>NC_090320.1:15561535-21281104 GCF_040869045.1 Eurosta solidaginis
ATGGGTGATGCGGAGAGTGCAAATGGCAATTCGATAGGCGTTAGCGGTGGTGTAAGCACTGTGGGTGGCTCTGTGTTAGCCGGTGGTATGGAAACTTATGCTTATGGTGATTTTAATGATTCACGAGAAGATTTGCTGCTTGAACAACAACAACGTGCCATTTATAATCCCAACGCGATTACTAGTGGCGGTGGCGGGTTAGCAAATATTAATCCAGAATTCATGTCTGCGCCAGCCTTACATCATGGCTTACTCGCGTCCAACCATGCGTCCAATGCGTTAATGTCATCGAATATTTCGCTAGCAGCCAGTCATCAGTCGGGTGGGGGTGTAGGTGGTGCAGTAGGAGGCGGCGGTCCGAATGGCGGTATGCATTCGCATAGCGTAGGCGCTATAGCACCCAGTTGGTTAACAAAGGTGAGTCATTGTTAAAATTGTTAAAAACAAATATTTATTACTTCACTTTATTTACTGTAGGAATATGGCCATGATTACACATCAACACAGCACTTATCAAATAGTATGTTAGATACACGCCTACAGCAGAGTAGTTCATGTCTAGATTTAACGAATAATAACAGCAATAACATTGGTGGCAGTAATTTTCATAGCAGTAGTAACAACATTGTGCACGGCCATCTGAATGGTAGCGTAATTAACAATGGCAGTAATGCCGCTCTGCATAGTGTTGATGCACACGAACGTGAACGTCTCAAGGCCATGCTGCCCACTTATCGTCCAGCACCAGATTACGAAACCGCTGTACAACTAAAATATCGTGCACCTTCCAGTGAATTGCATCAACCGCAAATGAGTAACTATGCGAATTATCAGCCGCAAACAGCTGTACCTATAGGAGCAACACCCTCAGCAAGTGGCGCTATGTACTATGCGGGTTCTCAACCTGATGTACATAATGCTGCTACAATTTATGGTGACGGAGTATTATTGAGTCAGTTGGAGCCACATCGCTACCCTGATGTTGCGCAACCAGCAGCAGCGGCAATGCATGCACAGCATCATCTAACAGCGGCGGGTGTAGCTATGGCGCCAGGTGGCCATAGTAATAGTACGAGTAGCGGTGGTGGAGCATATATAGATTTGGGGCATCGATTGCAAATGATACGTAGCAAACCACCACCGCCCTATCCGGTAAATCGTTTGAATTCTTCATCCACACCCGACTTGGCTGTGGCCACACATCGACCTTTAATGGGCTATCGCGCTTATGTTTCTGGGTCATCGCCGGATTTGGTTTCGAATCGTAATTTGCTCAATTCTCACTATCCATATGGTAGTAGTGTGGGCGCTAATATCGGCAACGCGGCACAAACAGCGGGTAGTATGGTTGCTGCTACCAATCATGCATTAATTCATCCTCATCACTCGTCATCGTATATGAACAGTGCCGGAATTATGGGTCATTCGCAATCATATTTGCCTCATGGCACTTTTGAAAATTTGAACATGATTGAGGAACAGCCATCAATAATGTCGCAATTGCGACAAGAATGTCTCTTTGTGCCACACAACTCACACAGCTATAATGACCAGCATTCGCCAACTTTGGCTAATAACACCAATGCAAATAGCAACAACAGCAACAATATATACCATCCAACACCGCCTCAACAAGTTCAAAGTCAGCAGTCGCAATCGCCACAGCAATTGCAAACACATTCACAGCAACAGCAATTGCAGCATTCGCAAACATCGACCGCTTCGTTGCAACGTAACACTTTGAATGGTTCCATTGAACCTATATATGAGAATGTACCACATGCACGTTACGTTGCTGCCGAACCAACAGTTCAACGTAGTGTGGAAAACCGTTCTTCGGGTTCATCTGCAACCAGCGAAGCTATGCGTAATCGCACAGCTTCAATACAATCGGCGCCGGGTGGTATGAATGGGCAGACACCACAACAGTTGCCACCAGTGCCTGCTGCAAGGCATCATCATCTCCAACAGCAACAGCAGCAGGAGCAACAGCAAGCGCAGCAACAAGCTCTTCAACAGCAACAACAGCAAACGCTCTTTCAACAGAAGCAACAAGCGCATGTTCAGGCCCAACAACAGCAACAGGCGCACGCGCAGCAACAAGCAGAAGCAGATGAGGCGGCAAATGCTGCTGATCTAAACATGCATAAATATTTTGAACGCTCCGCTAGCACTGAGCTTCAGTTCTTGGAACCTATGCCGCCACAGCGAGCAGCACGCGCTGCTTCGGCTGCACCATCAGTTGGTCACAATAATAGCAATAACACTAGTAATCAGGAAACAATGAAGCAAACACCACCGCCAAGACACCATCACCCGCATGCGCAAAAGGCACAGCTTATTCAAACAACCTCATCCGCTTCAACAGTGGACGTGGCTGCTACTTCAATTTCGAATACAACGCCTAAAAGTAATATCGGTGTGCGCGCACGTACAACTCCCCCAGAGCGTGACTCCACAGACGCAGTGCTGCAACAAAAATTTAGTGCCATGAATATTTCCACACTTTCATCTAATACTTCAGTCTCTGCTGCGACTACCTTAGAACATTCTTCGCCTCATCATCAGAATCACCAATATCATCGCTCCCACAATGTATCGATGCTTGATACAACTGCCAATTCCTCCAGTACTACGACTACAAATAGCTTTAATACAACAAATTCTTCTAGCACAAGTGGTAAAGAGGGAAAGCGCAAAAAAATATGGAATATCTTGGGTCGTAGTAAAACGCCGGATAAACAAAAGTCAGCTACCCTTGGGCGCGAGAAGGCATCTTCTTCAAGTGCGGCAAAGGCAGCAGCGAAAATTAAGCTTGCGCAGGATGACTTGAATTTGATGCACCGTTGGTCGACAGGCGTGCCGCGACTTCAACCCATTTCCGGACAGTATTCAAAGGATAAGTTGGTAAGTGGGTCAATACTGAAATACGGAATTTCTTTGCATTGGAGAAATGTTACTTGAAGAATGATTTCCAAGGAATTTAAGAAAACTATAATCTATATAATATATATGAAAAAGATGGCTTATAACTAAAAAAAAATACAGCTGTTAATAGCTGTTTCTCACAAAAAAAAAAAAAAAAAAAACAGTTGCTAACAGCTGCTTCTCGCAATTTCTTTTTTGAGTCATAAGCCACCTTTTCATAGACCGGGTCACATATATAAAAATCAAATTCTGTGTGTCTGTGTGCGCTATGGAAACGTATTTCCCACACTTCAACCATCACCAAATTTTGGTTATATGTTCCTTCGATCAACGGGAAGGTTTTAGGCTAAAAATAATTTCGATATATAAAAGGGGCGTGGCACCTCCCATACAAATGGAATCTTTGGTACTGCATAACTTTGAAGGTATACATGCCAGAACATTGAAATTCAGTAAGGAGTTATATGAGGCCAATCCCTAACACCACCAAGAAAATTTGGAATTGGGAAAATGGGGCGTGGCACCTCCCATACAAATGGAATATATCATACTGCATATGTTGTTGTTGTTGTTGTAGCGATAAGGTTGCTCCCCGAAGGCTTTGGGGAGTGTTATCGATGTGATGGTCCTTTGCCGGATACAGATCCGGTACGCTCCGGTACCACAGCACCATTAAGGTGCTCGCCCGACCATCTCGGGAACGATTTATGTGGCCACATTAAACCTTCAGGCCATCCCCTCCCTCCCCAACCCCAAGTTCCATAAGGAGCTTAGGGTCGCCAGAGCCTCGTCTGTTAGTGAAACAGGATTCACCGCGGATAGGTGAGGTTGACAATTGGCTTTGGAGAAGCTATATGTTGCGCTGGCAACCTGCAGGGTTGCGCTACACAGCCCCTTGAATCTGATATTTTAGTCGCCTCTTACGACAGGCATACCTACCGCGGGTATATTCTGACCCCCCCTAACCCGCTGGGGGAATCATACTGCATATCTCTGGATGTAGTAATGGTAGGATAATGAAAATTGGTAAGGAGCTATATGACGTTAAGTCCTAACACCTTCAGTAAAATGTGGAATGGGGAAAAAAGGGGCGTGGCACCTTCCCTACAAATGGGATTTTTTAGAACTATGGCTGCCGTGCAAACTTAGGTTATTGTTGAGTTTGGCTGTTATTCCTTTGGGCGTTTAGTAATCTGCCGTCGTTAAAAAAATTTGTTAGCTTCAGTCTATTTACATCTTCTATTAAAACCAAAATCCTGGTGAAGTGACGAAATATAAATCTGTCGATAGATTTACATATGAAGATCAAATTGTGATTTGTCCAATTGAATTTCTAAACTCTTTAGAACCGCCTGGAATGCCCGCGCATATATTAACTTTGAAAATTGTCTCACCAATCATGCTTCTTCGGAATTTAGACCCACAAAAATTTTGGAATGGAACCAGACTTTGCGTTAAGAAATTAATGCCGAATGTAATCGAAGCAACAATCATCAGCGGTAAAAGCAAAGGTGAAAGTGTGCTCATAACACGGATCCCAATGGTTCCAACAGATTTGCCATTCAATTTTGCGCGCTTACAGTTTACTGTATGCCTTGATTTTGCAATTACAATTTGCATACAAATATCAACTCAATTTACAGAACAATAAATTAAATTCTCAACAAACAAAACAGAAAAAATAACGCAACATTCATTCGATATCGGGCGTTACAACGTACGCCTGGTAAAGCTAGTATTCATAAACAATTGTTTTTGTTGAACGTTGAATCAGCTAGTATTTATATAAATCACAAATTTCTATTTTAAAATTTCAGTGCCCCATACTAAATGAGAAACTCAACGATCCCCAACTTTTTATGGAATTCGAAAGTATACCTAAGCGTCGCGAAATGGCACGATACGTCTGCGCTTTGATGGAAGAAAATGCAATGAAAAATTCGGATCCAAACTTTTTGCCATACGATGATAACCGCGTTTGCATAACGCCGACTATGGAAAATCGAACAGGTTATGTTAATGCATCGCGCATATCGGTAAGTAGAAAAATATAAAGTTCATCAAGCGGATTTTTATAAAAGGCCTTTGGAGTAGAATTCAGAAATGTAATGCATTATTTTATGAATGTATTACAAATGTCGTAAATTTCCTTAAATCTGGGTGATTTTTTCTATGGGGGGAGGGCAACAGCCTGCTCTGAAGATGTATGTAATATAGAGTAATCGGAATATTGTTTAGTAATACGAAAAACGAAAGTACTTCTGAACCTAAAGAAACCCTATTATAATCCCGTGATTTGTTTATAAGCTTACGGCACCCTAATTCTCACCGCACGAGTACCAGGTCTTACGACGCTTCCTAAGGCAGTCGGTTATATGTACCGGAGCGACTCGGGATTTTTCCCGACCAAGGACTGTCATTTCAGTGTGACCCCATCTAATTTGTTTCGTCCCTCCCACAAATTGTCATCCACCCAGCAGCTCCTTGCAGCAGGACTGCTCCATATTCTCTTACTCCGGGAAGGCATCGAATCCAATCCGGGTCCGTCTCCTGACCCCGGTCCTGAGAAATGGTTTTGCTGCATCTGCCGGAAAAGAATCTTTTTAGGACGGTCATACTCTGTTCAGTGTGTCTCGTGCAAGGGATGGTTGCATCGGACAGGTTGTTCTGGGCTTGATCCCAAAACTCGACGTCCACGTAACTTTTATAAATCTTTTGTGGCTCCTTGCTGTTCACGCCCAAGGGCGTCCCGTAGTCTACGTCTTATTTCGCTTGAGCGTACCGCCGACTTCATCGTCACTGAAAAACGCACTTTCATAAACTTCAAAAAAGGAAAGTGGGAAGAATATATATCCTCTACAGACAGCCGCCTAGCTGCCCTCCCTATTCCGACTGATGCCCGCCAAGGGGAGCGTGCCTTCCGTAAGGTCATTAAATCCGCCTCGGCACATTTCATTCCCGCTGGGAGAATTCCCGAAATCCGGCCCCACTTCCCGGCGGAGGCCGCAAACTTAGCGAGAGAACGTGACCTTATAAGACAGCTGGATCCAGGCGACCCCCAAATAAGGGATATAAACCAACGCATCAGATTGCTTGTGGATGAACACAAGCGGGCGAAATGGGAGGAGCACCTAAGAGGTTGTAACCTCTCTACCGGTGTGGGTAAACTTTGGTCCACCGTAAAGTCCCTATCGAATCCGACTAAGCACAAAGACAAAGTTTCCATCGCCTTTGGCGAAAAAGTGCTGTCGGACGCGAAAAAATGCGCGAGCGCTTTCTGCCGACAATATATAATGCATCCTACGGTCGACAAAGATAGACGGAGAGCCAATAGACGCGCACATAAACACAAATTCAGCGCGTCACCAATCACCATCACCGCTAAAGAGGTTGAGGACGCCATTGGTCGTGCTAAACCATCCAAAGCAGTGGGCCCAGACGGCATAGCCATGCCGATGCTTAAAAACCTAGGGAAAGAGGGTTTCAAATATTTAGCGCATGTCTTCAATCTGTCTCTTTCCACCTTTGTCATACCTGAGAAATGGAAAATGGCCAAGGTGGTCCCGCTACTAAAGCCTTTGGAAACTAGCTAACATAGGTGAGTCGTATCGTCCGATATCTCTCCTATCGCCAGTGGCAAAGACGCTTGAAGCCATTTTGCTCCCTTATTTCCAAGCAAATTTGCAGCTAGCCCCTCATCAGCATGGCTTCAGAAAACTCCATAGCACTACCACCGCGCTAAATGCCATTAGCACCCAGATAAATTGCGGTTTAAATCAATACCCCCACCATAGAATAGTACTCGTAGCGCTAGACCTATCAAAAGCTTTTGATACGGTCAACCATGGCTCGTTACTGCAGGACCTGGAAGGGTCTACCCTTCCCCCATGTCCCGACATGTCCCAGGTCGGCAGGCATCGGTGCAATTTAGAAACGAAACATCAAAACCAAGGAGAATTAAACAAGGGGTGCCACAGGGTGGTGTCCTATCCCCACTTTTGTTTAATTTCTACATATCTAAGCTACCTTCACCAACGGAAGGAGTCACAATCGTTTCCTATGCCGATGACTGCACAATAATGGCCACAGGCCCAGGACCAAAGATCGATACGCTATGCAATAAAATAAACAGCTACCTCCCTGCTCTCTCCAGTTTTTTCGCCTCGCGAAACCTGGTATTATCACCGACTAAATCTTCCGCGACCTTATTTACAACATGGACGCCCCAAATGTCGACCATTTTGAACATCCACGTCGATGGCACTACGCTACCGACTGTCCTACACCCCAAAATCTTGGGTGTGACGTTTGATCAGGATCTACATTTTGGTGAGCAAGCAGCCGCAATTGTTCCGAGAATTCAGAGCCGTAACAAAATCCTCAAATCCCTCGCTGGCAGTACTTGGGGAAAAGATAAAGAAACGCTCATGACTACATACAAAGCAATTAGCCAGCCGATTACGTGCTACGCGTCACTTATATGGTCGCCAAGCCTAAAAATCACCCACTGGAAGAAACTACAGGCCTGCCAAAATACTGCTCTCAGAATCGCCACGGGCTGTCCTCTTATGTCCCCAGAACACCATCTGCATAATGAGGCGAGAATACTCCCCATCAGGGAGAGAAATGAGATGCTGACCAAACAGTTCCTGTTGAATACCCAGAAACCTGGGCATCCCAATAGACATCTGATTGATGAACCAGCACCGCCTAGGGGCTTAAGGAGTCATATCCGTTAGCATTTTGAGGAAATACGGCACCTGAGAACCCAGCCGTATGAAGTGAAAAAACACAAGCAGGTCCTTGGTGAACTGCATAAACAGGCGTCGGACCTTTATGCCGGGAATTGCCCGGTGAATCCAGTATTTAACGAAAATTATCCAAAACTTGCGAAAGAGGAACGCATACTCCCCAGGGAAACGCGTGTCACTCTTGCTCAACTTCGTTCTGGATACTGTAACAGGTTAAAGTCTTACCTATCCAGAATCAACCCCGACATACAAAATGTATGCCCCGCTTGCAATGTGTCCCCACATGACACCAACCATCTCTTCAATTGTAATGTGGAACCAACGCCTCTAACACCCCTTTCCTTATGGTCCACCCCTGTTGAAACGGCAAGTTTCCTTGGACTCCCGTTAGAGGATATTCATGACAATTTGTGATCGGTCGCGGCTATTAGGTGGGGCGAGCATTGCTACAACAACAACATATGCAGAAAGGGTTAAATATTTATCATAATGACTCTGTCCTGCATTAAGTAAAATACTACTTGTGTGCCTCGCCAAACGTTTCTAAATGATCTTGGACTGCTATTTAGTAGGTATAAAATTGAAAGGTACTGTGTAGCAAAACGGGCAAAATTTTGATACATATGTCTTGTTACTGAATGGTCGATAAAACCATTTATCCTAAACTAATTTAACAGTTCACATTTTAGTACTCACTAATCATATTTTCGTTTATCATATCATCTTGCAGGCAACAGTTGGTACCAAACAGCGCTTCTACATTATTGCTCAATCACCACAAGAGGAACTGACCACACGTATTTTCTGGCAATGTGTTTGGGAAGCGGATGTCTATTTGATTGTACAGTTGTCGGAGGGCCTAAATTATATGCCACCGAGTAGCAATCAGAGGCTTGAGTTTGGACAAGTATGACTTTGCTTAGCTAGTTCCTTGAACTCGATTACTATGCACTTTTTCTGTCCTTTTTGTTCACAGTTCCAAGTTTATCAGGAATTTTCACAAACTACAGATCGTTGTATAACTAGCAAGCTGCGTCTTTTTCATATACAATCGCGTCGTTATCGCTCTGTTTGGCATTTGAATTACACCAATTGGGGCGAACAGAATTGCCCGCGTGAAGTGAATCACTTCTTAGATTTTCTTGAGGAGTTGAATTCTGTGCGCATGGCATCAATTAATGAAGTACCACCCGGACACAATACTAATCCGCCAGTGTTGATTCATTGTTTAGAGGGCGGTGGAAGGTCGGGTGTCACACTGACCGCAGATCTACTGCTCTATACGCTGGATCATAATGAGGTAAGTTGAGGAACAAGATTCTTTTTCGAAGTTAAGCTTCTTAAAGCAAATAAAATTTTTTCTAAAATTTGTGCCACATTCCGGTCTTGTCTTTTCGCGTGAGTGTACGTGCGGTGTCATCCACGACTCAACGGCATTTTTTCAGTTTTTTTTGCGTTGAGTGGAAAATTAAAATAGGCCTCAAGGTGGGTTTCTGTGCATCCCTCGAGCGTTTTGGCGGAGTTAGGAGTTGCGATACCTCCCTGAACTGGAGTTATGGTGGTGTTCTTGCACTCCTAACAGGAATCAAAAATTCGTGCAAGTTTTAATAACTGGCGTGGTGCCCTAAAAAAAAACGAACTCGCTTTATATATAACGGATCCTAACGGGACATGAAAAAACATGACGACAAGCCACATTGATACAACACATTTACATATATAAAAGAAAATTCTCGAAATAAGATTTAAATACTGGCGTTGTGCCATCTTAAAAACCAAATTAATTTTATATATATAACGGAACACAACGGGGTGCTGCTCTACATTGTTCTGGCCTCTATGGTATTACCATTGTAAAAGCAGCTGTCATCAATATAAAGAAGCACTGCAATTGGACAAGCAGTGCAAATTAACGAAAGCACACAATTTGAGAGATAACCTGGTGTTCTATAAGCTTAAGCTTTAACCATTAAATTCTAAAGTCCAAAAAAAAAAACAAAGTTTGTGCTAAGAATTTTTGTTTCTTCTATGTATTTTTTTATCTTTAAAATATTAAAATAACGCTATACTTTTTTCACAACAGGACTTGGATATACCACGTGTTATTGGTCAATTACGTCATCAACGTGATAGCATCATACCGTCCTTAGCGCAGTATAAATTCATTTATAGTTTACTAATAACATATCTTAAGCGAACGCGTTTAATTTGAACGTCAACTTCGAAACTGAATATTATACACTTCCTACTAGTGTGGCCATTATTACGAAATTTACGCAATTCTAAATTGCAATCGTTTTATATCAAAATCAAAAGCAAATATAAAAAAACGAAAAAGCATGCGAATAGCAATATTTTTGTTTTTTAAATACCACTAAGCCTATAAAGATTATTACGAAACGATATATATATGTATTTAAAAAAAAAAATATATAAGCAAAAAAAGATAGAAAATGCAGTGCAGCATGCAATGAACGAACAACACCTAACATTATGCGATCAACTAATTATTAATGAGTATTGTATACATATATATTTTATTTCATACATAAACAATAAAATAAAGCATATGTTGTGCTTCCATATAACAAAAGTTGACTGACCGATCGAGAACTCACTTTTAAACAAATAAAAATCCATTTGATCGATTGTTATTGTATTGTAGCGTCATATAAATTAATTGTTAACAGATAGCATGCATTATTTATAACATACATATATTCCGATAAAAAGTGCATATTATTGTATATCTATACTAACAATTTATACATTCATTACTACATACTTTGTGTTCTTGTATTATTTAAAAAAAAAGCACCCATTTAAGCATTGCTTTTGAGTTTCATTTAACTATACGTTTGGCATGGTTGTTAAAATCATTATATATACAATAATAAATATGTTGTATTGTTTAATACTATGCATAAGTGTAGATATAGTCTAATAAAGTTCTACATCTAAGTTCAAAAAAGTGCCTGCAGCCGTTGAAGCTGTTCATATACATATAAGTAGAAAAAAACAACAAACATTTTTAAGAATATATACACTCATACATACAAACCTATGCAAATGAAAAGTTTTACTGTGAAATTTAGGCCAAATGCTAGAGAATGCTCTTTGCATTCCTCTCGGAGATAAATATACTAATTCGAAAATTTTTCCATATCAATTATCATAGTCAGTCACTTTTATATTTACGAAAGCAAACATTATGTTATAACGTGTATAAGAATCTAATTCATACAGAAACAAATATATGTTAATAGTATGGCAATAAATAAAAAAATTTCTTTAAGGCACTTGTATTGAAACTTCATTTATCTAGGCGAATTCCAATTCGAACAGGTTTTAAGACTGCGAAGAAAAAAACAAATGTCAGCGGGTTAGGGGGTTAGAACCTGCGGTAGGTATGCCTGTCGTAAGAGGCGACTAAAATACCAGATTCAAGGGGTTGTGTAGCGCAACCTTTTCAGGTTGCCAGTGCAATATATAGCTTCTCCTAACCCAATTGTCAACCACACCTATCCGTGGCGAATCATTGACAGCCGAGGCTCTGGCGACCCCGAACTCCTCATGGATCTAGGTGGTGGGAGGGCGGTATGGCCTAGAAGGTCGCATGTGGTCATAAAAAATCGTTCCCGAGATGGTCGGGCTTGGTACCGGAACGTACCGGATATGCATACGGCAAAGGACCATCAACTCAATAACATCCCCAGGCCTTCGGGGAGTGTCTATATCGCTACAACAACAACAACAGCAGTCACGGGATGCTTGGCAGATGTGAAACATCGAAGTGATCCCCAAGTGACCGAGCGGACCTTACAAGTCCTAAAGTGATCCCCATATGGTCCCGGGTAGATCTCGGGGACAGTACCCACAATTTTCTCGGAACGACCGGAAGCCTGTTGACCCCGGGGGATCCAGAGGGAGCCCCCTAAATCATCCACAAGCCACCCAGAGTGTCGCTGAAATTACCCCCTAACGTCGCCGAAGTGATCTCCACATGATCCAGAGTCCCCAAAATTATCCCGAGAGGTCTGACATGCCCCCGAAATCATCCGGAAATAACCCCAAGAGGACCCTGAGGGATTCCCCAGTCATCCCGAAATTACCCCGGGAATATCTTGAGGGAGTCTTCAAAATTATAAAGCAATGATCGAGAGTCTCTACAATCAAGTAGTCGATTGTGATAGCGATGCGGCGCCAAACCGTACGTTCTACTGCATATACATAGTCGATATATATTTAGCATCATATAGCGCAGCGAAGCGTCCGTGTTATGCGCGGCTAAATAAAAAAACTACATAAACAGTAAAGGCGTTGTGGCAATTTACCCTCATGTTCAAAAACCGAGTGGAAGATGATGCACCCTGACTGCCACAGAAATAAACGGCCTGATGAATAAGCTAAATAATGGGTAGCGTGATCTGGCCGGGGCTCTCGTCTGTAACAATAGCCGTGTTCTTTTTACACGCGTATACGTTTCGTTTGCGCGTGAAAGAAACGACTATCTTCGCTTAGATAATGCTTAGGAGACCCATCTAGCGGCAGTGGTTAAACAACTAGCTACAGCACAGGGTGTACCGAAAAGCGGAGACACAACCCTCTGTTGTATTTCTGTGTATAACATATAGCTGAATCAGTTGTGATAAATAGTGGACGCGCATAGAATACATAGAATTAGTGCAGAGGGTGAAACATACACATATTTCAGTTACATCTGAGTATAATGCGTATTGAAATTTAGTAGTACTAATTTTGTAAGTATCAATTTCAGAGGTGTATTTAAAGTTTGTCGCTTAGCAGTCCATATAAAGTTTAAGCGTAAACGTATATAGATGTGAAAAAACACAGCTAATATTTCTAATAGTGAAACTGGACACAACAATAACTCAATTCCGAAATTTCTTACAGTTGAATATTAAATGTGGATAATTGTTTGGATTGAGTTAGATAATAGCATTATCTTATCAGACATATCTCGAAAGCTGCCGACAATGCACGTAGACGTATCTCTACGTGACCTTTTTTAATGAAATATCTATTAAGGGTCTCCCTAGGTGATTACGATCTTATTAAAGTCTATGCAAGACCCATTGATACTATATGATCGCATTTAGCAGTTGTACAGTGATTTCTGATTTACTTCGATGTACCATCAACCAACCGGCAATTAGCATTACGTCGGCTTAAAAACCTGCTAAGCGACATAAAAGAAATGTACATTACAGGCAAAAAACTATTTTAAACCCCAAACAGAAAAATATGTAAAAATATTCGGTATAATCGGTTGGATACATTGGCCTAACTTTTCACAAAAGCGTTACCGCTCATGAAGTAATAAGACCCCAGCGGGTTAGGGGGTGAGAATATACCCGCGGTAGGTATGCCTGTCGTAAGAGGCGACTAAAATACCAGGGATGCACCTTAACGTTAAGCTAATCGTTTATCAAAAAATTTCCACCGTTTCCGTTGAAACACTTCGAAATATTATCGATAAAGAAATTATCAAGATAAATTGTATCTCGTTTTTAACCGAAACTAAAAGCTTTCGTTAACGTTAAAAACCTTAACAAAAACTTGATACTTTATGTTTGAATTGTGCTGGCAATGCTATAGCCATGGTGAAGCCGTAAGGTGGTAACAACGAGCGCACATACACACACAAACTCCATGTAATTTGTTTGTGTAATTCGTTGGTGGTAATGTCAAAAATACTCTGAGAAATGTTCGTACTGTCAAAATTCATGAGAAAAGTTGCAATCAGCTTGGCTAATGCTTTCACCTTTAATGACTCCGCCATCAATCAGCTTTGCCAGCATAGTTTGAATTTAATAATCAACATAAACGATTTGATTTCGTTTTGATATGGCAAATAACGTAAAGAAATCATTTCGTTAATTTGACGTTCTTAACGTTAATAAACGAAACGAAATGACTTTGTTTCGTTTATTAACGTTAATTATCGTAACGAAATGATATCGGTTCGTTGGTTAAGCATGCCTGTAAAATACCAGATTCAAGGGGCTGTGTAGCGCAACCCTTTCAGGTTGCCAGCGCAATATATAGCTTCTTCAAACCCAATTGTCAACCTCACCTATCCGCGGCGAATCCTGTTTCACTAACAGACGAGGCTCTGGCGACCCCAAGCTCCGCATGGAACTTGGGGGTGGGGAGAGAGGTATGGCCTGAAGGTTTAATGTGGCCATATAAATCGTTCCATAGATGGTCGGGCTAGCACCTTAATATTGCTGTGTTACCGGAGCGTACCGGACCTGTATCCGACAAAGGACCATCACATCGATAACACTCCCCAAAGCCTTCGGGGAGAAACCTTATCGCTACAACAACAACAACAACAACAACGGCACCGCACTTAGAGAAGCCTGAGGGCCTTCAAACCGGAATGGACAATATCGGGAAGAACAATATTTCTCCATTATTAAAAAAACCTTCAGATTCGAGGAAATTTGTTTTTTAAGGTAATATGACAATGATGTCCTATAAAATTTTTGATCTTCAAAGCGAATGCTGTACGAATATATATGCTTAATTGGTTCTTAAAATTTATTGTCGGTGTAATAACCCTTCGAATAATTTCTTTTAATTTTGAAACACAATAATTCTCAACCACAAGATTGAAAATAAAAATTTTAATGATTGCAAAAATACTATTGCTTTAACAACCTGGAAATGGAAAAGTTTTAGTCAACGCAACTGAATAGCTGGTTCTTCAGAATTTCCATTGTCCACAACACAATGTCATGAAAACACGGAAGAGTATCTGGGAGGCTTGTAATACGAAAGCTGGGGATCGGCGGTACACGGTCCAGAGACCCAACATTTATATATGTAAACTAAGCGTAAAGAGACAGGTTCATTGAGCAGAAAATGATGGATGGTGTAAAAATATAAGCGGCAGAGGTATTACAACCCCGATGCTTCAAAAAATCAGAACTTATAGAAATTCTTTGATGGCAAAAAAAGAAATATTTGGCCTATCAAGCAGCTCTGGCTGACCCTGAAAACGTTTAGGTAAACATGAAATAGGCGTATGATCACACCCAACAGACATGGTTCCGACTTTCTCTATCTATCCATTTATCTCTCCTCTGGCTAACCCTTTTCATCCACTCTTATTTTCTCTGCATTTTCTAGTTTACCTTAATCGGCCCATTCAACTTCCCTTCCTTTTCATTCTTCCGTAAATCTTCCCGCTTTTCCTCTTACTCTTCCTGTTCTTGCTATTACCCAAGTCTAACTATCACAATTACTCTTAATTTTATCTTTATGTTATTCTTACTCTTCTTGTAAACTTCTTTTCACTTATTTCTCTCAAACCATCATCGTTTTTCTTACTTTTACTCTCACTCTCACTCTTCCTCTTGGCCCGTTTACTTTTCCCACTTCCTTCCAACTTCCTCTACATTTTCTTCCTGTTGCCACTGTTTTCTCATCACTTTTCTTTCATGTTCCCGTTTCCAATATGTGAGATATATCGAGTTTGACTATATTCCACACATAAAATTGCTAAAGTACTAAAAAAGTAGCAAAATAGTACCAAAAATTTTCCCATCTTACTACTTTAAAAATGATGACCGGATTATGAGGGCAGTCAAATTTTTGTTGCTGTACTGCTAAGATCACCTGCATGGTTTTATTGCGCCATGGTCGCCGTGATAAAAACTAAACAAATTTCTTTCATACTTAGAAACACAATCAATTACAACACTTACCCATTTTCAAATTCATTGCCGATGTAATTGATATTCAACCATTTTTCTCTAAGCTTTGAAACACAATAAATTTCTCAAATCAAACTGACTGTTGAGGTGAAGAACATCAAACAAATTTCTTTCAAATTCCAAACTCATTGCCTGCAATAAAGGTTTGAAAGTTTATAAATAAGATAATGTTGTACGACTATCTAGTACTTACTTGATATTTTTAAATCACTGTCAAAGTGATTAGCATTAGCGTTTAGACGCTAAGGACGGCAGTAGATTTTTTTCCTTTTCAGGCCCATTTCAAAGAAAGTAATGTAAACAAAACACATTTACATTTATCATATTTTTATACATCCTGATTGTTTTTGTTTTATTCCATTGCATAATTATACACGTGTATATAGCGAGAGCAAAGTTAAGACATCTAACTTAAGGCTATAATGAAAGTGAAAAATTAAAAAGAGAGCGCATGTAGCAAAATATTACCTACATATTTTTATGTCTTTTGTTGTTTACTTAAATATTAAACTAAACTACGGTAATTAAAAATAAACGCATAGCTAAATAAGTAGTAATGATAAAATGTAATTTTGTGTGAGAAGTTACTATATATAGTTACTATATATAATACATTCAGCTAATGCAGTTAAGGGTTAAATAAAAAATTTCAATATTTAAAAAACGTTTTTTATACGCTAATTTTAGTGCAGATCTTGCACTTTAAAATAGAAAAATAAAAGAAAAAATATTTTTAGCTTAAAATACATATTTAATGTATATTCAATAAGTAGTAGATATGTAGTAGCTAAAGGCAAATTAAGTTTAAAGCGAATGATGTTAATGGTAATAAACTACACGTTATATAAATATGTGCATATATATAACATAATACAATGAAACAGCGAAATCAATTTTACTTTGTTCGAATTTTTTTTTCAGATTTGGTTTTTCTTTTTTTAAATTTTTTAATTGTCTTAAACGTTTTTTTTTTGAGTTTCCTTAGCTTTTTTTTGGTTTGTTTAAGTAAAATATAGATACTTGACAAGTCATTTTTTAACTATTTTTTTTTTTGTTTTTTTTCAACATCATTTTTTTCATGTCTCATTTAACGTTTTTTTTTATTTACTTTGCGAAAATTAACCTCATTTTAAATTTAAATATTTACAGTTACTATTTCAAATTTTCTTTTAAATTTTCGTGTTTATACTTTTTTAAATTTTAAACATTTTTTCGTAAGATATTTAATAAATTATATTTATGAAAAAGTACATAAATACTAAATATACTGAAAAAATATTGATTTAAAGCAGTGGTGCACAACAACAGCACGGTTGCGCGTACAAATACATTTTTCGAAGTAGTGTGTTTAATTAAGAAGAATGGCAAGAGAAAGCTTGAAGTACACGCACAAGGCATATAGGTGAAGGCTGGAATATAGGGCTCGATGTGCTATGAAGCCAGCCCTGACAATACCTCTGATGTAAAGCCATCGCAGAGCAGTAACATTAACATACTTACGACCGTTTTCTCGTGTAAGCTTTAAGGTTTCACTGTCCGATAAAAAAGTTTTTGTATACGAAATTTGTATTTATAGGGCAAGTAGATTTTAAAGTTCACATGAGAAAACGATCCTTAGAAGCTTTTCCTCATTATTTAGTCATTCAAATTTGAAATAAATAACACTACTTGGCACAAAGCGTATAAAAACTAAATGTAAAACATGGATATGAAAAAATTTCCAAAAAGTTCCAGACGTCAAAAGCAACATTTTGGTTAAAATGATGCTTGAAATATGTTTTTTCATCTTATTCGCAGTACAAATTATTTAGTTCTAAAAACTTTTCAGCCACTATTATCCAGCATCCTTTAATTTCACGGGGTTTTTACGTTTTTCAGGAGTGCACACACACATCAAATGCTTGTATATTAGGATGGATCAAATTTATTGTTGAAAAGCACATCCAGTTTCTGAATCTATGGGTCATACTGAGTAATATTGTCCATGGGACCATAGGTCTGAAATGAATTTCGAGCCTCCCGAGAAAATTTTATATCCCAACCCGAATAGCGGCTCTCACAAATAAAATAAAAAAAAATAAAAATAAATGTAAGGCGCGATAACCTCCGAAGAGATCTAAGGCCGAGCTTCTCTTCCAATTTGCGTCGTGCTCCTCTTGATTTTCCCTACAAATTGGCCGGACGGGACCTACATGTTTTATGCCGACTCCGAACGGCATCTGCAAAGCAGATGAGTTTTCACTGAGAGCTTTTCATGGCAGAAATACACCCGGAGTGCTTGCCAAACACTGCCGAGGGGCGACCCCGCTTAGAAAAATTTTCTTCTAATTGAAAAATCTTATTTCTAAAATTTTGATGTTGCTCTGCCCGGGAGTTGAACCCAGGGCATACGGTGTGATAGGCGGAGCACGCTACCATCACACCACGGTGGCCGCCAAATAAAATACATGAAAATAAATGTCAAATTCGGATTCGCTTATAAAAATTTCTAACAAAATTAGGATGGCTCGAAATTATTTCAGACCTATGGTCCCATGGACAATATTACTCAGTATGACCCATAGATTCAGAAACTGGATGTGCACCTGAAGTTTTTTCACCCATACAATTTGACCCGCCTTATTGTACATACACGTTGCAGCAGTGTTACTTTTTTCGACAGCGCATCAAGTTCTTCGCCAAGGTGTGAGCAAGAAATGTTGTCCATCTTACAATCATCACTAGCAAATCAAACGCAACGTAAAAGTTTTCACGGCGTTATTGCAGCACATTATAAGTTTGACATTCTATCAATTAAGTCGGACTTCACCAATACTGCAGCTATTATTTGGTGTCTCGAACACACCCTATATTAAAGAGCTCCCAGCCTTAATTTATATAATATTTCTGATTACTGACTTGTGCATCATGTTGCAATAAAATTGTTCAATATTTAATGAAACCAAAATATTCCATTACTTTTTCGTTTTTTTTTTGTACGTTTAACATCAATCATTTTTCATCTTACTTTAAAGACCATAATTTAAAAAAATTGTTTGCATTTGCTTACTCACACTTACAGATACATCTACACTCGAGAAAATAAAAATAGCAGCACAAATTATTAACAAATTTTTAATTTGAATGAATCGTACAACGCAATTTGTGTATTGTTTTCGAAAAAATTCGAAGTTTTTAAATGTTTTGACTTCATAATCGATGCTCACAATTTTCAGAAGCTATTCCAGTGTGCAGCTTTGAAGTTCTAACAAAGTACAAAATTGAAGTCTCACCAAATTTGCATTGATTTTTGGAAATTTTTTTTTTAATTATTTCTGTTTCTTCCGTAAAGAAAATTTTACAAATTAAAATTTCTTGCCCAAAAGTTCCTGTAAATGCTTAGCAGATTTGAAAAACTTTTCGAATTTTTCGAGTACGGATTTGAAATAACGTTTGATAAGTACAAAAAATACCGACAAAATTTGTGAATAATTTTCACTGCTACTATAGCGTTTACATGTGTAAACATTACAGTAAGGCTCACTTGCAGAACGGTAAGTTACCTTTTTTCTATTAGAAGCTTCTTCTAAGGAAAGAGTTAGCTTTCGGCTCTGCAAGTGGGCCTAAAAGGCTTGAACAAAGTTCATAACGGCATCATTTGCATTGCATTTCAAACTCGTAGTAATACATGTATCGGCGTGAGTTGAAGCCGATAAACCATATTCTAAAAATTAATGCGAATATTTTTTTTTTAAATATGTACAAGTCTCACACCTAGATCAAAAGATAGCTAACTCAAAAATCTGGAATTTCGAAGTTACGAGTCCAACCGGGTTTTCCGATGCAACAGCTACCGAACTGTAAGCTCGATTTATTAATGCCTTGAATAATCAACGAGAAACGGCTTTGTAAAAAAATAAAAATAGCATTGGCGCATATGGAGGAGGCAGCAAGTTTTTCGCATTTTCTGAACATTGCGAATTTTTGAGTTGATCGCTATTTTGATCTAGGTGCGATATAACCATGCCATTTTGAATATTGGTGCAATTTTTACACCCGCCAATGCATGAGTAAGCTGATTTACAAACTTCACTTAAATGGTAAGCTATACACTTGTACTTTTTGCCCATTAAAGCAGGCAGAATTTTTAAATTCTTAACATAATCATATTCATATTGGCATGCTTAAGAACTAATGCATGCGTATTTTTTGTTTTTGCGGAATTGTTATTTTCGAAATTGCGTGCTACCCAGTTGGTTATGTTGCGATTATAAGGCGAGACTTGCTAAATGTAACAACTTTTATATGATTTTTTGAAATATATGAAGTTTTTTATTAGATTAAAATTATTAAGTATATGAAGAGTTTTTTGTTAGATTATAATTATTAAGTATATAGTCAGTCGTTTTTGATTAAATGGGATAGAATGCATTGTTGGTTTCAAGAATGAAGTATTAATCCTAATTTTCATAAGGTTTCAATGTTGAAAATTCGTCTAATTCATTCCTATTGAAAAGAAAATTTAAATAGATTCTAAAAAATTTTAGGAACCAAGAAGTAAAAAAAATTACAAAAAATATACATTAATTTTATATCGAAGCACTGTTAACACAACAAGGTATCGTTTAAAAACGATAATTTTTCCGTTCAGTCACGAAAAAATGCCCACTCGTTGCATCGAACGATCTGAAAGTTGGTGGATAGTAGTACTCTTGCTAATTTTTAGCATATGTGACCCGGCCTATGACTCAAAAAAGAAATTGCGAGAAACAGCTGTTAAAGATAAACAATACATTTCTTCAGTTTCTTAGTAGTTTTTCTTTTGCATTATGAACAGTCATGTCCAAAAAAGACAAACGAGCATAAATGAGATAAGTTCGTGTGTGTATATAAAGAGCGATGTTTTTTTCAATGCAAAGCACAAACCAGTTTCCGACCGAAAAAAAATCGTGTGAGTGCCCAAATTTAAAAACAATGCTGAACGAGTGGGACGTGAGTCGCTTGTGAATAGTGTCTGCCGAAGAAGAATTTAGCGAGGTTTTTCAAACATATTTCTGTGAAAACGAAGAGAATGATGATGATTCTTTCGATGATCAGAACACTTCTAAGCAAGTTAGGACTTTCTAGTTTTCACCACGTGAAAGAGCGTCTCAAAAACTATCGAAACCAGAAAAAAGTGGAAACATTTTTTTTTGAGTCATAAGTCACCTTTTCACACATATGTTTATCGAAATACTAGTTACGAGTGCACTTGTTCGTTTAATGAGATAGCAAGAGAAAACGCGAGATGTCTATAGCTTACCTTCAACGCTTTAAGATGTAATTTTGAAAGGATTTGCGTCAAAACCAAATATTAAGACCGCATTCGCAGCTTTACCAGTATTAAAGACTTTAACGCCTTTCGATTTGCGTATGTTTTTCATTTCATCTTCCCTATTTTACGCTGCATTTATATTTGAATTTTGAAAAAGTAAGAAATTCCTTCATTCAAAACTAAGCTTACTTAAATATATCGCAAATACCGACTGGGCATATGTGCTATGTGGGAGAGTGACTTAGGCATGTGCATAATATTTTTCACTTATTTGAAATTTTCTTGTTTTGGATTCCTAATATTCGAACAGCAGTTTTTTTCTTTAAATTTAAATACATAAAACATACATTCAACAAACACAATGCGACAAAATACACAATATTTAATTAATTATGATAACATTCTCTTAAGCTAGTACTTACAAATGTACGCATGTATTGTAAAAGCCAAAACTAATGCAATTAAAATTATTATTTGTTTCTTAAGTAACTTAACTAACGCGTAATCCATACATGATTGTGGAAAAACTTACTTTTAATTTTTTAAATTACATACACATTTCTGTTTGGGAATCTATTTTTAAAAAAGTTGTAGTCGAAAGTATAAATATTTATATTATTTATATAGTAAATAAGACATACAAAAAGTATTGTAAATATATGTACACATTTTTAAATATGAATATATAGTATTTTTATTATAAGCATCATACAAAAAATATACAAATGCAATATGTATAATTCAGTCAGAGCTAGGCGATAATGATTACATGCACATGTTATCGATTGTTATGTACGATAACTTTTATCATACTGTTTTTTTCTTTAATTAGTAAAACCGTAACAGTAGTTTTGGGGGAAATCAACACTTCAATGACAGTATCATAACTTGGAAAAGTGAAGCGAAAACTAGTATAATGCTAACATTAGAAGAAAAATGTAATTACATTAATGGTAAATGTGGTAGCTGAAAACTCTACATACAGTAATCGTTCTTTTGGATAAATCGAAATTACGACTGTAGTAATAGTAAATTTGAAAAGGTTTAAATCACGGTTACAGTAAGCATCAACTTCGAAAATAATACTAAAAAATGTAATTTCCAAATAAAATTAAAAAAAAATTTGTATTTCAATTGAAGTAATTGTAATGCAGTAATCTAAATTTGAAAAAATGCACATTACAAATATTGTTATAGATAATTGGGAAAAAGATATATTACAATTACTGTAATCGCACAATCCGAAAAAATTAAATAAACATAAAAGTTTTAGTAATCCAAATGTTGGATAAGTTAAACCTTGAAAAAAAGTACGAAAATTACAATTACAGTCACTGTAATTCAAAGGCATCCGATAACAATAAAGTAGTTAATTTTAATTTGCTACATTTCTAGTTCAAAGTTGCTGAGTAATTCTAAACGAATCAAATTCAGGCGTGGTATAGTTAAAAAAAAAAATGTTGTTCTAGCAGCAAAATTGTCATTGTGTTCAGTTTGAGTTTCCGATTTTCACAAAGTTGTCAGTGTATTTGTCCTAACTGTGTTCAATCCGAATCAAGTGCCTCGAAATTTTCAAAAATAAAAATAAAAAAATTCCGATTTGTAGCAATATATGTGACCTGGTCTATGAAAAGGTGGCTTATGACTAAAAAAAAAAACAAAAAACAGCTGTTAAAAGCTGTTTCTCGCAATTTCTTTTTAGAGTCATGAGCCACATTTTCGTAGACCGGGTCACATATATCTGCTTATATCAATTTATTCAAAGTCTTTAGGGACTTCGAGGTAAACGGATCCCTGGAATTTAAACTTTTAAAATACATACTTATAAATATATTAGTGCCGTTAAATGTACAGACCACTTTTTGTTTTATGTAATAGACGCTATGCGTTGAGAGTTACTGCAATTATTATCTTTTTATTGATGTAAGCCTTAACGCTCAGCTCTGAATTAAGTCTGTAATTTTACACTTTTATTTCGCACATAATTTGATTTTATAAACTCTTATTTTTGTTATTTTGTAATTTTTTGTTGATATTTGCTTTTAGTAAATATAGTTATTTCTCACATAATTCAACAAGCAAAACGATTTTTCATTAAAACATTTATTTTGAAATATTTGTTATTTATCCTTAGCATAATCTATTTTTGCACTTTCATTTTTTTCTCAATTTCATTTCATTTGGCTACTTTGCTTTATTTGTTATTATTAGTTAAATCTATGTTTATGTATATGTATACGAAAATAAATATGTATGTTGGTAAATATGTATGTATGTGTATGTATATTATGTTCAAAATGGTTGGTGGCATCTGATGGGAGTAGATTTTATTTTTGTTTTGTCACTTTCCATGGACGACGAAGTTTCATTTAGCATCGCATTACCGCAAAGGAAGAACGGGAATTTCTTTTTGGTTAGTAAGTTTTGTATTAAATAAATAATTTGCAGTCAATTTTGATTTTTATATTTAGTTTCGTTTGTTTTCTTGTCCGTTAGGTTTTAATAAAATTAAGCAGTGTTTTGCTTTTTTGCAATTCAACACAACCAAAAAGAGGGTTTGGCATTTGGTTTAGTTTCTTCTTAAACTGAAAAAAAAGACGAGAAAAGAAAGTTTTATTATTATTTGGATTTCTATAAACAACAATTTTTAAATTTTTCTTTTAACAAATACACTTTTTCTACGACTTTACAACGAATACAGTTAGAGTAGCAATTAAAACCTTGTTAAAGTCGCATATCGACTCCTGAACTTCCTATATCAGCAAATGGTTGAGGAATGTCCTATTTAATTTGTTACAAAACAGACTTTTCAGAACTTTTTATACTCAGCGTGCTTTGCACACAGAGTATATTAACTTTGATTGGATAACAGTGGTTGCACAGGTATGAAGGAATCGAGATAGATATAGACTTACATATATCAAAATCATCAGTATCGAAAAAAAAATTTGATTGAGCCATGTCCGTCTGTCCGTCTGTCCGTTAACACGATAACTTGAGGAAATATTGAGACATCTTCACCAAATTTGGTACACGAGCCTATCTGGACCCAGAATAGATTGGTATTGAAAATAAGCGAAATCGGATGATAACCACGCCCCCTTTTTATATATACAACGTTTTGGAAAACACAAAGAGCCTGATTATTTAGTAAATAATACACCTAGAATGTTGAAATTTGACATGACGAGTGATATTGAGACTGTTGATGAAAATTTTTAAAATGGACATGGGACCGCTCACTTGTGATAAAATCAATTTTACAAATATTATTAATCATAAATCAGAACCCGTTAAACCTATCGTGACAAAATTGGGCAGAGAGGTTGCATTTACTATAAGGAATGCTTTGAAGAAAAATTAACGAAATCGGTTAAGGACCACGCTCACTTTTATATAAAAGATTTTTTAAAAGGGTCGTGGACGAATAAAACAAGCTATACCTTTGCAAAAAAGAGCTTTATATCAAAGGTATTTCTTTTCCCAAGTGGATTTATAATAATAAATAGGAAAAACTTTACATTTAAAAAAATGGGCGTGGCACCGCCCCTTTTATGACTAAGCAATTTTCCATGTTTGGGGAGCCATAACTCGCAAAAAATTAACGAATCGTAATAAAATTGGGTACACAGTTTTCCCTACAGCAGGATATATTTCTAGAAAAAATGGACGAGATCGGTTAAAGACCACGCCCACTTTTATATAAAAGATTTTTAAAAGAGTCATAGACGAAAATAATAAGCTATATCCTAGCGAAAAGAGCTTTGTATCAATAGAATTTTACTTTCTAAATTGAATTATAACATTAAATTGGAAAATGGTTGTGGCACCGCCCCTTTTATGACTGAGCAATTTTCTATGTTTCGGGAGCCATAACTCGAAGAAAAATTAACGGATCGTAATAAAATTGTGTACACATATTTTCCTTATAGCAGAAAATATTTCTAGTAAAAATGGACGGGATCGGTTAAAGACCACGACAACTTAGATATAAAACTAGTTTGAAAGGGTCGTAGACTAGAATAATAAGCTATAACTTAGCAAAAAATAGTTTTCAAACAAGGATATTTCACTTATCAAGTTTTATTGTAAGAGGAAATGGGGAGACATTTTTTTTTAAATGGGCGGTGCCACGTGTTATGGAGAAAAGTAATTTGTCTGAAATGAAATGTACAATTGAAGCTCACGCTGAGTATATAATGTTCGGTTACACCCGAACTTAGATAACTTTACTTGTTTAAAACCGCTCCTTTTAACATCACTATTCTAACTAGCGTCACTTACGACGCAAATTGAGCTGTAGACGAATGTGTGCGCAAGAAGGAAATATTAAGCAACACTGACCACGAATATGAGGTACGAAGGAATGAGGTACAATTAGACAACTGTGGATTAGAGAGAGGAATAGAGACTACTAAGTGCGAAAACCACAAAACTGACAAAATAAAAAGGCCAGCGGCGTACAAGCAAGTTATGGCAATCCGAAGTGGTGTTTACGAATTAAAGGGAAGATTACGCCAAAGTGTGAAGTTAAATATTTATAAGCAACATTTGCGCGTATTTATTTGGCAGTTCAAGTGAAACGAGCCTACATTAAGTGGCCGAGGACAGGATGTTTGTGAAACGTTGGTTTTCAGCTCAATTATAAAAGCTAGGCGGCGATCTTCCCAGTCTTGGGTATGAGAAAAAGCGCAAAGCTTATGCGAGGCTTCTATTCGCAACTAAGCCCACTTATAAAAGACAACATTTTATTTTAGAGATATGATGCTTTATACAAATTTCTCAGCTCTTTTCCTATGGAGTCATAATTTGTTCGTTACAGATAGATTTGACTTCGAGAAAACATTTCTTCAAAACTCTATACTCTATGGCGATCAGCGGATAAATAACTATCTCCAGATGCAGGGAAATCGAGAAAAACTTTCAAAGTTTTTGAAAAAGCAGATGTAATTCGGATTGGTATTGAAAAGAATTTTAATCACTCTTTGTCTCTCGTCGTTCTTTTGCCACAGTTAGGAATGGTGAAAGAAGAATGTCGCCCAACGTTGGGCTCAATATATGGTGCCACATAAGTTCGCCTTTTTTCATCCAAAATTTTGTATCACGATTTCGAGCTACGATTCACAAGTGTTTTAAGAGCCGAAAATCCTTTTCTTTTGGCAATTGCTGTGGGCTTTCGAAAATCCAAAGGGGTTCCAAAACAAAATGTAAAACTTGCTCTACACATAATGAATTAAAAAGAAAGCATTTTGTAAACCATAATTCGACTAAAAGAAGAATTAAATTTGGAAGAGCTGCTGCTAAAATTCCAAGATATTTGTCTATTTACTTTTGGCTTGAGTTGCATAGAAACAAGTTATAAAAATTGGTCCTTAATTTGAAGACATATTAAAGTGTAAAGTGGCTAGTCAAACAAATTATGAAACAAAAAATTAGCCTGAAAACGAAAACTGACGAGGGGTAGCGGGTAATCGTATCAAAATAATTCTAAAATTTTTTTCTTAATCATACTTACTCTAAAAATTACACATAATCTCAAAAATGTTTCTCAAACAATTTATTGGTTCATTGTCGACGGCGGTGGCGATATTGCTGGGCACATCGGACATTTGTTATTGCCATCAACGAAGTTCGGCGGTCCACCTGTTGGAGGGAAAAAAGAAGAAGAGTGATTAA
Organism: Eurosta solidaginis; assembly: GCF_040869045.1. NCBI lineage: Eukaryota > Metazoa > Arthropoda > Insecta > Diptera > Tephritidae > Eurosta > Eurosta solidaginis. Next base: position 15,587,929 of record NC_090320.1, read on the forward strand.
ATGTTGACAGAGCTTATTTTATTACAGCAATTGAGAAAAGCTTTAAAAAATTAAGATCAAATATAAAAAAAATAAGCGCGCGAAACAAAAGTTTATGACAAACAAGTAAGGAAAGCTAAGCTCGGGTGTAACCGAACTTACATACTCAGCTGAGAGCTTTGGAGACAAAATAAGTGAAAATCAACATGTAGGAAAATGAACCCTGGAATGTGTTTTGGTAATGAGTATTTTAAAAGGGAGTGGGTCTTAGTTCTATAGGTGGACGCCTTTTCGAGATATCGTCATAAAGGTTGACCAGGGGTGACTCTATAATGTGTTTCTACGATGTGGGTATCAAATTAAAGGTATTAATGAGGGTTTTAAAAGGGAGTGACCCTTAGTTTTATATGTGAAGGCGTTTTCGAGATATCGACCAAAATGTGGACCAGGGTGACCCAGAACATAATCTGTCGGGTACCGCTAATTCATTTATATATGTAATACCACGAACAGTAGTCCTGCCATGATTCCAAGCGCTTTTGATTTCGCTCTGCAGAACTTTTTCATTTTCTTTTACTTAATATGGTAAGTGTCGCACTAGGGTGGCCACAAGAAATCAATTTTAGATTTTCCGCTGAGGCACCCCCATAAAATATGCCAATAGATTAGAAAATGATTATTGCAAAGTTTCAGGCCAATCCGATAATGTTAACACGTGCCTCGCCTCATTGCGGTCAAAGTTAGGAAAAACAGCGATTTTTCAGAAAAAATGTTAGTGTTTCGTCAGTAAAAGTGAAACCATTTATGCCAGGAACTTAACTAGTATACCATTCGATAGGTAATTTTGTTTGTATTGATTTCGATCTTAATAATATTTTTATAAAACGGTTATTTTTGAGCAGTATTTAGCATTTATCAGATCAGGTCAGAGTGGATATCCCAAATTTTGAATTCCCATGCAAACGTCTATGGACATTACAATAATATAATACATTTAATTTAAACATATATTTATTACCTCAAACATATATTGTTGCAAAGTTAAAATTTCTGATTTACTTATTCATACATATATTACAACATTATATTGCGAACTAAAGTAATGGTTTAGATAAGGTAGCTTTTGAAGAATCCGGAAAAAAGATGCCTAAACTCAGATACAACTTGTAATAGAAACTGTCGTTGTTTTTCGTCTTTTGTTAAGGATGAATTGAAATCTTGGATTAATTTTACTGCTTTCTGAGCTGTGTCATTAACTACTCTTAGACCTTTCACTATCCTATAAGCTTTTAAATAATGCTGATTTTTACACCACAAATCGGGATCAGTATTCAAAATATGTATCAATTTCAAATCTGTTAAAAAAGTGTAGGGTGCGAGAAGAAACAAAGTAATCAATTTCTTTATCTAACAAATTGTCAACTTCCTGGAAATTAACTACTGCTTTTATATCTCTGTCGTCAGAATTAGTTTCGTCGTTTTCCACTTCGGACATTAATTTTCTGACCATTCTTGTTTTGACGTTTTTTTCCAAAATATCATCGAAAAATGAAAAAGCAACTTGCTCCGAATTAAGATACCACAAATGGTTAATTATTTTAGACAATGTTTTGTCCGTAATTTCCTTGTCAACTGTTCTGTACTGAACTAACGATTTATTTAATCGTAGGTCTTCGTTGGTGGCTTGTGTTGGTTCGGGGCAGTAAACCATGCTTTTACATAAATATTGACTATAAACAAACATATATCTTTAATGCCCTTTCTCTCTAAATCAGTTAAAAAAAACTCTTCCCTGAAAAGATATATTTTAAGACAATATATGGCTTTTGCCATTAATCTGGCGTGGTGAAAAGCTTCAGTAATTTTTCCCACCGGAAGACGTCCTACACAAATAAGGCAAAGCTGAATAAATTCTTTATAATCATCCCTGGGTTGATGATTGTTTAACTGTGTAATAAGGAGATTGGTTATTTGGTCTGGATTACTTATTTTATTTCTAAATTCCTCATCTTCTAGAGCTGTTTTGAATTCCTTTTTGTCTAGCTTAGACCACGCATTCTGGAATTTGCGAAATATATCTGGTTGAGGTGCAGTTGATGTGCCCATTTTACAATTAAAAACTTCTTTTAAAAGTATTTCCAAAATATGGTGGCGCCATGCTGAATAAAGAAGATGTTTCCCTAGTAATCGCTCTAGCACAATACAGGTTCCCTTATAGCGACCAGTATTTACTGCCGTTGTATCAAAACACATTGCCTGTATTTTTTCAGGTGCTCCCCACTACTCAACTGCTGATAATACAGCTTTTGCTTGAGTAATCCCCGTACTATTTTCAAGGAATGGAACCCTATCAACTGTTCTTCATCGCGACAAGTAATTAAAATCGCTAATCTCTCTACTCGACAAATATTGAAGAAATTTTCCATACCCGTGCACAAGGGAACCCAGAATTCAGAAATCCGAATTTTTGAATCTACTTTTTATGAGATTTGTTTTTTGTTGGCGAAATTGTTATCTACGAATTCGTATAGCAATTCTACTTACAATTAAGTTCTGTACGTCATGACCTAATGCTTCTGCTGTAGCTGCTATAATTCGCACCGCATCTCTAACGGAAATAGTGCACCGATCCAACAGTACTGACAATTTTGCAGTTATAACCTCTTCAGCACCTTGAAAATACCACCGTTTTTTTCATTTCCGGCTCTCCTTTGTGTTCTTATTTGAACAGTTTTATGAGTGATTTACTTATTATTGCCAAAAAAGAGGACAGTGTCCTAAACGTTTATATAGGTACGGTAAGTTTTTTCATTTACAATATATACAACTAATCTTAATGCGGTCACACTGATCGGATAAATGCCAAATGCTGCTAAAAATAACCGTTTTATAAAAATATTATTCAGATCAAAATTAATACAAATAAAATTACCTATCTAATGATATACGAGTGAAGTTCCTGTCTTAAATGGTTTCGCTTTTACTGACGAAACACTACAATTTTTTCTGAAAAATCGCTGTTTTGCCTAACGTTGACCTCAATGAGGCACGTGTTAACATTATCGGATTGGCCTGAAACTTTGCAATAATCATTTTCTGATCTATTGGCATATTTTAGGAGGGTGCCCCGAAAGATAGAACAAAAATTACAATTCCCCATGTACCTTGTAACCACCCATTTTACAAAGTGTTTTCCCAAGTTATATTTTGCGTCAAAAAACCAATCCAATCACCACGTTTCATCCCTTTTTTCGTATTTGGTATAGAATTATGGCATTTTTTTCATTTTTCGAAATTTTCGATATCGAAAAAGTGGGCGTCGTCATGGTCCAAGAGGAAGAACAGACAGTCGACTGTGTATAAAAACTGGGCGTGGCTTCAACCGATTTCGCCAATTTTCACAGAAAACAGCTACCGGCATAGAAGCTATACCCTTACCAAATTTCACATGGATTGCTAAATTTTTGTTCGACTTATGGCATTAAAAGTATTCTAGACAAATTAAATGAAAAGGGCGGAGCCACGCCCATTTTGAAAATTTATTTTGTTTTTGTATTTTGTTGCACCATATCATTACTGGAGTTGAATTTTGACATAATTTACTTATATACTGTAAAGATATTAAATTTTTTGTTAAAATTTGACTTTTAAAATATTTTTTTTTTTAAGTCGCCCGATTCTGCAAATTTTTATTTAGCACATATGTGACCCGGTCTATGAAAAGGTGGCTTATGACTAAAAAAAAAAATTACTACTACTAACAAACTGAAGCATTGTTTATCTTTAACAGCTGTTTCTCGCAATTTCTTTTTTGAGTCATAAGCCACCTTTTCGTAACGTTCCTACCAAATTTCATCATGTTATATTCAACGACTGCTAAGTTACAGCTTGCAAAATTTTAAAATACATTCTTTTAAAAGTGGGCGGTTCCACGCCCATTGTCCTACATTTTACAAATTTTCTATTCTGCGTCATAAGGTCAACCCACCTACCAAGTTTCATCGCTTTATCGGTCTTTGGTAATGAATTATCGCACTTTTTCGGTTTTTCGAAATTTTCGATATCGAAGAAGTGGGCGTGGTTATCGTCCGATTTCGTTCATATTAAATAGCGATCTGATATGAGTGCCCAGGAACTTACATACCAAATTTCATTAAGATACCTCAACATTTACTCAAGTTATCGTGTTTACGGACGGGCGGACATAGCTAAATGAATTTATTTTTTCTACCAAATCATTTTCATATATAAGAAGTCTATATCTATCTCGATTAGCTTGTGCCGTTACGGGGTAACGTTATGCGAACAAAATTAAAATATTCTGTGAGCTCTGCTCAGCTGAGTATAAAAATCGTATTTGTGGTCCGATTTGGCCCATATTTGGAACACATATTACATACAGAAATATATAGCGCTTTATGAAAAATAATTCCCGCTAGATGCCGAAAGGATCGATATTATCAAAAAATTCGTATTTGTGGTCCAATTTGGACTCTACCGGACTATATGTAATATTTTAACAGTTAACTATTTTTAATCAGGGGAAAGCGCAACCCCTGTAAAATATAAAATATAACTAGTTACAACTAAAAAATAAAAAAAATCCTTGTTTTGGTTTTTTTTTTTTGGTTTTCATACATTTGGTAAGGTTAAAATAAACCTTTTCTGCTTACTAACCAAGCATAATGAATTCTCTTATGTTTATCTTAATTGTTAAGGCTAGTTTACAACTGCCCTTCTTGTGCCTCTATTACTGCCCTACAAATATCGATTAATATGCCTTTGATTTCATTTGTAGCCAATTTATTCTCCTTACCGCTTTCTCTCTTCCCTTTAAAAAACTTACCATGCATATTGGAATGTCGCGCGTGTACTGCTGCCACAGCAGCTGCTGCTGGATGCATTAACGGCACAGCCATCATGTGCACACCACAATGTAAACGCCCATATGGCGGTGGCGGTAGTGAAGCTACACTTGACGCATTCCCATGATGTAAGTTATTGACGGCGGCAGCGTTATGTGCAGCGCTGCGCAACATATGATATGCGGGTGGTGGTGGTATGGAATTCGATCCAGGTGGTGGTATTGGTGTACCACTATTGCTGCATTGGCTACTGCCACTTGTACTGCTGCTACTGCAACTATTATTGCTACTAGTGCTGCTTGCACCGACACTGCCACCTCCACTCATATTACGTGCAGCTGTATTCGAGATTTGTTGTAGTAGACGACAATCGGCTGCGGTGTAAACTGAGCTGCTGGTGTCGTGTTGTTGTGCATATGAACCGTGTCCACTGTCACTGGATGAAACTGAGCCTATACGTCGATTTTATTGTTGTTCATGATATGTGCGGTGCATAGTGAGTGTGCATGCGATTTTGGTTGACGGCACATCAGCGCGGCAAGTGGGTATTGTTGTATTTAATGTATGATATGGCATGATGGCATGTTATTTTGTACATTTTGGTTGAAAATTTATTTAATATTTTATTTGTTTTTTTTGTCGGTGTTAAATAATGACGAGACAACAGAAAATTATGTATTGTAAACTAAAAAAGTTAAAAAATTTTCAAATACCCAACTACAATTGCGTCTCAAATTTTGTATTTGCAAAACTACATTTCTACTGTGTATGATTGTAGGCAGGTATGTGTATGCGTTGTGGGTGGTTTTGTGTAAGCCGACACGCTCTTTGTTATAGTTACATATTTTAAATAAAGTGAGCAGCATCTACATGTGTGTACGCTTCAGGCGGATTTGGGTGGAAAGCAAAAATAAACAAAAGAGTAATAAATAGTAATAAGCTGGAAATGAAATAAAAAACGCACACCTAGGCATATACATACAATATATAAGTGAGACATAAGAAGTGCACCAACAACGCATAATAAAATATTTAATTTCGAAATTTTTCCGACTGTTGGCGTTTTTGAGGAGTATACCATGGGCTCAACTATATGGTTGGCTCATCTCATCAGCTGATTTTATTTTTTTCACTTCACTTGAATAGGGATTGTCAAAAGAAGATGGCTAACTCAAAATGAAACCAACACATTGACAACATTTTCTTACAACACACAAAAACTGCTAAGTTTTATGTTTTCATTCCATTCCATTCGCTTAACCCCAACACGCAGATTTTGACAATATGAACAGGTATGTTGTTGCTGTAGAGATGAGCCAACCATATAGTTGAGCCATGGAGTATAAGAAGTTCAGACAGAAATCGTAAAAAATTTGTTCTATAAGGTGAAGGGCCGCCTACAACAGAAAGTGATAAAGATTTGATTCGAAAGATAAGTTCGAATTGTTATCGAAAATTGAGTTAATCTTTTGTAATAATTTTTTTCATTTCAAGAGCCAGAATTATAAAAATTGCAACTTCGAATAATTTCGGATTGTGAAATAATGTTCCAAGTGGTGCACAGCGGAAAATTATTGAAAATTTTTCGACATTTTTAGGAAGGGGCTATTTGTTCGGAAAAATTAGTTTTTATTGTCCAGAATGAATCTGAAGTTTTCTGCGCGGAATTTTCTATTGAACTTTTTTTATATTACACAATTTCTTCCGTGGTGGCGAATCGTGATATACGATCACGAATCGAATACGATACTAATGTGGCAGTTACTCACGAACGTACGTACCAAAAACGTGTCAGCTGACACGACCTATCTAATGAGTGTACAATGTAAACGAAAACTCACCGACGTGCAACGCCCGTACGTACGTAGCCCGGAACGTAGAAATCAAAACAATTTTGATTTTTTCCGTAAGAACGTGTCAGCTGATCGCTCTCTCACTAGACAGAGTTGCCTAGTAAACTTTTGTACGCTAATTTTTGACCGTTTGCAGTTTTATGCAAAAACGCCGAATTAAAGTTTGAAAAATTGTGAAAATAATTCGAAATAATTATGTAAAAGTGCTGATTATTAATATTTTATCTATTTATACTTATTTAATATGTATTCCGGCCTTTTACAATATCAAAAATTAAATTGGAAAAGTTGATGTTTCCATAAGCATACATGCAAAATGGTCAATGGCAACAGTGCTTATCTGAAAACAATACACACACAAATATGTTATGTACATGTACACAGACGCACACATTGATTCCTACGGGCTTGAAGCCGTAGTTACCCACGAACGTACGTAGAATAAACGTGTCAGCTGACACGACCTAACTTATGAGTGTGCAATGTAAACGAAAACTCATCGACGTTCAACGCACGTACGTACGTAGCCCGGAACGGAGAAACCAAAACAATTTTGATTTTTTCCGTAAGAACGTGTCAGCTGATCGCTCTCTCACTAGACAGAGTTGCCTAGTAAACGTTTGTGCGCTAATTTTTGACCGTTTGCAGTTATTATACAAAAAGGCCTAAAGATTGTATAAAATTTTGTTGAAATATCCTAAAATTATTATATAAAATTGTAGGTTACAAATAAGTGAACTAGAAATTCTTATTCAGTATTTGTTTCTGCCATTTGCACCATGAAAATTTGCAATTCCAAAAGTTGATGTTTCCATAAGCATGCATGCAAAATGGTACAGTGCTTTGCTGTAAACAATACACACACAAATATGTTATGTACATGTACACAGACGCACACATTGATTCCTACGGGCTTGAGAGTTCGGTCAAACGTGTTTCGTACGACAAGCGTCCGTACGTACGACACACGTCGGTGGGTAACTACCGCATGAGAGTTCGGTCAAACGTGCTTCGTACGACAAACGTCCTTACGTACGGCACACGTCGGTGGGTAACTGCCGCATAAAGAATATTACGTAATACGTCATTAGTATAAGTTAAATGGGTTTATAACATACAATAGCAAACAAATCGTGATTTATTTGAAAAAGGTAATATTTTTGGAGTTAAAAATACGTGTTATCATATTTTAAAGCCAAAAAAGTTATGAAACTGTCAAAATAAATCATCAATTCAACCAATACTCGTCCACGTATACCATCATCCCGATTACAAGTAGTACGAACACCTACATATGTGACCCGGCCTATGAAAAGGTGGCTTATGACAAAAAAAAAAAGAAATTGCGAGAAACAGCTGTTAAAGATAAACAATGCATTTCTTCAGTTTCTTAGTAGTTTTTCTTTTGCATTATGAACAGTCATGCTCAAAAGGCAACTAAAAAGCATAAATGAGATAAGTTCGTGTGTGTATATAAAGATGTTTTTTTCAATGCAATGCACAAACCAGTTTCTGACCGAAACAAAATCGTGTGAGTGCTCAGATTTAAAAGCAATGCTGAACGAGTAGGACGTGTGTCGCTTGTGAATAATGTCTGTCGAAGAAGAATTTAGTGAGGTTTTTCAAACATATTTCTGTGAAAACGAAGAGAATGATGATGATTCTTTCGATGATGTTGGTATCAATTACGAGGACGAACTACAAGCATTGTTTCAAGCTGAACGTCAAATAGAAGTGGATGAAAATATCATCTCCAGAACACTTCTAAGCAAGTTAGGACTTTCTAGTTTTCACCACGTGAAACAGCGTCTCAAAAACTATCGAAACCAGAAAAAAAGTGGAAAACATTTTTTTGAGTCATAAGCCACCTTTTCATATGCCGGGTCACATATGTTATAATAGGAAGGCCATGTTTTTACGTAAGAGGTGATACGATCACGCATGTTACAATTTGCCCACTGTTTACTGACGAAAACCCAAAAACAGTATAATTTGAAATGCCAACTTTGAAATTTCACCAAATAATGTGAATTTGAAAAAGTACGAAATTTTGTGAATTTCGAAAAGTTTTCAACTCATAATTTTTAGTTACCACAATTTTCGAAGTTGCGAAAGTGCAAAATTAATTTGATTTTCGAAAACTTTTCGAAATCGTATCATTTTTAATATCCAAGTTGGCATTTATTTCGACTGAGCCATTTTTATTTTAGATTTAGCAGTGCACAACGCCAAAAAGAATGAAAATTCACTACAAATTAAGGGGCGAAATGTTCGCCATTAAGTCATGTTTCGAAATTTCCGAATCCATATGCACGTTCTTTCTTTTTAATTAGAAAAATGAGCTTGGTTAGTTGATACACTTCGGAAATTTTGTGCCAAATGTAAAATCTTTGCCACAGAGGTATATGAATAAGGCAGTATTCAATTTTTTTTAGAAAGTTTAGTCACAAGAAAAACACATCGTTGCCTTAATTCACAAAGGTGCTAACCAGCAAATTATAAATTTTACAGGAGATACAAAAAATATTTTATTTCCTTATTCACTATAAAGAGATTTGGTTCCAAAACTTCAAAATTTTAACGGAAGTGTTTTTTTGTACATCAAACAAAAATCTTTAAAAACGCAGTTTCGAAAAATCTGTTTTATACGACCTTTGTGAATTAAGCGAACGATATTTAATTCATCCATGGAAAGACCACAATAAAACTGCTTTCTTATTCTATTTAGTTTCCTTAAAAAGCATTGGAAATTTTTTGGCAAACTAAAAAAATGAACATAACTACAATAGCCAAAATAAACTTTAGATAATCCAAAGAAGAAGAATATAATAATTACCGCTCCCTTAAATTAATTATACTCTCATAAACCATCCTTAGCCAAACGAAGCGCGCATTCTCTATGGAATTAAATACAATTGACCATAGCCATAATTTATTTAACCCTAGAAAGATAACGTTATTTTTTACCCTAGAAAGATAACGTACGCCTGAGACACGTGTTCAAATTTAAGGACCCGAAAGATATAAAAAAAAACTTAAATTTTTTTTGTTTTTTTTTTAATCATTTATTTGATATATATTCACTTGTTTTAAATGTTTTTTTTTAAAGAAAAATACTGTTTTTTAATATATTAAAAATTAAGTTTGACTTGTCTTGGATTTGCCCTTACAAAAATCAGTTTTTTTCGAAGGACCTCAGTTTATAGCCAAAAACTTAAAATAAAATACATATTTTTGTACTTCAATTGAGTGAATTTACTGGTTTAAACTATACTTAAAAAATATTAGCTAAAACAAGCAAGGACGGCACTGTCTTCGGCTGTGCCGAAGACTTCATACCTTTCATGAATATATAGCTCCGATCAAAGTGATTTTTTCAAGATATCTTCTATGATATATTAGAATATATATCACCGAGTTTAACGTTTATACTTTCTAAATTGCGGCAGGAATGACCAAAATCGTCTTATCTGAACGATCGGTTGTATGGGAGATATATGTTATAGTGGTCCGATCCTACCGGATCCGACAAATATCTAATATAATACAAAAATACATCCTTGTGCCAAATTTCATTGAGATATCTCAAAATTTGAGGGACTAGTTTCCGTTTAAACAGACAGACGGACGGACGGACAGACGGACATGGCTATATAGACTCAGTTCGTCGCCCGTTCAATTCGGTATACTCTATCTTCTGTATTTCTCAACGTTACAAACATCGGACCAAAGTTAATATACCATTTCATGTTTATGAAAGGTATAATTACCATTTTCGGCAAAAATTCCATATAAAATTAGTAATGTCACGTAGTCACGTAAAAGATAACGACGATACGTCTCTTAGACGCATTTTTAAAAAACAATATATATTTCAGCAAACAAAAAAGTTACTGCTGAAAAACACCCCCCACTGACAAGCTGGTAATTGTAGCTCAGAAAACTGAGAATGAGAATGTTCTCTCTTTAGGATTGTGGGAGACTGCGAGCAAAATTAAAACGATGTAAGTCTCACAGACGTACGTTATCTCACTAGGGTTAAAACTACACTACTTAATATGTATACACGCTTATTAACTTAATTTTCCAATCTACGTTCTAATATTCTAGACCTCATTGCCATTTGATTAATTTTGGTTAGTAAGCAAGAAAGGAAGTTAATAGCAATAATAGTATGAATTACAAGAAATAAATTTTCCTATTAACCAAAAATTTATATGTAAATAGTTCAACCCACCAGAAGTCACAGATTTACGCAATGGCAAGTCACGAAATGTTGTAACGCTACTACTTTCTACGGATAAATCGACAGATGGCAAAGGTGTGGTTGGCGTATCCGAATGTGAGCGTTCATGTATGGCCCGTACGACGGGTACCACATTGCCTGTACGTAAATTACAAAATATATTAATGCTTGATACAATTTTATATACATATTTATAAAAATTAGAGACCTAACATAAGAATGGCTACACTGATTTTGGATTGTTGTTCGGCACATTTAAAGTTATAAAGATAAGTAAGTGTGCCTCTGGGGTGATGCCTTTACAAAAACCATATTTGCCTTCTGAGTTTATAAGATCGCGGGTTCGAATCGAGCTCAAGGCCTAACAATAATTTTTTATCATTATTAATGTTATGATAAATTATTTCTTAATTGAAAAAATTTTTAAATTAGAATAGAAGAAAGAAAAAATGTAGACAACTGCCAAAGCTCGTTGTATAGATCCATTTCGGGAATGCTAAATTCCTTCATCGGCAACGTTTAGGCGCCGCTGCTATAACCATTCAGCCATCACGGCGGTTTTTTGTTTGTCTTCATTAATCCTACTTCTATTGTGGTTCGTGCCAATTGATATTCACAACACTGCGACATCTGTTGCAGAATGAATGTGAAAATTGGACTTGTTTGATGGCAATGCTGCCATAGTGTCATATTTTATTGACACTTTTTTCCCCGTGCTCTGGGATGTATTAACAATTTTTGTTGTTATATCGGCCTACTGATTTGTAAGATCCCGGGTTCGAATCGAGCCAAGGCCTCACAATAATTTTTTATCATTATTATTGTTATGATACATTTTTTCTTAATTTATATTTAAAATATGTCTTTTGGTGTTAAAGAATGGAGGGAGAGGATATAGAGAAGGAAAGCTAGAAATAAAGATAACGAAAGAGAGCGATAGATATATAGGGAATGAAAAGAGTGGTAGGGATAGACAGAGATGCAGACAGAAAAAAAAAAACAGTCGAGAAGACCAGAAAAGCGTTAGAGAGAAAACAGGGGAGTCTTACAAAGGGGATGTGGGACCACATAGGAATTAAAAGGTTATGGCATTGAGCCGATTTTTATAGAAATAACAGTTATTTAAAAATCAAGTGTAAACAAGTCAATGTTTAGTAATTCAAAAATATTTGTCACTAACCTGCCGGCATCGAATTACTACCGGAAGCCAAACGACGATGAGAACACGGACTTGGCGTCGCTGATGCTCCAGCTGCTGTTGCAGCCAACGGCAAACCCCCAGCAGGTGTTGTGGCAAACGTATGCGCAAGCATATGATGCGGCGTATTAACCAAGAGTGGTGGAGGTGGAGGAGGCATGCCCGAATGACGCGGTGTAAATGGCTGATGTGGACGCACTTTTGTTGGATCCGAGAGAGCAAGTATTTTTTTAACAGCTTGCGGGGATGCGATACCAAATTTTGAATTATTATTATGCGCCGCCATATTACGACGATTATGTTGATCGCTTGTCGACGATGTCGAACTGGTTGTGGAGAGAGTGGGTGAAGAAGGATGGCGCTTGCGCAGTGACAACGACGAATTTGGCGCAGATGAGGACGATGTATGCGAATAAATGCTCAATTGATCACCGCTACGCACAGACGAATTACCATCACTGCGTCCCTCACGACCCAAACCGCTTTCAACACCACGCGTACTACCGCCGCTACTGCTACCACCACCACCGCCGCCGCCATACGATTGAGAATTCGATGAAGGCTCACACTCAAGCGAAAATTTATGTAATGCATCCTCATCGTTAATGATTTTCATATTATTCAAGTACGCCTTGACGCGTCGCACCATTTGTGCTTCTTCGAACATTTTTTTGGGGTTGGGTGCAGCTGTTGACTTCTTGCGTCGCTTGATTGTCGATTGACCCGCATTGGCAGCGATAACTGTGTTGTGTGAGTTGCCGCCGGCGTTTTGTGTGCTGGACAATTGATTGAGTGAGAACAGTGCGTTTGAAGGTGATTGTCCTTTTAGTTCAAGTATGGCAAGCAGATCGTAAGGTGAAGAGCACATATGCGTTAGTAAACGCACCTCTTTGGCGAGCATGCGTAATTTTTCGAAATTAATAAGACCATCCACGCGCGTATCATTACCCAAATGGATAAATGTGAGATCTTTCTTCACAATGGGATAGAATGGTATGATGGGATGTTGAGCGAGTAACTCTGAGGAAACTAATTGCCGATACTTCGACATATTACGTGATGGATCCATGAGATCTTGCAAGTCGGAGAATAGACGCTGATATTTAGAAGGCAACTTCTCCCAAGTGAGACGCAGGCGCGAAACAGCGGCATGCCCCAATCCGGAAATGATGGCGAACATTGAATTGAAATTGCGGCACTCTTTGCAATGGCGCGCAATCTTGATGAATTGTTTAACGATTTTCATACGACGCACAATATTGTGCTCACTACAGATCTCTGTGACAACCCAAAACATTTCACGATTTACAAGCTCAGCGAATTTCGATAGCATTGGCACGCCGTACTTCGTTTGTAAATTGAAAAGGTCATCGATATATTCAGTAGACTCGATTTGACGAAATATTGCGAAATCCTGCAGCGTTAGCTGTATAGCCAACTCATACGCGTTCAGCTGTAGAAAATGCACGCTCGATTCGCGCACCAGCTCAAGCGCCAACTCATCGGGCACCAATGTTTCAGTGCTGCCATTTGTTTTGAGATAATAGCGCGCGGCGAAACCAATGCGTTCAGCAAGATTTTGCAACTGATCGGGTAAACGGCGCTGCTTCACCATTCCGCCCTCACCAACGCTCACCTCACATAGCGAGTAATTGGAGCTCGGATCGTGTATTCCAAACTCTTGTAAAGCCAACATCACAACTTCATGCGCCGTTGTCTCTTTGTTGATAAGCAAATATTTGCATGATTGATCCGCCTTATAAACTTTCAACACATGTTCAGGATAATCAGGTAACATGGCAGAGCTTGTGGTTGAGGCGGCTGATGGCCGATGCATGGATGCAGTTAAATAGTTGGGTGTATGTGTGGGAGCTGTTGCAGTGCTCGTCGTCATCGAATTGGCATCTTCGAAAAGTAGGGAAGAACTTAAATCAGGATTGGATTGCGATTGATAAAGACGATTAGCGCCAGGGCCGCCGCAGGTTGAGGATGAGCTCGAGGAGGATGTGGTAAGTTTGCCTGCCTTTTGTGACATAGTTTCGGTTGGCGTAACTATATCGACAGAATCATTTAAACCAGCACCGCCTATGCTTTTATGTTGTAATAAATTCATTTTTGCAAGCGCTTTTTGCAAACGTCGCTTTGGCGCTAGCGTCATGAAACCGCCACCTTTTGATCCGCCACCGCCGTTGCCATCATTGCAATTCGTTTGTGAATCCTTGCGCGCTGAAGCGTTGCTAACGCTCTGTAATAAGTTTGACATAAAATTACTCGCCATATTGCCACTGCTGGACGGCTGCTGTGATATTGCTGGAGGTGGTGTTGCTGGCGCACAACAATCAGTTTGATCTGCTGTCGGCAGCAGCATATCCACAGAGCTTAAGCGTAGCATATGTGCACGCGTTGTTGTTGCGCCCATATCATCTAACATGCAACGTCCGTGTAGCTTAGCAATATCATTGGCACATATGCGTCGTGGACTGCGTAGTGAAGATTTGCCGCCTAACGAGCCAACACTGCTGCCGCCAACGCTACCACTGCCGCTACTACCAATAGGTGTGCCTGCACCGCCATTGCTTCCACCACTGCTAGCGCCACCACTGCCACCTTGCTCAATGGCTAACATCATTTCTTTGAAACCAAGTAGATTGCTTTTCACTGTTATACTCAAGTGTGTGCTCCCCATAAGTATCTCCATAGCGCGCTTACTTGTAACATGCTCGAAAGATTGTCCATTTACTTCGTGTATTTGATCGCCACGCTTAAGTCCAATATCTTGTGCTTTTGATGCGGGTACTACATGCGCTATATAAATTCCACAACCACCAACACCTGTCGCTGCTGTGATTGCGCGCATTTCATAACCGCCGATTATATTAAAATTTAATGGCTCATCACGCGAGGAGCGTGTAAGCGTGCAACTGCGCATGCGCGCTTTGGCCGCACATGCTATATGCAACAAACGCAATTGACTTAACAAACGCGTGTGCTCCAGTCCAGCCTCGAATACTTCCAAAAATTCCATCATTTCATAATCAGCCTCAAAATCGGTAAAATGGTTATTAACCCAGAGCAATACAACGCGCGTTACACGATCTCTGATCTCTTGCGGAGATGCATTAGTGCCTTTTGGCGCTTCACCCTCACCACATTCAAACCAAGCAAGCAACTTTTGTGTTACCTCTTGTGGATTCTTGATGAATATGCGTTGTGTAAGCAAAAAATCTTCCACATATGTTGGATCAGTCATGGAATTCTCTTCAACCAATTGTTGCAGTAGCCGCTCAGGCGTTCCGCGTATCACTACATGACCCCGTTTCATGCCTGCTGCACTTGCAGTACTTGTACTCGCACTCGTACCATGTGTGCCATGTTCATTGCTGCCGATTTGTCGCAGCTCGGTGACCATTACAATGCGCCCATCTTCATCTTCATGTCGTCGTGTATTCTCCTCACCCTGATGCTGTATACGATAGTAGTCGGTCTGTGTTATACACACAAATTGACAATCATCACATTTGGTACGCATCACTCCACGATGATATAGTTTATCCATTGTGGGCAGTATGCCGAAGGAATCACCCATTTGTAGTTCTTCTCGTGTTCCATTTGCATGTTCGATTTCTACGGCTCCATTTATCAGCACTGACCATGAATCGAGCTCTTCGCCATCGGACATTACTACAGTGCCGGCTTTGTCGACCACAGCGAATACCATTACGGCGCATAATGCTCGTCTAACTGCAAGCGTGATGTTTGTGAAGGCTTTGAGGCCTTGTGTGAATTCGAGCAAAATTTCGACATCTTCTTCGGTTCGCTCGGAGGGATCTTTTTCCAGGCAATCACGCACAGCATCGCGGACATTTAAACTCTGAAAGGAAAGGAGATATCAATAAGCAAGGAACTGGAGTAATTTATGAAATAAAAAGTTTGTGGAACGTAAAAGAATTTCAGTCCCTTAAATTTAAGTACTGTTTTTCATATATCTCCTATGATCACTTGCACCCTCCTTAGACATGATGCAAAAGAGGCTTCCTAACTTGATAATGCCGGAATTTCGTTAAAATTCGATCTGTCTTTCACCATTTCAATCTAAATACTTCAATTGACTAAATAATCAACTCGCAATATGCGTTGGAAGATCACTTATAATCTTCATAATCTTGAGCCGGAGAGTAGGGCGATATGAAGTGATCAAAAACAGCTGCCAGATTATGAAGGTGGAAGATACATAAAATGATTTATTGCTGAATAAAGAGTGTTCAGTTGGGACTTGAGAATTCGAAGTAGAGAATGAAGCCAGTTTATGTGTTCAAAGGACTGGGGAATTTGCAGAGCCTTCTATTCTCTTCCATTGTTCACAAATGTTATCTTTCACTTTCAGTCCATTGTGCTATTACCCGCACTATAAACATAGCCTTGCTATCTGATTTTTAGGAAAACGCAATAGATAAAAGCGCTGACAGTTAATCGCGCCATACACCCGAAAAAGATGCTGTTTACTGGGCGCTAGTCTGATAATGCCAGTTTATACTAGGAGTCGCGATCGCTAATAGGTTTGTGAACGCAACTGGAAAGTGGGCTGCAGTTAAGAAAATTGCTGCCCCGAAAATGCTGTTGCGTTCTGTAATCAATATTTTTTCGCGCTAAAATTAACAGTTACTTATCTATTACTCCTTTTTAACAAATACCATAAAATATACTGCTTAAAACAAAATCTGAAAATATATATACACCAGACTCACATCCATACTTTCCGCTAAGTCCTCCTCATCAGAATCTACCACCGACTCCACCAAACCGGAAAGATCAATTTCCTCAGCATCCATTGATGAGCCGTACACAGATGCCATGGTATCACTGCCACTGTACGCAGAACTAGTATCACTCGAATGCGAGCCGCGATTGCATTTTTGTTGCAATTCTGGGCGTGTAGGTGGATACTGGAAACGGAAAAAGAAATAAGTGAGAATTAAAATATTACTTAAAGTGCTATTGTTATACAAAAATAAAAAAGAACTTACATGATGTCTGATATGATGATATGGATCCATTCCAATTGTTAAATGCAACAAATAAAACAACTGATAATTGCTGTTTTGTTGCTTGTTCCGCACTTTTGACAATTGTTTGTTTTTGGCGCACCTTCGTGCTTGAAATGTATGTTTGGACGCTTTTCAACGTTGATTTGATATCTAATGCAGATAAATATTTGTTTCAATGACGTTGATGATAAAGATAATAATAATGATGCAATATTTTGACGGTATAGATAAAGCAGAAAATAAAATTTATTTGTTTGATATGTTTCTCTTTTATTGGCGAATTTTTGCTGCACCAACTTGTTAGCTTAGCTGTTTAATGGATTTTGATAAATTTCACTTGTATCAATGTTGAACTTTTCACGCTTAATTACAATTATGTATGTATGTGTTGTGTAGGTGTATGTTTGTACATATGTTTTTATGTATAAATTCGCTTTTTATTCGATTTTTGCATACGGTTTACTTCGCGTGCGACTTTCTTTGGACATTCTATGCTGCTTCTGCCGCTGCCGTGGCAGCTACTCTTATTACGACCGCCATTGTTGGTTTTATTCTTCACTTGTAGGTTTTTCTCTTTTTATTGCAGTTTTTGTAAATGTTGTTAGTTTATTCTGGTTTATTCTTCGTTTTTATTTCTATTTTTTGGTGGCATTCAGCAGTCACCACTCAACCTGACCGTCGACCGTCGACTCTGCAAAGATATGAAAAAAGAAGGAAAAACATAAATTACTTTCAATTAATAGAATCACACAATACTTATTAGGGAGGTTGTTTATAAAAAGGGACGAAATGAAAAAAAGTAGATAAAAAAATAAAAATTTTTAAAGAAAACTCATGATTTAAAAACCTTTTTTTTGCACTCAATTCCAGTTTTTGTAATACATATTTGCAAATCGATTTTTATTTTATTCAAATTGGTGAAAAAATGTTAAATTTAATTTTCTTGATACAATATATTTAAAAAAACTAATAACTGTTACTAAAAAACCTTATAATTATAAAAAATTGCGATTTGGTACATTTTTTGAAAATAGTTCTACAATAACGAAAACTTTATATAGACTAAATTTATAAAAATCTGAACCTTATTTGACAAAAAAAAAAAAAAATTTTTTTGTCTGCTCGTTTAATAAAATTAGAAAAAAAAATAATTGCAAATTTTTGTATTCAAAAACAATTAAATTTTTTCAATTGATAAAAATGTTTAAAATTTGCAAACTAAAAATAGTTAGGTTAGGTGGTAGCTGCCCTGATAAGGATAGCTCACTTGGACAAGACGAAGGTCCGTTGTGATACCACATACACCAAAAATAACGGTGACTTAGATCTAGCTACTTAGAGAATCGTTGGGTAGCAACGATAAAGCTCCGAATGATACCGATCTCAACTTTGGATAAATCCTCGGGAGATCCAAGTGAGTTGCGACCGAAGTACTTTCGCCTAGTTCTGGCAAAAGCTGGGCAATCAAGCTTAAAGTGATTTGGTGATTCCACCTCATCATCCTCCATACAGCTGCAGCAGGATGGAGTTTCCAGTATATTGAGACGTACCGCATGGATACCCATGAGACAGTGCCCTGTCAAAACCCCAATGTCCATTGATAGCTGAGCCTTAGTTAACCCAATTATTTCAGCAGACCTCTTGCCATCCACTTTCGGCCAGAAAGATCTTGCTACTCTGCAAGACGTGGTGTCCTCCCAACGTTTGCTGAGCTGACTCGAGGCCCAGCTAAGGAGGAGCAATCCACAGGAATCCAGCGGAATCCCGAAATCCCTACAGCCATCTTCATCCGGTTCAGTTGTATCGATGCGGGCTAAGAGATCCGCTTGACAGTTACCCGGGATATCACTATGGCCCGGGACCCAGATAATCTTAATTGTAAAATAATTCGATGCAATCGCAAGCGAGGTCAGGCACTCGCAGACCACCCTCGATCGCACTGTAGTTGAGCGCAAGGCCTTGATAGCCGCTTGCCTATCAGAGTAGATGATAAATTTCCTAACCGTAGTAGCACTGGATAGCATTTCATCCACCGCATACTTAATCGCAGCAACTTCCGCTTGGAATACACTGCAGTGATCAGCCAACTTAAATTTGCGGCTTACATTTAGCTTTTGACAAAAGACACCCACCAACCTTTCCGTCCAGCTTCGACCAATCCTTGAACAAGTTAACCAGTCCCATGCCCCACATAATTCCTCTTCCCCACTCCTCTCTCGGTGGAATGACTAGGGTGAAGGTTGTATAGGGAGCAGTTATCGGCATACAATAGTCCGTTCTATCCGGGATAAAGTCGAAACTGGTAAGAAGGCCAGTGGGTCCGAAGTCCATATCACGAAGTCTGACCAACGACCATTTCGCGGCCGCCTTTCCCGCTATATCTACTGGATATATGTTCAGCACGACGTTCACTAAAAATAGTAATATATAAGAAAATTACTGAAAAAAAATAGTTTAGTTGATTTTCCTGAGCTCATGGCCGAATTTAAATAAAACCACAATTTCTACATTAATATTTGGGATTGTATTTTTGGTCAATATTTCGAAACCATAATCAGGATAATGTAAATATGTTCCATCGACGAAAAAATAATTACAAATATGTAAAACATCTCGCTTTCTTTAAATTCGGCCTTGAGCTTAAGAAAATCAACGCAATACTCAATAAAAAATAACAAGAAATAATTTTTAAATTAATTCAAGGTTCGATTCGAGCTCAAGGCTAGAACAATAATTTTTTTCTAATGATAATTATTATTTTTTAATTTTTCTAAATTTGAGAAATTCAGACTGAAAAATTTTCTACTTAACATTCCAAAAACAAAATACAATTTTTCAAATTTAGAAAAATTAAAAAATAACAATAATTATCATTAGAAGAAAATTATTGTTCTGGCCGGGAGCTCGAATCGAACCTTGAATCATTTATCAATAGGCCGATAAAAACAAAAACAATTATTTTTAAATTAAATATTTAAAAGTTTTAAAAAATTCAATTTTTTTGTTAATTTTTCTTGAAAGCTCCAAGATAAAAATTAAAAAAGAATTTGGAAATGTTAATTTAAATACACGTTCAAAAAATTAAAAAAAAAAAATTATTTTTGATATTTTTTTTAATTGCAAGTTTTTAAAAAAATTAAAGAAAAGATGCAGAAATTGTGCAAACACAATTTGAAAACAAGTTTAATTAGAATTTTATAATTTGAAAAATGTATTTCCGAAAAACCATTTAAAATATATTTTAAATCCAAAATAAAAAATTTTCTCGCAAATTCCTGCAAAAAATTGTGTGTTTATTTAATGTTTTCTTGTAAGTTTCTAAAAAAATAGAAAACATCTTGGAATCGGTTAAAATGATTACTGCTAACAAAAATAAAATTTGTATAAAAAACAAAAACATCAGTTATCCTAACAATTATTGCTAAAGGTCTTGAGCTCGAGTTCAAACTAAGAATAATTAGAAAAAAACTAATAAAAAATTGAAATGGAAAATTAAAAATTTTAATGCAAAATCAATATTTTTAAACACACTAAAAAATTTTCGACCATTGCAAAAGTTTTTACTAAATAACCAAAATATGCGAAGTTCTTTCGAACCAAGTTTCTAAAAAAATAAATCAAAAAGCAACAAAAAAAAAACGAGTTATTTAGTTTTTTGTTCGACAACTTGAGACCTATTTTTTTTTACTTACTTATTAATTTTATTAAAAACAAAAAAAAAAAAAAAAACACAAAATTTAAAAAAAAATCAAAAATTTTGTATAAAATATTTTTTTTCAATAATCACAAATAAATATTGAACGATGAAATCACTTAAATACATTTATCTATTATGCTCCACCCTAATGTATTAAGCTACATACATATATAGTAGCATATTTCATATTCATATTTCACATGTTAAATAAAAAATTAATACGATTATTCTATAATAAACTAATTTGGGCGCATGATACACGAAAGTACCGACAAATTGCATTGACTCTGCTGGTCGTCGCACCCACCGCACCTTCACCACAATGCCAACGATGGAAGAACTCCAACCGCGGCACAGCATCATATCACTGTTTCCACGATGAATTAATATTGCATGCCCACTTAATGCCGCTATTTACCCACCCCCAAGTCACGAGCATAGCACTATACGAGGGTCTTTCAATAAGTACTACCGCTACTTTTCTTTTACGTGAGCCACTTTTCTGTGAAGTGAAAAAGTTTATTTAAAGAACGGTTCTCTATACACTTTTTCAATGCTCTATGGGTCGACAATGTACAAGAGTGATTTATAGTTCATATCCGACTAAGAAATAACAATCCTCTCTGTGAGCCAAAAACATTGCGCATGATCGAAAAGGTGATATTCAAGTCAAAATGCGCTTAAATTTAGCGAGGCACGGTAAAGTTGACCGAATTCAATGCAAGTATCTTGCAACGCCTACCACACCGAAGATCCTGGGTTCACCCCCCCCCCCCCCCCCCCCCCCCCCCCCCCCCCCGAGCAAAGCAACATTAAAATTTTAGATACAGGCTTTTTCTCTTAAGAAGAACATTTTTCTAACGGGGACGCCTTTCGGTAGTGTTTGGCAAGCACTCCGAGTGTACTTCTGCCATGAAAAGCTCTCAGTTAAAACTCATCGCAGATGCCGTTCGGAGTCGGCATAACACAAGTAGGTCCCGTCCCGCCAATTTGAAAGAAAAATTTAAAGGAGCACGACGCAAAATGGAAGAGAAGCACGGCCTAAAATCTCTTCGGAGGTTGTCGCGCCTTACATTTATTTATTTTAATCTTGTCCAGCCCCTAAAGGAAAACATGTTTTGTATGAGTTGAGCTCTGATTTGTATGAATTTATGAATTGCATCTGCCATCGAAAGCTACCAACCAAATCACTGCAAGCATGCAAACCAAGTAAATAACTACATATATTGGGCTTTCTACGCACTAAGATTATACAGTTTCCTTTCTAGTATTGCCTAGGACTGAGCTTTTTTATACTCAGCTGAGCAGAGCTCACATAGTATATTAACTTTGTTCGCATAACGGTAACCCGTAACGGCATAAACTAATCAAGATAGATGTAGACTTCTATATATCAAAATGACCTGGTAGAAAAAATAAATTCATTTAGCTATGTCCGTCCGTCCGTCCGTAAACACGATAACTTGAGTAAATTTCGAGGTATCTTGATGAAATTTGGTATGTAGGTTCCTGGGCACTCATCTCAGATCGCTATTTAAAATGAACGAAATCGGACTATAACCACGCCCACTTTATCGAAAATTTCGAAAAACCGAAAAAGTGCGATAATTCATTACCAAAGACGGCTAAAGCGATGAAACTTGGTAGGTGGGTTGACCTTGTGACGTAGAATAGAAAATTAGTAAAAGTTTGGACAATGGGCGTGGCACCGCCCACTTTTAAAAGAAGGTAATTTGAAAGTTTGCAAGCTGTAATTTGGCAGTCGTTGAAGATATCATGATGAAATTTGGCCAGAGCGTTACTCCTATTCCTATATGTGAGCTGAATAAAAATTAGCAAAATCGGATGATGCGCACGCCTACTTTTTAAAAAAAATTTTTTTAAGTCAGATTTTAACAAAAAATTTAATATCTTTACAGTATATAAGTAAATTATGTCAATTATGGCGTAGCTCCGCCCTTTTTAATTTAATTTGTCTAGAATACTTTTAATGCCATAAGTCGAACAAAAATTTACAAATCCTTGTGAAATTTGGTGGGGGCATAGATTCTATGACGATAACTGTTTTCTGTGAAAATGGGCAAAATCGGTTGAAGCCACGGCCAGTTTTTATACACAGTCGACCGTCTGTCCTTCCGTTCGGCCGCTAACACGATACCTTGAGCAAAAATCGATATACCTTTACTAAACTTAGTTCACGTACTTATCTGAACTAACTATATCTTGGTATAAAAAATGGACGAAATCCGACTATGACCACGCCCACTTTTTCGATATCGAAAATTACGGAAAATGAAAAAAATGCCATAATTCTATACCAAATATGAAAAAAGGGATGAAACATGGTAATTGGATTGGTTTATTGACGCCAAATATAACTTTAGAAAAAACTTTGTAAAATGGGTGTGACACCTTCCATATTAAGTAGAATAAAATGAAAAAGTTCTGCAGGGCGAAATCAAAAGCCCTTGGAATCTTGTTCGTGGTATTACATATATAAATAAATTAGCGGTATCCGACAGATGATGTTCTGGGTCACCCTGGTCCACATTTTAGTCGATATATCGAAAACGCCTTCACATATACAACTAAGGGCCACTCCCTTTTAAACCCCTCATTAATGCCTTTAATTTGATACCCATATCGTACAAACACATTCTAGAGTCACCCCTGATCCACCTTTATGGCGATAGCGTGCACCTATAGAACTATGGCCCACTACCTTTTAAAATACTCTTTAATATCTTCCATTTGATACCCATGTCATACAAACACATTCCATGGTTTCCCTAGGTTAATTTTCTTACATGGTGATTTTCCCTTATTTTGTCCCCAAAGCTCTCAGCTGAGTATGTAATGTTCGGTTACACCCGAACTTAGCCTTCCTTACTTGTTTTTGCAAGTTTCCTTTTTCCTGCACGAATGTAACTACCGGGCCTCCCTCTTTTATATCTAAGTGCCACAATCATGCTGTTAAGTAATTCATTCATTGTGCTACGGCTTAGCATATCTTCATTCATTTTTGTGAGGCCCTACTTTGGTTATTTGTCTGGTGTCACTTGACTGCTTGCAATATAAAGCCGCCAAGCACCACATCGTGCGGCCTAGCATCCCACTCTGCTATTATTTTATTAACAGTGAGCCAACCAGCCGTCTTTACATAGATTTTTCTTTTTTTTTATTGTTTTATCACAAAAGCTACATTCTTGTAATACCAATTGCAAGAAATGAATATTAAATACACCATTCACATGAGACTGTTGACAGATGTATAAGATGAAGATCACAGGAAACACTGCGTCAAGTATGTATTGTTGTCGGTCAACGACAATCAGGGCATGGCGAAGTATGTAGTAGCCAATAGAATTTGTTAAATTTATAAAAAAAAAAGTAAGTGAAATTTGTATTCAATTTGAAAAGGCGATTGATGTGATGAAAGCTACGATCATTTGGTATACAAAATGTGTGAGGAATGCCGCCTGCACTCAGAAGGCAGAAAAATGCGGGCTATAAACTTGGGACCATGAGGTTCAAGCGGTGAAACCTATTTCAAGAACAGCTCCGATATTTGATATGAGCTTTTATTAGAACAATTGCGACTGTGATATAAAGATAGATAGATAGTAAGATTTAATAATTTAGGTGTAAAGTTTTAATATTAAAAATATATAATTATGTACAATATGGAATTTTTTTGTCGCAGACGAAGAAGCCTAATTATCGTTAAAGGTTACAATGAACTTATAGTGTTATATTTCTTAGCAGTCAATTTATTTTTTACTTTTTAGTTAATTTTATTAACCAATAATAAAAGCTAATTTTTAAAAGTTTTTTTTTTCTTTAATCTTATTTGCAGTAATTAACAAAATATCTCTCATATATTTGAAGATCCATGTTAGATGTTATCCTGCCCGGTAATATTGCTTCCAGTGCTTTACAAACTTTTCCTGGAAACGGAAGCATTTGTCATTTAGAAGCCCCTATAAAAAATTCCGCACCTCGCTTCCTATCTCAAGCTTTACCTCTCCGTTCGCTTTCTCCCTCTTTTCTCCTTTAAATATTTCTTTATTTTTCCTTTCTCTTTCCCCTTCCTATTCATTTCCCATTTCCATTTCTCTTTCCCTTTTTTCCCCTTTTCTTTTCCCTTTTCATTTCATTTGGAAAAGAGGTGTGGCACCCCCCCAATTTAACGCCTTCAGATAAACTTCAAGGATAATAAAACGCAAATAGTTCAAATTTCAATGTTATTTATTTGAACGGAATCGAAATTAGTAGAGAGCCATATGATGAACAATGTTTTTTGTTTTGTTTTCCGGGGCAAAAACAAACAACGAAGACGGTTTCCCAACACGCGAACAGGCAACGTACAGCTGACCATGTGAAAAACAGGGAAATTCGAGATCAATCCCACAGACTTCCAACGATTGGCCTTGCGATTTATTGATTGTCATCGCAAAAGCCAATCGAACCGGAACTGAATCCGCTTGAATTGGAATGGAAGATCAGATGGAATAATCGGAATTCGTGGGATAAGGACTTCCTCTCCCTTGAATTTGCCCTTGACGATCGTAGCTTGAATCACATTGTTCATCAGTTTCTTGACGGACAACCGCGTACCGTTGCACAATTTCGGATGATTCAGATTCCGCAACATGATTATGATCGATCCCTCTTTCAACTGTAAATTATGCGGCGGAGTTCCTGGTACATCAAGCGAGTTCAAAAATTCTGTCGGATAGTTTGTCGCTTCATCCTCGTCGGGCACGCTGTCAACGGTTTTGTACGAATGCAGTTCTCCAGCTATTTGACTTTGAATAATCAATTTCAAGCTATCGACGTCCTTATTCTTCGCTGCAAGTATTGCCCGTTCACTAATCCAATCGAGATTTTTATAATTTTGTGCAATGCCGGGGAACACTTGGTGATGAGTTCTTCTTTCGACGATGTGAACTCGCAAAAATTTGCCGGGAACGATATTAATCCAATAAAAGATTTTTAAAAGGGTCGTGGACGAATAAACCAAGCCATACCTTTGCAAAAAAGAGCTTTATATCAATGGTATTTCATTTCCCAAGTGGATTTATAACAATAAATAGGAAAAACTTCAAATTTTAAAAAATAGGCGTGACACCGCTCCTTTTATGACTAAGCAATTTTCTATGTTTCGGGAGCCATAACTCGAAGAAAAATTAACATATGGTAATGAAATTGTGTACACATATATTCCTTATAGTAGAAAATATTTCTAGTAAAAATGGTCGGGATCGGTTAAACACCACGGCAACCTAGGTATAAAACAAGTTTAAAAGGGTCGTATACTAGAATAATAAGCTATATCTTACCAAAAAATAGCTTTGAATCAATGATATTTCACTTATCAAGTTTTATTGTAAGAGGAAATGGGGAGCATTTTTTTTTTAAACGGGCGGTGCCACGTGTTATGTAGAAAAGTAAAGTATCTGAAATGAAATGTACAATTGAAGCTCACGCTGAGTATATAAGGTTCGGTTACACCCGAACTTAGACACCTTTAATGGTTTTTCCTTTCATTTTGAGATCCCTTGTTGAGTAAGCTGTTGGATACATCTGATTTAAAACGAACGGGTTTTTGGCATTATAAAGCTTAACTATGTGAGATTGTTTATTTCGATATAATGTGAATGAATCTAAAACAGAAGCGTGGCAAATTAATAAAACATGTTAAAAAATCACAAACTTGTAGTTTACACAGCTAAAACTCAGCACTGAATCACTCGATTAAAACTACTTGAGATTAAACTTACGGTTTAAAGAAAAATTGCAATTAAAAAAAACATAAGCTGTTTGTGTGTGTGTGTTCGCTGTCAACCAAACGTTCAAACATGCGTTCAGCAAGAGTAAATCACCACGTGACATGTCGAATTGGATTAAAAGGCGAAAAAGGTCAGAAAGACAAAGCATGCCTACCTAGGTATGTATGTACATATTGTGACGAATATTACCATCTCTAAGCTGGTACTAAGTAAATGCACAACAACAAAAACATTAAAGCAAGCTACATAAACACATTAATCATCATTTACCCACATACATACAAGGCAACGAAGAGATAACTCACATACAGATGTAGTCATCGGTGGAAGTAGCACTCACATATACACGCGCATATGGCTATGCGAGAGGCTATAAACGTGTATCTGTAGTTTATAGCTGGGAGCGTATAGCTGGTAACCAAGTAGAAAATTCTAGCAGAAGAAACGTCTAGACATTTGGGCACAGAGTATAAAAGCAGCGAAAGCCGAGTAATCTGAAATCAGTTTGATTTAAGCACTCTATTGGTTGCGAAGTATAAGTGTTATTGTGAAGACCTAGTTTAAATTAAAAAAGAAAAAATTCATTACAAATTTAATGATTTACATTATAAAAATAATTTTTCTTTAAACTTGTTAATATTTTCACAGCCTTTTATTTCATTTGGTAGTTCATTATACATTTTATAACCTATATATTCCAAAGTCTTTTTAGCGAACTCAGTTCTTACCATAGGCAGTCTTATATTTTTACTACTTCTAGTTTCATAGTTGTGAATTTCATGATTAAAATGTATTTTGTTGCCCAGGTACTTCGATACGAACGTTAGTAAGAGGTGTAAAATAAGCGGAGTTTCACTAAATTCGTTACAATATTTATGCATTTTCATTTCGTTTTGATTGCGGTGTCACAACCACATTTATGCAGCAAAACCGATAAAAACGGCATACATCTTTTGAATCATACACTTCTATTGTAACTTTTAAATGATTAATTTGTTGTTTAATGTGTTCTTTTGTAACTCATCTACATACATTAAATAGTACGAATACTTATTTTAATAGGCGGATTGCTGGAAATTTAGATAGAGGAAAGCGGAGAAGGGAGACCCGAGAGGAAGAAAGAGGAAAAGTGAGACGAAGATAAGCGGGAGCTGCGAGGGTGGAGGAGAGTCTAACTCATAGAAAGAGAGGAAGGGTGATAAAAAGAAGAGGAGATAAAAGGAAGAGAAAGCTATAAAAACTTCTTAAAAGTCATGCAGATATATCAAAGTTATTACAGAACAAAGTCTGCCGGGTCTGCTAGTGCTTTAATAAAAGAATCGTTAAAACACCGGGCAGTTGTTCTTCAATTTAGACATATGGCCAATAAAAGCGAAAAACCGGCAAGGCGCATGGCGAAGGCAAAGCGAAGCAACGCGTCCAAAGCGTTTATGTAAATGCATCGTAAGATGCATGGGATGCAGATGAATGGGACGTTTGTGTAGTTTATACAAATTATACACATACATTAGGGTGGGTCGATTTGTATGGACGAATGTTAACCGATATCGCGCCATCGATTTTTCGGTAGGATTTGAGCTCAGGAAAAAAGTTCCACTACACATACCCGAAAAAAAAATTTTCGAGCCTGCGAAATTTATTTTTTTTTTTTTTACGTTTTTTCGACTTTGATTTTTAAGGTTTTTTTTTACCTACCAAAAAATTTTGATATTTTTTTTTTTTTTTCAAAAACTTATCGCCAACGTTTTTAGTGGACATTTTTGGGCCGGACAGGGTATACATGAAAATTTTTTTAGTAAGTCATGAAAAAAAACTCAAAAAAAATTTCGCAGGCTCGAAAATTATTTGTTTGGGTATGCGTAGTGGAACTTTTTTTCCTGAGCCCAAATCTTATCGAAAAATCGATGGCGCGATATCGGGTAATAAATCGACCCATATACATATAATAATGAATAGTTGAAAGCAGTGGAACTTCTCTTTGAAACAGCGAAATTGTGCACAATCCCTAATGTTATTAAGGAGAACACACCATTAAACAAACATACATAAGTTATTAAGGAGATAAATTTACGTTTTCTGTTGCTTCAATTACTAAACACTTTTTCATTTTAACGCATAAAATTGCCAGCCAAATTAAATACGCCTTGCTGTATTTCATTACTTTTATTACCTAAAACTTACGTATCAAGCAATCACAACACGAGTAGACGATCTTCAAAAAAGCGCCACCTTTTCATTTTTCAAATTAGTTATGACACAAATGTGGGCGCTTTATAAGCTTGACTTTGTACAATTATATTTGGGCAAAGAACGGCAAAATTAAACGCGACTGACAAGAAGACAGCTTTCTTTCTTTTTGGAGTTTTTTGAGTATATCAAAAGTGCGATTAATAATTTTTGTTTTTGATCTGCGTTTGTATGTATTTTATACGTTTAGGTATATATTTCATACTTATGATTTTTAAAATGGTCGTTATACATTGGATGACAGAGATTAAACTTTGAACGGCTTAAGCTTATTAGATACCCGTATACGGCTTATGAAATGTTCTTTTGCATTCTAATTTGGTTTTTATTTGAATGTATTCAAATTTAGTTATCTCTGTTAGTATAAAATATAAATATTTGTGCGATTATAATAGTCATTTATATCACGCTAGTACTAAGTAGTACAAATTTATATCCGATAAAATTTACATTCATATGTATGTCTCTAAAAGTACTATGTACCTACATAAGTGAATTAGCTTGAGAAAATTAACCGCACGCTCATATTCTAACGAATTCTTAGTACAATCGAGTTCTACGCCGCACTGACAGTCTAACAAACCAGATTATGCAGTTGAGGGTAGCAGTCTTGTTATATAATGTACACAAAACAAGTAAAGGTGTCTAAGTTCGGATGTAACCGAACATTATATACTCAGCGTGAGCTTCAATTGTACATTTCATTTCAGATAAATTACTTTTCTACATAACACGAGGCATCGCCCGTTAAAAAAAAATGTCTCCCCATTTCCTCTTGAAATAAAACTTGATAAGTGAAATATCATTGATTCAAAACTATTTTTTGATAAGTTATAGCTTATTATTCTAGTCAACAAGCCTTTTAAACTTGTTTTATATCTAAGTTGCCGTGGTCTTTAACCGATCCCGTCCATTTTTACTAGAAATATTTTCTGCTATAAGGAAAATATGTGTACACAATTTCATTACGATATGTTAATTTTTCTTCGAGTTATGGCTTCCGAAACATAGAAAATTGCTTAGTCATAAAAGGGGCGGTAAAATTCTATTGATACAAAGCTCTTTTTCGCTAAGATATAGGTTATTATTTTCGTCTACGACCCTTTTAAAAATCTTTTATATAAAAGTGGGCGTGGTCTTTAACTGATCTAGTCCATTTTTTGTGGAAATGTTTCATGCTATAGGGAGAATTTGTTTAATCAATTTTATTACGATCCGTTAATTTTTCTTTGAGTTATGGCTCCCGAAACATAGAAAATTGCTTAGTCGGAAAAGGGGCGGTGCCACGCCCATTTTTTTAAAATTTGAAGTTTTTCCTATTTATTGTCGATATAAAGCTCTTTTTTGCAAAGGTAGAGCTTATTTTATTCGTCCACGACCCTTTTAAAAATCTTTTATATAAAAGTGGGCGTGGCCTTAACCGATTTCGTTAATTTTTCTTCAAAGCAATCCTTATAGTAGTGGCAACCTCTGCCGAATTTTGTTACGATAGGTTTAACGATTTTTGATTTATGATTAATAATATTTGTAAAATTTATTTTATCACGAGTGGGCGGTGCCACGCCCATTAACATTTTTTTTCAAATTTTTATCAAGAGTCCCAATATCAGTCCACGCGTAAAATTTCAACATTCTAGGTGTATTATTTACTAAATAATCAGGTTTTTTGTGTTTTCCAAAATGTTATAATATAAAAAGTGGGCGTGGTTATTATCCGATTTCGCTCATCTTCAATGCCAATCTATTCTGGGTACAGATAAGCTCGTGTACCAAATTTGGTGAAGATATCTGAATATTTACTAAAGTTATCCTATCAACGGACAGACGGGCAGACGGACGGACATGGCTCAATCAAATTTGTTTTCGATACTGATGATTTTGATATATGGAAGTCTATATCTATACCTGTACAACCAACCGTTATCCAATCAAAGTTAATATACTCTGTGTGCAAAGCACGCTGAGTATAAAAAGGGGAGATAAAATATTAAAAATAAACATGTAAAAAATATGTTTAGAAATATTCCCATACACTTACGGATAAAACTGCATATACATATAAATGTTATAACAGCGCTCAATGTTAACCCAAAGTACATTAATACAGATAAATGTAATTCAACATGGCAGGAACACGCAAACAAATTTTTAAACAAAAAATAGTTTTGCTTTCTTATTTTAACTGCACTGATAACGTTTAATATACTGATTGATTGTTAAAACGAAACATGATTCTTTTCAGCTCGGTTTGTTTACAAAAGAGAGCCACACGATCTACGTAGGGACTAATAAAAGTTGGATAAATTAATCCGATTATGAATTATTGGGAAAAACTTTCTTTAACCTTTTCGAGCTTTCAGTGTTTTCATAGTTCATAATTCTGAACAACGCCATGCCATGCCCTTCGAAAAGTCTGTCTTTTAATTATCGCAGAGATTTCGGAGTATTTGTCTTGCGTAACGATTTATCTAAATTTTGGATTCTTCTAAGCATTCATTCTTACTATTCATATTTCTCTAATCCATATTCATATGAAGTTCTCTGTATTTTTTACCAATCCATCAGAGTTTCCCCCTTCTCCATATTAGAGGTTTACGCCGATCACTTTATCGGCGGCGGCGGCGGCGTAGGCGGCGCGCCGGCGTACGCCGGTTTTCTTACTTTAAAAGCTTGATTTTTCTATTTAAAAAAATAATATTTAGGAAAGGTTTTGTTTATATATATTTAAGGAAATCAACGTGTTGGCCATTTCGGAGAGATCCGGGGTTTTTGCATCAAAATCTCGCAGACCGTTCAAAAATTTTCAGGAGTAGCTCCTTGCGAAGGGATTGTCCCTCGTTCGCATGCTCCAGAGAGGCTTCGAACCTAACCCCGGTCTTTGGAATTGGTACTGCTGCGTCTGCTGAAAAGAAATATAGATACATAAAATAGTCACACTTTTGCCTGTATATATCGTGCAAAGCGTAGTTTCACGTAGGGTTAACTCCTAATAATCGTCGTGAACACAATTTCTTTAAATCATTTGTGGCTCTTTGGCGGTCACGCATAAAGGCGACTTAGGGTTGCTATGAATGGTCTATTAATACTCATGACTATCGTGGCACAGGGCGCCTCCAGTTTTTTCGGCTGTTTTTAAGAGCTAGAATTTCCGATGTGCGAACAGTAGGAATCCCTCCACCAGTCGCTACCACGCCTCCTCACACCATATGCCAGTACAGAAGCTATAGGACTGCGACTTCGAATTCATACCTTCGTCGACGTCACTTTCCTAGAAGCTCTAGGTGTTGCTCCGAAGACTTTCCAACGGATGCTTTTGTCGCGCTATGCTGCCGAGCTACACTTTGAAACATTAGGAAGTGACTATTCGGCCAAAGATGCCGCCCTCGAAATCATAAGCAGTCTAAGTGGATGTCATTGAGTCATGGGTGAAAATCCGTATAATCCTCGGCGCATCTACATAATTAAAATTTTACAAGGACCCTGGAAAAAATTTTTAAAATGTAGACCAAAGATTGCAGACGTTTGTGTTCACAACATTGATTTCAATAGTCTTCGTCAAAATCAAATTTAGAATGAAAGTCGACGGATTTTAAGTTGAAAGTTGTTCACTACTGTTTTCCGGCCTTACGATATAGGAGCTCATTATGGATGACCGCGTAGCTTCAGTTTTCAGACAAGTTCGACTGTCCACTACGTTAGGGTAGTATCACACACGGTCATTAGTTCCACTGGCTTGGGAAAGCTTTTGCTTCACCACTTTGAGTGTTCTTGCGAAGGACAAAGCCTCACCTGGTAGATATATGTGCCTACGTATTCACAATTGTAAAAGGAGCCGTAACGTGTAGGTAATATTTAAAATTGGTTGATAGGCTATAATCAATGTGATTCGCTCCAAGGAATTAGTTTTGGATAGGGCCGCCAACTTTAGGAAATGTCCATTCGGGAGACTTGGGTGTTGAAGGATGAAGGGTGAAAATCAAAATTAACATTTCATACGCTATTGTATAGCTTCGCAAATAAACAGCAGATGTTTGAATGCAAGACTTAGTGATTTTTCAAACCCTTCTCATAAGTACATATATCCTCAACTTAAGTATGAGGTAAGAATAATTTCAAAGGAGTGTTTATGCCCCTAGAACCTACTAAGGGATTTTGCATCACTGATTTCGCTTATTATTGAGGACAATTTAAAAACATTTTCGCCTTGGGTCATTTTATTTGAATTATGCAAAGTGATCATATAAATTTATTATATAACTTTTCTTTTAGTATTTTGTTTTAATAACTTGCTGAATTGGGTGATGGAAAGTCCGTGTTGAGTTGACATCGAAAGCGCCTGTTATTTTAAATAACTTTTGAATAGTTATAAAGAGTTAAATTTCGCTATTAGTTTCTTTTAACTGGCAGTGATGCGCATACGTTGATACCACTTTCGACCATATCCGACCAATTTTCGACATGAACAATAAATGGCCTAAACAGTCTTAAACGAGTAGAAAATATAGTAACGCGCCGGACGCCGCGCCGCCACGCCGATATTTTTGACATTCGGCGGCGGCGTGCGAAAAACGACCAAAATCAGCGGCGGCGTCGGCGTTTATCGGCGGCGTATATCTCTACACCATATCGATATAAGATACATCCCCATACTGGTTTTAATATCATTCTTTAATTTAATTACAATTGTGCGTCTTTTGATTACTTTCTACATTCATAACGATACGATTTTCTGGCAATATTTCATAGTTTCCTCGCTCTCTGTTAAGCAATCATAGCAGTTTTCTAGTCTACACTTTCAAATCGGAAAATTTTCTTGTTGTAATTTTGTAATGAAGTAATTTTTCTGAATTCGCGTCCCCATTCTAACCGATTTTTGTACACGGGATGTACATTTTAAAATCACTACTTAATTTATTTCGATTTTGGTGTGTTTTTGATATTGTTTAATTAATGATCTTTAGCAATTTTTCGTGTGATGTGAGTGCTTTGCCAATCCTTCATCATTTTCTAGTCTTATGTGATGAAGGTCGGTGGAATTCTATGCTTTCAATTTCACTAATTTTTCTAAACGTTAGAGTGATACTACAATAGTGATACAACTTATAGCCTAATAGTGTTTTTGATACCATCTCGTATTTCATTCAAGTTTGGTGTGTTTATTTTACTTTTTTCTAATCTCCATTCTTAACTCTTGTCTGGAATTTTTCGCTGATGTGGGAACTGTCTCAATCTATCATAGTTTTCTCTTCTCCACCTCGTTTCCACTCTTAACGATCTGTGCGTTTTTTATAGTTTCCTTTTTCTTGTTGTTGTGTAGGTCGGGAAACTTTCATCCATCTTACATTAGTAATTCAAAGTTTTCGGATTTTAATTCTTACCTATTTTTCTAAAATTATCAATGATCTATTGCAAGGTTATAACATGATTCCAACTTAGATTTTATCCAAAACACACAAATAATGATCAAGTTAGCGAAAGTATGTTAGTCCCCACGCATATGACGCCTCTCCTTTATTGACCCACGAATCATACATCAGCGCGACATTGAGTGCATATATTCAATAAAGGTACTCATTTCAGTTTTTTGGTCGTATATTTCTACGAAAATACCTGGTGAATTAAGGCATAATCTTATCTAAATAACGGGAAGACAAAGGGTTGGCGCCTGTTATATCAGAGTGAAGAGTATTAGTCTTGACGTTGAAAGTCATAGGCTCAATACTTGCTTCTATTTTTTTATGGAAGCTTTTGAAAACAAATTTCATCGCAGAACACAGCGTTTGACAGTTCAGAAAGATCTACACAAAATTGTATGAGCTTCACCAATCCTACTTCGCTCTAGATCTAAAGAAAATTTTCTGTTCTATTTATAGTACAAAGAGATCCAAATTCTGGGGAGTAGTAGAACGAAGCGAGCTCTATGTGAAATTTTAAAGATATTACGTCAGCTGTACTTATCTACAATTGAAACACCTCAGTGAAATGAATAAAAATGAACACCCAAATCATTCAAATCAAATAAAAAAGCAACAATAGCGCTAAGAGAAAGCTACACAATTTCTTAATTAGCAAATTTTTTCATTATAAGCATAGCAATTAGTTCGAACACTTCCTATAATTTAGCCATAAAAACTTTAATTAGCATTTCCCTCTGAACAAAACGTCTCGCAAACAACAGTTTTTAGTATGGAAACATCTCACTATGTGTGACAACAGTAGCAATAAAATACACAAAAAAAAAATGCTAAAAAAACAGCGGAAGAGAAGTGAATGAGGAACGAAAAGAGGTATGAAAAGTTAAAGTGAGTACCAAATGCTTTTGAGTGATGGGTGAGGGGAAAATATGATGAGCTATTGACAGCATATTTATGAGTTACAACAAACAGTGGAGCAGCGGCAAAAAGTTAAATATAAAAAACCAAGATGAATAATAAAAAAAGAAATGCTAAAGACAAGGCTGAATATGTTGTTATTATAACGGGTCGCTAGGTCGTTGGCTGTGATGATACCATTTTTCTTACCACACGAGACAAATAAACTGATAACGTTTATATTTGTTATTGGTAAAAGTTGTCATTTTGCAAAAATAAAACATGAATAAATAATTATTATAATAAATAAAAAATTAAGTTATAGACTCAATGGAAAAAACAAAACAAACAAACAAACCATGATAATGGAAATATACTTTTACAGCTACAATGAAATCGCAATAAAAAAGAAGTAAAGACGTCTCAGTCGTGCGAAACCAAGCGTTTTATACCTAGTTGTGAGCTTTAACAATAGGCAACACACCATAATGCTTTCTCTTCCAATCCTATTCCGCCCTACTCTATTACTCGATCTATTTCTTTCAGG
This sequence comes from Eurosta solidaginis, assembly GCF_040869045.1. Classification (NCBI taxonomy): domain Eukaryota; kingdom Metazoa; phylum Arthropoda; class Insecta; order Diptera; family Tephritidae; genus Eurosta; species Eurosta solidaginis. The sequence continues at coordinate 15,623,709 of NC_090320.1, forward strand.
CTCTCTTCTTTAACTGCTCGGGGAATTTCGGCCGATGTTTAGTACAACACATCAGTTAAGCTTTCTTATCGAAAACACTGGCACACAGGAAGCACCAGGGGTGATTAAGTTTTTCCCAACTCAGTGAAGGTGTCCACTCGAATGAGAGCCAGTCTGCCCACAGGTAATCATTAAACGCCATATGATACTAGACGCAGAACTTCTTTACCAATTTGTGGTGGGCTGTTTTTTTAATATATGACCTACAAATTGGTTATCGCCACCTTTTCTATTTTAAGCCGTTTACAAAATCAAATTTTAAAAAGATATGTGTCTTAGTTACAGCTCAAGATAGTTTCGTCTATCAATAGAGTTTATACATAGAAATGACTACTTTGTACATCTAGGTATAAAAACAAAAATTGCAACTCAAGCAAATCCGCGCGAAATACGACTTTCGCACGTATACCATCAAAGCAACGAAAAATAATTAATAGAAAGTACCGTTGTAAATGATTATTGTCAACAAACGACAATGCCGCTGTTGGTGCTGTTGCATGAGCGGTTAGTGTAGGTTGCCAGACCCACAATCATTAAACTCAGACATCACTTCTTGCGCACCATTGGTACTGCAGAGAGAGAACCACCGCATGTCTCTAGCTATGCGTCGATGCGCTCTTCAAGCGTCCTATTGTAATTTTTTATTGCTGCTGCACTACTAGTACACTTAATTGTGCCTTTGCTAGCTCTTCAGCGCTGCAGTCAGTTACACATTTCTGCTGCTAGCAAAGCGCATTCAACTGGTGCAACTCAGTGGAAGGTACCACGACATCAATGGAACAGGCCAAACTTGAAAACTATACGCATTATATTGTGTTTGTTGTTGCATGTAATGTTTTTGATACACACAATTAGACCATGCTAGGCAATTTAGGCGACAAGTCAAGTGGAATGCCTTGGAATCTATAATACATTTGCATGAATGTTTGTGCTTAAGTAGCTTTGGAAGTTTATTCGTTTATTTATTGGAGTTTCATTTTAATAACGGCATTCATTTTGTTAACTATGGATGCAAGCAAATTGCTTACGAAAACAATTATCTCTTTCTTGAAGTTCTTTTAAAAAGATCATTGTGCTAGACCCCCCCCCCCCCCCCCCCCCCCCCCCTCGTAAGCACTAGGCCAAACAAAACAATTTAAATGTGGGAATTATGTGCTCTTTACGTGCTCAATAGTGCCAAAAAGAATTCGGTTTTTTGACAACTTTTAATGATTTTTTTAAAACTTCAAAAGTGGGAGGTCCAGCTGGACGTCCAGCTAGACCCCCCCTCGTAAGCACTAGGCCAAACAAAACAATTTAATTGTGGGAATTATGTGCTATTTACGTGCTCAGCTGGACGTCCAGCTGGACCCCCACTTTTGAAGTTTTAAAAAAATCATTAAACGTTGCCAAAAACCCGAATTCTTTTTGGCACTATTGAGCACGTAAAGAGCACATAATTCCAACATTTAAATTGTTTTGTTTAGCCTAGTGCTTACGAGGGGGGGTCTAGCTGGACGTCCAGCTGGACCCCCCATTTTGAGGTTAAAAAAAAAGTACTTAAATTTTGAGCACAAAATTTTTTATTTTGGGAACAAATTAGCACATAAATAGCACATAATACCTGGCCTACCAAATTTCGAATCCATAGTGGGGGGTCCAGCTTGACGGACCTCCAGTTTAATCTAATCTAACCTCTAAAAATTTGGGTAATATCGTCTGAAGAAATTTGGTTTAATTTGAAACTTAGCTGGATGATATCGAATTCTATTTAAGTCATTAATACTTTCCTACAAAAAACGTATTTTGACTTTCAGCAATTTCACTACTATTCGAGATTTTTATCCATTAGCATAGTGCGATTTTGTTAGTTGTGCTACGTTTATATTTGTGTAAACTCATACAGCTCATCATTGACTTCTTTCTTTAGCATTGCGGGAAGGTCCATTTATCCTGTCGAGAACTTTCCTCGCGAATTTTTCAAGGACCATCCTATCTTTTCTTGACGCCGTTCATGTTTTCGATCCAAACATCGGGCTAGATATTATGAGACCTGCAGACTGTGATTTTTGTTTGTCGGGACTTTCCTTTCAATTGCTGAGTTGTGGGCAAAGAAATTCTACTGTTGATTTCTAAGCTGACATTGTTGGGCACTGTATGATGGTTTCCACACAGGCGAATTCCTTCACTATTTTGAGTTTATATCTTTTACCAATCAAAAGCTTCTCATATAATTATTTGATATACGCTCGCCGTCGAGATGTTACTATCAAGTATGCCCCAAGAGATACATACCTACTAGAAGCGGATATTCAATATTTATAAGCTGTTATTCCCACTGTTTAGTTTACGAACTTCCATTATTATTGGATACAATACATAAATAAGAAAAAAAAAAACAAATTATGACCTTAACTACTGCACCTACATTATTTAGGATGCAATGATCTTTAATAACAATTGTGTATAAATATATCTACTTATATCTTATGTGTGTATACTCAAATTTGCTAAAATAAAAACCAACAACACATTCAGTTCGTCACGAGCGTGTGAGAAATAAAATTGCTTTTGATGTAATTAATTTTTTCGGTTTCATTATAATTCATTTACAAAATTGTTTAAAGCTACTATTTCGACGTTTATTTGCTAACAAAAAGAAATATGCTCGCACACGTAAGCACACATACAAACAAACGTATGCATTCTTATAAAAAATAGAAAATAAAATAGTTATTTCAACAAGCAACTCACTTCAGCTGTTATGCATTGTAGCCCAACAACAAACTGTTGTTCGTGTAAGATGAAGTGGGAGTTAAATTGTAGTAAAGTAGCAACACTGTTAATAGAGCTCAGCTGCTGCTGAATTGTATGAATGAATGGAATGAGAAGCATGGTTGCTTGGTAGCTCGCTGGCTAGTTAGATGACTGATTTGTGTAGTGCGCTACGGTGCGATGCAGGGTGATGAGACACTAACAACAACAAAATGTAACGGGGAGCTATGAAAGGAGGGTCGTTTGATGTATTTTTTCTAGTAACACTGGTGCCTAAGAAATTGGAAATCTGTCGTGGCGACAAACGCAATTAAGCCACGAAACATCATTTTACCAGATTCCGTGAATTGGTATATACTTTTTTGAACATGGTTAATAAAATAAGATGACAACTTCTTAGGCACTATACACAGAGGCAGTAAATTAGTCACCCCTTGTTATCCGTCCTGCATTCAAAGTCTCAACATCTTTAAAAATGTAATTTAGAGTCAACGTCCCTAACAGCAGCATTAGATAGGCCATAGCATAAGATATAAACCCAATCCGTCGACAAAGATTCAATTGTACCTAGTCCAGAGCTGAAATAAAATCTTGAAGTCTCTTGCCGGCAGCATTTTTGGGAATAGATAAAGAAACGCTGGTTGTCAGACCGCTTGAATGCCCCGCATCCCCAATATGGTCGCCGAGCCTAATACAAACTCACGGGGGGAAACTGCAGGCAAGTCAAAACACCGCGATGAGGGCTGCCGCGGTATGTCTTATGTCTCTGGAACACCTCCCTCGAACTTAACTCGTCATCTCTGAAAGCAATATGAAGGAATTCGGCACTCAAGAAGTCAGAAAGTCATAAAAGCTCCCAAAGACAAATGCTGTAAATTGGTGCTTGAAATAGGTTAAGTTATCCAAATTTATGTGCCGCCTGTACCGTGTCGCCACATTACATCAACCACCTTTTCAATTGCAATGTGGAACCAACACCCTAACACCCTTAGCTCTTTGGTCCTACTGTGTGGACCCGAACTTGAGATATTAACCCAAATTCTATCCAATCTGCCGACAAAGTTTTAATTGCATCCAAGTACAGAGCTAAAACAAAATCCAAAAGTCTCTTGTATATGTCCCCACATGACACGAACTGTCTTTTCAATTGTAATGTGGAATAAACGTCTCCAACACCCTTATCTCTTTGGTCCAACCAATTTTGTGTTGCACATATTAGATGGGGCGAAGCACTGCTACAACAACAAAGTTCCGCTTCCCAAGGCAGTCGGTTCTATGTACCGGAGCGACTCGGGATTTTTCCCGACCAAGGACTGTCATTTCAGTGTGACCCCATTTAATTTGTTTCGTCCCTCCCACAAATTGTCATCCTCCCAGCAGCTGGACTGCTACATATTCTCTTACTCCGGGAAGGTATCGAACCCAATCCGGGTCCGTCTCCTGACCCCGGTCATGAGAAATGGTTTTGCTGCATTTGCCAGAAAAGAATCTTTTTAGGACGGTCATACTCTGTTCAGTGTGTCTCGTGCAAGGGATGGTTGCATCGGACAGGTTGTTCTGGGCTTGATCCCAAAACCCGACGTCCACGTAACTTTTATAAATCTTTTGTGGCTCCTTGCTGCTCACGCCCAAGGGCGTCCCGTAGTCTACGCCTAAGCGTATCCCCACTACCTTCCAGCAGCTTCGCTGCTCAGCAAGCCACAACAAGTACCCGCTGCTGCTCGCGCCCCACGGCGCCAACAACTCAAACAGCTGATACCACTCATAACTACTACCTTCGTAGTAGAGCTGGTTGCAATGCTGAGCATCAGCCCCTGCCCCCGTCTTCTTCTCCCCCCCTCTTTTCTGGCAGCAATCGTGCAGGTCAGGGAAACAGACTCTTAGTCCCTGCCTCCGTTTGCACCGTCTGCCAGCACAGAATATATAGGTTTGCGACATCCGCTCAATGCAGCTCCTGCCTTGGGTGGTGCCACTTTCCTAGATGTTCTGGTCTCCGCGACGGCAACCCCCCGACGGGTTTCATCGCGCCATGTTGCCAGGTCGCAAACCCAAATCATCCGGGTACCCCAATGCTTGCCCAAGGGCGCCCAGTCCCAAGGCCACAACAGCAATTGCGTCCTGGCCTTCCACAACCTAGGCGTAGGCACCCCTCACTTACCCCTAGAGTGGCGGCGTCACCCCTCATGCACTTCAGAATTCTGCAGTTCAACTGTAATGGACTAACTGGGAAGATTACGGAGATAGTCGATTTCATGAAGCGGCACAACATCCGCATTGCTGCGATTCAAGAGACTAAACTCACAGCAAGATCTGCATTGCAGACCTGCTCTGGTTATAATGTCCACAGGAAAGACCGCGAGAGCGGAAATGGAGGCGGCCTCGCGTTTATTATACACCACTCTGTGCAATATCATATATTTGATCCTGGCATCGACCGCAGTGACAATGTCTTAGAACGTCAAGGCCTATCTGTCCGGTCAGGCGATGCAAATCTAGAAATCATCAACATCTACATCCCTCCTGTCACCTGTTGCCCCAGTGGATACCGCCCTAATATCGAGGCCTTACTCACTGGCAACAATCGCATTATCTTAGGCGATTTCAATGCCCATCACGACCTATGGCATTCAAACTTGCGGGCGGACAGTAGGGGTGAGATGTTGGCGGATCAAATAGACGAAACGACATTCTGCACAATAAACGGAGACGCCCCCACACGTATGGTAGGAAGCTGTCATAGCTCGCCAGATATCTCAATCGTGAGCGCAGAACTCGTAAACTGCGTCAACTGGTAGGATGGTAACATTGGCATCCGACCACCTGCCCATACTTATTTCGTTCGAGCGTACCGCCGACTTCATCGTCACCGAAAAACGCACTTTCATAAACTTCAAAAAAGGAAAGTGGGAAGAATATAAATCTGCAACAGACAGCAGCTTTGCTGCCCTCCCTATCCCGACTGATGCCCGCCAAGGGGAGCGTGCCTTCCGTAAGGTCATTGAATCCGCCTCGCACATTTCATTCCCGCCGGGAGAATTCCCGAAATCCGGCCCCACTTCCCGGCGGAGGCCGCGAGCTTAGCGAGGGAACGCGACCTTATAAGAAAGCTTGATCCAGGCGACCCCCAAATAAGGGATGTAAACCAACGCATCAGATTGCTTGTGGACGAACACAAGCGGGCGAAATGGGAAGAGCACCTAAGAGGTTGTAACCTCTCTACCGGTGTGGGTAAACTTTGGTCCACCGTAAAGTCCCTATCGAATCCGACTAAGCACAAAGACAAAGTTTCGATCGCCTTTGGCGATAAGGTGCTGTCGGATGCGAAAAAATGCGCGAGCGCTTTCTGCCGACAATATATAATGCATCCTACGGTCGACAAAGATAGACGGAGAGCCAATAGACACGCACATAAACACAAACTCAGCGCGTCACCAATTACCATCACCGCTAGAGAGGTTGAGGACGCCATTGGTCGCGCTAAACCATCCAAAGCAGTGGGCCCAGACGGCATAGCCATGCCGATGCTTAAAAACCTAGGGAAAGAGGGTTTCAAATATTTAGCGCATGTCTTCAACCTGTCTCTTTCCACCTTTGTCATACCCGAGAAATGGAAAATGGTTGTTGTTGTTGTTGTTGTAGCGATAAGGTTGCTCCCCGAAGGCTTTGGGGAGTGTTATCGATGTGATGGTCCTTTGCCGGATACAGATCCGGTACGCTCCGGTTCCACAGCACCATTAAGGTGCTGGCCCGACCATCTCGGGAACGATTTATGTGGCCACATTAAACCTTCAGGCCATCCCCTCCCTCCCCAACCCCAAGTTCCATAAGGAGCTTAGGGTCGCCAGAGCCTCGTCTGTTAGTGAAACAGGATTCGCCGCGGATAGGTGAGGTTGACAATTGGGTTTGGAGAAGCTATATGTTGCGCTGGCAACCTGCAGGGTTGCGCTACACAGCCCCTTGAATCTGGTATTTTAGTCGCCTCTTACGACAGGCATACCTACCGCGGGTATATTCTGACCCCCCCTAACCCATGTAGGTGAGTCATATCGTCCGATATCTCTCCTATCGCCAGTGTCAAAGACGCTTGAAGCCATTTTGCTCCCTTATTTCCAAGCACATTTGCAGCTAGCCCCTCATCAGCATGGCTTCAGAAAACTCCATAGCACTACCTCCGCGCTAAATGTCATTAGCACCCAGATAAATTGCGGTTTGAATCAATATCCCCACCATAGAACAGTACTCGTAGCGTTAGACCTATCAAAAGCTTTTGATACGGTCAACCATGGCTCGTTACTGCAAGACCTGGAAGGGTCCACCCTTCCCCCATGTCTTAAAAGGTGGACCGCAAATTATATGGGTGGTCGGCAGGCATCGGTGCAATTCAGAAACGAAACATCAAAACAAAGGAGAATTAAACAACGGGTGCCACAGGGTGGTGTCCTATCCCCGCTTTTGTTTAATTTCTACATATCTAAGCTACCTTCACCACCGGAAGGAGTCACAATCGTTTCCTACGCCGATGACTGCACAATAATGGCCACAGGCGCAGGCCCAAAGATCGATGAGCTATGCAATAAAATAAACGGCTATCTCCCTGATCTCTCCAGTTTTTTCGCCTCGCGAAACCTGGCATTGTCACCGACTAAATCTTCCGCGACCTTATTTACAACACGGACGCCCCAAATGTCGACCATATTGAACATCCACGTCGATGGCACTACGCTACCGACTGTCCTACACCCCAAAATCTTGGGTGTGACGTTTGATCAGGATCTACATTTTGGTGCGCACGCAACCGCAATTGTTCCAAGAATTCAGAGCCGTAATAAAATCCTCAAATCCCTTGCTGGCAGTACCTGGGGAAAAGATAAAGAAACGCTCTTGACCACATAAAAAGCAATTAGCCAGCCGATTACGTGCTACGCGTCACCCATATGGTCGCCAAGCCTAAAAACCACCCACTGGAAGAAACTACAGGCCTGCCAAAATACTGCTCTCAGAATCGCCACGGGCTGTCTTCTTATGTCCCCAGAACACCATCTGCATAATGAGGCGAGAATACTCCCCATCAGGGAGAGAAATGAGATGCTGACCAAACAGTTTCTGTTGAATACCCAGAAACCTGGGCATCCCAACAGACATCTGATTGACGAACCAGCACCGCCTAGGGGCCTAAGGAGTCATCTCCGTAAGCATTTTGAGGAAATACGGCACCTGAGAACCCAGCCGTATGAAGCGGAAAAACACAAGCAGGTCCTTGGTGAACTCCATAGACAGGCGTCGGACCTTTATGTCGGGAATTGCCCGGTGAATCCAGTTCGTTCTGGATACTGTAACAGGTTAAACTCTTACCTATCCAGAATCAACCCCGACATACAAAATGTATGCCCTGCTTGCAATGTGTCCCCACATGACACCAATCATCTCTTTAATTGTAATGTGGAACCAACGCCTCTAACACCCCTTTCCTTATGGTCCACCCCTGTTGAAACGGCAAGTTTCCTTGGACTCCCGTTAGAGGATATTGATGACAATTTGTGATCGGTCGCGGCTATTTAGGTGGGGCGAGCATTGCTACAACAACAACAACAACAACAAAGTTCCTATGCGTTTTCCAAATGTTAATTGACACACTCCCTTTTGCTGTTGCCCATTAATTTACTCCAATGCAAATGAGTTAGGTGTGGAGTTTTCTGTTGATGCACAGTAGAATCGCGAAAAAGGACACTGGCGAGAAACTTAATCGCTCGGCTTGGTTGGCCGAGCTTGAGCGTAAACGTCCCGCTGTAAAAAGTCATTGTACAGGTTTACAAGTATGATATGTATGAGAGGGAAACAATTTCTTTCCCTTTCTAACACACGGCAGTTTGACACTTCGGTCAGTGTCAAACTAGCGTGGAACCCAGTGGAACCTGCGTGGAACATGAGTTTTGACACTGAACGAAGTGTCAAAATTACCGGGGTTGCTTCGTCGAAAGCGACACAGGGAAGCAAAAAAGGGATCGGAATATCAGATATGGGTTGCTGTGATCGTAAATTTTTTGAACGAATTTAGTAGGAAATTTTAAGTGCACCCATATGGGTTCTTCAGAAAATTATAAAAAAGTCTTCAATTGGGGTATCTGAGGACGCGTAGTTATTTCAGTATTAAGAATACAAACACGGGAGTTAAGTTTTTCTACCCGTTCAAAAGTTCTCCGCGAAAAACAGTTTGAAACCGAGGTCGACTACAATAACCCGTCCAAAAAAGCGGAAAGAAAAATGAAAAGACGCGTTTTGTCCTGTTATCAATAGTCCAAAGGCGGAAAAGTATTCGAATTATTGGAACCGAGGCAAAAACGCGTCTATTAATACTTCCCTCAACGGTTTTGGCCATGTTTTAGCAATCGTCCCCAGTAATAAAGTATCACAATTTGTTAATTAAAATTGTCCAAAACATATGCATATTAAAAAGAGATGTAATTAAGTGCTCATTTGAAAGTAAATAAGGATATTTCTTTGTAATTTTGCAATAAAAATTTTACACAGTTTTCGTTAGCAGCTACTAAATTTTCTTGGACCTAAGAAGTACAACACTGCCAAATAGCATCCACACAAAAAACGAACAAGAACAAGCAATTTATCAGGTGAGCGTGGCTGTGTATGTGCGTGCTGCTACATATCCTACTTGTAGACCTGTACAATGGTAAAAAGTAACTATTGGTTATCTGTTCTGAGCTCATCAATTTTTTCAAACCATTTGTTTGGCAATAAAAATAAGTGCGTGATTCCCCGATATTCTTGTCTTTTTTTTCATACGACTTCTTTGTAAAAAAAATTTGAAAGCGTTACTTTTCGTATGGCTAGAGATGGGATTCTACCCGGTATTTACCATTTTTCAGGGTATATACCGGGAAAATACCCGGAATATTCCTTTTATCTACCTTTTTTGGGTATTTTGAAAAGCATTTGAATTGAGGTTCGTTGGAATATTATATATCAGAAACTCAATATATACGTCATTGAAAATACATATCTGTGGCAATTTGAAAAAACAACCTAATTCGAGTTAGGATAATGGCGATACATAGACCTTTATCTAATAAGCTAGCCACAATTCACCATTGTAACTTCCTATATTTTGTAGCAGCCATTTGGCGCTAGGGAGATCTGTAACGGATTTCTGATATGAAGCCAGAACATCACTTTTATCCTAACTCGAATTCGGTTGTTTTTTCAAATTGCCACAGATATTTGTTTTGGATTTTCCAAAAGTGAATGTTGATAAAATTTAACAAATCTACATATATTTGCGCAAACAAAACAATTAATGATGATGATGACAAGCAACAGTTATTATCTTACTTTGAAGAAAGGTTTGAAATGTCGGTAAAGCACACACATTTGGCTGCTAATTTCCTTGATCCGAATAGTCCGAAAGGCAGGAACTAAGGTTCATCTGGTTATCTTACAGCAATGCAATTTATATATGATATGAGTAACAACTTTATCGTAATTTCTAAGGTTGACCTAGCAAACTATAAGTATAGAGGTTGCTTTTGGGGCTGCAGATTTTTTTTGGGACAGCATTGCAGAAATTTCTCCTTCCACGTGGTGGAAAATTATTTGCGCGACCACGGAATTGAGCAAAACAGCAGTTCGTATATTGAATGCTCCATGCACTTCAGCTACAACTGAACGCTCATTCAGCTGTCAACGTTTTATTCACTCCAAAAGAAGAAACAGATTAACAACAGATAATGCGGCAAAAGCTTGTTCACACAATTGGAATCTTTTCAACTAATGTGTACGACAAAATTATACTTCTTGCGAAGTTGATGCCGACGAGGATGTAAGCACAAACTCATTCGATGAAGCAAAGAGGATAAATACAATAAGAGGCGTCACTCGTTATTTTTTTGGCATTTACTCGATGTATACTGAGAGGTAGTCGCTACATTTTTTTTGGGCGAGATGTTTATAAATGTCTTCTATACATTTTCGTGGGGTATTTGTGTTTATTTTTCGACTGTATTTAATTAATTTATTTAATTCTCTTTCTAAAAACCACAGTTGCACAAGGGGCCTACACGGCATGGATAAATGCGAGACAATTAAAAATGTCCCTCTCAGAAAACATTCGGCATCAATTTTTTCAATTTCCAGCGAGGTACTCGCCACAAAATAACGAGTGACGGCTCTTATTGTATTCATCCTCTTTGGATGAAGTACCACCTACTTCCACAGTCTACACCCCATACTTCTTTTGGGGATTATGAAACTTTCAGCGATAGTGACTAGATACTATTTTAATTTGAGTAATGTAATATGATATTTCAAAAATGAATACATATTTTAAAATAATGTAAACTTTGATGTGTTAAAATTTGAGTATTTGGGCTGCTTTATAAATATTTGTATTCCAATTTTACAAATTGGTTGTAAGATAAATACAAATACCCAAGTTACCATTTGGGTATTTACCCATCTCTACGTATGGCACGTCGATACATATTTACAATGTGAATAAATTAATATGTATTTCTGTGAACTTGAAATCAGCCAGTAAATCTAAGTTTATGCTCTATAAGTCATTTAAATAAATTCAATGTGTTATATCCCAAAAACTATGTTTATTACTATTTTTTTTTTTTTTCAAATTTGAAAACAGCTTGGAAAAGTTAATATTTAACAAAAGAAAACCTTTGGGACATTTTTGCTAACTTTTTCGCGATGCTACTGTACTTAAGCATCCGGTAGACTGATTTTGTTATTAGGGTGATAATAATTTGGCCACCAGTTTAAAGTTTGTGTAAATGTAGGTACATATTTATCTTTTTATAGCGCTTTTTGCTTCACTGGAAAACAAGTGGGCGCTTTGACATTTACGTATTACACATTTTTTTTTTTTATTTATACCATACAATAAAGCTAATCTTTGGTTAAATGACATGGAAAAAAATAATAATCAATAATAATAATAAACTGTTCAATGCTGTTATAAAAAGGTATTAGAATGGGGTATCAACAACAAATGTATAAGCATAACCGTATTATTTATTGAAAAAATTTCGAGTTTAATAAAAATCTCGTTTTATTAGCAACTTGTGAAGGGTATAAGGTGAATTGAAGCCAAATTTGAAGTAATCATTTTTACTTTTTATGCGTTATTTTTTTATATTTTTGTTTAGCAATTAACCAATTCTGCTTAAGAAGTAAGTGATTTACTACCATAACCCCCCGCCCCGCTTGAGACTGTTACTATGTACGTGTACTTGCCAAATATGGGCGTTGTTTAGATCGCAAAATTCAAGGCAATCAAATAATATTAAGAACTTAATATTTTTCTTTACCCACTGCAGTTTTAAATTATGCTGAACCACATTTTCTTTATTTGTTTTCATCTTTGTTGTTTCAAAGTGAAAAAGGAAGTAATTTAAAGTTTCTCTACGCATAAATTAAAGTTATTTACAATTGAAATGTAAATTTAAACAACACACGTTTTTTAGGTTTTGTTTTGTTAATTGTATGCTAATTAAAAACAAAATATAAAACGACAATCAAAAACCGCAAAACAAACAATAAGCACTTGGCGCCAGCATAATAAATAAAAAAGGTTAATAAAGAAAATAAGCGTATAAACTATTGAAATATTTGCTACTTTTTCCAGTAATAATAGGGATTAAACCACTATATTTAAATTTCTTTAAACAAACGGCTTGTTCTTCCATCACATATTCGCTGCACGTACAGAAAGGGTTAAATAAAATAAAAATACATGTAATGGCAGCAGCAATGTATAAACGTCGGGAAAACTTCACCATATGCAGGTAGATATGTGGAATTTGTACGCCACTACAACACATTGTTGTTGTTGCCACTTATTGGTACACCCTCAATGACGAAAGCAGCAAACAACTCTACATACAAAGTATATACTTTATGTTTTCACTTTTATCTCTACATTCTAATGCAACAACTAAATTAAAAATTTATTTTATACAAACTCATACCGCTCTTCGACTGCATTTTAATGCTTATTTTAATAACTTCGCGTGGTTTTATTTCATAAATGAGATTTTTTCATGTACAAGTTGTCGCTATTTCTGCGTCTTCCTCTTGCTCAGCAATCAACCGAACGGAACACGGACTACGCGAGACGAGACCGAGACAATGCGCAAGTAAAATTTGTAGGCAAATGAAAATTTTCTATTTTATACGTTTTTGTATACACTTCAATGCTTTGTTCGTTTTTATTTAACTGCACTACATTAAAATACAACAATTTCACTTGAATTTGTTTATTTTAAAATGCACTTAAAGCAAATAAATATTAAATAAAAATGGAAAATGTAGCAGCCAAATTCCTTCCGTACGCGTCGACGTTGTCGTTTTCTTTTCACTATTGCTGTGTATGAGTGGAATGGAAATAGTCGTGTTGCCAGATACGTGTTGTCATTAGGGGAACGTACGGAATGTGGAGAGCAAAAACTATGGTGAAGTGTGTAAGTGGTGAAAAATGATAACTGAAGTTGCAATTTATACTCGCTGGAAAATTGAAGCGCTAGCAATTTTGCTTTTCTTTTTATACAAATCAGTAACAAGAACAACAACAACAGCAACTGTATTTCGAAACTTAAAAACATTTGAAGCTCTCCGAAAGTATGGCCACAATATTGTGGCTTCGAACCTTTGAAAATGAAGCAGCGACAGCGCCCTCCATAATGTGCTAAAATAAAACAACACAGGGTGCGGGGTATGTGATAGTGTAGCATACATGAAAACTTCATCGCGTGCCACTTCTGGTATGACATAAAAGTTATCGTTGACATAAAGCAGAACATAAAACATATTTCTACATCAATTGCATTTGTGCATTCGTCCTTCAAAAGATGTTTAAGACCGCTATCTAATACGAAGGAAAGCAGGATATTGGTAATGAGAGATAAAAGGAGTCATATCCGCAGATCAGGCCTCCATGGATTCGCTATTGCTAACCGCACCTTCGCGTGGCGCATCCTGCTACAAAAATGAATTTATCATTTACATATTTAGCAAGCGAAGCACTGGCGACCGCAAGTTCCTCACGAAAGGAGAGGGTAGGATGCAGTAGGGGAAGCCATAGCAGATGAAGTGGCTTAGAATACGCTAAAATTTTCCCTTAGTGCACCACGCTTAGAGAATACAAATAAATAAGAGGTGGTAGAGAGATCCTCATAGATGCCAAACCCAATTTTTTATCTTCCGGAGCTTTCTAGTTTCTGCACAAAAAAATATATTTTTTTCATACCAAATGGTAGAGAGCATGGTAGTTCTTCTTCGATAGAGACTCCATTTTCTTTAACACCACTATACATGCCGGAAACCATGAACTCAATCATGAAGAGCACTCTGGAACAATGCCCCAAGGGAGCCATAAAAATTGGGAGAGAACTGTCTCATCAACGGCATGGTTACCGGAGAGGGCACTACACAATAGATGTCATTTTACTGCAAATCTACGGTTTACCACTCATCAACGTGGCTTCCAAGAGTTAAATAGCACCATTGCGCTAAACGCCATTGATGCCCAAATGAATTTCGGGTTGGATAAAAAAACATCCCACCACAGGACAGTGTTCGCCCAGTAAGTTTGTGTTCGTCCTTGGCGCTTATATAAGAAATCCCTAGCCATACCATCCCACTTTTAAGCCGGGGCGTAATCCGTACGTTGAATATCGTCGCTTTAATGCCGATGCGATTTGCTTTATATCAGTGGCGCAAAGATCTGTAATGTTTATTTTGATGGCTAATGTACGACTAGACCTTTGCCTTGTTTAACGTAATGTGACGATTGTTTACGCTTGAGTTGTAAACCAAATCGTTTCCTCCGCAATCGGGTTAGTACAAGAAGGTCCTACCATTGGAGCGTATCGGGTGTTCGTCTGGAAGCCTCCACCTTTAGCTTTTTCCCAGAAGTTCATAGCATGCGAATAAATTGAATTCCTGAGGAAGCGGCATGTCGAAACAGATAAACCAGACGAGTAGAGACACTTTCCCTTTTTTGATCTTAAGTCATAGCACACACGTTATAGAAAAAGTTATGTAGCTGCAACTGATATTGCATGTACTTTTTCATAGGAACCGGTTTTAGATCGCGGGTCTTACACCCGTACCAGGGAGTTCGTACCCAACCAATAGTATCTAAATACAAGCAGAGAAAACCCAATATTCAGTTGTAAATGGAATTCGAACTCGTGGCTCTGCAATTTTACAGCTTTGCCTTTGATATGAAGCTTAGTAAAAATTTAGATACTTTCCCATGTCCAACAGCTCATTAAAACGCTACCCAATCATAAAGTGACTACTTAATTCTAACACCATCATAACTCATTCACTCTTAAACTTAGTGGCGATCTTTTAGCTCTGCTTTTCATAAAGTAATATTTACAGAGACAGATTCGCTTGCGACGAGACAGAGGAGTTTGGAATAGAATGGATGACTGCACGTCTCCAACGAAAGGATCTACATTTACTTGTAAAGCTTAAACATAACTGGAAAAATCGATGGTGGTATTCTAGAGCCCAAGCCTGAATTATCTTTTGGAGTAACGATTCTTGTATCGTGCTCCAAGCCCTTTGGAAGTTGGACGCCTAAGAATCGGAATATAATACTGAAAATGGTACAACGCCGAAACCAAAATGATTGCAGTTACTTGCCAAGTTTCAACGAAGCAAGTTCTATTTAAACCTAAACTATTAAGACCGTTGCGGTTTTGCACAAATAGCAGGAGCGATTAGAAGTGGCAACCAATATTACATCTGCTCTGCAAATATCCCAGCTTGAACAAGTTTCCTACAACTGATGGAACCGACCTGACGAACATGGTTAGACTTCCTCGTTTTGAAGATAATGCAAGACTTTGTGGAGTCACCATGGGCGGCTTATATTTTGACCTAAGTCCTAAGTGAGTGTGCTACAAAATGCAAACTGTCACTAAAACCATAAAACGGCACTAGCCTTTCAAAGAAAACTTTTTAATAAAAATAGAACTGAAGATCCATCATCCTTACATGGACCCCTTTCGAATGTTATTTTACAGCGTTATAATACTTCTTAAGCTGAAAATGCAGCTCACACGCTTCCAGCTCTACTTCGATTCAAGTATTAGTACAAATGAATCTGATGGACAAAAATCTCTTCTACCAATAAATCCTCTGAACGTCGACGTTAATTAAATACAAGCTTGTCTACTTTTAGGATTTGGATATCTTGGAGACGCCAATAAAATGGAGATCACAGAAAATAAACTGCAACCTCCAAACTCCAACACTATTTCACAAATCAAATGCACAAAAAATTGCTAACAACAAGAGGAAAGAGGATTTGCGCTTGAACAAACATAAAGCCTAAAAGGCTGCTACAGATGTTAAGTTTTACGCCTAAAAAGCCTCAAGACTATTTATATTTGTATTCAAATAAAAATAAAATCAAAGAAGAGAGATTCAGAAGAGAAGGAGGAAACAAATTTTTCTTTTATTGAAAGTAGTGAGTCCCCAGAGACTAAACGGATAAAAATATGTTACAAATACAAACATGGTATGCGTGAAGGGCGGCATCGAGTGAACGAAAATTGCAGTTTAGCATGTTAACAATGCCAGCGCAGGGCGTTGACTTTATGCAGCGCTTATTCTGATGTTATGGATGAAACGCCCACTGACCTGATGCGACAGAAGGAAGAATAATAGTAAGAGCAAGAAGAAGGCAAAACGAACTGGGGAAGGAGCATATTGTGTGAATGAATGTATGGTGTGAGTGGACTTTAAGTAGAGGTATAGGCAGGCGTGGGGTTGTTATCGCATACGTATTGCTAAAGGATATGCTTACGCTCAGCGAGTTTTGTGTGCCATGTCCAATTACAATTTTTACATATGCACTCACTTAAGTATGAGGCTAACATGTTAACACATGCACATATCCATTATGGAATATAAGGTTACAATGTGCACATGGATTTGGGGTTTGCCTACTTATATGAAATTTAACCTTTTAGCCTTGTCGTAAAACGCAAGCCAAAACCACGACACAAGCAAGCCACAGCAAAGTGCGAATGTACTCAAGCAAAGCAAAGGAAGTGAGCATTGTTATTGCTTTTTTTGTTTTCTTATTATGTATAACCAGTAGCGGCAACGTTGTTAGGGTATACTGAAAATTCCTACTAACATCAGTCCACTTAATAGGGTATGAGCGAAGAGCTCACGATACCGATTGACAAGGCGGTATTCGACCGATCCGAAGAAGTGGAGTACAGGTTTGCATATAGACAGTTGAGACGAGCGAGTCAACCAGACCGAATTTAGCCTATGACTGTCTTCGATACAAACTTTAGAATTCTGTTTCCTACAAGAAAGGATTGGAAATATGGCGAGTTTGCTCAGAGAATCGGTCACTGATTAGATAAAAGATTGCCCAAAATGGCATGTGACCTGGACACGTCCATATCTATGCGTCTGTAGTATTCAGCAAGCGTCGGGATCGATATATGTAGTAGGATGGGATCCCCACCGCCATTCATTCGACAGCCTTCTTACAATATTTTCCATAGGTTAATCTAACTGCTGCGGTATTAGGGTCAAAGGGACTAGCCCCACCCACATAACCCGATCTCAATCCCATTCACATCTGTATATACTCGCTTCTAAAGGTCAGATCTTCCATTCATAGAGGCTATCCTTCTAGAAATTGCGCCAGTCGTCTCATGACTGACACCAATATAGTTGGAGAACCGCCCGCAGTTTGACCATCTACTGATTCCTCACCTGTTCTGTTGTCTGTCTAACCGTACGCCCGTCTGTCCCTTTTGTCAAATTAACCCGCACGTCATTGCAGTAGTGCACCAATTTCTTAGTCACAGTGCTGATCTTCAATTTTGCTATTCGTATAGTTATCCATTTATATGAGCATCCTCTGCTGGGTCTTCTAGCCAGTTAATATTACCGCCTATATAACTGCCCGTTCCCTAACTTGTTTCGTCCAGATCCATTCGTCCACCGTCTGCACAGTTTCTAGTCAAGAAAAATTTGCTGCTATTCGAACACTCTGCTGGGTATACACTATTTGGTACCACGCGGATATCGTTCTTTTAATTTTGGTATATTTTGCTTCGTGCCACTGAGGTAGCAGTCAGTTATGTAAGGGCAGGAAAGTCAGCATCTATACTTTCATTTCCATTTCCATTTAGATTTACATTTCCCTGTTTCGGGGGTAGTAAAATTCCCATAGGTGTTAAAATAGTATTACGACACGCCGTAACGTTGTATTGGATTATGACGGCTACTGAGTTTTGGACTATATAGATACAAGAGCGCTATACTAAAGCGTACCGCCATTGCGTACCAATCAACCTGAGTGAGCTTAACACGAGAAAGGCAACGACCCAAACCAACTACCACCATACCATCAAAGAAATGACCATCAGTTGTGGTCTAATGAGTACGGATATGTTGGCACGGTGTGCGGATTAGCCAAAATTTGGAAAGTAATAGATTTGGGAAGTAAGTGATTATGCCTTGATGAAAATCAAAAGAACCGTTACGCAGGTCCTTTGGTACACCTGTACTTCCATTTCTGAGCGGTTTGCAGGATTCTTTACTTTCCTAAACTAAATCACGTTTCTTTTCTCTCAGAGAAATTTCTACTTTCCTCTGAGGAAAACGCAGGCTCTGAAGCCAGAGCTCTTGGCAAATAAACATGTTCAAATCCCTAATTCCATAGGCCAACAGTGTTGCGAGCTGCCTCTCTTCGATTTCTGGCCGAAAAAAGACTAAAATGACCTTCTTCGATATTAACTGTAGTATGACAATTTTTACTGATTCTCTTCTCAAGTCTTAGGTCTCCAGAATTTCTCAACACGATCATTGATTCCGGAAAGAGCCAGGAACGACAATGACGGCGAGTGGAAGTGCGTTTAGAGATGCGATATAGCAGGACGAAAATTATCTCGCGAATCGTTAAGAGATGCCGGTATAGTGTACAAGTTAAAGGGTTGCAGTGACGAAGGGCTTCTAGACGTGTTTGATCTTCATCATTCGCAGCATTAATAGGCATTGAAGATTGGACTACTTGTGTCAGGTGTCCTCCAGGGCAGAGGATAAGTTGAATCAGCTACTGTGTTGGAAAAAGAATGAAATTTCTTTAAAGAAACGTTTTCCAAACCCTTACCGAATTTCAATCAGGTAAATGTTCTTTAGAAACCGTACGCCGATTCATATAGAAGCCAATAAAGGATATCCTTCTGTTTCTTCGGCCCTTATGGTTCCAAAATAGTAGAAGCAGCAGGGTCTGCCATATCTGTGCTTATCCGGAAATAAACAAACCTACAAGCTAGCGTTTTTCAGGTGGAAGTAGTAGCCGGGGCCGAGATTTGCACACGATCGACCAAGCGGGGGGCTGTAAAGTGTTAAAGATCATGTGTAGGTCTTAAAACCTTAGACTAACAAAGTTATCCTTACACTGCCTTCTCGCATGACATATCTTTACATTGGGCTTGGTCAGTGATAGCAGATGTAGGGAGTGTGAGTTGTTGTTGAATTAACGATAAAGACTCTCCTCGAAGGTTTTGGGGAGTGTTATTGATGTTAAAAGCCCTTTGCCGGGTATAGATTCGGTACGTTCCGGTAACAAAGCACCACTAAGGTACTAGTCCAATCATATCGAGAACTTGGGGTTGCCAGAGCCTCGTCTGCTAAATATGCGTATGATACGTTCATATTTGTAACAGGAGTCCGCTCGCATAGGTGAGGTCCACAATTCGGTTGCGGAAGCTTTGAAGCTATAAATCTTTGTATTGCGCTTATCAACACCTTGAATCCGTAGGAGGTGTGCGTTGGAGAAGGAAACGATCGAGCACGTCTTGTGCTCGTGCCCTGCGCTTGTCAGATAAGACTCCACCTTTAGGATTCACTCCTGTCAGATCTAGAAGCAGCAAGTGGCATAGGTCCTGAAAAGCTGGTAGTATTTGGTCCTGCTTTTTTATCGGGTCTTTCAGTTTGGACGTTAAAAAAACTTCTGGTAACACCACGGATTCATTTAGTCTATGTGAAGTGTTTACGCACCGGCCAGTTCAACCTAACTTAACCTTCATCTGCCCTTACTCTGCGCACTCAATTATTAAGAAATCTTACACAACTCAAGGGCCCTTAGAAACGGCTCTACCTAATAGATTAGACTGGTGTGTTACGATTACTAAACTCAGTAATGATTTTTTATGGTTTTATCGGCCCACTGTGCGACATCATATAGCCTTAAATTTTTTAACCTCAGCCTTAAGATAGACTTTACTTGCCACATGCATATCAGCTTTACCAGCTTATGCCACACCGTCTTCATCTCACTCTTTGTATATATCGACATTACTTACAACATTTTATTTCCTTCCTGTGCAAGACTTTGTTGTTTTTGTTTTTATTATTTGGTTTGTTAATGTTATTTTTATAAGACATACAAAATCGTGGTTTGGTCTGATGTCATTTCAAGAGTACAAAATGTAGGTTCGTAGTAATTTTACCTTCAAATGTGTTCGTCCGTCTGCACATGTGGTGCTGGTGGTGGTTGGTGGTGTGTGTTTGTCAAAAAAACAAAGTTGGCACATTGAATTAAATTGAAATGCATTGGGTAGTTGTTAAAAGATATATTACCGTTTGGCGTTCATAATGCGACAAGTTGTTTTGAGGGTTGTGCGAAAGAAAGGCTCTACGAAAGATCAGCAAGTGTGAAGGGCGTATGTACATAGCAAAAAGCCAAAGAAATAAACAAAAAACTGTGCACCCATGTGGCTTGTGATGTGCTAGGATTACAGATGTCACACGTAGGATTAGTTAATCATTTTTGGAATAGGAATAATTTTTTCAAGGATTTTGAGTAATGGCTCATTTTCCTTGAAGGCAAATTACTGTTGTTTCAAAGTACATTAATTTCTGCCTAAACTAAGGCTTTGTTATGACTTTAATAGTTTGTAAAGAAAAACTTCAAAGTCTTCGTGATACAAGTACCTCTTCTAAGGTTAGGTTAGGCTAGGCTGGAATGGCTGGTCTGTTAGAGCCTCCCATTGACTGGGAGTGCTACAAGAAGTTTAATCTCGACCAAACGGAAAATCCCTATCAAGAACGAGGACCTATATTATAAAATAACCTTATAGTCTTCTTAGCAACCAAAAGTTTTGAAGGGTTCACCCTGCTTGCTGCTTCCAGATCGTACTTATATAATAATTTATAAGTTTCGACATATTGAGCGGATTTTTGCTACGCTACCAAAATTTATTCAGCAAGTATTCGCTACACCTACGGTTCCAAAATGTACGGGGGGATGGCAGCGGGTGTCTTCTGTGAACTGCTTAAGGTTTTGCTGTCAGTCTGTCTGCCCAATTTTCCTAGTTTCTTTCAAGCGGAAGTTCTGGGTATATAGAGGTTGTGTATGGTCCTGTCGGAGGACTCGGTAGGAGGCTGCGAGGTGTGCTTTTACTCAGATATCTAAGCAGCGCTCATGGAACTTAACTCCCAAATTACTTCGTCGAAGCCCGTCAGTAGCTGCGAGATGTCGTTTCAAGCCGCAGCTAACTTCGCAAACATAACTCTGACCACAGGAACATCGAGGGCAACGAAAAGGCAGATGAACTTGCAAAGGCAGGGGCACTGCCTGAAAGCGGTCGAGATGCATAATTTACTTACATCAATCAAAACAAACATACATAGCAGATTAAAGAAGTTAGCAGTCTCCAACTGATACTCCTCACACAACTGCAAGATAACTTAGAGAACGTGGCCGAATTACAATTGTAACAGAACAAACAACCTAGCTGACTTACTTACTTAATTAATTTGCGCTTAACCGTTTAAACGGTTATGGCCCTCTAACAAGGCGGGCCAGTCGCTTTTTCCCTCTGTCAACTGGCGCAAATTGGTCATAACAAGGGAGTCTAAATCGTTTTCCACCTTGTCTTTCCAGCGGAGTGGGGTCGCCCCTTCCTTTGCTTCCATAGGTGGGTTTCAATAGAAACACTTTCTTAGCCGGAGCGTCATTTTCATTCACATAACAGGGCCTAGCCAGCGTAGCCGCTGCGTTTTAATTCGCTGGACTATGGAGATGTCTGCGTAAAGCTCGTACAGCTCATCATTAAATCTTCTTCGGTACTCACTATTGCTCACGCGTAGAGGTCCATAAAACTTACGAAGAACTTTTCTGCACCATATAGCAGGACGGGTAAGATAAGTGACTTGTAGAGCATGATTTTCGTTTGCCGAGAGAGATTTTTTCTTTTCAATTGCCTAACTAGTCCAAAGTAGCATTTATTGATGTTGACTTAGGCTGTAAGTTTTGTTGCTCAAAATTCAGTACACTGCTCCCAACTCTGGTTTTGTAGCAATGTACGATGGAATATTACCAACTTGAAGACAGATAAAACTAATTAAGTGTACCCATTGTAGTTTTCATTATATATAAATTCAATGTACACATGTCAACTTAATAACACACTCTGCAAATACATATGGGCAAGTCTTTGGTAACAGACACAACATTCGCACGCATTTCAACCTGCATAAAAGAAAACCTGAGCAGCGGACTTAGCGGATCTTACAATATTTGAAGCAACAATTCTGGGTACCTCAAAAATATAAGTACATATAACCATATATGATGAGGTTCGGACGCGACAAGAAATAGAAGCAATTTTTAATGCTTGTGAAAGTATGCAAAACTTAAAGAAGCTAAGGGGAGATTTTACATTCCTTAAATGAGAGACAGAAAGTGAAATAAAAACCCAATGGCTGAAATTTTTCGAAATCTGATATAACTTGCCCTATGTCTATTCTTCGATCAATTTTTAGGTTATTAAATGTTAGTTTTATAGAAGAAATAGAACAAAAGTACAATATAAATCAAAAATAAACCCCCTGTATATATAATTTTGTGTTCAAAAACTCACGACTATAATAAACCCATTGAAATTTGGATAAGATTTAACAATTTCTAGTCGAAAATTATACAGATATTCTTTTGAAGCAGATAAGATTCACAAGAAAAATGCAAGCTAGTTTGTACTGCTTTCTTTGTGTCTTCATATGAAATTGTTGAATACACCAATAAAACATAATTCCCTAAAATTCAAATCTTGTTGAAAGCAGAACTGATTTTAGATTTTCCTGAGATAATCCTTTGTAAATATAAATTAAAAAAGAGATGCAACAATTTAAGTTTTCGTCATATTTTGTAAGATTTCTCTAATATCTCTAAGAATCAATTAACAGCTTATACACTGCTGAAAGCGCAAAATGCCCTCTTTCTGACAAAATATTTGACCTTTTAATCCTAAGTAATATAAAATTTGATTTTAGGTTGGTAATGGACCTTATTTGGGATTCGCCCACGTACTTATAAATAAACAAACAATTGCAAAGAAATTATGTTTTGAAAAAGTGTAGCAAAATGCGTCATTTGAGAGAGCCAAATCTGTTTGTTCAGCTAATTTAAACAAACAAAAAACAAGCAAGGGCGTCTAAGTTTGAGTATAACCGAATATTATATACTCAGCTTGATTTTGAATTGAACAGTTCATTTCAGATAAATTACGCTTTCGAATTTTGTTACTAGAGGTTTATTTTTTTTGAGGCTGTAGAAATGTTTTGTAATGCTTGATCGGATTAGGGCCGTGGCACCGCCCATTTCAAAAAAAAAATGTCTCCTAATTTTCTCTTACAATAAAACTTGATAAGTGAAATATCATTGATACAAAACTTTTTTTTGCTAAGATATAGCTTATTATTCTAGTCTACGACCCTTTTAAACATCTTTAATATAAAAGTGGGCGTGTTTTTTTAACCGATCCCACATATTTTTTCGAGAAATATTTCCTGCTATAAGGAAAATATGTGCACCCAATCTTATTACCCTCCCTTAATTTTTCTTTGAGTTATGGCTCCCGAAACATGGAAAATTGTTTGGTCCTGAAAGGAGCGTTGCCACGCCCATTTTTGAAAATTAAAAAAAGGGACAACTCTTTTCTTGTTATAATTTCACTTGGAAAATGAAACACCATTGATATAAAGCTCTTTTTTTGCAAAGATATGGCTTACTTTATTCGTCCACGACTCTTTTAAAAATCTTTTATATAAAAATGAGCGTGGTCCTTCACCGATTACCGATTACAATTTCTTCGAAGCATTCTTTATAGTAAAGGCAACTTCTCTGTCGAATTTAGTTATGATGGGTTTAACGGTTTTTGATTTATGATTAATAACATTTATAAAATTGATTTCATCACAAGCGAGCAGTACCACGCCCATTTTCAAAAGAAATCAAGAGTCTTAATATCAGTCCCCACATCAAATTTTAACATTCTAGATGAATTATTTACTAAATAATCAGGTTTTATGTGTTTTCCAAAATGTTATATATGTAAAAAGTGGGCGTGGTTACCAACCGATTTCCCTCATTATTTACAGCGATGGGAGATGAGCGCCAAGGAACCCATATACCAAATTGCAATATTTTATTCTCAATATTTACTCAAGTCATCGTGTGCACCGACAGATAGACAGACGGATGGACGGACATGGCTAAATCAATTGCTTTTTTCATACTCAGCATTTTGATATATGGAAGTCTATATTTATCTCGATTCGTTTATGCCCATTGTGTTAATACAATCTGTGTGCAAAGCATGCTACTTTTGTTATTTCAAATTCTTGAAATCTTATTTTTTATTTACACGTGTCAAAACAGATAAAACTAATTAAGTGTACCCATTGTACTTTTCATTAAATATAAATTCATTGTACATGTGTCAACTCAATAACACACTTTTATCAAGTTTTAGTAGAGTAAACAAAATCTTCGTACCTGGAATTTCGAAAACGCCCCCAAAATCCGGGATAAGGGCCCAAAACCCCCTTTTCATAAGCGGAGACGTATACTGGTATATAACTTTCCCCCTGTTTATTCTACGATAAATTTTTAGGCCATTCAATAGACTACGTTCTTGTGCTTCTAAAGATATACAAATGTTAATTTTATAGAAGGAATAGAACAAAGGTACAAAATAAATCAAAACTTTAAAGGGGCACATATAAATTTGCGTTCAAAAATTCACGACTATAATAAAACCATTGAAATTTGGATAAGATATTCCCATTTAACCATTTCTAGTCAAGAAATATATATATGTGAAACGGTCTATGAAAGGGTGGCTTATGACTCAAAAAAGAAACTGCGAGAAACAGCTGTTAAAGATAAACAATGCATTTTTTCAGTTTCTTAGTAGTTTTTCTTTTGCATTATTAACAGTCATGCCCAAAAGGCAAAGCACAAACCAGTTTCTGACCGATATTTTGGCTCCATTGCCATCGAAAAAAATGCTATCAAAAAATCTGAGGATGCTTCACCAGCCACCAAAGTGGCATCGTAGGAACCAAAGGCTTCATCGTCTTTCATTTGTGCTCTTCTTTCTCTACATTTTTAGTACACTTCTAAGGAAGTAAGGACTTTCTAGTTTTCACCACGTGAAAGAGCGTCTCAAAAACTATCGAAACCAGAAAAAACCAGGAAACCAGGAAGTCTATATTCAGCGGGGCATTCATATGGCTGAGTAGTTAAAAGCATCTGCCTTTACACTAGTATGAATGTTGGAGATTCGAGTTCAATACTCAGCTCCCGAGAAGCTAGCTGATGCAGAAGTGAAATTCAGAAGCATGTCCTAGTAATCATCGCCGTTTGTAAAGTTTGCAATTTTTATCAAATATCTATAACAAAATATATTTATTTTGTGCGACAAGAAATAGAAAAAATGTTTTAATGCTTGTGAAAGTATGCAAAACTAAAGTGAAATTCGATGTATAATCGTACAAAAATATCCCTAAATCATAGAACTCTAAATGTTTGCAAGGCGCGTCATCAGAAAATTGTTGGCTTATTATCCGATGCTGGGTTTGTGTTTTGGAGCGTTTTTGTACGTGACGGGTGCCAAGCTCAGCACACAACCCATCCAGCGAGGATGATAATATTACTGTATACGTTTGTAAAGCGTGCCGCTTGATCAAAGGCCGACGCCCACTTGCAGTCGCACCTTATGTGGGTCGGACTCTAGCGATAACATCCCTCAGCTATCCTTTAAACCCATTATGTCGGAGTGATCTAGCCAGGTTGTAGCCTCCTCACATTAGCTCACTATAAAACATGTGTTGAGCGACTTCTCAGAGGATACTTGGCGCCAAGTGGGCGGAAGAAGTGAGCTGTTTGAACCGCATGTAAAATAATTGCTTTGGCCATTCCCTGGAGGATGGTGCCCCGAAGCTTTTCTCACTTTCGTGAACTTTTACACACGGCTCTCACTATTGAAAATATTATACTGCTTGGGTACTAATCTACTAAACCTTTCGCTAAAGGGGATTACATTATTCCCGTTTTCTTTGCTTCGTAAAAGCAACCATCTCTGATTGGGGAGTGGTAAAGCTTTGCTGTCTTTAGAGCACAAACTTCTAGAGATTTAGAAGTATAGAATGTGGACTTGAAATAAGATAGAGAATCTCTGGATATGAAACTAAAAAGTGTAATTTCTTTTAATAGGAGTTAAATTCTCTTTTAGATGTGTATACAATATTCTTTCGACATTAATTAGGTCGATCAATAATTTTAAGATTCTAATTTATAAGTTTCGAAATATCGAAAGGTTCCAAAATGGACTGCGGTATGGGGTGTATTTTGTGAACAGCTTAAGGTGCCACTGTCAGTCCCAATTTTTTTAGTTTCTCCCAAGCGGAAGTTCTGGGTATAGAGAGGTTGTGTACGCTCCTCCCGGAAGACTCGGTAGGAGGGAGCGAGGTGTGCTTTTACTCAGATAGCACTTCATCCAAGGCCGTCAGTACCTGCAAGAGGTCGTTCAAGCCGCAGCTAACTTCGCAAACAAAACCCTGGTCGCAGGAACATCGAGCACAGCGAGAAGACAGATGAACTTGCAAGGGCAGGGGCACTGCCTGAAAGCGGTCGAAATGCATCATTTACTTACATCAATCAAAACAAACATATATAACGGATTCAAGGAGTTGGCAGTCTCCAACTGATACTCCTCAGACAACAGCAAGATAACTAAGAGAACCTGGCTGAATTACAATAGTAGAAGAACAGACGACCCACTTACTTAATTGGCGATTAACCGTTTAAACGGTTATGTCCGTCCAACAAGGCGCTCCAGTCGCTTCTTCGCTCTGCCAACTGACGCCAATTGGTCACACCAAGGGAGCTTAAACAGTTAGCCTCATTCGCTGCTGACTAACCGAAAGAGGAGAGTACATCTATATTAGGTCCCAGGGCATAATGTAATAGATGGGAAAAAAAGCGGATAATTTATCTAAAAGGGCGCATCCCAACCTAACCTAACCATTCATGTCAATGCAATGTTGTGTCTTTTGCACAATTTAATATTAGCGCTCTGCTTTTTACATTAACAAATAAGTAATATGAATGTAAAAGAAACTATTTAAAAAGCATTAAAAAAAAAGGATTTCAGGGGAGTGTTGGAGTCTACATTTGTATGATATCCAGCATATCATTCCTTTTAATTATGACTGTGTGGTTATTTCCGCGACTGCGAACATTTCCCGATTTTTTAAGACTATTCAAAGATTATTTTCTGAACGGTCTCGGTACTGTTTTCAATATCATATATTGGTATATCGCAATAGTTTTACGTTGTATTTTCTTCGTGCGGACTGGCCCGCGGGTGTTGGCTAGTTTTACGAATATGTGAAAGATGAACAGAAGTTTAAATCCATAACAAATTAACGTCTCATTAATACTCAAGGCGAGATCTTGATTATGTCAGCCCACTTAAGTTTTTAGTATTGTTGCTCAAAATTTATTCCACTGCTCTTAACTCTGGTTTTGTAGCAGTGTACGACGGAAAATTACCAGCTTGGAAACAAAGTGTACCCATTGTACTTTTCATTAAAAATACATTCATTGTACACGTGCCAACTTAATAACACAATTTGCAAATACATATGGGCAAGTCCTTGCTAACCGACGCAACATACGTATTTCAACATGAATAAAAGAGAACATGAGCAGCGGACTTAGCGTATATTACAATATTTGAAGCAACAATTGTAGGTACCTCAAAAATGTAACTACATATATATGGTCATAATGAGGTTCGGATGCGACAAGGATTAGAAGTAATTGTATAATGCTTGTGAAAGTATGCAAAACTTAAAGAAGCTAAAGAAAGATTTTTCATTCCTTAAATTGGAGACAGAAAGTGAAATAAAGACCCAAAATTCCCGTGATTTTTCGAAATCTGAAATATTTTTTAAAACGCTGGATATAAGCTTAAGTAAGGTTCCGGAAGCAACAATTTATTCTCAATGAATTACACTAAATGATATTGAAAATATATTCTTTGCGATACATCAATGTTTAGGTCTAGTAGAGTAAACAAAATCTGCATACCTGGAATTTGGAAAATGCCCTCAAAGTCCGAGCTAAGGGCCCAAAACCCATTTTTATAAGAGACGTATACTGGTATATAACTTTCCCTCTGTTTATTCTTCGAGAATTTTTTAAATCATTCAATACAGTACGTTCTTCCGTTTCTAACGATGTACAAATTTTAATTTTATAGAAGAAATAGAAAAAAGTTCAAAATAAATCAAAATTTTAAGAGGCCATATATAATTTTGGGTTTAAAAACTCACGAATATAATAAATCCATTGAAATTTCGATAAGATCCCTTCAAAAAACGCGAGTAATCCATAAATAATGTAAGGAATACTCCTTTGGGAGTATTCGAGTGTTTCAAAACTAATCTGTATTCATACAAAAAATGTGCTCCAATTAACATTGCGATGTCCTAGGAGAGGAGTAGGTGATCCCACTCTCGCTTTGTTTGTGAGTATTCCATAGAGTACATACGTGAGAGTACTTTCCAAAGTAATTTAACTGTAGTACTCCACAGAGGATCATATGCCAAAATACTAAAGAGGAATTGCGTCGGAAAGAATTATCGGAGTGAATTTAATTTTAAATGAAAGTAAATGAAGAGGAGCTAAACAACTTTTATATTTTATACTACGAATATTCTTATGTTATTTAGCATTTACGTGAATAAAGAAACTAATATTTCTCTATACTATAGTCCCACTCAGCATTTAGGTGATTCAATTTTGAATTTCCCTACATATCAATACAATTTGATTACTCTTTCTGACTAAATAATGAGTTATCATAAAATTTAACAAAAGAAATAATCAAATATGAATACTTTTGATGATGAAAAACTAAAAAGCATTTTTCGATCACTTTTTGGAATCATTTTTGAAGTCCTTTAATGACTATATTTTAATATTTCATAAAAACTAACAAAAAGAATAATCAAATATGTTTACCTTTGATGATCAAAAACTGAATATAGTTTTTCAATCACATTTTGGAAATAAATTTGAATCAAATGTGTTTACTTGAGCTGATCAAAAATTTATAATCATTTTTCATTCAACTTTCTGAATCTTTTATGAATATATTTGTTGACTGAATAATGAATTTTATACTTGTTGAAATTTTACTTTTCATTAAAAATTTTATTTTTTTCACATACATATATTTTTTCAATCATAAAGCTAAGAAAAAATATATAAAAATTTTATTATTTATGCAAAAGATATTCTTCAAGACAAAAATAATGTAATGCTGCTCGTGAACGAAGATTTCCCCAACCATTTCTCCCCTTCAGCTTCCCAGAAAATACATAATGATTGGACAATACATAGGTTGTGAGCTATTTGAACCCCAGGTAAGTGAAACTATCTTGACATACCTGGATACGGCTTCAACATCCCGTATCATATCCGTATTTTAAGCACGGAAGCAGACGATAATGCTGATGTTGGATGTTGTAGTCGCAGGTGTATATCGGTCAAGTTTGTTTGCGAGTTAGCTGTGGTTCGAATAGCTCACTTTCGCATGCTTTCTTCCCCTTATGAAATAAGATTATTATGTAGTATCATATCTTGAATGAGATATGAAGAATAAATGCATTATAATGGCATTAAAAAATGATTAAAAAATCTCAACCAAAACGATTGAAATATGTTCACGAATATGATTAGAAAATGACTGTGAAGAGCAGTCAAATATTACTCTAAAACTCTTAAAGCTCAATTTTACAATGATATCAAATATGCATAAAAAGCGTTTCGAAATATGAATCATAAATGATTATTCAGGAATAATCACATTTATGGTACATTTTTCTCCCGACGATACGTTAATTTTCGAACAGAAAATGCTTTTAAATTTGAACGTTTTTAATCATTTTGGGGTATGATATTTAAATATTTTTTGATCAAAATTTTCAAAAAATGCTGGCTGGGACGTATGTATACATAAAACCAGTGCGCGGTTGCATTTTATCAGAGTTGCCATAGTAAAATTTTATTATCAGTTATTTGTATGCAATATTTTACTTTTGGCAACTCTGTTCGATCGTCATCGTGTCGTGATGACGGTCGTGAAAAAACGAGCAGTGATCGGCTGATGGTGGTCCGCAAACGCATTGCAAAGGAGTATTGTTAGAGTACTCCAACATGAAGAAAATGGAACACGTAATCCAACAATTTTTGCAGGGATGTTCCCATTTAATCATTTTAGTCGAGAAATATATATATATATTTTTTTTCAAGCAAGTAAGATTCACAAGAAAAATGCAAACTAGTTTGTACTGATTTCTTTTGTGTATTCATATGAAATTGTTGAACACAACAACAAAACATTGAAACAATAATCCTTAAAATTCAAATCTTGTTGAAAGCAGAACTGATTTTAGATTTTCCTCAGATAATCCTTTGTATATATCAATTAAAAGAGATACAACAATTTAAATTTTCATCATATTTTGTAGAATTGCTCTAACATCTCCAATAATCAATTAACAGTTTATACACTGCTGAAAGCGGAAAATGTCCTCTTTCTGACAAAATATAAGTTTTGTTCATTGGTTAAACAGACATACAGTTTTAAGCCTAAATATATGGATCAACTAATGGAAGTGAGGTAATGGACTTGATAAATTTTAGACACCAATAAAAAATGTTACCCGAACTTTTCGGAAAAATTTTAGCAAAGATGTTTTAAACATCTGAAATCTTTTTTAATTTCATGCTAGGAAAATAATAACGATAAGAGCAGGATCAATTTATAAAACCTCCGCTTTCCAAAGGACGTTATATTTTCTTAGTGTGACCACTTTTGATTTCCGGTTTGTGATGGACCTTATTTGGGAATCGCCCACATATAAATGAAAAAAAAAAAAAAAAACAATTGCAAACAAATTTTGTTTGTATAGCAAAATGTGCCATTTCATTTCGACAGAGCTAATTCAGCTAATTAAAGAGCTTGTTCAGCTAATTAAAATAAACAAAAAACAAGTAAGGGTGTCTAAGTTTGGGTGTAAGCGAATATTTTATACTCAGCGTGAGTTTGAATTGTACAGTTCTTTTCAGATAAACTACTTTTTCGAACTTTATTACGAGTGATTTATTGTTTTTTTGGCTCTAGAAATGTTTTGTAATGGTTGTTCGGAATAGGGGCGTGGCACCTCCCATTTAAAACAAAATTTCTCCTAATTTCCTCTTACAATAAATCTTGATAAGTGAAATACCATTGATATACAACTATTTTTCGCTAAGATATAGCTTATTATTCTAGTCAACGACACTTTTAAACATCTTTTATATAAATTGGGCATGGTTTTTAACCGACCCCGTCCATTTTTCCTGCTATAAGGAAAATATGTGTACCCAATCTTATTACGATCATTTCACTTTTCTTCGAGTTATGGCTCCCGAAAAATAGAAAATTATTTTGTCATAAAAGGGGCAGTGTCACGCCCATTTTCAAAAATTAATATTTTTTCTTGTTATAATTTCAGTTGGAAAATGAAATTCCATTGATATAAAGCTCTGTTTTGCAAAGATAGATCTTCTTTTATTCGTCCACGACCCTTTTAAAAATCTTTTATATACATAATAGGCGTGGATTTCCGCCGATTTCGGTAATTTTTCTTCGAAGCATTCTTTATAGTGAAGGCAATCTCTCTGTTGAATTTTGTTATGATAGGTTTAACCGTTTTTGATTTATGATTAATAATATTTGTAAAATTGATTTTATCACAAGTGGGCGGTGCCACGCCCATTAAAAAAAATTAATATTTAATATCAATTCAATAATCAGGTTTTATGTGTTTTCCAAAATGTTATATATGTAAAAAGTGGGCGTGGTTACTATCTGATTTCCCTAAATTTTAATAGCGATGGGAGATGAGCGTGAAGGAACCCCATACCAAATTGCAATATTTTATTCTCAATATTTACTCAAGTTATCGAGTGCACCGACAGATGGATGGACGGATGGAAGGAAATGGCTAAATCAATACATTTTTTCATCCTCAGCATTTTGATATATGTAAATCTATATTTATCTCGATTCTTTTATGCCCGATATGTTACCAAAGTTAATACAATTTAAGTGCAAAGCACGCTGAGTATAACAAGATTGGCCTTGTGGAACTTTAACTTAAATTTGGATGTAGTTTTGTTATTTCAAATTCCTGAAATCTTATATTTATTTACAAAACTCAATTAGGTATAAATAGCGCCCACAAAACTTATTTCGGTGTACTTTATAGTTAAAAAGTGGTAGAAGAAGTTTAATCTAAAATGAATCCACGAAATCACTTTTCGCTACTGTTTGTCCTGCTTATCTGTCGTTTAATCTACATCAATGCGCACTTTCGCATTATAGGTGGCCGAGTTATAGATATAAAGGAGAGTCCACATTCAGTGGCAATATTTGATAATAAAGGTTATGCATGTCTTGGTTCCTTAGTCAGCTATATATCGGTGGTTACAGTTGCACATTGCGTAAAAGATAAACGTGAGAATCTCATCGTTGTTGCTGGTGTAACCAATATACACGCAGAAGTTGGGCAACGACACTGTGTTAAGGAAATACTTCTTCATCCTGGGTATTTTTCAGAAATAAATATTATAGATATTGCTGTGGTTAAACTGAATCTACCCTTTGAACGAGATTATGCAGTACAACCAATAGAACTTTGCACTGATCAATTAGAACCGGGCACACATATGCAAATTAGTGGATGGGGTTCGGTAGAAGCATTCAGAGGAGAAACTCATTCTGTTCTTCTTAAAACTAAGGACGTGGAAATACGAGAATGCAGGAATGCTATCTTGTATACTCAATATG
The DNA here is from genome assembly GCF_040869045.1 of Eurosta solidaginis. Taxonomy (NCBI): domain Eukaryota; kingdom Metazoa; phylum Arthropoda; class Insecta; order Diptera; family Tephritidae; genus Eurosta; species Eurosta solidaginis. The sequence continues at coordinate 15,656,771 of NC_090320.1, forward strand.
AAAGAGATATGTATTTTGGAGATGCTGGAGCTGCAGGCGTTTTGCATGGACGACTTTGTGCGGTGGCAAGATGTATGAAGTTTTCGCCGGATATATATATAGATGTATCAAATCAAACAGTTCGAGACTTTATAAGCAACAACATGTAACTAAAGGGTGTTATTATAAATTGACTGTTGATTGGAATATCACCCTAACTCGACTGAGCGCCAAATTTCGAAACATTTTGGTATAGGTCGTTTTTGAAACATCAGTAGAAATATGATGATATTCCGCTCAGCATTCGAAATGATGAAATTTTTTACATGTACATAAATTGTTATAATTTTGAATAAATAAATATTTTTATTGTATAGCACTGTCTTTCACTCAGCTGATCACTGATTATTAAAAATAAATAAATGTAAGGCGCGATAACCTCCGAAGAGATCTAAGGCCGAGCTTCTCTTCCAATTTGCGTCGTGCTCCTCTTGATTTTCCCTACAAATTGGCCGGACGGGACCTACATGTTTTATGCCGACTCCGAAAGGCATCTGCAAGGCAGACGAATTTTCACTGAGAGCTTTTCATGGCAGAAATACAACCGGAGCGCTTGCCAAACACTGCCGAGGGGCGACCCCGCTTAGAACAATTTTCTTCTAATTGAAAAATCTTTCTTATTTCTAAAAATTCGATCTTGCTTTGCCCGGGGTTTGAACCCAGGAAATACGGTGTAGTAGGCGGAGCACGCTACCATCACATTACGGTGGCCGCTGATTATTAGCAAGTTCAATTAATTGATGGAACAAAAAACAATAATCAGATTTATGTTAATAATATAATACACTCAGACATTACCAAAACAGGAGGTCTTCCTAAAGAACTAGAAATATTTGTTGGTGCTAAAGTTATGTTGGGCAATAGGTCACATCACTGAAATTATACGGCCATATTACAGACGAGCTCAACTATACCATAACGATATACCATCGGTTGTCGTAGACTTTGGTAACGATGGCGTTCACATAATACAGCCTATATCAGTTCAATTTCCTTCTAAATTTAATCACGGCACAGCTGAAAGAAGAATGCTCGCGATTGTCTTGTCGTGGGCTTCAACTGTGCACAAAATGCAGGGACCTACTGTAGATCATGCTGTTATTTATCCAGGCTGCAAATTATTTGCTGCTGTTCAAACTTATGTGGCTTTAAGCCGAGTTAGGTCTTTAGCAGGTCTTCGAATCGAAGAACTTGACTGTTCAAAGTTGACTTCGAAGAAACCTTGTAATGTTGATGCATTAAAAAAATGAATAAGATGAGAAACGTTACAAATAACTAAGTAAAGATTACATAACTAATTTAAACCATATTTTACCCTACTAAAAATTAAAAAAAAAATTGATATTTAAATTAAATTTAAGAAAAAATATATATGTAAATAGGCTTTCCAATCTATATTTTTTATGTGCGAATAAAACTAAATTATTCCACTGTATTCCCAACGTTTCGCTAATATTTAGGGGAAAACAACAGCTTGTATGCTCGGCAACCGCTGCACCAAGAATTTACGGATTACCGAAAATTCACAAACCACAAATTCCTTTATGTCCGATCACTTCTTCAGTTATGGTCCCCTGCTATAAACTATCCAAACACATTGGTGAAATTTTAAAAACGTTGATTTCAGACAAATATAATATTAAAAACTCATTTATTCTAAAAGACAGGCTATCAAACATACAAGTGTGTGAAGAAGAAGTGCTAGTGTCTTTCGATGTCATCTCTTTGTTTACAAATATACCAACAATGCTAGCTTCAAAAATAATTACAAGTAAATGGGACAAAATAATAGATAATACAAATATTCCAAAAAAGAAGTTTCAAGAAATTTTAGATTTTTGTTTGAAAGAAAACAATTATTTTATGTTTGACGGTGATTTATACACACAAACCTTCGGAATGCCCATGGGCAATACCATTTCTCCCACGATTGCAGACATCGTCATGGACGACCTACTGGACAATACAATTTCGGAGCTTAAACAACAATTCAACGTAAACATCCAATTTATATGCAAATACGTGGATGACATTTTCGCGGTAATCAAACGAAATGATGCGAACACAATTTCAGAAATTTTAAATAAGTACCACAGTAAATTACAATTTAAGATGCAAATGGAAGTGAATTCCAAAATTCCTTTTCTGGACGTTTGCATACACAGGAAAAATCATAATATTTTACTTGACTGGTATGCGAAGCCCATTTCATCCGGGCGTCTGATAAACTACCTTTCATCGCAACCAAAAAAGTACAAAATCAACACGGCTAAAAACCTTATAAGTAAAGTATTGGCCATAAGCCACAATAAATTTCACGAAACAAACTTAGAAAAACCAAACAACATTCTAAGTAAAAATAATTATCCAAAAAGTTTAATACGCGAATCGATAGACCAGAACCTCATGAAAAGAAACTGCCACAACCAAATAATAACAAATTCGAAACCACAAACACAAAAGAAATTCTTCAGCGCAACATACATACCACGACTTACCGAAAATGTTTACCACAGCATAGCAAAAACACATAACACAGTACTAGCAGAAACGATATAATAGAGAGACATTGCATAGACGAAAAATAGTGTGAGGCAAGCTTCACAAAACTTCTAGTAGGTCACATTCACCACTTACCACAGCAGAATTTGTTAAACTACCACGTCTGTATTTGTTATTTAATAATTATTTGTACACTTTTTATTCAGCCAATGTGTTCAGAATTTTAACTTTTACTCACTAAAACTCCAATCAGTGTATTTCTGTGCTTAGATTATGTTAAAAATTGTGTTAAAGTTTTTGGTGTGGTGAAAGTGACCTACTAGAATTTTGTTACGCTCCGCTGCTTTCCACCGAAGTTCGCGCATGCAATATCTTTATATTCCAAAATGTTTGGTACTAGCTTATAGATCAAACCACACCATGTCCACAATATATACAAGAACAAAGCATCCCTTAGAACACCAACAACAAAACAATGTTATATACGAGATAACATGCAAAGGAGATGAAAACGACGAATGTAGAAGAATATATATTGGTACTACAAAACGACCTCTTTCGGTTAGACTAGGCGACCATATATAGCGGATATCAGAAAACAAAAAACAAGTACAGCACATGACGGAACGATACAAGGTGGCCAGCATGGTGACATACCTACAAACCTAAATAAAAATTGCATGTATTTTGTTTTTGTAAATTCGATGGACAAATGTCAAAATCGTACTGCGCCGGAAGTTGATGTATCAAATCAAATAAAAAAAGGTTATAATCAGCTGTTCCATGCTGCCACCTTGTATCGTTCCGCCATGGTACAGCACTAGCGCAACATATATTAACAAGTGGACACTCAGCTGACTTTACCAACACGCAAATTATTGATAAAAAAAAGAGAGAAGCAACAAGATATACACTTTAGAGCCTGAGAATCACGGAAAGACGAGAAAAGACGACCAATAAACGCGAAGACACGGAAAACATAGCGGCCGCTTACATTGTTTGTTAACAAAATCAAAATTTTTAGCATTGTTTACTATATAGTTTGGCAGCTTAAGTAGAGGTTATGTTGCGAATAGGGTGGAAGGCAGTGGACTAGGCAGTCGAATGTCATATAATGAAGGAATGGTGTTCGGAGTTTTTTCAAAGTTAAAAAAAAAAAATGATAAAAGATTTAATATAAATAAAACTATTGTTTTAATAACAAAAAAAACGCCATATATATTCTGTATACATAAATTTGTAAGGATTATCTCACTTTAAAATTTGAATTAAATAATCTAAATTTTTTTCTGAAACTGAGTCGAGAACTGTACGTGTGAATGTGCGAATTTTCACCGATCAGCTGTTAGTTGCGCTACTTGGTAAAATTTACAATGATTTTTAGTACTGACAAAGCTACCATAATAGTCAGATGGTACTGAGTATATTGGGATGATTTATGTTTTTAATGTTTTTTACAACATTTTTTTTTTGATTTAATGACAAAATAACGTATGTGTATCTTGTTAAATATTCAACTATTTACCAAATTGTTTTTCTTTGTTGTTTTCATGTCTGTTTTGAGAAACTAATTGACAATTTTTATATATTGTTTGTAACAGATAAATTAATAAATATTCCCCTGATGATGCTAAAAATAAAAATATTAGCGAAACGTTGGGAATACAGTGGAATAATTTAGTTATATTCGCACATTTCGGACCTCTTTTTCTTGCTATCACAATGTAACACGCTTTTATTCGAACAATTAGGACTGTGAAATAAACTGTAAGATTTAATAATTTAGGTGTAAAGTTTTAATGTTACGAATATATAATTATGTACAATATGGAATTTTTTTGTCGCAGACGAAGAAGCCTAATTATAGTTAAAGGTTACAGTGAAGTTATAAAGTGTTATATTTCTTTACAGTCCATTTATTTTTTACTTTTTAGCTAATTTTATTAACCAATAATAAAAGCTTATTTTTAAACAAGTAAGGAAGGCTAAGCTCGGGTGTAACCGAACATTACATACTCAGCTGAAAGCTTTGGAGACAAAATAAGGGAAAATCACCATTTAGCACCTAGGTTAACCCCTGGAATGTGTTTGTATGACATGTGTTTCAAATGGAAGGTATTAAAGAGTATTTTAAAAGGGAGTGCGTCATAGTTCCATAGGTGGATGCCATTTCGGGATATCGCCATAAAGGTGGACCAGGGGTGACTCTTGAATGTGTGTTGTACGATATGGGTATCAAATGAAAGGTGTTAATGAGTATTTTAAAAGGGAGTGGGCCTTAGTTCTATGGGTGGACGCCTTTTCAAGATATCGCCATAAAGGTGAACCAGAGGTCTCCAGAATGTGTTTGTACGATATGGGTATCAAATGAAAGGTGTTAATGCGTATTTTAAAAGGGAGTGGGCCTTAGTTCTATAGGTGGACGCCATTTCGGGATATCGCCGTAAAGGTGGACCATGGGTGATTCTAGAATGGGTCTGTACGATATGGGTAGCAAATTAAAGGTATTAATGAGGGTTTTAAAAGGGAGTGGTCCTTAGTTGTATATGTGAAGGTGTTTTCGAGATATCGACCGAAATGTGGATAAGGGTAACCCAGACCATCATCTGTCGGGTACCGCTAATTTATTTATATATGTCACACCACGAACAGTATTCCTGCCAAGATTCCAAGAGCTTTTGATTTCGCCCTGCAGAACTTTTTCATTTTCTTCTACTTAATATGGTAGGTGTCACACCCATTTTACAAAGTTTTTTCAAAAGTTATATTTTGCGTCAATAAACCAATCCAATTACCATGTTTCATCTCATTTTTCACATTTGGTACAGAATTATGATATTTTTTTATTTTTCGTAAATTTCGATATCGAAAAAGTGGGCGTGGTCATAGTCGGATTTCGGCTAATTTTCATACCAAGATAAAGTGAGTTCAGATAAGTACGTAAACTAAGTTTAGTTAAGATATATCGTGTTTTGCTCAAGTTATCAGCCTAGCGGAAGGACAGACGGTCGACTGTGTATAAAAACTGGGCGTGGCTTCAGCAGATTTCGCCCATTTTTACAGAAAGTTGTCGTCATAGAGTCTATGCACCTGCCAAATTTCACAATAAATGTAAATTTTTGTTCGACTTAGGGCATTAAAAGTATTCTAGACGAATTAAATGAAAGAGGGCGGAGCCCACGCCCATTTTGAAATTTTCTTTTATTTTTGTATTTTGTTGCACTCCAGTAATGCTGGAGTTGAATGTTGACATAATTTAATTATATACGGTAAAGATATTAAATTTTTGTTAAAATTTGACTTTAAAACAATTTTTTTTAAAAGTGGGCGCGTTCGTTATCCGATTTTGCTAATTTTTATTTAGCACACATAGGAGTACACACAGGAATAGGAGTAACGTGCCTGCCAAATTTCACCATGATATCTTCAACGACTGCGAAATTACAGCTTGCAAAACTTTTAAATTACCTTCTTTTAAAAGGGGGCGGTGCCACACCTATTGTCCAAAATTTTTCTAATTTTCTATTTTGTGTCATAAGGTCAACCCACCTACCAAGTTTCATCGCTTTATCCGTCTTTGGTAATGAATTATCGCACTTTTTCGGTTTTTCGAAATTTTCGATATCGAAAAAGTGGGCGTAGTTGAAGTCCGATTTCGTTCATTTTAAATAGCGATCTGAGATGAGCGCCCTGGAATCTACATACCAAGATACCTCAAAATTTACTCAAGTTATCGTGTTTACGGACGGACATTGCTAAATGAATTTCTTTTTTCGCCCATATCATTTTGATATATTGAAGTCTATATCTATCTCGATCAGTTTATGCCGTTACGGATTACCGTTATGCGAACAAAGTTAATTTACTCTGTGAGCTTTGCTCAGCTGAGTATAAAAGTTCTTTTTCTTTAATTTTATTTTTTTTAGTTTCTTCTACAAATTGGAGGGACGACATTACTTGTATTGGAAAATTGGTAGAAAAAGAGGAAACTTATCAATATATAGTCAATTAATTGCGTTCCACCTTTATATTTTTATTTCTCATAAATATTTTTACAATTCCTATGTCAAGATTTTAAAATCAAAGTTCAGCAAAAATATGTCTTTATATAAGGACATATTTTTTGCTGATTTTTGTCCATTTAATAAAGGAAATGCTTACATTTTTTGATTTTCTTTTTATTCGATTCAATCACCTGCAATCTTTTTTATTTTACTCATTTCGTTGCCGTTTCTTTTTAATATTTCTGAAATTGGGCTACATAGATTTCAAACTGACTAATCCCCAATGTACCAGAAAAGGAGTAAAGGCGATCAATTATGCCCAAATATAGACAAAAGAGATCAAACTGAGACCAATCTCTTTAGGCATTAATCGCATGACCTTTTGCAGGGTTATTACTCACATACACATTTCAAACGCTATAATTGAAGAACGCGAGTATTGTAATTGTACTACGACCACAGTAGAATTGTAAATAAGGAAAATTTTGCCATACTCAATATTTGAGTTACTTATTCGACAGTTCCGAGATTCGAACGTTAACAGAAGGTGCATAATAATCAGGAATTTCCTAAAAATCGCTACAATATTTTGCTTGCGTTTTCGTTATGACTCGCCTCCAGCTAAAAATTGCTGCAGGTTTGTTTCTGTTATTGCCTGTTCGTTTTTATAACCAGCTGTACTTGTTTATTTTATTTATGAAATTAAATATGTTTGGGTGTGTCCCAAACGCTCTGCGAATGGCGTTGTGCCACCCGTCGGTGGAATTATTTGTTTGGACTTCATCCCAATTTGCTAAAAAAAAACATATTTCATATCTCGATTAGATATAACGCCTTCTTCCAACGTTGGTGTGTTCCAGGAAGTGGCAATCCAATATATTTAAACTCGAAATAACTCAATCAGTTTTGTATTTCGGAATTATATTCCTTTTCTTCGCTATCCACATAAAATTCCTTTTCGGATATCAATCCGAATGCATCAATTACCATTTCCCCTGCTGTTCGAGCTAATAAATATTTCAATTTCATCGCGAAAATTGTACAATTTTTATAACTTGTTTGCAGCCCCAATGATTGGATATGTCTCCAAATATTTTTGGTTAAGTGAAAAAAAAAAAAAACAAGCATGAACCAATGCTGAAATGTGAACGCGATGGGTGACAAGCCCACACAACCCTCTCAGCGAGGATGACCGATGCCCACTTGCAGTCGCATCTGCCGATAAAATCCCCCAGTTGGCCCTATACCCACTATGTTGGAGAGGCCTAGCCAGGTTGTCGCGTTCTCTCATTAGCTCACTATTAAACGTGTGTCTAGTGACTTCTCAGAGGATACTTGGCGCTAAGTGGCATGAAAAAGTGTGCCGCATGTAAAAGAGTACCTTGACCATTCGCTGGTGAATGGTGGCCAGAAGTTTTCCCCACTTACGTAAGCTTCTATACACCGCTCTCACTATTGAAAGTAATATACTGCTTAGGTACTTATCTACTAAACCTCTCGCTAAAGGGGCTTACATTATTCCCGTTTTCCTTGCTTCGTAAAAGCAACCCACTCTCCCCAAAAGTGCTGTCTTTAAAGAACTCTAGAGATTTGGAAGTATAGGATGTGGACTTGAAAAGAGCTAAAGAATCCCTAGATATGAATTTTAAATGTGGAATTTCTTATAATAAAAGTTAAATTCTCTTTCAGATGTGTGTAACATATCCAAATTTTTATTCTTTCGACGCTATTCAGGTCGGTCATTAATTCTAAGACTCTAATTTATAAATTTCGACATATCTAACGGTTCCAAAATAGACTGCGGTATGGGAGCGGGTGTCTTCTGTGAACAGCTTAAGGTGTCATTCCTTCTTCCCAATTTTTCTAGCTCCTTCCAAGCCGAACTTCTGGTTATAGAGAGGTTGTGTACGCTCCTCTCAGAGGACTCGGTAGGAGGGCGCGAGGTGTGCTTATACTCGGATAGCTAAGCAGCGCTCATGGCGCTTAATTCCGAAATCACTCTGTCTAAGGCTGTCAGTAGCTGCTGGAGGTTACTAGTTGCAGCTATCTTCGCAAACATAACCCAAGTCACAGAAACTTCGAGGGTAACGAGAAGACATAGAAACTTGCAAGGGCAGGGGCACTGCCTGAAAGTGGTCGAGATGCATCATTTACTTACATCAATCAAAACAAACATACACAGCAGATTCAAGGAGTTAGCAGTCTCCAACTTATACTCCTCAGACAACTGCAAGATGACTAATAGAACATTGCCGAATTACAATAGAAGGAGAATAGACGACCTTCTTATTTATTTATTTATTTATTTATAAGACTCGTTGGTTGAGTGTAAGACTAATGTCTTTTAAGCCCGCGTAAGACTAATGTCTTTAAGCCTTACTTACTTAATTGTCGCTTAACCGTTTAAACGGTTATGACCATCCAACCAGGGGCGCAAGCCGCTTCTTTGCTTCTTCGCTCTGCCAACTGGCGCCAATTGGTTACACCAAGGGAGTTTAAATCGTTTTCCACCTGGTCTTTCCAGCGGAGTGGGGCCGCCCGTTTCCTCTGCTTCCATAGGCGGGTTCCGATAGAAACACTTTCTTAGCCGGAGTGTCATCTTTCATTTGCATAACATGGCCTAGCCAGCGTAGCCGCTGCGTTTTAATTCGCTGGACTTTGGCGATGTCTGCGTAAAGCTCGTACAGCTCATCATTAAATCTTCTTCGGTACTCGCTATCACTAACGCGTATAGGTCCATAAATCTTTCGAAGAACTTTTCTTTAGAATACTCCGAGAGCCGCTTCATCTGATGTTATCATGGTCCATGCTTCTGCACCATATAGCAGGACTATGATTTTCGTTTGCCGAGAGAGGACTTTACTTTTCAATTGCCCACCTAGTCCAAAGCAGCATTTATTGGCAATAGTGATTCTTCGCAGGATTTCAGAGTTGATGTTGTTGTTAGTGTTAATGCTCGTTCCCAATTGAACGAAGTCTTTTACTATATCGAAATTATGGCTGCCAACAGTAGTGTGGTTGCCAAGGCGCATGACTCTTTGCTCGATGGTACAACAGGTACTGCGTTTTGTCCTCCTTCACCATCAAACCCATCTTTACCGCTTACTTTTCCATTTTGGAGTAAGCAGAACTAACGGCGCGGGTGGTCAGGCCGATGATATCATTGTCATGCCAGCAATACGTCCAATTGGCTAGTTGTACGAATATGTGAAAGATCAACACACGTTTAAACAAATTAAAGTCTCATTAATACTTAAGGCAAGATCTTGATTATGTCAGCCCACTTAGGTTGTAAGTTTTGTTGCTTAAAATTTAGTGCACTGCTCCCAACTCTGGTTTTGTAGTAGTGTCCGATGGAATATTACCAACTTGAAAACAGATAAAACTAATTAATTGTACCCTTTGTTTTTTTCATTAAAAGTACATTCAGTGTACACATGTCAACTTAAAAACACACTTTGCAAATACATATGGGCAAGTCCTTGGTTACGGACATGACTTTCGCACTCATTTTAACCTGCATAAAAGAGAACATGAGCAGCGGATTGAACGGATATTACAATATGTGAAGCAACAATTGTGGGTACCTCAAAAATGTAAGTACATATATATGACCGTATATGATGAGGTTCGGACGCGCCAAGAAATAGAAGTAACTTTTTAATGCTTGTGAAAGTACGCAAAAATTAACCAAGCTAAGGGGAGATTTTAGATTCCGTAAACGAGTGACAGAAGGTGAAATAAAGATCCAATGCCCGTAATTTTTCGAAATCTGAAATATCTTTTTAAAACGTTTAAGGACGCGACAATTTTTTTTTCTCAATGAATTACACTAAATTACATTGAAAGAATATTCTTTGCGAGCCATTAAGTTTTTCTGCATACCTGGAATTTCGAATACGCCCTCAAAGTCCGGGCTAAGGGTATAAAACACCCGCTTCATAAGCGCAGACGTATACTGGTATATAATTTCACTTTGTTTATTCTTCGATACATTTTTAGGTCATTCAATAGAGTACGTTCTTGTGCTTCTAACGATGTACAAATGTTAGTTTTATAGAAGAAATAGAACAAAAGTACAAAATAAATCAAAACTTTAAAGGGGGCATATATAATTTTGAGTTTAAAAACTCACGAATATAATAAATCCATTGAAATTTGGATAAGACATTCCCATTTAACCATTTCTAGTCGACAAAAATATGGATATTTTTTTTTAAGCAGAGAAGATGCACAAGAAAAATGTAAGCTAATTTGTACTGCTTTCTATTGTGTCTTAATATTAAATTGTTGAATACACCAATAAAACCTACATTAATCTTTAAAATTCATATCTTTCTGTAATCAGAATTCATTTTAGTTTTTCCTCAGATAATCCTTTTTATAAATAAATTAAAAAAGAGATACAACAATTTAAATTTTCGAAATATTTTGTAAGATTTCTCTAAGTAAATAGGCTGTGATGGCTGAAAAGTTGACTCTACATCTGGTATGGGTTCCGGGACACAAGCGCATATCAGGTAATGCGATGGCGGATGAGCTTGCCTTCCACTTTCGCCATCCTGGAAGAGCTTGGGCATGCCGCTCTCCACCTGCAAGCTCAAGATAAAGGAGGCTCTACTGATAGAAGCGGGAGCTAGGTGGAAGCATCATGATAGATGCCATACGGCAAAACTCACAAGAATTAGAAGAAATCGCGAGAGCTTCTCACCCTCCGTAAGAGGGATCTTTCCTTAGTTGTAGGTCTTCTCACTGGTCACGTTTGTATTGGAAAGGATTGGCGCTCCATTTAATGATTACTGTAGAAGCTGCGGCAACGAAGAAGAAACTGTTAAACACCTACTCTGCGAATGTCCAGCGCTCGGTAAAAGAGGGCCAGGTTTTATGGGCAAGATGTTTCTCGTAGATCTAACTGATATAGCTGAGGTCAATACACGACGCTTAGTTAGCTTCACAAACTCAACGAAGTGGTTTGATTAGGAGAGTAGGAACAAATCCGTGTGGTTTCACAATGGGCCTATAAAGGCCTAGGTGTGCCGCTCCGATGCGGATGGCAGCCACATGAACCTAGCCTAATATAACCTAAGGAAATGATCAATTTATAAAGCCTCCGTTTTCCAAAGTTATTTTAATGCTAATTGAAAGTATAGACAACATTTTATTAAAAGCAAAATCACGCTATATTTTGTTAGTAAAACATTCAAATTTGCCTTTCTTTGAAATTATACTTCTCTGGCCAGGATGAGGGGAAAGAATAAACTATTTTATTTCCACATAATACACATATTTGACCTTTAATCCCAAGTGATAGAAATAAAGTCTGACCACTTTTGATTTTCGGTTCGTGATGGACCTTATTTGGGATTCGCCCACGAAATTATGTTTTGAAAAAGTATAGCAAAATGCGTCATTTGATAGAGCCAAATCTGTTTGTTCAGCTAATTAAAACAAACAAAAAACAAGCAAGGGCGTCTAAGTTTGGGTGTAACCGAATATTATATACTCAGCTTGATTTTGAATTGTACAGTTCATTTCAGATAAATTACGTTTTCGAATTTTATTACGAGAGGTTTATTTTTTTTTGAGGCTGTAGAAATGTTTTGTAATACTAGATCAGAATAGGGCGTGGCACCGCCCATTTAAAAAAAAAGTCTCCTAATTTCGTCTTACAACTTGATAAGTGAAATATCATTGATAAAAAACTATTTCTTGCTAAGATATAGCTTATTATTCTAGTGTACGACCCTTTTAAACATCTTTTATATAAAAGTGGGCGTGGTTATAGTGCTATAAGGAAAATATATTACCCAATCTTATTACCTTCCCTTAATTTTTCTTCGAGTTATGGCTCCCCAAACTTAGAAAATTGCTTGGTCATGAAAGGAGCTGTGCCACACCCATTTTTGAAAATTAAAAAAGGGACAACTCTTTTCTTGTTATAATTTCACTTGGAAAAGGAAACACCATTGATATAAAGCTCTTTCTTTGCAAAGATATGGCTTCTTTTATTCGTCCACGACCGTTTTAAAAATCTTTTATATAAAAATGGGCGTGGTCCTTCACCGATTACGTTAAAATTTCTTCGAAGCATTCTCTATAGTAAACGCAACTTCTCTGTCGAATTTTGTTATGATGGGTTTAACGGTTTTTGATTTATGATTAAGAACATTTGCAAAATTGATTTCATCACAAGCGGGCAGTACCACGCCCATTTTCAAAAGAAATCAAGAGACTTAATATCAGTCCACACATCAAATTTTAACATTCTAGATGAATTATTTACTAAATAATCAGGTTTTATGTGTTTTCCATGTAAAAAGTGGGCGTGGTTACCAACCGATTTCCCTCATTATTTATAGCGATGGAAGATGAGCGCCAAGGAACCCATATACCAAATTGCAATATTTTATTCTCAATATTTACTCAAAGTTATCGTGTGCACCGACAGATAGACAGACGGATGGACGGACATGGCTAAATCAATTCCTTTTTTCATCCTCAGCATTTTGATATATGGAAGTCTATATTTATCTCGATTCGTGTATGCCCATTGTGTTAATACAATCTGTATGCAAGGAACGCTGAGTATAACAAGGTTGACCGTGTTTAGCTTTAACTTAAACTTAGAGGTACTTTTGTTATTTCAAATTCTTGAAATCTTATTTTTTATTTACACGTGTCAAAACAGATAAACCTAATTAAGTGTACGCATTCTACTTTTCATTAAATATAAATTCATTGTACACGTGTCAACTCAATAACACACTTTGCAAATACATATGGGCAATTCCTTGGTAACGGACACAACATACGCACGCACTTCAACGTGCATAAAAGAGAGCATTGGACTGAGCGGATATTACAATATTTGAACCAACAATTGTGGGTACCTCAAAAATGTAAGTACATTTTTAATGCTTGTGAAAGTATGCAAAACTTAAAGAAGCGAAGGGAAGAACAGAAGGTGATATAAAGATCCAATGCCCCAGATGTTCGAAATCTGAAATATCTTTTTAAAACGCTGGATATAAGCTTAAGTACGGTTATGGACGCAACAATTTATTGAGTTTTAGTAGAGTAAACAAAATCTGCATACCTGGAATTTCGAATAAGCCCTCAAAATCCGGGCTAAGAGCCCAAAACCCCTTTTCATAAGCGGAGACGTATACTGGTATATAACTTTCCCTCTGTTTATTCTTCGATACATTTTTAGGCGATTCAATAGAGTAGGTTCTTGTTATTCTAACGATGTACAAATGTTAATTTTATAGAAGAAATATAACAAGAACATAACAAATCCATTGAAATTTGGATAAGATATTCCCATTTAACCATTTCTAGTCGACAAATATATATATATATATATACCAGCAGGCCCGGCAGACGTTGTTCTGCCCTAAATTTGACTTATCTGCATACTCTTTAATAAGCTTTTTCCGTCTAACTCTGCCCTACCCCTCTACACTTTTTCCTAATCTTTTTATTCACTCCTCCCTCCGTCTTTTTCGCTTCATCACCACCTTCGTCTCATTCTATCTCTTTATCAGCCTCCTTCTCTCTTTTCTTTTCTCTCAAGTTTTTCTCCTTCTTCTTCATCCCTTATTGCCAGTCCCAGAGGGTAGTATGTATTTTGTTCCATTCCCATTCCGAGTCTCAGTCTCAGTCCTAGTCCTAGTTCTAATCCCAGTCCCAGTCCGTCTCTGGTATACTTCCCGGAAAAAAGCATCGTAAATACTAATATAGGCAAATTTATATACCAAATTTCAGTCAAATCGAATAGGACGTGTAAATAGGTATATGGGTATTATTAGTTCATGTCTTTATTTTGGCTTCGCATGCATATTTATCAGTTTTGCCAGGTTGATGCGACTAAATCGAACAGCACAATGAAAATTACTTTAAAGCTCTCAGCAACAGCTTTCATTTGATATCCATAATACAAACACATTCTAGGGGTATCCGGGTCCATGTTTTGGCCTATATCTCGAGACCGTAGTCACTCAGCGGTGTAAAACTTACTCTGTACTAAAGCATACATCAACAGCTTCAATTTGATACCCATAATGTAAAAACACATTCTAGGGGTATCAGGGTCCATGTTTTGGCCTATATCTCGAGACCGTAGTCACTCAGCGGTGTAAAATTTACTCTGTACTAAAGCATACATCAACAGCTTCAATTTGATACCCATAATGTAAAAACACATTATATGTGATCCGGGTCCACGTTTTGGGCTATATCTCGAGACCCTAGCCTCCTGTACTATAGCACTCATCAACAGCTTTCATTTGATATCCATATTGTATAAGCACATTCTAGGGGTACCCGGGTCCACGTGTTGATCTCAAGACCCTAGGCACGTAGCGAAAAAAAGGTAGACGCTGGCCGATTCTCAGACCTACCCAATATGCTCACAAAATTTCATGAGAATCGGTTCGGCCGTTTCGGAGGAGTTAAGCCTCTAAAACCGTGACAGAAGAATTTTATATATTAGATATATATTTTTTAAAGCAGATAACATTCCCAAAAAAATGCAAGCTAGTTTGAACTGCTATCTTTATGTCTTGTTGTTGTTGTTATAGCAGTGCTTCGCCCCATCCAATAGGTGCGACCGATCACAAATTATCATCAATGTCCTCTGAGGGAGTCCAAGGAAACTTGCTGTTTCAACAGGGGTGGACCATAATGACAGGGATGTTAGAGGCGTTGGTTCCACAATACAGTTAAAGAGATGGTTGGTGTGGTGTGGCGACATATTACAAGCAGGACATATGTTTTGTATGTCGGGGTTGATTCTCGAAAGGTAAGAGTTTAACCTATTACAGTACCCAGATCGAAGTTGAGCTAGAGTGATGCGCGTTTCCCTAGGGAGAGTGCGTTCCTCCTCTGCTAGTTTTGGGTATTGTTCTATGTGTCTTCAAATGAAATTGTTGAATACACCAATAAAACCTACATTAACCTTTAAAATATACTACATATGTTGTTGAAATCAGAACTGATTTTAGATTTTCCTCAGATAATCCTTTGTATACATTAATTAAAAAAGATATACAACAATTTAAATTTCCGTCATATTTTGTAAGATTTCTCTAACATCTCCAAGAATCAATTAACAGCTTATACACTAACTAAATAATTAATATAGAGCGGTAAACGACTCACACAATAAAGAATTAAAATTGAAACTCCTTATAGTCGTTTATATATATATATATATATATGTTTGTTTTATTTGGCAAAACAATTGTTTCGACACTCGCGACGTGTTATCATCAGTTGCTAGTTATCAACTAACCATTTTCTACAAATATAAACAAAATATGCCTATGCAAATCAAACATTCAAAATTTTTGTAAAAGCTAATGCAATGCGAAAATAATAAAAAGAGAGTTTATACACTGCTGAAAGCACAAAATGACCTCTTTCTGACACCATAAAAATTTGGTTCATTGGCTAAATATGTGAACCAACTAATGGAAGAGAGAACTTGACAAATATTAGACACCAATAAAAATTGTTGCCCGAAATTTCCGGAAAAATTTTAGTAAACAGACCTATTTAACATCTGAAAGCTTTCTTAGTTTCACGTCCACGTTTGCTAACTAGGAAAATAATAAGGATAAATATAAAATCTCCGTTTTCCAAAGTTTTTTTAATTTTAAATAAAAGTCTAGACAAAATTTTATCAAAAGCAAAAATATAAATCTGGGTTTAACAGCGCCACAACATAAAGAAATGACGCTATATTTTGTTAGTAAAACAATCAAATTTGCAAAGCCGTTGAAGCCTTTCTTTGAAATTATGTTTCTCTGTTCAGGATGAGGGACATCATCATTTCCACATCATACACATATTGGACCTTTAATCCCAAGTGATAGAAATAAAGTGATTTTCGGTTCGTGATGGACCTTATTTGGGATTCGCCCACATATAAATAAGCAAACAATTGCAAAGAAATTTTGTTTTGAAAAAGTATAGCAAAATGCGTCATTTGAAAGAGCCAAATCTGTTTGTTCAGCTAATCAGAACAAACAAAAAACAAGTAAGGGTGTCTAAGTTTGGGTGTAACCGAATATTATATACTCAGCGTGAGTTTGAATCGTAATGCTTGATCGGAATAAAAAAAAAAATGTCTCCTGATTTCCTCTTAGAATAAAACTTGATAAGTGAAATATCATTGATACAAAACTATTTTTCGCTAAGATATATCTTATTATTCTAGTCAACGACACTTTTAAACATCTTTTATATTAAGTGGGCATGGTTTTTAACCGACGCCGTCCATTTTTCCTAGAAATATTTCCTGCTATAAAGAAAATATGTGTACACAATTTCATTACGATCCTTTAATTTTTCTTCGAGTTATGGCTCCCGAAACATAGACTTTCTATGGTCATAAAAGGGACGGCGCCACGCCCATTTTCAAAAATTAATTTTTTTTTACTTTTTACTGTTATAATTTCACTTGGAAAATGAAACAACGTTGATATAAAGCTCTTTTTTGTAAAGATATAGCATTTTTTATTTGTCCACGCCATTTTAAAAATCTTTTATATAAAAATAGGCGTGGTCCTTCACCGATTTCGATATTTTTTCTTTGAAGCATTGTTTATAGTAAAGGCAACCTATTGGCTATTGCCTTAGGAGAGGTATAGGGTGTTAACAATTTTATCGCTATCGAATTTCGTTATAATAGGTTTAACGATTTTTGATTTATGATTAATAATATTTCTAAAATTGATTTTATCAAAAGTGGGCGGTGCCACGCCCATTTACATCAAATTTCAACATTCTAGATGAATTATTTATTAATAATCAGGTTTTATGTGTTTCCAAAAATGTTATAAATGTAAAAAGTCGGCGTGGTTACCATCCGATTTCCCTCATTTTTAATAGCGATGGGAGATGAGCGCCAAGGAAGCCATATACCAAAGTGTAATATTGTAACGAATTTATTGCAAATCCTCTTATTCGCAACCTTCTACTAACGTTCGTAGTGCTAAACTGTTGAATAAATAACTCCAATATTTAATAATGCAAAATGGCCTTTATACTATGCCTAGTACTTCACAATAACACTGATACTTCACAACCAATAGCTTGCTTAAATGAAGCTGAATTTCGCGCCTCTACTGTTGCGGCCTTTTATACTCTGTGATTTCCTCGTTGCATCTTCTAGGCGCTTCCAGAATTTACTTAGTTACTGCTATAAAATTATAACTACAGATGCACGTGTATAGCTTCTCATGTGCGCGTGTATGTGCGAACACAATTATAATTGCATGCTTTTGGGAGCATCTCAGATAAGATATCTGCATGTGTTTGTGCGTCTCCTCTCCGCTGCGTGTACGTACGTATGTGTAGACATAATGGTTGATCTATTGATGTGTATACAAGTCACTGCTTAGCATCGGCTTAGATATGATAGTATCCCTTAGTGTTGCTAAAATTCGTCACAATATTTTATTGTCAATATTTAGTCAAGTTATCGTGTGCACCGACAGATGGACGGACGGATGGAGAGAAATGGCTAAATCAATACATTTTTTCCTCCTTAGCATTTTGATATATGTAAGTCTATATTTATCTCGATTCGTTTATGCCCGATATGTTACCAAAATTAATACCCTCTGTGTGCAAAGCACGCTGAGTATAACGAGATCTTGAGTACCTTTAACTTAAGTTTAAATGTAAATTAAATTTTATTTTTTATTTACACAACTCAATTAGGTATAAATGGCGCCCACAAAATTAATCTCGGTTCATTTTACACTTTAAAGGTGGTATAAGAAGTTTTAAGCTAAAATGAATCTGCGAAATAATTTCGAGCTGCTGTTTGTCCTACTTAGCTGCGTTTTAAGCTATACCAATGCACAATTTCGTATTATAGACGGCCAAGATATAGATATAACGGAAAGCCCACATTCAGTAGCAATACTTCGTAATAACGGCTATGAATGTGTTGGTTCCTTAGTCAGTACTAAATCGGTTCTTACAGTTGCGCATTGCGTAGTAGATATAGATCTGCAGAGTCTCTCTGTTCTAGCTGGTGTAACCGATATAAACGCAGAGGGAGGGCAACGACACTGTGTGGAGGAAATACATCGCCATCCTCAGTATAATCCAGAAATAAAATTTATGGATATAGCTATAGTTAAAGTGATTACACCCTTTGAACTGAATGATGCAGTACAAAAAATAGAACTTTGCAATGATCGATTAGTACCGGGCTTATGGATGCAAATTAGTGGATGGGGTTCGTTAGAAAAAAACAAGAGAACTGTTTCTCCTCTTCTCAAAACTAAGTTCGTTCAAATACAGCAATGTAGGAATGGAAATGCGAATATACCAATACCGGCACATTTAGCAGAAATAACCTTGTATGCTGGACGTAGTAGAAAGGATTTGTGTTTTGGAGATTCTGGAGCAGCAGGCGTTCGGAATGGACGACTTTGTGCGGTGGCACAAAGTATTTATAGAAAGAGAAATCGTCCGTGTGTATATGTAGATGTAACAAATCCCAGTGTTCTAAACTTTATAACAACCACGATCAACAACGACGATGAGGTGTTACTATCAGTTGACTGTTTGATTGGTATATCACCCTAACTCGACTGAGCGCTGAATTTTGAAACATTTTGGGATAGCTCGTTTTCGAAACTGCAGTTGAAATATGATGATATTCCGCTCAGCAGTCGAAATGATGAAATTTTTTACATGTACATAAATTGTTATAATTTTGAATAAATAAATATTTTTTATTGTATGCAATGAAAGTGTAAATGAATTAAGTTGTGAGACCAAACATAGATCACAACTTTAAAGTTCCCTCGTGTATGAATAGATTATGAGATGAAAATAAAATTGCGGAATGACTACCCTAAGGTTCTGGAAAACTCCGTGTAAAACAGCTGATCCAACGAATTCTATGGAAGTCAATCTAATCGGTTATTGAAGCCATTGAATAACGCCTTATAACGATACCATATCCAACCAATTAGTTTTGGTTTTCCGCCATATCTATAAATTTTTGCGTGGGCGAATTTATTCACATTTTGGGAATTGTATTTTTCGTTGTGAAATTATTAGTATTTTCTATTTTTTGAAGTTATGACTTTTTTTAGGTTAAGGCACAAATAAGCGATGCCAATATATATTTATCTATGATTACGGGAAAATATGGTTACGAATTGGGCGTTATGAATATGGCAAGTTTTCTAGGGCCTTTAAAGAGGCGATATTTTACCAAAATAGGATTTTACTTTGGCAATAATTGTCACTGGATTTCGCACTGAGCTTTTTAGAAAACCCTCGGAAAGCGGTGCCACCATTAAACAAAATATTTGGCGCGTTTTACCTCCAAGGAAATTTAAGCATAAACTTTGCTTGCTATTTGCGTTGTGCTTCTTTTCAGTTTCTACTACAAATTGGAGTGACGGAACCTACATGTAAAATGCCGACGATTCAGCAGGAACAACCTTGCATGCTGGACGTACGGGAGAAGATATGTGGTATGGAGAAATATACTCGGGGTGTTTGGAAAACCACTGACTGCAAATCCCGCTTAGAAGAACTTGTTTTCAAATTGAAACAACTTTTTTCTATGCTGTTGACTTTAACCCAAGACCTTCAATATGCTTGACGGAGCACACTCCTACCATCCCAGCATACACATTATCTAACGTTAGTTCTCTAGTGCATCTTGAATCGAAAACTAGATTAGAGAATTAGGTTAGAGAACTGTTTGGGAAAGGTTAGGTCATGATGCAATAAACCAGACAAGTGAAGTCAATATTAAAATAAAAAGGAAATGAAAAAAAATTGTACGCATGTCATTCATATAAATGCACAAAAATCAGCGAAAAATGTATCCTTATATAAAGACATATTCTTGCTGAACTTTGAACTTGTATTGTAAAAATATTTATGAGAGATAAAAATTTAAAAGTGGAGCGCACATTACTTGGATTGGAAAGTTGGTACAAAAGGAGAAAACTTATCAATATATGTGACCCGGTCTATGAAAAGGTGGCTTATGACTCAAAAAAGAAATTGCGAGAAACAGCTGTTAAAAATAAACAACGCATTTCTTCAGTTTCTTAGTAGTTTTTCTTTTGCATTATGAACAGTCATGCCCAAAAGGCAAAGCACAAACCAGTTTCTGACCGATATTTTGGCTCCATTGCCATAGAAAAAAATGCTATCAAAAAAAACTGAGGATGCCTCACCAGCCACCAAAGTGGCATCGAAAGAACCAAAGGCTTCATCGTCTTTCATTTGTGCTCTTCTTTCTCTAAATTTTTAGTACACTTCTAAGCAAGTTAGGACTTTCTAGTTTTTACCACGTGAAAGAGCGTCTCAAAAACTGTCCAAACCAGAAAAACAGTGGAACAATTTTTTTGAGTCATAAGCCACCTTTTCATAGATCGGGTCACATATAGTCAATTAATTGCGCCCACCTTTATATTTTTATTTCTCATAAATATTTATACAATTCCTATGTCAAAATTTTAAAACCAAAGTTTAGGAAAAATATGTCTTTATATAAGGACACATTTTTTGCTGATTTTTGTCCATTTAATAAAGGAAATGCTTACATTTTTTGATTTTCTTTCTATTCTCAAATAATTTGATTCAATCCCCTGTAACCTTTTTTATTTTACTCATTTCGATGCCGGTTTTTTTAGTATTTCTTAAAATTGGCTACATTGATTTCAAACTGACTAATCCCAGATGTACTAGAAAAGGACTAAAGGGGATCAATTATGCCCAAATGTAGGCAAAAGAGATCAATCGGAGACCAATCTCTTTAGGCATTAATCGCATGACCTTTTGCAGGGTTATTACTCACATACACACGGATATAACCAGAAAACAAAAGTGAATACCAGATACATAAAGAGAAATAAATAAGCGGCTGTTCGAGAAGGTTGTTCTTGCTTTTTTTTTTTTTTTTTGTGGGGAGGCTGAAAAATGCCTAATGCACCATAATTGCTGCCGTCGCCACAACCGTGTGTCCGTAGACTAAAAAACAGCCCCATTCTGGAACCGTCGCCCACCCCGGCACCACTTTCGCATTACTTCAGGGTGGCGTTCCATATTTCTCATTTTTTAAGACCCTACTGTTGTCCCTGCGTCCAGGTTCCCGCTATTTGCTCTGAGTGTTCATTTAATCGCCACTGCTTCGCATGCGCATTTCTCTGCGCTCCTTCTCAGCATCCATCAGGCGTTTCATTACTATAAATAACAATTTTGCTCACTGCAGTCCAGCACTCTTTCCTGTTGCACATAAGAAGGTTGTTCTTGAAAAGTCTGTACTATACTATACTATACTATACTATACTATACTATACTATACTATACTATACTATTATACTATACTATTATACTATACTATACTATACTATACTATACTATACTATATAGGGGAAATGGCCGAACGAGGTAGCGGAGAGTATAAAAACAGCGCAAGTTGAGGAATAATGAAACAGTTTTTGAAGAACATGTTTATTGTAATTGTCTTACTGCCACAGTAGAATTGTAAATAAAAAAAATTTTGCCATACTGAATATTTGAGTTATTTATTTGACAGTTCAGCGATTCGAACGTTAAAAGAAGGTGCATAATAATCAGGAATTTCCTAAAAATTATTACAATATTTTTTCATGCGATTTCGTTATGACTCGCCTCCAGCTGAAAATTGCTGCAGTTTTGTTTCTGTTATTGCCTGCTCGTTTTTATAAGCACCTGTACTTGTTTATTTTATTTATAAAATTAAATATGTTAGAGTGTGTCCCAAATACACTTCGAACGATGTTGTGTGTTGAGTTGCCAAAAAATCTGACAACTACGACAATTGATTGTCACTCTAAGCGGAAGACGCGTCCATTACGCCTCTTGACTGCAACTTCTTAACCATATCATGATTGCTTGATTTTTCTTTATTTTTCTTTTCTTTACTACGACAAAAAATTAGTAAGAGTCCAAGTAGACTTCAATCGCTAAAGGCTTTATGAGTAATGGTAACATTAGTCTTTCTCCAATGGCTGTGTTGTGATTTTACCGTTTCTTCTATACTATCGCATCTTTTTTCCTATTTACCGTTATATCCCAGCATTTATTTTTGCATTACCCATTACAAAATTTAGCTTTAACCATCTTAACCAGCCATCCAAAACATTCACTCAACCGACGACAGATGACAGATGCCAGCATCTTTGTCCAAGAATACGTATTTCTTCTTCTTACTTATTACTTTATATTTGATTCATATTCGTATTTGGGCCGCTTGAGGATTGAGTTTTTCTTTATGTTTGTTCCAATATTTTCTTATGCTTAGTGAGCAGTTTTTCTCCCTTAGTTTCATATGTATATAATATTTAAAGGGTGTTTCAAAAAGTGTGAGAGTTGAAAGATTTATGTCGTTTCAAATTCAAGTAGGAACATTCATAAATTCAGAGTAACGAGTCTGTGAAGCCTGGAGCATGCTGCTCAGGAATATTATATCTGGAATGCTAAAAGCTCATCCAAAAGCCCTTTATATGTCATTCTAATGCACATAAGCAGTTTGTGGGCAACTTGTACGAATAGGAGTCACAACTTTGGAGGTTTGAAACAGTTCACTGTTTTTTTTCGTAGCGCCCGCCTGCACTCTGTCCGCAAATATTCTCCCCTGCGTTATCGGATGCTTCACTTAGCTTCCAAAATTATGATACATCTCTTATCCTATTGCGCAGCTTTGAATTACTGCGGGAGTGCTCCTGATTAGATAATAACGTTGATGTATTACTTTGTTGAACCTAGAGCCTAGAACGTGGCAATCCACACGAAGAAGTCATAAGACTTCCAGACCTCGTAAGTGATCTCTGGTGGAGCTATTCTTCCAAGATGTGCATCAAGAAAAACACCTCGTACGACTACTGGTATACAATTCTGCAAAGTTGCTCTATACTAATCCTTGTAAGCAAACTCCGCTCGAGATCACCCAAAGTACCGATTAAAGGCCTTTCAAACAAGCCCCGTAGTTGCATGCTACCCTCAGCCTCCATCTGTGAAAGTACCAGCGTTTTATGTACCGACCTAGGGTTCGTCCACACTGTGACAAATGTCTCATTGATTATGTATCACTTGCTTTTTTTGTACCTCTCCCAAATAGTTAATGATGGTCCTGCACTACTACTACTACTACATCTCCTTCGATGTTGGCTTTCCACAGCAGCATGCTGTTGGATGACAGGCCGTGACTATGGTTAAAAGAACGCTTTTCGAATTGCTATTATTCTATGCGTCCTCCATCGAGTTCTTATAAGCAATCTCGGTGGAGTTATTCCTTCAATACGGCTTCAAACTCCTATTTGCTCAGCTTACGCCACGTTCTTCGCAATCGCATTCTGCAAAAACATTGAACGTGATTCTCCTCCAGCGTGATACAGATAAGATGTTGGAAAACACCTTTATCACGTGTTCTTCAACATCGGTACATCTTTATTTAGTTCGTGATCACAAGAGGATAGAATGCGTTGAAAAAGTCCATGATTTGGCAAAGGAGGAAGACGATACACATGACGTAGGCTTTACATATTATCGATGTACCTAACAAAACCAAGTATATTTTAACTTCGAAAACCGTTAGCTTAGGAGAGAGATTTCGTTACGATGAGTTATGCGCTATTAGGCTCGACACGGAAGAAGGGTTAGAAGGTTGCAACTGGTAACATCAAATCGTTCCCGAGATGCTCAGGCTAGCATGTTAATGATGTTATTTTCCGGAGCGTAGCAGATCATTTAGGATCAAAGGACCATCGACATCGATAAAACTTATCAGCACCTACGAGGAGTCCTCTCATCGCTTAAAAAAAAAATTACGAATAAGAAGAAGAAAATGATTTCTAGTTAGATCTGCATTTCTAGGATGCTTCTCGATGGGGACGCGGCAGATGATGGCTGCATGTCAAAATCTTGTAATAAGCACGGCCCAGTGGGAACAGCGCTAGAAAACCATTTTTCCTGTTTAATGACCCCACCTACACCCAAAAAGCTGGAGTTTTTTCTTTTACTACTCTCTATTTTTCTGGCGCAAAGTCTTAGCAATAAGGTTAACCCGTTATGCGCCACCATGTATATTTGCCACACTTTTTAATGTATTTCTTTGATTCGGTTCCATTTTTGCAAGCCAATCGCTTCCTTAAGTCCTTTTTTTCTATTTACTTACTTTAATTTCGCTTTTGTTGCTTTTGTATTCGCTAAAGGCTTTTGTTTTTATTTCCTTATTTGTTTCAATTTATTTGTGTGTTGAGAGATTGCTCTACTGACATAAGCATACAAATACAACGGTACGGGTCGGTCTCATCCTAAGGGATTGGAAATTGTTTTCTTTCCTGTCTGGTAGTTTTTCTAAATCAAAGATTGTGCTGGGATTTGGTGATGCTCGAACAGCCGCTGTTATCTTTTTACATACTCAGCTACTCAGTCTGCCATAACAATGTGCCCAACAACAACTATTTGTGGTTTTAACCGGCATTAAAATGAAATAACCCTGCATAAAGCTAAAGCTAAAACTAAAGCCCAAGCTTGAGATGTGGGGGTTTTTGATGAGACAAACGAGATCAATGCCTTTGTCTTTAGTATGTTTGTGTGCACGATGAGGCCTTATCAAAGTCTAATATCGATGATTTTGATTGCTTTTAAGTTAGTTTGCCATCATAACAAAAAATTTACGAAATGGGGTTAATGGTCGAAATTGATAACTAGGCTAGTGAGATTGAATGGCTGTGCCGAGTCGGTGAGTTAATAAAGCCGTCCGAAATTGGAAAGGGAGTGCATGTTGAAGATGAAAAAAAGCTGATACGTATACAAATAAAAGTAGATACAGAAAACAGTAAGAAGTTTAAAGTGAAAAAAAAATAGAAGCGAGGGTGAAAACATAGCTTTTGCGGCGACCAGCGCTAAGTTTCGATTTCACCCTTAAATTTCAGTTAGCTTAAAAAAAATTTTTTTTGGTGCGTAAGTTAACACGTTGAAGAAATTGAATTTTCTTAAAGTGACTTTGGTTTGCATACGCCTTAAGTCAAATTTGAGGTTAGGTTACAGAAAAACTAGAAAGACTTTACGTTGGGTGTATTAAATGTGGGCAGCCACAAAATCGGATTAGGGATTTAAAATCAGATCTGCTGTTGCTCGTAAGCACTTTTTATGCATGCACTGAAGGGTGTGGTGGTTTTTTTTTATCTTAGGAAATGTCAATTAAATTTTTGAGTTTATTATGTTTTGCCAGTTGTTGGGTGGCACAGTAGAAATTGAAACCAATACATGTCAGACAGGGAAAATGCAAATTTTTCGATATGCATTAAGCTTTTGTGCATATTTTGGTGTATCGAAAAGCTTCTAAACTTGATACTTTTACTAGTTTGCTGTCACTCAAAGCTTGTTAGTTCGGTTTTTTGTGTTACTAACTTGTGGGATTGAGTAATAGGGTGCGTTTTAACGTAGATACTGGATTCGGAATTTAGATAAATATGCTTAGAGAACAGCGCTAGCACAAAATTTTTCTGTTCAAATATGATGCTTGAGCCTAAAAAGGGACTGTTCGATTTATTAAATATTTTGAAAAGAACTGAAACAACCCGGCATCAGGACGAACAAGGCGAAAATGATCACGATACTACCTTGTAAATAATTTCAAGGTCTTTTCTCCCGGTAGTGTTATTCGAATTCGCGCACTCTTGCGTTGATAGGTCTGTTGAAAAAAGACTCACGGAACCCACGTCTTGTTACTGGGAAATTTTTTTCCAATTGCCTTTCGTTGCAAAGCTATGAATTGTTGTTGGCACGCTCTTTATGAACAGGTTTTTGCATTAAGCACAATAACTAACCATCTGGGTCAGAGCCAGCGATGTAAACTCCTTCTATGATGTTGTAACCTCTCGTTATAGCCGATCGTCCAACGTATAATTTTTGTCTATTCTTTTCTAAGCTTCTCTTTGTAGTGCTTGAAACTTGTGTAAGGTCAAGTCGGCTCAGAACATAAAGTCAGATGTATCGTTACAGTTGTGATCTGCGCAAGACTACCGAGACGGCAAACGTCAGGCAGTGAAATTTGATGACTTATGGTCATAGCACTGTGAAGAACAAAATAGTAAAAGGGAGTGGCTTAAACTGACAGAAAGAGAGGATCGCTCGGACAGTTTATCGCTGCAGCGAAACAATGTTTCTATTAAATAGCAAAGTCGTTTTAATATATTTAGACCCATCTCTGAGATAGACGAATGTGCCTAAGCAACGGGACCATCCACATTACTGATTTATATCTCCATGCCAACTTGTTGGCTCCTTAATTTAGCTTTCAAATAGTAACCCCAAGTAATTCGAGTCTTAGGTGCAGTAGAATAATTTAAGAGTCTTACTTCATGTAATTTAATTGTACTTATATTTGTTGTTAGTGAATTCTTTCTAAAATAAAATTATGAGACTACCTGAGGAAGACCTGTGAGTGGCGAAACACGTAGGAGGAAAAAACTAAATTTAACTTTGCCTTTGCCTTTCTCGGACGTAAAACTCCATAAAAGCAAAGAGTGGTAGCAAGCCTATGAAAAGCCCTTTTTCAAGGCAAAAGGAAAGGAAGTTTCAGCGGTCTTCAACAAAGTTTCATTTCATTCAGTCTTCAGCTCAAAGCAAACTTTTATTTAAGTCATAACCATAGCCAATAAAGAAGATGGCATTGCCAAGACGACCTACATTTCAGAACCCCTACGAATTCAAGCAAAAGCATGTTGTGAAAACAGGATACGTAACCCGAGCTTTTGATCCGGAACCGTAAAATTTACCTAACTGTAATCCTTGTTGTAAAGCAGACAACCAATATGAGTCCATACTGCAAAGATGTCATCAATACATGAGAAATTTGCTCTAAATTTTACGGGGGATGGATAGAGCGTGAAATACTTTGCAGTTTTGCGCTAACTTTGCTAAAAATGAAATTAGGTAAGATTTTATTATCGGCCAATGCTTCTCAAAATGAAACCATGGTAGAGCCAATTTCCGCCTTCCTTACTTAACAAACACCGCGCCCTTCTAACATGACGGGCTTGGAAAGTGGTAGGGACGTTCTACTAATGGTTAAATTAAGGAAAAAGGCTTTTCTTGATAAACCAGGCAATTATATCAACTTCGGTATCAATGAGTCCTCTTTTAATCGGAAGATTCCTATATGGCAAGAGCTCTGCTCCGCCACAAGAAAATTTGAATGGTTTTATTGATGAGCTCCCGGGTATGAAAATATCGTTGTGGGCGAGTTCATTGATGATATGGTCAGCACAATGGATATATTCGAGACGATCTCCTAAGTGCTTAAGACTTTAAAAGCAAATATAATGCAATCAAGAATAATACGAAAGTTTCTGCCCTTACTGAGGTCATGCATGAAATTGCAGATAAGATAGCCAGAAAAGGTTCTGAAATGAAAATGAGTGTGGCAAACAAATTCGTACGACTACCATAACGCGATTTCCCGAAGAAAATCGAGGAGTAAATGGTTGGGAAACCAAGCTTACCATGCATCAACTGATATGATTGCAAGTTTTTAAAGTTTGAATAGAAAAAGAACCAGCTTCCTTCTCATACTCTACAAAGAGTGTTTACGAGCGGCATCGCAGATCATTGTTTTATGGCGCCGATTATTCGTTCACCAACAGTTCTCCTCTGAAGAAACTGTCAGGATGCGGAGGAAGAGTAGGGAAAGCAGTCCCTATCCCTGCCGATGTCGGATTGAATTTCTTGGAGGAAGTTTGGTCCATAGTCTAGCGGAAGAAAAGCAGGTAGTTCATATACGGATCTGATACTGATCAGTCGCTCGATTTCTTCTTGCTGGGTTCACAAAGTTCACACACACACATACACATCTGCGGTTTCAACGGATGCGCCTAAATGTAGGCAACGAAATTGTCTGTCGGTGTGTATATACTTTTCCTTTCTCATTTTTCCTTTCTCCATTTGAGCTGAAACTGGTATTTACATACTACTGACCTAAACGGTTCAACGTGGTCATATCAAATCGTTTGCGAGATGATCTGCCTAGTATCTTTATGGTACTACTCTCCGGAACGGCAAAGGAGCATCTACATCGATAAAACTCCCCAAAACCCACGACCAGGTCTAATACGGATTTGGCAGCTATGCTTTGGGCATTATGGCTGCCGGAACGCACGATGATAACCTGAAACTCTTTTTTTAGGGATTAATTGTTATCGTGTTCATAATTATTCTTAAAAGTCATGTCGCACGCGACATCCCAGTTTATACAAGAAATAAAGTTGCATGTCAATAAGCGACGGACGACGAGTTCGATTTGTTATGCATACATAAATTTATATGAAACACCTTAATAACGGCAATTACCAGTGCAACGAATAAATAAAGTAAATTTATTGAGGCAACTTTTTTCCTAACGTTCAATAAAGACATTACAACAACAGCAATAAAGAAGTGATAGCATATAATGGAGCAACTTTTAACGCACATTCAATAAGTCTCTGAGGAGTTCGGCATTGTTAAATCCTTAAACATCTGGGTACACAACAGTAATGAGCTAAACAACGTTTCAATGTCCGAGTTGGGGAGCTTAAAGAGTATTTAACAGCCAACGGGTAATACTATTTATGGCATCAGCGGCACACGAACCAGCACCAGCACCAGCATACCCCCAACTATCACCCACTATTATCATTTGCTGCTGCTATGCTGCGCATCAATTTATTATAGGCGGTAAACCCATATCAAATGCCGGTAAATAGCCACCCACGCCAAAAGCTCTCCCATGCCAAAGTGTCTTTCACAACGCAGACTATATCATGCCATATGCTTTCTCACACTACACGGCTCCCTCTGGCTCTTCCTCGCAAACGCTTAGCGCCTTACACTTGCTATCGTTTAATCTCAACGGAAATTTCACATTTGTTGTCATAGCCCCAAAAGACCAAGAGTTGGCTGCCAAATGCCAGTACCAACTGCCAGCTGTCAGTAGCTCAGCTTCCTGCTCCCCTAACGGCCTACATTGTTAACCAGCCCCCACCTCTCTCTATATGAGTGGTGTTCATACTGTTGCTGCCGCAGGCATTGTATTTGCTTGGCCACCAACTGTGCTCTAAAGCTCTCACATTTCTTACGAAGATGCGTAATTATGCGCTGCGGTTAATGTCATTCATTCGTTTGCTTGCTAAATGTGTTCCAAGCATTTAGAATTGTGAATTGATGCTAATTGAAAAAAGCAACAATTGCTATAATGAAACCGAAGACGAATGAAGTTCAAAGCAAAATTCAGAAAGTTCATTTGTATGAATTCAGAGCTCAAAAAGTATGCTCAAGCAGAGCCAAAGATGTACTTAACAACAAATTACTCGAGTACAAGTACAAAAATCTGAATTACTGCTGTTTATGCGCGTAGAGGATAAATTTAACGTCGTTCTGTGGGATTTACAAAAGCCACTACTAAAGTCCGTATTCCGTGTTAGCGGAATCCAGTTTACTTAATAGTTATGTATGTACATAGCTGACTTGTATTGTGCAGTTCGCGCCATTTGATATGATTTTTATTTTAGGATGTGCTTTGCTTATTAACAAGCGTCGTAGGAAGGTTGAGCTTGGAGATATGAGTAAGGGATATGAGTGGTTTTTGTATTTTCGCTTCGAAGCGGAACTTCCAACTACACTACATGATCAGACTTCTTCTTGCAAGGTATTTTCCATTCGAATACAGAAAACGTTATTCTCAGACAGCTCCTTAAGAGTTGGTCTTGTTTATTAGAGAACACTAGTACCAAAAGCCTGGTTTCTATTCAAGAGTCGTTGGGGCTCTGGTTGAATTCACTAACAAACTTCGGTGCAAAATAATTGTCACAACGTAGTGGGGTGGGCCATATTTGAGAGGAAGGTGGGTGTGATAGATGTGATAAATGTGCTCCTGGCGAAGCTGGGAGCCAGCAGACGCCAGCATGACCAAATAATTAAGGGCAGGAGTGGACACGGCGGCTTGGTGGGCTAAGTCTTGTATACTGGCTGTCAACACTGATAAAACGGAATGGTTCTTCTTGAAATGACACATAAAATCCCCGTTTCAGGATTCCCTCGATTGTGAGTGTATCGAAGGTAGCGACTGATGAACCGGAAAATATCCTGAAGATGTGGAGGACATGACTAAGAAGAGATAAGTTGCCCTGTACTGCTGAACGGAGGCCAGCGGCTAGTGCTGGGAGCTTTCGACTGCCTCAGTGAGATGGCAGACAAGCGAATGTTCCCGTCAGTATAGCAGAACACGCTGGTTAGTATCAGCAAAGCCCTAAGAATGACACCTACCTTGTCCTTGAATGTCATGCTGAATCTAAAAACTGTGTATATTGCTAGCAGGGCGGCGGAGACCTGGGCACCGTGCGTGATATGGGTTATGGGTTTTCAGACTTCAAACACTTCCACATTCTTAGCAACTTCACCTTTATCTCGGGTAAGGCAGACTATTTTGTGGCGATTACTGCACCTTGTACAAGCCTCATCTTAGTCATTTTCTCGAGAGAGGGTTGGAAGAAAAACTCGTCTATGGGTTGAAGTAGAAAGGTAAGGTTATCGATGGGGGTTTTGGAGGTGGCTCTGTGAGGAGATCGATGTAAGCCACACGTACCAGCTGCTCAACCACTGTAGCGTCTTCCAAACGGATGTTGTCGAGATTAAAGATGCAAACGTAGGGGCTGTAGGGGATTACGAGTTCTGCTGAAAGGCGCTGAGCTGACACTACCTGTTGTACTTGATGTCAGCTTTTATATTAATAGTGATTGATTCTGACGGGGTGATAAATAGGATAAATCGAGTTCCGTGATACTTAACTGTTCAGCTTTTGTTCCTAAGGGCAAAGGAAACCCCAAGTCGCCTTTCTGTTCACTATGAATGCTACAGGAAAAATTATGAGCAGCCTTTCAAAGAAAGCAATAGAACATAGGGTAGGACTGGCTCACCGACAGCATAGTCGCCGAAAAGGATAGATGGCTTCGTAGCATAAGATATAGGTGCAGTCAACAAAATACAAAACTGTGTACCCCCGAAATCGATGGTGCTTCTGGTCACGCCCGACGCCGACAATACTTTTACTTATAATAAACCAGGTCATGCGCAGCATAAATAGCTGGATAAGGGATCACGGTTTTTAGTTAGAAAAAGCATACGTGGAGATCGATATCCCCACGATTGATTCTTACTATCTTTTATATAAGTGTTAAAGAGATATGGACACTTATCCCTTTTGATCGGTTAACACACCACTATGACGTGAAAATTGAACCGTTAACGATAGAACCTTGAGTCGACTTGTGGATTAATGTGCACATAAAAACCTACAATCTACAAAAACAAAAGCGATTCTATCTTTCTTGTTTAAAGAGATATGGACACCTATCCCTTTTGATCGGTTAACACACCACTATGACGTAGAAATTGAACCGTTAATGATACAACCTTGAATCAACCTGTGGATTAATGCACACATAAAAATCGATTCTATCTCACTTGGTTCAAGAGATATGGACACTTATCCATTTTGATCGGTAAACTAACCACTATGACGTAGAAATTGAACCGTTAACGATAGAACCTTGAACCAACTTATGGAGATAATGTACACATAAAAACATACAATCTGCAAAAAACAAAATCGATTCTATTTTATTGGTTCAAGAGTTATGGACACTTATCCCTTTTGATTGGTTAACTCACCACTATGACGTAGAAATTGAACCGTTAACGATAGAACCTAGAATCAACTTGTGGATTAATATACACATAAAAAACTACCTTCTGCAAAAACAAAATCGATCCTACCTTGCTCGGTTTAAGAGGTAATGGACACTCATCCGTTTTGATCGGTTAACACACCACTATGACGTAGAAATTGAACCGTTAATGATACAACCTTGAATCAACCTGTGGATTAATGCACACATAAAAACCTACAATCTGCAAAAACAAAATCGATTCTATCTTACTTGGTTCAAGAGATATGGATACTTATCCATTTTGATCGGTAAACTAACCACTATGACGTAGAAATTGAACCGTTAACAATAGAACCTTGAACCAACTTATGGAGATAATGTACACATAAAAACCTACAATCTGCAAAAAACAAAATCGATTCTATTTTGCTTGGTTCAAGAGATATGGACACTTATCCCTTTTGATTGGTTAACTCACCACTATGACGTAGAAATTGAACCGTTAACGATAGAACCTTGAATCAACTTGTGGATTAATATACACATAAAAACTACCTTCTGCAAAAACAAAATCGATTCTACCTTGCTCGGTTCAAGAGGTAACGGACACTCATCCGTTTTGATCGGTTAATTCACCACTATGACGTAGAAATTGAACCCTAACTATAGAACCTTGAATCAACTTGTTGATTAATGCACACATAAAAACCTACAAACTGCAAAAACAAAATCGATTCTGTCTTGCAAATAGAAACATGCCGCATTTAGAAATATTTTGGGCGAAACAGCAAGCTTACCATCTCGGAACACTTTCGAGGAGCCGGCGAGTACTTCATCAGTGCTGATTAATGGAAGACACAGTGGTCTAAAGATATACATACATGGCTGTGTATGAAATTGCCCGCAATCGTTTTGGGTTCTTTTATCATCTAAGGTGCAAGACCTGCCCTGAAGCTTTAATAACATATCTTCTCATTGCGTGAAGATAAGTAATATGCGAAAACTGTGCATACACGAATAGAGATGCTTTTGCCAGTAAGTCAGTTTCCGCGCTGTGTCCATAGTTAAAATGAGCTTATACAAAGGCTGACATCTGCTTGAACCAATTCATAACAACTATGCTCACAGAATAGGAAAGGTGGAAACTTCGAATAGTCTATACTGTGAACATTTTGACGCCTCCCGCCACATCATTTACGAGTGCGACCTTTTGGGAGATGAAAAGTTTCTTGGCAACTTATTTTCGAGCAATGTCATTAATAAGAAGTCAATTAGCGGGAAAGTGGCCATATAACTCATAAAGTGCCCCTCCCTTCGCGAAGTTATGATAAATGCGATCTCAAGTACAAACAAGTGATTATTGAATTTTAGTGGGTTTGCCATACGAGTGCTAAAGTTTTAAAAACTACGGCTAGTATATAAAGCATTTCAATCCATCCTTTCTTCTAGGAAACCTCTCCATAAAAAAAGGCGTGAGTTCCACACACTAGTGAAGTCCGATGTGTAAACATACAGGGTTACGTTGAGTTAGACCTCGCCCAGGGGTTGAGCTTCGTCGGTTTCTTATCGGCTCGCCATCGACGGGCTACAGAGATGTCCTTGATTTTATATTGAAGTTTTACCGGTTTCTGTTTCGATATGAAATCGAAAATTTATTGATAACAAATCGATATTTTTTAATAATATATGTGACCCGGTCTATGAAAAGGTGGCTTATGACTCAAAAAAGAAATTGCGATAAACAGCTGTAAACAGCAGTTTTTTTTTTGAGTCATATGCCACGTTTTCATAGACAGGGTCACTCATATAGATAACTTTCAATAGGAAATCCATAATTTTACGATAACCGATAACTTATTGGTAATGAAAAGATAACTATTTGACAAAATATCGATAACTTTTTGATATTGCAAAAATTTCGATAAATAATCGATAATTTTTCGATAAACCCGATAAATCATCAATATACAATTGGTAACTTATCGATATTAAATTTATAACACTTCGATGACTTGCCCCATCTTTGTTGATAGCACACCGCGGGCAAGATGTTAACACATGAAAAAAATGAAGAAAAGTATAAAAAATAGAGGAGGCTAAAAATATTAGAACCTTTAACTCATTTGTCTCACAAGGGAAAGAAGAAAGAGAGAGAATAACACAGGGGAGGAAATAAAGGATAAAGATAATGCCTTCTTTTTCCGAACGGACGAAACAATAAGCCAAAAAGGATATTTGAACTTTAATGAACGAACTTTAAATGACCTGTCCAATTAAATCTGGGTCATCTTCCCTCATCTTGAGTTGGAACATCTGAATGAGAGCTAATGCTATAATTTATGCTCTCAAAAAAATGCAAAAATCAAATTAATTTCCTGCTACTAGACAATAAACTGGGAAAATTAAATTAAATATTTAAGAAAGTCCAAAAGCGTCACAAGAAAACAGAGTGAAGCTCACAAAAGCTTGGCAGCCATTGAAGTAAGCAACAGTTAGCAACCGGCAAATACAGAGTAAGCTCTTTTTTTAAATACGTATACTTATTTACAACGCATTCGCTTGCCCAACCGCACAATCACTTCTCTTATCATTAATTTTCTCAACACCAGCAACAGATGAACGCTAGGCGTGTTGGGAGGGGCGGTGTGTGTACATACGTACATACGTAACACAAAATGCCAAGCAATTGGAACTAGCGCTAGCACACCAAAATGAGTATTTGATCCTTTTTATATCCGCAATGTTTGTCAAAACAGATGAGGTTCACTTTTCTGCTGGCACTCGATTTGGCATGCTTAGCTACCCTACTTGTCTAGCGCCTTAATGTATGCTACGAAAATGTGTAATGTGTATAATAGTATGACGCTGTCACTGGAGATGGTAAAGTGTTGCTAGCAGCTGTTTTTGTATTGCGTTCGTTTGGTTTTTATGCGTGTGTATGCTTGCTTTTTGTATGTGTGTGGTTAAATTTTTTTGTGCGTCGTCTGCAGCGGAAATGACGCTCGATGCCTGCTCTGTTGCATGCAGAAAAAAACTTACTTCTTGTATGCAACTGTGTATGGAAGAGTGTCGTTAAGTGTGTGTGTGTAAGCCGTTTGCCATTTGTATTTTTGTTTTATTTGGTTTTACATGCTTATTTGCAAATGTGTTTATGTATGCAGGTTTATGCATTTGCGTATTCACCTCGAGTACGAATTTTTTTCATTATTATTTCTAAATTACTTACATTTATTTTGCCATTTTACGTTGTTTTTTTGGCAAGCCTGCAGCCACATTTTCCAACGGTAAATATAGCATAAATACATTTTTACATAAATTTAGTAAATGTTTACGAAACGTGTGGACAGTGAAGCGAATCATAGAAAAGTTGAACACAAAATAATAATTTTGCAGTTAATCGAAGAAAATGGCTCAATAAAACTTAAATATTTTTAGCAAGAGCTTAAAGTTTTTGAGTAAAAGCTCAAATTTTTTTTGTGAAAGCATAAAGATTTTTAGATAAAGCTTGAAGCTTTTTAGAGAAAGGTTTTCAGAAAATGATTTTGAGCAAAAGCTTGCTGATTAATAAAAGCTTGAAGCTTAAAAGATTTTGAGTAAAAGCTTTTCAGTAGAAGTTTACAACTATAGCAAACATGCTTAAAGTTTTTAGTATTAGTAGA
The DNA here is from genome assembly GCF_040869045.1 of Eurosta solidaginis. Taxonomy (NCBI): domain Eukaryota; kingdom Metazoa; phylum Arthropoda; class Insecta; order Diptera; family Tephritidae; genus Eurosta; species Eurosta solidaginis. The sequence continues at coordinate 15,692,723 of NC_090320.1, forward strand.
ATATTCCACAGCCGTTTATATAATAAACACGAAATCTTTCAAAGAAATATTTTAAGTTTACAGAAAAGTTTAGGGACCAAAATTTTTTTTATAAGTTTTATGCCAAAAACGAAAGTTTTTTGGAAAGCTGGCAGATTTGTAAAAGTTTAAAACTTTAGCCAGCGCTAAAGATACAACCTTATAAATCCTAGCTTCAGTTGTTTTGGCTTGAAAAAAAATTTAAATATGGGAAAAGCTTTTCAAATCAACCTTATGAGCTTTAAGTTTAGACAAAATTATTATTTATACAATATACATAGACTAGGTTTCGAAGGGCGGCAACACTCTCACCGTGCGGATCACACTTTGTGATCTTAGTATGCATTGTGCCGTCTCCAATTGAGCTTTCGGATATCTTCGTACGAAGTAGAATATCTATCCACAGTGCTATATGTAGGTCGCTACGACTTGCACTATTGTGGGCTGTGTGGACAAACGCATCTTCAATGTCCAAGGAGACGTGAAGTTCTACTACTCCGCATTTGAACTTATTTTGGATGCCAGTGGTCAGCTGGAGCAGGGCGTTGGCGGTCGATATTCTTACCCTATCCTATATTCATTGCAGACTTTTCAATCTTATGGTGTTTCTATTTATTTTCAAAGCAGGCAATTTTCTTTCTCTTCCTCAAACACCTTCAAATATTTCGAAGCAAGTTCAAGTAAAGGCGTGTACCCATCATCTTGTATGAGCCGATTAATTTTCTTGCTGGGGCTTTACGATCGATGAATAAAATGGTATGGTAAATGTTCACTCTTTCCTAGTACGCGTTTCGATGCTTTTACCTAATCCTAAGACAGTCTGCAAGCTTTATTAAAAACAACAAAAAAACCCTGCTTTTTAGACGAAGTCCACGTGGCTTCGTTAAAAGATAATTAATTACATTTTTTCATACTAGGAACTAAGTTTATATTCATCAATCATATCCCGCCATTGAACCACCGTACATAGTCCTTAAATTCTTCTCCCCTTCCTCCTCCTCCTCCTACGCTAAATATAGACAATAGGTAGCTTAATATCCTTCCGCCCATTACAGCATACGCACCTGATTCCTTCCAGCAGTGTTACTACTAAAAACGACAGCAAAAACTTGCCACACACTATTCTATGCCACGCTGTTAATGTTTTTGGGGATTTATGTCTTTTTCAGAAAGAGGGCATTGTATGGGGTTAGCAACATCCTTAGTGGGCTGATGCCCCGTAGTAGCTGTTGCGCTTCGCTTTTTCATAAAGAACTAACTATTGTTAGATTTGTTGTTGCAGCGGGTTGCATTTCGTGAATGCGAGGGATTTGAAAATTAATCAAATGGTGCCCAGCTGCGTATGGTGGTTGTTGGGCTTTGGAAATTTTGGCCGCTGCAACATACGCGCCAAAGATTAGGTTGTCGTTGTTGTTGTAGTATTGTGAGCTCATATACCACCTAGTTTTGTATGCGTGTAATGTGTGTGTATGTGTGTGTTTCAATGTGCGCTTTCTGTGCTTCTTTTGCCTCTCAACACTGCTTGAAATCCTGCTTCGGCCCTTCAAGCAAACCAAACACATTTTCCATTTTTCTTTTTGTTATTGTTTGCTCCTTTGGCTTGCTTTCATTAATAATATACACACATACAACCATACACAATTACGTAGATGGAGAGTAACGAAATTAGAAATTCCTAAAAAAACATAAAAGAGACAATGTTTTTCGTCCCTATCTCCGCTGCCCCTATGCGGTCCGTTGTGCAAGTAAAAGGCCACTTCTTAAATTTACTTTTTTCCTCTTCTTCTTCAAATTTGTTTTCAGGTGAAATTCTGAATTTTCATTTGTTTGAATTGGAAAATTTTATGATGCCACTTGGAGAGAGATTTTCCATAATGAATTATGTAATGAATTGGATATAAAATGCATATTTCATTTGAGTAGGATCTTGTTTTTATGAACTGTATAATGTAATTATGAACACAAAAGGGAAATGCGAAAAAGAAGCAAATCTAATGAATTTTAAAGTAGAGTAAGTAGTCGTATACGTGGGCGAACTGAAAAAAAAAAATGGTAAAGAAAGAAAATTTGTTTTCACAAGATTCAAGTCTTTGTGAAATCGGCCTCTCCTTCGAACTTGTTCCTTCACTCTAAGCAATGTGAGGAATATATATGCAAGATAATGTAATCAACCCAAGCCACTCCTAGGATCGAAACAGAAAGGGGGAGACCTTGGCACTGTCTCACTGGCAAAATAGACGGCATATTGAAATAATAGCTGGGCGGACGTGCCGTAAAGTAAGACCGATAGTTCATAGTAATATAGTATATCCTATGGTAGCATCTAAACGCCGTGGCCTCTCGGTCTATCCAGCCCTTCGAATGTATTCCCACCACGAAAATCTTCTCAGAAAAGAATCATCAAAATCGCACTACGGCACTCTGACCATTACGCGGCCATGCCAATGCTACTCCTTGCTGTAGAAAAAAAAATGTATCTGAAACCACAAGCCTAGGGGTACAAAAATGGAAACAATCAATTCCGAAAAGTAGGAAGAGGAGAAAGGGAGATTTATTGCGAGAAATGCAGAAAAAATTCAGTGGAAGCAGAAGATCCGAGGGGCTACGTTTTACATACTAAATATGAAAATTTAAACCGAAGCTCATAAACACGCACGAAAGGCAGGGTTGTCGGAATAACTAACAATGCAGCACCTAGTCATGACAAGATCGAACTTAGTGGGCCAGTTCATGCTTCCGTAAGAAGAAGCCGCTATACCCGAAAGGTAGGGTTGTCGTATGCGTTTAGTCCCGAATTGAGAGGACCTCTACAGTGTTATTGCGGCCTAAAATGTTAAGAACGTTTTTTATAGGGTTTTCCACGTCAAGTTCGATACTGATCTTCGATCTGATTTGATTGTGGTAACTTATTGCTTCACAGAAGTTCAAAAACCACCAAAAATGAACTTTTTTCAATTTTTAAGTGCAAATGTCGCGAACACTACAGCAAACCGACGTGGAAGATCCTATTAGAATCAACCATAACAATTTGGGCAACAAACAGTTGTTAAAATTTTGTTGCCCTGTGTTAACGATTGTGAATTCTGACTCATCATCTTCCCTGGCTGTTGCCTTACTTCCCTCTCTCCGTTATCTAAGCACTTTGCTAGGTTTCCAGGACGAAGTTTCTATCTTTAAGCAGGGTTGCCACTATAGTGTTATTGACAGGTTAAAGAAGCTTTTATCGGTATCTGCATCATAACAAGCCGATGAGTTTTCGGTAAAACATTGATAGCTTTTCGATAACAAATCGATATTTTTTTGATAAAAACCCGATAATAAGCCGATGAGAAATAAATTGTATACAATAACAATAGATAACGTTGGTAATACATGGATAACTTTTCGATAAATAATAAATTATAATAATAAAATAATAATGAATTTTCGATAAATAATAGATAACAATAATAAAATAATAATAATAAATCGATAAATTTGCGATAGATAACAGACGAGCTGTCGATAATAAATTGATAAATTTTCGATACGATAGTATCTCATCGATAGATTTTGATACCGATACCAAATTCAAAACAAATCGATAACTCGTCTTTATCTTGCCGACAACGCAACGATAATAAAAAACGATAACTCTTCGAAAAGCGAGCGATAACTCATCGATAATAACGCGGTAACACTTCGAATGAAAATATCTAACGATTTGATACCACGCTGTCCATTTTCGTCTTCGGTTTAGACCTCTAACTTTTCTTTAAATCTTCTTTCGTTTCTTTTTGCTTTATCTTTTCTTCCGTTCCTTTGCTTTTACTTCATTTCCTTCATTTACTTTTTTCTTTTCTTTCTTTTATTATTCATTTTTCTTTCCTTTACTTGCTTTATTGCTCTTTTGCTTGCTCCCCTTCTTCTTTTCGTCTTCTTTACATTTACTTCTTTTTCTTCGACATTTCACTTACTCCTCTTTATTATGCCATAGAAGAAGGTTAGTAATGATGATGATAATGGTGTGCTTGATAAAGAGAGTGGTGAAAAAGATAGCGATGAAGGAGATAAAAAGAAGTAAGTAAACGACCACATAATGCTCGCCACTGTACTTCCTTTGTAAATAAAACAACAAAACATATTTAGTATTACATAAGTTGGATTTGCTTCTTTATTCTCATTCAAGTGTATACGTTTTAACCACATTTTTAATGCAGTATGTTTCTTCAATTTTTATGATAGTTATTTTCTTTTACAAGTGTTATTTTTGCTTTTCCAAAATCTATTACATATATTTTTACTTAAGCGTTAGAACTATGCTAATATGATTTTTCTTATTAAGTCAACCATTATTAGAATTTGCCTTTGGCATATTTTACTGCTAACACTATTTTCTAAATTTCTTTTTTTCACTTACTGTATTTTTTTCTATTGAAACATGATTGTGCTCAACATTATTTGTATTCAAGTTGCTTAAACATATTTTCTTGGATATAAGTTCTTTTTCATTTATTCTTGTTATACATAGTTGGGCAGAGTGCATCCAGTTCACAAATTAATTTTAGTGATAGCGAAATAATTCTCCATCGCAGCAAACATTTTTTTTTGTAAGTGTAGTAATCTGTTCCGCTATAACTAAATGCTGTGAAATACGCGGCGCTTAAAAAATTTGATCCATTTATTTAATGCATTATGCCCAACTATGATTTTGAAAGTTTCTACACTTAAGTACTCTTGCTACTTGTTGGATTTATAGCAGTTTGTTTTAGATAATACTATAGATTTTATTGGATAAAGCATACTAATTACGTAATAGGAAACTTGTTCAAAAGATTTATGAATTTTTCCAGAGTTGGACATAATATGTTGCATTGTATTTGCTTTTAATAAGCCGCATGTTTTTTTTCTTGCTAAAATCTAAATATGTATGTACATGTACATATACCTCAGTAACAACTTAATCATAAACATTTTATTAATATTTATATAAAATTAATTATTTTTTAAAAAATTAGTTACTCTAAATTGAAAAACATTGATAAAGGATAAAATTTAGGAAATATTATTTGCTTGTAATTTAAAATTCATTTAAAATATGTATGTTTTAATTTCACATTGATTGCACTTGTTTTTTTTGAGTATTTTATAATTTTTTTTATTCATATAAAATAAAATAATGTATTCTACATCTTCAAGTTAAAATACATTTTTAATCAAATTAGTTTTTACATTTATTTTAATTTATTTCTTTGAGTTTTTAGCAGGTTCTTTTTACTTTCATTTAAAATTTAATTACTTTTTTATGTTTATTTAACTAATCGTTGCTTTTATCTTATTTTCTGTTATTATGACTTATATTTTTATAAAAAAAAATACTGTTTCCAGCGTTGAAACGATCCCGAGAACCAGCCAGATATGATCGCCAGAACAACTCTGAAATGCTCAGAAAACAGTATTGGTATGATACTTAGGACAATCCGAACACATTTTTGATACGATCCTAAAATTGTGCCGAAATTATTCGAATAAAGTCCCCATGGATATCCGAAGTTATCCCAAACAAAGGTTCGGGAAATAGTCCCTGCATGATCACAAAACTACACGATCCGAAACTAGATTAGGAGTGCCACTGCTCAGTTTTTCGAAATTGAGGTCTACCTATATCTCACACCTAAACCAAAAGGGAGCTAACTCAAAAATCTGAAATTTTGAAGTTATGAGTACCACCGGGCTTCCCAATTGAATACCTACCGAACCATATACCGGGTTTTTTAACATCTCCACTAATCAGCGAGAAAAAGGCTTTGTAAAAATTAAATTTACATTGGCGTATATATATGTAGGAGGCAGTCATCTTTTTAGCGCTTTTTGGATATTGCGATTCTTTGAGTTGATCGTTGTTTTGTTCTAGCTGTGCGATATGACTAATATAACTCGGTCCCATGGAGATGTAAAACAGTAGTTAGTTCATGAGGGAGAAGAGTGGCAAAACAGACTGTGAAGGAGAAGGAGATAGAGAGAAAGAGGTGCCTTGAGGGAGAAGGGGGTGGTGAGAGTGATGAAGAGGAAGAGAGGGAGGAAATGAGACAGATATACATAGGTATAAGGATATAGTGAGGTAAATGAAGGTTGAGCTATAGATACATTAAAATGTTTAAAGGTGAATTGGTTTAGCTAAAATGCGGACCCAGTTAACACTAGGACCCGTGTTTAAAATATGTGAGCTAATTGCTTACGGTAAGGGCTTTGTGACAAAGGAACTTTTTTTTTCGATAGCTCAATCTGCTTCCAATATATAAATAAAAATGTGAACAAAACATATTGGTGGTGTTTTAAAATAACATGATTTTTGTACCAATACCTGTAACTATTAGAGATCTTAATGTGGACCAGGCGTAACTTTAGTAGGCGTTTTTAAAATGCTGGCATAAAACGTACGTTACGAGAGAAGTCTATGGCATAGGGTTGTTTCAGTAAACACTTAACCTGTTGCGTGTTATACCCACAAGTGGCCTTGTGGTATATATAAACGCAGAGGTAGAGGCTAGAGATCTATCTAAAGGTTGTGGTTTTGGTAGCTTTAAAGGATAAGGAACTTGAATGAGAAAATGAAAGTTTGAATTTATAAAAACTTAATAGGTAAATTAGAGGCTGGGAGAGCTGGGAATGGGGGAAAGATGGGAACTTTTTGTATTTTATTTTGAAATTTTCAGTTGAAAAAGTTCTGGCAGGACAACGTTTGTCTGGTTAACCTAAAAAGCTACATAGAGCCAGATCTTGCTCGAACTCGAGTTTCTGTGTAATTTGATTCCGGAGAAAAAACCAAACAACCCACCCTTAACACGTAGAGTCGAGTCTGAGCGATTACCACTTCCCATGTACGAGGCCCAATATTGATATGGCACGGCAAAATTTGACAGCTTTGTTATTCGTATTAAGTTACCTAGCTTTGCTCGGCAACGTTTCGTTGTGCTGAGAAATATTTCTAATAGTAACCTGCGAGAAATTGCAATTATTCATTTAAAAGAAAATTATTTAAAATTAAGTCGAATCATGTGTAAGATTTTTTACGAAGATTTTTAACTTTAATGTTCTCCTTTAAAGCTTTAATAGAATATGAGTAAGTAGAGTACTATTTCGTCTAACTACCCCAACCCTAAATGGCAACCCTACTCAAAAATGTCTCTATTTTAATGTGGAGTGAAATACCTTTTGTTTGATACCCATATCTCATGCAATTTTTTTTAATTTCGAATAGGTGGCAATCCTAAATGGCAACCCTGCTCAAAAATGCGCCTATTGAAATGCCGAGTGAAATACCTTTCCTTTGATACCCATATCGGCATATCTCATGCAATTTTTTTTTAAATTTCGAATAGGTGGCTTACCCTAAATGGCAACCCTGCTCAAAAATGTCCCTATTGTAATGCGGAGTGAAATACCTTTCAGTTGATACACATATCGGCATATCTCATTAAATTTTTTTTAAATTTCGAAAAGGTGGCATCCCTAAATGGCAACCCTACTCAAAAATGCACCTCTTGTAATGCGGAGTGAAATACCTTTCGTTTGATACTCATATCGGCATATTTCATGCAATTTTTTTTAATTTCGAAAAGGTGGCAACCCAAAATGGTAACCCTACTCAAAAATGTCCCTTTTGTAATGCGGAGTGAAATACCTTTCGTTTGATATCCATATCGGCATATCTCATGCAATTTTTTTCTAAATTTCGAATAGGTGGCAACCTTGTGAAACATTCTGATTGGTAACACCTAGGTAGAAAGTCTTAGGAGGTGATACATTATCTCTGTGCCAAATTTCATTTAAATCGGTTGAGCCGTTCCCGAGATCGCTCGGCTATACTAACAAAGAAAAATTGCTCGTTTAAAGTTATAAAGATATTTTTTTTCGTTTTATTTTATTCACTTTATTTATTTATTTATTTTAAAATTGTTTCAACTTAATAGTTATTAGCTAGTTATATCATTTTTAATTTTATTTACTAAATAAATTTAATATTATTCTTATTGATTACCAAGTTTGTGTCTGTTATTATAATGAAATTATTATTAACTTTTTATTTTTTTTATATAAATTAATTTTCGGCCAATATTTACTTTAAAAATTATAAATTTTTTTTATAATGTTTTATAGATACAATTGAGTTTTTCTTCACTTCTCTCTTACAACTACAATATGTCTGTATGAATTCACTCATTCAGCATTCAGCTTAATTTTGGTTCTCTTGATTTAATTCGTTGTAAGCGAAACAATAACATTTTATGTTTACTACCTAATAATAATTAAATAATTTATTTTTTTGTTTGTGTTTTTTTTTTTTTGTTAAAAACTATTGCAGCACAAATTCCAAAGCTTTAAATATAATTTAAAATAAATAAATTCATTATGGTGGTTTCTAATCATTCGCGTTAGGCTGAGAGTGTAGTTATGAATGTATGTCAATGTATACTAGACTGGGTTGGTACGCATACAAAAGAAAAGTTGCTAATGTCCGCCCCTAAATTTGAAGATTATGTTGAGAGGGTTTCGGAACAATTTTTTTAAATTTTTTTTTGATCCTTCGAAATACAGCCAAAAAGATTTTTTCGTTGTAACTTGGTTATTTGACGTCCGATTTTTAAAATTGATATGTCTTTATTTTGGCCTTGAGAATCTTCACATTTCCGTTTAATGTCCTTTTAAGCTATGAAGTCGTTTTCACATGATTAGGCCAGCTAACAAAATTTTATCCCCGCTAATGTATATTTGTTTCCTTACCAAGCGAAAGTACTTGAAAATTCAAGAAAATGTTGTTTTGAAATCATATTACTAAAATAATAAACAAAGAAGTTATAGCACTTTCAATATTTATTGCAACTGTTATTTTACCTGATTTTTATTATACTTTGACCTGAAACTCATGATATTTTTGGAGGAAAAATTGCAGGGTTTGCATTGAAAAGTTAATAAAGATATGCCAAATATCATGAATAGGGGAAATGAAAGTAAATAAGTGAGTCAAACCTGTTGTTTCGTATTTATAATATTAACAATATGCGACAAAATCAAATTTTTTTCTGGGTATTGGACAAACCCACTCTTTCGTAGAGATTGAGGCTTAAGTAAACAAAGTACTATCTCCGTTTTTCGAAGTTAGCCTCCAAAAAATAGATATCGGCTTACGAAGTTTGAAGTTCGAAACTCGACATTTCGAATTTTTATTTTATTTTTTTGTTAACGCGTTCAGCAAATTGAACAAGTAAAAATGTGGGCGTGGTCCGCCCTTTTCCCTTATTAGAAGAGCTGGATTCTTTTTTTGAGAAATTTAGTATAACAGCTGCTATACGAGGTGAAAAGTCAGAAGTCAGAGTCTGACTGTATTCAGAAGTCAGAGTCTGACTGCAATTTTTCCTCCAAAAATATCATGAGTTTCATGTCTAAGTATAATAAGAATCAGGTAAAATAACAGTTGCAATAAATATTGAAAGTGCTATAAATTCTTTGTTTATTATTTTAGTAATATGATTTCAAAGCAACATTTTCTTGAATTTTCAAGTACTTTCGTTTGGTAAGGAAAAAAACATACATTAGGGGGGGTAAAATTTTGTTAGCTGACCTAATCATGCTTAAAAGGACATTCAGCGGAAATGTGAAGCTTCTCAAGGCCAAAATAATGACATATCAATTTTAAAACTCGGACGTAAAATAACCAAGTTACAACGAAAAAACCTTTTTGGCTGTATTTCGAAGGATCAAAAAAAATTAAAAAAATTTTTCCGAAACCCTCTCAACATAATCTTCAAATTTGGGGCGGACATTATCAACTTTTTTCAACCCAATCTAATGTACACACTATATAATTATCTTATTTACTTTGCAGTTTCTTTTAATTTGTAATAAATGCACAGTTCCTAATTGAATTTAAATTTATTTTTTCTTTTTAATTTGTATAATTTTTTTCTGCAATATTCGTTAATCAATTTTCTTGTCGTGCTTTTTTATCAATAAATACAAATATTCACACAGTTATTTCAGCAAATAAGTTTATTAGCATATGTCCATCAAAAAACTTAAATTCCAGCGTTTTGTTTTTGTAAATACAAAATTGTTTATGTTAAATGAAAAAAAAAAAGAAAAAGTTGTACATTTTTATATACATAAAGTATGATTTCTGCCTCATTGAATCGTATGTTAAAGATACATTTCAGTATATATGTACATCATTTATTTGCCTTTTATAATTTTTTAATTTCAATTTTTGAATACCCAAGGTATGGATTAATATTTTACTTAATTAAAACTGCATTTATAAATATATGTATGACATGAAATATACACACAAAATATATATATATATATATATATATTGCCTATAATAAAGAAATTGCACAAATAATTTTTTTCTAATACTTGTCATATGTAGCGAAACCTTTTTTACGATATTATTTGTTTTAAAGCTTTTATGGAAGCAAACGTAAAAAGGGAGTGAAAAAGCTCTAGAGTGTTAAAGCATAAAAAAAGAAATAAACAAATAATTTTAATTTAAAATAAAAATTAAAACACAAATCAAAAAAATATGTTTGCAAATTTAGTGTTATGTTAAAGCTCCTAAAGCTCTATGTAACTAGTGAACATATTTGTGCCAGATATACATCATGAAAAATGCACTCTAGACACAAATTAGTTTTTGAGATTAGGTTAGGTTGGCTTAAGAAGCAAAGGTTAAGAATTTCCCAAATTTCATGCCAGAAGCTTTCACTTTAGATTCATTTTATTTTGTTGACTTTCCTGCGGGGTGTATAGTTTATGTATACTTTAACGATTTTTTTTCTTTCATTCATATTTTGATTTACGGAATGAAGTGGCAAATTTTCTTAACGGTTTTACTCTTTGGCAGAGGTTTGGCAAGCTCTTCAAGTATATCTCTGCTTCGAAAAGCTTCTCAGCAAAATTAGATCTGCCTTATCAAATGCTGTTCTGAATTGTACGCCACGTTATTACTAGTAAAATTTATTTGAAATTAAGTAGAAGTGAACGATCCACCTTAAATCATCCTCATCATCATTATGTAGCGAGGACGAAGGGAGTTTAATTATTCCACCACCTGATTCTCGAAACTCAGTGAAGGTCTTCCCTTCATTTTTCTTAAATAACACAAGTGTCGACAGGAATATTTTTGGAGCCAAAATGTCTTATTTTATTCATATAACAAAAATCAGCAGGAAAGTCTTTGAACTGCACTATGGTGAAATTTTCTTTAAAATGCTTAAAGGGCCATCTCGTCTTTCCTCGACACGATCTTTCTCCAGCAGGTTATCGAAAAAGCGTTTACTCAGAAATATCAATCGTTTTGTCTGCAGTCCAATATATATGCAGCTGAGAAGCAGATGAATTCACTATTATTTTCTCCTCTTCCTAACCTAACATGTTTAATGGATCTCTCAATCATCCCGGTGGGCCTATAGCAATTTTGGTTTCTCAATAGCATGTTCCACTAAGCCTAGTTAATATACTGTCACGGATATTAGCATCCCTAAGCTATACCATCACTAAGGCGATGCTAAGCGATGTTTACGTCAATAATCAAATCATGTATACACATATATAAGGCAGCCGAGAGATGTCACACACAGATGCATTTACTTATACGCCTATGTGTGTGCGAGAGACTGTAAACTACAAACTCACATACATCTGAGAGACGCTGAAAAGTAGAAAATTGTAAACAAGTAGAAACTATATGAGAACTATAAACACTCGAAATAGTTGGTAAGTTCTGGAAATAGAAGAGCCTAGATGTATGCAGCGTAAACTATAAAAGCGGCACAAGCGAGTAAGACGTAATTCAGTTTGATTTGAGTTGTGAAGCAGTTCCGATTAAGACGATATCTAGCGAGCAATAGCAGTATTATTTTGAATAGCAGAGTTTCATTGAGCTATCAATCAGTGTGGTTATTAAGCAAGCTATTCGTTGCACAGTTTGAGTGTTATTGTGAAGTACTTTAATAAAGGCCATTTTGCATTACTACAAATTGGAGTTATTTATTCAACAGTTTAGTGATTCGAACTTAGCAGAGGATTGCAAATAAGAGGATTTGCAAGTAAATTCGTTACAATTGGTGTCAGAAGTGAGATTGTTGAATAAATTCCGAAGATTGGGAATACAACTTGGACATGGCAAAGTTCAGTGAATTGAAGATCCAGCAACTGAAAAAGGAGTTGGAGAACCGTGGATTAAATACAACCGGCAATAAGATCGAACTTCAAGCACGGCTACGAGAGGTAATGCAGTCGCAAGGAATTGATGTGGACGAGTTTGTCTTTTATCCTGATGGGGACGAAACAACAACAAAAATTGAAGAGAAAAACGAAACATCGCAGACGGTTACCAGCACAGACTTGAACATGATATTGGCTGCAATATCTGCACAAACATCGACAGTAGCATCAATGTCGTCGCAACTGGCATCCCAACTGGAAGCGCAAGAGGCACGTATAACAGAAATGTCATCGCAAATATCCACCAACATGTCATCACAATTGGACTCGCAGGAGACACGCATAACATCGAAGATGGAATCGCAGGAAACCCGTATAACATCACAATTGGAAGAACAGAAGACATATTTGGTATCTCAACTGGAAGCGCAAGAGGCACGTATATCTGAAATGTCGGCACTAATTTCGGAACAGGTATCATCGCAGCTCTTTGTGAAACTGGAAGAGCAGGATGCAAAAATTTTACAACTCGAGGACAAAATTGATGCCGAAATAGAAGCGTTAAAAGGTCGTATGGAGCAGTTACAACTAAACCGCCCAGCTGTTTCAGCAAGCAATCCAAAGGTAAAAACACCATCCTTTGACGGTTCTGTTCCTTTCCAGGTCTTCAAGCTACAGTTTGAGAAGACCGCAGCAGTGAACAACTGGAATGCGGAAGATAAAGTTGCTGCACTGTTCGTGGCATTGAAAGGGCCTGCAGCGGAAATCTTACAGACGATTCCAGAGTATGAACGGAACAGTTATGAAACATTGATGGCTGCTATAGAACGACGTTATGGAAGCGAGCATAGGAAACAGATATTCCAAATTGAGTTGCAAAACCGCTGCCAAAAAGCAAATGAGACATTGCAGGAGTTTGCTTCAGATATTGAAAGATTGGCTCATCTTGCAAATGCAGACGCACCCGTGGAATACACTGAAAGGGTAAAAATCCAGAGCTTCATAAATGGCATACGAGATGTGGAAACGAAGCGGGCTACATATGCGAATCCAAAACTAAGGTTTGCTGAAACGGTATCGCATGCACTGACTCAGGAAACAGCCTCACTTTTGAGTAAGCCAGTGTACAAAGCTCATCGCGTGGAAGTGGAAAAGCCAGACTGGGTAGACGCAATATTGGAAGCACTGAAGGGATCTCAACAGAAGAATGCCAGAGTTATTAAATGTTTCAAGTGCGGCAACCCAGGTCACATTGCACGTCATTGCGATCTTGGTCCTAATAGTTCCAACAATGTGGGTGGCCGTAAACGCAAAGCTGGCGGAAATGAGCAAGAGCGTGTCGAATGTAAAGAACGAAAACTTGCCGCGGCTATTGAATGCCCTGTGATATCTGTGTCGCAAATTGGAAGGAAATCAAGCAGTCTTACCGTCAGAGGGAATGTGGATGGCAAAGAACGAGTACTGACTGTAGATACGGGCGCATCTCATTCCTTGATCCGATCTGACTTGGTCAACAGGAGAGTAAAACCGTTACCTGGAGCAAAGTTGCGTACGGTCACTGGCGAGTATAACCAAGTTCAGGGAGAAGTGATATGTGAAGTATTGATTGGGAAGGTCATGGTTCTACACAAATTTGTTGTGGCGGAGATTGTTGATGAAGTTATATTGGGAGTGGATTTCTTGGTTGACCATGACATCAAGATCGATATGCAGAGAAGGGTGATGTGTTATGAGAACCAAGATGTGCCACTTAACTTTAGTTTGGAAAAAGGGTTCAGCAGTAATCGGGTACTGGTGGAGAAGACTCGACGAAGGCCACGAAATTCAAAGGTAAAGGTTGATGGAACAAATGGGCCAAACAAATCAAAACCGAAGGTACCTGTGAGAGAAACACTGGCATTGAAAAGCCCTAACGGACTTATTGAAACGAAGAAAGAATGCAAGGGTGGTTTCAAGCCAAGGCACACTACTGTTGTGAAGCGTCGGAACGATACTGATTATGCAAAGGAAATCCGTCCAGCGCAAGCTCTGCGAAGTAGTTCTTCATTGGTCAAGCAACAGAGTGCGAGGGAACGATCCAGGATAATGAGTAGTAGGATGAAACACAGGTACGACAAGGAAAATAATTCGAAAGGTTTCTTGGCGGGAGATTTGGTACTGCTATACAACCCTCACCGGCGGAAAGGTGTTCCATCCAAATTTCGGTGCAGTTGGGAAGGCCCGTACAAGGTTGTGAAGAAGATCAGTGATACCATCTACCGCATACAAAGCATTGAGAAACCACGGAGTAGAAGAGTGGTACATTTGGCGATGCTAGCAGCGTTTAGATCGAGAGATTTGTCTGATCGGGACGATCAGACTTAGGTGGAGGGCAGTGTCACGGATATTAGCATCCCTAAGCTATACCATCACTAAGGCGATGCTAAGCGATGTTTACGTCAATAATCAAATCATGTATACACATATATAAGGCAGCCGAGAGATGTCACACACAGATGCATTTACTTATACGCCTATGTGTGTGCGAGAGACTGTAAACTACAAACTCACATACATCTGAGAGACGCTGAAAAGTAGAAAATTGTAAACAAGTAGAAACTATATGAGAACTATAAACACTCGAAATAGTTGGTAAGTTCTGGAAATAGAAGAGCCTAGATGTATGCAGCGTAAACTATAAAAGCGGCACAAGCGAGTAAGAAGTAATTCAGTTTGATTTGAGTTGTGAAGCAGTTCCGATTAAGACGATATCTAGCGAGCAATAGCAGTATTATTTTGAATAGCAGAGTTTCATTGAGCTATCAATCAGTGTGGTTATTAAGCAAGCTATTCGTTGCACAGTTTGAGTGTTATTGTGAAGTACTTTAATAAAGGCCATTTTGCATTACTACAAATTGGAGTTATTTATTCAACAGTTTAGTGATTCGAACTTAGCAGAGGATTGCAAATAAGAGGATTTGCAAGTAAATTCGTTACAATACGTTTCGTGGCAAGCTCAATTTAAATTCTTTCTTAAAACTGTTCTCTGCTTGCAAAGCGAAACATTGAGATAGCCTGTGAACACCAGCGAGGCTCGCTAATGATTGATCAGGAGATACTTTCAATATATCCCAGCCGCAGTTTCTTTTTTTCTTTCTTGAGTAGTCCATGCAGTTAATAATGAGCTCACCACTCTTGGAGCCCGTTTCATACTACTCTTGCATATCGTCTAATGTCGTTGCGTGCCGGTAGTCGGTTGATGTCCATTTCTCAGATACTTGCAGTTGTTTGGAGCTTTTTTGCTGTCTTTAAGATATGTAGATGCACCAAGTTTAACAGGACATTATGGTCGTCCTAAGCAGCGTTATTCTATGCATTGGTTATTTCTAGATGCTAACCTTAACACCTCCCCAACCGTTTCTCGTTTGTTTAGGCTAAAAAACGAAATACACAGTTTTTACACAGAAACGCTAACTTGATCATTTAAAGTACATTCTCCTGACAGACATTTCTGATTAAAACTCAACTTTAAACAAAATCCTCAAATCAAAAATTGTAGCAGGGAAAGGCACAGGGAAGATTTTATGAGTTTACTCAAATTTTTTTTCTACATAAAACTACTTTTTAATTGCTTAAGACGAAGTGAAATATATTTAAATATACAGTTATAATATTCATGAATAACTTTCGACATCCATCCAGTATGCGATACACTTTATACAAAAAATCTTTGAACAATAACTGATAGTTTTTGAGCTAATAGTAATTGACAGAAGTCATATATTATAAAGACGAAAAAATAAATTTAAAAAGCTTACACAATAAGTCCCACTTGCAGAACAACAAGTTATCCTTTTAACTCAGAGTTATTAAAACAAATTTCAAAAATGTATGAATTTAACCCCTCATGAGAACATCACTTTGATTTTGATTGATATGGAACAAAATTTTCAAAAATTCGAAACTATAAACAATATTTTAATAATGAAAATACCTACTCAATTATATTATATGCCAGTTTTCATTCAATATATTTGTCTTATTGTCAAAAAGATTTAGAGGTGATAGTTTTTTAAGAAATGTGAGCGTTAGTGGTGACAAACTATCGATAACACACAACTCACGTGTATCGAAACCAACTAAACCTATATCGACTATTTGATCGAAAACCTCACAGCTTAAATTTGTACTAAGAACTAACTATTTAAGATAAAAAATATTTAGCCCAACAAACCTCGAGAAAAAATATTTCTCCAACCCTTATGTAAGGTATAGTCCTCATGTTGACATCCAACATCAATCTCCAATAATTGTCAACCTTAGAGAAATTGAAAGCTTTCAAGTTGATATCAAACACAGTTGTCCGTTATTCTCAAACTTTTGGGAAATTTATAGTTTTTAACGTAGTACCCTGCATCTTTCTCCATTTATTCCCCTCCTTTTGAGAAATTTATAGTTGTCAGGTTGTTATCCAACATTATTCTATATTTCTTCTCAACTATTGAGAAATTAATAGTTTTGAAGTTGTTACCCGAAATCGTTATCCTCTTATTCTCAACCCTTTGAGAAATGTAGTTCTGAAGTTAATATCCGCCACCCACCATTCTCCATTTTTGCTCTATCCTTTGAGAATTTGATAGCTCTCAAATTGATACCCATATGTTTCTCAACTTATTCTCTACCATTTGCGAAATTTATAGTTCTGAAGTTGGTGTGCAAAATCTTGATCCTCTTATTCCATACAATTTAAGTAATTCATAGTTCTCAAGTTCTTCTCCAATATCATTCTTCTATTGTTCTCGACCTTTGAGAAAATTATAGTGTTGAGGTTGATACCCAACATCGTTCCCCATTTATTTTCTGTCTATTTGATATTTTTCAAGTTCTCAACTAATTCTCTAGCCTTTGTGAAATTTTCAGTTCTCAAGTTGATATCCATTTATTCTCAAGTTGATATCAAACATCATTCTCCCGTTGTAACCTAACCATTGAGAAATTTTAAGAAAATTTAAGTTTTCGAGTTGATGCCCCCAAAAAATAAGCAAAGACTGAAAATTTTGTATGTGAATATAAATTAAATAAATATTTATTGTGTTATAAATTAAAACCCATGCCTTAAATAATTTTGGTGAATGCCTTTTATTAGGGCTGTTCAAAAATTTTTATATTGAAGTGCAAATCACAATACATTTACAAAATTATGTGTGCACTGTCACTTAAAAAAAATGTTTAAAGAGTCTTGATGGTACCTTAATGACTAAATTTTGAATTAAAATTTTTCTCAGTGCTACAATATTTAAAAGCAATTTGCTGTCAATTTGTTAGTATAAATTTGAATATCATACCGAAGTGCTTTGGTTTCATATGGCACTTTCACATGAAATATAGGCGCTTTCATATGAATCGAATTTATGTGTAGGGGCATATGGGAGTGCTAAGAAATTTGTTTATAATCAAAGTGAGAATTTGTAGCTGTGCCTATTTTTCAGGGTAAAACAAAACAAAAGTGCTATAAAGGTATAAGGGTTGAGCAGCCCCATCCTTTTATTCTAAATTGGATCTTTCGTTTAGAAACAATTCTTAAGATTTGAGGATATGTATGTTAATTCTCAACTTGAGTTCTAATGTGACTCAAGCCTAGAACTTTATTGAAAATACATTTTAACATTGCCTTCTTTGATTTCATGGCGGCCACCGTGGTGTGATGGTAGCGTGCTCCGCCTATCACACCGTATGCCCTGGATTCAACTCCCGGGCAAAGCAACATAAAAATTTTAGAAATAAGATTTTTCAATTAGAAGAAAATTTTTCTAAGCGGGGTCGCCCCTCGGCAGTGTCTGGCAAGCGCTCCGATTGTATTTCTGCCATGAAAAGCTCTCAGTGAAAACTCATCTGCCTTGCAGATGCCGTTCGGAGTCGGCATAAAACATGTAGGTCCCGTCCCGCCAATTTGTAGGGAAAAATCAAGAGGAGCACGACGCAAATTGGAAGAGAAGCTCGGCCTTAGATCTCTTCGGAGGTTATCGCGCCTTACATTTATTTTTTTTTTTATTTTTCTTTGATTTCATTAAACGCTTTCGACACAGCCAGCAATCTTAATTTTCTGTAAGACCTCGAAGAAACAAAGCTCTGCTTGAGATTACAAATTAAATTATTTGAACGAGTTTTAGTGGAGTTCAGTATAAGGACACCTGAGTCAATGAATATTTTAAAAAATATCATGAAAGCTTTTCTTTAACTTTTGCAATAATAAATTAGCTTTTTTATTTGATTGCCAGATCGACATATTTCCTCCTCTGAAGCTCAGTAAGACATTGCCCACCATCGATAGTTTGCCTCCACTTTTATTTTAGTTGCGAACAAACTCAGATAAGCTCTTCTTTATTTACGTGCATAGCAATTATTGATAACCAGTGTACATGCATAGAAGATATATAGCGTGATGCGTATTTATGTGTATATTTTTCTGAATATTTTTCCATTTGACTATTACAATTCAAATACTTTTTATTTTGTATTAGAAGCAAATTGAGTTTGTAATATATATATTTTTTGTTTGCTGAGAATTGAATTCTTTGTAGACAGGTCAGGCGGCGGAGATAGGTACACATATCTACGTCTAGGTTTCAATATTATTTTAATGCTGTATTAGAATAACAAATTTTTTTTTTTAATTTTATGATATTTTTTTGGTTTTATTGATCTTATTCTAGCTTATATACTATACTTAGAGCTAATATATTTCCAGATGTAAATATATTGCTATTTTTTAGCAGATAGTTTGAGCTTGGTCTGAAAATTTTTTAAATAAACAATAGATTGAAAATTAAAAAAAATAAGAATTCTGAGGTCATGAGAAAAAAAATTAAGTACTTAAGTCCAAAAAGGACAAGCGCGACTTAAAAAAAAAAATATTAAATTGAGGCGCAAATAACCTTCGAAGAGATTTTATGTTAAGTTTCTCTTCCAATTTCCTTTTAATTTTACCTACAAAGCGGGACGGGACCTACATGTTTTATGCCGACTCCGAACGGCATTTTCAGGGCAGCGGAATTTTTACTGAAAAAGCTTTTCATGGCAGAAATACACTCGAAGTGTTTGACAACTCACTGCCAAGAGCGACCCCGTTTAGAAAAACTTTGTTCTAATTGAAAAAAACTTGTTTCTAACATTTTAACGATGTTTTGCCCGGGGCGTGAACCTAGAATCCTTGGTGTGGTAGGCGGAGCACGCTGCCACCACAACGCAGCGGCCGCTAGACACACACGCGACTGTCAACCTAAATTAGGGGACAGAAATCGATAGTTTTGTAACGATATTTTGAAGCATTGAATGGCCCTACTCTGTGGAAAAAGCGAAGCTTTATTAGTTCCCCCACCTGGTTAAGGGGCTTAGAATATTTTCGGGGTAGGATTGCCTGTGGCGTGAAGCGACTACAAACACACAGACAAAAGGAAACGAGGGCTAAAAATGTCGTTTCAATACCAGAAGATACTGTTGTCTTAGCGTACCAGATTAAATCAAGTAAAGGATTGCCCATATCCATAGCACTTTCTAAGGTTCTCAAATATTACTTTATTATACAAATTTTTCAGATACATAAAAGCACTGAATTTTGCAAAACCTAATTGTAAAGGCTCTGGAGTAATTTCCTTTTTTTGAAAGGACTATATTTGTATCAGCAGTTTTCGTAATTCTCACGGTGCTACCATACAATTTAGTAAATAAGTATGGAAAGCACACTTTTTCAGAAGAAACTCGATGCTATCCACCAGGGCCTAACACTAGCTTTAACCCTACGGATTCGGCCGTCAGTGCGGCTGTAAGCAAAACGTATTTGAAACAAGCGAAAACATATTAAACATATTCAAAATCTAGCCGTTCAATATCTGTCATGCTCTAGGGGCGCCCCTTGCTATATGTTTGCTAAGACCAACATATTCTATATCTTTCCCGTGATATGAACCAGGGATCTATTCATTTGAAAATCGTATGAATGGTTCATGTTGCTAGAAGAAGAAAGGGAGGGAAGATAACATATAATGAAATATGCAAAAATTCGTGGAATACTAAGCAGGTAAACGGAAATTTGAAAGCTAGTGGAAGAAAAACCAACAAGCAATAAAACGACATAAAACAAAAGTAAGAAATAAGATGAAAACGAAAAACACAAATCGAACAAGTAAAATGGGACATGATACAGACGAGCGTGGAAGAAAAAAATAAATAAATGACAGAACGGAATTAAAAAAAAAAATTAAATAATAATAATAATAATAGATAAAAACAAAAAAAATATGAATTCTGTGGGGAGAATGGGAATTGTGAAATGATACAGATAAATAAGAGGGGGTTGGAATTTACTGGATTAGAAGAACAGTGCCAAGAAAAATATTAAGGAATTACTGTTTTAAAAATAATATTATAATTTAGTACTAGTTTCCCACAAATCATTTAAATTTAGATTTCTTGCCTAACCTACAAAACAAGTTGCTAAAAGCGCTTTTGCTTATGAAAACTAAGTTATTTTTAATGATTATTTTCCTTACCAATTATTTTAAGAGTACATGCATAACTACACTTACACTTTTTTATTATTATTAATTAATATTTTTTTTTTGTAAAATTACTTATGCTATAACTTTAACGTTACAAATGCTAATGATGTGTATTCGCTTAGTGGCCTCAAAAGTGGCCATTGAAATAAATGTACAGCTGCCTTACCTAAAATTAGTTATGACATTTCATACTTAACCACATACTTACTTAATAACTAATGAACTTAAATATATATATTATATGCTAGTTAAACTTACATCAATTACAATTCTTATTTTCTTAAAACATATCAATCGAGTATTTATTTTTCACTTGCGAAAATATTCCATTTTCTTTTCCACTTTTCATTTACCGTCTAGTTTTATTAATAAGTTCTGTTTACTAATTAGTAAATTCGCCGGGGTTTGCTTAGCTTATATGTAAATTGCATTTATAATAAATTTTTTTTTTGTTCACAATACTAAATATTCACTGCCATTCGAATGGGTTTTCGCTTTCAGAAAAATTTTGCAAGCGTTTACTTAATTATAAAATAGTTTTTAAATTAATTATAATACATACCCATAACCAAAATCGTTGCTTTTATTATTTTCTCTTTTTAAGTTTAGTAATGCATTGTGTTGTTGGGCTTAAAGCCTAAATTTTTTCTCTGCAGAAATAAATGTATTTCCCGGAAATTGGGTCGACTCGATTCGTTGCGTTGCCAACATTCGCACATTAAATCGTAAATTTCACGCGGACAATTAAGCGGCATCGGCAGCACCTCCTGCGGGAGAAATGAAAAAAAACATAGCGTTTAAGTTTAGTAAGCTATAAAGGTCACGATATTTCTCGAAAACAACGAGAACTTCGAGACACGAGAAATCGAGAACTCGGCTTCTCGAAATACTCCTATTAGACCTCAATTTAATCGCTGCATTGTCGTGAAGCTCGCAAGTCTGTCGAGTACTTTGTGTTTCGAGAACCAGAAGCCGATACTCGCGATAAATATCTTCTCGAACTAATTCGAGAAATTGGAAGCTCTAGTAAGTTATAAAACAAGTGATATGATAGAAAAGTTGTACAAATATACATAACATAAACTAAAAGAGCCAGGAATCATCATATATGAGATGATGTTTCCAAAATTGCTATATTTTAGTAGCTTTATATCAGCATTTTCTGAAGAATGTACCTATTTTCAATACAATTTTAAAATATGATCTTCCATAAAACAGTTCTGAGATAGGGTGTTTTTCAATTTACAACAACTGATGGATTTATCTTCCATACTACCAAGGACTTTACTTTTTCTATTGATATTGCCGTAAGTCGAAGTATTACGATACTCAAATTTCAGGTATTATGTAAGAAGATTAGCGCAGGCGAAGTCCCTGTTCTCGAAGCTGAGGTGTATATAGTATATAGTGTTATCGCACAAGAAAGCGAGATTGGCTGAAATGAAACAGGCCTAGGGAATTAAGTTTACCAAGTCAAATATTGGTATAACATTTCGTGTTCTTTAAAACCGATACACAATTTAAGGTTTAATACTTTTGGGGTTGCCGAGTTAAGTAATATCAAAAAAGGAGTGCAATGTACTTCAAAATGTACACACATTTTTTCAAATGAAATTTGAATACTCCGACCGCCACTATAGACAGCACCAAGAAGTATGAATAGAAGAAATTAGTTCACTTTTTCTGACGATCCTAGGAACTACGCTATCAGAAAGAAGTTAATGAAATAGGCTTAGGTATATAATCTTTTTAAATTTAGAAAGCTATTTTATCATCAAAGACAATATTCTTACAGAGCGGGTAACAGTTTACTTGGATTGAGCGGTCTATTACAAATAATAGTGAACAAACAGAGAGCGAGAGAGAGAGAAAGCTACACAAAAATATTTAACTGCTCGCTCCGAAAATTGTTAAGAGCAGGCACGAAATTGAAACTCTCACTGTGCTGGTAAGAGTAAATTCTTCGTCGTGGTAGTGGTTTAGTCGTTGATTAACGAGCAACGATGCAAGATGTTTGTACGCATGTTCATTAACACTCAAACATTAATTCGTAAATACGTATGCTATAAAAATCTTATTTTATTGCTTGAGTCTGACAAAAAACTATAACAAAATATATTGCTAGCATTTAACAATTCAAAAATGTTGCCATGAGCGCTTATTTGAAAGAAATTAAATGCTCAAATAAACAAAAATCTCTCTCTATGTTGCTCCTTTGCTTGTTTAGCGACTACTAAACGAAAGAGAATATGTATATGTGTGAAGTGAGCGTGAAACAATTATCAGGTTGCTGAGCTTCCCAGCTAATCGATGGAGCCAGAAGCAGCTTAGCTTGTGGTATTTCACAATTTCACAAAAATTATGTGCAATAATAAAGCTCTATAGAAAATTGACTGAGATCCTTGATTTGCGATTATTTTAAAAATGCCAATAATACAGAAAAATGTCTTGGAGATTGATATAAATAAAATTTTTCGGCAGATATTCTGCCAAGTATTCGTTGAAGCTCATATGTTTCACGCTACTTGATCATTGGATCAGTACTCTTCGCGGAGTATGGCGGTATTATTACGAATATAGTATCCGTATATTCTTTGACAGTTATGCATCGACACAGCACGGGATTACATTCATTGCGCGCGCTTCCCAAGGCAGCCGGTTCTATGTACCGGAGCGACTCGGGATTTTTCCCGTCATTTCAGTATAACCTGATTTGATTTGTTGCGTCCCTCCCCCCTCTCACATTCAAGTCGTCTCAACATTCATTGCGGTCCCTCACAAACAAGCTGTACGAAGAATGGAGGCATCACGAAAATCCCGGAATTATATCTTGCAACACAACACATCGTTAAAAAAATTGGAATTGGTTTTACAGTAAGAAACCCGATTTCAAACTGTTACGTTTACTCTTTCGATGTTATGCCTTTGCCAATATCAAAACTCATAGATTTTAAGTAATTTCTTCGTACTAATTTGTTTTCTACAACTAATCAATTAAATCATTAAGTTTCATGGCAACAAATGCTCTTCAACACTCTCACATCTGATTCACTATAATTAAATTTATTTCTCGTGAACTTACGTGCAATTTATCATCAGCATAGATATGTCCGATATTCTCAATAATTTTCTCATCTGTCAAATGCTCGTAGGGTTGTTCGCGTGCAAATGTTAGTATTTCCCACAGCGTTACAGCAAATGACCAAACATCTGATTTTGATGTGAATTTACCCTGAAAGGAAGAAATTGGCAAGAATATTGAGTTTATTACTAAGAATTTTAGTTTTCGATTACTACAAGATTTGAAGCACATCTTCCGTCAGAAAGATACATGCAACAACTTAAGTGGACATTTCTAGTTAAGTTAGTTAAAGTTTTCTAGTAAATAAATAGTTCTATTGCATATAAGTACATATATACATAAGTAATACTAATTAGAAAATGTATTATTACAAGTGTAACTTTCATATTCGACATAATTCCATCCGCTCCAATAATTGAAATATTTATCAAAGTTATGAGTATTCGGCGTAAATCAATATTTTCAATAACTCAAATTAATCGTAAGTAAATAGTAAATCAATATTTTGAGTAACACAAAATAATTCATACTAATAATTTGCACCAATAGCAACATCTGCAATTTCATTTAAATGCTTGAATGCATAAATTTTTGCACAGATGGTGTTTGTATTAGGATTATTTACAACTTGTTTTGTAGCATACATTTTAGTTCATTCGTTCATTCATTTTCAAAAGTTCATCTTGGTAGTGACAGCAACTGACAGGCAAGGTGTTTCCACCCAACTATATGCAGTTCAGGACTAAACCCTACTTAAGAGGAATAAACGGGCCTTAAAAGTGTGGCTGTGTAAGTCATCTTGAATTTGAGATCTACAAATATATCGCCATCTAAAAAGTTACTACGATTCTGGTTCGTCAAGTAAAATAAATTTCTGGTTTTGCTCCACGGCCGTTTTTTGTTGAAAGCGAAAACAAATTTTCCTTTTCATCTTACGCGTTTCGATGCTAGTTTGCACCTACTTCAAGGAGATTTTATTGTAGCTATAAGGACACTCCCGAAAGGCCTTGGGGAGTGTTATCGATGTTGATGGCCCCTTACCAGATGCAGATCAAGTACGTTCCGGTAACAAGCATCATTAAGGCACCAGCCCGACCATCTCGGGAATGATTTAGCATGACCACATGAAACCTTCAAGGCTATACCGCCCTCCCACCCCATAGATCCATAAGGAACTTAAGGTCGCCATAGCCTCGGCTGTTAAAGTAACAGGATTCGCCACGGGTAGGTGAGGTTGACAGTTGGGTTGGAGAAGCATTATTTTGCGCTCCCAATACCTTGAAAGTGTTGCGCTACACAACCCCTTGAATCAATTGGGTATTTTGGCCGCCTCATACGACAGGCATACTTGCCGCGGGTATATTCTAGGCCCCCTAACCCGCAGGGGGTCAAGGAGTTTTTCGAGTCAGCGAGTATATTTGGCAAAACAAAAAAACAACACTAGTTTATTTGACAAAACACGCCAGTTTATTTGACAAAACACGCCCGTGCAACTAGACTCCCTGAAAAAGGTGCAAAAGCATCGAAACACGTAGGACACGAAATACATTGCGTTTACCTCAAACAAAAACCGGCCGAGCTCGTTAAGTGTTCATCAAAGCGCCACAAAATTCTTATAAAGGATGATGGCCCACATGTTAAGCAGCGCTACACGGCTAGATAACTTTATATATAGAAGCATCTATTAAATCGCTGACTTTAGTTGAGGCGTGGTCGTAGATGATGGGCGTAGAGTTGGGCGAAGTATGTTGTAGTGGAATCATTGATTCCTATCATACTTAATTGTCCAGGTTTTGCCGGAACCAAACAAAAGTATTTAGGTCTCGGCTCACTGTTAATTTCGGAGGATTTATTCAGGTTCGAGATCGGTGTTATTGGAAGTTGTACCATATAAAGAAATGAGTGCCTCAATTGCTATAGCTTAGTCGCCATTATCTTACAAAGGATATTCACGCCGTTCATAAAAGCTTGTGCTATGGGGTAGCTACTACTCAATCAGACTTGGCCATGGATCGCAAATAAAGATTTTATTAAGTAGGAGACGTTTTGTTTTGGAATACTACCAACAAGTTCTTCCATTCTAATATAGATCTACGTATCAATACTTTCACATTAATAGCAAACTGAAATATATATGAGGAACAAGTTTAGATCTTTCAGTGTGCACCTTCTTAAACTTTCATTTTTATTTAACATAGGGAGCATCCTATAGTGACTGGTGGGACATTTCGACCCGAATTTGACAAAAAATTTATGTGATTTTTCTCAAACTAGTGATTATAAAGGTTTTGAAATGTTGCCACCTAAAGACATGAGTATATGAAGCCAATGAATTCTACAACATAGGAGTGTAATTTACACGAAACACTAGCATTTTCTTGGAGTGACGAGTGGGACTGTGAAATCATCAGCATATGTAAGAAGATGCCTTCACTTCCCAATTTCAGACAAGCTAGAAAAATCTGTTCGAAATTGGTTGTATCATATTCTTTATTGAGGAAGTAGGATTCCATTTGTCCTTGAACGTAAATTTTATATTTTACAAAGAAAAATTAGAAGCTCATTTTAACTCGTGACAGCTGGGACAGATTATATTGGGAGCATTTAATGTGTGAATATATTTCAACTGACTGACTCACTTTAAATATTTATTTTAATGTGATAGAATTCCTAGAGTATATCTGCTTCGTGGAAGAAATGGATCCTACACTCGGAGAGTCTCGCAGTGAGGCTTAAATATATCGTTCAGTGCATAAAGTATTTCCTCCTTCCACAAAACTAAAGCAAATATCTGTTTTAAGATTTTCATGCATTTAGTTTTAAGTTTTTTTATCGATGGTGTATTTTAAGTCGGATTGACCCATTGACTACAATACCATGTTTCAGAATTCGTTTGAAGAATGCATTATTTCAGAACTTGTTTCAAAGTGCTCTGATTCAGTATAAGATTAATAGATTTCGAGCTGAGCTATGGCGTTTATGAAAAAAGTTTTGATCTAGGAAAAATAAAAAAAGTCCGAGGTGGGATATCTTAAAAAGAAAAACTCCGAGACAGGGTGTTCTCGACCTAACAGCCAAGCCTGGCCGAATTTTAAAGTTAGCTAATCATTTCATTTGGGAAACCTTCCATTCCAGTAATCCTGATACCTGTTGCATCTTACGAAAACTTGTTTCAAAAAGATCCTATTTTAGTATAAGGGACATATTATGTATGACGCCGTGACACTTTGCATTGCAGTCACTTACGTTCACAGTCGCCATTATTTAATACCAAAAAATTCATAGAGGCATTCAGGTTTACTCGTTGCGTTATACATAATCCGCCCCTAAATTTAACATAATTTTGAGCTGAGATAAATCGTTAACTTAACTATCTTTGAGATAGGTCGTTATTCAAGAAGCGGCCATTTTAAAAAAATAAAGTTGAATTATGTCGTTTTTCAATTTAATGGAATTGTGAGATATGGCGCTAACGAAAAAAAGTTCTGAGATAGAATTTACACTCAGGGCCTCATTCTCTATTACGACACGCACGTTAGTTTCGCCTCAGAAACGAATCGCTAGTGTATTTGCACTATGTTGAACGATGATAACATATCATTTGACAATTGCTTTTGCCTTCCTGTTTGACATAAAGTAAAAAACGTAAAGGCCGAACGAAAATAATAAAGATTACCATTGCTAGACGAAATCGTTTGGAGGCGAATCGTTCGTTTGAGCCATCGTGTGCAATACAGAATGAAGCCCTCAAACATGAAAGGCTGTTCTAGTATTATTAGAGGAGCCATGACAGCTTTCAAAGTAAATTAATATTTTGGCAAGCTTTTCATTGCAGTAATCCTAAAACCTATTGCTGCCAATAAAATCTGTGGGGGAAGATCGAAATGACAGACCGACCTCCTTAAAGTTGCAAATAATGCATTTTCGTCTTTGCCCCAACTACTGCCGTGCAGTGACTCAATATTTTTCCAGCTTTTTACTTTCATCGTTGTTTATAATAGCGGACTATCATTGACTTTATGTTGGCTTCACTCTGATCTATTTCATCCAAGTTTTAAACGGTGTAGATAAAGATTTGGCTGGGTAAGTGACTAGTTTTCTCGGATGGCGCAAGTCTGCGCATTTTTGTTAGAATCGCAAAATCTTTGTGGTAGATTTTGGAAATTGCCTTTAGTATATTAAGCCCCAATCGGTCACATAATCCTCCGTTAGAAAAAAGCAAAACTCCAAGTTTTCTTCATTGTGTTTGACTCATTCATGTCTATGTGCCTTTGTACCATTATGCAAGATTTAATATTTCAGGATTTTAATTTGCCAAAATTGTTAGTTTCATTGCAACTACAGCTCTCTCTTCCTACCTCATGCCAACATCTAATATTCTTTAATTTGAACTTCCATTCCATTCAAAGTTCACAGTCATTTTATTGCCGTTTTTGTGCTAGCAATTTAATTCCACCGATGCCTTTTTAGAACTATTCGTATATCCAGAACATTTAGCCCAAACACTCTTTCGCTCATTCCAGTTCAGTCATTCATTCATTCACGCCGTCATTGCTTGCCATTCATTTAAGTCATTGCTCCCGCGCTTAAGTATTTAGTTTATTTGTGCTATACACAATCAGTTTTCTATTCGTAAAAAGATAGAGATGAGTGTTTGCTGTCAGCAACACTAGACACTACCTTGTAGTTTTAACCCTTTCTATAGCACTGATGCATAAAATCCCAACTACGAAAAAAAAAATGAAAGTCCTCCTTAACCGCACTTTTACGGGCAATTTGTACTTTTCATAGAGAATTACTATATAATAAAAAGAAGAGAAAAAAATAGTAGCAGATATTACAAAGAGCTACTCATTCAGACAGATAAAGACGATCACAGCCGAAAAGCGTGCACACAACTCGAAATTAAATGCTAAAAGAATTGACTGGAAAAAGTGCTTAAGCGCTTAATATAAAAACTAACTGTAAAATTTGTACATAAAAGTATGAAAAAATTAAAATGCTAGCAAATGCGACAGTGAAAAAAAGGAAATAAAATAAATTAAAAAATCACCAAAATTTTTACTGCACATAAAATGTAGCAGTTTGTGAGTATGTAGTTGTGTACAAAACAGAAAAGATGTTGTAGTGTAACGTTGAATATATTCTAAATCCCATCCGGTACGACTTCGTTTAGAAAATACGCGCTAAATGAAAATTTATACGCCTGGTGTGCGGATTACGCGGAAATGTGAAAATACGTGCAAGTGTTGGTGGGCTGCTACTCGAAAAGTGTATATGAATGAGCACAGCGTCCAACTTGCTCACTCTACCCGAGTCGCGACTCTCCAGCGTGGGCACCTAGAGTGCTGCACTGCAGGGTTTAAGGTGGGGCGAAATTCTTCGTGAGAAAAAACTTCTTTGCATACGCAGAAAATATTGCTGTTATTTAATGTTTAATTTATATCAATATTGATAGTTATTTAGCTAGATGTTAAACTAACTAAATTAAGCAATACAATATTCAAGCAACGGTTAAAAACTTCTTAGAAAATGCTTGCATAATTGAGTAAAATAGTTCTTATGGCTCTTTATGGCTCACAACAACATCACTTTGGCTCAGCTTGACTCCTAACAACAAAAACATCGATTTCGAGAGAGCAATAAAGATAACTTTTACAACAAGCTTCGAAAATCAAATCCAGTTCCTGGCCAACCTTGATCCAAAGTCTACTTTTGGCGGAAAGTGTCTTATTGCGGGTGCGAAATAAATACCACCATTTGAAGCGGATTTTAATGTGCCTATATTTATAAACCAAAAAGTTCACTTTGAACTAAGTAGGCAACTTAAAAGTAAAATTCTCTATCGGCGATGAAAAATTCTGCTCTATAAGTTTCTCACCATAGCTTCTCGGATAAATGATTTCGAATCAAGCACGGTCTAAGTTGCAGTACAAGTTCTCTGACGTGAGCATAGCGCAACGCTTAAAAGCCTAAAGACTTCGCTGGCTAGCTCATGTTATGGAAATAAGAGAATACATTTTGGCTAAGAAAGAAAGGAGACCTCCACGGAGTTGAGAGGACCAGGTGTAAGAAGGCTTGAACTTACGTGGCGATCTCAATGTGCGTCAGTTATCCCGAAACTGGGTTAGACATGGTGTGATTTGTACGTACCGGAAAAAATCGTGAAGAATAATATTCTAATGCGCTCTGCTGCAATTCCCAGCTCCCTTGGTCAACGCCTTTCACGGTACTCGAGCAGCATGTGTTAAGACTGGACGGATGACTGCGCTAAACATACCATGTACATATGATATATGACAACAGTGTTGAGTTCTTCCCAAAGGTTCCTTCCTTCCAGCAATTAAGTTTTTCTTCTCAGCATACGTTTTCTTAACTTGCTTGGCATCGGGAACTATGAGAGTGTTAACTAATATTTATGACTCTCAGTTTTGAAAAAAGCGGAAGATCATATATTAATCCCGTTCTTTGTTTACTTGAATTTTCTAGGATTTCGTTTGCTGCCAATATGTAGGAGAAAGGCGGTAGGACCACTCTTGTGAGGTGGTCTCGATAACGATACTTAAATGGGTCCAGAAAGCATTGAATGTCTTACTTCAAAGCTTAAATAAACGAATGCAATTATGGTGTACAGGGTTCCACAGCTTTCAAGTACGGTGATAAAAGGTTTATTCGTTTATAGTATTTGGTTGCTTTTGGAAGGAAACCCGTCTGCAAGTATCTTAGCTGGTATCATGCCATCTTATGAAAAGCTGAATTCTCGGATCGAGAAGGCATCGTAAGCTCTTGTCTAAAACATACTTTTATCTTATGAAACTTATAAGGAGCTGATAGCGGTTCAAGAATACAATAGAGTCGGTTGCCGATCAGTGGTATAGAGAAAACAACTCCGAAATACTATAAAATAATTAAGCCGAAATTCGCCCCCACCACCGATGCGACCCACCCTAATACCTATACAACATAGTAAATTCGCGCTAAAGTAATGCTCATTCAGCGCGGGTGGCTTATAACCCCTCAACAACTTATTTCAATTCAGCTCAACTTAGCTCCCTTCTGCTTTGCTTTTCTGCCACTTATTTACACATTTTATTTGCTCTCATCTGCCTTTGGGCAAAATACTGGCATACGTACGAGAGTGAGAAATAAGCAAAGCTTTACAACAAAAACACATTTATCTGTCATTTTATTTGCTTAAGTTAAGTTTTATTTTTCATATTTTATTTAATATTTCACTTTATTTTATTGTTGTTGTTTTTATATGGTATGAGTGCGCTCAAAATTAAAATTTTGCGAAAAGAGCTAAGGCTTTATGTAGAGCGTTATTTTGGCGCGTTACAAGACAAGATTGTGGGCTTTGCCTTGCGTATAAAGTTGGAATGAGATACTGGAAAATCTTAGTGCATTCAATGAGAAGCAATTAAATAGTGAATTGGCATAGTGCGGAGGATTATTTTCATTAGTTAATCTGAAATATTGCAGACTTGGAAAGCTATGAAAGCTGAAGTTTGTTTTTGAGATTTTCATGCAGACCAAGAAAGCTTATGCAACAGCATAGCTAAGGAGCGGCGGTGTCCTTTAAATGATTATCGCCGTCCAACCAGAAACGCACGTCGCACGTTCCAAAGCACAACGTCATCAGCGGGGACGAAGGTATTACTTGTATGTTTGTTAGCGAGCTGCTTAATTCAAGACAGACAACCGCTAGCACCTTGTGCTGGTCAGACGCAGCCGATAAAATCCCCCAGCTAACCGATTATGTCAGCCAGGTTGCAGCCTTATCACATTAGCACACCACTGAATAAATGTTCATGGGCTACGCAGAGAATGCTTGGCCGCAATTAGTAAGCTGTTTGAGCCACATGTAAAATAATCGCTCTGGCAAGTCCCTGGTGAGGCGCTCAGAAGCTTTTGCATTTACTTCTACACACGGCTTCACGCTCCATATAGGACTAACTAGAGGCTAAATAAAGCGCATAAAGTGATACGAAAATATAGAATTGTATGCATATAAAAAATGTTAGCCAACAAGTGGTGTGTTAGTACGGAGCTCTGATGGGGTGCAAGGTAAGTGAGGTGTCCTAAGCGAAGAGCATACTAGGTAAAGTACAGCGTTATTACAGCGATACAACCGCAAATGTACTTCGATATTTTTACAATATTGATACGCAACATTACACATATCAATCTTTATAGAAAAGAAGTGGTATCCCAGGATATCCTAGCACTGTTGCAGTTAGAACACTGAAGGGAGCGTCCATATTTCCTCTCGTTCAGAGTTTCTATTCTGTATTGATCTAAAATCGCCTTTGAAGTAGTAGCGGGTATATTTGATACGTTCCTGGCTATGTTAATGAAAATAAGGGCATATCTTTTCAACGACAGTTTCAGCGGTTTGAGTGACTTAGAATATCCACGCGTAAGGAATGCTTGTCGTAAAAGGCGCATATCAAATAATATTTTTATTATCCCCTTATTACCGAAAGTGAAATTATCGACTTTGGCATCGCCGAGTCAGCTTTTCGATAGTAAATCGATAACTTTTCTATAAAAAACCGATGACACGGGGATAAAAAATCGTTAACTTCGTGATAAGAATTATTATCGATAGCAAGTTTATAACCAAATGAATTACTCGTCTATACCTCTCCAATAAAAGACCGATAACTGATCGATAACAAACTGTTAACACTTTGATAACAAATTAATAACACACCAACGGTTGTTTCTCAAAAAAAAAAAAAAAAACCTGAGCCACATTGCACCACCGATGCAACATAACCGTGTAAACCTCGCATGGGTTCCTGGACATAGGAACATTGAGGGAAACTGCATTGTAGATGAATTCGCTAGGCAGGGTACAATCAGGCAGATTCTTCCCGGCCAAGAACGCTTAGGTATGCCCCTGTCCACATGCAAACTAATGCTAAAAGAACATACCCACCGTCAAGCCGAAGAAAGATGGCTACAAACACCGGGATGTCGAACATCGAAGGAAACCTTTCCTAAATGGGCCCCAAAAGATCCCGTCACGTGTACAAC
Source organism: Eurosta solidaginis (assembly GCF_040869045.1). Lineage (NCBI taxonomy): Eukaryota > Metazoa > Arthropoda > Insecta > Diptera > Tephritidae > Eurosta > Eurosta solidaginis. Next base: position 15,725,606 of record NC_090320.1, read on the forward strand.
CTAAGAAGGGATACAACTTCCACACTGGGCACTAACTGGCCATTGCCTTATAGGTAGGTGTCTAAGCTTTGGTGATTCGACGGGCGAATAGTTTTTTTGTTATTATATTATTTGTTATTTCAGTGGGTTCTTTATTATTTTATTTAGAGAGAGGTCGCTATGTGCCTGTTCCGTCTTGTATGTATTCATTGGGGGCGAGCACTGGGCCCCCAAGGTATTGGCTGCGGGTTGAGCCACCTGTTTTTGCTTTGAAAAACCCCCCGCTTTGGGATAAAAAATTTAAACCATGTGTTTAGAATATTTCACTAGTTGAGAATTACAAGCACACTCAATGGCTAACTAAACAAACGAACGAACGAAAAATGTTCATAGTTTCAGTCACTTAAACAGTAGGCATGCAGAAAGGTTAGGAGCGCCTTATCGTCGATACTGCAGGAGTTGTAAAGTGGTGGTTCAATTCATCTGCAACTGCCCGGCACTAAGCGGGACACGGCAGCGCTTTATGGTTGCTCCATTTCTAATAATCTGAACCAGGTTGTGGAGAATGATGTCAAGGACCTGATAGCTTTTATCAGGTCCTCAAAATGGTTCGAGGACGAAAGGTAACGGTGTATTTTCGTGGTATCACAACGTGCCTAATATTAGTGGCCTAAGTGTGCCCCCGGGCAGCCACCTCAACCTAACCCAACCTTGCACCACCGATGCAACTTCACTGCAACCAGATTTAATTGCCTTAAATTTTATTTTGTGATAGCTGAGTTATCAATTTTCAATGCATTTTAATGCTCATTCTTACTTCCCTTTAGACAATTCTCATAACGTTTAACACATTAAATTTTCAATTCATTAGCTGCCTCATACATTTGAATTTAAATATGAAAAACTTTCACTAAAACTTGCATGCCACATTTTTGTTAAACATTTGCAACCTTTTTCGTAGATTTTTTTTATAATCTAAAAGTAAAGTTTTAATCCCATGAAATTCACTGATATAAAATCTTCGTAATAGAAAATTATTAAAAATCATAATTTTTTTTTGTTTTAAATAGCAAGAATGTTCAACCATAACTATCGATAGAGCAACTTTCGCGCACTAACACATACACATACATATATATGAAAGGCTAACTAACACTCACTCACAACCGTATACTTTAAACTCCTTACAAGGGATGATAGGAAAGCCAATTTTGCGGAACGGTACCGGATTTTATAATATTTCATGATTTTTAAACGGTTTTATTTAGCTTGACTTGATAGGCAGGCCAGGCCGCACGGCTGCATGCACGGCCGTTGTGAACGAATTTTGTAATTGAAATTTAAGTAACTTCGCGATAAGCTACAAGCTTGAAAATTGGAATATAGTTCAGAACCCGATGACAATGCAATAATAAGAAAAAAATCGGCGCTAGGTGGCGCAGGGATCGAGATATTCACAAAAATCGTATTTGTGGTCCGATTTTGCTCATATTTGGAACGCATAATACATACAAGAATAGAAAGCGACCTATGGAAAAAAATCGCCGCTAAGTGGCGCAAGGATCGATATATTCACAAAAATCGTATTTTTGGGCCAATTTGGCTCATATTTGGAACGCATAATACATTCAAGAATAAAAAGCGACCTATGAAAAAAAAAATCGCGGCTAGGTGGCGCAAGGATCGATATATTCACAAAAATCGTATTTTTGGTCCGATTTGGCTCATATTTGGAACAGATATTTCATACAGTCCGGTAGAAGTGACATCAAAATATTTTGGAGTTGGAGGAGGGACAAGCATACGTGGCGCAGAGTCAAGTAAAGTCTTTGGAAGGATTATGTATTGAGGACTTAGATTGTAACAAATTGTCAGGAAAGACTCCTTGTAATAATGAGTCACTAAATGAACTAAATAGAATGAGAAATAATAGGCTATTAAATAGAGAAAATAAATAATATCAAAACAACACAAATAAAATAAGTAAAAACAAATTTTTAAGTTGAACGGTTTTATTGAAAGCAATACTTACATGAAGTAATAATAATATTAAAAGCTAGAAAATAATTAGGTAGGTCCTAGGTACTATCCAGCACACTCCGCATCAATCTAGGGCGTTGCTCAGACAATTAAATAAAAGCGTTGGACGCGTCAAATTTCTATTGATAGTCATATATAAGACCACCTGAACCCTAATAACATTTTTAGAAATTTCACGCGTCCACGCTTTTATTTAATTGTCTGAGCAACGCCCTAGATTGATGCGGAGTGTGATGGATAGTACCTAGGACCTACCTAATTATTTTCTAGCTTTTAATATTATTATTACTTCATGTAAGTATTGCTTTCAATAAAACCGTTCAACTTAAAAATTTGTTTTTACTTATTTTATTTGTGTTGTTTTGATATTATTTATTTTCTTTTGCTGTTAGTCTTCCTTGTATCTTATTGCGAATGAAAAAAAATAAATATTTTGTCCGAATAGGCTCAAATAAGGCTTTTGAACGAAAAGGTTTTTTCTCAGTTTCTTAATGGAGTACCTTGCTACCATTTGTCACTAAGTCCGATTTTAGGCCAAGCAGCAATTGATTCAGAAATCAAAATCAAATGGAAGTTGTTAAATGTTTTTAATTTAAATCGAACCTCCGTAACATCTCTAGTGCATACCATGCCGCAAATCCCGCTAGCAATACTAGTACTGAACTAGTATGCAGAAGCTGAAACTAAATTTAAAGAAAGCTTCTATATCCTTCTATTGCTACCTTTACGAAAACATTGCTATCAAATAGACGGAATCTGGGAGTCTCACTGAGCAGCTACTGCTAGTGCTTGGGGCGAAAAGCCTTGGCTGTGCTTAAGTATAATTTAAGTAAGCTACCATGTCAGTTCTCTTTACTAATGTGTCGAGGAGCGTATGGAAAGCGACGAAACATTGCTGAAGTGCACTATACTGAAGAGAAATTAGGGCAGCGCTTCTGGTAAATGCAGCAACCATGCACTACAGGAGAGTGGCGAAGAGGACAAGTCCACAATCCTAACTTACTTGCATGTTTATTTTTAATGCACTCTGTAAACTACATTGATCCCCAGCGGGAGAGAGGCATAGAATATACCCGCGGCAGGTATGCCTATCGTAAGAGGCGACTAAAATACCAAATTGATTTAAGGGGTTTTGTAGCGCAACCCTTTCAAGGAGTTGCCAGCGCAAAATATAGCTTCTCCAACCCACTTGTCAACCTCACCTACCCTGGTACTTTAACAGCCGAGGCTCTGGCGTCCCCAAGTTCCTCATGGATGTAGGGGGTGGGAGGGCGGTCTGGCCTTGAAGGTTTAATGTGGTCATACTAAATTGTTTCCGAGATGGTCGAGCTGGTGCCTTAATTGTGGTTTTTACCGGAAAGTACCGGATCTGCAACCGGCAAAGAACCATCAACATCGATTACACTCCCCAAGGCCTTCGGGTGTGTCTTTATCACTACAACACACTACAACTTCACAACAGGCATGACGTAGCTGAATGCGTTTACAACCATTTCAACTATCGTAGGGGTGCGAGTTCGACTCCCACTCCCGGGAGAAAAGGCTTTGAAGAGATTTACAAGGTATAATCGAAACAGCTGTCGCCTTGTCCGTCCTGATGTCACGTTGTTCAAATTTTTCCCAAATTATTAAATAAATTATAAAATTAAAAAAATTGCTTCAAATAAATGTTTTCATACATTTAAAAAAAAAAAAAAAAAAAAAAAAAGCAATATGGGCAATCCCCGATTATTAAAAATCATACAAACAGACAAAATTGGTTAATTCGTTGTAGTTCTATAAATAGAACGAAAACAGCAACAAAAACCAAAGTTTCTTTGAAAACCGCCGTACCAAGCATAGCTTTAACACATAATTGCATACGAAGTATGCAATGTGTAAAAGATTAAAATATGCATAAAGAAGGCAATTGGGAAAGACTTCACAACAGGCATGACGTAGCTGAATGCGTTTACAACCATTTCAACTATCGTAGGGGTGCGAGTTCGACTCCCACTCCCGGGAGAAAAGGCTTTGAAGAGATTTACAAGGTATAATCGAAACAGCTGTCGCCTTGTCCGTCCTGATGTCACGTTGTTTAAATTTTTCCCAAATTATTAAATAAACTACAACAACAACAAAAACAACAACAACAACAACGTATCTCTCTACCTGATATGACAATGCCGTTAGTAGGGTGCATTAAACAATTACCATCCTTTAGGAAGTCAAAATAAATTATGTCGAGCTCTGTGATGACGGCAAGTTGTACTTAGTAGGACTGACGACAGGCAAAAGTTTACCCCGTGTACTCAATGACCAAACAACCGGACTTTACTTAGCTCAGTGGCAACTTAGAAATCTTTAACCCATAGGAAAATTGCTGTCCGGGATGCATGAAAAGTCCTGTTGTGTTCGAAAAGTATCGGTAACAGGGTAGCTGTCTTTTCTGGTAGCCCATCGTACTCACTGGCCAGCAACGATACCATAAAATTTGATTAGCCTGGGATTCACGCGGCATGGCTGGAATTGGAACGCAATAGCTCAAGTCGCACTTGAAATTGTAATGGACCGGAAGAAACGGTGGAATACCTAGTGTGCGAATGCCCAGCGCATATCTATGTATATTGGAACGATTTTCATATTAACAATTTACTCTGCAAACAAATCTGTTTCGGTGAAACACCCACAGTAGTGCCATTTCGGAACGTGGCTGATTAATATCCGGCAAAGGACTATAGACAGCGATAAAACTACACAAAACACTTGTGGAGTCTCCTTACCGCTACACAAAGAAAAAGGAGAAGACTATGGAAACTCAAATCACTTTCAACTTGGTCTTCTCAGGAAAAGAAGTCCCGAGGATGTAAATCCTAACACGCTGGAAGTGGGCGAAGGCGAAAAGGACCTCAAAAGCCTAAGGGAAAAAAGACAGGTGGAGGTAGCCTACGTCACCACGAAGGTGTTAGAAGAGGACCAACAGCCAGATGGTGCTGTGAGTCGCACAGAGGAACACCAGGCGCAACAGTTACAAAGGGCTGAAGGGGGCTTCGAACACTCTAAACCAAAAGGGCAAGAGGAGGACGACGACGTCACGACGAAGGTGCTGGAGGACAAACAGCCCAATGGTGCTGCGAGTCCTACAGATATACCTCCAGCACAGTAAAGTGGCGTCGAGCGAACTCCTCCTAACCCTTGAGGAGGGTTCGTTTGACTTGGCGCTGATCCAGGAGGCCTGGCTCTCATCGGGAGGAAAGGTTTCTGGACTTAGCGCGCGCGGATTTGGCGTTTATCATACCTAGGCATCAAATGTCGGGTTGAAAGTCAACGCGGATAAGACGGATATGGTCTTGTTTACAAAGAGGTACAAGGTCCCAAATTGGATCAGGCCTAAGTTAGGAGGGGTGACCCTACAGGAGAAACCTTGCACAAAGTATCTAGGAATCATCCTAGACAGTAAGCTAACATGGAAGCTCAACGTGGAGGAGAGGGTGAAGAAGGTTTCAACGGCACTTTATGCATGTAAAAGAATGCTGGGGTGTACGTGGGGCTTATCGCCCTCTCTTTCTCATTGGGTTTTACAGCGATTGTAAGTAGGACTCCTATACTATGGAGTTCTTGTTTGGTGGAAAGCCACACGAAAAGCAACCTACCTCAAAATATTAGAGGGGGTATGCAGACTCAATGCAGATCAATGCTTAGCATTACGGGAGCCCTGAAAACAACCCCGACAGCTGCACTGTATGCCATTCTGCACATTCCACCTGTAGACCTGGTATAAAAGAACATAGCGTTAACAACTGCAACCATGCTCGGTGCCTCGGGGCAGCTTGAGCGCCGACCATATGGCCATAGTAGTATAGCGTCATCAATGACAAAACGAACAGACTACCTGATTCCCTATCTGCGCTTCGAGGGCGATGTTAAGGCCACAATAGAGGTGGACGGTTGGCGCAAGTGTGCTCAAATGGCGGACGAGGCGATACATGTGTACACATATGGTTCCAAAGTAGTGGACGAAGTAGGGTCTGCGGTATACTGTGCTAATCCGAAAATAAACAGATTCTACCGGCTGCCGGATTACTGTAGCGTTTTCCAAGCGGAAATAGTAGCCGTAACCAAAGCAGTAGAAACCCTGGAAGAAATAGCCCAAGCTGCAATCGTGTTAACTTTTACATTGACAGTCAAGCAGCAATTAAGTCAATAATCTCGCATATCGCAGCATCTAAATGCATGTTAGAGTGTAAGCAGTCCCTAGAGAGAATCGGGACAGGGAGAAGCATACATCCATATTGGGTCCCAGGGCATATGGGAATAGATGGGAATGAAAAAGCGGATGAATTAGCTAAAAAGGGCGCATCGCTTGAAGCTTGCTCCGTAGACGTCCCAATTAGACTGGGCGAAATTAAGCGAAGGCGAGAGGTGCACATGATCGACCAAGCAGGAAAGGCGTGGGTTCAAGCGCGGGCCTGTAAAGTGTCGAAGATTATGTGCTGGTCTTACAACCTTAGACTAACAAAGTTGCTTCTATCATTAAAAAGAGAGGACTGTAGACTCATGAGGGGTATTCTGACTGGACACTGCCTTCTGGCGTCACATGCCTTTAAATAAGGCTTGGTCAGTGATAGCAGATGTAGAAAGTGCGGGTTGGAGGAGCAAACGATCGAGCACGTTCTGTGCTCTTGCCTTGCGCTTGCCAGGCTAAGACTACAGCTATTAGGAGTGATACAGCTGTCTGATCTAGAAGCAGCAAGTGGCTAAAATCCTAGGAAGTTTCTAGTATTTGCCAAGAGGACGGAGTTATTTTATAACATAGGTCCTGGTTTTTGATAGGGTTTTTCAGTTTGGTCGTTAAACCAAACTCCTGGTAACACTACGGACTTATTCAGACTATGTGAGGTCCTCATGGACCGGCCAGTTCAACCTAACCTAACCTGGTCTTTTAACCGGCGTGGGGCCTCCATACTTATCTACTTCCATAGTTGCGTGCCGATAATGATGTCTAATGCACTTTAGTATCTTTTTTTACAGCCTAGGGTAGCCGTTCATTTTAGTTCTCTGGACTATGTTGATATTTTAGAAAAGCTCATATAGATCGTCATGAAATCTTTGTTGGCGGTTAAGGTTGTTGCTGAGAATTCCTAAAACGTGAAGTAGCAACTTGACTTAATCAGATAAGAAGGATTATGATCTTTGTGGATTCTTGACTTATAAAAATCATTGTAAATAAAAAAAGCAGGTGTTCACATAAAGTATTGTAGTATTTTGGACAATACTGTCCTACAGTAAGTAGTACTAACACTAGTTCTAGTTGCAATCTAATAATTTCTCTAACAAGTTAATAGTTTTCACAACGACACATACTTGTACACCGTTAAAAACAACTTTGGCAAACTATTGCCATTTTAAGCAAAAATAGATACAAATCGTACATATACCAGAAGTTGTGTTTGTTGTATTCTTCTCCTACTAAAGCGCAGAGCAGCACGAGCTTTGTGTGCTGTGACAATGCCGCATATTGACAATTTCCTTCCTGTACAAAGTACATGGGACAGTAGCAGCAAGCCGTAACGTTACAAGCCAATTATTTTTGTCCCAGTTTTGAAATTTATATAAATTTCTTCATTAATTTTTAATTATGAACGTAAATGAAAGTGTGGAACTTTTTACGCTAATACTTTGCTCGGTTACTACAACACGGAAGTGTGATATTGAACGGCAGAGAGTCGTGGAGTGGAAAAGCGGCAGAGAAGCGTAAAATGGCGGTCACTTTGCTTTAGAAAATTATGTACACTGCAATGTTTGGAAATTTGAACACTTTTTTGATGTTCTTTTATCAGTTTGGCAAAAGCTTTTAGTTTTCACGTTGCATTTTTGTTACGCAACTTAAGTTGTTGGACTTTCGTTGACATTCATTGAAAAAAAGTCATAATTGTTAAATATTGGAAATTTTAAAACAGCAAATGCCTTGACAGTGGCTTTTACTACTTTGTTATATAATCAGGTGGGCATATTAACATTTCAAGAGTTCCATTTCACACATCCATTTGATTGATTAATTAGAGCGCATTTTGCGTTCGTCACCTCTTTATCGGTACAATATACATTGATATCAAATAAACTAACTTTCTATCTCTTTCTAGATATCCACTAGCGCCGCTAAGTTGCCGTCTATCCACAAAAAGACGCCGGACATCTGTGCCAGAGAGGAGGGAGAGGCGCGTCAGTCTAGCTTAACTTCGATCTGGATACTGTAACAGGTTAAACTATTACTTAATTTTACGAATATTAGCAACACTAAGGGGTACTGTCATCTCTAAGCGATACTAAGCAGTGATTTGTATGCTCATCAACAAATTAATCATTATGTCTACCCATATGGCCATACAAGCAGCTGAGAGAAAACGCACAAACACATGCATATATCTGAGATGCTTCCAAAAATAGGCAATGGTTTGTGCAAGTATCACTCACAAATACACGCGCATATGAGAAGCTATAAACGTAGTAATTTTATAGCAGATAACTAACTAGTAAATTCTAGAATAGAAAAACCTAGAACTATGCAACGAGGAAACCAGACAGTATAAAAGGCAGCAACAGTAGAGGCACGACAATCAGTTTAATTTAAGACGCTATCTGGCGAGCAGTAGTAGTGTTATTCTGAAGTACTTTAATAAAGGCCATTTTGCATTATTGAATAGTGGAGTTATTTATTCAACAGTTTAGTGATTCGAATGTTAGCAGAAGGTTGCAAATAAGGCGGTCACATTATCTAGCACCAACCCCGGCATACATAATATATGTATGTATGTCCTGCTTGCAATGTGTCCTCACATAACACCGATCATCTATTTAATTGCAATGTTGAATCAACGCCACTAACACCCCTCCCACTCTGGTCCACCCCTGTTTAAACTGCAATTTTCCTTGGACTCCCGTTGGATAATATAGAGTGGTCGCACTTATTGCATGATGCGAAGCACTGCTAGAACAACAGCAACAAGTTGCCTATCCAATATCAGGTTCACGCTACATACTCCACTCAATTCGCATATTTAACTGTAGAAGCCGACTGCCTTTTGAAGTTTTCGCTGAGCATCGCTAGTTGACACTTAATCGTCATAGCACTTAACTCCTTCGCAATAACTGACACTAACTGGGAGCACGTAGAGAAGTAAATCCTTGCTCCCCTGATTTTCGTTACTCAGTGGAGGTCTCCTTTTTTTACTATTGCCAAATTCTGGTGTAGACAGGAATAAATTCTGGACCTAGCCAGGAAGGCCTTTGTGAGACTTGGATACATGCACTACGTTCTTACCTGAGTAAAACTGGGCGCATCGTAAAGCTTTCTTCGATAGCGGAAGGGAGCATAGATCTCTTGAAACCCTCAAGGGCCATTTAATCTTATCTCCACACCATATTTGATTTCAAATCATACAGGTATGATTAGAAACTGATAGACCTTGACTTTTGTTCGCGGAAAGAGGCTTTTTTATATTTTTAAACTGTCTACTAAGTCCGAATTTGCATTTAAGGTCAAAACTATTGCCTGTTAATGCTGATTCCCAGATGGATGAGGGGCTTGCCAGAAAAGACTGTGTTTGTTAAAGAAAATGATATAAATATTATCAGCACTCAGCAGCCAATATAAATTAAGCCATCGCAGCATAGATCTAAAAAACAGCCCTGAGCGTTGAGAAGTTAGTGGGGATATTGCTGAGTCGGGGTCGAGAGTGTCGACGACACTGCAAGGGTAATGTGGTTGCTTTCAAAGAACCTATTTGCGGCGGTATCCGGGTAAGTAAATAAGGGGCACTGTTGAGCTAATTATGGATACACCATTTCCGTCTGGCTGTAAACATACCCAGAACCGAGGGGGAAGGTTAAGTGGGCAGTTAAAAGATTTAAACCTTCTAAGGGAGCTGGGGTTATTTGGCTCTAAACTAGTGTGGCGAGGTGCCGTGGTTATTTTCATTCCTAAGGCTGTGAACGCATCTCATTGCTAGCCAAAGAACAACAGACCGATAAGTCTTTCGTACTTTGCACTCAAGACTCTGGAGGGGATAATTCGCAAGTTCCTCACTCCCGCTATTAATAGAAATCTCATATCTGGCTATCAAAACGCGTATAACTTAGTTTCTTTTGTTGAAACGTCCTTGGTAGAAAAAGATTATTGTCTTGTGGCCGTCCTATATATTGAAAACGCGTTGAAAAATATCAGCCGAGACACCGTTTACAGATCTTCATAGCATAATCGGCACGAGTCGTGCCCTAAGGAAAACGTCAAGTTAAGCTCTTCAGAAAGGTGCCAAGCGGCCGCAGCGTCAGGCCTGCGTTTAAAGGATTCACCTAATGATACTACTACAAGAACCACAGAAAACTGCAGCACACCAAACAATTATATCTTCCATGTAAACTTTCCCAGCAGGGATGATTAGGTGGACTCGGGCCGGTGTTTCACTGTTGATGGCAGACTTTGCATATACACCGATGGTAAAGATGGAGGAGGGCTCTATTCAAAGGACCGGGACCTTCAACTCTCTTTTAGATTACCTGGTCATTGTTTTGCCTTCCAGGCAGATTTATATGTTATTAAGGAAGCCGCAGTTTAGATATGAGAGGGAAATTAGCTAAACGGAAATCAAATCCCTTGACTCTTACTCATTCAATTATAAACTAACATTTAACTGTCGCCAATCTCTTCAGAAGATCGACGAGCAGAATCGTGCACACCTTATATGGATTTCTGGACACCGGGCATTGAGGGTAATTGTATAACTTGCTAGGCACGGAACGGAACGACCTAGCAGTTTCATGCCGACAAAGAACGCTTAGGTGTACCCTTTGCCACATGCAAGCTTTTGCTAAAAGAGTATATCTGTCGTCAAGCCAACGATAAATAGCTACAAGCCCCAGGGTAGCGGACATCTAAGCAATTCTGGCCAATTTGGATCTTAAGAGATTCCTTCACTCTGTAGAACTTGCAAAAACAACGAAGGGGGGGGGGGGGGGGGGAAATGGTTTATAACCTCTTCTTCAACTACACGGCGCTAAGTGAAGCCAGGTAGCGCTGTCTGGGAGCTCTATATCGGGATAATCTACGCCAAGTTCAGAAGATTGATATAAGAAACTTGGTATCTTTTATCATGACTTCAAAATGATTCGTTGATAGTGGTAAGGGTGACCTTTAGTGGTTTTGCAACAGACTTACTAATGTCGCCCTATGAAAGCCGCAGCGGCAGCCACCTAAACCTTACCTAATTGTGCTTACCAAGTGTATATAAACGGGGAGTAAAGAATTTACAAAACTTGGTCTGGTTGGATTGTATCCTATCGAGATTTCTGAGAGCCTGTATTATGAGGTGCGCCCAATTAAAATCAGTTATTCCTGCTCATACTCAAATTATTTTACACTTACCAACAATACACTCTCCCAGGCCATCCAACGTACGGGCATCGGTTGTGTTTGACGTCCGGTTGTACCCTCCAGTTGACAGTAGTCGGCCGCATAAGCGATACGATTTATCACAGTGCCAATGGAGCAAACTTTTATCGTTAATTCCGGGCCTATAATGCAACTTCTGGAAATACAAAATACAATAAGAAGAAGATCAAATTTAAACAAATGCAATCGAAGCATTGATAGAAAAAAAAATTGTAAATGAATATCATATGAGTTGCACTCGAAACCGCACTCAAAATTGAAAATTCAATTAAAAATGACGAAGAACCATTTTATGGGTTTTTTGTTTTGCTTTTGTAATAAAAGGTCGTACCAAAAAAAAACCAGTTATAAAAGCATTAAACAAATCAAAAAATTAAATAAACAAATAAAAAACAAATACAATGGAATACATAAAAAACAACAACAAAAACACAATAAAACGCGTGGTTGTTGCTTTGCTGCTTCAATTTTGCTGCCTTACGGCAATTTAGCGCATTTTGAACCCTCATTTCACAAGCGTCCCCTTTCGTTCCACACTTGTATGAGTATTTCAGGCGAAATGCTACCAAATGGATTAAGAAGTGTAGCCATTATATGCTAACGGTAATATTGGTATTAGCACATCAAAGCTTGTGATGTTGCAGTCAGACTTTTTTGACAGTCGCCCGGAGCAAGAGCAGGAGAGCAAGGGCGACAGCTGGCGGTTGGGCGGCGCAAAAGCTACCGAACTGAGATGACAGACGTGACGGTGAAATGATGAAATAAGAAAACAACTGCGAGCAATCAATACAAACAACAAAAATATATTCCAATATTAACGCATTTATTTACGTTGAATACGATTTGTTTTTGTTGTGGCAGTAAGCGGCAAATAGCAGCAGGCGAATGGCATGTGGTTGTTTGGTTTGCGCGAGAAGTGGTCAATGGGGTCGTTTCCGCTTGGGAATGGTTTGTAGACAACTTTGGCCCATCCATGTGTAGCTCGTGTATGAGTGCTTGCTCTTATTTCCGGTATACATGCATTAGGGTGGTTCTTATTATTAATAACTTTTTCCAGTCTCACCACTTCAGATGATAATACCAAGTTCCCGATTGGAGACGGTTAAAGAGTGTTGGTCATTAAATTTAAGATGTTCATATATAAGTCTTCATAGGGTAATCTGCGATTTGACCCCTATACAACACGCCTAAACATCATACAATCAAGACTAAAATTTATATGTTACATTGTAACCTATAATATTACTGATTTTGGCTATTGAAAATCAAAAAATGCAATTTCAATTTTTTGCGTCTCCATACGAAACTTTTTCTTTGACCCCTATGCGGGACCCTTAAGCGTCTCCAATGAGGACATAAATTTGTACGTGATACGTCTTGAACTGCGCATTCCGTTGAAGGAGGAGACTGGCAAATCGTTTATTTGATTTATAAGGACCACCCTAATGTGCCTACACACATACGTGCACTCACTTATTAACCCTCTGGCAAACAGTAGTAAACCAAAAATGAAAGCATTAAATCCCTCATGCAATCAACAACTGGCACATCAAACCAGCTGAAAAGTAAATATCATATATAAAAGCTCAAGAGCTCTGCACCAGCGTTGAGTGGAGTTTGAGGTTGACATGCGTTCGTGGAAGTGTTGAATTTGTGTGCAAGTGAGCTGTTTGTTTGCAGAAAAGTAGTGTATTGAGGCTTGGCTTTTTCCTTTTCGAAGATGTTGGAAATTATGAAATTTATTTTAAAGTGTTTTTGAAAGTACATAATTTAAAGATGAATTATGTGAGTTTGAGTGGAGCGTTAACGTGACGCGAAGAACAAAGAAAAACGCCTATTTAGAAGCGAAAAACGTGAGGACGAACGGCATGAGTGCGAGGAACTTCAGATGCTGGCTGATAGGAATAATGCCCGAAAATTCTATTAAAAAAGTTCGGCGTAGAGTAGTTCTAGTTCTTTTCTTTTTAAATCAGTTTAGGCGAAAGGAAAATAGTATGGGCAATCTGAAATTGAGTCGATTAATCGCGTTGATGCTCCGAACGATCTTCTGATATCCCTTTCAACATTTACACCATTTTTAACAAATGACCATGAAGATGGTTCAGTGTTATTTCACATCAAATATGACACAGGTTAACTGATAATCGTTACATATCCTTTATGGCTGACTTATTCGACAGGGTCAGAATTATTTATTATTATCTTCAGTGTTCAGAAGGAAACCGAAGACTGAAGATGGCGCAACGCCATAACTGACGGAAAATCATTCCTAGATAATCGCTACAATATACGTAGTTATAAATTTTCTGGAATCCAAAGACCCAAAATGTACTCAGTCTTCTAATATATCATCTCCATACTTCAAATGAGCTCCCTTCTCTACTCTTCTCGAAGATACGTAAGCAGTGAATGTGACTTGGACCTAATATTCTGTACATACTCGTATGTACATGCATATGTAGTAAATGAAAAGGAATCTCGTTAAATTACAAAACATCGACAAATATCTGTCTATCTTGACAAGTGCTTAAGTGCAAAATTTTCGAAATTTCTATCAAGTTTCCTACGGTTTTTGTCTGACAAACATTGCCATTGAAGTTGACACGTGTCAGGGTTTTTGTTTTTTCATTCACATATAAATATGAGAATTTTTCATACGTGAAGCGGGAACAGGATGTTTGCGCATATTTTCACTTTCACTAAAGTGATTCACTAGAACAAAATTATTTTGCTTTATGCTTTTTGGATACGCTTTCACTTGTGTTCATACACCCACATGTGCACTTACACTTACATACATACATACATACATACAGTCAATCTCTAAACTCATCCCCTTTCTTAAATCTTTAAAAAAATTCAGTTATTTGTTTATTGACTCTCCACTTGAATTTGACATTCCCTTGGAATAACCCAACAAAAAAAAAAAAAAAATTAAGCCATTGGCGTCACTTCAAATGGATTAATAACAGTAAAGTTATACGGATGACAGATATGTGATCATTTGACATTATGATGATTGAAATTTTTACTGCTTTTTTTCTGAGCTTATGCATACTTTAATCCAGGCATGCTTAACCAACGAACCGATATCATTTCGTTACGATAATTAACGTTAATAAACGAAACAAAGTCATTTCGTTTCGTTTATTAACGTTAAGAACGTCAAATTAACGAAATGATTTTGTTTCGTTTTCTACCATATCAAAACGAAATCAAATCGTTTATGTTGATTATTAATTTCAAACTATGCTGGCAAAGCTGATTGATGGCGGAGTCATTAAAGGTGAAAGCATTAGCCAAGCTGATTGCAACTTTTCTCATGAATTTTGACAGTACGAACATTTCTCAGAGTATTTTTGACATTACCACCAACGAATTACACAAACAAATTACATGGAGTTTGTGTGTGTATGTCCGCTCCCTGTTACCACCTTACGGCTTCACCATGGCTATAGCATTGCCAGCACAATTCAAACATAAAGTATCACGTTTTTGTTAACGTTTTTAACGTTAACGAAAGCTTTTCGTTTCGGTTAAAAACGAGATACAATTTATCTTGATAATTTCTTTATCGATAATATTTCGAAGTGTTTAAACAGAAACGGTGGAAATTTTTTGATAAACGATTTAGCTTAACGTTAAGGTGCATCCCTGCTTTAATCCAATTCCAATTCGTGGTGCGATACTTAATGCTCGATGGGATGCTATTCGAAATATATGAGTTACACTTTTTCTTCCTCCTTTTAGGTAGGTACATAAAAGGTAGAATATCTGTGACCCATGTCGCACAAAATTCGATCAAAACTACGAGATTTTCAGAAACATAGTCTCAAATGATTTTAAACAAACTTCCCAGATCTTTGAATAAGGAAGTCTTAAAAGATTCTAGACAAACTTCCTTGATCTTTAAAGACGATTTGAGATCATTAAGGAGTCCCAAAGGATTTTAGACAACTTTAACGGATATTTCAGGAAGGGAGTCCTAACTGATTTTACTCTATTTTCCGAAAACTTTAAGGAAGGGAACCCCAAAGGATTTAATACTGTCTTCCAAGATCTGTAAGGACTGGAGGCTGAGAAAATTTTGGACTATATTTCGAGATCTTGAAGGATGGGAGTATCAGAGCGTTTACGACAACCTGTAGAGATATATAAGCAAGGGTTTCACAAAGGATTTCAGACAACCTTCACTTAAATTCCAGAAAGGGAGTCCCAAGGGATTACGGAGAACCTTCAGAGATCTTTAAGGAGGGATGTCTTAAAGGATTTTACACAATCTTTCGTGATCCTTAAGGAAAGGAGTATCAAATGATTTTGGACAACCTTCTGAGATATTTAAGGAAGAGTGTCTCAAAGGGTTTTCAGCGATACTTCAGGAAAAGAGTCCAAAAGCATTTTAGATAATTTTCGTGGCTTTTTTAAGGAAGGGAGTCTCAAGGGATTTTAGAAAATCCCTCGGGATCTAAAAGTAATTGAGTCTCAAAGTGTCGTAGACGAACTTTCGAGATCTTTGAGAAAAGGAGTCACACAGTAATGTATACAACCTTCCGAAATTTTTAAGGAAGGTAGTCTCTTAGGATTTTACACAATCTTTCGAGATTTTTGACGATGGAATTCTCAAACTATTTATTTTGGACAATCTTCCGAAATCTTTAAATGAGGAAGTTCCAAATGACCTTGAAAAAATTTCCGAAATTTTTAAGGACCGGAAGCTTAAGGGAGTGTAGACAAGGGATTTTAAACAACCTTTCGATATCTTTAAGGAAGAGAACACCAAAGGATTTTAGGCAAACAAATTTGATGAAAGGAAAATTGATGAAAGGAAATCCCAAAATATTAAGACAACCCTCTGAGATATTTAAGCGAGTCTCAAAGCTCGTTGCATACTGCTTTATGTTAAGGATGCACAGTGGTCGGTACTGTGCATCCTTAACATAAAGCAGTATGCAACGAGCTTTGAGACTCGCTTAAATATCTCAGAGGGTTGTCTTAATATTTTGGGATTTCCTTTCATCAAGATTTTGGAAGATTGTCTCAAATCCTTTGGAACTCCTTTCCTTAAACATTTGGGCAGGTTGTCTTAAATACTTTGGAACTTCTTACCTTAAGGATCTCGGACGATTTTCTTGCGATTTTGCGAAAGCTTGTCTACAATCCTTTGAGACTCCCTCCTTTAAAGATCTCAAAAGATTTTCTAAAAACCTTTGATATTCACTTTAGTACTCCCTACCTAAAAATCGATAGGCCAAAAATAAAAAAAATCAAAGTGAAAAGTTTGTGACGAAATGTGCAAGTTTAAGCTATTTAAAAATACATAAAATATTATTGTATTGAAACGAATAAAAATGAACATTGAAGTCAAAGGTATTTACTTCATTTCGAAATAATCTTAGTGTCTTTAGCTTGTTGTGTTTTTTTGTTATGTAAAATTTCACCAGTGCCTTTATTAGTGTTTATTTGCACAAATATTTCAAATTCAGCAAAAGTTTTAGTTGGGTTCCTCACCGAGCCTCACGTTGGGACTTATATGCTATTATTAGTAAAAGTTTTAAGATTCTAAAGTGTTAATATCAGCTGCCACTTTCTGCCACTAACTATGTTTTGCGACAGTTTTCTGATAGCGTCACCCTGATAAATTATTGTCGTATGTTATATGTACTCACAAGTGACATACGACATTATTTTATCCAGTCGATGATATGCAACTTTTGTGTGTGTTTATTGTTTTGTTATTGTTATGTATGCAAGATCTTTTAACAACTTTAATTTCTTTATTTAATCCTATTAAACATTGTATTTGCGATAGAAACATCTTACCACTCCTCATTGAACTTGGGGGTGGGGAGGGAGGGATGGCCTGAAGGTTTAATGTGGCCATATAAATCGTTCCCGAGATGGTCGGGCTAGCACCTTAATGGTGCTGTGTTACCGGAGCGTACCGGATCTGCATCCGGCAAAGGACCATCACATCGGTAACACTCCCCAAAGCATTCGGGGAGCAACTTTATCGCTACAACAACAACAACAACAACCACTTTTTGCCCCACATCTACTCACTTTTTGTATGGTGAAAGTGGATGGTTGTGGGTCGGTATGAAGGTATCACCCGCATCAATTTTATGAAAAAATAGTTCTCACATATTTGTAAAGCCTTGACCAAAGTTTCTCTACTGGAAGTATTTTTGGCCGAAGATATAAGTTTGACATGACAAGATATGGTAAGGCAAATCGTGATATTATGAGCACAGACGACAATAGATATGAAGAAAACTTGACATGACATAACAGAACATAACGAAACATGTAAAGAACTACAGTTATGTTGATCCAGTATATTACTTTACGAGAAAACCCTAACAAGGCACCAACTCCTCTCTTACGCCCCGATTCTAAGCGTTACCGGTAAAATAGTTCCCAGAACATTATGTAACCGAATATCGTTACCAGGGCTTTTATTCGCGATTCTGGCCCAAGTGAAATTTGAAAGGTAGTTTTTTTCGCTTTCACGGTTGCCACTTTGGACCAAAAATGGTCGTTTCAACCCCATTTGATCCGCTGGTCCCTTTTCTTCAATTTTGGTCCGTTTTAAGCAGTAGCCACGATTGGTACTTTTCTTTCTTTTTCACTCAGGTAAAAATTCATAATATTGCTCACAAATTCGCCACACTTCGTTAGCCCCCATATAATTTTTAATTTACTTCAATGGAACTCTCACCAAAAAAAATTGCTCAGTCAGTAAAATGTACCAGAACAATAACATTTCACCTAGGATATAATTTATGCCAGGTATTAAAAAGGAAAGTGTTGGCAAACACATTGTCGTTAATTGTTGATAAAATAACCGACTAAAAAAAAACTCTTGTTTTATAATAATATTAATAACGGATAGATATTTCGATCGGTTATACAACACTATGTAAAATATATGAAAATAAAAATTGCTTCTCGCCTAGCATAGCTTATAGCGAGCACTCTGCCGTGAGCCTAACACTTTCAAAACTTTTACAAAGAAATTCTATGCATTACTTCTCCTTTGGCAATTTGATATTTAAATCTTTCACACCCAGCTCAATGAGTTCAAGGAATTCCAGGACCATTGTGGTGTTAAACCACGCAAGGTAATTTAAAACTAAGTATCTTGGCACAAGAAATATTTTAACTCGAAGACAGAAAGAAGCAAATGCAAAAGAGATTTGATTTCGGAACAAATGTTTTGTACAAAATTATTCCTATACGTGCTAGCAGAACCCCTGAGGCCTGGGATCCAAACTCACACTTACTGAATCTAGGCTCTGATATGAAGTTTAAATGTTAAGGGAAAAAGTAAGCATCTATAAAAATAGCACTAACAAAATTGCCTAGTTTCATTTATGATTTACTGAGTTTTCCTCACACATAGTACGGCAACACCAGAAGGCAAATTTTGAACCGTTTCTTACTAAAACCTAACTGCACTATACATTTTATTTCATTGCAATCAACAACATAATGCTAGAACCAAGAGCTTTGTGACCAAAACTAGGTTCACAACGTTTGGTTGGTGGAAGACATAGACTTATCCTATATCAAAATATAGTATCATTTTTGGTTGCATGCACATATATATGTTTGTTAGGCTTGAATTAAAGGAAAGTCTTCACTATGTTTAGTAAAATTGTATATGGAAACATCCTAAAATTTCGTATTTTATACTAATAAAATAAAACAAAAAATTTGGTCCTTTTTTTCGAAGAATTTTTGTCCCAAATGAAAACATGGTGTGGCAACCATATTCGCTTTACCGAAAATGTGTCACTTGTAGATACGAGGTTAACGAATAAACGGGACGATGTATGTGCATATTATGCATGATAAGTTTCTACATATGTAATTTATTCTGTGAAAGTACATAATGTAGATAAATATGTATAGCAAGAGGCAACATTTTTTTATACCTTTCATGAAAATGAAATGGTATATTAATTTCGTCGCGAAACCGAAAATTGTAAGTCCTTAAAGGAAAATAGATAGACCCACCATTAAGTATACCGAAATAATCAGGTTGAAGAGCTGAGTTGATTTAGCCATGTCCGTCTGTCCGTCTGTCTGTTTGTATGCAAACTAGTCCCTCAATTTTTGAGATATCTTGATAAAATTTGGTGAGCGGGTGTATTTGGGTGTCCGATTAGACATTTGTCGGAACCGACCAGATCGGACCACTATAGCATATATCCTCCATACAACCGAATTTTCAGAAAAAGAGGATTTTTGTAATATCTTACCCAATTTAACAGATTGAAGCTTCAAACTTCACCATATACTTTCGTATATTGCACATATTGTTGCCTGAAAAAATTGATGAGATCGGTCGTATATATAGTATATATCCCCCACAACCGATTGTTCAGATAAGGAACTTTTCGTAATTACTTCCCTATTTTAAGAGCTAGAGGCTTCAAATTTCAACGAATGCTTACGTATATAGCATATATTGTTGTCTGAAAAAATCATAAAAATCGGTGGTATATATAGTATATATATGGTGGTATATATAGTATATATATATATATTTTCGCAAATTTTAGCCCCATTTTAACAGCCAGGAGCTTCAAATTTCACCGAATATTTACGTGTGTAGCATATATTGTTGTCTGAAAAAATCATAGAGATCGGTTGTATATATAGTATATATCTCATACAACCGATTGTTCAGATAAGAAACTTTGCGCAATTTCTACCCCATTTTAACAGTTATAAGCTTCGAATTTCACCGATTGCTTACGTATATAGTATATATTGTTGTGTCAAAAAATCATAGAGATCGGTGATATATATAATATATATATGATGGTATATATAGTATATATATATTTTTTTTACGATTTCGGCCCCATTTTAACAGCTAGAAGCTTCAAATTTCACAAAATGCTTACGTATATAGCATATATTGTTGTCTGAAAAAATCATAGATATCGGTGGTATATATATTATATACTTCATATAAACTGTCATTTGTACCCCTTTTTTACGGCTAGAAGCTTCAAAATTCATCAAATTTCATCAAATAGTTACATTTACGTCATATATTTTTGAAATACGTGATTCGTAGTCATAGTTTTTACATGCAGACCACAAAAAACGTGAAGCTTTGCATCCTCACACAAAGTACCTACCTATCTTTTATTTTATATTTATCTTAAAAATCGTTTAAATATGTTCAAATTTCACCAAATGCTTACGTGTATAGCATATATTGTTGTCTGAGAAAATCAAAGATACCGGTGGTATATATAGTATATATCCCATACAACCGATTGTTCAGATAAGAAACTTTGCGCAATTTCTTCCCCATTTTAACAGCTAGAAGCTTCAAATTTCACCAAATGCTTACGTGTATAGCATATATTGTTGTCTGAAAAAATGATTGAGATCGGTAGTATATATAGTATATATCTCATACAACCGATTGTTCAGATAAGAAACTTTGCGCAATTTCTGCCCCTTTTTAACAGCTAGACGCTTCAAATTTCACCATATGCTTGCGTATATAGCATATATTGTTGTCTGAAAAAATCATAGAGATCGGTGGTATATATATTATATACCCCATATAAACTCTAATTTTTGCCCCCTTTTTACGGCTAGAAGCTTCAAAATTCATCAAATTTCATCAAATAGTTACGCTTACGTCATATATTGTTGAAATACGTGATTCGTAGTCATAGTTTTTACATGCAGACCACAAAAAACCTGAAACTTTGCATCCTCACACAAAGTACCTACCTGTTTTTTATTTTATATTTATCTTAAAAATCGTTAAGGTATGTAGATCTGTTCACTATATATTTCTTATCTTATACATCCGATTATTCGGAGATTACGAACGGGATAAGATTATTGTTCAGCCCCATTCATGAAAGGTATGAAGTCTTCGGCACAGCCGAAGACAGTCCCGTTCTTACTTGTTACTATTATCTTTTCTTATTTGCGCTTACAATTCTTTATTTTTCAGTTTTGCCTTTTTCTAAACAACAGCTGTTGTGTGGTTATTTCGATGTAACCACCTACTTTTGTGGGTAAAAAATTATCCGGCTACTTTCGCGGGTAGAATACCAAAAGGGTGTAAAAGTTGCCACATGATTTCGTTACCGTGGTGAAGAATGTTGTTACCACACTAGAATCGGGGCGTTAGAGGAAACCAGGGCTGTTGATGTTATCTTTGCTCACTCCGCTATATACTCGTATTCATTTCAGATTAGCTACTTGTCTGACACCTAAATATTTGACTTTGTCACTTAGTCCAAGGCTTGAGTTCGCGCTGGTTCGAATGGTAAATAATTGCGAATCTTGCGATGTCCGTTGAAATCAGTATATGCTCCTAGGAAGGTACGATGGAACATCGTTGCTGTACTTTTTGCCCACCCTAATCTATATTCACGCATGAATGACGGACTATGCACAACAGCCGGATATTAAAAAGTGAAAGTCATTAAAGTGTAAAACTTAACGCAAAATCGCTCCCTTTCACCGCACTAAAAGCAACAACAAACGAAGCGTTCTAGTATTGGCATGGACATTTAATATTTATGTGAGTATCTGCGGATAAAAATAGTGAATAAATTGCTAACTTATATTGCCAACGAAACGATAAAAAAGAGATGGTGAAGAAGTAGTAAAAGTAAATGGTGAAAGTGAAGTGCAAAAAGAGTAGCACAAAAAAAAAATAAAAAAATGAGGAAAAATGTGAATAAATTAACGACGCAGCGATAGGGAGCATAAAAAAATATTCGTTGGAGTGTTAAAAATATATCAGTCGGCGGCGTGTGTAGGTCTCCTTATGAGCAAAAATGCAACATTTAAGGGAGGGGGCGCAAACGAAGCAAAACGAAAGTATCTATGGGAAGTGATTACATACCAATGGTGGACCACAATGGGAGGTGGTGTAGAAGTTTTCCGCACGACTGATGACCTACATAATATAAAAGGGGGAGCATGGTTATACATATAGGGTTCTGTATCATGGGGTATGGATGGTAAGCGCTGTTCTGAAATTTAGCAAAAATTTAATCACTCTTCCTGTTGTTGTGGCTACTTTTCTTTTTATATGGCAATTACGCCGGCGTGTTGCAAGTGACCGAGCGTGAGATTATTGCGGATTTTTAGTGAAATAGCTGTGAATATTGGTAGGAAACCCAGAGTTAGCAGGAATGCTAGTGGTGTTCATTGTGTAATTGCAGAGATTGCAAAGATATTGCACTTTCGTAGGAAATAATTAAATGTGAGTAAATTTTTTTTATGTACCTAAGGTTTTTGTTTGAGGAAACAGGTGTTAAAGGGGAACAAAGAGGAAGGCTGTATGTGAGCACTTCAGAATACTTGTTTGCATTTTTCGAGAAATTTAGATTTATTTGCATTAAGGAGGCTAGAGTACAAAATTTAGTTTTTTAATACTTCAATATCAGCCCGAAACTCAGAAGAAGCACACATAAAGCTCCATGTGGTCTTCGTACGCACTAAGGAGTGGCTAGGCTCGCGCAGACTGCAGTTGGCAGCAGAAAAAAACAGAACATGAAAAAGATAGTTCAACTTAGGGGTAAGATGACACTCCAGACATGGTAACATTACTAAGCAGATTGATGGCAAAGATCGGAAAACCAAGAGAAAACAAAAAGAAGATGCACATCATCCAATCCACGCTACTCTACGACTTCGAACTGTGGGAAAACACACTTCGTAAGAGGAATCGGTATAAGCTTGTAACAGCTGTGCAGCGAACAGCTGCTCCGAGAATACCCTCCGCTTGCCGTACTGCACCATGAACAGCCGTACAAGTGATAACCGGAATGATCCCCATCGACTAATAAGCGTTGGAAAGAAGAAGGTTATGGGAAACAAACGGGCAGATGGATCAAGAGCGCACGGAAGTCTTTAGCAAAGAGGGAAAGAAAAACGCGTTTAGGATGTGGCAAAAACGATAGAGAAATTAAAAATGAGGCAAATGGACAGCGCAACTAATAAGAGATGCTGAAGCATAGAGCACCTGAAGCTTCGAGGAGATGCAGATAAGGACGATGCTGAGTGGCCTAGAAGAGTGGCAAGAAACCACACTTAGAACAAAAAACCGACACCTAGACGAAGGAAGAACAGAAGGCTCTTAAAAAACGAGAAATATGGAACAAACCCTGAAATTATGCGAAATGGGTGTGGGTGACGATCCCAAAAGGGGTAGTTTTTGGTTCACGGATAAAAAAAGTTACTCCTATAATAAAAAAGAGAGAACTGTAGGCTCATGACGGTTATTCGGACTGGACACTGCTTTTTGGCGTCACATGTATTTAAGTTAAGCTTGACAAGTGATAGCAGACGAAGGAAGTGCGGGTTGGAGTAGTAAACGATCGAGCACGTTTTTCGCTCGTGTTCTGCGCTTGCCAGGCTGAGACTCCTGTTATTAGGAGTGAAACAGGTATCAGATCAATACGCAGCAAGTGTCATAAGTCCTGAAAAATATTTAGTATTTGCTATAAGAATGAAGTTATTTTATTATATAGGTCCTGGTTTTTGATAGTGTTTTTCGGTTTGGTAGTTTAACATTTTTCTGATATGTGAGTTCCTCGTGGACCGGCCAGTTCCACCTAATCTTACCTAGTCTACGGACATTAGTTTGCAGTGACAGGTAGGTGAGTAAGTAGTAAGTAAGTAAGTAAGGCAGCCTCTTGAATCAAGGGAGGGAGATGAGACTCTTTGAGGACGCTAGAAAAATGTATTTGGAGGCTTTGAACTCTTTTGACGGATTTCTGTATTCCTTTTTGAATCGCCATCTCTTGCTACTTAGTCGCAGCACAAATCGGGTTAGGCCCTGAGTCTCGCTTGAGAAATACTTTTGAAGCTTCAAAATCAAGAGCTGATACCAGAGGGGACTAAAGGTTATTTCAATTACCTTTCTGTTGTGTACCTTTAATGTTCAAGTATTTCGTTAGGATTCTTGCTTCTTGCTTCTACTGTCGAGCATTGTATATTTAGATACTTCGTATAGGTTTCGGTCTTACGCGTACTCTGGTTTGAGGTTGATTTTTCTGAATATTGAAAAACGAATATACCAACAGTTATTCTGACGATACACTTGAACCTTTCAAACAGTTTTAATACCACTGTCCTCTTCAAAGCACGCGATCTATGGACAGCAAATTTAAATATGCAAATATGCGAGTCAATGCTTCAACTCTGACTCGCTGTGATGCGTACCAAAACGTGCTACGCGTGCAAATTAAATTAAAAATTAAAACAACTAACAATGCAAAAAAACAACAAAGTACTGAAAAGTGAAGTTGAAAAGAAAAAAGTAAATGAATAAATGGACGTTAGTGGTTGGGCAGTCGCTTTAATTGACATTCAAAAATGTCAAGCTAAGACGCAAGAAATTAAAAGAAGACGGCAAGCAAAGTTGCATAATTTTCAATTTTATCTCATGTAGAAGCTTTGCAGCCAAAGTTAAATATTTAATTGAAATTAGCACAGAATAAAGTATGCTGCAGATAAGTGCACTGAGAAGGAAACATTTTATGAGTGCGGTAGAGGGCACTAACAAACTTGAAAATATAATTTTATGCATTAGCCCAACTCCTTGCCGTTGTTGGACCATTGAGTTTAGTCGCAGGCTAAAAGCGTATGCAAGATGCTTGCTGTTCGCTATGAACTAGGGCGCCGTAACCCACTGATTACTATTTATCGACCATTTTCTAAGTAGTATAACTTATGCCGTTCTAATTGAATATCAGCTGAAAACTCGATTGCCTTACTCCACACACACATGAAACCCAATGACTACTTGTGAGTTTCAAATAAACTTGACTGGCATGTGAGAACTGTGTAGTTCGAACATATTTATTTCAGTCCTGCTAACTGCAATGCCGTTCAGGTTTCGCTAAATATGTACACACATTCCAGCTCTGCAAGCCCTCAAAATAATTTTGCTCCACTTTCGCCCTCCCAATAGCCACAACTTCAATTTTAGTCACTCTGCTCCTCTCATATGTGAAATATCATTATGCTGTCATATGTTTTTTGTTGTTGTCGTTTCGTCGACGTTGTGCCGACTCAAACTCCTGCTGTGTTCACTATCATGCTGTGCTCTATGATTTGCTTTGTCGCCTGTTTGGTCTTTTACATTTGGCCTTTTGATGTTGAGGCGCATGCGGTTTGGCGTTTATATTACGCTTTTATATTGGCCACGGTTGGCCGTAGGGTTATTTGTGTTGGCTGCCGGAATTGCGTGCAGGTTTTTATTTTCAATTATTATGCATATTTAAAGTTTATTTAGTATTTTATTATATTAAATTAATATTTAATTTGATTTTATCATACATTTCATTTTACAGCGAAGCTTTCGTGAGCTTCTGCTTCCTATCATTTTCTAATGGGTAAGATGTTGTCCTGACACTGCGACCACATAAGGTCCAATCAGTTTGTAAGTGATGTGGCTGATACTTTTGCGTAATGCGCTAGAAAGTGCGATGCATAAACTTGGATTCCTGTGATACGCTCGGAGTCTTCTGTCATCCGCCTGGATTTTATTGTAAAATTTAAGGGCATTGCGTCCAGCGGTCAGGGTCTAAAGCTTTGCGTATACATGCATTTTTTTTTCAGACTAAGCAAACATAATCTCGGCTTCTGCGGATTACACTTTGAGTTTACTAATTTTTGTTGTTATATCGGCCTACTGATTTTAAGATCGCGGGTTCGAATCGAGCTCAAGGCCTAACAATAATTTTTTATCATTATTATTATGATAAATTTTTTCTTAATTGAAAAAATTTTTAAATTAGAATAGAAGAAAGAAAAAATTTAGACAACTGCCAAAGCTCGTTGTATAGATCCATTTCGGGAACTGCTAAATTCCTTCATCGGCAACGTTTAGGCGCCGCTGCTATAACCATTCAGCCACCACAGCGGTTTTTTGTTTGTCTTCATTAATCCTACTTCTATTCTGGTTCGTGCCAATTGATATTCACAACACTGCGACATCTGTTGCAGAATAGCTGTGAAAATTGGACTTGTTTGTTGGCAATGCTGCCATAGTGTCATATTTTATTGACACTTTTTCCCCGTGCTCTGGGATGTATTAACAATTTTTGTTGTTATATCGGCCTACTGATTTTAAGATCGCGGGTTCGAATCGAGCTCAAGGCCTAACAATAATTTTTTATCATTATTATTGTTATGATACATTTTTTCTTAATTGAAAAAATTTTTAAATTAGAATAGAAGAAAGAAAAAATTTAGACAACTGCCAAAGCTCGTTGTATAGATCCATTTCGGGAACTGCTAAATTCCTTCATCGGCAACGTTTAGGCGCCGCTGCTATAACCATTCAGCCACCACAGCGGTTTTTTGTTTGTCTTCATTAATCCTACTTCCATTCTGGTTCGTGCCAATTGAAATTCACAACACTGCGACATCTGTTGCAGAATAGCTGTGAAAATTGGACTTGTTTGTTGCCAATGCTGCCATAGTGTCATATTTTATTGACACTTTTTTCCCCGTGCTCTGGGATGTATTAACAATTTTTGTTGTTATATCGGCCTACTGATTTTAAGATCGCGGGTTCGAATCGAGCTCAAGGCCTAACAATAATTTTTTATCATTATTATTGTTATGATAAATTTTTTCTTAATTGAAAAAATTTTTAAATTTGAATAGAAGAAAGAAAAAATTTAGACAACTGCCAAAGCTCGTTGTATAGATCCATTTCGGGAACTGCTAACTTCCTTCATCGGCAACGTTTAGGCGCCGCTGCTATAACCATTCAGCCACCACAGCGGTTTTTTGTTTGTCTTCATTAATCCTACTTCCATTCTGGTTCGTGCCAATTGAAATTCACAACACTGCGACATCTGTTGCAGAATAGCTGTGAAAATTGGACTTGTTTGTTGCCAATGCTGCCATAGTGTCATATTTTATTGACACTTTTTTCCCCGTGCTCTGGGATGTATTAACAATTTTTGTTGTTATATCGGCCTACTGATTTTAAGATCGCGGGTTCAAATCGAGCTCAAGGCCTAACAATAATTTTTTATCATTATTATTATGATAAATTTTTTCTTAATTGAAAAAATTTTTAAATTTGAATAGAAGAAAGAAAAAATTTAGACAACTGCCAAAGCTCGTTGTATAGATCCATTTCGGGAACTGCTAAATTCCTTCATCGGCAACGTTTAGGCGCCGCTGCTATAACCATTCAGCCACCACAGCGGTTTTTTGTTTGTCTTCATTAATCCTACTTCCATTCTGGTTCGTGCCAATTGAAATTCACAACACTGCGACATCTGTTGCAGAATAGCTGTGAAAATTGGACTTGTTTGTTGCCAATGCTGCCATAGTGTCATATTTTATTGACACTTTTTTCCCCGTGCTCTGGGATGTATTAACAATTTTTGTTGTTATATGGGCCTACTGATTTTAAGATCGCGGGTTCGAATCGAGCTCAAGGCCTAACAATAATTTTTTATCATTATTATTGTTATGATAAATTTTTTCTTAATTGAAAAAATTTTTAAATTAGAATAGAAGAAAGAAAAAATTTAGACAACTGCCAAAGCTCGTTGTATAGATCCATTTCGGGAACTGCTAAATTCCTTCATCGGCAACATTTAGGCGCCGCTGCTATAACCATTCAGCCACCACAGCGGTTTTTTGTTTGTCTTCATTAATCCTACTTCCATTCTGGTTCGTGCCAATTGAAATTCACAACACTGCGACATCTGTTGCAGAATAGCTGTGAAAATTGGACTTGTTTGTTGCCAATGCTGCCATAGTGTCATATTTTATTGACACTTTTTTCCCCGTGCTCTGGGATGTATTAACAATTTTTGTTGTTATATCGGCCTACTGATTTTAAGATCGCGGGTTCGAATCGAGCTCAAGGCCTAACAATAATTTTTTATCATTATTATTGTTATGATAAATTTTTTCTTAATTGAAAAAATTTTTAAATTAGAATAGAAGAAAGAAAAAATTTAGACAACTGCCAAAGCTCGTTGTATAGATCCATTTCGGGAACTGCTAAATTCCTTCATCGGCAACGTTTAGGCGCCGCTGCTATAACCATTCAGCCATCACAGCGGTTTTTTGCTTGTCTTCATTAATCCTACTTCTATTCTGGTTCGTGCCAATTGATATTCACAACACTGCGACATCTGTTGCAGAATAGCTGTGAAAATTGGACTTGTTTGTTGGCAATGCTGCCATAGTGTCATATTTTATTGACACTTTTTCCCCGTGCTCTGGGATGTATTAACAATTTTTGTTGTTATATCGGCCTACTGATTTTAAGATCGCGGGTTCGAATCGAGCTCAAGGCCTAAAAATAATTTTTTATCATTATTATTGTTATGATAAATTTTTTCTTAATTGAAAAAATTTTTAAATTTGAATAGAAGAAAGAAAAAATTTAGACAACTGCCAAAGCTCGTTGTATAGATCCATTTCGGGAACTGCTAAATTCCTTCATCGGCAACGTTTATGCGCCGCTGCTATAACCATTCAGCCACCACAGCGGTTTTTTGTTTGTCTTCATTAATCCTACTTCCATTCTGGTTCGTGCCAATTGATATTCATAACACTGCGACATCTGTTGCAGAATAGCTGTGAAAATTGGACTTGTTTGTTGGCAATGCTGCCATAGTGTCATATTTTATTGACACTTTTTCCCCGTGCTCTGGGATGTATTAACAATTTTTGTTGTTATATCGGCCTACTGATTTTAAGATCGCGGGTTCGAATCGAGCTCAAGGCCTAACAATAATTTTTTATCATTATTATTGTTATGATAAATTTTTTCTTAATTGAAAAAATTTTTAAATTTGAATAGAAGAAAGAAAAAATTTAGACAACTGCCAAAGCTCGTTGTATAGATCCATTTCGGGAACTGCTAAATTCCTTCATCGGCAACGTTTAGGCGCCGCTGCTATAACCATTCAGCCATCACAGCGGTTTTTTGAGTTTACTAGTAAAATTCCACCAGATCTCCAGTTATTCAACGTACCATCCAAATATATTTAGATTGATGCGTGACTATACCCGAAAGCATTATTGAGTACCGAGTTCTCCACTGACTTCGGATAGAGAGATATCATAAAGACACCAAGGTGAATTTGTACTAATTTCATAGTGGTTAATAAAGCTGATTATATGTAAACAGGATCGGCACGTATTTATTTGACTATTGAGTGACAAAAACCTGTATGAAATAATCAAATACAATCAGGGGTTGACGTCTCGAATGGCATATACTGCGTCTCGGTATGTAGGAACAGGAATATCATATAGACGCTAAATATTTTGCAGCCTGTTTCTTTTTGCCTGAGTTGGAAGATACCCTTCATATGATGCTCTATATTGGTGAATGATATCCAGTATAGCAACAGAAGATATGTACGTGCTTCCAGGTGGCGAAATTATAGCACGCCCAGAATATAAAGTGCGCCGTGCAAACACAATATGGCAAAAACTTCGTTTTGAAGCCTCATGGATTGAATTACGGTGAAGTCATACTAAAGTGTGAGTTTCTGTACTTTTTTTTGTGGCTAATAAAGTTTACTCTTTATAAATAGTATTTGACAATCTAAAGACACGAACCTGTAGAAAGTAATCGAAAATGCCACCAGCGAATGAATCAGATTCAGGACCAAAGTAAAAACCCTACAGAGAAAATTGGAGACAGTCCCTCAAAGTGACAGTTTTGATCTTCAGGTTTATTGACTATCTTCAAACTGGTTCTAATTGGATACAAAACGAGACAGTTCGATAGCTAAACTTGTGCCAACAGCGCTTACCTGGCTAGGTGTATTTGAATAAATTAACCAGGGGTTGCAACTATAGACTGAAATGTCAAAAATTTTAGAAATAATACCGCCTCTTGATACGATAGTTATACGCCAGTTTGGAAATAGTGAGATACGCTGCAGGGAAGTAAAGCCATCCTACGAAAAAAGTTTAAATAATAAAAAAACAAATAATGCTACAATGAATTGATTTAACTACTTCTGGTAGAAACCTTTTCTGTGGGAATCTACAAACTTTGACGACAGAGGTTACCCTAGAGGCCACAAGCATGCCTTAAGTATCCAGCAACCATGTATATGAGTACTACATGGGGGAGAGGTGATAGATGTTATTAAGTTTCACTTATTCAGAGAGGGAGAGCAATTCGGTGGCATATGGAAAGAAACGTGGTGTTAATGATTGGGAGAGCAGGGCTCTTTATTAAGCCTAAAAACGTGAAAAAACTACGATCAAGAGTCACAAAGTCCATTAAGTAGGCAGCAACGAACACTGTTGAAGCAGTTGTGAGTACGGGTGCAGATGCTAATGAGGTGCAGCCCATGTTTGTTACGTTAATGTAGATGCTACTTCTAAACATACCTCTTGTGATACCACATCGTTGGTTAGGAACACAGATAATCCTAAGAGACAGAGTTTTCTGCCCAAGTAGACCGTTGGTTGAAAAACTAGTTCTCCGATTGTAATTCAAGAGCGCCGAGCAGTTTTGTGCGCCTCTTCCTGCAAATGATATTTACTGAAACGTTTGAAGTGCTAGGTATCTTGTTGAGATAGACAACAATTTTAAAGAACTGTGCAGAAGTACCTAATCCACTTAGTTCAGATGGCGATTTACTGACGGCGAAAGTAAACCATTCGGTAATATCCGAGCCTGGGGATATAAGGCTTTTTTGAGCAATAATTTCGACGGTAGCTCTAATGAACCTTAAATGCATCTAAAATGGCTTTTTCTACTCGGCAAGCATTGGATGGTTCTTCCCAGCCCACTGAGTTTAGAAAACTGTAAGCTTTCAATTGTTTGCTATCAATGACCGGCTTCTGCAATGAGATTGTCGGCTAATCGCTTATATATAAATGTCTTTTTATACTCTATGTGGGCTTACATAATTACTATGTCGATAGATGTATATGCACTTGCGTATGTACGAGTAAGTACAAAGAAAAATATTTATTTTATAACTTTGACAGCCTGACCACCATTTTACATGGTATTAAATGAAGGTCACACGTCCTTTTGGTCACTCAAGTGCATATGTCCTTGCCCCTAAATCAAATGGTGAACTCAACGCATTCGAAAAAGTAGTAAAAGGACACTCACAGATAGGAATCTATACTTATTTTAGTATGTATATTACTTAATGCTGTAATATAAATTTATATTCAGACATGCTTTGTGGGGTTGGTAAAAAATTGAATGTGTTTTAGAGATGGCCGTGCAATGCAAAGAGATGTTGCTGATGTTATCCCGAAGAGAAGTTTGGTGCTATGGAATCCCTTAGAAGGAAAGGGTGCTAGAAACTGAAAGCCCTAAAGAATAAGAACCCCAAACGCTTTTCGATTATTTTTTGCAAAACTTGGTTTGAAAACCAAACACTTTTCTTTCTTGTGCCATCGTCAGTGTAATTTTACATGCTTCAAGTAACACATGTAATTTTAGACAAGTTTCGACCTCTAACTCTGTTGGTCTTACACTAACAATAGAGCCCAATGTATAAAAAGTTATATGCCTAGCTAGAAAGCTCTCACGAAAGTGATCCCCATAGCTGAGCTGGAAGTCTAGGGAGCAATTAAGTTGATCAAATCGAACTTTTGAGTACTCTCTCTTTGTGTACCTGTTCTCCGAAGATGTTTGAAGTAAACAGTTGTCACATTAATTTAATAACATGAGTGTTCGAGTTGCGCTTTTGGGAAGATGGATTTACTTCAATTGTGTGCAGAGAAGATTTATAAGGGTAACTTATGTATGTTTATTTTAGCTTAAGTATGAAAGTATTTTAAATTCGATACATTGCCAGATATTTTTGTTATATAATGTATAAGGTATAGCCTACTATCTACTCCGATTCGTTTCCGCACTCTTTCGGTTATCATTATAATCGTAGATATAGGCATTAATCGGAAGTCTTATTTATAGTAATGGCAAATGACTGCTCTATCAGATTTTGCTCCCTATCTGCAATCTCCACCATACTGGGATGTCAACGGTTGATGTTATAGCAAACTGAAACCAAGGCAGTTTACTGAGCCATAATTGCCTAATAAGTGCGCTAATACCGCCGAAAGTACCGGTAACTAATCGACTATGGTCTTGGCGTTGAATAACCTGTTGTAACAGACAAAGATGGCAGCTCACTTCCGGCAGTGGAGCCCATAGGGCGAGATCACTACTGCTTAAGGTTTGTATTATAAACAGTTTATGATGTCCAAATCTACAGAGATCAGATTAAATTTGTTGTCTACGTATATGACGCATTAATACTGATATAAGACTCGGTGCTTTTTGTAATTAAGCCCTCATCCCAATTTTCAATTAACCATCTCTAATGAACAAAAGTGCAGTTTTCTTAGGGTGTGAAATACCTTGGAAAAAATTTGAGGTTCAGGTTTCACTGGGAGCGCCATACAGAGCGTTATACGGACCTTGAGAGCTATGTATGGTTGTGAAAGAATGGATGGAAAAAGTTGTGGTTCGTGGCCGCATGTGAGGTATGTATATTCAACGTGTTATTCTACCGAGCGACATGAATATCAATTTGGGGAACGTTCAAAGAGTGGTGTAATCACTGGGCCGATTAGATTATGACCTACAAAGACTCTGGATGTAATAAGAAATATGCCCTCGTACGATCTATTTATCATGAAAATGACATCTAAGGGTATCAGTGAGCTTCTAGTCACATTTCTGGTCTTCATACAAGGAAAAACGATTCGAAGCTTCACTGAAGTTGAGTTGGCGGGGCATATTCAGATTAGTTGCGGTATTTCCCGTTCACTGAACAATTATCATTAAGGAAACACAATACTTTATGTTGAAAATCATTCTTCGGAACAAAAGAAACTGGGCAGTATCTTCTTAGTGATTATCCAGAATCAAACTTTTTAAGGCATGCAGAGCTCCCCAAAGATGCCTTAGTGGTGTGTTTTGCTGTTACAGCAGCAACAACAGCCCCTTTCTTCATGAGTGGGCCACTTATCTGAATCCAGGTGTTACATGTTACTTGGAAGTTGCTTCGTCTGATTCCAAAACTGTGTATTGTATGGTATATGGGGCGCTAATCTAACGAAGCTTAAAGTATCGGGATTACTATCATTAATGTTCAAACAAACTCATGCTCTTCTTCAAAAACATACAGTATGCATATTTAAGTAGTTGTCCCTGCTTGACCATAAAATTGTCAACTGGCACGAATGTTAACGGCTGCCAAATGATTGCTCTTGATGTCAGCTTGCTTGCTATTCGTGCGCTTCAATTGACTGGAAAGTTGCTTCATTTTCAGTTTCAACATTCTCTGTTGGTTTTGTTTTTTGTTTTTTTTTACGCATATCTTTTATTTTATTATTATTATATTTCTATGTCTTGCCCATGCGTACGCCTCTTCGGTTTACATTTCCAATTTCAGCATCTTCAGCAAATACTTTATATTTGACCCGCTACGGTCAGTTGGGTGCTGACCCTTAATCATCATCATCATCAATATCATCATCATTATTATAGTGTGTTGACATAACTATGATAATGGTCTTGGTGGTAAAATATGCTGCTGTTGCTGAAGTAAA
Organism: Eurosta solidaginis; assembly: GCF_040869045.1. NCBI lineage: Eukaryota > Metazoa > Arthropoda > Insecta > Diptera > Tephritidae > Eurosta > Eurosta solidaginis. The sequence continues at coordinate 15,759,648 of NC_090320.1, forward strand.
GTTGATATTCATTTTCATTGATGGACATCCCATTCAGGTTGAGTGAATTGCTCGGTGGGTCGGTCACATTGCTGGCAACGGCATTAACAGCAAGGCGTTAACACACACGCATATTGATATTGCCATATTCGAGATCTAGACATTCATACCCATGCTGCAAATGATATGATGATAGTAATTTAAAGAGTGATATGTGTGTGTGTTGGTGACCTGCGCCACTTCTATTATATATTTGGCACATTTTGCCATACGTTTCAGGGAGGATAAATGAAAAATCCTGTTGCGTGACATTCATTACATACATTTTGTGCTTCTTTGGTGTAAAAATATCCTTTCGTATAATGTGACCTTCATTTGTGAAACCTTTTACACATAACTTGTTGCTGTGTGCGTTTATATTAATGTGAGTAAACCAATGGTAATAAAATTATTTATTTCGCATTGTTTAAATTTAGTTTGAAAGTCAAAACGCTCTAAGCCTAAAAAAACCATAAAAAGTCAAAGGTGGACATAAAAGGGATTTAAGCAAGGGACAAATTTTAATAGTTATTTTCTTTTGCTGAGTCGAAAAAGTCCTGGTCAAAAAATTTTCTTAGATGAAAGCTGATGGGATGCCAAGTATACGCATAGCATTTTCCCGACAAATAATGCATTATTTTTATTTTTCAGACTTTTTTTTAAAAAACTCCACAAATATAGGTAAAATCCAGACTTTTATTTTATAAGTTCGGAAGTAAAAGTTAAATTCGGACTTTTATTTTTTTAGCACAACAAAAATCCGACCCTACAACTATGGAATGGCCCATACAAATGAAAAAATTTCTGTACTATAGATTATACTAAACGTTTAGATTTGAAACTTTTGTGGTCATTTGAAAGTTCTTTTTTCCAAAAAAACCAAGACCAATTTGTAAGGGATCTGGTAACACTTACAAGAAAAGACAACTCTGAGGTCAATCAGCTGACGAGGGAGATGGGGAATGTTGGAGAATTGAACTTTTGAGATTATTCTTGTTTATACTGTCATAGAAGAAACATAAACGCCTACAATTAATAAAGGCCATATTTCAATATAATTAAAATAAATTACAAGTTATCGCTTTTAAATTTTTACAGTACTAAACGTATACTTTTCCATAGGAAACTTACACCTGTTTTTTCTCCATAAAGTTTGAACCAAATGAAATATTGCCTTGAAATTCCATACAACGCTTTCTGTTGAAACAAGAAGGATTCTGTAGGATAAAAAATGATCTCATTTAGGCAAGCCGTTTCATAGTTATAGGGACGGACTTTTATTCTGTCTTTAAAAAATAAAAGTTCGGATCTAACTCTTATTTATGGACTTATAAAATAAAAGGAATGACAATTTAGGTCCCTGAATCAAACCCTTTGAAGGTGCAAATAAGATCTCCGCAGCTGTGTCAAAAGCTTTGTTACACTCACGTAGGGATGGTAATTTGACTAACAAAATTATATAAACTGTTTAGATAAGAAAACATAGTACTACATGGCAATACATAACATAGCTTAACATATCATAACAATGCACAACACAACAAAGCTTTACAAAATATGAAATAATATAATACAGCTAAAAAATAACATGACATAACAGAATAGAGAAAAATATAGCATAACGTAACGTTGATTAACATATTATAGTTAGTGCAACATAGCAGCCCTAAATTAAAGCATAACAAAACATAAAGAAATATAATATTTCGCGCATAATACATAAAAAAATTAAAAAGACCACTGTTGTAACAAATTAAGAAAATAAAACATAACACCACATAGCACAACATAACATAACACAGAAAAGTATTATCGAACATGGTGCAAAAACGTATATATACATATATTACTAACAAACAAAAAAGTCGAGCTGAATAACATAATAAAGCAGAACAAGATTTAAAATAATATAACATAACACAACAGAACTCCGTATAATATATTATATCATAACAAAACATCCTAATATAACATAATATTAAATACTATAAAAAATTAAAACATAGCATAACACGAAATAGAGCCACAACATAACAAAATAAAACAAAAGGTTTTTTATTTCGTATAATAACATAACTCTACGTAACATAAAGTGGCATAACATAATTGAAATAACTCAACTTAACAAATTCACCTAATTCAGAAAAGAAGTTACCAGTAAAAATATTTCCGGGATTGTTGTGGTTGTTGTAGATAGATCCCCTCTCCAAGTACTAGTCCGACTATGCTGGTAATGATATAAAATAACCATATCGAACTTTCTAGGGCATCCCCCCTCAATTCTACATAAACAACGTGCGGCCACCAGAGGTACGCCGGCTAAATAATTGTATCATACATTCATATTAGTAACACTCAGAGAAAAACGCCGTTTTAAAATCGAGCACCACTGGACTCAATTCAAGCTTTTCATGTTCTTACTTTTTTGTTCTTGAAAAACGAACGACCTGTTCTTAAAACAACAACCTTGTTGTTGAACTGACACCATTTTCTTGAAAAGAGAACGACTGGTCTTAAAATATGAACAAATGTTCTATTAATGAGAACGATGTTCTTAAATTAAGCCCAAGAAAAAAAAAAAAAACGGTACAATTCGTGTGCACTACAAACGAACCGTTATTGAATTGAGACCGAAAAATGTTAAATCGACCCCAAATCGTTTTCGAAGCGTGAGAACGAAAAGTCTTAAATCGAGCCCAAGTAGTGCTTGAAATGAGCACAGAAGTTGCACACATCAATACCAAACTGGTCATAAAATACGAACTTGGAAAAACTGTTCTTAAAACTGTTCTTAAAACATCGGTCACAAGTTAAGAAAAAACGTACTTAACAGGCTTTTGTCAACGAATGTTCTTAATTTTGAACTTGGTTCGTTCGTTTTAGAACGATTTTTTCTCTGAGTGAAGGAGATCTTGACCATTGCGTCGAAAAAAATGTGCGTTGCGGTTTAAAACTTCTGGAATCCCCATTGCTTATTGTAAAACGCGACGAGACCAGTCAATTTGGTTTCGTTTTAGCTCTTCCTGCGAAAGATGCAACGACTTGCTTTTTCCTGTGAATGTGCCAAGTATTCTCTGGGGTCAGGTATGAGGTTTTGATTCAGAGCTGTAAAAAGTGTTGGCTCTTCACTGCCTTTCTTGCCTTACGGAGGATGAAAGTTAGAGCATACTGCCTATGTCTGCTATGGCGTGAATGGGGTAAAAAACAAGCTCGCCTAGAGACCTCTACTAATGTAGGCATCTAAAAGAGGAAAATATTCGAGTTGTGAGTTTGTATTAAGGAAGAGAGACTGGTAGATTTATATTGTACAGGCTCTTGAAAAAGCAACTCGAACAACAAATCACGGCGCGCAGGCTAAAGAAAATCTAAACAAAGAATTGTCTCGTATAAACGACAGAACACATTTAAGTCCGCATCCGGCATGATATCAGACCCGTATTTTGCGACTTTAGTGTCGAGAAGGGAAAGGTAGTTGTCATTGGTTCTAATGCAACATTTCTCAGTGACGGGAATCTGATTGACGCCGTGAGTCCAAAACGTGAGCTATGTGTAGTATCGCGTTCTAGATAAGGAAATCATGTCAATCACATCGTAATCGTCGGCTGCCACAGCTCATAGGGGACGCGAGGTCGAGGACTCAGTATTGACCGGAACTATCATCTCTTGTCGGAAACTATTCGCGCATTTTGCTTTTGTGCAAAGAAAGTTCAAAGAACATGCCGAAGAAAGATTGCTGGTGATAATCCGATAGCGGAACATCCGCCTCTTTTTCCTTTTCGTTAGCTACAAGTTTGGATGAGAAATATTTTTCAGAATATCGATGAGCCTGTGCTTGAGAAGCGGAAGAAATTGAATGATATGAAAAATTTTGCGCCGGCAGCAGAAGAATTCGATAGTGAAACGGAACTTGTGTAGGCTACGTCTACTTACCTTGGCTAACATCAGATGAGAGTGATTAATGTGTTGTATTGAAGTTGGCTAGAATAGCTCAGAGAGTTATGTTCAATTGAAAAATAAAGAAGCTGTAGGACTAAAGGTCTCCCGAGACCAAAAGACAACTTGGCTTAGTATCATGAGTTTACTGTTATTATTTCGAAATTGTGAGAACAACAAGGTATTCATACAAGTTAAAAAATTTACTAAAACAAAGTACGTTTTCAAAATCTATTTAATCTCTGCCAGCCACTACCTCCCACTAGAAAAACAAAAACCGGACATCAGCCCTCCATCAAATTCATCGCTTTAGTGCGCACGCAACGCACTCATCCCCCTGCCACAAAATCACCGGAAATTCAATAACTAAATTTACTCCCTACTGCGGTGCTCACTGCTGTGCACGCTTCATTGCGCCCACTCACACCACCCTCTCGCCTCTCGCCACTCGCCTCCCATCTATCCCTCAACTTATGTATGCGGCTATGCCTTGCGATTGTGGTAAATGCCATCAACGCCATTAAATTGTGTGATTGATCACAATTTTGAAAGTAATTATCCAAACGTTTTTGCCTCTACCTACTGCCGCATTCCCCTCTCCCCAGCGTACATCTGTTGTCGTATTGTTGCATATTAGATGATTGCACCGATTTGAATGCTTGGTTGCGTGTTGTTGCTTGCTTTTGTTTTTGTGTACAAACGGAAAGTGTGTGATTGTATGTGATTTACATGAACAACAACAAAATATCGAGTATTTGAATTATAAGCACTCAAGTGCTACGCTTTGGCAACTTGGCCATTTGCGGCATTAATGGTAATTACTTTGTACATAATTTGATCACACACACACACACACACAGACACATATGAACTTCTATGCATGTGAGTACAAACATATGGCAACATCCTCTTATATAAATACATTTTAATACATACATATGAGACAGTTTGGACATTATTGAATATGGAAGTTGCAGGAAATTAGCTCCGATGCTCAGCGGCAGAGCATGGTGGAGATGTTGGTTGCATTTAGACATAGAATTTAACAATTTTTGTCTTCATCTGCAAAATTCTCTCTATTCATCTTTTAAATGACCAATACTTTTTACTTTGCCAAGGAGGATTTGGAAATTGGTCGACAGCTCTCCAATGGTTAGTCATACGATGTGTATGCGGTCATCATTACCTCTCATGAAGGAATGTTGATTGAGCCTTTGGGCTTTCATACGCTGCCTTTATTCATATCCGCGTAATGCTCCTAAAGTTTCTTTCGATTCACCTTGAACGTACAAGCCGGTCTGCACATCTTCTCGATAACTATTCTATTGAATATCTCTGCACAATCCATCTTCTTCTATATGGTCCGTTTCAATCTTTGTCGAAAGCAAATCGATAACTCGGCGATATAAAATTGGTAGTTCTCGATAACAAGTTGATATTCTTTAGATAACAAATCGATAGCTTTTCGGTAGCAAATCGACGCTTTTTTCGTTAACTTATCGCGATATTTCCCATTACAAATCGATATTTTTTTGTTAATAAACCGATAATTTTTCGATTACGAATCGATTACTATTATATAATAAATCGATAACATGTCGGTAATTCACTAAATATATAACGATAACTCTTTGATATCAAGCCAACAACATGCCATTAAAACTTCGATAATAATAAATTTTCGTATTCATAAAATAAATTTCCCGAACTCTAGTAAATGATTCAAATAATAATCCCGAAATGATCCCGAAAATGGCTCCAAATAGTTCCGAAACTATACCGAAGTCGTCGTTTAGGAAATATTCCCTAACACCTTCCAGAATAATCTCGAAGTAGAACTTAAACAAATTTAAAAAAACCCGGAATGATCCCAAAATTACTACAAGAAAGCCTCGAAATGATCTCAAAATTAACCTCGAACAGTCTAGTAATGATCCTGGAAGTAGTGGAAGGCAGTCAAGCATCTACCAGTGCGGCTTTAAAACTTGAATTCGATTTCTCCATTTCAGCCTAATTATATAAGCAGCTCCAAAACTGTGTAACTAACACCCAGTACTACGCTGTACGCATAGTAGTACGCCAGAATTGACTGAAGCTTTCTGATGATTATATAAGCATAGCCTAATTATAGGCGGTTCAAATTTTTTTTTTGATGATAAAGGAAATACATAAATTCAGTAACAACATTCCTAATGAGAAGTTCAAAAAAATACATCTTCACTTTCAAAGTTTAATATGTCGCTAATATAAAGAGTTAAAGTTATTAATTACACAGCAAATGTATAGAGTAGATGGCGCGTTGAGCTGAAACCCTTTTTGTTATCGATGTGTAAGCAAAATTTGCTTGGTGCCTTTTGCGGTTTCATTAATCGTTTAATATTAAATACGCTTCATTTGGTATTAACACAAAATTGCGGCGATTCGCTATATTAACACACACACAAACACACATATATAAATCACACATATTGAACACATGCATGAATACCTTTCAATTACATATGCCTAGCTGGACATTGTTTCGTTGCGCATTTGTATGCAATTTGTTATATTTCATAACATATATGCATATACAATAGGGTGGGTCGATTTGTATGGACGAAAGTTAACCGATATCGCGCCATCGATTTTTCGATAGGATATACAGGGTATACATATGAACATTTTTTTAGTAAGTCATGAAAAAAACCTTAAAAATCAAAGTCGAAAAAAATCAAAAAAATAAATTTTCGCAGGCTCGAAAATTATTGTTTGGGTATGCGTAGTCCTGAGCTCAAATCCTATCGAAAAATCGATGGCGCGATATCGGTTAATAAATCGATCCAGTCTAATATACATACATACTCATGAACATGCAGAAATGAGGTATTCAAAACGTATGTTTCAATAGAATTTTATGTATGAATATTACAAGAGATTTAAAATTCTGGACTATTACGTGCATATAACCCGTATTTCTTTGTAACCGTATTGCAAATGAACACCCGGTAGAATACTGAAAAGCATGCCAAAGAACTACAGCAGCAGTGCACAACAACGGCGGAGCTTCGAACAACAACACCTTTTTTTTGTAGTAGTACAAAGAGAATGTTTCGATGTTTGGGCATAGAATTGACGCGAAATGTGTACTGCTTGAAGTATAAGAGAAATCTGTTTGCTTTTCTGAATTTCCGTTACTGCGCTCTCACGACATATAGGTGTACGCCGAATAGTACTCCGAAGTTTTGTGAAGCTCTCGAAGGCAACATTGAGCTACAAAGACCCGCGTAAATAAAAAGCAAAATATTAACCTAAAATCAAATAGAAGAATTGATAAATTGAATATTGATTTCTTGGTTGGTTTTTTGCAGCTCGGGCGCCACTATTATGCATTCGCATTTGAAACAATATTGTGGCGAATGCTAGCATGACTATACTGTTAGTAAATAAATGCACAACAACAATAAAACAAGTAGCCACACTTGTGTACATGAACAGATCAAAGTAATCCATTTACACACGTACATAGAAGGCGACGAAGAATATCTCACATACACATATTAAGTCATCAGCTAAGAGCAGAAATTGTTACACATATACACCCATATAACTAAATAACCAAGTATGCGATACAACTGTTCCATGTTCGTGAAAAGTCTAGACCTTAGGAGAAATATGCGAACAAGACAACAGAGAGTATAAAAGCAGCACAAGCTGATGAAAAACTAATCAGTTTGATTTTAAACACTCTAGCAGTGAAGTATAGTTGTGAAGTACTACTCCCAAAGTAGTCCAAATAAAGACCATTTTACAATACGCATTAATGGAGTTATTTATTTGACAATTCAGTGATTCGAACGTTAGCAGAAGGTGCAAAATAATCAGAATCATCAAAAATTGGTTAGAATATGAAATTCTAAGGATTTTACCCACAGACTTTCTAGATTTGAAGCAACTCTTCTAGAATTACAGATATCGACTGAGTCAACCAGTCATTTGAAGTCAACCGTGGAGCTGTCTCGCATGTCATTTTAGATGTGTTTCTATAGACTGACCCCCCATTTCAAACGGGTTTATTTACATGCTTTGCGTGTTCACGGGTAATTTTTTGTGAAATCACTCAAAGTGCTACCAGGGTGAACACACCGCAGAGACTGCTGAAGACACTAATAAAATCAAATGGAGTTACACTGCTTTTAGTCTTTAGATCAATATTAGCTTGACCGACTGTATTCTTGATAACGCAAGATAGCTGCTTCTATCAAACTGTCAAATATATGTACATATAGGGATAATTAGTGATCACAGACAAGCTCATATTTCCTGCTTTTGTTAATACTGTTTGAAGTTTTGCCTTTTGTGTTGTGTTTAGCCTGATTATTTGAAGCTTTTAGTTGTTATAATTACAAATCAATAAGCTCATATACATTAAAGTACAAATGTATAATCAAAAAAATATACATACAAAGTATGAAATTTATTTTCGAGTTCATAATTATACCCTTTACCGGATTTAAAATACATTGATATAGTTTATTGAAACTGCACAATAAGCTCAGTAATGTAATATGTTGATTTGTAAGTTTGTATTGCTTCAAAGTTAATGCCCAGAAGGTTTTACGATAGCTTATGCCGCACTCATACGCTTACGTATATAAAGTATAGATGAAAGTTTGTGTTTAAATTTTGTTTTACATATTCGAATAGGGATATACACATATACAAGGTGTTGAAATTGAAGCTCAAAGTTTAAGCAGCGGTAGCTTTCTTGATTTACCAAGGACCATAACCCATAGCTCCAGTGGCCTACTTACTATACTTGGCCTCGCATATTAACGATCAGCGGTAAAAAGGAGATTTATATTTAGGCTGAATAAAAGCGACTTTTATGAACAAGTCCGTAAAGTAAAAAAAGGGCAGTAAAAATGGGACTTATCGGGTTTTTCAATTCAAATGTCGATGTGTGCATTCATATAATAACGAATTAGTCTTCTTTTTTTCAATAAGAAGAGGACATACCAAATGACTCAATTGAAGATGGACACATCATGACATTCACATATCATCTGTTATGGAGTTAAGTGGCACAAGCATAAAGGACTGACTGACTTCGATCAAATTTTAAAATGATGACATTGTATAGTTTATACTCGAGACTACATACTCAACATATGGAGAGGGCTTCAAGAATAAGTACGGATTATTTCAAGGGTCATTTCGAAACTATTTCGCTGCATTTTGTATGCAATTTCATGATCACTTCGAATTGAAACAATTTCTGACTCACTTTCGGTCTATTTTAGTTATCACTTTGGGACAACTTCAAGATCATTTAGTGACTAATTCAAAACCATTTCAGGAGAGTTATAGGATCATTCCAAAACCATTTGAGGATTTTATTCGGTTTCCCTTGTAAGAGTATAGCGATGTTCCAAGATTTTCCACCATCGCATAACATTATCATATTTAGCCACCTAGACCCTGGATAAGTCATTAGAATACAGCCACTTATCGAAATTTTCGCTTTGCCCTTAAAAAGTAGGCCCATAACCATAGGGAAAGACACATTCTAGTGAGCTTTGGACGTTTGAAAGAGAACTTGTAGTCAATAACAGTCTCGCAACATTGCACCAGGTAGAATGATCTTAGCCTATGCAAGATTATTTGCGAGTTGGAAGCAGATTTCTAAGGTATCTATTGCTATATTTGTGTAAAACAACACTTTTATAAGTCTTGACAAATTACAGATAGCTACAGGTACTAGAGGACTCACCCTGTATTTCTAAAATCACCTACGTATATGAGTCTAATTGTGCGCGTATGTGCCTGCGTTGTTGGCAATCATTTAGAACATTTTTTAATTCATTAAATTTATAATGAATGACTAAAATTATTATGGTCTAACGCGCATTGCACCCATTCACCCACCTCCATTAATCTCTTCGCAGCTTTCGTATAGCACCTGCGGTCATTGTAGACTAGCAAATGATGGATTATTAATTTGCTCTCCAACTCTAAAAAAGTCTACGCGATATCTGCGTAATTACGTATGTATGTATTTCGCTTCCATTGCTAGTGATGGCATCGCGTTTCAATGCTTACCTTTGTGACTATTCACTCACTGCTGCTGTAGGGCAGGTGTTGGGTGTCGTATGCTTTTGTGTAAATTATTCGGTTTATTTTGGCGCAGAAGTGGACACTGGGTGAAAAAAGTGCAATATTACGTTAAGCTTAATGAGTACTTCTGTGTTGCTGCGTCATTTGTTTATTTTAATTACTACTAGCTTGTGTGGCAGTGTGTGTGGATGCTGTGGGTGTTAGCTTAATATTGGCTTTACAATTATTTTTTTAGTTATATCTATCATGGATTTATTGAAATTTTTACCCAAGGACTAGCAGACCCGGCAGACGTTGTGCTGCCCTAAATTTGGTATATCTGCATACATTTTAGTAAGCTTTTTCCGTCTAACTCTGCCCTCGCCCCTCTACACTTTTTCCTAATCTTTGTATTCACTCCTCCCTCTGTATTTTTCGGTTCATCTATCTCCTCTTCGTCTCATTCTATTTCTTTCTCAGTCTCCTTCTCCTTCTCTCTTTTCTCAAGTTTTTCTCATTCTTCTTCATATCATATTGCCAGTCCCAGAGGGTGGTATGTATTTTGTGCCAATCCCATTCCGAGTCTCAGTCCCAGTCTCACTCCGAGTCTCAGTTTCAGTCTCAGTCTCAGTCCCAGTCCTAGTCCTAATCCCAGTCCCAGTCCGTCGCTGGTCTATTTCCCGGAAAAAAGTATCGTAAATACTATATAGGCAAATTTATATACCAAATTTCAGGCAAATCGAATAGGACGTATGTAAACAGGTATGCGGGTATTATTAATTCATGCCTTTATTTCGGCTTCTCATGCATATTTATCAGTTTTGCCAGGTTGATGCGACTAAATCGAATTTCACAATGAAAATTACTTTAACGCTCTCAGCAACAGCTTTCTTTTGATATCCATAATACACACACATTCTAGGGGTATCCGGGTCCACGTTTTGGTCCATATCTCGAGACCCTAGTCACCCAGAAGTATGAAAATTATCCTCTACTAAAGCACTCATCAAAAACTTTCATTTGATATCCATATTCCATAAACACATTCTAGGGGTACCCGGGCCCACGTTTCGGCCTATATCTTTTCTTTGCTACAAACCTCACAGAGCCCGAGACCTTTCCAACGAATGCAAAACCGTGGAAATCGGTTCGTGAGTTCTGGAGTTATAGCGTCAGGAAGGAAAACCCGACTTATTTTTATATTATAGATTAAAGTTTCTATATTTGTAATTGATATTAGAGAAAAATTGTAGGTTTACAAACGGCGATGGTTACTAGGATATGTTTCTGAATTTCACTTCTTCATCAGCTAGCTTTTCGGGAGCTGAGCGTTGAACTCGAATCTCCAACATTCATATCAGTGCAAGCCTTTAGCTGCTAAGCCATATGAATGTCCCGTTGTTCGCTGTACAATTGGTCTCTAAGAGTTGCCTTTTTGTTTATATTCCTTTTGATCACCATGTAGGCACATACACTCTGCTGATGAAGAAGTGAAATTCAGAAACATATCCTAGTAACCATCGCCGTTTGTAAACTTACAATTTTTCTCTAATATCAATTACAAAAACCATTGTATAAAGCAATATGAGAAAAGCTCGCTAATTAAATACATATGTTTCTATATTTGGATGAAAAAAAAAAATAACTTTATAAGTAACTCATGAAGTCACTTATGTATGTGTAAAAAATTATTTAAAATTTCTAAAATACTAGACCGAAAATAATCAAAATTTTCGAATTAACTCTTTCAATACTACGAAATTCAAATAATTGTCGAAAGTGAAAATTTACGACTTATTTGAGTACGCAAGCGTCTTATTGGTTCTTATGAATATATTCCTTCCACGATCAGCTGTTTTAAATTAGTTTAATGAGCCATTTTATCAGTTATTTTTGAAACAAACTAAAGGATGGCCTATTTTTGGCTAACATTGCACAAAAGAAAAACAGCCAGAAAACAGTCATTATGAATACCTGCGGTAGGTATGCCTGTCGTAAGAGGCGACTAAAATACCAGATTCAAGGGGCTGTGTAGCGCAACCCTTCAGGTTGCCAGCGCAATACATAGCTTCTATTGTCAACCTCACCTATCCGCGGCGAATCGTGTTGCCTAACAGACGAGGCTCTGGCATCCCCAAGCTCCTTATGGAACTTGGTGGTAAGGAGGGAGGGAATGGCCTGAAGGTTTAATGTGGCCACATAAATCGTTCCCGAGATGGTCGGGCTAGCACCTCAATGGTGCTGTGGTAACGTAGCGTACCGGATCTGTATCCGGCAAAGGACCATCACATCGATAACACTCGCCAAAGCCTTCGGGGAGCAACCTTATCGCTACAACAACAACAACAACAGTCGTTTTGAATTTTTTCAACATTGGGTGTTTTCCAACTTGCTATTTTTTTCACATAATTTTTTTTTTCAAGCGTGGGAATAAAAAAAGGTAAGGGCTATAAACAATTATTTCGATATATTTTTGGCGGATTTTGCAACTGGTAAATAATTTTTTTGCGAGGGTGGACTATCTTAAATTATTAAAAAATCGCAACTCGTAGATCCAGCTTCACACAGCCGGTATCTCATTTTTCTTCATCTATCAGTTAGTTAAAAAAAAAAAATAACAAAAATGCGTTAAAAACAAATTATAGGGCTTACCCCAAAAAAGAATAAAATTAACAAAAACAATTTTTATGAAAAAATATCATTTTATAAATTTTTTTTGTAAGTTTTTTTTTGAAAACCAATCTTTTTAAAAATTTTGTTTAATATTATGTTTTTAAGTTTCATATTCTTAATTTTTTAATGTTATATCATCCAGTTAATTTTTTTAAGGGTCTTATTAGCTAAATTTTCCGTTTATTTTATTTTATTTTGTATTATTTTTCTGTATTTTTGTTGTTTTAACTAAATTTAATTTTATTGTACTTTATTTTATTTTGTTTTGTTTTACTTCATTTAGTTTTGGAATTTTTTATTTTTTCTTATCTTCCTTTGTTTTAGTTTACTTTACTTCCTTCAATGTTGTTTAATTTTATTTTATTTATATTGTGTTGTTTTAGTTATTTTTTTTATTGTCTTTTATTTTATTTTTTTTCATTTTATTTTATTTTATCGTTTCTTCGTTATTATTAATTTTTTATTCCATTTTATTTAAGTTTGTTTTGTTTTATTTTGCTTTACTATCTTTTTGATTATCTCATTTTTAAATTTTTTACTTTATTACTTTCAGTTTTATTTGATATTATTGTATTTTTATTTTCTTTTTAATCTTATTTTGGTTTATTTTATTTGAGTTTATTAAATTTTATTTTGCTTTATTTTATTTTACTTTACTTTATTTTTTTTTTTATTTTATTTTATTTTGTTAATTTTTTTATTCCATTTTATTTTGTTTAATTTTACATTAGTTTATTTTGTTTTATTTTATTTTATTATTTAATTTAGTACTATTTTGTACTATTTTACTTTGTTTTATTTTATTTTTTTATATTATTTTAATTTATTTAACTTTATTTAATTTTGTTTAATTTAATTTTATTTTATTCTCCTTTATTTTATTTTAATTTAATTTAATTTTACTATCCCATTTAATATTATTTTGTTTCGTGTTACTTTGTTTTATTTTATTTTATTTTATTTTTTTATATTAATTTACCTTTATTCAATTTTGTTTTATTTTATTTTAATTTAATTTAATTTTATTATTCCATTTAATATTATTTTATTTGATTTCTTTATATTATTTTACTTTATTTATTTTTTTTTTAATTTTATCTTATTGTATTTAAATTTTGATTCATATATTTTTTTCTTTTGTTCTAACTTAAAATATTAAGCTTTACAATTTTTATTCAATTCTTAACCCAAAATATATTGAATTTTGTATCCCTTTACCCGCTTGTGTATGTAAATGGGTATGCATGTGATTATTATGCGCTTCGGGCAAAATTCAACAGCCATGACGAAAATAAATAAATATTTCGATAGTAAAATGGAATTACAGAAAACAAATGCCATTCGACATGGACACGTGTGAAATTGTTGCCGGGTGACAAGCCGTGCAATTCATATGCCCTCTGAGCCTTTCAAACAATTCCATACGATTGTAGAGGTACATTTACATATATAAACATGAATATATGTATGTATATGCATTTCGATTTCAAACACTCTGATGATTTCATTGTGTCAGTTAAAATTTACTATTTAATGTTGGCATTGGGTGGTGGGAGGCTAAGCATATTCGGTTGCTTTTCAATTTTCTCTCCTTCACAATTGGATTAACACCAAAATGTTAGCCACCCTTCAGCTCTTTTGAAAAATATTGTTCTAACATTTATAAATGCTTACATACCTGATGTGTCTAAATATAAATTCACAAACATCCCACTTACTACAAAATCCATATGTTGATTGTCTTACACACAAAAAAAAAAGAAGAAAAATCTTGTCATTTGGCAATATAAATAAGCATTCAGCGTTTTTGTAAGCGGACCCACCCCAATTTAACTTGCCTTTTGTTTTTCACCTCCCTCGGTAGCTGCTGCTTTCTGTATGTAATCCAAGTTGTCACTCGTTCAAGCATTCAATCATCAGCAACCGCATATCACATTACACGCTACTCATTCAACTAACGCACACACACACACACGCTTCTTACCTTCATTCCCACCCCAAATATACACAGCATCATCAAATGCTTTGATGCGACTTGATCTCTTTCTTTTGATTGTTGTTCTTTCTTATTGGCAATTATAAGCCATATCCTGAGCGACCGCGTGCCAGTGTATGTGTGTGCGTGTGTCTTTGTGTATCAATGAAATATCTTTAATTTTATTGTATCGTGCCATAATATCCTGACTATTGCACTTATGCACTTAAACAACTGCTCAAATATCAAGCATAACTAAACTTTTATTGCTTTTGATTGTATTTTTGCTTTTACCCCCTCCAATTTTACTTAGCATGTGGTAGCTTTCTCTCTCCTATCAGTGGGGGGTGTGAAGTTGACAAGTTTCTACTACGATTGATGTGTTGATGATTTTTCTTTCATTTTCATTTGATTTAATTCATTGCATTAATGAATTCCCCTTTGATAAAGGATATATTTAGTTATTGTTGTTGTTATTATTACTCCCTGGGGGTTACACGTGTTCGGTGTAAAAGTTTATGTTGATTTCGTGAAATTTAATTAAATTGCGGTGATAATGTCTTTGTTAAAACTAATGAATTTTCCAAGATTTACTGGTTTGCTTTGTTTTGAAATCCTTTTGAATTTCAAATTATTAATACACATAAATTTATTTATTTTTCTATCAAAGTGGATTTCGTAAAATTTTCAAGGATTTTTATTATTTCTGCAAATTTCCGTTTAATAAAATTTCAAAAAAAACAAAAAAGCCTAACAACTCAGATATCGATAGCATAACCGTGCAAAGTTCTACATATTTTAACAAAAGAGTTTAAGGTGGTTCTTATAAATCAAATTTCCTTTTTCCTAACCTCATCCAGCAAAAGACCAAGGGTCGAAACGGTTAAAGAGTATCTTACAAGGGTCAAAGTCAAGATTTTTCCATGGAGGATTAAACAATTAACTATCAAAACTTTTGATCTAAGTCGAGAAGAGGATGCTAGGATGCACGTAGGGCCTATCACTCGAAGTCTCTTATTAGGTATTTACGGCAATTGTTAAACCCATACTTTACTATGGTGTCCTTGATTGGTGAACAGCCATACAAAACAGTACGTATACCAAAAAACTAGAGAAGGTATGCAGATTATGAATGATTAGCATAACGCGAGCCCTAAAAATAACACCTACAGCAGCATTGCATGTCATTCTGCACATCTCACCTGCAGACCTAATGGGCCACTGCAACAATGCTTAAGGTCTTCGGAGTAGTTTGAGTGCAGGCCGTATGGCCATGGTAGCGCCATCAAATTTCGGGCGGACGGAAGACGTGGTGCCATAACTGAGTTTCGAAAGAGTTCTGGGGCGGCCAAGTTAGAGACCCACGGTTGGCGCCACGGTGCAGGAATGACAGAACATACAATTCACGTATATACAGATGGCTCCAAGTTAACAGAAGGGGTCGAGTTTGCTGTTTAATGTGTTGATCCAGAAATAAGTAGATCCTACAGACTGCCATATTACTGCAGCGTATTTCAGGCGGAAGTTATAGCCGTGAAGAAAGGAGCAGAAATCCTCGAGGGACCGTGCTTAAGCTGCAGTCGCATCAATATATATATATATATTGATAGTCAGGCGGCTATTAAGGCAATAATCTCACACAGTGCTTCGTGAAGAAGTGTTCTGAAATAAAAAAAGCATTGGAGAAATTCGCTCAGGCCGAACCATACATCTATTCTGGGTTCCCAGTCATAAATGGAGAAATCAAAAGGAGACGGACAAAAGCGCTGGGCGGGAAAATTTCTAAGATCATGTGAAAAGCCTAAGATATTAGCCTCACAAATTGGCCCATATCTCTGAAAAGAAAAAACTTAATGCTCACGATGGGCATACTAACTGGACACTGCCTTCTAGCGTCACATGCTTCTAAGTAGGGCCTCGTCAGTAACAGCAGGTGTAGGAAATGCGAGCAGGTTCTGTTCGTGTCCTGCGTTAGCCAAATCAAGGCTGCTGCTTCTAGCAGCGACAGAGTTGCGAGATCTCGAGTCAGCTATTAGGCTAAGTTCTAGAAAATTTTTGGTACTCGCCAATGGACGGAGTTATTTTATAAATATTTAGTCATTTCGAAGAGTTCCATTCGTGATCCTATCTAAAGGGAATATTTCATGAAAGGAAAGGAAAGAGAAGGAAGGAGAGGACGGAGAGGGAAAGTAAAGTAACGAAAAGGGAAGGAAAGGAAAGGAAAGGAAAAAAGGAGAGGATTTGTTATCGACGAGGTATACACAAGTCATCGATTCGTTATTAAAGTATTATCAATTAATATTTCTAGAACTAAGGTTATCGATGAGTTCTATATTTTTTAAAGTTATCGGTTTGCAATAGAGAAAATATGAATTTTGTTTCGAAAAGCTGTTGAGTATTTATCGAAAAGTTGCCGATATGTTGTAAAAAAGTTATCGATTTTTTGCTATCGGCTTTAAACCAACTTTTTATCGGCATGTTATCGATTTGCTATCGCATTTTATTGTGTTTTTATCAAAAGTTATCGCTTTTTTATCAAAAAGCAATCGATTTGTTATTGAAAATTTATAAATTTATGAAAAATATATCGAAAAAATATCGACTTGATATAGAAAAATTATCGATTTGATATGGAAGAATTATCGATTTGTTATCGGTTTTCTCTGAAGCAGATACCGATAAAACTTCAATATAAAATCGGCGACACAAACACAACATGTCGATATAGTAAAATTTTGTGTCACCTTATTTTCTTTTCTCCTCTATCTTCGTCTTATTTTCATACTCTGCCGTGGGAGCGATCTATTGGCCACTCAATAGAACAAGTCACTGTTTTGTGGATAGCTATCGACACTTCCATAAGAGGAACACCGCTGAATAATCCACAAGTCCATGGCTATTATTTACAAACGGGAGCCTAAAAATCATCGAAAATGAGTTTTGGAACAGAGTGAAAGTTTTTTTGCTTACAGACTTTTATGCCTAAAAAAATTAGTCTGACTCACTTTTCTCTCCTTTTCAGTTTCCTCTGATACTCTTTCTCTGCGCTCCCCTCTAACATTCTCACTCTCAATGAATATTGCATGTATATGTGTATTGTTTGTCTACCAGAAGGATCTCTATACAAAATATTGGATATCTTTCTCTAACAGATTAGGATTAGATAAAATCTG
Organism: Eurosta solidaginis; assembly: GCF_040869045.1. NCBI lineage: Eukaryota > Metazoa > Arthropoda > Insecta > Diptera > Tephritidae > Eurosta > Eurosta solidaginis. The sequence continues at coordinate 15,777,495 of NC_090320.1, forward strand.
CTACTAATTATTATATATATATAAAAAGAAGTGTACATTTTGATTGTCACTCCATAACTCGAGAAAGGATAGAAAGATTGCCATGAAATTTTTAGGAAAGATACAGGAAGGAGAGATGATGGTTAGTTGATATTTAAATCCCAAATCGGTTTAGCCATTCTTGAGTTATGATTTTTTTTTAGAAAAATACTATATAAAAGAAAGTCGTGTTAGTTACACTACGCATAACTCAAGAACGGATGAACCAATTTGGCTGAAAATTGGTGGAGAGGTAGCTTATAACCAGGGAACGGACATACGATACTTTTTATCCCGTTCTGGCTAGGGTCTTGAGATCAAAACGTGGACCTGGGTAATCCTGGGATGTGTTTGTACAGTATGGGTATCAAATGGAATCTGTTTATGAGTAATTTGATACTGAGTATTTTTCGTACCCCTGGGTGACTCGGGTTTCGAGATATAGGCCAAAACGTGGACCGGGCACCCCTAGAATGTGTTTATACAATATGAATATCAAATGCTGAGTGCTTTACTACAGGGTAGTTTTTATACCTATTGGTGACTAGGGTCTCAAGATATAGGCCAAAACGTGGACCCGGGCACACCAAAAATGTGTTTATACAAAATGGATATCAAATGAAAGCTGTTGCTGAGTGCTTTAGTACAGGGTAATTTTCATATCCCTGGGTGACTAGGGTCTCGAGATAAAGGCCAAAATGTGGATCAGGGTAATACTAGGATGTGTTTTTACATTATGGGTATCAAATTGAAGCTGTTGATGTGTGCTTTAGTGCAGAGTAATTATTATTATTTATATCGCTGTGTGACTAGGGTCTCGAGATATACGCCAAAACGTGGACCCGGATACCCCTAGAAGGTGTGTGTAATATGGATAGTAAATGAAAGCTTTTGATGTGTGCTTTAGTACAGAGTAATTTTTATATCGCTGAGTGACAAGGGTCTTGAGATATAGGCCAAAATGTCGACCCGGATACCTGTACAATGTGTGTGTATTATGGATATCAAATGAAAGCTATTGAGAGAGAGCTTTAAAGTAATTTCCATTTTAATATTCGATTTAGTAGCATCAACCTGGCAAAACTGATAAATAAGCATGCGAAGCCGAAATAAAGACATGAATTAATAATAATAAATAAAAGATTAAGAAAAATATAAGAGGGGAGAGGCAGAGTTAGACGGAAAGAGCTTATTAAGATGTATGCAGATATACCAAATTTAGTGCAGAACAACGTCTGCCTGGTCTGCTAGTCTTTAATAAGAATCAAAGTAGTTTCGGAATTCTAAAAGAGCGCCGACAAATTTTTCAAAATTACACAGCCTCAAAAATCATGTTTGCTGGATCTGGTAATGCGACGCGGGCGTCCCTAGGCTCAGTAGCCAGTGATTTTTTTTATGATTTTGGAAGTAAGCGACGAACCACGAAACGTTTGGTAAATTCTGTGATCAGTTGGTTCATTACTGAACGTATTTGGGTGAAAATCTTGCAATTGGGAATGAGGAATAAACCTACGGAAAGCCTTCGGTTGTATGCTGTAAAGCATTTTTACAGACTTCTTGTTAATTTAAACTAATTTATATCTTGCATATTTGGTTTTATAAACAGTATACATAAAAAACATAAGTACTTTGCGCGATATATCTCCGTGGAGATTTAGACCGAGCTTCTCTTTCTAAAGTATTTTGATGTAGCTTCGCTTGGAACTTGAAGCCAAGACCTTCGTGTTCGGGTTTGAGATCATCACTTCACGGCGGCTGCCAAGTCGCATTTGTATACACATTTACTTTATAAACAAATATATTTTGAAAGGAATTCTACGACAAAATTTTGAAAGACATACAAATATCAACACTTTACAAAATTATAAATTCTGAAATCTCTACTTAAACCAAAATTTTCTTTCTTTATTTTTTGTCCCCTCAATATGTCTGCCACAAATCTTAATTAACGCAATTATAAATGCAATATATATTACGCAAAAACAAACCCATATATACAAATTCAAAAGTTTCTACCCTCTAGCATCAATAATTTTTAGCTGCAAAGGGTAACGCAAATTGAGATTTTAATCACTTCATTAACTTTTTTACGCATAAATCACGTCAGTCGCTGGCTGTCTTCTAAAATATGGTGGACAAATTTACAAATTTTGATCCCGATTAAAATGCATAATGCTAATTGCTGGAACAACAAATGAAAAACGACCTTTGGTAAATGAAAAAAATTTAATTGTATATTTCATGCAGCTACAAGAAAATTGTAGAAATATACGAAAGAGGCAAAAGGGTTGATTCTATATATTAAAATTTATTTTTTAAATTTGGATTACATAAATTAAGTTCGTAAAACGCTGCCCGTATCAAAAGTAGTAATGTTGGCACATTTAGTAACTTAAGCGCCCTAAAAAATATGCAATGAATTTTTTTTTTTTTAAACTATTTATAAAGTGGTTGATATGCATACCAACCATTAAACGCTGCGTAATTTAAGGTTTAAAATAGCTCTAATCGCATAAGCTTAGAAAAATAATTCTTGTCAAACTCTACTCAAATCAAAAGTCGTAATTTTGGCGTTTTTCATATCTTAAGCGCCCTAAAGTATGCAATGTTTCTTTTTTTTGTTTGTTTAATTAGAGCAAAATTAAGTTATTGAGATAAAAATTAACCCTTAAACGGTGGATAATTTTAGTTTCAAAATCGTTTAAAGAGAGCTTAACCCCTTTTAAACTATCTACAAAAACTAAATGCGTTTAAAGCGAAAATTAAAAAAAATTAAAAGAACTATCTACCATCTGCCCATAGTTGCATACTTTTTAGGGCACACCGAAATAAAGCGAGACACCACATGTAAACTGACCCTTAAACGGTGCATAATTTTAGGCTGAAAGGGACTTAAATCGTGTAAGCCTAGAAAATTATTTCTTGTCAAACTCTACTCAAGTCAAAAGTCGTCATTTTGGCATTTTTCGTATCATAAGCGAATTAACAGGTCCATATAACAATATCCGTGAAGTGCTCCACGCTTAACGATTTTTTTTCAAGATTCGTAATTACGTTGGAACAAATATTGAAGGTATACGTTGTTTAAAGATAATAATAAAAAATAATATACAAAAAAAATTTGCGAATATAGCTTACGTCTAAGTAATTTCCATAGTATAAAGTATATCTAAGGTTGTTCATATATGATGCACGAGCGTATCTGACACGGTTGCTAACATGAATCATATATGATACATGCAACCTGTTAATATATTGAGATAAAAATGAACCCTTAAACGGTCCACAATATTAGTTTCAAAATCGTTTAAAGCGACCTTAATAGCTTTTAAACTATTTCTGAAAACTAAATGCGGTCAAAGCGAAAATAAAACAAGTAATGACGGGACTGTTTTCGGATGTGCCGAGGACTTCATACCTTTCATGAATGGGGCTGAACAATAATCTTATCCCGTTCGTAATCTCCAAATAATAGGATGTATAAGATAGGAAATATATAGTGCACAGATGTACATACCTAAACGATTTTTAAGATAAATTTAAAATAAAAAATGGCAAAAACCCCCTTATCTGAACGATCGGTTGTATGGGATATATATTATATATAGCTCCGGTCGAAATGATTTTTACAGGAAATCTTCTATGATATATTAGAATATATATCACCAAGGTTCACGTTTTTATATTGGAAACTAAGGGAGAAATGGCCAAAAATCTTTCTATCTGAACGATCGGTTCGATGGGATAGGTATATACTATATACATATAGCTCCGATCGAAATGATTTTTTTCATGAAATCTTCTATTATATATTATAATAAATATCACCAAGTTTAACGCTTTTATATTGGAAATTAAGGAAGAAATTGCCAAAAATCTTTCTATCTGAACGATCGGTTGTATGGGATATATACTATATATAGATCCGATCAAAGTGATTTTTTCAGGATATCTTCTATGATATTTTAGAATATATATTACCGAGTTTCACGTTTATACTTTCTAAATTGCGGCAGAAATGACCAAAATCGTCTTATCTGAACGATCGGTTGTATGGGAGATATATGTTATAGTGGTCCGATCCTACCGGATCCGACAAATGTCTAATACAAAAATGCATCCTTGTGCCAAATTTCATTGAGATATCTCAAAATTGGAGGGACTAGTTTGCGTTCAAACAAACAGACGGACGGACAGACGGACGGACAGAAGGACGGACAGACGGACATGGCTATATCAACGCAGTTCGTCGCCCTGATCAATTCGGTATACTTAATGGTGAGTCTATCTTCTATATTTCTCAACGTTACAAACATCGGACCAAAGTTAAGATACCATTTCATGTTCATGAAAGGTATAGAAATTCAAAGAACTGTCTACCATCTGCCCACAGTTGCACACTTTTTAAGGTACACCAAAAGAAAGCGAGACACCACATGTGCTTTTCTAGCACGCAATGGGTGGCGAACAATGCACAACAAAAGGAGAGCGTGGCCTCTACCTCGGCTGGGTGTGCGTTTCAAATTGAGCGGATTAAGTGAAATTACAATTTCTGACAAAAGTACAAACAAAAAAGTTGCATGCGCGCAACTGAGCTTCTCTGTGCTTATTGCTTACAAATAGCCAAATGTGCATATGAATGTGAATACATACATCAGTGAACAGAAAAAGAGCAGTTGGAAATTTTTATAAAATTTCAACAATTAAATTCTTTTTTTTTCGATATAAAAAACCATTGAACTTGGTAATTGAGAATATGCAAATGCAATTTCAACAACATTTTCGAAAAAAATCGAAAATTCTAGGAGATTTGACGAAATTTTCGAACTTTTTATTTGGAGTTCTGTGGAATTTTTCGTGCATGCAGTTTTGTAGCCTAATCAATTTCATTATCGAAAATATTCGCAAATTCGGGTAAACTTTTCGAAAATGTCCTTCTCTTTATTTGTAGTTCTCGCATTTTTCGTGTTTGCAGTTTTAAAGTACAATAAATTTTAGTACAAAAAAGTGCCAGTTATAGGTTTCTCAAAAGTCCCATTGGTTTTTGACAATTTTTTTTGAAGGGCGTTTTGGATTTATTTCACACGAAGGGCGCATTGCTTTATTTTTTAATTGAAACATTTTTTAAAAATCAATGCGAATTTTAAGAGACTTTTATAACTTGCACTTTGTGGTTAAAAAATTGATTGAACTTCAAAACTGCAACTCAGAAAAAAAGAGAACTTCAAAAGTTCGTAATTTTCGAAAAGTTTTTTCGGGTTTTCGTACTTTGTTTTCCTAAAATTGAATGTGCTGCAAAACTGCATACTCAAAACTAAAAAAAAATTCAAAAACTGTTTAGAAATTTTCGAATTTTTTCGAAACAATTTTTGGAACAAACTTCACAAACGTTTTTTTTTTACAAAATACGAAAATTTAAACAAAAATAATTTAATTGACAAAATTTGACACAAATTTCGACTGCTATTTTTCCGTTCGCTGCTGTGTATCGATGTTATTCTGTTTTGTTTTTGTATGCAGCTGTGCACTCATACGGCGTCCTTTTTCCATAGAAAATGAAAGCGCAACTGTGCAGTGCATCCTAAGCCATCGCAAATGTCTTCACAATACTTCGACCCCACCAACAAAGGCCCTTTGACAATACAACGCCGAAGCAATATGCATTTCCCAAGCTTACAGCTTCACGTGAAAAAGCAACGGTACATGCAACCATTTATGTGAGATGAGATGAGTGGCTTAATGCCTGTGATTGCTTGCATATGTGCCTATATTCGACATTAAGTTTGTAGTAATATATTTACTTGTATGTATAGCACCAACACAACTTTAATGGGTAACTCAACCTTTATAATTTATTCTTGGAAAATGTTTGGATCATCCTTTGCGGAAAGAATAGGATGAGGGATAGACAGTTAAAATGGAAAAGGTAAGAGGGGTTGACTTCGAAGCATATGTAGGTCCGTCAGTCTTATGAGCAGCTGGATTGCTTTAGGGCAGCGCAATCTCACAGATCAATGTAACGATCTTTGTAAAAAGCCAAGGAGGAATACACTATTAAGGAATCGATTGAACAGGAGGATTGAGTGTTTTAAGGTTCTTATGGCCATATTTTGATAGGAGCGAGCTTCTTTCTTAAACTAAAATAATTTGTAGTAAGCATTCGGGCGTTTCACTGTAATATAGCATGGAGGTTTCGAAGTTATCACAATAACAACAACCATAAAAGCTTCCTTGGTGGGAGCTGTCATGAAGAAGAGGAGTTGAACCATAAGTTCTGATGTCACAGACTACCGAGATACCTTAGATTTCTGTTCTCATGGCAGTCCGGCGGACGTAAGGAATGAGGATTTTGCCCTCCCACTAGAGTTCATAACGAAAAGCAACTGATTTGTTGAATATTAATTAAAGAGTATTTGGTGGAATAAATGTTTTCCATCAGCACTCACCAAAGGCGCATACAACGGAAAAAAGTTTAGGAAGTTCACGCCTTCTCCAAAAAAGCTAACCTATCTAAATATATACTATGAGGGTGAGAGACTAACATTTAATTAATCGAAATAGATATAAAGTCTTACATATCACCTTAGGTGGTAAAACCGCTGATCCTCTAATAACAAATTTGAGTTTTTCCTTGAATCTTTGGGGCAGAATTCTAAATGATATTACAGCAGTAAAAGACTAATGACAGGCCAATAAGTTGTATGAAGCTGTCGGCTAGAGTAAAGAGGCGTGGTCGTTTAAAATTACTTTACCTCTTGATTTCGTGAGTCAATAGATGTCCGTAAAACTGAAAGGTGGCTGTAAAAATATTTCTAAAGAACATAATAAAAAGAACATGCAAGAACTCTTCAAAAAAACAAAGGCACATTGAGAAGAATATACCACATCCAGCAGAATACAAAAAAGAAATTAGAAAGTCTGAAAACTCTAAGGAACACGAAAAAGAGCCCTTGACAGCATCAAAGAACCATATGGCCTTGTACAGAGCTCCGATAGAGGTAGAACTACATTAAACACAATTGAGCTGTTAATAAAGACATGCAAAGTACATTCGTAACCGAGGATACACACCAGCGGTTTTACAAATTTTATGAGCGCTATACTTTTTCGGGTGCGACGGGAAAGGCGTGGACAGAAGCGTGCTCTTATGTCTAAAGAGAGAAGACTTAAAGCTCACGACGGGCATATTAACTGGACACTGCCTTCTGGCGCCGAAGGCTTATAAGTTAGGCCTCGTCAGACACAGCAGATGCAGGAAAAGCGAGCTTTTGAGAGTTGTTCGAATTAGCTATTAAGCTAGGTTCTAGAAAATTTTTGGTATTCGCCAAGAGGACGGAGGTATTTTAAATCATAGGTACTGGTACCAAGTTGGGGTTTTTAATGTTTGGTCGTTAAACAAATTCTGGTAACACTATGGAGATAATCAGCCCACGTGAGGTCTTTATTGACTGGTCAGTTCAACCTAACCTAATCTACATAGGCAGATAGTTGAATAAAATAAAACTAAAATTTAAAATTTCAGCTTAATCATTTGAGTCCTTTTCGAGATAGTAGAGGACACAGTAAATAATTCCTTAAAAGGACAATTTTCCAAGAATCTTCAGTTGGCCCACCGTGGGGTGATGGCAACGTGCTCCGCCTACTGTATTGTTTGGCGTCCTGCTAAAGATGTTTAGCAAACTGCATTTTAAATAGCAGTCTGCCTATTCTTACGCAGAACTGGCAGGATCGCCATGTAATGTTTGGGGAATGAGAATAAAGTAATTTAGGTTGTAGTGCCCATTTAGCGGCACCAGATAGAATTTACTGCCATTGAAGCGGCAGAAGATTGAACTAATTTCTTTATTCAAAAGTTGTTTCTTTTATACAAAATTTCTGAGCTAAAATACTTACTTACACTAATACTTACAAACTAAGTGTATAACACACATATACATTCAGATCTGTTCCCTGGGAACTGCATTCTAAGCATAAATAAAGTTAGCTATGGAATCTGCAACGCAAGCACAAATGAATCATGTCAATAATTTGTCTACAGGTAAAGGCTTGTTGCGAGCAAGCTCCAAACAGTAGCATACCGAGGTTCAGGTTACCAGATGATGCACGGTGTACAAAATATATGTTTGTACAAATGCATGAATGTGTCAATTGAATCTCAGGCCGTACCAAAGCGAGCCAAAATATATGTATGTACAAATGTATTAATATGTATGTAAGAGTCAATGTATTTTAAGACATTCCAAAACGGGTTGAAATATATGTTTGTACAAATGAGTGAATAACTTAATGAGTGAATGCTACAACACCGAAGATCATGAGTTCAAGTCCCGAGGAAAGCAACACCAGAAGTGTAGAAACAAGTTTTCCAAGTTAGAAAAACGTTTTTCTAAGCAGGATCATCGCTCCGCAGTAATTTGATAATCCCGCCGACTGCATTTCCGTCATGAAAAGCTTCTGAGTGAAAACCTTGCCCTGCAGACGACATTCGGAGTAGCCATAAAACATTTAGGTCCCTTCCCGCCAATTTGTAGGCAATATTAAAAGGAGCACGACGCAAATAGGAAGAGAAGCTCTGCCTAAATCTCTGCGGAGGTATATTGCGCCCTGCAATTATTTTATTTTATTTCATTTGACCCAGATTCACAGTCCCAACATGACCAAACATAGCGCATATGAATATTCATCAAACTCAAATCAACTACAGGTATTTAGCCCAAAAGCAATACGAGAAATACAAAAGTAAAGCGCGCTGTTCAACATAAGTCGTGTACAAGTAAAAAAGTCCAATGTCCTATTGTATATGTAGCAAGACATAACAGATAAATACCAGCATAAATGTAGCACAAAGCCACAGATATACTCACACACTGGCACAAGAGTCGATATATCTATATTATCTTTATAATGTGCGGCATTATTGAAGTGAGATTTATGCCGAATACCTTTCAAGTAAGCAAAGGAATTTGTAGGCATACTTATATAAATGTGCATAGAAAACACACACAAATATGCATACATGCAAAAAAGATGCGCCTATGCATATGCAACATATCCGTATGTATAGCGAAACAAGTTGCCAGCAATACGCAGATTTGAAGGTGTACTGATAAATATATCTAAATATGTGGGTATATATGTATGTAGCTATACATCGCTACAATGAAAGCATGATTATGAGCATTTCTATTTATGTACTCATATTTTCATTTATCTTTTTATACAATTGTACGTATGTGTGTGTGTAAGCCCTCTCAAAGATATTTGCAGCAAAGGCAATCAAAACTCCAATGCAAGCAATACTTGCCGTTTGCGGTTGCCTATGTTGAGGTGCTGAATTGAATGCTTGCTGGTCGATAGATAAAAGGAATGTTAGTTTAATCTATAGCGGCAGCAGTGCATTGCTTTAAAACGCTTCAATGAGTTGAAAGGACAGAATGAGTGTATTGTGTAGCTATGTCTTATTAATATAGCTTGAAACTATATAATGCTAGTGAAGGAGCAAAACAGAGTTAAACGATATTGACGTAAGGAATATTGTGAGGCTTTCGTTATCAAGATCTAAGCATATGTTGTCTCTAACAATTTGAGTTTGATTTGAACACAATTTAAAGCACGTAACTTATTGGTAATCTTTACGTTTACTGTATATCAAAAATTCACTTTGGTAACATAACGGTTGATTGTAACGGCATAAACGAATAGAGATAAATATAGAGTTCCATGTATCAAAATACTCAGGATGAAAAGTAATTGAAGTAATTGATTAAGCCTTGTCCGCCCGTCCGCCTGTCTGTGCACACGATAACATGAGTAAATATTGAGATATCTTATTGAAATTTGGTATATGGGTTCCTTAGAGCTCATCTCCCATCGTTATTCGAATGTTAAGCACGCCCATTTTTACATATATAACATTAAGAAAAACACAAAACATCTGTTTATTTCCAAATAATACACCTATAATGTTAAAATTTTATGTGTGAACTGATATGGAGACTCTTGGTCAACATTTTTGAAAATGGGCGTGGCACCGTCCCGCGTGGGATAAAATCAACTTTACAAATATTATTAATTATAAATGAAAAACCATTAAACCTATCATAACACAACTCGGCAGAGAGGTTGCCTCTACTAAAATGAATGCTCCGAAGAACGAAATCTGTTAAGCACCACGTCCACTTTTAGAAAAAAGATTTTTAAATGATTTGTTGATGAATAAAAAGATAAGGCTTCTTTGCAAAAAAGAGCTTTATATCAGTGGTATTTTTTTTCCAAGTGAAATAGAACAATTTTTGAAAATAGGCGTGACACCACTCCTTTTATGACTAAGCAATTTTCTATGTTTCGAAGAAAAATTAACAGATAGTCATAAGCTATTTCCTTATAGCAACAAATATTTCTGGAAAAAATGGACGAGATTGGAAAAGAACCACGCCCACATTTACATAAAATACTTTAGAAATTTCGTAGGCGAATATAATGAGCTATAACTTTGCGAAAAAGAGCTAAATAGCAATGGTATTTTACTTTCTAAATTAAAAGGAAATCATTCTAGTAAAAACGGATGGGATCCGTTAAGGACCATGACCACTTTTATATAAAAGATGTTTAAAAGGGTCGTAGACTAGATTAATAGGCTATATCTTAGCGAAAAATAGTTTTATATTAATAATGTTTCACTTATGAAGTTTTATTGTAAGAGGAAATCGGGAGAGACTTTTTAGTAGTAGTTTATTTGAAATTAACTGTATAATTGAAACTCACGCTTAGTATATAATGTTCGATTACACCCGAACTTAGACACACTTACTTGTTTTCTTTTCAATAGCACATCAACCCATATCGCTGTTCACACCAGAACTCAAGCATTCTTGCTGATATAGCTTCAACGAGAACGTGTGTGGTTCACTCAAAGCGCATTGAATTTGCCTTCTATACATCAATTTTCTGATACAAGCTTTAAAGGCGAACTTAGATACATGTCGGTTTGAAGCGACAAACGCGGCATGACGTTCTATTGGCGATGTCAAAGCCTCAAACGCAAAGCAACGCCCCCAAAGCGCTTGCGGAATCCGCCATAACAGCGCCTGCAGCCGATCCATCCAGCAAAGGCTGGGTGTGCTTCAATGGCATTACGACCGTTCTTGTTGGCCTCGGAAATGACTAAAAAGGCTCTCAAGGCATACTCTTTGAAGGTCTTTTCGATGCTAATTAGCACTCCTTGCAATGCCGTTTAAACAGACTTGACTTGTTGGGTTGAGGTTCTTCATCCATACATTATACACACACACACACGATACCAACACTCAGTACTTTCCGAGACTCGTTCATATGCTCACGAGCTATCGCTATGTATGCCGTATATTGTCGTCAGTGACACAACGCAGTCTGCAATCCAATTTTCTACTGCACTACCACTGAAAGCCTACTAGAACTTGCAGATGAATTTTACATGCGCAAGATCACTCAAATATATTCAGATATTAACGCATCCTTATCTCTATACACCTACAAAAATACAAACACCAATTCAAAACAAGTAAGGACGGGACTGTCTTCGGCTGTGCCGAAGACTTCATACCTTTCATGAATGGGGCTGAACAATAATCTTATCCCGTTCGTAATCTCCGAATAATCGGACGTGTAAGATAAGAAATATATAGTGAACAGATCTACATACCTAAACGATTTTTAAGATAAATATAAAATAAAAAATAGGTAGGACTTTGTGTGAGGATGCAAAGTTTCAGGTTTTTTGTGGTCTGCGTGTAAAAACTATGACTACGAATCACGTATTTCAAAAATATATGACGTAAGCGTAACTATTTGATGAAATTTGATGAATTTTGAAGCTTCTGTCCGTAAAAAAGGGGCAAAAATGACAGTTTATATGAAGTATATAATATATATACCACCGATCTCTATGATTTTTTCAGACAACAATATATGCTATACACGTAAGCATTTGGTGAAATTTGAAGCTTCTAGCTGTTAAAATGGAGCCGAAATCGCAAAAAAAAAAATATATATATACTATATATATACTATATATACCATCATATATATATTATATATATCACCGATCTCTATGATTTTTTGACACAACAATATATACTATATACGTAAGCAATCGTTTAAATTTGAAGCTTATAGCTGTAAAATGGGGTAGAAATTTCGAAAAGTTTCTTATCTGAACAATCGGTTGTATGAGATATATACTATATATACCACCGATCTCTGTGAGTTTTTTCAGACAACAATATATGCTATATACGTAAGCATTTGGTGAAATTTGAAGCTTCTAGCTGTTAAAATGGGGCAGAAATTGCGCAAAGTTTCTTATCTGAACAATCGGTTGTATGAGATTATATATACCACCGGTCCCTATGATTTTTTCAGACAACAATATATGCTATACACGTAAGCATTTGGTGAAATTTGAATCTTCCAGCTGTTAAAATGGAGCCGAAATCGCAAAAAAATATATATATACTATATATATCATCATATATATATTATATATATACAACCGATCTCTAAGATTTTTTCAGATAACAATACATGCCATATACGTAAGCATTCGGTGAAATTTGAAGCTTCTAGCTGTTAAAATGGGGCTAAAATTGCGAAAATATATATATACTATATATACATATATACTATATATACCACCATATATATACTATATATATCACCGATCTGTATGATTTTTTCAGACAACAATATATGCTATATACGTAAGCATTCGTTGAAATTTGAAGCCTCTAGCTCTTAAAATAGGGCAGTAATTACGAAAAGTTTCTTATCTGAACAATCGGTTGTGGGGGATATATACTATATATACGACCGATCTCATCAATTTTTTCAGGCAACAATATGGGCAATATACGAAAGTATATGGTGAAGTTTGAAGCTTCAGTCTGTTAAATTGAGTAAGATATTACAAAAATCCTCTTTTTCTGAAAAATCGGTTGTATGGAGGATATATGCTATAGTGGTCCGATCCGGCCGGTTCCGACAAATGTCTAATCGGACACCCAAATACACCCGCTCACCAAATTTTATCAAGATATCTCAAAAATTGAGGGACTAGTTTGCATACAAACAGACAGACGGACATGGCTAAATCAACTCAGCTCTTCAACTTGATTATTTAGGTATACTTAATGGTGGGGGTCTATCTATTTTCCTTTAAGGACTTACAATTTTGGGTTTGGTGACGAAATTAATATACCATTTCATTTTCATGAAAGGTATAAAAACATATGTATGTACACACAGGTACAAGGTTGAAGGCATAGTTATAATAAGCAGCAAATCAATGAACCGTTACATTAGACGTTGAACGGTTACGCTTTGGTATCGACCATTTGTAACGGCTTACTGCTATTAACTGGTATTTTACAAACACGGCTATATATCGGTATATATGTATGCAAACAAACAATGCTAAAGGCAACAATAATTATTGTTGTTTTCCCCTATTGAATTGAAAACTTGTTATGCCTTCTCATCAAACTGCTGTCTATTGAATGTTTGGTATTTCAACCTAATGCGATGGAGGCGCATTCTGACTAAAGAGATATGTACTTCCGCTTCCGCATAACGAAACAAAAAACTTCTTCAAAGAAAAAAAAACAAACGACCACGAAAGCACAAGATAACGAAAGGTACACATACTCATGTTGCAAGAACGAAACCAACAGCGATAGTTAGAGAACATGAAGTACAAAAGAGGGGGAGACTGGGGAGCTAAGATTCTAGAAAGGTCTAGCTGCAAGCTACAAAGATTTGCTTCTAGCGTCTTATTAGCTCTCAGCCGTTCAAATAGTTTTTTTTGAGTACGTAGGGAGTTCCTTAAAGACGTGAGGCACCTCGTCCATGACTTGAAAGTATCTCATTTCACACTTTTGAAAGCATGGTTCGTTCTTTTAGAAACTAAATTTTTTTGGGGACAGTACTACAATAACACAAATATATTTGATTTGGTTTTTAAATTTTTGATAAGTTTTGATACTGTTTTTCTAAATTCTAAGGCAAACTTGTGCAAAAGAACGGACACGGTTTTAGTATCTCGATGAAAGGAGGCTTTTACGTTTAGACTTTTATCCATCTGGTATTGTAGCCGTTGATTTACATATATGGTTAAGAATATGGATCGTGGATACGCGTTTCTTCGTAGCTTCTCCGCAGTAATTGGCAACGTCTACATGGGGCAAATCCTGTTTCAAATATGAACGTATAATACAAATATTTAGCAGACGAGGCTTCGGCGGCCCTAAGTTCCTCACGGAAGAAGGTGGTGAATTGACCAGATCATATTGAATCGGTGCCGAAATGTTCGAGACCGCACCTTGATGGTGCTAGTTTCCGAATCATACCGCATGAATTTCTGGCAAAGGGTCATCAACATTGGCAACACTCCCCAAAAGCTTCGGCTGTATCTTTATCGCTACAAGAAGAAGAAGAAAGAGGAGACTCATTCAGGACGGTGTATTCGCCTTCGTTCATTATGTTTGTTTTGTGGCGAGGAGATCAATGCACTGGGCAGAGTATTATTTCGCATTGAGCTCGATCGGTTTGAGATTAGCGATATAAAAGGTGTTGAACCGACTGTACTTTTCATCAAAGATAGAACTTCTTCTAGCGACATACGAGTGAGTGTATTCTATTGCCAAAGTAGAGGAAAATGCAGACTTCCTCTATACTATGACAGTTTAGGCTTTGATTGATGGCGAGTTGACTCAGATACTTCAAGTTTAAGTTTTTGTGAAGCCATCTCAAAATAGTTTACAAAGTGGTAGTGGAAATCTATGAAACCTACCCATTCAGGAGGTGTGCAAGATATTACCGAAAACATAGAGTGCCAGGAGCTCGATGTTAGTCGCACCTTCCAAGTGTATGTTGCAGCAATCAATACCATAAATTACTGACAAGATTAGCAAACTCAACATCTAATCCGATAGCTAGCGGCTATGAAAACTCCCTTTTGGCCGAAAGTGGGAAGCGAGCGCTCTGTTGAATTTTTTTCTATTCAGCAAGGCTCATCTATCAATGATTATTAGGGTTTTGACGGGTCACCGTCCAATGAAAGTGCATGCAGTACGTTTCAACATACTGCAAAACCTCTCTTGCTGCAGCTGCATGGAAGATGAGGAGGGGAAATCATCGATACACCTCAAGCTTGGCTGTTCAGCTTTTGCGAGTTTAAGGCGAAAGTATTTCTGTTTCTACTCATTAGGATCTCCGAAGGATTTATACAGGATCAAGATTGTGCTTATTCAAAATTTTTTTGTTGCCACACAACAATTCTCTATAGCTTATGTATCCGTTTTATTATGAGGCACCACAACGAACCTTAATGTGGTTCAAGTGAGCTTTTTCTGCCGGGGTGGCTATGACTCAACTTGATCTTAACTAACCAACAGATAGTGCACTGTGTTATCTTTGCTTAAAGCCATGAGGCAGAACAACGATTAACGATTACATTAGTTTAGACCTTTCAGGGGATGGGATTTGTACCTGGCGAGTTGACACACAAATTCGGATTTGCTCTTAAAGAGGCTTTTGAGCTCCTTAATTTTATTGAGTATTTTCTTGTTTTTGTGTGTTGCCGTTCATTAAGTCAAATATAGTTTTCAACCCGTATAGCTGTAGTATTCACCAGGCCCTGGACCATTAGGCTCATTCGCGGGTGGTTTTAATATATCGCAGAGAATAAATGTTTAAGAACACCAACGGCAGCCCAGTTAGCTTAGAAGAGCAGATCAGCAATGCGAAGTTGCTTCTTTACCATCTTAACTCACCACCGAAGTGGGTGTTGGTTCAAACAGGAGGGTCACGGGCGTAACTGGCTGTATGTATGTCTTCAGATATTTGAAAGGTATGTAAATAAATGCTCGAACCCTTAACAGGTGAAATTAAGTACGAACATTTGTAAAGTAAAAAAGGGTTTAACAAATGTTTGGGTGTAAATTACGATATAATTTGCATATTATCGATTCATGAATGACGGTTACAAACTGTCGTTTACCTTATCAGTTAACGACACAATAAATTTATCGACACGTGCTTAGCTTACCAACTCATGTACGTATCATAGCTATGTTCGATGGCACTCACACATGAATACCAACTTAATTTTATTGAACTCTACTCAAAACGAAGTACTTGTAATAAATTTTCGATCGATATTTTAAATATATATATACGTAGCAATATTTTATGCAAGGAATACTTTATTGCCAATACATTCAGTGGTGTACAGTTAAAGACTTGACAGAAGGCATGCTGATTCGGATCAAGCAGCTGCTTGGGAATAAGCTGGAGACTCTAGATGCGCACTTCTAGAGTCAAATCCCAAAATCGAATAAGACTATGAAGCAGTGTTAAAAATTCATTCTATTATAAAGCATAGCCTATAATGCTCTATACGGATGGTATATTTATGTTAATTACCTAATTGATTCAAAATTGGAGATTACTCGTAAGACTAAAAACACTAAAGTACCTGCTCCCCATCTAAAAATCCCGAAGTAAATTGACCAATTCAAATTAGTTTGTCAGCTTGCGGTAAACAATTACGATTAAGCTCCAGAGATTAGGTGGTGAATGAGGAAGAGGTAATCTGCATTAACTTGTTAAGTTAGTTGCTAAGGTGTTTAGCTATTGCGGATTAAAGCTACTGATTCTGAAATAACTTTAGGATTGCCATTCAGTTAGCCAATTTCCAAAACCAATGAAGTTTCGTTGGCGTTTATAATAAACTCTGCCCTATTACAACCTACATGAAGGAAGCCTTAGTCAAGCCTTACTGGTTCGGATCCTTTGTAGTTAACTGTGAAAACTGAAAGCCAATTTTGTTTAGCGTCAGTCTACGTGGATTTCAATCGAGTTAAACGCCTAGTTAATTGTGATTAGCGCTTTAGTCTGTCTACCCCTTCATGCATATACACACTCTCACTTCTCTATTTTCCCCTCAATACTACTCGTGTAGTACTTTTCGTGCCATTTGATATCCCTTTAACCACGTTTCATTGCCATTTACCACATCGAATCGATGAATTATCGCAAATTAATTTTAACAGCGCTTTACTGCAATTTACTAACTGTAAATTATTGAAATCAACCCTGGGGTTAATGAAAGTATTGCAGTTGGCAGTTTGGTTTTTGTTGATTTGCTTTTAAGTTTCAAGCAAATGTCAGTGCATAAATTACGAAATAAGGTGAGATGAGTAAATGAGTGTAAATGGGTTGAGCGTAGTATGAGTAAGTAGTAGGAACGACAGTGTTGCGACATCCGTTTAGTGCTTAGTTGCAATATGAAGAAATTGTGAAAGGTGACGCGCAGAAAGTAACAAAAATAATTTTACTCACAAGCTGTCGTGCCATCAATTTGGAAAATGTGAGACTCACTGACGAGCCTAGAAGTTTGTATTTATCGGTAGCTTTTCAAACTAGCTTCATCCTCTTCTCTTGAGGTATTCCACCACTCACCCGATTGGGTCGCTTTGTATATCATAGATATAGTTCTTTTGTAGTCCTTGATCCTACTGACATATCGTCGTCTCCACCTGGACGTTATACAAACTATACATTTTTAATATCCTCCGACATAAGGTTTGTTTGCAGTTGGGGAATGAGTATTACGGAAGCTGCGGCGAATTCAGTACCCTTTTCACTAGTCGTCTTATAAAGATACTGAATTCGTTCATCGCGTTAGTGAATTGGGTTAACAAGTGGGTTTCAATCGCAATCACAGGCAACCAGTTTGGATTAGCGGATACTGTTTAGGTATTAGTTTCACTAGAAGCTACGTCCCCGTGTTGTTAGTAAAATTTATCGTGGTATCACATATGGTACAAAGTGCTTGCATTCTTGGTGTGAAATAAGCAGCAATCAATTCATGTGGTGATTTCTGTGTATCTCTAGGTTAAGCCCACGAGGGCTGTCTCGAACGTTGAACCCAAGAGATTCTGTCTTAGGACATATAACAAGACACTTCAAGACAAATTATTTTAAAGCTCCCAATACAATTAGAATCTTAAAGCTATTGACAGGACTTTAGACGCAATAATATCAAGTCACATAAGCTCAGGGTGAGGAAAGGAAAGGTAGAGAAAGGAAAGTAAATGAAGAGAAAGAAAAGAAATGGAAAGGCAAAGAAAGGTAAGGAAGGGAAAAGAAAGAAAAGGTAAAGAAAAAAAAAAAACAAAAGAAAGGAAAGGGAAGGAAAGGAAAGGCAAGGAAATGAAAGGTAGGTAAGGGAAGGAAAGGTAAAGAAAGGAAATGAAAGGAAAGGAAAGGAAACGAAAGAAATCAAAACCGAAGCCGGAACTAAAAAACGGCTTATTATAGGTGTAGACGCGGTTTAGGCGAGTAGTTCATTTATTAATAAAACTATATAAATTTACTATCGATAACAAAGGTTAACAAGGAGTTACTGATTTTTTTGAAGAGTTATCGAAGAATTATCGACATGTTACCAAAAAGCTTTCTAAATGTTATCAAAAAATTATCCATATGATAACGAAAGTTTTCGATTTTGAAAGAAAGATCGATTGTTTATCGAACAGATAACGATTTGGTGTAGATTTTTTATCGTACCAAGTTACCAAGTTGTTATCGGCGCGTAACCGATTTCTTATAAAAAATATCGATTTGTGATCGATAAATTATTGATTTAATATCAAAAAATTATAAGGAATTTCCTATCGGCGTGTTATAGACGTGTTATCGGTTTGTTATGAAACAGATACCGAAAAAACTTCCTTATAAAATCGACCACACATCTATAAGCCGTCTATAACAAGCCGATAAGAAACCAACAAGACGCCATCTTCAGGGTTATTTTTTGTTTGTGTGCATGGTATGTTAGAAAATCTTCCTAATAAACTGGGCCTTGAAATATATCTAAAGAGTGTCTTTCTTTTAGGGCCACATGCAGAATATTTTAACCAAAAGTAAATTTTAAAACGGGGAAGCTAACCATGGGTTAAAAGATAACTTGCCGTTCTCCAAGTGAGCCTAAGGATCAGATGTCAAAATCCAGAAATTATTTACGTATGAATTTGTCTCACTTTCTGTTGAAGTGTGTACAACATCTCGGCAACTTCGTAATGCTTTAACACTTTAAGAGCCAGCAACAATAGCAACACTAGCAAATCGTTGCACCACTTAAACCAAAAGTCAATAATTTATGCATTTCAATAACCTTCACGTAGACTCAACTTTTTCATATATTTCATAGACGAAAGAAGCCAGAAGAGAGACGTGACAAACTATTCTAACAACAACATGAGAGTCAGAAGTTCACAGCCACGCTAAGTTTTTGTTGCGTTCAATACCCGCCAAATTGCCAACATTCGAATTTTTTATGCACCGAAAAAAAAAAACCAAACTAACAAACAACCATTACGCCAATCCCACAGCCACATTCGCATATTTTTTTACACGGAGGAGCATTCAAAAATGTACAAATACGAAACAGTTATCGCTGCTGAGCTGAGCAATGCAACGCCACTTTGAAATAAAAAAAATGTAAGACAAATGATACAAAACAGGCGAAATGAAAAATGTTGCAATCCGTTTGACTGGCTGCTGTAGTTTTCTGTGGAAAAGTACAAGCAAAGGAGGAGAGCTCTACGATAGGCAAACGACACTAAAGTAAATGAACGAAATGTGAACTTAAAGCATACGGCGTACCAGCAATGCAACAACACAATTAAAATAGCATAACGATAGTTTCATCATTGATAAGGTGTGCACAGTGGGCCAAAGCTTATATAAAAATGTTCCCAAATAGCTAAGAGTTCCAAAGTAATGAGGCGTTCTACATAATTACTGTATTCAGTCCATCTTCCATCAGAGGAACAACACTGGTTGTATCCGATTCAATTTGACAGCAAACTGTTGTGGAAACCCAAAGTAGAGGACAGAGCTAGGTTAAGTTTAGGGTACGTAGTACTTCTGTTGTGAGGAGACCGTAAGCAAACGCTGGGGCTTTTTCCAAAAGTGGTGCACTGGCTGTTTGAAATGAAGGACATAAGAACAGAGTTCCGGTCAACAATTATACTACTGAATCAAAGCTTACTGATAAAGTTTGAAAAAGCAAGGAAGTTGGTGTGTCTATAGTGGTACCAGTACATATAAACCCATATTAGGCACTAGGACTTACGTTACAAACAACTTCGTTTTCTTGGCAAATACCAAAAGAGATTTGACAACTCTGTAGCCCTTAGTAGGTGGAGTCTTATTCTCGAGGGCGCAGTACATTATCACAGAACTGTTTCTTTCTGAAGCTCGTACTTCATACATTTTCTGTTACTGATGAGGTCTAAAATATGTGACGCAGAAGATAGTGTCCAGCTAGTATGCCTATAACAAGCCTTAAGTTTTTTAGAAATAAGAGCAACTTGGTAAGTCCAATATCGGAGAATTTGCACATCTACGACTTTTATGCTTGATGACAGATATAATATGTACTGTACTATGGAATATGTAATGTGCCGTACTGTACAATATAATATTGTGGCGAATATTAACGGTTCTATATATAACTAGGCAGCTACTAAATAAATGCACAACAATAATGAAGCAAGCAGCCACGCTTGTGCACAAGAACACATCAAAGTAAGCCATTTACACACACATAGAAGGCGATGAAGAATATCTCACATACACATATGTAATCATCGGCTAAGAGCAGAAGATGGTACTAACCCATACACACGCATATAGCTAAATAACCAAGTATGAGATACAATTGTGCCATGTTCGTGAAAAGTCTAGACCTTAGGAGAAATAGGCCAACCAGGCAACAGATGCTATAAAAGCAGCGCAAGCTGAGGAAATAAGTAATCAGTTTGATTTAAACATGCTTTTGTGAAGTACGTGATAAGGAAGTATAATTGTACTACTCCCTAAGTAGTCTAAATATAGATCATTTTGCAATACTGAATATTGGTGTTATTCATTCGACAGTTCAGCCATTCGAAAGTTAGCAGAAGGTGCATAGTTATGAGAAATTCCCAAAAGTCGTTACAATATGTAGAACATGATCATGAGGTACTTTGCAAACTACTTTTCAGGGAACTGGGCTAGGAACCGATCCATGCGAAAACATCAAATTAATGATGTTTGATAGAAGAAAAGAGACAAAAAAAAGAGCGAGGAAAGGGGAAAGAGACGTTGAAAGAGAAAGAGTGAGAGAACCTCAACGGCCCATTCGTAAGGTTCTATATTTTATGACTGTAGACCCAGTATAGATGTATGTTGCGGCCTGAGCGTAGTAGATGAGAGTATTTTGCCAAGTTCTCGAGGTATGCCATATATTTCGGTTACCTGGGCACTGTAATATCTTACCAACATCGACAGGAAGGTGAATCAGACGTAATTCTTATTCATATACGATGTTATTGTATAGCCTTGGGTCACGATTGTTCGATCTATTTTATGATCAAAACTGTTCAAATGCCATGATATGACGGCATCTGACATTGGCATATCTTAAGCGTTCATGTGGATGTCACGTACCGAGCTGGAACTTGCGAACTGAAGCTGGACGCCAGTAGTGACTTTTGGATTTTGTTGACCTATTTTCTTCAGATGTACGTATTTTTGTAGACGGCATTGACGAATCGGAGCTTTTATTGTGCAGTTCAATATTTTATACAAATTTAGCAATGTTAGTTACATGGAAGATGCTTAGGTAGAATGATCTAAGCATTTTTTGATTAGATTGAGCCGGCTGCTTCGTGAGTACCCTACATAGACTGCATGAGTCCATTTCTTTATTAGCTATTTATAGAATTCTTTAGGAAAATATCCGATATAAGTACTTCAGTACTGCCGTCTTACAGAAACGGCCTTCTTTTTAACTGACGTAGCTGCCATCCAACCTATACTCAACTCAGGCGTTTTTCCCTGACAATCCATCCCACAGTGCAGCTTCGATGCGTTCCAAAAAAGGTAAAAGCTTTGTTTGAATAGAACTTTTCTCACTCGAGTTCGTCTCCCGCGCTGTACAAGCATATCGTTTTCATATGCGCACACAAAATTATAGTGAATAATTAACAGTTATTAATAATGACAAAAACAGCTGCTGCCAAATGCGAGAACGAAAATGGTCGTCGTCCGTCACTGGGTGTTTTGCTTTCTTGGTGCGATTGGAGGCACTGTTACTCGCTTAACAAGTTGAGGAATGTGAAGGAGGAGAGAATTGGAGGAACAGAAGAGACGGAAAAATTATGAAACAAGAAACAAAATTACAAGAATAACACAAATAACAATGAGCTCCGGAAAAACTAAGGAGTGCAAAGTTTATGGATGCTTAAAGGGCAAATGACACAGAAATTGCAAAGTTGGAACCTAAGCAAATGTGCGGGGCAAAGTGTTTTTTGGTGTCGGAAATTGTTAAGGCTGAAGAAAATTTCTAAAAGACAAAATCTGAAATGAGTAAATGTCTTAAAAGCGACCTTTACAGGATATGAGTACATAAAAATGTATTTTGTGTGATGATAGGTTTGTTTGCGTACTAAATGAATTAGGAACTACTTGAAATATGAGATAAGATAAATTTCTTGTAAATTATTTAACCTTTTCCTAAGTGAGTTGTTGCATTTTGTTAGAGGCAGCTGGGCCGCGGGCGGGAGGGTGTCGACAAAGTATTAAGTTCGCTCTTTCGAGCATTTCTACTCAAGAAGAACTTAAGTGCAACCGGGGTTTGTAAGGGAACATTCGGATGCGTGCCTTGTGCCCAATGTAAGTGGATACGGAACTTTGTCGCTGATTGGCAAGTTGAATGGATGACTATTCACAGATAGCAACTAGAAAAGCAGTATAAACTGCGAAGTCTGATCTAATATAATTTTAATACCAAGGAAAGAGAAGACTTTAGAGTTCACCCCATTACATGGTTAGGTTAGGTTTGGTTGAACTGGCCGGTCCATGAGGACCTCACATACACTGAATGAGTCCGTAGTGTTACCAGAAGTTTGTTTTAAATACCAAACTGAAAAACCACGACCTATGTTATAAAATAAATCCACCCTCTGGCAAATACTAGAAGATTTCTAGGACTTAAGCCACTTCCTGCTTATAGATCTGATAGCTGTATAACTCCTAATAGCTGGAATATTAGCCTGCCAAACGCAGGACACGAGCACGAAACGTGCTCGATCAGATCGTTTCGTCCTCCAATCCACACTTCCTACATCTGCTATCATTGACCAAGCTTAATTTAAAGGCATGTGCCGCCAGAAGGCAGTATCCAGTCAGAATACCCATCATGAGTCTACAGTCCTCTCTTTTTAATGTTAGTTAATGTTAGTTTAACTTTGTTAGTCTAAGCTTGTAAGACCTACACATAATCTTCGACACTTTACAGCCCCGCGCTTGAACCCTCGCTTTTCCCACTTGGTCAATCATGTGCACCTCTCGCCTCTTAATCTCGCCCAGTCTAATTGGGACGTCTACGGAGCAAGCTTCAAGGGATGCGCTCTTTACATTACATGGTACATGCCACAAAATTTACGAAGGTAATTAAACATTAGGCAAACGAAAGTCCCTTCCCGACGAACAAACATCTCTCCGGATGTGTGGCTTGGAATCATGGACGGTGTCGCGAGAAAATGCTTGAATGTTTAGGATTTATGGTCCTTTCCTTAATGCCGATGGCGAGTATCGAAGAAGGTATGTTGTTGTTGTTGTTGTAGCAGTGCTTCGCCCCACCTAACAGCCGCGACCGATAACAAATTGTCATCAATATCCTCTAACGGGAGTATAAGGAAACTTGCTGTTTCAACAGGGGTGGACCGTAATGAAAGGGGTGTTAGAGGCGTTGGTTCTACATTACAATTAAAGAGATGGTTGGTGTCATGTGGGGACACATTGCAAGCGGGGCATACATTTTGTATGTCGGGGTTGATTCTGAATAGGTAAGAGTTTAACCTGTTACAGTATCCAGAACGAAGTTGACCCAGAGTGTCACGCGCTTCCCTGGGGAGTATGCGTTCCTCTTCCACAAGTTTTGGGTACTTCTCTTTGAGTACTGGATTCACCGGGCAATTCTTGACATAAAGGTCCGACGCCTGTTTGTGGAGTTCACCAAGGACCAGCTTGTGTTTTTTTGCTTCATACGGCTCGGTTCTCAGGTGCCGTATTTCCTCAAAATGCTTACGGAGATGACTCCTTAAGCCCCTAGGCGGTGTTGGCTCATCAATCAGATGACTGTTTGGATGCTCAGGTATCTGGGTATTCAACAGGAACTGTTTGGTTAGCATCTCATTTCTCTCCCTGATGGGGAGTATTCTCGCCTCATTATGTAGATGGTGTTCTGGGGACATAAGAAGACAGACCGTGGCGATTCTGAGAGCAGTATTTTGGCAGGCCTGTAGCTTCTTCCAGTGGGTAATTTTTAGGCTTGGCGACCATATGGGTGACGCGTAGCACGTAAACGGCTGGCAAATTGCTTTGTATGTAGTAATGAGCGTTTCTTTATCTTTTCCCCAGGTACTGCCAGCAAGAGATTTGAGGATTTTATTACGGCTCTGGATTTTCGGAACAATTGCGGATGCGTGCTCACCAAAATGTAGATCCTGATCAAACGTCACACCCAATATTTTGGGGTGTAGGACAGTCGCTAGCGTAGTGCCATCCACGTGGATGTTCAAAAGGGTGGACATTTGGGACGTCCATGTTGTAAATAAGGTCGCAGAAGATTTAGTCGGTGATAATGCCAAGTTTCGCGAGGCGAAAAAACCGGAGAGATCAGGGAGGTAGCCGTTTATTCTGTTGCATAGCTCATCGATCTGTGGGCCTGGGCCTGTGGCCATTATTGTGCAGTCATCGGCGAAAGACACGATAGTAACTCCTTCTCGTGGCGAAGGTAGTTTTGATAGGTAAAAATTAAACAAAAGTGGGGATAGGACACCACCCTGAGGCACCGCTTGTTTAATTCTTCTTGGCTTTGATATTTCGTTTCTGAATTGCACCGATGCCTGCCGACCACCCATATAATTTGCGGTCTACCTTTTAAGACATGGGGGAAGGCTAGACGCTTCCAGGTCTTGCAGTAACGTGCCATGGTTGACCGTATCGAAAGCTTTTGATAGGCCTAGCGTTACGAGTACTGTTCTATGGTGGGGGTTTTGATTTAAACTGCAATTTATCTGGGTGCTGATGGCATTGAGCGCGGTGGTGGTGCTATAGAGTTTTCTGAAGCCATGCTGATGACAGGCTAGCTACAAAGTTGCTTGGAAGTAGGGGAGCAAAATGGCTTCAAGCGTCTTTGCTACTGGCGATAGGAGAGATATCGGACGATACGACTCACCTATATTAGCTGGTTTCGCAGGCTTTAGTAGCAGGACCACCTTGGCCATTTTCCATATCTCGGGTATGACAAACGTGGAAAGAGGCAGGTTGAAGACATGTGCCAAGTATTTGAAACCCTCTTTCCCTAGGCTTTTAAGCATCGGCATGGCTATGCCGTCTGGGCCCACTGTTTGGATAGTTTAGCGTGACCAATGACATCTTCAACCTCTCTGGCGGTGATGGTAATTGATGACGCGCTGAACTTATGTTTACTTGCGTGTTTGTTGGCCCCCGTCTATCTTTGTCGACCGTAGAATGCATTACATATTGAGGACAGAAAGCGCTCGCGCATTTTTTCGAATCCGACAGCACTTTATCACCGAAGGCGATGGAAACTTTGTCATTGTGCTTAGACGGATTCGATAGGGACCTTTTTTAAAGTTTATGAAAGTGCGTTTTTCTGTAACGATGAAGTCGGCGGTACGCTCGAAGGAAATAAGCATAGGCAGGAGATCGGATGCCAATGTTACCATCGGCTGCCAGTTGACGCAGTTTACGAGTTCTGCGCTCACGATTGAGATATTCGGCGAACTGTGACAGCTTCCTACCATACGTGTGGGTGCGTCTCCGTTTATTGTGCAGCAGGTCGTTTCTTCTATTTGATCCGCCAACATCTCACCCCTACTGTCCGCCCGCAAGTTTGAATGCCAGAGATCGTGATGGGCATTAAAGTCGCCTAAGATAATGCGATTGTTGCCAGTGAGTAAGGCGCTAATATTAAGGCGGTATCCACTGGGGCAACAGGTGGCAGGAGGGATGTAGATGTTGATGATTTCTAGGTTTGCATCGCCTGACCGGACAGATAGGCCTTGACGTTCTAAGACATTGTCTCTGCGGTCGATGCCAGGATCAAATATATGATATTGCACAGAGTGTTTTATGATAAACGCGAGGCCGCCTCCATTTCCGCTCATGCGATCTTTTCTGTGGACATTATACCCAGAGCAGGTTTGCAGTGCAGATCTTGCTGTGAGTTTAGTCTCTTGAATCGCTGCAATGCGGATGTTGTGCCGCTTCATGAAATCGACTATCTCCGTGATCTTCCCAGTTAGTCCATTACAGTTTAACTGCAGAATTCTGAAGTGCATAGGGGGAGACGTCGCCACTCTGGGAGTAAGTGACGGGTGACTACGCCTGGGTTGAGGAAGGCCAGGACGCAACTGCTGTTGTGGCCCTGGGACTGGGCGTCCTTGGGCAAGCATTGGCGTACCTGGTAGATTGGCGTTTGCGACCTGGCAACATGGCGCAATGAAACCCGTCGGGGGGTTGCCGTCGCGGAGACCAGAACATCTAGGAAAGTGGCACCGTCCAAGGCAGGAGCTGCATTGGGCGGATGTCGCCAACATATCTATATATTCTGTGCTGGCAAACGGTGCAAACGGGGTTAGGGACTAAGAGTCTGTTTCCCTGACCTACACGATTGCTGCCGGAAAAGAGGGGGGGGGGGGAGAAGACGGGGGCAGGGGCTGATGCTCAGCATTGCTACCGACTCTACTACGGAGATAGTAGTTATGAGTGGTAGCAGCTGTTTGAGTTGTTGGCGCTGCGGGGCGGGAGCAGCAGCGGGTACTAGTTGTGGCTTGCTGGAAGGTAGTGGGGAGGGGGGGCGCTAAGGTGTATACTACGGGACGCCCTTGGACGTGAACATCAAGGAGCCACAAAAGATTTATAAAAGTTCGTGGACGTCGGGTTTTGGGATCGAGCCCAGAACAACCTGTCCGATGCAACCATCTCTTACACGAGACACACTCAACAGAGTATGACCGTCCTAAAAAGATTCTTTTCCGGCAGATACAGCAAAACTATTTCTCAGGACCGGGGTCAGGAGACGGACCCGGATTGGATTCGATACCTTCCCTGAGCAAGAGAATATGGAGCAGTCCCGCTGCAAGGAGCTGCTGGGAGGATGACAATTTGTGGGAGGGACGCAACAAATTAGATGGGGTCACACTGAAATGACAGTCCTTGGTCGGGAAAAATTCCGGTACATAGTACCGACTGCCTTGGGAAGCGAAGGTATAATAATGAGGTGTATGAGATTTATGCAGATATGAAGACAGTGCAGAGAACAAAAGCTCAAAAGATTCGATGTTATGGACGAAAGCGCTCCAACGAAGAGAGTATTTCAGTTAACACATCAAATTGTAAGCAGAGGAAGGAATGGGACCTCCAATGAGTTGGGAGAGGCAGGTGGAGGTAGAGCTGACCTCCCTTGGTGGTTCAAATTGGCGTCAGTTTTCGCGTAACAGAGATATCTGGCGTAACTTGTTAGGATGTGACTTGACCTATCTTCATCTGGATCGTAGCTCAAAGTATACAGATGATAGACTCTGGTTCTTGTATTTGAATGGGTTTGAATCCAAGTATTTTCGGGGGCACAAAACAACGTCTGTTTAACCTATATTTGGGGCGGGTCACGTGCGGGCCTTTTCAAAGAAAGAAACAATCTCCAAAAAATTAAGGACATACTTAAGGTGTGGTGGATTCGCATCATAGTACCGTCGTAAAAGGTGAGTGAGAGGTATGCCGATATCCAGCAAATTCTCGGGCTGTGAATGATGTCCTTTTAGGCGCAAGGATGCACTTTCATTTATTTTTATTACTTTTGGATAGCTACAAAAGGTTTTCGATATTATATATGGATCTTCTTTAGAATATTTTGAAGATCGTTTCAGATTAATTGGACCTTGGGGGATAACTTGGGCCCCTTCCTTATAAATTTTTTCTGTTTCAGGAGTTAGTTTAATATATTTTTCGAAAGATTTTGGTGTAATTCTAATATTTTAGGAATGATCTAGGTACTATTTCAGTTCAGATCAGTTCGGATATTTTCGGGGTCCCCACAGGTCTATATAGGAACCTTTAAAAGATTGTTTCGAGACCAATTCCGAGCTACTTGCACTTTCTCGGAACTATGTCGGGCGTATTTTAGGGCCACTTCGATTTAATTTCGGGACTTGTTGGTAAGGCCTTAATCGGCTTGATATGAGCCGAAACCGACATCGAAGAATTAACGCTTTGTTATCGACGATATAAACACCACAATGATATTGCTTGAGACCCACATTTTTTTGAAACTTTAACAAAAGCTATAAGAGACCCCCGCTTTTTTGGAATACCGCTAATGTACACTTCTTCTCTCCACAAACAAAGCGTTCTAACCCAAAAACATACCCAGATTTTTTAAAATTATCTCTTAAGAAAATTATCAAAGTTCCCACCCATTTCTCTTCCAGTTTCCTCCTATTTTGCTCTTAAAACTAAAATGACCTCAACGAGGTCAGTATGCTGAGTAACCATAAAAAGCCTCGTTTTGTGGTATTTGAAATACAAAATTTGCGACTTGAAATATTTTGGCTTTCTGAATTGTGTCCAATTATAAAATTTATTTTCATTGTTGTTGTACTTTCAAAAGTTGAATGGCACAAAAATTTTAATGCGAAATCTGGTAAAGCTTAAAGCAGGAAAAGAAAATTCAATGTGCCAGCGAATTAGCGCCTGAAAAGGTGCTACAATGATATAAAGTTTTATTTCGTGATGGGGGAAGAGGGAGAGAGAACGGGAAGGAGGGAGAGGAAGCTCATACCAGGATGAATAAAATGTAGAGTAATAATTTGTAAGTGGGAGTAGTGATTTAGTGAATTTCGTGATTTTTGTTCTTGTGAGAGAAAACTCGTTAGCCTATTGTTGCTTTTATACTTCCTCAGCTACTCCTTCACCTAACTCGTTACTGCCTGTAGTTGAATATATTTTAAATGCTTTTTCCTTGTTATTTGCTATTGTGCGGCGTTTTGAATTTAATTATAAGAAAATTTCAACAATTTTAAATTTGTGTAAATTCCTCTAGAGAAGTGAGCGATAGCGCCAACATTGGGTGGGTATTGTCTGAAAGCCGTTGCTTGGTTAGTTGCTCGGCAGAATTTTTTGTTGTTTGTCATTTTGTTTTGTTGTTGTTGTAGTTTTTGTAGTAAAGAGTTTTGAATGCGTAATTAGTTTTAATGAAAAAGTGGCTAACGATTTAATTTGCTTGTTTCGTTTTTGACAGATGCTGCGTGGAAAGGTAAATTTATGTAGTCTATTGTGCGTTGCTATCCCTTTCTCTGAGACCTCTTTCTTATCTCTGTGATTACTCCAATTCATATAATTTGCAGTTTTTTGGTAACATGTATTTGACTTTTTTGTTACACTCAATAGTTCACAATATAGTTTATTTCGTTAAATAAAAACACATTGCAATTTCGATTGAGTAGTCAAGCGCCGAAGCTCGACCTTTATAACCTTGGAGGCGAATCGCGTCAAGTCTTTGTTTTTTTTAGTCAGTTTGCTATTTCATTTCATTAACTAAATGTGTTAGTCGTCACTGAACAAGCGTAGAATGTTGGCAAATAATACGTGCATTCGCCTTGCATCGTTGCGCGTTAATCAACGACCAACTACCACTATAATGATCTTACTCTTTCCAAATAAGCCACATCTTAAATTTTGGTGAGCACTGATCTAAACACAAGGCTGTAGTTATCGGGAGAACAAAATCTTTGCGTACGAAGTACGTGAATAGGCGATAGATGATGAGTAACATTGACAAGGGGATAAAAAAAGAGCGTATGAAAATAGAAAACCTGAAATTATAAAGCGATATCGAAATAATGTAGCTATTTCCTAATTCGGAGAAATGTCTTCGCTTGCAACGAGATGCAGGTGGTAAATTTGACGTCCGGTGCTTTTGCCCGGCTTGTATACGTTCCTTGTGCTGCCTTGTTGTAGTGTTGGATTAGGCGTAACTTGAAAAAAAAAAACTGCGGTAGAAGGACCCAGGAAGGAAAACCTTGGCAGGGGGGCTGAGGACCAGGTATCGGAATACTCCTTTAAATATGTCAGTCATTAGTTTCACCCTCTTTTTACCTCCTTTACAATAAGTCACTTTCATGTTTGTACGCAAATTTCAAAACAAAACTGAGAAATCTTCACGTAGAGATAGAATCTCTAAACTTGAAACATACTTCAGATGCCAATGAGAATGCAACATTGGGAAAAAACTTTCACAAGGTCGGGCAGGCTCCGAGTTAGCGTTAATCTAGAGATCTGAAATTTTGACCTAGTTAGCTAAAGCTCTATGAAAATGAAATATTTAGGGTCACCACCTTTAGGCAGGGACCGAGATGCTCAGATTTTTTCACAGAACCGTCGCTATCGATTTTTAATAAAATTCTCATTTCGCTGGAACTGGAAACCTCACGTTTAGTTCAGCGCAATGCGACACCGCACAAAAAGGAAAATATTCCGCCGGGCTCAAAAAAGCTCCAAACGCAACAGCCTGCTAATGATTTCGCGACTCGGCTTCCCCTTGTTAATCGACATCAGAGATCTGTTTTGAGTAACTACTAATAAAATTAGTGCACTTAGTCATGAGCCAAAAAACTGTGTCTAAATGTGTACTTAGTCACGTACAGAAAAATACTATGAGCGATTAGCACATAAAATAGAAAATACATATAAGTGCCCCGCAACACATATGTCCCATACATATATGTGACGCGGACCATGAAAAGGTGGCTTATGACTCAAAAAAAGAAATTGCGAGAAACAGCTGTTAAAGATAAATAATGCATTTCTTCAGTTTCTTAGTAGTTTTCTTGTTTTTTTGAGTCATACGCCACATTTTTATAGGCCGGGTCACATATGACATTGTTGAGTATAAACTGAAATCATAGTCGCTTTAACTCAGTAGCACGTTGGTTTCGTGTAATACACTGTATACTTCGTTTATTATCGGTTTTTCTTTAGCGCTGTATTCAGTTTAGTTTCGTGTACATCGTTGTCAGAAGTCTGATTTGACTTTATTCATTTTATTGCACTGTTAGTCTTACTTATTCCAATTAGTGTTTTCGTATAATACAGTAGACTTTCTTGCTCAATAAGACAATTGAGTACTGAACTGCTTCGTGGCTTATGAGCGGTTATTCATTTTACGAAGCATGACTATGTAAATGTGTGTTAGTGGATAAAGGTGCTGGATATTCTTTGTTTGAATACGCACTAATACTAATTTTTTGGTTAGTCCACTAATAACCTTAAAAGATGCATAATTGCAGCTCACTGATCGACAGTAAGAGTCAACACGATGAAATGCAGAAGCAGTGGAAAAATATTTCTAGAGCATTTCGAACAACCGGCGAAGAATATATTAGTTACCGGCTAATGCATCTGTTTTAATGTCGCGTTTTAATAGTATGAAAGGCCTTTAGGAGCAACGTTGATATCGAGTGTAGCAAGAAGAGTGTGTGAACGCTACCTTGAGTTAAAGATGACACCAAGATGTCTTTTTTCGAAGAGAGAGCTTACCATGCTACTTTAAAGGAATAATGGTAAAAAAATTAATGACAGCCGAAAGGTTTCATACCAGGAGCAATCTCCGGCTAGAATAAAAACGGCGACCTGATAGTCGCAGCCTTGATAGTACTTAGATTATGGATGGATTCTTCTTTAAGAATCCTGGATGAGGATATCGATGAAACACCTATGGAAGATGATCAACCCGATCGTACAATCTTTGACGATGGAATAAAAGTCGTCGAGAAAATTATGCAAGCTGAATCACTTAATTGCCCTGGAACGTTGACATTATCGACCTGAGTTCTATTTAACGCAAGTTCGGCTTGCTCCAAACTGGAGCTCCCAGTGAGTTAAGCGACCGCCTGTGGTAAGGGGCGACTTCAACCCAGGGTCAAACAAATTTATTGCTCCCCAAGCAGTCTGTCTAATCCCACAAGTTGTTAGTACCGGAGCGTACCAGCTTCATGTCCGTCAAAGAACGCAACTCTCCTTTGAATCTTCGCGGATTTTTTTTTGCAATTTTAGCGGCAACAACTCCAAACTAGAATGAGATGAAGGGAAGAAGGGTTTGATGTTGAATGAGAACATAACGAAGTAACAATTGTCATCAAGCAATCCAACGAAGTATAGGCATTTGAAAATAAAGGATCCGGAGGAACCTACCTATGAAGCAGAAAAATAGGGCAGCCCCAACGTTTCAAATTCCGCCCGTATTACTCATTAAAGCCAATTATCTCAGCGAATAAGCGACTCGCTTGAGCATAGCTGGGGTTCATTTTGGTAAATCGAGGAAATCTGTGGACCACTCGTGAGTCTCAAAGCACTTATGGCCATGTACATAAGTATGAAAAAGGGAACAAGCTTCCATCTAAAACTTAAGAAATCTGCTGTTAGAGTTCTTACGTTGTTACGGGTCAAAAGTCAAAGATCACTGGCTTCGAAAGTGGCATTTACCAAAAAGGTCACTCTACAAAGGTTCACAGAATGAGAAAGAAAGGGAGCGAAGTCATCACATTCCTCGATGCAGAATTTTTTGATAACCTGGAGGTAGTTAGGGAAATGAATCATCAACTTCAACTTAAGTTCATATGAGAGCGCAACTGGCTTATTATGGACTTATTAGGAAGTGTTCGATAAGACTAATGTGTCGGCCATCACTCAAGGTGTGAGAAGTTCTCACGCACGCACTTTTCAACCTTACTAAGCCAAGCATGCTGATATCGGTTTGATGAATCAACTTGACGCACGCATCATCTAGTCTACAAACTTTATTATTATTATAAATTGTGTACTCTTTACTGTTGTTTTTATTTTTGCTACATTTACTGTAACTCCTGTTCTTGTTGTTGTTGTTACACGTCTTAGCTGTTATTATTTTTTTACTAAACTTTTATTCATTAGCATTTGTTTGTTGCCAATTCCGTGTGACTGACAGCGGGTTTTGTTTCTAAGTGATTTTCAGTGATTTTATGTTTTTGTTTTACAATAACAAACAACATGTTGCCAAAGGTATCCTTTCATCAAATTATTTGCGAGCAAATTTCAAAAATATTATCTACTTCATCAAATTTTGTGTTCAAGTATTTATTTATTAATTTCCTAGATTGTACAGTCAGTCCGTGTTGTGTGGGTTGCCACTTGAATGCGGTCTACTACGAAAAGGGCTAAGAAGAAGGAGAAGGTATAAGAGGGATAGAAATGAAACACTTTCTACCTTACATTTATTAATTCAACATCTTTCTCGCATTTTCTAAACCTTACCGAACTGTCAATTAAAGATGATGCACAAACCCAAATCACCTTGCTGTCAGCTGGAGAGCAAGAGAAAAAAGCTTAAATGGGTTCAAATGCATAAACTTTCACTTGACTTACTTTTCAGAAACAATCAGTGAAAGGGAAATGCAGTAAAAAGCTTAAACGTTAAAGAATGGAAGCAAGTTTTCCATGAAAAGTTATTTAAAAGCATAAATAAGGAAATTCATAGCTGGATGGAGTTCGTTTATTAACCAAGGTGGTATAATGATGAGCTCTACGCAGAGTAAAGGCCCAAAGGCTACGCTTTCTGGGTCATGTTATTTGAATGGATAAATACGCTCCACCTCAGAAAGTATTCCTATCGGCACCGGTATTCAGAAGCAGGAGAAATGGATGATCTCCATTCATTTGGAAGCGAAAGATGAAAGAAGACTTGATGTTCACAACGCTTTCAATTGACAACATTTATCGCGAAACAATTGTGCTTCCGTGAATGGTAAGGTAAGACAACGGCCAAAATTGGCTAGGCGGTAAAGTACCATTTAATGATGACGATAAAGAAGTAAGCGCAGTCATACAGTGTAGAGTTGATATGAGCGAAATTAGACAGCAAATTAAGGCAAGCCAAGGCATGTTATCAATTTGTAGTCCAAAAGTTAAAGACGTGCTATCCATAAGTTATCGGTTTACTATCTACGGATTGTGCGTTTATTATCAACAAGTTATAAATTTTTTATGGGAGTGTTATAAATACGCTAACGATAGCAAATGTTATAAAAGAGTTGCCAATTTTAAAGCAACAGTAAAGGTCCAAAGTTATCGGTTTGCTTTCGAAAAGTTATCGATTTATCATCGAAAAATTATCAGTTATTTAACGAAAAGTTCTCGATATGATATCAAAAAGTTATATATATGTTATCGATATATTATTGAAAATTTATCGATTTTTTTCCAAAAGTATATATTGAAAATGTATCGATTTGTTCTCGAAAGTTATGAAATATCTTATCGAAAATTACTTGACTTGATATCAAAAAGCTATCGTTATGTTATATAGGATTTACTGATTTATTATCAAAAAGTTATCGATATATTATCACAAAATTATTGAAAATTTATGGATTTTTTGTCCAAAAGTTTATATTGAGAATGTATCGATTTGTGCTCGAAATATACTAAATATCTTATCGAAAATTACTCGATTTGATATCAAAAAGCTATCATTATGTTATATGGGATTTAATGATTTATTTTCAAAAAGTTATCTATATCTTATCACAAAATTATGGAACATTTATCCATTTGTTATCCAAAATTTATCGATATGTTAACACACAAAAATTTAAAATGAATTAAAGTATGAGTTGGTATGGAACTGGGAGTAGATGCAAATGGAAGTGTGAGTGGGGGTGTGAATTGGAGTGGGAGTGAGTGAAGAGGGAAAGCGAGGTTCACTTTTTAAATGTAGTCAAATAAGTTTTCAGGCAGAACAAAGTCGGCCGGCTATGCTAGTTGTTAGAATAAATCTTCTAAGACGTGAACACAATCTGAGAAAATCTCACCAAAACTCCAACACCTACTGTAGATGCCATTTGAGGTCGTGTCCTACACAGCAAACCTAAATTTTGCATATTGATTCGCTGAAGTAAAGCTATCCATTAAGGAATTCCATAAATTTTGACATTTCGCTGCTCATT
Organism: Eurosta solidaginis; assembly: GCF_040869045.1. Classification (NCBI taxonomy): domain Eukaryota; kingdom Metazoa; phylum Arthropoda; class Insecta; order Diptera; family Tephritidae; genus Eurosta; species Eurosta solidaginis. Next base: position 15,812,669 of record NC_090320.1, read on the forward strand.
AATAACAACTCAAAATTATTTCTTTCATAACTCAAATAAAGAAATTAATGAAATATAGCAAAGCAACACATTTTAGGAATTTTGTTATTAATATTTGTGCGAAAACGGAAAAGTGCTGTCACAGGTGAGTGGTTGAAAAAAGACGGCGTTTATTGTTTTTCACCCGCATTTAACTCATCAATTAAAACTAAAAGCAAACACTTTGGCTGAGCATTTCGAAGGTGAGCTATTTCGCATAAACAAAACGATAAAGTCTTCCCCTCCAGCCACAAACTTCAGCAAAGACACTTGGCAGCCACTCGGCGTACAGCGTCATGACGTTTCAGTGAATTTGAAATTAATAAATAAACAAAGAAACACAAAGGAGTGAAAGCGCATTTGCGTTATGCAAAGACTTTTACGCAAAAAGTAATAAATCAAACTTTGAATGTCATGAGACTTGAGGCGCTCTTATAGTTTGTGAGCTTTGTATTTAGTTGCGCCAGTTTTAAAGAAATTTCGGTTATCCAAAACAATTAAATATAATGCGCTACGACACCACTGTGGTTCGAGCAAAAGTTTGACAACTCTCATTGGTGTTTGGTGGTGTATTAGTCAAATGCGCGTAGAATGTCAAATGTGACATTCAATGCTTGAAGGTATGTAAATGACATTCGCATACATAGCTCTCATTCTAATTTTTTGATTGATTAAGGCCTTTTTTCATAAGGCGCTAAAGGTAATTAAATTAGAGGGTGAAAAGCGTAGGCAGACAAATTTCTATTTATTAATTTAGAAAGTTATAATGTGGCTTCCTTTATTACAAATGTCAAAGATTTCGAAGGGTAAGGGTATTTTGCTTCAAAAAAATACAAGATGTTCTTTATATAGGTCATAGATCCTCGCTTCATCACTAATGTTAGCCGATCCCATGATTTTTGAGGAACAATGTTACCTGTGATTGTACCCTCTCAGTCACAGTGGCGTTTAACTGTGACAGGGACTGAAAAAAAAAAAAAACAAATACCACGCCAACAGGAATCAGTTTTGGTGATTCTATGCGACATCATGACACTGCGTCCAAAAATGTCGGGAGATATTCGGATCACGAATCCGAAAGCGGAAATTGGAAATTTTATTTCTTTTCGGAGATATTTGCAAACAAAATTGAAAATTTTCATGTGGTTGTTGTAATTTTGATGATTTTTCGTACCCAAAAAAAAGCTGTGTGTAAAATGTTTTGCGCGGATATAGATTTGGTCTCCAAACCGGTGTTGCACCCACCCAGGGTAGTTTTTTATAAGCGCCACCGAAGGCCGCCAATGCAGAAAGGAGTTCTGCGCAAAAATACTATGGATTCCATCCCCGGTTTCGGAGCGCTCTGGGGCCATTTTGCGGTTTCGTTAATATTTTTTGAACGAGCTAAAATTTTTACTTTTACGCCTTCGGGTTATTGTTGTCGAGGTCAATACGCGTCTTTTGACACCTCTCTCGATATTTTTGGACGCTTATTAGCAGTGTCATGCTGTCGTATAGATTTACCTCAGTTTTATATTTTTCCCTGCGGATTGTTTTGCGGATAATAAACTCTGCGTAACTTTTTGGGGCATCTACTGTTATTCAGTCGGAGCTTAAGTAACTTGCTCGTTGTATTGGTTCATAGCATAGAAGCGATTCGTTCCTGTGATGAGAGCTATGTCTGAGTCTGTAATTGGCAACGGGAAATAAATGCTGTCACGAATATTCCTCGTAAGCTGTCGCTGAAGTGTACTGTGATATTTCAGTAGCTGTGACAAAATCACAGGTACACGGATATTTGCCAACTCTATTCATCACTGGTAAGGCAGTTGCAAAACGGCACTTCATGCCGCACCATACTTCGCAAACATCACTAATAAGGGTTCCTAGTCACAGGCACTTTCAGGCACCAAGAAGGCATAGGTACCTGCATATGTAAGGGCACTTTAAGATGCAGCATTCACTTGCATCAATCAAAAGTAACATAAAAAGCAATTTCCAGGATACAGGTACTCATTGGACACCTGCAAAGATAACCAAGCAAACTCGGTGAACTAGGAGGACAAAGCACCTGCTACATAAGCCTGCAGGCTGAGATAAGGGTAATTCCTTTAAGAAGCATTGGTACGAGGTACTATGAGGAAAAAACCAAAGAAGCAGTCAAGTACTTCTGTTCAGTTAACGGAGCGCTGAATAGCCCTACATCCCAGGAGGTTAGAGGGCTTAGAATATACTAGCGGGAAATATGCTTATCGTAAGAGGGAACTAAAATACCCAAATGATTCAAGGGGCTGTGTAGCGAAATTTATAGTTTCTCCACACCAATTGACAACCTTACCTACCCGTGGCGAATCCTGTTTCTTTAGCAGAAGAGGTTCTGGCGACCACAAGTTCCTCATGGAAGTGGGTGTGGGGGCGGGAAAGAAGGTTTAATGTGGTCAAAAAGTTGCACTTGACTTGAAAACAGTTTTATATGATTCGAAAAATGTTTCATATGATTTGAAAAAAATTTTACTTGGCTCAAAAAAAAAAGTTTTATATGAATTGAATAAAGTTTCATTTGATCTGAAAAAAGTTTAATTTGATTTGAAAAAGTTTCATTTTATTTGAAAAACAGTTTCTTATGATAAAAAAGAATTTAATTTGATGTGCAAAAAGTTTCGTATGGTTAAAGAAAGTTTAATTTGACTTGAAAAAGTTTATTTTTGATTTAAACGAAGTTTCACATGACTTGAAAAAAGTTTCCTTTCATTTAAAAAAGGTTGTAACTTGACTTGAAAAAATTTCATATGATTCGAAAAAAGTTTCATTTGATTTGAAAAAAATTTCATTTGAATTGAAAACAGTTTCACTTGACTTGAAAAAAATTTTCACGAGACTTGACAAAAATTTCACTTGACTTGAAAAATTTATTATTTGATGTGGAAAAAGTTTTACTGTGCTTGAAAAAAGTTTCATTTGGTTTGAAAAAAGTTTCATTGTGCTTGAAAAAAGTTTAATTTGGTTTAAAAAAAGCTCCATTTGACCTGACAAAAGTTCCATTTCATTTAAAAAAAAAGTTGAACTTGATTTGAAAATCATATGATCCGAAAAAAGTTTCATTTGATTTGAAAAAAGTTTCACTTAACTTGAAAAAAGTTTCACTTAACTTGAAAAAAGTTTCACTTGACTTGCAAAAAGTTTCACTTGACTTGCAAACATTTTTATTTGATGTGAAAAAAGTATCACTAGGCTTAAAAAAAGTTCCATTTGATTTAAAAAAAGGTATATTTTACCTGAAAAAAAATTTATTTGGTATGAAAAAAGTTTTATCTGACCTGAAAAAAGAGTTTAATTTTTTTTGAAAAAGTTTTAATTGGACCTGAAAAACTCATTAGCTTTTGGTTGACTGAAAGTCGGTAGTATAATGCTATCGTCGTGGATGTCCTACCATTGTCTTATCTATGATTCCCCCGGCCTGAATAAGGTAGGCATGGACTTGGTTTAAGACTATGCCAAACGCATAGTGAAGCATTTGAAAAACACTAGATTATATTTCAAAAAAAAAGCCAACACATATTTTAGCACTTTTTGAATTGTGTGCTATTTCTCACACGTCCTAGCTCATCCTTGCAAGTAATTATATTGAATTAGCACAAATTAGAGAGTCGAACAGCATTCTTCAATGTTTAATTAGCTTCTCACATATTTTATTTAGTACAACAAGTAATCTAATAATTTTTCAACTTTTATCTTTTGATTATAAATGTCATCTTAATAATTTTTTTTTGGCATTTGCTTTATTAAAAATGATTACCTTTTTTCGATGGTAACTTTTGTATTTGTAGTGACGTCAGCTGAATTTTGAATTGGTCATTGAGTTTTGTTAAGTAATTTGATTCGTTCATTTAATGCACTGATCTTAAATATAATTTGCTCTTAGATATTTGTATATATGATTTTATATGTACAAAACTGCTTCTTAAGTTTGCGTACAGTTGTCTGTATGTACATATGTACAAGAGTTAAGCTTGCACTTAGCTACATTTCATACTGATTAAAGCTATTCTCCAAGTATAGCTTCAAAATCAATGATAATTTAATTGGTATCAATAAATGTACGTAGAATGTATATATGTATGTAACTGCAAAAGTATGTATTAGCATATGGAAACAATTAAACACATAAATTTATAAGCGGAATGCATTAGCTATGTCTAAAAATAACTTCTAAGAAATTATGTTTTCAGGGAATTAATTGTTATTTTATGAATCTTTGTTCTAATGTTATCGATTTACATTTAATTAATTAAAAAGTACTAAAAACTTGTCATATATAAGTCTATGAGATGACCCTCTATGAAGTGATCTTCAAACGGGTTTTATTTTTAAAAAAGCCTAGCACTTCAGGCTGCAATGAGAGAAGATCAGCAGATACAATATTTCAGGCAGTTTTAAGGGTTTCATGGTGGAAAGCCACACAAAAAACAACATACCTCAAAAAATTAGACGGGGCATGCAGACTATCGATGCTTAGCATTACGGGAGCCCTGAAAACAACCCCGACGGCTGCACTGTATGCCATTCTGCACATTTCACCTGTAGAACTGGTAGCAAAGAACATAGCATTAACAACCGCAACCAGGCTCGGTGCCTCGGGCCATAGTAGTATAGCGTCATCAATCATAAGACAAACAGACTACGTGATTCCCCATCTGTGCTTCGAGGGAGATCTTAAGGCCACAACAAAGATGGACGGTTGACGCAAGGGTGCGCAAATGGCGGAAGAGGCGATATATGTATACACAGATGGTTCCAAAGTAGTGGAAGAAGTAGGGTCTGCGGTATATTGCGCTGATCCGGAAAAAAACAGATCCTACAGGCTGCCGGATTACTGTAGCGTTTTCCAAGCGGAAATATTAGCCGTAACCAAAGCAGTAGAAACCCTGAAAGAGAAAAGCTTAAGTTGCAACCATGTTAACTTTTATATTGAGACTCAAGCAGCAATTAAGGCAATAATCTCGCATAGCACAGCATCTAGATGCGTGTTAGAGTGTAAGCAATCCCTGGAGAGAATCGGGACAGGGAGCAGCAAACATCTATATTGGGTCCCAGGGCATATGCGAATAGATGAGAATGAAAAAGCGGATGAATTAGCTAAAAAGGGCGCATCCCTTGAAGCTTGCTCCTTAGACGTCCCAATTAGACTGGGCGAAAGTAAGCGAAGGCGAGAGGTGCACATGATCTACCAAGCAGGAAAGGCGTGAGATCAAGCGTGGGGCTGTAAAGTGTCGAAGATTATGTGCTGGTCTTACAACCTTAGACTAACAAAGTTGCTTCTATCATTAAAAAGAGAGGACTGTAGACTCATGGCAGGTATTCTGACTGGACACTGCCTTCTGCCGTCACATGCCTTTAAATTAGGCTTGATCAGAGATAACAGATGTAGGAAGTGGGGGTTGGAGGAGGTGCTTGTGCCCTGCACTTGCCAGGCTAAGAGTCCAGCAGCAAGTGGCTTAATTCCTAGGAAGCTTCTAGTATTTGCCAAGAGGACGGAGTTATTTTATAACATAGGTCCTGGTTTTTGATAGGGTTTTTCAGTTTGGTCGTCAAAACAAACTTCTGGTAACACTATGGACTCAACCAGTCTATGTGAGGTTCTCATAGACCGGCCAGTTCAACCTAACCTAACCTAAGGTTTTCATGGCAGAAATTCAACTGCAATATTTACGCAAGCACAACTGAGTTGAGACCCCGCTAAGAAAGAGTTTTTATATATATCATGAAAACTAAATGGTTATAAAGTTTGTCACGAATCTCAAAATGGTAAGTCCTTAAAGGAGAAGAGATAGACCCACCAATAAGTGTACTGAAATGATCAAGATTATAAGCTGAGTTGATTCAGACGTGTGCGTCTGTCCGTTTGAATGCAAACTAGTCCCGCAAATTTTCGAAATATCTTGATAAAATTTGGTGGCCGCGTATATTTAAGTGACCGATTGAATATTTTTTTTCGGAACCGGCCGGATCGGACTAACATAGCATATATCCCATACAACCGATTGATCAGATAAATAGTATTTTCCTAATTTCTAGCCCATTTTAACAACTTATTTACTTATTTAATTTGCGCTTAACACAACCGCGCCAGTTGCTTCTTGCCTCTGCTAACTGGCGCCAATTGATGACTCCTAGAGAATCTTAATCGTCCTTGCAGCAGTGTGGGTGACGACCTCTTCCTCTGCGTTAATCGGCGAGCTGCGATAAAAATACTTTTTAGCCAGAGCGTTATCTCTCATTCGTATAACATGGCCCAGTCAGCGTAGCCGCTGCCTTTTGTTTTGCTGGATTATGTTGATGCCTGTCTAAAGCTCGTACAGCTTATCACGACACAGCCGAAGACAGTCGCGTCCTTACTTGCTCTAACTAAAAATATTTTTTCTAAATTTTTGATGTTGCTTTGCTCGGAACTTGAACCCGTGACCATGGCGGCCACTTACTATTACTTTTCCATAAGAAATTAATAGCACATAGATAACTAATCGATAACTGTTAGAACATATCACTCCAAAAATACAATCGAAGTGTTTGCCCAACTGCTGCAAGGGGACGACCATGTTTGGAAGCACTTTTTTAATTGCATACTTTTTTTTTTAATTTTGTATTTTGTTTCGACTGAGAGCTGGACCGCGTTGTGGTAGGCGAAGCACGCACACTACGACGGTATCTCATATTTGATAACTTTCCGACAAATAATCGATAATTTTTCGATATTAAAGTGATAGTAAAACAAAACGATAACTTTTTGACAACAATTCGAATACTTATTGATATATTTCTGATAACAAATCGATAAATTTTTGATAACAAATTCATAATACGTCAATAACTTTTCGACAAGATATCGACAAGTTAACGACAAACAAGCGATAACTTCTCGATATATTTTTGATAAGATATCGATAAGTTAGCGATATATAATCGTTTACTCTTCGATATGTATTTGATAAGAAATCGATAGCTTTTCTAAACCAACTTTAAATACGCCGATAACTTTTCGATATTTAATCGATATCTTTTCGAAAGTAAACTGGTAAATGGGCGACAAAAATCGATAACTCATATATAAAGTCGTCGATAGCACGTTTATAGCAAAACATTCTTTATTTTTGGGTATTGGGCCGTTTAACAATCGTTTGATATTTTTCCCTTGACGCGAATCTTATTTATTTGAAGCCTTTCAGGTGATTTACGGAGAAAAATTAAATTAAATTTCAGGTTTTTATTGCTTTGAAATCGACGTCTGAGTAGAATAAGACCCTATCGCAGCTGCCGATTCGAAAACGCCTTCATATAGGGATGCTCTTGTTCAAAAACAACCTTTTCTAAACTATGTTTTAAAAACGTCCTGCGTCGAAATTCGGCTGAAGAACATTCTATCTCAGAATTTTATCCATAAACACCACAGCTTATGTCCAAACACTATGCATCTAATTTCAGAAACGGCGTTCTTCAGCCGAATTCTGAGATAGGACGTTTTTGAAAGAAATTCTTGTTTAGTTCTTAGTTCGTTATTTAAAAGTTTTCTGAGGTAGGACATTTTCGAAACGACAGCCGAGATAGGGTGATATTTCACTCAATATGATTTCTACTAGAAAAGAAACTGAAATCATCCGACTGAAATTATATAAACGTTTTAGTCATAGCAATGCTGAAAGGATTTGCAGATATAACCCATCCATATCACAAATGTTACGTATACGCCGTGGTGTACTCGAAACTCTAATAGCAATGGCTTTTCCTCAAATCAAACAAACCTCGCTTCATTTTTTTCAATTTATAAAACAAAGCTCAATTAATTCAACAGTGATCAATAATCGCTAATTGCCAAGAAAGTTTATTTTCATTTTCTGACACCGAAGTAAGTACACTGACAGCAACAACAAAAATCAATAATCTTACTAATTTATTTCAAATATTATTTTGCTGCAAGGGAATTTTTATAGAAAACTTTACTGCTTTACCGCTATAATCCCAGTAGAATAGTTTTTAATCTCTACAAATTCAAGCAAAGCATTCAGACTTGGTTTTTGCCTCACCACATAAAGTTCTTTTAGTATATATGTATATAAATATGTTTACAACAACAAATATACAATATTATGACATATATTTTAGTGTGTTTTGTGTTTGTCATTTGTAACAGCAATATAATCAAGCAAATTTTTCATATTCAACTAATACACACACACACACCCGTACACTTATACACAAACACTAATATAAATACTTTCATTCTGCAGCTTATAATCATTGTAACCACACTAAACAAAAATATTATTTTCTATACGTGTTTTTGTAGTAGTTTAGTAAGCTTATGCTATTTGTATAAACGTATATGTATGCGTGTGTGCGCGTGCTTGATTCATTCATATATTTATTAGTACAACGTTCGCTTATAAAAGACAGTAAATCCCTAAAGTTTTCGCCTACTTTGCTCTGCTAATCCCGAAAGTGTCTCAAAACTTTTTCTGCTCGTTTGCTTACTAATTTCGCTTCGTAATACTGTTTAGATGAATGTGAGTTGAGGTTTGTAGGGGATTGTTGTTACGTGGAAATTATTTGTACCAAATAAGAAAAGAGATAAGTATAAATGTTGATATGTATAAATGGAAAAAATGATTTCTTGGGAGGACGCCATGAGAAGCTGTGTATTAGGTATTAAGGTAGAAAAATAATAACTTATAGCATAATGATTTCTATAGAGCACTTGTGAGAGGGGAGTCGTAAGAGTGTACGCGTTATGAATTTGCTGATTTCTCGCTTACGTAAACTCGGTTCGTTTCAAGAGTTTCGTGCTTTAATGTCCCTAAGATCGCTGTACAATGCTTTGGTTAAATTGGGTGGCAGCTTACCAGTTGGGAGATAACTCACTTGGACACTTTTGTATTCGTTCGTTCTGTAACCGCATACTCTAGCGTTGAAACTGGCTTCCAGTTATATAATGCTACGAATGAGGCACACATCTTGGAAATTTCCTCCGCAGAGTCAAATCACAACCTACCCAGATATTAGCTCCTTGTTCTCACAAAAGTTGTGCAGCTAAGTATGAAGTGACTGGATGACTCCATTTTATCGTCTTCCATAACACCAACACAGCTGGAACTGTCCAGTATTATCGGGTGTACAGAAAGGACTCCCATTGGGCAGTGTCCTGTTAACGCTCCAATAATCACGGATATATGTGTTTTTGTAAAACCTCAAATGTCTGCCGATGGCTTGCAGACCCAACTGACAGACAAGTACGGTTCGCCTATGCCTGCCCAAGCCAGGAGACGAGCCTGACCATTTCCAGGGATATCCTTATACTCTCATAGCCTTCGACCTTACGTGGAAGAGCTTAGTCCTTTGATGGACGCCTGACTCTCTGAGTAGAAGCTAAATTTCCTAGCACTTACAGCGGTGGATAGTATCCCATCTACGTTCCTTTATAGCGGCGACCTCCGCTCGAAGGTTGCTGCAGATCGGATTTGTATCCCGAAAGGACTATCCTCTCCGCAACAGTCTCCTAAACTTTCTCAGGTTGGTTACAATAATAGCAAAAAATATAAGGTGCACTCAATTGTTGTATGCACAGACTTACAAAAAAAGTGTCAACTCAAAGATTCTCACGTTCCAAGTGGTATGATTGTGACGTGACCTCTGACGACTGCAAGCTGTTCATCTAAGTGTGTGTTGCCGGTGGAGTTTTGCAACTTAAGAAGAGTTTTGTGGCTTTGTCCTACAACCCCACTTTGAAACCTTTTTTTTCGAGCAGACACGGAAGACGTTGCTATGCCCTAACTTTAGTCTATCTGCAAAACTTTTTTTTTATTCACGCTTCCCTCGGCCCTTCTCTTTTTCTGCGTTTATTTCTCCTTCTCCGTCTTATCCCTCACTTCTTTTCCGCTCCATCTATCCATATCTCTCTATCTTCGTCTAACTCTATATCTTTCTCCCTCCCTCTTTTCTCTTCTCTCTAGTTCTTCTCCATCCCTTTTTCCAGTCCCATTCCCATACCAAGTCCCAGTCTTATTCCCTGTCTTTTTGTTTTACAAAACCTCCTTAATTCATAAAAAGCCCACTAGAACATTACTGCTACCTACCCTCTTACCCACACAAAAGATATAATGCCGCGCAATAATAATGAGCCACCAATCTCTCCACACCCACTTAAGCCACTTCAACGCCCGGTTAATTGTCAGGTAATGTGCTACTTTTGTATTGTATAAAGGGGAGAGCCTGTCATTGTGTTGACAACAACAAAAAAAGGGTTCTAATGATGCGTCTGTTGATGCAGCATTATTTGTAGCATGCTTTTTAAAACTTTTTGTTTAGTCCCCTGTTATTCACAACAAATTTTTTTTTTTTTATTTCAACGCCAACCTCATCATTTTTAACAAAACAACACTTCACATTCATTTTCATTATAATTTTGATGTATTTTTCTTATTTTTAATTTGTTTACTTTTTTGCGGGATTTTTAATAATATTATCAGTATTTTTTTTGTGCCAAAAGGCCGTAAAAGTAGTCATCAACTCTTTTGTTTATTTATTTGTTGTTTTATTTGATGGACTACAATAAGTAAGTACAATACTGTTGTTGTTGTTGTTGCTGATTATATTAACGTATTGTGCTGGTGTATACATTTTCTGACTCGTGTTGTGTGGTTGCCTCTTGTTGTATGTATGTATTGCCAAGAGTACGCAAGCTGAGCTGTCATTTTCAAGCGAATGGCCATCAGTGACAGTTTAAGATGTCACTGTCAAAATGTTATTTGTGTGGCTGGCAGATAAGTAATGATATGACATTTTTTTATGCAACCAACAAAGTGCTTAGAATGAGCAAAGGTTTTTATTGGGTACTCAAATTAATGAGATTTTCAAAAATGTACTCAAATATTTAAGAACGTTATTAAATTGAGAATTTTTTTATCTTAGCGAAATGAAACGCAAATTATATATTTATATATGTATATATAATCTCTGTGTGCGTTCCCTATGTAAACGTATTTCACACACTTCAATCATCACCAAATTTTGACAAAGGAACCTATCCTTCGGTCAAGACGTAGGTTTTTCATACTTCAAAACTAAGAATTTTAAATTGAAAAATTTTCACGTGCATCACTGGGTGGTGCGACAAATTTTGCATGTCAGCAAAAGTTACTCATACGCCATGTACGTACTTAAGTGCAGAACTTTTGTTTGGCCATTGAATTCCTAAAAACTTAAAGCGATTGCATTTAGTGACTTAAAAGTTTTCATAAAATTTAAGCATTCCTTTGTAAATATAGCTGTCTATATGAGATGATAGACAAAAATTGTTCAGCTAAAATATTTTGATTAAGTTATGAGATTTTGAGTATGAATTGTGTGTGACAAAATAAAATTTGAAAAAAAAGCAAAGAATGATAAATTAGAAGAATGAGGGATCTAACAAAAAAAAAAAAAAAAAAAAAAAAACAGAAGGAGATGGTGTAAAAAAAGGATTAGGAAATTATAAAGGGTAAGAATGAGAAAAATTGGGAGCTACAGATTGAAGAAGATCAATAAAATCGTATATACTGATTGCTTGACTTTGAGTAACTGGAAGGAATTCGTTACAATACACCTTCTTATTTACATTAGTATCTGCAAAACCCTAGCAACGCCAGGCGCCCTGCTAGTTATATATATTGTCAACCTCACCTACGCGTAGGAAATACTGTTCCATATGTTAAAGTATCATACTCAGATTAAACCAGGCGAAGCTGTGGTAATGGAAACTTCTCATGGAACTAGGGGTTGGGGGCTGATAGGATGGATGGACTAGAAGGTTCGCTGTGGCCATATTGAATCGTCACTGAGATGGCTGGGTGAGTATCAGATCTTTAGCCGGAAAAGGACCAGCAATATCGATAACACTTTGGGGAGTATATTTATCGCTACAAAAATAACAGAAACAGGGAGAATTTTTACAAAATGCAGCTGTGTTGATTTGCGCAACACTGATTACTTATAATATATTTAAAAAACGTGTATTTTTTTACTGCAAATATCGATGACGTAGCATAACGAAAAATGTCTAAGAGAGAGGCAGGCAGTTGGTTGGTTGTTATGCCCGAGATGCACAGAGTCAATCCGAAAGGAGGACGCCATTTTTATATACTTTCTGCCAGAGACGCTTCTTTTCTCCATCTAACTAGTCATATTGTTCAGTCCATGTATTCGCTAATGTTCCTTACGGAGCAGTTTACACCACTAATGCCTCTGCAAGCTTGTCCCTCTTTGTTTGATGTTTCAGACAAAATATCTCCTCATAGCTATAGTTGGCTTAGAGTATGTGATCAGAAACTTTATTGCTGTATGTGCGGCTTGGCTGCCTAAGAGTATATATAACTTTCGACCTCCCACTGAGTATCCCCAAATAACCTGTTTGTACTCTCTATACGTATTTTCGCTTGGAGAGTTCAGAGAAAACTCCCGTTGCAAAGCCATTATTCACTTTTAAATCCCCGACATTTCTGCTCTTACAGTCCCTAATTTAAACTTCACCTTAAAGCCCCAGTCAAAATGCAGCGACAAAATGTATCAATGTGATGTCGGAATTACACCGGAAAAACTGGTTCTGGAACCACGCCTAATTACAGTTTTCCATTTGATTTTTTTGCACACTTAGAGACAACTGATTAAGGACCAAGTTTGCTATGACAATTGAACCCAACCTTAGTGATTTCCCTAGTTTTTTAATGTTGTATTTTTTCCAGGAAATGGCGAGTACCCCTGGTTCTAACAGCGTCTATGTAAATCCAGGCTCAAGTTTCAGCTGACTATTATGTTAAACGAGCAGCGTGCTATTGGGGTCTTTTGTGTAATACTTTCGATTGTAATGTACACGCAGATATACTCCACGTCTATAGATCTATAGATCAGCGTGGAACTACGGAATTACTGATGTCCTTCGAAGATGCCAATACTCTAAAATGATTCCTGAATGCCTTCAATACACTCCGTTTGACTTTAAAGGAAAGCCATATATTTTCGGGAAATCTTTTCTCTTGTTCGTGATTCTTAGTCATACATCAGAACGACGCTCGGCCGCTCACAGACGTTATGTCGTTTCTAATAAGATCTGATGCTCGCTACCATATGATATTCGCTCAGGGTAACATTAATCCTGTTCGCGTAAAACTAGTCTACCCGTCGCATTTATACTTCCAGGCATATGCGCGTTTATTGCGTCATTGTTTATTTCTGAGTACGATTTTCTTTCGCCACAAATTCACTCCCCAAAGGTTTCAGCGAGTTGTGTGCTGGCTGTGAGAATTCACTTTGCGAACTTTAGGACTCGCTAAATTTAGTCGCCTCCGATGCTGTGGAACATTTTTCAGCCTCTAACTCATAAACCGGTATTACCCTCTATCCAAGTCTTTGACAAAATGCATCTCCCAAAGATTCGGGATGTTTAGTCGAAGTCTTCTCCCTCTTCCCAAAATAAGTTTTGTCGAATTTTATTTTTTTGAAGTACATGCAGGTCTAACCAGTTGTATTCATAAATATGATAGAGGTCCATGAAACTGAATGAAAATTTAGTTTTTGCAGTTAGACGCTTTTGTTGTTTTTGTTATTTAACAATAACCGCAATCAATCAACTTGTTTGTAGCCAAAAAGTATTGAGTTTGGCGTTTTTATATGATTCATCTCTCAATCGGCGCTACAATCGCCTGCCTTCCGTCAGGGACTATGAAGGTGATGCTGATAATTATGATAATAATGAGGTTGATAATAAGGATTAGAGTGGTCTTAGTTGTTATGTTGGCTATAGTTAATAAGACGGATACGAACACATATGTTGTAAGGAGATAATGGCAATCTAAAGAGATAATGCTAGCGTTATAAGTGACGTCACTGAAAATGCTAAGTGTCGTTGGGAGCTGATAATCACATTAAACGTATTGCAAATGGATTTACTGTAGTTGCGGCCTATGCCAAATTTAAGCTTCCATATGCGACTATTTTTAGCCTATCAAATATGCCAACTTATTTACCATACATTGTTTGACGTCAGTCGGCTGTTGGTAATTTTTATTGTTTGCTTTTATCTGTCTATCAATTGGAACACTTTCAATGTGGTTGTGTAGTTCAATATCGCAATGAGCTTATTTTATTGTCCAGGAATTTCAGAACAAAATACTTCCAATACAAAAAGGAATTATTTACACACGCACACAAACAACACAAGCACTCATGTCCATTATTCTTATACAAAACACATACATTGTAGGAAGTTGCATCATTTACTGTTGCTGTTTGCTCTTAGTAAATGTTTAGTATTTTATGTAATTAGTTGTTGTTGCTTTAATTGAGATGCACCTTTCAATTTGAGCACTGGTTATAAGAACTTAGTGTATGTTGTCATAGTTACATACATTTAAATAAATAGGACATAATTCTGCTGCATCATGTTAGTCTTCAGGGCTAGCAAAATTGTGAATTCTCTCAGAATTTGTGTATAGGAAAATTTTCCAAGTATGCGGGTTTACTACATATGTAGGTCACTCTTAATATTAATGCGTACACATATGCTAGATCTCATCAGAATTAATGGAAACTTAGAAATAAGAGAATATGTTCATACTTATTTCTATAAGAAATTTATAAACACATACATTAATGCGAGCCCGAAATATTTACACGTTGTTTGAAAAATTTGAGCTATTTGATGAATAGTGAGATTATATGCCAAAGTATGCGTGCACGTACCTGTAAAGAAACAGAAAAAAAATTAATTATGTTAAAGAAGAACAAGGTAGTTCAGGATTTTGTACAAACGCTCTTGCAAACGTATATTCGCACAATACACTTAAAAAATATACAAGTATGTATTTGCTACATCGTTGCAAATATGCAATATCAAAAAACATAAGGAGAGTTCAGGATTTTGTGTAACTAGTCTAGCATCATTGCAATGCAAACTTCCGTAGCATATTTTTTAATAATAATAAACCCAACGGATTAATATCCTCAAAAGCCCGCCCAACCGACACGAGCGGCGCATACGCATGATGCACGGATTTGTTTTTTTTTTGCCGAGTTGTTGATAGGCGGAGGTTTGTTAAGCGTCGAGACCTAAAAATGCTCAGCTACAGAATAAAAATCATCAGCTGAGTATTACATACATAACAGTTGAAAATTATACATATAGTAAATTGTTAAATAAATTAACGCTTTTAGCATATAAAGATTTTTTTTTATTTTTTTTTGTGTTACGAGTTAAGATAGGATACGGCAGTTTTCCTTATAGTAAAAAGTGAATCCGTTATATCAAATAAATTCGAATGAGAGTTAAAATCATGACACAAACACCGGAAAGGTTCATTTAATTCGAAATTAGTTCTGCACTGGCTCAAAAGAAGAGGTTTGTAATGTCTTGACGCTCGTGATGGGACATTGAAGTTTATTTCGTTCAAAAGAGAGGGGCTAGAAATTAGTTCATTCAGTAGTTTAGCCATAAATAATACTCCTAGCATTTATCTACGGCTAGCGCGAGTTGGAAGATTGATAAGCTTTAATCGACTAGTATAAGGTGGAAGATTATATGCAGAGTCCCAATGAAAATTCCTTAAAGGTAAAAGTAAAAATTGCTTCTGTATTGACTCAAGCCTATCTGAATGAACTTGATATCGCGGATTCAAGACTATTTATCAGTATTCTAGTATCGGTCTAACTAATGTGATAAAAAGGGTTTTGGTTACATAAGGGTCACTAAATTCTTTAGACCATCTCTTCACGAATGATAGAACAACTCTAGCCTTATTGGCAAAAGTCATAATATGAAGGTTGAAACTACACTAACAAAATCCACGGTTATGCTTTTGCTACGTCATTGTAAAAACGCAACATCAAATATCGAAGTTTATTTTTTCAACAGTGAATAGCAAATCATCAACTGTCGTAACAAAACAAAAAGTGCAAAGAAAAAATTTAAAATGAAAAAAGTTGCTCACGAACCGTAGCTTATATTTGCTATAGCAACGTTTCCAACGTCAAATACACAAAACTCTGAGCTAACTTATAGTAATTTTTTTCAAACATTGAATAACAAATCAACAATTTTCAATATAAAACAAAATTTGAAAAGGAAAAATTCTAAATAAAAAAGTTGTCACGATCCGTAGCATTTATCAAATTCACAAAACTCTGAACAGTCTTAATATTTTGTAAAATGTTAAAAAGTTTGATAATATGGTAGAAATTTAAGAAAAAAAGAAATAATTAATATACAGTAGCGAACACAAATATTGCAGTGCCAATTTTTATAAAATTTTGCAAATCCAATTCTTCTTTTTATTTTCGATAATTAAAAAAAAAAAATACTTTTATGAAGTTCGTAACTGAAACTATGCAAGCCCATCTCATAAGAGTTTTTGAAAAAATCACATACTCGTAAAAGTTTTATAAAAATTTCGAATTTTGTATTTAAAATTTTCTGAATTTTTATAGAAAAATTTTTAAAAAATTTCGAATTTTGTAGTTAGAATTTTCTGAACTATTTTGAGTATGCGCAATGAATTTTAGCACAATAATGCACAAGTTTTAGGTCTCTCTAAATTCGCATTTATATTGACAATTTATTCTTCCCTATAAAAAATTAAGCTGCATATTATATGAAGTATAAGAGATAGGGGGCTTAGAATATACCCGCAGCAGGTATGATTGTCGTAAGAGGAGACTAAAATACGAAATGTGCTGCCAGCACAAAATATAGCTTCTCCAACCCAATTGTCAACCTCACCTACCCGTGGCCAATCCTGTTACAGTAACAGCCGAGGCTCTGGCAACTCCAAGTTCCTCGCGGATCTAGGGGATGAGAAAGCGGGATGGCCTTGAAGGTTTCATGTGCCATGCAAATTCGTCCCGGGATGGTCGGGCTGTGTCCTCTATCTGCGTTTCATTCTTGGTTCGTTCTCTTCGCTCTCGCTTATGCACCAAACTAGTTGATACTGCGTTATCGTCGCTCTCCTGGTTCGACTTCCCATTCTAACTCCGAACCCTGGATTTGTGAGGTGCCTGCCTGAGAGAATAGCGTAGATTGGATGAAATTGCAGTAGCAAAATAACCCTAATTTCGAAGTAGATTTACGTTTCCCTGAAAGTTAAGTTTTTCGTCTACTGATGAAGGTGCAGAAAGGATATAAAGATGCATAGCATATGAATATGTACTCTGTCTCATAGGTCCGGTGTAAGTCTTTCGATATTGGACTCAAACATGCTTACATTTCTAAAGCGATAAGATTTAAGTTCATGATGAGGACATTGCCTTCTGACATTACATGTCTGCAGTTAAAAATATGTGCGCACCTCAAGAAGAAATGGTTAAACACGTTCTAAGTTAAGTGTTTTGCGCTAGCGAGATCAGTTGTGGCTACTAAGGGCGGTAGATTTGAATTATTCAAAAGGACGGAGGTATTTTATAACTTAAGTTATGTTACCTAATTGGGGTTTTCGGTATGGTCTTCAATCAAATTCAGGTAGCACATATTTAGAATATGTAAATCTCTCATTGACCGGCCGGTTCTACTTAGAGTAAGTAGCATCGAACGGCAGATGGGCGGTGCTTACATATCAACCCGACATCGGAGATGAACTCGGGTGTCAAGAGTTAGAGTATCAGCAATAAATAAGTAGCCGAAACAAAACTTGTCCCGCCTAAATACGGCTAAATCGATATGAATGCCTGACGAACTTGTACGCTGTCTTTTATAGCCAAGCCTGCAGCTAGGAGCCTCTGCACTTCTATCAAATCAGGTAGAATCAGTTACTATCAGTTACTATCAGTTATTTTTCTGTAATTCATAT
Source organism: Eurosta solidaginis (assembly GCF_040869045.1). Classification (NCBI taxonomy): domain Eukaryota; kingdom Metazoa; phylum Arthropoda; class Insecta; order Diptera; family Tephritidae; genus Eurosta; species Eurosta solidaginis. Next base: position 15,830,524 of record NC_090320.1, read on the forward strand.
TGTGACTAATTTTGGGAGTTCCTGATAATTATGCACCCTCTGCTAACGTTCGAATCGCTGAACTGTCGTATAAATAACTCCAATATTTAGCATTGCAAAATGGTCTTTATTTAGACCACTTGGGAATAGCACTTCACCATTACAATTATACTTCACTACTAGCGTGTTTAAATCAGACTGATTATTGATTTCTCAGCTTGCGCTGCTTTTGTACTCTCGGCTGTTGTTTCAAAACATTTCACTCAGCCTCTCTCTACCTTTACCCGTGCAGAGCTAAAAACTTATTTAAAATGGGAGAAGGTAATGAATACAGAGCTTTGCAGCTTAAGGTAATCGTAACGAGATTGCTTACCCTGTACGTTTGCAGTGGGTGCTAATAAGACCCTGCAAAAATTTGAAATCCAATACAATGTTCACATCTTTAGTGGTGTTCAAATTGAAAAAATCATATTATTTTCTATTTTATGGTACATTTGAGCGGTTGCCAACAACGAAGGTTAAACGCAAACGAGGGAGAAATGAAATGCACTATAATTCACATACACATTGTGCAAGTCAATATAGCGCCTATAAAAATTGTAACACGACCTACGAATTTGATGTAAATTTTTAATAAATTTGCTTGCGGATATTTTTACAACCCTCGACGAAGAAAAAATCGAAAAATAAAAACGAAAAACAAGCGCAGTTTTTGGGTGCTACGGTAAATATATTTGTTTGTTTGCATGGAGTACGCAGGAAATTGGATACATTGCGGTTTATTAAATTATACATACCGAAGGCAAGATGTATGAAACAAAAAGAGGTACTAGCATATTACTTACAAAAACTTACAATCACACTTACATGGGCAAAATTTGGTTGGAGCCCAAAAAGCAAAGCCGGCAGGTTCAATTTATTACGCACAGGTCAATATGAACGCCAAATGTTGATGAAAAGAAAGTGAGGTTGTGAAAGAAGGAGAACAAGAGAGAGAGAAGTTATTGTACAGTGATGTGTAGTTAGAAGTATTTGAAGAACCAAGTTTTTGTTATTGTAGCAATGCTTCGCACCATCTCATAGGTGCTTTTACTCACAAATTGTCATCTATATGCTCTAAAGGGAGTGCAAAGAAACTCGCAGATTCAACATGGTTGGATATATGAGTGCTGAAGGCGTTGGTTCTACAGTGCAACTGAAGAGATGGCTGGTATCATGTGGGGACTCATTACTTGCGTAAATACATTGGGTATGGCGGCGTTAATTCTGGATTAATAATACTTTAGCCTATTACAGTATAAAGATGAAAGCTCTGTGAGAGAGACGCGTATCTGCCTGGGAAGGTGGCTTTCCTCAACTGCGAGTTTTGTTTATTTGACTTTGATCGCGGTGTTCGACGGCCATTTATCCGGCATACGACTATGCCAGCTCATCATGGATACGGCTGAGTGTAACCCCATTTAAAGTAGTCCGTATTTTTCAGTTATAGTTCATGATTAATACTCTCCCTATTTCCACTTACTCACCTTTTCACCTTTGCTCTGACTTCCACATTTTCTCTCTTTTTTTTACCTTATTCTTATACCTCTCACTCTCTTTCTGTACCTCTTCATTACCTTTCATCACTACGCCCTATGGCACTTTCCTCTACCCCATTTCTTCTTTCTCTAAATAGCTTTCTTTCTATCCTCCTCCCTCCCCCGTTTCACTCTCTTTCTTTCTGACTCGGAATTTCCCTGTACCTGTTACTGTACTGTAACTGTTACTTTAAATCTTATTCTATCTCCTTTCCTTCCTCTTTCCCTCTCTCTGTCGCTCACCCTTTAGAACTATATATACGTATTTTTCAAAAAGGTCATAGAAAATCGTATCATTAAGAGCTTTTTTAGCATAATTCGGTACTTTAAAGACAGAATATCAAACAAATCACACCTTAAATGAGAAATTTTAGAATACGTCGGAAAAAATCTTCACACAAACATTCTCCGGGATGCTACGAATCAATTGTGATTTGATAAAGATTGGCGGTAGACGTAATCCTAGTTTCACTTTCCCGTTCCCACTCTGTTTCCCTCTCCCGCCCCAAAATCTCTTAATGCTATAGCTGTAAGCACAAAAGTCCGAAGAGCTGCATTGCTATATTAGTCGATTATACTATGTCCTGGACTTGCCTCAGCCAGCAGTATTTTCCTGGATTGAGGAACGCTGTACTGCATACATTCTAAGTAAAGAGCTTTTAGCCGTCCTTTGGCTTTTTTAATCGGTTTTTCTGTTCTTATAGTATTCTAAGTGGTTTCTAACGAGTTCAGTTTGTTTTCTGCGTATCCGGTTCTTGTTTCTGTTCAGCGCTATTAATATCGCTGTGAGCGGTTAGAAACATAGCGAAACATGAACGCAAGATGGTGATGTGGTTATAAAACTTTGCTGACTGTTGACTAATGTTATGAGGTGCAAGTAAAGTGCACACAGTAGAAACCTGAAAGTTTATGTATAACAAAGTATGCGTTTGAATGTGATGGTAGTGGTCAATGCGAAATAAAGTTAACGGCATTTGCGACAGGTAAAAATGCGTGGGAAACTGTGATTTCGACTTTCTTCATAACTTCGTGAGCTTTCATTTATTTAAGCACACATACACCCACACAGTCGTAGAATATTTTGCGCATAGTTCAAGGCTATAAAAATGGCAACATATGCGAATGACTGGCCGCGTTGATGAGGTTGAAGGCTCCATCACATTAAATGACGGTACAGTATGAGGTTACAAAGAAAGCTTAAGAATTCTGTGCTAAAATTAAATGGTATTGATCTTAATAGGGTGGGAGGAGGGTAGGTTTATTTACGTTATACTTAGATGTGCGGGGAAACGAAGAAAAACTAAATATGCCTATAGAAAAAACAATGATTTATATTAAGTCGGAAATTAGGTCTTTCAACTTGTTGACCTTTGGAAATATTCGGAATATGATATTGAGCGCGGAAGGTATATTTTAATACAGTATTTTTAATTCATCTCATCTCTTCGGATTGGAAAGTAGGAATGGTTACATCAGATTTTAAAGCAAACACACATCTAATAGCAAATGCCAGCTATCTCCTTAGCGATGCAACCCCAATGCGGGAACATCTCTGTTCCCTACAGCTAACCACTAAATGTCCTCCCTTACTGGGCGATGTCACTGATTCAATAAACAAGTAGTCGTATATCACTCAGAACTAAACGTTCTACGGTGCTGAAGCGAAAACGGAGCCATATGGCCCACTCGACCTTCCACACGTTTGCACCGCGATATTAGATCATTTTACTTTATTTAAGATTGCAGGGAACTTAGCAGAGGGAGTTGCATCAGTGTTATACTACATTACACTACTAATCTACCCATTAATAACAAAATAAAATTGGCAAATAAGTGTGAAGTCATATAAAGTGTTAATTTAGTGTGTTTGATTCCCACAGCAAGTCGATTCTAAGCAAGCAGAAAGTTCAGTCCTTAACTGGCGCCCGAGCAATAACCAAAAGTGAAGAAGCTATATGTCATAGATTTTCCTTGAAGATTCTCGTTTCAATATTTCTTAGATGCAATCCACGAGCGAGCCTTTTTTAAACAATTAAAAGCTTCAGTTTGTAACTGGCGCCCGAGCACAAACCTAAGTGAGGCAGCAACAATCGAATGATGTTACAGTCTTAGCTTGAAGCATCGCGATTCAACACTTCTTTAAAGTAATCATTTGACAAGCTTCAGTTTGAACTGATGCCCGAGCGTGCCTTATTTTTTCAGCATACGCATAGTATCGATAGTTTGTGGAAAAAGGATGCCATTGAAGGCTGAACTTCGGTCACGAACTAATTCAATTTGTCCCTCATAGTACAATAAACTGAGTTCGTAGGTGAACTCTTGATGAGATAGACCAAGTCATAAATTGTAAGCAATAATTAAGGGAAGGAAAATTTATTTAAATTTTACTGCAATTGAGCTAGATTGTAACTAAAAACTTCTGAACTAAAATTGTAATATTTTGAGCTACAGAGGAAATTTTGAACTACAATTGCATACTTTTGATTTTCAAATATTATTTTCTAAATTTCAATTCTAAATTTCTGAACTTCAATTACAACTTTCTAAAACAGAATTGTGATTAAAACTAAATATGATTCTAAACTAGATATGGAAATTCTGAACTAAAATTGCAGCTGTCTGTACTTTGTTCGTTTTTTCTGAAATTGAATTGCAAATATCTAAACTACAAATGGAAGGTCTCAGCTTCAATTACAACCTTCAAAAAAAATTTTCATAACTTAAATTGTCATTTTCTCAACAACAAGCGGAAACTCTTAACTAAAATTGCTATTTTTTTAACTTCTATTTTTCATTTTGAAAACTTCAGCTTCCAAATTTTGAACTTTAAATGAAACTTCATTAGCTTTAATTACAATTCTCTGAGTAAGAAATGAAAATTCTGAACTACAATTGGAATTTACTGAACTTCATTTGTTTTCTGAATTTCAATTGTAAATTTTTGGACTTCAATTGAAACTTTCTTAACTAAAATTATAATTGTGACCAGATCTACTATCCTTTGTTTCTTACTCTCTCAAGCGGCAGATAATTATAGAACTTGAGACATGACAGCGCAAGTGGATTTTAGTGTTTGCTGTATGACGAACAAACAAACAATACAGAAGAAAAAGCGCATAAAGTCCCACCCATGTGTTGCTAATATGCACTGCTGAGTATATTATGTACGTTTCCAACCGTACTCATACTTCCTTACTGGTTTTAACTGCTGTTAATCCATCCTTAAAATTGTAGACGAGATGAGAAAGTTAAGTTGCTTAAGCTGCGACTGCGGCCACTAAAAACCACTTGAGACGCTTTTAATATTTTTCCAAAACGCAGAATACACAAAGAAATTCATATAAAAAATAATGAGGAAACGTAAGTAATGTGCGTAATAAAAGCGACGCATTAAAAGATGCTGATTTCTACAAATAACAACTTGCATAGCCGCAAGAAGGAAAAAAGTGAAAAAATATAAAATTTTTTTTTTAACCCTTTCCTAACAAAATCAATGCTCACAATCAGCGAAATTTTTAGCGCATTCAAATTTCTTTGTGTGCTACAAAACTTTTTTTTGTACATGATCGGCATACAATTTGCAACATTCAAACTTATATAATAACCGAATTGTTATGCGCTAAGCAACTTAGGTAAGTACCTAAGTACATTCTCACACCATTAGCGAAAAACGCAGCATTTTAAAATTTCTTCTTCTTTAATTTTTAGCCCTTTTACACAGAAATTTTTTTATTTGCTTGCTTGTTGACCATCAGCATGTAGCTAAGTGGAATTTTAACGCAGACAAATGTGGTAGTCAGCAAATTTGCCTACTGCAATCGGGTTATGGCCTCGGATGCTTAACCCATTTCAAACCCTATTAGCAATCTAATTTTATACAAATAAAATTAAATAAGAAATTTACAAAACACAATTGTAGCGCATTATGCAATTTACATAATAATGTTCTGCGTGCTCTTCAGCGATGGTTTAATGTAAACCCAGTAGGAAATTTTAGAAAATTTTCAAAACTCGTCGCGATAAATTAACTTACTATTTTCCTGAGCATGGAAGAAGAGTATGAAATTAAGACTCCCAGAAACAAAACAATACTGAAGCTTTAGACTATCGAATAAGACTAAAAACTGCTTGCAGATATATGGTCAGTGTGTGATACACGATTTACGTGAAGACTTTTGGAATGAAAGAACAAAGTTTAGCCGACGTTGTTCTGGAAAATCTAGCCAAACAAAAATATTGAATTTTGAATCTGATCAGAAGAATTCTGAATTTATAAAAGCACTTAAAAGACTCATTAAAAATCTTATATATAATTTATACGCTCTTTTGGGGGGTGAATTTTAGCCTGCAGCAATGATTTTCTTAGTTATTCTACACGTTTCGGTGCCATTTTGCTTCTTCAAGGAGTTTGGTTTCATCTCGTAAAATATAAAAAAATATGCTACAAATAAGCAGAAGCAAAGAGAGATTGGTGATAGAGGAATGAAACTCAACGGTGAAGGGTCGCCCGTTGTACCCAAGTAGTTGGAAACGAAAGAAACCAATTGAAAATAAATAACGCGGTTGAAGAATTTGTGTGTGATAAGAGGGAGGTTGTCTTTTTTATACCTTTATATTAAGTCGCTTTCATGTTTGTCCTCTCATTTCTATACGAATTTTTGACCCACGGAAAAGTCTTTTTCGGTAACTTCCCGCTGAGCTAGACACTTGATACTTAGAGAATAGTTCAGATCTGGGAGATATTACAATGCAAGTGAAAAAGAAAAATCCGCTAGGTGGCGCACGGATCGAGATACACAGAAAATTAATTTTAAAATGGAAATTTTGCGATCGACGTTTAACTAACTTCTCGGTGATCCAGAGACTTGAAACTTAGCACATAGTTTGCGAGTCGATGGCACTACAATTCGTGGAAAACAAAATGCCGCCAGGTGGTAGATGAATCGAGATAAACGAAAATCCCTGAAAATCCCTGAAAAAACGCAGGGAATCTTGCGATCGATTTTTAAGTAACTTCCCGATGAGCTAGAGAACTTAAACTTGGGCCGTGAGTCAAAACCCGGTGACAATTCAATATTTCATCAAAAAAATTTTTCTGGGTGGCGCATCGATCGAGATATTAAGAAAATTAGTTTTGATTTTTGAATCTTTCAATCCATTTTTAACTAACTTCACGGTGACCTAGAGACTGGAAACTTGGCACACAGTTCGAGGCTTTGTGACAATACAATCTACAGAAAACAAAATTCCGTTAGGTGGCGCGCTAAGTGAGCTAACTACAAATCCTTGAAAAACGAGGGTAATTTTTTAGTAACTTCCGGGTGAGCTGGAGATATGAAACTTGAGCCGTGAGTCAGAACCCGGTGACAATGCAATACCTTATCAAAAAAATTTCGCTAGGTGGCGCATGGATCGAGATATTAAGAAAATTTGTTTTGATTTGGGAACCTTTCAATGCATTTTTAACTAACTTCCCGGTTACCTAGAAACTTGTAACTTAGCATATGGTTTGCGAGTCGATGGCTCTACAATTCGTGGAAAACAAAATGCCGCCAGGTGGCAAACGAATCGAGATAAACGAAAATCCCTGAAAAAACGCTGGGAATCTTGCGATCGATTTTTAAGTAACTTCCCGGTGAGCTATAGACCTGAAACTTATGCCTTGAGTCAGAACCCAAAATTCCAAATGCCTTTTTGTAGGCAGCACTAAAAAAGTGAAAATAAAAAGATGATAAAAAAATTTTAAGGATATCTTTATATAAATGGACCAGAAAATAAAAGGCAATTTTTCCTTTAATACAGACATAATCTTGTTGAATTTTGACTAAAAAAATTTAACAATAGCTCTTGTAAAAGAATTTTGGGATTTAAAATTATAAAGGTAGAGCACGTGTTTAAATTTTAAATAATCAATTAGTTAGTCCCAGGTACATGGTTTGCCTTAAATTGTAAGAGTGGGCTCCACCTTTATAGTTTTAAATCCCAACATTCTTTTACAAGAGCTATTGTTAAAGTTTTTTAGTCAAAATTGAACAAGATTATATCTGTATTAAAGGAAAAATTGCCTTTTATTTTTGGTCTATTTATATAAATGTATTTATTTATTTATTTATCCTTAAAATTTTTTTATCATCTTTTTATTAATGAATATTTTAGCTAAAGATCTCCTTCGTGACATTGTCTGCATACTTGTAAACTTACTGATAGCAGTTTTACGACTGAAGCATTGGCAATATGAACTTAATGACACGTTTCTGTGCTCAATATATTCCGCAGGGGCTTCCTCGTTCCGTCGGCACAATTCCACAAAGAAATACCTTAAAAGCAGCTACTTCTTGAGCATCTTCGCATTAATTAAACTCAACATTCTTTCATCAACTTAACCAATCTACATATCTTTTAAGATAAATAGGTGAACTATCTTCTAAGTTTGCCAAAACAACAGCTTTAGTATGCAATAATTCTGGGTATTGTGACATTTTTTGTAGTGTTGGAACAATGACATCAACGCCAAGGCCGGTGTCAACTCAGTGAGTTGGCACTATAACAGCAAGCAATTTTTGCCGATACTCGCCATTGAGTCGAATGTTGCTTGTGTGTCAGGCTCGAATTTGGTGCTATTGGCGTTACTGGCGACACTGTGTTGATGCCGGCAGTGCTGGTAATTCAGAATATGATGCTGATCGCTTTCCAATTTCATTATTTGGTTACTATTACTTTGACTTTTACTACCCCCTTGTAGTAGAGAACCTCTGATATAACGTGCTCAGATATCGCTATACAGTGGAGTAAGTGAGAGATTTACTTCATTAATCGAAGGTGTTTTTAGAGTTGATATGGTAAAGCGCATCCAAAAGTTATCCCATTTTGTGCCGACTGGGCTTTTATAACTTCCACAAAGAGACTGCTTTTAAAGATGTTAACACGTACCTATTCATAATAAATCCAGAAATCTACAGGGCATGAGCTAAATGTAGAAAGTTTCTACAAGAGACAAAGAAAACATGCATATTACCTTTTAAATGGGGCGATTAAAATCCGTCGTGGAAGTTCGAATTCGAATACTACACCTAACAAGGAAATAGGGTAAAAGGGACACTTGGTGAACTATCATCAGAAACATCACCTGCTACTTCGACAACGTGGATACGGTCAGGAGATATGTGTGGCATAGCTAGGATAGCCCTTTAGGTGATGAAGGGAGTCCTACAATCGAAGAGGGTGGGAGTTAGGCTTAAATTATACCAGTCAGTAATCGAAGGTGTTAAGTATTCCAATATTCATAAGTCTCCCCTTAACTTTCGGGCAGTGTTATTACGGTTAAAACAAAGACAAGCCAAGAAACCCACCTTACTATTGTCCGATTCCCTTGAAACGGCATTATTCGCAGGAGTAACGCAAAATGATTTTTCAACATGGGTAAAACATAATTCGGTGATTGAAAAGGACGGAAATTAGCTACCGATAGCTGGTCTTCTTTAGAGATATCCTTTTATTAGGGAACGTCCGAGGTCTTCAGCGGTAAGTGACGGTCTCCAATTGATAGGTTGGTTAAGTACAATTAAAGGTAACTGACAATAGGCTCTTTGTATTTGTAGGTCTATGCCATAGCCTGCCTATGTAACGATCTTTGTGGATAGCCTAAAGACGTTAAGATTCAACGGGATAAATTCGGATATCTCACGGAGACGTCGAACTTCGCTAGGGGCCCACAAGCCACCTAAATATCTCTATTTAGTGAGTCTCTGCGATACTGAAGGAAATGCGCTTGCGATGGCCAGAAAAGGTTTCGGAATAGTCATAAGCGAAGCAGACAGCTCCACAAGACCATTGCTAGGCTATCTCCTGAAGAAAACCAAAAATAACAAGATAAGAGAAACGAGTTTAACGTAGACCAACTGAGATGATTGCGAGGTCTCAAGGTCTTTAGAATACTAAAGGAATTAGTTTTCTTCTCAAGCTAAACAAAGCTTCGGTGGGAGTACTTACTGGGGGTCACAGGGAACTGCGCTATTGCACCAATGCTTCGACGGTGGCGCATAACAGCCAACTCCCTGTTGTTGTTGTTGTTGTAGCGATAAGGTTGCTCCCCGAAGGCTTTGGGGAGTGTTATCGATGTGATGGTCCTTTGCCGGATACAGATCCGGTACGCTCAGGTACCACAGCACCATTAAGGTGCTGGCCCGACCATCTCGGAAACGATTTATGTGGACACATTAAACCTTCAGGCCATCCCCTCCCTCCCCAACCCCAAGTTCCATAAGGAGCTTAGGGTCGCCAGAGCCTCGTCTGTTAGTGAAAAAGGATTCGCCGCGAATAGGTGAGGTTGACAATTGGGTTTGGAGAAGCTATATGTTGCGCTGGCAACCTGCAGGGTTGCGCTACACAGCCCCTTGAATCTGGTATTTTAGTCGCCTCTTACGACAGGCATACCTACCACGGGTATATTCTGACCCCACTAACCCGCTGGGGGTCAGCCAACTCCCTCTGCAGAAGCTGTCAGGATTACGAGAAAGAGAAATAGGTTCTGTACTTTTTGTATGACCTCAGCTTGTCACTTTGAATCGATTTGCTTCGACTACTTAATGTTTCAAATTTATTTATATTTATCCATGAAATGAGTCCTTCTCTCAGTTCAGTTTGATTTCCTGCACGGCTGTTAGGGCTTACTGGATTTTTCCACTCTCTCAACCAGCAGTCATCGCCGCAATTCTTCGTATAGCCTACAGTAAAATGTGAATACAATCGTTTCTTTTCGCACACTATTATTGTTTAAAATTAAATTTACAAGAACATGAATTTCTAAGAAAAATACGCCGAAAAGCAAGTTGTGTAGTTGAAACTTTTCTAAAGCACAAGCAATAAGGAGAAGAAGAAGCATAAAAGTATTGTAAGAGAGTAGCCGAAAAGTATGCAAGTACTTTTAACAAGTATTTTTAAAAAAGGAAATTAAATACTAAAAAAACTCCAAAATTTTATAAAAAAATCACAATTTTTAAGAAAATAAAAGCTGACATAAGCATGAAAGCAAAGCATGAAAATGAAAGAATGAAAATTGAAAATTAGTTTAACGAGCATGCAGAAACGTCAGCGCAGCTGACAATACAATTGAAAAGAACATTTTTTTTAACCAAACATTTAAAGGGTAATAGGGAGCAAAAACGACAAGAACCTGTGGAAGTGGTTGTGGGGTGGTTGCTAAGACGTTCCAGCAGAAACTTTACAAAGTTGCAAGGGTATGAGTGAGTAGGCCTTGTGAATAGGTACACATTGAAGGCATACACAAGCTTACCTCAGGCATTAAGCAGGTAAAGAATTTTTCTCACAAAACCTATGGATTGTTCACAGCTGCGCTACACAAACTAACTGCCTATGTACTGCTTTACAATTTCTTTCCTTTATCAAATTTTAGGCCGTTTTAATTCGCAAATAACCTGACTATGCTGGGTGGTTGTAAGTCTAAAGCTTGCGTAAGCTAAATAACCGGGTATTATCCCAACAAACGATTAGAAGACGAATCGAATTCTAATGTCTTTCTCTAAGGTAGAAGGTTAGAGGAGGATTTGCGAAACTGTCGGGAATTATAGCATTCTCGACAAAAAGGGGACCTAGTTCTCGATATCGAGTAAAGGGTTAGAATTCTAATCGAATTCTAACGTCAATTTCTAATGAGTTTCTAATGAGAATTTTGAAGTGGTGCGCAATTAAGTTCAATTATTTAAAATCAGGGGAATTTTCATTGTTTCATTATATCAAATTCTTTTATTTGGTTATAAGCTTATGTATTAAGAAAGAACATATATCAAAGACTTTTTCTATTATACTAAATTAAAACCGTACTTAAAGATTGAGCTCAGCGTTGGTTTTAGGTACGGATGAGGAAGCGTTTTCTTCATGCTATTCAAGTAGCACTTCTATAATCTGCTCGCCTTCCTTTTTTAATTTTCACTTACTAGTATTTATTATTATAAATAAAAAAAACTTATTTCGCAAATTATAATATTTTCACACAACTTTTCACTATTTTTATTTTGTTTGTATAACACTAGGGATGAGTTATCATGCCGTGCAAATAATCGATAACTGTGACAATGATCATAACATCGCATTTCTAGTGTTATTCGAATCGTTTCACAGTCGAATTCTAACATAGTCCTCTAACCTAGTTTTCGAGTCGAAATGCATTAGAGAACTACATTAGAATTCTAATGTAAAATTACAATATTTCTCTAACGTTAGAAACTGTGTTTGCTGGGATGTAGACTTTCCCATACTTAACATATTTTCCGGCGTCTAGCTGCCAGATATGTTTTTCAGCTAACGCTACAATGCAGCTGGTATTCAAAATAAACGGCAACAGTTAATGTTCGTGATTGTTGGGAAAAAGTAGTCTACTTTTGGGCGTCGAGTGATGCTGGCAACGTAATTCTGTTTAAACTTTCTATAGAAGAATTAACTTAACCGGCGCTCTGGTTTTTGTGTGTAGCAACCATATTTCGGTATTTAATCGCACAAGAGCATGTGGTGCATTACAGGGGGAGGTGACATAGAGTCAACGGTCATAACGTCAATTGTCCTTATGGCCACTTCTAATAAAATGGCCACAACATCAAATTTGAAATGTGTACAAAGCCATCGATATTGATATTATGACCATCTTGTGTTTCAGAAATAATTATAAAGCCAACTCTTTTTTTCTCAAGCAGCCATAATGTCAATTATTTTGCTTCATACTTCCACGTTTTACACTTTTAGCAACTGCCCACTTACAGTTATGTTGCAATGTTTTCACTACATTTTTGTCCAGTGTAAAGAAAAAAATGGATTTCAAAATTTCGTGTATGGCGCTCAAGCCTCCCATAAAAAATCGCACCGTAAGTCAATTTAACTTGTAAAAATTTAAGTGGTCATAAAGCCAATTGATCTTATGGCAATCTGAAGTGGTTACAACGGCAGTTACCATTTTGACCATTGATATTATGTCAGTTCAATGGACGTTAAGTAGATTAGTAATCAAAACCAAGATTGAAAGCCTGGGAGACTAATCAGGTGAAAGGTCCATTTTAGAGCAGTGGCGTGTGGAAATTGTTCTTGTGCGGACCCAAGTTGGAAGAGGGGGACTCGATGCATACCCCCGTTTCTTGATCGCTGTAGTGCCTTCGAAGCGACAGTCGCTGTAGTTAAGGAAATAACATTAAGCTTGACAGCGGTAACAAGGTCTTTCGACCGTTAATGGTTCTTACGTTGGGATGATGTAGAGCTTTCGATGGACGCCTGTAGTCTACTCTTGTACGCATTAAACTCAAGTCAACAATGCAAACGCCATGCAAACATAGGTTCTTTCAAAGAAACAAGATCTTCATGTCAGAAAGTGAATGAAAGATGGTCTGTCGAAGCTTTTGGGTTTCCTAGGAATCAATTATTCCTGATTTTTAGCTATAAGTGGCCACTGCCTAATAAGAATCCATGTAGCGCCTGTTCAATATACTGAAAATCCAATAAATTACAGCTGCATGGGGAATGACGAGGTGAGGTGTCATCGAGTCAGCTTAGCTAAGATTTTTTATGTTATTCGTATACCACGCTTAAAGTCCATACGGATATTCAACTGCTGCGTAAGCATGGTTTCTTTTATTTTCTACATCCTCCGAATGAATTTAAAGGGTTGATAAGCGCAATACAAAGTTTTACACTTTATATTTTCATATAGGCTATTACAGAAGCCTACCAGATCTATATCCGGCAAAAGACCATCAACATCGATAACACTCCCCAAAACCTTCGGGGACTATCTTTATCGCTACAACAGCAACAGCAAAAACCTCCTCTAAACATACTAAAGATTTTCGTATATCAACTCTTCGCATAAAACATTTATAAAACTTAATTGAAATAAAAAAGGTCATCTTACTTCGTTTGAAGAGGGCACACATTTCAAGCACTTTGATGTAATGCTGAGCTTAAAACTTCAAAAAAGTATAAATCTAGCACATCATAATAATTTTTATTAATCCATCCACTTGGAAGTATGCCGCACAGCTGAAACTAACATTCTCATAAGCTAAATAATTTCATTTTTAATTACATTATTAAAATATTAAGCCACATACAATACTTCTCATCATTGGCCTTCATAAAATGCGAGAATATAAAATTATCCGTGGTAAGCGCCTAAAAGTATGCTGAGATTTTGCATTGAAACACAAACAACTCCTTCAATTTTATATGCGCACTTTAAAGTCGGGCAGCAACAGGGCATCTTAATCAAGTTTAACAAACAACAACAAAAAAATAAAGTTACATTTATAAACAAAAGCGCGCACACAAAAACCTATACATAAACGCCCAGCTCATCATACAAAGATGCATGCGAAGACTATGAGCTTTTACATGCATATTGTTATTGGCATCTTAAAAGTGTTTATGCCTGCGAATACGTAATTGTTTGTGTGTATATAAATATGAGTAACAGAGTAAATTACATAGGCGACCACGCAAAAAATCAAGCCCAAAGCAAAAATACTGTTATTAAACGAAAACCATAAAAGGCGTATGCTATTAAGTATTTAAAGCTAAAGAGTGTCGTAAAACTGCTTTATGTTCTTGTTGCTTTGATACCCAGCAGAGAGAATTCGTTGACAACGTAGTTAAACTTTTGTTAATTGATATTAACTCTGCTTAGAACTTCATTTATTTGAATAGCCTTGGCATTGTTAGTACTTATTGTAGTTTTCTAAAAATGGTATACGAAAGTGTCGCTGCTCGGACGCCAAGTAACATTTACATCAAAGCATGAAGCTTGGCGGACAGTAGAAATCCAAACACCTCAGAAGTTACCCTATAGTTGAGCTGTTGCAGGGAATGTTTATTTGGTCCATTTCGGCAATGTAGGTGCTTATTGCTATTAAGTATAGTTATCGCCAGAAACGGGTACCTGCTCGGGCACCAAGTAACACTAAAAGTAAAAAATAGTGCTTCGGCGTATGTTCTCTGATAATAATTGGCATACCGTAATTGCTATATAACAGCCCGATGTTTATTGGCATGAAAGATGCGATTTGTGAAAGATGCCGCAGGAGCTCTAAAGGAGATGGGAAGACAAAAATGCTCAAATATATAGCATGAAGATCCACACATCACGTGGTGCATTTAGTAGAGCGGTAAGCTCATGTGGGATTAAAACACACCGTTATTATTGTTTGAAGATTCGTCTTATAACTTACTTCCGGGTGTATAATATGAAGTTCGATTTAATCTTGTACTTTCGCACATGCTTCCAACTCCTTTTTTGCTCACTTTCTTTAAGAAGAAGAATAAAGCAAGTATGTAAGAGAACCCACCTATATGTATGTATGTATGCATGCAGCAAAGTAACTGTTTGTCCAGTCTTAGTCTTGGCTCATTGCCTGCTTATATACAACACATACATACACAAATAATTATGTCTGCTTTACAATTATTTCCATTATAAAGACAAGCTGTTGCAATGTAATATTCAAGACACAAGCAAGACAACAATGCCAACAACAACAACAATGACGAAGAGCTTAATAAGTAATAAAGAAAAAGGAAAAGGCGCAATGGCATATAAAAAATGAAATATGTAAAACAGCTGGAACAAAGAGCGATTATAGGAACGTGCGTGTGTGTGTGTGTGTGCACATGCAAAAAGGTAAGTCTTACACAAAAGCTAACTTAACAACAGCACAAAGAAGAACAACAATAACTACAACAACAACTATTATTGCAAATTTTCTTACAGAACCGATTTTGTTGATATATTTTTTTTTTCTTATGCACTACACATTCTTCTACATTTGCCCTTTTGTGTCTGTGCACTTCTTGTAAATGAGCGCATTAGCCTAAAAGTAGGCAAATGAGAATGGCTCGGTATGTAGTACTGTGTAGGATTTGAATAAATTATGTTGATGCAGTGGGTGTTGAAGCAAAATAACTGAGCGTATATAATAGGATATGAAAAGGAAAAAAGGGAATTCAAAAAAGAAGAGAAAAAAAAAAAATGTACTAAATATGTAACAAAAGGCGTACGTACAAGATATGAATATTTATAGAAGTTAGTTCTTTTTTGCAAAATATGGAAATTTTGTATGATATGTGTAGAAGACGACCACTTGTAAGATCTTTTTTAATTTCAGGCATTTAGTCATATTTTCAGCCCTTTCGACTCCTTGAGGCTGATCAAACTCGAGAAGAGATGCCGCTTGCAGTTAATAGTGGCACCTAACACGATGCAAAGCGAGAGATAAGTGACAAATTGCGTTTCATCTCCTAGTGACTAGACTGCTAGTGGGTGACCAAACTTATCTTGAGTTCGGATTGAGAGGTTAGTCTCAGACCTTTAAAAAAGATGGTGCTTTGGAAAGCCGGTGATTTTTTTTTGTCATATTTCGCTCAATACACCGCGCGCTGATTAAATGGGGAGTGCTTACCCTAAAAAAATATCATCAGTGCAGGATTAATGCGGGATGGGCCACAAAGGAGCTTGTGGTTATAGTCACTTGGATCTCTTTATATGGGCTGTACTCCCCTTTTGCTTCAGCATGGCCGCTAAAAAGTTATCCTTTGTATTTATCGGACCCCGTTTAGAAATGCCAAGAGAGTACCTTGGGTTGTTCTGGGCGCCAAATTCACTCACGCATGTGAGAAAGCTCTTCAATATACCAACCGATTGAAACCGGAAATTCGACAAGGGCGATTTTTGTTCTTGTAAATCTGCATAAAGAAAAGCCAGTGATAATTTGTTTATAGGGCTCAGATATGTATTCTCGGGGAGCCTCATTCGCTTGGTTAGCTTGAAAAATGTACGTATGTGGTAGCTAAACAGTGAGCAGAAGCCCTTTTAGTATCTTATCATTCATTTTTGGAATACTCCACCACACAAGAATTAGCTACGTTACTGCCAGCGATTGCTGGATTCTGAGCGAGATGGTCTTCTATCTAGGGGAAAATGATCTTTGCTTGGGGCATTAGCTCTTTTAATTCGATAAGTCTCCGGGGTGTGATGGCATAATTTTAATGCAACTGAAAATAACTGCTACGAGATAGTTAGGTTCTATCTACGCAAAACGGCTTAAGTAACTTTCATTCAAAACGCACGGTAGAAGGTATTAAGTCTTCCAAACGTACTTTAGATCAATCCGTCTGCCTTGGTTAATTTTATAAAAGCTGGAACTTCCGATTGACCTCTACACATAGAGAAGAACTCCTTCTGCTTTTTCTTGTAGCGATAAAGTCACTCCTTGAAGGTTTTCGGGAGTGTTTTGAATTTTGACGCTCTTTTGCCGGATATAAAGCCGGTATGTTCCGGATTCCTCTAGAGCAGTTTTTGGGATCAAAACATACTTATTGTAAAGGCAAGTATATTGAAGCAGCACTCGAAGAAGAGGCATACTTGGAAGAAAAATAAAAATAGCAAGAAAAATAAACTTGTAGTGTATGGTTCCTATAACTCGAGTGTATCGCATTCATTTTTGGGGTTGCCCTTCAATTTTATAGTGATACGACCAAGTTGCAGCTCGAAAACGGGATCATAGTTATATATTTAGCAATAAGTAGGTATTTATTCTTTTTGTTTGGAACTCACTGTAGCTTTAGATAGAGAACTCCAAATAATAAGTTTGAAATTTTCGTAAAATTTTCTCGTATTTCCAGGCTTTTTCGAAAACGTTTTCGATATTGGTTTGCAAAGTTTCGGTTACAAAATTCATAGAAGGTTTTTCTTCAAATAACAAAAATTGTGAAAAGAGGAATTTAATTAACGAAATTTGATAAATGATGTATATTGGAACGATTTTCCGTTATCCCTTGTCAAATTTGGTTTTGAGACAAACTGGTTTCGGCATGACAATACCTGCTCATATACCTACGAACTATAAATACATGTCAAACACAACAGTAGATCAGAACGGGAATCGACACTGATGATGACACAACGCCGAAACCGGTTTGTCTCGAAACCAAATTTGACAAGGGATGGCGGAAAATCGTTCCAATATACATCATTTATCCACCCTGTCGGAAAATCAACAAAATAAATAAACTTTACAACAACTAAGGCATGACGTGGCTGAATGCGTTTGTAACACTTCAACCATCGTAGTAGTGCGTCTTCAAATCCCACTCCTGGGAGAAAAGGCTTTGAAGAGATTTACAAGGTATAATCGAAACAGATGTCGCCTTGTCTGTCCTGATGTCACGTTGTTTAAATTTTTTCCAAATTATTAAATAAACAAAATAAGTCACTTTTGATAAAACTACACTGCAATTTTTTTACTTGCTTCTGTATATGTTTGTGCCTTAGTTATGTGCTCTAATAGAATAGCCACAAAAATCTTCTTGGTTCAACAAAATACAAAGCTTTTCACATTTCGTTGCTGGTCCCCAGAAATTTGTTGAATATTTTGTAGAGCGAAACTGGTTGGTTAAGTTCTATGAACAGTTTCTCCAGTGTTATTACATATGTACATATGGGGTATTCCATCCCATTTCGACCAATTTTGAACCCGACCCCTTTAGAATTGGCTGAAAGTTTTTCTTCTTTTTCTAGCTTACGAAAGACGTTTTTCAGAATTTTTTCAAATTTTTTCATCCAACTCAAAAAAAGTTATGAATTAAAAAAAAACACCGTTTTTGTTTTCAAAATGCTATAACTTTTTCAAAAATTGACAGTTTGGGATCTTTTTCTTTTTCTAACTTTGTTTTTAAATGTACTTTTCGGAAAAAATACAAAAAAATTTTTAAAGTGTTTTTTTTTTTTTAATTTTCAGTTTTTCGAGATTTTTCGAATTTCGCCATTTTTTTTCTCATAAAAAACTTCAATCAATTCTGCAATTATCCCCACTATTCCCGGAGGGGCCGATTTTTTTTTATATTTTTTACATAAAGAAAAGAATACTTAAAAATTATTTTCTTACATTTTTTTGTTAAATAAATAAAATTCATAAAAAAAATTTTTATTTTTGAAATTTTTGTTTCAATTAAATAAAAAAAAATATAAAAAAAATCGGCCCACTCCGGGTTTTAGTGGGGATAATTGCAGAATTGATTGAAGTTTTTTATGAGAAAAAAAATGGCGAAACTCAAAAAATCTCGAAAAACTGAAAAATTTAAAAAAAAAAACTAAAATTTTTTTTGTACATTTTCCGAAAAGTACATTTAAAAACAAATTTAAAAAAAAAAAGATCCCAAACGGTCAATTTTTGAAAAAGTTATAGCATTTTGAAAACAAAAACGGTGTTTTTTAAAAATTCAAAACTTTTTTTGAGTTGGATGAAAAAATTTGAAAAAATTCTGAAAAACGTCTTTCGTAAGTTAGAAAAAGAATAAAAACTTTCAGCCAATTCTAAAGGGGTCGGGTTCAAAATTGGTCGAAATGGGATGGAATACCCCATATACATATATAAGATTTAAAAAGCATATAAGCAATTGTTAAACGATAAAGTACTTAGGTGAAGGATTTATTTTTAAATGGAGTATCCTGTTGTTGTTTCTATTCCTTGCAACTACTCAAACACTTTTGCAAAAATATTTATATGGCGCAATGTAATTATGCATGAAGGATTTTTGCTGAAGTAGCATGTAAGTGAGCAATGACAACAACAACAAAGTGATATGTAGCAAATACACTTATAAAATTTGTGGGCATAGTACACTTAAATTTACGACACACACACACACTGCGCGCATACCTTCGCATACAAATTTTGCATTGTATGACAAAATAAATTAATTTGTGCTAAAAATGGTAATTTTGTAGCCTAAAAAGGAAAATAAATAAGTAACCCGGCCTATGAAAAGGTGGCTTATGACTCAAAAAAAATCTACTACTAAGAAACTGAAGAAATGCATTGTTTATCTTTAACAGCTGTTTCTCGCAATTTCTTTTTTGAGTCATAAGCCACCATTTCATAGGCCGGGTCACATATCATTCTTGTTAGCTGAGAAAAATTAACTTTAACTGAGCTGCTACTTCTGGTTAAAAGTTGTGCTGGACGCTTATGATCAACTGTGGCATTTTCCGGGAGAAGCTTTAGCTGTGAAGAAAGCAGCAGAAATTCTGGAAGAAGCATGCTTAAGCTGCAGTTGCGTCAATATATATATAAATTGATAGTCAGGCGGCGATTGAGGCAATCATCTTACACAATACTTCATCAAGAAGTGTCCTGGAAGGCAAAGCAGCATTGGAGAAACTTCGCTCAGGCCGTACCATATATAAATACTGAGTTTTCGGTCAAAATGGGATAACCAAAACGCCGATGAGTTGGCAAAAGGGAGTGCAACACTGGACAGATCGACTGTAGACGTCCCAGTCCCTTTTGGAGAAATCGAAAGGAGATAGGAGCTACATATGATCCATCCAGCAGGAAAGGCGTAGACAGAAGCAAGGGGCTGCAAAATTTCTAAGATCATGTGCGACGTTGGACTCACAGAGTTGCTCATACCTCTAAAGAGACAAGACTTAAGACTCACGGGCATACTAATTGAACACGCTTTCTGACGTCGCATGCTTATAAGTAAATAAAAAAAGTAAATGTAACGCGCGATAACCTCCGAAGAGATCTGAGACCGAGCTTCTCTTCCAATTTGTGTCGTGCTCCTCTTGATTTTCCCTACAAATTGGCCGGACGGGACCTACATGTTTTATGCCGACTCCAAACGGCATCTGCAAGGCAGATGAGTTTTCACTGAGAGCTTTTCATGGCAGAAATACACCCGGAGCGCTTGCCAAACACTGTCGAGGGGCGACCCCGCTTAGAAAAATTTTCTTCTAATTGAAAAACAGTAGGTGCGAGCTGCAAGAAAAAAAAAACGGTTTAACATGTTATTTTATAACATAAGTCCTGGTGCCTAAATTGGATATTTCGTTTTGTCCTTCAAACAAATTCTGGACATATTCAGTCTATGTGAGGTCTTCATT
Organism: Eurosta solidaginis; assembly: GCF_040869045.1. NCBI lineage: Eukaryota > Metazoa > Arthropoda > Insecta > Diptera > Tephritidae > Eurosta > Eurosta solidaginis. The sequence goes on from NC_090320.1 coordinate 15,851,017, forward strand.
GACCTGCCAGTTCAAACTAATCTCAATCTAATCACCTACATAGCCGACCAATGATGATAATAATAATAATTTGGTATGCTCTACCTTAGAGGATTTTAAAGCCGAGCTTTGCTTCTAATTTGTGGTGTGCGGAGAGGGTTTTAATAGCAAAAATGCACCTGGCGGGTTTTCTCCAAAAACGACAGAGGGGCGACACTGTTTTTCACGTGTAAACATCTAAGCTCATGGTATGGGGGAATCTGGAATGTAAGCGTATACTTGAATTGAGCGTACTCAGACAGCAAATGAGTTATCGGAAGTATACGAAAACAGAAGAACATATCCACGAAATCAAAAGAAGAAAGGAGAAAAATAAGTGTACTGCATGTGATGTGTCCCCACATAGCAACAGCCATCTCTTCAATTGGAACACCTTTTCTTTCTGGTTCACCACTGTTGAAACCGAAAGTTTCCTAGGACTGCTGTTAGAGGTTATTGATGATAATTTGTGAGTGATCGTACCTAATGGATAGCACAGCTACAACAACAACTGTGAAAGTATAGCAACGAGATCCTGGCAGACGTAGGCAATGTTCAACTATTTCTTGTAGTTTCGGAATGGTACTTAGACGTTAAAGGATTTAGTGCGCTTAAAGTTCAAAACGAGCTTCGTTGGCTAACTGTATTTCATCATCACAATTGTATGTCGCTTTATGGAGATCCGAGCACATTTGCGTACTGACTGAAAATCTTTTATACAAATTGCGTTCGCATAAAATCTTCCGCCTTTGCATTATCGCAATACTGAGGCGCTACCTTTCACTACGAGTTAAAGTGATGATTTCAATGTGCTACTTTCCTTACGACTCCGCTATACTTTTTTATGATGAGCAAATGTATTAACTTTAATGGGCATCATCAGCAATGCAACTGAGATGATCCTATTACTAGTTTAACACAACATTAAAAAGTACTTCAACTACCAGTGAGTAAATAAAAAAGTGCTTACAGCGCTATTACTACAAGCACGAGGGATAACAGGGAGTATGCATGTCTTCATGAGAAATGTTTTTAGTAGAAGAAAAAAAAAAATTACCCAGAACTCACCATATTGAATGTGTGAAAAACGCGATATTCACAAGTTCTAATAGTGTTTTTGCAGTAAAAGCCAAATTGTCGCTGTAAGCGTTTATTTGTAATGTTATTTGAAGAGCTTGGTTAGGGCTTATGAGCGCATACACATGTAAGAGGGTGTGTGTAGGAAATAAAATTTAAAATAAATCGTTACAAAATGTTGTAGGGGCTTACAAATATTCGTTAACCCATTTTAGACATGCTGATACCAAATGACCCCAGCGCACAACTGTCAATAGCGCCAGTCCTTCTCTCGAGATATTCCACACCATACAGAGTTTGTTTGAATGTATGAGTGCTAATGTTCCCGCTACTGCCTCCACACATACTGAAGTAAAATACCTACACAACAATCTACTGCACTTGCAACAAACACACATACAACAAAATTAATGCAATTAAACGACTGCAGGCAGCACAAAAGGCCAGCCGAATAATACGATCGACTAAAGCAGGGGTCAAAGGTTACATGATTGCGTTTTTAGTATAGTAAAACATAGTAAAAGTGAAATATGCACCCGAAAATTACATGTGGCACAGAGCAATTTGAGCTTTTCTTCCTTTGCCCAAACATAGTTGCCTGAGTTGACAAAAATATTAATATAGCAAGTGTGCAAATATGTGCACTTACACACATACACACACAAATTAAAATTTATGCATCTAACAAATAACTAAATATACGGTTTTTTACAAAAAAAAAAAAAAAAAAATATATATATATATATCTAGTTGGCAACACTGGCAGCAAATGATAAAGCAAATAACGTTCACTGTGTCACACAACTTGCCACTACTTGTGCTACGTGCATGTGCGGTGTCTAAATGTAGGTGTATGTTTGTATGCATGTATAACATTTTGAGCATTTTTGCGCACTTAGTCACGTTTCTAATCATTTTTATTTGAAAATTGTGGCTCGTTAAAAAAATATTTGCAAAGTGTAAAATTTTGTTTGCATCTCGCTTTTGCTATCATCGCTCACACACTCATGCGCGCATAGCAGCAACCGTTTTACCTCACTTAATCGTTCATATGTTGTCCCATTTTGCACCTTTTTTCCCTACTGTAGGGTGAAATATGTGTGTTAAATATCAAAATACAGGAAGAAATTTGTTCCCTGGATATGGCTCAGCCTTTTTAAGGAATCTCATACTCGTATCTAAATTTATACAGGGTGTATCAAGTTTTTGTTTCATTTTGATTTTCAAATATGAATAACTGTTTGAGAAGGCCTTGACTTTAAGTGGTATGTAAGAGTGCTCTCCGAAGGTTTGGGCAGCGTTGCGATCTGGTACTAGTTCGACTATCTCGACTATTTTGTTTTTGTTTTTGTAGCGATAAGGACACTCCGTGAAGGCCTTGGGGAGTTTTATAGATGTTGATGGTCCTTTGCCGGTTGCAAGTCTGGTACGTTCCGGTAACAAGCACCATAATGGTACTAGCCCGACCATCCCGGGAACGGTTTGGTATGACCACATGAAACTTTCTCTGCCATACCGCCCTCCCACCCCCTAGATCCATCAGGAGTTAGGGGTAGCCAGAGCCTCGGCTGTTAATGACAATTGGGTTGGAGAAGCTATATATTGCGCTGGCAACCCCTTTAAAGGGTTGCGCGGCACAACCCCTTGAATCAATTTGGTACTTTATTCGCCTCTTACGCCAGCATACCTACCGCGGGTATATTCTAAGCCCCTAACTCGCTGGGAGTATCATCTCGACTATCGTGATCGTAAGCGCCAATAAGTACACTGATTGCATTTTTTTACTCAAACGACTTGTACGTAGTCCCATATTTAATTCACAATCGCTGTTTTCATTACATATTGAGGTCAGATCGTTCTTCATTTGCAATTAGCTAGGATTAGAGAAGAGTTGTTGAAAAATTCCTAGGTGCTCTAACATTTAAAGCACCTCCTCACGACACAGACAGCTCCACCCCATTCTGCTACTCACTGAGACAAATTTCCAATTTAAGCACACTCCCCGACTACATTTTCTCCTCACTATGTACCACTGCTGGGGATATTTAAAGGTTCTAGAATTCTGGAACCATGAGCCTTGCCAAATGGCGTTGAGACCGACCGCCTCAATCCATTCAAAACCAAGCTAGGCTTCGGAAGGCTATTTCTCGAGCCTGGTGCTGGAGAAGATACTATGTATGTGCATATATAAATTTATGATGTAACTACAGATCAAACTGCGTCCTGGAGTGACAGTGGGACTGGACGTATGAGTTAGTTTGTTAGTGAGAGTCAAAGCTGAAGTAGGAGTAGGAGTTTATATTTGAGTGGAAATTGGAGTGGAGGTATGACTTTGAGTGGGAATGAGCGTAGGCGGTGATGAAAAGTGAAGTGAGTGCAGTCGGAGTTGGAGTGCAAGTGGGAATGGGGGGGGGGGGGGGGGGGGGGGGGGGTGAGAGCAAGAGCTTTAGTGGGAGTTGGAGTGAAAGAAGGTAGGTCGGGACAAAAAGAAAAAAAAATGTTTGTATGCAGGCTTACCATGCGAAATAATGCCAAAAATACCTTGATGAAGAAAACCAAAAGAAACAAAAGGCAAAAATTCTGTGATTCACATCTCAAATACCGGCCGCACCCTGTAAAATTGACATGCATGGTTATATTTACAAAAATGCTCATCTTTGCTTTTTCTCATTTAATTACCTATGCATGTATGAACCTATATCTCATTTACGTTTGTTTACATTTTGTATTATAACAATTTTCGTAAGTAAAAAGTAGCGCAGCAAGAAATGCAAAGTGCGACGTACGACAGACTGGCAAAGAGCACCATTTTAAATCTCTCTTATCTACACACATTTAATATTTCTAGGTATTTCTAAAGTAAATATTGAGTTTGGAAATTGTTTTCAAATTAAGACTCTTCATATTACGAGCTTCAGAAGGATATGTACTTATGATAGGAGATGAATGAGCTTACACGCCAGAAATCCTTCATACTGAGAGCTAAAATCGTAAATGGCCTTTGTAAGTAACGTAGCATAGAGTGTTTCAGATATGAAGAATTCTCTGCTTTCTACGCACAGTTAAGTCCTAGGTACATTTTGCGTCATGTCATAAGTCTATTACCTTCCCATTGTGTGACCTTAATTCTTAAGATTGCAACTCATAAAGCATTATGTTATTTCCCCTCTATCCATCAGACTTACATCCACACTTTTACTTTCAGATTCTTCTCCCTTGCTCTCTAAGTAATGAAGAAAATTTGTTTTAATCATAAAAGGCTTCATCGTCATATTTTTACCCCCCTCTGTCTATATCAAGCATTTCCAAAAACTGAAATTGATTGCACTAAAAGTGAGAGCACAGTTGTGATATAGACTGCGACTCCTAGTCTATATGGAACCTTAACGTGTCTATTTAAGTCGAATTCCCTATAAGTCAGTGGAGATGAGTTCAAAGCGCAAACTTTGGATGGCTTATGGCAAGACTTTAAGTGCTGCTTACAATGATAATATTAGACCAGCTTGAGTTCGAATGAATGGGTTGGTTCTTAAGACTATTTTCCTATGAGACTATTTTCTTTATTAATGAAAACACGTTGCTATGTCGTGCACGCCCAAACGGAGGGGGAAAATCCATCGGATGATATGAGTGGTAGATACAAAGATTGGTGTTTATTGGGGAGAGCAGGAACAGCCGGTAAAAGAGAGGTCAGGAAATCGGATGACAGAAATCCAAGCATTACCTGGCGAACAAGTCAGTACCAGGTTGTTATCCAAATTCGAAATTGATGAATATGGAACAGATGACTTGTGGATGGTGGTGGACGACAGGGCAGTAGAATTGACTGGCTGATGCCATAACAAACACACTGTGGTCAGATGAGGTGATAGGGGATGATCGTTAGACACTTAAGCAGGTGGGCTTTGTGAAGAGGGGAAGAAGGAAGCGGGAGGGGAGTAACAACGAAATAGCTGGACGGTGATAGATCGGTAAAAATGATAATTTTGGAATGGAGGATGCTGAAAACCGTCAGCTAGAATCAGTGAGTAAAGTACTGGTGCACAAACGAGCAGTAGAATTGATGAAAAGGTAATAGATGACTGGTCTATGCTGGTGGACCGGTAGACAGTGGGATCGATAGATGATGGTGATACATGGTTGACTGATGCCAAACAAACTGTGGAATCAGTAAATGGTGAATTGGTGGATGCCAAACTTATTCGGTAGTCTTACCACGTAAAAGCTACTCTATAAAGGGAAGTTGTACGATAGTCCCAACATATATCTTGGAAAAGGCTCACTGCGCATCTTGGATACAAGTCCCTAGATAAACCATAAACAGTCGATAAGGGCAGATACCGGTTAGAGGAAAAAAAGGGAAATTGGTTTGTTCATTAAAACGCAGCATGACGCTCCGGCCAAGAAAGTGTTTCCATCGGAACCCGCCTATTGAAGCAGAGCAAGAGGGTGAACCTCACTCTGCTGGAAGGACCATGTGAAAAAGGAATTAAACTCTCTTAGTGTGGCCAATTGGCGCCGGTTGGCAGAGAGAAGAAGCGACTGACGCACCTTCTTCGATGGCCATAAACTTTTAAACGGTGCCACTTAAGTAAGTAAGTAAGTATGTTTTTCCAAACAAGATTTGAGTTTCGAAACTATCTTATGCAGTCCTAGCTTTCTACGCCCGGTTAAGCATACATTTGTTTGCTTGTGGGCAGATTATGTACGACGCCGTGATACTTTGCCCAGAAATTACTCACAATCACCTTCACCACTATATAGTAACAAAAATTTCGAAAAAGCACTCAGGTTTACTTTCACTCACAGAACTTATGGCGTCCTCTTTTATTATACGAACTTTGGTTCACACGAGTTATATATAATTTGCCTCTTAATTGCTTGTGGACATAAAACAGTTGCGAATTAACTTCTAAAAGTGATCGCCCATCCAATGAAATGAATGCAAGCGCTCACTCATATTGTATATCTGTCTCGTTTCTATTGATGTTTGCTGCATTTTGTAGGGAAGAGTGTAGTGGTAGAACTGTGAGCGGGAATGTCTGTGATGCTACTAAAGGCGTAATATACGGTCATAGTCACAATTGATGAAAGGTAGCGCTTCAAGGAACATTCCATACTAAAAATATGTGAACCTTTACTTTCCAAAACTTGAGAGTCGCTAAATGTTTAACGCAGTGTTAAAGTTTTGAATAAACCTTTTTTATCGTTTATTTCTTGATTTTTCTATTTCGACAACATTAAAGAAAAGGTGAATTAAACGTCAATATTTTCTTTAGCACTTCCTTAAAGTCACGCCAACAATAGTTGCTTAACTGAAGGAGCCACCAACCTCTACGACGATTTTCCACTTAAGATTTCTGCTTGTTATTCTAGACTTGCTATTTTCCTTAAGCAAAGTGGCTTGTTAAGTACTTCAAAGACCCATGAAATTTAGAAGCAAGAAAATAAAATATCTTTTTATGTTGATATGGTTAAATGCGTATGCAGATAAAAGTGCGAGAAGGAGAATAAAATGCAACAACACTAAATCAAAAAAAAAAAAATATGGAAAATATATGAACAAGCGCGAAATTTGCCGCAAAATTGTTCAAAAAATGTTTTGTTGTCCTGTTGTCGCCTACAATGTTTTGTTGAAAATATTTCTGTTGTTGCATTTCTACACGCTTGTTCTCCTTATTGTTGCATGTTACAAGAAAAGAATAAGAAGTTGAAAAGGACCATAAGAACTGCAGCAAAAGTTGCGCCCAACAAGAACAATGAGCACAAAACCTCAACACAATAACTACAAATGCAATTTCACATAGAAAAAACAAAAACAACAAATGAAACTGTATTTGAAGTAAACACAAAACATAAAAACAAATTCAAAAGCAAAAGTAACGCAGAGACCATTGGCGTATTAAAGGAGGACTAGTGGGAAGCTGACCAACGCACGGCTTCAAAAATGTTAAGGTAAAAGTTTAGAACAGCGGTCGACTGCTGATACGCGTCGAAAAATATCGAAGGAGGTGTCAAGAGACGAAAAAATTTTTTAGTTTCGAGCAAAAGACCGAAAAATGACACCGGACCTTTCCGAAACCAGGGGTGGGATCTAAAGTATTTCCGGTATAACATTTTTGAGAAGTGAGCCGTATTTGAAAAGCAAGTATCCAAGTCTTGTATGAAGGTTTTATATATTGTGACGAATGTTATCAACACTAAGGGATACTATCATCTCTAAGCCAGTGCTAGGCAGTGACTTGTATGCACATCATTAAATCAATCATTATGTCTACCCATATGTCCACACGAGCAGCGGAGAAGAGACGCACAAACACATGCATATATCTTATCTGAGATGCTCACAAAAGAAGGCAATAATTTGTGAAGGTGATGACTCACATATACATGCGCATATGAGAAGCTATAAACGTAGTTATAGCTGGTAATTTCATAGCTGATAACTAACTAGTAAATTCTAGAATAGAAAAGCCTAGATATATGCAACGCCTAAACCAGACAAAATAAAAGGCAGCAACAGAAGAGGCACGACAATCAGTTTGGGTTAAGCAAGCTATCAGTTGCGAATTATAAGTGTTATTGTGAAGTACTTTAATAAAGGCTATTTTTGCATTATTCAATATTGGAGCTATTTATTCAACAGTTTAGTGATTCGAACATTAGTAGAATGTTGCAAATAGTAAGAGGAATTTCAGTAAATTCGTTACAATATGAACAAAATGGTGGAGAGGTAGAGGGAGTGGACGAAAAAGGGAACGTTAGTGGGAACTGCGTATATGAGCGATATGGAGTGTGACATTGGGAGAAAGAAAGTGGGAATAATTGAACTGAAGATATAGAAAAAATTAGAAGGGAATGGGAAGAAAACTAATAATGATAGGAGGATGTACCACTTTTCAATTTTAGTACATCCAATTTTTCGGCCAGGAAAATATCTACCCGGTATGATGGTATATGATTCTATAAGAGCGTGACCTAAATAAATAAATAAGTAGTAATTCTATTAGTAATACTTTTAAGGAAATAGAATTAAAAAAAAAAAAAAAAAATCGGGGTTTCATTGCCGCTGCTTAATACCACAATTAAATGTCAGGCCAAACTCATATCTGGAAGTGTAGAGTGCTAAATTGAAGTCCAGATTTTTGAGAAAACAAATTACTTAGTTTTAGTTTTCTTTTCATTGGGGGCGGAATTGTAATTAAAGTTTTGTTAAGTACTCGTAATTATAATACCGCTGGTGACAACCTTAAACGTAGATGCGGAAACGAAGAGATTGGCTGGGAGCTTGTGATAGAACTATTGTGGAGTTAAAAAATTGAAAAAAAATTCGGAGGCAGAGCTGAAGAAAGTTCTGTATCTCTCCGATTAGGACGAGTCAAAATACTAGCAAAGTCGACAGTAAAAAAGGCAATAGATCAAACATTATTTCAAGCACAATGGCACCCCGCATAGGTAAAGTGGAGTCTTATGAATATGGCATGTTCTCTGCTGGAAATAAATCTTCCTTAAACTTTCAAGACTGTGAGTTCAAGCAATCTTTTTTGACTGGAATGTTCAGAAAGGTTAACTAAACGATTAAAAACGCTATAAATACCCCCCGAAGGTTTTTTTTTAGATATAGCAGATGTGCGAAATCATTTGTCGGATTCGAATTCGGTACACATCGGTACCTCAAACGATATATTGCGTTCTCGAACTTTTTGATGTGGTAATATTTTCATCCCATAGAACAGGCATGCCTTAATGCGAAAAAAGATTACGCCCGTTTATGCGCTGTGCTCGCAGTCGTCGGTGAGAACATCTAAGTGCGCTTCAGATGGTCTGAAGAGAAATAAGCTAACTTGACATTTTAAAGAAAAAGAACCAAGATGCATTTGTTATTTTTGTGTATTCGAGTTCATGAAGTAGCATAACGTGGTGTTTCAGGCGTGGATGGAACCGAACTTTCCTTATGACTTTTTCGGGAAGGAAAATAACATGGTTTATAGAGACATTGTTAAATAATTGCTAGACAACTGCAGGAACACACTAGTGCGACCAGTGGGTATCTGCTTGAGCTTATTGATGATGAGACGACAGAGCATATCATTTCCGATAGTCACATCTTAGCGCAAAGAAGAAAAAGCGATGCTCGGTGCACTGAAATTGTAGATTAAGTCAAATGAACTCTATGAAACAGAGTACAGTTTTTGATTTTCTAATGGACATCGACGGGATGAGGTAGGGAGCTAGGGGCTACCTATCAAACAAATTTCAAATTTGGTTGTTTTTTTACAGTTTTTATCCCTATGTTGTATTCTAATCGATTTTTACTCAATATTTTTTTATGATTTTGACTACTTTCTGGATGTACGCTTTCAACAGCGCCGTTTGAGCTCTAACATCTTAATATAAATTTATGTTGCGTTCCTTCGAGGAGCTGGAGGAGCTTTCAGAAATCATACTTTGATCGACTCTAAACACTTCTTGGCCCCCCTTGCTACGTATGTACTACAACGTCGCTGAATCACCAACAAGAGCAAAACCGACAGCAAAATGGCCTCAGGCAATTTTCTACGTTGAGTATTTTTTTTTTCGCTAATAGTATTGTTTCTGTATGCTGTTTGTGTTGAGCTGTTGTTGTCGAGTGCTTGAATTGTTACTGTTGAGTTGAGCTTGTCAAGTTAGACCGAATGAGTTTTACTTGAATAATTTTTGTTGTTTCATATGAGACGAGCCTTGCGAAAAGGATAAGAGAACTGCGACAACGCGTATTAAAAAATAAAACAAAAACAACAAGTGAAATGAAAATGCAACAACAACAACTATAATGAAAATAAAAACGTCAGAAACAAAAACAAACAAAAACAAGTAAGGACGGGACAGCCGAAAACTTCATACCTTTCATGAATGGGGCTGAACAATAATCTTATCCCATTCGTAATCTCCAAATAATCGGATGTATAAGATAAGAAATATATATTGAACAGATGTACATACCTAAACGATTTTTAGGATAAATATAAAATAAAAAATTGCAAAAAACCCTCTTAAAATGGTTTTTACTATAAATCTTCTATGATATATTAGAATATTTATCACCAAGTTTCAAGTTTTTATATTGAAAAGTAAGGGAGAAATGGCCAAAAATCTGTCTATCTGAAGGATCGGTTGTATGGGATATATACTATATGTAGCTCTGATCAAAGTGATTTTTTCAGGATATCTTCTATTATATATTAGAATATATCACCGGGCGCACGGATAGACGGACTATATCAACTCAGTTCGTCGCCCTGATCAATTCGGTATACTTAGTGGTGTGTCTATCTTCTATATTTCTCAACGTTACAAACATCGGACCAAAGTTAATATACCATTTCATGTTAATGAAAGGTATAAAAGGAAAAAATACTAACTAAAACTATTTAAATGTGAACATTGTAATACCAGTGAAACAGGCAAGTAAAAACCGTAAAAAAGTGGAGAAAAATTCACATCGTACAACGAAACTTTAAGCGAAATAACGGTAAAAATGATGACAACTAAATATAACAACTAGCTCAAGAAATGCAATTCAAAGTGCTAGCGCATAAAGTTTTAGTTCTAAACATTACAACAACAAACAACACTAAATAAATGTGGGTGAAGGAAATTTCACTTGACATTTTAAAAAAATAAAAATAAAACTAAAAAATAAAATAAAACCGCAAGATATTTGTTTATTTAAGAAAGTTGTGTTTTTACCCTAATCACTATTTTTTATGCTGGTACTTTGAGAGAAATAAACTTTTGACCTCAATATTTGCGTATTGTAGTTTTTATTGTGCCAAAGCATATTGAATGCCCTACAATATTAATATAGACCGGCCTACAAGAATATGTAGTTTAGGAGTAGCGATTGCTGCTTAGCACGATATTCATAGATTTTTATAGCCGACTGTAACTACTGAATACAAAATGTTTCCTATGAGCGATGACTAGACAGTGGTAGGGGTATGATAATCTACACAGACGTCTCCGAAATGGAAAAGGAAATTGAAGCTGACGACTCCGATAGCAGCATGTGATGCAGTGCCTTCTAGGTGGAGGTCCATGCCTTACATAGAAAGTAGCTATACTATTTCGCGACACTGCGGTATCAGACACCAAAGTAACGACCAGCGTCGACAAGAAGACCGCACTAAAAGCATTGTAGTCGAACCTAATAAAGGCAGATATCGCTGGGGTCCATAAAGGTCTAAATATCTCCCTTTCCTTAGTCCCTGGGAACAGTGATATTGAAAAGAACGAATTTGCAGATGAGTTAGGTAGTTAAACGAGGCATACAGCGCCGTTTGACCACCACTGAGGAAAGCCGATGAATATGAGATAAGGGCAAAGAGCTTGCTGTGAACCAGTCGAGATGACTGCGAGGACTCAAGGTACTTATGACCATATTCCTTAACAAGCTAAACACATCTGCAATCAGAGTATTTACGGGTGTCATCACAGGCCATTACGCTATTGCACCGATGCTCCGTTGGTGGGACATACCGAAAAGCTTCCTCTGCAGAAGCTATCAGGTTAAAGAGGAAGAGTATGCCCAGAACAGTGGCTGTTTCTTTGAAAGACATTAGTTCACTAAGGTACATTTTTATTTGGTGCTTTGTAGACATTGAGGATGGCACAACATCAAAACCGTGTTGTCTCCAACCAAATCCAAGAAGGAATGACGAATTTGGCCCTCAGCAAGCATCAACTTTCCGCCGTACCGGTGGCTCAATGAAAAATTTAATTAAAGATGGCACAACACTGCAATCAGCTGTCTCCAAAACAAATTTGATAAGAGATTATAGAAAGTTCAAAAAAATACAACAATTTCCCACACTGATGGTATATCAAAAAAAAAAAAAAAAAAAAAAAAAAAAAAATACACTCAACACGATTAACAAGTTATTCGTTTTTATTTGCGATATTTTACAAAGAAATTTCCATGAATTTTGTATATAAAAATATGCAAGCCAATATCAGAAATGTTTTCGAAAAAATTCAAAAAATTCGAAAAATTTTTACAAAAATTTCGAACTTTTTATTTAGTTTTCTGCATTTTTTTGAATATGCAGTTTTGTGCCCAGTCAATTTCAGTCTTATTAAAGCAAAGTTATAGTTCCCTTAAAATTCGTATTGATTTTTGACAATTTTTGTGTGGAGGGTGTTTTATTTTTTTCCATACGAAGGGCGCATACCTTTATTTTTCATGAGAAGAAAATTTTAAACACCCTTCGAAAAAAAGGTCAAAAATCATTGCAAATTTTGAGAGACGTATTTCTTGTACTTTGCCAGCCCAGAATTAATAGGCCTATAAAGCTGCATACTAGAAAAAGTTTAAAAAAATCTACTTGAAATGTAAAACGTGTTTGAGATTGGTTTGCATATTTTCTTAATTTTTTTTTTGTTTTTAAATAATTTCCTAAAAACTTGAGGATACAACAAGTTGCTCATACGCCCCGGATATCATAGCATTCAACTGAGTTAATATGTTTATATCAGATTTTATAAAATGTGTGTTTATTGTATTGTGACGAATATTAGTGACACTAAGTGATACTCACATCACTAGTCTGATGCTAAGTAAATGAAGCCACAACAACAATAAAGCAAGCAGTCACTTGTATCTACATAAACGAATCATGTATACACATATGTAGGTACAGGCATCGGAGAGACGCACAAACACATGCATATATCTTATCTGAGATACTCCCAAAAGTAGGCAAATTTCTGTGGAAGTATCACTCACATATAGACGCGCATGGGCTATGCGAGAAGCTATAAAAATCGTGCATCTGTAGTTATAGCTGAGAAATTTATAGCTGGTAAACAAATAGCAAATTCTAGAAATAGAAACGCCTAGAAGTTTGCGAACGAGGAAATCACAGAGTATAAAAGGAGGTAAAGCTGAAAATCAGAATCAGTCGAGAAGTAGAAGTGTTATTGTGAAGTATTTTAATAATTGCATTTTTGAATAGTGGAGTTATTTATTCAACAGTTTAGTGATTCGAACGTTAGTAGAAGGTTGCATATAAGAGGAATTTCACTAAATGCGTTATAGTATATATTAATTGCTTTTGCGTTTAAACCAAATTTTTAAGCAAAAAATTCCTGCACATTTTAAGATTTTTCAAAAGTTCATTGATCTTCCCAACATTAATAACAGTCCTTTGTTCTAATACTAAATTCTCTATAATTTAGCATTTTTCGAACAAAAAAAAAATAATAACACAAAAATATTTGCAATTTACAATTTACAACCATTTATTATAGTCATCGACATCGTCAACAACGTTCATGTCAATAGTAAAATTATGGACATGAACTATGACATGACAAAAAGTCATTATGTTTAGAAATAACAAATTTAGTTGACATTTTTTTTCAAAGCTTAAGGTTCTGTTTTCTCCTACCCCCACGACAGCAATGCTTAACAATTTGTTATTATTTATTTTTACTTGCAAATTGCTTTGCATGCAACCACAAAACTAAATATTTTAGTAAACACGAATATGTATGTACATGAGCTTGCATATTTGCGTGTTTGTGTATGTGTGTGTATGCGAATATGTGATTGTTTGCAAATTTACCTGGAAATTGACTTGGCATTTGTGCGGTTGAACTGCCCTCAAGTGACTAATAGACTCGTGAATCAACAACATATGACAACTTATACTTGATGACAAGTGAACTAAATTTTTTTGTTTAGTTGTTTTGCTAAATTATTCGTTATATTGCAATATTTATTGTGTCATCTAAGTAATGTCAATTTGCGGGGTGGCGGCGAAGACGTAAGTTGTCAGATTAAAAATATTTTGACATAATGGAAACACGTGATAAAGTTAAGGGCTTATGAAGAAAGCATTATGCCTAGAATTAGTAAATATATACTTTTTGTTGTTGTAAAATAATACGCTCAATAAATTTGTAGGCCAATACTAAGAGAGCCAATCAACCCAACGATCACTAAGTAACTAATGAAGTTTACTTTAAAGGCAGCTTAATCGGAACAGTTATTGAGAAGCGAAGGTAGCTCATTCTGAAGAATTCAGCGGCAGTTAGTATATAGCTCAATGGAAGGTTAGGTTAGGTTAAACTGGCCGGTCCATGGGGACCTCGCATAGACTGAATGGTTTCTTAGTGTTACCTGAAAACTGCTTAACGACCAAACTGGAAAACTCTATAAAAAACCAGGACATATGTTACAAAATAACTCCATCCTTTCGGCAAATACGATCTATGCCAGTTGCAGCTTCTAGATCTGTTAGCTTTATCACTCCTAATATCTGTAGTCTTAGCCTAGAAACACAGCACAAAACTTGCTCAATCGTTTTCTCCATCAACCCGCGCTTCCCACATCTGGTATCACTGACAAAGCCTAATTTAAAGGCATATGATGCGGCCACCGTGGAGTGATGGTAGCGTGTTCCGCCTACCACACCGTATGCTCTGGGTTCGCACCCCGGGCAAAGCAACATCAAAATTTTAGAAATAAGGTTTTTTAATTAGAAGAAAATTTTTCTAAGCGGGGTCGCCCCTCGGAAGTGTTTGGCAAGCGCTCCGGATGTATTTCTGCCATGAAAAGGTCTCAGTGAAAATTCATCTGCCTTGCAGATGCCGTTCGGAGTCGGCATAAAACATGTAGGTTCCGTCCGGTCAATTTGTAGGGAAAACCAAGAGCAGCATGACGCAAATTGGAAGAGAAGCTCGGCCTTAGATATCTTCGGAGGTTATCGCGCCTTACATTTTTTTTTATTTATGATGCCAGAAGGCAGTGACCCGTCAAATTAGCCGTTATAAGTCTACAGTTCTCTCTTATTAATGGTAGCAGCAACTTTGTTAGTCTAACGTTGTAAGACCTACATATGTTCTTGGACCCTTTACAGACCCGCACCTGAAGCCACGTCTTTCTGTTTGGCCATTCATGTGCAACTTTTGCCTTCTCTTAATATCGCCCAATCTTATTGGTATGTCTAAGGAGTAAGCTTCGATCATTGCACCATTTTTAGCTAGTTCATCCGCTTTTTCATTCCTTTCTATTTCCATATGTATACCCTGGGACCGGATAAAGATGTATGCTTCTCCCTATCCCGATTCTTTCTAGGGATTGCTTGCATTATAATACACTCTAAGATGCTATGCTATGCGAAATTATTGCCTTAATTGCTCTTCGGTTGTCAATATAAAAGTTGACTCTACTTTGGAACCATCGTTGCAAACGTGTATTCGCCATTTGGGCACCCTTGCGCCAACCATCCTCCACTATTGCGACTCTAAGAGCCTCATTAAAACGCAGTTACCGAATTCACTAGTCTATGTGACCTGTAATTGATAACTCTATGCTACCTTGGCCGTATGGTCTGCGCTTTAGTTGCTCCGAGGCACTGAGCCTTGTTGCAGTTGTTGACGCTATTTTCTTTGTCAGCAGGTCAATAGGTGGAGTGTGCAGAATGGCATCAGCAGCCGGAGTTGTTTTCAGGGCTCACGTAATGCTAAACATTGATAGCCTGCATACCCCCTCTAACTTCTTGAGATAGGTTTGTTCGTTTTTGTGTTGCTGTCTACCAAACAAGGACTCCATAGTATAGGATTGGCTTTACAAACGCTGTAAAAGCACAGTCAGAGAAAAATGGTGATAAACCCTACGTACATTCTAGCATTATTTTACATGCAAAAAGTGTCGTCGAGGCTTTACTCACTCTCTCCTCCACGTTGAGCTTCCATGCCAACTTGCTGTCTAGAATGATTCCAATTTTTTTTTGTACTAAATTTCTCCTGAAGAGTCGACCCTTTCAGCTTAAGACTGGTACGATTTGTGACCTAATACCTCTCAGTAAACAAGACCACATCCATTTTCCTTCTCCTCGTTGGCGGTCAACCCGACATTAGATGCCCAGGTATGAATATCCCGCAGCGCCTGATACACAAAGAGCTAATTTTTGGAGGCACTTCCCACTTCTGGTGATTGCTACGTCACCTGCTGAAGCCATAAGTTTGACGAGTCCCTCATCAAACCACCAGTTGGTTGATTGTTCAACATCTACAGTAGCGGCGATAACACCGCGCCCTGTTGCGTTCCCCTGCCTACTGATATTGTGGCATCATACAACCCCCATCGCGAAGTAATCTTCCTGCAATTTAACATACTGCCGATCCATTTTGTTATGGATGAATGTACTTCAACGTAGTTAAGCCCGACAATGATCGGCCTTTACAGACCTTGATGAAAGCCTCGGCAATGTCTAAAAAGATTCCTAAAACATACTTCTTATATATAGGACTCTATGTTTATAACCACCCAATGCAGTACAGTGTCCACCGACTTGCCTTTGGTGTAGACGTGTTGTGGAGGGCAGTGCTCCACTTTATGTGCAGATCTATCAGTCTCTCAATTTGTGGAAACACAAAAGATTTTTCTTAAACGAAGCGAAATTTTCCTTCCTTTAAACAGCTGTCCGACTAGCTCAAAAGGTGTGTTTTGTGGTAAGTGGGTAGTTTGTGGGGGGACACCACCCCTTGCAGGGTAGCAAGATCTTTCTGGCCGAAAGTGGATGGAAGGAGGTCTGTCGAGGTAATTGGGTTCACTAAGGCTCACCTATTAATGGTCATGGGGGTTTGACAGGGCACTGTCCCATGGGTATCCATGCGGTACGTCTCAATATACTGTAACTCCATTCTGCTGCAGCTGTATGGAGGATGATGAGGTGGAATCATCACATCACTTTATGCTTGATTGCCTAGCTTTTTCCAGAACTAGGGGAAAGTACTTCAGTCACTTGGATCTCCCGAGGATTTATCGAACGTTGAGATCGGTATCATTCGGAACTTTATCGTTGCTATCCAACGATTCTATAAGTAGCTATATCTACGTCACCGTTATTTTATTGTATGTGGTATCACAACGGACCTTCAGGTTGTCCAAGTGAGCTTCCCCTATCAGGGTAGCTACCACCAAACCTAGATAACCGATTGAAACCTTCTACGTTAGTTGAAACTAGTTTAGGCTAGGCAAATTTTAGGTCACAATTAGAGCCATTGCTTCGGTTGCGATATTGAAATGGTTTCAAATGCTTAAGGTTACTCATACGCCCTGGCTGACTCAAAAACTTAGCGGAGCTAGTGAAAAAAAATATATTGTGCTATGTATGATTGTCTGTATGAAGTATTGTCCCATGTGGAAATTAACCACTTTTGAGCCCAACAAATCATTATCTGGCCAAAAATGCATCATGAATGTATAAAAAGTAGTAAGAAATTGCATGTAAGCAAAAAAAAAAAAAAAAACATATAAATACACACAAACTCACACACATGCATTTTGAGCAAATTAAACACTTCCTGATGACTAACTTTTGGTAGCTTATCAGTAAAATGCAGACTGACAAGCAAGCGGCTTTGATGCAAATACTAAGCCAAATGCTACTAAATACCAAACAACAGGCAACAAACAAAGCTAGCTGTACAAACATATATACATGTGTATGCGTATATCTGTGTACATATGTATGCATGGTTAAGTTAATATGTAAATTTAGTGTAACGTTGTTGTTGTTGTGTTATTGTATGTTAAAATTTTTGAAATGCAGTGACAGCTTTAGCTCATCACTTTGTTAGTTTGTCCTGTTTGTCAGTTGGTATTGGTGTGGTGCGGTGGGAAGTGAGCGTTTGGTGTTACCGTCAAAAGCTAGTTAGTGTGAGCGACTATGTAGTTGAAGCTTTACTTAGGCAAAATTGAAGCACATTAACAGCGAACGAGCTGAATGCTTAAGTATTTAGAGTGGCTAAGCGATGCGGTTTTAGAGGACTGCATGCAAAGAGAAGTGACAGGAAACTATGGTGTATGAAATTAAACGGGTATGTAGGAATGAAGCGGGTGTTATATTAAACAAAAAAAATAACAATAGAAGGTGAAATGAGAAGAAAAGTCCAAGTGAGAAAGCTGAAGGTAAGAAAGGAAAGATAGAAGCAAAATTATAAAGAATTAGAAATAAAGCCAGGTGCCAAAGGAAGTAAGAAAGAAAACTACGTACGACGAAAGGACGTATGGGGGACGGAAGGGAGTAATAATAAATAGTGAAAATTGAGAAGTAACTAAACAAGAAGAAAAAGGGAGCACAAATACGATAGGAGTGTACATATACTTAAAAGAGTTTTATTGGCCTAAGAGCAGCCCACCTGCAGAGCCACAAAAACTATAAGATTATTTTATCGCTAAAATTAGCAAACAACGCAAAACTAATATGTGAGGTGCTGATAAGAATATGACACAAAACTCACAGCATTAAGAGCCTGTATATGAGAAATTTGCATAGTCGAAAGAGTCAGTTATGTATTGGCCTCTTGTTTGTTTCCTATCCAGATGTCCTAATGAACCCATTTTTCAATGAGTAAAACCGTCAGATGTCCCAATGGCTTAAATAAGTTTGATTATCCCTCTTCGAATTCCACCACGGTATTTACTAAAACGTATGTCTAAAAGCCACAGAAAATGCTATTTTTTTGGTTTTATGGTACACTTTTTTATTGGGAAATATTTATTACTTTCGGTGGACCAAAGGGTCCCAGCTAGTCTGGCGTGCATAATACAGTTTTATCGACATATGCATGTGATGCTTGATGAATGTTTTCAACGTTTTGTTGATATCTAATCTTTCGATTTAGCAGGACAGCGAATAGCGGAAACATCAGCCCTGCGCTAAAAATAGTCATAAAGTTAGAGCACTAAAAGCACAGGTCATAGTAAGCAAGGTATTTGATGCTAGGATGATTGCCTGTGTATCGCAACGTATGCGCGATGCGATGAAGGTGTTGCTTGGTGCACTTGCTCTCGACCTGGTGGAGATACAGCGTGCGGTTTGCTTCAGGTTGAGAAGGAGGGCAGGTATGAATGGGCCAGCGACGATGACGCGGAGAGAGTATTGTTGGAAAAAAGCCGTCGATCAAGAAGGTAGTAAGAGAGGCACGAGCTATAGAACAATAGTTCCAACGGGAAGGTAACGTACGGGTGGACAAAAAAGAGGCTCTCTCTCTACTAGTCTAATACGTATGCTTTAGAGGTGTTTAGATGGAGAAGACATCGGGAGTGATGCATGTGTGCGTGCTTGCGAATATGGGCCTCAGTGCGGCTACTTCTAGGCCACCCGCCTGAAGTGGAGGAACACTTAACCAGAAGTAGTTTTTGCTGGAGAAAACGGCGGGAATATTGCATGTGTGTGTGCTTGCGAATGTTGGTTTCAGTGCGCTTCACCTCTAGGTCACCCGCCCGCGGTGGATGAATACTAAACCAGAAGTAGCTTCTAGTACGCAAGTGTAACTAAAGACTTTAAAGCGAGCACCACGGGGAGCAGATAAACCCACGGAGTTGTTCAGTTTAAGTTTATTTGGTATATGCCTTTCGAGAGGCTAATTCCATCTATTTTACGCTTTTAAATAGCTAAATGTCAATACGGAATATAACTGAAGTTTGTTAATGCGAACCTTATCAGTGTGGCTTCAGACCTGTTAAGTCTAGTACTGACCTGATCTTCACGATGCGCCAGGTCCTGGAGAAGACTCCCGATAATAGAATTGAAGCTGCTTTCATCTGTTATGTTTGAGTCAATAAGACTATGCCAAATTCCGTTGAGTAACACCACCAGCTCTGTAAGTATTGGGAAGGATCTCTCCGAACCACTTGAAGACAAAAGAGGCTTTAGACAAGGCGACGTCTTTAACATAATGCCGGAGAAGCTAATTTGGCAGCAGAAATAAAGCGTGATGGTACAATCCATTATAAGAGCCTACAATTACTGGCATATGCTAATGATATTGGTATTGTTGGCGTGAACAAACGCGCTGAGTATTCTGTTTTCTCAGGTTTAGACAAAGAAGAAAAAAAAGTGGGTCTTGCGGTAAATGCGAACAAGGCAAAGTACTTGCTGCCATCCAAGAAAGGAACGGAGCATTCGCGTTTTGGTAGCCACGTCACTGCTGAAGGATATAAATTCCAGACTGTGAAGGATTTCGTCTTTTTGGTAGGCAATTGAATGAGTTTAAGGAAGGGGTGCGCATTAAACTTAATTACAGCTATCTCTATACTTTTTGATCAACAATAGCATTTGCTAACGAGATATGGCGATCCATCAAAATACGCGAGGTAAACTAAGTAAGCTTACTTTTGTAATTCAAAAACTTGCCTGCTTTTGGTTTAAAGAAATATGCTCAAACAGAACATTCGACGAGTGCTTCGTTATCATGCCATTTTTCCTACAGGGATTGGTCTTTTAAACAATTTTGGGTGCAGTGGCTTCAAATTTTGTTGCCATTTTAGTACACAGTTTGTATTTTCGGCTTTTGTTGCCCAAACTGCGGTTATACCAAGCGTGCTGTTGTTGCTGATTTCATGGCAACTGCATTAGATTCGTTAACGTTTTCATAATTTTTCATTTTTCTGAAGTGTAGGCTAATGTTGATGACTGAAAGTGTTTATGGCTCTCTAGTGAAAAAACTAAATTATATAAAAAGCACATAGCACACACATACACAGGAAAACAAACACATCCAAAATACATTCAAACGATTTGTTGCTTTAGTTTATAAATTCAGCTGTCACTATGTTTTGATGTTTTGGCGGGTACCAGTACATATTAGGAAATTTCAGAGTTTTTGCAAAAAATTTGAGTTTAGCACACATATGTATATATACAGCACTATGTAAGCTCGTATGAGTAACAATAAATAAACTAAAATTTCTAAATTTACACAACAACATCAGCACAAATTTTGTAATTTTTAACATTTGCCTTAGTTTGGCCTCAGCCGCTGCTTCCTCACTAATCTCTTATAGCCCAAAAACTCAACATGCCACTAAGCTTAGGCAAGCACGAGCAATAGTACAGTAAGTGTTAAAGTGACTCAAGTGTCAACATGTCACTCACAATGAAAATTAATAATCATAAATATGTGCGCATGTGTGTGTTTGCTTAAGCAACATAAAATGCAAACGAGTGTTTGTACAATATTTATCCAACATACCTGCACATGTGTTTGTGTGTGTATATATGTGCTTGATGGCGACTAGTACAAAGTTAAGTTTATAAGATTTAAGATGTACATAAGTGATTAAGTGTTTGAGCAAAGCAGGCTTACCAGACTTAATTGTTAGGCTTTGAGTGAACAGCTTGTCTGTGGCGAAGGATAGTTTTTGAAGGATTAGAGATTATGAGAAGAGCTTAAGAGTTAGTTTGAGCATTTTTTTTTTGCCAAAATTTCTTTGGAAAGGATTATTTTTTTGCTGAAGTGAAAGTGAAGAGAGTGAAACTCCTTCAAATGTACGGATGAGGCCGATTTGAATTACCGTTAGTCTTTTACAGGTATGGCTATGGCCTAGTCGAATTATCAAAATTATTATATTTCATCATCATGATTGTACGTTTAGCCGCACAGGCCATTTTGGTCTCCCCTTGCCAATTTCACTTAAGTAAGAGAAATCAATTTTTCTTTCGCCAGCTCTTTCTGAAAATGTGGAGGCGTCTCCTTTCCTCTGTTGCCAACTACCGGTGCCGATTAAGCATACTGAGGCTAAGCGTCTTCATCTATTCCAATAAAACAATCTAGCGAAGCTCTGCGGATTTGTTTAATACCGGCCACAAGCATTCCCGACAGAACTATACATCTTCTGCAGAAGCCTTCTTCAGAGCATTTCAAGGACGTCTCTTTGTATAACCACACTGATCATGACTCCGAACCAAATGTCAGAGCAGGTCTGAATAAAAACTGTTTTTTGTCCATCGAAGATGATAGAGAATGCTGAAACGTGGCGTATTTTGTTGTAGATAGTACTGGGATAGAAAGATATTTTTAGCAACAATAACAATGTCAGTTATCCCAAGGCCAAGCAATGCAAGAACATAAACCCCTGCGGTTCTTCAGAAAAGACTTAAATCTGCAGCCCCAAAAGTTCAGGGGGGCCAAAAAAATTATTTTTGCTGTATTCGTGCTAGTATCAGGAGGTGTTAGTACCGAGGCAAAATACTGCCGTAACACTTCCCAAAATCTTTCCACATGTTCTGTGGTTTTTGAATAACAAATGTTTCCGAACTGATTCTGAAATAATTTTGATAGATCCAAAAGACTACACCGGAAGAGCCCAAAATACTCCTTTAAATCCAAATTCCAAAACGATGCAGATACTAAACAACTTAGAAAAATCGAAATAATCAAGAAGTGACCCTCTCCTCATCTCGGAATGATCCTAAATCCCGAAGATGCACGAAAATATCCACAACAATAATCTCTGAAGGGTAGCTGTATAGTTTGAGACACCAAATACTATAAATCCTAATGTTCTCTTCTAAATACAACCTCTACTTTGTGCAGAAATGATCTCGGAGTAACCTGACAAAACTTCCAAACAATCACCTCACTGAACTTAAATTTACTTCAGCATAAAAGACCAAGCACTAATTAAGATATTTAATGTAAAAAAATGCCGGTAATATTTTAGAAAATATGACTAAAAACTTGCAACAGAAGAAGTCGTGAGCACATCTCCAAAGAATCCTGAAGTGATTCTGAAAGCAATCTCGAAATTCAAAATGATCGCAACATACCCCCGATGGATATGGAAACAATTCCATAGCTATACTAAGTGTTCACGAGAACCGTCTCAGAAAGGTACAAAAAACAAGCACTCTGCACTCGCTTCAAAGGGGTCACAAGTACCTTGAGCCGAAATAAACAAGATTTGGTTTGATCCCGGAAAAGCCCTACAAAACTTCCGTACAATAGCCCTTCTGAACCTGAATTTATTCTGCCGAGCGTTAATTGAGAGTGAAAATTGCCCCAAAATGATACTGAAAGCTATTCGGGTATAATTTCGAAAAGAAAACTGAAAATCTTAAAGCAGAAGCGAGCTTGAGCTCATTTCGGAATGATCCCACAATGTATATGAAAAACACCTCGAGGTTATTAGAAAATGCTGCCAGCATGGATTCCGATTTATATAAATTTAATATGGAAGCTGTATCAACACGTCCACATAAAGAGTCCCGCCTGGCTCAGAAAATATGCGTGCTGGACCCGTTCACAAAATACTCCAAGTATTCCCAAAAAATAAACGTCGAGTGCATCTTTTGGGAGCACTTAGCGCATTTTTGGACGCCGATTTGCAGTAAAAGCATACATCTAGGGTGAATATATTAAGCAAAGATTCCTTTTAAATTTACGTTGTTGCATATTTTTAGCAACGTTCGAGAACATTTAAAATATCAATAAAATGCAAGGATTTCAATAGATAATAGATTCCTGTTAATATGAAACGCGGAAAAATGTGTTTGATGGATCCTTATGTCAGACTCATAGTTGGAGCCTGTATTGCACATTACGCCTGGTAGAAAAAAAGTTCCAAAAGGCCGCTTCGGTATTTGAAGCTTGTATTGAAAGGAAAGCGTTCTTTGATATTTCAAAAAACAAGTATTCTCAAAAAAATAGCAAAGACCATAAGAAATAATTTAACTTTCGAATTACAATAGTGGTAAATTGATATATAAATGTCAAAAGCGTGTATTAGTGTACTTTTTAGTTTAATTGAAGTTAGAAGTATATACAAAAATTAATGAAAATAAGAAAACGGTATCAGAAAAAAAAAATTTTGAAATTTCTTTCATTTTCCTAAAGTTTAGGTCTTATATAGGTCTTAGATATACGCTCGCATAGAATTCACAAATATAAAACGACCCGTTTATACCAAGAAAGCGTCTTTAAGTTGTATAAAGATATGAGTCACATGCGACGCATTAACTTATTTCAGTCCACTTTTGTGAGTCACATATGACTCTGGGCTAGTTTTCACCATCACTTTAAAATAAGCTTCTTGTTTATCAAGCTGCGTTAAGACGATTATGCAAAACTGACTGCAGAGCTTAAAAGGGGCATGAGAATAAATTGTTTGTGCTTCTAAACTCCAAACTAATATTATATCAACTTTGAAACGTTAACACAAGCGTGACATTAAGAAGCCTTCTTTTATATTTTTTTATTTCCTATGAGGGCAGAGTCTGATAATGCCGAATTGACACTATTACTTTAAGGAAATGGCTGTTAGCCCTGAAACAAATTTGTTTCATAGTTCAGGCAGTAAAAACGGTTTCGGAAATTCTTGAACTGAATTCTCCGTATAAGTAGGGATTTTATTCCAAAAACCAAAAATTTGTCTAATATCGTGAGTT
The DNA here is from genome assembly GCF_040869045.1 of Eurosta solidaginis. Classification (NCBI taxonomy): domain Eukaryota; kingdom Metazoa; phylum Arthropoda; class Insecta; order Diptera; family Tephritidae; genus Eurosta; species Eurosta solidaginis. The sequence goes on from NC_090320.1 coordinate 15,875,334, forward strand.
ATTGCGTGTGAAACCTCTCAATGAACATTAGCTCTCAGCAATGTTGCATAGTTTTAGGCGTTTGTTTCATATATACCGACGACCACCGTGGTGTGATGGTAGCGTGCTCCGCCTACCACACCGTATGCCCTGGGTTCAAACCCCGGGCAGAGCAACATCAAAATTTTAGAAATACGATTTTTCAATTAGAAGAAAATTTTTCTAAGCGGAGTCGCCCCTCGGCAGTGTTTGGCAAGCGCTCCGGGTGTATTTCTGCCATAAAAGCTCTCAGTGAAAACTCATCTGCCTTGCAGATGCCGTTCGGAGTCGGCATAAAACATGTAGGTCCCGTCCGGCCAATTTGTAGGGAAAATCAAGAGGAGCACGACGCAAATTGGAAGAGAAGCTCGGCCTTAGATCTCTTTGGAGGTTATCGCGTCTTACATTTAATTTTTTTATTCATATATATTCAGGCAAAAATCGCTGTGCATGCAGCAAAAACAAACAAATACAAAGTTTTTTCTAGACCTGAAAGCACGTACAACATATAAGTCTGTATTTGTGCAGATGTATGTTGTTATATATTTATAACCCCACATCCCTCTATTTGTTTGTCTAATCAACCATTATTTTTGGCATACTTGAATCTGTTACATTACTTTGTAAGTGTTAAGCTATTTTATTACATATACGAATTGCAATGTTGCATATTTTCAGGCGCATAAGTAAACATTTGCCTATAAACACAAGGCCCACATGTACACTCACATTTGAAATCAGAAACTTTCACACATACATACATAAAATGCCGTTAAATGTTGTTTGCGTTTAGCAAAGTGTTAAATGTCAATGAACGCCTTTTACGTTTGCTTCCCGTCTCACTTGAAATTAACTCGAACTCCTTATTCATGTCCTCCTATGAATATAAACTTACAGTTACTTAGCCCAACTATTTGCTGTTTGCTGTTATTACTGTTGCATTTGTTATTTCCTGTCAGGCTAATTTCCTTTGGGGGTGTTAAGGTACCAATTCCTCTTACCATTTAACTAAGTAAGGCTTAAACATATACCACAGACTATAAAAGCAACAACACTGTCGCAGTCAGACAGCCATTTCACCCCAGACAGCCTTATTCACTTTAGAGCCGACGCGTCAGACAAGTTGTCGTTGATTGAGGTTTGACTTTATGCAAAAAGTTTCAACTTGAATGTACACACATGTGTAAGTACATATGTTTGTGTATGTGGTTGCATGTGTATGGTAGGGTGGCCATTGTGCAATATGCAAAATATGCAATCATTGCATATTTCACAGTATATTGACTGCAGTCTGTCAGGGTTTCGCATAAATATACTACTGCTGGAATGTTTACGTGTGTGTGTGTTTTAGCACGAAACCTTATAAAGAGCTACTTGTTATATTTATTGCAAATCTTTTTTCTTTCTATGTGCGCATATTTAAATGCGTTTGTCTCAAGGGTTGTGCAGCTTTTATCACTGTATTATTAGTTCATTGGGAAAGAAATAATAGAGTAGGGATTATGCGAAAACATACATATGAATACGGTAACATGAAGAAAATGTTGAAGGACCTAAGACGAATAAAACCGCATCTGTATTCAGTGCAAGTATATATTACTTCTGAAGACTTTTATAAACAAGTATTCATGCAGATTTGAAATCGATTTTATTGTGACAGTACAGCATGAATTATAGAAGAAAATGGAAGCAGTCTCTCGTTTGGCCTGGTAGTAAAATCGTATAATCGACCACTTCAAAGACCTAACATACTTAGAGCTATTTCGTCAAAGGAAGTAAACTGGGAGCGTTGGCTTGGTTGAAAAGTCGTATAATCGAACCCTTCAAAGACCTTAGAAAACACTTAGAGCAATTTCTTCAAAGGAAGTAAACTGGGAGCGCCAGGTACAGCTGTCATGATGATGTCGAAATGCTGTCTTAGCAAAAGATCTTCACATATTTAAATCACTTTTAACTTTTAAAAGGATTGCTTGCACTTAAATAAAAATTGCGGTACTTCAAGCTATCCTTATTCAATATTATGAAGTCAAAGTCATTAGAAAATGCCATAAATTATATGCTCTTGTAATACTGGTTTAGATATATAGCTAACATTATATTCCTTAGTATCAGACTAAGGAAATTGTACGTTGATTCGTCTCACACCTATTTTGGCGTTAAATGGTTTTTGAAGTTCTTTCCTAATGATAACGAAGTTGTGTTCCTCAATCCCCAGCGGGTTAGAATATACCCGCGGCAGGTATGGCTGTCGTAAGAGACGACCAAATTGATTCAAGGGGTTGCCAGCGGTTGCAGCTTCTTCTCGCACTCAATTATTAACCTCACCTAAACGTAGCTGTTTATTTAGCAGCCGATGCTTTGGCGACTAGTGGAAACGTACCGGATCTCCATCGAGCAAGGGGCCATCAACATCGATAACACTACCCAAAACATTTGGGGAGTGTCCTTATCGCTAACACAACAACAGCAACATGGTGATCCTCAACATCATTAAGCATAAGTTTTGTAAAGAGTTCAAATCTATACATTTTTCAATTGTTTTTGAGATATAGCCAAATGTATATAAGAAACAGGCCAATGTACTTCGATAACCTTGCGATAAACTTTCCGTTAACAAATTTATAACTTTTCGATAACAAATCGATAACTTTGTGATAACTTATTGATACATTTTCAAGTAATAATAACTTTTCAAACCTAAACATTTCAATTAAAAATCGATAATTTTTTGATAAAAAAAAAGATAACTTTTCGATAACAAAATTGATACTTTTTTAAAGCAAATCGATAAAAAATCGATAACGCGTCGACACAAATCGCTAACTAACTTATAATATTTGTTATCGATAGCAAGTTCATAAGAAATCGGTAGCAATTCGTTTGTATAAAAACATAGATCATTGTACTATTTATGATTTTCTGTTCATAGACCAATTTGCTTATTTGTGTGATAAAGCCCCAGTCAAAACCATTCACAACAGTTGTGTAGCACTTTCACAATACCTAGATTACCAAAACCTTGATAGGAAAAAAAAACAGCATGAATAATTACAACACTAGTGCATATTTAATCTTATCTATTAATGCTAGTTTTTATGCTACAAATCCCTCCAACATATCTCATCGCAAATATAAAAACGTATCTTAATTCTGTTTCCCCTTGGCACATTGACGTTTCCGCTTCGTTGAAGTTGCACTGCGAGTATAAAGCAAAAACTGTTGAAGGTCTTTCTGAGAGCTTATGACACAATTGCTTACAAATATTATAAACAAAATATATGGTTACCCGGTTACTCTTAAGTAACTGTTTAAATTATTACCCATATTAAGCTTGCACAAATGTAATTTTTTACTTAGATAGTAAAAACGACACTCTAGGCCAGCTTTTGATGTTACTCATACGCCAAGGCATACCATAAAAAAGGTATCAGTACAGTGGTTATTATAATTTCCTTGAGAATCAGCCAACTTTTTCTTCAATCAAAATATAGGAACATACGTTTGCAATTTAGTATTAGGCTCGTACGATAAGAAGTCAGGAGACTTGACTATGATTTTCTTAAAAAGAAGTCTAGCTGGGGAGTGGCTTCGAAAAAATGCCATATCTTTACTATCAAAGCCTTCATGGCTTTAACTTTTCTACAAAAAAATAAGTATTGAAAAGTTATAGGTTCAAATTTTTACATTTGTGAGTGGAATATTTTGCAGCATGTGTTTTTTAAGAGAGATAATGCCACAGATACACCACGAAATCCCTAAATGAGGTAATCTAGCACTTAGGGGTTTCCTGAAAACAGATATATTTAACACAAAAGTGGACCAGTTTAGGAAAGGTATGGGTTTTAACAGGGAACTCGAACACAAGGATATTAAAAGCAACTGTAGTGCAGATGGCCAGGAAGTTTAATACCGACTATATCTTTCCAGAAATTGAGTCAATAGATAGACATATCGATGGCCATGCAAATGCTACAATGACTGCCGCAACTATTTTTCCCGCCAGTCCTTTCACCTTAGCCATAATTTGGCTCTGAGGACAGCGCTTAAAAATTTCTTTAACAGGTTTTCAATGGCAACATCACTTCATTGGTCATCGCAAGGTTTTAGATTTTATATAAAGTGAATTCTCCTGACAGGTTGTGGCCAAATACAAGCAGATTGCTGTGTTTTTATTAAGTTAAGAAAATGTGATCCTCTAGACACTAACGCTCAAGCTTTGAAAGAAAACTTGAGGCTGCTACGTAAGTAAGTGGAGAAGTTCGATGTGTTAACATACAGGTGGTACGTCGAGAAAACTAATGGTTTTATATTAATAGGACCTCACCCAGATGTTGAAGTTTACCCACAACATAGACAGAATCACCTGAAACAAATAATTTCAACGGCTTCCTATCATAATAACCAATACGGACGAGTCATTCTTTTTTATACCGTCGAAGTGAATGTGTTCGGCATCTGTTTCATAACAAACCTATTAGTCATCATCAACAAGTTGATAAGTTTTCGATAACAAACCGATCACTTTTTGATAAAAAATTTATAATTTTTAGAAAAAAGTAAGTTTTCGTTAGCAAATCGGTAACACATTCATAACACGCCAATAAATAATTAGTAACACTCCAGTAATATATCAAAATTTAATCGATAATGACTTGATAAACTTTTCGACAATAATCGTAAACTTTTCTATGATAAATCAATACATACAATACAAAACATTTTGGAAGCAAAACACAAAACAATAACAAATCGATAAGTTTTTGATAACAAATCGATAACTTTTCGATAGCAAATTAATAAAAAATCGACAACTTGCTGATAGCATTTAGATAAATAATCGATAACTTTTCGATAATAAATCAAAATGTTTTTGATAGCAAATCAATAAATTTTTGGAAACAAAGCAAACAAACTGTTCAAACGATAGGTGTTTCATAACAATTCGATAACTTTTCGCAAACACATGAATAACTTTTCGATAGTATCTGAATAAATTTTCAAATGGCAACACTCCGATAACAAATCGATAGTTCAAAAAACATATAGATATCTTTTCGAAAAACAATCGATAGCTTTTCGATGGCAAATCGATAAATTTTCGATACCAAACTGATAGTGCGTCGATAAAATAGCGATATTCGATAATCGGTAACCAATGTTATCGATAGCAAATTTCTGCCACTTCCAATTCAGGCTATTTTGTTTAAACATCTCATTGACGCCTAAAAGTATACAGGCAATATGAGATGGCTTATGTAGAATAAGCATTCCATATAATATGTATCATGCGTGATATGCTTTCTGAGAATCAAAATTTCTTACGGTTAAAATAAATTTTTTTTTATTAAGGACAAAATTTTTAAAAGTGCTGTTCAAAGTTTAGAAACTGCAGTTTAAAATACCGGCTACTTTTTTAAATATACTTTATTATTCACAACTTGAATTTCTAAAATTTCTTTTCAATATCTCCTTCAGCTGTCTCCCTGCAATATACAAACACATTTTCAACTTGCGCGTAAACATACATTGATAATATTTATTTTCTATGAATATTTCTGATGATTTGCATTTGTAACTTTTTATTGCATATTTATAGGAGTGGCGACATATATGCGCTTGATTTGTTTTGAAGTATTTATTTGCGATTTATTGCATTGAAATATATTAAAAAAAAAAAAAACGAATATTTTCACCATGATAAATACTGACACACTTACAAATAGAGTCAACATGCAATGTACACAACAAGATTTCCCATGAAGTAAGTAAAATCACAAGGGGCCAAAGGTAAGCTGCTTCGTTATATCTCAGCACACATTTATATATTTTTATATATTTAAATTGCATGTTTTTATACCTTTCATGAAAATGAAATGGTATATTAATTTCGTCACGAAACCGAAAATTGTAAGTCCTTAAAGGAAAATAGATAGACCCACCATTAAGTATACCGAAATAATCAGGTTGAAGAGCTGAGTTGATTTAGCCATGTCCGTCTGTCCGTCTGTCCGTCTGTCTGTTTGTATGCAAACTAGTCCCTCAACTTTTGAGATATCTTGATAAAATTTGGTGAGCGGGTGTATTTGGGTGTCCGATTAGACATTTGTCGGAACCGACCGGATCGGACCACTATAGCATATATCCTCCATACAACCGATTTTTCAGAAAAAGAGGATTTTTGTAATATCTTACCCAATTTAACAGATTGAAGCTTCAAACTTCACCATATACTTTCGTATATTGCACGTATTGTTGCCTGAAAAAATTGATGAGATCGGTCGTATATATAGTATATATCCCCCACAACCGATTGTTCAGATAAGGAACTTTTCGTAATTACTGCCCTATTTTAAGAGCTAGAGGCTTCAAATTTCAACGAATGCTTACGTATATAGCATACATTGTTGTCTGAAAAAATCATAAAGATCGGTGGTATGTATAGTATATATATATATTTTCGCAAATTTTAGCCCCATTTTAACAGCTAGAAGCTTCAAATTTCACAGAATACTTACGTATATAGCATATATTGTTGTCTGAAAAAATCATAGAGATCGGTTGTATATATAGTATATATCTCATACAACCGATTGTTCAGATAAGAAACTGTTCGCAATTTCTACCCCATTTTAACAGCTATAAGCTTCAAATTTCACCGATTGCTTACGTATATAGCATATATTGTTGTCTGAAAAAATCATAGAGATCGGTGGTATATATATATTATATACTTCATATAAGCTGTCATTTTTGCCCCTTTTTTACGGCTAGAAGCTTCAAAATTCATCAAATTTCATCAAATAGTTACGTTTACGTCATATATTGTTGAAATACGTGACTCGTAGTCATAGTTTTTACACGCAGACCACAAAAAACCTGAAACTTTGCATCCTCACACAAAGTACCTACCCGTTTTTTATTTTATATTTATCTTAAAAATCGTTAAGGTATGTAGATCTGTTCACTATATATTTCTTATCTTATACATCCGATTATTCGGAGATTACGAGCGGGATAAGATTACTGTTCAGCCCCATTCATGAAAGGTATGAAGTCTTCGGCACAGCCGAAGACAGTCCCGTTTTTACTTGTTTTTTGTTGCGTTTGGCAAATGTAGAAACAGTTGAAGTAATCAAAGTTGTAATCATCGAAGCATATCAGCATTCAGTTGAAGTGCCATTGAGCATTGCATTGATGATGAGCGAATTGCTTCAATCACATGCATTTCTTTAAACATATATACACTTATATACATATATATGTATGAATGTTTATGAATTTGCATAGGTATGTGTATGTAATTCATTTACAAAAAAAATGTTAAAAATTTGCAGTTATTCGTAGTTAATCTGGTTAATGCTACAAATATGGTTAGCATGTCAATCAATATGTATATATGTATGTATGAATGTCCATGTAAACGAATTGCATGTAATTGCACCCTGAAAGAAATGTTATGTAACTGTATTTTGCACATATTTTTTTTCTCGTTGTAAGTATATAATCTCATGAAAATCTTGCTTTTGATTTGTTATAGATTTTGTAAACATAAACGTGTCATAGAAGACTATTCATGAATACGAAAGCATGCTAGGGGATCGACAAAAGTTCGATGAGTGAAAGAATCTTAGTATCTAAAGTAAAAAGAATAATTCGCAAGAAAATTACTATGAACTTTTGACAATAATAAAAGCGTTCTTTTGATAAGTTTATCCTTTAACCAATAATCTGCCTATTTGCTGTGAGCGGACGATGTATGATGATTGCATCAGTGCTATCCAACGATGCCAATTGCATTGGAGCTCATCCGATTACCCGTTGCTTTTAATAGTTTAGAAGATTTTTAAAAGCGGGGTCGGCCCTCGACAGTGATTCGGCAAACACTTCGAGTGTATTTCTGCTATGAAAAGCTTCTCAATGAAAATTCACCTTCCTTGCAGATGCCGTTCGTAGTCGGCATAAAACACGTAGGTTCCATCCCGCGAATTTGTAGGAAAAAGTAAAAGGAGCACAACGCTTATTGGAAGAGAAGAAATTCGGCATGAATCTCTTCGGAAGTAAATCGCACTACTGGCTGTAAACGTGCATCCATATCTATATCACTTTTATTTAATCTTCTAGCACGACACTGCAGCCTCTTTCGATATCAACAACTTCCAACTACTTGAAAGATCCTGAACAGTGCTAGTCGTAATTCATCTGAGAAAGCCTCTACTAAAACATCACATACCACATTGAACTCATTTTTGTAAAGTTAAATTATTATAACTTAACATAATCTGTCGCCTTCCCAGGCACTTCTCGAGCACAAATCTCACTTCAAAGATGCTTTCTAGGAAAGGTAAAAGGTAGCCTAATGTTATTTCTACATTCAAAAGCCTGGCTTAGATATTGCTACTCGCTTTAGCATGCAAACTTCGCCAGTCAACCTCCGGCAGCGGCAATTGTTCCTGAATTATATTTTATACATTCTTTGGACACAATCTGGGTGTTCCTCTTTACACTGCACAGCACAACCGTTCTGTCTTATTTTGCTTCGAAGACATTGAATTGATTTTCTAGAGCAATCCAACATACTTTAGTATGTTGCCTACAACCGATTTCCGTGTAAAAATTGTAGAGCTATAACAAAATTTTGGTGGATATCTTGGCTGTGATTTTCACTTTGTCAATTTGTCCTTGTCTCGCCCAAACTCTTAACGAAATCCTCCCCTCCCGGTTTAAGGGTAGACAAACAGCTATTGAATTCAGACATAAAATATCCAAAGTAAGAAGGAATTAAAAAGGTTACCAAAGTTCCTACGTCGACGACTACGCATTAAAGGTAACGATCCATCAGCCAAGGACATATAAATCAAAACGAAGAGTTCTCGCCAAAATTTTCTCAGTGCATTCACATCATAATGTTTTATATTATAACCAACCAAACTCACGACCACTTTCCTAGCGAAGAGGAACTGGTAGTTAAGACAACAGCTAACAATACTAAAATTTTGGGTGAGAATTGACATGGCCTCGTCTTCAATACACTTTCAACCGAAATTACTTCCATTGTGACGAAACCCAACAAAATTCTCAATATGGTTGTCGGACATAAATGAAACTCACTGCAGAAGGCTATATAGTTGAGTGGAGGAGAAGGATGCGTTCAACGCAGTCCGAACATCACGCTTAGAACTGCTTCTTGATGACTCCATGGGGCGCCTGAGCATGCTCAATGTCAAAGGGCACAATATAAATTACCTCCGCGGTAACGAACCGTAACAATATTGTTAGTATGGTTATCGGATCTAAATGATATTTTCTGGAAAAGGCGTGGAAGGTAAGGCTACAAACAGCCGTGAAAACCTATTGTCCTTAAGACTGCTTCTTGATGCCTCCATGTGGCGCCTGAGCATGCTCAATGTCAAAGAGAAGAACCGAATTTGCCTCCAATGTAATGAGCTGAACGAAACTGTCAGTGTAGTAGTCGGATGTAAAAGATACTCAATGGATATATATAGCTACCATTGAATGTGGGAGAAGGCTACATACAACCCTACCCAAGCACCGCGCTTAGAACTGCTTCTTGATGTCTCCATATGGCACCCAAGAATGCTTAAGGTAACACAATTGCAAACAACCTCCACATCCCAGTGAAAAAAAAAAATCTTAATGGGTTAATAGGGGTCATTTCCGAAAGCTCTACGAAACCAAAAACTAAGCGTTTTGTTGAATTTTTTCCTTCTCCATGAGGAATTTTGTTAAATTTTTTTTTTTTAATGCCGAACTTTTGTTATTTTCTCCTTCGTGCCTCTGGGTCACAGATGTGTATTACATACTAGTGCAGATGCATTTTTATGTGAACGGTAATAGCAAATTTTTATTGAGTTTTTATGCAGCTCACATATTTGAAATTATCTTGGTAATGATTACAATAGCGCTTCAAAATAAAACTTACAACGCTTGATCTGATTTAATTCGTAGCAGAACAGTTACCTATTTTATTTGTTGTTGCTACAGTAATTTGTTAAAAATAAAGTTTTCCTAGGATAAATTTAAACGACATTTCGACAGCTGAAATATAGGAACTAGGTTGTAAGTCCAAAAAAGGGTTCTGTACCATCTGCATGTCCATTACCTTCATGTCCCTGATGTCCGGGAACCCATCCCAACAAAACCCTGTTTTTGGCTCCCAGGGCATTAAGGATTTCAGTGCATTCATCCACTAGCTTAGATGTAACTGTATAGGATTGCAAGGCACACAGTGCCGCCTGGCTGTCCGACATAATGTAGATGGTCTTCGCTATTGAGCCTCTCCGCAGACATTCTCTATCACAGACCTCTATTGCATGAATTTCTGCCTGAAATATGGTGGGGTAACATCCCATTGGTATCGATTTTTTGAAGTTTGGCCCATAGGTGCCAGCCCCTGTTCTTCCGTCATCGAATTTCGATCCATCCGTGTACCATACCTCTGAGTCAGGGTCGTTATAAGAATTCCCTATTTCCCAGTGGGTCCAGTCCACAATGGACACTTCAAAGTTCGGTGAGATTCTGAGCTTATGGGACATTACGTCACGCAGTTGTAATGAGGGATTTCCTATGAATTTTCTTATTACTTTCATAGGCCCTATCATATTTCCTTCCTTCAATTCAGAAATATTTGGAAGTTTTAGTACACCTAGTGTTGCCTCTTTCTCTGCCAGAATAGGGAAGGAAGGTATTCCCACTAAAGCACTAAGTGAGTCAGCAGGGGCGCTTCTCATTGCACCCGTTATGCCAACGCAAACTAATCGATGCAGTTTGCTTAGTTTAGCCGTTGCCTTTCTTTGCGTGGCCTTCTGCCACCAAACTAGAGAAGCATAGGTGACTATTGGCCTTACGACAGTATTAAATGTTCAATATACCATTTTTGGACAAATCCCCCATGTTTTGCCGTAGAGACGAGTACAGGCGAAGAAAGCTCTTGTCGCCTTGTTTAGATAGCATCCAAATGAGCATTCCACGTGAGTGTTCTATCCAGTGTGACCCCTAGATATTTAGCCTCCATTGAGAATTGTATTTTTGTACCACCCCGGGTTGGTTCTGGGATGGATACTTTCCTTCTCCGGGTGAAAGGCACTATAACAGTTTTGTTAGGATTTATAGACAATCCTTTGGTATCGCACCTCGTCTCTATGATGCACCACGTCTCTAAGGGCTTGTTGCATGCGATCTGATATTGTATCTTCGTGCATCCCTGTGATGCAAATAACTAGGTCATCTGCATATCCTTGTGTGTCAAATCCCTTGGTTCTCATTAACTGAAGGAGGTCATCAATGACCAGGGTCCACAGGAGAGGGGAGAGCACACCTCCTTGTAGGCAGCCTCTTGTGGCCGCAATTGATTCAGTTGTCCCTCCCAGTTCCAAATGGATTTTTCTACTCTTTAACATAGACAGCACCCATCGTGTTATTATAGGGCTTATGTCCTTGACAATCATAGCTTGTTCGATAGCTTGATGTGCTGTGTTATCAAAAGCCCCTGATATATCAATAAAACAGAGGGCTATATTTTTTGACTCTAGAGCCTTTTCGATTTTTACCGTGAGACTATGAATAGCCGTCTCCGTGGATTTCCCTGACTGGTAGGCGAACTGATTCCTACACAGAGGGAGTTTATTTAGATTGACCTCCCTGATATGCTGATCTAAGATTTTCTCCATACCTTTTAGGAGAAACGAGCTCAGGCTTATTGGTCGATACGACGAGGGCAGTTGCTCGGGTTTCCCTGGCTTTGGTAAGAATACTACCTCAACCTCTGCCCACCTCCTCGGGATATGTCGCTCAATAAAAACCTCACATAGACAGAATGTGCCCATAGTGTTACAATAATTTGTTTAATATAAAACGGAGGAAGCTCAATATGGGGCCAGGACTTTAAAACTGATGGCTATGAAAGAGCGCAAACTGAGTTCGTGAATGCTTTTACTAATAATTGCGATAAAGATGTCACTAAGGCGGAGCCTAATTCTATCATTGGAACTTTTTCCATACAACAAAAAAAAAAAGCTTTGGTCTTTCATCGTCAAAATTTAAAGGGAAACTCTACTGCCACTGAGTAGCGGTTGCAGCCAACCATTACCACACTGCAAAGGGAAATTCTTTTAAATAAAGTTAGACTTAAAATGCTATCGCAGTATTTTAATTTCCCTAAGGGCAAAAGTAGCGAACGCGCATGAAATGTATGAACTAAGACGAAAACGTACTTAGAGCTAGAAACTACTCATAGATGAAAAAGAAACGAAAATAAATTAACCCAAAGGACACAATTTCGAAGAACGTAATATTTATGTGTTTGTTTAAAGGCCAGAGAAGGAGACGAAAACGCATAATGAACTGTAAAAGCGTGATGTGGTCAGATCGGCAAGGAGATGGTGCAATGAATGTCGAAAGCGCGCAGTTGGTGGAATAGCTTTTAAGTGTTCGAGTGTAGTGTGAAAAATGAATGACAAAGTATTAGTATTTGAGCACTAAAAAAAAGTGAAGAACATGACAAAACTGCGTAGCTAAATAATGACATTTTGAGGTTCAGCGTCTAAAGATCTTAGCGAAGTTTTTGTGTTTTTTTTTTGTATTTTTCCTTTCACCTGGACAGAGCTAGAGTTCCAAGCTATTCAGATCTCTTATTACATTCATTTAAACCACTACTGCTATCGAAAAAGGAACGCGGGATCAGCGAGTGCTACTTATTACAAGACAATAGGTTGGCCCAATTTAAAATTTCCCATCTCTCTGTATGACATTGCTCGTGGACAGCCTTATAGCGTTTTCTTTTCCGGAAAAAGTGTTACGCATTTTTACGCCGCGCAAGGGTTGTTAATATATTTTGTTCTATTCTAAAAATCAGGTAACGTCTTTACGAGATATTTCGTTTTTTTGTGAAAATTGTTGCCTGCCCGCAACGCAAAAGCTTTACACTTTTACCCCCCATCCTCTTGGCGAATACCAGAAGTTTTCTAGAATTAATTTGTTAATTGCTGCCTCGAGATCTGGCAACTCTGCCGCGCTTAAAAGTTAGACCTTTGACTTGGAGAGTGCAGTACACGAACACAGAACGTGCTCAATCATTTCTTCCTACAACTCGTACTTCCCAAAACTGATATTACTTACGAGGCCTAACTAATAAGCAGGTGATACCAGATGGCAGTGTCCAGTTAGTATGCCCGTCATGCAACTTGAGAAAATAAGCTTATGATTTTGGGAGGAGACAAACTTAGTTGAGAACTTCGCAAAAGTATTTCAGAAATAATGAAAAGGAAACATTAATTTGAGAAAGGGCAAATGAGTTCGAAAAAAGTCCAATGAAGTTCAAAAATAGGCAAATAAATTTGAAAAAAGGGAGAACAAAAATAAATAAATTAGGGAAAAGGAAAAATTAAGTTGGAGATCCACATATGTGCTTAAGAAAGAACAAAACATATTTCAGAAAAGAGCAAATGAATTTGAGAAAATGTTGAAAGATTCTCGAATGTTTTTCAGAAAAAATAAAATGTAAATCAGAAAAGGGAAAAGTAATTTGAGAAAGTGCAAATAAGTTCGAAAAAAATCAAATGAAGTTCAGAAATGTGCAAATGAATTTGGGAAAAGGGAAAATGAAGATCAGCAATTGACAAACCAAATTTGGGAAATGGTCAAATTAAATTGAGAGCTTAGCAAATGTATTGCAGAAAAAAGAAAATTCAATTTAGAAAAGCAAATATGAACTTGAGAGAATGGGCAAATGAATATGGTAAAGTGACATATTATATTGAGAGACTGGCAAATGTCTTTCAAAAACTTGAAAATGTTATTCAGAAAAGGGGAAATGAATTTGATAAAAGGGTGAACGTTAGGGCGGGTCGATTTAAAAATCGTTGCTCTGTGAAAATCGTATTCTAGGGATCAAAATAAGAAACTTTGCCGAATGAACCATACCTCTAAAACGAATTCTGATGTCCCCCCTTTGGGTTGAACTTTTGGGTAGGGGCAATTTCAATTCTACCTGCTGTGTCTTGTGGTGGCTTAAAAAAAACAACACAAGCAATTTTACGATATGCAATTGTGTCACAGTGATACCTTCATTTTTTAAAACGGTTGAATAAAAAACCGACACAACTATGTTTACGACATGCAAATGCATCACAGTGATGCCTTGGTTTTAAAAGGGGGTTGCAAAGACGCTAATTTCTAATAATTTTTTGTAATTTCTTTTCTATTACTAAGTTAAATTAATTTTTTCATTTACATACGTTCTGACTAAATAAATTTCTAAAGAGAAAAATAAACTCCAAAAAGAAAAAAAAAACATAGGCATTTCAAAGTGGAATTTTTCAAAATTTGCCCCTACGACCCAAATCAGAATTCGTTTTAGAGGTATGGTTCCTTCGGCAAAGTTTCTTATTTTGATCCCTAGAATATGATTTTCACAGAGCAATGGGCGATTTTTTTGCCTCCCCACAAATCGACACGGCCTAGTGAACTTATTTAAGAAATGGACAAATCATCAGACAAAGAAAATGAATTTGATGAAAAAAAGTCTACGACTGTCTCCCCTACTCACTGTTGGCTCTAACTCAGTCGAGATTTTATCATTTGTAGTTGTAGGGTGAGATATCTTATAAAATATTTTCTGTTCTTCTTCTCCCATAATAAAATTGCGGTAGCCAGAAAGCGTCTGTGGCAGCACAATTGAGAAGTCTATAAACAAGATAGCTTAAATATATATTTTCAAGTCTATTCGCCCTGTCAGCGACAAATGGTTTGTGCATACTTTTTGTTATTCAGTCAAGAAAAATAACAACAAATGGCAGACTAACAACAACGCACATACCCACGGTGCACTTCAGAAATGCGTAGATGAAGTACGAACGATGGTGGCGGCGCGATAGAGGACCAAGTGAATTGGTAGCGAAAAATAAATTTTATTTTGTTAGAAAATTGCGTGACAAAACGGTGTACGGAACGTATTGCAAAAAAAAAACACAATCCTAGAAAAATATATACAAAAATAAATTCAAGCCACTTGTGCCACAAAAGTGTCGCACTAGCGAGAACAATGTCAAGTATGTGGGGGGGGGGGGGGGGGGAGGATCAAATAGCACGAGTATTGTATAAGCATTGGTTAGAAAACGAGTAGCATCAGGAGTTGTGCGAAAACTATATTTGAGCAATACAAGGCAAATGTTGACGTTTGATGCTTCATTGATGTTACAGCCGCAAGACAAAAGATGATGTGAAATTCCATTTTGAAAATGCGTTTGTGGCAAATTTTACGATGTTTACGAAATTTTCACGCTAAATGCAATAACGAAAAGTGGATAAATAAAATAAATAAATGTAAGGCGCGATAACCTCCGAAGAGATCTAAGGCCGAGCTCTCTTCCAATTTGCGTCGTGCTACTCTTGATTTTCCCTACAAATTGGCCAGACGGGACCTACATGTTTTACGCCGACTCCGAACGGCATCTGCAAGGCAGATGAGTTTTCACTGAGAGCTTTTCATGGCAGAAATACATTCTGAGCGCTTGACAAACACTGCCGAGGGGCGACCCCGCTTAGAAAAATTTGCTTCTAATTGAAAAAACTTATTTCTAAAATTTGGATGTTGCTTTGCCCGGGGTGCGAACTCAGGGCACACGGAGGCCGCCGAAAAGTGGATAAAAGGATATATTTGATGCGAGGTAGTGCATCAGATATAGCAAAATTTGTTGGTGTAAAAAAAGTAATAAAAATATAAAATGTTTATGAAAAATATTTCAAACGAAAATTGTTTCCCAGAGTCCCGAATTTTCCTCCGATATCTAAGAACTATACTCTAAAAGATTTTGACCTAGTGGACAAATAATTTATATTGGGATCCCGGTCACATGGGACATGATGGCAAAGGAAAAGCGGATGAATAAGCTTAAGGAGGGTGCAACCGCCGAGACTTGTGCTGAAGTCATCGTAATGAGATGAAGAGTGATAAAAAGATGGCAAAACTTGCACACGATCAACCAAGCAGTAAAAATGGAGAAGTATAGAGCCAAACGCAGTGCTCATGATTGACATACTTTTTGGACAAGACCTGTAGCCGTCATGTTCCTTAAAACTAAAGATCGCCACTGATTGATGCTGTAGGAAGTGGGGTTTGCAGACGTAAACATTGGGGCACCTACCGTGTTTGTGCTCTGCGCTCGGCAGAATTAGACTTGAGATGGAAAGAGTGACACAGCCATCAGATCAAGAGGCAGCAAGTACGTTAGTTTCTAGAAAGTTTATAATATTTTCCATGCCTTGTTACAAAATAGGTCATATTTTTCGAGTTGGTTTTTAAGTTTGGTAGCCGGAAAATCTTTTTGTAGAACTTTGAACATAATCAACCAATGTGAAGACCTTATGGATTGACCGTGAAATCGATCGTTAAGCCTAGCCTTAATAATGCGTCATGGAATTTAGAATTATAAAATGTAGGCTAGAAAATAATACTTTCCAAAGAACTTTAAAATTGCCATTTAATATTTTAGTATTAATTAATATTTAATTCTAGAATTTTTGTATTATACTCAGTACCGACTTTTGTGTCATCGTTATTGCTCTTCGGGCAATTAAACAGCCTAGGTGAAAGTACAACCTAAACATAATATGGGTCCCAGGCCAGAGTTACATCCCGGGAAACTGCACCGCTGATGAGCTAACCAGGGAAGGCGTAGCTTGCAAATAATCACCTCTGCTGGCTGGGTGAATCCTCCTCTGTATACTTGCAAGCACTGGTGGCGATATCAGTTCACGGAGCAAGCAAACGCGAGATGGGCCATGAAAAGAACATAAACGGTATTCAGGCAAAACGGGCCCAAGCGGAACAAAAAAGATCGCAATCGATAATACTTCTGAATCGCCTCTCTCTTAGCCCATCAGTGGGTATTCTAACAGGTCACTGTCTTGGACGCCCATGGGGCTCATATGGGTCTGCAAACAAAATACTTTTGTCGCAGCTGCAGGGCCGAGGAAGATGTAGAAAGCCTGGAGCATTATCTGTGTAATTTTCCCGCGCTCTCGAAAACCAGGTACTGATATCTGCACAGACACTTCCCTGAGTGCATTCCGATGCTAGAATCAGCAAATATAAACAAAATTCCTCACTACATTAATCAAATGCACTGGTTTAGCTTTATGGGTGTATGAACCACATTCTACAGAAAGGAAACAAGGGCTCCTTCGTGCTATCACAACGGGCCACAATGGCCTATGTGAGTCTCTGCTTGGGCAGCTAGGTGAAAATCAGATATTTAGCCTCTTGAAAAGGAAAGATTTGATGGTGCCACGTCGATAACAGTAAATATGCGTAGATAACAAACCGATAAATCGCCAATATAGCCATTCGATAGTCAAAGAAGATAGTCGATAACAATTTCATAACACGTCGATAAGAAAGCAATAGCACGACGTTAACAAACCGATAAATCGTCAATATCAAGCAGACATCATTTGTTATCGATAGCCATCCGATAAGACATAGATAGCAATCCAATAACAAACTGATAACGCATGAACATCGGTTGTTATCGATGACAAATCGGTCTTTATCTAAACATCGGTTTTTATCTATTGACAAGTCGTTGATGCTTTTCATTTTCATTAATAATTAAGAATTTATACCGAAAATCTCTCAAAAATTTCCAACATGGTGTTGAAAAGGCCTCAATGTAATTAGAAATGGTCCTGGAGTAAATCGAAGGCTTTGGGGAGTGTTATCGATGTGATAGCCCTTTGCCGGATACAGATCCGGTACGTTTCGGTACCACAGCACCATTAAGGTGGTAGCCCGACCATCTCGGGAACGATTTATGTGGCCACATTAAACCTTCAGGCCATTCACTCCCTCCCCACCCCCAAGTTCCATGAGGAGCTTGGGGTCGCCAGAGCCTCGTCTGTTAGTGAAACAGGATTCGCCGCGGATAGGTGAGGTTGACAATTGGGTTTGGAGGAGCTATATATTGCGCTGGCAAACTGAAGGGTTGCGCTACACAGCCCCTTGAATCTGGTATTTTAGTTGCCTCTTATGACAGGCATACCTACCGCGGGTATATTCTGATCCCCTAACCCGCTGGGGGTTAAAAAATGGCACCGCAGCCTGCCGCGTACGTGTCCCAAAATAGTCCCAGAATTTGCCCAAATGCAAGGATATGCTCAAATAATACCAAAATTTACCAAAAATATTTCCGTCATGATGTGGGATAGGTGTCAAATGTTTCGATATAATTCCAAAATAATTTTGAAATAATCCCTCAATACAATTCCAAAATAAACCCAAAATGTTCTTAAAGTAGACCAGAGCTGACTCCGCGTATGCCCGAACTAATGCATAGCAGTACCGACATCATTACGAAATGGTTCCGAATTTGTTATAGCGGAGTACTAAGGTAATTCTAGAAACAGCCCAAACTAATTTCAAAGCAGTGCGAAGATTTTCCTTAAATATCACTAATTGATCTCTTAGGGTCCACACACCTTATCCAAAAATATCTGTTGTTGTTGTTGTAGCAGTGCTTCGCCCCGTCCAATAGGTGAAACCAATCACAAATTGTCATCAAAAATATCTGTTATTTGTTTGCTTAAAAAAATTTAAATGTTTATATTTAGCCGCGCATATACATAGCTCATCCATACATATTTACATATCTTCGAGAGTTTTCACTTATGTATGTTTAAGTATATGTGAATATGTATGCTTATTCAATGTGGCAACAGTTTGCTTACATATCTTCTCAGCCTTTTAAATTTACATATAACTTAATGTGCTTTTCTTTTAAATTTTGTTCATTCCTAGAAATTGCGTATTATTATTATTTTTTCTTTTTACTTCCCTTGTATGTTTTTTATTAAGTTCAGTTGGTTACGCAGTTTGTTATATTTTCTGTTTCCGAGAATTTGTCGAAAACCAATCTAATATTGGTTTGTGCATGTACGCAATCACTTAGTCATATGGACGTGCGTGCGCGCCTAAAAGGCGGCTGCGTTAAATTTACAGTTCATTGAATTTTGTGTAAATTTTTAGTGAACTTTTTTCAATTTTCTTGGCGTTACGTGCTAGCAATAGTAGAGCAAAAAAAAAAAAAACTTGAAGAAATACCACAGACATGCAAATGAAGTGTGTTTGAACTTAATTTTGGTTGAGTTGTCTTTGAAAAGTTTTCGGTTATTGTTTCGTTAATGTGGGTTATGAAACTTTGCTTAAGCGGAAATAATTTGTTTTCAAATGATTTGGTTAAACTGCATATATCAAAATAGATGTGTACGTTGCAAATTTGAATTATGGATTAGTTTTATTCTTAAGGTATGCGCGTACGTGCTTTATGCTTTGAAAGTTTGTTTGAAGTTTTAAATTTTGTTGAAATTTATATGTTGTGTTTAGACAATTGTCGATGAATAAGTTCAGCATTCTATGAATCTACTAGTTATTGGTTTCTTATTGGCTTGTTATCGGCTTATTGTCGCCCAATCATAAGCTTCTTACTGATTCTTGTCGGCTTATTACAGTTGTTCCATCGATTTTATAGTGATGTTTTATCAGCACTTGTATAACAATCGATAGCACGCCGAAAAAATTGGACACTTCCATAAAATAGATAAGATAGATATTTTCGATATCAAATCGATTACTTTTGTTCAACAAATCGATAACTTTCCGATATCAAACCGATTAAAAATGGATAACTTTTCCCTATCAATTCGATTAGCTTTCCTTAACAAATCGATAACTTTTCCGTAACATACCGAATAAAAATCGATAACATTTATGATATTTCGATAACTATCCCATAATATATCGTAACTTTTAAATTATAAATCACTAATATTTCGATAACCTACCGATAAATTTTTGATAACGAATCGATAACTTTTCTACAAACAAGTAAGGAAGGTTAATTTCGGGTGTAACCGAACATTACATACTCAGTTGAGAGTTATAGTGACAACATAAAGGAAAATAATCATGAAGGAAAATGAACCGAGGGAAACCCTGGAATGTGTTTGTATGACATGTGTATCAAATGAAAGGCATTAAAGAGTATTTTATGAGGGAGTGGGCCATAGTTCTATAGGTGGACGCCATTTAGGGATATCGCCATAAAGATGGACCAGGGGCGACTCTAGAATGTGTTTGTACGATATGGGTATTAAACGAAAGGTGGTAATGAGTATTTAAAAGATAGTGGGCCTTAGTTCTATAGGTGGATGCCTTTTCGAGATATCGCCATAAAGGTGGACCAGGAGTGACTCTAGAATGTGTCTGTACGACATGGGAATCAAATGAAAGGTGTAATGAGTGTTTTAAAAGAGAGTGGGCCTTAGTTCTATAAGTGGATGCCTTTTCGAGATATCGCCATAAAGGTGGATCAGGGTTGACTCTAGAATTTGCCTGTACGATATGGGTATCAAATTAAAGGTATTAGAGAGGGTTTTAAAAGGGAGTGGTGGTAGTTGTATAGGTGGTCGCCTTTTCGAGATATCGCCATAAAGGTGGACCAGGGGTGACTCTAGAATGCGTTTGTACAATATGGGTATCGAACGAAAGTTGTTAATGAGTATTTTAAAAGGGAGTGGGCCTTAGTTCTATAGGTGGACGCTGTTTCGAAATATCGCCATAAAGGTGGACCAGGGGTAAATCTAGAATGTGTTTGTACATTATGGGTATCAAATTAAAGGTATTAATGAGGGTTTTAAAAGGGAGTGGTGGTAGTTGTATAGGTGGTCGCCTTTTCGAGATATCGCTATAAAGGTGGACCAGGGGTGACTCAAGAATACGTTTCTACAATATGGGTATCAAACGAAAGGTGTTAATGAGTATTTTCAAAGGGAGTGGACATTAGTTCTATAGGTGGACGCCTTTTCGAGGTATCGCAATAAAGGTGGACCAGGGGTGACTCTAGACTTTGTTTGTACGATATGGGTATCAAATGAAAGGCGTTAATGAGTATTTTTAAAAGGGAGTGGGCCTTCGTTCTATAGGTGGTCGCCTTTTCGAGATATCGCCATAAAGGTGGACCAGGGGTGACTCTAGAATATGTTTGTACGATATGGGTATCAAATGAAAGGTGTTAATGAGTATTTTAAAAGGGCATGGGGCTTAGTTCTATAGGTGGACCCGTTTTCGAGATATCGCCATAAAGGTGGACCAGGGGTGACTCTAGAATGTTTTTGTACGATATTGGTATCAAATTAAAGGTATTAATGAGAGTTTTAAAAGGGAGTGGTGGTAGTTATATATTTGAAGACGTTTTCCAGATATCGACTAAAATGTGGACCAGGGTGACCCAGAACATCATCTGTTGAATACCGCTAATTTATTTATATATGTAATACCTGCCAAGATTTCAAGGGTTTTTTATTTCGCCCTGCAGAACTTTTTCATTTTCTTCTACTTAATATGGTAGGTGTCACAACCATTTTACAAAGTTTTTTCTAAAGTTATATTTCGCGTCAATAAACCAATCCAATTACCATGTTTCATCCCTTTTTTCATATTTGGTATAGAATTATGCCATTTTTTTTCATTTTTCGTAATTTTCGATATCGAAAAGTGGGCGTGGTCATAGTCGGATTTCGGCCATTTTTTACACCAATACAAAGTGAGTTCAGATAAGTACGCGAACTGAGTTTAGTAAAGATATATCAATGTTTGCCCAAGTTATCGTGTTAACGGCCGAGCGGAAGGACAGACGGTCGACTGTGTATAAAAACTGGGCGTGGCTTCAACCGATTTCGCCCATTTTCACAGAAAGCAGTTAACGTCATAAAATCTATGTCCCTACCAAATTTCAAAAGGATTGGTAAATTTTTGTTCGACTTATGGCATTAAAAGTATCCTAGACAAATTAAATGAAAAAGGGCGGAGCCACGCCCATTTTGAAATTTTCTTTTATTTTTGTATTTTGTTGCACCATATCATTACTGGAGTTGAATGTTGACATAATTTACTTATATACTGTAAAGGTATTAAATTTTTTGTTAAAATTTTACTTAAAAATTTTTTTTTTTAAAGTGGGCGTGGTCCTTCTCCGATTTTGCTATTTTTTATTAAGCGTACATATAGTAATAGGAGTAACGTTCCTGCCAAATTTCATCACGATACCTGCTACGACTGCCAATTTACAGCTTGCAAAAGTTTTAAATTACCTTCTTCTTTTAAAAGTGGGCGGTGCCACGCCCATTGTCCAAAATTTTACTAATTTTCTATTCTGCGTCATAAGTTGAACTCACCTACCAAATTTCATAGCTGTATCTATCTTTGGTAATGAATTATTGCACTTTTTCGGTTTTTCGAAATTTTCGATATCGAAAAAGTGGGCGTGGTTATAGTCCGATATTGTTCGTTTTAAAAAGCGATCTGAGATGAGTGCTCAGAAAGCTACATACCAAATTTCATTAAGATACCTCAAAATTTACTCAAGTTATCGTGTTAACGTACGGACGTACGGACGGACGGACGGACATGGCTCAATCAAATTTTTTTTCTATCCTGATGATTTTGATATATGGAAGTCTATATCTATCTCGATTCCTTTATACCTGTACAACCAACCGTTATCCAATCAAACTTAATATACTCTGTGAGCTCTGCTCAACTGAGTATAAAAATCGATAACATGCCGTTAACAAATTGCAGAAAAGACGATTCGCTCACAAATCAATAAGTCTTTGATAGCATATAGACAATTTTTCTATAAATAATCGATAATTTTTCGCTTAAAAATAGTTAACTCGATTTTTTATATTTACTTCTTTTGCTTTGTCATTCCACTTTCTCCCTTATATGCCAATGATTTGTTTTTCTGTCTGTGTTAATTTCCATTAGTTTATTTGCTGTCTTATTTCGCTCTTATCAAATCTACGTACATTGTTTCCACATTACGCTTCTGTGAAGTATAATATTTCGATAACATATCGATAACTTTCTGATAAAAAATCTACAACTTTTTAGTAAAAAATCGGTTATTTTTCGACAAAAAATCGATAATTTTTTGATAGAATATCGATAGTTTTCCGATAGTAAATCAATAAATTTTCGATAGCAAATCGCCAAACTTTGTTTTAAAAAACCGATAGCTCATCTTTAAATTTATTTCTTTTCCTCTGTCGTTCCACTTTCTCCTTTATAAATCACCGATTTTTTCTGCTCTCGTTAATTTCTATTTATTGATTTGCTGTCTAATTTTCTTCATACCAACTCTAGCACTAACATTGTTCCCACATAACGACAGAGTGCAGTATAGTTTTCGATAAAATTTCGGTAACTTTTTGATAACAAATCGATACGTTTTCAGTAAAAGATCGATAACTTTTCGATATCAAATCTATAACTCTCTGATAACATATCAATAACTTTTCGATAATAAATCGATACCCTTTCAATAAAAAATTGACAATTTATCTCACTTACGTTCACATACCTATTTCCCTTTGTCGATCTATTTCTTTCTTCCTACATCCCAACTAGACTGATGAAACTCCGTTTAATCTGCCAACTTCAACAAATTGTATAAGTTTTTGACACTTTTTAAATTTTTAAGCAAATTCTTAAAATTTATATTCGCGCCATGTAAAAACAAAAAAAAAACAACAGAAAATTGAAATGGAAGGAAAAACTTGTCTCATCTCATCTTGCTTATCAGCAAATGGAGTACGAATTTAATTTCCGCACAAACACCGGTGTACACGCAGCCATACACACACCCTTAACACAAATACACACACGCACAAATGTATAAATGTAGTTAAATATAGACATTTAGCGATTGAAATTCACAAAGTGCAAATACTTTGCTTGTAGTTAGAGCTGCAAACGATTTTACACCGCAAAAATTAAGTTTTCACACAAAGTTTTTGAAAGTCGTCGACGGCGCCGAGTCTATCTACTAGCAATACTACTTAAAACTATAAGTAGTTATGTTGAAGTGTGTATGTGTGCGTGTTTGGTATGTTTCTAAAATTGCAAATTTGAAAAGTTTTCAATGTAAGTGCGATTTTGAAATGTCGAAACTCAAAACATTTAACCACAAAATGGTTTCAACTGAATGAAATCGAGTAGCCAGCATAGCCATTTTTGGTTTCAGCTTCATTTGCTTTGGTTGGGTGGAGTGCTGGAAGGCGTGATGTATTTAGGGGAGAGTGCGGGGCTTGTGCGGATAACGTTGTTGATGAGTAATGTAAGTTTAATGGCATTTAGACATTGTTTTTTTACAATTGTGGGGGTAGAAAAGTTATATAGAGGTATAGCAGGAAAGTCATGATGTGATGCTTAATCGTACAAGTGAGATCGCAAGTGTAACATTTTGCGTGAAACTCTGTCATATTATGTGGCACTGAATTACATTCCATAAGGACTCATAATTTAATATTTTAATTATATTGCATTGTAAATCATATGACATCACACCGCTTTGAACAGTGTGAAATATTTATATCTTACCATGATTTATTATATTCTATTGTTTGTATATGTGGTGTAAAAAAATGTGATGTTGATTTATCGATATACCAGCAGACTCGGCAGACGTTGTACTGTTCTACCGTGGTCGAGCTGCATAAGTTGTAAGAAATTTTTACATCTTACTACCCCTCCCCCTTTACTTCATACTTTTATTCACTCATCCCTCTGCCTTTCTCTTTCTCTGCATATCTTTCCCCCTATCAATCTTCTTCTTCACATCTTCCCGGCTTCAGCCACCTTCTATCTCTCTATCTCCTTCTCTTTTTCTTCCTTGTTGTCTCTAGTTCTTCTTATTCTTTTCCATCCCTTATTCGCAGTCCCAGTTGCACTAACAGTCCCAGGCAAAGTCCAAGTCCTAGTCTTTTTCCAGCTACAGTTTCAGTCCCAATCCTAGTCCCAGCCCCAGTCGTTCCATGGTCCATTTCCCGGAAGGAAAAGGCCGGTAAATACTAATCTAGGCAAAGATCTACCATTCCAAATTTCAGACTAATCGTACGAGGAATAGAATCGGCCCCTGGTCAACTTTCCGGAAAAAATTCCACAGGAACACTCTCCGGGCTGCTGCGAAGCCACGCTGCAAATTTAAATAAAATTGGCGGCGCGGTTTCGGAGTCTAAAAGCTGCATACAAACAAATTTTTTTTATATGTATAAGTTATTCCCTTTACAGTAGTGATACTATATCGTCTCATTAATTTAAAACAAAAACAAGTAAGTTCGGGTATAACCGAACATTACATACTCAGTTGATAGCTATGGAGACAAAATAAGGGAAAATCACCATGTAGGAAAATGAGCCGAGGGTAACCCTGGAATGTGTTTGTATGACATGTGTATCAAATGGAAAGTGTTAAAGAGTATTTTAAGAGGGAGTGGGCGATAGTTCTATAGGTGGACGCCATTTAGGGATATCGCTATAAAGGTGGTCCAGGGGTGACTCTAGAATGCGTTTGTACAATATGGGTATCAAACGAAAGTTGTTGATGAGTATTTTAAAAGGGAGTGGGCCTTAGTTCTATGGGTGGACGCCTTTTCGAAATATCGCCATAAAGGTGGACCAGGGGTGACTCTAGAATTTGTTTGTACGATATGGGTATCAAATGAAGGGTGCTAATGAGTATTTTAAAAGGGAGTAGGCCTTAGTTCTATGGGAGGACGCCTTTTCGTAATATCGCCATAAAGGTAGACCAGGGGTGACTCTAGAATTTGTTTGTACGATTTGGGTATCAACTGAAAGTTGTTAATGAGTATTTTAAAAGGGAGTGGGCCTTAGTTCTATAGGTGGACGCCTTTTCGGGATATCGCCATAAAGGTGGACCAGGGGTGACTCTAGAATGCGTTTGTACGATATGGGTATCAAATGAAAGGTGTTAATGAGTATTTTAAAAGGTATTGGGCCTTAGTTCTATAGGTGGACACCTTTTTGAGATATCGCCATAAAGGCGGACCTGGAGTGACTATAATGCGTTTGGGTATCAAATTAAAGGTATTAATGAATGTTGTAAAAGGGAGTGGTGGTAGTTGTATATGTGAAGGCGTTTTCGAGATATCGACCAAAATGTGGGCCAGGGTGACCCAGAACTGTCGGGCACCGCTAATTTATTTATATATGTAATACCACGAACAGTATTCCCAAGATTCTAAGGGCTTTTGATTTCGCCCTGTAGAACTTTTTCATTTTCTTCTACTTAGTATGGTAGGTGTCACACCCATTTTACAAAGTTTTTTTCTAAAGTTATATTTTGCGTCAATAAACCAATCCAATTACCGTGTTTCATTCCTTTTTTCGTATTTGGTAGAGAATTATGGCGTTTTTTCATTTTTCGTAATTTTCGATATCGAAAAAGTGGGCGTGGTCATAGTCGGATTTCGGCCGTTTTTTGTACCAATACAAAGTGAGTTCAGATAAGTACGTGAACTGAGTTTAGTAAAGATATATCCATTTTTGCTCAAGTTATCGTGTTAACGGCCGAGCGGAAGGACAGACGTTCGACTGTGTATAAAAACTGGGCGTGGCTTCAACCGATTTCGCCCTTTTTCGCAGAAAACAGTTACCGTCCTAGAAGCTAAGCCCCTACCAAATTTCACAAGGATTGGTAAATTTTTGTTCGACTTATGGCATTAAAAGTATCCTTGACAAATTAAATGAAGAAGGGCGGAGCTACGCCAATTTTGAAATTTCCTTTTATTTTTGTATTTTGTTGCACCATATCATCACTGGAGTTGAATGTTGACATAATTTGCTTATATACTGTAAAGATATTAACTTTTTTTTTTAAATTTGACTTAAAAAAATTTTTTTTTTTAAGTGGGCCTGGTCGTTCTCCGATTTTGCTAATTTTTATTGAGCATACATACAGTAATAGGAGTAACGTTCCTGCCAAATTTCATCATGATATCTTCAACGACTGCCAAATTACAGCTTGCAAAACTTCTAAATTACCTTTTTTTAAAAGTGGGCGGTGCCACACCCATTGTCCAAAATTTTACTAATTTTCTATTCCGCGTCATAAGTTCAACTCACCTGCCAAGTTTCATCGCTTTATCCGTCTTTGGTAATCAACTATCGCACTTTTTCGATTTTTCGAAATTTTCGATATCGAAAAAGAGGGCGTGGTTATAGTCCGATATCGTTAATTTTATACAGCGATCTGAGCTGAGTGCCCAGGAAGCTACATACCAAATTTCATCAAGATACCTCAAAATTTACTCAAGTTATCGTGTTAACGGACGGACGGACGGACATGGCTCAATTAAATTTTTTTCGATACTGATCATTTTGATATATGGAAGTTTATATCTATCTAGATTCCTTTATACCTGTACAACCAACCGTTATCCAATCAAAGTTAATATACTCTGTGAGCTCTGCGCAACTGAGTATAAACAAGCTATATATTTTGTATGATATCGCACCACGTGGTATGATGTGACATGATTACATCATATCCAGATTTATAATATGCCATTGTGTGTGCGGTGAATGTACATGTGATGTTAATTTATTCATCGAGCATGCATTGCGGTATAAGATCACATCATAACTACTTCTGGTATCTCTGATTTGATATCATATCACCGGAAAATTTAATACATAGCGAGCAATATCGCATCGTATTTTAAATTTGCGTCTATCACATGATGTCTTGATTTATTACAATAAATTGCACTTTGAATTACATGCATAGATAAATTAATGTTATATTACGTGATCACATTGAAGCATATCAAATTAATGTAGCCCCGATTTGATATGATATGATACCAGCGAGTTTAATATAAATATATATCACTAAAAAACAAATCTCAAATAATAAACGTTCACAATAATATAGAATCATATATATATGAAAATTATCACACCTTATATTTTCGATTTGTGTTAAGAATTTCAACGTGGTGACATATTTATATGTTTTCATATGAATTATGTGACAAAAGATGAAAAATTTAACCTATCGCATGTATATGATCAAATCATA
The DNA here is from genome assembly GCF_040869045.1 of Eurosta solidaginis. Classification (NCBI taxonomy): domain Eukaryota; kingdom Metazoa; phylum Arthropoda; class Insecta; order Diptera; family Tephritidae; genus Eurosta; species Eurosta solidaginis. Next base: position 15,903,308 of record NC_090320.1, read on the forward strand.
TGATGTAATTGCATTTCATAAGCTCATACATAGATATGATATTATGTGGTATAACATGTAATAGGCTTTGCCGATTCATAGTATCGAATAATTTTACATGAAAGCTACTTAATATCACAGTGTATTCATCATTAGGCAAATTCTTTTTCTCTCACACAAGATGCCATGGTATAATATGAGCTTTTTTTGTAAAATACAACACTGGATCCCGAGAGGACATATTTTCGATATTTGTCGTAACATATCTAATCAAGTTACGGCATGGTAAAGTAATATCATAGCGTGATTTGATTCTGCATTAAGCCATATTATATGATTCGACTTGAAAGCTTTCGATATCACATCATCATCAACATTAGGCGATAGCTCGAATAAGCTAATTAATAGATATCATGGCATGACATGTAAAATACACATCAGATGATTACAGATATCATTATGCATAGTAATAGCAAAATATAATATGACATGAAATTGTTCATATCAAATCATAGCAAATAATTTGAATCCGGTTAGGATATATCATCTTAAATAAATACAAATAAATTCGTGATTTGATTATACTAACGCAATAAGCCATATGATTTGTTTTCATATGACATCATCATCACCAAAATATGTCGTATCTGAAGTATACGAATACAGTACGTGTAATATCACATCACTTACGATCTTTTAGCGGATCGTATGATTTGATAGTACGAATAAGCTAAATAATATGAAATGTAAAATATATAGCACATCATCACAGAATATTTTGTATTAAATACAAGCGATGTCAGATATCATTATGTACAGTCAAGGCTACATATCGTATGATTAGAATTTTTTCACATCACATCATAGCATTGATGCCACATGCCATAAGGTTATATTACATCATCTATACCATCATTTATAGAAAATAGTAGCAAAAAGTAGTAAAACAGTATTGTCCACTTACCTTGTTGCCAAATCGCGATGAACGAAATTCATTTGCTCCAAATGTTTCATGCCCGACGCTATTTGCGTCGCTATATATACCAGACAGCCATAGCTGTATATGCATCATGATAAATATCCAGCATTTTGTTTTAAAAAGAACCAAATTCAACATTTTGTCCAAATATTCGGTTAAATTTTTTCGTCACCCATTCCACAGTAGAGCCATAGCCGTTAATGGAGACATTTATTTTGTTGCGCGTTTTGCCGAGAATGTGAAAAGTTTTGTGAGCCAACATACCACATAAAATAAGAATGAAGTGGAATGTAAAACAACAGCAAACACCGCATCCGGATTGAAGTAGCAGCATACGTCGTACGGTCGATCGAACAGTGCGTCGCACATTTGGCGATTCAGTCGATATGCAAAAGTTGAGTTTGAAGAAATAAGTTGCAAGCAACCAAGATGGTGATGATGAGTATAAAAGTAATGTTGTTGCAGACAAAAGTGATGATGGCATTTATTGGTGAGAATCATTTTAGTATAACACATGCATTCGTATAGTAGTAGTAGTTGTTGAAAATTATCGACACAAGTCCGGAAGTGTGGCCGCACAACATTATATTTTGTTGAGGAAAAAGCATAGCATAAGGAGAATTAATAATTATGTTGATGATGATCATTATTTCGTTGCCAAAGTTTGTTTGGTAGTTACGTTGGTTTATGGAGACCAAAAACCATTTAGTGTTGTTGGTATAGGGTTGGGGTGCAGATGCCAGCAAGTGTGTTGTTCGTGGAAATGTGAAAGCAGCCATTGTCGCCCCCATCGTTGCCATCGTCGTCGTTATATCAGCCAAAGCGGAAGTCGGAAACAAGATAAAGAGCAAAGGATGTAAAAAGAGAAACGAAATGAAAAGTTTGTTGAATATTTTTTGGTGCAACAATTCTTAAGTTCTTACATCTATACGTATGTGAGTCGGTATTTATGTGTCTGTGACTGAAACCATTTTTGTGTTTGGCTTTTAAACTTTATTATATTTATACGAGTATTTTGTTATCAAAACTTTTTTTTATCTGAAATAACCGAAGTCTTAAACAAGAATTTATATGTAAATTCTCTACGGAAGGTAGAGAGGGAATTGTTGTTGTGGAATGAGATTAGATAACCCCAAGTTTTTAAAATTATATTTAAGGCAGGTAGCATGAAGCAACAACTTTTTCTACTCCCTAAAGAAGGATCAAAGAAGCGCCGAAACGTGTGAAAAAGAAACGAAAGTTCTGAACTTAAACTCTGATCAACTGAGTAAAAAACTGTTACGTTTATCATCGCAATACTTCTAAAATTTTGGCCCAACAATAACGTAAAACAGCTGTGTATTGAATTATAACTAAATTTTTTCCGAGAGTCCGAAAACCGTCAATTTACTCAAATTCCATAATGATATGTGAGACTTATAATGAAAACAACTATTTGATGCGTGGGAAGATGGAGATCTGCAGTCTTTAGACTATGGACAATAATTGGATTAGAATAGCACTGAGCAGATTTCAGTTTCACTGCAAAACAAATCCTCAAAAGCTACAAAGACAGATGGAACAAATAGGTTTCACAAACGGGTCAAAATACTTACCCGGTAACCGTAGCCGGTAAAGTAACTGGTTTGGGAAGAGTAACCGGTTTGGAAAAGTAACCGCTTTGGGAAGAGTAACCGGTTTGGGAAAAGTAAACGGTTTGGGAACAGTAACCGGTTTGGGAAAAGTAAACGGTTTGGGAAGAGTAACCGGTTTGGGAAAAGTAACCGGTTTGGGAAAATTAACTGATTGGGAAAAGTAACCGGTTTGGGCAAATTAATGATTTGGGAAAAGTAACCAGTTTGGGTAAAGTAACCGGTTTGGAAAGAGTAACCCGTTTGGGAAAATTAACTGATTTGGGAACAGTAACCGGTTTGGTTAAGTAACCGGTTTAGGAAAATTAACTGATTTGGGAGAAGTAACCAGTTTGGGTAAAGTAACAGGTGTGGGAACAGTAACTGGTTTGGGAAAATTAACTGATTTGGGAAAAGTAACCGGTTTATCTAAGTAACCGGTTTTGCTAAGTAACCGGTTTGGGAAAATTAACTGATTTGGGAGAAGTAACCGGTTTGGGTAAAGTAACCGGCTTGGGAAGAGTAACTGGTTTGGGAAAATTAACTGATTTGGGAAAAGTAACCGGTTTGGGTAAAGTAACCGGTTTGGGTAGAGTTAACTTATTTGGGAAAAGTAACCGGCTTGGGAAGATTAACTGATTTGGGAAAAGTAACCGGTTTGGATTAGGTTAACTGATTTGGGAAAATTAACCGGTTTGGGAAAAGTGTCCGGGTTGGGAAAAGTATCCTGTTCTGTTAAAGTAACCGGTTTTTGAATGGTGTTCGGTTTGGGAAAGTAACCGGTTTGGGTAAAGTAACCGGTTTTTGAATGGTGTTCGGTTTGTGAAAAGTAACCGGTTTTGGTAAAGTAACCGGTTTGGGTAGAGTTAACTAATTTGGGAAAAGTAACCGGTTTGGGAAAAGTGTCCGGGTTGGGAAAGGTATCCTGTTCTGTTAAAGTAACCGGTTTTTAATGGTGTTCGGTTTGGGTAAAGTAACCAGCACTAAAAAGTAACAGCTACTTAGAAAATAATGAGTATCAAAAAAGTAACCTGTACCTACAAAGAAATCGGAACCAAAAGAGGAACCGTACCAAAAAAGTAATTGGTATCGGAGTGTCAAAAAGTTACCGATATTTAAAGAGACCACTGAATCAAAAGAATTCAGGTCATTTTGTAGCGCAGCGCCTTCAGCCGGTTGCGAGCATAATTTTGAGCTTCCTCAGCCCAGTTGTGAGGCTCTGGCGAGCCCAAGCTCCTTGCCGAAATAGGGGACCAGATAACCCAATAGGCTCAGTGTTTTCATATCAAATCTTTTCCGCAATGGTCGGGCTAACACCTTAACCCACTAAGGATCAACAACATAGGTAAGAGTTCCCAAACCCCCAGTAATTTTCTTTATCGCTGCAGGAAGAATAAGAAAGAGGCCACTAGTTTTAGTTTGGAGAGTTCAAAAAATCCAAATGATAGATAAGAGTGATTGACTGCTCTAATATTGGGTTTTCCAAACAATAAGTTTTATGTGTATTATAATCTTATTTCTTAAAATAATCTACCTTAAACAATATCTAAACCCACCTTAGGCTTTTGTTCGTCATAATACCCGATTGTAGATTGTGCGTTGTTTCAGCAACATGTTCTTGCAGAAATTGATTTAAATCACCTAAACATGCAGAATAATCGAACACCATACAAATGGGTTCATCGCTCAAACACGCGCCCAGTAAATGCGCCACATTTGGATCGCTGAGGCGTGCAAGATGTTTCGCTTTGTTGCGAAATTCTTTGCGCATGTGTTCAGGAGCGCCAGGACGTAATGTGGCAACGGCGACTAAACTCGTGCTGGAAAGAGAAAGAAAATGAGGTAATTTTAGTGAATTAATTAGAGTAAAGATGAGATAGTAACTTAATGCATGTAACAGTATTTAATTATGTTTCATGCGATGTCATAACATAAATATACATTTTTCAAAGCGTTATATAAAGTACTATCTAACAATACGATTTCGTTTGATGTAAAGACAGTAGTTGTTGTATATATAATGTCAGATGTCATCAAGTCACTTCTTAAGCGTAATGTCTGATCCGTATTTTCATACATTTCGTATAATCACAATTTCTGCATATCAGTTTATACCTGTTTGTATCACGTTTTATCACCGCCGTATTTATGTCTCAGTTCAACAGGAGATTCACATGCTCCTTTGACAGTTATAACCTAAACACAAAACGAGTATGCTATCTATGTGCTAATATACCATTGAATGAAAGATATGCTGTATCTCAATAATACTGTGAGACATTATGATATCATGCGATATCTAACCAAAAATTTTTTTAAATGTCTAAAATATCAACATTACCCATGAAACTATATATTCAGTTATTTCCTCATATCCTGTCATATAATAAAATAACAAATGTCCTAATACGACATCATTATCATATCGTATACTGCAAAATATAGTTATCTATTACTTTTAAGGAATACAAAATTGCAAAAAATCGTATCATATTATATGACGTCAAATCACATTATTTGATTAAATAAAGGCGTAAACGAAATTCACATACAACAAAACAGGATATCATACCACGCTATACTCGTATCATTTAACAACTAATATAATATCTTGTTATAGCAGCTCTTCACATTATATGAGCTCGATTTACATGAAATTTCATAGTATACTATAAGATATCATATCGTATCTCTCGGAATCGAATGAAGTAATATCATAATTAAAAATGTTCAGTCAAACTACTTATCAGTATATGGCATCATACTATGTTGCGTGGTGAATTCTTGATATTTGTGGCATTTAAAAATCAGCATCATATCATATCTAACTATATTATGTCACATCTGCACATGATATCATCACTTGCACAAACTGTCACGTCATAATGCATTTTTTCCTATATTGCATAACTTTATAATAAAATGTGCATATATCGTGTTGATTCATATTATATGATTTCGAATCACTTGCCAATACCACTCGCTATCACAATATGTCATAACGTACGACATTGTATGACATCAAATTACATATTACATATTAGCTCGTCATATCATATTTTCGTTATAATTATATCACATGGTACCATTTGCGTTACTAAGGTAAACTTTATAATTTCTTCTAGTATTCTATATCAATTTGATATCACATCGTCTCATGATATCATAATTGGCAAAAATACCACATCATAACTAATTTTTCGTAGAATGTGAAACTTCGCAAAATGTATAGCAATGCGAAACATAATGTCTAGAATCACATCACTTGCTATCACAATAAGACATAACATATGACATCGCATGACATTAAATTAAGTAATATCATAATATCGCGAGTTTGAATCGAGCTCAAGGCCTAACAATAATTATTTTATCATTATTATTGTTATAATATATTTTTTCTTAATTGAAAAAATTTTTTTTTTTTTTTTTAAATTAAATAGAAGAAAGAAAAAATTTAGACAACTGCCAAAGCTCGTTGTATAGATCCATTTCGGGAACTGCTAAATTCCTTCATCGGCAACGTTTAGGCGCCGCTGCTATAACCATTCAGCCACCACAGCGAGCTTTGGCAGTTGTCTAAATTTTTTCTTTCTTCTATTCTAATTTAAAAAAAAAAAAAAAAAAAAATTTTTTCAATTAAGAAAAAATATATTATAACAATAATAATGATAAAATAATTATTGTTAGGCCTTGAGCTCGATTCAAACTCACGATCTTACAAATCAGTAGGCCGATATAACAACAAAAATTGGTAATATCATAATTTTAAAAATTCAATCACATTACATATTCAGTTCTTCATATAATTTTTTCATTCCCTATCACTTGTAATACAAAAAGTAAAATATTTCAGTTATCAATTAACAAAAAACCACTTTTAAATAATAAAAATATCTCTTTATGACTTTTCAAAATAGTAATGTCTCTGACTTGCCAGCTGTCGGTTGCATTAAAATTATTAAATTGTCAAATAATTTTTCCACAAATTTCATAATCATAATAAAAATGTATTTCACTTACAATTTTTGACGATGATTTAATACCAAATGTTGTCTATACACTGAAAGAAAAGACTAGTAAAATCAACCGAAATACGGGCCAATTCAACCGAAATTTCTGTAAATTTTTATCCATCGCAACAAGATGTTGAATCAACTGCGCACAAATCGTTGATTCGTAATTGACCGTTTTAGTAGTCAAATGAACAAAAAAAGTTGTTGCGACAGCTTTGTACGAAAGTACCTATGTTGCTATGTAAACAAATAAATTGAAGGCGCGATAACCTCCGAAGAGGTTTTGGTCCGAATTTCTCCTCCAATTTGCGTCGTGCTCCTTTTTAATTTTTCTTACAAATTGGCGGGACGGGACCCATTGTTTTATGCCGACTCCGAACGGCATGTTCAAGGCAGATGAGTTTTCACTGAGAGCATTTCATGGCAGAAATCACTCGGAGTGCTTGCCGAACACTACCGAGGGGCGACCCCGCTTAGACATTTTTTCTTCTAAAAGCTTGTTTCTAAAATTTTGATGTTGCTTTGCCCGGGGTGTGAACCCATGGTCTTCGGTGTGGCAAGCGAAGCACGCTACCATCACACCACGGCGGCCGCCATATAAATACGTAAATACGTGAATACATAAATATACATGCTTGCTACATATACATACATATAAATATATATAAATGAAAATAGTAGTCACAAAATTGATTCTTAATTCTTTCAGTGTTGCAGATCAGCTCATTTTCAATTTCTTCTCTCATATGTAGTTGCCACACTTGATTGTTTCGAACAAAACTTGTAGTATAAATGTTTGACATAACATTTTAAATAGAGAATTTGTAAGTTATAGAAAAGTAAAGAATCAAATCGCAGGAAGGTAATTCACCACTGGAGTAACTTTACATGTAATTCGGAAAGTTTAATTTTCGTAACACTTTAAGTTGAAGCGATTCCAAAACAACTCAAACTTTTATTTTGTCGGAAACATCAACATTAAAAAAGGATGTTTTTTTATTATCTTATTAGATTCGTTCGCGTGAGTGAAAATTCGTAAAAACTTGAACCAAATTGTTACTAACTTTGGAAAAATCCTGTTCGTTCAAGCAAAACTTTTGCAACAAGAGGGCGCAACTTGCATTTCACTAGCACCATTTCTTTCAGTGTACAGAAACCAACCTGTCATAATATGAAATAAAATATGCACACATACACAACCAAATACAAAGAAACAAACATACAAACTATTTATTCAACACATAAACCATGTAGGTGAAAAATATGCTATACTATGTATTAACAGAGAGAGATTGAGAGATAGCACAAGGATGTAAAAAAAAGTATATTTATGGAATGATAGCAATTTTGCAGCTGCCAAGTGACCTGCAATATAGACGAATCACACATGTCCGACACACACACATGCTTTCTTCTGAGTTGACTGTCGGCTACTGGTCCTTTGCTTGCTTGGCCGTTCGTTCATTTGGTGGTTGTGTGTCACATTGTGGCAGCATATAAAATTGTGTTGCGGTCATAAAACCTCAAAGTGCATTATGAACGTTATCCTTGTTGCCGACAAAACAGGATATGTGAAATAATTAACATGCTCATAGCTGCAATAAAATGGCTAACACATACAAATGTGTATACCGACTTATTTATTACTCATGCAATGCATAGATGTTTCTTGTGTATAAATTTATATATTTTGTATACAGTTATTCATAATTAGATGCGAATGACATGTCTTTCTCAAATATTCAAATAGTTTGTCTGGAAATTTGAATATAAAAATTTCCGAATTTTTTGGTTATACAAAAAACACTTTTTGTAGGACAAAAATACACTTTGTTAAAATTAAATCAAAGAGCCAAAAATATTTCGAAAAAACCTTACAATTTTTAGAAAAAAACACATGAAACCTTTACCTTTGCTTAAAAATAATAAATTGAAGACATTTTTTTAAATAAAATGTCTGTCAAATCATTAAGTATTATACACTAGCCCTAAGCCATAAACTGTTTCCAGTTTTCTGAATAATTAAGTAAGCTTTTTTTGTGAAAAAACTGACTCTTGTTATTCTAACTGAAGTTGTTCTATATGAGCTCCTTTGCAGGCGTATTTTAGAAAAATCTCAAAATATTTTTTATTTTTTTTTTGTTTTTATATTTATGAACAAATTGTTTGTTCTTCGATAAACCGATGAAATGAAATTATCCATAGACGTACAATTGTTTTTGTTTGACAAAATAATTTCGTAGTCAATAAGGAAAATAATTAATAATTAATAAAATTAATAAAATAACGATAAAATGAACTTTGTCAAAAATTACTGTAATACTGTAAATAGCGCTGTAGTTCAAAATATCGGTAAAGTTCAAGCTATATTTTAATATTTTCTCCTATATTTCAGATATTTTTCTGTTTGAAAGAAAAATCTGTATTTTAAAAGCTAAAATAAAAAATGAAAAGAATTGTGCAATTATGTCAAAGTTTTGTTTTCAAATTTTTTTGAAATAAAAAAAAAAATAATAAAAAAAATTGTTTTTAGAAACTAAAAACTGGAAGATTTCAATCAGCAAAAGTAAGGAAGATTGGACAAGTTAAATAATTTTATTTTTTTTTTTTCAAAATTTAGCAATACTTTTTTTTAATTTATGAAAAAATAATTTTTTTATATATAAAATTCGAACAATTTCAACGCTAAATATTTTTGAAAACGGACATTTTTTAAATCAATAAAGGATCTGAAGCTTCATTTAACTATTGTGTTAATTTTTAAGTCTATTATTTCCCATTATATTTAAAAAAAGAAATTTGTAAAAAAAAAAAAATCAAAAAACTCTGTTTTTTTTTTTTTGAAAAATTTGAATTCTTTGTACATATTGTGTTTTATTTATAAAATTTTATTAAATTGATGATCTCAGGAGGTAAATGTTACCAGAAATAGATTTATGGTAAAGTTTAAAAGTATATTTTAATTTCTATACATTTTTTATTTTTTTGTAAAAGCTTTGTATTTTACAACTGGCTACAACTCTCATAAACAAATTTTTGCGATAAAAAAATTAAACTTTGTAAAAGATTTTCAATTCTGAAAAGTTTTAAAATCAGAAAATTTGAAAAAAGAAATTTGGTAAGCATTTATTGAAAAATCAATAAAAAGAAATAAGAAAAAATTTGGATATCATATATAGGATTTTTTTGCTTTAAAACAAATGCATAAAAAACAAAAATCAAAGTAAATAAAAAATTTGTTTTTCTATAATTTTTTTTAAATTAAATTTCTATACATTTTTTAACTTTTTTCTAAACTTAAACTTTTCTATATAAATACATTCAGAAAACTAACAAAAAAATTGTATTCATAAAAAATTCGTTTGCTTAAGAACAATCAAAAACATTTTGATTTGTTGGTTGTTCATAAAAATTAAGAATATTAAATTAAAGCAAAAACCGATTTACTATAACAATTAAATAAAAAGTGTAACTTATAAAATTTTGTTTGTAAAATTTTTGGAAAAAGTTAGTTTTATTTGTTTATTAAAAATTTTAAGAAAAAATGCAATTTCTGTAAACTTTTTTATTATTAAAAAAAAAAATAAAATTTGTGAAATTTTAAAATTCTGTTTTATAGCAACATAAATCTTTTTTTACAATTTTTTTTTTTACGAAATTGCTTAGAATTTAGAAAAAATTATATCCTTGAGCTTCCAGAAAATATACTATAAAACAATTTATTTCTAGAATGTTCTGAATTTTTTTGAGAAAAAGTTCTGATTTGAATTTAGAGTTTGTCAAATTTACACAGGTGTCCCATTTCAATCATAGTATACTGTAAATATGCTAATACATTGAGTTGCGTTTGACGTTGCAATTCCAAAACTTTTTTTCATACACACACATACACACAACCAATACGATTCAAATACAAATACAAATTTGTGTTTCGAGTCGGTTGTGGTCAGCCGGCTGCTGAATATATTGCATATTTGTTAGGTTCAGTGGAACTACAAGGTTTGGTGCTCGTCTGTCATCAATGTTGAGGCACTTGAGTGGCTTTATTGAAATTGTAATATTTGACAGAAGTCAAATGTGTGGTTTAAATATGAACCAACACATACCCACACATACATAGATTCAAGCATATTTTTCGATATATTTAGTTTGAAATTGTGACATATAGCCTTTAGTTCTACAAAAACACCGCAACTTATTCAAAGTGCAGTTACAAATAAATATACATACATGTATTAATATACTCCAACGATACAACTTCAAACTGTGCAGTAACGTCAGTATTGATCGAATTAAGTTTGTTGGTGACATATGTGTGTTTTAAAGCATAATGTGTATATTGATTGAGTTGCGAGTTGCATAAGTTCAATCAAAAATAGAAGAAATTTAGATTTAATTTTATAAAGAAAATTGCATATGGCATATTTCATCAGAATGTCAAACGTTGGATGCATAGTTGAGACGTCATGTTCAATCGTTCGGGCTTCAAGGTAGATTTGAGAATTTTTTGTAATTAATTTAAGACACAAAGTTAAGCTAAGTAAGAATCGTGTTTTGATTAAATAAAAAGTATACCGAGCTCAGTTAAAGCCAGGTAGGCGAATTGAGTTGAAGTGGCTGTCGCTCAGGCTCACAAAGACTAGTGGCAAGTCCAGTTGTGATACGACAAGAAAAGCACCACTACTTGCTTCTCTTCTTCGAAGCCTTTCGTGGACCTTATATAGGCTCCTAGGTCCTTGATATCGTACTTCACGACCAGGCATAGATTGTACAGAAAGGGTGATCCTAGGCAGCGATGTCTTCGTCTTTTTAGCATGCATACCAATGAGGCAGGCCCCTGTTAGTACTCTTACTAGTGTAGTGATTTTATCCCTTGAAATGGTGTACGAAGGATGTACTCTTTTAGCATAAGCCTGCATGTCTGCATGTGGAAGAGCGCAAGCCTAAGTGTTCTTCGTCAGGAATAATCTTGTTTTACATGCCCTGCTTAGCAATTTCGTGTACAATATAGTTTCCCTCAATGTCTCTGTATACCGAAGGTACACACCGGAGATACTCACCCATGTGAGGTGAACACGGTTATGTTGGGATATCTCCTGAAGAGATCAGGGGCATATTTGTGTGAGTTAGGTGAGTTAGCCTCAATACTTTTTATTTTAATTAACTGAAAAAAAGATAATGAGAAAGAGAAAAGGTATGTAAAGCGGAAAAAGAGGAAGAGCAGAAGGCACTGAAGCGCTATAAATATGAATGTGGAATGACTAAAAATTACACAGGGAACTGCATGAAGTAGGAGGAAAGGAACAACAGTGAGAGGAGGAGGGAAAATTCAATGAAAAAGTTTGAGGAAGACGAAAGGCCAGAGCAAGAACAAGGTGAGAGTAATAATAAGAGTAATAGTAAAAGTTAGAGTAAGATTAAGAGTAAGAGTAAGAGTCAGAGTGAGAGTAAGACTAAGAATATAAGTAGGAATAAGAGAAAAGTTAAGAGTAAGAATAAGAGTGAAAGTAGGAGTAAAGCGTAGAAACAAGAGTAAGAGTAAGAGCAAGAGTAAGACAAGGAATATAAGGAATAAGACTAAGAGTAGGAGTGTGAGTAAGAGAAAGAGAAATGGTAAGCGTAAAACAAGAGCAAGATGAAGAGGAAAAGTAGGTGTACGAGTAATAGGAACAATAAGAGTAAGAAAGTTAGACTAAGAGTAAGAATAAGAGTGAGGGTAAGAGTTTGAGTAAGAGATAGAGAAAGGGTAAGCGTAAAACCAAGATTTAAATGAAGAGGAAGAGTAAGGGTACGAATAGTATGAAAAGTAAGAGTACGAGTAGAAGTAAGAGTACGCGTAAGAGTAAGAATACTAACAGGAGTATGAGTAAGCGTAGGAGTAAGAAGAAGGTAACATAAGAGACTAATACTTAGGAGGGGCAAGATAACATAATGAGTGAGAGTAACTGGTAGCATACGGCTTTCTTGGATGGAGCGGGCGCATCTGTACGTGGCTATCAGTAAGAGCCACTGAATAGTATACAAGTGAGCTCCACTCACCTAACATAATCTATTGGTTATATAGTTATTCACACTCAAAACCAAATAATCAATTAAAATTAAAAAACCACATAACCATTTCGTACAGTGTATTCATATAATCTACATTCCATTCCATTCATATCCACAAGATTATTAACAACCACAATGCAAAGAGAAAATTAAAATATGCCAATTTATTTGCTATGTATGGTACAGGTAAAATTGAATATGAACAAATGCCGACATTTGCGGTTGCGCAGCCAAAAAACTGAAAAACAAAAATAGCAAAAAAATATTTTGGTAATAAAAGCACATAGGAGTTGAAGAGAATATCGTAAACACAGTTTGAATGTAGTGGTTTTAATGTAGAAGAAAGAGCAAAAATGTCAGTTATGATGGGTCGTAGACTGATAAATATTGATGGACATTTGGATAGACAGTTTTAGACATACAATGGAAACACTAGGCTGGACAATGCGATAAAATCACTTCAACATAAACAAACAAACATGCCTTTATGTATTGTTTATTTGCATATGTATGTGTGAAAAGGATAGTTAAAGAGGCAACCACAGATGGTGGCTTTATTATTATTGCTAGATAGATGATAAAACTGAAAAAATTAAAATGGACACATTGCCGAGATACTTACACGTTAATAGAATAGAAGTGGTCAAGTTTGTGAATAAGCAAAGCTTTATATGTGTTAGAGCAACGATATGCAGTTGTGATCATATAAAGCCCAAATGCATGAGAAATGGTAGAATAGCTAGTGATGACATACAATTTGACGGAATAGATTATGCAAGTGTACTTTCGTGAAACTAAAGAACAGAGCAAGGATATAAGATTGGATATCGGAGGCAGATTAGGTTTTTGGGAACAAAAAATTGGTATTAAATTTAAGAAGTAGCGCTAAAGCAGTGGATATGAAATTGAAGGTATCTATTGTAGAAAGCAAACTCTTAACAAGATCTGTAACCGAGACTCAAACTGAAATTCGGAACCGAATTTGTAAACAAAGCCGAATCTGAATGTGGAGCTAAACCGTTATCAAAGCAAAACCACCAGGATTTTAACTCCGATAAAGATACTGCCAGCGGTATTAAAATCAAAAGGAGCTGCAATCAAAGTGTGAATGAATGTCTATGTATTTGCCACTCGGACACGAAACCTTAACTAAGGCCAACTGCATAGCCTCCAAAACCGCAAAGTTGTGAGCCAGGATCGAAATTATGTGCATGTTATAAATCAGTTATCACCAAAATTTAAACAGTGACTGTGCTGGTGGCGCGATAGTGGTTTAGTCGTTGATTAACAAGTAACGATGCAAGACATATGCACAAATATCCGTTAACTCTCAACGCAAATAAAAACAGCTTCCTCCGATATTGCTACGGCGGTTGCTCAGCGACTACTTAACAAAATGGAATAATAATATGTATGAAGTGAGCACAAATAATTATTTATTTGTAGCTGACGACCTCTGTTATAAATCTGTTAACGCGATATCAATAACGGAGTCGGAAGAAGCTTTAGATCTAATGTTTTCTGATAAATAAAAGAAATAACAAAAATAACACAATTTGTGTTATGAAGCCCACAGAATGCAGGTCTTCGAAAATATCTCGACTTCTAAGCAATTTCTGCGATTTTCACACTTTTCAAGGATTTTAAATGAAAGTCTCTTGTCAGACAAATTTTTGCGTGTGGTAAATCGTTTCTGCGCTACAGGCCGTCATTTTATCGCTAGTTTTCACAAGCATTTCGAATTGCCTGCCGAATAAGAGCCATGCCCAAGCCGGGAGGCGATACATTATGCTTCAAGTTTCAACTAGGGCTCGCTGGGAAAATATCTTTAAATCGATCGATTCTCCATTTGCATTTGCAGTGTCAACATTTTGTATATTTTCTGAACCCGGCCGCTACCTAGCAGACTACCTTTCTCTATGTTTCAAGGTTCCAACTGAAAGCTCAAAAAACCAATGGCAATGTTCACAATTTTGATCGAATTTTCTTACCATGCATATTGTGGAATCTGCTTGATTTAAGTTATATTTTCGCGTGTTGTGCGTGATTTGACCTGTCAACAAAACCTCGCATTGACTTCCACAGAGCTACCATGTGTTTGAAGTTTGAATTGTTTACCTCTCCGCTGAGTTACTTAATAAGTGATTTCTCAATTTTGTATTGAAAACGGGCGAATACATAAAAATTAACTTAGTTTGGTCAACATCACATCAGTAAAATTCTGGCTTTTATTTTCCTCCCTCTCGGAAAAAGTTTGAGGCTTAGGAGAATCACGAATACCTGAGCTCATTAACCCCTGAAATTCTACTTTGATTTACTAAAGCCTGGTAGTAGCTCACAATCAATTGAAAAGTTCTCATAATCTAAAACATTAAAAGTCTTTAGTTTCGGAAAGAGGTATTAGCGGAGACCAACGAAAGTGTTGGGCAGTAACTTGTTTTTTTGTTCAGATAGACTCACATTTAGTTCTAGGAAGAAAGCTACTTAAATTAAACGACCACGTCATCCATTTTGAAATATTTGAGAATCAAACTTTTAAACCTTTTAACATAGCGCACATCATTGCTATGAACGAATGCAAATTCAAGGCAAGAAGTGTGATTGTGCGAGTCGTAAACCAACTGTCTTTCATTTGTTCGCCAAACAAATTGGTTTATTCTTGATTTCACCAAATTTTCAGCGTCATACACCTGCTCAAGTAAGTACAAGCAAAATAACACAATGAAGAAGAAATGGCAAATTGGAAATATCACATATGTACGATGAAATTTTCAAAATCACTTCACTTTTTGAATTCAGACAGAATAAAAAAATTGGCTGCACCATATATTTTAATTAGAAATGAATATTTAATTTGTACCTTAACAAAACTTGTATATTTGAAAAAAAAAAATAGGTGAGTTTTATACACGGTATGACTTAAAGAATGTGTCTTCCAGAAAAAATTGCTAAAGAAGAAGTGAAAAGCGTAGTCAAAACACCTTTCTGGATATACTTAAGGGGCATGGTCTATGAAGTCGAACGTTGCTATATCAACTAGTTCTCGAGATAGTGGGTACTTATTTCTAGAACAATCAAATACTTGCATCATCAAAAGTTAATCATATAAATAAATTTTTAACAACGTAAATAAGTTTACTTTGCACTTTGAAATTTCACAGAAATTCAACTAATTTTAAAAGTACAAAAAGCACCTCAAATAGTAAAGAAGAAAAAAACTAAGTTTGGCAGCAAACTGAAAATATGCACATGACGCGTATGCACATAGAAACACACATACAGCAGCGAGCAGAAAAAAAGCATGGGAAATATTTTTTTCAAGTTTCGTTAATTATATCCTTCTATTCTTACTTCCGATATTTTAAGAAAAAACTGCTACGAACTTTCGTCAGAAACGAACGCGTACTTTGTTAGACTAAAATTGATTGAGCTATAAAACAAATATAAATTAAAAAAGTTAAAAAAATATATAAATTTTTGTTAAATTTACTCACATTTTTGAATTCTTACGAAAACGCTTTTGAGTTTGGTTTGCATAGCTGCAGATTCAGTTTCTTCTTAAAATATCAAAAATTAAAAAAAACGAATTTAGCTGACGAAGTTTGATACAAATATGCCACTGCTATTTTTTTGCTCGCTGCTGTACATCTGAATGTTAAGAGTGCTTTATCCAGTCCGTCAGTTGCATTGCCCTTTATTGTACACACATTTTGTTATTCATATTTGTTTTTGTTTTAGTTTGAGTTCTCAACAATGCCATAATAAAAGCTTCAATTAAAACTTGCACGAAATCAAAGGTAGACAAATAACACTGCGGTCGTTTGGGCAGACGACGAAACAATAAAATTTGTTGTAAAAGAAAGAAACATGCAGATGAAGGAAGTTGACGAACAAGGATTTCATATGTACGAGTATTGTATGAGTGTGTTTGCAACTTTATATGAGCTTTATTAACTATCTGCGATGACGGCATGATGCCAATGGCTTTGCGGACTGAGGTTATAATGGAATTTGTGATGAGCTTATAGTTGATAGATGGAGAAAAAAGAGGAGATAGGGGCGATACCTGTGCTATATGAGAAATGGCAGAGTTATGACTGTAGTGGTGACTGCGGATTAAATTAAATGAAATTGAATGAAGTGATGTAACTTGAAACAAATAAAAAGAAAGCACAAAACGTTATAGCAAAACATAGCGCTACTTCGTGTTACATAACATGACATAAAGTAACATAACACAGCATAATATAGCATTACATTATATTATATAACATGTCATGACATGCCTGAAGATGCCTTGCACCCTACACTTGAGGTTACACTGGACAATTTACTGCCTACGATTAATTTCATGGAAGTGTTATGTCGTTCTCGTTCGAGATGTTTTAAAAAGGCTAACTTTGATTTGCTTAATCAACTGTTAGCTTCCCACGATTGGTCTGACCTTTATGCTTGTACTGATGTTGAGGCTGCCACGTCTATTTTTTATAGTTACCTAAGTGACTTTATTAATCGTTGCGTTCCGGTTCATTTTGTGAAGGCTAAGAGTAGTAAACCACCTTGGTTCTCGAGGCAACTTGCTAACCTGAACAATATTAAATCGAGGCTCTACAAGCGTTTTAAAAGATCTGGTTATTCTGAAGATTTTTCTAAATATTTAGATGCCCGTTCCAATTTCCAACGCCTGAATCAAAACTGCTACAAGTCGTATTTAACAAGATGCAAAATTGAGTTTTTTAACAATCCTAAAAAATTTTACGGGTTTGTTAATTCAAAGCGCAGATCTTCGGGATTTCCATCATCTTTGTCTTTGGGTGGCGAGAATGCTAGCCTTGGCCATGATATTGCCGACTTATTCGCAGAATTTTTCAAATCGACCTATTCGTCAACCTATACCCAAACCGGTAGTTATCCGTTCGAGATAGTTAGTTCTAACTGTATTCTCAATCCAGTCATTGATAGTGCCACTGTACTTCAGAGTTTTTTAGCTCTGAAACCGATTTTTTCTCCAGAGCCCGATGGTATTCCTGGCTGTATGCTTAAGTTCTGTGCTGTGAACTTAACAGAACCGATCGTAAAATTGTTCAATTTATCTTTGCAATCGGTGTCATTTCCATCAATTTGGAAACAGTCATTTATCATACCTCTGCACAAGAAGGGTAGTAGATCTAATATTGAGAATTATAGGGGAATTGCTAAGCTTTCAGCTATTCCTAAAACCTTTGAACAAATAATTACCTGTCAGCTTCAACATTCGTGTACTTCCATATTATCACCCTTTCAGCATGGGTTTGTGAGATGTAGGTCAATCACCACAAACCTACTTGAGTTTACCTCTTTAGTTCGGGATGGTTTTTTGGCTTGCAAGCAAACTGATGTGATTTATACGGATTTTAGTAAAGCTTTTGATTCAGTGAATCACGAACTTCTGATTCTGAAGCTTGATTTACTGGGCTTTCCGAAGAGTCTGACTTCATGGCTCTCAAGCTATCTTTCTAATAGAACCCAAAAGGTGCTTTATAAAAATATTATTTCAAAATCAATTAATGTTACCTCTGGTGTATCTCAGGGCAGTCATTTAGGCCCATTGCTTTTTACTCTTTTTATAAATGATCTGCCACAGATTTTGAATCATTCACGAGCTCTAATGTATGCCGATGATGTAAAAATTTGCTATACATGCTTGCCTTCGGAGTTAACTCGCTCAAATCCACTTCAGGTTGATTTGGACTTATTTCAACGCTGGTGTACAATAAATGCATTAGTTCTCAACTGTTCCGAATGTAAGTTCATGACATTTCATCGCGTGAAGCCTGTCCTGTCGTCTTATGCACTTTATGGAGCGTATATCTTCGATTAACGATTTAGGGGTTCTGTTTGACTCGAAACTGAGCTTCAACTCACATATTTCAGCTATTACTAATAAAGCAATGGGTACCCTTGGTTTTGTGAAACGCTGGGCTAAGGAGTTCAAGGATCCGTATCTGACCAAAGTCCTCTACACTTCGCTGGTCCGCCCAATACTTGAGTATTGCTAGTGTGTTTGGTGTCCATTATATATTACTCATATAAAGCGTATTGAGTCTGTGCAGAAACAATTTTTAATTTTTGCTCTACGGGCCTTTAACTGGGACTCAAATCTTCATCTTCCGTCTTATAGAAGTAGACTTCTTCTCATTAATTTGCCAACTCTGGAAAATCGTAGAATATTACTCGGGGTAATGTTCCTGCATAAGCTAATTCTAGGTGAGGTTGACTCCTCTGAGCTGCTAAGTCGATTGAGCTTTGCAGTTCCTGCTAGGACGTCCAGACACTACGTGCCCTTCCATTTACCCCTGTGTCGTAGAAATTTTGGCAAAAATGATCCTATACGTGTTTGGTGCTCGTACTATAACGACTTGTATAATTGCATTAGTATCGAATGTTCGTTTGTTGCCTTACGCAATGGTATACTTTTCAGTCTCAACTGATATCTTAAAGTTTATTTGTTTAATTTGTAATGATAGTTTAATTTTAGTTCTTGTTCAATGTTAAAAGAAATTGTAAATTTTTAATTTATTCCATTTTTAATTCTATACTTGTATATATTTTTACGCTATCTTTTTTTTTATGTTACTTTCCTTTGTATTTTGTTAGTCGACCACTCTTGTTAGTTGACTTTAAATAATTAACAAAATAAATAAATAAATAAATAAATAATATAAGAAACATTGCGTAACATAACAAAGCATAACATAACAGTACAACACATAACATAATATAACATAAAATAACATAACACAACATGGCATAGTATACCATTACATTACATTATATAACATGATTTGACATAACATAAGAAAGCATAACATAACATAACATTACAACACATAATATAACATAACATAAAACAACATAGCATAACATAGAAAAGCATAAAAAATATTATAAACACAACATAACATAGCATAACATAAAATAAGATAATATAACATAATCTAAATGTGAAAAAAATCTAAATAATACCAGCATATCCAAGATACCTCAAGAATTACATAAAATAAAGCGCAGGTAATTTATAAATATGTATGTATAATATAACATGACCTAGATTTTATTTACATAGGTTGTCAGGTTTCGTTGTGAAAAGTTTGAAAACAACAAGTAAACCGTTCACAGTTTAGAACGCATATCCCTCAACAGCGACGAAACTACAACGG
This sequence comes from Eurosta solidaginis, assembly GCF_040869045.1. Classification (NCBI taxonomy): domain Eukaryota; kingdom Metazoa; phylum Arthropoda; class Insecta; order Diptera; family Tephritidae; genus Eurosta; species Eurosta solidaginis. The sequence continues at coordinate 15,923,142 of NC_090320.1, forward strand.
CGGGACTGAACAGATTCTTTCTTGGATGACAGTAAGCACTTCATATTGTCCTCTTTTAGCGGAAGATTTAACTTTTTAAGCTAGAACGCCAGATAGCAAATCTCTCGGTTCCGTTAACTTTCTCTCTAGATAGCAATGAACCATCTCGGTTCGTCAATTTCGCCATTATTTTTATTGATGAACTCGTTTATAATCCTTCTGTCATGCGTGGACTTCCTTTAAGAATTTCCACACATTATTCATATCATTAAGTACTATCCCGTCTGAAGCGACCTGGAGGAGGGATGGTAGGACGGGCCAGTAGGGAGACACTCTTGCCGTGCCCCGACATTAAAGCAACTTCAGTAGCCGCTCTAAATCTCCTTCCTCACTGATTTAGCGGCAGTTCTGTATAAAGACTCGGTTTGATAGCTTGATTTACTAGACATTCAAGCAGCGCTCATGGTACATAAATCCACCATCGCATCGTCTAAGGTCGTCATACTCTCGAAACTTCAGGAAGATGTTCCGTATAACATACCAGCAGGTTTATAGACTCAAAGAAATGGTTACTTCAGAGTTTGCAGTAGTTTTACAACAGACAACAACAATTGGCGGTCCCGGGTTTTTTGTAACCGCCCAGCACAGCAACAAACATAATAGCGGAATTTACTCAGTGAGCAGGTGTGCACATCTTTTACGCTGCACAATTTTTTTTTTGCAAATTTTGGTTACCTAAAAATAATGGTCCGAGTCTACATTTAAACCTTTCCAACCTTTTCGGCCTCTGTTACTTCACCTGCGCCTTAAATTATGCTGCAATACAATTTGCAGTAATCTAGTGCTTGGTAAACATCTCACAGCTGGGCAGCAACAGCAAATCACACCGCTGGTGTTGACCAAACAGAGAAATTCACTAGGTTGCCAAAAGCAAGCAGCTCAATTCTCAACTCATTTGTAAGGAAGTATGGATAAGTTGGCACTTCATTTTTCGCAAGTCAATCAGGTGAGTTTGGTGCTTTGTTAAAGGCAACCTGATCTCCATTCCTTACTGCTTGCATGGAAGGTTTGCTGTCTTAGGACGGCTACTGGCCCTCATCACCATGGATTCGGCTGCCTTTATGGCGCACGTTACCTCATTCAACGGTTTTCGGAGTTACAGCTGGTACATCTTCGGCTTTCGTTCCCCCGCCATGCAGTCATGAAGGTCATCCACTAACCGGGACTCGTCGTAGGCAAGCTTTGGTGAGTGGATAAAGTCCAATGTGACACAAACAGCGTTAAAAATTACACAACGAAGAATGGAGCAGTCGTGAGGCTGGGGGATAGAGCGCCGGTTTCAGTACCAGTGTTTCTGTAGATACGAAGCTTAGCTGAAGAAAAATTTTCTAGTTTCATTCGTTGTCAGTATTCGTATTTTTTGTTTGTTTGTTAATTAATAAAAAAGCGATATTAAACTAAATCAAAACACAGATTTAAGTCTAGCTGTGAGCGAAGTCAACCGTAAACAAGCATTGGCATATTGGATTTGTATAAATATGCGATAAAAACTAAAATTGTTTAACTTCAAATGGATTAAATGTTAAAGTTACAATTTTGCAGTATAATCCATAAATAAAGCATAAGTAGAAATTCAATGAGATTAAAATAGTATGCGGTGAATGCTGTGATTTCACACTGAAATAAATTCCAATTGTTTAGAAAAAAAACCAAAAATTTTTTTTATGCAAATCATTATAAAAAAAGTGCATTAAAATCATTGCAAAATGCATGTTTTATTAATTTGGTCTCAATTTCCTTTAAAAAAATGGGTAAAAATTTAAAAAATAGTAAAGTAAATAGTAATAAAAATCAGCTTTCATTTATTTGCCTTCGCATTTACATTTTCATATTCATTTTGAAAACTTTGTGGTTTTACTTGGCATTTCCTACAAATTGGCATTCCAGTTGAGTTTGGTTTTTGCTTTTACATTTGAAAACTCGGTAAATGAAATATATAGATATCGATATCATATATATATTTGCAGATACATACATATGTGTTGTCTTTATGTTTGTGCATTAGACTGTGCAGAAAAAATTAGCAAAAGTTCGTCCTTAAATTATAAGCTTATGTTGATGTGTGTCTTTTTTCATTTGTGTAAAAATTTTTATACTCAGTTGAGCAGAGCTCACAGAGTATATTAAGTTTGATTGGATAACGGTTGGTTGTACATATATAAAGGAATCGAGATAGATATAGACTTCCATATATCAAAATAATCAGGATCGAAAAAAATTTTGATTGAGCCATGTCCGTCCGTCCGTCCGTCCGTCCGCCCGTTAACACGATAACTTGAGTAAATTTTGAGGTATCTTGATGAAATTTGGTATGTAGGTTCCTGAGCACTCATCTCAGATCGCTATTTAAAATGAACGATATCGGACTATAACCACGCCCACTTTTTCGATATCGAAAATTTCGAAAAACCGAAAAAGTGCGATAACTCATTACAAAAGACAGATAAAGCGACGAAACTTGGTAGATGGGTTGAACTTATGACGCAGAATAGAAAATTAGTAAGATTTTGGACAATGGGCGTGGCACCGCCCACTTTTACAAGAAGGTAATTTAAAAGTTTTGCAAGCTGTAATTTGGCAGTCGTTGAAGATATCATGATGAAATTTGGCAGGAACGTTACTACTATTACTGTATATGTGCTAAATAAAAATTAGCAAAATTGGATGAAGAACACGCCCACTTTTTAAAAAAAAATTTTTTTAAATTCAAATTTTAACAAAAAATTTAATATCTTTACTGTATATAAGTAAATTAAGTCAAAATTCAACTCCAGTAATGATATGATGCAACAAAATACAAAAATAAAAGAAAATTTCAAAATGGGCGTGGCTCCGCCCATTTTCATTTAGTTTGTCTAGAATACTTTTATTGCCATAAGTCGAACAAAAATTTACCAATCCTTCTCAAATTTGGTAGGAGCATAGATTCTATGACGGTAACTGTTCTCTGTGAAAATGGGCGAAATCGGTGGAAGCCACGCCCAGTTTTTATACACAGTCCACCGTCTGTCCTTCCGCTCGGCCATTAACACAATAACTTGAGCAAAATCCGATATATCTTTACTAAACTTATCCCACGTACTTACCTGAGCTCACTTTTTCTTGGTATAAAAAATGGGCGAAATCTGACCATAACCACGCCCACTTTATCGATATCGAAAATTACGAAAAATGAAAAAAATGCCATAATTCTATACCAAACACGAAAAAAGGGATGAAACATGGTAACTGGATTGGTTTATTGACGCAAAATATAACTTTGGAAAAACCTTTGTAAAATGGGTGTGACACCTACCATATTAAGTAGAAGAAAATGAAAAAGTTCTACAAGGCGAAATCAACAGCCCTTGGAATCTTGGCAGGAATACTGTTAGTGGTATTGCATATATAAATAAATTAGCAGTACCCGACAGATGATTTTCTGGATCACCTAGTCCACATTTTGGTCGATATCGCGAGAACGCCTTCACATATACATCTAAGGGCCACTCGCTTTTAAAACCCTCATTAATACCTTTAATTTGATATCCATATCGTACAAAAACATACCAGAGTCACCCCTGTCCCACCCTAATGGGGATATCTCGGAAAGGCGTCCACCTATAGACCTAATGCCCCCTCCCTCTTAAAATGCTCAGTAACACCTTTCGTTTGATACCCATATCGTACAAACATTCTAGAGTCACCCCTGGCCCACCCTAATGGCGATATCTCGAAAAGGCGTCCACCTATAGACCTAGTGTCCACTCCCTCTTAAAATGCTCAGTAACACCTTTCGTTTGATACCCATATCGTACAAACATTCTAGAGTCACCCCTGGCCCACCCTAATGGCGATATCTCGAAAAGGCGTCCACCTATAGACCTAATGCCCACTCCCTCTTAAAATGCTCAGTAACAGCTTTCGTTTGATACCCATATCGTACAAACATTCTAGAGTCACACCTGGCCCACCCTAATGGCGATATTTCGAAAAGGCGTCCACCTATAGAACTAAGGATTACTCCCTTTTAAAATACTCATTACCACCTTTCATTTGATACCCATATCGTACAAACACATTCTAGAGTCACCCTGGCCCACCCTAATGGCGATATCTCGAAAAGGCGTCCACCTATAGACCTAATGTCCACTCCCTCTTAAAATGCTCAGTAACACCTTTCGTTTGATACCCATATCGTACAAACATTCTAGAGTCACCCCTGGCCCACCCTAATGGCGATATCTCGAAAAGGCGTCCACCTATAGACCTAATGTCCACTCCCTCTTAAAATGCTCAGTAACACCTTTCGTTTGATACCCATATCGTACAAACATTCTAGAGTCACCCCTGTCCCACCCTAATGGCGATATCTCGAAAAGGCGTCCACCTATAGACCTAATGCCCACTCCCTCTTAAAATGCTCAGTAACACCTTTCGTTTGATACCCATATCGTACAAACATTCTAGAGTCACACCTGGCCCACCATAATGGCGATATCTCGAAAAGGCGTCCACCTATAGAACTAAGGATTACTCCCTTTTAAAATACTCATTACCACCTTTCATTTGATACCCATATCGTCCAAACACATTCTAGAGTCACCCTGGCCCACCCTAATGGCGATATCTCGAAAAGGCGTCCACCTATAGACCTAATGCCCACTCCCTCTTAAAATGCTCAGTAACACCTTTCGTTTGATACCCATACCGTACAAACATTCTAGAGTCACCCTTGGTCCAGCTTTATGGCGATATCTCGAAAAGGCGTCCACCTATAGAACAAAGGATTACTCCCTTTTAAAATACTCATTACCACCTTTCATTTGATACCCATATCGTACAAACACATTCTAGAGTCACCCCTGGCCCACCCTAATGGCGATATCTCGAAAAGGCGTCCACCTATAGACCTAATGCCCACTCCCTCTTAAAATGCTCAGTAACACCTTTCGTTTGATACCCATATCGTACAAACATTCTAGAGTCACCCCTGGCCCACCCTAATGGCGATATCTCGAAAGGGCGTCCACCTTTAAAATACTCATTACCACCTTTCATTTGATACCCATATCGTACAAACACATTCTAGAGTCACCCCTGGCCCACCCTAATGGCGATATCTCGAAAAGGCGTCCACCTATAGACCTAATGCCCACTCCCTCTTAAAATGCTCAGTAACACCTTTCGTTTGATACCCATATCGTACAAACATTCTAGAGTCACCCCTGGCCCACCCTAATGGCGATATCTCGAAAGGGCGTCCACCTATAGACCTAATGCCCACTCCCTCTTAAAATGCTCAGTAACACCTTTCGTTTGATGCACATATCGTACAGACACCCCTGGTGGAACACCCCCTATGGAACTAAGGATCACTCCTTTTTAAAATACTCATTAACAGCTTTCATTTGATACCCATATCGTACAAACACATTATAGAATCACCCCTGGTCCACCTTAATGGGGACATCTCGAAAAGGCGTCCACCGATAGACCTAAGGCCCACTCCCTCTTAAAATGCTCAGTAACACCTTTCATTTGATACCCATATCGTACAAACAAGTTCTAGAGTCAGCCCTGGTCTACCTTTATGGCGATATCCCTAAATGGCGTTCATCCATAGAACTATGGCCTACTCTCTCTTAAAATACTCTTTAATACCTTTCATTTGATACACATGTTATACAACCACATTCCAGGGTTACCCCAGATTGATTTTCTTTATTTTGTCTCCATAGCTCTCAACTGAGTATGTTATGTTCGGTTACACCCGAACTTAGCCTTCCTTACTTGTTTTGTTTCAACTTGGCTTTTGCCATTCTAGAAACCCTGTATTCTTTTCTGACGTCTTTTTGCTTGTTTTGGATGAGAGTCGCGTTGTTACACTTAAGAATACTTCTTGTTTCATCAATCTATTCGAAAATGACTGTGGGAAGACATCAAAACGACGTCAGTGCGTGGCCAGTCTTAAATGCTCTTTTTCACATTTTTTTCTGATTTCAAACCGGCGGTACCCAAAATATATTATCTGATCCTCAACAAATAATATTTTAAATCTTTCGGTGAAAGATACCATTTTCCGCCCGGCGGTTTGTAATCGGATTTTTTTCTTAATTCAGGGCCGATCTAGTATTCACAGGCTAGGGTGGACCTTATTAACCAATTTTATTCGATCTATCCCCTCAAAAAGAAAATACTAAGGTCAAACATTTCATTTATAAATTTTGGTACCGATTGGAAACGCATAAGGCGTGACGCACAGTGATCAAAATTAAAATTTCTCTATGGAGACTCAAAAAATAATAATTCCAACAAAGTAAATTAGCGTCGAGAGAACCCTTCCTCACCCATGAGGAGCGTTCGATTCATGTGGCGCTGATGCAGGAACTATGGCTCTCATTGAGAGGAAAAGTTTCGGGACTCAGAGCGCGCGGATTTGGCAATCGGAAGGAAGAGCGCTAGCTCCAGTCATGGTAAGAAAACAGCTGTACTCATATATACTGCCCAATTAAATTACTGAGAATTTTGACGTGCTGACCGTCGAGCAGTAGAATTAGCAGACATTTATACTAGCATTTAACAATATGGTCCGTAATGTAAAGGCAAAACTGCGGAAATCAAGAGACTAGTATAAGGGGAAAGTCGTAAACAGCGGTTGTTCATAAGCACGGATGCAGATGAGCACCACAATGCGTTGGGGGAGGATATACATATGATAGAGGCGAGCCTCTACCTGCTGCAAGGGAGTTTGCAAATAGGCAACAGGGTTAGTATCCTTACATTCATTGGTCCAAAGTACAGCAATGTTCTTGTTATAATATTGAGCTCTGAACACGATGTATCAAGGTTTGATCGGATGGACCTTAATAGATCATGTGTATCAGCTTCAGCAAAGCTCCCTTAAGAGGGTAGAGAATGGAGAAAACTTAAGACACTCTAGGTCAACGAGCTGGACCAAATCGTTTGTTCGATACATATGGACTACTCTAATGTATATATGTAGATACATTCACACATATATTAACTTTTTTTCAATGCAATTACAATTTTATTATGCAATATTTTAGGTACATTTTCTCATTTTTAATGCAATTGGTTTTCTGTTTAAAATTTTTCGGTTTAGTTCTATTTAATTTGTTGCTTTGTGGTAAATGTGGTTAGAATTCGCAATTTTATCAATTATTTGCATGAATGTTTAACATACCTAATATTAGGGGATTTTCTTTTTTTTTTGGAAAATTTGTTTTTGTGAAATTTTGTTTGTTTTTTGAAGTTCGAAGTGAACTGGTGGAAAAAGGCAGCTGTTATATAAAGATATTCTAGCAAATCCCTGGTGGTGAAATCATGTCGAAAATTCAGTTGAATGTATTTGTTAAACTTACATCAAATTAATTTGCTTCGCAGAAATATTGGATAAAATGAAAGTAACTTTGGAATTAAGCTTAATTTTAATTAGTTGAAAAGCTAGCAAGTTAATTCAATTACATACTTACATACATATATGCATGTCTAATATTTTTCCATTTTTTTACCAGAATTTATTGACACATGTTTATTTTTGAGTTTAATTTCTTAGGTAGAGAATTAAAAACATCCAGATAGGATATTAAATTTGAGCTGATTTTAAACTTTTTTAAACAGGTGTTCAGAAAAAGAATAAAATAGTCTCATTGCAAACGAAAATAAAAATATAAGCAAACTAATGTGTATACTTGTACGCTACTACGCTAATACGTTGGCACGCTTGCGGTAACACGCCTATATACTACTCCTATTACGCTCCTATGTGTTTACATTTGGTCCATACATCTACGACAATGACTATAGTTTTGTCTATGACAGTGACTGCAACTTCTACACTAATACGCTTCTATTCTAGTACGTACTTAAACTAGAAAGCTTAAACTTTAGTCCGCTTTTGTGCTTACACCCAACTACGCTTATATGATACTGGCGTTATATAAGATGATTTGCTACGAATTGCTTATATGATTTCCATCACTAACTAACAACGTGTAGAGGGGGTTTCTTATGACACTTGAAAGTTAAGTGCATTCATACATAAAGAGGCGAAAATGATCATTGTCAAGGAATATACTGCCATGCCCACGCACTTCTTTCTGGAAACCATATTAACAGACAACTGCTTAGTCCAGACTCTACTCTATGAAAATTGTGGTTCATTTCCCAAAGCATTATGACATTCAAGTCGGGTAAGGTTTTTGATTCTTCAGATGCGGAGAGCCCCATTGCCAGGGAAAAAACAGATATAAGCCAGAGAGAAGCCCATTGCCAGAGACAAAACAGTTATTAGCTAGAGAGAAGCATGTCACTCGACTTTAATCCGGGTGTAATAATGAAATAAACTTTTATCTACACAGTGGATCCTGGATTCGTAAGACCTCTGTAATTTAATTTTGCTGACGATTCTACGAGTGATTGCGGCTTTTGAGCAGGCTGCTCTAACGACAACCACATAAGTGCAGTTGATAGATAATCAGGATCTTTCGACCTTTCAATTAACTTGACGTTTTTTCGGTACCAATGATCTAAGATGTGCGAGAAAGTTGAAGAGATATTTGTACATAGTTGTATATGCTATATAGATACAAGTAACACGGGAGCTGGTGTACTTGATGATTTTTGGGCTCGTCTCTCCTAACCGCATTCTACATACCGGTCACTGCATAGTTCGCATACCAATTTTTCAGCTCCAGCAAGTTATATTAGTGCACGAGTAGGGGATTGGTGTTGCCCAGTGAGTGTGCTACTACTATTAATTGCTAGTAGTCTTCTAGGCCATCATCAATTATAGTCAGCAAGAATCGTCCACTCTTGGTATTCCTTGTTTTACCGAAGGTACCCAACATACCCTCCCGACCTGTTATCAGTAATAATATAAACAGCTATCACCCCGATCTCTGCAGTTTTTTCGCCTCGCGAAGCCTGGCATTGTCACCGCCCAAATCATCAGCGATCTTGTTTACAACAAGGACACGGCAAATATCGATGATATTGAACATCCGCGTTGATGGCATTACGCTACCGACTGTCTTAGTTGTACCTTAAATCCACAGCCGTAATAAAATCCTCAAATCTCTTGCCCGGAGCACTTGGGGTAGAGACAAAGAAATGTTTATTACCACTTACAACGCAATTGACCGGCCGATGGCATGCTATGCGTCCCTAATGTTACTCACTGGAAGAAAGACAGGCCCACCAAAACACTGCCCTCGGATCACCACCTACACAACGAGGCAAGAGTAATACCTATTAGGGAGAGAAATGAAATGCTGAAAAACAGTTTCTGTTGAATACCCAGAAACTTGGGCATCCCAACAGACATTTGATTGATGAGGCCAGGGGCTTAGTGGGTCATCATATTGCCAATGTATACGGTTTAAAGGCTTTCAAAGTCAATGAAGTACTTAATTCAGTACTATTTTCAATACACAAAATATTTCAAATAAAACTTCACACTCACCTAATTCCCTTGGTCTCGCATAAATGTAGCTCACCAAAAACACCACAACCCAGCTTCTCAACTATCACCAATGATTGTCGTGGAAATTCTTGCACCTGAAAATTGGCCTGCTCTTCGTTGACATCAACGCCAACACCAACATCACAAACAACACCATTGCCAGTCATGTCCAGATTATAATGATGCGGTTTTGTAGCATTTAATGTGGCTGCCGAACTTGAATAACCATATCCGCCACCCGTCGGTGTTGTTGAACTTGATGCAAGACTTGCTGTTGTTGAAGCGAGACTACCACTCCCACCACCAATACTGCCATTGGGTAATGTATTGCATGCACCAGCTCCAGCAGCTCCTACACCACCACTACTAATACCACCTGCTAGAGCAGTATGTGAACCATTATTGGCGGCATTTGCTTTGCAAATCGCTGTGGTTGCATATTTGTCATTGCTGGTCGAGCCCAACATTGGCGGCAAAGGTGGTATGGGTGGTGCACAATGTGTGGTTGCATGCGTTGAATTGGATGCTGGTGGTGGCGGTGGTTGAGAATGTTGATGTTGCAATTGTTGCAACTTTTGACTGGCAGTTGATAATTTGGATTGGAACATGCTGTTGAGGGTATTGCGTGCGCTGGTGCTGTAGTTGCTGCTACCACCACCACCGCCACCTCCGGTGCCGTAAATCGAATTTGTCTTTTGTGCGCTGGGCAGTAGATCTTGCATATGCGGTACAGCATATTCTTGGCATACAATGTCGGGTACATCTGTAAAGAGAAGGAGAAGAGTTGATGAAAGTTAGAGTGGATTTATAGAGAAAGGGGGCTTTAATGCATAACAAGCTTAATTTCCAATCTATATAATTGAATAACACTGATCAGCTATTGAGCTTCTGCTTCTCAATCGGAAAAATTGCTACACTTGAAAGACTTGAGGCTAAAGTAATCTATATTTATTGGAGTTTGTCTTTTTAAAAATGGCAGAAATTTCTAGGTAAGTGCTAATTAGTGCCGTTCTTGAACTGGGACTTGAGCCATATTCTGCGTTATTTAGATTCAAAACCATATTGTGGCGATTACTTTAGCTAATCAGCTACTTAAGCGAGCTTGTGAAAATGTAAAACCGCCGTAAAGCTCTCTACGTGAAGCTTCCTCACATTCTACTAGCCCATTGCTTCTTCTGATTTGGATAACGCATCGCGCATACGAAATAATCAGAGGAGGTGTGAATATCTTGTTATTATCGACAAAAAATTGGTGCACTTGTGCCGTGAGGGCCACGTCACTGTGCGTGGGGAGCCACACTGTTGTCTCTTCACTTACGGACGGAGGTCAATAATCACTTAATTTTTCATAAAATCTAACGATCACTAAGCCGTTCTTCCTTGCCTATGTTCAAGATCAATCACATCTTATTTAAAGGCAGCTTTTGATCTGAAACTCGTTCATCCGCCGCACCTTCAACCTGTTTTTCGAGATGGCCTGGAAGCTCTTGGTTGCAAATATAAGCATCTACTTTTATGCTCTCTCCAAAAATCAAACCTTGCACTCTTTAAACTTCTAAAAACTCGTTCATTCTCGAAGCATGAGAGATTGTTTGCCGTGCTTCGCCGATGACTCAAAAACCGTACAAAGCACAACATTTTATTAGGAACATATCTACGATTTTGACAGTGAGTAAAAATGCTTGGAAGTTAAAATAATTGGATGCTGTACCTTAAAATGACGACTTCTAGAATTACGTCAGGACATATGTAATAATTTATAAAGACCCCAAAAAGACACAAACTAGGCAAATTTTCTTTAATAATAAATCATATATCGAAGGGCTCTATAAATAACATTATATAGGCAAATAAGATCCAGAAATTTAAGAAAATTATTCAAAATATGGACAAACCGCGATGCAGAAAAACTCGGAATAAGGACAGAAAAAAATACTGTAACGAAGTAAAAGAATTTTTGATTGTTATCGGTTCGAATCACTGAAAAATTCGAAATGTCTTTCATACACCAGGGCAATGGTACTAGAATTTCAAAATTTAAAGTATTCGCGACTTCACTTTAAACTTTTTAAAATCAAATTGATGGAATGATTACCTAAGTTTTCACTGCTTATATACCTCTCAGTTGGTTCGTTATAATATTCTCGCAGGGTCTAGACTTTTGACGAACATTCTTTTCGAATAGTTGCTTATTAACTTCTCGTTCTCTTGCTCTCATATTCGCTGTGTCTAATTACATGTGTGTGTGAATTTTTTTTACTGTCTTCTTAAGCTAATTACGATCGTTGTTCCATGGCAGTATGTACTTCGTTGCAGTATGCATGAGTGTGTAGCTGTTATTGTTCTCGTCCGCTTACTTCTACGGAGACGTCGAGGAGTGAAAATTGAATATAAAGAATGTTAGTACTTGGTGGGGATATGGCATCAGTTTAGTGGTGTCTGAGTGGAATATTACCCTACCTCGACCTGTAATTCGAAAAAAACCCTACATTAACACTTTTAATAAACGCCCTATCTAATATCAATTGGAACTTGAACCCAGGACCATTTGTGTGGTAAGCGAGCATGCTGTATTCGCACCACGGCTGCCACCAAATTAAGTAAGCCTCATAAAAAGTCATTTGTTCTCGTTCGTTTATAGGTTTTGTTAAGGATTTTATATTGCATACCAAAAGGATACTCATACTGAAATTTTTATTACGGGAAATATTGTAACTGGGAACTGTTACTACTAAACTCTGAGGTTTACACTACTACAGCGAAAACGGGAGACAGTTACACAAAGTACTACTTTCACACTACAGGGTTAAAGACTACCTCCGAACTGGTGCTAAACGGATGCAAAGCGGGAAAGTTGTTAGCCACACTGCTACCAACAGCACTTAAGTCTGAGCTATATGAATACCTACGACTGAATCGGTTAATAACGCATTCAAAGAGCCTGCAAGGGGGGTCAACTGCCATTTCGTGGGACATCGCAAAGTTAAAAGTGTCAGCTCAAAGCGGTGCGATGGGACAGATCAAGAACCAGTACTGTCTCCTTATGAGATAGTTCTGTAATAGTTCGGAACTGTGCAGGCCAAATGTTTTAGCCTACAAAGTATTAGTTACAGTTGAAAATATATTTTTTTTTGTTTTATTATACACATAACGACTAAGCACTTTTATTCATTAAATATTACAACTTCCAGTTAAATCGCTGAAATGGAAACATTTTGATTTTCGAGAAAAAAATTAGCAAGCCCTTAGAAAATTGCTACAAAACAAAAAAAAAAAAAAAAAAAATTAATGCACAGAAATATGCTGATGGAAACTATGAATATATAAACCAAAACCAGAAATCATACAAAAAGGACAAAAAAGAAAGAGCATATAAAGAAACTTTCTCAACAACATGTTGGCCAAAAGAGTTTAGAGTGCAATTTAAATTCCATTTCAGCTGACATTTTCAGCAGGATTTGCATGTGCACATGCAAAAATAAACAAGAATGCGAGCAAAATGTATTTGAAAGTAATAAAAAGAGGAAGCAAAGTAAACGCGAATCAACCCAACTAACCCAAAGTGTGCGTAAAAGGTTTTATTAGAACCACCTAAATACTACATAATGCTCTAAGAATTTGCTCTGAAAAGAGTCATAAAAATTAAGTGAATGAGAAAAGATTTCGAATCCAAAAAAATTTGGATTCTTTCGTATACATTCTCTCCTAACCAAAAAGAAGAAAGATTTCATTCGAAGCCATGAAACTCAAATTTTTCGGAGTATTTCCCGCAATAGCTAGAACTTATTTATTTACATATTCATCTAAAGGATACAAAGCCGCAGATGGGGCAAAAAGGAGAAGAAGAATTTGGAGTGGCTTGGGGCGAGAAAAAGATAGTGTAAGCCGTAGAGCGTGGTAAGATGGGACAAATTTACTAATATTAAAGATATGGAACATAAATGAATATGAAAAAAGGGGGAAGGAGTAAAAGAGAATGTGATGACTCTTAAGTTGAAAAAAGATTGTAAGACAGTAAGAGAAGAAGTGTAAATGCAGTGAAAGATATTGCGTATAGCCGGAAAGCGGTTTAGACCACTTGAGGGGCATCTGTGGTGCTGAGGTGGTTGGTTGTGTGGTTGTAGAGTGGTATATGGATATTAAAGAGAGAGAGGGAGAGATAGGTAGACAGACAGAGAGAGAAAGAGAGAGATTTGTAGATGTAAGTGGAGAGAAGTAGGCATCTGGCAAAAAAGGAAATGTGGAAAGAGTTGAATCAAGTGGGAGAAAAATACAAAGAGAGCTTGCTATTAAATGCATACCCCTAATTTAAATCTAAATAACTTCAATGAGTTTGAGTTAGACCGAGTGCCTGAAATACTTCATATTTTCTATATCACTATACAAACCTATTTTACATTGTGTATAGTAGTCCCACCGAACTTGAGAATGTTAGCGTTGGTCTAATAGAACTATTTTTCACGCCTTCGTAACTATTTTAGCAGAGCAGATTATTTTGTGCCAGATTTTGCACAACTTTTAAACCTTCGAGGAATGGTATACGGGACTCATCTGTGGCAGGGCTGTGGTGAACTTTTTCAGGGATGGGTCAAAGCAGAATGGGAATTTTTGAGCGGTGTATTCTGCAGCAAACATACAGTCTGCCAAAAGTTAAGACCGCCCGTTCACTAGAGCAGCTTCCAAGATGTAGTCGCTGCTATCGGGGATGCCGTGGACGGGATATTATCCAGTACATCATGTGTTAGAAAGTTTCAAATCTAATCTACACAGCTGCGCTGGATTAACACTACCCGAAGCCGGGTATCGAGATCTTTTTGATCTGTTACTGTTACATCGCTTAACCCTCATGTAACCGGTTGTCCACATTTGTGGCAAAATTGGAAGGAAAATCAAATGAAATAAAAATTTCATAACTAGTAGACCCCAAGGGTTTCAGTAGCTAACAAATGAACAATTTTAAGTCGATTTAGTGCATAAGGTCATTCAAGGGTTTATTAGCCTGACCCCCAGACCCTACTTGAAAAAAGAACACCACCTCTCAGCCGGTAGTTTACATTTTTTGTAGACATCATACAAAATATATGAATAATTTTATCATATTGCTGACTTCAATTTGACGCAACACAATTTTTTCATCTATTAGTGGTAATAAGCTTTCTAAAACTTTCACTAGGTTAGGTATCTCATCGATAGTATGATGGCTTAGCCGAAATCCATAGCGCACGACTATATGTCTGAAAGAGTTAAAGAACCCTCACACAGGACTGTACATTATTGAGTATCGTCTAGCGCTTAGACGCAGTGATCAACCCAACAGACCTGGGGGGTAAGGCTTGGCATGCACCGATATCTGGTAGAAGTACGCAAAAGGCAGTTTAGGATGCTTTCTTTCAGAAACCCTCGGTACAGCAATCGGTATGAGATGGAAGAAGCTTTGGACTGCAGGATGAGACAAACACGTATAGCTATCGAAACGGCACTAGATCAATCCCATTCTGTGACTTCTGCTGTTTACAAGGTCTGCCGTCGTAACTTAATGTGTCATCACTAAGTCTGAGAATATTCAATTGAGGGGTTTACTTACACATATTTGGAGCAGCGGTCACACAACCTAACCTTACTATAGTCATCATTTGTTGTCAAAAGCCTCAAAATAAGTACTAATTCAAAAACTTTATTTTACAGTACTGCTGGTTTGGTTAGCTAGGTGCAGGTGTGATGCACATATGTAAATAAATTTTTATAAAAATACTTTGAATATAAATCAACATGCAAGCATAAAAATGACAACTTTTCACAACAACTACATTTGCTATACATCACTCGGATGTGTGTCTTTGTGCATGTGCATGCGTTAACTTCATTTTGCTTGCATTTGTAGTTTTACTGCATATCAATGCGCCTTGTTTGCATGCACTTTTCATACGCATGTATGTGTGCGTGTGAGTGTGTAGATTTGTGCTTGTGTATTAAAGGGAAATATTGTGCGCGTGAGCCCTACGAAATCCTCAAATTCAATTACCATTCAAAACTTGGCGCCGCAAAAACATGCAATGTTAAAATAAAATCGTTCGCATTTACATGCAGCACGTACGGTTTAAATAACAACAACAAACAAGTAATACACACATATACTTGTACAGATGTCTTTAGCAATAATGACTAACAACAACAATAGCAGCAAGAAAAACAATCAACAATAATAATAACACCAGCACGCAATCACTTTCTCTACATCGCTGTTGAAATGCAATTTTCTTGAAGCATCATCCCTTCATCAACTTGTTTTCGAACAATTTTGTTTGCACGAGTTGTAGTGTGGCGCTCGTATGCGTGTTATTTGTTACTCATACGACATGGCGCACCAACATTGACCCAGCAAAATATGCAAGTGCAAATTCTCCTTTGTTATTAACATTTTCTATCGCTAATAAAAGTAAGCAATGAGTTATCTATTTTTATACTCAGCTAAGCAGAGCTCACAGAGCATATTAATTTTGTTCGCATAACGGTAATCCGTAACGGCGTAAACTAATCGAGATAGATATAGACTTCTATATATCAAAATGATCTGGGCGAAAAAAGAAATTCATTTAGCCATGTCCGTTCGTCCGTCCGTCTGTCCGTAAACACGATAACTTGAGTAAATTTTGAGGTATCTTGATGAAATTTGGTATGTAAGTTTCTGAGCACTCATCTCAGACCGCTATTTAAAATGAACGAAATCGGACTATAACCACGCCCACTTTTTCGAAAATCGAAAAAATTCGATAATTCATAACCAAAGATGGCTAAAGCGATGAAACTTGCTAGGTGGGTTAACCTTATGACACAAAATAGAAAATTATAAAAATTTTGGACATTGGGCTTGGCACCGCCCACTTTTAAAAGAAGGTAATTTAGAAGTTTTGCAAGCCGTAATTTGACAGTCGTTGAAGATAACATGATAAGATTTGGGAGAAGCGTTACTACTATTACTATATATGTGCTAAATAACAACTAACTAAATCGGATGAAGAACACGCCCACTTTAAAAAAAAAATTGTAAGTCAAATTTTAACAAAAAATTGATTATCTTTACAGTATATAAGTCAATTATGTCAATATTCAACGCCAGTAATGATATGGTGCAACAAAATACAAAAATAAAAGAAAATTTAAAAATGGGCGTGGCTCCGCCCTTTTTCATTTAATTTGTCTAGAACACTTTTAATGCCATAAGTCGAACAAAAATTTACCAATCCTTGGGAAATTTGGTAGGGGCATAGATTCTATGACGATAACTGTTTTTTGTGAAAATGGGCGAAATCGGTTAACGCCACGCCCAGTTTTTATACACAGTCGTCCGTCTGTCCTTCCGCTCGGCCGTTAACACGATAACTTGAGCAAAAATCGATATATCTTTACTAAACTTAGTTCACTCACTTTATCTTGGTACAAATAATGGCTGAAATCCGACTATGACCACGCCCACTTTTTCGATATCGAAAATTACGAAAAATGAATAAAATTCCATAATTCTATACCAAATATGAAAATAGGGATGAAACATGGTAATTGGATTGGTTCATATAACTTTAGAAAAAAACTTTGCAAAATGGGTGTGACACCTACCATATTAATTAGAAGAAAATGAAAAAGTTCTGCAGGGCGAAATCAAAAGCCCTTGGAATCTTGGCAGGAGTACTGTTCGTGGTATTACATATAAAACTAAATTAGCGGTACCCGACAGATTATGTTCTGGGTCACCCTGGTCCACATTTTGGTCGATATTTCGAAAACGCCTTCACATATACAACTAAGGGCCGCTTCCGTTTAAAAGCCTCATTAAGGGCTTCATTCTCCATTACGAAACGAACGTTCGTTTCGCCTCGGAGAAGAATCGCTAGTGTATTTGCACTATGTTAAACGATAGTAACATATCATTTGACAATTGATTTCGCCTTCCTGTTTGACATAAAGTTAGAAACGTAAAGGCCGAACGAAAATAATCGCGAATACCATTGCTAGACGAAATCGTTTAGAGGCGAATCGTTCGTCTGAGCTATCATTCGCAATACAGAATGAAGCCCTAATACCTTTCATTTCATACCCATATCGTACAAACACATTCTAGAGTCACCCCTGGCCCACCTTTATGGCGATATCTCGAAAAGGCGTCCACCTATAGAACTAAGGCCCAATCCCTTTTAAAATACTCATTAGCACCTTTCATTTGACACCCCTATCATACAAATATATTCTAGAGTCACCCCTGGCCCACCTTTATGGCGATATCTCTAAAAGGCGTCCACCTATAGAACTAAGGCCTAATCCCTTTTAAATAACCATTAACACCTTTCATTTCATACCCATATTGTACAAACACATTCTAGAGCCATCCCTAGTTCACTTTTATGGAGATATCCCGAAATGGCGTGCACCTATAGAACTATGGCCCACTCCCTTTTAAAATACTCTTTAATACCTTCCACTTGATACGCATGTCATACAAACACATTCCAGGGTTACCCTAGGTTCACTTTCCTACACGGTGATTTTCCCTTATTTTGTGTCAAAAGCTCTCAGCTGAGTATGTAATGTTCGGTTACACCCGAACTTAGCCTTCCTTACTTGTTTTGTTTTTCAGTTTGCACCCGAAAAGTTATGAGCTATTATCGAAAAGTTATAGATTTTTTTCGAAAAGTTATCGACTTGTTATCGATTTGTTATAAAAAGTATCAATGTTATCGGAAAATTATGAATTTACGGCTGAATTCTGTAATTCAGTCTCATCTTAAGTCTCTAAATTTGAGATTTTCCTTTAGAGACAATTTTTGTGACTTGAGATGATTTGGGTATTCAGCAAACGAAAGTCACAAAAACAATTCACCATATCAACAAAATTCACTAAAACGACAATTTACTCATACATTGAACAAATAATATAGCATTGCATTTTGTCAGCATAACGTTGGGTGGTATTGTGGCTGAGCTTGCGAAGACGCCGTTCACAATTTTGTATAGAAAATCCCAAAGTGTGTAGGTTCGAATCTCAGCGGTGCCATATTAGAGTCCGATGTTTGTTTTAAGTGTTTTCTGTTTTTTAATTTTTTCTATGCTTATTTTATTTTTGAGGAATAAAACAACATATTTAAAGCGTTTTTCGAAAATAATTTTCAAACGTTTTCTGAAATTTTCATGTTTGTGATCTGCCCCGGCCCAGCTCAGCAATTAGTGATTGATTTTGTGAAGCTGGAGACGCGAGAAAGCGTAGGCAGGTAGGTAGGTTGAACTGGCCGGTCCATGAGGACCTCACATAGACTGATTGAGTCCGTAGTGTTACCAGAAGTTTGTTTTAATGACCAAACTGAAAAACCCCATCAAAAATCAGGACCTATGTTATAAAATAACTCCGTCCTCTTGGCAAATACTAGAAGCTTCCTAGGACTTAAGCCACTTGCTGCTTCTAGGTCTGACAGCTGTATCACTCCTAATAGCTGGAGTCTTAGCCTGGCAAGTGCAGGGAACGAACACAGAACGTACTCGATCATTTCCTCCTCCAACCCGCACTTCCTACATCTGCTATCCCTGACCAAGCCTAATTTAAAGGCATGTGACGCCAGAAGGCAGTGTTCAGTCAGAATACCCGTCATGAGTCTACAGTCCTCTCTGTCTAATGATAGGAGCAACTGTGTTAGTCTAAGGTTGTAAGACCTACACATAATCTTCGACACTATACAGCCCCGCGCTTGAACCCACGCCTTTCCTGCTTGGTCGATCATGTGCACCTCTCGCCTTCGCTTAATCTCGCCCAATCTAATTGGGACATCTACGGAGCAAGCTTCAAGGGATGCGCCCTTTTTAGCTAGTTCGTCCGCTTTTTCATTCCCATCTATTCCCATATGCCCTGGGGCCCAATATAGATGTATGCTTCTCCCTGTCCCGATCCTCTCCAGAGACTGCTTACAGTCTAACATGCATTTAGATGCTGTGCTATGCGAGATTATTGCCTCAATTGCTGCTTGACTGTCAATATAAAAGTTAACACAGAATGGCAAATTGTCTCAAAAGTGATTTGCACCCCAAATACTCTCTAATAGTGACTAGAGACGGCTTACTGAATTCAGGTGTTTATTATAGATTTGTTATAAAAATGCTTATGGCGTATTATCGATTTGTTATCGAGAATTTATAGATTTGTTTTCCAAAATTTAAAAATTTTCTATAGATTTATTATCTAAAAGTTATCGATTATTTATGTAAAAAAATTAAAAAAATATCTAAAAGTAAGCAATTTGTTGTCGTAAGGCCAAGATCTATTATCAAAAAGATATTTATTTGATATCGATACAATTTCGGCGATAAGCGGCCGGCGAAGCTTTGCTCATTGTGTTGTTTCTCGTAAAGATGTCTTCGTTTTGGTTTAACTTCAACACCTGGGTGAGCTCCATTTTACGAGTAAGTAGTACTCACGCCTCTTTCTTATTTACTTGGTTTTTGTTTGCCACCCAGGCTTAGGAGTGACTCAAGCTTGTGCTCCTGAAGGATTATTGATGGTTCATAAAACTTATTTGTGAGCGGATTTTTCCTACGAGTTGCGCAATATTTTCATCTTCGACGATTTTTCAAAATTATGGCTTGGGGAGTTAGGGAGCGAGGGATGTAATGTAATTCATTTGAACTGAAGAAAAGGCCCCCGCACACTATTTCGGTGTAGGAAACTCAGTTGAAACAAATTTTCTCAGAAAACTGCTCTTTCTGCCAAAGTCGCGTGTCGATTGGAATACCTTCTGGGCCAGGTTGCCTGTACTCGTTCGTATAATACTTCCTAGACTGAACCGCTCTAGAGCTTTAGTTTACTGCACTATATTCATTGTATTGATACTTTTTTGTCGAGTGCATAATTAAGTGTTTAGTAATCAACTCAGCCGACAAATGAAAATGTGGGGACAGGAGTTGTAAACGTCAGTCAAATGAATATCATCAGAAGATTGAAGAAATCTTACGCTTTTGTTCTTGCGTAGCTTAGTTATGTTGCGCCCATAATCCTATTCAGCACAAGATCGATAATATTGCACTACTCATGACTAAGGTTTTATCTGGCGCCCGAGTATGACCTAGTAGTAGAATATGGTTATTTACACCGACTGATTAATGTTGTTATGAGAGGTTTATAGAACTTGTGGAAAAAATGGGCGACAGTCACGCAAAGTAACAGTTTCGCTCCACAGGTCAATTGACTACCTCAGAACTGGTGTTGATCGGTTGCAAAGTGGGACAGTTGACAGCCATATTTGTACCCAAAACTGTTTCGTGGCTGCTATGACAAAACTAAGTGTTTTGATTTGTTCTCGTGTACCCCAAGAATAATTTTTGTTGCCAGTTTATTCAGGTTAATGAAGGTAGTCTTGCTGGACGAATTGTCCTTTTCACCATAATATATTAAATATTCTTAAGACGTGCAGTCGGCTTGCCGCCATATCGCCCCCAATTGGCGCCCGAGTATGCACCTAACTTTAAGTAGGGACATATATTTTCTAGCAATTGATACACGCTTCTTACGAACTCCTGATATCAAATAACATCGTATAATGATTTTTTACAATTAGATAACGCTTGGATGGTTTCTGTCAAGTATACAATTTGGATTTCCGAAGTATAAATAATGTCTCGAGATTTTGTCTAGAGATATTTTAAAATGTTGTTTCGGTGACAGCTTAAAGGGATAAAATCTTCGCTAGAACTCTCTAAATATTTCAAAATGGTTTGTTTCGCTATATTTTATTGCCACCCGATTAGTGCCTAATCTTCCACGTGAAGTACGTACTTAGCTATTTTACTACTGGGCTAACTTTCACCCATGTATACTATCGTGCATGTGTTTGTACAACAAATTTGCATACATTTGTTAGAATGCAAGACAATTGTAAGTTATTCATAGCTTTTTTTTATTTAATACTTTCGTTTTTCTGTTAAATCTTCACTACATTTCTTCTACAAATCCTTCATCAGCTGCTGCTGCTCTGTTCTGCATGCTGCTGCTGCTGACTGCAAAACTTTTCCCATTTACTTAGTTTCCTTAACTTATAAAAATAACAAGAAGAAAACACAAGGCAAGAAGAAAAAATGGAAATTAATTGCAGCACAGAAAATGCACATTTGTGACTGTCCTACGCAAAACAGAGCTCACCTTTGAAATGACTTTATATATGTATTAGTGAACTTTCACACAAGTATTTATATATGTATATGTGCGTTGATATATTTATATTTAAATATGTATATGTGTATGATTATTTTATTTTCCAGTTTGTAAGTGTCTGCTTTCATTGCATTAAATTCGTCCAAAACAAAATTTGCATTTTCTTATGCGCTTCTAGCGCCCCACGTTGGGAGTCGATCCCAACCTTAAGTGTTAGCCTTAAGAAAGTGAAGAAGTTTACCCTGCTGCGCTCAAATCCAGTTTTAAGCCCTTAAACTTTTTAATTTTAAACCCAAACTTATGCAGCTGCAGTTTACATTTTTTTTGCTTCGTTTTTCACTTTGGAGTATATTTTTTGCCTCTTACGTAATTTGGGTGAGTTTTGGTTGGTTTCAGTTATTTTTTTTGTTTTCGTTGTTGCTCTTTTACAGGTAAGTGAACTCGTTATTTGTTTTTCTTTTCTTTGGTTTTTTCTTGCCAAAGTAACGCAAAACTATTATAACAAGCTTGTCCGATTTAAGCTAAGGATCTGTTCCATGTTATGTATATTTACAGCAACAAATGGATTCATGTAAACTGAATACTGCGCTTTGCTACTCGTGTAAAATTTGTGTGTATTTTACGGCAGTTTAGGCTACCTGCTTTTGACTAAGATATTGAAGTAAGCTCAAGGCTTTAATCTTTCGGAAATAATCCGAGCTGAAGTGCCAAGTCAATTACCGCGAAATCAGCCTACTTAATATCTAATAATAATAATAAAGTTCTATCTAGCAATAGCTGATTGGATCCTATAAATTGGACTCACGTAGTCATAGTCATAGTAGAATCCGCTAGGTGAGCTTTGGTTAATTAATCTTCAGAACTTGAACCCAGGCGATCTTACTATCTGCTGTGAGAAGAGTTAAGACCATGACTGTCCATTTGCTGTTTAAGCTGCATATTTTCATCCAGGTTGGCTTACACTTGCAATGAGACTATAGCCCCTTTGGACATTTTGTGTCGGTTGACTCGCTCATCTTATAAGCTGCTTTCAAAAATTGATCATATGCGGCTGTTGAAAAGTGTTCCAAAAACCTTCTGCATGATGAATGTAAAGCTTATTGATTGGTCTGCTGTATCTTGTTGCTTTGTGTGGTCTTCCTTCCACTTTGGGTATAAGGCTGACTTCAACCTATCCATCCAAAGTGTTACTTGCTTTGTAGGTCTTCATCAGTCAGAGAACACTGATGCCGTCGTCATTACAACGTTTTGTTATTATAGGAAGTGAATATTTTCAAATTTGGTGGACGAAGTTCTGTTCAGTCACAATGTCATAGTTTTTCACAGTTGAGGAGTAGACTGATTATCAAAACTCCGTCTCTCGGACTATGACAACGGGTATGGTTATGGTTGAGGTACTGTTATGGTTATGGTTATTGTTATGGCTACGGTTACGGCTACGGTTAAAGCTACAGATATGATAACGTGTATGCTTACCGTTTAATAACGGCTGTGGTTGCGATTATGGTTATAGTTATGGTTGAGGTTAAGATTGGAGTTATAGTTACGGTTGCGGTCAAACTGAATAGGGCTGCCCACGTAGTAGCTATGCACAAGAGACCGCAAAACACCATAAGTGAATAAGACGGTTAATTGAGTAATAAATTGACATGTGATGGGTTCATCACACAAATAAAGTTTAATGAATGCATAAAAGCCTCAACGACAACAACAACAAATGGAAAAACTGCAACCACAACTTGTATGCATTGAAAGGCAAAAATTGAAAACTTACGAGCTGCCAAACAACATTTCGGAATATGACTTTTATGCGGCCGTTTCAGCTGTCATAACGCCATATTGCGAAAAACAGAATACCATTTACAAATCACAAGAGAAATGTTAACGGAAAATATCAACAGCAGCAA
The DNA here is from genome assembly GCF_040869045.1 of Eurosta solidaginis. NCBI lineage: Eukaryota > Metazoa > Arthropoda > Insecta > Diptera > Tephritidae > Eurosta > Eurosta solidaginis. The sequence goes on from NC_090320.1 coordinate 15,946,738, forward strand.
AAAACAACAACATACGTCAAAGGTGAAACATAAAATCGAAATATGCGGTCACTGTGCGATAAGAGTTCGAACATTAGAACTCATTAACGCGACAAGCAAGCCAAAGTGACAATGGAGCTTTTGCACGAACGAGGGAGTATCTAAGTGAATGCCAGTAACGGAAGAAGTCGGGGAGAGAGAAATGGCGCTATTGGTGGCAAAAACGTTATTGACAAATGAAACCTGAGTTTTTGGTGGTGCAATTATGATGAGGAAAGGATATTAAAAAGCACAAAAAAGAGTTGCTAACAAAATGAATCCGAAGCAAGCATTGTGAGTAAGCGAAGCTGTGGGACATTAGCGCTCAACACTGGCAAGTTGTTCAATTAAGCGCGTACATGTTGCATATTGCATGGTGCTGCATGAGGCAAATGTTACAAATGCAAAATGATAACAACATACAATAAAAGTGTCAATAGCCTGCTTGACGTTCTATTTGCAATACCCAGTAGCACTGGCACATAAAGCCAAGCTTACCAAGTGGAAAGTCATCAACTGATGTCGTTTACTATAGTTAGTAACAATAGCTGTATTTCGTTGCTAACTAGTACAATTAAAACACTAGCTAGCTTACCGAATTGCATGGAAACCAACAATAAAAAGTAATCGAGTTGAGTTGGCTAAGCGCTTTCAGTTGAAACCGCTTAGGTAATTGTCGACCTGATTGATAGTGTTGTATAGTGTTGCATATTCAAAAATAGGGCACTATTGTGAACGAGCGAATGAAATGAACATACGAATGTGCTGATAAACAAAAATAGCAAAATAACAGCGTGGCGGCATGTATTCATGTATTTTGTTTTTGTAATTCTCTGGTTGAGTGTCAAAAACATACTGCGCTAGAAGTAGAAATGTCATAGCAGCGAAAAAAAGTAACAATTAGCTGATAAACCTCCACCATCTGTATGGTTTTGGCATAATGAAACTGTTTAGCTAGTTGAAGCGTTTTCTTCAAGCTCGCTTGAAAAAAAATACACATAATGATCGTGGTGTTAATGATAAAGGGAAGATGAAAACAGAGGTTAACACTGCAGAGTTACGGGTTTTGGTGATGCGTTGACAGCTGACACCTGCTGTTATGGTGATGACAGTTCCGGGTACGGTTACAGTTTCAGTTGAGGTAATTTCGTTTCAAACTTATGCCTGCCTTCAATGCCGACTATGGTAATGGTTAAGAACGTGGTTTTACTTACTGCCATGGTTACGGTTACGGTGTTGAACATGGTTATAGTTACTGTTATGGTTATTGTTTCGGTTGGGTTTACGGTTAAGGTCGCTGTTATGTTTACGATTATGGTAACATTTATGGCTACGGATGGGCACAGTTATGGTTACCCTTATGCTTATGGATTTTTTATGTTATGGTTACGTTTATGGTTACGGTGATTTTTACGAGTATGATTACGATTGTCGTTATGGTTATGGCTACGGTGATTGGTACAGTTAAGGTTACAATTATTGTTACGGTTATGATTATGGTTACGGTTACGGTTATGTTTATACTTACGGTTATCGTTATGGTTGCGGGTAAGTTTACGGTTACGGTTATGGATGCGGTTATGGTTATGGTTATTGTTATGGTTACGGTTACGGTTATGGTTATGCTTATGGTTAACGTTTTGGTTGTGGGTACATTTACGGTTGAGATTACTCTTATGGTTACGTTTCGAATACTGTGTATCTTTTTTCTAACTAAGCACTTTGATCACCAAAACACCCAAACTACTTATCTGTGAACTTTTAAGGAAGGCTATCTTTTCAAAGATCTCGGGTGATTTGAGAACAATTGCTTACAGTTAGTAGCGCTAAGTCTTTATGAAATTCAGACAGCAGTTTGATACGTTGGCGAGGCGAGGTTAAGTAGGCTAAATCTGGTTTTAGAAATCTTTCAAATAAGAGGTGATGTAGTGGGAATCGAAATAGGAGTAAGAATAGGTATATGAGTAGGTAAATGAATAGCAATAGACATAGGTGTGGAATAGGAATAGAAACAAGAATAGGCGTAGGAGTAAGAATAGAAATAGGAATAAGAACAGAATAAGAATAGGAGTACGAATAAGAATAGGAGTTGGAATAGGTATTGGAAGGAGAATGTGGATGGTGTGTGTGGTAATAGGAACAGGTATATGAATAGAAAGGAGAATTGGAATAGAAATAGAAGTAAAATTAGGAAGAGGAATATGAATAGGAGTAGGAACAGGTATAGGAATATGAAGAGGAAAAGGAATAGCAACGAGAATATTAATAGGAGGAGGAATAGCAGTTGGAATAGAAATAGAAATAAAATTGGGAATAGGAGTTGGAGTAAGAATAGGAATATGAATAGAAACACGAATTGAAATAGGAGTGTTAACAGGAATAGGAATAGGAGTAGGAACAGGAATTAGAATAGGAAGGGGAAAAGGAATAAGACCCAGCAAAGAAAAAGGAGGAGGAATAGAAATAGTAATAGGAAAAATAATAGGAATGTGGAAGGAAAAAGGATTTGGAAATACAAATAAAATTAGGAATGGGAGTTGGAATAGGTATTGGAAGGAGAATGTGGATGGTGTGTGTGGTAATAGGAACAGGTATATGAATAGAAAAACGAATTGAAATAGGAGGGTTAACACCCCTGCAAAAATCGCGAGTACTCCAAAATTAACCACAATTCATACAAAAAAGGTGGTCCAATTAACGTTGCAATGTCCTAGGACTGGACCATATACTCCAACTCCGCATTACATCAGAGTAAGCTATGGAGTACCCACAGTCCAATAAACATCGTGTAGTGATTATAATCGTTAAAAACGAGCAATGATCGGCTTACAATATGTTTGTGTAGAAACATGAGTTGGTCCATTGCTGCATTACAGTGGAGTATAATGGTAAGTACTCCAGTGGATCACATGATCCAACGATTTTTGCAAGGACGAATAGGAATAGGAATATGAATAAAAGATGAGAAATGGCTGCCGAGGAATAAGTAAGGTAGAATGGAAAATTTCCGGAACGAGGGCAAGTAAATTCTAATGAAGATAAATACGTATGTAGTCTGCTAGTGCAATATTAAGAATCGTCATACTTGTCAGATTTTACGGTGATAAATATCTGTGAGATAATAGGGTAAAGAGGGCATGGCATCGCCTTAAATATGGTCCTTATACATTACTGTAGCTACATGGTATAAAATAATATATGCAACACAAATTCGGGGATTCGACGTTTTTTTTATTAAAATCTCCGCAGATTGTTTGTAACTAGCATTTATTACCCCGTCCCCCGTTCAAATGCTCCTAACATTTTTGGTCGCCATTCACCTGCAGTTGAGCTTAAATGATGTTAACCGTTGATGACATAAAATGACAGTGCTAATAATTTTTCTTTTTTAGAATTGGTTATTCTTGTTGTTTTGTTGGTAGTTTTGAACTTTTTATGATCTGCTGCCGGTGGCATATGCATATGAGAATACTAAAGAGAGAAGGTAAGGTGAGACGTTAACGTAAATTACAACGTACATAAAATTGCTCCCGTGTGACCGTCACGTCACTTTACCAAAGTGAATGTGTTCGTTTATGTATTGGTATATGTATACGTGTGTGGCTATGTATTTGCTTTTACATGTCCTGTCAGCGACACTGGTGTCATATGATGACAAATGAAATTCACCGAAAACCTATAAGCAATAACAACGATAGTTAGCGATAGCAGCTACAGAAAACAAAAGTAACAACAACATGCAAAACTTTGATGACTATATTGGTTTTTTGTTGTTATTGTTGTTGGTTTCCCATCATATTACTATGTCATATGCAACTTTGATGTCGCACACACTTTTATCCATACTCAAGAGGACTCAAACACATATACATATGTAGCATTTTGGTGAACATGGGCATGTGTAAATTAAAATGTTATTTTAGTTAAACGAAAAATAACAACACAAAAACGTTACACCACTTTTTAAATACTATTTTATTTTTCTTTCGGCTTTTCACTCATTTACTTTGCTATGACAAATTACTTGGCCAGGTGTGAAATTTTCAACAACATTTCGTTTAAACGTTTTTTTTTCTTTTGCAAATTGATTAGGTTTATCGAGGGACAAAAATTTGCTAACGGTAATTATGTGAAAACAACTTTCTCTCTCTTCAGATGCCACTTTTGCTGGGTAGGGTGACATAAGGTCAACGATCGAAAGGTAAAATGACGTTATGACCACTAAAAATGGCCAGTTGACTTTATGAGCATTCTCAATATGACGCTTTGGGCAACTAGAAAATTTCTGTTTGACTTTTCGACCGTTTAGGGAAAAAGGCCGTAACCATATAAAGTAACAGAAAGGTGCTTGCTGCTGAGGGAGCTACTTGTAATCTTTGCAGAATTACGTACTCGGTGCAACACCGTTTAGACTTTCTGTTTCTAAAGAAATTTTTTGATGTAAATTTGTAAAGGTTTTAACCTGGAACCATCCATTTTGTATGCTGGCAAACTCATTCCATGCTGCGGCAGCCGCGGGATAATGGTGTACATCCTGGTGGTCATGTTGTTGTTGTTGTTGTTATAGCGATAAGGGCACTGCCCGAAGGCACTGGGGAGTGTTATCGATGTTGTTGTTGTTGTTGTAGCAATGCATCGCCCTATCCAATAGGTCCGACCGATCACAAATTGTCATCAATTTCCTCTAACGGGAGTCCAAGGAAACTTGCTGTTTCAACAGGGGTGGACCATAATGAGAGGGGTGTTAGAGGCGTTGGTTCCACAATACAGTTAAAGAGCTGGTTGGTGTCATGTGGGGACACATTACAAGCAGGATATATATATTTTGTATTTCGGGGTTGGCGGCCACTGTGGTGTGATGGTAGCGTGCTTCGCCTACCACACCGTATGCCCTAGGTTCACACCCCGGGCAAAGCAACATCAAAATTTTAGAAATAAGGTTTTTCTATTAGAAGAAAATTTTTCTAAGCGAGGTCGCCCCTCGGCAGGGTTTGGCAAGCGCCCCGGGTGTATTTCTGCCATGAAAAGCTCTCAGTGAAAACTCATCTGCCTTGCAGATGCCGTTCTGAGTCGGCATAAAACACGTAGGTCCCGTCCAGCCAATTTGTAGGAAAAAGCAAGAGGAGCACGACGCAAGTTGGAAGAAAAGCTCGGCTTTAGATCTCTTCGGAGGTTATCGCGCCTTACATTTTCTTATTTCGGGGTTGATTCTGGATAGGTAAGAGTTTAACCGTTTACAGTACCCAGATTGAAGTTGAGCTAGAGTGACGCGCGTTCCCTAGGGAGAGTGCGTTCCTCCTTCGCTAGTTATGGGTATTGTTCTTTGAGTACATGATTCACCTGGCTTAGAGGTCCGACCCCATGTAATTTGTTAGCTATCGATGTTGATGGTCCTTTGCCGGATGCAGATCCTGGACGTTCCGGTACCAAGCCCGACCATCTCGGGTACGATTTGTTATGAACACGTGGGACCTTCAGGCCATCCCGCCCTCCCACCTCCTACATCCATGAGGAGTTTAGGTTAGCCAGAGCCTCGGCTATTAATGAAACAGGATTCGCTGCGGATAGGTGAGGTTGATAATTGGGTTTGGAGAAGCTATATATTGCGCTGGCAACATGAAAGGGTTGCGCTACACAACCCCTTGAATCTATTTATTATCTAACCTCCTAACCCGCGGGGGATCCTGGTGGTTATCGCTTAGTCCTCTATTGACGAAAAAGGCAAACTGTGAATCGGATAATACTCCGTTAGTTACTGAAGCTTTATTATATTGAAAAAATATATTCCAGCTTTCTCGTAATCGGGTGATGGGAAATTGTCTTCGATCTTTAGTAAAAGGAGCACTGGGTTCCCTCACTCTCACTTTTTGATATTCATGGCAAAAGATGCTCGCATATCATACTCAAACTTTGTGTGTAGCAGTTAGCAAGTCACTATTTTTGCTCCTACAGGAACTTGCTAAGAACTTGAAACCCTATCATGCGCTGCAGCTTCTGGTAGAATCGTGGGCATCGTCACTTTTTTCGTAGCCCATGTATGAAAGTCTCGGTGATTGTTTGAAGTTCCCTGAAATCTTTTAGTCTAGATAGTCCCTGCAGTAAAAATTGGAGTTAGTCGTTTAAAGCGACAGTTGTGCCTTACAGGTTTGTGGAACACTTTCGAGTGATTATTGGTCGGATGCACAGCGGGACAGTTGGCAGCCACACTTGCACTAGAAAAATTGTATTCAAGTCTGCGCTATATGTATTTAAGTTAATCAACCAAAGGCATCGCTTGTCTCAGAACCACCTGTGGGATAATTGCCATTTCGTAGGACATCACAATGTTAAAGGTGTCACTTGGAAGGACTCGAGGGGATACTCACTGGATACGGCGTACTCACTGGAAACAATCGCATTATCTTAGGCGATTTCAATGCCCATCACGATCTATGGCATTCAAACTTGCGGGTGGATAGTAGGGGTGAGATGTTAGCGGATCAAATAGAAGAAACGACGTTCTGCACTATAAACGGAGACGCCCCCACACGTATGGTAGGAAGCTGTCACAGTTCGCAGAATATTTCAATCGTGAGCGCAGAACTCGTAAACTGCGTCAACTGGCAGCCGATGGTAAAATTGGCATCCGACCACCTGCCTATACTTATTTTGCTCGAGCGTCCCGCCGACTTCATCGTCGCAGTAAAATGCACTTTCATTAACTTTAAAAAAGGAAAGTGGGACGAATACAAATGCTTTACAGACAACCGCTTTGCTGCCCTCTCTATCCCAACTGATGCCCGCCAAGGGGAGCGTGCTTTCCGCAAGGTCATTGAATCCGCCTCCGCTCGTTTCATTCCCGCCGGTAGAATTCCCGAAATTCGGCCCCACTTCCCGGCAGAGGCCGCAAGTTTAGCGAGAGAACGTGACCTTATAAGACAGTTCGATCCCGGCGACCCCCAAATAAGGTATATAAACCAACGCATCAGATTGCTTGTAGATGAACACAAGCGTGCAAAATGGGAGGAGCACCTAAGCGGTTGTAACCTCTCTGCCGGTGTAGGTAAACTTTGGTCCACTGTAAAGTCCCTATCGAATCCGTCTAGGCACAATGACAAAGTTTCCATCGCCTTTGGCGACAAAGGGCTGTCGGATGGGAAAAAATGCGCGAGCGCTTTCTGCTGACAATACATAATGCATTCTACGGTCGACAAAAATAGACGCAGGTGCAACAGACACGCATGTAAACATAAGTTCCATCGGTCATGCTAAACCATCCAAAGCAGTGGGCCCAGACGGAATAGCCATGCCGATGCTTAAAAGCCTAGGGAAAGAGGGTTTCAAATATTTAGCACATGTCTTCAACCTGTCTCTTTCCACCATACCCGAAAAATGAAAAATGGCCAAGGTGGTCCCGCTACTAAAGCCTGCGAAACCAGCTAACATAGGAGAGTCATATCGCCCGATATCTCTCCTATCGCCAGTAGTCAAGACGCTTGAAGCCATTTTGCTCCCCCACTTCAAAGCAAATTTGCAGCTAGCCTGTCATCAGCATGGCTTTAGAAAACTCCATAGTACCACCACCGCGCTAAAGGCCATTAGCACCCAGGTAAATTGTGGTTTAAATCAGAAGCCCCACCATAGAACAGTACTCGTAGCGCTAGACCTAAAAAAATCTTTTGATACGGTCAACCATGGCACGTTACTGCAAGACTTGGAAGGGTCTACCCTTCCTCCATGTCTTAAAAGGTGGACCGCAAATTATCTGGGTGGTGGGCAGGCATCGGTGCAATTCAGAAACGAAATATCAAAGCCAAGAAGAATTGAACAAGCGGTGCCTCAGGATGGTGTCCTATCCCCAATTTTGTTTAATTTTTACCTATCAAAACTACCTTCGCCACGAGAAGGAGTTACTATCGTGTCTTTCGCCGATGACTGCACAATAATTGCCACAGACTCGGTCAAAAAATCGATGAGCTTTGCAACAGAATAAAGGGCTACCTCCATGATCTCTCCAGGTTTTTCGCCTCGCGAAACCTGGAGTTATCACCGACTAAATCATCCGCGACCCTATTTACAACTTGGACGTCCCAAATGCCGACCATTTTGAAGATCCACGTCGATGGCGCTACGCTGCCGACTGCCCTACACCCCAAAATCTTGGGTGTGACGTTTGATCAAGATCTACATTTTGGTGAGCACGCAGCCGCAATTGTTCCGAAAATCCAGAGCCGTAATAAAATCCTCAAATTCCTTCTGGCAGTACTTGGGGAAAAGACAAAGAAACGCTCATTACCACATACAAAGCAATTGCCCAGCCGTTTGCGTGCTACGCGTCCCCTATATGGTCGCCAAGCCTAAAAACTACGCACTGGAAGAAGCTACAATCCTGCCAAAATACTGCGCTCAGAACCGCCACGGGCTGTCTTCTTATGTCCCCAGAACACCATCTACATAATGAGGCGAGAATACTCCCCATCAGGGAGGGAAATGAGATGCTAACCAAAAAGTTCCTGTTGAATACCCAGAAACCTGGGCATCCCAACAGACACCTGATTGATGAGCCAGCACCGCCTAGGGACTTAAGGAGTCATCTCCGTAAGCATTTTGAGGAAATACGGCACCTAAGAACTTAGCCGTGTGAAGCAAAAAGCAGGTCCTTGGTGAATTCCACAAACAGGCGTCGGACCTTTATGCCGGGAATTGCCCGGTGAATCCAGTACTCCGGGAACAGTACCCAAAACTTGCGGAAGAGGAACTCATACTCCCCAGGGAAACGCGAGTCACTCTGGCTCAACTTCGTTCTGGATACTGTAACAGGTTAAACTCTTACATATCCAGAATCAACCCCGACATACAAAATGTATGCCCCGCTTGCAATGTGTCCCCACATGACACCAACCATCTCTTTAATTGTAATGTGGAACCAACACCTCTAACACCCCTTTCATTATGGTCCACCCCTGTTGAAACAGCAACTTTCCTTGGACTCCCGTTAGAGGATATTGATGACAATTTGTGATCGGTCGCGGCTATTAGGTGGGCGAAACATTGCTACAACAACAACAACAACAACAAGGGATATAATTAGAACTACTACCGTCACTCAATGCAATAGTTCTGTAATAGTTTGGAGCTAGTGTTATTTATAAGGTGTGTGTTCAGTTACCGATCTTCGGATAACGCGTTCCTGACCGCACGGAGGCATCTGCGTATTATGACTGATATTATAGAAGTGCGCACATCCTTCGCCTGTCCCTTGCCCCCTCCTTCTCAATTTCCCTTTACCTCTTCCTCCACTTCTCCTTCTTCCTTTCACTTATGTTCGATCACAACAAATTATTTCCTCTGCCATTATTCATTACACGACCAAAAGATTTTTAACTTCATTAGGAAAGCTGTTACAACAAATTTACTTGTCTTCCTACTATTAGCGATTACGCATTTACCTACATTCATACGTTCATTTAAAAATATCTTTAATAATTAATTAACATACCCGTGTAGTCCGGTGTGACATGTTGCCGTTGCATTTCATTCATTGAACAACCGCTTGCTGCACTTGTATACATATTTACATTGAATGGCTCATGATAGAGACTACTCTTGTCAATTGACTCTGAATCATTGTCCATAGTGACCGCCTGAAAAAAAAATGAAAAAAGAAATATTAAATTAAATTGAGCGCCGTCAGTGCTGTTTTTATGTGAAAATCGTGTCAAAAATAATACACAGTAATTAAGTTAAGAACTTCATGACATCATAAACTCACTTTCATGCCACTACAGTTGAGTCGTTTATCAGCACCGCCCAGTGTTTCAGGATTGAAATTATGTTGGAAAGCATCGAGTACATTACCACCACGGCCACGTTTATTTCTTATAACAATTAAGAGTATAACAACAACAAGCACCAATATTATCGCCACCAATACCGCAAATATGAAGCCAATAAAACTGTTTTCCGGTTCTGGATGATCTATGGGTTTGGGAGAAATCACTAAAAGAGCGAAAATGAAAATATATACATTTTTTTAAATTTGATTTAATTTCAATGCTTAATATTTTGCGTTGGCGTCACTTACCCGATGGAATTGGCGACAAACTACGTTCCCCAAATTTTCCATTAATGACGCGTTCAACTTCGTCACGCTGTAATGGATACTCTACGTTGTCTTGTGATGTTGCACCCGCACCGAAGGCAGCACCAGCGAAGTCTTCGTCTGTAAAATTGCCTATAATGGGCGCTGAAAGTAAAAATGGTAAAACAGAATATTGAATTAGTTGAGATTATGGTACACAAATATTAAAACGGACGGATATAGCAAGGAAAGAATAGCTGAGAAGAAGTCCATTAATTATTATTAAGACTAAACTCCAAGGCAGTCAATAGCATTTTCTAAAAGTAGGGCAGCTATCGCAGATCGGTAGGGATGGGTGGTACCACATTCATGCCTTTCAGGAGTCAGATGTCCGGAGTAAAACATTCGAGACGTAAGAGCAGAATACCTTCCTTCTATCGGTAACGTCCCCTTGGTTTCGATTGGAAAGTGGTTGCAAAGGTAAAGGACGTCGATAAAAAAGTAATGAGTATCAAGTTGAGGATGAAAATAAAGGTAAAAGTAAAGGTAAATTTAAAGGTTAAGGTTAAGGTTAAGGTAAAGGTAAAGATAAAGGTAAAGTTAAAGGTAAAGGTAAAGGTAAAGGTAAAGGTAAAGGTAAAGGTAAAGGTAAAGGTAAAGGTAAAGGTAAAGGCAAAGGTAAAGGTAAAGGTAAAGGTAAAGGTAAATGTAAAGGTAGGGATAAAGGTAGAGGTAAAGGCAAAGGCAAAGGTAAAGGTAAAGGTAAAGGTAAAGGTAAAGGTCAAAGTAAAAGTAAAGGTAAAGGTAAAGGTAAAGGTAAAGGTAAAGGTAAAGGTAAAGGTAAAGGTAAAGGTAAAGGTAAAGATAAAGGTAAAAAGGTATAGGTAAGGTAAATGTAAAGGTAAAGGCAAAGGTAAAGGCAAAGGTAAAGGTAAAGGTAAAGGTAAAGGTAAAGGTAAAGGTAAAGGTAAAGGTAAAGGTAAAGGTAAAGATAAAGGTAAAGGTCAAGGTAAAAGTAAAAGTAAAGGTAAAGCTGAAGGTAAAGGTAAAGATAAAGGTATAGGTAAAGGTGAAGGTAAAGGTAAAGGTAAAGGTAAAGGTAAAGGTAAAGGTAAAGGTAAAGGTAAAGGTAAAGGTAAAGGTAAAGGTAAAGGTAAAGGTAAAGGTAAAGGTAAAGGTAAAGGTAAAGGTAAAGGTAAAGGTAAAGGTAAAGATAAAGGTAAAAAGGTATAGGTAAAGGTAAATGTAAAGGTAAAGGCAAAGGTAAAGGCAAAGGTAAAGGTAAAGGTAAAGGTAAAGGTAAAGGTAAAGGTAAAGGTAAAGGTAAAGGTAAAGGTAAAGATAAAGGTAAAGGTAAAGGTAAAGGTAAAGGTAAAGGTAAAGGTAAAGGTAAAGGTAAAGGTAAAGGTAAAGGTAAAGGTAAAGGTAAAGGTAAAGGTAAAGGTAAAGGTAAAGGTAAAGGTAAAGGTAAAGGTAAAGGTAAAGGTAAAGGTAAAGGTAAAGGTAAAGGTAAAGGTAAAGGTAAAGGTAAAGATAAAGGTAAAAAGGTATAGGTAAAGGTAAATGTAAAGGTAAAGGCAAAGGTAAAGGCAAAGGTAAAGGTAAAGGTAAAGGTAAAGGTAAAGGTAAAGGTAAAGGTAAAAGTAAAAGTAAAGGTAAAGCTGAAGTTAAAGGTAAAGATAAAGGTAAAAAGGTATAGGTAAAGGTAAATGTAAAGGTAAAGGCAAAGGTAAAGGTAAAGGTAAAGGTAAAGGTAAAGGTAAAGGTAAAGGTAAAGGTAAAGGTAAAGGTAAAGGTAAAGGTAAAGGTAAATGTAAAGGTAAAGGTAAAGGTAAAGGTAAAGGTAAAGGTAAAGGTAAAGGTAAAGGTAAAGGTAAAGGTAAAGGTAAAGGTAAAGGTAAAGGTAAAGGTAAAGGTAAAGGTAAAGGTAAAGGTAAAGGTAAAGGTAAAGGTAAAGGTAAAGGTAAAGGTAAAGGTAAAGATAAAGGTAAAAAGGTATAGGTAAAGGTAAATGTAAAGGTAAAGGCAAAGGTAAAGGCAAAGGTAAAGGTAAAGGTCTTTACCTTTACCTTTACCTTTGCCTTTACCTTTGCCTTTACCTTTACATTTACCTTTACCTATACCTTTTTACCTTTATCTTTACCTTTACCTTTACCTTTACCTTTACCTTTACCTTTACCTTTACCTTTACCTTTACCTTTACCTTTACCTTTGTAAAGGTAAAGGTAAAGGTAAAGGTAAAGGTAAAGGTAAAGGTAAAGGTAAAGGTAAAGATAAAGGTAAAGGTAAAGGTAAAGGTAAAGGTAAAGGTAAAGGTAAAGGTAAAGGTAAAGGTAAATGTAAAGGTAAAGGTAAAGGTAAAGGTAAAGGTAAAGGTAAAGCTAAAGGTAAAGGTAAAGGTAAAGATAAAGGTAAAAAGGTATAGGTAAAGGTAAATGTAAAGGTAAAGGCAAAGGTAAAGGCAAAGGTAAAGGTAAAGGTAAAGGTAAAGGTAAAGGTAAAGGTAAAGGTCAAGGTAAAAGTAAAAGTAAAGGTAAAGCTGAAGGTAAAGGTAAAGATAAAGGTATAGGTAAAGGTGAAGGTAAAGGTAAAGGTAAAGGTAAAGGTAAAGGTAAAGGTAAAGGTAAAGGTAAAGGTAAAGGTAAAGGTAAAGGTAAAGGTAAAGGTAAAGGTAAAGGTAAAGGTAAAGGTAAAGGTAAAGGTAAAGGTAAAGGTAAAGGTAAAGGTAAAGGTAAAGGTAAAGGTAAAGGTAAAGGTAAAGGTAAAGGTAAAGGTAAAGGGAAGGGTAAAGGTAAAGGTAAAGGTAAGGGTAAAGGTAAGGAAAGGTAAAGGTAAATATAAAGGCACAGCTAAAAGTAAAGTTAAAGGTAAAGGTAAAGGGAAAAGGAAAGGTAAAGGTAAAAGTAAAGGTAAAGATCAAGGTAAAGATAAAGATAAAGATAAAAATAAAGACAAAGATATAGACAAATATAGAGATAAGGGTAAAGTTAAAGGTAAAGTTAAATATAAACGTAAAGGTAGAGGTAAAAGAAAAGGTAAAGGTAAATGTAAAAGTAGAGGTAAAGGTAAAGGTAAAGGTAAAGGTAAAGATAAAGGTAAAGGTAAACGTAAAGGTAAAGGTAAAGGTTAAGGCAAAGCGTCATCATAAAGCATCTATTACAAACACATTTGGTAATTGAAGATTAAGTTTGAGACATAGTTATCTGCAAGGCACATCCATATTCCCTTCTCATAGTTTAAAGCCTCATCATTTCATGTACCCTGTTGTGCAAGGTTGCAAGGTACACATTTCTACAAGCACTTTCCATGGTCCTATTAAAATACGCATTATCCATCTTCTTCATTGCTTATTTTAAAGCATTTAGTGTACAATGTGGGGGATGCTGAGAAAAAGCAAACCCTCAAGACTGCAGTGTGTAGCCGGACGCCATTGCTGTAAGGGCAAGGTTGTCATATTTCTGAAGGTCTTGATTGAGTAAAATTAAATTTGCCAAAAAACATTCAATACAATTGTGAGATTGAATTCTTCGGCATTTTTATTCAAACATTCAACTACACCATTAGATATTTTGTTGATTTTTCATCTTTTCTATCGCAATGTAACTATCTATATTCACGTTTATAAAAGTGTATTGAATTTGGTATATTTCGAACATTCAGTCAAGTAAACGCAAACACACATACATACGTACGTAGAGCAAACAAACGTACATCAGAGCAAATCTAACAATGATTGCACTCTTTCTCTGTTTATAAGTCATGCTTAATCTCTTCTAATTGAAATGCATCCATTTTTGTTCAGTTGCCAGCACTTTTTTTAATGGATTTCATTTTATTTTGAAATTTTTGTTTTTTACCTCCTTTTCATTTTTCATATTTCATTACTAACGTTATTCATTAATATATTAGTATGTGTTACATATATATGCAGTTTGTTTGTATGGCTATTGCCTGTTTATATCAGTGGTGCACTATAGAGCTTCGTAAAGCTTCGGAAAACTATGCAGCGTTTATCTACATATCGTGTGAGCGCAGCGACAGAGATTCAGTAAAGCAAGCAGTCAATCAGGTTTCGCTTGTACTTCAAGCACTAAACATTTTATGCGCAAATTCTGTGCTCAAAAATTCTCGATATAAACTTATACTAGTACAAACAAGTAAGGAAGGTTAAGTTCGGGTGTAACCGAACATTACATACTCAGTTGAGAGCTATGGTGACAACATAAGGGAAAATAACCATGTAGGAAAATGAACCGAGGGAAACCCTGGAATATGTTTGTATGACATGTGTATCAAATGAAAGGCATTAAAGAGCATTTTATGAGGGAGTGGGCCATAGTTCTATAGGTGGACGCCATTTAGGGATATAGCCATAAAGTTGGATCAGGGTTGACTCTAGAATGCGTTTGTACGATATGGGTATCAAATGAAAGGTGTTAATGAGTATTTTGAAAGGGAGTAATCCTTAGTTCCATAGGTGGACGCCGTTTCGAGATATCGCCACAAAGGTGGACCAGGGGTGACTCTAGAATGTGTTTGTACGATATGGGTATCAAATTATAGGTATTAATGAGGGCTTTAAAAGGGAGTGGTGCTTGTTGTATAGGTGGACGCCTTTTCGAGATATCGCCATAAAGGTGGACCAGGGGTGACTCTAGAATGCGTTTGTACGATATGGGTATCAAATGAAAGGTTTTAATGAGTATTTTAAAAGGGAGTAATCCTTAGTTCCATAGGTGGACGCCGTTTCGAGATATCGCCATAAAGGTGGATCAGGGGTGACCCTAGAATTTGTTTGTTCAATATGGGCATCAAACGAATGGTGTTAATAAGTATTTTAAAAGGGAGTGGGCCTTAGTTCTATAGGTGGATGCCCTTTCGAAATATCGCCATAAAGGTGGACCAGGGGTGACTCTAGAATGTGTTTATACGATATGGGTATCAAATTAAAGGTATTAATGAGGGTTTTAAAAGGGAGTGATGGTTGTTGTATAGGTGGTCGCCTTTTCGAGATATCGCCATAAAGGTGGACCAGGGGTGACTCTAGAATGCGTTTGTACGATATGGGTATCAAATGAAAGGGGTTAATGAGTATTTTAAAAGGGAGTAATCCTTAGTTCCATAGGTGGACGTCGTTTCGAGATATCGCCATTAAGGTGGACCAGGGGTGACCCTAGAATTTGTTTGTACAATATGGGAATCAAATGAAAGGTGTTAATGAGTATTTTGAAAGGGCGTGGGACTTAGTTCTATAGGTGGACGCCTTTTCGAGATATCGCCATAAAGGTGGACCAGGGGTGACTCTAGAATAAGTTTGTACGATATGGGTATCAAATTAAAGGTATTAATGAGAGTTTTAAAAGGGAGTGGTGGTAGTTGTATATGTGAAGGCATTTTCCAGATATCGACCAAAATGTGGACCAGGGTGACCCAGAACATCATCTGTTGGATACCGCTAATTTATTTATATATGTTGTACCTGCCAAGATTTTAAGGGTTTTTTATTTCGCCCTGCAGAACTTTTTCATTTTCTTCTACTTAATATGGTAGGTGTCACAACCATTTTATAAAGTTTTTTCTAAAGTTATATTTCGCGTCGATAAAATAATCCAATTACCTTACCATGTTTCATCCCTTTTTTCGTATTTGGTATAGAATTATGGCATTTTTTTCATTTTTCGTAATTTTCGATATCGAAAAAGTGGGCGTGGTCATAGTCGGATTTCGTTCATTTTTCATACCAAGATAAAGTGAGTTCAAGTAAGCATGTGAACTAAGTTCATTAAAGATATGCCGATTTTTGCTCAAGTTATCGTGTTAACGGCCATGCGGAAGGACAGACGGATGACTGTGTATAAAAACGGGGCGTGGCATCAACGGATTTCGCCCATTTTCACAGAAAACAGTTAACGTCATAAAATCTATGCCCCTACCAAATTTCAAAAGGATTGGTTAATTTTTGTTCGACTTATGGCATTAAAAGTATCCTAGACAAATTAAATGAAAAAGGGCGGAGCCACGCCCATTTTGAAATTTTCTTTTATTTCTGTATTTTGTTGCACCACATCATTACTGGAGTTGAATGTTGACATAATTTACTTATATACTGTAAAGATATTAAATTTTTTGTTAAAATTTTACTTTAAAAAAATTTTTTTTTTAAAAGTAGGCGTGGTCCTTCTCCGATTTTGCTAATTTTTATTAAGCGTACATATAGTAATAGCAGTAACGTTCCTGCCAAAGTTCATCATGATATCTTCAACGACTGCCAAATTACAGCTTGCAAAACTTCTAAATTACCTTCTTTTAAAAGTGGGCAGTGCCACGCCCATTGTCCAAAATGTTACTAATTTTCTATTCTGCGTCATATGTTCAACTCATCTACCAAGTTTCGTTGCTTTTTCTGCCTTTTGTAATGAATTATCGCACTTTTTCGGTTTTTCGAAATTTTCGATATCGAAAAAGTGGGCGTGGTTATAGTCCGATATCGTTCATTTTAAATAGCGATCTGAGATGAGTGCTCAGGAATCCACATACCAAATTTCATCAAGATACCTCGAAATTTACTCAAGTTATCGTGTTAACGGACGGACGGACGGACGGACATGGCTCAATCAAATTTTTTTTCGATCCTGATTATTTTGATATATGGAAGTCTATATCAATCTCGATTACTTTATATATGTACAACCAACCGTTATCCAATCAAACTTAATATACTCTGTGAGCTCTGCTCAACTGAGTATAAAAATGCTTGCTCGTATTCGTTGTGTACCACTGGTTCGTATTGTTACGGTACAGTTTTGTGAAGGGCATACATAAATATATTTTGCAATTAAAATCAGATCAATCAGAAATGAGTGCAATCGATTTGCCATTTTCATATGCAACAAACGCAAAAAATGGCATAAATGCAACAAAAGTGAATAAATAGTAGAGTAGTGAAATGAAAAAAAAGAAAATAAAAATTATTTGTACATTACCGCCGACAGCCTTGAGCACTTAATGCTCACCGTAGCACAAAAGTATTTTATCATCGTAATCTAATGCCATTGTGCACTTGCTGAGTTTGCTAAAATGTTGCCATTCGCAATAAAGTGAAGGTAAATTATAATGAAAATGCAATTCATTAAGTTGATACAAAATTGATGGATGTGATGATGGTAGGCGCATGAATGTACGAATACGTTTATGTTAACGTTGCTAGTCATTTGTATCCAAATTTCAAAACGCTTTTAATATACCTTCAAAAATCTATTAAAGTAATAGCTAAGCCAATTACAAAATCTCAATGTTGCTTTATGGCGTTAAAGCCACTGTTCGCGCCCAAGAGGTAAGAAAACTCATCCTCCACGAGGATATATTTCCAATTATGACAAGGTTAGGATAAGAAACTTAGACCAGTAGTAAGAAAGGCATTCGATGATTACCTTAATAACAAAATTTGGCAGCCAAACGATACAAAAAAGCGGCATGATTAGCAAAGGTGGTGTGCAGGCAATCCTTCTGCTCCTCCATAGAAGGCACTCGCGAGTCATCGAGACTGTGTCAAATTCTGTTTCAAGATCATTACAATGATATTTCGTAAGTGAGGACGAGGTATATACGCACATGGCAGGGCACTCGCTGACCACCCTGAATGTGATTATTGACAGGAAAAAGATAATTGTCGCATTCAAAAGTTTCTTTCCATTTTAATCGCCTAGTCTCGATGGAGCCACCCCGGTATTGCTTCAAAAGCGAGGTGACCCAACGGTACTCTAGCTGAAAAGGGTACATTGAGCTAGCACCACTCTTGCCAATATTATAAAAAGCTGGAGGAACAAAAATTATCTTCTTACACAAGGCGGGCAGCAAACTCCAGAAAATGCCAAAGACTACAGGCCTATACAGGCATAAAATATTGGAAATTTATGCTTAAGTTACTGGAAGGCAGCCGCGGTGGTGTAGGTACTCGGCTCAAGTCCCGTGCAAAGCGACATCAAAAACTTAGAAACAATTGTTTCAATTGGAAAAAAGTTTTTCTAAGCAGGTTCGGCCCTCGAAAGTGATTTGGCAAAAATACTCCGAGTGTATTTCTTCCATGAAAAGCTTCATAAGGGCAACCGCGGAATTAGTCTGCTTTAGATCGCATATGAGGTTTTATCTAGCGTACTGTAATTTAAATTTTTTCGACTTCAAAACTTTTTTAAAGAATAGATGAAAAGTCCCTGTATAAGTTGCAAGGCTATGATAACTAATGTCAAGCAACGAGGGTTACTCCGTAAGAATTAGGAACATTTCTAGTCATTGAAGACTAAACAAGGTCTCGGAAAATTTGAATACTTATTGTACGATTAAACTCAAGTTGTCCACTCAATTGAGACTAAGAGATTTAGAAATATTAGGTCTTTGTTGATGCTGCAAGGTTGTGCCAGTTATTACTAAGATGTAATAAAAATAAAATACAAAAATTTTAAGCACTTCCTTTATATAAATGGACAAAAATCAGCGAAAAAAGTCTCCTTATATAAATACATATTCTTGCTAAACTTTGATTTTTAAATTTTGACATAGAAACTGCAAAAATATTTATGAGAAGTAAAAATACATAAGTGGAGCGCACATAACTTGGATTGGAAAATTGGTAGGAAAGGAGATATTATTACTCAATCAATTGCGCTCCACCTTTATATTTTTACTTCTCATAAATATTTTTGCAATTTCTATGTCAAAATTTAAAAATCAAAGTTTAGTAAGAATATGTCCCCATATAAGGAGACATTTTTAGCTGATTTTTGACCTTTTATATATAGGAAGTGCTCAAATTTTTTTATTTTATTTTTATTTTCTCCTTTCCTTCCATTTTCTCGGTGTCTTAACCTATCTGTTAAGTTTTACGCATGTAGCTCAATGAGAACTTACATAAAAATCAATCCCAAAATTCTCTCCGTTCCGTTTGATTTTTCTAAATATCTCAGCCCGTGCGCTCCTTATCGATACGTTTTGTATTGTGTCATCGGCTTTCATCGACCTCTAGCTCATCGAGAAGTTACTTAAAACCCGGTTTCAAATTTCCAAATTATTACCTACCTAACGGATTTTTTCCCCTTTTGTTCCTTTGTCACGGCGTATAAACCTGTCTCTGAGGTTTCATGTTTGTAACTCAATGAGAACTTACTTTAGTAGCGATCTCAAAACACCAAATTTCCAAATTCTTATCTAAATATTTCGATCCGTGCGCCACCCAACGGAATTTTTTTCTCCTTTTCATAAATTTTCTCGGCGACTTATCCTATCTGTGAAGTTTCATAATTGTAGCTCACTGGGAACTTACATAAAAATCAATCCAAAAATTCCCTCCGTTTCGTACGATTCCCGTGCGCCCCCTAGCTAACCTTTTTGCATGGTGTCATCGGCTACCATCGACCTCTGAATTAAGTTTGAAATTTCAAGTCTCTAGCTCATCGAGAAGTTACTTAAAAGCTGGTTCGAAAATTTTCAAATTCTTATCTAATTATTTCGATCCGTGCTCCACCTAACGGATTTTTTCCTTTTGTTGCATTGTCACGGTGTTTTAACCTATGTGTAGCTCAATGAGAAGTTACTTAATAATCGATTGCAAGATTTGTATGAAAAGCGGACAAACATACAACCAACCTTATATAAAGGAAGTCAAAAGAGACGTACTTTTCTAGGGAACTGCTCTAGGCTGTTTTTTCTTTTCCTTTTTTAGCAGTGTGACCTTTGTGGTAAATGAATGAAGATCTTGGTATGATAATGGATTCAAACTCTTCTTAAATCTTAAAAAGATTCTGCTGATAAATCCAAACATCGAATAGACTAAAGGCAGTGCAAGCAAAACGGCAAAACTTCAAAGGAAGTAGACTCCCTGAGGAAGATATTTATAATAACGAAACGTGTAGCAGGAAAATTTAAACTTAGTTTTTTGTCCTAAATTAAGCGGCTTTAACGCCGGTAAACTTTTGTAGAAAACAGTATGCATTGCCAATGATCGGCATGAGGTCGAGGATGCGAAGAGCTGTC
This sequence comes from Eurosta solidaginis, assembly GCF_040869045.1. Classification (NCBI taxonomy): domain Eukaryota; kingdom Metazoa; phylum Arthropoda; class Insecta; order Diptera; family Tephritidae; genus Eurosta; species Eurosta solidaginis. The sequence continues at coordinate 15,966,842 of NC_090320.1, forward strand.
ATCTCTATAGGTACAGTGCAGACATCTACTTCCTATTGAAGTAATTGCGCTTAGCTGATATAAGGTAGCTTCCTAAGCTCATGCTCTTATCGTTGGAGACTGCATATGACGTATTGTATATCACACATGCGCTCCCTTTGCCGCCGGGGTAGCTTTCGAAGAGGTAATATCACTACTGCAACACAGAGAGGGTTCAAAGTTTCCATCTCAGGCGCAATTCAAAACCCATACCTTGAGCTTACCTCTTGACCGAAAATCATGTTGAAGATGTTTCCTGTTTGATTTGCAGGATAATGAGTTTACCCAATGCCCTGCAAGGATAGTTGCTCGGTTCTTTCATCAGTGAAGGTTGGCGTCTACTCCGTCTTCTGGCTGTCTTCTTCACTTCCTAGGATCTACCACTTTCTCTAGCAAAATATTTGTTTACACTCTTTGCTGTGGGTTTTATAGGAAGTTTGTATAGAAGTGTGATCTAGAGTGAATTGTATCTAATTAAGTGAAAAATTCACTAGCTTTCTGAAGTATGCTTACGTATCACTGGCTCAAATTAATTACCTTTTCGCAACTATCGCCAGTAGTTTTATTACACAATTTCAAGATCGAATAACATAACAGATGTTTATCGGTCAATCAGGAATGTCTTGAAACTTCCACAGCGCTATAAAAGTCAGCGAGAATCATGCTTATTTCAGTTTTTGTTCATCGCTAAAGCTAATCACAATGGCTACATATATTTCTCGGCTATTGTTCGTGATCTTTATCTTTGTTTTAAATAACTGCACAATGGCCTCTTTCAAGCATACAAGAAGAATGTTTGGTCCTCAAATTACGACAACAGCAACCATAACTGAGAGTAGTAAGGATTCCCACGAGAGTAATAATAATGGAGTTACTGAGACAAGTATTGTAGGAAAAGAAGCGAGTAATGAAAAAGATATTGCGGCGGATAATGCAAAAGCAAAAGACAGAAATGGTGAAGCAAATGTGGAAAGTAATGTAATGTATGAAGAGACAAATAATGAGGCAAAAGAAAGTAGTTATAAAGCAAATGAGAGAAATAACGAAGCTGAAAAGAACAGTAATGAGGTTAAAAAAATAAACAACGAGGCTTATGATAGCAATAATGAAACTAAAGGGAGCATTAATGAAGTTGATGAGAGCCATAAGAAATCTGATGAGAGCAATAATATACCTAAAGAGGGCAGCAATGGAGCTAAAGAGAGCAATAAGACAGACATTGAGAGCAAACAAGAGATTGTCGAAGAAAACAAGAAAGCAAGTGAGGGCAGCGAAATCATTAGCGAGAGTGATAATAAATCCAGTGGGGAGAGTACCAATGACACAAGAGAGAACGCTGGCAATGAGGCTGCGCGTGATGCGTTTTCAGGTGCACATAGACGTCCTGCATTCGACACAAAAAGTTCGACTATTTACACAAAAATTTCGACTGTAGACGAAGTGGGCAAACAAATTTTAGATGCAAATGCCGATGAACGTTATTGTTGTCCATGCGATAAATCTGCTTACGATTCTTTAAATGTAACTAAACGAAAGACAACAACTCATTCTGTAACATACAATAACAAAACCGTAGATGAGCATCTAGAACACCAAGAGAACACACATTACCAAAATTCGAAATATCATTTCACCTATGATGGCGCTGCTTCGAAATCAAGCTGCGCTGCTATTTACATAAATAATTTGAAATCGTCTTCAGCATACGAATATATAACGCTACCCGATAGGCCAAAATTCAAAGTACGTTGCATACCAGATGCACGTCCAGAATGCGCTTGGACTGTGATAATGGAACGTAAAACCGAAAATGATAATTTCAATTTAAATTGGAAGCAATATCGTAAAGGTTTTGGCGATCCGAGTATGGATGAAGCATTTTTTGTGGGACTTGAAAATGTATATGCACTAACACACTACGAGGATCTGCAAATACACTTTCATACACATTTCGAGAGTGAAGATTTGGAGAATGAGATTTATCAACATTTTATGCTAGATGATGAAAAAAGTGATTATGAGATAATTCGTTTGAATGCTGTATCAAATAATACGATGGTTAGGCGTTTGCGTCTAGGCTCAAGATTTACCACAAAAGATCATGATGGTGGTACTGGTTTTTCGAAATGTGCTAAACAGCTTGAAATGGGTTGGTGGTATACGCAACGCTGCATACAGTAAGTAAACTAAAATCAAAGTATTTTAACTACAAAATATGTCTTATTCATTGCTTTACGTTAATTTCAGTGCTTCATCAATGAGTAGCATACACGCCTATGTTAAATCGCCAACTACAATGGCCGTGCGTAACAACCATTGCGGGTAGAACTTTGTACCAAATATGTATTGACGTTCCAATATATGAACAATAAGTTACAAAAAAAAGAATTTTAAATAAAGAATAAATACCGGCGGCTAAATCAACTAAGCTTGTTCTTCTAACCATTTCATTGTACTTAGTCGTGGGTCTAACTTATTTCCTTTCAGCACTCACAATTTTCGAGAATCGGACCAATCTGACTCGATAACTGCCCAGTAGGCTGGAACGAGCCATTTGCTTTCTTTGATGAACTTAGGAGTGATCGTAAGATCCATGTTTGCAACATCTGGCAGACTTTTGAAAAACCGCGTGCTCAAAAATCTGAGTCGTCTTGTTTGTAGTCCTGGACATCCTCCATTTTTTGGAAGATAATCCAGAGGTGGTCGTATCCATTTTCTAACTTTTCCTAGCCATCTCATTTAGAAATTCATTCCCTTCAATCTAGCTGTAGGTTGGGACCCCGCAGAAGTAAAATTTAAGATGGACGCCAGTGAGGCTCAAAACCACCCCACGATATTCGACTTTATCACATTGGATTCTATTGCTGTAAAGCGGGCTGTCTTTCGAAAAAGATCGTTACATTGGTGTCTGCGTCCGTACAGTCCTGAGCAGTCTGGCATAAACCTCCGACTGAAAGAACCCGCATGAGTCCAGATGTCGGCACGCCATCTATGTAGAATTTAAAGTCCAAACCTCCGTCTAGGCATTCCTCTCTCGAAGGATGTCTTAGGCATGCCACTCTTTGCATCCACCCAACCCTCTGTTGAAAACTCGTTTTGTCTGGCCTCTTCCACCAGACAAAAGCTCAATACATCAGTATCGGTAGAAGGACTGTGTTGTACATCCAACGAATAATATGCTGTGACAATCCCTAGTCGCTACCGAAAGCCTTTGCAAGTGTCGTATGTTGCTTTATTTAGAGTCTAAAATCACGCTAATATATTTGGTTTCAGACAAGAGTTTTGTCTTTGTGCCGTTTAGCCTCAGTAAACTAAAGAAGGGAACAAGTTCCGCTTTTGAATCTAAATTTACATGTGATCAGAATCTCAAAGTCGTCGCTGTACGACTACCTTCATTCCCTCTTTCCTGAACATTTCCAGAACTTTAGCAAATACCAGATATTTAGAGAAGTAGTGATGGCACGTCCTCCTGCGGGGTGACTCTGGTAGTCATTTGATTTATTGAAAAAAAGTTGCGTTGACGACCATACTCCTAAGCATAGAACTGAGCCATTCAACTATAGGGCCTTAAGCTCCATGTCGTAAAATTGCCCTACTGATGTCCTCCCTTTTGAAAATGTTTTAAGGCAACGACAATGTCTGTCACAGTATACACTTTGCACACCTGCGTCCAAAGTACTGCCTCTTCAAAAGGCCAAAGCGCTTCCCAATTACCTCACGGCAGCATTACAAGGTGACCTGACTCTGTTTCATAAACTAAGTTTCCATGATAACTTGCTGTCAAGTATGATGTCTAGGTCCTTAACCATGTCAGCGATATTCCTTTTACGAATGGTGGCCTAATTACCGTGATCTTGTAGCACCTAGTGGGTGCCAGCTGTCCAGTTAAAAACCAGCTCACTTCGACACTTTTATATTAGTCCGTTGTATTACAACATCCTCTAATGGCTTCCAGCTATTTAGCAAATCGCTGTGTGGCAACAATAAAACTGCGATCTTGAAAATTTCCAACAGAGACTCGAAAAACTGAGATATTTTCACTCAGTGAACAGTTTCGGTGAAGAGATCCAAATAGTACCTCTTATATAGGAATAATAAGCCATTTTAATGGAATTAATGATCAATGTACGACATCGAAGCACGGCCTTACATCCAGTGCTACAATGTTGGAGTTGTTATAATAGAAACTCAAGCCCAAACAGGGCATGGCAAAAAGCGGTTTCTTAAATCCTCTTCGTTTCAACTTAACATTGCCGAGTCTCGAAATTAACGCATGTGTTGAAGAAGAAATTGTAGACTCCACATATAATACTGGCAACAATGCAGTTAAATTAAGTGTTGGGAAACTCGCGAGCTTTACGAGTATTCGAAAACCTTACGAGAAGCCAAGTCCTCGATCTCTTGAGTTTGGAAATTCTTGCTTGCCTTCGAGAAAAAACCGTAAACACTACATATAATAATAAAAATACACGACTAAATTGAACGTCGAGAAGCTTGGTAGTTTTATGAGTATTCGAGATTCGAAAATTCTGCGAGAAGCCAAGTTCTTGATTTCTCGAATCTCGAAATTTTCGCATATGCTTGAAAAGAAATCTTGGACTCTATGTATAATATTGGCAACGCAGGACTAATTTCGAGAAGCTTGCGAGTCTTACGAGAATTTTGAGATTCGAAACCCCTGCGAGAGGCTAAACTCCCGATTTCTCGAGTCTCGAAACTCTCGCATGTGGCTGAGGCGAACCCATAGGAATTTCATGCAAAGTGCCAATGCAGCGATTGAATCGAATATCGAGAAGCTGGAGAGCTTTATAAGCATTTCGAGATTCGAGAACCCTGAGAAAAGCCAAGCTCTCGATTCTCCAGTCTCGAAATGTTTGCTTGTGTTTTGGAAGCTCAAGTAAATAGTCGAAAAACCATCTGCCAAATATTAAAAATTGAAAGGATAAATAAAAATGTGAATGAAAATAATATTTTACTTCAATACATTACAGCAAACATATTTTTAAGTACAGTAGCGACATTATTCAGGCCAAACTGTGTCACTCAGCTCCACAATACAATTCTGCGGGCGAACTGCTACATATGTTGGCGAATTTAAATATGAATAAAAACCACGTATTCTAAATTGTCTGTAGAAGTAGGAATAAGAGAGTTATAAAAATATTAAAAGAGTTAAAGTTAAAAAGGAGTAAATGAGTACGTAACTCCTTAGACTTACTCCTTACAGCCATCACTGAACCACCAACCCATTTTCAATGCCTTCGCACACTCTTTATTCTCATTGCTGGTACTCAAGTGTTTTGTAAAAAACTTCGCATTCTTACGCAAACGCTGATAGTTGGTATTATTTTTGTAAGCACCCAATACGATCACCTCATACTGGGTACTCTCATCACCAATTGCAAATTTATCATATGTCTCTATATCCCATTCCTCCAAATCATGTTTCGTAACAATACGAATCTCTTGTAGCTGAGCAAATGTCATAGCATACAAACGTTCTAAGCCAATAAAAAAATTATGTTCTGGCCAACCGAAACCCTTCTTATATTCCTTCCATCTGCGATCAAAATCACTAGCGATATCTTGCCGGCGCCAAATCACAGTCCAAGCGCAGCCACCTAGCGGATCAACCAGGCAATAAACTTGAAATGAATTGGCTATATTCGGTACAGTTATATTGTAAATACCGCTATTGAGCGTACTGTCATTTGCTAAAATATTTGCGCAACTCCAGAGTTTTTTATGATTTGGTGTGAATTCTGTATGGAACCTAAGAACGAACAAATGCGATGTGATTATTATTGAGAAAAACACAAGGAATTTCCAAAATAGTTTTACTCTTTAAGTCCACGTTCGAAATAATTTTGATTTATAAGCGTTTGATTTATGAGGCGCTCCATTCTGTAAATGTCCATAAATCACTGTTGTTATATTTCATAAAAAAATATATATAATCAAAAAGAAAGTAAACGAAACCGTCACCATAACTATAACAAATGTCACCTTGACTATAACTGTAGACGTAACATGAGCCACTTAAAAGGAAAACTTGTAAAATTAACCAAAATTTCTGTCAATTTTGATTCCAATAGCTGTTGAATCAACTTCGTAAAAATTTATGATTCTGCATTGGCCCTTTCAACAGCAAAAATAAATCAACATACATATGTAAGCAATATCTCTGTTAACTTAACAAATATTGCTGACACCCTGAAAATACCAATGAAGTCTGTTAAAATAACGAATTTCAGTCAACAACTGTTACTCCAATGAGGGCAGTTAGTATGACAGAAATTTGTGTAGCACCATGGTCAAAAGTACAAAGCTGTTCGCTGTTGAAATTACCAATGAAATCTGTTCTTTTAGCAGAAAAATCAGTAATATTGATTGAGAATCTATAATTTTTACAGCATACTATTAACTTGAGCCTAACAAGTTCTCATTTGCTAAAATAAATTAAAAATTTGCTCTCTTGACAAAAAATTTGGTTGAATTAACCATGAAGCGATCGAGTTACCCGATTGTCTGTTGATTCAAGCACAACAAACCCGATATGTTGATTTTATCAGCGTAATTTCTTTTGGTTAATCATCCAACGCAAACAGCTGTTGAATCAACGACACAATCGACAGTTTCAACAGTCAAGTCAACAAAAAAGAATATTTTCATACTAAGTGATACTTCTGTTAGCTTAACTTATTATTTGTATCTTTAGGATAATAATGAAAACGGTAAAGATACCAAATCTTGGCCAACATTAGAATAACAGCGAAGGCTGTTGATACGACAGAAACTACTGCAGCGCCATGCTCATAACAACAAAGATTTTCGTTGTTGAAATGACCAATGAAATCAGTACTTTTAACAGAAAAATCAGTAAGATTGATTGATAATCTATGATTTTTGCAGAATACTGTTAAGTTGAGCACAACAGTTTTTCTTCTGCTGAAATCACTTAACAAATTTGAGCTCTTGCCAAAAAGCTCGGTTGACTTGATCATAATGCGATTAATTTTTCAGAATGTATGTTAGTTCAAGCACAATAAATCCGGCATGTTGATTTTACTAGCTCGCTTCTTTCAGTATATTAAACCGAATTCGAAAACAAAACCGTTTCGTTTCTTAGAAAGAAAGAGAAATTAAAAAAAAAAAAAAAACAAATTACTTGAACAAACGATCATCCACTTCATCGGCATACTCGCTCAAAAACTCAGCAACAACCTCAATTAGCGCTTCGACATCCACTTCACCTTGTTTCTCCTTCACTGGCGCCAACGCGGAAGCTGTTCCTTGCTTAAGATGCAACGCATAGACGAAGCTAGTGAAAATTATTATTTGCAGCAGAAACGCCGATAAATGATATTTAGTCATATTCAGCTGGGTATCGTTTTCAAACTAACAGCAAAATTATAATGAGCCGCTTGAATTGAAGTAGGCATGTGTTAAAAAAAGCATTACCTAACATATGTATGTATTAATTATTCACAGTCATAATTGAAAATCGCTGAGAAGTTTTAGTAGGCATATAAAGTTACAGGGCCACGGTAGTCGGTGGCTGCGCTTTGACTGTGCTACAAATCGAATTTGAAACCTGTATAATTAAAAAGCATACCCAAATCATGTCCGACAAAACACTATACAAATCTCCATCACCCCTTAAACCTTCAGTCTGCTGGGTTTTCGTACGGTTATCCTTTGAGTTCACGAGGATATAAAACAGCTGGGCAGGAACCCCTTACAATGCTGTAGCTCATACGCACCAGATGAGAGATTAGACGTAGTAAATATTGGCACATCTGATGTGGTCATTATCATATAAATCAAATAAAGCAGCAACATATAAGTCACTTTTGTCTTTTTCCTCAAGCTGACTTCGAAAAACTGACTTCGTTTTCTGTTTCAAAAAACTCTTATAAAAAAGAATGCATGGCGCAGTTCACCTCCGACGAGATTAAGGCAGAGCTTCGCTTTCAATTCGCGTGGTGCTTCTCTTAGTTTTTTCCTACAAATTGTTCATAAAGAACCTTCATCTTTTATGTTGATTTTAAAGATTTTCATGGCAGAAATATATGCTTAGTGTTTGGCAGACCACTACCGAGAGGCGAAAGAGGCTTAGAAACTGTTTTCATAATTAAATGTTGCTTTTCCAGGACCTTGAACACAGGACCTTCGGTGTGATACCCCCACACTACGGCGGCCTCAAAAACGTCTTTCATCACGATGTAGCGAAGGCAGGACGGCTTCACAGGTTTTCCCTCCATTTTTTGGAATCATGAATGAAGTCTGCCACGCGCTTTTCCATACTTCCTAGTGTCGACTTAGGGAAATATTTGCAGAAATTTTTTAACGTGGCTACGAAGACTGTAGTGGGACTGCTAAAATTGTGTGCGGTTTCCGAAATGTCACTTTTGAGACCAGTCTCTTATAAAGGGGCATCCAGAATGCAGTAGTGTTGTTATTCTCATCATCAAAAATAAATTGCAACTTTCATTGCGGAATCAGTTTCGATTCAGACTTGGCAGTACTGTGAGGCAGTACTACACACCTATTATAAACCTCTACTTCTTTACCCGTTCGTCATGCTATTTTCTATGCCTACTGCAAACGCACGAGGTTGTAAGAGCGAAACACACCTCCGAAACACCAAAGTCTGACCCAAGGTGAGTTTTGGATCCATCAGTTGAGATTATGGAATAAAATAGTATGATGTATGGGAAGCTAGGCTAAATATATTTATTAGGAACTAGTGTAATCGGCAGATTTTGTCCTGGTAGAAAATTGATTTGTCTATATTAAAAAGTGTGCATGACTTCTCCTCTTTCTATACAATTCTCGTCTACTTAATCCTCCACACACACCTCCACTTCCATTCCCACTCCTACTCCCTATCCCATTCCCATTACTGCTGTCTCTCCAACTTTCACTCTTAATCTCAATCACACTCCTACTAACACTCACACTCAAATTCCCGCTCCTACCCATGCTCTCACTCACTAACAGACAGCATTCCAGTTTTGTATGTTTTGAAATATTATTCATGAGAAAACTTAATATACAGAATTTTTTTGGTAAAGTCAGTGGTGCTCGTAGATTTAAAAATATGCGGGTATACATATCGGAGCCCCACAAATATTCATCGGGCGCCACTTCGGCGTTTATTCGATGCCCACCTGGCTCTTTTCACTAAGTAGGAGTCTCCTTTTAACAGAAGCACCAACCGGAGGTAAAATTCACATACTCTCTGAGCACATGTCTATTTGCTTACTTTACATCCTAAGATTAGTTCCCGGTGTGCACATTATGATCTTTGTCAGGAGCTGGGAGAGGTTGCAGTTTCCATTACAAAATTAACAAAAAGAAAGGCAAATTTCATATGAACAACCTGGGTATAATAAATTGTTACTATGCTGTATATTTGACTCAAGAATAAAAGATCGAAACCAGAACCACTTGTTTGTGAAATTCATTATTAACGAAACAACTTTTCAAAACAGTTGGTAATGCAAGCACATATCTAAGCAATCTCAAGTTTCACTCAATTCTATTGCATTCTAACAGCACAATTTTAAGTTTAACTGCAGCGGGCAAAATGAAAACAGCATACGCTCTTTTTACGGGAGTACTCTTAATAATTTTTGCAGATATAATGGGCCGTGGCAATATTGTGAAATCAGCAGGAGACACTAACACAGAGAAAGCGCGAAAGGAGGCAGTTTCCGATTTGAGAGACAAATTTCGCAAGAAATTCGGTAAAAGTTCGTTAAGGTATTCAAGTTTAAGCAGAGAAGGTTTAAAATGATATAGTGAAATTTCATGAGTTTCACAGAGAGAGAGAGAGCGTAAAAGCTAAATTTGTTTTTATATTCATTAATTTTTTCAGAAAATCAACTCAAGGCAACCCAACTGAAGTAATAACGGTCATTAAACAGAAGGAAATAGTTGGAGATGATGGTATAAAGACTGTAACTGAAAAAGTCGTATATCATGCGGGCGAAAAAACTGAACACACAGAACATACGAATGTCTTTACAAGTACCGCTAATATAACCAAGGAGCAATGCAACTGCGTTTGCCCCAAAGTGGACGGTAGTAATAATTATTCAAGACATGGTGTGACTAGGTTAAAGTTCGTACGAACTGATCCTGAAGTTTTGTCCCCACAAGATGTTGAAGAAACTGAGCAAATCATTGAAAACAGCTGCATGTCAACAAACCGAGTGGATGCTAGATATGTGGAGAGTTGCGCTGAAGCTATGCGCACAGATAGTGAAACGAGTGAAGGATTATATACAATTTATATTGCGGATTCCGGACCAATTCAAGTTTATTGTTACAAAGATCCCTTAGAAAAGCATGGTTGTGCCTGGACGATATTTTCACGTCGCATTACGCCTGGTCCGCATTTCGATCGTACATGGAATGAATATGTTAAAGGCTTTGGTGATATAAGCGGAAATTTTTTTCTTGGACTGCATAAAGTACACATTCTGACAGCGCATGCACCGCAAGAACTGGCTGTGTTTACAAATTTCCATACGAATGATGTTGAACGTGAAAAATATGGCTTCTTTAGTATAGGTAACTGCAAGTCCGCTTTTCAGGTGTTACGTTTGGGTAAATTTTCAGAGACATCTGCTATACGTCACCTAGTGAGAGACTCGAAATTTTCGACTAAAGACAAAGATAATGGTAATGGCTATGATAGTTGTGCAAAAGGTCTTCAAATGGGTTGGTGGTATTCGGATCAGTGTAAATAGTAAGTTCTTGAGATAAGTTGTTTGACTAGAATCGAAATCTGCTTTTTTATACTCTTTACAGCGCTATGCAATTCAGTGGCGTACATGCGTATTTGAATACGCCAAGCATAATGGGTTTGAGGCCGATCAATTGTGAACATTAAGCGCTCTGCGTGACATGTGCGCAAGAAGGGTCACATTAAGAAGCCTACTTACTTTTTATTTGCTATTTTGAGGGCTGGTTTTTTTTTAGTAAACCTTAAACCTTTTAGAAATTTGTTCAAAAAAAAGTTTTTAACGGGCTGAAACGTTTTAAGTTTACTAGAGAAAACGGCACTTAAGCCAAAAAGTTTTTTGAAGATATGAAAATATAATAAATGTACCTTAGTTTTTGTCAGATTTTTTTTTGTATATGGTCTCGTAACAAGACCGAGATGATACTCAACACAGCCCTTTAATTATACCGAACTAGCTGTAAAATAGTCCTGAACTGCTCCCGCAAATATATCCCGAATGCAAGCCTAAACAATTAAAATAAAATTAAAATATTTCGGAAATGATGCGGGAAAGCTCGGGAAAGGTTTCAAAAAAGTCCCTAGATGATGCAGTAATAATGGCGCAATAATATTTAAATGATAATATTTAAATGCCAAAATCATTCCGAAGAAAATCGGAATAGTTTCTGATTATTGAAGCAACTCCGAAATACTCTCAACGTGATCGAAAAAAGAACTGAAATTGCGCCGAAATCATTTCTGGTACAATCCCGAAACAACCTTATTATCGCGAAACGATCATGAAAGAGTCTCGAAGAGATCTAAAATATATAAATAAATAAAAGTAAGGCGCGATAACATCCGAAGAGCTTTTAGGCCGAGCTTCTCTTCCAATTGGCGTAGTGCTCCTTTTTAAGTTTTCCTACAAATTGGCGGAACGGAACCTACTGGTTTTATGCCGACTCCGAGCGGCATCTGCGAGGCAGATGAGTTTTCACTGAGAGCTTTTCGTGGCAGAAATATACTCGGAGTGGTTGCCAAACACTGCCGAGGGGCGACCCCGCTTATCTTGTAAATGAAAAATCTTGTTTCTAAAATTTTGATGTTGCTTTGCCCGGGGTGTGAACCCAGGATCTTCGGTGTGGTAGGCGGAGCACGCTACCATCACACCACGGCGGCCGCCATAAATAAACAAACGGTGCCGAAAAAATTCCGAATTGGTGTTGAAACAATCCCGAAACAGTACCAAAACTTTTCGAAAGTCCTAATAATAAGCCTAGGATAATTCTGAAATGATCCCGAAAGCAGTCGTGAATATTTGAGAAATAGTTCTACAATTATTGCGAATGTTTCCAAAAACAATCCCCAAGTGGTCTGGATATAGTCCTTATTTGATGCCGAAATAGTCCTGATATCATTTCAATTATAAAACAAAAATTGTCCAGATGCAGTCCCGAAGTGTTCTGTAAATAAACCCGAAAAAGTCTCAAAACGTTTCCCAAATCATTACTTAAACCGAAAAAAATTCCAAACTAGTATTGAAACAACCTCGAAATAGTACCAAAACTTTCTGAAAGTCTCAAGAAAACGTCTCTAAATGACCCACGACACAGTACTAAAACAGTCCCGAAATCATTCTGAGAACAAGTCCAAAATAGTACCGATATGATGCCAAAAACAAGTCCGGAACAGTACTGAAATTATTCCGAAAACAGTCCTCATTGCTTGCGAACTTGGTATGCAACTATTGCAAATCTTTCTAAAAGCAGTTTGCTGGTCATGCATATGCTAGCTGGTCTTTTTCGCATGTTTGGGCGTTTGGTTCACAACGAACACACAACCAAATTTTTCGTTTTTGGAAAATTTCGGTTTTACTTAAGCAGTTTTGATTTTATTAGAACCAACTATTCGTCCTTGATGCAGTACGAAAGCAAAGTTTAATTGCAAGTAAAAAATATTTGTGTTGGTATAAATGTCAAAATTTTATTTCCGTGAACTTACTTGATATGAATGTGATCTCACTCAGCATTATCCAACGTGCCGCGAAATATAAATGTATTTGTATATATTTTCCAAGGCGATGATGTAATTTGATTGTCACTTCACGTGCATGATCGAGCACTGTATCGGGCATATAAGAAAATTGAACTGGTGCGCCAGCATATTGACGACCGCCAATGCTAAATAAAACTTTAGCGTGTACGAAAACCTGCAAGAAAATTTAATGAAAAATAATTTTTGGATTACTATGTCAAATTTCAGTTGAAAATAAATTCGAAAATTTTTAAAAAATTCTAGAAGGATATTAATTTTTGCCCGTTCGTCTTTGAGCATATCTTACTAGTAATGATCTTTTTTCAGATATTTTTGTTTTGGTTATCCCAAAGATGCTCTATGGGTTGAGGTGCAGAGATTGAGGAGATTGATCTAACTGGAGTAAAGCCGGCTATAGTAAGGTGAGCAAACTGGTATTTCAAGTGAGTCCAGCGGTCGATCTTTTTAAGGAATTGGTTAAGAAAGAAATTTTCGTTGTCTACCTACAACAATTACACATCATTGTTTCAACAATGCAAGGGGATACACCTAAAGAGTGAACGAATAAGGAAAGCCTGGCCCAAGCTGTGGCGCAGGAAAGACGTTAAATACATCATTTAGCATAGACGGTGTAAGCGCATTGTATTAGAGGTGACGCGCTGTGAATCTGGGGCTGCTTATAATAGAAATACGAACCAGACCGCTCTGTATGATTTTCATTCTGAATTTGGGCATATGCTCTGTTCCTCAAATAATTCTTTAAGGACCTGTGCGCCGGATACAATTTTAAATTCTTTACTTTAAAAAAGCACCATGCCAATCCTATGTAGGCTGGGGTTGATTCGATTACTTCATGTCGTCTGGACCTAATATGCATATGGAAACGGACATTTTTGGCCATAGGCATAATAAGAACATATTAAAACAGCTTCTTCGAAGACTTTTGCATTATTGAGTCCCAAGGAAGGTAAAACAAAGCAATGGTTAACCTTCTACTTATAACAGATGTGACCGTTAGTAGAAGTGACCACGAGTCACCGACTTAAACAATTTAGTATAGCCTGTAAAAAAGGCCTTTCTCAATGTAGAGGCTTAGCTGATTTCTCCACCTATATTGTGTGGTCGTGAAGAGCGCAAATTCACTACGCTGGTTTTGAAATTTTAGTATAAAGCCTCTCTTGAGCAAATGTATATGGGGTATTCCATCCCATTTCGACCAATTTTGAACCCGACCACTTTAGAATTGGCTGAAAGTTTTTCTTCTTTTTCTAGCTTACGAAAGACGTTTTTCAGAATTTTTTCAAATTTTTTCATCCAAAACACCGTTTTTGTTTTCAAAATGCTATAACTTTTTCAAAAATTGACCGTTTGGGATCTTTTTTTTTTTAAATTTGTTTTTAAATGCACTTTTCGGAAAAAATACAAAAAAATGTTTAGTTTTTTTTTGTAATTTTTCAGTTTTTCGAGATTTTTCGAATTTCGACATTTTTTTTTCTCATAATAAACTTCAATCAATTCTGCAATCATCCCCACTAATCCCGGAGTGGGCCAATTCCTTTTTTTTTTTTTTTATTTAATTGAAAAAAAACTTTAAAATTTTTTTGTATTTTTTCCGAAAAGTACATTTAAAAAAAAATTTAAAAAAAAATCCCAAACGGTCAATTTTTGAAAAAGTTATAGCATTTTGAAAACAAAAACGGTGTCCAACTCAAAATAAGTTATGAATTAAAAAAAAGGGGTTTTTTTGAAAATGCTATAACTTTTTCAAAAACTAACCGTTTGGGATCTTGTTTGTTTTTTAAATTGTTTTTAAATGTACTTTCGGAAAAAATACAAAAAAATTTTTAAAGTTTTTTTTTTCAATTACATAAAAAAAAACAAAAATCGGCCACTCCAGGATTAGTGGGGATGATTGCAGAATTGATTGAAATTTTTTATGAGAAAAAAAAAAATAATAAAGAAAAAAATCGAAAAACTGAAAAATTACAAAAAAAAAAACTTTTAAAATATTTTTGTATTTTTTCCGAAAAGTACATTTAAAAACAAATTTAAAAAAAAAAAAAGATCCCAAACGGTAAATTTTTGAAAAAGTTATAGCATTTTGAAAACAAAAACGGTGTTTTTTTTTAATTCATACCTTTTTTTGAGGTGGATGAAAAAATTTGAAAAAATTCTGAAAAACGTCTTTAGTAAGCTAGAAAAAGAAGAAAAACTTTCAGCCAATTCTAAAGGGGTCGGGTTCAAAATTGGTCGAAATGGGATGGAATACCCCATATACTCTAAAAGGAGTTGCACTGAATCTTTGGATACTTTAATTTAAGGTCTTTAGCTTAACCTTCTATATGAAGATATTTATGAAATTTATTTAAGAGACATGTTTTCCAAAAAATGTATAAATAAGATAGCTTTTTTTTTTAATTTTAAACCTACGACGTACCTGCACATCTTTCGAAAACATATTGTTGGTATGCAACATGACAGCACTGAAGTTTCGCACACTTTCGAATTCGAAAGTTATTTCTATAGGGTTGCCATTAAGATTTGGAGTATCATTCCGCCATCCAACCCATTCATAACCTGTGGATAAAAGATGTTTTTAGAGTTGTAAGAATACAATTTTTGAAATTCACTTAGGAGTTATTGTTTCTGAATCATATACCGGTTTTTTAAATAAGCCTAAAGGAAGAATCTGACATGAATAGCTTTCTGAAAAATATTACTTAAGAAATTCTTTGAATCAACTCCACAGCTTAATGAATTAAATGAAAAATCTATTATAATTTAAAAATTGTTTCAATTAAAAATAAATTGTATTATAACAATAATAAAACAAAATTATAAAAAGAATTATTATAGTTACTCCTTGAGGCCGATTCGAACACATGATCTTACAAATTAATTGGACGGACCATAAAACAACAACAAACGAAAAATCTTTTCGCCTTAGCGGAAATGATATTTCTTTGAATGATAAATGAGCAGTGCTCTGAAATTAGAAGGGAGGATATGACAACATTGGCGGCACGAAATGAAACTACTCTTACTCAAACTAACTTTTTTGCGACAATACAATTGGGCACAAAAATTCAAGTCCTTTTTAATCCGAAAATTCCGTTTTAAAAATAAAAAAACAAATTTTTCTAAACTCACCTTTTCCAAATCCATGTATGTCTGTTCGAAAATTATCTTTGCCCTTTTGCCCATCGACCAGTTGTCCCAATCCATCGACATAGCGATCACCTTCCTCATGACCATCATAAGTTTTGTCCGAAAGATCGATTTCTATACCACGCTGTATACCTTTAGGTATGCTATATGAAACGATGCCATCTGGAATGAGTCAAAATCAATAGTAATATTTAGGACCTCAGTGGAATTTGATCTTTGATTAAAAACATTCCAAATATTCTAGAATACTAATAGTGTGGTGAATATTAGCATTTCAAATATCACTAGGCTGTTAGTAAATAAGCATAACGACAGTAAGCCATTTACACACATAGAAGGCAATGAAGAATATTTCACACTCAAAACCCGCTGCTTGAAGCGAAGAGATTATTTCACATTTACATATGTAGTCATCAGCTAAGAGCAGAAGCTGTTACTCACACATACACACGCATACAGCTAGAAGAAAAACATAAACTACAGATATACATGTATGCTAAATAAACAAGTATGAGATACAACTGTTCCAGAAGGCATGTTCGTCAAAAGTCTAGACCTTAGGAGAAATAGATACACGAGGCGATAATCAATCAGTTTGATTTTAATACGCTTTAGTGAAACACGTGATAATTGTAATTGCGAAGTACTACTGCCAAAGTAGTCTAAATAAAGACCGTTTTTTATACTGAATATTTGAGTTATTTATTCGAAAGTTAAGAGATTCGAACGTTAACAGAAGTTGCAAAATTATCAGGAATTTCCCAAAATTCGTTACAATAGTAAGAATGGACATAACTTAAAAATTGGTTAGAAAGCTATGTAATTCAGAGCACCGTTTCAATGAAAATATCACGGAACTACTCATCTGATTTGTATGGAGGAAACTCTAAAAACTCACTCGAACATTTTTTTTTTTTTTTTTGAATCAATGCTAATTTTGAGAGACCTATAATTCATACTTTGTCTGTGTGTGCTCGAGAAAATTCAGAGAACTCTAAGTAAAAAGTACCAAATTTTCTCGAATTTTGGCGAATAGGTTTCTAAGAATGATTTGCATAGTTTCAGTAAAATCACTCATGAGATTTTTCTTAAAATATTGGAAAAAAATAAGGATTTAATTTACGAAATTCGATAATAACTGAAACTGCTATTTTTCTGTTCGCTGCTGTATGTGTATATGAAAAATTATGCACTCACCTTCCCAAAGACAACCGACCACTTCCGCTCTCAAACACACAGTGCGATCGTATTGACTGTATGGATAAATGCGCACCTTCGAAGCGAAAATGATCGGCTGTAAGACATTCTCCACTTCGCTATAAGTGTTAATATTACCAGGCAAGATCTGGAGAAGGAACAAAAGAAAAAAAAGACTGGTAAATATTTGCAGTAAGATATAAATAACTTATTATTATGAGAAACGTAACTTTTTTCCTAAAATCTAGATCTTGCTTCACTAGCAAGGTGCAGTTCACATATTTTATTCCATGACACCTACGCAATTTGTTTTGCACGCGTGTGAGATTAACTAAATATTTATATGTATAAAGAAAACTTAGTGCTAAACTATGAATAGGAAACATTGGTAAAGCATGTACGACCAATTGGGCTAGCCCACTATGTTTTGTACATCTTACATGAAGATTCGATTGAAATGCGATCGTTATCAAATTGATTAATGTGTGAAGTTGAGTAAGTGAATGCGCGATCGTTTGTGCGCGCTAAGCAACTATGGCCTTAGGCTAAGAAAAAAGGTGTGGAAGATGTTCATATATTGTACAGATAAATTAGGGTGGTTCCAAAAAAGCTTAAGTTTTATTTTTCTTTTTTATAGTGGAATATTACTCAGGACATTCAAAAAGATAGCCTGTAAAAATTTCAGCTTTTTTCTTCATTATTTAGAGGTGCCTTATTGCGACTTAATTTTAACATTCATACGAATCGTATGGCAAATCACATCCAACATGAAGTTTGGCCCAAATCTTTTTTAAAAATTTGTATAGATCAATTTCCCTTAAGAATAGATATAGCTGGTGATTTGTGTGCTAAGAGTAAGTGTTCTGGTACATATTTTATAAACGCTTGAAAGTCCACATTCGATTTGTATCGAAAAAATTAAGAAGCGTTAAGGTACCTGTTAACAGTAGAATAAAAAGCTGACATTTTTACAGGCAATATTTTTGAATGTCCTGATTAATATTTTCGTCAACATCATCATTAATTGGCGCATAACCACCTAGGTGACTTTGGCTATTTCGTAACAAGTCCCTGTTTGCCGATAACTGACGCCAATTGGGAGCATCATTTTCCTTATAACAAAATAAAAAAAAAATATATATTTTCCCCCACCCTAATGTATGTTCTACGTAGAGTAGAAGTTGCACAAAAAAGTGTGGGATTGTGTACATTGTAAACATGATTTATGAAACTGTTACTGCAGGTCTATTCGAGTATCTACCTTAGCAAAATAAAACTTTCCAAAGACCAATGTATGGAACCCTCGATCCTCCAATAGGCTCGAAGAAGTCGAGGTCACAGGCAGTAAGAAGAATTGAGATATTTCAACTCCAAAGTCAAAACTTAATTGCACAGCTTAAATATTTCCACGTTACAAAAGATCTAGCCAAGCTCGCTTGGTGCAATAGCAGCATTTTTCTTCTGTTGTCTCACAAAGGCACACACTGGAAAGAACATAAGTGACTGGAAAACAAAGCAGTTCAGAGAAGACTGGATTGAATGACCAGGGCAAAGCATTGCCAAATTGTTTATACTCCTTGCAACGAGAGTATCAGCCAAACTCATAAATCTAAGCAGAAAGGAGCTAGAAACTCTCACTGGGTACTATACGGGACTATGTAGTCTACGATATCACCTTAGTAGGTTAAATCTATACAACACACAAGTCTGTCGCTTTTGTGAGCTGGATTATGAAACACTGGTTCACATTCTCTGCGAATGCGTCGCTCTGGCAAGGCAGATATTCTCCCATCTATGTGGCATGACTCCTAATCCCTTCGTTCTATGG
The DNA here is from genome assembly GCF_040869045.1 of Eurosta solidaginis. Taxonomy (NCBI): domain Eukaryota; kingdom Metazoa; phylum Arthropoda; class Insecta; order Diptera; family Tephritidae; genus Eurosta; species Eurosta solidaginis. Next base: position 15,985,822 of record NC_090320.1, read on the forward strand.
GATAAAGTGCCTCAAGATATACCATAATTCATTAAATGCATCCACATAGAGTAACAGGATGAAAGTTCAAGAACAATAGATATAAATAAAGTGCAACGAGGCATAATAATATTAATAATAATAATAAGATTTAATCTAACTTAATCTAGTTTAACTTCCGGAACACTACACTCTGTATATTAAATTTGTAAGCTTGCAAAAAATTTTAAAATATAGTGCACTTTCGATTCTTTCAGAAAACAATTACCCACTTCTTTGCCTTGTATGGATTTCCAACGCAGCCACTTCTCGAAACCAGGACGCCAATATTCCAGCACATACGCCTCCGTATATTCTTGGCCTTGACCTTTGCCAAAACGTCCCTGGGTGCGTATAGCTGTGACAACATGAACTTGCAACAAATCGATTTGTAGATACTCTTTGAGGCCACGTGATACCATATGTTTAGGACACCAAGCGCCACCATTATTATCCACTTTCAGTCTGCAAATAAATAAGTGAAAGAAAGAAATTAGAAATAATCGAGAGCTTAACAATGAAACAGTAAATAGTTAAACTGAAAAGCAGACAATTATAAGTTGAGGCCAAATTCGTAAACAATTTAAATATTCAGCATAAGTTTAAACAAAAACGTCAAATGCATTCAATGCGCTTCAATCAGGCGTTAGTCATTAAAACGCCAAATACACGACACGAACATTTCCGCGAACATTCCGCAATCTTGTTCGCAGCTTTGGCCATACACCATACGAACTTTTGGCCGAACATTAGTTCTCTTTCATACAGCGATGAATACGGACAACAATTGTGCTGCAGCAATATTGCTCGCTGTGGCAATTAAGCGTAAAAAAAAGAGAGAAGATTCAATAAATTCACTCAAAAATTTTTTATTGTCCATTTTATTTTTCCGCGCACGTCTGTTCCGTTCAGAAATTACTACGATTATGAGCTATTTCGCCATACACGCACGAACAGTTCGCGCAAATGTTCGCCAAAAATTAAAATATTTTGATTTTTGGCGAACATTTGCGCGAACTGGCAAACACCACCATACACGACAGAAAAGGTCGCAGAAACATGACATAACGGGAATGTTCGCGGACATGTTCGTGTCGTGTATTTGGCGCTTAAGTCGCACATATGTATCCAAATCAGTGGTCGACAAAAATTAAATTGCAAGTGTATTAGTAAGAGCGAGGTCATAAGCAACCCAGCAGGAAACTAAAGTTAAAATTACAACATGCAGAGGATGCATTTATACCAACAATTTTGGAAATTTATCAGTTTTGATTCAGAAATAGTTTGAAATATTTTCAAGTCCCTCAAATATCGCAAAAAGAGAGGCGATCACTCGCTTAAAAAATCATATTTCCGAAACTAATACACTAGGCGCAACTGGGAATGTTTAAAAAATATGTAGCTGATTTAAAACACAAACTCATATTGTATTGAAAAGTTATTTAATATAACATACCCAAAAAGGTAAAAACCCAAACCTAAGCATGTTTGGAAGATGAACTACATACGGAAAGGCCGTCATACCAGTTGCGTTATACCATCGTAAAATTTCTCACATGGAACCTTATAATTTTTGCGACAACCGTGCGCAGTGTTTATTCGTTGCTGTCTCGCTAACGATTGACGATGGAGAGTAATGCGGCAGTTACCCACGAACGTACGTAGAAAAAACGTGTCAGCTGACACGACCTATCTTATGAGTGTACAATGTAAACGAAAACTCACCGACGTGCAACGCCCGTACGTACGTAGCCCGGAACGTAGAAATCAAAACAATTTTGATTTTTTCCGTAAGAACGTGTCAGCTGATCGCTCTCTCACTAGACAGAGTTGCCTAGTAAACTTTTGTGCGCTAATTTTTGACCGTTTGCAATTTTATGCAAAAACACCTAATTAAAGTTTGAAAAATTGTGAAAATAATTCGAAATAATTATGTAAAAGTGCTGATTATAAATATGTAATCTATTTATACTTATTTAATATGTATTCCGGCCTTTTACAATATCAAAAATTAAATTGGAAAAAGTTGATGTTTCCATCAGCATACATGCAAACTGGTCAATGGCAACAGTGCTTTGCTCTAAACAAAACACACAAATATGTTATGTACATGTACACAGACGCACACATTGATTCCTACGGGCTTGAGAGTTCGGTCAAACGTGCTTCGTACGACAAACGTCCGTACGTACGGCACACGTCGGTGGGTAACTGCCGCATAAGAATATGTGTGAAGCAATTGATTTGCTCAATTGAGCTATGGCACCGCGACCACTGATTTAAATGTACCAATGGTGCACTCAAGACCTTCTTAGAGCTTCGGTGAGTTTCGGCGTTCACCTACATATCGTGTGAACACACCGACAGAGATTCAGTAAAGGGTAAGTTATACTTACAGTGCATTGCATGAAAAAACAGTACATAGCATGTGAAAAATAAACGTGATTATATTTTACGTAGCGTATATAGACTATCGCTGACAAGGGCAAGCACACACACAAATAAAGTTTATATGTAAAATATACACAACCACAAGCAAGCAATATGTGCTACTCTAGGAGTGATGTTCATTTTTCCACTCTTGGCAATAATAATGTTAACAGCACGGGGAGTGAGAGTCGCGCGCATAGCACATACATAAATAAATAAATGTAAGGCGCGATAACCTCCGAAGAGATTTTAGGTGGAGCTTCTCTTTCAATTTGCGTCGTGCTCCTCTTGATTTTCCCTACAAATTGGACGGACGGGGCCTACATGTTTTATGCCGACTCCGAACGGCATCTGCAAGGCAGATAAGCTTTCACTGAGAGCTTTTTATGGCAGAAATACAATCGGAGCGCTTGCCGAGGGGTGACCCCACTTAGAAAAAATTTCTTCGAATTGAAAAACCTTATTTCTAAAATTTTGATGTTGCTTTGCCCGGGTGTGAACCCAGGTCATACGGTGGGATAGGCGGAGCACGCTACCATCACACCACGGTGGCCGCCATAAACATACATGAAAATCAAAATTCAACAGACTTCCATGCAATGCAGTGCATAGTCTAATCAAGTACACGCAAATCTCATTGAACAGATATTGCTTGTGAGAGCAATGTTGCTGTGCACTGCTTTGCTATGTAAGTATAACTGAACCTTAAAGCAAGCAATCACTTTTTGCTTGTACTGAAAGCAGCAAACATCTCATGAAGTCTATGCTCAAACATTCTCCGTGTAAGCACATACTACTGCAAAAATGTTGCGTTTGTATTCAAAGCTTTGACGACGTTGTGCACCACTGAAATATATATATGAAGCAAAATATGTGCGAAAATTTGTATATTATAATAAAGCTGTAATTATTACCATATTTTTTTTTTGTGCACAAATTTTTAAGTAATTTATTTGTTATTGATACCTCACTACATTATTATAAATTTTCATAATTATAATAAATATTTTTTTCCTCACATTTTCCTCTTTTGTGAGATTTAAATTTTACAGCTGATAACTTATCGATTGCCACTGTAATTAATACTTCTGTTCAACTTTTTTCATGCAAATATAAAACAATAAATTGAATTAAATAAATGGTGATTAAAAATTGTGAGCGAATCCGAATAACTAATTGTAAACGCATTTAATTTTAAAGCATCCATTAAAGTGTGATTATAAGCGTTAATGGTAATTAAACTTTGTAGGGCTGCAATAGTAGCTATAACAACAAGAACAGCAGAATAGCAGCGCGAGAGCTCCATACTGAAAGGCTAACGACAAATACTGATAAATGTTTAATATGGGTGTAAGCGTGAATGCGTGTTAACGGTAATTATTCAAATTAAATATACATCAATATAATCAGTCAAGGGTGACAAAAAAGAAAACATCAACAAACAAAATCGAGTAGTGAACAAACTCAAATTAAGCAAAGCCAACTGCCTTTCATTTCGGAGCTAATTCGGGAGGATTATTTGGGTACTACTGCGGGAGCGTCGGAAATATATTCAGATAAGTGCGGTATTACTTTCGGAAGAATTTTAGCGCTGTGTTGATGATTACTCTAAGAATGGTTAGGTATTTTTTTCGAGATAATTTCAATTTTCGACTGTTTCGGGATCACTTCGAACTATTTACGAATGTTTTTGCGTCTTTCTCGGAGTTTTAACTATCTTGGGATCATCTTCAAATAATTTCGGAATGAGTTCGCGAAAAAATATTGAAACTATGTTGATTATTATTTCAAGAATAAGTCAGTATTATTTTCGGAATAATTTTGCTACTATTTTACGACTTTCTGGGATATCTTCCAAACTATTGCGAAATAATTTCGAAACTTTATCTTTTTTTACCTTTTTTGGACCATCTTCAGATCATTTGTAGAATGTTTGCCTGATAGTTTCTGAACTGTTTGATGATTATTTCAAAATTAATTCGGTACTGTTTTTGGGGATAACTTCGCGATTATTTTCCGTAACATTTCGGCATCTCTTCGTAACGATTTCGGCACTGTCTTGCGATTTCTTCGGTACAATTTTGCATTCTTCATCGATTAAAAACTATTCGATCATTTCGTTATTTTTTTTCGTTACTGTTACGAAATTTTAGTAGTGAAGTTAGACTTCCGGTCTTTTCAAAGGCAGAACAACAAAAGGGGAATTCGCTGCGATCTTCTTCGAATGCGAATATTTAGCTCAATAGCAAAAGAAGATGTAGGATAGACCCGGCAACCGTTCGCTTATAAGCATCATGCATGCACAATATGATCAACGGAAGTGACAATGTCACGCTTTAACGCTGCCTTCTATATACTGATAAAGCTAGATACTGCTTGCGTATTCAAAAATTGCTACATATTTTTCAAACCTACTTAAGTACTTAATTGGAGCTTAACCGTTTAAAAGGTTATGGAAGTTCAATAAGGCGCGATAGTTTTCCACCTGGTCTTTCCAACGGAGTGGGGACCGCCCTCGATCTCTGCTTACATAAGCGGTTCCGACGAAGAGGTGATATGTGTCAATTCTTTTTGCGCTTTTTCCCTACATTTCGCGCGATAATGTGGTCGATGGTAGATTTACCAAGTCTGAAGCCACACTGTTACGGCTGAATCAGCCGATTTATGATGAGCTTTAACCTTTAGGTACCTTATATATGATATCAAGAAAGCTGATTCCGCGATAGTTAGCGCAGTTCGCAGGATCTCTGTGTTTTGGGACTGTGCAAAGAACACTTAGATTCCAATCGTTAGACATGCACTCTTCTGACACTATTTTGCATCGAAACTGATGCATGCGCTATACTAAAGCTCACCGTCGCATATGAATAGCTCTTCAGCCAATCCATCAGCGCCCGTAGCGCTGTTGATTTTTAGTTTGGTTATTCTTATTCTGAGTTTGGGTGGGAGGACATTAATTCCATCATCATCGATTGCGGGACTGGGTACGTCATCCCTGAGCAGAATTGTTCCTTCCATATTTAAGTGCATACTTTTACCTGAGTACCTGCCATTGTTGGCCCAACCACACGGTGCATCCAAACACATATGTCCAATGCCCAAGACTCACTTACCTTAGTCCCAACCGATGAGGTGAACTCTCTGCAAGAGGTCGCCGTTTTCGCTCAATATGAGTTTGCCCCGCACTTAAAACCTTCCGTCTGTCGCCGAATTTTTCGGTAATATTTGCGGGCTTTATTCCTGGTGGCTTTAGCAGCTCAAGTTCCTCGCACTCACGCCTTTCCGCCTCTGTCTTTTTTATCCTGAAAAGATGTATCGCTTCTCTTTTCAACTCTCGGTAGCGTTCACAAAATAATTTTGTTGCGCTCGCTTTGAACGTGGCCCTGTAGGCAGTGGGTTCTTTTTCGGTTGCAACGCGGCGTTTTTCATCGTGTGAGAGTCGAGTTGGCAATCTGTTGCAGCCTTTTCACGTCTAGCATTCTTGTGTTTTTGATGTTGCGTATAGCTGCGCAGAGGTGTGCGCGTGTTTTTGCTGCTACGAGATAGTGGTTCGAGTCGATGTTAGGTCCTCCGGTCGTGTACACATCTAAAACATTGTAGGCACGCCGTACGTCTATCACAACGTGGTCCATCTAATTTCGTGTACTTCGATCAAGAGACAGACATGTACCTTGATGTGAGTCTAGGGTCTCAATCATCTTAATTCGTTCTCTTGCTGACATTCTTAGTGGCGCAATTTTTTTATTGTATTTAATCAAACATTATGTCTGGATTGTTCTAGAGTGGAAAAGCTAAAGCGACATTAAAACAAAATTCCATTCGAAACTTTATTAGTAAATTTTGTTGACTCCAACAAAACCACACGTGATGCAAAAAAGTGTACTAAATTGAATTAAATATGCTTTTCAGGATCTACTATGTACATATATAAGACCTTAGAGATGGTGATTTTTTCAAAAAAAAAAAAAAAAAAAAAAATACATATATACGTCCTCAGTCTGCCGGCGTGCATTAATATCAATTCGTACTGTCATAAATCCAATGAGACATACCAATCTACATATGCTGGTGTGGAATACGTTTTTTTGTTTGCTTTTTCATTTCTTTATGGATTATGTGAATTGGTTCATGCGAATGCATACTAACACACACACAATACGGTTATGGCATAGTCATTTGACAGCACAGTATGTGACTTTCACTTTTTTAAAAACTTTTTTATTTGCGTTATTATACTCAGTTGAGCAGAGCTCACAGAGTATATTAAGTTTGATTGGATAACGGTTGGTTGTACATATATAAAGGAATCGAGATAGATATAGACTTCCATATATCAAAATAATCAGGATCCAAAAAAAATTTGATTGAGCCATGTCCGTCCGTCCGTCCGTCCGTCCGTCCGTTAACACGATAACTTGAGTAAATTTTGAGGTATCTTGATGAAATTTGGTATGTAGCTTCCTGAGCACTCATCTCAGATCGCTATTTAAAATGAACGATATCGGACTATAACCACGCCCACTTTTTCGATATCGAAAATTTCGAAAAACCGAAAAAATGCGATAATTCATTGCCAAAGGCGGCTAAAGCGATGAAACTTGGTAGATGGGTTGACGTTATGACGCAGAATAGAAAATTAGTAAGATTTTGGACAATGGGCGTGGCACCGCCCACTTTTACAAGAAGGTAATTTAAAAGTTTTGCAAGCTGTAATTTGGCAGTCGTTGAAGATATCATGATGAAATTTGGCAGGAACGTTACTACTATTACTATATATGAGCGAAATAAAAATTAGCAAAATTGGATGAAGAACACGCCCACTTTTTAAAAAAAATTTTTTTTAAATTCAAATTTTAACAAAAAATTTAATATCTTTAGTGTATATAAGTAAATTAAGTCAAAATTCAACTCCAGTAATGATATGATGCAACAAAATACAAAAATAAAAGAAAATTTCAAAATGGGCGTGGCTCCGCCCATTTTCATTTAGTGTGTCTAGAATACTTTTAATGCCATAAGTCGAACAAAAATTTACCAATCCTTTTGAAATTTGGTAGGAGCATAGATTCTGTGACTTTAACTGTTCTCTGTGAAAATGGGTGAAATCGGTGGAAGCCACGCCCAGTTTTTATACACAGTCCACCGTCTGTCCTTCCGCTCGGCCGTTAACACAATAACTTGAGCAAAAACCGATATATCTTTATTAAACTTAGCCCACGTACTTATCTGAACTCACTTTATCTTGGTATAAAAACTGGCCGAAATCCGACCATAACCACGCCCACTTTATCGATATCGAAAATTACGAAAAATTTAAAAAATGCCATAATTCTATACCAAATACGAAAAAAGGGATGAAACATGGTAACTGGATTGGTTTATTGACGCAAAATATAACTTTGGAAAAAACTTTGTAAAATGGGTGTGACACCTACCATATTAAGTAGAAGAAAATGAAAAAGTTCTACAAGGCGAAATCAATAGCCCTTGGAATATTGGCAGGAATACTGTTAGTGTTATTGAATATATAAATAAATTAGCAGTACCCGACAGATGATTTTCTGGATCACCTGATCCACATTTGGTCGATATCGCGAGAACGCCTTCAGATACACATCTAAGGGCCACTCGCTTTTAAAACCCTTATTAATACCTTTAATTTGATATCCATATCGTACAAACACATTCTAGAGTCAACCCTGGCCCACCCTAATGGCGATATCTCGAAAAGGCGTGTACCTATAGACCTAATGCCCACTCCCTCTTAAAATGCTCAGTAACACCTTTCGTTTGATACCCATATCGTGAAAACATTCTAGAGTCACCCCTGGCCCACCCTAATGGCGATATCTCGAAAAGGCGTCCACCTATAGACCTAATGTCCACTCCCTCTTAAAATGCTCAGTAACACCTTTCCTTTGATACCCATATCGTAAAAACATTCTAGAGTCAACCCTGGCCCACCCTAATGGCGATATCTCGAAAAGGCGCCCACCTATAGACCTAATGCCCACTTTCTCTTAAAATGCTCAGTAACACCTTTCGTTTGATACCCATATCGTACAAACATTCTAGAGACACCCCTGGTCCACCTTTATGGCGATATTCTCGAAACGGCGTCCACCTAGGGAACTAAGGATCACTCCTTTTCAAAATAATCATTAACAGCTTTCATTTGATACCCATATCGTACAAACATATTCTACAGTCACCCCTGGTCCACCTTTATGGGGATTTCTCGAAAAGGCGTTCACCTATAGAACTAAAGCCCATTCCCTTTTAAAATACTCATTATCACCTTTCATTTGATACACATGTCATACAACCACATTCCAGGGTTACCCTAGGTTCATTTTCCTACATGGTGATTTCCCTTATTTTGTCTCCATAGCTCTCAACTGAGTATGTAATGTTCGGTTATACCCGAACTTAGCCTTCCTTACTTGTTTTTATTTTATTAATAATGTTGAAATATGGGTCGCCTGAGGGCGTAAACGTCCTGGGCAGTCAGACGCACAGTCGACGAACTTTTGTTAATGCAAAGAAATGAAAAAATGCAAACAAAAACGCAAATGAAAAAAAAAAAAAATTGGAAAACAAACAAATTCTTCATAAAAGTTTTGCTATGAAATTGTGAAATATTGCGTTGGCCTTTTAAGCTACTATGGAGATAAGCGCAAAAATAATGAAGAGAGCTTGATTTGGAGATTTAAATGTGAACGAACTAGTTCTTATTTAGGAATTTAAAGTTTTAAAATTTAAATACTCCTCTAAACTTTTGAAATTTGAAACAAGTTTTGAAAGTAAATATTTTAGACGGCAAGTGTAGAAAGTGTGAGCTGCAGGAAGAAATGGTTGAGCACCTTCTGTGTTTATGTCCTGCGCTCGCCAGGTCAAGGCTTCAGCTATTACGGGCAGCAGAGTTGCCAAATATTGAGGCAGCAATTAAACTGGGTCCCGTTTTGCCGTTTAACAAACTCTGGTAACACTATGGACACATTCAGTCTATGTGAGGTCTTTCTTGAACGGCCAGTTTAACCTAACCTAAATATTTTATATCTTGAAGGCGTATTATGCGTAAGACTTGTGTACGTAGCGTGAACGCAACGTTCAATGAAAAAAGGTTCCAATTCTCAAATGAGTACCTTTTTTTCGAATGATGATCACGGCAAATGTTTTAAGAAAGATGATTTGAGGAAATGTATCCAGAATACTAGACCTCTTTTTAATGGCGATAGCGATGCCCGACACGTTGGTGTCCTCCTAAATGCAAAGGCATCCTTCGCCGCCATATAGGAAATGCAATGAACGAGAAAAAGCCGCAGGATAGTAGGCCAATCGATTTCTTTCACAGGTACAAGGATAAGCGAGGTGGAAAATGCAAATACGGTGTTGGTTTTGTTATGGTGGGAGAGAGGCTGATCTAGACCCTATGTCCCTGTTATGCGCTGGGCTTGGCATTCGTAGCGTGAACGCAACGTGCAATGAGAAAATGCTACAAGTCTCAAATTGGAACCCCTTTTTTCTATTGATGACCACGGCAAACGTTTGCAGAACGATGATCTGAGGTAATGAATCCAGTATAGGCGAACCCTTTTGAATAAAAGAAAGCGATGACCGACTCGTTGTTGTCCTCGTTAATGCAAACGCTTACATTATCGCTATATAAAAGCCAACGCGGGTCAAGGCCAGAGCACAGTAGGCCCTTACAAGGCTGAGGAAAATGGAATATGTAAATACGGTGTTGGCTTTATAGTGCGAGAGAGGTTTACGTTTGAGTCATTTAACTTAACTTTTATCTGCTTGACGAAGCGTTTTGGATAAAACCGCCTTTAATAATAAATTAGAAAAGACACACTACCGCTCCATAACATGGCTACTTTAACGCCAGGCTTAGCAAGATTCATCCGCTACGAGTTGAGGTTGATCGATTTCGACTCAGCCCAAAAAATGAAGTCGTAGGTTGCAACATAAAAAGATGCATGACGCTACTTGCAGTCTCTTTAGCAAATAACCCAAACTCACATTGACCTCATTGTGATCGACGGTTGGTATAGAACGAGTGTGATGGATGACCGTGCCCAAATATCACGCGCGTGTTCAAAAACACAATTAACGTTTGCCGTCGGTGAGCCGCTCATATAGAAGACGCTTAGTAGTTACATACTTATAGCTATATTTTCTGAGAATAATCTTTAATTACGCACCCTCGCATCGTGAGATTTGCGGTTACAGCGAGCCCATGGAAAAAAACTAGTACCATGAGGAATGTGACGCTGCCCTCAGACGCTGCAACAGGCGATTTATGTGAGCGTAATCGTAAAGCGAAAAGGTTATAAAGAGCCTAGTTAGATGAAATCAGCTTGATAGCCAACCTACATAGCGTCCTTAAGTAATGGAGCGAAGATGAGACTATCCTCCAGAACCGATTGGTCAGCCGACATGGTATATAAGGAGGGCGTCATCCTATTGATAACTGATGGATCCAAAATGGACTGCAGTCTTTGTGCAGGGGTCTCCTCCGAGCAGCAATCCGTCTTCCAAACTCCGCGGTGTATCGACCATTTACAATGATAGAAAATGGCATTCTTACCTAATTATTATCTTATCTAAAGAAAACCGTTATTCAAATTTGGTACTCTGCGGACTCATGTGGGACCACCAAAACAATTGGCTGGACTACAGCTAAATAAACTGAGGATTCACTTAAATTGTCTTAAAAAAATATTTAGGATGCCAGCGACATTTGCAGGACACTGGGCATTTGGCCCACACACAGAAAGAATGGAAATATCCTTTAACGGCATATGTAGGACTTGCAAACAAGAAGGTTGTAAAGAAACGGTCACCTTACCTCTGCTAATGTCCAGAAGGATTTAAGATAACGGTCCCCCTTTTTCCTCTGCGAATGTCCAGCCATGGCGAAGATCAGGTAATGAACTCTAGGCGGTTTCGAAATGTCCGATCAAGGACAGGTAATCAAAATGCAGTCACTGAGTTACACTCATTTGCTAAGGTGCAATTCAATAATTTTCCGGGTGTTAAGAAGGAGTCGTCTGATTTCGTTCTTCGAAGGCCTTTGTTAGGCAAAGAGAAAGTTATGTATAAGAGCTGTTGGCTGGGTTTTAACTTTTAGTGTACCCCGAAGCCTAGTGCACAATTATCCGAAGATCAAATCACCGAATTTGGTTCCCAACCATTATTGTAATTAGTTGGGTTCTATAACTACCGCCAGCTCACCCTAATCTTCCTCGTTCGGAAAAGATTTAATAGGTCTTTGGTGCTCTACGTTATTCCTCTGTTCGTGATGGTTAAAACTTTGCAGAATTTTTGTGGCAACACCTCTGCTGAAGGAGTCAGTATTTCAGCATTCAGTATTCAGTATCATATTGAGTTAGGTTAGGAGTATTCATAAAAGCTGTAAAAGTATGATTTTTGATAGTATTGGCAGTATTTCTGTTCAGAGTCGCAATGTTGATTGATCAAATGAGTTAAGGATATGCAATAGAAGAAAGTAATTGGTATTTTAGCATACATTCGCACGTTAGACCACTTCTATCTTGTACTTTCTATCAACTTAGCTACAAAAGATTACCGTTTTTAGCAGCAATTTGGCGCTTATAAGGATAATAATGTAGGTCATGGTAGTGGCGTGGCGCTATGCGAGGCGTGTAAATATAAATGTAAAAATAAATAAATGTCAGGCGCGATAAGATGTAATGCCAAGCTTCTTAAAGCCAAGCTTCTTTTCCTACAAATTGGCGGGACGGGACCTAGTTGTTTTATGCCGAACCCGAATGGCATCTGCAATGTTGATGAGTTTTCACTGAGAGCTTTTCATGGCAGAAATACCCTCGGAGTGCTTGCCAAACATTGCCGAGGGGCGACCTCGCTTAGACAAATTTTCTTCTAATTGAAAAATCTTGTTTCTAAAATTTTGATGTTACTTTGCCCGGAGCGTGAACCCAGGATCTTCGATGTGAATAGCGAAGCACGCTACCATCGCACAACGGCGCCGAGAGGCGTGCAAATATACACAAAGGAAAAAAAAAATGTATTTTACATTTAAACTCATATAAGCGGAAAAAGAAAATACGTTCATATTTATGTAAATAAATGTGTATGTGTATGTGCCAGTTACAATTTATGCGCAACTCATCGTGAAATGACTTGACTTAACGACACCTAAACATCAGCTTTCACTGTAAAAATATATCTACACATACACCAGCGAACAAAAAAATAGAAATAGCAGCCTTGGATAGAAAGGAGAATGGCCCATTCAGGGGTTTTTTTTTGACTACTATAACACTTAAACTTTAAGCATTTGTTTTGATACAAAATTAAAAGGGAATAATGCCAGAAATTGATTAGAAAGGGCTAAATAAATGTATGGGGAGAGGGATAAGCAAACTTTGAAGAGTCCATGGAGACTGAGCTTTGAAAGAAAACAAAGAAAAACCGTTGATAATAAAAATCACGGCAGGTGATCGAAGAGAGATGACTAGAAGCAAAGAATAGGAGGTAGAAAGTATACAAGTTTCAACGCGTATAAAAACCGGGAAAGAGGGAGGTAAAAGATGTAGGAAATTAGAAATGCTTACCTACGAAAAGAAGAGAAGGAAAGAGGGATCAAGAAAGGACGAGGTAAACAATAACGCGCCACATTCTGTGAAGTTAGAGCGAACACGAATTAATATAAAATGTAAGAGTTATTTAACCAGGCGGAGGTCACCACTATTAACCAACCTGTGGCTGGAATCAGCCACACAAACCACGAGGAAATTTAGTTAATTTCTACTCAGATAGTTAAGCGGATTTCAAAGCGTTGAAAGCTGTCACTGTGATTTCCAAGGCTGCAAAAAATTGCTAAACCTCACACCTAGGGGCATCTTGTAACCTTTTGATAAAAATATCAACGGCATTTGTCACGCTGATCTTTTGACCGAAGCATGTGTATGCGAACTGAAAGTGTCTGCACTATTTGGAGAGACTTGGATAGCCCCATTTGTGTTAGCTATTTCTAGGGTGAGAATGACGGCGAGGTAACCTCAAACAGCAATTTCCCTGTGCACCAACCCTATTGATACTGTTACTTTCATTGGACTCGCGTTAGAGGAATGTGATGACAAGACGATGAGGTGGCAGCTTACTTATACCTCGCGATAATAACTACACTGTAACGTATTCGACCCTTTGGAGGAGATATCCATAGTATTAACCTTGAGCCAGTTCCGCCGTTAGAGATTGTGGTAATAGAACCCTTCTTTTAGTGGGAAGCGCACAACACAGAACAGCTGTTCACACTGTCGTTTTAACTGGAAGATACGTCATATTAATGCAAAATAGATTTAAATTACAATCGTGCCATCTACCTCGAATTAAGTTTGCTTAATCTCACATTTAGGGTTGATGCAAAATAATTTTATCAATGTGGATTTAGACCACGTAAGCTAACTAAGGATAAGATTTTCGCCACATTCCAAATCTTGGAGAAGATTTTCAGAGGAGAACTTACACACTTCAAGGAAGCTTTTTATAGCATGAAAACTACCACCGTATATGTAACTAAGTCTATATTTAAGCCTCCTGGTAAGCTTATAGCTCTAGTTTGAACCTCTCTGAGTTTGTTCGATGAGACCTAGTTAAAAAATTGATATTTTTTTATTGCAAATCGATAAGTAATCGACTACAAATTGATAAAACGACAATGAAAAATTTTTAATACAACGATAACAATTTCATATTTTTACGATAGCAAATCGATAACTTTTTCATAAATTAGCTATAACTTTTCAGTAAATAATCGATAATTTTTTGAAAATAAATTGAAAAGCTATCATTAACACAGTGCATACACACCTATAGAAACTGTCGATGTCAATATGACAATGCGATAATCGGATGTATAGGATAAGAAATATATAGTGAACAGATGTACATACCTAAACGATTTTTAAGATAAATATAAAATAAAAAATGGCAAAAAACGCCCTGATCTGAACGATCGGTTGTATGGGATATATATTATATGTAGCTCCAATCGAAATGATTTTCTCATGAAATCTTCTATGATATATGAGAATAAATATCACCAAGTTTAACGTTTTATATTGGAAATTAAGGGAGAAATGGCCAAAAATCTTTCTATCTGAACGATCGGTTGTACGGCATATATAGCTCCGATCAAAGTGATTTTTTCAGAAAATCTTCTAATATGTATTAGAATATATATCACCGAGTTTTAAGTTTATATTTTCTAAATTGCGGCAGGAATGACCAAAATCGTCTTATCTGAATAATCGGTTGTATGGGAGATATATGTTATAGTGGTGCGATCCTACCGGATCCGACAGATGTCTAATATAATATAAAAATACATCCTTGTGCCAAATTTCATTGAGATATCTCAAAATTTGCGGGACAAGTTTGCGTTCAAACAGACAGACGGACGGACAGACGGACATGGCTATATCAACTCAGTTCGTCGCCCTGATCAATTCGGTATACTTAACGGTGAGTCTACCTTCTATATTTCTGAACGTTATAAACATCGGACCAAAGTTAGTATACCATTTCATGTTCATGAAAGGTATAATTATAACTTTTGTTTAAAGCATCAATAACATTTCTTTAACTTGCCGAAAACTGTTTTATACCATATCTATAACTTTCCTCTAAGTAATTGCTATACTTTCGCTAATCAGTCGATAATTTTACGATAACTTTTCGATATCCAACCTATAATACTCCCACAAAAATTTGGAAACTCATTGATAAAATGTGTTATCGGTAGCAAATTTATAACACTTCGGTAACAAAGCGTCTATACCTTGTCGATACCTTGCCTATAACAAACCGATAACTTATCGATAACAATCCATTTGCACTTTGATAAAAAAAAAATAAAATTTAAGCACGCCGTCCGGTTTCAATTCCGGCTTCAGGTTTGACTTCTAATTTTTCTTTTCTTCCCCCTTCTTTCTTTTTTTCTTTCCTTGCCTTGCCTTGTCTTGGCTTCACAAACGTGATTATAACCACGATTACCCACGGTCACCCACGTTAATTGGTCCCACATTATGGTACATTGTAATGACTATACTTACGCTTACATTTTGTTTACTTTTCTTTTTTGTTAAATCTCTTATTTTCTGAGTCATATTTGAAACCTTGAAAACAAATAAACATCCAAAGGAGCTCATGTGTGCTAGTTTTTTACGTACGTACGTACTGGTTTTCTTTTACCCAAATTTCCCTTTAATTTGTTATACATAGCCGCATATACTTGCAGCGCTACGAAAATCAGCACCACTACATAACCAGCAGCGGCAAAATATAACTGCCGCCGCTCAGTGCTATATATGCCATATTCACGCACACATTCACACACTCTCTTTATTCCAACTCTTAGTACAGGGCTTCATGCATTTCCTAAGAGTATGCAATTGCATGTACATCAGTATGCAAAACGAAGCTAATTTTAAGGCGCACACCAAAGCCAGTAATAAAAGCTATAAGTCTAGGATGAATATGGATGAGTCTCAAAGATACATGCTACTATCGCTGCTTTGTTCTTTTAATGAATTCAACTACTCCCTTTGGTTTAAGGATCGCATTTGAAGATAATAATTGTATACGTTTTTGTCTAAGCCGACAGTACCCGGGCAGTTCCTCTTTCCACCTCTACGCCTAAACTGAAGTCGACTCACTTTACCATACCGTATCATTTATCCCAATAATACACAAAAGGGACTAATTGGAGTCAACTATAGCGCACTGTACACGAAATTCATTAATCGTTAGCTACTCTCCTTAGGAATGGGTCACACGTTTATTTGCAGGATACAGTTACAATAGCACACATCAGCATATTGCACACTAACTACAAAAGGGTCATAACTTAACATTTTTCAAAATCGGGTTTTTCCATAAACCAATTCACAGTACACATCTCTAACTGCCCCTTAAATTTCGTTGTCATTATTTTCTTCTTTAACTGACAAATTACCGTTATGCCAGTTTTGGTGTTGATTGCATCGCTTGCGCTGTATAAACTAATGAGTACTATTTTTAGTTGTGTCAATGTGTTTAAGAACAAGTGAACAGTTTTTTACGCATAAAGCGTATTGTTTTAAATTCTGACTATCTTGTTGCAAAAAAGTTTTAACTTTGTTTTGTATTAAATAAAATTGTGTCATTTTATACGTAAAAAGTAAGTAAATTTGCTTGTATTATTGTGAAATGTGCCTTTTTTGATGAAATAATTGTGAATGTACGAGTAGTCAAATAGTCATAATTCAAAATTGTTATATATTTTGTCCATAAACAAATAATTACAACAAAATTCCGTCAATTCATTTTATAACAAAGGTCACCTTCTTTGTGAAACTGCATTTCAGTATAACATTACATACGTATTCACATAAACGGTTTTTCTTCTCTCCTGAACATTTAAATTTTTCAAGTTGTGACTCTTTTGTAGTTAGCGTGCGATATGCTCTTTAACTTACATACATGTGTATGTACTTCCGAATGTATGAATGTATGGGTGTAATAGCCATTTCATTTTATCAACTTTACTCAAATGCGAGAGTATTATAGTTTCCGTATGCAGTGCAAGAAACTAAATCTAGTATAGTGCACCTAAACGCATGTAACTAAATATAGAGCACTATGTGTAATATGAGTAATAGTTAATGGGTTTGGTACAAAGGTGTATAATCATTTGATGCAAACTATAATTTTGCTTTTTCAGCTTAAAATTTCGCCTTAAATTCTGTAGTAGTAGAAGAATTGATTTTGACTGCTACTTTAATTTATTAGTACGCATTTTAAAAGTAAATTTCAAGTGAAGTTCTTCTTAGAACGTATGAGCAGCGTTGCTGTAAGTAAAATTTTGCTGGCTTTTTATTCTAACGAGTCCTAAAGTTCGGCCTATGAGGTTAAAAAAAAAATACGGAAAAATCATCAAATTCAGGGTATTGGCGAAAAAAGTTGTAATCGCCAACATAACTTTTCAGCATACTAAAAAACAAACCTTTATTACCATAATACATAATGCGGAAAATATATTATTGTAACTGATATTTGAGAAAAAAAGACGTCAGTAATAACGGATATATGCGGGTTAGGGGCTTAGAATATACCCACGGCAGGGATGGCTATCGTAAAAAGCGACTAAAATACGCAAGCGATTCAAAGGGCTGCAATGTATGGCTTCTCGAACCTAATTGTCAACCTCACCTACGCATGGCTAATCCTGTTTCTATAGCAGCTGAGACTTTAGCGATCCCAAATTTCTCGTAAAACTAGGGGTCGGGATGCCCTAGAAGATTCAATGTGCTATAATAAATCCTTATCGAGATGGTCGAGCTTGTACCTTAATGATGCTTGTTACCGGAACGTATCGGATCTATGTATATAAGGCAAAGAACCATCCACATCCATAACATTCTCCAAAACCTTCGGAGAATGTCTTTATCGCTGCAACAACAAGAAGTGAGTGCAAGCTACAACTTGCAGGAGATTATATTATATAATACAAATTTTCCATTCATACGGTATCGTCCGGGACCACTATCTATATAGTCCTAAATTCTATCTCCATGTCAAAGCCATATTATTATGCCCCACGTTGGGCGCTACTTTGATCTAATGCATACGAAGTTATAAAAGTTGGGCATTCCCTAAAGAGTTCAGCAAAAAAATATTGCAAGTAAGGCAGAGAATTTTTACTGTCACTAATTTACTATTTTTTCGAGATAATACTAAGTTTGGTGTCCGTTTGGTATTTTCCGATAAATTTTGTTGTGAAAGGTAGCAACCCAGCTTCTATCGATCATCCTCTAATAATTTTTTCGCTTATATTGATGTAAAAACTTGTAAAGCTCTGCCATGGAGTGTGTAGGTGTCTCATTTGGGTCAGAGCGGAGTCATATGTTTTTGATTCTGGAGAGGCTGTCTTAATTCAGGTTTCATTAAAGTTTGCAGCTGTTTTTGTTGTTGTTGTAGCGATAAGGTTGCTCCCCGAATGCTTTGGGGAGTGTCATCGATGTGATGGTCCTTTGCCGGATACAGATCCGGTAGCTCCGGTACCACAGCATCATTAAGGCGCTAGCCCGACCATCTCGGGAACGATTTATGTGGCCACATTAAACCTTCAGGCCATTCCCTCCCTCCCCACCCCAAAGTTCCATGAGGAGCTTGGGGTCGCCGGAGCCTCAGCTGTTAGTGAAACAGGACTCGCCGCGGATAGTGAGGTTGACAATTGGGTTTGGAGAAGCTATATATTGCGCTGGCAACCTGAAGGGTTGCGCTACATAGCCCCTTGAATCTGGTATTTTAGTCGTCTCTTACGACAGACATACTTACCGCGGGTATATTCTGATCCCCTAACCCGCTGAGGGAAAGTTTGCAGCTCAGATACATCGAAGGATATGAGCTAATGAAACTGAGAACTTTCTTCATACGCTCTGGCAAAGTTTATAGAGCACAAAAAAAAAAAAGAACTATAACCCAAACCTTCTGAAAGTAATACGCAAGATCTGTAGTACCAACTAGCTTTCGCTGCCAAATGCAGAAAGTGCTACTGAAGCCGAAACGATGGTGTTCTCAGCAAAATTTATTAGCAAACTCCGGAAGAGTTAAAGAGCTTAAAACTTCGGTCCATCGAATGAACCGAACAGATTACGACAAATGGCTATTTAAAACGAAATAATGGCTAATGACTCGAGTACGACTCCCTTTTAGATTAATTTATATATATTTATATATATATATTTTTTTTTCTTAATTTAATTTTCAACTTTTACACATAAGCGCTAAACTCAAACTTTAAGCTTACATGCACAAAATAAGAAACCAACAATTTTTGTTGCATACTTTTGGGTGCGATAACGCCACAAAATTGTGTCATTTTAGCTCACCGATGCTTTCAGCTAGTATTATAACATACTTGTGCACTTTTGTTTACATTTAATAGGAATCTAAATTACTGTACACTCGCTATTGTGCACAAATGCCCCATTTGAATATACCACATAATATGTTTGGTGCATACTTTTAGGCAACTTATTATGAATAATATAATATTACGTGCAAAACGTCGTTTTAAATATATTTTTTTGGAATCATTTTATTTGAACAAAGTCATACAGTGTTCCTGCAAAAAGCGCATGAAAGTGAAAACTGCTACAGGTCACAAAAATTCATGTTCCTCTTTGAATATACATATAGTATACTTTTAGGGTGCACATAGCAGAGGTTTTTCATAAAACAAAAATATAAATTTTTAGCACGAAAAAATGATTGCAACAGAAAAATTAGGACCTTTGTTTGTTAATTTATTATTCGGGTTTTTTGCGCCTAAATGTATGCATTATTTACACAAATATTGCATGTGAATATGCATAATTTTATCGTTACTCCCGTTTTTTAATGCACATTTAATGATTTCTAAACAAAATGTACATAACACAGCTATGCAAATCATTGTACATTCATTTTGTTGCTTTTTAGCTACTTTTGTTCCATTTAATTTCTCACCACCCGTGGCTTCTGTGTTAGTATTTTCATGCCTACAGCACATTTGTAGGCAATTTGCTGATATAAATTATAGACAAATATGTACGTGTATTGTGTTGTTTTCGATACTTATTTCGTTTTATTTTTATGCCAAAATAGCAAGCGTTTTAGCAATTTTCCTTAAATATATGTAAGGTATGTACACAAGCTTCCCAAATTGAGTAGAAATGTGTTGGTATCACGGGTATTTTATTGCCATATTCAGTACCTAAGCAAAACCTTCCTTAAAATATATCAAAAATAAATTTCTAATATTGAAATCAAGATATTGATTCTACCGGCGATAGTAAACAAGCAGCTTTCACTAATTCTTTTATACGCCAAAAAGTATGCAGTATTAAAGTACTTGCATTTGGTTTTCCATATCCGGATTATTCGCGTAGGTAAAAATATACTAAGGCTCGATATACCTGCTGTAATCCCATAATAAAGATTGTACGGTAGATCGTTGTAAAATCGATTTTAAAAACTTTTATTTTTAACGAAAGGGTCCTTACGCAAAATTAAGCGACGATTCGAATTCAAATTTGCTTGCAGATCGTTTTAACTCAGTATTCAGTATAAATATACTTTTTCTGCTGATTTTGTGAGCCGCTTGGAGTTTCCATGAAATCGAGTTTAACTGTGTACACCTTGTTCGAGAAATACTTTTTACAAGCTCTTGATATCGCCTAAAAGTATACAACCTAAAGTTGCGTGCCTTTTCATGGGAGAGGTCAGATGACACAGCTGCACTATCATCTTCTTATAAATCACTGTCACTGTCATCAATGTCGAGAATTTATGCCAAAATCATTAGAGGCTCGCCGCTTAAATGAAAAGGAGAAAAATAAGGGGGGGGGGGGGGTAGAGGAGGGGTAAAGCTGTGACGCCAGGTTTCCGTTATATTGATCAAATTGTATTTGCAGTTAATTCATTGAATTTTATTAAAATCTCTTTTTATGACTATGACATAGATAGATGAGATATGGGAGGGGAGTGAAGTGTGAGAAAAAAAAAAAACAAAAAGAGGAAGGAGAAGGAAACTGCAAATGGAAAGGATGTGAACGAGAGAAAAAAAGTTAGGGGAAACGCAAAGGGAAGGAGGAGAATGAGGAAGATTAAGAGGAAAAGCAAGAGTACGGAGAAGGAAAAGTGCGAGTAATTTACAGCGAAGAGTAAAAATATGAGTATAATTATGAGTAAAAGTAAGACAAAGATAAAAAGAAAAAGTGTAATATTAAGACTAAGAGTAGGCGTAAGAGCAAAAGTAAGGGCAACAGTAAGAGAAACAGTAAGACCAAGAGTAAGAGTCAGAGTAAGAGTAAAGGTAAAAGAAAGAGGAACAGGGAAAGACAAGCGAAAAGTAGATGTAAGAGTAAGGGAAGGGAAAAGAGTAAGAAAAAAAATAAGAGTAAGAGTATGAATATAAGTAAAATAGGAGCAGAGAAAGATTAAGAGCAAATGTCAGAGCAAGACTAAAAACTTAAGTAAGAGTAATAGCTAGAGTGACACTTAGAGCAATAGTGAGGTAATACTGAAAGTAAAAGTAAAATGAGGGGTCAGAGGGAAAGTAAGGGAAAGAGAAAGATTAAGTGTAATATTAAGATAAATAGAAAGATTAAGTGTAGGAGCAAGAGTAAGAGTAGGAGCAATAATAAATTAGCAGTAAGATTAAGGGAAACGGCAATTATAACTTCAAGAGAAAGAGTGAAATGAAAATAAGGATAAGATTAAGAAAAATATAATATAAAATAAGTAGTAATAATAAAATGAAATTAAGAAAGAAGTAAGCAGTAAGAAAAAGGAGAGGACCAAAAGACTAAAATTAAGAGTAAGAGTTCGAGTAAGCGGTAATGAGAGAGAAATAAGCGAAGAAAGAGAAGGAGAAAACTGTAAAAGTATAAAAAGAAGTTTAAAAGGAAAAGAAAAAATATTTGGTGGTCCGTATAAAAGAAAGACTAACAGGATGAGGATGGTGTACAATAGAAGGAAGAGGAAAGGGAAATGACGGGGAAGGAGAACAAGTAAAAGAAAAGCTAAAGTAAGGTCACGCCAACGAAAAGGTCGTAGAAAACACTTCAAATCTCGAACACAAAAGTCTAGGTTGCACAAATATCAATTAATATAATTAACCCAATTGTGGACCATTATATATCATTGAAATCTAAAACCGATAGGGTTTATTTAATAGGTATTACGAATCATCCTATCTCGACTTAAGCGTTTATGACTTGTAATAACAAATATAACACCGAGAAAAAGCGAAGCGTTAGCGGCTTAGACATTAAATATAAATATAAACAAAAAAGTCCGTCAATACAAATACGTCGGCCCTTGTCTTTCTTAAGCCTAGCGACGATCCTGTCCCTTTACCTACGGTAAGTAGCATTCGATATCCTCATGTTGGAATGACTTGAACTATTTGCTGAACTTGCAAGTGTGTCACCAAAGAATATAGCTCTGCATGCAGTATAACGCCACAAAGTAGGCTACAGTTAATATGGCAATATAATGTAAGCCATTTCAAAGGATACAAACAAAAAAGTACCAGCATGAAATTGCTTCAATTCATTTACGTATGCAAACAAAAATTTAATTACAAAATATTATTTGCATGCATGCAAAATGTGAATTTGTCAAATGATTTCCATAGAAATATTTTGTTTACTTGAACGCTGCCATCTACCTACAGGTTATGTAATTTATATTTAAAACTAAATTTAAAATTAATTTGAATATTAATTGAAAGAACTATTCAAATAGCAGAGGAATCAACTTCGTTTAAATGTGAGTTTCTATAATGAAATTAATAAGAATTTTATCATGTTTTTTTTTTATTTATTGACAATTTCACTTTTAGTGAACTAGATAGATTGATAATATAATCAAAACAGTATTGTCCTAATAACTCTTGATAAATATATCTGCTTTAGAATCTTGCTTTAAAAGGTAGCGAAGTTTAAGTGGACCAAATTTCAGTCATTCGTGAATAAGATTTTGGGACGAACTTAGGAGATTTTTGTGGAGTAGTTGGAGTACTTATTATAGTTAGGGTGTAACAAAGCTTCACCTGTAGAAGGTCGAGAAGCAAAATAACGCTGCTATGGTGGAACTAGGACTGATGAATTCTTCGGAATGCTGCATTGGGAGTAAGGGTAAGAGTGAGAGTAAAAGCAAGAGTAAGAAAGAGTGTAAGAAAGAGAGTAATAGACAAAGTAATGAGGTGTGTAGAAGAAGGAGGAAGAGTAAGGAGGAAGTGGAAGATAAGGAGTAAGATTATGAGTAAGAGTGAGAGTATGAGTAGTAAAAATGGTAAGAGTAAGAGCAAGAGAAAGCGTAAAAGTAATTGTGGTGTAACAGTGGCGTTGTTGCGTGTTATTTATGTCGCTTTACAGTTTTTTGTTTTAATGTTTATGATCTCGTAATTTAGAAGTCCTTAAACCATTGCGGCGACTACAACAACAACATTCGCCCTTTACTGCTTGAATTATATTCAACATCTCTCTGCTGAAACTTTCTATCTTTAAGCACGATGGAACGCTTTTCACTTAACAACTAGCACACACACTTTTTTTTGCTTTATTTAATCTTTATAATTGTTATTGTTATTGTTACTTTGTTTAAGCGCATATTATTTTCATTTGTTGCTACTTATTTTAATCGAAAGTATGGAACGTGCAGCATTACAAACAAAAAAACAAAAAAAACCAAAAAAAAAAAAATTAAAAAGAAAACGAAAATTTATAATAGCTGCTGTCGTCGTCTCATTAGTTGCGGTGATTTTTAATTAAAAATTTCGAGTTTATAATAAAAGAGGCATATGTTTATGTGTATGTGTGCTTGCGCATTTCATTGCTTCTGTGTGAGTGTACGCGTGCTTGCGTCGGTGCAATGAGGTGTTTTATGCCAATTATGACGGGTTACTCGTACGCCAGGCATCCTTTAAATTTTGAAAATTTCGTGGCACCACTTGGCATCAATGGCTTATTTTCTTCGCTTTGCTATGGCAATAAATGTCAATTTTCTTTACGCATTTTGTACACTTAAAGGGTTAAAATGGCAGCATTAACTCGTTTATTTCACGCACAGCTGCTTTAGATGTTTGCATTTTATGTTTTGTGGAAAGTTTAATAAGAAATTACTTAAGAAAAGTGGAAGGAAAATATTCAAAAAATTACAATATACCTTTAAAAGTTATCGATTTCTTATCGCAAAAATATCTATTTGTTGTCAAATTTGTTTTGTTAATGTTATTAATTTGCTATCGAAAAGTTTTCGATTTCTTAACGAAAAAATATTGGTTTGTTATCGAAAAAAATTGATTAGTTATCATAAAAGTATCGATTTGTTATCGAAAAAAAATCTCTTTGTGATCATAAAACTATCAACTTGTTTTCGAAAAGATACCGATTTGCTATCGAAAAGTAGTCGGTTTGTTATCGGGTTGTTATCGACGGCTTACATATGCGTTATCGATTATATATTGAAATTTTAACGGTATCGGTTTCAAAGCAGACCGATGATCGTCTACAGCAAATTTATAGCACTCTCATAAAAATCGAAACTTTTTCGATAAAAAATCGAAAAGTTTTTGAAAACAAATTAATATATTTTCGATGAAAAATCGATAAATTAGTGCTCTTAGATGGCAAATCGTAATTTTTCGTTTTTTTCGGTAGCAACTTCTGTTTGATAAAAAACTTATAACACCAATGTGCTGTAAGACCGATAACATGTCGATCATTCACCAATATAACGATAATTCTTCGATAAGGTTTTTTTTTTTCAATAACAAATCGATAAAACGTCGACCACGATCAATAACAAAACGATGATAATAGAAGACCGATAACTTTTTGTAGTCGTAAAAAAATGTTTCTGAACACTGCCAAATGATTAAAAAAAGTCCCGCTATTATCTCTCATTGCACAACATCTAGAAGTATGTTAGAAAGTAAGCAATCCCTGGAAAGAATAGTGACAGAGAGAAATACACATATTTATTAGGTACGTGGGAGAAGCTCAACAGAGCGCATCGGTCGAAACTTGTAACGTAGACATTCCAATCGGATTGGGTGGGATCAAAAGAAGGCAAGAGCTAAAAATCATTGACCAAGTAGGAAGGCGTGAAACCAAGCACGGGACTGCAAATGTCGAAGTTTATGTGCAGGTCTTACAATTTTAGGTCAACAAAGTTACTCTCTTCGTTAAAAAGAGGGGACTGAAGGGTCATGGTGGGTATTATATACTGAACACTGCTTTCTGGCGTCAGGTGCTTTTGAAATTAGTTTGGTCAGTGATAGCAGATGTTTGAAGTGCGGTAAGAAGGATAATCCATTTATTAGGAGTGGTACAGCTATCAGATCCTTGAAAGCTTCTAGTATTTTCCAAGAGGACGATTTTATTTTATTACATTGGTCCTGGTTTTTGATAGAGTTTTTCAGTTTGATCATTGAGTAAACTTCTGGATCCAGCCAGTTCAACCTAAAATTACCTTATCTTTAAGGCTTACTCCTTTCTTGGTCATGTTGTTACAAAATCCTTAACATTTTAAATAATTACACATCATTAGAACATGTTCTGATTCAGCTAAGAGCCTTCAGGAAGATACAAGTAGCTACATACATATGCAGAAATATATATAGTACGCACATATAATATCTCTAAAAACTTTCACAAAGCCTTCGTTCATAGCCTCAACCAAGCACATATTCATTTTTGTAAGTATGTACGCTTATAGCTTAGCTTTTCTTCACCTCAATAAGAGTCGATATTCGGATTTTTTCCACGTAATGAACTCGACGCAGGTATTAAAAAAAAATTTTCAAGAAACCCCTTAGAGTATGCTTATGAAAATGTAAGTAGAGCGAAAAAGGCATAAACACACACATATGTAAATATTTGTACACACACATACATACAGTTATATAATGGTGTGTACTTGGTTAGACTGATTCGGTAAGTTGAATATAAGAGAATAAAATAAAATACCGTTATATCTGCCGCAATTCAACGGCGCACAAAACGCGGCTCAACTAACCTATATTCCCTTTTCAATGTTTGTGTTGTTGTCATAACATTTAAGCATTCGACTTACAAAAGGGTATTTCATATGAATATTTTCTTATTGGCATATCAATTTCAATGTGAGTTTGAACTGGCAGGTCAATGAGGACCTCACGTAGACTGAATAGGCCGCTAGTGTTACCAGAATTTGTTTTACGACCAAGCGGAAGAACCCCAATTAGGTATCCAGACCTTTAATATAATATATCTCCGTCCTCTTGGCAAATACTAGATGTTTTCTTGGATCCAGCTTAATTGCTGCCACGCGATCTGACAAATCTGTTCCCGCTCCAAGAAAGAATCGACCCATTCGCATCTTGCCACCCACGTCATTGTTGAAGGATATAAAATCGAGACCGTGAAAGACCTCATCTATCTGGGAGCCAGCACCTACAGCGAAAAATATTCCAGCTTAGAAATCAAATGAAGAATAACTCCTGCAATGAAGTGCTACTTGGGACAAAGTAGGTAATTGAAAAGAGTAGTGTCTCTCTACGAAAAATTTGCTATTCATACGTGGCCGAGTTTTTGGTTCGGAATCGTGGTCAGTGTCAAGACGCGATGGGATACCTCATGGAATGCACTAGAAAATGGTATACGAAATATTTATGGGCCTGTAAATCACTTTATTAGCAACATTTCACTCAAAAACTGTAATTTCTGAGAAGCTACCACAGCTGTATTGATCCATTAGCTTTTGATTTATCGAAACGAATCTAGAACAAAGACATTTAATTGTGTGCATCTATCAGTAAGAAACCATCACATTTCCGTCGGTTTGTCAAGTGGAATGGCTAGCTACTATAAGAGAGATGCTGTGGACTGATACCACATTTCCGCGATCTTGTAATTATTCAAATGTTTTTGGCTCCTTGCTGCTCACGTCCAAACGCGTAAAGCACTCCCTTCCCCTCGTGCCCAAAGCACAGGCCCATCAATTTCAGCAACTAAACACAGACACTACATTCGTGTCGTAGACTCACCAACTAGAAGAAGTGTCGCACAGCAAAACACGTAAAACATTAATTTTCTAAAATTCAAGTGCGGTTTCGAGGATCAGTCTGCGTCTTTCCACTTTTGCTTTGATTCGGTCTCAATATACATAAATTTCCTTCTCGCTGCCAGCTGTTCCACTTACAACTGTGCACATGCATTTTGGACGCACTGGGCTTTAGAACCGAAATGCTCCAGTACCTAGCTCATTTCAGCACATTGCCAAAAATACAGGCTACTCCGGACCCAACTACGAATAGACTTGGATTTCAGCTACTCGAATAGCGAGAGTTTACGTGACCAAGTTTCATAGCCACAGCGGGTTCAGGGGCTTGAATTATATCCGAATAAAATTCACAGACCCAAGAATTGGAGGCATACAAAAAACTGTTCAGAATTGCACCAGTGCTGGCACAGTATAGTACGAACTCATACCATTTCTGCTGAAATCGATTTTGTTATCGTTGGGAGCTAGACGGAGCCAAAGTGATGTTGTTAGGAGCCGTACAGAGCTAAAAGAGCAACTGCGTGGGTACCCGTTGGTTTAGTGTATAGTTAAGCGCCACTGTGGAATAGCGTGATGATTACGCTCTTGTTGACGAGTCGCATGGCGAATGAGAGAACTGACAATACTCCAGAGTGGACTCTAAATAACCGTTCCTGAGCAGAAATCTACTTATCCGACTCCCTGCTTCGAGTATTCAAGGCCATGAACTGTATAGGTGTGTTCCACAATCGATACTGGGAATAAGTACTAGTACTTGGCATTTCTGAGCGTACTCAATGACTTTAAATTAATAAAGAAGTAAACCCAGACTATCTCCAGTATCATTGCGAAGATAAGGTGCCAAAGAGTTTTACCGATTTAGGTGTTTTGAACGAAAAAACCTATTTCATGTACACCAACCACCCTTTTGATGAGTTTATGTTCGTATGTAGTATATAACACTGTAGCGAATGTAGATAGGTACATATACATATATAAGATATGCATGTGTGCCCAAATCTTCTGGTAAATATAAAATATGATATAAGCTGTCAACGGCATTCGCTTACGAGCTATCTACTTATATTAATACACACACATGTGTACAAAGGGAGGCAGCTTTAAAAATACATAACCCTACATTTCTCCCTAAATCAGTCTAAGCAGAAACTTTGGAGCTTTGGAAAATAGACAGCAAAAGAGAGCAGCAGTATGCTGATGTATGGCAAATATATATCGCTGTCTTTTTGGCTGGCCGATGCCAGGCAGGGAAACTTCATGAGGGAGCGGGTTGAAGTATTTACGCTTAGCGGTATATTTGTTCTACATACATCTTAGGGCTTAAAATGCCGTGAACGCGGAATAAAATGTAGAGCAACAGTTGGGGCTGGTACTAAATATTATGGTTTTTATACGTAGATACCCTGCAGGGAAGTCAATTATTAGAAATAACAAGTAAGGAAGGTTAAGTTCGGGTGTAACCGAACATTACATACTCAGCTGAGAGACCCTGTAAAGTGTTTGTATGACATGTGTATCAAATGAAAGGTATTAAAGAGTATTTTAAAAGGGAGTGATCCTTAGTTCTATAGGTGGACGCCGTTTCGAGATATCGCCATAAAGTTGGACCAGAGGTGACACTAGAATGTGTTTGTACGATATGGGTATCAAATGAAAAGTGTTAATGAGTATTTTAAAAGAGAGTGGGCCTTAGTTCTATAGGTGGACGCCTTTTTGAGACCTCGCCATAAGGGTGGGCCAGGGGTGACTCTGGAATGAGTTTGTACGATATGGGTATCAACTTAAAGGTATTAATGCGGGTTTTATAAGGGAGTGTCCCTTAGTTGTATTTGTGAAGGTGTTTTCGAGATATCGACCAGAATGTGGACCAGGGTGAACCAGAACGTCATCTGCCGGGTACCCGCTAATTTATTTATATATGTAATACCACGGACAGTATTCCTGCCAAGATTCCAAGGGCTTTTGATTTCGCCCTGAAGAACTTTCATTTCATTCTACTTAATATGGTAGGTGTCACACCCATTTTACAAAGTTTTTTCTAAAGTTATATTTTGCGTTAATAAACCAATCAAATTTCCATGTTTCGTCCCTTTTTTCATATCTGGTATAAAATTATGGCATTTTTTTAATTTTTCGTAATTTTCGATATCGAAAAAGTGGGCGTGGATAGTCGGATTTCGGCCATTTTTTATACCAATATAAAGTGAGTTCAGATAAGTACGTGAACTAAGTTTAGTAAAGATATATAATTTTTGCTCAAGTTATCGTGTTAACGGCGGAGCGAAAGGACCGACGGTCGACTGTGTATAAAAACTGGGCGTGGCTTCAACCGATTTTGCCCATTTTCACAGAGAACAGTTGCCGTCATAATATCTATGCCTCTACAAAATTTCACAAGGATTGGCAAATTTTTGTTCGACTTATGGCATTAAAAGTATTCTAGACAAATTTAATGAAAAAGGGCACATTTTGAAGTTTTCTTTTATTTTTTTATTTTGCTGCATCATATCATTACTGGAGTTGAATGTTGACATAATTTACATATATACTGTAAAGATATTGATTTTTTGATAAAAGTTGACTTAAAAATTTTTTTTTTTAAAGTGGGCGTGTTCATCCGATTTTGATAATTTTTATTTAACACATATATTGTAATAGGGGTAACGTTCCTGCCAAATTTCATCATGATACCTTCAACCGCTGCCAAATTACAGCTTGCAAAACTTTTAAATTACCTTCTTTTAAAAGTGGGCGGCGCCACGCCCATTGTCCAAAATTTTACTAATTTTCTATTTTGCATCATAAGATTAACCTACCTACTAAGTTTCATCGCGTTATCCGTCTGTGGTAATGAATTGTCGCACTTTTTCGGTTTTTCGAAATATTCGATATCGAAAAAGTGGGCGTGGTTGTAGTCCGAATTCGTTCATTTGATCTGAGATGAGTGCCCAGGAACCTACGTACCAAATTCCATCAAGATACCTCAAAATTTACTCAAGTTATCGTGTTCACGGGCAGGCAGACGGACGGACATGGCTAAATGAATTTCTTTTTTCGCCCAGATCATTTTGATATATAGAAGTCTATATCTATCTCGAATAGTTTACGCCGTTACGGGGTACCGTTATGCGAACAAAATTAATATACTCTGTGAGCTATGCTCAGCTGAGTATAAAAAGAAGTAGAAAAGAAGAAGTATAAGAAAATAAGAGGATTAGTAGGAAGTAGAAAATGAAGGAGAAAAAACAAAGGAAGAATAAAGATTATTATGCGCATGTCATTATAATGAAAAGGATGACATACCGTCATTTAATTTCGAGAGAGATGGATATGACGATAATGATATATCCAAAACGATCAGGGGTAAAACCGAAAAAATTATAAGCTGCCCCCAGTCAAAGGGGCTTCGGATATTTCCGTGGTAGGACTGAAATCCACCAATCCGAAGGTTTGAGTGTTAAAAAACAATTCCTTCCGGAGGCAAACGGAATAGGACCAGAAGATGCTAGTACCAGATCGTACCGCATTCATATCCAGCAAAGAACGACCTACATTCGCGCGGGCAACAACAACAACGACAATAACCACGTAAGCAGCTGCACTTTTCGGCGAATGTGAAAGTGAAGGCGAACGCTTCTTCTTCTTCTTCTCCTTGCATCGATGCTTCGCCCCATCCAGTGCGAGCGATCACTCACAATTTGCATTGATATCCCCTAACGGATGTCCATGAAAACTTGGATTTACCGTAGGGTAGAACGGAAGAGCCATGAGCGTTTCTTCAACATTTCATACTTGGTATCATGTGGGGGCACATTAGTGTGTCGGAGTTAATAATTAAAAGCGTAATTGGCGTCTGAGAACGGGGTTCGCCAGGCATTTTTCTGCATAAGACTTTGTCGAAATTTTGAGCATGATGCTGAAGACCTGGTCTGGTTCAAACGGCTGTATTTTTGTGTGCTCTCTTATATAGCTGGGAGGCGGAGCCTCTTCAATTAGTTACATATTAGGATGCCTATTTTTCTTAGTAATTACTAGAAACTGTTTGTTTAGTTTTACTCCTTTATGGTTTAGCGACATAAGAAGACATCCCGTGGTTACTCTGGGCGAGGTGTTTTGACAGACCTGCAGCTTCCAGAAGTGTGCTTCTTTTAAGCTCGGCTACCATATTGGAAATGCCTAGCACCAAGCGGTGATCAATGGTTTTATAATTGGCTTCGTTGTGCATTCTTTGCCTTTGCTGTAAGTGCTTACAGATAAGTACTTGAAGATTTTGTTACGGATCTGAGCTTTAGGTTTGATTGCAACTGCATGCTAGCCGAATGCTCATACTCGAAAGCAATCACAAAGGCTTTAAAGTTTTTTGACGTTTCATGATGTAAAGGCATGACTCCTTTTGCTTTCAATATCCTGATTAACTTTATGTTAGGTTGCGCTTTTCACTCCGACCAATTTTTAGAGAACAGAGAAACGAGTTAAGCCAAAGCGGGGGTTCGGCGGGGTCAAAGAAATCGCTAACGTGGAAGTTGGGATATTTTGACATTATTAAAACAACAACAACAACAAAATCGATTCAAACTTCGCAGGTGCAGTAAGTATACTCATAGAAGATAGCGTTTCTGAACTTCCCTACAAGGAAGATTTCCCTATTGAATATTTACCTACATAAGCCCACAGTTGCACTCGCGACGAACACACACTTGCACATATGTGCTTATTTATGTATAAATTTTGTATCAGTGATTTTAGAATTTGTTCCCCATTCGTTCCGTTTTCTTACATAAATACCATAAAACTCATTGAAGTACCTTTCATTCGTACTGTTGTTCATCATACGTTCGCGTGATATTTTTTCGACTTATTTGTTTGTATTTTAAGCGGATTAAATCGTTACCCAATATTTGCTTATACTGTCTCAGTCATAAGCGTACACTAACATATTCATAAACTAACACACACACACATACACATAGTACGAGCTTACAAAAGCCTCATAAGTCCACGTTAAATTTGTCTTTTCATTCGGTTCTTTTGTTTGCTATTTCTTTTTATTCTTACAATAATAAAATTTAAAACAAAAGACAAACATTTAACTTTTTTTAAATAGAAGCCGCTGAAACCAAAGCATTTGTTTATTATGTCTGTAATTTGAAGCTTTCACTACTCTGAGAACATCCAACTGCCAACAGCGAGAGGTTTCGCGGTTGTTCAAAGCGCATTTGTTGTTGTATTTTCAAAGTGTGCGCATGTTTAGTTGTTTTGCATTGAATGATGCATTAAAGCGCCTAAAATTATGCTTTAATTTCATTTAAATGGAACTTACTTAAATTTTTTATAGAATTTGGGAGCAAAGTTCAATAGAAAAATCGAGCCAATTCCTCTTTCTAGAATTCGCTGCTAGAATTCTCAACAAAACTAAAATGGGATTCAAGGGGTTGTGTAGCGCAAACCCCTCAAGGGGTTGCCAGCGCAATTTATAGCTGCTCCAACCCAATTGTCAACCTCACCTATCCGCAGCGAATCCTGTTTCATTAACGTTTCATTAACAGCCGAGGCTCTGGCAACCCCAAGCTCCTCATGGAACTAGGAGGTGGGGAGAGAGGGATGGCCTAAAAGGTTTAATGTGGTCATATAAATCGTTCCCGAGATGGTCGGGCTAGTAACTTAATGGTGCTTTGTTACCGGAACGTATGGGGTCTGTATCCGGCAAAGGACCATCAACATCGATAACACGCCCCAAAGCCTTCGGGGAGTGTCTTTATCTTTAATACAACAACACCAACAAAACTAAAATGGCGCCTAAAATTATGCAATATGTCCCTTCGATGCTTTAAATCACCTAAAGTTATGCTTTAATTTCATTTAAAATGAATTTACTTAAATTTTTTATTAAATTTGGGAGCAAAGTTGAATAGAAAAATCGAGCCAATTCCTTTTTCTAGAAATCTTTGCTAATTCTAACTTTATCGCTAGAATTCTCCACAAAACTAAGACGGCGCCTCAGATCATGCAATATTTTCTAAGGTATACCACATTCTGCCGGATTCCGCCTATACTCGGCGCGGCGGCGCGGCAGAAAACTGTTTGACGTGGGATCCATTTAAAACCCAAGGTGGTATCTCCGAAACTATTACACATACATTTTAAGGGTTGATGTAGCGATAAGTCAAAAACGGCATACATAAATGGTCACAAGTCAATTTTCACTCGAACCGTAGTCAGAGATCAGTCACTACCACCCGCAGCAGAAGGACAACTGGATGCAAGCTCTAGTCTATATCTCAACTTCAGAGTGGGTATATCCGCAAAAGTTCAACTCACTCCGATTCAGACAAAGCTCAAGAGCACCATAAATTCGATTGTTCAAAACAGCTCGAATCACAGTTGCACAAACAACAATATTAGCTCCATATACACGCATAAACATATCTCTCGGGCAGTGTCAGACTCAGTTTTTCATGGTAGCTTAAACACAAGCCATACGGCCATAATAGTATAGCGTCATTTGACATTGGACTATCATACTACTTGATCCCGCCACGTGGTTTGATGGGCATCTTAGTGCTACAAAAGAGATACAAGAGGTTGGCACAAGGATGCGCGAATGGCAAATGAGGCTATACGCGTGTAAAACGAGGCTCCAAAGTATTGGAAGGGTTAGGATCTGCTGTAAAATGAGTTGATCCGAAATGAACTGATCTTACAAGCTAACAAACTACTGTAGGGTGGTATGTGGAGAATAGTAACGCGTGACCAAATCAATGGAAATATTGAAGGAATCGTAGATGTCCCAAACAAGTTGGACCAAGCAGAAAAAGCGTAAAGCTAAGCACGGGGCTGCAAAATATAGAAGATCATATGCTGGTCTTACGTCCTTAGACTAAAAGAGTTACTTATTTCACTAAATTAGAAGAGACTGCATGCTTATGATGGCACGAAGGTCTTGCTTTTCGATAGGCTTTTTGAGTTTGAATGTTGTGCTAAGTTTAGTTATAAATTTATCTGTAAATGGCACTTTATGGGATTTCTTAATGTTGAATATGCGTAGGACATACTGCAAGCACGATGGACGGGACAAAGCCGACGAATGATGCAGAATCGATCAATGCAAATTCTGCGCGATTAGTGCAGCATTTAAGAAATTCTTCAATGCATCAGTTTTGAATGGGTGCAGAATCCGCTCAAAATTCTTGCAGAATCGTCGTAGAATGTATTAAACCTTAAATAGTATTTATTTAAGAAATTTACTGAGCCAGATTTAGGGAATGATTACTTGGCGCTGCAGGCTTACCACTTTTCCCTAGTTTAATGCTATTTTACTCGTTTTTAGGATTTTGTCTTTTTTCTGAGTGCTGACAGCTTAAAGGAAAAGCCTCAAGATGACCGGTAGTAACCTTAGATATAAAACAAAAACAAAAGTTATGCAGCGAAAACAACTACATCTGTTAGTAATATTATTTTTCCTGGTTTCAGTCATGCAAAATCACAACAAATTATCAAGGCAGATTTGTATTGGATGTGGGGTGATAAAGCAAATGTGAGTGTTACCGGTGGATGATTAGAAAAAAACTGGATGAAAGAAATGTGAAAAAAAAATCATAAAAAATGGAAGGAAATACAGCTAGCTAAGTATATATGGGGTATTCCATCCCATTTCGACCAATTTTGAACCCGACCCCTTTAGAATTGGCTGAAAGTTTTTCTTCTTTTTCTAGCTTACGA
The DNA here is from genome assembly GCF_040869045.1 of Eurosta solidaginis. NCBI lineage: Eukaryota > Metazoa > Arthropoda > Insecta > Diptera > Tephritidae > Eurosta > Eurosta solidaginis. The sequence goes on from NC_090320.1 coordinate 16,020,619, forward strand.
AAGACGTTTTTCAGAGTTTTTTCAAATTTTTTCATTCAACTCAAAAAAAGTTATGAATTTTTAAAAAAACACCGTTTTTGTTTTCAAAATGCTATAACTTTTTCAAAAATTGACCGTTTGGGATCTTTTTTTTTTTTTAAATTTGTTTGTAATGCACTTTTCGAAAAAAATTCAAAAAAATGTTTAAAGTTTTTTTTTGTAATTTTTCAGTTTTTCGAGAGTTTTCGAATTTCGCCATTTTTTTTTTCTCATAAAAAACTTCAATCAATTGTGCAATCATCCCCACTAATCCCGGAGTGTGCCGATATTTTTTTTTTTGTTTTTTTTATTTAATTGAAAAAAAATTTTTAATTTTTTTGTATTTTTTCCGAAAAGTACATTAAAAACAAATTTAAAAAAAAAAGATCCCAAACGGTAAATTTTTGAAAAAGTTATAGCATTTTCAAAAAAAAAAAACACCGTTTTTTTTTTAAATTCATAACTTATTTTGAGTTGGACACCGTTTTTGTTTTCAAAATGCTATAACTTTTTCAAAAATTGACCGTTTGGGATTTTTTTTTTTTTTTTTTTAATTTGTTTTTAAATGTACTTTTCGGAAAAAATACAAAAAAAAATTATTAAAGTTTTTTTTTTTTCAATTAAATAAAAAAAAAAAAAAAAAAAACGGCCCACTCCGAGATTAGTGGGGATGATTGCAGAATTGATTGAAGTTTTTTATGAGAAAAAAAAAAATGGCGAAATTCGAAAATTCTCGAAAAACTTAAAAAATACAAAAAAAAACTTTAAAAATTTTTTTGAATTTATCCGAAAAGTACATTTAAAAACAAATTTAAAAAAAAAAGATCCCAAATTGTCAATTTTTGAAAAAGTTATAGCATTTTGAAAACAAAAACGGTGTTTTTTAAAAAATTCATAACTTTTTTTCAACTTTCAGCAAATTCTAAAGGGGTCGCGTTCAAAATTGGTCGAAATGGGATGGAATAACCCATATAGAGATGCGAGAGCTATAGTGGCGTAATTATTGAAATGGCGTATGTGTATCTACGTATGCAAGTCACAAAATCTGTATAGCAGAATCCATACCTGCTTACCTTCCTCTGCCTATGCCATCCTTGGCGCTTAAAGCCTTAGAACTATGCCATTGCTGGCATGAAATCGAAAATGACATGCAAAGCTCACGTTCGTCGCTCAGCTACGTTTACTCCTTGTTGTTGTGTATTGTTGCCGCCACTACTGCTAGTATTTATTCTTTTTTGCTTACCTTTTAAGCTATAATATACCTACAACAACTTTTTTGTTGTTTTGGTGTTGAAGTATTGACTTTAGTGGATTTTGCACTGCATTTATGTGCCATTGTGTCAAGTGGATGTTGGCTATGCAAAACAGTTAAAAATGTTTTCAAAGGAAAGAGAGCTGAATGAATGTGTACAACAAGTATGCAAAGGGGATTACACTTACGCACACATACACATGTGCATGTATATGCATGAACTTAACAATATTTGCAAAATCGGCTGTCAGGAAGAATTATGCCTCAGAGGTATACAATTTAATATGCAACTTGATGCTTTGCGAGGTAAGATTATGACGAGAAACGGAAGGGGAATTAGATGCTGGAAAGATGAAAGAGAGAGAGCGCGCGAGAGAGAGAGAGATAGCGAGACAGATATAGAGAGAGCAAGAGAAAAATTTAAACATAAAACCAACGTGAAATGAAAGTACTCAGTATCTATGAATATGGTCCAGGATCGAAAAGAAGAAAAAAACTTTACTTCGGGGTGTAAGTCATAGGAAAAACTTAACACAAAATATCTAGGAATCATTCTAGTCGGTAAGTTGCCGCGAAAGCTCAACGAGGACGAGATAGTGCAGAACAATGCTGGGGTGTACGTGGGGTATATCGTCGTCTCTCTCTCTCTCTCTTTGCGTATTTACAACGATTGTAAAGCCTATCATTTACTTTAGAGTTCTTGTTTAGTGGGCATACATACAAAACAGAACCTAACTCAAAAGGTAAAAAGGGGAATGCAGCCCATCAATGCTTAGCATTACTTGAGCCTTTACTACGTCCTGGGCGGGGTTCAGATCACAGGGGAGTGAAGGGAAATGAGCAGGCAGACAGCCCAGCCACTGAGGCAAGTACTTCAGCGCCTATAGGACCTGTAACTTATATATCAATAGAAACTCACACAATAAAGCATGAGCTTAGGAGGGAAACGGCACATCTAAGGAACCGACACTGGAACCAAATCATATGGCAGCGATAGGCAAAGATATTGCTAGATTGATACAATGACAATCAATACAGAGCAACTGTGTACCTCTTCGAAAAAAGATAGAGAACGGTAACAGGGTTGCTTACAGGTCACTGCAGGCCCAAAAGTGACATGCACAAACTGGGCATCGGTGCTAGCAGCATCTGTCAGTTTTGCGTCAATGCGGATGAGACTGTACGGTACATCCATCGCAACTGCAATACCAATGCGAAAAAAAGACTAAAAATATTCGGCTCATTCAAGCTCGAAAGTAAACACATAATCTCGATTGGACGAGTTACTGTGAACTGCGACTGCCTAAACCAGAATATGCAGACCAAGTCTTAACCAAACGGAAGTTTCATTATTTCGAAATCGGAATCAAAGCTTCGTAACATCCAAATGTAGATGTCATATACAGCCAGTATAAATTTTAAGCAAAGTATTGTTTATGTAGTGAATATTTCCAATTGAAAGTGCAAGCTGGTTGTAGCAAATATTTTAGCTCTTCAAAATTAGTGGGCAGTGGTTCATGATGGGATTCTATTGTCGCCTTTTGTTTGTACAACATAATTGAAAGGCAAACAACATGTTGAAGTGGCAGCAACAGCAGCCGCCACCAAAAATATTGGCAATTTCTACTTGCACTAATGGAAGTGTGTGTGTGTATGTGGCAGTGTTTACATTCAATAGCAATGGCAACAAACAGTAGCAATGCGATAACTTATACGCCATACTTGTTGTTGTTATTTGTTGTGGATACACAGCATGCGCTTTGTTTTAATGTTGACAGGCCGTTTGACAAACCGCAATACAGCAAACAAACAGGCAAAAGTGATGAATAGCAAACGAATGACAGCCAAAAACAAAGCAGCAAATGCCCTAAACATCAAAGACAAATGTTGTTACTGTTGTTATTGTTAGAGTGTGCTGCGGTTGTTGCTGTAATGTGTCACCAATATAGGTTGTTGCGACCATGACTAAATTATTTATATTTCACTTAAGTTAAGCATATTTATTTGCATTTGTTGCGAGTATTTGGTGGTGCAATTTGGTAGAATGAAGACCCAAACAGAAACAAAAACTGGGACCGAAACCAAAACTGGGCACATGCTAAAACCCAGAAAGGAACTTAAATCAAGACTGCAGCCGTACCAAATCTAAGACAGAAGTTAAAACTGGAAGTCTCACTGAATCCGAAATTGTAACTTACACCAAAAAACCAAAATCGGTACTACAACAGTAATCCGAAGCCGAAAATGGACTATGAACTAAAACCGAAACAAAGTCTGAAAATTATACCGAAATCTAACCCTTACGTCTGTGTAACTTCGAGACCGAAAGCAAATATAAATCTGATACTGGAACCGAGCCCGATACGGCATCCCAAACCTGAAATCTGTAACAGATAAGGAAACCGAGATGTTGTTCGAACCAAACATAAACCGAAATTGGGACAGGGACCAAAACCGAAATAGAGACAGAAAGCGAGATTGCAGAAAGACAGATAATTGCACTGCGATCATTGCCCTCTGTTTTTGTTGTTGTTCTAGCTATAACGACACTCCCCGAAGGCCTTGGGGCTGTGATCGATGTTGATCTTCCTCTTCCGGATGCAGATTCGGTACGTTCCGGTAACAAGCACCATAAAGGTATTAGCCAGACCATTTCGGAAACGATTAGGTATGACCACATGAAACCTTCTAGGCTATACCGCCCTCCCACCCCCTAGGCGTTCGGGGTCGCCAGAGCCTCGACTGTTAATGAAACAGGATTCGCCACGGGTAGTTGAGTTTGACAATTGGGTTGGAAAAGCTGTATATTGCGCTGGCAACCCCTTGAGAGGGTTGCGCTACACAACCCCTTGAATCATTTATTAGTCGCCTCTTACGACAGGCATACCTACCGCGGGCATATTCTAAGCCCCCTAACCCGCTGGGGGAATCTATTGCGCCCTCATCTCTCTCATCGCACTACATCCAAGCCGACTTTCCTCATCAAGACTAGTAGTTCCCTTGCATGAGGGTTTGTATGTGCGAGTGCTCTAGCTATGGCAAGCCCAAAAACTTTGCTCTACGTCTTGAGATTGCATGGCATTCCAACACGATATGTTCAGCCATCTCCGCTGGACGATCACGGAACCGGCAGATGGCACGCGATTTTATGTGCAATTGTTTGGAAAATTGGCTGTTGGATCTGCAATTTCCTGTACGAATAGCTGTTAGAAATCTTAGGTTATTTTTTCAAAGACCTATAATTTCCCTACAGCGATTTGTACTATATCTTCTTAATAGTAGCTTAGATTGTTTTAAGCATGGCGCATTGCGTCAGTGATCTATGGGTCGCACAGTAGCTGCCTCTCTCGCCAGGCTGTCCAACCGTTCATTAGCCTCCACTACCCGGAAGCCCGTGGTTCAGGCCAGCAGTACTACATTTTACGTTCCTAGTTGGTATATCTTTAATAAGCACTACAAGACTAGTGATGTTTTTATATCGAACAGTGAAATTGGGGTTAGTGCGGTATGACTGTCGCTGGGTATGGCGATAGTTTCTTCGGAGTATCTGCGCTGAAGTTTTAGTTCAGAACACTGATTTATAACGTATGTTTTCGCTGTTCCGGGTTCAAATACACCAGCTGCGAATCCACTATGGAGTCATCTGTGTACCATATGATCTTGCGTAGGCATTGGATGCTTTCTAGCCTGGCTGTATTTTATGTTATCTTGTCTCCCAATTCTACTTTATATCTTTTCTGAAAGACTACTTTCTTGAGGATATCATATTTTGAGAATTGAGAGATTGAGATCTATAATCAGATGTCTGTTGGGAGGCCAAAGTTTCTGAGTATTCAACAGAAACTGTTTGTTCAGCTTTTCATTTCTCTGCTGTATGCGGAGTATTCTCACACCACCCTGAGCCACCCCTTGATTAATTCTTGTGGGTTTTGATGTTACGTTCCTGAACTGCAGCGACGCTTGCCGATGACACTAAGTGCTTTCAGTTCACTTTTTGAGACTGGTAGGAAGAGTCGTGCCTTGGTTGACTGTATCAACGGATTTTGATTATCCTGACGCTCCCCTTATACACGTCTGCTCCTTCGCATGCCCCTACTATTTGGGCTCCTTCTAAGGTAGGAACATCAAACTTAGACACATTAAAATATATTTCAAGTAGCTTGATGCAGGAATATGTCTGCTCGTTTTTCTTTTTTATTGCGGTTTGGCCAAGTAAGGTTATAGCAAAATAATCACAAATTTTCCTTGTATCAAAATGAAATGAAATTTTCTTTTTCTTATTAATCGGAAATAAGTACCAGTCACATTTATGTATTTATATTGCCTGTTTGTCTGTATGTATAAGTGCGCTCTTAACACAGAGAACGTGTGCCCACGAACCCATAATAAATCTTATTTTTCTACTGAAACCAATTAAATATATTCCGATTTGTACTTTTTGTGCTTTTAAATGGCAAATAAGACAAATATTTCATTTTAATTAAGACATATGGATAGACAAAAACAAAATCATGTGACTATGTTCAGTTCAGATAAGTACGTTGACTAAATTTAGTAAAGATATATCAGTTTTTGCTAAAGTTATCGTGTTAACGGCCGAGCGGAAGGAAAGACGGTGGACTGTGTATAAAAACTGGGCGTGGCTTCAACCGATTTCGCCCATTTTCACAGAAAACAATTACCGTCATAGATTCTATGCCCCTACCAAATTTAAGAAGGATTGGTAAATTTTTGTTCGACTTATGGCACTAAAAGTATTCTAGACAAACTAAATGAAAATGGGCGGAGCCACGCCCATTTTGAAATTTACTTTTATTTTTGTATTTTGTTGCATCATATCATTACTGGAGTTGAATGTTGACTTAATTTACTTATATACAGTAAAGATATTCAATTTTTTGTTAAAATATGACTTAAAAATATTTTTTTTAAGTGGGCGTGTTCTTCATCCGATTTCTCTAATTTTTATTTAGCACATATATAGTAATAGTAGTAACGTTCCTGCTAAATTTCATCATGATATCTTCAATGACTGCCAAATTACAGCTTGCAAAACTTTTAAATTACCTTCTTTTAAAAGTGGGCGGTGCCACGCCCATTGTCCAAAATTTTACTAACTTTCTGTTCTCCGTCATAAGGTCAACCCACCTACCAAGTTTCATCGTCTTTGGCAATGAATTATCGCATTTTTTCGGTTTTTCGAAATTTTCGATATCGAAAAAGTGGGCTTGGTTATAGTCCGATATCGTTAATTTTAAATAGCGATCTGAGATGAGTGCTCAGGAACCTACATACCAAATTTCATAAAGATACCTCAAAATTTACTCAAGTTATTGTGTTAACGGCCGAGCGGAAGGACAGACGGTGGACTGTGTATAAAAACTGGGCGTGGCTTCCACCGATTTCGCCCATTTTCACAGAGAACAGTTAACGTCATAGAATCTATGCTCCTACCAAATTTCAAAAGGATTGGTAAATTTTTGTTCGACTTATGGCATTAAAAGTATTCTAGACACACTAAATGAAAATGGGCGGAGCCACGCCCATTTTGAAATTTTCTTTTATTTTTGTATTTTGTTGCATCATATCATTACTGGAGTTGAATTTTGACTTAATTTACTTATATACAGTAAAGATATTAAATTTTTTGTTAAAATTTGAATTTAAAAAAATTTTTTTTAAAAAGTGGGCGTGTTCTTCATCCAATTTTGCTAATTTTTATTTAGCACATATATAGTAATAGTAGTAACGTTCCTGCCAAATTTCATCATGATATCTTCAACGACTGCCAAATTACAGCTTGCAAAACTTTTAAATTACCTTCTTGTAAAAGTGGGCGGTGCCACGCCCATTGTCCAAAATCTTACTAATTTTCTATTCTGCGTCATAACGTCAACCCATCTACCAAGTTTCATTGCTTTAACCGCCTTTGGCAATGAATTATCGCATTTTTTTGGTTTTTCGAAATTTTCGATATCGAAAAAGTGGGCGTGGTTATAGTCCGATATCGTTCATTTTAAATAGCGATCTGAGATGAGTGCTCAGGAACCTACATACCAAATTTCATCAAGATACCTCAAAATTTACTCAAGTTATCGTGTTAACGGACGGACGGACGGACGGACGGACATGGCTCAATCAAATTTTTTCTGGATCCTGATGATTTTGATATATGGAAGTCTATATCTATCTCGATTTCTTTGTACCTGTACAACCAACCGTTATCCAATCAAACTTAATATACTCTGTGTGCTCTGCTCAACTGAGCATAAAAACTAAATCATGTGACTATGTTTGCTCATGTACATATGCCATATACAGATATATAATAGAGGTCGTGAATTAGAGTTAACTTTAAGATAAATATTGTAACGAATTTACTGCAATTCAGCTTATTCTAAATCTTCTGCTAACGTTCGTATCGCTAAACTGTTGAATAAATAACTCCAATATTCAATAATGCAGAATGGCCTTTATTAAAGTACTTCACTATAACACTGATACTTCACAACCAATAGCTTGCTTAATAAAAACTGATTGTAGCGCCTCTACTGTTGCTGCCTTTTATACTCTGTGATTTCCTCGTTGCATCTTCTAGGCGCTTCCAGAATTTACTTAGTTACTGCTATAAAATTATAACTACAGATGCACGTGTATAGCTTCTCATATGCGCGTGTATTTGTGAACGACACTTCCACAATTATAATTGCATACTTTTGGGAGCATCTCAGATAAGATATCTGCATGTGTTTGTGCGTCTCTTCTCCGCTGCGTGTACGTACATATGTGTAGACATAATGATTGATCTACTGATGTCCATACAAGTCACTGCTAAGCATCGCTTAGGGATGACAGTACCCTTTAGTGTTGCTAATATTCGTAACAATATATAATTTTAATAAGTTAGGGTAGAAAAACCAGTAGAAAACTCCAGAGATTAAAATGAGCGACAAAAATCTATTGCGAGACCACAGTGGTGGATACTTGGGAAGGGAATAACAGCCCAGTGGTGCTGCGAGTCCTACAGATAAACCTCAAACACAGAAAGCGTCGTCGAGCGAGCTCCTACTGACTTTTGCGGATGATTTTTTTTATGTGTTGCTGATACAGGAGATATGGCTCTCATCTAGAGGAAAGATGTCTGTACTCGGAGTGAATGCAGGAATAAAGCTGCATTCGTAGGGAGGAAACATCTATAATCGTGCATGCTATCTTACTTCAGCACCGTAGACTTAGCGGTGGTCGTAATAAGGGGGGAAAAAGAACCATCCCTTATGCTAGTATCCTGCTACACGAAGCCCACCAGAAGGATTCAAACGGCAGGTAGATCAAGAAGGGCGCCTTTGTCTTGGGCTACAGAGTTGTCTACAGGTAAAGAACATTTTAAGTTTGCAAACATACGAAGAGTGCTCTGAAGAATACAGAGAATTGTTGAGGATCTATAAACCAGGAATCAACAGGTCAAGGCGGGTTTCATGGAAAAATTTCTCAGCGGACATAGAATACTCCAGCGAGACTAATGAAAACTTATCAGGAGAGGGATGCAGTCCAGGAACTGATATGAAAGGCCGACGGAGAATGGTGGAGAGTCCTTTTGCTCACTTTTTAGCATACACTTCCAGCAGGAGTTATGTTACAACGTCTACACTCCTAATACGGACCGAGAGGCACCAGCATTGTTGACAAATGCCAAAAATGAATGGGCAATAAAAGCGTTTGCCATATTCAAATTGCCGGGTTCAGATAGGACATTCCCGGTTATGCTGCAGATGGCAGGTGGAGCGATTGTAGACTAGCGTAGGATATTCTTTGAGGGTTACATACGACGGAACCACGTCGCGCAATCTTGGAGAATGGCTCGAGAAGTTTTCATAATGGAAGCGAGAAAAACAGTCATCTGCCGCCTAAAGGCTACAGGCCTATCAGTTTGACATCTTTTCTGCTCAAAGCCCTAAAGAGATTAATAGATGTGTACAGACACTCAAATATGAATGAAGAATTATTCTCTTGTATATTTGTATACAACTTAAGGACTCCGAAACCACTCCGCCGACTTTAATTAAATTTTCAGGATAGGCTTACAGCAACCCGAAGAGTGTTCCGGTGAAGATTTTTCCCGCGAAGTGGACCAGGGACCGATCTATTCGAACAAATTGTATTCATAGTTCGATTTGGAAGAAATTTGGTTTATAGGTAGCCCTTTAACTAGATTAGTATTTACGATATTTTTTTTCGGGAAGTGGACCAGGAACCGATCTATTCGAACAAATTCTGTTCATTGCTCACTTGGTTTAAATTTGGTATATAGGTAGCTCCTTGCTTGGATTAGTATTTGCGATACTATTTTTCTCGGAAATCAACCAGGTACTGAAGCAATTGAACAAATTTTATGCACGTTGCGATTTGCCTGAAATTCGGTGTATAGGTTGCGCTTTCCCCAGATTAGTATTTACAATGTTTTTTTTTTGGGAAGTTTACCAGGTACCGAATGAGGCTGGGACTGACACTATGACTGGGGCTTGGACTTGGGCTGGGACTGTAACAGGAACAGGAACTGGAAACAAGGTATGGAGAAGACAAAGGAGATCTAGAGAGAAGATAAAATATGGAAGGAGAAAGAGGCCGAGAAAGAAATAGAGTTAAGCGAAGATAGAGAAATAGTGATAGTTGGATCAGAAAAGAAATGAGGAAAGATGGAGAGGGAGACAGAGACTCAGAGAAGGAGAGGGATAGAGGGTTTAGTGAATGAAAGTATAAGGAAATGTGGCAAGAGCCTCGAAACTAATCACCAATAAGGGCAAACAGAAAGCGGCTAGAAGCAAAAACTATAACGTAGCATTGAGAAAAAAAGTGTATACAAAATATATTAGTAAACATACATTTTTTCGTAGGTATTTGCGCTTATTTCCCAACACAACAATCGCAAATGGTCGCCCCATTAAAACCACAACATCAACAGTCAAATTGACCCCACCAAATGACCCATTTAAATGGTTTGAATGGCAAATGACAGCAGTGAAATTGAATTCACCGCTTCGACCAAGAATTGATTTGTTGTAATAAAATTGAAATAAACAGAAAATTGTATAAATAGAAAAAAAGGAAAAAACATACAAAAAAAAGTCAGAAAACAATAAAATAAAATAAAAGAAAACTGATATAAAGAAAACATATATACAAAAACCGAACATTACATACTCAGCTGCGAAATGACAGCTTTCAAAACTTTTAAATTACCTTCTTTTAAAAGTCGGCGGTGCCACGCCCATTGTCCAAAATTTTACTAATTTTCTATTCTGCGTCATAAGGTCAACCCACCTACCAAGTTTCTTCGCTTTATCCGTCTTTGGTAATGAATTATCGCACTTTTTCCGTTTTTCGAAATTTTCGATATCGAAAAAGTGGGCGTGGTATAGTCCGATTTCGTTCATTTTAAATAGCGATCTGAGACGAGCGCCCGGGAACCTACGTACCAAATTTCATCAAGATACCTCAAAATTTACTCAAGTTATCGTGTTTACAGACGGACGGACAGACGGACGGACGGGCCGGCATGGCTAAATGAATTTCTTTTTTCGCCCATATCATTTTGATATATAGAAGCCTATATCTATCTCGATTAGTTTATGCCTTTACGGGGTACCGTTGTGCGAACAAAATTAATATACTCTGTGAGCTCTACTCAGCTGAGTATAAAAATCTTTCAATTCACTGACTCCTTGCGCTATAGTCTGACGCATTTTCCATTTGGTTTAGTGTTGAATATTTTCCATAGAATGCTGTCATTCAGTATATTGTTGTCGATCCTATTCTTAGGAACGCAAGTCACTAGCCGAATGTGATGCCATGTGTGGAAAGATGGCGCAGCTACTCACATTTTTTGCACCTCATATTCACCGGTCTGGTCCGTAATCGCTTAATAACAGTAAAGGCGCTCGTAAATGAGCCACAAATAATTTGTGATAAGGTAAAGAAATTGTTCAAAAGAGAAGTGAAGAAAATTAGTGGCAAAGCAGTCCAAGCATGGAATCGATATTATTTCTTTAAACTGACTGTAAAATATTGGGATGTGAATGTACGTGTGTAAGTGCGCACATGCAGTGTTTCAGATATTTGGGTGCGTTGGGAATCTTAATTTGGACAATTTCCGAGTGTAAAGTCGCAAACAATTCTCACTAATAGTTAAATCTTCTTCGGTACTCGCCATCGCCAACGAGTAGAGGTCCTTTTTTCTCGAACACTCCCAGAGCCACTTCATCTGATGTTGTCATGCTCCATGCTTCTGCACCATATAGCAGGACGGGAAGGATAAGCGACTTGTAGAGTATGATTTTCGTTTGCCGAGAGGGGAATTTACTTTTCAATTGCCTACCTTGGACTAGAGTAGCATTTGTTGGCAAGAGTAATTCTTCGCTGGATTTCATTCACCATCAAACCCATCTATACCGGTTCTTTCTCATTTAGTTTAAGGTAAAAGTCTAGTTGAGGGGTCGACTGCTAACACGCTACAAAAAAAATCGAGAGAGGCGTCAAACGACGCGTCTTGACATCTGTATTAATAATTCGAAGGCGGAAAATAAAAATTTTAGCTCGTTCAAAAGATATAAACAAAAAACCGAAAAATGACCCACGTGTCCCTCCGAAACGGGGGGTGGAATCCACAGTATTTTTGCGCAGAACACCTTTCTGCATTGCCGGCCTTCGGCGGCGTAATAAAAAATTACCATGGGTGGGTCCAACACCGGTTTGGAGAACAAAACTATATCCGCGCAAATCACTTATGTTCAAAATTTTTTTGTGGGTACAATAACATTACAACAACCACATGAAAATCTCCAACTTCAACTGCAAATATCTGCGGACAGACATAAAATGTTTCTTTTCCGCCTTCGGATTATTGTTGTCGAGGTCAATACGCGTCTTTCGACACTTCCATTGATATTTTTGGTAGCTTTTACCGTTCCGAAAGGCTCGGAGAGGTCCTTCCCAATTCTGACTGAGCTGATGGTGTTGACAACGTCACTTTCCACAGTCGTATAAGTTTTGCGGGGAAATCAAATTCAGACATAGCGGCAGCTCCTTTTCGTGCTGTCGAAGGCGGTTGTAAAATCGGCGAAGTGATGATGTGTCTCGATTCCTTTTTTGCGGGTTTTTTTCCAAGATTTGGCGCATGTGAAAATTTGATCGATGGCAGATTTACCAGGTCTGAAGCCGCACTGATAAGCCCAAATCATCCGATTCAATGTGGGCTTCAATCTTTCGCACAATATACTTGACAGGACCTTATATGCAATATTAGAAAAGTTGATTCCGCGATAGTTTGCACAGTTTTCGGTATACCCTTTCTTGTGGACTGGGCAAAGAGGAGACCCAACTACTAAAATGGAGGAAATAGTTCATGATGTAACAATCATAGTCACTACCAAACACGCAGAAGCAGTTGAAATGGACGAGGGGACTTCAAACGATCATACGGATCCTACAAATTATTCTGCATCATATAAAACCAGCCTGGGCTACCCTTCTCTTGCGCCTCAGCAAAAAACTGGTTAGCTCTGTAACAGCTTTTATTAGACGAAGCCGCGAAGACTCCGTGCCAAGCGAGTATATCTCGAAACTACTCCTAGCAAGTGTAGTAATATCACGTACCCAATGCACTTGAAATGTTCCCACTTAAATCTACACAAACAAAGCAATTTCACCTTGATATGCATTACAAATGTCTGTGTGCTATGACCCAATTAGGCTTCATGTTAATCTCTCAAGCAAACATTAACGATAGGACGCTGGCGTTGCCCAAGCATAATAATTCGACAAAGCATTTTACTTTGCTAACTGTTGCATTATTTTTATTGGTCACGCTTTTCACTATTGGGAAAATAATGAAATGGAGATTTTAAAAAATCAACTAGAATAAAATCAGTAGACAAAACTTCGTTGCTTTGAATTTAAAAGTAATATGGCACCTCCTCCGCTTCCTAAAGATCTGAGGTTTGATATATTAGAATGCGATCACTGTGATAGCTCCTAATGCTGAGCTATTGGCAGCATCCCATTTCAAATCGCTGATCTAAGGAGGCCAGCATGTCTATCCATCTCACCCTGTAGAAAGTTTGCAACGACAACTCGCTTGGATTTGGCATTACCTCACTGTAATATTTCTACGCTTGTAGGGACGTCTTCTCCGATATAAGTCATGTTGCCCCGTTTATATATCCACAGTTTATTCTACGTCGTCTGCGACATATTGTTTAAGAGGACTTTCAAAAAGTGTTGCTGCTGTATCGAGCACAGCTGGTAAGCTGATAGCGAATACAAGTCCGCCTTTCCGTTTCCCATTAATAACAGCTGTTGGTTTTTCCATCTCAGGGGGAACAATCCATCCTTTAAATTTCGTTATACATATCAAGCCTAACCTCTGTAAACATTTTTGTAATTTATTTAATTACTTCTGTTTGGATGCCATCTGGCCCTGGAACCTTATACATCCCCAGCGGCTTAGGTGGCTTAGAATAACTAAATTTGCAACGGTTCCAGCACGGTCTTTCAACCAGCAGCCTACGCCGGCACACTATCGTGTCATTTATCTAACAAAATGCTTCAGAAGATGACTTATATAGCAGAGCTAAACCTGCAGCCTAAATATAAAGGTAAGCCTGTTCGGACAAGATAATTGCACGGCAAATATGGGGGTCTGGTAATAAAATTTTGATTCTGAAGTTACCAAAAAAATTCTTCATGGCAGATAATGGGTTAATGTGCGAAATATTTACTATTGAAATATAAATCAAATAAAAGGTGATGTTTTTTACTATACAGAGGAAAATCAGAAAAGAGTTCACGAGGAAAATTTTTGTAGATAATCTTAACCCTTTAGCACCTACTGTTCACATTGAAATTTATGAATTAAATATGGTTAAAACCATTTTAGTGGTTTGTTGTCTATTGTGCTTTAAAAAATATTTTATACTGAAAACTCTATCGTGAGTTCTGAATCATGATGAGTATGCACCATTGCTACTCTCCTGGTGGCCGATTATGAGGGATACGGCAATACCCAGAGCTTCATCTTCGTCGCTTTACGACTTCGTTAACAGTAGTTGTGAGTAATTTATGTGTAGCAGAATCTAAAAACCGACATGGCTTTAAAGTTCACGTACTTTCGGAGTATCTAGACCAGAAATTGGCAGCTAGTGGAATAATTGTTCGCGCTCACTTGACACTGTTTATTACTTTCTTCAATTTAGTAGTCGCTGAACAAATAGAGTAAGAACATCGAAAGAGGAATAAAAAAATATTGTTAGAGCACATTGACTAATTATTTTTTGAGTATTAGCAATAATGCGTGTTTATGTCTTGCCTCGTTGCTCGTTAATCAACTACCAAACCACTACCACTACCACTACGATAAATTTACTCTTATTAACACATCCGCAGTTTCAATTCTGGTGACCACTATCTAGAAAAAAGTTTTTGTAATTATGGTCGCTCCTCGGAAGTGATTTGGCAAACACTTATTCCATTGGTATATTTCTGCCATGAAAAGCTTTTCATTGGAAATTCATCTGCAGATACCGTGCGGAGGCGACAATAAACATGCAGGTGCCGTCCCGGAAATTTTTAAGGAAACATTTAAAGAAGACAAGACGGAGGTTCCGTTTTGTTTTTATCTTTTTATACTCAGTTGAGCAGAGCTCACAGAGTATATTAAGTTTGATTGGATAACGGTTGGTTGTACATATATAAAGGAATCGAGATAGATATAGACTTCCATATATCAAAGTAATCAGGATCCAGAAAAAATTTGATTGAGCCATGTCCGTCCGTCCGTCCGTCCGTCCGTTAACACGATAACTTGAGTAAATTTTGAGGTATCTTGATGAAATTTGGTATGTAGGTTCCTGAGCACTCATATCAGATCGCTATTTAAAATGAACGATATCGGACTATAACCACGCCCACTTTTTCGATATCGAAAATTTCGAAAAACCAAAAAAATGCGATAATTCATTGCCAAAGGCGGTTAAAGCGATGAAACTTGGTAGATGGGTTGACGTTATGACGCAGAATAGAAAATTAGTAAGATTTTGGACAATGGGCGTGGCACCGCCCACTTTTACAAGAAGGTAATTTAAAAGTTTTGCAAGCTGTAATTTGGCAGTCGTTGAAGATATCATGATGAAATTTGGCAGGAACGTTACTACTATTACTATATATGTGCTAAATAAAAATTAGCAAAATTGGATGAAGAACAAGCCCACTTTTTAAAAAAAATTTTTTTTAAATTCAAATTTTAACAAAAAATTTAATATCTTTACTGTATATAAGTAAATTAAGTCAAAATTCAACTCCAGTAATGATATGATGCAACAAAATACAAAAATAAAAGAAAATTTCAAAATGGGCGTGGCTCCGCCCATTTTCATTTAGTGTGTCTAGAATACTTTTAATGCCATAAGTCGAACAAAAATTTACCAATCCTTTTGAAATTTGGTAGGAGCATAGATTCTATGACGTTAACTGTTCTCTGTGAAAATGGGCGAAATCGGTGGAAGCCACGCCCAGTTTTTATACACAGTCCACCGTCTGTCCTTCCGCTCGGCCGTTAACACAATAACTTGAGCAAAAACCGATATATCTTTACTAAACTTAGCCCACGTACTTATCTGAACTCACTTTATCTTGGTATAAAAAATGGCCGAAATCCGACCATAACCACGCCCACTTTATCCATATCGAAAATTACGAAAAATTAAAAAAATGCCATAATTCTATACCAAATACGAAAAAGGGGATGAAACATGGTAACTGGATTGGTTTGTTGACGCAAAATATAACTTTGGAAAAAACTTTGTAAAATGGGTGTGACACCTACCATATTAAGTAGAAGAAAATGAAAAAGTTCTACAAGGCGAAATCAACAGCCCTTGGAATCTTGGCAGGAATACTGTTAGTGCTATTGAATATATAAATAAATTAGCAGTACCCGACAGATGATTTTCTGGATCACCTGATCCACATTTGGTCGATATCGCGAGAACGCCTTCACATATACATCTAAGGGCCACTCGCTTTTAAAACACTCATCAATACCTTTAATTTGATATCCATATCGTATAAACACATTCTAGAGTCAACCCTGGTCCACCCTAATGGCGATATCTCGAAAAGGCCTAATGTCCACTCCCTCTTAAAATGCTCAGTAACACCTTTCCTTTGATACCCATATCGTACAAACATTCTAGAGTCACCCCTGGCCCACCCTAATGGCGATATCTCGAAAAGGCGTCCACCTATAGACCTAATGCCCACTCCCTCTTAAAATGCTCAGTAACACCTTTCGTTTGATACCCATATCGTACAAACATTCTAGAGTCACCCCTGGCCCACCCTAATGGCGATATCTCGAAAAGGCGTCCACCTATAGACCTAATGCCCACTCCCTCTTAAAATGCTCAGTAACACCTTTCGTTTGATTCCCATATCGTACAAACATTCTAGAGTCACCCTTGGTCAACCTTTATGGCGATATCTCGAAAAGGCGTCCACCTATAGAACTGAGGATTACTCCCTTTTAAAATACTCATTACCACCTTTCATTTGATACCCATATCGTACAAACACATTCTAGAGTCACCCTGGCCCACCCTAATGGCGATATCTCGAAAAGGCGCCCACCTATAGACCTAATGCCCACTTTCTCTTAAAATGCTCAGTAACACCTTTCGTTTGATACCCATATCGTACAAACATTCTAGAGTCACCCCTGGCCCACCCTAATGGCGATATCTCGAAAAGGCGTCCACCTATAGACCTAGTGCCCACTCCCTCTTAAAATGCTCAGTAACACCTTTCGTTTGATACCCATATCGTAAAAACATTCTAGAGTCACCCTTGGTCCACCTTTATGGCGATATCTCGGCGTCCACCTATATAACTAAGTATTGCTCCCTTTTAAAATACTCATTACCACCTTTCATTTGATACCCATATCGTACAAACACATTCCAGAGTCACCCCTGGCCCACCCTAATGGCGATATCTCGAAAAGGCGTCCACCTATGGACCTAATGCCCACTCCCTCTTAAAATGCTCAGTAACACCTTTCGTTTGATACCCATATCGTACAAACACATTCTAGAGTCACCCCTGGCCCACCCTAATGGCGACATTTCGAAAAGGCGTCCACCTATAGACCTAATGCCCACTCCCTCTTAAAACGCTCAGTAACACCTTTCATTTGATTCCCATATCGTACAACTAGAGACACCCCTGGTCCACCTTTATGGCGATATCTCGAAACGGCGTCCACCTAGGGAACTAAGGATCACTCCTTTCCAAAATACTCGTTAACAGCTTTCATTTGATACCCATATCGTACAAACATATTCTAGAGTCACCCCTGGTCCACCTTTATGGGGATTTCTCGAAAAGGCGTTCACCTATAGAACTAAAGCCCATTCCCTTTTAAAATACTCATTATCACCTTTCATTTGATACCCATATCGTACAAACACATTCTAGAGTCAGCCCTGGTCCACCTTTATGGCGATATCCCTAAATGGCGTCCATCAATAGAACTATGGCCTACACTCTCTTAAAATACTCTTTAATACCTTCCATTTGATACACATGTCATACAACCACATTCCAGGGTTACCCTAGGTTCATTTTCCTACATGGTGATTTTCCTTATTTTGTCTCCATAGCTGTCAACTGAGTATGTAATGTTCGGTTACACCCGAACTTAGCCTTCCTTACTTGTTTGTACATCGAATATTCTACTTCTGGGTCTGGCGAAGGTATTCTAATACAGCAAAACATTTCAACATAATTGTTCTTTCTTGACATTTTTAGAAGGGTTCAGTCGTTGCTATATACCAATAGGTTGCTCCACCATTCAGCAAATAACTTCCTGATCTCGATTTTTCTAAGGCGATCAAGTGCCTCGGGTGCTTACGTGGATAAACAATCGAAAAGAAAACTTCTTCAGCCCTTTCTCAAGCTATACACACTAAAAGGAATCGTTTGTCTCTTTTTCCATCTACAAAAAGATTCCTATTTATTTGACCTAATTAGCATGTACGCCACTATATTTATCATACTTTCGACCTCATTGGCTTCCTTTATTTGTGGGTCAAACTAGCTAACGGCGAAACCACGAAGCGCGTAATACAAAGAAGAAACTCGAAACCACAAACATACGAAATAAAACAAACAAAAAACAAAAAAATAAGTAACTAAAAGCAAATAGATCGATAAAAGCGCGCAATGCTGTAGACTAATCAGAGCAATCAAATGTCAATGTCAGCGGTCAGCGCTTATGTGTATATGGGCGTGTATGTCCTTATATTTGATTAGCTGTATGTGTTTGTTGATAGGTGTGTAAGCAAATGTGTGAGTAAATGATATAAGCAGCGTTTAAGTAGCATGAAATGAAGCTGCCAATTGCGCACATACGTCAATTGAGTAAGTACGTTGATGAGCAAAATATTGCCTACTTTTAGGCGCACAAGCGTACAAATGCCACACCGTAAGCTCAAAAGCGTTTGATTGTAGTAGAAGCCAGCAACAATTACAAAAAAACAAGTAAGGAAGGTTAAGTTCGGGTGTAACCGAACATTACATACTCAGTTGAAAGCTATGGTGACAATATAAGGGAAAATAACCATGTAGGAAAATGAACCGAGGGAAACCCGGGAATGTGTTATCAAATAAAAGGTATTAAAGAGTATTTTATGAGGGCGTGGGCCATGATCTATAGGTGGACGCCATTTAGAGATATCGCCATAAAGGTGGACCAGGGGTGACTCTAGAATTTGGTTGTACGATATGGGTATCAAATGAAAGGTGTTAATGAGTATTTTAAAAGGGAGTGGGGCTTAGTTCAATAGGTGGACGTCTTTTCGAGATATCGCCATACTCTAGAATGTGTTTGTACGATACGGGTATCAAATTAAAGGTATTAATGAGGGTTTTAAAAGGGAGTGGTGGTAGTTGTATAGGTGGTCGCTTTTACGAGATATCGCCATAGAGGTGGACCAGGGGTGAATGTAGAATGCTTTTGTACAATATGGGTATCAAACGAAAGGTGTTAATGAGTATTTTAAAAGGGAGTGGGCCTTAGTTCTATAGGTGGACGCCGTTTCGAAATATCGCCATAAAGGTGGACCAGGGGTGACTCTAGGATGTGTTTGAACGATATGGGTATCAAATTAAATTTATTAATGAGGGTTTTAAAAGGGAGTGGTGGTAGTTGTATATGTGAAGGCATTTTCCAGATATCGACCAAAATGTGGACCAGGGTGACCCAGAACATCATCTGTCAGGTACCGCTAATTTATTTATATATGTCATACCACGAACAGTTTTCCTGCCAAGATCTCAAGGGTTTTTTATTTCGCCCTGCAGAACTTTTTCATTTTATTCTACTTAATATGGTAGGTGTTACACCCATTTTACAAAGTTTTTTTCTAAAGTTATATTTTGCGTCAATAAACCAATCCAATTACCATGTTTCATCCCTTTTTTCGTATTTGGTATAGAATTATGGCATTTTTTCATTTTTCGTAATTTTCGATATCGAAAAAGTGGGCGTGGTCATAGTCGGATTTCGGCCATTTTGTATACCAATACAAAGTGCGTTCAGATAAGTACGCGAACTGAGTTTAGTAAAGATATATCGATTTTTGCTCAAGTTATCGTGTTAACGGCCGAGCGGAAGGACAGACGGTCGACTGTGTATAAAAACTGGGCGTGGCTTCAACCGAGTTCGCCCTTTTTCACAGAAATAAGTTATCGTCCTAGAATCTAAGCTCCTACCAAATTTCACAAGGATTGGTAAATGTTTGTTCGACTTATGGCATTAAAAGTATCCTAGACAAATTAAATGAAAAAGGGCGGAGCCACGCCCATTTTGAAATTTTCTTTTATTTTTGCATTTTGTTGCACCATATCATTACTGGAGTTGAATGTTGACATAATTTACTTATATACTGTAAAGATATTAAATTTTTTGTTAAAATTTGACTTAAAAAAAAATTTTTTTAAAAGTGGGCGTCGTCGTTCTCCGATTTTGCTAATTTTTATTAAGCATACATATAGTAATAGGAGTAACGTTTTTGCCAAATTTCATCATGATATCTTCAACGACTGCCAAATTACAGCTTGCAAAACTTTTAAATTACCTTCTTTTAAAAGTGGGCGGTGCCACGCCCGTTGTCTAAAATTTTACTAATTTTCTATTTTGCGTCAAGTGAAGTGGGCGTGGTTATAGTCCGATATTCTTCATTTTAAATAGCGATCTGAGATGAGTGCTCAGGAACCTACGTACCAAATTTGATCAAGATAACTCAAAATTTACTCAAGTTATCGTGTTAACGGATTTTTTCGATGCTGATGATTTTGATATATGGAAGTCTATATCTATCTCGATTCCTTTATACCTGTACAACCAACCGTTATCCAATCAAAGTTAATATACTCTGTGAGCTCTGCTCAGCTGAGTATAAAAACCACCAATCGAATTGTGAAGAGGCACAATTCGTGAGAGCAAAAGTCAAAGTAAAAAAGCTGAAAAGAGAAAAATTCTATAAATAAAAGAAAAACCCTTAAGAAAAATTAAAAATTACAAAAGTGTTTTTTACGCTTTCGAATACACAATTCTTTCTTTAATCCTACTTAAACTTGGCAATCATCTTGATTTTAGTCGCATTCATGAGTATGGCCTACTGTGACTGTGACTGCCTAACATTTTTCGACCATTTGCTGTGCGCTGTTGTTGTTGTATGAACTTTTCGCAAAGTTTCACTTAAGTTTGAAGCTATTGGTGATATGTTTGGCAGTGTGCAACATATTTCGTTCGTTTACTATTCAATTTTCGATTTCCTTTTGTTAACTTTGTTTTCTGCTGTAATTTAATGCTGCTTGAATTAATTTGGCTGACCTTCGTAGCCAATTTTATTGATTGGCAATCATTTTTGGTATAAATCACTTTCTCACTGTTATAAAGGGTGTTTATTTAAGACGAAGGTCTATGCCATAAAGAGAGCAGCCAAACAACTTCAGGAGAAATCGATCATTGAAACAATGCAAAATTCTTTGTCGACAGTCAGACTATTCTGAAGGCATTAGAATCCAAGGTGATGAAGTCGGTTGTCATGCGGATGTGTCAGCCCAGCTGGCGTTTATAGGGCATCTCAATGTCCACTTTTCTGAGACCTTGTGCACGGCGATATAGAAGGGATTAAATGTGAAGGTGGAATGGGCAGGATAGGTTCTGAAATGAACATAAGCGAGGCAGATAGCACCGTATGACTACCGCTGTGTTAGCTCCAGAAGAAATCGAGGAATATGAGATTGGTATAAGGGATTTGCTGTGGACCGACCGGGATAATTGCGAGATCTCAAGATCCTTATGACAATTTTTGGATAAGAAGCGAGACTACTTACGAGCGTCACCACATATTATTGCGTTACTGGACCAATGTTCCGACAACAAGCTCCATCTGCTGAAGCTGTCAGAATGAGATGGAAGAGAAGTAAATTCATCACTTTCTCTACAGATGTTCAGCACTGCAAAATATATAGCTCAGATACCTAGGCGCTCGCGTTAACGGCGGTGTGGCAAAGTTTGGGAAGTTGGAAATTTCACACCTACTTCAGTTTTACAGAAAACAAGTGGTTTGTTGAGGGCTGCTAGGAAGTAATTTGGTTGGACAAATATAACGGCCACCGGCACTCACTAAGGGCTAAGTAAGTATGGACTAAAATAATGTCTCTGAGTGGAATTGTTTGAAACTTCTTTTTAACTTAACCTAACTAAAATTCACATACATCACTTAAGATGAATTTAAATCAGAACAAATTAGCAAGCTTCGTCGTCGCAAAAGGTGGAGAGCTGAGCATAACACCAACTCGTCGTTCCTCATACAGCTAATATAGGTGGGTCTGTTCAATTCACACCAAACACTATGGTTGCCAATACACGGCAAGAATGATTTGTCAGCTGACTCATGGCCCACCTGTCCAGAAGCGGAGAGCAAATGTCCAGCGGAGTCCTAAAGTCTCCACCGACAGACACGTTCAATTCGCCCGTGTCTTCAAGTGAAAAGACACCAGCCTGGCAGTATCTAGGCATACCCTTTTGCACTGGCACTCAAATAATTTTTATTACAAATAAAGTTATATATCACTGCAATTGAGTTTAGGCGGTTTTCTAACAGCCCTTATGGTGGCAGAGGTTAGCGCTTTAATCCCTGTTCAACTAACTGAATAGATGAGAAATCCTATCAAGCATTCCATTGTCCTCATCTTTTATAGTGGCGAATTCCACTTGCAACACGCTGCAGTAATCGGGCAGCCTGAATGTCCAGCTAACACCGAGCGCATGGCAAAATACCGCGCCCTCAAGCTTCCCGTCCAGCCTGAATCCAACCGTTCACCAGACTCCCACTCCATATTAATGCAATATTCCATTCATCTCTTGAGGGAATATGGATGGGCGATGAACCAGCAGGCGGGCAGTATTCTGCTAGGGTTGAAGTCGAAGTCGGTAAGAAGGCTGGAGTAACAAAAACATGGTGAAAATATGGGAGTGAGGTTTTATAACATCGGCTGAAGTTCGGGATGAAGCGCGTGATAAAATACCTATTGCACTTTCTTTCCAGAGAACCTGCGCCGACTTTGTTATTCATATAGGAATCTGTCTTGATGATCGAAGTTTAAATTGAAAAAACACATCTTAACAAATACCCTTCGACTGATAGCCTTTATGCTTGACGCCACGCCAAATAACTTTCACAAAATTTTCCTCCCCTTCTATTTTCTCACACTCACGCTTCTACAGCTCTTTTCAAATAACTTTTGGAATTGTGTTAATGCGTTTACCATTTTATTACATTAATGTTTGATTTCTCGCTTCGATATTATGTACCATTTCAAAAAAGTGTGCATGACTCTACTACTCTGCCCGTATTCTTCATACCCTACAATTCATAGCCTCGTAACAATTTTTTTTTTTTCAACTTTTAGCTAGCCTGTTAGCATTTAGCCGTTGTACTTGTGTGTATGTGAGAGTTGTGTGAAAAGGTCGTTCAGGCATTTTCCTCGTATTTCTTTGAATTATATAAACATTTTTTACTTTTAACGAAAAAGTATAAATTTTCGCTCGAAATGAATACGAGGTAAAACGTTTTGTGTTGGCGTAATGTGTTAATGTGCTTTCTATGTTACAAATGAGTCAATTTTTATGATTTAATGTTTTTGGGTTCGACATTACTCAGCCCACTAAACGCGTACAAAAAGCTTTAGAGGGGAATTTAGTTTTGGTTTTCTACCAAATTTTTTTGAGGTTGCTTTTGAATTTTATAATCTAATTTCATTCATCAAATATTAACTACTTTTTGAAATGAAAAAGGCAGTTATTTATAAATTTTGGTACTCACGCGTATACTTTTTTTTTTTTGTTTCATTGTGGGTTTGTATATATGAATATAGATACAATTTTGCTTGGTAGATCCTCAGTAAAAGTATCGCCGTTTTCGGAAAGATACACAGCGAACCTAGCAAATAGCTGTTACTTTTTCGAGATATCTGACCAACATGGAGTTATTATGTTTGAAGAATTTTCGAGCTACAGAATCCTCTTAAAATTACGAACTTTTACCTGTCTCAACCAATTGCACAAACTGATCGGTAAAAAAACACCCAATTTCGGAAAATATATGAATATTCAGAATGCGAGTGTTCGTACATTAGATATATTTTAAACCCACATACACATACAGTATTTTTTGACAAAACAAATGATAAAAACAGATCATACCGAAAAATTAAACTGAATATGGAACTTTGCCGAAACCAATTAGTATCCAAAACAAATTTAATGAGGGATGGCGAGTAATTATTGCAGCATATACCAATACTTTTAAGCTTAGTATTCTTCTACTTCTTGTATCGATAAAGAGACTTCCTGAAGGTTTTTGGAAGTTCTTTGCATGTTGGTAGTAGTTTGTCGGTTGGTAGTACTTTATCTGGTACATTCTGGAAAATATATCTATTAAGGTACTAGCCACACCATCTGGGGAACAATTTGATATGACCACAATAAACCTTATAAAATATTACATCCTCTCAACCCCTGAGGCACTTGTGGTCTCCAGAGCTTCGCCTGCCAAATGAACAATATTCGTTACGGCTTAGTGAGAAACTATAAATTGCACTACACAACGCCTTGAACCTCCTAACCTACTCACGTTTAACAAAGGTAAACTGATGCTTATTTGACATCAAGCGTGTAGCTGCTAATCGATCCCGCACCCTCGTTTGTGCGCTGAGCCGGAAACTTGCCACGTAAAAGCGGCTTCTAATGCAAACACTAACAATATTTCGGATCTGAATTTTTACGAGGACATGTACCTGTGATATGCAGACTCTTTCAAGGAAAGTTATCAGTTGCAATTCATATAGATGTCCTTGTGAGTGCAAAGGCTGACATCACCACTATGCAGCGATGGATGGTGTAAGGCAGGAGAACAGTGGGGTCATACGACACCTGCCACTGTAACCAAAAGGAGCGTAGCACACCAGAGCCTCTCACATCTACGCACAAAGAGTGCTACTTTTATGCGCCTTAACTATCTGACGGTCACCGTGGTGTGATGGTAGTGTGCTCCGCCTACCACACCGTATGCCCTGGGTTCACACCCCGGGAAAAGCAGCATCAAAATTTTAGAAATAAAGTTTTTCAATTAGAAGACAATTTTTCTAAGCGGGGTCGCCCCTCAGCAGTGTTTGGCAAGAGCTCCGAGTATATTTCTGCCATGAAAAGCTCTCAGTGAAAACTTATCTGCCTTGCAGATGCCGTTCGGAGTCGGCATAAAACATCTAGGTCCCGTCCGGCTAATTTGTAGGGAAAACCAAGAGGAGCACGACACCAATTGGAAGAGAAGCTCGGCCTTAGATCTCTTCGGAGGTTATTGCGCCTTACATTTATTTTTTTGTTAACTATCTTACGGAATAGTCATAGCGCATTGCTCACTCAGCAGCCTGCCTTATATCTTATCTAGGATATCGTATAAAATACTGACACTGATCAGCTGACTTCATCTCTTCAGTCATTATTTGAAACTTAACCACTTAGGTGCCAAGCGGGAACATGAAATGAGAGAAAACCTTTTGAATTCAGTAGAGTTCCACCCCTTCTCCAGCTCCAATTCGGCTGACGAAAGGAATGTGTTCCGTCTTGATATATTGGCATAAGATGACCTAGCCTAGTTGTTTGGCAAACCCTCTGAGTGGCATTAGACCGCATTTTTGACATCAAAAATGCTATGCTGATGCGGTACGGAAATGGCATAAAAATCAAATGTAGCACGTCACAGTTGGAAGAGAAACCAGGCCTAAATCAGTTGGAAGATGAATAACAACGAGCATTTATTTTTATTACAATGAAACATATTTCATTTTGTGTAAGGCTTAAGACGCTGCTAGGTATAAATGTTATCCTTTCTTTACATTCTTTTATCCTTTCACGCAAGGCTTCAATTATTTTGTTGCCAAAAAATCAATAAAATTCTAGAGACATCCGCTATCCTGCTCAGCTGGCGCCCAGTCTCCATATCATATTAATACCATTTATAACTTTTATATGACATTCCGTATATTTTATGACTTTTTTTTACAAGACATATTTATGAGCTCATACATTTGTGTGAGTGGGCGTGTGGGATTTATACGTCACCGTGCATAAATTTTGTTACATTTGATGATTGGCCTTCGTTGTCAACAACACCATCCAAGAAAACACTGATTTGGAGGACATTATCTACGTATGTATGTTTGTTTACAAGACATAACAGCCTAAGTCATATACATTAAGCATGAACTAAGCTTTTCGTTCAAGCACGTCAAAATAACAGTATCATCAAATTATAAAGAAAAATATATTCGTTTGTGTCCTTAATCTCAATTGCCAATTTTACTATGCGCGCACACACACACACCCACACACACACCCTAGCTGGTTAAAGCTTATTGAATTTCATTGTGTTGCTCTAATTTTGACATTACAAGCACCCAGCCAATGTTACCGTATCCAACATAAACTTTGTGACATCAAAATCAATAAACTGCTGTCATTTAAGATTTGCTTCTATTTTATGCTGTTCTGTATTTCACGCTGCTCAGTCCTTCTCTACTAAGCCCAATGTCCTGTTTCTTATGATTGTCTCTTGGCTGTGACACTGCACGCCTTCTTTTTTTTATATATTTTTACGTGTTTTTATTTGTTTACTCTGCCCATTTGTTCGTCTGTTTTTCCGTTTATACATTTTTTTTATTTCTATTTGTTTGTTTGTCTGTCTGCTTCGCTGTTTGTTTATTTATTTATTTATATTGATTTTTACTATTTCACTTACAGCCTCAAAGTTTTGTAAACGCCCTAAGCCCTCACTATCCTCTTTAGCAGTTTTTGTGTATCTGTTTCGCCTTCCCTACCATTTTACTTACTGTTTTTCCACCTACTGAAAATTTATTATAATATATACCTGAGTTCACATTTGTTGTTATTTTCATGCAACAGACGCCGCCTCATAGTTCAACTGCCATTTAGATTGTCTGCCTGTGATTTCTTGTTCCAACTCTCTGTCTTTTAAACAGCGTGTGGCCCGCAATCTAAACGCCCTCTTCCCCAAATAATGTTGTGTCCTTTTTTCACCAATTGGTCACTTGTGCTATCATTCAGCTAATTGACATTTTTTTTCTCTTCTTCAACGTATGTAAATAGGTATGTGGGTATTATTAATTCATGTCTCTATTTCGGCTTCGCATGCATATTTATCAGGTTTGCCAGGTTGATGCGACTAAATCGAATATCACCATGAAAATTACTTTAGAGCTCTCAGCAACAGCTCTGATTTGATATCCATATTACCAACAAATTCTAGGGGTTTCAGGTTCCACGTTTTGGCCTATATCTCGAGACCCTAGTCACCCACATTTGGTCACATTTGTTATCCATATTCTATAAACACATTCTAGGGAACCCTGGTCCACGTTTGAACAAAATCGACTGATGCATCTCTTCAAACACCGGCGACCAACTAACACAAATTTTAGCCTTTCCTTTTATATATATAGAATTTTATTTTTCACACTTCAATATAATAACAATTTTTGTTGTTATATCGGCCTACTGATTTTAAGATCGCTGGTTCGAATCGAGCTCAAGGCCTAACAATAATTTTTTTATCATTATTATTGTTATGATAAATTTTTTCTTAATTGAAAACATTTTTTTAAATTAGAATAGAAGAAAGAAAAAATTTTAGACAGCTGCCAAAGCTCGTTGTATAGATCCATTTCGGGAACTGCTAAATTCCTTCATCGGCAAGGTTTAGGCGCCGCTGCTATAACCATTCAGCCATCACAGCGGTTTTTTGTTTGTCTTCATTAATCCTACTTCTATTCTGTTTCATGCCAATTGATATTCACAACACTGCGACATCTGTTGCAGAATGGCTGTGAAAATTGGACTTGTTTGTTGGCAATGCTGCCATAGTGTCATATTTTATTGACACTTTTTTCCCCGTGCTCTGGGATGTATTAACAATTTTTGTTGTGCTCTGATTTGATATCCATATTACCAACACATTCTAGGGGTTTCAGGTTCCACGTTTTGGCCTATATCTCGAGACCCTAGTCACCCACATTTGGTCACATTTGTTATCCATATTCTATAAACACATTCTAGGGAACCCTGGTCCACGTTTGAACAAAATCGACTGATGCATCTCTTCAAACACCGGCGACCAACTAACACAAATTTTAGCCTTTCCTTTTATATATATAGAACTTTATTTTTCACACTTCAATATAATATTAAAAAGAAATGCAGATATTTGTTGGTTTTGAAATTCGGCCTAAAAATTACACATGGAACAACTAAAGACTCTTCTGAATTAAAAAAAATGTCTTAGTACTTCTAAATCGCGGGCCCCCTCAGAAACCGCGGGTCCGAGGGTAATCCTCCCCCTCTCTCGACGGGCCTGGTGATGTGCTATACTTGATATCATTCGCTATACTATTTTTTATTGATAGGCAGGTTGTTTAATTCAACACCAAGCAATTACACGGAAGTATCTCCGCACCACCTGAAAATATGAGTGCCGCTGCGTGTAACATTTTATTTTTACGTATGAACATTTAACAAAATTGATTTCTTCTTCCAACTTTCTGCCTTTTAAGTAGAGTGTGTGCTGCAATCCAAACGCCCTCCCCCCAAATAGTGTTGTTACCTTTTTTCACCAATTGGTCACTTGTGCGGTCATTCAGCTAGTTGAGATTTTTTTTCTCTTCTTCTTGTTGCCTTTTTTGTTCACTTTGCCGTTCAGCTTTTTGTGATTTTTCAGTATTCCGTTCATAAAAAATTCAACTCTTGTCAAAGTGGAAAATTTTAAATTACTTTAAGTGCATATTTTATTACTTTTCCATGTTCTAGTGGGATATATTTTGTTGTATATCACCTACGCTACATTTTATTGTCACTTTATTACTATGGACATCAATGAAAGGGTTCATCCCCCAATAGTTGACCTCATTATGACACAAATGTATTTGTTTGCTTTGAAATTCAAATAAAATCCCTCAGTGACCCCTATTGGGAATTGTGCTTGTCATTTAATTGTATGGTTAATTTTTGTATGAAAAATAGCAAGTGAATTGATATTTAAATATTTATTTGCTATTTCAATAGTTTTATAGGTTCCACAAGGGGTTGCTTTTATTGAGGTCAATAAAGCTCAGTGAATACTTTTTTGGTTCAAATGAAAATATTACTAAAAATTACAGTGGTATGGGGAACAACAAGATTTATCGATTTTTTTGACCGCTTATCGGCTTGTTATCGAAATATATCGCTTATACTGGAAAAGTTATCGATTATCTAACAAAAATTAATGATAAGTTATTAAAACGTATTCCATTTGTTCTTGATCATTTATTGATTTGCTATCGAACATTAGCAATCTATTATCGCAAAAATATCGATTATTTATCGAAAATCGACAAGTCATCAAAAAGTTATCGATTTTATATCTAATTAATTAGAAGAAATTTAAATTTGTTATCGAAGATTTATTGAATTGTTATACGTCGATACCAAGTTGATAAAAAAAAACAAGTAAGGAAGGCTAAGTTCGGGTGTAACCCTGGAATGTGTTTGTATGACATGGGTATCAAATGGAAGGTATTAAAGAGTATTTTAAAAGGGAGTGGCCATAGTTCTAAAGGTAGACCAGGGGTGACTCTAGAATGTGTTTGTACGATATGGGTATCAAATGAATTGTGGTAATGAGTATTATAAAAGCGAGTGATTCTTAGTTCTATAGGTGGCCGCATTTTCGAGATATCGGCATAAAGGTGGACCACGGGTGACTCTAGAATTTGTATGTACGATATGGGTATCAAATGAAAGCTGCTAATGCGTATTTTAAAAGGGAGGGATCCTTAGTTCCATAGGTGGACGCCGTTTCGAGATATCGCCATAAAGGTGGACCAGGGGTGACCCTAGAATTTGTTTGTACGATATGTGTATCATATGAAAGGGGTTAATGAGCATTTTAAAAGAGAGTGGGCCTTGTTCTATAGGTGGACGCCGTTTCTTGCACCGTTTTGTTGCACCATATCATTATTGGAGTTGAATGTTGACATAATTTACTTATATAATGTAAATTTTTTGTTAAAACTTGAGTTAAAAAAAATGTTTTTTTTTTAAAGTGGGTGTGGTGGGTTGTTCTCCGATTTTGCTAATTTTTATTAAGCATACATATAGTAATAGGAGTAAGTTTCTGCCAAATTTCATCATGATATCTTCAACGACTGCCAAATTGCAGCTTGCAAAATTTTTAAATTACCTTCTTCTAAAAGTGGGCGGTGCCACGACTATTGTCCAAAATTTTACTAATTTTCTATTCTGCGTCATAAGTTCAACTCACCTTCCTAGTTTTATCGCTTTATCCGTCTTTGGTAATAAATTATCGCACTTTTTCGGTTTTTCGAAATTTTCGATATCGAAAAAGTGGGCGTGGTTATAGTCCGATATTGTTCATTTTAAATAGCGATCTGAGATGAGTGCTCAGGAATCTACATACCAAATTTCATCTACCAACCGTTATCCAATCAAAGTTAATATACTCTGTGGGCTCTGCTCAACTGAGTATAATAAAACGATAAGAAGCCGATGATGACTCTGCGATATAACAAACCAATGCATCATCATTAATTAGCGCTATACCGCCTAAGCGGTTTTGGTAGTTTCGTGAGCAGTCAGGCCTGCTACCCCCTTTTCGCGAAAGCGGAGGCTAATTTGGAGGAATAGTCCTCCTCCACCTGCCTTTCCCAACTCATTGGAGGTCGCCAACTTCCTTTGCTTCCCCACTTCCAAACGTTTGAAATACTTTCTTGGCCGGAGCATCTGCGTAGATTGGCATAATATGACCTAGATAGCACAGCATTTGGGCTTTTATTCGCTTTGCTATCGTAATACTTGCGTAAAACTTATACAACCAATAATTATTCCTTCTTCAATACCCGCTGTCGGCGGAATGGACCATACATTTTCTGGAGAACTCCGTATTTATATCTGTCAACAGTGACGTGGCTGCCAAGGCGCGATTGCTCCGATCTTGCTTGAATGGCATGAAGTACATCCTTTTGTCCTCATTTACCGAATACCTTTTGCCTCATTTATCACAAAACCTCAGTCTTTATAGCCTCTTTATTTAATCCAGAGCCGACTGAACCTACAGTGCGTTTGTTTTGGCAAATAGTAGCAGTAATTTTTTACGCGCATATACATATGCATTTACATTTTATATGGAAGTGCTAAGTTCAAAACATTCTGTTTTCCGAGAGTCGTTAGGAAAATTTGACTGCGACAAAGATAGGATGAATCATCCTTTAACAAGCCCATGAAAGCTTCACACATACAAGTTAAGAACTGCATATGTGATTCGTGAAAAATTCGAAGTGATGAGACATCTGTTGGTCAGTTCTGATTTGGCATTCAATTTTTTTTTCCATATGTCAGTACTTTTATAGACGTTGATGCACCACGACCTTAATTTAGGGCTATTGTGTTTCCACATGTCAATAATTATTATAATTAAACATCCTTCTTCAAAGAACATATTCAAGAGTCTTACTTCTCCGGAATTTGCCATATTTTGGTTACATTGAAGTAGTAAAATCGAACAGAATATCAGGGAAGAAACTATAAAAACCAAATTTATTCCAGAACAGGCCTGATAAAATTAAACGCCTGAAATTCTGCTATACTTTTTCATCCACTCCATTTTCACACCGTTGCCCGTTCCTCCGATTTACAAGCACTGATATTTCATGTTATAAAAATGTCATTGCTTTCTAAATAATTACAAATTCATTTTTCACTTTCATCCTTTACGCCCTTTTATATGTCATTGCATACTTTTATGCGCATACGATAAATGGTTTGAAATATTAAAATGCTAGCAATGCCATGCGAATGCAGGAAATGAAACAATGAAATGACGCTGTTGCGGAAGCAGAAAACGCATGGATGCGTTGACAGTAAAGAATAGAATGATTTTAATTTTTTTGTAAAAAAAAATTACTGCTGCCTCGTGTTGAAATTTGCCATTGTATGCTATGAGCTTAGTCGATGCTCTTTTGACCTAGTAACAGTTCAGCTTTCGATTGTTAATATGTGACATTTCGCGATTCGATTTCAATGGGAATTAATTTTTGATAAACATTTTAAAATTCTGTGAAGTTATAGTTTATAGTTAGACAAGATTATGGGGGAAATGTAGAAATTGGCTAATGAAGAGCTACCACCTATTAAAATCGTCTTCGTATAAAGCAGTTGCCGATAGCTGCCCCCTCAAATCCAAATAGAATAAGCCCAATCAATCAAACGAATGAATGTGGTTAAAAGTTTATCCATTCAAACCTCTTTCTGGAAATATTTCTCATAATATATAGCGGGATATGATTACCCCTGGTGTGGACATTGGTCATCAACCAACTGCTCAAGTTGTTCGTTAAGGAGCCGGTCAAACTTAGATCGAACGCAGATGGCGTTGCAGTTGTCATAAGCATAGCATGGCTAGGAGGGTTGACCCTGCACGACAAACTTTGACAAAATATCCAAAAACAGTTCCAGAGAGTACATTGTCATGGAAGCTCTACGTGAAGAGTGAAGAAGGCCCCGACGGCACTTTATGCATGTAAAAGAATGCTGGAATGTACGTGGGATCTATCGCACTCTCTTTGTCTCATTGGGTATTTACAGCGATTGTAATGCGAAAAAACATAACATACCATTAAGAAGTGACACCAGGATCAGTGCCTAAGCGCAGACCATATAGCCATAGTAGTATAGCGTCATCATGTTTTTTTTAATTGGTGCTTAACAGTTTAAACGGTTATGGCCGTCCAACAAAGCGCGCCAGTCGCGTCTCCTCTCTGCCAACTGGCACCAATTG
Organism: Eurosta solidaginis; assembly: GCF_040869045.1. Taxonomy (NCBI): domain Eukaryota; kingdom Metazoa; phylum Arthropoda; class Insecta; order Diptera; family Tephritidae; genus Eurosta; species Eurosta solidaginis. The sequence continues at coordinate 16,053,415 of NC_090320.1, forward strand.
GTCACACCAAAGGAGTTTAAATCGTTTTCCACCTGGTCCTTCCAGCGGAAAGGGGGTTGTCCCCTTCCTCTGTTTCCATAGGCCTGCGCTCTTAAAGCTGCAATGCAGGTGTGGATGCTTGGCGAAAGGGTGCCCAAATGGCGTACGGGGCAATACACGTACACACAGATCGTTCCAAGAAAATGGGAAGAGTACGGTATACGGTACACTGTGCTCTAGCTGTATTCAAAAAATATGAGTTTTGAAATGTACATTATTCGATCATACAAACTATCACAGTTACTGAATCTACCGCCTGATCCGGAAATAAACAGATTCTTCAACCTGCGAGGTCGCTACAATGTTTTTCAAAAAATATAGCAGCCAAGCAACAATTAAGGCAATTCTTGGAAATAATCGGGATCGGCAGAAGCATTCATCTATATGATAGAAAATTAGGGAAGTGCAGGTTGGAGGATGAAACGATCGAGTACGTTTTTTACCCGTGCACTGCGCTTGTCAGGCTAAGACGCCGGCTATTAAGAGTGATACAGCTATTACATCTAGAAGCAGCAAGTGACATAGGTCTTAGAAAGCTTCTAGTATTTGCCAAGAGGGTCATTTCGTAATTAAGCAAACTTCCGCGCACGCGATCAGTCTATTTGAGGTCCTCACGGACCGGCTTGGTCAACCTTACCTTACCTAGCTCTGAAGGCACTGGTGGAAATTATCTGTCTTATTTTTCTAAAATACAAGTCCCGTTTAGTACTTCTGGAATTTCGGAGAAAAATTGTTTCAGGACATAAGTCACGAAGAGAGAACTGTTAATATTGGTCATCAGAGAAAGAATCATTTGAATTAGAGATCGAACTCAAATTCTCCAAACAGATATTATACCTTAAAGCTCCCGTGAACCATGCTGAGTACCAAAACTAGCAGCCGTCACTTTTGCAGGGTCATCACTTTTGTTGCAACATGCGTATCAATACGAAAGTGAATTGGCTGAATACGAAAGTTTATTCGAAAACGGGTAAGAAAACGAATATATACACGAATAAGAGAAATAATTCGAAATCAAAATGAGTATATTTTGAATGATTTTGAAGGAGAATTTGAATTGAAAATAAATCTATATCTGTAAAAATCGAGTTCTGTGTGCATGTGTGTTCCATATTGAATCGTATTTCCAACACAGAACTCATCACCAATTTTCAATTTCACGTGCGCCACTGGGTGGTGCGACAAATTTTGTATGTCAGCAAAAGTTACTCATACGCCAAGTACGTACTTAAGTACCGAACTTTTGTTTGGTCATAGCATTGATTTCACAAAATGCTAAAGCGATTGCATTAAGTGATTCAAAAGTTTTTTATTAAATTTAAGCATTCCATTGTAAAAATAGCTGTCTATATGAGATGATAGACAAAAATTGTGCAACCAAAACATTTTTTGAATTAGTTATGAGATTTTAAGTACGAATCGTGTGTGGCAAAATAAAATTTGAAAAATAAAGCAAAGAATTATAAATTAGAGGAATGAGGAATCAAAGAAATAAATAATAGTTTAAAAAACTAAAAAAGCACGCTTTTCTAGTAAACCTAACTAAAAAATAGAAAATAATTTTCAATTAAAAAGAGTTTATATAACAGTAGTAGAAGGTCAAACAATCGTTTATATTTAATTACCTCAAAATAAAATTATAATAAAATTTAAGTTATTAACAGAATAATTTAATTTAGAGTAAAAAGCGTGGGGTGCATTTGACTACATTTCATATCTTCCCTCTCAGATAGTTGCCAATAGAATGATTGTAACATTCAATATCAAGCACCCCACGCTTTTTACTGTGAATTAAATTATTCTGTTAATAACTTAAATTTTATTATAATTTTATTTTGAGGTGATTAACTATAAATGATTGTTTGACCTTCTACTACTGTTATATAAACTCTTTTTAATTGAAAATTATTTTCTATTTTTTAGTTCGGTTTACTAGAAAAGCGTGTTTTTTTAGTTTTTTAAACTATTATTTATTTCTTAGATTCCTCATTCCTCTAATTTATCATTCTTTGCTTTATTTTTCAAATTTTATTTTGCCACACACGATTCGTACTTAAAATCTCATAACTAATTCAAAAAATGTTTTGGTTGCACAATTTTTGTCTATCATCTCATATAGACAGCTATTTTTACAATGGAATGCTTAAATTTAATAAAAAACTTTTGAATCACTTAATGCAATCGCTTTAGCATTTTGTGAAATCAATGCTATGACCAAACAAAAGTTCGGCACTTAAGTACGTACATGGCGTATGAGTAACTTTTGCTGACATACAAAATTTGTCGCACCACCCAGTGGCGCACGTGAAATTGAAAATTGGTGATGAGTTCTGTGTTGGAAATACGATTCCATATGGAACACACCTTCTACTACTGTTATATACTCTTTTTAATTGAAAATTATTTTCTTTTTTTTAGTTCGGTTTGCTATAAAAGCGTGTTTTTTTAGTTTTTTTAAACTATTATTTATTTTTAATTTTTTAGTTCAAGTAATTTTAAAAGTTTTATTCGAGAGTGATCCTTGAAACACCAGAAGTCCATGGATGAATCCAACCCAACGGCACCGAAAAGGGCCAAGACGCAGGGAGGCTGGACACGGTCTTTCGCCGAAATTGCCAAGGGTCAGCAGATCATTGGCATTATAGCCGAGAGCAGCGAAGATGGCAGGATGCCCAAACAACAGTGAAAGTGGATCGAGGCCGCTCTCGCTACGGTGGCCGTTAAGGTTAAGAAAGACAACCCTGGTCCACTGCCATCTTACACCGATGCAGGGTGGTTCCAGGGTACGGTCAAGCTAATTGCCTGTGACGACGCCAGGTCGGTAAACCTCTATAGGACCGCCGTCACTCTGATAGGGGTGGTATATCCGGGCGCGCGCCTCAAGGTAGTGGAGGTGCGTCATAGCCCCTCATGACCAAGGGACCCCACCATCACATTATTGCATTTTCATAGAGCTTTTATACGTGTGCAGAGCTTCAATCAAACTTATGGCCATTCATAGTGGTAATAAGGCCAATTGACCCTATGGCCGTTGACCTTATGTCAACACACCATCACATTAATGCATTGTCATCGAGCTTTGATACCTGTGCAAAGTCTCAATCAAACTTATGGCCATTCAAAGTGGTAATAAGGCCAATTTGCCTTATGGCCGTTGACATTATGTCACCATACCATCACATTAATGCATTGTCATCGAGTCTTGATACGTGTGCAAAGTTTCAATCAAACTTATGGCTATTCAAAGTGGTAATAAGGCCAATTGACCTTATGGCTTTATGTCACCACACCATCACACTAATGCATTGTCATCGAGCCGTGATACGTGTGCAAAGTTTCAATCAAACTCATGGTCATTCAAAGTGGTAATAAGGCCAATTGGCCTTATGACCGTTGACCTTATGTCACCACACCATCACATTAATGCAAAGTTTCAAATTAATCAGACTTCTAGAAACCGGTGAAAATTAAGCTCAAAAATTCCGTTACATAGATACAGGCCACGCTAATAAAAGCGCGTTAAAAAGAAGAAGAGAGGTAGAGGGTGTAAAAACAGAAGAGGGAGAGATAAGGAAAATACAAAGGGTAATAATAAGAAAAATTGGGAGATACGTTTTGAAGAAGATCAACAAAATCTTATATATTGATTGCTTAACTTTGAGTAACGGGAAGGAATACTTTAAAATAAACCTTTTTATTTAGATTAGTATCTGCCCAACCCGAGCAACGCCGCGTACCTTGCTCCTTTTGAATATACATAAATAAGAAAACAAAAACTACGTGGCCAACAAAAAAAAACTAAATAAAACATAATAACCTTTCTTAATTCCAACTGCCGTATTGCGTTGAGGTATTTGTGCCTTTTACGTGTGCTGCTTTTAATTTTTATTTTTTGTTGTTGCTGTGCGCACACGCCGAATGCCAACAAAGCGCAAAACAACGGAAAAGAATTTGTCAAAGGCATACAAACAAAGACCGATGGCAAAGGAATGCACGACCAAAGTTTCATAGCTAAAAAAAACAAGGCGAACGGAAAAACATAGCGTAACGCACCTGAGCTTAAATAATACATAAACATTTACATGTGTTTGTGTGCGTGGACTGTGATGTATGTATGTTTATATGTTTTGTGTCATTTCAAATTGTATGTGCAGTGCTTCAATGGTTGAGTGCCTTTTTGTGTTTCTTTTTTCCTCGCAAGCGGCTTGTATTCGCTTACGTTTATGAGATTTCACATACGCACACACACAAATTTGTACATACACACACGCTTATAAAACAAATAAACAAATTAAATGTAAAAATTGCCTTTTCATGTACTTTGTACTCAGTAATCTGTACTCACCTGGCATGTTGTGGACCCACATTGCCCATGTCATGTGCTGAACTGGCGGTGATTTGCGTATCAGCGATGGCACCAGATTCCATGCCGAGCGGTTGTTTACAGGTGCCTGTAAGTATGCAATGGAATGAAATGAAAGGTGAAAAAACAGTTGGTGGAATTCAGAGGGAATAGAGGTGGTTAACTTTTTCTCTTATATAAATGTTTATGTTTACTGGTTGAAAGCATTGTTTCTTTTGTTTTCTGTTGACTTCCGTATTTATTATTGTTGCATGCCGTATAAAATTTAAGCGGAAACGTATGTTTATATGTGCGCCTAAAAGTAGGTTTCTTTATTAGAATTAAATGTCATACGACAAGCTGCTTATTAGGAAGTGCCGAAAATTAGTTGATTTTAAAGTTTCCAACTAGTACTTAGAAAAGAAGCTGATGCTCTAAAATTACAACTAATGCTTGTTTACTACATATAAATGTTGATTATCTGTTTTGCTTGTATGAGGCGTATACAAAATCGAATGGGGTGTGCGTGTGGATGGCCTAGAAGGTTCAATGTGGTCATAGTTAATCATTCACCAGATGGTTGCGCTGGTAACTTAACAGGTTCCCTGTCCCAGGTATCATATATGATTCATGTTAGCAATTTTGTACCGTGTCCGCGTCGTTCGTGTATCATATATGAGCAACCTTATATATACCTCCTACTAAGGAAATTACTTAAACGTGGTGAATTATTTCTGTTTTTCGTATGGGACGTGGATGTATAGACTTTGTAAACTTAAATTTTACAAAAATTTGGTGATTTTCAAATACTTCCTAAAAATTTCTCAAAATTCTTCAATTTTTTTTTTGTTGTTTTCGTATATTTTTTTTCACTATAGTCTTTAAAAAGCTTATATCCTCAATATTTGTTCCAACGTAATTACGAATCTTGAAAAAATCGTTGGACGTGGAGCACTTCACGCATATTGTTACATGTGGCAGGGAACCTGTTAATAGTGCTTGTTACCGTAACGTACCGCATCTATATCTGGAAAAGGAAAATCAATATAGATATCACTGAGCAGACCCTTCGCGGAGTGTCTTCATCGCTACAATTCCAGTAACAGCGGATGCATTAATGGTACGTTAGCAACAACATTAACTCAACATTTCGCAGAGCCTTATATCTAGACTACAAATGGAAAATGGACAATAAGTTGTTAAGAGTTAAGCACACTTTGTTACGCCGGAACTATATATATTCGGCATAAGTTTCTCGAAACTCCCCCCTCATTTATCTGGCATAGCTTTCTCGGAATCTGCAGGTAGCAAGAGGATTGAGTCTTTTACTTGTTAACCTCGCTCTGTGCAGTGAGGAGAGTACATTTGCCTCGATACTTCTGTTGGTGTTATTCGAAGATTTTAAGAAGAATCCTGTGGCAGTTCTGAGCGCGTAGTTTTGGCAGGCCTGCATGTTTCCGTAATTGCTGTTATATATGTGGAAAGCGCCTATTGGCGACATGTAATACAAGATAAGCCGACCTATTGATCAAGAACTTCGGCTTTCTGATTCAGGTAGTCTAGTCGCAATGCCACCCTGGCCATTATTGTTTGGTAGTATGTTAAATTGATCCTCTACTGAACATAATTTTTTATATAAATATACATACCCGTAAATTTAAATTTATCTTCGCGCGCTTCAGCAGTTAACCTTTTTTTAAATGACTTTTTTTGTACTTAAAAAAATATTTACATATTGAAGTGCTAACTATTAGTTATTCAGTCAAATAAATATTCATTGCAATTTAGCTATTGTAAATGGATTAAGTGAGGTTTTTGTTCAAATTTGGTTTAGTTGACTGTTGACTTAATAAATGGATTTGACTGTAATACTGTAATATATAAACAGACGTATAAGTGAAAAAAAAATGTTTAAAATTTACAAATGTTTTAATAAACTACGAATTTTATTTTGCAAGAATTTTTCAAAATATACCACTAAAAAATTCCAAAGTTCCAGTACAAAATATGGGCCCTTTTCCACACCTTTCTCGAAAATAAATTTAAGTTCTAAATAAAATATGATAAAATGCACTAGTCTTGATAAGAATTCCCATATATTTAGCAGCCAAGGCTTTGACGACCGAAGTTTCTTACAGGAGTGGTTCCAGCTCATAGGAAGGTTATACATGGTTACATCAACTCCCGAGATGATGAGACGAATACCTCATTGGTGCTATTTTTCGAATCAATTAGATAAATATTCGGCTAAAGACTATCCACATCTATAATACTCCCAAACTATTTATGGAAAAGAAGAAGATAGCTGCCAAAACTTGCTAAAAGCCCCCAGCAGTATCAAATACTTCTTACTTCTCTCCTCCACTAGATGTTAAAAGGAATGTATATATAACATATTGTTACGAATATTAGGAACACTAAGGGGTACTGCCATCTCTAAGCCGATGCTAAGCAGTGACTGAATGCACATCAATAATTCAATCATTATGTCTACACATATGTACGTACAAGCAGCGGAGAAACAACGCACAAACACATGCAGATATCTTATCTGAGATATGCAATTATAATTGTGTAAGTGTCGCTCACAAACACACGCGCATATGAGAGCTATAAACGTACATCTGTAGTTATAATTATAGCAGATAACCAACTAGTAGATTCTAGAACAGAAGCGCCTAGAAGATGCAACGAGGAAATCAAAGAGTATAAAAGGCAGAAATGGTAGAGGCGCTACAATCAGTTTGATTTAAGACGCTATCTGGCGAGCAATAGTAGTGTTATTGTGAAGAACTTTAATAAAGGCAATTTTGCATTATTGAATAGTGGAGTTATTTATTCAACAGTTTAGTGATTCGAACTTAGCAGAAGGTTGCAAATATGAGGATTTGCAGTAAATTCGTTACAATATATTTTATAAGCCGGAACAAATGCCAGACAGCGAAATGATCAGCTTCGTCAAAGCTTTGCGAATTTGGAGCTAAAACCGAAAATAAAAACGAAGCAAATTAGCAAACACTAATCCGGCCACCGAGGTGTGATGGTAGCGTGCTCCGCCTACCACACCGTATGACCTGGGTTCACACCCCGGGCAAAGCAATATCAAAATTTTAGAAATAAGGTTTTTCAATTAAAAGGAAATTTTCTAAGCCGGGTCGCCCCTCGGCAGTGTTTGGCAAGCGCTCCGGGTGTATATCTGCCATGAAAAGCTCTCAGTGAAAACTAACCTGCCTTGCAAATGCCGTTCGGAGTCGGCATAAAACATGTAGGTCCCGTCGGGCCAATTTGTAGGGAAAATCAAGAGCAGCACGATGCAAATTGGAAGAGAAGCTCGCCTTAGATCTCTTCGGAGGTTATCGCGCCTTACATTTATTTATTTTAATCCGGAATGGAATCGAACCTTTAAAACATTACCAATTGAAACCAGAACGAAAAGAAAACCTTTTGAGAAATTTAAACAAAATCCGAAACAAATATGATGAACTTTGTAACACCGAAACTCTAAATGATAGCAAGAGCAAGAAAACTTTGCTCAATTTGATACAGAACAAATAAGAGAACAGAACAAACTCGAAAACAAAGCACGGTTCGGTACCGAATCTGTAACTGGCACTTTCAAAAAGAACTGAAATATTTTAGAAATCCATGGGAAACCCGGGCCCATACCAGCTTTCGTCGCGGAAGCGAGAGGAGTTCGTAACTTAACCCATCTAAAAGACCGAAACCATTTTAGAAATCCGCAAACGGAACAAACCTAAAACTAAAGGACTTTTCGAAACCGAATCCATAGCCAAAACCTCTAAAAGTTCGAAATTATTTAAGAAATCTCAAAACGGAACAAACTCGAAAACAAAGCACTTTTCGATACCGAATGCAAGACGAATTCATAACTAAAACTCTCTAAAAGATCAAACTTTGTTGAGAAATCTAAAAACGGAACAAACAGAATCCAGAGCACTTTCCGATACCGAAAGTAAAACGAATCCGATACCGCAAGAAAAATACAACGAATTTGTAGTCCGAACTAAACGTAAGCTGGAATTAAAGAACAATTTGAAAAAAAGAGCTTTTGAAATCAGACTGAAACCAGGACAATAATGAAAGAGAAATAAAATCTAGTATAACTTAACTCAAGCAACCGAAATCATAACGAAATTTTTTCTACAAAACTGAAAACACTTTCTAAAAACAAAATAGGAATGAAACTGCAACATAACCGGAGCCACAACCAAAACACTTCGCAAAATAAAAACCAGAACCACATCGAAACAGGAAATTTTTATTTTGCAACAGCGAAGCCGGATTGCCAGAATTGCGAAAAAAAAAACAATTACACAACTGGAAAGGTGCCATAAATGTAGAAATCGAAAGACTTTACGAAACCAAAATGACGAATATTTAACGAGAGCTCCAAATTGAAATGATGACTTAAGTTTATAATTTACAAATCCAAAGCCGGAGCTAAGCCGAAATAAAACAACAAGCGAAGAAGATATCTACAAAATGGCAATCGGAATGACTCCGAAATCTGGGCAAGAACCGAAACACTTTGGAAAATAGAAAGCAGAATGGAAATTAGCATTTCTGTTTTGTTTTATCGAGACTAAAACCTTACAAAACTTCGTAGCAAAACCAAAGCCGAAACCATACCAGAAATGTGGAAATGCGAACAAAAAAACAATTACCAAACTGGAGAAGGGCCAGAAATGTAGAAATCTAAAGACTTTGCAAAACCGAAATGACAAATATGTGACGAAAAGCCCAAACTGGAATGATAACCAAAGTTTATAACTTTACGAATCCGAAACCGGAATGGGACCGAAATGGAACCACTTGCAAAATTAAAATCGGAACAGTTCCAAAACTGGATAAACTGCAAAACTTTGCTGAGGCGAAACGGAAAAACCGAACAACTTTGTAAAACTTAAACTGAAAGACTTCGAAACTAGGAAAAACAATTCCAATTTGTAAAACCGAAACTATAAGAATACCTATACCCAGCGGGTTAGGGGATCAGAATATACCCGCGGTAGGTATGCCTGTCGTAAGAGGCGACTAAAATACCAGATTCAAGGGGCTGTGTAGCGCAACCTTTCAGGTTGCCAGCGCAATATATAGCTCCTCCAAACCCAATTGTCAACCTCACCTATCCGCGGCGAATCCTGTTTCACTAACAGACGAGGCTCTGGCGACCCCAAGCTCCTCATGGAACTTGGTGGTAGGGAGGGAGGGAATGGCCTGAAGGTTTAATGTGGCCACATAAATCGTTCCCGAGATGGTCGGGCTAGCACCTTAATGGTGCTATGGCACCGGAGCGTACCGGATTTGTATCCGGCAAAGGACCATCACATCGATAACACTCCCCAAAGCCTTCGGGGAGCAACCTTATCGCTACAACAACAACAACAACAAAAGAATACCTTTACTGAAATAATTTATAGAACACAGAATAAAAGCAAGACTTTCTACTAAACTGAAATCAAAATGGCATTTGAAACAAAAAGAAAACGAGAATGGAACGGAAACGGAACCGTAGTCAAAGGCGGATAGAAAAGTGAAAAACTTTGCCAAATAGGAACAGAACAATGCCAAAAACCGAACGCAGAACAAACGCTTTGCAAAATCGTAACTGAATACGACACACAAAACTGAGTTGGGAATCAAACCGAAACGAAACGGGAATATTATTGGAAAAAATTAACATGCAGTAAAAATTATTCAAAAAAGCAGCCATAACATATATGAAATATTTGTAAAAAACTTAGTAATCCTATTGAGCTTTAATGCCGACAATGGGCGCACTCAGCAATGAACTAAATTCGAGAATATTTTTTTATATTTTATTTTTATTATTTTATCAAAAACTGTATTTTCTGGTTACAGATTTCCAGGAAAGCACATGAGCTTTCTAACTTATTTTCATTTCAATTTTAAAAATAATATTTTTTTTATTTTTCACTGCAAGTTTTTTTCCAATATTTATTTAGCTGCATCATTTCTACTTCAATGACTATTTATTTCTGTTTATCAAAAGAATTTTTTAATACAATTTATATCTTTTGTAACAGCTGCATCTACATATACTTATCTATGTATGAGCAGCAGCGTGCAAATAAATAGCAGTGGCACTGTTAATAAAAATTCGTGAGTTGAATTATTATTTTTATATTTCTCGTATTTTATGAAAAAACTTCTTCCATTTTTTGTTACTAAAACTATGCAAATTCAAAGGTTTAAAAAAAAAAAAAAAAATTAAAAACAAAATTTATGAAAATTTAGAACTTTTTTCCGATTTCCCTGAATTTTTTTGGGTATGCAGTTTTATTGCCCAATTATTGATAGTCTAACAAATACAAGTAAAAAGTCTCTTGAAATTCACATTGATTTTAGGGAATTTTTTTTTTTTCGAATCTGAAACACCCGATTTTTTTTCCATATAAAAAAAAAATTTGGAAAATTTAGGACACCCTGCGGTAAAAAAAAATTGTCAAAAATCATTTCGAATTTTGCGAGACCTTAATCTGTCAATTTGTTAGAATAAAATTGATTGAGGGACAAAATTGCATACCCAAAGAAATTCAAGCAATTCCAAATAAAAAACCAAAAATTTTCATACAATTTTTTAGATTTTTCGAAGGGTTTTTGAGACTGGGTAAACGGACAAAGCGCCTGCTGTTTCGACTATACCTGCCAAAATCTCCTCTAAGCTTTTTCTCCCGTGAGTGGAATTTGAACCCGCACTCCTGTTATGATCGCACTGTTTACAAACGTATCAGGCCATCACCACGTCTTGCCGTTATACAACTTTTTCCCAATTGCCTTCTTCATTTACATATTTATACTTTCATATAGAACACAATTTTTCTATATTTGCTTATACATATTGTGACGAATATTAGCAACGTTAAGGGATACTATCATCTCTAAGCCAATACTATGCAGTGAATTGTATACACATCAACAAGCCAATCATTATGTCTATACATATGCCCATACAAGCAGCGGAGAGCAACGCACATACACATGCATATATCTGAGATACTCCCAAAAGTAGACAATAATTTGTACAAGTATCACTCACATATACACGCGCATATGAGAAGCTATAAAAGTAGTTATAGCTGGTAATTTTATAGCTGGTCACTAACTAGTAAATTCTAGAAATAGAACCATCTAGAAATATGCCAACGAGGAAACCAAACACTATAAAAGCAGCAACAGTCGAGGCACGACCAATCAGTTTTCATTTAAGCAAGCTATCAGTTGCGAAGTATAAGCGTTATTTTCAAGTAGTCTAACAAAGACCATTTTTTGCATTATTCAATATTGGAGGTATTTATTCAACAGTTTAGTACTTCGAACGTTAGCAGAAGATTTGAAATAAACGGAATTTCAGTAAATTTGTTACAATATGAAAGAAATGACATTAGCGGCGGTTCGTTTAGAACAGACTTTTTTGATTGTTTTTGAGATTTATTTGCACAGTTTCAGATAAAAATTCATTGAAGTTTCTTCTTAAAATATCGATAACAAAAATTTTATAGACAAAATTTGCTAAAAATTGGAACTGCTATTTTTCTGTTCGCCGCTGTATGTACATACATATGTGCTTGTGTTCTATTTTCCTATTTCATTATTATTTTATTTTCATCCTTTTACCATTATTACATTTCAATGCATTTTCATTGCTGAAAGCAATTTGATGAATTGCACTTGTGATTGTGTAGCGAGAAAAAATATCCACTCATATTTATTAGTGTTTATATAAAAAACTAACAATTTAGTCAATAATAAAGTTCAATTCGTTTAACTCGAATTCAGCGCTTTTTTATACTACATAGAAAAATCCCTGCAAGTATCTATGTTTTTTTTGCGTAAGCTTACACCAAAAAATTTCACTCTTGAATAGTTCAATACTCAATATGAAGGCCTTGAATTAAGCGCTAAAAAATTGCAAATTCATTGAAACAAAAATTCTGTAATTGATAGCAATTGAAGTTTTCGGATTAGATAACTAACAATATGAAATCTTTGTATGAGGATTATTAAAAAAATATTTTAGTAAGCATATTTTTTTCAAATGAAGCAGAGCGGAAAATTTAATATACATGGATGCGCATAAAGTTACAACTAGAAAAATTTATTCAGTTTTAAGTCACAAAAGTTACAAAGTGTGTGATAATATACGTAAGTTTGTATACAGTGATGGTCACATTTATAGTCCACTCTTATTTTTTTTAAATATTCGCAATTCCTTTTATAATATCTGTAAGTATAAGTCATAACTACCAATTCCCTGTGAAGCGAATTCATAACCACGACCGTAGCAAAAACTATATCCGTAACCGTAACTACATGCCGTAACCGTAACCACATGCGTAAACATATCCGTAACCATAAATGTAGCCATAAAAGTAACCGTTGCCGTATGCGTGAACATATTCATAACTATAATTGTAGCCATAACTTTAATCGTAGCCGTAACCGTTACCATTTACGTTACTATAATTGTGGTCTTAACCGTAGCACTAACTGTAACCATTTACGTAACATTAACTTTTTACGGTACTATAATCGCGGACATAATCAGGAAATGTAACCATTTCCGTAACAGTGGCTGTAATATTTAACATTTCCGTAACCGTAGCAGTAACTGTAACAGTTGCCGCATTCGTAATCATAGTAGTAGCCATGATCTTAACCGTAGCCATAATCATATCTTTAATCGTGCCTGTAATCATAACCGCAAGGCCGTTACGGTGACCATCAGCATATCAGTAATCTTAAATACAACCTTAACCATGAATGTAACCGCAACTTCAGTCGTAGCCATAACCATAAAAATATTCGCACTCATAACAGTTAGCAAAGCAGTTCGCATAATCGTCAACAAAATTTTTTTGCATTTGTAACCATTATCGCTTATGTAACGGTAAGTAGAAGCGCCACCGACATCTTAACATAACAGCAATGATAACCGTAGCTAACTATAACCATAACAGTAGAGCGCAGGCATAATATACCGTAGCAGCCGTACCCCCAGCGGGTTAGGGGATTAGAATATATCCGCAGCAGTTATGCCTGTCGGGATAGGCGACTAAAATACCCAAATGATTCAAGGGTTGTGCAACTCTTTCAACGGGTTACCAGCACAGTTTATAGCTTCTCGAAAGTTCTTCTGACGTAGATAAAGAGTAAGGCCACTGAGGAAGAAACTTCTTCTATGATAAAACAGTAAATATATATTTACCCTACAAAACATCAAAATCGTGTTTTACGACTTCAAAGTCATGATTGGCAAGAGAAGTGTCCTTGTTCTTATAGACGAAAAATACCGCCTATGGGATGTCTTATCCTTCACAATGGGATGACTGATTGACTTCGAATGCACCTTAATGGTGTCATAAAAAGATGTTCCAAGCTACAGGTCGGATATCGTTTTAGAGTTGTGGAAGTGTGTTCGCTTTGGAATCACGATATCGACAAGGACTCCATTTTGTGGCAGCTAAGACACATATACGATTCCTTGCACAGAAGCTGGGAAAGTTTACCGTAACGATGTAAACTACTAGGCCATATTTCTCGCTCGGAAAAAGAAATTGTGCAAAGACCAAAGTTACTACGGAAGAAAAGGATGCTGTTTTCAGGTCCACCTATAGTATGAGCGAACTCCCACCACAAAGAAGACACATCTGGTCCCCGTTAGTACTAACATTCGACTCTTGTTATTACCAAAAAGCAATTACTGGTGTGCTTTGATAAATCAAAAAAATCGCTCAGACGACAGAGCACCAAGTTCGACTAGGTTGAACTGGTTGCCGTGAAGGCACTTCAGAAGTGCCGTTATGATACCACAAAGAGACATTATTACCCCTCCTTTTCGTCGCATTTCAATCATTGAGTGGTATTAGTTTTTACGAGTGCGACTCGCTAAGTTCATGTCTACATAGCGACGCACTTAAGCCATAACGGACTAAAAAAGGAGTCACACAATATTTCTTTTCGCAACTTATTAGCGCCTAATTCGCAGCAAAATACCACCTAAGTCGCATTTCAATTCGAGAAGTGTAAGTCAGTTTTTACGAAAGTGCTTCGGTAACTTCATGTGAACTTAGCGACGCACCAAAAAGAGCACCTAAAAGAACACGGCAAATTTCTTCTGTTCGCAACTAATTAGCAAATAATTTGTGGCAAAATAACGATATTTTAATTTTTGAATCCGCTGAAGGTGCTTTACTAACTTCAAGTTCATAGAAAACTGGCGCTTTGTTAGACTACGTAGACAACTCCTTCCGTTGGCTTAGGTTCTTAGTAAAATAGAAAGAAACAATTTCTGCATAATTTATTTTCATCTATTAAAACCCTTTATTATAATCGTTAAAAAAATATGCGAAACTAAACAAAGCAAGTTTTTCACTCTTACATTGAGGCCACACAGCATAATGAGTAGAAGTCCGTTGCTAAGCATTCCATCCTCAAACTGGCTGACTGATTAAGTGAACGTCAAAGCATTGATTGACTAGAGTGATTGGATCTTACTGATGAATGTAAACAAATAAAGTGACTTGATTGGCTGCTGAAATCATCTACCAATGGTCCACAAGAAACCAACATCAAACATCCATTCATACTACTTATATAACTTCCTAACTACATAAACATTATCGCCCGATTCACACACAAACTAACTGACTTACGCACAATTACTGAAATAACCGAATGATTGACTGCTTAAATTTATTGACCACTCACTAACTGTGATCAAGTGAAGTAGGTGAAACGGCTGAAACTGTGGTTTGTATTAGACGAGTTTTGTTGGTTTCGCTTGCGTTTTATTTGTTTTGCGTTACGTTTGCGAGAAATTCGCTGGATCCCAAAAATAATCAATGCATAGGAGATAAACTCGCTGCAGCTTTCCATCTTCTGCGCTTTTCGCTTACGAGCTCATCAAAAGCCTCTTCAAACAATTTTAAGTATCGAACTGCATATATGTTGGTAAATATACATAAATAACAGCAATAGCAACAAAAACTATGTATCCCATTTTAGCCTATAACCATCAAAAGACCCACACACTCGCTTAGCCATACGGAATATTTAGGCTTTTTGCGCTCATGTTTATTAATGAAGAAGCTTCCACCAAAAGGATGCCAGGGGAGTCGCTTTGGGCTCTGCATAAACTAAGTTTGAGCCTGATGTAGGTGAGTTTGCAGCTCGTAAACTCTTTATATGCAATGGTTAAAGACATTTCATAGTCTGGCTCACTAAAGCTCAAGCCAATTTCGCTGAATTTCGAGCAAATAAAGTAAGTATAAGCGACATTTGTTGTAGTTATTGTTGTTGTTGTCACATTTTTTTATTTTTTTTTTTAGAGCATTTTACGTGATAAGTCCGAAGCGTGGGGCCTACCCCAGGATTGACATTCGGCTCTTAGTCACCTCCTACGACAGGCATACCTACCGAGGGTATATTCGAAGCATTATAACCGGCAGGGTCAAGACGAAGTCCTTTCTGTCTTTCAAGACAGAATCGGCAAGCTGCAGCCTTGGTTTAATTATCTAACTATACTTAGGTTATGGTAGATTGACGAAGCTTGCGCGTAAGTTTCTCAAACTTCAACACGGCGACATTTATGTCGACTTTAAATATTCGCAGTGAGTTCCGAGTGGGATACATTCGTCCAATCCTGGATCGGTCGAAAGTGGGTTAGCAATATCTCCATGTGAACGTAAGTAAGAGCGAAGGATCCAGTTGTGTTACCTCCTCAAGCTGTTCAAAACACATGCGCCTAGTCCTCCGATGTCCGGAAGAAAAAGTGATGATTTGACTTTTTTCACCTTCATCCTGATAACTTTCGTCGGAAGATTTTGTTGACATTGGCGCGATAGTACAGAAAGTCCAATGGTAGTGTCTGTAAGTACTCCCTCTGCAGATTTCATCAGTTTGAAGGGGAGTCTTATTTTTCTTATTTAAACATATCCATCATTGCCTTGAGACGTCGCAGCCGCATAGTCGTGTCTAACTCGGAATGGAGCTGACAGAACTTCTCTGACGAGTCCAGGGATTCAAGCAGTTGCGCAGCGCAATATTTTCAAGGTGTTGCGCACGCAATTGTTACTAATTCCAAACCAATTGTCAACTTCACCTACCCGTGGAAAATCCTTTTTCTTTAGCAGGCGAGACTCTTGTGATCCCCAAATTTCTCACGGAATTATGGGGCTGGATGAACTAGAAGGTTCAACTTGATTGGGCTAGTACTAGCTCGACCATCTCGGGAACGATTAATAGTGATATTTTCCGGAACGTACAAGATAAGTATCCGAAAAAGGACCGGCAACATAGATAAAGCACCTCTAAACCTTATCGCTACAAGAAAAAGAAAAAGGCAATGGCGCTGAGTAATCTCTTTTATGAATTAATAGTTCAAGACCTAGAAATTGTCTGCTTATACCGTAAGTATCATTGAAGACTACACGCAAAGATGTTTTACTACATTAAAATAAGCACAACAACAAATTCAACTGAATGCGCCTGAAATGAAGGCAGCACTAACATTTTGGATTATGACGCGAAGCTGTGCGAACTAATGACGCATTGCAACATAAACGGCAACAGCCAAAATTAACAATGCGTAGTTTATGATTTGCAAGAGTAGTAGTAAGCGTATTTTGCTTCCTAAAATCTGGGCTTTTAAAGTTGTTGTTTGGAGAAACACTGTATATACTCATACAGGATAGTTCAGCCGTTGTAGAGACCCGCACAGACTGGTTGAGTTTTGTAGTATCTCAGCCTTCCGTAGGCTATCCGTGCAAGCTTTTTATCTTTCACTGCTTTGTGACTTAGCGTCCCAAGCTAAAAGTTATCGTTTTATATGTTTTGGAAGACTATTGCTTGCACTAATTAATTAATGTAAGGCGCCATAGCCTCCGAAGATATTTTAGCCGGCCTTCTCTTCCAATCTACGTCGTGCTCCACTTATTTTTTCCTACAAATTGGCGGGACGGGCGTAATTGTTTTATGCCGACTCCGAACGGCATCTGCAAGGCAGATAAGTTTTCAGTGAGAGCTTTTCATGGCACAACACACTCGGACTGCTTGCCAAACACTGCCGAGGGCGACCCCGCTTAGAAAATTTTCTTCTAATTGAAAAAACTTGTTTCTAAAATTTTGATTTTGTTTGCCTGGGCGTGAACCCAGGATCTTCGGTGTGGTAGGCTGAGCACGCTTTCATCACACAACTGCGACCGCCTAAACTTCAGAAAAAATTCTACGGCTTGGTGGTTGTCCCATTGGATTTACTTCGGTTTTTTTTGAATGGAGTATCGCCATTTTCGTTATGGGTTTACTTGCAACGGCGGCAATCCCTTCCAGTATTTTGATTCATATATAAGGCGTGGTTACTAAATGATTTAACCTGATTTTAGTCTTTTTTCATAAAAATATCTTAACATATTTTAAGTATGGGGTTGAAACACATTAATTTTTTCTTGGAAGATTATACAAAGTTCTTTTGGAGTAGAGTTCGGGACTGACTTTTGATCTTTTGATATCAAGTCTTTAGACTTATTGGGAACAGAATTGTATTCTATTTACTCTGCTTTCGCTTTTTGAAAGAAACCAATTCATCGGGTCTGCTTTCGTTATTTTGAACATCTCTAGTTTGCTCCACTGCCCTTTTGCATCTCAGCCGAAAAGCTGCGTTGTCTCTTCGCTTTTCCCGCCTGTGCCTCCCACGTAATTTTAGTTATCAGCACAACACTACAAGCTTAAACTCTTTGTTGCCTGTTCCTGTTGATGATTATTATTGTTGTTGTTGTTGTTGCACTAATAAAATGCGCCGACATGTTGCACGGCTCGTTGGCTTTATGCATGCAACACTATTCATCGAGAGCATTGTTGTGGAGAAGAGGCTGCGTAGTAATTGGCGTGCGCGGATGCGGACGAGATGTTTTGTTATGAGCTCAGTTGTGAGGGATTTTGGATTTATTTTTTCGCCTTTTAATTGAGAACCATAAACAGAAAGAATATTAAACTTGTTTGCAATATAATCCAATTTTATTTGTGTTTTAAGAGGGGTGGCTATATACATTTTGTTTGTTATTGTTGCTTTGAAAATTTCACTCAAGCAAAGTCAGCATCTAAAGTTTTCAGGACAGTTTTTAATTATTCTTTTTTGGGCCTAAGCTTAATCTAGCACTCAGGTTTAGCATATTTGGTTAAAACTACATTTCCGACACGTCTGGGGATAGGTGCTCGGAGGTAAAGCAAAACAGACATAATCGTGCGACGATATCGCAGACAGAATGAAGCGGGTAAGAGGCCTTGAAAAGCTGCGGCGCGGCAGCCGACACCAGCCAACATAAGGAGATGTAAGACGTGGATTAGATTTTGGATTTTCCAACCGCAGAATAAGCAAAGAAGGTAAAAATAGCAAAAGTCAACGCAAGAATTTTAGATATGCTTTTCTAGTCGTAGGATGGAGACAGAAGCTCGATCCTGGATAAGTCCTTTGCATTGCTCCGGAAAAATATTGGCATTCAAGTATGAAGTGTCTCCATGATTACTCCATTGTCATTCCAGGCAGCTGAAGCAAGGAAGGTTTTACAGTATGCTGAGCTGAACCGCAGGGACTGCCAAAACCCTCACTACCATTGATAGATGAGCCTTGGTGAACAAAATAATTACCAAAGGCCGTTTGGTATACACTTTCCCGCAAAAGTAACTCGCTTTCCTGTAAAAGGTAGTATCCGCCCAGCCCATCATTAGAGAAGCAGACCACAGATAGCCAGTGATACTCAGTACTCCCTACAGCCATCTTTATTAGTTGGACCCATACGCGCTAGGAAGTCGACGTGAGAGTTGCCAGGTATATTTCTATGTCCTATGACACTAATGTTACTAATATTTAAATATTTCGACGAAACTGAAAGCGAGATCAGGCATTCTCATAACATCTTCGATTGCGGCTTTAAAAGCTGCTTCATAGTACCACTGGACAGCATCCCATTCATCGCATCCTTAATTGGTTGCGGCTACTTCCGCTTGGAAAAGCTGTAGTGATCAGACAGCTAAAATTTGCGGCTTAAATCGAGCGCCCGATGGAAAACATTTTCCCCCAATATTCCTGCTTAACTTCGTGTCATCTGTGAACAAGTTAGTGAGTCGACTGCGGCATATTAATTCCTTGCCATACTCATCTCTCAATGGGATGCATTTTCATAAATTCTCCTCGTAAAAAGAACCAGCCGCGTTTTTCAAGGTTGCTTGCTAGTACGCATAACTCAGCCCTACTAGTCACCGGGTCAAGATAGCTCTGCAAAGTATCTCAGAGGGTGTGTAGAAATTTACCTCTGAAAATTATTGCTTGATCATCCACATAAGCCACCACCCGGCACTTACTGCCGTCTAGCTTAACCAGAAGCTTCTTTACTACTAAAACTCAGAGTAGAGGAGACAGATGGCGTACCTATGCAAATTTTTCTCTTGATTGAATTCGATGGCCCTGCAGTTTGTTATTGAGTTCAACCAGAGCCCCTTCGACTCCTCGCCAAGCAGCGCATTGCCAATAACCTCAGGGTGGATATTGTGAAACGATTCAATTTGCCCTGAGGCTTATATGACCTTAAGAAAGACGGTCCACACAACTTGGTTTTCTCCAACAACTTGGTTTTCTCCAATGATCATACACATGAAAAGAAACCACAATTTTCGGATAAGACTCATTGTATATTATGGGCCAACACATGAGTACAGTTAGCAAAGGTAGAAACAACGCTGTGTATGTGTATACGAGACTTAGCTTGCCAAACGCCGTGAGACAATGAAAGTACTGCAACTTGACCCCAAAAGACATAGAGCCTAGTGCTCACCACGGCAAATGGTGTCATGGCAATTGGTCTACGAGCAAAAGATCAATTGACGTTATGTCCCCCTCAAATGGATATGGTGTCCTTATGGTCTTGTGACCTTTCTTAGTTAAACCTTTTGGCTTAGTTTTTAATTCCAAATTTCTTTAAAGTTTTAGTTGAATAGGTTCTTCCTATCTCAGAGAGGACTTCATTGGTCTGTTTTTTTATTCGGCTGCTCTTTTCATTCGAACGACCAAAACTACAATGAGAATGTTGCTATAATTGAACAGTTATTAACATTTAAATAAAGTAACTGACCTTATGCCCACTGGAGTAAAGAAGAGTTGACTTTGTGACCATTTCGGAAAACTTGACGTTATAATCATTTCATATGCTCATAACTTCAATTAACTTTTTGTCCTTCGAGCTGACGTTATGATCGTTGACTTTATGTCACCCTTCGTGTGGATACGCAATGAATACTTGTACGCGAGTTCCCGTAAAGAGTGGCCTACTTGAAAGGCTCCCAAAAGAGTCGCACTGCTCAATCTCTTGTTAATGGCAATCAAAAGCTTTCCCCACTTTTACTCATTACCCTAACTCCACTACACTAAAACGTTATTTCCAATTGAGCGGTATTACATTACTCGTATGAAACCCAAAACTCAAATGAATCACAACTGAAGATACTACATTTTAATTAAATGGGAGAGAAGTATGCTCGAATAATTGAAGTGAGGAAAAAATGATGAACAAAAGTTTAAAACTAATATACAGATACTAGTCGCAGAATGAAAAGCAGGTGCTGTACCAAACTCAGTATCTGTTAACCGTAAAAGCATTAATTAACGCAAAATAATTGTAAAAACAGAACAACTGACCTTCCTACCAAGACAAGCAAACCGAAAATTTATTGTTTAAATTAAGTGAGAATAATAACTGCAACTCTATGAACGACCTAAAGCTGTTCGAGTACCAGTAGTTAGAACTATGAGTATCAGTAGCAATTTCAATTCCGGTAATGAATAATATGCACAGGCCATTAGCTAGGTTTAGAGTGCAAACGCGGATATCAAAATCAAACCGAAAACAAAAACTACTTATACTAACTAACACACACAAACCAACAATTAAAGTTTGAGCTACAGATTTACAACAGATAGCGAGTATAACAGAGTAGCCCTTGAACCAATGGACGAAGCAGAAGAGCACACACAAATGCGAAACTCCAACAAATACTCCATAACATACCAGATTTCATTGAGTTTAATTAATATTTCGAGTTACCAAAAGCTATAACAAGAGCGCCAGCGAACAGATTGTAGCGTATGCTAACAATTGAAACAACATCAACAACTATGAAAAACAAGAAGCTAACCTCAAGCAGCAAAGGCAACACCGGTGTAAATTAACGTCAATTAGAAATGAAAATGGAGATTTTGCCGCATTAACCGGGAATGTAAAAAGTAGAAGGGAACAATGTAATGTGGCGTGTGAAGGAAGAGTGTGGAATGCAAAGAGTGCACATTGGAAGCAACTTTAGGATAGCGCGCCCAAAGCAAAGGAGGAAGCGTGGCGGCTCCAGTTACACTCTCGAAATGGTAGAACATAAAAATCAAATAAAATAAGTAAGGAAGGCTAAGTTCGGATGTAACCGAACATTACATACTCAGCTGAGAGCTTTGGAGACAAAATGAGGGAAAATCACCATTTAGCAAAATGAACCTAGGGTAACCCTGGAATGTGTTTGTATGACATGGGTTTCAAATGGAAGGTATTAAAGAGTATTTTAAAAGGGAATGGGCCATAATTCTATAGGTGGACGCCATTTCGGGATATCGCCATAAAGGTGGACAAGGGGTGACTCTAGAATATGTTTGTACAATATTGGTATCAAATGAAAGGTGCTAATGAGTATTTTAAAAGGGCATGGGGCTTAGTTCTATAGGTGGACCCGTTTTCGAGATATCGCCATAAAGGTGGACCAGAGGTCACTCTAGAATGTGTTTGTACGGCACGAGTATCAAATTAAAGGTGTTAATGAGTATTTTAAAACGTAGTGGGCCTTAGTTCTTTTATTCTTTTCGAGATATCGCAATAAGGGTGGATCAGGGGTGACTCTAGGATGTGTTTGTACGATATGGGTATCAAATTAAAGGTATTAATGAGGGGTTTAAAAGCGAGTGGTCCTTAGTTGTATATGTAAAGGCGTTTTCGAGATATCGACCAAAATGTGGACCAGGGTGACCGAGAACATCATCTGTCGGGTACCGCTAATTTATTTATATATGTAATACCACGAGCAGTATTCCTGCCAAGATTCCAAGGGATTTTGATTTCGCCCAGCAGATCTTTTTCATTTTCTTCTACTTAATATGGTAGGTGTCACACCCATTTTAAAAAGTTTTTTTCTAAAGTTATATTTTGCGTCAATAAACCAATCCAATTACCATGTTTCATCCCTTTCTTTGTATTTGGTATAGAATTATGGCATTTTTTAATTTTTCGTAACTTTCGATATCGAAAAAGTGGGCGTGGTCATAGTCGGATTTCGGCCATTTTTTACACCAATACAAAGTGAGTTCAGATAACTACGTGAACTGAGTTTAGTAAAGATATATAAATTTTTGCTCAAGTTATCGTGTTAACGGCCGAGCGGAAGGAGAGACGGTCGACCCTTTTTCAGAAAAAACAGTTATCGTCCTAGAATCTAAGCCTCTACCAAATTTCACAAGGATTGGTAAATTTTTGTTCGACTTATGGCATTAAAAGTATCCTAGACAAATTAAATGAAAAAGGGCGGAGCCACGCCCATTTTAAAATTTTCTTTTATTTTAGTATTTTATTGCACCATATCATTACTGGAGTCGAATGTTGATATAATGTATACTGTAAAGATATTAAATTTTTTGTTAAAATTTGACTAAAAAAAATTTATTTTAAAGTGGGCGTGGTTTTTCTTCGATTTCGCTAATTTTTATTAAGCATACATATAGTAATAGGAGTGACGTTCCTGCCAAATTTCATCATGATATCTTCAACAACTGCCAAATTACAGCTTGCAAAACTTTTAAATTGCCTTCTTTTAAAAGTGGGCGGTGCCACGCCCGTTGTTCAAAGTTTTACTAATTTTCTATTCTGGGTCATAAGTTCAACTCACCTACCAAGTTTCATCGCTTTATCCGTCTTTGGTAATGAATTATCCCACTTTTTCGGTTTTTCGAAATTTTCGATATCGAAACAGTGGGCGTGGTTATAGTCCGATATCGTTCATTTTAAATAGGGATCTGAGATAAGTGCCCAGAAACCTACATACCAAATTTCATCAAGATACCTCAAAATTTACTCAAGTTATCGTGTTAACGGACAGACGGACGGACGGACAGACATGGCTCAATAAAATTTTTTGTCGATACTGATGATTTTGATATATGGAAGTCTATATCTACATCGATTCCTTTATACCTGTAGAACCAACTGTTATCCAATCAAAGTTAATATACTCTGTGAGCTCTGCTCAACTGAGTATAAAAAGTATTAAAATAAGTATCTATCTCGATTAGTTTATGCCGTTACGGATTACCGTTATGCGAATAAAGTTAATATACTCTGTGAGCTCTGCTCAACTGAGTATAAAAAGTATTAAAATAAGTATGTCAGTTCTGAAGGTAAAAATGTGTACCCAGTTACAGAGAGTGGGAACTAAGAAGAAAAATGTTGTACTGTGCCATCTTCAGTGCAAAATCCCATGAAAAGTATGACAGTGATAATGGCACAGTGCCGTTGCCGGTTTGGAAGCTAACAATTCTTTGGTATTCGATTTTGTGATAGAGAGGGCTTGAATTTTATATCGAAACTTTCACTAATCCAATCGAAGAGCATGCTCAATATGTCTTGAAAGACGAATACGAGCAGAGAAATTTTAGTTTGGAACTTCTACCCGTAGTTCCAGTGAGACGCAACAAACACACTGGCACTCTTAAATATGGATATGTTACGACCTAAGAAGTGAAAGACTGTCATCGGCGTATTTCCTAGACAAAAAGTTCTTACTGCCTATATTTTGACCGAGATTTAAACAACGTTGTTGGTTGGTATCGTGTGTTCTTCATGATTCCAATCAGCGCTAGTACCACATTTTGATACCATATACTGCGAATAAACTAAAAAGTTAAGTTTGCATGCGGTTCCGCTGTTTTTCTTTAGTAGAGTTTAAAAGATTTTCAGGCTTAAGTTCATTCACGCACAAAGTCCTGGCAAATCTGTTGAGCCGCATTTGCTATCACATTTGATTTGTATATCTAAGGCAGTATTAACAGAAATTCCCAAATACCCGGTTATAAATCCCCTCCGCCGCCCTCCGCCTTCACGAGAATATCCACACCATTCAAGCTCATGGGTTATTTCGTATCTATGCATGTCACGCTGCCTTGCCAATCAAATTGAGGAAACAAATTCTTGGCTCGCTAGGCTTTTGGCTCATCCTGTACACCTGCTAAAACACTTCACATTAGCCTACAACATTTATTAGCTCACTAACGTACACCGCATACTTTGTCTTAAACAAAAATGGTTTGCTTAAATTGGTAAAGTGATTTTCGATTTTTCTGATCAGTCCCCATCCCGTCCTTGTCTACTTTCTGTCATTCATTCATCCTCTTCTTTCATTCCATCCTCTTCTCATCCTATGTCATATATCCACTCCCATTCCCATTACCACTCACATACCCATTCCCACTTCCACACCCACTGCCATTCCAATTACCGCTCCCACTCCCATTCTCACTCCAACTACCATCCGACTCCAATTTACTGTCAAACCTCTACCTCTCCTTCCTCAATTTCCTCAAACATAGAATCTCAATAGTAAATATGAAATACTGGCTTAAAAAATTGCGGGGATATAGCGACTAACAATTGTTCCTATTGGGGAGTGGCACCGTCCTATTTTCCGAATTTCTATACACCTTAATATATCGGTTAGATATAATTTGAAAAGCTAATAGTTTAAGCTAAGCAGAGTCAGTTTCTTGGAAAAATGAAACTTATATTGCCATTAACCGACCCACAGTCCATATTGAATGAGAGTGAGGAATAAGAAAACGTCAAGGAAATTAAGTCAGTTTCTACTAAGACTATCACGAGCGACTAAAACTGAATGGTATGTTAGATTGCGGCATAATACTCAGAATAGTTTTATTTTCAATTAAGTTTACTAGACTTTTTGCGGTAATCTAGATCTAATATTCGAAACAGAAGATACCCACCTAAATTAACATTCTCACGATCACTGTCTTCCGCTGAATTAGACAGTCTATAAGATTGACGAACGTATATGAAAGCTGCTAGAAAGAGGATTATCGTTCGATGTTGTTGGTCGACTCCCAAATGCCTGCGGAAAAATTTTTTATCGCTATGACAACAGGATTATCTAGCCAGAGGTTATACTTATCGTAGATCTGCCAACTTATGCCACACATGCTTTTTCTAGTCTACGTACCAGTCTCGACTAGGGCCAACCCTTACCGAACAGAAAAACGCATTCGAGCGCATCGGTTCCTTTTGTTTAGGTCCTGATTATTTCTCTCATCTGTCAGATCGGATATACTTTTCACCTGCTTGTTGGAACAAAAAACGAAAGCACTACCTTATTAAGATACCTAAAGAACTCTGCAGCTGCAGTAATGGGGATGAGGTAAAGAACATAACACTCTGGAAGAAACTACAGATCTGTCAAAACACTGCTCTCAGCTACGAGAGGTCTTCTTATGTCACCAGAACACCATCTACACAGTCAGGCGAGAGTATTCCCCATAAGAGGGAGAAATGAAATGCTGTACAAACAGTTACTGTTAAATATCCAGAAACCTGAGCATCCCAACACACATTTGATTGAAGAGGATCCGTAGGTGCTCGATAGCTCAGGCCTATCTAGAAGAAAAGCATAAAGAGGTCCTCATAGATATCCACAAACAGGCATCGGACCTTTATGCTAGGAACTGCCTGCAGAACACCGTTCTTAAAGACGAATACCGTAAGTTCGCAGTTGGAGGAAAACAACCTCTAGCTCGACTTCGATCTAGATACAGTAATAGGTTACCTATCAAGAATTGACACAGATATACATAATGTATGTCCACACATCACATGGCACCAACCATATTTTCAATTGTAATGTTGACCAACGCCTCTTACTCCTCTTTCTCCCCTGCTGAAACCCCAAGTTTCCTTGGACTATTGTTAGAACACGGCATAGTATTGAGCCGATCAAGATTTCTTAGCCGATCTAGATTGAAAGTGTTTCTATCGGAACCCGCTTATGGAAGCAGAGGTAGAGGGCGGCCCCCACTCCGTTGGAAGGACCAGGTGGAAAACGATTTAAACTCCCTTGGTGTAACCAATTGGCGCCGGTTTGCGGAGCGAAAGAGCGACTGGCGCGCCTTGTTGGACAGCCATAACCGTTTAGACGGTTAAGCGCCAATTAAGTAAGTAAGTAAGATTGCTTAGTAGATCTTGAGAAGCGAATCTTCTAACCTTGCATTGCCTAGCCTAACAAGGAAAAAAATTTCGCCCTTCCTCGCCTATGACAGACTTCTTTCACCTCTCATTTTGGAACGAATTTCTTCTGATCTAGGTTTAGGACATTTGTTCCTCTTTCAGGCCTTACAGCAGATTACCTTTAAAGACGAAACTATCTTTTTTCTTTTGTTTTCCATACACACACCTTGGACTTTCCGCATTTGGGTATAATAAACACAGTAAGCCTTAATTCAACATAAGGTAAAATTAGCACAACTATTTGTTGTTGTTGTTGTAGGCATGTTTTTGCAACACAACTGAGTCAGCAACAACACCGAAGCTCATACATCAATTAGGTAACTTTGTTTTGTACAACTTTAGTTGCACAGAGCCGCGCGGCGAGCTTTTTAGCTCTCATTCATTCGTTTATTCATTCATTGTGAACATTCGCAAATCGAATTGGCAAGCAACAGTGGAATTGTGGCAAAACGAGCAAACAGCCAATGGCTAAAATAAAAGTAAAATAACGCTGAGACACACATTACATACATGCATATTTGCGTATATATATGTGTGTGAGTGTATAAGGAATGTTTTCTGTTACTTTGCGGATACTAAACTAAAGTAAAACGTGGAATAATTTACCTTATAGTGAATATGGCAGGGCAGCTTAAAGTTTTGCTTACAATATCAAAAAATGAAATAATTCAATTTTCATAGCAAAAAAACAAACAAAAACAACCACACAAAACCAACACTAACAAGCAAATGTTGCAAGCAACTCGCCGCTTATGACAGCACCACCACCACCATAACCCGATACGCCCTTACCTTCACAGATAACAAATGAAATATTTTCGAAATCGTTAATTTAATTAACTGTACAAATACGAGGAAAATATTTTTTCATTTCGCTGCTGGACAGCGTTAAGCGTTTGCAAAGTTTGTGAATTGGCTGTAGTTGGCGGCTGCGGAAAATCCGGTGAATCTCTGTGGTAAGTTGATTGTGGGATAACGGCAATGGAAGGGAAAGGAAAAGCTTGTATTTTTTTTTGGGAAATCGAAAAACAGGGACTGTAGTAATTCCAGTAATCTTAACCAAAACCGAATCCTTATTTTAATAGTGATTGTGAGATTTACCGTAACCGTAGCCATAGCCACAACCATAGCTATATGCAGACAACAACCGTATCTGATAAATACCTGAAAAAAATTGACAAATTTTCGATAGGAAATCGCCAACACGACGATAACAAAAATTTAACGTAACCCTTAGATTTATCCGAACCCTAACCACAACCGTCAGATTTGCCGTAACTAACTTTTTGATACAAAACCGAGAGCTTTCCGATCACAAATCGACAATTTTTCTATAAAAAATTGATAACATTTCGATAACAAATTTACAAATTTTTGATAACAAATTAACCAAACAACAAAAAAATTGTAGCGAAAACTTTTCAAATCGATAAATTTTTAATAATATATCGTTAAAAAAACTATAAAAATATTTAACACATTTATTACCTTACAAATTACAAATTAACCAAACAACAAAAAAATTGTAGCGAAAACTTTTCAAATCGATAAATTTTTAATAATATATCGTTAAAAAAACTATAAAAATATTTAACACATTTATTACCTTTGTTATCGATACCAAATTAATAAAACCTGGATAATTAATCGATAACTCGTCGATAACAAACCTTGCCTCTTTTGAAGGTTTATGGTAATGTTCGTGATGCCGACTAAGAGTATGTGGAGGTTTACGAATAGGCTGAATAAATGCCTAAAGGGTTCGATCTCGACGAATGGACGAACGTATTAGGAAGCGGAGGAAGAGACAGATCTTCACAGGGATATAGGGCGTGCCTTTTTCGAAACGGCCTCATTAATGTCATTTTATCTCTACCACTAGTATTTTCCTTCCCTTTCCATAGTTTACTTATCTGTACACTATGTGCGCAATGTCCTCCATAGCGTGTGAGAAAAGCAGGGAAGGGTAGAATAAAAGAAATTTTCGAACAAAAAGAATACCAGAACAAAGAAGCAGGAAAGAGAGCATTGAAAAATGAAATACAGTATATCTATACGATAGAATAGGGATGTGATTATACTTGTATAGAGAAAGGGAGAGAAGGAATGAGACGAGGTAGACGGAAACCGGCAGAGTACTAGCTGAAAGCACATTCATCAGGAGTGGGGGAGTGAAAGATGGGTCAAATATGGGAAACTCGGTCAGAGAGCGGGGGTGTGTTATATACAGCCATCAAAGCAGCAGTCTATCAGTGAGAGGGAGAAGAATATATATATGTGACCTGACCTATGAAAAGATGGCTTATGACTCAAAAAAGCAATTGCGAGAAACAGCTGTTAAAAATAAACAACACATTTCTTCAGTTTCTTAGTAGTTTTTCTTTTGAATTATGATCAGTCATGCCCAAAAGGCAAAGCACAAACCAGTTTCTGACCGATATTTTGGCTCCATTGCCATCGAAAAAAATGCTATCAAAAAAATCTGAGGATGCTTCACCAGCCACCAAAGTGACATCGAAGGAACCAAAGGCTTCATCGTCTTTAATTTGTGCTCTTCTTTCTCTACATTTTTAGTACACTTCTAAGCAAGTTAGGACTTTCTAGTTTTCACCACGTGAAAGGGCGTCTCAAAAACTATCGAAACCAGAAAAAAGTGGAAAATTTTTTTTTGAGTCATAAGCCATCTTTTCATAGGCCGGGTCACATATAGCGCGTAAAGCAGTGGTATGGTCTAGAGCGTCAGTATTTACAGATCTATTCCCATGTTCATGGAATCGTCAGAAAACTTACCCACCGGAAGGATTTATTAGTAGCCTACCTACTTACTGGTATACGAATAGTAAGTGCTTATCTGACGGTGTCAGACGACGTGATCCATCTTTTATCTTAGAAAATCGCAGCAGATCTACTGTAAAGTGAAATGGCCGATCTGTATGGCATTGTCATCGGGCGAGTATCTGAAGACGGTGAGACAAGCACAATGTCATGAACAATGGTTGAGTGTCAAGAAGGGTAGGATGAATCGAAGCTGGACATCCACGTTACTTAGCTGGCGAAATGGCACTAGCGTATTTATACAAGCGTGTGATTGATAGAGGAGAATCTTTGCTATACAAACTGTCCCATTGAACATTTACACGCAAAACTCGTAATGTTCCGTTACACTTGCTTTCTTAATGAATGACTCAGTGTAAACAGGGGTTTTTTTTTTGGGGGGGGGGGGGCCGCACACGAGGTATTAATGTCCCCTAATCTGCAGATACAAAGATTATTGGACTGCTGGGAGCGAAATAGCGTTTGAAGTTATGACAAGATTGAGGTATACTGATTAATTTGATTACCCCACCATAACGTAGTGCCTAGCGGCAGCCCGACGGGGTGTGGGAACTTGAGCAGGATTAGCTATGTTTTATTGGGTCACTTGAGGGCAGTTCGCCGAAATTTAAGGGAGTAGGTTGTAAAGAGAAAGATAGGGAAGGATATGGGGAATGGAGAGCTGAAGCAAGGGCATATAGAGTGAGATCGAAAGTTTGATTGGACATGGAAGGATGAAAGGTACAGAAATGAGGGAGAGCAAGCTTAAAAGTAGTGGGAGAAGAAAACGGATGGTGAATGAGTAAAGATTGTTTCTATTATATTGTGGCGAATGTTAGCATTTCTATAATCAATATGCTGTTAGTAAATGTAAATAAACACAACGACCGTAAGCCATTTACGCACATACATAGAAGCAACGAGGAATATTTCACACACATAACAAGCAGCTTGAAGCGAAGCGGTTATTTCACTTACACATCAGCAGATAAGAGCGAATAAGAAGAAGAAACAATCACACATCACATTCTCATCAGCGAAGAGCAGAAGCTGTTACTCACACATACATACGCGTATAGCTAGAAAAAAAATATAAACTACAGATATACATGTATGCTAAATAAACAAGTATGGGATACAACTGTTCCAGAATGCATTGTTCGTGAAAAGTCTAGACTTTAGGAGAAATAGGTGAACGAGGCTAACTAAGAGTATAAAAGCAGCGCGGTGCAAGCGATAATCAATCAGTTTGATTTTAACACGCTTTAGTGAAATATGCGATAATTGTAATTGTGAATTATTACTCCCACAGTAGCCTAATAAAAGACCGTTTTGTTATACTGAATATTTGAGCTATTTATTCGACAGTTCAGAGATTCGTACGTTGACAGAAGCAGCAAAAGAATCAGGAGTTTCCCAAAGTTCATAACAGTATGATAAACGTCAAGTAAAGTTTCAAATTTTGCTTATTGGAATGTTTGTATCATTGCATATTATGCCACGGCGACGTCGCGTCGGGTATAGTGCTTGTGACAACAATAAATTCAAGTCGCAAACAATCTATCAATACACAATATTTTGCAAGGAAACGCGATTAATTTGCGTGTGAAGCCCAAAATGGTCCCAACACACCAGCAACGATTTGTATCTTAAATGCATGTCAACAACAACGAAAATACGATAAGCCAAGCGTCTCTGTTGGGCAAATCTGTATAATGAATGCATTCCTGTGCATACGTATAAATGTATGTATGCTCGTGAAAACGCAACGACCCGGTAATACCAGCTGTCAAAAGCTAACTGCTGGCTAAACGTTATCAGCCAATCGCGCATATGAAATTTATCGTTTACGTTATTTTAAACATAAACATACAGCATAGCACAATAAACAACGAAAACAAGTATTCGCATATTTTACGTATGTACATAACATAGTACTCGATACGAGTACGTGCAAACAGATTTTCTAAATTAATAGTGTTGCGCATGCGCAATGCTATTTTCCGCTACAACGACTATTAATTGTTATTTAATTTTTTCAACACATCGCATACTGCACAGGCGACATTTGAAAAGCTTGAGAAATTTATTAACACCGAAATGCTGATATCAGTAAATGAAATCTCGAAGGAAAAATCACGCAGATTAATAGAGCGAACGGGTTTTGTTGTAAAAATGTTTGTTGTGTGGCAGACATGACTGGCCCATTGCGGTGGGCAAAATGTAAAATTACATGTAGTGTTGTGAAACCCGAAACTGGCTTAAGTCATCAAATATTCTTAGCTTTCTCAACTATTGAACACTTGGTTGCTATGTACTATGTCTGTTCAATGAATATTGAAATGAGCGCAATCTGACCGTAGATTTAGGCAAGGCAAGGCGATAAATTTATAGTTAAAGTGTTAACGACGAGTTATCGGTTTATTTTCGACGGCGTATGGACGAGCTACCGATTTTTTATCGTAGTGCTATAAATTTGATATGGGTAGAAAAGGTTGTCAATGAGCTACCGAATTTTTATCGATGACGTGTTGTCTTGCTAGCGAAAAGTTATCGAATATTTATCGAAAAGTTGACGAATATTGTGAAAAATATATTTATTTTTGTTCAAAATTTTCTGATATACTATTGAAAAGTTATCGATTAATGTTATTATACGATAATAATGTTATTGATTTGTTATCGAAAAGCCTATTTATCGAAATTGTATTGACTTTTTATTTAAATGTTATCGATTTGATAACAGAAAGCTATAAATTTCTTATTGGAGTGTTATCAATTTCTTATCGGCCTGTTATCAACGACTCATAGGTTTTTTAATAAGCGTATACAGAAAGGATCGCTACATATATAAAATCTACGACACATCTGTAACCCCCATTAAGAAACCAATAAGCAGCCGATGTCTAAGCGATAAGAAGCCAATAACAAACCGTTAACTGGACGATAATAATTCGCTATCGCTAATGAGCCGATAATAAATTATTGTGGTGAATATTAGCATCACTATGCTGTTAGTAAATAATCAAAACAACAAATACAGTGAGCAGCCAAACTTATGTACATGTACATACATAACCAGCAGCTCGAAGTGAAGAGATATTTCACATACACACGTGTAGTCACTAGATAAGAGCAGACGTTTTTACTCACACATACACACGCATATAGCTAAATAAACAAGTATGTCATAGAACTGTTCCATCCTTGTGAAAAGTCTAGACCTCATGAGAGATATGCGAACGACGCAACAGGGAGTATAAAAGCAGCGCAAGCTGGGGAATAGCTAATCAGTTTGATTTAAATAAGCTTTTGTGAAGTGCGTGATATTGAAGTATAATTGTACTACTCCCAAAGTAGACTCAATAAAGACCATATTGCAATACTGAATATTGGACTTATTTATTCGACAGTCCAGCGATACGAACGTTAGCAGAAGGTGCAAGAACATCGGAATTCCCCAAAACTCGTTACAGTATTTAAATTCCGGTATTGGTTGTTTTCGATAAGAAGCCAGCGAAATTCATCGCAGAAAGCTTTTACTTCAACCAAGCAACCCTCCTCCTGGCGGCCATCGTGGTGTGATGGTAGCGTGCTCCGCCTACCACACCGTATGCCCTGGGTTCACACCCCGGGCAAAGCAACATCGAAAGTTTAGAAATAAGGTTTTTCAATTAGAAGAACATTTTTCTAAGCGGGTCGCCCCTCGGCAGTGTTTGGCAAACGCTACGGGTGTATTTCTGCCACGAAAAGCTCTCAGTGAAAACTCATCTGCCTTGCAGATGCCGTTCGGAGTCGGCATGAAACATGCAGGTCCCGTCCGGCCAATTTGTACGGAAAAGCAAGAGGAGCACGACGCAAATTGGAAGAGAAGCTCTGCCTTAGATCTCTTCGGAGGTTATCGCACCTTACATTTATTTTATTTATAAGCACCCTCCTAACCTGGCACACAAATTCTTGGTTGGCAAGCTATATAATTTAATTCAACTAGTCAAGATTCTAGTCAAAAAATAATTATTCGGTACAAGGTTAGAATACTTCCACAATTTTCGAAATTAGTAACCAAAAGTACTCCTTGTAAACTCCTCCGATGTGAACCGGTTCCGAAAACATACGTCTAACCAGATACTTCCTAATTTGGCTTCAATAAACCACTTGCTCTGCTATACGAACTTAGGAAGTGTAAAAGATTCGCCTTACTCTACTCCGCGAATTGTGATTCGTCTTAGCTGCAGTTCTGGATATCGGCATAGAAAGTGATTCCTGGATATCGACAGAGAAGTAATATTCCTCTTTCGCTTATCCCTGGGTGCTCCTGCAGAAAATATCGTTACGATAGCACAGTTGTCTGTTATGATGCTTTTTGTGCCCTCACTCCCGATTTGTTTCATTTCAATGTGACCATAAGGATCTAAACCCACCTCAATCAAACTTTTATAACAATCATCCTCTCAAGAGACGATTGGGAAAAGGAATAAATATGGAGCAGTGGACTTGTTAGCTGCTTTACGGTTAGGTCCAAGTTGGACGGGCAGGTTGTGTCGAGAAGGGTTTTTGTTGAGAGATCGATGTAAACCGCCAATTTAAGTTGCCTAATCATTGCGACATCTTCCAAGCGGATGCTGCTGCAGTTAAGGTGGCTGTGGAGTGAATACTGTCTATGCGATATATCCTGTTGACGCCGACGTGAATATTTTAATTCTCATGGTTTGGGAGGAATGCAATGCAACAAAAAAAACTCATCTCTAATATCGGCTGCATTCTTCACCAGACGTGTGACTTTGATCTGTTCGTACATACAAGCATACATACATATGTACATACATGCATCTCTTATTTCGTCTGTATTCTTCATCAAATGTGTGACATTAATTTGGGCTTATGCTACGTTTCCATCAAACCCAAACTCCGTGTTTGCCAACTCTTTTATGCAAAATATCTCTTGGCAGAAATGCAACTTTTGCTTTTTGCTTTCGCATTATTGATCCGGAAGTTAAACCGCGTTTTTCGATAGCTTTCGCGATATTTTTAGACATGTTTTAAAAGTCTTACAAAACTGGCAAACACGGAGTTTGGGTTTGGTGGAAACGTAGTATAAGGTTGCAATTAAAGCGTGTGACCGGAGCATCCACACATACATACAACCATGGACAGGTACTTTGGCGTACCTGAAGTCACATATAGAATTAATATAAATAAGCACATATTTATATTTGATGTTAGTTTTAAGTCAACTATTCAACATACTTTAAAACTCTTGTTGCAGCATCTCGAAAGTATCTCGAAAGGACATATCCAGGTTCACGATCGGCATTATTTGAAACTGCATCATTACCATGAAACGGCTCTATAAATAGCTAGAGTTTACGTTGCCGTTGTCTTATGTGGTACTAAACCCGAACTGCATGTTGTTACAGTGAGCTTCCACTGTCGGGGTTCCTGCCACTGAAAAATAGCATATTAGTAACATAAACTTGAGCTCTAAGCTTGTGTTTTCGCGCTGGCACTGCGGTTTCACAAAATATTATCTCAGAGTTATACCGCAGTGGTGGACAAACTAGAACATTCAAAACTTACTCATTCATCCGTTTGAAACCAGATCGTAGGCACTACGGCTACAGAGAATTATAAACCCTTTGTTGTTGTGTGCAGAAAATATCACATACTGAAAACTTTATATTTCCCTTATTTCTGGATTAGTAAATCGCGTAAATTAATGCACAGTTTCGGGATTGTTGAACCTATGCGGCATGTGTGACAAGCGGTACATATGTGATGCTTGCTGCATCGATAAACTCATTTAAAATAACGTCACTTGAATGGGACGTAAAATGCATATTATAGGCTATGTCTTATTTGATTGCAAAGGTATACATATATACATATGCGATGTGTGCTACACATATACAATACACCTTCATACAATCAAGCGCTCTTGGTTAACTGTCACCGCGTTTTGTCAGTCACTGCCGCCCCACTGCACTCTTTTTAGACCTCGACGCGCTATATTCCATATCGAGTATGGAACGATTACAATTACCTACATATTACTTTCTTTCGTAACGCCAACGGCTGATTGGCAAGCATTTATGATCTTGTTTGCCTGGTGTGGTGGCTACTCGGTTCAGTTTTGG
Source organism: Eurosta solidaginis (assembly GCF_040869045.1). Lineage (NCBI taxonomy): Eukaryota > Metazoa > Arthropoda > Insecta > Diptera > Tephritidae > Eurosta > Eurosta solidaginis. Next base: position 16,089,150 of record NC_090320.1, read on the forward strand.
CCCACATATGAGTATGCATATTTGTTGTTGCATCATCCAATCACGACTTGCCCGCTTAAAGATAATCTAAATCTATCATTTAACAGTTTACTAAATTTAATATGCTGTTGTGATCGTTTTAAATTCGCTATAAATTCTTTACGAATCTCGCTGTTGGTTGCAAGTTATGCCGCATTGATCAAAGATCAAGCAATGAGCGGTGGTTTTGCGGAGAGTGGTGTGCGAAAGTGGAGTAACTGAATTGATTGTTTAGAGTAGATATTTCCGTTGACATAATGTAATCAACAGTTTGCTTAAAATTTTTGTAGATTTGCATTGTGATGTATAGCAAATCTGAGAATTTGTGGAGAGCGTGAAAGCTTGAAAAGTAGAGAATGGAGTAATCAAATACAGCCTTTAAAAGGCAATACATAGAGGCATGTGCTGTAGGCTTAAGATAGGGGGATAGAGCACTGAGCCACATGATATCAAAGGCCAAGGTATGAGAATACCAAGTGCAATGACGTCTTAGGGTGTGCTGTTACACAAGTAATCGGGTAATATCGTGTATCCAAAGCTTTGAAGAATGTGCTGCGGATCGGGCAGTATTTATATGCCTCTTAGAAAGATAACTTCCAAGACCGGTGCCCTTACCACTGAGAAGCGAGCGATCACGATGTAAGAAAACTACAGTGAGACCAATTTGTTCACCCCTTTGAAGATGAATAAAACTATCTACAGTTTCCTTACAAAATATAAAATTCATTAAAGCTCGAATACAGATTAGGGAACGTTTGACAAAGATCCTCTATTTGATTTGCATACCTCTGATGATTTTGAAACGCACTATTTATTTTATCATTGGCACCACTTGGTATCGGGCCTTCCCAATAATAGGCCACTTCGGAAAGTAGCGCTGCCCTTATTTCTGTTTTCTTATCACAATGTTAAAAACTGGGCCGGTCTACCTTGTACAGTAAGTGGCCATATGAATAAGATGAGGAAAATGCGAGAAAGATGAAAGCGTTACATGTCATGACTAGGAATAGGAGAGCGAAGATAGAGGAAAGTCAATTAGACTCGTCTACAATTCCGAACAAGGAAGTAAAGTAGAATATTCATGTGAAACAGGACGCTTCAGGAAATAACGGTGGCGTTACCACAGCAAGCATACCGCTTTTCCATATTTCACATCAAATTACCGAGCTCGCTTTGTCGGGCAGGTCTTCACACGAACAAGATGAGTTACTTAGGCGGATGTGTAAATGATAATAGGCATTCGTCAGTCAGCAGTTGCTTTCATTTAGCTATTTTGCATACTTAATGTGGGGAAGTCAGTAACTAGTGATACAAATTTGTCGTTCGGAACAAGACCTGAAGTACCACATAAGTACTAGTTCGATGTTAACTAGATTTACTCTAGTTCAAAAATGTAGCGTGTAGTTTTTAATATTTCATAGTTAAAAAAATGTTGATAAATATTGTAACGAATTTGGAGATTTCTGATAATTATACACCTTCTGCTCACGTTCGTATCGCTGAACTGTCGAATAAATAGCTACAATATTCAATATTGCAAAATGATATTTATTAGACTACTTTGCGAGTAGTACTTCACAATTATACTTCACGTTACAACTAACAGCGTGTTTAAATCAAACTGACTAGTTATTCCTCAGCTTGCTACTATCTTTAAGAAACTTTTGGCTTCTTTCCTTACACTTGAAATCCTTTATCGCACGTAAGCTCCATAGCATAGTTTCAATAGAATAGATTAGGACAATGACAATCAACTTCTAGGTTTGTATTTAACATACCTTAGTCCTTCCGAGGGCAATTTTGGGATCCGAAATACTATTATTTATTATTTTTTGTCTGTACACACACACTTATGAGGGCGTTTCTTTATATCGTAGGGAAATACTTTGTATAGCGTGGCCGGTGCTAGGCCGATCTAGGAATATTCTTGTCAAAAGCGGCAGAAGGCCGATAAGCAGAAATGTACCAACTAAAATATGTCGAACTTTCGCCTGGAGCTGAACTATCTTGAAAAGAAAGTTGATACTTCCAATGCAGATAGTGCTTTGGAACTATCGAAAAAGGGGATACAATCGTATTGGAAGCAACATGTAGAATTTAGGTCTAGTTCGGAACCAACGACATAATACCAACAAAAGAAATAGATCTCAACTTTAACTTTTCATCACTGGAAATTTGTATCTAGTTCGGAACTACAGAAAAGGTATGCAGCGGGAAAACCCTGCCTAGAACATCACCATGTGGAATTCGCCAGTTGAAGGCATGTAAACGAGATAAAGGAAGAACTAGTAGTAGTTGTGCATACACTAGAAGCGCATAATTTTTGAACTAGAGATTTTTCGTACAGGGACATAATAGAATGAACAAAAGAACTATATATTAATTAAAATTGAATACTAGATCAGAACCATCGAGTTAGTGGCAACAAACGAACTACTTCTGAAGTGGAAATTGGTATCTAGTTCGGAACTACAGAAAAGTTAATACAACGAGGACAATTCGCCAGTTGAAAGCACATAAAAGAGATAGAGGAAGAACTAGTAGTAGTTCTGCATGCACTATAAACGCATCATATTTGAATTAGAGATTTACCTCTCAGGGTTATTGATGAAGTCAACTGAGCACATATCGAATAGCAGACTCAGATATGTGCTTACTTAGAAAACAAATTTAAGGAGCAATTTTTTGAAGCTGAGCTAGTATTTTCACTTAATACCTAGCAGCGTAGCACTTTCCTGCAACATGTGGCACAGACAGCAGCAGCAAAGACATGCGACATAACATAAGAAGGCCTACAAGCTCGCTACATGGTTCATTGAAAAAAAGAGAAATCTGTTGCACAACAAAACTCCACTTAATCAATATCATCCCAGTTGGGGGCGAGAAATTCTATTTTCAAACAAACATTATCATAAATAATAAATAAACAAGTTCTTGGTGAAAGGCAAGCAAGTGCGTTGATGTCAAAACCAGCCAGAAAAGAACAAAAAAAAAAAAAAAACCATCAACAAACTCATTAAACAAAACGCAATTACTTAATTATATGCTTACATATATGAATGAAGTACAAAGGCAAACAAACATTAATTGATACGAACAAGTGCACACATAAATAAACATTAAGATATGAGAAAATAAATATAATTATCGTAATCACTCATTCAACCATTTACATTTTTAGTGCGATATTTGAATGTATTCTGCTTAGAAAGTTGCGCGATTTCCGAATCGTCTTATTTGGGGCAACAAGCACAGCATCTGTCCGTTCAACAAGTAACTGACGGATAGAAAGTTATATCTGGTGGCATGGTCCATATGGACAAGCTGTGAGTGTAGTAGAGAGAACAATTGTTGTTTGTATGATGCTGTATTGCGTTCATCTGTATTGCATATTAATGTACATTAATGCTTGACAGATTGCTGGTAATGAATTATATTTAATTATGAAAATCAATTTCCTTTCCCCATCCTGCGACATTTCGAAAAACCGAAAAAGTGCGATAATTCTTTACAAAAGACCGATAAAGCGACGAAACTTGGTAGATGAGTTGAACTTATGCCGCAAAATAGAAAATTAGTAAAATTTTGGACAATGGGCGTGGCACCGCCCACTTTTAAAAGAAGGTAATTTAAAATTTTGCAAGCTGTAATTTGGCAGTCGTTGAAGATATCATGATGAAATTTGGCAGGAACGTTACTCTTATTGCTATATGTACGCTTAATAAAAATTAGCAAAATCGGATAAGGACCACTCCCACTTTTAAAAAAAATTTTTTTTTAAAGTAAAATTTTAACAAAAAATTTAATATATTTACAGTATATAAGTAAATTATGTCAAGATTCAACTCCAGTAATGATATGGTGCAACAAAATACAAAAATAAAAGAAGATTTAAAAATGGGCGTGGCTCCGCCCTTTTTCATTTAATTTGTCTAGGATACTTTTAACGCCATAAGTCGAACAAAAATTAACCAATCCTTTTGAAATTTGGTAGGGGCATAGATTTTATGGCGCTAACCGTTTTCTGTGAAAATGGGCGAAATCGGTTGATGCCACTCCCAGTTTTTATACACAGTCGTCCGTCTGTCCTTCCGCATGGCCGTTACCACGATAACTTGAGCAAAAATCGATATATCTTTACTAAACTCAGTTCACGTACTTATCTGAACTCACTTCATCTTGGTATGAAAAATGAACGAAATCCGACTATGACCACGCCCACTTTTTCCATATCGAAAATTACGAAAAATGAAAAAAATGCCATAATTCTATACCAAATACGAAAAAAGGGATGAAATATGGTAAGGTAATTGGATTGTTTTATTGACGCGAAATATAACTTTAGAAAAAACTTTATAAAATGATTGTGACATCTACCATATTAAGTAGAAGAAAATGAAAAAGTTCTGCAGGGCGAAATAAAAAACCCTTAAAATCTTGGCAGGTATTACATATATAAATAAATTAGCGGTATCCAACAGATGATGTTCTGGGTCACCCTGGCCCACATTTTGGTCGATATCTGGAAAACGCCTTCACATATACAACTACCACCACTCCCTTTTAAAACTCTCATTAATACCTTTAATTTGATACCCATATCGTACAAACTCATTCTAGAGTCACCCCTGGTCCACCTTTATAGCGATATTTCGAAAAGGCGAACACCTATAGAACGAAGGCCCACTCCCTTTTAAAAATACTCATTAACACCTTTCATTTGATACCCATATCGTACAAACAAAGTCTAGAGTCACCTCTGGTCCAGAAAGGCCCACTCCCTCTTAAAATACTCATTAACTCCTTTCGTTTGATACCCATATTGCACAAACGAATTCTAGGGTCACCCCCGGTCCACCTTTATGGCGATATCTCGAAACGGCGTCCACCTATGGAACTAAGGATTACTCCCTTTTAAAATACTCATTAACACCTTTCATTTGATACCCATATCGTACAAACGCATTCTAGAGTCACACCTGGTCCATCTTTATGGCGATATCTCGAAAAGGCGTCCACCTATAGAACTAAGGCCCACTCCCTCTTAAAATACTCATTAACTCCTTTCGTTTGATACCCATATTGCACAAACGAATTCTAGAGTCACCCCTGGTCCACCTTTATGGCTATATCCCTAAATGGCGTCCACCTATAGAACTATGGCCCACTCCCTCATAAAATACTCTTTCATGCCTTTCATTTCCATAGCTCTCAACTGAGTATGTAATGTTCGGTTACACCCGAACTTAACCTTCCTTACTTGTTTCAAATATTATTAATCTTAAATCAAAAATCGTTAAACCTAAAAAAAAATTAATTCGGCAGAGAGGTTGGCTTTACTATAAGGAATACTTTGAAAAAAAAAAAAATAACGGAATCGGTTAAGGACCACGCCCACTTTTATATAAAATATTTTTAGAAGGGTCGGGGACGAATAAAATAAGCTATATCTTTGCAAAAAAGAGCTTTATATCAATTTATTATCAATCAAGTGTATTTATAACAATAAATAGCAAAAACTTCAAATATAAAAAAATTGGCGTGGCACCGCCCCTTGTGTGACTAAGCAATTCTCTATGTTTCGGGAGCCATAACTCGAAGAAAAATTAACATATCGCAATGAAAAAATGGACGGGATCGGTTAAAGACTACGGCAACTTAGATATAAAACAAGTTTAAAAGGGTCATAGACTACAATAATAAGCTATAACTTAGCAAAAAATATTTTTGAATCAATGATATTTCACTTATCAAGTTTTATTGTAAGAGGAAATAGGGAGACATTTTTTTTTAAACGGGAGTTGCCACATGTTATGTAGAAAAGTAATTTGTCTGAAATGAAATGTACAATTGAAGCGTACGCTGAGTATATAATGTTCGGTTACACCCGAACTTAGACACCTTTACTTGTTTATTCAGTCTTTGATCAGAAATAATCTTAAAGACTAGAAACAAAAGTAACTAAAAAACTAAATAATCAACTTATAACTATACAAAGAATGTAAAAGCATGAGTAACGTAAGCAAATAAAAAAATAAAATTAGAGGTACACTTCCACAGTTAACTTCAAAATATTTCTCGACAAAGAAAAATGCATAAAAAGCTCTTTCGTTGTATATTCACTACCATCTCGGAAAGGCTTAACCAATTTGAATCAAATTTGGTTCATCGATATAGTATTATATTTTAAGACTTTTCACTTAGGTGTGCCACTGATGATGTTTTCACAAGATTGCCACCTTTTGCCAGTAAGGCAAAATTATAATTAGAATAACTCAGTTAAAACATGCGGTATAAAAAAAATCTAATATATGAATTAAAAACACATTAACCTGTCCTAAAAGAAAATGTAACTAAATTTGATTAAGGCTAAACAAGTGAACAAGTATTTAGGTTAGCCATGTATATTGCTTTTTAATCCAAAAATACATTCAACTGCACACTATTTTTATACAACTTTAGATGTGCGCGGTTAGCTCCGTTGAAGTTGCAGGTGGGTTTTGGGGTATGTATACTATACAGTGTACATCCAGGAACGCCAGGGAGTATATTTAAAAAAATTAGGATCTTTTGAAAAATCGACTTTTGGCCAGCTAGATTGATCAAAACCCCACCGTGCGGCGCTTCAAGTGCCTAAAATCTTGGGATAAGCTAATATTGAATCTGATTTAATTGTATAATTCATATTTATATTCGAAGAAAGAATATTAAGCGCATATGTATGTGTATGAGAAGAAAGATATCGTTCCTTCAACCCGAGCGAACTTAACTTTTCACATAAAATGTCTATTTCATAAAGATGAAGTGGAAGACGATTTTTGTACCAGGTGATAGAAGAAAATTTTGCGTTAAGTATCCAAAACCGGCCCTTAGGGATTCGTTAAAGATAATTTTTGATAGCAAACTGATAGTTTTTCGATAAAAAACTGGTAAAACTTCGTTAGTTATAGATAACAAATTAATATCACTTCGGCAACAAAGGAGAAAGGAAAAGAGAAAGGAAATTGTAGAACTAAACTCGAAGATGAAATCAAAACCGAATGGCATGTTATCAAATTGTTATAGATATCGAAAAGTTGGCAATATGTTAACAAAAATGTATCGATTTGATATCGAAAAGTTACCGATTTTTGTAGCATTTGAAATATAACAAGTAAAGGTGTCTAAGTTCGGGTGTAACCGAACATTATATACTCAGCGTGAGCTTCAATTGTACATTTCATTTCAGATAAATTACTTTTCTACATAACACGTGGCACCGCCCGTTTAAAAAAAATGTCTCCCCATATCCTCTTACAATAAAACTTGAGAAGTGAAATATCATTGATTCAAAACAATTTTTTCTAAGTTATAACTTATTATTCTAGTCTACGACCTTTTTATACTTGTTTTATATCTAAGTTGCCGTGGTCTTTAACCAATCCCGTCCATTTTTACTAGAAATATTTTTGTGTACACAATTTCATTACGATATGCTAATTTTTCTTCGAGTTATGGCTCCCGAAACATATAAAATTGCTTAGTCATAAAAGGGGTGGTGCCACGCCCATTTTTTAAAACTTGAAGTTTTTCCTATTTATTGTTATAAATACACTTGAGAAATGAAATACCATTGATATAAAGTTCTTTTTTGCAAAGATATAGCTTATTTTAATCGTCCACGACCCTTTTAAAAATCTTTTATATAAAAGTGGGCGTGTTCCTCAACTGATTTCGATAATTTTTCTTCAGAGCATTCCTTATATTAAAGGCAACATCTCTGCCGAAATTTGTTACGATAGGTTTAACGATTTTTGATTTATGATTAATAATATTTGAAAAAAAGATTTTATCACAAGTGGGCGGTGCTACGCCCATTTTAAAAAAAATTTCCAAATTTTTGTCAAGATTCTCAATATCAGTCTAGACGTCAAACTTCAACATTCTGGGTGTATTATTTACTAAATAATCAGGTTTTTTGTGTTTTCCAAAATGTTATATATATAAAAAGTGGGCGTGGTTATCATCCGATTTCGCTCATCTTCAATAGCAATCTATTTTGGGTCTAGATAAGCTCGTATACCAAATTTGTTGAAGATATCTAAATATTTACTCAAGTTATCGTGTTAACGGACAGACGGACGGAAATGGCTCAATCAAATTTTTTTTCGATACTGATGATTTTGATATATGGAAGTCTATATCTATCTCGATTCCTTTATACCTGTACAACCAACCGTTATCCTATCAAAGTTAATATACTCTGTGTGCAAAGCACTCTGAGTATAAAAATGGTTATAAGCAGATTACGTTAGGTTGCACTACTTATATTTCTTTTGGACTTGAGGCTAGTTGCAACGAAAAATGATATATGAGAAAGGATAGGAAAAGCCAGGACAGGAAAATAAAGAAAACAGAAAAGGGGTGAGAGGAGAAAATATTACAATCAAAACCGAAAGCGCAACCGAAAGCGAATGTTAACTGTTTGTTGTTTTTGTACCCATTATTCATGAATGAGGTATCGGACTTTATAGGTATGTTATCGGTGTGTTATAAATTTGATAGAGAAAATAAAGGGTATCGATAAGTTAAGGGTTTTCTTATTGGCCAGTTATTGGTGTGTTATAGAAAAATTTTTGATTTATTATCGAAAAGCTTCAATTAGCTATCGAAGGTATATCGATTAATTATCGAAAAGTTACTAATATGCTATCAAAAAGTTATTGATTTGTTATCGAAGGGCTATCGAGTTTTGTACACTTTGAAATAGGGAAAGTGCTTATAAACATGTACCGTTAGATGGTACTACCTTAATTTTTTTTTTTTTTAATTCATGATGCAACTTCAAACGAGAAGGAGTATTAAAAGCAAAGGAAAGGAAAATAAAGCCAAGGAAAGTAAAAAAAAGAAACAGTGAGAGAGATAGGAAATATTATAAGACGGCCGAACCGAAAACGAATGTTAACTGTTTGGTATTGGGTTGTTATCAACTTGTTAAGTGCTTGTTGTCCATTGCCAATCGACGAGTTCTCAGATTAACATAGGTGTGTTGCCGCCGAGGTATAGACGAGTTGTAGTTATCGCAGTGCAATAAATTTGATATCGACAGCAAAGCTTGCCAGTGAGGCATATAAAGACAATTTCTTGGTTTCTTATCTAGAACTTATCGGTGTATCGAAAAATTAAAAAAATGTGGTCAGAAAGTTATGGAACTGCTATCGAAAAGTATTTTTCAGGTCTCTTAAGCTAGCCCAACCTTTCCAGCCCAATCAAAAAACGAAACTTAAGTTAAATTCAAGTAACCCGTATTAAATTAGCATTAAATATGCTGTAATTAAATATGTTTTCAGCTTTTGATTGGGCATATGTGTTGGGCTAGCTTAAACTTAAGCTTAAACTTAAGCTATTCCAACCCTTGATATTTAAAAAAAAACAAGTGTAATAAATTTAATTAACCCGTTTTAAATTAGCAATAAATATGCTGTAATTAAATACGTAATAAATTTAATTAACCCGTATTAAATTAGCATTAAATATGCTCTAATTAAATACGTTTTCGTTTTTTGATTGGGCTGGAAAGGTTGGGCTAGCTTAAGGGACCTGTATTTTTATACTCAGTTGAGCAGAGCTCACAGAGTATATTAAGTTTGATTGGATAACGGTTGGTTGTACATATATAAAGGAATCGAGATAGATATAGACTTCCATATATCAAAATAATCAGGATCGAAAAAAAATTTGATTGAGCCATGTCCGTCCGTCCGTCCGTCCGTCCGTTAACACGATAACTTGAGTAAATTTTGAGGTATCTTGATGAAATTTGGTATGTAGATTCCTGGGAACTCATCTCAGATCGCTATTTAAAATGAACGATATCGGACTATAACCACGCCCATTTTTTCGATATCGAAAATTTCGAAAAACCGAAAAAATGCGATAATTCATTGCCAAAGGCGGATAAAGCGATGAAACTTGGTAGATGGGTTGATGTTATGACGCAGAATAGAAAATTTAAGATTTTGGACAATGGGCGTGGCACCGCCCACTTTTACAAGAAGGTAATTTAAAAGTTTTGCAAGCTGTAATTTGGCAGTCGTTGAAGATATCATAATGAAATTTGGCAGGAACGTTACTACTATTACTATATATGTGCCAAATAAAAATTAGCAAAATTGGATGAAGAACACGCCCACTTTTTAAACAAACATTTTTTTTAAATTCAAATTTTAACAAAAAATTTAATATCTTTACTGTATATAAGTATATAAAGTCAGAATTCAACTCCAGTAATGATATGATTCAACAAAATACAAAAATAAAAGAAAATTTCAAAATGGGCGTGGCTCCGCCCATTTTCATTTAGTTTGTCTAGAATACTTTTAATGCCATAAGTCGAACAAAAATTTACCAATCCTTCTTAAATTTGGTAGAGGCATAGACCCTATGACGGTAACTGTTTTCTGTGAAAATGGGCGAAATCGGTGGAAGACACGCCCAGTTTTTATACACAGTCCACCGTCTGGCCTTCATCTCGGCCGTTAACACAATAACTTAAGCAAAAACCGATATATCTTTACTAAACTTAGTCCACGCACTTATCTGAACTCACTTTATCTTGGTAAAAAAAATGGCCGAAATCCGACCATAACCACGCCCACTTTATCTATATCGAAAATTACGAAAAATGAAAAAACTTCCATAATTCTATACCAAATACGAAAAAAGGGATGAAACATGGTAATTGGATTGGTTTGTTGACGCAAAATATAACTTTGGAAAAAACTTTGTAAAATGGGTGTGACACCTACCATATTAAGTAGAAGAAAATGAAAAAGTTCTACAAGGCGAAATCAACAGCGTTTGGAATCTTGGCAGGAATACTGTTAGTGGTATTGCATATATAAATAAATTAGCAGTACCCGCCAGATGATTTTCTGGATCACCTGATCCACATTTTGGTCGATATCGCGAAAACGCCTTCACATATACATCTAAGGGCCACTCGCTTTTAAAACCCTTATTAATACCTTTAATTTGATATCCATATCGTACAAATACATTCTAGAGTCACCCCTGGCCTACCCTAATGGCGATATCGCGAAAAGGCGTCCACCTATAGACCTAATGCCCACTCCCTCTTAAAATGCTCAGTAACACCTTTCGTTATTTACCCATATCGTACAAACATTCTAGAGTCACCCCTGGCCCACCCTAATGACGATATCTCGAAAAGGCGTCCACCTATAGACCTAATGCCCATTCCCTCCTAAAATGCTCAGTAACACCTTTCGTTTGATACCCATATCGTACAAACATTCTCGAGTCACCCCTGGCCCACCCTAATGGCGATATCTCGAAAAGGTGGCCACCTATAGACCTAATGCCCACTCCCTCTTAAAATTCTCAGTAACACCTTTCGTTTGATATCCATATCGTACAAACATTCTAGAGTCACCCTTCGTCCACCTTTATGGCGATATCTCGAAAAGGCGTCAACCTATAGAACTAAGGATTACTCCATTTTAAAATACTCATTACCCCCTTTCATTTGATACCCATATCGTACAAACACATTCTAGAGTCACCCTGGCCCACCCTAATGGCGATATCTCGAAAAGGCGTCCACTTAAACACCTAATGCCCACTCCCTCTTAAAATGCTCAGTAACACCTTTCGTTTGATACCCATATCGTACAAACATTCTAGAGTCACCCCTGGCCCACCCTAATGCCGATATCTCGAAAAGGCGTCCACCTATAGACCTAATGCCCACTCCATCTTAAAGTGCTCAGTAACACCTTTCGTTTGATACCCATATCGTACAAACACATTCTAGAGTCACCCCTGGCCCACCCTAATGGCGATATCTCGAAAAGGCGTTCACCTATAGACCTAATGCCCACTCCCTCTTAAAATGCTCAGTAACACCTTTCGTTTGATACCCATATCGTACAAACATTCTAGAGTCACCCTTGGTCCACCTTTATGGCGATATTTCGAAAAGGCTTCCTTCCACCTATAGAACTAAGGATCACTCCCTTTGAAAATACTCATTAACACCTTTCATTTGATACCCATATCGTACAAACACATTCTAGAGTCACCCCTGGCCCACCCTAATCGCGATATTTCGAAAAGGCGTCCACCTATAGACCTAATGCCCACTCCCTTTTAAAATGCTCAGTAACACCTTTCGTTTGATACCCATATTGTACAAACATTCTAGAGTCACCCCTGGCCCACCCTAATGGCGACATCTCGAAAAGGCGTCCACCTATAGACCACTCCCTCTTAAAATGCTCAGTAACACCTTTCATTTGATTCCCATATCGTACAAACACATTCTAGAGTCGCCCCTGGTTCACCTTTATGGCGATATCTCGAAACGGCGTCCACCTATGGAACTAAGGATCACTCCATTTGAAAATACTCATTAACACCTTTCATTTGATACCCATATCGTACAAACATATTCTAGAGTCACACCTGGTCCACCTTTATGGCGATTTCTCGAAAAGGCGTTCACCTATAGAACTAAAGCACATTCCCTTTTAAAATACTCATTACCACCTTTCATTTGATACCCATATCGTACAAACACATTCTAGAGTCACCCCTGGCTCACCTTAATGGCGATATCTCGAAAAGGCGTCCACCGATAGACCTAAGGCCCGCTCCCTCTTAAAATGCTTAGTAACACCTTTCATTTGATACCCATATCGTACAAACAAATTCTAGAGTCAGCCCTGGTCCACCTTTATGGCGACATCCCTAAATGGCGTCCATCCATAGAACTATGGCCTACTCTCTCTTAAAATACTCTTTAATACCTTCCATTTGATACACATGTCATATAACCACATTCCAGGGTTACCCTAGGTCCATTTCCTACATGGTGATTTTCCTTATTTTGTCTCCATAGCTCTCAACTGAGTATTTAATGTTCGGTCACACCCGAACTTAGCCTTCCTTACTTGTTCCAGTAAACTTTGAAAAAGCGATAGTTATAAATAGATACCGTTAGGCTGTACCGCCGTCCATAGCAAAAATGCAGTAAACTAAAAAAGGAAAATCGGAGAAAATTGAACGTTTATTCGGGAAATTTTGGATTTTTGAAGTAAACTTCTAATTTAAGACCTGGTTTTATCTTTAGATGAGTATTAATTTAGTTAATGAGTAAATTCTAATCGCAGAAACTTATCGGTATTAAAATTCTTAAAAGACAGTATGTACATTTTCCTGCTTTTCGCTATGCTTATAATTTTTAGGAATTCGTTAAGCAAATTTCAGGGACAAGGAGTATACAATCTGGACCGTCGCTGCGCCGATGTCGCGTCAAAGTTTGGTTCAACTCAGTTCAAATTCTGGTTCAGTTCAAGTCTTGGTGAAGTGAAATTTTAGCCAATGTCAAATCACAGTCAAGTGAAAGTAAAAGGGGCAAAGGCAAGTTGAGTCAAAGTTAAACCAAAGTCCAAGTCAAAGCCAACTCAAAGTCAAATTAAAGCCAAATTCCAAAAAAAGTCAAGTCAGAGTCAAGTCAAAGCCAAGTCAAAGTTAAATCAAATCAAGTCAAAGCCACGTCAAAGTCGAGTCAAAGTCAAGTCACACACAAATTCGAGACAAAGCCAACTCATAATCAAGTCAAGTCAATTCAAACTCAAGTCCAAGTCGAACAAAAGTCAAGTCAAAATGAAGTCATAATCAAAGTCGATTCAGAATCAAACGAATGTCAAGTCAAAGCTAAGCCAGTGGCAAGTCAAAGTCAAGTAAAATGTATAATGTCCCCACCTCTTTTAAAAATACATGCCGTTATGTTTTGTACATTGCATTTCATTACTGTTCAATACATATCATTACAGATAATAGAGTTGCAATTACTTGATAATTGATCACGTAACTAAAAAAACATACATAAGGAGCAAACATTTAATTTCTTTAACAGCGATGCGTCAAAATATTCAACCTTAACGCGAAATTTGAATAGAATTAGTAGGCAATTTTATGCTGCAGTAAATGTTGCCACTGAGCATAGAAGTACGCCTGTGATTGTGTAGGTGAATATGTGTACATTTACACAAAGATACATTAAAGCTGCTGCTTTTGGTACAAAATAAAAAAATTGGCAATAAAACAGCGCGAGTTAAAGAGGTATGGGGACTACAAACATTATTTTAAGGTGACATTCTCGAAAGAAAACAGTCAAAAATATTATACAAGGTTTGTCATATGAGCCAATGAGAGAGAATATTTTTTCAAGAAAGATATATCTAGTGGTGACGAAGACATATTTAGAGGTAAAAGCTGAGTCAAACTCAAAGCAAATCAAGTCAACGTTAATTTAAAATCAAATCAAATTCTAGTCAAATCCAATTCAAGGTGAAGTCAAAGTCAAGTCAAATTCGAATATGAGATGGCAGCAAAAGAGTTATGCTTGGCTTTCGTTAGGTCAAATTCGGCCACAAGCTTGGATAACGTGTTTGGCGTCCGTTTGGCTACAAATTGACAAATAAATTAACCAATAAATGAAAACATTGCCCAGCGTTATGGCGAATTTGATATTAAATTTCACTTGCTAACATGTCAAAAAATAATGCCGCAAGTTGTGAAACAACGGGAAATAATAAAATGGGTTTTGAAATAAATGAGCATAAATTTAATGGGCTTTTGACCACGCACTGCTTTATCGACTATGAGCCAGTAATATGACACAATGGGACAACTTAAACACCAACTGACCAGTGGGTAAGCTTGAGGCAGTATTTAATGTAAGACATTTTGACCTAATGAAAACCAAGCGTTGAGCTCATTATTTGGAGAAACCTACAGTTTTTCAGAAATGATACCAAGAAATCGTTTAGCTTTTCTTTATAGTGCTAGTGCTTTCAGCTGGTATGCGAGCAAGTTATAGCGAGGTGTCCATGATTAAACGAGTGGCAGTTGAGACTTAGCATTCGCAGACCAACCCTTCAACCTCATAATCGAGAGTAATATTGTTTAGAAGGAAAAATTGGACTTGTTCCTAAGAGCGTACGTACACAAAACCAGCACTATGCTGTCCTTTTCTTACATGGATATTGGAACCTTTTGGTTCTGGTTCTGGAGAAAATCGGGACAGGGAGAAGCATACCTCTATATTGGGTCCCAGGGCATATGGGAATAGATGGGAATGAAAAAGCGGACGAACTAGCTAAAAAGGGCGCATCCCTTGAAGCTTACCCCGTAGACGTACCAATTAGAATGGGCGATATTAAGCGAAGCCGCGAGGTGCACATGATCGACCAAGCGGGAAAGGCGTGGGTTCAAGCACGGAGCTGTAAAGTGTCGAAAGTTATGTGTAGGTCTTACCTTAGACCTACAAAGCTGCTTCTATGATTAAAAAGAGAGGACTGTAGACTCATGACGGGTATTCTGACTGGACACTGCCTTCTGGCGTCACATGCTTTTAAATTAGGCTTGGTCAGTGATAGGAGATGTAGGAAGTGCGGGTTGGAGGAGGAAACGATCGGGCACGTTCTGTGCTCGTGCCCTGCACTTGCCAGGCTAAGACTCCAGCTATTAGGAGGGATACAGCTGTCAGATCTAGAAGCAGCAAGTGGGTTAAGTAACATAGATCCTAGTTTTTGATAGGGTTTTTCAGTTTGGTCGTTAAAACAAACTTCTGGTAACACTACGGACTCAATCAACCTATGTGAGGTCCTCATGGACCGGCCAGTCCAACCTAGCCTAATCGAACCTTCCATGTTATCCAGCAGAGGGATGTTCAGATTTTGGTTGATAATGGGCTTTCCTCCTGCATAATGAGAAAGCTGGAGAACAACCGCCACTTCGATCGGTGTAAAAAAAGCATATCATATTATATGATGGCATATCTTAGTACTACAGGCACAGGATGATAAGCTTTATATTTAGGTGTCCCTTCACACAAAATTGGGGTCACGATTGATTTCTTTTTGAAAGCGACATTGGCTTCCTTTTGAAATTTATTAGTGTTACGAGATAATGGGACGTCGCAGTACCTTCAACGGACCCTGTATATCCGCGAACAATCAAGGCAGAACATAATAATAAAATGTATGCGTATTTAGGAGTTATAACATTTTGAAAAACTTACCAATATCGAGTGCATAACAAAACGCTCCACCGCTACTGCCGCCACTACCACCCTTGCCACGTCCATGCCAACTGTTGTTGCAACTAAATAAAATCAAAGTCAATGTCAGCCAACATAAAGTTTTATTTTTATTAACACCATGACGCTTAATGTGGCAATAACTTTTCAAATAATTTGTTGCGCAATACAAACAACGTCTAAACAAAGCTAATGCGGCATAGCGACGGCAATTGGCTTTAGGGGACGATTGAAATTGTTGCTGCTGCTGTTCTTGATGTTGCAATTTGAATGAATTCAATAGTCGAATTTTTATTGCAGCCATTTTATGTTATTCAAACGCTTACGTTTGATTTTCCTGAATTTTGGATTTTGCTAATTTTTGCTTTTGGGTTTTTTAACTTATGTAGTTGTTGTTGTCCAACAAAAGGTTGCCACCCCGTTAAATTGGCGTGTATTGAGTGTGGCATGAATGAGTGCTAAAATATTGATTGTTTTATTGTTGTTACTATTATTCTGTTTGTTGTTGCTTTTCCTTTTCGCGCTCTTGTTCTTGCTGCTGTCCGAGGCCAATGTCAATGTTGCTTCTGTTCTTCTGGCATTGCACGTAATTTCCACTCGAACGATTGCCGTAACAGTTAAAATAACGGCACGCTACTCGCATAACGATTTAATTTTAGACTTTGTTGTTGTTGCTGCATCTATTCACTAGTCGGTTTTCGTTATATAAACTTTTGCAAAAAAAAAAAAATGCTGAATAAATTTAATTAGAATGCGAATAGTTAAATCGAAAGTAGGTAGTCGACTATTTTTGTTGTATTTTAGTACTAAACGTAAGTAGTTTACTTCAATTGAATGAGTTTTGAAATTGACAGCTAAACGTGCAGCATTATGTGAACTTCCAGCAACTGAAATGAGAGAGAATGAGAAGAATATATATAAATTTTAATGTAATAGCAAAAATTAGAATTTTGTAATGCAAAGTAAGGGCATAAACTAAACGCGATAGATATAGACTTCTATATATCAAAATGATCTGGGCGAAAAAAGAAATTCATTTAGCCATGCTCGTCCGTCCGTCCGTCCGTAAACACGATAACTTGAGTAAATTTTGAGGTATCTTAATGAAATTTGGTATGAAAGTTCCTGGGCACTCATCTCAGATCGCTATTTAAAATTAACGTAATCGGACTATAAACACGCCCACTTTTTCGATATCGAAAATTTCGAAAAATCGAAAAAGCGCGATAATTCATTACCAAAGACGGAAAAAGCAATGAAACTTGTTTGGTCGGTTGACTTTATGACGCAGAATAGAAATTTGGTAAAAGTTTTGACAGTGGGCGTTGCACCGCCCACTTTTAAAAGAGGGTAATTTAAAAGTTTTGCAAGCTGTAATTTGGCAGTCGTTGCAGATATCATAAAGAAATTTAGCAGGAACGTTACTCCTATTAATGTATGTGTTCTAAATAAAACTTAGCAAAATCGGATGACGAACACACCCACTTAAAAAAAATTTTAAAACTCACATTTTAACAAAAAATTTAATATCTTTACAGCATATAAGTAAATTATGTCAACATTCAACTCCAGTAATGATATGATGCAACAAAATTCAAAAATAAAAGAAAATTTCAAAATGGGCGTGGCTCAGCCCTTTTTCATTTAATTTGTCTAGAATACTTTTAATGGCATAAGTGGAACAAAAATTTACCAATCCTTGTGAAATTTGGTAGGTGCATAGATTCTATGACGATAACTGTTTTCTGTGAAAATGGGCGAAATCAGTTGAAGCCACGCCTAATTTTTATACACAGTCGACCGCCTGCCCTTCCTCTTGGCCGTTAACACGATAAATTGAGCAAAAATTGTTATATCTTCACTAAACTTAGTTCACGTACTTGTCTGGACCCACTTTATCTTGGTACTAAAAATGGGCGAAATCCGACTATGAACACGCCCACTTTTACGAAATCGAAAAATGAAAAAATTCCATAATTCTATACCAAATACGAAATAAAAAGATGATAAAAAATTTTAAGCAGGGACGGAAAATAATTATTTTTTTTCCGGAGTCGAAAAAGTGGTCAAAAAATTGTCCTAGGTGAAAATGTTTGGGTTCCCAGGTATCCCTATAGCAATATCATGCGAATCATACATACTTTGTATTGTTCGAACTTTTTCCATAAAAGTCCACATATAAAAGTAAAATCGATATTTTTATTTTTTGAGTCCGATAGAACTAGTTAAACTCGGACTTTTAAAAATAAAAGTCCGGAAATAAAAGTTGAATCCGGACTTTTATTCTTTAAGGCTCAAATAAAAGTCCCGCTTGATAACTAAGAAACGGCGCTGACTCTTTGCTCGATGACAGCAGGTCCTTCGTTTTGTCCTCATTCACCATCAAACCCATATTTACGGCTTCTTTTTCTAGTTTCGAGTAAGCAGTTTGGAAATAGATAAAACTAAGTAAGTGTTGTACTTTTCCCCTCTGCAGATTTTGAAAAGAACTCCGGGTGTATTTCTGCCATGAAGAGCTCCTCAGTGAGAACTCATCTGAATTGCAGATGCCGTTCTGAGTCGATGCAATAACATGTAGGTGTCGTCCCGCCAATTTGTAGGCAAAAATTAAAAGAAGCACGACGCAATTTGGAAGAGAAGCTCGGCCTAAAATCTCTTCGAAGGTTATCGCACCTAAAAAGTACCGAAATTACCCTGACGGGATCCCGGACGGATCTCGAAAACCATCCAGTATTGATGCTGGAAGATACCCCAAATGATCCCAAAATAGCCCCGAAATGGCCCCGACGGCCGGAAGGGACCCAAAACGACCCCGAAAAAGTCCCATAATGATGCCGGAAACCATCAAGAATTTATTTCTCAAAGGTACGCAAATGATCCCGAAAATACCACGACGGGATGCCGGACGGTTAACGAAACCCATCTAGAAATGATGCCGGAAGGGTCCCCAAATGATCGCGAAATAGTCCCGAAATGATCCCGGAATAGTCCCTAAAATGTTCAAAAATAACCCCGTCGGGATCCCGAAAACTATCCAGAAATTACGCCGGTAGGTACCCCAGATGATCCCGAAATAGTCCCGAAATGACCCCGACGGAATCCCACACGAATCCCGAAAACCATCCAGAAATGGTGCCGGAAGGAACCCAAAGTGATCCCGAAAAAGTCCCGAAATGACCCCGACGGGATCCCGGACGGATCCCGAAAACTATCCAGAAATGATGCCGGAGAGTTCCTTAAATGATCCCCTAATAGTCCCGAAATGACCCTGACGGGATCCAGGACGGATCCCGAAAACCATCAAGAAATGATGGCGAAAGGGTCTCCAAATGATCCCGTATTAGTAGAGAAAAAGTCCCGAAATTACCCCGACGGGATCCTAGACGGATCTCAAAAACCAGCCAGAAATGATGCCGGAAGATACCCCAAATTTTCCCAAAATAGCCCCGAAATGGTCCCGACGGGATCCCGGACGGATGCCGAAAACCATCCAGAAATGATGCCGGAAGAGACCAAACATGACCCCGAAAAAGTCCCATAATGATCCCGGAAACCATCAAGAATTTTTCTCTCAAAGGTACGCAAATGATCCCGAAAATACCTCGACGGGATGCCGGACGGATCCCGAAACCCATCCAGATATGATGCTAGAAGGGTCCCCAAATGATCGGGGAATAGTCCCGAAAATATCCCAAAACAACCCTGACGGGATCCCGAACGGATCTCGAAAACTATACAGAAATGATCCGGTAATGGTCCCAAAATGATCCCGAAATAGTCCCGAAATTACCCGGGCGGGATGCCGGACGGATCCCGAAAACCATCCAGAAATGATCCCGGAAGGGTCTCGATATGACCCTAACGGGATTACAAATAAGGTGAAGCTAATTATAAAACCATGTTACTAAGGCAGCAGGTGCGTTGGAGCGAATGAAAAGTTACAAAGAAACATACAGGTAAAGCTAATAAAAGCGTGCTAATACAAACAATTGATGGAGGGCGGATGGCGGGAGGAGATGGAGAGCAACACCGATCGTTTTTCCAAAATTGTTTAGATCTCGATCTCTATGAGCCAGATACCAAAAATTATTGATTTAGGAGAACATTTATATTGAGTTATAACAATTTATAGATTTTACACCAGAGGGTGAGAGAAAGGGGGAGGGGGACGTAGGGTGTCACTGCTCATTTTGTAAGCCCTCGACTTATTTGACCCATTGAGTTTGTAATATTGGTGAACGTCAATATAGGTATAGTTATAATATGTAAAAATTATTAAAAAGTATTTGTTCGAAGGGGTCGTGGGTCCCCTACCCCCTTTCCATGTTCGAAAAAAATTTCGCTAGTATACTATTGTCTGTGTCCCAAATTTCATCAAAATCCGTGTAACCGTTCTGGCGTGATTCAGTCAAAAAGACAGAAAAACACAATTAAATTATAACTGTTCCTATGGTGCCTGGACCTCCTCGCTTTTCAAAAACATATAGCTAGTAGATCTTTCTCGACTATTGGCTATATGTGTGCCAAATTTCATCCGGTTCGGTCACGCCGTTCTTGCGTGATTGAGTCACAAAGAAATACGTTTGGACATCTAACCATCCCAACTTTCGCATTTATAATATTAAGATTAAGATTAAGATTTATAATGGACCGAGTGAAAACAAACAAGATTTTTTATTGTGTAGGCTTGAATTTAGTTAAGATTTATTGTTGCTATGTAAAAATTTTTATAAAAATGTTTTTTTTTTTTGTGTTTTTACATGCCTTTCAGTCCTGAAGATGATTTCAGTTTGAAATCGAAATATCGATTAAAATAAATTCATAAAAATAAATTTGACAGATATAAAATTTATATGTAAAACAAGCATTTTTGGTGTTTTAATTTACATATACATGGCCTAGAGCTCGAAAAAAAAAAAATTTTATAAAAATTTACAAAATAAAGGCCGAAATAGAATAAAAGTAGTTATGTAAAAATAAAAATATATAAATGTAAGGCGCGATAACGTGTACAACAACTTTATTTTTAATGAGTAAATACAAAAAAACAATGGGTACATTTAATTAGTTTTATCTGTTTCCAAACTGCTTAATATGTTCTATCCTCTACTGCCCTAAAACCATAGTTGAGAGTAGTGAACTATTTATTCACAAAATTCAAGGTATTTCTGCATACACCCGCTAACTGAAATGAGATCAGCCTTGAACAAATATTTTGCTTTACTTTTGCCAAAGAAAATTTCCTAATAATTGTTTGTTTAAAAATGTATTCGCAGAGTTGAGTTGCATCACTAATTTGAAACGTGTACAACAACTTTATTTTTGATGAGTAAATACAAAAAACAACGGGTACACGTAATTAGTTTTATCTGTTTCCAAACTGCTTAGTATGTTCTATCCTCTACTGCCCTAAAACCATAGTTGAGAGTAGTGAACTATTTATTCAAAAAATTCAAGGTATTTCTGCATACTCCCACTAACTGAAATGAAATCAGCCTTGAACAAATATTTTGCTTTACTTTTGCCAAAGAAAATTTCTTAATAATTGTTTGTTTAAAAATGTATTCGCAGAGTTGAATTGCATCAATAAGTTGAAACGTGTACAAAAACTTTATTTTTGATGAGTAAATACAAAAAAACAACGGGTACACGTAATTAGTTTTATCTGTTTCCAAACTGCTTAGTATGTTCTATCCTCTACTGCCCTAAAACCATAGTTGGGAGTAGTGAACTATTTATTCACAAAATTCAAGGTATTTCTGCATCTTCCCGCTAATTAAAATGAAACCAGCCTTAACCAAATATTTTGCTTTACTTTTGCCAAAGAAAATTTCCTAATAATTGTTTGTTTAAAAATGTATTCGCAGAGTTGAATTGCATCGTTAAGTTGAACGTGTACACAAATTTTATTTTCAATGAGTAAATACAAAAAAACAATGGGTACACTTAATTAGTTTTATCTGTTTCCAAAATGCTTAGTATGTTCTATTCTCTACTGCCCTAAAACCATAGTTGAGAGTAGTGAACTATTTATTCACAAAATTCAAGGTATTTCTGCATACTACCGATAACTGAAATGAAATTAGCCTTGAACAAATATTTTGCTTTACTTTTGCCAAAGAAAATTTCCTAATAATTGTTTGTTTAAAAATGTATTCGCAGAGTTGAACTGCATCATTAAGTTGAAACATGTACAATAACTTTATTTTTAATGAGTAAATACAAAAAAACAACGGGTACACGTAATTAGTTTTATCTGTTTCCAAACTGCTTAGTATGTTTTATCCTCTACTGCCCTAAAACCATAGTTGGGAGTAGTGAACTATTTATTCACAAAATTCAAGGTATTTCTGCATACTCCCGCTAACTGAAATGAGATCAGCCTTGAACAAATATTTTGCTTTACTTTTGTCAAAAAAATTTCCTAATAATTGTTTGTTTAAAAATGTATTCGCAGAGTTGAATTGCATCACCAAGTTGAAACGTGTACAACAACTTTATTTTTGATGAGTAAATACAAAAAAACAACGGGTACACGTAATTAGTTTTATCTGTTTCCAAACTGCTTATTATGTTCTATTCTCTACTGCCCTAAAACCATAGTTTGGAGTAGTGAACTATTTATTCACAAAATTCAAGGTATTTCTGCATACTCCCGCTAACTGAAATGAGATCAGCCTTGAACAAATGTTTTGCTTTACTTTTGCCAAAGAAAATTTCCTAATAATTGTTTGTTTAAAAATGTATTCGCAGAGTTGAATTGCATCACTAAGTTGAAACGTGTACAAAAACTTTATTTTTGATGAGTAAATACAAAAAAACAACGGGTACACGTGATTAGTTTTATCTGTTTCCAAACTGCTTAGTATGTTCTATCCTCTACTGCCCTAAAACCGCAATTGGGAGTAGTGAAATATTTATTCACAAAATTCAAGATATTTCTGCATACTCCCGCTAACTGAAATGAGATCAGCCTTGAACAAATATTTTGCTTTACTTTTGCCAAAAAAAATTTCCTAATAATTGTTTGTTTAAAAATGTATTCGCAGAGTTGAATTGCATCATTAAGTTGAAACGTGTACAACAACTTTATTTTTAATGAGTAAATACAAAAAAACAATGTGTACACTTAAATAGTTTTATCTGTTTCCAACCTGCTTAGTATGTTCTATCCTCTACTGCCCCAAAACCATTGTTGGGAGTAGTGAACTATTTATTCACAAAATTCAAGGTATTTCTGCATACTCCCGCTAACTGAAATGAGATCAGCCTTGAAAAATATTTTGCTTTACTTTTGCCAAAGAAAATTTCCTAATAATTGTTTGTTTAAAAATGTATTCGCAGAGTTGAATTGCATCACTAAGTTGAAACGTGTACAACAACTTTATTTTTGATGAGTAAATACAAAAAAACAACGGGTACACGTAATTCGTTTTATCTGTTTCCAAACTGCTTAGTATGTTCTATCCTCTACTGCTCTAAAACCATAGTTGGGAGTAGTGAACTATTTATTCACAAAATTCAAGGTATTTCTGCATACTCCCGCTAACTGAAATGAGATCAGCCTTGAACAAATATTTTGCTTTACTTTTGCCAAAAAAAATTTCCTAACAATTGTTTGTTTAAAAATGTATTCGCAGAGTTGAATTGCATCATTAAGTTGAAACGTGTACAACAACTTTATTTTTGAACTATTTATTCACAAAATTCAAGGTATATCTGCATATTCCCGCTAACTGTAATGAGATCAGCCTTGAACAAATATTTTGCTTTACTTTTGCCAAAGAAAATTTCCTGATAATTGTTTGTTTAAAAATGTATTTGCAGAATTGAAATGCATCATTAAGTTGAAACGTTTACAACAACTTTATTTTTAATGAGTAAATACAAAAAAACAATGGGTACACTTAATAAGTTTTATCTGTTTCCAAACTGCTTAGTATGTTCTATCCTCTGCTGCCCCAAAACCATAGTTGGGAGTAGTGAATTATTTATTCACAAAATTCAAGGTATTTCTGAATACTCCCGGTAACTGAAATGAGATCAGCCTTGAACAAATATATTGCCTTACTTTTGCCAAAGAAAATTTCCTAATAATTGTTTGTTTAAACATGTATTCGCGGAGTTGAATTGCATCATTAAGTTGAAACGTGTACAACAACTTTATTTTTAATGAGTAAATACAAAAAAACAATGGCTACACTTAATTAGTTTTATCTGTTTCCAAACTGCTTAGTATGTTCTATCCTCTACTGCCCCAAAACCATAGCTAGGAGTAGTGAACTATTTATTCACAAGATTCAAGGTATTTCTGCATACTCCCGCTAACTGAAATGAGATCAGCCTTGAACAAATATATTGCTTTACTTTTGCCAAAGAAAATTTCCTGATAATTGTTTGTTTAAAAATGTATTCGCAGAATTGAAATGCATCATTAAGTTGAAACGTGTACAACAACTTTATTTTTAATGATTAAATACAAAAAAACAATGGGTACACTTAATTAGTTGTTTGTTTAAAAATGTATTCGCAGAGTTGAATTGCATCATTAAGTTGAAACGTGTACAACAACTTTATTTTTAATGAGTAAATACAAAAAAACAATGGGTACACTTAATTGGTTTTATCTGTTTCCAAACAGCTTAGTATGTTCTATTCTCTACTGCCCAAAACCATAGTTGGGAGTAGTCAACTATTTATTCACAAAATTCAAGGTACTTCTGCATACTCCCGCTAACTGAAATGAGACCAGCCTTAACCAGATATTTTGCTTTACGTTTGCCTAAGAAAATTTCTTAATAATTGTTTGTTTAAAAATGTATTCGCAGAGATGAATTGCATCATTAAGTTGAAACGTGTACAACAACTTAATTTTTGAACTATTTATTCACAAAATTCAAGGTATATCTGCATATTCCCGCTAACTGAAATGAGATCAGCCTTGAACAAATATTTTGCTTTACTTTTGCCAAAGAAAATTTCCTGATAATTGTTTGTTTAAAAATGTAGTTGCAGAATTGAAATGCATCATTAAGTTGAAACGTGTACAACAACTTTATTTTTAATGAGTAAATACAAAAAAACAATGGGTACACTTAATAAGTTTTATCTGTTTCCAAACAGCTTAGTATGTTCTATTCTCTACTGCCCCAAAACCATAGTTGGAAGTAGTGAACTATTTATTCACAAAATTCAAGGTACTTCTGCATACTCCCGCTAACTGAAATGAGACCAGCCTTAACCAAATAGTTTGCTTTACTTTTGCCAAAGAAAATTTCCTAATAATTGTTTGTTTAAAAATGTATTCGCAGAGTTGAATTGCATCATTAAGTTGAAGCGTGTACAACAACTTTATTTTTAATGAGTAAATACAAAAAAACAATGGGTACACTTAATTTGTTTTATCTGTTTCCAAACAGCTTAGTATGTTCTATTCTCTACTGCCCCAAAACCATAGTTGGGAGTAGTCAACTATTTATTCACAAAATTCAAGGTACTTCTGCATACTCCCGCTAACTGAAATGAGACCAGCCTTAACCAAATAGTTTGCTTTACTTTTGCCAAAGAAAATTTCCTAATAATTGTTTGTTTAAACATGTATTCGCGGAGTTGAATTGCATCATTAAGTTGAAACGTGTACAACAACTTTATTTTTAATGAGTAAATACAAAAAAACAATGGGTACACTTAATTAGTTTTATCTGTTTCCAAACTGCTTAGTATGTTCTATCCTCTACTGCCCCAAAACCATAGCTAGGAGTAGTGAACTATTTATTCACAAGATTCAAGGTATTTCTGCATACTCCCGCTAACTGAAATGAGATCAGCCTTGAACAAATATATTGCTTTACTTTTGCCAAAGAAAATTTCCTGATAATTGTTTGTTTAAAAATGTATTCGCAGAATTGAAATGCATCATTAAGTTGAAACGTGTACAACAACTTTATTTTTAATGATTAAATACAAAAAAACAATGGGTACACTTAATTAGTTGTTTGTTTAAAAATGTATTCGCAGAGTTGAATTGCATCATTAAGTTGAAACGTGTACAACAACTTTATTTTTAATGAGTAAATACAAAAAAACAATGGGTACACTTAGTTGGTTTTATCTGTTTCCAAACAGGTTAGTATGTTCTATTCTCTACTGCCCCAAAACCATAGTTGGGAGTAGTCAACTATTTATTCACAAAATTCAAGGTACTTCTGCATACTCCCGCTAACTGAAATGAGACCAGCCTTAACCAGATATTTTGCTTTACGTTTGCCAAAAAAATTTCCTAACAATTGTTTGTTTAAAAATGTATTCGCAGAGTTGAATTGCATCATTAAGTTGAAACGTGTACAACAACTTTATTTTTGAACTATTTATTCACAAAATTCAAGGTATATCTGCATATTCCCGCTAACTGAAATGAGATCAGCCTTGAACAAATATTTTGCTTTACTTTTGCCAAAGAAAATTTCCTGATAATTGTTTGTTTAAAAATGTATTTGCAGAATTGAAATGCATCATTAAGTTGAAACGTGTACAACAACTTTATTTTTAATGAGTAAATACAAAAAAAACAATGGGTACACCTAATAAGTTTTATCTGTTTCCAAACAGCTTAGTATGTTCTATTCTCTACTGCCCCAAAACCATAGTTGGGAGTAGTGAACTATTTATTCACAAAATTGAAAGTACTTCTGCATACTCCCGCTAACTGAAATGAGACCAGCCTTAACCAAATAGTTTGCTTTACTTTTGCCAAAGAAAATTTCCTAATAATTGTTTGTTTAAAAATGTATTCGCAGAGTTGAGTTGCATCATTAAGTTGAAGCGTGTACAACAACTTTATTTTTAATGAGTAAATACAAAAAAACAATGGGTACACTTAATTGGTTTTATCTGTTTCCAAACAGCTTAGTATGTTCTATTCTCTACTGCCCCAAAACCATAGTTGGGAGTAGTCAACTATTTATTCACAAAATTCAAGGTACTTCTGCATACTCCCGCTAACTGAAATGAGACCAGCCTTAACCAGATATTTTGCTTTACGTTTGCCAAAGAAAATTTCTTAATAATTGTTTGTTTAAAAATGTATTCGCAGAGATGAATTGCATCTTTAAGTTGAAACGTGTACAACAACTTTATTTTTAATGAGTAAATACAAAAAAATAATGGGTACACTTAATTGGTTTTATCTATTTCCAAACAGCTTAGTATGTTCTATTCTCTACTGCCCCAAAACCATAGTTGGGAGTAGTGAACTATTTATTCACAAAATTCAAGGTACTTCTGCATACTCCCGCTAACTGAAATGAGACCAGCCTTAACCAGATATTTTGCTTTACGTTTGCCAAAGAAAATTTCTTAATAATTGTTTGTTTAAAAATGTATTCGCAGAGATGAATTGCATCATTAAGTTGAAACGTGTACAACAACTTTATTTTTAATGAGTAAATACAAAAAAACAATGGGTACACTTAATTGGTTTTATCTGATTCCAAACAGCTTAGTATGTTCTATTCTCTACTGCCACAAAACCATAGTTGGGAGTAGTGAACTATTTATTCACAAAATTCAAGGTACTTCTGCATATTCCCGCTAACTGAAATGAGACCAGCCTTAACCAAATATTTTGCTTTACTTTTGCCAAAGAAAATTTCCTAATAATTGTTTGTTTAAAAATGTATTCGCAGAGTTGAATTGCATCATTAAGTTGAAACGTGTACAACAACTTTTTTTAAATGAGTAAATACAAAAAAACAATGGGTACACTTAATTGGTTTTATCTGTTTCCAAACTGCTTACTGCCTCAAAACCATAGTTGGGAGAAGTGAAGTATTTATTCACAAAATTCAAGGTATTTCTGCAAACTCCGCTAACTGAAATGAGATCAGCCTTGAACAAATATTTCTCTTTACTTTTGCCAAAGAAAATTTCCTAATAATTCTTTGTTTAAAAATGTATTCGCAGAGTTTAATTGCATCATTAAGTTAAACGGTGTACAACAACTTTATTTTAAATGAGTAAATACAAAAAAACAATGGGTACACTTAATTAGTTTTATCTGTTTCCAAACTGCTTAGTATATTTTATCTTCTACTGCCCCAAAACCATAGTTGGGAGTAGTGAATTGTTTACTCACAAAATTCAAGGTATTTCTGCATACACCGCTAACTAAAATGAGATCAGCCTTGAACAAATATTTTGCTTTACTTTTGCCAAAGAAAATCTCCTAATAATTGTTTGTTTAAAAATGTATTCGTAGAGTTGAATTGCATCATTAAGTTGAAACGTGTACAACAACTTTATTTTTAATGGGTAAACACAAAAAAAAAACAATGGGTACAATTAATTGGTTTTATCTGTTTCCAAACTGCTTAGTATGTTCTATCCTCTACTGCCTCAAAACCATAGTTGGGAGAAGTGAAGTATTTATTCACAAAATTCAAGGTATTTCTGCATACTCCGCTAACTGAAATGAGATCAGCCTTGAACAAATATTTTGCTTTACTTTTGCCAAAGAAAATTTTCTAATAATTGTTTGTTTAAAAATGTATTCGCAGAGTTGAATTGCATCATCAAGTTGAAACGTGTACAACTTTATTTTTAATGAGTAAATACAAAAAAACAATGGGTGCACTTAATTAGTTTTATCTGTTTCCAAACTGCTTAGTATGTTCTATCCTCTACTGCCCCAAAACCATAGTTGGACGATCTCGTTATTTTTTGTAAGATCATATCTTGGCATATCGTGCGGACTGGGACGCGGTTTTAGGCTAGTTTTACGAATATGTGAAAGATGAACAGACGCTTAAATCCACAACAAATACGCCTTATTAACACTTAATGAAAGATATTGAATATGTCAGCCCATTTAAGTTGGAAGAGTGTTGTTTCCCAGAATTTCGTCCACTGCTCCGAACTCTGGTTCTGTGGCAGTATACAGTAGAACCTATTAGCAGTGTGGAAACAGATAAAACTAATTAAGTGTGCCACTTGTACTTTTCCCCTCGGCAGTTTTTGACAAGCACTCCGAGTGTATGTCTGCCATGAAAAGCTCCTCAGAGAAAACTGATCTGCGTTGCAGATGCCGTTCTGAGTCGATGTAAAAACATGTAGGTGTCGTCCCACCAATTTTTAGGAAAAATTAAAAGAAGCACGACGCAATTTGAGAGCTCAGCCTTAAATCTCTTCGGAGGTTATCGCACCTTGCATTCATTTATTTATTTTACTAGCCTTTACCCGCCGCTCCGCCCGCTAGGAGAAAATGAAATATATGGATTGTTCAGGCTTATTAAGTTATCTGTTTGACATTTTTTTTCGGTCTAATGCATTTTATTTTTGTAATAGAATAAAAAAAGAACTAAATGAGCTGATAATGATCCCTACGTCATTCCGGACGGATCCGAAAACCATCCAGAAATGCTGCCGGAAGGGATCCGAAATGACGAGATCCCGAAAACCATCTAGAAATGATCCCGTAAAAGTCCAGAAATGACCCTCACATAGTATAGAAAAAGTGCAGAAATTATTCCGACGGGATTCAGGGCGGATCCTGAAAACCATTCAGAATTGATCTCTGAAGGGTCCGCAATAATCCCGAAATAGTCGAGAAAAAGTTTCGAACTTACTACGAAGGGATCGCGGACGGATCCCGAAAACCATCCAGAAATGTTTCCGGTAGGGTACCCAAATTATCCTGAAATGACACTGACGGGATCCAGGGCGGATCCCTAAAACCATCCTGAAATGATGCCGGAAGGGTTCCAAATTGATCCTGAAATAGTCCCGAAATCACCCTGACGGGATCCGGAAAATCATCTAGAAGTGGTCCCGTAAACGTCCTGAAATTACCCTGACAGAGTGCAGAAAAAGTCCAAAAATTACCTCGACGGGGTCCCGAAGGGATTACGAAAACTATCCAGAAATGATCCGTAACGGTCCCAAAATAATCCCGAAATAGTGCCGGAAAAGTGACAAAAATGGCACCGACGGGATCCCGGGCAGCTCTCGAAAACCATCCAGAATTGATCTCTCAAGGTTCAGCAAAAAATCCCGAAATAGTCGAGAAAAGTTCCGAAATTACCCCGACGGGTTCCCGGACTGATCCCGAAAACGATGCAGAAACGTGTCCGGAAGGGTCCCCAAATGATCTTGAAATGACCCTGACGGGATCAAGGAGGGATCCCGAAAAGCATCCAGAAATGATTCCGAAATAGTTCCGAAATGACCCCGACGGCATCACGGACGGATCCTGAAAAGCATGATGCCGGAAGGGACCCGAAATTATCCCGAAAAAATACCCAAAATTACCCTGACGGGATCCCGGACGGATACTACTCCCGAAATGACCTTGATATAGTCCAGAAGATGTCCCGAAATTACGCCAACGGAATCCCGGACGGATCCCGAAAACCATCTAGAAATGATTCCGAAATAGTTCCGAAATGACCCCGACGGCATCACGGACGGATCCCGAAAAGCATGATGCCGGAAGGGACCCGAAATTATCCCGAAAAAATCCCCAAAATTACCCTGACGGGATCCCGCACGAATCCTGAAAGTGTCCTGAAATGACCCCGACGAAATCACAAATAAGGGGAAGCTAATTATTAAAGCATGTTAATAAAATAGCAGGCGCGTTGAAGCGAACAAAGAGTTACAAACAAACATACAGGT
Source organism: Eurosta solidaginis (assembly GCF_040869045.1). Taxonomy (NCBI): domain Eukaryota; kingdom Metazoa; phylum Arthropoda; class Insecta; order Diptera; family Tephritidae; genus Eurosta; species Eurosta solidaginis. Next base: position 16,119,946 of record NC_090320.1, read on the forward strand.
AAAGCTATTAACAGCGTGTTAATAAAAACAATTGAAGCAGGTTGAAGGCGGGAGAAGGAGAGCACCACTCATTGTTTTTCCAAAATTGTTTAGAACTCGATCTCTATGAGCCAGATACCAAAAACTATTGAATTAGGAGAAAATTTATTTCGAGTTATAACAATTTATAGCTTTTGCACCAGAGGGTGAGAGGGGGGGGGGGGGGGGTGGTGGTGAGGTGGAGGGTGTCACTAGTCACTTTGGAAGCCCTCGACTTATTTGAACCATTAGTTTGTGATATTTTTGAAGGTCAGTATACGTCACGTTATAATGTGTAAAAATATTGAAAGGGACGTTGGACCGCCTCCCCTTTCCCTTTTCGAAAGATTTTTAGCTAGTAGACTATTGTCTATCTGTGTCCCAAATTTCATCAAAAATCAGTCACAAAGACGAAAATATATAATTAAATTATAACTGTTCCTAGGGGGCGTGGACCTCCCCGCTTTTCAAAAACATATAGCTAGTAGATCCTTCTAGACTATTGGCTATATGTGTGCCAAATTTCATCCGAGTCGGTCAAGCCGTTCTTGCGTGATTGAGTCACAACGACAAACGTATGGACATCTAATCATCTAAATTTTCGCATTTATAATATTAAGATAAAGATTAAGATTTATAATGGACTGAGTGAAAACAAAGAAAACTTTTTATTGTGTAGCTTTGACTTCAGTTAAGACGTATTTTTGTTATTTAAAATTCCTGAAATTTTGACTGAAAGGTTTTTGTTTATTTTTTATTCACATGACTCAATTAGGTATATTGGATCCTGCTCCTCCGCGACTGCGAGTATTTCATGATTTGTTGGGACTTTTTAAATACTATTTTCTGGACGATCCCGTTATTTTTTTTAAGATCATATCTTGGCATATCGTGCGGACTGGGATGCGTTTTAGGCTAGTTTGTCGAATATGTGGAAGATGAACGGACGTTTAAATCCACAAAAAATACGGCTTATTAACATTTAAGGAAAGATATTGATTATGTCAACCCATTTAAGTTCGAAGAGTGTTGTTGCCCAGAATTTCATGCACTGCTCCGAACTCTGGTTTTGTGGCAGTATACAATAGAAGCTATTAGCAGTTTGGAAACAGATAAAACTAATTAAGTGTACCATTTTTACTTTTCTGTATTTATTGACTAAACATACGGCCATTGTACACATATCAATTTGATAACACGTTTCAACTGTGCAAATATACCAACATACATATATATAAACAAACAATTACTAGGACATTTTCTTATAAAAAAGTATAGCAAATATTTTGTCAAAGTCGCGTTCATTTCGTTTCTCTGAAATATGCGTAGATATGAACCTGTTTGTTACTAATTAAATAGGCTTATTAGGCTCCTAGAACAGAAAACATAAAAACAGTAACGCCCCGATTCTAGTGTGGTAACAACATTCTTCACCACGGTAACGAAACCATGTGGCAACTTTTACACCCTTTTGGTATTCTACCCGCGAAAGTAGCCGGATAATTTCTTACCCACAAAAGTAGGTGGTTACATCGAAATAACCACACAACAGCTGTTGTTTAGAAAAATGCAAAACTGAAAAATAAAGAATTGTAAGCGCAAATAAGTAAAGATAATAGTAAAAAAGTTTTGCCTCTTACTATAGATATTTGTTTACATTATGTACTTTCACAGAATAAATTACAATATACCTATGTAGAAACTTATACTATTTTCACACACACGGCTTATTGAATAATAAAGGCAGTTTTCTACACTAAGGCGCTTATTGAGCTCAATCTTCCCTACAAAATTCGAATCTATAATTAGTTCATTAGTGACTAATCGAATGCCTAATGAAATCAAAAGCCCAATGTAACTCTGTTGGCAGCGTTTCGCTTCTTAGTTTTTGGTGTGTTCAAAATTCGAATCTGTAATTAGTTCATTAGTGACTAATCGAATGCCTAATGAAATCAAAAGCCCAATGCAATTCTGTTGGCAGCGTTCCGCTTCTTAGTTTTTGGTGTGTTCAGGCTTAAAAATGTCATTTGTCAAAGTAAATGTCATTGTCTGTCATATAGCATTGTCATTTTATTCGCTTGACATTTCATCATTCATACTAATCGAGCAACTACTTCTGTGTGAAAGCAAAAAATTTACGATTTCATTAGAAGGTGAAATGAGATCATTAAGTTGCTGTGTGAAAACAGTATTATGATGCATAATATGTATATAAACATGGTCCCGTTTATTCGTTAACCTCGTATCTACAAGTGAGACATTTTCGGTAAAGCGAACACGGTTGCCACACCATGTTTACATTTGGGACCAAAATTGATCGAAAAAAACGACCAAATTTTTGTTTTATTTTATTAGTTCCATATAAAATTTTACTAAACATAGTGAAGACTTTCCTTTAATTCAAGCTGATCAAACAAATATATGTGCATGCAACCAAAAATGGTACTATATTTTGACATAGGATAAGTCTTTGTCTTTCACCAATCAAACGTTGTGAACCTAGTTTTGGTCACAAAGCTCTTGGTACTAGCATTATGTTGTTGATTGCAATGAAATAAAATGTATAGTGCAATTAGGTTTTAGTAAGAAACGGTTCACAATTTGCGTTCTGGTGTTGCCGTACTATGTGTGTGGAAAACTCAGTAAATCATAAATGAAACTAAGCAATTTTGTTAGTGCTATTTTTATAGATGCTTACTTTTTCCCTTAACGTTTAAACTTCATATCATATCCTAGATTCAGTAAGTGTGAGTTTTGATCCCAGGCCTTAGGGGTTCTGCTAGCACCTAGGGGAATAATTTTATACAAACCATTTCTTCCAAAATTAAATCTCTTTTGCATTTGCTTCCTTCTGTATTCGAGTTAAAATATTTCTTGTGCCAAGATACTTAGTTTTTAATTACCTTGCGTGGCTTAACACCACAATAGTCCTGGAATTCATTGAACTCTTTGAGCTGGGTGAGAAATATTTAAATATCAACGTGCCAAACGAGAAGTAATGCATAGAATTTCTTTGTATAAGTTTTGAAAGTGTTAGGCTCACGGCAGAGTGCTCGCTATAAGGTATGCTAGGCGAGAAGAAAATTTTATTTTCATACATTTTACATAGTGTTGTATAGCCGATCGAAATATCTAGCCGTTATTAATATTATTATAAAACAAGAGTTTTTTTGATTAGTCGGTTATTTCATCAACAATTAATGACAATGTGTTTGCCAACACTTTTCTTTTTAATGCCTGGCATAAATTATATCCTAGGTGAAATGTTATTGTTCTGGTACATTTTATTTGCTGAGGAATTTTTTATGGTGAGAGTTCCATTGAAGTAAATTTAAAATTATATGCGGGCTAACGAAAGTGTGGCGAATTTTTGGGCAATATTGTGAATTTTTACCTGAGTGAAAAAGAAAGAAAAGTACCAATCATGGCTACTGCCTAAAAAGGATCAAAATTGAAGAAAAGGGACCAGCGGACCAAACGGGGTTGGAGGGACCATTTTTGGTCCAAACGGACCAAAGTGGCAACCGTGAATGCGAAGAAAACTACCTTTCAAATTTCTCCACAGACACTGGTGAGTTTTTCGGTGATGACAGCGTTACCACTTGGGCCAGAATCGCGGATAAAAGAACTGGTAACGATATTCGGTTACATATTGTTCTGGGTACTATTTTACCGGTAACGCTCAGAATCGGGGCGTAGATGTCAATATAAACGCTTAATACGCTTTTTGTATTTGCCGGGCGGCCGCCGTGGTGTGATGGTAGCGTGCTGCAGACCAAAGATACTGGGTTCACGCCCCGGCTAAAGTAACAACAAAAATTTTAGAAACGAATTTTTTCAATTAGAAGAAAATTTGTCTAAGCGGAGTCGCCCCTCGGTAGTTCTTGGCAAGCACCCCGAGTGTTTTTCTGCCATGAAAAGCTGCTCAGTGAAAACTCATCTGACTTGCAGATGCCGTTTTGAATCGATGTAAAAACATGTAGGTGTCGTCCCGCCAATTTGTAGGAAAAATTAAAAGAAGCACGAGGCAATTTGGAAGAGAAGCTCGGCCTAAAATCTCTTCGGAGGTTATCGCACCTTGCTTTTATTTATTTATTTTACTATCCTTTACCTGCGTGCCCGTATGCAAGGAGAAAATGAAATATAGGGGTTATTCAGGGATATGAAGTTATCTGTTTAAAAATTTGTTTCGGTCTAATGCACTTTGTTATTGTAATAGAGTAAAAAAAAGAACTAAATGAGCTGATAATGATGCTGACGGGATTCCGGACGGATCCGAAAAACCATGCAGGGTCTACAAATGATCCCGAATTTTTTTTTTCTTGACAACAAAGTTTACAATTATTACAAGTTTTCTCAAAAAAAGCGAAGTTTTGCGAGAGAAAATAGCTTATTTCTATTCTACTCTATTTGTTATCAATTTTTATGAGAGGTTACAATGAAAAACAACAGTAAGGAAATAATAATTAATTTTAATTAAAACTAAAATTTAGCTTAATAATTTAATATAAAATAAGTACAATTAAAAATATAGTGTAGAACGTACTTTGCATATAGATATTAAAATCAAAATTTGTAAGAAGTAGCCGTTTGACCTCGAATTTAGAACATTGCAACTTTCTTGCATTTTTAAGTTCAACTGGAAGTTTGTTGAAAAGTTTACCGCCTTAATGTCTTAGTGGTTTTGCACATCTTTCCGTTCGACAGATACGTGGTTTCATATTTATTCTAATTCTAAGTGTATATTCTGGGGTCGATTCTTCTGGAATATCTAATTTATGCTTTATTAAGTTATTTTTAATTTTATAAAATAATATTAAACTTTGAAGGATGGAGTTCTTGCGTACTGTTGCCACGCCATCTATATGTGAAAATTATACATACTTGAATTCACCACTCTCACCATATACTGTGGCAACACCATGGCATCTGTCATTACAGTAGATACATAAATTTTCAATCGTAGCCAATACTCAAAGAAGTGATACACAATTTTTTCTATATACTAAAATTTATACTTTTCACATTAAATTGTAAAGACAATATTGATATACTTGATTGTTAAATTTGTAAAGATAAAAGCTTTGGTTTTGTTTTTATCGGCCTATTGATAAATGATTCAAGGTTCGATTCGAGCTCAAGGCCAGAACAATAATTTTTTTCTAATGATAATTACTGTTATTTTTTAATTTTTCTAAATTTGAAAAATTGTATTTTGTTTTTGGAATAGTAATTAGAAAATTTTCCTGCTAAATTTTTATGCCTAAAACGTACTGATGATGAAGGCTTAGCACCCTTCGAAATGGACCTATCTGCGCAGCTATGGCAGGTTGTCTGAAATTTTTTCTACTTACTATTCCAAAAACAAAATACAATTTTTCAAATTTAAAAAAATTAAAAAATAACAATAATTATCATTAGAAAAAAATTATTATTCTGGCCTTGAGCTCGAATAAAACCTTTACATTGAACAATTAAACGAACAAAATCATCAAAGCAACACGTTTGGTTGGGTGGTGGTTTACAGCGCCACAAATCGGCACGACCATAAAGGGAGGAATCGGAACGTCTACGGCAGTGGCCAAAAACGACCGCTATTCGGCTCACCGCGCGAACAAGAGTACACCGGCTCGAATATTGGTCCTTCGAGCCGGATCATCAATTACTCGAATCAGGGTTCGCCAAATACCTATCCTTTTCCTTCCCATTCCTTAACCTTCAATCACATTCATTTTTATTAAAACTCTACACTTTGTAGGTAATAGGCAAATTGCGTTGAGTTTGGACTTGCAAGCATACATACCAATTTCATTACATAACCTGGAGAATGGGAATCGACTCCGTTAGGTCTCGCGTGCTGCCTCAATTAGATGATACGGATTTAAACAAAGCGCTTTTTCACGAACAAGGAAAGAAGCATAGTTCGATCAAAGGTAGGCTAAAGGGCCCATTACTCATACTTAGCATAGACTTGACTAGACTTGAGAACTATCACAGTTCTGTTAAATGAACATTGCATGTTACTGATTACTCAAAACTTAGCAACACTTAACTTGTCTTAGAAGTCTGTTGAATTTTGATTTTCTATGTAAGTTCTAAGTGACGTTTACATTTTCAGATGCCATTTGTTTGTTTCTATTTCATTGTGATATTTTGTCATACAAATTGAGATTTATTTTTATTTAATTAATTAATTTTTACACTTATAAATTAATTGTAGTACTCAAAATTAACCTTGTTTAAAAACCATCACTTTTTGTAGCAAATATTTCACAATAAAATGACAGCTGATTATGATGCCAGATTGTATGCGCTAAGTGGAGTATAATCGTGGATAAGTTGCCAAGTTTAGGCCAAGTCTAGTCAAGTCTATGCTAAGTATCAGTAATGGGCCCTCAACACTATTTTCGAAATGTGTAGCGTCATTTGAGGGCGCACAATTAACAAGCAAACAACTATCCGAAATTAAGTTGCGAATCGAATCAGCCAAGTCGCTGCTGAACGAATTCAATTCGGTTCAAACCTTAATTGAAGAAGTAACCCCCGAAAGCTGCATAGGGCAACAAGTAGACATTAGTGAAGCATTTGAAAATTCCTACTATAGTTCTATGGCTAGTATTTCAAGCCTCGTAGAAACCAATAATAAATCTAATCGGACTGGTGATAGTGCTAAAGGCAACTCTCAAGCGTTGGTAAAACTACCTACGATTTCTCTGCCGTCGTTTAACGGGTCGTTTGGAGATTGGCTTGAATCGTGACACTTTTCATTTAATAATTCATAAATCTAGCCATTAGATAACATGCAAAAATTTCATTATCTGCGGTCATCGTTAACCAGCACAGCAGCACAAGTAATCAAATCAGTGGAGTTTACGAATGATAACTATTTGATTGCTAGGGATTTGCTCACTAATCGGTTTAATAATACAAAGTTACTAGTTCACAATCACGTTAAATCTTTATGTTCAATACAGCCTTTAAACAAAGAGTCTTCTACAAGCTTTAGGAAGTTAGTCGAAACCGTTCTTAAGAACCACCGTAGATTAAATACCCTTGGGGAACCAACAGATCAGTGGGATAAAATACTTATATATATTGTAACGAATATTAGCAACACTAAAGTATACTATCATCTCTAAGCCGATACTAAGCAGTCACTTGTATTTATATAAACAAATCAATCATTATGTATACACATGTTTACATGCACGCAGAGGAGAGATACTCACAAAAGTATGCAATCATCGGTGGAAGTATTATTCACATATACACCCGCATATGGCATATGTAGTTTATAGCTGCTAAAACTAGTAAATTCTAGAAGAAGAATCGCCTAGAAGTATGCGAATGAGACAGCAGAGAGTATAAAAGGAGCGAAAGCTGAGTAGGCAGGTCAAGTAGTCTAATAAAGACCATTTTGCATTGTTGAATATTGGAGTTATTTGTTCAACAATTCGCGATACGAACGTTAGTAGAAGGTGTAAAATAAGCGGAGTTTCCCTAAATACGTTACAATGTAATCGTTACAAAGCTAGACAGCCAGTTTGAAAAAGAATGGGAACAATATAAAAATCAGTTTTGCAAAGAACCGGGTAAGGCTATTAAGTTAGCGCAGCTACTTAACTTTTTAAACGATAAAGCCGACACGTTAGATATAATTAAAGTGCACCAAATCTCAGCTTCTCGAAACAATAACAAGTCAATTTGTGGGGCCAACATAAGTCAGTCTCAACCAAAGCTGCATAGCTTCGTATCGACTGAAAGTAAGAAGGATTCGAAGCAAAGTGGATTGCGTGTTTGTCTGAGCTAATAATCATAATACCAACCAACCAGGAGACAGGTATAAATTCGTATGTAATAAAAGCTTGTGTACAAATTGTTTGCGTCCAAAGCAAATTCCCTCTTATCTTTAAGAGAACCTGAATTTACATTTACGCCAGACAATAATACGTCAACGGCATTACACATCTCCGATTAATTGAAGGAAAATATTGAACATAGGCAGGATACGTTGAATATTATTATTCTAGCTACAGCGCCAGTCGAAGTAGCCGGTATCGATAATGTCTACTTTACAGCTCGCACTTTGCTAGACAATGGTAGTCAACACTGCATCGTAACAAACGCATTAAGTCGTAAAATAAACGCCAAATCGATACAGTCCACTTTTCGCATTGCAGGGATAGCTCATTCAGTCACTCATACAACAGGGTCCTGCGAAATCAAATTAAGGTCTTGTACCGAAAATTACAACGCAGTCGTAAAGTGTTTTAAATTATAAACTGTTAAACATTCCGCAAAACGTGGCTGTAGTAGATCCGTCATTTTATTCGGCGTCAAAAATCGATATCCTCTTAGGTGCAGATATTTTCTGGGATTTATTGCTCGAGGGTCGAATCCGTTTAAGCAAGGGTCCATATCTACAGAATACAACCAGAGGACGGACTATTTCCGGTGTCATGTGCGACAATAATGTACATAAAGATAAGTTTCAGTGTAATCTCCTACAAACCATGGAGTTTAGCGATCAATTGAAAAGGATTTGGGAAATTGAGGAAGTTGCTATATCCAGCAACGTGGGGACTCCTGAAGATTCCGCTTGTGAAAAACTGTTTGAAGAAACTATGAAACGTGAATATGACAGACGCTTTTCGGTTCGCATTCCATTTAAAGAATAAACTCACGCGCTAGGTGACAGCTTTGAAATTGCAAAATCTAGATTTTTATCATTAGAGCGTAAAACTAGCCTAAAACAGCGTTCCAGTCCGCATGATATGCCAAGATATGATCTTGAATGTAAAATAATAAAAAAAATTGTTTTAAGTTAAACGGTTTTATTGAAAACAATACTTACATGAAGTAATAATAATACTAAAAGCTAGAAAATAATTGGTAGGTCCTAGGTACTAGTCATCATGCTCCTAATCAATCTAGGGTGTTGATCAGGCAATTAAATAAAAGGGTTGGACGCGTCAAATTTCTATTGATAGTCATACATAAGACCAACTGAACCTTAATAAGGTTATGCTACGCCTCACATTTTTATAAATTTGACGCGTGCAACACTTTTATTTAATTGTCTGATCAACGCCCTAGTTTATTAGGAGCATGATGGCTAGTCCCTAGGACCTACCTAAATATGTTCTAGCTTTTAGTATTATTATAACTTTATGTAAGCATTGTTTTCAATAAAACCGTTTAACTTAAAACAATTTTTTTATTATTTTATATTCAAGATCATATCTTGGCATATCGTGCGGACTGGAACGCGGTTTTAGGCTAGTTTTACGAATATGTGAAAGATGAACAGACGTTTAAATCCACAACAAATACGGCTTATTAACACTTAATGAAAGATATTGATTATGTCAGCCCATTTAAATTCGAAGAGTGTTGTTGCCCAGAAGTTCGTGCACTGCTCCGAACTCTGGTTGTGTGGTAGTATACAATAGAAACTATTAGCAGTTTGCAAACAGATAAAACTAATTAAGTGTACCATTTTTACTTTCTGTATTTATTCACTAAACATACGGCCATTGTACAATATATCAATTTGATAACACGTTTCAACTGTGCAAATATACACACATATATATAAACAAATAATTACTAGGAAATTTTCTTATAAAAAGTATATAAAAATGTTTTAACAAAGCCGCGTTCATTTCGTTTCTCTGGAATATGCGTAGATATGAACCTGTTTGTTTAACTAATTAAAAATTTCCATTATAGTCACTAATTAAATAGGCTTATTAGGCTCCTAGAACAGAAAACAGAAAACAGAAAAACCGGAAATGTTAATATAAACGCTTAATACGCTTTTTGTATTTGCCGGGCGGCCGCCGTGGTGTGATGGTATCGAGCTCCGCCTGTCACACCGAAGATCATGGGTTCACGCCCCGACCAAAGAAACATCAAAAATTTTAGAAACGAATTTTTTCAATTAGAAGCAAATTTTTCTAAGCGGAGTCGCCCCTCGGCAGTTTTTTTGCAAGCTCTTCAGTGAAAACTGATCTATTTTGCAGATGCCGTTCGGAGTCGGCGTAAAAACATGTAGGTGTCGTCCCGCCAATTGTAAGATAAGTTCGGCCTAAAATCTCTTCGGAGGTTATCGCACCTTGCATTTATTTATTTATTTTTTTTTTATAATGGACCGAGTGAAAACAAACAAGATTTTTTTATTTTGTAGCCTTGACTGTAATTAAGAGGTATTGTTGTTATTTAAAATTCCTGGAATTTTGACTGAAAAGTGTTTGCTTATTTTTTATTCACATGGCTCGATTAGGTATAAATAGCGCCCACAAAATTAATCTCGGCATATTTTATACTTAATAAGTGGTGCAAAAGTTCTTTAAATAAAATGTATTCACGCATTTACTTAGCTATCCTGTTCGTTGTTCTAAGTTGCCGTGTATCCCATGCGAATGCACAATTTCGCATGATAAATGTCGAACCTATAGACATAAGTAAGAGCCCACACATGGTTGCTATAATAATTCGTTCAATTTATTCATGCGATGGATCACTAGTCACTTTGAAATCGGTGGTTACAGAAGCGGCTTGCGTATACGCGCATAGGAAGAGAGACCTCGAGGTTCTCGGTGGTGTAACCGACAGCACTAAGAAAGACTCAAGAGACGCGCAAACACGCAAAGTACAGGAGACAATTTGTGTTGATGGTTATACTAAAAAATCAGAACTTATGAATGTGGCTGTGCTTAAATTGGATGGTCATTTTAGAGAAACGCCAACAGTAAATCCAGTAAAATTGTGCGGTTGCGATTTAGAAACGGGCAATTTACTGACAGTTAATGGATGGAGCAATAAAAAGGCCGTCGAAAGTGCTAAACTATATATAAAACGAAAGGATGACTGCCGGAATCAATTGCGCAGTGTGGGGAAAAGTCTAGCAGAAACAGCGATTTGTGCTGCATATGATGGAGAAACTACGTTTTATGCAGTCGGTGGAGCAGGGGCACTTGTGAGCAGCAAACTGTGTGCGGTGGCATACAATAATATTTATGATAGCAAAATTCCGATTTTATTTACAGATTTAACACATAAAAATGTTAAAGACTTTTTAAATGACAATATAAATTTTGATGAGTAGTTATTCCTCCACAAAATACATATTTAAATAATTTTTAAATGATCTGTATACGTAAACTTTTAGTTAATTTTTAGTTTTTACACTTAAATAGTAGTACGTCTTCTTGTAATCTGTGTGAAAACTTTACATTTGCTAAATAATACGAAATAAATAAATAAATAAATAAATTCACTGTTGAGTGGGATATCACACTTAATCAACAGAACACCGAATTTCGAAATATTTTGAGATAGGTCGTTTTCGAAACACCAGCTGAGATATGGTGACATTCCACTCAACAGTCGAACTGGCGTTATTTGTTTTATATATCATGTGCAAACAAAAATGTTATGATTGCGAGTAAATAAATATTTTTGATTGTATGCAAAAACGGGCTCCAAGAAGAGCAGCGGGCAGAGAAGCAGCAGGCCATGCACGTGCTCCAGGCAATTCCTGGAAAGCCTCACGAGAGAGGAGGCAATGCTCTTCTTAGAGCATCAGAGGGATGAATCTCCCTCCACTAGCACTGGAGTATACAGAGAGCCGGCTCTTAAAACCGCGCACCCCAACGGCAATACCAAAACCCAAGGAGAGCAGCGCGGGCACGAAGAGCACTCCAACTAGGAAGCAGAGAAACCCGCGATCCCCAGTGGACCCCTATCCACTGGTGAGCAGCGCGGGCAAGTCAAAAAAGGTGAGCAGAAGGCGGCGGCAGGAAACAAACCCGCGATCCATGGAGGGCCCAGTACCTCCATTGCGCAGCGCGGGCCGAATGAGAAAACAAAAGATGTAACTGCCGGAGAGCGAGAAAAGCTGACAAAGAGAGGCTACGACGGTGCATCCAAGCACGAAAACCACCACCCTAGCAGTCCCTCTAGAGGGACGAGTAAGTCTAGGCGCTCACCGTCAGAGCATAACTCAAGTAGCAGCTCACAGAGCACCTATGGAAGGTCCCAGGAAGGGAAAAATAAAGAGCGGAACCCGGAGGAGTGGAAGCGGCCTAACAGAAGGCACAACAGAGGCAGGCAACCTGCACTTCCACCACGGGACAGTCCAGGAGCGCTGGATGATAAGAGACGCTTTGGACTAAGTGGGGCTGGGGTAAAAAGATATCTCCGATATCTAGAGGAAGGCCTGTCGCCCAGGGAGGCAAGAGCCAGGGCAGATGAGCGCAGGCATGAACCAGAGCACGGGCAGAGAAAAGCCAATGCTCAAAGTGGAAGCAGAGAAGGAAGAAGAGCACAGCCAGCGGCAGCTGACCAGCATGCGCCCGCTCCCGCTGAAAAGCGCAGGATCGGGCAAATTACGACGGAGGAAACTCCAAGCTCAAAAAGGCAACGGGCCCACGCTCCCAGGAACACTGCACCCACGGGCAGGGAGATTCAAGCCAGGGCGACTGGGGTACCCGCTGGGATGGCACCAAGGCAGCAGAGCTATTCGGAAGCCCTTAGGGGTATCCGAATAGCTGTTCTGCCCAGTAACTACCCGGCGGAGACCCTAAGTCAAGAGGACCTGACGAATCTCCAAGAGCTCATAATGGACGTAGTGTTCAGGGGATGTGGTCATGCTCTAGTTTTTTGCGGGGTATACTTCCGAGCAGGGCTCCTCCTCGTGGACTGCGAAGACAAAAAAACGGTTAAGTGGCTCGTTGAAGTAATACCGACGCTTGAGGGGTGGACAGGGCCACAATAATGCACGAGAGGCGGGGATGAAATACCGCCAACGCATAATGTGACTATGTTCCTCTCCAGAAGTGCGGAACGCCCCAAAGAGTTTGCGTTACGGCTCCTCGCTAACCAAAATGAGGGCCTCAGGACGCAGAGATGGCGCGTCATTAATTGTAGCGCAGAGGAAACAGACCTAAGTCTCGACGTAGGCATAGACGAGGAATCGTATCAAATCATACGCAGGAACGGACTTAAGCTGCACTATAGGTACGGCCTGGTCCTAGTGAGACCCTGGAGGCAGAGACAACCAGGGAATAGCGAGCAGCCGGAAGACAAGGCGGAGGCAGAGGGCACCGACAGAGGCGAGCTGTCGGACGAGAACATGACGGACGCGATCACCGATACCATCAGAGCTCGCGAGACCACAAACCCTCCCACCGCAGCAAGCAAGGACAAAATCGTGCAGCCTGGGGATGAAAAAGGAATCCCCACCACACAAGAGCTCATCGAGGGCCTTGACTTCCAGGAGCTGGAGCTGAATAGGCGGGACGAAAGCGAGAACGGATTGTCGGATGACGATGATCCGATGAGGCCGGCCGGGCCAAAATGACCGGCACAAGCATAAAAATAGCCCAGATCAACCGCCGTCACGCCATTGAAGCCTCGGCTGTCCTGGTGAGGAGGTTCGCCTCGGATGATCTGGGCATCGCCCTCATACAAGAACCTTGGGCTTACAAGGGATAGGTGAGGGGCCTTAATGTAAGTAATAACAGAGTTATTTGGGATCTCTCACAGCAGAGACCAAGAGCATGTGTAATGCTTAAGTCAAACATTAACTATTTTTGCATTACAGAATTTTTAAGCCGGGATCTGGTGGCGGTGCAGATCGAGGCAAAGGTGAATGGAGACAACACCAGCATTGTGCTGGCCGCAGCCTACTTCTCGGGGGACGACAGCACAGTCCCTCCAGTTAACGTGCAGAAGCTAGTGGAGCACTGCAGAAGAGCGAAACTTCCGTTGATCATAGGAAGCGATGCTAACTCCCACAACACGGAGTGGGGCAGCAATGATACCAACCAAGGGGGTGAGTGTTTACTAGAATATATAGTCAGCAACGATTTGAATATATATAACGTTGGGAGCAAACCGACGTTTGTCACGAGAGTCAGGGCAGAGGTCCTGGATATAACACTTGGCAACAACCTAACTGAGAATATGATCTCGAAATGGAGAGTCCCTCCCTATCGGATCATAGGATCATAAGGTTTGAGCTGGGTGCTGTATCGGGGCAATCCAGCGCTAAAAGAAATCCCAAGAAAACAGACTGGGGCAGCTACAAAAGTATCATAGAGGCTAACGCGGATAGTCTCAGAAATAAGAGCAGAAGCACTAACTGTACTGAGTTAGAGGGCAGAGTGGATAGAGCAAATCAGATAATGATAGATGCCTACAACTCCAGTTGCCGAGTCTCCTTAGTTAAGGGTAAGAAGGCAACCCCCTGGTGGTCGCATGACCTGACACTACTAAGGAAGAAAGTCAGGAAACTCTTTAACGGGGCAAGAAGAACCGGCAACTGGGAGGAATACACTCAAAATCTAACAAAGTACAATAAAGAGATAAGGAAAGCTAAGAGGGAAAGTTTCAGAAATTTCTGTAAGGGAATTACTAGCACACCTGCAGCGGCAAGGCTCCACAAGGCCCTAGCCAAAGAGCAGAGGGAGATTAATTTAGCGATTAGGCTTCCAGACGGTACCTATACCGGAACGGTGGAGGAGCGAGCGAGGGCCCTGCTACACACGCATTTTCCGGGTGCCTCTCCGCAACTACCGGAACCTGTGTTCCCCAGAGTGAAACCAATCCCATCAGACTGGCAACTGGCCAACTCCCTCTTCAGTGAGGCCAGAGTCAGATCGGCAGTGGAATCCTTTGAGAAATACAAATCTCCGGGGGTGGACGGCATCTACCCGGTGCTAATGCAGCAAGGGACACAGATTATCCCACATCTGGCCAGGATCATGAGAGATAGCCTGGCACTGGGATACATACCCATGATGTGGAGAAGAGCAAAAGTGGTTTTCATTCCAAAAGTAGGAAAAAAGGACTATTCGCAGGCAAAGTCCTTCAGACCAATAAGTCTAACTTCCTTTGTCTTGAAGGCAATGGAAAAGATATTGGACCGAGAAATCAGGTCGAACGCTCTCAAGAGCTGGCCCTTACATCATAGCCAGCATGCGTACAGAGCGGGTAGGTCCACGGATACAGCTCTGTACCAATTAACATCTGAAATACAGTGGGCGTTCGAAACAGAGGAAACAGTGATTTGCGCTTTCCTTGACATTGAGGGTGCCTTTGACAACACATCTCATGAAAGCGTAAACATAGCACTGCAGAGAAGAGGAATCCAGAGATGGATTGACAATCTACTCCGCACAAGAATCGCTGAATTCTATGTAGGCAACAGCGCAGTTAAGGTTAATACCACGAGGGGGTGCCCTCAAGGAGGTGTTCGATCACCCCTTCTGTGGAGCCTAGTAGTGGACGAACTCCTGCAAAAGCTATCTGACAGTGGCATAAGATGCCAGGGATATGCTGACGACATCGTCATAATTGCAAGCGGTAAGTTCGAGAGTACGCTCTGTGACATAATACATAGAGCATTGAATATTACGAAGGGATGGTGTGCCAGTGTGGGGCTTAACATCAACCAATCTAAAACGACCATCATCCCTTTCACCAGAAGAAGGGCCCTACCAGCCCTGAGAGCAATTACAATAGATGGCGTGGCACTAGAACATGGAACCGCGGTGAAATACTTGGGGGTCACTTTTGACACCAAGCTCCTATGGAAACAGCACTTCGACTCCATGAGAGCTAAGGCCACGAGGTCCATCATGATATGCAAACGTCCAGCAGGCAAATCATGGGGCTGTAGCCCGCATGTGCTAAGATGGATGTATACCATGATAGTAAAACCTATGATAACATACGGTTCGATAGCCTGGGCATCGAAAACAACTCGGGCAACGACGAGGCAAGCGCTGTCAAAACTTCAGCGACTGGCATGTGTATTCATCACGGGAGCTATGCGCACATGCCCTACAGCAGCGCTGGAGGCTATCCTCGATCTGACCCCGCTGCATATATCAATAGAGCAGTCAGCCAAGCGAACCCTCCTGAATATTGCTAAGGAGGGCTCGGGCATAGGTAAAGTTATATCGTCCCGAAACATGGAGGAATTGAGAGAGAAGATCCCAATCTCTCAACTCCCGAGGGATGATATCCTCAGGCAGATAGTCTATGAGAGAAGGTACAAAGTAGAATTGGGAGACAAGGGTACGTGGGAGGAAAGCAGAATTGTGTACATTCATCAGCTAAATAGAATAGTATGGTACACAGATGGCTCGAAGACGCCAGAGGGGATTGGATCTGGAGTCATTGGACCCAGAGCCAAGATATCAACGCCTCTGGGAGCACACCCGAACATTTTTCAAGCGGAAGTATTCGCTATAAATCAGTGTGCTGACCTGAACCTTCAGCGCGAATACTCCAACGAGACAATTGCCATACTCAGTGACAGTCAGGCCGCCCTCAAGGCGATCTCGGTGTCTGAAATAAAATCAGCACTAGTACTTGAGTGCGTTGAAAAGCTAAATCAACTAGGAGCACACAACAAACTGTTGTTGGCCTGGGTTCCTGGCCACAGGGGAGTGAAGGGCAATGAGCAAGCGGACAGCCTGGCAAGGGAGGCAGCAACGACACGACCTATTGGTCCTGAGCCGTTCCTGCCAGTAGGCCCGCAGGAAATCAGAGGGAATCTACTATTAGAAGAAAGGGAAAAGGGGGAAGAACACTGGCGCAATATGCCAGGCTTGAGGCAATCTAAGTTACTGCTGGGGGGCTACAACACAACTCGATATAGGGCATTAATGGGCCTGTCGAAAGATAACCTGAGGATTCTAACAGCTATTCTTACAGGATACTGCAGACTGAATAGCCACATGCAGAAGCTGGGCATACTATCGAACAACACATGCCGATTTTGTGATCGATCAGCGGAGACGGCGGAACATATACTCCTGGAATGTGACGCAATCTCAGGACGTAGGGCTAAGTTTTTGGGCTCACCATGGCCAGAGCACTCTCACATCAAATCCCTCAAGCCAGGTGAACTGCTAGGGTTCATCAGAGAAGTCGGCTTGGATGAGGTGGTGTGAAGCAGTTGAGGGCACAAGAGATCAATGGTCGCAGTGCGATCCTCAATTAATTATCTATCTATCTTCATTCATTCGATAGTCATTACAAATTTGCCATTATTATTTTTTCGAATTACTAGTTTTTCGAATTACTAGGCTAAGATACTTGGCTGGATCAGGGACTGTTATCAATCTTAGACCCACTATAGTTAAGAACTGTCGCGCGTGATTAGGTATCAGGTTCTGCACGAGGTGTCCCTGCTTCTAATGATAATTGCGGATCTAGAGAGGACAACTCGATAAAACCCGCACCCCTGAGTCATTATGAGGACTCTGTTAAGTGTCAAGATCGGTACACAACGTTGACGAACTGGATTGTAGGGCTTTTGATTAATTACTTTAGTTTTTGACTTGATGACTTTGGGCTGGTAGGCGCGGTATCCTGCCACCTTAGTAGGTCGGGGTGAAACCCTACCGAAATGGCTGGTAGGCTAATGCTGTACCTACCCACGTCACGTTAAAACCGTGGCGGGCCTCAAGGTACGTTCCGGCTCCGTCGCCGTTAAGTTGGTGGTGTAGGTGTGGTTGAAAATTTTCCCGCTTTGGGTCCGGTCTGGCTCTGAACGCATTACCAATAAGGTAATGCGTCGACCCTCGCGTGGCCTCCCTGCGTAGCATAGATAACCATGAGACCGTTGAAGGGCGACTACACAATCGGCTCCGGATAGCGGCCTTGAGGGGGGACTTTTTACAATGGACAATACTAACACGAATTCGCCAAGTGTGGGTTGCGGAAGAAGAGCGGTTTTGTTGGAAATCCATCAAATCAATCTTCAGCACTCTAAGGCGGCTTCCGCAAATTTGGTGCTCTGCCTTGAAAAAGGTGGAGTGGATATAGTCCTTGTCCAGGAGCCGTGGCTGATTAGTAACGGTAGAAAGATTTCTGGATTAAGGACTGGAAAATTCAAAACCTTGGTGCATGGGGAGACAGGTAGGCCTAGATCCTGTGTGCTTGTTAAAAAAGAGATTAAGGCTTTTATTCTCTCTAATTTCAGCAATAATGACGTAACTTCGGTCTGCCTCGAGCGAGGCAGTAATTAAATGTGGGTGGTCTCAGCGTACATGCCCATGGGGACCACCTGCGATATCACCGCTGAAGCAAAGCGGAGAGGTGTTGGCGTGATCATTCGTGCCGATGCTAATGCACATCATAGCATCTGGGGTAGCTCGGCTACCAACACTAGAAGTGAGTCTTTATTTGCTTTTATTGTAGATGAGGGGCTTTGTATATGTAATAGGGGAAATTACCCGACTTTTATTACTGCGGTAAGGGAGGAGGTCCTGGACCTCATCCTGGTTACTGCAGAACCGGAAAGTCGGATATCTGGCTGGAGGGTTCTCAACGAGCACTCCTTCTCTGACTACCGATATATTCAGTTCTCGGTGAATGAAGAACGTCCCGGTAAAATATCTTTTAGGAACCCTAAACGTACTAACTGGGACTTGTATTGTAGGAAGCTGGGAGAGCTGTTGCCTGCGGCGAATACCGTTAGTTCGGACCTGTCCGAATCTGAGTTAGACGTCCTGGTTGAAAACTTCACCTCGGCAAGTAATAACGTCTTTCAACTGTCCTGTCCATTGAAAACTTACAGGGGGGAGGGCAAGCCACCCTGGTGGTCGGACCTAAGAGCGTCCAGTCGGCGGCTTCAACAGAGCCAGGAGGAGTAAATTACCCTAGGACTGGGAGCTCTATAAGATGAGTCTAGGGATTTATATAAAAGAAAATAAGGATAGCCAAGCGAGAATCATGGCGAAGCTTCTGCGAAAACGTAGAAGGCTGCAATGAATCTGCGAGGCTTAAAAAAATACTCTCTAGGAATTGCGCTCCTCTGGTACCTCAGAGATGATGGTGGGGAGTGGTAGATGAGTAGCGAGGAGTCATTAAAGCTTTTACTGGACAATCATTTTCCCGATGTCCCAGTTGCGCGGGGATCTTCGCCTGCATAGTCGGCGGTCGTTGGCCATGCAGAAGTGCCTGCCATACCAATACGGAAAGTCAAATAACCTGGGCTATAGGGTCGTTCCAGCCCTATAAGTCTGCGGGCCCGGATGGCATCATTCCTGCGCAACTTCAAAAGTCTTTAGGGATTTCCTGCTGCTGGTCATTATTTACACTAACTGCCTCAGGCTTAACTATATTCCGAAGTCTTGGTACACGGTTAGGGTTACCTTTATTCCGAAGGCCGGCAGAAGCTCTCATGTATCACCTAAGGATTTTAGGCCAATCAGTCTCTCGTCGTTTCTTCTTAAAACGATCGAGCTGTTGATTGACCTGTACCTACGGGAAAGCATAACTCGGGAGTTACTGTCGGCTTCACAGCATGCGTACTGCATCGACGGAAGCAAATAGAGAGGTCCCTAGAACACAAAGAGTTCGCTCGGGGTGCCTTTCTAGATATCGAGGGGGCTTTTAAAAATGTCTTACCGAGGGCAATCGAAAAAGCTCTGGTGGGTTTAGGAGTCGGGGCGGCTCTGGTTGAATTTATTAGCCAACTTCTATGCGGCAGAATTGTCGCAGCGGAGTGGGGAGGGGCCATAATTAAGAGGAAGGTGTGCAGGGGCATGCCATAGGGGGTATCCTATCTCCTCTGCTCTGGGTTATGGTAGTCAGCGACTTTTGGGGGAGCTTGAAGCCAATGCTGGTCGGGTGGTTGCCTATGCAGACGACCCCGCTATCCCAGCCAGAGGCAAATATCTGGGCACCCTGCGCGATGTTCTGCAGGGCTACCTGGATACTGTGGCTAGGTGGGCTGAATCATGTGGATTGAAGGTCAACCCGTGAAATACGGAATTGGTTCTTCTTACAAGGAGATACAAGATGCCCGATTTCAGAACTCCCGCGATTGAAGGGGTACCGTTGTTACTTTTTGATAGCCTTAAATATCTGGGGATTGGTTTGGACAAGATACTCTCCTGGAGACAAAATGTGGAAGACAGGGCCAGGAAGGCTGCGGTTGCCTTGTACTGCTGCAGAGGGGCTATCGGAAAGAGATGGGGACTCTCGTCAGGATTAGTACACTGGCTTTATGAGATGGTGGTCAAACTGATTCTGCTATATGGGTTGCTGGTCTGGTGGAAAGCACTGGACATAGCGACCACCTCCAAACTGTTAATGTCAGTGCAACGGACGGCGCTAATCGGTATCAGTGGCGCTCTCAGAACAACACCTACCTTGGCACGGAATGTCACGCTGAACAGAAATCCAGTAGATACTGCGGGAAAGGCGGCCGCGGCAAGGTCGTTGGTCAGGCTTCGTGATATGGGCTATGGGCTTTCTGACTTCGGACACTCTAGCCTTCTTACCAGTTTCGACTTTATCCCGGACATAACGGACTATTGTATGCCGATAGAGCTAAATGTAAGCCGCAAGTTAAGTTCGCTGATCCCTGCAGTGTATTCCAAGAGGAAGTTGCTGAGATTAAGGATGCGGTGAATGAAATGCTATCCAGTGCTACTACGGTTAGGGAATTTAACATCTACTCTGATAGCCAACCGGCTAACAAGGCTCAACTACAGTACAATCGGGGGTGGTCTGGGAGTGCCTGACCTCGCTTGCGCGATTGAATCGAATTATTTTACAATTAATATTATCTGGGTCCCGGGCCATAGTGATATCCCGGGTAACTGTCAAGCGGATATCTTAGCCCGCATCGGTACAAATGAACCGGATAAAGATGGCTGTAGGGATTGCGGGATTCCGCTGGCCACCTGTGGATTACTTTTCCATAGCTGGGCCTGGGCTCCTGGGTAGGTATGCCTGTCGTAAGAGGCGACTAAAATACCAGATTCAAGGGGCTGTGTAGCGCAACCCTTCAGGTTGCCAGCGCAATATATAGCTTCTCCAAACCCAATTGTCAACCTCACCTATCAGCGGCGAATCCTGTTTCACTAACAGACGAGGCTCTGGCGACCCCAAGCTCCTCATGGAACTTGGTGGTGGGGAGGGAGGGAATGGCCTGAAGGTTTAATGTGGCCACATAAATCGTTCCCGAGATGATCGGGCTAGCACTTTAATGTATCCGGCAAAGGACCATCACATCGATAACACTCCCCAAATCCTTCGGGGAGCAACCTTATCATTACAACAACAACAACAACATAGCTGGGCCTCAGCAAACGTTGGGCGGACACCACGTCTTGCATGGTAGCAAGATCTTTCTGGCCGAAATTGGATGGCAGGAGGTCTGCTGAAATAATTGGGTTCACTAAGGCTCACCTATCATTGGTCATTGGGGCTTTGACAGGGCACTGTCCGATGGGTATCCATGCGGTACGTGTCAATATCCTGGAAACTCCATCCATCTGCAGCTGTATGGAGGATGATGAGGGGAATCACCAAATCACTTTATGCTTGATTGCCCATTGCCGGTCGCGACTAACTTGGATCTCTCGAGAATTTATCCAAAGTCGAGACCGGTATCATTCGGAGCTTTATCGTTGCTACCCAACGATTCTCTAAGTATCTAGATTTAAGTCACCGTTATTTTTGGTGTATGTGGTATCACAACGGACCTTCGTGTTGTCCAAGTGATCTATCCTTATCAGGGCAGCTAACCTAACCTAACCCAACCTAAGTTTTAGGTATGAATGATTCGCTCATTACCATTTCTTCAAATCGTTCGTTCTATTTAAATTCTTACTGTGCATATATCAGTGATCTCAATTAAAAAGGTATTTAAATAAATTTTAACGCTTAGCATACTTCAACCTAATCGACAAACGTTTTAAGCGTGGTAGTTATTTCAAATTTTAATCTGAGGAAATTCTTTTAACTATTTAATTTGTTTAGAGATATTTATAATGTTTTTCACCAAAAATGGCAATGAAGTTAAAGGCCATATATGCAAAAATAATTTTAAATTTTCTGGAAACACATCAAATTTAAATGACCATCTACGCCGAAAGCATCCGTCTTCCTCAGAACAAAGGAATGTAACTTCAGCAGAAATAGCGCATGTAATTTCTGAAAAGGAACGTAGTTCCACTTCTCTTTCGACAACTAATCTAGTAAGTACAGCGAGTAGTTCCTTAAAATACCTTTCGAAGACATTTCCAATAGTGGATGTTTGAGAAAGACTGTTCAAACAAAATTATTTGTTAGCAGCTCACGTTATGAGCTCTCAGAACAAGAAAAAAACAAGTAAGAACGGGACTGTCTTCGGCTGTGCCGAAGACTTCATACCTTTCATGAATGGGGCTGAACAATAATCTTATCCCGTTCGTAATCTCCGAATAATCGGATGTATAAGATAAGAAATATATAGTGAACAGATCTGCATACCTTAACGATTTTTAAGATAAATATAAAATAAAAAACAGGTAGGTACTTTGTGTGAGGATGCAAAGTTTCTGGTTTTTTGTGGTCTGGGTGTAAAAACTATGACTGCGAATCATGTATTTCAACAACATATGACGTAAACGTAACTATTTGATGAAATTTGATGAATTTTGAAGCTTCTAGCCGTAAAAAGGGGCAAAAATGACAGTTTATATGAAGTATATAATATATATACCACCGATCTCTATGATTTTTTCAGACAATAATATATGCTATATACGTTAGCATTTGGTGAAAGTTGAAGCTTCTAGCTGTTAAAATGGGGAAGAAATTGCGCAAAGTTTCTTATCTGAACAATCGGTTGTATGGGATATATACTATATATACCACTGGTATCTATGATTATTTCAGACAACAATATATGCTATATACTTAAGCATTTGGTGAAAGTTGAAGCTTATAGCTGTTAAAATGGGGTAGAAATTGCGAAAAGTTTCTTATCTGAACAATCGGTTGTATGAGATATATACTATATATACAACCGATCTCTATGATTTTTTTAGACAACAATATATGCTATATACGTAAACAATCGGTGAAATTTGAAGCTTATAGCTGTTAAAATGGGGTAGAAATTGCGAAAAGTTTCTTATCTGAACAATCGGTTGTATGAGATATATACTATATATACAACCGATCTCTATGATTTTTTCAGACAACAATATATGCTATATACGTAAGCACTCGGTGAAATTTGAAGCTTATAGCTGTTAAAATGGGGTAGAAATTGCGAAAAGTTTCTTATCTGAACAATCGGTTGTATGAGATATATACTATATATACAACCGATCTCTATGATTTTTTTAGACAACAATATATGCTATATACGTAAACAATCGGTGAAATTTGAAGCTTATAGCTGTTAAAATGGGGTAGAAATTGCGAAAAGTTTCTTATCTGAACAATCGGTTGTATGAGATATATACTATATATACAACCGATCTCTATGATTTTTCAGACAACAATATATGCTATATACTTAAGCATTTGGTGAAATTTGAAGCTTCTAGCTGTTAAAATGGGGTAGAAATTGCGAAAAGTTTCTTATCTGAACAATCGGTTGTATGAGATATATACTATATATACAACCGATCTCTATGATTTTTTCAGACAACAATATATGCTATATACGTAAGCAATCGGTGAAATTTGAAGCTTATAGCTGTTAAAATGGGGTAGAAATTGCGAAAAGTTTCTTATCTGAACAATCGGTTGTATGAGATATATACTATATATACAACCGATCTCTATGATTTTTTCAGACAACAATATATGCTATATACGTAAGCATTTTGTGAAATTTGAAGCTTCTAGCTGTTAAAATGGGGTAGAAATTGCGAAAAGTTTCTTATCTGAACAATCGGTTGTATGAGATATATACTATATATACAACCGATCTCTATGATTTTTTCAGACAACAATATATGCTATATACGTAAGCAATCGGTGAAATTTGAAGCTTATAGCTGTTAAAATGGGGTAGAAATTGCGAAAAGTTTCTTATCTGAACAATCGGTTGTATGAGATATATACTATATATACAACCGATCTCTATGATTTTTTTAGACTACAATATATGCTATATACGTAAACAATCGGTGAAATTTGAAGCTTATAGCTGTTAAAATGGGGTAGAAATTGCGAAAAGTTTCTTATCTGAACAATCGGTTGTATGAGATATATACTATATATACAACCGATCTCTATGATTTTTCAGACAACAATATATGCTATATACTTAAGCATTTGGTGAAATTTGAAGCTTCTAGCTGTTAAAATGGGGTAGAAATTGCGAAAAGTTTCTTATCTGAACAATCGGTTGTATGAGATATATACTATATATACAACCGATCTCTATGATTTTTTCAGACAACAATATATGCTATATACGTAAGCAATCGGTGAAATTTGAAGCTTATAGCTGTTAAAATGGGGTAGAAATTGCGAAAAGTTTCTTATCTGAACAATCGGTTGTATGAGATATATACTATATATACAACCGATCTCTATGATTTTTTTAGACAACAATATATGCTATATACGTAAACAATCGGTGAAATTTGAAGCTTATAGCTGTTAAAATGGGGTAGAAATTGCGAAAAGTTTCTTATCTGAACAATCGGTTGTATGAGATATATACTATATATACAACCGATCTCTATGATTTTTTCAGACAACAATATATGCTATATACGTAAGTATTCGGTGAAGTTTGAAGCTTCTAGCTGTTAAAATGGGGCTAAAACTTGCGAAAATATATATATATATATATATACTATATATGTATACTATATATACCACCATATATATACTATATATACCACCGATCTTTATGATTTTTTCAGACAATAATATATGCTATATACCCAAGCATTCGTTGAAATTTGAAGCCTCTAGCTCTTAAAATGGGGCAGTAATTACGAAAAGTTCCTTATCTGAACAATCGGTTGTGGGGGATATATACTATATATACGACCGATCTCATCAATTTTTTCAGGCAACAATATTTGCAATATACGAAAGTATATGGTGAAGTTTGAAGCTTCAATCTGTTAAATTGGGTAAGATATTACAAAAATCCTCTTTTTCTGAAAAATCGGTTGTATGGAGGATATATGCTATAGTGGTCCGATCCGGTCGGTTCCGACAAATGTCCAATCGGACACCCAAATACACCCGCTCACCAAATTTTATTAAGATATCTCAAAAATTGAGGGACTAATTTGCATACAAACAGACAGACGGAAAGACGGACAGACGGACAGACGGACATGGCTAAATCAACTCAGCTCTTCAACCTATTTCGGTATACTTAATGGTGGGTCTATCTATTTTCCTTTAAGGACTTACAATTTTCGGTTTCGTGACGAAATTAATATACCATTTCATTTTCATGAAAGGTATAATAACATAGTTGAATCTCTTTTAAAAATTATTACAAAGGACTTGCAGTCGCTTTCCATCGATGAAAATGAAGGATTTGTAGAATATAAAAAAATGCTTCAGCCATTATATTCTTTACGAAACATAAACATTTTATCAAATACAATGCTACCTTTTAAGTACAAAGAGGTAAGAAAGAAACTTCATGACTTGCTCAGAGACCAAAAAACCTCAGTGGGTTGTGAACAAAAACCATTTGCATATCATGCTTGCGCTTTGCATAACATGTAACAAAGTCATTTAAATTGAATATTTTCATTATTTACTTCAAGCAAAATTTACACAATTTTAGTCACATTCGACATTTTGTCTTATATAGGTTTGTTCTTTAGTTACCCCGGGGGGTACCAAAACAATCCAGAAATTGTTCTTTTGTATACTAAATGTACTACAAACAAGTAAGAAAGGCTAAGATCGGGTGCAACCAAACATTACATACTCAGCTGAGAGCTATGGAGACAAAATAAGGGAAAATCACCATGTAGGAAAATGAACATAGGGTAACCCTGGAATGCGTTTGTATGACATGTGTATCAAATGGAAGGTATTAAAGAGTATTTTAAGAGGGAGTGGGCCATAGTTCTATAGGTGGACACCTTTTCGAGGTATCGCCATAAAGGTGGACCAGGGGTGACTCTAGAATTTGTTTGTACGATATGGGTATCAAATGAAAGGTGTTAATGAGTATTTTAAAAGGGAGTGGTTCTTAGTTCTGTAAGTGGACGCCTTTTCGAGATATCGTTATAAAGGTGGACCAGGGGTGACTCTATAATGTGTTTGTACGATATGGGTATCAAATTAAAGGTATTAATGAGGGTTTTAAAAGGGAGTGGCGGTAGTTGTACATTTGAAGGTGTTTTCGAGATATCGAACAAAATGTGGACCAGGGTGACCCAGAATATCATCTGTCGGGTACCGCTAATTTACTGATATATGTAATACCACGAACAGTATTCCTGCCATGATTGCAAGGGCTTTGGATTTCGCCCTGCAGAACTTTTTCATTTTCTTCTACTTAATATGGTAGGTGTCACACCCATTTTACAAATTTTTTTCTAAAGTTATATTTTGCGCCAATAAACCAATCCAATTACCATGTTTCATCCCTTTTTTCGTATTTGGCATAGAATTATGGCATTTTTTAAATTTTTCGTAATATTCGATATCGAAAAAGTGGGCGAGGTCATAGTCGGATTTCGTTCATTTTTTATACCAAGATAAAGTGAGTTCAGATAAGTACGTGAACTAATTTTAGTTAAGATATATCGGTTTTTGCTCAAGTTAACGGTCCAGCGGAAGGACAGACGGTCGACTGTGTATAAAAATTGGGCATGGCTTCAATCGATTTCGCCCATTTTCACAGAAAACAGTTAACGTCATAAAATCTATGCCCCTACCAAATTTCAAAAGGATTGGTAAATTTTGGTTCGACTTATGGCATTAAAAGTATCCTAGACAAATTAAAAGAAAAAGGGCGGAGCCACGCCCATTTTCAAATTTTCTTTTATTTTTGTATTTTGTTGCACCATATCATTACTGGAGTTGAATGTTGACATAATTTACTTATATACTGTAAAGATATAAAATTTTTTGTTAAAATTTGACTTTAAAAAAAATTTTTTTTAAGTGGGCGAGGTCGTTTTCCGATTTTGCTAATTTTTATTAAGCATACCTGTAGTAATAGGAGTAAGGTTCCTGCCAAAATTCATCATGATATCTTTAACGACTGCCAAATTACGGCTCGCAAAACTTCTAAATTACCTTCTTTTAAAAGTGGGCGGTGCCACGCCTATTGTCCAAAATTTTACTAATTTTCTATTCTCCGTCATAATCTCAACTCACCTACCAAATTTGATCGCTTTATCCGTCTTTCGTAATGAATTATCACACTTTTTGTGTTTTTCGACATTTTCGATTTCGATAAAGTGGGCGTGGTTATAGTCCGATTTCGTTCATTTTAAATAGCGATCTGAGATGAGTGCCCAGGAACCTACATACCAAATGTCATCAAGATACCTCAAAATTTACTCAAGTTATCTTGTTAACGGACGGACATGGCTCAATCAAATTTTTTTTCGATACTGATGATTTTGATATATGGAAGTCTATATCTATGCCGTTTCCTTTATACCTGTACAACCAACCTTATCCAATCAAAGTTATTATACTCTGTGAGCTCTGCTCAACTGAGTATAAAAACATCGGTACTGGCCTCAGGCTATCTAAATAGCAGATCAAACGAATGAATGAATGAATTAAAAAATTCATTCGATAGTTAAAATCATTCAGTAACTAACTATCGATAGATGAATTCATTAGATAGTTGCCAACAGTAGAAGCCAACGTAATCGGCTATTGAATTCATAGAATAATGATACCATAGCCAACCAATTAATTTTTAGTTTTCGCCCATACCCATAATCTATAAATTTTTGCGCTGGCGAATTTATTCATATGTTGGAGATTCTATTTTTCGTTTCGAAATTTTTTACATTTTTTATTTCATGAAGTTATCACATATTTTATGTTAAGGCACCGATAACCGATGCCAGTATACATATATCTGTATGAAAATATATTTACGAATTAGGCGTTATGAATATGGAAAGTTTTCCAGGGCATTGAAGAGCTGATATTTTACCAAAATATGATTTTACTTTGGCTAAAGGTGTCCTGGAAACCCTTGAAAAGTGGAGCCGCTATTAAAAAAAATATACTTGGAGATGTAAGCCTAAACTTCGCTTCCAATTTAAGTTGTGCTTCTTCTTAGTTTTTCATACAAATCGGAGGGACGTGACCTGCGTGTTTAATGCCAACAGAAATACATTCGAAGTATTCGCAAAGCTACTTCCAAGGAGCGACCCCGCCTAGAACTTGTTTCCTAATTGAAGCAACGTTTTTATTAGTTGTTGATGTTGCCTTGTGCGGGACTTTAACGCGAGACCTTCAGTGTGTTTGGCGGAGCACGCTACCATCATCCCAGCGAACACAGTATCTAACATTAGAGAAATATTGTCATTTTATATTATAACTCTAATGTTGTTCTTTAGTACATCTCTTATCGAAAACTAGGTCAGAGTTCTTGGATATAATTCGATTAGAGAACGGTTTAAGAAGCACTAAAACGCGATGTTGTCATAGCTACCGATTACCGAAAGTAAGAATATTTGTAGGCTTTGAATTATAAGAAGCATTTGAAATATATTCATATCAAGTATATGTATAAGCTTACAACCCATTAAACATTTTGTTTAAAATATGAGTAAATTGATTTTAAATAATTGCATTTAATTCCGCTTCAATTAAAAATTCATATTATAAACCAATTTGTAACTGACGTTATAATTCGATTAGAATTTTAACCCTGTTCTCGATATCCAGAACAAAGTTCCGTTGTTGTTGCTGTTGTAGCGATAAGGACACTCACCGAAGGCCTTGGGGAGTGTTATCGATGTTGATCGTCCTTTTCGGGATGCAGATGCGGTACGTTCCGGTAACAAGCACCATGAACGTACTATCCCCACCATCTCGGGAACGATTTGGTATGACCACATGCAACCTTCTAGCCATCCCTCCCTCCTAGGTCCACCAGGAGTTCGGTGTCGCCAGAGCCCTCGGCTGTTAATAAAAAGGATTTGGCACAGCTAGGTGAGGTTGCCAATTGGGTTGCAGAAGCTACATATTGCGCTGGCAACCCCTTGAATCAATTTGGTATTTTAGTCGCCTCTTCCGACAGGCGGGTATATCCTAGGCCCCCCAACCCTAGAGTAATATGATTCGTTTTCTAGTCGTTCCTAATATAAATGTATGTTGGGATATGCATACCTCTTAAATAATATTATGCTTCATCTAACATCTTACATTCAGGATACCCCCATACCGTGAGCAAAGATGGTAACACATCAACAATTTCATTTGTGAAAAGTGCTGCAAGTCAAAGATTCCCTTTCGAAACATTTTGTTATACGTATAAGGTGTTATGGCATGGTTTCTTCCACAGATGTGATAGCTCAGTCGGTTCACTAGAATTTTCTTTTTTTTTTTAGGTGCAGTTGTAGGTCTCTCTGGATTAAATTTGAAACCTAGTTCTGCGCACCCATTTTAGCGAAGACCTGTATAATCTAATTTTGACACCAAATTTGGTTTTTACATATACATATGTAAAACAAAAAAGTTCGATATTTAAGTTCAAACTCTTAACCATGTACTAGCGTACACGGCAGACGCCGTGCTGCCATCATATTTTAAAACTGGACTTCCCTACCCTCTATCACGGTCTATATCATCGAACAAACTACAACTTATTCATCCAATTCTTCTTCTTATTCCTTTCCTTTTACCCTTCATCTCCACTCAATTCTCATTCTAATTTTCCCCCTCACCCGCAAACCCAATCCCAATCTCACTCCCACTCTAATTTCAACTCCCACCCTCATTCCTATGCTTACTCCCTCTTCCACACCATCTATATCTCTGACCTTAATTACCTAATATATGGAACCTATAAACCAAATATTGGATACCCCTTCAGTAACGGATATAATGCGGATTCTATATTTTGGCTCCACTCCCACTCTCACTCGTACTCCCGCTTACAAGCGTTCTACCTATCCCAACTAAATTAGTAAAAGAAAAAGAAAGCACGCAAACAATAATTATTGTGTCAAAAAATAACTATCTCAACTACCAACTTACAAATATCGAATCAAGCAAAAAGGTAATGCATTTCATTGAATAAACTTTATTTGCATTTTTGTAGTAAGAGTGAAGATTGGCCCGTTGGTCCACCTTTAACAAGGTGTTTATCAGCACAATTCTATTATGTAGTATTCGGCATTACGATGCACACTGCCAAACACAAAGTAATAAAACACTTGGGGAAACTTTAATTGGTTTTGTGTATTGTGTTTGTCACTATATTACACAGATCTTCTAGTGTGCATTGAAATACACGAATGCACGCACAGCTCGTGCGCACTACGAAGGAGTTTTGTGTTTCACTACGCAGGCAGTCGGGGCAAAAATATTAGTTTAAATAGCGAAGGCTTGTTTGTTAAGCAATTCGCTTGAAATTTGTTACATAGGTAATATTAGAAAAGTTTTTTTCCGGAAAGTGGACCAGGGACCAACCTATTAAAAAAAAAATGGGTGAGATTACTTATGTAGGCTCTTAAACTTTTTTAACATTAAAAATTAGTTTTTAATTGCATGCAAATAGTTAATTACAATAAGATAATAAAAGGAATGGAAAAAAGTCAATAAATTTCAATTTAAATTTGAAAAATTTTAAAATTATTTATTATTTACACTAGGTGTAACATAAATTAGCGAATTAATCTTCCGGTAATGACTGAATCGGAACTTCAGTTATCAGTGGCTTATGATAAAAAGGGCTTCCTATATACCAAATTTCAAGCAAATCGAACCATTAATAGAATTTGTTCAAATAGATCGGTCCCTGGTCCACATCTCTGAGAGAAACTATTCAAAAGCACTCTCCGCGTCGTTGCGAAGCTTTGCTATATGGCTATATGGCTTATTACCTGCTGTAACTTACAGGGATATATCCCATAAGGCCCTGGTGACTTCAATGAAATAAAAGTAGAAAAATCCCATTGCACTCGCTTGACAGTGGTGAGCTTTGTTAATAGGCTTCTTTCTCTACCATTAAGGGTCGGCAAGCCGACCATATATATGAGTGTTGATAGCCTGCTATACAGTTAGGAAGGTCAGTTTTAAGTAAGCGTTTACATGTCTTTTCCGGCTGATTAGCGTAGCTCCCATCTGTTTTCTTAAGAGCACCAATTACAGTGGGCTTTTTGGTGTCGAGCCGATATTGGAAAATCATTAATCTTCTCACAATATTCTCTTCAGGTAGCACTTTTAGATCTCCCAATTTCTTCGTTGTATGATGTTAGAGCGATTCTTTATGGATCCAATGGGAAAACGAATAATGAACAAAGCGACTACCCCACCAGTACCTGTTGTACTTAGTGAAAGAAGCAAGCGTTGGACCTCTTATTCAGGATAATGGGTTTTGGGTTAGAGGAAGGTCATTCAACTTTTTGCTATTTTTATCACTCTTTAAGCCGGCGTCTGTTTTGAAAGCTGCATTTCCTTTTTGTAGTTACGAGTATATTAAATGTTATATAATGTATAAGCAATCAGCAGCTGCAATAAAAAACTGTTAACCATAAAGTTGGTGTAGACCAATAATGGACATAAAAATCTTTTCCCTTGACGGCAAAAGTTTAAATTTGTTGCTGCCTTTGGATCGGTATAGTCAACTGAGTGATGTGTTAAGCCACTAGTAGACAGTGGGAACGGATTTGATAAAGCGGAAATATAAAAACAGAAGGACAATAAAAATGGTTAAACACCAACAACAACAACAATGGTATCTACTCCGCACGCACCTTACCGTTACTGATACTTACCGACTATTGTGAATTGTATCGTCTGCGCGCCATTTGACAGCTCCCCCTTTTCTTTATAGCACTTTTCATAGCACATTCATTAAATTTTTTTTTGTTTTTTGTCTATCCACAACACTTGACACATTTTGTCATGCAAACGCTTATGCTTGGCGCTTCGCAAAATGTGACAGTATATATACATTTTTGTTGTGCAATTTTGTTTTTTTTTTTTTTTTCTACAAAAAGTGTTCGTATACAAATTTTATTTGCGCGCATTCATTTGGTATGATAATTCCCGCAACAGCTATTCAAGTTGTCATATAAATATACCCAAATCGCAGAGATAAAGAAAGATGACTGACTATACAAAATATGAATGAAATTTGACAGCCGGAAAGTGCAGCGACACATTTGGTGAGGTGCTGAAGTGCGCGGCGGATACATAAAATTTCAAAGAGGGATTTTAGTGCACATGATAGTGGCAAAAGAGAGGAATGCAAAATTGCGTAAAGGAAATTTTTCAACTGTGCACAGCGTCGACAAAGTTTCCAGTGGGTAACAAGCGTGCCTCTATATCAGAGGTTCCCAGAGTTCGTAGGTTGTCGAAGATCTATTCGGTCTTCACGTAAGCAAAAGTAGTGTGATATTCAGCAGAGCAAGTAGTGAATCAGCAAACATCTCATGCGTAAATTATGTACTAAATTTTTTTTTTCTAATTACTATTTTAAAACACAAGCTGCTAAAAAAATTTCAGTTTACACTTGAAGTTTTGCTGGCTGTGTCCGCCACTAATTTGAAAATATCCATGAGTTCGCTGTTATACGGAAAGACCTGTTTCAGAACTTTCATTGCCCTGTTCTCATTTAATTTGCGCTCACAACTACCTCGGCTCTCAGTCAGTATTAAAACGCCTTGTTCCTTACTGCCGCTCAAATGTTACCGCGGTTCCCGCGGTATGATCCCTATTTGATTTATGAATGTTTGAGCGATATCTAAGCTTTTGACAGAAAGCACTCCACTACCTAATAAGTTACCATGAGGAATTATTTCACGAACCAATCTCAGGTGTTCGATGTCTGTGAATTTAGCAACGAACTCGATATCATATTTTAAGTTTTTTATCTTATAGAAAATAAGATCATGGAACAAATCACCTAGGCGGTCTTTACAAAAAAAAAAATTACAGAAATTTGTCTGGATTTGAAGCATTTTTGTGGTCTAAACGCCGAGAGCTTGGCGAAATTAAGAACTTTTAACGTGAACTAAAAAATGTTAAAAAGCACTTTCTGTTAAAAAGCATTTGCTGTCGGTTGTTATAAGGCAAAATACAAATTTTACTTTTCCCTCCTACACGTTTCGATGATTCCGCTTCTTCTTCAGGGAGTCTCATTTTCATTTAAAAAGAAAGTGCCATCGCTGTTTCCAATTCGCGAAAGGGTACCGCAGCCAAGAAGAGACTTTCATGATTTCTGGGATGGCCAAATCTCTTTAAACAGTTAAAATCGAGGTGTTGGTGTTAGATCCTATTTTACACTAGGCATATGAGAAGTAAGGCTATCCATATTCATTGTGGCAGCACATATTATTAACAAGTAAAATCTTAGCCTTTTACGGTATCCAAAGCTTAGAATCAAGACGTAAATCTGGTTAGCTGGTGTATGCGTAATACCACCGACCAAGTCTGATACAAGGCCAGACTTTGAGAAGTGATGTTATTTCTAGTCCCACAAGTAGCCTCACGTGACTCACTATGTCGATGGTCAAATCAATGAATTTTTCTCGCATCGCTGTTTTCCAAAGGTTTATTCCATGGAGAGTGTCTACGTCGTCTTTGCTGTTGTAGCAGTGCTTTGCCCAATCCAATAGATGTGACCACTCACAAATTGTCATCAATATCCTCTAACGGTAGTCCAAAAAAACTTGTTGTTTCAAGATGATTGGATCAGATAGACAAGAGTGTTAGAGGCATTGGTTCCACATTGAAATTGAAAATATGGTTGTTGTCATGGCGGGATACGCCACAAGTGGAACATACATTTGGTATATCGGGTATGATTCTGTATGGGTAAGTGTTTAACCTATTACAGTAGCCACATCGAAGTTGAGCAAGCAATGCATTACATATTGCCGGCGGAAAGTGCTCGCACATTTCTTCGCATGCGATAGCACTTTACGGGTGACCAAAGTTTACTAACACCGCCAGAGAGGTTACTGTTTTTAAGTGTTCCTTCCATATCACCCCCTTGTGTTTGGTTACGAGCTGTCTGATGCGCAGCTTTATGTCACTAATTTGAGGGTATCCAAGGTCTTGCTGTCCTACAAGGTCATGTTCTCTCTCAATGACGTCGGATAGTTTGGTAGAATAAACGCAGACAAAATTAGGTTACGAGAAGTGCAATAATGGGAAAGATTTGACAATTTTAAACCAGCTGGCAGAACATACAGAATAAAATATCTGTTCGCCGTGGTGTGGTGGCAGCATGCTCCGCCTTGCACATCGTAGGTCCTGGCGTCAAGTCCCGAGCAAGTCTACATCGAGAGAGCATTTAGAGAAATGCTTTTTTAAATTAGAAACAAGTTTTCTTTTTAACGGGGTCGCCCCTCGGAAGTGCTTTAACAAACACTCCGATTTCTGCCATGAAAAGCTTCTTAATAAAATGCATATCTTAATAACGAGCTTTAACAAAGCACAGGAAATGTTTAGTTCTATATACAAAACCTTAAAAATTTGCAAAAGAATAAGCACACATACAATGTCTTACCAAACTATTCATTTCCGAGGCAAAAAAATATTAATTTGTATTCTTCGCCATATACATAACTACAAAAGCTACGTAGCCCATAGGTTTTTCATTTCAATTTAAACAAAAACTTTTGCCACCAAACAAATTACCCAAAATAAAAGAACAAAAAGAAAGTAATAGGCGAAAAAATATTTTTGCGCAAATGAATGCGATATGACCTCTGACAACATACTGCGGACTGTCTAAAATCCACAACCATGCAACTAACCAACCACATGGCCTATGCAAAGAGCTTTCATATTATGGTGCTGTCTTTTGTGCTAGCGGCGTACGGAGCTTGTGGCTTGTATAGCACCCAAATAAGCGGCAGCCGGCAACTTAAAAAAAAAAATTCAATTTTTTTGCTATTCGCTATTCACTCAGTCCTTCATATGCTTTTGATAATTTATAAAAATGCGCCTACGCAGCGGTGCGGCACAACTGCTCCGAGCTCGTGTAGGCAAATATCAGTTAGTGCGACTGGCATTGGGTTGTGTGATACTACGGTCATAACTGTATACATGAATAGATAAAAAGGAAATGATGTATTTGGGTTTGTGGTGGTATATGGGATATTAAAAAAAAAGTTTTGGAAGTTAATCAAACCAAGGAAACTGTAATGAATTAAAAGAGGGGTATTATAATACCGTTACCATTACTATCTTTAGTAGCTTTATGGCAAGTGAACACCGATTGCGTTATCTCAAGATATCCACTAGGAAATCGCGAAAAGCTTGTAGGAAACGTATTGGTTGCGTAAGTTAGGGTCACTTTCACATAGTTCCGAATTCTGCGACGTGTCTGGACCGAAATACAATCTCTTTGTTCTGCAAAAAGCTAGAAAATCAACCATGAAGTGGCTTGAAGAATCCACTTAATCATACTTCAGATAGCTGGAATAGGAAGGGGTAGTCCGCACCGTGTTTATTTAACTTGCTCGAGACTCATTTTTACACCACTTGTCGTCTGGCCAACATAACTTCTAATTACCCCCAAGCCTACGATATTAGACTTACAAAGTGGCTCTTATCTCTGAAGAGAGAAGCCTTAAGGGTCACGATGGGCATACTGACGGACATTGCCTTCTGGCGTCACATGTTTATAAGTTAGGCCTCGTCAGTAACAACAAGTACAGGAAGTGTTAGATGCAGGAAGAAACGTTTGAGCACGTTCTGTGTTCGTGTCCTGCGCTCGCCATGTTAAGGCTCCAGCTATTAGGGACGGCAGAGTTGCCAGATCTCGAGGCAGCAATTAAGCTGGATCCTAGAAAACTGCTAGGATTTGCCAAGAGGACGGAGATATTCCATAGCGTATGTCCTGGCACTTGATTGGGGTTCTACCGTTTGGTCGTCAAACAAATTCTGGTAACAATATGGACACATTGAGTTTATGTGAGGTCTTTATTGACCGGCCAGTTCAACATAACCTAACCTACCTCCAAACTCGTAATACTGCTATGGACCGCATTCTTGATTATCCTACTTTTAAAATAGTGAAGAGAATTGCAAGCGAGGTTAGGCACTTTCACAGCCCCTCGATAGCACTCCACGTGAAGCTTGACCATCAGACTCCATTATCGCGCATACCTCACATTGGAAATTGGTAGAGTAAACGCATAGCTTGAACTTGCGGTATACATAGATCTTTTGAAAGTAAACTTCCCTACAAACTTCACTTTCAATGTCAGCACAACACTTTCATGTCGAGAGTAAATAATGATATTGAAGCTTGCACAGGACGCAGCAGAACTTTTTTCCTGAATTTTTCATCTTCATTTAACGATAAAAAGACTCCTCTACAGTTTATGAGAATTTTATCGATCTTTATAACCGTATTTGATTCGACTTTTTGGTGGGAGCCTATTTTTGGTTGTCCTTGGTTGAAGGTACTGTGCGAAGAAACACTTTCGAGGTCCTTAACGGCCTGTAGCGCTTACTCTACCAGATACAGTGGTTAGTACCACTTCTTGGAATCAAGAAATGCAACTGTTACATTTCCAGATTGTAAATCAGCACAAGATTTTTGAACAACATTTGATTGAGATCAGCCAAGCGCCTGCCACTGAGTCTCGGATAATCGCACAATAGATGCTGCACGGTTTCCTTGTCCTCAATACAGCTGAAGTTGCGCCCATTCTACGGAGATACCTCTCCAATTGCATCCATTGAATCACTAGCGCCACACAAGTTGCTAATAGTGAAGTGCTGCGCTATATCATTGAGAGATCAAGGCCATTCATACGGACTGTTTGAGAATACGCATTTCCCATCTATGTATATCTGAAATTCTTATAGTCATTCCAACTGATGTTACAGGGCCTATTGACCTACAACTAATCGTTATAGCCCTTATGTCGTAATACGTGAATGTATGTTTCCTTAGCGAAATACCTATTGTAAGAGGTGGCAAAAAACAACAAATCCATAAGTACGAAGGGTAAAACAAAAACCGGCCTTGATGCAGTCGGCCTAGTACCAGAAGATGCTAGTACCGAGGTATACCGGATTCTTATCTAGAAGAGGGTAAGAGGACTGCCCACATCCGTAGCACTTCCCTAAGACTTCGTGTTTACAGTTACAGCAACAACATTGACTAGAGATAAGCTTTCTCAGTAGCGAGCCATCAGAATTTGCTTAACATCAACCCAGTTTATTCAAACTACCCAGTCTCTAGTAGGGTTGAATAAATCGTTATACCGATACTGATCATCATGCAAGAGGAAAACAGTATCAGGTTGGTGCCTAAAATCATCACATTTCTAGATCCTACTTTAGCTCAAGCAGCGGCCACCGTGATCCTGAGGTTATACTGGCCTAACGGTCCAAGAATCAAGAGACACCACAATTGATATGAAATAACTATAGAACAATTAGTTTAAAATAGTGTTATCTCTTGGCGCCAGTAAGCACTTTAGCTTTGCCATGAAAAGCTTCACAGTAAAGTTTATCTCCCTGAGCTTCTTCGATTTGAAATCGACGTAAAATATGTAGATACGCGAATTTATAGGAAAGTGATAAAGCAGCACACCACAATCTGAAAGAGCAGCTCGGCTAAATCTCCTTGGAGATATAACTCAACTTTGTCACAATCCGCTGGGTATTACTTGATGAACGTGAAGTAGGCGCGTCAAAAAAACTAATAAGTCGGTATTTTGCGGCAAATTGTCCGCTAATTAGTTGAGGAGGGAAAGAACTTGCCACGCTTTTCCAAATGCTTTTTTTTGGAATGCTTCGCTAAGCTCACGTGAACACATTTTTCTTACCCAAATATTTAACGACTAACACGCGAAATAATAGGAGCTAAGTGATATTTCGATCGTAGGAATCATTTTTCACGAGGGTGCTTCACTAATGTCACGAAGAATTAACGATCAGTTCAAATAAGGCACTTAGAAAAGTGCGCCAAATTTTTTATCTTCGCAACTAATTAGCGGATAATTTGCACCAAAATACAGACCTATTAATTTTTTGGTACGCGGAAGGTACTTCGCTAACTTTAAGTTCATAAGGTTTATGAGTTCTAGGTGGAAATATTTTTAAATGGTAAATTTGGATTTTCAAGTTTAAAAATAATAGTCCACTGTATTTCATGACTTACGAAATATCTTTAAAAAATATGAATCCAAACATATTCCCATGCAAACTCTAAATAAATATGAGAGCGAAATCGCCGAACATCTGTAATTTTACCGCTTCAAATAAGATTAATAAAAATAAAGAAAGAACATTCAACTATTTGAGCGATTGCGGCCAAAAGTAAAAAGCGACGCAAAAACAGCGGACAGACAAACAAAACCATTTTCATAAAGCGCAAAATAGGAGAGTACTAGGAGCAGAGGTAGAGATCGTATTTGTAAGCAAATAATTGTATGCATATTCATTTGAGCTTCTCCGCTGTTATGGCATATGTTTTGTGGACATGGACAATTTATAAAAGGCGACAATAGACAGAGGCAGATGCTGGCCGCCGATATGCACACACACAAACATTTGCGGACGGACGCAAAATATGAATGCTACTAGAACTGAAAAAAATTGGTTTTTATGGGATTGCACGACGAGCGCAAATTAATATTATGCCATTTGGCTAAAATACGAGCCCTAAAGTGGATATTAGATATGGCGGCTAAAATTGCACCAAAAAAGAATAAAACTGATTTTGAATTTTAAAAGGATGAAAAAAGTGGCAAACAAGCCGTCTACAATGCCACCATTTGCATCGTGCCGCCGTCACTTTCTTTGAGCAAAGTTCAAAGCGAAAAAATTTGCTCATAGCGCCTTCTTGCTGTTTTTTTAATTTTTGGGTAAAAGAGGTTGTCTGATGTTTATTGGAGTTTTGCAGAAAGAACACTATGCAACAATATGTTTGGGAATGAAATTTGTCAGAAAACCGAGCAAAAGAGTAAGCCCTTCAATGTTTTATTTTACGAGATAAAGGCCGATGCCAATTTGAGCTCTTCGTTCGAAACTTGCCTTGTTTAAGGTATTTCTATTATATCAAGTGGAGTCCCAACTGTTGACGTCCATCGGCAAGTACAGGCGGACGACAATTTCGTTCCGTAAACCACTTTTGCAGTGTCTGATTACTTTCTGAATTTTGACTTCTGAAATTTTACTTCTGAAATATCACTTCTGAATTTTGACTTCTGAAATTTGACTTCCGAAATTTTGACTTCTGAAATTTGATTTCTGAATTTATGTTTCTTTTGATTTTGACTTTCTGAAAAAAGGGCTCTAACTAATGTTTTCTGAAAAAATGTGTTTCTGAATTTTTGTTTTCTGAATTTATGGGGGGAACCGCCGCTACAAGGAACTTATTGCGGGCACTCACAATGGCCAAAATTTCTACGAGTGGAAGTTTGGGAAATTGCCAAAGGATTAAATTGATCACCAAGCAAGTACAAAATTTTAAGGGATTTCGTAGTTTGTGCAAATTTTATGACGCCTGAGTTCTCTAAGGCGTTCTATAAAGAACTCATATCTCTTGATCTATGTAGTTTACTTCCTGAAGATTTAAGTTCTTTCACAGACATAGTCTTGTTTTGCGAAGTAACAAAAGGGGGATCATGATTGCCACTAGCATAGAATATCTATCTTGAAGAAAATATAGAAGAAAAAGTAGATCCATATTGACACTGTAAGCCTGCATAGTTAGTCGGCACAGGAATGTTGGAATGAGAAACCATCGCACAAACTCTTCTTGATCTCGGTGATTCATTCACTCAGGTAGTGCCTACAGCCTCCGCGTTGGACGACACCTTCCGATGCACTAAAGAAGTGTGGCAGACTTATACAGCTGGCGTTGATTGTGTACGTGACTTAGTGGTAGAGACTAGTAGTCAGTAGAGTAAGTTGTACTTTGCTTCTGCTGTAGCTATAAAATCGTTTGAAGATTTGATCAAACAAGACCCAGCGCATAACTCTTGAAATGCTACACAGTGTAACACACTCTAACCTTGTTCATTGAAATTAATGTGCGTTTCTGCTTCGTCTACCAACTTATTCATGTTTGTTGTTTGTGTTACTGTTGCTTCGCGCTGAAGTCTACATTTGCCGTTATTAAGTTCTCTTTTTTTTGTTAGCCACAAATTAGTATTCTTTCTTTGCTTGTCGCACACTATCTCTACACATGAAGTAAATACCAGTTTTTATACTCAGCTGAGCAGAGCTCACAGAGCATATTAACTTTATTCGCATAACGGTAATCTGTAACGGAATAGACTAATCGAGATATATATAGACTTCTATATATCAAAATGATCTGTGCGAAAATATAAATTCATTTCGACATGTCCGTCCGTCTGTAAACACGATAACTTGAGTACATTTTGAGGTATCTTGGTGAAATTTGGTATGGAGGTTCCTGGGCGCTCATCTCAGATCGCTATTTAATATGAACGAAATCGGACTACAACCACGCCCACTTTTTCGATATCGAAAATTTCGAAAATCCGAAAAAGTGCGATAATTTATTACCAAAGACGGATAAAGCGATGAAACTTGGTAGGTGCGTTGACCTTATGACGCAAAATAGAAAATTAGTAAAATTTTGGACACTTGGCGTTGCACTGCTCACTTTTAAAAGAAGGTAATTTAAAAGTTTTGCAAGCTGTAATTTGGCAGTCGTTGAAGATATCATGATGAAACTTGGCAGGAACGTTACTCCTATTACTGGGTTCATTTTTCTAAATGGTGATTTTCCCTTATTTTGTCTCCAAAGCTCTTAGCTGAGTATGTAATGTTCGGTTACACCCGAACTTAGCCTTCCTTACTTGTTTTGTGTATATTTGTGTGTGTTTGCATGTGTGCTACTATCTATATATATGTGTACCTACTAAATGAATATGCAACGCGTGCTACGTTAGTTTTAGCCTTAATAGGCAATCGCTTACACTTGCCACATATTGCCGTTTTGTTGTAAACTTTGCTGCTGCCTCCTTATT
Organism: Eurosta solidaginis; assembly: GCF_040869045.1. Taxonomy (NCBI): domain Eukaryota; kingdom Metazoa; phylum Arthropoda; class Insecta; order Diptera; family Tephritidae; genus Eurosta; species Eurosta solidaginis. Next base: position 16,160,895 of record NC_090320.1, read on the forward strand.
TCGTTTTTCTAGCTGAGTGCATTGTATTGGTCTATAGTTGTTGTTTTATTTATAACTTTTTTGCTGTTACTGTTTCGCTTCCTTCACTTTGTCGCTGAAATGACAGGCCACACAGTGTCTGGCGCGTTTCCTTCAATTAATTTATGCAACGCATTCCGGGTATGACGGGAGCTTTGGATTAATGGGGCCAGGTTTTGCAATTGGCTATGGTGGATGCATCTATTTTAAGAAGCTGGTGTGAAATTAGCATTAAGCGGTATTTTTGCTTATATCATTTATTTCATAGCATTGCAGGAATTGCATAAAGGAAATTTGAGTTCTGCGCCGAAACTAAATATATTGTCGGAATGCGTTATGAATGCGAGACAATCTGAATCTTAAGTTGTTGAAGACTTCAAAAATTAAAATGGAAAATTTAAATAACATAAGAAGCCTATTGAAGAATTTAAAAGGCCTATTCTAAGAATATAATACGCCTATAGATGGATGTTCCGGGCTCAATGAAACACTTTTTATGTGCCATCAATTTCCACCAGTTTCTTAGACTTCTAGAAGTATGATCCAGGTTAATGTATAACTCTACTGCAAGGTGCGAGTTATATTTGGATTAAGTACCAACGATTATAAAAAACAATAAAAGAACACAAAGCTATCTTATGTACATGGATTAATAAAAGAATAGAACTAGAAGTGGACATTTTGGTGAAGGGAAAAATTATCAAGAACTAACGACTTAAGAAAATACAAGAAAAAAAAAAAAAAAAAACAAGTAAGGAAGGCTAAGTTCGGGTGTAACCGAACATTACATACTCAGCTGTGAGCTTTATGCTACGGGTATGACGGGAGCTTTGGATTAACGGGGCCAGGTTTTGCAGTTGGCTATGGTGGATGCATCTATTTTAAGAAGCTGGTGTGAAATTAGCACTAAGCGGTATTTTTGCTTATATCATTTATTTCGTAGCATTGCAGGAATTGCATAAAGGAAATTTGAGTTCTGCGCCGAAACTAAATATATTGTCGGAATGCGTTATGAATGCGAGACAATCTGAATCTTAAGTTGCTGAAGACTTCAAAAGTTAAAATGGAAAATTTAAATAACATAAGAAGCCTATTGAAGAATTTAAAAGTCCTATTCTAAGAATATAATACGCCTATAGGTGGATGTTCCGGGCTCAATGAAACACTTTTTATGTGCCATCAATTTCCACCAGTTTCTTAGACTTCTAGGAGTATGATCCAAGTTAATGTATAACTCTATTGCAAGGTGCGAGTTATATTTGGATTAAGTACCAACGATTATAAAAAACAATAAAAGAACACAAAGCTATCTTATGTACATGGATTAATAAAAGAATAGAACTAGAAGTGGACATTTTGGTGAAGGGAAAAATTATCAAGAACTAACGACTTAAGAAAATACAAGAAAAAAAAAAAAAAAAAAACAAGTAAGGAAGGCTAAGTTCGGGTGTAACCGAACATTAAATACTCAGCTGAGAGCTTTGGAGACTTATGGCATCAAAAGTATTCTAGAACAATTAAATTAAAAAGGGCCGAGCCACGCCCATTTTGAAATTTTCTTTTATTTTTGTATTTGTTTGCACCATATCTTTACTGGAATTGAATGTTGACATAATTTACTTATATACTGTAAAGGTTTTAAATTTTTTGTTAAAATTTGACTTAAAAAAAATTATTTAAAAGTGGGCGTTTTCGTCATCCGATTTTGCTAATTTTTTTTAGCGCATATACAGTAATAGGAGTAACGTGCGTGCCAGATTTCATCATCACATATTCAACGACTGGCAAATTACAGCTTCCAAAACTTTTAAATTACCTCCTTTTAAAAGAGGGCGGTGCCACGCCCTTTGTCCAAATATTTACTAATTTTCTATTTTGCGTCATAAGGTCAACGAACTTACCAAGTTTCATCGCTTTATCCGACTTTGGTAATGAATTATCGCACTTTTTCGGTTTTTAGAAATTTTCGATATCGAAAAAGTGGGCGTGGTTGTAGTCCGATTTCGTTCATTTTAAATAGCGATCTGAGATGAGCGCCCATGAACCTACATATCAAATTTAATCAAGATACCTCAAAATTTACTCAAGTTATCGTGTTTAAAGGCGGACGGACAGACGGACGGACATGGCTAAATGAATTTCTTTTTTCACCCAGATCATTTTGGTATATAGAAGTCTATATCTCGATTAGTTTATGCCGTTACGGATTACCGTTATGCGAACAAAGTTAATATACTCTGTGAGCTCTGCTCAGCTAAGTATAAAAAAGATGATAAACGAATGTAAAAAGTAGGATAGAAGAAGATAAAAGAAAAGGAAATAAAAAAAAATAAGAACTAAAGCAATGAAAAAAGAAATAAGGAAATAACTTAGCAATAAGAACTGAAAGAAGGGTATCCTAAAAAATCAAAAGGAATATCAAAAAGGAAAGAGAAATGAGCAATATACAACAAAATGGAGAACAATTCGAAAATTGGAAAATTAAAAAGTGAAAATATTATAGTAATAATAGGAAAGTATAAAAAGCCTATAAAATCAAAAGCCAAGGGAAAAGATAAATATCGATAAGGTAACAAAGCAGAGTCTATAATTAAAGAACATAAGTAAAAAAGCAAAGGCTAAAGCAGGATAAACCAAATTGAAAACATAAACATAAAATAAAGAACGATCTAATGAAGAGATATACAGAAAACTTAAAAATATGGGAGAAAAACAGAAATATGAGAGAATAACATCAAGAAAAAGATGAAACAGAAGGGGGAACTAAGATTAAAAAGTGCAAGTAAATAAAGAAAAATGAGAAATAGAAAGGAAAAAGAAAAAGTTTTAATGAAAACAGAAGTTTATTGACGGAAAAAAGGTCGAATGAAGAAAAGTAAAAACCTATAAAAATATTAAACAAAAGCTAAAAAGGAAAACATAATAATATGTGAAAGTAAATACAAAATAAAAAAATTTTAAAAATAAAAAATTAAGATGAATACATGTATAAAGATATTCGAAGTAAAATTAAGGGACAATTACGATTAAGAGCGAATTCAAATAAAAAATTAAGAAAGACGGAAAAGAAGGGAAGATAAATAGTCCGAGGAAAAGAAAAAGATAAACAAGCAGAACAAGGCGAGGAAGAAAAAAGAAAAAGGAAAATAAGTAGAAGAAAAAAGTTAAGGTAGATATTTGCAAATGGAAAAGATATATGACGCAGGAAAGATATCAGCAAATGCAAGAGAAGGTAGAGGAAGAAGAAAAACAAGAAAAAAAAGTAAAAAGAAAAAAGGAGGGAAAAGAAAACAGATAAAGAGAATGAAAAATAAAATGAAAGTAAAAAAATAAAACAAGAAAATGAAGATTAAAAATAAAAACGAAATTAAAAGAGAAAGAAAAAAAGTTAAATAAGTAGAAAAAGGAAGAAAAGGAAATCAAAAGGCAAAAGAAAAATTGAAGGCAAAAGAAAATAAAACGCTAAAGAAAAATTAAAGGCAAACGAAAAATAAAAGGAATATATACGTAAAAGAAGAAGGAAAAAAATACAATTAAAAGGAAAATCAGAAAACAAAAATAAAAACAAAAATAAAAGGAAAACAAATAAAAAAGAAATACAAAAATAAAAACAGGACAAATAAAAAAAATAAAAACGAAAAAGGAAATAAGTATAAAAAGGAAGATAAAAGGAAAAAGAAATACAAAAAACAATAAAGAAATAAGAATAAACTAAAATATAAGGAACATTTGACCTAAGTAAGGATCTTCAGTCCAAAACAGTAAAAGAATAGAAGATGATTTGAAAAGAAAATTTTGAAGAAGAAAGGAGAAACAAAAAAGGTAAGCGAAGGAAATTATTGAACATTGTTAAAAAAAAGGAAAAAGAAAAGAAACAAATATAAGCAAAAAAGTAACTTGTAAAAAAAATTTTTTAATTTATTTTCATGAAAGGTATAAATAGTTAAAGAGAATAAGGAAAGAAGATTGAAAAGTAATCAAAAAAAGTAATTTTTTAAAAAATACTAATAACAAAATGCAAAGAATATAACGGAAAAGAAGAAGAAGAAAAATGTTCAAATCCAAATTCTAGAAAAAAGAAATAAGGAAATAAGAACGCGAAATTTGAAGCGATAAAAAAATAGGAAGTAAACAAAAATAAATGAGTTAAGAGCGAAATTTGTGATGAAAAATGAGAAAACACTGAAAAGAAAAAATGGAAAACTAAGTGAAAAACAAGCTAAAGCTACAAGAAAAGAATGTAAAGAAATTGTGAAAAAACCAAAAAATAAAATATGAGAATCAATAAAAGAAACAAGTCGCGGATGTTGGAATATAACTAAAATGAAAGAAAACACTAAAAAATATTTAAAAAAATTTAAGAAAAACTGAAATAATCAGAAAAATTATTGGACAATTCACAAAAGTGCTGTATTCATGTAATATTTCAAGATTTGAGTTGTTTCCTTTGTTTCTAATATAAAATTTTATTGACGCATAGGATATGCCTTGTAGGCCTTGTGCCTAAATGAAATAAAGTTTAATTTGATCAGTAAGATGTAGAGGAATATAAGTAAAAAAATGAAGTGAAAAGCATTGGAAGTAAAAACGACATAGAACAAAAACTGAAAGCAGGAAAGGTAAGAAAACAAAAAGGAAGAAACCGCAAGAAAAGAGGAAAATAAAAATAACAAGTAAGGAAGGTTAAGTTCGGGTGTAACCGAACACTACATACTCAGTTGAGAGCTATGGTGGCAACATAAGGGAAAATAACCATGTAGGAAAATGAACCGAGGGTAACCCTGGAATGTGTTTGTATGACATGTGTATCAAATGAAAGGTGTTAATGAGTATTTTAAAAGGGAGTGATCCTTATTTCCATAGGTGGACGCCGTTTCGTGATATCGCCATAAAGGGGACCAGGGGTGACTCTAGAATGCGTTTGTACACTATGGGTGTCAAACGAAAGGTATTAATGAGTATTTTAAAAGGGCGTGGGCCTTAGTTCTATAGGTGGACGCCTTTTCGAGATATCGCCATAAAGGTGGACCAGGGGTGACTCTAGAATTGGTTTGTACGATATGGGTTTCAAATGAAAGGTGTTAATGATTATTTTAAAAGAGCGTGGGCCTTAGTTCTATAGGTGAACGCCTTTTCGAGATATCGCCATAAAGGTGGACCAGGGGTGACTCTAGAATTTGTTTGTACGATATGGGTATCAAATGAAAGGTGTTAATGAGTATTTTAAAAGGGAGTGGGCCTTAGTTCCATAGGTGGATGCCTTTTCGAGATATCGCCATAAAGGTGGGCCAGGGGTGACCCTAGAATTTTTTTGTACGATATGGGTATCAAATGAAAGGTGTTAATGAGTATTTTAAAAAGGAGTGGGCCTTAGTTCTATATGTGGACGCCTTTTCGAGATATCGCCATAAAGGTGGACCAGGGGTGACTCTAGAATTTGTTTGTACTATATGGGTATCAAATGAAAGGTGTTAGTGAGTATTTTAAAAGGGAGTGGGCCTTAGTTCTATAGGTGGACGCCTTTTCGGAATATCGTTATAAAAGTAGACCAGGGTTGACTCTAGAATGCGTTTGTACAATATGGGTATCAAACGAAAGGTGTTAATAAGTGTTGTAAAAGGGAGTGGGCGTTAGTTCTATGGGTGGACGCCTTTTCGGGATATCGCCATAAACGTGGACCAGGGGTGACTCTAGAATGCGTTTGTACAATGTGGGTATCAAATGAAAGGTGTTAATGAGTATTTCAAAAGGGCGTGGGCCTTAGTTCTATAGGTGGACGCCTTTTCGAGATATCGCCATAAAGGTGGACCAGGGGTGACTCTAGAATTTGTTTGTACGATATGGGTATCAAATGAAAGGAGTTAATGAGTATTTTAAAAAGGAGTGGGCCTTAGTTCCATAGGTGGATTCCTTTTCGAGATATCGCCATAAAGGTGGGCCAGGGGTGACTCTAGAATTTTTGTGTACGATATGGGTATCAAATGAAAGTTGTTAATGAGTATTTTAAAAAGGAGTGGGCCTTAGTTCTATATGTGGACGCCTTTTCGAGATATCGCCATAAACGTGGACCAGGGGTGACTCTAGAATGTGTTTGTATGATATGGGTATCAAATTAAAGGTTTTAATGAGGGTTTTAAAAGGGAGTGGCCCTTAGTTGTAAGGTGTTAATGAGTATTTTAAAAGGGCGTGGGCCTTAGTTCTATAGGTGGACGCCTTTTCGAGATATGGCCATAAAGGTGGACCAGGGGTGACTCTAGAATTCGTTTGTACGATATGGGTTTCAAATGAAAGGTGTTAATGAGTATTTTAGAAGAGCGTGGGCCTTAGTTCTATAGGTGGACGCCTTTGGAGATATCGCCATAAAGGTGGACAAGGGTTGACTCTAGAATTTGTTTGTACGATATGGGTATCAAATGAAAGGTGTTAATTAATATTTTAAAAGGGAGTGGGCCTTAGTTCCATAGGTGGATGCCTTTTCGAGATATCGCCATAAAAGTGGGCCAGGGGTGACTCTAGAATTTTTTTGTACGATATGGGTATCAAATGAAAGGTGTTAATGAGTATTTTAAAAAGGAGTGGGCCTTAGTTCTATATGTGGACGCCTTTTCGAGATATCGCCATAAACGTGGACCAGGGGTGACTCTAGAACTTCAACTGTCGGGTACCGCTAATTTATTTATATATGTAATACCACGAACAGTATTCCTTCCAAGATTCCAAGGGCTTTTGATTTCGCCCTGCAAAACTTTTTCATTTTCTTCTACTTAATATGGTAGGTGTCACACCCATTTTACCAAGTTTTTTTCTAAAGTTATATTTTGCGTCCATATTGGCGGCCACCGTGGTGTGATGGTAGCGTGCTCCGCCTACCACACCGTATGCTCTGGGTTCGAACCCTGGGCAAAGCAACATCAAAATTTTAGAAATAAGGTTTTTAAATTGGAAGAAAATGTTTCTAAGCGGGGTCGCCCCTAGGCAGTGTTTGGCAAGCGCTCCGGGTGTATTTCTGCCATGAAAAGCTCTCAGTGAAAACCTTGCAGATGTCGTTCGGAGTCGGCATAAAACATGTAGGTCCCGTCCGGCCAAGTTGTAGGGAAAATCAAGAAGAGCACGACGCAACTTGGAAGAGAAGCTCGGCCTTAGATCTCTTCGGAGGTTATCGCGCCTTACATTTATTTTTTTTTTATATTTTGCGTCAATAGACGAATACAATTACCATGTTTCCTCTCTTTTTTCGTATTTGGTATATAATTATGGCATTTTTTTCAATTTTCGTAATTTTCGATATCGAAAAAGTGGGCGTGGTCATAGTCGGATTTCAACCATTTTTTACACCAATACAAAGTGAGTTCAGATAAGTACGTGAACTGAGTTTAGTAAAGATATATCGATTTTTGCTCAAGTTATCGTGTTAAAGGCCGAGCGGAAGGACAGAAGGTCGACTATGTATAAAAACTGGGCGCGGCTTCAACCGACTTCGCCCTTTTTCACAGAAAACAGTTATCGTCCTAGAATCTAAGCCTCTACCAAATTTCACAAGGATTGGTAAATTTTTGTTCGACTTATGGCATTCAAAGTATCCTAGACAAATTAAATTAAAAAGGGCGGAGCCACGCCCATTTTGAAATGTTCTTTTATTTTTGTATTTTGTTGCACCATATCATTACTGTAGTTGAATGTTGGCATAATTTACTTATATACTCTAAAGATATTAACTTTTCTTTAAAATTCGAATTAAAAAATTTTTTTTTTTTAAAAGTGGGCGTGATCGTTCTCCGATTTTGCTAATTTTTAGTAAGCAGACATACAGTAATAAGGGTAACGTTCCTGCCAAATTTCATCATGATATCTTCAACGATTGCCAAATAACAGCTTGCAAAACTTCTAAATTACCTTCTTTTAAAAGTGGGCGGTGCCACGCCCATTGTCCAAAATTTTACCATTTTTCTATTTTGCGTCATAAGTTCAACTAACTTACCAAGTTTCATCGCTTAATCCGTATTTGGTAATGAATTATCGCACTTTTTCGATTTTTCGAAATTTTCGATATCGAAAAAGTGGGCGTGGTTATTGTCCGATATCGTTCATTTTAGATAGCGATCTGAGATGAGTGCCCAGGAACCTACATACCAAATTTCATCAACATACCTCAAAATTTACTCAAGTTATCGTGTTAACGGACGGACGGACGGACGGACGGACGGACATAGCTCAATCGAATTTTTTTTCGATACTGATGATTTTGATATATGGAAGTCTATATCTATCTCGGTTCCTTTATACCTGTACAACCAACCGTTATCCAATCAAAGTTAATATACTCTGTGAGCTCTGCTCAACTGAGTATAAAAAGCGGAAGAAAAAGAATCAGGAAATTTGTTTAGCGGATTAAAATTAACAGTTTATTATACTTAAACCCAATGAGCTACAAAACTGCCAAATTTACATAGTTCTTATTAAAAATTTTAAAATTTTACTGTATATTCTTGTTTCAAATTCGAATTGTCGATTAAACTTAAGTTGATATATATCTATTACATATTTGTATATCCCATTATATGAAAAATAGCGAAATTATTTTTCTTAAGCAAAATTAAGTGAAAACAGCAAAAAGTCCTGGTGCCAAGAGTTTTTTTTCGCGAGTGTAGGTGTATGCGTAAAAATATATTTTCAACTGCGCATGCAACAAACGTCCTGTCCTAAAAGCTTACGACCTAAACTGGCAGCTCGAATAATACGACGACCTCGAAAATACTTTAGGCCGAACTTCTTCTTATAAGCTTTTCATGGCAGAAATACACTCGGAGTGTTTGCCAAATCACTGCAGAGGGGCGAACCCGCTAGAAAAGCATTTTTCTAATTGAAAAAACGTTTTTCCAAATTTTCGATGCTGCTTTGACCGGGACTTGAACCCACAATCTTCGGCGTGGTAGACGGAGCACGCCACCATCACGCCACGGTAGCCGCCATAAGAATTATTTGCTGTCATAAAAAAAATTCTTTTATATACTTTGCCAACATACAAATGTTCGTATGGAAGTACATATTTATATTCCACACACTTTCTCTCTAATCCAGCAATTACACACTCGCCTGAAATTTCCATTAACAAATCCCAAGTCGCATAATTACAGTGTCGCAAATCATTTTTTTTTTTTGTTTATATAACTCTGTTTTTCGTTTGCTGTAGACGACGGACCATGGTCATATTTCAAGGCAGACCATATATGTATATATGTGAGTACTGATGTGTTCGTGCTTTGGGTGGGTGGGTGGCAAAGGCAAGTAGTGTGTAACAATTGTGTGTTGATAATTTCCATGTGGGCTATTACATGCCAGTGGACATCGTAAACATATGCGCGGCAGAGGTAGACGTGGGAGGGAGTTGCGTGGCGTATAAAAAGAAAAACAAAAATGCGAGTAATGACCGAAGGCTGCTCAAAGACGACGGCAACGAACCTTCACCTTCATGCTACCACAACAAAAACTTGCGTGCGTCGAGACCGCAAGTCGCTAAAAAAAAAAAATTAAAAAAAAAGCGCTACAAAGCAGCGCGAAAGAAAGAAGCGAGGGAGTGTGGACTTTGTGTATTGCAAGCTAGAAAAATCGAAAGAGAAAATTGGCGGGTGTAAAAGCAATATAGAAAATACGCTGAGTGGCAGACGACGCAAAGCACAAAGGCAAACAAATATATTCGTGTGTATGTATATAAGCACGTGCAAAAACTAACGTACAACAGTAGCAACAAAAACATGTGAATTTGTTGTTTTTGCTATATTTTCCGGTAGCTTCAAGACGAAAAATGCGCCGACACTCTGGCGACATGTTTTTATCTTTTATTCGATTACTTCGGGTTTTTTCGGTTTTTTTTTTACTTCTTTTCAAATGCAATGTTTCTTAGTTGTTAGTGGCCAAATGACTAGTCACCACAAACTGGGCGGCGCACTGCTGTCGGTCAGTCTGTCAATGTCGTTTTGTTGGCGGACGATGGCACTGCAAGTTAAAGGCGGCTAGAAAAAAAATTGTAGTACGAATGTAGCACCAGCTGACAGATAAATTAAATGAATCAATGTGGATCAGAACGAAAGCATTTAAAACGCAATGAAGGAGTTTCGTAGCCCATACAATGATACTGACTTATGCCAGCACAACTGTTTTGGAAGTTATGTTAAACCTTTAGGGCGATAGATCAGCAATTCGTGGTAATCATAAACTAGACATTAGAGTATTCTCGGGAAAGTGCGCTAGAATTTGTGTGGCTATGCTAATCCATTCCACTTTGTCGAGAATATTTTCTCAGAATAATCCCAGAACACGACATCACAGCCATAGGTTAATTTTCATGAATAGTTCTTTTCCGCATGGCTCGTTGACAGTCCCATCTGCTGGTAGGGTGTTTCTTTTCATATCACGTGCGGGAACTTACCTTGGAGTTTCTTAGTAGAGAAAGCAAACGTGAAAAGAACAATATAGTATACTAATGAAATGTATGTGAGCATTCCAAGTATACAGCGAATTACGTAATTAAATATTATAAGGTTACGTAATTAAATATTATAAGGAGACACTGAAGTTCTCATTTTTTAGTGAGTATTCAGACTGAAATTGGCGCCCGAGCAAGCGCCAAAATAACAAAATATAAAGGTTCCCAAAAGAAGGAAATGAAGTAACCAGTTCTACCGGAATCCACTATCAAAGGTAACTTTATTAACAAGGAATCAAGTTTAAGGGATCAAGCGAAGCACCACAAATTATTTAGTATGGGGTGTCACGTGTTGTGATTTAGAATATCGTGCGTCATATCAAAAAATCTCGTTGAACAATTTTGATGGAAATACAATTTCACAAATCTCGCCATCACAGTTAGAGTCTTAATAAAGATAATGTGGTTTACGGCGTTATCGGGGCCCCAGCCGTGATTAATATTTCTCGGATTAGGAGCACATTTTTTGAATGTATGTAGCTTAAAACAAAATGAGGTTCATATTGCAGGAACCCTGTAGAAAAAACGAGGACAGTCATGCAAGGTGACATTTTCGCAGTACATGTTTAATGACTACATCCGAACTGGTGTTAATCGGATGCGCAGACGGGACAGTTGGCAGCCACGCCTACGCCAGCCAACAGCTCTTAAATTAAGCTCTTAAATTAGGCTTTACGTATTGAAATTAATTATGAGAAGGCAGCGACCATCTCAGAACAATTTTCGGCTGAACTGGTTAAGAACGCGTTCTGAAGGTTTGCAGTGAGTTATAGTTGCCATTTTAATGGACCTTGCAATGTTTAAACTGTTAACTGAAAGCCCTGCGAGGGGACCAAACTGGAAAAAGTACTATCTCCTATTGTGATATTTTCGATGACGTTTCTTTTGCTTTGAAGCGACCGAAGCGTTCATGCAAATCCGCCTTAATGCACACTGAAACTTCGGGAATCCTACTATAAAAATAGGTATCTAAGTCCACAAGCATTAAGAAATTACAAACCTTATTTTACCTTAAATGAAATGTTGCAGAAATAGTATCTTCACCCAATCTTAAAAATCAAAGAGTAAAATAAAAATGTCACATAGCTTTAGGAGCATTGACCTTCAACACGTTGTCATTAGTGTAAATGCTAAAAACACAATGTTTTCTTCCAACAATTTTTCATAAGCTTCATACTTCTTTAAATTCAAGCATTTTTTTTTAATTAATAAAAACAAATTATCAATACATTTTTGTCGCGTATTTTAGGTTTGCGGACTTGAATTCATGTTTATGCACAATGAATGAAATCCTTGAAGTGTTCTGTTGCCATTGTGTGGTTGTTGCACACTTTTTTGTTAGTTTCTGCTGGATGTTTTGCTTGATGGGCACTTCGCTCATAATTTTCCTTTTTTTGTGTCGTCATTGAAATAATGATATTTTTTTTCGTCCTTCCTTTTTGTTGAATTTTTCTCGTTCAGTGACAAAACAAGGCTGCCTGCACTTGCATTTGTTTATGAGACGACTGAGATGAATTTATGGGTGTATGTGTGTGTGCGTGCACCGCTGTAAAGTGTGATAAACTTTTACAGGGCAATAGTTTCCGCCAAAAACTGCACTAACGAAAATAGTCATCCTATTAATGCAGTTATGCGCCAGGAGAACTATGTATGTACATAGCTTTAGCTTGGTGGTAAAATTACGGAAAAAATATGAAAATTTTCGGATAGAAATTTGGTATGGGGCACTAGAGGGTGGCAAAAAGCATTGTAGTAAAAAAAGTGAATAAAACATTAACCAAACATAAGTGAAAAACTATTTTACGCCACGCTAACAAGAGCAGAAGAAAACATTGCAAGAACAGCAGTAGTGGCATAGCAGTTTGCGCAACAAGAAATTTTATACCCAGCTGCTATTGTACAAAGATTGGAGTCCTGATGAATTTCTTGAAGTCGGTGGCTTTCATTTAATCATTGACTGGAACCCCACGTTGGGCGCCCTTATTATGTAAATGTGAAAAAAAAAATTTTAACTTGGCTGCTGGATAAAGAGTAGAACAGTAATAGCAATGGTAGTTAGAAATTTTTCATTTCGATTTCCACTGACAATTCAAAAATAAGTCACGTCTATATCTATGCGACTAAGAAACTCATTGGACATTTTTCAATATGAAATTTCTAGCATATAAAAGAAGTTTATGATATGGCTATCTATGAGTAGTGTCGATAAAAGACCATGTCAACGAAAAGTTATTCCGCTGCTCAGATTTCGGAACCTCTGCTATAACGTCTGGTCCGAACCAAGCAAGTCAGCACAGCTTTTTTTATAAGGTTGCTGTAATATCGTAATACACACGAGAATGTCCAGTAAGAGAGCTAAACGTAAATGCGTTCTATATGTCACAGAAGTAGAGAAGATGGTTGCGTCTCTAGGCCTTACAAAGTGTTGTATCTCTTAGCGGTAGTTTAGCAAGTCTAGTAATCTATTCTAGAAGAAAAATTTCTAAAATTAAAATAAATAACAGGGAGAAATAAGAGTGGGTGAAAAAGGGACGGAAGGCTTGTTCAGATCAACTGGAGGCATCCTAAAGTGAGTGCAGTCTGTAATTAGCATTGGAAATGATGTAAGGAAAAAGGAGGCAGAACAATACATACGTTCAAACGCAAATTGCATCGAACATATATAATATATATAATTAAATTATAATTTACTGACTTTGGCCTTGTTTGCCTTTTTGTTCCTCTGGAGCACAGGGTCGAAGATATACCTAATCGCCGAGATTTACAGATTTCAGTATGTTTTCTACTATTAGTAACTACATACATAATAAGCTTTAAAACAGTGGCGCCCAACGTTGGGCTTGGCCCAATATTTAACGCCAGACTGCAAATAGTTTAGAAAATATTTAAAGGGCGCCATGAGCTGTGATAGCCGCGACAGTGATCGACAGGTCTATCGAGGGTATTCCCGCCATAAAACGCTGCTCTCATTCGTCCGGCCTATAAATTCCCTGGCGAGAAGCGACTAATACTGAAATTGTAAGAAATATGTAGAGCAGATTTTACAAGTTTGAGAATAAGCTCAACTTGAAACATTTCTGACTTATATTCCTGAATAAAAACCAATAAAACAGTGGCGCCCAACTTTAGGCCTCAAACTGATACATTAAAACTGATACAATTGAAAAAAATGTTGAAACTTTAAAGATAGGTGTTCCTCGACTGAGAGCAACGTCAAGTTTGAAGAGGATCTCAAACATATGCACGTTGGACTTATTTCAGTATTAAAACCGTATTTTCTAAAAAATGCAAACACCACACATATGAGTATAAAATATTCGGCTTTAGCCAAATTTCGACTCTGTGCTTGTATGTTGGGTTTTTGTCTTTTTGTTTGCATTGCTTCCTTTCTTATTTTTTCTGGTAATGCCATTTGGCACAATGTTTCTCTTTTTTTGTATTTTTTTGCTCTTTAAACCATTATTGCGGCCATCTAAACACTTCATCATCATTGTTGCAAAAACAACAAAAGCATAAAAATGCACAAAAACAACAAAAAAAACTACTATTATAGCTATCAGCACATAGAAGCGTCAACGATTGTAATAAAAGTCTAAAGGCCATCATCCTCTATTCCCAAATATTCAAAGTGGGCTTGTAGCGGCTGCCTGCGCTATGTATTAGGAAATGTTGCTGAGGTTTTAACGGTACTACCATTCTAACCATTTTTTGTATTTGTTTTTTTTTTTTAGTTGTTATTGCTAGCGCAAATTAAAAGTCCTATGCCCATTTGTTGAACGATTTTATTTTGGTCCGTTTGCTTTTTTCATTTCTCTTACCAAACTTTATCTATCCACAATGAATAGTCTCGTGGCTATTGAGCTAACGAAATGGGCCGACAGACGTTAACAGCTGTGCGGCGGAAAAATAAAATGAAACTGATTCTGCGAAAAATGGTTATATATACAAAATGGTTTAGTATAGAGAAGGGGAAGACCAAAGCAATTTGGAAACGAAGTTCGATCTAAAAATCTTCTGAGCCATGACATCTAAAAATCTTCTGAGCTATGACAATATACGACCAAGGAAAAACTAGCGCCCACGTTGGGGCTACTTAGAATAGTTCACGCGACAGTTAATCGATATTTCTAAAAAATACAAATTATTAGAAAATCAAATGAGTCAGTACTGGTTTTTGGAATATGTAGTAGAGAGGCACGTGCCTGAAATACTTCCTTTGTGTCTTATCAGTCAAGTTAAAGAGTGATTGTGTAAATCGAAAAAATTTAACAAAATTGTCCACAAGTGCTCCTTTGTATTCGGTAGATATACTTCATGGGTTCCCACAACTAGCTGTGGATTAGTCAGTGACATCTGGGTTAATTCGAAACTTGGCATAAATACGCTCCATAGTTTGATAAAAAGACGTACACTGCAAGGATGTGTTTTCTCTTCGCTACGTAGAATGCTGACCGTTAATCGGCTAGTACAACTCATGTAGGTGGGGTGCCATATTTGTGTTATTATGCTGCTAAAATTCCCGCAAACTCTCGGCAATCTAATGTAGATAGTAGCATCAACAATATGAAACTGGCCAACGAGTACGGGACGCGGGGCCAACCCGATACAATTGCATCGCTTGCCTTTACAAGAAGTTACAATACGCTTTATTTTATATAAGCTAAGTTTAGCGGCGGAACCCTGACTTACAGCGATAAAGTCTAGTATCTGGAAGTCATTCTGGATAAACAAATCTGGAATGAAAACTGCTGTCTCCATGGATTTGTTACCCGCAATTGTACATTGCATCTATTAAGCCATTGTACGCCTATTTCGACTGCTTACAAAAAATCCAAGAAGTTCGGAGCTCTGTATTAGTGGCGCTTCTATTCTCTCTTCCCACCGCTGGACTTGGTAGTGAAGGAAATATCCGTTATCGCGGAGCTGCAAGCATGAGAAACTGGCTGCTAGAAGAATGTAGGACATGATTACGCTGCGATCTTGAGCACAGATGTACCAGTGCTCATCGTTTATTGCACTAGCAGCATTCAATAGCAGCAAAATTCACTAGGAATAACATAGTGTGCTTCCCCATAAAACAAGAATGGTCAAATAGGCAACATGCTCTTCGAGGTGCCATCAACATATTTACTGATGGATCTAAGTTTGACGGGAAGGTGTGGGAGGGGAGGCAGTTTTTTCACCACGCTGAAGCCCTTGGATTAATGTGTCGCCAATACAGAGGCGATCACTGAATTCTGCAGATCTTTCAATGAAATGGTGCAGCAGTTCAGTATCAACTTTATATGGGTACCTCAACAAAAGGATATTGAAGGCAACTGTAGAGATGATGAGCTGGTAAGGAGTGTTAAGACATCCTTATCCCGAAAATTATTAGGTTGATATACTTATGGATTTTTTTTTCAATTTCGTGTAACAAAGAACACTATAACAAACATGCTCTGATCACCGCTTCCTACCTGGGAGTCAAAAAGGTTAGTTTGGCCTTGCTATGATAAAAGAGGCACTAACCCCCTTCTGATACTGCATAAATCAGGAGATAAGACCTTGGTAAGGAGTCTCTCTGGTCCCTGTATGTTACACTGAAAGAAATGGTGCTAGTAAAATCAACAATCGATTCGGTGAAACTGATCGAATTACGATTAATTCGACCGAGTTCTTTGTCAAGCGAACAAATTAGTATAGTCATTTCAACAGAAGAGAAATTGTCGCTCTTAAGTTAACAAACTTTTGTAAAATTGGCAGATTCCTAATCAACCTAACTGATTTTTCTGTTAACACAACTGATCTTACAGGTCATTTCAACGGCGATCAACTGCCAATACATGAGCAAACTTCAAAGAGAATTTTATGCTCACTGCGCTCTCTACTTTGTACTTATGACGATGGTGCCACTTGTTAAAAAAAAACACCAAAATAAGAAAACCATCAAATCGAAAAAACACACAAAATGGGAAAACAATAAAAAGCTAGTTTTTCAGTTATCAATACAAAACGAAAAACACCTTTTTTGAAAAAATTATGAGATACCGGGGCACCTATTTATCGCGTACAATTTTGCAACCTCTCGTCCAAGCGAAATGCAAAATTGCGCCCTCTTGTTGCAAAAGTTTTGCTACAACGAACAGGATTTTCCAAAGTTAGTAACATTTTGTTCAAGTTTTTATGAATTTTCACTCACGCGAATGAATCTAATAAGATAATAAAAAAAACATTCTTTTTTAATGTTGATGTTTCCGACAAAATAAAAGTTTGGGTTGTTTTGGAATCGTTTCAACTTAAAGTGTTACGAAAATTAAACTTGCCAAATTACATGTAAAGTTACTCCAGTGGTGAATTATCTTCCTGCGATTAGATTCTTTACTTTTCTATAACTTACAAGTTCTCATTTTAAAATGTTACGTCAAACATTTATACTACAAGTTTTGTTCGAAACAATCAAGTGTGGCAACTACATGCGAAAGAAGAAATTGAGAATGAGCTGAGCTGCAACTGAAAGAAATGAGAATCAGTTTTATGACTACTGTCTACTACTGACTATATTCATATGTATGTATATGTAGGGAGCATGCGTATTTTTGTAATCACATATTGTCGTATTTATATGGCGGCCGCCGTGGTGTGATGGTAGCGTGCTCCGCCTACCACACCGAAGACCCTGGGTTCACACCCCGGGAAAAGCAACATCAAAATTTTAGAAACAAGCTTTTTCAATTAGAAGAAAAATTTTCTAAGCGGAGTCGCCCCTCGGCAGTGTTCGGCAAGCACTCCGAGTGTAAAACTCGTATGCCTTGCAGATGCCGTTCGGAGTCGGCATAACACACGTAGGTCGCGTCCCGCCAATTTGTAAGAAAAATTAAAAAGGAGCACGACGCAAATTGGAAGAGAAGTTCGACCTAAAATCTCTTCGGAGGTTATCGCGCCTTACATTTATTTATTTATATGGCAACATAAGTACTTTCATACAAAGCTGTCGCAACAACTTTTTTTGTTCATTTGACTACTAAGACGGTCAATTACGAATCAACGAGTTGATTCAACATCTTTTTGCGATGGATAAAAATTGACAGAAATTTCGGTTAAAGTGACCCGTATTTCGGTTGATTTTAGCAGTCTTTTTCTTTCAGTGTAGGTACTCACGCCAATAAAATGGACATAGAATGTAACGATAACTTCCTTGGTTGGCCTTGCCATGATTAAGAATGCACTCACACCCTTCTCATCCTGAACACGGCATGACTTTCGTCCCTAGTAAGGATTCTAAGTGGTCGGTATTTGTTAGGAACTCACAGGAGGATAAAAATGTGCAGCATCTTCTGTGCCACTGTTCAGCACTAAGTAGAAGAAGCTTGGCTGCTTACGGTCAACGCTCCTATCAATGGTCTGGCGGGGGCTACCGAGCTTAAAATAAGGGCAATAGTGAAAGTTATTGACTACACAAAATGGTTCGAACCACGGTAGCTGGTACAGCAAGTGTTGCTTAGGTTTTAGCGCATCACTATGGCCTCAGTACTGGCCTGGGTGTCGAGCTCGGATGATGTCTACTTCTCGACCCAGTTCTTTTAAACTTATCTATACATAGACTCATACTAACATAAAAATATCATATAGGTTTTATTTTAGCGTACTTTTAGGCAATCAAAAGTATACTTTATCCACACACATTGCTGCTAATGCCAAAAACAGTTCACAGCAATTTTTTCCTTAGTACAATATCTCAAACCCTCTCTCTCTCTCTGTTCCACTCTCTTCTCATGTATATCATTGCCATTTCTTTACATACTTTCTAACTTTCGTTCATCAAATTCTCACACCTCGTGCCATTTTGTACTGCGTACTACAAAGCCTCTAAGTAGCCAATAAATTTTCAAGCACCGCTGTTATAGCATACACTTAGGCGTCGTTTTTGAGTGCCTAAACGAGCAATCAACTGACTGGTTTTTGAATGCAAAAAAATGGTGTATATGCATATAGAAAAATTAGAAAAAAAAAAATCTGAAAATGCAAACGTTGACTAAGCAAGTTACAGTTTATTCAATGTCAATGCGTTCATTCACGCGTTGGCTAGATGGTTATCTTATTTCCTCGAGTACCAAGCATTGTCAGCGTAAATTTTCTCAGCTAAGCGTTAACAGACTATGTATGCTGTATGTGTATTTATACTCAGCTGAGCAGAGCTAACAAAGTATATTAACTTTGTTCGCATAACGGTAATCCGTAACGGCATAAACTAATCCAGATAGATATAGACTTATATATATCAAAATGATCTGGGTGAAAAAAGAAATTCATTTAGCCATGTCCGTTCGTCCGTAAACACGATAACTTGAGTAAATTTTGAGGTATGTTGATGAAATTTGGTACGTAGGTTCCTGGGCGCTCATCTCAGATCGCTATTTTAAGTGAACGAAATCGGAATACAACCACGCCCACTTTTTCGATATCGAAAATTTCGAAAAACACAAAAAGTGCGATAATTCATTACCAAAGAAGGATAAAGCGTTGAAACTTTGTAAGTGCGTTGACCTTATGACCCAAAATAGAAAATTAGTAAATTTTTGGACAATGGGCGTGGCACTGCCCACTTTTAAAAGAAGGTAATTTAAAAGTTTTGCAAGCTGTAATTTCGCAATCGTTGAAGATATCACGATAAAGTGTGGCAGACACGTTACTCCTATCACCATATGTGTGCTAAATAAAAATTAGCAAAATCGGATAACGAATACGCCCACTTTAAAAAAAAAATTTTTTTTAATTCAAATTTTAACAAATAATTTAAAATCTTTACAGTATATAAGTAAATTATGCCAACATTCAACTCCAGTAATGATATGGTGCAACAAAATGCAAAAATAAAAGAAAATTTCAAAATGCGCGTGGCTCCGCGCATTTTCTTTTAATTCGTCTAGAATACTTTTAAGGCTATAAGTCGAACAAAAATTTACCAATCCTTGTGAAATTTGGCAAGTACATAGATTCTCTGACGATAACTGTTTTCTGTGGGAATGGGCGAAATCGGTTGAAGCCACGCCCAGTTTTTATACACGGTCGACCGTCTGTTCTTCCGCTCGGCCGTTAACACGATAACTTGAGCAAAAATCGATATATCTTAGCTAAACTAAGTTCACGTACTTATCTGAACTCACTTTATCTTGGTATAAAATATGGCCGAAATCCGACTACGACCACGCCCACTTTTCCGATATCGAAAATCACGAAAAATGAAAAAAATGCCATAATTCTATACTAAATGTGAACAAAGTAATGAAACATGGTAATTGGATTGGTTTATTGACGCAAAATATCACTTTAGAAAAAACTTTGTAAAATGGGTGTCACACCTACCATATTAAGTAGAAGAAAATGAAAAAGTTCTGCAGGGCGAAATCAAAAGCCCTTGGAATCATGGCAGGAATGCTGTTCGTGGTATGACATATATAAATAAATTAGCGGTACCCGACAGAAAATGTTCTGGGTCACCCTACCCTACCCTACCTTTAATTTGATACCCATATCGAACAAACACATTCTAGAGTCACTTCTGGTCCACCCTTATTGCGATATCTGGAAAAGGCGTCCACCTATAGAACTAAGACCCACTACGTTTTAAATAATCATAAACACCTTTCATTTGATACACATATCGTACAACACAAATTCTAGGGCCACCTTTATGGCGATATCCTGAAATTGCGTCCACCTATAGAACTAACCCACTCCCTTTTAGAATACTCTTTAATACCTTCCATTTGAAACCTATGTCATACAAACACATTCCAGGGTTACCCTAGGTTCATTTTGCTAAATGCTGATTTTCCCTTATTTTGTCTTCAAAGCTCTCAGCTGAGTTTGTAATGTTCGGTTACACCCGAACTTAACCTTTCTTACTCTTTGTTTTTTTTTTTTTTGCAAAACTGCTGTCATGTGTTTTGTTACTTCCTCAGTATTTTCAATTTTTTTTGCGTTTTTTATTGCTCACAGCAATTGACGACGACACTTTATACATTTAATGAGCACTCTAGTGCGAGCCACCCACTCATACACGCCCACCAAAGCAAAAAACAAAAAAATATGAACAAAAAAATTGCACAAATTGCCCATAAAAATGCCGTTTGTTGGTTGCGGGTGTAGGGGTCGCTTGTGTATGTGTCACATATAATTTTGTAATTATAAGCGCATCGCATCTTCATCATCGTCTTATATGATTACCCGAACGAAATAGTCAAAGTCGCAAAGCTGTTAGAGCGATGTATGTCTGCTTGTCATCTTGTCATGTGTGAACATAGCGCCATCTATGCATTTACAGAATTTGCTACATATAAATGCTTCATAGCCTTCTCAGTTTGGGGTGTTGGGCCTGCGGCTGTACTATGTTCTACGACGTGTCGTTGGCACGCCTTCGTAATCATTTTTGTCGTTGACACTTGACACTCTCCTCGGGTTGTGCAGCATATGTTCTGTTGAAAGCTTTTGGTAGACGCATGTGCCCCTCATGTTTTACGTTTACTTTGCAAAGTTTAAGTCGGCTTGCTTGGTTTGGTGCCTAACGAAATTTGTTGCACGAACTTTTGTTAACCCCATTTCCATGATTCCTCCACACTTTGGTGTAGTGTACTATAAGCTTAGTATGCAGCCGTCAAGAATATTGTTAAGCTTTTAGTGAGACTTCAACATGAGTAAAAAGGAGGACTTGCTCAAGAGATCTATTCGAAAAGGTAGATTCCGATCATGGGGGCTTTTCTCGGACTAGCAAATGTACGGGTTTCCTTTTCTGAAGTAATTGTACATGATTTTTTCAGACCTTTCACCCGATGCTCCTTACATATTTTTCTGTACCATTTCTTCGACCTCTCGTCTCCAATGCCTCCAAGATTACTTTAGGTCTCTGCTTTTTTAAGGTCTCCATGAACGTTGACTCTATCTCTTAAATACTCTCCTTTCTGTTAGACGTATGATCCTGTTCTTTCAAGTTTTTTCATGTTCCACTACATTCATTCTTAAGATGTTACATAGTTTGTATCCTAAGACTAAAAATCAAATTCTTTATATTACGCCTCAAAGTATCTAATGATATTTACTAAATCGGTCAAAGGTATCTTATATTCCTTTATAAAAGCCATCAAGTATTTACTAGCGTTAAACTCATTAAGAGACATCTTTTGCTTGTGCTCATAAATTCATTGGCTATTGGTCTGATATTATCTGATCGCAATCGGCTTTCCAACCCTGCTTTGCACGCCTGAAATTCCAAAATTTTTTTCTACAGCGTGCTTTTTTGTATACAAAACCATTCTTGGGTCCACTCACAATAAAACTTTCTTAATCAGCAAGAGTGCAGAGCTTCCAACAAACGTTAGACTCCAACCTTTAGCTATCTTGATGTTCACCTTATTGTATCGGAAATCCAAATCCTTTCTCCTGGGAGGACGGAAAAAACTTCCTACGACGACTTTACGTAGGACGACCGCATTCTTCTTATTAAGAGTTTTGCTCTAGTTCATCTGCTCCTGTCCTGATGAGATTTCGAACCATACATCGAAGCAAGTAAGATATATAACTTCTTCGTACTTTTTGGGGATGTAAAACTAGTCCAATGAAGGCGGAACTTAGACTCGAATGCAAAGGCCGATGTTTTCACGGTTTTTATGAAAGCTGCTTAGAATATCGACATTTTGGTTATGGTTTTCGTTTCTCCGTTAACTTAAAAAAAATTTAAGGCGCGATAACCTCCGAAGAGATTTTATGCCGAGCTTCTCTTCCAATTTGCGTTGTGCTCCTTT
The DNA here is from genome assembly GCF_040869045.1 of Eurosta solidaginis. Taxonomy (NCBI): domain Eukaryota; kingdom Metazoa; phylum Arthropoda; class Insecta; order Diptera; family Tephritidae; genus Eurosta; species Eurosta solidaginis. The sequence continues at coordinate 16,183,176 of NC_090320.1, forward strand.
TTAATTTTTTCTACAAATTGGCGGGACGGGACCTACTTATTTTATGCCGACTCTGAACGGAAACTGCGAGGCAGATGAGTTTTCACTGAGAGCTTTTCATGGCAGAAATACACTCGGAGTGCTTGCCAAAGACTGCCGAGGGGCCACCCCGCTTAGAAAATTTTTCTCCTAATTGAAAAACCTTATTTCTAAAATTTTGATGTTGCTTTGACCGGGGTGTGAACCCAGGGCATTCGGTATGGTAAGCGGAACACGCTACTTTCACACCACGGTGGCCGCCGTTAAGTTGCCTTCTCTAAATTTATCGTGAAAGCCTCTTCGATGGTGGATTAACCAAATGTCAACCCACACTGATCATATCTAAGAAGACAAAAATGCTAGTTGAACATGTATATGGGATTTAAAGGATAATGATTTCGATTGCGGGATCGTACTTTTTTAAGCTCCTATTGGAAGGTTTATACTACTTTCAAGGTTTCACGTAAGTACTATGTACTACATGGATGTATCCATGCTCCAATTGCTTTGGAGGTCATCTGTCACTTCAAGAAGCTTTCTGCATTTCTGTCGGTTCTCTTTGACAGTCTGGTGTTGCCACATATAATTCATTTTCTCAGTTGGGTGTTGAGTTTACTTTATGTTTTACAACGAGCTGAAGTATTTCAGCGATATCCAGGTTTGCTCATCTTGGTTGCCAGACCAATGTAGTAGTTGCAGCAGCTTATATAGAGTAATTTTTCCTCTCGCTAGTTGGAGCGTGGATCTGCAAGCAGTGCTCTTCCCTTTCCCTCGAAAATGAGGTTATAGCAAAGAGCCAGTCATCTGCATTTATATTCGCTGTATTGAGGCGTGTTAGAATATTGGCTGCCCCATTTTTGTTGCTTTGAAAAGTTTGCACATTCGCATACTCTTCTATGAATACTACCGCCGTGGTGCTTTGCTTTTGAACGGTCACTTAATGGAGCTACAAGGTCTGACAATTTAAAGCTCCTACCTTGCCCTCAACCTCCTGCATTTCTCTTAACGAGAACATAAAGATAATAGTTTCCATCCTTTACCTATGCACGCTCACTATTTGTAGTTGCAAGATCTGGCAGTCTTCCGGTACTATCTTGCCCTCGAATTTTTGATAGGGAGGTGATGTCTGCTTTCGCTTTCACGAGAACATCAACTAGCCTTCACTTTTAAAAACCTCGACATGCATATGCTTGTGGAAATACTTATTTCTTACTTATATGAACGTTCTGCTGTCACCTTCTTAACTTAATACTTCTAGAGCAGGAAAACTATTTTTTTTACTTACACCCTTTTCGCTTTCTTTTTATATTTCTTACATACTTGCAACCTCTTATTTTCAGTTTTTATTATTACATTATAAATTTCTCTACGCTTACTGCAATCAACAGCTGTGGGTGTTTCAGCTGACTTTGAAACAAAAATTGTCGCAAACGTATTTTCCTTAACTCCGGTTGTCCACATCTTTGGACATTGCGAGTAAATTTGTGTTTACCAAAAAAATAAACAAACGCTTTCTTAGTGCTCAGCTTCCTTGCTCTAACAACCTAACTATTTACTTAACATACTCTCGAACTACTCCTCCAACACTTGGCCACCAGCATGCCACGTACATTGCATATCAATTGAAAACTGCTGGCTTTCACATGCCTCTTCCAGCTTCTTAGTTGCCACTAAAAGTTTTTCTATGTACTTTCGCCGCCTGGTAGTTGACTTTAGATTTTCGCATAAACTTGGTTACTTTCTTGTTAACTACAAAAATTTTTTCTTGACTTCTACCATTCTCACTCTCTCTCTCTCTCTTCCTCCCTCTTTCTACAGCTTAGGCTACTTACCGTTGCTTGAGTTGTTTGTTGACTTGCTGTAGCCGGCCCACTTCGAGCGTAATTGATTTGTGCGCATTTAATGCTGCCGCATTTTGTTGCAATAAATTATGTCGTTCCGTTTTTCGGTTTACTTTTATTAGACGTTTTGTTATTGCACTCGCTTTTTTCGTACTTTTATAAAAAAAATGTTGAAAAATGTTAGCAATATTTTTCGCAGCTCTATACCTCAAGCGCTTTAGCTGTTGGGTTAGGACATTTTTAAATTTTTTCGTTTTGCTACATTCCCTTTATCTGCCCTTTTCCTAATTTTCCTTGTAGCACCCTCACACTTTTGCTATACCAATCTCAAATGTTACGAAAATTATTGTTAAACTGGTAATAATCATAATTGTGTTGTTACGAGATTGCTTGTAATATATTAAAAGTCACCAGCCAGCCACACAGAATGTTTCTGTGCTAAGCGTAAATTTTTTCCTCTTTAATGTCTGCTATTTCTAAAATTATGATTGCAAAATTGTCCTTGAAGTGAGGATGAAAAATAATTACATACTCGTAAAGGTTAGGTTAAGGGGGCTTGCTAGAGAATTTCCCACAGTGAGTGTCAGGTGGCAACACACTTCTCCAACCAGATTACTTCCTACTGGTCCTCAACGAACCACTTTTCTTCTCTTATAAACCTAAGTAGGACTGAAAGCTCCACATTTTTAAACTCTACCAGACTGAAGTTAAAACGTGCGCCCACAAATCTGAGTCGCCTTGTTTGCAATTCTTGAGATAGGCATAGAAAGTTATGAATCAACTCCTTTTCCCACTCAATCGGACGGCTTCTACGGATGTAGCTTGTTGGTATGCACCACCGTCGGAGCATTGGTGCAATTGCGCAGTGACCTGTGATAACACCCGTAACTGCAGATTTGGTTAACTTGAGAAAAAAGCTAACTAGTTGTGTTTACATTCAAACATGGTCATAATCACTTTGAGACCAAGCCGGTGGGTCCACAGCAAGACCGTTGCCCTCATCTCATATTTTTCGATTTTCCTCAAAAGATAACCGAGCAGTGGTCGTACGGTGCTGTCCGCCTCACGTTTGTTCATTTCCAAACCTTTCCTGGCAATCTCATCAACCAATTCCTTCTCTGCAATATGCTCACTAGCGATGCTCCACATCTCGGCATGATATCCAATTTTATCACGTTAGATTTTAATGACTTCAAGGCTGTCGACAGAGATCATTATATTGATGTCAGGGGCCATATTATCCTTAAGCAGTCTGGCTGCTCTCTCTACTGCAAAAGTCACTGCATGAGTCAGGGATTCAGAACAATTGATTTACTTGCAGATGCTTTGAGAACAGGAGCCATTTCGATTTTTGAGCCATCTGTGTAGATTGTAACGACCCTACCACTGTCAAGGCCTTCCTCTTTTTCCTCCCTTCGAAGAAATCTTATGTTTTATAAGTAAAGTGAATATATCTTACACCAAAAGTTCGTGCTATGAAAGTGGAGAGTTTCAGAAATGTTTCACATAATTATAAAATAGTTAAAAACCTTCCGTTTTTAGAAAAAAAATCCTTAACAATACTTGTTAGTAAAAATTTCGGCTCTTAATCTTATGAAGCAGCATGAAAATTTTAATCACGAAAAACACACATCAAAAACAATTAAGCATTACCAATTTATGTGATTTTTTCATTAAGCGATTGCGAATTTCACTTCAGATTTATACTGCCACCAATTAACTTATCTTTCAGCGAGTACAGTTGGTGCATTGCTATGCTTATGTTGTGTTTTCGCTCAAATGTTCTCTAAACGCTCGCTCTCTAAATACAGTAGTATGTATGTATATGATTAGCGAGACAGGCTGATTGCTTTGTGCTATTTCTTTTGTAATTAATATAAGACAGAGAGACGGCTGAGGGGATAGAGACATCTGAGATGTGGTTTGAGTCCTAACACCAGTATGAATGCAAGTGTACTTGAGTTCAAAGTTTACCACCAGAAAAGCAAGTTGATGAAGAAGTCAGAGCCATGCGACAATGACACAGAAGTATAGCTGCGGCTTGAAGCGACCTCTTGCTTCTGCTGATGACGATGTGATTGGGAAGCTAAATGCACATCTCGCTGCCCAGTCCTCTGACAGATGCGTGCACGTCCTTTCTATACCCATAACTTCTACGTATAAGATCTAATAATCTGATAAAGAAGCCACACCGGAATGCCTTTTGAGGCTAATAGTGTGGCCATACTACCTCGCGCTCGAATGTGAAGTCAGAGTGGTACCTGTTTTAGAAGCACAATTAGTCCTCAATTAAATACGATCTTCGTATACCTAGTACCCCTCGGAAGACTGCCCGCTATACTCTCTTCATCTTTTTGATATTTATTGTTTGTCCATGGCCGGCCACCATGCCTTAGCTCGATGTGTTAGTATGGGTCTTACGACCGCCATATCAGGGGCTTGGGTTTTAGACCCCACTGTGGGTACATGAACAGGATTAGCCTTGTTTCATTAGGCCACTTGTAGGCAGTGCGCTGCCCCAAAATCAGGGAAAAAAGGACCAGATTTTATGCCGACGTTTCTTTTAAACGAGTAGAAGCCCATTTAAGCATTTCCCACCTTTCGCTCGATACTTGTCTCTCGTGGACAGGGTTAGGGCAGTACCATTGATAAAGGCGAGGCGAAACTATATTGTTTTGTTCTTAGTGCTAACGAATATTAGCTTCGTCTCTCTAGGGTTTACTTTAATGCCGCTTTTGGCTGCCTAGACATAAATCCTTCGAAGCGCCCTTCAAGTATTTCTCCTAAAGTATTGGGATATTGATAAATATACAATATTTTCCTGGCTTAATCTAGTATGGTTAGAAAGCATGTATTCTAGACGTTTTGAACGAAATTTTCTTCATAGAAAAACTTTATAAATAAGTAAAGAAGGAACAAATATAATACTTTTTGAACTCGGCCATAATCACCTTCGAAGTAAAGAATCAAGCAAAGTGGAAGAGTTTGACAGTAAATAAAATGGTACGCCATTCTCGCCATCAACTTCATTATCTTTAGTTTCCATTAAACAGATAGGTGGAGTTTTACACTTTCTTCCACTTCATATGTTTCAGCTGCAAAACGCGACACAGGGTGCAATTCACAGAGCAAACTCGGAAAACCAATAAAAAAAAAAACGGATCTCACTGAGAAAGGTACAAAATGTACCGAAACGCGTAGGAGAATAAAAAAGAATTTTGTTTTTAACCACTACCAGTCAAATAGCTGTTACATTAAACTCTAAAATTCAGAGAATTTTTTAAAAAAGGCATATAAAAAGTCTGAGGGCAGAACAGTAGCACTCTACTGTGTAGTTGCGATACCGGAATTAGAGTCAATTTGCAATAATTCCTTGTCCTCATAAGTATGTTGAAAAAATCTCAAATTTTTTGCTTCGTTTTGCTTTTCACAAACTCTATGACGCAAGTCCGGCCCTAAGCCATATATTGAACTCCTTTGTCAAAACCAAGATCATGGCAAATGACTTGTTCCAAATAGAACTTAAGTATTTTTGTGCATAAGTACCTTTAAATGCAGTCCAGTCTATCACCGAGGCTACTCCACCCTTGCAATAGCAACAAAGTTGCCAATTATCATCAAACTGACAGTGCTGTTTTCCTGTTTCAGTGACATTCTCAGGTCTTGGTGTCTGTTAATTTGTTTATTTTTTTTGCAGGGTGATATATATTTATGTTTTTATGCTTCGTTTCTTCTCTAACAACCCATTAAAATAGCAAAATACTATATTATTATTTTTCAATGCGTGGCATGTTGCATGTGTGGCAATAATTGTTGGCAATTTTTTGTAGCTCATAAATTCTGGTTGGTTTGCTTTAAACGAAAAATTGTTTTCGAGATTTTAAAAGTATTTTTGTTGTTGTCTTTTTGTATTTTTAAGTCTGCCACAATTTTATGTCTTAATTTTTTCTCAACAAACAAGTGAAAGGCGTTGCATGCAACCATGTTGATGGTGTGTTAAACATTTGCAGGAAATGTTGCAACGAATTTAGTGAATGTGCAACAAGCGCGGCGGCGCCAACATGGAACGTTTGCATATATGTATGTGTGTGCGTATATGCACTTATTCGCTCTCACTTTTTATACCTTTCATGAACATGTAATGGTATATTAACTTTGGTCCGATGTTTGTAACGTTGAGAAATATAGAAGATAGACTCGCCATTAAGTGTACCGAATTGATCAGGGCGATGAACTGAGTTGATATAGCCATGTCCGTCTTGTCCGTCCATCTGTCCGTCCGTCTGTCTGTTTGAACGCAAACTAGTCCCTCAAATTTTGAGATATCTTAATGAAATTTGGCACAAGGATGTATTTTTGTATTATATTAGACATTTGTCGGATCCGTTAGGATCGGACCAGTATAACATATATCTCCCATACAACCGATCGTTCAGATAAGACGATTTTGGTCATTCTTGCCGCAATTTAGAAAGTATAAACGTGAAACTCGATGATATATATTCTAATATATCATAGAAGATACCCTGAAAAAACCACTTTGATCGGAGCTATATATAGTTATATCCCATACAACCGATCGTTCAGATAGAAAGATTTTTGGCCATTTCTCCCTTAATTTAGAAAGTATAAACGTGAAACTTGATGATATATATTTTAATATATCATAGAAGATTTCCTGAAAAAATCACTTTGATCCGAGCTATATATAGTATATATCCCATACAACCGATCGTTCAGATAGAAAGATTTTTGGCAATTTCTCCCTTAATTTCCAATATAAAAACGTTAAACTTGGTGACATGTATTCTAATATATCATAGAAGATTTCATGAAAAAATCATTTCGATCGGAGATATATTTAATATATATCCCATACAAGGGGATTTTTTGCCATTTTTTTATATTTATATTAAAATCGTTTAGGTATGTACATCTGTTCACTATATATTTCTTATCTTATACATCCGATTATTTGGAGATTACGAATGGGATACGATTATTGTTCAGCCCCATTCATGAAAGGTATGAAGTCTTCGGCACAGCCGAAGACAGTCCAGTCCTTACTTGTTTTTACTTGTCGTCGTTGTGTTAGCTGTCGGCATTTATGTTGCTTTTGCTGTTTGTAGGTGTTGACATTCATGCAACAAGAAAGTCACATATGCCACATTTAGCATTGCTTGCCTTGTTAACTGTGTTTTCTTAGAATTTTTTATTTCGAAACTATAAACACCTCCCACAATTCAACAACACAAACAAAGTTGAAATGTTTTGATGCTTTGATGTTTTAACATATTTGCAAACATAGGTTTGATATATTTTTCAGTATAGCCAATTGGGATGGAAACTCTAAGAGATTGAACACATTTTACGATCGGAACTACTAACAGGTACCCATATATGGAAATTCAGAGCATGTGTTTGTAAAATTGTCAATGGTTGGCGATCGATATATGTAATTATTATCGGCCAGTAATCAGACTATAAGTAATATTAATCAGGTTCGGGCTGCTGATACTGGTGTGGTGATGCAATGAGTCCTCAAAAACTATTCGAGTCGCATAGTGATCGATACAGCTGGCTATAGGTCCAAATCGCGGCAATCAGAGAAGCCATAACTATACCAGAAGGGGAGACTAATGGGTCAATTCAGCGAAAAAGACAACTCAGTTAAAAAATTTAAACTAAATAATTGCCTTCCAATCGGTTGTTGTTGTTGCAGCGATAAAGACACTCCCCAAAGGCCTTGGGGAGTGTTATCGATGTTGATGGTCCTTTGCCGGATGCAGATCCGGTACGTTCCGGTACCAGCCTCGACCATCTCGGGAACGATTTGGTATGACCACATGATCTACGAGGTATTCGGGTTCGCTGTAAATGAAACAGGATTCGCCACGGATAGGTGAGGTTGACAATTAGGTTGGAGAAGCTATAAATTGGAAACTTCTGAATCGATTTGGTAGTTTAGTCCCCTCTTACAACAGGCATACCTACCTCGGGTATATTCTAAGCCCCCTAACCCCCTGGGGGTCCTTTCAATCCGTCAATGAGTTCTGTGAGCTCTGCCTTCTCTGAATTAGATAAAGAAGCAAATAAGGTGTGTCTTGCGGTAAATATGGACAAGACAAAGTACTTGCTGTCATCCAAGAAAGATTCGACGTATTCGCGCCTAGACACCCACGTCATTGTTGGCGAATGTAATTTCGAGACTGTGAAGGATTTCGTCTATTTGGGAAAGAGCTTTCTCGACGAACATAAAATCACACTCTACAAGTCGCTCATCTTACCTGTACTGATATATAGCTCGGATTTATGAACGGTGTTGATATAAGATGAGATGGCTCTTGAAGCCGACAGTATTGAAAGAGGTATAATGATGAGCTGTAGGAGCTTTACGCAGATATGATGAAATTGCAGCGAATAAAGGCTCGATGGCTGACATCTTATGCGAATGGAGACTTTCTATGAGTTGAGCAAGGCAGGTGGAGGAAGACTTGACCTGCCTAGGTGATCCCGATTGGCATCATCTATCGCATAACAGGTGAACTTACGTTATTGTCATCTCCTACGAGCGTTTCTCACCACGGCCCTAGAAGACGGGAACAGCTATATTATCGACATAGTGACTTCGGAAGAGAAAATACAGTGATGAACGATTTTAAAACATTGCAGCTATCTTTACGTAGGACTTTAAGTTTACTCTATGTTCAAGAAGTATGACGACGTGATTCACCCGCTATATGGTTTTTTCAAGGCATCGATACATTTACGTGCAGATCATTCGAGACTTATGGATTGGCTATACAAAAATTTAACTGTCCATAAACCCAGAGTTCGATCCTAAGCGATGATCTCAAAAATGTTACGTATGTCACACATCATCCCTTTCTCTTGTCAGTACACTACGCAAAACCAGATTTGAATTTAATAATGTGGGAAAAATTTAAACAACGCAACATCAGGACGGACAAAGAACCTTATTCCAATTGCCTTCTTTGCACATTTTCTTTATTCATAGTCCATACTTCGTATGGCATTATCATTATAAATGAAAAATTGCTTCAAATAAATGTTTTCATACATCTAAAGCTTAAAAACTCATACAGATTTGCATTTGTTCACAACCTCCTAGGCTTCTGAACTCTTATGGTCTCATGTGACGGGGGAATGCACTAGAATCCAGGATGCAAATCAATCATACCTCACCAAAGCAGAAGGTTGTCAGAAGTTGTCGCAAGATCAATTGACAAGAACCTTTTCACCAAAGGAACTATATCTAATCCACCTTATTAGGACAGAAGTCGATAGTAAGCCACTCGTGTCATTGATGTAGAGAAATAAGTACTTTAAAACGCTAAACCTTTGTTCAAATAATGCGTTAGGGCAAAAGTCGATAAAGAGCCACTCAGTTCATTGATGCAGAAAGAGTATTTCTCTAAAACACAGAATCAAGAACAAAGTTATGGCTGAAGCAGTGGTACGGCTAAGTCAAATTTTACCGCGCTGATTTTGTAAGTTCGAGACAGTGGGAATGGAATGTGACTTGGGACTTACTCCGACTAAGTTGATTGCAGATCACCTCCACATGAGATTGTATGCTGTGGAAAACAAACAATATAGTAAAAGGCTCATTTTTGTTAAATCAGGCCCTGAAATTATGCAAAAAATCTGTAATGTTAATTGTTTGAAAGATTTAAGACACGGTGAGAGTGGAGTGAACACCTCATAAGTGAATCCTCTTGGCTTTGTTTTCCCGTCAGATACATTTATTCACCTAAAAGGCTAAAGAAATCGTAATGAATTAAATATCCTTGTTGTACATTTTTTTTTTTTTTGATATCTAACCGCTTTAGTGGGCTTTTTGATTTTTCAAGGAACCAGTAGAGCTGTCAAACATAGGATGAAGGAATTTAGCAGTTCCCGAAATGGTTCTATACAACGAGATTTGGCAGTTGCCTAAATTTTTTCTTTCTTCTATTCTAATGTAAAAAATGTTTTCATTTACGAAAAAATGTATCATAAAAGTTATAAGATAAGATAATTATTAATAGGTAAAGTTCTGTGAAATTCTCGAGGAAAGTAAATTCAGATATAGCGGCATTTAGGAGCTTCTAATAGACGGGGTAGTCAGATTTGTGTAAGGCAAGCCAAGTCAACACACTTTCCAATAAAAAATAATTTCCAAAAAAACTCTTTTAGTTATATATAATTTGAAGAAAGTAATATGCTCCTTAAAGTATGCAACACTTAGTGGTTAGCATTTTAATATAAATGTAGCTTAACGTTGCATACCCTTAGGCGCACATGAGAATAATAAAATCAAATTATTGTAAGGATAGGGTGTTAGAGATTCTTTTGGAGTTCTGGCTTTGGAAATCATACAAATTTGTTCAGATTTCTGTGGATGACTTTTTTTCAACAATCTGGCGAATTTTAAGTAATGCCCCTTTTTGACCCAGGCATCTTCGGTTTACGTTCCACAAGCACTTTTACAAATTAGTTTAAGGCAAATCTCAGTTACTTAATCCTTTTCAAATCAATACATGATATATGGTATTTGTTAAAAAGAAATTGTTTGTATTTGATATGCGTCACATATGCAATCGCTGTCACATGACTAAGTGAGACATTACTCAAAATGAACGCTAAATCTTATTAATGCGAAAGTAATAAAGGATTTTTTAGAAAAAAAAACATTCGGACACAAATCACGTAGATGTCCACAAAATTACCGACAATCAATGTAACCTTAACCACAAACAGCTATAAAGTACTCAAATATAAGAACATATATATGTAAATATAGCCTTTGTCCAAGGACGTGTGCGTTTTCTTGCTAAAAGACGCAGTAGGAGGAACTGTCATGTCATTGGATTTAACAGATTTAAAATCAATTTTTGACCAACACAAATATCGTACATTAACAAGTGTATATAAATCAGTGATGCACGAAGTTGGCGTCATTCAAACTCAATACTCAATCAACATTGAGCTCTTCTTTGACTTTTAATCTCAGCCACTACGACTTCTATGCGCTTCTCAGACGCTCTGCTATTCCACACTCAACAGCTGACGTTAATCGGTGGTCTAGCTGTCTGATACCTTTATTGTATGCTCCCAACTACTTTTGAATTGCTCTCTCTCTCTCTTTCAGCACATAAGCCCGAATCTGCTGGTCTACAAATACATCAAGCTGTGTGTGTTGGGATTAATATAAAATTATTTTATTATTTTGACGATAAGTTGGGTCTCTCGATTCGTTGCAGGCTAGCTTAGCTTTTAACAAAACCAATTTATTGTGATCAAACTCATGGGTCTGATCATATTAGGCTCTGACTATATTGTATCAGCCGATATGTGATACTTGCTTTATCCGCGGGTATTAGGCCTTAAGTAGATTTTCCAGTCCGAGAGCTGTGTTATCTGATAGATTTTCGATTTTCACTGCAGTCTACATTCCAGAGATAACTACAAATAGCTTGGATTGCATGATCCCAAATTTATCAAAAGCTTCCTTAATTGCTTTCTCGCTTTAAACGTGATACTTGTGCAGCTACCTGAAACTGTTTAGCGCATCACTGGCATAGATGACTGTGTGTTTTAGGATAAATGTGTTTAGTACAAATGCCAAAGCAAATTGTCAGTTAAGCTTGCATTGGCTCTCTACCGCTCACAACCGACACTTCTTCGAATTTGGCACACAACAGTACATGCATATTGAAGGAAATGTAAAATTCCATTATAGACAACATTTCGATATTTCAATGTTAGGCAAACAAGCGCTCGTCCTAAACATATGAATATGTATCGAAATGACCGGTGAACTAAGTTCCGATACTTTGTTTCACCCCCAAGCCGCTTTGGCTTACTGCCACACTTGCCTCCCTCCCTGCAAAAGCCTTTTTTTCTACAAAGCGAAGAGCAGCTGCTCTAAAATGTATCCACTTAGCTAACGAAGGTGTGTATGTAAGTAAATATTAGGACACTCCAGCTTGTGTGAAAACAATGGGCAAGAAGCATGATGGACTTGAATTGTAGAAGAGCACAACAAAACCGTATGACAGCTGGGGTGCTGTACAAATATTTATTGATTGTCAGTGACATAACGCAATTTGCAGTAGAAAAGTATTCAATAGAAAAAGAACAAATAAATTCATACAGGCAATAAAATTAGATGGGCAAACAAGCAATAGAGAGTGAGAGATGATGAATGGGAAGCAAAGACAGTACGAATTAAAGAAATAGGAAAAAAAAACAATTCAAATTTGTAAGCAAGAAAAAATATTTTAAAGAAAGAAGGAATCATTTTTCCAGCAACTTTTTTTTCATCCGCAAGAGGCTTTCTGTAATTCTCAAAACGTTTATATGTATATCTTAAAAAATATTCCTCTCGTTGTCTACATTGATTAATAGGAAGGGATATGTTAGAAAGTATTTAAAATACGCTACAAATAGGAATAGCAGAAAGTTTGGGTGCAGCTGTCTCACACTAAGTAGAAGGAGGTTGGCTGCTCTCGGACACTCCTTTCTTGCGGAAATTTTCAAGTTCGGTAGTTGGGCGATTGTTAAATAGAAATATAAGATAGAAAACAACTTCCGCAAGGAATCATGTGCCAGTCAGAAATGCACAAATAACACTGCGGAAATATACGAGTTTCTAATAAGTGCTAACTTTTTTGTTGTAAAAGCGTCTTCCTTGTTTCTAAATGGCTGAACAATATTTGCATCAGTTATACTGGGCTAAGGACGGCCATCTACCTTTCACTCTCCTTCTCTCTATCATTTTCATGCATCCTGGAGTCTTAACAGATTATTTTTTTATAGAGATTTATTTGTAAGTCGTTGCAACGCTGGTTTTCAACAAATGACTGGGAGTTAGTGTCACAGTGCACCAGCATACAGTACGAAAGGCTTCGCCCCACTAACTGTAACTGCCACCGAAACTTAGCTGACCTACCCCATGTAAACTCTTTAAAAGAAGGTCTCACTATCAGTGTTATAAGGAGTGAATACCTTACTTTGGAACAGTTGGCGCAATTGGGCTAGGGTTGGTCGGTAACAGAAAACTGATATCCCGAGAGAACTAACGAAAATTATAAAAAATTTGCTACTAACTTTATGAAGACTGAGTGCGTTGTTCTTGTTTTTTTCTTTCTCTCTATTCTGAAAATGGCAATTGATACGAACTTTGTAATACTTTGCAGATGGCTCTAAGCTCATTGGGAAGTGAGAGAGAATTTCGTAAACATACAATGTTAGTTCATAGATGGGGCCAAGGTGACAGTTGTTATTCATAAGTGATGTTATATACCTGGATATTAAGCTACTGAGTGCTTGTCAATAGCCTCTTACGAGGTGATCTTTAACATAATGCTAGTGTCAGTTTTCTGGTAGGTAAAAGAGATTAACTACTAGGCTGAAATTTATCAAAGGATATTTTCTTTGTAGCTAAAATTTTTTTATTTTCTAGGGTCCGTTTTCATAGAAGATGGTTGCTAAGAAAGGTAAAAAACTTTCCAGGTTTAACTGTCTACCATGCATTGAAATAAGGGCTTTGTAAATACCTGCTATTCCAAAGCGATCTCCTGATTTCCCTCTAAGAGAATATTGCATTTGTATGCATAAAATTGGCATAAGCATGGATGAAAATGTACATATCCTTAGGCGCATCGAATATTTTTTACGATTTGCTCTGCTGGAGATAAGGGAGCAACCCTTCAGGGTTTTCCATCTACCATATATTGATATAAAGGTTTGTTTTAAATATCTGCTGCTCTAAGGCGATCTACTCATTATACCTTTCATGAACATGAAATGGTATATTTACTTTGGTCCGATTTTTGTAACGTTGAGAAATATAGAAGATAGACTCACCATTAAGTATACAGAATTGATCAGGGCGACGAACTGAGATGATATAGCTATGTCGGTCTGTCCGTCCGTCTGTCTGTTTGAACGGAAACTAGTCCCTCAAATTTTGAGATATCTCAATGAAATTTGGCACAGGGATGTATTTTTGTATTATATTAGACATTTGTCGGATCCGGTAGGATCGGACCACTATAACATATATCTCCCATACAACCGATCGTTCAGATAAGACGATTTTGGTAATTCCTGCTGCAATTTAGAAAGTATAAACGTGAAACTCGGTGATATATATTTTAATATATCATAGAAGATTTTCTGAAAAAAGCGCTTTGATCGGAGCTATATATTATATATATCCCATACAACCGATCGTTCAGATAGAAAGATTTTTAGCCATTTCTCCCTTAATTTCCAATATAAAAACGTGAAACGTGGTAATATATATTCTAATATATCATAGAAGATTCCTGAAAAAATCACTTTGATCGGAGCTATATATAATATATATCCCATACAACCGATCGTTCAGATAGAAAGATTTTTTGCCATTTCTCCCTTAATTTCCAATATAAAAACGTTAAACTTGGTGATATTTATTCTAATATATCATAGAAGATTTCCTGAAAAAATCACTTTGATCGGAGCTATATATAATATATATCCCATACAACCGATCGTTCAGATAGAAAGATTTTTAGCCATTTCTCTCTTAATTTCCAATATAAAAACGGGAACCTTGGTGATGTTTATTCTAATATATGTATCATAGAAGATTTCCTGAAAAAATCACTTTGATCGGAGCTATATATAATATATATCCCATACAACCGATCGTTCAGATAGAAAGATTTTTAGCCATTTCTCCCTTAATTTCAAATATAAAAACTTTAAACTTGGTGATATTTATTCTAATATATCATAGAAGATTTTCTGAAAAAATCACTTTGAGCGGAGCTATATATAATATATATCCCATATAACCGATCGTTCAGATAGAAAGATTTTTAGCCATTTCTCCCTTAATTTCCAATACAAAAACGTGAAACTTGATGATATTTATTCTAATATATCATAGAAGATTTCCTGAAAAAATCACTTTGATCGGAGCTATATATAATATATATCCCATACAACCGATCGTTTAGATAGAAATATTTTTAGCCATTTCTCCCTTAATTTCAAATATAAAAACTTTAAACTTGGTGATATTTATTCTAATATATCATAGAAGATTTCCTGTTAAAATCATTTCGATCGGAGCTATATATTGTAACGAATTTACTTGCAAATCCTCTTATTTGCAATCCTCTGCTAAGTTCGAATCACTAAACTGTTGAATAAATAACTCCAATATTGAATAATGAAAAAATGGCCTTTATTAGAATACTTCACAATAACACTCAAACTGTGCAACGAATAGCTTAATAACCAAACTGATAGCTTAAATGAAACTGACTTTCAAAATAATACTGCTATTGCTCGTTAGATATCGTCTTAGTCGTAACTGCTTGACAACTCAAATCAAACTGAATTCCAGCGCCTCTACAATTGTCGCCTTTTATACTCTTTGATTTCAAACTTCGCATCTTCTAGAATCTTCTAGTCCAGTAGCTCTCAAACTTCTCAGCTGTAACTACAATTGCACAATTTTATAGTTTTTCTCTTTGCATACTTATAGGAGTATCTCAGATATATGCATGTGTTTGTGCATTGACTTTCCGCTGCTCGCATACGTACATGGTACATATATGTAGACGCAGTTAGTGTTTCGTTTATGTAGATACATAATTATTGAATTATTGATGTGAATGTTTGTAGTTTACAGTCTATCGCGCACACATAGGATTATAAGTAAATGCATCTGTGTGTGACATCTCTCGGCTGCCTTATATATGTGTATACATGATTTGATTATTGACGTAAATATCGCTTAGCATGGCCTTAGCATCGCCTTAGTGATGGTAATATCCGTGACAATATAATATATATCCCATACAACCGATCATTCAGATAGGGGTTTTTTTTATATATTTTTTATATTTATCTTAAAATCTTTTAGGTATGTACATCTGTTCACTATATATTTTTTATCTAATACAGCGCATTATTTGGAGATTACGAATGGGATAAGATTATTGTTCAGCGCCTTTCATTAAAGGTATGAAGTCTTCGGCACTGCCGAAGACAGTCCCCTCCTTACTTGTTTTTCTTTGAGAAAGTATTGCACTTACATGTACAACTCTAAAACTTGCATACTTCCAGGCGCGTCCATATTATTTTTAAGAATTTTTTTCTTGAGATAAGGCAACAGCGGTTTTCAGAGTTAAAAACCATTGTCTTTTGTTCATTAATTGAGGTTTAAATAATATAAGGAAGAAGGCACATCGTTGAAATATATTAAACAATTCGCAAGCATTTGTTTATATTTTATTCAGACATGTAAAAACATGGGTAAAATTTACTATAAATTCTGCTTCTTGAATACCTCATATCTAAGCAATTTAAATATAACTTAAAAACATATTGGAAGCTATGATTTCTTATTCATTCTCAATACAAAAACAAGTAAGGAAGGCTAAGTTCGGGTGTAACCGAACATTACATACTCAGTTGAGAGCTGTGGAGACAAAGTAAGGGAAATCACCATGTTGTAATAGGAACCTAGGGTAACCCTGGAATGTGTTTGTATGACATGTGTATCAAATGGAAGGTATTAAAAAGTATTTTAAGAGGAAGTGGGCCATAGATCTATAGATGGACGCCATTTAGGGATATCGCCATAAAGGTGGACCAGGCCTGACTCGAGAATTTGTTTGTACGATATGGGTATCAAATGAAATTTGTTAATGATAATTTTAAAAGGGAATGGCCTAAGTTCTATAGGTGGATGCCTTTTCGAGATATCGCCATAAAGGTGGGCCAGGGGTGACTCTAGAATGTTTTTGTACGATATGGGTATTAAATGAAAGGTGTTAATGAGTATTTTAAAAAGACGTGGGCCTTAGTTCTATAGGTGGACGCCTTTTCGAGATATCGACATGAAGGTGGACCAGGGGTGACTCTAGAATTTGTTTGTACGATATGGGTATCAAATGAAAGGTGTTAATGAGTATTTTAAAAAGGAGTGGGCCTTAGTTCTATATGTGGATGCCTTTCCGAGATATCGCCATAAACGTGGACCAGGGGTGACTCTAGAATGTGTTTGTACGATATGGGTATCAAATTAAAGGTATTAATGAGGGTTTTAAAAGGGAGTGGCCCTTAGTTGTATATGTGAAGGCGTTTTCGAGATATCTACCAAAATGTGGACCAGGGTGATCCAGAACATCATCTGTCGGGTACCGCTAATTTATTTATATATGTAATACCATGTACAGTATTCCTTCCAAGATTCCAAGGGCCTTTGATTTCGCTCTGCAAAACTTTTTCATTTCCTTCTACTTAATATGGTAGGTGTCACACCCATTTTACCAAGTTTTTTTCTAAAGTTATATTTTGCGTCAATAGACCAATAAAATTACCATGTTTCATTCCTTTTTTGTATTTGGTATATAATTATGTCATTTTTTTATTTTTCGTAATTTTCGATATCAAAAAAGTGGGCGTGGTCATAGTCGGATTTCGGCCATTTTTACACCAGTACAAAGTGAGTTCAGATAAGTACGTGAACTGAGTTTAGTAAAGATATATCGATTTTTGCTCAAGTTATCGTGTTAACGGGCGAGCGGAAGGACAGACGATCGACTGTGTATAAAAACTGGGCGTGGCAGTTATCGTCCTCGGAGATAAGCCTCTACCAAATTTCACAAGGATTGGTAAATTTTTGTTCGACTTATGGCATTAAAAGCATCCTAGACAAATTAAATGAAAAAGAGCGCAGCCACGCCCATTTTGAAATTTTCTTTTGTTTTTGTATTTTGTTGCACCATATCATTACTGGAGTTGAATGTTAACATAATTTACTTATATGCTGTAAAGATATTAACTTTTCTTTTAAAATTTGAATTTAAAAAAAAAAATTTTTAAAAAGTGGGCGTGGTCGTTCTTCGATTTTGCTCATTTTTATTAAGCAGACATAAAGTAATAAGAGTTACGTTCCTGCCAAATTTCATCAAGATATCTTCAACGACTGCCAAATTACAGCTTGCAAAACTTCTAAATTACCTTCATTCAAAAGTGGGCGGTGCCACGCCCATTGTCCAAAATTTTACTTATTTTCTATTCTCCGTCATAAGCTCAACTCACCTACCAAGTTTCATCGCCTAATGCGTATTTGGTAATGAATTATCGCACTTTTTCGATTTTTCGAAATTTTCGATATCGAAAAAGTGGGCGTGGTTATTGTCCGATATCGTTCATTTTAAATAGCGATCTGAGATGAGTGCCCAGGAACCTACATACCAAATTTCATCAAAATACCTCAAAATTTACTCAAGTTATCGTGTTAACGGACAGACGGACGGACGGACGGACGGACATGGCTCAATCGAATTTTTTTTCGATACTGATGATTTTGATATATGGAAGTCTATATCTATCTCGATTCCTTTATATCTGTACAACCAACCGTTATGCAATCAAAGTTAATATACTCTGTGAGCTCTGCTCAACTGAGTATAAAAATACCATTTTTTGTCACTCAAGCATTATTATTCATATGTAAGTTCGTGTGTATTTGTGTGAATATATTATAAAATCAATTCTTTTCTTTACCCTTGAATGGGTTATTTGTTCTAAAAGCTCATGTTTAATTCACATAAAAGCACTTTTACTGTGACTTATTACAGGAATATAGCATCCTTTATTTTACATTTATGTAACACACGTTACGCATCTTATGCAATCACGCTTGTTTAAGCAATTTCTGATTAATGGCATAGTGAAAAAAGTGACACTTTTGAAATTGGAAAAGAAATCAAGCAAGAAAATCAAGTAAGTGCAAGAGGTAGAGGGTCGGTCAATTCGTGAAGACGAAATGGGAATGCTGAAAAAAATAACAATTTAAAAACAAAATTTAAAAGCAAAAAAAGTGTTAAATCAACAAAAATAAAACAGAAAGTAAACGTGGCTGAAACGAAAATCAAATCCTATACTAAACCCTCCAATACAACTGACAAGTGGATAAGACAGCGGAAAGCAGACAAAAAGTGAGAAAGTATGTGTCCTGTAGTTCAATTACAAAAACAATGCGTAAAAAGTAAAAAAGCGGCAAACAAAAAAAAATTTCAAAAACCAAAAGCAAGTATGTATGATTGCTATAGAAAGCGAATATTATATACCCAGTTGTTAGTTTACGTAACAGCCTACTTACAGCAAACATTTGGAGAATGATACTGTACCCCTAAAATATTTTTCCAGCTGTAATTAATGCAAGATCGCCAAAAAAAAAATTTATCAAATGCGCCAAAAAGTATGCAATTTCTTTTTAACCACTTTTAGTGCGCCTAAATGTAAGCTCTGAGTATGTGACGCCACAAATAGATGAATTTTTTAGGCGCTCTGCAAATAATATTAGCACATTTTGACCGGATAGCCCGATTCCCCGCCATTTCGCAACATGAGGCCAGTTTGTTAAGCGACTGCCTGGTATCTTTTGGTTCACTTAATTCAGCACTGCCAGAGTAAATCTACACGAATATAATTCTTTGAAAGTATAATGGTATTCTTAGATATGAATCAACAAGCAGTCTCCTTTTTGAATAGTCTTTGAAATCTAGAATACCGTAGAATGCTCTGACTGGATATCACTTCCATCCGTTAAGAGAAACTCTGCATCTAGATCACAAAAATCCTCTCACAACCTCATCTCTGGAGCTCAAATGTAAAACTTCATGTGAAGAGATCGGGTGGGATTATTGGGGTCTATTTGTGCTAAATTTTCCGGAAGGGTTTCGGAATGCTGTCATTGCCTTTAATACCGCTCCAGTGCACTAGACCTGACTACATACACGTCGATCGGTCAAAATGTATTTCATATTCCAGCGCGTTGGTTAATGAGATACAAAAGATCCTAATATAAATATCCATCCTGCATTTTATGCTGCTTCTTTCGAATACTGGCCAGCACATCGTGATGCCGTAGATGAGTCTGACGATAACAATATACAACAGGTGTTTTATGTTTGGCCTTAAGATCCACACCTTACAAACTCTGCTTCTAGAGCGTTTACAGCCTTTCTCAATCTATACTCTAGCTTAATTTACTGTATAAAAAAACGTCGGGATTTTCTACTTTCGGTGTTAGTTCGAGCATCTCCCAAGAAATTGAGGTGATTTGAAATATGATCCTTGGTAGTGCCTATCGAGTAGAACCATTGCTGCCTTATCAGATGCACTTTTAGGCCGATACCCCGTTATATAAAAGCTTCCCAGATTTGAAATTTTTTCTGAAAACAAGTTACTTTACTAGTTTCAAAACTAGACGACCAAGTTCTATGTGTAAAAGAAATACAATAATCTGTTGGGCAGGAACGCCGGTAAAAGCTCCTTATGCTCCAGTATAGTTGAACTGAAGTTGTTCCAAACAATTCCGAACAGTATCTTATTGGTGATGTAATAGTGCGGTGTTTTTATGAACGCGCCCTTGAATTAGTCCATCACATCTCGGTTGAGGGTTTGAAAGCCTCTATCGCAGTATATTTTTGAACTGGGCAATATAACTTGAAATCTCTCTCGGCAGGATATCACCAATCTATTAAATACACAATTTGGCGCAAGCTGGTGGGGAGTCTCCTGGCTGTCACTCAGCTGATTCCCTGGAGTCAGGACTGAGTTAAACGGTTGGAGGGCCTGAGCATAAATCCCGTCACTTAGCCAGTCAAGAGGAACCAAGCATTGCCCTTGAAGTCAGTATTTTGCTAATTCGATGAAATGATTTTGGCTTGCCGCTAGTTTGGATGTGTTCGTTAAGTAGATTTATAGAGAATACTTTTAGGCGTACTTTGAAAAATGTTACAGAAAGGATTGTATGATAATTAAACTACCACACATAGCCAGAGGGGAAGTGATAAAATCTTCATTTTGAAATGTTCCTCGCAATAACTTCACATATATACAAATTCCCTGATATTGAGTTGATCACTGTACTTCTAAACATAGGTGCGGTAATGACGAGTGCCAGAAACTGGGTATAAAAAATTACATACTAAACTAGCACCAGTAAAACCAAAAAAACAAAATCATTGAAGAGCTACAACCATGAAAACATCGAAAGGCAAAAAAATTGCTCAAAATGGTTGAAAAATTGCTAAAGTTTGCTAAAAGTCGGAGCAATGATGAGTGCAACAAAAGCAAAATTGAAAATTATTTTAGCAATCACATCAGCCTAAAAGCAGGCAAACGCTGCGCAGAAATAAATTTACACTTTCGACGAAAATACGCAAAACAACCAGTTAACTGCAAGCAAAAAAGAAATAAATAAACGAGATCAAAAATAAAAGGAAATAACTGCCATATATCGCCTACTTGCAATTCGTTTAGAAAAAATTTTACAAAAAAAAAACAGCAAAAAATATGGCAGAAAACTTAACGAAAATGTAAACGGACGAGCATACGAATTGAACCGGAAATCCTTATTGATCTACGATGCCTGCGCAAATACATATAATAGCAAAGATGAAATAAGCTGACATTTTTTTTTTCATTGTGCTACCATACACACATTCATATAGGTATATTTTTATATAATATAAAAATGGAAATAGTGAACAAACTAGAACTAGTTAAATTCACAGTCAACCATAAGTGAAAAAACTAGTCCGAAAAAGCGCAGACTTGTACCAAAGTAATTGGAGTGTTCTCAATATTAAATTTTTATGAACTTCAACACCAGCGACAGAACCTATGACCTATGACCATGCTAGCCAAGTAGTTACATACCGGCGAACTGAACTACCATCTCACGCAGATAATGAGTGAACATGATGGTTTCAAAGAGTATTTATGAAAGCGTAGGACAGAGGAAGATCCTCATTGCCCAATGTGTACCACGGAGTTAGAAAACGCAGAACACGTCATGTTCCACTGCCCCCGTTTCCACGAGGAAATACTCGCCTTGCATGGAGTCTTTGGGGAAGAACCTACCACGAGAAATTTAGTATCACATATGTGCAACAGGAAAGAGTGCTGGACTGCAGTGAGCAAAATGGCATTTATAGTAATGACACGCCTGATGGATGTTGTTTTTTAGTCTACGGACACACGGTTGCTGCAACGACAGCAATTATGGTGCATTAGGCATTTTTCAGCCACCCCGCAAAAAAAAAAAAAAAAAAAAAAAAAATACCATGCCAGTGCAATTATTATTTATCTAATTTGATAATTGAAGCTTGCGAGAGGGGTTTCGAAAGTAAAAGAAGACTGAAGATAGCACAACATACTTAAGTTACTTTCAACAAGCACTTACGTTTGAAAACGGACAAATGAAAGTTTTTAATGTGCAAATAAATTTCAGAAAGGGCCAAATCAATTTCAGAAAAGAGAAAACATGTTTATTTCAGAAACGGGTAAATATTTTTGAGAAATAAGAAAAATAGTCAAATCTGCTTCAAAAAAGTGAAAATGAATTTTTTAAATCAGCACGTATTTCAAATATGATAATTTGTTTTTCAGAAAGGTTTAACAATATATAGAGGAACAGCAAAAAATATTTTTTAAATATATTTCGGCAACTCATTTGTTCATTTATCATTTCATAACTCATTTGCACTTTTTAGAATAAGACTTTCCTGTGTTTGAATAACATTTCGCCTGCTCCAAAATACATATTTACTTTTATCGAATTCATATTTGATCTATTCTGAAATTCATTTTCTCTTTGCTCAAATGCAATTTGCTTTTTTCGAAGCTCGTTTGGCCGATTCTGAAACAAACTTGTCCTTTTTTAAAATTCATTTGCGCTTTCTTAAATAAATTTACCCTTTTCTCAAATTCGTTTGCCACTTTCTGAAATTCATTTCCTCTTTTCTCTAATTCATTAGCACGTCTCTTAAAGTCCTTTGATGGGTTCTCATTTCAAAATTATCTTCATTTCAAATTAGTTTGCTGCTTTGTAAGACACATTTTCTGCTGAAATAATGAACTTAATTTCAAATAAGTTTGTTATTTTCTGAAATATATTTTCTAATTTCTCAAGTGCATTTGCCATTTTTTGTCAAAAATTTGCACTTTTTTGAAATTCATTCGCTCATTTTTGAAAAAATATGCTTTCTTTCAAATTAGTTAGCCTCTTTCTGAAATGCATTTTTCTATTTCTCAAATAATTTCGCCCATTTCTCAAATACGTTTCTCTTTTAACAAATTCGTTTGCCCTTTTCTCAAATTACACTTTCCTTAATAAATTTGCACTTTTCTCATATTCATTTGCTGCTTTCTGAAACTCATTTCACAGTTTCTTTAATTAAATTGCACTTTTCCTAAATTCCTTTGATCATTTTTAAAAAATGAATTTGTGTTTGTTTCCTCAAAATCCTTTGCTATATTGTGGGATTCTTTCGCCTGATTCTGGAACCAATTTGCCATTTTCTCAAATTCATTTTTTAATAAGTCTCCCCTTTTTTAGATTCGTTTGCTATCTTTTGAAATACAATTTCTGTATTTTTCTGAAATTCATTTGCACGATTCTGAAAGCAATTTTCCTATTTCTGCAATTCCTTTGATCGATTTTGAATTATACTTGTCGTTTTTTTCAAACTCTTTGGCAGTTCCTGTATTTCATTTGCCCGTTCCTAAATAACAATTTCCTTATCTCAAATGCAAATTTTTTTATATAAATACCGTGCCGAATGTTAGCAATTTCGATGCGTCACTCTGCTGCTAGTAATAAATGCTACATAACAACAGAAAGCCATATACACACATACATACATAGAAAGCGTGTGAAGAATATTTCACACACATAACCAGCAGCTTGAACAGAAGAGAATAATTCACACACACATAAACACCACCTAACAGTGAAGAGAATATTTCACACACATGTAGACTGGCAATAAGGTGCGCATATGGCCTTACATAAACTACAGATATATATATATGTAGCCAAAGGCAATGAGCACAGAAATAAATAAACAACTGTTCTAGTAGGATTTTCGTGAAAAGTCTAGACACTAGGAGAAGTAGACGAACGAGGAAACAATACTCTCTCTACAAGCAGCGTAAGCTAAGGAAGAATGAATCAGTTTGGTCTTAACGCGTTTAGGACAGTGCGCGAGTATTGTAATTGTGAAGTACTACTACAGTAGAGTTGTAAATAAAGACGATATTGCTATACTGCATATTTTAATATTTACACGACAGTTCAGCGATTCAAATGATAGCAGACGGTGCAAAATAATTAGAATTCCCCAAAATTCGTTACAATACTATGTGTTCAGTTTGCACAGGATAGCCTTTTTTTGCACGCACACCTTTATAAAAAAATCACCGTGAAAAAAAAATGTTCAACTTGAAAACCCACAATATGAAAGCAATTATTTTACAATTTTTTTAATTTGGAGGTTCTCAACTTGAAATAGTTTTTTTTTTACGATAGTTATTTCTTTAAAAATGGGCTATCCTGAGTTAACCTTGGGCAAACAAACCCCAGTGCAAAAACTATCATTTGATATTTATTTATATTAGGGTGTTTCAGCTTCAATATTTCTTAATGTTTTTGTTTTCAAGGGTGGGTTTACCACATAGATTTTATCGAAAGCTTCGAATTTCAGTGGCCAGCTTCACACGGCCTTTCAAATTTACTTGTTTGGAAAAAAGGCTGACTCGTTCACACTACGCAGTTTTGGGCTCGTTTAAAACTAGTTGCTTTAACTGCTGGGTAAATATAAATGTCACAGTAAAGCAAGTTTATGCCGCCCTCAATTTGAGTGTAATAATTGCTGTTCGTTTTCTCAGCTCAGCTTAGTTAGCTGGTTTCTACGTTAGTTCCACTTTCAAGTTTCAGCTGCTTGAATGAATTGGTCAGTTCTTAGTAATCCATATAGCCAAGCTGTAGCTAAGTGCATGTAAGTGGGCACTAGTGCTTCGTGCTATACAAATTACATACTACATATGATTACAAATACACACACTTGCGTGTCTAGTAGATGACTTCATCTTTACTTCATCTTTTCAGGGCCTAGAAGAGCATGAAAGAATACTGGCTTAAGTGGCGAATTGACAAAAATTGTGCTACGAATGGAGAAATATACATTTATGCATGTACGTTTGTGTGGAAAAGACTCTTGTACTCACAACGTAGAATTTTATCAATGGCTTATGCTCTTGAAAAAGTGACGGGCGAAATAAACCAAATTAAAGTGCTACACAAAATTGCTCAATATTTACCCTTGCCCATAATTTAGAAAACAAATCAAACTCACCGCAGCGAAAAGAAAAATAGGAGTGACAATTTTTATCAAAAATTTTGAATTAGATTCTAATATTTTGATTTTCACTATTTTAAGAAAAAACGCCTATAAAATTTTTAACTAAATCTATGGAAATCAATGTCAAAAAAGTTTCCAAAAATCTTGAAAATCAGGGGCAAATTTATGAAAACTTCGAATTTTTTATCTGAAGTTCTCTGAATATTTTTGAATATGCAGTTTTGTAACAAAAACAATTTCAGTCTGAAAAAATACAACTCATGGGTCAAAATTTGCATTGATTTTTGACATTATTATTATTTTTTTTTTCTTGTAAGACTAAAATTGATTTAATTTAAAAATGCATACTCAAAAAAATTCACAATACTTTAAATAAAATGTTCGTTATTTTAGTAAAAATTCTCAATTATTCGAAATTTTTCAAAAACGTTTTTGAGATTGGTTTGTATAATTTCAGTTCTAAAACTCACAAAAGTTTTTTCTTAAAATATGAATAAATGAAAAAAAAGAATTTAGTCAACGAAATTTTACAACAATTTACACTGCTATTTTTCTTTATGCTGCTGTAGTCTATTTTGCCTTCAACTCCTTAAACTTTAAGTGCTTATTTTAAGAAAATTATATCTTCTGCCTGCACCCAGAAGTTGATTGTTTTGTTGGGCTAGCTTTGTACGAGCAGTGCCTAAAGCAGGGTTCGCCAAAATTCAAACTATGACTGCGTGAGTAAAACGAAAATCATTTTATTGGTAGTGGTTTAGTTGTTGATGAAAAATCAATGAGGCAGTACGTATGCACGCATAATTGTTAACGCTAATGTGCAGAATGTTTTAACGGTTTTATGTTAACAATTTATTTTGTTTAAATTTTTCCTTAGACTCAAGCAATAAAGTAGTATTTACATGCCATAATTACGAATGCATACGTCCTAACTCATTTATTTTTCATCAACAACTAAACCACTACCAATAAGATGACCTTCGTTTTACCCACACAGTCACAATTTTAATTTTGGTGAACCCTGGCCTAAAGTAAACCACAAAATTAGAGAGAGTCTTACACGACACGATGTCTTACAGCAGATGATCTCTTTTATCATTCCGACAAATATGCATAATTTCGGGAGTAATGCTGGTTAACTTTTTTGAAACCCATGAATGAAATTTAAATATTTTTATGAGATTTGCTATACTGGCTTACCTAGACGCAGAATAGATTGGTGTTGTAAATGGGCGTATCATATTTCAACTTTGCTCACTTTTCCGATATCGAAAATTTCAAAAAATTGGAAAAATTCGATAATTCATTCCCAAATGCCGGTGAAGTCATAAAACTTGATAGTTGGGTTGACTTTATGACAAAGAATAGAAATTTGGTAAAATTTTTGGAAAATGGGCATGGCAACAGCTTAATTTTTGGGACCATATTCAGTTCACTTTGAAACTCTTTGCAACTATTTGTAAATCACATCATTATTGTTTTGGAATAATTTCGCGTATAATTCATAATCATTTCGAGACTACTTTGGGATTTTTTCGGACTAATTTTAGCGATATTATATAATTATATATTCGTGATGGTTTTTGGTCAATCCCAACATCACATTGAAGTTATTTCGGTTTCGGTTTCGAATATTTCGAAATCTATTGTTTTTAAAAACAAAGTTTTCTGAATTTTAGCTCTTTAATAATCTACCCAAATACTTTGAAACTCTTTGTCAGCTTTTATTTTAGGTTCACATTATTTGTTTTTTGTACCATTTCCAGTTCACTTCGAAATTATTTTGCCATAATTTTGGTTTTGTTTTAGGAATAATTTCAGCCCAGTTCATACCCATTTCGAGATTACTTCTATTTTGGATTTATGTTAAGGGAACACCCTTCTATTTTCTTTCGAGATTGTTTTCGGCCATTTTCAACGTTCTTCTGAAATCTCTTCTGAGCCATTTTGAGTTCATTTTGTAACTATTTCAGTACTACTTTGTTTTTTTGTTTTTTTTGATAGTTTCAGCATGGAAAAAAATAATTAAAAAAAAAATTAATTAAATTAATAAATAAAAAAATAATGAACAGGATTAACCTGGTGTCATTGAGCCACTTGAGGGCAGTGCGCTGCCACAACGTCCAATTATTATTATTATTTTCGGATTATTTCAGAATTACTTTCGGGGTTCCTTTCGGAAAAATGTCGGGAGCGAATGAGGTAAATTTTTAGGTATTATGATAGTAGTATTTTAATTGAGTTAATGTAGTTCTGCCAAAAGCATATATTTACCTTTACAAATTAGTTTATCTTAGCCATCTTAACTTTATTATCTGAAATTAAAAAAAATAACCTTGTAAGATAAAGGCGCTTCGAGACAATGTGTTTAATTTAAAAGATGCTGATAATTATAAACAATTATAAACAATTGGAGATGATCAATGGGTGTCGCACAGGGATCACAGTTAAAGAGTTTTAACTTTTTTGAAAGCAGCTCAAATGTTTGTTGTACTTTTTGGTGGAAATTAGGTTTATTTTTTTGACCAATGAGGTGTTTAAGTGCAAGAGAACTCTCACTGGTATGAACCAACGTTTCGGTAAGCTACTTAGCTTCATCGGGGATAAGATTCCTCCATGGAGATTCAAAAATCTTAGCTTCGATCGCTGTGAGACACCCGTTAATTGCTCCCAATCGGGAGCAAAATTTGACACCGGTATTACACCCTTCTAACGGTATTACCGGAGACTGAAAAAAATCGGAAGTTTTTTTATGAGGGCGACCCTAATGTATACATACTCTATTAAATATCTATGTAAATCATTAAAACTGAACAAATTTCCTATTGAATATTTTTGTATCCACATTCCTCAATAAAAGTATTAATCAAATCTTTAATTGTGCTAACCCGCTTATCAGCTGATACTATTAAACAAAGAACGCTTTATCATAGAAAAAAGAGTTCTTGAATAATAAACTGAATTGTAATAAAATTGCAAATTTTTTTTATAGTCCACCCATAACATTAATGATGTCTTCATTTGAATTGTGTGCCAATTTAGCATTTAGATATTATACTTAGCGCGTACGATCTAGCGACAGCCAGAAGATCGAAATGATGGCAGTAATAAATGAGTGCGATCGTTAAAATTAGTGCGTTAAAAGGGAATATGTGAAGAGGAGTAGCTATGAAAATTGTAATTTAGAAAAGAAGATAAAGCGAAATTAGAATACAGTAACAGCCAGCTAAGTAGTGCAGCACGAAATATTCAAAAACGATGATATAATATTTTGTCAATGTCCGCACAAGACTATAACGCTACTTTTTTTTTTACAGTTTATCGAACGGTTTATGTTAAAAAAAACAACGTGAAATACGGTGAATAAACTTTAAAAAGAGTTCTAACTATATCCTGCCCCAGATTATTGAATATAATGTTGCCGAGTGGAGGCTTATGCCGATATACAGTTAGAAGAAGGTAGTGTACAGGTAAAGCTCCTTAGCTCTTTGCAAAGCTGCCTATATAGGTATGATAACATGTTGTTCCGAATATTATGAACAAGCAATTAACCTAAGTAAAGAAGAGCTATACGATATCTGAAAGTTTGTCCCTCTAAATGTGTGTAGTGCCGCTGGTATTATCTAGAGAGGGAGAACCGTTCGTCACTTAATGACAGTTCAAGTCTGGATCAGTTATTATGACATAGCTGTCTCTGAACCTCACCTTGTTGTTACATATGAAGAAGAGGTAGAGGTTTTGCGCTCTAGGCAAGTACTAGTCAAAACAATGCAGTCGAAGTTCATGCCATACCATTGTTAGGTTCTTTATCTCTTTCTATTTCTCTCTTCACCTCCCGCACTATACTCCTTAAGTGTACAGGCGACATGAATACATAAATATAGTTTAAAAACTACAAAAGCACAGAGGTTCGTGTCTCCGCTATTAAGCACAACTCGTTTTGTAGCGAGTAATTTAACCACTGCTGTGAGTCTTCAATAATTTCCGGCACATGAGTCTAACTCCCTTTTGCGCACCTAGCTTAGAGAGTTGCAAATAAGCATACAGTGAAGCTAATATAAGCGTGTTAAACATCGACAAATTTAATAGTAAATTTGAAACCGCAATATGACCCTCACTGATCTGCACTCACTGCCTGCAAACATAGTTGATTTTTAACTTTTATTTGTTCTTTTTCTTCCCGTAGCAAAGCTTCGCCCCATCCAAGATGTACGATCACTCATCACACAATTGTCATCGGTATCCCCTATTGGAAATCCTTGTATACTTTCAGTTTCATAGGGTTGGCCTAAGAGACAAAGGAGAGAGGTGTTGGCAATCGAAAACTTGGTGAAGTTGTCATGTGGGAGCAAAATACATGCAGAGAAAATGTTGTCGAGGATTGTTCTGCATTAGTAAGGGTTTATCCTGGGAAGTGTGCTTTCCTTTACAGCGAGTTTCGGATTCTACGGCTGAACTCTAGTGTGCCGAATCTATTTGAAGTACTTTTGGAGATTTTTCTTATATAAAGTGGTCACTAAAATTGAAATTCTTGCTGTAAGTGTAAAATCATCCTCGTGGTAAAGGATAAGTTGTCGATTAACGAGCAACGAGACTAGAAATATGCACGCATGTTTGTTATCAGTTGTCTGCTAGCATGTCTTGATCTCTGAGTATTCATTAGAACTGCTTGTGCAACATTCGGCGTCTCTCCGCTATGGGAAGTATGTCGCCTTATTGTGTAGATGTTGCTTATTCCTTAGCTATCGCACATTATCCCTTTCCAGGCGGTCTTATTAAGTTGCCCAAATCTGTAGATATCTTACAAAAGTATCCGTCCGTAAACAAACTATATGAGCATAAATTTAGATTTGCAAACTGCTTTGACTTAGAAATTTTTAATACGAGCGGATAGTCAAATTAAGTCAAGTACGGTGGTGGTCTTTTGAATAAAATACGACAAGCAAAACACCAAAGAATAGGTCAGTAGCCAGGAGAAATTCAAACTTTTATGCGTGGCCATAAAAATTCCATTTAAATTTGCGAAAGCATAAAGAATTTGTAGCATCATAGTTAATACAAAGTTACCTACTAAAATATGTAAATTCTTTTAATAATATTTTGAGATTTTCTTTATTAGCGCGATTTCTAATTAGGTTTAATGAACTTTCACTCGAGGTAGATCTTAGTAACAGACTTTCTTCCAAAAGTCGCATATTTTGTGATTTTCAAATGTAATATAAAGCTCCTAACTCCTACAGATCTAAATAGTTACCAGTGGAGCGAGATGAAGTTCATATTAGCAGTTGTTGCGCTCTTCCAGCTTTTTAACGGGCTTCGTACAGAGGATGTTAAAGAGGAACATGTTATTGATGAAAATGGTAGGTGGATAAATCTTAAAACTCATGTGAACCCCTCTAACACTTTTATTCCCTTTTTCAGTACTCCAAGAATTTTTGGATCAAGCGCAGCCAGCGAAGCCTTTAAACACAGCTGCTCAAATACAACAACCGCAATACCCTTACTTATCACAGCAGCAGCGGCTAACGCTGCAAGGTGAAAGGCAAACCAACTATCCAGTACATCCTTTAAGTCTTGACTATGTTATACAGCCACAGGAATCAGTGAACTATCCAAATGTTCCCGCTGCACAGTCCACCAAAAATACGCCCAAGAGTTATGCAGCACTCACACAGGCGCTCGCTAACTTGCAATTTTTAGCACCAAGACCCAAGCCAGTTAACAGTGCTAGCCTGGTGAAACCAAAACCTCCAGGTATCATATTTAATTTTTCAAAGCCGGGGTCTACACAATCTACGCCAGTTAATAATGTTGCATCGGCGCCTCAGCCAGCTGGCATTCAACCAATTTCATTATCGAATATATTCACGTTGCCGAAACAAGCATCCACTCACTTGTTAATTACGCAAGGACGTCCCGAACCTTATCAGCAATATGCAGCCGCTAACCCACCTTCATATATCATCATTAATCCAGCGTCTTATCCTAGTTTTCATTATTATCCCACAGCGAACTTTTCTACCTATCCGCGCTTAGTTGCTAAAGCAGCTGATTCATTGCAGTCTGTGGTAGCTAAGGCGGAAACACCGAGCTTAGAACCTGCACAATCCAGCCAACTTTCTTCAGACCAGCCTCTTACTGCTTCCTTACCTATGATTAACGCGCCTGTAACTACAGAAAGTATTTTTGCTCAGGCATTACTGGAACAGTCGCTTCAATCGGAATATCACAAGAATTTGTTGGAACTCCTCAAGCGCGACCAATTGAACCGACGTCTTCAGGAGCAGGCAGCAGCTTTCTTGTTTAGGAATTATGATTTAAGTACGAAGTGATTTCACTGCCCACTTGTTAGAAGGTATAAATATTTTTTGATGAATAAAAATAAAAACTACTGAGAATCATTACATTATACATCAAGGTTCAGGTGGACTTCCAATTCTTTCTCTTCTTCTTCTTGTTCTTCTTTCTCTTTTCCTTCTTCTTCTTATGACATTGCTTCGCCCCAGTTAAACGGTGCTATCACTTACAAATTGGTATCGATATCCTCTAACGGAAGTTTTATTAGGGTTGAACCAAAGAGCCATGGGTGCTAGAAGCGTTAGCTTTACAGCGCAATTGAAAATATGGTTGGTGTTATGTGGAGACATTTAACATGCCGGATGTATAAATCGTATGTGGCTGTTTCTGGATTGGTAAGAGTTTTATACCGAAATGACACCGAGAGAATACATAAAATCATCCGCGGGTGTGCCCTCTTCAATCAGATATCTGTTATGATGCCAAAGGTTTCCGAGTTCTCTTTTAAGGGCAGTATACCCGCCACTCTGTATAGATGATGGTCTGGAAACTTAAGGAGACATCCCGTCGCAATTCTGAGCGCGGTGCCTTGACAGGCCTGCATTTTCTTCCAGTGTCTTTTTCGTTTAAGCTCGGTAACCATATGCTATATAGCTAGCTATTAGTGCTTCTTTGTTCCAAGTACCGTCAGTGAGGGACTTAAAGCTTTTGTTACAACACTGAGCTATAGGTAAAATTGCGGGTGCATGCTCGCCAAAATTAAGGTCACTATCGAACGTCACACCCAATATGTTTGCATTCCGCACAGTCTGTAGCAGAATGCCTTCCACGTAGATATCCAATATTTTCGACATTTGGCCCTTCCACATCAGCTGAAGTGCTTTAATTTTCTGTACATCTGGTGGTATTTTCCCTGCAGTGGAACATTTTTTGGGTACTCTATTTAGTCTTTCTTTAGTTTATATGAATATATCGGCTTTCCTACGGTACGAAATCCACTCGACCATAAGATCCCATTTTAAACCCGATTCTAATCAATAGGCTTGTACTCTGAACAACGGGATCAATCGCTTAGAGAGTCTGGGTACTGGAGGGATAATCACGGAGAGCATATTTTCTACTTCATGCGGACACAGGTTTTAAGCCAGGATTGATACCTTCATTTCAGGCAGCAACGAGGCAGGCTTGCAGTTCATGACAACGTTCAAATCTGCACCGATGGGTCCAATATGAAGTCAGGGGTAAAGGCGGAGATCTACTTAGATTCTCTAGAGATTTCTACGTCCTTTTGTCATATGGAACTCTACTTAATAAACAGGAACACTGGTAGCTGAGGTTGACAACTGGGCTGTAGAAGCTATGAATTGCGCAGGCAATTCCTTAAAGCGTTGCGTTACACAACCCCTTGAATACCCACATTGGTCTCTCTAAGCACATAGTTGGATTTTCTATTATGGCATCCCTATTAACTAAGAAATTAAAAGTAGCTCTCAACGAGTGTGCCAATACAACGAGTACTAAAAAATATTGGTCCGACTTTGTGTGTTGTGGCTCATTGGAGACACTAAATAGTGCTCAGAAGTAATTTAAATGAAACTCGTTTTCGTTCGATAAATCATCGAACGAAGAATCTGTGTTCTCAGCGGTTTTTGCAAAAATTTTTTTTTTTTTTTTTTATAATTTTATTTGAATCTCGTGAGAAATGTATAGCAAATAATATTTGCTGTTTAAATAGCAAATGAATATGTGGCATACTGTCTAAGTCCTTAGTACATATACAGAGTGAGGTTGTTATTTAAAGTTGAAGCCATGCGTGAGCAATCAAACGTAAATAGATTTTTTTCCATATAATTGTTATATTATATAACATATATATAAAATTAAAGAAAGTGACTTGCTTAGAGTAAAATAGCCGATCTACTATGCCGATTTTCCTATTTAAAATCTTAAGTTGGCATGTGCCTAGTGCAGAATTACATAGGGTTACTTTTTAAAAGTAGTTTTCGTAAACAGCCAATCATTAATGCTAGGAGGAGAAAAAGAAAATACATATTGCTCCCTAACGTTCTCATTTTTAAGATATTTTGCAAGCAAAACGCTAATGCGCAGAAAGTTTCAATATTTTAATATAAGCAACGGATTTTGTTTTAACTTTTTGTTAGACTCATTTTACGAATTTTTCTTTAAGTGTTAACAAACATGCGTGCATACATCATGCCGCGTTGCTCGTTGATCAACAACTAACGCTAAGAAGATTATACGCTTACCAACACATCCACAGTTTTAATTTTGGTGACCAATGTCATAAGGCACAGCAGCCAATGTCACTGCTTACACCTGTACACAAATTTCGGGCGACAAATTTTTCTTTTACCGATTGGTCGGCGAGAGAGCGTTCTCAAGCGTTCTTACAGAAATAGCTTAGAGAAATACATATCTATAACAGCCGACAAACCATTCAACGGACTTCATTGAAACTGTATCAAGTTATTGCTTACACTTTAAGAATAATTTAGTGGGAATAGTGGCGGACTCGATTTTGGTTTGGGAGATTTTTTCAAGCTGTGAATTTAGTGTTTGGGAATTTCGAGTACCAACCGTGTGGTCACCTCCCATACAAAGAAAATCTTTTATATCAATCCTATATTTTCGGAACTATTACTGACAGCTCAGAATCTTAACATCCGATTATCTGGAAAGGCCCTACTTAAGTACCTTATTCCTTGGCCTTTTTATAGGACAATATTTTGTCCGAAAATGTGGCTTAGACACCGACCTATAGCAAAAATATGATGTATGTCTCGATTCGCTTGAAATTTGGTAGCCCTTAATCTGTGTTATTATGAGGTGAACCAGATGCAGACCTGATCAATAAAATATTCTTTAAGATGCGCTTTAGGTTTTACCTAAATTTATATGCTGAAGACTTAGATAAGGTATCGAAATATTTGAAAAAAAAAATCGAATTTATCGTTAGTAAAAGAGAGGGGTAGACGGAGTCGTAACAAGAAGAGGAAAGGAAAGTGAAGGGTGGTGAAAGAAAAATGAGATTTGAAGGTATTGGAGGAAAATAGGGACGCGGTCATTGACAGGGAGAGAAAGAACCAGAAAAAAGGGAAAGAAAGAGTAAGAGGAAATATGTATATGCGGGAAATTGAGGAGACAAGCGAGAGGAAGGATAGAGGAAAATAGAAAGCTAAAAGAGAACGCGAGGTTGATGATAGATTTAGAAGAAAGAAAGGAAGTAAAGGAAAACGAGGTGGGAGAAAGGAGAGAAGAGGAGGGTAGAAGCGTGATATATAATAATGTAAGGAATTTAGGGAAATTCCGCTTATTTGCAACATTCTTCTTACGTTCG
The DNA here is from genome assembly GCF_040869045.1 of Eurosta solidaginis. Classification (NCBI taxonomy): domain Eukaryota; kingdom Metazoa; phylum Arthropoda; class Insecta; order Diptera; family Tephritidae; genus Eurosta; species Eurosta solidaginis. Next base: position 16,217,921 of record NC_090320.1, read on the forward strand.
TATCGCTAAATGTTGAATAAAACACTCCAATATTCTGTATTACAAAATGGTATTTATTAGACTACTTTGAAAGTACTTCGCAATTAAACTTCACTTCGCAACTGATAGCGTGTTTAAATCAAACTGATTACTGACTACTCAGCTTTCGCTGCTTTTATACTCTGTGGCCAAATGTCTAGACGTTTCTTCTGCTAGAATTTTCTACTTGGTTACCAGCTATAGGCGTCGCGTGTGTATCTGTACTTTATAGCTTTTTGCATAGCCATATGCGCGTGTATATGTGAGTACTACTTCAACTGATGACTGTGTGTGATCTGTGTGTGAGTTATCTCTTCGTTGCCTTGTATGTATGTGGATAAATGATGATTAATGTGTTTATGTAGCTTGCTTAATGTTTCTGTTGTTATGCGTTTACTTACAAACAGCTTAGAGATGGTAATATTCGCCACAATAATAAGTTATCAATAAACAAACAAAATATTTCATGAAAATAAATATCTTTATTTGAAATGAGTTTTATTGCGGCAGAAATACGCCGGGTAAAATCAAAACCGTTCGTACACTGAAATGAATTGAAAACGACCATATGGCTGGATAACCGGATAGCTGAAATAGGGGAAACAGCTGGTTAGACCGGATACTCGGCACAACTGTACAAATACCGCACCCTGTGTATAATGATGTTTGTACGAATGTATTTATTTGACCATATATTCACATAAAATAAAGTACTTTTTGTAAGTATATATAAATATATATCTCCATATATAACTATTTCATTTTTTTAACCACACTCATTTCACTGCATATATTTTTCATATTCATAAATATAAAAAAAATATATTTTCATTTCTATTGGATTTTTCCTGCTAATTTTTCCTTGAATTCTTTTTTCTTTTTTGCTTCTCCTAGAACACGCTCTTATTTCTTTTTTCAATTGCCATAAAATAATTTATAACTCTAGATGAAAAATTTATTTGCAATTCCCTAAACTAACGTGCGAATATCATGAAACTATAGACGCCGGCACAAATCCACTACAAAACCAAACCACCAACTCACATAGCCTACAGCTTCCTATATCGACGTATTTGCTCGCATAACGCGCACTGTTTGTTGTATGGCAGCTGTATCTCTAGTGCGAGTAAACTTGTTCATTTGTTAGTTTGTGCTGTCCTTTTGCGTTTGCTGTTATTGTACGATCATAGGCAACTAGTTGTGGGTCCAGCAAAACATAGTACGCCCACCCATTTATCTAAGTTGCCCGGTCATGGGAAGGTGACTATATGTTTCGTGCAGACAAACTGAGCTTGTGGCAATGAAGACAAGACGAGGAGGACAGGTGGGCAGTGCTAAGAAAGAGGCGGACAGCAAGAGGACAAGGCAAGTAAAGAATGGATAGGCAGACAGACAGGCAGGCAGGCAAGCCGTTTTTACACTTAATGCCAACTAGTCATTCATTCAGCACATAGCATAGAGTTGCACAAAATGAAATGAAACACCTGCTGCTGGAGACTGCTTTTTTTGGTTTTTTCCAATTTAAATTTTACCTTTTTGTAACAAAAGCATCACAATGGTTAGATTTCGAGTGCGCTCGTGTGAAGACAATGAGAAGGAGTTGGGTACAGTGTGTTAGACAGCATATTTTCTTAGTCAAAAGTTGTAGCATTTCAAGAAAAGTAAAACGTGAGTAATTTCGTAATTTAAGTTTAAATACAACTTGTGTAGAATATTATCGTGAATGAAATTGGATATGAGCAATAGTATAGCCGTTTTTGCCAATGTTTTTTTTTCACTCGCAAATTTTTTTAAAACTGTCTTTTTTAAATCTATTAATCTTTTTTTTTTGTGTTTTTTTTTTGCGGGTTGGAATGGAAAATGTCGAATCCACAATAATTACTGCCGTCGCCGTGTGTACTTGGCCTAAAAACCCCCATTTGGAACCGTCGCCTACTTCGGGAGCGCTTTCGCATAACTTCAAGATAGCGCTCCATATTTCGCATTTTTTAATAGCCTTCTGTTGTTCAGGCTCCTTAAGATAGTCCAATCTTTCCAGCCTAATCAAAAAATGAGACCGTACAATATTTAATGCTAATTTAATACGGTTTAATTAAATTTATTACACTTGTTTAAAAAAAAAAAACCAGAGTTGGGCTAGCTTAAGTTTAAACTAGCCCAACCCATATGCCAAATCAAAAAAACCAAAACGTATTTAATTACACCATATTTAATGCTAATTTAATACGGGTTAATTAAATTTATTACACTTATTTTTTAAAAAATATCGAGGGTTGGGCTAGCTTAAGTTTAACCTAGCCCAACCCATGTGCCAAATCAAAAAGCGAAAACGCACTTAATTACATCATATTTAATGCTATATTAATACAGGTTAATTAAATTTATTGAACTTGTTTTTTAAAAAATATCGAGGGTTGGACAAGTTTAAGTTTAAACTAGGCCAACCCTAGATAATTAAAAAAAAAAAACAAGCGTAATAAATTTAATTAATCCGTATCAAATTAGCAATAAATAAGTGTAATTGGCTGATTGATTGATTGATTTATTCATTAATTTTGCTTACAAAATTAACAAGTATGTATGTAAAAAATAAGTATGTTAAGCTAACTGATAACATTATAATGCAATAAAAAGTAAGGCATTCTTTAAAAACAGTATTTTAGTATTGAATGCCATCTCCAAATTAAATTAGTGTAATTAGATATGCATGTGGGGTGAATTAAAAAAACGTTTTCTTTTTTGCTGGGCATATGGGTTGGGATAGCTTAAACTTAAGCTTAAAAAAACATGTATAATAAACTTAATTAACCTGTATTAAATTATCATTAAATATGGTGTAATTAAAAACGTTTTCATATGGGTTGTTCTAGCTTAAACTTAAGCTAGCCCAATCCTCGATATGTAAAAAAAAAGTGTAATCAATTTAATTAACCCGTATTAGGTTAGGTTAGAGTGGCCACCGGTCCGAGCACCAGTGCACTTAGGCCATAAAAGGTCCCATTGTGATACCACGTGGATCTATCCCCTACTCAAACCAACAGTTCGATTTATTTATTTATTTATTTCAGTCATCGAAACAAAATTTCTTACAGACTCTAATCATGTTTACATATTTAATTAAACAGTGCAAATAGGCTTAGCTTAAAACAATAAAGGCTGTCGTTGAAATTTATTTGCGGAGCGAATGTGTTACAAAGGCGAATGATTCTAGCTATCGGCCCATTATAAGAATAAAGCGACTTAGTAAACTTTCTGGGATTTCTGAGATTAATATTAGATTCCTGTACTCGAAAAACAATAAATATATCTGGGCAGTCAATATTGCCAGATATAATATTGCAGGCAAATAACAGCGACAGATATGACCTTCTGTCTGCAAGAGATTGTAAGCCAAGGACTTTCCTCCTTGAAGCGTAACTTGGAATGTCATTTTCGATAAACACTCTTTTCATAGCAAATCTTGTAAATTTCCTCTAGATCATATCTATTTTGTCAGAGTACTTTGCGTAGTATGGATTCCAAATGATCGCCCCATATTCTAAAATACTTCGTACCAAAGCAATATGGAGTGTTTTCAGAGTCATAGGGTCCTTAAAATCGTTGGTGTTCCTGATTATGCAACCTCCATCGAGTACGCTTTAGATGAGACTAGATCAATATGCTTATAAAAAGTTAATTTCGTGTCAAAGATAATTCCTAAATTCTAATTTCGGATTTACGCAACAAATTAACGCCATCCAGAGAATAGTTGAAAGTATAGACATATGCGGGATGGCAATAAGATAGAACGCAACACTTGCTAATGTTTAGGCTTAGGTTATTGATGGTACACCAATTTAAGGAAATGTTTAAGTTTTGTTGAAGTTTTCAGCAATCGAGAAGGCTGTTAATATTGAGCAATATTTTGACATCATATGCCAACATTAAGCACTTTGACGATATGATATGCGACGTTAAGTCGTTTATGAAGAGTAAGAATAACAGAGGGCCAATGTGAATTCCTTGGGGAATAACCGATGTGGCATAGACTTCAATGTTCGAGCTTATTGAGTTTATTATCATCGATAATTTCCTACCAAAAAGAAAGCTTCTGAAAAAGTTCAATAAAGTACTGGAAACACCAAATTTATTGAGCTTCAGTAAAAGAATGTTATGGTCAACTTTGTCAAAAGCTTTTGAGAAGTCGGTATATATGACATCGAGCTGCGAATGTTGTTCCATTGCAGTGATAATGTTGTTTGAAATAAGAGATAGATTAGTGACTATTGATTTACCTGGCAAAAAACCATGTTGGCAGCTAGTTAGGGCCCTGCTTTACTATAGCTCGATAGGTGGAGATGAGGCTTTTGTCTCCAGATTTGAAGATGGGTTCAATTGAATATGACTTCCATCAATTTAAGTATCTTCCTTGGCGTAAACATGTCTTAAAGACTTTGGTGATTGGTTTTACAAGAGAATCCACGCACCGAATGAAAAATATTGGGCGAAGACCATTAGTGCAGTTGAAGCTTGCCTTAAGGTCTAAGATTGCATCTGCAACATTACTTTCAGTGATAATAAATGCGTCAATAAAATTAAAATTAGCTGGTCTTGAAATTGTAGAAGGAGTGTCTTCGGGCTGGTAGCTTTCATAAACTTCTTGAAAAAATGAGGCAAATAGATTGCAAGTCTCTAGCGTAGTATTGAATACACATCCTTTATATTCCATTCTAGCAGGTATGCCGCATGATTTACGCCTAGAGTTCACGTAATTCCAGAACGAAGACGGATTGAGTTTCAGGCTGTCTTCAATTTTGGTTATATGTTGATTAAAGAGATATTTATGAAGTCTGTCAAATTCGCTTTTATAATTGTTGAAATTATGAAGGTGCACGGGAGACTTTGAGCTTCTGTATTTTTTTAGTTCATCTTGCGCCAAAGAGCAGGACAATCGCACAGAAAATGCTTGACTGTTTATATCTCTTTGTTCTGGCAGCTCCTGCAGTAATCATTATAGGGAGCACCCAGCCGTTGTTCATGCTTCCCGAATGCTATGTGGCGGGTTATAAGTCCAGGGATATATCCCCCCCCCCCCCCCCCCCCCTACCAAAAAGAATAAGACTTCTTGTGCGTTTCGTGTCCCATTCAGGCCAAACGAGCTTGGGGTGATAGCAGGATTCGAGACTGCTCCATCTCACACTCGCTTCCCTAAGGAAAATCCCTTTCAAAGTGAGCCTACAAGTAGCGAGCGGCATGCTCAATCCCTTCCAGGACGACGAAAGCGGAACGGATATGCTCCCTCTTGCAAATCGTCAGCCATCTCATTTCGCGATCTCGTTAGGAGATTTGCAGCACTTCTCTACTGTCTTGGACTTACATGTGACCGATCCAAGTGCTTTTAGTGCAGCCTGGCTGTCAAGAGTAAATAAAAATGTGATTATGGCCGTGAAAAGCATGTCTCAGGTGATCAACGGCCTCATTTATGGCAGCCACCTCCGCCTGAAAGACGCTGCAAAGATCGGGCAGTCTAAAAGATCGGTTCCACCCTGGTTGAGGTGCAAAGACCCCGCTGCCCACCTTTCCATCCAGTTTGGAGCCATCAGTATATATCTGCAGCCTATCGCTCGGGTCCGGCGGCTCTTCAAATAACAATCCCTATCCGGGATAACAACCTCGTACTTCTTATTGAAAAATACAACCGGAGCGCAGTAGTCCGACGAAGGGGAATCCAGATTCTTAAGGATGGCTGCATTGCTATCCACATTGTCTCTCCAGCCGGATAACTCTCGCAGCCATAGAGCACAAAAGGCCGCACATTGCTTGGCCATTAAAACTATTGGCAACGCTTTAAAAAAGAGTATCTAGCGCCTTCACAGGGGTGATGCGCAGAGCACCCCCACGCACACTAGAGCACTTCTTTGTACTGTCTGAAATACCCGCGGGTTTGATTTAGTATCTAAACTCCTCCACCACACCAATGCTCCATGTAAAGGGATTGGTCTAACGACAGCAGTGGAGGACCACAGGGTAATATCCGGCGATAGTCCCCATCTTCGCGCAACAGCTCCTCTACAGCTGTACAGCCACCGTTGCTTTTCTCACACGCTCCTGAGCGCTTCCCCTCCAGGATAGTTTGCTATCCAGAACTACTCCTAGGTATTTGGCAGTGTCCCTCAGCATCAGGGCCATACTTGCTAGACCCGTCAGCTGCAACGCAGGTATTTTATGTTTCCTAGTGAACAGAACCAGTTCAGTTTTGGCTGAATTGACCTATAGACCCTTACTCCTGGTCCAGTTCTCCACCAGTCTCAGCTTAGTTTGGATTTTATCGCATAGTTTCTGCGGAAACTTCCCGCTAACTAATAGCGCAAGGTCATTCGCATATGCGATTACCTTGCTGCATCCGTCCTTCTCGAGAAGAACCAAGAGCTCAAAACCGCCATGCAAACTTCAAGCTGTGAAGTTGAGTTTTGATTTTTATTGTGCCTTAATTTGTCTAAAATCAATAAATTTGTTTGTTTTAATAATTGTTGTGCTAAAAATAAGTGTAAACACGTTGTGCACTGCATTCAGCAATTTAAAGTTTAGTTTCTCTTCGCTCACCGCCACCTATCATAGATTTCAATAAGTCTATTAATCTCAGTGATGCTACAACAATATGCATTCCTGACAAAGCAAATAACTTCAACAGTCAACCTATGCTTTCTAATGTTGGCAATGTTGACGTAAGTCATCCTCACTCATCTCAGCAGACAAGTGCTTTAGATTTGTCTCTAATTGAGATCAATTATCTCAAAAGTTATAACAAATTTCTTATCGACCAATTGGAAATATTAAATGAAATTCGCTCTCTGCACAACAAAAAAGATTTAAATACAAACAAATGCACATGCTCCTAATACTGATCGAAGAATAAAGATGTTGCATGCGCGAGCTTCAGTGGAAAGCAGCGGAGCTTCACAAAATTCTAGTAGGTCACCTCCACCACACCACAAAAAATTTAACACAAGTTTTAACATAATTTAAGCACACAAAATATACTGATTGTAGTTTTAGAGTGTAAAAATGTAAATTCTGAACAGATTAGCTGAATAAAAAGTGTACAAATAATTGTTAAATAACAAATACAGACGGTGGTAGTTTAACAAATTCTGCTGTGGTAAGTGGTGAATGTGATATTCGTTCTGCTCTACAGTTGTCACAAATGCATTAAATGCGAAATATACGTCGAACGCTGCTGCTGGTGTTACTTTGCGTTCTTCTTCGCTGCCAGATACTCGACCACATGGCTAAACCTGTTTTTATATTCAGCGTCCTTGGTACACAGAGTATATTAACTTTGATTGGATAACGGTTGGTTGTACAGGTATAAAGGAATCGAGATAGATATAGACATCCATATGTCAAAATCATCAGTATCGAAAAAAAATTTTATTGAGTCCTGTCCGTCCGTCCGTTCGTCTGTCCGTTAACATGGTAACTTGAGTAAATATTGAGATATCTTCACCAAATTTGATACACGAGCTTATCTCTACCCACAATATATTGGTACTGAAAATTAGCGAAATCGGATGATAACCACGCCCACTTTTTATATATATAACATTTTGGAAAACACAAAAAAAACCGATTATTTAGTAATGTTGAAATTTGAAATTTGTGGACTAATATTGAGACTCTTGATAAAAATACGAAAAAAAATTTTAAAATGGGCGTGGTACCGACCACTTGTGATAAAATCAATTTTACAAATATTATTAATCATAAATCAAAAAATCCTTAAACCTATCGTAACAAAATTCGACAGAGAGGTTGCCTTTACTATAAGGGATGCTTTGAAGAAAAATTAACGATATCGGTTAAGGACCACGCCCACTTTTAGATAAAAGATTTTTAAAAGGGTCGTGGACGAATAAAATAAGCTATATCTTTGCAAAAAAGAGCTTTAGATCAATGGTATTTCATTTCCCAAGTGGATTTATAACAATAAATAGGAAAAACTTCAAATTTTAAAAAATGGGCATGGCATCGCCCCTTTTATGACTAAGCAATTTTCTATGTTTTGGGAGCCATAACTCGAAACAAAATGAACGGATGGTAATAAAATTGTGTACATAGATTTTCCCTATAGCAGGAAATATTTCTAGAAAAATGGACGAGATCGTTTAAAGACCCCGCCTACTTTTATATAAAAGATGTTTAAATGGGTCGTAGACGAAAATAATAAGCTATATCTTAGCGAAAAAGAGCTTTGTATCAATAGAATTTTACTTTTTAAATTGAATTATACCATCAAATTGGAAAACGCTAAAATTTTGAAAATGGGCGTGGCACCGCCCCTTTTATGACTAAGCAATTTTCTATGTTTCGGGAGCCATAACTCGAAGAAAATTTAACGGATCGTAATAAAATTGGGTACACAAATTTTCCTTATGGTAGAAAATCTTTCTAGTGAAAATGGACGGTATCGCTTAAAGACCACTTAGATATAATTGAAGCTCATGCTGAGTATATAATGTTCGGTTACACCCGAACTTAGACACCTTTACTTGTTAACTCTGCTGTTACTCTCTCTACTACATTAACAGAGATTCAAACTTCGTTAGCTAAAACACTTGCTGTATCTATGTAAGCATCCCAGCAGTCTAATACTACTAAGCTTATTAGTGATACTACTCCATCTTCATACGTTAACGGTCATAGTATTGGTCCTAATGACTTTAAAATAAATTTGTCCTCCAATGGTTTGGACCGCTCACTTGATCCGTCGTCTACAATTCGCACTATTCCAAATGCTCCAACACCTCCTGCGTCTCATGCTTCCGAATGGAAAACTAATTATAAATCTAAACGAAAGCCTCATAACAGCCTTTACTTGATGGATCCAGTCACAGTCAGGAACGAGGTGTCGCACGAACGATGAAGTGGCTCCACATATCCTCGTTCTTGCCTAGCGTAACTTACGACAATATATCTTATGTTTCTAAACGTGCCTCAATTGAGAAGCGGTTTCTGGTGTGCGTTAAGATTGTGAATAATGATTTTGATGACCTCTCAAGAAAGTCAACTTTAAATTGGGTGTTGAAGATTGGTGCTATGAGAGGGTGTTAAATACCGATATTTGGCCTGCGAATGTTAAACTTCGTGCTTCCAGTTTTTTCGAAAGGTGGCGGTGTCACCACTCGAACCATAACGGCCCAGTCTCCGATCATAATTCGTAATAAGCCCTTAAAAATATATTTTCATAATGTGTCTGGTTTAAGAACAAAATCTAAAATGCTCTTCGATTTGAGCTTATTGAGAGCTGTGGTGCTTATTGAGAGCTGCCTCAACGAAAAAGTTTTTAGCACCGAATTCTTCGATCCTAAGCTCTATAATGTTTTTAGGAAGAACAGAGACTTCGCAAAAACCAAGACTATAAGGGGGGATGTATACTCATTGCAGTTTCCACGAAATATCGATGTTCTTTGGTTCCCTTGGCAAATGGGGACTCGCTCATAGATCAACTTTTGTATCAATTTGCGGCAGCTCTCAACTTTTAATCTGTGCATCATATGTTCCGCCGTCTAGTGCTGATGGACTTTATAAAGTACATATTGATAATATTTTTGCTTTATTTACTAAGCATTTTAACAGTAATTACTGTATTCTTGGTGATTTTAACCTGTGCAATTTAAGCTGGAATAGACTAGATGATAGTTTTTCTTTGTTTCCTAATAATGTTACCAGTTTCGCTGAGTCATATATAATTGATAATTTGTTAAGTCTTAATCTGGTCCAGGTTAATAGTTTCATTAGCAGACTCTTAAAAATGTTGGATCTTATATTTATTAGCGATAATATTAATTTTTCATTAAATGAGTGCCCGGACCCTTTGTCGGCAGCAAATCAACATCATGATCCGCTAGTGTTAAACTTGAAATTTTATCTTTTTAACTCTGTTTGTGAAGATAACCATTCTACTAGCTTTTGTTTTAAAAATTGCGATTTTGATTCTGTCTGAAATGTCCTCTCTAGACTCGGATTGCCTTTTTTATGGACTATCTTTACATGACTGCGTTGACATTTTTAAATTTTAAGTTAACAGCATCTGCAAGAGCATTATTCCTATCAATATAAAAAGATCTTATAAAATTCCATGGTATACTAAAGATTTAAAGAAACTAAAAAATTAAAGAAACAAATTTTATAATAAATTTAAGTCTTCGGGCTCTTCTTATCATAGATATCTACCTACATATATCTGCGTTACTCGAAGGAGTTTAAATCCATGAGTAGGGTGCTACATAAAAATTATGTTCAGAAATATGAAACTGAAATCAAAACGAGCCCTAAAGCCTTTTGACCTTATGTTAGGTCTGAAAAATTGTTTTCTATTATTCCGTCTGAGGTATTCTATAAAGAAACCATTGCTTCGACCTCCTATGACGCTACAAATCTTTTTGCGGACATTTTCAGTTCTAACTTTAAGTCTGACATTGAAGAAACTGACAACCAGGGCCCAGTCGTTGACTACCCTATTAATTTTGGTGCTCTCAACCTAATAGTTGATGACGTAATAAATGGCATTATAAATATTAGTTACACAACACAGGCTGATGCCGATGGTTTATCGGCCTGCCTATTTAAAAATTGCCCAGCTTTTGCTTACCCTCTTTTAATGTTACTCAATAAATCGCTCGACAGTGGCGAATTTATGAATGCTTGGAAGATTACTTCTATTACCCCTTATTTTGAAAAGCGGTTACAAGAATGATATTTCCAATTACAAACCCATTTCTAAATTATCTACGGTTTTTAGTTATTTGATAACATCGCTAAACAGAAAATGTCGTTTGCCATTAAGAGCTTGAAATCACCTAATAATCAGAATGGCTTTCTGCCAGGAAGATCAACCACGGCAAGATCATATCTTTCATCTCAGTATTTTGGGTCCGTTGCTCTTCATTATTTTTTTAATGACATATCAAGCTGCTTTCGACATGCAAGATTTCTTTTATATGCTGATGACCTGAAAATATTTACGGCTATCACCAGTCACCTAGCCTGTATTAAGTTACAAGCGGATCTTAATAGCGTCGTAGCCTGGTGTAATAGTAACAGATTACAGTTGAACATAAAAAAGTGTTTTCATATTTCGTTCGCAAAGTATCATTCTCCCGTTCCCACCTCATATTGTATCGAGGACCCACAACTTCGCTCCCTTCGAGAAATTTCGGATTTCGGTGTTGTCTTTGACTCCAACTTCTTATTTCTTGGTCATATAAATTACATAATTGCTAAATCCTACTCTCTTGCATTTATTCGCCGTTAAGGACCCTTATACACTGAAATTATTGTATACAAGTTTGGTACGTCCAAAGTTAGAATATTTGTCTTTATCTGGAGACTTTATTATGATTGTCATATCAATATGATTTAACGAATTCAAAATTCCTTTATACGATTCGCTCTTCGCTCGATTGAGTTCAGTGATCCGTTACCTTCGTACACTGCTAGATGCCAGCTAATTAACTTAAAATTGTTATACTCCAGAAGAATAATTCTCTCACTTTCTTTTGTTTATGACATAGTTCGTGGAGCTCGTCTCCTGCCTTGCTAGAATGCCCGCAGATTGAGGAGTATCTAATGACATTTTTTTTTATTAATCGAGTTAGAACAATGTATGCCTTTAATTCTTCTATTCTAAGAGCCTTAAGAGAATTTAATTTGTACTCAAGTGCACATGATGTTGATTTCTCTCTACCAAAAAGTAATTTTAAATTTTTATTAAATAGGATCGTTAATTAATTTGTAATTTAATGTTTTTATTCTCCCTAGTCTGTATGAAAATGTACATTTTCTAGATGTCTTAAATAAATAAATAAAAGATCCCGTAAAAGTCCCGAAAAGACCCTGAAATAGAACAGAAAAAGTGCAGAAATGACCCCGACTGGATCCCGGGCGGATTACGAAAACTATTCAGATTTGATCTCTGAAGAGTCCGCAAATAATCCCGAAATAGTCGAGAAAAAGGCCCGAAATTAATCCGACGGGATCGCCGACGAATCCCCAAAACCATCCAGAAATATTTCCGGAAGGGTCCCCAAATTATCCTGAAATGACCCTGACGGGATCCAGGGTGGATCCCCAAAATCATCCAGAAATAATGCCGGAAGGGTTCCGAATTCATCCCGAAATAGTCCCGGAATGACCCTGACGGGATCTCGAAAACCATCAAGAAATGATCCCGTAAACGTCCCGAAATGACCCTGACAGAGTACAGAAAAAGTCCAAAAATTACCTTGACGGGATCCCGGACGGATTACGAAAACTATCCAGAAATGATCCCGTAAGGGTCCCAAAATTATCCCGAAAAAGTACCGACATGATCCCGACGGGATTCCGGGCAGCTCTCGAAAACCATCCAAAATTGATCTCTGAAGGGTCCGAAAATAATCCCGAAATAGTCGAGAAAAAGTCTCGAAATTACCCCGACGAGTTCCCCGAAAAACATCCAGAAATTTTTCCGGAAGGGTCCCACATGATCTTGAAATGACTCTAACGGGATCAGAATGGATCGCGGAAACCATCCAGAAATGATGTCGGATAGGTCCCCAAATGATCCCGTATTAATCCCGAAATGACCTTGATATAGTCCAGCAGATGTCCCGAAATTACCCCGACGGAATCCCGGACGGATACCGAAAACCATCTAGAAATGACCCCGTAATAGCCCCGAAATGACCTTCATATATTCCAGAAAATGTCCCGAAATGATCCCCACCGGAGTCCCGGAAAGCATCCAGAAATGTTGCAGGAAGGGACCCCAAATGATACCGAAATAGTCCCGAAAAAATCCCCAAAATTACCCTGACGGGAGCCCGCAAAAGTACCGAAATTACCCTGACGGGATCCCGGACGAATCCCGAAAATTATCCTGGAAGGATCCCGGAAGTGTCCTGAAATGACCCCGACGGGATTACAAATAAGGTGAAGATAATTATAAAAGCATTTTAATAACGCAGCAGGCGGGTTGGAGCGAATGAAAAGTTACAAAAAAACATACAGAGAAAGCTAATAAAAGCGTGCTAATAAAACCAATTGAAGGAGGACGGATAGCAGGAGGAGACGGAGAGCATCAGCGATCGTTTTCCCAAAATTGTTTAGAGCTCGATCTGTATGAGCTAGATACCAAAAACTATTGATTTAGGAGACAATTTACTTCGGGCTATAACAATTTATTGATTTTGAAACAGATGGTGAAAGGGGGGGGGGGGGGCCAAGTGGAGGGTGTCACTGCGCTCTTTGGAAGCCCTCAAATTATTTGGCCCATTGAGTTTGAAATATTTTTTAAGGTCAGTATACGTAACGTTATAATGTGTAAAAATATCGAAGGGGTCGTTGGACCGGCTTCGTTTTCCCTTTTCGAAAAATGTTTACCCATATACTATTGTTTATCTGTGTTCCAAATTTCATCAAATCTGTGTAACCATTCTGGCGTAATTCAGTCAAAAAGACTAAAAAATATAATTAAAATATAATTGTTTCTAGGGGCCTCCCCGCTTTTCAAAAATATATAGCTAGTAGATCCGTCTAGACTATTGGCATAAAGCCAAATTTCATCAGAGTCGGTCAGGCCGTTCTTGCGTGATTGAGTCACAAAGACAAACGTCTGGACATCCAAACATCCAAACTTTCGCACTTATATTAATAAGATTAAGATTTACTGGTATGTAACCCCCGATGATCGGGTGTATTTTTTTAGCAAAAAATTATATCTCACACCTCGATAGATAAAAGCTGATTTAATGATCTAATTTTATAAAAAATATTTTATTTATATCTATGTACATATATATGTATAAATACATTTCGTCGACCCTGCGGTAAAAGGTGCTAAGTCCACTTTTCACTCAAAACGACTTTTTGATATAGATAGAAAAGAGGATGATTTCTGCAGAAGAAGTTGTTCAGAAGTGATAAAAATTACTGAAAGTAAAACCTGCTTAGTCCAACAAAATTGAGAAGTTGCGTGCAATAAGGGCACTTCTCTGAAAAATAGGTTTTTAGATATTCGTATTTTTAACTTTTAAAGTATTGTAACTTTTTTGGTGTTGTAGTATATGAAGGCTTTGATGGATATAGTTTCATATTTTATTTTTCCAGTCGGTATATTTGCGAATCCTATGTTGTGCATCGTTCGCTTAAAACCGGTAAACAAATCGGTAATAGATGTGCCCTCTTTGCATATAGCCTGGAAAGCATTTCTGTACGTATTGTAGTTTAGCCTACCTAAGCGCCGTGTTTTAGAATAATACTATAGAAGAAGATAATGGACTGAGTAAAAACAAACAAGATTTTTATTGTATAGCCTTGACTTTAGTTAAGATGTTTTGTTGTTATTTAAAATTTCTGAAATTTTGACTGAAAGGTTTTTGCTTATTTTTTATTCACATGATCCAATTAGGTATATTGGATCCTCCTTTCTTAAGACCTCCACTATGTCCTTTCTTTCTGTTTATCGCCGTGTGGTTATCTCCGCGAATGCGAGTATTTCATGATTTGTTGGGACTTTTTAAATATTATTTTCTGGATGATCTCATTATGTTTTTCAACATCATATCTTGACATATCGTGCGGACTGGGACGCCGTTTTAGGCTAGTTTTACGAATATGTGAAAGATGAACAGAAGTTTATATCCACAACAAATACGCCTTACTAACACTTTAACGCATGTGTGAAGTCTGTTTTGTTGTACGCCTCGGAAAATTGGCTCGTAACTGCTGAAACTAAAGCCAAGCTACAGTCCTTCATTTACCGCTGCTTGAGAAATATAATGCATATATGGTGGCCTAGAACGATATCGAACGAAGAGTTATGGAGGCTGATCAATCAAACCAGTGTATATATTGAAATACGGAAGCGTAAATATGGCTGGATAGGACACACATTACGAAAACCATACGATGACGTTGCACATGCTGCCTTAACCTGGAATCCTCAAGGGACACTATGCAGGGGCGACCAAAGATGACTTGGAGGAGAACAGTTCTTCAGTAAACTGGCAAACCGTTTAACGAATTAAGACAAATAGCACGAAATAGGGATAATTGGAAAACTTTTGTTGAATCCTTAAGCTCCTAATGGAGTATGGAATAAATAATAACACTTAAGGAAAGATATTGATTATGTCAGCCCATTTAAATTCGAGGAGTGTTGTTGCCCAGAAGTTCGTGCACTGCTCCGAACTCTGGTTTTGTGGTAGTATACAATAGAAACTATTAGCAGTTTGGAAACATATAAAACTAATTAAGTGTACCATTTTTACTTTTCTGTATTTATTCACTAAACATACGGCCATTGTACACATATCAATTTGATAACACGTTTCAACTGTGCAAATATACAAACATATATATAACAAACAATTACTAGGAAATTTTCTTGCAAAAAAGTATAGCAAAATGTTTTGACAAAGCCGCGTTCATTTCGTTTCTCTTGAATATGCGTAGATATGAACCTGCTTGTTTAACTAATTAAAAATTTCCATTATAGTTACTAATTAAATAGGCTTAGTAGGCTCCTAGAACAGAAAACAGGAAATGTCATTATAAACGCTTAATAAGCTTTTTGTATTGGCCGGGCGGGCGCCGTGGTGTGATGGTAGCGTTCTCCGCCTACCACACCGAAGATCCTGGGTTCACGTCCCGGCCAAAGCAACATCAAAAATTTTAGAAACGAGGTTTCTAAATTAGAAGAACATTTTTTCGCGATTTGTTGGGACTATTTAAAGAGCATTATCTGGACGGCCTGGGTACTTTTTTCGAGATCATATCTTGACATATCGTGCGGACTGGAATGCAGTTTTAGGCTAGTTTTGCGAATATGTGAAAGATGAACAGACGTCTAAATCCACAACAAATTAACTCCTTGTTAACACTTAATGAAAGATATTGATTATTTCAGCTCATTTAAATTCGAAGAGTGTTATTGCCCAGAATTTCGTGCACTCCCCCGAACTCTGGTTTTGTAGCAGTTTTGAAACAAATAAAACTAGTTAAGTGTACCATTTGTACTTTTCCCCTCGGCAGTTTTTTACAAGCACTCCGAGTGTATTTCTACCATGAGAAGCTCCTCAGTGAAAACTCATCTGTCTTGCAGATTGCGGTCTGAGTAGGTGTAAAAACATGTAGGTGTCGTCCCGCAAATTTGTAGGAAAAATTAAAGGAAACGCGACGCAAATTGGAAGAGAAGCTCGGCCAAAATCTCTTCGGAGGTTATCGTTCCTTGCGTTTATTTATATATTTTACTAGCCTTTACCCGCGGCGCCGTCTGCAAGGAGAAAATGAAATATACGGGCTATTCAGGCTTATGAAGTTATGTGTTTTTTTCGGTCTCATGCACTTTATTTTTGTAATTGAGTACAAAAGGAATGAATGAGCTGATAAAGATCCTGAAAAATTCACGAAATGACCCTGACCGTCCCGGATCGCGAAAAACACCCAGAAATGATCCCTAAAGGGTCCGAAAATAATGCCGAAATAGTAGAGGAAAAGTCTCGAAATTACCCTGATGGGTTCCCGGCCAGATCCGGTAAATGATCCAGAAATGTTTCCGGAAGGGTTCCCAAATGATCTTGAAATGACCCTAACGGGATCAAGCATGGATCCCGAAAACGATCCAGAAATTATGCCGGATAGGTCCCCAAATGATCCCGTAATAGTCCCGAAATGACCCTGATATAGTCCAGAAAATGTCCCGAAATTACTCCGAAGAAATCCCGGAAGGGTTCCGAAAACCATCTAGAAATTATCCTGTAATAGTCCCGAAAAAACCTTGATATAGTTCAGAAAATGTTCCGAAATTACCTCGACGGATCCGAGACGACCCCGACGGGATTATAAATAAGGTAAAAGCATGTTAATAAAGCAGCAGGCGCGTTGAAGCGAATTAAGAGTTACAAACATACAGGTAAAACTAATAACAGCGTGTTAATAAAAGCAATTAAAGGAGGTGGATGGCGGGAGGAGAATGAGAGCACCACTGATCGTTTTCCAAAACTGTTTAGATCTAGATCTGTATGAGCCAGATACCAAAAACTATTGATTTAGGAGAAAATTTATAAATTAATTTTGCACCAAGGGTGAAAGGGGGATGGGGAGGGAAGTGGAGGGTGTCGCTGCTCACTTTATAAGTCCTCGGCTTATTTGACTCATTGAGTTTGTCATATTTTTGAAGGTCAGTATACGTAACGTTATAATGTGTAAAAATTGTTAAAAAATAGTCGAAGGGGTCGTTGGCCGGCCTCCCCTTTCCATTTTCGAAAGATTTTTAGCTAGTAGAATATTGTCTATCTGTGTCCCAAATTTCATAAAAATCAGTGTAACTATTCTGGCGTTATTCAGACACAAAGACGAAAATATATTATTATTTTATAACTGTTCTTAGGGGGCGTGGACCTACCCGCTTTTTCTGGACATCCAAACATCGAAACTTTCGCATTTATAATATTAAGGTTAAGATTTATAATGGACCGAGTGAAAACAAACAGGATTTTTTATTGTGTAGCCTTGACTTTAGTTAAGATGTATTGTTGTTATTTCAAATTCCTGAAATTTTGACTGAAAGGTTTTTGCTTATTTTTTATTCACATGACTCAATTAGGTATATTGGATCTCCCTTTTTTAAGACCTCCACTATGTTCTTCCTTCTGTTTATCACCGTGTGCTTATCTCCGCGACTGTTAGTATTTCATGATTTGTTGGAACTTTTTGAATACTATTTGTTTAAGTGAGTTATGCTCACTTAAATAGATAATGATATTCCTGTCCTTACGTGACTTGCGTTCACCTCACTAGTTATGACTTGCGTTCATACAACCCTGGCTGTAGAGTAGACTGGAGTTGCCATCCAGTGCTTCCAGTCAACATTGTAGGAGTTGCCTTCCATCAATCATTTCTTCTTACAAATACTAGTACGATACACAGCAATGCTCTCTTGCTGTTTTACTACTGGTGATATCAGTTTATATCGACAAAACAACCGGATCCATCCAAAATCATCTACCGATCATCCATCATTTCCAAATATCATCAACCAGTATCATCAACCGGTATCATCTACATTTACCATTTTTCATCGGATCACCAACAACGGATCGATTATTAACATCATCATCTCCACCACATCAAACCCAAGGAAAAATAAAAGGAAATATCCATTGTAACGAAGCTTTTTCGTGCCCCGTTGCTTCTTTGATATTTGCTGGGGTATACTTACCGTGCCCAGGGTTCGTTTACAATAAATTTGTATTAAAGGGGCACCTTGCAAATCGATTTAATATAAAAACTTCACTTTCTTTATTATTGGTTCTAAATTCTATAATATAAAATAAAACGTGTTTGTATATTTCATTTTCAATTTCACTTCGATTATCTTGCGGTATCCTTGATTGCGGTGGTGGGCCTTAGCGGTCCGGCCGTATTCAGTTAGCTGGGTCCCGTTAGTATGTGGCGTCAGTGCCTTGACGCGCCTTATGACGGCGTCTCTCTCTGCTGCGGTGCTCTGTCGCGCCTTACGTCGGCGTCTACTTGTATTGCTGAGGCGATGCTCTGTCGCCGTGTTCCGTTAGACGGATCCCGTTAGTATGTGGCGTCGGTGCCTTGACGCGCCTTACGTCGGCGTTTACTTGTATTACTCTACTGCGCCTTGCGTCGGCGTCTATTTGTATTGCTGGTTGCTGGGTGATTCTCTGCCACGCCTTGCGTCGGCGTCTACTTGTATTGCTGAGGCGATGTTCTGTCGCCGTGTTCCGTTAGACGGATCCCGTTAGTATGTGGCGTCGGTGCCTTGACGCGCCTTACGTCGGCGTTTACTTGTATTACTCTGCTGCGCCTTGCGTCGGCGTCTATTTGTATTGCTGGTTGCTGGGTGATTCTCTGCCACGCCTTGCGTCGGCGTCTACTCGTATTTGCTGGGCGATACTCTGTCGCGCCCTACGTCGGCGTTTACTTGTATTGCTGAGGTGATGCTCTGTCGCCGTGTTCCGTTAGACGGATCCCGTTAGTATGTGGCGTCGGTGTCTTGACGCGCCTTATGACGGCGTCTCTCTCTGCTGTGGTGCTCTGTCGCGCCTTACGTCGGCGTCTACTTGTATTGCTGAGGCGATGTTCTGTCGCCGTGTTCCGTTAGCCGGATCCCGTTAGTATGTGGCGTCGGTGCCTTGACGCGCCTTACGTCGGCGTTTACTTGTATTACTCTGCTGCGCCTTGCGTCGGCGTCTATTTGTATTGCTGGTTGCTGGGTGATTCTCTGCCACGCCTTGCGTCGGCATCTACTCGTATTTGCTGGGCGATACTCTGTCGCGCCCTACGTCGGCGTTTACTTGTATTGCTGAGGTGATGCTCTGTCGCCGTGTTCCGTTAGACGGATCCCGTTAGTATGTGGCGTCGGTGTCTTGACGCGCCTTATGACGGCGTCTCTCTCTGCTGTGGTGCTCTGTCGCGCCTTACGGCGGCGTCTACTTGTATTGCTGAGGCGATGCTCTGTCGCCGTGTTCCGTTAGACGGATCCCGTTAGTATGTGGCGTCGGTGCCTTGACGCGCCTTACGTCGGCGTTTACTTGTATTACTCTGCTGCGCCTTGCGTCGGCGTCTATTTGTATTGCTGGTTGCTGGGTGATTCTCTGCCACGCCTTGCGTCGGCGTCTACTCGTATTTGCTGGGCGATACTCTGTCGCGCCCTACGTCGGCGTTTACTTGTATTGCTGAGGCGATGCTCTGTCGCGCCCTACGTCGGCGTTTACTTGTATTGCTGAGGCGATGCTCTGTCGCGCCCTACGTCGGCGCTTACTTGTATTACTCTGTCGGTGTACCACTGTTGTCTCTGCCGCCGCGCTTGGCGCTGGCTTACCCTGGCTGCGCTATGCGTCGCCGCGTTGACGTGACCTCTGTCGGCGTACCTTTGCTGCCGCGCTCTGCGCTGGTTTACGTGCGTTGCCGCTCAGTTGCGGCCTCTGCCGGCGTACATCTACTGACGGTGGTGAGCGGGTGTCACCTGTCGCGGTTGCGCGTTACTGTGGCGGGGCCTTTGGTCTCTGGGGGTGATGCGTAGAGAAGATCAACCGCAATCACCATTCCACGACTCGCTCCTATGAAGTGGATTCCTATTGCATAGAGAAGGTCAACTGCAATAGGGATATACTTCGCTAGTAGCTCTGGTCACGACCACAGCTCCGTGCTGACGGACTTTGCTGCCGCGCTCTGCGGTGGTTTACGTGCGTTGCCGCTCAGTTGCGGCCTCTGCCGGCGCACTTCTACTGACGGAGGTGAGCGGGTGTCACCTGTCGCGGTTGCGCGTTACTGTGGCGGGGCCTTTGGTCTCTGGGGGTGATGCGTAGAGAAGATCAACCGCAATCACCATTCCACGACTCGCTCCTATGAAGTGGATTCCTATTGCATAGAGAAGGTCAACTGCAATAGGGATATACTTCGCTAGTAGCTCTGGTCACGACCACAGCTCCGTGCTGACGGACTTTGCTGCCGCGCTCTGCGGTGGTTTACGTGCGTTGCCGCTCAGTTGCGGCCTCTGCCGGCGCACTTCTACTGACGGAGGTGAGCGGGTGTCACCTGTCGCGGTTGCGCGTTACTGTGGCGGGGCCTTTGGTCTCTGGGGGTGATGCGTAGAGAAGATCAACCGCAATCACCATTCCACGACTCGCTCCTATGAAGTGGATTCCTATTGCATAGAGAAGGTCAACTGCAATAGGGATATACTTCGCTAGTAGCTCTGGTCACGACCACAGCTCCGTGCTGACTGCTGGTTTACGTGCGTTGCCGCTCAGTTGCGGCCTCTGCCGGCGTACATCTACTGACGGAGGTGAGCGGGTGTCACCTGTCGCGGTTGCGCGTTACTGTGGCGGGGCCTTTGGTCTCTGGGGGTGATGCGTAGAGAAGATCAACCGCAATCACCATTCCACGACTCGCTCCTATGAAGTGGATTCCTATTGCATAGAGAAGGTCAACTGCAATAGGGATATACTTCGCTAGTAGCTCTGGTCACGACCACAGCTCCGTGCTGACTCACTGCTGTGCTGCTGTGTCGCTCCTTTTTTTGCTGTTGTGTTTGGTGTTGCTAGCTCAAATGGTTGTGTGCGCTCGTTGTGTTGCTGAGATTTGTTGGTTGGCCGTGTTGCTGTTAAATGTTGCGATCGCTCGTTGTGTTGCTGAGACTTGTTGGTTGATCGTGTTGCTAGAGCCTTTTGTGGCCATTTGTTGTGTTAATGTCGTGTCAAATATGTTGTGGGGTCGTTTTGTGTGGGCCAAATTAATGAAGATTTATTTGTTCCTCACACTCCCCCCCGCCCCCCCCCCCCCCCCACTCCAGAAATTTAGCCCTCGGTGCCCAGTATTCGTCTGCGGGCCCTGCCTTTTACCACCGTAACGGTGTATTCCCGTATGCGAAATTTTACGCGGGAGCGTCCTTTCCCTTCGGCGATGCGTCGGAAAATGTCTCGCACGCTTTCTGCAATTTTCGGGAATTGGTTTAGCGTTGGTCCATCCGCGTCGTGGGCCTTGGCCGCGACTTCCTCCCATTTAGATATGCACGTGGTGCGTGTCACGAGTTTCGTTGCCCGTCTGGCTGCTTCCGCCGCGCGTCTGATGTTGGTGCTGGCATAAGCTGCGGCTGCGGCTGACTCAGTGTTCGTGGTGTTGGTGTAGGTGTCTGCAGTGTTTGGTGATGTAATGGTGCGTGCGACGTCAGCGTACGTGTTTGCGTGTGTAGTTGCACGCATGTTTTTGACGTCGCCGCCTGTGGTGTTCGGTGGTATGATGATACGTGCGACGTCAGCGTACGTGTTTTCGCGCTTAATTGTACGCGTGTTGCTGACGTCGGCGCCAGTAGCGCTTGGTGGTGTAACGTTGCGTGCGACGTCAGCGTACGTGTTTGTGCGTGTGGTTCCACGCGTGTTGCTGACGTCGGCGCCGGTAGCTCCTTCCAGCAGTACTACCCTGGGGCGCTTTGCTTCCTCCTCCTCGTAATGCTGGCGCATACGCTTGACGCTGTTGTTTAGTTTGGCGTTATGGCTCTCCATCTTAGGTTGTTGTTTTTTTTTTTTTTTTTTTTTTTTTTTTGGAAAAGAAATTCGTAGCAAAAGAACGTGTTGTCACCTCGGTGGTTTGCGATAGAATGACCGGTGCTTGCTTATCCTCCCATCCTTGATATTAATTAGATTATTTTCCCTGAATTTATTTTAATTTCCCGCGATGGTCTCTGCTGCCTGATATGGCTTTAGCTCTCCAATATTGACCATTTTCTCCTTCCCGCCGTTGGTTTTTCGTACTTTGAGTATCACTGGTGATACATATCCTAGGATCTGGTAGGGTCCGTCATATTTGGGGGCCAACTTTGCCGCGAAATTTTCGCCGGCCTTGGAGAGATGGTGTTCCTTTGCAAGCACTAGTTCGCCGACTACGGGGGTCCATTTTCTCCGCCGTAAATTGTAGTGCCGTGCTTGATCTGCCGCCGCTCGTTCCATGTTCTGCCTCACTATTCTGAATGCCTCTTGCATTCTGTCAGATTTCTCTTCTGCCGTTGTGGTAGCTGTGCCCGTCCCCAGATTGACCTCGTCAAACAATTCCCCTGGTAGTCGCGGTTCCCGTCCTTGTACGAGGAAGGCTGGACTGTATCCTGTGGACGCGGTCACACTGGTGTTGATGGCCAGCTCGATTTCTGGGAGACGGTCGTCCCATCAACACAACAGTGCTGTGATCTGGTGAGTTGTGCTATGATTCTCTTGATTGTCCTGTTCGCCCGTTCCATCGGGGTTTCTTTCGGGGTGTAGGGCGCCGTGAATTGTTGTCGTATCCCCATTTCCCTGAGGTAACGCTGCCACATTGTGCTGGTGAACTGGACGCCGTTGTCCGATATCAGTATCTTGGGAGCACCAAATCTTGCGAGGATGCGTTCTCTGAACGCACGGCGTAGGCCTTCTGCTGTCGCACGCCTCATGGGGACCAGTTCCACCGATTTGCTGAAGCTGTCGAAAAATACTAGTAGCATCGTGTTCCAGTGTGTGGATCGTGGGAGTGGTCCAACGAAATCGACGCATACCGTGGCGAATGGTTCTTGGGCCACTTGTGTGAGCATGTTTCCGGCCGGCTTTTGCTGTGTTTCCTTGTACTTCTGGCAAGACTCACACTGTCGTACGTATCGACTGATGTCCCGAAACATGCCAGGCCAGTAGTACCGGTTGGCAATCCGCGCTACTGTCCGGCGGATGCCCATGTGTCCAGCGCTTGGTATATTGTGATTTTCTTCTAATACTCGTTGTCGCAGTGGTGTGGGTACACAAAGTTTCCAAGGGACCGTTTCCTCATCGTGTGACCGGCAGGGAATATGGCGGTACAGTTGCCTATCTTGTATCATGTAGTCAGAAAAATTCTCAGGGTTAGTGCGTACTTCGCCGACGCGCTTGTGCCACCACTTGCATTGTGGCTCTGTTGTCGTTGCTAGGCGTACGGTCTCCAGTGGCTGCCGTGATAGTGCGTCCGCTACCAGGTTCAGCTTCCCTTTCCTGTACTCGATGTCGAAAGTGTGTTGTTGAAGCTCCAAGGCCCATCGTGCTATACGGTCTGAAGGGCTTTCGATTCAGTTTAACCACTTTAGAGACATATGGTCCGTGATTACCTTGAATCGGTATCCCTCCAAGTATGGCCTCATCTTGCGTATTCCCCAGACTATCGCGAGGCACTCCTTCTCGGTAGGCGAGTAGTTGGTTTCCGCCTTGTTGAGTTTCCTGCTGGCGTAGGCGCTCACGCGTTCTCCGCCTTCCAGGTCCTATGTCAATACGGCACCCAGCCCGAAATTGCTGGCGTCCGTTTGTAAGGTGAAGGTCTTGGTGAAGTCCGGGCAGGCAAGTATCGGTGCTTCCGTGAGCTTTTGCTTTAAGACTTCGAAGGCCTCCTGTTGTTCGGCCCCCACTTCCAATGTTTGCATTTTTTCAGCAGGGTTGTGAGTGGTTGGCTGATCGTGGCGAAGTCGGGTATGAAACGTCGGTACCAGGATGCTATACCGAGATATTGGCGTACCTCGTTCACGTCTGTTGGTGGCGTCAAGTCTTTGATGGCTGCAACTTTCTCGGGGTCGGCGTGAATTCCCCTGTCGCTTACTACGTGTCCTAGGTATCGAATTTCTTTCTTGAAAAATTCGCATTTCTCCGGATTTATTCTGAGGTTGGCGCGCTGTAGTCGTAGCATCACTTCTTTCAGGTTGCGAATGTGCTCCTCCAAGGTGGATCCTATGATGATTATGTCATCGAGGTAAGCGAAAGCGTAGGGTTCCATCTCCGGTCCAATAACCTGCTCCAAAAATAGTGCTCTTTGAAACGTTGCGGGTGCAGAGTGTAGGCCGAAAGGCATAACGCGCCACTGGAATAATCCGCGTCCCGGTACTGTGAAAGCTGTGTAGGGCCGGCTCTTGGGCTCCAGTGGTATTTGCCAGTAGCCGTTCTTCAAGTCCAGACTGCTGATGTATTTCGCTCGTCGTAGTTTGTCCAGGATGTGTTGTATTCTGGGTAAGGGGTATGCGTCGGGTACGGATCGGGCGTTGAGCTGCCGATAGTACACTCACAACCTCCACTTCCCGTTTTTCTTCTTGGCCAGTACGATCGGTGCGCTGTGTGGGCTACAGGATGGCTCGATGCATCCTTTCTGGAGCAATTCGTCAACTTCGCTGTTGATGATTGTCTGCATGGCTGGGTTGCGTGGGAAGTAACGTTGCTTGATGGGGCGTTCGTCCGTCAGGACAATCTTGTGCTCGGCTATTGTCGTCACTCCACTCATGCTCTCGAATTTTCGGAGTTCCTTTGCCAGAAAACCGCGCACTCGTTCCGCTTCTTCTTGTATGTCGTCGTCGTTGTTCTGCATAATGCCGTCGTGCTTGAAGTTACTACTGCTCGGTGCTGTTACACTCTGAATGGTTCCAGATGGGGCTCCAGGGGTGTCGTACCTGGCGTTACCCTTTCTCGCTCGTGTTATACTTTGATTAGTCCCCGGGGTGTCATACCTGGCGATATCCGTCCTTGATGATGTTGAATTTTGAATAGTCCCAGGGCTGTCGTACCTGACGATATCCGTTCTGGCTGATGGTGTACTGTGAATAGTCCCAGGGCTGTCGTACCTGGCGATATCCTTTCTTGATGATATTGAACTTGGAATAGTCCCATGGCTGTCGTACCTGGCGATATTCGTCCTTGATGATATTGAACTTGGAATAGTCCCAGGGCTGTCGTACCTGGCGATATCCTTTCTTGATGATATTGAACTTGGAATAGTCCCAGGGCTGTCGTACCTGGCGATATTCGTTCTTGATGATATTGAACTTGGAATAGTCCCAAGGCTGTCGTACCTGGCGATATTCGTTCTTGATGATATTGAACTTGGAATAGTCCCAGGGCTGTCGTACCTGGCGATATTCGTTCTTGATGATATTGAACTTGGAATAGTCCCAGGGCTGTCGTAACTGGCGATATTCGTTATTGCTGGTGTTGTTCTCTGAATAGTTTCTGGCGCGGCTCCAGGATTCGGTGTGTGCTGGGCAAGGGGTCTGGTTAGCACGAGGTGGCCTTCTCCACATGATATGGTGGCTCCCATGCTTCCTAGCGTATCTAGGCCCAGTATGATGTCGTCGATCGCTCCGGGCATGACGTGTACAACTGTGTGGAGTGACGCTTCTCCGAGGCGTACCTCAGTCCTTATGGCGTCGAATATGGTAGTGCTAGTCCCGTTTGCCATCGTTATTTTGAGGGCCACTCTCACCATTTCTCCGCTTCCCCAGTTTACCACACGCTCTGCTAAGTTGCTCGAGAAGAAACTTCTTGATGCCCCTGTGTCGATAACCGCCTCGGCTGATTCCGCGCCGAGCTTGGCTACGGCGTAGAGGCGACCATGCTCTTGGTACATTGTTACTGCCGTTTCAGCGCTGGGTTCCTTGGGTATCGTTACTGCCGTTTCGGCGCTAGGTCCCTTGGGCTCACAGCGCCTTCTTCTTCGTGGAGCCCTCTGTCGTTTCCCTGACGTCGGCGGCAGCATTCGATGGTTCGTATATCGTTGCGGCCACATTCCCAGCAAAAAATTTTCTGTGGGTTTAGGCACCTAATGGAGGCGTGCGGTTCGTTAGGTTCGGTGGTCGTGGTGGTTGTGTTGCAGGTTTTGATGGTGACACCCGGGTTGTGTCACTGGCGATGTGTCGCGTAACTTCGCGGTGATGTCCGCCTGATGATCTTCGATAGTCCTCGCGTATGTTCTCGTATTCTTCGGCAAGTGTCAGGAGCTCTGCGAGATTAGTGAAGTCCCTCCGACGGATGTAAAGTTGGTAATCGGGGTGGCTGTTACGGAAGATTCATTCCAGCCGCTGTTCGCTGGTGTACCCTGCGTGTCTCATCAAGCTCTGGATTCCTAGTACGTAGTCCTTATACCTCTCCTTGTTGTGCTGCCTTCGTTGGCGTATGTCGTCGTCGAGCCGCTCGAAGTACCTGACTGGTAGGAAGAAACGTAAAAAATCCTTTTTGAAGCTTGTCCACTCTCCCCAGTGCGCATTGTTATTGCGGTACGATTGTAGCGCGGCGCCCCCTAGTAGCTCGGGCATGGTTTTTGGCAGGAGGTCCACGTTTAGCGCGTATACTTCCGCTAACTCCTCTAACCGTTCGATGAACGCTAACGGGTCCTGTCCACCTTCATACTTTACGGACCACTTTCTTACCTGGTCGATGATGGGCGCGAACACCACGGTCGGTGCTTGAGTTACCTGGCCTGTATAGTTCATGGCTGGTGCCGTCATTCCCACTGGTAAGTACGGTTGCGTGGGTTGAGATGTGCCGGTTGATGATGCCCTAATTTCTGATGGTACGTGCTGTCGTGTGGGTACTGTACTCCTGGGAGGTGCCTGAGATGTACCGTTGGGTGGTACCGCTATTCCTGATGGTAATTACCGTTGTGTGGGTACTGTACTCCTGGGAGGAAACGCGAATTAAGTTTGTTCTACTGTTGTAACGGCGACCTTCGGTGTGCCTCCTTCGTTCGACGGAGTCGGTGTCTTAACCTCATTTACGTCGCTCATGTGCGTAGTTTCCTTGTAGGTGGCTTGTAGGGATAAAAAATTTTCGTGGATTTCCGAGTCCGTATTTGCCTTTGAGGTCAGTGCTGTTATGCGCTTTCAGATTTCTCGGGTGGTATCTGTCTGCTCAATACCCAATTCCTGTGTGATGCATATCAGCTGCTCCTTTGAAATTGTATCTAACCACGTGGTATCGATCTGGTCGGCCATTTTGTGGTTAGGTTTCTCGTCAGGAATGTTCCTTCTGACGTGGTAACGATTTGCGGGGTCCCTGCTCGGGCGCCAATTGTAACGCAGCTTTTTCGTGCCCCGTTGCTTCTTTGATATTTGCTGGGGTATACTCGCCGTGCCCAGGGTTCGTTTACAATAAATTTGTATTAAGGGGCACCTTGCAAATCGATTTAATATAAAAACTTCACTTTATTTATTATTGGTTCTAAATTCTATAATATAAAATAAAACGTGTTTGTATACTTCATTTTCAATTTCACTTCGATTATCTTGCGGAATACTTGATTGCGGTGGTGGGCCTTAGCGGTCCGGCCGTATTCCGTTAGCTGGGCCCCGTTAGTATGTGGCGTCAATGCCTTGACGAGCCTTATGACGGCGTCTCTCTCTGCTGCGGTGCTCTGTCGCGCCTTACGTCGGCGTCTACTTGTATTGCTGAGGCGATGCTCTGTCGCCGTGTTCCGTTAGACGGATCCCGTTAGTATGTGGCGTCGGTGCCTTGACGCGCCTTACGTCGGCGTTTACTTGTATTACTCTGCTGCGCCTTGCGTCGGCGTCTATTTGTATTGCTGGTTGCTGGGTGATTCTCTGACACGCCTTGCGTCGGCGTCTACTCGTATTTGCTGGGCGATACTCTGTCGCGCCCTACGTCGGCGTTTACTTGTATTGCTGAGGCGATGCTCGTCGCCGTGTTCCGTTAGACGGATCCCGTTAGTATGTGGCGTCGCTGCCTTGACGCGCCTTATGACGGCGTCTCTCTCTGCTGTGGTGCTCTGTCGCGCCTTACGTCGGCGTCTACTTGTATTGCTGAGGCGATGCTCTGTCGCCGTGTTCCGTTAGACGGATCACGTTAGTATGTGGCGTCGGTGCATTGACGCGCCTTACGTCGGCGTTTACTTGTATAACTCTGCTGCGCCTTGCGTCGGCATCTATTTGTATTGCTGGTTGCTGGGTGATTCTCTGCCACGCCTTGCGTCGGCGTCTACTCGTATTTGCTGGGCGATACTCTGTCGCGCCCTACGTCGGCGTTTACTTGTATTGCTGAGGTGATGCTCTGTCGCGCCCTACGTCGGCGCTTACTTGTATTACTCTGTCGGTGTACCACTGTTGCGCTCTGCCGCCGCGCTTGGCGCTGGCTTACCCTAGCTGCGCTATGCGTCGCTGCGTTGATGTGACCTGTGTCGGCGTACCTTTGCTGCCGCGCTCTGCGCTGGTTTACGTGCGTTGCCGCTCAGTTGCGGCCTCTGCCGGCGTTCTTCACTGACGGAGGTGAGCGGGTGTCACCTGTCGCGGTTGCGCGTTACTGTGGCGGGGCCTTTGGTCTCTGGGGGTGATGCGTAGAGAAGATCAACCGCAATCACCATTCCACGACTCACTCCTATGGAGTGGATTCCTATTGCATAGAGAAGGTCAACTGCAATAGGGATATATTTCGCTAGTAGCTCTGGTCACGACCACAGCTCCGTGCTGACTGACTTTGCTGCCGCGCTCTGCGCTGGTTTGCGTGCGTTGCCGCTCTGTTGCGGCCTCTGCCGGCGTACTTCTACTGACAGAGGTGAGCGGGTGTCACCTGTCGTGGTTGCGCGTTACTGTGGCGGGGCCTTTGGTCCCTGGGGGTGATGCGTAGAGAAGATCAACCGCAATCACCATTCCACGACTCGCTCCTATGAAGTGGATTCCTATTGCATAGAGAAGGTCAACTGCAATAGGGATATACTTCGCTAGTAGCTCTGGTCACGACCACAGCTCCGTGCTGACTGCTGGTTTACGTGCGTTGCCGCTCTGTTGCGGCCTCTGCCGGCATACTTCTACTGACGGAGGTGATCGGGTGTCACCTGTCGCGGTTGCGCGTTACTGTGGCCGGGCCTTTGGTCTCTGGGGGTGATGCGTAGAGAAGATCAACCGCAATCACCATTCCACGACTCGCTCCTATGAAGTGGATTCCTATTGCATAGAGAAGATCAACTGCAATAGGGATATACTTCGCTAGTAGCTCTGGTCACGACCACAGCTCCGTGCTGACTCACTGCTGTGCTGCTGTGTCGCTCCTTTTATGGCTGTTGTGTTTGGTGTTGCTAGCTCAAATGGTTGTGTGCGCTCGTTGTGTTGCTGAGATTTGTTGGTTGGCCGTGTTGCTGTTAAATGTTGCGACCGCTAGTTGTGTTGCTGAGACTTGTTGGTTGATCGTGTTGCTAGAGCCTTTTGTGGCCACTTGTTGTGTTAATGTCGTGTCAAATATGTTGTGGGGTCGTTTTGTGTGGGCCAAATTAATGAAGATTTATTTGGTCCTCACAACATCCACAACCGTAAATTATATTTTAAATATAAAACCATCCGAAGTAGCACTTGCGCTGCATTAGTCCCCTAATTCTACCTAATCCTTGCGCGGGCGCCATAGTACTCGCGTTATATTAGTTTCCTAATCTCACCTAACCCTTGCGCGGTCACAAGAAGTATCACATCGTTCAAATCATCTATTTTTCGGCGTAATTAATTAAATTTCATTTAAACAAACTTTTCGTTCCATTGTGGACATATTTATAATTTAAATTGTCATACTTGAAATTCCAATTGTTAGCTTTAAGTGTTAAACTCAATAAATTAATTCTTTTAATTTGAAATACGCATTCACATCATTGCGTTAAACACTACTTTCTAGACGATCTCGTTATTTTTTTTTAAGATCATATCTTGGCATATCGAGCGAACTGGAACGCGGTTTTAGGCTAGTTTTACGAATATGTGAAAGATGAACAGACGTTTAAATCCACAACAAATACGCCTCTTTAACACATAGTCTTACATCTACATATCTCTTGGTTGAGTGTTATGAAAACTCTTTCAAAGTTAGTCAGTTTCATAGCGGAATCGTATAAGGTGGCGGCAGCGCGACTTAAATACATAGAAACAAACAAACACAGTGGATTTTGCTTTTGTAATTCTCTGGTTTGATGTTAAAATCGAACTGCGTCAAACAATTTAATGTTAAATCAAATGAAAAATCTACCAATCAACTGCTCCTTTAACATGACCTGTATTGTTAACATTAAACAACATAGTAAAGATAAGAACTTCCTTTATCTCAAAACATATCAATTGTATAAATTTTGAGGTAACGAAAAAACATATACAACTTTATAAAGCCAAATACAAAAAGTCTAAGTTTATTTGAAAAAATTTGTTCTAAGTTACAAATAAATAAATATTTGCGTATTCACTAAATTTTCCATTTTTATTGCATTTATTTTTTCACATATCAATATATAATTAAGAACATTTATCTTGGTGGGTAAAAGTGGGGCTTTTTCACTGGAATAAGAGGAAAAATGGGTAAATGAATCCAATTTCACGGATTTTCTCCTCTCGATTCGACGGCATCACTGTCTGTCATATGCACGGCATCTAATGAAATTAGTAATAAATTTGTAAATTTTTTTTTATCAATTTTATTTATATAACAAAAACATGTAAGAAAATGATTTTTAAGTATTCTTTTCTTTATATATTATGGTAATCTATGTGTATACCGGCCTAATGCAACTGCTGGACAACGAAAATGAGTCATTTTAATCGTAGATTACCATAATATATAAAGAAAAGAATACTAATCATTTTCTTACATTTTTTGTTATATAACTAAAATAGATAAAAAAAAATTTTATTTTTGAAAATTTTTTTTTCAATTAAATAAAAAAAAAATATAATAAAAAAATCGGCCCACTCCGGGATTAGTGGGGATGATTGCAGAATTGATTGAAGTTTTTTATGAGAAAAAAAAATGGCGAAATTCGAAAAATCTCGAAAAACTGAAAAATTAAAAAAAAAATTCTACTTACTATTCCAAAAACAAAATTCAATTTTTCAAATTTAGAAAAATTAAAAAAAAAAAAAATAACAATAATTATCATTTGAAAAAAATTATTGTTCTGGCCTTGAGCTCGATTCGAACCTTGAATGATTTATCAATAGGCCGATAAAAACAAAAACAATTGTTAATAAACCATGAGCACTTGGGAATGTCAAACAAAGTAATTGACAATAAACAAAAATCCAGCATTATCAGTGCTTTGCACCAGATGGCGCAACACTGAATAAATATAGTTGGTAAAAAGGAATAGAAGTAGCAAATTTGCCAGTCAAACAAACCACCGCTGTATAGCTAAATGGTTAGCGCAGCATGCCTAAAGCGTACTGATGATGAAGGCTTAGCACCCTTCGAAATGGATCTATCTGCGCAGCTATGGCAGGTTGTCTGAAAAATTTTCTACTTACTATTCCAAAAACAAAATTCAATTTTTCAAATTTAGAAAAATTAAAAAAAAAAAAATAACAATAATTATCATTTGAAAAAAAATTATTGTTCTGGCCTTGAGCTCGATTCGAACCTTGAATAAAAAAAAAATTTTTTAATTTTTTTGTATTTTTTCCGAAAAGTACATTTAAAAACAAATTAAAAAAAAAGGATCCCAAACGGTCAATTTTTGAAAAAGTTATAGCATTTTGAAAACAAAAACGGTGTTTTTTTTTAAATTCATAACATTTTTTGAGTTGGATGAAAAAATTTGAAAAAATTCTGAAAAACGTCTTTCGTAAGCTAGAAAAAGAAGAAAAACTTTCAGCCAATTCTAAAGGGGTCGGGTTCAAAATTGGTCGAAATGGGATGGAATACCCCATAT
This sequence comes from Eurosta solidaginis, assembly GCF_040869045.1. Lineage (NCBI taxonomy): Eukaryota > Metazoa > Arthropoda > Insecta > Diptera > Tephritidae > Eurosta > Eurosta solidaginis. The sequence continues at coordinate 16,249,919 of NC_090320.1, forward strand.
ACATCTTTATAAAACCAAATACAAAAAGTCTAAGTTTATTTGAAAAAATTTGTTCTAAGTTACAAATAAATAAATATTTCCGTATTCACTAAATTTTCAAATTTTATTGCATTTATTTTTTTACATATCAATATATAATTAAGAACATTTATCTTGGTGGGTAAAAGTGGGGCTTTTTCACTGGAATAAGAGGAAAAATGGGTAAATGAATCCAATTTCACTGATTTTCTCCTCTCGATTCGACGGCATCACTGTCTGTCATATGCACGGCATCTAATGAAATTAGTAATAAATTTGTAAATTTTTTTTTATCAATTTTATTTATATAACAAAAACATGTAAGAAAATGATTTTTAAGTATTCTTTTCTTTATATATTATGGTAATCTATGTGTATACCGGCCTAATGCAACTGCTGGACAACGAAAATGAGTCATTTTAATCGTAGATTACCATAATATATAAAGAAAAGAATACTAATCATTTTCTTACATTTTTTGTTATATAACTAAAATAGATAAAAAAAAATTTTATTTTTGAAAATTTTTTTTTCAATTAAATAAAAAAAAAATATAATAAAAAAATCGGCCCACTCCGGGATTAGTGGGGATGATTGCAGAATTGATTGAAGTTTTTTATGAGAAAAAAAAATGGCGAAATTCGAAAAATCTCGAAAAACTGAAAAATTAAAAAAAAAATTTTTTAATTTTTTTGTATTTTTTCCGAAAAGTACATTTAAAAACAAATTAAAAAAAAAGGATCCAAGAATATACAGTATACACGTAATCTTCATACAGATGTTTATATTGTAACGAATTTACTGCAAATCCTCTTATTTGCAACCCTCTGCTAAGTTCGTATCGCTAAACTGTTGAATAAATAACTCCAATATTGAATAATTGAAAAATGGCCTTTATTACAGTACTTCACAATAACACTTATACTTTGCAACGAATAGCAAGCTTAATAACCAAACTGATTGATAGCTCAAATGAAACTCTACTATTGGCCGCCAGATCGCGTGCTTAATCAATAACTCATTGATTGCTCAACTCAAACTGAACTCTTCTTACTCGCCTGCCCCGCTTTTATAGTTTACGCTGCATACTTCTAGGCTCTTCGATTTCCAGAAGTTACTAGTTAGTTCGGCTACAAAATCGCCAGCCACAACTACGTGCACAAATTATTGCTCTCTCTTGTGACAACTCAGATAAGATATATGCATGTATTTGTGCATTGCCGCTCCGATGTTCGTATACGTACATATGTGTAGACGAAATTATTTATTCGTTTATGTAGATACATAATGATTGAATTATTGATGTGCATTCACGTCGCTGGTTAGCATCGGCTTAGAGACGATATCATCGCTCAGTGCTGCTAACATTCGTTACAATATGTATGTTGTTAATGCACTTGAAGTTGTTTTGTTCGTTTTAATGGTTGAATAATAATAATTTGAAAAAAATTGGTTTTAATGTTTTTCAAAATTCTACCACTATCTTTAGGAGATCTTCCAACATTTTTTTTTGAAAATCTACCACTAACGCCCCGATTCTAGTGTGGTAACAACATTCTTCGCCACGGTAACGAAATCATGTGGAAACTTTTACACCCTTTTGGTATTCTATCCGCGAAAGTAGCCGGATAATTTTTTACCCACAAAAGTAGGTGGTTACATCGAAATAACCACACAACAGCTGTTGTTTAGAAAAAGGCAAAACTGAAAAATAACAAATTGTAAGCGGAAATAAGTAAAGTTAATAGTAAAAAAGTGTTGCCTCTTGCTATATATTATATATTTGTTTAGATTATGTTCTTTTACAGAATACATTACTATATAACTATGTAAAATCTTATGCATGTATGTACATATATACACATCGTCTCGTTTATTCGTTAACCTCGTATCTACGAGTGGCACAATTCGGTAAAGCCATGGCGGAACCATACAAGGTGGCAGCATGTTGACATACCTACAAACATAAATAAAAATTGCATGTACTTTGTTTTTGTAAATTCGATGGACGAATGTCAAAATCGTACTGCGCCGGAAGTTGATGTATCAAATCAAATAAAAAAGTTTATATTCAGCTGTCACATGCTGCCACTTTGTATCGTTCCGCCATGGATAAAGCGAAGAAACCCAACTTTTAAATTTCACCACAGACATTGGTGAGTTCTTCGGTGATGACAGCGTTTCCACTTTGGCCAGAATCGCGAATAAAAGAACTGGTAACGATTTTCGGTTACATAATGTTCTGGGTACTATTTTACCGGTAACGCTCAGAATCGGCCCGTAAATAGATTTTAGAAGTGACAACACTGGTAACTACTGCTTGTCAATGCTCTTCTCTTGTTTCATCAGCAAATTGCTTCATACCTACTATACCAGGCTCTCGTGCTGCGTCGTGCTCAGTTATGTTATATTCTACAGTTGTCACAAATGCATTAAAGGCGAAATCTACCTCGAACGCTGCTGCCGCTGTTACTTTGCGTGCTTCTTCGCTGCCAGATACTCCACCACGTGGGCTAAAACTGTTTTTATACACAGCGTCCTTTGCACACAGAGTATATTAACTTTGATTGGATAACGGTTGGTTGTACAGGTATCAAGGAATCGAGATAGATATAGACATCCATATATCAAAATCATCAGTGCCCAAAAAAAATTAGATTGAGCCATGTCCGTCCGTCCGTCCGTCTGTCCGTTAACACGGTAACTTGAGTAAATATTGAGATTTCTTCACCAAATTTGGTACACGAGCTTATCTGGACCCAGAATATATTGGTATTGAAAATTAGCGAAATCGGATGATAACCACGCCCACTTTTTATATATATAACATTTTGGAAAACACAAAAAAATGTTATATTTAGTAATGTTGAAATTTCTGGACTGATATTGAGACTCTTGATAAAAATTTGAAAAAAAAAAATTTTAAATGGGCGTGGTACCGACCACTTGTGATAAAATCATTTTTACAAATATTTTTAAAAATAAATCAAAAATCGTTAAACCTATTGTAACAAAATTCGGTTGAGAGGTTGCCTTTACTATAAGGAATGCTTTGAAGAAAAATTAACAATATCGGTGAAGGACCACGCCCACTTTTGTATAAAAGATTTTTAAAAGGGTCGTGGACGAATAAAATAAGCTATATCTTTGCAAAAAAAGGGCTTTGTATCAATGGTATTTCATTTCCAAAGTGGATTTATAACAGTAAATAGGAAAAACTTCAAATTCAAAAAAATGGGCGTGGCATCGCCCCTTTAATGACTAACCAATTTTCGATGTTTCGGGAGCCGTAACTCGAAGAATAATTAACGGAAAATTCTGTACATAGATTTTCCCTATAGCAGGAAATATTTCTAGAAAAATGGACGAGATCGGTTAAAGACCACGCCCACTTTCATATAAAAGATGATTAAAAGGGTCGTAGACGAAAATAAAAAGCTATATCTTAGCGAAACAGAGCTTTGCATCAATAGAATTTTACTTTTTAAATTGAATTATAACATTAAATTGGAAACACTAAAATTTTTAAAATGGGTGTGACACAGCCCCTTTTATGACTAAGCAATTTTCTATATTTCGGGACTCGAAGAAAAATTAACGGATCGTAATAAAATTGGGTACACAAATTTTCCCTATAGTAGAAAAAATTTTTAGTAAAAATGGACGGGATCGGTTAAAGGCCACTTAGATATAAAACAGGTTTAAAAGAGTCGTAGACTAGAATAATAAGCTATAACTTAGCAAAATAATAGTTTCGAATCAATAATATTTCACTTATCAAGTTTTATTGTAAGAGGAAAAGGGGAGACATTTTTTTTAAACGGAGGTGCCACGTGTTCTGTAGAAAAGTAGTTTATTAGAACTGAAAGGTGCAATTGAAGCTCACACTGAGTATATAATGTTCGGATACACCCGAACTTAGACACCTTTACTTGTTAACTCTGCTGTTACTCTCTCTACTACACTAACTGAGATTCAAACTTCGTTACCTAAAACTTTTGCTGTACCTATGCATGCATTCCAGCAGTCTAATACTACTAAGCTTATTAGTGATACTACTCCATCTTCATTCTTTAAATTAAAATTTGTCCTTAAATGGTTTGAACCCCTCACTTGATTCGTCGTCTACTATTCGTACTATTCCATATGCTCCAACATCTACTGTGGCTCATGTTTCCGAATGGAAAACTAATTCTAAATCTAAACGAAAGCCTCATAACAGCCCTTACTTGATGACTCCAGCCACAGTCAGGAACTAGGTGTCGCACGAACGATGAAGTGGCTCCACATATCCTCGTTCTTTCCTAGCGTAACTTCCGACAATATTATATCTTATGTTTCTAAACATGCCTCAATTGAGAAGTGGTTTCTGGTGTGCGTTAGGCTTGTGAATAAGGATGTTATTGAAGGTGATCTCAAGAAAGTCAACTTTAAATTGGGTGTTGAATATTGGCGCTATAAAAAGGTGTTAAATACCGATATTTGGCCTGCAAATGTTAAACTTCGTGCCTTCCAGTTCTTTAGAAAGGTGGCGGTGTCACCACTCGAACCATAACGGCCCAGTCTCCGGTCATAATTCGTAATAAGCCCTTAAAAATATGTTTTCGTAACGTGTCTGGTTTAAGAACAAAATCTAAAGTACTCTTCGATTTGAGCTTATTGAGAGCTGTGGTGCTTATTGAGAGCTGGCTCAACGAAAATTTTTTTAGCAACGAATTCTTCGATCCTATGTTCTATACAGCCCAATTCTAAACGAAAATTCCGTGCGAGTTTTTTCCCTTCTCCCATTCCTCGTATTCTAAATAAAAATTCCTTGTGAGTTTTTCACTTCTCCCTTTCCTCCTATTCTGAACAATGTTCGAAAAAGCGGAAACCGGTTATGGGAGAAAAGTTGGTATAATGAATGTGAGGGAGAGGGAGATTTCTTTGCTATTTCATAGGAGTTTTTTCATTAGTTAAATTAAAGGGAATGCATCAAAATAGTTAAAGGAAATTGGTTCTTTTAAGAAAGAACACTTACTTGTAAAAATGTGTGCTAAAATATGTATTTACATTCTACCACAATATTCTCATTGTTAATACAACAACAACAACAACTACAATATTCTTTATTTTAAGTCGAAAAGTACATCATAAGCAACGGAAGAGCTCTTTGTATATTTGATGCAGCCATCCAGAAATTGCGCAAGGATTTTTTAAAAAGGCTTAATTAGATTTTGGCATATGGCGAAAGGCGAACTCTACTCGACGTGGCCGCCAGAAAATTGCTTTGCAGAATGAAAGCAGGCAACTCCGGCGGATTTGTGTTATCCCGCCGTCTTCTTCTTATGCTCCTCTGTTGATGTTGCTGTGGCACCAATTCATTACTCATTTCAGTGAATATCACAAGAAATGCAATAATGTGCATTGTTTATACCTTATTTCTTAATTTCAAACAAATTCGCAACAATAATTAAACTTTTCAATTTTTTAAACAAAATAAGAAATGCGCAACGAAATTTCAATTGACAAAACAGCTGACTTCGAAAATTCGAAATTCCTATTCCCCAATTTTTCTTCTCCCTAGGAGAAAAGAATTAGAGGAATTTTTCCGCGGGAATAAAAATATCCGCGAGAACACAATTCCGCGAGAATATTTATAATTGGTCTGATAATATTTTAGGAAGGACAGAGAGGGGGATGTATATTCATTGCAGTTTCCACGAAATATCGATGTTCTTTGGTTCGCTTGGCAAATGGGACTCGCTCTTAGATCAACTTTGTGTATCAATTTGCGGCAGCTCTCAACTTTTAATCTGTGCATCATATATTCCGCCGTCTAGTGCTGATGGACTTTATAAATCACATATTGATAATATTTTTGCTTTATTTACTAAGCATTTTAACAGTAATTACTGTATTCTTGGTGATTTTAACCTGTGCAATGTAAGCTGGAATAGACTAGATGATAGTTTTTCTGTTTCCTAATAATGTTACCAGTTTCGCTGAGTCATATGTAATTGATAATTTGTTAAGTCTTAATCTGGTCCAGGTTAATAGTTTCATTAGCAGACTCTTAAAAATGTTGGATCTTATATTTATTAGCGATAATATTAATTTTTCATTAAATGATTGCCCGGACCCTTTGTCGGCAGCAAATCAACATCATGATCCGCTAGTGTTAAACTTGAAATTTTATCTTTTTAACTCTGTTTGTAAAGATAACCATTCTACTAGTTTTTGTTTTAAAAATTGCGATTTTGATTCTGTCTGAAATGTCTTCTTTAGACTGGAATTGTGTTTTCTATGGAATATCTTTACATGACTGCTTTGACATTTTTTAATTTTAAGTTAACAGCATCTGCAAGAGCATTATTCCTTATAAAATTCAATGGGATACTAAAGATTTAAAGAAACTAACAAATTAAAGAAACAAATTTTATAATATATTTAAGTCTTCGGGCTCTTCTTATCTTATCTTCTTATCATAGAAGGAGTTTAAATCCATGAGTAGGGTGCTACATAAAAATTATGTTCAGAAATATGAAACTGAAATTAAAACGAGCCCGAAAGCCGTTTGACCTTATGTTAAGTCTAAAAAATCGTTTTCTATTATTCCGTCTGAGGTATTCTATAAAGAAACCATTGCTTCGACCTCCTATGATGCTGCAAATCTTTTTGCGTACTTTTTCAGTTCTAACTTTAAGTCTGACATTGAAGAAACTGACTACCAGGCCCAGTCGTTGACTACCCTATTAATTTTGGTGCTCTAAACCTAATAATTGATGACGTAATAGATGGCATTATAAATATTAGTTACACAGCACAGGCTGATGTCGATGATTTATCGGCCTGCCTATTTAAAAATTGCTCAGCTTTTGCTTACCCTCTTTTAATGTTACTCAATAAATCGCTCGATAGTGGCGAATTTATGAATGCTTGGAAGATTACTTCTATTACCCCTATTTTTAAAAGCGGTAACAAGAATAATATTTCCAATTACAGACCCATCTCCAAATTATCTACGGTTTCTAAATTATTTGATAACATCGCTAAACAGAAAATGTCGTTTGCCATTAAGAGCTTCATATCACCTAATAATCAGCATGGCTTTCTGCCAGGAATCTAGCTATATTTTCAGAATTATGTTTATCAGCTTTTGGTAACAGTTGTCAAGTTGACACCATGTATACGGACTTTTCGAAAGCTTTTGATACAGTTAGTCACTCGCTCTTATTAACCAATCTAGCAAGTTTGGGCTTTCACTCCACCGTTTTATCGTGCATAAGATCATATCTTTCATCTAGAAGCTGTGTAGTAAAAGTTGACAATACTTCATCACGTTCTTTTGTTGCCTCTTGGGTGTTCCTCAGGGCAGTATTTTGGGTCCGTTGCTCTTCATTATTTTTATAAATGGCATATCAAGCTGCTTTCGACACGCAAGATTTCTTTTATATGCTGATGACCTGAATATATTTACGGCTGTAACCAGTCATTTAGACTGTGTTAAGTTACAAGCGGATCTTAATAACGTCGTAGCCTGGTGTAATAGTAACAGATTACAGTTGAACATAAAAATGTGTTTTCATATTTCGTTCGCAAAGTATAATTCTCCCGTTCCCACCTCATATTGTATCGAGGACTCACAACTTCGCTCCCTTCGAGAAATTTCGGATTTCGGTGTTGTCTTTGACTCCAACTTCTTATTTCTTGGTCATATAAATTACATAATTGCTAAATCCTACTCAATGCTTGTATTTATTCGCCGTTAAGGACCCCTATACACTGAAATTATTGTACACAAGTTTGGTGCGTCCAAAGTTAGAATATGCTGTCTTTATCTGGAGACTTTATTATGATTGTCAAATCAATAGGATTGAACGAATTCAAAAATCCTTTGTACGTTTCGCTCTTCCTTCGACTGAGTTCAGTGATCCGTTGAATATTGAGAATATTGTTACGAATATTAGAAACACTAAGGGGTACTGTCATCTCTAAGCCGATGCTAAGCAGTGCAGTGTATGCACATCAATAATTCAATCTTTATGTCTACACATATGTACGTACACGCAGCGGAGAAGCAACGCACAAACACACGCGCATGAGCTGTGAGAGAAGCTATAAAAATTGTGCATCTGTAGTTATATCTGAGATACTTACAGCAGATAACCAACTAGTAGATTCTAGAACAGAACCGCCTAGAAATGTCAACGAAGAAACCAAACACTATAAAAGGCAGCAAAAGTAGAGGCCCGACAATCAGTTGGGTTTAAGACGCTATCTAGCGAGCAATAGCAGTACTATTTTGAAAATCAGTTTCATTTAAGCAAGCTATTGGTTGTTATTGTGAAGTACTTTAATGAAGGCTATTTTGCATTATTAAATATTGGAGTTATTTATTCAAAAGTTTAGTGATTCGAACTTAGCAGAAGGTTGCAAATAAGAGGATTTGCAGTAAATTCGTTACAATATAATTAAATTATACCTGTTCCTAGGGGGCGTGGACCTCCCCGCTTTTCAAAAACATATAGCTAGTAGATCCTTCTAGACTATTCGCTATATGTGTGCCAAATTTTATCCGAGTCGGTCAGGCCGTTCTTGCGTGATTGAGTCACAAAGACTAACGTCTGGACATCTAAACATCCAAACTTTCGCATTTATAATATTAAGATTAAGATTTACTGGTATTTAACCTCCGATAATCGGGTGTATTTTTTATATAAAAGCTGATTTAATGATTTAATTTTATAAAAAATATTTTATTTATATCTATGTATATATGTATAAATACATATCGTCGACCCGGCGGTAAAAACTGCTAAGTTCACTTTTCACTCAAAACGACTTTTTGATATAGATATAAAAGAGGATGATTTCTGCAGAACAAGTTGTTCAGAAGTCATAAAAATTACTGAAAATAAAACCTGCTTAGTTCAACAAAATTGAGGAGTTGTGTGCAATAAGGGCACTTCTCTGAAAAATAGGTTTTTAGATATTCGTATTTTTAACTTTTAAAGTATTGTAACTTTTTTGGTGTTGTAGTATATGAAGGCTTTGATGGCTATTGTTTCATATTTTATTTTTCCAATCATTCAAGGTTCGAATCGAGCTCAAGGCCGGAACAATAATTTTTTTCTAATGATAATTATTGTTATTTTTTAATTTTTCTAAATTTGAAAAATTGTATTTTGTTTTTGGAATAGTAGGTAGAAAATTTTTCAGACAACCTGCCATAGCTGCGCAGATAGATCCATTTCGAAGGGTGCTAAGCCTTCATCATCAGTACGCTTTAGGCATGCTGCGCTAACCATTTAGCTATACAGCCGTGGTTTGTTTGACTGGCAAATTTGCTACTTCTATTCCTTTTTACCAACTATATTTATTCAGTGTTGCGCCATCTGGTGCAAATCACTGATAATGCTGGATTTTTGTTTATTGTCAATTACTTTGTTTGACATTCCCAAGTGCTCATGGTTTATTAACAATTGTTTTTGTTTTTATCGGCCTATTGATAAATCATTCAAGGTTCGAAGCGAGCTCAAGGCCAGAACAATAATTTTTTTCTAATGATAATTATTGTTATTTTTTAATTTTTCTAAATTTGAAAAAATGTATTTTGTTTTTGGAATAGTAGGTGGAAAATTGTTCAGATAACCTGCCATAGCTGCGCAGATAGATCCATTTCGAAGGGTGCTAATCCTTCCAATCGGTATATCTGCGAATACTATGTTGTGCATCGTTCGCTTAAAACCGGGAAACAAATCGGTAATAGATGTGCCCTCGTTGCATATAGCCTGGAAAGCATTTCTGTACATATTGTAGTTTAGCCTACCTAAGCGCCGTGTTTTAGAATCATACTATAGAAGAAGATAATGGACCGAGTGAAAACAAACAAGATTTTTATTGTGTAGCCTTGACTTTAGTTAAGATGTTTTGTTATTTAAAATCTCTGAAATTTTGACTGAAAGGTTTTTGCTTATTTTTTATTCACATGACCCAATTAGGTATACTGGATCCTCCTTTTTTAAGATCTCCACTATGTCCTTCCTTTCTGTTTATCACCATGTGGTTATCTCCGAGACTGCGAATATTTCATGATTTAGGCTAGTTTTACGAATATGTGAAAGATGAGCAGACGTTTATATCCACAAAAAATACGCCTTGCTAACACTCTAATGCATGTGTGAAATCTGTTTTGTTGTACGCCTCGGAAACTTGGCTCATAACTGCTGAAACTAAAGCCAAGCTACAGTCCTTCATTTACCGCTGCTTGAGAAATATAATGCAGATATGGTGGCCTAGAACGATATCGAACGAAGAGTTATGGAGGCTGATCAATCAAACCAGTGTATATATTGAAATACGGAAGCGTAAATATGGCTGGATAGGACACACATTACGAAAACCATACGATGACGTTGCACATGCTGCCTTAACCTGGAATCCTCAAGGGACACTATGCAGGGGCGACCAAAGATGACTTGGAGGAGAACGGTTCTTCAGTAAACTGGCAAATCCTTTAACGAATTAAGACAAATAGCACGAAATAGAGATAATTGGAAAACTTTTGTTGAATGCTTAAGCTCCTAATGGAGTATGGAATAAATAATAACACTTAAGGAAAGATATTGATTATGTCAGCCCATTTAAGTTCGAGGAGTGTTGTTGCCCAGAAGTTCGTGCACTGCTCCGAACTCTGGTTTTGTGGAAGTATACAATAGAAATTGTTAGCAGTTTGGAAACATATACAACTAATTAAGTGTACCATTTTTACTTTTCTGTATTTATTCACTAAACATACGGCCATTGTACACATGTCAATTTGATAACACGTTTTAACTGTGCAAATATACGTATATGTATATAAACAAACAATTAATAGGAAATTTTCTTATAAAAAAGTATAGCAAAATGTTTTGACAAAGCCGCGTTCATTTCATTTCTCTGAAATATGCGTAGATATGAACCTGCTTGTTTAACTAATTAAAAATTTCCATTATAGTTACTAACTAAATAGGCTTAGTAGGCTCCTAGAACAGAAAACAGGAAATGTCAATATAAACGCTTAATAAACTTTTTGTATTGGCTGGGCGGGCGCCGTGGTGTGATGGTAGCGTTCTCCGCCTACCACACCGAAGATCCTGGGTTCACGCCCCGGCCAAAGCAACATAAAAAATTTTAGAAACGAGGTTTTTATGATGTCTCGAAATGACCCTGACGGGATCCCGAAAACCGCCTGGAAATGATCCCGTGAAAGTCCCAAAATGGCCATGACAAAGTGCAGAAAAAGTGCAGAAATTACCCCGACACCATCCGGGACGGATCCCGAAAACTATTCAGAAATGGTCCCGAAATAGTCCCAAAAAGTCTCGAAATGACCCCGATGGGATCCCGGACGGCTCCCTAAAGCCATGCAGAAATGTTTCCGGAAATTTCCCCAAATTATATCGAAATGACCCTGACGGGATCCAGGGCGGATCCCCAAAACCATCCTGAAATGATGCCGGAAGGATTCCGAATTGATTCCAAAATGACCCTGACATAATACAGAAAAAGTCCAAAAATTACCTCGACGTGATCCTGGACTGATCGCGAAAACTATACTGAAATGATCCCGTAAGGGGCCCAAAATGATCCCGAAATAGTGCCGAAAAAGTACCGAAATTACACCGACGGGATCCCGGGCGAACTCTGGTTTTGTGGCAGTATACACATATCAATTTGATAACACGTTTCAACTGTGCAAATATACAAACATATATATAACAAACAATTACTAGGAAATTTTCTTATAAAAAAGTATAGCAAAATGTTTTGACAAAGCCGCGTTCATTTCGTTTCTCTGGAATATGCGTAGATATGAACCTGCTTGTTTAACTAATTAAAAATTTCCATTATAGTTACTAATTAAATAGGCTTATTATGCTCCTAGAACATAAAACAGGAAATGTCAATATAAACGCTTAATAAGCTTTTTGTATTTGCGGGCGGCCGCCTTAGTGTGATGGTAGCGTTCTCCGCCTACCACACCGAAGATCCTGGGTTCACGCCCCGGCCAAAGCAACATCAAAAATTTTAGAAACGAGGTTTTTAAATTAGAAGAAAATTTTTGTAAGCGGAGTCGCCCCGCGGCAGTTTTTGGCAAGCAGTCCGAGTGTTTTTCTGCCATGAAAAGCTCTCAGTGAAAACTCATCTGCTTCACAAATGCCGTTCGGAGTCGGCGTAAAAACATGTAGGTGTCGTCCCGCCAATTTGCAGGAAAAATTAAAAGAAGAACGACGTAAATTGGAAGATAAGTTCGGCCTAAAATCTCTTCAAAGGTTATCGCGCCTTGCATTTATTTATTTATTTTATTTATAATGGACTGGGTGAAAACAAACCGAGTGGAAACAAACAAGATTTTTGTAGCCTTGACTTTAATTAAGAGGTATTGTTGTTATTTAAAATTCCTGGAATTTTGACTGAAAAGTTTTTGCTTATTTTTTATTCACATGGCTCGATTAGGTATAAATAGCGCCCACAAAATTGATCTCGGCATACTTTATACTTAATAAGTGGTGTAAAAGTTTTTTTAAATAAAATGTATTCACGCATTTACTTAGCTATCCTGCTTGTACTTCTAAGCTGCTGTTTATCCCATACGAATACACAATTTCGCATGATAAATGGCGTACCTATAGATATAAGTAAGAGCCCACATACAGTTGCTATATATATTTCTTCAAATTTTATGTGCGCTGGATCGTTAGTCACCATGAAATCGGTGGTTACAGACGCGACTTGCGTATGCAAGAAAAAAGAGAGCGACCTCGAGGTTCTAGGTGGTGTAACCGATAGAACGAACAGAGACACAATAGGCATGCAAACACGCAAAGTGTGGGAGATAATTTGTGTTGATGGTTATACTAAAGAATCAGGTTGTATCAATGTAGCTGTGCTTAAATTGGATGATCCTTTTACACAAACGCATACAGTAAAGCCAGTAGAATTGTGCGATTGCAAATTAAAAACGGGCGATTTACTGACAGTTAATGGATGGGGCGGTATGGACAGTGATTATCTCCTCGAACGAGTTTCAGTAAATATAAAAAAAAGGGATGAATGCCAGCATCATTTGGCCAGTCAGAAAACAAGTCTAGCAGAAACAGCGATTTGTGCTGCATATGGCTTAGAAAATGTGTGTTTTGGAGTCGGTGGAGCAGGGGCACTTGTGAGAAACAAACTTTGTGCGGTGGCATACAATAATCTTCATGAAAAGGATATTCCGAGTGTATTTACAGATTTAACACATAAAAATGTTAAAGACTTTTTAAATGACAATATAAATTTTAATGAGTAGTTATTCCTAAACAAAATACATATTTAAATCTTTCTTAAATGATCTGTATACGTAAACTTTTGGTTAATTTTTAGTTTTTACGCTTAAATACTAGTGCGTCTTCTTGTAATCTGTGTGAAAACTTTACATTTTCTAGATAATACGAATTAAATAAATAAATAAATAAATTCACTGTTGAGTGGGATATCACACTTAATCAACAGAACACCGAATTTCGAAATATTTTGGGATAGGTCGTTTTTGAAACAGCAGTTGAGATATGGTGACATTCCACTCAACAGTCGAACTGGCGTTATTTGTTTTATATATAATCTACAAATAAAACGTTATGATTCCGAGTAAATAAATATTTTTGATTGTATGCAATGAAAGTGGTACGTACACTGAAAAAAATGGTGCTAGTAAAATCAACAAATCGGTTCTGTTGTTCTTGACTTAACGGAGATTCGGTGAAGTTGATCGAATTATGTTTAATTCCACCGAGTTCTTTGTCAAGCGAACAAATTAGTTTAGTCATTTCAAAAGAAGAGAAATTGTCGCTCTTAAGTTAACAAAATTCTGTAAAATTGGCAGATTCCTGAACAATCTAACTGATTTTTTTGTTAACACAACTGATCGCACTGGTCATTTCAACAGCGATCAATAGTCAATACATGAGCAAATATCAAAGAGAAAAAAACTTTGTAAAATGGGTGTGACACCTACCATATTACGTAGAAGATAATGAAAAAGATCTGCAGGGCGAAATCAAAAGCCCTTGGAATCTTGGCAGGAATACTGTCCGTATAAATTAGCGGTACCCGGCAGATGATCTTCTGGGTCACCCTGGTCCTCATTTTGGTCGATATCTCGAAAACGCCTTCACATGTACAACTACCACCACTCCCTTTTAAAACCCTTATTAACCTTTAATTTGATACCCATATCGTTCAAACACATTATGGAGTCACCCCTAGTCCACCTTTTTGGCGATATCTCGAAAAGGCGTCCACCTATATAACTAAGACCCACTCCCTTTTAAAATACTCATTATCATCTTTCGTTTGATACCCATATTGTACAAACGCATTCTAGAGTCAACCCTGGTCCACCTATATAACGATATCCCGAAAAGGCGTCTACCTATAGAACTGAGGCCCACTCCCTTTTAAAATACTCATTGACACCTTTCATTTGATACCCATATCGTACAAACAAATTCTAGAGTCACCCCTGGCCCATCTTTATGGCGATATCTCGAAAAGGCGTCCACCTATTGAACTAAGGTCCACGCCCTTTTAAAATACTCATTAACACCTTTCATGTGATACCCATATCGTACACACAAATTGTAGAGCACCCCTGGCCCACCTTTATGGCGATATCTCGAAAAGGCGTCTACCCATAGAACTAAGGCCCACTCCCTTTTAAAATACTCATTAACACCTTTCATTTGATACCCATATCGTACAAACAATTCTAGAGTCAGCCCAAAGGCGTCCACCCATAGAACTAAGGCCCACCCCTTTTAAAATACTCACTAACACCTTTCATTTGATACCCATATCGTACAAACAAATTCTAGAGTCACCCCTGGCCCACCTTTATGGCGATATCTCGAAAAGGCGTCCACCCATAGAATTAAGGCCCACTCCCTTTCAAAATACTCATTAACACCTTTCATTTGATACACATATCGTAGAAACATATTCTAGAGTCACCCCTGGTCCACCTTTATGGCGATATCTCGAAAAGGCGACCACCTATAAAACGAGGGCCCACTCCATTTTAAAATACTCATTAACACCTTTCATTTGATACCTATATCGTACAAACAAATTCTAGAGTCACCCCTGGCCCACCTTTATGGCGATATCCCGAAAAGGCGTCTACCTATAGAACTGAGGCCCACTCCCTTTTAAAATACTCATTAACACCTTTCATTTGATACCCATATCGTACAAACGCATTCTAGAGTCAACCCTGGTCCACCTTTATAACGATATCCCGAAAAGGCGTCTACCTAGAGAACTGAGGCCCACTCCCTTTTAAAATACTCATTAACACCTTTCATTTGATACCCATGTCATACAAACACATTTCAGGGTTACCCTAGGTTCATTTTCCTTCATGGTGATTTTCCCTTATTTTGTCTCCATATCTCTCAACTGAGTATGTAATGTTCGGTTACACCCGAACTTAGCCTTCCTTACTTGTTTTTTTTTTTAATATATGCCCAATCGAAAAACGAAAACGTATTTAAATACACCACATCTAATGATAATTTAATACGGGTTAATCAAATTTATTACACTTGTTGTTTAAAAAATATCGAGGGTTGGGCTAGCTTAAGTTTAAACTAGCCCAAATATTTTTGAAAGTATCTTTTATTAGTTTCGCTGTCCATATGCGTCGTTGTTCATTTTTCCATCGTGCTTGCCAAAACGTAAAAGTCTAGAGTCAAAGCTTAATTAATAGTTGACTACGTTGTTTGATGTTATATTTCCGGAGAAGGTTTTAAAGCTGGTGGTATATGCTTTTTTTGTTAGGAGTATCAACTCTGTTTGTTTTTTTTTTTTTTTTTGCTTCAACTGGAGTCTACGCGAGTCTAGTAATTCCTTTTTGAGTATCATGACTCGCTGCTCCGCATATGACTTGGACTCTCTGAGGACACGGGGGACAACTCGCTTGGATTTAGCATTACCACGCTGTGCTATTTATGCGCTTGCAAGGACCTCTTTAATCGCGCCCAAAGTGCATTTTTTGAACCTGAAACCTAGCCTCCTGGGTGATAGTTCTATTTCTTGTTCTACGGCGTCTGCGGTACGTAGCATAAGGAGCCTTTCAAAAAGTTTTGCGGCTTTGTCGAGCATGCATAAGAGCCGGTATGCTGATGGCGAATTCTGGTCCCTCTTTCTTTTACCAATTAACACAAGCTGATGTTGTCTAGATGTTTAGGAAAACAATCCGTCCTTTAAACATGCATAACCTCACCATAAACATTAAGTAAAACTCCCGAATCAAAGTATAAAAAACGGACTGATTTTTAAGCCCAATAGCGCCATCTTCGTCGGTTTTTAAATTCTATTTAGCCAAAATAGTGACGCCTAATAAAGGAAGCTTCCACTACAAATTTAGCTATTTAATTGATCCAATTCCTTTAGGGTTTGTGACGGAATAACACCGAGGGGTCGGTGTTGGCAGTCGCATTGGGGTGACTCGTATGATCTCAACTTATAAATAATAAATGTAAGGCGCGATAACCTCCGAAAAAAGTTTTAGCCGAGCTTCTCTTCCAATTTTTGTCGTGATCCTTTTTGTTTTATGCCGACTCCGAACGGCATCTGCAAGGCAGATGAGTTTTCACTGAGAGGTTTTCATGGCAGAAATACACTCGGAGTACTTGCCAAACACTGCCGAGGAGCGACTCCGCTTAGAAAAATTTTCTTCTAATTGAAAAACCTTACTTCTAAAATTTTAATATTGCTTTGCCCGGAGCGTGAATGTGGATCTTCAGTGTGGTAGGCGGAGCACGCTACCATCACACCACAGTGGCCGCATCTCAGCTTAAGTTATTGATTTACGAAGGATAGGCTACATACTGAATAGGATCTTCCATCTTTTCCACGAAAAGGTTTCTTTTTAAGGTTTTAACCCCAGATGGCAATCAGTGCACATCACATCAATATCAAAACGCGTATTAACCAATTCGTATCGTATTTCAGTAATTATCCTCCCGTTTTCATTAGCTGCTAACTAATTAGAAGGATATGGTTCCAGTTTCCATCTCCTGGATATTTCTTGCTGCGTGCCAGCGCTAACATTGCTTTAACGGCAGTAAATAGGGGTAACTTCCCCTTGTTAAAGATGGCACGTCTTGGTCACCAGGTACATCTTTTTTTCTATGTCAGAATCCGTACCTGGCACAAAAGGCTTTAACGGCTTGTTATTAATGAAAGGGGAAACATAAAAATGCGCTTATTTTCGCCATTTTGAGAACAGTTCAGTTCCAGTCTTTTAAAAGGGAGAATTAGTTAACCCTTGTGAATTATCTACTACTCTAGACCACATTGTAAAGTTATTTCTCGCTTCTTAGCAAAAGTACACCAACAAAAATTACCCGAATATTAGGTGTGTGAAAGGTTATAGATGAAAAGCTCAATACCTTAGACAACATGAAACTTACCGTACCGCAATCATCGTAAAAACAAAGTCACTTCGTAAAAGTTGGTATTTGAGAGCAGTAAGGGAGAGCACTCGAGCTACAAAGCTCAACTAAGCAAGCTTTTAAGTAGTATGTAAAAGGGGGTTCTAGACTAAATGGTGAATTCCGCTAGGTGGCGCATCCATTCTTCCGGTTTGTGTTCTGGCTGATCTTCCGGTATGTGTGTGTGTGAATTTTGGGAACCTGCTGTTGATGAGTGTACTGCTCAGATACTGATCTGAACAGTATCTGCTCAGTATCAGTCGCTCGATTTCTTGCTGGGTTCCCAAAATTCACACACACACATACCGGAAGATCAACCAGAACACAAACCGGAAGAACGGATGCGCCATCTAGCGGGATTGTTTTGCTGTATATATATGTTGGTCGGTGTGTATATACTTTTTCATGCACATTTTTCCTTTCACCATTTGGTCTAGAACCCCCTTTTACATACTACTCGTTTACTATATTCCAATCACTGTGCTTTTTATGATTCCCTCAAACTATTCCACTTCTGAACTATGTAAGTATGTGCCTTCATCTCATTTAGCGTACACGATCCATCCATCCACCCACAACGTAAACAGCAACAACAATCCAGCAAATCAGCAACATTAACAACTAACTCACAAAAATATCTCTAACTGAGTATTGTTTCCCTGCTAAAGGGAACTACTCGTTGATTGTTATTGTTGTGGAGCTATAAGTACATTATACACTATAATCATACATTCCAGTTACTTACTTTGTAGTCATTGCTATTGCGAAATGTCAGTAATTTTAGTTTTAGTTTTGAATTTTGTGCAGTTTCTTGGTGAATTTGATTCGTTCGTTGCACATAAAGGGACTTGTGGATATGAGAGTGTTTGTCTATGAGAATAAATGAGCGCTGAGGGAGTAACCTAATGGACAGGATGAATGTAAAATTTGTGAAGGAGTTAGTATGATTAGACTGGGTCGATTTATTAACCGATATCGCGCCATAGATTTTTTGGTAGGATTTGGGCTCAGGAAAAAAGTTCCACTGCGCATACCCAAAAAAAATAATTTTCGAGCCTGCGAAATTTCATTTTATTTATTTTTTTTACTTTTTTTCCACTTTGACTTTTCATTTGATTGAGAAATTTGTATGTATACGCTGTCCGACCCAAAATGTCCGGTAGAAACGTTGTCGATAACAGTTTTTTGAAAAACGCAACGTTTTTATGAACATTTTTGTAGTAGGACATGAAAAAAACCTTAAAAATCAAAGTCGAAAAAAAGTAAAAAAAATTAAATTTCGCACGGTCGAAAATTATTTTTTTGGGTATGCGTAATGGAACTTTATTTTCCTGAGCCCAAACCTTATCGAAAAATCGATGGCGCGATACGTGGACCCGGGTATCCCTAGAATGTGTTTAAACAATATGGATATCAAATGAAAACTGTTGATGAGTGCTATAGTACAGGATAATTTTCATACAACTGGGAGGCTAGGGTCTCGAGATATAGCCCAAAACGTGGACCCGGGTACCCCTAGAATGTGTTTATACAATATGGATATCAAATGAAAACTGTTGATGAGTGCTATAGTCCAGGATAATTTTCATACAGCTGGGAGGCTAGGGTCTCGAGATATAGCCCAAAACGTGGACCCGGGTACCCCTAGAATGTGTTTATACAATATGCATATCAAATGAAAACTGTTGATGAGTGCTATAGTACAGGATAATTTTCATACAAGTGGGAGGTTAGGGTCTCGAGATATAGCCCAAAACGTGGACCCGGGTATCCCTAGAATGTGTTTTTTTTATTATGGGTATCAAATTGAAGCTGTTGATGTGTTCTATAATACAGAGTAAGTTTTACACCGCTGAGTGACTAGGGTCTCGAGATATAGGCCAAAACGTGTACCCGGATACTCCTAGAATGTGTGTGTATTATGGATATCAAATGAAAGCTATTGCTGAGAGCTCTAAAGTTCATTGTGATATTCGATTTAGTATCATCAACCTGGCAAACCTGATAAATATGAATGCGAAGCCGAAATAAAGACAAGAATTAATAATGCCCACATACCTATTTACATACGTCCTATTCGATTTGCCTGAAATTTCGTATATAAATTTGCCTATATTAGTATTTACGATGCTTTTTTCCGGGAAGTATACCAGAGACGGACTGGGACTGGGATTAGGACTAGGACTGGGACTGAGACTGAGACTCGGAGTGGGACTGGCACTGAGACTCGGAATGGGACTGGAACAAAATACATACCACCCTCTGGGACTGGTAATAAGAGATGAAGAAGAAGGAGAAAAACTTGAGAGAAGAGAAAAGAGAGAAGGAGACTGAGAAAGAGATAGAATGAGACGAGAATGGAGATGAAGCGAAAAAGACGGAGGGAGCAGTGAGTAAAAAGATTAGGAAAAAGTGTAGAGGGGTAGGGCAGAGTTAGACGGAAAAAGCTTATTAAAATGTATGCAGATAGGCCAAATTTAGGGCAGAACAACGTCTGCCGGGTCTGCTAGTACTAATATAAAAATATACGAATATACAAGAATTGCTCGTTTAAAGTTATAAGATATCGCTCGTTTCTCGCATTTAGCAGTCGCAATGCGTTGCAGAATTGCAAGTTCAAAAAGTATCTGGCCTTCGTACGCAATATTGCATGGATTCACGGTATACTGTGTCCGCGCCGGTAACTCTACCGCACGGAGTTATAGAACCTAAGGCGACTTAAGGCAACTTCGATATTGACTAAAAAAGGCACTGACACATTTCCTTGCGAATTTGGGAGATCCCCGTTGGTCACAGCTTTATGGTCCATAAAAGCTCAAATAAGTTCTAGAAATACTGGAAATAGGGTGAAGTCAAGTCAGAAAAACTTGCTCTCACTTTATCTACACAGTGACATGGTAGAGAAACGCGCCCCATTCTGACTCATTTATATATATACTGTATCAACTAATACTTAGAATCTAGTATAAAAATTTTTGTTTTTCTAAATTTTTGATGTTTTTCTCCCGGGGCTTGAACCCAGTACCTTCGGTGTGGGGTTATTTTGTTAACAGTGCTTCGCCCCATTCACAAGGTGCGACTACTGAAAAATTATCATGAAAGTCTTCTAACGGGAGTCCAATGAAACATGCAGTTTCAATAGGGCTGAACCATACGGGTGTTGCTAGTAGAGGCGTAGGTTCAACATTACAATTGAAAAGATGATTGGTGACATATGCGGACACATTGCTTGAAGGCCTAACATTACGTATGTCGGGGTGGGTTCTCGGCAAGTAAGAGTTTAACCTGTTACAGTTTAGCCAGATTGACTCCTGCACGCTTGGCTGTCTGGCTTCCTTCTTTTGCAAAGATTGGTTAATGTATATTGATAACGGAGATCGCCAGACGCGACTTAGCACAGGTGTTTACTGATTCTGTCTGGATTATGTTAAAGGCCTCCTTGATCTTACCTGCTGCGTAGGCAGGTGCCAGATCTCATCATAGCGCTTACGAAAGTGTTTGCTTATAGTCTTTGGAGGCGGGGCTAGAGCAAGCAGTTGTTTGCTGGGGTATCCAGGTTTGTTACAATTTAACAAAAACTGTCTATTTAGTATATCGTTGTGCTCTTTAATGTTGAGCTCTTTACCTCACCATGAAGATGATGTTCAGGGGTCATAAGAGTTCATCCCGTGGCAGTACTGAGTGCAGTATTTCGGCATGCAGCATTTTCCAGTTGGTGTTTTTTAGCTCATGCGACCAAACTAGCAACACGTAACACATGAGCGGCCTTCAAATTGCTTTGTGCGTTGTTAGCAGCGTTTCTATATCTTTTTCGCAAAGTGCTGTAGGCAATCGATCTTTAAGGTCTTTGGGTGACTAGGAGTCGGTAGCGTAATGCCGATATTTGCGTCATCCGTCTGTCGATTTGTTCGGTAAAAGTACCAGGTCGCGAAATGTGAAGAAACCGCAAAGACTGGTAATAGCTATTTATTTGGGAAACTAATTTGTGTTTTTGGAGCACCAGGTCCTATTGCCAATATCATGCAGTCGCCGGCATTGGAAACGATGTAAAGAACTTCTGATGAAAAAGACAGCTTTGATAAATAACAGCAGGCGCAACAGGATACCACCTTGTGCCCCCCCCCCCCCCCCGTTCAATTGTCCTAGGTGTTAAGATTTCGTTACGTAATTCAACCGATGCTTGGCAACCATTCAGATAGTTTGCGGCCCATCTCTGTAGACAAGAGGAAAAAGCTGATCCTTATTTTGCTTGGAGTATTTTGCCTTGACTGAGTGTCGAAAGCTCTTGACAGGTCAAGGGCCACGAGCACCGTCCTATGATGGGACTTTTGCTGATTTAGAACGTAATTTATCTAAATGTTTGTGACGCACCACAGCGGCCGCATATTAAGCTTAATATTTATTTCAAACGTTTCAATGCCATTCCAAAAGCTCTGCTCGCTGGACCAAGTTCTTCTACAATGAAAGCAACAACAACGAAACCATGTTACCCAACCAACTATTCGTCCGTCCATCAACATTGAGCTATAACGACCATGAGCCATTGAACTCTATAGTTCTTATTTATTAATTGGCGGTTTTTAAAAAATGAAAATATATGCTCTTCCCGCACAGACAAAGTAAAACATTTATAAATTGAAAAGAATCAAACAAAGAATGTCTGTTGATTGTTATTTTGGACTGATGACAATGAACCACAAACGCTTCAATGCGGTAGAGACAAAGGCTATAAGCAGCCAGAGAACAGACTTATAAACTTATGAAGAAAAAATGCAATTTTCGAGAAAGCATTGAAAAGCACCAAACGCAAATACATTTATAGGTAAATTTATCCATATTTATGTAGCAATACAAATTTATGACACCAATAGCATCAAAACATATTTCCACGCTCTTAAAGGTACGCTAGCCAACACAAAAAAAAAAAAAAAGTAAGAACGGGACGGTTCCCGTTCGTAATCTCCAAATAATAGGATGTATAAGATATGAAATATATAGTGAATAGAGTTACATACCTAAACGATTTGTAAGATAAATATAAAATAAAAATGGCAAAAAACCGCCTCATCTGAACGATGGGTTGTATGGGATATATATTATATATAGCTCCGATCGAAATGATTTTGTCATGAAATCTTCTATGATATATTAGAATAAATATCCTCAAGTTTAACGTTTTTATATTTTAAATTAAGGGAGAAATTGCCCAAAATCTGTCTATCTGAACGTTCGGTTGTATGGGATATATACTATATATAGCCCCGATCAAAGTGATTTTTTCAGGATATCTTCTATGATAGATTAGAATATATGTCACCGAGTTTCACGTTTATACTTTCTAAATTGCGGCAAGAATGACCAAAATCGTCTTAACTGAACGATCGGTTGTATGGGAGATATATGTTATAGTGGTCCGATCCTAACGGATCCGACAAATGTCTAATATAATACAAAAATACATCCTTGTGCCAAATTTAATTGAGATATCTCAAAATTTGAGGGACTAGCTTGCGTCGAAACAGACAGGCGGACGGACAGACGGACATGGCTATATCAACTCAGTTCGTCGCCCTGATCAATTCGGTATACTTAATGGTGAGTCTATCTTCTATATTTCCCAACGTTACAAACATCGGGCCAAAGTTAATATACCATTTCATGTTCATGAAAGGTATAAAAAGTGCAAACAAGCAAACCCCAGAAATTCGGTTCTAAGGCAAAAAAAAAGGTGGTCGAGTATGCTCACTATCTTGGTGTGGACTTTAAAAGGATTGTACGCTTGTAATTTAACAAATGGATTTGTAGTAATAAAACGCTGAAACTTCACTACAAGCAGACACTGTTGATGCAGATTTTTACAAACAAAAGTGTGTGCCGCAAAAAGGATATGTACAGCAGCGAACAGAAAAATAGCATTGACATTTTATCAATTTTGATCTTTGTTCATGCAAATTCCTCCCCAGGGAAATGCCTACTTTGACGCTGGTTACTTCCTCATCTCCTTCCACAGAGCTCCCATGTGCCAGCTCGTCAGCCATCTCAATTTATTCGATTCCCCATTGTACAGAAACTCAAATAAAAGATATTGCCAGAGTGTTGGTTAACGCAGCCACAAGCTGCTTACATGATCCTACTAGCTTTGAGCTAGTGTACGGAGCAGCTGAAGCCTTGATTTTTGGTTGGCTGTCAGCCAAGATGGGTAGATGCTTTGCCACTTATATTCCGGAGCTCGACTGATTTGCATGCTGCCAATAATATATGCATGACTAACGGCGGCAGGTTTAAGATGAGGTCTAAAGTCGCCTTGTGGCAAAAGGTCGGCAGGCTTTGGTGGCCTCAACGCAGGCTGATTCTGTTGAACCAACGCACGCAGTGTGCGGAACTTTCTATTGGCTTGTGAGATTGTAGTTCTTACTAAGAACTTCCAACCATACTATAAAGCCAAACGTCAAATCTGGTCGCACTACTACCTCATACAGCGATAGCACCATCTTTTGCCTGAGACCACATTTTTTATCAAACATCGCCTGGCAGGCGTACAAAGCGTTGCAAGCGTTCCTTACAGATTCCTCGTACATGCTTTCTAATTTATTGTTAGTATCAGATATTTGGTACGACTTAATAACGTTAATTGTGCTGCCCGTTTAGCCTTGGTATTTCAAAGGTAGGTGGCTTGCAACCTCTACGGACTTAGTCAAAGGCCATTTACCTGTTCCCACCTACCTGTTCGCACCTACTTTGTTTTACCAACGTTCTTTCCATAATTTCACTTATCACTGAAGCGAACGGGCCCAGATTAGGGTAACCACATCGTCACCTAAAGCCACAATCTTCACATAATGTGTGTTAGCAAAGGTGCGAGCATCTCACCTTGTAGTGTGCCTCTACATATCTGCCTACTAATTCCCGCTACCCCCAGCACAGCTGAACTCTTTTGATTAAGAAGAAGAGACGAGATCCAAATCCTTACTGGTTCTTCCACCTCCGCCCTACCGACGGCTAATTCTATCACCGCAGATCTTACGTTGTTGGAAGCAGCTTCCATATCAAAAAACGTGGACAGAATAAATTGTTTATGCATAAAGGATTTCGCCTCACCACATCCGCTGTCAATGTGGGTTCCCCTTACGTACACATAGTGTGACGTGGAAAGAAGAATATTATCAAAGAAATATCTTTTCTGTATATCAAGCAATCTCAAGTGCTTTCAGTACAAAATACATATGAAAGACTTATTGGCCTGAAATCTCTGGCCAGCTAGTGTTTCTTCTTCCCGACTGTGGTATAAGGCCACCTTTTTTCCACTAGGACAGAATTTTGCTATAACGAATGCATGCGGAGAAGATTCCTTTAGGTCCTAGTTTGACAATTGCTTCCTCTCCTTTTGCTGCCTCTCCGGGTCCATTCGAAAAATGAGCATCTGTAAGGATGTCCAGGATTTTAGCTGCTAAACCTGCCCATATTCCACCAGCGCGGTTGACAAAGGTCTTATCTGAATGATTTGTGTCTAGAATATTTCCAAGCCCTGCTGAGTCCTTCTGTGTCCCGATGGATTCGCAATGTTCTCGCGAAAGAAAATCTTAGCACCCTTCGGAAAACGATAAAAACCAATGCGAATTTTGAAGGCTCTATGACTTTGACTAAATTTATTTGGGTACAAAGCTGCATACTCAAAAAAAAATTTAGAGAACACCAATTAAAAATTTGAAATTTTTCCGAATTTTTTCGAAAAGGTTTTTGCATAAAATAAGTTACAAAATTCGTAGAAGATTTCTCGTAAAAAAAATTTGATTTTAATTGACCAAATTTAAAAAAAAATTACACAACTCATATTTTGTTCGCTGCTGTATGTAGAACTATACAATGAGCGTATAAGGATAAAAAGCATAGATTGAAATATACCCAAAAACTTCATATGTGCGAGCAGCATTTTGTTCATTTGCACTTCACAACACGCAGCACCTGGCGCTGATGCTGCTGCTGCGTCGGGAAGCAACAGTCAGTTGTGAGGCACAATAAAACTGGTGAAATATATGCTTGTTTTGGAAAAAGGACGATGAAATATTATTACAAAAAAAATAAAAATAGCAAAATAAAAATATTAAAACGTGTTTGTGCTTTAAAAGTTTTCCACTTTGCAAATTCGCATATAGCAGATATAGCATACACTGGCACTTGTTCAGTGCCGCAATCTTATAGAGATGCCATCATCTTTTTTTTTTTTGTTTTTTTTTTTTTTTTTTGAGAGATGCCATCATCTATATATATAAAATAGGATGTATGTATGTATGTATGTTTGTATGTTTGTATGAGGCTTATGGACTCCGAAACTACCACGCCGATTTTATTCAAATTTACAGGATAACTTAGTAAGAACCCGGAGAGTGTTTGTGAAGAGTTTTTTTCCGGGAAGTGGACCAGGGACCGATTTATTCTAATCTATCGTATATATGGCTCGATTTGCCTGAAATTTGTTATGTAAGTAGCGTTATATCTAGAATAAAATGTCGGATAATTTTTCTTCCGCGAAGTGGACCAGGATACATATTGGTGGCTAGGGTCTCGAGATATAGACCAAAACATGGACCCGCATACCCCTAGAATGTGTTTATACAATATGAATATCAAATGAAAGATGTTGATGAGTGCTTTAGTACAGGGTAGTTTTCATACCTATTGGTGACTAGGGTCTCGAGATTTAGGCAAAAACGTGGACCCGGGCACCCCTAGAATGTGTTTATACAATATGAATATCAAATGAAAGATGTTGATGAGTGCTTTAGTACAGGGTAGTTTTCATACCTATTGGTGACTAGGGTCTCGAGATATAGACCAAAACATGGGCCCGGATACCCCTAGAATGTGTGTGTATTTTGGATATCAAATGAAAGCTGTTGCTGAGAGCTTTTAAGTAATTTTAATGTGATATTCGATTTAGTCGCATCAACCTGACAAAACTGATAAATATGCATGCGAAGCCGAAATAAAGACATGAATTAATAATATCCACATACCTATTTACATATGTCCTATTCGATTTGCCTGAAATTTCGTATATAAATTTGCCTATATTAGTATTTACGATGCTTTTTTTCCGGGAAGTAGACCAGAGACGGACTGGGACTCGGATTAGAACTAGGACTGGGGCTGAGACTGAGACTCGGAGTTGGACTGGGACTGAGATTCGGAATGGGACTGGAACAAAATACATACCACCCTCTAGGACTGTAAATAAAAGATGAACAAGAAGTAGAAAAACTTGAGAGAAAAGAAAAGAGAGGAGACTGAGAAAGAGATAGAATGAGACGAAGATGGAGATAGATGAAGCGAAAAATACGGAGGGAGGAGTAAATAGTGTAGTAAGATTAGGGAAAAGTGTAGAGGGGCGAGGGCAGAGTTAGACGGAAAAAGCTTATTAAAATGTATGCAGATATACCAAATTTAGGGCAGAACAACGTCTGCCGGGTCTGCTAGTATGTTATATAAACAATTGTATATATTTTTCCGTAGTAGGGTCACTCGGTATTGTGAATTATCCATCATTACGTTTTATTATCACTAATTGGCGCTCAATCGCTTGGGCGCTTTTGAGCGTTGCGAGGTACTTGACGTTAAGCGGTGGGATGACATAAAATCAACGGACATAAAGTCAATTGATCTTATGGCCACTTAAAATAGGTACACTCAGAGAAAAACGCCGTTCTAAAATCCAGTACTACGGACTCAATTCAAGCTTTTCATGTTCTTATTTTTTGTTCTTGAAAAACGAACGACCTCTTCTTAAAACAACAACCTTGTTCTTGAACTGACACCATTTTCTTGAAAAGAGAACGGCTGGTCTTACAATATGAACAAATGTTCTATTAATGAGAACGATGTTCTTAAATTAAGTTCAAGGAAAAAGAAACGATACAATTCGTGTGCAGTACAATGTTAAATACAACATTTGGCACAAGCTATCAAGTAGTTGTAGTGACCCAGCGGCTATGATGTTTCAGTTGCGATCGTGTGGCACGAGTTCGATCACTGTCAATCTCAGAAGTGTTTTAAAACAATTTGTTTTTCTTCTTTTTTCGTTCAGTTCCATTCACATATGCACAGGTAATTCCCAAACTGGTTACGAAATGTTTTAAATATATACTCAGATTCCATCATCAAATAAGAAGAATTTCTCAATAAGAGAAATATATGAAAAAATGCGTAATGCGTTTTTTCTTAATCTTTTGGATTTTAATAATAATTTTTATTGTTATTAATATTTTTTATTAAACTAAATTGTAGGCTGTATGTGTTGGTGCGTGTTTTGAGGTCAGATAGAGTCATCTAACAATTGTTAATGCCTCTATAAATTTGAGTTGATGAGGATCTTCGGGCCATGACTGGTAATATATGCCGGCAAGAATTTTATGTCTAGCGGTGAAAAACTGAAAGTGCACTCAGTCTGACTCGTGAAGACTTCGTTGTATCGGTCAAATAAGCAGGTTAAAAAAAGGAAGTTCCAAATTTATATTTTATTACCTAACGCAATGTTGGCTTTCTGGCTGCCGACACTTCAGCATTATTAACAACGTCTGCTTTCTTCACTCTAGGGAGAAAAATGGAGCAAGTTATGTTTTGGACTAGTCAACAGGTTTAAAGTGGCACGTTTAAGCTGCTAAATAATCGAAGCATCATCCAACTCAAACTCGTATCACCAAAAATGCGGTGAATGGGAGTCTATCAGTGGCACTGGAACGAGTCTGTCATGGTGAATGAATGGTGACAACTGAAATAGCGACGTACGTATTTCAAGTTCTCGCTGGACACCCCTTGTCTGCTTTTGTATTAGGTATGAATACGAATCAGGAATAAGAGCGCGGAGAAAACACTACATCTTGCAGATAACCGAGATCCTTTAGCAAGACGTGAATGGATTAGAAGGGTTTCTGCAGTTTCTTAAAGGATGGTGAGTTGTTATTTTCAATTTACTGCATGCTGTCTGGTTTTAGGTGCTGGGATCTGCGAAAGACTTATCCACGGTCAAGACTAACTTTATTCGGAACCATATATATAAGTTGTTAAAACGTATTCCACCGTTATTTTATTTGATATCATAAGGGGCCTTCATATTGTCCCAAGTGAGCTGCTTTTATTAGGTAAGCTATCACTAAGCCTTGCTTTTCTATGACTAAATCGCCTAAGGAATATCTTCCTTGGCAGATCAGATCCTCTAAACATTTTCATATCAACTCTCTCAAGAAACGCTATACCCTAACACTTATACAAAGATATCTGACTCCCACACAAATGATACTTAACGCATAGAATGAGCGAGATAGAAATAGACAATAGGAAGTTATGAAAAAATGTTGTAAAATTGCTTGCACCAGCTAATTGTTCTTCTAACTCCCTTTTCCTTTCTCACAATTCATTCTGCAAAGCCTTTTGCATCATCTTTTTCCACTTTACTTTTTTTTTCTCCAATTTGTCTTTGGTTTAGTAGACTTTTTTCATCACAGTTAGCCCATTTATGCTTCATTTTCATTTCATTTTTGTGGTTTATTGTAACACATGTATATGTGTTTGTGTGTGTGTGTGAGCATCACGTATGTGTAATAAACATTTGCACATGTACAAGTTCTGTGACACGCAGCAGTTTCAAATTTTCAACTACAGTTCTAAATAATATGTCAAGCGACATCGTTTTGTCAGTTTTCTGCACAACAAAGAAAAAGCAGGTTTAAGAATAAGCGTTGTTGTTTTGGCTCTCTATGGCTCCCAACAAAATCGCTTTGTCTCCCACGGGCTCCCAACAATTGCCAAATCGATTTCGGCGAATAACGCAGAAAATAATGACAAGATGTTTTGAAATTCAAATGAAGTATAAATTCTGAATTAAGATGGTGCCGAAGTGTTACATAATCATACGAGCGGCAAGACAATCGCCTCAATTTGGGCCGCGGGACATCCAGCACTTACCATTCGCTAGAATAGTACAGCAAATAATCACAGCATGCTTTTAAATACAAATGAAATTCAGTGCAATCAAATTAACGGCAAGACAATACCTCCGTGTTCACTGAAGTTGGCTCGCAATGGCTCCCAACAACATCTGAACTGATTTGGGTAGAATAACATAGAAAGTAATCACAGCATGATTGGAATTCAAACGAAATTCAACTCAATCAAACGAATGGCAGGACAACCGATCGACCACCCCAGCGGGTTAGGGGGGTTAGGGGGTCAGAATATACCCGCGGTAGGTATGCCTGTCGTAAGAGGCGACTAAAATACCAGAATAAAGGGGCTGTGTAGCGCAACCCTTCAGGTTGCCAGCGCAATATATAGCTTCTCCAAACGCAATTGTCAACCTCACCTATCCGCGGCGAATCCTGTTTCGCTAACAGATGAGGCTCTGGCGTTCCTCATGGAACTTGGGGTAGGGAGGGAGGGGATGGCCTGAAGGTTTAATGTGGCCACATAAATCGTTCCCGAGATGGTCGGGCTAGCACCTTAATGGTGCTGTGGTACCGGAGCGTACTGGATCTGTATCCGGCAAAGGACCATCACATCGATAACACTCCCCAAAGCCTTCGGGGAGCAACCTTATCACTACAACAACAACAACAACCGATCGACACTCATTCACTTTGGCACCGGTTGGATCTTAACAACTCTCAATTGATTTTGGTATAATAACACATACGACAACTGTTGCTGTTGTTTTAGATGGTTTTTACTATTCTAAGATTTGTTTTTTGCAACTCAGTTACTAAAAAATACAAATATTAGATGTACCCCGCTGTTCTAATGTTTTGTTTGTAGCACTCAAAACTTCCAAGCTGCGGTTATGTTAAAGGACTTTTAAAGGATTTTGGGTTGAAGAAATGCAGATTTGTAATGCTGTTCATTTTTGTGTGTATGCGGGCAACAATTTATATTTGCTTGAGATGTGATTTCATTGTTTGCCATTTCCGGAAAGAAACAGAATAGATAACATTTGGTTTTGAACTTGTATTAAAATAAAATTCATAAACAATTATGATTAAGGGCCACATTATGTTTGACGCTGTGCCGCTTTACATCGCCGTCACCCATATTCACAGTCAGCACTATATAATACCGAAAATTCCATAAAGGTATTGAGGTTTACTGTCACACAATGAAGTGAATGCATGTTTTATATGATATGAACTTTGGATCACATGAGAAAAATAACTCGTTGCATTGTACATAATTTGTCCCTAAGTATAAAAAAGTTCTCCAAAAATACATAAGTATGTGATATCTTAAATATGATGTAAAGGAATCTATAAATGGGAGAGGCCGGTTTGCAAAAGTTTACACACATTTTTCAAATAGTTATTTACAACATAACTATTTGAAAAATTTGTGTAAACTGTTGCAAACTGGCCACTCATAAAACTGTAATTTTAGCTTTAAAAAACGTATCAATCGGTGAATAACTGCTATTTGCGCTTAAACCTAGAGAAACTGACTGCCGGAGCATGCTACCATCACACTACGGTGACAAAAAAGTGATATTTAAAAAGCAGCTGCTTTTGTGTTTGTTCGCTGCGAAGCAAGCAGTAAAAACCTCGTTTAGCGAACGCATTACACCACATCACATTCATGTTGAATAAGATGATATGCGGACAAAGTACAGGGTGAAGGGGAAAAGCAAGGACGAGTTTTAGACCTTGAGCGAGAAAAACAATAGAAAGAGAGGAGGATTTGAGAAGAATTTAAATAGCAGATGAAGACAGAATAAAAGGAACATTATTTTATTTGTAGACCAGATTTTGGTTAGGACAAAGTATGCATGTTCGGGTAGTTCACATTATATATGCATGCAAGTATTCAGCCGTATTTTGTTGCTAATTATTCGCGAATTTGATGCGAAGAGAAAAAATTTGAAGCACTTTGCGAACCACTAAAAAAAATCACAACATTTTTCTATTCACAACTAATTACAGACTAATACGTAACAAAGTACCAGGTAAGTCGCATATCGATCAGATAATTGTAAATCACTTCACGTGAACTTAGCGAAGCACCCAAGAAAAGAGCATTACAATAGTGACACAATTTTTCTTTTACCAGCTTAGTAGCATTTCGATCAGTATAACATAAGTCAGCGAGGGTGCTTCACTTCACAGATGTCATGCGAACTTAGAGAAGTACACCAAAAAAGCGCTAAAGAAGCACAACATTTTTTTCCTCCGCACATAGTTAGCGCATAATTGGCAAATAAAACAAAATGCCGAATTATTAGTATTTTGATTCGCCGAAGGTGCTTCGCTTGCTTAACGTTCATGACGACGTACTATCCTTTTAGTTTGCCAAACATAATTTTTCTTTTTGCCATTAATTAGCGACTAATATGCAACAAAAGACCAGCTTACTACCATTTCGATCAGTGAAATATAAATCAGTTTATACGTGGCTGCTTTGCCAACATCATGGGAACTTAAAGAAGTACCCGAAAAAAAGCACTTAGAAGAGCGAAGCAAACTTTTTTTCTGCGGAACTAATTAGCGAATAATTTATGACAACACATCGATAATTTCACGTTCGATAACTTCACGTTCATGACGACTTACTATCCCTCTTACAGCTTTGCGGATTATATCTGGCCATATTATACGCATGTATTAATTTGTCCCTAGATCAAAGGTGCACGACCCCAGCAGAGCTTCAAATATAAACACAAAATTCTTTTTAGTGCTATCAGTGGCAGCGCGCACACGACAGGAAGGTGAAAGTCGAAGAGATCTGCGATGCTCTGCGAAGCTCTTGAGGGTATCACTGCTCTAGACTAACTGCGTGAGTCACCTAGTTGGTCACTGAATCTACATCAAAAGTATAAACAAATAAATCTTTTAATTTTTGAATGTGCTTTCTAGTCCTCAACAGAACTCCTTTTTAAGTCGATTCTAGCTGACTATGTGCCACTTCTGGGTACATTTATGGCCATATAAAACACGAATACGACATGATCTTCAGTGAAAAATTAATGAAAACTCAAAGTTGTACAGTTCAAAGCAAACAAACAAATTTTCAAAAAAACGAAAAAAGAATACAGTAGTAATTTTGTAAGAAAAACTGTATAATAATGCAAGCAAACCTTCTCTTGTTCATCTGAAACAATCCATCAATTTGTAAATCCCACGAAATAAGTAAATGAAAAAGCTCTGAAAGGAGTAAAACAAAGCAACAAAATTTGCAACATTGGTAAATTGAAGACTAAGAGTACAATCCAATAACACCAACTTCCTGCTGGTCAGCAAACGACCTGAGGTGCTATTGAATGCATACGAGCCATCAGCTACTGCAGCTAGGCATTGTATAGCTTAAAAACAAAAGAACCACCCAGATGAAAGAGCAAAGAGCAAATGCCAATAAGGGGCTTAAACATATTTGTGAAAGCGTTGAAGGAGGCAAAGCAGAAATGCGAAGCGCACTATAAGCAAAAAAATAAAAATTTGAACATGGTGTTCCATGGAAAATGTTGCTGGAACATGCTGGAATTTTGGAGAAAATATGAAATCAAAAAAAAGAGCGAATGGGATTAGAGAAATGAAACAAGACTATAAGCACATATATTGACGACTGTGCAGTGAGCAATAAAAATCTTAAAAAAAATTAAAAAAACATAAAACAAAACAAAGAAACTTAGGGGCGGTTGGAGCCAAAGCTACAATACCCACTTGTGGTTTTTTCATAGTGGTATAGTGATGTTTTGATAAGGCAAGTTGTGTATCGGTGAATGATTGAGTTCTGGCTGGACAATCCGTGGAAATATGTATCAGGGAATAGTTGAGCACTGCCCACGCTTTTTGTGGAGTCAGATGCTGGAGAACGGTTGAATGGTGCGGTATCTAACTAAGAGTCACATATAAGTGACCGATCGACAATTTCCAGAATTTCCGCCGAATGTTTGACCGGAGACTGAGCTATCCGTAAAGGGGGATGGAGTACAATGAAAAACCGGTGGGGAAGGTAACAAAGAAGCTGGGACTGGGGGGATTCAAGGGGTTTATAAGCGCAATACAAAGCTTTGTAGCTTCAAAGCTTCCTCAACCCAATTGTCAATCTCACCTACGAGAAGGGAATCCTGTTAGAAATATGAACATATTTAGCAGGCGAGGCTCTGGCGGGTTTAATGTGATCGCAAGATGGTCGGGCTAGTACCTTAATGATGCTTTGTCACCGGAACTTACCGGATCTATATCCGGTAAAGGACCATCAATATCGATAACACTCCACAAAACCTTCGGGAAATGTGTCAATACAACAACAACAAAAATCTGGGTCTGGGTTATGATTGAATACCGCCCGAAATATTGAGCTAACTCGTGCGAAAGCTTTTGGTATAATCGGATAATATGAAGTCAGGTAGCGTTAAATTCCTAAAAAATCGGATTGAATTCGGAATGAAATTTTGAAAGTATTATGACGCAGCGTTACATTCGGGATCATATGGACAGTATTTTGGTACTGGTTGGTTGCTGTGCCTAAATAAATCACTGGATACCGTTTTGATGCACATTCTCCTGGAAGCAAGAGCTAGAGCTGCGCATGTACAAAGGTGTTGCAAGGCTTTTTCTTTGCCGCCTTCCTCACCGCCTCTCCTTCAAAGCGATCCCCATTCTCTGAGCGTGCAGCCTGAGGGGCCAGTATCCCGGGATTGTGGCAGTGATTCTAAAAATTTCTTTACTTGACCTTTTAACTGGATCCTTCAAGCTTCTTTTATCGTAATGCGATCAGGTTTGCTTGGGTATCTTGCAGGTGTTCAAGTAATACCAGTTGGACACTGCTATCTCCGTGAATCTGACATGTATGTTTTGTTTTATTGATGTAAGTGGATGATGCGTCTTGACGACCTCAATGTTTCTGTGACTTGGTACTCATACAAATATTAAGTTTGCGAAGTTAGCTGCGGATTGAAGCGAACTCTTATAGCTGCTGACAGAGTTATGCAGGAGCTAAGCGCCATGAGCGTTGCGTGGCTATCTGAGTAAATACACACCTCGCGCCACCTGAACGAGACCACCGGCAGGGTACCCTCCCACTACACAGAATTTCCTTTTAGGAATATTTTTGGGATATTTCAGCATCAATTGCAAATATTTTCAGAATACCATGTTAAGCATTTGATAGTCATTCTGGCTACTGGCGAGCGGGCGGTAAATAATGTCATGGAGCTGCTTAAAGCTCTGTTAGTTTTGTTATTAAGAAGTCGAGTCGGTCGTGATATAAAAAACTACCGCAAAGTGGGCAAGTAATAACCACATTTGTGCTAAGTAGATTTGGGTATATAAATCCATATAAAACGTAGCGGTACTGACATCTGCAAAAAAGAACTCGGTAAAACGGAAATCCATTTTTGCCGCTGGTATTGAAAATTACACATCTGTACACCGGAGACTTCAAGAAGAATGTGCAATGTTGAATAACAGCAGCGAACGAGGGGAGCACTGAAAAACAAGTGAGCTGCTGCTAGCGTTCAGAGTGAACAAAATGGAGCAACGAATGTACAACAAAAAATAATGAAAACAAAAATTTAAACAAAACCAAACGAAAAAAAAAAAATCAAAAAGAAGTAGCTAAAATGTTAGGTAATACAAAACTTGCCAAGAACAGGTGCACACAAAAGCTGTAATAGTGAATGCTGCACATATACATTTACATACATCTTGTCAAAATTCATACATATACGAAGGCTTGAAAATACACACACATTCATAGGCATGCTGTGTTGGAAGCTCATAATACAATATCATACTGGTTTGCTGGTTTTCGTCTAACTTCATACTAATATTGCCAACATACAATTGAAAGTTGCTCATACGCCCAGGTGCGCACATACATACACACATAGTCTTTAGTTGTGAAGGCCACTCTCCAGCCTTTAGCATGTAGATAAGCTTATAAACTGTAAGCATACCTGTAGCAAAAATGTGAGTTAAAAGTAAGGAATCGTAAGAATTTTTAATAAAATTGACTTTGGTAGTCGAAAGAGTCATGCACCAACAACATTTCCATTGGTACTGTCAAGAACGCATTCAAAGATATTATCACGGTGCTATCAAAGCAAAGAATACGCACGTGGTGAAAGAGCCACTGCTGGAAGCGAAGGAGTGCTGGGGATGCCAAGATGTATGCCGAAGCATTTTGTGGGGGAGTACCAGCAACTTCCTCTGGAGCTAATTACTGATCTTAAGGAAAAGACAGCCCATATTCTTTAGCACCGAGCTATTGAATGCTAGGAGATGCACTGGAGCCCAGATGTTCTCATTGGAAGAGCTGAAAGCTTATATTGTTGCAGTGAACTAGTTATGAGATGTTGAGTTTACTTTTAGCGGTTTGCAAAAATGAGTGTTGAGTGCCTCTTAGAATCTGTATGCGAGATGACACTGATGCATGAGTGTTGATATATCGTTAACCAAATCCACAACAAAGTTGCTCGAGATCGTTTTTTTTTCTAAATATACATCTCTTAAGGCTTAGAGTAGGAAAGGTGTCAAACTAAAAGGCCTATAGTTTTTCGGGTGCAGATGAGTGGTTACTTCGGCTTTCGTTATGAAAATAACTCGCGCCGTTCTCCAAGAGTATGGAAAAAGTTTTTATTACATATGCCGTTCTCTGTGGTCCTTTTTTATTAGTCACTGGATAGCATCTACTATAGGTAAAGCTTTCTCCCGTCTCGCCCTTTCCTAGAGTTTTCGCACAGAAAATTTTACATAAAACCCTCTTCAACCTGTTGATTTCACCTTCGTAGACCCTCAACAGATCTCTGTATTCGTTCCAGCACTTCACACTTCCCGCAACTTTTGACAACATAAAAATTTCCGTTGTCTGCCTCTAAGAAGACTAATATCCCTACTTCATCATGGTGGCTTTGCTTTTCCCTTAAATCTTCTCAGACGACATGCTCTGTAATACGCAGCACATTTGATAAAGAGTTGGTGCACTCCTGTAACTCCTCTACGGTGGTAGCCTATTACGGTAACCACAGTCCTCCTTCTGCACATTTTTGCATTTTTTAACAATCTGTTAACTGGCCCAACGTTTAAAAGAATACTACCCTGTTGGTCAGGGGAAAGGTTCAAAACTTTCTATCTCCTCCTCCTCTCTACAGCTTCGGCAGAAGTCATTCGTTGGGATTCCCATGCGTTCGCCTCGTACTACCTTCATGCAGTATCCCGTTAATATCCTGATCAATGGCTTTAAAGAGAAGCGATTGAGATTGATCAGGAATCTGGTTCGGTTCTCATCTATTTTTGGTTAAGTTTACAGGTGGGGTTCTTTGTAAATACGAAGTGTTTGCACATCGAAAAGGGGCCAGCGACGTGCCTTAACGGAATTAAATTGATATTTTCTGTGACATTTCTGGCTAGCTCATCAGCAACACAGTTACCAGATAAACCACTGTGGCGTAGGACCGTCATCATCCTAGTCCATTTAACGCCTGTCGGAGATGTGGGATAGTACAAAAGGAAAGGAATAGCAAGAAGAAGAATAAGTTGTATTTTTTATTACGTAGCTTAGTTTTTGCAGAAAAATTCCGAACGTTTGATAAGCGACACTAAATATCATTATTACGGTAGTTTAGAGTAAATACTCAGGCGGATTTTGCTAGCACACGCAAGCTACTACACCATCGTCTTGAGTTATATGTCTACTAATATCTTTGTAAAGAAGATGCATGAAAAAAATTACTATTTTAGGGCAAGGAATCTGAACAAATATTGTCTAATGCTGATAGCTTAGCAAATGATTTGTATTAAGCGTTCTCAGCATTTGCCAAGGAGTTTTCAAGTTGCCCTGCTCTTAAACTGTAATTATTTCGCCGAATCTTCTTGACTAAGACATGAGTAGATAGTCAGAGGCAACAATGGAGCAGCTTGCTTATGGCAGCAAATTCCGACTGAGTACTCTCCTTCACAAACCAACCCCTAGCTGGCGTCCGAGTAAGCACGCCAATTTTTTTCTTTTTCACTGACATACGTAAGCTCAGCCATGTACGAAAAGTTCTAATTATTTGCACTTTAATAATCTCCTTTTCAAGATCCTGCTCAACAAATTTGAACTTAATCAAGAAATTCGAATGATTTTATAAATTGTAAATTTGTTCTAGAGAACGAAGAATAATTAAATTTTTCTTGCAGGGCGCGTTTGCGCTTTTGGTGTATTTGAGTTCGCTACATGTTGTCTCTAATTTGTAGTTCTGCTCTTACTACACCTACAGGCACTTTTTCCGCTTATTTCTTCGAACAAACGAGCATAATGGATTTCACTTTGCAAGAAAATAAGCTTTTGGTGATTTTGGGTGCGGATATGAAAAAAAGTATGTTACTTTAAATAGAATTAAAGTTTTGCTGACAAATCTGAAACTTAAGTAACTTCATTGTATTGTTAAATTTTATAGCAAACATAATGCAAAATTATTTCAAGCTTTTTAGCGGACGAAGTGCGATAAGATTTTTACAATTAGCAGTATGAGAAAAATTAGGGTTATCGCTCAGTATTTCCGACTCGCCTACAGAAAGCTAAACTCCCTCTCAGAGGCGTGGACTTGAAAAGCAATCATCAAAAGAGGCTGCAGTAACATAGATAAGGCAATATCAGGCAGTCTTATCTATGTCAATTTAGGACCCAGAATCTGCCGTTGGGTAGAAATTGACCATTCTGTTGGGAACGGGCTATGGAGAAGTCGGCGGTGACGCCCTTACGAAATACGTATGCTGATCGGATGAACTCTTATTTGGTTGCGTTGCAAAAGACAAGCCGACGCCAAAATGATTGCTAGCTTCTCGCTAGAACGCCATAGGCAGGAAAGATTTCTTTAATTTATTTAATAATTTGAAAAAAATTTAAACAAGGTAACAACAGGACGGACAAAGCGACAGCTGTTTCCATTATACCTTGTAAATCTCTTCAAAGCCGGGGTTTGATCCCGCATTCTTACGGTGGTTGAAGTGTTACAAACGCATTCAGCCAAGTTATGCCTTAGTTGTTGTAAACCTTATCCCAATAGACTTCTTTTCATATTTTCTTTATTCATAGTCCGTACTTCGTATAGCATCATATGGTAAAGTTGTGCGTTGGTAAGGCGGTTTTTCAAAGAAACTTGGTGTTGTTGCTTTTGTTCTATTTTATAGAACTACAACGAATTAATTTTGTCTATTTGTATGAGTTTTTAAGCGGGGATTACCCTTATTGCTTTAAATGATTTGCGCCTACCGGCAACTTTCTCTTATATGAGCTTTGCCACTTTCGAGGGAGAATGGTGAGCAACACCTTAATTAGGGCGATAGGCTGATGAACTGGTTCACGGTTCATGAGTAGAAATTGAAAGAAAAGATGGTCGGTTTACTGTCATTAACTAGATTTAAGCCGTAAGATCAGAATCCCTGTAGCTTTAACGTCTCGTAAGCAGGATTAGCCGCAATTTATATTGAATTGAATGGGATGTTGTTCAGTAATACGAAGGTTAAAGAATTTCGCAACTCCTTGGACAGCTAAACAGTATTAAAAGCTCAAAAGACAAGGGTAGAACGGTGATCTGAGAGTGTGGTAATTTTAATAATAGTATCAGGTGAGCTCAGTGCTGTAGCAACACACCAGGAGACTTTCATATCGTTCCGTTTACTAAGCTTTGTACACCTGACCCTAACGTAGTGGACTGGAATAAATGCCGAGAAAAATCTACCTCAGTTATCAATGTGATGGTATTTGGATGGCAGGCTGCCTGCTGAAATAATTGGGTTCACTTCGATTCATATATCCTTTGTGATTTATGTTCTGGGTGATTGCTGTCAAATGGGAGTCCATTCCGTTCATCTGACTATACAGGTCCTGCAGCTGCTTAGAAGACGAAGTTGAACCCTTGTAATACTTTGTGCTAGACTGTACAGATTTTGGACATGCGGAGGGTTTATTCAAAGCCGGAAGTAGTCTTATTTGAAACAAC
Organism: Eurosta solidaginis; assembly: GCF_040869045.1. NCBI lineage: Eukaryota > Metazoa > Arthropoda > Insecta > Diptera > Tephritidae > Eurosta > Eurosta solidaginis. The sequence continues at coordinate 16,289,399 of NC_090320.1, forward strand.
TTCATTGTTTTTTTCTTTAAATAAACGAAATAAATTTTTTCGTTTTCGATAACAAACCGATGTTTTTTCGACAGTAAATTGAATTTTTTGGATAATAAATGGTTTTTTTTGCTAACAAATCTACACTTTTTCGAACAATAACCGATATTTGTTCGATAACGAATAGATAAATATTTTTTTAACAACAAATCGATATTTTTTCATGGCAACTCAATAATATTTCGAAAATCTATTACTTTTCGATAGCAAATCTTTGTTCGATGATATTTCGATATATTTTCGATGTTGCTGTAACTGTTTGTTTTTTCTTCCAACAAACAAAATCGAATTTTTTCGATTACAAATCGATCTTTTCTTCGTTACAGATCGATATTTTTATGGGCAGCTTATCGATATCTTTTCGGTAACTATTCAATAACTTTTCTAAGAAATCGTTACTTTATCGATAAAACATCGATAAAATTTCAATATGTTCTTTTCGATAATAAACAGATAACCCGTCGCCAGTTCACCGATAATACACCGACATCTCTCTTCGAGGATAGTTATTATCGATGGCAAGCTGTTAATTCGTCGATAACCAACCCATTGTATGCCCATAACGATCCGATAATAACAGATCGTTAATTTTTTATATTTTGCCGAACCCTGCTAAATGATTTCAAAATAGAAAATCGATAACAAGACAATAATTTTCCGATAACAAATTTGTAATTTTCCAATAGAAAATCGATATTTTTTCTATAAAAAATCGATAATTTCCAAAACAAGGCGCTATTTTAACGATAACAATTTCATAAAAAACAAATTTTTTTCGATTACAAATAGATAATTTTTTGATAATAAACAGATTGCAAGTCGATAGTTCACCAATAATATACCGACATCTCTGGCAAACCGTTAAATGCAATCTTTCTGCGTACAAATTTTTACGAGTATGGATTTTTTCAATGAATGGACCTCCGGGGGTCAAAGCCAATAACGGAAAGGGAGCGAGAGAGGAAAACTATAACGCATTCAAATTTTAAGCTCACTTCCTCATTCATGCAGAAATGGTCCTTAAAAGACACAAAACGATATCCCAAAAGTTTAGTAAACGCCGAAACCAAATGTTGGCAAGTTTTCACGTTTGTCGGCGACAACAACACAAAAAACATAACTCTCACATAAATAAGCTGCCCAAGGTACATGTGTGACTTTAAATTTATGCAAACTGGCAAAAATCAGCAATATTTATTTTTCTAAACCTTCGAAGAAATGCCGAGTAATAGAATTCGGTTTACGGAAAGTGTGAGGGGAGTGAGATTGCGCCAACGAGAGTATTGAAAATGGTGGTGAGAGAAGCAAACTTGTAAAAATATTTATGGACAAACTCAGATATATTCCTACAAAAATAAATAAACAACCAACGAACCTGATAGACATTGCAAAAGCATAAACAACAACAACAACATGCTTTAAAAACCCACCAGCAAAAACATTGAATGCATTTTAGATTAAGAAACCGGTGAAGCGCACTGCCGCATAGGTTAAATGTCAACAGCAATATTTTGTTGTACTACGACTGACAAGTGGATATGTACGATTGGCCTATGTCACTGGCCCAGACCTTGTCAGGAAAACACATACATATATACTTACATACATGTACAAATACATATAAAACAGGGTGCACGATACCGCAAGAGCACAATAATTATACGGATACATTTTTTTTTGGAGGAGGTCAAGGACACCTTTCCTGGAAAACCAAAGCTTAATATATTTACGAAGAGACACAAGATCCTCGCTCACAGAACACACTGATAGAGTCAATTAACTGGATATTATATTAGACAGAAAACTGTGCTGGAGAGAAAATGTGGAGGATAGGGCTAGAAAGCCCTAGGCTGCCTTTTAATTTTGCTGGTAGACGATCGCGGTACGAGCCGGGGACTCTCAAGAAGTGTAGAACACTGGCTCAATGAAATAGTAGTCAAGCCGATCTTGCTCCATGGGGTAGAGGTCGGGTGTGAAACACTTAAGACAGAGAGTAATGCAAGCGTTGATTGGAATCAGCTGCGCTCTTAGAACAACACCTACCTAGGCATTGATCTGATTTCTTGATATGGGCTTTCGCATTAAGGCATTATAGCATTCTTAACAACATTTACTTCATTCCAGACAAAACTGTCTATAATATTCCAACAACTGCCCCCTGTGCAATCTGCAGAACAGTCATCCTCGAGAGAGCAGTGCAGAGAGGTTGCTTTCCAGGGCTCATACATTTAGATAATTCAACATCTACTACGATGGCCAAGCGGCTGCTAAAGCCCTAAGTTATGGGCTTTCTGACTTCGGACACTCTACCCCTCTTACCAGGTTCGACTTTATCGCGGACAGGACGGACTATTGTATGCCAATAACCGCTCCCTATACAACATTCACCCCAGTCATTCCCCCGAGAGAGAAGTAGGGAAGAGGAATCATCTGGGGCAGGGGACCGGTTAACTTGTTCACGGATAGTGATATCCCGGGCAACTGTCAAGCGGTACTCTTAGCCCGCATCGGTACAAATTAACCGGATGAGGATGGCTGTAGGGATTTCGAGATTCCGCTGGTCACCTGTGATTTGCTTCTCCATAGCTGGGTCTCGAGTCAGCTCAGCAAACGTTGGGCGGACACCACTTCTTGCAAGGTAGCAAGATCTTTATGGCCCGAAGTGGATGGCAAGGGGTCTGCCGAAATAATTGGGTTCAGTAAGGCTCACCTATCAATGGTCATTGGGGTTTTGACAGGGAACTGTCCCATGGGTATCCATGCGGTACGTTCAATATACTGGAAACTCAATCCTACTGCAGTTGTATGGAGTATTGCCCAGCTTTTGCCAGAACTAGGCGAAAGTTCTTCGGTCACGACTCACCTGGATATCCCGGGGATCTATTCAAGGTTGAGATCGGTATCATACGGAACTTTATCGTTGCTACCCAACGACTCTCTAAGTAGCTATATCTACGTAACCGTTATTTTATTGTATGTGGTATCACAACGGACTTTCATGTTGCCCAAGTGAGCTTCCCCCATTAAAACCATTAAACCCTATTTAAAGTGAGCTTCCCTTATCAGGGTAGCTACCACGTAACCTAACCTCTGTCCACCCGTGGTCTGCTCCTCTATGGATAGGCCACGAGTCTTGCAGGGTCAGAGAGAGAAATTAGAGGCTAACCAAACAGTTCCTGTTGAATAACCAGAAACCTGGGCATCCCAACAGGTATCTGATTGATGAGCCAACACCGCATAAGGGCTTAAGGAGTCATCTCCGTAAGCATTATGACGAAATACGGGACCTGAGAACTCAGCCGTATGAAGCCAAAAAACACAAGCAGGTCCTCAGTGAACTCCACAAATAGGCGGCGAACCTTTATGCCGGGAATTGCCCGGTGAATCCAGTACTCGAAGAACAGTACCCAAAACTTTCGGAAGAGGAACGTAAACCCCCAGGGAAACACGAGTCACTCTAGCTCAACTTCGATCTGGATACTGTAACAGGTTAAACTCTTACATATCCAGAATCAACCCCGACATACAAAATGTATGCCCCGCTTGCAAAGTGTCCCCACATGACACCAACCATCTCTTTAATTGTAATGTGGAACCAACGCCTCTAATACCCCTCCATTATGGTCCACCCAGCAAGTTTCCTTGGACTCCCGTTAGAGGATACGGATGACATTGCAGGGTAGCAATATCAGTTTGCCCGGGATTGTCCAATTGGAGTCTATACGGTACGTCTCAACATGCCAGTAAACCCTACTTGCTGGAGCAGCTGCATGGAAGATGACGAGGTAAAATTATCAAAGCACTTCATACTTGACTACCTAGCTCCCCCCAGTTCTAGGCGAAAGCAAGAGCTGTCGACGAACATATCCAGGTTATAGCTTGGTCTTGTTCGATATACATCGTTGCCATGCTACGGTGCTCTTTTCATACTCAGTTGAGCAGAGCTCACATAGTATATTAACTTTGATTGGATAACGGTTGGTTGTACAGGTATAAAGGAATCGAGATAGATATAGACTTCCATATATCAAAATCATCAGTATCGGAAAAAAATTCGATTGAGTCATGTCCGTCTGTCCGTCCGTCCGTCTGTCCGTTAACACGATAACTTGAGTAAATTTTGAGGTATCTTGATGAAATTTGGTATGTAGGTTCCTGTGCACTCATCTCAGATCGCTATTTAAAATCAACGATATCGGACAATAACCACGCCCGTGCGATAATTGATTACCAAATAAGGATTAAGCGATGAAGCTCGGTAGGTGAGTTGAACTTATGACGCAGAATAGAAAACTAGTAAAATTTTGGACAATGGGCGTGGCGCCGCCCACTTTTAAAAGAAGGTAATTTAGAAGTTTTGCAAGCTGTAATTTGGCAGTCGTTGAAGATATCATGATGAAATTTGGCAGGAACGTTACTCTTATTACTATATGTCAGCTTAATAAAAATTAGCAAAATCAGAGAACGAACACGCCCACTTTTTAAAAAAAAATTTTTTTTTAATCAAATTTTAAAAGAAAAGTTAATATCTTTACAGTGTATAAGTAAATTATGTCAACATTCAACTCCAGAAATTATATGGTGCAACAAAATACAAAAATAAAAGAAAATTTCAAAATGGGCGTAACTCCGCCCTTTTTCATTTAATTTGTCTAGGATACTTTTAATGCCATAAGTCGAACAAAAATTTACCAATCCTTGTGAAATTTGGTAGAGGCTTAGAATCTAGGACGATAACTGTTTTCTGTGATAAAGGGCGAAATGGGTTGAAGCCTCGCCCAGTTTTTATACACAGTCGACCGTCTGTCCTTCCGCTCTGCCGTTAACATGATAGCTTGAGCAAACATCGATATATCTTTACTAAACTCAGTTCACGTACTTATCTGAACTCACTTTGTATTGGCATAAAAAATGGCCGAAATCCGACTATGACCACGCCCACTTTTTCGATATCGAAAATTACGAAAAATGAAAAAAATGCCATAATTATATACCAAATTGTATTAGTATTGGTCTATTGACGCAAAATATAACTTTAGAAAAAAACTTGGTAAACTGAGTGTGACACCTACCATATTAAGTAGAATAAAATGAAAAAGTTCTGCAGGGCAAAATCAAAAGCCCTTGGAATCTTGGCAGGAATGCAGTTCGTGGTATGACATATATAAATAAATTAGCGGTACCCGACAGATGATGTTCCGGATCACCCTGGTCCACATTTTGGTCGATATCTCGAAAACGCCTTCACATATACAACTAAGGGCGACTCCCTTTTAAAACCCTTTTTAATACCTTTAATTTGATACCCATATCGTACAAACACATTCTAGAGGCACCCCTGGTCCACCTTTATGGCGATATCTCGAAAAGGCGTCAACCTATAGAACTAAGGCCTACGCCCTTTTAAAACACTCATTAACACCTTTCATTTGATACCCATATCGTACAAACAAATTCTAGAGTCACCCCTGGTCCACCTTTATGGCGATATCTCGAAAAGGCGTCCACCTATAGAACTAAGGCCTACGCCCTTTTAAAATACTCATTAATACCCATATAGTACAAACAAATTCTAGAGTCACCCCTGGTCCACCTTTATGGCGATATCTCGAAAAGGCATCCACATATAGAACTAAGGCCCACGCCCTCTTAAAATACTCATTAACACCTTTCATTTGATACTCATATCGTACAAACAACTTCTAGAGTCACCCCTGGTCCATCTTTATGGCGATATCTTGAAAAGCGTCCACATAAAGTACTAAGGCCCACTCCTTTTTAAAATACTCATTAACACCTTTCATTTGATACCCATATCGTACAAACAAATTCTAGAGTCACCCCTGGTCCACCTTTATGGCGATATCTAGAAAAGGCGTCCACCTATAGAACTAAGCCCCACGCCCTTTTAAAATACTCATTAACACTTTCATTTGATACCCATATTCTACAAACAAATTCTAGAGTCACCCCTGGTCCACCTTTATGGCGATATCTCGAAAAGGCGTCCACCTATAGAACTAAGGCCCAATCCCTTTTAAAATACTCATTAACACCTTTCATTTGATACCCATATCGTACAAACAAATTCTAGAGTCACCCCTGGTCCACCTTTATGGCGATATCTAGAAAAGGCGTCCACCTATAGAACTAAGCCCCACGCCCTTTTAAAATACTCATTAACACTTTCATTTGATACCCATATTGTACAAACAAATTCTAGAGTCACCCCTGGTCCACCTTTATGGCGATATCTCGAAAAGGCGTCCACCTATAGAACTAAGGCCCACGCCCTCTCAAAATACTCATTAGCACCTTTCATTTGATACTCATATCGTACAAACAAATTCTAGAGTCACCCCTGGTCCATCTTTATGGCGATATCTCGAAAAGGCGTCCATCTATAGAACTTAGGCCCACGCCCTTTTAAAATACTCATTAATACCTTTCATTTGTTACCCATATCGTACAAACAAATTCTAGAGTCAGGCCTGGTCCACCTTTATGGCGATATTCCTAAAGGCGTCCATCTATAGAACTATGGCCCACTTCCTCTTAAAATACTCTTTAATACCTTCCATTTGATACACATGTCATATAATCACATTCCAGGGTTACCCTAGGTTCTTTTTACAACATGGTGATTTTCCCTTACTTTGTCTCCACAGCTCTCAACTGAGTATGTAATGTTCGGTTACACCCGAACTTAGCCTTCCTTACTTGTTAAATATAGCTTACGTTACCGCTATCGTATTTGGTATCAAAATGGACGTTGTTATTGTCCCCTGCTGGGGTGTCTACCAATCAAACTAACCTAAGTTTGTGACGCTCCTGTCAGTAGCAGCACAAGTACTCACTCCTCTAGTCATTACACTGTTTTCAGTATGACCCTAACTGTTGATACCTTTAGTTGTTACCACTACACACAATACAGAGTACAGTCACAATGATATTGAATGCTTACATGCATGGGAGCGAAGCCGTTGAATACATCTATTTCTGTTTTGGGTTCTTCATCAGCCAATGCATTCCACCATTCTAAAGCCACCATGTGACTACTCGACATTTCACCATTGACTAGCCGTACATCCACTCCCTCTCTTTCTCAACTTATATCTAATCTCTATCTCCTAATCCTTGTCATACTCCTGTTTCATCTTCTTCATCTTCTGCCTCTCCTTCCCCTTCTCTTCTCCTTTTCTTTCCCCTTTTTTCTTTCCTTTCTCTTTTTCCTTCTCGTCTCTTTCTCCTTTTCCTTCCCTTCCCATTCTCACTGTCTTTCGCTTTCTATTTCTCCTTCTCTTTCTCCCGCTCCTGCTCCTCCTTCTTCTTCTTATTATTATATTCCTTCTTCTACTTCTTAGGCTTCTCCTTCCCCTTATTATTCTGTTTCTCATTCGTTTTCTACTTTTACTTCTTCATCTCCATATCCATTTCATCCTCAATATTCTTGTTCTTATTTAACTTCTGAATGCAGCTTAGTAACTCTAGATCCTGAAGGATAGGTGCCTGGTGAAATAGTATTTCTAGTAAAAATTTGTGGCCAGAATGACCCCGAAGTTCACGGAAGCATGTTATTTGAAAAAAAAAAAATAAAAATTATTCACTGTTGTTTTAATCGAGCACCCTGTATACACTTGGTTTATCAATCCAGTTGAAAGTAACCAAAATAAGAGTAACATATATATAGGAGTCTGAGCTAATACACACATTCATGCACACACATACGCGCGCAAACAAAGCTCTAGAAGCTTTCATTTCCGTTCATATTACCTATACAACAACAAATAAGTACGTATGATCCGTTACTAGTAAAGGATATAACCGCTGTCTGTTTTTGTTGTACAGCTGTTTCCTTTACATTTGTTATACTGACGTTCTCTTCAATGGTCCAGCCAGCCAACCAACCAAACAGGCAACTAGTAAACTACGATCCAGTCAGCCACTTACGAATATTGACTAGCCTGTTAAATTACTGTTATTTTTGTTATTGTGGTGCTTTGCTTGATGATGTCTGAACTGAAAACAACGTATGCATCCAGACATGCATGTTTTTTTTTTTTTTTTTTTTTGAAATTAGTTTATTTATGTGTAGACTGCGCTCAAACACAAATACACACACGTTTTTACTCACACACAAACTTAGTGTTGGCGGACGTACTCTCGACTTGCATGCTCGACTCTTTCTTCGTATGTGTGCAAGTCGAGTAGGATTGAAATTGTCGTTGTGGCGTATGCATGTAATTTATGTTATAGCTTTCGTTGTGGTTGTTGTTGTTATGTTTATTTTATTGGTACTATGTGCTGTCGACGGCTTTGGCATTAAGTCGACTTTTCGACCAGACTTTCGAAATTTTGCATAAACAATGAGCTTTTGGGCAGAAGTTATTTTATGTAACGGCGTGGTGGCTTCCAATGGCAGTCTGGAGGCTTAGCTGAACGTCGAAATAAATGTCTCTGTATTGTTAAATATTTTATTAAATACTTGAAGGGATTGCTTAAATAAGTTTTTATTTTTTATATTTTATTTTTCTGTAAAAAATTTACAGGATTTGCAGATATTTGTTTGAGAAGAAAGTAAGTTCGTTGAGCAACAGATTCGATATTTGTTTTTTGTTTTTCTATTTACTCTTTCGTTTACGTATATAAGCATATACTAGGAAATAACTGGTAGATTGATAAAAGTACCACAAAATTCTCGTAATTTCAATTGCTAGTATTGATAAGCTAAAAATTATAAACAAGCTAGGGTACCCGCCAAACTTTCTTCTGCCCGAAAATTCGTTTGTTCTTTTCAAATGGGAACCTCGCTTTCCCTCTTCATTGTCTATGCCATTCTTTTCTATATTATCTCCTTATTTCCAAACCTTTTACATTCCAAGTACTGCTCCCACTTCTACTGCCACTCCCATTACTACTGCGACTCCCACTCCTCTTCTTACTCCCACACCCACTCCTAATTCCACTCCCATTCCTTTTTCCACACCCGCTCCTCCTTCTACTAAGACTCAGCTCAATTCCTTCATACATGGAATCTCTATACCAAACATGGGATACCTACTTAACCTGACCGGCCGATTTCAATATCTTGTTTTTGTAAATCACTACGAAACTATATGAACGCTGGTACAATTTTTAAGATCGCATCCATCTTTACAAGGTTATAAGATGGATAATATACCCGTTCTTTTCTTATTCTTTCGCAATATACCAAGGCATTTGTCATGGTATATGTAGCTTCAGCAAAAACAATAAATTGGCACCAGCTTGCATCGTCCTCTCCATGTTTAATTCTTGTCTCTCCTCAGTATCTACCGCTAAACTTTCTACATATTTCTCCCTTCTACTCACAATTGAACCACTCTGGCTTAACCGCTCCCTATTTTTCTTCATCTCCACCTCTTTTTTGTATGTTCTCTTATCATTCATTCTCTATCCGTCTCCATTTCTCAATTCTCTCTCTTATTTTCCTTTTGTTCTTTACAGCCTATTGTTTTTTGCATTCGCTTTTATATATATGAGATTAGCGGATTCGAATAAAAAAAAAGGAAAAATAAAAATGTAAGGCACGATAACCTCCGAAGAGATCTAAGGCCGAGCTTCTCTTCAAATTTGCGTCGTGCTCCTCTTAATTTTCCCTATAAATTGGCCGGACGGGACCTACATGTTTTATGCCGACTCCGAACGGCATCTGCAAGGCAGATGAGTTTTCACTGAGAGTTTGTTATGGCAGAAATACACTCGGAGCGCTTGCCAAACACTGCCGAGGGGCGACCCCGCTTAGAAAAATGTTCTTCTAATTGAAAACCCTTATTTCTAAAAAATTTTGATGTTACTTTCCCCGGGGTGAGAACCCAGGGCACGGTGTGGCAGGCGGAGCACGCTACCATCACACCACGGTGGCCGCCAGCGGATTCGAAAGGTCGCCTAAATAATTAATTTCAAGCAATTCGCACCATCCTGGTTTACTCTTTGAAAACAAGGGTTTCCGAATATTAAGCTTGTGGAAGAGAAAACCCTGCACTGAATTTCAAGCAAGTTGATCCATTTGTTCGATCAGGTCGGTTCCTGGTCCTCTTCCCTTTTTCAAACAATAACTTGGTCGAAGAGATACTCTTGATAGATTTTTTTGAAGAGGTCGGTCCGTTTTCCACTACACGGGAAGAAAAGTTACTCAAGTAATAAGCTAGCAAAGGAAGTACTCCTGTACCAAATTTCCGGGAAATCGTAGCATAATTATTTTTTTTTTTTTAGAATAGGTCGGTTCGCTTCAAGGAAAGTGGGGAAAGCAAACGGACCAAATTATGAACCTATGAATTATCTCAGGTATCTGCATTTCGTAACAGGATTGTGCTCTCTTTGCGTATGCATTTTCAAATCCTTTCGAACACACACACAAAATTTATAAATTTCAACAAAAACGGTCCAGTTGCTTAGGAGATGCTCAGTCACAAACACACGTGCAGAAAAAATATATAGTGAGGTCGCCTCAAATCAATGATTTCTCACGCACTGCGAGATATTTTTCTCCTTCTTCTTGCAGCAATACCTCGCCTCTAATACAGCAGGTGCAATCATTCACAAACCCGATTCAACAGGGTGGGACCATCCAGATTCAAAGGGATGAACCAAAAAGACATAGGTTAGATGAGTTCCTCGTTGTAATTGAAGAGATGGTTGGTGTCATGTGGGGAGACACGTTACATGCTGGACATACATTGCGTATATCGAGGTTAATACTAGATAGGTAAACGTTTAATCTATTGTACTATCTAGAACGAAAATGTGCCAGAGTGATGTAGGTTTTACTGGGAAGTTGGCTTTCCTTATCTGCAAGTTTCGGGTACTAGACTCTGAGAACGTGGTTCGTCGGATGAGGCAGAGGGTTTGTTCATGCTCATCTGATTCAAACGGTCTAGTTGAATTGACAAACGTTTAAATTGACTTAAAAACAGTTTCACTTGACTTGAAAAATGTTTCATTTGGCCTGAAAATGCTATAGAAACTAGAAATTCATCAAATTCTTGGAATTTAGCATACCTGCTGCTCGGTTTGCATATCTCAAATCACTACTTGTATCTCAAGCCAATAACCACAGCATCAAAATTCATCTGAATCAGTGCTTTCTAATTGATTAACTCCTAACGTCTGATTCCAAACAAAAAAAAAAAAACAAAAACAAAACACGGTTGCAAACAAAAAATATTCAGCTTACTCAAATTAAGAAAGCTTTTTGCCCATTGTATGCCTAGTATTTAATTATATTATCTGTGTATCAAAAGACTATGAAATGTTAGAATGCACAACAAGCTTTCAAAGCAATTTTGCTCTATTAAAACAAATTCCAAGTATCTTTTTGTTTGAGCGAGTTAATTTTCTAAATTCGAAACTCTTCTCTACAATTCCTCTTTGTATTAGTTCTTTGATTCATCGAATATCTCATTGGCTTTTCGCACAGTGATTAATGCAGTTTTTCTCTATTTTTATCTTGTTAAGCTGCAAAAGTTAGGTGAGCAGTGACGTAGGGTTATAAAGTTTGAGGATGGGGGAGGTTGGCCTTAAATTGTTAAGTTGTACTATAACTACTTATAAGTGTTTTAGTCTGGGTCAAACCCCTTGACATAGAAATACAGATCAAATGAAACTCTTTTTGAGTCACATGAAACATTTTTCAAGTCACAAGAAAGTTTTTCAAGTCAAATGAAACTTTTTTGGAGAAAAATTAAACTTTTTTATATCAAATTGAGCTTTGCTCAAGTCAAATACAACTTTTTTTTAAATTAAATGATTTTTCAAATCAAATGAACTTTTTTCCAAGTCAAACTGAACTTTTTTTCAATTCAACTTAAACTGTTTTTCGATTCAATGAAACTTTTCTCAACTCAAATAAACTTTTTCCAAGTCAAAACAAGCTTTTTTTTTTTTTTGAAAGCAAATTAAACTTTTTTCAATTGAAACTAAGCTGTTTTCTAGCCAAATTAAACTTTTTTCTGTTCAAATTAAACTTTTTCAAGACAAATGAAAAATTTTTAAGTCAAATTCAACTTTTTTCAATTCAAATAAAATTTTTTTGAAATTAAATTAAACTTTTTCAGGTCAACCTAAGCTTTTTTCTAGCCAAATTAAGCCTTTTTCTGTTCAAATTAGACTTTTTCAAGTCAAATTAAACTTTTTTGAAGTCAAATGAAACTTTTTTATGTCAAGTTAAGCTTTGCTCAAGTTAAATAAAACTTTTTTTAAAATCAAATGCAATTTTTTTCAAATCAAGCGAAATTTTTGCCAAGTCAGACTAAACCATTTTCAAATCAACTTAAACTTTTTTCAAATTAAACTTTTTTCTGTTCAAATTAAACTTTTTCAAGTCAAATGAAAATTTTTTCAAATCAAATTAAACTTTTTCCAATTCAGTTTTCAAATTTTTGTACACAAATTAAACTTTTTTCATTTCAAGTGTTATTTTTTTTCAATTCAAACGAAAATTTGTTCAACTTAAATTAAACCTTTTTTCAATTTAAATTAAACTTTTTTCGAGTCGAATTAAACTTTTCTCAAGTCAAATTAAAGTTTTTTCCAGCCAAATAATATTTTTTTTTTCGATGCAATTTATACTTTTTTCAAGTCAAATTTACCTTTTTTCAAGTCAAATAAAACTTTTCTCAGGTCAAAATAAACTTTCTCCAACTAAAATGAAAGTTTTTTCCAAGTCAAATGAAATTTTTTTCAGTCAAATGAAGCTTTTTTAAATAAAATGTTGGCTTTTTTCCAAATCAAACTTTTTTCAAAACAAATTAAACTTTTTTCCAGCCAAAAGAAATTTTTCAATTCAAACTACACTTTTTTCAAGTCAAATTAAACTATACAAGTCAAATGAAACTTTGTTCATTACACCCGGAGACACACATCTATTCAAAGGGTTTGTTATCATGGGTTTGGTGAAAGCGAGCAGTTTTTCAGTCTTTGTTCTTTGCTCACTTCTTCAGCTATTCAGAACTATGTTAAAAACGAAGTAAGACATTCACTGAATCGAGACGGGGAATATAGTATGAAGCGCATGAAGTCAAAAATTTTAGTTTTTTAAGAACACAAATACACTTTGGAGGGAGCACTTCTCAGCACAGGTTGATAGTGAGGGAGATGACGAGTCCGATATCCCAATCCCTGACGACGAAATATAAGTTCCGTATCACCGTATACAAAACAATGTACTATGTGCAGAGCTGGGAAAGATCTTTTGTGGCGAGGCAGCGGGAGAAAACATTTCTAGCAGCGGACTTAAACCGCGCTTGTATATCGATTATAAGAGTTGCTGTCGAATGCTGAACATAATTAATACAAAGAAATATTTTCTCCGGAAAAGAAAAGCATGTTTCATAAGCATGGCTCGAATCATGGACAAAGTCGTGACATAAAGGGGCTGGCCTTTGAAGTGTGCGAGAGTATAGTTCTCAAGCGATTCGCAGTTCTGGCAGAGGTTTGAAGATGAGAGGAGAGGAGACGTGCACGGAGGTGGCTAATGCAGGCGAAGGAAGTTTTGAACACCCATTTGGCGGCAGTTCTCGCGAAACTGGCTCAGCTTGTTGCATGACGGCAACAGCAAAATCGACTGTGCATTTAGGCGCCAGTTAAAGGTAACGAATGATGATAATGGGTACGTTAAATTGGATTAGAAAGAAGACAAAAATTATAAGATATAGATTGTAGATATAGTTACCATCTCGCGTTTATCATCTTTCGAGACATCTGTGACGTTTATGCCGTGCAATTAGTCAGAGAACATAAAACAAATAACTGTCATGTGTCAGATATACTACCTTATTATGCATACTTTTAGGCGCATTTTATATTGCTTTGAATATATTTAAGGCTCGAAGTTCAGGCGCTTTATTCAAAATATCAAGGTTGAAAGTTAAGATTCTAATTCACCCCGTTCTTAATTTCTTAAATGAATAACTTTACGCGCCCCTGTTATTCCCCAGCCTTCCCTTGTGCTAGCCAAGCAACAACTTCGAGCTCATTTTACGTCCATTGGGTTTTATTAATTCAATTCAATTAAATTGAATTCAATTGCAATTCAACTCAATTTCGAAAAGAGATTTCTCTTTTAACTATTCAATATATACTAACATAAAATGTGTACGAGGTTGTGTGGAAATGAATGTGTGGCAGCAGCAAGTGGGTGTGGAGTAAATATCACGCACAACGTAAATGAGCGCTGTAAATGCTACAAAATGTTTATTTTCCTGGCTGTACTAGCAATCACAGATAATTTAAGCGCCTATTTAGATTAATTGAGTGCTACACAAAAGTAGTTTGCTTTATAAGCGACACATTTTCGTACATATGTGAGTGTATGTGACGTATAGCAAGTGTGTTATTTTGCGGAAAATTGACAACTTCATATTTATTGGCACACAGCTATGTAAACATAACACAACAACAACAAAGTAAACAAAAAAATTCACACTTTACTTCATATATTGAAATGAAAACAAGTAACGAAGGCTAAGTTCGGGTGTAACCGAACATTACATACTCAGCTGAGAACTTTGGAGACAAAATAAGGGCAAATCACGATTTAGCAAAACGAACCCAGGGTAACCCTGGAATGTCTTTGTATGACATGTGTTTTTCAAATGAAAGGTGTTAATGATTATTTAAAACGTAGTGGGCCTTAGTTCTATAGGTGGACGCCTCTTCGAGATATCGCAATAAGGGTGGACCAGGGGTGACTCTAGAATGTGTTTGTACGATATGGGCATCAAATTAAAAGTATTAATGAGGGTTTTAAAAGGGAGTAGCCCTTAGTTGTATATGTGAAGGCGTTTTCGAGATATCGACAAAATGTGGACCAGGGTGATCCAGAAAATCATCTGTCGGGTACTGCTAATTTATTTATATATGCAATACCACTAACAGTATTCCTGCCAAAATTCCAAGGGCTTTTGATTTCGCCCTGCAGAACTTTTTCATTTTCATCTACTTAATATGGTAGGTGTCACACGCATTTTACAAAGTTTTTTCTAAAGTTATATTTTGCGTAAATAAACCAATCCAATTACCATGTTTCATATCTTTTTCATATTTGGTACAGAGTTATGGCATTTTTGTCATTTTTCGTAATTTTCGATATCGGAAAAGTGGGCGTGGTCATAGTCGCATTTCGGCCATATTTTATACCAAGATAAAGTGACTTCAGATAAGTACGTGAACTAAGTTTAGCTAAGATATATCGTTTTTTGCGCAAGTTATCGTGTTAACGGCCGAGCGGAAGGACAGACGGTCGGCTGTGTATAAAACTGGGCGTGGCTTCAACCGATTTCGCCCATTTTCACAGAAAACAGTACCAAATTTCACAAGGATTGGTAAATTTTTGTTACTTATGGCATTTTGAAATTTTCTTTTATCTTTTTATTTTGTTGCACCATATCAATACTGGAGTCTAATGTTGACATAATTTACTTTTATACTGTAAAGATTTTAAATTTTTTGTAAAAATTTTACTTAAAAAAAATTTTTTTTTTAAAGTGGGCGTGTTCGTCATTCGATTTCGCTAATTTTTCTTTAGCACACATATAGTAATAGGAGTAACGTGTCTACAAAATTTCATCATGGTATCTTCGGCGGCTGCCAAATTACAGCTTGCAAAACTTTTAAATTACCTTCTTTTAAAAGTGGGCGGTGCCACGCCCATTGTCCAAAATTTTTCTAACTTTCTATTTTACGTTATAAGGTCAACGCACCTACCAAGTTTCATTGCTTTATCCGTCTTTGGTAATGAATTATCGCACTTTTTTGGGTTTTCGAAATTTTCGATATCGAAAAAGTGCGCGTGGTTGTAGTCCGATTTCGTTCATTTTAAATAGCGATCTGAAATGAGCGCCCAGGAACCTACATACCAAATTTCATCAATGTACCTCAAAATTTACTCAATTTATCGACGGACGGACAGACGGACGAATGGACGGACGGACATGGCTAAATGAATTTATTTCTTCATCCAGATCATTTTGATATATAGAAGTCTGTCTATCTCGATTAGTTTATGCCGTTACGGATTACCGTTATGCGAACAAAGTTAATATACTCTGTGAGCTTTGCTCAGCTGAGTATAATCACAACACTGTCATACTACATCATTATGTGGTTAAGTATAATTCATTCATTCAATGCGCCTAAAATTATGCAACATCACACGTAGTCGCAAAATTGTACTTGAATATGATTGGCTGAATGTACTTATAGTAAATTTTCTCTTATTACTTTGTTCGTTATTGTTATTGTGTATTGGTTATATTTGACCAAAAGCGCTGAAGTGCGAATTGAGGCCAACTCTCCCACTAAGCTTTGCATAAAAAAAAATTTTATTTCGAAAGTTCCATATTACTAGCGGCGCAATTCGAGCGCATGCCACGCATGTTTGTTGTATGACATCTATAAATGAAATTGCGCCTATTTGAGTGCCATTGGGTAGTCAAATGATTTGTTTGTTTGTTGGTTGTTGCATACTTTTTGGCGCAGAAGGGTGAATTCATTATCAACAAGCCTGACGTATGTTGCCACCATAATTTATCGACCACTAATGTAGGAATTTGCTCAGATACATATCTACAATATGAAGTTTGTCAGCACAGTTGTTTTTGTTCTTGTTATTATGCATATTCATTTGTTTAACTCTACTACACGCTAATTTCTGTCTGTATGCACGCATTTTCATAGAGACAAAACACAAATAATTCACATTCGCTAAAGTTTCGCAAAATTCCACGCTGTTAAGCCTTATATTGTAACGAATTTACTGAAATATCTCTTATTTGCAACCTTCTACTAACGTTCGAATCACTAAACTGTTGAATAAATAACTCCACTATTCAATAATGCGTATGTGTGAGCGACACTTGCACAACCATTGCATACTTGCGGGATTATCTCAGATTTATGCATGTGGTTGTGCGTTGCTTCTCCGCTGCGTGTACGTACATATGTGTAGACATAATGATTGAATTATTGATGTGCATACAAGCCACTGCTTAGCATCGGCTTAGAGATGATAGTATCCCTTAGTTCTGCTAATATTCGTTACAATATCTTTAATGCTTTTGTCAGCTGCGTATATGCATATGTCAAATATTTGTGCGTTTCTGCTGATGACCAACAGAGCTAAATACTTCAGATGCTTTCTTGAATGTACATTTATACATACCTATAATTGTAAATATTTTTAGATGCCACCAGCGCATGTGTGGCTTCTTAAAGGGCACCGCATTTAAATACCTGAAATCCTTTGTTTATTTACTTGACCCTTGCAGTTTCTTCGAGGCGAAGGTCTATGCCACCAAAGAAAACGCTTGATTTCTTCAAGCCACTACCTTGCGATTTTCTTAAAGTCGGAAATCGTACGAAAGTGGCATCTGTGAGCTCAATTTCTTCAATAATCCAGCAACTCCGAAGAGAAAAAAATAGCAAAAGGGATATTCAGGCCATCGCGTACAGCTTTGTATGACCATCATTGGGTGATCAAGTCACACCAGCTGTCCTTGTGGCGCGATAACTGAAGTCAAGTGGGAGCACCATGGCAGATCAAATCCTCCTTCACCTACATTTTGCAACTGAGTGGAGGCCTTTCGTTTTCTTTGCATCGAAATACGTGTGCCGATAAAAATAATTGCTGAGAAGAAACGACTTCATCCATTCGCTTAACATGGACTAGCCATCGTAGCTTTTCGGTTTTGTTTCATCTTCATTTAACTCCGGACACGACAATTTTAAAATCTTCGGCAAAAGTTGTCTCTCGAACACTTCAAGAGCCATCTCATTTTCGCCCGACACCGTCCATTATTTCGAGTCATACATCAATTCAGACATAATGAGCGACTTGTAGAGCGTGATTTTTGCTCGTCGAGAGGACTTTACTTTCCAATAGCCGACTCAGTTCAAAAGTCTACCGAAACCGCCTTCCACGAGCTCATAAGAATGCCCTTTCTAAAAAAAGCGAAACAATCATGCAAAATTACTCATACGTTAATCTGCGACAGACTTTTTTTATTTTCAAACTTGAGTTAAATGGATTGTCGAAACATCAAATGAAGATGACACAATGTAGATTACGATCACAAAGGGGTGTCCGAAAGGGGGCGTCCTCAATCGTGCTGTGTAGCATGATAATAGACAAACCTCTACTGAGGCTAACCCACAACGGATTTTTATGTCATATCAAAGGCGACGAGAGCAATAATGGTGTGCAGGCACATAGCTGATGTAGCCCCAAGATCCAAAGGTGGATGTACACGATGATAGTAAGAGCCATTGTAGTGTATGTAGTAGCTTCTTGGGCACCAAGAGCGACTCTGGTGAAATCACTGACCAAGCTTCAACGCCTGTCTGCATTGTCCGCCGCTGCATATAGTGAAAGGGCAGACAGCCAGAGGCACACTGGTAAATATTGCTGAAGAACGCTCTGGCACAGACACAGTAACTGATTTCAATAATATAGAAATAATAAAAGAAGAAGTCTCACTTATCCGGCTTCGCAGAGACACCAGGAAGCATTGTGCACCGATGGTTTGAAGATACCATAAGACATCGGAGCGGGGATCTACAGCCCCAGAATTAAGATATCAATGTCACTCGCTCATTATCAGAGCATTATTCAGACCAAAGTTATTGCCGAAAGCCTGTATGCGGAGAACAACCTGCAACGAGGCTCCAAATATGACAAATTATGCTCATCAACATTCAGGCCGCGTTCAAGACAACCACGTCAGTGGAGATTAGATCATCAACAGTGCGTGGAGAATTTGAATAGTTTAGGAGCTAATAACAGCATTACTTCGGATTGGGTACCGAGTCACAGAGACATAGATGGAAACGAGGAAGCGGGTGGGCGACCAGGAAGACAGCGACGGAAAGACTTGTGGGACCTAAACCCATCATGGCGATAGGATCCCACACAATAAGAGTATAATTGAGGTAGTAAGAGGCATGCGTTATAGAGCGACACTGCTGTGGAACTCCAGGATTTATGCAGGCAAAATTACTGATAACAGGATATAGGATAAAGTGATGGTGGATCTATGATTAATCTCTCAAAAATCAGTCTTAGGATTTTGGCCAGCATGCACAAACTAGGCATATGGTCTAAACATCTTTGCCGGTTCTGCGACAGCGAGAATTAGACGGCAAAACACATACTTCTCGAATGTGATGTCATCTTAAGAAGAAGACTAAGCGCTCTTGCATCGCTAAGACTTGAAAGTAAGCATATACACTTTTTAAACTCGAGCACCACCCTCGAGTTTCATAGACCTATAGGTAATGCGCTGCAAACCTGACAACAATCTCTTTATCTATCTAAGAAATCGACAACGCTGCTTATGGCACAGATCTCCTTTAATATGGCCTTTTACTTAGTTTAAAGTTTGAATTGACTTATTGAAGTTTTCCTAAATTTTATGATAAACTTATCAATTTTCATTTTATTACGGAAGCATACAAAGTCAGATTTTGTATATCTGCTTTGAAGATACCTTCAAAACTAAATGAAATTACGCATGACTATTGGAAGGAGAATTTAATTCAAAATCAACCGACCGACCACACACGCAGTAACCAAAAACCTACGCAATGTGAATGTTCAATAGGTACAAATTTTGTAGTTAATTACTTAGTAGGTACTTTACATCCATGTTGGCCCTTTGCCGCATTTCAACGGCCTACGGCTGGCAAGAAGTGAACATACAACATTTTTTGTTGTTGCTTCATTAAGATACACACACAGCCATGGCAACATATTAATATGCGTAAATTGTTCAACCGAAAAAAGGTAGCAGTTTTATTGTGAAATATATGCTCATCGTACATTACAACAAAAAAAAAAAACACCAAAATAGTCATTTATACATATTTCAAGATAATTTCTCACTGCCTTAAACCTGCTGGCGCTTACTTAATTGCATAATAATAATTTAAACCTTAGTTAGTTAGGTTAAGATGAGAAATGCGTTGAGTTTATGTTCATGTTAAAATTTTTGAATATATGTGAGAATATACAAGCGACATTGAGGGGAGCATTCGTATGCTAGCAGCGCGGTAGGTATTTTGTAGGCGTTCACGGGATACACGGAACCGTAATTCATATCTTCATCACCCATTAAATAGAGTTAGTGAGTTGGTCGGAAATTTTATAAAAGGCAATCGTAATTAAGAAAAAAACATTAAAAATAAAATAAGATTACAGATACAGATATAGAATGTATATGTTCGTATATATATGTCTGCATATAAGGGTGCGCCAAAAAAAAAATGTAAAAAACAATTCCATTTGGTATAGTAAAAATATTGTTCAACACATCCAAAAAGATACCGCTTAAAAATAACCGCTTTTGTTATAATGTTTACACTTAAGTTTTTACCAGCGATTGCTTTTAGCGATCAACAAAATAAGGAAAAATCGGGTTATCGGTGAATTTGGGTTCATTTCCATCTTTTTTGTAGTTATGTTGGCAATGTGCTAAGAAACATTTCGGAACTATCTCCGTGACTATTTCGGGCTATTTTGAGCGCACTACGAAATTAATTTGGCATCATTCCGCAGCCATTTTGAAATAATTATGGGATTTCGTTAGCTACTTTTTTTGTACATATTTAGTACTGTTTTGGAATTATTTATCAGGGTCCTGAAAAATTAATTTTTGATTGCAAAAAATTATCGGGACGCTATCGTTATCGGATTGTTATCGGCATGCTTTTGATTTGTTCGCGACATGTTACCAGCTTGTTACAAGTAACAGCTGTTCCCGAAAACTTTTCGTTATATTATCGATTAATTATTAACATGTTATCGGTTTATCATTTTAAAAAAGTTATCGATTGGTTATCGGAAAAATAACAATTGGCTAAAAAAGCAATCAATTTATTTAATTTAAAAATTTGAAAAAAATTGAAAAAACGCGATGTTAGGACGACGAAAAAGTTTTTTTTGCTTATACCTTTTAATGCTCTAGCCTAAATCTCCCGATTTATTATCAAAAAATTATGAAAATACTACAAATTTTGTAAGGTTATGACATCGATACTTTATCCTCAAGTCATCGATTTATTATCGACATACTCTCCAATAAATATCGATTTTTATTGGGAATTTATCGATATTTTTTCGATAAAAACTCGATATTAAGTGAAAATATCCGTTTTGAGAACTGTTATTATCTGATATTTACTACAAATCGTATGGAGAATTTTAAATTTTTTCTAACTCTTAGTACCCAAATCATTTGCTATACACATTCTTTTAGGTAATTGTACTGTCTACAAAAAGGCATGAAAAGATATTTGGCGAAGCGGACGCGTTAAGTAGTTATTCGAGGTTAAATTTCAACCTCAAATAATATGTGATTCACCATACGGTTTTTATGTCGCGATGAGGCACCTCTGAACATTAAAAATTAAAACTGAAATTTTATAGGATATCTCTTTGAATGTCCCGACCAACCCTTTCACTATATCAGAAAAAGAAGCAATGTTTTTTGGCTCACCCTAATTTGTACAATATCCCATTTAGTGTAAGGTGCCTGGGAAAGCTAACCATTTACACTAATCAATGCCTTTTGCTCACTGACCATTACGCCGAATTACAAGCTACATAAGTTGCCATAAAAATATCTCACATCTTGAAAAAAGATAAAAAAATAAAATTAAAGAAAGAAAAATTAAAAAATGATCGTGTGTGGCTATAAAAAGATAAAAACGTATACATGTAATTAAAGCAAGAAAAAAATTAAATTTTAATCAAAGCCATGTTGCGTGAATAAGTAGGCTTAAATGAACTCATTTGTCTCAGCATTAACTTACATTTCTATGAGCGCCTAATGAAGATTTATTAAAAAATTTATTTGAAAAAAAAAAAACAT
This sequence comes from Eurosta solidaginis, assembly GCF_040869045.1. Taxonomy (NCBI): domain Eukaryota; kingdom Metazoa; phylum Arthropoda; class Insecta; order Diptera; family Tephritidae; genus Eurosta; species Eurosta solidaginis. The sequence goes on from NC_090320.1 coordinate 16,311,343, forward strand.
TTTTTCATGTCTCGGCAGCTTTTTTACAAATAATTTTTTGTATTATTATAACCCGGTGGATTTTGAAACGATATCTACATGTTAGTGTTTTATGTATAACTGTTGAGAGATGTAGCCGCCTTTACCAATCCCACTCTCACTTCCACTCTCTCTCTCACTCCTACTCCAACTCCGTTCTCACGCCAATCCCCACTCCCCCTAAAACATCCTCTCAAACTCCCTATCCTACTTTCACTCTTACTCTAACACCCAGCCTTAAGCTCAACTTGTTAACCTTCCCTGGGCCCTTTATGGTTCTATCTATGTGAAGATCTTACGGTTTTGTCAGTAACAATAATAATAAGTTTTACGCTCGTAACTTTTGTGAATGGCGATATATAGCATGATTACACGCGCAAATCCAGTGGAGTTATCCCAAAAGTTTATGGAAAACCCGTCCAGAAAATGCGGCTCTATTTTCCAAAAAAAACAAAAAATTTGGGATGGCTATTGAAAATTTGTCAATGCTCTAGTTTTTCTAAGCTTGGCCCCGATCGGTCGGTCTGGGTGGTGTCGGTTTAGGTAACGGCCACCAAAGGCCTAGATTAGTGCCTTGTTGTTATAGGGCTCTGTTAGCGATATATGTTGGCGGCCACCGTGGTGTGATGGTAGCGTGCTCCGCCTACCACACCGTATGCCCTGGGTTCACACCCCGGGCAAAGAAACATCAAAATTTTACAAATAAGGTTTTGCAATTAGAAGAAAATTTTTCTAAGCGGGGTCGCCCCTCGGCAGTGTTTGGCAAGCGCTCCGAGTGCATTTCTGCCATGAAAAGCTTTCAGTGAAAACTCAGCTGCCTTGCAGATGCCATTCGGAGTCGGCGTAAAACATGTAAGTCCCGTCCGGCCAATTTGTAGGGAAAATCAAGAGGAGCACGGCGCAAATTGGAAGAGAAGCTCGGCCTTAGATCTCTTCGGAGGTTATCGCGCCTAACATTTTTTTTTTTGTAGCGATATAATAAAAAGACTACGTTTTGTAAATGTACCACTGACCGTTCAGTAAAGTTATCACTTAAACTGGCACAAAAAGTATCGAGGGAAAGTAAGACAGGTGAGACTAGTGCATGGAGTTAAAGTAAGAGTGGAAGTAAGATGGGGAGTTTGAGTGTGGCTATTATGGGGAGTGAGAGTATAAGTGAGGTGGGAGTTAGTAAGAGCAATGCATGGGGTGAGAGTAGGAGTAGAAGTAGGATGGGGATTTTAGTGTGATTATTATGGGGAGTGAGAGTATAAGTGAGGGTGGGATTTAGCGAGAGTAATGCATGGAGTGAGAGTAAGAGTAGAAGTAGGGTGGGCAGTTTGACTGGGATTGGGATTATTAGTGGGGGTGGGAGTTTGAGTGGAAGTAGGAGTGAGAATGACTGTGGTATTGAGAGAAGTCGCTGTTTCAATTTTGCTATTGGTGCCGATATATTTCGGGAATAATTAGCATACTTCATGCGAACTAATAACATTTTACATTTTTAAAGCTTAATTATGACTTTTTTACTGAAAAAAAATTTTTCTTACCTTTGAATTCTATTATCTGAGAGTTTGCACTCGTTAAAATCTCCTCGGAGGTTATCGCACCTACATTTTGATTTTTTTTTTCCACTCGTTGTTCCCTTCTGAGTACACCAATTTATAAATATGTATATATTACCGCCGAGGCCATCATTCTTCTTTTTTCCTTTTAAGACTTAATTAAATCTTTATTAACCTTTTTAATGAAATCACAATCATATCAGTCAAAACGACCTTAATAAATTAATTTCAATCGATCTCGTTCGGTTGCTGCAGATTGCTATTAAAAGTAATTTTTTTGCTGTTGCCTTTTACTTCTTTCTACTACACCTTTCTACAGCTTTGTAGTTATAAACAAAAAAAAAGAGCATGATAAGTCATCAATAAAAAACACTGCCACACTTGCATATATATTTAATTAGTTAACTAATTAATTTCATATAGTTGCTGACTGTGCTGAACACTTACAAATGAGTTTGTTCTGTTGCACGGATCCAGGTACAGTGCTCAAGGTATTTATGAAGCTTCATAATAAAATTTTGAGGTAGAATTTGTTCGAAATTTAAAAGTTCAACTTTTTTCCAAACGTCATATTCCATGGTTGTTCCAAAGGTAAAAATGAATAAATTTTTTTTTTATTTATTTATTTTATTTTTCATTAGTCGCGTAGACTCTGGGCACTTCACGTTAAGGGGTGTGCAGGAGCAAAGCGTTGAATTATGAGAGCAAAAAAGCGTTGAAGTAATATTGATTTAGTTAGCGTATCGGACGGCCCTCCAGCCTACGCCTAAAGCGTGACGGCTATACAAACAAAATATTTATTTTGACTTTGGAATGGTAGCAATATGAAGTTGAAACTCGGAGTATGGGAGCATAATTTTTCATGAATATTTAAATTTGTTTAAGTTCATGGCTGAGTCTTTAATAAAATTCCTCAAAATGCTTACGCACACATCTTATTAGCAACTGTATTAACAAATATGTTAATCAAATACGGCTGCTTATGCTATAAACATGAAACTAGCCGCCAACGCTCTGCTATCTTACTTTTGTTCGCCAGGTGGTGCCGAAACTTGAAAATAACACACATACTGCTTAGATTTTTGGTTGTCAAACACCTCAGTTGCCCCTTGAACACATTTGTCCCAAAAGCCTCTAGATCTACTGAAGACGAGGCAGACGGAAAGAAATGGTTAAGAGTCAGAACTGTACCTTTGATTGTATAAGCAGAATTGTATTCGCTTTTCCTAGCCCCGGTGGGATGGTGCTTTAACTAAAACTTTGAAACAAGTAAGCAAGGCTAAGTTCGGGTGTAACCAAACATTACATACTCAGCTGCAAAATTACAGCTTGCAAAAATTTTAAATTACCTTCTTTTAAAAGTGGACGGTGCCACGTCCATTGTCCAAAATTTTACTAATTTTCTATTCTGCGTCATAAGGTCAACCCACCTACCAAGTTTTATCGCTTTATCCGTCTTTGGTAATGAATAATCGCACTTTTTCGGTTTTTCGAAATTTTCGATATCGAAAAAGTGGGCGTGGTTGTAGTCCGTTTTCGTTCATTTTAAATTGCGATCTGAGATGAGTGCCCAGGAACTTACATACCAAATTTTAGTAGCTCTGTGAAGTTGGCACCTACTTGGTCGAATAATTAAAAAAACCATATCTCATTCGTTTGTCCACCGTTTGTCCATGTTTGTCTAGGAAAAATTTTTGTTTGTCCACCTTTTGTTAAAAAGTTATTTCAAAAAAAAAATCGTGTGTGAAGTTGGCACCTCCATTTACGAGTAATTAAAAAAACCAAATGCCATTCGTTTGTCCATCGTTTGTCCACGTTTGTCCAGGAAAAATTTTCGTTTGTCCACCTTTTGTTAAAAAGTTATTTCAAAAAAAAAAAAATCCCGTGGGAAGTTGGCACCTCCATTTACCAGTAATTAAAAAAACCAAATGCCATTCGTTTGTCCACGTTTGTCCAGGAAAAATTTTCGTTTGTCCACCTTTTGTTAAAAAGTTATACCAAAAACATTTTTTTTTTGAAAAAACCCAAAAAATTTTTTGTTTCGCTTTATTGTGCTAAATCGTATGTCTATCGTTTGCCGATCGTTTGTCCATGTTTGTCCAGGAAACATTTTCGTTTGTCCACCTTTTGTTAAAAAGTTATTTCAAAAAAACAAAAATCGTGTGTGAAGTTGGCACCTCCATTTACAAGTAATTAAAAAAACCAAATGCCATTCGTTTGTCCATCGTTTGTCCACGATTGTCCAGGAAAAATTTTCGTTTGTCCACCTTTTGTTAAAAAGTTATTTCAAAAAAACAAAAATCGTATGTGAAGTTGGCACCTCCATTTACGTGTATTTAAAAAAATTGTCCACGTTTGTTTTTGGGGTTTTTTCGAAAAAAAAATATTTTTGTTATAACTTTTTAACAAAAGGTGGACAAACGAAAAATTTTCCTGGACAAACGATGGACAAACGAATGGCATTTAGTTTTTTTAAATACTCGCAAATGGAGGTGCCAACTTCACACACGATTTTTTTTTTTTTTGAAATAACTTTTTAACAAAAGGTGGACAAACGAAAATTTTTCCTGGACAAACGGTGGACAAACGAATGAGATATGGTTTTTTTAATTATTCGACCAAGTAGGTGCTTACTTCACAGAGCTAATTTTAGTAAGAGACCTCAAAATTTATTCAAGTTATCGTGTTTACAGAGAGACGGACGGACAAACGGACATGGCTAAATTAATTTTTTTTTCGCCCAGATCATTTTGATATATAGAAGTCTATATCTATCTCGATTAGTTTATGCCGTTACGGGGTACCGTTATGCGAACAAAATTAATATACTCTGTGAGCTCTGCCCAGCTGAGTATAAAAATCGTTATTATTGTCGATCTTTCCTTGGATGTTAAGATTCTGCAAAAAAAATCAGACGCTAATAAAGACGAAGAGCACTAAGTTTGGTGGCAAGTCTTTAAAGTTATTAACTTTGTAACAACGTTTAAAATAGAGCTGCTAAATCAGAAAAGTTTTATGTGAGCGTAACTCTGACATATATCTCTATGAGAGGCGTTGCATGGAAACTTCTCGCACTTCCACTCGGATGTGGCACATTCGTCTAACCTGATTACTAACGGGTAGTCTTCAACGAACCACTTGCTTTCTCGTATTAACTTTAGTAGTAGAGAAATATCCACCTTTCCAACCTTCGCTACAGTGTCGAAAAACCGTGTGCCCAGAAATATGATGCTTCTCGTTTTAGACTTGAACATCGACAGTGGAAGTGATGAATCGATTCTTCTTCCTCCTCATATTGACAGCTTGTGCAGAACGAGCTTGTTGATATGCGCCACCTTCGGAGCATCGGTGCGTTAGGGAAAAGACCTGTGATGTCACCCATAAGTACCATCACTGCTTATCTGTTTAGCTTGAGATGGAAGCTAGTTTCTTTTATATACAAACATGGACATGAGGATCTTGAGGGCTCGCAATGATGCTGGTTGGTCAACAACAAGTCTGTTGTCCATCTCGTATCATCTATGCATTAATTTCCTTCAATATCACTGTTCCCATCGGCCCAGCAAAGGGATATATTTAGATGTCTTTTGGACGCCAGCGAGCCTTGACACCCCCGCAGGATATTCGAATTTATCACTTCGGTTTTCAATGCTTTAACGGTGTCCTGGCTGTAGACAAAGATCTTTAAAATGGTGTGTGAGACACTACTGTCCTGAAGCAGGCTGGGTTCTTCCCTATATATATAAATACTGCATGAATCAGGAAGTCCGTATGACTTATTTAAGTCGAGTTGCTTCAAGTTCAGTCCAGCTAGAGTTTTCGTTTTAATTTTCAAACCGGCTGTGTAGAGTTTATGTTCCGCATATGGAAGTCAACAACCTAAGTGATACGGTAAGCGTTGGACGTTAGGTCATGATCTCATTTAGTCATCATCTTGCCATTATCATCATGTGGCAGTAGTTAGTTGATTTTAACTTGTTGGATTCCTTTAGTCGTAGAGCCCCTTTCGCAACAATTCCCTGCACGAAAACTTGTAAAGACATCAAGTGAAATATTACGTTTAACCATTCTTGAGGTGCGCTGCTGACTGCGCCTAATTTTCCCAGGTATGCTAGCTTTTGAACCTTCCCAACCCTCTATTGATTGCTCTATTTGTCTAGCACCTTCTACTAGACATGAGCTCAAGCATGGGTCGAATGACTGTGTTGTATATGCCACGCACGATATATGGCGCCAGTCCTCAGTTCCTAAAGCTCTTTAAGGAAATTTTGTGTTTCTTATTAACAGGACAAGTTATATTTTTGTTGCATTTACCCCAAGCCTGTTATAGGGCTGTAAATGCTGCAGTGCTCCGTTATAGGGAGCTATGCAATAAGAAAAGACGGGACATAAAGAAAAACCCAGTAGACTAACTAGAGGACCTTGCCATAGACATTGATATGAATAATTTCAAGAAAACTAGTTGTATGGCAGCAGCGTTCAAGACTAGCTCAAGTTCTTGTAGCCCTAAACATGCGCTAGATGCTTAAATTATGGAAGTAATACCACGTGTCATTAATAAATGCTACCTATGACCCTGACCCAACATCCTAGCATGAAAAGCAGAAAGTAACTTTAGAGTCTATAGTCCAACAGTGCTGAAGTGAGAGTGGAGAGAGGAGAGGCGAAAGAAAGGCAATTTGCCCAAAAAAAAAAAAGATTTCTCTCTGAGCTGCTCGAGCATGGAGCGGAAGAATTGGTAAAGTGCATGCATCAATTTAGTCAGAACTTTATTCGAAGATGGACTGACAGGCTACTAAGGCAAGATACGGTTTTCAATTCTTTGTGGAGAGTTTTGTCCGACATGGCAGGCTTAAGATATTTTTAATGTAAGAAGAAACTATGGACGCCTTTATTTGAGGAAGCAGCTCGTTTTAGCGATTATGTCAATTCCACACGCCAAATTTTAACTTTAATTTAGGGTCCGTAACAAAAAAAACTGCATCCGATGTACATTCGAAACTTCCCATTAGCTATATAAAAACTTCCCACACTCTCCATGTGAGGTCAAGCATGTTAAGACACCCATTATTTCTTGCACCACCGTTGCACAGCTGATGACAGCTTCAATGTCGCGACCACTTGAGATGGTCAATAAATCACCATTTGTCATGCCAAGCAACAAACACTCGACGATGAACGCAACATAAAAACATACACACATGACGCCTTGTAAATATGCTGATGATGATTATGATGAAGATGATGATAATAGTGGTTGCGGGTGTGCACATACTACTTCAGCTCGTTATAAGACAATGTATCATACATGAAGATGAAGAAGAATGAGAAAATTGATGGTCAAGCAAAAGGAAATTGGCTTTTTAAAGACCGGCATGTAAGTGAGTAAATGGGGTATTCATGTCAGAGGGATGAATGTGAATACATCTTTGTTTGTGTGTATGTCAGATATTGTTTTTATTCCTTTATCTTATCTTATTTAAAGATATCTTCAATTTAGTATTACGTCCCTCATAAATACACAGAGACGTGTTGCATCCGCAGTAGTCATTCAGTCTGATTTTTACCTGTTGCGGCGCCAGTGGTAGACTTTGCCCTTCTTCTCTTCTCTTCCTCATTCCTTTTATGACATGTATTTCTACGAAGCAGCAGTTGAAATGAAAACTGTAAATGATGAAGTGCAATGAAGGATGCAACTAAATAAATAAATGATGGATTTGTTTTTGTTATTGGATGTGTTGTTACTGGTGTATGAAATTAAAACGGGAAGGGTAAAGTGTAAGGGAAATAAAATTACGCAGACAAATAAATCATTTTCATAAATTAAATAAAAATGGCCCAGCCAATATGCTCGGCAGCGCAAACGTGAACTCGTAATTTATTTTCATGTTGAGAGCGTTGCTTATTTAGTGCGCACTGTGATTTAAGACTTGGCATGACTATAAAAATATGCTACTCAAAGCATGGAAGCACTGGTGGCTTGCCTGCTGGTAGTTCGTGCGAAAATTAAGTAAAAATGGCACAGGCAACAATTCATAGTTCTTAGTGAAAGCCAACTAATGTTAAAGATATTAGAGGTGGGCGACATAATGTCAACGGTAAACAACGGGCAATTGACGTTATGACCACTTCAAAAGGCCATAAGATCAAATGGCCTAATGACCACTTCAAAGGGACTGAAGACCAATTGACTTAATTAACTTTCCAAGTTTGACTTCATGACCATTCGGAGCGCTGTGTCCGAAAATTTTAAATAAATAAGAATTATTTTTTCATTCCACGTAACAGAGGTATAGTGAAAACAAACCAACAGTTGTTAATATTTTAATACGTGGAGGTGCTGAACGAAATAATTGATCTTATGGCCACTTGAGAAAAAAGAGGTTGACTTTATGACGATTTGGAAAAAGCGGGATGGTAATTTTAGTATCGTTGACGTGGTATTGACTTTGTGTTAACTACAGGTTACCGTATATTATCCAGTTTTTTCTGTCTTTTCCTGAGAGTATAAACAATTTGACCTGTCTATGCCCTGGGTATTCAGCCCAGCATTGTATGAACTGCTTCGTTTCCCAGTTACTTATGGGTGCCCTAGTGTATGTCTTTGTAGAACCAGAGAAAGGGTCTGGACCATATTATGATAGTCCGCCTGTTCATTGCCTTCATGTTACTAAAATCCATTCGAAGATAACCTTCTTTTTGCGTTATTGACTTATTTTGTTTTCTTTTTGCTCCCAGATCATTTAAAACTCCAACGTATTCATGCACTAGCTTCGAAATAATTGTGTAAGACTGCAAGGCGTGTAAGGCTGCCATGCTCTCTGACATAATGAGAATATACCTCGAGGATAAGCCTCTTCGTATACATTTTCTACCGCAAACTTCCATTGCATGATTTCTGTCTGAAAAATAGCACCCAATTGCTATCGACGGCCACCGTAGTGTGATGGTAGCGTGCTCCGCCTATCACACCGTATGCCCTGGGTTCAACTCCCGGGCAAAGCAACATCAAAATTTTAGAAATAAGATTTTTCAATTAGAAGAAAATTTTTCTAAGCGGGGTCGCCCCTCGGCAGTGTCTGGCAAGCGCTCCGATTGTATTTCTGCCATGAAAAGCTCTCAGTGAAAACTCATCTGCCTTGCAGATGCCGTTCGGAGTCGGCATAAAACATGTAGGTCCCGTCCGGCCAATTTGTAGGGAAGAATCAAGAGGAGCACGACGCAAATTGGAAGAGAAGCTCGGCCTTAGATCTCTTCGGAGGTTATCGCGCCTTACATTTATTTTTTTTATTTAATTGCTACCGATTTCTACAAATTCGGCGTTTTTTCCTTCAACAAATTTTGATTCATCCGTGTAGCTGACTTCTGAGTAAGGGTCAGTTAATGGATTTCCTGTCTCCGCAAGTGTTCTGTTCACAACAGAAACCTGAAAACTCCGTGAGATTCTATACGTAGGGGTGATTGCCCCGCATAATTTCAATAGGGGATTGCCTATAAATGTTCTTATTACTTTCATATGCCTTGTCATGTTTGCGCTCTTAAGCTCAGATATATTTTGAATTCTTAGTGCAGCAAGTGTTGCTTCTTTCTCTATTAGAATAGGAAAGGGCGGTGTTCCCAGCATCGCAAATCGCGATTAAACTAACTTGACAGTTGTTGGTTCTGAATTTACCGTTTTAAATAAATAAATAAAAGATGTGGCTACTCGTGAAACTCGATGTGTAAGATGTACATCTAGAAAACCGCAACATAGACAGACTGAAAAGCTCTCAGTGAAAACGCAGATGCCGTTCGGAGTCGACATTATACAAGTAGGTCCCATCCCGCCAATTTGTAGGAAAAAATTGAGAGAAGCACTACGCAAATTGGAAGAGAAGCTCAGTCTTAAATCTCTTCCGAGGTTATCACGCCTTATATTTATTAAAATTTTTTTTTTTTGTATTATCGACAGCGACTAATCGGTTTTTATCGGCCCCATATGACCGCATCAGGAGTTTCTTAATGGTTTTTTATCGGCGTGTAAGTGCCGAATTATAGATGTATGTATCATTGCTTCTATATTGAAGCTTTATCAGCCCACATAACAAGCAGACAGCCGTCGATAACAAATTGGTAAAGTCCAGATAAAGTATCGATAACTTTTCGATTTCAAAACGATAATTTTTGGGTTACCAATTGATATTTTTCTGATAACTTTTCTATAATATTTCGAAAGCTTTTCGAAAACAAATGGATGCTACGACGACATCAAACCGATAACTAATCGATATATTTACGATAGTCAATCTAAAACTTTTCTATGGTAAATCGATGGTTTTTTTATAAATTTTTGTTAGCAAATCAGTCAATAGTTTTTCCAAAAAGAACGATAACTCGTCGGTTTAAAATCACCAAGTAATTGATAACCTTTGGTATCGATTGGAAATTTATAACATTTCGATAGCAGCTCGATAACTCGTACATTACTTGTCGATAGCACACTTATAACAATAATCGATAAAAAATCGTTACATTTCGATAACAAGCCGTCGGTTTCTGTCTCCACTTCGGTTTTGACTTTTTATTTTTCCTCTCTCCACTTTTTCTTTTTTCTTGCCTTTATTTAACTGTAAGTTACTTATGTATGTATATATCATCACATCATACAACACTTCAAAACAAATTTAATAATTCATTTAATTACAAAATAAAACCAAATATTTTAAATTAAAACTTCAGTTTTGTGGTTAGAGTTACAGACATTATTCAAGAAAAGTCAAATCACTCATTTCATATTCTTAGTAGAATCTACAAGAAAGTTGCGTAAGTTGTTTACGTTACATAAGTGTTAATCACAAAATGCCTTTACACTACATTAAAAAATAATATATAGGCACTTACACACATACATATCTGCAGTTGAACTATCTCTAAACTAAAATACATAGATATTAGCATATTTCTTTTGAGGGCTTAGCAAAACATTGTGCGGCTTCACTGATTTGCGGTAAACTTGTGAACAACTATTCTAACAACTGTAATAAAATGCCAAAAAAAAAAAAAACAACAACTAAGTACAAAATACAAATAAAATGTAAAATAGTAAAGTAAAATAATAAAACATGTTTGCAAAAGTCGACACAGCCATAGGCTTGAATGGCACAAAGTCAAAAGTAATAAAATTAAGGAAATTCTTAAAATAACAGTCAGCAGCAGGGAAAATAAAAGACAAGCATACACAAAAGTGCACAAAATTCAAACATAAACAAGAACATGAGAAACCTAAAATTTTCTTCAAATTTGTAACATGAGTAAGAGAGTGTAAACATATGTTACAACAGAGCGTTAGATTAGTGTAGAAAAAGGCACAAACACGCCAGGTTTATTATATTAAGAGGAACATAGAACAAATGTGTGTCTGATTGCTAGAGGTCGACTTTAGGTAGACTTTGGCAATATATTGGGATTATATACGAAGAAGTCGGATTTTATACGTGTAGTTGTACCGTGCTTCACCCTATCACACCGAAGTTCCTGGGTTCAAATACGGCATGCTGTCCTCGAGAAAAGTGCAAATCGATAAGATTTATCGAGTAAGAAAGAACAACTAGAAAAGTGTAAAGCACTTTAAAATATTAGTAAGATACAAGAACTTCTGGGGGCCCTTATACTGAGATTGCCCAAGGTATCTTGTGCTGGCTTTCTACTTACATATATCGATGTTTCGGTGAAAGCATTTTCCAAATGTCACTTCGTGCAGAAGATGTGTACTTGAAGTGAAAGATACTTCATGGACAAAGACTGCAGGAGAAGCGTATGATATGTCTGGAAAAAATTCGCGACTGATATTTCTGTTGGCGCTGATGAATAACGGATGATGTTGTGAACTCTAAAACTTGTTTATTTGAAAATGGCTGTGGTTGTTGGTCTTAAGTGGGAGTCATTGGTGCCGTATGTCGTATCGCTGTAGTCGTATCCCTAACGTAATCAGCTGTTTATCGTTACGACGGTAAACCAAAAACCAATTGGTTGCCTACGATACGGTTACGACCTTAGCAGCACAAATAATCGATTGCATTAATTCGCATAAGGTTGGTCGAATCAGCTGTTATAAGGTTACCGATACGGTTACCGATAAAGCACCAATGTCTGCAGCTTTATGGTTGCTGTAATTCCCTTGGTAGCTGTTGCAGGTCTGCTGACTATTGTACGACTTCTGACTGCTTTGAATTAAATTGCCCTCGGTTGGTCCATTGAATTTTTCGCCTTAAGATTTCTTTGATAGAACATTGAGAAGTGGCATTGCAGAGTTTTCACTATTAATTGTGCAAAATCTAAATTTTCTCAAACAAAGTCATTGATTACAGTATATCCTCCCCAGGGGATTAAGGGGCTAGAAATACAACCTGGGTAGGCATTGCTGTTGCAGGAAGCTACTGCAATTTGGTACTAAATACCAACATACAAAATCTGTTGTGCAACCCCTTCAAGGGAGAAATGTCTTGCCTAATTGGCGTATATCTTATGACTGGACTAGTTTAATTCAGAACATTGTCTGCAAAACATGTAAAATCCAAACCCTTATTTAACATTAAATAATTCCCCCCAAAGAATGCTTCAAATAGCCGAGCAAATAAAATCAATAAAAATAAAAAATAAACCTTAAATTAAATATATTTGTACATCTATTTGTAGCTTCTTAGTTGCAGCACAAGAAAATAGTTAACCGGAAGCAATAAGAGCACTGAGCTCGTAAACACTTAAGGCCCCCGAAGGAGCAGCGCACACGCACACACGTCGAATGTATCAGCTGTCTGATAGCTTTACTTACTTTAGATGAAATCTGAGGGAACATAGACGGCTGTCAAAATACTTACAGCTCGTATGTAACAAATACGTCTGCACACAGGAGTGAGTACATCCAGTGAGACACTTACAGAATATTTTACAAGCAATGCAGATACAATTAAAATAAAACTTGTTCTTTCGTATATGTAACTCAAGTCGAAATACGTATTAACATAAGTAAATAAAATATAAACATTGAATAAACCAAAATAGAGAAGAAGGAAACAACTCTGAAGTCTTATGTGAGATAGGGAGAGGTAAAACTAAACGCTAACTGTGAAATCAAAAGAATTGATGAGCTTTACCTACGACTACATGAACTCAATTGTTTATAATAAGAATATACTCGTAGAAGTGCAGGCGTTTATATAGGAGGATCAGTAAGTATCTGAATAGCTAAAAATTGCCACAATTCTTAAAAACCCGCAACAATATGCAATCGATTGAGCTCGACTAGTGTGCAAGCTTACTTGCTACCATTCTTCACAAGTTAAACATTTGAATATATAATGATGGCGGCTACGTGGGGGCCAAACCGACGATCCTGATATCTAGAGTGTGGATCTTCTAGCCACCCAAGCAATATGCTAAGGATGGGCTCACCGTGAAGTACGAGAAAGTACCTGGACAAACACGAGTGTAGGCACTCACCACTTCTTATCAGCCTAAACAATCGGCTAACGACTGTACTCCAAGAGTGTCCAACCATACCTGTATCATTCCTCGATAACCGGTAACTATGGCGCCCAACATCCTAATGAGTTTAAAAAATCGGCTGACGACAGAGCTCGAAAAGTGTGCACGCGTACCTGCTAACATTCCTAACTAACCGAGCACTAGAGTGCATAACGGGCGCCCAACATGAGGCTCATACCGGGGATTCTAAGATAAAGAGTGTAATGTTCAACCGACTAAGCGATTGAGCGTTAAAACACACTTGCTGGACCCCCAAACAATGCGTGAAGCACGAGCAAGGGTTTAAACAAACCGACTTCACTCTTAATAACTCCAAATATATCTGTCGCCATTTTCACTATGCAAGCAATTGGCTTTAGAACTATAGCGCCCAACGCGGGGGGCGAACATACAACCCTGAGAAAACAGAGTCTAATCTTCCACCTCTTGTCTCCTTTTACGATCAAAATTTTTTACTTTTCCCATAACTTTTAGCAAATCCTGTAATAGAATTGTATTGAGATAAAGTAACTACACAAGACGTTATTTTATTGGAACGAGATGAAGTCGTATCCTTGTTGAGTGTCGCTAAAGTAGTACTGAAGAAGTCAAATAGTGAAAGAAATTGAAAACGTGCTATTGCTATCGGTAAACAATGCTCTTCACTAGGATAAGTTAAAGCCGTTGGTACATATGAACTATATCCTAGATATACATATGTCGATATATATGAAAGTCTGTATAGAATTATTTAGTCTGCTAGTAGGTATTAGTAACATACAAAGTTTTGTTGTGTAAGACTCATTTTCTTGTGTCCTAACAAAATATCAATAGAAGCATATTAGGGCGGCTACATTTTTCAACAACATTCCTAGATTTTTACAAAAATTATATGAAAGGAAGTGTATGTATTTTATCAAAGGTTATATCAAGTTACAACAAAGTTCTGTTTACCCATTGAAATTAAAAAAAAAATGTTCCAATTGAGTTTCTGAGGTCATTAGGGGAATCAGAAATTTGCCGCATGTGCGTTGCGTAAACTTTTAAGGAACGTGAAGCTAGCGAATTAAATTTGCAGGATCAAAAATTATCAAGCCGGTATTTTGTCGCAAATTATGCGCTTATTAGTTGCGAAGAGAAAAAATTTGGTGCTCCAGATATGTGTATGTAATACCCATTTACTTAAAAACGATTGTCATTTTCATTACGCTACTAATGAGCGATTAGTACACACCAAAGTATCAGCTAAGTCGAATTTTAGTCAGGGGGTACTTAGCAAAGTTCACGAAGCAGCCAAAAAAATTACTTAAAAAAGACTGAAACAATTTTTCTTTTTGCAACTAATTAGCGCTTAATACGCCACTTCATGCGCAGTAAGCGAAGCAGCCCAAAAAAAGTGACATTTTTTTTCTTATCGTACCTATTAGCGCATTATTAGCTACAAGGTATCGACCTAATAGTTTTTTGAACCATCGGAGGCGCTTCGTTAACTCGATGTTCACAAACTTTTTCTATCTAGGTCCCTTATGCCAACCTCGACTCTGGAATTATAGATTCAGAGTATACGATTAAACAATCTATCTTAGGCTGGGTGCGAGTTCGCCTAAACTTTAGGTACCTAAACTAATATTCCACTGGAACTTTCCAGCACTGCAATAATTTAGGTAAAAAGCTGTCAGAACTGTGCGAGTTAAATTGACAACCTAAATTATTTTTTATGCTAGGAAAATGATAAGAAAATTTTACATTTTCCCGGTTGCAATATTTATACATGCACAGAGTAGGGAGCACTACGATCCATGACAGGTAAATAATCTCTAGATAGGAAACAAGAAGGTTCAGCGGTTCCGCGGAAGTTGGCCACATTTTTATCAGCTGGTGGAGAGGAACATCTACCATGATATTGCTTACACTCGGCACGTCAACTATATCTCGCTAACACTCTAGGTCCACATGATTGGTCATTGTGAGAAGATTGTGATGCGCGCTTGATCCTCCTTTTGCAGTCTTCTAAAGGTATGCGCAAAAATTCAAAATTTTTTCTTTTGCACTGCCTTGCCGACAGTTTCCAGTGATTAAGGTTTTTTGTGTATTTAGGTAGCAAATTAGGCAAACTCGCGCACAGCCTTAATAACTCTACAAACAAAAATTACAAGTGTGCACTATGAGCTTCAAAATTTACAAATGATACATATCTTTGTTATTGAAAGGAGATCGACTGAAACAACCGATCATTCAACTTTAAGGACCACCCTAATTTCCAAACATTTTCTGTGAATTATATAGAAATATGCTCATGTATAGCCTGACTTTAATTTATACACACTGTGGCATTGAATTACCAATAAAATAACAATTAGTCCGACGTCACAATCTGCTTCATGTGTGGATAGCTGCTGAAGTAGCAAGCATTTGTTACACGCTCGTCCCTTTTAACACAAGTTTCACTCAAGTATCGCATAGCTGTGTCATATAAGATATAAAAAAGAATGCGTATATTTATTTCAAATCAACTTCAGCATATTGTTCTAGTTTGTTTGCTAAGAGGAACTAATTTAAGCTGAGCAGTTTTATTTGCTATGACCTTTCTCTTGCTCCACTTTCGTACTAATTGGATTTGGGGAACGATTTTGAAGGTTATGTACTCACAGAAAATTACTTTACCGTTAAGTAATTGGAAGAGTATGAAGTCGATACGAAGAGATGACCTCGATGATGAATTGAGGTTTATTGAAGAATCGAATTTCATGAAAAATTAGAGAAACTTTAAATTGTTAAGGAAGGAAACTATAAGCTCGACATTTCCCCGTGAAGCGGAAAAGCACGCGAAATTAGGATTGCGAAAAACGACACTGCAGATGGCACAACGCCGATACCGATATTTCTCAAATTTAAATGTTGACAAATGATGAGAGAAAATCGTTGCAATAGATGTACTCCAATAACTACATAATTCATTCTGCCGGAAATCATAAAAATATATATCATAGGTTAGGTAAGGTTGAACGGGCCGGGCAGTCAGAATACCTCTCATGAGTTCACAGTCCTCTCTTTTTAATGATAGGAGTAACTTTATTAGGCTTAAGTTGTAAGACCTACACATGATATTCGAAACTTGGGTCCACGCCTTTTCCGATTCATCGATCATGTGCCGCTCTCGCCTTCTCTTAATATCGCCCAATCTATTTGGGACATCTACGGAGTAAAGTTCGAGGCATGCGCGCTTTTGAGCTAGCTCGTTCGCTTTTTTATTCCCATCCACGCAAATATGCCCTAATATATGTAGATGTACGCTTCCCTCTATCCCGATTCTTTGCAGGGATTGCTTACACTCTGGCACACTTTTATATGCTAGGCTCTGCGTGCTAATAGCATTGGCTGTTAATGTAAAAATTTAGGCGGCTGCAGTTTAAGCTTTTTTGCTAAAGAGTTTCCACTGCTTTAGCCATGGCTACTACTTCCACCAGAAAAACACAGCTTGAATGATTTGTTTATATTGGGACCTGCGCAGTTTACCGCAGTGTCTCCTTCTCCCAGTACTTTGGAACCATGGGTATACACGTTTATCGCCTCGTCTGCCATTTGAGCGTGCTTGCGCCAACCTTCCACCTCTGTTGTAGATCTAAGACACACATCGAATCCCAGGAACTAGGTGGCCTCATCGTCAAATTTTATGACGACATACTACTATGGCGGTGTGATCTGCGCTCAAGCCGTCCCGAGTCACTGACCTTCGTTGCAGTTGTTCTTTCCCCCCCAGGTCTTCAGGTGAAATGTTCAGAATGGCATACAATGGAGCTTTCGGAGTTTTTTTTTAAAGCTCCCGTTATGCTAAACATTGATAGCCTACATACCCCTTCTAATTTTTTGAGGTTAATTCTTTTTTGAGTTGACATCCACCAAACGAGGACTTTATAGTATGCGATAAGCTTTGCAATCGATGCTAGTACCCAATGAGAGAGAGCGCACGATAGAGACCACGTACACCCCAGGATTCTTTTACATGCATAAAGTGACGTCGAGACTTTCTGCACTCTCTCTTCCACGTTGAGCTTCCCCGACAACTTACTGTATAAAATTATTCCTAGATGTTATGTGCAATGTTTCTACTGCAGGGTCACCCCTCCTCGCTTTGGCTTGGTCCAATTTGGTACCATGTAACCCTTTATAAACAATACCATATCCGTCTTTTCTGCGTTGACTGTCAATCCGACTTTAGATGGCCAGGCATGTATATCCCGACGCGCCCGATCCGTCAAAAGCTGATTGTTGGAAGGCACTTTTCGCTCATGACAACTGCAACGTTATCTGTGCACGCCGCAAGTTTGACGTGTCGTTTTTCGAAACACCTCAGCACTTTATTGATTATCAACTTTCTCAGCAGAGGTGATAATACCCTACCCTGCGACATGACCCTGTCTACTGATTTCTTGGCCTCATAAAATCCCTATTGTGACGTTATTCTGCCCGAAAATTGGTTTCCCTACATAAAAAAATTGACTTCCCATTCCCCCATCACCATCTATCCCATCCTCGCGTACTTTTTCTAGAATTTCTTCTTCTTATTCTTATCTGTTATTCCTTTTATCTCCTCGGTTCCTTCGCAAACTATTTCTCTTTTCAACTCCCGAAACGCATTCTCACTCCCAATCGCATTCCCACTCCCACTCCCACTCCAACTTCCACTCCAACTTCCACTCCAACTCCCACTTCAACAACCACTTCCATTACCAATCCAACTCCAACCCCACCCCCGTCTACCTCTTTCTCTTCAATTTCCTCAAATATTTAATCTTTTTAACAAATATTGGATCCTTGCCTCAAATGATTGCGGAGATATAGCGAATTGATGTTTTTTTTTTTTTTGAAGGCTCTATTTTGCCCGAGGCAGTGGCCTACTTTTCCATAATGTTAAAAAGGCAGAAAATAGCGGTTGACTACTGTGAAAGTTTCGTCAAGTTCGGTTGAGTACTTTGGTAGCCAATAGGGCACACACACACGAACCATTTCTATTAAGGTTTTACATACTTTAAACTTAATTGAACTCATAAAAATTTATTGATTTAAGATCGCAATCACTTCCTGATTTGTTTTTTATTTTTGAACCTATGAACCTTGACCTGCAGAGAAGTGGTACATATACGGCATAGGTTCACATAGCAACAACATTTTTTAAATGAATCAAATCGTATTTATTTTCAATTAAATTGACAGTAGCTAATTATTTGTTGAATAAATATAAAACGGCAATAAAAATTAACTTCACCAATCAGTGAGGAAGTAGAGTACGGATAACACGCAAAGTAACCACACTACAAACTAATTACGAAGGGTTCAATATTTTAAACGAGAATTCAATTTTTATAGCATTTTAATACAATTAAAAAACTATAAAATGTCAATTTTAAATTTAAAAAAGTTAAAAAAAACACCACACTTTAACGCCATTTATAAAGCAAATAAGAAATTTTCCAATCTTTCCCACCAACACACTCACACTGCGCTGGGTTGTGCGCACCCTGGCACAAATGATTTGGCCTTGCGCCTGTGTGCGTCGTCTGCTCGACCGTTGATTGAGTTTGGGAAGAAATTAGAGCAATCGACAAATCAAGCAGATAATGCAGCTGATATCAACAATGTATTCCTTTGTATATGAGTGTGTATGTATGTGTGTGTGCAAAACGTTTGTGTGACAGCCAGAAAAGGAATTGAATAGATTTGTTTGTTGTACTTGGCATGATTGCCGAGCGAGTATAAAAGCAACTTAACCATGGCATGGCAAACTCGTGCAAAGCAAGGCGAGTATAAATAAAGGTTTGAAGAAAAACGACCTACAAAAGCAAATCGAACAACAACTAATGACCTCCATAGCGCCCATTCAAATCGCTTATATAGATGCATACTTACAAAACGTAGTTACACTCAAGTACAAGTAGATAAATGCCTTTAACACCCTTTTTCGTTGCTTTCTTCCCTACCACTCTTTGCTCTTGCCTTTTGTGTGTGTGTGTGTGTGTGAGATAGTTTATAGAGCTTTATAACAATGTCCTTGCGTGCTAGCAGCAAATTTTCCTCTTTGGCATTTTCACGATTTGTTTTTTTTTATTTTCTTTATGTGGTTTTACAAATATCCACAGATGCATACATATATGAATGGATTTTTGTGCGAGTTGTATTCGCTTACAACTTTGTTAAGGGAATTGGCTTTTAAAGGCACAGGCTCAATAGATTACCCAAATGTGCTCATATCTTTATTTGTGACCTGCCATTCCCTCGTTAGTCTGCATACTCGAGTAACCGCTTCCAGGAAGAGCCCTGAAAAACTCCGAAATAGTCTCCAAAATCATCTTTAAATTACCCCAAATTGAGCCCGAAGTGATCCCTAAGTGACCCTGAGACGACCCCGAAATAGTCCATAAAATATTCCCAAAATGACCTCCAAATAATCACTATGTGATAAAGATCGAATGTCAAATAATCCAAAAATGACCGCGAAAGTACTACGAGATAGACACACAAATTATTTCAAAAAAAAAAAACAAAACAACAAATGGACCCGTACTGAGCAACGAAGCACATCGAAATAGTCCCTAATTGACAAGGAAAGATCCCCGAATGACTCCCAAACCATCCCAAACTGATTATGAAATACCCTCAAAATGACGCCGAAATAGTCCCTCAGAACACCCTTATGACCAAGAAATGCTCGAGATTTAGCACTTTAAAATATTTCTAAATGAGCCTTAAATTCTCCTCGAGTTGATACCAAAATGACCATGGCAGGCAACATTTAACTGACTCCCAATTAATCCCGAAAGCAGCCTGAAATACCCTCAAGATGATATCGAAATAGTCCCTAAGACCACCGTCATGCGACCCTGAAATGACCTCGAAAAGCCTCCCAATATAATCACTGAAACCATTTCAAAATGACCCTGAAATGATCCCGAAGGAAAGAACGAAATAACCACGGCAGGCAACGCTGAATGGAGCACATAGCAACTTTTTTTATTTGGGTATCGCTCCACTTCAAATAGCTTATCGTTTGTAGTTTCTATTCTGCTATTTTCTCCGCTGAAAGGCACAACGTAGCTCATAGCAAAGCTAGAGCACTGCTATCACTTTCCTAGCTACCGCTGCTCTGGAGTAGCAAATGCAAATACTCTTCAGATACCCCAAAATATGTGAACAAAATCTAACAGACACTGCTAAATACTTTTCAAAGAATCGGCCAGCAATTTATGTGTAACGCGTTTCCGTAATTATCATTGAAAAAATAAACTGGAAGAGGCCTTTCTATTGTGATCTTAATCCGGCATCCGGCCGATCATCTGTTTGTGTCGTCAATGGCAGTTTCGAACCAATTGCTTTTCCTACTTTTAAAAAGTGGCCCTCCCCTCCCCCTTTCGCCCTCTTTCCTATTCTCTTCTATTTCTTTCTCTTATTCCTGCCTTTTATTTTCCTTGTATCCATTCTCTAATACTACTACTGCTACCTCCCACTCCTTGTGTAACGCGTCTCCGTAATGATCTCTTTCAATGATAAACTGAAAGAGGCCTTTCTATTATGATCTAAATCCGTCATCCGAGCGATCATCTGTTTGTGTCGTCTATGGCAATTTCGACCCAATTACTTTTCCTACTTTTAAAAAGTGACCCTCCCCTCCCCCAATTACTTTCTTCCCCATTCTCTTATATTTCTTCCTCTTATTCATGCCTTTTATTTTCCTTATCTCTATTCTCTAATCTTACTACTGCTACCTCCCACTCCTCTACCATTCTCATTCCCATTGGTTTGAGCCAAACAGACTCTAATCTCAGGCAAAGATAATTTATATAGCCAAAAAAAATACGACGTGGTCACGAACACCTAGTGTGAGAGTTTCGCCAATAACGGTTGAGTAACTCCTCGCAAGATTTGCGAGTATTTCGAGAAACGAAAGCGGAGTTCTCGTTTTCTCGGGTCTCAAGATTCTCGCTTGTGTTCAAGAAGAAATCGAAAGCTCTATTTCAAGGCAGCTTCAAGCTTATAAGACTTTGCAAAAATATGATTTGGAAGAACCATTCCGAGTTAGTCAAAAGCAAAAGAGGCGTTTTTTTAACCATTAAATACAAGTTGGGACTAAGTATACTAAGTAGGCAATCAAAAAGGAAATACTTCTAACGACGAAGAAAAATCAAGCTCTATAAGTAATTCATCGTCGGCAGAGGAAGGGGTTGCCCTTGCAGTGTTCGAAAGAAAAATTCTCTCGTAGATTTATGATCTTGTTCGCGATGTTGAAGACGGGTATTAAGAACCATATGACGAGGTACTTTTTGGACAAATTGAAGCAATTGAATGATTTGGTTTCAAAAAACCTATAATCGGTGGGTATCCGGATAGTTCCTCAGAACAACTTTGCCTTCTTACATCAGCTTGAAATCTATTCGTATATCTGTTCCTAGTTTAAACTCCTTTCCACAAATTTATACTTCTGTATTATATGTCACCAAAACATCCTTTATTCTCCTATCAAAGCCCCATCTGGGTATAAAATATTCGTGTCTTCAGTGTCCAATTTTTTTTTCTTATTTGCTTGCGAAGAATTTTTTGCATGCACACTCACCTGGTCCTATCTACATATACACCCATATTCTACCTTTGTTCACATGTTTGTTTATAAAAAAATATATTCACTTTTATATTTGTGACTTATTTTCATGTCCCACTTTCAAAATGTTATTTGCCCAAACCAACTCGTGGTATTTTTACTTTAGTGATTTTGTTTTTTGTCCTGAAATTTTTCTTCTACCATTTTTCCATTTTCTTTGGCTTTTATTTGCGCTTTTACAGAAAACTACGTTTACATTGCTTTAACGATGTTTGTGTGCGAGCGTGCGTAAGAACAAAAATTGTATTTTTATTGAAATCGATTTACTATAAAATATACGAACGACATATTAAAGCTTAAGCTGTATTGGTGCATGTCGTTCGACATTTGTTGGCTTATGTCCTTTAGAAGTTTATTAAGGTAGGTAATTTTAAATTTTTAATATCCCCTCGAGGGATTTAAATTGTTAAACTGAAAACATAAAAATAATGTCGTTGATAGTAAGTCGCCTTGATGAATGGGGTCAAGCAAAAACAGTAGATCATGGTTAATAACAGGAAAGAAGTTTTATTGTGGGGTTGTTTACAGCCAGCAGTAGATGGACAAAGGCATCAGCTCCACTACAACTTAGGGAGATAAAGACTAATGACGACGGATGGACGGCCTAACAGAAACCGGTTTCTTCGGTCGGGTAACCAAAGACTTTTCCTACTGAACCAGACCTCAAAGTTACCGGATAGTGTGTTTAGCGTTGTTGAGACTACAACACCTCTGTCGAGTAGTACCAAAACGATGAATAAATAATTCAAGAATACGGCTCTTTGCGATGATAAAAGGCTTATAGGAACTGTAATTTGCCTGGTTGTTTTGGGACGTAAGCTTGCATGGAAGGCAATATCAATGGGTAGAGCATCAAGCTTTCGCTATCAAGAAAATAGATCCCACATTGGGTGCCTGGGTTATATAACTGGATGTGGTGATAAGTCAAAATCACACAACTGGCTGATGGTGTGAGTGTTGAATAGGAGAGGCAGGTTGTCTCAGATACTCTTAAGCTCAAAGTCGTGGGTTCGGCCCCAACTTAGGATGCCATTGTTGTAGTAGGTAACTGATTGAAGCAGCAACAGCAACGACAATGAGAAGAAAAAGCTGAATAAGAAGAACGAGAATATGAAAACTAAGCGAGGAGAAACTTCTCTAAAAATCTACACCCAACCATTTCAATTCAATGGAAGAGCTCCATGGTTGTAAGAGAATTCGAATACAGAAGGGTTTAGGTATCAAACACAAAGTAAAGATAAATAAGTTAATTGCAAAGAACCTGATAAAAATGAAGGAAACGATGAATGTTAAAATCAGCAAAGAATGATAAAAAGCAAAAAGAACAAAGAAGAGTTTATTGATCGGGAAGAGGATGAAGACAAATAAAAAACTACAAAGAAGCAGATAACGAAGGAAACCATCAGTAATTATAAGAACAAGGAAAGATAGAGAGCAAAACGTTAGAAAGAGAGGTAGGAAAATAAGAAAAAGAAAAGATAACAGAAACCTCATAAATAACCAACTAAAGTCAACTTTAATCGACATATGTAAAAAATAATATACAAATTAATGAAAGTAACGAAGAGGTTGATATACAAATGGAAAAGGAAAAGACAAAGAGCACTGAGTTGTAACTGAATCGAAAAACAACATACAATCGAAGAGAAAGAAGTCTGATGTGAATAGACGACATGGAAGGGGAGATAGAAGAGTTCCATTGTGAAGAAGAAATATGAAGAACAGCATACATGAAAAATATATGGTAGAGAATAGTCCACACTAATTTTAAAAGGAAGAAAGAGAAAGAAAACAGTTTAAGTTTAGTAAGAAGACGATCAAAAGGACAAAGTATACGAAACATTAAAGAAAGAAACAAACACCAAATAGCTAAACATAGTTTTACTTTATGATGAAAAGTGAACGTGACCAGCTCAATACACATTTCGGCGCGTAGTAAGGCCAATGAAGTAAAAGATGAGACTGCTTACCCAAATCCACCTACCGTAATTCGCTGCAAAAACCTAATAAACATTACTCTCAGTCTGGCTATGGGCTTAGCAGTAAAAATAATGAATTTGATCACCTACAACAGGTTTTTATAGATTTCGTGTACGTTGATTTTTCGCAAATGACGTAAACGGCAGCGGTTAAAATAAAACTTTTTTGTTTGTGTATTGTTTGACAAAGGAAATACGTGAAATGTTCACAAAAATTAAATTAGTTGGTGCGTGCGATAAATTTGTGGTAAAACAGAAGAGGGAAACAATACGAAAACTTTGAGCATAAAACAAAAATACAAATAAAAGTCGATATTACTTATTGGAAAGTTGCGAAATCTTCCGGTCACCCCCCTGCTAAGCGGGCAACACAATCCACACGAGTAGAGTGTGAATTTGTAGATTTTCTGGAAAATTCGGTGCTTTAAATTTAGTGCTTTTACCAATTTTTATGTCACAATTTGGCCAAAAAATAAAAATAAATGCTAATAAAAGTTTACTACAGTTTTTGTTAGCTTGAGGTACGAAACATTTTCATACAAATATAATATATATACACTAAAAAAAACCATCGAAAAACTGAGGAACAAATTTATAAAAAATTTTCCGTCTAAATAATGAAAAGCTTTATACAAAAATAAGAACTTCTATTATTTAATTGAAATTTTCCCCAATTAATCGAGAAAGTCCAATGTCTCTAATCAAGTGCCGTTGAATGAGCCTAAAAATATTCCACACAATTTGGATTAAGTAGACAGAGTATATATGTACCTAGTTTTGCATAAAAGGAATAGCAACAAAAAGACAGTACTTAGAAAGAAATCACTAAGCGTACAGCGCGATATTCATGTAGCTGAGTGAAAAGAGGCACCTCTGCACCAGTATGAATGTTGTAGATTTCGAATTCCAAACTCTGCTCCCGAAAAACAAGCTGATGATGGAGAAAAATTCAAAAACATGTCAAGTAACCAACGCCGAGATTAATTTTGTTATTTTTTTCTAATATCAATAACAAAAACAATTGAACACAGTAATATGAGTCGGACTCGCTAATTAAATACTATAAAAAATATTGTTATGATAGCGAGCAGCAGAAGCATGCGCTGCTACAAACTACAATATCACTAACGAAGTTCCGTTGAGCGAGTTTTAAAATATTCCACACAATTTGGATTAAAAACATTGAGTATATATGTACCGAAATGTGTATGAAAGGAAAAGCAACAAAAACGCAATACTAAGAGACAAATTGCAAAGTGTTCGGCGTGACATTTATATGGCTGAATGGATAGAAGCCAGAGAACTGCAAACACCACAATTTTCTTGATTTAATCAAACACTAAAACTTGCATTCACATTCAATCACGCCAATAAACTCATAATTGAATAAACTCATTATTGAATAAACTCAGCATCCGCCTTCACTAGACTCCGTTAGCATGATTGCGATCGAATGACCGAACAGGTTTTGCGTACGATTGTATGGATCAAACGAAGGCAAGCGGAGAATAAAATCAAAGCACGAGAATTAGTATCGTTTACAAGCCAACCTAATAAAACCGCACTGCGTTTTTTAGCACATGCAAACAACCGGAGTTTTTTGCCCTAACCCAAATAAGCATGCTTTGCGACCAGGCATGCTTAACCAACGAACCGATATCATTTCGTTACGATAATTAACGTTAATAAACGAAACAAAGTCATTTCGTTTCGTTTATTAACGTTAAGAACGTCAAATTAACGAAATGATTTTGTTTCGTTTTCGGCCATATCAAAACGAAATCAAATCGTTTATGTCGATTATTAATTTCAAACTATGCTGGCAAAGCTGATTGATGGCGAAGTCATTAAAGGTGAAAGCATTAGCCAAACTGATTGCAACTTTTCTCATGAATTTTGACAGTACGAACATTTCTCAGAGTATTTTTGATATTACCACCAACGAATGACACGGCTTCACCATGGCTATATCATTGCTAGCACAATTCAAACATAAAGCATGACGTTTTTGTTAACGTTTTTAACGTTAACGAAAGCTTTTCGTTTCGGTTAAAAACGACATATAATTTATCTTGATAATTTCTTTATCGATAATATTTTGAAGTGATTCAACTGAAACGGTGGACATTTTCTGATAAACGATTAGCTTAACGTTAAGGTGTGCAAACGTCAAATCTATATGTCACGCAGAACAAAAATTGGAAATCGAGTTAGGTTTTCACGCAGCAAATTCAATTTGGGTTGCTCTCATACAAGTTGTATGTGCATGAGACATTTTTGGCAGAAAATGACTTGCGTGCGTTAACATTAGGTTGGCATGTTAGTTCGGCAAATAAACAGAATCGTAAGCAATGTTTATATGTAGCTTGTTGCCGTGACGTAAGGGCAGAAGAATCATGCAAATATTCAGACGCATGGAGTTTTCATATTTGCCTTTTCATTCCGATGAATGTAATCGCTGTTGAGGCAAACGAGCAAACGCCTGAATTGATTATATTTACACATGCAATAAGTTGGTTGATTTTAAATCAATGTCGATTATGTTCGTTTAAGCAAGTTGGATCATTGAACACGATCATGTTGCCGAATATAATCGAACGTTGTTGTGTTCGATTTTTGCTGTTCGCTGATAGAAACACAACTCACGAAAATCTAGCTGATTAAGCAGCGAAATTTAGAAACATGTCTTAGTAACCATCGCCGTATGCAAATTTTTTAATTTTTCTCAAATATCAATAAAACAAAAACCAAGAAAACTTTTTTGAAAATGTTTTTCTTATTTTAGTTAAGTGTTTTATCTGTGTATAGTATTAGCGTATGTATATTAAATTATGTTGACAAATACTGGCAAAAGAAATTTATATCTAATTTTTATTAATATAAGTAATTAAACTTGCATAATAAAATGTTTATTAAATAAATTTATATTCATCACAATATATTTATCACAACAACAAAACAACTTGGTTGCCCTTTTTTGAGTCATGTGAACCAACACATTTCACACGTTCTTTGTTTTAGCTTTAAAATGTATTGCTCTAGAAAAAAATAAAAGCAAATGCTTCCTTCCTCTTGCTTACCCTCATTATGTACTGTGCTCTACCCGCCCCTTTTTGCCTTAATTTATGGCACTCATACACAAATTTGACAAATGCGGGAATTTTTTTCAATTTTGTTTACCACTCGTATCAATTTTTGATGACTTCCCTGTTATAGTTTTGGTTTTTTCTTCTTATTTATTTGTTTAAAGTCACGCTCATTTGCACACACTCTACTTGAAAACAAATTGTTGCCTACGTACATGTATGGGGGTATTCACAAGGATTCGCTAAGTTGGTGGCTATCATAAACTAGAAAATTAGACTATCTTTATGTAAATGGTAATTATTTGTCTTTGTGAGAATGGAGACCACTATAGTAGAACATTGTCTTGTTTTGTTATCTGGTCAACTTTTGAAGAACTTTTATTAATCCCAATGTTCCTTTATACAAACATATTTATTTCCGCGTATAAAAACTTTAAGATGAAGGGCTTTACCCACCTTTTTACAATAGATATGTTTCTGAGCACTGTGAAGTTGGCACCCACATGCTACATGTGCGAGTAATTATCATTCGTCATTCGTTTGTCCATGTTTATCCAGGAAAATTTTCTGTTTGTCCACCTATTGTTAAAAAGTTATTTAAAAACAAGTAAAGGTCTCTAAGTTCGAGTGTAACCGAACATTATATACTCAGCGTGAGCTTCAATTGTACATTTAATTTCAGATAAATTACTCTTCTACATAACACGTGACACCGCCCGTTTAAAAAAATATGTCTCCCCATTTCTCTTACAATAAATCTTGATAAGTGAAATATTATTCATTCAAAATTACTTTTTGCAAAGTTATAGCTTATTATTCTAGTCTACGAACCTTTTAAACTTGTTTTATATCTAAGTGGTCTTTAATCGATCCCATCCATTTTTACTAGAAATATTTTCTGCTATAGGGAAAATTTGTGTACCCAATTTTATTACGATCCGTTAATTTTTCTTCGAGTTATGGCTCCCGAAACATAGAAAATTGCTTAGTCATAAAAGGGGCGATGCCACGCCCATTTTTTTTAAATTAAAAGTTTTTCCTATTTATTGTTATAAATCCACTTGGGAAATGAAATACCATTGATATAAAGCTCTTTTTTTTGCAAAGATATAGCTTATTTTATTCATCCACGACCCTTTTTAAAATATTTTATATAAAAGTGGGCGTGGTCCCTAACCGATTTCGTTAGTTTTTCTTCAAAGCATTCCCTATAGTAAAGGCAACCTCTCTGCCGAATTTTGTTACGATAGGTTTAACGATTTTTGATTTATGATTAATAATTTTTGTAAAATTGATTTTATCACAAGTGGGCAGTCTTAATATCAGTCCACATGTCAAATTTCAACATTATAGGTGTATTATTTTCTAAATAATCAGGTTTTTTGTGTTTTCCAAAATTTTATATATATAAAAAGTGGGCGTGGGTATTATCCATTTCGCTCATTTTCAATACCAATCTATTCTGGGTCCAGATAAGCTCGTGTACCAAATTTGGTACAATATTTAGTCAAGTTATCGTACGGACGGAGGGACGGACTCACGGACGGACATGGCTCAATCAAATTTTTTTTCGCTACTGATGATTTTGATATATGGAAATCTATACCTATCTCGTTTCCTTTATACCTGTACAACAAACCATTATCCAATCAAAGTTAATATACTCTGTGTGCAAAGCGCAATTACACGTGAAGTTGGCAAATGTTATTCGTTTGTCCATGTTGGTCTAGGAAAAATTTTCCTTTGTCCACTGTTCATAACTGTATATCAGAAAAAAACATTTATTAATATGCCGTTCTTTGGTGACTAAAACAATTGTATGACCAGTTTACTGTTGGTCGATTTTCGTTCTGATTTATTTTACCATTTAGTGTATACAAAGTACCTATATTACTCTCTCTTAAGTTAATTGGTATGCGTTGAACATTAGTGCTAATATTTATCTATATACATATCATAGACAGAGAAACTTGCTCTTTAGTTGGTTACGCAGAGTTGTGTGGATGTGAACGCAGCCTTTTCATAATGTGATGTAGCCAAGTTCTTCACCTTAGAAACTGTCAAATGCGAAAAGCAGTGGTGACACGGATAGGTGTAATCAAAACAAACTAGAACAATTAAACATTGAAAGTTCATCAGGAATTAAGTGGTTGCAGATTCGTCCATGCTCCTCCCAATACTGCTTTTGTGCAGTATTGTATTCATTGTAATTGTTGGGCATGTTTGTGTTGTGGCTACTTTCGGTAAATTGAATGCGAAATCGTGTGTTGATTCAAATACTTTCCGCGGTGGTGTTGTACTGCCGGATTGGCAGAAGGCACAGTTTGCTTACCGGTCGTTTCAATGTGCCATCCTTAGTTTTCAATGTAACAACGCGAACTAGTGCATCCGACCCGGGATGAACCTCGATTACTCTCCCTCTTGCCCATTCATTTGGTGTTAAGCGATCGTCTTTTATGAGCACCAAGTCTTTCACTTCTAGGTTATGTTGCTCTTGCTGCCATTTCGGACGATTTTGTAGATGCGACAGCCAGTCAGATGACCAACGTGACCAAAACTGTTGAATCATTCGTTGCAAGGCAATATAATTGCTGCTAAGCGATAGCGTTGATATTGCTCTCTCTGGGGGTGGGGCTAGTAATGCATCGCCGATTAAAAAGTGGCCCGGAGTCAGCACTTTTAAATCGTCAGGGTCAGCGGTAAGTGGGCACAAAGGTCGCGAATTTAAACAGGCCTCGATGCGAATCAACACGTTTGTTAGCTCCTCATACGTCATGCGAGTACTTTGCGCAACACGTTTGAGATGGTGTTTTATGGATTTCACATTGGCTTCCCAAAGCCCACCAAAATTAGGTGCATGTGGTGGGTTAAAATGCCATTGTATGCCCTGCTCCGCAAGTTTGGGTACTATTTCCCTCTCTATGGAGTCCTGGTACGCCCTTGTGTTTAAAATATTGTCAGCGCCTATGAAATTTGTGCCGTTGTCGCTGAAAATGTCACGACATAAGCCACGACGGCCTATGAATCTATGTAATGCCATGAGAAAAAGTTCAGTTGACATTCCGGTAACGACCTCCAAATGCACAGCTTTCGTTGCCAGGCAGATAAAGATGACAATATACCCTTTGTATGCAGTATTACCTCGGAATTTTGAGGATTTTAGATCACATGCGCCAGTATAATCCGTGCCAGTAGCTTCAAATGGTCTTGTTGGTTGGTTGATTCGGTGGAAAGGTAAGTTTCCCATCATTTGGTGGGATATTTCAGGTTTGTTTCGAAAGCATGTTATGCACTTTCGAATTCGTGCAGCTACACGTTGTCGACCTCGAACAATCCAATATTGTTGTCGTAAATTCGTCAGAGTTAGTTGCACTCCTCCGTGCAACGTGTTGTTGTGTGCATTGTCAATCAATAAATTGGTGAAGTGATGATGACTTGGAACGATTATAGGGTGCTTCTGCCGGTAGGGTATAGTTGATCGGTGTAGTCTTCCTCCTACCCGAAGCAATCCGGTTGAAGTCTCGACGAAAGGTGCTAAACCCCTGATTGTCGATTTTGCTGGCAACGGATCATTAGAATTAATACAGGACAGATCACTTGCGAAAGAGTCCTGTTGCACTAACTTAATTAGCTTAATTAAGCTATCGCGTAACTCGTTCACTTGAAGCGGCCCATTCTTGCGCTGTGCTCTGTTGTCTTTAAGTGAGTTGAAAACAAATCGATGAATCCAGGCGGATATGCGAATTAGTTTGGTTAGCGATGAATAATGATACAGGATTGAATCTCCTTGTATGCCGACGTGAACATGGACTTTAGCAGACTTGGCTTCCAATTCCTCTTCGTTAAATTTGTGACCGTGTTTATGAAACTTTGGCCAGGTATCACTAGGTTGCCGGAGCCAGGTTGGCCCCTTCCACCACAAATTGAATGTTGATAACTGTTTTGGCATTAAACCGCGAGTTGCACAATCAGCCGGATTGTTCTTTGTATCAACGTGGCTCCAATTTTCTATAGCTGACTTTGACTGTATTTTACTGACGCGATTCGCTACAAATACTTTCCATCGGGTTGTGTCGCCATGAATCCAGTGCAATATAATCATTGCGTCACTCCAAAAATACATTGGAATCTCATCGATGTGCACCTTCAAGATTTTCTTCGCCCATGAAGCTATGCGTGTGGCTAATTCGGCGGCACACAATTCTACTCGAGGAATTGTTAATGTTGGCTTCGTTGGTGTTGCTTTCGATTTGGCAGTCAGCAGTTGTGTGTTCACGTTACCATTTTCTTCGATGATGCGAATATATACACAAGCAGCGAATGCCACGCTGGAGCCATCGCAAAACATATGCAATTCTGCAGACTGTATTCTTGGTGAGTATTTGATCCATCGTGGAATGGATATTTCGTTGATAGATGGGAGCTCGGTAGTGAATTCGGCCCAAGCCTCGTTCAGCTTTTCGGAAACCTTATCGTCCCACCCCAATGGAGCATGCTCTCGCTCCTGGTTGTATGGCCGAACTTTTTTTAAAATAATTTTTGCGATCACGAAGATTGGCGCGATGAGTCCCAATGGGTCAAATAACCGAACCGTGGTTGACAAAATAGTTCATCTTGTAGCAATAGTTGGAACGTCAAATCTTAATTGAAACTTGAACAGATCTTCGTGTGGCTGCCAATTCATGCCCAACGTCTTAACCGTGTCGTCGCTGTGCAGTTGTCGTGACGAGCTCGTGTATCGCTGTTCAAGTGGAATTGATTCCAATAGTGAGGGATGACTGGCAGACCATTTTCTCAACTCCATGCCGGCTGACTGTAGTGCCGATTTCACTTGCTTTAGTTTATTTAAAGCAGATTCCACTGAATGGTCTCCTGATTGCACGTCGTCTACGTACATTTCTCTCTTCAACACATTTTCTGCCAGTGGGTGGCGTTCCTTTTCGTCGTCCGCGATTCTGTTTATGACACTGATAGCAGTACATGGTGCCGAAGCAGTACCAAATGTGACAGTTGTAAGGCAATATTCCTCTATGTCACCTTGATTGTTGCGCCATAGCATTTTTGATATGGTATGTCATCCGGGTGCATTTCGATGCACCTATACATTTTTTGCACATCGGCGTTGAAAGCAAACTCATATAATCTCCAATTGAACAATACTGCTGGGAGCTCGGTTTGGAGCGCTGGCCCGATGCACAAAATATCATTCAGTGCCCTTCCGTTGGACGTTTTTGCTGACGCATCAAAGACAACCCGAAGTTTGGTGGTCAAACTGCTTTCTCGGATCACTGCATGATGTGGTAAGACACACGCCGTAACTGCTGTTTGCTTTGCAGTGGTGATAGTAAGATGTTCATCTTCTGTAGATGTCGATGGAACTATTTGGTTTAATTGAAAATATTCTTGAATCGCTTCGGTATAACTTTCCATGATCTTTTCTGTACGAAGAAAACGCCGTTCTAGTTGTTGGAATCGATTGTTAGCCATTTGTCTTGATCGACCTAATGTTTGGGTTGGATCAAAGTACGTTTTTAGTGGTAATCGAACTAGATACTTCCCTGTTGGTTGTCGAACGCAATTTTGATTGAAGAAATCGATGAACCATTTCTCCTCCTGTGTTATGCCTCGTTCTTCCGGTATTTGCTCTGATTCGAAGAAACGTTGAACAAGTGTATCCAATTGCGATTTGATTGCTACATGGTGACAATGAACGATGGGTGACGGATTGTAGGTTGCAGTTGATGCAACTTGACCATATAGAATCCAACCAAAATACGAATTTTGCGCAACGGGTTGGTCACGTTGACCGATACGGATATCTCTAAATAAAATTGATGCTTGCATTTCCGTCCCAATGAGTAAATCAACGTTGCTTGGACGAAAATATGTTGGATCTGCCAACTCCAGACCATTGATGTGTGACCAATAATTTGGCTCGATTAGCTTACTTGGTAGCTGCGATGTGACTTTGTCCATTACAAATGCCAGTTGTACGAATGCCTCAAAGTGAGGATTGAGGCTTGATCGAAGTTGAAAGCTGACGCACTCTCTGCTAGTGTCGGAACTTCCGCCGATTCCACTCACATTAGTGTGTGTGGGTGTACGATGTAGGCCCAATGCCTGTGCGGCTCGCTTTGTGATGAGAGTGCCCTCCGAGCACTGGTCGATAAGAGCTCTGAGCGTTATTTGCCGTCCAGTATTGACATTGACAACTGGTACTAATGCTGTGGCTAAAACACTTTTGCTGGTTCTTGTGGTGTTAGCTCTGACTTTAAGCTTGCAGCATAGGTTTTTATTTTGGGTGAGCAGGGAGTCTGTGTTGTATTCTGAGCTGATGTCGTAGCATTGTCGGATGAATTGGTGGCTACTGATCTTCCGTTAAAGGAATAATGTAGAAATGTGTGATGTCTTTGGCCACAGTTTCTGCAATTCGATCTGCTCGGACATTTGGAAACGAAATGATTAGTTCCTAAGCAATTTATACATAGATGAAGCTGATCCACCATTGCCTTTTTTGCAAAACAGTCACGAGCGATGAAATCTGGACACGATCGAATATTGTGAGTCCCTGTGCAATTGGGTAGCGTGCATTTTTCTTTAGATACGGACGTAGTGACGTGATAAGTTTTCCTTTGCAATTGTGTTTTGTTTCCTGATTTCTGTTCTATCGAAGATTTAGCCTTTGTTGCTTGGTTCTGTTGATACGATCGTTCTAGCACTGACTGGCTGCTTCGTTCGAGATTACTTACACTTATTAAACGTGTGTTAAGAAATGCCTCGAATTCGGAGTACGTTGGCACCTTACTTTTAGATCCCAAATGGTGCTCCCAAGCCTTTAAGGTCTCTGGAGCTAATTTTTTGATGGCGAAATGCGTTAAGAGATCATTGACATCCGTAACCTTGAGACGACGAAGTTCTGTGGCACAGCCCTTTAAAATGAATTGCAAATGTCTCATTTCGGAAGACTGTTCCTTTGTCATGAACGGTAGCGATATAAATTCATCCACACGCTCAGCGAATACTACGCGCGGGTTGTCATAACGTTGTTTCAGCAGTTCTAGAGCTATCGGGTAGTTTAACTCTGAGAGCTGTAGTTCGTGGATGTCTCTATGCTGTTCAATTTTGAGCGCTGTGCGCAAGTAATGGAATATTTGTATGGAATTCAACTCTGGGTTTTGGTGAACTATGCGAGTGAACGTTTCATTAAAGCTATGCCAGTCTTTTGGATTTCCCGTAAATGACGGTAATGGTATTTCTGGAAACTTGGTTGTGGTGATACTCCGTGGGAACTTTATCCCCGTGCTAGTAGCTGGCGCTGGTTGTGAGGCTGTTGGTGGTGCTGGATACTTCTCCTCTTTCATCTCCGATAGCTCGGGAAACACTTCATCATAATTGTCAAGAAAGGCACCGTATTCATCCTGCTTAAAGTAATCCTCCTCTATATCAGGCGCAGCATTAACTATTATTTTGTGTCTCGTTAGGAACTCTTGACGTCGTTCTTTTAGCGCTTCCAATTTTAAATCAAATAGTCTCACCGTGCGCTTTTCTTGTGCATATTTTTTAAACTTTGATATGTATTCCTTTACTATTTTTGCACTTTCTCGCTGGAGCGCTATAAGACTTTCGAGCGCAAAAGACTCCTCCAATTTTGAAGTATCCATTTTGATTGCAAACCGTTTGTGCTGATTTTTATTAACGTGCGTGGTTAATTCCCTTTGATTCTTATCACACCGGTACAATCGTATATGACTTCGCACTCGTTAGCAGTTGTTGGAATATGTTACCTTCTATGTGAACGGTGCAATCAGAAGTTTTTTTTATAACCAAACGGTAAAGTCGGATGATTAGAACGTTTTTGACTATATTCAATTGTTTTGCTTGTCACTTGATTCCCCTCATGGGCCACCAAAAAATGTTCATAACTGTATATCAGAAAAAAACATTTATTAATATGCCGTTCTTTGGTGACTAAAACAACTGTATGACCAGTTTACTGTTGGTCGATTTTCGTTCTGATTTATTTTACCATTTAGTGTATACAAAGTACCTATATTACTCTCTCTTAAGTTAATTGGTATGCGTTGAACATTAGTGCTAATATTTATCTATATACATATCATAGACAGAGAAACTTGCTCTTTAGTTGGTTACGCAGAGTTGTGTGGATGTGAACGCAGCCTTTTCATAATGTGATGTAGCCAAGTTCTTCACCTTAGAAACTGTCAAATGCGAAAAGCAGTGGTGACACGGATAGGTGTAATCAAAACAAACTAGAACAATTAAACATTGAAAGTTCATCAGGAATTAAGTGGTTGCAGATTCGTCCATCCACCTTTTGTTAAAAAGTTATTTCAGTTTTGCATAGTTTCAGTTACAAAATGCATGAAAGTCCTTTCTTAAATTATAGAAAACAAGTAAGGAAGGTTAAGTTCGGGTATAACCGAACATTACATACTCAGTTGAGAGCTATGGTGACAACATAAGGGAAAATAACCATGTAGGAAAATGAGCCGAGGGTAATCCTGGAATGTGTTTATATGACATGTGTATCAAATGAAATGTATTAAAGCGTATTTTATGAGGGAGTGGGCCATAGTTCTATAGGTGGACGCCATTTAGGGATATCGCCATAATGGTGGATCAGGGTTGACTCTAGAACTTGTTTGTACGATATGGGTATCAAATGAAAGACGCTAATTTTAAAAGGGAGTGGGCCTTAGTTCTATAGGTGGACGCCTTTTGCGAGATATGGGTATCAAACGAAAGGTGTTAATGAGTATTTCAAAAGGGCGTGGGGTTTAGTTCTATAGGTCGACGCCTTTTTGAGATATCGGCATAAAGGTGGACCAGGGGTGACTCTAGAATGCGTTTGTACGATATGGGTCTCAAATGAAAGGCGTTAATGAGTCTTTTTAAAAGGGAGTGGGCCTTAGTTCTATAGGTGGTCGCCTTTTCGAGATATTGCCATAAAGGTGGACCAGGGGTGACTCTAGCCTTTGTTTGTACGATATGGGTATCAAATGAAAGGCGTTAATGAGTCTTTTTAAAAGGGAGTGGGCCTTAGTTTTATAGGTGGACGCCTTTTCGATATATCGCCATAAAGGGGACCAGGGGTGACTCTAGAATGTGTTTGTACGATATGGGTATCAAATTAAAGGTATTAATGAGGATCTTAAAAGGGAGTGGTGGTAGTTGTATCTGTGAAGACGTTTTCCAGATATCGACCGAAATGTGGACCAGTGTGACCCAGAACATCATCTGTTGGATACCGCTAATTTATTTATATATATAATACCACGAACAGTATTCCTACCAAGATTTCAAGGGTTTTTTATTTCGCCCTGCAGAACTTTTTCATTTCATTCTACTTAATATGGTAGGTGTGACATCCATTTTACAAAGTTTTCTAAATTTATATTTAGCGTCAATAAACCAATCCAAATACCATGTTTCATCCCTTTTTTCGAATCTGGTATAGAATTATGGCATTTTTTTCGTTTTTGGTAACTTTCGACATCGAAAAAGTGGACGTGGTCATAGTCGGATTTCTGCCATTTTTTTGCCAATACAAAGTGAGTTCAGATAAGTACGTGAACTGAATTTAGTAAAGATATATCGATGTTTACTCAAGTTATCATGTTAACGGCCGAGCGGAAGGACAGACGGTCGACTGTGTATAAAAACTGGGCGTGGCTTCAACCGATTTCGCCCTTTTTCACAGAAATAAGTTATTGTCCCAGAATCTAAGCCCCTACCAAATTTCACAAGGATTGGGCGGAGCCACGCCCATTTTGAAATTTTCTTTTATTTTTGCATTTTGTTGCACCATAACATTACTGGAGTTGAATGTTGACATAATTTACTTTTATACTGTAAAGATATTAAACTTTTTGTTAAAATTTGACTTTAAAAAAATTTTTTTTTAAGTGGGCGTGGGTGTTCTCCGATTTTGCTAATTTTTATTAAGCATATATATAGTAATAGGGGTAACCTTTCTGCCAAATTTCATCAAGATATCTTCAACGAATGCCAAATTATAGCTTGCAAAAGTGTTTAATTACGTTCTTTTAAAAGTGGGCGGTGCCACGCCCATTGTCCAAAATTTTACTAGTTTTCTATTCTGCGTCATCAGTTCAACCCACCTACCAAGTTTCATCGCTCTATCCATCTTTGGTAATGAATTATCGCACTTTATCGGTTTTTCGAAATTTTCGATATCGAAAAAGTGGGCGTGGTTATAGTCCGATATTGTTCATTTTAAATAGCAATCTGAGATGAGTGATCAGGAACCTACATACCCAATTTCATCAAGATACCTCAAAATTTACTCAAGTTATCATGTTAACGGACAGACGGACGGACGGACATGGCTCAATCAAATTTTTTTCGATCCTGTTGATTTTGATATATGGAAGTCTATATCTATCTCGATTCCTTTATACCTGTACAACCAACCGTTATCCAATCAAAGTTAATATACTCTGTGAGCTCTGCTCAACTGAGTATAAAAAGGAGCCTAACTGGCTTAATTTGATAAAAATTGCCACTGCTATCTTCGTGTCCCTGCAGTACAATGGAATAATTTAATTGTATAAATTATTAATAAGAGAGTGGGTTCGAATCAAACGCAGAACTTTGCAAATTTTTTGTTTTTTTGCTATTTTAGTTATTATCATTTTTTAGAATAGAAGATGAAGACAACTGCCATAGCTAGTGGTAGAACGATACGAGTACTGAGCAAGTAGTATCGATACTTTTTCAAAAAATACTCGAGTATTTCGTACTCGATCCTTTATCCAAGTACTGAGTAAAGCACCTCGATAATTTTCTCCGAGACTTTACCAAGAGCCGATGATCTGCATGATTAAGGTGAACAAAGTTCAGTCCATTAACACCACGACTCAAGCTCCCCATTTAACTTAAATGGTAATATAAACGTGAGGCGTAGCATAACCTGATTAAGGTCTTTTCTTTATTTATTTGATTGAGCAACGCCCAAGATTAATGAAGAGTGTGATGACTAGTACCTAGGGCCTGCCTAATTATTTTCTAGCTTTTACTTAATTGTATATTTTATGTATATATATTACTTAATTAAGTATTTTTCTCAATAAAACCGTTTAACTTAAAAAAATGTGTTTAATTATTTTACTTTCAAGTTTTTACATTTATTTTATTTAATTTCTTATTATTTCTCATTCTGTTTAGTTCGTTTAGTGGCTCATTATTACAAGGACACTTTCCTGATGATTTGTCCTCAATACAAATTCCTTCCAAAGACTTTACTCGACTCACCGCCACGTATGCTTGTCACTCCTCGAACTCCAAAGTATTTTGATATCACTTTTACCGGACTGTATGTAATATTTGTTCCAAAGTCATAGGTCGTTTCTATTCGTGTATGTATTACGTGTTCCAAATTTGAGCTAAATCGGACTACAAATACGATTTTTTTAAATATTTCGATCCATGCGCTACCTATCGAGTTTTTTTCTTATTATTACATTGTCAACGGGTTCTGAACTACATATATTCCAAGTTTCAAGCGTGTAGCTTATCGGGAAGTTACTTAAGTTTCAATTACAAAATTCTGTTCGCCCGCTGAAGTCAAGCTAAATAAAACCGTTTAATTAATAAAAAGGGAAGTTGTATAGGCAAACAATATATTAAACCAACTGAACCAATTATTATGTTCTTCTAATTAGAACGTATTATTGTTAACAATGATATTTTAATTAGATTATACAAACACAGCATGGATACAAAATCATTTTTGATAAAGGTGTTATTGTTACGTGTAAATATTTTTAAATTTAATAAGCTGATATTTCGTACTTTAATTAAAATATCATTGTTAACAAAAAAAAATTCTAATTAGAAGAAAATATTGATTTTAAAGTTGATTTAAGGTATTGTCTGCCAATTCAACAGGTCTCTTAGGCTAACCTAAACTTTCTTAACTAACTTAAAAAACCAATATTTTCTTCGAATTTGTAAACAATGATATTCTAATTGAAGTACGAACAAACAGCTTATTAAATTTGCGTTTCTATACTCTATTTAAAATATCATTGTCACCAATAATACGTTCTAATTCGAACAACATAATAATTTGATCAGTTGGTTTAAGATATTGTTTGCCAATTCAGCTTTCCTTTTTTGTAGATACAAAAAAAATTTTTACAGAATTTCTCTCTTTCAGTTAATTTTTGTCTACGGAAAAAAACCTATTCCATGAAAATTAGGGTTGTTTTCCTAAGGCTCCAGCTATTGGCAGTGATACAGCTGTCAGATCTAGAAGCAGAAAGTGGCATGGGTCCTAGTAAACTTCTAGTATTTGCCAAGAAGACGGATTTATTTTAAAACATAGGTGCTGGTTCGTGATAGAGGTTTTTAGTTTGGTCATTAAATAAACTTATGGTACCACTTCGAACACATTCAGTCTATGTGAGGTTCTCAAGGACCGGTCCGTTCAACCTAACCTGGCTAACCTTTCCTATACCACGTCTCTTAACTTTATTTTTTACACCCCTGTTGTATATAGAAGCTAATTCACTGAATCTAATTATTAGTCAGCTGAATCCATTCGTTTCTGCGATTCTTTCAACACCTACTTTCCAATTTTCTGCATACATCTTGGCATAATTTCTCCTCCACCAAGTTTCTCATTGTTCCGAAGATGCCAAGTATTTGCTGGTAAATTTTTCTTCTGTGGAAAAGCAACTATAAAAGAACTAATGCTGAAGTGTTCAAGTGATAGCATAGAATGCTAACATTTTTATGCTCAGCGTGGTTTGCACACAGAGTATATTACCTTTGATTGGATAACGGTTGGTTGTACAGGTATAAAGGAATCGAGATAGATATAGATATTTTAATCATCAGTATCAAAAAAAAAAAAAAAAAAAAATTGATTAAGCCAATTCCGTCCGTCCATCCGTCTGTCTTGAGCAAATAATGAGATATCTTCACCAAATATAGCCCGGTACACGGGCTTATCTGGACCAAGAATAAATTGGTATTTAAAATGAGCGACATCGGACGCTTATTACGCCCACTTGTTCAATATCAAACCAAAGACCATATTTTCTCCATATCTCGTAAAATGATAATAACGGATTTTGATTAACGCTTGGCAAAATTTTTAAGTTTTCTTCTGCTTGATGTGGGCGACGGCGCCATTCCAATTTTAAAAAATTGTAATAAATTTATATTGTTCAACGCAATTTTTTTTATCCACTCGTCAAGTTTCACCACTTCATCGCTATTTGTAGAAAATTTATTCCTTTTTCCCATTTTTGAAAGTAGGCGTGGATATAACCTGATGTACAAGTTAAAATGTATCGAAATTGTATGGAGTTAGCAGCTTTTCATGATTTTGTTGGAGTTAGTGATCTGTTAGTGAGCTTTTACCGCATCGTCCACGATCTTAATTTATGCTCAAGTTGTGTTGTTAATGGACTGAACTTTGTTGATCTTAAACATGTAGACTATTGGCACTGGGTAAAATATCGGGGAAAAGTATCGATACTTTACTCAGTACTTGGAAAAAAGCATCGACTACGAAATACTCGAGTATTTTTTGAAAAAGTATCGATACTACTTACTCAGTACTCGTAAAAACGTAGAAAATTTTTAAAACAAAAAATTAAATCTCCAAAATGTGTATAAATTCGCCAACCCAAAAATTTATAGATTATGAATATGGCGGAAACCCAAAAACTTATTGGTTGGCTTTTGTTGTTGTTGTAGTGATAAGGACACTTCCTGAAGGCCTTTGGGAGTGTTATCGATGTTGATGGTAGTTCGCCGGATGCAGATCCAGTACGTTGCGGTACCTATCCCGACCATCTCGGGAACGATTTGTTATGATCGCATGCGACCTTCTAGGCCATCTCGCCCTCCCACCCCCTCCACGAGGAGTTCGGGGTGGCCAGATCCTCGGTTCTGAATGAAACAGGATTCGCCACGGATAGGTGAGGCTGAAAATTGGGTTGGAGAAGGTAAATATTGCGCTGGCAAACCCTTGATAGGGTTGCGCTACACAACCCCTTGAATCCATTTGGTATTTTCGTCGCCTCTTACGACAGGCAATCCTACCGCGGGTATATTCTAACCCCCTAACACGCTGGGGGTTGGTTGGCTATGGTATCGTTATGACAAAGGCGTCATTCTATGACTTCAATAACCTATTACATTAATTTCCATAAGGTTAGCAGCCATTTCGCAACTT
Organism: Eurosta solidaginis; assembly: GCF_040869045.1. Taxonomy (NCBI): domain Eukaryota; kingdom Metazoa; phylum Arthropoda; class Insecta; order Diptera; family Tephritidae; genus Eurosta; species Eurosta solidaginis. The sequence goes on from NC_090320.1 coordinate 16,352,355, forward strand.
TCTTTCTATCTCATGAATTATTCATACATCATTGACCTTTAAAGTCGTAAAAAAAAGTTTGGTCTCACAACAAAAGGCGTCACACTTTTATTGCAAACAATCAAAATCATTTATTGACTCGTAATCATAAAAACTTATTTGAACATGAGAAAAATACAAGAAAAGAATATCGCTATTTTGACTGGAATATCACAATATCTCAACTGCTGTTTGGAAAACGCACCATCATAAAACAATTCGAAATTTGGCGTTCAGTCGAGCTAGGGTGATATTCCACTCAACAGTAAATTTAAAACAACGTCCTTTAACTACTTTCTATGGCGGATCTTAAAAATTCGTTAACTTTTAGATTTGTTACATCTGTATACAAACTGGGAATTTTTGAGGTCGAACAACAAGCATGTGCCACTGCACAAAGTTTTCCATCCACAAGAGCCCCTGCTCCAGAGTCTCCATAAGACGGACTTCTTCCAGTACATCCAGCACAAATGAGTGTTCCTCCATGTAGTTGTATACCCATGGGGTTTGCACGCTCATAAATAAAATTGCACCGTTCTAAGAATACTATATACAATTCACCCCTTTTGAGAAGATGGGGTGGAGTTCTAGTCCTTAGTTTTTCCGAACCCCATCCACTAATTTTCAGTGGTGTTTCCGGTATTAATTGACTTTCACAAAGAGTTATTGGTTTTACTTGATCTTCCTCCCAAAACAATCCATCCACCTTAACCACTGATATATCCATAAATGGTGACTGTTTATAATAGTCACAAGGATGAAGTACATCCCTCACATTGCGCTGTTGCCCTCCTCCTGTGTTTAATATATTACTTATATCGGTTGCACCAGCTACAAGGATGAAATGTCTCCGATCTCGCTGAAATGTGCAATGCGCCGCTGTTACCACCGAATGCAAATTTACTAAGGAACCAGCGCAAACATAAAATCCTTTAAAAAAAATGGCTACCGCATGTGGGCTCTGCTCTATTTTTATCTCAACGCCATTTACAAAGCGTAATTGCGCATTCGTATGGATCGAATAGCAGGTAAGCACGAGAGACTGGATCGCGAAATAAATGATTGAATACATTTTAGGTAAGACGTTTTGCACTACTTTTAAATATAAAGTACTACGTGATAAATTTTGTGAGCACTATTTATACCTAATTGAGTCGTATGAATAAAAAACAAATAAAAACTTTTTTCTTATAGATTTCAGGAATACTCCTAGATTTTAATTAAAGCTATACAGAAAAAAAATTTTTTTTAATTAGTTCAACAAACAGATTTTGCTATATTTATTCAAAAATTCAGTGAATTGAGCTCAGCTTTAATAAACACATGATTTAGTTTTTCAAAATATAATTTCCCAGTAATTGTTTGTTTATATATACACTCTAAAAACAGCGTGTAATTTTACCCAAGAAATAAGTTGACCTTTCAACAAAAAAGTGCGTACTAAAGCGAAAATAAACATAACTTTTTGAAACAAATGCACGGAGCTACTGGCAGTTGTGAGGAAAAGCTATCAATAACAACGTATATGAAGGAATGCTATGGAATCCAAAGACAGTTCTTTAACAATTTGGAAACTATACCGTCAATTACAGAAATACAAGCAGCATGGCCATATATTTTTGAAAGCGAATACCTTTCGCAACACTTCGAGCAACTGATGGGTATTAAGGCCCACACATTCACAGAAAGCTTTTTAAATAAATAAATAAAAAAAAAAAACCAGGGTCGAAACATCCAATACTATTGATATATATAGTATGCGGTATTGCAAAATATTTTGGCGAAGACACAAGGTTTATATTTATGCATTTTGATGTAAGTTATAAAAAAATTTTCATATTAAAAAGAAAATACAATTCTAAAAATTATATTTCAGTTTGAAAACACCAAATTTGATGTGATAGCGAAAATTTCAACATGCGCACCTGTCAATACATTTCTTGGTAAGATATATCGTACATATGTACATAAATTGTAAATGAAATAATATATGTAATTTTTTCAGAATATAACATGTCAAAGAAAAATATGTTTACTTATATAGTAATCGAAGAAGTTATTGTTACAGCAAGTAATGACTACAATGTTTTAGCGAGCACTCAACAAATTATTAAACTTTACTTTAATACACTTTATTCAAAAAAAATTTCCCATGGAATTCATGGTACGTTTTTTATAAGCATGACCCCTCTTCTTCGCGAGTTAAAAAAAAAAAAAAACAATATTAATAATTTACAAAAAGTAAATACCTTAATTTGTAAGCTGACAAATTTCGAATAGTTCAAAAAGTTTTTCTCTGAAACAAATATTTACCGAGAAACAAGATTCTTATATATATTGTGACGAATATTAGTGACACTAAATGATACTCACATCCCTAGTCTGATGCTAAATAAATGAAGTCACAACAACAATAAAGCATACAGTCACATGTAACTACATAAGCGAATCAATCATTATGTCTACACATATGTACGTACACGCAGCGGAGAAGCAACGCACAACCACAAGCATATACATATCTGAGATACTCCCGAATGAGATAAGCTATAAAATCGTGCATCTGTAGTTACAGCTGAGAAATTTGATAGCCGATGGCCAATTAGTAGATTCTGGAAATGGAAGCGCCTAGAAGATGCGAACAAGGAAATCAGAGAGTATAAAAGGCAGCAACAGTAGAGGCGCGATAATCAGTTTCGATTAAGCACGCTATCTGTCGAGCAATAGAAGTGTTATTTTGAAAGTACTTGAATAAAGGCCATTTTGCATTATTAAATATTGGAGTTATTTATTCAACAGTTTAGCGATACGAACGTTAGTAGAAGGTTGCAAATAATAGGAATATGCACAAAAAGCACAAAGTGCGAAACAAAATATTTGTATATACATAGATACATAGTTGTAAAAAGTGAATACCTTAATTTGTAAGCTCACCAATATTTAATAATAAAATTTTTTTTCTGAAACAAATTTTCAGCTGGAAACAAAATATCTCTATATAAGCAGTATATGTAGTATAAAACATTTATAACCCACTCAGAATTTGCAAGTTTTAAAGATTTATGGTTATAATTTCTTTTTAATTTTAACATTTCTCTAATAGAAATCTTACTTCAAATCTATGTTTAAACTTTATGTGTATCTTTTAAAACTTCAAATACTAGGTGGGTTATATATATGTAATTTATGAAAAGTTTTCAAAACTGAATTGTATGCACAAACACAATATTTTTATCTTAATACTTTAAATTACTACTTTTATGAATTTTAGGGCTATTGGAAGACATTAACCGAATTAATAATAATGTGACACCAAAATATATATATTTCTTATTTATTGAAATTCTCATTGGTTAAAAACTGATATTTAGTAGAATTTAATTGAATTAAACTTTAGAAAAGAAAATTGATAATTTATTGTGCTTATACACTGGTCGAAATATATGTATATGCAATTTTCACAGGGTTTTGCTCTAGCTAAATTATTTTCGCTATTTGTTTGATACAAATATATTTCAACACATAATAGGCAATATAAGCTTAAGTTTAAAACTATGGACAAAATTTCGTCGTTTTCAAGATTTTACTAACAGTTTTAGAATTCGAGTATGCAGTTTTGTAGTTCATTGAATTTTGTGCAGTGATGTGTTAAGATTAATATTAAGCCGGTAAAAATTTTCCTGATTTTTGACAATTTTTTTTATGACTATAAAAATATTACGTTCAAAAGTTTGTATGAAAGAAAATGTGGCAGTCCATTAAAAAAGTGGTCACAAATAAAAAAAAAAATTTAGCGACTTAAGGTTATCACATCATTATACTAGAATTCAATGCTGCATACTCGAAAAAATTCTAAAAAACTCTAAGTAAAAACTTGAAATTTTTCGCGAAATTTTCATTAAGTCATAAACATTTACTTTTAATGTTTGTATTATATATTTACATATATTTTTATAAAAAGATAGCTAAAATAATCAAACTGGAGCAAAACCAGGTGAAAATTTCAAAAAGCCCTTGCCCGTATGTATATTTCGACTAGTGTAGGGTTAAAGTTGAAATTTACACATCGATGGGTAATACTGTGTAAGTTTACAACTTCGGTGCTTAAGCTATTAAACATATAAAGCGTAAATTTGCGATTGACTACACATTTAATGTTTAACCTTCGTACACATAAATTGTTTAATTTTACGCGTAAACTTTCCGTGTGTAAAATTGCTGCTATTATAATAGGTAAACAGTTGCCTACATTAATAGCGGTAAGTTTACAGAATTTTTTTTAGTGTGTATATCTATCTCGATTCTTTATACCTGTACAACCAACCGTTATCCAATCAAAGTTAATATACTCTGCGCGCAAACCATGCTGAGTATAAAAATGTTAGCATTCTATGCTGTCAACTGAACACTTCAGCATTAGTTCTTTTATAGTTCTTTTACCTCAGAAGTAAAATTTACCAGCAAATACCTGGTATCTTCGGAACAATGATAAAATTGGGGGAGGAGAAATTATGCCAAGATGTATGCAAGAAATTGGAAAGTAGGTGTTGAAAGAATCGCAGAAACAAATGGATTCAGCTGACTAATAATCAGATTCAGTGAATTAGCTTCTATATACAACAGGGGTGTAAAAAAGAAAGTTAAGAGATGTGGTGTAGGAAAGGTTAGCTAGGTTAGGTTGAACGGACCGGTCTTTGATAACCTCACATAGACTTAATGCGTTTGTGGTGGTACCAGAAGCTTGTTCAACGACCAAACTAAAAACCTTTATCACGCACCAGCGCCTATGTTTTAAAATAAATCCGTCTTCTTGGCAAATACTAGAAGTTTACTAGGACCCATGCCACTTGCTACTTTTAGATCTGACAGCTGTATCACTCCTAATAGCTGGAGCCTTAGGAAAACAGCCCTACTTTTCACGGAATAGGTTTTTTCTGTAGACAAAAGTTAACTGAAAGAAATAAATTCTGTTAGAATTTTTATTTTGTATCTGCAAAAAAACGGAAGTTGAATTGGCAAACAATATCTTAAACCAACTGAACAAATTATTATGTTCTTTTAATTAGAACGTATTATTTTTAACAATTTTATTTTAGTTAGAGTATGGAAACACAAATTTAATAAGCTGTTTGTTCTTACTTTAATTAGAATATCATTGTTAACAAAAGAAGTTCTAATTAGAAGAAAATATTGTTTTTTTTAAGTTAGTTAGTTAAGAAAGGTTAGGTAAGCTTAAGAGACCTGTTGAATTGGCAGACAATACCTTAAATCAACTTAAAAATCAATATTTTCTTCTAATTAGAACTTTTTTTGTTAACAATGATAACAATGATATTTTAATTAAAGTACGTAAAAGCAGCTTATTAAATTTAAGAATATTTACACGTAAGAATAACACCTTTATAAAAATTATTTTGTATCCATGCTGTGTTTGTATAATCTAATTAAAATATCATTGTTAACAATAATACGTTCTAATTAGAAGAACATAATAATTTGTTCAGTTGGTTTAAGATATTGTTTGCCAATTCAACTTCCCTTTTTATCAATTAAACGGTTTTATTTAGCTTGACTTCAGCGTGCGAAGAGAATTTTGTAATTGAAATGTAAATAACTTCCGGTAAAGCTACAAGCTTGAAACTTGGAATATAGTTCAGAACCCGATGACAATGTAATAATAAGGAAAAAACTCCGATAGGTGGCGCATGGATCGAAATACTTCAAAAAATCGTATTTGTGGTCCGATTTAGTTCATATTTGGAACACATAATACATACATGAATAGAAAGCGATCTATGAAAAAAATCACTGCTGGGTGGCGCAATAATCGAGATATTAAAAATAGTCATATTTGTGGTCCGATTTGGCTTATATTTGGAACAAATTTTACACACATTCCGGTGGAAACGACATCAAAATACTGAGACGAGTAAAGTCTTTGGAAGGATTATGTATTGAGGAGTTAGATTGTAACAAATCGTCAGGAAAGAGTCCTTGTAATAATGAGTCACTAAATGAACTAAATAGAATGAGAAATAATAGGCAATTAAATAAAATATTTTAAAATTTTTGGCGACCTTTTTATTCAACTAATTATCCTGTTTTGCTGGCTCGAGGTCCGTGTTTTATAAATAAAACACAATTGTTTCTTTTTTCAAAAAACCGATATATTGCGATTGCTCTACGGCAATCGTCTTCAAGGTTACAGAGCTAATCTAATATATAAAATTCTTCTTTCACGGTGTTAGAGGCTTAACTCCTCCGAAACGGCTGAACCGATTCTCATGAAATTTTGTGAGCATATTGGGTAGGTCTGAGAATCGGCCAGCGTCTACATTTTGCTTTGCTACGTGCCTAGGGTCTTGAGATCAAAACGTGGACCCGGGTACCCCTATAATGTGTTTATACAACATGGATATCAAATGAAATCTGTTGATGAGTGCTATAGTTCATGATAATTTTCATACAACTGGGAGGCTAGGGTCTCGAGATATAGCCCAAAACGTGGACCCGGGTACCCCTAGAATGTGTTTATACAATATGGATATCAAATGAACGCTGTTGATGAGGGATAGGGCCCAAAACGTGGACCCGGCTGCCCCTAGAATGTGTTTATAGAATATGGATATCAAATGAACGCTGTTGATGAGTGCTATAGTACAGGATAATTTTCATACAACTGGGAGGCTAGGGTCTTGAGATATAGCCCAAAACGTGGACCCGGGTACCCCTAGAATGTGTTTATACAATACTGATATCAAATGAAAACTGTTGATGAGTGCTATAGTACAGGATAATTTTCATACAACTGGGAGGCTAGGGTCTCGAGATATAGCCCAAAACGTGGACCCGGGTACCCGTAGAATGTGTTTATACAATATTGATATCAAATGAAAACTGCTGATGAGTGCTATAGTACAGGATAATTTTCATACAACTCGGAGGCTAGGGTCTCGAGATAGGGCCCAAAACGTTGACCCGGGTGCCCCTAGAATGTGTTTATACAATATGGATATCAAATGAACGCTGTTGATGAGTGCTATAGTACAGGATAATTTTCATACAACTGGGAGGCTAGGGTCTAGAGATATAGCCCAAAACGTGGACCCGGGTACCCCTAGAATGTGTTTATACAATATGGATATCAAATGAACGCTGTTGATGAGTGCTATAGTACAGGATAATTTTCATACAACTGGGAGGATAGGGTCTCGAGATATAGCCCAAAAGGTAGACCCGGGTACCCCGAGAATGTGTTTATACAATATTGATATCAAATGAAAACTGTCGATGAGTGCTATAGTACAGGATAATTTTCATACAAATGGGAGGCTAGGGTCTCGTGATATAGCCCAAAACGTGGACCCGGGTACCTCTAGAATGTTTTTATATTATGGGTATAAAATTGGAGCTGTTGATGCGTGCTATAATACAGAGTAAGTTTTACACCGCTGAGTGACTAGGGTCTCGAGATATAGGCCAAAACGTGGACCCGGATACCCCTAGAATGTGTGTGTATTATGGATATCAAATGAAAACTGTTGATGTGTGCTATAATACAGAGTAAGTTTTACACCGCTGAGTGACTAGGGTCTCGATATATTGGCCAAAACATGGACCCGGATACCCCTAGAATGTGTGTGTATTATGGATATCAAATGAAAGCTGTTGTTGTGTGCTATAATACAGAGTAAGCTTTACACCGCTGAGTGACTAGGGTCTCGAGATATAGGCCAAAACATGGACCCGGATACCCCTAGAATGAGTGTGTATTATGTATATCAAATGAAAGCTGGTGCTGAGAGCTCTAAAGATCATTGTGATCTTCGATTTAGTCGCATCAACCTGGAAAAACGGATAAATATGCATGCGAAGGCGAAATAAAGACAAGAATTAATAATACCCACATACCTATTTACATACGTCCTATTCCATTTGCCTGAAATTTCGTATATAAATTTGCCTATATTAGTATTTACGATGCTTTTTTCCGGGAAGTATACCAGAGACGGACTGGGATTGGGATTAGGACTAGGACTGGGACAGAGAGTGAGACTCGGAATGGGACTGGAACAAAATACATACCACCCTCTGGGACTGGCAATAAGAGATGAAGAAGAAGGAGAAAAACTTTAGAGAAGAGAAAAGAGAGGAGGAGACTCAGAAAGAGATAGAATGAGACGAAGTTGGAGATGAAGCGAAAAAGACGGAGAGAGGAGTGAATAAAGAGATTAGGAAAAAGTGTAGAGGGGTAGGGGAGAGTTAGACGGAAAAAGCTTATTAAAATATATGCAGATAGGCCAAATTTAGGGCAGAACAACGTCTGCCGGGTCTGCTAGTAAAAATATAATAGGTAGGTTGAACTGGCCGGTCCATGAGTACCTCACATAGACTGATTGAGCCCGTAGTGTTACCAGAAGTTTGTTTTAACGACCAAACTGAAAAACCCTATCAAAAACCAGGACCTATGTTATAAAATAACTCCGTCCTCTTGGCAAATACTAGAAGCTTCCTAGGACTTAAGCCACTTGCTGCTTCTAGATCTGACAGCTGTATCACTCCTAATAGCTGGAGTCTTAACCTGGCAAGTGCAGGGCACGAGCACAGAACGTGCTCGATCGAAAAAAATATAATAACAACAATTAAAAAATATACATATCAAACATAACATATTTACATACTTTTCTTAACACGTTTGCTCTGTGTGACGTGGAGTATGGTACTGTATTTTCGTTAGCAGGTGTTTGTAAATATGAGCGGAATGGTTCACATCGCTCTTATAATTGAGTCGTATGTTTGTCTGTACGTTGATAACATGTAAATCGTTTATTATAGTGTTGTTCTTGTTGCAGTATTTTGGTTTCGTCCGCTAGTTGGACAGTGGGCCATGAGTGTAGTTTTGTGATTTATTAGTTGATGGCGATATTTTAAATCAGATTTGTGTTGTGATAATCTTGTTTTTAATTTTGACTTGGTTGTACCGACATAAATATTATTGCACGTTTCATCAATATTGCCTTTACAGGGAATTTTGTATACAAGGTTGCTTTTGTCCATATTTGATATATTCAATTTGCTTTTATTGAAAATACTTTATAATGTGTTAGAGGGCTTATGTGCTATTTTTACGTTTTATTTGTTATAAAAGTCAGACTTGGCCAGACGCTCTGACAGTTGTGGTACATAAGCCAGCCACTTAAAAATAAATGGTTTCTCGGGGTTTTGAATGTTTTTTTGGAAGTTTAGCTTTTTTTATAAATTTTTTAATCGTGTACTTCGGAAAGTCGTTATTTCTTAATATTGTGAATATTTCTTTCTTTATTTCATCGTGGTATACTTCGTCCGAGCTGTGCAGCGTTCTATCTATACAGCTCATTGCTGTATTAATAATGATATATTTAGGATGTTTTCAATTAAAATTTATTGTTCGTCCTGAAGCTGTAGGTTTTTTATACCACTTTAATTTAAGTTGATTTCCACGTCTATTTATTTCGGTGTCCAGATAAGCTAATATTCCATCATTTTCTATTTCTAAAGTAAATTGTATAATCTTATCAAAATTGTTAAGTGTGTGCAGCGTATTTTGTACCTCATTCTCACGTACTATGGCGAAGAGGTTGTCGACGTATTTTGTAAGTAACCTTGGTTTGTAGCGTAATTTTTCAATACTATTATCTAAAAGTTTTTCCATAATAATATCTGCTATAATTGGAGATTTTGGTGCTCCCATAGGCATTCCTTTCAATTGTGTGGGAAACTCTTGTTATCCGCAGGTAAAGCGAACTTCGGTCCCTTTGCCAATAACGCATTCACCTCTTTCGGAAATTCTAATTTCGTTTTGTTTATAAGCCACTCATCGTGCTTGTTGTTATTAGTGAGTATTTCATTACGTTTCGCTCGGATTTTCTTGTATTTTAACTCTTGGCGCTTTTTAATCTTTGTAATATGTTGTGTTTGTGTTTTATCAGTAGGCTCAAGATTTTCATGAGGTAAAACTGCGTATGGCTATGTAATAATTTATCTATGTCCGTGTGTCTGTCCGAGTCAGATACAAATAATTTCTTATATTTTGTGGAATTACTTATAAACTTAGGAATAATTTTTGTTTTTTTACAATTTAAAAGGAAATTTATATTTGATTTGACTTTTACCAATTTTTTTGATGTTGACAGCAAATTGTTGATTGTTGATCTAGCTGTAAAAAATAAAAATCAGCAATAAGAAGCTCGCACAAAACTTTCGTTGTTAATAACAAACCACACAACAACAAACAAGCTAATATTAAAAACGCGGAAATATTAAAAAACGTAACGGACATTTCGACATATAACGTAAAAAATAGACTGGAGTTCAAGGAAAAGGTGAACAACACTTACGTATTTGACGACGAGAAACTTATTTCCTTCGACGTCGTATCACTCTTTCCGAGCATACATATACAGCTGGCTCTTGACACAATACAAGAAAAATGGGAAATAATTAAAGAATATACTAAGATACCGAAACAGATGTTCATGGAAATATTAAAATTTTGCATTCAAGTGAGCAGATATTTCAAGTTTAAGGATAACATATACACACAATTGAAAGGAATGCCTATGGGAGCACCAAAATCTCCAATTATAGCAGATATTATTATGGAAAAACTTTTAGATAATAGTATTGACAAATTACGCTACAAACCAAGGTTACCTACAAAATACGTCGACGACCTCTTCGCCATAGTACGTGAGAATGCGGTACAAAATACGCTTGACACACTTAACAATTTTGATAAGATTATACAATTTGCTTTAGAAATAGAAAATGATGGAACATTAGCTTATCTGGACACCGAAATAAATAGACGTGGAAATCAACTTAAATTAAAGTGGTATAAAAAACCCACAGCTTCAGGACGAATAATAAACTTTAATTCAAAACATCCTAAATCTATGATTATTAATACAGCAATGAGCTGTATACGTAGAACGCTGAACACCTTGGGCGAAGTATACCACGATGAAATAAAGAAAGAAATATTCACAATATTAAGAAATAACGACTTTCCGAAATACACAATTAAAAAATTTATAAAAAAAAAGCTAAACTTCCAAAAAAATATTCAAAAACCCGACAAACCATTTATTTTTAAGTCGCTGGCTTATGTACCACAACTGTCAGAGTGTCTGGCCAAGTCTGACTGTTATAAAAAAGAAAACGTAAAAATAGCACATAAGCCCTCTAACACATTATAAAATTTTTTCAATAAAACCAAATCGAATATATCAAATATGGACAAAAGCAACGTTGTATACAAAATTCCCTGTAAAGCCCATGTTGATGAAACGTGCAATAACATGTCGGTACAACCATGTCAAAATTAAAAACAAGATTATCACAACACAAATCTGAATTAAAACATCGCCATCAACTAATAAATCGCAAAACTACACTCATGGCCCACTGTCCAACTAGCGGCCACATACCTAACTTTGACGAGACCAAAATATTGCAACAAGAACAACACTATACTAAACGATTTACTCTTGAAATGTTACATATTATCAACGTACAGACAAACATACGACTCAACTATAAGAGTGATGTGGACCATTCCGCTCATATCTACAACACCTGCTAACGAAAATACAGTACCATACTCCACGTCACACAGAGCAAACGTGTTAAGAAAAGTATGTAAATATTGTAACGAATATTAGCAACACTATGCGTACTGTCATCTCTAAGCCGATGCTAAGCAGTGACGTGAATGCACATCAATAAATCAATCATTATGTCTACACATATGTACGTATACGCAGCTGAGAAGCAACGCACAACCACATGCATACATCTGAGATACTCACGAAAGTATGCAATGAGAGAAGCTATAAAAAATGAAGTACTTTAATAAAGGCCATTTTTGCATTATGCAATATTGGAGTTATTTATTCAACAGTTTAGTGATGCGAACGTTAGCAGAAGATTGCAAATAAGAGGATTTGCAGCAAATTCGATACAATATGTTATGATTGATATGTATATTTGTTAATTGTTGTTATTATGTTTTTATTATCTCTGTAACCTTGAAGACGATTGCCGTAGAGCAATTGCAATATATCGGTTTTTTGAAAAAAGAAATATCTGTGTTTAATTTATAAAAGACGGATCTCGAGCCAGCAAAACAGGATAATTAGCTGAAGAAAAAGGCCGCCAAAAATTTTAATTTATTTTATTTAATTGCCTATTATTTCTCATTCTATTTAGTTCATTTAGTGACTCATTATTACAAGGACTCTTTCCTGACGATTTGTTACAATCTAACTCCTCAATACATAATCCTTCCAAAGACTTTACTCGTCCCAGTATTTTGATGTCGTTTCCACCGGAATGTGTGTAAAATTTGTTCCAAATATAAGCCAAATCGGATAACAAATATGACTATTTTTAATATCTCGATTATTGCGCCACCCAGCAGTGATTTTTTTCATAGATCGCGTTCTATTCATGTATGTATTAAGTGTTCCAAATATGAGCCAAATCGAACCACAAATATGATTTTTTAGAATATGCCGATCCATACGCCACCTGGCTGCGATTTCTTTTTTTCATAGGTCGCTTTCTATTCATGTATGTATTATGTGTTCCAAATATGAGATAAATCGGACCACAAATACGATTTTTTGAAGTATTCCGATCCATGCGCCACCTGTCGGGCGTTTTTTCTTATTATTACATTGTCATCGGGTTCTGAACTATATTCCAAGTTTCAAGCTTGTAGCTTTTCCGGAAGTTACTTACATTTCAATTACAAAATTCTCTTCGCACGCTGAAGCTAAGCTAAATAAAACCGTTTAATTGATAAAAAGGGAAGTTGAATTGGCAACCAATATCTTAAACCAACTAAACAAATTATTATGTTCTTCTAATTAGAACGTATTATTGTTAACAATGATATTTTAATTAGATTATACAAACACAGCATGGATACAAAATCATTTTTATAAAGGTGTTATTCTTACGTGTAAATATTCTTAAATTTAATAAGCTGCTTTTTCGTACTTTAATTAAAATATCATTGTTATCATTGTTAACAAAAAAGTTCTAATTAGAAGAAAATATTGATTTTAAAGTTGATTTAAGGTATTGTCTGCCAATTCAACAGGTCTCTTAGGCTAACCTAAACTTTCTTAACTAACTTAAAAAACCAATATTTTCTTCGAATTTGTAAACAATGATATTCTAATTGAAGTACGAACAAACAGCTTATTAAATTTGTGTTTCTATACTTTAATTAAAATATGATTGTTAACAATAATACGTTATAATTCGAAGAACATAATAATTTGTTCAGTTGGTTTAATATATTGGTTGCCAATTCAACTTCCCATTTTTTAGATACAAAAAAAGCTTTTAACGGAATTTCTTTCTTCCAGTTAACTTTTGTATATAGAAAAAACCTATTCCGTGAAAGGTAGGGTTGTTTTCCTAAGGCTCCAGCTATTAGGAGTGATACAGCTGTCAGATCTAGAAGCAGCAAGTGGCATGAGTCCTAGTAATCTTCTAGTATTTGCCAAGAAGACGGATTTATTTTAAAACATAGGTGCTGGTTCGTGATAGGGGTTTTTGGTTTGGTCTTTAAACAAACATCTGGTACCACCACGAACGCATTCAGTCTATGTGAGGTTCTCAAGGACCGGTGCGATCAACTTAACCTAGCTAATCTTTAGTGATTCGAACGTTAGCAGAAGATTGCAAATAAGACGATTTGCAGCAAATTCGTTGGTGTCAGAAGAGGAATTGTTGAATAAATTCCAGAGGACAACAAGGACATGGCAAAGTTCAGTGAATTGAAGATCCAGCAACTGAAGAAGGAGTTGGAGAGCCGTGGATTGAATACAACCGGCACTAAACTCGAACTTCTGGCACGACTACGAGAGGAAATGGAAGCAGAAGAAATTAACGTGGAAGAGTATGTCTTTCCTCTTGATGGCGAGGAGACAACAAAAATTGAAGAGAAAAACGAAACATCGCAGACAGTTTCCAGCACAGACTTGAACATGATATTGGCCGCAATAACTGCTCAAACATGGACAGTGGCATCTCAGCTGGAATCGCAGGAGACACGTTTAACATCCAAGATGGAAAAACAACTAGAATCGCAAGAGAACCGTATAACAGCGAAGATTAAATCACAGGAGACACATATCTCAGAAATGTCGTCAGAAGTAACATCTAAAATTGAAGCACAAGAGGCACGTATATCAGAAATGTCGACACAAATTTCAGCACAGGTATCATCGCAGATCTCTGCACAATTAGAATCGCGTATGGAAGAGAAACTAACGCAGTTCCAGGAAGGGTTCAGTGGTCGACAAGATAAAATGGAGGCCGAGATAGATGCTTTAAAAGATCGTATACAGGAGTTGCAACTAAATGGCCCAGCAGTTTCAGCGAATAATCCAAAGGTAAAAACACCATCCTTTGACGGTTCGGTTCCTTTCCAGGTCTTTAAGCTACAGTTTGAGAAGACCGCAGCAGTGAACAACTGGAATGCTGAAGATTCTTTCCTGTCGATTTGTTACAATCTACCTTCTCAATACATAATCCTTCCAAAGACTTTACTCGTCTCAGTATTTTGATGTCGTTTCCACCGGAATTTGTGTAAAATTTGTTCCAAATATAAGCCAAATCGGACCACAAATACGAATATTTTTAATAGCTCGATTATTGCGCCACCCAGCAGTGATTTTTGTCATAGATCGCGTTCTACTCATGTATGTATTATGTGTTCCAAATATGAGCCAAATCGAACCACAAATATGATTTTTTATAATATGTCGATCCATGCGCCACCTGGCTGCGATTTGTTTTTTCATAGGTCGCTTTCTATTCATGTATGTATTAAGTGTTCCAAATATGAGCTAAATCGGACCACAAATACGATTTTTTGAATTATTTAGATCCATGCGTCACTTATTGGAGTTTTTTTCTTATTATTACATTGTCATCGGGTTCTGAACTATATTCCAAGTTTCAAGCTTGTAGCTTTTCCGCAAGTTACTTACATTTCAATTACAAAATTCTCTTCGCACGCGGAAGTCAAGCTAAATAAAACCGTTTAATTGATAAAAAGGGTAGTTGAATTGGCAAAGAATATCTTAAACCACGTGAACAAATTATTATGTTCTTCTAATTAGAACGTATTATTGTTAACAATGATAGTTTAATTAGATTATACAAACACAGCATGGATACAAAATCATTTTTATAAAGGTGTTATTCTTACGTGTAAATATTTTTAACTTTAATAAGCTGCTTTTTCGTACTTTAATTAAAATATCATTGTTATCATTGTTAACAAAAAAAGTTCTAATTAGAAGAAAATATTGATTTTTAAGTTGATTTAAGGTATTGTCTGCCAATTCAACAGGTCTCTTAAGCTAACCTAAACTTTCTTAACTAACTTAAAAAACCAATATTTTCTTCGAATTTGTAAACAATGATATTCTAATTGAAGTACGAACAAACAGCTTATTAAATTTGTGTTTCTATACTTTAATTAAAATATGATTGTTAACAATAATACGTTATAATTCGAAGAACATAATAATTTGTTCAGTTGGTTTAATATATTGGTTGCCAATTCAACTTCCCATTTTTTTAGATACAAAAAAGCTTTTAACGGAATTTCTTTCTTCCAGTTAACTTTTGTATACAGAAAAAACCCATTCCGTGAAAGGTAGGGTTGTTTTCCTAAGGATCCAGCTATTAGGAGTGATACAGCTGTCAGATCTAGAAGCAGCAAGTGGCATGGGTCCTAGTAAACTTCTAGTATTTGCCAAGAAGAGGGATTTATTTTAAAACATAGGTGCTGGTTCGTGATAGGGGTTTTTGGTTTGGTCGTTAAACAAACATCTGGTACCACCACGAACGCATTCAGTCTATGTGAGGTTCTCAAGGACCGGTCCGATCAACTTAACCTAGCTAATCTTTCCTACACCACGTCTCCTAACTTTATTTTTTACACCCCTGTTGTATATAGAAGCTAATTCACTGAATCTGATTATTAGTCAGCTGAATCTATTTATTTCTGCGATTTTTTCAACACCTACTTTTCAATTTCCTGCATACATCTTGGCATAATTTCTCCTCCACCAAGTTTCTCATTGTACCGAAGATACCAGGTATTTGCTGGTAAATTTTTACTTCTGAGGTAAAAGAACTATAAAAGAACTAAGGCGGAAGTGTTCAAATGACAGCATAGAATGCTAACATTTTTATACTCAGCGTGTTTTGCACACAGAGTATATTAACTTTGATAGGATAACGGTTGGTTTTACAGGTATAAGGGAATCGAGATAGATATAGATATATAAATCATCAATATCGAAAAAAAATCATTAAGCCATGTCCGTCCGTCCATCCGTCTGTCTTGAGCAAATATTGCGATATCTTCACCACATATAGCTCGGATTACGGGCTTATCTGGACCAAGAACAAATTGGTATTTAAAATGAGCGACATCGGACGCTTTTCACGCCCACTTGTTCAATATCAAACTAAAAGCCATGTCTTCGCCATATCGCATAAAGTGATATCAACGGATTTTGATTAACGCTTGGCAAAATTTTTAAGTTTTCTTCTGCTTAATGTGGGCGGCGGCGCCATGCCAATTTTAGAAAATTGTAATAAATTTGTATTGTTCATCGCATTTTTTTTTTATCCACTCATCAATTTTCACCACTTCATCGCTATTTGTTTAAACATTATTTCTTTTTCCCATTTTTGAAAGTAGGCGTGGATATAACCTGATGTACAAATTAAAATGTATTGAAATTGTATGGAGTTAGCAGCTTTTCATGATTTTGTTGGAGTTAGTGCTCTGTTGGTGAGCTTTTACCGCATCTCCCACGATCTTAATTTATGCTCAAGTTGTGTTTTTAATGGACTGAGCTTTCTTGATCATACACATGTAGACCATCGGCTCTTGGTAAAGTATCGGGGAAAATTATCGAAGTACTTTACTTAATACTTGGATAAAGGATCGAGTACGAAATACTCGAGTATTTTTTGAAAAAGTATCGCCACTACTTACTCAGTACTCGTATCGTTCTACCACTAGCTATGGCAGTTGTCTTTATCTTCTATTAAATTAATCGAAAAAAAAAAAAAATTGGTGGGTTTTTCAAAAAAAAAAATTTTTTTTATAACTTTATAACAAAAGGTGGACAAACGAAAATTTTTCCGGAACAAACATGGACAAAGGGTGCACAAACGAATGACTTTTGGTTTTTCTAATTACTCGCACAAGTAGGTGCCAACTTCACAGAGCTATGTTTATGTTGTTACCATCATATTTTTTACCCATACTTCGCAAGGTTTCTCAAAGGCGTGCCTGTGTCTGAGTTCTTAATTATGTGGTTATTTGCTTTTTTATTTTGAACTGAAGAGTCAGGTGCACTTGAGCTAATTTAGCCTATGTATAGTTGCAAAAATTGTATAATGATAAGGGTCACTACTTTGTAATTTGAGTTTTGTGCCTACCGAAGTGTTCATCTTTACGCTTTCGATACATCAAATATTTTTGCCCATAAGCTCACTACCCTCCCGCTTCAGTATTTTGTCATAAATTATACGCTAATTAGTTATTCGCTAATTAGGTGCGAAAACAAAAAAATGTTCCCGCTTTTCTAAGTGCTTTTTTGGTATGCTTCGCCGTGTGCACGTGAGGAAAGCGAAGCACCCTTGTAAAATTTGACATCCTTATCAGATTAAAATGCGACTAAGCCGGTATTTTTTCGCGTTTTAGTTGCCTAGCAGTTGCAAAAAGCACAATTGTGTCACCGTTTCCCAATTGCCTTTTTTTGGATGCTTCACGAACCAAGCGAAGCTCCCTCATGAAAACTTGCCCTTTTTGCTTTTTTGTTTGCACTTAAAAAAAGTAATACAGTTTTTTTTCGCAACTAATTAGCGTCTTATGCGCGACAAACTACCAGCTAAATCGCATTTCGATCAGTGTAGTATAAGTGAGTTTTTACGAAGGTGCTTCGCTAGCTTCATGTTAACTTAGCGAAGCACCCCAAAAAAGCACATAGAACAGCGCGGCTAATTTTTTCTCCTAGCACCGAATTAGCGAATAATTTTCGTAAAAATACCGACCTATAATTTTTGGATCCACGGCGAGTGTTTCGCTAACTTCACTTAATTAATTTTTTTCAAATGAACTCCATATTTTGCTCTATAAATGTTTAAAAGCCTGTTATTAACATGACTACTACTTTAGTCCACTTCAACAAAAATTAAAATTTCCCAAACACAATCCACGATGACCTAACCAGTAAAAGTGGGTAGATATCTCCAAACTCGGAATCTAGATGAAGCTTTGTAGCATTTATGCTATAGCTAATCTCCAAAATAATTTTACTGCAGTAAAGTCATAATTATAATTCTTTTCCAATTCTCCATATACATATAAACAATCGAGATACTATATCTACCTGCAAAGTTTCGAAGTCAAGTTTATTGCCAACTAGCAACAACAAAACTCTTTCGAACTTGTCTCTCAAATCCTGCAATTTGTACAACAACTTCCACTTTACTTGACTAACAACTTTCTTACACGAGTGAGAGCGGGTGGAGGGGCCTAACCATATACAGCAGCGAGCATAAAAATAGCAGTGGCAATGGTTTTAAAATTTCGTCAATAAATTCTTCTTTTCGGTATTTCAAACTTCAAAGAACTTCTGTCAATTTTTCAACTGAAACTTTTGGAACCAATATCAAAAACGTTTTAAGAAAAATTCGAAAATTTACGAATATTTCGTATTTTTTATTTCCAAGTCTCTTCCAACAGCATTGCGACTCGAAAAAGCCCTTTCCTGAGATCACAGCAATGTGATTGGCACTCTGAAAAAGACAGGATGTAGCTACACTAAGCCGGAAGAGATATGTATTTGAAAAGGCTGTGGAGTCTGCGATTTTATTTGCATCCTAGGGGTTTTCGATAACACGACACATCAAGCTATCGAACAACCTATGATTGATACTAAAGAGAGAGATAAAATAAATATTACCCCCCGAATGCATCACTCCGGCAAGGAGTCTCTACCTAAGTGAGACTCTTAAAATATGAAAAACAAAAAGAGTTTGACGAAATTTACTGGAATTGCGCTGCTAATTCTCTGTGCGCTGCTGTACATATATAACATATATATTATATATGTAGATGTAAATAGATATGTATATATGGGCATGTGTTTCTAAATATCCTTGTCTTTATTTTCTATACTCTATATAGATTTTCATTTAATTTCCACGCATGTATTTAATGTGTTTTTAATTTAGTTTTTGGTCGTTTATATAAATTGTGGGCGGCCCAAAGGGGTTAACATTTTTAGCCCAGAAAAGTTAAGCAAAGCTAAGAAAGACGTAAGCAGCGGCGTAGTCAATGGGAAATATGTAGGGGAGGGGTAAGATGAGCTTCTTCCTACATCAGTCAGTGTTACGCATCGTGATAACTCACTTTTTATACCATCAATGGTTAGCAATGTTATGAAAGCTTCCTTACTAAAATTAGCAGATCCCGCGATTTTGGAGGAGCAACATGATTTATACAAAGCTCTAAATTACTCAGTCGCTGAGATTGTGTGACTGTAGCAAACGGCCAATGAACAGAACTATAACTTGAAACTTAGCTGACAATCACGCTTGCGAATAAGCTCTATCACAGATTTCATCAGGCCTCTCGTCACCTTAGAACAATTAACTTGAAAGATACGAATCAGCGAATGTGCAATTTGGTAAAATGGTGCGGCGGTGTCGTTTTCAAAGCCAACTAAGTACCAGTATATGTAGCACACACCCTTCAATCCAACATCTTATTACTCTCAGCACGAAGAACAAGCTCATTGATGCAGCGCAGCTTAATGTTTTTGCGATGAGAGCTGTGATTTAGCCACTGTACGTGAAGATTTTCTCGAATGCAAAATGGCACTGATGACAACGCCGAAACCGGTTTGTCTCCAAAGGGATGACGGAAAATCGTTTGGCATTTCTCCTCATTTCTGCTTTGGCCTTATCTACAGTTAAAGAACGGGGTATGCTGAAATTAAAGAAGATTTCTGGTTGGTTCCAAAAAAAATTCAATAAGATTTCTGGTTGGTTCCAAAAGAACAGAGCGACAAACTTCTTCTTCTTCATATACATGACTTTTACTCTCAGCCGCTCTCCGAACTCTCCCACTCCCTGTATATACTCTGCCTCCCCCCCCCCCCCCCGGCGTTAGAGGTATACCTTCCTGTGTCTACCTGCCAATGAGGGCTCGATATGAATTTCTCAACGCCCGGTCGAATCGGTTGTCTATAAGCCAGCTTATTGGACTAATAACAAGCCGCACTGTGATGGACATGCATGGAGAGCATATGGAACCCCGGAATAATTCTTTAGGTACAACATCTTTTTCGTAGAGCTGTCTAGGCCAGTGGAAACTATATTACGGGAGACTTTGAGGCCACAACTCTTATAAGCTTAGGTGGTATTCTGGGCCTTGAAGAGCGGGCTGCACCCTTAACTAACTTAACCTTTTTCAAAATTTCTACGCCCATTTGTATACTATTCTAATAAATTTACCACTTAACTTGTTGTTGGATGTTTAAAGTTGTTAAATAAATAAAATATTTGGTAAATACAGACATGCATACGTGTGTGAGTAGACCTTTGAGATTTGATATATGCATATGTATGTGTGTGTGTGTATTTCTTTTACAACAAGCCAATTTTGGCGCAAAAGTTTATCTAAATTTCTTTTTTGGTTTATTTACTGTTAGCTTGAAAATGAAACGCTACGTCGTCAACGAACACATACATACGTAAACCCTATAGCCTTATTTTACACATACACACAAACATGCAATCTGCCAATCGGTTTGCATTAACGACATTAGATAAGTTAACGGCATCTAATGTCAATTTAATTATGTGAACTTCAACTGCTGCTTCGCATATCCGTTTCCCATGTGGTAAGAAAACACTTTCAAATGTATGCAGACATATATGTATGTGTGAAACGGGATCAAAATATATATATACAACATGCTCGCAATTGAATTGAGTTTTCGTTATTGGTGTTCTCGTTTTTTTCCCCCAAATTTCTTGTCTGTAATTACCATTTTTTGTAGTTTGTTTATCTGCTATTTTTTTATTTATTTATCGATTTGATTGCTGAAATTTGTTTTAAACGTAATTTTGTTAACGTTAATGCAAGAGGACAATCGAACACGAACTCGTCAAGTTTCAAACGAACTTGTGTGTGTGTGTGTGTTTGTAGTCAGGCCATTGAATTAAGATAATTACAAAGTGAAATGTATTTGACAATAACGAGTACTTAAGAGTAATTATTAATTCTATGGTTTGAAAAAAAATGGGTGACATAAGATCAATGGCAATAATATCAATTGGCCATATGATCTCTTCAAATGGCCGTAAAGTCAATTCAAGTATGAAATTGTCACAACCAGGCATGCTTAACGAACGAAACGATATCATTTCGTTACGATAATCAACGCTAATAAACGAAACGAAGTCACTTCGTTTCCATCATTTGAAACTCATTTGCCGCAAGAGGATTTGTGGGATCTGTGTAAGGCATCTACATAAAAATAAAAACGCCTTCCAAATAAAACATAATAATAATAACAATCCTTGGATGAAATTTTTTTCCAGGTGAAGACAACGGCAAACGTTTGTCTTTTTTGAAGGAAAGGTACTGATGCCCGGGCCTTTGGTTTGGTTGATGTCCGCGTCAAGGCAAAGGCCGACATCCCCGCCATACAGGAAGCACGATGGACGCGACAAGGCAAAAGAACGATATGGCCTCGTAAAGTCGACTGCAATGTCCATATGTGAAAACGCGTAAACGGCGAGGAAATACATACGAAGACAACATTTGATCGCTAATCAGCGACATACGACTTCCTACCACTACAATGGTTATAATCTTACCAGCACAGTCACAATTTAATTATGGTGTTCGCGGATCTACACCAGTGGTGCATAACGTCGGCAGGGCTTCGAATACAAGCACAACTTGTTGGTAATAGAAAGTGTGTGTTTACATGGAGAAAGTTTGAGCACAGAATTCACTCGTGAAATGTTTACTGTTTGAAGTACAAGCTAAAACTGATTGACTGCTTGCTTTACTGAATCTCTGTCGCTGTGCTCATACGACATATGGATGAATGCGTAACAGTTTTCCGAAGCTCTAGAGTGCACCACTGATCTGTATCATCCATATTTATTCTTATAGTGCTCTGAGATATGTAGAGCGAGCGGATAGAGATTTTAAGAGCGGAAACAGTGACATCTGTATGTGTCTCAAGTTCAATAACAGAACAGAACAGATAGATAACCGTAAGACACGGCCGCCAAACGACTGCTGAAATAAAACTTATTTGCTGTTTTTGCCGTAACTCTTGCACATGCCGGCTTTCATTTACTGTAAATTTTGCACCTTCAAAGCCTAACAGCTAAAAAATTTTAAATGTGCACAATCGTTTTGAAAATTTCTATTCAAAAAGGTCAAGAGGTTACGCAGCCTTTCATTTATTTCAGATTTACTTTCTATATTGTAGATATTATTATGCAGCAATATTTCTATTGTGCAGAAACCTTAAAAATAATGAGCGCCTAAAACTTTTAAAGCTCTTTCCATTCACTTTTCCCACGTACGCTGAAGAAAATTCTTTCTCCCACCCATATAAAATTATCTAATAAAATCGCTACAATTTTTATGAAAACAAATAGCTTTTTTCTTTGCTGTTGTAAACAAAAATAAGTAACTGTTTTTGTAATACATACTTACAACTTTGTCTCATTCAAAAATCGATGGAAATATTGCTGCAATTTTTATTTTTGTTGCCACACAAAATTTATAGCTTTCTGCTTGTTGTTTATATTATTGGCATTTCTCTTAGTTAATGTTTATATATTGAGCGGCATTTCGCCTTCTTATATTGCACAGCAGACAAGAAAGTCAAATTAGCCAAGTAGCTTAGCCAAGTTTGTAGCTGAGCTTAAGTATTGTTCGTGCAATCTTCGCAAGATTTTTTGTTTGTTTTGCAGTTTTTTTGAGATTTTTTTATAATTACGATTTGAAATATTAGTTGGTGATGATGCAGGGATTTTTTACATAATGTTGTGTTTGCTTATAAAATAGATTTAGTTTTTTTATACCTTTATATTAAGTCCCTTTCATGTTTGTCCCCTCATTTCCATGCGAATTTATGACCCACGGAAAAGTCTTTTTCGGTAACTTGCCGTTGAGCTAGACACTTGATACTTAGAACATAGTTTAGATCTGGAAGACATTACAATGCAAATGAAAAAACATCTTCTAGGTGGCACATGGATCGAGATATTAGGAAAATTAATTTTAAAATGGAAATTTTGCGATTGACTTTTAACTAGCTTCTCGGTGCTCCAGAGACTTGAAACTTAGCACATAGTTTGCGAGTCGATGACACTACAATTCATGGAAAACAAAATGCCGCCACGTGGCAGACGAATCGAGATAAACGAAAATCCCTGAAAATCATGAAAAAACGCAGGGAATCTTGCAATCGATTTTTGTGTAACTTCCCGGTGAGCAGGAGACATGAAACTTGGGCCGTGGGTCAGAACCCGGTGACAATGCAATGTTTTATCAAAAAAATTTCGCTAGGTGGCGCATGGATCGAGATATTAGGAAAATTAATTTTAATTTGGGAATATTTCAATCCATTTTTAACTAACTTCCCGGTTACCTAGAGACTTGAAACTTGGCACATAGTTAGAGGCCTGGTGACAATAGAACTTATAGAAAACAAAGTTCCGCTAGGTGGCGCGCTAGTCAAGATAACTGCAAATCCTTTAAAAACGGGGGGAATCTTGCGACCGAGTTTCGAGTAACTTCCCGATGAGCTAGAGACATGAAACTTGGGCCGTAATCAAAACCCGGTGACAATGCAATATTTTATCATGCTAGGTAGAGCATGGATAGAGATATTGAGAAAACTAGTTTTAAATTGGGAATCTTGCAATCGATTTTTAACAAACTTCCTGGATATGTAGAGACTTGAAACCTGAAATATAGTTTAAAACTCGGTGACAGTGCAATGTTTGATCAAACGATTTGAGCTAGGTAACGCACAAGTCGAACTATTTAGAAAATTAGGCCATACCTTCATGGCTAGCCTCCTGAGTATTGTAGGCGTTGTAGAATTCTATCACGTTGAATGCCCAACTCAATGCACGTCCTTGTATACTTTTGGGCGTACGCAACTTTACAACGATTCTTTTAGACTTTCAGGCGTATGCGAATTTTACCACGATTTTCAGCTGTGCAAATTAAGTAGCTGACAAACGAGGTGGAATTCTCTTTTTATGATGCGAGGTGGAATTCTCTTGTTTTCGCCAGTGTTGTCAGCGGAAATTTAACTAATTCTCTTAAATATTGCTATTTTGAACAAATAAATAAAGATAAGAATTTTCACTTAGGAATTACTTAAATTACTAATCAAAGTTGCAATTGCCTTTTTGTAGGCAGTACTAAAAAATTTAAAATAAAAAGATGATAAAAAATTTTAAGGAATACGTGTATATAAATGAACCAAAAAATAGAACGCAATTTTTCCTTTAATACAGACATAGTCTTATTGAATTTTGACTAAAAAACTTTAACAATAGCTTTTGTAAAAGAATTTTGGGATTTAAAATTATAAAGGTAGATCGCGTGTTTTAATTTTAAATAATCAATTAGTTAATCCCAAGTACATGGTTTGCCATAAATTTAAAGATTGCGCTCCATCATCATAGTTTTAAGTCCCAAGATTCTTTTACAAGAGCTATTGTTAAAGTTTTTTAGTCAAAATTCAACAAGACTATGTCTGTATTAAAGGAAAAATTGCATTCTATTTTATGGTCCATTTATATAAAGGTAGTCCTTAAAATTTTTTTATTATCTTTTTTTAATTTTACTTTGTGTTGTTATTATGCTTTTCTGCTGATTTTACGATTTTGTTTTTGCTATTCCCTTTTTAGTGTAATTCTTCGCCTCCTTATTTATTCTGTTATTGTTTGCCTTACCTCGTGGGTTCTTTCATTCCACATTATGTTTTTTTGAATTTCTACATATTTTCTTATTTGCATAATTTATAATTTTCTCGCGCATTTCTTTGAAACTCGCTTATCAAATTTTTGTTTCTTATGTTGTTATTTTATTTGTTTTATCTTGTTTAAATATTAGCTCTTACTTTTTTCTGTCGGTAATTTCTTTGGCTAATTGAATAAAGCTTTTTAACGATGTTTTCTTGTTGCGTGGTCTTACGAATGCACAAGAATCTTTAGACAAGCCTGATTTGCATTTTTGTGCACATTTTTATTGGGAGTTCTCAATAATTTTTAATAATAAAAAATAAAGATGTATGAAAAAGTTATTTACTTTGTGCAAATATGCTAATTAATTTATATGCAGGGATCTAAGCGAATACAAAAAAGCCCCCCCGTTAACAATATTTAAGCACCCTGTTTGGCTATTGTTCATTACCTATTCTAAGAAAACACGTTTTTGGTTCATAGGTCATTAAGCGCTCCAATACATTCATCCACTAGTCAAGAAGCAGTTTTGTTAGACTGCGAGGCAGCCTTGCATGTCTGAAATTATAAGGATACGCCTCAATGACAAGCCTCTGCGCAGACATTCTCTGGTTCGTTTTCTTGAAGTTCGGCACATATATCCCAGCTCCCGTTTTTTGGTCATGAAATTTTGATCTATACATTAACAAGACGTCAGTGTAAGACATTGATTTTCTGTTTCCCCGAAGAGTTGTGTCCACAACCCAAAATTTCTCTTTTTGAATAGGAAAGGAAGGTACTCAAGTGCATCCGCAGTGTAAGTTCTCATCGCACCATTTATGCCAACAGTTTTCTTAATTTTGCTATTGCTCTTCTTGGCGTGATCTTCGGCTACCAAAGTCACGAAACATAGGTGATTTTTGGCTTCATATCAGCTCTTGTCGCTTTGTATAAGCTAGTATCTAGTTGAGCACTCCACATAAGGGTTGTATCCAATGTAGCCGCTAGATATTTTTTTCCCATTGTAATTTGGGTTAAGGTGCCACACAGGGATGGTTACTTTTTTCCGGGTAAAAGGCACTAGAACAGTTTTGTTATTGTTTTCTCATGAATCCATGATATTCAGATTACTTAGGCATCTACATGCCCTTATTTGCCCAAGCCATTAAATTTCAGTAAATGAGGGAGCTCATCTATGGCTAGAACCCACAAGATAATGAAGTGTACGTCCCCTTGCGGGCAGCGTTTTTTCCACAACTTTTTCAGCTTTCTCTCAACGCTCCAGACTGATTTTGCTTCTCTTAAGATAGCACCCAGCGAATTATCATTGGGCTTATTGCCTTGCCAACCATAACTTGTTCGATAGCTCAATGTTTCG
Organism: Eurosta solidaginis; assembly: GCF_040869045.1. Classification (NCBI taxonomy): domain Eukaryota; kingdom Metazoa; phylum Arthropoda; class Insecta; order Diptera; family Tephritidae; genus Eurosta; species Eurosta solidaginis. The sequence goes on from NC_090320.1 coordinate 16,378,843, forward strand.
TGTTACCGGAAGCCCCTGATATGTCACTAAAACCACAGAGCGCCACATTTTGGGACTCCCAAGCCTTTTAAATTGTTCTCCGTAACATCGTAAGATTATTTGTCCTATACCAATAATATTTGGTAAATGGTTCATACAGATAGAGGAGATTTGAAAATATGAGTAGTGGAACTCCCGCACCTTTCCCCTTCCAAGTCCCCTGGAGCCTTTCTCTATAATTCTATAACTTTAAATGCATTTAACTCAGTTCTATAATATTTGGTATATGGATCACAGTCATCGTAATTTTTTATTTACAAATTTGCTTTGTCATCAATACGCATTGTTTTGGGGATCAATTAACCCTTACACGTTTATAAGGAAACCAAGGTAGTAACAATAATTTTTTTGGTTTGTATCTTTTTATTTTGGTTTACTTCGACATAAAATTGAAAAAAAAAAAATTTTTATAATTTTTTTATTTATGTGTTTTTCAAAGGGGACATATATGTCCCTATATGCGATAAGATATACATGTTTTTATTTCTCGAAAGAAAAGTAGTTGCGCAGATTTGTTTTAAAATAAACACAAATTATGTTAGGAATAACAAACTTTCTATAAAACCAGTTTCAGGACCGCTATTTTTTCTTCCAGTATACAAGTCAAATTGAAATAAATATCCCGTAGAAGAGTCTGTCCTGCACCATAATTTGAATCCCCATTTTATTGGCTTATTCTTCACATATTGTCTCATTATATTGTGACCTTTGAACTTAACCATATGTTCGTCTATTGCCTGGGTCTTGGTATTGGTCATAGAGCTTTGAAAAGTTCGATTGAAGAGCTCCAAAACGGGGCGTATTTTGAATGCTCTATCATAATTTAGATCGGTCCTACGCGGCTCTTTAGAATTGTCACCAAAATGCAAGTTTCTTCGTATTTTATCGAAACGGCTTATAGTCATCACATTAGCAATGTAAGGAACCACCATATCAATATCTGTAGACCAATAGTTCCGAAATGTAGGTAAGCAATGATAGCTCATTACATAGTTCATTCCGAAGAAAGCTTTCGCCTCTTCATTACTGACAGTAAAAGATCGACCGTTTTGTTCAGCATAACGTATTGATTCAGGAACTATAATCTTTTCAATTAAGATTTCGAAGTCAACAACCTTATCGAAAATGTTTACAGGAGTTAATTCCTCATCAGAAGTGCGGTTGCTATCAGCAATGAGAACCTTACCGAAATTGTATTCTTGTTCCTCCAGAAAATTATGGGGCAAATACGTATTTTTTCGCCAATTAAAAGATGGGGCACTAGCACTGGGTGGCTGGTTTTGAATTACATCTTGCTCAAGAGGGGTTGAGCAAGGTTCAATTTCAACGGCAGTCACACCGGCATCCAGATCTTGCGCTAAAAATGTTTGGTCCTCTTCATCAAGGAGCAAACCATCCTCGTCGTCGCTGTTGTCAGCCATCAAGACTTCTATAATTTCTTCTTCTCGCAACGAGAATTCTCTGCGTCGATTTAAAGACATTTTTGACACCAAAATATACGAAAATAATAGTGAACACCTGAAATAATACAAAGCATAAAATATTAATAGTTGAAAGCAAAAGTCTCCTTTGATGCATATAGGGACACCCGCGTCCCTTTGCGTTTTTTTGGTAAATTTTCATTACTTTTACGAAAAAACCAAAAATATGTAATAAAGTATTAATTTTACTTACCAGTGAGTACAACTCAAGTTAAAAATAATCGAGATATAATTCTTTAGATAGAATTAAACAGTTCTAAATACTGACGACTTGCTAAAGGGATTTCTGCTTCTTTCTCCACGAGTATTTACACACATAACGGTTTTTATCCATGCTGCCATCGGTAAAACTTAACAAGGTATAGCCAAGTTTAAATAAAATGAAGTTAGAAGTGTTTTGGGTTGCCAGTATTGCTTCAAATGGTGAAAATTTCTCGGGTACATATATGCCCCTTATGCGTCTAAGAGTTAAGGACTATTTCAAGATGATTTCGATCATTTCTAGACTTTCTCCAAATCATTATGGGATTGTTTTCGGGATATTTTGTGGTTATTTCCGGAACTATTTAAGAAAAATTCGGTATGATTTTCGGAATAAACTCGGGACTACTTGAACCAGTTCAGGACCGTGTTCATAATAATTTCGATACTATATTAGTTCTTTTCTGGATAATTTCGGGACCGTCTCGGTATTGTTAAAGGTACTCGTTAGGGACAATTTGACGAAATTTCTACTATTTCAGAACCGTTTATGAATTGTGATTAATGTATTCTCGGAACTGTTTCGGATCGGTTTCTTGGTCGTTTTCGGGATAATATCACTAAGCCTAAGCCTTTCGTGATTATTTCGGGACTATCTAGTCATAGTTTCTACTTTAATTTCGAGATTGTTTTGGGACTATTTTGAATAGTTTGGGAAGTATTTTCGGGGCTATTTAGTGGCTGTTCGAGAAGGTTATCGGAAGTATTGCTTTTTGATATTTTTTTATACATTTGGTTTGTGGTTAGTTTATTATATTGCTCACTTACTAAAAGGAATGGGATTAGGAGTGGAAATTGGATAGGGAGTGGGCATGGAAATGCGAGTGAGAGTGGAAGTGGGATAGGGAGGGGGAGTCGGAATTTTAGTTGGAGTTTGATTGAGAGTTTTAGTGGGAGTGGGATAGAGAGAAAGTGATAGTCACAGTGAGAGTGAAAGTTAAAGTGAAACGGAAATGGAAGTGTGGAATCAAAATTTACTGTGAGAGTGGGAGAATCTTTCGGCGCGGCTTTAAACCATAACATATACTAAGATATCCATCAAAATTTAAGTCTAGTTATTAACAGAGCAAACTTTTCTTCTCTGAGCAAACAATTAACAATTACTAACACTAACAATTTAAAAGAATCTGTAACAATGAAGCCAAAAAAATACAGAAATTCACGTTTGTCAAAATAATGTTAGAGAAAACTGACAACAATTGATAGCAACAGGATAACGCTAACTACAACGAAAAAAATAAAGCAAAATCACGAGCAGATGAGTTGAAGAGAGCTAAAAGTGTCGAGAAAGCTTAAGTAGAGAAGCAAGGATTGAAGGCAATTATATTTCAAGTATTTCAGATGCCAAAGCGAATGAACTAAATAAAGTAATGATGTAAAATAAGAAGGGATAAGTAAGAACATAAGAAGTGAAAACATGAAAACTGCACTTGTAGAAAGTAAAAATCAAGGGCAAAAACGAATAATATGAGAAAAGTGGCTTAAATAGCTAAAAGAGGTGGTGAAATATACCAATGAAATGGAGCTTATGGCAAGGTGGAAGTATAACAAATTATCTGCGAAGGATTGCCACTAACGTAGATGATAGAAGCTACGCACACATAAGTAGAAATATATGTATGTACATATGTAATAATATATGTGCATGTAAGAACATAAACAGAATCACTTTTACAAAAATGGCAAGCCAGCTAGACGCACATGGGACATATTGTTTTCGAAATCCCCGGAACGACAATAACAAATATCTAACACAACTACAATAGCATTGGCAGTTGCAACGGAAGTACAAGAAAAAGAGTTTCAGAAAAAGAATAAAATGATAAAACGAATCGTTGCATTTGGCATTTGGCGGATGGCGGAAATAATGTGGCTGCTAAGAAAAATCGTAGACGATTGCTCCTTAAGAAATAGCCATGAAGTTAGCGGAGAGGGAGGCAAAAAGAAAGTAGCAAGTTGTATAAGGGATAACATATGTATGTACAAGTATGTATATGTTGTTAGCTAGGATAATACATACTTAAATGGAGAAAGCATTATAAAAAATATAATAAGGAAAAGTAGTGGAAGAATCAAGAAAAGCTGTAGAACAGGGTGAGATAAGAAGATGTAAAGAGGCTAATATGAAGACAGCATATGAGCGTATAAAACCAAACAGCTTACCAAGGAGCAAATTATGCATAAGGCAACGCGACGCCATGACTCAATCTTGCTCGTATGAACCAAAATTCGTGAGACATAAGAGCTTTTAATCACTGCAGTGGGCAGCAGCAAACCTGAGTGCATTTGTGAAATTTTCAATATTATATAACGGTCACATGTGATGGATTTTACTGCGACATCTGGTGGTGTCATCCACAGTATCATGATAGCGTGCCCTACACTTGGATTGTAGAGCTAGCAGTCGTATGTTGAACCTTACCTCGGAGTTTACGTAAACATTAATCAACTCCTTGTTCCTATAATTGAACAGCTCGACTCGTAGTCCTTCGTCCACCTTCCCCCTTAGAATGGAACATGTGTGCTCGTATACATTCAAATTTCTAACAGGATACATTCTGTATGGGGGAAGTTGAAAAATAGATTTTAAGAAACTCTTAAATTATAAATGTTGTGGCTAACAACCCTTTTAATCTCTCTGAATTGCAACCCCTTTGGTTTAGAGAAAGGCGAACCCCGTATTTCTAAGCACTGCGCAAACCTGCCATATACAAACAGACTAATCCGTTGCTATTTTAGCAGCCAGGTTGTAACAGGTTGTTAATATGATAGTGAGATCTATGGCCTCGTCTTTGTAATGAAAGTTTTCTTGACCATATTCCATGATCTTGAAACGCAATTGATGGTTAGCATAGCTGGTGAGCGCAAGATAATGCCCGTGCCTTTCTAGCTCGCTGGCTTGTTCAAAGAAGGATGACAGGAGCACAGTAGTTTTAAACAAGCATCGCATAAAGATGATAATTAAGGACAGCTCATTATAAACAAGCTCTGTCAAAAATCAAATCTAAAAATTTTCTCTTTGTCAGGCCATTAAAGCCAGCTCGCACATTTTTGACCCAATATTCCTAGGGAAAGGGGTTAAGTGCACTAAAGATTCTATACCGTTTCATTCTCTTTTAGGCAAGGTCGGCAGTTAGTTCAAGTCCTCTAACCTGATCTTTGCGTAAATGGGGCCAAGATAAGGAAAATCCACAGCTGCCAAATTTACTCCCAGGCAGGAAAGATAATAATGTTAGAAGTTGCAATACGGACCGGTCGCTTTGAATATTCTCTGCCATCTTATACCTCTTCAAGAACAAAGCGCTGCTTACTCTACTTTTACATTTCTATTACATAACCGCATACCTTACCTTAGGACAGGAGGGACAAACGCATAGATAATGTTTCGTCTCATCATAATACTCAAGGAGGGAAGGGCAATTTAGCTAGCAAAGGTGGGAAATAAAAAGTAAATAAAAGAGAAGCACATTGCCATTTGGAGGGGATCCGAAAGAGCCGCTAAACTGAACTTGTGCTCCGATCACGAAACAAGAAGTGCCAAAGTCGATGATTTCACCAAAATTTAATGTGCAGTGAAAGTACTTTCCAAGTTTAAATCGCTGGATAAACGATAATTTGTTTGGATCATTTATACTCCAAGGGCTATTCGCCCATTAGCTGAACATCTTCGTTCTTAAAATCCTTGCACGCCTAATATTTGGTGGTTATATGGCACCACGAAATCAGTGGACAGACGTACGCCCTACGAGGGATGTTGTAACCTCATAAATAAACTATTTAGATAGTTTCAGTTAGGCTAGCACACCATAATGAAGACCACTAAGGTTTCCGCTGTAGAAGTATCTCACAAAATATCTGGAAACCGAATATGGGCGCCAAGGTGACGTCGCTTTTTTGGAGTATTTTTAGCAATTCTGAAAGCTATACTTTACGGACATTGATGATAACGAAAAAGCAAATAAGCTGCCAACAAAGAAAGCATTTGTTAAAGTGGGAAAAATTTACTTTATATCATAGGTACTTGTCTTTGAGAGGTTTTTCAGTTCGGTCGCCGAACCAACTTTTCGCAATACAATGGACATATGCAGCCCACTTTAGGTGGTGCTTACGGACCGGCCAGTTCAACCTAACCCAACCTTTCCATAAATAACATAAAAATGATCCATTCATCGTCAATGAAGTGGGTATTATTGTTCCAACACGAATTCGGTAGGTACAGAGATATTCTGTCTTAGGACGATTTTTTTTCGGGCATTCGTCTCAGTGTCGATCTCAAGCTGTTCGCATTCATGTCTTTCAGCCTCACATTTCATTTCTTTCGGCTTGCCTATCTCTTCTCTCCTCTCAACACGTTAACGCTCACAAAGATCGTGCATTGCGCTCCTTATTTTCCGTGGCTGCGCCACTTTCTTTATCATACCATTTCCTTGCCAAAAAAAATCGTGCGACTAGTCCCCAAGTAGAGTGCGAGTGATCTATTTTGTCTACATTGGGGCATAATTGTTTTCCTCTAGTCTGTGTGAAATTTTTTGTAGCTGGTTTTAAGAAACAAAAACGGGAATATTAACCGAGGCACGGCGCAAAATGGAAGAAAAGATGAGCCTGAGTTTCCGCTTATGATAATCGAGCCAAGTATGTTTTTTTTTTTTTTTGAAACGCATTATAAAAAAGCGAGGATCCTCATATCGATCTTAAAATACCAGTACCATGTGTTCCATTATTGTAGAATTTGTTTTCGTTTCATTTTTTTTTTTTTAGTAATTGTTTGTGCGTGATAAGGGATTTAAAAGGAATTTGAGGATGCTTTAGATTCACAAGTTGGTCCGTTTTCTTCCTTATCTTTCCGAGAAGTGGACCAGGGGGCCAATCTTTTCTTAATAGAAATAATGTATGAGGCAACTTCACTGAACACGGACAATGCTTTCAACATTTTTTTTTTGGCAAAGTGGATTATATTTCGCCCTTTTGTAATAACTCGTATTTATGTTTCAAGATTTCATGCTGGGGTACCTCTTTGTCTAGCTTAGTATTTGGAAAACTTTTCTTTTCGGGAAGTGGGCCAGTGAAAAATTCGTATCTATGGTGCGATTTGTTTGAAATGTAAACAGTGCCTGGACGGATATGAAGCAAAATAGGAGGTTTGGGGAGAGGAAAGCAAGTGGGAATAGAACAGAGAAACACCGAGAGTAAGAAAGATGAAAAATGCGGAGGAAAGCGGGGGATCAAGCATGAAGAGGACAGAGTGCCAAGAAGATAAAAAGTTTTCTTTTTGCAGTAGCTACAATATGACAAATGTCTCTTTTTACTGGAGGAGTAGTAACATCGCAGGCAGGATAACGGGTAAATTATCTATCTTATGAATAGAAAAGGAATGCGACTTTAAAAATTCCGCTAGTTTCACACAGTTTCGTAGTGGTTTATAACGAAGATATTGAAATCATCCGGTCTGGTGAAGCAGGTACTCGGTATTGGATATTCCATATATGACTAGGACTAAAAGTGGCTATTTTAGTGGAAGTAGAAGTAGGTGCATGACATCAAAACAGCTTTAAATAGCTACTTGGGCGACCAGGGTCGCAACCATTTCATCTACCTAGAAGTAGGTGTGGCTGTAGGAATGGAAGTGTAAGTTGGATTGAGAGTAAGAGTGAGATTGGGAATAGGAGTAGGAATGGGAGTGGGAGTGGGAATTTGAGTTGGAGTTTTAGTGGGAGTAAGAATAGGAGTGGGACTGGGAATCTGTTTGAGAGAGGTGGGAGACAAATGGGATAAGGAAAGGTCAGGAATAATTAGTGAAAAGGAATATAGGGTAGAAGAGAATGGGATAGACAGTAAAGAGGGGAAGCAGGGCTTAATTTTTAAATTTCGAGAAACCAATTTTCTGGCAGAATATGGTCAGCTTGGTACTCTACTCATAAATAAAAAGATCAAAACTGGCTAAAGTGACATACTCCTTTGCAAATCATGCGCATTCATCCTAGACTAATCGCATTTTTTGTAGGGTTATGCCGCAGTAACGGTACTTCGTAACTGCTCTCACAGATATGTATGTAGGTACGTCATACAATTTCTGAACAACTTAATAATTTCTAACAAAATTTTTGTAAATAATTTCCAACAAACTTTTGGTACCAACGAAATGAACTTAAGCTCGCTAGTAGAATTTGTTTACTAACTTTGGTTATTTGTTGCAGGACATTGTGTAAAACTTACCCCAAAATTAGTCACTTTCACTGCATACACGCCACTTGCTTCGTTAGATTTTATCGTTTGAACTTTTGCACTTCTTTGCCAAAGTAACAAACTTTTGCCTGCCGCATTTATTGATTTTTTGATACACCAACCGAGCAAGAAATTTGAGTTGCTTCAAATATGAGATTTCAATTTTTATTCTAGGCAAACTTCAGATTTTGTTTCTTTTCAGCAGCATTTGGGTAACAAATTTTTATCGAACACTTTTACTTTTTGAATAAAAAATACGTTCACTAAAGAATCACAACTTTTGTTTTTCATACCTACATACATATTTTCATATTTTTCTACAAGACTTCGCAATTTTTATGCAAATTTTTACAAATATTTATAGGTACTTGAAAGCAGTCGAAAAATTTCCATTTTCATAAATACATATGTGCGTAAAGTCTAGACGTGCGCCAAACGCGTGCACAGCTCATGCATGCACGTAAATGCACGTTCACATACACAAACACTGCGGCGCATACACACAAACACTAACGTCTGACCGGTACAAATCATACGATTTTATGCTAAATTTAGAACCGAAAATGCAAGAAAAACCACAAAACTTTAAAAAATTTAACACAATTAACAACAACGCGTACGACGACGCTTACAGCGACAGCGACAGCAACGACTACAACCACGACGACGACGACTAATTTATGTAAAAAACGCGCACTCCGACATTTCAGCAATAATAAACGCGTTTAACTTTGTCAAGAGTTTCGCTTCGACTGGCTATGGCTTTTTTGGCGTGCAATTTCCGTTTCCTTGGAGCAACAATAACAACAAACAAGAGGGGGGCAGCCAACAAAAAGCATGGCACACGGCAACTGTAACTAACTGTAAAAACGATGTGTGCTCCCAATGTAAACGAAATAACGAAACTTGCAAACGAGCAACGACGGCGCTAAATGAAATAACGAACATTTCGACAGAGGTGAACAGAGCGCCAAAATCAGGCAAACAAACAAACAGTAAAAAAATGGCACATTGTATTTTCTGTTTAAATCTCTTTAGTAAATTACTCTGTGTCAATTGCTGTCTATTTGAGTGGGTGGAGAAGAAACACGTACAAGCTTGTAATACACATGCAAACATTCATACATATGTATGTTTGTAACGAATTGAGAACAGCATATTGGCTACCGCGCACAATTGAGTAAGCTGAGCGCTGAGTGAGCGAATTTAACGAAACAATTTTAATATAATGAGCGTAAATATTTGTTTTTGCAATTTACATTTGTAATACTAGCAGCGAAAATGTTATGTTATTAGAGTTTGTGAGTATAAATTTGATTATGCATGCGCGGTTGTGTTTTTGTGTAAATTTGTGTGTGAAGCAGGTGAAAAATTGTACCTGATGTTACTGTTGCTCATGCTTGTTGTTGTTGTACAAAAGGTAAGTACCTATGATAAGAAAGTGAATTTTACATACAACGTGGGAGTGAAGGTGGTGGGGCGGAATAATATTTGACCCATACAGTATTGTTGTTATTGTTTTACTTAAATATGTATGTATGTATATATGTATGAAAGTTTTTGGCGAGAAAATATTCTTGTAAACCAAATATATTTCAAGTTAAGTTCAAATATTTCCACTCACGCAAAAAAAAATATATGTAAGCACGTAGACTTTTCGCAGTTTTTACCTAGTTTTGCTTAAGCGAAAAGCATGTTTAACCGTGTTATAAAGACAATGTAAACTGAATTCAAGATCTTACGGAATATTCGCGAAAATTCGTAAGCGAAATATGAACTTTCATTAAAATGTAAAACATTTTCACAAACATTTTTGTAGAATTTTTCTGTGTACGTATTTTTGTAGATCATAAAATTTTGGTAAAAAAAAAAATCTTAATGCTCTAAAAAAAATTTCTGATTTTTTGGCAATTTTTTTTGTCACCTGAGTTGGGCAATTTTTTATACACACTTTTGAATATTCAACTCGGCTGTCAAAAAAATTACCAAAAATTAGAAAACTGAAGAACGCCCTACTCATATCGAAATTCGGTAGAAGAACACCATATCTCAGATTTTTCTGAAACGAACTCTGAGATAGGGTATTTTTGAATATAACTTTGAGGTAGAGCGCCCTTTAAGCAAGTTCTGAAGTATGGCATTATTCAAAAGTTTTCTGAGATAGGACGTTTTCAAAACGACAGCTGAAAACTATTTTAGATGGAAGAGGCGTAGCATCTCCCATACGAGCCATATCTATACCAGAAACGAAATTTACTTCCTGATTGCTTTGAAATTTGGCAGATAGCTACCTAATTACATTGTTCTCTCTCAATAGTGCGTTTTTTTTTCGGAAAATGTACAAGAGGCCGTTCTAATAGAAAAAACTTCATGGTTGAGAGGGAATGTGTAGCAATAAGAGAGACAGAGAAAACTAAGATCGGAATATGTTCTAATAGAAAAAACTTCATTGTTGAGAGGGAATGTGTGGCAATAAGGGAGACAGAGAAAACTAAGATCGGAATATGTACAGGGGACAGATTCGAAAAACTTCAAAGTTGGATGGGAAGGAGCAGGGTACTAGTTGTGCTCTGTATATACTGTATAATATGATACTTGTATGCGGTCTCATCTCCTGATCTTGGGCCCGGCACCTTCGGGAGTTAATCGCGGGAACTGTGGTTTTATCCCGAATGCGGGGAGCTCACTTTTGGCGAAGTTGACAATAAAGCATACTCAGTGGAGCTATGCAGTCTGTTCTCTGCTAAAGTGTGTCTTTTTTAGAAAATTGTTTTCTTTAGAATTGGCGACTTTGTCGTCAAGTTCTGTACAACTTCGTTATCTTTTCTAAGCTTAGCATACATTTTCAATTAATTGTTTTTTGCGGAAGATCAAAGAAAAGGTTGATCACATCGCTTAGTTGTGCGGATATACCTCATAAATATATGGTAGATAAAGCAGATGCCTATTAAGTCTGTCAATTTGAGTCGCCTTAACGACTGGGTACACCGAAATATTCGAAACCAAGGGTTTTAAATTGTATTTTTTGATTTTGAAGAAGAATTTCGTATAAACATATATTTTGTGTTCAATATAGAACCAGCCAAATAATTTTGACATTTCCTTTCGTACTTGTGCTCAAATTTGAGGTTTAGAGGGTCGTTGGTGAAGAAATAATGAGACGCACATATATAAGTCTTGGTGAAACCAGGGCTCCCCTCTGCAAGTTTGCTAAAAAATCTTTGGAAAACGGTAGCAGAAATCGTATGAGTTTGTTTGAGCGGTGTATACAACCCAAACGATTTTCCGAAATCAGTACTGAGGTGAATTGTGAGTATAATGAAGTTTCATTCATCATTTCAAAATTATTGCACAACGTTTGAATAGGTATTAAACTTTTCAAACAAAGTTTTGTTTTTCAAAATGGGTGTGGTTGTATATCGATTTAGTTTATTTTCTTCTTCAATGAATTTTATTTGAATTCTCTTATTTTAAATGGTGGCTGTGTCACCCCATCAAAATATTTCGATCTGTGCATCAAATAACTACCGGAAAAAACTAACTACAAGTATATGTTTAACAATCGGTTGTATGGTATATATATTTTTTATACGACCGATCCTTCTTCTTTAAAAAAATTTATGCAATGTTTGAGGGAGAAGTTTCAAGCACAAACAAAAATCCCTCTTATCGCAAGAACCGGTTGTATGGCAGATATATGCTATAGTGATCCGATAAGACCGGTTCTTACAAATGTTAAATCGAATATTAAAATTTAATAACTCACAAAATATTAAGATTTCTCGAAAGTTGAGGTACTTCTTTGCGTCACAATAGAAAAATTTACATGGCTAAATCCACCAAAGTCATCATTTTGATCATTTCGGTATATTTATTGCTGGATCTATCACTTCTCCTTTAGGGACTTATACATTTCGAGACTCGGACCAAACTTAACACACCATCTTATTTTCATGAAAGGTATAAAAGTTAACTGTATTCAGCGCTGTATAACTTTACAACTACCGTGAAACCTCTTTTGGGGGCTATACTCACCGTCAGAAAACTTTGATGGGTAGCTATTTTAAATTTTTATTTAATTAGTTAATAATTTTTGTGCCAATAACCTTTTATTTAAAAAACACATTTTTATACTGTTGTTGTTGTTGCTGTAGCAATGCTCGCCCCACCTAATAGCCGCGACCGATCACAAATTGTCATCAATATCCTCTAACGGGAGTCCAAGGAAACTTGCCGTTTCAACAGGGGTGGACCATAAGGAAAGGGGTGTTAGAGGCGTTGGTTCCACATTACAATTAAAGAGATGGTTGGTGTCATGTGGGGACACAATGCAAGCAGGGCATACATTTTGTATGTCGGGGTTGATTCTGGATAGGTAAGAGTTTAACCTGTTACAGTATCCAGAACGAAGTTGAGCAAGAGTGACACGCGTTTCCCTGGGGAGTATGCGTTCCTCTTCTGCGAGTTCTGGATATTTTTCTTCAAGTACTGGATTCACCGGGCAATTCCCGACATAAAGGTCCGACGCCTGTCTATGGAGTTTACCAAGGACCTGCTTGTGTTTTTCCGCTTCATACGGCTGGGTTCTCAGGTGCCGTATTTCCTCAAAATGCTTACGGAGATGACTCCTTAGGCCCCTAGGCGGTGCTGGTTCGTCAATCAGATGTCTGTTGGGATGCCCAGGTTTCTGGGTATTCAACAGAAACTGTTTGGTCAGCATCTCATTTCTCTCCCTGATGGGGAGTATTCTCGCCTCATTATGCAGATGGTGTTCTGGGGACATAAGAAGACAGCCCGTGGCGATTCTGAGAGCAGTATTTTGGCAGGCCTGTAGTTTCTTCCAGTGGGTGGTTTTTAGGCTTGGCGACAATATGGGTGACGCGTAGCACGTAATCGGCTGGCTAATTGCTTTGTATGTGGTCAAGAGCGTTTCTTTATCTTTTCCCCAGGTACTGCCAGCAAGGGATTTGAGGATTTTATTACGGCTCTGAATTCTTGGAACAATTGCGGTTGCGTGCGCACCAAAATGTAGATCCTGATCAAACGTCACACCCAAGATTTTGGGGTGTAGGACAGTCGGTAGCGTAGTGCCATCGACGTGGATGTTCAATATGGTCGACATTTGGGGCGTCCATGTTGTAAATAAGGTCGCGGAAGATTTAGTCGGTGACAATGTCAGGTTTCGCGAGGCGAAAAAACTGGAGAGATCAGGGAGATAGCCGTTTATTTTATTGCATAGCTCATCGATCTTTGGGCCTGGGCCTGTGGCCATTATTGTGCAGTCATCGGCGTAGGAAACGATTGTGACTCCTTCCGGTGGTGAAGGTAGCTTAGATATGTAGAAATTAAACAAAAGCGGGGATAGGACACCACCCTGTGGCACCCCTTGTTTAATTCTCCTTTGTTTTGATGTTTCGTTTCTGAATTGCACCGATGCCTGCCGACCACCCAGATAATTTGCGGTCCACCTTTTAAGACATGGGGGAAGGGTAGACCCTTCCAGGTCTTGCAGTAACGAGCCATGGTTGACCGTATAAAAGCTTTTGATAGGTCTAACGCTACGAGTACTGTTCTATGGTGGGGATATTGATTCAAACCGCAATTTATCTGGGTGCTAATAACATTTAGCGCGGAGGTAGTGCTATGGAGTTTTCTGAAGCCATGCTGATGAGGGGCTAGCTGCAAATGTGCTTGGAAATAAGGGAGCAAAATGGCTTCAAGCGTCTTTGCCACTGGCGATAGGAGAGATATCGGACGATATGACTCACCTACGTTAGCTGGTTTCCCAGGCTTTAGTAGCGGGACCACCTTGGCCATTTTCCATTTCTCGGGTATGACAAAGGTGGAAAGAGACAGGTTGAAGACATGCGCTAAATATTTGAAACCCTCTTTCCCTAGGTTTTTAAGCATCGGCATGGCTATGCCGTCTGGGCCCACTGCTTTGGATGGTTTAGCGTGACCAATGGCGTCCTCAACCTCTCTAGCGGTGATGGTAATTGGTGACGCACTGAGTTTGTGTTTATGTGCGTGTCTATTGGCTCTCCGTCTATTTTTGTCGACCGTAGGATGCATTATATATTGTCGGCAGAAAGCGCTCGCGCATTTTTTCGAATCCGACAGCACCTTATCGCCATAGGCGATGGAAACTTTGTCTTTGTGCTTAGTCGGATTCGATAGGGACTTTACGGTGCACCAAAGTTTACCTACACCGGTAGAGAGGTTACAACCTCTTAGGTGCTCTTCCCATTTCGCCCGCTTGTGTTCGTCCACAAGCAATCTGATGCGTTGGTTTATATCCCTTATTTGGGGGTCGCCTGGATCAAGCTGTCTTATAAGGTTGCGTTCCCTCGCTAAGCTCGCGGCCTCCGCCGGGAAGTGGGGCCGGATTTCGGGAATTCTCCCGGCGGGAATGAAATGTGCCGAGGCGGATTCAATGACCTTACGGAAGGCACGCTCCCCTTGGCGGGCATCAGTCGGGATAGGGAGGGCAGCAAAGCTGCTGTCTGTTGCAGATTTATATTCTTCCCACTTTCCTTTTTTGAAGTTTATGAAAGTGCGTTTTTCGGTGACAATGAAGTCGGCGGTACGCTCGAACGAAATAAGTATGGGCAGGTGGTCGGATGCCAATGTTACCATCGGCTGCCAGTTGACGCAGTTTACGAGTTCTGCGCTCACGATTGAGATATCTGGCGAGCTATGACAACTTCCTACCATACGTGTGGGGGCGTCCCCGTTTATTGTGCAGAACGTCGTTTCGTCTATTTGATCCGCCAACATCTCACCCCTACTGTCCGCCCGCAAGTTTGAATGCCACAGGTCGTGATGGGCATTGAAATCGCCTAAAATAATGCGATTGTTGCCGGTGGGTAAGGCCTCGATATTAGGGCGGTATCCACTGGGGCAACAGGTGGCAGGAGGGATGTAGATGTTGATGATTTCTAGATTTGCATCGCCTGACCGGACAGATAGGCCTTGACGTTCTAAGACATTGTCACTGCGGTCGATGCCAGGATCAAATATATGATATTGCACAGAGTGGTGTATAATAAACGCGAGGCCGCCTCCATTTCCGCTCTCGCGGTCTTTCCTGTGGACATTATAACCAGAGCAGGTCTGCAATGCAGATCTTGCTGTGAGTTTAGTCTCTTGAATCGCAGCAATGCGGATGTTGTGCCGCTTCATGAAATCGACTATCTCCGTAATCTTCCCAGTTAGTCCATTACAGTTGAACTGCAGAATTCTGAAGTGCATGAGGGGTGACGCCGCCACTCTAGGGGTAAGTGAGGGGTGACTACGCCTAGGTTGTGGAAGGCCAGGACGCAATTGCTGTTGTGGCCTTGGGACTGGGCGCCCTTGGGCAAGCATTGGGGTACGCGGATGATTTGGGTTTGCGACCTGGCAACATGGCGCGATGAAACCCGTCGAGGGGTTGCCGTCGCGGAGACCAGAACATCTAGGAAAGTGGCACCACCCAAGGCAGGAGCTGCATTGAGCGGATGTCGCAAACCTATATATTCTGTGCTGGCAGACGGTGCAAACGGAGGCAGGGACTAAGAGTCTGTTTCCCTGACCTGCACGATTGCTGCCAGAAAAGAGGGGGGGAGAAGAAGACGGGGGCAGGAGCTGATGCTCAGCATTGTTACCAGCTCTACTCCGAAGGTAGTAGTTATGAGTGGTATCAGCTGTTTGAGTTGTTGGCGCCGTGGGGCGCGAGCAGCAGCGGGTACTTGTTGTGGCTTGCTGAGCAGCGAAGCTGCTGGAAGGTAGTGGGGATACGCTTAGGCGTAGACTACGGGACGCCCTTGGGCGTGAGCAGCAAGGAGCCACAAAAGATTTATAAAAGTTACGTGGACGTCGGGTTTTGGGATCAAGCCCAGAACAACCTGTCCGATGCAACCATCCCTTGCACGAGACACACTGAACAGAGTATGACCGTCCTAAAAAGATTCTTTTCTGGCAAATGCAGCAAAACCATTTCTCAGGACCGGGGTCAGGAGGCGGACCCGGATTGGGTTCGATACCTTCCCGGAGTAAGAGAATATGTAGCAGTCCTGCTGCAAGGAGCTGCTGGGAGGATGACAATTTGTGGGAGGGACGAAACAAATTAAATGGGGTTACACTGAAATGACAGTCCTTGGTCGGGAAAATCCCGAGTCGCTCCGGTACATAGAACCGACTGCCTTGGGAACCGACTGTCCTGTGTTTCGGTTGAGATCGTAGAGCTCCAATAGAGTTCGAAGCGTGGTGCAAGGGCGCCGATACATATGTCCAAAGATGTGAGAATGGAACAATACTAGTGAAACTGGGATGATCTATAATATACTGCGCAGATAATAACAAGATCGTACAAATACAAAATCTGAAATACTGCGTAAGCTTTCGTATTGACAAATTGGTGGCCATCGGGGCGATTATCTAGCATAGCACAACAACTAGAAATGTTTTATTGTGCAAATAAGCACTTGGAAGAATTGGAACAGGGAGACGCTCACAATTATTATAGGGCCCTGCCATATTAGTATAATGGTAACGAAAAGGTGAATGAGCTGGAAAAGGAGACAATAGCGGCGCATAATGAACCAGGTAGGAAGAAAGTTGTGAAACCAAGCGTAGGGCTACATAATGTCAAAAATCGCTTCAAATCAAATGATCAGGTCTTGAAACCACTACTGGGATGGGCCTTTGGTAACTTCTAGTATTTTTCAAGAGTTCGTAGTTAATTCATAGCATACATAGATCGTGGCTCCTGATGTCCCCGGTCATATAGGCATAGTTATTTTTTTTTCTGTAGGGCTATATTGTAAGTTTCAGATATTTAAATAACAGCAAAAGAATAATTAATAATTTGGTTGTTTATATTCATACGCATATGTATACACAATGTTCTATACATAAGCATATACATATATACATATATAGTTAAGTTTTTGGGGGCCCGGTATAGTAAACAAATACCATACAAAGTAGAGCACATCCCCAAGTCACGGGTATCTATGAGAGCAGAGAGGAAATATACAAATTGAGAATATGCTAAGGTAAAAGTGTTAAACCAGTACAAGCTGTATAGATGAACTTAACGAAAATACTCAAAAATAAATGTGTAAATTCTCTGCTATAACTAAACGAAATAGCGGGATAGATAATTTGAAGTATAAGAGTACAGATATGTAACTGTACAGTTTGTAGTATTTACTTTACCGTCCACTACTACTTGGTAGTTCACAGGCACAGCAAACAAATGTACTGTTAACATAAATGTAGTAAACATTTGAGGGTGCGAAAAGTAATGCACACTAAGCTGGAATACGAGTAGATAAAATAATTTATTAATTTTATGAAGTTTCTCTTGTCCTCGTCGATGAGTTTAGTTGCGATCAATAAAGAGTTTCAATAATCCTTGTTCTTCGAAAACTAACGCTAATTAGAAAATCCCTGGATTCCAAGTTGTTTTCAACTGCCCAATTCAGTGCCTCAATCCCCGCTCTATTTGCTGGCTTCGTATAAAATCGCCCGCCCACCGTTTACTATCTCACTTGGTGCCTATGTGTATGACTTCGTCAATTCCGTTCAGTTCATCATCAAAGCATCTTGAATACTTATCATCGCTATAACCAATTATTGTCAAAATCACAGCAAAACTCAGCGGCTCATAAGAGTCCCTAAGTCCCTACCAGCCCAAAGCATTAGCAATATAACTGGCCAGTAAATGAAGACGGAATTTCGACCACGGGTATGCTGCATTTCCTAGCGTAATTGTCCTCTGATTTCTATGAAAAAGGGCAATATCTTTCAATTTTTGAAGGCCCATGACATAGGCTGAACTTATGCGGTCGCGCGGTGCGTTGGTAGCGTGCTCAGTCTATCACACCGAAGAGCCTAAGCAGGGTCGCCCTTCAGCAATGGCTTGGCGAACATTCCGAGTGCTTTTCCGTCATGAAAAGTGTCCACTATGTCCTTCTAAAGCTTCTTCTTTGGACTGAGCAGTTAAAAAATAAATAAATGTAAGGCGCGATAACCTCCGAAGAGATTTTAGACCAAGCTTCTTTTCCAATATGCGTCGTGCTCCTTTTTTAATTTTTCCTACAAATTGGCGGGGCGGAACCTACTTGTTTTATGCCGACTCCGAACGGCATCTGCGAGGCAGATGAGTTTTCACTGACAGATTTTCATGGCAGAAATACACTCGGAGTGCTTGCTAAACACTGCCGAGGGGCGACCCCGCTTAGAAAAATTTTCTTCTAATTGAAAAACCCTATTTCTAAGATTTTGATGTTGCTTTGCCCGGGGTGTGAACCCAGGGCATTCGGTGTGGTAGGCGGAGCTCACTACCATCACACCACGGTGGCCGCGGACTGAGCAGTTACTGTCTATATTTTCAGAATATCTCTAGAAATGTAGGTTTTTGGGATAGTATAAGAAAATGGGCTTCGAAAAAATCAGAAGAGCAAACTGTTAACTTTCTTCTCTGACGCGTTTCATAATTGAGCTTCTTCTCTCATTTTAGGGTATCCAACAAATAAATATAGAGATCGGAAAACTTTCGCATGACTTTCAGTCAATTTTTTCTAAAATCTTTCAGCTTTGTGCGATCTTTAATGTCATTTTTCATTCCCAAACCCGTATATTCTCTTAAAAAAGATTTACAAGTGATGACGGTCCGCCCCTATTTCGGCAACCGTAAATCATGCTCTACATGTCACTTATTACACCCGTCTTGATATATGGTGCGGAAGCATGGAACACGAAACCATCAGATGAGGTGTATTTGGGAGTGTTCGAGAGAAAAGGATTCGAATGATTTATGGACCTCTGTGCGTCGGCTACTGCGAGTACCTAAGAAGATTTAATGATGAGCTGTACGAGCTTTATGCAGACACCAACATAGTCCAGCGTAATAAAACACAGCGGCTACGCGGGCTAGGTCATGTTATGCGCATGAAAGATGACGCTCCGGCCAAAAAAAAGTATTGTTATCGGAACCCGCTTATGGAAGCGGAGAAAGAGGACATCCCAACTTCTCTGGAAGGACCAGGTGGAAAGCGATTGAACTTCCCTTGGCATGATCAATTGTCGCCAGTTAAACCACTGAAGAAGCGTTTTGTTGGACGGCCATAACCGTGTAAACGGTTAAACGTCAATTAGGTAAGTAAGTGAGTGAACTCTCCGCTCGGTTAGGAGCTCACATAGACTAAATGAGTCCAAAGCATTAAATCTGCTTCAGCGTTGTGCTATATTCAGTGTCAATTTTCGTTCACAAAAGCTATACAAGTGATGACGAAAAGTCGTTCTAATAGACATCAGTTTTCCACGGATCAGGATCGTAAATATTAACTAAAATCCTAGAAACCGTTTAAAAAAATGTATCCTTGAAGTGCAAAGGGATGAGTGAAGTTTTGCCAAGCAATTAAAATTTCTTACTGGATCGAAGTTTGAGGGTTAACCTTCCCATTTTCTTAAGAAAAAATCCTTTAATTTTAAATTCCACATAGTTCACATAAAATTATGCTCATCCAATAAATCTAATTTTCCTCAATCTACTACATATTTCACTGTCGCTGTGTAGAAGAAGAAGAAAAAACAAAATTCCATTTCTACCTACACTTTTTCACACGAATTGAATTAAGTTGTATGAAAAGAGATATAAAGTTTCTATATTCGTTTCGTTTCACCTGTGCATTAAATATTTAAAATTATTGATTACATTTTATCAACTTTTTTCTCACCTTTTGCAACGGTACGTTGGTACGTGGCTAGAGAGCTATAGCGACAAAAAAAATTACTCATACTCGTTACATCAACACACAAGGACATTAAAACATATAGCAGGAGTAATGCGCAACTCTCAATTTCCAACTCACAACTTAGTGTTTGAGTACAAAAAAGCAACAACCGCAGCAAAAGGTAAATAACGGAAACTATACATATTGAGAGTACCAAACTTTGTCACCTCATATCATTCGCAACTTCGTTTACTGCTCCTGATTACATACTTCATACACCTTTATTACAGGTTAAAGGCTACTAATATGAAATAAATGAGAAAAAAGAACAAAGAGAGCAAGAGAGAGAGTGAAATAGAGTTGAAGTTGTAGTCATAGTCTCTCTCTCTCTCCTTCTCTTCCTGGAAAGTTTTAGTTGTTCTTTCTCCACTCCAAAGGAACGGCGCGCTTTGAAACAGAAACATATATATTTTCTTTTTATCTTTTCGCGCTCATTTCTAGCTCCTTGAACTAAACATAAATATAGTAGATATATTTTTTTCGGCGCTCTTTTTCTCCCGCCGCACTTCCTACATTTTCAATGCCGACTGTTGATAAGCGTTAATGTAATTACTGAGTTAGGTTACGCTTGAAGTGATAGGTTGAAAACGTTATGAGCTTATTTTTTTACAACCAAACGCCAACCCCTTGGCAGTCACACTTGCCTCTCTCTCTAATATTCCCTGCCCGCACACTTACTCATTTACACTCTAATTTCAGTGTTTGCCTGGGCAAAAGGTCTGAATGCAATGGGTTGCATTGTTCTGGTGCAATGCATTGCAACAACAAAAGATGCGAAATATGAACGCACTCCAGCTTTCCATCCAGGCATAATATGAGGAGTCCAAGGAGATTTAAACATTTCTATATACATATGTGCATATGTGTATGAGCGTGTGTGTACTGAAGTTTGTCTATGTCATAACAATAACAAAAAACCTAAAATATGCTCAGAAATATTTCATACATTTTGTGACAGGTTATGAAGTATTTTACATGTGGTATAAAGTTACTAACCACAAATGAGCTCGAACTTGCAAGCAATGAAAAATAAAATTTTTCACAGAAATATTTTTATAATTAGTTATGTAATGCTTGAGGTTGTTGCACTTTTATGAATTTTGTTGTTAATGAGGAAAAAATTTAGAGTTTACATTGCATATCAACTGAAATGATGGAGTGTCAAGTTTAGTTGTGATAAAGGGGCATGCAAATAGAGAGGACAACTTCCAACTGCAAACGTCAAAAGAAATATTTTTTTGAAAAAAAATCAAAGATGAAAAGGCGAGGTGATGCGATCTTTCATCGCTAAGCGATATTAACACAATTATTTCATATGATGTGATGCGGATATGTGAGAACGTGCTTGATTATATATGATGGGAGGTGATGATGTTGTTGATGTAATGTGGTTGCCCAATGTGATGTAAAGAAGCGATGTGATGTGATAAAGGGAATGAAATGTGATGTGATTTGAAGAAATGATGTGATGTTATAAAGTGAACGAATTGTGATATGAATTACAGAAATGAAGTGATGTGATAATTTGATGTAAGAAATCATGTGATGTAACAAAATTATATAATGAGACGATTTGGTGAAAAAAAACGATGTGATGATGTAACTGCAATGTGATGTGATGTAAGGAAATTAGGTGATTTGCTTGAAAGAAATAATGTGATGTGACAGTGCGATGCAAATAAAGATGTGATAAACTGACTTAAATGTCAAGTGACGAAGCAATGTGATAAAATGAATGAAATGTAATGTGATAAGTAAGAAATTATGTGAAAATGTTTTGCGATAAAGATATATCGTATCTATTCTCGTTTGTATCCGACGAAACTAAATTAACTGAGTGATATGAAGAAGTTATTATGAATCATCGAAGGAGGTTAAACTGATAACTTTATATGATATTATGATATATGTATGCATTAGGTGATGTGATGAAGTTAAGATTTTGTACGCCGGTGTGAAGTGAAAATACTATGACATGAAATAAAGTCATATTAATATTTACCAACGATGAACAGTAAGATAAACAATGTGTTGTGGCGTGATTTTGTATCAGAGGAAATTAGCTAGAATTTCGAACGTTACAAAACTAATACAGGGGCCAAGTATCTAACTGAGTGATATGATGAAGTTATTATGCAATTGAATTATATTGTAAGATGTTAGCGTTATCATTTAATATGATATTATGATGCATACATTAGTTCAATTTTATAAAGTAATTGATTCCGATTTTAAATGACTACTAAATGATCTAGCGACTTATTGTGTGAGTGATGTGATTCAGTTAAGTGATGATGTGTTTTTTTTAGTGCGATTATGTGAAGTGAAATCATGTTGCTATGAAATAATGCGATATCTAAACGTTGTGGGTATCCAACGTAAAAAGTAAGATTGGCAAAGTCATGTGAAGTGATTTGATATCAGAGGAAATTAGTAAGCATTTGGAACATCGGAACACTACTGCAGTGGACAGGAAAAGAAGTAACAAGTGTAACGCAAAATAATGGAAGTCGACTAACGAAATCATAATGCTGAATTTGTGGGGAGGAGAATGTCTTTCCCTCTAAGTAGTGCATCTCACATGTGAAGGATGCGTTTTTAATATACCCTCCATGATTAAACTTATTCCAAGTGTTGAAGTTGCTGGAGTTTGCAGCTAATCGCAATATAATCATATGTCATGGCATCTTTTAGCATAAAAAATCCACTATGCTAAGTTGTGGACTAATCTCTGCTAACAAACTTGGAGCGTAAATCTTTTCCTTGGAATTTAAGCACAAAAGTGCCAGAAATAATGAATTATATCCCCCATAGCCTACAGGGTTTTTGTGCCTACCTTAGCTTTTCTGGAAGGATTTCTTAAAAAATCCATTTTTTATATGGTATGGAAAGATAGGAGCGTAAAGCAAACTTATTTAGCAAGCCATTGCGATATTTAGCAGGCACCAGTGAATAGGACTAGGTTAAAGGAAAGTTTTGTAAGCTCGCCTCGCATAACTAACTTAGCTTAAGCGGGAAGGAGCTAAAACTAATGAAACAATTTCTAAAAAAAATTAAAATTTCATGAGGAAGCATCTTGCGGAACATATCAAATCCGATAAGTCAAGGTGGCTTGGAGCCTTTCTTTAAATGCATATTAGAAGGGTCTTTTTCAAGAGCTATGGTTGCACCCACTCAACGCAGATGCAAGAAGGAACCTAACTAAATAAATACACAATTGTATATGGGCTGAGAAAGTTTAAACGCAGTCACCGTTCAAAGTTCCAGAGAGAGCTCAGCTTTTCATACCTTTAAAGCAGCGAAGAGAAAAAGAAAGGTGGTACACCTTATCGGAAGATATACGACATTTTGAGTAGTGATAGTTGGGTGACCAGTGGAAACTAGTGGAGATAATCGTAGGAGCTAGCGGATGGTATCGGAGCCAAAATTGGTGGGCAAACCGCTGAGCTGTGGTGCGAAACATGGACAAGAGTGTAGTTGAAACCAACAACAGAGGTAGAGCAACTGAAGGAATATCAATTGCAGAGCTTCTTCTTATTTTGGTGGACAGCCTGATAAGATGCAGGTGGGTAGGGTGAAGCCTGCGAAAAGCTCCCGGCGAGTCGAAAAGACCTTTGAAGTATTTTCCTGGTTGTAAGGCGCCTTGAATAATAGTAGGGGAATAAATTAAAACTTGTTTTTGCTAGCAAATCACCGATAAAGGGACTCAATAGAAAGTACAAAATACTAAGGTAAATAGTTCATCCGATTTACCCCCTACTTCGAAATCAGCAAACCTGTAAACAGAGTTCTTACATTGTTAATTCGATGAATTGATATGTGCTTACCATTGACTGCAGACAAAAAACTTGTACTCGCTCGCTATTGGTCAGCTGGTAAGTGTGCCCGAGATTCCACGAAGGTTTTGAGGAATGTTATCGATGCTAATAGTTCTTTGCCGGATATAGACCCGGTACGTTACAGTAACAGGCGCCATTAAACCGTCTCGGGAACGATTAACATGACCAAATTAAACATTCTAGGCCATACTGCACCGACACCCCCTAGTTCCATGAGGAACTTGGGTCACCAGAACCTCGCCTTCTAAATATGTATAGGATATATTCATATTTGTAAGAGGATTCCCCTCGCGTAGCTGAGGTTGACAATTGGGTTGCAGAAGCTCTAAGGCTATACAGCTTTGTACTGCGCTTAGCAAACCCCTTGAATTCCGGTAAGTATACCTGGTGCCGCTTTATGAGAGCGCTTTTAGGCGCTATTTGGCAAAAGCTATCCTATTGAAGAAAGGGCGTACAATTCAAAACTACTACAGGAGACTTAAGAGAGAAAATAAAAAAATGGGCCTCACAGTATGCCAGAGAGTTTTTTGCTTTATTTTAAAGAAGTTTTTTTTTTAAATTGTTGAATATTTTAGGGCTATTCTTTTTTTTTCTTTGATGAAGTTGTATATACTTTTTGTGAACCTTTTTTCAAACATTAAAAACGATGTTTGCTAAGATTACACATTTTCTGGGGTAATACTTTTCTCTTGTTCCCACTCATGATGAAATTAAAGGAATGGGCACATACAAATTTTCTTGCACAGCAGCTTTCTCTAAAATACAAAAATTCTAAGAAAGGAACAACTCACGTCTTCGAAGTCAAATTTAAGTGCAAAGTATCCTTTTATGTGTCTGTTGTATTAAATTATTCATGACACACAAACATATAAAAGCAATCACAATAACGGTAAGAACAAAGACAACAAAATCGATTGTTTAGAAAAAGTACAAGGATGCTCACCTTTTTGGCACTTTTCAAGCACGAAACATTTCACAAATTAAATAATGCAAGATAGCAAATACAATAAAAAGGTAAATATGTATTGCGAAACGTAAAATTGAAAACAAGTGAAAATACAATATAGAATTTTATATTATTGATATTACGTATTGAAAAATAGAAAGAAAAAAACAAAAACACAAAAACTGCTGCTGAACAAATTGCAAACAAAAAAGTTGGAAACGAAAAAAAAAAAAAAAATTACACAAAAAGGAACATAAAAGCATATCTTAGGTGAAAATAAAGAGCAAAATGTGTGAATAATATATATAAATGTATTGATGCGTGAAAACTTTGTAGACATGAAAATGAAGACACTGAAAGTATAGCGCTATGTACAGTAGTCATAGTTGGGCATTTTGCAATGCTACTAAGAAAATTACAAATATTTTTGGCAAATAAGGCAATTTTGTTTGCACTAGTAGTCAATTTTGTTTCCTTGCTCGTAAAAATTCGCTTAAAATAATGTAGAGAGAGTTTCTTTAGTTGCGAAAAGCACCTTTGGGTAGTTTTTTACCCAAGGTAATTTCCAAAGAATCCCTATGAAGGAAAAAAATGTAAATGAATGAATTGTTCGATACTAATAAGAGCTGCGATTTTTTTACATGTGTATGGGGAAATCCGCCAAACTTTGGTTTTTTTGGAGGAAAAATTTTTTTTTGAAACATGGTATCACGCAAATATCTTCTTGTTAAGAACATTGAGTGGTAAATTGGAGCTATAGTGCATCGCCGTTACTCGTCTTACATAATGCCTCAAAAAGATATAGTCAAAAGATCGAGCAAAATATATATAAATTGAGGTCGCAATGTTAAATATACATTTATTTCAACACTTCTGTACGGTTATATCGAAATTTTAACAAAATATGGAGATATATGCAGCTGTCGGCTATGTAAAATTTGTTTGATACACGAGACCCGGTTTTGTAGATATCGGTAAAAATATAAAACCGAATAACCGCCAAATATTTTTTACTGCAAAGTTTGCAACACATTTATTTTAACACCTTTCTACCGATTCCTTTGAAACTTTAAAAACATATAGATATGTGAACGAAGTATGTTTACGTAAAAAAGTTTTAATACCCGAGATCCGGTTTTGGAGATATTGATAAAAATATAAACCCGGAAAACCTTAAATTTGTTTACTTATTTAAACACTTCTTAACCGATTGTGTTGAAATTTTATCAGGATGTACATATCTATGTGGGGTACATTTTGGTAAAATTTTGTTGATACCCGAAACCCGGTTGTAGAGATATCGGCAAAAATATGAAACCGAGTAATCGTCAAATATTTCATACCCGTTTGTTAATTTTTTCTCTACACCACAGTAGTATACCATCAATTGCCTTATCTTGGAATATTCACGCAAGGAAAGTTATTGATGTCTGTACATGGGGCAAATATACGAAATTTTTGCCAAAAATTGGCAATCGTCAAAAAGTGTAGAAATGTTTTTTTTTTTTAGATCTTTGTACCAAATTTGTGTTTCTTTTTATTTACTTTTAAATAAGACCTGGTGTAAAAAAATGTTTCTAAACTTTTTGACGATAGCCAATTTTCGTCGGAAATTTCGTATATTTGCCCCATGTACAAACATCAATAACTTTCCTTGCGTGACTATTCCAAGATGAGCCAATTGATGGTATACTACTGTGGTGTAGAGAAAAAAATAACAAACGGGTATGAAGTGATAAAAGTAAAATTGTAGCTGTGCCCACAAAAAAACATGCTCCTGTAAAAAATTTACGCAACCAGGTGCTTCCACTTTTCTGCCTCTACCTTCAAAACTGAAAGGGGCACATCGAATTTGAAGCCCAGGAATTTTTAGTCCCTGATAGGCTATTATCGTGCATAATCCGAATTTCAATACTGAGTTGCCTCAAAAAGCTATAAGCAAAACACTGTCAATATTGAAAATGACAAAAAAAAGTGTTTCTACTTTGATTGATGATAGCTTTGAGTATTGGAGGGGTACATTAATTTTGCTCACACTTTTAGAATCTCCGTCTCAAAAACAACATTCAGTTTAAATTCCATAGCGTTTCAGCGATTCCTCAAAATTGTAGTGTAAGTGTAAAAATCGACATTTTTTACGTTTCGAAGTTCTGCAAAATCTTACAATCAACTTTCTTGATTTTTAAAATCATCAGATCGGATAGTCAAAAGGTCAGACTTAATATCCTTATAGTTTTTTCTGGCTTTGAGTTTTTTGCCCGTGTGTAAAACCCGAGTATCCAAAAAAGGAAAAGTTTTTGGGATTTGTCCATATGCATATGCACTTAAACTTTACAGGGCCTGTTTAGTGTATAACTTTATCTCAGCTTACTGTAGTATGCCCATCTATGCTATCTTTCCGTTATTCAAATAAAGATACATTTGCGGGGAGAGGAGTGTGCTAAAATACACGTAGCTAGGGAGTTGAGGACACAATCAAACGCGTAGGAGGTGGGTGCATACGAGTGACAAATAGGTCGACCAGAAGCTTCCTCACTGTTATTTGTTTTTATTATTATGTTTTTTTTTGTTGTATCGATTGTGAAAGTGAGAATTGATTAAGACACTTATGACAGGCACAAAGTGCGTACGTTTAGTTAAATGACGTTATGTCATATTCAGACATACAAATTGTTCAATAAAAATAATAAGAAAATGTATTAAAACTTGGCATGAGAATATTTATGCGCAATGCAGTGAAAGTGTCACAGTAACACGGTAGGCATAGTTAAAGAGAGTAAAAACGTATGTTTTGGAAGAGTATGAAAAGGTGTTGAATGTATAAATTCGTATTGATGTACATGTTGTAGCGCATTTTAGGAAATTCTCGATTATTCCGCACCTTCTTTTATCGTTGGAATCGCCGTACTGTATAGCAAAATGCTCTTTATTAACAAGTAAAGGTGTCAGCGGCCACCGTGGTGTGATGGTAGCGTGCTCCGTCTACCACACCGTATGCCCTGGGTTCACACCCCGTGCAAAGTAACATCAAAATTTTAGAAATAATGTTTTTCAATTAGAAGAAAATTTTCTAAGCGGGGTCGACCCTCGGCAGTGTTTGGCAAGCGCTCCGGGTGTATTCCTGCCATGAAAAGCTCTCAGTGAAAACTCATCTGCCTTGCAGATGCCGTTCGGAGTCGACATAAAACATGTAGGTCCCGTCCGGCCAATTTGTAGGGAAAATCAAGAGAAGCGCGACGCAAATTGGAAGGGAAGCTCGGCCTTAGATCTCTTCGGAGGTTATCGCGCCTTACATTTATTTTTAATTAAAGGTGTCTAAGTTCGGGTGTAACCGAAGCTTATATACTCAGCGTGAGCTTCAATTGTACATTTTATTTCAGATAAATTGCTTTTCTACATAACACGTAGCACCACCCGTTTAAAAAAGAATTCTCCCCATTTCCTCTTACAATAAAACTTGATAAATGAAATATCAATGATTCAAAACCAATTTTTACTAAGTTATAGCTTATTATTCTAGTCGACGACCCTTTTAAATTTGTTTTATATCTAAGTTGCCGTGGTCTTTAACCGATCCCGTCCATTTTTCCTAGAAATATTTTCTGCCATAAGGAAAATATGTGTACACAATTTCATTGCGATATGTTAATTTTTCTTCGAATTATGGCTCCCGAAACATAGAAAATTGCTTAGTCATAAAAATTTGAAGTTTTTCCTATTTATTGTTATAAATCCACTTGGGAAATGAAATACCATTGATATAAAGCTCTTTTTTGCTAAGATATAGCTTACTTTATTCGTCCACGACCCTTTTAAAAATCTTTTATATAAAAGTGGGAGTGATCCTTAAACAATTTCGTTAATTTTTCTTCAAATCTTTCCTTATAGTAAAAGCGAATTTGCCGAATTTTGTTACGATAGGTTTAACGATTTTTGATTTATGATTAATAATATTTGTAAAATTGATTTAATCACAAGTGGGTGGTGCCACGCCCATTTAAAAAAAAATTTTCAAATTTTTATCAAGAGTCCCAATATCAGTCCACATGTAAAATTTCAACATTCTGGGTGTATTATTTACAAAATAATCAAGTTTTTTGTGTTTTCCAAAATGTTATATATATAAAATGTGGGCGTTGTTATCATCCAAATTCGCTCATTTTCAATACCAATATATTCTGGGTCCAGATAAGCTCGTGTAGATATCTCAATATTTACTCAAGTTATCGTGTCAACGGACAGGCGGACGGACATGGCTCAATCAAATTTTTTTTCGATACTGATGATTTTGATATATGGAAGTCTATATCTATCTCGATTCCTTTATACCTGTACAACCAGCCGTTATCCAATCAAAGTTAATATACTCTGTGCGCAAAGCACGCTGAATATAAAAATGGAAGACACACGGGATTTAGAGTGAAGAATGGAAAGGGAGTGGCAGTTGGATTGTGAGTGGAATTCGGAATGGAGTTGGAATCGGTAGTGGGAGGGGGAGTGTGGGATTGGAGTTGGTAGTGGAAGAGATAGTTGTAGTAGGAGTGGAATTGGGAGTGAGAGTGCGGGTGGGAGTCAGCATAGGAGTAGGATTGGAATTGGGAGTTGGAGTGGAATTGGAAGTGGGAGTGGAAATTGGAGTGGGAGTGGAAATTGGAGTGGGAGAGGAACTGGGAATGGGAGAGAGAATGGGAGTGGGAGGGGGAGTCGGAGTAGGGGTGGAATTGGGGGAGGGAGTGTGAGGGGGAGTTGGAGTGGGACTGGTATTGACTGCCAGTTGAAATGAAATTGGAGGCGAGAGAGAGTTGGAGCTGAATTGGGAGTAGAAGAGGAAGTGTGAGTGAAATTGGGAGTGAAATTTGGAATAGTATTGAGAGTTGGAGTGGGAGTGCTAGAAGGAGTTGGAGTCAGAGTGGAATTGGGAGAGGGAGTTGGAGTGGAGTGGGATTGAAAATGGTAGTAGAAGTGAAAAGTAAAAGGGGTTTGGGAGTGGGAGGGAGATAAATGGAATAATGTATGGATAAAAAAAGAATGAATAAAAAAATGGTTTGCTACGGAAATTGAAGTTTGTGCTTATTTCATTTTTAAATGTTTATTTCTTTTTTTTTGGCCTTCTATACTTCTATACCTTTTTTTTGCAAAACAATCGTTTTTTTAAGCTCATCCCAATTTTAAATTCTTCTTTCTGTATACACTGAAATTAAATAAGGAGAATTTAACGAAAATTGCCGAAAATTTACGATTTTACATGGAATGCTCGGTAAGTAGATCAGCATTTGCAATTACTTGTTCTAGCACTGTTGAATACTCACCTCATATTTAATCTATAGAAATATCGACATACGAGTATCAATAACGCGGTCGAATTTTTCAAGGTATTTACTTAAGATAATCCAACAATTAATCCCACTGGCAAACACACACCTGTCCAGAGGGAGTAAGCAAAAAGCTTACAAACGAGATACACGCGTAATACCATTTAACCTGTCGATCAACAATCCAAAGTATTTTGATCGCATAATGCAATGTAGACGTACATACTACATATATACCAGGTACTTATCTAACTATAGAATAGCAAACTGAAAAAAAAGGGAGCACAAAAAATTTGTTGAAAAGTTGTTAATGTGCAGATAATCTGGAACAAAATGGGTTTCGGCATTCCTGACATTAAACCCATTACATAAAACTTATCGACATATTTCTGACAGTTGAATTGAGGATTTGCTATGCAGCGAACATTTATGTAGGTACACAGCGAATATACATACATATAGTACATACATATGTATATGATAGGTACTTGTACCTATAAGCAAACATGCTGCATTATTTGAAGAATAAGTGGCATGCAACAGCACGCAATTCTGGAACAATGCAGCATTCTATCGTGTATGCAGTGGCGTAGCTAGGTATCGATCAATGGTGGAGCAATTGTGTGAAATCACTCGATGAATGGATGTTAGACGTCCTAATCCGTTTCGAAAAAATCAAGAGGAGATAGGACCTGCATATGATTCATCAAGCAAGAAAAGTGTAGACAGAAGCGCGGAACTGCAAAATGTCTAAGTTCACATGAAAATCCTACGACGTTAAACTCACAAAGTTGGTCATATCTCTAGGGTTCTGTTTTTCAGTGTGAATTTAAACTCCAGTCAAATTTACTATAATTAAAGTTTGCCACTTCGGCCGCTTAAGCTAAGATTAGCAACACAATTTTATGTTATCGAACAAAGTTGCAAGGTTACAGCAAAGTCAACTATGACTGGAGTTTAAACTCGCGCTGTAAAACCGGGCCTTAGGAGAGAAAACTTAATTCTCACGAAGGGCATACTAAGTTAGGCCTCGTCTGAAACAGCAGATGTACAGCGAGCTGCGGGGAGAAGTGGTTGAAAACGTCCTGCGTTCGTGTCCAGTGCTCGCGGGGTCAAGGTTCCAGCTACTAGTGATTCAGAGTTCCAAGATTTCGAGGCAGCAATGACTCTGGGTCCTAGATAACTTGGAAACTGGTTTAATTCCCAGTCGAAATAATTTTAAAATATTTAAACAATACTGTAGATTTTACCGCGGTATCGAATAGGTAACTGATAAGGGACTCTTATCTCAACTCGTCGATTGTCAGCAGCCGAAGCAGAGTGTAAATAAAGTAGTTACACTAGTGTGCAACCCTCCCCGCCCCCCCTTTCCTACACCCTAGCACATTTCTATATGTATTTTTGTTTTGTATTTCTTTTCGTTAAGCTGAAAATCCAATTCACCATCGAGTAATGCAATTTAAGCCCGTTTGTGTAAATACGATTTATTGACGAATTTTGAGTGATTTCTCAATTTTTGCCTTTTTTCTTGTTTTCTTTAAGGTGAAAAGAGCTCTGTTGTTTCTATTTGAAATTCTTTCTCATACATATACATACACATACAAATGCACCCATTTGCACACATTTTCTTGTTTTCCATTCTTCTCGCTCCATTGTACTCGTTTCCTCAAAGGCTCATGTCAATAATGCGCTTTCATTTATTTCAACGCAAATGTCTTCATTTGATTGCCTTGCAACTCATAATTCTTTCTAAGTTCTCTTGCTTAGTTGCTTACTTCCGGATATGTTGCATGGTCAGTCAAATATGTACGTATTCGCACTTACATACAAACTGACTTATACCCACCTATTCTAGTATGAGAATATTATAAGGGCTGCTGATCCCGAAGTTTTGTTTTATCTTATCTTTTGTTTTAACTTATACGATGAGTTTCTCTAAGGTGGGTGGACCCCCCTATCCCGAATTTCAGAATACCCACGATTTTAAGACATAATTCAGGCATGAAAAAATTCCGACATAACGAAATCCGGACAAGATGATATCCCGAAAACTTCAAATCACGACAACACACAATCCAGTCCAGAAAGGTGTTCGGCGCAGAAATACTGTGGCTTAGCCGGTGTTGGATTGGCTAAGAGATATTTTTTTGAAGCGCAGTCGAAAGATCGCGTAGTAGGTGTTGGATCGAGTTAGTGTTGTTAAGCAGAAATGTCTAAAATAGCAGAGCAATGCCAATGCAAGAGGTATTATTTAGGACATCATAAGTGATTTCCCAATTTACATATTGTCGGGACTTAAAGTTGGGATTTGGTTGTGTCGGAATTATGAGTGGTCGGGATTTGATCCTGTCGGGATTATGAACTGTCCTGATGTGGTTTTGTCGGGATTACGCATTTCGGGATTTCGTAAGTCGGACCCTGGAAGAAATAGAGGAACGAGGCAACTGAGAGTATGAAAGTTGCGCAGTCTAAATCATAATCAATCAGTTTGATTTTAAAACGTTATAAGTGAAGTACGCTAGTAATTTAGTTGTGAAGTACTACTACCATAGTAGTGGCGTAAATTTTTGCTCTACTGAATATTTGTGTTATTAATTCGACAGTTCAGCGATTCGAACGATAACAGAATGTGCAAAATAATTTAGAATTTTTTTAGGAATCGTTACAGTATATATACATATATCATATATATACTGTCTGCCTTAGACAAAGATGCAAAAAAAAGTAGGTCTTACGGTAAATGAAGACAAGACGAAGTATTTGCTGTCGTTCAAGAAAAAATCGACCGATTCGATCCTTGCAAGCCATGTCACTATTGAGGGATATTACCTCGAGATTGTGAAGGGCATCGTCTACTTAGAAGCCAGCGTTAGCAGCTTCTTTGAGCTAAATAGACAATTTTAAAGCGTCTCAACGACAAAAAATTACGGCCTATAAGAAGCTCATCACATCTACCTGTCCTTATGTATGGTTCGAGACTATGAATGGTGTCGAGATAAGATAAGTTGACTATGGGAGTGAGAAAGAGAGAAAATATCTCCATACGGTTTATGGGTCTGCCCGTCATGCCGTCATACGAGTATCGAAGGAGATATGTGACCCGGTCTATAAAAAGGTGGCTTATGACTCAAAAAAGAAATTGCGAGAAACAGCTGTTAAGGATAAACAATGCATTTCTTTAGGACGTTTGTGCTCTCCTTGTTTTCACATATAATGATAGGCTGACTGGGCTTTGTGAAAATAGAAAGTTAGAGCACAAAAGCTACACTGGTTAGGGCATGCTTTGCGAATGGACGTATACGCTACGGCCAAGAAAGTATTTCAAATGCCACCGCAGTTTGGAAAAAGAGAAATTGATGAAGACTTCCACTGAGTTCGAGGAGGCTACAATAGCAAGAACAACAGGCAGGTAAAAAAATATTTTACCTCCCTTGGTGCGCGCAATTGGTGTCAGTTATTGCCAATCAGGGACTTGGTACGAAATGGCTAAAAACGCTTAGGTTGTTACCCGGCACTCAATGATGATAAATATTACTTAACAGAAGAAATGTTACCACTCCTTCCACATCTTTTCATACTGAAGAGCAATTGGTATGCAAAAATTACCAAAATCCCGAATTTCGGCCTTGACATCACTAATAAATGCATGCAAAGTCGCATGCCACAAGTGCTCTACAACTCCTAATGACAGCTCACTGATTTCTATTATTCGACTTTAAAATGCAGCTGTCATATTTATGGATACCTGCCTGGCATATTTCTGAATTTTTCTTTCTAACCATTTCCAAACAAAAACAAAAAATAATTACGTGAATTAAAATATGACGTCAAAAATTTATGAATTCGAAATGACAGCTATTTTCAGCACACTAACACGTTTTAAAGCCTTTACTGTTTCCTTTCACTTGGTCTTCGTCTATATCTTTCAGCAACTCATATCCTTTGACTGTCATTTTGTGGTATCCCATAAAATTGACATTTCACTTTTAATGCGCTTTCAAAAGACCGCTAGAGAATTTTTTTTGTAAAACATCCACATTTGATTTTTGTTTTTTTTTTTTGAAAACCTGTGTCATTAAACCTTAAGTTCTTTAGAATTACTTAGGTGGGTGTTTATAATCTTTTTTTCTCTCTCATTTAACATTTAACTGGGACTTTTTTAGCCACTTGACCTATGCGTTTTGTTAATATTGCGTGTGGCATATAATCTGCTTATTTCCTATTTTCATCTGCGCTCTTTCTTCTATGCATTCTTATTGAGTATTTTTCAAATTCTGATTTCCCACAATTTGTCATGTACACCGCATGAATTTGATCGACGCACAGCATGCGTGGTTGTATGTGAAAAGGTAGGGAGAATTTTTCCTTTAATAATCTTAGCATATTTCTATCTTAATTGAAAGTAAAAAAAACGCACTGTCATATAACAAATAGTTACAACACAAACATACTTATTTATGTTCTTAAATGTTAGAGAGAGCCGAAATTAAAAGAAAATATTATTTGGACTGACGAGGGGACGAAGTTAATGCAATGGTTCGTTGGTGAGTGTGGCCCGTCTGCACTGAAACTAATTACCGGAAGAATACGAGAAAACCCATAGTGGAAATATCTTTAAGCTCGCCAGATATCGGAAACTTTCGGGGAAAGATATTGCAAAATGTTTTATTAACATTCGTATGATCTTTGGCTCCAATTTGACTTGATTGCGAAAGCAAATCGATTTTTCCGGAGAAAGTTAACTTACTTACTTACTTAATTGGCGCTAAACCGTTCAAACGGCTATGACGATCCAACAAGGCGCGTCAATCGCTTCTTTGTTGGGTTAACTGGCGCTAATTGGTCACACCAAAGAAATTTAAGTCGTTTATCGCCACCTTGTGTGGGGGCCACCTTCTTCCTCTGCTTCTATAGGCTTTTTCCGATAAAAAAAACTTGCTTATCCGCAGCATCATCTTCTGATTGCATAATATGGCCAAGTGAGCGTAATCGCTATGTTTTAATTTGCTGGTACTCACCGTCACCAACGCATATATGTAGGTTCGTAAATTTTTCGAAAACATTTTATCTCGAACACTCCCAGAGCCGTCTCATCTGATGTTGTCATGGTCCATGCTTTTGCACCATACATATATCAGGTCGGATACAATAAGTGACTTATAGGGCATGATTTTCGCCGAAAGAGTATTTTATTTTTCAATTGCCTACCTAGTCCAAAGTAGTATTTATTGGCAAGCTGATGTTTTTGTTTGTGTTAATGCTTGTTCCCAAATAAATTAAATCTTTTACTGCATGGGATACTAGCACACTTCAGGTGTTATACACAAAAAACCTATATTCTAAAATGCTAAAGTCTTTCAATTTAGTATTGAAATGTGCTTGTCTCTCAGAATAATTAAAATAGTGCTAGCCTTTATTGAGCGCTGCCCTGAAAGAAATTTATTTATTTATTTATTTAATTATTTAAAGTCAACTAACAAGAGTGGTCGACTAACAAAATACAAAGGAAAGTAACATAAAAAAAAGATAGCGTAAAAATATATACAAGTATAGAATTAAAAATGAAATAAATTAAAAATTTACAATTTATTTTAACATTGAACAAGAACTTAAATTAAACTATCATTACAAATTAAACAAATAAACTTTAAGATATCAGTTGAGACTGAAAAGTATACCATTGCGTAAGGCAACAAACGAACATTCGATACTAATGCAATTATACAAGTCGTTATAGTACGAGCACCAAACACGTATAGGATCATTTTTGTCAAAATTTCTACGACACAGGGGTAAATGGAAGGGCACGTAGTGTCTGGACGTCCTAGCAGGAACTGCAAAGCTCAATCGACTTAGCAGCTCAGAGGAGTCAACCTCACCTAGAATTAGCTTATGCAGGAACATTACCCCGAGTAATATTCTACGATTTTCCAGAGTTGGCAAATTAATGAGAAGAAGTCTACTTCTATAAGACGGAAGATGAAGATTTGAGTCCCAGTTAAAGGCCCGTAGAGCAAAAATTAAAAATTGTTTCTGCACAGACTCAATACGCTTTATATGAGTAGTATATAATGGACACCAAACACACGAGCAATACTCAAGTATTGGGCGGACCAGCGAAGTGTAGAGGACTTTGGTCAGATACGGATCCTTGAACTCCTTAGCCCAGCGTTTCACAAAACCAAGGGTACCCATTGCTTTATTAGTAATAGCAGAAATATGTGAGTTGAAGCTCAGTTTCGAGTCAAACAGAACCCCTAAATCGTTAATCGAAGATATACGCTCCATAAGAGTGCCATAAAGTGCATAAGACGACAGGACAGGCTTCACGCGATGAAATGTCATGAACTTACATTTGGAACAGTTTAGAACTAATGCATTAATTCTACACCAGCGTTGAAATGAGTCCAAATCAACCTGAAGTAGATTTGAGCGAGTTAACTCCGAAGGCAAGCATGTATAGCAAATTTTTACATCATCGGCATACATTAGAGCTCGTGAATGATTCAAAATCTGTGGCAGATCATTTATAAAAAGAGTAAAAAGCTATGGGCCTAAATGACTGCCCTGAGGTACACCAGAGGTAACATGAATTGATTTTGAAATAATATTTTTATAAAGCACCTTTTGGGTTCTATTAGAAAGATAGCTTGAGAGCCATGAAGTCAGACTCTTCGGAAAGCCCAGTAAATCAAGCTTCAGAATCAGAAGTTCGTGATTCACTGAATCAAAAGCTTTACTAAAATCCGTATAAATCACATCAGTTTGCTTGCAAGCCAAAAAACCATCCCGAACTAAAGAGGTAAACTCAAGTAGGTTTGTGGTGGTTGACCTACATCTCACAAACCCATGCTGAAAGGGTGATAATATGGAAATACACGAATGTTGAAGCTGACAGGTAATTATTTGTTCAAAGGTTTTAGGAATAGCTGAAAGCTTAGCAATTCCCCTATAATTCTCAATATTAGATCTACTACCCTTCTTGTGCAGAGGTATGATAAACGACTGTTTCCAAATTGATGGAAATGACGCTGATTGCAAAGATAAATTGAACAATTTTACGATCGGTTCTGTTAAGTTCACAGCACAGAACTTAAGCATACAGCCAGGAATACCATCGGGCCCTGGAGAAAAAATCGGTTTCAGAGCTAAAAAACTCTGAAGTACAGTGGCACTATCAATGACTGGATTGAGAATACAGTTAGAACTAACTATCTCGAACGGATAACTACCGGTTTGGGTACAGGTTGAAGAATAGGTCGATTTGAAAAAGTCTGCGAATAAGTCGGCAATATCATGGTCAAGGCTAGCATTCTCGCCACCCAAAGACAAAGATGATGGAAATCCCGAAGACCTGCGCTTTGAATTAACAAACCCGTAAAATTTTTTAGGATTTTTAAAAAACTCAATTTTGCATCTTGTTAAATACGACTTGTAGCAGTTTTGATTCAGGCGTTGGAAATTGGAACGGGCAACTAAATATTTAGAAAAATCTTCAGAAGAACCAGATCTTTTAAAACGCTTATAGAGCCTCGATTTAATATTGTTCAGGTTAGCAAGTTGCCTCGAGAACCAAGGTGGTTTACTACTCTTAGCCTTAACAAAATGAACCGGAACGCAACGATTAATAAAGTCACTAAGGTAACTATAAAAAATAGACGTGGCAGTCTCAACATCAGTACAAGTATAAAGGTCAGACCAATTGTGGGAAGCTAACAGTTGATTAAGCAAATCAAAGTTAGCCTTTTTAAAACATCTCGAACGAGAACGACATAACACTTCCATGCAATTAATCGTAGGCAGTAGATTGTCCAGTGTAACCTCAAGTGTAGGGTGCAAGGGATCTTCAGGCAGGGATAAGGCAGGGATTCGACTGAGACCAGTACCTATTGAACTATCACCAAAAACTAAATCTAACAACTTATTTTTAGAGTTCACCACGTTATTAATCTGAACTAGCGGCAATTCCATAAGCGAACCAATGAAATCATGCTGAGTAACAGGAGTCAAAAAGTTTGAATCATCGTTGCCAATCCAACTAACGTATGGTAAATTAAAGTCCCCAAGAACCACTAGGCGATCGTTATCACGCAAACGAGAATGAAGGCTGTGGATAACTGCTTTATGGCAATCATAAACGTACATATCTGACCGAGGCGGTATGTAGGAACAAGAAATATATAAGAAAAAATTCGGGAAAA
This sequence comes from Eurosta solidaginis, assembly GCF_040869045.1. NCBI lineage: Eukaryota > Metazoa > Arthropoda > Insecta > Diptera > Tephritidae > Eurosta > Eurosta solidaginis. The sequence goes on from NC_090320.1 coordinate 16,416,924, forward strand.
AGAGCTTTACAGCTATGAATTCAATGTCAAGCGCGTCCTCAAAGCTCAACAATTCAGTAGAAATACTGGACAATACAGCTATCAGGACACCGCCTGCTCTCGATTGACGATCACACCGAAAAACAACGTAGTCATTTGAAAATAACTCCGAATTTAAATTATCAGGTTTTAGCCAAGTCTCTGTGAAAGCAATCACTTCCGCAGTAAAAGTAAAACTGTTAAGGTAAAATGCATTTAATTTAGAACGTAAACCACGAACATTCTGATAGTGAATAGTTACTTTTGAATCGTATTTGCAGGGCTGGTAATCAAGTTTTTTGAAACTATACGTGCGCGAGGCTCAACCTTCGACTTTGTGGTGTACAAATGTACCACCGAATGTATAGGTCAAAAAAATTTATCAAGAACCATATCAAAATATACATCTGGAACTGATATTTTAAATGAAGAAAAATCCCTCACATACTTAAAAACAAATTTATGTGCACTAATGTTAATAGAACCTGTACTATTAATCTTAGCTAAGATATAATTAACGACATCAGACTCCGTCAGAGATGGATGCAATCTTGATACGAAAATTGCCCGTCGGGGCGGCACGGCAGTAACCAACCTAGGACCAGCCGGATCTAAATTAGTGTCACCCAAATTTCCAGCAACATCAACAATGTTATCGTCATTCGATACAGCGTCATTACCATTTAAAGTACGCGCAGTGTTGCTATCATCTACAATATTTTGGTTATTAACAGCATGAGAAGAGGCAGTGTTCATAGAAATGTTAGCGTCGGCATTAGCAGTGTTAGTAGCGCAAGGCACTTCGGCAGAGCTAACAGCAACATTGAAACTGCTTTGGACATTAGCAGCAAAAACGGGGCCAGAACTCTTTTCAATGTTAGCGTCGGCAGAATTGTTACCCATGATTGTGCCTTTGTCTTTGTTTCGTTTCTTTTTTTTGCCAGCACTACCCCGCAGTACGCCACCCACCGCTTCATCATAGAGCTTATGTAAATTACTGAGCTCAGAACGTAAAATTTCCAATTCGCCTAATAACCGGTTTTTGTCCGCTTGCAGAGAGTGTATACCGGCAACCGCGCTTGCTTGCTGTGCTCGCAAACTTTTCACTTCGGCAAGAATAGACGATAACATAAAATTTAGATAATTATCATTTACATGTTGTTGCTGTTGTTTTTGTACAACTGTCATCAACAGCACAATCGCCACAAATATACATCTCATCCGAATTTTTAAAATGATCCAAATCGGCAGCTAAGGTACCAACAACACATTGCAGGTGATAAACTTTTTTACATTTTTCACACTGCACACTGCTTTGAGCGCGTTCAACTCTGTGTCCACAGAAACAGGGCATATTGTTTGTGTAAAACAGCTATGAAGACAAAAACAACGTGTAGACAAGGCAAATAATATGCGAAGCAGACAACTGTCAACAGCTCAAATCAACATACACCTGCACTGCTTTTTAATATATATTGTTTATATATAATGAATTGCACGGAATTGATTTAAAATCTGCTTTGCACAAATTGTTAATATTTGATTATATTTGTTAATATTTGTTTAGCACAAAATACATTTGTATTACACAAATAGAAAAATATCATAAAATATCGTAAAACGAAAAACACAGAGCTCTAGTGAAACACGTCCGTACACAGCGATAGACAATAACGTTGCGCCTATAAAAACTAAAAATCCAGTTTGTTGTTCTTCAATTAAAGGACATTCATTAAAATTGATCGCATTAAGGTTAAATCAACCGATTTTTTTGTCAAGACAACTAATTTGTTTAGTCATTTCAACAGAAGAAAAACTGCCGGTCTTAAGTTAACATTATTATGTAAATATTACAGATTCTCAATCAATCTAACAGATTTTGCAGAGCTGAAGAACAGATTTCACTGGTCATTTCAACGGCTAGCGACTGAAAATGTTGAGCGAATACCCAGTAACAATAAAAGCCCCGACACATACATAAGCAGATTTTCATATAGATGCGTTCTACTCAATCTTATGCATTATGAGTAGATTGCACGTATTTTTATGGAGAACGGTAGATTGAGCGACACTGGCGCCATCTGACATGGAAAAGTAGCCAACTCCCAAATTTTGTTACAAGCAAAGCATAAGAAGAAGAATTTGACATTTGCTTTGGCTAAGGGTGTTGGCACACTTTGCAAGTGAAATTATTTTTCCCACTCTTGGTAACTTTTATAACATTTTTCGCAGGTAAAAACTGCAGTATTACAAATGAATATGACACAAAATATGTTAGCAATATATTTTTGTTGTATAGGGAGAATGTTTATACCAGTGCTTCGCGAAATTTTGTATGTGAATGGGCAAGGCGAAATAAAGTTCAATTGCCAAGTCTGAAGTTCCTTCATATTTACAAACGCAACATCTTGGTTGATTGTGGCGATGTTATTAGAATGCAAAAGCTTGTGTTAAACGTATCTATATGAAAAATGACATTGTGACGCGGCCTTAACAACATTTGTTGCAAGCAAAGCATAAGAAGAAGAATTTTACGCTTCCCAAGGCAGTCGGTGCTATGTACCGGAGCGACTCGGGATTGTTTTCGACCAAGTACTGTCATTTCAGTGTAACCCCATTTAATTTGTTGTAACCCCCAAAAAGAATTTAACATTTGCTTTGGCTAAGGGTGCTTTCACACTTTGAATTCTTAAATATAAGTATAAACTGAACACACCATTAAACAAACATACATAAATATGTAAAACTAAGCCCGAGTTTACAAAGTTTCTCATTCGCAACGAAGAAGAACTTTAAAATAACAAATCTACATGGCACACAAATTAATATAAAGACAAAATGTCTCAATTGTGTTGTTAGTGTAGAAATGAGAAAAACTGAATTAAGCATGAAAACAAATAGCAGCAGGATAGCCTAGTGGTTAAAGGCAACTGCAGTTTCACCATGTGATTCACGGTTCGAATCCCGGTGAAACCTTTGATAACATTACAAAATTGCCTGATGATGATTACGTTGGCGGTTTTCGAAATGGTTCCATCGCAATATGCCAGTAAATGTTTCTTTCTTTTCAGTTTCTCTTAGAAAACATAATAATTGAAATTCAATTATTATAAGCCGGTGTTAAGCTGATGAATTCTTAAATATAAGTATAAACTGAACCACCATTAAACAAACATACGAAAATCTGTTATATTAACAGTTTTAATTAGTAGTCGTATAATATATGTTAAGTTAACTGAGCTATACTGACATATTTATTTTTTTTGTTGATTTGACTGTTGTGTTGACTGTATTCAGAATCAAACATTTGTGCGTAATTGATTTAAAAGCTATTTGCGAAGGATAAACATTTACAGAAATTTCGGTTGAATTGACGTCAATTTTTCTTTCAGTGTCCGTTTTGTTCTTTCAAAATTTCATATTTGCTATTCTGCGCTTCAAAGAACAAACGTTCTTTTTTTAAATTTTTCCCCACCCTAATATTTAAACACAGCTTTATACTTTGCAGCGTTTATCACAATTTTAACTTAAATGCATTTGGAATTTCAAAAGACCAAAAAATAGTCAGAGATCTTAATTACTTTTGAAATTTTTCACATCGTCATGATTTTTGAGTTTTAAAATATTTAATCACCAGCATCAAGCACACAATCTCCGCATCCACTTGACGCATATTTTCGTTAAAAATTTCCCAATGATTATGCATTTTCTTGTTTTTTTTTTTGTTAATTTACAAATTACGATTTATAACTTGAAAAGGTATTGCAAGTGCCTGAAACGTAAACTTAAAACGCGTTATGTAATGTTTTTTCATTATTGGCTTTTATGGAAGAAAATAAGATTTACATTTTTTCTAGTTGAACAGCTTAGCAATTTTATTGTCCCCAAAATCAGCACAGAATTTTTAAACTTAATGGTGCTTGTTACAGAAACGTATCGGATATATTTCCGGCAAAGGACATCAACATTGATAACACACCCCGAAACTTTCGAGGTGTATCTGTATCGCTTCAACAACAACAAACACAGCAACAACAACATTCCGAAATACCTAGAAAAGCAGGCAAATTTTGTATTTTTTTAAGACTTCTTGAAGAGAGCTTCCAGTTGCATAGCAAGTGATGGATTGAGACTTAAGAAAGGGCAGAGATTAAGATATTTCTAAGGCTCTTCTCCTCGCTGTAATCGGGGCACCGTCCCATAATGATTGCTTTTCATATTTCGACTGTTCAACTATCAATCAGCGAAAACTATTTTTTGCAAGTTTCAAAGAAAAAGTAGCCAAAATCAGTTTAAGCCTTGCTTGAATAAATTTGCTTTAAACTGATGAAGCTTTTAAGCTTTTTAAGCTTTAAAGAAACATAAATGCAGTTTACTATGCTTTCCAAAGCAAGCAATACGAAAAGATTTAGTTTTAACCTTGAATATTCATACATAAACATCTTACTATATAAAAAATTGTGACTAAATCTAATATCTAATATATATTATAAATGGGAAAGTTTGGATGTTAAGATGATTGGATGTTTGGATGTTTGGATGTTTAGATGTTTGGATGTTTGGATGTTTGGATGTTTGGATGTTTGGATGTTTGGATGTTTGGATGTTTGTCCAGACGTTTGTCTTTGTGACTCAATAACGCAAGAACGGCTGTACCGATTTGGATGAAATTTTGCACACATATAGCCAATAGTCTAGAAGGATCTACTAGCTATATATTTTTCAAAAGGGGCGTGGTCCCCGCCCCCTAGGAACAGTTATAATTTAATTATTATATTTTTTCGTCTTTGCGACTGAATCACGCCAGAATGGCTACACGGATTTTGATGAAATTTGGGACACAGACAGTAGTCTCCTAGCGAAATTTTTTTCGAACATGGAAAGAGGGGTGGCGGTCCCACGACCCTTCGAGAAATTATTTTTCATAATTTTTACACATTATAACTTTACGTATACTGGCCTTCATCAATATCACAGACTCAAGGGGTCAAATAAGTCGAGGGCTTACAAAGTAAGCAGTGACACCCTCCGCCAGCCCCCCTTTATCTCCCCCTCTGGTGTAAAATCCATAAATTGTTATAACTTAATCTAAATTTTCTCCTAAATCAATAGTTTTTGGTATCTGGTACATACAGAACGAGATCTAGACAATTTTGGAGGAACGATCAGTGGTCCTCTCCTCTACTCCCGCCATCCGCCCTCCATCAATTGTTTTTATTAGCACGCTTCTATTAGCTTTACCTGTATGTTTCTATCAAACTTTTTATTCGCTCCAATGCGCCTGCTGCCTTATTAACATGGTTTTATAATTAGCTTCACCTTATTTGTGATCCCGTAAGGGTCATATCGAGACCCTTCCGGGATCATTTCTGGATGGTTTTCGGGATCGGTCCGGGATTACGCCGGGGTAATTTCGGGACTTTTTCGGGACTATTTCGGGATCATTTTGGGACCCTTCCGGGATCATTTCTGTATAGTTTACGGGGTCCGTCCGGGATCCCGTCGGGGTTATTTTGGAACATTTTCGGGACTATTCCGGAATCATTTCGGGACTATTTCGCGATCATTTGGGGACCCTTCCGGCATCATTTCTGGATGGTTTTCGGGATCCGTGCGGGATCTCGTCGGGGTCATATGGGGACTTTTTCGGGATCATTTGTGGGCTCTTCCGGCATCATTTCTGGATGGTTTTCGGGATCCGTCCGGGATATCGTCGGGGTCATTTGGGGACTTTTTCGGGATCATTTGGGGGCTCTTCCGGCATCATTTCTGGATGGTTTTCGGGATCCGTCCGGGATCTCGTCGGGGTCATTTGGGGACTTTTTCCGGATCATTTTGGGGCTCATCCGGCATCATTTCTGGATGGTTTTCGGGATCCGTCCGGGATCCCGTCGGGGTCATTTCGGGACTTTTTCGCGACTAATACGGGATCATTTGGGAACCCTTTCGGCATCATTTCTGGATGGTTTTCGGGATCCGTCCGGGATCCCGTCGGGGTCATTTCGGGACTTTTTCGCGACTAATACGGGATCATTTGGGAACCCTTTCGGCATCATTTCTGGATAGTTGTCGGGATCCCGTCACAGTCATTTCGGGACTATTAGGGGATCATTTGAGGACCTTTCCGGCATCATTTCTGTATTGTTTTCGGAATCCTTTCGGGATCCCGTCAGTGACATTTTGGGACTTTTTTGGGGCTAATACGGGATCATTTGGGGATCCTCTAGGGGTCGTTTCGTGACTTTTTCTGTTTTATTTCGGGATCATTTGCGGACCCTTCCGGCATAATTTCTTGATGGTTTGCCGGATCCATCAGGGCCATTTCGGGACCATTTTGGGATCATTTGGGGACCCTTCCGAGATCATTTCTGGATCCGTCCGGGATGCCGTAGGAGCCATTTCGGGATTTTTTGTTACTTTTCCGGGATAGTTTTTGGACCCTTCCGGGATCATTTCTGGATCTGTGCGGGATCCCATCTGGGTCATTTCCGGACTATTTCGGGATCATTTTGGGATCCTTCCGGAATCATTTCTGTATGGTTTTCGCGATCCGTCGTTGATTCCCTCGGAGCCATTTCGGAACCTTTTCTGGAGTATGTCGGGGTCATTTGGGGACTTTTTCGGGATCATTTGGGGCTCTTCCGGCATCATTTCTGGATGGTTTTCGGGATCCGTGCGGGATCTCGTCGGGGTCATTTGGGGACTTTTTCGGGATAATTTGGGGGCTCTTCCGGCATCATTTCTGGATGGTTTTCGGGATCCGTCCGGGATATCGTCGGGGTTATTTGGGGACTTTTTCGGGATCATTTGGGGGCTCTTCCGGCATCATTTCTGGATGGTTTTCGGGATCCGTCCGGGATCCCATCAGGGTTATTTCGGGACTATTAGGGGATCATTTGTGGACCTTTCCGGCATCATTTCTGGATAATTTTCGGTATCCGTTCGGGATGCCGACGAGGTCATTTCGGGATTATTTCGGGATCATTTGGGATACCTACCGGCATCATTTCTGGATGGTTTTTGGGATTCGTCCGGGATCCCGTCGGGGTCATTTCGGGACTTTTTCTCGACTAATACGGGATCATTTGCGGACCCTTTCGGCATAATTTCTGGATAGTTGTCGGGATCCGTTCGGGATCCCGTCACGGTCATTTCGGAACTATTAGGAGATCATTTGAGGACCTTTCCGGCATCATTTCTGGATAGTTTTTGGAATCCTTTCGGGATCCCGTCAGGGTCATTTCGGGGCTTTTTCGGGATCATTTAAGGATGGCTTTCAGGATTCGTCCGGGAACCCGTCAGGGTAATTTCTGGACTTTTCCGAGACTATTTCGGGATAATTTTGGGACCTTCCCAAGATCATTTCTGGATGGATTTCGGGATTTGTCCGGGATGCCCTCAGGGTCATTTTGGGATTATTAGGTGAGCATTTGAGGACCGTTCCGGCATCACTTCTGGATGGTTTTCGGTATCCGTTCAGATTCCCGTCGGAATAATTGCGGGACTTTTTCGGGATCATTGGGGTCCCTTCCAAAATCATTTCTGGATGGTTTTTGGGATTCGCCCGGCATCCCGTCGGGGTCATTTCGGGACTTTTTCTCGACTAATACGGGATCATTTGCGGGCCCTTTCGGTATCATTTGTGGATAGTTGTCGGGATCCGTTCGGGATCCCGTCAGGGTCTTTTCGGAACTATTGGGAGATCATTTGAGGACCTTTCCGGCATCATTTCTGGTTAGTTTTCGGGATCCTTTCCGGGTCCCATCAGGGTCATTTCGGGACTTTTTCGGCATCATTTAAGATTGGTTTTCAGGATTCGTCCGGTATCCGTCAGGGTAATTTCTGGACTTTTCCCAGACTATTTCGGGATAATTTTGGGACCCTCCCAAGATCATTTCTGGATGGATTTCGGGATCTGTCCGGGATGCCGTCAGGGTCATTTTGGGACTATTAGGTGATCATTTGAGGACCTTTTCGGCATCACGACTTTTTCTCGACTAATACGGGATCATTTGCGGGCCCTTTCGGCATCATTTCTAGATAGTTGTCGGGATCCGTTCGGGATCCCGTCAGGGTCTTTTCGGAACGATTAGGTGATCATTTGTGGACATTTCCGGCATCATTTCTGGATAGTTTTCGGGATCCTTTCGGGGTCCAGTCAGGGTCATTTCGGGACTTTTTCGGGATCATTTAGAGATGGCTTTCAGGATTCGTCCGGGAACCCGTCAGGGTAATTTCTGAACTTTTCCGAGACTATTTCGGGATAATTTTGGGACCTTCCCAAGATCATTTCTGGATGGATTTTGGGATCAGTCCGGGATGCCGTCAGGGTCATTTTGGTATTAGGTGATCATTTGAGGACCTTTCCGGCATCACTTCTGGATGGTTATCGGTATCCGATCAGGATTCTCTCGGAATCATTGCAGGACTTTTTCGGGATCATTTGGGGTCCCTCCCAAGATCATTTCTGGATGGATTTCGGGATCTGTCCGGGATCCCGTCAGGGTCATTTAGGGGTGCGTTCGAGATCCCGTCAGGGCCATTTCGGGACTTCTTCGGGAATATATCGGGATCATTTCTGGATGGTTTATGGGATCCGTCCATGACCCATTAAGGGTCATTTCGGGACTATTAGGTGATCATTTGAGGACCTTTCCGGCGTCACTTCTGGATGATTTTCGGTATCCGTTCGGGATCCCGTCGGAATCAATGCGGGACTTTTACGGAATCATTTGGGATTCCTTCCGGCATCATTTCTGGATGGTTTTCGGGATTTGTCCGGGATCCCGTCGGGGTTATTTCGGGACCTTTTCGGGGCTAATACGGGATCATTTGGGGATCCTCTAGGGGTCGTTTCGTGACTTTTTCTGTATTATTTCGGGATCATTTTGGGACCCTTTCGGCATAATTTCTGTATGGTTTGCCGGATCCATCAGGGTCATTTCGGGACCATTTTGGGATCATTTGGGGACCCTTCCGAGATCATTTCTGGATCCGTCCGGGATGCCGTAGTAGCCATTTCGGGATTTTTTGTTACTTTTCCGGGATAGTTTTTGCACCCTTCCGGGATCATTTCTGGATCTGTGCGGGATCCCATCTGGGTCAATTCCGGACTATTTCGGGATCATTTTGGAATCCTTCCGGAATCATTTCTGTATGGTTTTCGCGATCCATCGTGGATCCCCTCGGAGCCATTTCGGAACTTTTTCTGGAGTTAGTCGGGATAATTTAGGGACCCTTCCTGGATATTTTCTGGATGGTTTCTGAGATCCGTCCGGGAGCCCGTCAGGGTAATTTCGGAACTTTTTCGGGACTATTTCGGGATCAATTTGGTACCCTTCAGGCATCATTTCTGTGTGGTTATCTGGATAAGTCTAGAATCGTGTCGTTGTCATTTCGGTTTTTTTTGGGACTACTTCGGGAACTTTTGGAAACACTTCCGGGGCGTTTCTGGATGGTTTTCGGGATCCGTCCGCGACAGCGTCGGGGTCATTTCGTGGTTTTTCTGGATAATTTCGTTATCATTTTGGGATCCTATCAGGTTATCAGCTCATAAAGTTCTTTTTTTTACTCAATTACAAAAATAAAATGCATTAGACAGAAAAAAAATTTTAAACAGATAACTTTATAAGCAGGCTAACGTGAATAGCCCACATATTTCATTTTCTCCTTGCGGACGGGGCCGCGGGTAAAGGCTAGTATATTATAAATGGGAAAGTTTGGATGTTAAGATGTTTGGATGTTTGGATGTTTGGATGTTTAGATGTTTGGATGTTTGGATGTTTGGATGTTTGGATGTTTGGATGTTTGGATGTTTGGATGTTTGTCCAGACGTTTGTCTTTGTGACTCAATAACGCAAGAACGGCTGGACCGATTTGGATGAAATTTTGCACACATATAGCCAATAGTCTAGAAGGATCTACTAGCTATATATTTTTCAAAAGGGGCGTGGTCCCCGCCCCCTAGGAACAGTTATAATGTAATTATTATATTTTTTCGTCTTTGCGACTGAATCACGCCAGAATGGCTACACGGATTTTGATGAAATTTGGGACACAGACAGTAGTCTACTAGCGAAATTTTTTTCGAACATGGAAAGAGGGGTGGGGGTCCCACGACCCTTCGAGAAATTATTTTTCATAATTTTTACACATTATAACTTTACGTATACTGGCCTTCACCAATATCACAGACTCAAGGGGTCAAATAAGTCTTGGGCTTACAAAGTAAGCAGTGACACCCTCCGCCCGCCCCCTTTATCTCCCCCTCTGGTGTAAAATCCATAAATTGTTATAACTCAATCTAAAAATTCTCCTAAATCAATAGTTTTTGGTATCTGGTACATACAGAACGAGATCTAGACAATTTTGGAGGAACGATCAGTGGTCCTCTCCTCTACTCCCGCCATCCGCCCTCCATCAATTGTTTTTATTAGCACGCTTTTATTAGCTTTACCTGTATGTTTCTATCTAACTTTTTATTCGCTCCAATACGCCTGCTGCCTTATTAACATGGTTTTATAGTTAGCTTCACCTTATTTGTAATCCCGTAAGGGTCATATCGAGACCCTTCCGGGATCATTTCTGGATGGTTTTCGGGATCGGTCCGGGATTACGCCGGGGTAATTTCGGGACTTTTTCGGGACTATTTCGGGATCATTTTAGGACCCTTCCGGGATCATTTCTGTATAGTTTACGGGATCCGTCCGGGATCCCGTCGGGGTTATTTTGGAATATTTTCGGGACTATTCCGGAATCATTTCGGGACTATTTCGCGATCATTTGGGGACCCTTCTGGCATCATTTCTGGATGGTTTTCGGGATCCGTGCGGGATCTCGTCGGGGTCATATGGGGACTTTTTCGGGATCATTTGGGGGCTCTTCCGGCATCATTTCTGGATGGTTTTCGGGATCCGTCCGGGATATCGTCGGGGTCATTTGGAGACTTTTTCGGGATCATTTGGGGGCTCTTCCGGCATCATTTCTGGATGGTTTTCGGGATCCGTGCGGGATCTCGTCGGGGTCATATGGGGACTTTTTCGGGGATCATTTGGGGGCTCTTCCGGCATCATTTCTGGATGGTTTTCGGGATCCGTCCGGGATATCGTCGGGGTCATTTCGAGACTTTTTCGGGATCATTTTGGGGCTCATCCGGCATCATTTCTGGATGGTTTTCGGGATCCGTCCGGGATCCCGTCGGGGTCATTTCGGTACTTTTTCGCGACTAATACGGGATCATTTGGGAACCCTTTCGGCATCATTTCTGGATGGTTTTCGGGATCCGTCCGGGATCCCATTAGGGTAATTTCGGGACTATTAGGGGATCATTTGGGAACCTTTCCGGCATCATTTCTGGATAATTTTCGGGATCCGTCCGGGATGCCGACGAGGTCATTTCGGGACTATTTCGGGATCATTTGGGATACCTACCGGCATCATTTCTGGATGGTTTTTGGGATTCGTCCGGGATCCCGTCGTGGTCCTTTCGGGACTTTTTTTCGACTAATACGAGATCATTTGCGGACCCTTTCGGCATCATTTCTGGATAGTTGTCGGGATCCCGTCAGCATCATTTCGGGACTATTAGGGGATCATTTGAGGACCTTTCCGGCATCATTTCTGTATTGTTTTCGGAATCCTTTCGGGATCCCGTCAGGGTCATTTTGGGACTTTTTTGGGGCTAATACGGGATCATTTGGGGATCCTCTAGGGGTCGTTTCGTGACTTTTTCTGTTTTATTTCGGGATCATTTGGGGACCCTTCCGGCATAATTTCTTGATGGTTTGCCGGATCCATCAGGGTCATTTCGGGACCATTTTGGGATCATTTGGGGACCCTTACGAGATCATTTCTGGATCCGTCCGGGATGCCGTAGGAGCCATTTCGGGATTTTTTGTTACTTTTCCGGGATAGTTTTTGGACCCTTCCGGGATCATTTCTGGATCTGTGCGGGATCCCATCTGGGTCATCTCCGGACTATTTCGGGATCATTTTGGGATCCTTCCGGAATCATTTCTGTATGGTTTTCGCGATCCGTCGTTGATTCCCTCGGAGCCATTTCGGAACCTTTTCTGGAGTATGTCGGGGTCATTTGGGGACTTTTTCGGGATCATTTGGGGCTCTTCCGGCATCATTTCTGGATGGTTTTCGGGATCCGTGCGGGATCTCGTCGGGGTAATTTGGGGACTTTTTCGGGATTATTTGGGGGCTCTTCCGGCATCATTTCTGGATGGTTTTCGGGATCCGTCCGGGATATCGTCGGGGTCATTTGGGGATTTTTCGGGATCATTTCGGGGCTCTTCCGGCATCATTTCTGGATGGTTTTCGGGATCCGTCCGGGATCCCATTAGGGTAATTTCGGTACTCTTAGGGGATCATTTGTGGACCTTTCCGGCATCATTTCTGGATAATTTTCGGTATCCGTCCGGGATGCCGACGAGGTCATTTCGGGATTATTTCGTTATCATTTGGGACATCTACCGGCATCATTTCTGGATGGTTTTTGGGATTCGTCCGGGATCCCGTCGGGGTCATTTCGGGACTTTTTCTCGACTAATACGGAATCATTTGCGGACCCTTTCGGCAAAATTTCTGGATAGTTGTCGGGATCCGTTCGGGATCCCGTCACGGTCATTTCGGAACTATTAGGGGATCATTTGAGGACCTTTCCGGCATCATTTCTGGATAGTTTTTGGAATCCTTTCGGAATCCCGTCAGGGTCATTTCGGGGCTTTTTCGGGATCATTTAAGGATGGCTTTCAGGATTCGTCCGGGAACCCGTCAGGGTAATTTCTGGACTTTTCCGAGACTATTTCGGGATCATTTTGTGACCTTCCCAAGATCATTTCTGAATGGATTTCGGGATTTGTCCGGGATGCCCTCAGGGTCATTTTGGGACTATTAGGTGAGCATTTGAGGACCGTTCCGGCATCACTTCTGGATGGTTTTCGGTATCCGTTCAGATTCCCGTCGGAATAATTGCGGGACTTTTTCGGGATCATTGGGGTCCCTTCCAAAATCATTTCTGGATGGTTTTTGGGATTCGTCCGGCATCCCGTCGGGGTCATTTCGGGACTTTTTCTCGACTAATACGGGATCATTTGCAGGCCCTTTCGGTATCATTTCTGGATAGTTGTCGGGATCCGTTCGGGATCCCGTCAGGGTCTTTTCGGAACTATTGGGAGATCATTTGAGGACCTTTCCGGCATCATTTCTGGTTAGTTTTCGGGATCCTTTCCGGGTCCCATCAGGGTCATTTCGGGACTTTTTCGGCATCATTTAAGATTGGTTTTCAGGATTCGTCCGGTATCCGTCAGGGTAATTTCTGGACTTTTCCCAGACTATTTCGGGATAATTTTGGGACCCTCCCAAGATCATTTCTGGATGGATTTCGGGATCTGTCCGGGATGCCGTCAGGGTCATTTTGGGACTATTAGGTGATCATCTGAGGACCTTTTCGGCATCACTTCTGGATGGTTTTCGGTATCCGCTCAGGATCCCGTCGGAATTATTGCGGGACTTTTTCGGGATCATTTGGTGTCCCTTCCGGCAACATTTCTGGCTGGTTTTTGGGATTCGTCCGGCATCCCGTCGGGTTCATTTCGGGATTTTTTCTCGACTAATACGGGATCATTTGCGGGCTCTTTCGGCATCATTTCTAGATAGTTGTCGGGATCCGTTCGGGATCCCGTCAGGGTCTTTTCGGAACTATTAGGTGATCATTTAAGGACATTTCCGGCATCATTTCTGGATAGTTTTCGGGATCCTTTCGGGGTCCAGTCAGGGTCATTTCGGGACTTTTTCGGGATCATTTAGAGATGGCTTTCAGGATTCGTCCGGGAACCCGTCAGGATAATTTCTGAACTTTTCCGAGACTATTTCGGGATAATTTTGGGACCTTCTCAAGATCATTTCTGGATGGATTTTGGGATCAGTCCGGGATGCCGTCAGGGTCATTTTGGTATTAGGTGATCATTTGAGGACCTTTCCGGCATCACTTCTGGATGGTTATCGGTATCCGATCAGGATCCCCTCGGAATCATTGCGGAACTTTTTCGGGATCATTTGGGGTCCCTCCCAAGATAATTTCTGGATGGATTTCGGGATCTGTCCGGGATCCCGTCAGGGTCATTTAGGGGTGCGTTTGAGATCCCGTCAGGGTCATTTCGGGACTTCTTCGGGAATATATCGGGATCATTTCTGGATGGTTTATGGGATCCGTCCTTGACCCCTTAAGGGTCATTTCGGGACTATTAGGTGATCATTTGAGGACCTTTCCGGCGTCATTTCTGGATGATTTTCGGTATCCGTTCAGAACTCTAATTTTTATATATTCCTTAAACAATATATTTTGTTTTTTTTTTATTTGTATTTTTTATTTAATTTTTTCTATTTTAAATAATAATAATAATAATAATAAATAAGTGTTTATTTATCCGTAAATTCGGGACAAATAATTTTTTATGTAACGATTTCCCGTCATCCCTTGTCAAAATCAAAATTGTTCCAATATACATCATTTATACACCCTGTCGGAAAATCAACAAAACTATACATATCATTTTGGAATCCTTCCGGAATCATTTCTGTATGGTTTTCGCGATCCATCGTGGATCCCCTCGGAGCCATTTCGGAACTTTTTCTGGAGTTAGTCGGGATAATTTAGGGACCCTTCCTTGATATTTTCTGGATGGTTTCTGAGATCCGTCCGGGAGCCCGTCAGGGTAATTTCGGAACTTTTTCGGGACTATTTCGGGATCAATTTGGTACCCTTCAGGCATCATTTCTGTGTGGTTATCTGGATAAGTCTAGAATCGTGTCGTTGTCATTTCGGGTTTTTTTGGGACTACTTCGGGAACTTTTAGAAACACTTCCGGGGCGTTTCTGGATGGTTTTCGGGTTCCGTCCGCGATAGCGTCGGGGTCATTTCGTGGCTTTTTCTGGATAATTTCGTTATCATTTTGGGATCCTATCAGGTTATCAGCTCATAAAGTTCTTTTTTTTACTCAATTACAAAAATAAAATGCATTAGACAGAAAAAAAATTTTAAACAGATAACTTTATAAGCAGGCTAACGTGAATAGCCCACATATTTCATTTTCTCCTTGCGGACGGGGCCGCGGGTAAAGGCTAGTTTTTAAATAAACAATTTAATTGACACTTAGATTAGGTTGAACTGGCCGGTCCATGAGGACCTCACATAGACTGATTGAGTCCGTAGTGTTACCAGAAGTTTGTTTTAACGACCTAACTGAAAAACCCTATGAAAAACCAGGACCTATGTTATAAAATAACTACGTCCTCTTGGCAAATACTAGAAGCTTCCTAGGACTTAAGCCACTTGCTGCTTCTAGATCTGACAGCTGTATCACTCCTAATAGCTGGAATCTTAGCCTGGCAAGGGCAGGGCACGAACACAGAACGTGCTCGATCGTTTCCTCCTCCAACCCGCACTTCCTACATCTGCTATCACTAACCAAGCCTAATTTAAAGGCATGTGACACCAGAAGGCAGTGTCCAGTCAGAATACCCGTCATGAGTCTACAGTCCTCTCTTTTTAATGATAGATGCAACTTTGTGAGTCTAAGGTTGTAAGACCTACACATAATCTTCGACACTTTACAGCCCCGCGCTTGAACCCACGCCTTTCGCGCTTGGTCGATCATGTGCACCTCTCGCCTTCGCTTAATCTCGCACAATCTAATTGGGGCGTCTACGGAGCAAGCTTCAAGGATGCGCCCTTTTTAGCTAGTTCGTCCGCTTTTTCATTCCCATCTATTCCCATATGCCCTGGGACCCAATATAGATGTATGATTCTCCCTGTCCCGATTCTCTCCAGAGACTGCTTACACTCTAACGCACATTTAGATGCTGTGCAATGCAAGATTATTGCCTTAATTGCTGCTTGACTGTCAATATAAAAGTTAACACGGTTGCAGCTTAAGCTGTTCTCTTCCAGGGTTTCTATTGCTTTGGTTACGACTAATATTTCCGCTTGGAAAACGCTACAGTAATCCGGCAGCCTGTAGGATCTGCTTATTTACGGATCAGCGCAGTATACCCAGACCCTACTCCTTCCACTACTTTGGAACCTTCGGTGTACACATGTATCGCCTCGTCCGCCATTTGCGCACCCTTGCGCCAACCGTCCACCTCTATTGTGGCCTTAAGATCTCCCTCCAAGCGCAGATAGGGAATCAGGTAGTCTTTTCGTCTTGTGATTGATGACGCTATACTACTATGGCCATATGGTCGGCGATCAAGCTGCCCCGAAGCACCGAGGCTGGTTGCGGTCGTTAATGCTTTATTCTTTGCTACCAGGACTACAGGTGAAATATGCAGAATGGCATACAGCCGTCAGGGTTGTTTTCAGGGCTCCCGTAATGCTAAGCATCGATAGATAGTCTGCATACCCCCTCTAATTTTTTGAGGTATGCTGTTTTTTGTGTGGCTTTCAACCAAAGAAGAACTCCATAGTATAGAATAGAGCTAACAATCGCTGTAAAAACCCAATGAGAAAGAGAGGGCGATAGGCCCCACGTATACCCCAACATTTTTTTACATGCATAGAGTGCCGTTGAGGCCTTCTTGCCCCTCTCCTCCACGTTGAGCTTCCATGACAGCTTACTGTCTAGGATGATTCCTAGATATTTTGTGCAAGGTTTCACTTAAAGATTTAGTAAAATAAAAGCTCTATTATTGTAAATTTTTATATGTCAAAGCTTTGGTGTATGTCGGTTTTGGCAAGTCAAGAAAGCAACTACAATACAAAAGGCAAGGGAAAATTAATTTAACAAACACCTAAACAAATGAATTAAAGCATTAATATTAGTATCAATGTACAATTTAATATAGAAGTAAAAACAACAGTAGTAAAATCAACAACAACACAAGCGTCAAACTATAGAGATGTCAAGTGCAATACGCTTAGGCCCGGTTTTTCAGTTGTTGGTTAAGCTAAGCTTAAACTAAGTTTGTTTAGCTCTAGTCAAATTTAAACTCCAGTTAAACCACTGAGCAGTTTTTCAGTCACAGTTTAAGGTCGCATTTGGGGGTAAGCTTTTTGTATGGACACACTGTTTTTTTTTGTTATCTAGATAATTTGTAGATACGGCAACAGTTGGATTTTGTTTACCAAACAAACATAGAAAAAAAATTTCTCCAGCCTTAGAGAAATATATATCTAGTTCCAGAGCTGATATCCAACATCATGCTGTAATTATTCATAAACCAGATAATTAACAAGTTGTTATCCAACTTCATTCTCCAGTCACTATCCAACCTTTGAGAAATTTTGCAAAATGTATATTTCTCAAGTTGACCTCCAACGTCATTCTCAAATTATTTTCCGACCTTTGAGAGATTTTGGGAAATGCACAGCTTTCAAATGCATATCCAAAAACATTTCCCCAGTTTATATTCTACTTTGGATATTGAGTTGAGGTGGGTTGAAAAAAAATCTTCCCCCCTAGGTGGTACCGTCAAAGCCAACAGCTGTTTATTGTGAGAATAAACACCTGGCTGATAGCAGCAAAGCAGCACTGTTAATTAAAAATAAGTTATACATATTTTATTTTCTTGAAAATTCTGTAACATTGTAATCTTACATTTGAGTCCAGTGAGAGAACCACACAAAAATAAAAGTTGGCAACTATATGTTTTTAACTTAAGTAATAGCATTTTTTGCTTTATAAAAAATTTCCTTTTTTGCTCAGAACGTTATGATTCTCAAGTTGAATCCTGTTTCGAAACAACTTTTGCCTTGTTATCACCATGAGATGTAGTGGTACTTAAGCCCAAATGCGTGTAGGGTATATTCCATATCATTGCCAACAAACGCAAATAACTAATAGGTTAATTAGAGTTTAACCCTGTCAGATCGGTCCCTTAAGCTCAGCTTAAACTTCAGTTAAAATATACTGAAAAACTGCAGAATAAGTTTAAGCATAGTTTAACTGACAAACTGCGTTGAACTTGTACTTAAAAAGCGGACCTTAATGGCATAACAAATATGTCGAGCGATTTATAATAACCAATGAAAGAGGAGTTGAAGTGCGAGAAGGTGTTTGCTGAGAACGAAGAAGGGAAGGAGGAACAAGAAGAAGAGGAAAGGAAAACTAGACGTGGGTATATAGGTCTGTCAAAGTGAAGTGTCCAAGACTGTGCCAACCATGCACATGTGCACACATATGTTCATGCATGTGGATGTATAGACGGAAGGCAAATAAACACCCACTTATTGGCAACTCAGAACACAAAACAAAAAACATTGTATGAATGTATATGAAAATGTTCTTGATATCAATCTTGGAAGTTGCACTAAGCTAACATAACTTTAGAATACACCTGATCTAGTATAACTTCTGGGTTCATAACCGTTAAGGTACTAGTAAATGGCAAACTAGCTTGCAACTATACATCTTTAAAATAAAAGCGCTAAATGTCACTAGTATAAAGAAAATTCTTTAAATAAACGTTAAAATTTTCAAGAAATAAACAATTAGCGTGTGTGTTCGCTATCTACCATCCGTTCAAAAATGCGTTCAGCGAGATCATATGACCGACCACATCAGATGTTGAGCTAGATCAAATGATGAAAAAGGCAATTTGGCGAAAGCATTCCTGAGAAAGAGATAGAGTCAGACGAAGAATGAGGAAGCGGTGAGGGGAGAATGAGAGGGAGCTAAAGAGTGGGATTGATAAAGTAAGGGGGGAAAGAAAGGGGAGTAAAGGAGAGGGAGAGAGACGCAGAGGGAAGGGAGAACTAGTAAGAGATAAAACTCCTTAAAAATCATGCAAAAAACCAAAGTTATGTCAGAACCATATCTGCCGGAACTGCTAATTTAGTTATACAAAAAAAACGGTTTAAGAAAATTTCAATAGAAATGACCTAGCAGTTTTGATTTGACCCTAGGGGTACTGGTAACAGAGTGTACTACATTCATGTATAAGATTGAATTGACAACATTCCTCAAAAGCCTGTGGTAGTTTCAGCTGCAACAAACGATCAACATTTTCCAATAGTGAGTAGTGCGAAGTTAAAGGCGATGGTTTGTTTTGTCTATTATCACTCGCCGTGGAGTAGAGGTAGCGACTCTTCCCCTGCGTTCAAGACCCGCGAAAGGCAACATTAAAATACTTTAGAAAAAGTTATCTTAACGGCGTTGCCCTTTGGAAGGGGTTTATCAAACAAAATCCAAATTCATCTGCAGTTGCCGTCCGGAGTTGATATAAAACTTATAGTTCCGTCTCTAAATCTCCTTGAAGGTATTTACTTTTTTTATACTTAAATAATAATTTTTGGCGGAATTACGCTTGGAAAATCAGTCCGCTACGTTTTCGTTGCGGTTATGGCCCTTATCACGCATGATTATTCGATAGGGAGTGGCCACCCCCTGGTATTATTTGGCTATGGGAGTTCGGAATTCGTAGGGAAAATCTAGAGGCGTGGCGGTATTCTGCTCAATGTGGAATACTCTTGCAACAAACTAAAAATGGTAGTCTATTATAGAAGCTATAAGATTATAATTCTAGCTATTAATGATGGAGAATCGGGCCAAAGATGCAACATTCAAAGGGGCTAAGTATGAATATTAAAGGATCAAATAAATTTCCCACCTCGCAGATCTAAAATTATCGCCGACACGAATGAATCCACCATTCCACTACCAATATCATAGCCATGATTATGGCGAATATATATGAGAATTTTAGTCCGCCGGCTTACTGATATAAAATCGAATCCATAATCTACCTGTTTCCATTATAGCTTGTAAATATCTTAAAGGCCTATTCTCAAGGAAGTTTTATTCGAATCCGTGTTGAAAAACATACTCGACCAAATTTAAATCTTGTTGTTGTTTAACTTTTTCCCAGTTATCCTATGACTCATATTCATGCCTCTTCGAGCCTCTCTAGAATTGAAAAACAGTCTGATCTCTTGGCAAGCTTAACAGATTATAATACAAAGCTAATTCTTCCTATCTTAAGTAACTAACGAACTAGTATGCAGAAAACTATGCGATATAAGATGTCAAGCTAAAACAAATTCCAGACACATACGACAACAATTACAACAAAAATTAGACAAAAACTCCAATGTGTATTAGCAAATATTTAAAGTTTTTGCACAGCAGAGTAGCAAAAGCAACACTTGAGGCGCACTTGTAGCGCCACTACAAATTCCTTTCACTCCAATTCGTATAGTGAGACATGGTGTTCGAGAAACAACTACAACAGCAAAACTAGATTAACAAGAACAAAAGCGTAAAAACAAAAATAGAAATATAAATATAAACACACATTAACAATCATCTAACTGAAGTATGTACTACAGCTACTAAGCTAACAACGGCACCAATATCAACACCAGCACCACCTTCATGTAAAGCTAGATCTACACCTTTGAAAGCAGGGAGTAAGACAACAACAAGTGCGAACAAACCAAAAGTCAACAGTATAGTATTTTCAATACGATTAAGCTTTAACTTTAATACATGAAAAGAAAAACAACAATAATAATACACAACAACACAACAATGACAGCTGTCAAGTAACACCTGTGTTGGCTGGCTGGGTGCTGGGTGCAAGTAAAGTGCAAAAGTGGGGCATTGATGATACAATAAACGGAATGCTGGAAAATTTGGTGCTGGGTATTTGCATACAGGGTTCAACATAAGTAAAAGAAAGTTGCACATTTCTTTGATTTAAAAAGGTTTATGATTTTGACGTTAGCCGGTTTAGTACTAAAGCGAAACTCGCCGGTTTACTTAAGGCAAAGTTTGAGAAAAAGGCAATTTACTTTGGGTCGAGGCAAAACTTACCCTATCTGAAGATTGAAAAGACCTTGAAGTCATTAATTTTTAAAATCGCTAATGTATGTACATGTTTGATAGAGGTTACTAAAAGAGTTGGCAATTTTTGTCCCAGGCCCTAACCGTCTTTCAAAGTACAATAAATTTAACTTTTGATGTAATCAAGCTGCCCGTAAGAAGACCAGCGAGAAGCCCTAGAATTTAAGGACGCCTAGCTACGAAGTGAAATTTCTATTTCTGCAGAAGCTTATCATCGATGGCGAAAAATGGATAGTTTCTTCATGATCCCTGACATAGTTTTGAGTACGAAAGAAGAAAATCTGATGGACTTTGTTATATAAAAGTTATCGAGTTGTTACAAGTTGAAATTCTACTTTTCTTTGAAATAACTCTTCTTTGAACAGAGCGGCAGTTGATACGCAAAACGTCGTTTCCGAGGAATCACCCATCATTCCAACACTTAATACTTAGCACCCTGTTTAGTTAGTACGGCATACTCATATAGTAGCATTAATTTCGAGCGGAACTTGACTTACACTTTGGGCAAGTTGATTATATTTTGACTCTTTTCCGTTCTTTCAATTGACTCGAGCGTCTATTGTCATTCGTTGTTTTAAGCATTTGTCAGCCGCATTGGTGTTGTGCATGTGACATTTGATTGGCTTTTAATAATGTTAACAACAACAAGCACCAACATAATTACAATTGCAAACCGTCAACAATAGAAGCATCTAAATAAGAATATAAAAATGAGAAATGAATAGACAAAGAATCGTGATATTAGATTGCATTATAAAGTATCTGACAGAATTGTAATGAAGGCAGTCAAAAAGTCTTTTATAAATCTTCCGGGGTGTTTGCTTCTCGTATAATCCCGCTTATATGTATTTTCGACTACTTCATTTCAGTTGCATTGCAACCCATCCCTTCGAATACAAATGCAACCTTTTGATGTTTAATGCTCGCAGTACAAGCGAAAATCGATTGCCTGCTTGCTTTACTGAATTACATGAAGGTGAACGCCGAGTTTCACGTTGATCCCCAGAAAAAAAGTGTGTAACTCTTTCTTAATAAGAGTTGCCGCAGATTAATCTATTTTGGGATAGAATTGTTCTATACTAACTCCCAACGGGCTGGTTTCTACGGTCTCCGGTTTCAGACGACTATAGAGTTTGACGTGGACATTTTTAAATACAATGTTTGAACCCTAACAACCTTTATATTTTTAGTAGATTCTTTTTAATAGCAACCGCTTTTTGAAATACTAAATGAGATTTTAAGTAGTTCTCAAATTAAGAAATTTAACGGGATTTCAATGGAATTAAAATTCTTCTTTAGAAATGATTTCACTTCATACTAAGACTGCGAATATACGCATGAGACGGGTTTGAAAATCGTTTGGTCTTATATTCAAACCAAATTGAGACCTGTTTCTAAAGCCTTGGCAAATTCTGAAAGGTTAATTTCGATATTGATAACTTGGCATTTTTTAAAGTTGGCATACCTATTCCCATAAAATCCCTTGGAGTGAGGAATCATGATTGTAGCCTACCAAGCCAAATGTACATTTCAAACCTTTACGACTCCTGGTAGAAATATGAATGTTTGGATTAGGTGCTCTGGGTATCCCCAAGATTTGGGTTTGGTTCCGTATAGGATTCGAGTCTGGTTTCGACATCGGACTCGGTTCCAGGTTGGCTTCGCGTTCGATTTCGAGTTCAAACCCATTTTTGGCTCCGCGTTCGTTTCAGCGTTGGGTTTCGGCTTCGGTTCCGGTTTCGGTTCGGGTTCGACCACACCTACGCTTATATTAAGGGAAAGTCAAGAGTGCGTTAGCAAAGATATTTACATACCAAAAATGGTAAGTACTAATAAAAAGATTAGCGGTTGCAAAAATTTCGATTTTTTAATGCTTCTTACTGATGGCTCTTCTTATGGTTGAACTTATATAAATACGACACACCGAAAAAAAATTAAAAAAAAAATTACTACTTGGCGCCAAGTACCTCCGAGGAGATTGAGATTTTCTTTCAATTCGCGTCATGCTCGTTTTTAATTTTCTCTACAAATGGATGGAACGGAACCTACGTGTTTTATGCCGACTTCGAACGGCAAATGAACTTTGAATGAGAAGCTTTTCATAGCAGAAATACACTCAGCGTGCTTGCCAAATCACTACCGAGGAGGGACCCCGATAAGAATTTTTTTCCAATTGAAAATACTTTATTCTACTTTTTTGTTATTATTTTGCACGGGAGTTGAACCTGGGACCCTCTGCGTGTCAGGCTGACCACCACAACACGGTGACCACCATACGACACACACAAATCCCCAGGCGATTTTATGAAAATGCTCGAATGCAACCAAGACGATGAGAACAACGCAATAGATTAAGTCGAATTCAGAAAAAATAATTCATTTACATATGTATGTACATACATACATACATAAGAGCAGTGAACCTACTTAAAGACGACATATCATCACAAAATCCATAAAGACACAAATTATTGTGATCCACCCATGTTGAAACAGCAAGTTTCTTTGGACTCCCGTTACAGGGTATTGATGACAATTTATGATCGGTCGCACTGCTAAAACAACAGCAACAACATCACAAAATCCAATACGTGACTAAGGTTTTATAAATTTAAAAACATTGGAGATAACTTTATAAGATAATACTCGTTCAAAAAAAAGTGGAGTAGCAGGTGGTAATTGCTTGAAAAAGTATTAGAAACAAAAATGAATTACTCACCTTAACCGAATATAAATTAACCCTATATTCTTGATTGTGTGCCTCCACTTCTTTTTTCATACATTTTTATAAAATTTTTCTAAAAATTACGTTTTATATTTCCTATCACTTTTACACATTTAGAAACTTTCACTTCACTTACATACATTTTTCAATTTTATATAATAATAAATTTACAGCAATATTGCTTTATACTTTATTACACGAAACACCTTGATCCATTTTTTTTTCTTGCTTTGCTCTATAACGATTTTTTAAAGCAACATTTTTATATATACATAAGTATGTATGTAGGTATGCGCATTGAATTGTGAGATAAAACTAATTTCAACTTGCAAATTTCCTACCAATGAGGACAAACAAAAAATTTAACATTATCTATGAAACAGTCTAATGTACATACCTAATTACACACACGCGTATATATACATACATACATACATATATACTTTTTCTGCACTTCTGGAACATTCGTGCTTCCGCAGCCACTTGTTGTATTATCGCGCCTTCTTAACTTAGAATTTTCTTATATAAATGCAACTTTTTACATTTTCATATAAATGATATTGATCTTAGCTTACTTTTAATTATGACTATTTATTAATAGCAATTATTCTTTCATAATATTTCACACACTTTTCACTCGCGATTCAAATTACGTGTTTAAAGTTTCGCGGCGGAACAGGAACTGGCAAAAATTAACTTTTCGAACATCATTTCCATGTTGCCGTCTTCCTCTTGGTTAACAAAATATAACTTGCATATATACTCCAACACATACACATCAGTATATTTCGAAATCGAGAACTGTAGTATGTACACTCTCTCGGTCGACAGATATCCCTGAATTGAATTGCGCTGTTAACCAAAAAATGTTTAATAGGCTACTTGGCGCAGTTGTAAAGATTGCGGCGTTCTGTGCTTCCGTTCAGGGTTCGAATTCCGCTGGGATTAGTCAAATTTTTTTTTTTTACCGAAATCAGAGAAAGTAGATAATACGCCAAATTAACAAAATTTGCCGATAAAGCGTGTTTTCTTACAAAGCAAAAGCTCTTGCACATAGTATTCCATAATTTTGCTAAACTCTACACTCAAAAAAACAAAAAAAAAAAACTTGCCTAAAATGAGGAAAAACATTTCCTAAAAAATTGTCTTTAAATAATTTCAAAGTAATGCGCAAGAATTTCTTATTTTTGTTTAAAAATTTTCTTTAATTTGAGGAAAAGTTTTTCTTCATTTTATTCCATCAAGAATATTTGATTGAATATTTCTCACAATATCGCGGGCTCGAATCGAGCTCCAGGCCTAGCAATAATTATTTTATCATTATTGTTGTTATGATTCATTTTTTGTTTTTAATTGAAAAAATTTTAAATTAGAATAGTAGAAAGAAATAATATTTTTTTTTTTAATTTTATAATAATTTAAAATGTTTTCAATTAAAAAAAAAAAAATGTATCATAACAATAATAATGATAAAATAATTAGTGTTAAGCCTTGAGTTCGATTCGAACCCGGGATCTTACAAATTAATAGATCGATATAACAACAAAAATTGCAAATTTCTCACAATATTTATTAGTGAATAAGGCCCAGGGCCATAGAGAGAAAATCCGGGCCAGGGAATAAACAATTTACGGGTCCCCTAAAAAAATCCACTTATACATTTCATTAATTTGAATTAATGGCGTCACATTCATGAATCATTGTTGATGGATTACATCAAAAAAAAATTTTGCCATATCAACTAAATGATTTTTGGACTAAGAGCTGAAAATAAAATTAACACAGAATATTTACTATTAATACTTTTTTATTGTAACGTAGAAATAAAATTCTCTATTAACAGCCACATATTGTTTCAAATAATCTTTTATAGTTATTTAGTAATATTTTGGAACATTTATGATAAATATAATGATGATTATAAATTTTAATTATTCAATATAGAATGTTAGGATATCAATGAGTGGCTTTTCTTGCTTTTTTCGCTGCAAAATTTTTTATAATAATATCTAAATGTAACTGTCTTGCCAAAACGGATTCAACACAAACCGTGGCAAGTCCTGACACTCGCTCCTGAGATGAAGAAGAGCTATGAAAGTTTTTGATTCTTGCAAGGACACTGAAAGAACGTAGTGCAGAACAGTGACAGGTATAGTGCAAAAGATGCGTAAAGCAACACAAATTTTGGGGAAAATTGTATACAGATTTTGAACACATTTGGCATTTTGCAATTCCAATGGTAACCTTTATAAAATTTGCTTCGTAAATGAGCTTCAAGTGAACTATTTCGCATTCTTAGCTTTGAGAAACGTCCGACTTTTATTTTTTTTTTGCAAATTCTGCTGCACTCGCCCGAACCGTAGTTTCATCCAGGTTTTCATATTGCCACAAAAAGGAAAACGTCTCGTTCAAATTTCTCACAGCTGCAAATCGGTCAGTAATGCCAGTGATTACCGAATCAACGATCACCAAGAATGAATTCTTTTTAAAATCAGACAAATCAGACTTTTGGGTTTTCTCTTTCGAATTTTCGGAAACTTTGGCGAGATGTTCAATTGAACAGCAACTGTTTTGCATTCGTTTAAAATTGTTTCCATTGGTTTAGTATTTTTAACAATATTGAGGACAACAAGATAGATTCGAACTTGCTGATGTACTTGAGAATGCCGGCAACATCTCCGTATGCTTGTGCAGTCAAATTTAGCTTAAGTAATGCGTTTAGTGTTTGTGTTAATCCTGGAACATGGTTTGCGAATGGTCTGATTGCCTCAATTCTAGCCGACCACCTAGTGTCTGAAAGACTGTGAAAAAAACTCGGTACATCTTTTTTTTTTAGGATGTCCTATCGTTGTGGATTGCTGCTGAATATAGTAAAACACTTTTGTACAACTCCGAAGAAAGTAATTGCAGCATCAACACCATATAAAATAGGACTGTGGAACAAGGCGAGTAATCAGCATTCGAGTTTTTGTCGAGAATGTGACGTTGTGCTCCATTTTAAGCTCCTGTCATATTGGCGCCGTTCTCGTACTCTTGTGTACGACAATCTTTTAATGGGGTTTCATGTTTACCTAGAGTATGGGAAATTAAAGAAAATTTCCTGACCAGTTTTTTTGTTACAATTAGATCTTATGATTTTTCGAACTTATTCGAAAAGAGATTTTTCGCGAGTCTCGTCTCCTCCCGAGATTCTCGAATCTCGAAGTACTCGTAAGGCTCGCGAGTTTCTCAACATCCAATTTAATCGATTCATTGGCCGTTTTATATAGAGCTGACGATTTCTTCTGGATAACAAGCGAAAATGGCCACAAAACCACAAGTAAAACACCGCAATGTATAGAATACAGCCAATGCAGCGACTAAATTGAAAGTCGAGAAGCTCGCGAGAAACCGTGTTCTCGATGTCTCTTTTAAAAGATAAATTATTGTGAACAAAATTATATGTATAATAAATATGTTTTAAGTTACGTGTCATTGGAAAGCAATAACATCAAGTAAGAAATCACAAGTAAAAGAAAACAAGTGTATAAATACTGTCCATACAGCAATTAAGTTTTTGTCGAGAAACTCGCCAGATTTATGAGTACTTCGAGACACCAGAATCTCGCGAGAAGTCGAGTTTCCGATTTCTGGGGTCTCAAAAATCTCGCTTGTATTCGAGAAGAAATCGTAAGCTCTAGTTACACGAAAGCCAAAAACTGTCCTTGAATTGTAAAATTTGTTGCTTTCGAATTGAAATGGAGGTAGCGCAAAATGAACATAGTCAGTTCAACGTGACTAGCATCAGGCGTAGCATCAACGTTAATAGCAAAATAATTGGATTTCTTGCGTTGATCTAATATAGTTTTCCTCACGTGTTTTGCACAAATTTATAAACAGCGTTTTGAGCCAACTGCCAAATGAAATATTTATTCTTAAATTTTAAGCAAAAGATATTTTCAGAATGTTTTTCACACTTCAGTATAATATTAAAACGAAATGCAGATATTCGTCGCTTTTCAAATTCGGTTTAAAAATTGCAAATGGAACAACTAAGGACCCTCCTGAATTAAAAAAAAATATCTTAGTACCTATAAATCGTGGCCCCCTCAGAAACCCAGGGCCCGGCGGAATCCCCCCATTCCCCCTCCCCTCTCGTCGGGACTGATAAGGCTCATTTGCATAATGGGAAGTGAAAATTCTAACTCAGAGTCAACCAGACATGAGGGGCGCTAAGCTCATAAATTTTTGCAAACTTTAAACTAACCCTGAGCTTAAAAAATAAGTTGCTGTTCTGCAAGTGGGCCTAAGAAATGGTAGTCGACTTTAAATTTGTGGAGCTCGACTAGAAAGCTGTGACAGTTACACAATTAAATTAAAAAATTTTTTTATAATTGTCTTTTAAGAAAATTATTCCCAGTTGTTGAGATGCGATGGGAATACTTGCATAGATTAAGGAATGGTTTCTATGGCGTAAAATCAATCCAATCTTTTCTTTGTTTTCAGAAATTTTTAGGAACTATTTTTTTGCGTGTTTCGGAAAAAATCGTTTGGATTTCACAAAATGTTAATTGTGGTTGCAGAAATGGTTTATTTTATTTCAGAAAATTCCATTCGATTTTAGAACAAGTAACCAAATTTCAGAATGTGAGCATTGGTTTTCACAATATTCAAAATGAATTTCAGAAATAGTCAGATCAGAGAAAGAAGTCAGAGGATTTCAGAAAATGTTAGTTGGGTTGCAGAAATGGTTTATTTTATTTCAGAAAATTCCATTCGATTTTTAGAATAAGTAACCAAATGTCAGAATGTGAACATTGGATTTCACAATATTCAAAATGAATTTCAGAAATAGTCAGATTATTTTCGAGAAAGTATTTGGAAAATGCTTACTCTATTTAACGCCTTCGTTATTTTTAAAGAATTCCATGACAACTGCAACTATTTCATAGAATATTGTCATAAAAGCCAATTTGTGTGTCTCGAAAGTGCAAGGTGGCTATATTTCGGCGCAATGGCTCCATTAAAAGCTACCAGGCATTAGTTGTACTCGAGCAGTACAACACGCTACAACCTTCTATGCATACGCAATTGCGTTGCGAGGCATGACTTTAGGAGAATTATTATGTTTAAAAATTTGCTAAATATGTATACATACCTATGTATGTATATGCAATTCTATATATGTATATGTACATATCAGGGGCGGATCCAGCACGATCCTGCGGTTGGCGGGGGGGGGGGGCGCGATTTAAGTCAACTTTTTAAGTAAGATAAAGTGACCATAAAATGTTTCATACGAACACACATACATATTTACACTCATCTACAAAAGTCATCAGCACTCAGATTTTTTCCAGTTTTTACTAAGTCTTGCTTCGACCTTCATTATTTTCGATATTTTTATAAAAATATGTATTATTATATAACACAAACAATCCAAATATACACTTAAGACTTTTTAAAAAATTCTAAAAATTCTTACAGAAAAGCTGAAAATTTGCATGAAATTTAATGGCAGAAACTTTTCGGAGTGTTTGCCAAACCCCTGTCGAGGGGCGAATCGCTTAAAAATGCTTTTTTGTAATTGAATGAACATTTTTCTTAAATTTTGATGTCGCTTTTGCGCGGGTCTTGAACCCAGCACCCTCGGTGTAGTAGGCGGAGTACGCTACCACTACAACACGGCGCCGCCAAAGTCTTGAACCAGCAAAAGCAATAAGTTAGGAGCTTAAATTCCGGTCACCGTGGTGTGATGGTAGCGTGCTCCGCCTATCACGCCGTATGCCCTGGGTTCAACTCCCGGGCAAAGCAACATCAAAATTTTAGAAATAAGATTTTTCAATTAGAAGAAAATTTTTCTAAGCGGGGTCGCCCCTCGGGAGTGTCTGGCAAGCGCTCCGATTGTATTTCTGCCATGAAAAGCTCTCAGTGAAAACTCATCTGCCTTGCAGATGCCGTTCGGAGTCGGCATAAAACATGTAGGTCCCGTCCGGCCAATTTGTAGGGAAAAATCAAGAGGAGCACGACGCAAATTGGAAGAGAAGCTCGGCCTTAGATCTCTTCGGAGGTTATCGCGCCTTACATTTATTTATTTATTTATTTTAAATTCCGGTTAAATAATTATAAGATGTAAATAACAAGTGTTCACTTTGTTTTGGGAAAACCCTCATTTTTTATTGATCTTGATGAGGAAGTTTATGTTTCATGAAAAATTTACGCTTATTGTGAACCCTAAACAACCTGTTGGAAAGGATATATTATTATTCCGTTTTTTCGGGTCCTGTATTGAAAGCTCTTATACAGGTTTTGAAGCACTTTCAATTAGGCTAATTCACGACTATTTTTATTAGTTATCTTAGCTGAAAAATACTAAAAGTTAATCCTCATAGTTCATAAAATATGAGTCCTCGACTTTCAAAGAATTTCTGCTGCATTAACCGAATTTCGGACCGGAGGAAGATAGGTTCCATCAACTACTAAGAGCTACCCAAAGAACTATAGGGGGGGGGGGGCGGCGATTAGGTTGATCTTATAGATTATACATACATAAAAGCTAAACATTTGAAAATTTTATATGTAATTAAAACAAACTTTTATAATTTTCATAAGTTCCATATCAGAGCGGGGAGGGCGATCGGCCCCCTCAGTCCATGCCTGGATCCGCCACTGGTACATATATCCTATTTTAACTTATATCCACAGAATAGTTAATTGATGTATATTGGAACGATTTTCCGTCATCGGCGTTATGCCGGTTTGTCTCGATACAAAATTTGACAAGGGATAACGGAAAATCGTTCCTATTTATATGTTATATATTATTTAAGCTGACATATTACATACAAGTATCTCAAATACATTTTGATATCTAACTGCCGATTATCGTTACTGAATTGCCCATTTCTGAAATCCAATTTGCACATTTTGGAATTTAATTAAGTACATATTCTAAAATTTAATTTCATTTTTCTGAAATCAAATTCCCTTTTCAGAATTCTATTTGCACTTTCTGAAATCCAAATATCTATTCTTAAATCTAAATGAAAAATTCTAAAATCCAGGTACCTAATCTGAAATACAACTGCCCTCTTCTTACTTCAATCTGGAAAAAGTGTAGTAAGGACGTTAGTTTTTAGTGCAGGGTAGGACGAATAAAAAAAAGGTCCTATCGTAGAGATATACATAAATAAAGATTTTGACGCATGTCAGCTTTTTCTGATTTCGGTAAAAAAAATTTAAGAGAAAACTGAACGGGATTCGAACCCATAATAAATTAAAACAAATGCGGCAGTCTCTACAAAACCACGCCAAGCGCGCTCTAAAGATTAGCCGGCTACCAGCACACTTCAACGCTTGAATGGCATTCAAGTGAGTGCTGAGATGAATACGTGAGACATACATACATGAAACTAACGGTAATCTTCGAGCTTCGACAAATATGAATGTGTTCGTGTAGTAATATACTTAGAAACATATGTTACGTGTATGAGTATGTATGCAAGCTATACTTTTCTAACCCATTTCCGCAACCCTACACATTTTTCGGGTGGCCAACTGAATTTGGCTCTTTAACAAATTTTCGATCATTCTCTCATGATTCTGATTGATCACAAAGAAGAAAAGTAAAAATAAAAAAAATATGAGCCACAGCGTTATTCGAACCAAGAATCTACAAAATCGACGAGCGCAGATTTACCACCTGCACCAAATATACTTTTGACGGAAATCTGCCTAAGAGTACACTTAAGCAACTATATACAATCATTTCGTTAAATAAGCCGAACGCCGATGAGGAAGAACACATAAATTTCTGTTAAGCGGTAGATTACAACATGTAAATGGGGGGAAATGGTTATAATCCATTGAAGTAAATTCGAAAAAAATTGATTTCAATATGTATTTGTTAGTTATGGATGCAATCATGTCGGAACCATGCAAGGTGGCAGCATAGTGACATATCTACAAACATACATATATAAAAGTTCCATGTACTTTGTTTTTGTGAATTCAATGGACTAATGTCACAATCACACTGCGCCGGAAGTTGATGTATCAAATCAAATAAAAAGCACTAATCAGCTGTCCCGTGCTTCCACTTGTATAGTTCCGCCATGGATGCAATCATTTTGGAAATATTCGCGCAAGTATGTTTTTCCCTTTTTCTTAACTAGCTCCCATGGTTGCCACTTTTGCCCATTTGGACCAAAAATTGTCCTTTTTAACCCTTTTACTGCCTTTTCGTAATAATACGCAATACCTAATTTATTTATTGAGCGCTCTGTTGATTTTAATTTTCTCCTTACATCAATAGGTTTCTTACTACATTTCCTAGCCACGTGTTTCACGAATTCAAAAATTAGTCAATCATTAAAATGTAGCAGAACAAAGTAATTTCAGCCAACATATAATTAGGCAAGTCAGCACTAAAAAGAAATGTGTTGCATCTTAGGGCAATCCAATTTTACTTAACTGTTGATGAAACAGCGAGTCTATCAAAAAAATCTTGCATTTTGTCACTAGTTTTAAAAGTGTCGTTTGGCACGTCGATATATGTACATATGTATACATTTCCTCAAACAACCCAAAGCAAATCAATGAGTTACAGATATTACAGGACTATTTTGGTGTTAAGCCTCTTAAGATACTTTCCATTTCTTTTACTAGTTGGCCAACTCTGGGATGTGTCTTCATGCGTATTAATAAACAGTGGAAGCCGATGCGACTGTATTCTCTGTCCTCGTGTCCGGAAGCTAATGGAAAGTTAATGAAAGTTTATATGCTATTTCTGGCATACAGTCCTAAAATAAATAATACAAATAAGAAGAGTTCAATTGTGTTTATAGAATATGGATATCAAATGAAAGCTGTTGATGAGTGCTTTAGTAGAGGGTAATTGTAATACCCCTGGGTGACTAGGGTCTCGATATATAGGCCACAACGTGGACCCGGGTACCCCTGGAATGTGTTTATAGAATATGGATAACAAATGGAAGCTGTTGATGAGTGCTTTAGTAGAGGGTAATTTTCATACCCCTGGGTGACTAGGGTCTCGAGATATAGGCCAAAACGTGGACCCGGGTAGCCCTAGAATGTGTTTTTACATTATGGGTATCAAATTGAAGCTGTTGCTGTATGCTTTAGTACAGAGTAATTTTTACACTGCTGGGTGACTAGGGTCTCGAGATATAGGCCAAAACATGGACCCGGAATGTGTGTTTACACTATGGGTATCAAATTGAAGCTGTGGATGTGTGCATTAGCACAGAGTAAGTTTTACGCCGCTGGGTGACTAGGATCTCGAGATATAGGCCAAAACATGGAGAGCTGAGAGCTTTAAAGTAATTTTCATTGTGATATTCCTTTTAGTCGCATCAACCTGGCAAAACTGATAAATATGCATGCGAAGCCGAAATAAAGACATGAATTAATAATACCCACATACCCTGAAATTTGGTATATAAATTTGCCTATATTAGTATTTATCAGGCGTTTTTGCGGGAAGTAGACCAGACACGGACTAGGACTGGGATTAGAACTAGGACTGGGACTGAGACTCGGAGTGGGACTGGGACTGAGACTCGGAATGGGACTGGAACAAAATACATACCACTCTGGGACTGGCAATAAGATATGAAGAATAAGGAGAAAAACTTGAGAGAAGAGAAAAGAGAGAAGGAGAAGGAGGCTCAGAAAGAGATAGAGTGAGATGAAGATGGATATAGATGAAGCGAAAAATACGGAGAGAGGAGTGAATACAAAGATTAAGAAAAAGTGTAGAGAGGCGAGAGCAGAGTTAGACGGAGAAAGCTTATTAAAATGTATGCAGATAGACCAAGTTTAGGGCAGAACAACGTCTGCCGGGTCTGCTAGTATATGTATATAAATAAGTAAATATTAGAGCAAGAGCCCGTGACTGCCAGACCTTCTATAAAATCTGAACTTTCATCAGCGCATACTTTCGCCTGAAAATGTGCAAAAAATAGTCCTTACTTTCGTCATTTTATAAACACTGGTTTTCAAATAATGTCTTCGTAACTTTATACGAAGTCACTAGCCTGATTTCGAGATACTTTCCATAGTGGATTTGTTCAGCCAGACACTTTTTGAAACAAAAACAGTACTTTTAATATTATAAAAGATAAAACTTTTTTCGGCAAAAAAATTTTAAGTTTTTTTTTTTTCAAGATTTTGTATTCAAATTTCATTATAAAATTGCTTTATGACCTTTCAAGTTTAGAAGGATTAAAATTTGGACAATGCCATTATAAAAATTGTCTAGCAATCAGGCTAGTCACTTCTATTATGGTTACGAAGACAATATAATATATTATAACAAATGATGATATTATATTTAGAAAATGACGAAAGTAACGTCCAATTTTTGCAAAGCTTCATATTGTACCAACAATCCTACTTTAGGTGGAAGCATACTCTGATTAAATTTCGGTTTTTATAAAATAACGAACGCCTGGTAGTCACTAGCTCTTAAAATATAACTTTAAACAAGAAATATTTTTATTGAAAATAAGCAAAAAATTTCTCGATAGCGATAACTTGACGAATTTATAACAAATTTATTTATATATTGAGTTTTTGAAGCAAATGCAGAAGAGTTTTAATTTCGGAAGAAGTGATATAGACGTTTTGAGTTAAATTTCACCGAACAAGGTGCTGGCATAACCTAGAAACTTCAATAATATCATTGTGAACTATATTATTGTATCAAATTAAAAGTGATAAAGATTTTGTCCTTACCCAATAGGGACTTTAAGACTTTTAAATAAAAATATGAGGCCTGGTATGGACGTTTTAACGTTTAGGATAACTGAGTTTGCCACATCGTTTGGCAGCAGCAGAACGCAATTTTTCGGAGCCGTGCTTGATTCAAACCAAAATTCCCTATAAGTTTTGGTTTATTTCAGTCAAAATCATATTTTTGACCCAAGAATTTTGTGATGAAACTAGGTTCTAAGCAGTTGTTTAGTGTAAGCCATGCGATTAGTCCTAGAAATTTAACGATATTATGCATTAAAAAGTAAAGAAAATCCCCTAATTTATGTTTGTGCAGTTCTTATTAACATATTTTTTAACATTGTATACAAATTTCTTGAACCAAATTAAATGTGATGAAGATTCCGTCGTTACACAATACGGACATTTGAGACATTTAAATTATGGCATAAAGCCAGGTATAGACGCTTTAGGATTTCATTTACTTCGCGCGAATTACGTATTCCGTGATCGAAACGGCACTGGTAAGAAAAAAACATTACGTGACTGAACGTACGAATGTTAATATTGGTGTTATGGTATTAATTTCTGACAGTGTGTAATATATTGGTGTCGGATTTTAATAGAAAATTTGATAAATATATATTATACCAAAAGACCCGGCAGACGTTGCCCTGCCCTAAATTTGGCCTACCTGCATACATTTTAATAAGCTTTTCCCATTTAACTCTGCCCTCGCCCTCTAAACTTTTTCCAAATCTTTGTATTCACTTCTTCCTCCGTATTTTTCGCTTCATCAATCTCCGTCTTCCTCTCATTCTATCTCTTTCTTAGTCTCCTTCTCTCTTTTCTCTTCTCTCAATTTCTTCTCATTCTTCTGCATCCCTTATTGCCTGTCCCAGAGGGTGGTATGTTTTTTATTCCAGTCCCAGTCCCACTCCGAGTCTCAGTCCCAATCCCGGTCCTAATCCGAGTCCCTGTCCGTCTCTGGATAATATATTACTCTGTACTAAAGCACTCATCAACAGCTTTCATTTGATATCCATATTGTATAAACACTGTCTAGGCTTTCACTGGCCCACGTTTTGGCCTATATCTCGAGAAATTTGGGTATGAAAATAACCCTCTGCTAAAGCACTCATCCACAGCTTTCATTTGATATCCACATTCTATAAACAAATTCTAGGGATACCCGGGTCCCCGTTTTGGCCTATATATCGAGACCCTAGTCAACCAGGGGTTTGAAAATTACCCTCTACTAAAGCACTCGTCAACAGCTTTCATTTGATATCAATATTCTATAAACAAATTCTAGGGGTACCTAGGTCCACATTCTGGCCTATATCTCGAGACCCTAGTAACCCAGGGGTATGAAAATTACACTCTACTAAAGCACTCATCAACAGCTTTCATTTTATATCCATATTCTATAAACACAATCTACGGGTACCCGGGTCTACGTTTTGGCCTATATCTAGAGACCCTAGCCACCCAGTCACCTATCCTATATTTCAAGTTAGATCAAACTACACACGGGGTGCAACACAAATTCAAAATCGGTTCAGTACTTTAGGAGTCCATTGGCCTCAATTGTGTGACATGTGTTTTTTATATATTAAGATTTGTAAAACAAATAACCTTTTCTTTTCTGAAAAAAGCATATAAAATAAAAAAATAAAAATTTAGCGAGAATAATTTTAAACTGGTGGCAATTTCGAAAAAAGTTAATAAAAATAAAATTTATTTTGAAAATTTAATCAAGCGCGAGCGAGCAAGGAATTTTTTTTACCACTTTTCACCTTTTTATTTAAAATTGAGCTAAAAAAAGCTTAAAATATTTAAAATTATCTATAAAACCAAGTTTAATTTAACAAAAAAAAAGCAAATTTCAAGGGCATTGGAACGTCTTTTACGATTTGTTGGCTACGTTCACTGAACTCATAATACCAAATTACGATGGCGTTTACGTATCACGTAATACCAAAAGGGCACTTTTAAGGATACGTGTTCAGTTTATTATATAATTTTGGTTTATTTCAATCAAAATCATATAGCATGCCCAAGTATTATGTGAAAAAACTAGGGCCTCACATTTTCGTTGGAGAAAGCTATGCGAGTAGAAATTTAAAGATGTTATATATAAAAGAAAAATTCATTTTTTTATTTATGTGCAGCTTGAATTAAAACACTATTTATTATTTTTAACATATAGTCACAAGGTATACTATTCGGCGAATGTGCTGTGTTTCAACAAAATGTATATGAAAACAACTTAAAAGTTAAGATTTGCAACGAATACGACACTCTTGTGAACTGCCTAGTTATTTGTATACCAACAAAACAAAACAAAAATTTGGTAATTTTTTTTGGAAATTTGGTCCTTTTTATCGAGAAGTTTTGGTCTCAAATGAAAACATGGTGTGGCAACTAGTTTCTGTTACGCCGCGAAGCTTCAAACACGAAAATTGAATCGCAAGTGAAAAGTGTTTAAAATAATAAGAAAATAATGATAGTTATTATAAAATAATCATATATAAATGTAAATTAAGATCAATTTATGTATATGAAAATGTAAAAAGTTCCGTTTATGCTATTTATACAAGAAAATTTTAAAGTTCAAAAGCCGTGATAGTACAGCAAGTGGCTGCGCAAGCAAGAATATTCCGGTAGTGTTGCAAAAATACATATGTACATATGTATGTGCGTGTGTGCGACTATGTATTTAGGTATGGACATTAGGCTGTTTCATTTGTAATTTTAATGATTTATACCTGCTTACATACTTGTGTTGTAGTGGTGAAATACTGTTAAAAATAAAAACTATAGCGCAAAGTAAGAAAAAAAGATGGGTAAAGGTGTTTATTTCTAATAAAATATTAAGCTAAAGCGCAGTATATTTATTCGTAATAACAACTGAAAAAAATATTTGAGTGTGCAAGTATGTACATATGTACATAAGTGAAATGAAAACCGGTCGAAAATATTAAGCGTAATTTTGAGAAAAAATTAATAAAAATTTATGAAACAAGAAGTGGAAGTCACGCGATCAAGAAAAGGGAGTTAAATCATATTCAAGTGTGGTGAGTAATAAATTTCTGTTTCTAATAGTTTTGTAAGCAACTATCTATCTGCTACACTCAAAAAAAATAAAAAATAAAAAAATTCTGAAAAACTGGGACTATTTCTGTGCCATAGAAACGCTTCTTACTTACTTACTTAATAACTTAATTGGCGCTTAATCGTCTAAACGGTTATGGCCGTCCAACAAGGCGCGCCAGTCGCTCCTTCGCTCCGCCAACCGGCGCCAATTGGTCACACCAAGGGAGTTTAAATCGTTTTCCACCTGGTCCTTCCAACGGAGAGGGGGCCGCCCTCTACCTCTGCTTCCATAGGCGGGTTCCGATAGAAACACTTTCTTGGCCGGAGCATCATCTTTCATTCGCATAACATGGCCTAGCCAGCGCAGCCGCTGCGTTTTAATTCGCTGGACAATGTTGATGTCTGCGTATAGCTCGTACAGCTCATCATTAAATTAAATTAAATATAAATAGAAACGCTTCACTTAGACTTATTTGCTCGTAATCATAGTCGAAATAAAATAAAGGATTATTGGTTTAGACATGGTTCTAAATTAAATATCATTTTAAGTCTGTTATAGTCGTATTTAAACACTATTTTATCTCTAAAAAAGTATTTTAAATTTTAAATGACAAGAGCCCGATTTTAATTTTTTTTAAAATAGGTTTTAAGTTGGTAGTCTGCTGTCAAAAGTTGCGAGAAATTAAACAATTTGCTATATAAACGCGACGAACTTAAATGGAAGTGAAAAAAGGTTTCCCCGACAAGGAAATATAAGTCAGGAGCTAATTTATTATACCTAGAATGCGTATTAATATGTTTGTGACGAAAATTGCACAATCTTAAAATGTGCGATGGTTACTTGGCTCCACATATGGGAAATCTTTAATTAAGACTATTCCGCATTCAAAGATATTTGTGAGTTTTGATATTTTAGTATCTTTTGAGGAAAAGTAGCATCCTATATTGATTTTGGCATTAAATTTAGAAATAAATATTCAATGGATGGAATTATTTACTACAGGCGTCGATTTTTAATACATGTCAAAAAATTTCGGGAGAGGTGTCAAATTACGCGTTTTAATTTCGGAAGCAATAATCTGAAGGCGGCAAGGTAATACTTCCACTCCGTCAAGATATTTTTGCAAAAAAAAGTTTAAGACTTTCATGTGGTTGATGTAATTTGTGGTGATAGTGTTGTATACAAAAAAGAATTAACTAAATAGCCGTTTTGCGCTGATACAATTTTCACCAGTTTCGCAGCCGTTTGAGGGTAATTATTCGGTGTTTTGTGAATATCTATTAATAAAAGAACAATTTCTTATTTCCGACTTCTAATTA
The DNA here is from genome assembly GCF_040869045.1 of Eurosta solidaginis. NCBI lineage: Eukaryota > Metazoa > Arthropoda > Insecta > Diptera > Tephritidae > Eurosta > Eurosta solidaginis. The sequence continues at coordinate 16,455,651 of NC_090320.1, forward strand.
TGAATTACATGACAGAATTCTTGAATTCAATTCTGCTGGCATTTCCTTTTGTGTCTTCTATTCCTCTTTACATTTGCCAATTCCTCTTAAAAGAAATCGTGAAATAAAACACGGAATACAAGAATTAGCAAGAAAAATTTTAAGAACTGCTTGGTACGGGCGCTGCTGAACTACTTCCCCCCTTTATCACCTTCTTAAGTCTATGCCATGATCGACTTGAGTTCAATGATTTTCTAATGTAAAAGGGACTTACACTTTGCAGGTCCATGTACAATGGCTCAACGTTCTAGGTCACTTCTTTCCTATGGAAAACTATACTAAACTCCCTTTATCTATGCTGACTTTGCGAAGACAAACCTAAATTTGATTAAACCTGATTATCATTGAATGTGTTGTTGTTGTTGTTGTCGTAGCGATTAGGTTACTCCCCGAAGGCTTTGGGGAGTGTTATCGATGTGATGGTCCTTTGTCGGATACAGATCCGATACGCTCCGGTAACACAGCACCATTAAGGTGCTGGCCCGACCATCTCGGGAACGATTTATATGGCCACATTAAACCTTCAGGCCATCCCTCCCTCCCCACCCCCAAGTTCCATGAGGAGCTTGGGGTCGCCAGAGCCTCGTCTGTTAGTGAAACGGGATTCGCCGCTCGAAGGTGAGGTTGACAATTGGGTTCGAGAAGCTATATATATTGCGCTACACAACCCCTTGAATCCCTATCATTGAATGTCTTGCATACCTGTTAGTATCGAGGCTAGATATATCCCTATTCTGTTTCTTAAATTAAACGGCTTTAACGGTTAGGGTCACCTAACATTTCAGGTTTGCATCATTTTGGCCGTCACATCTGTCTTAATGCAAACAAATTTTCTTTACAACATTCTTACAAACTATATAAACTATTCAACATGAATACGAGTGTATGAGTGGATAGCCTTGTTGCTTCCTTTGCTTTAAGGAGCCCAAATCCGCTTTAACTACTTATTCGTTTATAAGTATTGCGAGATTTAAATAATTTTTTAAGAACGAAATTAAGTAAATTTTCTTTAAATAAGTACATGTTCAATTAAAAGATTGTGCACTCAATTCTAAATTGACAGCTGATAAAAAACAGCGAATTTTTACAAAACGTTTGCTAACAACTTTTAAATAGAATTGAATGATAATTATCTACCACCGGATTATGATCAATACGCCTTTTTAGGTACACCTTTGACAATTTTTGTGCTATTGTAAGAGTTTTTGTCAAGTAAAACATTACCATTTTTTATAAGTGGAGTAAAGTAACCACGGTTGTAAGGAACAGAGTTAACTTTTAAAATTTCTAAAAAATTTCTTCATAGCGCCAGTCAATACCTTTTTTTAATGCGGATACCCTATCCATGCTTATTTTAGCTGAAAACTGTGTTTAATATGTCTATTACAGACCAGAATTGTAAATCCAATTTTTAATTTAGGCAAGATTTTAACTAAAGAGAATTTTAGTCAGCGACTATGATTACGGGCCATTGTCTCAAAAATTGAAACTTTATTTCCATGGTTTTAGAAAAAACTTTCTAAAAATGGGTTCTCTTATTTTCCGCGCTAACTCGTACATATAAATATATTGAGAAATATTGGTAATTGTCTAGAACAGGGGTTGACTGCTAATACGAGTGCAAAAATATCGTGAGAGGTGTCAAAAGACGCGAATTGACCTCGACAACAATAATCCCAAGGCGGAAAATTTACATTTTAACTCGTTCAAAGGATATTAACGAAAAACCGAAAAATTACTCCGGGTCCCCCCGAAACCGGGATGGGATCCATAGTTGTTGTTGTTGTTGTTGTTAGATCCATAGTACTTTTGCGCGGAACACCTTTTTGCGTTGGCGATTTTCGGCCGCGCTTATAAAAATTACCCTGGCCGATCCACCAATGGGGTGGGATCAAAATTAAATTTCTTTGTACATAGAATTTTTTTTAGTGCACAACAACATTACAACAACCGCATGAAAATTGCCAACTTCAAATGCAAATGCTTCCTTTCCGCCTTCGGATTATTGTTATTGAGGTCAATACGCGTCTTTTGACACCTCTCGATATTTTTTGACGCGTATTAGCAGTCGACCCCTGTTCTAGACTTTTACCGAAATATTCAATTGTGTATGAAAAAATATGAAGAAAGGAAAAGTTGTATACAAAAATAAGAAACAAAAAAATACAAAAATAAGAAAATCTTACTCATAGCATTGGAAATTTATCCAATTTAAAGACGTCCAGGGACCCAGTAAAGAGAGAAATTGCGATGACTTCTAGAAGCCAGCAAAGCGCTACACCTCCGCACGATATCCGATTTTATCATGTTGGAGTCTAATGCCCTTAAGGCGGCTTCGCTGTCAACAAAGATTGTTACGTCGGTGTCGAAGACCATACTATCTTGTAGTAGCTTTGCTGCTATGTCTGTGGCATAGACCTCGGCCTGGAATACACTGAATGCGTCGGGAAGTCGGAATGATTGGCTTAACTGTAGATGTGTTGAGTACATCCCAGCTCCAGTTGCCTTTTCCATTTTCGAGCCGTCGGTGTAGATTGTAATGTTCCTGCCATTGCCTAAGCCTTATTAAGATTCTTCCCTTGAAGTTCAAAACCGATGTGATGTGATCGGTTTTGGATGTTAGGTTGGTTATTATTCCGTTTAATTGTCCCTTTGTTATATCGTCCAGAATCGTCGCGTTAGAATAGCGCTTGAAAGTGGTAAGCTATGCGTGGAGGAACATACATAGAATATAAGTAGAGCGTTAGTGTAGGGCTAGTGTGTGAGATAGACGAGCTATCGAACGAATAGGTGATGAAGACGAGTTATCGAAGTGTTATAAATTGCTATCGATTACAAGAATGTCGATGAGTTAGCGCTATTTCGTCGACTAGTTATGGGTTTTTTATTGAAAAGTTATCGATTTTTTTTCGTAGGAAGGTTGTCGGCTGTTATCGGCAATTTGTTATCGAAAATTTCTCGACAATTTTTTCAAAAGTAATCATGTTTAGATACTTTAGCGAAAATTAACCGATATATTATCAAAAAATTTTCGATTACAAATACAAAGAAGTTAGTTATGTTATCTTTTATAAACACTCCGAGACAATTTTTTATCGGCGAGTTATCGGTTTGTTATCAAGCAGCTAAAAACGTTTTCCGCATCTTTGCTTCAGAGCGACGGGTTTTTGTAAATCCAACGATTTCTACAACGCACTTAAGTTTTCACCCCACTGCAGCATAAGTACATATGTACATATGTAAATACGATTCTGAAAGTATTCAGCAAAGTTCAACATCTCACCCACAATTTTTTTACACAATTCTTCTCCTAACACAATTTCGTTTACTTTTCCCCGGCACTTCAATTTTCTTCTTTTGTTCCGAATGATAAATTGCAAAATAAATTTGAGTTTAACGCATTCGATGGCGCATTTTAAGATTTGTAAGTAAGTTTGTATGTATGTAACTTGTTTGGGTGCATTTGTTTTGTGCAAATCAATTGATAACAGCAACAACAATTGTATGCGTGTGTGCGTGTTTTTGTTGTTATTTATACTATTCATTTTCCCATTTGTTTTGTATACGCTGGTTAATGGTTTTTGTTGTTTTTGCACGCATGCTTTTATTTTGATTGCATTGCATTTTGGGTGGTTTTAAGTCACCCAATCCATCGTAACACAATCCATCCCAGCACCTTTAGAGTTCACACACCCATCCATCCATCCATCTACCCAGGATCATTGCCGTCTCATCTGTTTCCTTAGCATCCCTTCTCAATTTTTTGTTACATTTTATGCTGATTTCCATTGCATGTTTCATACAAGATAATGGAAAATATTTAATGTAAACAAATTGCTAAAGAAAATGTTTGTTAAGAGCATCTGCATATCATTTGATAGCGAGAAAAACTATTTTTATATGTACTCGTATTACTTTAATGGAATACAAATTTAGTTGGTTAGGGCTTCGAACATATGAGACTTTTCAATAAAATTTGTTTCGATCGTTCAGGAAAGAGGTCATTGCTCTCATTTAATCGGCTACACAACTTTTTCGTTTGTGACTGAACTTCTCCTAAACGACTGGACCGATTTTGATGACATTTTGTGTGTATGTTCGAGGGCATTTGAGGAGGCTATAGATTTGGTCCGGTTTATTTCTTATCTCTCCGGGTGTACCGCAGGCCGAGTTATAAAAAGCCATAGGCTGAAAAAGAGAAAAATAAAATAAAAGATTTGAGTGGGAATTGGAGACATAGAGGGTTAGGGGAAGAAAAATAGAAATAGAAATATATTGAAATGGGCCTTTCAGGTGAAGCTGATATTCAATTTTTGTATAGGAATTCCATATATAAAGAAATTGTGGTGAAAGATGTAGAAGGAGTGAGCAGTGAGAATGAGTGACAGTGGGAGTGGAAATAGAAGTGGAAGTTGGAGTGTTAGTGAGAGCAGCAGTGGGAGTAGGAATGGGAGTTGGAGGAAGATAAATAAAATAAGGGGTAGCGAAGAATAAAAAGAATTAATGAAGATAAAGTAGAAGAAAATTGGATAGCTAGAGTGGAAGTGAAGCTCACTTTTGAAATGTTAGGTTAGGTTAGGTTAGGTTAGGTTAGGTAGAACTGCCGGTCCACGAGGACCTCACATAGACTGAATAAGTCCCTAGTGTTACCAGAAGTTTGTTTTACCGACCAAACTGAAAAAAAAACCAGGACTTATGTTATAAAATAACTCAGTCCTCTTGGCAAATACTAGAAGCTTCTTAGGATTTAAGCCACTTGCTGCTTCTAGATCTGACAGCTGTATCACTGCTAATAGCTGGGTCATAGCCTGGCAAGCGCAGGGCAAGAGCACAGAACGTGCGCGGTCGTTCCCTCCTCCAGGCCGCACTTCCTACATCTGCTATCACTGACCAAGCCTAATATAAAGCCATGTGACGCCAGAAAGCAGTGTCCAGTCAGAATACCCGTCATGAGTTTACATTCCTCTCTTTTTAATGATAGAAGCAGCTTTGTTAGTGTAAGGTTGTAAGACTTGCACACAATCTTCGACACTTTACAGCCCCGCGCTTGAACCTACGCATTTCCTGCTTGGTCGATCATGTGCTTTAGTTTCACTCAGTCTAATTAGGACGTCTACGGAGCAAGCTCCAAGGGATGCGCCCTTTTTAGCTAGTTCATCCGCTTTTTCATTCCCATCTATTCCCATATGCCCTGGTACCCAATATAGATGTATGCTTCTCCCTGTCCCGATTCTCTCCAGGGACTGCTTACACTCTAACAAGCATTTAGATGCTGTGCTATGCGAGATTATTGCCTTAATTGCTGCTTGACTGTCAATATAAAAGTTTACACGATTGCAGCTTGAGCTATTTTCTTCCAGGGTTTCTACCGCTTTAGTTACGGCTACTATTTCCGCTTGGAAAACGCTACAGTAATCCGGCAGCCTGTAGGATCTGTTTATTTCCGGATCAGCACAGTATACCGCATAGCCTACTCCTTCCCCTACTTTGGAACCATCTGTGTACACATGTATCGCCTCGTCCGCCATTTGAGCAGCCTTGCGCCAACCGTCCAACTCTACTGTGGCCTAAAGACCGCCCTTGAAATGTAGGCAAAACAAAATTTACGGTCAAAACAAAGTCTGCCGGGTACTCTAATGTTATTTAATTTTAGTTGAAACATTTACAGTATTACCCCTCTTGTTCTTCTTTAAAGAAAAAACAATCGACAAATATTTTTAAGGCTAGACAAAATCATTAGATTCTCAATAGTTCTTGTTTTCGTTACTTCTTCTTAATTGACGCTCAACTTTCAAATAGTTTTAGCCATACAATAAAGCTTACCACTCGCATATTTATTGCACCAACAGACGGCAATTGAAAGCAGAAAGGGAGCTAACATAGCTTTTCACTTTATATTTCATTAGAATGATGTTGGGCTCTCCCTGTTCTTCTACTTGCGTAGGCTGGTGCCGACAACAATATCTGCTGGGCCGGAGCATCTTATGGCATCCGAATAACTTGGCGTAGAGGCTGTTTTTTAATTCGGTGGACTATGCCAATATGTAGCTCATCTATGAAGTGGATTTTTTCGAAGCCTGAGGTAGCCAATTAATTTAGGGACAAGTAGCGAATGGCAACATCTGAGTAAATGATTGCGGGATTAGCTGAACAAGTAGGCGGTCAACGACCTTAGCAAGCAGAGGGTAGAATCGGAATGACGGCAGTGCAGCGGTGTTCGTCCTAAATCCTTAGGCGGGAGGATCACGACGGAAACTGCTTTTGCGCCGGTATGATAAGCTACGTCAACAGGTGGGCGGCAGCATCTGAATATTAGAGCGACCAACAGCGCCAGAGGGATAGAAGCGTTGGGGATAACGGATGAGTTGTTAAGATCGGATTTTTCCTTCCAGCAGTGTCTGCTCTTCAAGCTTTAAAATGAAAATTGTGACATGATGAAAGGCAGAGTTGTGGCACCGGTTCTGAGTAGTCCGATCCGTAATCTTAAAGAAAGCGCAGCCTTAAAGCATAGCGATAGCCCCTACATTTTACACATCGCTTTGCACACAGAGTATATTAACTTTGGATAACGGTTGTTTGTACAGGTATAAAGGAATCGAGATAGATATAGACTTACATATATCAAAACCATCAATATCGAAAAAAAATTTGATTGAGCCATGTCTGTCCGTCTGTCCGTCCGTACGTCCGTCTGCCTGTTAACACGATAACTTGAGTAAATATTGAGATATCTTCACCAAATTTGGTACACGAGCTTATCTGGACCCAGAATAGATTGGTATTGAAAATGAGCAAAATCGGATGATAACCACGCCCACTTTTTATATATATAACATTTTGGAAAACACAAAAACCTGATTATTTAGTAAATAATACACCTAGAATGCTGAAATTTGACGTGTGGACTGATATTGAGACTTGATTAAAATTTGAAAAAAAATGTTTAAAATGGGCGTGGAACCGCCCACTTGTGATAAAATCAATTTTACAAATATTATTAATCATAAATCAAAAATCGTTAAATCTATTGTAACAAAATTCGGCATAGAGGTTGCTTTTACTATGAGGAATGCTTTGAAGAAAAATTAACGAAATCGGTTAAGCACCACGCCCACTTTTATATAAAAAATTTTTAAAAGGGTCTGTGGACGAATAAAGTAAGCTATATCTTTGCAAAAAAGAGCTTTATATCAATGATATTTCATTTCCCAAGTGGATTTATAACAATAAATAGGAAAAACTTCAAATTTAAAAAAATTGGTGTGGCACCGCCCCTTTTATGACTAAGCAATTTTCTATGTTTCGGAAGCCATAACTCGAAGAAAAATTAACATATCGCAATGAAATTGTGTACACATATTTTGCTTATAGCAGAAAATGGATGGGATCGGTTGATCGGTTAAAGGCCACGGCAACTTAGATATAAAACAAGTTTAAAAGGGTCGTAGACTAGAATAATACGATATAACTTAGCGAAAAATAGTTTTGAATCAATGATATTTCACTTATCGAGTTTTACTGTAAGAGGAAATGCGAAGACATTTTTCTTTTAAACAGGCGGTGCCACGTGTTATGTAGAAAAGTAATTTATGTGAAATGAAATGTACAATTGAAAGTCATGCTGAGTATATAATGTTCGGTTACACCCGAACTTAGACACCTTTACTTGGTTTTGGTTAATGTTTGTTCCAAATAAGCGATAACCTTTCCTATTTCGGAATAAAAGCTGCCAACAGTGACGTAAAAAATATTTTTCCAGAGCGCTTAAGTTCAGCGGCTTGTAAAATTTTTTTTAGCATTAAGTTACGGAAATCGAACAATAGCGGGTCATCCTGTGTGTAACCTTGTTTAGTTACGAACGGTTTGGAGAGGTCAATCCCAACTCTGACTAAGGTTATGGTCTTAAACCACACTGTTGAGTTCCAAACAGCCTGCCCACACGGTTGATTTAAATTTTTTACACAATATGCTTGACATGTTAGGTTGACAGAACTTTTTATGCGATAGTAAGAAGGCCGATCCTTAGACAAGGTTTAAGCACTTTGCGCTAAAAGCAATAGTTGTGCGGGAATTTCCGTTGATCCATCAAACTAACCGTAAAACACTTCCGATGCCTTCTTAGGAGGACTGATGAATGCGGACGTAAGTGCAGCCAGGCTGCAATGAAAATCGTGTCGATAGTAGATCTAAAATGTCTTAAACCACACTGATGAGGTCCAAGCTCAATTCCGAAATAACGCTAAATTGCCGATCTCTTCAAAAGATGGGCCAACAATACCGTGTGCGCCTCATATGAGTCCCCGTACGCAATGAAATTGACCGGGAAACCGAATTGTAGGCGAATTCACTAGTCAGCGTAAGACCAAGCAGATTATTTTTGGCCAAGAACCCTGGAGCATGCTCCTTGCCATATCCGAGCTAATGCTAAAGGAGCACATCCACCAGCAAACTGCCGGAAGATGTCTACAAATAACGGAGTGTTAGACATCGAAAGAAACCTGGCTAAAATGGGATCATAAAAGATCCCGTCACGTTTACACCCTAAGTAGGGATAAAATTCCCGCACTTGTAGTTGTACTAACTAAGCTGTTCCTTATGGTGCAGGAATTGTAAAGAGGATAAAACGCTGGCTCAGTTCATCTGCAACTTCCCGGCGTTAAGCGGCAAAAGACTGCGCCAGATGGTGGAGGATCGAGTCCTCGGACTTGATAACCTTAATCAGGTCCTTAAAATGGTTCGAAATATTATATATATTATGATATTCCAACGGGCCTAATGTCACTGGCCTAAGTATGCCCTCGGGCAGCCACTTCAACCTAATTTAACTAACGGTGAGCCTAACTGCTTTTGACCAAGTCCTTCGGTAAATCCCCCCTTAACTATTTCACTCCCCTATGCTGGTAGTATGAGCTATTACGCTTAATATGGAACTTCAGCTAGCAGCCTCAGTCACGCAAGTGCGTAAAACTTTCTTTCACTTTCTAAATAAATTTAGAGCAATAAGCATATTCCCTACATACATACCTACTAGAGGTTTACGCCGATCACTTTATCGGCGGCGGAGGCGTAGGCTCTATTATATCGGCGGCGGTACGCCGGTGTTCTTACTTTAAAAGCTTGATTTTTCTATTTAAAAAAATAATATTTAGGAAAGGTTTTGTTTATATGTATTTAAGGAAATCAACGTGTTGGCCATTTCGGAAAGATCTGGGGTTTTTGCATCAAAATCTCGCAGACCGTTCAAAAATTTTCAGGAGTAGCTCTTTGCGAAGGGATTGTCCCTCGTTCGCATGCTACAGAGAGGCTTCGAACCTAACCCCGGTCTTTGGAATTGGTACTGCTGCGTCTGCTGAAAAGAAATAGAGATACATAAAATAGTCACACTTTTGCCTGTATATCTCGTGAAAAGCGTATTTTCACCTAGCGTTAACTCCTAATAATCGTCGCGAACACAATTTCTTTAAATCATTTGTCGCTCCCTAGCGGTCACGTATAAAGGCGACTTAGAGTTGCTATGAATGGTCTATTAATACTCATGACTATCGTGGCACAGGGCGCCTCCAGTTTTTTCGGCTGAGCCAGAGCTACAATTTGCGATGTGCGAACAGTAGGAATCCCTACCACCAGTCGCTACCACACCTCCTGAGCCTCACACCATATGCCAGTACAGAAGCTATAGGACTGCGACTTCGAACTCATACCTTCGTTGACGTCGCTTTCCTAGAAGCTCTAGGTGTAGCTCCGAAGACTTTCCAACGGATGCTTTTGTCGCGCTATGCTGCCGAGCTGCACCTTGAAACGCTAGGGAGTGACTATTCGGCCAAAGATGCCGCCCTCGAAATCATAAGCAGTCTAAGTGGATGTCATTATGTCATGGGTGAAAATCGTATAATCCTCGGCACATCTACATAATTAAAATTTTACAAGGACCCTGGATAAAATTTTGAAATGTAGACCAAATATTGCAGACGGTTGTATTCACAACATAGATTTCAATAGTCTTCGTTAAATCAAATTTAGAATGAAAATCGACGGATTTTAAGTTGAAAGTTGTTAATTACTGTTTTCCGGCCTTACGATATAGGAGCTCATTATGGATGACCGCGTAGCTTCAGTTTTCAGACAAGTTCGACTGTCCACTACGTTAGGGTAGTATCACACACGCTCATTAGTTCCACTGTATTGGGAAAGCTTTTGCTTCACCACTTTGAGTGTTCTTGCGAAGGACAAAGCCTCACCTGATAGATATACATATGTGCCTACGTATACCCAATTGTAAAAGGAGCCGTAACGTGTAGGTGATATTTAAACTTAGTTGATAGGCTATAATCAATGTGATTCACTCCAAGGGACTAGTTTTGGATAGGGCCGCCAACTTTAGGAAATGTCAAACCGGGAGACTTGGCTGTTGAAGGATGAAGTGTGAAAATCAAAATTAACATTTCAAACGCTATTGTATAGTTTCGCAAATAAACAACAGATGTTTGAATGCAAGACTTAGTGATTTTTCAAACCCTTCTCAGAGGTACATATATCCTCAACTTAAGTATGAGGTAAGAATAATTTCAAAGGAGTGTTTATGCCCCTAGAACCTACTAAAGGATTTTGCATCACTGATTTCGCTTATTCTTGAGGACAATTTAAAAACATGTTCGCCTTGCGTCGTTTTATTTGAATTAATTGTTCATTATTAATTTTTTCAAAAATGCAAAGTGAGCATATAAATTTATTATATAACTTTTCTTTTAGTATTTTGTTTTAATAACTTGCTCAATTGGGTGATGCAAAATCCGTGTTAAGCTGACATCTAAAGCGCCTTAAATAACTTTTGAATAGTTATAAAGAGTTAAATTTCGCAATTAGTTTCTTATAACTGACAGTGATGCGCATCCGTTGATACCACTTTCGACCATATCCGACCAATTTTCGACATGAACAATAACTGGCCTAAACAGTCTTAAACGAGTAGAAAATATAGTAACGCGCCGGACGCCGCTCCCCCACGCCGATATTTTTGACATTCGGCGGCGGCGTGCGAAAAACAACCAAAATCGGCGGCGGCGGCGGCGTTTATCGGCGGCGTATATCTCTAATACCTACAAACATATATTCTTCACCTAACCATAAGAAAAAAACTATGAAATATTCTTATTTATTTTCACAATCATCCTTTGATCTCACCTGCCCTCCTTTCAATTTTCGCACCAACTCAGTTAGCCCATCTCATAAACCATAAATTATAATTATGACTAGCGACCTCCTTTGAGGCGTACAGAGTTTTCTTTACGCTTCATAGCATTTTGTCGTTCATTCACAAATAAATACATACGTACGTACACAAACACATACATACATACTATATCAGTACATACATACTATATCAGTGCACATGTAGAGCTCCCTCTTTCATTTTTTTTGTTTGCACCGCCCTAGGCACATGCAATTTTTGTTTCCTTTCCTTTTCAATTCATTTAATATCTTTTTTTACGTATTTTTTTGCAATTTTATTTTACTTCTTTTATGGAAGTAAGAAAATGCTTTCATCTAATTTTTAAATTTGTCTTCTTTTTCGCATTCAACATTCAATTTATTTAGTTGCCACCTCTAAAGGCATAAATAGTGTAACAAGAACAACAACACGTTGGCCAATTGCAATTATGTCGCTTGCTTTACAGTTATGGCACGTCATTGCACACACACTTAAACTCATTCACAGTCGCAGCGGCGTTTGTAGCGGTGAAAAGGGTCTTCGTCAGCGATATGTTTGCCTGCGATCGCTTAGTTCTCTTCAATGTATTCACCAGTGCTGCACACAAGAGTCCAGCGAAGCCGTTTGCATGAACTGTTCGTGTCAGCAGAGCTACGGTGCACGCTGTAAATCAGCTGGCGTTTACACTTTCAACTACAAACATTTTATGTGCGATTTTCAGTGAGTCGGAGTTTAGTAACACCTCATCTACCATCCGTCAATACTTCCGGAGGTACTTGGCACCGTTGTTGTTGTTGTTATAGCGATAAAGACGCTCCCCGAAAGATTTGTTATCGATGTTGATGAACCTTTGCCGGATGTAGATCCGTACGTTCCGGAACAAGTGCCATTAAGGTACAATCCCGATCATTTCGGGAACGGTTTAATATGAGCACATTGAATCGTCTAGTCTATTCCGCCCCACACCCATGTTCCATGACACTTGGGGTCGCCAGAGCCTCACCACGGGTAGGTAAGGTTGACAATTGTATTGGAGAAGCTATAAATTGCGCTACCAACCCCTTGAATCATTTGGGTATTTTAGTCGCCTCTTAAGACAGGCATACCTGCCGCGGGTATATTGTAAGCCTCCTAATCCGTTGGAGGTATTTGACAACTTGTCTTGGAGGAATGACATGACAGATGTCTAATGAGTGCAAGAGTCTAACATCAAACAGATTCGTCGTAATTTTTGCTGCTGCTCTAAAGGTGAAAACATGATCCAAGGTTTATGGGAATGTTGACGACGAGGAGCAACCCCTCGAATAATCGGATCGAATCACCTTGCTTTAATTTCCCAAAAGATGTTTGAAAACCTATGCCCCTCTGACTTGTAAGAAAGCCGGAGATTGATGGTGTGAATTGAGAGGCGTAATTTAGGCAAATCATCCAACGAGTTGCATGACACGTTGGAGCTCTTAGAACCACAATAGAGATGAAAAGTTGGCGCAAGGGGGGCTCAAATGGCGTACGGGTCGTTACACGCTCACACCGATGAAGGGGGTAGAGTCTGCGGTATTGTGTGCTGATCTGGGAATAAACAGTTTCCACAAGCTGCCAAATCACTGCACTGTTTTTCAGGCGAAAGTAGTTGCCGTGACAAAAGAATTGGAAATGCTGGCGATAATATTCTTAGGTGCAGCCGAGTTAACTTTTACATATATTGACAGCCAAGCGGCAATTAAGGCAATAATCTTGCATAACACAACATCTAAAAGAATGTCAGTAATTCCTAGAAAGAATCGGAATATGGAGAAATATACATCTATATTAGGTCGCAGGTCATATGGTAACAGCAGGAAATTAAGCTTTTACCATAGATCTCCCAATCACACTAGATAAGATAAGACGAAGACCAGTAGTGTGCATAATCGAACAAGCAGGAAAGGTGTGTAACCAAACGCGGGGCTGTAAAGTGTCGACGATGAAGTGAGCCTTAGACTAACAAAGTTGCTCTTATCCGTACTTACGTTTTACGTTCACGCACATGTACGCACGCGAATATATTGTGCTTTCTACTGGAACCTCTATAGCAATTATCATGCACCACTGGTATAGACTCGGTAGCATCCGCAACGCTGTCGTCTTCGTTTCGGCGCTCTATACAATATCATGATGACTCTGTGGCCGCCTTTGTGTGATCTTTCACAGATGTTTGCATTTATTTGTAATTACTGTCACGCAATGTGACCATAAAAGCGATGCCAAATTACTGAAATAAAGAACAACAAAATAAAACAAAAACACATGGCAGGAAAACTTTTTTTCGAAGAAAAAAATTTAAATAAAGAAAGTAGGCGGTACTGCTAACACTGAGGGTCCAATTAGTTGACAAAGGGTGTAAATGTAAAATATATAGACGTATTATATTTTTTTATTTCCGATTCTCAATGCTTTTCTTTTGCTTCTATTTGTTTTCTCTCTCGCCTTCCTATCTTCGCCTACTTACCCCTCTTTTTATTTTTCTCGCTATATTTTCGGTCCTTTTCCTTCCCATTCCTCCTCTCCAACACAGGGTTACCAACTTTCATGAAAATCGATAATTGTGAATATTTTGTAGAACAAATTATGAATACACGAAAACCAGCTGACTTTTGCTTACACTTAAGGCCCCATTATTGATACTTAGCATAGACTTGACTTGGTGTAAATTTGGCAACATAGCGACGATTATACTCCACTTAGCGCATACAATCTGGCATCATAATCAATAAATGTCAATTTGTACGACAAAATGTCAAAATGAAATGGAAACAAACAAATGGCATCTCAAAATGTAAACGTCACTTAGAACTTACATGGAAAATAAAAATTCAACGGACTTCTAAGTCAAGTTAAGTAGTGTTGCTAAGTTTTGAGTAATCAGTAACATGCAATGTTCATTTAACATAACTGTAAGTGACAGTTCTCAAGTCAAGTCAAGTCTATGCTAAGTATCAGTAATGTGCCCTTTATTCCTTGCTTTTAACTGAGAGTCGATGCTTCAATAAGGAAAGAAGAATTTCGATATCTTATAGATAAGTGACTAAGGACCGTTTTCACCATCTCCTTTAGTGACTGACTGAAGTTGGTAGATACGGCCATATATCTTTGTCTTCTCATTGAATTTCTTTTTCAAACAAGAAATATTTGCCTTTCTTCCGCCGGCTTAGGTTGAATATTACATTATTTTTCTCCTACTTTCCTTTGCGTTTATTTTTTTCGCTACTAACCTATCCACAAAAAGAAGAAGAAGAAACAATAAAATTATGAAACTTATTGCACAATTTATTTTGAGATTACACCCTACTTAAGTAATTTTACGGTTTCAAATAACCACTTGAGATAGAAACGCGTTTATCTAACACTAAACGCTATCAATTTCGACAATTTTACACATGGGAATTCCTTAATAGATTTTAAAATTTCCTAATGTCTTCGCGCCAGCCTTAAAGGAAGTACTTCTTATGTTTATATGATTTTAGTGAATTTTCAAAATTTTATATTACATAGTTTGCGTTTTTCTAGGGATGAGAAAACTTATGATCAATAGGATGATCGCTTCTTCCTAGCAAAGTGTAGATGTGAGTTGGAATGTCTTGTCTAGTGTAAAGCTGAACTCCTTGTTTGCGAACATATTCAAGTTATAAGGTAGCTTAGGTTAGGTTAGCTTAGTTGGTAGCTGCCCTGATAAGGGAAGCTCACTTGAAGAACATGAAGGTCCGTTGTAATGCCACATACAATAAAATAACGATGACGTAGATATAGCTATAAAGTTCCGAATGATACCGATCTCAACCTTGGATAAATCCTCGGGGGATCCAAGTGAGTCGCGACCGAAGTACTTTCGCCTAGTTCTGTCAAAAGCTTGGCAATAAAGTATAAGGTAGCTTCAGAAAGTTACTTTCAAATACCTTAAAGATGTCATATGTGAGATTTGAGCCATTTCGCTACAATTTACGCTCTTCCAACTGTGTATGGGGTTTGGAGTTCTAACTCAATACTGCGGGCTAAGATCATATTCGCTTCCTCTTAAACTCTACCTCACTTTGCGAAGGTTGCTTTGAGATTACCATGATTGAAACATATGTAACAGCTTTTTCAAAAAACCTGTCCCGTTTCCAGCCAAAGGGGTTAATGTTCGGCTACTTGCG
The DNA here is from genome assembly GCF_040869045.1 of Eurosta solidaginis. Taxonomy (NCBI): domain Eukaryota; kingdom Metazoa; phylum Arthropoda; class Insecta; order Diptera; family Tephritidae; genus Eurosta; species Eurosta solidaginis. The sequence continues at coordinate 16,471,071 of NC_090320.1, forward strand.
CTTAATAAGAAACAATTGGAGCGATTTTCCTCCGAGGAGATTTTAGACCGAGCTTGGTGGTCCTTCGCTGGATATATGTATGTATATCCTGTACGTTCCGGTAATATGTACCATAAAGGTAAAAGCCAGAGCATCTCTGGTACGATTACTATGATCATATTGAACCTTCTACACCATTCCGCCACTCCACCCCTTGTTTCTTGAAGATCTTGGGGTCGTCGGGGCTCAAGAAACAGTATTCACCACGGATAGGTGATTTTGAAAATTGTGTTTGAGAAGTTATAAATTGCAATGGCAACCCTTTAAAAGGGGGTATTTGAATCATTCGGGTATTTTTGGTCGCCAGGTAACCGTGTCTCGAACTTTTTCTAAAAAATTGGAGAATCCAGTAGTTATTAACAGTTGAGCGGTGGCAACAGCAAATAAACTATCAGTGGTCGAAGATCGCTATCATTATACTCAGCTGAGCAGAGCTCACAGAGTATATTAATTTTGTTCGCGTAACCCTGTAACGAAATAAACTAATCGAGATAGATATAGATATGGATATAGATAGATATATATCAAAATGATCTGGGAGAAAACAGAAATTCATTTAGCCATGTCAGTCCGTCGTCTGTCCATAAACACGATAACTTGAATAAATTTGCAGGTATCTTAATGAAATTTGGTATGAAGGTTCCTGGGCACTCATCTCAGATCGCTATTTAAAATGAACCAAAGCGGACTATAACCACGCCCACTTTTTCGATATCGAAAATTTCGAAAAACAGAAAAGTGCGATAATTCATTACGAAAGACGGATAAAGCGATAAAACTTCGTAGGTGGGTTGACCTTATGACACAGAATAGAAAATTAGTAAAATATTGGACAATGGGCACGGCACCGCCCACTTTTAAAAGAAGATAATTTAAAAGTTTTGCAAGCTGTAATTTGGCAGCTGAGTAGTAATATTCGGTTATACCGGAACTTAGCCCTCCTTATTTGTTTTTTCCAGGGTTGTTGCCTTCAAAAAATGCAAGAGTGGCGAGTACAGGCTTCTTTGTTATGCTAGGATGATGGTATGCCTCCGGTCCATTCGCCGGCGCATTGGTTGGAAAAATCAGTGGGAGAGGAAAGGCCTAAGCATTGACAAACGACACCATCAGTCCCAAGTTCCTTAGGCCGAATAAATATAATATGCTGACCGCTTTGATTTGAAATTAATAATATCTCAAATTTTTATAGCGAAACACTGGACAACAGAGGACGGATACTATCTCACCCATCGACCGGTTTACCGGTGTTACGTACCTATCCAGTTGTGAGCAGTGATGCGTTGTTCGTTTTAATGCAAATAGTTATGACGCGATAGCGAAGTATAACGCTTGCTTGGACAATTGAATGAAATTATTTAACGTTCATTAGGTGTAGGTGAATTACATTTGCTCTCTCACCATTGTTCATCTTGCATATAGGTCGTTATATCGTTTTGGCGCAACTTGTCAAAACTAACAATGGGGCTGCACTATTGTAACGCTACGTTACAAATCCTTGCGGGTTATGGGGCTTAGAATATTCCCCTAGTAGGTATGCCTGTCATAAGAGGTGAATAAAATCCATTGACTTGGAGGTTCTCGTGGTCATATTAAATCTTTTCCAATAGAGTGTTATTTGCTATTTTCCAGAACTTATCGGATTAATATAAGACAAAGGACCATGATCATCGACAAAACTCTTCAAACCTTTTGAGGTGGGTTCTTATCGCTACAAGAATAACAAGAAAAAGAAGAACCTTATACATTTCGATCTCAGCCGAGCCGGTTCTTCCAATACTTTTATTCCACGTATTGACCCTCTTCATGTATTGTCATTGTGCTATCATTGCCGGCAATTGGTTTAATACAAATTTGAAGTTTGAGTTTAGTTTTAATTTTTTTTGTTATTGTTGTTGTATTTAATGTCTTCTACTTAAACATCATCATTAGCGCGTTGTATTTCAATCTCATTAAAATTTAATAAAACAAATTTCTTTAAATACTCGCCTACACTAAAACAATTTCGCTGCAAGTGTGTTGGCAAAAAAGGGGGAAAGACGAACAAGAAAATAGTTTCGAATTTCATGCGAGCGAGTTTAAAATTTGTTTTGTTATTATCTTGTTTTTGTTGTAGTATGTCCTTCTGTCTGCCATAAATAATAAAACATTAGTTAAACGTGCGTGCATATTGTATGGCAGTGTTGTTGTTTTTGTTTAAAATATCCCTTTTCAGTCCGTTTGATTTACTGTCAACATTCAACATTTTAAAACTTGCTTAAACAAAAGCCATCGAAACAACAACAAAAACAATTATCAGTAATAATAATAATAGCGACCAAATGAGGAACAAAAGGCTTAACAACAACAACAAAAACAACAAAATCTTCGAACAACCGTCATTCCCATGCAACCGTGCATATTTAAATTGATTGAAAAAGCCAACAACAATAACAACAATGAAATTTGTTTATTGTCGTCTCCATGGACATTTTCACATTTAAATTATTTAATGTTGAGGCATTTAATTTCTTTGGCATACGAAAAAACTTTACAATTGTTCGCTGTGTTTTATATTTTGTTTCAACACAAAAAAAAAAAAAAAAAACAGGTTACGCGCATGAGAATAAGTACATACACTTATAACAGTACATATGCATGTGTGTAAGGAATTATTTTACATGGTAAATTATCTATTTTTTTTTTTTTTGGTTTCTGAAGTTGCGTGTGAACTCCGCGTTATGTTAGGTTAGGTTGAACTGGCTGGTCCGTGGGGATATCACATATACACGCTGAGTCCATAGTATTACCAGTAGTTTGCTACACTACCAAACTGAAAAACCTTATCAGAAACAAGGACCTGCATATGTTATAAAATTACTCCTTAAAATAAAAATAAAAGAAGCTTTCTAGGATCAATGCTACTTGGTGCTTCTAGATCTGATAGCTGCGCCACTCCTAATAGCTGAAGTTTTAGCATTGCAATCGCAGGGAACGAGCACAAAACATGTGACGCCAAAAAGCAGTATCCAGTCAGAATACTCATCATGGGCCTACAGTCTCTTTTAAATGATTGGAGTAACTCTATAAGTCTTACGCAAGGCATACACATGATCTTCGACAGACCGCGTTTGGGTCTATGCCTTTCCCTCTTTGTCTATCGTCTGCTGCCCTCGCCTTCTTTTAATCTCGCCTAACCTAATTGGAACGTCTGGGGAGCTATATAGATGTGAGCATCTCCCTATCGCGATTCTTTCCAGAGATTGTTTACACTCTATTACACCCTTAGAAGTTGTGCTATGCGAAATTATTTCCTTAGTTGTTGCCCGACTGTCAATATGAAAGTTAACACGTGTGCAGTTTAAGCTACTTTCGTACAGTGTTTTTATTGCTTTGGTTATAGCAACTACTCCCGCCTGAAAAAACACTACACTAATCTGGCAGCTTATAGGATCTGTTTGTTTTCGAATCAACACAGTAGACCGCAACCCTATAACCTCCTGTACGTTGGAACCATCGGTGTACATGTGTATCGCCTCGTCTGCCATTTGGAAACCCTTGCGCCAACCAGCTCTATTGTGGCTTTAAGTGTCGCTTCGAAGGGCAGGTACAGAATAATGTAGCCTGTTTGTCCAGTAATTGATGACGCTATACTACTATGACCGTATGATCTGTGCTCAAGCTGCTTCGATGCACTGAGCCTCGTTAGAGTTGTTAACGCTATGTTCTTCGCCAGTTCTACAGGTGACATACAGTGCAACCGTCAGGGTTGTTTTCAGGGCTCCCGTAATGCTAAGCATTGATAGCCTGTATACCGCCTCTTTTGTTGTATATTTATTTTTGTGTGGCTGTCTACCAAATAAGGATTCCATATTATAGGATAGGCTTTTCAATTGCTGTAAATATCCATGAGAGAGAGAGGGCGATAGACCCCACGTAAAGCCCAGCTTTATTTTACATGCATAAAGTGCCGTCGAGACCTTCTTCACTCTCTCCACGTTGAACTTCCATGACATCTTACTATTTAGAATAATTCCTAGATATTTTGCGCAAGGTTTCTCTTAGTAAACAAGATTATAACCGTCTTCTCCGCATTGGCGTTCAACCTGACATGAGATGCCCTGATACACTGAGAGAAAATACGCATAGTAAAAATTAATATTTTTTACTTGATTGGCGTTTAAATATGTCCGTGTTCGAAGATAATACGATCAGATCAAAGTTTAATACGTACGTATTTAAATGCTGTACAGAGAACTTTGAATCATAGATGTAAGCATTCAGCTTAAATGGCAACCGTGTTTAGGCCTACCTTCATACATATATATGTAAGTACATTCTTTTGTATGCTTGTAGATGAGCGGAGCGGGGCAAAGTATATACAAATGCATACTCAGCGTTTATTCCATGCAGTGTTGCCGGTGTGCTTCATAAACTTAAAAATTGATACACATTTCAGCCCGTTTTGGAAAGAGACTTTTAGGCTCGTTTTGCTATTATATGTTTCTAATTAACAGTTTAAAAACTAAAAAGAGGTTTAATAGCTTACCGAATTAAATAATAGAAAAATATTTTTTTAAGTACAAATAGTAAATATTGCAGTAGTAAAAGGTCGAACAATCAATCCTAATTAATCACCTCAAAATAAAATCTAAGTTATTAACAGAAAAATTCAATTCAGAGTTAAAAGCGTGGGGTTCTTGATATATTTAAATAAAATTTAACAATCCTTCTACTGGCAACTATCTATGATAGGAAATTTATGAAAAGTAGTAAAAGACACGCTTCTATAATCTGAATCGAATTTGTTTGTTAATATCTTAGATTTTATTATAACTTTATTTTGATACAGTTTATAGTAATTTTTCACTTTTTAGTTTGATATGCTATAAAACGTGTTTTTTAGTTTTTTTTTTTAAATCATACCGGAAGGGTCCCCAAATGATCATGAAATTACACAGCCAGGATCCCGAAAACCATACAGAAATTACCCCAGAAGGGTCCCCAAATGATCCCGAACGTAAGTTCAACCGAAATACTAATTCGAGATAGCGAATTTCGTTAATTAGTGCGCTTCGTCAATTTAAATTATATAGCGGAAGAAACATCTGCAATTTAATTCAATTCGGTACCTACCAAAGGAATAATAGTTAGGTGGCAACTCATTAATAACGGTATGATTTTGTAGCAACTTCAAGAAAAAGGAAAAATGTGTGACCAACTGAAAGAAATGTTGCGGGTTTTTTATTAATTAGATAAACTGCTGGAGGAATTAACCGGTTACTAAAAAAATTTGTGTAAAATATTTATTAAAAAACGTGTAATATTGTTTGTTATAATCGCTGGCATAGAATTCCGTCATTTGAGTTACTTAAATGAAGCTGATATTGATAGTTGGGAAAAGAGCTGAATTTTGAGAAAAGCTTTTTGCTTGGCAAAAGAAAAACGTAAGTAATACTATATTTTGAATTGTGGAATTGTTACTCAAAGTGCAAGTGTATTTTAGTAAAGAAAATAACGCATTTCGGAAGCAAAATAGTTTGTGTAAGCACAAATATGCATGTGCATATGTACATATTGTAACGAATTTAGAGAAATTCCGGTTATTTTACGCCTCCTACTCACGTTCGTATCGCTAAATTGTTGAATAAATAACTCCAGTATTCGATAATGAAAAATGGTCTTTATAAGACTGCTTTGAAAGTACTTCACAATAACACGTATACTTCGCAACCAATAGATAGAAAACTACAGATGCACGTTTATAGCCTCTCGCATAGCCATATGCGCGTGTATATGTGAGTAATGTTGATTGCATACTTTTGTGAGTATCTCAGATATATGCATGTGTTTGTGCATATCTCTCCGCTACTTCGACCGATAATTGCATGCTTTTGTGAGCATCTCAGATATATGCATGTGTATGTGTTAGAACTACTTTCTGCTGATTGCATACTTTTGTGAGTATCTCGCCACTGCTGTATGTACATATGTGTAGACATATTGATTGATTTGTTTATGTGCATACAAGTCACTGCTTAGTATCGGCTTAGAGAATGATAGTATCCCTTAGTGTTGCTAATATTCGTCACAATTTGTACCTTTGCTAACGTCGTTCATGCTACCAGCGCTGGACGTAGCAGAGCAGTTTTTCTGTGTCTGAATAACCACACGGTGCATTTTGTGAGGACTCTGTGGTTATTATAAATATTAATATTGTAAAGAATTTAGTGTAATTCCTCTTATTTGCAACCTTCTGCTAACGTTCGAATCACTAAACTGTGAATAAATAACTCCACTTTTCCATAATGCAAAATGGCCTTTATTAAAGTACTTCACAATAACACTTCTACTGCAAGCCAGATAACGTCTTAAATCAAACTGATTGTCGTGCCTCTACTGTTGCTGCCTTTTATACTCTGTGATTTCATGTTCGCATACTTCTAGGCGCTTCCATTTCTTGAATTTACTAGTTGGTTATCTGCTCTAAAATTACTACGTTTATAGCTTCTCGTATGCGCGTGTATATGTGAGTAATACTTGCACAAACCATTGCCTACTTTTGGGAGCATATCAGATATATATATGTGTTTGTGCGTTTTATCTCCGCTGCTTGTATGGACATATGGATAGATATAATGATTCATTTGTTGATGTACATACAAGTCACTGCTTAGTATCGGCTTAGAGATGACAGTACCCCTTAGGGTTGCTAATATTCGTCACAATATATTTATTTATATATGTGTAGGTCAGGGCTGGTGATGAGCTCCACAAAAAAGATAATCAAGGTGATTTCCATTATGCAGAACTTTTATTCGATATAGTAATAGCATCTAGCTATTTTGTGCCTTAATATAACTACATATATACGTACAACCAAAGTTATTTTTAATAAAAATAAGTATCTATTAAACTATAAAAGTCCTTTTTGCATATCCAGCAAAAGCAAGTTTAAATATTTTTAAATTTAAATATACTATTTAATATTCAAAAAACAATTAAACATGTAAGGTGTTTAATTCAATATTTCGTATTTGAAAAGGATTTGAATATCATCTTATTTCGTATTCAGATCGCTTACAAAAGCTATGAAGTAAAATTAATATGAAAGTATTCAATTGAGCTTCAAATATTGCATATTCGATTTGAATAATTTCGTGTACAATGTCATATCAAATATGAGCATGTGTGATTTAAATAATTTGCTCTATACAGTACTTTCATTGCCGTTTTTAGTCAAATCATATGCGTTTGTATTTGATTCTACTATTTCTTGCCCTCAGTGTATATATGTATATCCCGAAGCGCCCGATTTATCAAAGGGCTCTTTGTCGAAAGGCACTTAAAAATTATGACAACTGCAACGTCATCTTCATACACCGTAACTTCGACGGGTTCCACATCGAACTGCTTAAGAAGTTGTTTGATGACAAGCGTTCACAGCATAGGTTACAGTACGCCTCCCTGCGGCGTGTCCCTGTCCACTGATTTCGTTGCCTCATACAACCCCGATCAATCCTGTTATCGCTGGATATACTTCAATGTACATTGAAAGTCTCGTCAATATCTAAGAAGAATCCTAAGAAACGTCTCGAAAATATGAACCAAAGTCCTCTCGACAAGTATTAACTCATAACCGTGTCTGTACTTTTTTCAAACTTTGTCGACCGCTGTAATGCGCGAGCTTTTCGCTCGACAAATCGGTTGCAGTTCCCTGCCAGAGCTAACAAAAAGCGGGTAAATAGTTAGCTATATGAAATGAAAGTGATCGGTATTCCCTATATGTTCAGCATGAGATATTCTACATATGAAGATATGTACCTATGTACATTCTATGTGAATTATACATATGTATACATACAAATGTGCTGCACAACACTTGAATATGTCATTCGTAAAATATTCAAAGGCCTGCATAAGTACAGACAAACTTGTTCGCATATGGCTAATGTTTTCGTTAATTACTTACATCCGTACTACAAATATATAATTGTAGATATATATATCTACTTACATATGTTCATCCTATACACATATGTAATTATATTTTATTTGTTCCTCTGGTAAAGCAATTATACACCTCATTCCTGGAAGTCAACATCACTTCAGCATATCATTCACGCTGTCTTTGTCGCTTTGGCGCCACATTACTTCACAAATGCCAAAAATAAATGCAAACAGGAGATGCCAGCGGGACTACTTCAAGTACATATTTAATTACATAGGTACAAACGTATATACTATGTACTATGTCGCACTTGAAAATGAGAATTTCGGGGGAGTTTAACTATCAGAAGGAAAATTAAATGCAACAAAAAAGTCTATGTAAACATTTTTAACCTCACGTTCACTTCACTATTATTAGTAGGCAGTTACATAAAATTTATGGGATCATGAATTTTGGTCGGCATCTAGAGGTCGTTTTTGTTATCCTTCTTGGATTATAGGATATAAATACACTCACATAATAAGCGAACCCATGGAGTCTTTTCTCAGATTTCCTCCAACATAAATTAAGTGGTAGGTTAGCTTAGGTTCGGTTAGGTTAGGCAGATAATGACAGCGCTACGAAACGTTGGCACACATGCTTATCCGCGCAGAATAATTGTTAGCGGCATTTCTTAAGGAACTGTTCTATAACCAACGCTATGGAATGCGATGTACCTATGACGGTGTGCTATAAATCAACCTTTCGGAATGCAGATGACATAGTCGTAGTAGCAGTGGTCAAAAGACTGGATCTACTCCAAGCATTATGTAATGACGCCAAAGGAAAAACAAGTAAAGAAGGCTTTGTTCGGATGTAACCGAACATTACATACTCAGCTGAGAGCTTTGGAGACACAATTAGGGAAAATCACCATGTAGGAAAATGAACCTAGGGTAACCCTGGAATGTGCTTGTATGGCATGGGTATCAAATGGAAGGTATTAAAGAGTATTTTAAAAGGGAGTCGGCCATAGTTCTATAGGTGGACATCATTTCGGGATATTGCTATAAAAGTGGACCAGGGGTGACTCTAGAATGTGTTTGTACGATATGGGTATCAAACGAAAGGTGTTAATGAGTATTTTAAATGGGAGTGGGCCTTAGTTCTTTAGGTGGACGCCTTTTCGAGATATCGCCATAAAGGTGGACCGGGGGTGACTCTAGAATATATATCATAGTCGGATTTCGGCCATTTTTTGTACCAAGATAAAGTGAGTTCAGATAAGTACGTGAAATAAGTTTAGTAAAGACATATCGATTTTTGCTCAACTTATCGTATTAAGGGCCGAGCGGAAGGATAGACGGTCGACTGTGTATAAAAACTGGGCGTGGCTTCAGCCGATTTCGCCCATTTTCACAGAAAACAGTTATCGTCATAGAATCTATGCCTCTACCAAATTTCACAAGGATTGGTTAATTTTTGTTCGACTTATGGCATTTAAAGTATTCTAGACAAATGAAATGCAAAAGGGCGGAACCACGCCCCTTTTGAAATTTTCTTTTATTTTTGTATTTTGTTGCACCATATCATTAATGGAGTTGAATGTTGACATCATTTACTTATGTATATACTGTAAAGATATTCAATTTTTTGTTATAATTTGACATACAACTTTTTTTTTTTAAGTGGTCGTGTTCGTCATCCAATTTTGCTAATTTTTATTTAGCACACATATAGGAATAGGAGTAACGTTTTTGCCAAATTTTATCATGATATCTTCAACGGCTGCTAAATTACGGTTTGCAAAACCTTCAAATTATCTTCTTTCAAAAGTGGGCGGTGCCACGCCCATTGTCCAAAATTTTACTAATTTTCTATTCTCTTCATAAGATCAACCCACCTACCAAGTCGCATCGCTTTATCCGTCTTTGTTAATGAATTATCGCACTTTTTGGTTTTTTCGAAATTTTCGATATCGAAAAAGTGGGCGTGGTTATAGTCCGATTTCGATCATTTTAAATAGTGATCTGCGATGAGTGCCCTACCTGCCAAATTGCATCAAGATACCTTAAAATTTACTCAAGTTATCGCGTTTACGGACGGACGGACATGACTAAATAAATTTCTTTTTTCGCCAAGATCATTTTGATATATAGAAGTCTATATCTATATCGATTAGTTTATGCCGTTACGGATTACCGTTATGCGAACAAAGTTAATATACTAAGTGAGCTCTGCTCAGCTGAGTATAATAAAGGAATGGCTGATGAATATAGGCTTACCGAATTACTGATATACGAATAGAAAGTGCTTATCCTAAATTTATCTCGAAAAACCCCAGTTGATATGCTGTATGACATTAGAATCAGGCGACCACCTGAAGATGCCAAGGAAAGCGCAAGGTCGCGAGGACTGGTTAGGTGGGAATAACGGTGGGAAATTGAAATATGGAGGAATGGTAGGAAAGGAAGTACGGCGAACCAAATTACAACTTGATGCAGATATTGAGTGGGCACCAGTGAGCTGCAATTATTCATGTTTTAAGATTATTAGTGGACTAACCAAAATATTAGTATTAGTGCGTACACAAACAAGGAATATCAAGCACTTATATGCACTAAAACACATTTACATAGTCATGCTTCGCAAAATGCATAACCGCTCATAAGCCACGAAGCAGTTCAGTACTCAATTGTCTTATTGAGCAAGAAAGTCAACTGTGTTATACGAAAACACTAATTTGAATCAGTATGACTAACAGCACAATAAAATGAGTATAGTCATATCAGTCTTCTGACGCTAGCAACACAACGATGTACACGAAACTAAACTGAATACAATAGCCGTGTTTTTTAACACGCGTATATCCGTTTACGCTTAAACTTTATATTGACTGCTAAGAGACAAACTATAAATACACCTCTGAAATTGCTGCGCATAAATTTTGTCCTACTAAATTTCAATACGCATTATACTCAGATGTAACTGAAATATGTGTCTTTGTTTCACCCTGTACACTAATTCTATGTATTATATGTGTGTCCACAATTCATCGCAACTGATTCAGCTATATGTTATACCCTATGGCCATCAGAGCGTTGCGTCTCCGCTTATCGGTACACCCTGTTGCTGTAGCTAGTTGTTTTACCACAGCCGCTAGATGGGTCTCCTAAGCATTATCTAAGCGAAGATAGGCGTTTTTTAACACGCGCAAACGAAACGTATACGCGCGTGTTAAAAAACACGGCTAATGTAAAAGAAAAACCGATAATAAACGAAGTATACAGTGCATTACACACGAAACCAACATGCTACTGAGTTAAAGCGACTATGATTTCAGTTTATACTCAACAATGTCATATATGTATGGGACATATGTGTTGCGGGGCACTCGTATGTATTTTCTATTTTATGTGCTAGTCACTCATAGTATTTGTCTGTACATGACTACGTACACATTTAGACACAATTTTACTAATTTTATTTGTACTCAAAGCAGACCTCTGGTGGGCACTGCGATTTCAAGGAGTATTTAGATAAACGAAGAGTAGAGGCGGATTTTTTTGTACACCGGGTCCCAGCGAGTTGGAAAACGAAGAACACGTAACACGCCCTCATTTTCTCGGCGAAAAACTCTGTGCACAGAGTGCGTTAAAGGCTCCCATTGCGAAGCAAATATGAGCTATGCAACAATGTATTGTCCAATGTAGCATATATAGGCTCTGGATAAGTTCTTGGTAGTTGCGATAATATCCACCATACATCATGCTCATTTACCCCCACTGTGATTTTCGTAGTAGATGAATTCTTACTTTTTAAGTTCTTTGTAACCCAACAGGAGTCCCCTCCTTGCTCAGCTGCCGAGGTCGGGTGTCGATAGCAACTTTTTATGAACCAAGGTGTCTTCACCCACTCAAAGGCAGCCTGACCGAGGTATTTTGATATAGCATAAGCTACTCAGAAACTCGCACACATCACCTCAGAATTTTGAGATCGTCATCAAGAGGAGATCTTGTTAGAAGTGTTGGAGGTGTTCCTTAGATATTATATTGCTAAATGCTTCAGTCTAGATGGGTAAAAGTTTAGCATTGTGCAGTGTCCACAATGAGCCAAAAAGGCTATAATATGCCATGTTCTTCTGTGACCTAGCTACCCAGAAATGTGAGCCTTAGTGAACTTTAAGATATTGGCTGCATACTTGAGGCTACCGCTGCCCAGCAAATCAATACCGCCTGGGGAAAGATGGTGTCAGTCCAGAACTCACTTGGTTTACACGTGCTTCACCTGGCCAAGAGCGGTCCGATAATGCCCAGTGGGATGAGCAAGTCGGCACTGCCCATCCAAGTCGTCAAAACCGCTCAACGACCTCAACCCTTCAAGAAACCTAAACTAGCTTTTAGTTGCAGAATAAATATTGAAGTGCTTGCCTTTGCCAACCCTCGAAGAAATGTTCGAATTTGTACCTTCATTCATCCTTATAAAGTACATAAGTCATTTTTCCTGTGAAATAATTGATGTCAAGGGGAAACAGCATAGTCATTTGCTATCAAAGTCACCCTTTTCTTGTAAATGCTGTTGTTGTCTGGAACATTCTCATCGTCTCATAGAACATTACCTAGTCTGCGGAGCTGAACATTAATCATCTTTGGATATTTGTCGTAATGCTGGTTATGCTCCCAAGATAAATGTTAGGAAAACGTGAAAAGAATTGTTCTGATTTTATTTCATCTTCGAACCATTTGCGGGACCTGATAAAGACTACCAAGTCCTTGATGACGTACTCCATGACCTGAAAGATAGCTTCCAGGGAAAGAAGTAGGGAACTCTTAGCCTTTATGCATGTCTACAAAGAATGCAATGCCTAGTTACTACTTCGGGTGTAAACGTGATGGGATCTCCATGTTATGATCCTAATTTGGCCAGCTTTTCTTCGATTTTCGACACCCTGGAATTTGTATACATTTATCGTTGTCTTGGCGGTAGACGTACTCTTTTGACCTTAGCTCGCATGCTGCAGAATCTTCTTTGTCGTGCCCTGCGCAGCTAGTTCATCTGGAATGCACTTCCCCTCAAATATCCCTGTATCTAGAACTCAAGTGACATAAACACGGTTCTGTTGAACCATCTCCTGAAGAGATCGGCGACACGTTAATGTTAGAACATAATTGAAAGTATATTTTCCCGTCCAACCCTCGGATAGTATAGCTGATATTTCTGCCTAGAATTTATTACAATGATTAGTTAGTCTGATAGAGAGTTGGAGGTCCCGGTCTTTTGATTAGACCGCTGCTATAGACCTAGCGTTTATCTTAGAAACGTCAGTTTATGTGGAAATGCTCCCTCAGCAAAGAAGCACTGATTCGACTCCACCCAATCATATATGCTGGGAATGTTTACCATAAAGTGGCTGTCCGTAAATGTTGTGGACGCACAGCGGTCTGTGCGCTTAAGATGTGTTTTAGTACTCTAACTGGACGACTCAAGTAGGTGCAGGGCAGACGTGGTCGCTGCTCGGTTCTAGAGTAGGACATTGAAGCGCGTTATGCCTTACTTTTCCAATGATGAAATTATTTTTCTTCCCTTGAGTAACAATCAGTCCCATTATGGACCTTATTATGCCCAGACTCGTTAGGGTTAGGTGTTGCTAGCGACGTCTGGGCTTATATTGTTGATGCTCCGTCGATGTCTAGGAAAGCCTTAAGACAATATTCTTTTGTGGCAAGGATGTTTCAATAATACAAGCTGGCTGTGAATCACCTCGGTTACTAAAGGACCCTACGTTTCTACACATGATCTGTAGCCAATATGTAAGAATACGTCGCATCATCTACATTTCTTTTCCCACATGCTTTCTCTACACAACCTCGCTAAGATTAATTTCAGCGAACCGCTTATTATAACGATATAACCTTGTGGTAATTGTGGTGACTACACATTTACTATCTTTCATGTCATGAGACAAGGCCAACGACGACTTACAAGCTTTTAAATATTTAACAACAATAACAATATCAGCAAAAAAAAAAGTAAAGTAGGTAACAATGAAACAGCACATTCGAAGGAGCTAAAATATTTGAAGTAGCGAGTCAAAAAAGGAGTAAAAGAAAGACCACAAGATCTTAAACGGAAAGGCAGCAGTCTGCTAGTTCATTTTGTAAAGTATGCTTCTAGGCATGCCTTTTAGCTATTGTACTAACATATATATTGTTGTTATTATTTTAATATGTTTTTGTTGTTGTTTATGGCATTTGCGAAAGACACACTTAAATAAAAAAAAAAAAATAAATGTAAGGCGCGATAACCTCCGAAGAGATCTAAGGCCGAGCTTCTCTTCCAATTTGCGTCGTGCTCCTCTTGATTTTTCCCTACAAATTGGCCGGACGGGACCTACATGTTTTATGCCGACTCCGAACGGCATCTGCAAGGCAGATGAGTTTTCACTGAGAGCTTTTCATGGCAGAAATACACCCGGAGCGCTTGCCAAACACTGCCGAGGGGCGACCCCGCTTAGAAAAATTTTCTTCTAATTGAAAAACTTGTTTCTACAATTTTGATGTTGCTTTGCCCGGGAGTTGAACCCAGGGCATACGGTGTGATAGGCGGAGCACGCTACCATCACACCACGGTGGCCGCCACACTTGCAGCGCATAATTTACGCGTTTTTTGTTGCCGTTGTAGACGCCCCTGTCTTTTGAGGTTCGCTACGGGTATCGTTACACACACACAGACGCAGGTCCTGGAAAACGCTGTATGCATGTATTATGTATGTGTTACTCTTGCAGCTGTCTATATACACATCTGCACCAGTAAAACATTTGATTCCTGAATTGAAGGCAATCGAAAGCGGGAGCTCGGGGTAAGAATGCATATGTAACTGTAGACCAGAGGTGTTTTATCTTTTTTCCTAAAGTTTGCTTCGAGGTAGCTTTATCTATCAGGCAGTGCTAAGAATACTATCCTAATCCACAGAAGCCAAGTCTAATGACCTTATCCCGTCATTGGTTCAGCACTTTAATCCTACGATATAGGTCTTTACTTCCTTTTCCCCTATGGAGGTTTAGGGTATTGAAGTGAAGCATTTGCGCCCTTTTAGTTCGCGTTGTAAGGCCGTTTCCCTATGTTAAAAAAAATTGGTCACCTTTCGTCGTAGGTGCAATTAAGCTGGCTGGATCGAAGAATCAGGAGGTCTCCGTGCCTTACAGTTACATTTTCAGCAAGATACCAGCCAACTAGCCCTAAGGTTTGAAGGCATACAAATATATGTTAAGGCACTTGAACGCGCAATTCACTTTAGCATAGCCTAACCTAACCTGGCGTAACCTAGTCAAACATAGACTTAGGTTGCCATCCAGATACTACTCTTTTCGTGGCTTTGAGAACCTTTCGATAACCACACAGTCCCAGAATTTTTAAGGAGTGTGTTTATCACTGCAAAAAAAAACAAGTAAGGAAGGCTAAGTTCGGGTGTAACCGAGCATTGCATACTCAGCTGAGAGCTTTGGAGACAAAATAAGGGAAAATCTCTATGTAGGAAAATAAACCTAAGGTAACCCTGGAATGTGTTTTTATGACATGGGTATTAAATGGAAGGTATTAAAGAGTATTTTAAAAGGGAGTGGGCCGTAGGTCTATAGGTGGACGCCTTTTCGAGATATCGCCATTAAGGTGGACCAGGGCTGACTCAAGAATTTGTTTGTACTATATGGGTATCAAATGAAAGGTGTTAATAAGTATTTTAAAAGGGAGTGGGCCTTAGTTCTATAGGTGGACGCCTTTTCGAGATATTGCCATAAAGGTGGACCAGGGATGACTCTAGAATTTGTTTGTGCGATATGGGTATCAAATTAAAGGTATTAATGGGTGTTTAAAAAGGTAGTGGTGGTAGTTGTATATGTGAAGGCGTTTTCGAGATATCAACCAAAATGTGGACCAGGGTGACCCAGAACATCATCTGTCGGGTACCGCAAATTTATTTATATATGTAATACCACGAACAGATATCCTTCCAAGATTCCAAGGGCTTTTGATTTCGCCCTGCAAAACTTTCATTTTTTTCTACTTAATATGATAGGTGTCACACCAATTTACAAAGTTTTTTTCTAAAGTTATATTTTGGTCAATAGACCAATCCAATTACCATGTTTCATCCCTTTTTTCGTATTTGGTATATAATTATGGCATTTTTTTCATTTTTCGTAATTTTCGATATCGAAAAAGTGGGCGTGGTCATAGTCGGATTTCGGCTATTTTTTAAACCAATACAAAGTGAGTTCAGATAAGTACGTGAACTGAGTTTAGTAAAGATATATAAATTTTTGCTCAAGTTATCTTGTTAACGGCCGAGCGGAAGGACCGACGGTCGACTGTGTATAAAAACTGGGCGTAGCTTCAACCGATTTTGCCCTTTTTCATAGAAAACAGTTATCGGCCTAGAATCTAAGCCTCTACCAAATTTCACAAGGATTGGTAATGTATTGTTCGACATATGGCATTAAAAGTATCCTAGACAAATTCAATGAAAAAGGGCGGAGCCACGCCCATTTTGAAAATTTCTTTTATTTTTGTATTTTGTTGCACCATACCATTACTGGAGTTGAATATTGACATAATTTACTTATATACTGTAAAGATATTAACTTTTATTTTAAAATTTGACTTTAAACAAATTTTTTTCTAAAAAGTGGGCGTGGTCGTTCTCTGATTTTGCTAATTTTTATTAAGCATACATATAGTAATAAGAGTAACGTTCCTGCCAAATTTCATCATGATATCTTCAACGACTGCCAAATTACAACTTGCAAAACTTCTAAATTACCTTCGTTTATAAGTGGGCGGTGCCACGCCCATTGTCCATAATTTTACTAGTTTTCTATTCTGCGTCATAAGTTCAACTCACCTACCAAGTTTCATCGCTTTGTCCGTATTTTTAGATTTTTCGAAATTTTCGATATCGAAAAAGTGGGCGTGGTTATAGTCCGATATCGGTAATTTTAAATAGTTATATGAGATGCCCAGGAATCTACATACCAAATTTCATCAAGATACCTTAAAATTTACTCAAGTTATCGTGTTAACGGACGGACGGACGGACGGACATGGCTGCTTCGAATTTTTTTTCGATACTGATGATTTTGATATATGGAAGTCTATATCTATCTCCATTCCTTTATACCTGTACAACCAACCGTTATCCAATCAAAGTTAATATACTCTGTGAGCTCTGCTCAACTGAGTATAAAAAGAAGTAGAAGAACGAAATAATATTTTCCTTCGTAACGTTTAAAGCGCGCTATAACATTTGTTGGATTTCTGTTACAAGAAAAGACCTTTCCGATCATTTTGGCGCGGGTGTTTTTGCGAGAGCCACTGTTGGATTGTGAGTATACAATCGATTCTAAATATATGTGCGTAGGAGTTAACGCAACAACTGGGTATATAATTTCCGACTCCAGCCGTCTTTATACTTCTTATAGTGGTTTTTGTTGTCGCTGAAAATTGCTTTGTGCCACTTGAGATATGAATTTTTAATGTGCGGCGGCATGACGCCAAAAATGCCAACACACACAAAAGCTATATATATTCCGATAAACAACAACAACAACAACAACAAAATTACAAAACCATTACCTATTTTACTTTACCAACTACTTGTCTTGATAGACTACATTATATGGAATTCAAAACAGCAACAAAACTCCAAATGGACAAGGGGTTTGCGGTTTTATGTGGTTTATGGCTGATGTAGAACAGGAAGCGGAGACAAAAACTATAAAGACGATGATTAGCGATTAAACGTTTATGGTATTTTCTCTCCCTTTAGTTGGGTATATTTTGGTGGCGTACACGCAGTCCGTGTAGGCTAAATACATGCAAATACCAGTAGATGTGCACTTGCGTTGGGTGATGTGTGTGCGCCAAGGCATGGCATGAAACCGCTTTAATAGTTTTCGCTCATGTCTGCTTAGTATGTATTGCTTATAGCGTTTCATGTGCTTATTGTTGTAGTTGTTGCAGTTGACACAATTTTATTGTTGCTAGGATACATTTTTTTGTGTGTCAGCTGTTATGAGCCTGTACGCATGCAGCTGCTGGATTATGTTACAGTAATATAGATTGGCAAAGGACAATTGTAGAACTGGAGCATTTTGAAACCTCAATAGGGCACCCGAAGATACTAGATCGCAAGGGGACGACTAAACGGGATTACAACTGACCTAATGTTCGACACCGACCATAGCTCGTCGTCTAAGTGACTTCCATGTGCAGAACCTAAGAAATCTTTCGAGGGTAGAATGGGAACATAACAATCAACACTGACGCATACGGAATAGGGAGCTGGAGCTGAAATATATTCAAAGTATATGCAGATAAATCAGTCGTATCGACTTCCTGACTCATGCAAGGTCTTCAAGGCAGAGATCTATGTTATAGAGAGTAGAGCCAAACTGCTTTAGGATGGCACGGTCCCAGACGCAAATTTCGAGAACCAGTATACTTAAAGGCATCTAACGTGATGAAGTGTAGCGCCTTGCTGGAGCCAATAAGGCATCTCAATATCTCCTTTTGATGAGTCCCTGGGTATGGCGAGGCGATCAGCTCCGCACGACCACCGATACGTTGTTTTTGACTAAGATTGACATGGTGTGACCCAGCTGGGATGATTTCGAGTTCTCAATACCTCTTTATTAAGAGACTGCAGGACCAAAGACTACTTCGTCTGTGATAGCACAATATCCAGATCGCATCATTCATCACTCTTACAGAATGCGTATTACAGATGATGAAACATATCTCTCCTCGGACATGTTCATATCTAGTTGCATTTTAGACCTTACTCCTTACTATAATTATTTGAATCTAGCTGAAAAATGTATAGTCTAGAACTAGTTCCGTTTCAAGTATGCTAATTGAACTTCATAGTTCGATATACAGACACATTCCATACAGTGTTATGCTGTACATATTTCACGCGTAAATTTTCCGCTTATGATGTGCTCGGCTGAAATGATAAGGACTGCAATTATATGAGACCATATATAAACTTATACATACATATGTATAGATATATATATATATATATATATATATATATATATCTAATATCTAATATATATTATAAATGGGAAAGTTTGGATGTTAAGATGTTTGGATGTTTGGATGTTTGGATGTTTGGATGTTTGGATGTTTGTCCAGACGTTTGTCTTTGTGACTCAATAACGCAAGAACGGCTGGACCGATTTGGATGAAATTTTGCACACATATAGCCAATAGTCTAGAAGGATCTACTAGCTTATATATTTTTCAAAAGGGGCGTGGTCCCCGCCCCCTAGGAACAGTTATAATTTAATTATTATATTTTTTCGTCTTTGCGACTGAATCACGCCAGAATGGCTACACGGATTTTGATGAAATTTGGGACACAGACAGTAGTCTACTAGCGAAATTTTTTTCGAACATGGAAAGAGGGGTGGGGGTCCCACAACCCATTCGAGAAATTATTTTTCATAATTTTTACACATTATAACTTTACGTATACTGGCCTTCACCAATATCACAGACTCAAGGGGTCAAATAAGTCGAGGGCTTACAAAGTAAACAGTGACACCCTCCGCCCGCCCCCTTTATCTCCCCCTCTGGTGTAAAATCCATAAATTGTTATAACTCAATCTAAATTTTCTCCTAAATCAATAGTTTTTGGTATCTGTTACATACAGAACGAGATCTAGACAATTTTGGAGGAACGATCAGTGGTCCTCTCCTCTACTCCCGCCATCCGCCCTCCATCAATTGTTTTTATTAGCACGCTTTTATTAGCTTTACCTGTATGTTTCTATCTAACTTTTTATTCGCTCCAATGCGCCTGCTGCCTTATTAACATGGTTTTATAATTAGCTTCACCTTATTTGTAATCCCGTAAGGGTCATATCGAGACCCTTCCGGGATCATTTCTGGATGGTTTTCGGGATCGGTCCGGGATTACGCCGGGGTAATTTCGGGACTTTTTCGGGACTATTTCGGGATCATTTTGGGACCCTTCCGGGATCATTTCTGTATAGTTTACGGGATCCGTCCGGGATCCAGTCGGGGTTATTTTGGAACATTTTCGGGACTATTCCGGAATCATTTCGGGACTATTTCGCGATCATTTGGGGACCCTTCCGGCATCATTTCTGGATGGTTTTCGGGATCCGTGCGGGATCTCGTCGGGGTCATATGGGGACTTTTTCGGGATCATTTGGGGGCTCTTCCGGCATCAATTCTGGATGGTTTTCGGAATCCGTCCGAGATATCGTCGGGGTCATTTGGGGACTTTTTCGGGAACATTTGGGGGCTCTTCCGGCATCATTTCTGGATGGTTTTCGGGATCCGTCCGGGATCTCGTCGGGGTCATTTGGGGACTTTTTCGGGATCATTTTGGGGCTCATCCGGCATCATTTCTGGATGGTTTTCGGGATCCGTCCGGGATCCTATTAGGGTAATTTCGGGACTATTAGGGGATCATTTGGGAACCTTTCCGGCATCATTTCTGGATAATTTTCGGGATCCGTCCGGGATGCCGACGAGGTCATTCCGGGACTATTTCGGGATCATTTGGGATACCTACCGGCATCATTTCTGGATGGTTTTTGGGATTCGTCCGTGATCCCGTCGTGGTCCTTTCGGGATTTTTTTCGACTAATACGGGATCACTTGCGGACCCTTTCGGCATCATTTCTGGATAGTGGTCGGGATCCCGTCACGGTCATTTCGGGAATATTAGGGGATCATTTGAGGACCTTTCCGGCATCATTTCTGTATTGTTTTCGGAATCCTTTCGGGATCCCGTCAGGGTCATTTTGGGACTTTTTCGGGGCTAATACGGGATCATTTGGGGATCCTCTAGGGGTCGTTTCGTGACTTTTTCTGTTTTATTTCGGGATCATTTGGGGACCCTTCCGGCATAATTTCTTGATGGTTTGTCGGATCCATCAGGGTCATTTTGGTATTAGGTGATCATTTGAGGACCTTTCCGGCATCACTTCTGGATGGTTTTTGGTATCCGATCAGGATCCCCTCGGAATCATTGCGGGACTTTTTCGGGATCATTTGGGGTCCCTCCCAAGATCATTTCTGGATGGATTTCGGGCTCTGTCCGGGATCCCGTCAGGGTCATTTAGGAGTGCGTTCGAGATCCCGTCAGGGTCATTTCGGGACTTCTTCGGGACTATATCGGGATCATTTCTGGATGGTTTATGGGATCCGTCCATGACCCCTTAAGGGTCATTTCGGGACTATTAGGTGATCATTTGAGGACCTTTCCGGCATCACTTCTGGATGATTTTCGGTATCCGTTCGGGATCCCGTCGGAATCAATGCGGGACTTTTACGGAATAATTTGGGATTCCTTCCGGCATCATTTCTGGATGGTTTTCGGGATTTGTCCGGGATCCCGTCGGGTTATTTCGGGACCTTTTCGGGGCTAATACGGGATCATTTGGGGATCCTCTAGGGGTCGTTTCGTGACTTTTTCTGTATTATTTCGGGATCATTTTGGACCCTTTCGGCACAATTTCTTGATGGTTTGCCGGATCCATCAGGGTCATTTCGGGACCATTTTGGGATCATTTGGGGACCCTTCCGAGATCATTTCTGGATCCGTCCGGGATACCGTAGGAGCCATTTCGGGATTTTTTGTTACTTTTCCGGGATAGTTTTTGCACCCTTCCGGGATCATTTTTGGATCTGTGCGGGATCCCATCTGGGTCAATTCCGGACTATTTCGGGATCATTTTGGAATCCTTCCGGAATCATTTCTGTATGGTTTTCGCGATCCATCGTGGATCCCCTCGGAGCCATTTCGGAACTTTTTCTGGAGTTATTCGGGATAATTTAGGGACCCTTCCTGGATATTTTCTGGATGGTTTTTGAGATCCGCCCGGGAGCCCGTCAGGGTCATTTCGGAACCTTTTCGGGATCATTTTGGAACACCTTCAGGGATCATTTCTGTGTGGTTCTCTGGATACGTCTAGAATCGTGTCGCTCTCATTTCGGGTTTTTTGGGACTATTCGGGGAACTTTTGGAGACCCTTTCGGGGCATTTCTGGATGGTTTTCGGGATCCGTCCGCGATAGCGTTGGGGTCATTTCGTAGCTTTTTCTGGATAATTTCGGGATCATTTGGGATCCTATCAGGTTATCAGCTCATTTAGTTCTTTTTTTTACTCAATTACAAAAATAAAATGCATTAGACAGAAAACAAAATTTTAAACAGATAATAAGCAGGCTAACGCGAATAGCCCATATATTTAAAATTTTCCTTGCGGACGGGGCCGCGGGTAAAGGCTAGTATATTATAAATGGGAAAGTTTGGATGTTAAGATGTTTGGATGTTTGGATGTTTGGATGTTTGTCCAGACGTTTGTCTTTGTGACTCAATAACGCAAGAACGGCTGGACCGATTTGGATGAAATTTTGCACACGTATAGCCAATAGTCTAGAAGGATCTACTGGCTATATATTTTGCAAAAGGGGCGTGGTCCCCGCCCCCCAGGAACAGTTATAATTTAATTATTATATTTTTTCGTCTTTGCGACTGAATCACGCCAGAATGGCTACACGGATTTTGATGAAATTTGGGACACAGACAATAAATAGTCTACTAGCGAAATTTTTTTCGAACATGGAAAGAGGGGTGGGGGTCCCAAGACCCCTTCTAGAAATTATTTTTCATAATTTTTACACATAATAACTTTACGTATACTGGCCTTCACCAATATCACAGACTCAAGGTGTCAAATAAGTCGAGGGCTTACAAAGTAAGCAGTGACACCCTCCGCCCGCCCCCCTTTATCTTCCCCTCTGGTGTAAAATCCATAAATTGTTATAACTCAATCTAAATTTTCTCCTAAATCAATAGTTTTTGGTATCTGGTACATACAGAACGAGATCTAGACAATTTTGGAGGAACGATCAGTGGTCCTCTCCTCTACTTCCGCCATCCGCCCTCCATCAATTGTTTTTATTAGCACGCTTTTATTAGCTTTACCTGTATGTTTCTATCTAACTTTTTATTCGCTCCAATGCGCCTGCTGCCTTATTAACATGGTTTTATAATTAGCTTCACCTTATTTGTAATCCCGTAAGGGTCATATCGAGACCCTTCCGGGATCATTTCTGGATGGTTTTCGGGATCGGTCCGGGATTACGCCGGGGTAATTTCGGGACTTTTTCGGTACTATTTCGGGATCATTTTGGGACCCTTCCGGGATCATATCTGTATAGTTTGCGGGATCCGTCCGGGATCCCGTCGGGGTTATTTTGGAACATTTTCGGGACTATTCCGGAATCATTTCGGGACTATTTCGCGATCATTTGGGGACCCTTCCGGCATCATTTCTGGATGGTTTTCGGGATCCGTGCGGGATCTCGTCGGGGTCATATGGGGACTTTTTCGGGATCATTTGGGGGCTCTTCCGGCATCATTTCTGGATGGTTTTCGGGATCCGTCCGGGATATCGTCGGGGTCATTTGAGGACTTTTTCGGGATCATTTGGGGGCTCTTCCGGCATCATTTCTGGATGGTTTTCGGGATCCGTCCGGGATCTCGTCGGGGTCATTTGGGGACTTTTTCGGGATCATTTTGGGGCTCATCCGACATCATTTCTGGATGGTTTTCGGGATCCGTCCGGGATCCCGTCGGGGTAATTTCGGGACTTTTTCGCGACTAATACGGGATCATTTGGGAACCCTTTCGGCATCATTTCTGGATGGTTTTCGGGATCCGTCCGGGATCCCGTCGGGGTCATTTCGGGACTTTTTCGCGACTAATACGGGATCATTTGGGAACCCTTTCGGCATCATTTCTGGATGGTTTTCGGGATCCGTCCGGGATCCCATTAGGGTAATTTCGGGACTATTAGGGGATCATTTGGGAACCTTTCCGGCATCATTTCTGGATAATTTTCGGGATCCGTCCGGGATGCCGACGAGGTCATTCCGGGACTATTTCGGGATCATTTGGGATACCTACCGGCATCATTTCTGGATGGTTTTTGGGATTCGTCCGGGATCCCGTCGTGGTCCTTTCGGGACTTTTTTTTCGACTAATACGGGATCATTTGCGGACCCTTTCGGCATCATTTCTGGATAGTTGTCGGGATCCCGTCACGGCCATTTCGGGACTATTAGGGGATCATTTGAGGACCTTTCCGGCATCATTTCTGTATTGTTTTCGGAATCCTTTCGGGATCCCGTCAGGGTCATTTTGGGACTTTTTCGGGGCTAATACGGGATCATTTGGGGATCCTCTAGGGGTCGTTTCGTGACTTTTTCTGTTTTATTTCGGGATCATTTGGGGACCCTTCCAGGATAATTTATTGATGGTTTACCGGATCCATCAGGGTCATTTCGGGACCATTTTGGGATCATTTGGGGACCCTTCCGAGATCATTTCTGGATCCGTCCGGGATACCGTAGGAGCCATTTCGGAATTTTTTGTTACTTTTCCGGGATCATTTCTGGATCTGTGCGGGATCCCATCTGGGTCATTTCCGGACTATTTCGGGATCATTTTGGGATCCTTCCGGAATCATTTCTGTATGGTTTTCGCGATCCGTCGTTGATTCCCTCGGAGCCATTTCGGAACCTTTTCTGGAGTATGTCGGGGTCATTTGGGGATTTTTTTGGGATCATTTGGGGCTCTTCCGGCATCATTTCTGGATGGTTTTCGGGATCCGTGGGGGATCTCGTCGGGGTCATTTGGGGACTTTTTCGGGATCATTTGTTGGCTCTTCCGGCATCATTTCTGGATGGTTTTCGGGATCCGTCCGGGATATCGTCGGGGTCATTTGGGGACTTTTTCGGGATCATTTGGGGGCTCTTCCGGCATCATTTCTGGATGGTTTTCGGGATCCGTCCGGGATCCCATCAGGGTAATTTCGGGACTATTAGGGGATCATTTGTGGACCTTTCCGGCATCATTTCTGGATAATTTTCGGTATCCGTCCGGGATGCCGACGAGGTCATTTCGGGATTATTTCGGGATCATTTGGGATACCTACCGGCATCATTTCTGGATGGTTTTTGGGATTCGTCCGGGATCCCGTCGGGGTCATTTCGGGACTTTTTCTCGACTAATACGGGATCATTTGCGGACCCTTCCGGCATAATTTCTGGATAGTTGTCGGGATCCGTTCGGGATCCCGTCATGGTCATTTCGGAACTATTAGGGGATCATTTGAGGACCTTCCGGCATCATTTCTGGATTGTTTTTGGAATCCTTTCGGGATCCCGTCAGGGTCATTTCGGGGCTTTTTCGGTATCATTTAAGGATGGCTTTCAGGATTCGTCCGGGAACCCGTCAGGGTAATTTCTGGACTTTTCCGAGACTATTTCGGGATCATTTTGGGACCTTCCCAAGATCATTTCTGGATGGATTTCGGGATTTGTCCGGGATGCCCGCAGGGTCATTTTGGGACTATTAGTTGAGCATTTGAGGACCGTTCCGGCATCACTTCTGGATGGTTTGCGGTATCCGTTCAGATTCTCGTCGGAATAATTGCGGAACTTTTTCGGGATCATTGGGGTCCCTTCCGACATCATTTCTGGATGGTTTTTGGGATTCGTCCGGCATCCCTTCGGGGTCATTTCGGGACTTTTTCTCGACTAATACGGGATCATTTGCGGGCCCTTTCGGTATCATTTCTGGATAGTTGTCGGGATCCGTTCGGGATCCCGTCAGGGTCTTTTCGGAACTATTGGGAGATCATTTGAGGACCTTTCCGGCATCATTTCTGGTTAGTTTTCGGGATCCTTTCCGGGTCCCATCAGGGTCATTTCGGGACTTTCGGCATCATTTAAGATTGGTTTTCAGGATTCGTCCGGGATCCGTCAGGGTAATTTCTGGACTTTTCCCAGACTATTTCGGGATAATTTTGGGACCCTCCCAAGATCATTTCTGGATGGATTTCGGGATCTCTCCGGGATGCCGTCAGGGTCATTTTGGGACTATTAGGTGATCATTTGAGGACCTTTTCGGCATCACTTCTGGATGGTTTTCGGTATCCGCTCAGGATCCCGTCGGAATTATTGCGGGACTTTTTCGGGATCATTTGGTGTCCCTTCCGGCATCATTTCTGGATGGTTCTTGGGATTCGTCCGGCATCCCGTCGGGTTCATTTCGGGACTTTTTCTCGACTAATACGGGATCATTTGCGGGCCCTTTCGGCATCATTTCTAGATAGTTGTCGGGATCCGTTCGGGATCCCGTCAGGGTCTTTTCGGAACTATTAGGTGATCATTTGAGGACATTTCCGGCATCATTTCTGGATAGCTTTCGGGATCCTTTCGGGGTCCAGTCAGGGTCAATTCGGGACTTTTTCGGGATCATTTAGAGATGGCTTTCAGGATTCGTCCGGGAACCCGTCAGGGTCATTTTTGGATGGATTTTGGGATAAGTCCGAGATGCCGTCAGGGTCATTTTGCTATTAGGTGATCATTTGAGGACCTTTCCAGCATCACTTCTGGATGGTTTTCGGTATCCGATCAGGATCCCCTCGGAATCATTACGGGAATTTTTCGGGATCATTTGGGGTCCCTCCCAAGATTATTTCTGGATGGATTACGGGATCTGTCCGGGATCCCGTCAGGGTCATTTAGGGGTGCGTTCGAGATCCCGTCAGGGTCATTTCGGGACTTCTTCGGGACTATATCGGGATCATTTCTGGATGGTTTATGGGATCCGTCCATGACCCCTTAAGGGTCATTTCGGGACTATTAGGTGATCATTTGAGGACCTTTCCGGCATCACTTCTGGATGATTTTCGGTATCCGTTCGGGATCCCGTCGGAATCAATGCGGCACTTTTACGGAATCATTTGGGATTCCTTCCGGCATCATTTCTGGATGGTTTTCGGGATTTGTCCGGGATCCCGTCGGGGTTATTTCGGCAGCTTTTCGGGGCTAATACGGGATCATTTGGGGATCCTCAGGGGGTCGTTTCGTGACTTTTTCTGTATTATTTCGGGATCATTTGGGGACCCTTCCGGCATAATTTCTTGACGGTTTGCCGGATCCATCAGGGTCATTTCGGGACCATTTTGGGATCATTTGGGGACCCTTCCGAGATCATTTCTGGATCCGTCCGGGATGCCGTAGGAGCCATTTCGGGATTTTTTGTTACTTTTCCGGGATCATTTCTGGATCTGTGCGGGATCCCATCTGGGTCATTTCTGGACTATTTCAGGATCATTTTGGGATCCTTCCGGAATCATTTCTGTATGGTTTTCGCGATCCGTCGTGAATCCCCTCGGAGCCATTTCGGAACTTTTTCTGGAGTATGTCGGGATAATTTAGGGACCCTTCCTGGATATTTTCTGAGATCCACCCGGGACCCCTGTCAGGGTCATTTCGGAACCTTTTCGGGATCATTCTGGAACACCTTCAGGGATCATTTCTGTGTAGTTCTCTGGATACGTCTAGAATCGTGTCGTTGTCATTTCGGGTTTTTTTGGGACTATTCCGGAAACTTTTGGAGACCCTTTCGGGGCATTTCTGGATGGTTTTCGGGATCCGTCCGCGATAGCGTGGGGGTCATTTCGTAGCTTCTTCTGGATAATTAGGGATCATTTATGATCCTATCAGGTTATCAGCTCATTTAGTTTTTTTTTTACTCAATTACAAAAATAAAATGCATTAGACAGAAAACAAAATTTTAAACAGATAGCTTGATAAGCATTCTAACGCGAATAGCCCATATATTTAAATTTCTCCTTGCGGACGGGGCCGCGGGTATAGGCTAGTACTATATATACTAGAGATTTAACGGATGTATGTTAAGCAGCAGCAGAATCGGAATCGATTTTTAAAATTTTATTTTACATAGTCGGTATTGAAATCAGTATTCGAGCACAATACAAGATGCAGGTACCTATTTAGTTCAGATATGCCCAGAAAAGCTTCGTAGAGCGTCGAAAATATTTTCGGTCTTCAGCTGTATGTCGTATAAACGCACCGGCTGATGCTCAACAGAGCAAGCAGTGCTTGTACTTCAAGTTCTAAACATCTCATGCGCAGATTCTTTACTCAAGTTTTCTTTTACAATCCTCCTTCTATACAAATACCACTACAAAAATGTTGCGAATGTGATCGAGGCCCTGATCCAGTTAAGAGTAGAAGTATATAACACAAATTGCAACACAAGGATAAATGAAAATCATGTAAAGCAGTGGTCACCAAAATTTAACTGTGATGGTAAGAGTAAAATCATCATAGTAGTAGTGGTATAGTCGTTGATTAACGAGCAACGAGGCAGGATATATGCACGTATATTTGTTCAACTACAAATAAACGAAAGAGAATAATAACATGTGCGAAGTGAGTGCGAGTAATTATTTCACTACCGGCCGAGCTCTGATGTACAACAAAAAAACCTACTAACACTATGGACTGATTCAGTGTACTATGTGAGGTCTCGTATGGCCTGTGTCATAGAAAAAAAATACATAAAAAGGAGAAAATCTAACAAATTGGTCTGTGATGCATGCGTTTTTGTGTAAGAGAATTTTCCTACCAATTAAATTTTTGGGAGGCAATCGAAGGTTTTGACCACTCGGCATTACCATCAAAGGTTCGCAACATCCCAGATAGATGCGCTTGTCCTTACCTATGTATGTATATAATACCATTTACAAACTTAAGTGCAGTTATGAACTTTATTACGCCAAATGCCTTTAGCACCATATATGACGTATATTAAACTCACTAGTGTCCCAATTGTCGCAAGGACACAAGAATGACATATGTATAATGCGAAAGTATGTGTGCGTGCCTCTTTTTTTTTGGAATGCGAACACAGTTGAGTTATTGTTACTGTTTAAACTTTAAGAGGAGTATTTGTGTATAATGAAAATTATCAGTACTGCTCACTTGCGGCCTTATTTAACAATGACACTGTCCCAAACGTTTTCTTTCTTGTGTATAGAACTTAAATTTCATGAAATTTTTTGCCTACATTTCTCAGGTTTTATTAGAATAGAATCAGAGCCGAGAAGTGCGAGCACGTTTCGTATGAATGTCATTGGTTCCCTTACATTTTCCATTAAATGATTGAAGTTCGCGAGCTAATGCGATGCTTTGCTTTAAGGCTCCTCAAAACTACCTAAGGAGGTAAGCTAATGATAGAATTAGATTAAACTAAGCTCAAAGTACAAAGTCTTTCTACTTGTTGGTCTCTAAACACCATAATTAGGATAATGTGAATGAGTATCTTTGTGAAGTTGACGACCTCTGATACTACTGATGTGCGGTTTGCGCTTGCCAAGCTACGACTCCAGCTATAAGAAGTTACACAGCTTGCAGATCTAGAGCATGTTGCAGAGGTCTTAGAAAGCTTATAGCATTTTCCAAGAGCACAGGTTTTCGATGTTGATATGGTTTTTGATTTTGATGGACCAGCCAGTTAAATCCTGCCAAACCTCGCAAATATACCTTTTTCGGCGCAGAGAGAATCCTCTTACATTTTGTATATTTCCGTCCTCCACCGGTAGATTATTGAATACATGTCGCAAGCAGTAAATGGTTACATCAAGAATTTGCCCCAGCGTATTACTGTTAACGATTATTTCTTGTGCATCCTCCAGTACCAGAAATCATGATAACTGGGCTTTATTAAGATGCCTTCCAAGAGTTGCCATGTCTCTCGTTCTGCCAGAGTTTGTTGATCAAAACTTTGATATTTTCTGCCAGTTAAGTGCTAAATCATATCTGCCAGCGATATGTAAGAGAGCTTCAGTGTTGAAACGAACAAACCGATCGGGGCTGCAATCTCTTTAGCTTATCCGGCCGCAAGTTTGCGATGATTCATCGAGTCCTGTATGTTAATCTCGAGCGCAGGCTAACATTCCAGTTAGTTCTTGCAGATCGCATTATAATTCAAGCACAAACTTGCTACTGTGTATCGCACTGATATCACAGAGTAGCGTTGGTCTTCACGACGATATAGCTCATATTTTCAAAGTGTCACGGCGTCATACAGACTGTACTACGATTTGTAAAACGTACGACCGGAGTTTTCGGATATTGAAGTCAGTGCTATCACTAAAAACAGAACCGAAGTTCTTGGGAAACATCACATCCATCCTGGACGTAAAAAATGAATAGTACTTCGCGAAGGTAGTTGTGTTAGTATGGAATGTGATGGATTAGGTTTAACTAATCTTACTGCGCCACCTGTGATGGCTGGTTTGCCGCTGTCGTACGTTTTGTCCAATCAATATGAGAGCACCAGTTATTTGGTAAATATATTCCTGTTGGGTCGGAGTTCTGAAGACACAGATAAGTGCTTTCATCAAAAGAAGTTCGCAATTTCTAGCAATTTTTGGGCGCTTTTCAGTGTCCATTTAATATTTCGTTTTAGCTTTTCAGCTTGCTCGTTGTATTCTTATAAGTCAGCTGTTCCTAACTGAGTTTCATACTACACGGTAGATAGCAGCAACTTTTTTTTGGAGGAGTGCACCTAGATGTATATGACGATAGGTATTTGGGCTGACTTCGACTACGGGCTCGACGACAGCTTCTATATTAACAGAGCACTAAAGCCGAATACCTTCTTTTCTGCTAGTCTACAACTTCCCATGGGCTTTAAATAGCAAAGACAAAAGGTTGATAAAGCTAAGTTTATTGTGTCTGTACGAATCTCGACCTTTACATAGAAAAACGTTCCTTCTCCACGGTGACGTGATAATATACAAGATTAGGTTGGCGTTTGGGTTGATTCTAAGAGAGTAGAAAATTAATTCACCTAGAGCTTTGCTTTGCTGTTTGTGCAGTCATTCGGCTCAAATCGGATAAATAAAAATATTGCTTATTGAAATTTTCCTACTAAAGTACCTCGTCTGAATGAATGTTTGCTGATCCACTTGTACTTCACTGACCAGTTACTAATTTTTGATATATTCTGGAGGATTGAGGTGTTAAAGGACCTTATTTGTATTCTTGATAATTACTGTTGTTGTTGTTGTAGCGATAAAGACATTCCGCGAAGGCCTTTGGGAGTGTTATCGATGTTGATGGTCTCGGGAACGATTTGGTATGACCACATGCGACCTTCTAGGCCATCACGCTCTCCCACCCCCTATATCCATGAGGAGTTCGGGGTCACCATAGCCTTGGCTGTTAATGAAACAGGATTCGCCACGGATAGGTGTGGTTGACAAATGGGTTTGGAGAAGCTATATATTGCGCTGGCAACCTGAAAAGGTTGCGCTACACAACCCCTTGAATCTGGTATTTTAGTCGCCTCTTACGATAGGCATACCTACCGCGGGTATATTCTAACCCCCAAACCCGCTGGGAATACTCTTGATAATTCTTTTTGGGATGTACGAGTAAGATCTTGTGTCTTGTGTGAGCTATTGGAGGAGTACTGTGAAAACCATTTCTGTTTAAGGGTCACAATGGGACTGTAGTTGAAAACTTGAGTTTGAAGATACCCTCAGATGTGGTAACGGCTTTGCAGAGTTCAATAGAGAGTGCATGACAAGTCAGAGAAGGATATGTTACATATTCCTTTTTAGGCGTCCCACGTTTCGACTTCGAATTTTTTTTATTACATTTTGCTTCTTGCATCGCTTGGAGCTTCTTATCTTTTATACCTTTTCACATTTCAAGCCAACCACACTTTCTGTTCGATATTTCATTATCCACTCAACGGTAACTTAACACACACGCCCTCAAGTAGCTGTTGTCACCTTCCTTTGTTTCAGACACTTTACTACATGCCTTATCTACTTATATATGTATGTATGTTATATATATGTTATAAACACACATACATATATGACAACATATTTTTCATGGATTGTAGAAAGTATAAAAATGTTGGTTGGAGCTTTCCGTTGCATCCTTTTGCAACACCGCATCAGAGCTTATTTTATCCTTGCAGCGTAATATATCCCGCCACCACATCCTTATCGAGCTACTCACATACATACATATAGAGAGAAAATGAAAACAATGCGGTTGTTCAGGATGGATTGTGTTGGCGCAGGAAATATTTATAAAACACCGTGTCAATCCAACCAGTTGTGGAACTATTTCAAATCACAAAACTTAGTACTCAGTTTTTTCATAAATATGAAACTACATATGGCTCAGCTGTAATAGCGATCAGCAAACGCATGAGAATGCAAAGACCAAATGCATGTAATCATTTGCAAGCATTTCATTCCCGCGACAGTCGCCTAACCGCGAGTGCGCAAACTTCTCAAACAGTTTATAACGACTTTTGCTTAAGTAGAAACAAGTTGCATTTGATAGGGCATCGAAGGCTCGAGCTACGAGGTGACACTGGTCGCCAACTCTAGTTTTGTGTGTCTGGAGATGGGGTGTGAAGGAACCTAGTTCTTACCTCCTCCTTCTCCCGGAACATCGATTTCACCAACGAACGGTTGCTTGGAGAACAGTCAACCGATTTGCCGACTGCGCTTCGCTGATTCACCAATCCGATTCACTGAAATCCACCTATTCGTCAGCTGCGACTCGCCGTATATCGATTTCACCAACCACCGTCTGCTTGGAAATCGAACAACCGATTCGTCATCTGCACATCTCCTATTCACAAATTCTATCCACATATCCACCAATTCGTCAGCTGCGCCTCGCCGGGCATCGATTTCACTAGCCCCTGGTTGGTTGAAAATGGATCAACCGCTCCTATTCACCAACCACCAATCCTCAGATCAGTCATCTCTGATTCACGAGGGAACGATTCCACCAACCACCATTTGCTTATGAATCGATCTACGAATACTCGTCCTCACTGATCCATCGGCATCCATCGATTCGTCCTCTACGGTTGGCCGAGCATCGATTCCACCAAAAACCTTTTGCTTGGTAATCGATCCACCGATTCAGCAATCCTTCTCACCGGCCTCGACAAACTCACCGATTCGTCATCTACGGTTCGCCGAGCATTGATTCCACCAACAACCTCTTGCTTGGTAATCAATCCACCGATTCAGCAATCCTTCTCACCGGGCTCGACAAACTCACCGATTCGTCATCTACGGTTTGCCGAGCATCGATTCCACCAACTACCTTTTGCTTGGTAATCGATCCGCCGATTCAGCAATCCTTCTCACCGGCCTCGACAAACTCACCGATTCGTCATCTACGACTCGCGGAGTACCAATTTTATCCACCACCTGTTGCTAGGGAATCCATCCGCAGATTCGTCAAGCACCTGTCCAACCGCCGTTATCCCCTTCAACTTATCGATAAGACATAAGTCGTTTAGCCCATTATCGTCAACCGTTTACTGAAAGCCGACCACCGATTATACTCAGCCATAAGGAGTCCGTCCATCGATATATCGTTCACACGTTCCGCCACCTAACCACCGGCAGCCGGACGCTGTCCTTTGATTCACGCCTGTCATCCCTTCCATTAATCAGCATTTGGTTAAAGTTCCCCTCCAAAATTCCAACTGGATGCAATTCTCCACCACGGTGAGTGTGTGTTTACGTCGGAACCGAATACCACCTACAAGGTGACGTGTATTCATTTAAAAAGGAAATAGGTGCCTTCTCGACTATGGATTTTCTGATCGCTACCCCAGCCCTTGCCGAAATCCACCTTACAAAATTAGAAGACAAGCTTATCGGGCTAAAACCGTTCGGTTTATAGTGGGAGGCTTTTCTCGCCCTAGAAATAAAGGGTACCTAAACCTCGCTCCGTAATGCAGATTCATAGTGTACACTTAAGCATGCTTTCGTAAAGAAAACGATGGCGTCTGCGTCTGGTTAGAAGCATCCGAACGACTAAAAATTAT
The DNA here is from genome assembly GCF_040869045.1 of Eurosta solidaginis. Classification (NCBI taxonomy): domain Eukaryota; kingdom Metazoa; phylum Arthropoda; class Insecta; order Diptera; family Tephritidae; genus Eurosta; species Eurosta solidaginis. Next base: position 16,504,825 of record NC_090320.1, read on the forward strand.
ATCTGACTAGCAGACCCGGCAAACGGTGTTCTGCCCTAAATTTGGTCTATCTGCATATATTTTAATAAGCTTTTTCCGTCTAACTCTGCCCTCGCCCCTCTACAGTTTTTCCTAATCTTTGTATTCACTCCGCCCTCCGTATTTTTCGCTTCATATATCTCCATCTTCGTCTCATTCTGTCTCTTTCTCAGTCTCCTTCTCCTTCTCTCTTTGCCCTTCTCTCAAGTTTGTCTCATTCTTCTTCATATCTTATTGCCAGTCCCTGAGGGTGGTTTGTATTTTGTTCCATTCCCATTCCGAGTCTCAGTCCCAGTCCCACTCCGAGTCTCAGTCCCAGTCCTAGTCCTAATCGCAGTCCCAGTTCGTCTCTGGTCTACTTCCCGTAAAAAAACATCGTAAATACTAATATAGTCAAATTTATATACCAAATTTTAGGCAAATCGAATAGGAAGTATGTAAATAGGTATGTACTTACTTACTTACTTACTTAATTGGCGCTTAACCGTCTAAACGGTTATGGCCGTCCAACAAGGCGCGCCAGTCGCTCCTTCGCTCCGCCAACCGGCGCCAATTGGCCACACCAAGGGAGTTTAAATCGTTTTCCACCTGGTCCTTCCAACGGAGTGGGGGCCGCCCTCTACCTCTGCTTCCATAGGCGGGTTCCGATAGAAACACTTTCTTGGCCGGAGCATCATCTTTCATTCGCATAACATGGCCTAGCCAGCGCAGCCGCTGCGCTTTAATTCGCTGGACTATGTTGATGTCTGCGTATAGCTCGTACAGGTCATCATTAAATCTTCTTCGGTACTCGCCATCGCCAACGCGTAGAGGCCCATAAATCTTTCGAAGAACTTTTCTCTCGAACACTCCCAAAGCCGCTTCATCTGCTGTTGTCATGGTCCATGCTTCTGCCCCATATAGCAGGACGGGTACGATAAGTGACTTGTAGAGTATGATTTTCGTTCGCCGAGAGAGGACTTTACTTTTCAATTGCCTACCTAGTCCAAAGTAGCATTTATTGGCAAGATTGATTCTTCGCTGGATTTCAGTGCTGATGTTGTTGCTAGTGTTGATGCTGGTTCCCAAATAAACAAAGTCTTTTACTATTTCGAAATTATGGCTGCCAACAGTAGCGTGGTTGCCAAGGCGCGTATGCGCTGACTCTTTGCTCGATGACAGCAGGTACTTCGTTTTGTCCTCATTCACCATCAAACTCATCTTTACCGCTCCTTTTACCAGTTTGGCGTAAGCAGAACTAACGGCGCGGGTGTTTAGGCCGATGATATCAATGTCATCAGCATATGCCAGTAATTGCCAGTAACTGCCAGTAAGGTATGTGGGTATTATTAATTCATGTCTTTATTTCGGCTTCGCATGCATATTTATCAGTTTTGCCAGGTTGATGCGCCTAAATCGAATATCACAATGAAAATTACTTTAAAGCTCTCAGCAACAGCTTTCATTTGATATCCATAATACACGCACATTCTAGGGGTATCCGGGTCCATGTTTTGGCCTATATCTTTAGACCCTAGTCACCCAGCGTGTAAAACGTATTCTGTACTAAAGCACACATCAACATCAAAAACACATTCTAGGTGTATCCGGGTCCATATTTTGGACTATATCTCGAGACCGTAGTCACCCAGCGCACAGTGTTTCGTGTAGAACAAGCTATCTGGACAAAATTATTTTATGAGATTTTCCGTTTCATATGCAGTCATTTATTACAACTACGTAATTTTTTTCAGCCATATGTTCTTTTTTTTTATTTTTTCCCAAAATTTTATTTCATATACAGTAACTCATGTGAATAAGTGACATAGATCCAAAAAAGTTTAAAGGACTTAAGAATATTACTTTATTGTACTTAAATTGAATGGACTACAAATCTCAATACTCTAAAAAATTCTAAAAATTCGGAAAAAAAATTAAAACTTTTTATGAAAATTCGTCGAATTTTTCAAGCATTTTTTAAATATAATTTAGTTTTTGTTATAGATCGTGACAAATTTTCTTATGGAAATTAGTTAAAATAAATTTGCGAAAGCGAAAATTGTAAGAATTGTCCAAAAAGGGGTGTCTACTTAATTATGTGAGTGACTGTACATATGTACATACATATTTTGTATTTATTTGAGTATTTATCCTGGCACTACAATTTTTACAAAATTATTTTATAGTACCAGTCAGGAATGTAAAAGTGAATTACAGTAATAATAATAACAATGTAAATAATTAAATTAATTATGTGAAAATTACTTATTACAAAAACTTAAAAGTAAAGTATCATACAAAGTACAAAAACAATAGATTTAAATTAAATAAAACCTGATCCAACAAAAAGTTATAGAGTAGGTTGTCTTTTATAATTATGTTATTATACGCTATAATCACTTTCATTCGTTGAGTCACTTGTGGAATAGTCATGAGCATCAGCAACACTACTGTGAAAGCTTGAAACAACTGGGGTATTTATTGACTCCTCAACATTATCGGGGGACAGTAAGTTTAAGACTTCTGAAGTCAGACTTTTAAATTTTTTCTTAGGTATCTCCCTAAAACTGTTAACTAAAGGATCCGATGTTATAAGCAACATATTCATAAGATCTCTATTCGTGGCTTCACGCAACTGCTTTTGTATGTTATCATCCCTGAATCGCCTCAAATCTTTGTTATGGGCTTCCTGTGCTTCCTCAGATAGTTGACCAATAGGTAAAATTGCTGATTTTATAATATCAGTACTATGCACTAAGATTTTATGAACTGTAACAGGTATATTAAACCATTGATAGAGATCTATGTATAGTTTTTTAGTCTCGACCGTAAATTTTTCAAATCTTTGGATATTTATATTGTACCCAGATGCTAATGCGCGAAGGAGAGTATCGAATCTTTTGATGAGCGTAACATCCAGTCCCGTAATCTAAACCTACGAGCAGTGTTGCCGTCATTAGTATTGCCGAAACCTGGTTTTGGTTTATCTACTATCAATCCAAGTTTTGCAGTATTTATATTACATTCAGGTATTGGCGTAGATGCTACCAAATGGGGTTGTTTTGTGTAGCGTTCCTGTGTGGTTATACCTGCATTAGGATTGTTTTGTATGTACCTGTTTTTATGCCTGGGTGACTGGTGCGGTAGGTTGTGGCAGGTTGAAGTCAGTGATCTTCGCCTTTTTGCTTTTGGTGTGCCCTTGTTGACCTTGCGCGTTTATTTTTGTGTGTTTTATGGCTACGTGTTTGTTCCCTGTACCTGGGAATTGGTTTTGCCGTTTGTAGATCAGCTTTAAAGGTTCTAATATCTCGTCGGAGCTGGTACGAACATACATCCTATTTTATATGTAGAGATAACTAAATCTACAAAAAAAATTAAAAATAGATGTGCAAAGAATTCGCAATGGTTTTTCTTTCGACTATTAGAGAATACTTGCGACTATAACATATGTAAAATTTAGCCCAGATGTCCGCGGATGTATGTAACTTTTTTGTCCCTAAAGTTAAAAATATAGAGAGAAAAAATACTTTTTCTTCTTAATAACGGAATGCTAAATATATTTAAAATACTCTAATTGCGAAATAATTACTACTAAAAAAATTTACTCACCTTATAGCTTAGAATCCATCAAAAAATTATATAAAAGTGTTCACTTAAAAGAAATATGAAGCTTAATATTCAACAAGCATTTTGCAAATTAATCAATGCATTTTACGGCCAGTCCTGACTTCTTACTTCAATTACTCAATATATATGAGCAAAAATATCAAAAAAAAGCAAAAATCCCGTTATTTTGTTTGTTTTCTTTCTTTTCTCATTACACTTTTCTTGGAATAAGAACTTTGTTTTTGTCCAGCTAGCTTGTTCTACACGAAACACTGTGCAGCGGTGTAAAACTTACTCTGTACTAAAGCATACAGCAACAGCTTTCATTTCATATCGATATTCTATAAACACATTCTAGGGGTACCCGGGTCCACGGTTTGGCCTATATCTCGAGACTCTGTCGATCTTGAATTTTCCTTGCTATGAACCTCACGAGTCCGAGACCTTTCCAACTAAGGCCAAACCGTGGAAATCGGTTCGTGCGTTCTGGAGTTATGGTGTTAGGAAGGAAAACCCGACTTATTTTTGTATTATAGATTAAGGGCAGTCACTCCGCAAGCAATCTGCAAATACATTGGATAGCAACATATATCCAATGTGTTTTGTAAGACTAGCAATCCGAAAAATGTAGTTCTCATCTAGTATATCTTTTGTTTAGTACAGTTTAAAACCCCGCATAAGGACAAGGGCGCCAACAAACAAATTAACGCTGTCATATCCTTTCGCATTCGATCGGCTCATTTTTACTCCACGTTATGTTGTTGCATGCATTGAACTGCTATTTGTAAAGGTTATTGCCGCTATTGCCTCAATCGCCATCGTCGCCGCCACCGCCAAACCAAGCGCCTCTGCGACTGCATTCCAACTCTACCACTACAGTGTTGCCATTTGTAAGAGCTATGCATACTTCACCGCCATTTTTTTGCAGCTACAGTTGTTTTGCGCCCCAAGTGCAATTTTCTATCATGCAATACTCCTCCTCAACTTAAACATCACCGACGTTCACATAGCAACAGACACACCAGCTGATGCTGCAACTGTCGCATGCAACCATGATAATATTTGGGTTCTTTACAGTGGATTTTTTCTTATTTTTTTGCGCTGCATTTCATATGCCTTTTGCCACTTCTGTTGCGCCCATTTATTTATTCGGACGCCCTGGCAGTCGCCTGTCTTTGGTTTTCATTAAAAATTATTTAGTCCATGCTGCCATCGGCGTTGGTTGCTGCTACTAACGCTGCATCAGTGATGTACAATGTTGCAAGAAATGTTAAGAGATGTTCGCCGCGCCTTTACTTTTCTTACCACGAACCAAACGGCCTCCAGTTGCATCCTTTTAATCCGTTGAGAGCCTGCTAACCACACATAGCTCACGTGAGTACAACTGTACTATATACCTACCTATGCTCAGCTTCTGCGGTGGTACCCATCCTACTTTTTTCACACATTTCATTTCCTTCCTTCCTTTGTGGTTTTGCTGATACTTTACTCTGTTCACTGGTGCATTTTGCCTTTTGTAGCCTTTTCCGTACATCAATCAATCGTGATAGTGTATGAATATCAGCTTATACCATCAGTATGTCTCAATTTTACTTTATTTGTGGTATTTTTTTTGCGGTCACATGACCTAAGATAATGAAGCCCGGAAAAACCTGCTTCAATGAGGAATAAAAACTAGTAATTTAAAAGAAATTATTAACAGTTCAAGACAGAGAGATACATCGATATGTTTGGAAATAAACTATGAACATAAAAGTTCGTTGTACTGGACCTTTTTAAGGTCTAACTGGTGTTCAAAGATACTGAAGTCGCGTTAGGTTTCCAGACAAACTTCGCCCGGCATAAATGACTACCGAACTAGGCTCCTGATTGATCCTACTCGTTTTTCTTAAGTTCGATTGATTGTGATATTAACGAGTCAATTCCTGATGGGAAAACTTAGTGAAAGCATCGCGAATTCCAACTACTGATTTTTGTCGGAGCTGGGAGGTTGTCAAAGGAGATTTCATATTTGGTACACTAAATAACCCAGCCCTTCCTCGGATATTTAGCAGAACTCGGCTCTGTAGACAGCTCAGATATTCTGCGCTAAATTGTGCAGGAAACTTGCAAAAAAATGTTAAGTAGAAAGATTTTGGAGCGGTGTCTTCTCTTAGCCTGCACATGTTTGATAGGGATGAATAGTGTTTTACTGAAATTATAGTTTCTAATGGGTAAAAATCGAGTAATTTTGAATAATAGAACCAGCTTATTTTAAGTTTCCATTCAATGATAGAGCAGAAAGTTTGGATGGTTGGTAGTTGTACCATTCGGATACCACAAATCCGAGGCCAATTAGCGCACGAGGTGCCATTGTGACGGAACCAATTGCTGCTGTTTTAGTATGGCTAATTGATGCTCCGTTCAAGCCATTTGGTTCGGACAATGAACCTGCTGATATCTTTTACAGATCATTTAGCTTCTTCCTGAGGTTCCGACAGTATATTACTGCACATTGCTTGAAACCTAGTGTGTGCTTAGGGTTGACACTCACACAGTTTTTACGACCGTTTCTTTGCTTCACTCCTCACCGCAGCTCCTTCAAATGATGTTAAAATCCCTATTCTCACAGCATGCATTCTAAGCGCCCAGTGTACCGTAGTTGTGGCAGCGAAGGCGAAATGAAATACTGAATTAAGCGATCTGCGAGAATGATGATCACTCTGACTATAGGGAAGTAGTTTTATAAGATAACCAAGCTGCACTCAATGCTCTTTGATCAACACCGGTAATAATGATCCTGATTCCTTGCCTTAAGCTTTGGTAGGCTGGGCACTTTAACACAAGGATATAGTTTAGTTCATAACTAGATTCCAGTTTTAAGTTCTTACAAGGTGCTTTCTTCAAGCACTTGTTTAAAAAGGGTAATAAGAAAGGGAAACTATATCAGTCTCATCAGTATATAGAGATTTGGGACATTAATTTGATGAGAATAACCAGACTCTTCTCTCATCAGAACGGAATTAGTAAATTGCATCTACTTCGTCATCGGAAAATTTTCATTAATTAAAGGGACAGTCGATTCCATAGTCACAGACCACTGCACCTGTGGACATTTTTACAAAGCTGGTAGAATATGCTCTCTGACGTCTAGAAGAAGACTACTCATTAATGTTTTAAAACCGTGTACTTTCGGCAAAGCTAGTACAATTTCCTCCGAGTTCCATGCAGAGGCGACAGCTATAGTCAGAGAGGGTGGTGGAAAACTTGCGAGTGGATTATGAGATTTTTTGTGAAAAGGGGATTTATAACGGTAAATAAGAGGAATCGAGGTATGATAAAACCTAAGAACCTAACCTAATATGATTGTATGGTCTGATTATTTGCTACTGGTGCGTTTAGCTGGCCACTTCATATTCTCATAGCCAATGCGATACACGAAACGATTCTCACAGAAAAATAATCTCAAGATAGGAAAACCATATAAAAGGCTTGCATTTAAATTACGTTGAATAATAATGTGGTGCTAATTCATCTCGGAACCGCGGGTTTAACTGCGATGCACGAAACGATTGTCACAGAAAAATAATGACCAAATTATAGCCTTTACATAATCTCAAGATAGGAAAACCATATAAAAGGCTACAGATAGCATTTAAATTGCGTTGGATAATAATGTGATGCTAAGTCGTCATGGAACCGCGGGTTTAACTTTGTTCTATCCATCACTTGCCGATTAGATAAGGTGGAACAAGCCGCCCTTTTTACGACTTTGGAAACTCGACTGTAAGGTCTTATTGAAATAACATGTATCTTTGAAACCTCGCAGCCCCACGTTAGTTCCACACCTTTCTTCCTTCGCTAATCATATGCGGCTTTTGCACCCTCTTTATCTTAACCAATTTGATTGAGACGCCTATCAAATATACTCCAAGGGCTGGGCCCTTCTTTCCCAGTTACTTTTTCATTACCAACGATGTCTATGTTACGGCGAACTTAATAAAGATGCAACATTCAAACTTTTCAATTCCTCGCAAGTTCTTTTTCAACCTCTAACATACATCTAGATCACAGAAATGCTGAGAAGAGCTTCGCAGAGTGTCGGAAATCTATACGGCTCTCAACTCACCTACATGTCGTGTGAGCGCAGCGACTGAGATTCAGCAGAGCAAGTAGTGAATAAGTTTTCGTTTTTTTTTATATTGTGGGGACATGAGAGCCATTATGTGTGTGTGCATGAGTTGAGCCATTAGAAGCAAAACCGCGCCGTCTTTCCCCACCAACTAATCAACAAGCAGATATAAATTGATCGGCTTACATATTTAAGGTTTGATTCGAGAGGCAACTTTTCTCTTTATAGCTAGAGCTAATATGTAGTCAAAATCTCTAACAATAGTGCAGCGCTGCTGTTCAGGACTTAAGGGTCTTGTATTCTATTAATAAGAATTATTAATATTCTGTTGCCTTGGTTAAATAAAAGACTTAAAAGAGACTCACAAATGAATTATTATAACAAAGAACTAGTATGGCAAATATCATTAAAAAGTTTGAAATCAGATATGAAATCTTTATCTCTAAGTTAGCTCATTATTTTCCTTTCAACATATAAACCAAACGCGCCTTTACGACTTACGTTACAATCGTACATCTTTTCTGGTTGCATGGCGCCAAGAACCACCCCAAAAACAAAAATTTACAAAACTTAATTAAATTACAAGTTATTACACGCTTGGCATGCATCCATGCAAATATTTAATTTAATAATTCATCAGATTGTAAGATAATATTTACCTAGCATATTAAGCGCGCAGAACCCGAGCAGCAGCACGATACGATCGAACACAACTAAGGCTGTGTAACTCTGTGTGGCGTAAAGTTATTGAGTTACTTTTGTCATATTTCAGCTTGTACGAACTTCTTATTGACGGATCGGCATGGTATATTATAGAACATCTTGGTTGTATTAGTTCTATTTTACAGGCGTATACGTGTATTGCATCTTCTGGCCTTTTTGCACCCTTGCCTCACCCTTCCAACCCTTTTGGGGTTTTTGGATCCTCACCGAAGCAGAGGTTAACATAATTTAGAGCAGTGTAATATAAAACTTTGTCTTTAAAATAGAAGGTCAGAATATTAAATCTATAAAATAATTTAAAATTTTTAAAATAGGCACCCACTCCATGGAGCGGACTACTATCTTGGGCGCACAAAAATTGGCTGAAGGTGCGTGTCTGTTCAGGAGAGGTTTCACTGTATATTGATTTTACATTGAATATCAATAGTAAGCTCAAAAATAACACTACCTGTTATAGTCGCAGAATTTATCAGCTTCAGAACTTCACGTACCAGAGTTGTAGCATGAATAATATCTGGTAACAAGGTAGAAAAGTCGTGCACAATAGTCAAATTATTACCAGTGATATAGAACTCAGGACATTATGGCTTTCTCATGGCTTAGCAACGAAGCAGCGTCAAAAATTTGCTTGGTTTTATTGTGCTAACTCACTAAGTTAACACCGGCGTTGGCATTGATGTCATGGTTAGGTTAGGTTGAACTGGCCGGTCCCTGAGGACCTCAAATAAACTGAATAAATGCGTAGTGTTACCAGAAGTTTGTTTTAACGACCAAACTGAAAAACCCTATCAAAAACCAGGACCTATGTTATAAAATAACTCCGTCCTCTTGGTAAATATTAGAAGCTTCCTAAGATTTAAGCCACATGCTGCTTCTAGATCTGGCAGCTGTATCACCCCTAATAGCTGGCAAGCGCAGGGCAAGAGCACAGAACGTGCTCGATCGTTTCTTCCTCCAGCCCGCACTTCCTACATCTGCTATCACTGACCAAGCCTAATTTAAAGGCATGTGACGCCAGAAGGCAGTGTCCAGTCAGAATACCCATCATGAGTCTACAGTCCTCTCTTTTTAATGATTGAAGCAACCTTGTTAGTCTAAGGTTGTAAGACCTGCACATAATCTTCGACACTTTACAGCCCCGCGCTTGAACCCACGCCTTTCCTGCTTGGTCGATCATGTGCGCCTCTCGCCTTCGCTTAATTTCGCACAGTCTAATTGGGACGACTACGGAGCAAGCTTCAAGGGATGCGCCCTTTTTAGCTAGTTTATTAGCTTTTTCATTCCCATCTATTCCCAATTGCCCTGGGACCCAACATAGATGTATGATTCTCCCTGTCCCGATTCTCTCCAGGGACTGCTTACACTCTAACATGCATTTAAATGCTGTGGTATGCGAGATTATTGCCTTATTTGCTGCTTGACTGTCAATATAAAAGTCAACACGATTGCAGCTTGAGCTATTTTCTTCCCGGGTTTCTACTGCTTTGGTTGCGGCTACTATTTCCGCTTGGAAAACGCTACAGTAATCCGGCAGCCTGCAGGATCTGTTTATTTCCGGATCAGCACAGTATACCGCAGACCCATATCCTGGTATCAACACCACAACAATTGCGTCAATACCCAGGCCTAAACACAACGACCTCAGCGCCACCAAGCAATCGCTACACGCCTAACGTCCGCAGACCAAATCATCGGGGGAGTAATCAAGCGCTCATTCAACGTACTAGGTAAAGGTCTATGCCCGTCCAATAGTACTCATACACAAACACACATACTTGCGTGTGTGCTCTCGAATTTGAATATGATTTTTGTTCGCCGTACACTGACTTATTAAAAAAAAACGAAAGGTTTTACAGTCCGGCTGCATGACGACGGTTCGGGCATTGCACGCGTTCCACACGCGACTCAACGCGCGTCCAATGCAAGTGGGATGATGTTCGCAAAAAAATGTGCGGCTTTTTCATGCTTGTAATACAAAGTAAAGAAGCTATTTTACGTTGGGCGATGCAAATGAACGAGAAAAATGGATTTTCCGCATGTCAAAATGCATTTTTATAAAATTTTCTTTTATTTACTCACTGGTAGTTGATAAGCGAAATGAATTTTCCATTTTTTAATGATGTACTTTGTTTTTGTTGTTGCTATAAAAGAAAGTTTTTGTGAAAAATCCACAATCAAGTTTAAAGAATTAGCTACCACTTTGTTCATCATCCCTTGACTTTACCTAGTAAACGGTAAGTGACTGCGGGTTAAGAGTTTTTTGTGTGCCCTGTAAGAAATATAAAGTGGTAATGAACTTAATTTAGTAGTTTAAAAATTTAAGCTAACATTTAAAGAGGCTGTAGTATAGGTTCATTATCGGTAGAAGCCTTTCCGTGGCGATGTGGCTTTGAGCGGCAGCTGGGAAATGGCTTTACAGAAAGAAACTCAGACTGTGGTGTACCAAAAGACAGCCTTTCTATGGTAGGGGTACTTCCTCCTACCACTGCAGGAGGTGGGAGTTTCGCTACATAAGCATCAACACTAATGAAGTATACCTTCTATTGTTTGAAATCGTGGGGGCTATAAACTTTTTTAGGTCTGAAAAACTTAGTATTATTACCCTTGAGACAGTGTTGACGAAATAGTCATACCAACATCAAAATTTAGAGAAGAACTACACTCTGCTTACAATTTTGATCCACGAAAAACCTAAGCAGGGTGCTGTACAAAACACCAACACACCACTGAGGCTGGCTGCTAAGGCGTTGAAGAAGAACGTGCCGATGGATGGATCTTCGCTGAGTAGCTACTGAATAGCTCATATCTAATAGTGACCTCCGGTGTCCGGGCAGGGTCAATTTAATAATTGCACTTCCTACGAAAAATGGCTCTGCGAACGAACGGTTGTTATAACAATGGCCTTGGCTGAAGTGAGTATAACAGCCACCACTCAAATTGTGTTGAACATATACACCATTGCCCGGAGGAGCGAACATTGCCTTAACGGCGGTCAGTAGCGCCAACCTAATTACCTCGAAAGGATATATAAAAATAAAAAAATAGTAGTAAGTAAGTGTGAAGAGATTCCAAAAAATGTATCCCATCCCTAAACAAAATCCAAACAAAATAAAAAAGCCTGCAGCTGTTTCTAGAAGAGAAACAGATCGAACCAAAAGTACAACAATGACATAAATATATGCCTACAGGTTCGTTCTCCCAAACCTCAATAAGCTACAAAATGCAACACTACATGGTGGCATAGGAACTAACCGACACCAAAGTACATATATATTTCCTAAGTCATGGGCGGTGGATTCAGAGTCTTTTGATAGATAGGAGCATTACATTCTCAACAAAGAAAAAGAAAATTACTTAGTCCAAGCCCATCATAAGTGGACATGCAACCGCGATGTTGCAGTTTGGTGTGGAGGGTGAATCTGAGTCCCAACTGAATGGAAAAAGGGGAGAAGAAAGCCGTTAGGGTGAATGAAGGTTCTTTTCACAACATTCGAAAGCATAGTAGGAGAAAACAGAAAAGCATGAAGTGTTTCTGTAACTCCACCTTATCACCTTATCATCTTCCGCGGAGCTTCAGCAAGAAAGTATGTTTGGAGGTGCCGCATATACTTTCATTAGACAGTGAACCATCAAAGCCCCATTTCACTATTGATAGAAGAGGTCTGGTGAACCAAATATTTGAATATGCCAGTGGCGACGTAGAGACGTACCGAGCCTTGGAAGACTATATTTTCAGCTATCCACTTAATGCCAAAAAGATATCTCTGTGCAAGATGCATTTTCTTAGCAGACTCGATGGTCCATCTCTAGAGGAGCAGACCACAGGGGGTGTTGCTATGTCACGGCACCCAGATGATATTATTATATTCCCATACCTCCTTCGAACGCACCACAGTTAAACTCCTGGTTTCAATAGCGGCTTCACTATCAGAGCAAAGGTTTCATCAACCATAGTGGCACTAGACAGCATCGTAACCACCCCATCCTTAATTATGGACACTCTACTTTAAATACACTGAAGTGATCAGACAACTTAACCTTGCAGCTTTCTTCGAGAAAACACCTCCTCCAATCTTCCCGTCCACCTTCGACCCATCCGTAAATCAGGGAACCCGTCCACTACCCAATGTATATTCCTTTTTCCACTCCTCTCTGGATGGAATGACTGTATAGGGGGCAGTTGTTGGCACACAATAGTTTGTATTTTCTGGGATGTAGTAAATTTTGGTAAGAAAGCTGGTGTGAGGGCTCATAGCCCATGTCACGAAGCCTGATCAGTTCCCAGGTTGCAGCCGCCTTGCCTGCATTATCCGCATGTTCAGCATGACATTCTATGTAATGGAAGTAGGCTGAATGAGACCATCTCCGACGTTCTATGGTCGCCTCAGTCAAGGTTGCCAGCTGGTCATGTTATAACTAGAAGTTAGTTTGAGCTTGGTTTAAAACAAATTCATTTGGATCTCTCTGCTTTCTCTGCACTCGAATGAACAAAAGTTATCAAAGAGGATAATGTGAAGATTCTCCTTAAGCATAATACCTCTCACTTGCCCTTCACCCCTCCCTCTGTTTCACTCTTTTCATCGTCCGAGCTCACTACCATTCCCACTTCCTTTCCCTCCCCTATGCCTCTGTGTTTCCCTGTGCCTGTCTCCTTAACATGTACCTCTCCCATGCAGGTACATATCTTTTATCTCTCACTCTCGCTGTCCCTATGCCGCTCTCTACCTATTTTTCCTCTCTTCCGCTCCCATATTTCAAGTAAATCGCACCACAAGTAACCTTTTTATACTCAGTTGAGCAGAGCTCACAGAGTATATTAACTTTGTTTGGATAACGGTTGGTTGTACAGGTATAAAGGAATCGAGATAGATATAGACTTCCATATATCAAAATCATCAGGATCGAAAAAAAATTTGATTGAGCCATGTCCGTCCGTCCGCCCGTCCGTCTGTCCGTTAACACGATAACTTGAGTAAATTTTGAGGTATCTTGATGAAATTTGGTATGTAGGTTACTGAGCACTCATCTCAGATCGCTATTTAAAATGAACAATATCGGACTATAACCACGCCCACTTTTGCGATATCGAAAATTTCGAAAAACCGAAAAAGTGCGATGATTCATTACCAAAGACAAATAAAGCGATGAAACTTGGTAGGTGAGTTGAACTTATGACGCAGAATAGAAAATTAGTAAAATTTTGGACAATGGGCGTGGCACCGCCCACTTTTAAAAGAAGGTAATTTAAAAGTTTTACAAGCTGTAATTTGGCAGTCGTTGAAGATATCATGATGAAATTTGGCAGGAACGTTACTCCTATTACAGTATGTATGCTTAATAAAGATTAGCAAAATCGGAGAACGACCACGCTCACTTTAAAAAAAAAATTTTTTTAAAGTCAAATTTTAACAAAAAATTTAATATCTTTACAGTATATAAGTAAATTATGTCAACATTCAACTCCAGTAATGATATGGTGAATCAAAATGCAAAAATAAAAGAAAATTTCAAAATGGGCGTGGCTTCGCCCTTTTTCATTTAATTTGTATAGGATACTTTTAATGCCATAAGTCGAACAAAAATTTACCAATCCTTGTGAAATTTGATAGGGGCTTAGATTCTGAAACGATAACGTATTTCTGTGAAAAAGGGCGAAATCGGTTGAAGCCACCCCCAGTTTTTATACGCAGTCGGCCGTCTGTCCTTCCGCTCGGCCGTTAACACGATAACTTGAGCAAAAATCGATATATCTTTACTAAACTCAGTTCACGTACTTATCTGAACTCACTTTGTATTGGCAAAAAAAATGGCCGAAATCGGACTTTGACCACGACCACTTTTTCAATATCGAAAATTACGAAAAACGAAAAACTGCCATAATTCTATACCAAATACGGAAAAAGGGATGAAACATGGTATTTGGATTAGTTTATTGACACAAAATATAACTTTAGAAAAAATCTTTGTAAAATTGGTATGACACCTACCATATTAAGTAGAATGAAATGAAAAATTCCCGCAGGACGAAATAAAAAACCCTTGAAATCTTGGCAGGAATACTGTTCGTGGTATTACATATATAAATAAATTAGCGGTACCCGACAGATGATCGTCTGGGTCACCCTGGTCCACATTTTGGTCGATATCTCGAAAACGCCTTCACATATACAACTACCACCACTCCCTTTTAAAACCCTCATTAATACCTTTAATTTGATACCCATATCATACAAACACATTCTAGAGTCACCCCTGGTCCACCCTTATGCCGATATCTCGAAAAGGCGACCACCTATACAACTACCACCACTCCCTTTTAAAACCCTCATTAATACCTTTAATTTGAGACCCATATCGTACAAACACATTCTAGAGTCACCCCTGGTCCACCTTTATGGCGCTATCTCGAAAAGGCGTCCACCTGTAGAACTAAACCCCACGCCCTTTTGAAATACTCTTTAACACCTTTCGTTTGATACCCATATTGTACAAACGCATTCTAGAGTCACCCCTGGTCCACCTTTATGGCGATATCTCGAAAAGGCGACCACCTATACAACTACCACCACTCCCTTTTGAAACCCTCATTAATACCTTTAACTTGATACCCATATCGTACAAACACATTCTAGAGTCACCCCTGGTCCACCTTTATGGCGCTATCTCGAAAAGGCGTCCACCTGTAGAACTAAACCCCACGCTCTTTTGAAATACTCATTAACACCTTTCATTTGATACCCATATCGTACAAACAAATTCTAGAGTCAACCCTGATCCACCTTTATGGAGATATCCCTAAATGGCGCCCACCTATAGAACTATGGCCCACTCCCTTTCAAAATACTCATTAACACCTTTCATTTGATACCCATATCGTACAAACATATTCTAGAGTCACCCCTGGTCCACCTTTATGGCGATATTTTGAAAAGGCGACCACCTGTTCAACTACCACCACTCCCTTTTAAAACCCTCATTAATACCTTTAATTTGATACCCATATCGTACAAACACATTCTAGAGTCACCCCTGGTCCACCTTTATGGCGATATCTCGAAAAGGCGACCACCTATACAACTACCACCACTCCCTTTTAAAACCCTCATTAATACCTTAAATTTGAGACCCATATCGTACAAACACATTCTAGAGTCACCCCTGGTCCACCTTTATGGCGCTATCTCGAAAAGGCGTCCACCTGTAGAACTAAACCCCACGCCCTTTTGAAATACTCATTAACACCTTTCATTTGATACACATGTCATACAAACACATTCCAGGGTTACCCTCGGTTCATTTTCCTACATGGTTATTTTCCCTTATGTTGCCACCATAGCTCTCAACTGAGTATGTAATGTTCGGTTACACCCGAACTTAACTTTCCTTATTTGTTTTGGAATAGGTCGGTCCCTAGTCCACTTGCCAGAAAGAAAGAAGGCGGTAATAAATACGTAATTTAAGCAGCCTAATTTGAAAACCCCAATTCCTACTGGGTCGAAAGAAGTTTCTATTTTTTTTATATCTACGCATCTCAACCTCTTGTCATATTCAATCATAATTCGCTTTTAGTGAAACCACCCCTTTTTCTCACCAGCAGCACTAGCACTAAACAAACATCATCAGTCGACCACTTTGGCGGCAGGTATTCACACCAGAGCGAACATTTTTTTATTTGTTTGGAGTGGTGCCTTATGCGCTGAATAAACTTTAAAGAGTAAGAATGTTGCATGCATTCTTTCTGAGCGCAGTTGAACCTGTGGCAGACGCACTGGGGAGTTGCCACGTTGCTCAGACAAAAGCGTAGGTACATAAATGCAATCGACGCGCTGGGACAATGATGTGATGTGGAAAAAGCGTGCGTGCGCCGTAAAATTTGGTAAAATAACAGCGGGGGGTGGTGGGTTAAGGCGTGCAAGACCTGCATGTATAGATAAATGATGTTACTTTTTATTTATTTATTTATTTTTTTTCAAGCATGAGCTAATGATTAATGTAACTAGTTGAGAATTTGTAATTGAATTGCAAAAAAGTAATACAATATTCATAAAAAATGGGACGCGTGTGGACAGGGCGTGGAAAATTCATTTTCATTATCAGAAGAGTGCACGGTACATATGCGCATCTAAGAATATGTGTAGAAAGTGAAAGTTGTAATAAAGTTTTAATATTTTTTCGGAGGATATGCATTAAGCATGTCACGCGTTTGCGGCACAATCGCCTTATGCCGGCGCGATTTGCCAAAAAAAAATGGTTAACCTAGTTCGTTTGTGAGGTAAAATTTTGTAAGCGACATAATCAACTATCTTGCTTTGGCATCGATAGGCGAATTCCGTCCACATCAATGCCTTTTTTTCAAAATTAGAAATTTTACTACGCAAGCTTCCCCCTCGACCTCCTTTTGAAGTTATTTTCTTAGGTGACATCCAGCAAGTTTTTTTATTGATATGTTAGGTTAAGTTGAACTGGCGGGTCCGTGAGAACCTCACATAGGCTGAATGAGTTCATTTCAACAACCAAACTAAAAAACCTAATCAAAAATCAGGACCTATGTTATGAAATATGTAACTCCGTCGTCTTGGCAAATATTAGAAGCTTTCTGGGACCTATGCAACTTGCTGCTTCTCGCTCTGATAGCTGTATCACTCCTAATAACTAGAGCCTTAAGCGGGAGTCATTGGTGCCGTATGTCGTATCGCTGTAGTCGTATCCCTAACGTAATCAGCTGTTTATCGTTACGACGGTAAACCAACCGGGTTACGACTTTAGCGGCACCAATAATCGATTGCATTGATTCCCATAAGTTTGGCGAATCAGCTGTTATAAGGTAACCGATACGGTTACCGATAAAGCACCAATATCTGCAGCTTTAGCCTGGCAAGCGCATGGCATGAACGCAAAATGTGCTCGATCGTTTCCTCCTCCAACCCTCACCTCTTACATCAGCTATCACTGACCAAGCTTAATTTAACGGCATGTGACGCCAATAGGTAGTGTCTAGTCAAAATTCCCCTCATGAGTCTACAATTCTCTCTTTTTTATGATAGGTGTAACTTTTTTAATCTAAGGTTGTAAGATCAACACATGATCTTCCACACATTACAAAACAAATCGATAATGCTTCGATAAAAAACCTATAAGTTTTCGATAAAAAACTAATACATTTTGGATAACAACTTCTAATATACGATAATATATGTTATCGATAACAAATTTTTAATATGTCGGTAGCACCACGATCACTCCTCAAAACGAATAGCCGTCAACACTTCGGTATCAAGTTAATATCCACCACTGTGGTTTCGTCTTTGATTTTCAGTCTATGATTTCTCTTTCGTTTTTTCTTTTCCTTGCCTTTCCATGCTTTGTCTCGACTCTCGCAATTGTGACGATAACCATAAGCAACGTTTTTATCATCCATATCACTATCGCCACTGTTATTAAACTGCTCATCTTCCTTCTTCTTCTTTTTCTGTGTCATCTTATTTACGTTTACTTCTACTAATTCGATAGAGAACGTAGGCGTGCGAAGAGAATCTCTCCCGGAATAACCGTAGAGATAGAACCTGTCCAACATTACCCGTAAGGCTATGAAGAAAAGTAGAAATAGGGTCTGTCCAACAGTATCCGTGGGACTATAAAGATGGCCAGAACCACACTACCCATTCAGGCTAAAACAGGTACAATTGGTTTCTTCATTGGACATGCTCAAATAAAAGGCATCATTCCAACCCATATGAATAAAACTTGGTATAGTCGCATACTCCTTTTTTGAATATGCTTACATTCTTGATTCCCTCATACCATGAGCTAAGATGTTAACACATCGAAAAGTGGGATCTAGCAAACTATAGAAAATTAAGAAAAGGGAAAATCTCGACTTTAAGCTTATTTCCAACTGTTATATAAACTTGGAGCCATAAACCTCGTTCAGCAGAACTTTTCTCTCAAATACCCCCCAGAGAGTTATGACGAGAGATGATAACTGAAAGGTGGTAGCGTGTCATGAGATGAAGCACTGCTAGAGAAAACTCTTGATGTAATTTCATCATGAAGTCTCATTCGTGAAGTGCTAGGGAAATATAAACGTGGTATGAACTTCTTTAAGAATGCCAGAGCATTTGGTATCAGGACACTCCGGAAGAGTGTACAGTTCGATAGCAGCAAACTCGTTAGTGCTTTAAAAGAAAGAGTTTACCACCCTTTTTGCTTTCACTCTTTTCTAGATAACCCTTCATATGAGTCTGTTTCAGCTGAGCAGTATTACTGTGCTCGAAAAAAAGGAGTATTACATATATGCCTGACACTTTTAAACTTTTTTTCACTTATTTACAATTTTTTTCTTATTTTCCTTTGAAGATTTCACAACTTTTCCCTTTACCAGTGTTGTGTGTTCAAGCAATGCACTTTCAGTTTTTATCTGCCTTTGCTTTCCATAATTGCGCAGTTTTATCCCAAATTATCCTTACTTTTACTACTTCATGTACACATACACACAAACACTCACTTCTGCGCGTGCCCAGCATTCTGTGTGTAAAAATCTCAAAGTTCTTGGAAAGCACGTTCAAATTTCATAGAAATCGACACACTGCAGATACTTGAGTTCGATAACAATTACCAATTCAAGTTGAAAAATTAATTTAAAACAATTACATACAAAAACAATAGAAAACTTACTCGGTGTTTTGAGAGCCAATAGCGAGAATGTTCAAGAAAATTTAGCGAAAAGGAGTAGCGCACACAAAGATGATGTCAAAAGCAGTAAGACCAAAACAAATTGGCACGATAAAAGGTATCAGAAAGGCAAAGATGGTGTGAGAAATAATTTTTAGAGTTATCACAAGGGAGGTTGAGGAATTTCGAATACCTAGGCGATGACAACATCAAAACAGGTGGATGTGTGTGAGGAAAGTTCCACAAACTTCAGAAGTTGAAAATGGCAATTTGCACTAGGAATGGCTCAAGATGCATGATGGCCGAAAATGAAATCTTGGCTAACCTAGCTTGAATGGAAGTACATAGACTTGAACAACGTTCCTTTATAAATTAGATTTTTTCGAGTTGGTCATATTTCCATATATGGGTGTCTTTATAAGAATCTCTTTAATAAAACGAGTTGAGATATGCTCGCTAAATCTGAGAAACATCTACCTACAATACTGCGCACAGCTCCGCTCACCATTCTGGAAATGTACCCGTCCATGAAAATTTGAATTACGCATTATTTATTATTACTCTTGCCTGGGCGGTACATCGTTGTCTCCATTTAGGACGATAAAGAGGTGTTACCTCCATAATCTAAGTACTTTCTGGACATCGGTTAGAAGTTCACCATTTTTGTCCTAACAGGAGTTAGCTCCGTACTCTAAACCTTCTATCTGCCGCTGAATTTTCGTTAAAATTTCCCGCAATTATTCCTGGTGGCTAGCAGTTAAAGCTTCTCGCACTCACGCTTTTCTCCCCATGCTTTGTTCTTCCCATAAAGACATCTCGCTTCCCGTATCAATCGTTGTAGCGTTTACCCACCCTTTTTGATGCGTTCGCATTTAACGTAGCCCTGAATCGGGCATCCTTTTTTTCATTCTTCATCATACACAGTTGTTACTCCGTCGGGTTGACCTGTGCTGGCAGATAGCAAGTTTGATAGTCGAGCTGCGAAATCATTGACACTCTGTTGTGGTTGCAGCCTTTCGACGTCTAGCTTTTCTTGTGTATCCAGTTTCTTGCTCTTAGCTGCGCAGAGGCGGCACGTATTTTGGCTGCGATAATATAGTGATTAGGCTCATTATAAGTTCCTCGAATCCTACACACACATGCGTGAATCACAGTACTTGGCGCCTAAGTCTCTCTCCCACCAATAATTTAACACCGAAACTACTCTTAACTTCATGACCACTTTAGGGAACATCCAACACTGCAAATAAAGCGACTCAGATTTCGGAAGAAATGCTTTTCTATAGTTTTTTGAATGTATGGGAACTTGGTTTTCCGCTCCTAGTTTTCAAGTTTTTATTACGAAAGTAATTAGATCAATAAGCATGTGTAGAAAATATCAACAAAACAAATTGGAACCGCTGCTTTCTACCTGCCAACGGATCGCACACAGCCATAAATCAAGCACTCGCTTAACGAGCGCGTTTCACGAATCCACACGAACTAACTTACAACTATGCAAACACGGCGTGACCATAAAAGCTTACAATAAAACTCTCTCACAACAGAACGAAATTAAGCACTGAAGATGACTCAACGCAGATTCAAGGGGCTGATAAGCGCAATACAAAGATTTCTAGCTTCAGAGCTTCCGCAACCCAATTGTCAACCTCAGCTACGCAAAGGTAATCGCGTTACAAATATGAATGTATAATACACATATTAAGCAGGCGAGGCTCTGGCGACCCAAAGTTCCTCATGTAACCAAGGGGTGGGGGCGGAATGACCTGGAAGGTTTAATGTGGTCATATTAATCGTTCTCGAAATGGTCGGGCTAGTGCCTTAATGGTACTAGCTACCGGATCTATATCTGGTAAATGGCCATTAACACCTCTAACACTTACCAAAGCCTTTGAAGAGTGTCTTTAACGTTAGTATAACAAAAACTCAACACCAAAACACGTTTATCTCTAAACAAAAATAATCAAGGGATGACGGAATATCGTTCTTATCCTGTCAACAAAATCAACAACAAAAGAAAGTATCCAGCTATACGACTTTCCTACACTCATTACTCACTGAGAGTACTTACGATTTGCATACCTAAATGCCTACAAACGCAAGTTTTGGTAATACCATATCGGCTTTCTCCTTGCCTAGACTTACTTTTCCAAATAGGCCAACCGGCAGCACATTCCTTCCCCTCTTCTATGCCACTGTTCAATGCTAGTACATCTGTGATAAGCTGTACTTAAATAGGAGTAAATGAGATTTTTTCACTGGCACTATGACAAGAGAGATTCTGAAAATAAACAAAAAAGTTAGAATTGTAAAAAGCACAAGAATTAGCAAATAAACGCAGATCATGCAAGAAATAAGCAACTAGTATTCGCAAGGACAATGGGTTTTTGAGATGCACAACAATGTTTCTGCTATCAATGTAATTTTCAACAGTTTTCACCCACTTTTAACTTAGGATGACCCAATTGTAGCTATCCAATCAGAGTAACCTTACATTCCGCAGTATTACGAATTCGGTAAATATTTTCAGTAAATCTTTTTACACAACTCTTGGAGTTTGTAGGAAAGAGTTGAGGGAGGAGCATAATAGATGTGTTGGTGCCAGCGGGCGTTAAGCATCCGACATTTGGTAAGCAAGAGCTATTACACTGCACTGGCTACTCGAAGGCGCCATTCAATGAAAGGAATAATGAAAAAGTAGAAACAACGCTAGAACGAAGGAAATATGCCGTAAATTCGTTCGTTAGTGGTTTGAGTAAAATTCTGAGGTGTTCGGTGATTGGTGTGGCGCAATGGGCTGTCAATGCGTTTGAGCACGGCTGCAAAATCAAATCAATTAGCTTGAAATCAATTATATCACAAGTTTTGATGAACGTTGAAATGAAGGAGGTGGCCAAAAAATAAGAAGAGTACAATGTGCATATATGCCAAGTAGAAAGTATGATGGAAGACAGACGACTAGAAAAAAGGAAAAAAACGGATGTACGCTGGTAGGCCATCGACGAAGTGAGATGAATGTTTTGGAATAAGACGTTGGCCAAATGGGACTATGTATAGTTTCAAGCATTGCAAAACTGAACCTTCTTGATGAATTGGATGCAATTGAATGTAATCACAACAAAATTGTCGTTTAACTAAACGAGAGGAAGATAATATTGAGTGCTTTGATATTGAAAAAATCTCTATGTGAAGGTTTTTTTTTGCAATAAGATGGCTAAAGAGTTAAAGTAGTAATGAAGCATAAATTCATTAACTGAGCAATCAAGTAAATATTTGTGTCAATTTCAGCCTCAAAGCTGATAACTTCTTTCATGTCTCATAAAATTGGATCACGAATTCGAATTTTTTTTTCTGCACCAGAGATGCCATTATGAAATTCCTATGTAAAATCACCCCCTGATTCCGAAAATCAAGGTTATTTTTAATTCTACGGTAACGTTTTGAGATATTAACGAATTAGCGTTTTTTCAAAAAAAAAAAAAAAAATAAGTAAGGAAGGCTAAGTTCGGGTGTAACAGAACATTACATACTCAGCTGAGTGCTATGGAGACAAAATAAGGGAAAATCACCATGTAGGGAAATGAACCTAGGGTAACCCTGGAATGTGTTTGTACGATATGGGCATCAAATGAAAGGTGTTAATGATTATTTCAAAGGGAGTGGGCTTTAGTTCTATAGGTGGACGCCTTTTCGAGATATCGACCAAAATGTGGACGAGGGTGACCCAGATCATCATCTGTCGGGTACCGCTAATTTATTTATATATGTAATACCACGAACAGTATTCCTGTCATGATTCCAAGGGCTTTCGATTTTGCCCTGCAGAACTTTTTCATTTTCTTCTAATTAATATGGTGTCACACCCATTTTACAAAGTTTTTTCTAAAGTTATATTTTGCGTCAAAAACCAATCCAATCACCATATTTCATCCCTTTTTTCGTATTTGGTATATACTTATGGCATTTTTTCATTTTTCGAAATTTTCGAAATCGAAAAAGTGGGCGTGGTCATAGTCAGCTGTCGCCCATTTTTAATACCAAAACAAAGTGAGTTCAGATAAGTAGGTGAACTAAGTTTTGTATAGACAGATCTGGGGCACTTTAAAGCCACGCGCTTGGACCCACTCCTTTCACGCTTGGTCGATCATGTGCACCTCTCGCCTTATCTTAATCCTGCCAAATCTAATTGGGACGCCTACGGACAAGCTTCGAGGGATGCGCAATTATTAGCTAGTTCATACGCTTTTTCAGTCGCAGCTTTTCCCAATACAAAACGCTGCCAATACAAAGTTTGTGCGCCTGCAGTTTAAGCTATTTTCTTCTCGTGTTTCTACTGTTTTGGTTACGGCTACCACATTCGGCTGAAAAACCCTGCAGGGATCTGGCTCGGATCGCTAACAACTTTACTTGCGCATATACATAGAAGAAAACAGCGAATATAACATGCAGAGATATGAGTTAAGTAAATAATCAACTTATCGAGAAGGTGCTCTCGAAAACTCTATACCCTGCGAGAAATAGACGAACGAAGCAAATGAGAGTTTATAAGCAGCCCAGTCTAGGAAAGATTCATTAATTTTGATTTCTACACGCTGTAAGTGAAGTACGCGAATATTTTGAATTGTTAAGTTCTGTTACCATATTAATGCTGTTGCTAAAGAGAATTTTACATAGAAAACATTTGAGTTTATTTAGGCGACAATTCAGTGATTCGAACGATAACTGAGGGCGCAGAATTAAAGGGAATTCTTTAAGATTCGTTATACTGTTGATTTTCGTGCATATTTGTCTTCACTCCAAATCTCAGATTTTTTAAATTCGATTTCTGCAAATTCTCTACTGCACTTCTGAAAATCAAAATAAAATGAAACGACAACATTAAAGCAAGAACTTGAAACTGCATATTTACGACCCTCCTACTTGTACTAAAAGCATCGAATCACACAAATTTGTACCTCCCGATAGCAGCAGCAAATTGTCACCATAAACACGAATGCTATAATCATTTCTTGCGCTCGTCACTATTTGCAATGTTTATACACACACACACAAATTCGTAAATTCGTCATCATCAGAGGACGTTTGGCCAGTGCACAGACCTTTAAAAAGAGAATGGTGGTAGACGAAAAATTAAAATAGTAGTAGAAGTTGGTAGATTTTTTTCCAAGATTACACTTTATATTTGTACAAAACAGTTCATGTTTTATTGTAAAACAAATAAAGCACATTTCATTGAAATAACACTTAAAAAAACATGTGAACAAAACAAGAAAATTAATTAAATTTGTACATATGTATTTAGGCTTATGCTTATATGACACTTGTTTTTTCTGTATTTTGAGCTTGAAATACTGGGGAAACTTTACCGATACAACAGTTCATTACAACAACAATTTTCCAATGTACCAGTATTTTTCTGCCACACTGGCATGTTATCGTTTACTTAAAACTTTTTAATTTTCGTTCTAAATTATTCATAAAAAACTGATGAAAATAGCGCAGCAAAATATTTTCGAGTAGATGACTACTACCATGATGAAATGAATATTCAAGTGTGCTCATCCAATTGACGTTTTCCCTTATTCTGACAAGTTCGGCATGCATAATTTAGAGGGTTGTCTATCATGCAGAACTGCCTTTGAGTTCTACCACGTTCATAGTAGATTTTACTATATGTTTAGATATATTATAACTATATAAGCCGTTACTAGAATTGTTTAGCCAAAAAGATTAACGTAACTTTGTATTCCCTAACAGGATATAGACAAAATTTTGAAGAAAACTAATTTATTTGAAAAATTTTTACGAAATATTAAGCAATCCAAATTTATTACTTTTGAAATACACGTAAGTACTGGCATTTAGAGCTGTCGAAAGAGTGAGGTTATGTTGTTGTCATCACCTTTATTATTACATAATGACTACTACTTCCTTTCATAAACAAATTTATTTCTTGTATTGCATTTGTGCACACATTTTTCAAAATAAAAATCAAATTTTCAACAAAAAAAAAAAAGAAAAAAAATTTCAGAAAAAAATCAAAGAAAAATCTAATGCCATATGGGTAGAGTTGGGATTTTACCGGGTATTTACCATTTTTATGGGTAAATACCAGGAAAATATCCGGAATATTCCTTTCTTGTATCTTTTTTTGGGTATTTAAAAATCATTTGAAACGAGGCTGCTTGGAATTACAATTCAGCAATTAAATTTATACGTCATTTGAAAAAAAAAAATTCGTTTTGATTTTAAACAAACAACCCAGC
The DNA here is from genome assembly GCF_040869045.1 of Eurosta solidaginis. Lineage (NCBI taxonomy): Eukaryota > Metazoa > Arthropoda > Insecta > Diptera > Tephritidae > Eurosta > Eurosta solidaginis. The sequence goes on from NC_090320.1 coordinate 16,530,199, forward strand.
AAACACTCGGAGTCAACAATTAGTCTGAAAGGAGTCCAAACTTTGGATCGTTTGCACTCGTTCTGAACTCATTTAGGAGCCTGAAGGGAATGCTGTATGACTTCTAGCACGTTCATATTTTGCCTCTAACATAAGTCTTATACAGGCCACCTTCCGATATCATATATGAGCCTTATTGGCCTCAAATACTACTAATTTTGAGTTCTAATGACACATATCAGAAGCGAAAAACATAGGGGAGAAAATTATTGTGATAAGACTCCGATGAGGATAAGATAGAAATGATATAAGTATTAGTTGAATTTATTATTTATTTAGAATAAATTGTCGTTTTTATTCCGGAGCTGCCTAGTTTACCTATTTTGTATTTTTCGTTTGTTCATAATTTGAGAAAATTGGAGTAATAAAAGACTCTTAAGTGGTAGCATTTTTGAGGCTGATATTTTTCACGTATTTCGGACCCATATTGAACTCCAGAACTGTAAGCGCTTCGAGAATGTTTTTACGGTACACATATTTACACAAACAAAGCTACCCCTCAAACATGCTAACGACGCTCATAATTTAAGAATCCGAAACGAGCCCAAAATAAGTTGGCAATGTAGGAATCAGAAAAGCGCCGAAACGCGTAGGAGGGTAAAGAAAATTTAATTTTTGCCTTTTATTTAACGGCATAAAAGTTTCTAACCTAGCATGCAAAAATTATCATTTATCAAATATTTATGTTCCTCAAAGCGAGTTTGGACCAAATATTGATACTTTGTTACAACTTTTCATTTTAATACAAAATGAATTGTATTTGTACAATATTGTTACCCTTGCTATTATTTTTTTGTGTAAGCATCGACGTTTTTCCTCATGGACGCTTCTCGACATTTTTAATGTAACCGCAAAGCTGCCACGCTCTGTCCTGGTATGTCGAACTATATATGCCCCCAATAAGCGCTGACGATGCCTAATAAATAGGCCATATAGGTGTCAGATAATCAGAGTATATTAGAAATAAAAATGACGCCGGAGAGTTCCAGTAGAGAGCTGTTTAAAAGCCTTTTAAGGCACATGTCGGACTCTTATTTAGGGTCAAATGACATACGTTAAGAGGCTCATATAGGACGACCATTACAAGAAGGGAATTACATTGGCTTCGGCCACCCATATGAGCTTATATCGACTGTAAACGCTCAAATTTAGATATTTTTGTTTTACTTAAAATGTTTACTGGGTAAACTTAAGTTTTTGCAAGGGCATGCATTATTGGCCAAATATTTTTGAAAAACGCTGGATTACAGATTAAAACTAATTCAACCGATAGCGTAATGGATAACTACAAATTGGGTACATTTTGGATTGAATTTGTGTGTTTGTTTCCCATATTTTCCAAAAGATTATTTTTACCCTTCTTTTGGGTAAATATTTGGGTATTTACCCATTTTTACCATATATAACCAATTTACCGGGTATTTACCATTTGTGTATTTACCCCTTCCCCACAAATTAAAATTTTTTATATAATCTTATTATTTCAATTGGAGGCTGAAATAAAGTCCGTCCGATACAATAATCTTTTATTAATATTTGATTGGAAATGCTTGCAATTTTTAATCCATTACGATTGGCGGTTTTTATGTCGTTCAATATAGAGAACGACCTTTCTGCGGCTGCACAACTGTGAGGTAATATTGCTAAGGAGCACATTTATTCACTCAAATTTTCCAACAAATTTTCTTCTAAAAGACTCTTTTCAGTTCCCAATTTTATCCATCCTTTAATAATATCGTCGGAAAATATCATTTCTATTTTTTCTTTATCATATGCCATCAATGATCGCCATTCGTTGTTAAGAATTTCCATGGAAGTCATGTGAAATGGAAAAGCTTTAAGTAAGGGAACGATCGTTGTCATTTGACTAGATTGAATATTTTTTGCATCAAGATATTCCAAAAGGTGTAATTTTTCGTCTTCGAAATTGAATCGTTTCTTAATTTTCTTACAAAGGCAAATGTTGGTAGATTTTGTGCTTTGGTGGTAGAAGTGGTAGAAAATGAAAATGGGCTAAAAATTTGGTAGATCTACCAATAAACTGGTAAAGTCCGTGCACTGCGTTTGGCACGCTTCACTACGCTCTACAGCAGCGTCGACGTTTATGCCAACATTTTAGCTCTCAACATATTTTAGAACGCATTTCATTCGCCTTATTGTTTTTTCGTTTGTATGTGTGAGTGTCTTTTTACTATGCAACGTTTACGTTTATTGAGCTTAGATTAAATCTTGCATACTTTGGATTCGATTACATTTCCGCGAACGTGACTAGCATTGCCGAATTTAAATCACCTTGCTGTAAAACGAAACGCACTGTACGACTAGCGCAAACTTCCACAATTTAAAAGCACGGGAAATAAGAGCAACATTGGAGGAGCGCATACGCTCTGGAGCTATAAAAAACGTTTTGACTAACGGTGTGCGTTTTGCAACTGACCGCCTACGTGACACATGAAAAGCGCGCGTATCGCCCTTATTTACTTATTGCAGTCGAATTTGAATTTTTGCGATTTAAGGGTATGTTTTCATGGTACAATGGATTCATGTAAATCTTTTGTTTTGAAAAAGTTCTTGCGTGTGGTATGTTCAGCAGACGCGCCTGCATGGGCTACAAAATTTCTACGCCCTAATGACATAACCCCTGTGCAGCTGCAGAGATCCGTGAGTCTTGCTTGCAGCTGGCTGAGCACTATCCATAACAACTGCTTGAAGTTGGGCTATGCTCCCAAGTCTTCGAATATATTCAAATTCACCTTCATGGCGGGAAAGAGATCACATGTCTCTTTCAATGACTTTAGATTGATCAGTTTGTCCTCGCTCCTGGTATAAACGTTGGGGTATCTGATCGATCTACACAAACGAAGTTAAATTCCTTGAAAGCGCTTATTGGCACTGATAGATTACAGTGCGCAAGGTTTTTCCCCGGCTATTAACTTCACAACTGAGAAAGGAGTGTGTGGGCGGTGGAGTCATGAGGAACTGATTTGGAGGCTGGATGGGAAGTTTGGAGGGGCGTGTTCTGTTATTAGCTGGTAGTCTACTAGGACAGTCAAGTGGGTATCAAAGCGCTTAGCTCTAGAACTGTACGTTCGAGCGTCGCAGACCAGGACTTGGCGATAACTGGGGAAAGAAATGAGAAAGTTGGATACATCGTAGTAGCTACAACCAATATATAGTATCGATGAAGTATAAGGTCGAGCATGTCGAAAAGCACTTTGTTGTAAGCACATTTTTTGGGACAGGCAAAGTCAATGTGAACGGTTTAAAGGCTAATTTGTCAAATGCTATAAAGCCTCCGACAGCCTTTTTAAAAAAAGAAATGAATGTAAGGCGCGATGACCTCCGAAGAGATCTAAGGCCGAGCTTCTCTTCCAATTTGCGTCATGCTCCTTTTGCTTTTCCCTAAAAATTGGCCGGACGGGACCTACATGTTTTATGCCGACTCCGAACGGCATCTGCTAGGCAGATGAGTGTTCACTGAGAGCTTTTCATAGCACAAATACACCCGGAGCGCTTGCCAAACACTGCCGAGGGGCGACCCCGCTTAGAAAAATGTTCTTCTAATTGAAAAACCGTATTTCAAAAATTTTGATGTTGCTTTGCCCGGGGTGTGAACCCAGGGCATACGGTGTGGTAGGCGGAGCACGCTACCATCACATCACTGTGGCCGACAGCCTTTTTATATCTATAAAATTTGTGTATTACAACACGAGTTCCTTAAGCTAAATGCTATGTCAAAAGCCGTACAAATTCTAAATCCGGCGTCTGTTGCTGAGATTTAAAGCTACGGTATTTCAAGTTACTGAGGGTACGGAAAGCTGATTATATCCCTCAACTTCCTGTGATGGTTTAGTTCAAAGCAATGGTGCGAAACGTCAGAATGTTTGAGCATAGAACTCACACATGAGATGTTTTTGCTTGAAGTTCAAGCGAAAACTAATAGACTGCTTGTTTTGCTGAATATACGTCGGTGCGCTGTACAAAGCTCTCGCGGGCTTCTCTGATTTAGACGAATGTTAGTATACAATACACCTTCAGTCCATGGTGTACTACCTTGTTGTTGTTGTTGTAGCTGTGCTTCGCTTCATCCATCAGTCGCAAATTGTCAATTGCTGGTTCCAAATTGCAATTGAAAACATGGTTATTGTGACCTATTGCAGTATCCAGATCGAAGTTGTGCCACAGTGACGTGCATCACCCTAGTTCCCGAGTCTGCTTTCCTCAACAGCTCGTTTTGGTTTGTGGACTCTCAGAACCTTTTTGGCGGGGAATTTATTAGCATGGGACTTTGCCGATTCATCGTGGATGAGGCTGAGAGCCTACATATTCCATCAGGCTCAAACGGCGAAGCTTGTGCACCGGATTTCTTCATGGTACTTGCTTTTTTATGCCCATGGGAAGAGGCATCCCTTAAATGAGATGTGTGTTAGGACTCCCTGGTTTATAAGTGTTTAACAGAAAATGTTTTTTCAGAACTCGCGTTTCTTCTTAATGGAGCCTCTTTAATCAGATGTCTGTTAGAATTTCAAGGTTTGTGATTGTTTAACAGAAACTGTTTGTTTAGAACTCGCGTTTCTTCTTAATGGAGCCTATTCAAATGTCTGTTAGGATTTCTATGTTTGTGATTGTTTAACATAAACTATTTACTCAGCATTTCGTATCCCTCCTTCATGAGTATTCACGCCTCATTGTGTAAATGCTGTTCCAGCTCTATAAGAAGACATTCCGTGGCAATTCTGAGTGCAGTGCGTTGCCAAGCCTACAGTTTACAGTGTGTTTCTCTTAGGTCTGGCCACCACATCGGGGATATGCGTCAAGGGCTGCCAATGAGGGACTTGACTTTTCGCCATTAGGTCATTACCGATCGTAACACATAGACGTAGCTTTCCAATATTCCCCAACTTGACCCCGTCCATGTAGAAAAAACTTTGCTTATAATTATTTTAGATGTCGTGCGAACACACTGTTAGCAAATTTTGCGAAAGACCTAAATTTTCTGCCAAAGCAGCAGCATCGCCAAAAGTGGATGTACTGTAAAAAATGCTCATTAGAGCAAATCTCAATGCCTTGAAGGGAAATTTAAAAGCGTTCAAATGCAATTAGATATTTAAGTTGAATGCAAATTTCCAATCGATGTACGCAAGAATATCACAAGTGCGACACGTTTCACCTATTTGAAAACTTGGTGCTCAGGATAGCAGAGTTTGCACAACTTTTGAAATTCAACAAACGCTTTTTTCATTATTAACTTGTCCAACACCACGGTATCCCTATTATGCCGCGTTCAATTTATCTATCTTTGACCATTTCACTTTCGACCTCTTGAAATCCCTCTCTCTCTTCCTGCGAATTAATGCTTCTAACACCTATAATCTCATTCCATTTCCATCACTTTTATCCACCTACGCTTTCCTCAATTCATTTCTATTAGCAGCAATTCTCTTGTCATTTTTACTTCAGTTGTAAATTGTCGTTTAATACTCAAATTTGCTCATAAATTGGCGTAAATTAATGTAACCATGGTGAGAAGTAATATAGCCGCCCAAAGTTACGCTGATACACTCACCCCTCCCGCTCGTCACGCGGATAAAAACTTTTCCCCGCTAAGGCCATTTCTCATCTCAGGCATAAAAACCCCTAAAATCTTTGCTTGGCGCAAAGTTTGTTCGTATGATTTGTAAATTAATGAGAGAAGCTTTGGTGGGTTTGTGGACATTCATTCATTCATCAACTCATTCAAATGAATTCAAATGAGCTTGGCACGTTGTTACTTTGTCTGCTTAGAGATTGTGAAAGCAAATGAATATTTAGTATTTACTTTGTAGTAACGCGCTAAATCAGTAATTCTTCTGAGTCCTCCTCGCTAAGATACTTAGTATTTATGAGTTATGTGGACAGCGCAATAAAACTGGGTCATTGTGTGATTATCATTATGAGTTTCATTAAATGGATAACTGTGAATTTCACTTCCTTTATTAGTGGCGTTATTTGTTCATTGTATCTGCTCTGCTATGTCAAAAAAGTTGAGCTTTAAAGCTTAGAGATGGTGCAAATTTTAGTTGGCAGTGAATATTATACCTATAAATTTTTGCGGTTTTTTAAATGCGTTCAGCAAGTTTTTTCCGAAGAAATTACATTATTAGTGTCGAAAGACAAATGCGACTAAATTGAGAGCGGCTTTAAAAGCTCTCGAAAGGTCCTTAAGCTCTTATTTTAACATGATGATGTCATGTCGTCTAGAAAAGCTTCATCAAGGCTATTTTGTGTTGTGAAAAGAAGAACTGTGTTTTTAAATGCATTAAGCTAAGTTTTTTCAGAAGACTTAACTGTGTTAAAAGACAAATACTGCTTAAATGAGATAGTTTTAGAAGCTCTCGCATTGTTCTAAAGCTGTAAGTTTAACATAATGAAAAACATAATCTTGTCTACAAAAGCATTTTATTTTTCTTTGTGTAAAAAGAGCTCTGCAAAGCTTTTTTTAGCACAAACTATTATTTTAAAATTTTTTTTCCTAATTTACACATTATTGTTGAACTTCAGTTTAAATGAGTTACCAAAGACGCTTTGGCGCTCAGCGCAAGACCAATTGCGTAGTTGAGTGGGGCAATTACCTTGAAAGGCTTTATCAGTTCTTGTACAGTTTTTTTTTTTAATAAAAGCTCTCACAACCATTCAAAGCTTTAATGAAGTTGCCGCCATTTAAAAGCTCTGATAAGTTTTAATCTTCATAAAAATTTAAAAATCAAGAGACATTCGTACTTAATTTAAGCTTGTTTATGGTTGAGTTGAGCTTAACCTCTATAAATTTAATTAAATAGCTTCACTATCTCTGGTACAGCTTTGTGTAAAGAAAATCTGTGGAAAGCTTTTGAAGCTTTGAAAATTTCCGGTAAGGGAGAGGCTTTGCAAATCTCGCTTAAAGTAATGCAGTTATTTATATAATGGAGAAAAGATTGAAATTTTTTTTTCATTTCTTGAAATCACATCTTTTTGCCCGCTCGTCGGTGAGCTATTTAGGAAATGCAGTAATCTTGAAAGGGCATACCGCCAGGTTGCTTTAATAGTTTGCCGAAACGTCTTTCAACAACGTCATTTCACGGCAAAACAATAATCATTTCATTGTTTCCTGAGCTGCACGGCAGGAGAGGCCGCGCCCAAGCGGTACTCTAGGTGCAACCTTTATGCACAATCTTTTGGTACCAATTGCTTAATATACCACGTTTGTGTTTACTTAAACCATTTGATAGAATGTCGTTTATGGAGCATTATGACACCGCCTCTAAATCGGGCAGCATCAAACTGTCTTATGTTCGGGACATAATGGTCGGTAGGGCTATGCATTTGCAGAGGAAATGTCTCCTACGCTGCTGTTGCTTCAGAGATGTCCAACTGTGAATCGGCCTTTGGCAACGTATCCGCTTTTTTACTGCCGTCAATGGTCCTGTATACGGGTATCCAATTGAGTGTGAAGGGCGCAAATTTTTCTGCCCCGGGCAGCACCCTTTTACAGATATCGACGGCCTGAGTTTGAAAGACGGATGGAAATTGCGACTTTTAACGGCACGGAGAAACCCTCGCTGAGTGAGGTCACGCTCTCTTTGTAAACAATGTGAGCTGACCAATCCCTTCTTGAGGGATACTTCACCTTGAAATTCCCAATGATTTTTTCTAGGAGCGCATAGAGAACACACATCAACGCTGCTCCCGATATGATGTTGCAATCGTATTTGAGACTTTTATTTTTAGGTGACCAAAAATAGTTCATAATATTTGACAACCATGATATAGTCGTATTCTTGGAATATTGCATTCTTCGCATACATCTCATTTCATCAGCTTATGCAACCCAAGAAATGAGAGCTACCTTATCAGAAATCTGTGATAGCATATCTTTTGTCAATGAAGTATCAACTGCGAAGGCTATGTTCAACTCTAGGATATAGAGGAACATGGTTAGCTTGTGGCTGAATGAATTTTTGTCTGCTTTGTTTTACAGAAAACTACGCCTTCCGATATTAGTACTTTTTCCGCCAGCCCCTCATTACTACCATGCAGTGTAAAATTGATTCGATTTGCGCAGCTGCATCGTTTCACGAAAAAATCAATGAGATAACAAAGGCAAATGAGCAGAAAAGGAACTTTGCAAATTGCTGATTACATTGATGCTGATCATAGCACAACTGATGTGATTTCCTCTTACGCCCCGATTCTAGTGTGGTAACAACATTCTTCACCACGGTAACGAAATCATGCGGCAACTTTTACACCCTTTTGGTATTCTACCTGCGAAAATAGCCGGATAATTTTTTACCCACAAAAGTAGGTGGTTACATCGAAATAACCACACAACAGTTGTTGTTTAGAAAAAGGAAAAACTGAAAAATAAAGAATTGTAAGCTCAAATAAGTAAAGATAATAGTAAACAAGTGTTGCCTCTTGCTATACATATTTGTTTACATTATGTTTTTTCACAGAATAAATTACAATATACATACCTATGTAGAAACTTATCATGCATAATATGCATATACATACACATCGTCCCATTTATTCGTTAACCTCGTATCTACAAGTGAGACATTTTCGGTAAAGCGAACACGGTTGCCACACCATGTTTACATTTGGGACCAAAATTGATCGAAAAAAACGACCAAATTTTTGTTTTATTTTATTAGTATAAAATACAAAATTTTATGATGTTTCTATATAAAATTTTACTAAAAATAGTGAAGACTTTCCTTTAATTCAAGCTGAGCAAACAAATATATGTACATGCAACCAAAAATGGTACTATATTTTGACATAGGATAAGTTTATGTCTTTCAAAAACCAAACGTTGTGAACCTAATTTTGGTCACAAAGCTCTTGGTTCGAGAATTATGTTGTTGATTGCAATGAAATAAAATATATAGTGCAGTTAAGTTTCTTGGTAAGAAACGGTTCAAAATTTGCGTTCTGGTGTGGCCGAACTATGTATGTGGAAAACTCAGTAAATCATAAATGAAACTAGGCAATTTTGTTAGCGCTATTTTTATAGGTGCTTACTTTTCCCCTTAACGTTTAAACTTCATATCAGAGCCTAGATTCAGTAAGTGTGAGTTTTGATCCCAGGCCTCAGGGGTTCTGCTAGCACGTATAGGAATAATTTTGTACAAAACATTTGTTCCGAAATCAAATCCCTTTTGCATTTGCTTCTTTCTGTCTTCGAGTTAAAATATTTCTTGTGCCAAGATACTTAATTTTCAATTACTTTGCGTGGCTTAACACCACAATAGTCCTGGAATTCCTTGAACTAATTGAGCTGGGTGAGAAAGATTTAAATATCAACGTGCCAAACGAGAAGTAATGCATAGAATTTCCTTGTATAAGTTTTGAAAGTGTTAGGCTCACGGCAGATTCGGGCGAACAAAAGTTCACTTCGAAACAGCTGGTGCTCTATTGTGAATTGGCAGTGAACAAATAATTTACTTACAATTGTGTAAGATTTGTAACCAAGCATATATTTCCTTAAAATACAACAAAAATAGAAATAAAAAATTTATAAAATAATGTTTAGTATTGAAATTAGGTTGGTATTGATTGAGCGCGGTGAGAATATAAATGTGAAACCGATTCGGAGGCAATTAAGGGTAAGTTCTAACCCTTTGGAGCTGAATGATTCACAGTAAGCTAAAAATTACTTTTTTCAGCACTTTTGAATAATAAGTTAATTTTTTTCAATTAGCTTTCGCCAATATTACAGGCTAAACAAGCGGGCATTCTAATATTTGCTAGATATTCTTACCAACTCCTTGCCACCATTGAAGCAAAAATTTGGAGTTCCACCAATTGTAAAGTTGAGTACATGTCTTCGTTTTTTCGCATAGGGAAAATGCGTTGAAAAGGACTATGAAGTGAGTCTTAGCCAATCTTGTATCAGTGAGGTGCTCAACATTTTGGAACCGTTGCTTTCTCCACTATGGATAACTTGGCCGACTGATACATTGTCATAAAAAATAGAATTTACATACTTAGCAATACAGGAATTTCACTTTTTTCCACTCAGCTTCCGATTGTGCATTATTTATTCATTTTTTTCTAACTAGCAGGGTACCCGACGTTGTTCGGAATGCGTATTTATATTAAAGTGGCCCTTACTTTTTTTTTAATTTTAATTAGTGTATGTGTACGACGACCAATCGCACACCTACCAAAGCATCGCAGTACACAAGAAAACTTTGCACCACCTGTCAGCGAATAGATAAACCGAATTGCACCAAAAGGTTTGAGTCCATGATTAACGCGTGTAAAAGGTTTAAAATCTTAGCTAAAAGTATTTATATTGTAGTATGAGGTGGGTTTGGTCAAAGGCTGAGGTATGCTCAAGTCAATCCAGAGTCGGATGGAGGTCCCACTTCCCCCACCTAAATAAATACACAGTAAATTAGTGTTGATTTCGAACACACACACACACGCGGCTCTCAGGCTAAAATATCCACAACCTTGAATCCAGGAGAGAGAGAGAGAGAGAGAGAGATGTTCACTAAGTAGTATCGCTGATATTATAATCCAAGGACGACGGCTCTCCGCAGAGAGAGAGATAGAGTGCTAGCTAGCGGTGGCCGAGATGGTGGAGACGACGGTGGCTCTCGCTAAGGGGTGCTAACGGCGGTAGTAGTGACGGCGATAGTTAGGATCACGCCCAGAGAGAGAGTACTGGATGACGGTGGCTCTCACCAAATAGCTATGACAACGGGTGGCTAGGCTTCGGGATCGGATGTCCGTGGATCGGGATCGCGATGATGATGGTACCTACGGCGAAGTGTCTATATTAGTATGAGGCTAACTAACTAAAATATATTGGCTCGGGTATTCGGCTAGGGTAGTAGGGGAGTTTGTCCCGCCGCAGGCGTTGGAAAGTGTTCCCCTCTTACCTGAGCCGTATATCCGTGCATTACCCTTCCTCTGAGTAATAGGGGGGGTGAGTCCCGTCTTACTCAGAGGAGATGATATCAAAATATTAGGGTTGCCCAATAGCCCGGGGGGGGGGGGGGGAAGTACCATCGGCAGAACCGACCTTGTAACTTTACCCCCCCTCGACCCAAAGGGAGTCCCTGGAATATGGGTAAGGCTGCCCAATAGGCCTGGGGGGAAGTACCATCGGCAGAGCCGACCTTGTAACTTTACCCCCCGTCGACCCAAAGGGAGCCCCTACAATGTATTTATATTGGCTCGAGCAGTCTACCAGAGTAGTGGGGAAATCCGCCCCGCCAATGGCGTTGGGATTCCTTTCCGATGAGTAATAAGGGGTGTGAATCCCATATTACTCACCGGAAATGTGGGTAAACCTGCCGGGTGTCCGATAAGCAGGGGGGGTACCATCGGTGGAACCGACCTTGTAACGCACCCTCCTAACCCAAAGGGCACCCCTTGTACGCATATTTAGAGGTTTTAGGTAACCTCATTTTAACCGATTATCGTAATATGGCAGCGTGAAATAATTTTTTTTGGTACGCCACTGTATCTATTCATGAATTTGATTTTTAATTTATATGAAGCTGAAAAAAAAATTTGCAAAGGCATTCTTTGATATTTGTTTGGAAACTAAGTGTATTTTCCTTCGTTTTTCAAAAAAAAAAAATCCTTAAAAGTAGCTTAATTATAGCTTAAACAACTATATCTTTTTTGTTTCTCACGCGATTTTAATGAAATAAGTTCTAGATTCCCTTCTGGATTACAGGCTATCCATCTGTAAAAGTCTCATAAAAATCCATTCGTTAGTTTCCGAGATTATCGATATCATACAGACATACAGACAAACAGACAAACAGAAAAAAATTGGTGCCCATGGATTCTACGACATTCCAAACGTCAAGTACACTCATGCTTTTTTTAGAATTCTTGGATGTACAGACACGATTTTCTAGAGATTTATTATAGTATAGATAATAAAAGTACATATAATTATAAGAGTATCAAATTACAAAACAAAAAATTATTTACATTTTGTTTTCCTCTCGTTCGCCTGTAAAATATAAGTGAACAAATTCGGGTTTCCCCGCTGTTCATTTCGCCCGAACAAACGAGTTGCCGATAAGGTGAAATCTTTTTCGAACACGAAAAATTGTTTCGCCACCCTCTGCGATAGGGTGAACAAAAACTGTGAATATTTTCAAGTGAAAATGAAACTCGCGATAAGGATGCTTGTGAATTTTTACCTGAGTGAAAAAGAAAGCAAAGTACCAATCGTGTATACTGCATAAAAAGGACAAAAATTGAAGAAAAGGGACCAGCGGACCAAATGGGGTTGGAAGGGACCATTTTTGGTCCAAATGGACCACAGTGGCAACCGTGAAAGCGAAGAAAACTACCTTTCCAATTTCTCCACAGACACTGGTGAGTTTTTCGGTGATGACAGCGTTACCACTTGGGCCAGAATCGCGGATAAAAGAACTGGTAACGATATTCGGTTACATAATGTTCTGCGTACTATTTTACCGGTAACGCTCAGAATCGGGGCGTTAGTGGTAATGTTGGTAATGGTCAATAGGCAAATGGTAATCGCGTGCTTAGCAATGTTTGCTTCTTTTGTCCTCCTTTTAAATTATTTTCGCATACATAAGTATGTATGTATATATGTTTTGGTGGTAGTTGTACTGTAGAGAATATTGATATTGATTTTTCACGCCGATCGCACACAATTTATTTACCCATAGACCTGCTAGCTGATAATCAATAAACTTCTTTGTTTAAAACAAATCAACTAAAATGTGCTAAAATGTCCCAATGGCCCACAAAAACCATTCAAGTAACACATATATATGTATGTATATTAGTGACGTACATAACCGAGAGCTGTGTTCTTTGAAGAACCGACAGTTTCCATCATCTCGAACCGAGGGCATTTAAGACTCCATATAAAGTAAAACTTCCATCCGCTTTATGCATTGCGGTTTTCTTTTAGCGATAAGAAAACTCAAAGAAGGTTTTGAGGGGATTTAACGCCGTTGATGGTCCTTATCCAGTACGTTCAGAAGAATAGCAACATTAAGGTACTAGCCCGACCATATCGGCACCAATCTTATACTTCCGCGTTGAACCTTCTAGGTCAGCCAACCCTCTCCTTCCGTGGGGAACTTGTTTTTGCCATAACCAAGCCTCATTGACAATTGGTTTGGAGAAGCTATCAATTGCGTTGGGAATCCCTTGAAAGAATTGCGCTACAATACCCCTTGAAGCCAATCCTTTTCGTGTCAACTCCAGTTTTGGCAACAAGTTGCAATAGATCAAGCTAATTTTAGAGGTCACCTCATTTGGAATCTGAGATGTGAAATGTGCCTAATGCCTAAAATTGTTAATTTTTATACTCAGCTGAGAAGAGATCACAGAGTATATTAATTTTGTTCGCATAACGGTACCCCGAAACGGCATAAACCAGTCGAGATATATATAGACTTCTTCGCACCCCGGGTAAAGCAACATCAAAATTTTAGAAATAAGGTTTTCCAATTAGAAGAAAATTTTTCTAAGCGGGTCGCCCCTCGGCAGTGTTTGGCAAGCGCTCCGAGTGTATTTCTGCCATGAAAATCTCTCAGTGAAAACTCATCTGCTTCGCAGATGCCGTTCGGAGTCGGCATAAAACATGTAGATCCCGTCCGACCAACCTGTAGGGAAAATCAAGAGGAGCACGACGCAAATTGGAAGAGAAGCTCGGCGTTAGATCTCTTCGGAGGTTATCACGCCTTACATTTATTTATTTATATCAAAATAATCTGGACGTAAAAAGAAATTCATTTAGCCATGTCCGTCCGTCCGTAAACACGATAACTTGAGTAAATTTTGAGGTATCTTAATGCAATTTGGTAAGTAAGTTCCTGGGCACTCATCTCAGATCGCTATTTAAAATTAACGAAATCGGACTATAACCAGGCCCACTTTTTTGATATCGAAAAACCGAAAGAGTGCGATAATTCATTACCAAAGACGGATAAAGCGATGAAACTTGGTAGGTGGGTTGACCTTATGACGCAGAATAGAAAATTAGTAAAATTTTGGACAATGGGCGTGGCACCGCCCACTTTTAAAACAAGGTAATTTAAAAGTTTTGCAAGCTGAAATTAGGCAGCTGAGTATATAATGTTCGGTTACACCCGAACTTAGCCTTCCTTACTTGTTATTTGTATATACACCTCGAAATACTCGATACTCAAGCTTTGAGTCATGACAGAGCTGGCTATTTTAAAAAAGGTCATACAAAATTTATAGGCGGTATAAATTTATTTTTCATCAGTTTGGCGTAGATTGAATTTATGACGATTACCACACTAGGATATATTTAACTGACCAGTTTCTTTGTTTGATCGACGACGTACTGCAAAGTCCCTTTCAAAAATAAGGACCAAGTTTTAAAATAAGGACCAAGTTTTATAATAACTGCATTATCTTGGCAATTACCAGAGCATTTCTGGGATCCTTATACTAGGACATGAGAACTTCTACATCTCAGTATCCAGTCAGTATATCTGTCATGAGCCTACATTCCCCATTTTAATTTATAATTATAGATTTCATGTTATGCGCATGGATCCTATACTTTGACCTGGATATAAAGGGTTTTGCGCTCTAAAAGTACCTCAATCGGCGTGGTCGGGCCTTGGCCTTGGAGGTTGCAATATAATCGAATGCTATCAACCTAACACTATTGTACTACCCTGCCGAATAAAATAATGGAAGCATCTTACTTGGTTCTCCCCACGTGATGTTGAACATGAAGATAGGAATCCACTTTCCAGAGATATGCAGCTTTCAGTAGACATCTGTCCGAAGGGATTGCTACAATAAATCAGCGCTTTGCTATGTCACTCATCTTATCGGGAACAGCAGTAGGCTTAGTTCTAGCTCCCCTTCACTTATCGCCCCTTCTACATCCGTTGTTGGCCTACCGCCACTGCTCCTCTTAAGTCAGAAAGAGGTTGCTTGCTTCCTAGGTAGTTGCTACCACCCCCTTTGGGATCCCTCTATTCTGCAGCCTTAGACGCACTTGTCCTGTCAACATGGCTTGCCAGCCTCACGGCCCTGGAACTTTGTCCTTTCTTATTGCCTATAATCAAATGTTGCCTCCTCATTTTGCCGCCCGAAGTTCATTTACCTCCTACCTCTTCCAGCAAAACTCTTTAAGTTCCATCGACGTATTTCGCCATTCAAAGTGCTCACAGACCAAGAGACTGTTATTTCGACCATTGCTCCCAAGCGTTGGACAATCTCAATGCTGCACGATATTGTAACAAGCCTTTTTTACTCTCTCAACCCTGTGTTTTTCTCCAATATCTTCTCCTTTTGGATTCATCTGCCGTTCCAGCATGGACCTCGTTGACTTTAGGATACTTTAGCCATCCAAAAGCGATGCATCGTTTGTAGCGCTTTTGTTTTTCCTAGTCTGTGACTCAGCTCATCCACACTCTTCTCCCAATTTAAAATAAGATTTCGAGCTATTCACCGTGGTCATACCGGCAAAGTGGGCTCAGAGGTCTAATATAAAATATGGGAAAGATATCCCATCCGCCACAGCAGCCCTCCTTACTGTGGTACGGCCAACGTTAGTTTCTAAGGCGAACCGACATCGGGAAGGCTTTGTTCATATATAGCCGCATATACCAACTAGCTGCCATTCCTGCATAAAGCACGGTCCTCACAGGACCCTGTATTTGGGGGGTTGGCAGTTCACGGCATTCACCCCTCGTTCTATGAGGTGGACCGGCGTAAGTTTAAGCCCCTTAATCGCTCAGCCACATAGTCGGGCGCTGCGGAGTTCAGTTTAGTCCTCACACCTTCTAGTAACCCGACTCGCAACTAGTAACCCGACTCCACTCTAAATACTCAATATTATAGGTCCCTAATACATAAATACATAAACTGTGTATTTCTATATTTTAGATCTTCAATTTGACATGTGTGTCACTAATTGTTGGGTCAGCATTCAAAAACATTTTCGCTTGTACTCAGTAAGCTCATTCATCTGATTGTATGTATCTATGTATTATAGGGCGTGTTTTTGTATTTATGAAGGTCCTAAATTCTCCGTTGTATTTGCGAATGAATGGCTCAGCTTTAATGTGATTCTCGTCTCGTAGGCGCAGCGGCAATTGATTTATTGTTGTATTGTGGCGCTTATATTTTTGTTGTTGGTGTTTTTTGTAACCCACCCTGTAGGGTATTCAACCAAAGTTCATAAATGTTTTGCTGTTGTCTTTTTGCTGTAGTATTGTTTTTCGATTAGCTGTCAACTGAGCCCGGTTCTGTTGACGAGGAGGTACATACACATGAATTTAGACCAAGACTCTTCAAACCTGAAAATGTGACTGTGTTGCTAAGAGTACTATGATCGTAATGGTAGTAGTAAGGCGTTGATCAACCAGAAATGGAGAAAGACGAATGCTAACAACAACAATAGTCTCCTCCGATGTTTCTACTTCGCTTGTTCAGCGAATTTGCACAACTGTGCTATGAAATGACGACCCTTGATTTGGACTACCCTCAATTGGGTGAGTACAGCTGGTGGTATTTGCAAAAATTTAGTACCTTGTGTTTTTTCGACAGCTAGCCGTTAAGGAAGCTATATTGGTTGTACAATCCTGCCAATTGTATAGCATGAGGTTCTAGATAATTTTATCATGCGAGTGGAATCGGTTTAGCGATTAGCGCAGGTTGGAATAAGTGAGGTCTTCGTACAAGAACTACACTCACAAGCGACGAAATGTTGCATCTGTGAGCGGTAAAAGCTTGTGAATCATGTGCAATAAGCTCTGCCGCCACCATTTCGTTCAGGGTTGTTAGGGATTGATTGAGCTTATAGTGAGATTGAACTCCATTTTGAAAGAAGCAGTCTGAGTGACAGGGAAATTGACAAATGTGGAATCAGTTGGCCCGAGTAGATGCTTACAAGCAGAGGTAGGAAATTTTATCTCACTTTTGACGATAGCCACTTGCTCTCTGCGATAGGACAGGTAGTATCTGAGTCAGTTGAAGAAGTACACGATAATTGTGTTAACAGCGTACTGTCCAGACGAAGTAAATGCGTTAAGTCTTAATACATTGGACACCCCAGATGACTAACTTGTCCAGCCTTTGCTAAGACAAGTTGTGGAGGATCCATTTTAGATCCAGGGGAAACTGGCGCTCTAATGCGCTCCCGCCCCACACACACTCTTACTTTCACCTTTCCTTTTTTTCTTCCAAATAAAATAGATTTGTTTCCGTTAATAAAAATATATATAAGTTTCTTTAATTTAAACTTTGTTCTTTTCCACTTTAAGTTCGTTACAACTTTTATTCTGACGTTAATCCGTATTTACAAAACTTCTTTTTTTGTTCACTCCTTTTTTAAAAACTTTATTTACAAACTTTATATTTTACTTTCTTGTACAGTATATTTTTTAATTTTACAACTCTCCACTACTCTTGATTTCCTTTTTGTGCGTTTTTAGAATTGCGCGTGATGGTCAGGTGCCGGTCTGCTTCAAACTGAAAACTGCCGCTAACGCCAACCTGTAGCTCGGCAGTTTTTTCCTTTGTTTTTGGTTTTACTTTATTTAAAAGGCATTTATTGCAATTTTTGACAAATTTCGCAATGTCTCTTGTCATATTTTTCCAATAGTATTTTGTTCTTAATTTGGAATATAATCGTTTTGTACCGCAATGACCGCCTAACAAAGGGTCCTCATGATAAATTGTCATAAGTTTTTGTTTTTGCTCTGTTTCTGTTACAGTTTCTACAGAGTTTGTTAGTATTATTTGCAATGATTTTAAAATTTTATTACCGCTCATTTTAAAATTTGTAATCGAAAATTCTTTGAAAAATATATCATTTTTTGGCCATTCTAACTGCTTAATATTGTGGCTGCCGGCTGCTTTTTCCAGCCTCGAAAATAACTCATCTAAATTTGTTTTTTCGTTAGCATTCACAAAATTAAGTAAATTTAGTTTTTTATGTTTTAAATGCGCATAAATTTGTTTATTGGAGATCTCATTATTTTTATTAAATTGTATAGTCGACTTTATTCGCGGTATCTTTTTTGAAAAATTGTATGAAAATTTGTCATAAACTTGTACTTTAGGCGTTTCGCAAAAGTATCAGTAAAATTATCGTCTTTATTTTGTAATTCCTTTTGTTTGGTTTGTGATCGCGTTTGGACTGCTAAAACATGCTTTGTAGATTCTTTTATTTCGTCTATACTAATGCGTCAAAGAGCACCAGCCACAACGTTAGATTTTCCTTTTATATATTCAATCGTAAATTTATATTCTGACAGTTCTAATCGAATTCTAGAAAGTTTAGAGGAAGGGTCTTTCATGTTAAAAAGATAAACTAGTGGTCTATGATCAGATTTTACTGTGAAATTTGTACCGTAAACATATGGACGAAAATGCTTTATAGCGAAATGTATTGCTAGGAGTTCTAATTCGATAATTGCTTTTTTCTGTTCTGCTTTATTAAAAGATTTTGACGCGAAACAAATTGGTAAATCGTTATCACCGTGCTTTTGGCTTAATATAGCGCCACACCCACTCTTAGAAGCATCTACTGTAATTATAAATTCTTTTGTGAAGTCAGGGTATTGTAGTAGTTGAGGAGACATTAATGCTTGTTTTAGTTTTTCGAAAGCGTTTTCGCACGCTTCGTCCCAAACAAATTCAACTTTTTTCCTATTTAAACGATTTAAAGGCGCTGCCAGTGACGCAAAATTCGGTATAAATCGCCTGTAATAATTTGCAAATGCGACAAATCGCCTAACCGCATCTTTGTCTTTTGGCTTAGTATACCTTTTAATAGCGTCTATTTTTGAATCGTCTGGCAGCAAACCTTTTGACGTACATTTATGGCCTAGAAAAGTTACTTCAGAACGAAGGAAATTGCATTTGATTGGGTTCAGCTTTAAATTAAACTTTCTACAGGTTTCGAAAACTTTTTCCAAATTTTTAAGGTGGTGTGTCTCACTACAACCAATGACGATAACGTCGTCAATACACATAAAAGCCTGATTTGGCGAAATGCCTGAAAATGCTATTGACATCATACGAGAAAATGAGTTTGGTGCAATGTTTAACCCGAAAGGTAAAACTTTCCAACGAAAAGCTCCCCGATCTGTACTGAAAGAAGTTACGTCTCTAGATTTAGGGTGAAGGGGTATTTGGTGAAAACCAGAAAAAAGATCTAAAGTTGAAAAGTATTTGGCTCTGCCAAGATTATCGAGTATGTCATCAACGCGTGCTAGTGGAAATTTGTCGGCTATGAGCTTTTTATTGACTGCTCTGAAATCTACGCACATACGATACGACTTTTTGCCTGTTGGATCTTTTTTCGGTACCAGAATTAAAGGACTGTTATAATTTGAAAAACTAGGTTCGATTAAATTATTCTGTAGTAGGTTTTCGACTTGTTTATTGATTTCTTCGCGTTGTGTGTATGGCAAACGGTAATTTTTAATATAGACAGGGGTTTTGTCAGTTAATCTAAGTTTTTGTTCGTAGAAATTATTAAGCGTCATTACGTCGGTTTTTAATGCAAAAATATCAGGATATTTCAAACATAAATCAAGTAATTTCTTTTTAGAGTAAGAAGGCATTTGTTTTGCCAAAATTGATTTAAGCTCTTCTGTACGTTTTGAATCGATAGGTGTATCATTTATTCGATAGACATTGAAGTTTTTAATGTCTTCAGTTTGAATATTACGTACTTGACCTCGTCGGTGGTGTTGATAACTTTTATTATTGGGTTTTTTGTATCAACGATACATTTTGCTGTGAAAACACCGTTACTAAGTTCCTGAGAATCAACAAAAACTGGACTTGTCGAATTTTCCAAACTAAAAACACGAAAAACTTCGCATCTTGGTGGAATTACAAGAGTATTTGTTGAAGTGCTATGCAAAATTGAAACATTTACCTTTTCTGTCCCTTGTCCGAATGTAATTGTGTCATTAGCATAATTGATTATGCATTTGTTCGTTTTTAGAAAATCTTTCCCTATTATACCGTCCGAAGGAATATTAAAGTTGTCATTGACAACATGAAGAGTCAGAGAAAAAAATTTATTTGATGCGATTATACTTGTATTAACTGTTCCTATTGTCGTTACCGTGTCTGTTGTTACGCCTGTTATATTTATTACGTTACTATCGTCTACTTCTACATCGTTTGCCAAACTGGAAATTTTTATTAATGAAATGTCTGCCTGTGAATCTACTAGAAAAGAACATATTTTATGTGAATCGCTACAAGCGACTTCGACGAAATCGGAAAAATTTAAATTTAGACAATATATTGACTGAGAAGTATTTAGTCGAATTGCTCCTGCTCCCTCAGTGTTCGCGCCTGAGGGGCTTCGGCATTTAAAGAACGAACATTGGCTGAATTTCTAGAATTTGAACCCTGATTATTGGAATTTCTGTTATTTCCGGACCGATTATTATTGTTATGGTTGGAATTGCTATTGCCTCTATTGTAATTGCGATTATTGCCTCTGTTATAATTGTTATTTCGGAAATTTGTATTATTGTGTTGCCTATTTGCGTTATTGTTAAATCGAAAATTACTATTATTGTTGTATCTGAAATTACTGTTGCCTCTATAATTCCCACGGAAATTATTATATCTTATTGGACGTGACCGAAACGCTAACACTTGCCGCTCTTTAACTTCCTGATCTCGCTCTATAATCATTTTTGCTACTACGTCCTTTGAGTCTTTGAAGGTTGTTGACGCAAGGATTGATTTCACCATATCTGACCTACTATTTAATCTACAGACGCTAATGGTTTGTTCAACTGCCATCTCATGGGCTTTTGCCTTCGTCATACCTTCAATGATTAGACATCGCTCTAACGAGTCAGAAAGCTCTTCTACCTGCTTTGAAAATTCTGAAAAGTTGTTATTGGTTACTCTTAAGGCTGCAATTTTTCCAGCGACAACTTTCGAGTTGTCTGGCCTAATTTAACTACATAGCGCTTCTTTAATTTGGTTGACAGATTCTATATGCGTTGGTAGGGCTTCGCGAGCTTTGCCTTCGAGCTTGGATTTTAAAAATGCAATAAAAGTAGGAGTTAAGTTTTCGTTAGAGAATACTTCCATTAATTCAACTTTATTTATAAAAGAGCCAAGTGCTAAAGGGTCTCCACTGTAGTTGTCTCGCATAATCGAGGCGCAAGTATTAATAAACGATTTTTTCTCCTCGATTGTGGCCATGGTTGTAACGTTAAGAACCGGAGTTAGAATAGAAAAACTAGAATTTGGAATTACGGGTTGATCAGCAAATCCTAAAAAATCTGCACTCAGGGATAATTTATAATTATTTTCACTTATTAAGGTATCAGTTGACGATGCACTTGAAGATGAATCAGAATCTGAATTATTGGAATCTATATCTTGCTCTGAGTTTTCGGAATCTAAATTTTGCTCTGAATTTTTGGAACTTGAACTCGGATGGGAATCTTTAGAAACAACCTTCCCGCTTCTTAGGTCCATACGCGTTGAAACGAATAGACAAAATATTAAAATTTTTGTTGCAAGATATGTGGAATTTGTTTATGAAGATTGAATAGAAATTGAATTTAAAGAAATTAAATTGGAACGGGTTGAGTTGAGCTCAAAAGAAAATTATGAAAGTATTCTTAAAGGGAATTTATGAAAATATTTTAAATGAAATTTGTGAAAGTATGTAGTTTTGAAAGCTTTTAGATTTTAGTTATAATTATATAATTGGTTAGCGAATACTTATAGCAAAAAACTTTAGTTAGTGAATTTTATTGAAATACTAAAGTTAGTGATTAGTTAATGAAAAGAAAGATTAAAGAAATACTTTACGCTTTTGTTGTCCGCAAATCCAAATCCAATGATTTAAATTAGCTAAAAATTTGTCATGCAAAAAGGAAGTTGTAATTGGAATTCACATTCAATTTAAAAGATGTTGGGTATTGTTTACGAATATATTTATTGAAATGTAAGAATTTATAATTGTACAGAGTGTGAAAGGATTTTGAAACAGAAATATATGGCAAAATTATAATTTTATTTGAATTAAAATGCAAAGATTATAGAATGGCAAATATGTTTGTACAGGGTTAAACGGACGCACCGCTTTTATCAAAATTGTCTTGTTTTTATTTTTATAAATACGGGCGCACCGCATCTTTCCAAAATTGTAATATAAATGTCCTCGGACGCACCGGGATAAAAAAAAAATATGTAATATTTTTACGCGGACGCACCGCTTTAAAGAAAAATTGTAATCATATCTTTAACAAAATTTTGTTTGTATTCTTTTGTGATGGAGCCCACTGTAGGGCAGAGTGGGACCAAAACTAGAATCAATTAATATTAAAAAAATTTTCTGTTTTTGTCCGACCCTGTCCCACAGTGCCTACCTGAAATCTTACGCATATAATGTATGTCTATAAATTTGATGGATGTATTGTGTATGTATTTATTAACCAAAAAAAATTTTTTTGAAAATGGTATGAAAATTAGTTTTGTAACGTTCAGAAATTGAAAAAGTAATTTTAAGTATTTTTATAAAATGAGCTTAGATAGTATAAAAGTGAGTTTAAAAATTAAGAAAAATTCCATACCAAAATGCCTCTGCGTTTTACCGTTTGCTGTTTTTCTGCTGCGTTTGGTGTATTGCTGCTGCGCTTGCTGTTCTGCTGCTGCGCTTGCTGTTCTGCTGCTGCCACCTGATAATCTGCCGCTGCACTTGCTGTTCCTGATGGCGTCACTAGCCTACCGCTATTCGGTTTCTCGATGTATGGTGGTTTTTCGATGTATGGTAGTTTGCCGTTATGACGGTGGCGTGGCTTGTGCCGTTACTAAAGTGGCGTGGCTAGTGCCGTTTTTCTACTGAATTTAGTACAGTTTATGCCAAAACTAATATTTAATTTTTACTCTTTTTTTTGTTTTGAATAATATTATTTCTGCTTTGATTAGTTCGTTGTATTATTAATTTTGAAAATTCTAATTATTTCCGTTTTTTATTAAGTTTTTATATTATGCGTGCATGTTTTTTTTCTAAATGTTCTTATTTCAATCCATATAAAGATTTATCATTTTCACTCACCAGCCACTGCCAAAAACCACCGCCACTGCCATGTACCGTTTTTGTTGATTTCATACAAATTTTTCTTTTTGCAAATTTTTAAATGTGTTAATATTTTTTGACTTTCTGATTTTTAAAAAAAATTTTTTTGTAGATTTTTCTTAGTTTTACAGATTTATGTAATGGTTTTAAATTTTGATTTTTTTTGTATCTTTAAAAAAATTTTTGTAAATGTTTTTTTTTTTTTTTTTATTTTAAATTTCTGTATTTTTTTTCCGTAGATTTTTATTGTTTTTAAATTTTTTTGTAGATTTTAAATATAATTTTTTTTAGTTTTTTTTTGTAGTGTTTTTGTAAGTTTTGTATTTTGTGGAATTTTTCAAATTTTTATATTTTTTTGTAATAGTTTTTTAATGTTTTATATTTTTTTTTGTAAAAATTTTTTTTTAAATTTTGATATTTTTTTTGTAAATGGCTTTTAAATTTTTGTAGTTTTTTTTTGTTGTAGATTTTTGATGTTTTTAAATTTTTTTTGTAGGGTTTTTGTATATTTTGTATTTTTTTGTAATTTTTCAAATTTTTATATTTTTTTTGAATTTAAATTTTAAATTTTAAGTGGGTATTTTTTTTTAATGCCCACGCCTGTTGGGAGGCTTACCTCCTTCCGGCCACTCGCCGCATTTCCAGGGCTTCGGCCCACGGTCGCCATGTGGAGGATCCATTTTAGATCCAGGGGAAACTAGCGCTCTAATGCGCTCCCGCCCCACACACACTCTTACTTTCACCTTTCCTTTTTTTCTTCCAAATAAAATAGATTTGTTTCCGTTAATAAAAATATATATAAGTTTCTTTAATTTAAACTTTGTTCTTTTCCACTTTAAGTTCGTTACAACTTTTATTCTGACGTTAATCCGTATTTACAAAACTTCTTTTTTTGTTCACTCCTTTTTTAAAAACTTTATTTACAAACTTTATATTTTACTTTCTTGTACAGTATATTTTTTAATTTTACAACTGTCCACTACTCTTGATTTCCTTTTTGTGCGTTTTTAGAATTGCGCGTGATGGTCAGGTGCCGGTCTGCTTCAAACTGAAAACTGCCGCTAACGCCAACCTGTAGCTCGGCAGTTTTTTCCTCTTCGTTGCTTAGCAACGAAATTAATGATGGCGTCAAAAATAAAATCATAGCGTCGAACAACGGCAGTTTCAACCAATCAGAAACTCTCCACATTGCTCGACTCTAACAATTTTAGTGATGCCAAGTGCATTTGATGTATGGTTGCATCTTGCACATTTCTAAAGAGGGTTGCCAATTACAATTTATTTTAATGTATTTTACTTTGGCACTACAAAGTCATAAATAACTGAGTCCGAAGGCATTCGATTCTCTGGTACAAAGTTTCCAAGCTCGATATCTGCACCATGATTTCTACAGCGCGTCATCAGAAGCTATCTCAATCGTCGTATCCTTATATGACAATCTTCAGAGGGCCCGAGGACCATAAAAGTCACTTGCGGAGCCGCACAGGAATCAATTCTGGTTCTCGATCTCTTGAAATGCTTGACGATTCATACTTAGGGGTTTACGCAGACGACATTGCCGCTGTTAATAAAGCCTGAAACGCAAAAGAAGCATACGTGAAGCTCAAACAGATCATGATGCTCGCTACGGTGGCCGTTAAGGTTACGAAAGACAACCCTGCTCCACCGCCCTCTAACACCGATGCCGGGTGCTTCCAGGGCAATGTCAAGCTAATTGCCTGTGACGACGCCAGGTCGGTAAACCTCTATAGGGCCGCCGTCACGCTGATAGGGGTGGTATAACCGGGCGCGCGCCTCAAGGTGGTGGAGGCGCGTGATATCCCCTCACGACCAAGGGCTAGAGCCTGGGTTCCAGTGACGCCAACGGACCCAGCTGATATCCTGGAGCTGCTCTAGGATTACGTCCAAAAGCCGGGTCGGCACTGAACGGACTCCAGCGCTGAAACCATAAACTTGCTTATGGATACACACTTCCCAGCAAGCGCGGGCGTATCTTCAAATATAGTTAGCGGAGGGTCACCTAATGATCAGCTAATAAGCCAAGACGATAAAAGGATTGATTGGGCTTTACAGACCTTCAAGCCCTATAAACCGCCGGGACCGGATGGAATTTTTCCGGCTCAGCTACAGTATACTGCCGAACTTATAAGGCCTTGAATAAAAGAGATGTTTATAGGTTGTCAAAGGCTCAATTACGTACCAGCATCGTGGAGAGAAGTCAACGTGGTCTTTATCCCCAAGGTAGGGAAAACGCCCCACTCTAAACCAAATGATTATAGGCCTATAAGCTTATCTTCTTTTCTGCCATAAGCACTCGAAAGACTCCTAGAGGACTACATCAGGAGGAGGATTCAGCCATCGCTTCTTTCGCAAGCTCAACATGCCTATACTAAGGGTAGGTCAACTGACACGGCCTTGCACTCACTGGTTTCCGTTATCGAAAGGTCACTAGACTTCAAGGAATACACACTGGTGGCATTTCTAGATATAGCGGGTGCCTTCAACAACGTTCTTCCTGAGGCCATCACCTCGGCGCTGGCCGATCTGGGGTTTGACGCTTGCCTGGTGGAATTTATATACAATCTGCTTACGCCGCAGACCGGTCGGCAGAGGCACTCCGCAGGGCGGCGTTCTCTCTCCGTTACTTTGGGTGGTTACCGTCAACCAACTACTACGCCTCATGGAGGCAGAAGGTCACCAAGTGATCCCGTATGCATATGAGATCTGTGTCATCTTGCGGGGGAAATTTAGGCAAACTCTTTGCAACCTAATGGAAGGGGCACTATCCAAAATTTCGCACTGGGCCACAGCCACAGGTTTGGAAGTCAACCCGGATAAAACCGAGCTTGTCCTCTTCACGAGGAGGTACAAAGTACCAAATCGTACACCGCCAAGAATTGGGGGTACGTTCTTAGCGTTTAGTATTTGGGAGTCATTCTGGATAGGAAGCTATTATGGAGTGACCATATACTCGAGCGATCCACGAAGGCAGCAGCAGAGCTGTTCACCTGCAATAGGCAATTGGCACCTCCTGGGGATTCTCCCCTAAGGTGACCTACTGGATTTACACAGCCATTGTGCCCCCGATTCTTCTTTATGGTGCCTTGGTCTGGTGGCCTGCACTAGCTTAAAGTACCTCTCTTAAAATGCTTCAAAAGGTGCAACGGGGTTCGGAGCTCTGCATTACCGGGGCTCTCGGCTCCACTCCAGATTCCGTTACATATATAGATGGATACATATATACATAGATAGATACAGGCCAAGCTAATAAAAGCGTGTTAAAATGAGCTCCAGTATGCTAAAGGAATGCGTTTTTCGCATTATGTGCAAGGTTTCAAATCTATGACTATTGTGGTCATAAGTTCAATTGACCTTATGTCCGTTAACCTTATGTCACCCCACCATCACATTATTGCATTGTTATCGAGCCTTGACACGTGTGCAAAGTTTAAATCAAACTTATGGCCATTCAAAGTGGTAATAAGGCCAATTGACCTTATGGCCGTTGACCTTATGTCACCACACCATCACATTAATGCATTGTCATCAGTCTTTGATACGTATGCAAAGTTTCAAATTAATCAGACTTCTAGAAACCGGTGAAAATTAAGCTCAAACATTCCGTTACATACATACAGACCAAGCTAATAAACGCGTGTTAAAAAGAGAGTGGATTAGATAGCAAGAAGAATTTAAAACGACTTGAAGGTATGACCGTAGGCATCAGGAATGTGCTGCGTGTTGGTGCAACATGTTGCTAAAGATTTACGCGGTATTATAGCTTTTGGGGTAAAAACTATGAAAGGACTAATGACGAAGAGTTGAAGTGTTAGTATGAAATATTAAGCTTTGCACAACGAGTATCGAAGTTGTATCTTTTCCAAATTTTGACAACCTAACCAAAAAGCCCTTGTGACGCCTTAACCATTAAGAATAAATAAATAAAAAAATTGTTCAGACTAGCTACACTATAAGTACGTTGTCCGCTTCCTAAAAAATACTATGATTACTTTCTTGCACGAAAAAATTCTACTTTTATTGTACTGTGTTATTCAAAGATATTGACAGAGACTAAAATTATTCCTGCTGGGTGGTAATAATGAATGTATTTGTCTATTTGTCTACTGATATGTTGTTCAAGTAAATGTTCAATAACCTTTGGTGGTAGGCGATATTGTTGTTGTTATGTAATACGCATTTTTCCGAAGCGATTAACAATTAATTTTCATTTTGTTGTTGGTGTTGACAATTTGCAATTGCTTGTCGCTGACAAATCGTTAAGTAAATGATTAACGCATGGAAAGACATACAAACAACTGAAAATTATTGAATCTATTGACCGCTGTAAATTAATTAGAAGTTCCTGAAGAAGACGGACTTAGTGGGTCCTTAAATTTAGTAGATAAATACTTGATTATATTATTAATTGATTTCATTCCATAGCAATTTATAGCTTACTCAACCCAATTGTCAACTCCACCTACCTATTTTTTTAGCTACCAAAGCTCTGATGACCTTGAATTCCTCTTGGAACTAAGGTATATGGCGGGACTGCCTAGAAAGGAATTTCTGAGATGGTCGAACTTATATGTTAATGATGCTTGTCACCTGAAAATACCGCCAAAGGCCAAAGGGCCAGCAACATCAATAACACTTTCCAAAACCTGAAATAACATGCGCAACTGTAGAGGCCAAAGTTGCTGCATACACAAAGATAGTAAGATCCACCATAGTGTAGGGAGAAAGAATAACTCTGGTAACTGTACAGAAATCACTACCAAAAACAGACGCTTATATAGAGGGAATCGGAGTGGGGATCTACTGCCTGGAATTAAGATATTCATACCCATTGGACATTATTCGCACATTTTTAAGGCCGATGTTTTCGCCATAAGCTGGTGTGAGGAGATAAACCTGCAATGAGGCTACAAAAATGAGAGTCGTTATACTCAGCTGCAGTACGGCCGCGCTCAAGGCAATTGAGATTAGACCAGCAACAGTCTCTGAGAGCGTGGAGAGTTAGAATCGTTTAGGGCAAGTGTCGGCAAAAATGTTGTGTGGATGTATTAGTGAGAGCGCTTTGATCGCACGAACCAATTGATTCACTGATCATTCGCTTGTAAAACTGCAACGGCTAAGCACGCAATAAATAATAAATTATTGATGCGCACAATGGCAAGCGAATATTTTATGTTGAACAACGCCTTTGGGCAAATTCAAGGGGGTTTATGCTACAAAATATTTTCAGCGACGTATGTAAATAACAGCAAACGACATTTTGAAAGTTCGCATAAAAACTTAAATAAGTTGAATGCAACAAAAAAATTAAAACTTTTTGAGGAGACTGGCATTTTTTCATATTAAATTAGTTAAATTAATTCATATTAATAAAATGTATTTTCGTAAATACGTGCATACATTTTTCGCTGCGCAACTAGCGATACCAACACTCGATGTTGACACGCCAACTGCTCATTGCAGACTGAACCATTCACTAAACAAAGAGCGCAGGCTATCTGTGTGAGCTGCTCACCATCTTAAGATGTATGAAACGCCGATGCCTGGTTTAGGGGCTGAGAACATCATTAAATTGGCTTGGGTACCAGACTACAGAGTAGTTGATTGAAACGAAGAAGCGGATGGACCGGCCAGAAAGACAGCGGTCGAAATACCTATAGGGCCTGAGCTCATCATAGCGTTAGGATCTCACACAGTAAAGGAAGAATTCAGGCAGGAGGAGGCACGCCTTATAAAACGTCATTGCCTTGGAGCTACAGGCAAAGGCACTGATAGAGGGACAACACAAAGCTATACAAAGCCATGATTTACCTCCCAAAAAGAATTCATAGAATATTGGCAGGTATACTCATAGGTCACTGTACACTAAATAGCAACATACAAAAACGAGGCATATGGTCTAATAATCTATGCCCGTAATGCGACAGCGTGGGCAAGACAACAGAATACATCCTTTCCTATGATGCATGATGCATCGATAAAACTGGAAAATAAGCATACACACGCTCTCTTAAGCTGAGCACCGTCCTGGATTTCCTCAGGTTGTCTTGGATAAGGTGCTGTGAAGGCGGTAAGGGCGCAATAGACCTCTATAGCTCACAGTGCATTACCACATAACGATTTATCTATCTACACCAAATATTAAAACTTCCAAAAATTTCAGAAATATTTGAATCCTTAAGCTGATGCGTTTTTTAAATGGGGCAGGTATGGACATACATTAAGATGTATAGTCACATTTTGTACACCGATAAGTCATATGGAAGTGTAGTCCACATAATTCAGAAGCCATACATATAACCTCACTAACGTTGTCTTTATGCATATTCACATTCATAAAACATGTACAAATGTTTTATGTCATTACTTCTTGCAACAAATCATCTATGACACAATTTTGAGACTCGACAATAGCAATTTCTGATACATACAAATACATACATTTATCAAATTTAATTAAATCGCTTTTCATAGACGTTTATTGGTTGTTTTAGTATAAATGATTGTGACAGTAAATGTTTCGGTAGTTGTTAAATATTTATGTGTCAGCCCGGCAATCCGTTTGAGCTGAATGGGAATTCGGTAAAGGTAAACACATGCTGATGGCAATTAAGGAAAGACCAACTACCACTCAACCAATTGAGAATGCGTTCAAAGGGTCCGAAAGGAGGGGATGTTGTTATTGTTGCTGTAGCGATAAGGACACTCCCCGAAGGCCTTGGGATTTGATATGACCACATGAAACCATCTAGGCCATCCCGCCCTCCTACCCCTAGGTTCATAATGAAATTAGGGTCACCAGAGCCTCGGCTGTTAAAGAAACGGGCCTCGCCACGGGTAGGTGAGGTTGACAATTGTCACAGTCAGCTTTTTAGTTGTTTTAGTTATATTATATAAGGAACTTATAACTCTTTGAAATGCAGGCGCTTAGTCTACCAAGCAAATCTAGATCCTTTGGTAAAGTCACGCTGTTTTTGTGGAGTATTCACTACTCTAGTTCGTAACCTATATTCACAAGCATCAAAATTCCACACGCTACTGTTATCAAGCATTATCCGCGCTACCACTACAAACAAGCATCGAGAAAGAAAGTAAAAGTGGCCGCATACATGCATTTCGTTCGTTCTTGCTGGCCACGAGTGGGTAAACTTCTCAACTGTTTTATCATGTCTTTTCATTAAGTGCTTTCGTTGGATCCTCTTCCTGTATCAACAGCCTTTCTTTCCTACCATACACTTGCTAAGCTAGATCTTTTCAACTGACGACTATTTCGAACTAAATTGATACTAACTTTTTGAGTAAAGTGTGATTAGATGGACTTCTGTAATCTACATTAGACCCTGCCGGTATTGATTTTGAGATTACGTTCTAAATTAAAATTAATTAAATTGTCACAAAGAACTAAATGAAGTGCATTACATACTTAAATAAAATTATTTCACATTCCCACAACGATCCTCTAATCCTATATAGCGAACCAAAGTCTGGAGTAACTCAACACTAACCACCCCACACAATTAATAGCAACTTAGTTACTCGTATTTCTATTACTACATAAAACAGCAATTGTAAATTGTTCTAATGAAAACAATCAACAACACGACGGAAAGTGAAATGTGAAAGGCAGGAAATGAGTACGAACTTTGTCAAATTTGACTTTTAAATCTACTGTCAATAATTTGTGCCCCTTTTTTTCCGGACAACGACACCAGCAAACAAGATTTATGTGTTTCACACGTTCTATGCGCCGTTGACAGCCGATTAAAAAAGCAACAAATTGACAGAAAACTATGCAAATGACAAGCGAACATTTAGTAAATGAATGTGAGTGTGAGTGTAACAGCATGTAAGAGTGTCTGTTTTCAATCAACTGTCAAAACGTACAAACTCATATTCTACAAACTTGAGCACAGGTAAGCAAGATGAAGAACGGACGTTTGTGGGCTAAAATTATGCCGCGTTGTTTGTTGTTGTTGTTAAGTGTTTTATTTTGTGCTTTTTAAATAAAGAGTTTATTATGAATTCCCCTTTTGCCACTACACTTTTACATATTATACGTAATTTTGACATTTTCAAGACGCTTGCTTGCTTGTCAGCATATGCTTGAAACGCCTATAGGGTGCGGGTACTCTCTAGCTGGTTTCAGTCACTCGTTCACTCATTCGGTAGATGCAATGTTGCCGATAAAAATCGCTGCCTGCCACACGTACCCTTGTCATTTGACAGCTTAACGCGTAATTAACGCTCTATGTGAAGACGAAAGCGTCTGGCGGCATAACAACATCAGCGTTTAGCGCGAGTGCGCACGTCGAATGACAAAGCGTAATGAGCGTAAAGAAACCGCACGCGGCAAGTGCATGAAAGAATTACAGTTGCATAAGTGAATATTGAAGTAGCATGATAAGTCAAAAAGAAAGTGAAAAAAAATATCATATTACCTTTGACCATATCATCTTTTCTTCTTCTTCATTATTATTTTAGAATACCTTTTTCCCGTGGGTTTGTCTTACATTTAACTTTTTATTTTCTCCAAAAAAATTTTTTTTTGTGTTGCCCTTTTTATATTTTTCAAATAATTCAAATAGTCGTTTGTTGTTAATCTTAAGTACGAAAACAAATTGAAAAGTCATTCTCATCAGCGTCAATGCACTGGCAGCTTCCTTCGTCAGTCGAAAAGTCAAATTTTGAGTAATATTTTGTGAGAAATGGTTATGAAATATTTTGTTAATTTAAAAAACCAATTTAATATCAACTCCCAAACTGTAAACAAAATTATTTCATGCGTTATGCCTCCAAGCTGCTCACGAAAGAGACAGCTGATGATTACTCCACCCGGCTCTCACACCTGCTTGAGATCGAGCAGTGGGCGTATATTTCTATCATATTACGTACCGGCACTGCTGACACCAAACGTTGCCAGCGTGTCCGCAAAAACAACTGTCACAATGAGGAATGTCGGGCTTCCTCGGAAAAGAAGGACGCGCTGTATATTGGAGCGTTATCGTGACGCGAATAAGGATCAGAAGCGCCTATTTAGTCGCAAAAAACGCGAGGCAGAATGGCGTGAGTACGAGGAGCCTAGCGTACGGTAGACAGAAGCCCATAGTGAGCCAACTGATAGGACCTTATCAGTGGGGCTTCAGACCTTATAAATGTACTATCGACCAGATCTTTACGATGCGACAGATCTTAGAGAAAACTCACGATAAGAGAATCGACACTCACTATCTTTTTGTCGACTTCAAAGCAGCCTTTGATAGCGCGAAAAGAAGATGCTTGCTTGCTGCTACGTCTGTATTTAAGTGTCCTGCAAAGTTGAGCAACACCATCAGCTCCGTAAGGATTTGGAAAGATCTTTCCGAACCATTCTAAACAAAACCAGGCATCAGGCAAGGCGACGCCCTTTCAGGCGATTTCTTTATCATAATGCTGGAGAAGATAATTCTTGCAGCAGAAATAAACCATGATGATACAATCTATTAAAAAAGCGTACAATTACTGGCGTATGCGGATGATATTGATATTGTAACGAATTTAATGCAATTCTCCTTATTTGCAATCTTCTGTTAACGTTCGAATCACTAAACTGTTGAATAAATAACAAAAGTAAAGTCTTCGGCCGAAGAACAAAAATCACTCTCATCATACCTGTCCAGATGTATGGCTCGGAATCATGGGCGTTGTCGAGAGAAGATGAGATGGTTCTTGGAACCTTGGAGGTAAAAGTCTCCAGTACTTTCATGGCCCTGCCCGTGATGCCGACGGCGAATTTCGGAGGAGATATAATGATAAACTATATGAGCTTTATGCAGATATTACGATAGTGAAGCGAATAAAAACCCAAAGACTTCGGTGGTTAGATCATATCAGGCGAATGGATGTACACGCTCCGGCCAAGAAAGTATTTCAGCCGAAACCACAGGTAGGAAGTAGAGGATGTAGGAGACCTCCACTGAGTTGGAAGAGGCAGGTGGAAGAGCAGTTGATTTCGCTTGGTGCGTCCGTTATCGTGAAATGGAGATAGGTGGTGTGCCTTGTTATGAAACTGCCAAAATTGCTTTGGTGTTTAAGCGCCCGTTAATGATGATGATCACAGTAGACCTCTGGACGGTCAAAGTAAGCATTTTTTTCAGTGCCTCTATATATCCGATAACTTCTGATTCTTAACCGCATCGTGGGACGATGATAGTTAATTTTCGATTATATATGTGTTCAAGACAGTGGTTAGTGCTAGAGTTTTTATGCTTATAGCTTGTTTCGAAGAAACTTTGATTTTGAAATGTGCAAACTTCTTGCGATTTTGTCACCCGGATTGAGTGACTAGGGTTTCTTAACGGTTTCCAATTAGCGCCAATTATTGAACTTTCTTTCAGAAAGTTGCGTTGAATTTTCAGTTTAATTGTGAACGAGAAACCCCTTTTCGACATTTTATTAAGTCTGTGGAAGCTGTCTTGTTTTATTACATTTCTTTCAAATCAATTCAAAAGCTAAAAGCAAAGTTGTTAAGTAGAATTTATTGTTTATTAAATGCGTTTATCTTAAAACCATTTGTACAAATTATGTGGTAAATAAGTGGGTGTAGGAATATTTTAAGTCTATACACTGGGACACATC
Source organism: Eurosta solidaginis (assembly GCF_040869045.1). Taxonomy (NCBI): domain Eukaryota; kingdom Metazoa; phylum Arthropoda; class Insecta; order Diptera; family Tephritidae; genus Eurosta; species Eurosta solidaginis. The sequence goes on from NC_090320.1 coordinate 16,563,977, forward strand.
CAATAAAGAACCTTTAAACATATTTAGAGTTTTGTAGTCTTTTTTAAAGAGTTTTACGTGTCTTTTCATATTTGTTGTGCATTGTTTTTTATATTTAGTTGCTTTAGAACTCAAGTTGTTTTTTTTTATTTATTCCCATTTTTTAATTCTTTGTTTACCCCATTTATTGCCGAGTTGTGTTAAACAGTCTAAATAAAAGATTATTGTTATTTTTATTCTTAGATATTTCAAGTGCATGTTTTTGTTATTGTTGGCACTCAAATTCTTACCACACACTTTAAAATCCAATGAGAATTTTATTGTTATTGTTTTCTGTAGTTCTTAGCTCTTAGTGTTTCATGCTTTTTTATGTGTTTGTTGCTACTTTTTTGTCAATAGTCTCGTTTTTAAGAGTGAGGTCAGTGCATGGGATGACTTCTTTGAATATTCTTGTAATATTTATATTTGTTGATTATTCTTCAAGAAATTATAAATATCTTTTTTAATTATAATTGTAGTCGTGTACAGCAACTGAATCAAAATGGTTGAATAGTTCTGGTTACAAGACTTCAAAGTTTTCCTTCAGCGGTTATGCCAGGTATTGTATGGATGCTAAAGTGGAGGTAATAATTGAGGCTGCTGAAGCGCCTGATCGTATTGTTGTTAATTCGACCGAGTTCTTTGTCAAGCGAACAAATTAGTTTAGTCATTTCAACAGAAGAGAAATTGTCGCTCTTGAGTTAACAAAATTCTGTAAAATTGACAGATTCCTAATCAATCTAACTGATTTTTTTGTTAACACAACTGATCTCACTGGTTATTTCAACAGCGATCAACAGTCAATACATGAGCAAATTTCAAAGAGAATTTTACGCTCACTGCACTCTCTGCTTTGTACTTATGTATGCTGTGTACTATATGTATGCACATATTTACGTATGTATATGACGGCCATCGTGGTGCGATGGTAGCGTGCTCCGCCTACCACACCAAAGACCCTGGGTTCACACCCTGGGCAAACATAAACATTTTAGAAATACGGTTTTTCAATTAGAAGAAAATTTTCCTAAGCCGGGTCGCCCTTCGGCACTGTTTGGCAAGCACTCCGAGTATATTTCTGCCATGAAAAGATCTCAGTGAAACTCATCTGCCTTGCAAATGCCGCAACATAGGTACTTTCGTACAAAGCTGTCGCAACAACTTTTTTTGTTCATTTGACCGTTTTAGTCAATTACTAGTCAACGATTTGTGCGCAGTTGATTCATCATCTTATTGCGATGGATAAAAATTGACAGACATTTCGGTTGAAATGACCCGTATTTCGGTTGACTTTACCAGTCTTTTTCTTTCAGTGTATATACGAAATTATATGGTGGACTTTGAAGTTTCTAGCTGTTAAAATGGGGCACAAATAACGAGAAGTTTTTTATCTGAACAATCGTTTGTATGGGATACATACCATATATCCGACCGATCTCTGTGATTTTCTCAGACAACAAGAAGTGCCATATACTAAAGCATTTGGTGAAATTTGAAGCTTCTAGCTGTTAAATGGGGCAGAAATTACGACAAGTTTCTTATCTGAACAATCGGTTGTATGGGATATATACTATATATGCCACCAATCTATACAATTTTTTTAGACAACAATGAATGCTCTATACGTAAGCATTTGGTAAAATTTGGAGCCGCTAGCTGTTGAAATGGGGCAGTAATTATCAAAAGCTTCTTATATATGATATAAATACCACCGATCGCATGAATTTTTTCAGACAACAATATGTGCAATATACGAAAGCAAATGGTGAAGTTTGAAGCATCAATTTAATAAATTGAGGAAGATTTGACAAAAATCCTCTTTTCTGAAAAATCGGTTGTATGGGGGATATATGCTATAGTGGTCCGATCAGACCGGTTGCGACAAATGTTTAATCGGACACCTAAATAACCTCGCTCACCAAATTTTATCAAGATATCTCAAAAATTGAGGGACTAGTTTGCATACAAACAGACAGACGGACAGACGGTCATGGCTAAATCAACTCAGCTCTTCGTCCTGATCATTTCAGTATACTTATTGGCAGGTCTATCTATTTTCCTGTAAGAACTTACAATTTTGAGATTCGTGAAAAACTTAGATATACCATTTCATTTTCATTAAGGGTATAACCAGGCATGCTTAACGAACGAAACGTTAATTTGACGATCTTAACGTTAATAAACGAAACGAAGTGACTTCGTTTCGTTTATTAGCGTTGATTATCGTAACGAAATGATATCGTTTCGTTCGTTAAGCATGCCTGGGTATAACAAATACCATATGTTAAGCTTAGGCCGACACATGTCATTTTAAGACTTGAATTAAGAAAATCGGCACCGAAGATTGACTGTGTTGCTTTAAACAAAATAAGGTATTTTACTTTATATACAATTCTTTTTACGGGTTGGTATAGAAAATGCCTAAAGCATCATAATTGCAGCAACCGTGTGTCCATGGACTAAGAAAGCCTTCTCTTGTTCCTTCGTCAAGGCCTCCCTTTTTTGCGCTAAGCGTGCTTTCTACGAAGTTAATGATTTGCTGGCACTCTTCTGGATCGCTCAACACTTTGCTGTAACATCAACGACAGTGGTTTGGCCGAATCTTCGCTCGAGCATTTGCGTCGCACTTAGAATCTTCGACATTTTGTATCCTGCGCAAATATTATTTGAAATTCGTTGTTCATTTTCCCATCGTTGTTGCCACAACTTTAATATTTCTTCCTTGCCTTCTTTGCTAACGACTTTCATGCGCTCTTGATTCGTCTGCTTTTTTGCTTCCCACAACCTGCTTCTTTCTAGCGCTAAGTGGTTGTTGTTGTTGTAGCAGTGCTTCGCCCCACCTAATAGGTGCGACCGATCAAAATTGTCATCAATATCCTCTAACGGGAGTCCAAGGAAACTTGCTGTTTCAACAGGAGTGGACCATAATGAAATTACAGAAGGGTTGAAGAAACTGATTGAAATTTGAAATTTGAGCGCTAACTGGTCGGTGCTGTTTGTTCCGCATACCACTTGTACGGCTGGTTCTGTTGTAGTGCGTTAAGCAGAGGCTACTCTCAGAGCTTATTTTGTCAGCTGGTTATCCATTTTCTTCATAAATTTTATGATAACAACGACACAGAAACAGAAACATTCTTCAGTCGTATAGAATATTGAAACTAATAGCCTCCTCTTTCCTGCCTGTATAATTCAGCAATATGAGAACATGAATTCCTAAGTAGTAAGCAAGTTCGATCTTTCTTCCACTTCATAAGAGACGGATTTTTTGCTTTCCAAATATCATGCTTCAATGCCTTTTTTGTTCCAATACAACATCTATGTTTAAACTGTACGTATCGAACTATTGTAGTACCATGAAAACTTGAATATCTAATGAGGTAATAAATTGTATAAAATCTGTCTCGGTAGCATCTCCTCTCTAGTTTGTCTAGCAAAGTATCGGTGACGGTTATGTAGCCGTTGCTGCAGTGCTTCAACTTCAGGTGCTGGCTGCTGGTACTTTTCTTAAAGGTTATTTGTTTGCCTTAGCGACTGGTTAGATCAGTCTATTCAACACTTGAATGTTACAGGTTTTGGTATAATTTAAAGAACATATCTGTATGTGTTTGTATATAATTATATCACCCGTACAACCGTACAAATAAATATTCAACAATTTGGGGTCGGTATCGCCTACACTCAGAGAAAAAATCGTTCTAAAACGAACGAAGCAAGTTCAAAATTAAGAACATTCGTTGACAAAAGTCTGTTAAGTACATTTTTTCGTAACTCGTGACCGATGGGCTTGTTTTAAGAATGGTTTTTCCAAGCACACCGTTCGTATTTTATGACCAATTTGGTATTGATATGTGAACCTTCTGTGCTCATTTCAAGCACTACTTGGGCTTGATTTAAGATCTTTCGTTCTAACGCTTTGAGAACGATTTGTGGTTGATTTAACATTTTTCGGTCTCAATTTAAGAACCGTTTGTGTTTTATTTTTGTGGGTGGTCCCCTCGCCCCCCAATTTTTCCAATTAGTACCCTTTTATTTATTTTTTTTAATAATAATAATTTTTTTGTCATTAATAAAAATATTAATAACAAAAAAATATTATTAAATTCCAAAAATTAAAAAAAACGCATAATATGCATTTTTATGGCTTCCTCTTATTGAGAAATTCTTCTTTTTATTGATGTAATCTGATTATATACTTAAAACATTTCATAACAAGTTTGAGAATTACCCATGCATATGTGAATGGAACTGAACAAAAAATATGAGTTAAAAAAATATAACATAAAAAAATCGTTTTAAAAACTTCAGAGTTTGACGGTGTTCGAACTCGCGCCACACAATCGCAATCGTAACATCATAGCCGCTGGGCCACTACGAACAAGGTTGTTGTTTTAAGAACAGGCCGTTCGCTTTTCAAGAACAAAAAAGTAAGCACATGAACAGTTTGAATTGAGTCGGGTGGTGCTGGATTTTAGAACGGCGCTTTTCTCTGAGTGTAGTCATTTATGTTTGTAATTTAATGGTTTGAATGGTTTTCCAGTTGCAGCCCACTCACGTGTCGTTTTCACAGGAAAAATGTACATATCAACGATGCACTCAAGAGCTACATATCACAGCTCTTTTATTTATAGTGAAAGCTTCTCAGCTAGTAAAGTTAAATGAATTTAGAAGACCGCCTCAGACTTCATCTGTTTTGGTGCACTCAAAGCCAGTGGTCTGCATCTCATAGCATAATCGGGTTCTCGTTGTGTAAGCGAAAGAGTAATCACTTTCAATTTTTGGAGACCCATGATCTTAACCCTTTTCCGGGTGCGCCGAAACTTCATCGTGAGTTCAATTACCTTCTAAACTAACGATGAATAATTCACTACATCATGTTCTGATACTTTAACTAATCAAACACAAGATAAAATCCCACATTTAAGACCTTCGAAGAATATTTTCTGACTAAAATAACCTGCATCGCAGGAATCGAATCAAAATTTCGATTTGCATAAAGTCTCAGCTACTAAACTCATTTACATTAGGTCCGATGCCATCGTTCAGCATAAGCCTAACGCATTTCAAATATTAGATTGAACACATTTTTTTATAATTTTAAACTTCCTTACAACTACTAAAGGTTGACCTTTTGCTGACAAAAAATATATTTCCCCATTTTTACCACACTAAGTTGTTATCCACAGGCAAGATGCATCTGCTTTGTCAACCACTCATTCATCAGGTATCTCTGCACAATTGAAAGATACGACAATCTCTTCTTTGACCTTTTGCAGAGGAATCACTTGGAAAATTTCAAAAACAAACTTCTTTGCCAAATTTCTAAGGAAAACACCGCATTGCTCCGAGGGGATTGCTTAATTCTCAACTGCAGCGGAGAAGAAAGTACGTAGCTCCATTGAGTATGCTTTATGGTTATCTTCTCTAAAACTCACACAGAAGTGAGACCACAGCCTATGCGAATCTCCCATTAGAGGGCCGATCCAAAAGACAGGAGCTGGGATCTGTATACAAGTATCAATGATACAGTATATACAGATCACAACTGGCTTTTTCTGCTCCCCACGGTACGGTTTTAATAACGACAGTGATGGGGTCGCGCATTTGATGCACAGCGTCCACATTGCTTCCTTTCGAGTAATACATCAATCTGAATTGGATAGCCATGGTTTAATTAATTGAGTTTAACAAACATAGGTGCATACGTCTTGCTTCGTTGCTAGTTAATCAAAGATCAAACCACTACCACTAGTATGGTTTTACTCCTAATAACACAGTCACAGTTACAATTTTGGTGACCACTGCTCTACACCCAATTTAACCTTATGCATAACATATGAAGCCAAAACAACTATGCGCAAAGCTGTGCACCCCTGGAGTTCATTTTGTTTCACGTTTTTCCTCCAACAAAAATTTAGCTTCTTCATCTGTTTCTAATGTTCGCCAATGCCGCATATTTAATCGTTCATTTTAATAACGTTTTAAGCCATTCAAAACAGTTCGTTATTGGTTTTCATTTTTAATGAGCTGGTTTGTTTGATTCTTTTGCTTTTGTGTTTCTTAAAATTTTACGATTTCTTTTCATTGATTTTTATTCGGAAGTAATTCGATTTTTATGTATTTTGATTCTTATGCTGATTGAATGAAATCGCTTAATAGTGGTAAATAAATTTTGTACTCCATCAGATAAGATCGTTAGATCGTTTTGTTATAGTTTTAGCCCATTTTGATGGCATCTCTTTTTTTCTCATCGCTGCCCCTGAGTCGCAAGACTCTCAACCCACGAAGCCCAAAATCTAAGTGCAGCTCAGCCATAGTCCATATGGGCATACGCACCAACCCTTCGAGAAGTATGTATGTGCGATATGTGCGGAGTTCTTATTATACTACCTTATAAAATAGCGGACCTCGGAACCTGAAGAGCTGAAAAGAACCGAACACCTCTCGAAACTAAACAGAAGGGTAGCATCTGAATGATCGACGGTAACGTGTGGAAATTTTATCAAAAGACTCCTGGGCTTGTAAAAAGAATAGAGGTGAATAAAGTTATCCTTAGTTTAGGTTTCATTTGCTGTCTGAAGTCGAGATAAAATTGCGTGGTACGATCCTGTTCGCTAACTTGGTTCACTGTCATTTCTTGTCTACTTTGTTTTATATAGCAAATTTAATAAAAAGTTAATTTACATATATGTTTATGAATTGCTGCGTAGGAGGTGGAGTGGGAATGAGATTGAGAGCGAAAGTGAAAGGTGGAGTATGAATAGGAGTTGGAGGGGGAATGAGAGTGAGAGCGAAATGTTGTGGAAGCAGAAGTGTGAGTACGAGGGAGATACATGGTATGAGGGATGGGCAAGAATAAGAAGAAAAATGGAGGATAAAGTATACGAGAATGGTATGCACAGAAAATAGAGGAATCGAGGATCACTTTTTGAATGTAGGAAAGTCAAAGACAAAGTCTGCCAGGTACACTAGGTCTGCATATTTCAAATATTTATTAGCAGAGGTCACATTTTATAAATACATAATTGATCTAAAGTTTCTTGTGCTCGAACTGCAGAGCATTATTATTATTATTAGGCCTGGAAGCACTGCGACCTTTGTGTAGATCTATTGTGCATGACCTTTCCGCCCAATTTTGTATGTGGAGGCTTTTAATGTATCTAAGTACCTCTTCAGGCGTTTTACTACACATCGCATAGGGATTAAGAGTCACACCACCTAGATGGGAAAGAGAGCGAGACATTCGCAGAAATGTAAACCGGCGTTTCATCCTACACCTCACAGAAATTACAAATTTGAGTGTCGGATAGATTTAACTTAATTAAGTGATATCTCAGACCACGGTGTACCGTTTAGTGCCCAGTGAGAGTTCGTAAGTCTTCCCTGATTTTGGCTGATACCTTCGTTGCCGGAAGTATAAACAGTTTGGCTTGTCTTTGCGCACTGGGCAATCAATCGACTTCCCTGGTGTGTGCTTTTGTAAGTCCACAAAAGGGCTCTGGACCATAGAACGCTGCTGTAGCAACCTGCCTTGCTAGGTTATCTACCTTCATGTCACCAATGTCCAGTAACCCATCCTAACAAAGCCCTGTTTTTGGATCCCAGGCCAGTAAGAATTTCAGTGCAGTCATCCGCTAGCTTAGATGTAACTGTGTAGGATTGCAACGCACGGAGGGCATAAAAAATAGTAATAAAATATGCTCGCCCATCATATTTTAAAACATTCTAATCTTAATACTTTATTTTGAGCTTAGCTATGCCTTTACAAAAAACAAAAAAAAAAAAAAAAAAAAATATGACAGCAATATATTTATATTCATGCTTTTATTGGTAATAAGTTATACTTCACATATAAATGTCACTTTTACGATTCGTGTAACAAGTAAACTCATAAAATAATAAAATTAAAAGAGATGAAAAAGTATTGTGAAAAAAAAAACAAACCAAGAGCTTTATGAGTTCCAGAGAACATAAGCATAAGGAAAAAGAAAGCAAGTAAAATAAAAAACTTACTTAAATTGAAGATTTAGAAGCGGAAACTGGGCTGCCTCTTCTTTGCAAGCTGTGTGTACTTACTACATGGCAGTCAGAGAAGGAACAAATTTATTAATGAAATTTCGAAGAAATATGCACAAAGGACCGTGCTTTATGGAAAGAAATCGAATATAAATAAAGAAAAATTGCATGACTACAATCATCAGCGGCTATCTCGGCGCTTGGGTAGCTTAAAGCCGACTGTAGGCGTTAATTGTAATTTTACTTGCAGTGTTGATGCCAAAGAGTCGTGTGAGCTAATAGCAGTTCGCGGAATTAACAACCATTTTTCGTCTTCAATTGTTCAATTTGGTTTGTATGGGAATTATGCCATCCTCAGTGTCATTTTTTTCATGTTTGTTTAATATTAATAAATAATTGGGATTAGTGCATTGCTAACTATCGTCATCTTCTTTTAGCGATAAGTATACTTCCTAAAGTTTTTTGGGAGTTGTATCCTTGTTTATGATGCTTGACGGCGTATTGATTAGGTACGTTGCAGAAAACAGCAACAGCAAGATATTAGCCCGACCACCTTGGGAGCGATTTGATATGGCCACGCTGAACCCTCTATGACATTCAAAAAATGCCATATTCAAGCACAACGCATGTAGTGAAACAATCAGATAATTGTTTTGCGATTTTTTTTTGTTTCATCACATTTTTTCTATTCCGCGCCATAGAAACAACAGAAAAAGCTACACCTTAAATTATTATGCTTTCGTTCGAATCACTGAACTGTCGAACAAAAATACTCTTTATTAACAGCACTACTATGGTAGTGGATTTTCATAATGTAAAGTATTCGAGTACTTCACTTATAGCGTGTTGGAATCAAAGTGGGTCACTATTCCCTAGCTTGCGCTACTTTTATACTCTTAGTTGCTTAGGGCGCCTTTTTTCCACAGAGTTTAGACTTTTTGTGCACAGCTTTCTCGACTAGTTGTTGATTTGCTTCTCTCATAAATCTGAACCCACCTGCGCTGTTGTCTTCTATGTATATGTGTCATTTCATCTGCGCTGTTACTGTGTATGTGTATGCGCAATGTTGTCTGCTCTCTTAGCTGCTCTCTGCATGTGTGCGTAGCTATTTGTTGTCACGTCTGCTTGCATTGCTGTTGTGAAGCATATATTTATATATTGGGAGTAAGAACTGGAGTGGAGTAGGAGGGGGAGTTTGAGTGCGAGAGGGGAAATTAAATTGGTTATTATTGTTGTAGTGATAAAAACACTCCCTGAAGGTTTTGGGAAGTGCTATTGATGTTGATGATCCTTTGTCTTATTCAGCTCCAGTACTTTCTGGGCCAAATCTCCATTAAGGTGTAAGCGTGGCCATCTCGAGAACGATTTAATATGACCGCGTTGAACTTTCTGGGCCATCCTACCCCCCACTCCATAGTTTTATGAGGAGGCTGAGGCCGCCATTGCCTTGGTTGCTAAAGAAACAGGATTCGGCACATGTAAATTGTTGGTTCCATCGTATTAATATGTGATATCAAAGCGTTCTCATACTCTAAATATTTCGCACCTCTACACAGAGTTCAAACAGCATTTGAAGCAATCGTAAATGCATGAGACCTGCTGTGAAAGTGAAAAATGTATTTTTTACTACAAAAATGCTGCTGACAGCTTCTCCTTATGCCTAGTTGTTGTTCATTCATGTTTGGCAGCTGATCGTTGACATTTGTTTTTGTTGTTGTCATTTGCCTATAACATTTAGTCACTGTTGCTGCAATAAAGTTTTATGACAATCATCAATGAGGGAGCCATGTACCAAATTTAATGTTACTTTTAACTGAAAAGCTAGAGAGGTGTGCACCTTCGCCTCACCTTCACGTATGCTGCAGTTTAACAGTCTGCAGAGTCTCACTTTGAAGTTGCCTCCTTTTTTTATTTTCTATGCAGGTGAAATTGCATGACATTCTGTTTGCACAAGTTTATTGCGTCCACTTGATTGTGCCTCACCATATAAAAATTATTGGTATGGCAAAGAAATTTATTGTTGCTACCAGCTGGTGCTGAGCAAGTGGTATTAGTTTCATGGAAATTGTTATGTATGCTAGGTGGAAGTTATTGTCTGGTCCACCCTTTTCGCGCCAATCCACGAAACCTTTTAGAAATATATTGCGAGGAGAAAGAGGAGTAGAAATATGCTCAACCCGTATGTCGCAAGAGGGGACTAGAGTCGAACCGGAAGTAGTTGCACCAGAAGGTGCTAGTACAGTTGCGCACTGCGTTCATAGCAAAGGCCTGCTCATAGCCTGGACTGCTTAGGCGGGGTGATGATGTAACTTGCCGGATCTAAATATATCATCACTCCCCAAAAACCTTCTGAAACTTCGTAGGTTACAAAAACGAAAAAATTAACATGCTTATTGCTCAATTTTGTTGCAGTCGGGAAGAATCACTTAAGTGGTTGGGTATATTTAGGTTAAATGATCTCTTTTCCTAAATTGAAGAAGCTATCGTTGATAAAAAAAAAGAAAAAACTAAACATTCAGAGCCTTGTACCCCAGATGAGCGCTCATCTAGCTCATTCCTTCGATTAATGCTTGGAGCGTAATAAACGAACTTATGGCTCACACCGCATAGTTTAATCAAATGTTCGAACCCCACCGTTTTACCATTTTTCTTCACGAAAGTAGCTGGTTGGACGACCTATATAGTTCAACGTGGTCGTATCTATTCGTTCTCGAGACGGTTGTACTAGTATCTTAATGGTGCTATTTTCCGGAATGTACCGTGTCTATATCAGACAAGATCATAGGCATCGGTAAAACTCTTCAAAACCTGCAGCACTCTCCTTAACGCTTCAAAGAGAAAAAGAGTTACGCCTAGTTTATACAGCCAGTACTTGTAGGGGCCTTGTCGAAGTTCCCGAGTTCTTACCGATGGCCCACATGCAGCACTAAAGGCGATGGGAGAATATTCTAACCCTATGCTCAGAAATAAACTTCCAGACAGCTCCTTACTCAAACTTATTCAGAGATTTTTAACCATATCAGACAGAAGCTTCAATATTCTCGAGTCTAGGCAGTCTTATATAAGAGAGCTTATACATTTTCGAAAAGTTACCGAGATTGATAGGCGTGGCTGGTAGCTGGTTGATAATCATGTGGTGATGTCTGCTTAATGTGCTGCAGCTGAACTTATCCAGAGCCGCAACCCTCTTATAAAACAACCACTTTAGAACGAATAACCAATATCACTCTGAAGATGCCACCACGTCGACACCGGGTTGTCTCCAAACCAAATTCGGCCACCATAACAACTTCGAACGTTGTTAAACGCTTCTTAGAGGTGCATAGATGTTTCCAAAGTGAATTCTTATTCTGATATATCCCTTCCTATTTTCCGATCGAATGTGAAACCCTTACATAAAGCAAGCTGCTAAGTAGGATATTACTTCGCTGCTTTCGTTACTTGAGATCTTGGATTTTCGCGACATTCTCAAGTCTCGCTCTTGTTCGATTTCCGTAAGCTCTTTACAATAGTAGCATTGCAGCGATTAATTTGAATGTTGAAAAGTCCGCAAGCCTTACACTGAAAGAAACAGACTGGTAAAATCAACCGAAATACGGGTCAATTCAACCGAAATTTCTGTTAATTTTTTATCCATCGAAACAAGATGTTGAATCAACTGCGTACAAAACGTTGATTCGTAATTGACCGTTTTAGTAGTCAAATTAACAAAAAAAGTTGTTGCGACAGCTTTGTGCGAAAGTACCTATGTTGCCGTATAATTAAATAAATGTTAGGAGCGATAACCTCCAAAGAGATCTAAGGCCGAGCTTCTCTTCCAATTTGCGTCGTGCTCCTCTTGATTTTCCCTACAAATTGGCGTCCCGTCCGGACATGTTTTATGCCGACTCCGAACGGCATCTGCAAGGCCGATGAGTCTTCACTGAGAGCTTTTCATGGCAGAAATACACCCGGAGCGCTAGCCAAACACTGCCGAGGGGCGACCCCGTTTAGAAAAATTGTCTTCTAATTGAAAAACCTTATTTCTAAAATTTTGATATTGCCTTGCCCGGAGTGCGAACCCAGGGCATATGGTGTGGCAGGCGGTGGCACTTACTAACCGAACGTCAATTGTGCTTACATCAAATATGCTGGCACACATTAAACATTATACACTTTATTATTTTGTTTTATTAAACGCACTTTCACCAAATTTTATATTTTATAATTTATTTAATTTATAGTTTTGAACTTTGCTTTGCAAATAGAAATGAAAATAGTAGTCACAAAAAGAATTCTCAATTCTTTCAGTTGCAACTCAGCTCATTCTCAATTTCTTCTCTCGCATGTAGTTGCCACACTTGATTGTTTCGAACAAAATTGTATAAATGTTTGACATCACATTTTAAATAGAGAACTTGTAAGTTATAGAAAAGTAAAGAATCAAATCGCTAGATGGTAATTCACCACTGGAGTAACTTTACATGTAATTCGGCATGTTTAATTTTCGTAACATTTTAAGTTGAAATGATTTCAAAACAACTCAAACTTTTATGTTGTCGGAAACATCAGCATTAAAAAAGGATGTTTTTTATTATCTTATTAAATTCGTTCGCGTGGGTGAAAATCCGTATAAACTTGAACAAATTGTTGCTCACTTTGGAAAAATCCTGTTCGTTCAAGCAAAACTTTTGCAAAAAGAGGGCGCAATTTTCCATTTCGCTTGGAGGAGAAGTTGCGAAATTGTACCCGATAAATAGGTGTGCCGGTATCTCATAATTTTTTGCACAGTAAATTCAAAAAAGGGTTTTTCCTTTTGTATTGATAACTGAAAAACTAGTTTTTGTTGTTTTCCCATTTTGTGTGTTTTTTCGATTTGGTGGTTTTCTCCTTTTGATATTTTTTTTAAACAAGTGGCACCATCGCCATAAGTACAAAGTAGAAAGCGCAGTGAGCGTAAAATTCTCTTTGAAATTTGCTCATGTATTGACTGTTCATCGCTGTTGAAATGACCAGTGAAATCAGTTGTGTTAACACAAAAATCAGTTATATTGACCAGGAATCTGTCAATTTTACAGAATTTTGTTAACTTAAGTGCGAGAATTTCTCTTCTGTTAAAATGACTAAAGTAATGTGTTCGCTTGCCAAAGAACTCGATCGAATTAACCGTAATTCGATCAATTTCATCGAATCTCCGTTAAGTCAAGAACAACAGAACCGATTTGTTGATTTTACTAGCACCATTTCTTTCAGTGTACGAGTAATCCAAAATACAAGAGCTGACTTCTCGAGTTTCGAAATTCTCGTTTGTGCTTGAAAAAAAAAATCGTATGCTCTGTCGAATACTCCCAACGTAATCAGAAATTCGATAGCCGACTTCTTGAGTATTCCAAAATTCGAATATCTCGCAAGAGGCCGCTACTCGTGTAAAACTTCTTCAGAAACAAATTGATAAATCGTAAGCACTAATCCTTTTATCGAGGAGATTTTCGCGAAGGTTTGGTTTGCAACTTTAGAGCTATTAGGTGCACGCTCACACTAAATTCTGTCAATTTTGTAATAAAATCGATTTTATTAGCAACTGTAATTGTATGTCCTATTTACTCGTGTTAACGTGCAAATACGTAAATATATATTTATTTATATGTGCATGTAGCTAAGTAAGTACATATGTATGTGCATATATGAAGCCATTCTTCTTGTGACTTCCACTGGCTGGCTCTTCGGTTGAAAATGATTGACAGTCCTGTCAATAACATGCAAGTGGCGATTAACGGCTTTATAGCTATCCATATATTTATGTGTATGTGTTATTTTAGATGTGAGTGCCCTGTAATGAAAGTCTACACTACTCACAGTAAAAAGTATTTCAATTCACATGATGTATATTGAAACGATTTTCCGTCATCTCTTTGTTTCGAGACAAACCAGTTTCAGTGTCGATTTTCATGCACATACTTTTGCCTACGACTACTGACGCATAATAGCCTACAACTTTGAATAGCCGTAGGTTTGATAGTATGAGCATAAGCTAAAATATGTCTTACTTCAATTGAGAATAGACCAAACAGCCTCTTCGAGTCAGTCAAATGTAAGCTTTCAGTAAAGAAGTTAGCCTAATGTCTGTTCATGCGTCTGAGCGGAGCATGTGGAAGAATGGTGCTTGCTCTTTTGCTAAAGAAGATTCTGTCTAGAATGAATTCCGGGAGGAGTAGCAAGGGAATAGGCGACTTTAACCAGTTTTAATCTCCTTTTATGGGTTGATAAGAGACCAATTGTAACTGTTTCTGCTTGGACAGGTACAGACTTTGTCAGCTACTTTTTGATTGGTTGTTCCGCTGCCTGGTGCATTATCTACTAGAAGTGATTGCTTCTAACTGCCCTAAGATTACACGACACTACGTTCAAACCATTTGACTACTTAGGTCGATAAATCTACTAATATTTTTTACGGAGCGTATTGCAATTTCCTTAAGTTTTGACAGTTTAAAACTTTCAAACCAAGAGTGTAGTAGAGTTTGGCATTCAAACAAATATCGAGTGAATGATGCTTAAAGCCCCGCCACAGCTTCTGCATATGCTATTGAACATAATCGGCATTCCCACTTAGTTTAGGTTCAGCACACTAATTACCGTGATTCTGGCAGTAATTCTTAAGATTTTTTTGTAGAACGTAAATTTAGTTTTGTTATACTATAGGGGGCGGGGAAGCACCAGTTGCCAAACTATATCCCCTTGAATCTGTTTTTTATGTTCATATTGACTGACTGCATCTTGATATCCCCACCAGCGTCCAGCAATCACCCAGCCTTGTAACGTAGGGTTACAATAGCATGACCTCCTCTATAACTTCCCTTAAGCCTAAATATATACCGCAGCAAAAAGCCACTGATACACGGCAAACATCTCACCGCGGGGGAACAACAGTAAAACAAATCGCTGATGGCGACCAGATGGCGAAATTAATTCAGATACCAAAACAAGCATTCATCTCATTCTGCGCAGCTTAGTCGGAGGAGGTGTTAGTCCAGCGTCGCAAAATCATTCCTCTCAATATCGATGTGTCCAGGCATGCCTTATGAACGCCAGCGAGGTTCAAGCCCGATATCACGTTCGATTTTAATGTCTTTTAGACAACTTGGCTATCGAAAAAGATTGTTACATATGTCTGTAGGACCTTGCTGTGCTGAAGGAGTATGGCTGCTCTCTCAATGGCATAAACCTGCGCCTGGAAGACACTGTATGAGTCGGGAGGCCTGATTTACCTGCAGATGCTTTGAGTAAATTCCACCTCAGTTTCACTTTCCATTTTTGAACCGGCTGCATAGGCCTTCCTTCCATGCCTACCTCAAAGTAGATCTTATGTTCTGCACCTGAAAGTAAACAACCGTTGTGATATGGTCGGCGTCGGACAATAGTTCAGTTATGATCTCTTTATTCCACTTAACATCTCATATATTATCGTCGCATATTTGGATGACTTGCACATGTTTGATTCTCTCAATTTTAGATCCCCTTTTTTGACAAGTCCCTGCAAGAAAACTTGTACGGCACCAAGTGGAAAATTATTTTTAGCCCTTCCTGAAATGCGTTGTTCACCGGGTATTCCCAGGCACGCTAGCCTATGCACCCTCCCAACTCTCTGTTGATTCATCTTTTGATTACTGCATTGATTACTTCCAGTAGCAGTTGTGAATGTTTATACCACCTCTGTGGAAGCCGATGCTTACGACACTGATTTTTATATTAATATACGCTTATTTTATGTCTTGAAAAAAACGCTAGAGTATATATTTGTAGTGCTTGGATTTTTCTGTGAACCCTATGAGCTGATAGATAGCAGTTTCAGTTGAACTAACCTTCATATACATACTCGTTTTGTGCCAGAGTAAGTGTGGGTTCAATTATGAGAATATCCAAAAATAAACGACAAAGTGCTAGTTTGGATGCGCTACAGTGAAAGTTTCCTACAGGGTCTGCCGAAATACACACACAAACATATATGCGTGCGTTTGAGTACGTCTATGAATTGTCAGCGGATGACAAGTAAATTGCAAGCAGCCGAAACAAAACGTACCCAAATATCTATGTATTTGCTTACGCATACACGCGTGTGTGTGTGTGTGTGACATGCATCAGCAATAAGGCGGAAGGCAAATTGTGAAAAATAAAAATAAGTAAAAAGGCAATCAACAATTGTACCAACGTTACTGTCACATTCATTCAACCTACGAATAGAGGTAGGTAAATTCCACATGCGCACACACACCTTGTCATTGTTAGTGCTACTGCTGTTGAAAGTGACAGCCGACGTATTACAACAAAGTCATGTTTGGTTGTCAGTGAGGTACAAATGGTTATACATACCTATGTACATGCAACCACATTGCTGTTTGCCTTTTGCGTTTTCAATTTTTATTTTGTTGCAATTTTTGCCTATAAAAAGACAGCGCAAAAGGTGTCCTTACAACATTCACACATACATATACATACCCACGCGCAGACACATTTGTACATATGACAAACCAATATGGGTCGAACGTTTGGCGATCCTTGTGCGTAATCGCTTTCGTAATCCTATACAGTGGCAAAAGTCTAGAACAATTCGCATATACCTCGTCATTACATTCATGTGCGGAATGTTCCGCTTACCCCACCGCACAGTCACTTTTGCCACACGTCATGTTGACACATTTTCCACTGTCAAAAGTAAATTGGCTTGTAGCGGATTAATCATTATATTTACTATTGTTATTTTAGATTTTTTAGTTCTTTTTGTAACTTTTTCCTTTGTTTCCATTTTTGTCGATTTTTTGATTCTTGTTTGGCTTAATTCTCTTGCTGTTTTTGTATTTAATTAACAGTTTCCAACATTTCTCTGAATATTTGTCAAAATCCGACCGAAGGTTTTGTCTTTAATTTTCTCTTTACGTTGTTTCCTTTCACGCTTAAGGAGAAATCGAAAGCAGCTCATTTGACAGCGTTTGTGAAGACTCTTTTTCTTCTCTGGCGACCTGAAACGCCTCATGTAACTAGGGAGTAGTGGCGAAATGGCCTGGAGGGTTTAATGTCGGCATATTAAATCGCCTATACCTTAACGGTGCTTATTACCAAAACGTACCATATCTATATCCGGCAAAGGACCATCAACATCGATAACACTCAGTCTTCGGCGAGTGTCTTTATCGCTACGACAGCAAAAACCTGCTTCTACCTCCTCATGAGCCTATGCTAACGGAGTGCTCTCCTGGTGGATTGATAGTCGGCACTGTGCTTGTCAGCTGTCACTCACACACGGAACTCACTGACTTCACGATTTCCTTGCTTTCCACGTCAGACTCATCGCATTGAAAGCTATTGACTTATTTTGTTTTGTTGATTTTCCGACTGGGTGGATGAATGATGTATAAAGCTATTGTCTTACATGGGTTCCCACTTTATTCTTATTCAGTCTATACAGCTATCTTCAACATTGGTTTTCGACTGATGCAACGTTATCGTTTGATCGTATCGTCTAATGTTCCACCGTTGCGTCCCAAGGCTGCCTGGTGCTCAGATGACTCCGATTAAATACAAACGACTATACCAGCTAGCTGAATACTATCCAATAGGCAAGCTAAGCACTACACTCCGCATAAGAGGCTGATCGTTTTTGGTGCCCAACCTCTCCGTCTCCTCCAATATCGCGGTACAGGGCAGTTGCAAGCAACTAAGCCGCTGCTCACAAACTTGGGCACAGAGTGCATGCCTTAGCGATAAAAATATGTGCTGGGACTACATGCATTTGCTTTAGGACAGAATCAGTAACTTTTTCTGGAGACGAGATTAAGATGTGTTTTTGCGAACTTTATCACAGCGTGCACTACTGTGACGGTACGGTCTGCGCTCAAGTTGCACCGAAGCATTGAGTCTCGTTGCAATTGGTAACGCTATGTTCTCCGTCAGCAGATTTACTGGTGGAGTGTGCAGGATTTTCAGGAATCCTACATACAAAATAATTTTGTTGAGGTACGTTCTTTTTTGAGTGACCGTCCACCAAGCAAGGACTCCATGGTATACGATACGCTTTACTAATGCTGTAAATATGCAATGAGAAAGAGAGAGGACGTTGTACATCCCAGCATTCTTTAACATACATAAAGTTCTGTTTACGCCTTCTTCAGTCTCTTCCCCACGTTGAGCCTCCACCACAACTTACTGTTTGGTGTGATTCCTAGCTACTTGTTAAAACGTTTTTCCTGCAGTGTCACACCTTCTAGCTTAGGCCTAGACCAACTTGGGACGTTATACCTCCTAGGTGTACTGATCGAGTTAGTCAGAAAATTTCAACGATATTTTGAATCTTAAGGTAGCCTTTTAAATATATAATGTCGGTAAGCTAAAGATTTGAAACGCCAAGAGGAGGTCAGTGGACAATACAAAACGTTCTATTAAAAACGTTGCAAACACTAACCACTTCTACCAGAGATGCGCTCAAGAGCTTCGTAAAGCATCGGAAATAAAATAGGCTTACACCTACATTCCGCATGAGCGCAGCGAGCAGAGCAAGTAGTGAATCAACGTTCGCTTGCGCTTCAAACAGCCAAAATCTCACACGTAAATTTTATACTCAAATTTTTTCTACCATTCTCCTCGTTCACACACATACTTGATGCTTTGTTGGCTTTGTACTTCACTGACTAAGACACATTGGAAAGGCAGTCATGGACCAACCATGCCATTAGACGTCTGTAATCAAGAAACATCATCTCATCGCATCGAATGAAACAATAAGGTTCCACGCCTTTTTCGCAAAACAGCAGTAGCAGCAATGGAAAATTGAAGGAAATTTCTATAGAAAACGTAACTCTTTCCACGCTTCCGAGCATATATATCTCCACTATGTATACTTTTGTATATCCGAAGTCAATGCTCCAATTGAAAAACCCTTCAAAGTTGGTGCCTTACAGCCACAATGTCAGCATCTGCCAGTCAATACCGAGTCAATTCAATATTATGTCCGATGGCTTTCGGCTGACATTAGCTACTGATAATTAATATTTTATGCACACGTCTGCGCTGATTTTTATCATCTTTATTGTATGAAGAATATTTCTACTACCAGCCCTTCTAACGAATAGCTTCCGCTTTAGAGTACAATAACACTCTTGTATATACAGAAGCGAACAGAAAAAGAGTAGTGGCCATTTTTATCAAATTTCTTAATAAAAAATCCTTTTTTTGTTTTCGATATTTTAGGAAAGAACTTCTATAAATTTTGTAATAGAAAACTATGCAGTTCGATCTCAAAAACGTTTTCGAAAAAATTTGATTTTGACAAATTTTACAAAATTTCGAACATTATATTTGGAGTTTTATAAACTTTTATTGAGTATGCAGTCTTTTAGCCCAATAAATTTTAGTCGCACACTTTTTTTCTGAAAAGAGTTTTAGAGTTTCCTCCATACAGAGTATGAAACATTCTTTTATAAGGAAAAATTCTAAATCACATTTTGGAAATTTTTTTTTTTCAAAATTCAATACTATTTCGGAGGATCTAAAACTTGTACTTTGTTAGACTAAAATTGATTGAGCTACAAGACTGCATACTCAAAAAAATATATATATAGCAGGAAATTTCAAATAACAGCTAGAAACTTTTTGTATAATTTTTGGAAATTTTCGAACTTTTTCGAAAACGTTTTTTGTCTTATACTCTCAGAAAAACACAATCAAAGAACTTGAAATGAAAAGTTTGAAAATTTCAAATTTTTTTTTCTGAACTTGCGAATTTTTCTCGATAACGTTTTCGAGATTGATTTGCATGGATTTAGCTACAGAACTGTGTTTTTTTCTAAAGCTCTGAAAAAAATCAGAGAACTTGAAATAAAAAATTCGAAAATTTCGTAATTTTTTTTCCAAATGTTTGAATCTTTTCGTTATAAAGAATCCTTCTTTTTTGTTTTCGAAATTCTAGGAAAAAACTTATATAAATTTTGTAACTATGCAGTCCGATCTCAAAAAGGTTTCGAAAAAATTTGTAAGTTGTCAAAAATTTTACAAAATTTTCGAACATTATATTTGGAGTTTTCTGAATTTTTATTGAGTATGCAGTCTTGTAGCTCAATCAATTTTAGTCGTATTATTTTATTTTTTTCAAAGTGTTTTAGATTGTCCTCCGTGCAAAGTATGGAACTTTTTTTTATAAGAAAAAACTCTGAAACACTCTTCGGAAAAAATTTTGTCAAAAATCAATGCTATTTCGGAGAGATCTAAAACTTGTACTTTGTGAGAATAAAATTGATTGGGCTGCAAAACTACATACTCAAAAAAAAAAAATCAGAAAACTTCAAATAAAAGTTAGAAACTTTTGTAAATTTTTTTGCAAATTTTTGAGTTTTTTCGAAAATATTTTTGAGATTTATGAGAACCGTTTAAGCTACAGAATTTATCGGTACTTTTCTTATACTCTCAGAAAAAAATCAGTGAACTCAAAATGAAAAGTTCAAAAATTTCAAAATTTTTTTTTCTGAACTTGCGAAATTTTCTCGCTAACATTTTCGACATTGATTTGCATGTATTTAGCTACAGAATTTGTACACGTTTTTAAGCTCTGAAAAATATTTAGGGAACTTGAAATAAAAAATTCGAAAATTTCATAATTTTTTTTCCAAATGTTTGAATCTTTTTCAAAAACGTTTTTGAGATTGATTTGCATAGTTTTAGTGACAGCATTCAAAGCAATACTTTCTTAAAACCAGGAATAAACGAAAATGACGAAATTAAAAAAAAAAAAGAAAAAAAAAACTACCACTTCTATTATTCCATACGCTACTGTAAATATTTATGTAAGTTAGTATATGTGGACATTGGTGGAGCAGCAACCGTCTGAAATTCCGATAAAAAATTACTTTCAACAAAAATGCTACGCTACGCGCTCTTGTTGATTTTTAAGTATCGTAGTCACTTTGCTGCTACTCATAATAGAAAAAAATAACAAAAAAAGTAGAAAAATTATCTAAAAAGTCTGTGCAAAAAAAAATATATAAAATACTTAAAAAAGGGGGAGCAAAGGAGTACAAAGTATTAAATTGACAATCTTGATAGCTTGCAGGCTTCTAAAGTGGAAATGTGTAGTGATGGTAAAACACGTCAATACCTTTCAATTCAACACTGCAGGCTAAATGCCATTCAATTTTCATATTGTGGTTGATGGTGAACAGAGGCGTAGCGCCAAGTAGTAAGCCCCCTCCCCCCTTACTTACCTTTCGACAAATTCGGCTCTTTGAAAAGGAAGCATCCAAAGATACAGCTGATGTGAAGATAAGCGATTCAAGATTCAAAAAAAAACTAGTCGTTTTATCTTGAAGAGCTTGATGAGGACCTCAGCCCCACCAACACACGGTCGATGAATTCTTGTGCGTTGTTATGCCCGGAAAACCCTGTTCTCAGAGTTAAATACACAACTTATTTAACAGAGAAATTCTTGACTCAGGCTGGTTGACCTCTGATCTTATCCAGAATCAACCCCGCCATTGTTAATGTCAAGAAAACAGAGCTATTTTGTAATAAAAGTTCGGTTACCTAATTGTGGCTTAATCGTTAGGTAGTAAACAAATTTTTAGTAACGCTATGGACATGCTCAGTCTATGTGTCAGTTCAATATAACCTCACATAAGGAAATTTTCACTTAAGCAGTTAATCTGTTCGTCGGGTTATCACATTAGCTACTAGTCAAAGTGAATTCAGTATTAGGTATTTGTTATCCCATCAGCTGATTGCTTTTCTTTAATATTTTCGATACAACGCCTTGGAACAACAATATGTCAGTTTATCAAAATCAATGAGAATTTTCTTTCGACTTGGCATTCTTCTGGGCGGAGAATCAGGTTGAGTTCGCTTTGTCATCACCTTGCTACTAAGACTGCTGTTTTTCAATAATTTATCAAATCGGTTAAGACAAGTTCGCTCCGGAGAGTGGAGTACTTCTTACCAATGCTGAACATGAAGTTCCGGGACGACACTACATCGTCGACTTCCTTAGAGTTATCACAGCTGTGGCTATCCAAAACAATAAGCCGCTCAGACTGAATCCCATTGAACACTTCGCTGGGAAAGACTTTAGTTAATAGAAAATATGAATTATATGCTTGTCTTCAAGCGCTTGGAGTCAGTCACTGGTCATAAAGGTCTGGAAAGGTGTGATGCCAGCACCGGCTTGCTTAGCTCATCTGAAGTCGAAAAGTTACTCCACCTATTGAACACAGACAGTTTCTAGAGAAGTAAGTACTCTGCCTTTCTAAACATAAGTTTCTCTAATCGGTGCCTTGAAAGCTAGTAGATGTACATTCCTCTCCTGTCTACGCCCTTGTTCGCTTCAGGATAAAATTTTTTTTATTTCTTTTCCGCCATCTTTTGTTGTCTTTGTTTGCGGCGGCATTTGCATTTTTCATGTAACGACAGACAAGTAACAGAATTTTATGCCTCTTCATTGTTTGCCTATTACAAGGCATCAAATATGCGCTGCACTGCCCCGCCAATGGTCGCCTCCAGCGAAGTGCGAAACTCCAATCCGACAGCAATCTGCACTCTCTCTAACGCTCTGTAGTTACCAAAACTTCAAACGTCAAACTTCAAATAGTAATTTTCAGATGCGCCTATAACAGTCGTACATATTTCGCAACGTACTTCTTTTGTCATGGCCAACATTACTCTGTTGCTTCTTATCGCATGTGATATGCCACACAACTCCAAGCAATTTGGTACGACTACATCAAACTCCACTTTACACGTAGTAGACAAAAGAGAGTACAATTTTTTGTATCGATGATGTAGCGATTAATACTTTGAGGATTGAAGAGAAAGATATGATAAGTTTGTGTCTACCGAAATGCGAAGTCTGAAATAAAAACTAGGTGGTTCGTTTGCTCAGGATAGTCTCTTCTCTTTTTCGGTAAGACCTCCTGGTAAAAAACTTTTCGTTAACCAAACATTTTAAAGTTGAAATCCCCTCAACAAAAAAAAAAACTGGGTTCGATTGTCCAAGGTTAGCCCAGGATAGCCCACACTTACTTATTCGTGAGCCCACCCTGGGAAAAAATTTTATAGCAAAACAAAATTTGTATAGTTGAGTGCCCTAAAAATGAAAAAAAAAAACGAATCTAGTGAAATACGCCAAGGAACAAAATAATCAATCATGGCCTATGCCGTTCGCTAGTCATCAAATAGAAATATCCTATAGTAAATAAAATATAAGTGGGAATGAAGAACTTAAAGAGATGTTCATATTATTTTATTTAACCAAAAAAATTATTTTGAATAACTTTCTTCCAATCAGTATGTCATATGTGGAGATTAAGTTTCCTTTAAGCTATTCTGATCTATTGCGTTATAGTGCGAATAAAAAACAAGGTTTATTCCAGCTTACGGACCAACGCTTCGCCAAATTTCCTTGGCATCGTCAGGGGCGTAATATTCTATTTTTTTTCTATACAAAATAAAAACAACAAGAAATGCAATAAGTTAGAATAATAAAGTTTTCAAATGCTTATGAATATACATATATCCATTATTTTATATTTGTAATTTTGTCTACCGCCATATCTTAAGTAAGTTGATTTTCAGAAGTATGTTGTAATTGTTCAATCTGTTTCATTGTGTTTTGTATGTGGATATATGTATATTCATATGCATTTGAAAACTTTATTATTGTAACTTACTGCATTTCTTGTTGTTTTTATTTTGTATAGAAAAATAAATAGAATATTACGCCACTGATGATGCCAAGGAAATTTGGCGAAACGTTGGACCGTAAGGTGGAATAAACTTTGTTTTTATTCGCACTATAACGCAATAGATCAGAATAGCTTAAAGAAAAGTTAATCTCCACAAAATCATTTTGATTTTTATTTTAATTATAAGTATTTTCCAACTTGAAATTTTTTTACGAAAATTTTTTTTCCCAAAGGTGCGCTAGCGAAGAAAATGTGTGGGCTATCCTTTGCTGATATTTGTCAAACGTACCACATAGTTCTGATTAAAAGATTCGTATTTCGAGTTGCCAGTTTCACACAGTTGCAATTTTTTGCTAATAAATTTCTTCCAAGTGTGGGCTAGCGAAAAAAAAGAGTGGGATATCCTGGGCTAATCTTGGCAAACGAACCGCAAAGTTTGTATAAAAAAAAAATAGTCTTCCGGGGTCACACTTTCTCACACAGCTTGAAAATTTTTTATAATAATTTTATTTCTTCCAAAGGCGAGCTTTCAAATAATGAGTGGGCTATCCTGCGCTATTATAGGGCAACCAAACCACAGTGCATAAACAATCATTTAGCATTCTTGTGATCTTGAAATTTTTGATTAAGGATAATTTTTTGTCAAAGGTTGGGCTAAGAAAAAAAGGGTGGGTTATCCTGGGCTAATCTTTCGCAAACGAACCAAAAATTTTTGATTCAGAAAAAGTCTTATTTTGGGGTGTCAGCTTCACACAGCTTGAACATTTTTGTTCTGATAGTTCTTTTTTCAAGGGGTAGGTAACTAAGGGGTATCTCGGACTAATCTTGGGCAAACGAAGCACTGTGTAAAATTCGTATCTTAAAAATATATAATCTTTTTTGTTTTTTTTTTGATTTTCGGTGGTTATTAACCTGAAATTTTATTTTTTTGCGACATTTTAGTTCCCAAGGGTGAGCTTACAAATACAAAAGGTTGGGCTATCCTGGACTAATCAGCCACATCGCTTTTATTAAAAAAATATTGTATTTCGGTGACAGTTTCGCCAGCCGTAAAGACCTGTTCGTAAGCTTAACATCATTTCTGCTCAAAACTTTTGAGAAACTGTTAGATATATATAAGGACCAATATGGATGATAAACTGTTCTCCACAACACAACATGCGTACACCAAAGACAGATCGGTAGAAACGGCACTGCATATGGTGGTTATAAACATAGAGAAAGTCATGTAATATGAAGAGTATGCCTTAGACGTTCTCTTAGCTCTTTGATGGATCGGCCGCTCCGGAGTTCACATAACTGGGCATCTAATGTAAGGTGTTTTGTAAGTTCCACTGATTATTCTTGTAGCGATAAAGAAACTCACACAAGTTTTTGGGGAATCTTATCATTGTTGACTATTCTTGATTGACACGATACGTCCCGATCAATAGCATCGTTAAGGTACTTTAAGCAGGCCGACCATTTTGGAACTAATTTGGTATAAAAACGGCGAGCATTCTAGGACTCCAACTTGGTGTCGTCAAAGCCTGGCCTGCTTAATAAAACGGATAGTTAGTTGTTTTAAGTACATATTTGTTTTATTCTTTAAAAAATTTCAGGTTTTGGACGATCACAACTGTGTATATTATGAGCAGCTCAGCCTGAAAGAAGGCAGGCACTCCCACTTATAATTTTCACTTCTATAAATCCAACAAATTTGTGTTTAGCTGTGTTCTTCCATTATATGAGATTTAACTTCCTTATGATACTAAGTGTAGCATGCTTTTATAGCCTTCTTTGTTTGTATCTATATTTTATTAATCAATATTGTATTTATTGTTGTCGTTGTTTTTGTAATTTCCAATTACCACTTACACCCACGCAAACATTTATGATATGAATTTGATTTTATTTTGTCATAAATTATGCATAAAATTTTGCTGTTGTTGTTGCCTTTATCTTAATGTGCGCCACACGCTGCAGCGAGAAAAACCAGGGAAAAGAATAAAAAGAAAAAAAAACTTTGCATATGCTCAGGCGCTGATAAGGTGTATTGTAGTACACGTGCAAGTGTGTGTGTGTGTGTGTTTGTGAATTGTGCGTTGCTCTACACGCTAACATCAACTTTAATCTTTGCGTATCATGCTTTCGTGGTTGTTTGCTTCATTTTCTCAGTCAAGTGTTTTGTTTTTGTTTTACGCACACCTACTTAAAGTTCAATGCGCTAATATTTACTTTTAAACTTAAAATTTGGCTGCGCTGCTTAGCTTGTGCATAGTGCGTATAATTGAAAGACCGCACGCAAATACATAAAATATTTAGAAGATGCCAGAAGGCATTGCCTGAGGAGTGAATTGATTGATTAGCTGAAAATAAGCAAATTTTTGAATTTTTAACGAGCTAAGTTAAGATTTTTTTTGCGTGGTATAGACATTTCTTGACTGGTTCATTATTTTGCTATTCTCACTCACATATTGAGCTTTAAGAAGTTGAATAGAAGTAGAACTACAACTGTAGATAAATATTGGAAAGAAAAGGAATCTTTCTGTCAAATACTACCGTTCTCAGTGCTCAAAGAGCCTACATATGTACCTACATACATAAGTCGACGCCATCGTTGCTTTGGTCCTCTTGCATTTATCATTGTCCTAGATAATGCTGCTACGGTTTTTGCTACCTTTCCATTGGCATACTCTAAGTGGGATTTGAATGACAGCCTCCTGTCTATCACAACCCCCAAGTATTTTATTGCAGGCAGCGTGTCGATGTCATGGCGGCCGATTCTTATAATGACCTGCTCCACCCTTTTCCTACTTGATATGAGTACAGCCTCTGTTTTTTGTTCCGCCAGCTGCAGTCCATTTTTCGTAAGCCACGATTGAACCATCGCTATGCTTGTATTAGATTTGGCGCATATTTCGCCTAGGTGCTTGGCGGTGATTACCAATGCGATATCGTCCGCGAAGCCGATAATTTTCACCCCATTGGGTACCTTGAGTCGAAATACTCCGTCGTACATAATATTCCAAAGCAGTGGACCGAGCACGGAGCCTTGAGGAACACCGCCTGTGACGTGAAGCTTTTCTACTCCAGCAGCCGTTTCATATTCCAGCACTATACCTTCGAAGTAGCTGCGTATGATCCTACGCAGGTAAAGGCATATGCCTATCTGCTCCAGTGTGTCTAGAATTTTTGCCCAATTGGCAGGGTTGAAGGCATTTTTTACATCTAAAGTAACGATAAGGCAATATTCCTTAGAGCCTTCGAGTCATCGGGTGCCGCTTATGGCTTCTTGGGCCACTTCCTTCGCCATGTTCACAGCTTGGATGGTGGATCTTCCTTTCCTAAACCCAAACTGGTTATCGGAAATACCACCCACATCTTCAATTTCTTTTTCGAGTCGATTATAGAGGACTCGCTCAAGAACCTTACCGGCGGAGTCGAGCAGGCAAATGGGCCTGTAGCTAGATGGTTCCGCCGTATTTTTACCAAACTTTGGCAGCAGGACCAGCTTTTGTCGTTTCCATATTGTAGGAAATGTCCCCTCAGCCAAGCATGCATTAAATAGTTCCGCAAATGTTGGCGTGTTATAAGTGAGAGCTAGTTGGAGTGCTCTGTTTGGTACCCCGTCTGGGCCAGGAGACTTGCGGTCTTGCAGTCTATTCACCGCTTGAAGGACCTCGACGACGGTAACCACGTCAAATGAGTATAGTACGGCGCCTGATGTGGGAGACACTAGCTCCCTTTGCGTGGGAAATAAAGTATCTACCACGTTTCTGTTTGGCATCAGGCCACGGAGTATAAATCATACTTCCGAGGGGTAAAGTCGACTTACCGCCTGTGTGCACTACGCGTCTGTAGCGCCTTTAAAACTGTCTCTGACGACGCAGCACTAATCATCGCAGGAATGTGTCCTATAGACATATTAGCAAAAGAAGCAGCGACGATTTATCGGGACGTAAAGGAGCACGAGAGCGAAGCGGGCAGAACTGGCAGCTCAGGTGGAATGCCTCAACAAATGGTCGCTGGACACACCGATGTATCCCAGATATTAATATATGGATATCTAGAAAGCACGGCGAGGTGGATTTCTACCTCACACAGTTTCTGAGTGGTCACGGATGCTTTAAGGAATATTTGCACCGATTCAATAACGAGCCTAACAACATATGCGATCACTGCGGCGGCGATACAGTAGAAGATGTTTACCATGTATTTTTCGAGTGTCCTAGGTTCTATAGCTCGAGATGCAAACTGTGCAGAATATTTGGAGAGGATTACACTCCTGAAACAATTGTTGGATGCATGCTACAAAGCAAGGTAAAATGGTCAGCGGCGTGCGATGTAATAGCGGAAATAATGAAGTGTCTACGAAGTCTTGAAAGGCTACGGCGCAGCAGCGAACATTGAACAGTCGAGTTGTGTGGGTGGATAACAAATTGCTAAGGTGGAGGGGATCGAGCTGAGCACGTATTGGATGCAAGGCCTCCGTACAATTAGCGGCGTGAGAATGATAAGATAAGAAAATACCATAATATATGTAGGTAATGTAATAGCAAACCAGGCGACGGATTGGAGACAAGCCTCTTCAACCGCTCGAATACTGCCCCAGGTGAAGGAATAAAGCACGGATTGGAGACACGGCCTCTTCAACCGTGCGACCAAAAGCAGTCAACATACACGCAACGACAAACCTACGGATTGGAGACAAGGCCTCTCCAACCGTAGAAACAACGAGTATGAGGGTAAACGTCTCACATGTAATCAGAGTTTATACTCGGATTGGAGAGAAGACCTCTCCAACCGGTGGAAGTACGAGGAAAGCCCCGTTACGTATTGTGGAAAAAAAAAAATGAAATGAAAACCGGAAAAACCGAAAAAAAAATAAAAAAAAAATTTATAATTTATTTACACATATATACATATATAAAAAACAAAACCCTACAATACAAGTAGTCGAACGCACAAGCATGCCACAAGCACTATATGTACAGTGTTTAAGGTAGGCTTGCTAATATTCGTAGAAGAGGTATGCGTCAAGCACATTCAGGTAGTAAGCAGGGCGTGTCAGTCCCAGCGTTAACCATACCGCGGCACTATCTAAGTACAGCAACGTGACCCCGACAGACGTAGAGCTTACTGCTCAACCTACCTCCCGACGGAATACTTGACGGTAGTACCGGGGGGTAAATGGTACTCAGACGGTAGGAGGTTTAGTGCGGTTAAAGTCCCACACTGACTATGAGGCTTTCGATGTTTCCTCTTCGTAAAAAAAAAAAAAAAAAAACATACGTCGAGTTGAGGTCTCACTTTCTAAGTCATAGCCTCAAAGCATGTTTTTGGTGGAGGTAAAGTTAGGCTGAACTGGCTGGTCCGTGACGACCTCACATAGACTGACTGAGCCCATAGTGTTACCAGAAGTTTGCTCACCTACCAAACTGAAAAACCCTATCAGACACCAGCATGTATGTTATAAAAATATCAATGGAAAATGTTAGACGCTTTCTAGGAGAACTTGCTACTTCCATATATGATAGCTGTGCCACTCCTAATAGCTTGAGTCCTAGCCTGGCAAGCCAGCGCACAATCAAAAAACTTTCTTGATCGTTTCCTTCCTGGCCCGCAGCTACTAGTAGCCTAATTGCAGATGAGTCTACAGTCCACTCTTTTCAATGACAAGGGTAAATTTGTTAGTCTAAAGTTGTAAGACTTTCACATAATCTTCGGCACTTGGCAGCCCTATACTTGATTCCACGCCTGTTTCCTGCTTGGTCGTTTAAGTGCAGCTCTCGCCTTCTTTTAATGTAACCCAACTTAATTGGGACATCTGCGGAGCAAGCTTCGAGTGTTTCGTCTTTTTAGCTAGTTCTGCCACTCTTTCATTCCCATCTATTCCGACTTCTTCCAGGGATTGCTTAAACTCTGACACACTCTTAGATGTTGTGCTTTGCGAGATTATTGCCTTAGTTGCTGCTTGGCTGTCAATATAAAAGTTGACGCAACTGCAGTTTAAGCTATTTTCTTTCGATTTTTTTACTGCTTTGGCTACGCCTACCAATCCTGCCTGAAAAATACTGCAGTGATCTGGCAGCTTGTAGGATCTGTTTATTTCCGGATTAGCATAGTATACTGCAGCCAATTCTGCTTTCATAACATTGGAACCATCGGTGTACACGTGCATCACCCCGTCTGCCGTTTAGGCAATTTCACCTCACTTCCGGTGCCGTCGAGGCCTTCACTCTCTACTCCCTGTTGCGCTTCCACGACAACTTACTGTCTACAATAATTGCGCAAGGTTTCTCCTGCAGAGTAACCCCTTCTAGCTTAGGCCTAGTCCAATTTGATACATTGTATCTATTAGTAAATAAGACGACATCAGTATTCTCTGCAGTCAACCCGATATTATATACCCAGGTATGTATATCATGAAGCGCCCCATCCTTCCAAGAGCTTATTGTCGGAAGGCACATCCTTCTTATTGAAACTGGAACGTCGTAAATTTAACTGGTCCCTCGTCGAAGAGCCTGAACAATTAGCAGATAATTAGCGCATTCAGCAGAGGTGATAAAACCCCGCCCCGGCGTGCCCCTGTCCAATGATTTCGTGACCTCATACAAACCCTATTGTAAAACAATTTTAAATTCAGCCGTTGCATCTGGTTATGGCTGGATGTACTTTAATGTTGTTATGTGATACCATCAATGATCGCCCCTTCAGAGGCGTTGTTCAAAGTCCCAGCAATATCTAAGCTGACTCCTAAGGTATATCCCATACATTCCGGTGTATTTTCTATGTTTATAGCCACTCTATGTAGTACCGTGCCTACCGATTTGCCGTTGGTGCAGGCATGTGTTCTTTTAGGGCAAAATTCTGCATCCATAACACAAGCGATTTTTTGGATACCCATCCTTTACAGAACAGTTTTTCATTCATGGAGCACTTCATATGCACATCTATCAGCTTCTCTAGGGTTTTGAGTAGAAATGGTGTTTAAATATTAGGTCTGTAGTCATTGGTAGAAAACAACACGAGCAGTTATCTACGAGTTGTGTACATGATTCAGTCTAATATTAATTTAAAACATATGGGAATATATATTTTAAGACCGACGAATTTAAACTTAGAAAAATTGTTCACGCCCATTCGATCTTGGCATAAACCACCAAGCTCGGCACTTTCTGCTTCGTGATCGAATTGTTATTGGTTTCTGCTACCTCTTCTGCATCATCCTCCGATGGGAAATGTGGGTCAAGAAGTGCTTCAAGGAACTCTTCATTACTATGTGGCCATTTCCCGTTCGCTTTCTTCATTAGTCCCAGGACTATATTTCTATGAGAGAAGGGTGAAGGCTTCATCTGAGTTAAGAAGAAAAGGTAGAGGAGAAAAATTTGATCTCTCCCATCATTGTCATCGGTTATTTGCAAGCTAGTATAAATTTAAAATTAACAAGTAAGGAAGGTTAAGTTCGGGTGTAACCGAACATTACATACTCAGTTGAGAGCTATGATGACAACATAAGGGAAAATAACCACGTAGGAAAATGAACCGAGGGAAACGTGGAATGTGTTTGTATGACATGCGTATCAAATGAAAGGCATTAAAGAGTATTTTAGGAGGGAGTGGGCCATAGTTCTATAGGTGGACGCCATTTAGGGATATAGCCATAAAGGTGGATCAGGGTTGACTCTAGAATGCGTTTGTACGATATGGGTACCAAATGAAAGGTGTTAATGAGTATTTTAAAAGGCAGTAATCCTTAGTTCCATAGGTGGACGCCGTTTCGAGATATCGCCACAAAGGTGGACCAGGGGTGACCCTAGAATTTGTTTGGACAATATGGGCATCAAACGAATGGTGTTAATGAGTATTTAAAAGGGAGTGGGCCTTAGTTCTATAGGTGGACACCTTTTCGAGGTATCGCAATAAAGGTGGATCAGGGGTGACTCTAGACTTTGTTTGTACGATATGGGTATCAAATGAAAGGTGTTAATGAGTATTTTTAAAAGGGAGCGGGCCTTCGTTCTGTAGGTGGTCGCCTTTTCGAGATATCGCCATAAAGGTGGACCAGGGGTGACTCTAGAATATATTTGTACGATATTGGTATCAAATTAAAGGTATTAATGAGAGTTTTAAAAGGGAGTGGTGGTAGTTGTATTTGTGAAGGCGTTTTCCAGATATCGACCAAAATGTGGAACAGGGTGACCCAGAACATCATCTGTTGGATACCGCTAATTTATTTATATATGTAATACCTGCCAAGATTTGAAGGTTTTTTTTTTCGCCCTGCAGAACTTTTTCATTTTCTTTTATTAATATGGTAGGTGTCACAACCATTTTACAGTTTTTTCTAATGTTATATTTCGCGGCAATAAACCAATCCAATTACCATATTTCATCTCTTTTTTCGTATTTCGTATAGAATTATGGCATTTTTTTCATTTTTCGTAATTTTCGATATCGAAAAACTGGGCGTGGTCATAGTCGGATTTCGTTCATTTTTTATACCAAGATAAAGTGAGTTCAGATAAGTACGTGAACTAAGTTCAGTAAAGATATGTCGATTTTTGCTCAAGTTATCGTGTTAACGGCCATGCGGAAGGACAGACGGACGACTGTATATAAAAACTAGGCGTGGCTTCAACCGATTTCGCCCATTTTCGCAGAAAGTAGTTAACGTCATAAAATCGACTTATGGCATTAAAAGTATCCTAAACAAATTAAATGAAAAAGGGCGGAGCCACGCCCATTTTGAAATTTTCTTTTATTTTTGTATTTTGTTGCACCATATCATTACTGGAGTTTAATGTTGACATTATTTACTTATATACTGTAAAGATATAAAATCTTTTGTTTAAATTTTACTTAAAAAATTTCTTTTTTAAAAGTGGGCGTGGTCTTCGTCCGATTTTGCTAATTTTTATTAAGCGTACATATAGTAATAGGAGTAACGTCCGTGCCAAATTTCATCATGATATCTTCAACGACTGCCAAATTACAGCTTGCAAAATTTTAAATTACCTTATTTTAAAAGTGGGCGGTGCCACGCCCGTTGTCCAAAATTTTACTAATTTTCTATTCTGCGTCATAAGTTCAACTCACCTACCAAGTTTCATCGCTTTATCTGTCTTTGGTAATGAATTATTGCACTTTTTCGGTTTTTCGAAATTTTCGATATCGAAAAAGTGGGCGTGGTTATAGTCCGCTATCGTTAATTTTAAATAGCGATCTGAGATGAGTGCTCAGGAACCTACATACCAAATTTCATCAAGATACCTCAAAATTTACTCAAGTTGTCGTGTTAACGGACGGACGGACATGGCTCAATCAAATTTTTTTTTTCGATCCTGATGATTTTGATATATGGAAGGCTATATCTATTTCGAGTCCTTTATACCTGTACAACCAACCGTTATCCAATCAAACTTAATATACTCTGTGAGCTCTGCTCAACTGAGTATAAAAATTTCGCACAAAAGAAAAAATATGCTTCCACAATAGTTCCAAATACTTTCTTTCAGTAGCTTCAACGAAATGATGTCAAGTAATAAAACTATATATTTATTTTAAATACCAACAGTGGCTTACAAAAAGCTCAAGCAATCAAATATATCACGTATACGCCACGTATGACCGTCACATACTCAAAGAAAATAAAAATTTTGTTGATACTAAAATTCATTGTCATGGGCAATGTAACAAATGCTGGACGCATTACAAATATAAAGAATGTATGAGCATACACATACGCACCAAGCCATACAAAGTAACACAAATCCAAACAAACAATTATGTGGAAAGTTAAAATGTACATGTCAACGCATACGCCAACAACACCTAACTACAACAATTGCCGACATATTTGAAACACAAGCATAACATTGAAGCTTATATATATATACGTATATACATATTGTGCATATATCAATGTCTATCAACAACAGACAGAACGATATATACATACATACATAAAGCAGCGATATTCGCTATACTGATTTAACTGAAGTGAGCTACTGCTAACTGTGATGGCGTATGAATGAATGAATGAATTGGTTTTGAGGAATGATGGCGGCTAGTGAATGGCAATGGCTCGTATTGCAAACATTCTCAACACAGCTAGCAGTCATTGTGTCACGTTTCGATCAACGTTTTGTGTGAGCAGCAGAGCGCCTACCCACAACCACTCACCCACCCCTTTTCCAAACTCACTTGGTACGCTATTGAAATATTTTGAAGTAAACATTGGCAGCAAGTAGGATCAGCTTTAACCAGTTGTCTATTTATATATCGTGCGCTTGAACTTATGCGAGCATGAAGTTTATCTAAAAGTCGTTGTTGCCGTCATTGCTGTTGCTGCTGCTGCTGCTGCTGCTTTGGTTGGTTATCTCACGTATCGTAAGCCGCACAGACAAAACAAATTGCACGGCGGCGTGTCAATTTCAACATTTCAGATATTTAAGGATAATCGCAAGGGTAAAGGCCGTTAAGGGAAGGAGAGTGGTATTCGATGGATTGCTTTTGACATCATTGTTCTATTTGCAATGCTAGTGAAACTGCGCGATGTAGGGGAATGTAGAGCAAGTGTTTTGCTGGTAGGATGTCTGAGTGTAAGCGCTTACTTATTGCTCACACAGCTTTTAGCCATTGATTCGATGAGTATTAATAAGCAGTTGCTGTTTTAAATGCAGTGCCTGCAAAACGCTTTTGTTAATATGAATACATATTATTGAAAAACAACATATAAAATAAACAAAAAAACTTACATACCTATACTGTGAAAAAAGTTTTTTAAAAAAAGTTTCTTTGAATTGAGCACAATTTCAAGCGTCCACAGCAGAGATGCTAATGCCCCGTCCTGTCTACTGATTTTGTAGCATTACACAATCATAGTGAAGTAATATTTCCGTTATTTAATATGCAGCCTACACATCTGGTTATGGTTGAATGTACTTCAATGAAATTAAGACCATTCTTGATTTCCCCTTTAACGAAATTGTCGAAAACCCCAGTTTTTCAACCATGTTGAGCTTTAAGTACACATCTATTAGTCTTTCAGAGGTTTTGAGCAGAAATAGTATTAAGCTTATGGGCATGTATTCTTTGGAATACGTTCCCCGCTTCTGATAGGGAAACGGTCGAACAGTTCTCCAAGGTTGGGTTGTAGCATGGCCGGAATTATACCATCTGGGTCCAGCCATTTAAACTTAGAGAAAGTCTTCGCCGCCTATTGGATCATGGTATCGGTCACCTTGCATGGCACTACCCGTTCCGTGTTCGAAGCGTAAGTGCTGTGTGCAGCTTCTTCTGAAGAATCTCCCGATAGAAAATATTTGTTGGGAAGAGCCTCAAGGCACCCTACACTACGTGATAATTCTTCATGCTCTTTCTTTATAAGTCCCTCTACTATATTTCCCCTATCTAGGACTTTCTTCAACTGCACTATTTCGCTAGAGTACTCCATGCCCGCACAGAAATTTTTTCATGAGGCTCTCTTCACCCTGTGGATTTTTAGATCCTCAAAAGAAACCGGTGTGTCTTCAAACCAAACTTGACAAGGGATGACGGAAAATCGTTCTTATATGCATCAATTTCTTTTAGCTATTCTGTGGGAAGACTCAGGTCCTTGCTCCATCCTACTGTCTTTGCTTTTCCTTTGAATCTTCTTAGGTACAAGTTCTGTTGTAGGTAGTCCCAAGCGTCTTTGATAGGAAGTTATTGTAGTCATTCAATTCTTCAATGGTGGCTTTCTCTGGGTTGTCCCAGTTTTGATTCTTAATGTTCCTAGAATTTGCTTCAGTCCTTTGACCTACGACTCCTAAAGGTTCCTCCTTTTTGTACCCTATCTATAACCAGAGGAAAAAAGTTTTTGCAATCAAGAAAATTATTTTACCAGATTAGGGAAGGATTTCTAAGGCGAAATATATTTTTTTACTTTCTTTAATAGTCGTGAAAAATTCCACATATTTTAGAAAATAATTTTTTTTTTTTGAGTGTAAAAACTTATGTTCATTCACTACAAATACAAGTCTGTCTCCCGCGCATGTAGTAGGAGTAGTAGCAGAACTTTAGGCCTGAGTGCATCCTTATTACTGTAAAACACAAAAAACAAAAAAGAAAGAAAACACTCGCTCATATATCGACTCTTGTCTATGGATTTTTCAGCCTATAAGTGAGTGACAAGTAGGATTATTGTTAAAAAAATTAGCACAGTTTTTAAGTACAAATGTCTATGCATACACATTGAAGGATGAGGATGTATCCTTGTACAAAATGTAAGCGATTGAGTTGAGTGCATATATATCTTGGAGGGCTTGAAATACTCATACACATGCTCTACTCGTGTGTATTGACAAACAATTATGCCGTCATAAACATTTCCGTCAGCCATTGTTTTTCGTTTGTTGTATTGTTGTGGTTGCTGCTTCCGTTTAACAAGGAAATAAATGTATACATAACTTTTGTTTAACTGAGGCTGATGTCAGTGAACTCACAGAATCTAAATTTAATAACTTAGGCGGAAACACGGATGTAAAAATTTAATTTCTTAGAATTTTAGTTTTTCGATTGCTGAGTGAAATATCACTCTATTTTGGCTGCCGCTTCGAAAACGCAATTTTGAATAATATCCTTCTTCAGAATTTATTTCAAAAATGCCCCACGAACTACCTGTATACGAAGACCTCATAAATTTCCATTAATATAAATGATTATTAATTTTTATTTAATTTTTACGATTAATAAATTTTTTTTCGCATGACCTACCAAAGAATAATAATTTAATAAAAAATAAAAAAAAATAAAAAATCACGATTATTGGGCATTAGAAAATAATAAAAAATAATTGGTAAAATAAAATATTGTATGAGATTAAAATCAATAAAGTAATTAAAAATAAAAAATTAATTATTGTTAATCAAACAATTAAAATTAATCAAATAATTAATAGTAATGAAATAATTACTACACTAAATTTAATAATTTGATTACTTTCGACTATTAATTGACATTAGTTATATTATGCTTGTAATCAAAATAATCTAAATTTTTTAAGAATAATCAAATAACTAACATTAATCAAAAATTTAAAATTAATCAAATAAACAAAAATTCAATTCTTTGATTTATTATTAAAACATTCAATTATTTCAGTTATTTATTTATCTTTATATATAAAAATCACGTGTCTCATTGTTTGTCCGTGTTGGACTCCTAAACTACTGAACCGATTTTGAATTTTTTTTGCGCCCCATGTGTAGTTTGATCTAACTTGAAAGATAGGCTGGGTTATATCTCAGTTTATAGTCGCAATATTATTTTATTGCAAATTTTTTTATATGTTTATACGTAATAATAAAGTGTTACGTATACGCACCGGCACTCATATTTTCAGGTGGTGTGGATATACTTCCGTGTAATTGGTTGGTGTTTAATTAAACAACGTGCTTATCAATAAAATATATTATAGCGAATGATATCAAATATAGCACATCACCAGGCCCGTCGAGAGAGGGGGGATTAACCCCGGACCCGTGGTTTCTGAGGGGGCCAATGATTTAGAAGTACTAAGACATTTTTTTTAATTCAGGAGAGTCTTTAGTTGTTCCATGTGCAATTTTTAAGCCGAATTTCAAAAGCAATGAATATCTGCATTTCGTTTTAATATTATAGTGAAGTGTGAAAAATAAAAATCTATATATATAAAAGGAAAGGCTAAAATGTGTGTTAGTTGGTCGCCGGTGTTTGAAGAGATGCGTCAGTCAATTTTGTTCAAACGTGACCCGGATACCCCTAGAATTTGTTTATAGAATATGGATAACAAATGAAAGCTGTTGATGAGTGCTTTAGTAGAGGGTAATTTTCATACCCCTGGGTGACTAGGGTCTCGAGATATAGGCCAAAACGTGAACCCGTGAATGCCTAGACAGTCTTTATACAATATGGATATCAAATAAAAGCTGTTGATGAGTGCTTTAGTATAGAGTAATATATTATACCGCTGAGTGACTAGGGTCTCGAGATATAGGCCAAAACGTGGATCCCGATACCCCTAGAATGTGTGGGTAATATGGATATCAAATGAAAGCTGTTGCTGAGAGCTCTAAAGTAATTTTCATTGTGATATTCGATTTAGTCGCATCAACTTGACAAAACTGATAAATATGAATGCGGAGCCGAAATAGAGACATGAATTAATAATACCCACATACTTATTTACATACGTCCTATTCGATTTGCCTGAAATTTGGTATATAAATTTGCCTATATTAGTGTTTGCGATCCTTTTTTCCGACTAGAAACGGACTGGGACTGGCATTAGGACAAGGACTGCGACTGAGACTCGGAGTGGGACTGGGACTGGAACAAAAGAGATAGACTGAGAGAGAGATAGAATGAGACGAAGAGGGAATAGATGAAGCGAAAAAGACGGAGAAAGGAGTGAATAAAAGGATTAGGAAAAAGTGAAGAGGGGGAGAGCAGAGTTAGACGGGAAAAGCTTTTTAAAATGTATGAAGGTAGGCCAAATTTAGGGCAGAACAACGTCTGCCGGGTCTGCAAGTATTAATATATAAAATATTCAGCGCCCTGGTCCGTAAAGCGAATATGCGAGAAAGTCTACCTTAATGACTACCTTCGAAATGGTGTTAATCGGATGAAGAGCATTTCATTTGCAAGCAACACCCGCACTTACAGTTAAAGTATAAGGTATACGTTCCTAATGAATTAATCAAAGACTGCAACTATTTCAGAACCAACTATGACCGAACCAGTTTAGAACGCGTTCAAAAGGTCTACCAAGGAAGATAATTATCATTTCGTAGAACATCACAAAGATAAAATATTCAGCTGAAACCTTTGCGAGTACAGAATTAGAACTAGCGCCGTGTGCTTATGAGATAGATCTGTTATTTTGGGACTAATGCGATTCGCTTCAGTTAGTTCGAAATTTTCCCTTCCAACGAAATTAGAAATGAATTGCTTCCATAAAACTAATCCTAAACTAATCTAAACCATTGCATGGTATATTCCTACGCGAATGTCTTCTTTATCGTTCTCTTGGTAGCTTTATTCTAGTTTCTACCTATTTTCCTAGATCTGCTTTTTTCTGCTCGGCCCTTTTCCGATCTTCCCTACTTCTAGCCTGCTCATATATTCCTCCTTTTTTTCATTTTACATTTTTAACTACGCTTTAAATTTTCCATTCCCGTTCTGCTCCTATTCCATTTTATTTTTTCTTCCATTTTTCTGTCATCTCTCTCTTTACCTTGCTTCCGTCCATGCTTCCACACTGAACCAAAAAAGTGCATGTATACTAAGAAAAAATGCGTATATTTTAAGAAATGTTCATTGAAAACCTCTCCAAAAACCGTATTCATAGAATTTAAGAATATAACTACATTAAGATAGCCATGAAATTTATTTTTAAGAATATTTTTTTAAATTTCAATAAAAAGTTCTTATTTTTTAAGAAATTGCATTTTATAAAAATTATATAATTCTTCCCTAAATTTTAAGAAAATAAATTTAAATTTTTAAGAAAATATTCATACAATATAATAACTCATTCTTAGAATGCATGAATTTGTTCCTAAATTGTATGACGTTATTCTTATGATCTAAGAAACATTCCTTAAATTTTAAGAAAATATTCATGTATTATAAGAATCCATTCTTTAAATTTATGTAACTACT
Organism: Eurosta solidaginis; assembly: GCF_040869045.1. NCBI lineage: Eukaryota > Metazoa > Arthropoda > Insecta > Diptera > Tephritidae > Eurosta > Eurosta solidaginis. The sequence continues at coordinate 16,603,369 of NC_090320.1, forward strand.
TTTACCTTATATGAACACCTTTTAATGCATTATTTGAATTAAATCAAAATATGGCATTTTATTTAAAATTCATGAAAGTTTTAATGCAATAAAAATATAATTACAGTAACAAAAAATCAATATTTGTATGTAATTTTTGAAATAGCTAATATATAACTCATTTAACAAAGGGTTATATATGTGTGTAATTAGGAACATTTCGTATTGAAAATACTTTCGAGTTTAAAATTCAAGTTAGTTAAAGTATTTAAGTACCTGGGCGACGGAGCTTTGCTCGGCAATGTTTCGTTGTGCTGAGAAATCTTTCTAATAGTAATCTGTGAGAAATTGCAATTATTCATTTAAAAGAAAATTATTTAAAATTAAGTCGAATCATGTGTAAGAGTTTTTACGATGATTTTTAACTTTAATGTTCTCCTTTAAAGCTCTAATAGAATATGAGTAAGTAGAGTACTATTTCGTCTAACTACACCAACCCTAAATGGCAAACCTACTCAAAAATGTTTCTATTGTAATGCGGAGTGAAACACCTTTCGTTTGATACCCATATCGGCATATCTCATGGAATTTTTTTTTAATTTGAATAGATGGCAACCCTAAATGGCAACCCTACCCAAAAATGTCCCTAATGTAAAGCGGAGTCAAATACCTTTCGTTTGATACCCATATCGGCATATCTCATGCAATTTGTTTTTATTTCGAATAGGTGGCAACCCTAAATAGCAACCCTGTTCAAAAATGTCCCTATTGTAATGCGGAGTGAAATACCTTTCGTTTGATGCCCATATCGGCATATCTCATGCAATTTTTCTTTAATTTCGAAAAGGTGGCAACCCTAAATGGCAACCCTACTCAAAAATGTCCCTATTGTAATGTGGAGTGAAATACCTTTCGTTTGATACCCATATCGGTATATCTCATGCAATTTTTTTTAAATTTCGAATAGGTGGCAACCTTGTGAAACATTCTGAGTGGCAACACCTATGTATAAAGTCTTAGAAGGTGGCACATTATATCTGTTCCAAATTTCATTTAAATCGGTTGAGCCGTTCCCGAGATCGTTCGGCTATACAAACAAACAAAGAGTTATAAGATATAATTTAATATTATTAGTTAGGTACATTTTGTTCAAAGCATTATATTGTCAAAAGTCTTTCATTAGTATAGTTATGTTTACGAATCCATACTCTTTAAATCACTCAATAGTATGCTAGCCTATGAAGAACTGTTTGAGGTACTAGAATACATGTTGAAAAAGTACATTTCGATAAATTTCCAGAAATGGATTGAGGCGTCAGAGTACTTTAAATAAAAAATATAGTAACATTTGTAGCATATGTCGAAGCAGCGTATGAAGTTATCAAAAGCAAATTTTTGATCATCCAAATACAAGAAGAATTTTTGAAATGACTAATGCTGAGGATCACCAACAGCCAAAATATAAGCTTGGACATTTTGCTTTCTCTGCTTCAAAAAACTAATGTGCTACTCTATTTGCTGATTACTTTGCGCTACGAAACATACAGATTCCTCCGAGTCTTTTACAGTATATCTTCTAACTAAGTTACAAGTTTATATCCCGAAGGTTCTCCATATTCAGGCCACACTTTCACAATCTCGGCTACAGTTTTGCAGCCATTCCTAATAGATGTACGTCTTATATTCGATGTGGCTCCGCAAAGTTCATTAAACTGTTCTGCGTCCAAATTGTCATATCTGAGCCTCTTAATAAGTGATTTTTCAGCGTCATCTAAGATTTTTGTTAAAGAAAAGTAAAATAATCAATATGACGTAATTATGCCCCGTTGAATACTATATTTACCTTCAGATGCGTTACGTTTCCTTTGTGTGTTTTCATTTTCCAAAGTTCCACTCTCAATGACTTGGGAATTATGTTTCAAGTTACAAAATGTGGTGTAAATTTTTCCCCTTTTTTCGTCTAATAAGTATGTACATTTTGACACAAAAGCCAAAAACTCTGTTTTAGCTTATAAATTAGCTTTCAGTTATTAATTTATAATTTGTTTAAGTACTTCTAAAATGGGCGTGAATAATAGAGTTTGCACCGAATGTTTAATGTGACACACATCTTTTCTGAAAAAATTGGTTTTCGATTGAAGGTAAAGTATAAACTTTAAAGCGTTTTCTATTGGTTCTTAGGGAGCATCAGGAGCGAAAGTAAAATTATTTATTGAATATGGCGAGAACAATTTAGTCCCATGTCGTTCTGCAGCTGTTGCAGGTGATAATGGTGTCTCCTTTACTGAATATTGCATATTTGTCGCATGTCCTTCTGGTATTGATGTAGATGAAGTTGCCTCCGTATGACTTTTTGTTGGTTCCGATAAAGTTGAAGTCTTTGTTCGTTTTCCAATGTGTCTTTTGATATAGCGTTTGTAGGAAGGAATGAGTACGCCCAAAGAGCTGACGACAATAAACAACGATATTCATCAAATTCTTTGAGTTTATGAATTTGTTTTAAGTGAAACATCAAGGTTTCAGTAACGAAAAAGTTTTCTGCATTTAGAAAACACTTAATCATTGTACGGAGCACTCAGAAATGAATTTAATTAAGTAAATTCATTGTTTCTTAGGAGATATTCTCGCGACACTTGCATAAGCGCAAATAAATTATGTATACTAAACACGTTCACACAAAAACAGTTATATCAGCGCTTGGTAAGAAAATGTTCTTTTAATCTATGAAATTTTCCTTAGAATACAAGAAATTATTCTTAGATTTTACGAACCTTTTCCTTAATATATACTTAAATAAGAATAGTTCTTGTATTCTTAGAAAACTTTCTTAAAATATACGAACCTTTTCTTACTCTTTCGTTAACTGAGACACAAACTCATGTATCGTATCAATTCTTATATTCTAAGAAACATGTTTTAGATTGCAAGAACGCTTTCATACGCAAGTAAATTGTATGTAAAAGTTCTTAAATATTAAGAAACTGTTCTTATACCTTAAGAACTGTTCATTAGTAAAAAAAGTTTGTGTACGTAATTTTCTAAATTTTAAGAACAAATTCTTGTTAGCTAAGAACAAATTTAGTCAAGCAGCTTAATGAATATAGTTTATTATATTATAAGAACGAAGTTTTGTCATAAATATAATCTTACGAATTTTTTCTTAGATCGTACGCAAATTATCTTAAATAATATGCAATTTTTCTTAAATAAAAAAAAAAATCGGAGTGAATTTCTATGAAACTTTTTCTTAAGAAAACATGCACGTTTTTGGTTCAGTCCAGCTTCCTACCCCGCTTCTTCCAATTGTGGGCTACTTCTTCCATTACGCGTTCTCTTTCCTCTACCAGAATATTTCCCTTCTCGATTCTCGGACTAGAACTTCCTAATTTTCCTTTTCGTTGTCCTTTTTATACCTTTCATGAAAATGAAATGGTATATTAATTTCGTCACGAAACCGAAAATTGTAAGTCCTTAAAGGAAAATAGATAGACCCACCATTAAGTATACCGAAATAATCAGGTTGAAGAGCTGAGTTGATTTAGCCATGTCCGTCTGTCCGTCTGTCCGTCTGTCCGTTTGTCCGTCTGTCTGTTTGTATGCAAACTAGTCCCTCAATTTTTGAGATATCTTGATAAAATTTGGTGAGCGGGTGTATTTGGGTGTCCGATTAGACATTTGTCGGAACCGACAGGATCGGACAACTATAGCATATATCCTCCATACAACCGATTTTTCAGAAAAAGAGAATTTTTGTAATATCTTACCCAATTTAACAGATTGAAGCTTCAAACTTCACCATATACTTTCGTATATTGCACATATTTTTGCCTGAAAAAATTTATGAGATCGGTCGTATATATAGTATATATCCCCCACAACCGATTGTTCAGATAAGGAACTTTTCGTAATTACTGCCCTATTTTAAGAGCTAGAGGCTTCAAATTTCAACGAATGCTTACGTATATAGCATATATTGTTGTCTGAAAAAATCATAGAGATCGGTTGTATATATGGTATATATCTCATACAACCGATTGTTCAGATAAGAAACTTTTCGCAATTTCTACCCCATTTTAACAGCTATAAGCTTCAAATTTCACCGATTGCTTACGTATATAGCATATATTGTTGTCTGCAAAAATCATAGAGATCGGTTGTATATATAGTATATATCTCATACAACCGATTGTTCAGATAAGAAACTTTTCGCAATTTCTACCCCATTTTAACAGCTATAAGCTTCAAATTTCACTGATTGCTTACGTATATAGCATATATTGTTGTCTGAAAAAATCATAGAGATCGGTTGTATATATAGTATATATCTGATGCAACCGATTGTTTAGATAAGAAACTTTTCGCAATTTCTACCCCATTTTAACAGTTATAAGCTTCAAATTTCACCGATTGCTTACGTATATAGTATGTATTGTTGTGTCAAAAAATCATAGAGATCGGTGATATATATAATATATATATGATGGTATATATAGTATATATATATAGTATATATATTTTTTTTACGATTTCGGCCCCATTTTAACAGCTAGAAGCTTCAAATTTCACCAAATGCTTACGAGTATAGCATATATTGATGTCTGAAAAAATCATTAAGATCGGTGGTATATATAGTATATATCTCATACAACCGATTGTTCAGTTAAGAAACTTTGCGCAATTTCTGCCCCGTTTTAACAGCTATAAGCTTCAAATTTCACAAAATGCTTACGTATATAGCATATATTGTTGTCTGAAAAAATAATTGAGATCGGTGGTATATATAGTATATATCTCATACAACCGATTGTTCAGTTAAGAAACTTTGCGCAATTTCTGCCCCGTTTTAACAGCTATAAGCTTCAAATTTCACAAAATGCTTACGTATATAGCATATATTGTTGTCTGAAAAAATCATAGAGATCGGTGGTAAATATATTTTATACTTCATATAAACTGTCATTTTGACCCCTTTTTTACGGCTAGAAGCTTCAAAATTCATCAAATTTCATCAAATAGTTACGTTTACGTCATATATTTTTGAAATAGGTGATTCGTAGTCATAGTTTTTACACGCAGACCACAAAAAACGTGAAGCTTTGCATCCTCACACAGACTACGTGTATAGTATATATTGTTGTCTGAGAAAATCATAGATACCGGTGGTATATATAGTATATATCCCGTACAACCGATTGTTCAGATAAGAAACTTTGCGCAATTTCTTCCCCATTTTAACAGCTAGAAGCTTCAAATTTCACCAAATGCTTACGTGTATAGCATATATTGTTGTCTGAAAAAATAATTGAGATCGGTGGTATATATAGTATATATCTCATACAACCGATTGTTCAGCTAAGAAACTTTGCGCAATTTCTGCCCCGTTTTAACAGCTATAAGCTTCAAATTTCACAGAATGCTTACGTATATTGCATATATTGTTGTCTGAAAAAATCATAGAGATCGGTGGTAAATATATTTTATACTTCATATAAACTGTCATTTTGACCCCTTTTTTACGGCTAGAAGCTTCAAAATTCATCAAATTTCATCAAATAGTTACGTTTACGTCATATATTTTTGAAATAGGTGATTCGTAGTCATAGTTTTTACACGCAGACCACAAAAAACCTGAAACTTTGCATCCTCACACAAAGTACCTACCTGTTTTTTATTTTATATTTATCTTAAAAATCGTTAAGGTATGTAGATCTGTTCACTATATATTTCTTATCTTATACATCCGATTATTCGGAGATTACGAACGGGATAAGATTATTGTTCAGCCCCATTCATGAAAGGTATGAAGTCTTCGGCACAGCCGAAGACAGTCCCGTTCTTACTTGTTTCTCTTTCTCCTTGCTCCACGTTTTCCCTGTAACCTTTTCGTTTTCTGCAACCCACTATATGTTCGCCTTCCATTTACTTATTTTTTTCCCTCCTGAAAATTCACTCCTTTCCCTTTCGTACTTTCTTTTTCAAGCTCTTTCAACTTTATTTTTGCTTTCTTCCTCCTCTTTCTACATTCCCACCTCTTAAGCTCTCTGGAAACAAAGTATTTTTTTTGCACTGGCTTTCCCACTCCCTTTGCATTTCCCTCTCTTTTTTTGCCATGACATCTCTGTCATTTTTAATTTATCGTAAATAGCTTTTGAATCAACTTTGCGCAAAATGTTGCTTATGAATTGACTGTTTCAATAGTCAAGTTAACAAAAAAGATTTCATAATATGCAACCCATAGCTCTGTTAAATTTACGTTTATTACTTTGACATTAAAAATATTACTGAAGACTGTTAAAATAACACATTTTTTGTTGTTGATATGATAGAGTCTTCTGCCGCGCCATGTCCATATTTACAAAGTGGTCAGTTTAATTTTGCCTTTAAAATTTGCCAATGTATTGCAACGGCTGTTCACTGTTGAAATGACCAACAAAATCAGTTATTTTAACAGAAAAATCAGTTAGATCCCGATGAGAATCTATAACTTTTACAGAATATTGCTAGATTGAGACCAACAGTTACTCTTCTGTTGAAATTATTAAAAAATTAGTTCTCTAGACAAAAAATCGATTGAATTAACCAAAACTCGATCAATCTCAGCGCTAATTTAAGAACAAACCCAATTTGTTGATTTTACTAGGGTTATTCCAATCTGTAACCCAAACTATCCACACAAGTGGAATTATTTCAATGCTTGAATTATTTTCTGTAAGTAATATATTTAATTATTTATTTAGAGTAAGTGTAAGGTAAACTAAATGCTACAAATATTTCCAATTATCCAAAGAAATGTAAAGGGTGAACATTATGAAGTGTTTAATCGTTTGGAAGAAAGATGACACACGCACTTTTTTAATTGAATTCTGTTACGACACCCTTTTTTCCGCAGTCATGATCATCAAAGAGATTTCATTTTCAGATGGTGGATATGATAAGCTTCGTGACAGGCGGCTGAAAAATGAAAAAAAAAAAAAAATAGACATACAATAAAAAAGTCTATAAAAACATAAAAGAATTTTCGTCCAGTGACATTAATCGATTCTAATCAGCAAATCAGTAATATATTTTTTAAAAGCCTCTAAATGTCATTGAAATGCGTTGAAAATTAATTTGTTAGGCAGTGTTGCAAGCGCGAAAGATTCCAATCGCAACACGTTGTAGGAACATACTAATAAAAAAATATGAAAAAATGCTTAATAAGAAATATAAGAATAATCAGGCGTAATCAATGGACAATATATGTATGACCACCTAAAGCTTTGTATTTAAGTTGTACTGAAAAAGAGATAAGCAGAAGTGCCTTATTCAATGACTACTTCAATATTCTTCAATTGAAAGTGATAAGTGTAATAAAACTGTTCACACCAAGCAATAAATCAATAAACATTATGTAAGCACATAAAAAATAAAGTAACTTATTGTAAAGCAAGCGCAAGAAGAAGAGGGTGTGAATGCTAGTTTGAGTTGAAATGGGTAGCGATACGCCTTTACATGAAGAAAAATGTAGAGGAAGAAAGGTGTGAATGCGAGGAGATTGAGCTGCTAGCCACCAGTAATAGAAATGCACCCAAATTTTATATAAAAAGTTCGGCGACACACGGAAGGTTTTAAGGCCGGCGCAAAATCCTGTAGAGCGCACACGGCAATCTCATAACCGATGTCCAGATAATGCTCAGATTATGGAGGAAACACTTCTCTACTCTAAATGTACCGCACAGGGATGTTGAACCCGATCCCGCAATCGATGGTGGTGGGATTAATGTGGCACCTCTAAATGGAGAAAAGGGGGGATCCAGCGAAAATCGTCAATTATTGCGGAATCAGCTTTGTTAGTATCACATATAAAGTTCTGTCAAGCTTATTGTGCGAAAGATGAAAGTCCACCGTGAATCTGTTGATTGGACCTTATCAGTGTGGCTTCAGACCTGGTAAGTCTATCATGGACCAAATTTTCACAATGCGCCAAATCTTGGGAAACCCAGCAAAAAAATTCGACACACATCACCTATTCGCCAATTTTAAAGGCGGCTTTAACAGCACAAAATGGAGCTGCGTATATGACGCTATATCTATATTTGGCTTCTCTGCAAAATTTTTACGGCTGTAAAAAATGGACGGGAGGTTATGTTTCAAACAGGGTGACGCACTATCGTGAGATTTCTTAAATTTGATGTTGGAGGAAAAGACCTATACTATGTAGTTGCCGAACTTAACCACTCTAGAACAATATTCTATAAGAGCGTGCAGTTACTGGCTTAAGTTGACGTCATTGACATTATGGGGCAGAAGACGCGCGCCGTAAGCTGTGCTCAATCCAAGCTAGAAAACGAAGAGGAAATGATGGTGAATAAGGACAAAACGAAGTACCTGCTGTCATCAAGCAAAGAGGCTATGGATTGGCGTTTATTTAGGAATCAGCATTAATACAAGCAACAACATCAACTCTGACATCCAGCGAAGAATCACTTTCACAGAAATGCTACTTTGAAATAGTTGGGCTATCACGTCCTGCTATATAGTGCAGATGCACGAACTATGACAACACCAGATGAGACGGCTCTGAGAGTGTTTGAGGGAAAAGTTCTTTGAAAGATTTAGGGACATCTACGAGTTGGCGAAGGCGAGTACCGGAGAAGATTTGTTGATGAGCTGGACGAGCTTTGTGCAGCCATCAACATAGCGCCCAGCGAATGAACATACAGCGTTTACGCTGACTAGGCTATGTTATGCGAATGAAAGTTGCTGATACGGCTAAGAAAATTATTTGTGGAAGCAGAGGAAGGACCAGGTGGAAACTGATTTAAATTACCTTGGTGTGACCAACAACCAAGCAACTTGGGCGCCTTATTGAACTGCCTTACCGTTTAAATAGTTTAGTGCCAATTCAGTTAGTAATTTAACGAGCTTTTTTTCAATAATTTGGGAAAAATTTGAACCGTGAAATCAGGACGGCAAGACGACGCTGTTTTGATTAAACCTTGTAAATCTCTTCAAAGTATTTTCTCCCGAAAGTGGGATTTGAACCCGCACTCCTACGATGGTTGAAGTGTTATGCGGCAGTTACCCACCGACGTGTGCCGTACGTAAGGACGTTTGTCGTACGAAGCACGTTTGACCGAACTCTCAAGCCCGTAGGAATCAATGTGTGCGTCTGTGTACATGTACATAACATATTTGTGTGTGTATTGTTTACAGATAAGCACTGTTGCCATTGACCATTTTGCATGTATGCTTATGGAAACATCAACTTTTTCCAATTTATTTTTTGATATTGTAAAAGGCCGGAATACATATTAAATAAGTATAAATAGATTACATATTTATAATCAGCACTTTTACATAATTATTTCGAATTATTTTCACAATTTTTCAAACTTTAATTAGGTGTTTTTGTATAAAATTGCAAACGGTCAAAAATTAGCGCACAAAAGTTTACTAGGCAACTCTGTCTAGTGAGATAGCGATCAGCTGACACGTTCTTACGGAAAAAATCAAAATTGTTTTGATTTCTACGTTCCGGGCTACGTACATACGGGCGTTGCCCGTCGGTGAGTTTTCGTTTACATTGCACACTCATAAGATAGGTCGTGTCAGCTGACACGTTTTTGGTACGTACGTTCGTGAGTAACTGCCGCATTACAACCGCTTTCAGCCACGTCATGCCTTAGTTGTAAACTTTATCCCAATTGCCTTCCTTGCATATTTTATACTTTTTCACAGTACATACTTTGTGTGTTAAAGTTATGCTTGTTGGTAAGGCGGTTTCAAGGAAAGTCTGTATGCGGTTGTATGTGAGAAAGCTCAAAAAAGCTTTGACTCGCGTTTAGTTGTTTGCTATTCTTCGATATAGACGCGTGAAATTATTTCAGATTTCTAGATAAACTTGAACAGTGTATGTTTCAACAAACCTCGCCAAAAACTCGTTTGACCATCCGCCTTGTTTCTTCTTAAGCGTTAATGCATGCAATTTACCAATACCTCGCCACTACAATTAAATTATTTTATGATGTTATTTAGTACAAAATTTCAATAAATTTATATTCGATTCACATGCTTATATACAAGTATATATGCATGTACATACAACAACAATATCAACACATTTGCCACTGACATAGTTGCCAAAAGGTTGATCTAGAGCTCGTCTAATTGCCTAAGGTTCACCAAATAGGTCATAAATTGAAGCAAAAATTTGAAATATGGTATGGAATTTTCAAACATAAATCAACAAATATTATGCTCAAATACTACTAGATACTAGCATACATATAAACATTCATATGCATATAGTATTCTAACATAGATACTTAATACACATGAGCATTATTAACTTGCTCGCACAACAATCGTTGCAGATGAACAATGAGCCTATGACAGTTCCAGTGAAAATTGATAAACACAAGCGACAAAACATGCGCTGATAAATGTTGATTATAGACAATAATGAAGGCAAATTAAGCTGAATATACTCAAACAACAAAAACCACAAACTCACATATGTATGTCGCTCATATAACAAAGTGCAGTAAATTAAATTCCTCAAATATCGAAGACAACAAAAGTGCAGTTGGTTTTAGGGCAATGTCTATAGGCTATTATAGGCAGAATGCTATAAACCAAAATATATGCATAGATACATAAATAAGTACTTATACTATTGAATGTACTTAATAAAATACAAGTTTAAACCACACACTGTAACTAGCAGAAGAAAGTGATTGTTGGGCGTAAAATAGCTAGGAGGAGAGAACTTCCCCCCAATACAAAAATTCAATAAGTTTATTGACATATTACTAATTAGACAGAACATGACAGCGTATCAAGATTTATAGCACCCGATAAGAGAATGCGGCAACAATGCGTGCAATGAGCGCAGCCATGTGCAGTGTGATGAGCTCATTCTCATTGTTGAAGGTACCCAGTGAGAAATACCGAACTAATGAACTAGGTATGATTTGCATGTTCACTAAATTTTTTGGGAAGGTTTTAAGTAATCACCACAGTATCTGCATTGTCCGTAAGCGTAAAAATCACTAGGAAAATTTTACTCACGGTATGGGGAAATGCAGAATGTAAGCGTAAAGTAGATGTAAGTAGGTGTAGATGGTATAAAATATATAGAATGTTGGTGTAGGCCTAATGTTGGGATTGGTACGCTATATGGAGGAATACAGAAAGTAAATTTAGATTAGATTTATTAATCTTCTTACGAATCAAAGAATATTTTTTACATGTATTTAAATTAATACAGAGAAATGGAATGAAAGAAAAGTAAGCCTTTCTGTAAAGTTATCTACAACTTTAGTATAGTTACTACACTGTAGCGCAATTTTGGAACAATTTGATAGAGCTGATATGAGCAATATGATAAAGCAAATTAAAGCATAGTAAGGCAAAAAAAGGGAAGGAAAGATTAGAAGTCAAAACCGAAGCCGGTACCGAGACCTGGCGAGTGTTATTAATTTGTTATCGAAGTGTTAACGTTTTGTTATCGATGAGTAATCGGGTTGTTATCGGCGGGTTATCAACGAGGTACCGCCGAGTTATAGATTTGTTTTATGAATTTTCTATTGATAACATAGAGTATCAATGAGTTGCCGATTTCTTATCGACCAGTTATCGGTTTTTTTATTGATTTATTATCCAACGAGAATCGTTTATTTATCGGAGAGTTTTCGATATATCATCAAATAGTTCTAGACTTGTTATCGAATAATTATCGATTTGTTATAAAGAAATATCAATTATTTATCGAAAATCCATCAAATATTTAACGTATATTTTCAAATATATATCGATTTGTTATAGGCGATTTATTGATTCGTTATCGAAACTTTAGCGATTTGTTATCAAAAAGCTATCTCTTTGTTTTTAAAAAGTTTTCGATTTGTTATTGGCGTATTATAGATTTCTCATCTAAGAATTATAGATTTGATATCGAAAAGTTATCAATATCTTGTCGTAGCGTTACTAAGAAGCATCAAAAACTTGCATATTAAATAACAAAATTCGGCGAAAAAAAAACATAAAAAACAGTTGCTCAAACTTTTCGTGAGAGCGCAATGAGAGGAGCACAGTTGAAGCAGGGTGGATTTTATTTTCCTACAATTCGATGCACGCAAAATATTTCATATTTCATATATCTTTATTAAGTCTAATGGTAACAACCTTACATTACTAGATTACAAGTTAACTTAGTACTAGTTTAACAATTTTAAAATGAGGTTTACTGAGACAAGTAATAAGACTCAATGCGTGCCTTAAACAGAGACCTTAGCTTGGTAACGTCCAGATCAAGGCTTCTGGATAGGCGATTAAATTCTACAAGACCTCTTAGAAGAGGTGCGAAATGGGGAATATTTTTTAAGCTAGTTCAACATAACTTGATCAGTGATATTTTCTAAAACGTTTTCCTACTGGGTTTGATTAGTAATTAAATTAATGTACTTGTATGCTTGAGTAAAGTTTTTGGAATGCTCGCGTGTCAGATCGGAAAATTATGTATGAATTTGGCTGAGGCAAGTTTGGTGCGCGGCTCTTGCTATTTCAAGGAGGAGGTTCATTGTCAAATGAAAGTCCAGCAAAAGCTTACTTACGCCCCTTTCTCACACAAAGCTACGGGGGTATTTATGCCCCAATATCTTTGCTTTGTACATATCTACATACATATGTATTTTAGTGTACATACATATGCATGCATGTCGTGTATAAATAAGTAGGTATATACATAATGTTGGGGCTTCAAGATCAATGAACGCATTCATTTTAATTTAAGGCAAGCGCAAGACTCCCATGATAAAAAGACAAACATACATTTATAGTATATGCATACATACAACTAAACAAACAAATATAGTCGAACTTGCTTGACTTAAAAAAAAAAACGAAAACAAAGACAACAAAACAATATTACAAACATACAATACTTAAACAAAGATCAACAGTATCTCAATACCAATTATCTACAACAATAAAGCATAAGCAATAAGTTCAAATGCTTGCAGTAACAACAACAACAGTTGTTTAAACTCATAAGAACAAGAAAATAAATAATTATTCTACATATCCGCAAGTGTTTGACATTTGGTGTTGTTGTTATGACTCTGATTGTTATTTTTGTTGCTGTTGTAACAATCTGTTCTGGGTCATGAACATGCGATTGTTTACAAAATATTTAACAGTCTTTATTTTACAGATTTCTCACTGTATTTTTGTTGTAGTGCTGCAACTCATTATTGACTCATAAACTTTTTTCTTCTTTTATTATGTATTTTCTTTCTTTTTTTTCGGCCGCCTTTTTCTCAGTAAATACAAATTGTAAACAACGATTGGAAAATTGCAGCAATCGAAGAAAATTTTGCTTTTGATTGTCGCTGAGTTGAAAGACAGAAAGAGCGTTGCTTGGTTGGCGTTGAGGGCCTGCTGTGGTGCTCGCTGTTGGATTGTTAAGGTGTTGGAAGTAAACAACCAATGACGGCGTGTAGCGGTGGTGACCAAATGAGTGGTGTTGATATAGGTTAGGTTGAAGTGGCTGTCCCAGGTCACACTTAGGCCCGTTATATTAGGCAAAAGACACCATTACCTTTCCTCTTCGAACGATTTTGAGGAGCTGATAAAGGCTATCAAGTCCTTTATGTCATACTCCACAATCTGGCGCATCCTATCGAGAAATAGAACTCCCGGCAAGCGCTGCTTTGTGTCACTTAGCTTCAGGTAGTGGCAGATGTGGTGTACCAAGATTTTTTCTCTCTTCGTTCTCTTTACAAACTCTGCAGCAACGGCGATAATGTGCTCGTAATCTTTCTGTATGCCTACTTATTAGATAGTGGGTACTCCAGTTCGTAATCCGTATACCTAAGCGTTCTTGGTTAAGAATAATCTGCCTGTTCGTATAAAGTTTAAATGCTGTCCTCAGCATACATATATGCCACAATTTTCCCAGTCCCATACCTTGTATCTCTCAATAACAAGTTTTCTGTTTTTTTTTTTTTAGTTTCGTGGAAGGCATAAATGCTTTATGCACTGGCCGGGCTATTTAAGCCTCACTTGAGACCCTCCGATTGTAGGAGTCCCTTCTTTCATAAAAAGCTACCCACTAAAACCTACTCTCCCTTGGCCGGCGCAATTCCACTTACCTGGGACCGCATTAAGCATTACTTCGGCTAATGATGACACTGCCAAGGGATAGGCTGCCAAATATCTCTTCTACCCTGCTACTCTGTTCGGCAAGGTGCTCGCATTCAAAGAAGCCGTGACGCACATCGTCTGTTTAGCCAGCTCGGGCTTTCAACCTAGCCCATTATGTACAGATATTTGCGATAGTAGCAGTGACGGATTGAAACGGAATCAGGTAAAAGTCGACCGCTCCGTGTGCTCACTTCAACCATCGGTTAAGTTCCGTAACTAGTTGCCTGGTCCACTTTCCCACGGTGCTGTTGCTCCAATATTCTTGCGAGCGTCGAATAGATTTTTCTTTTGCCTATGAAGCAACAGCGGTTCTCTTCGCTTTCGATCCTCTGTCGTATATTGCTTTTCTTTTCTCAGCGAGAAGATAGTGGGTATTGTTCCAGAAACGGCCAATACAGCTTCAGCCTAAACCGTGCGGTGAGCCGTATCTATTCGGAGCGCCCCTCTCTGTTGGACCGAGGTGAGGACGATTCTGTTGTTCCGATATATCATTGCGTTCACCCAGGTTTCTGCACGGTATAGAGTATAGAAACCAAGCCTAATGCAAGCAGCTTCTTTGTACATGGCTTTGGAACGCCTGTGTTTGCTACTAATCTACTCAAATACGCTATTGTGTTGCAGCCCTTTCGCAGGCTCCTCTAATGCGCTCTAAGAAGTTGAGCTTACTCTCTGGTTTCACCCCCAGACACTTCATTGAAGTTCGTATTTCTATTTGCTGTTCCCCAACCCGAATGTACCTGGTACCGTTTTTGCTGTCGTCAGCTGAGGGCGTATGACCTGGTTTAGTTTTAGCTGTGCCCGCTCGCAGCTTTGCGCTATTATGACAGCTGCCACGTCGTACGCGAAAGCAACTAGGAGTCTACTTTCTGTCATGTCCAATCAAAGAAGACTGTCGTAAGTAATATTCCAGAGATTGGGACCTATCTGATATCTTTACCTTTTCTTACACGGGTTGGTTTCTCAATTAGTCCCTCATAATTTCTGGCAGGTATTGAGGTACCTTGAAATTGCTTTCAAATGCCTTGAGCATGTCGCCCTACCTGTCTGAGTTGAAAGCACTCTTGACGTCAAGCGTGAGCAGCAAGACCGCCGGTCTTTCTCAGTGGGATGCCGTGTCGGCTTTCTCGACTGCGTTTATCCGTCCTCTATTCCCCTTCGTGAGGCGTTGCTCCAGGATGCTCTCCATCAGTTTTCCTGCGGTACTTAGCATACAAAGTGGGCGTAAATACGATGGATAGTTGGGATCACCTTTGGCCTTCGGAATAAGAACTAAAAATTCTTGCTTTGAGACATGTGTTGGGCAGATATTTTCAGCTAACCCAATTGCCAAAGATGGTATTCCGTCAGAGCTTGGGGCTTCTCTAAACGAGTTTACCGTAAAGTTCCATAGGAGCGGGGAAAGAACACCACTCTGAGATGTGAAGCTGAATGGCTTATACGATAGAAGCTCTCAGTATGAACTAAGCGGTTTCACCCAAATTGAGACACCCTTACTTTTTGTTCTTTATTTCCCTAACTGTTTTAGCGGGAAACACTGCAATAACTTTGCAATCATGTAACCGCAGAAAAATTCTGTCAAAGGTGGAATAAAGTACGAAAGCTCAAATATAAAACGCACGCATATCTGCCCACAAACGAGTACTTCCGCACTTACGAAAAAAGCAAAAAAAAAAATCCCCCAAAAAAATATTAATAACCCGTAACCCCTGCTGGTTTGCTGCGTTGCCAATTTGTAATCAAAGTAATTTTAATGCAAATTTTATATGTGGCGTCACGTAGAGCAAAAAAATTGTCACGTTATGCTAAAACAAAGCTCAAAAAAGTGTATATGTTTGTGTGTGTGTGTTTGAGTGAGGCTGTTTAATAGCACTAAAAGCAATATGAATGCGAATGAGTGAAATGTATGCCTCGATGGGCTTCCGAAGTAAGTTCATAAGCAAATATTTACACGAAACACTAAAAAAAAATTTCTGAAAGCCATGAATACATGCACACAAGGCTCAAGCAAAAGCTCATCAAATAGGGAGGGTGAAGTCATAACTACTGGCAAATAAACAAGTCGTAAAGAAATTTAGGGCACTGGTAAGGAAGTTTTAGTAGCGCGAGGTTTAAAATGAGGAAAGGCGCTTTAAACTGGAGTGCATTAGTTGCATTTTTATCGACAACTTTTCAATATGGATTTGATGTGTTTTGGCAAATCCCCGCGTTTAAACGAAAGACCATACAACTTTTAAACGTGATTTTTTATGGGATCGTAAAAAAGGGATCCTAATATACTTAAAATATTTCTTATTTGATAATTATAAAACGGAAACAGATTTTTGATATTAATGGTATAAGGGCATAACACCGACAGAGATGTGTGCGAAGAGAATGGCGAAGAATGTTTAAATAAAAAAAAAAATAAATGTAAGGCGCGATAACCTCCGAAGACATCTAAGGCCGAGCTTCTCTTCCAATTTGCGTGGTGCTCCTCTTGATTTTCCCTACAAATTGGCCGGACGGGACCTACATGTTTTATGCCGACTCCGCACGGCATCTGCAAGGCAGATGAGTTTTCACTGAGAGCTTTTCATGGCAGAAATACACCCGGAGCGCTTGCCAAACACTGCCGGGGGGCGACCCCGCTTAGAAAAATTTTCTTTTAATTGAAAAACCTTATGCCCGGGAGTTGAACCCAGGGCATACGGTGTGATAGGCGGAGCACGCTACCATCACACTACAGTGGCCGCGAAGAATGTTTACAAAGAGAATAAATATTAAGCTCTCTTCACTGTTGACTCGTTATAAGTTGAATATTTTTCAAAACATCTAACTGTTTAATAAGGGATACGAGATATTAATCTCTGAGAGGGAACAGTGGGCGAATGACCCAAATTGGCCCACTGACAGCATTCAGATCTACACACAGATGGATCTAAACTAGATAACAGGGTCGAAGGGGTGTCTATTCAGAACGATTGGACATATAAAGATCGTTTCGCCTTCCGGATCACTGTAGCGTGGCCGCCGAGCTTGTGGCCATACAAGACGATGTGCACTGCCTAACCAGAAGGCAGTCTCTCAGAGGCACAATTATATTTTCTCAGGCAGTTCAGCAGCGCTGAAAGCGCTTGACTCTGTTACAACTAATTCTGAAACTGTAGTAGGTTATCGCATATCACTTAATGTGATGGCTGAACAGTTTACTCTGCATCTGGTATGGGTTCCGGGGCATACCAGGTAATGAGATGGCGGATGAGCTTGCAAGTAAGGGTACCTCCCTTCTACTTTCGCCATCCTGGAAGAGGTTGGGTATGTCGCTCTCCGCCTGCAAGCTCAAGATAAAGGAGGCTCTACTGATGGAAGCGGGAGCTAGGTGGACGCATCATGATGGATGCCACACGGCAAAACTCACATGGCCGGAATGGAATGAGAAGAGATCGCGTGAGTTTCTCACCCTCCGTAAGAAGGATCTTTCCTTAGTTGTGGGTCTTCTCACTGGTTACGTCTGTATTGGACCGCTTGCGGAAAGGATTGGCGCTCCATTAATTATTGTGGAAGCTGCGGCAACGAAGAAGAGCCTCAAACTGTTAGGTATCTACTTTGCGAATGTCCAGCGCTCGGTATAAGAAGGCAAAGTTTCATGGACAAGTTGTTTCTCGTTGAGGTCAATACACGACGCATAGTTAGCTTTACAAACTCAACGAAGTGGTTTGATTAGGAGAGTAGGAACAAATCCGTGTAGTTTCACAGTGGGCCTATAAAGGCCTAGATGCGGGCGGCAGCTAGTTGAACCTAAGCTAACCTAACCTATGTAACTATCGTACTTTAAAGGTAAAAATGAAGCCCAACGTTGGGCGATGTATAGTACGTATTTGGTCGCAGATTTCGCCTTCTGATGTTATATAAAAGAACAGTTCCGTCAGAATAAATAACTTACAAGGCAATGTGGGAAAGGATAAGCTAGGTTAGATGTGTCCATCGTGTACCAAAAGTTTGCTCGACGCCGTAAATGAAAAGCGCTGTGAGAAATCAGAAGCTATGTTAAAAAATAACTCCGTCATCTAAAAAGCTTTCTTGGACCTATGCTACTTGCTGCTTCTAGATCTGATGGCTGTGCCATTCCTAATAGCTGGAGCGTTAGCCTTGCGAGCGCATTGCATGAGCACAAAATGTGCTGTTCCTTCTTCTTATTGTGGCAAGTTTCGAGCGATGCGCCACGTTTAGCTGGCTTATTCGCTTTTTCATTTCCATCTATTCCCATGTGCCCAGGGACCGA
Source organism: Eurosta solidaginis (assembly GCF_040869045.1). Classification (NCBI taxonomy): domain Eukaryota; kingdom Metazoa; phylum Arthropoda; class Insecta; order Diptera; family Tephritidae; genus Eurosta; species Eurosta solidaginis. Next base: position 16,621,796 of record NC_090320.1, read on the forward strand.
ATTCAAATGCATATATCTTCTTATATCGAGTCTTTCCTACTGTTGCTTACACTCTAACACACTTTAAGATGTTGTGGTATGAGAGCTTAAAACCTTAGTAGTTGCTTGAATGTTATTGTAAAAATTGACGCAGCTGCAGTTTAAGCTTTCCGATAGGGTACTTGTAGAATACCTACATCGTTGTCGGTGCTAATGTGTTCTTGCGCTGTAAAAGTGCGTTGCAAAAATGTTACTGCGCAAGAACCTCTCTCTGCATCGCCGCAGTGCCTTTCATATAAGTCTGCCCCTTGGGAATTTCTTTCTACTGATCGGCCATCATGTTGAAACAAGGTAAAGGTTACCATTCTTCCAAAGGCCGGTAAGAGCTTTCACATATAATTCAAGGACGAAGCCCTGAAGTCAAAGCTTGTGCGTTCGAGGGTGGAATGGGGCGCTTGACCTCGCTTGCAGCTGTGTCGTACTATTTTAAAATTAACACCATCTTGGTCCCTGGTCATAACGGTATCCCTGGTAATTATTCTTAGCGCGCTTTGGTACAATTGAACTGCTTGGGCATAAGGATTAAAAAGTTTTCATCGCCATCTGTGGTCTGATCCTTTATAGATGGGCCTCGAGCCAGCTAGCTATGAAAACGCTGGGCGGATACCACATTTCAGGCGATCTGCTAAAATTGTTGGGTTCACCAAGGCTCATATTTCAATGGTGATAAGGGTTGTGCTGGGTCACTGTCTATTGTGAGTCCAGGTGGCGCGCCTCTATTAGCGCTGGACGGTTATATAGATCACAGCTGCCAAAAGCGTGACAAATCGTAATGCTACCCCTTACTATGACAAACGAGTAAAAATGACAAAAGCTTGAATGCGATTCGAAATATATTCGAACAAATCAGAAATCAACGCCGACTATGCACGACTTTACATTTCACATCTATTCGGGATACAGAGTTGGTTTGAATGTGATATCACAGCGGGTTTTAATAGCCTCTTGGGGATTGTATGGGAGCTAGTTTCGATACTTTTTAAAAACTTGACGCTCTTCCACGATAGACACCGATCACAGGTTCCCTGATAAAAATGCGTTTAGTCTAGGATATTCGAGTGACCCTCTTTGTTTGAGTATGTCCTATGAAGAGACAAATTGTACTTGTTTATGCCTGAACGGGTAGTTTCCTTTATACCCTTGCTAGTACTGTCGCACAGATTCTCTATCTACTCTCGTACTGTCGGATAGATCCGCTTTGTTCCCGTACGGATACTGTCGGACGGATGCACTTTGTGCCACAGAGATCCTCTGTGTTCGCATATGAGTTCGGTTGAACAGGTCTTTCTACCGAATTATAGCTGCTCACAAGCACAATGTGTATGCAGCAATTAAAAGAGCTCCTTAATAGGAAGCAACTCGCATCAGATTCTACCGTTGCACCAAGCAAGCACACCTTAAAATCCCTGTGGCGTACTTGAAAATTAACGGCTGAATATAACAAAAACCACAAAGTATTAAAAGCAAGTTCACCAAAGTTTAATGTATCTACGATGTATGTATGCGAAAAGAGAAAAGAAAAGGATAATCAAAGCTGCATTTCCCACGCCTGCCAACCAACCACAAAAACAAACACATAGTAGAGTAAAGCGCGCATATAACACACAAAATGCAATAACAACAAGTAAGGACAGGACTGTCTTCGGCTGTGCCGAAGACTTCATACCTTTCATGAATGGGGCTGAACAATAATCTTATGCCGTTCGTAATCTCCGAATAATCGGATGTATATGATAAGAAATATATAATGAACAAATCTACATACCTAAACGATTTTTAACATAAAAATAAAATAAAAAATAGGTAGGTACTTTGTGTGAGGATGCAAAGTTTCAGGTTTTTTGTGGTCTGCGTGTAAAAACTATGACTACGAATCACGTACTTCAACAATATATGACGTAAACGTAACTATTTGATGAAATTTGATGAATTTTGAAGCTTCTAGCCGTAAAAAAGGGGCAAAAATGACAGTTATGAAGTATATAATATATATACCACCGATCTCTATGATTTTTTCAGACATCAATATATGCTATACACGTAAGCATTTGGTGAAATTTGAAGCTTATAGCTGTTAAAATGGGGCCGAAATCGCACAAAAAATATATATATACCATCATATATATATTATATATATCACCGATCTCTATGATTTTTTGACACAACAATACATACTATATACGTAAGCAATCGGTGAAATTTGAAGCTTATAGCTGTTAAAATGGGGTAGAAATTGCGAAAAGTTTCTTATCTGAACAATCGGTTGTATGAGATATATACTATATATACAACCGATCTCTATGATTTTTTCAGAAAACAATATATGCTATATATGTAAGTATTCGGTGAAATTTGAAGCTTCTAGCTGTTAAAATGGGGCTAAAATTTGCGAAAATATATATATATATACTATGTATATACTATATATATCACCATATATATACTATATATACCACCGATCTTTATGATTTTTTCAGACAACAATATATATAATTACGAAAAGTTCCTTATCTGAACAATCGGTTGTGGGGATATATACTATATATACGACCGATCTCATCAATTTTTTCAGGCAACAATATGTGCAATATACGAAAGTATATGGTGAAGTTTGAAGCTTCAATCTGTTAAATTGGGTAAGATATTACAAAAATCCTCTTTTTCTGAAAAATCGGTTGTATGGAGGATATATGCTATAGTGGTCCGATCCGGTCGGTTCCGACAAATGTCTAATCGGACACCCAAATACACCTGCTCACCAAATTTTATCAAGATATCTCAAAAAGTGAGGGACTAGTTTCATACAAACAGACAGACGGACAGACGGACAGACGGACATGGCTAAATCAACTCAGCTCTTCAACCTGATTATTTCGGTATACTTAATGGTGGGTCTATCTATTTTCCTTTAAGGACTTACAATTTTCGGTTTCGTGACGAAATTAATATACCATTTCATTTTCATGAAAGGTATAAAAACCGCTTATTTAAAATTTTCTTTGCAATTAAGGATACCGCAGGACTTTGGGTTCTAACAGACGCAACACAAACACACACGCACATATGCATGTTAATGGCCGTGAGTCAGTTGCACCGTGTCTGTATATTCAACTTTGGTAGTGAGCAACACGTGCCCAGCCGAAGGTTAACACAATAGTAACTACACCGTTTGCCTGCTGGCCCATGGCTCTTTGTTCGAAATACGTAATTGCGGTGAGTAATTGTGAACAAATCATTTGCACAAAATATAAGTAGAAGAGAAAAAAAAAGAAAAAATAAATAAATGTCCGAAAATTGTATGGTGAAATGGTTTAAATGACTTAATCCTTGTGCAGAGCGTGAGAAAGTTCAAGGATACGTCGGCATATGTTGATTTGCAACAGAAAGGTGAATTACCAATTTAAAAAAAAATTGAAGAACAATATGCAATAAGCAGGAGGGATACGCGCTGGAGGAACTAATGAAGGGTGTTTTATGCGTTCATGCTGGCACATTAAATTAGATCACAAATAATGCAGAAATGGAATACTTGCGTGGGAAGGGATGGATTAAAATTAAGCCATGTTAGATCCATTTTTCTCGGATAGACTCTAATAAATATGACTAGCCGGACCCGTGCGTATTTTGCGCAACAAATATAAAAGTCTCCTAGTAAATATCAACAGAAATCAGCTGTTCTATCAATCAATCATCTATCAATAAAAATTTAAATGTGGTTGCGCTGCCATCTGGCGAATGTTAGTAACTGCCGGTAATGCAGTGTTAGTTCTAATCTAATGTTCACAATAGTGCTATAATACAAATATATTCCTTTGTGTGATCACAATCGTTTATTTTTAACAAATTATTTTAATAAAATATAGGTAAACAAAAGCACTACGACCAATAATGCCCAAAGCTTGCTAATAACGCGAATCTCCATCTTTACAACCAAAACTTTATTTACAGATTTCGATTCCAAATAAGAGCGAAAAAGGGGCCTGTACATAAAAAGAGCAATTAGAAATGATATATAAGATTGTTTTGGATATTGTGCAAAGTGATACATTGTAATTGAGGTTAAGTTAGCCTGAAGTGGCTGCCCGAGCGCACAGTTAGGCCAGTGATATTAGGGTCGTTGTGGTACCACGAAAAACCACCCTTATGTTTCTTCTTCGAACCATTTTGAGGACCTGATAAGGACTACCAAGCCCTTGATGTCATACTCCACGATCTAGCGCAGATTATTCTAAAAGGAAGCTCTCAGAAAGCACTTCTATGCGCCACTTAGCGCTGGGCAGTTGCAGGTGAGGAGTTATATTGGGCCGGAGCTCAGCACATGGATGTACACGGTGGTTATTCGACCAATTCTAACATACGGAGCACTGCTGTCATGAACTGCGGTCAAGTATTAATAAAATGTCAGGAAAAGCTCCAACATCTACCTGTGGCCCATTCAGAACGTAAATGGCACATATATGTCTTTTGAGAAATCTTCTATAGTAATAACAGTATTGAAAGGATGGGGAGCTTATTCTGAGATTCGAAATAACCATGAAGTGTAGAGTTTTTGCTAGACTTTCAGCCTTGCCCAACTCTATTCATCTCTTGTAGTCAGGGAGTGAACAGGAGACATGTAAGCTAGTACTAAAAAAACAGGGTCGAGTCAAAGAATTGTCCTAGGTGAATATGTTTGAGTTCTCAGGTATCCCTTTATAAGTATCATGTCGAATCTAGCATCCTTTTTAATTTCGAACTTTTTCCATAAAAGTCAACATATAAAAATAAAATCTGTATTTTTATTTTTTGAGTCCGAAAGAACTAGTTAAACTCGGATTTTTAATAATAAAAGTGCGGAAATAAAATTTAAATTCGGACTTTTATTTTTTAAAAATAAATAAATAATTTTTTTTTAATTCGGATAAGCTGTTTCTTTGTTATCAAGCCGGACTTTAATTTTGGCTTTTAAAAATAAAAGTCCGGATTTAACTTTTATTTCCAGACTTTTATTTTTAAAAGTCAGAGTTTAACTAGTTCTATCGGACTCAGGTGGCGGCCACCGTGGTGAGATGGTAGCGTGCTCCGCCTACCACACCGTATGCCCTGGGTTCACACCCTGGGCAAAGCAACATCAAAATTTTAGAAATAAGTGTTTGGCAAGCGCTCCGGGTGTATTTCTGCCATGAAAAGCTCTCAGTGAAAACTCATCTGGCTTGCAGATGCCGTTCGGAGTTGGCATAAAACATGTAGGTCCCGTCCGGCCGATTTGTAGGGAAAATCAATAGGAGCACGACGCAAATTGGAAGAGAAGCTCGGCCTTAGATCTCTTCTGAGGTTATCGCGCCTTACATTTATTTTTATTTTTTTTTATCGGACTCAGGTGATAAAAATTGGAAAACAATTTTTATCTTGATCCAACTATATTAAAAGTCCAAAATTAATAGTTTTGCAAGGAACTATATTATAAAACGAATAATAGTTTCCGTCCCTGAAAAAAAAAAACCAATAACATACTTGGCACGATTTAACGCCGAAGAGATCCAGGCTGAGCTTCCAATTTTTTCCAAGTTGTCGGGACGGAACCTATATTTTAACAGAATAAGAAGTTCTTGATGTGGCATTTCCCGGGCCCTAAACCCATTACCTACAGTGTGGTATGCTACCGCCACACCACGGACTCTGCCGAGCTGTTCAAACATGTAGTGGAAGGGTTGGTAAAGAGCATTCATTAACTTCTATGCAAAATATTGTCGGAAAGCGCATACCTCAGCATTGGAACTTGGTTGTGCTCGGCTCAATTTACAAGAAAGCCAATCCCAAAAACCCAAAAAGGGGTTATCCTGTACACTGCTCTAGTTACCATGTAATCAACCACCCTAATATCGCTTACAAGGTTCTGTCTAGCGTAGAGTGGGTAAGACTGAAGCCAAAAGTCAAGATATTCCTGGAATATTAGAAGTGCGCTTCAGACCAGGTAAATCTGCTATCGACCAAATCATGACGATACACCAGTTCTTGAAAAGAGCTCACTATAAGCGAACCAAGACGCATTATCTTTTAATCGATTTCAAAGCAGCTTAAGCACGACCACCAGCGCCGGAAGTTTTTAGAAGGTCCGCTCCGAGCCATTCGAAACCAAACGAGTCTTCGAACAAAAGGACTCTCTTCTGTGAGATGTTTTCACCCTTTTGCTGGAGCGGATAATTCTTGCAGCAGATATACACCGCGTTGTTATAATTTATAATCACTGTCCGTGATTCTGAAGGCTAGGCTTGAATGAGGTATAATGGCGATCTGTATGAGCTTTACGGAGTGCAACGGAAAAAAAGGTTTCGCTGAATAAGTCTGTTAGGCCAAGGAAGACTTTACGGACAAGAAAGTATTTCTATCGATATCCATATTTGAATGCAGCAGGTAAAGTTAGGTTTAACTTGCCGGCCAATAAAGACCTCACATAGAATGAATGTGTTCAAACGACCAAACGAAAAAACTCCAATTTGATGCCAGTATTTATGTTTTAGAATAATACAGTCCTACTGACAAATACTATCAGTTTTAAACAGCATAGCTTAGTTGTTGCCTCAAGATCCGTAGAAGCTGGAGCCGTGAACTTGCGAGCACAGGAGTCAAATATAGAATGTGCTCACCCATTTTTTCTTTCAGCTCAAACTTCCTGCACGTGTTTTTACTAACCAGGCCTAACTTATAAGCATGTGACGGCAGTGACCAGTCAGTATGCCCATCGTGAGCCTTAATTCTCCTCTCTTTAGAGATATGAGCAACTTTGGGAGTCTAACGTCGTAAGATTTGCAAATTTTCTTTGAAATTTTTCAACCCTGCATCCACGCCTTTCCTGCTTAATTATTCATGTGGAACTGCTGTCTTCTTTTGATTTCTGGCAAACGGAATGGGAGGTTTACCGTAGATTAATCGAGTGGTTCACTCTATTTTGCCAACTCATGGGGCCCTTTCCGTACATTATATGTCATTAATCTGCAGACTGGCATGCAATGCTGCGTTTGGGGGTAGTTTTAAGGGCTGCAGTTATACTAATCATTGATAATTGCATACGCCCTCCAGTTTTTTGGTAAACCTACTCTTTTGTGTGGCTGCCCACCATACTGGCACCCCATAGTAAGGTATGTGCTTGCCAATTGCCGTGAATACCCAATGAGATGTTTGGGCGATAGACGCCACGTGCATCCTGGTATCGTCTTGCATGCATACAGTGCCACGGAAGTTTTCCTCGCTATCTCCTATCCATGAGTTTTCCACTACAACTTACTACCTAGTATAAGTCCTCTTGAAATATGTGCTGTAATTTTCTGTAGAGTTACCATTTCAAGCTTAGGCTTAGTCTAATTGAAATTGAAAGTAGATGCAAACCGCCACTGAGTTGGAAAAGGCTGGTTGAATAACATTTGAATTCCTTTGGTGCTTCTAATTACCGTTAGTTATTGCGAAGTAGGTATAGCTTAGCACTAATTAATGATGATGATAATGAAGTTGTTCTAGAGACTACCTAGCATAGCAGGGTGCTATAGCAGCATTCTATGATCCAGAGCCCTTTTGTGGACTTACAAAAGCATACACCATGGAAGCTATAAGTAACTGGGAAACTAAACAATTCAGACGTCACTGGATTGACTGCCCAGGGAAAAGACAGGCCAAACTGTTTATACTTCCGGCAACGAAAGTATCAACCAAACTCTAATCTAATCTAAGCAGGGAGAATCTAAGAACTCTCACTGGGTACTATATGGGACACTATGGTCTAAGATATCACAAAAGTTAGTTAAATCTATCCGAAACCCAAATTTGTCGTTTCTGTGAGGTGGATGATGAAACGCCGGTTCACATTCTCTGCGAATGCGTCGCTCTGGCTAGGCAGGGACTCTCCCAGGTGATGTGACTTTTAATTCCTATGTGATGTGGAGAGTAAAAAGCCTGAAGAGGTGCTTAGATACATCAAAAGCCTCCAGATACAATATTAGGCTGAAAGGTCATGCACAATAGATCTGCACAAAGGTCGCCGTGTTTCCAGGCATAGTAATAACAATAATAATCACTGCACCACGATCAGCGCTTTACGCTGACTCTTCTTTCTTGATGGTTTGTTCATTCCTTTGGTTGGAACAATATAACCAAGTGTCTTTTGGAGTCAATTTCTTATTTGAAGTGTATTCAGTCAATAAATCTCATTTTTAAAAAATATTCACGCACTTAACTTTGATTCCCTTTTACTCTGCTCATAAACAAATTTTGATTGAAATATTCATAAATATCAGCACTTTTGCCCAATAATGACAAAGCACTCTGCAGATATTTCATTTTTACACTTTTCATTTCTGCTTGCGTTGCTTTATCTTGATTTTTATACTCAGCTGAGCAGGGCTCACAGAGTATATTAATTTTGTTCGCATAATGGTACGCCGTAACAGCATAAACTAATCGAGCTAGATATAGACTTCGATATATCAAACTGATCTGGGCGAAAAAATTAATTTATTTAGCCATGTCCGTCCGTCAGCCCGTCTGTCCGTAAGCACGATAACTTGAGTAAATTTTGAGGTATCTTAATGAAATATGGTATGTAAGTTCCTGGGCACTCATCTTAGATCGCTATTTAAAATGAACGAAATCGAACTATAATCACCCGCACTTTTTCGATATCGAAAATTTCGAAAAACTGAAAAGTGCGATAATTCATTACCAAAGACGGATAAGGCGATGAAACTTGGTAGGTTGGTTAACCTTATGACGCAGAAAGAAAATTAGTAAAATTTTGGACAATGGGCTTGGTACCGCCCACTTTTAAAAGAAGGTAATTTAAAAGGTTTGCAAGCTGTAATTTGGCAGCTGAGTAGGTAATGTTCGGTTACACCCGAACTTAACCTTCCTTATTTGTTTTGTTTTTTTTATTTTTATTTTCTGAAGGTACTACTTAGTTAGCATTTTCATTTCAATTTGATTTAATCACAGTTAGCGACACGTGCGCCAACATAAAGTGGCTGCGTAGAAAAGTGACTCCCCAATTCAAGGGCCCACATTCCTCTAAAAATCACTTACCATCTGTGTGTTTCGTCTTCCTTTCTTTCCTAATTCAACGTTTAGTTCTTTCTACACCTCCTCTAATGCATGTCAGCCTACCACACAATCAACTGACTGCATTCGACAGCAAACTTCATTGGTTGACTACTTGGCTGCTGTAGCACAGCGGGTGGCTTACTTCTTTTTGTGATTCTCATCTTGGTTGTACATCATTGTCGCACGCTTGCTTTCATTATTATTATCATGTCGCATAATTAAATGCTTTGACTGCTGGTGCTGTAAAAAAAATTATTATAATAATAATAACAAAAGCAATCATGCAAAAAAGAAAAGTAAAAACAAGAAAGAAAAAAATGCAAAATTTAGAAAAAGTGTCAATATGTCAAAAGAGCAGTCAATAAGCAGTTAAATACGTGCACACTTGTGCGCGGTTAGTCGTTTCAACGCGGGAACGCCTCAAAGTATGCTTTGATATTTTTTATACTCAGTTGAGCAGAGCTCACAGAGTATATTAACTTTGATTGGATGGTTGGTTGTACAGGTATAAAGGAATCGAGATATATATAGACTTCCATATATCAAAATCATCAGTATCGAAAAAAAATTTGATTGAGCCATGTCCGTCCGTATCTTGATGTATCTTGCTGAAATTTGGTGTGTAGGTTCCTGGGCGCTCATCTCAGATCGCTATTTAAAATGAACGATATCGGACTATAACCACGCCCACTTTTTCGATATCGAAAATTTCGAAAAACAGAAAAAATGCGATAACTCATTGCCAAAAACGGATAAAGAGATGAAACTTGGTAGGTATGTTGACCTTATGATGCAGAATAGAAAATTAGTAAAATTTTGTATAATGGGCGTGGCACCGCCCACTTTTAAAATAAGGTAATTCAAAAGTTTTGCAAGCTGTAATTTGGCAGCCATTGAAGATATCATGATGAAATTTGGCAGGAGCGTTACTACTATTACTATATATGTGCTAAATAAAAATTAGAAAAATCGCATGAGGAACACGCCCACTTTAAAAAAAAATTTTTTTTAAGTCAAATTTTAACAAAAAATTTAATATCCTTACTATATATAAGTAAATTATGTCAACATTCAACTCCAGTAATGATATGGTGCAAAAAAAATACAAAAATAAAAGAAAATTTCAAAATTGGTGTGGTTCTGCCCCTTTTCATTTAGTTTTTGTAGAATACTTTTAATGCCATAAGTCGAACAAAAATTTACCAATCCTTCTGAAATTTGGTAGAGGCATAGACTCTATGACGGTAACTGTTTTCTGTGAAATCTGGCGAAATCGGTTGAAGCCACGCCCAATTTTTATACACAGTCGACCGTCTGTCCTTCCGCTCGGCCGTTAACATGATAACTTGAGCAAAAATCGATATATCTTTACTAAACTCAGTTCAGTTATCTGAACTCACTTTATCTTGGTACAAAAATGGCCGAAATCCGACTATAACCGCGCCCACTTTTTCGAAATCGAAAATAACGAAAAATTAAAAAAATGCCATAATTCTATACCAAATATGAAAAAAGGGATGACACATGGTAATTTGATTGGTTTATTGACGCAAAAAATAAATTTAGAAAAAACTTTGTAAAATGGGTGTGACACCTACCATATTAAGTAGAAAAAAATGAAAAAGTTCTGCAGGGCGCAATCAAAAGCCCTTGAAATCTTGGCAGGAATACTGTTCGTGGTATTACATATATAAATAAATTAGCGGTACCCGACAGATGATGTTCTGGGTCACCCTGGTCCACATTTTGGTCGATATCTCGAAAACGCCTTCACATATACAACTAAGGGCCACTCCCTTTTAAAACCCTCATTAATACCTTTAATTTGATACCCATATCGTACAAACACATTATAGAGTCACCCCCGTTCCACCTATATGGCGATATCTGGAAAAAGCGTCCACATATAGAACTAAGGCCCACTCCCTTTTAAAACACTCATTAGCCCCATTCATTTCATACCCATATCGTACAAACACATTCTAGAGTCACCCCTGGTCCACCTTTAGAACTATGGGCGACTCCCTTTTAAAATACTCTTTAATGCCTTTCATTTGTTACACATGTCATACAAACACATTCCAGGTTTACCCTAGGTTCATTTTCCTACATGGCGATTTTCCCTTATTTTGTCTCCAAAGCTCTCAGCTGAGTATGTAATGTTCGGTTAGACCAGAACTTAGCCTTCTTTACTTGTTCAATCATCACTTTGCTGCCTGTGTAGTGTAGATGTTGGTATGAGGAATTAAGATATGACAATGAATGCGTATGAAGTCAATAACACTGGAGTAATTATATGTAAAATAAAAATTTACAGTCTCACTTACAGACAAGAGGGTTTCTGAGAAAAGCTGTATATAAAGTACTTGGAAAAGTTGACATGTTTGATGTGATTATTCTCCTTAAAATTTTTCTATAAATCTAATGTTTTCAACTAGAACTTCCTCAGCGGTTTTCACTGAGCAGCTTTTCATTGCAGAAAAAATTTTCTTCTAATTGAAAAAACTTATTTCAAAAATTTTGATGTTGCTTTGCCCGGGACGTGAACCCAGGATCTTCGGTGTGGTAGGCGGAGCACGCTACCATCACACCACTACGGCCGGGATACAAATTATCGGTTTGTTATTGCAGAGTCGAGGGAATAGCCAGTGTCGAAGTAGGTATACCCCTGGGGGTGGCCAAGGGAGTTATCCGAGATTTTTATGTGAACAAAGCCCGACAAAAATGGAAGCGCACCGCGGGTTGTGCGATTTCAAAAGCCATTTTGCCGGACTACAACGACAGGATAGACTTATAGCGGTATGTACTGGTCACTGGGCTTTAGGAACGTATGCGAAAAATATGGGTATTCCGCACAATGACCACTGCAGAAGTTGTAAGGACATAGATGAAAAGGAGATTGTCGAGCATTTTCTGTGTAAATTCCCGGCTCTGGCTAGAATCCGTTTAAGATCATTCGGGAGCCCTATTTTGGAAGATCTAGCAAGGTTAGCGGAAATAGGATTGGCAAACATTCTTGATTTTGTAAACAACTCAGGTTGGTTGTAAAACATATCCATGTGGTACTCAGTCGGTTCAGATGAGTTTTATGGCATCAAAACTGCTTTTCATTAGCTACTTGGGCGACCATGGTCGCAGCCATTATACCTACCCACCTATTGAGGAGTCATCATCTTTTTGGTTTCTAATCGGCTTGTTATCGACGTTTTCTATTCTTGTATGTATTATGTGTTCCAAATATGAGCCAAATCGGAACACAAATATGATTTTTTTTTTAATATCCTGATGCTTGCGCCAACTAGCGGAGATTTTTTCTTATTATTGCATTGTCATCGGGTTCAAGCTTGTAGCTTATGGAAGTTACTCAAATTTCAATTACAAAATTTGTGCAAGCCTGCCAAGTCAAGCTAAATAAACCGTTTAAAAATATTGTATTATATACTATGGTTTTCAGCAATACCTAAAATCGCAAATGCACAATCTTAAAATAAGTTTAAAATGTGTGTTATTTATTTTGCATATTTTTATAGAAACGTTGGGTAAAGCCCACGGGCATAAGCTGGTAAATACATATATGCCAATAGTATGAATGAATTCTCGATAAAGATGTTATACTTGAAAGACAATGACGAGCGACGACGATATACGCCGCGTCGGGCGATGACATTTTTCAAATTACGCCCAGACATCCAGAGTGGCTAGTAAAACTTTTTTAATTCTTTGCATATTCTTAGAATAATCAGGCAGGTTCTGTAATTCACTTTCGAGTGAATGTCAAGCAAAATCATTTTGAATTCGACTAAAGGTGTTCTGTGTTTCACTTCCACTGTTTTATTTTCACATTTTTTTCAAAATGAACGCCCTGTGATTTGGCATGTTCTAGAAAACGAATTCACAAGATAACATTCGGTTAGCATTCGCTTCAATTTGAATTGGTGAATTTGCCAAGAGAAAACATGTAAGTTAACTAAATCGCAACAAACACACGCCAATTTAATAAATTAACGTTGAATAATTTAGGGGTAAGCATAAAAATGTACGCCAAGAAACAGTTTTACTGCAATTTATGGAGAAGCACCCACATATTGCAAAGGGTTTCGTTAAAGGTGACAAGTTGAAAGTGGATGCACTATGGGCGGAGGTGGTAGTGGAATTGAACGAGCATGGCCCACCTCATAAGGATATTTCTGTCTGGAAAAAGGTGCAAAATTAAATTTTTTCTGTATAATTTGTGTATTTTCTTATACTTATTTAAATTTGTACAATTGGCAGGTTTGGATAGATTGGAAAGCCTTTATAGAAAGGAAACTCATTCATAACAGCAAAGAAGCTAGGGCAACTGGAGGTGGACCATACAACAAATATGTACTAACCCCAACAGAAGATGCAATTGCCCGTTTATGTAACTTGATTACTTCTGTGAAAGGTGTTCCAAACACAAAAGACTACGGGGCTGCAGAAAGCGAGACACCTTCAGATTCATCAAGTGATGATGACCAGCCATCTACAAGTAGAGCTGCTGCATTATCTCGCTCGCGAAGGTCTGAGCCTTCCGCAACTGATTGCCTTAAGGCCAACATTGACGAGCAAACAAAAGATATGAAAAACATTGTAAATGGTTTAAAAGGATGTATTGAGGCAACTGTGTATGTGAGCGGATCAGTTGAAACTCTCTGTGAAGCAGTAAAGGCAACGACGACTGCTATACGTGAAGGCAATGCCGAAAGAAAGAGACACCATCTTGAAATGGAAAGACAGCGGCAAACGGAAAATGAGCTAAAACAAAAGGAAAATGAACTGACTGAACTTAAAATACATTTAAAATATAACAAAAGCGGAAACAATAATTAGATTCTTAGTTTGTAATTTATGTAATGAAGTATCAAATTTTAATTTATTAACTGACACCTGAAATGTGATTAATTTTGTGTACCTGAAATGTGATTTTAATATAATAATTAAAGTATTTGCTTTGTGTTTTCTACTTTCACGAATTTCTATGAAGGTGACTGGTTTTGTTTTCTCTAATTAATGCAGCTTCGTCATAAAGTATAGAATCGTTAAATATTTCTTCGGCAAGAGCATCTTCCTGATTTTCTATGTCAACATCTACGATTTCCTGGACTTTGTAGTGTATACAAATGTTGTGTAAAGCACAACAAACATTAATTATTTGTATAACCTTTTCCGGTTGGTATTGAAGAGTACGAGCTAAACATCTAAATCGGCTTTTTAACACCCCTATAGTTCTTTCAACTATATTGCGTCCTGAACAATGTTTTTGGTTAAACGTATGCTCTGCTGTGTAAGCTTGTGGATTTCTGAACGGTGTTAGCAGAAATGGCTGAAGTGGATATCCGGCATCACCCAAAAGCCAAGAACCACGTTCTCTATTCTCATAACGGCGTTGGAAGGAGTCATTTGCTTTACTTACACTCCATATCAAAGCATCGTGACTTGACCCAGGGTGACGACCATCAACACTTCTAATAACCATATTGTAATCACATATCTGTAATAATTTACTTATTTAAATTATTTTATATTTTTAGATTTTATATTTGTATACTCACAATCATTGCATTCATGCTAAAATAACCCTTACGGTTATAAAATATGCTGTGATCTTTATTAGGTTTAGTTATTTGTATGTGCGTCCCGTCTATGCAGCCAATTACTCCAGGAATCCCAAAGTGTTGCTGAAAATATTGCTTCGATTGAGTCAGTTCGCTTTCTGTCATTCGCAACTTAATCCACCGGGGACACAAGTATTTTTCCAAAATACGCAGCACTTCTTTTAACACCTTTGATACCGTGCTTCGCCCCATAGCGATGTAGCTATCCTTACCCACAGCTTTTTGGAAGCCACCTTCGGCTAAAAATCGCAATGTTGCAGCCATTTGCAGTGTCGTTGGAAGCGAAGTGTGCTTTATATGTGGCGCAGCAATATTTAAGAGCATAATGAATGCTTCTTTGCTAACACGATAGCTGGACACAAAACTATAATGAGAATCACTATGTAAAAAGCAGAATACACCGCATGCCCTACAAACTTACGCAGATTCCGGCACATCTAATGGATTTGAGTGGTCACGGAGTATCTTTCTATGAAGAGCTTCTTCTCCATTTCTCTCATTTTCCAAAATAATAAACGAAAGCGTTGTTATAGCACTAATTTTTTATTTTAAGTTTTATTTTTCCCTAAAATGTATTATTTTTTCTTTATCAATTGACAACTGTCAAATGCTAAGTTCATTTTAAGGGTGAATTTAAAACGAGCAAGAAAATGAATGAAAAACTCGGTTTGCAGAACACCAAATTTTAATTCCCTCGTTTTAGGTTTCATTTTCATATTCACTTTCACTCGAATTTCAGAACCTACCTGAATATATTGCCAATTTAAAAAAAAAATTCCATATTAAATTGTTTCAAACTGCAAATGCAACCTTGTAAAGTGTGTTTATTGAGTAGATTTAAACTCTAGTTACGCATGGCTCAACTATATGCTTGGCTCATCTCATCACCTGATTTTATTTATTTTTTTTTCATTTCACTGGAGTAGGGATTGTCAAAAGAAGATGACAAACTCAAAATGAAACCAAAACATTGAACACATTTCCTTACAACATACAAAAATTTCAAAGCTTTATGTTTTCACTCCATTCTATTCGCCTAATACGAAAACGCACATTTTGACAGTTTGAACAAAGTTATGTTGTTGCTGTAGAGATGAGCAAACCAGCTATCAAATTACTATTGTGCAAGCTAAATTGAGTTCTATGAACAGCACTCAATTTAAATCGAAATTGCCTCAATTTATTTTTCTCTTTGAACATAGTATAAGCTCGCATGGGTTTAAATTTTTGACAGCGCACGTACCCGGTTAGTTGAAAACATTGATTGAAGAAACGAAAACTTAGCAAATATTTGTGCAATTACCTTTTAGTTTTTAATGAGGCTCTGCAGACACCGAACTCCTGGTGGATCTAGGAGGGAGGGATTGCTAGAAGGTTGCAAGTGGTCATATCAAATCGTTCCCGATATGGTGGGGGTAGTACGTTCATGGAGCTTGTTACCGGAACATACCGGATCTGCATCCCGGAAAGAACCACCAACATCGATAACACTCCTCAAGGCCTTCGGGGTGTCCTTATTGCTACAACAACAACAATAAGAGAACTTTGTTTCTGGATATCGAGAAAAGGGTTAAAATTCTAATCGAATTGTAACGTTAATTAGAAATTGGTTTCTAATGTGAAATTTTAGTTGAAGCGGAATTAAATGCCATTATTTAAAATCAATTTGATTTTCATGGCTTATATTTAAACAAAATTTTTAATGGGTTGTAAGCTTATACATATACTTGATATGAATATATTTCAAATGCTTCTTATAATAATTCAAAGCCTACAAATACTTTCACACAACTTTCGCCCTATCATGTCCTGCGAATAATTGGTAACTGTGACGACATCGCATTTTAGTGCTGCTTAAATCGTTCCCTGATCGAATTATATGCAAGAACTCTGACCAAGTTTTCGATAAGGGATGCACTAAAGAACAACATTCGAGTTCTAATATAAGTTGACAATATTTCTCTAACGTTAGACACTATGTTCGCTGGGATGGTGGTAGCGTGCTCCGCCAAACACATTGCAGATCTTGTGTTAAAGTCCCGCGCAAGGCAACATCAACAACTAATAAAAACTTTGTTTCAATTAGAAAACAAATTCTTCTAAGCGGTGTCGCTCCTTGGCAGTGGTTTTGCGAACACTTCGAATGTATTTATGTTGGCATTAAACATGTAGGTCCGATTTGTACGAAAAACTAAGAAGCAGCACAACGTAAATTGCAAGCGAAGTTTAGGCTTACATCTTCTCGGAGGTAAATCACGCCAAGTATATTTTTTAATAGCGGCTTCGCTTTCTGAGGGTTTCCAAAACAGGTTGATCAGTGCGATATCCAGCGATAACTTTAGCCAAAGTTAAATCATATTTTGGTAAAATATCAGTTCTTCAATGCCCTGGAAAAATTTCCATATTCATAACGCCCAATTCGTAGATATATTTTCACTTAATAGATATAGATATATGTATATTGGCATCGATTATTGGTGCCTTAACCTAAAATGTGTCATAACTTCATGAAATAGAAAATGTAAAAAATTTCGAATCAAAAAATAGAATCTCCAAAATGAGAATAAATTCGCCAGCACAAAAATTTATAGATTATGCGTATGGGCGAAAACCAAAAACTAATTGTTTGGCTATGGTATCGTTATTCTATGAAACTTTACAGTCTTTATCAAACTTTGGTCTCACAATTTAAGGCGTTTATATACGTACCACTTGCATTGCATAAAATCAAAAATATTTATTTACTCGGAATCATAACGTTTTATTTGTAGATGACATATAAAACAAATAACGCCAGTTCGACTGTTGAGTGGAATGCCACCATATCTCAACTGCTGTTTCGAAAACGACCTATCTCAAAATATTTCGAAATTGGGTGTTCTGTTGAGTAAAGGTGATTTTCCACTCAACAGTGAACTTATTTATTTATTTATTTATTTCGTACTAATCTAGAAAATGTAAAAAATTTCATACAGATTACAAGAACCTAGTATTTAAGCGTAAAAACTAAAAATTAACTAAAAGTTTACGCATATAGATCATTTAAAAATTTTTTTAATATGTATATTGTGGAGGAATAACTACTCATCAAAATTTATATTGTTATCTAAAAAGGTTTTAATATTCTGATGTGTTAAATCTGTAAATACACCCGGAATTGTCCAATCATTAATATTATTGTATGACACCGCACAAAGTTTGTTTCCCACAATTGCCCCCGCTCCACTAAGTCCGTAACCCCGATTTTCTCCACCAAATGTAGCACAAACCGCTGTTGCTGCTAGACTTTTCTTCGAATTGACCAATAGATGCTGGCATTCATCCTTTCGTTTTACATATAATATAGTACTTTGGAGCAAACAACCAACCCATCCAATAACTTGCATTAAATCGCCCGTTTTTAAATCGGAACCGCACAATTTTACTGGATATACTGTCTTCGTATGTTTAAAATGTCCTTCCAATTTAAGCACAGCTATATTCATGCATTCTGATTCTCTAGTATAACCATCAGCACAAATGTTTTCCTCCACTTTGCGTGTTTGCGCATTTCTTGAGTCTCTGTTCATTCTATCGGTTACACCACCTAAAACCTCGAGTTCGCTCTTTTGCATCTCGCTTACGCAGGACGCTACTGTAACCACCGATTTCAAGGTGACTAACGATCCATCGCACATATAATAGGAATTACCATAGATAGCAACCGCATGTGGGCGCTCCGTTATGTCTATAATTTCGCTATTTGTCATCCGAAATTGCGCTTTCGTATGGGATAAATGGCAGCTTAGAATTACAAACAGGATTGCCAAATAAATGAGTGAATACATTTTGTTTAAAGAACTTTTGCACCACTTATTAAGTATAAAGTATGCCGATATCAATTTTTTGGGCGCTATTTATACCTAAATGAGCCATGTGAATAAAAAATAAGCAACAACTTTTCAGTCAAAATTCCAGGAATTTTAAATAACAACAATACCTCTTAATTAAAGTCAAGGCTACAAAACAAAAAATCTTGTTTGTTTTCACTCGGTCCATTATAAAAAAAAAAAAATAAATAAATAAATAATTGCAAGGCGCGATAACCTTTGAAGAGATTTTAGGCCAAACTTATCTTCCAATTAAGTCGTGCTTCTTTTAATTTTTCCTACAAATTGGCGGGACGACACCTACATGTTTTTACGCCGATGAGTTGATGAGCTTTTCATAACAGAATAACACTCGGAGTGCTTGCCAAAAACTGCCGAGGGGCGATTCCGCTTAGAAAATTTTCTTCTAATTGAAAAACCTCGTTTCTAAAATTTTTGATGTTGCCTTGGCCGGGGCGAGAACCCAGGATCTTCGGCGTGTTAGGCGGAGCACGCTACCATCACACCACGGCGGCCGCCCAGCAAATACAAAAAGCTTATTAAGCGTTTATATTGACATTTCCTGTTTTTCTGTTTTCTTTTCTTGGAGCCTAATAAGCCTATTTAATTAGTAAATATAACGGAAATTTTTAATTAGTTAAACAAACAGGTTCATATCTACGCATATTCCAGAGAAACGAAATGAACGCTGCTTTGACAAAACATTTTGCTATACTTTTTTATAAGAAAATTTCCTAGTAATTGTTTTTTATATACATATACGTATATTTGCACAGTTAAAACGTGTTATGAAATTGATATATGTACAATGGCCGTATGTTTAGTGAAAAAATATGGAAAAGTGACAGGTAAGGAAGGCTAAGTTCGGGTATAACCGAACATTACATACTCAGCTGAGAGCTTTGGTGACCAAATAACGGAAAATAACCATGTAGGAAAATGAACCTAGGGTAACCCTGGAATGTGTTTATATGACATGTGTATCAAATGGAAGATATTAAAGAGTATTTTAGAAGGGAGCGGACCGCAGTTCAATAGGTGGACACCTTTTCGAGATATCGCCATAAAGGTGGACCAGGGTTGACTCTATAATGTGTTTGTAGGATATGTGTATCAAATTAAAAGTATTAATGAGGGTTTTAAAAGGGAGTGACCATTAGTAGTATATGTGAAGACGTTTTCGATATATCGCCATAAATGTGGACCAGGGGTGACCCAGAACCACCATATTTCATCCCTTTTTTCGTATTTGGTATAGAATTATGGCATTTTTTCATTTTTCGAAATTTTCGATATCGAAAAAGTTGGCGTGGTCATAGTCGTATTTCGCCCATTTTTAATACCAAGATAAAGTGAGTCGAGATAAGTACGTGAACTGAGTTTAGTAAAGATATATCGATCTTTGCTCAAGTTATCGTGTTAACGGCCAAGAGGAAGGGCAGACGGTCGACTGTGTATAAAAAATAGGCGTGGCTTGAACTGAGTTCGTCCATTTTCACATAAAACAGTTATCGGCATAGAAGCTGTGCGCTTACCTAATTGCACAAGGATTGGTAAATTAAATGAAAAAGGGCGCAGCCATGCCCATTTTGAAAATTTCTTTTATTTTTCATTTTGTTGCACCATATCATTACTGGAGTTGAATGTTGACATAATTTACTTATATACTGTAAATTTTTTGTTAGAATTTGACTTTTAAATTTTTTTTTTTTAAGTGGGCGTGTTCGTCATCCGATTTTGATAATTTTTATTTAGCACACATATAGTAATAGGAGTAATGTTCCTGCCAAATTTCATATTGATATCTTCAAAGACTGCCAAATTACGGCTTGCAAAACTTTTGAACTACCTTCTTTTAAAAGTAGGCGGTCCCACGCCCATTGTCCAAAATTTTACTAATTTTCTGTTCTGCGTCATAAGGTCAAACCACCTACCAAGTTTCATCGCTTCATCCGTCTTTGGTAATGAATTATCGAACTTTTTAGGTTTTACGAAATTTTCGATATAGAAAAAGTGGGCGTGGTTTTAGTCCGATATCGTTAATTTTAAATAGCGACCTGAAATGAGTGCCCACGAACTGACATACCAAATTTCATTAAGATACGTCAAAACTTACTCAAGTTATCGTGTTTACGGGCAGACGGACGGATGGACGGACATGGCTATATGAATTTCTTTTTTCGCCCAGATAATTTTGATATATAGAAGTCTATATCTATCTCGATTAGTTTCTGCCGTTACGGATTACCGTTATGCGAACAGAGTTAATATGCTCCGTGAGCTCTGCTCAGCTGAGTATAAAAATGGTACACTTAATTAGTTTTATCTGTTTCCAAACTGCTAATAGTTTCTATTGTATACTTCCACAAAACCAGAGTTCGGAGCAGTGCACGAAATTCTGGAAAACAACACTTTCCAAGCTTAAGTGGGCTGACATATCAATATATTTCCTTTAAGTGTTAATAAGGCGTATTTGTTATGGATTTAAACGTCTGTTCATCTTTCACATATTCGGTAAACTAGCCTAAAACCAAGTCCCAGTCCGCACGATATGCCAAAATATGATCTTGAAAAAATAAGGAGATCGTCCAGAAAATAATATATAAAAACTCCCAACAAATCATGAAATACTCGCAGTCGCGGAGATAACCACATGGTGATAAACAGAAAGGAAGGATATAGTGGAGATCTTAAAAAAAGAGGATCCAATATACCTAATTGAGTCATGTGAATAATAAAATTAAAGAAAAAAAAAACTTTTTTAAAAATAAGCTTTAATTATTGGTTAATAAAATGAACAAAAAAGTAAAAAAATAAATTGACTGTAAGGAAATATAACACTTTATAAGTTTATTGTAACCTTTAACGATAAATAGGCTTTTGCGTCTGCGACAAAAAAATGCCATATTGTACATAATTATATATTTTTAACCTTAAAGCTTTAAACCTAAATTATTAAATCTTACAGTCTATATCACAGTCCGAATTGTTCTAATAAAGAGCACTTTAAATTTTGATGGTATAATTAAGAACATTTAGGACCTCCTTTTCTTGCTATCACAATGTAACACGCTTTTATTAGAACAATTAGAACTGTGATATAAACGGTAAGATTTAATAATTTGGGTGTAAATTTTAATGTTGAAAATATATAATTATGTACACTATGGCTTTTTTTTTGTCGCAGACGAAAAAGCCTATTTATCGTTAAAGGTTACAATAAACTTATAAAGTGTTAAATTGCTTTACAGTCAATTTATTTTTTACTTTTTAGTTCGTTTTATTAACAAGTAATAAAAGCTTGTTCTTAGAAAAGCTTTTTTCTTAAATTTAATTTAAATATCAGTTTTTTTTTAATTTTTAGTAGGGCAAAATATTCTTTAAATTAGTTATGTAATCTTTACTTAGTTATTTGTAACGCTTCTCATCATATCCATTTCTTTTAATCCATCAACATTACAAGGTTTCTTCGAAGTCAACTTTGAACAGTCAAGTTCTTCTATTCGAGTGTTAACTAACTTAAAATCATATTTTATTGTGACTTTGCCTATCTCGAGTTCAGTTTACAACTACCCATTGCAGATCTCTGCTCTGTTCCATCGCCAACACGTTTGCCACACCCAGGACCGTAGAGAGAAAATCCGGGCCCGGGACTAAACAATTTACGGGCCCCAATATAAAAAATCCACTAATAAATTTGATTAATTTGAATTAATGACGTCTCATTCATGCATCATTTTTGATGGATTACATAATAAAAAATTTTTGCCACATCAACTAAATGGTTTTTGGACTAAGAGCTGAAAATAGAATTAACACATAATATTTGCTATTGTAACGAATTTGGGGAAATTCCGCTTATTCCAAACATTCTGCTAACGTTCGAATCGCTAAACTGTTGAATAAAGCACTCCAATATTCAACAATGTAAAATGGTCTTTATTAGACTACTTTGAAAGTACTTTGCAATAACACTTATACTTCACCACCAATAGCGTTCTTAAATCAAAACTCATTATTCATGCCTCAGCTTGCGCTGTTTTTGTACTCTCGGCTTCCTCGTTCACCCATTTCTCCTAAGGTCTAGTAATTTCGTGAACTTCATGCTTGGTTACCAGCTATATACCTGTAGATTTGTTGTTTGTAGCTATATGCGGGTGTATATATGAGTACTACTTCAGCTGATGATGACATGCGTTTGTGAGTATCTCTCTGCTGCCTTGTATGTATGTGTGTACATGATGAATGATTTGTTTACGTACATACGAGTGGCTGCTTAGTATCGGCTTAGTGATGATAGTATCGCTTAGTGATGATAATATTCGTCACACTATACTGTTTTATTTTAACGTAGAAATAAAATTCTCTCTTAACAGCCACATATTGCTTCAAATATTCTTTTCTAGTTATTTGGTAACATTTTAATAAATTTTTGATAAATTTAATGATGATTATAAATTTTAATTGTTGAATATAGAAGGTTCGGATATCAAAGAGAGGCTTTTCTTGCTTTTTTCGACGCAAAATTTTTTACAATGATATCAAAATTTAACTGTCTTGCCAAAACGGATTCAACACAAAGCGTGGCAAGTCCTGAAAAGTTTTTAATTCCAGAAAGGACACTGAAGGAACTTTCTGTACCAGCTACAGTGACAGGTATAGTGCAAAAGATGCGTAAAGCAACACCAATGTTGGGGAAAATTGTATACAGATTTTGAACATATGTAGATTGCAATTCCAATGGTGACAGACCTTTATCAAAATTTGCTTCGTAAATGTATTTCAAGTGAATTATTTCGCATTCTAAGCTTTGAGAAATGTCCGACTTGTATTTCCGTAGTTTCATCCATGTCTTCAAATTGCCACAAAAAGGAAAACATCTCGCTCAAATTTCTCATAGCTGGAAATCGTTCAGTAAAGCCAGTGATCACCGAATCAACGATCACCAGGAATGTATTGTTTTTAAGATCAGACTCTGAGTCATCCGTAATCATCTCATTTAAATTATCTTCAGAACGTCTTTTGGGTTTTCCCTTTCGAATGTCCGGAAATTTTGGCGAGATGTTCAATTTAATAGCAACTGTTTTGCATCCGTTTAAAATGTTTTGCCATTGGTTCCTGATCAACTTCAAATCAGCTAATAAGGCACCTAACTTGGAGGCCACGTTTCTTTCATTAATGGTAGTCAGTATTTTGAACCAAATTGAGGACAGCAAGATACATTCGAACTTGTTGATGTACTTGAGAATGCCGGTACCATCGCCATATGCTTGCGCAGTCAAATTTGGCTTTTGGCTGAAACACTATGAAGCGAGCTCGGTACATTTTTTTTTTTTTGAGGATGACCCATCGTTGTGGAGTGCTGCTGAAAATAGTAAAACATTTCTGTACAACTCCGAAGAAAATAATTGCAGCCGTTCAACATTCTGCAGCATCAACACCACATAAACTGAGACTGTGGGTTGCACAAGGCGAGAAATCAGCATTCGATTTTTTGTCGAGAATGTGACGTAGGGCTCAGTTGTAAGCTCCTTTCATATTGGCGCCGTTATCGTACCCTTGTGCACGACAATCTTCATTCAAGTATGGCAAATTGGATCAGCGAATTTCTGACCAGTTTTTTTGTTACAATTCACGAAAGCCAAAAACCGTTCTTGAATTGTAAAATTTGTTGCTTTCTAATTAAAATGGAGTTAGCGTAAAATGAACGTAGTCAACGTGACTAGCATCAGGCACAGCGTCAACGATAATAGCAAAATACTTGGCTTTCTTGCCTTGATCTAATATAGTTTCCCTCACGTGCTTTGCACAAATTGCTATAAACTCCTTCTGAATGTCTGGGGAAAGATAGTGAAGTTGTAAACGTTGTGCTGCTATTGTTAAATCCTAACTTTCTCCAAATGATCTCTAAGTATCGGATCATAATGGCTTATGAGATCTTAGATGTCCAAAAAATGTCCATCGTTTCGTTCACCAAGATATATACCTTCGCCTTTGAAAGCTAGACCTCTTTCTCCCAAAAATAAAATAGTGTCCAAAATTCTATATAAAATATCTTTTAATGTTATCTCGAGCATTTTCGTGTGATGACAGTTTATCGTATAGCTTCTTCCATAGCTGGAATTTCTAATGTGCGCAGGTCGATTTAAAGTATTGGTGCTTAATAGACGACATGATAGGCAACAAAATCATTGCTACTGGTACCCCACACTAACCAGTCACGCTCCACTTTCTCTCCATTTGGCAAGATTCTGTTTAACAACGAGGTAGGAAATGCCTCGTCATGACAATCACGTGGAAAAATAACAGGACACTTTTGATGACCTCGACAAATTATTTCGTTGACTTCTTCAGATCGCAAAAACTCATTATTCACGGTACCGTATCGAAGCAGCTTAAATATTCTGGATTTTGATACAGAGTTGGTGGTATTGTTGTAAGACTTTTTGAAGATAAACCTTCATCAATATCACCACAAAAATTCGGATTCATGTAAACATACATTTCTGTTTGATGTTTTTAATGTCTGATCCGTTCGAAACTAAACGTGGTTTCAGTCAGGGTGACCCCTATCGTGCGATTCTTTAATTTGATGCTGGAGAACATTAAACTAGTTGCAGAACTTAACCGCTCTGGAATAATATTCTATATAAGCGTGCAGTTACTAGCGTATGCTGATGACATTGATATCATTGGCCTAAACACCCGCGCCGTTAGTTCTGCTTACTAGAAACTGGAAAAAGAAGCGGTAAAGATGGGTTTGATGGTGAATGAGGACAAAACGAAGTATCTGCTGTCATCGAGCAAAGAGTCAGCGCATATGCACCTTGGCAACCACGCTATTGTTGGCAGCCATAATTTCGAGATAGTAAGAGACTTCGTTTATTTGGGAACCAGCATCAACACTAGCAACAACATCAGCCCCGAAATCCAGCGAATAATCACTCTTGCCAGTAAATGCTACTTTGGACTAGGTAGGCAAATGAAAAGTAAGGTCCTCTCTCGGTAAACGAAAATCATACTCTGCAAGTCACTTATCGTACCCGTCCTGCTATATGGTGCAGGAGCATGACCATGACAACAGCAGATAAAGCGGCTCTGGGAGTGTTCGAGCGAAAAGTTCTTCGAAAGATTTATGGACCTCTACGCGTTGGCGATGGCGAGTAGCGAAGAAGATTTAACGATGAGCTGTACGAGCTATTGGCAGAGGGATTCAAAGGGTTGTGTAGCGCAATATATAGCTTCTCCAACCCAATTGTCAACCTCACCTTCGAGCGGCGAATCCCGTTTCTCTAACAGATGAGGCTCTGGCGACCCCAATCTCCTCATGGAACTTGGGGGTGGGCAGGGAGGGATGGCCTGAAGGTTTAATGTGGCCATATAAATCGTTCCCGAGATGGTCGGGCTAGCACCTTAATGGTGATGTGTTACCGGACCGTACCGGATCTGTATCCGGCAAAGGACCATCCCATCGATAACACTCCCCAAAGCCTTTGGGGAGTAACCTTATCGCTACAACAACAACAACAACAACTATAGACAGACATCAACATAGTCCAATGAATTACAACGCAGCGGCTGCGCTGGATAGGCTATGTCATGCGAATGAAAGATGACGCTCCGGCCAAGAAAGTGTTTCTATCGGAATCCGCCTATGGAAGCATAGGTAGAGGGCGGCCCACACTTCGTTGGAAGGACCAGGTGGAAAGCGATTTAAACTCCCTTGGTGTGACCAATTGGCGTCGGTTGGCAGAGAGATGGAGCGACTAGCGCGCCTTGTTGGACGGCCATAACCGTTTTAACGGTTAAGCGCCAATTAAGTAAGTAAGTAAGTTTTTATTGTCTCCTCAGGCCCAAGTAAAAAATCATTATCAATATTCGTTGCTTTTGAAATTCGGCTTAAAATTTGCACCTGGAATAACTAAAGACTCTCCTGAATTAAAAAAAAAATGTCTTAGTACCTCTAAATCGCGGGCCCCCTGAGAAACCCTGGGCCCGGGGGTATATTTTACTGGACATAATAAATACTTTGCTTAAATTCAAGGAACAAACAAAACTAAAATGTAGTTCCTGGTATTATATTTTCACATTTCTAGAATCGGTGTATGTCGCTCACCAACCTAACGTTGCTCACAAAGCTTTTAGTTCCAGCATTATGTCGTTCGTTGCAATGAAATAAAATGTACAGCGCAGTTAAGTTTTAGTAAGGAAGGGTTCAAAAATTTGCGTTCTTGTCGAACTATGTGGAAAACTCAGTAGAGCATAAATGAAACTAAGCAATTTTGTTAGTTCTATTTCTATAGATGCTTAATTTTTCTCTTAATTTTTAAACTTTATATCATAGTCTAGATTCAGTAAGTGTGAGTTTTAATACCTGGCATCAGGGGTTAATGCTAGCACCTACGGGGATAATTTTACACAAAATATTTCTTCCAAAATCAAATCTCTTTTGCATTTGCTTCAAAATTTTTTAATCGCATTCGTTGTATTGTACATTTATAAAGTTATTGCCTTCAAGAAGTATTTCTGTCTTCCAGTTAAAATATTTCTTGTGCTGGGTGAAAAAGATTTAAATATCGACATGCCTTCACAAACTCTCAATATCTCTCGGTAGGCTTGAATTAAGTAAGTGGCAAGTACACTTAATGCAAATTAAATTAGTTTCATTCTTTTGCTTAGTTTTCAATTCATTGAACTCCACGCTTGATCAGTTGCAAGCCTTGTCAAATTTCTTAGAGGCGCAAGTGCATTTGAAATACATACTTTTAGCTCTACTAGTGACAAAAATCTTTCACTAAGGGTTTAATAACCGATGGAAATATCTTGTCATTATTATTATAAATATTAAACAAGAGTTTTTTCATAAGTCGGCTGTTTCATCAACAATTAACAACAATGTGTTTGCCAACACTTTTCTTTTTAATGCCTCTCCTCAATTATGTCCTCGGTGAAATGTCACGGTACTCGTACATTTTTATTGACTGAGCAATTTTTTGTGGTGAGAAATCCATTCAAGTAAAATCAAAATTATATGTGGGTTAAAGAATGTGCTGCAAATTTTTTGGACAATATTGTGAATTTTTATCTGAGTGAAAAAGAAAGAAAAGTACAAAAATCGGGGCAACTGCCTAAAAAGGACCAAAATTGAAGCAAATGGACCAGTGGACCAAATGGGGTTGGAAGGGACCATTTTTGGTCCAAATGGACCCAAAGTGGCAACCGTGATCGCCGAAAATGTGTAACACAAAATCAAGTGCGCAGGAAATTATGCAACAAAAAGTATGCAAAATTGAGGAATAACAGCCTAACTTCTACGTTTGTTGCATACAGAAACAAAGCGAAGTTACCTGCGTTCTTGACGACTTAGGCTGTTATTCCCTTGTGAATACAAATCTTTACCGATAACTCTGTTATCGATTAATTTATCGAATTATCGCAAAGTAATATTACATTGTCATCGGAGTTATACATGTGTGCAAAATTTCAGCTCAATCGGACACTGGGAAGTGTATCAAATTGAACTTTTTACATACAACAGCCAAGTGAAAGTAAATAAAAGCTTATAAAAAATAAGCAAAAACTTTTCAGTCAAACTTTCAGGAATTTTAAATAACAACAATACATCTTAATTAAAGTCAAGGCTACGAAATAAAAAATCTTGTTTTTTTTCACTCGGTACATTATAAATAAAATAAATAAATAAATGCAAGGCGCGATAGCCTTTGAAAAGATTTTAGGCTGAGCTTATCTTCCAATTCACGTCGTGCTTCTTTCAATTTTTCCTACAAATTAGCGGGACGACACCTACATATTTTTACGCCGACTCAGAACGGCACCGACTCCGCTTAGAAAAATTTTCTTCTAATTGAAAAACCTCGTTTCTAAAATTTTTGATGTTGCTTTGGCCGAGGCGTGAACCCGGGAACTTCGGTGTGGTAGGCGGAGCACGCTACCATCACACCACGGCGGCCGCCCGGCAAATACAAAAAGCTTATTAAGCGTTTATATAGACATTTCCTGTTTTTCTGGTTTCTGTTCTAAGAGCCTAATAAGCCTATTTAATTAGAAACTATAATGGACATTTTTAATTAGTTAATTAGTTAAACAAACAAGTTGATATATACGCATATTCCAGAGAAACGAAATGAAAACTGCTTTGACAAAACATTTTGCTATACTTTTTTATAAGAAAATTTCCTAGTAATTGTTTTTTATATACATATACGTATATTTGCACAGTTAAAACGTGTTATGAAATTGATATATGTACAATGGCCGTATGTTAGTGAATAAATAAAAAAGTAAAAATGGTACACTTAATTAGTTTTATCTGTTTCCAAACTGCGAATAGTTTCTATTGTATACTCCCACAAAACCAGAGTTCGGAGCAGTGCACGAAATTCTGGGCAACAACACTCTTCGAACTTAAATGACATAATCAGTATCTTTCCTTAAGCGTTAATAGGGCGCGTTTCTTGTGGATTTAAACGACTGTCCATCTTTTACATATTCGTAAAACTAGCCTAAAACCGCGTCCCAGTCCTTTTTGTTTTCACTCGGTCCATTATAAATCTTAATCTTAATATTGTAACGAATTTTCTGCAAATCCTCTTATTTGCAATCCTCTGCTAAGTTCGAATCACTAAACTGTTGAATAAATAACTCCAATTTGTAATAATGCAAAATGGCCTTTATTAAAGTACTTCACAATAACACTCAAACTGTGCAACGAATAGCTTGCTTAATAACCACACTGATTGATAGCTCAATGAAACTCTACTATTCAAAATAATTCTGCTATATCTTGTTAGATAGCGCTTAATCGAAATCTCAAATCAAACTGAATTACTTCTTACTCGCCTGCCCCGCTTTTATAGTCTACGCTGCATACTTCTAGGCTCTTCGATTTCCAGAACTTACTAGTTATTTCGAGTGTTTATAGTTCTCATATAGTTTCTACTTGTTTACAATTTTCTACTTTTCAGCGTCTCTTAGATGTATGTGAGTTTGTAGTTTACAGTCTCTCGCACACACATAGGCGTATAAGTAAATGCATCTGTGTGTGACCATCTCTCTGGGCTGCCTTATATATGTGTATACTTGATTTGATTATTGACGTAAATACTGCTTAGCATGGCCTTAGTGATGGTATAGCTTAGTGATGGTAATATCCGTGACACTGCCCTCCACCTAAGTCTGATCGTCCCGATCAGACAAATCTCCCGATCTAACTGCCGCTAGCATCTCCAAATGTACCACTCTTCTAACCCGTTGTTTCCCAGTGGTTTGTATGCGGTAGATGGTATCACTGATCTTCTTCACAACTTTGTACGGGCCTTCCCAACTGCACAGACATTTAGCTGGAACACCTTTCCGCCGGTGAGGGTTGTTTAACAGTACCAAATCTCCCGCCAAGAAACCATCCGAATTAAAGTTCTTGTCATGCCAGTGTTTCATCTTACTACTCATTACCCTGGGCCGTTCCTTCACACTCTGTTGTTTGGTCAATGAACCACTTCGTAGAGCTTGCGCTGGACGAATTTTCTTTGCATAATCGGTATCGTTCCCACATTTTACAACAGTAGTGCGCTCCGGCTTGAAATTACCCTCGCATTCTTTCTCGGAAATTCGTTGCTTCGTTTTCCTGCGTATTTTAGGTTTTGTCAATGCCAGTGTTTCTCTCGCAGGTACTTTTGATTTTGATTTATTTGGCCCATTCGATCTATCAACCTTTGCCTTTGACTTTCGTGGTCTTTGTTGAGTCTTTTCCACCAGTACCCGATTACTGCTGAACCCTTTTTCCAAGCTAAAGTTAAGTGGTATGTCCTGGTTCTTATAGCGCATAATTTTTCTCCGCATATCGATCCTGACGTCATGGTCAACCAAGAAGTCCACTCCAAATATGACTTCATCAACGATCTCCGCCACAACGAATTTGTGTAGAACCATGACTTTTGCAATTAATACCTCACATACCACTTCGCCTTGGACTTGATTATATTCGCCTGTGACCGTACGCAACCTTGCTCCAGGTAATGACTTTACTCTCCTGTAGACCAAATCAGATCGGATCAAGGAATGAGATGCCCCCGTATCTACAGTCAGTACACGCTCTTTACCATCCACATTCCCTCTGATGGTAAGACTGCTTGATTTCCTTCCAATCTGCGACACAGATATCGCAGGACATTCAATAGCCGGGGCAAGTTTTCGTTCTTTACATCCGACACGCTCTTGCTCATTTCCGCCAGCTTTGCGTTTACGGCCACCCACATTGTTGGAACTATTAGGACCAAGATCGCAATGACGTGCAATGTGACCTGGGTTGCCGCACTTGAAACATTTAATAACTCCGGCATTCTTCCGTTGAGATCCTTTCAGAGCTTCCAAAATTGTATCTACCCACTCCGGCCTTTCTACTTCCACACGATGAGCTTTGTATGCTGGTTTACTCAATAATGACGCCGTTTCCTGAGTCAATGCATGGGATACCGTTTCAGAAAATGTTTGCTTTGGGTTCGCGTATGTGGCTCGCTTCGTTTCTACGTCCCGTATGCCATTTATGAAGCTCTGAATCTTCACTCTTTCCGTGTATTCCACGGGTGCATCCCCATTTGCAAGATGAGCCAATCTTTCAATGTCCGAAGCAAACTCCTGCAAAGTCTCGTTAGCTTTCTGGTAGCGGTTTTGCAATTCTATTTGAAATATCTGTTTCCTATGCTCGCTTCCATAACGTCGTTCTACAGCAGCCATCAATGTTTCATAACTGTTCCGTTCGTACTCTGGAATCGTCTGTAAGATTTCCGCTGCAGGCCCTTTCAATGCCACGAACAGTGCAGCAACTTTATCTTCCGCATTCCAGTTGTTCACTGCTGCGGTCTTCTCAAACTGTAGCTTAAAGACCTGGAAAGGAACAGAACCGTCAAAGGATGGTGTTTTTACTTTTGGTTTACTCGCTGAAACTGCTGGACGATTTAATTGTAACTGCTCCATACGACCCTTCAAATCATCGACTTCTGCCTGAAATTGAGCGATTTTTGCATCCTGCGCTTCCAGCTTTGATGTTACCCTTGCTTCCTGTGCTTCTAACTGTGAAGACATTTGTGCCACCTGCAATGATAAGCGCTCCTCTTGTTCTTCCATCTTTGATGTTATGCGTGTCTCCTGCGATTCCAGTTGGGATGCCATATATGTCTTCTGTTCTTCCAATTGCATTTCCATCTTGGATGTAATCTGTGTCGACATTTCTGACATTCGCGTTTCTTGTGCTTCAATCTTCGATGTTATTCGTGTCTCTTGGGATTCCATCTGTGATGACATATACGTTTTCTGTTCTTCTAGTTGAGATGACATATACGTTTTCTGTTCTTCTAGTTGAGATGCCAGTTGAGATGTTATATCTGTCTTTTGCGATTCCAGTTGAGAAGCCACTGTCGATGTTTGAGCAGATATTGCAGCCAAAATCATGTTCAAGTCTGTGCTGGTAACCGTCTGCGATGTTTCGTTTTTCTCTTCAATTTTTGTTGTCTCCTCGCCATCAAGGTGAAAGACATACTCTTCCACATCAATTCCTTCTGCTTCCATTGCGTCTCGTAGCCGTGCCTGAAGTTCGAGTTTAACGCCACTTGTATTCAATCCACGGCTCTCCAACTCCTTCTTCAGTTGCTGGATCTTTAATTCACTGAACTTTGCCATATCCTTGTTGTCTTCTGGACTTTATTCAACAATTCCTCTTCTGACACCAATTGTAACGAATTTTCTGCAAATCCTCTTATTTGCAATCCTCTGCTAAGTTCGAATCACTAAACTGTTGAATAAATAACTCCAATTTGTAATAATGCAAAATAGCCTTTATTAAAGTACTTCACAATAACACTCAAACTGTGCAACGAATAGCTTGCTTAATAACCACACTGATTGATAGCTCAATGAAACTCTACTATTCAAAATAATTCTGCTATATCTTGCTAGATAGCGCTTAATCGAAATCTCAAATCAAACTGAATTACTTCTTACTCGCCTGCCCCGCTTTTATAGTTTACGCTGCATACTTCTAGGCTCTTCGATTTCCAGAACTTACTAGTTATTTCGAGTGTTTATAGTTCTCATATAGTTTCTACTTGTTTACAATTTTCTACTTTTCAGCGTCTCTTAGATGTATGTGAGTTTGTAGTTTACAGTCTCTCGCACACACATAGGCGTATAAGTAAATGCATCTGTGTGTGACCATCTCTCTGGGCTGCCTTATATATGTGTATACTTGATTTGATTATTGACGTAAATACTGCTTAGCATGGCCTTAGTGATGGTATAGCTTAGTGATGGTAATATCCGTGACAATATTATAGATGCGAAAGTTTGGATGTTTGGATGTCCAGACGTTTGCATTTGTGACTCAATCACGCAAGAACGGCTTGACCGCCTCGGATGAAAATTGGCACACATATAGCCAATAGTCTAGAAGGATCTACTGGCTATATGTCTTTGAAAAGAAGGGACGTCCACGCCCCCTAGGAACAGTTATAATTTAATTATATTTTTTCATCTTTTTGACTAAATCACGCCAGAACGGTTACGCGTATTTTGATGAAATTTGGGACACAGATAGACAATAGTCTATTGGCTAAAAATTTTTCGAAAAGGGAAAGGGGAGGCTGTCCAACGACCCCTTCGATATTTTTACACATTATGACGTTACGTATACTGACTTTCATAAATATTACAAACTCAATGGGTCAAAAAAGTCGAGGGCTTACAAAGTGGGCAGTGACACCCTCGAAATAAATTTTCTCCTAAAACAATAGTTTTTGGTATATGGCTCATACAGATCGAGTTCTAAACAATTTTGGAAAAACTGCGAATAGTGGTGCTCTCCTTCTCCTCCCGCAATCCACCCTGCTTCAATTGTTTTTATTAACACGATTTTATTAGCTTTACCTGTATGTTTGCTTGTAACTCTTCTTTCGCTTTATTAACATTCTTTTATAATTAGCTTCCCCTTATTTGTAATCCCGTTTTCGTCATTTCGGGACACTTCCGAGATCCTTTCTGGATAATTTTCGGGATTCGTCCGGGATGCCGTCAAGGTAATTTCGGTACTTTTTCGGAATCCGGTCAGGACAATTTTGGGGATTTTTTCGGGACTATGTCGGGATCACTTTGGGACCTTTCCGGGATTATTTCTGAATATTTTTCGGTTTCCGTCCGGCATTCCGTCTTGGTCATTTCGGTACTTTTTCGGGGCCATTTTGGGACCCTTATCATCATGGGATCATTTCTGTATAGTTTTCGTGATCAGTCCGGAGCCCGTCGGGGTAATTTCTGAATTTTCTTGTACCTTGTCAGGGTCACTTCGGGACTTTTACGGGATAATTTCTAGATTGCTTTCGGGATCCCGTCAGGGTAATTTCGGGACTATTTCGTGATCATTTTTGAACCTTTCCGGCATATTTCTGGATGGTTTTCGGGATCATTTGGAGACCCTTCAGGAATCATTTCTCCATGGTTTTCGGATCCGCCCGAAAGAAAAGAAAACTGTTTTGGGTCCAGCACCCTTTTTATGCAGAAAAAAAGTAGGACTATACATCTAGCAAATCGATTCAGTAGTGTTATTAATTTTAATAACAGCTTATATAAGTTTAAGCTTGAATTGTTTTCTATTATTAACTAGTCTGTAAGAAAGCATGTAGTTATCGACGTGTAAGAATTGAAATAGATTGTGGTCAGCGCAAAGCGTTTATCAAGCACCAAAGGCATGTCTCAATTGGGTGAATCCAAATTCAAGAGGTTATGTTCGCAACATTCTCAAGGGGATGTCAGCGCAATATACAGCTTCTCCAACCCAATTGTCAACCTCACCTAACCGTGGCGATTCCTGTTTCATTGACAGCCGAGGCTCTGGCGACCCCAAGTTCCTAATGGAATTAGGGGGTGGGGAGGGCGGGATGGCCTAGAACAGGGATGCACCTTAACGCTAAGCTAATCGTTTATCAAAAAATTTCCACCGTTTCCGTTGAAACACTTCGAAATATTATCGATAAAGAAATTATCAAGATAAATTGTATCTCGTTGTTAACCGAAACAAAAGCTTTCGTTAACGTTAGAAACGTTAACAAAAACGTGATACTTTATGTTTGAATTGTGCTGGCAATGCTATAGCCATGGTGAAGCCGTAAGGTGGAGCGGACATACACACAAACTCCATGTAATTTGTTTATGTAATTCGTTGGTGGTAATGTCAAAAATACTCTGAGAAATGTTCGTACTGTCAAAATTCATGAGAAAATTTGCAATCAGCTTGGCTAATGCTTTCACCTTTAATGACTCCGCCATCAATCAGCTTTGCGAGCATAGTTTGAAATTAATAATCAACATAAACGATTTGATTTGGTTTTGAAACGGCAGAAAACGAAACAAAATCATTTCGTTAATTTGACGTTCTTAATGTTAATAAACGAAACGAAATGACTTTGTTTCGTTTATTAACGTTAATTATCGTAACGAAATGATATCGGTTCGTTGGTTAGGCATGCCTGTCCTAGAAGGTTTAATGTGGTCATATAAATCGTTCCCGAGATGGTCGGGCTAGTACCTTAATAGTGCTTTGTTACCGGAACGTACCAGATCTATATCCGGCAAAGGACCATTAACATCTGTAACACTCCACAAAGCTTTCGGGGAGTGTCTTTAACGTTAATACAACAAAAACAGCAACAAAGTATGTACTTTTAGACTGAATAAATTAAATAAATAAATTAAATGCGTGCACAGGATGACTTAGCACACTCTTTTTAAAAGCTTACGACTTAGCACATTTACACATCATTGCCCCCAGCACGTAAAAAAAATGAAAAATTTTTCAAAAAAGGTGACTTACACATTTTCACATTAAGCTAACGAAATGGTACACTTTTAGTTTTATCTGTTTCCAAACTGCTAATAGTTTCTATTGTATACTGCCAATTCTGGGCAACAACACTCTTCGAACTCAAATAGGCTGATATAATCAATATCTTTCATTAAGTGTTAATTAGGCGTATTTTTAACACGCTTTTATTAGCTTGGCCTGTATGTAGCGGAATCTTTGAGCTTAATTTTCATCGGTTTATAGAAGTCTGATTAATTTGAAACTTTGCATACGTATCAAGGACCGATGACAATGCATTAATGTGATGGTGTGGTGACATAAGGTCAACGGCCATAAGGTCAATTGGCCTTATTACCACTTTGAATGGCCATAAGTTTGATTGAAACTTTGCACACATATTAAGGCTCGATGACAATGCATTAATATGATGGTGTGTTGACATAAAGTCAACGGCCATAAGGTCAGTTGGCCTTATTACCACAAGACCGCGTTCAGCCTCCCTGCGTCTTGGCCCTTTTCGGTTCCGTGGGGTTGGATTCATCCATGGACCGTGGCGTTTCGAGGTTTCATCATTCTCGACTAAAACTTTTAAAATTATTTGAACTAAAAAATTAAAAATAAATAATAGTTTAAAAAAACTAAAAAAAACACGGTTTCATAGCAAACCGAACTAAAAAATAGAAAATAAATATCAACTAAAAAGAGTTTAATATATGTTTTTTGCTGGCTCAAGGTCCAAATTAAAACACAAACGTTTCGTCTTTTTTGTCAATATATTTCGGTTACACTTCGGTAACCATCCTCAGGACACTATTAACAATATAAAAACATCACAATATAAAACAATGTACAATATAAAAAATTTTTGTAAACAAAAAATCACATACATGATGAATATCCGATCCGTCTAATGTGTCTACTGTTGTCGCTTGCTCTCTAACAAATATTGTTAATAGTATCCTGAGGATGGTTACCGAAGTGTAACCGAAATATATTGACAAAAAAGACGAAACGTTTGTGTTTTAATTTGGACCTTGAGCCAGCAAAAAACATATATTAGAATATAAAGGTCGCTAAATCATCAATTATAAAAAGAGTTTATATAACAGTAGTAGAAGGTTAAACAATCGTTTATAGTTAATCACCTCAAAATAAAATTATAATAAAATTTAAGTTTTTAACAGAATAATTTAATTCAGCGTAAAAAGCGTGGGGTGCGTTTGACTACATTTCATACCTTTCCTCTCAGATAGTTGCCAATAGAATGATTGTAACATTCAATATCAAGCACCCCACGCTTTTTACTGTGAATTCAATTATTCTGTTAATAACTTAAATTTTATTATAATTTTATTTTGAGGTGATTAACTATAAACGATTGTTTAACCTTCTACTACTGTTATATAAACTCTTTTTAATTGAAATTTATTTTCTATTTTTTAGTTCGGTTTGCTATAAAAGCGTGTTTTATTAGTTTTTTTAAACTATTATTTATTTGTGGATTTAAACGTCTGTTCATCTTTCACATATTCGTAAAACTAGCCTAAAACCGCGTCCCAGTCGGCACGATATGCCAAGATATGACCTTAAAAAAATAACGAAATCGCCAAGAAAATAATATTTAAAAAGTCCTAAAAAATCATGAAATACTCGCAATGGCGGAGATAAGCACACGGTGATAAACAGAACGAAGGATATAGTAGAGATCTTTAAAAAGGAGGATCCAATATATCGAATTGAGTCTTGTGAATAAAAAAGAAGCAAAAACCTTTCAGTCAAAATTTCAGGAATTTTAAATAACAACAATACATCTTAACTAAAAGCAAGGCTACACAACAAAAATTTTGTTTTTTTCACTCGGACCATTATAAATAACAAAAATAAATAAATGGAAGGCGCGATAGTCTTTGAAGAGATTTTAGGCCGAGCTCATCTTCCAATTTGCGTCGTGCTTCCTTTAATATTTCCTCAGAACGGCATCTGCAAAATAGATAAGTTTTCACTGAGGAGCTTTTCGTGGCACTCGGAGTGCTTGTCAAAAACTGCCGATAGGCGACTCCGCTTAGAAAAAATTTCTTCTAATTGAAAAAACTCGTTTCTAAAAATTTTTAATGTTCTTTGGCCGGGGCGGGAAACTAGGATCTTTGGTGTGGTAGGCGGAGCACGCTACCATCACACCACGGCGGGGGCCCGGCAAATACAACAAGCTTATTAAGCGTTTATAATGACATTTCTTGTTTTTCTGTTTTCTGTTCTAGGAGCCAGATTCAATTAGTAACTATAACGAACATTTTTAATTAGTTAAACAAACAGATTCATATTGACGCATATTGCAGAGAAAATAAATGAACGTGGCTTTGACAAAACATTTTGCTAAACTTTTTATAAGAATATTTCCTAGTAATTGTTTCTTAATATATACATATATATATTTGCACAGTTGAATTGTGTTATCAAATTGATATGTGGACAATGATTATAAAGCGTTTGTAATAACATTTCCATATAAATTTTATGTTATAAGAGCCTAATTAGCCTATTTGATTCATAACTTTAATGGAAATTTTTAATTAGTTAAACAAACAGGTTCATATTGACGCAAATTCCAGAGAAACGAAATCAACGCGGCTTTGACAAAACATTTTGCTATACTTTTTTATAAGAAAATTTCCTAGAAATTGTTTGTTTATATACATACTGGCTTATGCCCTTGGGCTTTACCACACGTTTCTATAAAAATAAGCGGATTACGTGTAACTGGCCATGGCTAAAACATGAGTTGGTAAGATTGACTTCTGCTACAGCTAATGACTGTTGTTGTATGATATATTCATATTTGTAACAGGATTCCCCTGACGTAGGTGAGGTTGACAATTGAGTTGCAGAAGCTCTGAAGCTGTAAAGGTTTGTATAGCGCCCATCAATCCTTTGAATCGCAGCTAATGATTGTCCGTGAGCTTCATTGATAGGATATGAAATTTGAGGCATTTAAAATTGAAAAGACAAATCTATCAATATCAATGAAATCCTTGGTTTTAAACTTTTTTGTTTTCGAAATTTTCCGAAAACTGAATTGCTTCAATCAAAAGGAATCAAATCTGTTAGCAAAGAAATAGGAATTTTGCCATATTTAATTTCAAGAAGTTGTTTAGCAAAAGCTGCTTCTGAAGTGTTTTCGCCAAAATGCCCTCTCGTATTTCTAAAGAGAGTAAATTTTTGAACGTAAAGGGGTCTATAGAAAAAAAAGCACACAATTACTTCAAATGCGGCTGTTCCAGCAAGTAACCGGAAAGCAGCAACTTTGGGATGATCATTACACCTTAAATTCTTAAGGGTTCGTTCTGAAACTTGCAGCGACTCTTTATGAGTCATGGTGCACACATCGCATACCCTCACTTTGGCCTGAACGTTTGCTTATGTTGCACATCGGTCTATCAGATGTTTACAGACAGTGGTCATTCAAATGCGGAGTTGTACGTCCACCACGCAAAGGGTATCCGCGGTATCTGAGAAAGCAACTGCCATAGTGATTTCTCTTTTTTCTCTTGGATCAATTAATATCAAATTAAACAGAAATGTTTTTTTTCCTCCCTAAAGATAGCATAAAAGAATACTAAAGGAATATCAGCCAAACCCAACTCTGCAATCAAACTTTACGTGTTGGAATAACCTAAGTTTTTAAGGCAGCCATAGTTCTGAAAGTCCCATTTGTGTTGTTTTTTTTTTTCAATTCCATATATTATGGTGCTGTTAGGACTTAACGTCATATATCTCCTTACCAATTTTCATTATTCCATTTGTATGGGAGGTGCCACGCCCCTTCTTATTCACCCCTTATTTTCTTAGTGGTGTTAGAGATTGATCCAGTTTAACTCTTTACTGGATTTCAATGTTCTTGCATGAATACTTCCAGAGCTATGCTGTATCAAACATTCCATTTGTATGGTAGGTGCCACCCTCTTTCTTTATATTGAAGTTATGTTTAGCCTATGACTATCTTTGGAAGGTTTCTAGTGGGTGATTCAAATTTAGTTGTGATCTTCCGATTCGTTTAAGTCGCAACCCGATTTATACCTACATACAAACATTCATAATTTCAACTTTATATATATATAGATAGACAGAAGATGTGGATAGACTGAAGTTAACAATAAATTTTAAGGCCGGAAAATTATTAAACATCCAAAAGGGTTAACAGCCAAACAATTCTGTAGTCAAACTTTAAAGGTTATAATAACCTAAATTTATACGGCAGCCATAGTTCTGAAAAATTCCATTTGTAGGGAAGGTGCCACGCCCTCTTTTCCCCAATTTCACATTATACTGGAGGTGTTTGGACTTAACCCACCCTCCCCCCACATTTTCTTGGGCGTGCTAGGGATTGACCTCATATAACTCCTTACTGAATTTCAATGTTCTAGCAGGAATACCTTCAGAGTTATATAGTAACAAATATTCATTTTGTATGGGAGGTGCCACGCCCCTTTTATATATCGATATTATTTTTTGGCCTATGCCTATTCTTGGAAGGTTTCTAGTGGGTCCTGCAAATTTGGTTGTGATCGGTCCATCCGTTTAGGACGCAACTCGATCTATACCTACATACCTAACCTAAATTTATACGGCAGCCATAGTTCTG
Organism: Eurosta solidaginis; assembly: GCF_040869045.1. Taxonomy (NCBI): domain Eukaryota; kingdom Metazoa; phylum Arthropoda; class Insecta; order Diptera; family Tephritidae; genus Eurosta; species Eurosta solidaginis. The sequence continues at coordinate 16,661,912 of NC_090320.1, forward strand.
AATTATACTGGAGGTCTTTGGACTTAACCTCCCCCCCCCCCCCCCCCCCCCCCCCACATTTTCTTGGGCATGCTAGGGATTGACCTCATATAACTCCTTACTGAATTTCAATGTTCTAGCATGAATACCTTCAGAGTTATATAGTAACAAATATTCATTTTGTATGGGAGGTGCCACGCCCCTTTTATATATCTATATTATTTTTTGGCCTATGCCTATTCTTGGAAGGTTTCTAGTGGGTCATGCAAATTTGGTTGTGATCGGTCGATCCGTTTAGGACGCAACTCGATCTATACCTACATACATAATTTGAATTTTATATATATAGATATGTATATTTGCACAGTTGATTTTTTTATCAAATTGATATGTGTACAATGATTACTAAGCGTTTGTAATAACATTTCCATATAAATTCTTTGTTATATAAGAGCTTAATTAGTTTATTTGATTCATTACTTTAATGGAAATTTTTAATTAGTTAAACAAACAGGTTCATATTGACGCATATTACAGAGAAATTAAATGAACGTGGCTTTGACAAAATATTTTGCTAAAGTTTTTTATAAGAAAATGTCTTAGTAATTGTTTGTTTATATATACATATGTATATTTGAACAGTTGAATTGTGTTATCAAATTGATATGTGGACAATGATTATAAAGCGTTTATAATAACATATCCATATAAATTTTTTGTTATAAGAGCCTAATTAGCCTATTTGATTCATGAATTTAGTGGAGATTTTTAATTAGTTAAACAAACAGGTTCATATTGACGCATATTGCAGAGAAATTAAATAAACGTGGCTTTGACAAAACATTTTGCCAAACTTTTTTATAAGAAAATTTCCTAGTAGTTGTTTGTTTATATATACATATGTATATTTGCACAGTTGAATTGTGTTATCAAATTGATATGTGGACAATAATTATAAAGCGTTTATAATAACATATCCATATAAATTTTTTGTTATGAGAGCCTAATTAGCCCATTTGATTCATAACTTTAATGGAAATTTTTAATTAGTTAAACAAACAGGTTCATATTGACGCATATTGCAGAGAAATTAAATAAACGTGGCTTTGACAAAACATTTTCCCAAACTTTTTTATAAGAAAATTTCCTAGTAGTTGTTTGTTTATATATACATATGTATATTTGCACAGTTGAATAGTGTTATCAAATTGATATGTGGACAATAATTATAAAGCATTTATAATAACATTTCCATACAAATTTTTTGTTATAAGAGCCCAATTAGCCTATTTTATTCATAACTTTAATGGAAAGTTTTAATTAGTTAAACAAACAGGTTCATATTGACGCATATTGCAGAGAAATTAAATAAACGTGGCTTTGACAAAACATTTTGCCAAACTTTTTTATAAGAAAATTTCCTAGTAGTTGTTTGTTTATATATACATATGTATATTTGCACAGTTAAATTGTGTTATCAAATTGATATGTGGACAATAATTATAAAGCGTTTATAATAACATTTCCATATAAATTTTTTGTTATGAGAGCCTAATTAGCCCATTTGATTCATAACTTTAATGGAAATTTTTAATTAGTTAAACAAACAGGTTCATATTGACGCATATTGCAGAGAAATTAAATAAACGTGGCTTTGACAAAACATTTTGCCAAACTTTTTTATAAGAAAATTTCCTAGTAGTTGTTTGCTTATATATACATATGTATATTTGCACAGTTGAATTGTGTTATCAAATTGATATGTGGACAATAATTATAAAGCATTTATAATAACATTTCCATATAAATTTTTTGTTATAAGAGCCCAATTAGCCTATTTTATTCATAACTTTAATGGAAAGTTTTAATTAGTTAAACAAACAGGTTCATATTGACGCATATTGCAGAGAAATTAAATAAACGTGGCTTTGACAAAACATTTTGCCAAACTTTTTTATAAGAAAATTTCCTAGTAGTTGTTTGTTTATATATACATATGTATATTTGCACAGTTAAATTGTGTTATCAAATTGATATGTGGACAATAATTATAAAGCGTTTATAATAACATTTCCATATAAATTTTTTGTTATGAGAGCCTAATTAGCCCATTTGATTCATAACTTTAATGGAAATTTTTAATTAGTTAAACAAACAGGTTCATATTGACGCATATTGTAGAGAAATTAAATAAACGTGGCTTTGACAAAACATTTTCCCAAACTTTTTTATAAGAAAATTTCCTAGTAGTTGTTTGTTTATATATACATATGTATATTTGCACAGTTGAATTGTGTTATCAAATTGATATGTGGACAATAATTATAAAGCGTTTATAATAACATATCCATATAAATTTTTTGTTATAAGAGCCTAATTAGCCCATTTGATTCATAACTTTAATGGAAATTTTTAATTAGTTAAACAAACAAGTAGTTCATATTGACGCATATTGCAGAGAAATTAAATAAACGTGGCTTTGACAAAACATTTTCCCAAACTTTTTTATAAGAAAATTTCCTAGTAGTTGTTTGTTTATATATACATATGTATATTTGCACAGTTGAATAGTGTTATCAAATTGATATGTGGACAATAATTATAAAGCATTTATAATAACATTTCCATACAAATTTTTTGTTATAAGAGCCCAATTAGCCTATTTTATTCATAACTTTAATGGAAAGTTTTAATTAGTTAAACAAACAGGTTCATATTGACGCATATTGCAGAGAAATTAAATAAACGTGGCTTTGACAAAACATTTTGCCAAACTTTTTTATAAGAAAATTTCCTAGTAGTTGTTTGTTTATATATACATATGTATATTTGCACAGTTGAATTGTGTTATCAAATTGATATGTGGACAATGATTATAAAGCATTTATAATAACATTTCCATATAAATTTTTTGTTATAAGAGCCTAATTAGCCTATTTGATTCATGAATTTAGTGGAGATTTTTAATTAGTTAAACAAACAGGTTCATATTGACGCATATTGCAGAGAAATTAAATAAACGTGGCTTTGACAAAACATTTTGCCAAACTTTTTTATAAGAAAATTTCCTAGTAGTTGTTTGTTTATATATACATATGTATATTTGCACAGTTGAATTGTGTTATCAAATTGATATGTGGACAATAATTATAAAGCATTTATAATAACATTTCCATACAAATTTTTTGTTATAAGAGCCCAATTAGCCTATTTTATTCATAACTTTAATGGAAAGTTTTAATTAGTTAAACAAACAGGTTCATATTGACGCATATTGCAGAGAAATTAAATAAACGTGGCTTTGACAAAACATTTTCCCAAACTTTTTTATAAGAAAATTTCCTAGTAGTTGTTTGTTTATATATACATATGTATATTTGCACAGTTGAATAGTGTTATCAAATTGATATGTGGACAATAATTATAAAGCATTTATAATAACATTTCCATACAAATTTTTTGTTATAAGAGCCCAATTAGCCTATTTTATTCATAACTTTAATGGAAAGTTTTAATTAGTTAAACAAACAGGTTCATATTGACGCATATTGCAGAGAAATTAAATAAACGTGGCTTTGACAAAACATTTTGCCAAACTTTTTTATAAGAAAATTTCCTAGTAGTTGTTTGTTTATATATACATATGTATATTTGCACAGTTGAATTGTGTTATCAAATTGATATGTGGACAATGATTATAAAGCATTTATAATAACATTTCCATATAAATTTTTTGTTATAAGAGCCTAATTAGCCTATTTGATTCATGAATTTAGTGGAGATTTTTAATTAGTTAAACAAACAGGTTCATATTGACGCATATTGCAGAGAAATTAAATAAACGTGGCTTTGACAAAACATTTTGCCAAACTTTTTTATAAGAAAATTTCCTAGTAGTTGTTTGTTTATATATACATATGTATATTTGCACAGTTGAATTGTGTTATCAAATTGATATGTGGACAATGATTATAAAGCATTTATAATAACATTTCCATATAAATTTTTTGTTATAAGAGCCTAATTAGCCTATTTGATTCATGAATTTAGTGGAGATTTTTAATTAGTTAAACAAACAGGTTCATATTGACGCATATTGCAGAGAAATTAAATAAACGTGGCTTTGACAAAACATTTTGCCAAACTTTTTTATAAGAAAATTTCCTAGTAGTTGTTTGTTTATATATACATATGTATATTTGCACAGTTGAATTGTGTTATCAAATTGATATGTGGACAATAATTATAAAGCGTTTATAATAACATATCCATATAAATTTTTTGTTATGAGAGCCTAATTAGCCCATTTGATTCATAACTTTAATGGAAATTTTTAATTAGTTAAACAAACAGGTTCATATTGACGCATATTGCAGAGAAATTAAATAAACGTGGCTTTGACAAAACATTTTCCCAAACTTTTTTATAAGAAAATTTCCTAGTAGTTGTTTGTTTATATATACATATGTATATTTGCACAGTTGAATAGTGTTATCAAATTGATATGTGGACAATAATTATAAAGCATTTATAATAACATTTCCATACAAATTTTTTGTTATAAGAGCCCAATTAGCCTATTTTATTCATAACTTTAATGGAAAGTTTTAATTAGTTAAACAAACAGGTTCATATTGACGCATATTGCAGAGAAATTAAATAAACGTGGCTTTGACAAAACATTTTGCCAAACTTTTTTATAAGAAAATTTCCTAGTAGTTGTTTGTTTATATATACATATGTATATTTGCACAGTTGAATTGTGTTATCAAATTGATATGTGGACAATGATTATAAAGCATTTATAATAACATTTCCATATAAATTTTTTGTTATAAGAGCCTAATTAGCCTATTTGATTCATGAATTTAGTGGAGATTTTTAATTAGTTAAACAAACAGGTTCATATTGACGCATATTGCAGAGAAATTAAATAAACGTGGCTTTGACAAAACATTTTGCCAAACTTTTTTATAAGAAAATTTCCTAGTAGTTGTTTGTTTATATATACATATGTATATTTGCACAGTTGAATTGTGTTATCAAATTGATATGTGGACAATGATTATAAAGCATTTATAATAACATTTCCATATAAATTTTTTGTTATAAGAGCCTAATTAGCCTATTTGATTCATGAATTTAGTGGAGATTTTTAATTAGTTAAACAAACAGGTTCATATTGACGCATATTGCAGAGAAATTAAATAAACGTGGCTTTGACAAAACATTTTGCCAAACTTTTTTATAAGAAAATTTCCTAGTAGTTGTTTGTTTATATATACATATGTATATTTGCACAGTTGAATTGTGTTATCAAATTGATATGTGGACAATAATTATAAAGCGTTTATAATAACATATCCATATAAATTTTTTGTTATGAGAGCCTAATTAGCCCATTTGATTCATAACTTTAATGGAAATTTTTAATTAGTTAAACAAACAGGTTCATATTGACGCATATTGCAGAGAAATTAAATAAACGTGGCTTTGACAAAACATTTTCCCAAACTTTTTTATAAGAAAATTTCCTAGTAGTTGTTTGTTTATATATACATATGTATATTTGCACAGTTGAATAGTGTTATCAAATTGATATGTGGACAATAATTATAAAGCATTTATAATAACATTTCCATACAAATTTTTTGTTATAAGAGCCCAATTAGCCTATTTTATTCATAACTTTAATGGAAAGTTTTAATTAGTTAAACAAACAGGTTCATATTGACGCATATTGCAGAGAAATTAAATAAACGTGGCTTTGACAAAACATTTTGCCAAACTTTTTTATAAGAAAATTTCCTAGTAGTTGTTTGTTTATATATACATATGTATATTTGCACAGTTAAATTGTGTTATCAAATTGATATGTGGACAATAATTATAAAGCGTTTATAATAACATTTCCATATAAATTTTTTGTTATGAGAGCCTAATTAGCCCATTTGATTCATAACTTTAATGGAAATTTTTAATTAGTTAAACAAACAGGTTCATATTGACGCATATTGCAGAGAAATTAAATAAACGTGGCTTTGACAAAACATTTTGCCAAACTTTTTTATAAGAAAATTTCCTAGTAGTTGTTTGCTTATATATACATATGTATATTTGCACAGTTGAATTGTGTTATCAAATTGATATGTGGACAATAATTATAAAGCATTTATAATAACATTTCCATATAAATTTTTTGTTATAAGAGCCCAATTAGCCTATTTTATTCATAACTTTAATGGAAAGTTTTAATTAGTTAAACAAACAGGTTCATATTGACGCATATTGCAGAGAAATTAAATAAACGTGGCTTTGACAAAACATTTTGCCAAACTTTTTTATAAGAAAATTTCCTAGTAGTTGTTTGTTTATATATACATATGTATATTTGCACAGTTAAATTGTGTTATCAAATTGATATGTGGACAATAATTATAAAGCGTTTATAATAACATTTCCATATAAATTTTTTGTTATGAGAGCCTAATTAGCCCATTTGATTCATAACTTTAATGGAAATTTTTAATTAGTTAAACAAACAGGTTCATATTGACGCATATTGTAGAGAAATTAAATAAACGTGGCTTTGACAAAACATTTTCCCAAACTTTTTTATAAGAAAATTTCCTAGTAGTTGTTTGTTTATATATACATATGTATATTTGCACAGTTGAATTGTGTTATCAAATTGATATGTGGACAATAATTATAAAGCGTTTATAATAACATATCCATATAAATTTTTTGTTATAAGAGCCTAATTAGCCCATTTGATTCATAACTTTAATGGAAATTTTTAATTAGTTAAACAAACAGGTTCATATTGACGCATATTGCAGAGAAATTAAATAAACGTGGCTTTGACAAAACATTTTCCCAAACTTTTTTATAAGAAAATTTCCTAGTAGTTGTTTGTTTATATATACATATGTATATTTGCACAGTTGAATAGTGTTATCAAATTGATATGTGGACAATAATTATAAAGCATTTATAATAACATTTCCATACAAATTTTTTGTTATAAGAGCCCAATTAGCCTATTTTATTCATAACTTTAATGGAAAGTTTTAATTAGTTAAACAAACAGGTTCATATTGACGCATATTGCAGAGAAATTAAATAAACGTGGCTTTGACAAAACATTTTGCCAAACTTTTTTATAAGAAAATTTCCTAGTAGTTGTTTGTTTATATATACATATGTATATTTGCACAGTTAAATTGTGTTATCAAATTGATATGTGGACAATAATTATAAAGCGTTTATAATAACATTTCCATATAAATTTTTTGTTATGAGAGCCTAATTAGCCCATTTGATTCATAACTTTAATGGAAATTTTTAATTAGTTAAACAAACAGGTTCATATTGACGCATATTGCAGAGAAATTAAATAAACGTGGCTTTGACAAAACATTTTGCCAAACTTTTTTATAAGAAAATTTCCTAGTAGTTGTTTGCTTATATATACATATGTATATTTGCACAGTTGAATTGTGTTATCAAATTGATATGTGGACAATAATTATAAAGCATTTATAATAACATTTCCATATAAATTTTTTGTTATAAGAGCCCAATTAGCCTATTTTATTCATAACTTTAATGGAAAGTTTTAATTAGTTAAACAAACAGGTTCATATTGACGCATATTGCAGAGAAATTAAATAAACGTGGCTTTGACAAAACATTTTGCCAAACTTTTTTATAAGAAAATTTCCTAGTAGTTGTTTGTTTATATATACATATGTATATTTGCACAGTTAAATTGTGTTATCAAATTGATATGTGGACAATAATTATAAAGCGTTTATAATAACATTTCCATATAAATTTTTTGTTATGAGAGCCTAATTAGCCCATTTGATTCATAACTTTAATGGAAATTTTTAATTAGTTAAACAAACAGGTTCATATTGACGCATATTGTAGAGAAATTAAATAAACGTGGCTTTGACAAAACATTTTCCCAAACTTTTTTATAAGAAAATTTCCTAGTAGTTGTTTGTTTATATATACATATGTATATTTGCACAGTTGAATTGTGTTATCAAATTGATATGTGGACAATAATTATAAAGCGTTTATAATAACATATCCATATAAATTTTTTGTTATAAGAGCCTAATTAGCCCATTTGATTCATAACTTTAATGGAAATTTTTAATTAGTTAAACAAACAGGTTCATATTGACGCATATTGCAGAGAAATTAAATAAACGTGGCTTTGACAAAACATTTTCCCAAACTTTTTTATAAGAAAATTTCCTAGTAGTTGTTTGTTTATATATACATATGTATATTTGCACAGTTGAATAGTGTTATCAAATTGATATGTGGACAATAATTATAAAGCATTTATAATAACATTTCCATATATATTTTTTGTTATAAGAGCCCAATTAGCCTATTTTATTCATAACTTTAATGGATATTTTTAATTAGTTAAACAAACAGGTTCATATTGACGCATATTGTAGAGAAATTAAATAAACGTGGCTTTGACAAAACATTTTCCCAAACTTTTTTATAAGAAAATTTCCTAGTAGTTGTTTGTTTATATATACATATGTATATTTGCACAGTTAAATTGTGTTATCAAATTGATATGTGGACAATAATTATAAAGCGTTTATAATAACATTTCCATATAAATTTTTTGTTATGAGAGCCTAATTAGCCCATTTGATTCATAACTTTAATGGATATTTTTAATTAGTTAAACAAACAGGTTCATATTGACGCATATTGCAGAGAAATTAAATAAACGTGGCTTTGACAAAACATTTTGCCAAACTTTTTTATAAGAAAATTTCCTAGTAGTTGTTTGTTTATATATACATATGTATATTTGCACAGTTAAATTGTGTTATCAAATTGATATGTGGACAATAATTATAAAGCGTTTATAATAACATTTCCATATAAATTTTTTGTTATGAGAGCCTAATTAGCCCATTTGATTCATAACTTTAATGGAAATTTTTAATTAGTTAAACAAACAGGTTCATATTGACGCATATTGTAGAGAAATTAAATAAACGTGGCTTTGACAAAACATTTTCCCAAACTTTTTTATAAGAAAATTTCCTAGTAGTTGTTTGTTTATATATACATATGTATATTTGCACAGTTGAATAGTGTTATCAAATTGATATGTGGACAATAATTATAAAGCATTTATAATAACATTTCCATATATATTTTTTGTTATAAGAGCCCAATTAGCCTATTTTATTCATAACTTTAATGGATATTTTTAATTAGTTAAACAAACAGGTTCATATTGACGCATATTGTAGAGAAATTAAATAAACGTGGCTTTGACAAAACATTTTCCCAAACTTTTTTATAAGAAAATTTCCTAGTAGTTGTTTGTTTATATATACATATGTATATTTGCACAGTTAAATTGTGTTATCAAATTGATATGTGGACAATAATTATAAAGCGTTTATAATAACATTTCCATATAAATTTTTTGTTATGAGAGCCTAATTAGCCCATTTGATTCATAACTTTAATGGATATTTTTAATTAGTTAAACAAACAGGTTCATATTGACGCATATTGCAGAGAAATTAAATAAACGTGGCTTTGACAAAACATTTTGCCAAACTTTTTTATAAGAAAATTTCCTAGTAGTTGTTTGTTTATATATACATATGTATATTTGCACAGTTAAATTGTGTTATCAAATTGATATGTGGACAATAATTATAAAGCGTTTATAATAACATATCCATATAAATTTTTTGTTATAAGAGCCTAATTAGCCCATTTGATTCATAACTTTAATGGAAATTTTTAATTAGTTAAACAAACAGGTTCATATTGACGCATATTGCAGAGAAATTAAATAAACGTGGCTTTGACAAAACATTTTCCCAAACTTTTTTATAAGAAAATTTCCTAGTAGTTGTTTGTTTATATATACATATGTATATTTGCACAGTTGAATAGTGTTATCAAATTGATATGTGGACAATAATTATAAAGCATTTATAATAACATTTCCATATATATTTTTTGTTATAAGAGCCCAATTAGCCTATTTTATTCATAACTTTAATGGATATTTTTAATTAGTTAAACAAACAGGTTCATATTGACGCATATTGTAGAGAAATTAAATAAACGTGGCTTTGACAAAACATTTTCCCAAACTTTTTTATAAGAAAATTTCCTAGTAGTTGTTTGTTTATATATACATATGTATATTTGCACAGTTAAATTGTGTTATCAAATTGATATGTGGACAATAATTATAAAGCGTTTATAATAACATTTCCATATAAATTTTTTGTTATGAGAGCCTAATTAGCCCATTTGATTCATAACTTTAATGGATATTTTTAATTAGTTAAACAAACAGGTTCATATTGACGCATATTGCAGAGAAATTAAATAAACGTGGCTTTGACAAAACATTTTGCCAAACTTTTTTATAAGAAAATTTCCTAGTAGTTGTTTGTTTATATATACATATGTATATTTGCACAGTTAAATTGTGTTATCAAATTGATATGTGGACAATAATTATAAAGCGTTTATAATAACATTTCCATATAAATTTTTTGTTATGAGAGCCTAACTAGCCCATTTGATTCATAACTTTAATGGAAATTTTTAATTAGTTAAACAAACAGGTTCATATTGACGCATATTGCAGAGAAATTAAATAAACGTGGCTTTGACAAAACATTTTCCCAAACTTTTTTATAAGAAAATTTCCTAGTAGTTGTTTGTTTATATATACATATGTATATTTGCACAGTTAAATTGTGTTATCAAATTGATATGTGGACAATAATTATAAAGCGTTTATAATAACATTTCCATATAAATTTTTTGTTATGAGAGCCTAATTAGCCCATTTGATTCATAACTTTAATGGATATTTTTAATTAGTTAAACAAACAGGTTCATATTGACGCATATTGCAGAGAAATTAAATAAACGTGGCTTTGACAAAACATTTTGCAAAACTTTTGTTTAGTTAAACAAACAGGTTCATACAAACGTTTTGTTAAACTTTTTTATAAGAAAATTTCCTAGTAATTGTTTGTTTATATATTCATATGTATATTTGCACAGTTGAATAGTGTTATCAAATTGATATGTGGATAATAATTATAAAGCATTTATAATAACATTTCCATATAAATTTTTTGTTATGAGAGCCCAATTAGCCTCTTTTATTCATAACTTTAATGGATATTTTTAATTAGTTAAACAAACAGGTTCATATTGACGCATATTGCAGAGAAATCAAATAAACGTGGCTTTGACAAAACATTTTGCAAAACTTTTGTTTAGTTAAACAAACAGGTTCATACAAACGTTTTGTTAAACTTTTTTATAAGAAAATTTCCTAGTAATTGTTTGTTTATATATTCATATGTGTTGGGGTAAACCTACGAAATAAAGTTAAACACGCACTCAAACATTAGATGTGCATCGCACGATTTATTAACAGCAACTAACTCATATAAAATGTAAGGTGAAATATAGAAGAGAGAAAAGTGTTACAATTTTGTCAGTGTTGTCGAAGTAAATCAATTCTTATAATTGGGAATTTTACTAACAATCCTTCTCTCAAAATTAGTTAACAGTTTTTATTTAAAAAGAAAACTTGGACAATTCAATTCATATGCTTCTTATTTCATTAAAGATCATATAAGTTTATGTTCACTCGAAAAGAAAAAATATATAAATACGTACCTATATGCATATGTACATATATCTAAATTTACATTTTTATTTCAACCCTAATTTTGAGGTAAATTCATTATGTTTTATTTTCTTTAAATTTTTAGTTAAAATATCTGCAACCATTTTTTCTGATGGCAAATATTTTATGTTTACAAGCGCCTTCTCTGCTACTTCTCTAACGTAGTGAACCTTAATGTCGATGTGTTTTGTTCGAGTGTGGAAAACAGGATTTTTAGCCAACTTTTGCGCACTAATGTTATCGCCATATAAATCTGTAGCATTTTCGACGAGTTCATTGAAACCCAACTCTTCTATGAAGCGCCTCAAATAAACCAGTTCTTTACAGGCTGCAGAGAGAGCGACGTACTCGGCTTCAGTACTGCTGAGGGCAATGGTGGCTTGCTTTTTACTCTCCCATGAAATCGGTGCTCCTGCAATAAAGAACGCAAAGCCCGTATATGATTTACGGTCAACGCAATTTCCACCCCAGTCGGCGTCAACAAATCCTTTTAATTTTTCACGACTCTGGAAATAAGTAAGGTTTAAATTAAGGGTTGTATTAAGATACCTTAATAAATGCTTAATGGCATTCATGTGCTCGACATGCGGATGCTTGTTGAATTGTGCCAGTTTGCAAACTGAATGCATGATGTCTGGTCGGGTACAAATGCTCAAATAAGTTAAGGAACCAACGACAGACTGGTACTTCTTCTGGTCTACCAATACACAATTGGGTCCACCATCGCATCTTTCAAATTTTACGCCAGGGTCTAAAGGTGTTGAGCAATTTCTGCATTCGGACATGCCGAAATCTTCAAGTAAGTTTCGGATTAACTGCTTTTGCGATATCTGAATACCGTCTCTATTTCTAGAAACTTCCATACCCAAGAACTGATCAATGGGTCCTTTGTCTACCGCGTCGAACTGCACAGATATTTGGTGTTTTATTTCTTCAAGCATATCGACACACGAACATGCAATCAATATATCGTCGACATAAACTGCAGCGATTACTACTTCGCCTGGAACATTTTTAACGTACACACACGCGTCCCCGTTGCACTTTACAAAATTCAGTTTCATAAGTGCAATATTAAGTTCTTCATTCCATTGTCGTCCTGATTGCTTAAGACCGTACAATGCTTTATTCAATTTGCACACTTTATTTGGGTTATCTTTGTCAACGAATGCTTCTGGTTGCACCATAAATATCTCTTCATCTAACTTTCCATTAAGGTATGCCGTAGCAACATCCATGGTATGTACGAACAAATTGTATTCTGCAGCGAGCGCTAATACCAAGCGAATTGAAGAATATCTCGCTACTGGTGAAAAGACTTCTTGAAAATCAACGCCATATTTTTGGTTGCAACCTTTAGCTACTAGGCGTGCCTTGTAGCGAACAGCAACGCCATCTTTATCACGTTTGACATTAAACACCCACTTTGATTTTATTGCTTTACGACCACTTGGCAAATCGACTAACGTCCACGTGTTTTTGTGTATAAGGGATTGAAATTCAGACTGCATAGCAGACTTCCACTTGTCTGCATCTTCTCGTTGCATTGCATTTTCCACTGTTAAAGGATTATCAGTTTTCATTAAATTTACTTGTGGGCTTAACGGCTTCCGTGGTCTTAGTTTCATTTTTATGTTTTCGGCTTCAGTGTAACTTGCCTTTGGAAGTACTTCATCTTTATTTTCAGTATTCTCGGCTTGGACGGTCGTATCGCATTCTTCAGAATTTACAAAATCTGTGCATACTGAACTATTAGCGTCGTTTGTGCATTCACTTACTTCCTTTTTGCTATTTACTGCTGGTACTTCGGTCGTACTGTCAAACACATATACATCTTCTGGTGTGAAATCAGCTACCGCCTCGGAACGCTCACCTTGTAAAAATTTTACATCACGTGCAATCACTACTGTTCGTTGCTTCGGGTCATATAACCTGTATGCCTTTGCTTCACTTGCATAGCCCACCATGAAACATTCTCTTCCTTTTGCCGAGAACTTAGATTTTTGCGGAAATTTGTTCAAAACAATGCCTTTTGCGCCAAATATCTCGAAGTAAGAAACAGCTGGCTTACGGCCAGTCCATGCCTCATGTGGTGTAATATTTTGCAATATTTTTGTCGGCGAACGATTTCGCACGTAAACAGCTGTATTGATGGCTTCTGCCCACAAAAATTCTGGCAATTTCGAATCAAGCAACATGCAGCGGCTCATCTCAACTAACGTTCGATTTACTCGCTCTGCTATGCCGTTTTGTTGCGGCGTGTATGGAACAGTCAATTGCCTGCGAATCCCTTCTTTCTTTAGGAAATTGCAAAAATCATTATTCACGTACTCTCGGCCATTATCCGAATGAAATATTTTTATTTTATTGCCCGTCTCGCGTTCTACAGTAGATTTAAATATCTTAAACTTTTCAAGCACTTCACTTTTTTGCTTTATAAAGTACACAAAGATTGTTCTGGTGAAATCATCGACGAACGATACAAAATATTTAGCACCACTGAGCGATGGAGTACGCATAGGACCACAAACGTCGCTATGAATGATTTCTAAAACACTTTTACTATATTTATCATAATTTTTTGCAAACGGCAATGAGTTTATTTTGCCTTTTAAACAAATGTCACATTCAAATTTTTCCAATGGTTTTATGCTCATTCCGTGCACCATATTGTTCTTTGACAACTGCTCCAAGCTTTTAATATTCAAATGCCCATACTTTCTATGCCATTTAAAAGCTTTAATGTAATTATTTGTTGCTGTCGCAAAGCACAAATTATTTGATTGCATTTCATATATAAAGAGATCACCATTTTTGTTCGCTCGCAATACTTCTACACCTTGAAGTGTCATCACTCTTGCAGTCTCTTTGCCAAATTCTACTTTACAGTCATTCGCCGTAAACTTGCTCACTGATAGGAAATTAGATTTGAGTTGCGGAGCATAAAGTACATCATGTAAGATAATTGTGCTAGACTTCGTCTCTACGCGTACAACACCAATACCTTCGGAGTAAATGAACTTATCTCCTGCTAACTCTATCTTCTCACGATGCTCGGAAAATTGAGTGAAAGACGATTTTTCACAACTCATGTGACACGACGATCCACTGTCCAAAACCCAAACAGACTTGTTCAGCTTATTTCGATGCTGAGAGGCATTGAGCATAGCGCAATTAACACTCGGTTTGCTTATGTTACTTGATTTGCAAGACGAGGCACAATGCCCTCTCTTATGACATTTATAACATTTGCCCTTGAATGTTCTGTTTTGTTGTTGCGCTTGCCGTTGTTGATGAGACTGATTGCGGGACTTATTCGCAAAAAATGCAACCTCATTGGATTCGGACCTCACACACTCAGATTTTCGCCTTTTTTCTTCTTCTAATAATTTGGTTTTAAGTACAGTTGTACTTGGCAAGCTGTCTCGAGACTCGATCGCAACAATGAAATTTTCATAGCTTTTCGGCAGACTGGAAAGCATAACAATTGCAAGTAATTCGTCTTGCAACTTTATGTCCAACTCAACAAGTTTCTCGAACAGATCAAAAAATTTGTTTAAATGCTCTGCCATGGGGTCTTCCTCACCCATTTTCAAGTTGACCAACGACTTGAAAATTGTAATTTTCCGCGCTGGACCGCTAGGTGCATGAACTGCAGCCAATTTTTCCCATGCTTCTTTCGAAGTTTTAGCATTTTTCACATTCAGTAATTGACTCGGTTTTATGCACAAAAGCAATGTAGCTAATGCTTTTCCGTCCAACTTTTTCCATTTTTCTGCAGCAACCTGCTCAGTTGGCTCGACACTTTCACCGGACACATAGCCCCATAAATCGCAATGCACTAACACGGATTTGATCAAAATTTTCCATCCATCATAATTGCTTTCATCTAGTTTTTCAATTTGATATAGCCCGGAACTCATTTCGGTAGTATTACAAAAAACATTTACCGCGTCAATAACTTTAAAACGCTTTTATTGAAACAGAATCCCGTCTGGGCCCATAACCATTGTTGGGGTAAACCTACGAAATAAAGTTAAACACGCACTCAAACATTAGATGTGCATCGCACGATTTATTAACAGCAACTAACTCATATAAAATGTAAGGTGAAATATAGAAGAGAGAAAAGTGTTACAATTTTGTCAGTGTTGTCGAAGTAAATCAATTCTTATAATTGGGAATTTTACTAACAATATGTATATTTGCACAGTTGAATTGTGTGATCAAATTGATGTGTGTACAATGATTATTAAGCTTTTGTAACAACATTTCCATATAAATTTTTCGTTATAAGGGCCTAATTAGCCTATTTGATTCATAACTTTAATGGAAATTTTTAATTAGTTAAACAAACAGGTTCATATTGACGCATATTGCAGAGAAATTAAATGAACGTTGCTTTGACAAAACATTTTGCTATACTTCTTTATAAGACAATTTCCTAGTAATTGTTTGTTTATATATACACTAGCCTTTACCCCCGGCCCCGTCCGCAAGGAAAATTTTAAATATATGGGATATTCGCGTTAGCCTGCTTATTATCTGTTTAAAATTTTGTTTTCTGTCTAATGCATTTTATTTTTGTAATTGAGTAAAAAAAAGAACTAAATGAGCTGATAACCTGATGGGATCCCAAATGATCCCGAAATTATCCAGAAAAAGCTACGAAATGACCCCAACGCTATCACGGACGGATCCCGAAAACCATCCAGAAATGCCCCGAAAAGTTCCCCGAATAATCCCAAAAAAGCCCGAAATGAGAGCGACACGATTCTAGACGTATGTAGAGAACCACACAGAAATGATCCCTGAAGGTGCTCCAAAATGATTCCGAAAAGGTTCCGAAATGACCCTGACGGGCTCCCGGGCGGATCTCAAAAACCATCCAGAAAATATCCAGGAAGGGTCCCTAAATTATCCCGACTAACTCCAGAAAAAGTTCCAAAATGGCTCCGAGGGGATCCACGATGGATCGCGAAAACCATACAGAAATGATTCCGGAAGGATTCAAAATGATCCCGAAATAGTCCGGAATTGACCCAGATGGGATCCCGCACAGATCCAGAAATGGTCCCGGAAGGGTGCAAAAACTATCCCGGAAAAGTAACAAAAAATCCCGAATTGGCTCCTACGCCATCCCGGACGGATCCAGAAATGATCTCGGAAGGGTCCCCAAATGATCCCAAAATGGTCCCGAAATGACTCTGATGCATCCGGCAAACCATCAAGAAATTATGCCGAAAGGGTCCCAAAATGATCCCGAAATAATACAGAAAAAGTCACGAAACGACCCCTAGATGATCCCCAAATGATCCCGTATTAGCCCCGAAAACGTCCCGAAATAACCCCTACGGGATCCCGGACAAATCCCGAAAACCATCCAGAAATGATGCCGGAAGGAATCCCAAATGATTCCGTAAAAGTCCCGCATTGATTCCGACGGGAACCCGAACGGATACCGAAAATCATCCAGAAGTGATGCCGGAAAGGTCCTCAAATGATCACCTAATAGTCCCGAAATGACAACCATCCAGAAGTGATGCCGAAAAGGTCCTCAAATGATCACCTAATTGTCCCAAAATGACCCTGACGGCATCCCGGACAGATCCCGAAATCCATCCAGAAATGATATTGGGAGGGTCCCAAAATTATCCCGAAATAGTCTGGGAAAAGTCCAGAAATTACCCTGACGGATCCCGGACGAATCCTGAAAACCAATCTTAAATGATGCCGAAAAAGTCCCGAAATGACCCTGATGGGACCCGGAAAGGATCCCGAAAACTAACCAGAAATGATGCCGGAAAGGTCCTCAAATGATCTCCCAATAGTTCCGAAAAGACCCTGACGGGATCCCGAACGGATCCCGACAACTATCCAGAAATGATACCGAAAGGGCCCGCAAATGATCCCGTATTAGTCGAGAAAAAGTCCCGAAATGACCCCGACGGGATGCCGGACGAATCCCAAAAACCATCCAGAAATGATGTCGGAAGGGACCCCAATGATCCCGAAAAAGTCCCGCAATTATTCCGACGGGAATCTGAACGGATACCGAAAACCATCCAGATGTGATGCCGGAACGGTCCTCAAATGCTCACCTAATAGTCTCAAAATGACCCTGAGGGCATCCCGGACAAATCCCGAAATCCATCCAGAAATGATCTTGGGAGGGTCCCAAAATGATCCCGAAATAGTCTCGGAAAAGTCCAGAAATAACCCCTACGGGATCCCGGACAAATCCCGAAAACCATCCAGAAATAATGCCGGAAGGAATCCCAAATGATTCCGTAAAAGTCCCGCATTGATTCAGACGGGATCCCGAACGGATACCGAATATCATCCAGAAGTGATGCCGGAAAGGTCCTCAAATGATCACCTAATAGTCCCGAAATGACCCTTAAGGGGTCATGGACGGATCCCACAAACCATCCAGAAATGATCCCGATAAAGTCCCGAAGAAGTCCCGAAATGACCCTGACGGCATCCCGGACAGATCCCGAAATCCATCCAGAAATGATCTTGGGAGGGTCCCAAAATTATCCCGAAATAGTCTCGGAAAAGTCCAGAAATTACCCTGACGGATTCCCGGACGAATCCTGAAAGCCATCCTTAAATGATCAAGAAAAAGCCCCGAAATGACCCTGACGGGATCCCGAAAGGATTCCAAAAACTATCCAGAAATGATGCCGGAAAGGTCCTCAAATGATCCCCTAATTGTTCCGAAATGACCGTGACGGGATCCCGACAACTATCCATAAATTATGCCGAAAGGGTCCGCAAATGATCCCGTATTAGTCGAGAAAAAGTCCCGAAATGACCCCGACGGGATCCCGGACGGATCCCGAAAACCATCCAGAAATGATGCCGGAAGAGCCCCCAAATGATCCCGAAAAAGTCCCCAAATGACCCCGACGAGATCCCGCACGTATCCCGAAAACCATCCAGAAATGATGCCGGAAGAGCCCCAAATGATCCCGAAAAAGTCCCCAAATGACCCCGACATACTCCAGAAAAGTTTCCGAAATGGCTCCGAGGGAATCAACGACGGATCGCGAAAACCATACAGAAATGATTCCGGAAGGATCCCAAAATGATCCCGAAATAGTCCGGAAATGAGCCAGATGGGATCCCGCACAGATCCAGAAATGATCCCGGAAGGGTCCAAAAACTATCCCGGAAAAGTAACAAAAAATCCCGAAATGGCTCCTACGGCATCCCGGACGGATCCAGAAATGATCTCGGAAGGGTCCCCAAATGATCCCAAAATGGTCCCGAAATGACCCTGATGGATCCGGCAAACCATCAAGAAATTATGCCGGAAGGGTCCCCAAATGATCCCGAAATAAAACAGAAAAAGTCACGAAACGACCCCTAGAGGATCCCCAAATGATCCCGTATTAGCCCCGAAAAAGTCCCAAAATGACCCTGACGGGATCCCGAAAGGATTCCGAAAACAATACAGAAATGATGCCGGAAAGGTCCTCAAATGATCCCCTAATAGTCCCGAAATGACCGTGACGGGATCCCGACAACTATCCAGAAATGATGCCGAAAGGGTCCGCAAATGATCCCGTATTAGTCGAAAAAAAGTCCCGAAAGGACCACGACGGGATCTCGGACGAATCCCAAAAACCATCCAGAAATGATGCCGGTAGGTATCCCAAATGATCCCGAAATAGTCCCGAAATAACCTCGTCGGAATCCCGGACGGATACCGAAAATTATCCAGAAATGATACCGGAAAGGTTCCCAAATGATCCCCTAATAGTCCCGAAATTACCCTAATGGGATCCCGGACGGATCCCGAAAACCATCCAGAAATGATGCCGAAAGGGTTCTCAAATGATCCCGTATTAGTCGCGAAAAAGTCCCGAAATGACCCCGACGGGATCCCGGACGGATCCCGAAAACCATCCAGAAATGATGCCGGATGAGCCCCAAAATGATCCCGAAAAAGTCCCCAAATGACCCCGACGAGATCCCGGACGGATCCCGAAAACCATCCAGAAATGATGCCGGTAGAGCCCCGAAATGATCCCGAAAAGTCCCCAAATGACCCCGACGATATCCCGGACGGATCCCGAAAATCATCCAGAAATGATGCCGGAAGAGCCCCCAAATGATTCCGAAAAAGTCCCCATATGACCCCGACGAGATCCCGCACGGATCCCGAAAACCATCCAGAAATGATGCCGGAAGGGTCCCCAAATGATCGCGAAATAGTCCCGAAATGATTCCGGAAAAGTCCCGAAAATGTTCCAAAATAACCCCGTAAACTATACAGAAATGATCCCGGAAGGGTCCCAAAATGATCCCGAAATAGTCCCGAAAAAGTCCCGAAATTACCCCGGCGTAATCCCGGACCGATCCCGAAAACCATCCAGAAATGATCCCGGAAGGGTCTCGATATGACCCTTACGGGATTAGAAATAAGGTGAAGCTAATTATAAAACCATGTTAATAAGGCAGCAGGCGCGTTGGAGCGAATAAAAAGTTAGATAGAAACATACAGGTAAAGCTAATAAAAGCGTGCTAATAAAAATAATTGATGGAGGGCGGATGGCGGGAGTAGAGGAGAGGAACACTGATCGTTCCTCCAAAATTGTCTAGATCTCGTTCTGTATGTACCAGATACCAAAAACTATTGATTTAGGAGAAAATTTAGATTGAGTTATAACAATTTATGGATTTTACACCAGAGGGGGTGATAAAGGGGGGCGGGCGGAGGGTGTCACTGCTTACTTTGTAAGCCCTCGACTTATTTGACCCCTTGAGTCTGTGATATTGGTGAAGGCCAGTATACGTAAAGTTATAATGTGTAAAAATTATGAAAAATTATTTCTCGAAGGGGTCGTGGGACCCCCACCCATCTTTCCATGTTCGAAAAAAATTTCGCTAGTAGACTACTGTCTGTGTCCCAAATTTCATCAAAATCCGTGTAGCCATTCTGGCGTGATTCAGTCGCAAAGACGAAAAAATATAATAATTAAATTATAACTGTTCCTAGGGGGCGGGGACCACGCCCCTTTTGAAAAATATATAGCTCGTAGATCCTTCTAGACTATTGGCTATATGTGTGCAAAATTTCATACAAATCGGTCCAGCCGTTCTTGCGTTATTGAGTCACAAAGACAAACGTCTGGACAAACATCCAAACATCCAAACATCCAAACATCTTAACATCCAAACTTTCCCATTTATAATATATATTAGACTAACCTTTACACGCGGCCCCGTCCGCAAGGAGAAAATGAAATATATGGGATATTGACGTTAGCCTGCTTACCAAGTTATCTGTTTAAACATTTTTTTGTTTCTAATGCATTTTATTTTATAATGTAAAAACACATCCTAGTGTTACCCTGATAACATTTTGACCTTTATCTCGAGACCCTAGTAACAAATAGGTATAAAACTACCCTGCACTAAAGCACTCACCAGCAGCTTCAATTTGATATCCATATTGTATAGACATTGTCTCGGGGCATCCGGGTCCACGTTTTGGCCTATATCTCGAGACCCAAGTCACCCAGCGGTATAAAAAATAATCTGTAGTAAAGCATACATCAACAGCTTCAATTTGATACCCATAATGTAAAAACACACCCAATTGTTACCCTGATCCACGTTTTTGCCTATATCTCGAGACCCTAATCACCAATAGGTACGAAAACTACCCTGTACTAAAGCACTCATCAGCAGCTTTCGTTTGATATCCATATTGTATAAACACATTCTAGGGGTGCCCGGGTCTACGTTTTGGCCTATATCTCGAGACCCTAGTCACCAATAGGTATGGAAACTACCCTGTAGTAAAGCACTCATCAACAGCTTTCATTTGATATCCATATTGTATAAACATTGTCTCGGGGTATCCGGGTCCACGTTTTGGCCTATATCTCGAGACGCAAGTCACCCAGCGGTATAAAGAATAATCTGTAGTAAAGCGCACATCAACAGCTTCAATTTGATACCCATAATGTAAAAACACACCCAATTGTTACCCTGATCCACGTTTTTACCTATATCTCGAGACCCAAGTCACCCAGCGGTATAAAAAATAATCTGTAGTAAAGCACACATCAACAGCTTCAATTTGATACCCATAATGTAAAAACACACCCAATTGTTACCCTGATCCACGTTTTTGCGTATATCTCGAGACCCTACTCACCAATAGGTATGAAAACTACCCTGTACTAAAGCACTCATCAGCAGCTTTCATGTGATATCCATATTGTATAAACAAATTCTAGGGTTGCACGGGTGCACGTTTTGGCCTAGATCTTGGAACCCTAGTGACCCAGGGGTACAAAAGATACCCAGTATCAAAGTACGCATAAACAGCTTCCATTTGATACCCATATTGTACAAACACATCTCAGGATTACTCAGGTCCACGTTTTGATCTCAAGACCCTACCCAGAACTGGATAAAAGTATCATATGTCCGTTCCCTGGTTCTAAGCTACCTCTCCACAAATTTTCAGCCAAATCGGGTTTTCCAACAGGATAACGACCCAAAACATACAAGAAAGCGAGCAAAGGATTTCTTTCGGGAGAACAAAATTGCAGTAATGGAGTGGCCAGCTCAATCTCCGGACTTGAACCCCATTGAAAACTTATGGGAGGATATAAAGCACGCCGTTGATGAAAAAAAAACCGTCCAATACAAAGTTATTGTGGGAAGTAGTGCAATCAGCTTGGGCTAATATACCAGTGGACCGATGTAAGCGTTTAGTGGACTCCATGTCTCGTAGATGTGCCGCCGTCATCCGAAATGGGGGTTATACAACGAAATAATAGTCAACTATTTGTGTTTTTTGAGCTAATTCACTATATATTTTTAGTTACAGTGACTTTTTAATAAAAATCTTTTCAAACTGCTATTTTTATGAACATTCTTTTCTGACACTTGTGTAATCTTTTTCAAATTTACAACAACTTGGCGTGATTAGAAAGAATATTTTTTGCTCTTAATATAATTAGCCTTATTGCATTATTACATAACGCAAACGTTTTTAAATTTGGTTTGATTTACTTTAGATAAATCCACTTTATTGGAGTTCTAAGAAAGCACTACTATTAATATGAACATAACTGAATATAGGTTTGTTATGTCGCGGATAACGCAACTCTATCGAGATAAGCGGTTATTGCATCCATTGTGTAACACGTTTGAGTTCTTAAGTCTACTTAAGTTATTTTAGTACAACAAAAAAGCGCACATCCAATGTACTTATCACAAATTTTCCTCGCAGATGTTTCGTTAAAAAAAAATTGAATAAAAAAACCTTTTCTTTCTCTGGATTTAATCTCACAACCTTCCGATCGCAAGCTATTCACTTTACTCGTCCGACAAAGGCTATTCTCTCACCTTTAAAATTGTCGGTATTCGAACATGAAATCTTTAAATTTGTGGTAATTTGATTTTTTTAATGTTAAATTTACGCACGAAATATGAACGCATTACTAAATTACATTTAAAAGTGTTCCATTGTTTTTAATTTGGCGAGATCCTTAAATTTTCGAAGAGATGTAAACAGATTTAAAAATTGGATTCGCCGAATTCGAAGTGTTTGTGTTTGATACACAGGATCGCGAATCCATCCTGATTATCATCAAGTTACTGACTTTGAATCTGAAATTGATAACCATGAAAATAATCAAATTAATATCATTAAGTCAGAAGTGGATCACCAAGAAATCGATGAAACTATTTGAAGCACTGAAAAAGTTTCCTTCTCGCGCTAAAACTCCAAATTAAATAAAATAGTGGTAAAAGTAACGTAAACTCCAAAGGAGTAGTAGCAGAAAGAGTTTTCCACCTTATAAATTAGGAATGCCGCAGAAAATGTAAGACTAAAATATCACCAGTACAAAAAAGTACTATTATACAATTATAAAACTTGGCCCAATACACATAACTAAAATATCACCTTCTCTCCACAAAAAAGTATTTGATAGCTTTCGCCCACTTGGTTCTCACAATGAACGAGTTTTATTTATTGGAACCCTTATAAATATTAATGGACAAAATTGCCTAAATTATATTACCACTCTAAAAAGCCACGTCAACGTGACCATACCATTGTGAATGAAAACGGAACAAATATTCAAGTATGTTAAAAAGTTTTTAAAAAGCGTTGTTAAAAAAATCTATAGTCCAAACTCAAATTTTCTTGATAGACGTGGCTCCGCAGCTAGATGAAGCATGCGCTCTAAAGATAGAATAAGCAAAATTTAAGAAAAATTAATAGCTTTTCAAGCTATGAGAGGCACTACACAAGGAGAGGCCTACGCTGCAAATACTTTCAATCCGAGTTATCGCTTTCGAAAATGTATGCACTATTTTGCCACTGCTTCTGTTTCATATTGGAAGGTTTTTAAATGTACAGAATTTATTATATTTATTCTTAACTCGGCACGTTCGTTTTTAGCAAAAAAATAAATTAAACTAGACATTTGTCAAATATGTGATAAATTGGAGATAAATTCGAAGCAAAAATAGTTATTGCTAATGAAGGCAACAGTCAAGATCTAGTTCAATAATTGCAGAAAGAGCGGTCAGTGCACAAAGAAACAGCGGAGTTGGCTTGTAACTCCAAATGGGTAGATAAAGGAACTACTGGCATAAGAAGTTTTACCTTCGACTTACAACAATCTTCGCTCCTTTCCTGCGCATATCTTTAAGTTTTTATAAAAGGCAATTGTGAAATTTTAATTTAACGATTACACAACAATATCTCCATATTGCTACATGTGGCATGAAGGAATATCAGGGCGCGGTGCAAATAAGATCACTGTTGTTAATTCGAACACCTTAAGATGATAATATGACTAGAGTGATAATACCAGGCCACACCCACAAGTTTAGTGATCTACGCCGAACACCTACATGGAGTGCGGCGTAGATCACGCGCTTATTGAGAAAAAAGAAGAAAATCACAAATGCACCATCCCCATGATTGGTATTATTTTGTTGGGTGTGCACTGTGCAGGTACAAAAAAAACGTTTTTAGTGTTAATTTCTATACATTTTCGAATATACTAAAATCAAAATATAATTGGAGACTTAGTAATGAAAATAGCGAAAGATTTCTTTGGAAAAATGTTAAATGGTTACGATTTAAAAAACAATTTCGCCAAAATTTACTATAAAACTAGTCTTAATGAAATTGAGCCTTTTAAAGTTTTACATATTCTAAATAGAGGTTCATATACAATTTATTTAAAAAAATCCATTGCTTAATGAAAGGGTTATAATGAAACTTAGCTGACTATATGAAATATAAACATAGATATGAATACACTGACCCCGAACTTTTCCCAATTTAAGGAGTGAGTTTTTATGTTAAAAATTTTATTTATTGTTAAATAAAACTAACAAATGAAATATCTAACTCGAGACTGTATATTTCCGTTTTGCTTTAAGTCGTAAGGTTTGTTTGGTTTACTGTTTGCAATAAAAACCTATGTCGATATAAGTTAGGCTTATATTTAAATCAAAATCTGCAATAAACGTTTAAGTCGATGTAAGATGTAAATGTACATATTTTAAAATTTGCAACAACCTACTAAGTTATTTATGTGCAATAATTTCTTGTAATACACATACGATTTAACAAAGACTTGGTGGCCTTTATTAACCTTTTTTTAAGCCACCTGATTCACGAACTTTTGATTGAGAACCTGTTTTAAATTTTTTCAAATATGCATTTAAACTTTAAATATCAATTTGCGGCAAACTATAATATAAGACTTAAGCGGTTATTGCCAAAAAGTACAGATATATGTACAATGGACGTATGTTTAGTGAATAAATGCAGAATAGTAAAAATAGTACACTTAATTAGTTTCATCTGTTTCCAAACTGCTAATAGTTTCTATTGTATACTGCCACAAAACCAGAGTTCGGAGCAGTGCACGAAATTCTGGCAACAACACTCTTCGAACTTAAATGGGCTGACATAATCAATATCTTTCCTTAAGTGTTAATAAGGCGTATTTCTTGTAGATATAAACGTTTGTTCATCTTTTACATATTCGTAAAACTAGCCTAAAACCGCGTCCCAGTCCTGTTTGTTTTCACTCGGTCCATTATAAATCTTAATCTTAATATTATAAATGCGAAAGTTTGGATGTCCAGACGTTTGTTTTTGTGACTCAATCACGTAAGAACGGCTTGACCGACTCGGATGAAATTTGTTACATATATAGCCAATAGTCTAGAAGGATATACTAGCTATATGTTTTTGAAAAGCGGGGAGGTCCACGCTGTGGGGTATTAGTAATAAATTAATTGTATTAATTAAATTACTTTAAACTTTTATAATTTTCAACAATTTACAAAGTTAAATTAAATTAATACAATTAATCTATTACTAATACCCTACACACGTCCCCTAGGAACAGTTACAATTTAATTATATTTTTTCGTCTTTTTGACTGAATCACGCCAGAACGGTTACACGGATTTTGATGAAATTTGGGACACAGATAGACAATAAATAGTCTACTGGCTAAAATTTTTTCGAAAAGGGAAAGGGGACGGGTGTCCAACGACCCCTTCTATATTTTTACACATTATAACGTTACGTATACTGACCTTCAAAAGTATTACAAACTCAAAGAGTCAAAAAAGTCGGGGGCTTACAAACTGAGCAGTATCACCCTCCACCCCCCACCCGCCCCCCGCTCTCTTCAACATCTGGTGTAAAATCTATAAACTCGAACTAAATTTTCTCCTAAATCAATATTTTTTGGTATCTGGCTCATACAGACCGAGATCTAAACAATTTTGGAAAAACGATCAGTGGTGCTCTCCTTCTCTTCCCGCCATCCATCCTCCTTCAATTGTTTTTATTAATACGCTTTTACTAGTTTTACCTGAATATTTGTTTGTAACTCTTCTTTCCCTTCAACGCCCCTGCTGCTCTACTGCTTTATTAACTTGCTTTTATAATTAGCTTCCCCTTATTTGTAATTTCGGGACACTTCCAGGATCCTTTCTGGATAATTTTCGGGATTCGTCCGGTATCCCGTCGGGGTCATTTCGAAACTATTTCGGGATCACTTTGGAACCCTTCCGGGATCATTTCTGGATAGTTTTCGGGATCCGTCGGGATAATTTCGGAGAATTTTCTGGACTACATCATTTCGGGACTATTACGGGATCTTTTCTAGATGGTTTTTGGGATACCGTCAGGGTCATTTCGGGACTATTTCGTGACCCTCCCTGAATAATTTCTGGATGGTTTCCGGGATCCGTTTGGGATCATTTGGGGACCCTTCTGGCATCATTTCTAGATGGTTTTCGAGATCCGTTAGGAGTCTCGTCAGGATCACTTCGGGACTTTTCCGAGACCATTTCTTTCCAGGATCATTTCCGGATGGTTTTAGGGATTCCTTCAGGGTAATTCCGGAATTTTTTCGGAACTATTTCTGGACCCTTCCAGAATAAGTTCTGGATGAGCCGTCCAGGATCCTGTCAAGGTAATTTCGGAACTTTTTCGGGATAATTTGGGGATCCTTCCGGAATAATTTCTGGATGGTTTTCGGGATCCGTCCGGGATCCTGTCTGGGTAATTTCGGGACTTTTCTGGACTATTTCGGTATCATTTGCGGACTTTTCAGAGATCAATTCTGGATGATTTTCGTGTATGTAATTTCGGGACTATTTCCGGATCATTTTGGGAACCTTCCGGGAACATTTCTGGATAATTTTGGGGATCTTGCCGGGATTCCGTCGGGGTAATTTCGGGACATTTTCTGGACTCTTTCAAGGTCATATCGGGACTATTACCGGATAACTTCTAGATGGTTTTCGGGATCACGTCAGAGTCATTTCGGGACCATTTGGGGACCCTTCTGGCATCATTTCTGGATGGTTTTCGCAATCCGTCCGGGATCCCATCAGTATCATTTCGGCATTATTTCGGGATCATTTGGGGACCCTTCGGGGATAATTTCTAGATCGTTTTTGGGATCCGTCCGGGATCCAGTCAGGGTCATGATGGTGCACTTTCTTGGTTTGATGATATCCTCGTAAAGGCAAAGTTTATTCAATAGATGGAACATGGAAATAAGACGAAAAAAACTTTTGAAGTTTACAGGACTGGTCACTCAAGAAGTCATTGATTCGGGGTTATAATAGCTGTAGAAGGGAGATTTCGTTTCGAGACTTAAATGTCATATTGTTTCTTGAATCTAAAGAGGAGAAGGGCGATTTGAAAAATGAAGAGTTCTTAGTCCGTAGAATACTCGTACGAAAGATGCATTGCCATCATTTAAAAGTGATTATTTCATGTCATATTAGAAAAAAAGGTGTATCTGGCCTTGCGATCGTAAACTTTCGACTAGATAATTAAACATCGTCCAATGGAATGAGACTGATCGATTTCACCACTACCCGAAACATAGTTATAAACAGCAACAGATGCACACATAAAAAGACGCATGAAGTTACATGGCTGTCTTCCGATCGAAGATTAACAGGATTAGTCTGGTTTCATCGGGCCACTTGAGAAGATTAGCCATCAAGTATTTTTAAAAGGCACTCAATTGGAAGTCAAAAATGCTAATTAATTCACAAAGAAATCATGAAAAAAGGAACAAAATCTCTTAATGAATCAAAAAGAAAACTATCTTCACTTATACGAAAAGATCTCCCTGTGGATTTCGAAGCTCAGAATATCACCGTGCTAGGCATGTCCGTCCCAAAAGGCGAAAAAAATGTAAAACACAGAGCGAAGGCTCGAGAGCTCAACAAAACCATTCCCGATGCAGGCGGGCTTGTGGCGGATTCAAGGAGATGATGATAGGAGAGTTTACTACTCATATTTCAAGGCAGAGCCATATTTAATTTTCTGCAGCAGACTGATCAGCCCTGGCTCCAAATCAATTCGTAAATTCCAGGACCAATTTTCTTTAACAAACATGAAACATTGGAATTTAAATAAGAAGAGAATAGCGAAAATCATAAAAACAAAACCGCATCACATGCTACCGCAAAACCCGTCAATGACCAGATCCCAAACTCCAGCAGCAAGTCATAACGCGGTCTGAATACGAACACATTGGCACTTGACAAATTCGTTTCTATGTGTGTGTACATAACCGTCCCAAGATGAGAACTCACTAGGTGGTACGCCATAAATGACTAACTGACGAAAATCGAGTGCAGAAGGAAATAACACAATAAAAACGAAATAAGAAACAAATTAGAACAAAAGTAGTTGGCAAAAGTAAAGCAGCAGGAGTAGTAAGATTGAAACGCCCAGAGTGAGCATCAAAAAAAATGGAATTAGAAGAAAAAAGAAGGTAAAATAAAATGAAATTAGCTGAAAAATTTTCCAGCAACCACAAACGAAACTGAGGTACAGCGCAGCAGGGAGTTCGAGTAGCCAACCGCTAAAAGAATAACTAAAGAATAAAAGTGAGTAATGAGTGACAGCTTGGTTTGCTTTGTCCGTCCATATGACATTAGACGAAGTTGCAAGCACGATGTCAAATTGTTGTAGCACATCTGGAATGAAACGGTGTGCGCTGCTCTGTTACCGCTACTGTTGAATGAGCATCATAAATTTTCCAAATATCTGCATCTTCGAAAAAAAAAAACATATACACAGGAACAGTCATATTAGTCTCCATTAATGAATGATTATGAGGGTCATTTAGCCACGACAAATGCGCAGTGAAGACGTTGAAGCGACCTGTGGCTTGTGGAACTTTCTCGGTGTAGCACTTAGCGGTAGGTAATTGAAATTAGTTGAGGGTTAATAATGTTTAGTCAAGGCTAGCTCTTGAATAAATAAGTAAGGAAGGCTAAGTTTGGGTGTAACCGAACATTACGTACTCAGCTGCCAAATTACAGCATGCAAAACTTTTAAATTACCTTATATTAAAATTGGGTGGTGCCGCGCTCATTGCCCAAAATTTTACTAGTTTTCTATTCTGCGTTATAAGGTCAACCCACCTACCAATTTTCGTCGCCTTATCCGTCTTTGGTAAAGAATTGTCGCACTTTTTCCGTTTTTCAAAATTTGGATATCGAAAAAGTGGGCCCGGTTATCTATAGTCCGATTTCGTTCATTTTAAATAGCGATCTGAGATGAGTGTCCAGAAACTTACATACCAAATTACATTAAGATACCTCAAAATTTACTCAAGTTATCGTATTCACGGACGGACAGACGGACATGGCTAAATTAATTTCTTTTTTTTGCCCAGATCATTTTGATATATATAAGTCTATATCTATCTCGATTAGTTTATGCCGTTACGGGGTATCGTTATGTGAACAAAATTAATATACTCTGTGAGCTCTGCTGAGATAAGTATAAAAACAACTGAGGCTAATAAGTGGAGTAACACGATGTGTCCATGTGTCCATCATGCGAGTTTTTAAAATTTGTGTTGAGCTATGCATTTATGCGATAATATTCTAAGCTTCTTAACTGGGTGGTGTGTCTTTTCGTACATGCGAAGCTGTTTTTATATCGACGAAAAGTTATGTTCCTTTTTGACGGGTTCTTTCTTAGTTAGAGGCAGAGAAGTCTAATTCATCTAATTCCTTTCTACTTTTACTTGCTACTAACTTAAAAGCATCCCGCTTCCCTCTCGAGGTCGTGGTAGCGCCTTCGGACTCTGCTTGTTGCAACGTAGTCTTATGGGATGTGTCTCTTTTGCAACGCCTAATTTTCTATTTATTCATATATTTTTCAGCAGCCGCCGTTAACCAAGTACTTCCCCAACGATGGTAGAATGTGCTTGAGAGATTTGCTGCTACTTCGCCGATATGTATTTGAGCTGAGTTATGAATTCTGGATTTATTAGAACCCTCCAACTGGAATCGTGAGCACATCGAAAATACTTCAGGGATAATACACGATCACAAGACATTCTTGTAGCTTTACACATCTTTTAACGTTTGCTGGATTTGACCATGTTTCGGGCAAAGGAAAACTGGATCAGTCTCATTCCATTAGGTGATATTTGATCATCTATATATATGAGGGGAATTTTTATTGTTTATTGGCCATAATGCCAGAACAGTCACCTAAGTGAGTACAATAAGGAAGCATTGTACCTCCCAACTTCGAGAGAAAAGTTCTACCGATGATTTATGGTCATGTCCGTAATGCCGACGGTGAGTATTGAAGAAAGTATAATGATGAGCTGTATGAGATTTACGCAGATATGGTGATAGTGCAGTCCGAAAACCAAAATCTTCGCTGGTTAGGTCATGTTATGCGAATGGACAAAGAAGATCCGGCCAAGAAAGTATTGCAGCCGAAAACGCAGTTTCGAAGCAGAAGAAGGAGGAGACCTCCACTAAGGTGGGAGAGTCAGATGAAGGAATACTTGACCTCCTTTGGCACTCCGGATTGGCGTCAGCTGTCGCGAAACGTGTACAGCTGGCGTGGCTTGTTACGAAACGTTCAAAATCGCTTAGGCGGTTAAGGCCAATAAACGATGATGATGTACCTTCCAAATCTGTTAAATCGCCAGAAAGAAGCCCAGAAGCGAACCTTTTGGCTTTTTTTTTTCCAGCTCAATAAAATCAAGCACTGATATAGTTTAGAGGTACTGAGTGTGGCACTACACATCCACTCAGATGAAGAGACAAGAAAGGCATGAGAATGTGATATTTGTGAGGTCCGCCCGAAGGAGGATTGTGATGAGCAGTTCACTCACCTTCCTTGGGTACAGAGTCAGTGATTTTCTGAAGGGTCAGTCTAGCAAACTTCGCAAGTTTTAGTAGTCTTATTTTCATGTCTCTTACTTCGCATCTATTGGATGTGACTTACTTAGTTCGCATTTATCGAGTGAGATGCTTAAAGAATTTGGCGATCAAAAGCTTTGCCCACTTGGGACTTCAAAATGATGGTGGTATTGGAAAGTATTAACTCCTTAGCTTGAGTAGTAGCTGTCTGTATGTGACAGGCGAACAACTTGTCAATGACTATAGAGATGACATATTCTTACGCTTGTCGTTTGTGACTTGCCATGTGATGTAGGTACTTACACGAAATCAACACGACTTTATTTGACTTTGATGCCTCTCGTGAGTATTTTAACATCGTTATCTACATATGAGTCATAAACTCATACATTAGGGTAAGCCATCCCATAAACCTTAGAAATGTTCATGTTATGATAAAATTCGGTACATGATTTGAATTTCGGATTTGGGAAAGAGGCAAAGGTATGAAATAAATATGTTCGAAAAAGCTTTTCGTGCGCGCTTTTTGCCTTCATTAGAAATAAGTGGGTGCAAATTTTTCGTCTAGCCCAGTAGCTTAGAAAAACGTGATAGAACTTCTCCCTTTTGTGGCAAGATCAGAAAGACTGCAAAAATAATTTGTTATGGTAGCTACCCAAATTAAAGCTTTATTAAGCTGGAAAAAGAACTTTGAAGTGTAATCAAAGAAAGCTCTGAAAGCATGCAACACCTGTGAAAGGGCTTTCAAAAGAACTGGGGACTGCCACTTTATTTTATTCAACAAATTCGGTAGTTACTTGTTCTGTGAAAGGCGCTAGACAAAAAAAAAAGGAATCCCCATGCCGCTGGGAAGGTGCGAAGGCTAACATGCCTGGCTACGTCAGGCGCAGTCAGCAGAACACCTCAGCAAGGGTTAATCTAAATTTTTCACTTGATGCCTCTACAAGTGTGCATGCAGGGAAATTGGCTTGGTTACCAGGAGAATCCAACATATGGAAATCAACCAAAAACGGGCACGCAACAATAATATATGGCATAACGAGGGAATGGTTAAACGAAATCCCAATTATAACAAAGTCCGAAAACAACTATATTACAGTAGTTTTTGACTTTCAGGCGCAGATAATAAGGTATCTTTCAAAGGAGGAATGGCAGGAAGGCCTAGACAGTGGTAGAAGCATAACAATCTACACCGACGGTTCGAAAATGGAAAAGTGAACTGGTGCTGTAATGAGCTCAATTCATCGGCAGATAAATTGGTCGTACTGACTACTAGACTCATGCAATGTCTTCCAGCTAGAGGTCTGTGCCATATATAGAGCAGACAGTCTACTTCAAGATAGTAGGATCCCAGACATCAATATAGCGATCTTTGTCGAGAGCCAGGATGGTTTAAATGCATTAGAATCCAACGTGAAAAAGTGGGATGTCGTGTGCAGATGCCGAGCATCGCTGTCCTCCATAAGGCATCTCAGTTTCTCGCGATGTTGAAGGGAATGATCAATTTGCATATGATATGACCAGAAAAGGTTCCGAAGTAGATATAAGTGAGGCTAACAGCTCTGTACGATCACTGCTTGGTTATCTCCTAAGATAAATCAAGAAATATAATGTGAGCGCAACGTACTTGCTGTGGAACAACCGGGTTGATTGCAAGGTCTCAATGTGCTTATAACCATGTTTGGATAGGAAAAGAACCAACTTTCTTCTCAAGCTAAACAATCTTGCAGTGAGAGTATTTAGGGGTGTCATCACAGGTCATTGCGCTATTTCATCAATGCTGCGACAGTGGCGCATATTAACAAGCTTCTTTTGCAGAAACTGTACCAGGATGAGGAGATGTCCAGGAAATGCATAAGAGAAGACTCTGATTTCTTGTCGCATGCTTTTTCGACAGTCTGGTGTATGGTGGGAAGGTGGATCTTTTACTTATACTTAAGTTCATCAGCCACTCACAATAGACCAAAGTGTCTGGAAGAAGTGTAAGAAATTCCCACGCACGCCCTTTTAACCTAACCTAACCAATTTCTGTCTCCTTTCAAATAAGGTACACCCTACTGTACATCTGTGTGTTCCCAGCACCACAACATATGGTTTAGCGAAAAGTATACACCGTTCATATTTTGAAATTTTCCAAAAATCACCTTTTATGCCGCACCAACTGCACTAATGCGATTATATAACTGACTTTACACATCACATTACAGCGCGTGTTATGCTATTACTTAGAGCAAGTGAAGATACACACAGGAGCACTGAAAGTCGTTTACTCAACAAAAAAAAAAAAAAAAGTGAATAGTAAAAATTTTACAAATTTTTAACAAAGAAATATAATTTCGTTTTCTTATGTTACAAATTAGGCTCGCTTACCCCCGAGTTAATGTATTTAGGTGTGTATGTGTGTTTGCGTGTGAGGAGTTGATTTTTGTCAGCCTCCTTTTGAGTCGCACGCATCAAAGTGGCTCATAGAGGCTCTCACTGACGCAGTCCCTTCCTGTCAAATTTTGTTTTTTGTGTTTTCATTTCTTAATTTATCTTTTTTGTTGCGAGTCATTTTGGCTTTTAATGTAATTTTTCTTCATTTATGCTGCAATATTAAGCTAAAATTTATGCTAAAAAACTCGATTAACCGCTTCCGGTTGAATTTTGGGAGATGTGCGGGGCATTATTAAGCGTTTTTTTCACGTGAAATTTGGGCGCCTTGTTTGCTCTTACTGCATCTAACATCCTTGCGGTATTTCTATTTGGTGTCAGGTGTCAAAATCAAAATATATTTGGTGCGTTTGTATGGGTGGTTTGAGTGTTTGTAAGTTTGGAGAATTTTTTGACGAACAACATTAATGTTCATTAGAGTTTTCATTTTAAAAGTTGGTTTCTCCAGATTATGGTTATTATTAGCTATTGAGTTGAAGGTGGAGGCAAGGTATGAGTATCCTTTTCTACATAGTAAGCAAGATAAAATCAGTTGTGATCCGGTACCAGAAAAGAAAACTTCTGAAGGCTATCTTTCAGTCTGCAACTGCTATTAAGAAAGTCCATACGACAACCAATTAGATTAAAATATGCGCCAGGAAATTTGAGCCGTCTTGTTTGCAGCACTGGGCATCAGCAGAGAAAGTGATGAATCGAGTCCTCTTCCTCCTCATCCTGACAGCTTATGCAGAGGGAACATGTTTATATGAGCCAATGTCAAAGCATCGGTGCAACAGCGCAATGACCTGTGACGACACACGTAAGTACTCTTATTACAGATTTATTTAGTTTGAGATGGAAGCTAGTTCCTTAGCTACTGTCACTAGTATCACGTTCCTCGATTTTTCTCAGGAGATAACCCAGTCTGCCTCGTTTATGTCCATTTCGGTCATCTCTTTTAAAAATTCCCATGCAAAACTTATACTGCGGGGAACTTTTGTTATGTTTGTGTTTACAGTGCTTCGCTCCATTCAATAGGTGCGAAAAATTGTCGTCAAAGCTTTCTTAAGGGAGTCCGAGAAAACTAACATTCGCAACATGGTTGCATGGTCCAAGGGATGCTGCTGTTAGAGGCGTAGTGTGGTCACATCGCATGCAGGGCATATATTTTAAGTACGTATGTTGTGGTTGATTCTGGACAAGTAAAAGTTTAACCTGCTACCATGACCAGTTTGAAGTTGGGTCAGAGTGACTCGTGTCCTCTACGCCGTCTGCGTTCTCTTCTGCAAGTGTTGAATAATGTACATTGATAAAGGGGTTCAGCGAGCGTGACCCTACGAAGGTATTTACCAACTCCATGTGGATTTTGCTAATGGACTCCTTCTGCTTGTCTGGATCAAATGGGTGAGTTGCTAGCTGCTCAATCTCATCGTAGTGCATATGAAGATGTTTCCTTATTCCTATGGGAGGTGGAGCTAGATCAACGAGTTGTTTGCTGCGAAGCCCCGGTTTGTAACAAAACTGTCTGTTCAGCATTTCATTATGATTCTTTATATTGAGCTCTTTTGCTTCACTACATATGTAGTGTTCAGGCGTCATAAGAAGACATCCCGTGGGAGATCTGGTGCAGTACTTGGTGAAAATACTGGTTACGCGTAGCATATTAGCGTCCTTTCAGTTGTTTTCAAAGTTGTTAGCAATGTTTTTTTATTTATCTTTTCTTTTTTTTGGCATGCGTCTTGAAGATTAGAGTGTTGTCGAAAGTTACACCTAAGATATTTGGGTGACTGACAGTCGGTAACGTTACGCTATCGACGTGAACGTCCCATATTTACTTCATCCGTTCCACTTCCTAAAAAGAGCGGCCGTAGACTTGGGCAAAAGACACCACCATTCGATATCCTCTGTTTAATTCTTCTAGGTTTTGAGGTTTTCTTCCTTAAATTGAACCAACGCTTGCCGACCATTTAAATAATTTGCCTCCATCTTTTCAGCCAAAGTGCTACTCCGTCGCGTAGCTGACTGTATCTGTAACTTTTGACAGATCAAGTGCCAAGAGCGCCGTCTTTTTATATTGTTTTGGCTGGTTTAGTCCGTAATTTATCTGTGTTTGTAAGTCGTGCGGCGCGGTGGTACTGCTGCGTATTTTCCGAAATCCTTGTTGATGGTTGGTTAACCGACGATTTGCAGTAAGACAAAGGAAGAGGACGATTTCAACGTTGTTTCTGTTGTTGTTGTTGTTTTATTAACGACAAAGACATTCCCCGAAGGCTTTGGATGCTATCGATGTTGATGGTCCTTTTCCGGATATAGATTCGGTACGTTTCGGTAACAAAGCACCATTAAAGTACTCGCCCGACCATATCGGGAACGATTTATATGATCACACTAAACCTTCTTGGCATCCCGCCCTCCCGATCCCCTAGTTCCATGAGGACTTAGGGTCGCCAGAGCTTCGGCTGTAAATGAAGCGGGATTCGCCAGGGATAGGTGATATTGAAAATTAGGTTGGAGAAGCTTTATATCGCGCTGGCAACCTCTTGAGAGGGTTGCGCTGCACAACCCCTTGAATCAGTTTGGTATTGTCACGGATATTAGCATCACTAAGCTATACCATCACTAAGGCGATGCTAAGGCCATGCCAAGGAGTATTTACGTCAATAATCAAATAATGTATACACATATATAAGGCAGCCGAAATAGATGTCACACACAGATGCATTTACTTATACGCCTATGTGTACTCGAGAGACTGTAAACTACAAACATTCACATCAATAATTCAATGATTATGTATCTACATAAACGAATAAATAATTGCGTCTACACATATGTACGTATACGAGCATCGGAGCGGCAATGCACAAACACATGCATATATCTTATCTGAGTTGTCACAAGAGAGGGCAATAATTTGTGCACGTAGTTGTGGCTGGCGATTTTGTAGCCGAAACTAACTAGTAACTTCTGGAAATAGAAGAGCCTAGATGTATGCAGCGTAAACTATAAATGTGGCGCAAGCGAGTAAGAAGTAATTCAGTTGATTTGAACCGTCAAGCAGTTCGATTAAGCGCTATCTAGCGAGCTATAGCAGTATTATTTTGAATAGTAGCGTTTCATTTGAGTTATCAATCAGTTCGGTTATTAAGCCAGCGAGTAGCAAAGTATAAGTGTTATTGTGAAGTACTTTAATAAAGGCCATTTTTCCATTATTCAATATTGGAGTTATTTATTCAACAGTTTAGTGATTCGAACTTAGCAGAGGATTGCAAATAAGAGGATTTGCAGCAAATTCGTTACAATTGGTGTCAGAAGAGGAATTGTTGAATAAATTCCGAATACTTCGAATAAACTTGGACATGCCAAAGTTGAGTGAATTGACGATCCAGCAACTGAAGGAGGAGTTGGAGGTCCGTGGAGTGGCTACTTTTGGCGATAAATCCCAGCTACAAAAACGACTAAGTGTAGCTATGGTATTTGAAGGAATCTACAATGCTGAGGAGTATGACTTTGATTATGATAGCGACAAAACAACAACAAAAATGGAAGAAAAAAACGAAACACCGCAGACAGTGACGAACACAGTATCTGTACAAACATCGACAATGGCATCTCAGCTGGAGTCACAGGAGGCACGCATTTCCGAAATGGCGTCGAAAATGTCATCTCAATTGGAAGAACAGAAGACATATATGTCATCTCAATTGGAAGCGCAAGAGGCACGTATATCTGGAATATCGACAAATATTTCGGAACAGGTATCATCGCAGCTCTTTGCGAAACTGGACGAGAAGGATGCAAAAATTTTACAACTCGAGGACAAAATTGATGCCGAGATAGAAGCGTGGAAAGGTCTTATGCAACAGTTACAACTAAACCGCTCAGCTGGTCCAGCGAGCAATCCGAAGATAAAAACTCCATCTTTTGACGGCTCTGTTCCTTTCGAGGTATTCAAGCTTCAATTTGAGAAGACCGCAGAAGTGAACAACTGGAGTGCGGAAGATAAAGTTGCTGCGCTATTCGTGGCATTGAAAGGATCTGCTGCTGAAATCCTACAAACTATTCCCGAGGGAGAGCGGAACAACTACGAAACATTGATGAGTGCTCTAGAGAGGCGATATGGAAGCGAACACAGGAAGCAGATACACCAAATAGAGTTGCAAAACCGCTACCAAAAAGCTAATGAGACTTTGCAGGAGTTTGCGTCAGATGTCGAAAGGCTTGCACATTTGGCGAATGCCGACGCACCCGTGGAATACACCGAAAGAGTAAAAATTCAGAGCTTTATAAATGGCATACGGGACGTCGAAACGAAGCGAGCCACATACGCAAACCCAAAGCCAACATTTGCAGATACGGTATCACATGCATTGACTCAGGAAACCGTCTCACTATTGAGTAAACCAGCATACAAAGCTCATCGTGTGGAAGTGGAAAGACCAGATTGGGTAGACACAATTTTGGAAGCACTGAAGGGATTACAACAAAATAATGCCGGAGTTATGAAGTGTTTCAAGTGCGGTAACCCAAGTCACATTGCACGTCATTGCAGCACCAGTCATGGTAGTTCCAACTTTGCTGGTCGTAAACGCAAAGCTGGAGGAGATAAAAAAGAGCGAGTCAAATGTAAAAATCGAGGACTTGCCCCAGCTATGGAATGTCGTGTGATACCTATCTCGCAAACTGGAAGAAAATCGAGCAGTCTTACCGTCAAAGGAAATGTGGATGGCAAGGAGCGTGTACTTACTGTAGATACGGGCGCATCTCATTCATTGATCCGATCTGATTTGGTCAACAGGAAAGTAAAGCCATTACCTGGAGAAAGATTGCGTACGATTACTGGCGAGTATAACCAAGTCCAGGGAGAAGTGGTATGTGAGGTCTTAATTGGGGAGGTCATGGTTCTACACAAATTCGTTGTGGCAGAAATCGTTGATGAAGTCATATTGGGAGTGGATTTCCTAGTTGACTATGACATCAGGATCGACATGCAGAAAAGGATTATGCATTATAAAAACCAGGATGTGCCAATTAACTTCAGTTTGCAAAAAGGTTTCAGCAGTAATCGAGTACTGGTGGAGAAAAGTCGACAAAGGCCACGAAAGTCAAAGGTAAAGGTTGATGAAACGAATGGGCTAAATAAATCAAAATCAAAATTACCTGCGAGAGAAACACTGGCATTGACAAAACCTAAAAGACGCAGGAAAACGAAGCAACGAATTTCCGAGAAAGAATGCGAGGGTAGTTTCAAGCCGGAGCGCACTACTGTTGTGAAATGTGGGAACGATACCGATTATGCAAAGCAAATCCGTCCAGCGCAAGCTCTACGAAGTGTTTCATTGACCAAACAACAGAGTGTGAAGGAACGGCCCAGGGTAACGAGTAGTAAGATGCAACACTGGCATGACAAGAACTTTAATTCGGAAGGTTTCTTGGCGGGAGATTTGGTAATGTTAAACAACCCTCACCGGCGGAAAGGTGTTCCAGCCAAATTTCGGTGCAGTCGGGAAGGCCCGTACAAAGTTGTGAAGAAGATCAGTGATACCATCTACCGCATACAGACCACTGG
Organism: Eurosta solidaginis; assembly: GCF_040869045.1. Classification (NCBI taxonomy): domain Eukaryota; kingdom Metazoa; phylum Arthropoda; class Insecta; order Diptera; family Tephritidae; genus Eurosta; species Eurosta solidaginis. The sequence continues at coordinate 16,701,340 of NC_090320.1, forward strand.
GAAACCACGGATTAGAAGAGTGGTACATTTGGAGATGCCAGCGGCAGTTAGATCGGGAGATTTGTCTGATCGGGACGATCAGACTTAGGTGGAGGGCAGTGTCACGGATATTAGCATCACTAAGCTATACCATCACTAAGGCGATGCTAAGGCCATGCCAAGCAGTATTTACGTCAATAATCAAATCATGTATACACATATATAAGGCAGCCGAAAGAGATGTCACACACAGATGCATTTACTTATACGCCTATGTGTACTCGAGAGACTGTAAACTACAAACATTCACATCAATAATTCAATCATTATGTATCTACATAAACGAATAAATAATTGCGTCTACACATATGTACGTATACGAGCATCGGAGCGGCAATGCACAAACACATGCATATATCTTATCTGAGTTGTCACAAGAGAGGGCAATAATTTGTGCACGTAGTTGTGGCTGGCGATTTTGTAGCCGAAACTAACTAGTAACTTCTGGAAATAGAAGAGCCTAGATGTATGCAGCGTAAACTATAAATGTGGCGCAAGCGAGTAAGAAGTAATTCAGTTGATTTGAACCGTCAAGCAGTTCGATTAAGCGCTATCTAGCGAGCTATAGCAGTATTATTTTGAATAGGAGAGTTTCATTTGAGTTATCAATCAGTTTGGTTATTAAGCCAGCGAGTAGCAAAGTATAAGTGTTATTGTGAAGTACTTTAATAAAGGCCATTTTTCCATTATTCAATATTGGAGTTATTTATTCAACAGTTTAGTGATTCGAACTTAGCAGAGGATTGCAAATAAGAGGATTTGCAGCAATTACAGTATTTTAGTGGCCTCTTACGACAGGCATACCTGCCGCGAGTATATTCTAAGCCCCCTAAAACGCTGAGGGACGTTTTCAACGTCTTCGTCCTACTGGCGAAATTAGTGATGTCGGTCAACATAACTCACATTAGTTAGCTGGTTTTCCAGGCTTTACTAGTAGATCTTCCTTGCTATTTTCATTGCTCTGGGATGATGAAGGACTTCAACGACAAATTCGAAACATTCGTGTATCGCAAAGGTGCTTAAGAATTTACATGGTGATGCCGCCTGAGCCTATTGACTTGGAGGACTCGGCGTTTATAATGGCTTCATTAATCTCTGCAGGGTGGTTATAATGGGCGGCACTTTGTATTCTGTCGGGTATGACAAGGATTTGACGTTTGACCACAGATAAATTACAGTTCTTTTGACACTCTTCACATTTGGCACGTTTGTATGCATAATATCATAGCTGATATTCCTGATAACAGGGTCTCCAAGGTTGAGCTGTCTAGCTAAGTCGCGCCCTCTTGCTAGGGTTGCGTATTTGGCCGCGATGTGTGGTATGTTTGGTTGGTTGGTTGAAGTGGCGAGTTCCCATTGACTCCAATTAGCTCTCGTACGCCGTTTTGATACGAGTGATTTAATTAATGAAAGGTGGTTGTTAGAAGATTGATAAGAATTTTCAAGCGTCTCAGGGAAACCCGTCCCCCTATACCAATCCCGTGGAGTCTATAAATTTGAGAAGCTCTCCCGGCCTAACGTCCTTAAGTTCCGGGAGGCTTTCGAAAAAGGGCTTCCCAGGAAACTTCATTCTGCTTCGACAATGTGCTGGGCATTCGCACAGCAGATGCCTAACCGTTTCCTCCACCTCCTGACGCTTGCAGCTCCGACGGGAGGTATTGTGTTCCAGTCCCATCCGTGCCTCATGTACCCCAATTGTCCGATGCGCCGTGAGCACCGCAACTACTCTGGATATATCCCTTCTGTGTGGTGCAATTTCAGATATTTTACCGGCTGGTATGAACTCAGACGGAGCTGTGGTTATGACTATGCGTTGTTTAGTAGTAATGCTGCACTGTTTCACAATTAGAATTTCCAACGGGGTTATTTTCACGTTAATTGATGTGCATTTATAGATTTCTTATGTATTCCCATTCTACCATTCTTTCATGGGCATGTGTGCCGTGTTTTTTTGCTGCACTGCACATTTGGAATTTTTTGGGTTATTTCAATTGAAATTGCTTATTTAGTAAACTAGACGTACTCATCCACTTTGCCATCTCAAGCACGGTACCCACTTTCCAAGGTATACAAATATTTCTATGTTTGGCAGTTCATATGCAAAATACCAACAAACATTTTTGGTTGGTGGTGATGTAGAAGTGGTTATGATTGTATTTGTATTCACGTGCATGGTTCTGGGTAACCTCATTCCAAGCTATAACGGTATATGTAAGTTGATATGAATCGGTGCCATCACCGATGAGTTGTGAAGTGATTCAAATCTATTTACCAGTAGCTGGGCAAAACGCTGTGCTTGAAGGAAAAGCTGAGGTGCAGAAGTAAAAGTGATGCTAAGGGATGTGCTGTGCTGCATCGTGTTGGTGGATTGAGGTTAACTACCAGTTCTGTTGCCAAACAACAATGCAATTGTACAAATACCAAAGCTGCAAACAAAGAATGTTGTGAATTTTGTAATATACCAAATTTTGTGCAACCCTCAGTGCTTGGTCAAGGGCTTACTCTGCGCTCCCACACCTCAACATCAAATAAAAAAAATAAATGAGCTTTCCTTATATTTGAAACAAAAGCGTTTGATTCTACCTTAAGTTAAGTGGGAATGGATGTGTAGGTACAAGTAGCTTTGTTACAAGTTTTTATTTTGTGTGAAATTTACATAAAGTAGCACTTAACTCAATAGGAGTTCTATATTAAGCGAACTGCTAGCTGAAAGGACCAAACTACGTTCATGTTTGTGAAATTTAATTAAGGCATATGCATTGATTGACTTGAGCAGTTGAGTTCTGATCAAAAGTACGAAAGTTAAAGATAGAGGGCTGAAAAATGGAAAAGGACACTAATTGGAGCTGGAATGTACTCAAAGTATGTATTCCAGGCGTAGATCTATGCCATAGAGAGAGCTACTAGATAGCTAAAGGATAGTACGGCCCTATACATCAATATAAAGATCTTTATCGACAGCCAGACTGCCTTAAAGGTATTAAAATCCAATGTGATAAACTCTGTTATTGTGCGGAGTTGTCGAGCAACGCTGGAAAGCGTAAGGCACTCAAGCATCTATCTTTGCTGGATTCCAATGCATAGCGTTATTGAAGGAATAAATTTTCAGATGCGATGGCTTGGAAAGGTTCCGAAATGGACATAAGCGAGGCGAAAAGCTTCTTGCGACCACCGTTGGATTATCTCCTAAGGCAAATCGAGGAATATGAGATTAAGACCGCAGATTTGCTGTATAGCAACTGGCATGATTGTGACGACTCAACGCCCTTATGGCCATATTTGGAAAGGAAAGCTGCTAGCCTCCTTCTCAAGCCAAACAAAGCTGCAGTGGGAATACTAACGGTTGTTGTCACTGACATCTACGTGCCTTCACCATGTACCGACACGTTTATTGCCCAGGGGTTTTGTAGTGCATTTCATTCCCGAGGTGTTCGGACAGCGGTAAAAGTACCCAAAAACCAGTCAGGAAGTCTTCTTCTCGTTAAATGTAGAAGAAGTTTAGGTATCGTTAAAATGTAAGTTCATCTACCATTGCAAATGAGAATGCTCATCTGCGAACACTTCCTGTTTGGCATTTTTCTTCCCTTTAATAGAGGGCACAAGGACTGCAGACTCATGACGGGTATTCTGACTAGATACTGCCTTCGGCTCCACATGCTTTTAAATTAGGCCTAACCAGTAAAAGCAGATATGGAAATGTTGGTTGGAGAGGACTACTCTTCGCTTGCCAGGTTATGACTCCGGATATTGGAAGTGATACAGCTGTCAGATCTAGAAGCAACAATTGTAATAGGCCCTTCAAAGCTTCTTGTTAAAGAATGTCATATGACTAGAATTACTGACTTTTACCTGCCTCAGTCACCCACATAAATCGATCAGTAGCAACCACCCTCGGTTCAGAATGAACACACAGCACATACACATAAATATACACAAGCATTCATTTTGACAATACCTGCTCACGTACCTACGAACCTTAAATACAAGACAAACGACAACAACAAATCATAACGAAAATCGATACTGATGATGGCACAACGCCAAAACCGGTTTGTATCGAAACCAAATTTGACAAGAGATGACGGAAAATCGTTCCAATATACATTTGCTTGTATTTGTTAAGAAGAGCGTAGCTATTTTAAAACATATTTCCTGTTTTTAGTTAGGGTGTTTCGCTAAACAAACTTCTAGTAACGCTATGGACGCTTTAAGGCTTTGTGAGTTCCTCACAGTCCCGGCTAGCTCAATCTAATGCAACCTTTCGTATTTAACTTTCTTAGCACAATGAAATTCACATAAAAAATGTGTGTTTAAAAAAACAAAACCACGTTTAAACTTTTTATGTCGCATCGCCTCTATAAGATTCTACCTCCGGTTGATTATGATTTACTGCTGCTGCAGTTATTTTCCAATAATTTTCCATATTTCGCTTCAAAAATTTGTTCATTTTGATTTCTTTCATTTTTTGAGTGAGTATGTGTGTGTACTCTCGGTATTTTGTACAATACCTTAACGCAAAGGTATTTTCATTACACGTTGCATGACAGCATAGAGCAAGCAATTTCAGCGCCATCGTAGGGAATCAAAAATATTGCTGCAGAGTGCCTTTAACTATGCTACAAAACATGTATTTCTTTTACTCACCAAAATTCATACATAAAAAACTATAAAGAAGGCAAATAGAAGTACGTTGTTTGGCTGAGGTGTGCATATAGCAACATTTTACTATTTTTTTTTACTTTTTTTCTAGTAACTATGCACCTACACCTGCACATAACAATTCCCTATTGACAGCTGGTGCCTCGCAATGAACGTACGACAAGCGCCTGTACTCTCATATTAATGTATAAGTGCCATATAAAAAGGCTTGGCTTCAGCGCATGTAGAGACCGCAAGATGTCAAGTCAATATGATGACGCCGAAAAAATATTAAACGAGAAATTGTAAAGGTTTCGTGAAAAGAAACCAAATCCCAATTCGTAAAACCCAATAAAAAGCATTACATAGAATACACACTAGTGATAGACAGGGTAAGCAGGAAATGTTAGGATGGCAGCAAAATGTTCTTAACCGGTTTTAGGGATAAAGTCCGAGCCAAAGTTGACATAGTCATAACCATATTTTTACTTATGCATATCAAATTTGCATCAGTTATTGATGCCTTAACCTAAAAATCGAGAAAATTTCATTAAAGTGAAGAAAATGCAAAAAATTACAAACATATACCACAAAAGATAAGTCTCTTAGTCAAAACGTATCCAAAACCATAAATGAAATCTACAAAAAGTTAATAAATTCTCCAATTCAAATATTTTTAGGTTATGGTTATGGCGAAAAACCAAAAACCAATTGGTTGGCTATGATATGTTTATGGCTTTAGCGTTATAGTATGGCACCATTAATCGATTACATTGATTTCCATAAGGTTGGTTCGATCAGCTGTTTTATCTGGTTATGGTTTAGTCACCATTAACTGGCCCTTAACTTTTTATTTACCGAGAAACCCAATTTCTGAAAAGCACTAGAACCTGCCTTTGAGGTGTCTCTATAAACTCAGCCTATCACAAATGAGAACGAGACAAAGTACCTTATTTCAAAAGAAGAGGGTTCAGCGCTATCTGGACCAAATCTCTCCTATCGGGCAGCAAAGCGTCAAATCACAATAGGCCAGCTGACCTTAGTATGCCCCACGGCCTTGCGGGGTTCAGCCACTATAACCCAAACCTCAGAGGAATGAAACTCCGATATACGTCCAAGAATAAGCTCTATTTGCTTTATTTAAGCAAAATTTATGGTTTTGCCTTTTAATAGGCTATGAGAGCTCCGTTACCGACCTAATAGATATTTGGAGATTAGATCTTAAATCTCAAAGTCAAAATTAACGTAACCATCAAAGTGGGTAACGAGTGCAGCATCGTGAAATACTTTCATTTTCGAATTGAATGCTTTCCCAGCAGTGGGTAAGTGGTTCTTATATTACAACTTACCTTCGGATATTTGGACTGTCCAATTACTTTTGAAATCACCTACTCAGTATACCCTCTAGAAGATTACTCACATATATAAAATACATATTATAAAATGCTGTTGTATTGTTAAAAGTATTGTGGCATTTTGAAGTTTATTGGCATGTAGAGTTGTAACGGTTAAAATGTCAGCTGCAAGCACAAAATGAAGAATTTATGACAGAACTGTGCTGGAAATTTACAACATCATCATGAAATGTTGTAATTTTTTATGAAACCTTACAAATATCCAAAGTACTATAAATGAGCGATAATATAATAGAAGAATGACCATTCTGGAGCACTTTATTAAATTATGGTGACATTTTGCTTAACAAAAAGAAGGTAGGGTGATTTGCAGTAGAGAGTTGCTTGAGTTTGTTTTGGGGCACATGTAAGGAAATATACTGCTGCGTATGTTATCAAATATCGCATCACATGTACCTTTGCCTGGACCAATGAGCGATTTCTGTGCACGCAACTGTTGACTAACGATTTAGCTTTGACATTCGAGACGCTGAATAGTCCCTCTTCATTTGTTCGTTGACAATCACGCTTGTGTAGTGTTTAAATTAGTAACGGCCTTATTAGCTTTGACGCTATCGTGTCCGAAACGATCGTCACTTTGTAGCACAACTAACAGTACTATAGGCAAAATGATAACAGCCGACTCTTACGTTATCTCCGCTTTCCCTATCACGAAGAACTGCTTGAAAGCAAAAAGAAGTGTTATGCGGCAGTTACTCACGAACGTACGTACCAAAAACGTCTCAGCTGACACGACCTATCTTATGAGTGTGCAATGCAAACGAAAACTCACCGGCGTGCAACGCCTGTACGTACGTAGCCCGGAACGTAGAAATTAAAACAATTTTGATTTTTTCCGTAAGAACGTGTCAGCTGATCGCTCTCTCACTAGACAGAGTTGCCTAGTAAACTTTTGTGCGCTAATTTTTGACCGTTTGCAGTTTCATGCAAAAACATCTAATTAAAGTTTGAAAAATTATGAAAATAATTCGAAATAATTTCGTAAAAGAGCAGATTATAAATATGTAATATATTTATATTTATTTAATATTAATACCAGCCTTTTACAACATCAAAAATTAAATTGGAAAAAGCTGATGTTTCCACAAGCATGCATGCAAAATGGTCAATGGCAACAGTGCTTATCTGTAAACAATACACACACAAATATGTTATGTAAATGTACGCAGACGCATACATTGATTCCTACGGGCTTGAGGGTTCGGTCAAACGTGTTTCGTTCGACAAACGTCCGTACGTAGGGCCCACGTCGGTGGGTAATTGCCGCTTAATAGTAGACCAGCGTCGTCTCACGTATTCTTATTCTCTTTAGTTTAGTAGTCGCTGAGCAATTGTGTGCGTCGCTCGCAATGTTGACAAATCTTTTCCATGTTTCACCATTTGTTCACAAACGATCTCCGCTTGTTGCTTGCTAATAAGCGAATGAACAACAAAACAGTATGCATCAAGTGACTTACGCGACCATTGCATTCTCACTAACACAGCTGAATTTTGATTTTTCCGACATTTGCAATAGACGAAAATAAATTTGAGAATTGCTTTCGTACAGTTGACGAATAACGTTAAGCTAGACGATAAACGACAACTTCAGCTTCAGAGTACCTACATTAGCAGATGATATTGCCGTTCGTTAAGCATCTTGTTCGCTGAGAATAATGAGGCTATTAGCAGATGATATTGCCGTTCGTTAAGCATCTCGTTCGCTGAGAATAATGAGGCTGTTATGCTGTGAATATTATTTTTTTCGTTTATTTCAATTGCTGTTGAGTGCGCTAGTAATTCTCAGCTGGTTAGTGAAATCTTCTAAAAATATAGTTTAAGTCTACTATCCCAAATCAGGGTTTCTCAGAGAGACACTGATGACCTGATATGAAACTTCTCGCTCTGTGAGAGCGCGTAAAAATGTGCATTTTTTATAACATTGGCCATAGATACCATCATGCTCAAAATCAAGTTTGGGCATTTCAGAATAACTTTGGGGTATTTTGCATGGTAAAGGTTTAATTTATAACTTTCACCGAAAACTTACTCAAGATTGTCAAATGGGACATCAAAAAACTGGAATTTTTGTCCGGATTACAAATCCGAAGAAAAAGTAACTATTTTTCACCCGTGGAAAATTTATCAGTGACAACACCTTTCATCAAAGGGCTGCACACGAAACGGGTTTTGGTAGCAGCTTTCGATTGGTGAAAAAATCAGCTTCTTAGTCTTCGCATTGATGTAAATGGATGCATAAAGGCCAGGTTTTTGTGGAGCGTTGCAGCATTCCACTTTTGATAGCTGAGATAAATTGTAAGTATACGTATAGATTAACGCAACATGCATAATTAACAGCCTTTTGCGGGCGACAACGCAGATACTTCACCAAGTAATCAATACCTCAATAAATGTAGTAATATTTAAATGCTACTTTGCAGTGTTCATCATCATCATTAATTAACGCTTAACAGTAACAAGTCACACCAACGTTTCGCGATAACTGACAGCAATTGGGAGCACCAAGGGAAGCCAGGCCTTCCTCAAACTGGTTCTCCTAACTCAGTGGAGGCCTTCACCGCCCTTTGCACCTGGTTATAAGTGCAGTAGAGTCACCGCCTTGGTTCGAAATACAGTACGCGGCACTATAATATCACTTACGACTTTCATACAATTGACAGTTAAGTAAATTCAAAACTATTACAACAAAACAAACTTAATCGCCACATACAGTTGTAAAACAAATATTAACAGCACAGCTTTCAATTATTTTTGAAACTTTACAAGCATTATTAAGCACACAAACTCCTTAATTTTCAATCTCTGAAAAAAGAGAAATGCGATTAAAACGTAAACGACAGTGTTGTCCATTGAAGCATATACAGGTATGTAATGTAGTTGCAAAACACCCACCGCCATCACTACTACAAACACAAACAACAACAGTAAAAGTTGTAACTGTATACCATTCATTCTGTTACTGAGGCATTCAAACATTCGGCTTTTGCGAGGCACATAAAAGAATCAATGAAAAAAAATCATAAAAAATTGTCCAAGCGGAATATGTTTCAGGCACACGAAAAAAGTCCCTGGTATACCCTAAAAATAAAGTAGCGAAACATAGTTACAAACATATATATATGCATATGGCAGGCAAAGGGGGTAACGCTGTTTTTATACTCAGTTGAGCAGAGCTCACAAAGTATATTAACTTTGATTGGATAACGGTTGGTTCTACAGGTATAAAGGAATCGAGATAGATATATACTTCCATATATCAAAATCATCAGTATCGAAAAAAAATTTGATTCCGTCCGTCCGTCCGTCCGTCTGTCCGTTAACACGATAACTTGAGTAAATTTTGAGGTATCTTGACGAAATTTTGTATGTAGATTCCTGGGCACTCGCTGCAGATCGCTATTTAAAATGAACGATATCGGACTATAACCACGCCCACTTTTTCGATATCGAAAATTTCGAAAAACCGAAAATGTGCGATAATACATTACAAAAGACAGATAAAGCGACGAAACTTGGTAGATGAGTTGAGCTTATGACGCAGAATAGAAAATTAGAAAAACTTTGGGCAACGGGCGTGGCACCGCCCACTTTTAAAAGAAGGTAATTTAAAACTTTTGCAAGCTGTAATTTGGCAGTCGTTGAAGATATCATGATAAAATATGGCAGGAACGTTACTCCTATTACTATATGTACGCTTAATAAAAATTAGCAAAATCGGAGAAGGACCACTCCCACTTTTAAAAAAAAATTTGTTTAAAGTAAAATTAAAAAAAAATATAATATCTTTACAGTATATAAGTAAATTATGTCAACATTCAACTCCAGTAATGGTATGGTGCAACAAAATACAAAAATAAAAGAAAATTTCAAAATGGGCGTGGCTCCGCCCTTTTTCATTTAATTTGTCTAGGATACTTTTAACGCCATAAGTCGAACAAAAATTAACCAATCCTTTTGAAATTTGGTACTGGCATAGATTTTATGACGTTAACTGTTTTCTGTGAAAATGGGCGGAATCGGTTGATGCCACGCCCAGTTTTTATACACAGTCGTCCGTGTGTCCTTCCGCATGGCCGTTAACACGATAACTTGAGCAAAAATCGACATATCTTTAATGAACTTAGTTCACGTGCTTACTTGAACTCACTTTATCTTGGTATGAAAAATGAACGAAATCCGACTATGACCACGCCCACTTTTTCGATATCGAAAATTACGAAAAATGAAAAAAATGCCATAATTCTATACCAAATACGAAAAAGGGATGAAACATGGTACTTGGATTGTTTTATTGACGCGAAATATAACTTTAGAAAAAATTAAAAAGTTCTGCAGGGCGAAATAAAAAACCCTTAAAATCTTGGCAGGTATTACATATATAAATAAATTAGCGGTATCCAACAGATGATGTTCTGGGTCACCCTGGTCCACATTTCGGTCGATATCTGGAAAACGCCCTCACATATACAACTACTACCACTCCCTTTTAAAACTCTCATTAATACCTTTAATTTGATACCCATATCGTACAAACTCGTTCTAGAGTCACCCCTGGTCCACCTTTATGGCGATATCTCGAAAAGGCCCCACGCCCTTTTAAAATACTCATTAACACCTTTAATTTGATACCCATATCGTACAAACATATTCTAAAGTCACCCCTGGTCCACCTTTATTGCGATACCTCGAAAAGGCGTCCACCTATAGATATAAGGCCCACTCCCTTTTAAAATACTCATTAACTCCTTTCATTTGATACCCATATCATACAAACGAAGTCTAGAGTCACCCCTGGTCCACCTTTATTGCGATACCTCGAAAAGGCGTCCACCTATAGAAATAAGGCCCACTCCCTTTTAAAATACTCATTAACTCCTTTCGTTTGATACCCATATTGCACACCCCTGGCCCACCTTTATGGCGATATCTCGAAACGGCGTCCACCTATGGAACTAAGGATTACTCCGTTTTAAAAAACTCATTAACACCTTTCTTTTGACACCCATATTGTACAAAAAAATTTTAGGGTCACCCCTGCTCCACCTTTATGGCGATATCTCGAAACGGCGTCCACCTATGGAACTAAGGATTAATCCCTTTTAAAATACTCATTAACACCTTTCTTTTGATACCCATATTGTACAAACAAATTCTAGGGTCACCCCTGGTCCACCTTTATGGCGATATCTCGAAACGGCGTCCACCTATGGAACTAAGGATTACTCCGTTTTAAAAAACTCATTAACACCTTTCATTTGATACCCATATTGTACAAACAAATTCTAGGGTCACCCCTGGTCCACCTTTATGGCGATATCTCGAAAAGGCGACCACCTATACAACAACCACCACTCCCTTTTAAAACCCTCATTAATACCTTTAATTTGATACCCATATCGTACAAACGCATTCTAGAGTCAACCCTGATCCACCTTTATGGCTATATCCCTAAATGGCGTCCACCTATTGAACTATGGGCCACTCCCTCATAAAATACTCTTTAATACCTTCCATTTGATACATATGTCATACAACCACATTCCAGGGTTACCCTAGGTTCATTTTCCTACATGGTTATTTTCCCTTATGTTGTCACCATAGCTCTCAACTGAGTATGTAATGTTCGGTTACACCCGAACTTAACCTTCCTTACTTGTTCTTGCATGATTTTGCTGAGTTTCTACAGCTGCAAGCATAATTTTAAGAATATGAAAAGAAGTTTTCTTTTTATATACCACCACAAAGCGGTATTAACTTTTTTTTGGAATTTATTGTTAATGTAGTAAATATTGTTTCTTCTTCTTCTTCCTCAGAGCGTTGCGCTATATCCTCATGTGGCAGTGGCTACCGAAAAAAATATACAAAATATTCAGTCTATTGGCAGTGATTCATACTCGCACTCGCATTCACATAAATACCCAAAACAAAACGGCAGCTCTGCTTTCTGTGCTGATAACTAAACCTTATCATTAGGTAAGTGAAGTCTTTTTAATTATTTATTTATTTACTTACGTTTTATACTTACTTACATACTTAATTGGCGCTTAACCGTTTAAACGGTTATGGCCATCCAGCAAGGCAAGGCGCTTCTTTGCTGGATTAACTGGCGCCAATCGGCCACACCAAGGGAATTTAAAAAATCCTTTTCTACCTGGTCATTGATACGCAGTTTTGTCAAGCTTTCGATCCTAGGTATTTTGCTTCATTAAAAATCGGATTTTGGTGCCTCGCAGCAACGAATCTGTAATGGATAGTTTCCTTCTCCGGGTAAACAGTACTTACTTACTTAATTATTTCTTCGCTCTGCCAACTGGCACCAATTCGTCACACCAAGGGAGTTTAAATCTTTTTAAACCTGGTGCTTCCAGCGGAGTGGGGGCCGCCCCTTCCTCTGCTCACGTGGGTGGATTCCGAAAAAGATACTTTCTTAACCGGGGTATCATCTTGATAAAATGGTCTAGCTAGCGAAGCCACATTGTTTTAATGCACTGGACTATGTTGATGTCTGCGTTAAGCTCGTACAACTCATAATGAAATCTTTTACGGTACACGCCATCGCCAACGCGTTGATCTTTCGAAGAACTTTTCTCTCAAATACTCCCTAAGTCGCCTCATCTGATATTATTATGGTCCATGCCTCTGCGCACTATAGCAGGACGGGTACGATAAGTGACTTGCAATGTCGTCGGCAAACGCCAGTAATTGCACGCTCTTATAGAATGTTGTCCCAGAGCGGTAAATTGCTGCAGCTGGTATAATTTTCTTCAGCATCAATCGCACCTCCGGCCGTGCCTGCTGAAGTTTCGTTTAACTTCAGAAGGCTCGGAGAGGTCGTACTCAAGCCTGACTGAGCTGATGGTGTTGCTCAGCGTCATTTTGTAAAGCCGCATCAGTTTTTCTTGGACACCAAATCCAGGCATAACGACATATAGCGAGCAAGTTATTGTACTGCCGAAGGATGCTTTAAAAGCGATAAAGACTTGATGTGTGTCTATTATTTTTAAGCGGGGTTTTCCAGCATTTGGCGACTAGTGCAAATCTGGTCGATGGTGATTTACCTAGGTCTGAAGTCGCACTGATAAGGTACTATAAGCATTATTCACGGTGGGCTCGAGTATTTCGAACAATACCACTGGACCTTACATGCAATACAAAGTAAAAAAGCTGATTCCGCGTTGGTTGACTCAGTTTGCAGGATCTCACTTTTTGTAGACTGGGCAAAGAACACTTAGTTTCCAATCATCCGCCATGCAACCCTCGGACCTAATTTTCAAAGAAAGTTGATGCGTGCGCCTTATCTTCTCGTCGACGGCATATTTGAATAGCTTGTTGTTTTTGGTCTGCCTATCGCTATTCTGACTTCGCCATAGTCGAGAGGGAAACTCCCCCAACCCCATCATCATCGTTTTCTGGTTCGGATTAATGAGCCTCCCTAGGCGTTTCATCGCTCTCTCTCTATTCCGAACAATCAAATATCATTACTTATGAATCAGCCCTTGTATATACCCGCCTTAATATATGTACATATATACTAGACTGGGTTGGTCCCCATACAAAAAAAAAAAGTTGCTAATGTACGCCCCTAAATTTGAAGATTATGTTGAGAGGGCTTCGGAAAATGTTTTTTTACATTTTTTTTTTTTTGATCCTTCGAAATACAGCCAAAGGTTTTTTCGTTGTAACTTGGTTATTTGACGACCGATTTTTAAAATTGATATGTCATTATTTTGGCCTTGAGAAGCTCCACATTTCCGTTTAATGTCCTTTTAAGCTATGAAGTCGTTTTCACATGATTAGGTCAGCTAACAAAATTTTACCCCCCCCCCCCCTAATGTATGTTTTTTTTTCTTACCTAACGAAAGTACTTAAAAATTCAAGAAAATGTTGCTAATAAACAAAGAAGTTATAGCACTTTCAATATTTATTGCAACTGTTATTTTACCTGATTTTTATTATACTTAGACCTGAAACTCATGATATTTTTGGAGAAAAAATTGCAGGGTTTGCATTGAAAAGTTAATAAAGATATGCCAAATATCATGAATAGGGGAAGTCAAAGTAAATAAGGGAGTCAAACCTATAGTTTCGTATTTATAATAATAACGCTATGCGAAAAAATCAACTTTTTTTCTGGGTATTGTACAAACCCACTTTTTCGTCGAGATTGAGGCTTAAGTAAACAAAGTACTATCTCCGTTTTGTGGGGGGAGGGGGTAAAATTTTGTTAGCTGACCTAATCATGTGAAAACGACTTCATAGCTTAAAAGGACATTAAACGGAAATGTGGAGCTTCTCAAGGCCAAAATAATGACATATCAATTTTAAAAATCGGTCGTCAAATAACCAAGTTTGGCTGTATTTCGAAGGATAAAAAAAATTTTTCGGAAACCCTCTCAACATAATCTTCAAATTTAGGGGCGGACATTAGCAACTTTTTTTTTCGACCCAGTCTAATATATACTCATCAAAAAGATTGCAGCGTTTCTTGCAATGCTGATAAATAAACTTTACATTAAAGGATGTAATGTGTCTTGTTTTAGCTACAAATAATTATATTGCTTTGATTTCTTGTTGTTGTTTGATTTTTGCTGAGTGAAAACATTCTTCTCAGAAAACTTTTTAATAGAGCCCTTGTTCAGAATTTGTTTCAAAAACACCCTATCTGAGCTTTGGGACAAGTGAAATAAACCATATAACGCATACATTTTTCTTTGGCTTCATACATGCATACACATACACCATTATTACATAAATACACATTTTCCATATTTTCGTATGCCCTTTCGGTATTTCTCATATTAAATGCCTTGACGTTTCACCTGCCTTCGTTGAGTGCTTGACTACGGGTTGCCTGCCGGCTGCCTACTTTGATCAATCGATAAATATTTCATATGTTTTGCCACCTTGTCGGCAAGTTTTATCTTTGTTGTTACTTCTTTTTTTGCATCAGCTGACATTTTAAATTTTTGTTTTCCTCAAAATTATCCGACAAATATCAAATCGCAAATGTGCTCGCTTAGCAGACCGAAAGTCGGCTGTGATTTCGAAAACACTTCAAGTGAGATAATGGGATCACGTCCCTGAAAAAGCAAAAACAAATCACTTTAAAAATTGTTTGAAAAACGAGATCGCCACTCAGCAGTTCTTTGTCAAACGCGCCGAGTTTATTTCTGCCATGAAAAGTTTTTTAGACAAAATTCATCTTCCTGCTGTCCCGCCGATTCGTGGGGGAAAACATAGCACGACGTAAATCGGTATAGTAGCTTGGCCCAAATCGCTTCGGAGCTACATATAACGACCCAAATATTTACTTTTTGAAAGGTAAATGACGCTCAGCTTACGCGCGAATATCTGATTAAGTTGATAAGAGCTCAAATAGGCATTAAGGGAAATCTTCAGAGCGTGCGCATAAACCAAACTATCAAACTAAATAGGAATACAAAAAATCGGTATACTCTAGCGATATAAAGGGCTTAGAAATGTCTCCCGTGAATATGCGCATTGCAAGAGGCAACTTAAATTCAAAAACCCGAATAAAAAAGTCGTTCCCGGGACAGTCGATCCAGTAGCACAATATAGTCGCACTGACAGATGCATATCCAGAAAGGAATGCGCGCATTTGCAACAATCCCCTAAATTTCCATTAAGTAATTTGAAGCAGCCGCCGCGGTGTGATGGTAGCGTGCTCCGCTTACCACACCGAAGATCCTGGCCAAAGCAACATCAAAATTTTAGAAACAAGTTTTATTCAATTAGAAGAAAATTTTTCTAAGTTGGGTCGCCCCTCGGCAAGCACTCCGAGTTTATTTCTGCCATGAAGAACTTCTCAGTGAAAATTCATCTGCCTTGCAGATGCCGTTTGGAGTTGGCATAAAAACAAGTAGGGCTCACCCCGCCAATTTGTAGGGAAAATTAATAAAGGAGCACATTGGAAGGGAATCTCGGCCTAAAATCTCTTCTTTTAATTTGAAGCATACAACAACAATTAAAAATCGGAAAATAATGATAGATAAAATAAAAGATGAACGGGAGGGAAAATAAATTTAAATTTAGAAAGAGAGGTAAGAAAGGGAAGGAGAAATCTAAATTAAAGGACAAAGAAAACTAAAGAGGGCCCATAACAAAAGATGAAAGAAGAAGAGAATTAAGATGATGATCGTGATAAAGGGGCTTATGAAATTGTTAACGTTAATGTTGCTGACGGTGGTAATGATGAAGAGTAGACGAAATAAGATACATAGTTGAAATCAAAGGAGCGATCAAGAGCTAAATTGAAAATAATAAAGGAAAGTCATAATCACTGGGACGGTTAGAGTGAGAGTTAAAGTGTTTTTAAAGGGCTACGGTTATGGTTTTTTATACGGTGACTGTTATGGTAGCACATAGAACTCGTTTATGTTTGTATTTGTGGTTACGATCTCGGTTATAGTTTCATAGTTGCTTATATTACAATATTGGTCTCTGGTTTCGATTTTTAATTACAGCTCTATGGGCTACAATTTTACGACTGCTGTTATGTGATTACCGTTAGTCAGTGACGGTCACATGGTTAAAGTTTAAGAGCTACGACTATACAGTTACGAATCTATGGTACGGTTTAATGGTACAATTTTATTTTTGCTTTTCGACGGTTACTTATTTTCGTTTACTACTTAAGATTTTACGGTACAGGTTTTACGGCTACACTCTTACATTTACCGGTCTACGAATACCATTTAACGGCTTCGGTTGTACCGTTGGGTATCCACGTGCACGGATTTACGGTAAGCACTTTATGGTTACGCTTTCACGGCCACGCACCTATTGCTACGATTTTAAGGTCTTTTGTTTGATTTCTGTTCTTGTCGGTTCTAGTTTATGTCCTCTTTTCATGTTTCAGTTATGATCATTGGTGTATGGTTATCCTAATACCAGATTACTTGTTTACACATCAAGCTTTACAAGTAAGTGCTACGAACTCACAAAATCTAACCATCACATTTAATGGCACATAATCGACTTATTGAAAGGCACTGAGATTAAATGATCTAGGCTAATTTTATATTATAAATTTCCACTTTGGTTGTTGTTGTTGTATCGATAAACACACTACCCGAATATTTTTGGGAGTGGTATGGATGCAGATATTTCTTAGGTGGATATTGCTCCGAAACGTTCCAGTAGCAAGCACCACCAAGGTATTATTCCGACCCTCTCGGAAATTATTTAATATGACCACATTAAACCTTCCTTCTAGGCCATAACGTCCTACCCATTCCCTAGTTCTATGAGGAGTTTGGGGTCGCCGTAGCTTCGGCTGCATAGCAAACAGAATGTGTCTAGGGTAGGTTAGGTTGTCAATTGCGTTAAAGAAGGTATATATTGCGCTGGGAACCTCTTTAAAGGATTGGCTACATAACCCATTGCAGCAATTTGGACAGACCAAACTGCCGTGTATGCATTCTAAGCCCCCTATCCCACTCGGATTTCCCGATTTTGTCACAATTTACTACTTGTGTTTTGAAATTTTAATTATAGGTACAAAAATTTCTCAATAATAAAAAAATAATTTATAAGGAATGTAACTGGCTAGTTAAAATAACAATATATAGGGCGCATTTACTGATCAACTAGAAAGATCTGCCACATCAAAAACATAATAGATTAAACAAAAAAGTTATCACACATACACTAACTAAGGCTTAGACTCCTTCATTTCTGTATTAAAAATAAGGAAATCAGGCTAATGCGCCTATAAGTATGCCTCTAAAATCGACTGATTCCCTATCTACACATTCAGAAGTAAATGTGGCTAGGTGTTTCTTCATGCATTGTCTACCCCACCTCACGTTCATGTATCACTTGCACGACATTTCAATCATTCACTGGCCTTACTCGTTTTACTATCAGCAAACATCTGACCAACAGACAGGCAAAAGTTCACTGTCCAATGGCCACTGACCACCAACCTTCGTTAGTCATTTTTACTTCCGGCCTTTCGCTCCTGCTCAACATTGTCGTGCGCTCAACTTTGCAAGTGTCAATGGTAAATCGTTGTCGATATCGCCACTGGCAACATGGTCACCTTCGTAGTATCAACGGTTATTCTCTACACGTGTGTGCTTACAACTTTGTGATGCCCACATGCCACAACAAGGAGAATATTGCAGAAAAGGAGGCATCTCGCTGACGCTGTTATAAATGTATTTAATTTTTCTCAATCATTAATTTATTCGACTATATTCCCAGCTGGTTGAGAAGCTATAGGAAGAACAGGTCACATTTTTGTATTCCTTTTTTTGGTAGGCAAGCAAATTGTTGTGTACAAGGCTAGTTGTTGCAAATCCATAAGTGAAAAGGAGAACAGGAGGAGAAAGATACACTGTCAAATATTTGCTCGAACATCATCGCTGCGTTGCTACGGTAAACTAGAGGATAAGGTAAACAGTAACATGTGCTGATAGGAACGGAGGGAAGCTGGAGTGCCCATTTCCACGCGTATCGGGCGAAGCCTTATTTCAGTATGGCCCCGGTGATTACAATCACAGCCAGGGACCCTACACCATATGAATAGATCCATCAGACGTCCCCAAAATATTTGGGAGAGACCTAAAAGCAGTTTCACGTCTTCGGAATGAAAGTGAATCTGACCATGATCCAAGACTTAAGAACATAGCCCAAGTTGGTATCAAGGGGTTGATACTCGCAATACATAGCTTTATACATTCACAGCTTCCGCAACCCGTACCGGACCCATATTCGGACAAAGACCATCAACATCGATAACGCTTCCCAACACTTGGTGAGAGTGGTTTATCGCAACAACATAGCCCAACTTTTAACAGTTCACGTAGATATTATCGTGCAAGCTTGAAAGTAGTCCCCTCTCTTTCTGCTGATGCAGTTCTTAAAAGAGTAGATAGCCCATGCAAACTTATTTTCTCCTAGAGATATGACTCCTTGGCCAGCAGTCGCTACCACTGAGGTTTGCTTTCGAAGTTTTAATAATTTGATATCGACGAAATTCGTTATCGAAGAGATATTGGGATATTATCGACTGACTATGACAGTGTTATATATAAATATATATGTAAGGCACGATAACCTCCGAAGAGATTTAACGCCGAGATTCTCTTCCAATTCTCGTCATGTTCTTTTTTAATTTTTGCTACAAAATGACGGGACGGGACCTGCATGTCTCATGCCGACTCCGAACGGCATTTGTTATGGGTTTTTTATCGGCAAACTATTTATGTGATTAGGACGAGTATTCGACTTGTTGTAGGCAAAAACCATTATCCACGAGTTACCATATTTTTATCGACGTTCTATCGATTCATTATTGATGAGTTATGGTCTTGTTGGCGTGGAAACTTAACGTGGAGAAGAGACTGAAGAAGGTTTTGACGGCGCTCTATGCATGTAAAGGAATGTTGGGAGTAAGTGCGGTCTATCACTCTCTATTTCTCTCTCATTGGATCAGAGATTGTGAAGCCTTTCCTATACTATAGAGTCCTTTTAGTGGACGGACACAAAAAAAGGACGTAACTCAAAAAATTGGCGAGGTTATGTCAGCTATCATTGCTTAGCATAACGGGAGCCCTGAAAACATAGAGCTAACAACTGCAACTGCGCGTAGACCATACCGACATGGTAGTAAGGCGTCATCAAATATGTGACATACAGACTGCGTAGTTTCCTACCAGTGCTTCGATGGCTTTCTTTGAGCCACATTGGAGACGGATTTTTGGCTCAAAGTTGCCCTTTATGGCAGAGGAGGCGATACACGTGTACACCAATGTTTCTAAAGTAACGAAAGGAGTAGGGTCTGTGGTATACTGCGCAGATCCGCTTAAATAGCTTAAACTGCAGCCGTGTCAACTTTTATATCGACAACCAAACAGCAATTTATCTCCCATAGCAAGTGTGTTAGAGTGCAAGCAAACCCTGTAAGGAATAGGAATAAGGTAAATGCCTTTAAACATGCCTTGGTCAGATGTAGGAAGTGCGGGTTTGACGAGGAAATATTTTATGCTAGTGTCGTGCGCTTGCTTGGCTAAGACTTCAGCTATTAGGAGTGATACAGCTGTGAGATATCGAAGCAGCAGGTGGCATAGTTCCCAGTAAGCTTGTCGTGCTTGCCAAGCGGACAGAGTTATTTTATAACATAGGTCCTGGTTTTTGATTGGGGTTTTCAGTGTGGTCGTTAAACTTCTTTTCTTGACAGTATGATTGATGTACAATCTCCACGCAAACTTTTTGAAGAATTTTTTTAAGTGTTTCCAGATTCCCATAAGTTATTGATTATGACAAGGACGCTGTAAAAAAGGTGTAAATATGTATGTATGCTGAAAAAATATATATATGCATATACATTGCCCTTCACAGTACATCTTGCAAAATATACCCTTTGATTACGTAGAATATTCTCACAGGAATATAGGCAGGTATGATCCCAGCACGGGCATCAATTTCGAATTGCTGCATACTTTTTAAGGAAAATTGAGGTATTTAGTTTGTTGTTGCTATGTATATATACATAAGTGCTTCGAAAAATTGCGAAGGACACGCGCTTACTCAAAGGATATGTCGAATTTTTGTGTATGTAGCTATGTATGTATTTACTAAAGAAGAACATATGTACTACAGTTACGGAGAGAGTAACAATGCCTATTTAAGCTTTCGGCTGATAATAATATATCTGAAAGTTTCAGTACAATCACATTCACACACATACATACGTAATTGCAAATATTTACTTCAAAAGATGCATTTGTTGCGCATATCCTTTATGATTGTACTTTTCAACTGATATTACTGAGTTTTAACATTTCTCTCATTTTTGCCTTTTGATGCGTGTGTGCAAATACTCAATTAGCATGCATACGCTACGCTGCACAGCAGTGCATGTCACAAGCAGCTGCATATACTCATTAACTCATTTGTGAATTTTACATACCTAAAAGGCATTTGCATTGTAGATCTGCAGCTTTATTACGTATTTGGGCATGAAATTAGTGGCGTAGTGAGGGGGGAGGCGGCATCTTGCTCCGGGCGCTAATCACAGGGGGGCGCCAAATGGTCCGCAAAGCAGAACTTTCTGGATAATTTGTATTTTTATGCATACATATATCCGTAACAATTGTGACAGGTTGTGGAATAATTGAAGCATATATATTTTTTTCTCATGTTCAAACTTACGATGGGAATTATTAATACATGCTTTAACAAAAACTGTAAACGTGAATCTGAAACACGATGAGGCGCAAGAATACAAGCGGTTAGCGTTATCGTCGATGGGCTAGAAAATGTAGTAGTACAATAAGCAGAGGACACTTACACCACAAGTGACACCAGAGGCGAAGCTAAAATTCTGTTGCAAAATATACTAAATTTTAGTTTCATAACATCAGCTCATTTCTGGTATGAAATCTTGAGGAGGATTGATTGTGCGCAGCACAGTTAACAAGATCCCGGTATGAATTTTAGAGAATCGTATCATGATCTTAAATCTTTGGGGACTGAACTATCAGAAATTTGAGACACACTCTATGAAGCAGCAATAGACAAAGAAAAGTCTCTTTGTGGAAAATGGGATATTGATATAGTAAAACGTGTACGAACGCGCCGCAAGATGCCCGGAGAATCGGCTGGAGATGTTGGCCTTTCCGCAGAATATGAAATTTTTCGCGTTATGAAAAGTGTTATCGAACATCTACAACAAGAAATACGTACCAGATTTACACGACTAAATGATCTTAACTTTAAATTTGGGTTTCTCTTAGACGTTGGAAATTTGTTAAACAAGGATAATAACCACTCAGAAAGAAATTATAAGAACATGGGTGAATTTTATAATACAGATTTTGATGGAACAGAACTTTTTATCGAAATATGTGACTGCAAAATATTACTGCGCAGTAGAAAAGAAATTGAACCTAAAACTCCGTTAGAATTACTCACTTTTATAATCTAGTATGGAGAAGATGTTTTTGAAAACTTGCGAGCGGCACTTAAAATACTCTTGACTATCTCAGTATCAATTGCTAGCTGCGAACGTTCATTCAGTAAATTATAACTGGTTTTGACATATTTTAGATCAAAGATGGTGCAGGGTCGTCTAAATGAGCTAACATTATTAAGTGTGGAAAAAATTATTTCACTCCGGGCGCAAGAA
Source organism: Eurosta solidaginis (assembly GCF_040869045.1). Classification (NCBI taxonomy): domain Eukaryota; kingdom Metazoa; phylum Arthropoda; class Insecta; order Diptera; family Tephritidae; genus Eurosta; species Eurosta solidaginis. Next base: position 16,723,588 of record NC_090320.1, read on the forward strand.
AACCTCACTACGCCACTGCATGGGATGTTGAGTAGCAGTCCAGTGGCGCAGCACAGATCATGAAACCCAAAAATAATATTCATTTGTAAAATGACAGCATGTCTGGCATTGGCTATTAAATGTGTGCATGCTAAATGTTTGTATCGTTGATATCGTGCACATTGAGCTTTTCCAAAGAATTTTCACTCGTCAAACCAATTTTGCTTATTATCCTTCCGATTCATCATGCAATTTTTGGTTTCACTATACATTTACGGGTACTTGAATGTACATACGTATATATCTATATGTACATATATGATTCGGTCAGTCAGAGAATTATCTAAAATAAGAATTATGCATATACAGGGTGCGTCGGGTGTTTAAGTTCTTGCACATCCAAGTTTTTCGATCGAAACAGTAGCCGTGTTTTTTTACATGCATATACACAAACGCTTAAACTTTATATGGACTGATAAGCGTTAAACTTTATCTACTCTTCTGAAATTGCTGCACAGAAAATTAGTACTCCTAAATATCAATACGCATTATACTCAGATGCAACTGAAATATGTATCTATTTGTCACCTCTGCAATGCTACTATGTATTACATCTACAAATGGTGTGTGTCCACTATTCATCGCAACCGATTCAGCTGTAGGTTATACGCTATCGCTATATCTCCGCTTATCGGTACAACATGTTCTGTAGCTGGTAGCCGCTAGATGGGTGTCCTAAACATTATCTAAGTGAGGATAAGCGTTTTTTTTTACCCGAAACGTGGACGTATAAACGTGTAAAAAACACGGCTAATATTACGCTGACCAACGGACACCAACGAGATATGGTACATCAAAGGCAAGCCGGTAGACACGGCACTGCAAAGGGTGGTTATAAACACAGTGAAATCTTTAGAATAAAAGGAGCACTCCTAATGAGTCTTCTAAGGCATTGCTGACACTTCCAAAAAAGATTCTAAACGGGTGATCATGTAAGGTCTTAAGTACATTAAAGTATGTACACCCAGCCCTAACCAGATCGATCGGCTGCATGCTTAGTTGTAGAAAGATTACTTCACAGTGGGAGCTGTATGAGGCCACAAAATTAGCAGGCAGGGGCACACCGTAACGAGTGGTTTAATCACATCTGCTGTGGATGCTGATCATCAACCAACTGCCTAGGTAGTTCGATGTGGGACCGGTTAAACCTACGCCATAAGAATATGACTTTTTGATGGATCGGGCGCTTAGGCATGTACATCCTTAGGCACTTAATGTCGGGATGGGAAGACGAATATGGTGTTGTTTACTCAGAGCTACATGGTATCAAATTGGACTGGGCCTAAGCTAAGAGTGGTGACCTTGCAGCAGAGACCTTGTACCTCGTCCGAATCCGTCACGATTGCTAGATCGGTGCAACCGCTAGCATGACCTTCTCTCATACGTACTACAGTTACATTAAACTTTAAATAATTTTTTAAATTTAAATGCTCTAGCTCTTCGGAAAGTTACTTGATCACAATATTTTGTATGCATTTCAAAACTTTTTCGGCCGCTGTGCCACTTTTATCTTGTTATAATTATGTGTTGCGGTACCCTGAAGTAAGTTCACGGTTCCAAGCAGGCATGCTTAACCAATGAACCGATATCATTTCGTTACGATAATTAACGTTAGTAAACGAAACAAAGTCCTTTCGTTTCGTTTATTAACGTTGATTATCGTAACGAAATGATATCGGTTCGTTGGTTAAGCATGCCTGGTTCCAAGTTCCTACCGCAATGAAAAATTACCTAAAAGAGTATTGGAAGATTTCGCATTTTCTGTACGAATTTTCTAAAAATGTCCGTTTATCTTGAACCCTATCTCATCTTGAGGGATTTCTATATCGTAAATAGTGAATTTTGGTATCTTTCTTAGCTATATTCAAAGTCTCTAGGTTACCGAGATGTTACTTGAAACTCGACTGATGTTACTTGAAATTCGAACGAGTTTTCTAAATATCACGTTTGGATCGCCATCTAGTGAAAAGTTTTCTTGCTCATGTAGCATTGTAACCAAACTCTTAAATGTGTTCCAAGTTTAAAGGTTATAGCCCTGCTACAAGTTACTCAAAGATATACCCAAATTTGTAGGTGTAGTCGAACACATAAACCCTACGAACTTAGAGTTAGGGGCCAAAAACCCCCTTTCATAGGTTAATTCACATATTGACTTATAACTTTATTTCTGTTTGGTTTACAAACAAAGCTTTTATGACATTAGAAAAAGGACATTTGCATTACTTGGTAGTTTTGTATAACGGGTTTCTTCATTATTTTGGTTACGTGTGTATGCAAAGGATTATTGAAGAGAATTCGCAGTCAATTCTGTATTCAAAGATATACGAAGCTCAAGGACTAACTAAAGTTTTATTTTTGTACTCTACGATTTGCTATAAAATCAGAAGCTACTGCATACAGTGCTGGCCAGCTTTGAACAACCAGTCATGCGTTAGCGCGCAATTGGTGTGTGTACTTAGTTTTTTTTTATTCTTTTTTTCAATGTGTGATATTATTATAAATTTTGAATTACTGTGTGAAAAAAAGTGCATTGTAGCCCCTTTCAAATCCAAAAGATTGTGCGTGAAGTCTAAAACTCTTCAAAGTAAAGTAAAATTGCCAACTTTTGTTTCCATACACCATACCTTAGACACCCTGTTCTCACACACGTTCACATACATACTTACATACATACTGCTAACAGTCGGTTGTCTATTTGACAGTTTGGCTTCGGTATCACTACCATTTCTCCGTGAATTATGAATGACAAGTGTTCACTTTAATTAAAATTTTACATTAAATACGTTTTTTGGTATTTTGGGAATTTTTGGTATGATATGCTTTTTGTTGTTGTTGTTGTTACTCCTGCTGCTGCATTTACATTAAACAAAAAAACCTTTACCCCTGAAAATATTTGTACAAGCCTTTATAACATTAAAAGCTGAAAGCAAGTTTTTCCTTGCGGCTCGTTTCAAAGGATTCGCCTTTGACTTTCTAAATTCTGAGAATTTTTTGTTGATGAGAAAAAATAAATAAATTCACGGCAAAGGGTTAAATTGAATTGGTGTTATAAAAAAATTCAAATTAAATTTCATACTTTCTTATTAATTAAATATTCATTTATGTAAAAGTTTTAATTTCTTCATAAACTTATTATCTCCACATTTCGTCATAAATTTCATACATTCCAAAAAAAAAAAAAAAAACCAAGTTAAAGCGAAATTTTCCGCGAAATATGTTGGCGTTCATACATTTGCGCATGCATATGTTAAATTTAAAAATATTTATTTTGCCCTCGTAAATAGGTTTATTAAGACGGCCCTTAAAAGTAATAAATTAATCATTTTTTCTACCATCAGCCCTTCAAATGGTAATACAATGGTCAAACATATTTCTTATAAATTTTACTACCGATTGGGAACAGTTAAAGCGTGTTGTAGAAGGTTCAAATTTCAGATTGTATTACATTGAGTCTTCAAAGACCAATCTGATCTTAGATCTTTGTAGAACACGCTTAAACCGTGCCTAATCGGAACCAAAAATTTATTTGTGATTGCATTTCAAAAAATTCAAATTTATTTTTTTGAGTCTTCATAGTGTAAGAAGGGGTTTTCACTGCTCCACCTTCTCACTTTATGTTTTGTCAGGATTTAAATACACATGTTTTAAAGTTATAATATTTAATGAATAATAGTATATATTAAAAGAGTTTAATTAAAGTTACATTGAAAGTTAGAATATTTGATTATACTTCATTTGGCCACACACGAATGGATGATGTTAATCTTTTCGACTCTTGTTGGTAACTAACTCGTCGTGAGAGAAAGACTATTAGGGTTGCTGTTGGTCGGTAATATGCAAATATGGTAGGGTTGCAATTATTCATCTTACAGTCGGCTATTCTGACATTGATGGGCGCCCTCGTCCATCCTCGTTGTCGTCGAAGTATTCGATTTCGTCATAATCATCAGGTGGAAATTGACACCACCGCTTTAGTTTATCTGAAGCAAATACAGATGAGTAATGCCTCTTCGTACGCTGTGATTTAGGCAAATCTTCGATAACGTATCTGTCGTTGCTTAGAGCTTTCGTTACAATGAAAGGACCTTTGTAACGGGGCTCTAGCTTTCTGGACGTACCTGTGCTCGTAGGTTCATTTTCAGTTAGCACCAGATCGCCTTCTTTATACTGTGTTGGTTTGATATGCTTGGAGTCATAACGAATCTTTGCTTTAGCTCGTTCGACGTTGATACGTTGCGCTGCGTTAACTCTAAGCTCTTGTAGTTCTTCATTCGTTACTACCTCGTCATTGTGTAGTAATTGAGTTAATCGATTCTTTAAAATATCGCGCGGTTGAAACCCATATACTAATTGGAATGGTGTATAACCCGTTGTTTTATTTATCATCGTATTTATTGACCACTGTATATTGCGGAGATTATCGTCCCAATGTTTATCATCTGTAGTCGTTGGTAACAACATTGACAATATTGTACGATTTGTTCTTTCTGCATGTGAATTCGCTCGCGGAGTTCGTACCGCATTTAAAATACTTTTAATGTCGTTTTCTTTGCAATACCTCTGGAATTCTTTAGAAGTGAAAGCACTCCCACGATCGCTTACAATTCTTTGCGGAATACCAAAGTAACTACTTATTTCGTTTAGAACTGTGATTACATGCTTAGTCGAGGTGTCTTTCACAGCCCGAAGGATTGTGAACTTTGTGAAAGCGTCCACTATCACCAAAACATGTTCATTTCTTTTTGCGCTTTTGGGAAATGGTCCCAAATGGTCGATATGAAGGGTCTTGTACGGAATAGGATCAATTTCATCATAGTGGTACTCACCCTCATTTTTACCGCCTGGTCTTCGATTGTATGCACATTCTACGCATGACTTTAAATAGCTCGTCACATAACAACGCATTCTTGGAAACCAGAACTTTGTTTGAATGCGCTGCAATGTTTTCTCCAAACCCATATGACCTGATCTGCTGTGATTGTCATCAACCACTCTATATCTTAACGATTTTGGCACAACCCACAAAAGTTTATTGTCTACTTTGCGGTATAGCCTTTCGTTTTCAACAGTGTACTCTTTTCTAACATTAGATTTGTTAATTCGTAGGTCTTCGATGATTTTCTTAATATTCGGATCTTGCATTTGCATTGAATGCACCCAATCTGCTTCGTCGATTGCTATTTTGTAGACTTTCATATCGGCTACTTCTAATTCTTTGGCTGACTCGACCGGCGCTCGGCTGAGACAGTCTACGTGCTCCATTCTTGTCCCTGAACGATGAACTACTTCTATGTCAAACTCTTGGATTCGCAGCCACCATCTAGCTACTCTCGGGATCATTTCGCGTTTTTTCATGGTCGACTTTATTGCATTACAGTCGGTAACTACTTTAATGTGCTTGCCTAATACATAGTACTTAAAACGTTCAAGAGATTCAACCACCGCAAGGGTTTCTAACTCGTAGCTATGAAATTTGCTTTCAGAGTCGCTCGTAGCTTTACTATAATAAGCTATTGGTCGTAAACCATCTTTTTCGCGTTGCAGAAGTACGCTCGCTAACCCTATTGAACTTGCATCAGTATGCAATTCATGCTCAGCGTCAGCACGATATGCTGTCAACAATGGTTTTGACGTTAACTTTGACTTAAGCTCATTAAACGATTGATCATGTCGAGATGTCCACTCAAAGGGCACATCTTTGCGTAACAATTGCCGTAATGGCTCAGATATCAGGGCATATCCAGGAATAAACTTCCGGAAATAACCACTCAAACCAAGAAATTTTCTAATGTCACTTACATTTTTAGGTTTTTCAAACTTTTCTATTGCGATTGTCTTAACCATACCTGGGCTGATACCGTCAGCTGTCAACTCGTGACCTAAAAAGTTTATAGTGTCTTTAAAAAACTCGCATTTATTTGCATTTAGGGTAAGTCCAAGTTCACGCAGAATACTGAATACACGTCTGAGTTTAGGTAACAACTCATCAATTGAATTAGCACCTACTAATATATCGTCCATGTAGTGAATCATGTCACCACCAACTTTCTCTTTTACTTTTGCCATCAGTCGCTGAAATACAATTGGTGCGTTACGCAACCCAAATGGCATTCTTTTGAATTCATAGTGTCCACACGTCGTTATGAAAGCGGTATATTTACGACTTTCCTTTTCGATTGGTACCCACTGTTCAGATCTAACACACAAAAATATCTAAACTGTTTGGCTTCATGCAGCCGCTCTTCAATATTTGGTACAGGAAACATTTCTTTTTTGGTCAGTTCATTTAAACGTCTGTAGTCAATACAAAGCCTATCTTCACCATTTTTCTTTTTTACTAATAATACGGGACTAGCAAATTCGGAATTTGATTTTGCAATTATATCTGCATTTAGCAGATCGTCAATCATTTGTGCCAAAATTTTCTTTTTAGGCTCAGGCACTCTATAAGGTGCTTGAGCTACCACTTTATTTGAATTCAGCTCTATTGTCATTTCTACAGAATTGGTTTTACCAACATTTGCTAAACCTTTAGAAAACAAGTCACTAAAATCGCTTAACACATCGATGAGTTTCGTTTGCGCCACTGTATCCTCGATACCACGCGCTAATTCACAGATTATTTCGTTCTGTTTAACATTAATTTCTCTGTTACATTCGATTAAGTTGTTTTCAATTAGTTTCGGTAACTCACTCACAAAGGGCTCATTTTCAAAATGCATTTTACCATTTTTCAATCTGACACTCAAATTCGGATAAATTAATATATCCTGCCCCAATAACATATCTGTTTTCAAAACATTGTCATCAACGATATAAAGATATGTCTCAACAATAACTTCATCAATACACATTTCAACTTTTATTTTATTGTTTAGTACTTTTACACCACCACAAATACCTTTCATTTGCAGTAAACACTTTTCTTGTTCAACATCGATACTTTTTGCTATCGATTCTTTAATCATAGAACATTGACTACCTGAGTCAATAAATGCTTTAAATTTGTCACCATTTATCGATACCATCTTACTGAAGCATTTATCGTAATCACTCACATCGTTTTGTCGCACATCAGCATTTTGCTTTGTACCACTTCGAGACTCGCTTTTAGTATTTTGTGTTTCACTCTTTTTCTCTCTCTTTTGTGGTTTCGAGCACTGTCGCGAAATATGTCCATGCTCTCCACAATTATAGCAAATAATCTTACTAGCATTCTCGCTACTTTTGACATTCTTGCTTTCCACACTTTGTTTACTTTCTGATTTATAGCGATTCAATGTATCACCACTCTTTCCACAGTTTACAAAATATTCGCTCAACGCTTCGCGCATTTGTTTGACAGATTCAAACCTAATTACAGCAATAGCTAATTGTAATTCACGATTTCTTAACCCGTCGCGAATATACTTTATGATTGCAGTTTCACTCAATTTTAGTTTTTTCCCTAATGCATTCATACGAAAGCAATAGTCAACCACCAATTCGTTTGTTTTCCTAGACGCATTTGACATCATATAATGCACTTGCGCCTCGTCAACATGTTGCTCAAATTCTAATTTCAAAGCAATAGCAAAATCATTCCAATTGGAATGTACGACCGACAACGCGTCAAACCACATACGCGCTGCGCCTTTCAACTGGCTGTATACGGCCAACAATAAACATTTCTCGTCAAACTGATATGCTACCCGCACGGCATTTACACGATCGATGAATTGTTCAACTGTTATAGAATTTTGATTTGATGGATCAAACGCGGGAATGGTCTCGGCAATTTCTTTAACCGAACTACCGCGCACTGTCGAATTAATAGAAATTGGCGTTTGCGTTGTTTCTCTATGATTGTTTACGTTTGTATTTGCACTGGTTACCGCAGTCTGCATGACTGAAATTGCGTTTTGTAGCATTTCGCGCAAATCATTTATTTGCTCTTGTAAACTCGATGTTTCGGCCATTATAAATTCAATTTCTTCACCACCGTTTGCTTCTATTAACCTTTGTATTAATTCTGCCCGTGACCCGGTCGTGGCAAGCTCTTTTTCGCGTAAAATTGTTTTCAATTGATCAACACGTAGATCATGAATTTTCAGCATTTTAATTTGCTAATATTTTCTTATTAGAATTACCCAAATTTGTGTATGTCTCACTCGCTCGTTTGCATTTTAATTGCTCTTGTATATGTAATTACACACATTTATACATATATTCGTTTCCTTTTCGTTACGCCGTTTGTGTCTACACTTCTTTGAATTTTGTTGCACCGACTCTCTGCAGCCAACAACAATTCCTACTAAGCGATATTAGCACACAAACACACAAGAGAAATATGACACTCGTCATATAACTCGTTCGTTCAACAAAGAGAGTTCGCTTTTGAGAAGATGAAATTCTTCATCTACAACAACTACACTCGCTGAAATTTGAATTTACTCGCCAACCGTCACTATTCGACGCGATGGAAAATTTTCGCTTTTAATATGCACGTACAAACATGTTCGACTTCAGAAACGACTTTTGTGATTTTACGCACAAACATTTCGATTGAATGCATGGTTTATGTTTTTGATTTTACACAATTAAACACGAACAAATTTCGATGTACATTTACAAATTTTTTCACAAATTTTCATATTTTTGCAAACGATTTGCACTCGCGTTGATTGCTATGGGCTTTGCAATCTCACTTCTGAGCTGTAAGAAGGGGTTTTCACTGCTCCACCTTCTCACTTTATGTTTTGTCAGGATTTAAATACACATGTTTTAAAGTTATAATATTTAATGAATAATAGTATATATTAAAAGAGTTTAATTAAAGTTACATTGAAAGTTAGAATATTTGATTATACTTCATTTGGCCACACACGAATGGATGATGTTAATCGTTTCGACTCTTGTTGGTAACTAACTCGTCGTGAGAGAAAGACTATTAGGGTTGCTGTTGGTCGGTAATATGCAAATATGGTAGGGTTGCAATTATTCGTCTTACAATAGAGTAATCTTAATAGTGACCTCAATCGAGACCAAAATGTTTATGGTATATTCTTGACCTAGCCATTACCGCTTGAAGAGGGTAGACAGAAAATGTAGAATGTTACAAGTTTCCCGAAAGCTCTTTCCAGTATGAACAGGAAGATATCTACTACATATCTAGGCTACGTATCTGCTATAGATCTAATTGAGAAGCTAAGTTAGGGGGTGTGAGGAAAAAGGGGGGTCGGCATATTTTTCAATCCTTAAATGTTAATAGCTACTATACGAATGCCCTTTATCAAATCTTTTCTGCAAATAGTACTGTATCTATCACTGATGGACCAACTTCTAAGTCTTAAATCTTGTGTTGTATGCGTAATGTGATACTTGTCCAGGAGTCTCGTAGTGGGGTGTAGTATGGAATGCAATGTTGATCACCTTAATTTTAATTTAATCCCTTCGATAAACGACCCTGTCAACAATATGGGCAAACGACGATTCTGCTATAGGAAGTGATTGAGCTACGAAGGAGGGCATTCGCCGCGGCGGCGTTCCATCGCCCATTTTCAATCAACACCTATAGCAGAACACTTCACTTCTGTGAAGCAAACTGAAGGTATGAGAAATTTCGGGCCAATATGTACCACTTTGAGCATAGACTTTGTAGAGATTTATTGTACCCCTTTATGGTCGAACTATCGGAGAGATATCTTGGTACTCTAATGGAATAAGTGCATAAGGATACCGTCGAACATACACTGAAAGAAATGGTGCTAGTAAAATCAACAAATCGGTTCTGTTGTTCTTAACTTAACGGAGATTCGGTGAAATTGATCGAATTATGCTTAATTCAACCGAGTTCTTTGTCAAACGAAAAAACTAGTTTAGTCGTTTCAACAGAAGAGAAATTGTCGCTCTTAAGTTAGCAAAATTCTGTAAAATTGACAGATTCCTGGTCAATCTAACTGATTTTTCTGTTAACATAACTGATATCACTGGTCATTTCAACAGCGACCAACAGTCAATACATGAGCAAATTTCGAAGAGAATTTTACGCTCACTGCGCTCTCTACCTTGTAGTTATGACGATGGTGTCACTTGATTAAAAAAAAATTCCAAAATAAGAAAACCACCAAATCGAAAAAACACACAAAATTGGAAAACAACAAATAACTAGTTTTTCAGTTATCAATAAAAAACGAAAAACTCTTTTTTGAATTTACTGTGCAAAAAATTATGAGATACCGGGACACCTATTTATCGGGTACAATTTTGCAAACTTCTCTTCTACGCGAAATGCAAAATTGCGCCCTCTTGTTGCAAATGTTTTGTTTGAACGAACAGGATTTTCCAAAGTTAGTAACATTTTGTTCAAGTTTTTAGGAATTTTCACTAACGCGAACGAATTCAATAAGATAATAAAAAACATCCTTTTTTAATGTTGATGTTTCCGACAACATAAAAGTTTGAGTTGTTTTGGAATCGTTTCAACTCAAAGTGTTACGAAAATTAAACTTGCCGTATTACATGTAAAGTTACTCCAGTGGTGAACTACCTTCTAGCGATTTGATTCTTTACTCTTCTATGACTTACAAGTTTTCTATTTAAAATGCTATGTCAAACATTTATACAAGTTTTTTTCGAAACAATCAAGTGTGGCAACTACATGCGAGAGAAGAAATTGAGAGTGAGCTGAGTTGCAACCGAAAGAATTGAGAATCAGTTTTGTGACTACTATTTTCATTTCTATTTCCAAAGCTAAGTTCAAATCTATAAATTAAATAAATTATAAAATATAAAATTTGGTGAAAGTGCGTTTAATAAAACAAAATAATAAAGTGTATAATGTTTAATGTGTGCCAGCATATTTGATGTAAGCCCAATTGACGTTCGGTTAGTAAGTGCCACCGTGTTGTGATGGTAGCGTGCTCCGCCTGCCACACCGTATGCCCTGAGTTTGCACCTCGGGCAAAGCAACATTAACATTTTAGAAATAAGATTTTTCAATTAGAAGAAAACTTTTCTAAGCGGGGTCGCCCCTCGGCAGTGTTTGGCAAGCGCTCCGAGTGTATTTCTGCCATGAAAAGCTCTCATTGAAAACTCATCTGCCTCGCAGATGCCGTTCTGAGTCGGCATAAAACATGTAGGTCCCGTCCGGTCAATTTGTAGGGAAAATCAAGAGAAGCACGACGCAAATTGGAAGAGAAGCTCGGTCTTAGATCTCTTCGGAGGTTATCGCGCCTTACATTTATTTATTTATATGGCAACATAGGTACTTTCGTACAAAGCTGTCGCAACAACTTTTTTTGTTCATTTGACTACTAAAACGGTCAATTACGAATCAACGATTTGTGCGCAATTGATTCAACATCTTGTTGCGATAGATACAAATTAACAGAAATTTCGGTTGAATTGACCAGTATTTCGGTTGATTTTACCAGTCCTTTTCTTTCAGTGTATTTATTTTGTTTAAACATCTTTGGCCACGGTACGAGGGAATTCAGAATGTAAGAGTAAGCAAAGTGTAGGCGTAATTGGAGCCTTTAGACGTGATATGTTATATGGGGGAATAAAGAATATAAGCGTAGTATATAGCGTAGGGCTATTGTGTGTTATAAGCATACAAAGAAGGTAAAGTGAGGAAGTGGACGAAAAATTGTGGTATTATAACAATGTTGATAATAATACGGATGCAAAGCAAGAGGGGAAATAAAATAATTAAAAAAAAAATTTTAAGTTAAACGGTTTTATTGAAAACAATACTTACATGAAATAATAATAATACGAAAAGCTAGAAAATAATTAGGTAGGTCCTAGGTACTAGTCATCACACTCCTTATCAATCTAGGGCGTTGATCAGACAATTAAATAAAAGCGTTGGGCGCGTGAAATTTCTAAAAATGTGAGGCGTAGCATAACCTGATTAAGGTTCAGTTGGTTTTACTTATGACTATCAATATAAATATGACGCGTCCAACGCTTTTATTTAAATGTCTGATCAACGCCCTAGATTGATAAGGAGTATGATGACTAGTACCTAGGACCTACCTAATTATTTTCTAGCTTTTCGTATTATTATTATTTCATGTAAGTATTGTTTTCAATAAAACCGTTTAACTTAAAATTTTTTTTAATTATTTTATTTTCAAGTTTTTAGTCTTTATTTAATTATCTATTATTTCTCATTCTATTTAGTTCATTTAGTGACTCATTATTACAAGGACTCTTTCCTGACAATATGTTACAACCTAAGTCCTCAATACATAATCCTTCCAAAGACTTTACTCGACTCTGCGCCACGTATGCTTGTCCCTCCTCCAACTCCAAAATATTTTGATGTCACTTCTACTGGACTGTATGCAATATTTTTTCCAAATATGAGCCAAATCGGGCATCATAGGCCGCTTTCTATTCATGTATGTATTATGTGTTCCAAATATGGACCAAATCAAATCGGACCACAAATACGATTTTTGTGAATATCTCGATCCTTGCGTCACCTAGCTACGATTGTTTTTTGATAGATCGCTTTCTATTCTTGTATGTATTATGTGTTCCAAGCATGAGCCTAGTCGGACCACAAATACGATTTTTGTGAATATCTCGATCCTTGCGCCACCTAGCGGCGATTTTTTTTCATAAGTCGCTTTTTATTCTTGCATGAATTATGGGTTCCAAATATGAGCCAAATCGGACCACAAATACGATTTTTGTGAATATATCGATCCATGCGCCACCTAGCGGCGATTTTTTTCTTATTATTGCATTGTCATCGGGTTCTGAACTATATTCCAAGTTTCAAGTTTGTAGCTTATCGGGAAGTTACTTAAATTTCAATTACAAGATTCGTTCACAACGGCCGTGCGGGCCTGCCTGTCAACTCAAGCTAAATAAAACCGTTTAAAAAGAAACAAAATTAAAAACGAAAAGGAAGAGAGATCATAAGAAAGATATGAAGTCAAAATCGACGCCAAAACCGAAACCGTACTGTGTGTTATCATATTTGTTATAGAAATGTTGACAGTTTGTTATCGATTAGTTATCGTTTGTTATAAATATGTTATCGACTAGATATTTATATTTGTGTTGCGTTTTATATTTTTTATCGATAACAACGGGTTATCAATGAGTTACTGATTTTTTGCCGAAGAGCTGTCAGTTTGTTATCGGAAAGTTATCGATTTGTTACAAAATAGTTATCTACATGTTACAGATTTATTACTAAATAATCATAGATATGTTATAAGTTATCAAAACATTATCGATTTGCTACCGTAGTGTTACCGATTCCTCATCAATATGCTATCAATTTATCGGTTTGTTACCATAGTGTTACAAATTCCTTATCAATATACTATCAATTTATTTATCGAAGTGTTGGCTGTTTGTTATCAATGAGTTATCGTTTTGTTAGGGATCATTATTGATGAGCTATCGACTAGTTTTTGTTATGTTTTAGATTTACTATCACCAGCAAAGATTATCGATGAGTTATCGATTTATAATCGATTTATTATCGAAAAATTATCGATGTGTTACCAAATAGTTATCGAAATGCTACAGATGTATTACTTAAAAGTCGTAGATATGTTATAAGTTAACAAGAAGTCATAGGTTTGCCATGAAATGGATACGAATAAGTGTTCACAATAAAATCGATGACCCGTCCGGCTATATATATTTAAGAGAGAGTAATTCCAACTAGTTCCTCAGATTTATAGCCTATCTGAGACATATTGTTCAAATTGCGACACACTCTCATTAGGTGTTAAATTCGGACGATTTTTGCAGGAGAGAGAAGAATACCTTGTATTGGTCTGCTATTCAGAAGACTTAGAACCGGCGTTTGGGTCGAGCCAATCATGTGCAAATATCGTTTCGGTCCTTTATGCCATTGCAACTATGCTATCTTATGAAAGTGCTTACAAGTTTCAAATTGTCTACATATGACTGCTTTCAACGACATTTAACACAAGTTTCACCAGTTTCATATACTATGTACATATTTTTACGTATTTGCTATGTTCTAAAAAGGTTACCAACTTCATTAAACTTTCACCAGGTAAGCCGTTAATCATAGCAAAAAATATCACATTAATGTAATTATATTTATGTACTGTAATATGTATGTTCATACGTACCTCCGCTATCGCAGCCTTATTCACAACAAAAAATCCTTTGCGCTTACATATACATATAAACACAAAGTTTTTGTACCCTCATTAGAAGTGAAACAGTAAAACATGCCTTTGCTCCTAAATGTATGCCTAACAACATTGTCAACCATTAGAAGTTAGTGTTATGGGCAATGTGCAAGCACATTGGTATGTGAGAAAAGTAGGCCAGGCGCCACATAAATGAGGTTAATCAAATATTTGACATTTTTATTTTCTCTCTCGCCGCAAAGAAAAGATAAATAAAATAAAATAAAATAAAATTGGCTGAAATGAAACCGAAATCTCTAATGGAGTAAACGATTTTGAGTGTAATAAGAAAATTGTATTCTTGTGTTTGTGGTTTAGTATATTTGAGGAAGCCAATGGTTCTAACTTTGATGAAAATATAAGCATGTTTACAAAGTCTTTGCCAAAGTTTGCTGCTTAAGCGTTCAAATCGCTCTTCAGCGAATTTAAAATACATTTTTTTTGGTCATGACATTCTCCGTTCGCCTCTTGGAGGAAAAGAAGAACACTATAAATTATTATTTTGTTTAAACTACAGCATAATATCTTTAAGCTGTTGGTTAAAAAAACCTCAAAGGCAGATATTGTATTAAGGATTAATCTATGGCGTGTTCTTGAGGAGCCCTCCTACTCAGACCAACGTTATGTTGAACTATGTTTGATTTTTTCTTTGATCAGCCCATTGGAAGGAGTAATCCAGTTAATACAAACTCGGAGCTTCATAATGAGCTATTAGATAGCAACCTTCCGACACAGCCCTCACAAAGCCCTTCGCAAACGGATGAGCTGGAGGGTCCGGGTACAACCTTTACTTCGGCACTTTCAAATATGACAGCAAATTTCACTAACACGTAACCCATGACGTTTGAGCAGAACCTGCATATTTTGTTGAACGTTGGAGAAAAGGAATGACTCATTTGTTACCACAAAGTGCGAAATCCTCGTTGTTGTTGTGTTAACAGTGCTTCGCCCCATTCAATGGGTGCCATCACTCAGAAATTGTCAGTCCTCTAGCGGTAGTCCAAGGGAACTGGCAGTTTTAACAGGGGCAGACCATAGGGAGATTGGCGTTAGAGGCGTAAGGTCCACATTACAATGGAAAAGATGATTGGTGTCATGTGGGGACACATCGCATTGATTCTGGACCAGTAAGGATATAACATGTTACAGAATCAAGAACGAAGTTGGGCCGGGGTGACTTGTGTATTCCTTGGTAGTGTGCTTTCTTCTTCTTGAAGAATAGGATAGTGTATGTTGATAACAGGGTTCACCGGGCGCGCGCTGGTGATTTCCGATTCTGTGTGAATTTTTCCTAGGACCTCCCTATGCTTGTCTGGATTAAACGGCTGTGTTAGCAGGTGCCGGGTCTCATCATAGTGCTTATGGAGATGTTCCCCTAATGATCTTGGAAGTTGTTGCCAGGGTGTCCTGATTTGTGAGAATTTAGCATAAACTGTCTGTTCAGCATTTCGTTATAATATTTATTGTTTAGCTCTTTTCCCTTACTGTATGTGATGTTCAGGAGTCAGAAGGAAAGCCCCTTAGGTTATTATTAATAATACTTTGTAATTGAATTATCCTATTTGTAGTTAAATTATCCTTGTTCTCTTGTGGCGAATCAGTGGTTCTTCATACGAACCCAAAATTTTTGCCCGCAAAGACTAAAAATGCGTGAGGCCACATTATCAGTAGAGTACAAGATCTGGTGTTGTATGCTGCATAATCAAAAGGAGGAACACCCATATCGGAATTTGTTTCAAAAACGAATTTACATAAAATGTTTGCCTTATTCCAATATTTATTACAAAAAATACTAAGAGTAACCAAAAAAGTACTAAGTTCGCATTGAAATAGAACATTCTTGAATAAAATGGATACACTTAAATTTACTTCGTTTTACCCATACAGTGCCAAAATTGCTATACAATTTTTTTCTCTTAAGTCAGTAACACATTTGACCCACATACAACACATATTTGAATGGATATTGCATTAATTGATAATCAAATGTAAATACGGTATCGTGTAATGGTAATACCACTTAACATGTGGTATATGGTGTGTCCATAAATACTTACATATATTTTTTTATTTATTTATTATTTTTAATGGTCTGTATAATACTCACATATTTATTGGTGTGTATGGATAACCGACGTCACATAAGGACAAAAGAATTATTTTTCACTTTAATGTTAAATTTTTTTTAAATTTCTTTGTATGCTTTTTTTTTGTTATTGTTGTTACGTTTTTCATTAACTGATTGTTGAATTTATAATTAACGTATTGTTGTCATTTACACATATACACATACTTACACATTGTTGAGCATATTTACTGTTCCGTTACAGAAGGAATTGTATAATGTATATTGAAATAAGTATGTATGTATGTAATTAAATAAACGTATGTACATATATTCACTTATTAAGTTAATTTCCTTTTACACATGCAACTTTACAATATGCTTCTGTGGCTACAAAGGTAAACACACATACTTATACAAATAATCATGTCATATGTATATGTATTAGACTGTTTCAGTAAAGCGTTTTTTCTTCGCGAAAAAAGATTATAAGTATAATAGAATGATGAAATAAACATAATCTTCAAACCAAACTGGAACAGTATCTCCAAAACAAACTGGAGTAAGGAAAGAAATAAGTAAAACAGAAAAAAGCTCACTGAAACAAACTTGAATGATGAAAGGAAGAAAATCGCCAAACAAACTGGAATCATGGAAAGAACAACATCGCTAAACAAACTGTAATGAAGAAATAAAAAAGAACCAGCTAGGAGAAAAGAACTAGAAAAAAACAATAACATGTAAAGAAACAGAAACAAATAAAGGAAGAAGAAAAAGTTAAAAGACAAGAACAAGTAAAGAATGAGAAAAAGGTAAAATAAAAGAATAAGTAAAGAAACAAGAACAAGTAAAGAACAACATCGCTAAACAAACAAGAATGAGGAAATAAAAAAGAACCAGTTAGGAGACAAGAACTAGAAAAGAAACAATGATAACATAATATAGAAAAACAAGTAAAGAAACAAGTACAAGTAAAAAAGAAGAACAATTTAAAATACACGAGCAAGTAAGGACACATGAACAAGTAAAGAAATGACAACAAGTAAAAAACAAGAACAAGTAAAGAAACAAGAACAAGTAATTAAACAAAAAGAAACACGAACCAGTAAAAGAACAATAACAGAAAAGAGCGCAGAGTTAGTAAAAAACAAGATCAAGTAAAGAAACAAGAACAAGTAAAAGAGAAGAACAAGTTAAAATGCACGAACAAGTAAAGAAACAAGAACAAATAAGAAATAAGAAAAATTAAAAAATAAGAACAAGTAAAGAAGCAAGGACAAGTAAAAAAACAAGAACAAGTGAAAAAACAAGAACAAGTGAAAAAACAAAAATAAATAAAGAAAAAAGATTTAGTAAAGAAATAAGCGCAAGTAAGAAAACAATAGCAAAAGAGGAACCAAAACAAGTAAAGAAATAAGAACAAGTAAGAAATCGAGAACAAGTAAAGAAACAAGAACGAGTAAGGAAACATGAACAAGTGAAGGAACAACAGCAAGTAAATAACAAGAACAAGTTAAGAAAAAGGAACAAGTAAAACAAGCAAGGACGGGAGAGGATCTCTTATTTTTCGTGAATGGAAATGTAGAATAATTTGATAAAGTTTAAAAAATACAAAAACAATCAATTGTATGTGACATATATTAAATATGTGTCCGATCTTCACAAGTTTTTCGGACAATCATGTATTCCATATATGTAAGCATCTGGTAAAGGGGGAAAAAACAACAAAGAAACAAATGTATGTAACAGAAGTAAGAACATGATGTTTGAAACAGTCTAATATTATAAGTATAACATATGTATATTTACATGTATTAAGTCATTCATTATATTTGGTTGTTATTTTTGGTTCTGTTGTTAACAAATGCTTAACTTCCATAACATATGCATTTCAGCATTTTTAATGTAATTTCTCTTAGTAAAATACTTATTATTTTCATATTTATAATTAACACGTCGATGGCCAGCATTATTGATGAATTTTACATTAACAATACATATGCGATAAAATAGTTGTTTCTTTGTCCACAAAACATTGAATTTTGATATAAGGGACTTACGGAGATTTGTGAAAAGCTATTTTAGCGTTTTTCTGCATATTTCCATTCAAAGCCTGTTAGATGGTTAAACAAATAGCTTTCCTTCAATTTCCGGAAACCAAACAGAAAATTGATTGATGCTGTGAAGGAAGGTAGACTTGCCAGGGAGATGCGCTGCTGAGTTTTGTTACACTCATCGGTTGAAAAAAAAGATCTCACTATTCCGTAACCATTTATCAATGTGACCAATAACGGGTTAATATCGCATTTTGTTACATATATTTGCTCTCTTTTATTAATCAGCAGTTAAATTGCATAACACCACTTTTTATAATTGGTAGGCGTGTGGCTTCAATATTCAACGTCATTTCAATTCACTTATTTATTAACATAATTTTTTGTAGCGTATAGCAATGTTTAATTGATTATTTGCATATTAAACAGTTATGAATACTATATAGTTGAAAATGTTATATATTTACACTTGAGCCATTCATATATCACTTTTCTTTAAACAATGATTTTAAGCCAAAGGTGCTGGTTTGAATATAATTTTTAAAAATTGTACCTACCCTTTCGACCTGGATGATAGGAATTGAATCAACAATTCTGACATCCTACGATTCCAAAGGCGAGAGCTTAATTCTCCTGCCTTCCTAAAAGGCCGCTTAGTGGAATATCACACTATTTCGGCTGCCGCTTCGAAAACGCCCTATCTCAGAAAACATTTGAATAACGCCTTCCTTCATAATTTGTTTCTAAAATGCGCTGTCTCAGAATTTTTTTTATAAACGCCCCAGCTAATATCAAAATGTATCGAATTTGAGCTGAGATCGGGCCTCTTGTAAGCATGTTCTGAGATAGTACGTTTTCGAAACGGTATCCGAGATAGGGTTATGTTCTACTCAGTGGGCGATATTTGCTCAAAAGTCGAAGAAAAATTTATTTAACAAATAAAGTTATATTGAACGTACCAGAGGCATTTAAAGTTTCCATGAAAGTTTCACTTTCTCCTCGCTCTTACAACCAGAGAAGGAATAATTTCCTTATTTACCGTAGGCTAGACTCTGCAAGTACTTGCCTAGAACACCAGACGTCTCACTTTGCTAGGTCAGTGTCGAATGAGTTCATCTTCTTAATTTATTACGATGACTCCACCTTACCATCCCTAATCTTCGCCCAACGCTTGCTGAGCTGATTCGAAGCCCATTTATGCAGGAGAAGACCAAAGGTATCCAACGAAATCCCGAATCCTTGCAGCCGTCTTCATTGGGTTCATTTGTACCGATGCGGGCTAAGAGATGCGCTTAACAGTTGCCCGGTATATAACTATGGCCAGGGACAGGGGCGGATTAAAGATATACGAGGCCCGGGATTAAAATGAATATGGGGCCCACTTAAGGGGAGCAAAATATGATCTTTTTTTTTTTAAATAAATAAAAACTGTTATAATAATTTTTTATAATTTATTATCGCAAATATTTTTTCTTTGGTACTTATAAAAATCGCAATATCTATTTTCACTGATAGCTCAAAATCGCCATATCGTCCATAACTAGTACGAACATCGTCTTTTTGTAAACAAGTATCGAGTGGTGCCCGCTCGCCGAACGGCGGCGCCATCTGAATGCATTGACGTTCGACCGGCTTCTGCGGTAAACCTCCAAGTGCCATCGATGGTATTTTTGTGATAATATAAGCAAGATTACAATGAGTAAATGTCATGATATACTTACTATAGTCCGAACTCTGAACATGCTTGCTTATATTGTCTTACTCTTAACGATTGCGTGTATTCTTTTCCATATTACTATTGTGTATAAATTTTGAGGTGCAAAATTAAATTATGTGTACGCAAATATGTATTATGATATTACTTATTCGAGCTCGCGGGGCCCTCCCGATGCTGGATCCCGGGGCTATAGCCCCTGTTAGAACCTCCTTTAATCCGCCCCTGGTCCGGGACCCATATAATCTTAATCATAAAAGAGCTCGTTGAAATCGCAAGGGAAAAAGCTGGCACTCACGGACCACCCACGATCGTACTGTAGTTGAGATCAAGGCCTTGATATCTGCTTGGCTATTCAAGTAGAGGCTTCCTTAAACGGGTGCACTTCTGCTTGGAAGATCAATTTTCACTTACGGCTTACATTTAGCATTTATGGGTCCCCTGCCCCAGATGAATTCCTTTCCCCATTCCTCTGTCGCGGGACTGAACGTGGCGAAAGTTGCACAGAGAGCAATTATCGACACACAATAATCCGTTCTGTCAGGGATAAAGTTGAACTTGGTAAGAAGCTAGAGTGCCCGAAGTCAGAAAGTCGTCTGTTGTACTGGCACGATTATATACGAATGCAACCTACCTCTACTCAGCAGAGCTCACAAGGTATATTAATTTTGTTCGCATAAAGGTACCCCGTAACGGTATAAACTAATCGAGATAGATATAGACTTCTATATATCAAAATGATCTGGGCGAAAAAATAAATTCATTTAGCCATGTCCGTCCGTCCGTGCGTGTGTCCGTCTGTCCGTGAATACGATAGCTTAAGTAAATTTTAAGGTATCTTAATGATATTTGGTATGTAAGTTCCTGGGCACTCATCTCAGATTGCTATTTAAAATGAACGTAATCGGACTATAACCACGCCCACTTTTTCGATATCGAAAATTTCAAAAAACCGAAAAAGTGCGATAATTCATTACCAAAGACGGATAAAGCGATAAAACTTGGTAGGTGGGTTGACCTTATGAGGCAGAATAGAAGATTAGTAAAATTTTGGATAAGAAAGTAATTTTAAAGTTTTGCAAGCTGTAATTTGGCAGCTGTGTATGTAATGTTCGGTTACACCCGAACTTAATCTTCCTTACTTATTAATTATAAGCCATTTATATGCTTCTCTTCAGTTTTGCTTCATTTACTAACTACTTTTTCTAATTGCTCAACTGTATATATTGCGCTTACGTACTTACATTTAATTCATTCTCAACTAAAATCTTTTTTTAATCTCGTTTTTTGGTGCTCCAACAAGTACACAAAGCGCATTTGCTTTAAAAATGAAAAAATAGCTGTTCCAGTTGCAGGCCGCATAGTCTCTACACACCCAAGCATTGCCATTCAACAAGTCTTTCCCCACCACCCTGTCCCACTCAGTGAGGAATTCATAGTCGTAAAGTGGCGCTACTTATGCGGTGCGCTGACCTTTTGCGCTGATGTTATATTTTATTTAACTTTTTTTTTGTTGGTATTTTTCCGCTGCTTGCAAAAATTTCGTATCACAGCTTGGCTTATACTTTCGTATATAAATATGTAATGTCTTTTGTTGCTGTTGTTGTTTAATTACACCAAGCGCACCACTGTTGTGCCATTCTATGGCATGTGCTTGTTGTTGTCTTTAATCACGTGAGACGTAATAATTTTATTTAAACTGCTTGCTTGCTTGTTTGCAACAACAATACTCGCGTCGACCAGTCGAGCGGTCAGCAAAGCTTAGCAGCCAACATTATAAGCAAATTTGCGAACATTTGCAGCAAGTAACCAAGAAAAACAACAAACCAAAAAAAAAAAAAACAATTGAAAAAGTAAAAAAAAATAATAAAAAAAGCTAGAAGAAATGGTTTGAGAGTAATGAATGAAGTGCAAAGAAAGCAAAAGAAAAACCACGAAATTTGCAAAAAATATTGTTAATTCCATATGCAAGGTCATTAGAATGGAACACCTTCACAGCTCATGCTTCGCCTGCCACCTGATTTGTGCCGAGGTTACTCATACGCCCCGGTTAGCTTGTTAAAATGTTTAGCCAAGTAGCGTTTGCACACAGACGTGGTTTGCAGTGGTATTAGTTACCTTTGCTTTGGTCAGTTGCTGACTTAATAGAGCGACGGCATGCTTAGCTGAAGGTAGCGAGAATAAGTCAGTTACGTTGGTGGCAAAAGTAATAGGATCACGTCGATTTAAAAGAAATATGCTGACTAAGGGGTTTTTAAATTTTTTCCTTTGGAGGTTTGGTAAAAATTCCTCAAAAGCTAAAAGAGGCATACAAAGTTGTTCCTACATCATCTTGAGCATTGAGCTAATAAGCTCGCTTTCTACAGATATCTTTCTTTCAGTAGACATCGATCCGAAAGGATTGCTATGATTAACTAGCGCCGAAGTCAGCGACTGCTTTCACAAAGCCGGTGTCATGATATTACCCCAGTTTGGTACCTTTGACGTAATCTGAATCCAAGCATTATCTCACTTTTCACGTCCTCTCTCTGACTTACAACTTTCCACGTTGTTGCTTTGGAATAATTTGCCGCCTTGCTATTGGATTTCATACGTTCTACGGCTGACCTGTTCCTCGAGCCTGAAACTGGATCCCCTTTACCTCGTGAAAGCAGTTTTGTCGGCTTCAGCCAAGCGTTACCTCTTCAAGTGGCTTCTGCCCTAATAACATTGCACTACACACAGACGAAAATCGCATCATTCAATGCGGACCACGAGTCGCGCCATTTTGGCTTGCAAGCGTATAGCGGGGGAAAGACGCCTGCAGAAAAAATAACGTCATGACGATCTACACGTTGAATAGAAATGCCCCCAGCGTGGGTAACTCTCATCGCTCGCCAGACATCATCATAGTCAACTCAAAGATTCTAAACTGCGTTAATTTGCAGCCGGAGCTAACCTTAGCATCCGATCAACTCCTCGACCTAGATAAATCTGCATTCATTTTAACAGGTTGTCGCATATTCATAAACTGCGAAAAGACAAAGAAAACGACGCATATGAAGATCACTCTTTTCCTACTATTAAAGGGAACAGACCTTTCCCCAGTTTATTGATTTGCTGTCGGGTCGCTTTATTCCCCCTAAAAGAATCCCGGAAATTCGTTCAAGTTCCTCTCCTATACTGCAGTATTACCTAAAAAACCTGATGTGGTGAGACGACAGGACCCAAGCGATCCCCATTATCAACGAAATAAACATGCGCGTCATATATATTGTCTATGAACAAAAACGGGGAAAGGGATGAGCATCAAAAGAGCTGTAAACTATCCGTCCGTGTTAGTAAGTTATAGTCTACCATAGTGACCCTTTCTCATGCGACCAAGTAAAACGAAATCATATCTATCGGCTTTGGCAATAAAGTGCTGTTGTATAGGAAAATATGCGTGAGCGCTTCCGGTTGGAAATATGTAATGCATTCGTCACATTCTACAAACACAAGGCGTCATCCATAACTATCTCTGCCACAGAGATTCAAAAAGCCATCAAAACTGCAATACTGTACAAAATATTGGGCCCGGACGGAATAGGCATGCCGATGTAAAAGACTTTGGGGGTACCATATATACTTGGGTT
This sequence comes from Eurosta solidaginis, assembly GCF_040869045.1. Taxonomy (NCBI): domain Eukaryota; kingdom Metazoa; phylum Arthropoda; class Insecta; order Diptera; family Tephritidae; genus Eurosta; species Eurosta solidaginis. The sequence goes on from NC_090320.1 coordinate 16,747,251, forward strand.
TCGGATTCCATTTGCAGTGCGCTAGTTTAAGTAATGGGAATTTGCTAACCCAGGCTACTTCTTCTGGTAAACTTTTCTTTGTTGATCATGTTTCGTTTGGTTCCCTGCGCACAAACAAATAAACACACAAATTGTTTCTTTTTTTTTGTTTTTTGAGAAAAAAGGGAAATTTTATTAAAATTTTTTTTGGTTTTATTGAAATTTTTTCACGAATCAATTTTATGCAACCAAAACTTTCTATCTGTATCTAGTTCCGATATAACTTGGAAGTTGCAATATTTTGTACATCACTGTACATTAACTATAAGGTCAGTCTACTTGTTTGGTGAGTTGTTTGGTTGCCTTGCTTGGGCAGCTGCTTGCTTTGGTTTTTGCCAAGCAACTGGGCAGTCGGTTAGGATTTGTGGCATTAACACGCGCGTTGGATCATTTTTCATTTATAAATTTATTATTAAGCAGATTGGAGGGAGAGAAAAGAAAAAAGGAACACTACAACTATAAAAAGCAGGTGTGTGCGAAATATGTTTGAAGCAAATTTGGGAAAATAACATGGAAATTATATACATATTTATTTACTCTGTATGTATGTAGATTAGACTGTGTCGATTTATTAACCGATATCGCGCCATCGATTTGCGATAGGATTTGGGCTCAGGAAAAAAAGTTCCACTACGCATACCCAAAAAATAATTTTCGAGCCTGCGAAATTTCATCGATTTTTTATGCATTTTTTTCATTTTCAAGGCTCAAAATCATTTTTTATGTATTTTTTTTTTTTTGTGTCAATTGGCAAATGCAAAATTGGTAAATGCAATTTTTTGAAAAAAAATTTCTTTTATGGAGACTTAGAAGAAAGTTGGTCGAAAATCGACTTTTTTTCGCAGGCTCGAAAATTATTTTTTTGGGTATGAGTAGTGGAACTTTTTTTCCAGAGCCCAAATCCTATCGAAAAATCGATGGCACGATATAGGTTAACTTTCGTCCATACAAATCGACCCAACCCAATTTACACATCTATTCCTAGTGATTAATTTATTCACATACACTGTGTGTGTTTGGGTGTATTGGTTAGCAAAGCGGATACATTCATATTTACCTTTTTGCTACAAAATCAGCGACACTGTCATACTGCGCAAACCACATAAGGGTATGTAGATATGTATGTTTGAATGTAGTTTGGTAAGCTTCAGGTTAGAGCGCCGCAAAGTATGTTTTGAATTTTTCATATTCACTTGCTTTGTTTACATTTCATGTGAACATGAAAATCGTACATGCATACATACATACTTGTGTGTGTATGAGTCATTTTTGTTTCGATTTTATAAATTAACTAACTTTCTCTTGTTAGTTTTTTGTTTTAGCATTTTCTTTGTTCCGATTTTGTTGGTTGACTACTGGGCAGTTTCATACTTTGTATATTTCATAAGCGTTTATTTGGATACAAAAGGAGAGCTGTGGGGAGCAAAACATTTTAATTCATCTAGTTATATCTAGCGTTTGAAAATGCTTAAGACGGGAATTCGACACTTCCTACGGCAGCCGGTTCTATGTACCATAGCCACTCGGAATTTGTTTCCCGGTCAAGGGCTGCCATTTCCGTGTAACTCCATTTAATTTGTCACATCCCTCCCAATTATCATCTTCGGAGCAGTTCCTTGCAGCAGGACTGCTCCATAATCTTTATCTCTGGGTAGATGTTGAATCTAATCTCGGGTCTAGGATGGGGTTCTGCTGCATATGCCGAAAAAGGACCCACCTCAGACGGTCATACCCCTGTCAGTGTGTTAGGTGCAAAAGATGGTTGCATCGTTCGGGGTGTTCTGGGCTAGATCCCAATATTCGTCGCCCCCGAGATTTCTACAAAACTTTTGTTGACCCCTGCTGTTCGCGCCCAAGGACGTGCCGCGGTTCATGATCAAGCATGCCTCCGCCACAATCTAGCAGCAACGCTGCCCAGTAGGCCACATCAACTGCCCGCTGTGGTTCACCCCGAACGGCGCCCCATCACCATAATCTACGCAGCATGGAAAGAAGCAATGCCGATCACCAGCCTATGCCGCCTTCTTCTCTTACCTTTTTGGTCTGAGGCTCACGGGGTCCTTTTCGACCCTACTTCTTGCACGTCACCATTGTTATCCTCTGGACTTTGTTCAAAAGATATATATGCTGTATTGGAGGTCCCTTTGTAAGACCAGCAGCACGATTTTGCTGTTCGTTTCCCTTTACAACCTTTGTCCTGACATCATGCGCTCTCGTCCTGTCCCCTTGCTTTTCAAACTCGTCCGCTTCTAGCGTGTCAGGATTGTTATTCTTGGGACTTTTTTCCTGAGTCGCAGATACATTTTGCTTGTGCCTCGGGACATTTTCGAAAGCTGCTTGTATCACATTTACTCTGCCTGCATGTTTATTTGGAAGATGTAGTGCTGACACTACGCCGCGGGCCGATATACAGTAAGTACCTTCTACTCCTGTGTCGGTATATTTGGTTCTAACTCTGTCAAAGTCGCAGCGTATATTCTGACTTTTTCTCGCTTGTCATCCTTAATTTGAACTTTAGTATCGTGGGAATCTGCGCTCTATCCACCACCTCGATCCGCTTGTTCAAGCCGTGCCTTGCCTTAGGAGATGAGGAATAAGTCAGTGGCTGCTTTGCCACATTAATCATCCTCTTGGGAACGGTCGGTTTCTAAGTGTTACCTCCCTTCGCAACTCAGAAAAACCCGGAGTCTAAGCGTTACTTCCCATCGTTTTATCTCCTTTTTCCACATTCGTCAATTTTCACGTCCTCTCTCTGACTTGCAGCTTTCTACGTTGTTGCTCTCGAGGTAGTTACTACCTCGCCATTGAATTCAATTGTCTTATCTGTACGGCTGGCCTGTCCAGCGACACTGAGACTGTGTCCTTTCTGTCTCTTGAAAGCAGATTTGTTAGCTTCAGCCGAGCGTTGCCTCTTCGTTCTGCCGCTTCGAGTTTCTTCCTTCTCGTAATTTTTGCAGGACCGAGAAATTCTCACAGCAAAACTCTTAAACGGCTTTCGACATCTATCTTTATCCATCGCCGCACGGGCTCATTCCAAGCTACCAGTCTCCAAGTTTGTTGGATCGACCACTACGCTCTAGTTTTACACAAATGCTAGTGCTGTCCGGTACTGCGCAAGACCTCTCTTACTCTCCCCGCTCCGTACACTTTTCCACTCCCTTTCTTCGTTTTGAATGTTGTTGTCGTTGATTAACGATAAAGACACTCCCCGCAGCTTTTGGTGAGTGTCATCCAGGTTGATGGTTCTTTACCGGATATAGATCTGGTACGTCCCGGTAACAAGCTTCATTAAGGTACTAGCCCGACCACCTCGGCAACGATTAAAATGACCATATTAAACCTTCTAGGCCAACCTGCCCCCTAGTTTCATGAGGAAATCCGGGTTGCCAGAGGCTCGCCTGCTAAAAATGTGTATGGTACATTCATATTTGTAACCAGATTCCCCTCGTGAAGGTGAGGTTGTCAATTGAGTTGAAGAAGCTCTGAATCTATAAAGCTTTGTATTGCGCTTAATAACCCCTTGAATCCTTCTACGTTGGGAATTATCTGCCTTTCTATCGTGGAGCACGGTGACACTCCACTACCTACGCACCTCGAGTCCAGCGCATCACTTTTAGCGCTTTTGTCTTTCTTGGCTAGCGACTCCGTTCCATATAGTCGGGTGATAAAGACTTCGTCTTAACCCTGACACCATCGACAAGGTGCACGAACAAGTGGGGGAGTTCAGTGTATATTTGCGCAAAAGTTTTGCTATAGACGTGCTATAAATTTAAATATTTTGTCACAGGAACCAAGCTTTAAGAAGTTAAAGAAGATACAGCAACTGAAAGTTTTTTCAATAGAAAAACAAAAGCTGAAAGAGATGGTAATATTATTGCAAAGAGAAAGGAGCACTGACATTTAATACAGAGAGAAAGTAAGAGAAATATGAAAGAAGAAAAAACCAATGAATATGGAGTTATACGCAGGTGTATATGTGTTAATACTGCAACGAACTTTAAACAACGACAACAACAATAACCAACATGACGTATGTATATGTCAACTAACACACGTGGAGCAACAATGCAACAGTAGTTATTGTTGCAACAGCCCTATAAAAGACGGCAAATGCATGGGTTTTTTAGCAGCAGCCATTTGACCCACTTTTCGAACGACTTTCAAGGAAAGAGCCCCTTATAGGCGCGCACTCAACTATGTGGCAGCATATGAATACACTTTCACCACAACGAGTATAAATATCACCAACTACTTAAACAATAGCAAGAAGAACTGCAACAACAACACTGCTAATGGTAAGCTTTTAAAAGATGTGGATAAGAGCACGCGGAAACATTAAGCCCTAGTAGCTGGTTGAAGGTGATAACGTTGAAATGTTTGTTGAGCGAGTGGCTTATATAAGGAGGGAATATAAGCGGCAGCAGCGTGTTAAGCAAAATAAATTTTTTGTATATCTGCATACATTTGCATATTCATGTGTATGTGTATGCTGTTATTTAGATAAATTTCTATGAGCTTTATGCCAATTAATGTGGTCTGTGGTATGTAGAGCTTGCACCATATATGTATGTATGAGTGCATAGAAATGGCCATTTATGTGTAGTATAAATAACCTTCATGTAAACGGTATATAGAACTTACGTAAGCTGCCGGGAGTCTACCTTTGTAGCAACTGCTTGAAAAACTAAGATGATGTTCAATAAAAAATACTTGTATGTTGGAATGGTTGGAGTTTTGGCAGTGGTAAAAGGAATTAGTGTGTAAGTGTGAGTGAAAGTCGGAGTGAGAGTGTGCGTGGAAGTCGAAGAGAGAGTGTGAATGAAAGTGGGAGTGGGAGTATGAGTGGGAACTGGTGGCGGAGTTGAGGTCGGCATGGGAGTGGAATTATTATTGTAAGCGCAAATGTGAGTAGAAGTAAGTGGGGATAGGAGTGGAAGTTTTAGCAGGAGTGGGATTCTGAGTAAGAGTGAGAGTGGCTATGGGACTAGGTGTTGCTGTTTAAACGAAAGTGAGAGAGAGTGCGAAAGTAACGGTGTGAGTGAACACTAGGCCACTAGCACTCAAAATCGTAATCAAAATAAGATGAGTTCCCATTTCAATTTAAGGTGTTCTACTTTTAGTTTTTTTTTTTTCAAATTGTTTTATGACGACTCAAAAAAACAAAAAAATTTTACTGAGTACATTTGTATTGCAGACGTTTTTGATGTTACTTCTTCCAGCCAGTCAAGCTAAGAACGTTGATGCTGAAGGCGTATAGTATTTGGGGTATTGGTATACTGTATGGAGTACTAGAGAAAGTGTAAGCTTGGGAGTAGTAAGAGTAATGGTCACTAAATCAATATGTTATCGATTTGTTATCGGATCTGCACAAATTTCTTGTCGGAATGTTATCGGAAATTATCGATTTGTTATCAAAAATGTATCGATTAATTACGGAAAAGTTATCGGTATGTTAAAAAAATTATATCAATATATTTTCGGAAGCTTATAGACTTGTATCTTTATGTTACCAATTTGTTATCGCAATGTTATGGAAAAGTTATCGATTTTGTCATCAAAAACGTAGCGACTTACTATCGAAAAGCTTTCGATCTCTAATCGGAGTGCTATACATCTTTTTTATTGTAATGTCTTCTTACGACGACCCTTCGGTTTGTTATGAAACTGATACCGGAAAAGGCTCAATACAAAATTGATGACGCATTTACAACCCAACGATAACAAGCTGATAAGAAACCAATTCAATAAAGATGATAAACTGATAACAAACCTATTGCAAGCTGATGACGAATCTAAAATTCGACGACAATAATTCGCTATCAATAATAAACCGATAATAAAACAATAATTTTAGATATCGATTGTTGGCGATAAGAAGGCGACGAAGCTTTTCTCAAAAAGTCCGAAACTCTTTGTTTCTGGTAGAGTTACCTGTATTTTGGGGGTTTCTGAGTAAACTCTAGTTAGTTAAAAAAATTAGTTTCCAGATGTACTTCTATATGGTTACACATCGAAATTCATGAGTACTGTTACTCAAGCCTTTTTATCTTTAGTCAACTTTCGTGCAAACTTCTTTCTAGATCTATACAAATTATGAGTAAAAAACTTTAAGATAAATTGCTTTACTTGAGATGATTTTATACCTAAAAGTATTTAACTCAGAACTAAAATTGACCATTAAAAATTTCCTTAATATTAGAAAGTATTACATTCTTAAGGGATTATATAACTTACGCATTCCCAATAGAATGAAAGCGAAAACCTACAAGCAAAAAATCGGTATTTGTATGCACGCAAATCTGCTATTAGGACAACACGTATACTCTTTCCTTATCCGTAGATTATGCACAGAAAGAAAACGTATTTCTATTTGCTTCTCAAATCTCTCTATACGCATTATTTCAATTTTTATGCATTTAATTTCTTTGATTTTCTTTACACGCCACACGCAATTGAAAAAGTTTTCCCAAACTGATTTCCAACAACTTTTGCTTTCAATACAAATCACCATATACACACTTACTCACACACACAAACACATATGTATTTACGCATTAATTTGTATTTAAATTGCGTACGTCCTTCTCACCACTCGCACTTCACACATCACAGATTTTTATGAGGTTTTTTATTAATCACCTTGATCGATTTTTGAGCACGTTATATTGTAGGTATATATGTATGACAGATACTGGTATGGGTGTATGCATGAGTTGATTTTAGTCACCACCAATCCATTAAAAATCTCAACGGAAATGAATCAATGTGATTTTCTGAAAATCATTTTTTAACATTAAACAAACGCTATCGGGAATACTTAGGAATAGAACGAATAAATATTGTTAATGGGGTTGAACGAATGAGGTGGTGTTGTTGCTGTACTTACATAGTTTGAGCATTTTGATGAACTTTCACTGGGTATGACAAGCGGCTGAAGTCAACTTTACCAGAAGCAAATAAGTAATGACGGATTAACGAGAGCAGCTTCATCGGCTTATTTTCAGTAACAACCGATACCGGCATGCTGTTGTTTTACTATCTGCTTATTGTCAATAGCGAATTATCGACGACTTGTTATCGACTTGATGCAGATTTGTCATCGGTTTTATTATAGCAAACTGATGAGTCGTAGTTAGATAACAAATCGATAGCACTCCTATGTAAAATCAGTAACTTTTCCATATCGAGTCGAAAGCTTCTTGATAACAAATCGATAACTTATCAAAACAATATCTATAGTTTTTGGAAAATAAATCGTTTACATTTTGATAATATGCAATATATTGTAAAACACCTAAAAAAAACCGATACAATTTTCATAATTTATCGATAACTTTTCGATAGCTTTTCGGTCAAAAACCGATTACTTTACAATAGCAAATCGAAAGCACGCCGATGAAAAATTGGGAAATCGATAACTTTTGATATTGAATCAAATGTTGTTGATAGCATAGCGATAACTTTTCGATTACAAATCGATATCCCGCCGGTAACGAACTCGCAACACTCAGATAATAAATCGATAACTTTTCTACAGTAACATCACACACCGATCACGAATTGGCAACACTCCCATAGCAAATCGATAACTTCGATACTATATCTATACATTTTTTATAACACATCGATAGCATAGCGATAACTTTTCGATAACAAGTCGATAGCACTCCTTTAACAAATCCGCAACACTCAGATAACAAATCGATAGCTTTTCGATAGTTAATCCATAACAAAATCGGGAACATTTCGATAAAAACCAATAAAACGTCGATAGTAGGAGATAGAAATAACCTGAGAGGTGGAAAAAGGCCTCGACGGCAATGTATTCATGAAAAAGGATACTAGGATGAACGTTGTGTATCTCTATCTGAATCATTGGGTATTTAAAGCGATTGTGAGGCTTATTCTCTAATGTGGGGTTCTTGTTTGGTGGACAGCTACACAAAAAATAATCTATCTCAAAACATTAGAGGAGGTATTCAGGCGAGCAATGCTTAGTAAGCCACTACCCAGAAAAAGCTTGGCGCGACTTGAATCTGAGGAGATTTAGGTCTAGCTTCTCATAAAAATGCATCACGGTCCTTTTTAATTTTTCCTACAAATAGGCTGGACGGTACCTAAATATTTTACGCGACTCCGAACGGAAGTTGCAAGGCAGTTGCATTAACTTTGACTCATTTCATGGCTAAAATACACTGGGACTGTTTGCCAAATTATTGCTGAGGACAACCTCGCTAAGAAAACCATTTTCCTAATTGAATTAAAGGACCCTCGGTATGGGTGGCGAAGCAGGCTATCACACCACGGCGCCCGCTATAGTAGTAAAGCATCACAAAATACTGGACGAACAAACTACCTAATTCCGTACGTGCGCCTGGATGGGGCTCTTAGAGCCACAATAGAAATGAAAGCTTGGCGAAGGGGCGTTGATATGATAGACGAGGCGATGCACGAGCACATCGATAGTTTCAACACCATTTAAAAGTGTGTTAGGGTGAAAGAATCGCGATAGGGAGAAGCATACATCTATATTGGGTCCCAGGCCATAAAAGAATATATCGGAATGAAAAAACAGATGAGCTAGCTAAAAAGCTGGAATCTTTCGCAGTAGACGTTGCAATTAGATTGTGTGAGATTAAGAGAAGGCAAGAGCTGTGCACGATCGGCCAAGGAGGAAATGCGTGAAACCAAGCGCGTTACTGCAAAGTGTCGAAGATCATGTTAAACCAACAAGGTTGCTCTTATCTTTGAAAGGAGGTGACTTCTAACCTCGTGATGGGTATTCTGAGTGGACATTGCATTCTGGCGTCACATGCTTTTAAACTAAGGGTGGTCAGTGATAGCAGATGTAGGAGCTGCGGCTTAGAGGAGGACACAATCGAGTACTGTAAGCTATAAGGAGTGGCACAGCTATCAGATCTAGAAGCAGCAAGTGACATAGGTCCCATAAAGCTTCTAAGCGTTCAAGAGGATGGAGTTATTTTATAACATAGAACTTGGTTTCTGATGGGGGTTTTCAGTTTGGTCATTGTGCAAACTTCTAACACTATGGACTTATTCAGTGTATGTGAGGTTATCACAAACCAGCCAATTCAACCTAACCCAACCTTAATATTTAAGTTAAAGTTGTAGATGCAAAACTATACCACATAAATAACCACGAAGCCAATTAAAAAGCGAAAGTATTTTTTTTGTTTTCATTTACAACCAGCCACATTCATATATCTAAAAAAAGTTAGTCTTTTAAATGTTCGCAACATTGCCTACATTCAGGCGTTGAACGCTTCACTTACGCTACAAAAGCAAACGGAAACCATTAATTTCATTTTGCTGCAATGAACAATATTAAGCTACGCAACTAGCTGACGACTGTCTTATTGTTGTTGCACACTTGCGCAGCTACTTGCTACTTGCAGCCGGTGGAGTTGTTGCAGTTGATGTCTGCCGCCTGCCATCCTAATGAGCTGTCGCTGTTGCGTTCTTAGCTGTTGGCTGTACGTTTGCGACTTTTGCCGGTGGCCTATCTATTGTCGTGTAAGAAGACAAGATTATAAGTGTTGTAGGTACACGTGTTGGTAATATGTATGTATGCATGTATATGCATTTACATGCAATAACAAATGTTGCAACGCAGCGCAACAAACATGAAAGAACCATTAAGTGACATGTTTTTAATTAAATGCTGGAAAATTTAACGCCAGATATTTTATGAAAAATAATAAAAATAAACTAAAAAAATTTATTAACAAGTAAGGAAGGCTAAGTTCGGGTGTAACCGAACATTACATACTCAGTTGAGAGCTGTGGAGACAAAATAAGGGAAAATCACCATGTAGTAAAAAGAACCTAGGGCAACCCTGGAATGTGTTTGTATGACATGTGTATCAAATGGAAGGTATTAAAGAGTATTTTAAGAGGGAGTGGGCCATAGTTCTATAGATGGACGCCATTTAGGGATATCGCCATAAAGGTGGACCAGGCCTGACTCTAGAATTTGTTTGTACGATATGGGTATCAAATGAAATGTGTTAATGAGTATTTTAAAAGGAAGTGGGCCTAAGTTCTATACGTGGACGCCTTTTCGAGATATCGCCATAAAGGTGGACCAGGGGTGACTCTAGAATTTGTTTGTACTATATGGGTATCAAATGAAAGGTGTTAATGAGTATTTTAAAAGGGAGTGGGCCTTAGTTCTATAGTTGGACGCCTTTTCGGAATATCGTTATAAAGGTGGACCAGGGTTGACTCTAGAATACGTTTGTAAAATGGGTATCAAACGAAAGGTGTTAATAAGTATTTTAAAAGGGAGTGGGCCTTAGTTCTATGGGTGGACGCCTTTTCGGGACCAGGGGTAGTCTAGAATGCGTTTGTACAATATGGGTATCAAATTAAAGGTATTAATGAGGATTTTAAAAGGGAGTGGTGGTAGTTGTATATGTGAAGGAGTTTTCCAGATATCGACCAAAATGTGGACCGGGTGACCCAGAACATCATCTATCGGGTACCGCTAATTTTTTTATATATGTAATACCACGAACAGTATTCCTTCCACAATTCCAAGGGCTTTTGATTTCGCCCTGCAAAACGTTTTCATTTTCTTCTACTTAATATGGTAGGTTTCACAGCCATTTTACCAAGTTTTTTTCTAAAGTTATATTTTGCGTCAATATACTAATCCAAATACCATGTTTCATCCCTTTTTTCGTATTTGGTACATAATTATGGCATTTTTTTCATTTTTCGTAATTTTCGATATCGAAAAAGTGGGCGTGGTCATAGTCGGATTTCGGCAATTTTTTACGCCAATACAAAGTGAGTTCAGATAAGTACGTGAACTGAGTTTAGTAAAGATATATCGATTTGTGCTCAAGTTATCGCGTTAACGGCCGAGCGGAAGTACAGACGGTCGACTGTGTATAAAAACTGGGCGTGGATTCAACCGATTTCGCCCTTTTTCACAAAAAACAGTTATCGTCATAGAATCTAACCTCTACCAAATTTCACAAGGATTGGTAAATTTTTGTTCGACTTATGGCATTAAAAGTATCCTAAACCAATTAAACTAAAAAGGGCGGAGCCACGCCCATTTTGAAATTTTCTTTTATTTTTGTATTTTGTTGCACCATATCATTACTGGAGTTGAATGTTGACATAATTTACTTATGTACTGTAAAGATAATAACTTTTCTTTTAAAATTTGACTTTAAAAAATATTTTTTTTAAGTGGGCGTGGTCGTTCTCCGATTGTGCTAATTTTTATTAAGCACACATATAGTAATAAGAGTAACGTTCGTGCCAAATTTCATCATGATATCTTCAACGACTGCCAAATTACAGCTTGCAAAACTTCTAAATTACCTTCTTTCATCGCTTAATCCGTATTTGGTAATGAATTATCGTACTTTTTCGATTTTTCGAAATTTTCGATATCGAAAAAGTGGGCGTGGTCATAGTCGGATTTCGGCAATTTTTTACGCCAATACAAAGTGAGTTCAGATAAGTACGTGAACTGAGTTTAGTAAAGATATATCGATTTGTGCTCAAGTTATCTCGTTAACGGCCGAGCGGAAGTACAGACGGTCGACTGTGTATAAAAACTGGGCGTGGATTCAACCGATTTCGCCCTTTTTCACAAAAAACAGTTATCGTCATAGAATCTAACCTCTACCAAATTTCACAAGGATTGGTAAATTTTTGTTCGACTTATGGCATTAAAAGTATCCTAAACCAATTAAACTAAAAAGGGCGGAGCCACGCCCATTTTGAAATTTTCTTTTATTTTTGTATTTTGTTGCACCATATCATTACTGGAGTTGAATGTTGACATAATTTACTTATGTACTGTAAAGATAATAACTTTTCTTTTAAAATTTGACTTTAAAAAATATTTTTTTTAAGTGGGCGTGGTCGTTCTCCGATTGTGCTAATTTTTATTAAGCACACATATAGTAATAAGAGTAACGTTCGTGCCAAATTTCATCATGATATCTTCAACGACTGCCAAATTACAGCTTGCAAAACTTCTAAATTACCTTCTTTCATCGCTTAATCCGTATTTGGTAATGAATTATCGTACTTTTTCGATTTTTCGAAATTTTCGATATCGAAAAAGTGGGCGTGGTTATAGTCCGATATCGTTCATTTTAAATAGCGATCTGAGATGAGTACCCAGGAACCTATATACCAAATTGCATCAAGATACCTCAAAATTTACTCAAGTTATCGTGTTAACGAACAGACGGACGGACGGACGGACGGACATGGCTCAATCGAATTTTTTTTCGATACTGATGATTTTGATATATGGAAGTCTATATCTATCTCGATTCCTTTATACCTGTACAACCAACCGTTATCCAATCAAACTTAATATACTCTGTGAGCTCTGCTCAACTGAGTATAAAAAGAGGAATTGTGTGAGTAAAGGGTGGCCTATTTAGAGTTTTTTTACATTTAATATCATATCTCTTATGTTTTAAGGGCATATGTCTGAATTCATGTAACATTTTTATAAAATAAAGGACCAATTTAAGGGATGGCACGGGACCCTTAAGGGGAAGGTGCACCTAATACGAGTAATATGTCAACTGAACACTTTTACTAGCTCTTTACAGGGATTTAAGGGGCGGATAAGCGTAATTCACAGCTTCCGCAACCCAATTGTCAACTTGTTACACATATTTGACAGGTGAGGCTTTGGACCCTGCTTATGGAGCTATGCGAGATGGCCTAGAAGGTTTAAGGTGTCCGTGTTAAATCGTTTCCCGAGATGTGCTAGCTAGTATCTTAATGGTGTGTGTTACCGGAACATCTAGAATATATATCCGGCAAATGGCCATCAATATCGAGCACACCTTCGCGTGTGTGTCTTGATCGCTACAACAACATGAGTGCCAGTTTTGACCTAATACTGAAACTAAGCAGTCGCCACAAATAAGATACCCACCCACTACATAACTCAGCTCTGGACATTTTGGTGTTACAACGTATCCCGAAAATCAAGCTTCACTTTTCGAATATCACGCCACCACAAACAAGAAAGAAGCTGCTTAAAGGGCCATGCTACTAGCGACGAATCCTCGTACGATATGTTTGAGTATTATAGGCAAGTAAAGTGAGAATAGAAAGGCTTCTTCCCAATACCTTCTGGAAGTCTTTATATCGCTACAAGAAAGAGAAGAGGACCTGCGATTATAGCAAAACGAGCAGCTACGTCATGTTGTTGTTGTTGTTGTAGCGATAAGGTTACTCCCCGAAGGCTTTGGGGAGTATTATCGATGTGATGGTCCTTTGCCGGATACAGATCCGGTACGCTGCGGTAACACAGCACCATTAAGATGCTAGCCCGACCATCTCGGGAACGATTTACATTAAACCTTCAGGGCATCCCTCCTCCCCACCCCCATGTTCCATGAGGAGCTTGGGGTCGCCAGAGCCTCGTCTGTTAGCGAAACAGGATTCGCCACGGATAGGTGAGGTTGGCAATTTGGTTTGGAGAAGCTATATATTGCGCTGGCAACCTGAAAGGGTTGTGCTACACAGCCCCTTGAATCTGGTATTTTAGTGGCCTCTTACGACAGGCATACCTACCGCGGGTATATTCTGACCTCCTAACCCGCTGGTGGTAGCAGCTACGTCATTAAGGGGGGATATAAACTCATTTCAAATAGTGAGTAGATGAAGAAGCTGATTCACCCAACATCGGAGGAGGGAAACATATTTGACGACATATTCCTGCTCAGTTTCATCAATAATATGACCTGCTGAAGTGGCATGCCGAGAGGATATGATGAGCAGATGTTTTAGGCATGTACTTCTCATCAAACGAGAATATGAATGCTTAGCCCATTAGCCTACGATATTAAACTCACAAAGTGGCTCATATCTCTGAAAATAGAAGATCGCGATGGGCATACTGACTAGACTGGCGCCGCATGCTTATAAATTAGTTCTCGTCAGTAACAGCAGTTGCATGAAGTGTGAGCTGCAGGAAGGAATGGTTGGGCACATTCTGTGTTCTTGTACTGCGTTCGCCAGGTCAAGGCTTCAGCTATTAGGGGCGGCAGAGTTGCCCAATCTCGAGGCAGCAATTAAGCTGGGTCCTAAAAAATTTCTAGTATTTGCCAAGACGACGGAGTTATTCTATAACATATGTCCTGGCACCTGATTGGGGTTCTTCCATTTGGTCGCCAAACAAATTCTGGTAACACTGTGGACATATTCAGTCTATGCGAGGTCTTTATTGATCGGCCAGTTCAACCTAAACTAACCTTAGCCCATTAGCGTGAGATTTGCCATGTAGATCATGTAGCGCGCACACGTAACCGCTCATTGCGGACCTAGTATATGCCCGTGCCTAGAGAACCAGAACTTTTTTTTTTCTACTCTTTCGATATTCGATAACAGCCCTTTTGGATGCATGCTGACTCACTTTTTGGTTATACGAAATGGTTATTATTTGTGGTCTCCCACTAACAAAAAATCGCTTTATGAAACAACCTTCAAATGCTGCACAGTTGAATACAAAAAGCAAAGTAGGAAGCACGCACGTGTATCACTGTAAGTGAGAATGCCTTACTACATACGTATATGTGTCTGTAAACATGCATATAATAAATTTGAAGTGCAGCAGAAAGTGTGGCAAGGCAGTACTGGGAGCCTCCCTGCAACGTTGCATTCTAATTACGTTGCAGCAATATTACCACGACGCGACTAAAAGTTGACAACAACAATATTAATAATGACAACAACAATGACACTTACAACAACAAATTCAAGAACAAACAACAACCATATGAAAACGAACAAAGCTTTTAACAGCAACAACATTCGTGCAACGCGAAAGGTGAAGGAAGCAAAAACGCTGCTGCACCAATTCACAACATTGCTAGTGACATGCAACCACAACTTGTTGTTGTTATTGGTCTTGCTGATACTGTTAGCAATGTTGCACTACACAAGTTGCCATGTTGCACACACACGCTGATTAATTGTGTGGCACATAAATCTTTGAATTCAACTTGCGAGCGCCGGAAAACTTTAAGAACTAGCAGAAGAAAACTTAAACAGAACGCGGTAAAAGAGGAGAGAATGATGAGACAGCTTGCTGCAGCGTAAATATAGAAGGTGAACAAAAAAAGCAAAAAAAAAAAACAAGATTGTCATATGAAGAACTAGAAGCAGAATTCGCACATATTTGTTGCATTCACAGCACGCAAAACTTTCAAGACGTTGATGGCACAAATTAAATTACAAATGAAAATTCCTTTTCGCCTTATACTTACAACATACCAAATATATGCAAATTATATGAATACATACATGACAGGCAGACATATGTACATATGTGTGGGTGTGTTGAAAGGAAAATCATGATTTACCTACATATTGCTAGTAATTACTGAGGATGTAAGGATGCAAGTTAGATGGGTTCTGCAAGTTTTTTACTTAAGAAAAAGTTGAATGTCATCTTTCACTTAATGTCTCTGTATGTGTTTGTGAGGGGTTTGGACCCCAAAAGACTGAGAAAGTCCAATATATGAAAATCAGCCAACCATGACCATGCTTCGTTGCCAGATGGCATGATAGAAGGACATTAAACGGTGTCCAAACTGACCGAGGGTCTGATACGAACCATATTACGGAAATTATTGATTTCTAAGTACAGAGCCTAAGATGTCATTCGCGAGAAGAATATGATAATATCCAGGCGTGTTGGTGCATGTCATAGAAGAGCTGCTCTGATGATCAAGGTCAGTACAGTATACAAAAACAAACGTAACGACCTTTATTGACAAACAAGATGACTTTAAGACTCTAGAATCCAACTTGATAATATATATACCGCGCGGATATAGCGCGGTGGTGTCCAGCTTCGCTGGCGTCTATTGAGCGTACCAATATTTCGCTCTACTGCATCCTAGGGCACAGTAATTGAAGGGATTGCATTTCCGATAAGATTTCTAAGAAAGGTTCCCATATGTATATAAACCAGTTGTTGTTGTTATTGTTAGCGATAAAGACACCTCCCGAAGGTTTTGGAGAGTGTTATCGATGTTGATAATCTCCATATACAGAAGTTGTCAGAATGAGGGCAAGGGATGTCGTTTCATCACTTTCTCTGCTGATGTCCAGGACTTCAAACACGAAGACTCAGATGTCCGGGTGCACGGTCTTTTGAATCTCCCTCGAAGGCAATAAAAGTTAATCTTTTGCTCCTACTTACATATGTTCATAACGGAAAGCAAGCGGCTTGTTGATAATTATTTAGGAAGCATTTGGAGGTCTCCTAAGCTAGCCCAACCTTTCCAGCCCAATCACTGGTTAGACATGGCATGCACTATGCGTTTTTACATCTTTGGAATTTTAGCATTTTTACCAATCTTGATGTCGTCCTAGGCAAGACAGACTATTATGTGCTGAGGGCAGTTAGTTGGCCGCCTTGAGAGAGAGAGAGAACAGACATCTCCTCGAAAGAGTAGTTGGAAAGGGGTGGGGTAGTGGGCTGTTTAACTGGTTTAAGGATGAGTCGCAGTTAGACAGGAAGGATAGAGGAAGATATTTGTGTCAGGATCTCGAGATAAGCCGCAAGTTTAAGTTACCTGATCAATGCAGCAAGTTTCAAGTGGAGGTTTTCGCAATTACCACGGTTAGAGCTTTCAACATCTACTCCGATAGCCCTAACTTTAACTATGGTGCGATCAAGCGTGGTATTGAAATGCCTGACCTATTTTAAAATTGCGTTGAAATATTTTCGTATTAATATTATCCGCGGGCCGGCATAAAGAAATATGCCTAGGAACTTCCGCGCAGAACTCCTAGTGCGCATGGGTGCAACTGAACGGAACGTAGACATCTGTACGGAGTACAGGGTAACACTGGCTACCTTTTGCCTGGTCGTATATAGATGGTTAGCTAAGCAAAAACTAGGCGGATACTACCTCTTGGAGGGAAGCGAAGTTCTTTTAACCGCAAGTGGGTACCAAACAATCTGCCTAAATTATTGGGTTCCCCAATTTTTTTTAATGTTATTGGAGTTTTAATGGGCTTCTATCCGATGGATGTCCAGCATTATATTTCATCATACTCGAAAACCGTTCTTGCTGCAACTGCATGGATGATTTTGAGGTGGAATTAGCGCGACACTTCATGCTTCGAACTTTTATCAGAACTATTCGAAAGTGGATCGGGTCATTATGATCTCCGAATGACTTATCAAGGGCCAAGATCAGTTTTATTCGAAACTATGTACATCGTTGCAGGGAACAGTTTTTTGAATAGCTAAATCTTACGGTATCAGAACGGACCTTAGTGTTGTTTAGGTGAGCTTCCACAACCTGGGTTGCTACCACTCAACCTTAACCTTACCATACCTGGGGTTAAATTGATACTTGGGGTAAAACTTACGGTTCGGTTATATGAACTTAATAAACTTCCCAGTGTTGAATGATGGAATTCAGGGCGTTGAAAGCTTCTGCCGCAGCCGAATTGATAACCTGTTACAAATATGAATGCATCATTCATAGCATAATAAGCAGGCGGGGCTCTTTGAAGGTAAAATGTGGTTACATATAATTGTTCCCCCAGTTGGTCGGGGTATTACCTAAATGAGGCTTGTTACTAGGAACATACCGAATAAATATCCATCAAAAGGCCGCTAGCTTCGATAACACTCTCCAAGACCTTCGGGGAGCGTCTTTTTCGCTACAAAAACAATAGCAACAGTGTCAAATGGTGGCCTTACTGAGATGGCTGCGCGTAAAAAAAACATCAACAATAGATCGGTTTTGTTGGAAAAGTTGAGAGGTTCAATGGCATCAGCACACTTGTGCACTCAAAGGATATAAAGTCTACACTAAAAGGGTAATGAACGGAATTAATCCTTTTTTTGTGCAGCACAAACGATGCCTAAGAGGAAAATGGTATAGAAAATATTGAAAATCCGAAAATGATATGAGCTTATACAACACCTAAGAAGATTTGAATGTAGGCATTATTTATGATAAACCCTTAGCTCTGTTACCAACTCTCCGTTGTATTTCAATTAGAGCCACAGCCTTTGTGTTGCACCAAAGTGCGATTCCACCAAGTTGAATCAACTTTTATTGCACTACCACCAAATCGACTACAAGCACGAACTAAATCAGTGAAAGTAGAGCAGAAGCACAATTATCAATTTTTCTGTTTAGTATACTTACATACATATGTACATTAGGTTGGGTCGATTTGTGGGGAGGCAAACAAATCGCCCATTGTTCTGTGAAAATCATATTCTAGGGATCAAAATAAGAAACTTTGCCGAAGGAACCATACCTCTAAAGCGAATTCTGATGTCCCCCTCTTTGGGTCGTAGGGGCAAATTTTAAAAAATCCCACTTTCAAATGCCTATGTTTTTTCTTTTTGGAGTTTATTTTTCTCTTTAGAAATTTATATAGTCAGAACATATGTAAATGAAAAATTGTATTTAACTTAGTAATAGAAAAGAAATTAAAAAAATTATTAGAAATTAGCGTTTTTACAACCCCCTTTTAAAACCAAGGCATCACTGTGATGCATTTGCATGTCGTAAACATAGTTGTGTGGGTTTTTTATTCAACAGTTTTAAAAAATGAAGGTATCACTGTGACACAATTGCAGATCGTAAAATTACTTGTGTTGTTTTTTTAAGCCACCACAAGACACAGCAGGTAGAATTGAAATTTCCCCTACCCAAAAGTTCAACCCAAAGGGGGGGACATCAAAATTCGTTTTAGAGGTATGGTTCCTTCGGCAAAGTTTCTTATTTTGATCCCTAGAATACGATTTTCACAGAGCAATGAGCGATTTTTAAATCGACCCGCCCTAATGTACATCCATAGCACTTCTAAAACATGCAGCAACATTCAGTCACCCTAAGAAAATTAAGGATCATTTCAGGATTCAAACAATGCTTAAGCAGGTAAATGCAACATAACGTAAGCCCATTTAGCTCTGAAATACAAATTTGAAACAATAGTTGAGTTAAGCTCACGAACAAGGCTGAATGGTATATGAAACCACCGATCTCGCTTAACGCTTCATAGTTGCTATGGTTCATTTGTGCGCGAACACGTTTGTTCATCCATCTTTCTTTGTTCACTCGAAATTGAGCTCATACGATTAGAATACAAACAATACTTATGGCAACAGTACTCTGACGCATTTTAGCGAAGGGAAGGTCGAAGCGCTTGTATAGCTTTTAGTACGCGTGAAGCTGAAATCTGTTTTATACTTCGCGCAACCATCTCTTGGTAAAAGCAAAATCCGATTTTCACTGGAGACACAATACATAGGGGTCACACTGGACGGTGTCCCTACGTGGAATGCTCATCTAGATGCTACCTGCGAACAAAGCAACAAGAGCTTTCTTCGTCTGCATTCGGCACTATGGCAAAACATGGGCGCTATCTCCCAACATGGCATATTGGGCATTTAATATTATTGTGAGGCCATAAGTCACCTAAGCTTCCTTAGTTTTTGTAGTCGAAGACCATGTAAAGAACAGTAATAACAAAACTAAGCAAACTGTTCCAACAAGTTTGTATTAGCATAACGCGTGTGATGAGAACGTCAACTGCTGATGCTCTTAGTGCCTTAGTGGGACCACCTCCCTTCACTATTCTAATACAGAAAGAGTCAACACTTGCTGAACTAAGGCTTCAAAAAAGCTTTGAGGGGCATGACGTGGCATATGAAAGTACTTAGACAAATTCTAGAAAATCCTATATTGCAAGTATGTGATGCAATGGCCTCTACGCTCAGAATCTCACGAAATTTGAGGTATTCATTGCAGCCGAAACTCTTTGGGAAGTAGGGGATCCATATACTGACTTTGACTCAGAGGTCTGGTTGACGGACGGATCAAAATTTCATGACGGGCGAACGGAACTTTGAGGTGTCCATTGTAGCCAAAACTCTTTGGTAAGCACGGGGATCCATATACTGACCCTGACTCAGAGCTCTAGTTCACGAACGGATCAAAATTTGATGAAGTAAAAACGGGAACTGGTATGCATGCAAACTCAAATACATATAATTTTTTCAGGAAGAAATCTATGATATAGAAGCTCGCCGGAGAGAATGTCTTTGGAGAGGCTAATCCTCGAGGCGTGTCCTCATTATGTCAGACAACAAGGTAGCCTCGCGTGCCTTGCAGCTTTACGCAACTACTTCTAAGCTAGTGGATGATTGCATTGTAGTCTCAGAGGATCTGGCAGCTAAAAAAAAAGGTTTCATTAGCATAAGTTCCCGGGAATTAAGGACACGTATGAAATGAACTCGCAGGCCACCTAGCCAAGCAGGGTACTATAGCAGCATCCTATGGGCCTTCAGAGCCTGTGGACACACAAAAACACATACTATGGAAACCACAAATATCTGGAATACAAAGCAGTATAGACAATACTAGATTGAATGCCAAAAGCAAAACAGGCCATAATGTTTAAAGTTAAAGCAACGAGTATATCAGCCAAACTCATTTACCTAAGTAGACAGGACCTACGAACTCTCACTGAGTACTATACGGAGCAATGTTGACCACGATATTACCAATGTAGGTTAAATCTAACCGATATACAAATGTGTTGCTTTTTTGAGCTGGAGGATGAAACGCCGGTTGACATTATCTGCAAATGTGCCGCTCTGGGGCAGGAGATCAACCTGAAAATTGACAGGGATATCCTTACGCATTTTCACCCAGATAATTTTAAGTAAGTGAGATTATTTAATCTTTCACAGCCCTCGCGCACGGTAGCAGAAAATAGCGCTTCGATAAGCGCCTGTTTGTCTGAGTAAATGTTAAGTTACCCAAGAGCTACAGCGGCGAATAGCGTCCCGTCTATCACATCTTAAAAGTGGCGACCTCCGCCTAAAAGACGCGGCAATGATCGGGCAGTCGCAATTTTATACAAACATCAAGCTCATGGCAGAATACTATGGCTACCCTATAGTGAAGCCAATGTACCACACTTGGAGAGAATCCCAACATTTGCCAATTGCCATTTGATAGCAGTACAAGGCAACCGAAGCCTTTCTAGCGCTGTCCTCGACATAAAGCTTCAGTGGAGGAGAGGGTGATTAAGGCCTCGACTGTAATTTATGCATGCAAAATAATTATGTGGTGTACGTTGGGTCTATTGCCCTTTCTTGGTCATTGGATAAATATAGTGATTTCATGGCGTAGCCTGTACTATGGAGTCCTGGTTTGGCTGACGTACACACAAAAAAACTATCCCGACCACTGCACTGTATTCAATACTGTACGTTACACATGTAGACCTAGTATTGAAGAACATAGCGTTAACAACTGCAACGAGACTCAATGCCTCGGGGCAGCTTGAGCGCAGACCTTGGCGTCATAAAATTATAGCGTTTTCAAGTGTTGGAGAAACAGACCTAGTTCCCTGCCTGCGCTTCGATGTGTCTATTAGAGTCACAATAGAGGTGGAAGGTTAGCGCATGGATGCTTACATGCCAAACGAAGTAATGCATCGTTAGTTCCAAAGTAAAAACTCAACGAAGTATCCAAAATAATGGCAACAGTAGGGTTTATATATGAAGGGTATATTTAAGAAGAATTTAACCTACATCTGTATATTTCACACCGCCTATATGTATATGTAGATGAACAAGTATCTACCAAATGCCTTATAATCCACCTTAACACGCTCACATGTTATGTTTCTGGGTTACGATTATGCCACATTCTTTGCTGATATGCTTCCTTCTACGATTGCTACAGTACTACATTGTTGTTGTTCTTCTTCCTTTATTGTGTTCATGATATTGGTGATGGGCATGTTGTTGTTATTGCAGCTATGGTAATTAACTGTTCCGCTTACATATTGTTCGTATTTAATGTTAGCAGATACGCGATAGCATCGGATTACGCATATGCTTGCCACAATTATTGTTGCATTGTGATTTTTTTCTTTTTGCACTGATGGTGCTCAAATCTTGCTGCAACCGAGCAATACAATGAATGTTTTGCAACCATACGTATTTCGACATGCATATGTGTGTACTTGAATCGGCTTTACGTGGCATCGTTAGCTTAGTTTCCCCTTTTTTGAGTTGCACTCTAAGTTTTTACGCCTTATTTGGTGATGCCACCTTTTCAGCATTTAGTTTGTTGCATGCGTGTTGCAAGCACATTGAGATTGAGGTTTGTTTGTGTATTTACCCAAATCTATATAGAGGACTATTCAATATGCGAAGTGCAGCAGAAAGTGTGGTAAGGCAGCGCTGGGACGCTCCCTGCAATGTTTGCAACGTTATATGAAAACAGCACGTTACTGCAAGACTTGGCAAGGTCCTCCCAGTCAAAAAGGCTGTTGACCTAATTTCACCTCTCCATGAGGCCCATTGTCGTTTTATATACATACCTCTGTGATACAAATTACTAAACAGTGACGTCACAAGCCTATTGCCTCCAGCCGATAAGTTCAGCTGCACTACGCTATCTTAATATATATAATAATATATAATCTGTACGTGTGTTTGTAACTAAGCTCCTCCTAAATGTCTGTAGCGAATGTAGCGCCTTTGATGAAATCCTGTGTGTGTGTGACCAAGGGGATTTGAGGATGCTCTAGAGTTAAAATTTGGTCCGGCAAGTGGCCCTGGGACCAACCTCTTCAAAAAAATTTAATTTTCATTGGGATTTGCTTGACTTGTATTCAAAGGGATTTGAGGATGTTGTAGAGTCAAAATTTTGTCCGGCAAGTGGAACATGGACCGACCTCTCCAAAAAAATTTAATTGACATTGCGATTTTCCTGAAATTCTCTACAGGGGTACTTCCTTGATCGACCCCTTTCAAAAATTCTATTTCATAGTACGATTGTCTTGAATCTCGGTAGAGGGTTACCTCTTTGACAAAGCTAAAAATTGAGGAACTTTTCTTTCCGGAATATGGACCAGAACCCGGGGCATTGTACTCAACCATATGTATGGGGTGATTTCCTAGAAGTTTGGTATAGGGGTTAGACTGGATCAATTTATTAACCGATATCGCGCCATCGATTTTTCGATAGGATTTGGGCTCAAAACATTTTCAATTGCTTGTAAAATTTTCATCGCCAACGTTTTTAGCGGACATTTTTGGGTCGGACAGGGTATATATAACATTTTTTTAGTAGGTCATGAAAAAAACCTTAAAAATCAAAGTCGAAAAAAAGTCAAAAAAATTAAATTTCGCAGGCTCGAAAATTATTTTTTTGGGTATGCGTAGTGGAACTTTTTTCCTGAGCCCCAATCCCGTCGAAAAATCGATGGCGGGATATCGGTTAACTTTCGTCCATACAAATCGACCCACCCTAATGGGGAAACTTTGCATTTCCGAGCTTTTCGAAAAAAAATCTTATTCATGGTGCAATATGCTTCAAATCTAGTACTTCGATAAGCTTAATATTTGAGGCACATTTTTTCAGGCGGGTGGCCCAGGAAACAACCTATTCCAAAAAATCTTATTCATGTTGCGATTTGCTTGAAATGTATTATTTGGGCAGCCTTCAGTATAGGCTAATCTTATATATATAAGCAAATAGAAGAAAAGTATAAGAGAATGGTATAGAGAGTGCAGAGGGGAAGCGAGGCTTACTTTTTAAATGTAGGCAAACCAATTCACGAGAAAAACACAAAATCTGCCGGGGATTCTAGTCTATATGCATAACAACAAAAGTTGTTGGGAATGTGTCATTGTCGAATTTTAGTAGTTTTGGTCTCAATAAAGACTAGCTCGGTACTGCTCCTCATAGGAACACTCGCAAAACTTTCTGCACGGGTAAACAGCTCATACACATTTATAATGCAATTTTCATATGACTTTGAAAAATTCCGTTTAGTTTTGTAATTCGTAAACAAATAGTCCTCGCAAAAGAACGAAATATAGTTTTCAAAACGGAATTACGTTGTTGTAACAAAGGGTAAAAATGTACGCAGCTGCAGGCTTGAAGTGATTGCTTAACTTTTCTTTGTTATACGCGCACAGTTATAGATTTTCATAATTTTTTTTTTTAATCGGGTAACTTGCATTGACCGAGATTAGATGAAATACATATCTTTTCATTGCTATCGAATTTTGTTTGTGTAGCATATGCATACACATATGTACAATAAAAAGATTTATTTATTTTGTTTTTTACTGATTCCTATTACGAATGTTTGCTTTGGGGATAAAGGGAATAAAAAGGATTAGGCATTTGCAAAATAATTCTGTGTCAGTATTTGTGTAATTAATTTTGCAACATCGTTAATAATTATTTTATGTGCAATGTAAACAAGCAACTGAGCTAATTTTTTTGTTTTTGTATTATTAACTGTTGGGTTATAGAACATCCTTAGTCATGGGTTTTGGCTGAACATCCGCAAATGCCAATGTTGTGAGATCTCATGTTTAAAATACAATGTTTATTGTAGAAGGGTTGCCAATCGTTTAGCGAAAGGCGTCGATACTACTTTTAGGTGTATCAAAATTTGATCCGTTGTTTGGACTTTTTCCTTTCAGAGGTGGATTCGGAATAACTAACAAAAGACAAATTTCTTACCACCGGGCGGCATTCGCATTTCACTGACTCGGCTTGGTTATAGTCCGATTTCTTTCATTTTAAATAGCGATCTGAGATGAGTGCCCAGGAACTTACATACCAAATTTCATTAAGATACCTATACATTTACTTAAGTTATCGTGTTTACGGATAGACGAACGGACATGGATAAATGAATTTTTTTTCTGCCAGATCATTTTGATATATAGAAGTCTATATCTATCTTGATTTGTTTATGCCGTTACGAAGTACCGTTATGCGAACAAAATTAATATACTCTGTGAGCTCTGCTGAGCTGAGTTTTAGGGTGCTCATGTTCATTATTTGTAGGCAGTATTTTAAGGAGCTATCTTTTCAATGCGGCCACCGTGGTGTGATGATAGCGTGCTCCGCCTACACACCGAATGCCCTGGGTTCACACCCCGGGCAAAGCAATATCAAAATTTTAGAAATAAGGTTTTTCAATTAGAAGTAATTTTTTCTAGGCGGGTTCGCCGCTCGGCAGTGTTTAGCAAGCACTCCGAGTATATTTCTGCCATGAAAAGCGCTCAGTGAAAACTCATCTGCCTCGCAGATGCCATTCGGAGTCGGCATAAAACAAGTAGGTCTCGTCCCGCCAATTTGTAGGAAAAAATTAAAAAGGAGCACGACGCAAATTGGAAGAGAAGCTCGGCCTAAAATCTCTTCGGAGGTTATCGCACCTTATATTATTTTATTTATTTTTTATCTTTACAGTGAATGATCTTAAATGAAATAGTAGCAAGCTACGTAATGCCGGAGAATTCAGTACAGGAATTTCCGAAGTCTCTTTTTTAGTTTTATTTTCTTTTTTTTTCGGACGAATAGCATTTTTTTCAGGAAAAATATGTATCCTCCCCGAGAAAATTCCTATCTTTTTTTGAAAGTTACTCAATCTGATCCGATCTACCGATCGAGAATGCGAAATGAGCTTCGCCAAACAAGTGGAAATTTTTATAAGAGTAAGCTTCCCGAGCTGTAGATAAAGCCAAATGGAATCAAGAAAGTACACCAGAATATTACAGGGAGCAAGTAGAATTTCGTAGAATTTTTTTGGTAAGCGCCCACATTTGCAGTAAATTGAATACTTGGAGCTCTTCACAGCCCAACATGCTTATCTGAGTGACCAGTTAACAACTTAATCACAAGGTGGAGTCATTTCATTTTTGGACAAAGTGAGAGCCTTCAATAATGTTAACCAGGCAGCAGTAAAAGATGGCCTTTATGCTCTATGTCTTCAAGATCCTACTAAAAGCGATTAGAGCTACGTCAGGGCTAGTAAGATCACATGACTCTCATGGGAGAGAATACACTAGGCCTTGCCACCATTGTTTTTTTTTTTCGCTACATACAGCATCGTCTACTCAACAGAAATAAGGTTGAAATGGTAGCCTACGTCGAGAAAATATTAAAACTGCTATCAAGTCCTGCTGATCATTAGGTTATCGTAGAGGAAGTTGAGTTTGACTTAAAGAACTGTTGCTGTGGAACGCGCTTGAGGTAAACTGAATACCATTTAAGGGAAAGTTAGAGGGTCTATATATGTGTCTTATGATAGTATTCGATGTAAACTATTAGATATCCTTTTTAACAAGAAGTAATTGGAAGGATGGGGAGTTTCAACAGTTAAGCCATTTGTAAAAATATCCAAGCACTTGAGATTAGAAGTTCCATTAGTTGAACAACGAGTAACATCTTTGGGAGTTATAATGAGCTGGTACAATGTTTGCTTCCCAAATAGATTTACAGATCTATTGAAAGGGTTTTCACTCAAAGGACTTTCAATGACCTGCCGAGAAAAATGATATGATCACAAAAGTAAATACCTTACATCCTGAGATCCTTGATACTACAGCTTTCCATAGCACAAACAAAAACAAATAAAATCGTATGTGCAATTACATAAGATAACACAATTCAAACGTTCTGCCATAAAATCCCTTTTGTATCTGCAAAGAGAGACGAGGCGAAGTTCAAATCACAGCGATTTGCACAAATGTTTATTTATTTTTATGATTATGACTTTTAATAAAAATGCAAAGGATGAGCACAACAAACAAAGCTAAAGCCATAAACATAGAAGGGAGGAAGTTGAAAACAACAACAACAAAAAATGTATGATGAACAACGAAAACGCACAGAGTCGAAGTGCAGTAAGGTAATACCAGAAACAGGATAGCAGTAGAGGTACACACACACACAAAAGTATACGAAGCGTAATGAATCGCATTTGCACACGAATTTTTATAAAATCCAAACCTATCTGCATATGTATGTAGCGTTTGTGTGTGTGTGTTCGAGCGTGCATGCAAGTGAAGGTAATTTTCATAGCGCACAAAGAGTGCAGTGAAGCAAACAAACACACAGAATCGTTAAAGTCAAAAGGAAAAGATATGTGCAAATGTATGCAGGAAGCGGAGAAAGGTAACTGCAGCAGTATGAGGGGTGAGCCAAAGGTAAGAAATAAGGGAAACAACTGATGCTGCGTAATAGAGGGTAAAAGTTATGAATATCAACGAAACAGCAAAGCGCTGGTTTATAAAATCATTTGCAGCTAAAAAGTGTGGGGGATCCACATGAACACATTGTGACTTGGGTAAATGATAGGCAAAATGATTGTGAATGAAATAAAACAAATATGTGTATATGTGTGTTTAGAACTGCCAGAGTGTTTGTATGTGTGTGTGTGTCTATATAAATGCTCATGCGTGCCACAAAAAACGCTTAAATCGCTTAAGCCGCCAGACAAATTTGTGTCATGCAGCGCAGTAAAAGCTGTACTCTGGTTATGGGCTATGCCACACCAGCTGAGGTTGAAAGGGAAATTGTATTCTAGATATGTATGTATATGGTAACGATTTTTGTTATACCTAGCTGCCTATTGCTACAGCGACATCTAGTTCTCTTTATATATCACTGCTTTCTTGAATTTAAAAAATATATATATACGGCAGCGAACAGAAGAATAGCAGTGACAATGTTAAACGAATTTCCTCAGTCAAACTCTTATATTTATTTTCGATGTTTTGTGAAAATATTTCTGTGAATTAGAAAAGCTATGCAATGGAAATCCGTTTCAAAACCTCTTTTTTAAAAAAAATCGATAAAATGTTACGAAAATTTCGAACTTTTTATTTGCTAGGTAGGTAGGTATAATGTCTGCCACCCCGGTTACGCAAGTAACCGTTTTGATGCCATAAAACTCGTTTTAACCTAATATGCGCTACATCGCTACAGCGCTACAATCAAAAATATTTGGAATCCTCATTTCTTAAAATTTATCCAGATTTTCGGGAAAGCAGCTTCCGAAGAATCTTAAACGTTTCCTACCTAGAGCCGGGTATTAACACAGAAAATGATCATCAATCGCTTTTGCAGTTACATCTTTATAACATCTGTGGTGGCCATTATGCGGATTATCCATATTTTCCGAAAGCGTACTTAGAGACCAATGACTGGTGCCGGCCGTTATGGCCGGTGTCGGTCTGCTGTTTGGATCAGTAGAATCCTTGTTCTCTTTCATTGCACTCAGGCCATGTAACTTTTAAAATTGCACAACTCGTGGTGCACTTCCACTTTTGCTGAACTTTGTTGAATTAAAAATTTCCAGGGGTATGCCCACCGCGATGCAGCTCATTCCCCGATCTCCGTCGACTGAACTACTACGTGCCAACACGTCAGCCATCTTATTCGCTTCGATTCCTCAATGATGTCTCAGAAATCGGATAATGGATATTTACAACGCATCTATAAGTTACTTGCATGCCTCTACTAGCTTTGAACTAGTGCACGGACCGCTTACGCCTTCATTGCTGCTTGGCTGCATAAATACTTTGCCAGTAATGTTCCGAACCTTGCGTGATTTCCCGGCCAGCCAAATCGCTAGGACTTCTGCTTGAAACATACTACAGGAAGATAGCGGTTGGTATGACGTAAACATCTGTAAGGAACGAACCGATTCCAGTTTCCGCGCGTGAGTTCATTTTGAAGCCATCGGTGTAGATTACTTACTTACTTACTTAATTGGCGCTTAATCATTTAAACGGTTATGGCCGTCCAACAAGGCACGCCAGTCGCTCCTTCGCGCCAATTGGTCACACCCAGGGAGTTTAAAACGTTTTCCACCTGGTCCTTCCAACGGAGTGGGGCCGCCCTCTACCTCTGCTTCCATAGGCGGATTTCGATAGAAACACTTTCTTGGCCGGAACATCATCTTTCATTCGCATAACATGGCCTAGCCAGCGCAGCCGCTGCGTTTTAATTCGCTGGACTATGTTGATGTCTGTGTATAGCTCGTACAGCTCGTCATTAAATCTTCTTCGGTACTCGCCATCGCCAACGCGCAGAGGTCCATAAATCTTTCGAAGAACTTTTCTCTCGAACTCTCCAAAAGCCGCTTCATCTGCTGTTGTCATGGTCCATGCATCTGCCCCATATAGCAGGGTACGATAAGTGACTTGTAGAGTATGATTTTTGTTCGCCAAGAGGACTTTACTTTTCAATTGCCTACTTAGTCCAAAGTAGCATTTATTGGCAAGATTGATTCTTCGTTGTATTTCAGTGCTGATGTTGTTGCTAGTGTTGATGCTGGTTCCCAAATAAACGAAGTCTTTTACTATTTCGAAATTATGGCTGCCAACAGTAGTGTGGTTGCCAAGGCGCGTATGTGCTGACTTTTTGCTGGATGACAGCAGGTTTTCGGTGCAGATTAGTATGTCTTTATTGGCTGGAACTGTGCCCTTCTTCCAATCACTCCTACTTGGAATGATTGCATTAGCTCCACTCTAAAACTGCGTTCCTTGATGCACGCTTTCCAGTTGAGCTTAAAATCTATTATTTGTCCGAGATATTTGGTACTGCTTGATAGGGTAAATTGCTGGCCTTTAAGGTTTGGTAATTAAGAGATAGGTGGCTTGTACTTTCTCGTGAAGAGTAGTAAAGCCGTCTTCTTCGGATTTAGCATAGGGCTACATCCCTGTAGTTTTGCCAACTATCTGACATAATCATGCAACAAAACCGATCAAAACCGGGAAGTGAACCTTGTACCGATCAATGCTATCTTTGGCGTATGGTGGTGGCTGCTTACTGGAAATTGAACCAGAGACCGTTTACATTAGTATAGATAGAGACAGATTAAGAGATAGAGCTATACGAAGTTAGAGGCGGTTGGGTAGTGAAGAAGATAGGCAGCGAGATAGGAGGAGTATCATTTAGAAACATATTAAAGCACATGGAGATAAACCAAAGTTAAATCGGGTCTGCCTGTTAACATATACAGCAAAAATTACTCAAATGAAATGATCTACACAGCTTGGTATATATTTTTGAGACGCACTAGAATATACATCGATTTCTAAACCTACTTTATTGTAGGGGTTGATTGTTGTTATTCATATTGTTTTTGTTGTTTTTTTATCATTCGTAGCTATCACACTTCTATGCTACACAGTTTGTATGTTTTTATACCTTTCATGAAAATTAAATGAGAGATAGTATACCGAAATAAACAGGATGACGAACTAAGTTGATTTAGCCATATCCGTCTGTGTGTCTGTCTGTTTGAACGAAAACTTGTCCCTCAAATTTTCATATATCTTGATGATATTCGTCGAGCAGGTTCATTTGGGTGTCCGACTAATTATTTGTCGGAACCGACTGGATGGGATCACCCTGATCTCCTGTGTAACCGATTTTTCGAATAAGAGAGGTTTCGTCATTTGTTTCCTCGTTTTATTAGCTAAAAGCTTGAAATTTCACAGGATGCGTTTACACAAGGCGCATGCTGTTGTTTGAGAAATAAAAAATCTTCAAGATGTGTCGAATATCTTTATATATAAAAATCATGTGTCACTATGTTTGTCTGCGATGGACTCCTAAACTACTGAACCGATTTTGAATTTGCTTTGCACCCCGTGTGTAGTTTGATCTAGCTTGAAATATAGTATAGATTATATCTCAGTTTATGTTCGCAATATTATTTTATTGCAATTTTTTTTAAATGTTTATACGTAATAATAAAATGTTACATATACGCATCGGCACTGATATTTTCAGGTGTTGCGGATATACTTCCGTGTAATTGCTTGCTGTTTAATTAAACAACCTGCTTATCAATAAAAAAATATTAAAGCGAATGATATCAAGTATAGCACATCACCAGGCCCGTCGAGAGGGGGGGGGGGATGACCACCGCACCCGGGGTTTCTAAGGGGCCCGCGATTTAGCAGTACTAAGACATTTTTTTTTTTAATTCAGGAGAGTCTTTGGTTGTTCCATGTGCAATTCTTAAGCCGAATTTCAAAAGCAATGAATATGTGCATTTCGTTTTAATATTATAGTGAAGTGTGAAAAATAAAAATCTATATATATATAAAAGGAAAGGCTAAAATATGTGTTAGTTGGTCGCCGGTGTTTGAAGAGATGCTCCAGTCGATTTTGTTCAAACGTGGACAAGGGAACCCCTAGAATGTGTTCTTAAAATATGGATATCAAATGAAAGCTGTTGCTGAGAGCTTTAAAGTAATTTTCATTGTGATATTCGATTTAGTCGGATCAAACTGGAAAAACTGACAAATATGAATGCGAAGCCGAAATAGAGACATGAATTAATAATACCCACATACCTACTTACATACATCCTATTCGATTTGCCTGAAATTTGGTATATAAATTTGCCTATATTAGTGTTTACGATCCTTTTTTCCGACCAAAGGCGGACTGGGACTGGGATTAGGACTAGGACTGGGACTGAGACTCGGAGTGGCACTGGGACTGGGACTGGAACAAAAGGGATAGACTGAGTGAGAGATAGAATGAGACGAAGATGCAGATAGATGAAGCGAAAGGGACGGAGTGAATAAAAGGATTAGGAAAAAGTGAATAGGGGGAGGGCAGAGTTAGACGGAAAAAGCTTTTTAAAATGTATGCAGGTAGGCCAAATTTAGGGCAGAACAACGTCTGCCGGGTCTGCTATTACAATAGTATAATAGTATTCGAGTTTTTGAAAATGCACCAAATTATTGTTCAGCTCCATTCACGAAAGGTATGATGCCTGCTTCACAACCGCAGACGGTCCCGTCCTTACTTTTTCTGCCTATGTGTATGCGATCGATCCGTTTCGTCGTTTCATTTTACGCACACTAATAAAGTTGTTTGCCTCGCGATTTTTATTGCATTTTTTCCAACCAACTTTTCATCGACTTCCGCTTTTGGTTTAGACATGAATTCATTCATTTATCAAAAAAACTGATCCCTATAAAAAAAAAAACATTAAATGCATTTATTCGTTTCTATATATGAAAGTGTGTATGTGCGCATATCCTTTACAATACACAAATTTGACATGAGTACACAAACACATACAAACATACATATGTAAGTGTAATGTAGCTGCACATT
This sequence comes from Eurosta solidaginis, assembly GCF_040869045.1. Taxonomy (NCBI): domain Eukaryota; kingdom Metazoa; phylum Arthropoda; class Insecta; order Diptera; family Tephritidae; genus Eurosta; species Eurosta solidaginis. The sequence goes on from NC_090320.1 coordinate 16,779,269, forward strand.
AGCAAAGTGAATTGCAAACGTTAATGATAATGATGCGTTGTTGTTATTTCACCTTTTGTGTGCATCTTTTTTTGTTGTATTTTTTTTTTTTGTCCAGAAAAGTATGTTTATGGCATGAAGTTGAATGACTGCTGCGCTTGAAAAAAAAAACTACCTTCGCACACATAAATTGACATTTACAAATAATAAATGCATGAAAATATCTCAAGGGATGAAGAAATTATTCCCTCAGCTACAATAAATCGTCACAAATGCCAAACAAATACGCTAATTGTAATGCAAATAAATGCATTAAAGCAAATGAATGTATACGAGAACAAAAAAAAATTTAATTAATAATAATTATAATCAAAAAATTAAATGTGCTTTGTCATAATGAATGAATAATAGAATGTTGTGTTGATTTAAAAAATTGTGCACTCAAGTGAGGACACTGAGAATCATATCTGAATTATTGCGAAAACAAATGATTTTTTCCAAGTAAACAGCTTGTCAGTTTGTTCGCTGCGAACCAAACGTCCAATGACGCTTTAAGCGAGGGCATTTTATAAAAAAAAATCATGTTGAATTAGAGAGGGAACTAAGGAGAGATTTTATTTATTTATTTGTTTATTTATTTATTAGTCCACAAATTTAACAATTAATCAGACTAAATATAGTATAGTATAAAAACAAACAAAAAGACTTGGCAACTTAAATATATAATAATTACAAAAATATACTGAAATACTTATGTATTAAATCATTCAAATGCAAATACACACAGAGGTATAGTGGGTTACACCTTACATATTTAAGGTAGTAAGTAGGTACTTTTTAATTCTGAAAATCGGATCGCATGTATCTAAGTTTTTGCAGTGATTATTGAAATCGTGACAAATGCCACGAAGTGGGTCATGCATTTCGAAATTCGATCAGCATGTAATTATATGCAGTTGTTGAAAATATCTAGACGGTCTGACTGGCACATTGAACTTAATTTCGCCAAGGAGTAATGGGCTAGCTAATATCCCTCTTAAAAGTTTTACCATAAATAAGACATTAAGCATCTCCCTACGGCTCTGTAATGTAGGCAACTGTAATAGTTTTAATCGACTGCAGTACGGTGGAAGATTCCTTGACGTGTCCCAAGGCAAGTGTTTCAAAGCAAAAAGCAAAAACTGTTTTTGGACCTATTCCAGTTTATCGCAGTGAATTCGATAACGTGTGCTCCAGATTATCGAAGCATATTCCAATATTGCCTCACCAATGATGTAAACAGAGTTTTAGTAACGTATGGATCATTAAATTCCTTAAACCACCTTTTCACGAACGCCAAAGTACCTTTAGCCCTATTAACGCAAGTTTCTATATGTAACCTAAAGTCAAGTTTAGGGTCCATTGTAACACCTAGGTCTTTGAAGTTGGTGACTAGCTTAATAACATAATCTCCAATCACATACTTATGGGAATTAAAGGTTTTCCGTGTAAAATACATGAACTTACACTTCGGAAGCTTTAGTGATATGAGGTCAGCATTACACCATACAACTAGGCTGTTCAGATCCAACTGAAGAAGTGCTCTATCCTCTGGTGAGCGGATAGGCATAATCAGTTTCACGTCATCCGCATACATCAACGGCTTACAGTACTTCAAAACACTTGGTAGGTCGTTAATGAATAGTAGGAATAACACTGGCCCATGATGGCTACCTTGTGGAAAACCAGAAGTTACATTGCTAAACTTGGACCAACAGTTGTTAAAAATAACTGTTTGTTTACGTTTATTCAAATAAGAAGAGACCCAAGAGAGAAGTAAAGGAGGAAAGCCTAACCGGTCGAGTTTGTGTAAGAGCAGAGAATGGGATATTTTATTTTTTTTATTATAGAGACAGAGAATGGGATAAAGGGAGATAAAAATACGTAAAGGGTTAAAGAGACGAAGAGACAAAGAAAGGGATATGGTGAACCAAGGAAAATATAGATAGTGTTAGGTTAGATTAGATTGAACTGACCGGTTCGTGACAACCTTACATAGACTATGGACTTAGTGCTAGCAGAAGTTTGCTCAACGACCAAACTGAAAATTCCTTACAAAAACCAGAACCTTTGATACATAAATCGTTCTAGGACATATGTCACCCCTAAAAGCTGGAATTTTAACCCAGCGGCCACGTAGCGCGAACACAAACGTGCTCGATTGTTTCCTCCTCCAACCCATATTTACTACATCTGCTTGCACTGTCGAGGCCTTAAACGAGTTGGTTAGTGTGATACGACGAAATATGCTGCTTTCAGTAGCAATACAAGTTTACACACCCCTCAGCAGCAATACGATTTATTAAGCTAATAGTGATCATTTGCAAGGGCGTAAACTTTCCAAATTGTTTATGCCACCCTAGACTTAATGACAAAGAGGGTTCTAGGTTCAACTTGCGGCCAAAGTAACATCAAAAATTGGAAAAAGTTTTTTCAGTTAGAAAAAGTTTTTCTTATTTGGATCGCCCTCGGAAGTGATTTGGTATACACTCCAAGTGTATTTCTGAATTGAAAAGCTTCTCAGAGAAAATTCATTGCAGATGCCGTTCGGAGTCGGCCCCGCCAATTTTTGGGAAAACTAATAGGAGCACGACGCAAATTGGAACGGCCTACATCTTCCCAGAGGTAAATCGCGCCAAGACTATATTTTTTTGATGCAAGAAGCTGAGTTCCTATACACATTATCCACTCCTATTCACATTTACCGCCAATTCAAAATTAGCTTATACCTCCCTAATCTCCTCTGCATGGTATGCCCCTCGTTTTACCTACCGGGCGAAGACACCAAATAAATAATTTGGTTATAAAGATTAACCCGTTATCGTGAACATCGGTTCACCACTTCACCGGCTATTTGACGACGAACCACTATTTACCAACCGAATACTAGACTTCCCTAATGAGCTAAGCTCAGATTTTTCCGTTTCATATTATGGGCATTTCAGATGGCTCAAGTTGGGGTAATCTATGTAGAAACTACTTCTTTTTTTAGACTGCCCCCGGTCGGAATAGTAAGTTAGTGCTCCGCTGTTATAGGGTCCTGTTAGCGACAGTTATATTATAGAAAAGAATTGTAAGGTCCTCTCTAAAGAATTGTAAGGACCTCAAACTCAAATGGTCTTACAGAATTTTTATTTCGAAATTTTGACAAAAGATTTTGTAAAGAAAGCTTCAGCTGTTCATTAGCTCTGTCATTACACTGAATGAAGGTGATGTTAAACCGCTCTAAGATAATAATCTTTTATAATACTGTGAGTGATGTCAAGTTATACATTTAGATCCGAATTCTATTTGCCACAATTTTATTAAAACATTCTATTGTACCACCTCTAACAAATTTTCTGTCAGGTCAGCGTCTTTAGCTATCTAGCTAGAAATAGAATGATGTAGGAAGACTCCACCTGGCGCATTCAAAGAAGTTGCTACCGAGTTGGGTATAAATTTTCTAAGTTCATATCTAATTGGTATGGGCTTACTCACAGACCACTGACTTCTAGCGTTAAGTAATTATAAATTAGACCCGACCTGTGACAAAAGAATAAGGAAGGATTGCAGAACCCAACCTTCCTTAACACAAAACGTTACTATAAATTTATGATGTTTACAAATTGTATTACATTAAATCACATATTGCTTTAAACAACGTTGTAGCAAATATTTCAATATACCAAATCATGTCACATGATCTCATTAATGCGATATCACGTCATACCTATTCGTGGTGTTGGAAGTCATAAATTAATTTATTTAAATGAATTAACGTTAGGTAATTTTCGTTCCATTGTTAGTCTAGAATCTAGTGAAAATTATGAAAAATATTTCTTAAGAGAAGCACAAATGTTAATCTTGGCAATGATATTTTACACTGAAGAAAAAAAACTAGCTGGTTGAATCAGTTGACTTACAGATCAATTTAACCGAAATTTCTCTAAACTTTTGACTCAGTTTGGAAAAAATCAAATCAACAAAAAAGATTCAATGTAGTTCTGTTAACTTAACAGTTATTACTGTCAACCTAAGAAAAGCAATGAAAACGGTTGAAACAACATATGTTCTTCAACAGCGAGGGCTGTGTTTAATAGGACAGACAATTAAATGGCACTGTGGTCATAAGAACAAATTAGTGAGCACCATCAGCGTGAGTTACTCTTTATAATTCACAGTTGTTTGCTGTTAAAATTACCAATGAAATTAGTTGTTTTAATAGAAAAATCAGTTAGATTGATTGTGAATCTGTAGTTCTGTATAGAGTATTGGTAACTTGAGACCAACAGTTTCTCTTCTGTTGAAATGACAAAAAACTGTGCTCTTTTGACAAAAAACTCGGTTGAATTTACCATAATGCGAACAATTCTACCGAATGTGTGTTAATGCAAGACAAGAAAAACCTGCTGGTTGATTTTACTATCGTCATTTTTGTTGTTGTTGTGATTTTTTAAGGAGACAAGATTTAAGGCAGGGTCAGTTGTTCCTGACCAGGTAGCCTGGAGCACGTTGATCTCTCTGACTAACCGATGTACATAACCTTACATAATGTGACTAAATACACGATTTCAACATCTTCAAAAAGCGTACCAAGAGTTTGTGCAACAAAACTGTATAATTAAAAATCAATTTATTTATGCAAATGCAAAAATTTATTTACTTCCTGGCTACGTGCTATGCTATAAAGTCCAATAAACGTGGGCGATACATAGAAAAAACATACTCTTCAAAATTTCGAAAATTCAAAGCGCAAACCACTTGAGGTCATTTCCGTTTCCGCTACATTGTTATTGAGGGTCAATGTTGTGCTTCAGTGGAAGCGCGAATATTAAGCAAGGTGTTTTTGTTTTCATTATAATTAAGTATGGATGTGTGTGAAATGTTACTTTTATATCAACAATCGTTGTGCGAAGCAAGTGAGTGACTACTTCACTCATTTGATGATCTTTCAATTTATTTCCGGAAACAACGTGCACATATAGACAAGCCTACAGTAGCGAACAGAGAAATAGCTGTGGCTGTATTTACCAAAATCATCAACTATATTTAAATTTCTTTTTATTTTAGATTTTTAAAAATAAACATCTATGATTGTTGAAACTGACGTCAACCAAACCGATCTCAAAAACATTTTCGAAGAAAAAACGAAAACTTTAACAACCATTCCAACTTCTTATTTGGATTTTAAGGATTTTTTTGAGTATGCAATTTTGTAGCCCAATCAATTTTAGTCCAACTAAGAACAAGTTGTAGGTCTCTCAAAATTCGTTCTAATTTTTGACAATTCTTTTCGCGAAGGGTATTTTAGATTTTACTCCTTACAAAGTGTGAAATATTTTCTTTAAACGGAAAAAAAAAATTTTAAAAAATCAATGCGAATTTAGTGAGACATGTTCTACTAAAATGGATTGGGCTGCAGAACTGCCTACAAAAAAAAATTTCTTTATTTTTGGAAACGTCTGCGAAGTTGGTTTGCATAGCTTAAGTTACAAAATTTATAGCAGTTTTTTCTTAAAGTAAATAAGTTAATAAATGCAAAGAACGATAACCTCCCAAGAGATTTTAGACCGAGCTTCTCTTTCATTTTGCATCGTGCTCCTTTTAACTTTCTTACAAATTGGCGGGACGGTACTTCATGTCGCCGATTACGAACAGTATCTACAAGGCAGATGAGTTTTCACTGAGAAGCTTTTCATGGCAAAAACACACTCAGAGTGTTTGCCAAATCACTGCCGACAGGCGATCACGCTTAGAAAGACTTTTTTCTAATTGAAAAAAATTGTTTCTAAACTTTTGTTGCTTTATCCGGGAATCGGATAAATAAAAAGCAGCGGAGCTTGCTTGACGAAATTTGTAAAAAAACAAAAATGCCAGTGCTATTTTTCTGTGCGCTGCTGTATGGCATAATACAAATTTGCCCTAATGCCGATGGCAGCGGCTTTCAGTCTACAAAATAAAATTATGTGGGTCTACGAACATAAATAACTACGAGCACATAATATTAACATACATACATTCATCCATATACACAAATGTATCCATTCTCTATTTGCATTTGTATTGGCTTGCATAGAAGCACGCGCCTCAACTCATCACCAAAGTCCTCTTAGATGCCGCCAAAGTCAATGAATGGCTAAAAAGTGAAAAGGTTTGTGCGTGTGTCTGTGTGTGCATATCCTTTTTGTTAACATATATGTTTGTGAAGCACAAGTCAATTTATCTGTCATGCCTCACAAATACCGTGAGCGCCAAAGATTTTCACACACACACACACACACACTCTCAATCGATTTACTTGTTTGCCATATATGATAAGGCCAGTGAACAGACTTTCCAATTGTTTGATTGTAGGCTCGTGGGTCTTTGCTGGCAGCTGAGGGGAAAAAATAGTTACTGCCTCAGCCGGGTGTATATTAAGTATTCGAAACGTGACATGAATTGTATTTAAGTGATTTTAATGGTTCACGTGCAATGTCGCAGTTAAAGCAGCAGCAATCAGAGATAAAGGCAGCCTACAATTTCAATACAAATTCGAACTTCAGAAAAAGAGAAATTGTAGATTTTTTTAGTTTTGCGAAAAGTGGAAAGCAGATATTTATATAGAATTTACGACTACATAATAAATTTTCGTACATGGGCTATTTTAAGACTAGTTTGAGAAAATTTCGGGATTACTTCGGGACTAGTTAAGGAAGAACTTTCGGATCAGTTCGAAACTATTTTGAAATCATTTTAGGACCGTTACGGGATCACTGCGAGACTATTTCCAGAATCATTTCGAAACTATTTCGCAATCAATTCGAAGAATATCAGGATAATTTCGGAACTATTTTGAAGCTACTTCGGACGGTTACAGGATCACTTCCAGATTATTTGATCAATCATTTCGAGATTATTTCTGGACCAATTTGAAATAAATTCAGGAACACTTCACTAATATTTTAGGTATTATTTGAGGAAAACTTCGGAATCGTTTCTAGACTGTTTATGTTATACCTAAAATACTCGCGACGCGATCCATAAATAAATTATTCTCAATAGGTCCCGAAATAGTCTCCACAAGTGATCGCGGAGGTATTTCGAAATAGCTTCAAATTAGTTTCGAAAAAATTTTGAAAATTTTTCCGAAGTTGTACCCAAACTAACCGCGAAGTGAGCCTGAAATAGTACCAAAATGATTCCGACAATAATCTAGAAGTGAGCCTGAAATTTCCCCCAAAAACGCTCCCAAATGGTTTCGAAATGATTCTAAACATTCGAGGAGTCTACTTATCCGTACAGAAAGAGCGGTCTAGTTTTTGTGTCCGGGAAATCATCATAGTGCTTATGGAGATGTGCTCTCCATGGTCACGACCAATGATTTTGGGTACCTGGCACTGTTGAGAAAATATTTCGCTTAAGACCTGCTGTCTGAAGATTAAGGTTTCAGCTATAAGAAGTAGCCAGCTTTGTGGTCCCGATACAGCAAGTACGTTAGATCCTGGCTGCTAATCGTTACGTTATTTACGAAAGTAGGCGAGAGTGACTGGCTCTACTTCGAACTGTATAAAGTAATATTTTTAACTTTTACCTATTCAGACTTAGCCCATGTAACCCTGTTGTATATTCCTCATCCGAGACAACTCGGTACGAATAAAATATTTCCTTTTCAAGTGTGCAATTCCTTCTAACAGATATATACACATGGTCTGAACCGAAGTAATACTGCAATAACCACGACTACTCTTCCGTCAAGACATCACCCAATGGTGGTACAAAACCATCTTTCTCTCATATGTCAACTTAGGAGACTTGTTTGATGCTATGCCCAGCAAAGTAAAACATTGGGACATTTTAAGGAGGTTATTGCCTGAAGTCTTCTTTTTTTCCTTCCTTCCAAGATACTCTATAGAAGCTGTCAAATATTCTACTGATTTACATAAATTTGAGTTTTTTGCAACTAAAGAGAGATTAGCCATCTTCTTGAGGATAGCTTTTTGAAACTTATAGATTTTTACTTCGATGTTCTTTTTGTCTAGCAGTTTCTTCATGATTTAAGACTGAAATTATTCGTAAGGCAATTGTGCGAGTAAAGCATACAGCTAACACCTTCCTTGAGAACTGCCTTCATTTCTTATTTTAGTTTCATTCGTCATCGAAACTTATGATAAGGTAAAAGATGGAATCAAAACATCAAAAACTTTAGAAAAAAGTTTTTCAATTTCTGTCATTAAAAGCTTATCAGCGAAATTTCATCTGCTCACAGATGCCGTTCGGAGTCGGCATACAATGTGTAGGTTCCGTATTGTCAATTAGAAAATTGGAAGAAAAGCTCCGCCTCAATCCCCTCAGCATTTATTTATTAAAATTTTTGTTTGCCAAGAAGATGGAGTTATGCCATTACAAAGGATTCTGATAGGTGTTTTCAGTTTTGTCATTGAGCAAACTTCTAATAACATTATGTACCCATTCAGCCTATATGATATCATCACCTCTTTCCAAAAAATATCAATTTTTAAGCATTTGTCATGTTTCTACACATTTTAGCAATTCATTTTGTGAATGTGTATCGCATACGTTCATATCACCAATCTTAAAATGAGATCAGTATATGACGAACTATGGAGCGAGTGTGACCGTAGTTACTTTATGCGCATTGATGTAAACTAATTGAAATAACGTAAAAAGCTGTTTAGAGGTGGTAAAAGGGAGACGGACATTTTTTGTATTTCTTAATGGGTCTTATATCGACATAGAATCCTTTGTTTTTTTTTTTTTTTGTTATTAAATATCTACTTCAATTCATTTCTAAAAAAATCCAATTCTATTTCCTAAAAGCTTTCATGCAAATAAATCAACACATTTCCGCACATAGCCAATAGTCGCACAAAATCATTCCCATATAAGCTTATCGTCTTTTCGATCAACTCTAATGACGCTCGCAATTGAGCTCTCACATACAATAAAATTGACGCCACTGTGTCTACCATAAATGGTAGCCATGTGGCAGCTGTCACTATGCGCGATACCAGCTGAGTAGCTAAATATTTTAGCCAATTTTCAAATCGTACGACAAGTGAATGTCAATGATTGTTATTGTAGCAGTGACGGCACGCTTTGCGGCTTCACAAACAATAGACCGCAATTTTTTGGGTTAACAACTTTAAGTGTTTTTATACTAACGTCGAATGTCAAATATGGAGAACCGCAGACATACATACATACTAATTTATGTATGTATGTATGTACAAAGTCATCAACAGCTATTTGCATATAGTAAATGCTTTGTATTCTTGCCGACAACTGACCTTCGTTCAAACACGCCTATTGTGAAGTGCTAAATAATTCTAAGTTTGTAGCAAATTTTATTAGATTTTTCCAATTTATTATGTGAAATTTTAAATTTCGTGAGTAACATTATTGAAAGTTATAGCCCTTATATGTTGGTATGCGAGATTAGGTTAGGTTGGACTGCCCGTTCAATGCAGAACTCCCCATAGACTGAATGTGTCCATAGTGTAGCTAAATGCTTGAACTCGCCAGCACAGGACACAAACACAGAATGTGCTCAACCTTTTCTTCCTGCAGCCCACACTTCCTACATCTGCTGTGACTGACGAGGCCTACTTTATAACTAAAGCACGCTAGCAGGCAGTGTCGAGTTAGTATGACCATCATGAACCTTAGGTCTTATTTGTAAGTCTGACATCGTAGGATTTCAACAAAACCCAAGAAACTTTGCAGCTCCGCGCTCCTTTCCATGCCTTTCCTATTTGATGAATTATATGAAACTCCTGCTCCTTTTGATTACTACCCTCGATTCATCAAGTGCTGCAACTCATGCGCCTTATCGGAACCTTCTTTCTCTTTATGACCGGAAACCCAGTATAGATGTATGGTTCGACCTGAGCGAAGTTTCTCCAATGCTTCTTTGCATTATTTTGACGCGACTGCAGCTTAATCACGCTTCCTCCACACTTTATGGTTTCTTCACGGCTATAATTTCCGCCTGAAAGACGCTGCAGTTATCTGGCAGCCTGCAGGGTCTACTTATTTCTGGATCGACGCAGTAAACAGCACACCCGACCCCTTCCGTTAGTTTAGAACCATCGGTATATGCGTGTTTAACATATTCTGCTATTTCTGTACCTAGGCACCAACCCTCCAGCTCAATTGTGGCTCCAATATCTCTTTATAAGCTAAGGCTCCGGACCTTAGTTTCCGTTTGCCCGTTATAAGATGGCGCTATTCTGCAATGGCCAAACGGACTGTACTCAAATTTTTGGTCATTAAGTGTGCAGGCGGGATGTGTAGAATTTCATGCATGCATCCTAGCATCCTCTTCCATGCATACAGTGCCGCGGTGGCTTTATTTGCTCTCTCTCCTAGATACTTAGTGCTGTACTTTTTTTGTAGTTACTCTTCCATGCTAAGGGTTAGTCATGTTTGGGACCTTATATTTCCTAGTAAATAATGCTAAATCGGGTCTTTACGCGTTAGCGATTAACCCGAATTCCAGATGCTCAAGCATATACAGCGCCTGATCCATCAGATTGTTGGTAGACATCTGCCGCCTATGATGACTGAAACGTCATCTGCATACGCCGTGAGTCTGACTGGTCCTCTGCCGAACTCCCATAAACAATAATTTGATGACCAGCGTCCACAGCAATGGTCATAATACCATACCTGCGACGTTTCTGCTTACAGATGTTGTGACCTCGCAGAGACCCCATCGATGAAAATGTAAGTTTCTAACAACCAAATTTAGTGTATAAACTTAATTGAATATCTTTTTTTGCATATGTTCGGAAATATTTACAGTTAACTAAAATCTACCACTTAAGTGTTCTAAGTAAATTGATGTGTATCCGTGCGAATGAGCGCTCGCACCTTCAACAATTTTACTAGCGTTGCTTTACTTCAGTGGTGCACTCACGAGCTTCATAAGGCTTCGGAAAACTATCAGCGTTCACCTTCATGTCGTATGAGCGCAGCGACAGAGCTTCGGTTAACAGCAAAGATTATCGAAAATAAAGATGTTGCAGGGACGAAAAATCGTGGGAAGCAAGCTTCACAAAACTTCTGGTAGGTCACATTCACCACTTACCACAGCAGAATTGGTTAACTACCACTGTCTGTATTTGGTATTTAATAATTATTTATACACTTTTTATTCAGCTAATGTGTTCAGAATTTACATTTTTTTTTTTTGTAGTTTTAGACAATCAGTGTATTTTGTGGGCTTAAATTATGTTAAAAATTGTATTAAAGTTTTTGGTGTGGTGAAAGTGACCTACTAGAATTTTGTTACGCTCCGCTGCTTTCCACCGAAGTTTGCATCTGCAACATCTTTATTTTCGATAATTTTTATCAAAAGTCAATCACTTCCAGCTTGTACTGCAAGTAGTAATCATCTCTTGTGATATTTCTATGCTCAAAACTACTCCATGTTAACACATACTGCTACAAAAAGAAGTTGCTTTGGTGTTCGAAGCTCTTCCGGCGTTGGACACCACTGCTTTAATTCCACTTTTACAGCACAGTATTTTAACTGTACTTACAGCGTTTTTAAAATGAATGCATTTTTTATGCTTAGACTTTGCTAAGTGAACAAGTTTTTAAAATTTTTACAAGCGTTCGAAATATGATGGAAAAGATAAATGAAGGGAAGGAGAAAAAGGGGAAAAAAGGAAAAACAGAGAAAAAAAAATAAAAAATATATCACCATAAATAGTAAAAGGGAGTTTTAGATGAGAGGCAAAAGAAGTGGATGTAGAAAAACAACAATGAATTAGTACAACTACAAACAAACGTTTGTAAATTTGTTTGAAAGTGAAAACAGGCCTAAAGTTGGTTGTACGGAAAGCGATCTAGCGCTACGTCGGAAAGGCAGTATGCTGCTTCCTTGTTTACTTACGCAATGCTCGGTGTTGATAAGCCTAGTACTGTGTTTACCCGAACCCAAACCCTATATTTGCTAACCCTTTTATGCAAATGAAATGAGCTGTTTGGTTTTCGCTTTCGAATTATTGATACCGATTTTAAAACTCATCTTTGGATACCTCTCCCGAAATTCTTAGACATGCTTAAGCAGTCGAACGCAACAGGCAACCTCGGAGTTTGAGTTGGGTGAAAGCTTAGTATTATTATGACACGAAGAGAAAAAGAGAACTCCTGAAAGTGGTACCAGTAAATTTTGTGCATGACTGGTTCATGACCGTACAGGTTTCCTTCTGCCTGAACAACCAAGAACGTTTAACCTGTTTATAAACCTAGGAACCTAGCCTTGGGCAATTCGATACATAAAAAATGATAAAAGAAAAGAAGAAAATGTAAAGATTAAACAGCAGAAGATGAGGAAGAAAAATAGCAGTATAACAAAAATATGCATAATGAAGTGGACAATAATAACGATGCTTATGATAATCGTCACAGTTGCGCAGACAGAGCAAAAAAAGGAAAGGAACTTAAGGGAAAGTAAAGAAAAACATAAAAAGATAGGCGAGTAAAGAAAAAATTTGAAGATTAGAAACAGGAATCGTTGTTATCAATATGTTGTCGAAGGGTTAACGGTATATTATCGACGGAATATATGGGTGTGTTATCCACTGCTCTTCGAAGAATATATGGGGTATTATTGACGAGTTTAGACGAGTTATCTATATGTTATTGAAGTGCTATAAAATGTCTATCGATTACAATAGTGCCGATGGGTTATTAATTTTCTATTCCCGAGTTATGGGTTCTTTTTTGTATCAAAAAGCTATGAATTTTTACCCAAACGTTTTTTATATGTTTTCAAAAAGCTTACTAAACGTTGTCGCTTTGTTATCGAAAAGTTATCAATATGCTAGCAACATATTATGAATAAGTTATCGATGTTTTACCAATTTGTTGCCTGCGTAGTATCGATTTCTTAAGAAATAGTTATTGATATCTTATCCAAAAGTTATCAATTTACCATCGGAGTGTTACTAATTTGTTATCGATTTATTCTCGACAAATTATCGGCTTGTTTTCGAACAGTGATTGGTTATATCCGAAAAGTTATCGATATGTTATGAAGAGATTTTAGAAATGTTTCCAACATGTTTTATGCCAACTCCAAATGATAGCCGCAAGTCCGATGAATTTTCACTGAGAAGCTTTTCAACAGCGGAAATACACTCGGAGTGTATGCTCAACCGCTGTGTAGGGAGCGACCCTGCTTAGGCACATTTTTTCTTACTGAAAAAAAAAGAAAAATATTTTCTAATATTCGATGTTACTTTTCCCGGGACTACAACCCAGGATCTGTGGTGAAATAGGCGAAGCAAGCTACCACCACACACCATGGCGGTGCATCCTAAAAGTCTCGCAGACAGTGCCACTTATCAGATAAAAGGTTTCTTTAGTAGCGTCAGCCATGTTGTTGTTGCTGTTGTTGTAGCGATAAGGACACTTCCCAAAGGCCTTGGGGTGTATTATCGATGTTGATGGTCCTTTGCAGGATGCAGATCCGGTACGTTCCGGTAACAAGCACAATAAAGGTACCAGCTCGACCATCGCGGTAACGATTTGGTATGACGATATAAAACCCTCTAGGTCGCCAGAGCCTCGGCTATTAATGAAACAGGATTCTTCACGGATAGGTGAGGTTGACAATTGGGCTGGAGAAGCTATAGATTGCGCTGGCAATCCCTTGAGAGTGTTGCGCTACACAACGCCTTGAATCAGTTTGGTATTTTAGTCGCCTCTTACGACAGGCATACCTACGGTAGGTATATTCTAAGCCCCCTAGTCTAGGAGGGCGTCAGCCATGTCTTAGTGGACATTGTTTTTTACTTCCATTCAGAATGTTGTAGGTTGAAGTCTTAGAAAATGTAAAGGAAAACCGACAAGCACGCTTTATTTTCCGATATCTTAGTAATAGATATTTGTTTTTAGATTGCCTGCAAAAATTTTTTGATTACGCGAAACGGCCGTCCTAAGCCGTTCAGGTACAACAAGGTTTCATTCAAGGCAACTTATTCCTATCACAGTTCCTATTAATTTTTAATTGCATAAATTCTATTTTCTGTTTGAAACTCCCTGAATATGGTACCGAAACGCGTAAAAGAAAAGGTTTTAAAGCTTCCGCTTCTCATTGAAAGCAAATTCCTTTCTACGAGACCTTCTTATATACATAATATAAAGAGTTTAGAATATCTACAGTCCTGATCTGGTCTTATATTCATAATATAAAGAGTTTAGAATATCTACAGTCCTGATCTGGTATCTGTCTAATAATATTATGTGCAAGAAAAGAGTGCTGAAACTTGCTGGCCACGCAAGTCAGACAGCACAGACATCACCGTAGTCAGGTGTTCTATCGTCTCATTTTAAGAAAGTCATGCATAGCTCGATATACGGAGTAGAGAACTCAGACTGAAAACATAATAAGGCCGCCACTTTCCTTTTTCAAAGCATGTTTTAATATGGGTAGAAGCATAGGCAACAAATTTATTGCACCTTAACTGTCATAAGTGTTTCACCCAAGTAAGCCTCTGCAGACTTGACCGTAGCCAAGTGGTCTTACGTTTCATTTTGCGAATGTCGCTATTCCCCTTTCTCGAAGCACTTCTAATGTAGGTAGACGTCTAAGCAATGCTTTTGTTGCGCCTTGGCTGTCATCATAGTTAGACATATTTCTGTCTTTTCAAAATACTATACACAACTTTACAAATGTCCAATGTGGTCCTATTAAAACCTTTCCGAGATGGTCGGGCGTATACATTAAGGGTCTTTGTAACCGAAACCTACCGGATCTATATCCGGAAAAGGACCATCAACATCGATAACACTCCCTAAAACCTGCGGGGTGTGTCTTTAGCACTGCAAAAACAACAACAACAACAAAAATTTGTAAGAAGTGATTTTGTGACGGCTTCGAAGTGAAGTGAAAAATCTCAATTGATGTGACAGCACTGTTGAGCACAGTTGTGTTTTTTCTTTGTTGCAGATATAGATATTTACTCATATATACTTATGTATATGTCTTAGTATGTATGTTTAGTATGCTCACCTGTTGGCAATTGGTGGGCGAGCGTGTTGCATGCAAATTTGTATTTTTCTGCTGCCAAAAAAAAATATATTGTGGGTGGGTAAGTATGAAAATGTTGCCGTTGTTGTTGTTCAATAAACAATGTGCTTTTTTTGGCGCCTATATCTATATATGTACGCACAAACATACGTATACACATATATACCGTCGGTTATTTGTGCTCAGAGTATGCAAAACATTTTAGCAAATTGAGTTGCCACCAAATGTGGCAAACACGTTAGTGAAAAAGCAACAAACAAAAGAAAACAAAGAAAAACACAACAAATGCATATGCAAATGGTACTTTCAAATGAAAAGAACACTAAAAATTACAACAACAATAGAAGCTCATACTATCAAAACAAAGTGAACAAATGTGGGCTAATACAATTTTATTGGCGTACGTGAGTACATTACTAGCTCCCTGTGTGTGTTGTTCTTGTTATTATTATTATATTTTTTTTGTTGATTTTCTAAAACACATACTCGCACTCTTTTGTTTTTTGTTTTCATTGTAAGAAATACCATTTGCAATATCCTATTTCCCAATGTGGCAAGCAACTCAATTGTTTACATACATACGTGCAACATATTGCAACCATTATGGCAGCCAATTACAAAAACAATAATTAACGCTTTGTGCTGGTGTTGTTGCAGTTGGGAGTAATATTGCTTTCGCAGTTGTTACTATTATTATTTGTCATTTCTGTTGTAATTTTAGTTACTTTTGTTATTTATTGCCTATTGCCACATTTTTTTATGTATCCGCTAGTCCGCAAATTAATTATTTTGCTTAACATTACAAATTAATTTAATTTTATGGTTGTAGAATACACCAAATGTAACAAAGAAATGTGTTATGTTGTCCTATTTCTTCCCTGTCTCTCTCCACTCCATATGCTTCTGTTTCCTCTCTCTGTCCCTGCTGTTGTTGTTGTTGTAGCGATAAGGACACTCCCCGAAGGCCTTGTGAGGTGTTATAGATGTTAATGGTCCGTTGCCGGATGCATATCCGGTACGTTCCGGTAACAAGCACCATTAAGAATCCAGCCCGACCATCTCGGGAAAGATTTAGTATGACCACATGAAACCTTCAAGGCCAAACCCGGCCCATCCACCCCCTAGATCAATTAGGAATTTGGGGTCGCCAGAGCCTCGGCTGTTAAAGTAATAGGATTCGCCACGGGTAGGTGAGTTTGACAATTTTGGAGAAGCTATATTTTGTGCTGGCAACACCTTGAAAGGGTTGCGCACACGACCCCTTGAATAAATTTGGTATTTTAGTCGCCTCTTACGACAGGCACACCTGCCGCGGGTATATTCTCCTCCCGCTCACTTCCGTTTCCTCTTTCTTTTTCTCACTCTCTCTCCCTCTTGCCAAACGCTTCTTTGCTCTTTCTATATACTCTCCCAACCACCCTCCTTTTTTTTTTCTTTTTATTCTTCCTCCTCGCCAAGTTACAAATATCACCCAAGTCACATCCAGCTAATCATTGTTGATTTATTTTTACTTTCGGGAACCTGTAGGCTATCCGCCAAAAACTTCGTGCCGATCTTGTGTGTCATCAACTACGTCGTCTCCACTAGAGTTTTAGTAAAACGTTAGACAGACCTCGTTAGATATATCCGTCGCCAACTGCCTGATAACCGATGACTACGCAATATTTACACATAACAGTAGTTAGGATGAGACCGCGAAAATATCAAGTACCACCAAGAAAACTGGGACAGCTTCACAAAGTTCGCTAATAATTCTTCCGCTGCGGTACTTACGCAAGGCTTGATTTATTTCGGTAGCTAAAATACCGATATTTTTTTTTTTAAATTAAAACCCTCTTCTCTAATTCTGGGCCATGGAGCTCCATTAATGCAAAAAGTAACTTATCGTCTTGGTCGAAAAATAAATATAATTTAAAAAACGCCCAAATATCCGCTTAGATATTTGATATTGATAGCACCGTAGCACAGAGGTTTGTGTCTCGGCTATTGTAGCGAGTTATTTAACCACTGCCGCAAGTCTTCAATAATTGCCGCTAGATGGGCCCAACTCGCCTTTTCGCGCCTAGCCTTCAGAGTTACAAACAAGCATACATACAAGTGAAGCTGATATAAGCGTGTTAAAAAAGTATATTTCAATTTCTTAATTTTTTTTATTCGAAATTAAATTTGCATCATCAACTTACCATTGATCACTTGTTTTCCGGTTGTGTGCAGGTTTTCCAACAGTTTTGTCTTGTTGAGGGTTTTGTGGCTACGCTTTGTCTGTCACCGGTTGCTATTTGACATTTGCTTGCTGCTATCAATTGGCATTTAATAATTTATTTTCTGTTGTGGTCCCCTTTTCGTTTTATTTATTCTTATTGTCAATTTTGCACTTTATTTAATGTTTGCTATTGTTGTCGCTATAAGTTTATAAATTGCCTATACCTCACTGGAATGTCAGCTGCAGCATTTATTTTTGCTAAATTTGCATTTCATTGCGCACGAAAAAAAAAAAATATATTTTTTGGAAACACATTCGACACTTACAGGCATACATACATACATAATACAAAATTCGCCTAACACCTGACGCTCTGTTTGTTAATTGGAAATATGCGCTTACCTTTCACAGCTGCGCTCTGGCGCCCACACAGCAACATTTCTAGCGCAGCTTTGCGGCATTCGAACGCATTTAATTGATCGCTTTACTTGTAATTACACTTTTGTCGGCTTGGTTTCCGATTATATTTTTTTCACTACCTATAGCGTGAGAGGAGGTTCGTAATATCTACTAACGCGCAATAAGAACGAAAATACTATAACAGTCGTGTAATTGAATCAATATATATGTAGACATTTCCCACTTTAGCCTCTTATGATCTCTAATTGTTGCACTGCGACCATTTGTCTTTGTGCCCTCATCTTCTTCACAGCACCTCATCCAAGCCGACTTCCTTTATAAAGCCTAGAAGTTCCCTTGGCTTCAGGGTTTGAATGTATGAGTGCTCTAGCCATGGCAAGCCCAAAAACCTAGCCCTACGTCTTAAGATTGCGTCGCATTCCAACTTGATATATTTAACCTCCCCTGCAGTCCAATCACAGAATTGGCAGGTTACATTTGATTGTATGCGCAATTTCTGCGTACGACTGTTTAGTCTGCAATGACCTCTAAGAATAGCTACGAGAGTTCTTAGGCCTATGATTGCCCCATAGCAATTTGTCCTATAGCTTCCTAACAGTAACTTAGATTGTCTTAAACTTCGCGCATTGCGTCATGCTCATTTCTCTGTTCCCTCTCAACTATCAATAAATGCCCCTAATTGCCTAGGGGCCAACTGGTAGAAGCGGCTCAGTAGTAATTGTTCCCGCGGTAGTCACTCACTACCCTCAACTAACATAATGAACTACGTGGCCCTAGTTGTCATGGAGTCAAAATGTTGCTTCCGTCAGAGGCTGCAGTCAAAGGTGACTCCCAAGTACTTTACTTCTAGTGCTAAGCCATTTTTTATTATTGCTCTTAGGGCCGGTAGAACTCTCCTTTTATGAAAGGAATGTTGGCCGTCTTTGAGGGGTTGAGGATAAGTCCCACATTGTCACATCATCTCTTTGTTATGCTTGCTGCTTGCTATATGATACCACATAGTCTGCTCTCAAATTTACCCCTTGCAATAATTACTGTATCATATTCTTTATCCTGGCATCTGATACCATTGCTTGATAGCTTTTACAGGAATTCATCCACTATTTGGCTCCGCAGAAGGTGTGACAGAACGAATCACCCCCGTGGTATTGACATGAATTGCGCTGTTCTCCACCTGGATAGGCCCCTCATTTCCTTCTCTGTTGTCTTATATTTACGCTTTCCTTAGACTTATTGTCGAAGCACTGTTTCCTCCACTTCAAACATCCTCGGAATTTCGATAGACAGTTGATGGAGAGCTGTGTCCATCAACTTTCTAGCTCCGTAGACGTACTGCCTACTGGGTAGGGGCCAACTACCGAGGGCGTTCCACCTGGTCTCGTGATCCATTGTCATCAAGACAAAGAAGGTTGGACTTATTGGTTTGAAGGACTTTGCTTGTAGAGTAGTCCTTTTTATTTATTTTTGGTATAAATGCGAGTGTTGAGAGAAAAGTTCTTCGAAAGATTTATGGAACTCTATGCGCTGGCGATGCCGAGAACCGAAGAAGATTTAACGATGAGCTGTACGAGCTCTACACATACATCGACATAGTCCAGCGAATTAAAATGCGCTGGCTAGGCCATATTAAGCGAATGAAAAATGACGCTCCGGCCAAGAAAGTGTTTATAGGACCATGTGGAAAACGATTTAAACTCCCATGGTGCGACCAATTGGCACCGGTTTAAACGGTTAAGCGCCAATTAAGTAAGTAAGTAATAACTACGACTTTTGAACTTCTCCACACCGTGGGTATATAGGCCGCTGCCAAACTATCTTTCAAGATCCTGGCGAGGTATGGGATAAGCTGAGGCCCTTGCTGTATTAGCGCTGGATAGATGCCACCCACGCTGGAGATATGTATTTCCTAAGGGATTCCACTGCCCATCTGCCTTTCGTTTCCAAAAAAAAAAATGCTATTGGACCAGTGCCGGTCTGGGGGGTTGTTCCCTATATGGGAAACACAAGTGCCGGTACTGGCGGGGATGCATCGGAAAAATGCCAATACAGCAGTGCTCTTGTTCGCTCTTTTTGTAGGAAGTTTAACTGCTAGATTCATCTCTCTCTGTGCTTTGTCTAATGCTTTGTGAAGCAGAAATTTTAAGAACTGTTCTTTTCCGTTTTTCTTATCTCAGCTCAGTAGACCTGAACTTCAAAAATATTTTTCTTCGTTTAATGTGGAAGCGGCAGCCGAGGTGTGGTAGTAGCGTTCCTTGCCTACAACCCAAATGTCTTGGATTCAAGTCTCGGTTCAAGAAGCAAAAAATTTAAAAATAAGTTTTTTAAATTAGAAACAGTTTTTCTCACCGGGGTCGCCCCTCGGCCGTGGTTTTGCAAACACTACGAGTGTATTTCTGCCTTGAAAAGCTTCTCAGTGAATATTTATCTGCTTCAAGCTGCCGTTCGAAAAGGGCGTAAAACACATACATAAGTCCTGTCTTGCCAATATGTAAGAAAAATTAAAAAGGTGCGCTTTGAAAATTGGAAACAATCTTGGGCATAATCTTTTTAGAGCGCTTTGTATTTTTTATACATAGATACATATCCTCTTTTTATTTCTATTCAAATAAAAAGAGTCTGATTTCACATATGTCAAAAATAAGATCTATTTGTATTGAACATGTTTGAAATCAAACCACGCATTAAGAGATTCTGGTAAAGTAATGAAACTCGGTGGATTGGATTAACTTTTTAACTCAAAATAAAATAAAAATCTTATATATTATTTTTAATTGCTGTTTTTATGTACGGGTCCATCTTTCGCTCTTATTTAGAACCAAATCTATGAATAAAGTTTTGGTTGTAAAGATAATAGAGATTTTATTAAAATAATTTGTTAAAAATAAGCGATTGTGAGCACACAAATAAATCTATTTGTGCTATGCCATTGTTGTGAATATTTGCACTGCATTACCGGCCGTTGCTACCATACGCCAGATGGCAGCGCAAGCTGTACGTTTTAATTGATTGATATAACAGCTGATTTCTGTTGATATTTCATACGATACTTTTATACGGTCCGGCTCGTATCATATATATCATTTAAGGGCATCATTCTCTATTACGAAACGAACGTTCGTTTCGCCTCAGAGACGAATCGCTAGTTTATTTGCACTATGCTAAACGACGGCAACGTATTATTTCACAGTTTCTTTCGCCTGCCTGTTTGACATTAAGTAATAAACGAAAATGACAGAGAATAATATTGCTAGAGGAAATCGTTTGGAGACGAATCGTTCGTAATACAGAATGAAGCCCTAAGGGATTATAATTTCGCTCGAAAGGGTTTGATTTTTTCCTTTGATTAATTCCACTATGATTTCAACGCATCTAGCGGCTGTGGGCCTGGTTGAGGCGTTGATATATGAGTTTGTTATATTTTTTTGCATTAACGACATTTGACCTTTTATTGGCCTTTGCATGTGTATAGAAACGTTAATGCCTGTGCGTGCCAAATTTATTTGAGTGCTTTTGTTGATATTTTTAATGTGGCGTTGTAATTGATTTGTACTTTAATTATTGCAAATGCCTGAAATGTGCGTTTATTTTTAATCAATACAGAGACGCGTTCCCGCCGCCAACATGGCTATGAACGCCACATTTTAACATAATTGAAAAACAGATGAAAATGTATTTGTAAAACACGCACAGCGTAAACACCCACATAAGCTTGGATATATTTTTGTATGTTTTAAGCCATCAGTCGTTTCTGGTTGCACCTGTTTTGGTAATTGTTGTTTTTTTTTTTACATTTAACTACATCAACACAAAATGTATTGCTTTTTTGTTCAAATTCAAATTATAAATATTTATTTTCAAACGGATTGGAATATAGTAACTGCCACACATTTGTAAGTACATACATATATAGGGTGGCCAGGGCCGGACTTACCACTAGGCTGACTAGACTGTAGCCTAGGGCGGCAAAGTTTTGGGGGCGCCAATTAGGGGGCGAACAATTTTTAGAACCTAACGACAGAATAATCTATGATTCGGAAATCAAATGTGTAAGGAAAAAACTATTTTGGATAATCATTTATGTCTCAAATAAAGGAAAATAATGGTTATGAACAAAACATCGATGGGGATTTCAGTTACTCGAAAAGAGCTTATAATGACTATAACAGATTTTTGAACATTTCACTGTTTGAACGAAAATTGGTTTGAACGAATAAGGTCTATAATTTTTTCACTCCATCCACTAAACGATGGGTAATTCTGCAGTCTTCTGTTCCAGAAAGTAATAAAATAATAAGTTTGAAATCTTTATCAACCACTAGATGGTCGGCCAGAAATGAAGCTGTCAAAACACTCGATAAGTTTTATCCGGAAGTGATTTCTTTGTTACAAAAGATGGAGAATAACGAAACAGAAAAACCTTTGGTGCGAAGCCAAGCCAAAGGAATCCGGGATAAATTAGAATCTCTTGAAACAGTCTTTATGGTTGGTTTTTGGCATTTTATTCTTTCACGTTTGGAAGCAGTCAGTAAAAAGTTGCAATCTGTTTCTATTACAATGGACCAAGTAATTCAATTGTACGATGGACTTCTTAATACTGTTAAAATGATGCGTAATGATTTTGACATTTTTGAAAAAAAAAAGCCCTTGAGGTATCAGTCATTAAAGAACATAAGACTTGTCAAAACAGGAAAACTCAGTTTGATGAAAAAAAGAAGGAGATGTAACATTGTTGGCAAGAGAAGACCTGAGAGTAAATTCTTTTAATGTTATCATCGACAATTTACTCTGCAATCTAGGAGAAAGGAGATCAGGATACAAAAACATTTTTGAGACATTTTCTGCGCTCATTGAATTGAATACTTTAAGTTCTGAAAACCTTCGTGAGCAAACAAAACAGTTGTATGAATTTTATCACGAAGACTTGGAAACATCCTTTGAGGATGAGTTAATTCATTTTAAAATACACTGCATGGAAATACAGATATCCAATTTTTCACCAACAGAAATGCTAAAATTTTTGCGGAAAAATGATCTTCAATTGGTGTTTCCAAGCGTCGAAATAGCTTATAGAATACTTGTATGCACTGCAGTAACAAACTGAAAATATAACAGCCTAGGGCGGCAAATACCTCAAGTCCGGCCCTGAGAGTGGCAGCTATATTACAAAAATGTATGAGTAGTGTGTGCATAGGCATATACCTACTTAAACCGATAACAAACATTAACATCTCGATAACAAATCGATAACACGCAGTTCGGTTTCGGTTCCGGCTATATTTTTCCCACACTACATTCTATTTAACCCCATATAGCATATTACTTCCGAAGAATGCGGCTGTGCTTGCGCTTACCTTAATCTTACATTCGGTATTCCCGCATATCGTGGAGCAAAGATGTACACACATTAATAATAGATATAGCTTAGAAAATTTCACTCTTTAAAAAGGTATTCCAATAGAACTTTAGCCGATATATATATACCTGTATTAAATATATTCAAATCGGACTCTGCATCAACTTTTAAAATGAGGAAATATTAAATCGAAACCTTGAACTCCAGTTGCAGAATTGATTCCACATTAAACACAATACACCCTCACATGCACTTGACCCCTAACCCATACCAACACCCTTCTCCAGAATCCTACCCCGAAAATAAACGATTTCAAGCCAAAAAGTTTGGTGATATATGAGACCATAATTTTATAAATTGCAATGTGAATAGCTAAACACAACCAAAGACTACCCCACATACTTGAGTCCATATGTGAGTCATTTAGTGGTTACGACAAAAAAAGTACATATTTGGTTTCAATTATACGAATATTTGCTACTACATTGACATAACAAGAAAATATTTGTGAGGCACAAAATAAACGGACAATGTAAATAGAATAAAATGGGCAAAAGATGTATGAATTTTCGCCTAACTGGCTACACGAATGGATACTCATATTTTTCAGTACCATGAATATGTACGTACTTTCTAATTAAATATGTGTATTGAGGTCTTGCGTTTAGTATTTAAGGTTGCCAAAAGTAGCTGCACCCTGGCTATGAGCTCTTTGACAAGAGAAGACAGTGATATACGTATGCATACTGTGGGGCTAATAAAAGTTCGATAAGACGCATGCACATATTTTAGGCGGCCGCCGTGGTTCGATGATAGCGTGATCCGACTATCACACTGAAGATTCTGGGATCACGCCATGGTAAAGCAAAATCAACGTTTTCGAAACAAGTTTTTTCAATTAAAAAAAGTTTTTCTAAGCGCGGTTTCCCCCGGCAGTGATTTGGCAAACGCTTCGAGTGTATTTCTACCATTGAAAGCTTCTCAGTGAAAACTCATCTGCTTGGTAGATGCCGTTCGAAGTCGGTTTAAAACATGTAGGTCCAGTCCCGCCAATTTGTGAAACATTAAAATGCAATCGACGCAAATTAGAAGAGAAGCTTAGCCTTAAATCTCTTCGGAGATTATTGCACCTTACATCTATGTGCACATAATTGCAAGAACAGACGCCGGGCCTAACTTAGCGTGCTCTGTTCTAAATGTAGGCGGTGCCACGCCCGTTTTCCAAAATTTTAGCAAATTTCTATTTTTCATAATAAGGTCAACATAGTAAGTTGTATCACTTTATCTGAATTGTAGCTTTTTTACAACTTTATATATACATTAAGTTAAAATGAACGAAATCGGATGGCGACCACGCCCACTTTTAAAAACAAGTCTAATGGTAACAAAAAATTCAATAAATTTGCTATGCGTAACTCATCAACTCCGTATGGATAAAATGTGGCAAAGCACGAAAATTTAAACATTTTTAAAATGCGCATGGCCGTTTTTTAATTAATCTCTCTATAATATTATTAAAACCATACATCGAACAAAAATCGACCTACATATCCTAATGAAATTTGGTATAAGGATTGTTTTTGTGACAAGATCTATTTTTTGTAAATATGAAGGATATCGATTGGAAGAAAAGGCTGCTTTCTATATCCAGCATCCTTCCGTTTGTGCTTCACTCCTTCTGTTGAAACGATAAGTTGAGCAAAAATGTAATATTTTCACCTAATTGAGTACAAGGGTCTTTCTGAACTCAAGATCTATCTGTATTGAAAATGCTTTAAAGAAAACCACGCCTACTTTTTCAATATCCAAAAATGTGACAATACATTAACAAATACTGGCAAAGTAATGAAACTCGGTGGATTGAATTAACTGTTTAACTCAAAATAAAATAATAATAAAATAAAATAACACACAAATTAGCAACAACTTTTAGTCTTCATTAATGCTTATATAAATTTTTTGGAATTTAATATAGAAAGAATATCACAACGTTCCATTATGGAATCACCAGGTGAAGTAAATAAACAAAGACAGACGATGTACGCTATCTGTTAATTATCTCCCCCAGCTGGTTAGGGGATCAGAATATACCCGCGGTAGGTATGCCTGTCGTAAGAGGCGACTAAAATACCAGATTCAAGGGGCTGTGTAGCGCAACCTTTCTGGTTGCCAGCTCAATATATAGCTTCTCCAAACCCAATTGTTAACCTCACCTATCCGCGGCGAATCCTGTTTCACTAACAGACGAGGCTCTGGCGACCCCAAGCTCCTCATGGAACTTGGGGGTAGGGAGGGAGGGAATGGCCTGAAGGTTTAATGTGGCCACATAAATCGTTCCCGAGATGGTCGGGCTAGCACCTTAATGATGCTATGGTACCGGAGCGTACCGGATTTGTATCCGGCAAAGGACCATCACATCGATAACACTCCCCAAAGCCTTCGGGGAGCAACCTTATCGCTACAACAACAACAACAACATGTACGCTATCTGAAACGGTAGGGATGTATTTTCAACGGTGAGAAGAGCGTAAAATTTTTACCCGCTTTGAAAAAATAGGAGCAGAAAAATTAATACCTTGCTACGAAGGCCATTACAGAAACTGTTTTTTTTTTTTTTTATATCACTGTCACTTAATGCCAAACAAAAGGGGATATAGAGGACCAGGGCGAGTGTGGCATCGAATAAAATGAAAAAACTTTAACTGTTATGAGCAGTGAAATTCATTAATGCGTCTAAAGTAAACTTACCTCAACTTCAACTGAAGTTGAAACTTTCATCAAAAACCGGGCATGAAAGGGAGAGGTGTTATCTATTATTTAGTTGAGTTATAGTAACTTTGCGCACTTAAATGGGTTTCGGGTTCGGTGAGAAGTTTTACAGTGGCACTTGGAAGTGACCATATTAATTCTAAATGTGTTTCCATCCATAAAAATGCATTGATATTTCCATCTGCTCTGTTGATTTGTCGTTGAGAGTCGGAACTAAAACATATGCCCTTCTAATATATTATACAAACTTGATCAGAAGATCCCCCAAAAACTCCTGACAGTTGAATTCATGACGTATTACTAATGTTACCAGGTTATTAATTACCAGGAGTGCCAGGGATGTACTAGCCCCGCGGCAGTCGCCCTAGAACCAGAAGATGCTGATCCGATCGAGCCGGATTCATATATTCTAAATTACAATCCATATCTGCAACATTCCTCCTATCTTAGTGGTCTAATTTTTAGAGCATAACAACAGCAGTGAGTTAAAATTTTTGTAACTATATTTAGAAATCCATTGTTTTAACGAAGTTTTAATATAAAGAAGGTGTAATACGACGGAACGACAAAACAATTTCTCGAAAGTCTTCAGTAGCGCTGCACAGGCGAAAATCCTTGTTGAATATGACGTGAATATAAATAGTTCATTTTAACAAAAGCCTGTTTCAATTTATATATAATGGAAACATTAACAATATGAACGTAATAGTTTAGCACGGCCTTACTTATGAAAGCCAACACGAAATATGCTCAAATGATGAATATCTGTAATTACATCCAGTAAAGGTCGATCGATATTCACCTACTAGTTTATGTAAAAAAAGTACTAAAACTACCATATTTTACTCCTGAAAATGCAAAAAAACAACAGTTTTTCGGGGACAACATTGGCGAAAAATTTTCAGATAGCCGAATGACAGAACAAAGAGAATTTAGAGCGAGACAATTGACGGCTTACTTCACCTGGTTATTCCACCATGCAACGTTCAATGTTTTTACTTTTTTCGAAGAGGCGACTTGTACTATTATCTTTTTATCGCACCTCTATTAGTCCCCCTCAGCCAAACACGAAACATCAAATGAAATATTTAATCTAATGAATGAAATAAAAATTTCCGCCTCAATAATTTTTATTTGTAGCTGTTTAATGTGCTACTGATTTTCAACATCTGTTTTAATTTTTCTACACCCACCGCGAACCACCACCTAGCATGAATCCCAGCAGGCCCAACGCATCCAGCATCCCACGTAGATACCTAATGGCTTTGGCACATAATTACATACCTTTTCATATAATTGTGATGATTGCACTGATGCTTGTCACTATGGTTTACTTTATATGATATTGCTTTTGTTATTGTTATGTCGTATTTGCAATGCGAACATAATGTAAAGCAACGCTGTAGGCAAGATTTTGTACAACATAAGAAAAAAAATTGCTGCAAAGATAGTTGACTCGGTTGCATGTTCGGAAAATTGGACATATCTGATATTGCTTGCATTTGTTGTATATTTTACATACAAATATACATGTTTGTTGTTATTGTTAATAATATTAAATTCGGTGTTGGTAATGCGATTGATAAGGCAGAGCACCAAAAAATCTTGCCTTGCTTCAAGCGAAGGGTGAGTTTTAATCTAAATTTCGTTTTTTTTTTATTGTACGCACGAATGGATGCTGCGCCTTAATAAGCTGCCACAAATCTTAACCAATGCATGAGTAATTGTATGTGGGTATGCATGTGTGTAAGTATATTGCGGCATATGTGGTTGTTACGTGCAACACGCAATCAACAACAAGACGTACGACACGCAAAAGTGTCAAACATATAATTTTTCTTGAACGAAAACTTCTAAAAACTGTAAGAATTATGGACTTTCTTTTTGAAGTGTATTGGTAAGGAGGCTAGGGAAAACGATGCAAGTTTAAGTAATATTGCATGTTGCATGTAACAAACTCAGCACGTGTGACGTTGAGTGCGTAAATACACTTTTTAAAGCACACACCCATGGGCGTGTACGAGGAGGGATTAATGTGAGAATAAGAAACCTCTTCAAGCAAAATGCTTTGTGCAATTATGTATATTTACATCGAGGTGTCTGTAATATTGTAGCGCTTGTACAAATAGTGAGATACCAGCAAGAGTTTTAAAATAAAAGACTATTTTTGAACCAAACTGGATTGGCAATATGTAAATATTTCCGCTCCCATTCACCTGATATTATACAACGGGCGCCTAGTCGAATAGGCAAAGTGATCTGTTAATATGGAAATAGCACCGCTGTTAGTTACCTGCCATATTTTTATGCGCGCCTAGTCGACAAGGAAAAGCGGTCGGTGAATAAGATGATGCTCTGGCCAAGAATATGTTTTTATCGCAACCCACCCATGAAAGCAGAGAAAGAGATCCCACTCGGCTGGAAAGACCAGAAGGAAAACGATTCAAATTCCCTTGGTGTAGCAAATTGGCGCCAGTTTGCCCAACGAAGAAGCGACTGTGCGACTTGTTGGCCGGCCAAAATAATTTCGACGATTTAGGGCCAATTAATTAAGTGTGCTATTAATACGTTACAGTTTTGTTATTTTCCTATTTTCCTATCGGAGTATTGTGGAGAAGTTATCGATTTGTTATCAATAAATTATCGTCGACTTACCGAAAAGTTATCTATTTGTTCTCAAAGCTCCCGAAAACTGGAACTTACAGTTTTATTATCGAATTTGGTATCAAAAGTTTTAATTTTTTTTTAACAACACGTTATCGATTTCTTATCGGAGTGTTAACAATTTTTTATCGGCATGGCATCGATTTGATAACGACGACTCATCCGTTTGTTATGACAGAGCCACCTATACAATTTCAATATAAAATCGATGGCACATGTGTAACCTTTCGATAACAATCCGATAAGAAACCAAGTAGAAGACAATGACAGGCTAATAAAAAATTGATATCAGGCTAATAACAAATGGCAAACTTCACGATAGTGATTCTCTATCAATAACAAATGACAATAAAACAATAACTTCTCGGTACCGGTTGTTATGCATAAGAAATCGACTTACTTACCTTTTTTTAAATTTCTACACACTTTTGAATACCACTGTACGTACATAAAAGCTTTGGTTCATAATGATGCTCGTTGTAATCACATTTCCCATTCTCCATCCGATAAATGCGAATGCGGTTACGATTATACGCATTTATATGCAAATGCAAGCAAACAATCGAGGAGTCAGTAGGCATCTCTCAGTGAGCGGCGTTAATTAGCCGTAAGTGTTGTCATTTGCTGCCATTGCTACAACAAATGTAAGCCCTTGCACCCAGCGACACATACCAAGAATATGTTCCATTCATTAAGCGTGACATATGCGTAACACACAATCTGGCTACCACTCTCCCCCCTTAGGCTAGCGCCAAGAATTTTTGTGTGTGGTAATGACGACCTACCTTTCGTCTTATGCCTTTCGCTTATGGCTGCAACTTGAATTCGAAATGATTTTATAGTCTCAAATTGTTTGAATTCATAAAGGCACACATCGCCATACCGATCATTTATGTAGTACTACGTAAGCTACTCTGTATGTTTGCATATGTTTTGTCAGCATTCATGACACATTGTGGCATAATAAAGTTCCAATTTTAATTCCTCAGAAATTATTAATTGCATATCGTAAAAGTCAACTGCTACCAAAAGGCAAACACACTCAATGTGTACTCACTGCTTCCACCGCCTCTCACTTTTATTGCGCTCATATGGTTGATATAAAGAAACTTACCCTTTCAAATCCCCTCCAGAAATAATTTAACTAATTTCTTTGCTTTCCCTCAACCATAATCCAGTGCTTCATACAGTTTGCGGCATTTACAAAACTTAATTTCAATTTACGACATCTAAAGTGCCAGTCAGTGAGTGAGTGACTTGAGTGAATAATGTATCACGTGGTAAGCGATATGTTGGTGTAACTGTGGCAAGCACCTTACTAATTGTGTTATGTTGCCATTGCGATTGAAAACTTGAAGATCCATAAATGTGACTCAATAAAGCAAAATGGAACTTTTAGAAATTAATATGTGGCGTCATCTCGAAGTTTGAACACGAGCTTTAAAAATATACGGATTCGTTGAGATTTATCAAGTTCTTGCCCGCCTACAGCGCCAAAATGTAACGAATATTCCACCGGTTAGACTCATCCAAAATATTTGCATTTTCTGTTTGAAATACAACAACAACAATCATTAGGTACTGATTTCTCAAAACTTCCGTAACAAGTAAAAAGCATCGCTTTTACGGCCACTCCAAGGAATCGTGCAACTGCAGCGCAGTGGCATTTTTGCTTGGTTTAGACGCGAAAAAGTAAAAATTTTTAAGTCATTTCTTTTTTGAAATTCGAATGCAGTTTGTTTTTAAAATGTCCACAGTATA
Source organism: Eurosta solidaginis (assembly GCF_040869045.1). Taxonomy (NCBI): domain Eukaryota; kingdom Metazoa; phylum Arthropoda; class Insecta; order Diptera; family Tephritidae; genus Eurosta; species Eurosta solidaginis. Next base: position 16,809,485 of record NC_090320.1, read on the forward strand.
TAACAGTAATTATCATTTCTTACAATTATTGTTCTTCAATGAATAAACTGCTGTCAAACTGTGAGTTGTTGATGACGCGCTAAGTAGTACAATTTACAGAAGTGCAATAACGCGTGGTTTAAAATTAAATAAAACTTTTTGGTGGAACAAAAGCTAAAATATTTTTTGGTTATTTAAAATCTACACGAAATTATATTATTTTTCAGGTGTTCAAAAGTTTTTTGGTTGAGTATTTTGTACGAAATTATGAGTTTTTTAATGTGTATTATTTTTGTGCTGAAAATATATAAAATCGTGAAAAGAAAAGCCTGCCAAAAGTTTGAACCACGCTGTAACACAATAATTTCTCAATTTTTACAATAACTCAATATTATTGCATATAACTCAAATGATTCTTCATCCCCGTATATCCCCCTTTAGATATAATGACGATCACAAAGAGGGAGTTGTATGAGGTGTGGGTTGCATGAACGTGGCAAAAAGCAAAAGGATAAAGCCGTTTTAGACCACGTGTGTACTGTTTTAGGGAGGGAGTAAATAGAGGCGAGAGATTGTATGATAAATGCTGCAGTAAAGTTCGAATTTTTATACTCAGTTGAGCAGAGCTCACAGAGTATATTAACTTTGTTCGCATAACGGTAATCCGTAACGGCATAAACTAATCGAGATAGATATAGACTTCTATATAACAAAGTGATCTGGGTGAAAAAATAAATTCATTTAGCCATGTCCGTCCGTCCGTCCGTCTGTCCGTCCGCCGGTAAACACGATAACTTGAGTAAATTTTGAGCTATCTTGATGAAATTTGGTATGTAGGTTCCTGAGCGCTCATCTCAGATTGCTGTTTAAAATGAACGAAATCGGACTGAACCACGCCCACTTTTTCGATATCGAAAATTTCGAAAAACGAAAAAAGTGCGGTAATTCATTACCAAAGACAGATAAAGCGATGAAACTTGGTACGTGCGTTGACTTATGACGCAAAATAGAAAAATAGAAAAATTTTGGACAATGGGCGTGGCACCGCCCACTTTTAAAGAAGGTAATTTAATAGTTTTGCAAGCTGTAATTTGGCATTCGTTGAAGATATCATGATGAAATTTGTTAGGCACGTTACTCCTATTACTATATGTACGCTAAATAAAAATTAGCGAAATCGGAAGACGAACACGCCCACTTTAAAAAAAAAATTGTTTTTAAAGTCAAATTTTAACAAAAAATTTAATATCTTTACAGTATAAAAGTAAATTATGTCAACATTCGACTCCAGTAATGATATGGCGCAACAAAATATAAAGATAAAAGAAAACTTCAAAATGGGCGTAACTCCGCCCTGACATAGATTCTATGACGATAATTGTTTTCCGTGAAAATGGGTGAAATCGTTTGAAGCCACGCCCAGTTTTTATACACAGTCGACCGTCTGTCCTTCCGCTCGGCCGTTAACACGATAACTTGCGCAAAAAACGATATATCTTAACTAAACTTAATTCACGTACTTATCTGAAGTCACTTTATCTTGGTATAAAATATGGCCGAAATCCGACTATGACCACGCCCACTTTTCCGATATCGAAAATTACGAAAAATGAAAAAAATTTCATAATTCTATACCAAATATGAAAAAAGAGATGAAACATGGTAATTGGATTGGTTTATTGACGCAAAATATAACTTTAGAAAACACTCTGTAAAATGGGTAGGTGACACCTAATATTAAGTAGAAGAAATTGAAAAAGTTCTGCAGGGCAAAATCAAAAGCCCTTGGAATCTTGGCAGGAATACTGTTCGTGGTATGACATATATAAATAAATTAGCGGTACCCGACAGAAGATGTTCTGGGTCACCCTGGTCCACATTTTGTTCGATATCTCGAAAACGCCTTCACATATACAACTAAGGGCTACTCCCTTTTAAAACCCTCATTAATACTTTTAATTTGATACCCATATCGTACAAACACATGCTAGATTCAACCCTGGTCCACCCTTATTGCGATGTCTCGAAAAGGCGTCCACCTATAGAACTAAGGCCCACTACGTTTTAAATAATCATTAACACCTTTCGTTTGATACACATGTCATACAAACACATTCCAGGGTTACCATAGGTTCATTTTGCTAAATAGTGATTTTCCCTTATTTTGCCTCCAAAGCTCTCAGCTGAGTATGTAATGTTCGGTTACACCCGAACTCAGCCTTCCTTACTTGTTTTTATCAATCTTTGTATGAGACAGATTCAAGTGAATTATACCAAAATTAATTTTCTTGGAAATTTTGCTTCATTTTCTGAAGAAGATAAGAGATTTAAATATAGGGTTGTTCAATTGTGAAAAGAACAAGAAAAGGCTATAAGAAATTTTTTGTTTGTTTGTGTGTGCAGGTTCCTCTTTACCTCTTTAAAATCAAGCACTACCGATCCTACACTAGACTATAAAAACTAACAATTAAACACGATCACGACAGAAAGAAACTGCCAAGAGGTGATGGAAAACCATCCAAAAATTATTCTAACTTAGCAAAATTTCTAAAATCCTATGACGTTAGACTCACAAAACTGCTCATATATTTAAAGAGAGAAGACTTAAGGCTCACGACTAGGTACACGAATTTCAATACCATACCTTACCAAATCGATACATTTGACTTTCGATAAGGATATTTTATACTCAACACTTTTATTGCGATACTTTTTGGCATGGAGTGTTTCGACCGCAGTATCGTATAGAATTTTCGGTAAAAAGGTGGAAAGGAAAAATGAATCGACCAAATAACTGTTCTCTCTAATTTGTTTCGCGAATCGAACGATATTTTGCCCTGAAGAAGACTTTCAGTTAATTTATTTAGAAAAAGCTGACAGCTGCATAATCAAAATTGCCATTAATCATTACTGTGCCGGATTAACGTTCCACAAGCTTTGTGTAGCAAGAAGCACGTGCGGCTATTCATCCAACTCATCTGACAGCCCAGTGCTTCGCTTTACAGATGAGTTATATTTATGACTTATGTGCGGTCTTGCCACACAAAATTTGTAGAACGAAAAACAAACCAAAACGTTAAAAGATCTTCTAAAAAAAATTAAGTTCTTAGCTGAGCGTTCTTTATAAATCCGGCCTTACTGAAACTTGTATTTTACACATCCAAAGATATATGGGATCTTATTCAAGTTGCATTTCTGATACGCATACTTGTCTTTCCAAGTCAGCATCGATATTTTGAGTATCAAGTCTTTTTAATTCGATACTATCGGGTACCCGATACTTGTAGGGCTATACTTGATATGAGTACCGTATCGATACTTTACATGCGATATCTTGTCTATGCTCACGATAGGCATACAACTGGACAATGCCTTCTGGCGTCACATGCTATCAAGTTAGGCTCATCAGTAATGTAGGAAGTGCGAGGTGCAGGAAAAAACGATTGAGCACGTCCTGTGTTCGTGTCGTGCGCTCTTAAGGACAAGCCTCCAGCTACTAAAGGCGGCAGAGCTGACAGATCTCGAGGCAGCAATTAAGCTAGGTCCTAGTATTCGCAAAGAGTACGAAGTTATTGCAAGACATAAGTCCTCGTACTTAATTGAGGCTTTATCGTTTGGTCGTCAGACAAATTCTGGTAGCACTATGAACAAATTTCGTAAATGTGAGGCGCTAACCTTACCTAAGATGGCAGTGGAATTTTTAGAATGAAAAAATATGTCTTGGAAATTGCAAAGAAGTAAAGAAACTGATGGTAAGAGCCTAGTTATTTAAAATACATTTTGCAATTAGGGCGAAGCATATAGATCAACATATTCCAGCGGGTTTAAATCAATACCATGCAAAAAAAAATAAAATAAATAAAAACAAAAACACAAGCAAATTGATTTCGAAGTGCTTTCGAATTGACCATGAAGAATGAATATAAGGTGACATGACCTCCGAAGAGATTTTAGGTCGAGCTTCTCTTCCAATTTATGTCGTGCTACTTTTAAATTTTTCTTACAAATTGGCAGGAGTGCTTGCCAAATCACTACCGACGAGCGACCCCGCCTAGAAAAACTTTCTTCTAATTGAACACAGGATTTTCGGTGCGGTAGGCAGAGCACGCTACCACCACACCACTACAGCCGCCAAAAAAAATTGTTTAATTTCAATTAAAAATTTGTACTACCCCATCTTTTGTTTATATCTTTTCATCTAATAACCATACCAAATTGTTTTTCTCAATTGCGTGGCATTTAAATAATAAGGGCCTTATAAAAGACCCCTCTCGGATATTATTTCTACTGATACTCATAATTCTAGATAAAGGTCCTAAATTGAACATTCCCTTTTGTTGGTTTTACACCGTTCGACGATGTATGCAGGGATATTGAAAATTGTCTTTCGCTCTCTATGAGCCTATAAACTATCACGTATCAACATTTCCTTTATGTTGCCTGTGCCCTGGAGTTAAAATGTCGTAAACTGTCAAAGAAGTACATACAACCAGTACTTCACCATTTACGTTTTCATTTTCATTCACTTTTGCTTTTATTGCACTTATTAAAATTTTTATAATATTTTTCCTTGAATTTGTGGATTTTTATGTATTTCTTATTTTCTGTATTGTCATTCATATTTTTTTGACATAGCGAAGTGAGTGTATATGAGTCATGTTGATTTACGTTCACAAGCAGCTGTTGGTGCTGATCATAACATTGAAATGAAATGAGGTAAAATAAAAGTTATAGGCAAGGTTATGGTTTCGAAGACAGCTGGCGAAGGGTGGACTTAATGCAGATAGTTTTTAAATTGAATGAAATAACAAACCACGAAATGACTTGAGGTTTTAGCGCTGCGCTGAAGTAAATATCATGTGTCATCCTTTACATTAAGAGGGATATGTTCTGTATTTAGAAAAGTTCTGCTACTTTGTATTAAACAAGTTGATAAGAGCTGCTTCATAGTTATGTCAAAATGGCTAAGACTGCTGCCATGAGATGACTTTTAGAGGGAGCTAAGTTTCCTTACCTGCTTATTGTTTATGAGCGCCTAGTGCACAAGGAAAAACCGTCTGTCAATATGACATCAAATCGCTGCCAGTATTTTTATGGGCGGCTAGTCCGCAAGGCAAACCAGTCTGCAAGTATAGAAATAGTTCCGCTGCTAGTTACCTGCTATTTTTATGGGCGCCAAGTACACTAGGTAAAGCGGTCGGTTATTGATCGTTTATGGGCGCACAGTCAACATGAAACACATGCCGATGAATATGGCAATAGTACCAGAGAGAAAGTATAATTACAGCAGGAGATGTAAACCGCTATCGCACAAACAGTTAAAAGAACCTCCAATTGTTGTCGTATGCTTATGGTATTTATGACATGACTTTTAAAAGTGCACCGTAAGTTAAACCTTACATGGATTGAATAAAGAGGCAAAAAAATGGGTACTGCGGTAAATGAGGGAAAGACGAATTACTTGGTATTATCCTAAAAAGAATCCACGCATTTATATCTTGATAGCGAATCCACTTGGTACCCCATAAAAAATCGATACCTTTTTGATAGAAAACGTTAAATTTACTTTATATTAATTATAAATCTTCCATAATAAATAGATAACTCTTACATAGTACATATATCGATAACCTTTGCATAACAATATTATTATTTTTCGATAGCAAATTGATAGTTTTAAGATAAAATGTCTATAACTTTTCGATAAAAACCGATAATAAATCGTTAAAAACGTTAAGAAATAATACTGTAACGAATTTAGTGCAATTCCGCTTATTTGCAACTTTCTACTAACGTTCGTATCGCTAAACTGTTCAATAAATAACTCCAATATTCAATGATGGAAAATGGTCTTTATTAGAGTACTTCACAAGAGCACTTATACTTCGCAACCAATAGCGTGCTTAAATCAAACTGATTGCCTATGCATCAGCTGGTGCTGCTTTTATACTCTTCGGTTTTCACCTTTGCATATTTCTAGGCGTATATCCTTCTAGAATTTACTACTTGTTTACCAGCTATATACTACAGATGCATGTTTATAGCTTCTCGCATAGCAATATGCGCAATGATTGCATACTTTTGTGAGTATCTCAGATATATGCATGTGTATGTGTGAGAACTACTTTGCTGATGATTGCAAACTTTTGTATCTCTTCGCTGCTGTATGTACATATGTGTAGACGTAATGATTGATTTGTTTACAATTGACGGCTTAGTATAGTATGCCTTAGTTTTGCTAATATTCGTACAAATATGTATCGATTGTATATGTAATTGTTAGCGATAGCAAATTTAAAAAGTTTAGCATTTATAAATTTATTCAGTTCGATAAATAGTCGATAACACCTGTAATAAACCCATAACTAATCTTTAAGAAATGAATCACACGTTCGCTTGTCCCTCGGCAACTATCCTATAACTAACCTATCGTAAACACGGCTTCGGTTTTGTATGGGCTTTGATCTCTAATATTGCCTTAATTTTTTTACCCTTTTCCTTTCGTTTCTGGTCCTTCCTTTTCTTACCTTGTAGCGGTGAAGCTAATTTGGTGACAAGTAAAAAATGAATATCCCTCTGGTGATTTTTTTTATGAACCTTTAAATGAATCACTAATCCAAAATAAGAATTAAAATAACAGCAAATTGTTTATCACATATTATGGAACTAACAAAAAATAATTAATTTTCACTAGCTTGAATTTCAGTGAATTACTTAATTGAGGCAAATGAATTGCAAATAAATTTTGCAGAATTAAGCTTGACAGCATATCAAATTCCCACCAAAAAAGCGAAGCAGATGAAAAACACAAACGTTAGGGTCAGCATTGGCAAAAAAGCATAAAATAAATAAAAGTACTTGAGTTACAATATAGGGCTGCCAACTACATAAAAATTAAAGCTTGTCAAGAGAAATAAAAAAAAATTGTTAACACTTTACAAAAGAAGGAAGAAAATCATCACTAAAACAAGCCATCAATTATCACTAACGCCCTTAATCTAGCCCGGTCACAACATTCTTCTAACCGGTGACAATCGTATTCTGATTGGGGGTAATAACGTTACCGGCAAAACAGGTGGCCAAGTCTAGATACTACGACAAACTGAACGTGTTTGGAAACTATTTGTTTGAATTAGTGTATGAGAATTTAAAATAAATATTAGCACTTGCTACACAAAATATCGTTCACATTTTCATGTCATACTCAATTGCAACTTTTGACTGGGCCCTGTGGTCCAGAATCGTGGTTAGTGTTGTTGCGATGAGAGCTACTATGGGTACATACTCGAGTACTGTGCTCAATTACCGATTTTTTTTCGAAGTCGATTACCCTTTTACAAGTAACTTTTCAGGTATCGAGTACATGGGAACAATATGGGTTTTTGATTACTCATGTCGACGCCTCCTGTGTTTTTGTAAATTTTGCTCTAACAATTTTAGCCAAGTTTTATTTTAAGATTTGCCACATCGATATTCCATACAAAAATGCCACAAAAAGAATACTGCATTCCGCTCGTAACGAAATCATCATCATTAATCTGCGCTTAACTACCTAAGCGATTTTGGCCGTTGCGTAAAATGTCAAACCAAATGTGCACAGCTTCGAAATACAGCGCGTCTTCAAACAGTCGCCTAACATTGCAAAGCCTTATCAGCTTTGTAGAGAACTTAAATTCAGACAAATTATTAAACAAATTATGCGGTACCGCAAGCTAACTTAAAAACCAACAAAAAGACAGTTTGTGTCAATTCTCTTACCGTGGGTCTGCTTCAGGGTCTGACGTATCACAAGATGTGGTCGACTGTAGATTAACTACATCCGAAGCGGCACTGAGAAGTTCCAATCAGTTTCTTGATTTTGGGTTTCAGTTTTTCTCGTGAAGAAATACCACTTAGTTCATGTGGCGCTCTGAGAACGGGGTCGACTTTTTTTGGTGGGTTGTCCAATGGAGTATATTCACAACTAAGAGTTTAGTACCTTATTTTTTTGGCCGTTCTAAAGTTCCAAACACTTTGTAATTGGGCAACTTATAAGGCGTCGTAAAACAATCGTTTCGTCTGTGACGTTTCCACGGCTACTAGAAAATTGCTCGTTTGAGTGAGTTGCCTTTGTTTGAAAGTAACGTATTATTTTTCACAAGGTTTACTAAGCTTTTTAAAGAGCACGAAATGAGTAAGTATCGAGTACTTTTCCTATTAATTTGTTTTAGAATCGATTACTTTTTGCGATACTTTTAAATTAGAACAGGTATCGACTACAAGGTGTATTCGAAACAACACTAATCGTGGCTATATGAACTGGGAATGGTTTTTTGTAACATAATACTCCGGTTACAAATTTGCAGGTAACGTCTAGACTAAGGCTGTTAAGGTTTTAAATTCTCCACAAAAATGGTTACGCTTAAATTTGGCAAACATTTTTATTGAAAATTGAAAGTTAACGCGCGTCAATCATGAGCTGTCATGCAAGCTATTACAACCCCTTTCCAAACCCGTTGCAACCCTTTCGAAAAACGCTTTTACTCGTTAAAAAAACATACTTTATTTTTTACAACAACAACATGTGCAAAAAATATTTTTAACATAAACAAGCGCAGCTACACACAAACAAATACTTCACAGCATATCTTTAAATCAACAAAATGTATGTATGTTATTATTATGTATTTTTTCTCCCCTCAGTTGTTGCAACATCAACAGCATCATCATCAATTGGAAGTGTCAAATAAATGCTCCGAAAAATGTTGAATCATTGAAAGAAATAAGTAAATGAAAGTTTATTGTAAAGCCATTGCAAGCTTAATGTACGCGTTGTTGTTGTTGTTCTTGATGGTTCAGTGTAGTTGGGGATGTTATATGGTTTTTGATCAAATATTTAATAGTTGACAGATTCTGTTAAAATCAAGTGAAATTATTTTGCAATTGTATGCAGTGTCAAACGGTTGTCAGATAGTTTGTTATCTGATAATTTGTTGGTCCAAAGTGATGAACTTGTACAGCGAAGGTAATTGATTTTTTTGTTTGTGCGATAAAGGGTGTCGTGGTGGTAGTGTGCTTTGCCTACCACACCAAAGATCCTGGGTTCACGTCCCGGACAAAGCAACATCAAAAATTTAGAAACAATTTTTTTCAATTAGAAGAAAGTTTTTCTAAGCGGGGTCGACCCTTGGCAGTGATTTGGCAAACAAAAATTTAAATCATTGTGTAGAAAACAAGCGTCTGTCAACAGTCCGATAGGACGTTTAAGATAGCTACTTTTAACCGTTTTGGCAACGTTTTGACAGGATGTTCCATATGGCGGTGCACATGGCCGACTGTCTTCAGCGGGTGACAGAAAGAGATACAGGATGAGACCACGATAGTTTCTTGAAAAATCAGGAGATCGGTTTTGCTTGTATTTTGATATCCATGCCGGATATTAGATACTACATAGTTATTCAGAAAAATTACAATCATATATATTATTTCCTATTGCTGTTTTTATGTATGGGTCCCTTTTTCGCTCTTATTTGGAATCCAAATCCAAAAATAAAGTTTTGGTTGTAAAGAGAGAGATTCGGGCTATTAGTGTGCTTTGGGCAATTTTTGTTTAGTTATATTTTATTAAAATAATTTGTTCAAAATGAACAATTGTGAGCACACAAAGAAATCTATTTGTACTATGGCACTATTTTGAATATTTGCACTGCACTACCGGCAGTTGCTACCATACGTCACTGATTTCTGTTGATATTTGATATGAGACTATTATATTGGTTGCGCAAGATCCGCACGGGTCCGTCTCGTTTTCATATAATGATCTTTCGAAAAGCAAATATATTGACATATATGGAGAGCGATGGAAAATGTATGAGCCACATCAGTGTTTTACAAGAAAAATGTTCCTGAAATCTATCACGAGTTTGGAAAGAACTTTATATATGTAGATAACACTAAATAGGAGAGCTGATAAGTTTTCAAGAGTTCGAAACAGAAAGAAAATTTTTAAAGCCCCGTTAGAAATTTTTGTAACATTTTATTTTTGAGCATTTGATTACATAGTCGCTTATGAACAAACACATTTAGCTCTTAAAAATTTCGGGAAGTTCTAAATTCTAGAACTCGTCCATTTTTACATAACGATTCAGTCACAACAAACAATTTGGGTACTCTCACACTACTAAAAAATGTATATTGTAACGAATTTACTTGCAAATCCTCTTATTTGCAACCTTCTGCTAAGTTCGAATCACTAAACTCTTGAATAAATAACTCCAATATTTAATAATGAAAAATGGCCTTTATTAAAGTACTTCACAATAAATAACTCTACTATTGAGAGACAGATTGCGTGCTTAATCAAAAATGACTCTCGCGCCTCTACCGCTTCCAGAATTTACTTAATTACTGCCATATATTTATAACTACAGATGCACGTGTATAGCTTCTCATATGCGCGTGTATTTGTGAGCGACACTTCCACAATTACAATTGCATACTTTTGGGACCATCTCAGATGAGATATCTGCATGTGTTTGTGCATCTCTTCTCCGCTGCGTGTACGTACATATGTGTAGACATAACGATTGATTCGTTTATGTAGATACATAATGATTGATTTGTGGATGTGCATACAAGTCACTCTTAGCATCGGCTTAGAGATGACAGTACCCCTTAGTGTTGCTAACATTCGTAACAATATATTTAACAACCGCAGAAACTTTTTAAAATCACGATCATGGCTCAATTGTATGGTTGGCTCATCTCATGAGCTGATTTTATTTTTTTCATTTCACTGGTATAGGGATGGTCAAACAGAGATGGCAAACGTAAAATGTAACCAGCACATTGACAATAATTTAATGCCGTGCTGGTCAATTTTTTATTAAAAAATAGTTTCACATAACTTTGAGTTATTTTTTTTAGTAAATCCACATTTACCTATATTCAAAATCCATATTAAAAATATTGGCACATAGTCATAGTCAAAATTAAATAGGTTTTAAATTTAGGTACAGCCTTTTGACAGATTACTTACTTATTTAATTGGCGCTTAACAATTTAAACCGTCATGTCCGTCCAACAAGGCGCGCCAGTCGCTCCTTCTCCTTGTCAACCGGCGCCAATTGGTCAAACCAAGGGAGTTTAAATCGTTTTCCGCCTGGTCCTTCTAACGGAGTGGGGCCGCCCCCTACCTCTGCTTCCATAGGCGGGTTCCGATAGAAACACTTTCTTGCCGGAGCGTCATCTTTCATTCGCATAACATGGCCTAGCCAGTGCAGCCGCTGCGTGATGTCTGCGTATAGCTCGTACAGCTCATCGGTAAATCTTCTTTGGTACTCGCCATCACAAACGCATAGAGGTCCAAAAATCTTTCGAAGAACTTTGCTCTCGCTCATAGAAAATTGTGTCAAAAAGCTGCAACTAAATTTAAAACCTATTGTAACGTATTCTGGGAAAATCCTGGTTATTACGCACCTTCTGCTAACGTTCGTATCGTTGAACTGTCGCATAAATAACTCCAATATTCAGTATTGCAAACTGGTCTTTATTTAGATTACTTTGGGAGTACTTGACAATTATACTTCACTTCACAACTAATAAGGTGTTTAAATCAAACTGATTCGTCTTTCTCAGCTGGCGCTGCTTTTATACTCTCTCTTGCCTCGTCCGCATATTTCTACTAAGGTCTAGACGTTTCACCTTCTAGAACAGTTCTGTCTCTTGATTGGTAATTGAGCTATATGCGTGTGTATGTGTGGGTAACAATTTCGGCTGATGACTACATGTGTGTGTGATATCTATTCGTTGCCTTGTACATAGGTGATGCCGTTTTTATACTCAGTTGAGCAGAGCTCACAGAGTATATTAAGTTTGATTGGATAACGGTTGGTTGTACATATATAAAGGAATCGAGATAGATATAGACTTCCATATATCAAAATAATCAGGATCGAAAAAAAATTTGATTGAGCCATGTCCGTCCGTCCGTCCGTCCGTTAACACGATAACTTGAGTAAATTTTGAGGTATCTTGATGAAATTTGGTATGTAGGTTCCTGAGCACTCATCTCAGATCGCTATTTAAAATGAACGATATCGGACTATAACCACGCCCACTTTTTCGATATCGAAAATTTCGAAAAACCGAAAAAGTGCGATAATTCATTACAGAAGACAGATAAAGCGACGAAACTTTCTAGATGGGTTGAACTTATGACGCAGAATAGAAAATTAGTAAAATTTTGGACAATGGGCGTGGCATCGCCCACTTTTAAAAGAAGGTAGTTTAAAACTTTTGCAAGCTGTAATTTGGCAGTCGTTGAAGATATCATGATGAAATTTGGCAGGGACGTTACTCCTATTACTGTATGTACGCCTAATAAAAATTAGCAAAATCGGAGAAGGACCACGCCCACTTTAAAAAAAAAAAATTTTTAAAGTAAAATTTTAACAAAAAATTTAATATCTTTACAGCATATAAGTAAATTATGTCAACATTCAACTCCAGTAATGATATGGTGCAACAAAATACAAAAATAAAAGAAAATTTCTAAATGGGCGTGGCTCCGCCCTTTTTCATTTAATTTGTCTAGGATACTTTTAACGCCATAAGTCGAACAAAAATTAACCAATCCTTTTGAAATTTGGTGGGGGCATAGATTTTATGACGTTAACTGTTTTCTGTGAAAATGGGCGAAATCGGTTGAGGCCACGCCCAGTTTTTATACACAGTCGTTCGTCTGTCCTTCCGCATGGCCGTTAACACGATAACTTGAGCAAAAATCGACATATCTTTAATGAACTTAGTTCACGTGCTTACTTGAACTCACTTTATCTTGGTATGAAAAATGAACGAAATCCGACTATGACCACGCCCACTTTTTCGATATCGAAAATTACGAAAAATGAAAAAAATGCCATAATTCTATACCAAATACGAAAAAAGGATGAAACATGGTAAGGTAATTGGATTGTTTTATTGACGCGAAATATAACTTTAGAAAAAACTTTATAAAATGGTTGTAACACCTACCATATTAATTAGAAGAAAATGAAAAAGTTCTGCAGGGCGAAATAAAAAACCCTTAAAATCTTGGCACATATTACATATATAAATAAATTAGCAGTATCCAACAGATGACGTTCTGGGTCACCCTGGTCCACATTTTGTCGATATCTGGAAAACGCCTTCACATATACAACTACCACCACTCCCTTTTAAAACTCTCATTAATACCTTTAATTTGATACCTATATCGTACAAACACATTCTAGAGTCACCCCTGGTCCACCTTTATGGCGATATTTCGAAACGGCATCCACCTATAGAACTAAGGCCCACTCCCTTTTAAAATACTCATTAACACCTTTCTTTTGATACCCATATTGTACAAACAAATTCTTGGGTCACCCCTGGTCCACCTTTATGGCGATATCTCGAAACGGCGTCCACCTATGGAACTAATGATTAATCCCTTTTAGAATACTCATTAACACCTTTCATTTGATACCCATATCGTACAAACGCATTCTAGAGTCACCCCTGGTCCACCTTTATGGCGATATCTCGAAAAGGCGACCACCTATACAACAACCACCACTCCCTTTTAAAATCCTCATTAATACCTTTAATTTGATACTTATATCGTACAAACACATTCTAGAGTCACCCCTGGTCCACCTTTATGGCGATATTTCGAAACGGCATCCACCTATAGAACTAAGGCCCACTCCCTTTTAAAATACTCAATAACACCTTTCTTTTGATACCCATATTGTACAAACAAATTCTTGGGTCACCCTTGGTCCACCTTTATGGCGATATCTCGAAACGGCGTCCACCTATGGAACTAATGATTAATCCCTTTTAGAATACTCATTAACACCTTTCATTTGATACCCATATTGTACAAACGCATTCTAGAGTCACCCCTGGTCCACCTTTATGGCGATATTTCGAAACGGCATCCACCTATAGAACTAAGGCCCACTCCCTTTTAAAATACTCATTAACACCTTTCATTTGATACCCATATCGTACAAACGCATTCTAGAGTCAACCCTGATCCACCTTTATGTCTATATCCCTAAATGGCGTCCACCTATAGAACTATAGCCCACTCCCTCATAAAATACTCTTTAATGCCTTTCATTTGATACACATGTCATATAAACACATTCCAGGGTTTCCCTCGGTTCATTTTCCTACATGGTTATTTTCCCTTGTGTTGTCACCATAGCTCTCAACTGAGTATATAATGTTCGGTTACACCCGAACTTAACCTTCCTTACTTGTTGTTGTTGTGGTTATTTACTAAGAGCATAGTGATGCTAGTTAATATTCGACACACTATTTTGTTTTGACTATGACTATGGACAATTATTTAGAAGGGAATTTTTTTTCGAAAATAACTTCAGTATGCTAAGTAACTGTAGTTTTATTATGTTGATAACTCGTCAAAACTTGTAACTAAATTAAAACAAATATTTTTTTTACTTTTAGCAAAGAATCAGATGGGGTTCACTGTGAAGGAAGTTTATGTTTCGAAGGCTGTGCTGTTGATCTCATTTATAGTTTGTCTGAAGAGTGCAAATATCGATTACAAATATTGTAGCTACGATCCGATAACAGTAGAATGAATTTACATTAATCGACAGCCAATCGATAAGGTGGGTATTCAAACGAAAATTGAAAGAATTATCTAAGGAAGTCATGTCAATTGTTTCTTTCAGACAGCTTAAATTGGTAGTTGCGATTTGACCATTACCCAGGCGCGACGCAGTGTGGTGTATTTTACCATGCCTGTCATGCAATTGAGTGTTAGTGTACTCTTTAATGCATATTCGTTTGACGTAAGGCGGTAAGTGTTGTGAATTTAATATTTACAACATTTATTAATGTTTTGCATTATTATTTAATGGTTGAAAATTTGAGTATAAATTTTAAACCTTGCTTTGGTTTAACCAAATTTTTTAACATTTTCGGACTATGTTTTACACAATTCAAAAGACTGCTGATATTTTAAATAAAGTATAGATTAAATTTAAAGCAGAACTATATGAAACCGTATTGAAAATTTCAGTAAAATATGATTTAAAAAGGAGGCATTTTGGTTTAAAACTAAGATATTTTAGGTTTAAAATTGAGAATCGCTAGTAGTTTTAATTTTAAACTAAGAAGTTTCAAATCCACGCTTAATTAAAAAATGTCATTTACATCAACATTTTCAAGGTTTCAAATCAAAACTCAATTTTGTTTGGAGATATACTGTATATATGTATGCATTCCAAAAAGTTTAAATTAAGGCTAAAATTTTAATCGTGGTCAAAATTATTTCTCTACTAGATTGGTCTAGCCCTATGCCCATAATCCCGACCCGCGTGAATTGCAAAATACATGGAATTTTCCAAACACACTGTGGTTAAATGTTGGTTCGATTGAAAATCAGGGTTGCAATATACTATAGAGGTGAGCTTGTGGGGTAAACTCAAATTAACTTTATATTTTTGCTGTGTTCTTATGGCCGCGTCACAATCAACTTTTTAATATCGATGCGATCAACGCAATCTTATGCATGATGAGCAGATTGCACGTATTTTTTTGGGGGAATGGAATAGGCACTCATCAACTTTTGCTACATGTAAAGCATAAGTTGTTGTTTACACTCCAAAATTTGTTTGCTGAAACTCGTTACTTGAAGATGATGGGTGGAAAGCGTACTGGCACCGATCTTCTTGTGTTTGGTGACTTGCTTTTTGCTGCCTTTATTGTTTTGTCGAATTCTGGTTTTTGTTCTTGCTGTTGATTTTGAACACAAATTTTTATAATTTTAATTGATCATTTTTCAACATTTCAATAAATAAAACAAATTTTTAGAAAGAATTGAAATAAATTGTCAGATTGTTGCTAAAAAAGAGTCGCCGTATGTAAATATGAGAGGCAAAAAGAGAAGTTGCCTATAATTAACAACCAAACTTTGTGTGTGTAAACAGCGACTAAGAAGAAGAGTTCGACGTACTTAATTTTTATATTATTTTTCTCACTCTTTGATACGTTTTTACAATTAACAAGTAAGGCAGGCTAAGTTCGGGTGTAACCGAATATTACATACTCAGCTGAGAGCTTTGGAGACAAAATAAGGGAAAATAACCATTTAGCAAAATGAACCTAGGGTAACCCTGGAATGTGTTTGTATGACATTGGTTTCAAATGGAAGGTATTAAAGAGTATTTTAAAAGGGAGTGCGCCTTAGTTCTATAGGTGGACGCAATTTCAGGATATCGCAATAAAGGTGAACCAGGGCTGTTACTAGAATGTTTGTTGTACGACATGGGTATCAAATGTAAGGTGTTAATGATTATTTAAAACGTAGTGGGCCTTAGTTCTATAGGTGGACGCCTTTGCGAGATATCGCAACAAAGGTGGACCAGGGGTGACTCTAGAATGTGTTTGGACGATATGGGTATCAAATGAAAGGTGCTAATGATTATTTAAAAGGCAGTGGGCCTTAGTTCTATAGGTGGACGGCTTTTCGAGGTAACGTCATAAAGGTGGACCAGAGGTGACTTTATAATGTGTTTGTACGATATGGGTACCAAATTAAAGGTACTAATGAGGGTTTTAAAAGGGAGTGGCCCTTAGTTGTATATGTGAAGGCGTTTTCGAGATATCGACCGAAATGTGGAGCAGGGTGACCCCGAACATCATCTGTCGGGTATCGCTAATTTATTAATAAATGTCATACCACAAACAGTATTCCTGCCAAGATTCCAAGGGCTTTTGATTTCGCCCTGCAGAACTTTTTCATTTTCTTCTACTTGATATGGTAGGTGTCACACCCATTTTACAAAGTTGTTTTTAAGTTACATTTTGCGTAAATAAACCAATCCAATTACCACGTTTCATCTCTGTTTTTCATATTTGGTACAGAATTTTGGCATTTTTTCATTTTTCGTAATTTTCCATATCGCAAAAGTGGGCGTGGTCATAGTCGGATTTCGGCCATATTTTATACCAAGATAAAGTGCGTTCAGATAAGTACGTGAACTAAGTTTAGTTAAGATATATCGATTTTTACTCAAGTTATCGTATTAACGGCCAATCGGAAGGACAGACGGTCGACTGTGTATAAAAACTGGGCGTGGCTTGAACCGATTTCGCCCATTTTTACAGAAAACAGTTATCGTCATAGAATCTATGCGCACACCAAATTTCACAAGGATTGGTAAATTTTATCTCGACTTATGGCCTTAAAATTATTCTAGACGAATTAAATGAAAAAGGGCTGAGCCACGCCCATTTTGAAATTTCGTTGTGTTTTTGTATTTGGTTGCACCATATCATTACTGGAGTTGAATGTTGGCATAATTTACCTATATACTGTAAAGATTTTAAATTTTTTGTTAAAATTTGACTTTCAAAAAAATCTTTTTTAAAAGTGGGCTTGTTCGTCATCCGATTTTGGTAATTTTTACTTAGCGCACATATAGTGATAGGAGCAACGTGCCTGCCAAGTTTCATCATGATATCTTCAACAACTGGGAAATTATAGCTTGAAAACCTTTTAAATTACCTTCTTTTAAAAGTGGGCGGTGCCACGCCCATTGTCCAAAAGTTTACTAATTTTCTGTTTTGCGTCATAATGTCAACGCACCTACCAAGTTTCATCGCTTTACCCGTCTTTGGTAATGAATTATCGCACTTCTTCGGTTTTTCGAAATTTTCGATATCGAAAAAGTGGGCGTGGTTGTTTTCCGATTTCGTTCATTTTAAATAGCGGTCTGATATGAGCGCCAAGAAACCTACATACCAAATTTCATCAAGATACCTCAAAATTTACTCAAGTTATCGTATTTACAGACGGACGGACAGACGGACGGACGGCCATGGCTAAATGAATTTCTTTTTTCACCCAGATCATTTTGATATATAGAAGTCTATATATATCTCGATTAGTTTATAGCGTTACGGGGTACTTTTATGCGACCAAAATTAATATACTCTGTGAGCTCTGCTCAGCTGAGTATAAAAAGTGCTTTTTAACAATAGAATAGGAGACAAAATATGTTTGCAAGTATTTTTATTGTATAGTGAGAATGTTTATAGCAGTGCTTTGCGAGATTTTGTATGTGAATGGACAATTTTAAATAAATTTCATCTGCTAAGTCTGAAGTGGTGCTTATATTCCAAGCGCAAAATCTTGCGTGATTGTGGCTATGTTACTGTAATCTGTAAGATTGTGTTGAGAGGGGCTATACATATGAAAAAGTTCATTGAGACGCGGCCATTAGTGCACTGAAGTTTTCACTGCCATTCTTATTGCATAACACTCTCTCTTTATTTTTCTCTCTAGCTATCGTTTCAGAGGTGCCGCCACGCTCTTGTTCACTGCATT
Organism: Eurosta solidaginis; assembly: GCF_040869045.1. Taxonomy (NCBI): domain Eukaryota; kingdom Metazoa; phylum Arthropoda; class Insecta; order Diptera; family Tephritidae; genus Eurosta; species Eurosta solidaginis. The sequence continues at coordinate 16,827,840 of NC_090320.1, forward strand.
TAGGTTGGATTTTTTTCTCATACACTCACAGACGTATATCGCTAAAAATTCTGCGTTTATTACATCCTCTCAAGCGGGTAATAGCAGCTCCAGTTAACGCGATCTTATCGATGAGGAAACAGTTCAATTTGATCTGCTCAAAGGCAGCAGTACAAAAAAGGGGTTTTCAACGTCTGTTTACCCAGTGATCGTGTATCGTGTATCAAGTGGCTCATTGCATAAATTTGTTTCTACCTATAGGACCCGCCACGTAAATGCCACACATTGTAAAAAATAGAGCAAGTTTCGGATGAGAAATAACTTTTCGGATAGCAACCGATGCAAAGGTTTGTTCAGAAGTGCACCCTGTAAAAGGAGATACGGCTGTTCGGTTGATGGATGCTCTCAAAAAAAAAAGTGACCTCACCGACATACAGAAAACACAATGGATGAAAATGGGATCGGCATCTGGATCCAGCAAGATTTTCCTAAGCTGTCGGGAAAAGTAGAGCATAAAGGGAGCGCGTTGGGATAGATACTATTTTTATGTCCCGCCATGATTCGCATCCAGCTAGAGGACTGCAACATATAGTTTAACTTGGCGACTTAAATGCCAGGGTAAGCAGCTCTTCCGTCGGAAGGTCAGACACACGATGTAACTTCCAGCTAATTGATATCACCTTCGCCGCAACTCGAAATACGTTAATTTCTGGTATTAGTTTCCTGTTTTAAAAATAACACCAAGCCAAGTGTCCGTGTCCTGATCAATGAATTAAACACTGAAAATACTGGGAAATGCAACGTCAAATACTAAAAAAATGTTTTTGTTTTAAGCGGGGTTGCCCTCGCCACTGCTGTTTCTGCCATACACAGCTTTTCATCAAAACTGCATTTGTGTTGCAGATGTCCGTTAATTTGTTAAAAATAAACTAAAAAGTATGAAGCAAATTAAAAGTGATACTTCCATTAAGGAGTATCTCGCCTTGTTTTTGTTTTATTTATTAATCGCAGCGCAGCAGCGTATAGAACAGTGCTCCAGTAAGCATGGAAAAACATATGTTACGGTAAGTAGTGTCATTAAGGATGCGGTGCCGCGGATGGAAGAGACGCCTGGTTTGAAGAAATAATCGTAAGTCAGAACGGCGTCAGTTCAACTAACGTCAGGTCGGAAAAATGTTCCAAAATTTTATCAGAACAACTAACGTGTGACGAAAATTTTCAAGGAAGGAATTAGCGCCATGATAAACGACGTGCTTACGTTATAAAGGGAATGCTTTTCCTAATTGCTGAACATCCAGGAAGGGCCTGAATCTGAAAATAAGTAACTCATCTAAAAAAGTTACTCAGTAGAACAGACCAAACATTGTTCCAAGGATCTATCATTAACAGTTAAGACGATATGTGGATAATTTGGTTATGATGAGATGGACAAAATTTATCGAAAGACTGATTAATGTATTTAAAGCCTCAACCGTTAATGATGGGGCCATAAATCAAATTGTGAATTAATCTATAAGTAGGTACCTATGTAATGCAATGAAAATTGTTTTGAAACTTTGCTTGGGTTCCATAGATATACACAACAATCGGTTTTGTCGCTCGTTCCAAAGATATAGGGGAATTTAGATGTTAGGTCGTTTGTGTACTAATAAACTGTATTTTGGCCTTAAAGGGTTAAAGTTGGAACTTTGTACCAAATTGTGGAGTAATCTAGAGGTAGGTAGCTATATATTGCAAAAACAAAAACTTTGTCATTTGGCTTGGTTCAACAGATATATACCAATTTACAATAGTAATCTGAGTAATTTCACTTGGAACATATAACATAAGCCTAAAAGTATGCAATGGTCGGTTTGAGTTAGAGGAAGTAACAAAATTTTACACACACATCCACACTTATTAGTGCAAATTGTCTGCTTTTGTAGTTCTGCGAGCCTGGTAATTCATCAATGTGATTAATGTAGAAAAACGAAAAACGCAATGAAAAAAATTAGCCGCCAGGAATGTTATGACGTTTATGGGTTGTTTATGCTTTTACTGATGATTTTTTTACGGCTTTGGAGTATTTGTTGTAGACTGGGAAAACAGTTGAACGTGTTTGTCTTGTAGTGTATGTTACGGCCTACCAATCTTTGATAGTTGCAACTCCATCGGGGAGTGTCCTTATCGCTACAACAAAAACAACTTATGTTGTTGTTGAACGCTTTGGTTGCGTTGCTACGCCTTTACAGCGTCATAAGATGAAAATGAAACGCTTTGCCTGTTTCCTCGCCTTGAAGTGGCTAAAGGCTATCAAACTCAGCACAACAAATAGGTTTCAGAATCGCTGAATACGTCTGCCAAATTTATCAAACCAGCTGCTGGCCTTCAAATTGACCAGAGCTTGCAGTTGTACCGCTTACATCAGTGAGAATTTAAAGCCGATCACTATGAAATACGCATACATACTGCAGCTCGCACAACATGCCAGATTGCGCTACTTACCGTCAGTAAATCTCTAGATGGATCAGAACGCCCAAACTAAAAAAAGTCCATTATAAGAATACTGAAGACTCGTATGATATTTAGACCGATCCACATTGATCCACACTTGAGTTTTTATGCCAACTCCGAACGGCATGTTCCGAAGCTTTTCTTTACCGAAATGTACTCAAAGTGCATGCAGGATGAAGTTTTCAAACAGGGTTACACGCCTGTGCACTGATCTTGAACGGATCCGGAACTCGATGCTCGACCCACGATTTCTACTTATCCGACTTTTGAATGCAAGAAGACTTATAGGGTTCCACGTCGTCAAAGCAGATCTTTTGCTCGATGGCCAGGCTCAGCCCACCACTGGTGACACCACAATTTTAATTGATAAATCCGGGATATAGCGGAAAGGAGGCAGCAAAGTTATTTGGAAGGGTATTGTGGAATTGATAAAGCGAGTTTGCATCTTCTGCATAAAAAAGAAAAATGGATGGGACACTTTTAACAAAGAATGGCATAACCAGTTTTAACCGTCTGCTATTTTCAAATTGTTTATTGTGCAAGATCTACCTAAAAATTGAACCTAGAATCTCTACTAAGCAACTTTACTAACCAAGAACCCACAGATCAAAAAATGAGGTCGTCGCCGCGGAAAATTTTTTCCATTGGCGTTTTTCGTTTTTCAACATTGATCATATTGATGAATTACCAGGCTCGCAGAGCTACAAAAGCAGACAATTTTCACTAATACGTGTGGGTGTGTGTGTAAAATTTTGTTCTTTCCTCTAACTCAAAACGAATATTGCATACTTTTAGGCCGATTCTGCAAGTGCAAATGCCTCATATGACTACTGTAAATTTGTGTATATCTCTTGAACCAAGCCAAATGACAAAGTTTTTGTTTTTGCAATATGTAGGTATAACCTTGTCGTTTAATTCACTATTTGATATACGGTTCCATCATTCACCCTACCGGCGAAAATCGAAGCTTTTCGGTACACAACTGATCTAGTTCCTATATATCTTAAACCAAGCAAGATTTTCCAAAATTTGTTTTGCATTCTATAGACACCAACAAATAGATTAAGACATAATTTGTCTCAGCATTCTATTTGACTTGGCTCAAGAGATATACACAAAAGCAACAGTAATAATCGAAAAACCGGAATATATAACATAAGCCTAAAAGTATGCAATGGTCGGTTTGAGTTAGAGGAAGTAACAAAATTTTACACACACATCCACACTTATTAGTGAAAATTGTCTGCTTTTGTAGTTCTGCGAGCCTGGTATTTCATCAATGTGATCAATGTAGAAAATCGAAAAACGCCAATGGAAAAAAATTAGCCGCCAGGAATGTTATGACGTTTATGGGTTGTTTATGCTTTTACTGATGATTTTTTTACGGCTTTGGAGTATTTGTTGTAGACTGGGAAAACAGTTGAACGTGTTTGTCTTGTAGGGTATGTTACGGCCTACCAATCTCTGGTAGTTGCAATTCTTAAGCCCAAGTACTACTTATGTTGTAGATTCAGGTTTCTAGCGCAATATATAGCTTTTCCAAACCCACCCAATTGTCAACCCCACCTATCCGTGGCGAATTCTGTTTCAACAGCCGAATCTCTGGCGACCCCGAACTCCGATTAATCCAAGAAGCACCTTAATTTCACGGAGCTAACTGTGGAAAAAGAAAATACTCACCTCTAAGGAAAAAAGAGTCGGTGCTTTGGGGTACCATATTTGCAGAGACTCTTTTTTTGTCAACAACGCTTATTAAAAACACAATTCGTTAAATTTTATATAATATTTTTTTTAGGTTTATTTGCATTTCTTACTCACACGAGTTTTTGTTTAAATATTATTGTGTGTATGTGTGATTTTGTTTGAGTTGATTGTGTTTTATTTATTTTTTGTTCTTCATTTTGCGCTACAACTACACTTACTTAATTATTCATCAGTGTTTTGTATCATTTTAATTAAATTAATTTTTCGTTTTATTATGCATAGTGTTTGTTTAAGATTTTTTGTTTATTTTTTGTTATTGTATACGCTTATACCATATGTGAATTGTTGTGTATGCATATCTTGTATGTGTATGTGTGTGTTGAATGTGTGCTTTTCTTTATATTTATTTGCTTAAACAATACGAAACTTAATTAAATATTACTATTTGTAATTATTATATTTAATCCATTAATTTTATGCAATTATATGTATGTATGTGTATGTAATAATAATAACTCATTATATATACTTACTTTTATATACGTACTTTCACTTTGCGCTAAATCGATTGTTTTTTGCAATACATTTTCAATTAACTTATTTATTTATTTGCTGTGTGTTTTTTTACAAATATTTTTTTTAGCTTACTTATTTCTATCTATGTGTACCTAACTGCAATAAATGCTTCACTTATGCCATGTTCGCACTAGTTTTTTGTTTTTTTTTTAAGCATTTATATTGTTTAGCTTGCCTTCATGTTTACTGCCAATTCATAATAAATGTGTAATTAATAGCAAAACTTTTTATTATTCAGCTCTAACATTTAATTTAAATATGTTGCATAATACATTTATATTAATTAAACGAAAAACAAATTTTTTATTGTTACTAAAATATATGCACTAATATTTTATGTATGTATGTGTTTTAAATTTTTTATTAAAAATTAAACTATGCTAACAAATTTCAAATTAATATTTTGTACATGCATATTTTTAATATCTTATGTTTGTTATTGATGAGACAGGCAGGTAAACAAACAATTTTCTTTAAGTTGCTTTAAAAGTAGTTTCGAATGTTTTTCAAAAAAAAAAAAGTAGGGTAAATTTAAATATATTCTCATTGTCGAAAACCGGATATCTTACGTAGCGCTTGAACCGCTTGGAAAATTTTGCTTGGCTCAAGAGATAAAGAGCAATTTAGGTGCTGTGGACTAATCTATAAGAGGAGACCTACATACTGCAAAAACAAAAATTGTTTTCAAATTTCGATTGGTTCAAGAGATATACACAACAATCGGTTTTGTCGAAACTAGATGTCGGGCATCGGAAATCTTCCATAGCTCTTGAATCGTTAACGATAGAACGTTGAATCAAATTGTTTCTTAATCTTCAGTTAAGAGGCTATATACATAATGCAAAAAAAAAAGTTTTGAAAATCTTGTTTGGTTCAAGTGATATAGGGCAATTTAGGTGCTGAGACATTTGCATGCCGATAACTCCCAACGGTGCCTTGAAGGATTAATGATGGAACTTTGTGTATTAATCTTCAAGCTGCGGCCTCAATATTGCAAAAAAAAAACTTTGTCATTTCTTGGTTCAAGAGATATAGGGCAATTTAGTTGCATGGCCATTTGTGTACCGATAACCCATAAATTCACTTTGAAGTGTTAATGATGGAACTTTATATCAAATTGGCGACAAATCTACAAGTAGAAAACTTTTCGTTGCAAAAATAATAACTTTGTCATTTGGCTTGGTTCAAGAGATATACACAAAGTTACAGAAGTTATCGATAAAACGATTAATTCACGTAGCGCCTGAACCGCTAATGTCGGAACCGTGAATTAAACGGTGAATTAGTAGATTATTATGTTATACAATGAAATTTTGCTTTCTCTTGAATGCTGTTCTGAAAATGAATGAAATTTTAACGATTGACTCGCGCTTCGACAATGAGAATAAAATTGAATACATACTAGGTAGGAAATAAAATCTTTGCGACTCTTACTAAATATGGAAATAGTTGAGGTGGAAAAATAGCGTTCATGCAAAAATTTATATATAAATAATTAAATTTACAAGTAAAGCTAGTCTTATTCAATTTTATAGGCTTAAAAGCTTGCTAGGTGTATATACAAATAATATTTTATGTACATATATAAATATTTTTTTTTTTTAATTTTTATAAATTTTTTATTAAAAATCTAATTTAAAAATTTTTTTTGTTAATTTCCATTTTCTAATTGTTTTTTTTTTTTAATTAATATTACTTTAATATATTTTTTTTTGTTTTAATTTTTTCACCACTTTGTATAAATACATTTAATTTGTATTATTTAATTTTTTTCTTCACAATATTTTGTTCAAATATGCAAAATAATTATTATTTTACAGTGTACATAATATGTTAAAGGTTTCTAAGAATATACCATAAAAAATACATAATTAAATATACAATTTTATTCGTTTACACAGTTAGGTTTTAAATAATAATTTACATAGTACAAATACAACTTAATTTCTAATTATATTACAAGTCTTGTGAGTTGGTTGCTTTTTTATTATAGTAAAAATTTAATTTTATTTATTTTTTTTCAATTACACTAAGCATTCAATTATTATCAAGTTTTATAGGCGTGTTTTTCGAATTGAAAACAAAACAGAGCGTAGGAACTGCAGTTATATTGTGAATTTGCCATAAAATTGCTTATATAAATATTTTTATGTATGTAATTTTTTTTAACCGCAGCTTTATGAGTGTAAATAAGATTAGACTCATTGTAGAGTAAAAATGTGCATTAGAATGGAAACACGTGCGAGCAAGAGAACATATTTTTAGTTCAAATAAGCACATGAGAGGGTAAGAAGTTTTGAAAGCACTGCAAAGTATAAAACGTGTTCCAGAGTAAAAAAAATCTTTAGCTGAAGTTTTTTGAGTTTAAAGAGTGGAGTGAAGACGCTTACGTTTATGGAAACTTAGTCGAGCAAGCGAAAATAATTACAAGCGTAGATAAAATAGAATGCAGCTTAGAAAGATTTGAATCGATTAAAAAAACGTTATTTAGGAACCAGTGCGGTTATAGATATGTGTTCATTAGAAACGATTTTTTGTTTTTAGAAAATCGCAAATAATTTACAAACAATGTTATTAAGATAAAATAGGATAATATAGTAGAGGCCTTGGAAAAAAACAAAATTTTAAAAAACATTCACAATTTTTATAAGCAATTAGGTCAAATTTGTTATAAAAACAGTGTCCTTTTTTCCTTCAAATTGAAACTTTTGCAGACAATTATGGTAAACAATACTACCAAAAATTTAAATTAGCTGCTCACCAATATTTCGGCGAGAAAAGCGAGTTTCTTAAAAAATCTTTGCATGCATCTTTATTTAAACTACGCTTATTGCTATAATTTTTGTGTAGATTTAATGCCGATTTGCTCTACTGTAAATGTAATGCGCGTGTTTGTATGTTATCGTGTATCAAAGTGGGCTATCAAATAGTACATTTTGTATTACTATAATTTAGTTTTTAACTGTCAAAATCTATAGCTCAGTGTTAATGACAACACTAAAATATTTTTTATAAATCTTCTACTTTTTTCTTATTTAGTGTTATATAAAAATTCAATTAAAATTAAGCGCTTCGCTACGCCTGAATAATTTTATAACAAAATGCTTGTTTACAATGCGTTGTTTATGAAATGAACTATGATAAAATATTTTTATAATTTTTTTTTTTTTGAATTTCAAAAGAAACTACGCACAAAATTGTTTGAATTATTTTGTCTCAATTTTTTTTTTTTGTTTTTTTTTTTTTTTTTTTTGAGAAAACCACAAATCGAACATTTAAAACAAAATTAAAAAGTTGAAACTTAAAAGTTATCTTATTGTTTTATAATATTTTACAAAAAAAAAAAAAAAGTATGCACAAAATTTCTTTAAATATTTTTTTGTTTTTAGTTTTTTTTTTTTAATATAATCTTTTTTTTTAAATATATATATATTTTTTTGATAAAACTGAAAAAATAGAATATATGAAAAAATTAAATATTTAAGGTTGCAACAGAAAAGCATTTCATTTTGTTTTATATATTTTACATGTAAAATTTATACACTTAGAATTTTTTTACATCTTCGTTCATTAGTTTTTTTTTTATAACAAGTCATTGATGAAAATACGCATGCACTGCTTTAGGTAAATATTTGATATCTTACCCACATATTACCCTTAAAAAAACATCTTAAGCAGCTTATACTCTTCTACACTTGGAGAAACTTGTTTGAAATTATCACGATTGTTGAGTGTCAAATAAGGTGACTGTTGATATCTCGTTAAAGCGATCTTTACATGCATCAGAAAAAGTAAAAAAAAAAAACATCTTTAATCAGCTGTATCGACTAAGAAGTCTACAGTCACTTTTCCACACACTCAACAATCGCGCTTATTATACTTCAGGGGTGCACAACGCAGAGCTTCGAATACAAACGCAACTTTTTTTTTGTGTAGCAGTTTGTGTTAACACAGAGAATGTTTGAGCACAGAATTTACGCACGACATGTTTATTGCTTGAAGTACAGCGAAAACTGATTGACTGCTTGCTTTACTGAATAGGGCTGATCACATTCACGACGGCGGTGTAGCCACCACACCTGTCATATTAATTTTACACATGTTCTTATGAGTGTCGCTATTTTCGGAGCGACAGAGCAGCACGACAATCAATCACGAAAGCCGGTGTAGCCAGATTAAACCTAATACTATTTTTGGGAAGCGACAGTGCATGGCGCCCTTTTTATTTTGTCAAAAAAAAATAAAATAGAAGTAAATAACAGGTAATAAAAGCTAAAATCATTCTTTTGGGCGTTTTTTAAACATAATTAATATTTTTTTTATTAATTTTTCGCTACAGTTTGCTGTCATTTATATTGGTGGCTGCCGCTTTAAACTCCCTTGGTGTGACCAATTGGCGCCGGTTGGCAGAGAGAAGGAGCGACTGGCGCGCCTTGTTGGACTGCCATAACCGTTTAAACGGTTAAGCGCTAATTAAGTAAGTGAGTAAGGCTGTTGCTTTCAAAATAATCAAGAAGCAAATATATGGCCACGGTTGTCCTCAAGCTTTGCTTTATTGTGGTTGTGGTCTGTAGACGCCGTGTTGAATATAATTAGCCCTAATCTCTATCGCTGCTCTCACACGACATGCAAGTGATAGCCGAATGGTTTTACGATGCTCTACGAAGCTCTCGAGTGCACCGCTGTTCTATTTTGTTAATTATTCTTTTCATCATATTTTGTTCATTCGTTTTTTATAGTGTATTATATACATATTCGCATGTGTAATCGTGTAGGAAACGTTGCACTTATTTTAGTTTTCTCCGTTTTTCTTTCATAATTTTTTAAATTGTGCAAAATCTTTTACTTGTGCATATGTATGTATGTATGTACAATATGCACGTTAAGGGGCTCTAATGTTGCAAGGACACTCTCAAAGGTATTTTCAGACATAAGTAGTTTAGCGTACGTTTATTTCAGTTTCGTTAAATTTTTCACAGTGTATTTTATTATGGTGCTGGAAACGGGATTCTAAAAAGTGCTTTATACAAGGAATGTACAATGTTTTGTTGATATTTCTTTTATGTTATTACAGTTGTTATTACTATTTTGTTTTATAAACGTTTTGTTTATTGATTTTGGATTAAATTTTATTCACGAAGGATATGCGCGTCGTTTGAGTGTGGGGGCTTTTGTTTTAGTCGATGTTGCTCGGCGAAGGTATTAAAGTTCAGAAAGGGTGTAGTAAAATAAGACTATTTTTATTTTCGAACATGTTTCTGATAACAATACAATAAACTTATATTTTTTTTTGAAATTTTTGAGACTTTTTGGTTCGTACCTTCACAAATTTAAAGATCCTGAATATTTTTCAAAAATTTTTGAGTATTCTTCGTTCGCAACTTCACAAATTTAAAGACAGAGCAAAACAGTTGACCTACTGGGAAGATTTTCCTAATTCAATTAAAATAAAATATGTTTGCCCCAGATTTTTATGGAAGTATTTTTGAAAAGTAATTTTAATAAAAGTAATTTATTGCAATATTCTAAATTTAAAATAATTTTTTAGTGATTTAATTTTGAAATTGTAAAATATAAGACTATTTGTGTAGAGCTGTGAGTTTACAATTATTGTAAGGATTTGGGAAAAAATTATCGTTTCAAACAAAATCCAGACTTTTCATTCATAGGACTTCGAAAATCCAGAAACGTTTCCAAAAGCATGTTTGTCCTTGTTGGGTGTTTGTAAAAACTTCTTCGAAAATAAACTTCAAGTCCATTTAAATTTTAAACATAAGATTTAGATTTGTTTTAGATTTTTGAGCGAATATTTTTCCAAAATTTTCGAGAGTTTTTAGTTCGAAATTAGAAATTTAAAAAAAATCTCGCCTTTTCATTAACAGCAAACATTTCAATACAACTTCTTCTTTTATCATTGTTTTAAATTAAGTGAACAATTTTCGATATTAATTCGAAATTTTTGGATTTTTTGTTCTGAAAAATTTTCGAATAAACATTTAGATCTATAAGTCACTGCCAGCGCAAAAAATTATATTTACCAAGAGGCTCTTAGAAAGTTATCTTTAGAAGTACTTTAGCTTAGTAAAGTAAAGTTCTGAAAGAAATTTTTATTTTGTCATAGAAAACCTGGTATGCTCGTTTTTTTCCAAATTAAATTTTTCGATTTCTTATCGTTTTACTTTAAAGAAATTAAATGCAAATAAATGCTTGATGATTAGGTTCTAGCTTTATGGTATTATTTTTACTAAACCAAAATAAACTAAGTCAAGTGCAGTTGCGGAAGATTGTAAATTGTACAGCGAAATAATTGAAGCTAGTAAAATCAACAAATGAGGGATTTTTACTCTGGAGTTAACGAAAGATGGGTCAAAAAGATAGCATTGTTGCAAGTTCTATCGATGTTTTTGTCTAGAGAACAAATTTTTTTTTGGTAATTTCAACAGACTGTAAACTTGACAGACTCTCAATCAAGAGAACTGACTTCATCAATATAATGCAAATACAACAGCTAATTTTAAAGAAGCAGTTTTCGCTCACGGCGCTCACTTCTTTGTTCTTATGACTATCGGGCCATAGAAATCTCAATCATATCAACAGCCACTGTTATTCTAATGTTGGCGGAAATGTGTTATTTTAACGGTTGTCCTTTGTATTCTTAGGGTGACATTGATAATTGCTAGTTAACGTAGCAGAACTAGGTGTGATGGTAGCGTGCTACGCTTACCACACCGAAAATCAAGGCCTGGCATAATCAAGCATCTTCTATCTTTAGAAATAGTATTTTCAATGCGAAAAAAAATCTGAGTGGGTTCGCCCCGGAAATACTGTTTTTTTTTTTTGAGCTTTTGCTTAAATGTGATGAAGTTTATTTTTTTGTTCATTTGACTATTGAAACACTCAATTTAGAATCAACAATTTATGCTTAGTTGACACAACAGCTATTTGCAATGAACAAAAATTGAAAGAAATATCGGTTGAATTGACCCGTAATTCGGTTGATTTTACCAGCTTTTTTTTGGTGCAGGATTCATATTCTTTCAGGAGTACACTACAAAAAAAAATTTATTAATATTTTTATTTTCTTCACTATTTGGGAATTTGTGTTTACGGTGTTTAAAGTTATTTAAATTTTTTTTTAAAGAATTTTTATTAAAATTTAGATGGTTTTAAATTTTTTTGAATGTAAATTTTGTTTCGTTTATAGCAAAAGTCTTAATGTAGAAGAAACGTTTCTTGTTAAAGTTTCCAGTTCATCGCATTTAAATTATTATTATTTTTTTTAGTTTTTTACACATTTTTTTTTTTTAATTTCAACATTATTTGCATTTATTTTTCTCAATAGTGCATACGTGTATCGATATATGTATGTATGTCGTTCGGTGTATAATCTGTATTATCTAAAACCTTACCTGTAATAGTCTGTTTGAGTGCGCTAAATCACTTTGTTCTAACTCTATTTCGCGATAGAACATCATTTCAAATTGTATTTTTCTCTTAACACTTTACGCTTAAATTCGGTAGTATCTTCTAATTTTTTTATTTAAAATTTTCTAAAAAATTTGATTCAACACAAAATTAGCAACCAAAAGCCGCGTACTTCTAGCTCTACTTCTTTCTTTTGCTTAATATTTTCTTGACTCAGTTTGCTGCTAAATATTTACAAGTCAATTTTTTCTTTACCCTTTTTCTTCCATTCTTTAGTAGCTTTTCCTCTTTACTGCTCGTCTTGTTTTTACCGCACAGTTTTTCAATTTCGTTGGCATTTCAGTTTTCATATACTTTTGCGATTTTTTCTTTCCTATGTACATACATATTACCCTTTTTTCTTAAATTTATATATATTTTTTTTCTTCACATTATTTGTATTTTTTTAGCAGCTTCAAGTTGTTCTTGCTTAGTTTCTTCAGTGAGCGGTTGTTCTTAAATATTTTCTAACCTCAATTTTCTCTCGTGCATTTCTACCTTGGTACATATTAAACCATTACCTTGTTGTTGTTGTTCTTGTTATTTTTAGGCTAGTTTCATTGTTTGACCTAAAATTTGCTTCCTGTTTTATTTGTTTAACGACCTTAGTGCTCTCCTTGCTCCTTTTTTGAATTTTGTTTATTGCTTTGAATGGAATAGTTATGCTCGTTCTTATGTGTACAACTCAGTGGCATAGTTCCTTAAATTTCTTCTCTTCGCGGGAAAAGAGAGATAAGCGCTGAAAGTAAAAAAAATGCAAAAAGTCATTTTTTGCTTCATTATATTTCAACTTTATTATAATATGGAAGAATGCCTAGCATAAAAATTCTATCCCATCTAAAAATCAAAAGGCCATATTTCAAATTTTAACTGAAAACGCACAGTTTCAATATATTGTTTCAAAAGTATGTGTCCCAAGGTCTGTGTCCTTTCATACATTCTTTTTAAAACACGTTTTGTTTTCAGAATTTCACTAAAGATCGGGTCATTTTCCAGAACCGTTTGCCTATTTTTTTGGTACTTCAGAACTATTTAAAACTTTCTCAGATAATCAACCCTATTCTGCATTTCGATTACGTTCCCGTTCTACGCTCCGCTTTAATCGAAGTTGGGTATTCTGCATTACGACGGAATCGTAACGAGAAGAGGAAGAGCAAATTATTTTTCGAAATCAGCTGTTTGTACGTAATGTGTGAACATTGGAACAAAATAAATTAAAGAAAATTTGTAAAAAAAACACTGAAAAAGGTTTATATTTTATTATCCACGCCATTTTGTACAACAAAAAAGCAATAGAATATATTGCCGCCGTGTTATATTTTTTTGAGTGAAGTGCTTTCATAATTGTGTGTTTTTGTCGTTCCTTTGCCAATTCCCTGCCGTGGCTACCAAGTTTTGTAAAAACGGATTCCTGCACGAATATAGTTGACATTTTCTGAATTTTATGGATGCTAATTTCATTGCACTGGCCTAAAATACTTTATGAAGATTTATTTATTCTTTCCGCAAGGATTGTTTACGTTTTCGCTTCACCTTCCTCTACTCCGGCAGCTTGCTTTGGCATATAACTGGAACCCAACGAACAGACATAAATAATAGCTGTCTATTATAATGGAGTCAATAGCCGCAGCCAGGCGAGAATGAGAAGGCAAATATTGCGAAATTTGTGTAATCCATTTGAGATGAGTGACGAATTGTAAGAAATTGAACTTAAAAGTGGTAAAGTTTAATGACTTATTATTTAGGTTAAAAAAAAACTTTCGACTTAATAAGGATGCTTTCAAGTATGCCTTAGATACTTTTGCGGGGCAAATACGTCCAAGGACTTCGACATCGACATGTTGTTTTGACCTGGAAACATTGTAAAAAATAATCATCATCAAGCCTTCTACGTTTCTTAACAAGTTTTACTTACATTTTTGTTAAAATTCTGTTGTAAATTGATAAAAAAAAAATAAAAAAAAAAATATTTTTCCGCCAACTAATTTGCAACTTAAAAAAACGGAACTACGATCGAAATACGGAATACGCAAAATCGAACGATTCGAAGTTGGATCGAAAGAGATTGGAACACAGAATACCAAAATTGCCAAATCGAAAAAATTCCAATCCAAGTCGAAATGCAGAATAGAGCTGAATAAACTTTTTTTAATTTTGAAATTTTTAAAACGTTTTGACAAAAAATGTGAATATTAATACATCTTAAGCTACGCTTTGAAGACTAAAAAAGCTCTACAATAGTTATATGTAACAAGCATACAATTGGTATAGACCGAAAAAGTAAACAAACAAAAGAACAGTAATCGTAAACAAAATTCATAAAACACAACCACACATAAGACAGCAAACAGATGATCATCCCAATATGTCATACTTGTTGTCCCGACGACGAACGTACATACATACATATATATAAATAATTCGATCAGCATTGTTTTTTGTGTCAAAGTAACAGGTTGCGGTATGCATATCCACAATCGGCTGTGTCTGATTTGAAATTCATTTTCTTGTCATTAGGGGTGTCCAAAATATGTTGATGCCTTTTTTGGTTTTAATGATTATGTTTCATGTTATTTCTAGTCCTGAGGATGACTTCAGACTGAAGTCGAAATTTTGAAAAATAAAAACAAAATAAAATACACATCCAAGTGTTTTATTTAAGAAAACCTGGCCTTGAGTTTAACCAAAAATTTCAGTTTTTCTAAAATATTCTACTTTTCAAAAAAGATGAGAATTTGTCGTAATTTCGCAGAGCTTTTAACTTCTTTTCAGGAACTGCAGAACTATTGAGAAGCTACTCAGAAGAAATTTTCCAATTTTTTTTTCTGGAGAATTGTGAATATTTGAGGTATGTTTGCTTAATTTTTTCTCCTTTTCAGGGACTCCAGAACTTTTGGAAAGCTGCCCAGAATAAAAATTTGTTTTAGTTTGAAAAATTTTTTCCAATTTTTTGACTTATGCAAAAATATTAATATTTGTCATAATTTTGTAGAACCTTCTATTCTTTTCAGTACCTCAAGAACTATCGAAAAGCTTCTCAGCACAATTGTTTTTTTATTTAAAAAACATTTTTTAAATATTGGGCGTAACTTTGGCAAAACTTTTTTCATTTTTTGGAACTTCAAAAATGTTTAAAAGAAACTCAGAACAGCAACTTGTTTTATTTGTTTCAATTTTTTAACTTTGTAGAAATTTAAATATTCGGATAAATTTTGCAGAGCTTTTCTTTTATTTTTCAGAAACTCCATAACTATCGACAATCTATAAGAACAATAATTTTATTAACATTTTTTATTTTTTATGTTTGTTTGTTTAATGGTGTGTTCAACTTATACTTATTATTTAAGAATCAATGAGCTTAACACCGGCTTATAATAATTGAAAATTCAATTATTATGTTTTTCTAAGAGAAACTGAAAAGATTTTTTTCGTCTTTTGGAAAAATGTGAATATTTGGCGTATTTTTATACTCAGTTGAGCAGAGCTCACAGAGTATATTAAGGATAACGGTTGATTGTACAGGTATAAAGGAATCGAGATAGATATAGACTTCCATATATCAGAATCATCACGATCGAAAAAAAAATGGATTGAGCCATGTCCGTCCGTCCATCCGTCCGTTAACACGATAACTTGAGTAAATTTTGAGGTATCTTGATGAAATTTGGTATGTAGGTTCCTGAGAACTCATCTCAGATTGCTATTTAAAATGAACGATATCGGACCATAACCACGCCCACTTTTTCGATATCGAAAATTTAGAAAAACCGAAAAAGTACGATAATTCATTACCAAAGACGGATAAAGCGATGAAACTAGGTAGGTGAGTTGAACTTGTGACGCAGAATAGAAAACTAGTAAAATTTTGGACAATGGGCGTGGCACCGCCCACTTTTAAAAGAAGGTAATTTAAAACTTTTCCAAGCTGTAATTTGGCAGTCGTTCAAGATATCATGATGAAATTTGGCAGAAACGTTACTCCTATTACTATGTGTATGCTGAATGAAAATTAGCAAAATCGGAGAACGAACACGCCCCCTTTAAAAAAAATAAAATTTTTAATCAAATTTTAACAAAAAATTTAATATCTTTACAGTATATAGGTAAATTATGCCAACATTCAACTCCGGTAATGATATAGTGCAACAAAATACAAAAATAAAAGAAAATTTCAAAATGGGCGTGGCTCCGCCCTTTTTCAATTAATTTGTCTAGGATACTTTTAATGCCATAAGCCCAACAATAATTTACCAATCCTTGTGAAATTTGGTAGGGGCTTAGATTCTAGGACAATAATTTATTTCTGTGAAAAAGAGCGAAATCGGTTGAAGGCACGCCCAGTTTTTATACACAGTCGACCGTCTATCCTTCCGCTCGGCCGTTAACACGATAACTTGAGCAAAACTTGATATATCTTTACTAAACTCAGTTCACGTACTTATCTGAACTCACTTTGTATTGGTATAAAAAATGGTGGTTCTATACCAAATACGAAAAAAGGGATGAAACATGGTAATTGGATTGGTTTATTGACGCAAAATATAACTTTAGAAAAAAACTTTGTAAAATAGGTATCACACCTACCCTTGACATTTTGGCAGGAATACTGTTCGTGGTATTACATATATAAATAAATTAGCGGTATCCAACAAATGATGGTCTGGGTCACCCTGGTCCACATTTTGGTCGATATCTGGAAAACGCCTTCACATATACAACTACCACCACTCCCTTTTAAAACCCTCATTAATACCTTTAATTTGATACCCACATCGTACAAACAAAGTCTAGAGTCACCTCTGGTCCACCTTTATGGCGATATCTCGAAAAGGTGTCCACCTATAGAACTAAGGCCTATTCGCTTTTAAAATACTCATTAACACCTTTCGTTTGATACCCGTATTGTACAAACGCATTCTAGAGTCACCCCTGGTCCACCTTTATGGCGATAACTCGAAAAGGCGACCACCTATAAATCTACCATCACCCTTTTAAAACCCTCATTAATACCTTTAATTTGATAGCCATATCGTACAAACACATTCTAGAGTCACCCCTGGTCCACCTTTATGGCGATATCTCGAAAAGGCGTCCACCTATAGAACTAAGGCCCACTCACTTTTAATATACTCATTAATCCCTTTCATTTGATACCCATATCGTACAAACAAATTCTAGAGTCAGCCCTGGCCCACCTTTATGGAGATATCCCTAAATGGCGTCCACCTATAGAACTATGGCCCACTCCCTCATAAAATACTCTTCAATACCTTTCATTTGATACACATGTCATACAAACACATTCCAGGGTTACCCTCGGTTCATTTTGCTACATGGTTATTTTCCCTTATGTTGTCACCACTCTCAACTGAGTATGTAATGTTCGGTTACACCCGAACTTAACCTTCCTTACTTGTTTATTTTATTTTTTCCTTTCCCGGAACTTTAAAACTGGTGAAGAGCAATAAATAAAGCAATAGTTTTTTTATAGTTTTTTTTTTTAATTTTTAAAATTTCTTAACTTTTGGAATAAAAATATTTTAAATTTTTTCTCTTCGGGAACTCTAGAACTATTAAAAAGCTGCTTAGAAGATACTTTTTTTAATTGATATTAGAGAAAAATTGTAAGTTTACAAACGGCGATGGTTTCTAGGACATGGTTCTGAATTTCATCAGCTAGCTTTTCGGGAGCTGAGCGTTGAACTCGAATCTCCAACATTCATATCTAAGGGTCTAATTAGTTTCGAAACTAAGGATTTAATTAAGTTCCTTGATTCATTTATAATTTTCAAATGAATTTAATAAATAAAAATTATAAGCATCTTTCTCTTACCTTAAATCCGTTGCTCTTTTATCAATGATACCACAGCCTATTTGCTTTTTGTTGTTGTAATTCTAGTTCATGTAATTGTTGTTGTTGTGTTCCTCTTTTTGACGTTGCTCCTGCGGTTGGCACGTCTTCCGTTGGTGTCAACACACTCGTTGACTTTGCTGTTGTTGCTGCCGTAGTCTCGCTAATATTTACATCACAGTCTGAGCTTGTGCCAACCAACGGGTTCTCTATTGCTTTCTGCGTCGCTTCTTTCGCTGCTGTTATAGCCGATGGAGCGGGTGATAAACGCAGCGACTGTTCTATGTGTGTAGAGTTACGTTGAGAAAACTCACCACTACTTCTATCACCATTCTCACGACGTGTTGTACTATTTGCTATTGTTGTAGTTTTTGTGGTGGGCTCTGGTGCGCCGGTGGGTGCCGATGATAGCCGCAAAACCCGTAATTGATGACGTGGCGGCGGTGGTGGATGATAGTATGATTGTGACAATTGTTGTTTTTGTTGTTCACGTTTGCTGAGAGTTTGTTGTTGCTGCTGTTGTTGGTAGAAGGCATATTGCGGCTGCAAATGCGGATGAGGCGATTTACGATGCGGATGCAACTGACAATTGCTGCCAGAACTCTGGCTCATGTTGATATTGTAATTGT
This sequence comes from Eurosta solidaginis, assembly GCF_040869045.1. Lineage (NCBI taxonomy): Eukaryota > Metazoa > Arthropoda > Insecta > Diptera > Tephritidae > Eurosta > Eurosta solidaginis. The sequence continues at coordinate 16,846,536 of NC_090320.1, forward strand.
TGTTGTTATTTATGCTAGAGCTGTTATTGTTGTTGTTATGCTGTTGATAATGTTGACCCGCATTGTTGCCATCAGCACTTACACCACCACCACCACCACCACCACTTTTCACATTCAACAATGTTAAGCTGTATTTGGGGTTTGTTGTTGCTGACGTTGTGCCGGCGTGATTAAGATGTGCTTGTCGTTGTTTTTGTAGCAGTAGTTGCTGTTGTTTCTTGGGCATTGTACTACTAACCAAGCCAGTGCGTAAATATTTTTGCCCACCCACCGTTAAACCGTAAATGCCAACACCATTGATGTCGCCCACCTCAGCATCTTCATTGTCCGTATTAACACCGCTAGTGCCAGCTCCAGCTCCATCACCACTACCTCCTGCTTCAGCAACCCGAACACCACCACCGCGCAACGTCAATGTTTCAAACTAAAGATTGTCTGGATAGCTACGGAAGTTATAGGTTCTAGCGCGTTGAAATTGCATCGAGTCAATGCCACTGCCACCACCTCCGTCATTTCCGCTGCCAGCACCATTGTAGGCATTTAACATCGGCGCCGTTGATTGTGAATTCATTGTGCCCATACCATCATCATAGTTATTATGTTCACTACTGCTGCTGATACCACTATTGCTTCCACATTTTCCGCCGCTACTGACAGATTTGTGTGTACTGCTGCTGCCACCACCACCGCCGCCACTATTACTGCCCACGGTGCCACAACTGCTGCCACCGGAGGGACCTTTGATTGGCTTGAATATTGCTGTTGTGGCATAATATTTTTCCATAGGTGGAGGCGGCACCGAAGGTGGCCGTGGAAATATGGCACTCAATGGTGGGGGTGGTGTCCGACGCACATTCACATAACCACCAACCACACCACCACCGGACATGGACATCTTTGTGGCGGGCATATAATCTTGCATGTGTGGCACGGCATAGCCGCCCTCGGGTACATCTGCAACAAGAAAAACACGGAAGGAAATATGGTGTTAATGAAGGTGAAACGAAAAGAGAAAAGGCGATGGAAAAAGGCACGTGAAAAGAAAAAACGGTAATAAAGTGTAGTTGAGCAAACAGACCTGAGGCAAATATTTAATCTGTAAAAAGAAGCACTAGGCAAAGGAAAGGGGATACTTAAACGCTTAATCATTTGACAGGTCGTAAAAAACATGAATGGGGGATGAGAGAATAGCGTAACTTAAGACAAACTAATTTTATTTAACAGACACACACTTTTCTGCATATACTTTAAGGTGAATATGCTTGCAAGTGTTGCCAGAAGTAAAATAATAGTAAATAAGATGAAATAAAGCAATATAAAATAAAATTAAACAAAAATAAATAAAATAATAATAGCAGATCCCCCATGGGGCCCTTCTCCAGGTGGCGGATACGACAAAGCCCAGCAGAAATGAGGGTAGGTGTAAAATCGAATACCATCCACCGACCAAAACTCGATAATGCAGTCAAAAGTTGTTTCCCTTTCAATTCCTGGCGAGCACACGGTTCAAAGGCAACCCGTCGTGGGCCATCCACTCATTTGGGAGCAAAATGGTTCCTAATTTATACATGGAACCCTCCGACGCATTCTCAAGGCGATGTAGGCCACAATTGCATCATCAACCAATTTATGAACCAGAGAAAAGCACGAAAAGGACCAAATAAATGAATCAACACCTCATGCGAAGTTAATTTATTACTACAAAAAACGGTAACTGGAAAAGTGGATACCGAACGAAATAAAACGAAGCTTTTAAAAGGGTTTTTCCAGATGTTCAGATTTCAGTTCAAAGGATAGATGATCAGGGAAGTGCAATAGTAACATTTAAATACATATTTATCAGGCGGCTGAACGAACTAATAGTGAAAGCTCGAAAGCTCTCAAAAAATGAGCTTCAAAGCGCTCCCCTGGAGTTTCATGGGACGGACCAACTACTGAGATCAATTTTACGAAGGCAGGCCACGAAGAATTTAACAATGGTCGTTGTCTGTAGGGACACCTAAATTCTACCATCTTACTAACCACAGAACGCAAACTCATTCAAAGAACTTCAGACTATAATATATGCAGCTGCAGCGTAGATATTTCGTTATACGGGCGAGAGGCTATTTCGATGTCAAGCATGTGGTAATGTCAAATCCTACACCCAACCCTGGATACGTAGACTGCTATCATATTGAGAAGGTAAAGGTTGACCATGGTCGACTTACGCAATATATACAGGGAAATCGCACTGGAAAAACGGAAACAGATTTTAACTGTCAAAGACGAGCATAAAATGCACTCCAGACAAGATCCATTAAAGGAATAAAGCAATACTTAGACACTCTACGTAAGAAACCATCAATTAAATCGATCCCTCTGCGAAGATATCTACATCAGAAAAAAGATGAACTAAAAACGAGAGTTTTTAAAGGACCGAAAAAATTGTCTACACGAAACATAGAGAAAGCCAAATTAATGAAAATATGGTCGGTAGAGAGCGAGCATGCAAAAAACACCCCGTGGAATAGCGAAGAACGTACAAGAATAGCCGAGATGAGAAACCTAACTTTAAATGGAGATGTTGTGGGAAAAGCGTTGAGAAAAACACATTACTGGAGATTTCCAGGACCAGACGGTATTTATAGTTTCTGGCTGAAAAAATTTACAACAACGCGTCGTGCATTATCTCACCATTATACAAACCTCATTAAAACAGGCTCAATAACTCAAGCATTCTTCATGAAAGGCTAGACTTATCTGCTTTCAGAAGATCTAAGAAATACGGAAAACCCATCTAAGAATAGGCAAATTTCCTGTCTCTGTAAAATTGTACAAGATACTCACGTCCTCGTTGGCCGATAAAATCAACCGTCATATCGAGGCCCATCAAATAATACACAGCGAATAAAAAGTTAAAAAAAATATATTAAAAAAATTTACGAATTTCAAATTTAGAAAAGTCTAAAACACACACTTTGTGAGACTAACATTAATTGGACGAAAAAACTGCATGCAAAAAAATAAGGGAACTCAAAATAAAAAGTTCGATATTTTTCTACAATTTTTGAATTCTTTCGAAAACATTTTTGCGATGCGATTGCAAAGTTTCTGTTAGCATTCGTTTCCAAGAATGGGTCTTGAAGATCAGAGTTGCGTAAACCGCGCAAAAAAAATTCGAAGAAAATCGGTGCGTTTTCATTATTTTTCATTTCAAGTGTATTCAACTACATAAGCGGATCAAAAATTTGTAAAAAAGTACAAGAAATAACAAAATTAAATGAGCTGTTATATTAGCGCACGAAAAGAGATAAGTACATTTTATCTTAGCTATCAAAAAATTAAATTTCACGTGTTGTCACGGAAAAATTTTTAACGGGTAAAATAAGCTTTTTTTGTATTTGTGATCCTGAAAAAATTTGAGTTTTTTGATATCCCATTTGACAATCTTGAGTAAGTTTTCGGTGAAAATCATAAATTAAACCTTTACCATGTAAAATGCCCCAAAGTTATTCCGAAATGCCCAAATTTGATTTTGAGGATGATGGCATCTATGGTCAATGTTATAAAAAATGCACATTTTCACGCGCTCTCAGAGAGCGAGAAGTTTCATATCATGTCATCATTGGGTACTGGTCGTTTGTTTGTTAGTAAATATTTATAGTTGTGAGCGGAATGGTCAATGTCAGTTTTATTGTTCAGTCTAATGTGTTCTGGAGTGTTTAGAATATGTAGCATTTTCAAAGTAAAGCGCTTATTTTAGTATTGCTCTTGTTGGAGAATGCTCGCGCTCACGAAGCTCGGTATATGGCCGCTAGCTGCACAGTGTGACATTAGTGCTGTTTTTTTGATTACTAGGCTGTTGGCAATATTTTAAATATGATTTGTGTTGCGACAATCTGGTTTTTAATTTTAATATTGTTGTTGCTGCGTATATCGGACGACACGTACCACAACGAGGTAATAAGAGAAGCGGAAAATATATTGAAGAGCAATGATTTCCCGAACAACATTATTAAAACATTAATTAAAAATGCAAAATCTAACAAAGGAAAACAAAAATCCGAAAAACCTACCATTTTTAGATCCGTAACATATATACCGCGGTTATCAGAACGACTCGCAAAGTCTGATTGCTATGACGGAGAAAAAGTTAAAATTGCACATAAACCTAACAACACATTAAGGTGTTTCTTTAACAAAACAAACGCAAAGATACCCGAAACCGAAAAAAGCAATGTCATATATAAAATCCCATGCGGCAAAAACAACGAACCATGTAACAGCGTTTACGTAGGAACAACAAAATCAAAATTAAAAACCAGATTGTCGCAACACAAATCAGATTTAAAATATTGCCAACAGTCTAATAATCAAAAAACAGCATTAATGTCTCACTGTGCAGCTAGCGGCAATATACCGAGCTTCGAGAGCGCGAGCATTCTCCAACAAGAGCAACACTACAATAAGCGCTTTACATTGGAAATGCTACATATCGTAAACACTCCAGAACACATTAGACTGAACTATAAAACTGACATTGACCATTCCGCTCACAACTATAAATATTTACTAACAAAAAAACGACCAGTACCAAACTCCACGTCATGGCGGAAGGACGTGTAAAATAATGTATGTGATATTTTAATCAATTTTATTGTAAAGTTTTTGGTTTTATTTATTAATAAACAAGTTTTTGTACGTTTGTAGTTCCCTGAGGACGGTTACCATAGTGTAACCGAAATATATCGGAAGAAAAAAATTATGTGTTTCATTTAAAGAGACCTTGAGCCAGCAGAATCGCCGAATATTTTTAAAAAAATTCCGAAAAATCCAAATAAAAACTTCGAAATTTTTCTTGAATTTTCGCATTTTTTCGAGAACGTTCTGGAAATTAGTTTACAGTTTCAAAATTTATAGAAAATAAAAAACAGAAAAGTTTATTTGACGAAATTTGATAAAAACTGTCACTATTACTTCTGTTTGCTGGTGTATATCTTTCCCCATACTTATTATAGCCACCCTACCCTATTATTGAAATATGTATCCTCAGAATTGTTTATCTATATATCCTTGCAAACACATTACATTATAAACGCACTTTGCGGCTTCTCTAGCTGAAGCGTGTCGTAAAATTATCATATACATATATACATATAAATAGCCTCGTTTTAACCCAATTGTGGTTCTTGCGGTTCAAAAATTTTACTACTGTTTACAATACGTTTTTGCCTTTTAGTTTTCAACTACATACCATATGTGTTTTGTTCTTATTCTTATTATTTATGTTCAGCTGCATACGAATAAATGCATACCTGTATAGTCTGGCGTCATATTACATTGTAAATCATTTACTGCCGCATATCCGTTCACACCGCTGGTATACATATTCACATTGAATGGCTCGTGGTATAGACTATTTTTGCCAATGGAATCGTTATCATCTACGCTGGTCTGGAATGAAAGTAAGAAATATAGATGAATTAATAAATATCGCAACAATAGATTGTTTGTTAAAGAAGATACGAAATACGTATATATTACTTGCAGAAGATTCAACGTCTGCTATGTGTTTTGCACAAAACGAGGCAAAGGCGGTGGTGAGATGATATAAAAGCACAAAGTTTTTCATATAGTAAATTCGTTTCAAGAATGGGAGATAAAAAAGAGAGTGAGAGCGATAGTCTCAGATTACCGCCGTCTGACATACTTGTGAACAAAGTGATGCAGGGTAACAGTAACGAATTCATCATAGGCATGGGCTGTTAAATCGCTCCAATGTGGATAATTTTCTCTAATAGATCTCTGCGGATTTCCTAACTGGAACGATGATGGGTCATGTTTGAATCAGGAGCAGAAATGACGGGACTTCTCTTCAAATTGCGCGAATTTGTCTTAATGTTGTCTTTTTTCTGTACGTTACTCCTATGTCAGTGTGTCTTTCACTAGAACAAACAAGTTTTTAATGATTTTTCTTTAAGTAGCTTCTTGGCCGAGATAAAAAAGACAAAAACTACTATCCTCCCACGCTTTTCGATACTCTTTATACATCAGGGAGTCTGATTTATATCAGTAAAGTAGGTCAGTTGAACTAAAATAAATTTGACTCCCTGATGATGATGTATAAAAAACATCAAAACGCGTAGAAGAATAGAAAAACTATAGTTTTTGTTCTATCTATAAAAAAATAAAATAAATGTAAGGCGCGATAACCTCCGAAGAGATCTAAAGCCGAACGTCTCTTCCAATTTGTGTCGTGCTCCTCTTGATTTTCCCTACAAATTGGCCGGAAGGGACCTAAATATTTTATGCCGACTCCGAACGGCATCTGCAAGGCAGATGAGTTTTCGCTGAGAGCTTTTCATCGCAGAAATACACCCGGAGCGCTTGCCAAACACTGCCGAGGGGCGACCCCGCTTAGAAACATTTTCTTCTAATTGAAAAACCTTATTTCTAAAATTTTGATGTTGCTTTGCCCGGGGTGTGAACCCAGGGCATACGGTGTGGTAGGCGGAGCACGCTACCATCACACCACGGTGGCCGACGGTTGTCCTATCTATTACGGCCAAAAAGCTCCTTAAAACAAAGTAATTAAATATTAAACACTGGCCCTAAATCAAAAAGTTTTTTTTTAATTTTGAGCTTTATCTGTCTTTTATTTAAAACAAGTCAATAAAGAAAGCAAATAATGAAAGAAAAGTGAATAAGTTCTAAATAATTTCTATCCCACTTCACCTAATTCCACACATTCCAACTGGTGTGATTTTTATAATTCCTCTTTTTTTCTAACTTTGCATTCCACCATTAACTAACTTGGACTTTAAAACTAATGTAGTGCATAATCCTACCAACTTAGCTTAAGTAGCAATACAACCATGAGGCTCGCATAAAAAGTGCCACTATAAAGCCACTAAAATGCATTAAAGTAAAGCAGAAAGTACATATTTGCTATGGAATATAGAAAAAAAAAATGTTAAGAGGGTTGCAAGCGCGAAATGCTACTAAATTTGCCACACTGTGATAAAACATTAAAAGCACTACTTAGTAAATGGGCAAAATAAAAGTGCCAATAAGGAATATAGAACATGGATATAGAAATAGAGTGAATGAAGCCATAAAAAGTATGTTGAAAATTTAAGTACTTATGGGGAAAATATTAGAAAAGGCCAATAGAAGTGAAATGGAAATATAAACAAAAAGTTGCTTGAAGTTGGCACTCGTATAAAGAGAAATAACAGTAACTAAAGTATGTATGACCATATTAAAATGAGTCTGAAATTTATTTAGAGTACAGATTACAAAAACAAAACGTACTGGAAACAAATAATGTTTAAGCAGAAAAGTTAATAACAAGCTAACGTATATGGGGAAATCCGCCAAACTTTGGTTTTTTGGAGAAAAAAAATTTTTTTTTTAAACATGGTATCACGCAAATACCTTTTTGTTAGGAACATTGAGGGGTAAATTGGAGCTATAGTGCATCGCCGTTACTCGTCTTACATAATGCCTAACAAAGATATAGTTAAAATATCGAGCAAAATATATATAAATTGAGGTCGCAATGTTAAATATACATTTATTTCAACACTTCTGTACCGATTATATCGAAATTTCAACAAAATATGGAGATATATGCAGCTGTTAGCTATGTAAAATTTTTTTGATACACGAGACCCGGTTTTGTAGATATCGTTAAAAATATAAAACCGAATAAACGCCAAATATTTTTTACTGCTAAGTTTGCAACACATTTATTTTAACACCTTTCTACCGATTCTTTTGAAACTTTAAAAACATATAGATATGTGAACGAAGTATGTTCAGGTAAAAAAAATTTAATACCCGAGATCCGGTTTTGGAGATATTGATAAAAATATAAACCCGGAAAACCTTAAATTTTTTTTACTTATTTAAACACTTCTTAACCGATTGTGTTGAAATTTTATCAGGATGTACATACCTATATGGGGTATATTTAGGTAAAATTTTGTTGATAACCGAAATCCGGTTTTAGAGATATCGGCAAAAATATGAAACCGGGTAACCGTCAAATATTTCATACCCGTTTGTTAATTTTTTCTCTACTCTACACCACAGTAGTATATCATCAATTGCCTCATCTTGGAATATTCGCTCAAGAAAATTTATTGATGTTTGTACATGGGGCAAATATACGAAATTTTCGCCAAAAATTGACAATCGTCAAAAAGTGTAGAAAAAAATTTTATTTTTTTTTTTAATTTTTGTACAAAATTTGTGTTTATTTTCATTTACTTTTAAATAAAAACTGGTTTAAAAAAAATACAAAAAAAAAATGTTTCTGCACTTTTTGACGATTGCCAATTTTTGTCGGAAATTTCGTATATTTGCCCCATGTACAAACATCAATAACTTTCCTTGCGTGAATATCTCCAGATGAAGCAATTGATGGTATACTACTGTGGTGTAGAGAAAAAATTAACAAATGGGTATGAAGTGATAAAAGTAAAATTGTAGCTGTGCCCACAAAAAAACATGCTCCTGAAAAAAATTTACGCAACCAAGTGCTTCCACTTTCCTGCCTCTACCTTCAAAACGAAAGGGGCACATCGAATTTGAAGCCCCACGTATTTTTAGTCCCTGATAGGCTATTATCGTACATAATCCAAATTTCAATACTCAGTTGGCTCAAAAAGCTATAAACAAAAAACTGTCAATATTGAAAATGACAAAAAAAAAAAAAGTATCGCTACTTTGATTGATGATAGTTTTGAGTATTGGAGGGGCACATTAATTTTGCCCAGTTTTAGAATCTCCGTCTCAAAAACAACATTCAGTTTGAATTCCATAGCGTTTCAGCGATGCCTCAAAATTTTATCGAAAAATTCAAAAAAAAAAAAAAAAAATGAATGGTATCGCTTGAAAGTGCAAAAATCGACGTTTTTTACGTTTCGAAGTTCTGCAAAAACTTACTATCAACTTCCTTGATTTTTAAAATCATCAGATCGGATAGTCAAAAGGTCAAACTTAATGCCCTTGTACTTTTTTCTGGCCTTAAGTTTTTTACCCGTGTGTAAAACCCGTGTATCCAAAAAAGTTAAAGTTTTTGGGATTTGCCCATATTGCAAGCAACATATCGCATATTCTATCCGAACTAGTTCCAAGTCATATCGATTGCTGGGTGAAATATCATCCAATATCGAGTGCCGTTTTAAAAACGCCTCGTCTGGGAAAACGTTTGAAAAACTCACAATTTCAGAATTTGTTTGAAAAACGCCTTACTTTAAAAATTGTTTCAAAAAACGCACTATTTGAGTAGAGTTACAAATTTTTATACTCAGCTTAGCAGAGCTCACAGAGTATATTAACTTTGTTCGCATAACGGTAATCCGTAACGGCATAAGCTTATCGAGATAGATATAGACATCTATATATCAAAATGATCTGGGAGAAAAAAGAAATTCATTTAGCCATTTCCGTCCGTCCGTCCGCCCTTAAACACGATAACTTGAGTAAATTTTGCGGTATCTTGATAAAAATTGGTTTGTAGGTTCCTGGGCGCTCCTCTCAGATAGCCATTTAAAATGAATGAAATCGGACTACAACCACGCCCACTTTTTCGATATCGGAAATTTCGAAAAACCGAAAAAGTGCGATAATTCATTACCGAAAACGGATATAGCGATGAAACTTGGTAGGTGCGTTGACCTTATGACGAAAAATATAAAATTAGTAAAATTTTGGACAATGGGTGTGGCAGCGCCCACTTTTAAAAGAAGGTAATTTAAAAGTTTTGCAAGCTGTAACTTCGCAGTCGTTGAAGATATCATGATGACATTTGGCAGGCACGTTCCTCCTATCACTATATATAAATAAAAATTAGCAAAATCGGGAGACGATCACGCCCACTTTCAAAAAAAATTTTTTTAAGTCAAATTTTAAAAATTTAATATCTTTACAGTATATAAGTAAATTATGTCAACATTCAACTCCAGTAATGATATGGTGCAACAAAATACAAAAATAAAAGAAAATTTCAAAATGGGCGTGGCTCCGCCCTTTTTCATTTAATTCGTCTAGAATACTTTTAAGGCCATAAGTCGAACAAAAATTTACCAATCCTTGTGAAATTTGGTAGGTGCATATATTCTATGACGATAACTGTTTTCTGTCAAAATGGGCAAAATCGGTTGAAGCCACGCCCAGTTTTTATACACAGTCGACCGTCTGTCCTTCCGCTCGGCCGTTAACACGATAACTTGAGCAAAAATCGATATATCTTTACCAAACTGAGTTCACGTACTTATCTGAATTTTGTATTGGCATAAAAAATGCCCGACAACCGACTATGACCACGCTCACTTTTCGATATCGAAAATTACGAAAAATGAAAAAATGACATAATTCTGTACCAAATATGAAAAAAGAGATGAAACATGGTAATTGGTTTGGTTTATTGACGCAAAATATAACTTTAGAAACAACTTTGTAAAATGTGTGTGACACCTACCATATTAAGTAGAAGAAAATGAAAAAGTTCTGGAGGTCGAAATCAAAAGCCCTTGGACTGTTGGCAGGAATACTGTTCGTGGTATGACATATATTAATAAATTGGCGGTAGCCGACAGATGATGTTCTGGGTCACCTTGGTCCACATTTTGGTCAATATTTCGAAAACGTCTTTACATATACAACTAAGGGCCACTTCCTTTTAAAACCCTCATTAATACCTTTAATTTTATACCCATATCGTAAAAACAAATTCTATAGTCACCCCTGGTCCACCCTTATTGCGATATCTCGAAAAAGCGTCCACCTATAGAACTAAGGCCCACTCCCTTTTAAAATACTTATTTGATACCCATATCGTACAAACACATTGTAGAGTCACCCCTGATCCACCTTTAAGGCGATATCTCGAAAAGGCGCCCACCTATAGAACTAAGGCCCACTCCCTTTTAAAATACTCATTAACACCTTTCATTTGATACCCATATCGTACAAACACATTCTAGAGTCCACCTTAATGGCGATATCTCGAAAAGGCGTCCACCTATAGAACTAAGGCCTACTTCCTTTTAAATAATCATTAACACCTTTCATTTGATACCCATATCGTACAAACACATTCTAAAGTCACCACTGATCCACCTTTATGGCGATATCTGTCCACCTTTATGGCGATATGCCGAAATAGCGTCCACCTATAGAACTATGGCCCACTCCCTTTTAAAATACTCTTTAACACCTTCCAGTTGATACGCATGTCACACCAACACATTCCAGGTTTACCCTAGGTTCATTTTCCTACATTGAGATTTTCCCTTATTTTGTCTCCAAAGCTCCCAGCTGACGTATGTAATGTTCGGTTACACCCGAACTTAGCCTTCCTTACTTGTTTTGATGTTAGATCGGGCCTTTATAAAAAAAAGCTTCAATAGGGCGGTTTCAACGGAATTCTAAGAGCTGGCAGTTTAGAAACAAATCTTGAGATAGGCCGTGTTTGAAAAATATTAAATATAAAATACTCATAGCCGCTACTTTTATTATTAATTTTTATTTTCCAAAAGGTTCTTTTTTATTAGGTAATTGGTGCCCCATCTTTCCTATGAATATGTACGTTGCCTAATCAAATTTACCGTAGCGAAAATAAGATAAATTCACTCTCTCAATATTAAAAACAATCTTCAAAAGTTTTCTAGGTCATTGAATAAAGTTGTATAATACCGCAAACGGACCAGAACCAGAACCAGAAACGAAAGCGGGATATTATTTGTAAATGAAAAACGAACCAAAAAGGTAGCAAAACTTATCGAAACTGGATCAAAATCGGACCAAAATGAACTTGAAGCAGAATCGAAACCGGAAGTGATACCGGAACCAGAAATGTGATTCACTCATTTTTAACACTACGATTTTTCGAGTATTTTAATAACGACATTTCGCTTATGATAACGACTGTGCTAGGCACTAACTCAGTTTTAACATCGATAAGCTAGTGATCATAATTTTAAATGAAAGATAAATGGCATCAAAGCTAATACCGTTCTCTTACTTAAAATATTCTAATGTTATTTAGCTGCAATAGTTCATCATATGCTAACACATATTGATAAAAAATGGTAACTGAATACAGTTATCTAATCGTTTATCAAAAAATTTCCACTGTTTCCGTTGAAACACTTCGAAATATTATCGATAAAGAAATTATCAAGATAAAGTGTATCTCGTTTTTAACCGAAACGAAAAGCTTTCGTTAACGTTAAAAACGTTAACAAAAACGTGATACTTTATGTTTGAATTGTGCTGGCAATGCTATAGCCATGGTGAAGCCGTAAGGTGGTAGCAGCGAGCGGACATACACACACAAACTCTATGTAATTTGTTTGTGTAATTCGTTGGTGGTAATGTCAAAAATACTCTGAGAAATGTTCGCACTGTCAAAATTCATGAGAAAAGTTGCAATCAGCTTGACTAATGCTTTCATCTTTAATGACTCCGCCATCAGTCAGCTTTGCCAGCATAGTTTGAAATTAGTAATCAACATAAACGATTTGATTTCGTTTTGATATGGCAGAAAACGAAACAAAATCATTTCGTTAATTTGACGTTCTTAACGTTAATAGACGAAACGAAATGACTTTGTTTCGTTTATTAACGTTAATTATCCTAACGAAATGATATCGGTTCGTTGGTTAAGCATGCCTGGTTAATACACTTTAACCAATAGAGGTGCGCGTATCCGGTGTTAAGCACAAACCGTTTTATACGGAGTTATTTAGCCACTGCCGCGACTCTTCAATAATTGCCGCTAGATGGGTTTCAAAACATTGTAATAATGTGATGATAAGCGTTTGTTTTTAACCGCAAATATAGATGTATATACATAAAAAAAACAAGGCTAATTTATAGGTTTAAAACGGTTCAAAATGGTCCAAACACTTTAAGCCGTCCTTTTAATTTTTCCTACAAAATGGTGGGACGGAACATTCTGGTTTTACTTCGACTTCGAACAACATCTGCAAGGCAGATGAGTTTTCACTGAGAGCTTTTGATGACAGAAATACACCTGCAGTGCTTGCACCAACACTGCCGAGGGGCGACCACGCTTAGAAAAATTTTCTACTAATTGAAAAACCTTGTTTCTAGAATCTTGATTTTGCTTTGCCCGGGTCGTGAACCCAGAATCTTCGGTGTGGTAGACGGAGCACGCTACCATCACACCACAGCGGCCGCCTATATAATTTATTTTTGATTAATTATGCTTCATTACTGCTATCAACCAGTACCTTATAGAAATTTCCTTGTGTTCGGGAAATTCATAAAAAAAAAAATTTTTTCAAAATTATCTAACCCACCCTAATGTAGTAAAAAAAAGCAATAAATTAGCTTATGCATATATTTACATATACCCAATGTTTGCATACTACACATTTAAAAGTTCTCACTCACCTTAATACCACTGCCATTTGGTCGATGTTTATCCACATTACCACCCAATGTATTTGGATTAAAACTATATTGGAATGCGTCCAGGACATTACTGCCGCGCGCACGCTTCGTACGCGTCACAATGCAGAATATGGCACCAACAAGGAAAATAATAATCACCGTTAGAATAACAATAACAATACCAATTGAGAATTTCTCAGATGGTTCCTGATCGATGGGACGTGGGGCAATTACTGTAAATATACAACAAAAATAAGGAAATAAATGGATATGTAGTAAATCGAAATGTTGTAATGTATGCAAAGAGAAATAGCGCGAAAGTGACATATAAACATACAAATATAAATACAATGTTACAAAGTAGCAGTTTATGCAATTTGTAACGCACTTTCATGCATTAAATTAAAAATAAATATTTAAAGGGAAAATAATGTTTTCAATTATTGCCAAGCATTGTACGGTGCATTTTAATTATTACATGAAGTTCTTGCTTTTTCTATTTTTTTATTGTTTTTTTTTCTACTCTTTCAACAATTTTCTTTTTATTTTTTACTTTTAACTCTCATTCTCTCATTAACTATAATATTTACGTTTTGTTAAATTTTACGCTCTTTACTTGGTATTCTTTTTTTTCGTTATGTCACTTACATTGCGGTCCATTGTTATAGCCACTGCCAGCACCCACTGCTGTCCCCGCTGCCGCTCCCATATCATCGCCCATAACGCCCGCGCCATTCATTATACCCATTTTGCCCACACCATTCTTTTGGCCATGATGATAGTCATTACTTTGTAATGGATATTCGCGTGTATCCATTGGTAACGTGGCTCGCTGCTCGGACTCATCTGTGAAATTTCCCACGGCTGGTACTGTGCATATGACAAAAAAAAAATTAAAGTGTTAAAATTGTATAGAAATATAGTATTTTAAATGGAAAAGGAGGATATAAAACGAGATATCTTTTTATGAGGTATTGATATTTATGTGATATTTATAAAAGTTATCATCATACCTACTTATTACCTAAGTTTATTTTAAATAAGTAATATAAAACTTAATATTGATGTAATGGAATGAAAATGACGTATATAATAGCACAACAGGGATAAAGACAGTACCTAGGACTAAAAACAAAAAAATATTATTCCAAAAACTTATCTCTACAAACCTAGACTCAAAATGCAGTTTCTAGCAAGACCCGCGATATGGCATGTAATAGAAGTCACTACTAAATATAGACAATATTGAGCTTAAGTAGCTGTTATGTGACCTCCTTGGAGTGATTTTAGCTATCTCGCTGTTGCGTAAGAACTTAACATTTAGACTAACTTCACTGTGATTGCCAACTTAACTATCAACAACTCTCAGCTCTATACCATTTCAAATCGAAAGCAATTTCAAAAAGAGGGAGTTCCCATTACTCTCTCTTCTCTATTGCAGTTAGAAAAATTGAATCTCTCACAGTATTTTATCGTTTCACTAAAAGCATATTTATATAGGTGAATGCGCTAAGTATATGGATTCCTTCTTGAAGAATAAATAAGACTTTACCCCTTTCTCCTATGCATTTCATCTTATTCAGATAGTCTAAACTATTTCTAAAAACAGTAAGCAATTACGATAATAATCAAAAACTCAACATGAAAAATATCCTTGAAGAAGCTGCAAAATAACACCAAAACGCTTAAGTGTAAAGGGAATTGCATGCAATCTAAGTATAAGAGGAGTCGAATAGGAGCGTTGCTGTCGACGGCTGCATTTCCACATACACCGACGGCTCTAGTGCAAGGAGAAGTATTTTCAAGGCACCTAGACCTCCAAGTCTACTCCAGACTGCCAGATCACTGCAGTGCATTCCAGGCAGAAGTACAGGCCATTATGCAATCCGAAGTTAAAATATGTGCACACAATATAGACAACGATATGTTTATTTTCAACGACAGCCAGGCAGCTATCAAATCTCTTATCTCTTACTCGTTTATTTCTGAACTAACACTAAACTGTCACCGATCTCTTCAAGAGATGGCAGGTCAGAAACTGCATTGCAGACGAGCTTGCTAAGGCAGGATACGACCAGGCAGATTTTTCTCTGCCCCTTGCCAAATGGAAGATAATGCTAAAAGAGAAAATCTACAGTCAAATCGACGAAAGATGGCTACTCACACCGGGGTGTTGAACAACTAAGCAAACCTGGCCAAAATGGGACCCTAAGTAGGGCTAAAATCTACACACTAGTAGGAGTACTAATTGGCAATTGCCTTAAATGTTGGCATGATGAAAGGCTATCGTCGGTGCTACAGGAGTTGCAAGAAGGATGATAAGGTAGAAACGGTGGTTCACCTCATCTGCAAATTGAGGTAAATCTGAATTTATTAGTACGGTTTTAAAATTTTTGTATACAACTTTTCATTAATTTGAAGGAAAATACCGCTCGACTAGACATTTACGCACATTCGTTTTTTTATTATTTTGTTTATACAATTTGCTTTATTGTTAACAAAGTTATTCCTTTAAACAAAGAAAAAACTGTTTTAATATTTACGAAAATTAGTTATCCAAATTTAGGTAAGTGTTTCTCTGGCGAAATATCACATCGTCGGTACAATGCCAAAGAAACGAATGCGCCATTTTTGTTTAAACGAAATATAATATATGTAAAATTTTGCAAAGCCAAAACAACAAATGTGCATTTTTTTGAAAAAAAGTTTGAAAATCATTTTTCAATTAACATTACTTAGTGGTTTACAAAAGTAGACCTTCCAATAGTGGTTGAAAAATACAAAATTAAATCTCTATTAATTAAATCTCTTTTTTTTAACAATGTGTTACGCGTTTTGCTCAACACATCAAATATGCACATTCGTTTCTTTGGCATTGGAACGCCGATATACCATGTTTCCTTATTTTAATAATTATTTTTCTCGTTTTAAGGAATTTTTTTTGAGTATGGTATCAAAGTGCCCGAACATTAACAAATATTTGCAGAGCGGATTGAATAACACCAATTGAAATACAAGTCATGCCGGAAAGGTTTAAATGGACAAAGAAAACATGATCTACGTTGCAGGGTTGGACTTCCTCATTCTCTATATATATCAAATATATGCACGGCTATCATTTGGTGCACTTAGCTCTAAAAATTGCTGCTGACTACTTGAACATTGTACTGTTCTAGGCTCAGTCTCGTTTCGATGTTAGAACAAAACTGTATGAAGGAGTCTTTAAAATGCGCTACCTTAAGACAGACGGACTACTACAAAGGCATTGAATACGCTTATGACAGAAACCTCTTACCCACGGTATACCGATTTAAATTAAAAAATAAGTGATATGAAAAGAAAATGAAAGGCACGTCTTTTGTGCTCAGGTAGTGTGTTTCGATATTGACGAATAAATAAGGTCCTTAGTGAGAAGATTTCCTCAGCGATGAAAGATTAAGATTTAAATATAAAGTGATATTGAAAATGTGGATCCCCGTAAGAAGTAATATTATATTTCCGAATTTTTTCTTTGTATAAATTTTAATTTAACCACATCACAAAAATATGTTTCCCTATTAAAATGCGACGCAGTTGAGGGTTGACCGCAACATCCTTTCAACAAACCACATCAAGAGCGCCAAAAGCTTCATTATAAACAGGAAATTATGTCAAATAGCAATGAGTGTCGGAAGAAATGAATGCAATATATATATATGTATATATTATGTATATATATATAGGTAAATATATACATCATAGTGTCTACAACATAAAATTAAGTAAATTCCATTTGTCTACGAGGGTGACAGTGAGACAGTTGACATATGTATGAACGTTTACTTTAACGCTATTGATATTACACAAACGTGAAGGCAATCAATTGCTTCAAGTGAAACAAAACCAAACAAAAAGGAAGTAAAATTGTTAAAGGATATGCGCACAACATTTCAATTAAAGGAACGACTTCGGCTCGCATATTGAAATCGAGAGAAAAGATATTATGCACTAAAAAAAAGAAAGTGTAACGAATGTAATTCGTTCCGTAACCAATTGCTGAAATATGGCAATTGGGAACACAAGAACCAACCAAACATGAAAACGAAAAGTGAAAAAAGATGTTACTGTCAAAAATATTTTCACAAAAGATAACAGCTGCATAGAAAGTAAATATATTAAATCATTTTTGACTTTTGATTTGATTTGAAAATAGGTGTAGCTAAGGTCACGCTTTAATAATTTATAATAGAAAAAAATTTAAAAATATGCCAGGGGTAGCGAATTTTTAAAGAAATGCTGCCCAGGTGTGAAGTGGATCTTGTTTTGTTTAAAGATTCACAGTTTTCATTACAATCTTTATTTTGAGCATGAAATTCAATTGGCAAAAGAGAATAGCAAAACTTGCTACTCAATGGTACTACTCAGCCATAACCGTGTTTTATGATTTATGATAGGGTTGGTTTTACAATAATTTTAGAATAATTTCTGGATTGTGCTTGCGAATATCTTTGGTATCATTTTGGAATGGTTTCGGAAGCATTTTTGCATTGTCTTTGGCATAATTTTGGAATTTGAACGGAATAGTTCCGGGATCATTCTAGAATAGTTTGGAGATCATCAAGTGTCAATGACTGCCGCCTCAAAAAGGTCTCGTTTGTTTTGCGTTCACTTCGGGATAATTTCTGGATTGTTTTAGCGAACATTTTTCTTTGCATTGGGAAAGATTTCGGAAACATTTTTGCAGTCTTTGGCAAGAATGTGAAATTTTATCGAAATACTTGGCGCCAATTTTTGCCGTCTTAAAAAGTTTTGGTTGGCCTTGCGATGATTTCGAAACAAAGTCTAGATTGTCTTTGCCAACAGTTTGAGTTGCTTTCAGAATGATTTCGGAAGCATACTCTCATTGTCCTCAGCATCATTATGTACTTTCAGCGGAGTACTTTCGGGAAAATTTTAGATTTAATTGAGCAATTCGTCTCGAAGAAGTGACTGTTTCTCTACAAAAAACAAAAAAAAAAAAAAAAAAAAATAGTTTTTCGAAACCGGTTATCTTTTCTGAAGCTGCCGATTTCTTGGCATCAGTACTTTTCTCGAAATCGGCGACTTTCGCCGAGACGGTTACTTTTTAGAAACGGATACTTTTTTTAGAGCGGCTGTTGGTTTTGAATTGGTTATTATTTAGCAAAGTGCACTTTTTTGACCTGATTCGTTTTCAGAACCAAAAACCTTGCCGGAACCAAGTACAATTATGGAACTCTTAACCGATACGAATATTGTTTCGTTATAAGTGAACCGGTTCTTTTCCTTAACCGCTTACTTTTTGTTCGTCGGTTACTATTATAGTGTTAAGTATAACCCAAGGCCAATTAGGTACATGGTGGTGGTATCCCATCAGGTGATTCCTTGTTATTGCAGTTTCCTGGCAAAATTCAATACAAAAAGATTTCACGAAATTAATGCTAATTTGACTCTAATATACGGCGAATTGGGTAAAATTCGCTTTGCTAACACCTTGTACCGATTCGCCTTATGTATAATCTCAAAACTTCATACTTTTGAATGGGCAGCGTTTGAATCTTGGTGTGTTTTGCAAAATAGTCTTGTAGTTTTGCATTCATAATGCTTTTAAAGATTTGCATACGTTAGTACTACGAAAATGCAAATAAAACAGGTAAACATACAATGCATACACACATACATACGTAGATGGTAGATGGCGCATTGGCCCAGCGCCTAGATTTATGCAAATATATTGGTATAAAAAGAAAAGTAAGCAACAGTACACATTGCATAATAAGCAAAGTAGCCAAAGAGCTACCTAGCCACATACATACATACACCCATGCATATGGATGTTGCCATTTACGTTAAGTTTATGCAATCGCAAAAGCAAATACTTACAGTAAAAACAAATACATTCAAACGTTGTACATATGCGCTTACAGCAAATGCATAAGTTTGTTGTATATTTAACCATTGTGCATGTTGTCATATGCAAATTAAGCAAATGCACAAATGCAGTTAAACAAGTAAAGTTGAAGGGCACGTCAAGGTTACAACGAGCATGAAGACAACAAATCGTTAGGTGAAAGCATCAAAAGACTCGTACTGAAATAAAGGTTTTAGTATATTAAATGCTAAGGTAAATATTAAAGTATAAACTACGGTGGGATATTCACTTAAGAGGCGGTGTATCTTTGAGATGTCGGGTGAGGATTTAAAATTTGTGCAAGCATTTGAGTTCAATGCTTTTTGCAAAACACAGCAAGTTTCAATAGCCTACTTATATTGAGTTTATCCTGAAAAATGCGCCTGCAAGCGGAAGCCTTTCTTGCATGTGTAAATAAGTTTTCCAATCCAATGGCCTGTGGGTTTGTGCTTGATTTTGGACTCGCTGCATATGAATCAATTTCTATAAGAGCTTATAAAACACATATCCTCGATGACATTGAAATCGTACGACGTTGTTTTGCCCTAAATTTGGTCTATCCGCATGAATTTTAAGAAGTTTATATCTCTTACCCTTTGGATGAGGGGTAGAGTACTTTTCGTCTTCCTCTTAATTGCCCCTCCTTCTTCCTTTCTCTCTATACATGTCATGCTGCGTCTACGTATTCTGCTCTGCCTTTTTCTTTATCTATCTCTAGCTCCCACGCATTCCCCCTCTCCCGCTCCTTCCATCACTATTCCTCTAGCTGCATCTTCGTTTCTTTATCCTTTTTCGCTTTTCTTTTTTCCTCGTTTCCTCCGTCTAAATCTCTGGCAATCCGCCCCCAAAAAAATATGCGAAATATTAATATATGTAGGCGGAAAATAAAAAATCGCGTCATAAATTCAATATGTTCGCAAATATCGGTCCTAAGTATACTACACAGAAAATAGTGTCCTAAGAAGCTCATAATCTAGGCCAGAAGCTATCAATGTATAAGACCTACATATATATAGATTCGCTAGTTTAATTTTTGTTATACGATTAACTTGAACTTTTGCAAGAAAGTTTTGCAGATTTAACATTATTTTAATTCAGAATTTATATTTAATCCTATTTCCACCTTTTTGGTGTACATTTCACATTTTAAATGCATTTGAAATTAAAGAAAGTATTACTTTGGTTTTTGCAGTTTTTATGTTCAATGCTCCTCATAATTGTTATACTCAGCTGAACAGAGCTCACAGAGTATATTAATTTTGTTCGCATAACGATACCCTGTAACGGCATAAACTAATCAAGATAGATATGTACTTCTAAATATCAAATTGATCTGGGCGAAAAAAGAAATTCCGTAAACACGATAACTTGTAAATTTTAAGTCATCTTGATGAAATTTGATATTTACGTTCCTGGGCACTCATCTAAGATCACTATTTAAAATGAACGAAATCGGAATATAACCACGCCTACTTTTTCGATATCGAAAATTTCGAAAAACCGAAAAAATGCGATAATTTATTACCAAGGACGGATAAAGCGATGAAACTTCGTAGGTGGGTTGACCTTATGGCGCAGAATACAAAACTAGTATAATTTTGGACAATGGGCGTGGCACCGCCCACTTTTAAAAGAAGGTAATTTAAAGTTTTGCATGCTGTAATTTGGTCTATCACTATATGCGCTCTAAACAAAAATTAACCATATCGGATGACAAAGACACACACGTTTAAAGAAAAAAAATTATAAGTCAAATTTTAACAAAAAATTTAATATCTTTACAGTATATAAGTAAATTATGTCAACATTCGAGTAATGATAAGGTGCATTGAAATACAAAATTAAATGAAAATTTCAAAATGGGCGTGGCTTCGCCCTTTTTCATTTAGTTTGTCTATAATACTTTTAATGCCATAAGTCGAACAAAAATTTACCAATCCTTGTGAAATTTGGTAAGGGCAATGCTTCTATGACGATAACTGTTTTCCGGGAAAATGGGTGAAATCGGTTGAAGCCACGCCCAGTTTTTATACACAGTCCACCGTCTGTCCTTCCGCTCGGCTGTTAACACTATAAATCGATATATCTTCACTAAACTTAGTTCACGTATTTATCTGAACTCACTTTATCTTGGTGTAAAATATGGCCGAAATACGACTATAACCACGCCCACTTTTGCGATATCGAAAATTATGAAAAATGAAAAAAATGCCATAATTCTGTACCAAATATGAAAAAGAGATGAAACATGGTAATTGGATTGATTTATAGACGCAAAATGTAACTTTAGAAAAAACTTTGTAAAATGGGTGTGACACCTACCATATCAAGTAGAAGAAAATGAAAAAGTTCTGTAAGGCGAAATCAAAAGCCCTTGGAATCTTGGCAGGAATACTGTTCGTGGTATTTCATATACAACTAAATTAGCGATACCCGACAGATGATGTTCGGGGTCACCCTGAACCACATTTCGGACGATATCTCGAAAACGCCTTCCTCATTAGTACCTTTAATTTGGTACCCATATCGTACGAACACGTTATAAAGTCACTCCTGGTTCACCTTTATGGCGTTATCTCGAAAAGTCGTCCAGCTATAGAACTAAGGCCCACTGCCTTTTAAATAATCATTAGTACCTTTCATTTGATACCCATATTGTACAAACGCATTCTAGAGCCAGTTCCACCTTTCTGGCGATATCTCGAAAAGGCGTCCACCTATAGAATTAAGGCCCACTCCCTTTTAAAATACTCATTAACACCTTTCATTTTATACCCATATCGTCCAAACACATTCTAGAGTCAGCCCTGGTCCACGCTTATTGCGATATCTCGCAAAGGTGTCCGCCTGCAGAACTAAGGCCTACTACGTTTTAAATAATCATTAAAACCTTTCATTTGATACCCATGTCGTACAACACACATTCTAGAGTCACCCCTGGTCCACCTTTATGGCGATATCCTGAAATTGCGTCCACCTATAGAACTATGGCGCACTCCCTTTTAAAATACTCTTTAATACCTTCCATTTGAAACCAATGTGATACAAACACATTCCAGGGTTACCCTAGGTTCATTTTGCTAAATGGTTATTTTCCCTTATTTTGTCTCCAAAGCTCTCAGCTGAGTATGTAATGTTCGGTTACACCCAAATTTAGCCTTCCTTACTTGTTTAGATTGTTAAACATATTTTAAATTCCGACACATCACTATACCGGTTATAAGTGCTGTACGACCACAACAGCAATTTAAGCTGATTGGGCAGCAAATAGCTACGCTCATATTTACCCAGCAGCCAATAGCGTAGGCGACATTATAGACACAAATACGTAGGAGAAAACAGCGAACATGATATGCAGAGAAATGAGAAAAGTTACTAAGCAACTAATCGAGAAGGCTATTCGCAAATTGTCTAGACCCTGGGAAAAAGGAGGGCGAAGCATCTGTATGTATATAAGCAGCGCAGTCTGTTAAAGCATGAATCAGTATGACTTTAAAACGTTATACGTTAAGTTCTACTACCAAAGTAGTGTTGTGAATAAAAAGCATTTTATATACAAAAGATTTGAGTTTATTCTTAAATCGACAGTTTAGTGATTCGGACGACATTAGAAGGTGCAGAGTTACCGATAATAATAAAAGAATATGAATCTTTTAAATATTAGGCTGGTCAATAAAAATATTACATGTAGTCCAGCAAAAACCACACACCCCACACTAATTTCTCCTCATTCCCTGAGAACACTATCTCCTTTTACTTATAGGTTTTAGTCAAAAGCGAATTTTTTGTCATTTTAATATTACGGTATTTAAAAGTTATTTAAACACAAGCTGAGACATTTAAGCTCGTATGAAGTATGTTCGAAAGTAATATCAGCAAAATTCCAAAGATAATCTGATAATCCTTACGTCCTGTCATCTCTGTTTGTGCAGCTGCTGACATCCTGTTGCTATCGTCTTGCTACTATCTGCCTTTTATAAATTTTTATCCACCTACTAATCCTTTTCGTGTGTGCAACAAATTAGTAGCAAAAGAAAAGTGAAAGGGTAAAAAAGCATAAATGACACGCATCCTTGATAGTTGGGTAGTGATAAGAATATGGGGAGAAGGTATAATAAGAACGTATGCACATATTTTCTTTTGATAAAGAGTTCTCAGATTATAATTTTGTTTGTTTGTTTTGTTGTTGTTATTTTGTGGTTTATTCGTCTTCCTCCCAAACATAGACTACAGCATGTGTTGTTAAGGTGTTGATAGATGATAAGGTTGTGTGGTTTAACTTCTCTTTGTGGTTATTAAGTGCATTATCTTGATGTTTTAGGCCTTTCAAAGCTGAGTAAAAATATGTGAACGGATACGAGCGATTGTGTACACGAAAACACACATTCTATATACATGTCTATAGATAACTGTAGTATAGAGTTTACTTTGAAATAAACTAGGATCGTTCATAATTCTTTAACAAAATAATTTATGCAATTGAGCTTCATAGAAGAAAGTCATAGAAAATAGCTTGGAGTTCGGTTTAAATACTAAACATACAAATCTGCTCTGAACTGAGTTAGGCTTCTTTTCCAGTGTCTCAGTTGCATCCAGTCAAGGGCGAGTTACGATAGAAAAAGGTACTTCACTAGATCAAGTTATTTTCTCTATAACCCGAATGTTTCAATAGTCGGGCCACTTATGTACATGGTACAGTCTCATTCATGCCATAACGTTAATACCGATTCCCGAGACGAAAACCGAACCAAAAAATGTGGCTATGGCGCTCGTAATTAAATTTCGCCTATATCTCTGTCTATGTTTTGGTCTTCCCTTTATCATTATCATCACCGTCGGCATTGTTTATATCTTTCTCTTTTTTTGTTCCATCTTCTTTTTCTTTCATTGCATCTTGTTTTAAATGTACTATTTTTTTTTTTTTATCGATTTTCCAAGTTCGCTATTCTGATTTGGTTAATGTTCACTCAGTAAGTGTATGAGTTTTTGTCTCAAAGATGATTTCAAACGTCTTCTTTCAAATTTGCTTTTCTCATGCTATTTTATATATTCTGATTCTCAATATAAGAATAACACATTTGGTTTATGTACACTCACCGATTATATCTCTTGATATTTTAAGTTCCTTTTTTAATAATAATTTCCAATGGTTTACCCACAAAAGCCCGTACAACCGACATGAGGTGGGCTTCCGCACAACGCACGGATTTCTTATTTTTCTATTTGACGAGTCGTTGAAAGGCAGGGGTTTGTTAATTGTTGAGATCTGAAACTGCTCAGCTACAGAGGTAATCTCATTAGCAAACTAAAATGCTTAAAAGTTAGATTAAATACGGATGGAATCATTCCTGCGCAGCTTCAAAGGTCTTTGGGGATTTCCTGCCGCTGGTTGGCCATCATATATACTAACTGCCTCAGGCTTAACTATATCCCGAAGTCTTGGCACACGGTTAGGGTTATTTTCATTCCGAAGGCCGGCAGAAGCTCTCATGTATCACCTAAGGATTTCAGGCCAATCAGTCTCTCGTCGTTTCTTCTTAAGACGTTTGAGCGGTTGATTGACCTGTACCTACGGGAAAGGATACCTCGGGGGTTACTGTCGGCTTCACAACATGCGTACTGCAAGGGCAGATCGACGGAAACGGCTCTCCATTCGATTGTAAAGCAAATAGAGGGGTCCCTAGAACACAAAGAGTATGCTCTGGGTGCCTTTCTAGACATCGAGGGAGCTTTTAACAATGTCTTACCGGGGTCAATCGAAAGAGCTCTGGTGGGTTTAGGAGTCGAGGCGGCTCTGGTTGAATTTATTAGCAAACTTCTATGCGGCAGAATTGTCGCAGCGGAGTGGGGAGGGGCCATAATTAAGAGGAAGGTGTGCAGGGGCACGCCACAGGGGGGTGTCCTATCTCCTCTCCTCTGGGTTGTGGTAGTCAACGAGCTTCTTGTGGAGCTGGAAGCCAATGGTTGTCGGGTGGTTGCCTATGCAGATGACCTCGCTATCCTAGTCAGAGGCAAATTTCTGGGCGCCCTGCGCGATGTTCTTCAGGGCTACCTGGATACTGTGGCTAGGTGGGCTGAATCATGTGGATTGGCGGTCAACCCGGGAAAAACGGAATTGGTCCTTTTCACAAGAAGATATAAGGTGCCCGATTTCAGAACTCCCTCGATTGCAGGGGTACCGTTGGTACTTTCTGATAGGGTTAAATATTTGGGGATTGTTTTGGACAAGAAACTGTCCTGGAGACCCAATGCGGAAGATCGGGCCAGGAAGGCCGCCATTGCCTTGTACTGCTGCAGAGGAGCTATCGGAAAGAGATGGGGACTCTCGCCAAGAATAGTACACTGGCTTTATGAGATGGTGGTCAAACCGATTCTGCTATATGGGGTGCTGGTCTGGTGGAAAGCACTGGACACGGCGAGCACCTCCAAAATGTTAGTGTCAGTGCAACGGACGGCGCTGATCGGTATCAGTGGCGCTCTCGGAACAACGCCTACCTTGGCACTGAACGTCATGCTGAACATATACCCAGTAGATATTGCGGGAAAGGCGGCCGCGGCAAGGTCGTTGGTCAGGCTTCGTGATATGGGATATAGACTTTCTGACCGCGGACACTCTAGCCTTCTTACCAGTTTCGACTTCATCCCGGACAGAACGGACTACTGTATGCCGATAACAGCTCCCTATACAACCTTCACCCCAGTTATTCCAGAGAGAGAGGATTGGGGAAGAGGAATTATCTGGGGCATGGGACCGGTTAACTTGTTCACGGATGGGTCAAAGCTGGATGGAAAGGTTGGTGGGGGGGTCTTTTGTCAAGAGCTAAATTTAAGCCGCAAGTTTAAGTTGGCTGATCACTGCAGTGTATTCCAAGCGGAAATTGCTGCGATTAAGGATGCGGTGGATGGAATGCTATCCAGTGCTACCACGGTTAGGGAATTTAACATCTACTCTGATAGCCAATCGGCTATCAAGGCCTTGAGCTCAACTACAGTGCGATCGAGGGTGGTCTGGGAGTGCCTGACCTCGCTTGCGATTGCATCGAATTATTTTACAATTAAGATTATCTGGGTCCCGGGCCATAGTGATATCCCGGGTAACTGTCAAGCGGATCTCTTAGCCCGCATCGGTACAACTGAACCGGATGAAGATGGCTGTAGGGACTTCGGGATCCCGCTGGCCACCTGTGGATTGCTCCTCCATAGCTGGGCCTCGAATCAGCTCAGCAAACGTTGGGCGGATACCACGTCTTGCAGGGTAGCAAGATCTTTCTGGCCGAAAGTGGATGGCAGGAGGTCTGCTGAAATAATTGGGTTCACTAAGGCTCACCTATCAATGGTCATTGGGGTTTTGACAGGGCACTGTCCCATGGGTATCCATGCGGTACGTCTCAATATACTGGAAACTCCATCCTGCTGCAGCTGTATGGAGGATGATGAGGTGGAATCACCAAATCACTTTATGCTTGATTGTCCAGCTTTTGCCAGAATTAGGCGAAAGTACTTCGGTCGCGACTCACTTGGATCTCCCGAGGATATATCCAAAGTTGAGATCGGTATCATTCGGAGCTTTATCGTTGCTACCCAACGATTCTCTAAGTAGCTGGATCTAGGTCACCGTTATTTTTGGTGTATGTGGTATCACAACGGACCTTCGTGTTGTCCAAGTGAGCTATCCTTATCAGGGAAGCTACCACCTAACCTATCCTATCCTAGATTAAATACTCGCTACATATACATAATTTGTTAAAAGATTTTTTATAGACAAAAAATCAACAGAAGAGTGGGATAATTTAGTTAATTATTATTAAGAGAGGAAATAATAAATTTTGTAATGTTGAAAAAGAATTTGAGACATCAAATGTGCTCGAGTGAGATTTATAACTTTGACACAAACTGCGAGGAAACAAATTTATTTCAAAATGGGTTCTACATTGCTTCAGGAAAAGTGGTTTAAGAGGTCTGGATGGCCGAGAAGAAACAATTAAGCTCACTTTGCGTAACAAAAAAGACTAGAGACCTTTAATTATGAAAATGAGACCAACCACTACACTTTGACTAGCTCAAAAGGGAAGATTGATATGTTTCAGACGACTAGTATAAGGAGGCAGATTATTTTAATGATCTTATCTTTTGGAAGTTTTTGTATCGAAATTGGCCGCAATGACTTTTATAAAATATCTTTAAAATCTGTATACCTGTGCCTCACATTCCTCAAAAAGAAGACAATAAAGCATCGAACACGGATTGTTCAAGCATTCAACCATAAGCATTGAAGGCTTCTTTTAGAACATCTTTTCACCGACTGGTTTCTTATATAATCAAATTTGTACACAAAATTTTAAAATAACAAGAACACATTATCAAGTCATTGCCGCATGCACAAATACACAATCTAGGAAGTAATGAAAAGCAGAAAATTTTCATTTCAAAAAACACATGAAGAAAATTGTCATTACACAAAAGAGTGGTGAAATAGACAAAACCATTTGGGACAATTTGAGACAACACTTGAGGCAATTACCGCTCAACAAATTGTCACGCACATTCAAGCGAGTATACAAGCAAAGCACTTTCTGTTTAAAATTGGAAGGAGAGCAGCTGCTGTTGGTCTTTGCTATTTGTATTGTTTTTACCGCTTTTACTGCTGCTACTGCTGCGGGTTATGCGCACTCATTGCTTTTATTGTTCTGCAAATAATAAAGGATATAACTAGCAAAGGATGCATCATGCAATAGCAAAAATGAAGGTATGCTTCTATTGTATTAGAGCTGAGCATATAAATGAAAAATAAATAATAAGCCGTAGAACGCAATTACCAAAAAATACAAAAAATCCACTTGAGAATATGTTAGCAGTAGCAATGGGAAAACAATAAATAAAATAAATAATACAAAGCAAATAAAAAAGGAGTAAAGGTGTTTAAGTTCGGATGTAACCGAACATTATATACTCAGCGTGAGCTTCAATTGTACATTTCATTTCAGGAAAATTACTTTTCTACATAACACGGCGCACCGCCCGTATAAAAAAAATGTCTCCTCTTACAATAAAACTTGATAAGTGAAATATAATTGATTCAAAACTATTTTTTGCTAAGTTATAACTTTTTATTTTCGTCTACGACCCTTTCAAAAATATTTTATATAAAAGTGGGCGTGGTCTTTAACCGATCTCGTCCATTTTTCCTAGAAATATTTCCTGCTATAGGGAAAATTTGTGTACTCAAGTTTATTACGACCCATTAATTTTTTTTCGAGTTATGGCTCCCGAAACATAGAAAATTGCTTAGTCATAAAAGGGGCGGTGCCACGCCCATTTTTTTTTTAATTTGAAGTTTTTCCTATTTATTGTTATAAATCCACCTGGGAAATGAAATACCATTGATATAAAGCTCTTTTCTGCAAAGATATAGCTTATTTTATTCGTCCACGACCCTTTTTAAAATCTTTTATATAAGTGGGCATGGTCCTTAACCGATTTCGTTAATTTTTCTTCAAATCATTCCTTATAGTAAAGGCAAACTCTCTGCCGAATTTTGTTACGATAGGTTTAACGATTTTTGATTTATGAATAATGTATATATGTATTTGCAATTGATTTAATCATAAGGCGGCGGTGGCACGCCCATTTTGAAAAATGTTTCCAAATTTTTATCAAGAGTCTCAGTATCAGTCCACATATCAAATTTCAACATTGTGGGAGTATTATTTATTAAATAATCAGGTTTTTTGTCTTTTTCAAAAATTTTATATATATAAAAAGTGGGCGTGGTTATCATCCGATTTCGCTCATTTTCAATACCAATCTATTCTGGGTTCAGATAAGCTAGTGTACCAAATATGGTGAAGATATCTGAATATTTACACAAGTTATCGTGCTAACGGACGGACGGACGGACATGGCTCAATCAAAATTTTTTTCGATACTGATAATTTTAATATATGGAAGTCTATATCTATCTCTATTCCTGTATACCAACCGTTATCCAATCAAAGTTAACGTACTCTGTGTGCAAAGCACACTGAGTATAAAAATGGATGAAAGATATAACAAAAATCAGTGGTATAAAAACTGCAGATAAAACAAAATAAATGGGAAAGATAAATAAAGTGTTCAAGTGTTTGGAAAGGTTTGCAAAAAAAAAATGAAAATAAAGGTTTGTGAGGTGAAAAAATGTTTCGAGCTCTTACAAAAAAGGGTAGCGTTTCACACACACATGCAAAGTGGTCTCACAAAAGGTGTTGCGTTGAAGACAATTCAAGGGTTTGATAGCCTCAATATGAAGTGGTTTGAGCAGTTTGAAGGATTTAATAAAAATGCCCTTTGAAATTCATGTGACGCAATTGAAAATAAAATCTCAAACTGATATCAATTGCACGCTTTAGTCCTACTTTACGTGGGCTCCTCTTAAAGTGGAGAGTCGCACACAACTTTTAGAGCAGAGGTGCCTTTGTGAACTTCGTGAAGCAATAGAAAACAATTAGGTAGGTGTTCGCCACCATGTCTTCTACTAACATGCTCTAAAAACTTTCTTCCTCGATAGGGTTAAATTTGCAACAAACCGCACTGTTCCGGTCATAGGGATCAACCGGTTGTCTTCAACCTAACACTAAGAAGGGATAATGAAAAATATTGCCATAAGAATAATTTAGTAGAGCTGGAAGCAAATTCTCATAAAACTATTCAAGCTTAAATTCGCTACGATTCGTGGTATGACCCTAAATCATCCCATTAATCACACAGCTTCGTTCAGTGGATTCGACGGCGGGTGTTCTCGCGATATTATTTGACTTTTAGGCAGTCTTTGAATATTCTTCGAGCGAGTTATTAGGGAGTTATAAGAGAGCTAAATGTTCGGTGTTGCTGAGTAAAGGGTTGTGAGCTAAAATGAACCCCATAATACTACACACATGCTTATGAACTACCTAAAGACAGCTCGAGTCACAATATAAATTGTGCGTACATGAACTCATCCTAATGGTTGAGGAACAGGGGTAGAACGCTAAGTGCATTGAACGGTAGATATGAGCGAGTACTCCCATGGGAGTAGACATAGATGATGCTCTACCGTTATGTATGGCGACAGATTTTAAGTCGAATACCAGCATTATGAATTAGCTCCATCGAAACATGACCGGAACGAAATGGAATTGAAACCAATGATAGTCAGAAAAAAGTGCTCAATACGAGAACGCATTGCATGCTTACACAAAAAAAGTGTATATGTTGCTGGTATTGCATTCATCAAGCTCATAAAAAAAGTTTCCAATTTTCTTTGCATAACTACTATTTTTGTTAAAAATTCGTCATCAGCCGTCTTCGTTCAATGCCTTTAAGAAATAAAGTCCACTTTTAGCTGTTTTTTTCGCTTGCTGTTGACGATCTTGTTATGCACCGAATGGGGTTCGACTTTAAGCAGTGGTCACTAAGATTGAGACTATGGCTGTGTTGGT
Source organism: Eurosta solidaginis (assembly GCF_040869045.1). Lineage (NCBI taxonomy): Eukaryota > Metazoa > Arthropoda > Insecta > Diptera > Tephritidae > Eurosta > Eurosta solidaginis. The sequence goes on from NC_090320.1 coordinate 16,877,310, forward strand.
GAGATTAAAATCATACTACTGGTATTGGTTAAGTCGTTGATTAACGAGCAACACGGCAAGACGTTCGCACGAAGTGTGTTAACACTCAAAAATTAATTCATAATTATGCTATACAAATAATATTGTAATGCCTGAGTCTGAAAAAAATTATGCTAAGATTTTTGTGATTACTTTAATTTTTTGATTTCTTTAAGAACATCTATCTAAGCCTTAATGCACATGTGACAGCCCACGTATTCGTATGTTAAAGCCAATAAAAGAATTTAGGGGCTGTACACACGGTTGACTACAAACACCAGCCTTTCAATCGCATTTCAATATCCTGGTAGGGGGCATAACCGAAGCGTTTTGTGATTATAAAAGTGAGAAGCAAAGTAAATTAGTAGTTATGCGAGCGCAATGAAAAAATGAATCGAATTAAAAAAAAAAACACGGGAGAAAATTGCTAAGCAATAAATGGGAAAAATGAAATACAAAAGAAATGACAAAGCACAACTTACCTACTACGCAGAGACGTAAAGTAGATGCACGCACTGTGACAAACAAAGGCAAAAAGTTGAGTTACTGCTATGAGGGTAACAGAAAGGGAAACCGCAAAGCAGTCCTGCTTAAAAACAAAACTTAAAACACAACAAAAGTTCCGTCAAAATGTACGAATAAAAGCGGGCAGCAAATCACAGCGCCTTTGTTGTGGTTTGACAGGACTATTATAAAAAAGCTAGGATGTACAGCTGTGCACAAAAAAAAAAATAAAAGAACACGGATATGAATAGTTGAAGTATGACTGTAAAGAGCGGACGAGTTACTTCTGCTACGCAAAAGAATGACAAGGCATTCCCTTCTTTATTTGATTATACAAGTTGTTTGTGTGTGAATGAGTTAAATGTGGCACGAAACATTTTAATTATTTTAAAAGTTTTATAGCGACTAGAAATCATTTACAAAAAAAAAAAAAATATTAAGTTTGACGTACCTATTCAGTAGCGCGCAAACAAAAAACGTTGCACAACTGCTAGGGAAACAAAACGCGTCAAGATAGTGTCGCGTTTACAATGAAGTACCAAACACAAAAACACTACAATATACACATTCACCAACATACATATTCACTTACAAATATTTAATAGCATTGTAAAGGGACAAAAGCTTTTGCCAGAATTCACTCAAAAGGACTTCTCCGCTTGCATAATTACATATCTGCCTGTATGAATCCGTTCGATGTGAGTGAGCAAGTCTGGATTGTAGGTCTGGGTACTAGTGCATAGCGCTGCGGTATTGCGTCCAAACCCAGTCAAGATTGCATAGATAAGGGGAAGGTACCATCACAGTTTGTTTTTATATTATACCAGCTCCCATTTGCGATGCTCCAAGCTCAGTAGAAGAATTGTGCAAAGAGCCAGATCTAAATGTTTACAGGGCAAATGCAACTCGTTTTTTGGAACAAGGGGTAAACTATCATAAAAACCTTTGAATTAAGTTTCGATGAAATATTTTTATCTTTACTTATAGGCTGCGATGAAGTCATATAGTGATAGTAATGCCGATAATGAACTGTTGCAAGGTAAGATACGAAAAACTGCGGATTTCACGTAAGAGCTACTGGACATCCGACCGGATCAGTTTTCGAAATAAATGCTTCCTTAATGAGGAAAAAAATCTAGAATTTTTTGTTTCTATAAAACAGTCACCATCTTGTAGAAAGTCACGCAGGAAATATGGTCTTTCATGCCTGAGTTGATGCAGTACCTACAAGGGCGACAAAGAGTAAAAAACAACAAAGCACCTTTTTGCTTCCTTATAGAAAATTAGTTAATTTTTTTTTAATGTAGCCTTTTTAAATAATTTAGTCATAGAACAAATATCAAAGTCAAAGATTTAAACTTTTGGTTGGTTCTTTAAAGAAAACCCAACTGTTTTTGGTATAGGAAAACAAAATGCAAAACCCCTGAAGATGATATTAATTATTAGTGAATGTCGGATTTAATAGTGAAATAAATGTTTTATTTACACTATAGTAAAAACCAGATCGGAAAAGCAGACATCATTGCTAACATAACGAAGGCTGAGTGGAGTACCGGTATCGGAGGCCGTTTCGAAAAAGCCCTATCACATACAACTTTAGAATAACGCCCCGTATCAGAATTCTGTTCAAGAACGTGTTATCTCAAAATAGTTTTTTGGAAAATGCCTTATCTAAACTCATTACATCTAGAATGAACGAATGAAATTTCTTTGAAAATTAATTTTCAAGAGCCTGTAAAATCTCAGCGACGCAAGGCCTGCCGAGTTGCTCACTTAAGCCACCACTCAAAAATCAAAAATTTTCATATCTGGTAATGGGTAATAGGTATTCCAATGTGCTTTGATGCGCTGAATCCGCATCCGGATTGGAATTAGCCTAGCGAGCCGCAGTTTGGAGCTAGGCTCAAACGCTCAATCGGCAGTAATTTTTTGTCCCTTTTTGACGTCACAAGGGAATGACACAGCATAAGGCATGCTTTTGCGCTGGTGCAACCTAGCAACACATAAATTAAAGTGTCATTAGCCACGCCAGATGTCTTTAGAGGCGTTTGCGGCCGGAAATGAGACACACGCATCACAAATACATAAAGTTAATGTGCGATTCTACAATATAGAGCAAATTGTAGGGTGTGTGCGTATAGCTTTTAACGTAGTAAATCATATCTCTGCGTAGACATCAGAAAACATAATTATGCTATTTACTTTTTATTTAGCAAACACGCCTTTCTCTTCCTCCACCGTAGCATTCTTAAAGTGTTCTATCCTATTCCGTTTTTTTTTCATTCAAACAAAACCAAGATCTCGTTTTGAAGTAGAAAAAAAATATCAGAACACTTATATTTTCTTTTTATACCTTTTGTTATTAAGAATGTTATTATAGCTTTGAAATACTAGATCAGCTCCCTTGACAATGAGTCCTTTGCAGCACTGAAGATATATCACTACATAGAGTTCAAAAAACATAAGGTTGCCGTGTAATACAAGTGAAGAAGTCTAAGATCCACCCCCTATATATGATGAAGTGTGGGCTGCATCTTTAGCTAATATTCATGGATTTAGTCATCATAATGCTTGAAAGCTCTCGCTTAGTAGTGGGCAAAAGAAATAGCAGAGATAAGGAAAAATTGCCTACCCTTATGTTGAGTATACACAAAGGACAGACGCTTGACCAAGCTATTGTAGGAAAAGAGTAATACAAATATGAGGAAAAAAAGTTGAAGGCCGCTAGTATGAATAGAAAGAAGCGGAGAGGATATACCAAATCTGGGCGAGTTAACATCCTTTCAAACTTACACGTAAGAAACGCTGTGCAAGATGGGCATTAGAGCAACGACTCGCATTCCATGCTATCCACAACGCAACATCAAAAGTTATCTCACTGATCCATCCTTATACACAAAATCGCATAGGACACTCGTACCATGGCGGAACAGGCATCAGGACCTATGGAACGTCATCTGTCATGAAATTTTCAATTTTGAAACGCCAGAAATTCTTAGTCTGATATGAGGACGACATTGCCGCAGTCATTACAGTCTGAAACAGCGAAAAATCGCACCTAAAGCTCAATAAGGCCATGATACGCAGAAAGGAGTGTTTGGAAGCGCGCATACTTCTTTTCTAGAAATAAAACATCAAAAAAGGTAGTCAACTATTAAGGGGTAAGATCATACTACGAACTCACATACAAATACAAGGCGCGATAACCTCGGAAGTGATTTTAGGCCGTCTAACATACTGTGTGCAAACTGGACATGCGACTTAGAAGACAGCTAAGTAGGTTGAGGGCAACATCAAAATTTAGAAACAAGTTTTTTCAATTAGCAATGAGTTTTTATAAGCTTGGTCGCCCTCGAAAGTGATTTGGCAAACACTCCGAATGTACTTCTGCGATGAAAAACTTCTCAGTGCAAATTCATCTGCCTTGCAGATGACGTTCGGACCCGGCATAAAGGATGTAGGTCCCATCCTTGTTAAAAAAATTAAAAGGATTACGACGCAAATCAGAGAGAAGCTTGGCCTAAATTTCTTCGGAGGTAAATCGCGCAAAGTATTTAGTATTATTTTTTATTAAGACCTGCCGTACTTGTGATCACCAGAACAGTCCCCATCGACCTCTTAGCACTGGAAAGAACAAAATTATTGAAAACAAAAAAGCAAGCAGATTAAGAGCGCATGAAAGTCGTTAAGCAAAAGAGCAGGGAACAAACGGTTAGGCTAATGCAAAAGCGATGTGGAAATGGTCAATGAGGCAGATGAACCAATCACATATGCTCAAGCATGGATCACCATTTGATTGGATTGCTACGTTAGCTAAATGCTTCCGGACTCGGCTAATTTAAGATATTCTTTACGTAATAAAAAAGGCTAAATATTTTTTTTTTAAATTCTCGCGATTGGAACCGATAAATGCTAAAGCAAAAAGTAGGTAAAATCAGTTTCGATAATGTGGCTTCAAAAATGCTGAGCAGCCAGAAGAGTGGCAAGGAATCAGCAGCTTCGTAGAAACCACACTTAAAGTGAAAAAATTGCCTGGTTGCAAAAACAACAGAAATATGGAACGCAGCCCTGAAGTAGTGGAAAAGCAGTCCAGTGGTGGCCGATAGATCTGCATTGATATATATTGTGGCGAATGTTAGCCATTCCGATATACATATAAAGCAGTGAATGCTGCACAACCGCAGCAGCAATGGTAACAGATGGGGCTCTAAATAGCTACGCACACATGTACACAACAGTTAAGAGAGTAGACGATATTAAACAGATATGTATGTACACAGCCACAAAGAGCGCAAACGACATTACTCACACATATACATAAAAGGCTATGAGACTTATGAGATGCAGCAGATGGGAGAAGTAAGTAAGCAACTAACCGAGAAGCCTGTTTGCGCACAGTCTACATCCTAGGAGAAATAGGAGAACGATTCAACTGAGAGTGTAAAAGCGGCGCAGTCTAAGTGCTGGTGAATCAGTTTGATTTTAAAATGTTGTAAATGAAGTATGCGAATAATTTCAATTTGAAGTTTTATTATAAATAAAATGAATTTTATATATAGAACAGTTGAGTGGATTTCTTAACAGCTAAGTGATTCTAACAAAAACAAAACGCAAATTTTAATCGAGAATTTTTTAGATTGGCAACAATATATTTTTCTACCATAAACGAACTAGCATTCGAAGATAAATCCCACTTGATTAGTTTGTTATTTTACTTATAATAGGAATGGTCCTCATGAACCAGCCATTTCAAACTATAATAGAAACATAAGTAGTATAAGAAACGTATGCTTCATAACTTTCCACTCAATACCATCACTTTTGACTTCAAAGTAAACAATTTTCTTTAAAAATTGCTTCTTTCACTCTAAAAATAACTATGTACGTATGTACTTCTGTTGCAAAATTATCAATCTTTACAATTTTTTAATTTACTTTCTATTACGTGACTACTCTACTTTGGTGCATTTGTGCATGCACTCATACATACACCACCTTCTTTAGACTTTGGCATATTGTTCAAACTACACAACTTTCTAGTTATTTCCTCTTACTTTCTTCTAACAACGAGTTACTTTCCAACATTTCCGCAATGCAACCGGACATGCAGTAATATCCTACTACTTTAATATACCTACAAATACTTACATACTAAATCTATGTACATACATATATACATACATGCTGGGAACATTTGCACGACCAAATTCCTAAGTGTATGCGCCTGTATTTGTAGTTTAGTACTCGAATTCGTCATTCATTGTTGTCAGTCAAAATGTTGGGAAAATATATGCGCCAATTTTATTACAACGACAAATGAATATGAATTTGAGATCGTGATATCGATTGCAAAGTGCGATTACTATGCCAGTCTATCGACAATGGACACTACAACATACATACATACCAAGTACATACAAGAGTATTAACACTAACAAATATGCATTGAATGGAATGCAAATAGTGCAGTATAAAAGTATGAGCGACTGTATGATTTTTAAATCTAGAGATATGGGTCATTCCATGTAAAATCGATAAATGGGTGTAATGGACACATTTTGATTTATATGTTTTTCCTTTATTAGTTCATTTAGTTCTTTCAAAAGCAGAAAATTTAAAAAAATGGCGATTACATTCCAATTTAGACGTAAAAAACGCGAGTCATCGATTTTTCGATAATATTATTAAATAGTCAATCTATCGATAGTAATCAATTTATCAATAATGGTCGTGTATCGTCAATAATCGTCGGAAATGCACTTCTCGGCGATAAACTAGAAAAAATACGCAAACAATAATACTCAAATAGAAACGCAGTTTATACCGATAAAAATCTGTAAGCAAATATATCGATAACAGCGATAAAAATTTGCGGGTTTCAATAGCAATCGAAAGCACCGAAACTGGTACGAGTTCAAGGAAATCATTACGTTTGCAATAATTTCAAAATGCTTTTAAAATACTTGAAAAGTGTTAAGTTGATAAAACTTAACTGAAAGGTAAAAAAATTGCTAAACATTTGAGAAAACATTCGAAATTTTATTGATGTAAAATGAAAAGATATCGGCCTGTTATTGTCAGTTTATTATTTGTGAATTACGCATTATCGGTTTATTATCGAAAATTTTTCGATTTGTTATCACAAAAATATCGATCTTTTATCAAAGAAATATGCATTTTCCATCGAAAAAATATCTATTTGTTATCGAAAAGACATCGAAATGTTATCGAAAAATTATAGGGTTTTAATCGAAAAATATAAATGTTTAATCGTTATTGCTATCTGTGATAAAAAGTCTTTAAGCCTATCGTTGCAAAAAAGTCACTGCAGAAATAATACAAAACCAAGAAACTAGTTTCTGTTGAAAGTTAAATAATAGAACTAAATTGGAATGGTATCAAAAGAGTAAGAAATATCGCCGGCTTAGTGTGTAAAGCTGCTTAGCACCGTTTCTGTCAAATATCACTCACTTACTGATGCAGTTTGGCAGAGCCGGGGATACAACATCAAACCAATAAAAATTGTCAAGAATCTATATTGTGGCGACTATAAGCAGTTTGATACGTCACTATGCTGCTAGTAAATTGTAAGAAAAAACAAATATTTCACATACATGTATGTAGCAAAATACCCGACTATGTGATACAGAAACGGGAAACAAACAAGTGTTCGAGACGGCTTTTCGCTAATAGTCTGGACTATAGAAATAAAAGCAGAGCAAGCTAAGGAATAATGAATCAACTTGATTTTAACACGCTATAAGTGAAGTACGCGAGTAAATTAATTGTGAAGTACTACTACGATAGTAGTGTTGCAAATAAAGAACATTAAGCTATACTGAGTATTTGAGTTATTAATCCGACTGTACAGCGATCCGAACTGAAACAAAGGTTGCAGAATAATCAAGCATTCATAAAATTCGTTACAATATCATAACATATCACATCATAGCTTAGCATCGCATGATGCCAGTTTACTTCATATCATATATTTTTGTATAATATCATATCATAAATCATCATCTTTTGTCTCATGACCCGATTTGCCATAGAATTAAAAAAAATGTAAGGCGCGGTAACCTCCGAAGAGATCTAAGGCCGAGCTTCTCTTCCAATTTGCGTCGTGCTCCTCTTGATTCTTCCCTACAAATTGGCCGGACGGGACCTACATGTTTTATGCCGACTCCGAACGGCATCTGCAAGGCAGATGAGTTTTCACTGAGAGCTTTTCATGGCAGAAATACAATCGGAGCGCTTGCCAGACACTGCCGAGGGGCGACCCCGCTTAGAAAAATTTTCTTCTAATTGAAAAATCTTATTTCTAAAATTTTGATGTTGCTTTGCCCGGGAGTTGAACCCAGGGCATACGGTGTGATAGGCGGAGCACGCTACCATCACACCACGGTGGCCGCCATAGAATTACCCATAAGTAAATCTATGATTTGTAAATGTAAATGCATGTTTGTGGGCATTTGTATATAAGTTTATGCATAAATACATATGTACTTCCACCATCACTTGAAAGTGAAATGAAGCTGAAAATGATTTTCCATTCGAAATGCATTCGAAAGCACACTTCTACTACTTCGCAATGTACTCAACTGGTAATGCTTCTACACGCACACACATTCACTCATTGAGGCATACATACACGACAATTTAGTACACCTTTGTGCCTTAATATATGCACATATGTATATCCCCCGAAAATCCAAATACGTGCAAGCAATTTTTTATCCTTTCTTTTAAGTGGGCGGAAATTTCGCCTTTTTATACAAAAAATTTATTCATTCATATGCTTTTGCTAACACCAATGTACCTATGTGTGAGTGGGTGTATGCATTTAGACCCACAAAAATACGTGCACGAGCCATTTGGCTTTTGTAGTCTACATCAGTCGTCGACTTATTGAGTTTTACTCTATTGGTGCATAAGTTGCATGTAGCAAGCAAAAATCGTATGTTGCATGTATGCAAAATTTTGACTAAAGCAGATTTCAAATTGGTGAAACACATAAAGCGCTTACATTGCGTCGATTCATGTATGTTACAGTGATATCTAAGTATATATGGCTGTGCAAAATGTGTGCAGATTTATGTGTAGGTACATATATAAGAATGTATAAATTCAACATTTGTACGTGAGCGTTAAGCAAAAAGCTTACGTTATTTGCATACATTGAGTTTTAACGGGAAATTGCAGGATGTATTTTGTAGGTGTATGTTTGGTTGCATTGATGCAACAACCTGTTATGAGAGTATTAAGAAACTTTTTTCGAAATTGCTTTTTTAACATTTATGTGTGAAAAATTGAAAACGTGATGAGTCGGAACAAGTTTAGAAAAGTCTAAATATTTAGTAAATATTCAGAATTTATTTCCGTTTTTAAAAGACCAAAGTCAAAGTGTTGAAAAATCATTTTAGTTAAGAGATACGTGACTTCAATTATCACATCGTATCAAACTAAATTGTCGTATGACACCTCTAAACTAAAAACATCACATTACAACGTTTAGTTTTGACTATAATTGAAAATAAATAATTATCCCGTTGGTTTAATATCACATCATGCATCATCATATCAAATCATGTCATCAGCATATCACATCGCATTATGTCGAATTCAAGTTATTATAGAACAAGTAACGAAGTCTAAGTTCGGGTGAAACCGAACATTACATACCCAGCTGTACACTTGAAATGCTGTTGTTGTTTGTTTTGTGTGCTTAATAGTGTTGCAAGGCTCCGCAGTAATACATATACATACGATTCTATTCTGAACTAATTTTTCTTCGAGTTATTTCTCTCGAAACATATACAATTGCTTAGTGTCCACACCCATTTTTTAAAATTTGAAGGTTTTCCTATTTATTGTTTTCCCTATTATTGTCCACTACCCTTTTAAAAATCTTTTATATAAAAGTGTGCGTGGTCTTTAACCGATTTCGTTAATTTTTCTTCAAAGCATTCCTTATAGTAAAGGCAACCTCTCTGCCGAATTTTGTTACGACAGATTTAAAGATTTTTGATTTATGATTAATAAGATTATAGATTTGATATGCTAGTATTCTTAGATGTGGTATGTGTTAAGACATTGATTTAGTAAGTAAGGGGTAGAATTAAAGCTGCATTTACGCACGCCGGTTCCAATCCCAGCTTTAGCTATCCCGTGCTACTGTGAAAGTATAGCAACGTGACGTAGAGCTTAGTGCTCAACATACCTCCCGACGGAATACTTGACGGTAGTACCAGGGGGTAAATTGCTCTCAGACGGTAGGGGGTTTAGTACGGTTAAAGTCCCACATTGACTTTGAAGCTTTCCTCCTCGTGCAAAACAAAAAAATAAAAATAAAATAAAATATCGCATCACATGATCAGCAAGTATCAAAGAAAAATATTAAGTAACATTTTAGCAAAATTAAAGTAATTTTTGTAGGATTGTACCCAAGATATGGGATGTTGGTTTATTTCAAAGCATACCATGCCATACCACATCAAATTTCATTTAATAATATCGTATCATATTAAATCACAAATATGATATGATATCATTTATAAGATTACAAATCAAATCATATCACATCATTTATCACATGACACAGTCTTTTTTACTAAAGTTTTTTAAACAAATATATCCCTTAATATTAAATATATTTATATATTCTTTTAATCGACTTACCCGAAATAAACGAAATTTCCGACAGCATAATCCATTTAACAGCAAAATATAAATTGATTTTCAAATATCTACCAACACGATGATGTAATTTTATAGTAACGTCACGCGCGTGATCCATTATAGTGTCTGGCATGTAAGAGAATTGTACAGGTTCACCAGAGAAATGTCGTCCGCCAATGCTGAAGAAAACTTTTGCGCGCACAAATACCTTTGAGTGTCAGAGAAAAATATATAAAAGGAGAAATGTAAAATCAAACTTTTTTTGCACAATTTACGCATGTATAATTTAGCGATCAGTTAAAGCGGAGTATTTTTTGCTATTATTTAGTTTTAATATTTTGAAATCCTTTATTTTACACTCACCTGTACATCTTTAGTGAACATATTATTTGTATGCAATATAATCGCACTAAAATTTCGCACTGTATCGAATTCGAAAACAAGTTCAACTGGCTTGCCATTCAAATCGGGTGTGTCATTGCGCCAGCCAATCCATTCATAGCCTGGAAAGGGATAAAAGTTATGAAGCATTAGAAATTATCAGTTCAAAGAGAGGCACTCTAGGCAAATCAGGGAATTTTATATAACGAAAACTTTGAAGCAAATAATTTAAGAAGTCATCGTAAAAGATGGGTATAATCAGTCTGACATCACACACACCCAAACGTGTTTTGTGCACGTTCACAATGCGACTGACAACATCAACAGCAAATTTTTTTAAGTTTCGTGTAAACAATAAGAGAAGCAAGTTGGTGCCGCATTGATAATGAAATACATGGCCACCAAAATTGAAATTGTGGCTGTGCTGGTAAATGTTAAATCGCCATAGTGGTAGCTGTTTAGATGTTGATTAACGAGCAAAGAGTTAAGAATTATGCACGCGTGTTTATTACCATTTAAAAAATAATTCGAAAATAAGTATGTTATAAAAATAAAATAAAATATTGTTACGAATATTAGCAAAACTAAGGGGTGCTGCTATCTCTAAGCCGATTCTAAGCAGTGACGTGAATTCACATCAATAATTCAATCATCATGTATCTACATAAACGAAACAATAATTGCGTCTACACATATGTACCATGTACGAGCAGCGGTGAGTCAATACACAAACACATGCATATATCTGAGATACTCCTGAAAGTATGCAATGAGAAAAAAATCATGCAATTGTAGTTACAGCTGAGAAGTTTGAGAGCTGCTGGACTAGTAGATTCTGGAAGCGCCTAGAAGATGCGAACGTTGAAATCCGAGAGTATAAAAGGCGGCAATTGTAGAGGCGCTGGGATTCAGTTTGAGTTGAGCTATCAAGCGGTTATTGATTAAGCTCGCAATCTGTAGGGCAATAGTAGAGTTTCATTTGAACTATCAATCAGTTTGGTTGTTAAGCCAGCTAGTTGCAAAGTATAAGTGTTATTGTGAAGTACTTTAATAAAGGCCATTTTTCCATTATTCAATATTGGAGTTATTTATTCAACAGTTTAGTGATTCGAACTTAGCAGAGGGTTGCAAATAAGAAGATTTGCAAGTAAATTCGTTACAATATATTGCTAACATGCAACACTCACCACATTCTGAGCATTAGCGTTTGTTGGCAAATATATTTTTTTTAAATGCGCAAATAAGCAATGGCCCCTTTCGAAGTTGCTACTCAACAAAAGAGAATAATAATATGTGTGAAGTGGACGAGAGTAGTTATTTCACAAGCTGACGTCTTCTGATGTATTTTGCCTGAGTGTGATGTGTAGAAGTATCAAATATGTAAACAAACTTTGCTTCGGGTAAATGCTTTGTTTAAAAGTTGGATACTCTTTTCTTTCTTATCAAATTTTCCGATATCGTTTAACTTATAAAGGCAAGCGTGAAGTATAGTGTTCCATCATAAGAAATATTCATTTTCTTTAAATTTGTTTCCATGAAAAACTTTATTAAACCACGTAAAAAGAATACTCACGTTAAAAGCTTTTGTCTTTATTGTCTATTTGAATCATAAGCTAAAATTTCCTTAGTTCTTAGTCAAAAATTTCTTAGAAAATTAATTCAGCAAAAGTATTTTCTACTTATTTCATATATCTTTTCGCAGTCAGCGCACTTTGTATCACGAATTTCTTTAATCTACGAATTTGTTATAAAATTTTCTGCTACTCCATTTTCCAAATGGCTCCTCGCATATTAAAATTTGTACGCTTCAAAGAATTATTACCATAGTAACTTATTCGTCTGTTTTATTTTGTTTTTGTTTTGTTTTACATAAAAGTAAAATGAAAAAGGTTATATAAATATTTCACATTAAACGACAATGTTGGTAACAAGTAACAACCAACCCCCTGCTGCGGCTAGCGGCAATGACTTTCGAGTGAAATCATAAATTCCAGCACATGTTAAATATTATGGTAAAATACCTTTGCAACTCTTTGTGGAGGGAGCCCGTTTGCATATATTTTGCTATTTTCTTGCTTATTAGACGCATCGTAAAAGTCAACTGAATATAAAAGCAAATATGCATGGCTGATGATGACATAAGGCAAAGTGGGACAGTGTAGCCTAAAATAATTTATGTTTGTAGTACACCGTCTTCCCTTCGGGCTTGTTATTCTAGCAACTGGAGTAAACAATGCCAGTGAAATGGCTGTATATGAAGTTTTTTTATGGAGTCAAAGGGGAAAGGGGGGGGGGGAGGGGATAAGTAGAAGTTACACAGACGGTAGTGGTAGAATATATGTACATATTGCAAGGATGTTTATTTGTATACTCGTTCAGCTATGTTCTTAACAGAGCTCCGGAATAACTCACTCAACTCAAAAAGACTTCATTATAATTGTTTGCAATGTAAAGAAACACGCCTATATCAAATAGATTATGCGATGATGATGCGATATCAATTAGAGACAACTAAGCAAATCTAATTATTAAACAGATGGATCAGATCTTGCCTGCCAAGTCAAGCATCGCTGACTTCAATATTTTTTGTCTCAGAGAGAAACCGATATTTAGCAGATCGTGCGATGATCATGCAATGTCAAGTAGAGATTACAATACTTTCCTATAAAGAGATCATTCGGTGATCACGCAAGAGAAGACGAGAATAAACAAATCTACTTGTTAAATAGATGGATTGGATCATGCTTGCCACATCGAGCAACACTGATATAAATTTTTCTGTCTCAGAGTGAAACCGATTTCAAGTAGACCATGCGATATCAAGTATCATGTGATGATCATGCGATATTAAGTAGCGATAAAAAACTCCTTTCAAGAGAGCTCAGGCGACGATCATGCGATATCAAGTACAGACCAATAAATAAATCTACTTGCTAAATAGATAGATCGGATCTTGTCTGTCACGCCGATCATCACTGATTTAAATCTTTTCCTAAAAAAAGTATAAACAATAATCTGCCGTGCAGTTGCCATTCGGAGTGGGCACGATGCAAAAGGGAAACTCGGCCTTGACCTCAACGGGGGTAAATTGGGCCAGTTTTTTTATACTTCTTGAAGAAGATGCGGAAGCATCGAAACGCGTAGCAGGGAGAATGAAAACTTAAATTTTACCGGCTGAAAAGCTTCAACTCAGTACTCATAATTTGACATTTTAGCAAAAGGATAACCCCGTTCGGAATGTTAGGCACCCCTGTGCTTAAGCCCAGCACCTTTGGACTTTCCAGTTAGAAATTAATATACATTTTCGCATAGTTCTTTTTTTGGAGCTCTGCTGAAAAAAGCAAGCACCTGGAGCTAAAGCGTGCGTCATGATATTTAAACCTTTTATTTGCTCATTGTGTGTACTAACCAATCTAGTACTATGCTGAGTTAGGAACGTGCGATGGAGTGTACGACGTTGCACAGTGGGCAGTAAAATTAAAAATTACTTTGATATGTTACTAAAGCACATATATCTTGTTAAAAGTTTTACAAACTGAAAAGTCATGATATGCCTGTAAATAGGGATGAAAAAGGTAACTGGAGAATAAATATTGCCGAAATCAGTTCGTATCAAAACTAAAAGCGACAAGGGCTGCTTTTAGTGATGTATATGGAAATGATTTTCCGTCACTTTTTGTCAAATTTGGTTCGGAAACAAGCCGGTATCGACGTTGTGCCAACTTCAGTATAATTTTTCGAACGAAGATATCATTTGTCAATGAAAAATGAGACAAAAGATGGACTAACGTCGAAACCGGTCGGAAAATTGAAAAAAAAAATTGCTCCCAGTTCCTTATTTAGCCAAAAAAAGTCGAATTTTTTTACATTTTCAAAAACGCTATATGATATTACAAATTTTGGTATACCTTTTTCGTTTACTGAGCCACGGTGCGCTGGTAAAACAGTACTACGTACTAAAATTAAGTGAATAAGAAGGCAAAGTGAATTTATACCACTACCCCAGCTAGAAAGTAAATAGGTAAAGCTAGTTTTTTTCAAGAAAGAGGGCAAAAAAAAAAAACAAACAGCAATGGCAAATAGCTACGTGGCTTGCTCTGAGTACTAACTTAAATACTAATAACAGGCTTCTTTTTGATTACCAACCGGCTTACTTGCAATATGTAGCCAGTTTCACAATCATTTGAAATCATATCTAGCTGTCAGATTCCACACTATCATTTTCTATTTCTAACCCACGCCTCGAAGCTTTAAGTAGAATTGGCGAATACGGTTCGCTTCTAAATATTATATGATATTCTTGATCGTGTATCGGTATTTTTTCTTTTTGATTTTGCTACTATCATAATGCTTTCGATCAAACAGATCCCCCTCATTTGCTTATACGCCGCAATTTATAGTTGGGTAAAGCGACAACGTTCTCAATTGAAGTTTCTATACGGCAAAAAAAATGCATAGCATTATAGATTGAATACTTTTTAATACCAAAGGCATGTCTTACCTTCGCGAGGCTTTGCTTTAGGGACTTGAATTTAGGTCCGTAAAGGTGAAGTGATGAAAATATGCAGCGTACAAGAAAAACAACACCTCATCGAAAAGATGATTTACCACAAAATTTTGTGGATTGCTGAACTTATATAGGCTGAGGAAATATCTGCAGGAATTATAAAGTTGACATAGTATGTGACGTTCGTTGGGCACTGAAGAAATAGTGATAATGGAATCTAGTTATTTCTCTCAAAAGGAATAAGTTCTCTAAGGGTTATATCTGAAGTTTTTGGCGTAAGACTGAAAACTTTAGTAAAAGAAAAGCCAAAAAAGTTTTAAAATAAGAAGACCCTGTGTAGTATGACGTTTTTACTTGACGATGAAGACTTACTCGAGTTGTTAACTCGCCTTAGTTGGAAACTGATGTCGCAAAAGAACGACTGAGGGTATTCTATTAAGCCAACTTAAATGGTCTTAGCTGTTGAGCGGTAAGGATAAGTAACATAAAAAGTTGGAATTCTATTCTAAAATCAAGCTAAATAATTTAGCGTAGCAAATAGTTAAAGCTCATTGAACCCCAAGCACAGACACATCCAGAGAAAGCTAAGTAAAATAAATAAGTTTTATTTTTTTTTTTTTTTTTGCTGTTAAAATAAACATCTCCCTTCCTCATTATTTCGCTCCTACACTCCCCATGGTGTCTGCTCATAATTTGTACATTTCTATGCGACAACAATCAATACGAGTCGACGTCTATGGCTACCGGAAATCCAAAATGTCAATTCAGATATGCGCTCCAACTGCCGCAAGCAAATTTCGAACAAAAGACGTTCAAGCAAGCAAAAATGGCTATGCAAAGCCGCATGGAATGCATTGTGTGGCAAGCGTCAAGAAATACTTAGCAGTGTGTGCCCCCACCTCCTCTTATACAAACTTTGTTATTGATTTTCAATGAGTCGCATCGTTGCTTTATTATGATTTATATTTTTTTTATTATTTTCTTTATTTTTTATTTGTTTCTTCAAGCTTCATTGCAAAACTGACGCGCGACGTCTTTCAATAATTTGAATGTTCTTATGACATGATTTTTATTATAATTTTTCTCATACCATGAGTATGATACCCCTAATGTCGTCTGATTTCTCCCCACGAAGGTTTTCCAAAGTATAGGATTTCTTAACGTTTGCTCGACAGGCGTTTTTTGTGTGTGGTGATATTTGGTGGTAACCAAGATTTTATCAATGCCTTTTACAGTTTATTTGTACTTTAAGAAATTTTATGAGTTCCTGAAAAAGTTGGTAGAAATTTCATACAAAGCGGTTAAGCGGGAACGAGTTTTTTGACCCTTCGGACCCCTTTTTCCTGTGGATTTCAGTCGCCTTTACTACAGAAATGCCTGCCGCAGAAATATTTCAAAGCGCTATACTATCTGCAGAGATCGGGTTCTCAACATGTGTGGCTCGAAAGAAGACCGGACCTCTTAGGCGGTTTTGGCTTCAGTCTTTGCAAGTAAGATCAGTTCTTCTATTGACATCAATACCATAAAACCACTAGCTGGCATCCTCCAACGTGAAGTGCCAGACTCAAAGCTCGTACTTGCTACTTGTAAACAGTTACTAAACGAAATAGTTCCAAAGAGAGTCCGAAGTAGTATATTGTGATTATTTCGCAGTGATCCCATTAGTTATCCCGAACTGGGCCGAGGTGTTTCGAAAAGGGAACGGAATCGACTTAATATGACCTTGAGCAGAGACTTAAATGAACTCATTTCAATTTTAGTATAAAGAAGTACGTCTGCGAATTTCAAGTTATACGATTTTCACTCAAAAGTTACGCAATGATATCTACTTAGACAACTTCTGCCTTCCAGAGCGGCTTCTCTGGCCGAATAGTTGGCGTTTTATGGAGTATGTTAAGTTATTTGCTTAGTGTCCTGTATGCTAAGTCGCTCGGCAGCATGGCGCGACAAAAACATCCGTCGGGAGTCTTGGTCGCTGCTTTAAAGCATTTAGGAAATTGTCGCCGATGAAAGCATTAAGTGGACGTCGCAATCTTTTAAGTTCTCACATTTTTTATAGAACTCGCGTCGACGACGAGTATAAAGTATTACAACTCCTTCGGTGAAACAATGCTTTGCACGAGCAACAAAGCCAAGAGAGTGACCGGTTTAAGTATACAAGTTTTTTCGATTCGAGTACCTATGGTCAAGTTCAACGCATCTATGAAGTAAATAAATGAGGGAAGGTCCCTCCGCAGATAGCTACTTCTTGAATGACAATTTTTGAACGATCCGATCAATATTAAGACGCGCTGCATTAACATGCCAGCCATAGTTTCTGAAATAAGCCCCGAGTCACTCTGGTACATAGATTCAGCTGCCGTCGGAGATCCAAAATGAAAACAGTTTCTTTAATTAGAAAAGCACGCAACGCCAAACACATTGCAGCCGCCCCAATAAAGAGATCGGCGTAAACCTCCAAACATCTCTACTTTTGGTTAGACATTTTTGAAGTGTCATTAGAAATTTTCAAAGTGGCGTTAAATCTTAAGTAAACTCTTCATCATAATGTACGTAAATACATATACGTATGTAGAAATTAAATATATTCCGTAGAGCGAAATTCAGCGAATTCTCTTAGATATATTCGATTTTTCATTGAAAATAGTTTTTATTTTAGGAGACCTTTTATGAGAACGGAAATTTTAAAATGAAATAAGAACTTTGAAAATAGCGACCTTTTTGAAGTCATAATGAAAAGTTAAAATTGATTAATTTGAACCAAAATAAAGCTTGAGTGCTCTTACAAAACTATCTGACAGAAATTAAAATTTACCAAAAAGGGAAATTTTTTAAAAAGCTAAAATGTTTATTGAATTCGATTTTCAGACTGCTCAGGTAGTTAAAATATAAGAGTAAAATGTTTAAACAGATCTAAATGATTTCCCAAACAGGAAAATTTAGATATCAAAAAAAAAAGCATGCCTAAAACTTTTCGAAAGCATATCCTTAAATTCTGCAAACTGCAATAACTCATTATTGATTTTAAACTTTATCAAAGTACGCGAATAAGTTTATTTAAGCTGGCGATTAAACGCGACGTCTTCATCGCGTTCACCACTCATTTGCTTTATTTAGGAGATGCCAGTGAGCAAGTAAAAAAAAACTGCCGTGCCAGCCAAATGAGCAGAGTTTATGAGTTAGCTTGGCTATCCGCACTACGGTCTACCAACCATCGACTCAAATTGTATATATTAAGTATTAAGTTAGCATTACATTGCCTGTCTTCCCCGCTATATTTATTTGACTGTCTGTCTGTGCTGGTTTGTACGACTCTACGGTAAACTAACAATCCTGGGTAGACAAGGAGCCAGTATTATTGCCAATAAGTACCTACAGTTGTTGGAGTCAAGGACCACAGAGATGCATTTTAAAAATATTTATGAATATCTACGAATGCAAATGTATGTATGTATTAATATGAAAATATAAATACATACCAACACTGCAAAAAATGTCCACCCAACTCCAACGATTCTGCAGTAATGAGAAACTTTTCTACTTAAAATGTAAAGTTTTCAATAATTTCGATTATTGGCAACTAGCCAATGGAATTTATTTATTTGTGGGTATGTTTGTATGTATGTAGTTAACTGCGCCTCTGAGTACATGAATGAAGTTGTACTTCCCAAATATTTCGAGCATTAAATGCGCAAAAATTTTTGCTTTTCATACGACTTTGGCGACGACGACGGCGACTCTGATTGTGGAGTTTGTCAGAGGGCAAACGGAAGACAAACAACCTGCCAACAGATCTCTTGTTATGTAAAAGCGGTCTGGGTAGCGGATATTCATATGTATGTATATAGGTATAAGTGGAAGAGGAAAACTTTCGACGCACGCCAGGCTGAAGCTTATGTTGGGAGCGTGGCAATTTATTTTACATTTTATTATTGTAAGTTTTTTTTTTTTGATTTTTTTGTTATTCCATAACTGCAATTGAATGCCAGTGTTGCCATAAATTATTAGATATGCAAATTTACACATTTTACATGACACTTGCAGCAGCGTTGTATGATGGGATGAAATAGGAATTTCGGGATTTTAGGCTAAGGAATAGGAAATTATGATTTTGTGGCGTTATATTGCTCACCTACAAAAAGGCGGGACGGACCTACATGTCTTATGGCAACTCCGAAGGACATATGCAAGCAGACGAGTTTCAGCTAAGAAACTTTTCATGGCAGAAATACGCTTAGAGATTTTGATGTTGCTTTAGCTAGCCTTGAACTTAGGACCTTCGGTGTAGTAGGTGAGTACGCAACCGCATGGTGGCCGTTATGTATGAAGTAGGTAAATTATTCCACCTGGTCATCTTGCATGCAATTAACACAGTTGAAATACTTGGTCGCACCGCAAGGGTTCACATCCGGCAGTGCTCCTTGAACACAACAACCGCCATTTAGAACTGGCCCGTAGTAAACCCCAGAAGTTCCGCTTGGCGACAACTGCCAGAAGAATATCGACACCAAGCAATTGAAGTCAGCCCATCATTTGCTAACTACAAATCACCAAACTACAAGTGGCAAGAGTTCTTTCAACATTCGAAATGGCATACACTTCAGGTCCCAAGCGCTACCTTGAGCCAGAAGATCCGAATAACAATTACAATAGCTGTACTCTGGTAGCGACCTAGCATCCATTCCATGAGAAGCCGCACCTTTTTATAGTATCATTGCAGGCGAACCAAGGCAAGAAGAATTCGTAACAATAATGCTGCTTCGTCAGGCCACCTCAGCCATGGTGAGG
The DNA here is from genome assembly GCF_040869045.1 of Eurosta solidaginis. NCBI lineage: Eukaryota > Metazoa > Arthropoda > Insecta > Diptera > Tephritidae > Eurosta > Eurosta solidaginis. The sequence continues at coordinate 16,897,186 of NC_090320.1, forward strand.
ATTAACGGTTGAAAAAGTGCTCAAGCAATTGAAAATAACCAATAAGCCTTGTCATAGAGATACTGCAAAACTTAACACAATGTGACAACTGAACTATTTCAGTACTGAAATCAGGCATATTAAAAACTTTCAACACAATTTTTGGTACAGACAAAAATAAATGTCACCCCTGAAGATGCTAAGAAGCGTTAGCGAAACTTTGCGTTCTAAAAGTGAACAACATCAGATCGGATTAACTCACAAAAAAAATGTATAAATAAATAGATAAGTAAAAAAAAAAAACACAATTGAAACAATCAACTGTAAAATCACTTGAACGCGTGTAAAGAGCGCATCATGCTATTATCAGTATTGAAACGTTTTTATACTCAGCTGAGCAGAGCTCACAAAGTATATTAACTTTGTTCGCATAACGGTGATCCGTAACGGCGTAAACTAATCGAGATAGATATAGACTTCTATATATCAAAATGATCTGGGTGAAAAAAGAAATTCATTTAGCCATGTCCGTCTGTCTGTCCGTCCGTCTGTAAACACGATAACTTGAGTAAATTTTGAGGTATCTTGATGAAATTTGGTATGTTGGTTTCTGGGCGCTCATCTCAGATCGCTATTTAAAATGAACGAAATCGGATCACAACCACGCCCACTTTTTCGATATCGAAAATTTCGAAAACCGAAAAAGTGCGATAATTCATTACCGAAGACGGATAAAGCGATGAAACTTGGAAGGTGCGTTGACCTTATGAGGCAAAATAGAAAAAAATTTTGGACAATGGGCGTGGCACCGCCCACTTTTAAAAGAAGGTAATTTAAAAGTTTTGCAAGCTGTAATTTGGCAGTCGTTCAAGATATCATGATGAAATTTGGTAGGCACGTTACTCCTATTACTATATGTGCGCTAAATAAAAATTAGCGAAATAGGATGACGAACACGCCCACTTTTAAAAAAAAATTTTTTAAGTAAAATTTTAACAAAAAATTTAATACCTTTACAGTATAAAAGTAAATTATGTCAACATTCGACTCCAGTAATGATATGGTGCAACAAAATACAAAGATAAAAGAAAATTTCAAAATGGGCGTAACTCCGCCCTTTTTCATTTAATTCGTCTAGTATACCTTTAGTGCCATAAGTCGAACAACAATATACCAATCCTTGATAAATTTGGTAGGGACATAGATTTTATGACGATAACTGTTTTCTGTGAAAATGGGCAAAATCGGTTGAAGCCACGCCCAGTTTTTATACACAGTCGACCGTATGTTCTTCCGCTCGGCCGTTAACACGATAACTTGCGCAAAAAACGAAATATCTTAACTAAACTTAGTTCAAGTACTTATCTGAAGACACTTTATCTTGGTATAAAATATGGCCGAAATCCAACAATGACCACGCCCACTTTTCCGATATCGTAAATTACGAAAATGCCATAATTCTGTACCAAATATGAAAAAAGAGATGAAACATGGTAAGTGGAGTGGTTTATAGACGCAAAATATAACTTTAGAAAAAACTTTGTAAAACGGGTGTGACACCTACCATATTAAGTAGAAGAAAATGAAAAAGTTCTGCAGGGCGAAATCAAAAGCCCTTGGAATCTTGGCAGGAATACTGTTCGTGGTATTACATATATAAATAAATTAGCGGTACCCGACAGATGATGGTCTGGGTCACCCTGGTCCACATTTTGGTCGATATCTCGAAAACGCCTTCACATATACAACTACCACCACTCCCTTTTAAAACCCTTATTAATACCTTTAATTTGATACCCATATCGTACAAACAAATTCTAGATTCAGCCCTGGTCCACCTTTATGGCGATATCTCGAAAAGGCGCCCACCTATAGAACTAAACCCCACGCCCTTTCAAAATACTCATTAACACCTTTCATTTGATACCCATATCGTACAAACATATTCTAGAGTCACCCCTGGTCCACCTTTATGGCGATATTTCGAAAATGCGCCCACCTATAGAACTAAGCCCCACGCCCTTTCAAAATACTCATTAACACCTTTCATTTGATACACATGTCATACAAACACATTCCAGGGGTACCCTAGGTTTATTTTACTACGAAGTGATTTTCCCTTATTTTGTCTCCATAGCTCTCAACTGAGTAAGTAATGTTCGGTTACACCCGAACTTAGCATTCCTCACTTGTTGTTGTTGTTGTGCGACCAATCATAAATTTTCATCAAAGTCTTCTAACGGGGGTCCAAGAAATCTTGCTGTTTCAACAGGGGTGCACCATAATAAGAGCGGTGTTAGAGATGTTGGTTCCACAATACGGTTAAAGAGATGGTTGGTGTCATGTGGGGACACCCTACAAGTAGGATATATGTTTTGTATGTTGGGGTTGATACCGAGGTAAGAGTTTAAATTGTTACAGTATCCAGATCGAAGCTGAGCTAGAGTGCCGCGCGTTTCCCTAGGGAGAGTGCGTTCCTCCTCTGCTAGTTTTGGGTATTGTTCTTTGAGTACAGGATTCAACGGGCAATTCCCGGCATAGAGGTCTGACCCCTGTTTGTAGATTTTACTGAGGACCTGCTTGTGAATTTTAGCTTCATACGGCTGTGATTTCAGGTGCTGTATTTCCTCATAATGCTTACGAAGACGTCTCCTTAAACCCCTGGGCGGTATAGGCTCATCAATCAGATGTCTGTTGGGATGCCCTGATATCTGGGTATTCAACAAAAACTGTTTGGTTAGCATTGCAATTCTCTGCCTAATGCAGAGTAGTTGTTGTTGTTGTAGCGATAAGGTTGCTCCCCGAAGGCTTTGGAGAGTGTTATCGATGTGATGGTCCTTTGCCGGATACAGATCCGGTACGCTCCGGTACCACAGCACCATTAAGGTGATGGCCCGACTATCTCGGGAACGATTTATGTGGCCACATTAAACCTTCAGGCCATCCCCTCCCTCCCCAACCCCAAGTTCCATAAGGAGCTTAGGGTCGCCAGAGCCTCGTCTGTTAGTGAAACAGGATTCGCCGCGGATAGGTGAGGTTGACAATTGGGTTTGGAGAAGCTATATGTAGCGCTGGCAACCTGCAGGGTTGCGCTACACAGCCCCTTGAATCTGGTATTTTAGTCGCCTCTTACGACAGGCATACCTACCGCGGGTATATTCTGACCCCCCCTAACCCGCTGGGGGAATGGAGAGTAGTCTCGCCTCATTATATAGATGGTGTTCTGGGGACATAAGAAGACAGCCCGTCGCGGTTCTGAAGGCGGTATTTTGGCAGGCCTGTAGCTTCTTCCAGTGAGTAGTCTTTAGGCTTGACGAACATATCGGGGACGCGTAGCATGCAATCGGCTGGCCAATTGCTAATGAGCGTTTATTTATTTTTACCCCACGTACTGCCATCAAGAGATTTGAGGATTTAGTAATTTTGTTTTATTACTCCCTCGATATTAACATCCCTACAGACTGTGAATTAAAATTTTCATAGACGCTTCACTGCAGTAGTGACTTCGTATAATCATTTGCCTTTATCCTTTTGATAGTTTACACATAAGTAAATGAGAATTTTTAAATTTCTTTCGATTTATATTTATTTTGTTTACAACTACTAAAAACTTATTTGCTTTATTGCTCATTGATGAGGAAATTATTTATTTGTTTTGTTAAAGTTTTTAATTTAACCCTTCACGCACTCTGCGCTCACTTCTGCTACGAATAGAAGAACAACTCTAAGCGAGTAACATTTTATTAAGCGCCAATTTGAGTAAACTTTTGGCACTATGCCAATGGATGCGTAGGTTTCGATTTGAAGCTCAGGAAATTTCATTGTAAATATACAAAACAAATGGCAGTCCGTGGCAGGTTAAATGCTGCAATACATATATCATTTTTGGCTAGATTGTTTGTTGATGTAGACTGTGAGACTCTATGAATGCATGGTGTATTATCATTGGCAATTTAGCCTTTGCATGCCGTTTAATATACAAAGAGGCATTACAGACACACACACGCACATATATATATATATATACATACATAAAACTATAACTTAGTAAAACTAGGGGAGCGCAAGTAAGTATTGCAAATGGACACGAAAAAGTTCCATTAAACTTATGGTAAACTTTTGTAATTATTTGATACTAATCAGTTTTAATGAAGTAAGTGTATTTGTGTATGTGTGTGGATATGCTGAATGCCTCCAACTGTTTTGTATAAATATAGCCTTTGTATTTATATGCGTGCTTCTTGCCATTACCTCCACTGACTCTACTCCCTCCTAAATTTGCATTCAACTGCGACTAGTTTGAGCAAAAAAACTGTAAGAAATATCCTTTAAATTTTCTTTAACCTACAGAGATTCTTAGCTGAAACTTATACACATACAAACATACAATACTATACATATTTTTCTAACTAAACAGCCATAGCTCAAACTTTGTTGAAACTGTTTTGTCGAAAAGTGAAATGTGGGCGCTGTGACGGCAAAGTTTAAGTTAAGAAATGCAATGCTCAGCGTTTTTTCTACTTATTTCACTCATTTATCACAAGCACAAGGAGTATATGTATGTATATGCACATGAAAGTATATATAAATATGTACTTTAGTTGCTTATTTGGCATTTGTATGATTTACGTTATGTAGTTTTGCTTTAGTGGAGCTTGTTGCCCTTTTATTACATTTAGGTTAAGGTAAGCAGTGTTCATCAAACTTTGTCCAATTTCATTTATTCAAGTAATTCAGCCTTTATGCACTTGAATTAAGTTAATTTGAATTTTGTATGAAGGTTAAAATGGTATACAATACACACTAAGTATAAAACTGAAAAGGTAAGGTTGAGCAGATTTCTTTGAAAGTTGATTGCTTAAATAACTTTCTTGATATAACACTTATCTGCTTACACAAGATATTTTTATATGTATGTATGATACTTCGTAAACCTTAATACAAGCAGGAAGTACAATACAAAGTAGTTTTAAAGTAGTAATAATAATTAAGTGTTACTTTTTGTTGAAAAACTGCAAAATAGCAGTCAAACAAAAATTTCCCATAAAAAGGAAATTGTTTGTAATGTCAAAAATGTTTAACATAAAGGCTTACATCAAAGAATATTTGTTAAGGAAGGCTAAACTGCCTAAAAATATATAAATAGTAAATAAATTTCCCAAGAAATGAGCTTTTTATTGAAACAAATTATTCAAAAAGCCAATAAAAGAAAAAAGGAATTCTTTATCTTATACCTATGCACTTAAAAGTACTCAAAAACAGCAAAGTACAGACAAACAAAAATTTCCCACAAAAGGGAAATTTTTTCCAACGAACGAAATTTATTAAGATAAAGGCTTAAATCACATAATGTTTGTTTATGAACGCTAAACTGCCTAAAAATATACAAAAACCAACTCTTATTCCATAAAATTACCTTTTTACTAAAACAAAGCATTTAAACGGCCAAATAAAAGAAGTTCTTTATTTAGTACTAATGACTTCAAAAATACTAAAGAACAGCGAAATAGCAGTGAAAGAAAAATTTCCCAATAAAGGTAAAATTTACCAATTTATGAAATATACTAAAATAAAATACTTTAATCAAACAAAATTTTGTTAATGAAGGCTAAAATGCCTAAAAAAATTCAAAAAATTAACAAATTTTCCAAAAAAAATAAGCTGCTATTTATTTTATTGGCTTTTTTAATGATATTTTACAGTACATTTAAAAAACCGTAGAATTTTTTGGCGATCGATAACATTTTCAACATCACCAGCAACAAAAACACTTTTGAGGACGACAATAAAAAAAAAAAATTAAAGAAATACATTTTTAATAAAAAAAAAACATAGTTTGGTGATTTAGGGAGAGTGGCTGCACCAATTGGTTGTTATAGCAGTTATACTAGAATATGACAAAATAAAAAATTTTTCGTAGTAGAAAATGCGGGATTGGATCTAAGTATAAAAAAACTCTCTCGAAGCACTTCAGAGTAACAACGAAGTTTGACAAACTTGATAATAATAAGAGTCAAGCAGAAAGATCTCAAAAATGAACTAGCGATAATATTTTGAAGTGAAAAATTTATATAAATTGTGTGCATAAAAATGTCCCAAAGGGAATTTTTAAATGAACTGGTTTCAAAAATGAGAAATGGTTTGCAAAGTATTCTCGAAACGAAAACTTTTTTAAAATTTTGTGTATAAAAAATTTCCCCGAAAGAATAGCATTTTTGAACTGGTTTCAATTTTTGCAATTTTGATACCATGATTGACAATGACCGCTTAAACATTAGCTCAAAGCTGATGCATTGATTTGAAAGAAGCCTATTATTGTATACTGTTCATATTGTGTTTATTAATTTTTACTCACCTTTACCAAATCCATGTATATCAGTGCGAAAATTATCCTTGCCCTTTTGTCCATCCACAAGCTGACCCAAACCCTCCACATAACGATCACCTTGCTCATAACCATCATAAGTCTTGTCTGACAAATCCAATTCCATGCCACGTTGCACGCCTTTCGGTATGCTATATGATACTATGCCCTCTGAAAATACAAAACAAACAAAATATATATATTAAATACCAGCTAAAACATAAATATAAATTTAAGTAGAGAAAAGTGGGTGTTTAACATTAAATAACTAAAAAGAAACCACTAAAATAATTTATATGTTGTGATGTATGTAGCAAAAGCATGTTAACCAAGCAGCAATTGCGTTAAGTCACCACAATTTGGTAACAATTTTTTTCTAGCTTTCACAGCGTTGTGAATCACGCGAGTAATACTAGATATTGGAACATATGTTCATATGTATATGAAACATGCTTAAGCACATGTATCAGACGTGTCTCTTGTTGACGAAGACAAATGACTGACGAGATATTTGTATTATATTTCTTTAGTAGGGGAGTATAATTACTTCTTTATATATGTATGTATGTGCCTGCCTTACTTAGCCTGTGCAGCTGGGGATGATTTTTCATAAACAGTATTAAATTACTAAAATTTCGGCGTATTTAAAAATTGGTATTTTAGCGAGTATTTTTATACTTATATTTCTTATTTTAGACATTGTTATGGTTGCGTAACAAAACCAATGAATTTGTGGGGAAGGGATGGGGCAAATATTCAATGTCAGGAATGAATAAACAAAGAATGAATTGTGCACATGCATAAGTATATGTATTTGTGATAAAAATAGGGGCTTGGCGCATACGGCAATATACAGCATTTAAAGGTTTTAAAGTTAGGAGTCCATTTTAAATTCTTTGCAGCATACTAAATGAAGAAAAATACATTTAAACAGCTATTAAATGTGTGAAAACACTGCGTTTAATGTTATAAAAGCAAAATAGTTATAATTTTGGCTTTAGCATTGCTTCGAATTAAGTTTGAAGTAAAAAGAAAAAATTTCCCTTATTTGATATTTTTAAACTTTATTTATTCAGCACCTTATCACTCAGAAATGAAGTTTAAACAATATTTACCTGTAAAAAGTGCGAAATCTAAAATTTTCCAAAAAAGGGAAATTTTAATTTTATATATTTTAAAGTAAAAAATGATCGACAGAACTTATTTAGAAATTAATTTTCAAAATTACAAGCCTCAAACCGCGGCTCAAAGCAAACTTTCCACATTTAAGGTAAAACCGAAAAGCATGAGAACATATAAAACATCCTTTTATTCTTCATTATTTACATAAGCATTTTTTTAGTTTATACCATCAAAGAATTTCTCTCATACAACAAAAGTTTAAATATTGTTGAGTTGCTCTCACGTAAAAGCAGCAGCTACAACAAATAGCACTTACAGTAAAAACAATAATAACATATGACGATGATGTTGCAATACAAGTCCAACAACATAAGCCGCTCGTTTGTTGCGCTGCAACCACAATACTAGCAACAACAACAACGGGAAGAACACATCGTAATAGGGATAAGGGGGACATGTTCCAAAAGCAACCGACACAACCATACAACAATTTCTCTTGGCACTAAAGAAACAAAATAAAATATTAAAACATTCAAAAATGCTATGATTTTAAAGCGAGCTGATAAAACAATGCTGCATGTTGACACGCAATAAAATCGCATGCTAACATGAAAATGACAGAGCGCGCGCGAAATGGATTAAATGTAATGGAAATGGCAGCAGCACTCGCGCTTTGAGGGCATGGCAGTAAGTAATAATAAGTATGTATTGCATGCATATACGTTAACAACAAAAACTATGGTAAGCTACCATGGTAGAAATGTTGTAAGAACAAAGTCGAGCGCGGTTTGTGCGAATAAATTAAATGTTTGTATGTATATGCGTAAAATATTATTTTTTATTGAATTAACATTAAATCCGTACAAATTTGAAAAATGTGCCAGATGCACTAGGCCGAAATTCTCAACAGGGAAATTTTTTTTTTGTATGATGTAGAAATAAATTTGCTTATAAGAATAATTTTTATGTTAAATATACTCTAAAATGCTCTCCGAAGAAAAAAATTTCACCACAAAACAAAGACAGAAAATAAATATGAACAAGGACGAAAATAATTTAACTCAGAATCTGTTTGCGATCAGAATACAGCTCACTGCTCGAAGGGCGTTTTTAAATGTAAAATATGGCTACTAGTTTATATTGTTTGCATGTTTTCTCATAAAAGCAAAGCAGTTGAGGGAAATTTTCTTTGAGTTTAAACATAAAATAAAAAAAAATATCCTTGAAAGGAACTCTTACACTCACGTTTGCTGCTGCATTTGTTGGAAGAGGTATTTTTTGAGTATGATTTAATTAAAATTTCAAAAAAATAAAAATTTACCAAAATCGGGAACTTGTTTTATACAAAAATTTTGAAAAAATTCTCTATAGTATGGGAATCTTTACTTAGCAAATATTTAAATGTACTTTTTTTTGCAGATGCGTATATGTTTCCATATATTTTTAAAGTCGTTGTTATATTATGATTGATCTAGTTTTCTATCTGTTTTGAAAACGTAAATATCACCAAAAACTTAAAAAGTTTGTTTGAAAATAACTTCTATATTCGCTTGTGGAGCCGCGTTTCTCTGATAAGAAATTTTATGTGTACGATTTAAATGTAACTTTAAAAGAATACAAATTTCCCGCTTTTTGGAAATTTGTTTCCGCTAAATTAAAAAAAATGCTCTTAAGTAAGAGAATCCTTACCGCGCAGATATTTTTTTGTATTGTTTTTTTTTTTTCTTTTTAACTTTTAGATGCGTCTATATTATCTATTATATGCATATGTAGAATCTACATTGTATATATGTACTTCAAATAACTTTTCTGTGCGGGAACCAATCAGCTCCCTAAAGTGTTGTATTTATTCTCAGTTTTCCGTGAAGGGTTGAGGATGAATTCTACCTATTGCTGAGTAGAAATATAGAATAAGTTGCTTAGAATATTTTCCGAAGCTTGTTTTTGGGAGCAGTAATTTATTAAAAGAACTTTTTTTAAAAAAAAAAAAACAAGAGTTTGTATAAAAGAAAACGTTTGATTTGCCCCGAAAATTAATGATTTTAATACTAAAAGCTACTTTTTATAGCAGTGAAATAAAAATTTCCCAAAAGCGGAAATTTTAATTTTTATACCAAAAATTTGTTTATTCCGAGTTTTAAACGTAAGTAAAACTTTTGCTGGCGGTCACCGTGGTGTGATGGTAGCGTGCTCCGCCTACCATACCGTATGCCCTGGGTTCACACCCCGGGCAAAGCAACATCAAAATTTTAGAAATAAGGTTTTTCAATTAGAAGAAAATTTTTCTAAGCGAGGTCGCCCCTCGGCAGTGTTTGGCAAGCGCTCCGGGTATATTTCTGACATGAAAAGCTCTCAGTGAAAAATCATCTGCCTCGCAGAAGCCGTTCGGAGTCGGCATAAAACATGTAGATCCCGTCCGGCCAATTTGTAGGGAAAATCAAGAGGAGCACGACGCAAATTGGAAGAGAAGCTCGGCCTTAGATCTCTTCGGAGGTTATCGCGCCTTACATTTATTTATTTTATTTAAAACTTTTGCTGGCTCACTGCAAGAATATTTTATTAAATTTTAAAATTTTTGCTGAGGAAACTAAATTTCTATCCTGCAGTTTAATATAAATAAGCCATTTATAAAATGCATGCTAAATCCTTAACTATGCAGTCACTAGCACAGGATGTGCGTACAAGCTGTCAGTTGCAATGAGTTCAGCATTACATATGAATATGTATGTAGAAACGAAATATAATTTACACGCATACAAAATCACTTATAAGTACTCATACTCACACAAAGGCTTATGAGAACAGGATTGCAATTTTGTAATCCTGCTTTCATTTTGTTTTTGTTGTAAATAATATTTATACTCAGTTGAGCAGAGCTCACAGAGTATATTAACTTTGATTGGATAACGGTTGGTTGTACAGGTATAAAGTAATCGAGATTCCATATATCAAAATAATCAGTATCGAAAAAAAATTTGATTGAGCCATGTCCGTCCGTCCGTCCGTTAACACGATAACTTGAGTAAATTTTGAGGTATCTTGATGAAATTTGGTATGTAAGTTCCTGCGCACTCATCTCAGATTGCTATTTAAAATGAACGATATCGGACAATAACCACGCCCACTTTTTCGATATCGAAAATTTCGAAAAATTGAAAAAGTGCGATAATTCATTACCAAAGACCGATAAAGCAATGAAACTTGGTAGGTGAGTTGAACTTATAACGCAGAATAGAAAATTAGTAAAATTTGGGACAATGGGCGTGGCACCACTTTTGAAATAAGGTAACTTAGAAGTTTTACAAGCTGTAATTTGGCAGTCGTTGAAGATATCATGATGAAATTTGGTAGTCAAGTTACTCCTATTACTATATGTGTGCTTAATAAAAATTAGCAAAATCGGAGAACGACCACGCCCACTTAAAAAAAAAATTTTAAAATCAAATTTTAAAAAAAAGTTAATATCTTTACAGTATATAAGTAAATTATGTCAACATTCAACTCCAGTAATGATATGGTGCAACAAAATACAAAAATAAAAGAAAATTTCAAAATGGGCGTGGCTCCGCCCTTTTTCATTTAATTTGTCTAGGATACTTTTAATGCCATAAGTCGAACAAAAATTTAACAATCCTTGTGAAATTTGGTAGGGGCTTAGATTCTAGGACGATAACTGTTTTCTGTCAAAAAGGGCGAAATGGGTTGAAGCCACGCCAAGTCTTTACACAGTCGACCGTCTGTCCTTCCGCTCGGCCGTCAACACGATAACTTGATCAAAAATCGATATACCTTTACTAAACTCAGTTCACATACTTATCTGAACTCACTTTGTATTGGTATTAAAAATGGCCGAAATCCGACTATGACCACCCCCACTTTTTCGATATCGAAAATTACGAAAAATGAAAAAAATGCTATAATTCTATACCAAATACGAAAAAGGGATTAAACATGGTAATTGGATTAGTTTATTGACGCAAAATATAACTTTAGAAAAAACTTTGTAAATTGGGTGTGACACCTACCATATTAGGTAGAAGAAAATGAAAAAGTTCTGCAGGGCGAAATCAAAAGCCCTTGGAATCTTGGCAGGAATACTGTTCGTGGTATTACATATATAAATAAATTAGCGGTACCCGACAGATGATGGTCTGGGTCACCCTGGCCCACATTTTGGTCGATATCTCGAAAACCCCTTCACATATACAACTACCACCACTCCCTTTTAAAACCGTCATTAATACCTTTAATTTGATATCGATATCGTACAACCACATTGTAGAGTCACCCGTGGTCCACCTTTATGGCGATATCTCGAAAAGGCGTCCACCCATAGAACTAAGGCCCACTCCCTTTTAAAATACTCATTAACACCTTTCGTTTGATACCCATATTGTACAAACGCATTCTAGAGTCACCCCTGGTCCACCTTTATGGCGATATCTCGAAAAGGCTTCCACCTATAGAACTAAGGCCCACTCCCTTTTAAAATACTCATTAACACCTTTCATTTGATACCCATATCGTACAAACAAATTCTAGAGTCAGCCCTGGTCCACCTTTATGGCGATATCCCTAAATGGCGTCCACCTATAGAACTATGGCACACTCCCTCTTAAAATACTCTTTAATACCTTCCATTTGATACACATGTCATACAAACATATTCCAGGGTTACCCTAGGTTCATTTTCCTACATGGTGATTTTCCCTTATTTTGACTCCATAGCCCTCAACCGAGTATGTAATGTTCGGTTACACCCGAACTTAGCCTTCCTTACTTGTTTTGTTTTAATTCTCGCGGTCAAGTGCGGTACATATGTAATTTTCATAAATAATTTCCACGGTAAAATCATATAAATAATTTTGACTTCCGTTCGTTTTGGCATGAATGCTCAATCTGTTCGTTTATGCGTATGCAATATAAACAAACATACATACCTAGTAAAACATACACAAGTGCATATGTTTTACATGCAAAATATGCATACACAATTGTCCGTAAAGGGATTGTTGATTATAATTTATTTATTCCACACATTTGCTGCAGCTGATATTTATTATGACAATGATTGCAATAATATTTGTTGAATGAATATGCCAAAAATATTTATGTATGTGCGTGTCATGCAAGTATGTATGCGGTTTAATTTATTTTAATGTGCAATAAATTAATGTAATATTTGGGTGTGCGAAATAAAATTTTGAGAGCATTTAAAGTACTTCATGTGTAGAGCAGAATATTGTGGTAATTAAAAATAATATTTTGTAGATTTAAAGTATCTACCTAACTAAGATTTGAGAAATTTACTTATAGTAGATATATATGTTGTATGTATGCATTCAAGTAAACCTTAGATTATATTCGATTATATAAAACTAAAAAAAAAATATTTCCTAGACTTAAACGCATGTAAGTAACACAAAATTGATTGTAATGTGAATGAAATTTCGTTTAAAGCTATGTAGAAAAGTGGACAACTTAAATTTCCTATTTTGGAATATATTTGTTATGCGAAAAAAATGCTAAAAATTTAGGTATTTCTTTTCTAAAGTTTTAGATAATTAGAAATTTAATATATCATACTAAATGAAACTTCCTTCATTGGAAAATGTGAAAAAATTGGTAAATTAGCTAGCACTTCCCAAAAGCTTTAAATGTAAGTTTTCAAGGCAAAATGAGTGTAATTAGAGTGCAAGCTGCTGTAATTCAAACCAGAAAAAGTTAAAAAAAGGAAATACTATAGAAAAAATGAAGAACTAAAATTTTACTTTTAAGGGATATTTTTTCTTGTATTTAAATATATACCAAAATATCCTCTGAACAGGTGAATAAACAAAATTTCCCTTCCCAAGAAAATTTTGTCGACTAGAGTTGTAATAAATAAAAAAAATTATAAGATGCTACTAGTCCGCTACTACTTATTGGTTATGTAATTTTTTTAAATAAAACAAATATAAAAAATCAAAAAAGTACCTTATAAAAAATATAAACACTAAAATTTCCCTTTTTAGGGGTATTTTTTCCTTTTGTTGGAAAATATAACAGAACGGTTTCGGTTACTATTTTTCTTGCAATACCTTATGAAAAAGTGAATAAATGAAATATCCTTTCTTAAAGAAACAGTTTTTAGACCGCAAAACTAGAGTTGTAAAAAAATCAAAAAAAAATAATAAATAGCAGCTGCTACTAGTTCTTGGTTATGTATTTTATTTAAAAATGAAATACATAAATAGAAGCGGATCAGTCATCTCTTTTTCCCCCCAGCGGGTTGGTGGTTTAGAATACACCCGCGGCAGGTTTGCCAGTGGTAAGAGGCAACTTAAACACCCAAATGGTTCAAGCGATTGTGTAGCGCAAATCTTTCAAGGGGTTGCCAGCGCATTTTATACTTGCATCTCCAAATCAATCAATTGTAAACCGCAGCTAACCAAGACGAATCCTGTTTCTGCAGCAGAAGGGGGGGGGGGGGGGGGCCCTCTGGCTACAAAAACAACATAAGTCATCTCTTTTCTGTCAAAGAAAAACGTTCCGAGAAAAAAAAAAAACTGATAACATCAATGCAAGGATCTAATGCAATATTGAAATATAGTAGGTCAAAAAAATTCTTTGGGGCTAGAATCTAGAAAAAAAAAGGAAGAGCTAAATTTCTTCAAGAAAATCCAAAACCCGTTGCAAAAAGAGCTAAAAGTATATTTTTATTTTTCAATGTAAGTTTTACATTTATTTCAAATCAAACTTAAACAAAGTTATAAAAAAGGTACAGTAAACTCACAAAAAAAAAAAAAAAAAAAAAAATAAGGTACAATAGAGGTACATAAATAATACTGTTTTTATAGTACATTTTATATTTTTTAACAACAGAAATACGTTTTATTTTTTAACTTTTTTGATGCCATACAACTCGTGTGAATTATTATTGCTACATTCATAAATATTTTTTTTTGTTCATTAATTTTAAGAGGTCGTTGTTTATTTCAAAGTAATGGCAGCATTTATTCAGCCTTTTAAGACCACTTCTTATTGTCAGAAGAATTCAACATAACTAAATTCATTTTGTTTCTGTGTTTGCTTTTAATTAAACTCATGTTTGAAAACGTTCCTTTAACTTCAGCCCTACTTATTGGCAGAAAAAGAAATGTAAGCACAAAATCGACATTTTTCAAATTTTAATAGCGTTTCTATATTTTGCGGCAAGCGTTGCCTTTCAATAAATTCATTTATACATTTATCTTCTTTTTTAATTCATACATATTCTTCAAACGTATAATGGAAATAAGGTACGGGAGACAAAAATTTATTATAATCTAAAGTTAAAGGATCGAAACTCTTAGAAGGTGAGACTATACTGTTGCACAAGCTGGAAAGCAAATATACAACCTCATGAGACAGTTTTCGATTAAAGTTTTTGTTATCAGTTGAGTACCGAATTGCAACATCATACATAACGAAACAAATAAAACATATACAAATCTTACAATACGTATTGCCGAAATAGATTTTGAGCCAAAAAGAGCAAACATTTTAAAAAGGGCCAAAAAAAGAGCTAGGAGCTAAACCGGAATTTTTGGAGCTAAGCGCAAAAAAAAAGGCTAGATCTGGCTCCAAAAGCACCAAAATGGCAACACTGCTGATGTTGTTCAATTGTTGTAACTAATTCAACAAAAGAAATTCTTTCTTCAACTAAAACATATTTACCCACTAAACTTCTTATAGCAAATTTCCTGTACATAGGTCTACGTTCATTGAAAAAAAAAACTTTTTGCACTGAAAAGTCCATTCTTTCCAATAATTCAACAAAATTTATTGAACTTTTGTAATTCTTAAAAATATATTCTCGAAATTTTTATTGAAGTATAAAAAATTTAGAGACAATAACAAATATCTCAACCAACCGCTGAAAAATTTGTATAAAAGCAAGTTTTGGTGATGGCCAGATGCGTTTGTCGACAGTGTGATCATCTCAGGAGCGCAAGTGTGAAGTAGTTAGAACAAATATGTATACTTATTGTAACAAAAAAATAATCAAATATTTCTTTTAATGCAGTATGTCTGAGGCAGTGTAGTGCTTGAAGTAGGCTGAGAAGTGATAATAATGTGTGTTAATTCATTAAATACATAATAATGCAATTATAAAAAAAAACAAAAGGAAGTTACTCTTTTATTTGTATATGTTTGTTAACACAATTTATATCTGTCTGGCAAATAAAATTGAAGCCTTATCAACTAGAAAGTCCCTTAATATGTAAAAAAAAGATGTTGTCACGCTTAACTAAGATAGACGTTCTTTACAATAACATCCCTGATTTTCATTTTTCATCATATTTTTAAAATTTCCCGGCTAAGGTCGATTGTAAGAGAGATAAATTTGCAAACACCCAATTTTGCTATAGTACTTTACTACAACAAAAACTTCATCGGACTGGAATTGTGTTAAATAAAAATTTCCCTTTTAGGGAAATTTTAATATCAAATTATGGAAATTTTTATATCAAGCATAGATTGACTTAAAGTCCCAACTTATGTAAAAAGCGCTTAAGTTTGAAAAAACTAAGTCCAGTATGAAAATTTAAAAAATTTCCCTTTAAAGGAAATTTTCTGAACCATTGCAAAAAATAAATTTCCAAATGCTTCGAAGTAAGTTTTCGCATTTTCTTAAACTAAAACCGCAACAGAGCTTTTTGTATGCTTTTTAGCAGTTTATTTATTTATTTACCAGGACAACATAAACCTTTTAATAATGGTACTTTATTATATGAACATAGTATATATATATGTATAATATCACACTGTCTTTGTAAGCATATGTCAGATTATTTATTGAGCTATGTATGTGAGATGCAATACATTTTTACAAATAATTATTCATTATTATATTATCAAATACTCTTGCATACTAACAATTAAACAAATTTCGTTTATGCTCAAATCACCTGTGTGTTAATTAAAAACGCAAAATATGTAATATGTATGCATATAGATATAAGAATAACCACGAGGTGACTTAATGACATTATGACCCATTACACACACATAAGCATCCCTATATATGCATGTATGTAGGTATAACCCATATTAACAATTTCCGACAGTTTTACTTTGAAAATGCACAATGTATGAACATTATTTGGTACATGAAAAAAGCATCAGCAACAACAATTACCATTACAGCTGCAACATTAAGTATAATTTAGTGCTGTGTAATTATCCTGGCGCACACACATACACATGCACATACGTATTCTGTAAACGTATGGGTTCACTTAATGAGCGTTGTTTACCATATCCTGTGCCATCGGGAATATCTAACGTATAAACGTGCCCGCGCATTACAACACCGATCAAGCTTAGTATTAATATTTTAGATATTTAGTGGTGTATGCACATACAAAATTTCCCTTTAAAAACATTAGCATGCGTGCATGTCTGTATTATAAACATTAATTATGGATTTGTTTTGAAAATAGCCAAAAGAACAAATTTCAATGAATTCATACATAAAATACCAATCCATCGTTATATAAATGCTCACGTACCGGCACGCATTTGAGGCTCGCAAAGTTTCACAATTTACCTAGTACATACTACTAATCGCTCTCACGGAAGCGCTATTAAGCTCTATGGAAATATCATGATTATAGGCGATGTTGTTTTTGTGGTATTTCTATTATTATTATTTTTTTTACATCAATAATATTGTATTGTATTGGGAATTTGATATTGAATATCATGTTATTACCAAAAAACTACATAATTACACTTAATAAAACATGTATGATGTAAAGAGATAACATTGGGTTATGAGATAAGAACTAGCTTTAGAATATTCACAAACAGCGCAAAGGTGGTAGTTTTAGCAAATAAAAGAAGAAGCGTATGAGAGGTTATCCGAATAACAACTCTGAAAATGGACCATAAGAGGATCCGATATCTATCCCCAAAGTTAGGTTGTGTCGCAGCCACTCCGGCAGGGAACGTACAATTGGAGAACATGAAGGTCCGTTGTGTTAAGGTGACATAAGTGATAGCTTAATAAAAAATTTGCGTGTGCCAACGATGTAGACCGATCACGACCCTGGACAGATCCTTTGAAAATCACAGTGAGCCGAGACCGATATACTTTCGCCTAGTTCTGCCAAAACCTGGGCAGTGAAGTATGAAATGTGTCGCTGCCTACATCTCCTCACCCATATGCAACGGCAGCAACAGAGATACTGGTATGTTGAGATGTACCCCATGGACTTCAATTGGACAGTGACCCGTAAAAAGCCTAATCACCATAGATAAGTCTTGGTGAATGAAAAAACTTCAGCAGACCGCTTGCTATCAACTTCCGGTCAAAAGAATCTTGCAACTCTGCAAAAGCGTTAGCATAGCTAAATCGAGATTCATTTATAGTGGAGTAGAACACAGGTGGCCAGGGGTACTCCCTATCCTAAATCGAGGTTCATCTATAGTGGAGTAGAACACAGGTGGCCAGGGGTACTCCGTATTGCCTACAGCTAACCATTCTACTGCTTCATATTAATTTATTTTCCCACTCCTATGCCTCAGGGGATGACTGTTCTTAAACTTGCATTAGTCTGTCTTGCCTTGTATAATAAGTCTAAATAAAATACAGTGGGAAGCATTCGAAGAAATAACTAGAGCACTAAGATCATTTCAAGCTGACGTACTACTTATACAATCCGTTAGGCGGCAGGACCTCGTGAGATTGAGGCAGTTCAGCCATAATGTTATCCTCAGCATACTTCCTGATTCAATTTTTTCTGTGCGTATTCTTCACTTGCTAGAGTTTTTCGGATGGAAATACTGAGTATAGTGTGGCCTGTGAGAGGGTCAAGTAGCACTAATGAGAAGAGAAGACAGCAGAACTTGCAAAGGCAGAAGCTTTAGTGGACGCTTTTAATGCGGTCGAGACGGGTAATTCACTGTTACTATATAAGGTTTCAAACTAAGTATGAGCAGTGGTTAACTGTCTAAACTTAATGAAATTATAAAATGCTGCTTAAATTGTATAAGCGGTTTTATGAAACGAGTTAAGTTGGAACATAGTATCGATGAATCTAACAGCATTCAGAAAAAAAATGTTCCAGTATAAGCAGTATAACAATGACGCCTGGTGCATCACTTGCATTCAGATCTTTTATAACCAGCGGTGTACCCAATCTACAAGAACAGGCCGTAACATTGTTCTATGTGCATATTCAACAGGAAAAACGTTTGCAATATGCCGTTTACGGTGAGTACATGGCTGAGTCGATGTAAGCGCTATGATATCCTCCTAAGGAAAGAGAAATTGTAAACCAAATCGGAAAATACCACGTAGAGGAAGAGAAGTTCAAAACGGGAGGACGCGTGGAGTTAAAAGTAACTGAAAAAAGGAGATGTCTAATTAAGTGGGCGGCACCGCTGAAATTATGCCTGTCATAAGAGGCGATTGAAATACCTAAAAGATTTAAAGGGTTGGGTAACGCAACCCTCTCATGGGGCTGGCAGCGCAATATATAGCTTCTCCAATCCAATGTTTTTTTGAGTGCAGGAAAACGATACTGATTAGGATAATATTTATGCGTATAATAGTGGTGTTAATTACGAAGAGAGAACGGTTACGGAGATGAATACAAAGCAAAAGGATATCAGGCGATAATGAACAAGTACGATTATAGTGATCCTTTATACCATCACTGTTACGGCAAATGCTTAGTACACAAAGCTCTAAGCTTATTCTTTGAAGCTATAGGCTGAAGCTCTGTAGCTGTGTAAGCTCGGCTTACAATTGAGATATGTAAATATATGAAATGGGCGTTTGAGAACGTTGAGAAACAGCAACAGCTCGAGTGACTCTTTGCAGGCAGCCTTATAACTTCTGCGCATATCCTGTCAACTCTTGGTGCCTGTGCGGGTGGTCGATATCCACTTTTTATCAGATGGGAAAACAACACGTCTACCATATTCTGTTATCTTCGCAAATTGCTTGATCTGCAAGTTGGATTATATTTTGCGCCCTTGCTTTTTAGCACCATACATAATCTATGCCGTCATTTTCCTTATATCGGCGTTTAATACGCGCGGGTTCCTGAGTTCCGCTACACTTCGAAACTAAAAACTATACACTCAAGCTCGAAATTGAATAGCTATCTAACAAAATTAAGTGCTATTCGACAGCACATAAAATAATTAAAAATTTAACTAAATATTTTGTAAATAATTAATCAAAAGTGGAATCAAATATGGGCCAACAAAGCGGAACAAATGTAGGTGTATTAAATATGCATTTGCATGAATTATAGCAATACATACATATTAGTAGGTATTATCAAGGTATGTAATTAAGGTTAACGTGTGCGCGTATTTCTATGCAACATCAATTGAATGGAAAAATGTTGCATTAAATCAAATGAAATTAATTACTGTACATAAATCTATTTTGAAGTGTCAGCAAGCAGGAAATTTTATTTCAATAGTAAGTATGGGTATACGAAAATATATATGTTTGTATGTGCTACAATATTTAAATACTTATCTAATATCAAAGAGAGTGTAGGATTTGTCGAAAAGCGCATTTAACTAAAAACTACCGTTGCTACCAACAGCAACCACCAACTGTAGACCAATCCATTACTAATTGTTAACAAATTGTAAAGATAAATTTTTGGAAAAAAATTAAATGGAAACCCACGCAAGTACTTAGTAAGAGCTGTTAAGCAAAAACAAAAACAAAAACAATTTAAAATGTATTTTGAAAAGAGTGAGAAAAGTGAGAAGAGCTTGTTGTATCAGACAAAAAGATTATTGGTAAATGTGGGTGGAATGAGATTGTCGCACGACTATTTAATGGGCGTTGGAGTAATTTATTAGACGGAAGAGCATTTTTTTATTAAGATAAGCGGAAATTTAGTTAAAGCCAATTTCGAGAAATCTGAATACGGCAGAGCACAAACCTGCTACACCTCAAATATGTGATTTTTCATCCTTTGGCATTAGTCTACTACAGCGGGCCATTGGCATACAATATGACCAGATGTAGCAACGTAGCATTCGACCGCCTGCCCATACTCCTCTCAATACAGAGATGAGCAAATTTCATCAAATCTGAATGGTGGACACTTATAAACTTCAAAAACGCAAATAGAAATTTCTCAGGGCTGTAACCTTCTGCGGGTGTCGGTGAATTTTAATTGAAAATATGCTTACCATGTGACGAAAAAACTTTCTCGGATTCGAAGAAATGTGCGAGCGCTTTCGTAATGCATCGTTCAGTATACAAGGCTAGACATCGTACAAATAGACCGGCACAAGAACGACGCGCCGCGCATTACCAGCAACCATACAGGGGTTACAAGAACTAAGTCTTCCGAATCAATAACCCCAGATGGTATAGCCAGGCCAAAACTTGAACACCTTCGCAATGAGGGCGTAAGCTACCGGACGCGAATTTTCAACCTTTCGTTGAAGTCCTTCGTCATTATAGAACAATACCAAATGACAGGGATAATATCACTTCTAAAACCCCTAAAACCAGCTAATGAAGGTGAGTTACAACAACAACTGTTAAACCAGTTGACTAGCATTGCTTCTATTGTGTCGCATACTATCCCGTATCAATATTCACTGAGAAAGATAATGCCATTAGTGTCCATAAAAAGGCACTCGTAAAAGTGTTGGCAAGCGTGTGCCCACATAACGGTTCTCCTTTCTAATTTCCTAAAAACTCCCAGACGGTAGTATATGGCGATTACATTCCAACCCCTGCACATTGTAGAAGCTGTAGGGACTTGGAAAAGATAGAAAAACAGTTTCTTTGTGTGAAAAAGTACAAGTAGAAAAGACGTTAGCTCATTCGCAGATATAACAATAGGCCACTCAGCCTAATTTTGTCCACCTGGATTGAGGTGGTGCCGCCACCATAACCTAGCCTAACTTATGAATTATAAATTTGGGTGTCTCAATCTTTTGGCCTACAATTTTGATTCTTTCTCTTCTAGAGGATTACAGCGATTCATTCCTTTCCGATTTGTATACTTCAAAATTTTTCAACAAAGTAATGTTACAAAAACGGTCTAAGGCCAAAACTTTTGGCATGGAGGTAAAAATCGATGATTCGGCTGAACTTTAAGTATGGATCATTGCTGTTGTGGACCTAAGTCGGAAGGGGCTAATAACTTACAATATTGGAAACGCGAAACCCGATCGCTTAGGCACAGAAAAATGGTACGTGGAAAAAAGAAGGAATTTTGTATTATTTTATGCTAACGACCTTTAAGTATGGATCATTGCTGTTGTGGACCTAAGTCGGAAGGGGCTAATAACTAACAATATTAAAAATCTGGGACTCGATCGCTTAGGCACAGAAAAATGGTACGTGGAAAAAAGAAGGAATTTTGAATTATTTTAGACTAACGACCTAAATCGACATCCCTCTAGTTCGTAGCTGGTTTTTTTTTTTAAGAAATCACATTATTCAAAAGCTGTGTGTCTTAAAATCTGACGTTAAACCAAAATAAGTATTTCGAGGAAAACCCGATTTGAATATTGCGTCCTCATCAGAACAAATTTTTGTACGAGTAGTTATAAAGTTATAGATTTCATAGGGAATACATTTTGCGGTCTCCTGGACTCAGGGAGCGACTCTCAAGAATATGAAAATTTTCAATGTGTTAACAGCTTTGCTGCCGGTTTGAAATATTCATCGACGAGTAATCGGGTTTTTAACGATTTATTACTAAAGAGCTGCATTATTTATTGAAATGTTATTAAATTTTATAAGAATTTATCGATTTGTTGTCGGAGTATTCGGCAATTCGTTATCGATTTGTTTTTGAAAAACTATAGTTTTGTTATCGAAAGATTTACAATTTGCTATCGGAAAGTTATTATTTTACTATCGAAAGGTTATAAATTTACTATCGAAAAAGCATAGACACGTTATTAAAGTTGGCTATGTATTTTGGAAAGGTTATCGATTATAAAAAATAAATGTAAGGCGCGATAACCTCCGAAGAGATCTAAGGCCGAGCTTCTCTTCCAATTTGCGTCGTGCTCCTCTTGATTTTCCCTAAAAATTGGCCGGACGGGACCTACATGTTTTATGCCGACTCCGAACGGCATCTGCAAAGCAGATGAGTTTTCACTGAGAGCTTTTCATGGCAGAAATACACCCGGAGTGCTTGCCAAACACTGCCGAGGGGCGACCCCGCTTAGAAAAATTTTCTTCTAATTGAAAAATCTTATTTCTAAAATTTTGATGTTGCTTTGCCCGGGAGTTGAACCCAGGGCATACGGTGTGATAGGCGGAGCACGCTACCATCACACCACGGTGGCCGCCTTATCGATTAGCTATAGAAATTTTACAGATTTTTTGTCGAAAAGTTATCAATTTACAATCGAAATGTTACATAATTTCGATTTGTTATCGAAATATTAAAGATTTTTTATCGAAAAGTTATCGATTTATTCCCGAAAAATATCTATATTCTTTTTTTAAAGATATCGGTAATAAAGTTTTAGTTTTATTTTGGATAAAGGCTCGTAAGCCAAACAAAAATGTTCATAAACAATTTGAAGTCGGGTAACATGCTGCTAATTTTCTTCATAAAGCGTTAACTCGCCTCACATCTCTTCTCTCTCACATCTCTTTTTGACCTGTTTTGCCAGTTATAGGTCAGTAGAATATGCTATGCTTTCCAATATAGTCTAGACTCTTTCATCTCTAGATTAAGCTTTTAAAATTATACCAGAATAATATTAAAAACTCCATAATGCCAATAGCACACTGCTAAAAATCCAATGTTAATTATCAAGTTCTGTTGAACGCGCCTTAAAATATTCCAAACCATTCGGATTAAAAACATATAGTATTCATAAGGTTATACCTAATTGAGTGTAAATAATGGCAATACCAAGCGACATATTACAGCGCGGGCAGCGGACCATTCATATGGCAGTGTGGATAGAGGCACCCCAGCACCCAAAAGCTAGCTGGTGGAGAAGTCAAATTAAGAAACATGTCAAGTAACCAACGTGGTGTGCAAATTTTGTAAATTTTCTTTAATATCAATATTAAAAGCTAACATTATTACGAGTACTTAGTACTTATATGGACTCGCTTGTGAGTATATTTGAAACATAACTAGAATTAGCCTTTCTGACCGCACCTTGAAAATAAAAGTACTTAGAGAAATTTTATGAAATCATTATCGTTAAAAAATAAGAAATATGTACAACCTTAGCGAATGGCTACATTTGAGGGTTACAATAAATAACTGAGGTCAACATGCAAAGTCACTTGAACGCCTTGTGGCATGCAATTGCAGTACGAAGCAAAAGAAAAGCGAAAAAGGAAGACAACTGAAAATGTTTGATGGGAAGACGACAAAAGTGCGCCCGTCAAAAAGACCCACATGAGAATTAAATAAGATATGCAAAGTGGAAGGAGAGTTGCAATTAAGGGGGAAGACAAAAAAATATTATTTTTTTTTCTTTTGAAAGAAACCAAAAACCACTGCTGTCTACTAGGCTTGCTTTGCGTGGCGCGCCCAAGCGCACAGGAAAGTTCAAATGGACACATTATTCTTAAGTACGAGACCTGAGTTGAAGTGGTGTATATGTTTGTTGTTGTTATTGATGTCTCTTGTGATTTTTTGTAGTAGAAAATTCGTTGTTGCAGCTTATGCATGCTTTTATATGCAGCGATAAGAGCTAGACAATTTTTCTTATTTTTTTGTTTGTTTGTTGTTTTTTTTTTCACCTTTTAACATATTAAAAGCTTTTTCACGCTTTAATTTTTCTATTTATTTATTTTTTGTCTTCATTGGATAGCGTGCTGGTCAACAAAACATAAAAAGCAACATAATAAAGCAACAAACATATTTTACAGATTTACAACAGTAATCATAATCGGAGTTGTCAGAGGAGCATAAAACGCATTTGCGACGATAAGCCAAATGCTAAATGTGTTCAGCACTCAAGACAGCGCGTGAGTTAGCATGTTGTAGCAATATGCTTAAGTGAAGTCTAGCGGCCACAGTGGTGTGCAAAACATTAGTATAAACCAGTATAAACCTACTCGGTATTCACTAAAGGCCCGAATACATAAGTATAACCTATTTCACGATCCCCATATGACACATGCAGTCAACTGCAGCATCGTGCGCTGACAGATGAGTTGACTGCATGTGTTTGTATGGGGATCGTCAAATAGAATATTCCTATGTGTTCGGGCCTTTACATATCATGTGAACGCATCAACTGAGATTCAGCAAAGCAAACAGTGAATCAGTTTTCGTTTCTATGCAGACACTTTTTACGCTCTTTTCCATGGCGTTGTGTATCTCTCGTAAACAGATTTTATAAGAACCATATTTATGTTTTGTCGTGGCTGACAATAGTCATTGCTCCTACGTTACAACCCTGTCATAGTAGCAATCATAATATTTCCAATCAAAAGCGTCATTAAACTGGATTCCAAGGGTAAAATCACTGATGAGACAACTATTTTATAAGGACGATTGTGACAAGCGTTTCAAGACCTACAGTTCTAGGCTATATACCTGGTATGTCCCGAACTTTAAGTTAACTCTTCTCAGCACCTTAATATTATCGAGAATGCATATAGGTCACATCACCGCCCGACATAAAATGCGTTAAATCAGTTAACACATAAGGTTAATCAAAACATATCACGTCTACAAGAGCTTCTCGACCTCGACAAGGCTCAAAATAGAACCCGAAAAGTTGACAACCAAATCGGTAATGTCGAAATTCACGTAAAAAATAGCGGCATCTTCGTGTTCGTACTCTACGTGCTCCTAATATTGATTCGAACAGTAAGTGTCTCAAGAAAATTAGCCATCGAGAAGCAACTTCTTATCTAGGGTTATAGCGCGCCCTTAAGAACATTAAGTGCGAGAAGAAAGATTGATTCGCCAAGGAGCAGAGTAAGTTGAAGAAATTTTAAATCGATAAAAAAGATAGTATCACTTCTGAGTTAGGGAAAAAGATGGAGCATGACTATCGCTGAGAGAGCTGCTTGGCTACCTTCTTTATAATATAGCATATAAGGACTCAAGGAAAATATCCGTAAGAAAACAGATGTTCCTGAAGAAGGAGACTTGACGTCGAAACGCGTAGGAGGATAGACAAAAATTTAAAATTTCAATTTATTAACTAAAAAGCTACAAACCTAATAAAAAATACATTCAGTTAACTTTTGGTTTTGAAAACCAATGCAGCATAGTGCAGATGATTTCAAACAAAAGCAGTAATAGCATTTTATCAGGCAACTTGATGTTAACCTTCACAAGGTGTTCGGGTCAAATTTGACCCACTTCAGGAGAAAAATTTTCACATTTAATGCTTTCGATATTTTGTGATTTTTATACTCAGCGTGCTTTGCACACAGAGTATATTAACTTTGATTGGATAACGGTTGGTTGTACAGTTATAAAGGAATCGAAATAGATATAGACTTCCATATATCGAAATTATCAATATCGAAAAAAAATTTGATTGAGCCATGTCCGTCCGTCCTTCTGTTAGCACGATAACTTGAGTAGATATTCATATATCTTCACCAAATTTGGTACACTAGCCTATCTGGACCCAGAATAGATTGGTGTTGAAAATGAGCGAAATCGGATGATAACTACGCCCACTTTTTATATATAAACAATTTTGGAAGAAATCAAAAAACCTGGTAATTTAATAAATAATAATAAAATTCGGCAGAGAGGTTGCCTCTACTATAAGGAATGCTTTTGAAGAAAAATTAAAGAAATTGGTTAATGACCACGCCCTTTTTTATACAAAAGATTTTTAGAAGGGTCGTGGACGAATAAAATAAGCTATATCTTTGCAAAAAAGAGCTTTATATCAATGGTGTTTCATTTCCCAAGGGGATTTATAATAAAAAATAGGAAAAACTTCAAATTTATAAAAATGGGTGTGGCGAAAATAATAAGCTATATCTTAGCGAAAAAGAGCTTTGTATCAATAGAATTTTACTTTCTAAATTGAATTATAACATTAAATTGGAAAACGCTAAAATTTTTGAAAATGGGTGTGGCACCGCCCCTTTTACGAGGAAGCAATTTTCTGTGTTTCGGGTGCCATAACTCGAAGAAAAATTAGCGGATCGTAATGAAATTGTGTACACATATTTTCCTTATAGCAGAAAACATTTCTAGTTAAAATGGACGGGATGGGTTAAAGACCACGGAAACTTAGATATAAAACAAGTTTAAAAGGGTTGTAGGCTAAAATAATAAGCTATAAAAATAGTTTTGAATCAATGATATTTCACTTATCAAGTTTTATTGTAAGAGGAAATGTGGAGAAACTTTTTTTTTTAAAAGGGCGGTGCCACGTGTTATGTAGAAAGGTATTTTTTTTTGAAATGAAATGTACAATTGAAGGTCACGCTGAGTATATAATGTTCGGTTACACCCGAACGTAGACATCTTTACATTTTATTTATTTTGTTTTAGAAACTAGAAATGTACCAATGATTTCGGGCGCATATATTTGCGAAGTTTCCAGCTATAGACTTTTAAAAATTATGTATTAATATATTCTATGCTTCTTTTCCATGCAACACTGTAGCATCGATACGACCATCTGTGCATGCAATCAAGTCTCCATACAAACAGACATCTTCTTCATTTCACTTGGTGGCGTTTAGCTAAGCTGCACTTTACGTCACTTTAACATTGTTTACAATTATTGTTAATGTAGTAATTGTTGATGTGCTTATTGTTGTTAGTCTCATTTGTCATTCAGTGTTTGTATGGTTTGCAGTTTTATTATTCTTGTTGTTTCAAGCAAAATAAACATGGCTTATAAAAATTGAACTGATTGTGGTTTTGATTAATGATTGGAGTGTGAATGATTTTTTATTAGAAAATAGATTCTTAAATTTATTAGAAAATTTAAATTTTCACTAGTGCTATGTTTTTTAAACATTTTATGTAGCTTGACTCTGTGTAGCGAGCGGCCGGTCGGCCGGTCGGCCGTTGTGAACGACTTTTGTAGTAGTAATTTTTAAGTAACTTCCCGATAAGCTACAAGCTTGAAACTTGGAATATAATTCAGATCCTGATGGAAATGCAACAATAGCCGTGTTTTTTAACACGCGTATATCCGTTTACGCTTAAACTTTATATGGACTGCTAAGCGACAAGCTTTAAATACACATCTGAAATTGCTGCGCATAAATTTTGTCCTACTAAATTCCAATACGCATTATACTCAGATGTAACTGAAAAATGTGTTTATGTTTCACCCTCTACACTAATTCTATGTATTCTATGTGCGTCCACACTTCATCGCAACTGATTCAGCTATATGTTTTACCCTATGGCCATCAGAGCGTTGTGTCTCCGCTTTTCGGTACACCCTGTTGCTGTAGCTAGTTGTTTAACCACAACTACTAGATGGGTCTCCTAAGCATTATCTAAGCGAGGTTAGGCGTTTTTTTTTTCACGCGCAAACGAAACGTATACGCGTGTAAAAAAAAAAGCACGGCTAATAAGATAAAAAAAACTCCGATAGGTGAAGAATGGATCGAAATATTACAAAAAATCGTATTTGTGGTCCGATTTGGCTCATATTTGGAACACATATTACATACAGAAATAGAAATCGCCTTATGAAAAAAAAAAAATGCCGCTAGGTGCGGCAAGGATCGGGATATTAAAAAAACTCCGATAGGTGGTGAATGGATCGAAATATTACAAAAAATCGTATTTGTGGTCCAATTTGGATCATATTTGGAACAAATATTACATACAGTCCGGTAGAAGTGACATCAAAATACTTTGGAGTTCGAGGAGGGACAAGCATACCTAACGCTGAGTCGCGTAAAGTCTTTGGAAAGCTTAAGTATTGAAGATTGTAAAAAATTGTCACGAAAGAGCCCTTGTAATAATGATTCACTAAATGAACTAAATAGAATGAGAAATAATAGGCAATTAAATAAAGAATAAAAACTTGAAAATAATATAACTATAAAAAAAAAAATTTTTTTTCAAAGGTTTTATTGAAAACAATACTTACATTAAGTAATAATAATACTAAAAGCTAGAAAATAATTAGGCAGGTCCTAGGTACTAGTCATACTCCTCATCAATCTAAGGCATTGATCAGACAAATAAATAAAAGCTTTGGGCGCGCGAAATTTTTAAAAGTGTGAGGCGTAGCATAACCTAATTAAGGTTCAGTTGGTCATACTTATGACTTATCAATAGAAATTTTACGCGTCCAACGCTTTTATTTAATTGTCTGATCAACGACCTAGATTGCTGAGCAGTGTGATGACTAGTACCTAGGACCTACCTAATTATTTTCTAGCTTTTAATATTATTTTTTCTTAATGTAAGTATTGTTATATAAGTTTGTTTTTTAAATTATTTTATTTAAAAGTTAACATGAAACGGCATTTATTTTTTATACAATGTTGAAGGATAGGTACCTCCATGATATATGTAAGGTCACTCACGGAAAAAAGTGTTGACTTTTTGCTGTTTTCGCCTAGTTTTGCTTACGAAAAATTATTTTCGCATTTTTTTCATAAATTCACATACAAATATGTTAAAAAATCAACATAAACTAAAGTTCGAGATCTTACGGAAAATTAGCGAAAATTCGAATTCAAATTACGAATACTTTGAACTTTCAAAGAAGAGTTTTTAGAGTTTTTCTGAGTATGCAGTTTTGTAGATCATTGAATTTTGTGCAGTTAAGTGTTAATCTTAATGCGCTTAAATAATTTCCTGATTTTTGGCAATTTTTTTTGTCAACTGAATTGACCATTTTTTTCACTATATATAACTACTTGCAAAAGTTTGGAGGCAATTCGATAGCGAATTAGCGAAAATTATTTTGCTTAAGCAGAACTAACTGAAAACAGCAAAAAGTCATTGTGCCAATACATCTTTCTGTGAGTATACATCCATCAAGGCACTAGAAATTATCTTAATAAAATTTGCAAGAAAAGTTATGGCTCATATATTTGTTCTTTGACCTTCTAATTAAACATATTATATTTATCAAAGAGATATGTAGGTGTGTCGTATTTAATTTGTCCATTCTATTCAGTAATATATTACCAAAGTTTTATAATTTAACATTTAATGCATATACTTATTGCACTAATACCATTACAGATATATTTGTTTGTATCGAAAACCCAGCCTTTATTTGATTATAGCATTTGATTTACTTATCACCTTTGGTTATCTATGAATTTGAGTAATAATTTTAATTGTCTGGCATTTTCATAAAATTGCAAGTTGATTTCACAACAGATAAAACAAAGGCATGCTTACCTAGGAGTTGTATTTTACCTATAAGTATACACCAGTGATGCACTCGAGAGCTTTGTAGAGCTTCGAAAAACTATGCGGCGTTCACCTATATGTCGTGTGATAGCAGCGACAGAGATTCATGCAAGCAGTCAATCAGTTCTGTATTGTACTTCAAGCAGTAAACAACTCATGCGTAAATTCCGGGCTCAATCTTTATGTAAATTCAAACTGAAAATACAGGGCGCATACGGGATCGATGGTTTAGAAGTAGATTTTTAAAGAAAAATGGGTTGGAGATTGGTATCTTTTATGGAATGCGATTTGTTTTCGGTGGTTTTTTATTGAAAACATTAACTCTTTTTTCATGACTTTCCCCTCTGAGAACTATGATTTGGGGGCATGTACTTTGAATTTTCAGACCTGTTCGAGGAAAAGTACCGATGAATGGCTGGTTGATGTTGAAGTGGAAGCAAAGACGGTAATCAAAACAAAAAATTAAAACTCGATATGCAGAGCGAAGCAAAGTGAGGAAAGGACCTTGTGAGATCTACCATATGCTGCAAGAAAACAGCTGATAAAATCAACCGAACTAAGGGTAAATACTACCGAAATTTCCGTGAACTTTTATCCATCGCAAATAATTATTGAATCAATATCGCGCAAAATGTTGATTCTGAATGGCCCGATTTAACAGTAAGATCAACAAAAAAAAGTTTAAATATTACATAAATCATAGCTCTGTTTACCTAACTAATATTACAGTCACTCTAAGAATATAAATGTAGACTGTTCAAAAGAGAAACTGTAGTTTTAACATTTCCCTTCTGTTGACATTACAGAACAGACTTTTTCTCGACAAAACACTCGAAATTAGGCTCACTTTTGCCTGTAAGTACAACCTTGGACTGAAAAGGCAATTAAAATGTAAGGTCCTATATCCACGATGAAATATCCCGCACAATACCTGTACTGAGGTAAGACTCGAGTTCCTACCAAAAGCCTACGCTGTAAAACTCCAAGTATGTTGATAATGATTAGAAGTCAACGACACTAATTTACTTGTCTTCTGGCGTTTACTAGTGCTTTACTGGATGTTTGAGTTCTCTTGCTATAATCTGTTATGTGTTCATATATTCCAATTAAATAACTATGAATACAAGCCGCGATAGCCTCCGAAGATTTTAGGCCGAGCTTCTCTTCCTATTTGCGTCATGCGCCTTATAACTTTTCCTACGAATTTGTGGGACGGGACCCACATGTTTTATGCCGACTGCCAACGGCATCTGTAAGGCATATCAGGGCTCGTATCGTGTGTCACGATTCGTATCGGAATTCATTCTTCACTCAATTTATAAATATGAAACTGTCAAATTATTTCTACAAATTATGATAAATTATAAATCTAACTAGTACACGAAGTCTTTAGTTCACATATGTCGTTATTCGTACTCACAATACGGGCCCAGTTGTCACTGAGAAGCTTTTCATGAAAGAAATACATTCGATGTGTATGCCAAATCACTGACGAGGGGCGACGCCGATTAGAAAAACGTTTTTCTAATTGAAAAAAACTTGTTTCTTAATTTTTGATGTTGCTTTGCCATTACGACCACATCACGTCAGCCGTGCATTCTGGTGAAAGTTCTATAAGTTCGAAAAATCCATGCATATGCCATAAAAAGTTACCCACACGCCATGGCGTACGCCTATGACAAAAATGAATTTTTTCTTTGAAATTTTCATCTTCAATTTACTTAGTACTTATCTTGTATCTGTAGCTTCTTTTAAAAGCACATCATTGCAATAAGCTCAAAAATAATATTGAAATATTAATAACGTTACTTTCAGAACAATAAACTTTATCTTAACTTTCCGGAAGAAATGTAAATGGTTCGTTCCGTATTTAGCTTTCCTTCAAAATTAACTTTTCTAACCTAATGAATGAATTCTAAAATATTCATATTTATACATATGTACATATGTGCCAACATACCTACACAATTTTTAAATACTAAATTATACTTCAACACAAAATAAAAAATTCAAAAGGAATATGCAAAAAGTTAAATGTATTTAAGCTTTAAATCAGTTCTCTCCATGTATATTAGGGTAGGCCAAAAATTTTATTGTATTTTTCTTTTGCTATAAATAGTTAAAATATTGTGATGGACATCCAAAAAGTCAGCCCGTAAAAATTTCAGCTTTTTAGTTTGATGTTTAGTGATGCCTCATCGCGACTATAGATTTTACATACAAAGTGTATGGGGAATTTTCAAGTTTTTACAAAAGGTGTACCAGACCTCTAACTCTTGGTACTTAAATCGCTTGATTTACATTATTTTAAAGGAAATTTATATAAAAAGTTAAACAAGATTTTTTGCTAACTTGACTCGTTTTGTAGTTATTCGAGGTCATCACTCAACATTAAAATAAAAAAAGCTGAAATTTTTAAAGGCTATAATTTTGGATGATATGAACAATATATTCTAGTTTTCTATGAATTTTCTTATTATATGCAAACCAATCTCGGAAACATTTTCGATAAAATTCGCAAATGCGAAAAAATTTTATGAAAACCCCAAATTTTTATTTGGAGTTTTTTGAGATTTTCTGAGTATGCACTTTTTTAGCTCAATTAATTTTAATCTAACGAGATACAAGTTATATGCCTCTGAAAATTCGCATTGATTTTTGAAAAGCTGCTCCCTGAAGGGTGTTTTAGATAATAATTTTTTTATATGAAAACTATTCGGACAAGATATTGTCAAAAATATTTTGTATAAGACCGCATACTTAAAAACTATGATTCAATTACTAGAGGTTTGTTCTCGTATGATGACAGAGCTTTGACACTCCCAAATTGAAAAAACTGGACGAGATGCTTTTACGAAGTAAAGAAAAATTCAATCCCCTTTAGAGAAAATTCTAGTAGAGAAGTACTTTTAGTAGTATATTAGTAGTGATAATAAATTTGTAAATGCCAACAGGTTTTGGGGAACTAATTTCATT
Organism: Eurosta solidaginis; assembly: GCF_040869045.1. Taxonomy (NCBI): domain Eukaryota; kingdom Metazoa; phylum Arthropoda; class Insecta; order Diptera; family Tephritidae; genus Eurosta; species Eurosta solidaginis. The sequence goes on from NC_090320.1 coordinate 16,929,964, forward strand.
TTCTACGAAATATTTCGTGAATTGATGAAGAGTTATGTTGGTTTGGTTCCATCAGAATTTGTTTGAAGAATGACGTACGTTAGAATTTTATTCAAAATTTTATTCAAACCCTCCCTATATTAGTTCAATGCATTTTGACATAAGAAGGTGTTAATGAAAAGCATTTTGAAATAAGGCGTTCTTCAATCTAATTCTAATATAGAGTGTTTTTGTAACAAATCCCGAAACGGGAAGTTTTTGAAAAATATTTTGAGATAAGACGATTTTTAACAAGCAGACGACATGGGGTGGTACTCTATTCAGCAAACGCAATGAACTGAAATTTTTACGAGAATCGATTTATTAGTCGAGCTTTTGACGTTAAACGATGAATTTTGAATTGGTTTGGGTTTCGTATGTTGATAGGTTTAAGAAAGTGCACGATTCCTTGGTGTCCGTACTTTTCATAAAACCTATGATCAGCCACATGTATAGATCATGGCATAGTTAATAAATTCTTCATAAAATTAAAAAGAAATGTTCTATGGAATTATGCATTTCAGTACTTGTTTGTTAACTGATTGCTTTCTATATCTACTACTGTTTTTTCGAAAAATCGTAAAGAAAAAACACAGTTAACGGATTTCAATTCGATTTGGGAGCAAAATGGCTGCAATTGTCAAAAAATTTGTTCACCGAGCAAAACCTCTTGTGATTGAATCATGCTCCAAAACATTCTAAGAACTCCAAACAAAAATTTCGCGATTTTCATTACATTTTTTCGAAAACGATTTTAAGATTTGTTTTCTTAGTTTCAGTCTTTAAGTTCGTAGGACTCTGTTTGAAAATTTATAGAAGTGGTTTGCTAAAATATGGAAAATGAAAAGAAGTCGAGTTTAACTTTCCTGTTTGCTGCTTTATGTGCTTCACAATGTGGATAAAAGAAAATGAGTTTATAATAAATGAATGAATTTGGTCAGAAGTAAAGGCGAGGGTGACCAATAAATTAAATAAAAAAATTGTTTGTGTGCTTAGAAATTCTTTTGGTATTATGCGGTAAAAGGATTTATATGGAACAAGTAGCAGCACAAAAATTCGAGAAATTCCACTACTTCTAATTATTGTATAGTTATAAGTGATAATTACCGAAATCTTAAACAAACTTTTTGGACTTTTTTTATTTGGCTTTTTTACATGTGACTACATTCATGTGTTCACAATGCATAATCGCCTAAGTCGAGATAGGATAATTCACAAAATAAATTTTATTGACATTTTATACTTTACTAAATAAACACTTGCGATCATTTAGATTTAAAAAATTTATAACGGTACATATTTGGACTATTGATTTTGAATGAATGTGTGTATACTTGACTTGTTTATTCGAGTTTTGAAGCATTTCAAACCACCTTTTCGATGGCGTGATTTTAAACTTCGGCTGATATGACTTGTGATCTTAGATACATGTAAATGTAAACACATGCATATGTATGTAAATGTAAAGCATATCGTGTCGTGCTGCTTGTAGCTTAACTTAACTCATCACTTCCTGTCATTATAATTTTTTCCTTGAAAATCATAACAAAGGAAAGCTGAAAATAATGATTCCAAATTACACATGCAAACACACAAATATGTAAGTATGTGTATAAATATTAAAGAAATGAAAAAATCAGGGTACGGAAACATACAATGCAGCCTATAAGCGAATGCGAATAAAACAACTGTTTTCAACATATCGCTAATGAAAAAAATTCTTTACCGATAAAAGCTGAGATAGAAGAAATAACGGCTTGTCATCGGAATTTTATAGATATTATCGATAACACGCCGATTAAGAAACTTAAAAAATTCGATATTGTTAACACAGCGATAGCTAACCGATGAACTGCTGGCATTGTTTAACATCGATAAAAATGGAATAAAACGTCTATAACCTACCGATAACCAACCGATAATCAATTAATGTTACGCTGATGATTCATAGATATCTGGTTAATTCGTTAAAAAAGCCGATATAAACCGATAACTCATAGGTATGTATTGTTTTGGATACTAGACGGATCACTATCGATAAAGCGCCGATAACTTGTCTACATCAGCAGTTATCGAGAATATTACCAATACATTGACTTGTTTTTTAATATTTTTGTACGCGAATAAGAACGCAGAATAAATTTTCAAAAATTCATGTTAATATTCTTATAAAAGTATTTTTCCGCACCCTGGTATAAATTCATAAAATTCAGTACGCTCTTGTGTGAATATATGTTTTGCTATAAAAAAAAGCTTATAAGCATTTTATCTTGATTAATTTGCATATGAAATGTTGCACACCCAAATATAATTTCCGGATCCAAAAGGAAAGTTGACCCCCCAACCATACAAGGCACATGCTAATAAATATTTAATGGTCGCACACGTTCATACATATTTAAATATATTTGGGAATGTGTACTTTAATTGTAAATCCAAAAAAGGGTGTACTAAGCAACCCTCTTATATGCTGAGTTCGGCAAATAGGTATGAAAGACAAAAAAAAAAAAAATTGTAAAAGAAACCACCCAATAAATGCCACCACATGCCGTATGCTTTAGTTCACATACAGCAATAACCGACTAGAATGTCTTAGCTTTTATGCGCATTAAAGTCGAATGTTGACATATGTTTTCGGTGTTGATTTTTTTTTGTTCTGGTAAGTAGCAAGTGTGATTATGACGATTTTTTAGGGGTGTCTGGCAAGTTATAAATGCAGCCCTCTAAATTTAGGGAAACTTTATTTTGCTTGTTAAATTTTTTCCTAGCCTTGTCATCACTACGGAAACGAGTGACGCCTACTTTTGACACGAATCAAGACTTTTTTTCTAGGTCCGCTAATTCGGTGGCTATGTATGTATGAGCTCCAATTTTGAAATATTGGAGGTTAGTTTCAAAAATGCCTAGAAATGATAAAAAATTGGATGCCTGTACAGTTTGCGGAAGCAGCAGATCGGTGTTAATACTGAAGAGAGAGGGCTGGAAAAGGCAATAGAGTCTTTCAAAATTATTTTATAAAGGAATACTGGAAAAACTTGTCTTACTTGTTGCACCAAACAAAGAGCCAACGAAGGTGCGGAATATTTTCTATTGACCATCTTTACTAAGCAGTTGCTTATCGGAAAAGAAAAAAATAGGATGGTAATATTCTCCCTTAAGCTTTTTGGGTACCTTTTGGGGTACAGTTGGGATTAGTTTATCTGAAGATTTGGCAACGAATAGGTGGATCAAAATAAACAGAAATGAAATTCAAAAGAATTTTACAAGAAAAATGCGGAGCCCCATACTGAGCCTAAAAACTGTGAGATCAAGGGCTCAAAATGAGCTGAAGCGCTTAACAATAACCTTTATTTTTTATTATTATTGTTGAATCATTTATTTTTTCCTACTTGAAAAAATGTTCAATTATAATAGAAGAAAAATTTTCAATTAAAATAGAAGAAAGAAAATGTTTCAAACAACTGAAGTATCTGGTTTAAAAGGCCCATTGAAAGAGTTGGTAAACTCATTCATTAGCTTCATTGGAACCCATGATCTTACAAATAAAAGGGTGGATGTGTTTCTGGTTTATTTTTTACGAAAAAATCAATAATATTTTATTACGACAGAGGACTTGTGCGTTTGTACTCGTAGGCGAACAAAGACGACATGTCAGACGGTACCCGCAGTTCCAGTCGGAGTGTTGAGAGGACCAGTACGACACTACACGTTCAGTCATTAATAAGTACAATTGATCTCTCCATATAAAATGCTTCAATAAAACCTATCACTCCAACCGTTATGAAATTATAAAAAGTAACTATAGACGCATATTTTTTTCCGACTAATCTTGAGTTCATCCTAGACCTCTTATCGTTCTAATTGGATGGTATTTTCAGGCTTTGCATGCGGATGAAGACCAAGAAGGTCGGGGGAACTAAGAACATATTCAGGATTTGTTAGACCCTTAATGAATAGGGAATATTCTGGTTAGGGATTCGGTCCTTGTGTAAAAACTTATCAGGTAACATATGTAAAATAAAACCAATCAGATATTGAAATGATTACAGGCCAGTTAGAAATTGAGACTTCGCTCTAAACTTCATATCGAGGACAGATACTCTCAACCGTTTTTAACATATATAAGATGGACGCATCCAAATAAACCGATAATGTCGTGCGAAATTTGTCTCGTCGCAACAAAAGTCGCAAATCGAAATTACAACGATTGGAACCAGAATTTCTAAAAAGAGGTCTGCACAATTTACAGGAAAAATCATTCTGTAATTTGAAGGGGTAGCAACTTAATGCGGTCTTAAAATTTGGATTCATAAATGGTTGCCAAAATTGAAAAGCATAAAAAGTACTAGCTGATCGTTTGAAAAGTCACAACATAAAAAATTAAGCCGGTACATCATGTGCTGCCTTTTAAAGCAAAGGTTCATTTTAAGAGGAACTCAAACCCGTGAGTATTAATAAGGGCTCTAAAATATTCCCCTCGGATGAGACACCCCTGGCTTGATACAGTAAACATGCGATTCATGTCATTCAAAAACATATAGAAGAAACAACATAAAATCCTCAACAAAAGCCACTGCGCCTAAAAGCATGCAAGACATTAACAAATTTCGTGCACTTGGGACAGTAACATGCACGCACTTATGCATTTATTCAACAGCAAATGCTTGACAGCTACCTTTTTGTTAGTCAACAATTTGTGAATCAGAAATAAATTTTAAGGTTTGCTGCCCATTCAACTGCAATGCGCGGCGCTTGCTTTCATAGGCAACCTCGTTGTTGAAGATTTTTATTGCGATTTTTTCTTTTGTTTTTGTTTTACAAAATAATTGCATGCAACAATCACATAGCAATGTTGCATGTCTCTTAGTTAGCACAAAAAAAAAAAAAAAAAAAAATGCATAAAAACCAACAAATTGACACATGAAAGCGATTGAAACAAAAAACGAAAAACATTCATTCATACATGTTTGGGGCGTCGTCGTTAACTGTCTGCACGCGATTTTCGAGTGCGTTGCACGTCTCTGTGAATGTTTCTTACTACATATTTCACATATTCAGTACAGGATACAAGTAGATCACTGCATATACACAGGCATACAAAAGCACACACACAGTAGTCCTGCCAACGAGTCACCTTCACCTCAGCACACAATCCAATCAGCTAACCTTTGCCTTTGTTGACTCAAGTACTTTGGCTCTGTTAATTTATTTTTTTTTTGTTTTTCTCTTGCTTGCTGTTTTTGTGGTATATTTTTTTCTGTTTACTTTTACTGCCCCCTTAACGACTTAAATTACAATTTTATTAAGTATACGAAAGAGCCTTTGATAGTGTTTAATGTCTCGAATTCGCATTATTGGCGCCATTTCGGCGCGTGTTCAATAAGTGTGGGGTGGGGGAAAAGCAATATACTGCCTGAAAATTCATATAGTGCAATAGGAAAATTTGTAATAGTAAACTAATGGAATTTTCAGCCAAATTTATTTCTGTAGTTGTAATAAAGTTTGGTACTAAACATGTTTTAAACAATTTTATAATTCTGCAGATTTAAAATTCTGTATGATTAATGTCCTGTGTCTATTAGACTTAAAACGAAAATCTCTAACTGAGATTCGTCCAATTCAGCCTTAAAGCCCTTTACTTTTTAAATACTTTCAAAACTCTTTGAATGGAAGTCACATTAGCCAAGGTTAGGATGACCTGACCGTCAATAAAGACCTCACCTACTTATACTGAATGTGTTTATAGTGTTAACAGAATTTGTTTGGCAACCAAACGGAAAAAAACCCCAATTAGGTATTGACACTTATATTATAGAACAACTCCGTTCTCTTTGCAAATACTAGAAGTATTCTAGGACCTAGCTAAGTGTATTTCTCGAGATCTGGCAACTCTGCCGCTCTGTACAGCTGGAGTCTTGTCCTCGCGAACGGTGGACACTAACACAGAACGTGTTTCTTCGTGCAGCTCGCATTTCCTAAATCAGCTGTTACTGACGAGGCTTATCTTTTGAGCATGTGATGCCAGAAAGCAGTGTCCAGTTAGTTTGGCCATCGTCAACCTAAAGACTTGTCTCTTTAGAGATATGAGCAAGTTTGTGAGTCTAGCGTCGTAGGGTTTGCACGTGATCTTAGAGCTTTTGCTGCCCCGCGATTCTTTTCATTTCCTGCTTGATAGATTATGGGCAACTTCTGTCTTCTTTTGATCCCAACTAACGAAAGTTATAGGTTCAAAACCATTTTAGTACTAAATCATATTTTTCGTACAATTCTTGAAAAACTATCCCGATTTATTACTTTTTAAATTTCAAAAAATATTGTTTATTCGGCTCATGTAATTGAAAAGATTTTATGAATACGCCTGGATTGAGTATAGTACTGCAATGTACATTTGTATTTTTAGTGCAACTCTAGACTCTGCTGAATTAAAAAAAATGTCATAGTACCTCTAAATCGCGGGCTCCCGCAGAAACCCCGCCCCCCTCTCGCCGGGCTTGGTGATGTGCTATACTTGATATCATTCGGTATAATATTTTTTATTGATAAGCAGGTGGTGTAATTAAACACCAAGCAATTACATGGAAGTATATCCGCGCCAACTGAAAATATGAGGGCCACTGCGTATATGTAACATTTTATTATTACGTATACACAAATAAAAAATTTTCACTAAAATAATATTGCGACCATAAACTGAGATATAACCTATCCTATCTCTCAAGTTAGATCAAACTACACACGGGCCGCAAAACAAATTCAAAATCGGTTCAGTAGTTTAGCAGTCCATCGCGGCCAAAAATGTTGGGACACGTGATTTTTATATATTAAGACATAGTTTTAAATACAATTTCTGATATGTTAATCATGTAGCTTTAGAACTTTTTTTATTTTGAAATGTAATAAGCTTTTCATTCTTCTTTTATATTTCTTCAAATTTCATGTACTTTCATATATTTTAGTACTATTAGGTACATAGTTATATTTGGAACTCGGTCAACTAAAATATGCACATTGCAAAATTTTCTTTCAGTGCAACGTTTAAAAAGGGGCTGTGCGATGTTATTACTATTTTAGCACTAAACCTCATTTTTAGTACAAAAAGAGAAAAGAGAGAAGTTTTGGTACTTTTTAAATCCTTAACATATCTTGGCATGAATTTCGTATTCATAATTTTATTTTTAGCTTTGTTTTATTAATTTGATCAAATAATAAAATCTGTTTATTTATTTTTAGTAGAGATATAACTGGAAAATATTATTTTATCTTTTTGCTTTTTGTTTTAAAGCACCAGTATTTTCTGTTTTAGAAACGAAAGAGGTCTGCGCAGTCTGTTTCAGTACTATGCAAGGATATTAATTTAATTAGTACTATTTCTATTTATTTAAGTACGCTTTTATTTTAGAAATCGTACTTTAGTACTTCCGATACACAAAAACTTACATAATTTTGTTAACGTGCGGATCTAAAGTTTTAAAAACGCCGTACATATTTTTGTTCACTTTATTTAAAACGAGTAATAAAGCATTTGACATATTTAACTTAATTTTATAAAGTAACGACAAGCGTGCCTTTTAATGTATTCTAAGCATGTTCTGCAAAATAAGTACACATTTTAAGCGAAGACTTTTTTCCAAACCTAGACACATCTGCGCTCCAGATTTAACCGTATATTTATTAAGTAGAAAAATTGTGCTATCAGTTATTCGCAAACACAAAACACTTTTAGGGACAGTGAATAGGAATTACAACATGAGCCTTGTATTACGATAATTTTTAAAATATTGTACTCACCTTCCCACGGACAACCAACGATCTCAGCACGCAGACACACTGTCCGATCATATTGACCATACGGATATATGCGAATTTTCGATGCAAAAATTATTGGCTGTAGTAAATTTTCCACTTCACTATAGGTATTTATGTTGCCAGGAAGAATCTTTAGTGTATTTGAAGAAAGAGATAAAAAAAGAAGAAAATATTAGAGTTCAGAATGACGAAAAGAATTTTGAAAATAATTTTTCAAAAATTTAAATTAGAACTTTTTGTTGTACAGATTAATTTCCCTGAATATATTTATAATCCAGCACGTCTGGTTTCTTTTTCATTTTCAAGTTTTACAATATCTGGGTTTAGTACTTTGATTTATTATTCAGATTATTTCAATTTTTAGTACAAGTATCACTCAAACAAACTGATTTCATGCTTCTCATGCTTGCACAAAATCTGGTTTAAGTATTTAGGTGAATTATTTAAATTGTTCAAATTTTTAGTACAAGAGCTGATTTTATGACTTTTTGTTCGAAATTGACACTTTTTCTTAGTTTTTAAAAACAATTTTGGGAATTTTAATTAAGTACTAAGCAGTTAAATAGTTTTCTTTTACTACGTTTCCATTTTGAGAATTTGCTTACGTATCACTGCTTGAAAAATGCTGAAGCAGTCTTTGGTCAAGTTGTACAAAATCGGGACGAGTTACCACTTTGGGGTTTGAAGAGATATTTTGCCTTATACAAACGTTAATGTTTCATTCGAAGCTCCAGGATAAGTCCTCTCGTAGTTTTCCTATCCATAAAGTTAGTGTATCTTTAGCAGCATGTTGCATAAACATATAGCAGCGCTCCAACGTCTTCAGAAAAAAGTGCGAAAGAGGTTGTAGATGAAATGTTGGAATTTCATCGTGTTAGTATGAAATATCATTCATTTTATAAGGAGCAATATCGCTTTCGACACCCAAGCAAAATCTCTTCAGGATTCTTGGTTCAAGGAGAATTTATGACGACGTTCTTCATTAAATGTGAATTTAAAAAAATTAGAAGTGCTGGATTCTAGGTTCGTTCAAAAAAATTATCTTAAGTATAAGGTCTATCTATATTGAAGATTTTTTTTTTGACATAAAGTGAGTTTAATCAAATAATTTATCCAAATGACTCACCTCTTTGCCTTGCGTATTCTTCCAGCGTTGCCATTTGGCAAATCCCGGTCGCCAATATTCCAGCACATATGCTTCTGTGTACTCTTGACCTTGACCCTTACCATAACGACCCTGCGTACGTATCGCCGTTATGACATGCGTTTGCAGTAAATCAACCTGCAAATATTCCTTTAACGCATTTGAGACCATATGTTTGGGGCACCAAGCGCCGCCATTATTATCGGTTTTCAGTCTGTAAAGAGAAAAAAGAAGGAAGGAAAAAATAAATAAAAACATATTTACAATGAAGCGCACTAATAAAATAGTAGGAGTAAACACGCGAATGTTAAATAAAAATGGGGGAAAAAAGTTGTTGAAATAAAATCTGTGCGTTAATTAAAATTTGCTAAGCCCCTCGGGCTCGATCGAACTGCATTTGTATATGAATTGTATAAGGTAATACGTATGTAAATGCTTCGCTGATTGGTGGTCGCCGATAAGCATTTGTGGTCACTGCACATTAGGGCGAGATTCATAAAATATTGTCAATATGGTAGAGTTATAAGTATATGCATTCTAAGAGTATGAGGATTTGAAGCCCAGCATTGTTCCCTTTCATACTACTATGGAGTTTGAGGCACTGTTTGGCGCTGGCAACAACTTGAATTTGCATAGGGTTGCTGCGCAGCACTGATGCCAACCCTTGAGTATATGTTACGAAGAACGAGATCTAGATGTTGAACATAAAGAAGGAAGAAATATTTTAACATACGGGGCGACGAGTAATAGGAATCAAACGGAGAATAACTCTTGCCAATTAGTGTTACTTTGTACTGAGTAGGCAATTGTAAAGTAAAGTCCTCTATAGGCAAAGAAAAATAACGCTCCACAAGTCGCTCATCCCACTAAGTTGGGAGAGGCTGGTGGAGGAAAACAAAACCGCTCGTGGTGCTCCCAATTGGTGTCGATTATCACGAAATAAGGATAGGTGGCAGGACTTGTTACGAAACGGCCAAAATCGTTAAGACGGTTATGAGCCAATTATGGAATAATGATGACGAATATTGGGGTATAGCCGTACAAGTAATCACATCGACCGCCCGACGCAGAAACAAGGATGAGGCACGTAGAAAAGAAGACGGGTCAAGAGCACCAGAAAGTTGTTAGGCAATAAAACAGAAAGTAAGAGTTTAGGCTGTGGCAAACTAAATGGAAACTGAACAACAAGAAATATATAATTTCGTTAGAGGCGACTAAAATATACAGACCCAAAGGTACGAAGGGTCAGATAATCGTTTCCGCGGCAGCCAGGCTTGTACCAGAAAGTGATAGTGTCAGAGCCTGCCGGAATCATATTCGGAAAACAACTGCCCATAACGAAACAATCTTCTCACCCTTCGGGATTAAACAGCAAAAGCAACAAAAATAACAGGCTAGCTATGTTAAAACACACAGCACGACAACTTATTGTGAAAATATAGTGTGGATGTCAGATCAAGAAAGATCTCTGTAGACTTGAGTGCTGAGAGTCATCAGCAAGCGCTATGGTCTCTTGGCAGGATCACACAATGTCATTAAAGCATGTTAGTCGAGACGATACTTAATACTCTTGTCCCAGGAAATACACCGAACATAGCTAGATCTTAATAAAGCCTCATATTCGTCTTGGCTAACACAGGTTGCTATATTTCGGTAACTGCTCCTTTTGCTAAAAAAGTCGATGTACTTAAAAATGCGAATGCGATATTTGTGAACACGACCGCTGGCCACCTGTAGTTTTTCCTGTACAGATGGGCCTTGGGTAAGTTGAAAATACGCTCTGCCCAAGTTATTGGCTATACAAAAGCTCGTTTATATCAGTAGCTGCGGATCTGACTAGGCGCTGTGTATGACAATTCGGTGAGTCCCTTACATTGGTTATAATGAGGTGAAATCCTCGAGTCACTTCAAGCTTTATTGTTGAACATTTGCTAGACGTAGGCTAAACAATTTCGGTCTACGTTGACTCGAATCTACGGGGGCTTTGTCCCACTTTAAGGACAGCTTAGAACTATATCGTTACAATGTCTCGATTATCTACGTAAAAAAGCTGTAGCCACAGTTATTCTATGTGGTATCACAACGAACCATCCCTGTGTCTAAGTAAGATCCCACTGTTCGGTATATGTAGCTTCAACTTAACCCAGTATAAACCAACCAAAATATGGTTTTTCCTCAAGATATGGAACTAATTAATCGTAAGTTAGCATTTTATCCACCTTTCCACAACTTCTCGCACACAGTGCATCTGTACTATGATATATGTATGCATGCTCACAGTAGCAAAATACAGAACGCCTAGCAGCCGTAGGCCCGTCCGCCCATTGCATTTTTTATTGTTGATTACTTTGGCGGTTTTACTCTGCTTTCGGTCATATTAACAACGAGTAGCAACGATCGAGTTTGCAGATACTCTTAGCAGCCGTTAATAGTTAGTAACTAACAAGAGAACAGCTACTCTATAATAGCGGTAATAACAACAATAACACACATACCGGCAAACAAAAAATGAACGTTATCGAACTCTTAAGGCCAATCGTTGGCTGTTGTCGTAAAATTTGTGGCATGCAGCACATTTTTCTGACATTTTAATACGTGCAACGTGCAACGCTAAACGCCAAAAGCGACAGAGCTATAGTTTTTATTTTACGAGTATTGTTGTTATTGTAATAGGTTTGGGATGCGCTTTGCACGACACAACAAAGCGAAATACACAAATATTTGTATGTAGCTTTGTATCTAAATTAATTGACTTTAAATGACGGCACCACACAGCGTCTGATGCCGCATTTCAGATTCATTCCAATAATAACAACAACAACAACCACTTGAACAACAAGAATCATTTTACAAATGTTTCAATTTCAAGTGGCTTCAGCTTAACTAAATGCGGTTAAGGCGGTTCGCTTGAGCAACATTTTCGCTTGGATCAGCAAAAACATAGCTCGTCTGTATATGCAAAGTTATCTTTAGTTACAAAACCTCTATCCGCCGCCTTCACCCTTAACTCATCCTTCTTACCATTTGCGCCTTTTTGATAAGTTCGTTAAGCCTCAACATCATCAGCACTAAAGTCAAAGACCATCAAGTAGCAGCAGGATATTGTCTACGTAATTAAGGATTAATTTAAATTATGTGCTGCTGTGCCGCCACTGACGCCGCGCAACTTCAACGTTGAATGTCGTTTATTGATATCCCGAAAACCCGCAATGTGGTGTGCTGGATTAGCGCTTAACCGAAAAGTAGCTAAGCCTGTTGTATACAGTAAATGAGATTGACATGCAATAGTTCAATGCATTCGGGTTAATTGTGGTGGTGGTGACCAGCTTTTGAGATGATAAGCATGTAAGTGAAAAGATTTTCTATAGATCTGCTAACTTATAAGAGTTCACTCAAGACTTCGAATTATATTGAATCAGGTACTTCTAAGTTGCTTGTCAAATTTTTTCATTTTTGATAGTGGGAATTTCGAAAATTTAGCTCACAACTGAATATCATCTTTAAGATCGAGAAAAATAAATACTGCAAATACGCTACACGGAATGCGTCCAATGTCAATGTCTGTGGTTGGAAATAGAAGAGTGTTAAGATTAAAAACCTAAAACGCTCCATGGACCGGCAACTCTTTGCTTATGAGAGGCTTATGGTATGGTTGCTAAACAGGTTGATGGCAAACATCGGTGGACGTACAAAAATGAAACCGTTTCTATACGGCTCCGAACTGTGGAAAACATAGTTCAGAAAAAAAAAAATTGTTTCAAGCTCCTAACATCTGTATAGCGAACTGCAGCTCTGAGAGAAGACTCCGGTTACCGCACTATATTTGTACTAGCCATACAAGTGATCAAACAAACGTCCTATCTGCGCTGGAGAGAAGAAGGTTGAAGGAAGAAGTCCGATCAAGAGTGCATGAAAATCTTTTGGCAAGAGAGCAAAGAAGAATCGTGCACTCCGGCAGGAAAACGAACAACCAAGCAGATGAACAAGAAACTAATCACATATGTGAAAGTATAGAGAAAAATACCTTTACATAATTAAAAGTTTAGAAGATGCTAAATCCATTTAGTTCAATGCCGGCGATGCCGATACTAAACACACCATCTTCAAATGCTCGCGATGGAGCGAGAACCGTAAAATGCTCGAGCAAAGAGTCGCCCAAAAATAACTTTCGATAATGTTGCAGTAAATATGCTGAATCATAAAAACGGTAGCACCTATCAAAAAACAGGGACAACAGAAGGCTCTTAAAAATCAGAAATATGGAACGCCACCGGAGTTATGCGTCCAGGAGCTTCCAAAAGAGGGATGCTTTTTAGTACACTGACCAAGTTGTACTGGGACGATGGCAAACATGAATAATTCATCCCCATCAACAAAAAGCAAAAATACCTGGACAATATGCCCAACTATCTTAATTCATTTCGCCATCGGTCGAAATATTATTATTGACTTTTCATTAGGGGAAATTTCTGTATTGGAAAGATTCACAATCCTTAGTACTTTATGAGATGGGTTTTGTCTAAGGCTGGGGTAACACTCAGTCAATCCAGAGTCGAGTAAAGGTCCCACAAACCCCTACTGAATAAATACACGATATTTATGTGTTACGAACGCACGCACACCCGGCTGGGGATGTTAGGCGGACAGCAGCTTTCCGTACAAAGATGGAGGCGGTGGCTAGTAGGCGTAGTAGTAGCGGAGGGGTCGGTACGGTGGTTTAGCGGCGGTGCAGTAGCGGGCGGGATGGTACGGTTGTCCGGGAGCAGCGGCGGGATCAGCGCGGCGGCCGGACGGCGGACAGTATTAGCGGACGGATTGGTACAGTAGTATGAGCGCAGTGGCTGGACGGCGGACAGTATTAGCGGACGGATGGGTGTAGCGGTATAGACGAAGTGACGGCACCAGCGAACTGGATGGACGGTGATGCAGCGGCTTAACGGCGGTAGGATGGCGAGCGGCCAATGGTCGTTGTAGCAGCGACGTGACGGGTGCAGCGGCTTAACGGCGGTAGGATGGCGTGCGGCCAACGGTCGTCGTAGCAGCGGCGTGACGGATGCAGCGGCTCAACGGCGGTAGGGTGGCGAACGGCCAACGGTCGTCGTAGCAGCGGCGGGACGGATACAGCGGCTCAACGGCGGTAGGATGGCGAACGGCCAACGGTCGTCGTAGCAGCGGCGGGACGGATACAGCGGCTCAACGGCGGTAGGATGGCGAACAGCCAACGGTCGTCGTAGCAGCGGTGTGACGGATGCAGCGGCTTAACGGCGGTAGGATGGCGAACGGCCAACGGTCGTCGTAGCAGCGGCGGGACGGATACAGCGGCTCAACGGCGGTAGGATGGCGAACAGCCAACGGTCGTCGTAGCAGCGGCGTGACGGATGCAGCGGCTTAACGGCGGTAGGATGGCGAACGGCCAACGGTCGTCGTAGCAGCGGTGGCACCAGAGGGGCGACGGTGCGACGGCAGCGGCGGTGGGCTACGGAGCGCGTACCAGGGCCAAGAGAGAGAGAGAAAATAGGCCGGCGACGGGGTTTACCTGGACAGCGGCTGCGTGTTCCGGGCGGGGTAGGATAGGCGTACCAACGGGCTGGTATTGGTCGGTCGGCTTCACGCGATCCGGCTAGTCGCTCTTCTTCGGCAGCTTTGGTAGTCGCGGGGTCAGTCACCTGCGGAAGAGACTGCGAGGACTGGTTAGTGCTGGTTTCACTGCTGGACACCCCCGCCTCCCTAGTTGCACGCTTATAGAAGGTGCGTAAGAGGGGCGGGGCTGTACCAGCCGATACACCGTGGATCGATCCGTGCGCGGAGGGGAAGTGCACCCTAACGGCACAACGGTAGCCCCTTATGCGCACGCATCGACTCACGGCCGAACCCAGAGTTGAGGGGGAGGGGGGTATAGTCATTAAGGCGTCGGGCCGCTCAACACCCAGGGGGGCGACGGGTGGCAATAGCACAAAGGCATCCGCCCCGCTCGTCCTTACCCGGATGAAGGGTGACCCGTGCCATGACGGCTCCCCTTCCACTCAACTAGCCGAAGCCAGAGCTGAGGGGGAGGGGGTTATGTAGTCTTTAGGGCGTCGGGCCGCTCAACACCCAGGGGGGCGACGGGTGGCAATAGCACAAAGGCATCCGCCCCGCTCGTCCTTACCTGGGTGAAGGGTGACCCGCGCCATGACAGCGCCCCTTCCACTCAGCTGGCCGAAGCCAGAGCTGAGGGGGAGGGGTGACATAGTCATCAAGGCGTCGGGCCGCTCAACACCCAGGGTGGCGGCGGGTGGCAATAGCACAAAGGCATCCGCCCCGCTCGTCCTTACCTGGGTGGAGGGTGACCCGCGCCATGACAGCGCCCCTTCCACTCAGCTGGCTAGCAGGAGTGGCAATTTTGTCTTTAAAAGGACAACCACTCCCGCTGGCTCACCTGTGAGGACTGAATTGCAAAAATGCAAATTCAGTGTTTATATGGGTGGTGACACAAACTGGTTGAGAATTCAACGCTCCGTTATTGTGTTTTTCATTGGTTTGCTATTTTAGTGGTTGTTGGCTACGCTATTGGTTTGCAATTTAGTGGTTGTTGAATATGCTATAGAAAAATGAGTACAGGGAGGTTCAGGTTTAAGTGAATAAGGAAATACAGGGGGTGGTTACGTTATTGTAACGCTACGTTACAGTCCCCCTCCCACTTCGGTTGACGGAAAGCTGCGGTGGGGGAAAGGTGGATCTCCAGGCGTGGCCTAGGTGTTATGCCGGTGTGCGTGTGGGCGAAGCACTTTATTTAAAAATTATTATTGCTTTTTTTCAAAAATATACAGAGTCATTCCACTTATATATATAACAGAGTTAATGTTAACATTTCAGGTTTTAATGGCAAAAAGTATTGTTTTTAAAAAAAAAAAAAAATTTATCTTTCATTTTCCTATTTTTTTTTTTTTTTTTTTTTTTTTGGGGATGGAGTCGTACTAAACTGTATCCGTTGTCGTACTTCTCTTGTTCCCTGTATAATGTTATGTAGATATATGTATATATATATATTGGTTGTTATTAGTTTTTTTTTTTTTTTTTTTTTTTTTTGTTGTTGTTTTTGTAGTATATATTTTTTTTCTTATTATTTGCAACATAATTCACAATTCATTTATGTCTTAAGTCTAACAGTTTTGTAAATGGTATAAGTGTATATAAAGAAAAGATATATATTTCGGCCTCCTCTCTTCGTGTCTTATTCGATTGGTACCACCCTTTTTCTTCCCATCAGTGAAACTGTCGCCTGTGTTTTGTATATCATTTTTACCTTGACCCGCTTGGTTTTCCAGCGGAACGTATAGCTCTTCCTGTCCTTGTGGTTCGAGCGCTTTAATTTCAGTTCTCTGAAGAACTGTTCGGGATCAGGGTCACCCTCTTCGTATGATGTTTTTTTTTCTCTGTTTGGTTGTGTTCGGTGTCGCCCCGTTTTTGTTGCTTTGGCGTAATTTCTTTAATAGACTCCTCTGGGTCCGGTCGTTCATTTATTGCCTTTTCTGTGGACACCTGTTTTGCGTGCGGGTCGGCTTTTCCTTTCTCTGGTGCCAACTCCTGTTCCCTGATGGCCATTAGGTGGTCGTAGATTGGTGGGCCGTGAAAAATTTGTATATTTTGGATTTTTGGCTTGTTCGCCAGCCATAATGTTGCCTCAAACGGTGGGCGCCACGGCCGTATTGGTTGTGGTGAGTCCGGTGGTATGGGTTGCCGGTGTTTTCGACTCATATTGGACGGTCTGGTTCCTGCAATGAAGAGGTAAACGGGTTGTCTATGATTTGTACGGCTTTAAGTCTTGCAAGTGCGCGTGTGCACGTTGCTGCTTTGGTTGCTCTGGGTGGCCTAATTTTACCGTGTTCGTCGAAACGTATTCCATCACCAAGTACGGGCCGGAAAATTTTGGTGCTAACTTCTGGGCGAATTTGTCTGCCGCAGATGAGAGTGGGTGGTCCCTTTTCATCACCTGCTCGCCTATACGTGGCTTCCATTGCCGTCTGCGTAAGTCGTAGTGTTTTTTCTGTTGCTTTGAAGCTTTGGCTAGGTGCCCTTTTATCTCGTCCCACAACTTGGTGATGGACGGTGGTACGGTTGGTGGCTCTGCTGGTACTGCACCCTCCGTGCGCACTTGCTGCGGTGCTGTAAGGTCTCTACCGAAGTTGATTTCTGCTGCTGATGCTGTTGTAGATTCGTGGCTGGCCGTGTTTATCGCGAATGCTATTTGCGGTATCTCCTGGTCCCAGGTGCGGTGGTCGTCCTTGCATCGCTGAGCCATCATGGTTTTCACGACTCGGTTGGTTCGCTCGGTGGGGTTTTCGTGCGGGGCGTAGGCTGCCGTAAACTTGTGATCGATGCGGTGGTCGTTTAAAAACGTTGCTAATGCCTTCCCGACGAATTGTTTGCCATTGTCTGTGAGGAGGGTTTTCGGGCAGCCAAATCGGTATATGACTCTTTCTTGGAGTGCTTTGATCACGCTTGCCGTTGTCGCTTGGCGCACTGGGATCAACTCCACCCACTTGGAGAATTTATCCACCATGACGAGGAGGCAAGTATTTCCTTGCTTGGAACGGGGTAGTGGCCCTACGAAGTCAGCGGTTACTATTTCCCACGGTCGTGATGATTGCATGGTTGCCATCAATCCTGCTGGGCGTCTTTGCTCGACTTTGTATTCTGCGCATCTGATACACTTCCGTACGTGTTTGAGGACATCGCGGAACATCCCGGGCCAGTAATAGTTCTGTTGTGCTCTCTTAAGCGTCTTCTTCACCCCGAGATGTCCGGCGGCGGCGGCGTCGTGGACTTCTTGTAGTACGTCCTTTCGTCTTCGGCTGGGATGCACAGCTTCCATTGCGGTGGCCGCGAAAGTTGATTTCTCGGGGAAATGTGGCGGAAGAGTCGGTTATCGACGATCTGGTAATCTGGATGTGCTTGAGGGTTTTCCCGCACCTGTCTTGCTTTCCTCTCGTGCCAGTCGTTTGTTCCGTTGGTTATGGTGTACAAAATGTCGTCATCGGCGTGTTGTAGCGGGCAGCGGGAGAGTGCGTCGGCTACCACGTTCTGTGCTCCTTTTCGGTATTCTATCTCGAAATTATATTGTTGCAATTCCAGTGCCCATCTTGCCAGACGTCCAGAGGGGTTTTGGAGTGAGTGCAGCCATTTTAGTGAGTGGTGGTCGGTAATGACGGTGAAGTGATACCCCTCCAGGTACGGTCTCATCTTACGGATACCCCATAGCACGGCGAGGCATTCCTGTTCGGTGGCCGAGTATCGTTTTTCCAGCTGGGTTAGGCTTCGGCTGGCGTAGGCTACTACATTCTCGTGGTCGGAATGGCGTTGAAAGAGCACGACGCCCAGGCCCTCTCCGCTCGCGTCGGTCTGGAGAAAAAACGGTCGAGAGAAGTCCGGACAACAAAGTATTGGCGCGCTGGAGAGCTTATCCTTGAGAGCTTTGAAAGCGTGATTTTGTTGCGCCTCCCATTTCCAGACTTGTCCCTTTTTCAGCAGTTGGTTAAGCGGCGCGGCGAGCGTAGAGAAGTCTGCCACGAAGCGGCGGTACCATGACGCGAGTCCAAGAAAACGGCGGAGCTCTTTGAGCGTTTTCGGTGCGGGCATCTCCTGTACAGCGGATACTTTTGCTGGATCGGTGTGAATTCCTTTCGAACTGATGATATGTCCTAGGTAATGGAGTTGTTGCTGGACGAAGCTGCATTTTTCGAAGTTTACTTGCATCCCGTGTCTTTGTAGGCGCTCGAACACTTCCCTCAAGATCGCCAAGTGTTCTGCGAAGGTATCTCCCAATACGATGATATCGTCCAGGTAGGCGAAAACTTTTGGTTGGAGTTCGGGTCCAAGTATCGAATCCAGAGCGCGTTGAAAGGTAGCCGGAGCAGAGTGTAGGCCAAATGGCATGACTTTCCACTGGAACAACCCTCTACCAGGAACTGTAAATGCGGTGTATGGTCGGGATGCTCTGGCGAGCGGGATTTGCCAGTAGCCGTTCTTCAAGTCAATGGTCGAGATGAATTTCGCCTCTTTCAGCTGGTCGAGAATGGCTCCAATTTGCGGCAACGGGTAAGCGTCTGGTTCGCTGGCGGCGTTGAGTTGACGGTAATCGATGCACATCCTCCACGTGCCCTGTTTTTTGCGGACTAGCACGATTGGCGAGCTGTACGCGCTTCGCGATGGTTCTATCCTTCCTCCTGCTAATAGCTCGTCTACCTCTTCGTTGATGACTTGTTGCATGGCCGGGTTGCGGGGGTAGTATCGTTGCTTCAGCGGTCGGTTGTGTTTGAGACGAATCGTATGCTCGGCTGCAGTGCTTGGTCCGATGATTTCGCCAAACCGTTTTTGGTGATGCGCCAGGAAGTTTCCCAGTTCCGTGTTTTGTTCGTCGCTCAGGTGTTCTCGGCTCGTCAATGCACATAGCGTATCCAGTTCGGGTGCTCTCTGGGTCACGGTGGCCTCTAGCGGCTGACCATCCAGCGTGAGGATGATTCCCCTCTGTCTTAGGAAGTCCATTCCGAGGATTACCTGTTCGGCCAAGTTTGGGATAACGGATAGCATCGCGTCTGTGGTTCGTCCTTGATACACAATCCTTGCCGGGTAGGAGTTCGAGGTAAAGACACACGTTTGGTCTGCCAGCTGGATGCTTCGCTTGCTGGGGCGCGCCTTGATGTTGTTCTTTTCTAGGTGTTTCCGTACGGTGTCATCTACATAGGATAGGGTGGCGCCGGTGTCCACTAGTGCGCGGACGCTCATGGCCTCGATGACCACTGGTATATAGAATCGGCCATCTACCTGTGTTTTTGCGGTCGATTTGCTGGCGGGTGGTTCCTTCGGCTTCTCTGGTCGGACGTACGGTGCTTGGCGGCTTCCTTTAATAGCGTTGGACGGCGTTCGGGGTGCGTTCTCGGTAGTTGGGCTAGTCGGAGGGCATGGGCAGTCCCTGGAGAGGATGTTGTCTTGGCCACACCGGGAGCAGAACTTCCTCCAGGGAGGAGGCGGTGGTGTCCGCGTTCCTTGCAGCGCCAACAGCACTCTTTGCTGTCGTATTCCATGGGTAGGTGGTATAGGCTGTGGGCCACCATTTTTCCCTGTTTCGCTTCCTCGCCTCTTAACAGCTCATACTCTTCCGTTAGCTCCAGGAGCTCCTCGATCGTCCTAAACTCGCTGCGTTTGACAAAAAGGCGGTATTCCACGCGTAGACCATCATAGATCCGTTCGAGGTGATTCTCTTCGCACATCGTCGGGTGTTGGCGGATCAGCGTTTCCAGTGCGAGGATGTAGTCCTTGGCCTTCTCTCGGCCTTGCTGTTTGCGTTGTCGGATGGCCTCTTCCAAATGTCGTATGTGTCGCTTAGGTAGAAAAAAAATTTTGCACCTCCCTCCGCAGATCGCTCCAGCGGTGTATGTGTTGCTTACGGACGCGGTACCATTGCAGTGCTTTCCCACGTAGAAGCTCCGGCAGTGTTGGGAGGAGTCGGTCGACGGGGATGCGGTAGCATTCGGCAAGCTCCTCTATCCTCTCAAGAAATCCGTGCAGTGACTCCTCCCCCGAAAAGTGCAAGTCCCAGCGGCGAACGGTATTCATAAGTTCACCGTCGCTCATTTCGTCTCGTTTTGGTAATGCGTTCTTTCCCTTTCCTCCGTGCGGCTGTGGGCTGTGGATCTGGATTGAAGGGATCGGCTGTGTTGTTGGCTGGGGTAGCGTAGCGAACTTCCCCTCTTCCTCGTTCACTTCTCGTTCCAGCTCTTTCAACAGGTCTTCACTGGATTTCCTGGCGCGTTTCGCTCGCACGTAAGTACTCAGTGCGCGGCGCAGCTCGGCTACGGTTTGGCCT
The DNA here is from genome assembly GCF_040869045.1 of Eurosta solidaginis. Classification (NCBI taxonomy): domain Eukaryota; kingdom Metazoa; phylum Arthropoda; class Insecta; order Diptera; family Tephritidae; genus Eurosta; species Eurosta solidaginis. The sequence goes on from NC_090320.1 coordinate 16,950,777, forward strand.
TCCACGTCGATTCGGTGTTCCTTGCACTCCTCGATCAGCTTCTCCTTCCTAAGTAGGTAGATCCAATTGAGCGAGTCGGTGTTCAGCAGCGTGCCTTCCGGAGCCTGTGTGTGTGTTGTTTCTAGCGGTGCGTTCGTCGAACCCGCCCCGGCAGTGTTGGTGGTGGTTGTAGTTGTTTTTCCACGGTCATCTGCGGAGGAGGGTCCCTGCTCGGGCGCCATTTATGAGGTGGGTTTTGTCTAAGGCTGGGGTAACACTCAGTCAATCCAGAGTCGAGTAAAGGTCCCACAAACCCCTACTGAATAAATAGACGATATTTATGTGTTACGAACGCACGCACACCCGGCTGGGGATGTTAGGCGGACAGCAGGTTTCCGTACAAAGATGGAGGCGGTGGCTAGTAGGCGTAGTAGTAGCGGAGGGGTCGGTACGGTGGTTTAGCGGCGGTGCAGTAGCGGGCGGGATGGTACGGTTGTCCGGGAGCAGCGGAGGGATCAGCGCGGCGGCCGGACGGCGGACAGTATTAGCGGACGGATTGGTACAGTAGTATGAGCGCAGTGGCTGGACGGCGGACAGTATTAGCGGACGGATGGGTGTAGCGGTATAGACGAAGTGACGGCACCAGCGAACTGGATGGACGGTGATGCAGCGGCTTAACGGCGGTAGGATGGCGAGCGGCCAACGGTCGTTGTAGCAGCGACGTGACGGGTGCAGCGGCTTAACGGCGGTAGGATGGCGTGCGGCCAACGGTCGTCGTAGCAGCGGCGTGACGGATGCAGCGGCTCAACGGCGGTAGGGTGGCGAACGGCCAACGGTCGTCGTAGCAGCGGCGGGACGGATACAGCGGCTCAACGGCGGTAGGATGGCGAACGGCCAACGGTCATCGTAGCAGCGGCGGGACGGATACAGCGGCTCAACGGCGGTAGGATGGCGAACAGCCAACGGTCGTCGTAGCAGCGGTGTGACGGATGCAGCGGCTTAACGGCGGTAGGATGGCGAACGGCCAACTGTCGTCGTAGCAGCGGCGGGACGGATACAGCGGCTCAACGGCGGTAGGATGGCGAACAGCCAACGGTCGTCGTAGCAGCGGCGTGACGGATGCAGCGGCTTAACGGCGGTAGGATGGCGAACGGCCAACGGTCGTCGTAGCAGCGGTGGCACCAGAGGGGCGACGGTGCGACGGCAGCGGCGGTGGGCTACGGAGCGCGTACCAGGGCCAAGAGAGAGAGAGAAAATAGGCCGGCGACGGGGTTTACCTGGACAGCGGCTGCGTGTTCCGGGCGGGGTAGGATAGGCGTACCAACGGGCTGGTATTGGTCGGTCGGCTTCACGCGATCCGGCTAGTCGCTCTTCTTCGGCAGCTTTGGTAGTCGCGGGGTCAGTCACCTGCGGAAGAGACTGCGAGGACTGGTTAGTGCTGGTTTTACTGCTGGACACCCCCGCCTCCCTAGTTGCACGCTTATAGAAGGTGCGTAAGAGGGGCGGGGCTGTACCAGCCGATACACCGTGGATCGATCCGTGCGCGGAGGGGAAGTGCACCCTAACGGCACAACGGTAGCCCCTTATGCGCACGCATCGACTCACGGCCGAACCCAGAGTTGAGGGGGAGGGGGGTATAGTCATTAAGGCGTCGGGCCGCTCAACACCCAGGGGGGCGACGGGTGGCAATAGCACAAAGGCATCCGCCCCGCTCGTCCTTACCCGGGTGAAGGGTGACCCGTGCCATGACGGCTCCCCTTCCACTCAACTAGCCGAAGCCAGAGCTGAGGGGGAGGGGGTTATGTAGTCTTTAGGGCGTCGGGCCGCTCAACACCCAGGGGGGCGACGGGTGGCAATAGCACAAAGGCATCCGCCCCGCTCGTTCTTACCTGGGTGAAGGGTGACCCGCGCCATGACAGCGCCCCTTCCACTCAGCTGGCCGAAGCCAGAGCTGAGGGGGAGGGGTGACATAGTCATCAAGGCGTCGGGCCGCTCAACACCCAGGGTGGCGGCGGGTGGCAATAGCACAAAGGCATCCGCCCCGCTCGTCCTTACCTGGGTGGAGGGTGACCCGCGCCATGACAGCGCCCCTTCCACTCAGCTGGCTAGCAGGAGTGGCAATTTTGTCTTTAAAAGGACAACCACTCCCGCTGGTTCACCTGTGAGGACTGAATTGCAAAAATGCAAATTCAGTGTTTATATGGGTGGTGACACAAACTGGTTGAGAATTCAACGCTCCGTTATTGTGTTTTTCATTGGTTTGCTATTTTAGTGGTTGTTGGCTACGCTATTGGTTTGCAATTTAGTGGTTGTTGAATATGCTATAGAAAAATGAGTACAGGGAGGTTCAGGTTTAAGTGAATAAGGAAATACAGGGGGTGGTTACGTTATTGTAACGCTACGTTACAACTTTAAGACAAAAATATCATTAATTGTTTTTTAGGCACATCTAACGAGCATCTTTCACATAATGGCTAAGTTGCAGTAAACTCAGTTGCTGGTGTCTTTACTGCATCACCTCTCAGATGTAGCATTACTGCAGAGGTCGTCAGCTGGTGAATAATTCTTTAAACTCACTTCACACAGCTTTTTATTCTCTTTTGTTTAGTAGCAGCTGAACAAGCAGAATATTAGCATCGAAAGAGGCTATTGTTTATTTTGCATTTCAAAAGACATATTTTGCAAACAAACACGATGTTTTAATTGCTTAACGTTGGCATTATATTTTCTTTTAATTTTGGGTTGGACGGGAGTAATATAAATTTTTTTTCAGCATGTCTAAAAATTATTTTCTGAGTGCCACCAACATGCGAGCATAAGTCTTGCCTCATTGCTCGTTAATCAACGACTAAACTACTAGCACTACTCAATTTTGATGGTCACTACTCTCATTGCTCAACTGTTTTTTTGTTCTACAGCCGCTCAGCTGCTATCATCCTACCGCTGAGCCAAGTAAGAACTTTCTAATTGTGTACGATAACGGATTCATTCAACGTCTCATTCAACTCATGTGTAGTTAACGTTAACATCTCGTCATTGCCGATGGTTTTCGCTCTCGACTACTATAACCCACCTCAGATTTTCACTGGTTATCTCTGCACTTAAACACGATATCTCCTATACAATTTGCTCCCAATCGTCTGTGATAGAATTTAAAGAAGGGTATAAAAAACATTCTCTCTAAAGGCTAATATGCTTTGATAACCCATCTTATATCATATCTATATCTCATTCACGGTACTTAATAGGCAAACCGCCTAATCTCATTTCCTAAAGATACTTTGCTTGTCCAGAAACTCCGATTAAGTTTAATTTCTTTTGGCAACTCTCCAGTTAAATAATAACCTTTATCAAACGCCTTCCTTTAAGATATCTTTGAAACTTCTACAAAGGCTGAAAAAGCAATGAACATACTTGCCAGTGAGATATGAGAGAACACACTTATCTAATGACTACAGACTCGCTAAAATTATTATGCAGTGGGACTACTTGGTTGTTCATAGGGGAAAATCTAAAATTTTATTGTTTGATCAAACGCTGCGGAAATTGTTCCGTCCGAGCTTTATTTTTCATGGTTTATTTCAAAATTGTGCGTTGCCTTTCCCCTCCCATAGTTTTGTCATTTCTCTCTTCTAGTCTTCCCCTAATTTTATCTCTTTCTTTCCTTGTTTCTCCCACTACTCGCAAACGCTGCAGAAATGTTCAGTCCGAACTTTAGTTTTAAATTTTAGTTTCAAAATTGTGCGTTCTCTTTCCTCTACTATTTCTTCATATTTACCCTCTTTTACCGTTCCCCTCACTCGATCTTTCTCTCTCCTTGTTTATCCCATATTTCTTTCTCATTTTATGTTTTTCACATTCTCCTCTCTTTTTCCTTTAACTTTCTCTCCCATTTCCTATTTTCCACCCCTTCCTCGCTCTATCTTTATATATGGCTTCCCTCCCCTTCACCGCCTTTTTTACTCCTCCTATCCTCACACCCCTTGGTAACACTGAAGCTACCTCTCTGTACTCCGTCTGACTATCAATGCACTTTCAACACTCAATATTAGTCGGCATAAAAACCGTATCAAAATAACTTTCCCCACCCCTGCCAGCTACATTACTGCGCCTTTTAATTGCTTCATTCCGCCAATTTAAAATTAAATTCTTCTATTTTACGAGCATCATTTCTACGTACATGTGGTCACCCTACCAATAGTTAGCCTACCATTCTATTAAACGCTGTAGGGAGTCAGTACAAGCGATGGCACCTCTGGTGCGTGCGTGTTCATTTAATTGCTAACATTTGTGGCTACAACGAATTTGCCTATAAGTCGATTGGCGGTTTTTATGCTCATTTTGAATTACACTAGTAAATGCATATGGCTTAACCCATACCCCGCCAGTTCAAGGTTTTATTTTTGTGCTGTGCATTCCTGTTTCACTTTATTGATGTTACAAATTTCCTTTCTCATTTGTGGCGAATACCTAGCAGAAGTTTGTTTTTTGTTGTGCGAAATGTTTGTGAGTTGTTGTTGGGTCAGATTGTGGCTTTGGCATGAAATATGTTTATTTTGAGTTTAATTTGTTACCAGTAAGAACTTAATCAATAGTTTTGCTTGCTTCAAAACCACAAATGGGCTGGTGGCGTACAGTTGGCGATTTTCGATTTGCGTGTTGCGAATGGCATAAAGCAAATTCTATAAAAAAGCTTTTCGTGGAGAAAATAGAAACTATTTTTCTTTATCCCGCCTTTTAACAACTTATTTTTTCCAATTTATCCCATATATGTAAACGAGTATATTACTTTATTGGTTATGCGTATCAATAAATAAATAATTGTTTTTATATATAGTGAAACCTCTCTTGAACGCACACTCATCGTCCACGAACTTTTGTGCAAGAGAGGTATCCGCATAGCACAACAACGTGAATTATATTACAGTGAAAATAAGCACTTGATAGAAGTGAAACAGGGTGAAGCTTACGATCCTTATAGGCTCGGGTCATATGGGAAAAATGTGGTAACAAAAAAGATGGATGAAATGGCAAAGAAGATATTAGCTGCACGTGATCAACCAAGTCGAAAGGTTATGAAACCAAGCGTAGGGCTGCAGGATGTCAAATATCACGTCAAATAAAATTCTCAGATGTAGAAAAAGCTAGTGGGGTAGGCCCGGGAAAACTTCTGGTGTTTTCCAATTTGAGATTATTATTTGATAGGCCATAGTTCCTGAGCAGGGTTTTTAGTTTGGTCGTCGTATGAACTTCTGTTAGCACAATGGACAAATGCAGTTTATCTGAGATCCTTACGAATCGGCATGTTAAACCTTACCTAACTTCAGGCATTTACCTAAAAGATATACTAAGTGATGAGTTTTTTAAACCTGACAATATATCTAATGAAAATTTCGATCTGTGCGCAGGAAATTTTGACACTTCTTGAACTACATATATATGTGAGTTTACAAAAATAATTGTTTTAAGTTTAAAGTTATAAAATCTCGTTTATTTTTTAGTTAATTGTTCATGTTACAATTAGACAGTTATATGATTTAACGAATGTAAATTAATATTATATGAATGTTTAAGTATTTTAAAGATTTAAAAAAAAAAAAAAACGTTTTTCACACCCAAGACAATAATTAATTAATTTTTGAAAAACAATATTTTCTTAATAGTTTTTTCCGGTTCGTGTTGCTTTTCTATCTAAAAGCACAGTGTTTCCGTGTACAGTATTATCTGTTCCTACACACTTTCTCCACTTACGAGGAATTCGCGTTCATCCAAGAGAGGCTTTTGGTTGATTTGCTATGAAAACAGATCGCACTGTCCACCGTAAAGAGGTTTGTGTTCGCTTAGTAAAGGTTTTTAATCCCATTTAATAGCAAATAACTGTCAGCGTCCGGCCAAGGGAGTGTCCGCCTAAAGGAGGGCAATTCGTTCTAAAAACTGCAGATATCTATAACTTGGCGCATGAAAAACTGTTTGTTCGATGGAGGTATCCGCCTGTACTTCACCATATTCTGTTGTTAATCATAAACCAATTTGTTTTCTGTATCGTATCTACATTTTATCAACGAGTTTATCGGTTATTTAGCGCCTAATATCCTTATCATTATCTTAGCTGAGACAAGCAAACATTAATATATGGGCATACATACATTCAAAGGATGTTATATTTTCAAAGTGATGGGTATATGACATTAATATTTGTTAATTGTCTTTTAAGTCTATAATTTAATTAAGGGTATTCATGCAGTGGACATTAGAGTGTGAGGAAAAAATGCTCCCAATTTATAGCGTATATTAGGAAAGTGACCTAACAAAACTCATTTATTACTTTTTATCCCTCTTTGGTTACCTTAGGTTGTTGAAGACCTCACATAGACTGAATGTGTCCATAGTGTTACTAGAATTTGTTTGACGACCAAACTGAAAAAACCCCAATAAGATACGAGGACCTATGTTTTAGAATAACTCCATCCTCTTGACAAATACTAGAATATTTCTGAGATTACAGGACACGAACACAGAACAACCGTTTCTTCCTGCATCGCGCTCATCCTACATCTGCTCTTACTGACGAGGCCTTACTTATAAGCATGTGACTCCAGAGCTTAGTGTCCTGATACATAGTATGCCCATCGAGAGGTTAAAGTCTTCTCACTCTAAAGATATGAGCAACTTTGTGAGACTCACATCGTACGATTTGTACATGATCTTAGAAATTTTACAGCCCCGCGCTTCTGTATACGCTTAACCCGTTTCTCAAATCATATGCAAGCTTTGTCTTCTTTTGATTTCTCGCAAACGGATTGGGACGTCTACCGCCGAGTGCTGCACCCTACCTTGCCAACTCATTGGACTTTACTTTACATTCTGTTCCTTAATGACTGGGAACACAGTATAGATGTCGCTTTTCTGCATTCTAGGTTACTTCTTGATAAAGTCCTGTGTAAGATTATTGCTTTGACCGCCGCGTGATTATCAATATGCATATATTGTCAGTTTCCTAAATATAATATATATATATATATATATATATATATATATATATTATATTTAGGAAACTCCGGAATTTTTGTTGCTATCTTCACAGCCGCTATCTCGGCCTTAAAGATTCTGAAGTGATCTGGCAGCCTGAAGTTCTTATTTTCTTATTTCTGGAGCGACTAGAAAAATAGCAGACACCACCCCTTCCGTTAATTCGGAACTACGGTTTACACGTTTATAGTATGTTCTGCCATTTCCCCACCCCGCCGCTATTGTGGCCACATGTGGTCCGTTCGCCCTATGTTCAGTGGCACTATACTGCTGTGCCAATACGACCTGCATTCAAGCTGCCGTGAGTGAAGCTTTTTTCTGTAAATTTGTATGCCCTTTGCAAAAATATTTCTCATACATTTTAACTAAATTGGCAACTGATTGGAGGATTGCCCTTATGTGGCTAACAATTCGATAAGGCTCGATATGAGCAAATATTTCAAGAATAGCTTTTGTTATCGGCCTCTTAAGTAGTGCCGAGTCATCGACTTCTTATTGGTTTCTTATGGGCTTGTTAAAGTTGTATCGGTCAATGTTTCATAACAAACCGATAAGTCGTCGATAACAGGCCGATAACAAATTGAGGGGAGGAGAAAACAAATTTCACAGGAACACTCTCCGGGTCTGTGTCCACGGAGCTTTTATTGCAACAAAATCGACGGAATTATCTCCCTAGGCTGTACAGATAGATTCCTGTAGAAAAACGCATACCATACTTAACATCCGAATTTACTTACTGCATACTAATTTTAAATTCTCTTTTCTTCTTCTTATTTTCCATTAAATTTTCTTAAGTATCATTGTGCTTAAATTACTCAGCTAAAAGATACTTTCTTAAAAGCCTCATTTGAAGTGCTTTAAAATCCTGCACATTACTTTGTCGGATACGAGAATAATATGCATCTGCAAGGCTTCTCGACTTTACTTTCAAAAGCATTCAATGCCAACCGAGAAATTAGCCAACAGGGCAAGCATTAATGATTACAAACAATAGGAAACAAGTACATAAAAGCCATACACAAATGGCATTGAAGTAATCTGCAAAAAGCGTTTGGCTAATGTTTAGCCGAACGATTGTAGTTAAACAGAGCTTTGAAGCAGTGATGCACGGAGTAGGATGGCAGAGATCTCTGAAATAGGTAAGGTACGCCTAAGGTGATGTTTTGTTGGTGCAAATGTGTCACACCAGATAACTGAGCTTGATCCAATAGACAAAGCAGCACAACTGTGTTTCTTTCTGTGAGAGTGATGCGCCATGTTCAGTGTTTCTAATGCTCAGTGAAAGTGGCTTCGATACCTACATTCATACACACATGGTAGACCTTGCAAAATATATTGGGTTTTTAGGTATTGCTCTTAAACTACCAGGACAATGGGGTCAAATTAGTTTTTGCAGAGAACAGAAGAGGTGTTAAGCAGGCCAGGGAAACCTTTATTCAGAATCGTGTTCAAAAATAATGGGGTGTAAGTCGATAGGAACATATGGAGTTCTCTCCTTCTGAACTTTAAACGTGCTCTTAGACCAGTGATCACTAAAATTTAAATGCTGGCTATATTGGTAAGAGTAAAATCATCGTAACCTAAACCACTACTAGTCGTTGATTAACGAGCAACGAGGGAAGACTGAATGAGATGTTTCCCTGCAAGACTTTTACTTTAACCTGATTCACATTTCGCTTGGCGGAGCAACAAAAACTCCGCTTACGCGATGTCCGCTCACGAGTCGCGTGGAACTCAAGTCTGCCTTGAGCACCACTGTTTGGAAGTCAAAATTCACTCATTTCAATGACGACGGCAGCCGCTTTCGTTGCATATTTAACTTGTCTGCATAGTCAGGCTGCTTGGCAAGCTCATTACAATAATACTGCTATAAAAATTAAAACAGAGAGTAGAAAAAAATTTAACTTTCAACTGCAAAAACAACTAAATAGTCTAACTGAATAATGCATGGATAGAGATAGAAGAAACTTCCACTTCACCGCAGGTAAGCAGTAAATGTTGAAAAACAAATTTCAGTAGTATGTAGAAATGCTGCTGACTGCTGTTATCGAATTACTAGAGATTAGCTAAATGACAGTTGATGTTGTTGTGGAATTTGTATTAACTAACTGTATAGTTGATTTTTGTTTTGCAGACAATAGAACTGAGCAGGCACGCGAGTAAGTATGAGCAAGAGAAATGTGAGTAATGTAATACGCTGCAGTTAGTTAATGGTGCTGCCAGTAGAGTGCAGTGACTAAATTTATATCCAGCTACTAAAATCAAAATTTACTACTTTAAATATTTAAGGAACAACAAAAACAATACCTAAAAAAGGAAATTTCTAACGATTGTCGCTGCATAAAAATTCAGTCTTCACATTGACAGTGCATTAAATGTTGCCAATGTCAAATGGCATGGCACATACTCATAAAAATGGAGTGAAATCATTGAAGCGAATAGAGAAAGAAGCAATCTTTTACAACGAATCTCACATATAAGTAGTCATATAGATTTTGGCGAGCGAGGAGTGTAGAGTGGAATTGCATAAAGGACGCACAGTAGCACAATAAATTGCGACTTGACAAAATAAATGAAAAAAAAAAAAATACTAAATGCACAAACACAATAAAAAATAAAAAAAAAGTATGGATATATATATAAATGGTGTAAGAGAGCGTAAAGAGATTGCAGCAGTAGAAGATGGAGCATAAAATTACTTAGCTAGCAAAGTGGCTTGATTTGTTGTGGTTTCTGCATGTTGCAGTTGAACATCAATTGTGTCATTGTCAATGTTGCGGCCACATTAACTTGTGCCACATTATTTGTTTGGCGATGAGTTGGTGACAGTCGAGCGAGTTCAGCGCATTGTCCGCAAGTATGTTACGAAGGCAGTGCGATAGTTCAGTGAGTTCAAATAACGAATGAAATACGAAGGCGAACGAAAACTTCTAATTCATGTTAACTTCCCGATAAAATAATCGAAAATGTGTAGGAACTCTGACCATTTTCGTGGTAGGCATGCCTGTCGTAAGAGGAAACAAACATTCCAAAACCCGAAGGTTGGATAGATAAAATAGTTATTTCCGAGGAAGAAGGAACTGTCGTAAGAGACAACTAACAACCGAAGACCCGAGGTTTCGAGAGCTAACCGCGTGGTTTTACCCGGCAAAGAGCTGTCTATATTCGTGGCCATTCTAAGCTTTCGCGACGAGTTTTTGCTTAGTGAAGAGAGCACTTAAAAATTATCTTACACAGAATTCTTAAAAGAAAGGAATAATTTAAAATATAAAGAGAGCCCAACTTAGCTAGAGTCTAAGCAATTCCATTATCATCATTTTAGAGAACATAGCTCGTTTACTAAGAAATTTCTTTCCGTCGGCAGTCTTTTACGCCAGACAATATATCTCTTTTAACAGTAACAAAGTCATCCCGGGTGTGTGTATGATAAGACGTGTTGCCCTTAATCAGAAAATGAATATATCTCTAAACTGAACATCTAAACAGGTTAACCGTCCTCACTAACTATGACTACAAATATTTTAAATAATTCACTTATGAGATGAAAAGCTTTTGAGACCCAGGAAGTCCCAAGCAGACTAACTGGAAGTCACAGGCGCCTCTAAAATTGAAAACGAAACTGAAGCTGTACTCAAAGCATCTGCAGGTATATCAATAGTACCGCCCAAACCCCGAAGGTTCGATAGGTAAAATAGTCGTTTCCGAGAAAGGAGGACCTGTCGTAAGACACAACTAACAACCAAAGACCCGAGGGTTCGACAGGCAACATCAAATCGATCCAGAGAAAGTCGGGCGGGGACCGGAAAGTGCTAGTACCGGAGGGAGCCCCGTTTTAAGCGGCAAAGATCTCTATATATCCATGGTCCTTCTAAACTGAAGCTGTACTCAAAGCATCTGCAGGTATATCAATCGTGCCGCCTTCTTGACTAATGCAATATTGTCGAGGCGTAGGTCTATGCCATGCAGATCACCCAAACTGCTACGGGATAGTACGGTCCCAGACACTAATGTAAAGATCTTTGTCGAAAGCCAGGATAATTCAAAGTGATAATGTGTGGAGCCTCGCTAGCGACCATAATACATCTCAATGACTCCCTTTGAGGGGTACCTGGATACAGCGATATTGAAGGCAGTTAATTTGCAGATGACATAAAGATAAAAAAAAAATTACGAAATGGATATAACCGAGGCAGAGAGCTCCGTACGACCACGCCTGGATTATGGCTTTAGGAAAATCGAGATATATGAAATTGGGTTTACAGACTTGCTGTTGACCAAACGGGTTGATAGCGAGGTCTAAAGGTCCTTATAGCCACATTTGGATAGAAAAGCAACTAGCTTCCTTCTCAAGCCAAACATATCTGCAGTGAGTGAGAGTGCTTAGGGGTGTCATCATAGGTCATTGCGGTATTGCAGCAATGCTCAGATGGTGCGTCATTCCAACAAGTTCCCTGTGCAGGTGTCAGAGCGAGGAAGAAGAGGGGTCGATTCATAACTTTCTCTTACTAAGTCTAGGACTGCAAACAAGACGACTTAGATTTCTGAGCGCACGGTTTTCGGCAGTCTGGCAGATGTTGAGATGGAAATCGTTCCAATGTACATAAATTATCCACCTTGTAGAAAAGTTAACAAAATAAAATGAATCGGAAGAGCAGGAGATATAAATTTAATAACATTTTCTCTGCAGATTGAAAGTTCAGACCTGGGTTTAATCTACCAGTTGGTGAGGTTCCGTTGAGGAAACTCTGCGCTACATCAGACAAAGAAAGAAAGCCATTCAGTGCTATGGGCTAGCCCTTGAAGGCAATATTTTTCGAAAAGTTCCGGAACTTATCACATGGCTCTCGTCATGCGATTGTATATTGTTTCTCATTTATAGCCGTTGAACAATAACACTAATTAAAATGAAGTTCTTTAAAAGCAGGAGAACGCAACTAAGTAAAGGGCAGAGTTGCAATGAGACAGTTATTAGCATTTCAAATGATGTCTTTGCTAAATTACAAATACAAAAACAAATAAACAATGCTACAAGCAGCCAAATGAAATTGACTTTTGCAGCAAACCAAACATTAATAGACCACAAGAGCCATCGATTGCGTAGTCGCTTTGAGTAAAGTTAGCATAAGACAAAAACAATTTCAAACAGCCGCTAAATGCCAGAGTCTCAATAGCAAATATATTCTCATATTTATGTTTTTAGTTGCACGCCAGAGGCCGGTGCATGTCATCAAGTACATCATCAAATTCACTTGCAGGCAATTGCAATAATGTAAAGTGCTGGCTGATAAAAACAAGGAGAAAAGAGAAACAAAAATTTGTTTTGCAGATAAAATTGTGAAATGTTAAATTTACAACCAACCAATTCTTTCTGATGTAGCAAAAAAAAAAATAGCTGGATGCGCTATTGGTCCATGCTGGTAACTTTTTTATTAGTGAAATTGTGGGAAAAGAAAATTGTTGACTGCAATTTGCCAATTTCACGCAGATTACCTAGTAAAATGTGATTTTGTAAAGAAAAAACGAATTTTATTGTTTATCTTAATTGAAAAATTTTCAATTTCCGTTATTCAGTTAATTGTAAAATTTTTTTATGGCTTAGAATAAACTGTAAACAATTGACTGAAAAATATATAGTTTTTGCATGAAAAGAAAGATCTTTGGCGGCAAAAAGAAGGAGCTGCTTAGGAGTAGCTTATACTATGTTCAAACAGAAAAATAAATTGAGGAAATTTCGATTTGAATTGAGTGCTGTTCATACAACTCGATTTAGCTTACACAATAGTAATTTGATAGCTGGTTGGCTCATCTCTACAGTAACAACATATCTTTGTTGAGAGTGTCAAAATGTGCGTGTTGGTATTAGGCGAATGAAATGGAATGAAAACATAAAACTTTGAAATTTTTGTGTGTTGTAAGTAAATGTGTTCAATGTTTTGGTTTCATTTTGAGTTTGCCATATTCTTTTGACAATCCCTACTCCAGTGAAATGAAAGACATAAAATCAGCTGATGAGATGAGCCAACCATATAGTTCAGCCATGCGCAACTGACGTTGAAATCTACTCAATAAACACACTATACAAGGTTGCATTTGCAGCTTGAAACAATTTATTACGCAATTTTTTCTAAATTGGCAATTTGCTATTACAATTTATTATATGATAAATTGCGTAATAAATTGCCGTGTGTTTGAACCTAGTATTATATAATGAAAAATTATAGGGCTAGCTGTGGTTGATACCGCACATTTTTTAACGACTTATTTATAGCTGAAATCAGCTACCTGAAAATTAATCTTAAAATTCAGTTCAGGTCTTCAAAGAGCTATGTCCAGCGTTGCCAGATGCAGTAGTATAAAATGTATAATTTTTTAAGAAAAAAGTTGTATTCAACGATTCAGTCGTCAAAATAATCTTACAATCAAAACACTTCTCATAATGCTTTTTCAGGCTTTTGAACTATGAACCAATAAATAGATCCCGCATTAAAAAATGGGAGAGCAAAAAATCATAGTTGGCTGGGAAATAAATTTTCCCGGTGTGACGTCACGCTTTTGACATCATGTTTCTTCGCTGACGCAGTGTTCAGACTTTATTCCAATCGGAGTATTTTGCTCCACTCTTACCTCCTAGTAAATTTTTTATGTCAAAGGTTTATGTGGGTCGAGTTGAAAACTAAATAGTATTACTACCTAATATCTTTTGGTTGAAGTTTTCATAGCATACGTATGAAAAGCTGATTGTTTACAAGTGACGATTGGATGAAATGACGTAAATTCATTGTTGGTGTCTTATGACATGTTTATTCACAATTTACTCACAGAATAGGAGTAAAATGTAAGCACAAAATGTGTCCGGACGCGATCTGTAAATCCCGCAAAAATTCAACATACAGCACTTCTTGAAGTTTTATATAAAAATGCAGTACGCTGAGTCAGTGAGGTCAGCTGACCCTGTTTTGCGATAACAGTCGCCAATTGGGAGCATCAAGCGAGGTCAAAGCTTCTTCCAACTGTGTCTCCCAACTCAATGCAGGTCTTCTCTTTCCTCTGTTTACAAACTGTCGGAGCGTATTCGTTCATCCGCATAACATGACCTAGCTAGCCAAGCTTTCTGTTTTTATGCGCTGCACTATTGTCATAAATCTTCCGGAGAACTTTTCTGTCGAATACTCCAAGAGCATCTCATCTTCTCTAGACACCTTGTAGAGCGAGAATTTTGTTCGTCGAGAGGGAACTTTACTTTTCAATTGCTCAAGTGCTTCTTATTGTCGAGAGTTATTCTCCGTTTGATTTCAGGCCGACATTGTTTTTTTTTAATGATGCTCTCCAAATAGACGAAATTCTTCACAGTCTCGAATTTATATCCGTCAACAGTGACGTGGCTACAAAGGCCACGATGACAGCACGTACTTCGTCTTGTCCCCATTTACTGCAAAACCTATTTTTTTTTGCTTCTTTATCTTATACCAACTCTTCGCCTCCATGATTAAACAACCTGGCGGGTACCCCGTCATTACTTGGCACCTTGTGATTTTTTAGCCGTGATATCACCATTCTCACTTTGCCATAGTTGGATGCCGGAGCGTGATCTTCATCATCGGCAATGGGGGTATCGGGTTCGGCTTCACTCACACTCTGTACTTCAGTTACCAGGTCGCCATTATCGGTCATACCGGAATCTTCCCCGGTCTTGAAACTTTTTGTCATTAAAAGAGCATGAAATATGTATGGTAAACCGAAAATAATAATAATAGAGCCCACTTTTCTACCAGAATGTGGTGTCCTTATGGGAGCATTAATTAGTCATCCTACACATTTTAGGCCGTGCATGTAATACAGCTGAGAGACATTTCATGGCAAAAACACAATCGAAGGGATTACCCAGCTACCAAATCAATTTGATGTTAGTTGTTCGCCCGCTTTCAAAAACGAAGAAAAATATACTCCGAAAATTGAATTTTTACCCCGGCGTAGTCGTTTACTCATGTAATAGTTTTAAATACTCCGAACACTGGTAGCGAAATCGATTCAAATTCGATTACAAATACAACAATTCCGGAATGCTAGATCTTGGCTCATTTGATTATGCTTTTGAACTTTAAGCGTTTTTACCCAAAAATGTCTATGTTCTCTCCTCTGAAACTCTGTATCTCTATTGACTTTTACTAATCACTTTTCAAAACACTAAAATTTTTTATATTGATTTACAATGAAGATCAATGGGCCTGAAGTTGGCCCAACTAATTTAATTTTGATCATGAGTTAAGATTAAACCAAGATTTATTGGATAAGTAAAGCACGTTTGAAAACAAAATGAGTTAAGCTTAATAAGTTAAAATGACGCCCAACGAGTGGCGCCCTAACTTATAACCTGTAAATTAGCACGCTATACTAGCTAATGTGACTTTGATCACGAAGTTAAGCGTCAACCAATAATTTAGTGGATAGGTAAAGCTGGTTGTAAACACAGTGAGAGGTTTAGAGGTTTTCGTAACGTAAATGACGCCCAACGTGGGGTTCACTAACTCCCAACCTATAACTTAGCAGCCTAAATAGCTTCGTTTGAAAACACGTGACTCATACGATAGATGTATCCGAAATGCTTTACTTGTTTACCTTCATAATTCTCATTAGAGCTGGATTCGATTCGATTTTTTCGATTCGATTCTCAAAAGAAAAGTCGATTTAATCCATTAAATCGAGCTGAAAATAGTTGACTGCTGCTCAATTTTTCACCAAGGTCGTAGCGCTAAAAAATCTCGCCAGTTTCTTTCTCGTTTTGTTGACTGAGACTCTTTGGCAACATCAAGGAGTACCGTAGGGTTATTCACTTGTTCCTCCCATCGGAGTGGGATTGATAGTGTATTCGATACCTAAATATCATGCTTTCTGTGTTTTTCCACATATTCCAAATTTGTGCGCAGACATTTCTTCAGTTAGTTCTGCATTCCCCGCAATGTTAGCTTAGAAATCACATGGAGAACAACTTTTGGCCATAACCCTCTTTTAATCTCTCATCATAGCTGCGGTATCGAGCGTCGATAGCATGGCCCTTTTCAAGAGAAAAGTCATGTCGATGAATTATGGCCATCTCCGCCGAACCAGCCGATAGGTCTTGTTATGGGAGTTCATGAAAAGGTTTCGGCACAGCAGGTGTTCCTATCGGCATCCGTATTTGGAAACAGACGAAGCGGAACTGCAGTGCTAAAATCTCCTAGGCGATTAAGCGCCAATTGTTGGTGATGTTAAATTTCTTCATATTTCTCCTTTTACTCATAGCTACCATCATAATGGCGTATAGTCATAGTTCATGGTTTTTAAAAAAGTCGAGCTTTTTGAAAATTTAAACACTATTTTATTTGGTCTGTGAATATGCGCCAATAAAGCTAAACTTATAAAAAAAATGCACTAAATATATTTTCTGCATGTTTTAATCAATAAATATGAAATAGGCACAGTTGCCGAAAGATGATCAAAACTTCGAACGCTAAAAAAATCGGACGCTTCTAAAAAGGAAAACCGATTCTTCATTTCTTAAAAAAGATCGACGAAATCGATTAAAAACCGAATCGAAAGCCAGCTCTAATTCTCATGTGATGTAAAACTGCCGTCCAACGTTGGGCGCAATGATATGGATTTTCTTTTGTATACGAAACTTTTGGGAAATCGGGAAAACTTGAAATCTATTTTTAAATAGCTTCCTTTGAAGATTATGTCTTGAAACTTGTAACATACTTCAGAGCCTGATGACAATGCAACACGAGAAAAAAAACCTTTACTGGGCAGCGCATGGATGGTGATAGTATTTAAAAAAAATCGCGCGATTTTGAAACTTTGCTTCCGGGTTTTATGAAATTTCCAGACAACCAATGAACATGAAACTCAGAGCTTACCACAAATCAATATTTAAGAAAAAAGTAAACTAGGAAAAGTTTATAACAAAATATTTGAAAAACCTATACGAAGCATGTGGAAACTTCCGCTGGTGTTTTTTTAAATGAGTTAGAAACAAATACTTCAACATAAATAACTCTCAATAAGTTGAATACGATCGATTTTTAATAGTATTAAGAGCCAACAAAGCTGACTGCGAGTTCCCAGCAGAGTAAATGCCATAAGCATCTAAAAAAAAAAAACAAAAAAAATTACATACAAAATGAAACCTTGATTGATTGCCTTGTATTCCTCATGCCAACTATTTAGCCAAAGACATCAAAATAATAATTAAATAAATTGCAATTATCCATTTAACTAGCAGCTGAGGTTTTTTTTACCAAACCACTTTTGACGTCGAAACACGTAATTAAATTTTTTCATGAGGCCACTTGAAGTCACGATTTGAAATTCGCTTCTTCTTGATTGACTTTAGGTAAACTGTGCGATTGAACGGCTTCTAACAACTTGAAATATTTGAATGCATAGAAAATAAGCTAATTATTATTTATTGGACTTCTTGATTATTTTTTTTTTCTGCCACAGCGAAATATTTAAGCAAATTTAGAAGACAATTTATTATTCATTAATCTTTGACTTTTTATTAATATATGTACATCTACACTGTACAACAGCAATTTTGCAAAAAATTTACGATGATTACAAGTGGCGTTATAAAAAAATTTTATTTCTGAAAGGTAACATGGCCAAAAATTAATTTTTTTGAACAAACTTATAGTTCAGCGCTACTAGTTTACTTTTCATTTGCATTTAAGGGTTAAACAGGGTGTCCTTCGGTCATGTGCGTAGAAACCTGAAGTTATTAAACTTTGGTTCTAAAATAACGTTGGTCCTTATATATCATTTCATACTAACACTTAGAAACTCCACCATTTCAACTTTCACTACTTTTTCACATACTTCCCGAAGACACCAGATAGTTTCGTAGTTACGTGTTGATGCAACATATCGCTAACGGTTTGCCCGGTGGTTTCACTTCCAGAGTAAAAAAAACCAGTAAAGAAGGCTAAGTTCGGGTGTAGCCGAACATTACATACTCAGTTGAGAGCTATGGTGACAAAATAAGGGAAAATAACCATGTAGGAAAATGAACCTAGGGTAACTCTGGAATGTGTTTGTATGACATGTGTATCAAATGGAAGGTACTAAAGAATATTTTAAGAGGGAGTGGGCCATAGTTCTATAGGTGGACGCCATTTATGGATATCGCCATAAAGGTGGACCAGGGCTGACTCTAGAATCTGTTTGTACGATATGGGTATCAAATGAAAGGTGTTAATGAGTATTTTAAAAGGCCGTGGGCTCAGTTCTATAGGTAAAAGCCTTTTCCAGATATCGCCATAAAGTTGGACCAAGGGTGACTCTAGAATTTGTTTGTACGATATTCGTATCAAATGAAAGGTGTTAATGAGTATTTTAAACGGGGTGGGCCTTAGTTCTATAGGTGGACGCCTTTGCGAGATATCTCCATAAAGGTGGACCAGGGTTGACTATAGAATTTGTTTGTACGATATGGGTATCAAATGAAAGGTGTTAATGAGTATTCTAAAAGGGGTGGGCCTTAGTTCTATAGGTGGACGCCTTTTCGAGATAGCTCCATAAAGGTGGACCAGGGGTGACTCTAGAATTTGTTTGTACGATATGGGCATCAAATGAAAGGTGTTAATGAGTATTCTAAAAGGGGTGGGCCTTAGTTCTATAGGTGGACGCCTTTTCGAGATAGCTCCATAAAGGTGGACCAGGGGTGACTCTACAATTTGTTTGTACGGTATGGGTATCAAATAAAGGTATTAATGAAGGTGTGGTGGTAGTTGTATATATGAAGGCTTTTTCAAGATATCGACCAAAATGTTGTCTAGGGTAACCCAGAACATCATCTGTCGGGTACCGCTAATTTATTTATATATGTAATACCACGAACAGTATTCCTGCCAAGATTCCAAGGGCTTTTGATTTTGCCCTGCAGAACTTTTTCATTTTCTTCTACTTAATATGGTAGGCGTCACACACATTTTACAAAGGTTTTTTCTAAAGTTATATTTTGCGTCAATAAACCAAACCAATTACCATGTTTCATCCTTTTTTTCGTATTTGGTATAGAATAATGGCATTTTTTTCATATTTCGTAATTTTCGAAATCGAAAAAGTGGGCGTGGTCATAGTCGGATTTCGGCCATTTTTTATACCAATACAAAGTGAGTTCAGATAAGTTCGTGAACTAGGTTTAGTAAAGATATATCGATTTTTGCTCAAGTTATCGTGTTAAGGGCCGAGCGGAAGGACAGACGGTCGACTGTGTATAAAAACTGCGCGTGGCTTCAACAGATTTCGCCCTATTTCACAGAAAAGAGTTTGCTAATTTTTATTAAGCATACATATAGTAATAGGAGTAACGTTTCTGCCAAATTTCATCATGATATCTTAAACGAATGCCAAAGTACAGCGTGCAAAACTTTTAAATTACCTTCTTTTAAAAGTAGGCGGTGCCACCCCCATTGTCCAAAATTTTACTAATTTTCTATTTTGCGTCATAAGTTCAACTCACCTACCAAGTTTCATCGCTTTGTCCGTCTTTGGTAATGAATTATCGTACTTTTTCTGTTTTTCGAAATTTTCGATATCGAAAAAGTGGGCGTGGTTATATTCCGATATCGTTCATTTTAAATAGAGATCTGAGATGAGTGCCGAGGAACCTACATACCAAATTTCGTCAAGATACCTCAAAATTTACTCAAGTTATCGTGTTAACGGACGGACATCAAATTTTTCAATCAAATTTTTTTTCGATACTGATGATTTTGATATATGGAAGTCTATATCTATCTCAATTCCTTTATACCTGTACAACCAACCGTTATCCAATCAAAGTGCTCAACTGAGTGTAAAAACTGGATCAACGGTGTAGAGTTGAAGTTTGTGTATGAAATATTAAGATTTGTAAAGGGAGTAATATTTTCTGGCACACGAAAGTAGTAACGCTTCCAGATTTGTGCGAAAATGTGACCCCTTTATCTTTATATGGAAATAAAAAATAAGACAAATTTTCTGGACTATTAGTATCTTCGGCAATAAAGATCTAAACGAAGTCCCATTTCTTAAAAATACCATGATTACTCTGTTGCAAAAAAAAGTGATAATTTTGTTGGACTGTGTTATTGATAAAAAGGTTTCATTTCGTTTTAGAGCGGCACTCAAAAAGAAATAAAGAAAAGAAGCCTTAGGTTGAAATTTAATCTCTTGTTAAATATGCTTTTAATCGTTGAATATTGGAAAAATTGTGTGATGAGGCATTTTTTTGTATAGCAATAATTTTGTTTAATAGGCTACTTCCAAATTAGCAAGTATTACAATCAAAAATATCACTAACTTTGCAATTTTCAACGCAACGTCTTTCCTTTCGAAGAAGAGCTCAACATTCGTCATATCAACCCCTTTTATTTTTCAGCAGAGACCGTGCATGCTTCTTGCCGCGTTGCTCGTTATTCAACGACCAAACTACTACAGCGTTGATTTTACTGTTACCAACACAGCCACATTTTCAATTTTGGTGACCAATATTCTGCAGCATACTCGGTCAATTCGATGCTATTATACTCTCGCTCAGATAGTAGAAAAGCGGACTAATAAACTAAACTGGGGTTGTTTGCCGGAACGTTTTTTCGTTATCTCTCGTTAAGTTTGGTCTTAAGGCAAACTGGTTTCAATATTATGCCATCTTCAGTTGCATTTTTGCTTTCTTCTATCTCTTCATCAGCGACGCTTATTGTAGGCTGTACAGAATTTTACAAGATGGTGATCTTATATAGGAAAAAGGGAGTGGCAGAATAGACATTTTAGTCAAACAAACTGGTTAAAGTTTTCGATACAGCAGGGTTTACGTTTCCAAATAACTCGGGTTTTATACGACCAAAGGTTTCACTACAACATTTAATTCATCGCACTTTATTTCAATGCACTTTTAAGGCAAACACAACTGCAAAGTTTGCAAAATCTGTTTTATAACTTCGTAGAGACTGGAATTGGAAAAAGAGAAATGCGTGTGAAACATGATTTACTAACGGATTAATCAAAGCATACACCAAAGAGTTGGTAACAGTTTAACCAAACTAAGGAGGCCTCTAAAATGAAGGAAATTTTTCACCAAACCTGAAATTTGTTTCTAACGGGAGCACAACCACGGAGAAGAAAGAAAAAAGATGGTAAAATTGGAAAAAAGTCATAGCTCTGTTGACTTAGCAAGTATTACCGTCACCCTAAGCGTACCAACGAAAACTGTTAAAATAACAGATTTAACCCAACGGTAGAAAAACAGTGCAAGCTGTTGTTCTGGCAGAAAGCGCTGATGCACTATGGTCTTATGAACAAAGTATCGAGCGCCGTGAACCTATGTTTCTGTTTAAACATTGCTGATGTATTTGCGTAATAATGACAGTTGTTCACTGTAGAAATGACTAATCAAACAGTTCTTTTAACAAAAATATCAATTATATTGATTTAGAATCCGTTATGTTTCAAGAAAAAATTTTTCCCTGGCGACAAAAGTTTCTCTTCTGTTTTAATGAATAAAGAAATTTCTTCTCTCGAAAAACCCCATCCAGTTAACCATAGTGCGATAAATTTTAATGAATGTCTGTTAATTTAACAGGAACAAATTCGGTTTGGTGATTTTACTAGCGTCATTTCTTTTGGTGTTCATAAAAATTATTTCAGATTTTTGCTAAGATTAGATCTCTGGTGATTCTAAGTTTATCTCTAAATGTGGTTCTGGCCACTTCAAAGTTAAAGTATTACGTTTGACAGTCAGTCTCGTAGCTGAAGGTGATTTCTTCCGAGAAAGCCCGATTTATAACAGACAAAATATGGCATTAAAACGAACAAATCCTTCAGGTAGCACCTTGCTGTAAAAATAACATTGATAACGAGGTTTAAGCCAAAGGACCCAGGAAAATAAATAGCAAAAACAAAAAAATGTTGGCGATTTTCACGACGAGGTTTTATCTGAGAAAGGGTTTTTCTCTAAGAAAAATTAGTGTTTATATTTTGAACTCATATTGCAACACCCTTTAGATACAATTCATGATTCATACACTTAGCAACAACACTATCCTGCCTCATTATCACATGGCAATTTACACGTCAACAACAACTTGACCAGATGCACTTGAAATGCTTTTAGAAAAAGTAATAAAAAAAGATTTTGAAATAAATAATGAACCAAAACGTAAGCATTTGAGGCATCTGATTGAAGCATAGAAAAAAAGTATGAAATTATTTGAAAACTTAAAAGGGCACCGCCTAAAATGCAACAACAAATATCGTACCAACATGAATATGCAGTAAATAGAAGAGTTGAATTGCACGAAATAAAGCGGTGAATACGAAGACGAGGAATGTCAAATGAAACAAAAAACAGGCCAACATCAAAACATCCACTAAATGATGGCAAGCAGGCGTAGATGTTGCTCAGGGCATCTGTTCCAACAAAAGTGTTTCATCATTTTCAATACTAAATGCAGCTTGCCCCAACTCAGCATGCCTCGACAATTGTATACCTGCTCGCCTGTGAGATTTCGGCGCACAACTGAAGCCTAAATAGCTGGAGCCTTTGCTCCATTGGCTGATGAGCTCTTTTTGGCGTGTTTATGGCCACTTCACTTCACAATGCGCCTGCGGTGTTGGTTTGTTATAAATAATTTTTGTGGATTTCTGCACATTACCACGTTGCCTTTTGACGTCGACGTTGAGCGATTTGTAATATTTTTTATTTATTCGTGTTTTTAGTTAAGTTTTTTTGTGTTTTTAATTTATGTTTTTAGTAAAGGGTTTGTTTATATTTCTTAGATGTTGAAGAAATGTATACAATAGAAGCTTCTTTTGCTACCGTTATAAGTAAAATAAATGCGTCTAAAGTCAAATTTTTAATTTTCATAGTTTTCTAACTTTATATTATAGCAACGCTTCTC
The DNA here is from genome assembly GCF_040869045.1 of Eurosta solidaginis. NCBI lineage: Eukaryota > Metazoa > Arthropoda > Insecta > Diptera > Tephritidae > Eurosta > Eurosta solidaginis. The sequence continues at coordinate 16,973,702 of NC_090320.1, forward strand.
GCTTCCACTCTGTCATCAGCCTAAACGATAGAGAGATATTTTTGAAATTCGAAGACTTTTTGCTATCAGAGTTCTCAAAAATATTTGAGTTGTCTGAAAACTCTCTAAGCTGTGATAAGTCGCTTTCAAGACAAAAAAAAAAAACAGACAAGATAAGATAAAGAGAACCAAAAACGACACTGATGATGGCACAACGCCGAAACAGATTTGTCTCGAAACCAAACTTGAAAAGGGTTGACGGAAAATCATTCCAATATATATCAGACAAGATGATCTTGTAAAGATAAAATCGATAGAAACGTGAACCGCTTGAAGCAGTTTGTCAAGGCTTTTCTGCTATGGAAGGAACACGAAAGTTGCGCGATCACTAAGAAGTGGAAGCTCTACATTTAAATGTCACTAACTCAGATCCCACATATAATACCCCAATAGCTGTGAATTTGATAATACCTAATATCATAACCAAAACTTTAAGTGTATTCAAACTAACTTTATTATATTCAGTATTCGAACTAAAATTATCACATCCCGTGATTTTTAAGGAACAACACGATATGTGACAATATCCTCTCAGTTGCGGTGAGCGACTTGTGACTCACCAGTGATAGAAGTGCAATTTAACCTTTATCAAAGTTCATATGTGACTGTGCTTCTGAGTCGCAGTGACAGTGACTTCATAGCTGTAGAAGGACAAAAAAAATTGTAGCGCAACTCACATTTACTAAAAAATAACTGTGACAAATTCAGTCGTGAATCTGCTCACTTCAAAACAATTTGCTGTGATAACGTAAATAAACAAATCCGTGATTTGTCGCGGTAAGCTTAGTATTTTTAGCTTAATTCACAAAACAAACACAACTTTCGAAACATCGTTTTTCACAGATTTTGGTGTGAATATAACACACCTTCGTTTAGATTTAAAACTCTTAGACCCACTAATAACGGAGTTATGTCACTTTTAAAGAGCTACGTCTGTATGTAGTCAATGATAAAATGCATTTTTTTTTGCTTCTCCTGTACAATTTTTAATTTGTTGGTTAGGGCCTTTGTAAATTAAGCTAACGATATATGTAGCTGCTTACAAACGCTTACTGCGAAATCTAAGTAGAAAGCGAGCAAGATGTTTGCTTGCCATACTACAGAGTCTAATTATAATACAGATCCTCCTACTCTTCTACTTCTTGTAGCGATAAAAACATTACTCGAGGGTTTTAGGGATTTTATTAACTGATGATAGTCGTTTACCGTATCTTTACCAGATTTAGTACGTACCAGAAATCAGCACCATTATTGTACTAGTCCGATTATCTCGGGATGAATTTGATAAGCCTCTGAATTTTATACGGCAGGCATGCCCATTATGTGAATTTTCGAAGCCCCTAAACCCACTGCGGCATCGATAGTGCCATGTTAATCATCTCCGATAAGCGCAAGCCGCACTTTATTTCACAGATCATAGAACGATTTCTATTAAATAAAGTGCCAGAAATCATGATGATCGCTCATACTAAGTGACAGGTAATATTTTGAAGCTACCTTGGATAGCAAAGACTGCAAATGGGAAATCGTTGGATGAGTAGAGCATCAAGTGTCTAATATGATGGGTCAGAAATGCCATATCCCAAAAGTTATTCGAAGAATGTTTTGTCTAAGAATTGGTTTGGAAAAGGCCTAAATAAGAACCTCTCTGAAGAACAAAAACGTCGTGATGTCGCGTTGTATCAGTCCAGTCCAAATATGAATTAATTGAGTAAAACTTCGGAAATTTTCAAAAGTCGTCGGCAGTACGGAAAAAAAAAAAATAAATAACTCTTAGAGATGGCGCCTTTTCAGTGAAATACTGAGATAATGGGGTCTTCAATGAAAATCTCATATATGTTGTGCATCATAAGTTTGTTCAGGCTGATTGTAAAGATATTACCAACTGTGCAGTTGACAAATTAGTATTTCGAAAAGTTTTAGGGTAGATTCAATAAACTGAATTCAAATTCCACTGGCGCTGTTGCAATATTTGGGAACGTCATGACGCAAAAGCGTACTGCAAACAAAATTTAGGATTTGCGCTTACTTTATTATAGCAGCGCACGAAAGTTTACGGCATCACAAACCATAGGCTCAACTGAGAAAGGGGCAGTAAATAAAAGAAAGTAATGACTAAGACAGTGATATAAACTAAATCTTGAAAAAAAAAATAAAAAAATTTTCAAGCATGGGATCTTATAATGCCTTTCTAATTTGAAGGTGAAACTAAGCCTTACCTTCAAAAGAAAAGACCCTTAACAAACACATATCTTAGAAAATATTCTAAAATTATTTTCTGTTTAACCTCGATTGTGCTTTTTCATTACAACTCTTAAGTAAGTAATTTGTAAGTTTTCCATTTCTTATAATATTTTCGCTTCTTTAGCAAAAGCTGCTTTGTAATTATTACAAAACATCAGTGCACTACACAATTAATTGTTTTGTTTAAGTTACAACAACAAATTTAAAAATCTTTACAAGAAAAGGCCCTTAATAGTAAAGTAATTCAAGCTGAATCTGATGAGTTGTCTTCTTCGACCTTTTACATCTTTTGTGTGACTTTCATTAGAAATATCTTTATTTGATGAATTTGAAAGCATTTCCAACTCTGCCGCCGCCCTGCAAAGTTAGTGGCCATTGTTCACTTGCATTGGATGCTTGGTTTTTTCATTATCACTGGCTTAATCTTAGTATTCTTTGTTATCTAGTTGATAAATAAATTCGCTATGATTGTCCTACTTACGGAGACAGTTAGATTTTTTGTTTGTTAGAAAGCATTGACTAATTACTTTAAAGCGTTGAGGGGGATATTGAGGGAAGTTTTCGTTTCTAAATTTTAGAGTCAAGTTGTAAAGGGTATTTAAACATATTTTAAAGATATTTTGCTACTTGTTATGCCAATCAACACACCACCAACTTACCCCACCTGCGGGTAAGGGGTAGAGAAATATGCCCTAGATAGGTATAAATAAAAAAAATAAATGTAAGGCGCGATAACCTCCGAAGATATCTAAGGCCGAGCTTCTCTTCCAATTTGCGTCGTGCTCCTCTTGATCTTCCCTACAAATTGGCCGGACGGGACCTACATGTTTTATGCCGACTCCGAACGGCATCGGCAAGGCAGATGAGTTTTCACTGAGAGCTTTTCATCGCAAAAATACACTCGGAGTGTTTTCCAAATACTGCCGAGGGGCGACCCCGCTTAGAAAAATTTTCTTCTAATTGAAAAACCTTATTTCTAAAATTTTTTTGATGTTGCTTTGCCCGGGGTGTGAACCCAGGGCAGACGGTGTGGTAGGCGGAGCACGCTACCACCACACCACGGCGGCCGCCCGTAAAAGGTGAATAAAATAACATAGCTAACCAATATTTAGTGGTGATAACTCGAAAGGGAGCAATGTGGACACATGCGGCACTTGTGCGACCTTGTCACGGTCGACAAAAAATGTACCGCGGGGAGCTGGAAAAGGCAGTTGTGACATGTCTCATCTCCTGTCCTTGGGATCGACCCTCTAGTGTTTAGTTTTTTCCTTACATGCGAGGGAGCTCACTTTTGGGGAAGTTTACAATAAAGTATACTTAACGAAGCTAGCAGTCTTTTCTACGCTGAATTATACAAAAAAAAAAACAATATTATCGAAATAGTGTGGTCCCCTTAGCTTCCGAAGTTGACTATAAAGCATTCTCTTCGTAGTAATGCGATCTTCTTCGTTGGAAAGTTGGCAATAAAGTTTTCCTTGGTTTTCCCAGGAGGGTAAAGCGGTCTCTTTACCTGTTCTAAGATAAGCATACATTTTTCAATAATTCTTCTGCGGCGGTCAAAGAAAAAATAAGTAAGCCTGGTGAGGAGAAATGGTTGAATAATATGATTGGTTCACGTTGGCTAGGCAGATGCCTATCGTTTGTGGATAACAGTTGATAATTTTAACAGTGGGTTTGTGCTGACTCTTCTTTCTGAAATGTTTAAAACTGCGTGAGGTTGTGCTCAATCGGATATCTGTGTATGTGGTCAGTAGATTGTCGTAGACTCGAACGTACATTCACCTAGGTGAATGTGAATAGAAGATGAGGCTTTAAGTGGTAGCCTCGAACAGAATTTCATTTAATCCGATAAAAAATGTTGTATTCCCATTCCTTATTTGTGATGCAGGTTATACTGGTGCTCCGAAAAGTCTGTCCAAATCCTTTGATAATTGTACTGAAATTGTGAAATCGTATCATGTATCTAACGGTGTCCCAAGGGTAAGAACATGATTCAGCGAAGTATTTATGCTTCAAATAGAATGGTAAGGGAGCTCAAGGTGGAGTTGCTTGCAACTGGATACCATTATCCAAAAAACGGTAAGGGGTTTAGATAGACCCTGTATCTTACCAAGGTCAAGCCTTGTGATTGTACACCCTGTGCTAATTTGCTGCCGACGTTTCGTCCCTGAAGTTTTTGGGTTGGAAATATGTAGATGCTGGGCCGCTGACTACGAAATTAGATCCTTGTGTTTGACATCGTTAGGTTGAGCCTAAGAGGCAGGTTCACACGCTAAACATATCGATAATATAAAAATGAGTCGCTGAATGTGTTGCTAAGCACAAAACTCGAGAGCAGTTGGACCGATTTAGCTAATTCTTTTTTTTCTAGAATTTTCCTTGAAGTTTGTGGATTATGAACCATCCAAAGAAAAATTATTTCCGTAAAGTGAACCGGGACCGATCTATTCGAACAAATTATATTCACGGTTCGATTCCCCTTACATTTGGTATATAGGTAGCTCTTTGCCTAGATTCGTATTTGCGACACTTTTATTCCCGGCATATGGACCACTGACTGACTGGGAGTGGGACTGGAACTACAACTGGGACTGGGAATGCGAGCAGGAATGGGACTGGGACTGGAGGTAAGTAGAAAGAGACTGAGATAGAGATAGAGTAAGACGAAGATAGAGAGATAGGTATATATAGAGCGGAAAAGGAGTGTGGGAAAAGAAGGAGAGATAGAAGAAGATGCAGAGAAAAGGAAAGTCAAAGTTATACAGATAGACTAAAGTTATGGAAGAACAACCACTGCCGGTTCTGCTATTATATTTTAATAAGAAAAAACACTATGGCCTCTTGACAAATACTAGAAGGTTTCCAGGGCCAACCGTATGTGCAATGAGAGTTCTAATAGCTGCGGTGTCCTTATTTTGACCAAATGTTATTTTCATGACCCAAAGTATATCTGAGGCATCGATCAAAATGTGGTTGCACTCAAACTAAGTATTTGCATACAATTTGGATGACAAAGGAATCGGCTTAGCTTCAACTTCAATTTGGATTGAAATTTAGCTTAAAAGACATACTGTTTTTTTTTGTTTCAATTCAGACCTAGCTACATATTTTTTATGAATCAGTGCTGCCGATTGCCGCAGTGAAATTAGTATTTTATCGCTTACTATTTCAACAAGATTAAACATAACCTTATAATCCGAAAAATTTATTCATAGCAACAAACAATGCCTTAAGCATTTTTATGCTACACATAAATAAGTAACTATTCTAGTTTTCAAAAACTTTTGAACTACTTAAGTACTTTTAAATATCCCTGAAGTTGATGCGACGCCAAACAAGTCGTAAAAAGTTAAAAAAAAAAACAACAAAAAGAACTAACTCATCCCCAAACATGCTTGCTAACTACATTTCAGTTTAAGCATAAAATTTAATTGCAAATCTCAAAACCCAAAGTAATAAAAACACAGAAATTTTTTTATTGCATATGCGACGTCGAGTGATAGCGCTAAGCGTTTACAAATACAATTAAAATAAATGGAAAATGCATTTTAAAAGTACTAACACCGAAAAATTTAATATACACGTACGTATGTATGCGCGTAATAACAAAGTGACATAAAAATCGCAGTAGACGAAATGTAAAAGTGATTTTTCGCTACTCAAATACCAAAAACGCGTATGCGTGCATAAATCACTAAAAACGAGACGATTATGTGGTAGTGTATATTTATACCTTTCATGAAAATGAAATGGTATATTAATTTCGTCACGAATCCCAAAATTGTAAGTCCTTAAAGGAAAATAGATAGACCCACCATTAAGTATACCGAAATAATCAGGATGAAAAGCTGAGTTGATTTAGTCATGTCCGTCTGTCTGTTTGTATGCAAACTAGTCCCTAAATTTTTGAAATACCTTGATAAAATTTGGTGAGTGGGTGTATTTGGGTGTCCGATTAGACATTTGTCGGAACCGGCCGGATCGGACCACTATAGCATATATCCTCCATACAACCGATTTTTCAGCAAAAGAGGATTTTTGTCATATCTTCCTCAATTTATCAGATTGAAGCTTCAAATTTCAACAAATGCTTACGTATATAGCATATATTGTTGTCTGAAAAAATCATAGAGATCGATGGTATATATAGTATATATCACATACAACCGATTGTTCAGAAAAAACTTTTCGCAATTACTACCCCATTTTAACAGCTATAAGCTTCAAATTTCACCAATTGCTTACGTATATAGCATATATTTTTGTCTGAAAAAATCATAGAGATCGGTGGTATATGTAGTATATATCTCATACAACCGATTGTTTAGATAAGAATCTTTGCGCAATTACTACCCCATTTTAACAGCTATAAGCTTCAAGTTTCACCAATTGCTTACGTATATAGCATATATTTTTGTCTGAAAAAATCATAGAGATCGGTGGTATAGATATTATATACCTAATATAAACTGTCATTTTTGCCCCTTTTTTACGGCTAGAAGCTTCAAATTTCAACAAACTTCATCAAATAGTTACGTTTAAGTCATATATTGTTGAAATACGTGATTCGTAGTCATAGTTTTTAGGTGCAGGCCACAAAAAACGTGAAGCTTTGCTTCCTCACACAAAGTACCTACCTATTTTTTATTTTTTATTTATCTTAAAAATCGTTTAGGTATATACATCTGTTCACTATATATTTCTTATCTTTTACATCCGATTATTTGGAGATTACGAACGGGATAAGATTATTGTTCAGCCCCATTCATGAAAGGTATGAAGCCTTCGGCACAGCCGCAGACAGTCCCGTCCTTACTTGTTTTGTTTTTTTTTGTTGTTTTTTTTTAGAGCTACTGTTTAGCAAACGTTATTTGATTGTTCACGTTGCTTTTTTGATTTTTGAACTTATTGTGTTAATTTTTATGTTTTTGTTTATTGTTGGGTTTTATTTTTGTTGGGCTATGTGTGCTTCATTAAAACATCTATTCATACACGCAATTAGTGTCAGAGAGCTCTTTTTTATTTTCGTGTATGTGTTTTTTGTGTTTTTTTATTGGTGCACCACAAAAATATTTAAGTGCCAACATAATTTTTGTCATCGAAAAAATCACGTATAAAATGTGCAACAATGCAAACATAGTTAACTACATTGTTTGTGAGTGCTTGTTTGTATGCACATATATACTAGGTATTAGTCGTTTAAGACTGAGTAGTATAGTACGCGTATTAGCAGCGGGCGAACGAATTTTTCGTAGCGACTTTTCGCTATCACAACCGAAGCGCCTGTAATATATTGACTTGCAAAGAGATGTTTCGCATTCCGATATTGGTTTTAGATATTGTTTTGTCATGAAAAGGGTTAAAGTCACTGTGACTAAAAGTCACTGCCTCAAAACGAAGCTTTTTTCACTTTCACACTTTTTCAGAATTCGATGTAGATATTTGATTTTTTTCGCAAGCACGGTTGAAAAACTCTGTGATTCACTGCCTACACATTCAGTTTTCTCTCAGTACCCAATTATATTCTAGAAATGTTTAGTACATTTATTCAATGACGCTAAGCGAAGTTCGCTGCAATTATGAGTACAACTTAAAGCGTTGCCCGCATATCTAGCAAATTGAACTAGTCAAACCAGCACACATTAACGCTTTATTTGTTCAACGCTCTATTTGGTAGCGTGTGCCAATAAATTATGAATGCATTTTTTTTTATGAAGAGCCGTCAAATAATATACGTATAAGCCTGGCATTTATTATATTGTCTGATTATTCAAGCTATCATTTCCTGTCGAGCTATTGTGCTGATAAATAATGTTGGTGTACTAGTTATTCGTAATAGCAGTGACGCCAATTCTAATGAGGCTTTAATGTGTAGTGAATTGTCTTCACTGTTTGAGAAGAATTTTAAATTAGAAAAAAATTTCCACACGGTGATGGTTTCTTGGACATTTTTCTGAATTTAATTTCTTCACCAGCTAGCCTTTCGGTAGCTGAGTTTTGAATCTCCAACTTTCATACTTCATCAGATGCCTCTGTCTACTTAACCATATGAATGCTGAAATTTTGTAATTTGTCTCTAAGTTTTGCCTTATTGGTTGATATTCCCTTTATACACAATTAGGTTAATATATAATCTATGTTTAATCCAAACTGTGTGGAATAATTTTAGTCTCGCTCAACAGAGCTTGCTTAGTGAAATTGGAATATAATAAGAGCATTGCTTCCTTAAGTTGAAAAGTTTTTATGGAAGAATATGCTCAACTTTTTAACAAAAAAATTACAAAAATCAGGAATTTTTTTACTGAAAATCCGTGTTTTGAATTCGATCTTTATTTTCGCGAATTATGCGCAAGGTTTTGAAATTTAGTTTATATTGATTTTTTTTAACATATTTGTACATGTTTTTATGAAAAATTTGTGGAAATTGTTTTTCTTAAGATAAACAAGGTGAAACCAGCCAAAAGAGCCAATACTATTTTTCGTGAGTGTATATTAAGTACCTATGAATAATTTGCACATTTTCACAAATGCTTAGTCTTTCCCACCTTCATTTCTGCAGGGTCGTATTTGCTTGTTTCTATCTTAAACAACTTTTTTTATAAACATTTCACTTTTTTTTTTACATCTGATAGCATTTCTTGTTATTTTCTCACGAGTTTTATGTATTAAAATTTATTGACAAATTTCAGTAGTAAAACAAGTATTTATTATTCATATGTAAATTTAAAAGTTTTTTGAGTGGAAGTATAGGTCGGCATCTATCGTGAGTAATGTGCTTATTTTCGAAACGAGAAGTACCTGGCTAGATTTCTAGTGATAGCAGCATCAAACGTTAAATACTTGGCCTGGAAACCCTCTTAGTATATTTTTGCAAATGAGTAATAAAGCCTAATTTTATCTGGAGTCTAAAAATCGATCAGATAGTTTCATAATTAAAAATATTTTGTAGAACGAATTGAAAAAATGTATTATGAATGCACGAAAACTAACGAAACAGCTGACTTTTGTTTGCACTTAACTGAGACGCGAAGCTTTAGTTAGTATGGAGAAAACGAAAATCTTGAATGACTTACTAAAGCGGGAGTTATTGGTGCCTTATATCGTATCGCTGTAGTCGTATCCCTAACGTAATCAGCTGTTTATCGTTACGACGGTAAACCAAAAACCAATTTGTTGGCTACGATACGGTTACGACCTTAGCGGCACCAGTAATCGATTGCATTGATTCCCATAAGGTTGGTCGAATCAGCTGTTATAAGGTTACCGATACGGTTACCGATAAAGCACCAATGTCTGCAGCTTAAAGACGGTGAAAACCGTCCTTAATCTGATGATAAGAAATAATTGAGGATGGAGCAGCTCTAGACTCATTAAAAGTATTTGATAAATGCCATACATGGAACATGAAAAAATATAATTTTGTTAAAAATTATAGCGGCAAATTGGCGTACCAAAAAATTTAAAAAATTTGCTTGGAAAGCAGATGAAAATACGATTTGTCGGGGCTGAAATAACAAACGACTTAATTTGCTATAATGTTACAGGTTTCTAACACTTAATCCTTTAAATTTTTAAACAGGCGCGCTCATCTGCGGAAGGAGTTCCTGCTCGGGCGCCATGTATGTGCTAAAGTGCTTGAGATGGAAGGAAGGAAACAAAATATACACATAAATCTACTGACTTATCAGAGTGGATCGTATCCGAGAATGGTTCTGCTGCAGTTTTTTTATTTCGAAAGGCGCCAATCAGGTTTCCCAATGAACATTCTAAACTTGATCCAAAAAGAATTGTCAAAACGAAGTTTAAATATAAATTTTCAGTGTGAATTTACTGTCCGCTCTATTCTCAGAGAAAGCTGCATAATTGCTAAAAATTCCAGTAGGAAAACATTGAAAAGGGATAGATTACTGCCCTATCATCTTTGGAAACTGCATAGGAGAGCCGCGACTGGCATTTACCCTATTGACCTGTACAAGAGCGTTCCAAACAGAACAAAATAAGATACACTTCTTATGGGCTTGTATCGTGAAGTTGAACAACAGTTAGATTTTGTAAGCATTTCAAGGCTCTTTTGGTTATTCTAAAGAAAGTACCGCATTATGATTACATATTTCCCACAAACTAATCGGAGATTGATTTGCGTGAAAATCCATCAATGTCAAGAAACCCAAAGGCAAAAACTATTGGTAAAAGATTACAATAAAGCATCTTCTAGGTGACTTTCCGGAGCTAATTATTATTTAATTCCAGCGCTTTTAAGCTGCTACCTTGATAGTGATTACCAAGGCTGATGCGATGAATGTAATGCATGTTAGGAGCCTTAACTTATTTTAAAAAGGGGATGCGTGAAAATTGTTATAAAAATTTTTTTTTAGCCATGTACACAAAACTCTGGTTTTTCATATTTTTGTAGTGTTTGTGCAATTTGATAGTGTAAATCAGTGATGGGCAGAATGTTTCAATATTCCTCGTGCCATAGAGCTTCCCTACAAGCTTCAAATTTAAGAATCCGTAAATTTTGCCTTTGCACTCAAAACCTCTTCGATGCCGTTGGATAAGTGCATGAAAATCAGTCGTCACTAAAATTTAAACTGTGCCATTGTTAAGTAGTGGTTTAGTCGTTGATAAATGGGCAACGATGCAAGACGTATGCACGTATCTTTTCTAACACTCAAAAAAATAGTATTTAATTCCTTGGGTCTAACAAAAAATATAAAAAAAAATGATATTGCTAATATTAAACAATTAAAACATTCAAGGGGTGAGCATTTGTTTGCAAAATATGTCTGTATGTAGCTCGGTATTCCCATCGCTACTCAGCGCACTATGCTTTCGACTACGCTAAACAAATCGATTGGAACTATTTTTGTTCGATTTGGTAATCTGTATCAAATTCCATTATTTAAATTTTCTCCAAAATCTGTAAACATTTACGTGCTTGTATTTTATGTGTATTTGAATTTGTTATACTCTAGATATGCTTCCCCCTTTTCAAAGTCGACTAATCAATAATTAATTATTCATTAAATTCAAATAACAACAATAAATTTCCAAGATATTTAAAGCTATTTAAATATACAAATAGACATTTGTGAGACTTTAGACTCTGTCATTCACTCAGACAAAGTGCTGACACTTTCAAATCCCTTTTACCATAAACTTTTTTATTTACCTTTCGCTTTAAATTACCAAATACTTTTCAAAACATAAAGAGAGGTATCATGACACTCTTCAGAAGATTTCAATTAAATATATATATTTATATGGATATCAATACCAATAAATATTTAATTTGCAACGCGCAGCTGGTTGCTTCCACAGTAAGAGCCCTTTTATTGTATGTAAATATTTTGCTTTTATTCCGCTCTTAAAGAAATTGTTGCTTTTGTTAAATTTACAATTACACCAACAACAAATGTATGTAAGTACTACCTTGGCGACAACCAAGTGCTATAATGAACTTGGATTGGCTCTTGAGCTCGACTGAAATTAGCAATTAAATTACTTTTCCACTATTCTTTGCTTTTCCTCTTTTGGTTTTCTCATTACCTTCGCTTTGAGTGGAACTTAATTTATATTTTTTAACAGTATATATTTTTTCTTACTTTAGTTAAATTCTTTTATTTTTATTTTCTTAGTATCTGAAAGCCGCAAATTATTGCCGCGTGCCGTGTTGCATTGACACTTCCGGTTTTAGTTAAGTTAGTGATGAGCAAAGCCGTGATTTCGAAGACGGAGATTCCGAGTTTAAATAACAAAAAGTAATGGGTTTCAAAAATTATAAAACAAGTCTTAAAGGCCGATGCTAACATCCAAGTCTACCATTTGTTTTTTTTTTTTTGGACAAGACAAACACTTCAAGAGACTCGAAATAACGATTACAACAACCACAAAATAGTTCCAGGAAAATAGTTCCAGGAAAATAAAAAAAATGTATCCAAAAAATTTAGGTCTCATTACAAAGGCTCGCAGAATAATAAAAAACAGCCGTCAGTAAACTCTTCGTTATAGCTCTCACGTTTGCTAGTAGCAAGACGAACAAAGCACAGTCCAACAGTAACGTCAAAACAAACACCGACCACAAAGTTAATACCTTACATTTAGTGGAAAATTCAACAAGAATAGGCTCCAACCAACTTTAAAGGTGGAGAAGGAAACAACACCTTTTTGAATCACAAGCAAATGATGTTGTATGGATTCCATAATACGAAGTACATATGTTCGCTCAAATATCTAAGTCATTAAGTACGGCGTGTGATACTGCCATGCACAGAAGTTGCGCCATGGTAAATCGGACCCCTGTGTATTGATGGAACAAGGAAATAGCAGAGTAGCGTAGAAAATGCCCCAAAGCAAGAAAGGCGCAGCTACACAAGTTTAAAGCTCGAAATTATAAAAATCCCTGGATAACAGACCAGGAGGTACCATACAGAGTTTCCGGTAATATGTCCCTGGGCCCCGATGAAGTCCCCAATATAGCCCTTAAAGCAGCGATAAGATCTAGAATATTAGTATTTAGCGATCTCTTCAACCAGTTTCCAAGAAGGCGTCTTCCAGCGCTCATGTAAACGCCAAATACTGGTCATTTTGCGTAAACCAGTCACCCTCATACAGGATACTTTGAGCGTCTACAGCAGATCCTGGAAAGCCCAGGCAGATTGTCAAAAATTCAGTTGGGATTTTGAAAAACAAGATCCACGGTAGATGGATACAAACAGTTGTCAATATACCCCGTGGAGCCATAACGATCGATGAGGGACCACGGAAGAATAACATTACCGGCGGTATCCCGCAGGCACCCAAACCGTCGTCGTAGCTGTGGCGGAGAGCAGAGAAATGCGCATGCGGATCAGTGGCGATTAAATCGACACTCAGAGCAAATAGCGGGAACCTGGACGAAGGGACAAAAGTAGGCTCTTAAAAAATTAGAAATATGGAACGCCGCGCTGAAGTAATGCGAAAGTGGTACCAGGGTGGGCGACGGTTCTAAAACGGGGCTGTTTTTTAGTCTACGGACACACGGTTGCTGCGACGGCAGAAATTATGGTGCAATGGGCATTTTTCAGCCCCCGCAAAAAAAAAAATATATAGATATAAATATAGATTACATAACGAACTTACACAAAACTACAAACTCGAACTATACCCGCATTCGGCCTCAAAATCGTCGTGGGGATACCACAGCGCTAGTTTTCACCACAAACTTTTCTGTGCCCATTCCACTGCCTTTTTTTTTGCAACGCTTTTGTATGCGGCAGAAGGGGGTGTGTTACTAAAAAAATTGTTACATCCTTTCCCGCTTCCTTACTTTCCTGTCAGTTTTTAATACTTTTCGCAATATTAAAGAGTTTTACCTTTTCAACAACACCTTCACAATCTGCTACTTATTTTTGTTTTTACTATAAGCTATCATTTGGCTTTTTTAACATTTACTTTATTCTTACATTTTAATGTATTGCTTCAGCACTTGCTTTGTGTTTAGCTATCATTAAATAAGTTTATTTATCTTTCTTTCCTTTACACTTACTACATTTCCCAAGTCGTTTAATGATTTTAATTAGTCTAGGATAAAGTTTTTGTAAAAACGTCTATGGTGAATTATACAAAGCAGCTGCTTAATTACTGAGCTAAGGAGTGCGAAACAATAATGAAATTGAAGTGTGTTTACAGTTATACAATTTCTGTAATTTGAGATGACTGAAAAAGGAAGAAAAGAAGCAAGTTTTCCAGGGTTGATCTGCTATTAAAAATTGCTTTGGTTATTGGATGCACTTTAATTTAAAAAGAAGCATGTCGTTTTTGCTGCAGTTCTATTTTTTTCTTTCTTTCTTCCTCTTCCTATCTTTTTTCCCCGTGTTCTGCGATAGCAAGGTCAAGGCTCAAGCTACTAGTGGGAGCTAGAAAACTTTTAGTATTTGGCAAAAGGACGGAGTTAATTCCTGGTACCCAATTAAGGTTTTTTTTGTTGGGTCGTCAAACAAATTCTGATAACACTATGGAGACAATCAGTCTATGTGAGGTCTTTATTGGCCGGCTTGTTCAACATAACCTAACCTAGCACTATAACAAGACACTTTATATCCGATCTTTGGTTACACTCTTGACTAAACATCCTCGAACGGAGTTGATGAGAAATATCAATAGAACTTGGTTATCAGCAATAAATCTCTCTATTGAGTTTTCAAGCACACTACCGGGTCTATAATACCGAGACATTATAAACCAAAGCACGTTTCGCCAAAACAAATTTTTATCTTAGTTTCTTACCTTGCATGTTGTGGCCCCACAAATCCTGTGTCATGCGCCGAACTGGCAGTTATTTGAGCATCTGTGATTGCACCAGATTCCATGCCGAGTGGCTGATTGCATGTGGCTAGAAAAAGAAGAAGAAGCAAAAAATTACTAGATGATGGAAAAAATTTAAAACTAAATATAAAACCGAATAAATATGGAAAAACATGTTAAAAATTAAAAGCGGAAAACAAACAATTTCATGCAAGAGCAAGTTTTCAAAAAAAAAAAAGGAACAAATGAAATGCAACCTATAAAAGTTCTACATAAAAGATAAAAGTGACAGCTTTTAAATTTATTTGTCCCTATTTTTGAAGAGCTCATTAGTAGTTCTCATAAAGATGAAATGAACAATTATTACCCAAAGGACTTTAAATGCTTATAATCTTTTTTATAAAATATAGTATTGATTTAATGTAAAAGTAAAGAGCGAATACAACAAACGAACTAAAAACAAACTCAAAAACGAATTTATGTCATTTAAGTCATAAAAAACGCATAACTTGTCAAATGCATACATCAAACCAACTCAAGCGCGCAAACGATGTAAAACTCTAAAAAAAAAAACAGTATAAATTTTCGAGAGAACGACAGCACAGCAGAGTTGCTTTTTTATTTTCATGCCTTTTTTGCATCAGTAGCTACAGAGTTGCAACGACACAATGCAACGCTATAGTTCAATTGAGTGCATCTGCTTAATCGCTAGTCTCATTGATGGTCATGTGAGCGAGTGTAGGAGGGAGGTGCACGAATACTCAATAGTTTGAGTAAGAAAAACAGATAAAAATATTCTACATCGCTTGAGGCAAACAAAAAAATGCCCGAGGCATCTGAGGCTCTAGTCTACCACTGTTTGTCGGCATAGATCGCGTGTGTTTTTCGCATGACGTTGTTTTGAAAGAAGAAAAAGTAACAAAGTGTAAAGTACGAACATGACTGATAATAGACCACAAGACGGGGAGACCTTTGGACAGTGGGGCAAAATGTAAAAGAGAATAATCTTTCGAAATACCTAAAGAATGTAAACGAGTGTTCCGATTGCTTCATCTAATATGGAACTTTCCATTCGAAATTCGTCGATCGCCTATTTCTGCCCATAATGAGTTCATGCGTAGCTACTAAGATAGTCTCCCAATACACTGCTGGTTTGACGAGATACTATTATTGTCTTACTGAAAAATGCTGTGATTTCTTCAGATGATTAACGATGTTTATGATGATTAACAAAAATCGACTTCGAAATTTGCTTTGATGGTACTTCAGTCTCCACTTCTGTTCCGATTAAAGTTCGAATTTGCAGGCATAACTGAAATTGGCACGGAACCTGATGTTCAAGTTTCTCACCCAGCCAGCATTTGTGTCGAGATCTGAGACTGTTCAGCTACAGAAGAGATATCATCAGTCAACGCTTAAAGAGAACAGAAGCAATCGTTTTATACATTACTTATTAAGAGTGGTGAGAATAGTCTTTTTTATAGGAAAAAGGGATTCCGAGCTATCAAATGTGTTTGAGTGAGAGTTATAATCTTGGCATAGACACCGAAAAGGTTCATTTAGTTCGATATTCGTTCTACATTGTTTCAGCAGGAGAGGTTTGAAGTGTCTCGAAGTCCGAGAGGGAACACAAAAGCTTACTTCGTTCAGAAGGAATGGGCTTGAAATTGATCCATGTAGAAGTTTTGTGATAAATATTACACCAAGCATCTATTAGTATAAGTTGGAAGATTATATAAAGTTGGAAGATTATATAAAGAGTCCCATTGAAAATTTTTTAAGGCAAAGAGTAAAAATTGTTTTTGATAACGCGGATTCCAGATTACTGAGCCATATTCTAATTTTGGCCTAACTAATGTTGTAAAAAGTGCTTACGAAGCTTTCTCGCTTAAAAGATATAAATTGACATTCATACAATAAAAAAAACTTCGTAACAAGCATCGCCTCACAGTGCACTAATGAAAAAAATTTATAGAAAAGCTGCTGTAACCTTGTTCGCTTGCAGCAGAACATTGCTGAATAAAGTCTATCTGTCTTTGAGTATGTATGGGAAGACAGATGAGTCTTTAGAAAAACAAAAAATCACTACTAAACTGCTTTTCGTCGTACTAAGGAATTTATTTGCCACTTAAGACAGCTGAGGTATAATGAGGTCTTGTAAGTGAAGGGGTCGTGTATAGACTATGCAACCTCAAAGTTTTGCACGCAATGTATGCCACGTTTGCAATCGGCTTCAAGTGTGGGATAATGCATGTGGCAAATATTTTTTGGTTTTTTTTTTTTGGCTGAAGAAAACTTTGAGTTGCGCGGTTGTGTAAACCCAATTTACAACAAAATTTTGATTTTTGGTAAGAAAAAAAAAGATTTTGAAATTTTTTTTAGTTTTTATTTTGAATTTTTTTATATATGTGTAGGTGAGAAAAATTTTCATCTTTTTAGTTAACGCGCCTGTTTCTTAGCTTTCCGTCTGCCAAGATGCAACACTAGCGTGATTCACTTTGTCTTGTAAACGGTGCACGGATTACACGGAATGCATGGATTGCAGGGATTGTAAAGTCACAAGAACAAAATACACGCAAATATTTTGTGCAATCCATGCAATCTATGTTATGCTCAAACCTATGTATGTACATATATTGCGGTGCAACGAAATGTAGAAAATTAAAATGCATGCTTTCTTCAACGGTATTTCCCTCAATTCTCTCACGAAAAATGTAGCAATTGTGTTTCCTGTCTTTTCGTAGTATTTTGTTAATTCTATGCAAATATTCTGATGTTTATTACTGATGCAAGCTATGCATAACTTCGCAAATGTAGTGCCTTCGTAATATAGCATAGGTTATAAGCAATCCGTGCAATACGTGCACCTTGCAAGACATAGCGAATACCCCTATTATGTTGCATTCATAGGTATCTGTGCCACCGGCTAGAGAACGAACGGTTGTTATAGTTTTTTTAGATTTTTTGTTTTTGTTTTTGGTGTATTCTAAAATCGTTGTTGCTTCAGTTTTGTATTATCTTCAATTCTTTTTTTAGATTCAATTTTTAGTGAATGTAAATGCATATATGCTCTGCCTTTGCATGCAACAGCATTTCCCATGCATCGCTCATTTGCATTCTCAAGCTGCCAACTTGACGGCCAAGCTTTGCTCGCGTAGCTGTTGCTTGCGGCGCGCTGTTTCCTATTTCTGGTTCTTCTTTTTACTAAATTTTTAAAATAGGTATTTTTGTCCCTTCTACGTTTATTTTGTATTTGATTAGGTCTTATTGTTGTTTGGCCTTAATAAATTTTTTGTGTCAAATTTTTAATGAGTTGTGCTTTCACATTTTGTCTTGCACTTCTCGTTAAAGTAATGTAATGCAATTTTTTCCAATTAATGCAGAGCAACTGCTTTCGTGAGTTGACAATGATGGCGCATTTGTTTAAAAGGGTTGTGGAAATTTAAGACTAAAAATATCTACTTAATTGCTTGGTAAACAAAAAATAATTTAAAAGTGACGAGATTTATTAGTACCCAGTGCCGGTGCCCATTTTTTTCTTCCTTACAAGCCAAACATACTTTGACTTCGAGAGGTGGCGTAATACTTTTTTAAGATTGTTGGCAGAAGTAAAATTAAATAAAGACGAAAACAGATTTCTTCTCCTATTCGTATTGGCTTGCAAACCGTACTATAGACAAATCTGTATTCATTTTCGATTCTTATAAGGCTGCTCAATGAAAGCAAGCTTCGATTGAAACAACTTGTACCCTTAAAAATGTCATGGCCTCGTAACCAGGGCCCAAAAGCGTATTTATGTAATGAAGGGAGTCCTTCTTTTTATTTTTAGAAAGCCCACATCTTGTCCTTTTGGCTTGACCCGCTTCTTGCATGTAAGAATTTTTTTCCTCGGGATATTACTGTGCTGCAGGTTGATCACTGCGACCTACAACACCATTTCGCTGCTTTCAACCCTCCAACAATTTCGCCGTAACGTCAACGTCCTCCTCGTGGTTCTTTATTCTTAAGCATGTAAGGATTATTGCCCTTGGAATTTATTTTGTCTGAAACGCAGTTAATTACTGCATGTACCCCAGAACATTTTATTAAGCTTTGTGTATTCACCCTCTCCACCTGCCTGTTTGATTGGAAGATGTAGTGCTGATCCTTCTAGTCCCAATCCTGTGTCGGTATATTCGGGTTCTGACTCTGCAGAAGGCGCTGGAGATTTTGAAAACTTCCTCTAGCCACCTCAAGCTCGCTCTTGCACACCACGCCGAATCAAAGGTTGGAAGCAGCTTATTTGGTTCTTCCCGCATCATCTTGGGCTTTGATCTACTACGTTCCCTTTCCACAGATCTCCACCTTTCAATAGACAAATTTTTGCTACCAGCGCCACTGTCAGTGATTGCTTTGTCACATAACTCAAACTATTAGTTTTACCTCCCTTTGGTCCCTCCGAGAAAGCAAAACTCTTACTTCCATATCCGTTGCTGGCAAATTGCCACTTTTCACGTGTTCTCTCTGACTTGCAGCTTTCGAGGAGGTAGTTGCTATCTCGCTTGGGGTCCTTGTGTCCTACAGCTTTAGACTCACTTGTCTTTCATATGCGGCTGGTCTGCTTTTCCGCCTTGGGAATGGCTTGTCACCTTCAGTCGAGCGTTACCGCCCCATTTTGCTGATCAAAACTTCTTTCCCTTAGTACCGGTTCTACGACCGAGAGTTTCTCGCAGCAAAACTCTTGAACTGTCTTCGACTTCGTGTAAAACAGCGGACAAAGAACGAGCTGCACTTTAAATGAATAGCTTACCTAACCTCTTTAATTTTGCTTTAGCTAAAGCCGGTCAGGAGCACCATTAAGTTGAAGTCTTCTTCAATCGTTCAACACGGTATCCCTTTTTATTGACTTATGCTCGCAGGGCTTATAAAACACATTATTAAACTGGTTTCATACAGTACTTCGTTTTATTGTGGTTCATCTTAAGATTGACTTTTTATACAACACAGAAAAAGAACCCACGAGACGTTTATTAAGGCAAATAATATAAATGAGAATAGCAATATCGTGGAGTTAGCGAAGTACCCACGTAAGAACTGACTTATACAACCCTGAATGGAATCCGACTTAGCTGATATTTTGCCGCGTATTAGTCGCTCGTCAATCAGCTAAGTTGGTTTTCGATCAGTGTATTATAAGTTAGTTTTTACTTGGGTGCCTCGATTACTTCACGTAACTTAGCGAACGTAACCCAAAAACAAAGCACTCGGAAAAGCGCGGCAAACTTTTTCTCTTTGCAACTAATTACCGAATAATTTACGACAAAATGTCAGCTTAGTCGCATTTAGATCAGTGCGATGTAAGCAAGTTAATGGGGGGGGGGGGGGGGGGGGCTGTGCTGACTTTACGTAAACTACGCACGAAAAATGTTTTCTCTTCACAACTCAGTGGCGAATAATTCGCGACAAAATACCGAATTATTAGTTTTTTGATGCGCCGGAGGAGCCTCACTAACTCCACGTTCATGTTAACTAGATGAGCATAGCCATACTACTCAAGTGCTGATTTTGTGATTCATACTATATGACATTCTTACTTGAAAACCACCAATAAATTCTTCACATCATTACTACGATTAACACTTAAGTTTATATACTTTAGAAAAAGTAAAAGCGAAACAGTTCATATGACGTTTTCTAAGCTGCGCTAAAGAAAGGAAGGTAGTCGATATGAGTATATTTGATTAGGTATGCACCATAAACACCTCATAGTTATGTGCGTAAAAATGTATGTAGACAAAAAAGTTACTCTACTCTGCTCAAGTCAACTGCAATTTATTTCAATCTACCACAACATTTTCGTTGTTGGTTTTTATTTAGCACGCAGCTGTGTGCTACTGTCGCAATAAGAAAAACAAAAAAACAATTATTCATATGCGTGAGTATTGAAAAAGGCTAGAACACAAGTCACTTAGATCCATACATGTCTTAATGTATGTAGGTAAATACCCAACCTGTATGTGAAACTGTAGAAATTATTGAAATAAATAAATCCTGTAGTCAAATCGCAAACTTGTCTAAAAAAATATGGAATATTCCTCCTGGAACTAGTCCAGATGAGAACAGATTGGTACTAGTGGACCAGGGGCCGACTTATTCTAAAACAAAGTATTCATGGTGTGATTTTCTTGAAATTTGGTACGGGGGCATTCCTTTGCCTATTTCAATAACTTTTTTTTCGGAAAGGGGACCAGTGGCCGATAGGTTAGAAAAAATCTTATTGGACGAGCTTAACATTTGGGCCTCCTTCCTTTGATATATTGACCAAAGTGTGGACCAGGGCGACCACTGAATGTGTTTTCACAATATGAGTATCAAATATGATGTGCTAAAGATTGTTTTAACAAAGGGTGGTGGCTAAGAAGAAAAGCAAATGGGATAAGCAGAGTTACGAAAAGCCATAGGCAGAAAATATTTAAAAGGTGGTGTGATGGTAGCGTGCTCCGCCTATCACACCGAAGATCCTGGGTTCACGCCCCGGAAAAAGCAACATCAAAAACTTTAGAAACAGGTTTTTTCAATTAGAAGAAAATTTGTCTAAGCGGGGTCGCCCCTCGGCAGTGTTTGGCAAGCACTTCGAGTGTATTTCTGCCATGAAAGGCTCTCACTGAAAACTCATCTGCCTTGCAGATGCAGTTCGGAGTCGGCATAAAACAAGTAGGTCCCGTCCCGCCAATTTGTAGGAAAAAAATAGGAGCACGACGCAAATTGGAAGAGAAGCTCGGCCTTAGATCTCTTCGGAGGTTATCGCGCTTTATATTTATTTATTTTAAGAAAATAAATAAGAGATAGGACTGGAAAAAAAAGGGGTAGAGGAAGAAAAACGAGAGAGGACGAAAAAGGAAAGAAATTGGGAGAAGAACACGGGGATAATAATGGAGTGAGTGTGAGGAAAAAATAGGAAGGAGATGAAGAAAAATAGATGGAGGTTGGGGGAGAAGGAAAAAGTAGAAATATAAGGGAGAAAAATTAAGAGAGTGAAAGTGAGTGAAATATACAGAGGAGAGGCAGGGTTCAAACTGGAAGAGGAGAAACTGAAGCTACAATATGAGAAATGCCTTTATATGCTGGGAGAGAAGTTACATTGAGGGGAGATATACTAAGGACTGAAGGACTATGAATGCGAGTGGGAGTGGAATTGGGAGTGAGAGTAAGAGTATGAGTAGGAGTAGGAATGGGAGTGCGAGTGGAAGCGGAATTGGGAGTGGGAGTAGGAGTATTAGTAGGAATGGGAGTGGAGTGGGACCCAACATTTTCTTAGCTTACCTGGTGTTCTCAAGCAGCGGTCTTATTCGTTTAAGCGATTAAAACTAATTATGGGAAAGGAATTCGAAGTGAGAGTAAGAGTAGGAGTAGGAATGGGAGTGCGATTGAAATCGGAATTGGGAGTGGGAGTAGGAGTATTAGTAGGAATGGGAGTGGAGTGGGACCCAACATTTTCTCAGCTTACCTGGTCTTCTCAAGCAGCGGTCTTATTCGTTTAAGCGATTATAACTAGTTAAAATATACAATAAAAGGAAATTGAGGTGAGAAAGTAAGATAGACGGAGTGGGGGTGGAAATGGGAGTGAGACCTGCAGTGGAAGCGGTAATGAGAATGGTGAGGTGAGAGAGGTGGAGGGAGTGGTTGTGTTAGTCGGACTAGGAGAGGATCAAGGACTATGAATGCGAGTGGGAGTGGAATTGGGAATGAGAGTAAGAGTAGGGGTAGGAGTAGGGATGGGAGTGGGAGTGGAAGCGGGATTGGGAGTGGGAGTAGGAGTAGTAGTAGGAATGGGAGTGGAGCGGAACTAAAAATTTTCTTAGCTTACCTGGTCTTCCCAAGCAGTGGTCTTATTCGCTTAAGCGATTAAAACTAGTTAAAATAGTAGTTAAAAACTAGTTGCTATTACTTCCATGTATGTTTAGCGGCAAACTTATATATAACACAAAATACGAATCACGACCACGACACTAAAGCCATGTCCACTAATGTAACACACATTTTCTAAATGAATGCATCAATGCCACTGTTGGCTACTTCAGCTGTAAGAGCTGGTGCTCTTTTCGATCTGTGGTGTTGATGGTGGGGGCAGTGGTGCCAACGCAGCAGGGAGCATATATGGCGCTTTATTTCCACATAGTTGCACATTCGCCTGACACTTCAAATTCAAATGCCACATATCAAAAAGCAACAATAATGCAAATGTGCGTGTGAGGAGAGGAGAAGCGGTACAATAAATAAAACTGCAAGCGAAAAAATTTAATAAAATGCAACACTGCCAAAAACAAACACTAAAGAAGAAAGCCAAAAAATAACCACAAAAAAAAAAATAAAAACGACAAAAGCGTAGAAAACAATAACAGCAAACACAAAAAATAACAGCAACAAATCAAATAGCACTCAACTCCAATATTTGCTACATGCAACTTGTGATTGCTTCGCAATGTTGCAAGTTACCGCTTTGCATATTTGCTACTGACAAGTTGTTGGTGCAGAAGAAACGCAAGTGACAGCAGGAAGCGGGTAGCGGGAGTTTGAATTGTTCGTTGTCAGTTGGAAAATTTATTTATAAACCTCAAAATGACTTGCGTTATATTGCTGTTTTTTATTTGTGGCAATATTTCGTATACTCTCCTGGCATACCTTTGCTATAGGTTTTATTGTTGTTATTTTTGTTGCTGTTGAATTGTTGTTGCCGCATTTATTTCTAAATGAACGCACCTCTGAGTGACATGTAAAGAAAAAAATGTAAAACAAAGTTTTAATGCCGTTTGCCCTGCCGACTTTATTACGATGCGTCACAATTGAGTCGAATCTTAGTTGTAGGCCAGCAACAAAAAGGTGTTGAGAATGAGAACGAGGTACGGTAGTTAAGTTAGCACTTACAAACGACATACATAGTATCCACAGTATTCTGTATGGAGATTATTTTTTCAAGGTAGTCAAATAAATGCAACATTTCTTAGGCCACTCAAGAAGTAAGGGCAAAGGAAGGGGGCAGAGAAAGGGGAGGACAAATGCAAAACAAAAACGAAATCGAAAGGAAAAGGAAAGGTAAATGGAAAGCAAAGGGGAAAGGGAATTGAAAATGCACAGGGAAAATCAAAGGGAAAGGAAAATGGACAAAAGAAAGACGATAGAAAGGAGAATGGGAAGAGAGAGATAAAGAGAATGAGAGAGAGAAGTAAGGATTTGGAAAAAGAAAACACAAAGGAAAAGAGAAAGCAAAAGGAAAAAAGCAAAATAATGGAAAAAACGAAAAGAAGAAGGAAAAAAAACAAAAAGAAAAGGAAGAAAAATGCAAATGAGAAGGGCACAAAAACAATATAAATGGAAAGAGAAAAATAAAGGGAGATGGAAAAGGAATCTAAAAGATGAATGGAAAAGAAGAGTTAAAGGAAGAGAGAAAGGGAACAGGAAAACGAATAGTAGAAATAATCAAGGGAAAAATGGAGTGGATGAAGCGGAGGGGATTAAGCCGAGGGAACTATGGAATGGCTCAGTTTTAGTTAGAAGAAATGGTTCAAAGACTTGCCTTGCTATTCTCTAGTCAGACCTACAGTACGCTAGTAAACATGAACAATAAAGTGAGTGACATTATTGCTGATCCTGTGATATAGGAAATTAATTACTGAATATAACGGTCACTTTCTCGCCTTCTTATCACTTTTATTATCATCATTATTTTACGTAAAATTTTTGGTGAAGGCTATTGTAATCAACCTCGTAGACCCATGATCTACGTAGATTCAGTTCCTTATCTACTCATGTACATCACGAACGTTAGTTACGGATACTCACGCGTAAATTTCGATCCTTCCTCGTAGATGTAGGTCCTTAGCTAATTCCATCCTCAACGTAAATTACGTACTTTTCAGCAACATGCAGCTCCTATGAAATCATGCAACAAATCGTTGCAAACTAGCAATAAGTATATAAATACGTTGGTAAGAGTAATAAATTTCAAAGCTTCAAGAATGCATCACCAAGCAAATTCATGAAGTTCTTTCAAGTGCTGTGACGCGCCCATGCAAGCAATGATCAATGGTCACTGCTTGCCGTAGCGAAATCATACAAAAGCGTCACAATGCCATAATGACGACCAAATCCCAAACGACAGTCACAGCTACATATTACTCCCCCATGGAGTAACTAACCAACCCAAATCAAGGGCTATACCGCAGGCGCTTCCGCTCTGTTTATGTGATTGAACGTAATTTACTACAAGCAGACATGACAATAAGACGAAAATGAAATTGATTGAAAATGAAATGCGAAGTAAGAATCAAGGAAAAACAACAACAAAGTTGCAGTAAGAATTTCTAAAAGGGCAGAGATTTGATAGATGCGTTTAAAGCAAACAATGCACAATGCAATGCGCATGCGCAACCACTACGCCTCTAACTTTGGCGACGAAGACAGCAAAGACGATCAACCAAACAATCACATGCCGCAGTGAATGTCGATGATGAAGTGATTTTACATCGCAAATAGACAAAATGATGGATCGCTGTAGGTTGTTGCTGCTTGTAGCTGATTGTTTGTATTGAGGGACTGTCTTCTAACCAATTGTTTGGTTTACCTCTTGATTTGGTATCTTCTTCACTACTAAATATCTATTTACTAGCGCTCCCTATACCATAAATTGTTTTAAATGACAGTTATGTTGAGAAATAAGTCATTTGACGTAGTTTGTACAATACGACGGCGACGAATCTAATTAAATACTCGTACATTGTGTTCTGAGTCGCAAAAATAGGAAACACAACTATGAAAGTATGTCTGATTTATGATCACTTTCAGTTGTTTTGTAGTACTTCTGTGTACGTGAGTTTGTGCTTTTGCATTAAGGAGAATGTGTTTGTTGTTTGGCAGTAAGGAAGTTAGTCGGCTCTGGTAATGAGGAAGCAGTTGGGTTGAATCTAACAAAAAAAAAATATTTCAGCTAATTCTTACGTCTCCGACAGTCAATGATGGATCTGTTTTGTGTCATGCGCGTGTGCCCTTTTCCCCTTCGCTCGTAAAATCAATGTGCGATCAACAGTGCGATCATCCCTAAAAACTGTCTGATAGCATGATGGACATGGTCGCAATTAGCAATTACGAAAAGTTTGGCAAACAACGTATTTGAGAAAATAAGTTTGAATAAGCTCTGAAGAGATTTCCTGTCTAAGAAGAAATTTCTGTGAGCATCGTAATTAGTCGCTGTCAGTCCGTCTTCCCAGCTTTGCTAGTATCTTCGAAGCGGAAGTTATGGGTATATAGAGAACGTATATGGTCCTGTTGGAAAACTCGGTGAGGAGGCACCTTGTGTGCCTTTACTCAAATAGCCAAGCAGCGCTCATTGGCGTTTAACTCTCCCATCAATTCTTTTAAGGCCATCTGCAGTTGGAACCGGCCGTTTCAAGCCGCACAGGAACATTGAGGACAACGAAAAGGCGGAAAAACTTGCAAACATTGCCGCACTGCTATAGGTGGAGAGCAGAGGACATACAAAATAGGTTAAGGAGATAAATTGTTGGGATCACTGCCACAATCACGGGATACCGGTCGTTCGGCCTGTATGCTGAGAGAATGGGAATAACTTTCAACAGCCTTTGCAGAAATTGCATCGGAAAGGAAGCAAAGAAACAGTCGCATATCACTGTGTGCATGCCCAACCTTAGCTCACACTAGGTTTATAACTATGGGCAGTTATATAATGCTGGAACTTCAGAAAGTAGCTAAACGTTCGCAAAAGATATCAGCCGTTTTACCGACCAGCCCTACATAAAGAGCAGTGATTTCAACAGAATGTGCATAAGAACGGCGCTCCGTGCAATACTTGGGCTAGTATTTCTCTATCCACACGTCACCGCAATTAACTGACCAACCAAGGTGAACCTGGATCGAATAATTTCACTGGCAGACATTTATGTCCACTAAAAGTACCCTCAGTGAGTGCCAGGTAGGAGCATATTCTTCTAACCTGCCATCGCTTTGGACATTCTACTTTCCCATATGTAACACCTTCTTAAAGAACGCATAGTTTCATTCTCACTCCCGCCTTTCTGATAGATAACTCTTTTTTTTTCATCCCAGCATAGCCTAACAGAGGCTTGCGACTTCTCTGTAGCACAATTTGATGCCTGGCAAGTGTGGGGCACCAAAGCTTTTCCTTCGCTATCCCTCTTAAAGAATCTCATCGAAATTTCAAGCGAACTATAATAAAAAAAATAATAATAATGGAATCTGAGGGAAGTTTCTAGATAACCAATATTGCGGTATATTGATGGGCAAGAAATTTTTGACAGATTTCACTATCGATTTTCTTAATTATTTTGTTTGGAGAGATTAAGCAAAGGATGGTACAGAAATGTTAAATTTTGTGATAGCTGTCGACTTCGGCCATTTTCGCAAAAAATTGCTTCGTGTCTGAGAATTCCCGCATTAAAAATTTAAGATCTTTTAAATAAGCGAGGAATTGAAGGACTATCCTATTAGCTTTCCGTTCTTGCAACGGTGCAAAGCAGAGCTTTCCGTCGAAGGCTTTGTGTTTATGAAGTTGAGTGTCTCTTACTCAAACTCTCTGAGCCTGTAATCTCCGTGTATGTTACCAAGTACTTCTGTTGGATTTATTGCATACCAGTCCTCTCCAAAAGAACTTTAACTCAGCTCATTAGCAACTCTTTTAACGTTTCTGTTCATATCTATGCCATGCTGTCAGACCTGATCCCGTATTACGTGTTACGATCCGTGATCGACACTAATTTTTTAAATCACAATAGCTCTGAAATGATGGATAGGATTATTTGCATATGCGAACCAGCGACAAATAGTACTCGTTAGATCCTCAACTTATTATATTTTTTAGAAATAGTTAGACAGTTGCATAGTTAACGCTTGATTGAAAATGGTTTTCAGTCACTGCCCGTAACCCTTAATATGGGCCCTGTTTTCGATCATTGATTGATGCTCAAAAGGATACGTTTTCAGCTTTCAATACTGAAAATCCTAATAACCAAAGTTTAAGGAAATAAATATTAAGAACAATCGAGCAATATATTAATTGATATACTCGCTTTTTTATGACACACTGTAATTCCCTTCATTTAATTTCCTGTGAAACAATTTAAAAACCAATAACCATTTAAGCAATAAACAAGTTATGTTAAAAATTAACAGCATATTTATTTTACGCTTTCATAATGTTTATATTGCCAACGGCAAACATTTATTAATTTGTTTATATGAAAATTGCAAAGTACTCATTAATAAGCAACGAAAAAAAAAGCACTAAGCAACACAAAAAATAAACTGGACACAACGCGAGTATTGTAAATGATGTGTGAATGACAGACACATAAAGATGAAGAAGAAGAACAGCAATAAAAGTTCAACAAATTAAAGCTAGATACACAGCGCTGAAGAAATGCTAGACGTTTCGTAAAGAAAACGTACAACAAATGCGTAAAAATTTTCACATACTTCAACTACTATTTCAAATTCAAAATATTTTAAACTGCATAAAGTATTCGGTTTGAATTTTAAGTCGAAGTCTTCACAAAACCAAACGAGAAATATTCGGAAAAAAACTCTCAAAATATCACATACTCCTTTTTCTATTACTCTTTTTTTTATTTTTTAGCCTTTACTAAGTCTGATAGTAAATTTTAGTGAGACATATCTCAATAAAAGTCAGCGAAAAACATCGAAAAAGAACTCCGAAACTCCACCGTGGTGTGATGGTAGCGTGCTCCGCCTATCACACTGTATGCCCTGGGTTCAGCTCCCGGGCAAAGCAACATCAAAATTTTAGAAATAATGTTTTTCAATTATAAGAAAATTTTTCTAAGCGGGGTCGCCCCTCGGCAGTGTTTGGCAAGCGCTCCGGGTGTATTTCTGCCATGAAAAGCTCTCAGTGAAAACTCATCTGCCTTGCAGATGCCGTTCGGAGTCGGCATAAAACATGTAGGTCCCGTCCGGCCAATTCGTAGGGAAAATCAAGAGGAGCACGACGCAAATTGGAAGAGAAGCTCGGCCTTAGATCTCTTCGGAGGTTATTGCGCCTTACATTTATTTTTTTTTTTTTATTTCATAAACCATTTTCTACTAGTTTCTTGAGTTAGTTTTGCATTTAAAAGGCTTTAGGCTCGGTAAAGTTATAGAAGCCATAAGATCTGCATGATCTCCCAAAAAAGTATTTAAATCTCTAGGAAATTGGTACGCTTTCCACTCCTTTCTGATAAAGTAAAAATTCACAAGACTTTGTTGTGAATGTCGAATTTTTCAAAATCCACTCAAGATGCTCTCCGAATTTCATAGACTTTCTACTATCTAAAGGTTTTTTCTACGCTCATTTGGACATCTGATGCGTTTGCTTTAAATGAAAAAATTACTATAAAAAACACCCCAAATATACATACATACATATGTTGATCCGGATGAATTTAAAAACAATAAACTTAAAAAATCAGCCAAGAAATACAAAAATACTACTACTTTCTACTTCTAATTCTTCTTCTTTTTTCAAAACAAATTTTAATTACTTTCTTCACAGATTTAAAAAACCAAAATTTTTGCAAAAAAGGCAGTTTTTTTTAAACAAAGCAAGGTTCACGCAACTTCTACAACTGACAGATTTGAAGAACCAAAATTTCCTTAAAAAAGCACAACCTTTCAAAATAAAACAAAATTAACATAATTTTACTACTATTTTTAAAACTAATTTTAACCAACATACGCCCTTCGTGACAAATTTAAGAAACGAAATCTCTATAAAAAAGCTCTAAATCAGTTCTTTTAAAATAAAACGAAGTTCACATAATTTCTTCTACTATTTTTAAAATTATTTTTTACTTTCTAACGCTCTTGACAGACAGTGACAGATTTAAAGAAAAAAATCTACGGGAGAAAAGGCCCAAACGCCAGTTCTTTAAAAATAAAAGGCTTTCAAAAAGTGTAATACACTTTCTACTACCATTTCATTCCTCTACATTTTCTACTACTATTTTTGATAAGTCAAAATTCCCATTCAAAAGCCAAACTCTAATTAAATACTTAAAAGGACGCCCATAAAAATGTCACAAATTTTCTACTACTGTTTTCAAAATTATTTTAAACTTCATATGCTCTATGTGATGGATTTAAAAAAGGTCTAAATCAGTTCTTTTAAAATAAAACAAAGTTCACATAATTTCTACTACTATTTTTAAAATTATTTTTTACTTTCTAACGCTCTTGACAGACAGTGACAGATTTAAAGAAAAAAATCTACAGGAGAAAAGGCCCAAACGCCAGTTCTTTAAAAATAAAAGGCTTTCAAAAAGTGTAATACACTTTCTAATACCATTTCATTCCTCTACATTTTCTACTACTATTTTTGATAAGTCAAAATTCTCATTCAAAAGCCAAACTCTAATTAAATACTTAAAAGGACGCCCATAAAAATGTCACAAATTTTCTACTACTGTTTTCAAAACTATTTTAACCTTCATATGCTCTATGTGATGGATTTAAAAACCAGAATTTCCGATGAAAGTCAGAAACAGTGCTTTAAAATTAAAAAAACACTTAAACAATTTATTACACTTTCTTCTACTATTTTATACTACTATTACAGAAGTAAAACCCTCTTTAACAAACAGCAGTAACAAAGGAAAACTGCGAAGAAGTTTCATGCAATTCCTACTACTTTTTATAAAATCTTCCTAATCTTCAAAATGCCGGCTTGTGAAATTCGCAAATACAAAAGATCATGTACATAATTAAATGCATCTATCTTGTATACTAAACTTAAGCGCTAAAAAAGAAAACGTATGCATGTAAAAAATTGCATTAAAAACTCTTTTCCAATTAAATCGATGCATAAAATTAAATAACAACATACTCATTAAAGCCACCAAACGATGTTGCACGCATAGCCGCGGTAAGACTTTCGAATATTTAGGCGCAGAAGAAGGATACCATAGACAGATTTACGCGACGGGTGGTGGTATTCATAGTGAATGGTGTTTATCTAGAAATGGGGACTGCTTTGGGTCTGCTGGTCATCCTTCTATGTACATAGCTTCTGAACCGATGAGTGGTTGTATGCACTCCACAGGAATTGAATATGGCCACATTTTTGCTAGCAATAAACCACCCGCGGTGAGCTTTTTTCACGCACGAGCTTCTTGGCGGCCACTGTGAGACCAAATTGTGGTGGCTAAAAATACCAATAAAAAAACTTAAATTTCTCTAAGCGCTAGATGTGCAATTTGATGTATATTGGTTATTGGTGGTTTAGAGAACGAGTAAATAGATGGCAATAAATCAAAAACTGGAGAAAACAGAAATTGCTGAGAGCGTAAGAAATAGCTTATGGTGGTGTGGGAAATGGAATTTTAATGCAGAAAATTGAACATTTTCAATATAATTTTATTAATGCGGCCATAATTTCATATATGTACATAAAAGATAAGAAAACGCAGTTCATAAAAGCGACAGTTCGTTGAATCATAAAGAGCTCCATTATAAGGTGGGAGCATGGACTCGCTTCTCAGAGAATATAAATAAAACAACGAGAAGCAGAACATATTTTTTCTATGCATGACTACTTGAAGGGTGATTTTTCCATAGCAACAACCTTTTGGACGTTGACTTTTTTTTATTACAACTATGAGGAGATGTGATTGAAGAAACACCTAAAAAAACAATATTAGGAGCAAGTGTTTCCACAAAAATCCAAAACAATTACCGAAACAGCTTGGATTAATTACAATCAGAGAGTGCTGACCTACAATCAGAGCTTAAACTTAGGCGAAACTTCCAATGATAACGGGGCCTTTCTTTCATTCCGGACTACGCTACTGAAGTTTGTTGCATACTTCATAGATTAAAATGATACAATGAGTCCTTCCTCATACTGGAAGTTGTGAGCACAGGGCTAGAGCGGTTTTGGTCTTTGTTAAACGTTGGAACTCCATCACCCGTACTTTATCAAAATGCGTTGTACCTCATTGGTAAGACCAATATTGGAATCTGCGCTATCAAATTCATCGTGATAAATAAGAATGGGATGTAAAAATAATTTTTTCTTTTCGTGTTGGGAGATCTGCCATGGGAACCAGATCGAAATCTTCCTCTTTACTGTAGCCATCTAAAACTTATTCAGGAGCCCACATGACAGAGTTGCAGAGATATGCTTGGTGTATTTTATATGTATGGTAAAACTTATGAGAGGGAAGGTAAACACCGCAGCTCAGTAAGATTATATTCAACATCCCTTTTAGGTCTTTCTAAAATTTTAAACCACTTTCCTTGAGCACTCGCAGATCTAATTTTGAACTGCGTGAACTTTTTTGTTTTCTGTGACATGATTTCCTCTGGTGATATTTCACTAGTTTTTGAGCGAATTTTTCGCACACTTATAATACAACATACAGACAGGCAACAACTTAAAACTTGGTGGCAAACCAGTATGGATTGTCACTTTTCAAAGTGGTTTACAATGAGAGAATTTTTGTGCCTTGCTTTGCGCTCTCTAACTCACTGTGCTACCCAAACAGAGGCGTATATAGCTGCCAATTTAGGTTGGCGTAGAGCATCATCATCACAAAAAAAGCATAAAAACATGTTTTTTATTTTAATTTTCCGTTCATTTTTGTGGCTACGCTTCAATGTCAATTAATGATGCTTCTTTCTGTTTTGGCGCAGCTGTTGCACCCACTGTGCGGCTAAACTATTTGGTGGCATGATTGGTTTCCTGTTGATTGGATTGGCAGCAAAAAGCAAACGTAGAGTAGCACTATAAATGCTTGCACTGGAGCAGGCGGAGGGAGGAGAGCATAAGGCAGCCAAAGGAGAATTTAGCTACGAAAGAGGCTGGCTGTGTGTTTGCCTGATGCTGTGCGACTGGCTGATACTGTTGCTGTAATTGTTATTGTTACATTTGCTATCGATTGTGAAGCAGCCACATTCGATGTCATGCTGTGTATTATTTTCAGACATCACATACACATTGCTGCTCGCTACTTGCACTGGTTGCTGTTGCATGTGGCATGAACACGGAATTATGCGGCTCGTCGCGTCATGCCGGCAAAGAGTTAAAATTAATGTTCATGCGTTGCTGATTTTCAAGCTCTGTGAAGCATCGTTCTCCTCTTTTCATCTCCTTTATTAGAGAGGTAATTCTTTATAACAGTTTTAGCTGGAATTTGTTGAAGTGTTGCACACACACCTTGTGGCATGGTCAATGAACTTACTAGAAGGCAGCTGGTCAGTGAATTGATGCCGAAAATAGTTTGGATTTCGTTAATACCGAAATTATAGTGGAATAAAAGGCGATACATTTTTTTGGGGTGATTGCGGAAGGGGTCATAATTTCTATTTTTTTTAATTTTTGGTGCTATTTTCTTGTAATAATACATTTTCTTATGAAAATCTAGGTTTAATTTTAAACTGTGCATACACAACTTTTTATGCATACATATATATATATATATCTCAATTTTAAAATAATGGTCGTAAAGAAACTCAAATTTCTTCCTTCGCACTGCAACTGGGTATACATATTTTTTTCATTAGTATAATCGCGTTTGTCATACTTATTTTGTGTCTTAATAAAGCCTGTAACAAGAATACATTTGTGGCGGTGAGCTGCATCTGGTATACATGATTTTAACAAATGGAATGCACTTACTTTTGCAGTGTAGTGACTGCTTATGGTTTTTTAATTTGATCCAAAAAAATATTTTTTTTTTTTAATTCGCAACTGGGTATTTGTAAATTAGATTTTTATTAAAAACGTCTGTAACTTTTCTTTTTTGCAACTGGGTATATTACATTGTTTTTTTTTTTCTAAATTTCAGCTTAAACAAGTTTATTTTAGTCGGTTTATATTAACTCAAAAGATTAAAACAAGTTTCGATTTGCCGCTGCAACTGGGTATTTTTTAAACACAGTCTTTCCATTGAAGTAAATTGTATTTAAAACTTATTCTGTTGGAACTGAAACAAGTTTATAACTTAAATTATATACGACTTTCGGAGTTGTTGCTGGCTATAAAAAAAGTTATTATCAAATAAAAACGATCTGCATCAAAGTAGGAGTTTTATAATAAAAAAAATTAAAAAAAATAAAATCAACCAATTTTCAGCAGTAAAAAGGAAATATGTACTTTTTTGCAACTGGGTATATAATTTTTTAAAATCAAATTCTATCTTAAGCAAATTTATTTTAGCCGTTATTTAAAATTGATATACAAAAACGAGTTTTGATTTGCCACTGCAACTGGGTATAGCTTAAACGAATTCTTTCCATTCAAATAAATTGACTTTGAAAATAGTTTTGTTTTAACTGAACCAAGTTCATAACGAAAATTGTATACGATTTTCAGTATTGCAACTGGGTATACTTTTTTCATTTTATGAAAAACGTACCTTTATATCAATTTGTAAATTTTTTCATATAAAAAAAATTTAATAAAAAGAACAGCATTGCAATTGTTATATAAAATAAAATTTACAGCAATAAAAATTCAAATAATACTTCCACACAATAAAATCTAAATATACTTATATGCAATTAAAAATTTGTAATCTAAACAAATAAAAAAATACTCACCAACATCGAAACAATGCGCCAACGGCACCACCTGCAGCGCCACTGTGCACAGTAGTGCAATTTGTAGTAATCGTTGATAGTTAAAGTTATAGTTGCGGGAAGAAAGGCACTGTTGGGAAAACATTTTGCGGGTGGTGTTTTTATTATTGTAGCGCGGGTGAAGTGAATTGTGTTGCAGGTTTTGTTGAGATGACGTTGAAATTTTTCTTCTTCTACTTATTGTGTTGATAGTTGTGGTTGTTGTGTGTTGTGTAGAAAATTGCATTTTGCTTGTTTTGTGTAAATTTTTGTTTAGTATATTCGAGTGGGTTTTTAGCTTAATATGTGAAACTTTTTTTATGTTTACATTGATATTTTTTGTTTCGTTTTGTCACAGTTTAGCTTTTGTAGAATTAAGTGTTTTTTGTGCTTCTTTAGTTGACGAAAAAAACTTGATAATATAAGAGTAGGTAGTGTTGATTTTAGTTAGCTCTGAAAATAGAGAAAAAAGAAAGCATATTAGATGTATGGCATATACATCAGTCTAATTCTAATACATATACATTCATTACATACATAATACATATCTTAGAATTAAAACTAGTTTGTTGAAACAATGCGATAATCTCTTCACAGCCTGCCCTATGCTTATCTTTTTCTCATCTCTATCGTATATATGTATGGCACATTCGAAAATAAGTACATATATCCTATCGAACAATGAGGGACTGGTAATGAGTGCTTTTCAGCCTTCCATTCAGTGGGTTTGAAGAGTGCCGTTTCCAAACGGTGCCGTGTTGATCGCTATCACGTACATTCCGACAGCAGTAATACTAGCATAATTAATAATTACAAAAAAAATACCTTGCTTTGTCTTTGAAGTAGGGAGAGTAGGAGATGATTAGAAACAAGTCCTTTCCAATCTCCTCAATATAGGGACTCAAGAACTCGGCCCGTACGATTGCCAGTTTATAAGAACGGGAGGAAAACCCTCTTTTCATATGTAGGAAAACCAGTTTTCTGGTAGGACAACGTCAGACGGCTATGCTAGTACTTAATATTTCTTTAAAGTAGCTTTAAATAAAATAACTACCTAACAGCTGCATTCACGTACCACATTATCCAACTAGACTCATAAATTCTCAAAATATCGCTTTATTTCGAAATGGTTGCCGCATATGTAATGTGCAGGTCAGCTTTTTTCTCTACCTTTCATTTTCTTTCTACTGCTCCATTTTTTCTTTATAAAACTTTCAACATTGTTTAGTTCTAAGAGCAACAACGCAACATTATTGCATACTCTATAAATACTTTGAGCAACACTCGTTCTAACATATACTCAATTTAGTAATTTTTAATCCACCTGTACACATTTTCTTCTTGCACATCCCCTTCCTACCTTAGTAAGTATCTGCTTTTTTGATTTTGTTTTCTACTTTCTTATTTCGTTGCCTTCCTTTCCATCTTTTTCCACACACTTGCTTACTTTTTCTATTTATTTTCTTAAACTTTTTATCCAGAATAAACTTTTTTAGCCTACATTTGTTTTTTTTTTTCTTGCCATATCCACTTTTCTACGTTAACATTTTATTACCGTCAAGACTGAGAAGGATATAAATTTTTACATTTTGTTTTTGTTATTCTTGTTAATTTTGTTGTTGTTGCAGTTTTTGAAACAAAATTTTAGTAGCTAAATTAAAGCGGAGAAGTAGCGAAGTCATCATGAATGCTCTCGTTAGCTTCAGGTAAACATATGATATAGAAACAAAAGTATGCGACGGGGGACTAACGAAAGTTCGTTAGAGATTGCGATGTTTAAACTGAGGAGTATAATTATCCAAGCGATCAATGTCGGCCTTGTACGAAACAAAGCTTATGCTATGCAGCGATTCGCCAATTGATCTACCCGCTACTTAAGGATAGTTGCCAACCGCCTTAGATTAACTGAAATACTGTCAAGTAGTTAGAAGGATATTGTTGTGCTACAACGTACCGATCGAACTCAGACAGAGTGAACAGTGCTTCCCTTGAGAGCACCCTTGGTACACTATTACCTGTTAAAATATGCCAGAGCTAGCCTTCGTATGGTGACCTGTATTAATTTGACGTAGTAAGCAACATGCCAAGGCCTCTGTTTAAGGCACGCATTGGGTCTTATTACTTATCTCAGTAAACCTCATTTTAAAATTGTTAAACTAGTACTATGTTAACCTGTAATCTAGTCACAATCAACCTTGATAAAGATATATGATATGAGTATTGAAAAAGCTCAGTTAACGTTTTAAAAACGGGTGAACAGGCCTCTCAGGATAGTCTAAAAGCACTTAAGTAACAAAATAGTGCACTGAGGATGGCCCAACGCTCTTAAATGTCTGCACGTTTTGAGCCTAAATGCTCTTATTTACACCGTAAATAGTCCCGTATATCTCTGCAAAAAGAAATTAATCGAATGGTATGCATTTTTCTCGTGAAAATACAGTTCTAAATCTTTCTTAGGGAAACAGCAGAAAAATCAATCGCAGAAGTAAAAGTCGTTTTAGTCAGTGGTCAACAATATTGAAACTATGGCTGTGTAAAGTAAAATCATCGTGGCGGTGGCGGTTTGGTCATTGATTAACGAGCAACGAGGCAAGACATATGCACGTATTTGAGTACAAGTTGAAAACTATCTTTGTCTCAACTTGTGATATAGCATTTTTCGTCATATAAAAAAAAAAAACATTTTTTTTTAAACGCAATGATTTCCAGCCAATTTTAAGCCACTGTTGACAAACAACGCTTGATACTTGAAAAGTATACTAGTTATCAGTTTGTGCTCGAACTGCCTCAAACCCAAATATTAATCGGGTGGTTCTGATGCAAACGACTATGATAACAGCACAGAATAACGGAACATTTCTTTGGGCGAACTATTATTACATCCCACATTTGCAGCAATTGTATGTAAATGGAGCAAAGCGTTGGTCAGATGTTGATGATGACTATGACGCTTGACTGACTGCCATACTACCTCACTAACTTAGCGCCTAATTGTGGCGGACTGGCTCACTTGCTACACTTACATTAAAATGGGCAAGCACGAAGAAGTCCATTCACATAACACAAATGACTTGAAATGGCAATAAAACAGGTTAGCTGCTTGCTTGCGACTAAGGCTATTTGTTTTTCGTAGCTAGCGCTCACACATTGTACAACCTACATTCACTCCCGATTTCTAAAGGCATAATTTACTCTGGATGAGTATTTATTAAAAAGTGCAACAGTAACAGAGAAGAAAAAACATAATAAAAAACTTTGTAATGGAAAATTGTAAAGAAAAACCTAAGTAAAGGACAAAAAAGCGCAGGCAACACAACGGCTGTTTGCGCTTCCAGATCCGGCTATGAGTTTAGTCGAGAAAACCTCATTTGTGAAATTGTAAAAAAAAACACAAAAAACTTGGATGAATAACTAAGAAACTGGACAGAAAAAATAAAGGTTGACCTTAGGTAAACTGCAAAACTTTTTAACGATACACACACATAAATTCACATATGTAGTTACGCTTGTGGAAGCGCAGCGCCAGGACTTGAGTAATTCGTTTTTATACTCAGCTGAGCAGAGGTCACAGATTATATTAACTTTGTTCGCATAACGGTAATCCGTAACGGCATAGACTAATCGAGATAGATATAGACTTCTATATATCAAAATGATCTGGGTGAAAAAAGAAATTCATTTATTTCATTTCATGTCCGTCCGTCTGTAAACACGATAATTTGAGTACATTTTGAGGTATCTTGATGAAATTTGGTATGTAGGTTCATGGGCGCTCATCTCAGATCGCTATTTAAAATGAACGAAATCGAACTACAACCACGTCCACTTTTTCGATATCGAAAATTTCGAAAAACCGAAAAAGTGCGATAATTCATTACCAAAGACGGATAAAGCGATGAAACTTGGTAGGTGCGTTGACCTTATGATGCAAAATAGAAAACTAGAAAAACTTTGGACAATGGGCGTGGCACCGCCCACTTTTAAAAGAAGGTAATTTAAAAGTTTTGCAAGCTGTAATTTGGCAGCCATTGAAGATATCATAGGATGAAATTTGGTATGCACGTTACTCCTATTACTATATGTGTGCTAAATAAAAATTTGCGAAATCGAATGACGAAATGCCAACTTTTAAAAAATTTTTTTTTTAAGTCAAATTTTAACAAAAAATTTAATATCTTTACAGTATAAAAGTAAATTATGTCAACATTCGACTCCAGTAATAATATGGTGCAACAAAATACAAAGATAAAAGAAAATTTCAAAATGGGCGTAACTCCGCCCTTTTTCATTTAATTCGTCTAGAATACTTTTAATGCCATAAGTCGAACAAAAATTTACCAATCCTTGTGAAATTTGGTAGGGACATAGATTCTATGACGACAACTGTTTTCTGTGAAAATGGGCGACATCGGTTGAAGCCACGCCCAGTTTTTATACACAGTCGATCGTATGTCCTTCCGCTCGGCCGTTAATACGATAACTTGAAACTTGAAACGATATATCTTAACTAAACTTAGTTCACGTACTTATCTGAAGTCACTTTACCTTGGTATAAAATATGGCCGAAATCCGGCTATGACACGCCCACTTTTCCGATATCGAAAATTTCGAAAAATGAAAAAAAAATCCATAATTCTATACCAAATATGAAAAAAGAGATGAAACATGGTAATTGGATTGGTTTATAGACGCAAAATATAACTTTAGAAAAACTTTGTAAAATGGGTGCGCAGGGCGAAATCAAAAGCCCTTGGAATCTTGGCAAGAATACTGTTCGTGGTATGACATATATAAATAAATTAGCGGTACCCGACAGAAGATGTTTTGGGTCACCCTGGTCCACATTATGGTCGATATCTCGAAAACGCCTTCACATATACAACTGAGGGCTACTCCCTGTTAAATCCCTCATTAATACTTTTAATTTGATACCCATATCGTACAAACACATTCCAGAGTCACCCCTGGTCCACCTTTATGGCGATATCTCGAAAAGGCGTCCACCTATAGAACTAAGGCCCACTACGTTTTAAATAATCTTTAACACCTTTCATTTGACACACATGTCATACAAACACATTCCAGGGTTACCCTAGGTTCATTTTGCTAAATGGTGATTTTCTCTTATTTTGTCTCCAAAGCTCTCAGCTGAGTATGTAATGTTCGGTTACACCCGAACTTAGCCTTCCTTACTTGTTTTCTGTTTGGCGTTGACGTTAAGTAAAATGAAGTTGAATGAAAAGCGTAGCGTCAGCATGAATGAAAATTGCATGAAATTGCCACATGGTACATGCTACATAAGCATATATGTACATACACACTCATCTGCACATACAATACTTTATATTTCATGCACATTCATTATGCTCCATAATAGAAACGCCTCTCTCTTTTGGTTTGCTACCAACGCCATATGTTGCTCCAGGCTTTACTGCTTTCATCAGACTCGCGCTCGTTTCCTTGACTACATTGTGGCGGCTTAATTGAACTTTCTAATGGCATATGCGGGCTACTTCAATATAAGCATAAATACATATATATATCTGAACATTAGACCATATTATAAACAAAATAAGCTGACCGTCACAAAGGGAAATTTTCTGCTCCCAGTCATGGTGAAAACCACACAAGGTGGCAGCACAGTGACATACATACAAACATAAATAAAAACTCCATGTATTTTTTTTGAAAATCGAACGACTAATTATATCAAAATCGTACTGCGCCGGAAGTTGAAGTATCAAATCATATTAAAGAAGTACCAATCAGCTGATTTCCGGCTGTCACCTATTCCAGGTTCCGCCATGCTCCCAGTATTTCAGATATTTTAACGAGCTTTGAAATCAAATTCTGTTTATATATTATTCTGTTTTAGAGATGTTCTCGAGAGCTTCATAGAGCTTCGGAAAACTATTCGGTTAAGCTACATGTCGGGTACAACTTCCTTTCAATTAGTTCAGGGTTTTTATTAACAATAACAACTTATGAACTAACAAAGGAAGATGTAAATTGAATTCAATTCAAAATAAATCAAACTTCAATGATGAAAGTTGAACTAGGCAACTATCGACTTAAGAAAATGTTCGAATTCATGAATTTAACAATTTAGGTAAATGAAAAAATATATCAACGATGATTTATGTTGCTATATATAGCTATGCATATGCATGACCGCACTTATGCACGTATGTATGTATGTATATGTTTTGGGAAAAATTTACAAAATATATAAATTTGAAATGAGATACTTATCGCGTTGGCTTAGATGTGCTGACGCTGAAGATGAATGGATATACCGCACATTACGTAATTAAGGTGGCCTTGGTCGCCGGATACTAGGATTTTCTTGACAACAGCACGCAGATGCTGTAGCCAGTAGGCGATGCGACTTTTCAGACATAGATTAACTGACACGCGGG
The DNA here is from genome assembly GCF_040869045.1 of Eurosta solidaginis. Classification (NCBI taxonomy): domain Eukaryota; kingdom Metazoa; phylum Arthropoda; class Insecta; order Diptera; family Tephritidae; genus Eurosta; species Eurosta solidaginis. The sequence goes on from NC_090320.1 coordinate 17,014,309, forward strand.
GTAAAGTATACTTAATTTTCTCTGGGCAAGCAGTTTCACAAAGGGTAGAAACTTGCAGCATTTCCTGCATAAAGGGGGTTTGAAATCTTTATTTTTCGATACCGCCTAATATACAATTACTTGCTTCTCTGGATATGTGCTGATATATTTTGTGGGCTCAACGATATAAAGTGTTGGCTATCGTCGTTTCTAGGGCGTTAGCAATTATCAGAGTGAATGTAATATGTATTTATGAAAAGAGATCTAATTGCGGAGCAAAGTCAATTGTAGAAATTCAAGAAATTTGATGAACACAAAAGACTCATCATAAGGTTATTCGTTGAGAGTTTTGATCGCTAAAAGTGAAGTCAGGTTATATTCCACTATCAGATATTTTTATAGAATAATCGAGCGCTATACTTATCAGCCAGCATTTCAAGCTCAGCGCACTAACATATTTCGCATTGCGTTCCCTTTATCTAACCAGAAATATCGCTGTGTCTTTTTCCTCAAACCATTCTATTTACCATTCGCTGTACCCCTCCCTCTCACTTACGATAAAAACGTTTTTTTGTTTGAAATTGGGTTACCGACTGATCTGGAAAAAGGATTTCCAACCGCCAAATTTCAAGCGAATCGAGTCTAAGCAATATTTTTGTTTGAGATCGGTGTTTGACCCCCGAGGCGCACAAAAAAAAATTGTCCTACATATACCGGTCCATGAATAAAGTACTGGAGTATGAACTTTCAAGCAAATCTGATATAAAGTATCGGAGTCGTCACAACTGGTTCAGAAAATATGTGTGTGATATAATCGATTTAGTTTGTCTGGGAGGGGCAAGACACAGGAGTTCTTTGAAATTCCCAAAGCCCCAAGCTTGACAAGAATTTCCAAAATACAAATCGATATAAAAGAGGTAGACCGACACGCACCTATTTTAGGGTAAACTTTGCTATATCCATCAAAATTACTCAAAGTCTAAGCAAAAACATGACGAAGTTTTATGAAAGTCTAATCCTAAGTAAATCTGAGGGAGACAGATTTCATTGCAAACTTTAATAAGGAAAAAAGCACAGTATATCGTTTATTCTGTTGTAAGCTAGTTAGAGTCATAATTTTATATAAACTAAAGATAAGACCTTTTTGAACGCTGGAATTCAAACAAAAGAAACGGCGCAGCCTCCTTGATGATGGAAAAAGGCAACAAAACGCGTAGGAGAACAAACTAAAACATTGTATTTGCCTATCGTCCAAGATCAGTTCCCGAGAACTTTGGGAGGAGATTTTGGTTGTTCATTAAAGATATGCTCAACTAAAGTACTAGAACTATCGCTTCTAGTCGTTTTTCCGAGGAACAAATTTGAGCTCCTCCTTCCATCCTAGATCCGCTGAAGAGTGAAAAGCTAGACGGACCTAAAAAATTATAACTACAGCTAACATCGACATGGCACGACTGTGACTATCTAATAAATGTTTGTATATTAACTTTATTGCAAGCAATATTTTTTAACTTTTAAAGTCAGCAAAGTCATAAAAGCTTTGCATTCACCGTACTTCTTATTTATTTACTGCTGCCTTTAAATGTCGGACCATAGAAAAAGATATAAAATATATACAATAACAGCAACAACGTGTGAAACCGTAGGAGTCAATGCCAACTATCTACAAATAAAATATATTTATAAACTTGAATACCCTTCCGACCCCAAGACATACATTAACTTACCAGCCGCTTAATGTAAATGCAAGTGCAAAATATCTAAACCATCTGTTTTGTGCGCTAGTCACTTATTTTGTATGTAAGTACAAAAGTGCCTGCATGCCAATACGACCTGTCTCAACTTTCAAAGGTAAAAACGCCGACAAATAGATGAGGCAAGCTGAGTTGGTGCACAGGTAACCCACAACCAACTGCAAGAATAAGTGGAAGTAAGAAATATGCATGCAAAAAGGAAAGCAGATATTTGGAAGTAAGGAGCGCTCACAGTAAACGAAAGACTCGACTTCGACTGAGAGCTTTACAACAATGCTAGTTTTAAATGTAGCAAGCAAATCTACGAAATGCATCAGCTTTAGCATGAAATTGGTCGTTCTTCACTGCCTACCTTCATAAGCAGCCAAATGATACAACTCCAATACAACTTCAGCCAACTCAAACACAGCACAAAAAAATCACATCACTATCACATTTGCAACTAAGATGTAATTGTGATAGGACACGACCGCCACTTACATGGAGTACGGGTGAAATGGGCAGTGCATTGCCTGCAAAAGAAAAACTAGAGATAAATGACAATTTCGCATCGAATGCTCCTTTTGCTTCCAGCATTGTTGACAATCCACCTCAATCCAATTTAGCTGCCATCAGCTTTGATCGCTTTAAACCAAAGTTCGCCAACTAGAAAGTGTTTGCTTTGAACAATATGATGACAATATTGTTGTTGTTGTTCTTATACAGTTGTAGGCTTTTGATTCCAGCTGGAAAGTTGCAATTAAACAAAGTGTTATTGGCAGTACTTTGTTCCATCACTAGTCTCTTTTGATCTTTTTTTTTTCTTCTGAACTTATGCTGTTACTGCGCTCAGGTTTATAGTTGAGCCTCTGAAAAAAGAACACAAAGTTTCGTAGTAAATTTATTGGCTGGGAATGCAATATTGCAGAAGGTATGCACGTTTTTAACAAAAAAAAGATGATTGGAAAGCATTGGCGTAAATAGAGGTGCAAATTTGGATCCGCTTTTATTGAAGAAGAGATATTCGTTTAGTAGGGAGTATTTTTTAAATATTGGGTATGGGGGAGCTTGCTACTACAGACGACTTTATATAATGGCGAATATTAGCAAGTTCAACTCATCACTTTGCCGCTAGTAAGTAACTGCTGAGCGACAACAATAACCGTGTAAGCAGACGAAATAATACAGCCATGTAGGCATGCAGTCGGCTTAAGGCGACGTTAAATAAACTGCATACACATGTATTTAGTCACTGGGAATATGATATAATAAGCAAATATTCGAGAAGGCTGTTCGTGAAAAGTTTAAACCCTGAGAGAATGAGTCATTTTGATGTTTACATATTATAAGTGAAGCACGCGAATACATTTGTTTATGAAATTCCACTGCCGAAGTAGCGCTGAATAAAGAGCATTTTTATACATGGAATATTAAAAATAGCTGCAGCTTTTCTTGCTTCTTCCCCACAATATACCCAGGTGAGCATTAAAAGGTTAGTAGGTTCGAGCCTATTGAGTTTTTCCAAATACTGAGGGACTAGTGCAGTTCGACTTTTTCTTCATATTGTCAAAATTTAACAGTAAACAAACCACAATATCATTCTCGGTTCTAAATCCGTCATTGTGCCATACATTTGTGCATTCTTTGTGGGGAGAACTTTTATTGATTAGTGAAAGGACCACAATATCAGCAGGGAAAAGGCAACAGCTTTTGCAATTGATTCAAAGCCTTTTCTCCTCGGAGTGGGATTTCAAGCCGCACTACCACAATGATAAACAGAGCAGATAGACCAAAGCTACGTTTTGTTGTTGTACACCTTGCAGACACAAAACCTTTTTGCTATATTGCACGCACGAAGGCTATACGTTGTTGTTGGGCAGTTCTATAGGTTTTTGAATTGCTATATTTTTAGAAGCACAATAACTAATCCATAAATGTTAGTCCCCCCTTACAGAAAAATAATTGAAGGGATTTATAGGGATAATCGAAGCAGCAGCCTCTTGCCCCTTACGATGTTGCAATGCTTCATTTTTCGATTTAAAAATTAAAAAGGTTACATTTGAACACGCTCAAAAAGAGAGGTTACAAACGATTCAGTTGTATTTCCCAATTACATATTGATTTTTCTTCTCTTTAGCGTAGGCAACACAACGATGAGGCTATCAAATGGATTGCGAAAGATCTGAATTGAGCTTACAATCCCTTGAATCCATATTTACAAATCATTTTTGGAATAGAATATATAAAAAATAATTTTCATTAGGTGGCAACCTTTTATTTTTCAACGTTCCTTCTCTTACCATGCAGCTTTTTTACTTAAGCGCTTTTACTCTTGCACACTGTCACGCACTGGCTACGCACATCCAAATGCAGCTCTTCCACGACGTTTATAATAATTTATAGACAAATCTTTTTTACTACATCCAATAATGCAATATTACTCATAGCAAAGCATTGCATAGTATAGCACGCTGCGTGTGTGTTTCATTTTCACACAGTCGTCTCACGGCTTGTATTTTATGCTTCGTATGTTGCATTTTCAGCGAATAAGTGCTAAATTAATAATGACACCCATGATGCAGCGAACATTCACGCAAATACGCATGCCGTTACAAGGCTAAATGGTTACTGCTACTCATGTGATTGTGCGCGCCGGTGCAACATGTCCAATAGTATGGGCTGCTTTGTTGGTTGTGGTTGCAAGTTGTTCTTTTTTCGTTTTAATGTTGCATGTTATTGGCAACTGTGTTCTGCTACAAAGTGCCCGTAGATGCGCTCGTTTGTAGCATGTGGCTTTGGGCCACAATTTTTAGCATTGAATGTTTGCTTGCAGCGGCAAGCGGCAGCTTTAAACATTTGTTGATTTTCCGCTTTTCTGCGTGTATTAAACTTTTTTTTGGATTTTTTTTTCATTTTGTTACAAAGATTGCTTTCCGCTGCGCCGGCTTTGGTCTTTTCAAAAATTATCACTTTATATCGTTGTCGGTTTATTTTTGCCTGCCAGCGGTTTTATCGTCGGCGCTTGTAATGGTATCTACTTTTGGGCACTTTGTCATGCTGATGAGCTTTGGTTGTAGGATTGTTTTACGTACAACTGTCATCAAGTTTCGTTTTATTTTTATAGCCTGACTTTGTACATTTGTTAAACAATTTGCATAATTTTATTCCTTCCTGTTAATTTTTTTCTCTTTATATCGTTTTTATTTCTTGTTTACATTTTCATACTCTTGACATTCGTTTTTTTCTTCTTAAGCTGCTATAAATCCTGTTTATCTGCATATCAATAACTAGCACGTATAACGGCAAAGTAGCAGACGTCTGTATTGATTAGAATTGCCGTTTTTTATTGATTAACCAATAAATGACTACCTCCGGCATCATGGGAAGTCCATTATGTCATATTTCATGGCCTAGTTGCAATCGTAAATCAAGTGCAGGAGGTTGAGGTTGCATGTGAAGTTTGCTTTTGATTAAAGGGTCGGCAGTTGTAGATCCGAAGCGCAGGACTTATCAAGGAAACATGGGCGTATAACGTTTACGGCCTCAAAGAGAGCAGGAACAAGTTTGATTGAAACTTTTTCTTGAAAAACAGGTTGGGCTTACGTAGAGCTTAGTAAATCCAACAACAATACAAAATTAGACATCTGACTGAATTTCCGACGATGATGCCCCGTAAAGCGTAGAGAGATAAGCACCACAGCCTTTTTCACTAAACCACAATAACATCGAATCTCCAGAGACTGTGAAGCAGCTGGAACAATATTATATAGAAATCAATACCCACAAGCCTTGGGACGCGACCGCAATCCTCAGAGTGGAAAAACCCAAACTATTGTGACGAATATTAACATCACTAAGTGATAGTCGCATCCTTAAGCCGATACTAAGCAGCCACTCGTATGTACGTAAACAAATCAATCATCATTTACACATGTACATACATACAATGTAACAGAGAGATACTCATAAACACGTGTTACCATTAGCGAAGTAGTACTCACATATACAGAAGCATATGGCTACAAACTACAAATATACATGTAGATGGCTGGTAGCCCAGCATGAAGTTCACGAAATTACTAGACCTTAGTAGAAATAAGCGAATGAAGCAACGGAGAGTATAAAATCAGCACAAGCTGAGTAGTCAAGAATCAGTTTTGATTTAAGCACGCTATTGGTTGTGCAGTTAAGTGCTATTGTGAAGTACTCTAAAAGTAGTCTAATAAAGATCATTTTGCATTATTGAATATTGGAGTTATTTATTCAACAGTTTATCGATTCCAACGTTAGCAGAAGATTTGGAGTAAGCGGAATTTCCCTAATTTCGTTACACTATTATAAACTCGAAGTCCCTAATGCACCCTTTTTGACACCCATTTCAATGTCCGAAGACTTTGCCCAGCACGTTCAGGAAAACAGCACCATTAAGTTACTGACCCGATCATCGGGAGAACGTTTTGGCATGACCACTTTGAACCTTGTAGGTTATCCAACGCTCAACTTACATGAGAAACTTGTGTTATCTAGAGCATCGCTTGCTAAATAAATATTATTCGCCACGTGTAGGTTAGGTGAACAATCCAGAGGGTTGCGCTTCAGAGAAACTCAATACATAATCATTTACTTATATCAGTTCTTTTTTTTTTGAAATTTCATGTCACACCGGCAAGTTCCGATCCGTTCGGTCGCGCAGTCACAAAAGTGACTGCGATCGGCAGGCTATTGCCGTTCAACCACATTCTGCCTTACATTTGTTTACGTGTGCCTTACTAATGCAACCCCAACATAATGCGAGGTTATGGACTATTAGTCATAGGGAACCCGTCTTTAGAGTCAGAGGAAGGAAGCGGCCCCACTGCACTGGACCAGGTGGAAAACGATTCAAACTCCCCTGGTGTGACCAATTGGCGCTTGGTGATCATTTATGACCCGCTTTGCTAAAATAACGTTTTTCGGATATTTTTTGCATTTTCTCCAAGGACACTTAAATTATCTAAAACGCTGTAAGTCGGACGTTCGCCATCTTAGAAAATGTTTTGATATTAATTATATTTATTTGACGTATTAAGAAAAGAAGTGCAGTATCCCTGAAGAAGGCAGAAGACAAAAAAACACGTGAAAAATTGTTTTTGCTTTAATTCAAGCGGTTAAAGGACACATTAACTAAAATTACATGTATGTAATTAAAATATTGGCACAATAAAAAATATATCGATATTCTATGTATAAAAAAATAAGAGCTCATCGATGCACGATCTAAGTACTCCTTGGGCAGCGGGCCTCGAGAATCTAGAACATTAGGTCACGTACAGCACCTTGTCAGAGTCTTCAATGGCTTTGAGGCTTTGGTATGCTATTGGAAGCTAATAACAGTAGATATGCTACATGCTTGTAAATATTGCACGATTCGAGCCATGGCTATTACGAAACTAGTTTTGAAGAGACTATTCTTAAGAACATTAAAGGTTTGTGCACCAGTTTTCACTTGCGTTGGCACTATTTGCTGTTACTACGTAATGGCTTTCTCGGAAACAGAAAATTCCCTATATGTGCTTAACTCTCATCTATGATAAAGAAGAATGAGACAAACTAAAAGGGAAACTTTTTGTTGCGACGTAGATAAGACTTGTATGATTTAGGGCTTCCGAATAGCTTATTGCGGGGTAGATTTATACTTGCGAAAAAGAATTCGCATTCAAGCATTACATAACAGTTCAACCACTCAGTTGCCTACATATGCGCATCTGTTTATATATTACGTCTTAGAAATAAAAAATAATAATTTTGCATAACTCCCTGCAAATGTCCCATTTGATTGTCATTTTGACAGCTGTCAAAATACAATAGTAAAAACAGTATACGTAGTACACACACGTCAATGACGTTGTCAAAGTTGTCAGAATTACTGCAAAAACCCCTTAACTGAAAGGGGATGATGACAAAAACTGAGTAACCGGCACATTAAATCCTCAAGAATATTAATGAAAATACTTATATTGAGATAAATATACAAGTAGTGATGTGCGTCATCGATTGAACAAGGAAGCGGTAAATCCACAGGGTGACGTACCCAAAAAGTTTTGAAAAGGTAGTTAGGGATTGGAATATAATATATAAAATCCTAAGAAATGTCATTGCAGAATAGTAGTAGCGATATACGAGTTCAGCGAGTTGTGAAATTAGCACAAGAAAATAACAAAAAAAAAAAAATCGTCTCAAATTCATTAAAGTGTAACTGTCATAAGTGACACTTCGTTTGATGAGAGATCTAAAGAAAAAACTACTTTACATTGTTTGACAGCGCGGCTGAAGAGCGTGAAATTGTGTGCAACGGATATCTGTGCATCAAGCTGTCAAGTTAGCCTAGCGCCCCTTTTTTATTAGGAATATTAATTTTTGCTTCAATTCCGCCCTCTTATCTCATGCGTTGCAGTACAGAAAATGAATAAATATTTGGTTTTTTTGTTTTTTCAAATTTTCAATTTATTTATTTTGTGGGTTTTGTTAACATGACTGTTTTGTTGGCATGAAACACATTTCATATATGTAGTTACATGCTAGGTATCAAACTTTTTTTTGCAGGGGAACTAACGAAAGATCGAGAGAAAGACTAGAATCAATTTATTATTTTGCTTCCATGCGGAGGGAGAGAGAAAAGGAAATTGAGAGAGGAGGGAGGAGAAAAGTGATTGAAAAAGTGGGATGGAAATGGAGAGGAAGAGGAATAAGGGGAGGGGATTTAGAGGGAGAGAGAGAAGAGGAAGTAGAGGGAGATTGAGAGGAAGAAACAGCTAAAGCGAGGCTGAGAGTGAGAGGTAGCTTAGAAGCCTATACAAGGAAGCAAGGGCAGAAAAGTTGTAGAGTAAGATCTTAAAACTTCTTTAAGGTTTCCACCTTTCTATTGAAAAGCTATTTCAGGAGATAAGTGGTGGCTAAAGGCAAAGCCAATGTTCATAGAAAGATATTGGAGATAAATGAACTACAACTTTCGAGTTGTGTTTCGTGGTACATACAGATCAAGTTGGCTGGTTTAAGATAAAATAATCAACGAGAAGAAAGACACTTCATCGCACTGCAAGAGGGTCTTCACGGTTCGCTTTTCTAGTCAAAACTCCAATTGTAGCTTCCAATGTAAGGTCTAACGACTTCATATTTATGCCATGGTGCAGTGACCCAGCATGATATTTATTCGAAAAGACCGTAACACAACTCCCATAGAAACTAAAACCCTTGCACTTGGACTGCAGCTCTTGCAGTTATCAGACTAAGATCGTATCTCAAGAATAAGATAATATGCAATAAAGTTATGCGGAAATAGCAAATCTCTGAAGACAGGAAAAACACCGATATAGAAATTTTTTCAAAAGTTTTGCTGTCCAATAAAATAAAATAAAATCTCGATTCGTACCCGCGTTCTTAAAATAAATCCAAAAAAATTAAATAAAATAGAATAAAATAAAATAAAATAAAATTTAAAAAATAAAGATAAAATAAAATATAATAAAACAAAATCAAAGGAGAATAGAATAAATTAAAATAAAACGAAATAAATAAAATAAAACGTAATTAAATGAAATAAAATAAAACAAAATAGAACAAAAAAATAACATTAAATTAAGTTTAAAAAAATATATAATATAAACAAAAATAAAAAATAAATATTAAGTAAAATAAAATAAAAAAAAATTAAATGGAATAAAATAAAATAAATTAAAATATAATAAAATAAAATAAATAAAATAAAACAAAACGTAATTAAATAAAAAAATAAAATAGAACAAAATGAAATAAAATATATTTAAAAAAATTTATAATAACATTAAAAAAAATATTTATGGGGTATTTCATTCCATTTCGACCAATTTTGAACCCGACTCCTTTAGAAATGGCTGAAAGTGGCGGAGTGGGCCGAGAATTTTTTTTTTTTTTTAATTTAATTGAAACAAAAAACTTTAAAATTTTTTGTATTTTTTCCGAAAAGTACATTTAAAAACATATTTAAAAAAAAAAGGATCCCAAACGGTCAATTTTTGAAAAAGTTATAGCATTAAAAAAAAAAACCGTTTTTTTCAAAATATTTAAAACTTATTTTGAGTTGGAAAACGGTGTTTTTTCAAAATGCTATAACTTTTTTCAAAAATTGACCGTTTGGGATCATTTTTGTTTTTAAATATGCTTTTAAATGTACTTTTCGGAAAAAATACAAAAAAAATTTTAAAGTTTTTTTTCAATTAAATAAAAAAAAATTCTCGGCCCACTCCGGGATTAGTGGAGATGATTGCAGAATTGATTGAAGTTTTTTATGAGAAAAAAAGGCGAAATTCGAAAAACCTCGAAAAACTGAAAAATTACAAAAACAAAACTTTAAACATTTTTTTAAATTTTTTCCGAAAAGTACCTTTAAAAACAAATTTAAAAAAAAAGATCCCAAACGGTCAATTTTTGAAAAGGTTATAGCATTTTGAAAACATAAACGGTGTTTTTTTAAAAATTCATAACTTTTTTTGAGTTGGATGAAACAATTTGAAAAACTTCTGAAAAATGTCTTTCGTAAGCTAGAAAAAGAAGAAACACTTTCAGCCAATTCTAAAGGGGTCGGGTTCAAAATTGGTCGAAATGGGATGGAATACCTCATATATAAAAAACTAAAATAAAGATTAAGTAAAATAAAATAAAACAAAATAAAATAAAGTAATATATAATAAAATAAAGCAAAAAAAATGAAATGGAATAAAGTGAAAAATAATAAATAAAATATTAAACAAAATCAAATAATAAAAAATAGAATAAAACAAAGAAAAGGTGACATCTGTAGTTGTTGATATTCAACCACCGGACAAGCCCTAGTTTTAAGTATTTTATCAAACTCTTGTTACTTCCCACATATACGAAAACAAATAAAACTATTTATTTTAAAAAGTCTGTTACCTTTTGTATCACATTTGTTTGTCTATTGAGTGCAACTGTCAATGCATGCAAACAACTGGCAATCGTGTTATCCCAATAGTACTATTTACGGGCAACTGTGGTGGCACAAGTGTCAATTATTTGTGTTTTTTTTTTCTTGCTACAAAAGGGAGACGTAACCCACAATACATTTTACTTTCAAATCTACTTTTTTTTAACTTTCCATATTTTTGAGGCTCGAAAAACTGATTCACGAAAGCGAATGCGTATGTTCCTCTCTGCTACAGACGCACAACCACCCACTCACTCACTCACGCACGCATCACATCAATTGGTTAATTGATCAATTCAATTTGACACACAGCTTTTGCGATCATTGTATTACTACTTTTGTAATAAACGGTAAATGTGCATACTTTTTTTTTATATTTTACTACTCAACACTTAGTTAGCAATTGCTCGATTGTTGACGCTGCCTACTGTCGTCGCCAGTTTTCGGTCCTTTCATTATCGAAAGTCTATTCAAGTTTATAGGCTGAGTGTGTAGACTTTATGTTATGCTATGTTATACATGCACTTACGATGATTACTTTAAGCATTGTCAGCGTTATGTTGATCCAGAGCGGCATATGAGTAACGATAGTTATGTTGATATTTGCTGACAGCTGACAGTTATCAATTGTTGATTCAATTGGTTGTTATGCAAATTGTCATCAGTCAAGCAGTTAGTCAAGTCTATTATTCAGCAACTGGGTGAGTTCGTGACTTGACTGTTTTTTTTTTTTTTTGTTTTTGTTTTTTTGTATATAGCGAGATAGGCTATTTGGTCAGCAGTAGCGCTGCTCTTATACAATCACTGTAAATATTAGCTACTTTTTCTAGTGCCACTTATTCGTGGAAAAGCCAAGATTTATATAGAAAGCATCTACTTAATTAAATAATTTATGAATACTTGGAATTCTCAATTATTGTTTGGTGAGATTCATTTTTGTTGACGCTTAAGAAGGAAGTATTATCGTTGATCCAATTATTTGGTTTTTAAATTTTTTGTGACTTGTTGAAATTTGTTTTACATATTTTGTGGTGACTAAGAAATGTTTGATGTTTACTTCCTTATTAAATTTGATTTATTTCTTTTGTGAACAGGGCTTTGATTTGACATTGAAAAAATTCAAGTTAATTATTTCAAGTACATAGAAGAGCTAATATTGATGGCTCAAGTTATTAGTATATTTTAGTTTCCTTCCCAGAATTTTACAAGCAAATTCGTTTTTTTTTTTGGCGTACAGAAATCTTTGTTTACGGTAAGAGCGAACACAGTATGTAAATGTAAGATATGTGTAGGCGCAAAATTAAGAAGGGTATGTTGTGAATGAGTACTCCAGAGTGTAAGTTAGTTCGGGACAAGTGCAGGCGTAATATGTAAGATAGGAGAGATTAGGTTAGGTTAAACTGGATGTTGCGTGAGGACCTCACATAGACTGAATAAGCAAAAAGTGTTAAACGATCAAACTGATAATTCTATCAAAAACTAAGACCTATGTTATAAAATAGCACCGTCCTTTGGAAAATACTAAAAGCTTTCAAGGATCAATGCCAATTTCTGCTAATCGATCTGACAGTTGAATTACTCCTTATAGCTGGAGACTAAGCGTGGCAAGCACAGGGCACGAGCACGAAAAGTTCTCTATTGATTCCTCCTACAACCCGCATTTCCTTCATCAGCTATCACTGACTATGCCTACTTTGTCAGCAGATGACGCCTGAAGACACTTTTCAGTCAGAGTAGCCGTCAAGAGCTTACAGTCCTTTCGTTTTAATGATAACAGTTACATTATTAATCCAAAGTTGTAAGAGTTGCTCATGATTTTCGACACTTCACAGTACAGTGCTTGGGTGCACGACTTTCTGGCGTGTTCATCATATGCAACTCTCGCTTTCTCTTAAACTTGCCCAATGTGAGGTCCTATTAAGGTGGCAGACACACTATAGCAAACAACAATATTATATATTAAATAATTTATACCTCATTTATTGGCAATTTAATACCGCAAAAAAAAATTTAAAGCTGCGTCCGGTTCCGAGAAACGGGAGTATCTGCTAGCTTAAGACTCAAGCCAGCAGACACTTCGTGAAAACACGACCTACGACTTCCGAACGACTTGGATAATTGATATTACATTTATTGGCAATTTAGTACCGCAAAAAAAAATTTAAAGCTGCGTCCGGTTCCGAGAAACGGGAGTGTCTGCTAGCTTAAGACTCAAGCCAGCAGACACTTCGTGAAAACACGACCTACGACTTCCGAACGACTTGGATAATTGATATTACATTTATTGGCAATTTAGTACCGCAAAAAAAATTTAAAGCTGCGTCCGGTTCCGAGAAACGGGAGTGTCTGCTAGCTTAAGACTCAAGCCAGCAGAGACTTCGTGAAAACACGACCTACGACTTCCGAACGACTTGGATAATTGATATTACATTTATTGGCAATTTAGTACCGCAAAAAAAAATTTAAAGCTGCGTCCGGTTCCGAGAAACGGGAGTGTCTGCTAGCTTAAGACTCAAGCCAGCAGACACTTCGTGAAAACACGACCTACGACTTCCGAACGACTTGGATAATTGATATTACATTTATTGGCAATTTAGTATCGCAAAAAAAAATTTTAAGCTGCGTCCGGTTCCGAGAAACGGGAGTGTCTGCTAGCTTAAGACTCAAGCCAGCATACACTTCGTGAAAACACGACCTACGACTTCCGAACGACTTGGATAATTGATATTACATTTATTGGCAATTTAGTACCGCAAAAAAAAATTTAAAGCTGCGTCCGGTTCCGAGAAACGGGAGTGTCTGCTAGCTTAAGACTCAAGCCAGCAAACACTTCGTGAAAATACGACCTAAGACTTCCGAACGACTTGGATAATTGATAATACATTTATTGGCAATTTAGTACCGCAAAAAAAAATTTAAAGCTGCGTCCGGTTCCGAGAAACGGGAGTGTCTGCTAGCTTAAGACTCAAGCCAGCAGACACTTCATGAAAACACGACCTACGACTTCCGAACGACTTGGATAATTGATATTACATTTATTGGCAATTTAGTACCGCAAAAAAAAATTTAAAGCTGCGTCCGGTTCCGAGAAACGGGAGTGTCTGCTAGCTTAAGACTCAAGCCAGCAAACACTTCGTGAAAATACGACCTAAGACTTCCGAACGACTTGGATAATTGATAATACATTTATTGGCAATTTAGTACCGCAAAAAAAAATTTAAAGCTGCGTCCGGTTCCGAGAAACGGGAGTGTCTGCTAGCTTAAGACTCAAGCCAACAGACACTTCGTGAAAACACGACCTACGACTTCCGAACGACTTGGATAATTGATATTACATTTATTGGCAATTTAGTACCGCAAAAAAAATTTAAAGCTGCGTCCGGTTCCGAGAAACGGGAGTGTCTGCTAGCTTAAGACTCAAGCCAGCAGACACTTCGTGAAAACACGACCTACGACTTCCGAACGACTTGGATAATTGATATTACATTTATTGGCAATTTACTACCGCAAAAAAAAATTTTAAGCTGCGTCCGGTTCCGAGAAACGGGAGTGTCTGCTAGCTTAAGACACAAGCCAGCAGACACTTCGTGAAAACACGACCTACGACTTCCGAACGACTTGGATAATTGATATTACATTTATTGGCAATTTAGTACCGCAAAAAAAAATTCAAAGCTGCGTCCGGTTCCGAGAAACGGGAGTGTCTGCTAGCTTAAGACTCAAGCCAGCAGACACTTCTTGACAACACGACGTACAGCTCCCTAACGACTACAATAATTTATACCTTATTGATTGCCTAAATGTTTCGTTGTCCTGAAAAATATTTTCACTATACCAAAAGGAAAAATTAAATTTTATATTTTGCCGACCCTAATAAATATAAATTATAACTTTCGAAAATCAGTGAGTTGCATGTTACTGATTACTCAAAACTTAGCAACACTTAACTTGACAACACAAAAACAATCAACATATTGATGCAACTAAATTTACGCATTACTTAAATCATTGTATGCGCGGTAACATGTACATTGTACATGTGTACATATGTATGTATGCATGTATGTTCATACGTGTTTTCGCGAAGCGTCTGCTAGCTTCAGACTTAAGGGCCCATTACTGATACTTAGCATAGACTTGACTTGACTTGGCGTAAACTTGGCAATTTAGCACCGATTATACTCCACTTAGCGCATACACTCTGGCATCATAATCAATAAGTGTCAATCTGTATGTCAAAATGAAATGGAAACAAATAAATGGCTTCTCAAAATGTAAACGTCACTTAGAACTTACATAGAAAATCAAAATTCAGCAGACTTCTAAGTCAAGTTAAGTGTTGCTAAGTTTTGAGTAATCAGTAACATGCAACTCACTGATTTTCGAAAGTTATAATTTATATTTATTAGGGTCGGCAAAATATAAAATTTAATTTTTCCTTTTGGTATAGTGAAAATATTTTTCAGGACAACGAAACATTTAGGCAATCAATAAGGTATAAATTATTGTAGTCGTTAGGGAGCTGTACGTCGTGTTGTCAAGAAGTGTCTGCTGGCTTGAGTCTTAAGCTAGCAGACACTCCCGTTTCTCGGAACCGGACGCAGCTTTGAATTTTTTTTTGCGGTACTAAATTGCCAATAAATGTAATATCAATTATCCAAGTCGTTCGGAAGTCGTAGGTCGTGTTTTCACGAAGTGTCTGCTGGCTTGAGTCTTAAGCTAGCAGACACTCCCGTTTCTCGGAACCGGACGCAGCTTTAAATTTTTTTTTGCGGTACTAAATTGCCAATAAATGTAATATCAATTATCCAAGTCGTTCGGAAGTCGTAGGTCGTGTTTTCACGAAGTGTCTGCTGGCTTGAGTCTTAAGCTAGCAGACACTCCCGTTTCTCGGAACCGGACGCAGCTTTAAATTTTTTTTTGCGGTATTAAATTGCCAATAAATGAGGTATAAATTATTTAATATATAATATTGTTGTTTGCTATAGTGTGTCTGCCACCTTAATAGGACCCCAATGTGATTGGGATGTCGATGAAGCAAGCTTCGAGAGATGCGCCTTTTTAGCTAGTTCGCTTGTTCATTCCCATCTCCGTGGCTACCAATACAAAAGTTGAAGCGGCGGCAGTTTAAGCAATTTTCTTACAATGTTGCTGCTGCTTTGGTTACGGCTACTACACAACGCTAACGCCACAGGATACTACAAAACTAATTTCTTCCATTACTTTGGAACCATCACACGTGCATCGCCTCGCCGCCATTTAGGCACCAACCATCCACCTCTATTGTGACTCTTAAAGCCCCTTCGAAACGCATGTACGGAATAAGGTAGTCTGTTCGCAGTATTCGATGACGCTACTCTACCATGGCCGTGTGCCCTGCGCTCAAGCTGCGTCGAGGTATTGAGTCTCGTTGTAGTTGTTAACACTACCAGTCTTCAGGAGGAGAGGTTTGCACAATGGAAGACGGTGTAGTCTTGCGAAAGTATGCTGATATTTTTCTCCCCATTAGCTGTCGTTCAAGAAAGCTAACCAACCAACACTGGAAACTAACCCAATTGAAAGTGTCACATTCACTTATATACATATCTACGTATGTTCATACATATATAACAATAAGAATTAAAATTCAGCGTATTTTAATCTCTAATTTAGCGTTAAATTCTCTTTTTATTACCGGCACTTTACGAAAGAATAGAGCAAACATAGAAATGTTGAACAAAAAAAATAAAAAAAAAAAACTATGCAAAACCGGAAAAAAGTCAGCAAACAAGTAAATTGTATTCTTCAAGGACTAAAAATTGCATTTTCAGCACAAAAAAGAGACGAACAGAGAAAATTGAATGAAAGGAGGCAACACGCACACAGCCAACAATACAGAGCGGTAACGAGGAGATCAGGAGTTGGAGTAAGGAAAATTTGCATAAACACATACAAAAACCTATGTATGTAAGTATACCAAATTTATGTATGCATATATGTATGTGTGAAAATGTGCAAGTGTTGCTACAACTAAAGTGCGAAATGAATGAATAAATACCAAAAGAGCTAGGCGAAAAGGAAGGATTTGTTATAGCTGTCTTCGTTGTCGTAGTCTGTAGTATAGTTTTAGGCGCCAACGCTTGATATTGAGTGGTTTGGTGCAAACTACTTAAGCGCACAAACCATAGCTGTTAAACTACAACAAAACACGCCCACAAATCACATATATTCGACATAATGCAAACACTAAATCATACATATTTTCTTATATACTATATATATGTATGTATGTATGTATATTTATGTAACAACTAAACTAGCTGCGTGAAAATCGTTTAATTTTTGTTTTTGCTTCTTTGCTAGACCATTTAGTAGTAGCGCATGTGTATTGGTTGGAATGTAAATATGTATAGAGTAGGTTGAGTGTTTTGCTTGAATAATTTCGCTTCATTTTGGCACTTGAATTGAGCGCTTAGTGTTTGCACGTTGCGCTTGCGGCTATATATATATGGGCGTGTGTGTCTGCTATGTGGTAGTCAAACTGTGTATTCATTAGCATACACTAGCGCGCACTTTATTGAATTTCTTTGCTACTTGGCTTTTGCTTTACAGATGGAATGTACGTAGACAGTGTAACACTATGAATGGATATATTTTTCAGAAATTGCACAGTGTGGTGTGCGAGACAACAATAAGTTCTAATTTTGCTAAAAATATTTCTAGAAGCTAAGGCAAAAGCATTCACTAAGTTTTTATTAAATCATCCCAGTAACTATCTTCAATAAAAATTCTGCACAGATAGATTTTCATATTACCTTAAATCTCACAAAGAAACTTTTTCAACAATGCTCTCCAGTAATAGGATAAGGAAATACTTTAATACCGTCAACGCCAAACCAAAAATATAAAAACCAATAAACCCTTGCGTATTGCAAAATGCAAAACTAGTTTTAAAAGACCAAAACGCTGTTAACTAAGCAGTGAGCTTTCAGAAAAAAAAAACACCATAGAAAACAAGTTTCAAAAGCAACAAAACGTCTTTCAAGCGTTAACAAGCTTGCAAGTTTGAAACAAAATTTTACTCCATCTGAAAGCTTGCATAATACCTAGAAGTTTGAATTTTTGGAAGGCAACTGAATTTTAAGAATTATGAGTTTGAAGCCATAAAACAAACCGAAAAGTTAAAAACACTACCAAAGTTTGCAAAGAGTGGTAATCGCCTAAACAGCTTTTCGCATACGCAAAGAGCTTTCAGCAAATAAAGCAACAAGTTTCAAAAACACCAAAACGTCTCTCGTATAGTAATGGGCTTTCAAGCTTAAAATACGAGCTTATTTTATCTGAAAGCTTTGATGACGCTTTAGGGTTTTGTTATTTGAATAGCAGGAATGGTATTTCAAAAAATTTGAGTGGGAAGCTATAAAACGGACAGAAAAAAATTAAAAACTACGCATCTAAACAGGGCACAACGAGTTTTTTGTTAACTGGAAAGCTTTGTAATATGAAAAGATTTTTAAGAAAATGCCAGATCCATAAGGACGCGGAAACGCCTTTCATCTTTAAAGAAAAGTTTATTTTAGCTTGAAGCTTTATGGTACCGAAAAGTTTCGTTTTTGAAAGCAGGCATAGTATTTTAAGAAATATAAGCTTAAACCTTTGGAAGAAACCAAAAAGTTAATCGACCAAACAGCTATTCTCTAAGAAAAGAGTTTTCAGAAAATACAAGCGTTCACGATTCACAAGCTTCCAAACCTTAAAAAAATTTTACTTCACCTCAAAGTTTTGAAGTCACCTAAAATATTTGTATTTTTATTTTTTGGTGTTTCAAAATTAATAATTATTAAAGATACTAAAATAACTTTCGCTATCAAAGAGCTTTTTATAAGGAAGCTTTTAACAACGAGAAAGCTTATCAAAAAAAGGAAGTTTAAAAAACGAGAAAGCTTAGTAACAAAAACGGGCTTCAAATAAAAAGAACCTTTCAAATTTAGTAAGCTTTTAAAAAAAAAAAGTGTTTTCGTAAGTTAAAAGTTCTCACGAAAAAAGCTTTTTCGTAAGAAAAATTTATTTACGTTTGTCTCTTCTTCAGACCCACTCTCGTGAGCATTCAATTTGGCCGCGTTCACAGAAGTCACCTAATTTCGCGTTCGCATAAATGTACGAACTGCTGTCGCAGGATATTCAACAGCTCACTTATTAGCACTTCTTCAGTGCACCCGCTCTCCATCTCTGTTCCACTTCAAATCGGGTAAACAAGAAATACAATTTACAGTGTTGCATGTTCCGATTTGCCATTATTATTGTTGTTTTTGTGGCTTGTCAGTTTTAAAGCAATGAAAAATGCAAATGAAGAATGAGAGTTACAACTAGTCTAGAAAGCAACAATAACACTAACAGCATATATCAAAGCACATTAGCAACAACTACCTCCATTTAAAAGCAACTTAAAATTCTGCAAAGGAAAAGTGTTCAATGATAGAACGGTGTGCACGACGAATAACAGGAAACCGGATGTGGAAGGAAAAACATTACAAAAAAATTTGCCAATTTACTTTTTTTTGCTCACACTCAAAACGTATTTTTGCATAGCAAGCAAGAATGTATTGCCTGCTAGTCGGGTGAGCGTATTGAAGAGTGTGTGACTAGAAAAAGTCGTGTCGTTCTTTTAGGAAATCACAGCAACCGGCGACGTTGGACTTTTATAGCGGAAGTGCGATAGATGAGCAATGATGTATGATGTCGTGTGTCGCCCAAATGTATTTAGTTGGAATATATGTTTGTATGCATGTATGTATATTTATGGATTTGTATATATGCAGTGTATGATTTGGTATTGCTTTCCCTCCCTCTTTTTGTGTTTGAAATAAAAGCAATAACAACAGAGTAGAAGGAAAACGAAATTGAAATAATGATGCACATGGTTGCTGTCGTCTTCTTTACTTAGCATGCTACAACAACGTAGTTGATGTTGTTACAACAACATTGTTGATTTCCTTGTCGTTGTCGTCCTTGTTGTCCTGCGAAATATTAGCAAAATTGGCTAGGAGTCAGATTTTTTTTTTGGCGAAAGACCAGACTTTCTATATGAGATTGAACCGCAATGGTGGTATATTTCTATTCCTTTGGGGCTAAATTAAAAGCAGCTAGGAAATTCTTTCAGTGCTTCGTATGCGGTATTCCCAATAAAAATTTGTATCTCATTTTGGAATGATTTTTTTCTGATTTTTGTTGGGCATTGTAAAAAAAAATTGTTCCCCTAGTTAAAGGTGTAACTGATATCTATAATATAAAAATAAGTCGGGTTTTCCTTACTGACGCTATAACTCCAGTACGCATGAACCGATTTCCATGGTTTTTTCTAATTAATATTTCGTGAATTGATAAAGATTTATATTGGTTTGGTCACTCTTTCAGAATTTACTTGAAGAATGCCGTACGTTAGAATTTTATTAAAAGATAACAATATCTCAAAATTAGTTTCAAAAACTCCCTATTATGAGATAAGGCGTTCTTCAATCTAATTTTAATATAACGCGTTTTTGTGACAAATCCTGAAATTGAAAATTTTTGAAAAATATTTTGAGATAGGACGATTTTGAACAAACAGCCGACAAGGGGTTACACTCTACTCAGCAACCGAAATAAACTGACAAAAATAAAATAAATTGTGATTTTGTCTGCCTCGCCACAAGCTTCCAGTAACTGCCCTTAATTGGCAAAACATCAAAAGGGAAAATCGTTAAGATTTAATTAGAACGATTTAGTCACGTTGAACCTTCTAGATCATCTAAACCCCTCTTTCGTGAGGAACAGTATTCGCCACGAGTAGGTGATGTTGTTAAGTCGATTGGAAAAGCATTAAATTTCGCTGGTAATCTCTTTAAATTTTTACGCTCTTGAATACCACCGCCTCGCAGTTTCACCCAATGCGCTTTGCAACGAGTTCAAACGCTCAGCTAAGTCTGATTTAATTCTTGTCTAGCAAAGTAAATATAGACCGTTTAGTTATTCTGCAAGAGAGCAATCGGTATCTTGTAGAGAGATATCTCACAAAGGAGTACGCTGCTTAAAAGGTCATGGGCTTAAATGTCGTCACAGCGAAATCGATCATAAAATAATCCGAGATGGCACATCCCTTTAATATCCACCTTACGTAGGCTCCACGACGCATGTATTGAGACAGATGAACAAGGGAGCTATGTAGGTGCGCTATGACACTCCAAACTCTTTTACAGAACGATCCGGTAGGTATACATATGGCCTTTGTACAACTCAAGGAGAGCGCGAGCACAATAATAAGGAAAATGGGCTTTGACAAGGGATATCGCCTTTGATTAGCTTTCTTACTGATAGTGATAAGTTTTTGCACACAAAACTAACCAGAGAAGTATCCACACTTCTAGGATAGGATCCTACAAATACTGTGCAGTTGCGGATGTATTGGGGCAAAAAAAAAGCGTTTGACATTTGTAGGTCAATGTCTCAAACTGAATAAGGAGAAGACGGTTAGCTACTTTCACCAAACCCATCTCCCAAATATATTACGGCCTTATTTAAACTAAGAGTAAACGTGATAGCTAAATATATTGATCTGAAGATGCCATTCTACACAAAGATAGCTGGAACAGTAAAGGACTGATATCGTTTAGGTTACATTTTTGGTCTCCCCGTTGGCCTTATAATTTATTGATAGCCCCAGCCCTTTCTTACCTTACTAAAAAATTTCATAGAGATTACAATCACTCGAGAAAGCTACAATTATTTTAAAAAATAAACAAATTATTCCATATCGCTCACACCATCCCTTCAATTGAAGACTATCCTTTCATGCCCCCATAAATATTAACTTTATGTATAAAGGGTTAGTACATATGGATATGACGTCAATTGAAAATTCAATTGAATGGTACTTTGTAAGCAACAACAACATCACAGCAGCGAATTTTACAAGAATAAGGGTGCCTTTATGTAAGGTGGAGACCACATACACAAAACCTATACATAGGTACATACGAGCTTTGAAAGCAATAATACAAGTTCCTGTCATGATTGCATCGGATTTCTCCCACTGCCAATAATTGTTGTTGTTCTTAAAACATATGTACACTATTGTAGCTTTTATACAGCATTGCTGCTTGCAAGCAAGTTGCGCTTGCTTTTCATGATAATGCCAAAAATGCTTTTGATATGTTGGTGCACACAGCGGTCGTGATTGACAGCAGCCTGCGTTATATTCGCTAATACAAAGGCATACTTCACATACACACTTATACCCTACACATACGCTCGTACGACTCCACCTGCACTTGGCTTACCAACATTTAACACGATTTAAGCGGCGCATTACAAAAGATGGGGTATTGTGTGTGGGTTTGTGCGTGTGTGAGGATTTCACATGTGTGTGTGTGTTTGTCTACCAGAAATTTCGTTTATATATTTATTTAATTTTCCACACATTTTTCAGTTGCCTCCTCAAGAAGCTGCCATTGAATTCCATTCATTTTGTGCGCATATAAAAGGCAGCTAAGCCAGCCAGGTGTATTTGGTTATTATTACGCGTTTGCTTTGTATTGCGCTTCTTGTTCGGCTATGTTATATGGCGCCAAGTAAGCTTTTGAAAATTTCGAAGCAGGTGAGTGAAGATTGAAAGATATTTTTGTTGCGAGTTTCTGCAAAATCCATATTTTTTGCTTGGAATAGTCAGCAAGTCGGTAGCATTTTTTAGATGATTCGATTAAAAAATGTTCATTCAAGAAACTCACGTAAAAGATAATCACATTTTTTAACTGCTACTTAGATAAAAATGGAAAAGTGAACTGGAACTGGAATGTACTCAAAGCATCTGCTGGTAAATCAATCGTACCGACTGCCTGAATCATGCAATGACTTCAAGGCGGTGGTGTGTGTCATAGAGGGAACATAATAGTACGATCCAAGACATCAATGTAATGCTCTTCGTCGACCACCAGGCCGCCTTGAAAGCATTAACATCAAACATGATAAAGTCGCATATCATGCGTAGGTGTAGAGCCTGACTGGCGTCTTTTAAGCACCTAAATGTTTCCACTTGTTGGCTCCTAGAGCACAGCGATATTTAAGGGAATGAATTTGCAGTGAGAAGGCCAGGAAAAGTTCCGGAATTGAAAAACAAGGCGAAAAGCTCCGTACGACCACACTGAGTTATCTCCAAAGAAAAGTCATAGACTTGCTTTGAACCAACCGGGATGATTGTGACGTATCAAGGTTCTTAGGGCCATGTTTGTATAGGGAGGCAACTAGCTTTCATCTCAAACTAAACAAATCTACAGTGAGAGTACATACGGATGTCATGATAGATAATTCCAAACGCGTTTGCGAAAAATTTCGAAAGTTCGAGAAAATTTTACCAATATTTCACACTTTGCAGTGTGAGCTTGAGCGCCAATGCTAAAAAGAAGGATATGGTATTGTTTAGAAGGAGATATAAGGCCTCGAATTGGTCCAGACCTAAACTAGGAGGTGTAACCCTGCAGAAGCAACCTTGTACCAAATATCTAGAAATCATTCTAGACAGTAAGTTATCGAGTTCAACGTAGTGGAGAGAGTGAACATGAGAGGCTTACAGCACTTTATGCAAGTAAAATAATGCTGGGG
Source organism: Eurosta solidaginis (assembly GCF_040869045.1). Classification (NCBI taxonomy): domain Eukaryota; kingdom Metazoa; phylum Arthropoda; class Insecta; order Diptera; family Tephritidae; genus Eurosta; species Eurosta solidaginis. The sequence continues at coordinate 17,037,592 of NC_090320.1, forward strand.
CAAACGTGAGGTATACCGCCCTCTAATTTTATATTCTCATGGATTCCTTGTTTGGTGGACGGGCACTGTAAAAAGAACGGCTGTTCTGTAAGTAATTCTGCATATTCCAACTGTAGACCTGGTGGTGACGAAGATAGCTTTAACAGCTGCAACGAGATTCAATGCCTAGGGGTAGTCTGAGCGCCGACCATACGGTCTTAGTAGTATAACGTCATCAAATATTGGACGGACATACCATCTAGTTCCAAATTCCAAGAACTATTCTGAGGGGACACTACCTTTTGGTGTCACTTGGTTTTAAATTAGGTTTTGTCAGTGATAGCAGATGTAGGAAGTACATGTCAGTCCACGATCGAGCACATTTTGTGCTAGTGTGCGCGATTCAGTAGAGATAAATACAAGAAAGCATAAAAATAATTCGAGAAAAATTTGTTATGGTTAACATGTAAAAAATTGTTCAAAAATCAAACTTTTGTTTAAATTTTTGGGGATCTTTTTGTAACCATCGCGAATATCTTGACATATCTGATCTTTTTATCGCGAAAAAGACGACAATCGGCTTACGTGAGAGCTTCGAGCACCGATTTCTCAAAACAGTTATATGAAACCCAAAATAATAATGATGTCTCGTGTAATTTGTATTCGTCTTGTATCCAGGCTAATGTAAGTGAAGTTTTTGAACGCAATTTGGGATCAACCTGTAAGTAGGAAACGTTTTTATAACTCATACAGCTTAAGAAAATTTTCCCCACTCTACACAAAATATAGTTGTAACATTGCTTTCCCAGAAAAAATAACAATAAATCGTGCTTCTTCTACTGCTTGTGATTGAAAGATTTTTATAGCACACACACACACACACAAATACCGCAACATAAATTATAAAAACACACAAATATCCTGCAAATAATTCAACTTTCTTTCACACGCTAGCAGATTCAGTAGAAATTCGCTAGCAAATTTTAACAACTAAACATTTATGAGTTTTGCGACATTTTTTATTACACCGACCTATAAAAATATCAACAAAAACAGTTTAGTAATGATGCAGCCGGCAAGAAGGAAGATAATACAACAACGAAAAAGCGAGTATTGAAACAGTCAATGTTGAAAGGTTTTACGGTGCATAAATATGTTGTTGTAATGTTGCACAAAGAAACCAACACAAGAAGTTAAACGTTGAAAGGCTGAAAAGCAATGAATTACAGCGCAATTTTAATGACCATAAATGCCTCTTGGCCGTAAGCAGTAACAATACCCACAACAACACATACATACATATTTAGATGTAATCAAACGCGCGAGCCACAGTGATGTGTTTGTTGTAATGTGTGATGGTATGAAAATTTATAGGCATTTAGATATGGGAGTTAGCCTCTATAATGTGTCGCCTTGGATCGGTATGCGAAGGTGTGTGTGTGTGCGTGTGTATATTGCAAGCATTTTTATATGATAGTTATAAAAATGTCAATAAAACCTATATATATATATATTTATATATAAGTAATTTCTGCTATTTTACGCAACGACTTTAGTAAAAAGAGAGGAGTGACACTGTGACAGCTGAGAAGTTGATAGGAGGATATCGCAGTTAACAGTTTTTTATAGCCATATAAATTTTGAAAAAAACTTTACTTCAAATAACAAAAATAAGAACAAAATAAGTATGTCTAGAATGTCATTAAGAAATGCAAAATTTAAAACATAAAACTTATATTTGTCACTGTTAATGTTTTGCGCGACGTGCCACAGCACTTGAAGGGGAGAAAGAGAACAGCGGACGGTAACGTAGTAGTTAGGAGTCCCTAGAGGCGCTTTACGACACACTTTTCATATCGGGAGATAATGCGAAAGGATGTTGGAAAGCAACAACTTCTTCGCTTCAAATAAGAATGCGAGTAACGACAGTACTAGTGACAGTACTAGTTTAGGTGGCAATAGAAACGTTGTCCATGTTGACATCGCAGGGTCCAGATGGCGCATTTCCTAGCATGTTGCAGATAGCAATATAAAGTAGAAAGTAAAATGGCTTAACCTTCAAAGTTGCATAAAATAAAACCGTGTTCCACGGTCTTTGAGAAAATCATAGTTGTATACGTACTAAAGTAGGGAAGAATCACCCAACTGAGTCCCAAAAACTTCTAACCCATTCGACATACATATATATTTTTCCGTCAAATTCTAGAGAAATTAATGGATGTGTATGTAAAGTTGAATATCAACGAAAAACCATTCCGCTCACGCTTACAACAAAGGCAACTCTGTAGATATTTCACTGCATAAGGTGGTCATGAACATAGAGAAAGCTCTGGAATACCAGGAATATGCACAAGGTGTCTTTCTGCACTTTGCAGAGAGTTTCAAAGAAGACCCATCAAAATTACTGCGTATACAGGTGACCTTTCAGAATTCATAAGAGGAAAAGGCCTGGCACTAATTAGGTCTCTGAAAGAGAGGCTTTCGGTAGAAGCGTGACATAAGGTCAACGGTCATAACTTCAATTGCAGCAGCGTCGACTTTTACATTGACAAGCCAGATATCTCGCATAGTTTTCAGGATCTGTATGTTTGTTGCAGTACAAAGAAGCAATATAACGAGTTGGAGGGGAAAAACTTATATATATATTAGGCTTTCGTATACCGTAAGTATGCGTTTCGTAGCGCAATTGTGCTCTAGATGCGTAAAAGCAATCACTTCCAAACAGATTTCGAGATTTAGTGAAATTAGAGGGAGGCGAGAGCTGAGCATAATAAACCAAGCCATAAAGATATGGAATCAAGCATAGGGCGACAGTGTGTCATAGATGTTGTGCAAAACTTAGTTTGAACTATCGCTAAATAGATAGGGCTGTAGGCCAACGATGGGCGTTTTTACTTTGCCTTATGGCAGCATATGCATTTAAATCATTTCTGGCCAGTGACAGTAGATTAAGGAAGCAAGAGATGAAAGATGAAAATCATGGTCACTTTGAAAAACATTTCTACTTGAGTACCCTTTGTGCAGATAAAAAATGACGAAAAGATTTGTTTCGGTTCAACATTTACCACTTAAGAGACCATATTGGAAAAATTTCTTTTATCTCAAAGTGTCAAAATTCCTGGCTTAATCTACAAACTTTAGATTTCTTCCTGCCATCAGCATATGTGGCATCTTTTTCTGCCCTACATCAAAGAAGCGTTAACCCAAGTTGATTTCGAATTCAGCCTTTCTTCATTACACATCGTCAGCAGATAGGGCATCTCGCCTCCCTTGAGAAGAATAAGTGAATCAAATAAATTCTGCTTCACTTTCAAATATTTCTCTTGACACATACGAACTTCAGCAAGCACCCAGATAAGCACCCATGAGTATCTTATATTTGATTAATATGAATCTTACATGCCCTTAATTCAATTAAACGAAATGAGGATCAACATAAATATTTATGATAGAAGAAAAATGGAAGGTATATACCATCAAGCTTTGGTTGTTCGTAACAAATGAGCTGCTGTGCTCTATTGAACTACGGACATATTTGGAGTGAATTGGAGCACAATCTTGAAGCTGTAGTACGTTTTCTCCCCAAAACAAAACAACTAAAATAAAAAATTCTATGAATATTCACAAATTAGATATGCTTGATTAATTTTTATTGCATTCATATGATATGCCTACAAAAAATAAAATAACAACAAAAACACCTTACAAACTATAAATAGAAAGACAGTAAAGAAAAGGAAGCGCATAGTCGATACAACCCAGCAAGACTAACATGAAATTTGTGGCTCGCGACAAAAGCGCTCGTGTCAATGGCCCAATATGAGAATTATTGTTATATATTATTAGGGTGTATTACTTTTTGGAGCAACAAGACAATTTAGAATCGTTATTCTTGAGTATTTCATTATGAATAAATTCTATTTTGAAATTCAAGTTTCGTTTTTCGTAAATGTTTCTTCGGTAACATTTCTTCGATTCAAAGACTGTGATGGGAATCAAACTACGAGTTTTTCCCTTATCTAGCGCCGGTGCTCATAGGAATGACAAGGGTATTTATTGAAGTTATCGTGTCCGCAGAGTGCGCTTCTTAAAACAAAAGCAAAAACTCGAATGACTTTTCTACTAAAAACTCTTTTCAACTTGCAATATCTACTCTTTTTAATGTCGCTTTAGAATTATTTAAGGAGAATTTGTGCTTTTTTTCGGAAAGATTTATATAGAAAAAAATCATAGCTAGATATGATGGCTGCGACCCAGGTCGCCCAAGTATCTAATAATAAGCCATTTTGACGACATAAAACTCGTTTCAACCTACTATGCGCTACATCGGATTTGTACTACAACCAGCCCCTTTTTATATAAAATCTGAAAATATACCCAGATTTTGCAAGGAGGGGCCCTCGAAAGATCTTAAGCATGTTCTGGCCAGAGACGGGCGTTTAAGCAGAAAATGATGAAGAGCCTTTTTAGTATTTAAGTCTTTACAACTTCTGTAGTGGTCACGTATTTCCGTCTTTACAACTTCTGCATTGGTCACTGTGTATACTGGTGTCAGCCGTAGATCCACCGAGTAGACTTCTTGTCCTACTTCCATTGCAGTTTGGCTATGTAGCCAGTGGTGCTCTTATGTTTTTGTTGAACTTTCTTCACGTAAATGTACCGAATTTTCGCCTTTGCTACCTCTAGGGGTATGAATTCTACGACACCTCCTTCCACTGACCCTCTGAATGACAGCTCATCAGCCATCTCAGCTCCTTTGAAATCCGTATGTCCCGGAACCCTGATAATGCATATTTCCAGACTATCCGGTTAACGAAGTTATAAGTTTCTGGCATGCCCCTACTAGCTTTGAGCTAGTGTATAGTGCTGATTTGCATTTATTGATGCTTAGCTGTCAGAAAATATAGATATTGTTACGAATATTAGCAACACTAAGGGGTACTGCCATCTCTAAGCCCATGCTAAACAGCGCCTTGTATGCACATCCATAAATCAATCATTATGTATCTACATAAACGAATCAATCATTATGTCTACACATATGTACGTACACGCAGCGGAGAAGAGATGCACAAACACATGCATATATCTTATCTGTGATGCTCCCGAAAGTATGCAATTGTAATTGTGGAAGTGTCGCTCACAAATACGCGCGCATATGAGAAGCTATACACGTGCATCTGTAGTTATAATTATATGGCAGTAACTAAGTAAATTCTGGAAGCGCCTAGAAGATCCAACGAGGAAATCACAGAGTATAAAAGCACCAAAGGTAGAGGCGCTACAATCAGTTTTGATTAAGTACGCAATCTGTCGGGAAATAGTAGAGTTATTTAATGTGAAGTACTTTAATAAAGGCCATTTTGCATTATTAAATATTGGAGTTATTAATTCAACAGTTTGGTGATTCGAACTTATCAGAAGATTGCAAATAAGGATTTGCAAGTGAATTCGTTACAATATTTTGCCAATTTTGCTCCGGACCTGGCGTGATTAGCAGGCCTGCTAAATCTCGAAAAATTTTGCTTGAAACAAACTACAGTATGACAGCAGTTTTAATTATCATTAAGCAGAGCAACTAGCCAAAGCTTCTGGGTCGATTGGGAATTTTTCTGTTGACTATAGGCCTGAATAAATTTACGACGGCAGCCACAAAGCGACATCTGTCAGACAATTTTTACATATGTTATTATGAGGGCCGTTAGAATAAAGTAATACAATAAATCCTTTTGACGTTTTCTAAACATTATTAATATTGTTTTCTAAATTTTTCGCAACTCGTTTGCTATAATTTATGTTGTGGGGTGCCGCGTTCAAAGTAATTAAGCAGCCAGTGCTTGGCTACGGTTGTAGTCAAGCTTTGCTTTATTGTTGTTGTGGTCTGTAGACGCCGTGTAGAATGTAATCTCCACTAGTCTCCACGGCTGGTCCTGGTTAATTCATAAAGGATATTAAAACAGCTGATTTATGAAAAGATGGTGAGGCTACACATGGGATCTTGTCTTAAGTGTGAGATATTGTGGGTCATTATTGGCTGAACAAAATGTCTGTAGTCATTATTGAGTTTTAGTATGCGTAATTGGAATAAAATATTTTTCTTAACTTTTTGGCGGTGAATAATTTTGTAAATGGAAACCGACACACCCTAATATATGTGCATGTCATTTAATTAAGGGAGCACATTGTTATGCTCCTGTTGCAAGATGTCGCTAAACATCGAGCGCTCAACTTGGGGCCTCCAACAAAACTATGCTTGCGTGCATATGACAGCAGCTGCTGGCGGTAACCCTCGCTGTGGCCTTTTTACTTACATAAATGGCGGCTTAATTGAAGTCGTAATGGCGGTTGAGGTGCTGCTGTTGCATTATTATTATTACGGTTTGTAAAGTCGTTCACATGGTTGTGTGTAGCAGTAAAGGTATAATTTAATGAGATATACAAAAAAAAAAAGGAATTTTTGTGTTTCCCTTCAGTTCACAGCACCGCCCACAGGTGTCACGTTTAGTGTGACTCCAATAACCCAAATGGCAAAGGAAATAAAAATTAGTTATTTTAAAAGGTGCATAATCATGTATAAATATGTATAAAGTATTCATATTTCTTTATTTATATGCAGTTGAGAACTTGTTAAATATTGAGAACTTATAGGATAAACAAATTATGAATTTTAATTTTAATATTTTTCTTTTTATGTCGATTATTTTACCGGTAGCTATTAAGGAAATTGAGTATTATGAGTAACAGAGTGGACACAAGAATAAACAAAAATCCATATGCACCAATAAATTTTTGTGGCAACACCATATTTATATGCAACAATTGATTTTAGAAGTGAAAAAGAACAATTTAGGAAGTACTTAAATACGTTAGAAACACGAAAAGTACAACAGAAGGAAAGGAATTAAATAATATCTGTCACAATTTTTAAGATGTGGTAAGTTTATGTTTAATTTATGTTAAAAATGCTATCCCTTGCATACAAATTGTCTTGGTTATACAAATTTGTGACGAACATAAGGGTGCGTCTTAATTGGTTTAACGTGCAAAGCAAATTACTGCAGGACGCAGATTTCCACTTTTTATAAGGAGTCCTGAATGACTTTTTGAAGGCTTTCTCAACCATCTCCGTTGCTGGTGAAGATTTCGCCTAACGTTAGCCACTTTCGACATCACACAAAGTAGTTTTGTTCAAGTTTATTTTGCAGTGGTCAGATCGAAAGCTTTTTGAAAATGCAGGAACTATTTCCGAAAGAGTTTCGGCATCTTATCGAGCTTCGAAACTATTACGAAAAATTTGGGAATTGTGTTCGAAATCAGGTACGTACTCTTCCGAATTGGTTTGCGTGATAACTTCGGAGTTTTTGCGAAATATTCTGAACAATTTAGAGATTTCGTGCGACAATTATTGGGTATTATAAGTAGGAATGTTTAAACGTTTCATGAAAACGACATGGTATATTAAGTGTAGCACGAATCTCAAAATTGTAAGTTCTTAAAGGAGAATAGATAGACCCACAAACCGGATCGGAGCATTATAGAGTTCATGAAAGGTATTGGGTCTTCGGCTGTGCCGTACTTACTTCTTTAGAACAGTTTTTAGGATCATATATCAATTTTTCTAGAACAATTTCAGTGACCGTAGTTTCGAAAATAGTTCCAAAGTGAACCTCAAAAGACCCGAAGTTAATAATGCAATGATCCTAAAACAACCTGAAATCATTCAAAATGGTCACAAAAGCGATCTTATAATAATCAAGAAGTTGTCCTTAAACATAAACAAACAAGTTCGATGTGATGTTAAAACAAGTAACGACGGGACTGTCTTCGGCATACCTTTCATGAATGGGGCTGAACAATAATCTTATCCTGTTCGTAATCTCCAAATAATCGGATGTATAAGATAAGAAATATATAGTGAACAGATATACATACCTAAACGATTTTTAAGATAAATACAAAATAAAAAATGGCAAAAAACCCCCTTATCTGAACGATCGGTTGTATGGGATATATATTATATATAGCTCCGATGGAAATGATTGTTTCATGAAATCTTCTATGATATATTAGAATAAATATCACCAAGTTTAACGTTTTATATTGGAAATTTAGGGAGAAGTTGCTAAAGATCATTCTATGTGAACGATCGGTTGTATGGGATATATACTATATATAGCTCCGATCGATGTGATTTTTTTTAGAATATCTTCTAAGATATATTGGAATATATATCACCGAGTTTCACGTTTACACTTTCTAAATTGCGGCAGGCCAAAATCGTCTTATCTGAACGATCGGTTGTATGGGAGATATATGCTATAGTGGTCCGATCCTACCGGATCTGACAATTATCTAATATAATACAAAAATACATTCTTGTGCCAAATTTCATTGAGATATCTTAAAATTTAAGGGACTAGTTTGTGTTCAAACAGACAGACGGACGGACAGACGGACATGGCTATATCAACTCAGTTCGTCGCGCTGATCAATTCGGTATACTGAATGGTAAGTCTATCTTCTATATTTCTCAACGTTACGAACATCGGACCAAAGGTAATATACCATTTCATGTTCATGAAAGGTATAATGATTAAAAGACACCGGACCAAGAAGAAGTGTGTTAAAACATATCCAGCGTATTACATTGGTAAACTTCTTAACTTATGGATCAAAAATTAATGGAATATTTAAGAACATTTTTTTGCCGAACAAGGAGAAGACGAAGTTCTCGCTGTCATCCAAAAAAGAGTCGGCGCAATCGCACCTTTGCCGCCACATTGACGGATATAAATTCTAGACTTTAAAGATATTCGTCTATCTTGGAACCAGCATTAACAGCGAAAACGATGTCTGCCAAGATATTAAATGCTTAATAACTATTCGTCATGTTATGCGAATGAATAAATACGCTGCGGCAAAGAAAGCATATCAACCGACATCGATATTTGGAAATAAAGGAAGGGGTAGACCTTCACTGAGTTGGGAAGACGTAGGTGGAGAGGTCAAGTCCTTCCTGAATGCTCCGAATGGCGTCGGGTGTAGCCAGAAAGTTATGAGCTGCCTTGTTTTAATATCGCCAATCTTCGGTTACTATTATCCAAATTCAAAGGCACCTTAAACAATTTTTTAACCTCTGTTCCGAAATTTTTTCTTACTGCCATACTGCGTGGTAAAATTTTTTCGCCAAATGATATGATTTTCGAAAATATGTCATAATTTAAGCGATTGAGAGCAATTAACATAAGAAACAGGAAATGAACACATGAAACGCCCTGTGCTTGGCAAGTATTGCGCTTTAAAAGAGAGTATGCGTAATAAAATTTACACATTTTTTGAGTATTCAAAGATATATTTCATTTCTTTAGCCTATTTGTGTTAAATTAAATTGGCTCCTAGAAAATGAGAAAAATTACACAAATTGACCTGAGTAAATGAATATCAGCCAAACTATTGAAGCTTACATCATTTGCACCATTGCATTCATAGAGATTGAAATACCTCTAGGAGCATCTCGCTATCTTCTCCAACAAAGTACAGAAAGTAGCGCTGCGGGTTTAGTATCTGTTCATGTTCGAGAAAAAAAATTTTTAAAGCAACATTTCTCCACAAGAAATCCATATCATTTGTAATATCCTAGTTGTTCATTTTAACAGAAACAATATGACGTTTTAATTCAAGAATATATAATTACGACAAGCTTTGTTTGGAATATTTGATATCATTATCCTTTCCATCATATACAAAATACTTAATCAATATAATTAATGATCCATGACTAAGGTTGCACTTTAGGGAGGATCATTATACGGGACACACTTTTAATTTTGGTAATTTTCAGCTTGCATTTTTAACAGCAACAAAAAAGACCGCATGCATAAAAGAATTCAAGGAGTTGCCAGCGCTATTTATAGCTTGTTAAAACCAATTGTCAACCTCATCTACCTTTGGCGAATACTGTTCCTTTAGCAGTCGAGGCTCTGCCGTCCTCAAGTTGCTCATGGAATTAGGGTATGACCTAGAAGATTCAATGTGATCATACTAAATCGTTTCCGGAATCTATCTTTGGAAAGGTACCATCGACAACACTCCAACTAAAACTTGGAGGAGCGTCTTTATCGTTACCAAAACAACAACAACCTCATGCATATGCAAATGCCTGCTTTATATGCATGAGGGCCAATGTTTTTCACTTATTTAAACCGAACATTGTTTTGTATCATCTTGGGTTTTTTTTATTAATATCTACAAACTTCCACTTAATAAATATCGATACATCTTAATGTGGACGAACAAAAGTACATTTATATATAATAAATTTGCTTAAGTTTAGTAAAACAAAACTTTCCCTTCCAACAACCCAAAGGACAACAAGCTTACCCTGCTGCTTAGGCAATTAGCCCAGCAAACTAATTACTCTCATTTTGCATATTAACCCTTAACAAATGTGACAAAAATGCAATTAACATAAAAAAGTATGCACTGAAGTGTTTCATTATTCGTTAGAAAATATTATAGTAAAAATAAGCAGCGTACAATTCAGTATCGAGGAAAGGGGAAAAACGAAACAAATACACCCTGTGAAGCGTAAAATATAGAAACCTTGAATACAAAAAAAAAAAAATATTGAAATGGATTGCTGCCAGAAAATATTAAGAAATCCAATTTATTGTAATTACGTAGCACTTTAAGCGCCTACACCCTTAACACATATTTTTTTAATGCTTATTTCATGCTTACGTTGCTTTTTTTTTATAAATGATGTACCTTTCATTAGTTATGTAGGACAGGAAGAGTTGACAGGCCAAAAGCAAAACGACATGAGGTCAAATGACGAACGCGACGAAAGGATAATACGAACAAAACGTTATAGGAATACAGCGTGATGGAAGAGTGCACTTTGAAAAGGACTAAGATGAAAAAAAAAAAAAAAACGTACGCCATTTCATTCAAGAAATACTCTTCATACGTTTTATGCACCCATCACTTTAGCCTGCTTTTAACACCTGGAATATAGAGCATAATTAATGTTGTCTGAGTGTCGGCTATTTGTCGCGTTTTGTTCCTGTTAATGATTACTAGGGTTAGTACTAGATATCTGAACTAAAATGATACCAAAACTTTGGCATATGTTATCAAAAATAGCACATCGCTATTTAATTCCAACTCTTCATACTAAAAAAGAAACGATACATAGGCGAAGTATTCATGAATGTGATACGGGAATAATCTAGAGACACTAAGCAGCAATCAGGCGAGGAAATAGCAGCACATTGCGTTCAGTGTAGGGAATCTTAACCAATAACTTGAACAAAACTAAAATAAATGTATCGACATACTTCGATGTAGATTGCAAAGCGGCTGAACGAAGGCTCAATGTTATCTGCCAAACACTTCACTGTTACGAATATGCATGTATCGTACACATATTTAGCAGACGAAGCTCTCGCGACCCCAAGTTGCTCATGGAACTAGGGATGGGGGAAGTGATGGTCTAGAAGATTCAATGTGATCATATTTAATAGTTCCACAGATTGTCGGACTAGTATCTTAATGGTGCTTGTCACCGCAACGAACCCCATCTATATACAACATCGACAACACTCCTGGGACTGGGATTAGAACTGGGACTGGGACTGGGACTTGGACTTGGGGTGGAACTGGGACTGGAAAAAGGGATGGTAAGAAATAAGAAGAACTAGAGAGAAGTGAAAAGATATAGAGATATGGATAGATGGGGCGGAAAAGAATTGAGAGAAAAGACGAGGAGGTAGAAAGATATGCAGAAAGAGAAAGGCAGAAGAAAAAGTGAATGAAAAGACAAGAAAAAAGGGGGAGAGGGGGAAGGGAGGGTAAGAGATAAAAACTGATTAAAAGTTATGCAGATAGACCAAAGCTAGGGCAGAGCAACGGCTGCCGGGTCTGCTAGTATATAGATATTGTAACGAATTTACTGGAAATCCTCTTATTCGCAACCTACTACTAACGTTCGTATCGCTAAACTGTTGAATAAATAACTCCAATATTTAATAATGTAAAAATGGCCTTTATTAAAGTACTTCACAATAACACTTATATTTTACAACCAATAGCTTGCTTAAACCAAACTGATTATCGCGCCTCTACTGTTGCTGCTTTTATACTGTGTGATTTCCTCGTTGCATCTTCTAGGCGCTTCCAGAATTTACTTAGTTACTGGTATATAATTATAACTACAGATGCACGTGTGTAGCTCTCATATGCGCGTGATTTGTGAGCGACACCTTCACAACTACAATTGCATACTTTTGGGAGCATCTCAGATAAGATATCTGCATGTGTTTGTGCGTTGCTTCTCCGCTGCGTGTACGTACATATGTGTAGACATAATGATTGATTCGTTTATGTAGATACATAATGATTGATTTACGGATGTGCATACAAGACACTCTTAGCATCGCTTAGAGATGACAGTACCCCTTAGTGTTGCTAATATTCGTAACAATATATTTAAGCCCTTCACATATTGGACGAGAAAGCTTGATCTACATCTCCTAGTTATCTACCATTATTTATTACTTGAGTGTGTCATAACTTAATTAGCAACCCTCGTAGTATTTCTTCTGAGTTAACAAAATAAAAAATAGTTTTAGAAAATTTAACAAACATCAACCACTTTATAGCAGTAATAACAATAATCGGAGAACAGGAAAATTGAAAAATTACTTTGCATGTTACGCTTTCATTTTTCTTCGAAAAAAGAGATTCTCAAGAGAATTTCATCATACCGCTTTTAAAAAGTTAAAGGGTACTTCTAACTTGGGAATATATACCCCATGTATGTGCACATTATGAAAAAATATTTTTGGGAAAATTACTGAAATACTTGTGGACATCATTTACATACACGCTTCTGCATGTTTCATATCAACAAAATGTTTGAATTTGATGAATTACAAATAAAATTTATTGTTCGCAGTGAGGCCGTTTATGGCGTGAGTAGTGCCACCATATTTCACGAATTTTTTCAAGCGTCACATTTCTTAAAAATTCCAGGTTCGAGCATATGACCAGGGGGAGGTAAGTGCTTCGGCAGACGAGAGTCACATAAATATAAGTACTTTAGCTATTAAGAGGCACGCAGACGACAATACGGGTATGCTTGTAGCAATACACCAACCAATGCCCATCCCTGGAAAATCGTATACATACAACTTAACTATTTTCATACATCAAAATGTAAATTTATACTCACTTAATGCTATTTATATATGAAAAGTGGTTATAATTAAGTGCTCGCAACTTGGTGAGTACTCATACCTGCAAATAAACAAGGTAGAAAAAAGAGATTAATTAAATGTCTGTTTGAGTGCATATTTCAAAGTTTGGATTAATTGCGCATGAGATTAGGTTTGATAGATAAACAATTATTTCGATTTCAGTGAGAAAACTTTAAGGCAAAATACTGTTGTAAGTTCATTAGGGGTCATTAAATTGGGCAAATTTTAACTCCTCCAAAGTATAACAGTGCTTTTGAAGATTGAGACACCTTGAAACCCGAAAGGCTTACGCTTTAAAGCAAGGACAATTTATGGATCGATTTTCGTCATCCTTTGTCAAATTTGATTTGGAGCCAACGCGATTTTGGCGCTGTGCCATCTTCAGTGTCATTTTACGTTCAAATCAATAAAGCAAAATCCGAGCCGTACAATAAAGCAAAATCCGAGCTCGTATCTGCTGAACCTAAATCCAAGCTACAGTCCTTCATTAACCGCTGCTTTAGAAATATAATGCAGATATGGTGGCGACATGGTAGAACGATATCGAACGAAGAGTTATGGAGGCTGAGCAACCAAACCAGTGTACATATTGAAATACGGAAGCGTAAATTTGGCTGCATAGGCCACACATTACGAAAGCTATACGATGAAGTTGCACATGCTGCCTTAACCTGGAAGCCTCAAGGGACACGATGCAGGGGCCGACCAAAGAACGCTTGGAGGAGAACGGTTCTTCAGGAAACTGGCAAATCGTTGAATGAATTAAGACAAATAGCACGAAATAGAGATAATTGGAAAACTTTTGTTGAATCATTAAGCTCCTAATGGAGTATGGAATAAATAGTAATAATAATAATAATACAATCCAAGAACAAACATTTTAAGAACTGCCATTGTCAATCAACAAGTTTTTTAATCATATTGATTATATGGATTAATCGGCAGCTATTTTTTCCACATTGAATTCTGATTGTATTTTCTTTTAACTACGAAGTTTTTACCGGTACTTTAAGGACCAGCAAGTGCCTTAATTGATTCTCATCCAACCCCAAGCGTTAATGATCTCTATCTCATGTCCAATATACCTTTCAGAACGCTATTTTAATTGACAGATACTCCTTTTACACATATTACTGTTTTAGGAAAACGAGTTCCAGTCATACAATTTTTACCGTCAGTAGTAAAGAATGGGAAATTAAAAGGGGATTTAAGTGATGTTGCAAAGGACTAAACTGACTAAGAAAAAAGTACAAAATCTATACAGATTTCTGACCCTAAATAGTTATCTTTGAAAGAAAATCTTTTCTCACGCCCATTGTAGCATAAAAATGCCGCAAGACTATCCGCTTCACTACCCATTTTCTTAATACTTAAAAACTCATATGCATGCAAAATGTACTGATAAATATATTTATCTATATAAAGACATACAAACACACACGCATAGAAAAAAAATTGATGGGTGCGCTTATCAAACGCAATGCATCATCAGCTAGACAGGGATGAACTGGACACTCGTCTGAACTGAAATATACTATATAGACTGTAAAGTGGATTGCAGTTGTTCTTACTAAAACTGGATCAGAACTCATGCAACTGAAGTAAGTACCAACCTACAAACAACTGCTGTTTGCATTGACATGGGGGAAATCAAGTGAACGCAAAAGCAGGAAGGAAGCCAAGCTCTAAACTCTTAACAAATATCAAACAAAATATACTAGAAAAGCAATGAAGTAGAAATCAAAGTACAAACAAATACAAACATATTTACAAGATTTACATATGCTAACGCATATTTGTTTTTTGTATACCTATGTGGACATGATATACATAAGCACATAAGTAGTAAAGTACGTGCAAAACATAATCGGACACGCGGGGATGAAATACTTAAAAAACTTGAGAAAAATTTTAATTTGAAATTTAAAATATAGTTGAATTTCAAAAATTCTTTTTTTGTAAGTCTGTTAACTTAACATACATTACTGTTAAAATAACAGATTAGAATAAAAGTGAAAGCTGTTGATATGACAGAGATTACTGCGGCATTATGGTCATAAGTAAGTTTCTTTCTTTTTATAATTAACCGTTGTATTTGCATAATGTTGCCAGTTTTTCAATGTATAAATGGCCATCGAGGTCAGTTCATTCAACAGATTGACTGAGAACCTGTAATTTTTATAGAATTCTTTAAGTTGTGATTGACGAGTCCTCTTCTGTTGGAATTACTAAACAAACTTGTTCTATTAACAACAAGAGGGTTCTTCTTTTACCATTATCCCTACAAACAGTGATATCGCCGCCAAAACGAGGAAACCTGCGTTCGCTACAATTTCACTTATGCTCCGCTCCAGTAATCATTAGCGGGTCTAAGTCGATCTCGTATATTTCCCATCTCTCTACCTTTTTCCTTACAATGAATCGGTACCTAAATAAGATTAATGCGTTATCAACCCACTTGCTTATTGCCCACTAGACCTGACACCCCAAATAACCGTAAAGCTATAAACGAATATGGCCACTATCTGCACTATGCATAACTAGAGCAGTCTCGCAATTCTCTTGCGCAGGAACGACTTCGAATTAGAACACCATCGCTGAATTTCGGAACTGCATAGATATGGACGTGACTTTGGAGATATAAACATTTTTGGTCTTATTCTGCAGAATATTTTAGGTTCTTTCAATAATATTCTAATATGGAGTCCCGAAGCGAGATTGACATCATCATCACAATCCTTACCAGAAAGCACGGTGAAGACTATCATTGGAAAAAAATAGACTCTATTTATGTATATCTATTTTGGGCCAGTACTCAGTGGTTGGTATAGTTATTGGGGCTTTTCCCCCGATAAATTAAAAACAAACGAAAATTCATATTTTTCTCCTACGCGTTTAAATGAAGCTTTTTGCATCATCAGGGAGACTGCGCGGTACAACCGGAATTCGGACCGCCCCTGCGAACCCAACACAGGAAACAGGCTAAAACTCATTTCAACAATTTCAATGATCAGTAGGCTTACCTTGCTGTGCGCTTCATGTACCACGGTGAGAGAGTCAGATAGGGCCACAAATTTCTTACTTAGAAGTAAGTGGTTTAATAGTAAAGCGCCCGGGGTAAATTCGATAAAAAAAACTTCTCTCGCTACGACTTAATTCAAGCGTAACCCGTGAGCTTTAAATTTCCTTCATAGTAAAAGTTTATATTTGAAATTCGGCTTTCGTTTCCTTATTTGTATGCTTAGTGGGGCAGCTATTAAAGTGGGCAAGGCATTCAACTTTCGTGAAAAGCAGACCGCAAACTCGTGTAAATCTAAGACTTCCAGAGTTTTCTCTAACTTCTTTTAGCTCGGAACTAGCACTTTCAGCTACCAGCCAGACTGTACTGTGATTCTAACCTGTTAAGTCTGACTTTGCTTATTTGTAACACAAATTGCAAAGAAAAGTAGATGGTGAAAATCAGGACAAACTCTGAGGCTTGGAATAACACAACGGCAGTAGTATTGCTGGTATCAGAAGGTATTATTTACATGCCCAGAAGAGCTTCGTAGAGTGTCGGAAATCATATCGTTGTGCACCTTCGTGATGTTACCAGAATTTGTGAGGTGTACAGGGCAAAAGACTGCTAATACCTTGAACACTTGACTGCTTGCTTTTGCGGTTAAAATAACAATAGTTACAACAGCATATCAGAGAAGGGCGTCCTTACAGTTCAGTGTACCTCTCCCTTCTTGAACAACTTTTGTCGCCGAAGCCTTTTCTTGGTACAAAAATGGATTAAGTGGAGTCTCGAATATATGTCTCGTCTAATTGTACATATATAAGTTATACTGTGTAACTAACAAAACTTTCCTAATGTTTGGACTTTTGGGTGGATATTCAAGATTATACGTTTTATACCCCACTGTGCAATAGTTTGTGGCTTTGATATCAACTGATATTTTCCTTGAGAAACGCAGTGGTGCACATTAAAGATTTCTATTAAGGGCGTTTTTTGTACAATATATGTAAATTTACAAAACATATTTACGCACTCAAATGGTCACGCAGCCTATTAAGCAATATCACTCTGCAAGAGCTCTGCCAATGCCAGCTAACTTTTCAAGCGCACTATGTACATAAATTTGTATGAATAGAAAATTGCGCATAGCTTATTGTCAATCACAGCTTGACCTCGCCTCGCTGTGGAACAGCGCCATAACAACATAAATAAGAAGGCAATGCTAGTGATTGTGCGCGTCTGCCTGCCTCCACTCGGACCTGCAACTAATTAAAGCACGCCAAAGAGCAAATCTCATTGAGCTGTTGAATTGAAGTTGAAAATAGGGCTGAATTATAGCAACAAAAAATAAAGAATTCATAATAATAGAATAATGAAAAAATCATATTAATAAAGAAATCACAAAACTTTTACAAACATAAGAATAGCACACTAGATGTGGCAGTAGTGGAGTCCATACACCGAAAGAAATGAAGCTAATCAGATTTGTTGTTCTTAAAATAAAAGCAATTTAGTAAAACTGGGTTTTTTGTCAAAACGACAAGCTTATTTTGTCACTGCAACAGTAGAAAAACTGTTGCTCTCAAGCTAACAATATTCTGTAAAATAGACAGATTCTTAATCAAATTAACTAACTTATCTGTTAAAAGAACTGGTCATTTCAACTGCGAACAACTGTCAATGTTATGCAAATGCATCAGTAAATTCCAAACTGAAACTTATGTTCACAGCACTCACTACTTACTTCTTTTGACTATCATGCGAGAGAGAAATCTGTAATATCAACAGCCAATGTTATATTTTAACAGATTTCATTGGTATTTTTATGATGACATGAATAATAGTTAGTTAACACACCGCCAGCTTAGTGTGATGGTGGCATGCTACGCCTAGCACAACGAAAATCCTGGGATCAAGGCCTGGAAAAGGCAACATTCAAAGTCTTTATAATTTTTTTTATTTAACAGAGCCGTGGCTTACATTTGATGAAATGCTTTTTTTTTGTTGATTTCACTGTTAAAAAGGTTAAATCAGAATTAACAATTTGTACGAAGTTGATTCAACTGCTGTTTTCGTTGGATAAAAATTGACAAAATATTTTGTTCAATTGACCCGTGATTCGGTTGATTTTACAAATTTTTTATTTCAGTGTAGAATTCACATCTTTTCTGCAGCTAAATCAAGTTTGCACAATAAATTTCAACAATTAACTGCATTAGGGCGGATGGAGTCATAGAAAAATTATTAAACTACAAAGCTAATAATAATAATAATATTGACAGCAACAACAATAAACGCAAATGAAGAGGAAGAAATGCGGCAGTAAAGTAGAAAAAAAACAGAAAAAGTTTGTGTAATCAAAGAAGCAGTCAGTATGAATGTCTCGTAAAATTTTCAAGGGAAATATTTATATGTAAATTTGTATTAGCACACGCCTTTCTTGGCATTCAATATTTCCTTGCCCTTAATGTTTATATGCATTTATTTTTTCACATACCCAGGCATAGACGTGAAACAAACTCAAACTCATAAATAAACAAAAAAAGTCAAGCAAACGTGCATTCGTTGGTCTATCGCTGTGACCAGCAGCCGGAAATGAAATTGTCTATGAAGTTCGAAACGTTTTCCGCTTTTATGTTATATGCAACAACTTTACATACTTAATTTGTACATATGTGCTTACATAATTGACTTAAATAGCTTATTTTATTGTTGTTGTAACGTATTGTTTTTTTGTTTTTGCTATTTTCTTTTTAGTGGACTTTATAGCCATCATACAAATTTCTTCACCCTTCTTCGTCGCCCTTCGTATTATAAACACCAATTGGCTTACTCAAAATCTGAAAAAATTTAACTGTTACAATTTCGCTCTTTTTCTTTCTGCTCTAGAAAATTTTAATTCATAGTTAATATATTTTCCCTTTGGTTGCGCTTTTCACTGCAGAAGTTATACATGTGTATATCAAAATCTAATTACACTTACGATCAAAAAACAAGTAAGCAAGGCTAAGTTCGGGTGTAACCGAACATTACATACTCAGTTAAGAGCTGTGGAGACAAAGTAAGGGAAAATCACCATGTTGTAAAAAGTACCTAGGGTAACCCTGGAATGTGTTTGTATGACATGTGAATCAAATGGAAGGTATTAAAGAGTATTTTAAGAGGAAGTGGGCCATAGTTCTATAGATGGACGCCATTTAGGGATATCGCCATAAAGGTGGACCAGGCCTGACTCTAGAATTTGTTTGTACGATATGGGTATCAAATGAAAGGTGTTAATGAGTATTTTAAGAGGGCGTGGGCCTAAGTTCTATAGATGGACGCCTTTTCGAGATATCGCCATAAAGATGGACCAGGGGTGACTCTAGAATTTGTTTGTACGATATGGGTATCAAATGAAAGGTGTTAATGAGTATTTTAAAAAGGAGTGGGCCTTAGTTCTATATGTGGACGCCTTTTCGAGATATCGCCATAAACGTGGACCAGGGGTGACTCTAGAATGTGTTTGTACGATATGGGTATCAAACGAAAGGTGATACTGAGCATTTTAAGAGGGAGTGGGCATTAGGTCTATATGTGAAGGCGAGATATCGACCAAAATGTATTTATATATGTAATACCACGAACAGTATTCCTTCCAAGATTCCAAGGGCCTTTGATTTCGCCCTGCAAAACTTTTTCATTTTCTTCTACTTAATATGGTAGGTGTCACACCCATTTTACAAAGTTTTTTCTAAAGTTATATTTTGCGTCCATAGACCAATACAATTACCATGTTTCATCCCTTTTTTCGTATTTGGTATATAATTATGGCATTTTTTTCGTTTTACGTAATTTTCGATATCGAAAAAGTGGGCGTGGTCATAGTCGGATTTCGGCCATTTTTTACACCAATACAAAGTGAGTTCAGATAAGTACGCGAACTGAGTTTAGTAAAGATATACCGATTTTTGCTCAAGTTATCGTGTTAACGGCCGAGCGGAAGGACAGACGGTCGACTGTGTATAAAAACTGGGCGTAGCTTCAACCGATTTCGCCCTTTTTCACAGAAAACAGTTATCGCCCTAGAATCTAAACCTCCACCAAATTTCACAAGGATTGGTAGCTTTTTGTTCGACTTACGGCATTAAAGGTATCCTAGACAAATTAAATGAAAAAGGGCGGAACCACGCCCATTTTGAAATTTTCTTTTATTTTTGTATTTTGGTTGCACCATATCATTACTGGGGTTGAATGTTGACATAATTTACTTATATACTGTAAAGATATTAACTTTTCTTTTAAAATTTGAATTAAAAAAAATTTTTTTTTAAAAAGTGGGCGTGGTCGTTCTCTGATTTTTATTAAGCAGACATATAGTAATAAGAGTAACGTTCCTGCCAAATTTGATCATGATATCTTCAACGACTGCCAAATTACAGCTTGCAAAACTTCTAAATTACCTTCTTTTAAAAGTGGGCGGTGCCACGCCCATTGTCCAAAATTTTACTAGTTTTCTATTCTGCGTCATAAGTTCAACTCACCTACCAAGTTTCATCGCTTAACCCGTATTTGGTAATGAATTACCGCACTTTTTCGATTTTTCGAAATTTTCGATATCGAAAAAGTGGGCGTGGTTATTGTCCGATATCGTTCATTTTAAATAGCGATCTGAGATGAGTGTCCAGGAACCTACATACCAAATTTCATCAAGATACCTCAAAATTTACTCAAGTTATCGTGTTAACGGACGGACGGACGGACGGACATGGCTCAATCGAATTTTTTTTCGATACTGATGATTTTGATATATGGAAGTCTATATCTATCTCGATTCCTTAATACCATTACAACCAACCGTTATCCAATCAAAGTTAATATACTCTGTGAGCCCTGCTCAACTGAGTATAAAAAAGGCGACGAAACTGTTTTCCCTGTTACGGCGTTTCTACAGTTACTACAGCTGCGTAACGAAACATTTTAGTTATTGTGGTTAATACCGATAATTCCTTAATTCATTATGTGGTATTTTAAAGCGAGAAAATTAGAAAGTCCCTAGCAGTTATAGTAAAATCAACTATATTTCATATAAGTAATAATTTTATCCTTGAAGAAAAAAATAATATAATTGTCTAATCAGAACAAATCACGCAAAATATGGATAGCGTTAGCGGAGAACATTATAATGAATTACCCTTAGGAGATTCTGGACAAAGTATATTGAATAGGGGGCTTTATTTACACGTCATCACAGTGGACGACCACGAAAGGCCACTGAACGCGTTAATAGGAATATCGTCAGGATAGCTCCTCTGAATACATTTAAAATTGTTTCAGAAACTTTCGCGGAATTGAAGGATAGTATAAACATGAAAACTGTAATATTGTTGGCCCGCCGTCATTTGAGGTACAATAATTAGATGGTCCCTGGCTAGAATAAAATCAGCTTCTTAGACTGGGTGCGAATTCGCCTAAATTTTAGGTACCTAAACTAATATTCTACTGGAACTTTCCAGCACTGCAATAATTTAGGAAAAAGCTGTCAAAACTGTGCGAGTTAATTTGAAAACCTAAATTATTTATTTCTGCTAAGAAAATAATATCAATACGGGAAATTTGGTATTTTTGATGTGTTTTCACGCGTAAAAAGAACAGAGATCAATTAGGGTCCGCGATAAGTACCTATCCCAAGATAGCAGTTCAAGAAATTGCAGTGGCTCCGTTTTATAAGGCTTTTTTTCGGACATAGTAGAGCATGTGCGCAATGACCTTTTCCACAATCTCGAATTCAATACTGTGATGTTGGTACGCCTCCAATAACTTCTTTAGGCCAACTAGTGCACTTGGCTGCCAAATATATTCAGATTACGGTCCATATTTGAGAAGGATCCAATTCTTGTGCCGCCAACATCAGCTTGAACAAAATTAAGTTCACCATCACGTACAATCTATCGAACCTTAATCGCAGCAGTGATCATCGCTCTATGATCTATGATTTACTTAAATTGAATGGACAAGAGCCATTTATTTGCATACACAATATTGAAAAATCAATATTTTTGTTTTTGAGATTTGTCATTTGAATTTAGGTTGAAAAGTATGCTCATAAAAATTCTAAATTCTTATTTTGCGCTGCCTTACCTACAGTTTCCAGTGATTTAGGTTTTTTTATCTATTTAGGTAGAAATTTAGGTCAACTCGCACAGAGCCTTAGTACAAAAATCCTTCCCCCCTACTAAACTGGTTCTGCAAAAAAAGAAACTTGCCTCGGAGCGACTGGCTACGAGTCATATTTTCAGAATAGCGCAAAATAAATAAATTCAATTCAGTTTTGTAATGCGTGGTTAGCTCCCAAATTACCAAAATATGGATTTGCAGCTGCGTTCAGATTACTGTGCTCGATTAGCCCCCAACTCTTGGTAAGATGCCTTCTTGAATGCTGTAAATGTAGGCGGCGGAGTTAGTTTAAATCCCCATTAAGAAAATCTAAGCGCTTCTCACGCGTTCCACACCATTATATACGGAGAATCCTTCACTGTTGCCTTAACACAGTTTTGACTCAATCTTCCTGATTTTTGGGACTTACTACGCATCGCGAACCTTAACTGATTAAAACTTATTATGCACTCATAAGAGAATATGAATCATGGCCAATCGTTCCCTGTCCAATTTATGTTTTTATAATGCCAGTTAGCGTGCGGGATCGCTTTTTGTGGTGGAGTGGTTTTTTTTTTAGCCATGGGCCATCAAATTCGTTTTTCTCAAGAGACACAGTGCCGTTGCTATTGTAGTTGCCATGTTTATATTATCCTTCAATTCCGTGGAAGCAGTTTTAAACGTATTCAGAAGAGCCATGATGATGATATTCCTATCCATGCCTATATTGGCCTTACGTGGTCATCCACTTCGAAAATGAGAGGATAAAGTCACCTATTTAATATATTTCGTCCATAATCTTTTTTCAGAATAATTTATTGTAATGTACTCCGCTTACTATTTCCATATTTTGCATGATTTGTTCTTCGTAAATAATTATATTAATTTTCTTCTTCAAGGATAAAACTATTACTTTTATGAAACATTTTTCATTTTACGCAAACTGCTAAGAACTTTCAAGCTTTCTCGCCTTAAGATAGCACCTAATGAGTTAAGCAATTGTCGATGTTAATCACAATAACTAAAAAGTTGCGTTACATAGCTTTAATGACCGTAGAAACGATGCAACAGGGAACACATTGTCGTCAGCGTTTTTTATGTCCGTAAGTGTATATTCTTTGGTCCAAGCAGGTTCATATTATAATAACAAGTCACAACAAGCTATCGAACAAGCTATGATTGGCAAGTATATAGGCCCAATGATCATTCGCTGGGTTCTGTTCATGCTGAACGAAAGAAATATTAGTCTAGAGCTGGGAGAGATAACTGAGTCCATTGTAGCTACTGGAGGATGCCCTGATGGGGTACTCTCTCTCTCTCCCCTCTTGTGAATCCTAGTCATATTCGTAAACTGCATAACAGGGAAGCAACAAGAGCTTTCTTTGCCTGCACTCAACTCTATGGCGAAATATGGCGGCTTTATCCCAAAATCTTATACTAGACATTTAACACTGTTGTGAAGACAATAGTCACCTATATTTGTTAAGTTTGGTGGCCGATGACCACGCAAAAAGAAAAGCATTAACAAACTACATCGACTAGTTTGTATTGACATAACGGGTGCGATGAGAACGTCCTCTGCTGTTAACTTTAGTGCCTCAGTGGGAATACCTCATTTCCTTCCCTTCTAATAGAAAAAGAGGCAACACTTGCTGAGCTAGGACTTCAATTCATTCATTCACTGGGAAACGAGGAATCCATATATTGACCCTCACACAGTGGTTTTGTTCACGGATAGATCCAACTTTGATGACGGAAAAACGGAAGGTGGTATCTATGGCCCGATCTTCAATAAATCGATGCCAATGCTACGAACTCTCCCTGGGTACTATACGGGACACTGTAGCCCACAATATCACCAAAGAAAGTTAAATCTATCGGATACACAAATCTGCCACTTTCGTGCTCTGGAGGGTAAAACGCGGGTTCACATTTTAGGCGTATGCGTCGCTCTGGCAAGATACAGGCTCCTTATCTAGGTGGCGCTCTCTTTTTCCTTGCGTGATATGGAGTAAAAAGTCTGAAGATGTACTTGATTATACCAAAAGCCTCCACATACGGCAATAAGCTGAAAGGTTAAGCACAATATACCTAAATAAACGTCGCAGTTCATAGAGGCCTAATATTAATTATAAAAAAATACTAATATTTTTTAGAAGTCATTAAAAAAGTGGATTTGTGGAGTAAGTAGAAGTTTGAAAGGCATGCACAGTAAATCTAACATGGTGTTGGCTTTTTACTTCTTAGATAGAAATTTCATTGACAATACATTGCGGACGTAATGTCGCCAATTGGTGTGGGCTTCCACAAACATTTTTGGTATCTAACCATAGCATAACTTTGTCATTGCTATCCCTTATTTAAAAATCGATTGATGCATCTAAATTAAAAATTCTTTCTTTGTTATTAACAGCAACAGCGAGGGCATTGCTCATAATGCACTGCTAAAAACTTAGTGTTACCAATAAGTTCCGTTGAACGCGCCTAAAAATATTCCACATATACGAATGCAGGAGATTTCGAGTTTAAAACTAAGCTCCCGAAAAGGTATCTGATGAAGAAATGAAATTAGGAAAAATGTCTTAGTAACTTATCACCATGTGTAAAATTTGCAACTTTTCTCTAATATCAATAACAAAAAAAAAGTTGTGTATATATAAAATTGTTTCGCTAATTAAATAAAACTTTCAAAATGTTTATATTTCATCAAATTTACGTGAAAATTTGTATACACATTATTCGAAATGTTTCATTAAATAATTCTAGGAAAATTAGCCGCTTTTGTTTGCAGTTGAACAATTTTATGTTTTATGCCTCAATCCAAAAAAAAAAAAAAACTAAAAAAAATACTAATGTTTACATTGTTTAGTAAGCATTGTTAACCGAAATCTAATTTTTCAGCTGTGCACTTTGTAATGATGATAATAACCACCAATTAACCCCAACGTACAATGGCAAATACATGTGAACTACATCTGATAGTTAAGTTTTTTTTAACATAAATATATTAACACACAGTCAAACGAAATACATAAATATGTTTTTACATAAACACTAATGTTGTTTTACAATTTACTTTTTGCTATGTTCAATTGTACGCGTGCCTTAACTTCAGCACAATCGAGTACTTAGAGGGTGTTCCAGTTCAGCGACATTTGTAAACTCACTCTGTCAAAAGTTACCAAAATGAATATATAACCACAATACATAAATGGCCCGAAATAATTAGGCTGCATAATGATATTTTGACCATAAGTGCCAAAACAAACAAATGAGTTGCATTATCAAAAATGTTGATGGTTAGTATAAATGAGTTAATTCATATGCAATGAACGTAACAATGGCGTTGAAAGATTAATCAAAAACAAAAAATATAGAAATATTCTGTTTACCAAAAAAGAAAAAGCATAAAGCCAGTTGAGCATTAGAACGA
Organism: Eurosta solidaginis; assembly: GCF_040869045.1. Taxonomy (NCBI): domain Eukaryota; kingdom Metazoa; phylum Arthropoda; class Insecta; order Diptera; family Tephritidae; genus Eurosta; species Eurosta solidaginis. The sequence goes on from NC_090320.1 coordinate 17,063,399, forward strand.
GTAGATCCCACAATACTATGTTCACACACACGGCTTATTGAATAATAAAGGCAGTTTTCTACATTAAGGCGCTTATTGAGCTCAATCTTCCCTACAAAATTCGAATCTATAATTATATCATTATTGACTAATCGAATTCCTAATGAAATCAAAAGCCCAATGCAACTCTGTTGGCAGCGTTCAGTTTCTTAGTTTTTGGTATGTTCAGTGCTTAAAAATGTCATTTGTCAAAGTAAATGTCATTGTCTGTCATATAGCATTGTCATTTTATTCGCTTGACATTTCATCCTTCATAATAATCGAGCAGCTAGTTCTGTGTAAAAGCAAAAATTTTATATTTCATTAGAAGGTGAAATGAGATCATTAAGTTTCAGTATGAAAACAGTATAACGCTAATTCACATTGTGACTAATTTGATAATTCATAGAAAAATTACTGGGATTTCGAAATAGAAATATGTATAAAATGTATAAAAAATGCACCCTAAGTTCACTTCATGGAAGTACATATGTACATATAAATCAAAAGCCCTCCCCTATTTGTACGCTGCCTTTTATAGTCTGACGCAGGATGAGCTACTTCTCTGAAGTTAATATATGTCTCTGAGTTATACACATACTGTATTCTAGAAGACGCGTACTAGGTATTGTCTGTTCTACTTTACCTAATGTTCTTCTCTTCCTCCAGAACACATGCACTTTTCAAGATAGCTATCACCGATGCGCATTTCAATCGAAGATGTTTAAGTGATGCGAGTTGCGATTTTAGCGTGATGTGAAATGTCATCATCTCCATTGATATGCGTTTTACATATTTGGATGTACATTACCTTAGTAGATTGTATAGCAACTAAACATTAATCTACAACTTTTCCAACTGTATTTGAGATAAGCATACCATCAATGTTTTTATAAATTTTTCAGATAGGCTTGTACGGTCTAATGTGTGTTTTCTTCACTTCTCGTTTCGCCAATCTCCTTGGCTTCTTCAGGGGCAGGATTTTTAATTTATAAAAGGACAAATGAAATTAATTAAATTAAAGATCCTGCCCCTAAAAAAGAAACTTAACATTCGCTGAAATCACGTATATTATGACTTCGGCTTCTTTGTTCGGGATTGGATGTACCTGAGGTCATTTGCTGAAATAATAAAGAGCTAACAGAACGTGATTTTTCCGAGTTTGCTTTATAACAGCCGCAACCTTGGCAAAACTCTAAAATAGTGCACCTGAGTTATACCATTTAATATAACTATCGCTTTCTGATTGTTCCCACAATTCGATAAAGAACTACAGCCACCAATATATTTTTCACAGACTTTTCCCTAGAATAAGTTGAGCCGAAAAAATAGTGCTCATACTCCTTTGTGACCTGTAAGCAGTGCAACACGTTTTCTGCAATCCTTCTGAGGTTAATGTTGTTCTGAGCTATGAGCCCTTAACCTAGGCGATAAATATTTCGATTGAGCTAAATAAATAAAGGAGGGAGTGCTGGAGCTGGCCGAACTTCAGAATATCTGTTCAAAGTTCATCCTGGGCCAACTGGCTCAAATCATAGTATATTGTTGAAACAGCTGTAGTCTGGAACACCCAAATAGGCCAGCTCTTTATTATTTTCTTTAAGAAATTAGTCAGTCTAACTCTCGCCTTGCATGGCGACAAAGCGGTATAACCAAAGTTATGGTCATTTAAGTGTTGTTGTTGTTGTTGTACCGATAAAGACACTCCACGAAGGTTTTAGGGTAATTATCGGTACAATAATGATGGTCATTTGAAGTATATAGATCTGGTACGTTCCGTTAGCAATGTTTATTAAGAAACAAGCCCGATCATCACGGAAACGATTTCATATAACCGTGCACGATTTAATGAAACCACTAGAACATGGGAAAGGAGTACAATTGCAACTGGGTGAAAACAACTTTAATCTGCTGCCATGTAAAAATTCAGAATGAAATAATGACTTAATCAGTTCAGTTTTTTCAAGTCTCTTATCACAGCTGATTGCATATCGCAAACTTTTAATCGAGTTTCTTACTAATACGCTTATCGGATCATTTACTGCTCAAGTGATTTTGTTGCATTCGATTGATTTGCAAAAAAGCAAAAAACCGTCAAAAAGAAGAAATTTAAGCAACCGTTTCCCAGCAATTCAAAACCACCCGTTGTGAGGAGCATCCCAACAATTTTCCTTCGAAATATTTACTTGCATTTAGCAATTTCATGCAGGGCGCCGCAGCTCATGCGTTTCCTTTGTGCGCAGCAGTTCACCACTAGAAAATTTGCTATAGGCTTCACATTTCAACGCCTCCTAAACGAATTTAATTTTTGCGTTCCTTAATAGCATTTCTTGTTTTTTTTTTTTTTTTGTTTTCTTTTCATTTGACTGCCGCCTTTGTCCACTTCAGCGCTGGTGCAGCTCATCATCGCTCGAACGCCGATTACCCACATATTATGGTTTCCAATAAATGAGATGAAGGCGCAACTTCAAGTACCTTCACAAACTGCATGTATCATACGCTTGATTGCCCGCTCGCCTTGTACTGGGTTGGGCAATCGCGACGGACACTCACTATGAACTTGGTAATTTGTGATGTGGTGGTTGTGCCACTTGAGTTCACTGATAGATACTATGTAGATATATTTAGTCGTTATGGTTTAGTTGGTCTATAGACGCACTAAGTACGTAAGTACTTGTAGCTGTGCTGATGTTGGGTGTGTCGGCGGTTCTAAGTCTTCTTGTGAACGTTTAACTGTTGATGCGGTCGATTCAAACGTTTTTGTTGTCTTTTTGTGGTGTGTTGGGTCTGCAACTCTTTTTTTTTTGTTTATTGACTAATGATGTTCATTGTTTCGTGATGCATCTCATCACATTAAAGATAACAGTTACAGTCACTAACCCCCACTGACTTATGACGGACGAATGTAGCAAATAATTAAATGCTTCGTTCGGAAGGACTTTAGTCAATAAGTTACCAGCAAAGATTTTTGCTATTAAACAAAAGCTTACATACTCTTATATCTCATCCATATAACCTTTTCGACGAGACCATTCAGTGTGGCCTGACTCAAAGGGTTTTGATAACGGTTATGCGCCTATAAGTTCGTAGCCAGACATATAACAACTGAAAACCACCTATTATTAAGTTTCGATTCAAAATATCTACACTAGACCTTGCATAAATCCATTCAAACTGTTTATTGGTCCTAACGTCATAACTCTGTGGAATGCTTAGATTGCGATATATTTGATTGAAATGAAATGAAATGAAGGACCCTTTCCTAAGACAGCCATTTGGCATATATGACTAAAAAGGATATTAGCGGTATCCTAGTTTATTTCCAAATAGAGCGGCTTTGCAGGAATTGTTAACATATCTTGTTATGCTGTTAACCCATAATCGAATGAGCCAAGATCCCGCATTCCGGGATTGTTGTATTTGTAATCGAATTTGAAAAAAAAAAGTTTGATGACGTAGCGCTTTTGAAATTTTTCGATTTATTACATTTCTCTTATATTTCGCAACCAGTGTTCGGAGTATTTAAAACTGTTATCTGAGTAAACGACTACGCCGAAGTAAAAATTAAATTTTCGGAGTATATTTTTTCTTCCCTTTTGTAAGCGGGCGAACAACTAACATCAAAATGATTTGGTGGCTTTACAAACCTTTCGATTGTGTTTTTGCCATGAAATGTTTCTCAGCAGAAAATTTATCTGCCTTATCAGATACACATGGAGTCGGCCTAAAACGTGCAGGATGATGCTCCCATTAACATCCCCGGATATTTATCGCGAAAAATGGTTATTATTATTATTTTCGGTTTACCATTCATGCTCTTTTAATGAGAGAAAGTTTCAAGACCGGGGCAGATTCGTGTAGGAACGCTAATGGCGAACTGGCAACTGACGTACAGAGTGTGGGAGAAGACGAACCTGATACCCCGGCGAAAAAATCACAAGGTGCTTAGTAATGACGGGATACCCGCCGTGCTGTTCAAACATGGAGGCAAAGAGTTGGTATAAGATAAAGAGGCAAAAAAAAAGTGGGTCTTGCAGTAAATTTGGACAAGATGAAGTACTTGCTGTCATCGTGGGTTTTGTAGCCACGTCACTGTTGACGGATATAAATTCGAGACTGTGAAGGATTTCGTTCATTTGGAAAGCAGCATTTAAAGCATAAACAATGTCGGCTTAGAAATCAAATGGAGAATAACTTTTGCCAACAAGTGCTTTTTTCTTCTGAAAAGTAAAATCGTCTCTCGAAGAACAAAATTCTCGCTCTACAAGTCTTTCATCATACCTGTCCTGAGATATGGCTCGGAATCATGGAAGGTGTCGAGAGAAGATGAGACGGCTCTTGCAGTATTAAAGAGAAAAGTTCTCCGGAAGGTTTATAGTCCTATCCGTGATATTGACGGCGAATACCGAAGGAGGCATAATGATGAACTATATGAGCTTTACGCAGACATGACGATAGTGCAGCGATTGAAAATCCAAAGGCCTCGCTAGCTATGTAGGGCATGTTATGCGGATGAACGAACACGCTCCGGCAGTTTGTAAACAGAGGAAAGAGAAGACCTTCACTGAGTTGGGAGAGACAGTTGGAGGAAGATTTGACCTCATTTGGTGCCCCCAACTGGCGACTTGTATCGCAAAACAGGGTTAGCTGACCTCACTGACTCAACGTACTTCGTTTTTATATAAAACTTCAAGAAGTGCTGTATGTTGAATTTTGGCAGGATTTACAGATCGCGCCCGGACACATTTTTTGCTTACATTTTACTCCTTCTATTCTCATTCCGTACGAAAAAAGTACAAAAACTGTGAGTAAAATGTGAACAAACATGTCTTAAGGCACGAACAATGAATTTACGTCATTTCATCCAATCGTCACTTATAAACAATCAGATTTTCATATGTATACAATAAAAACTTCAACCAAAAGATATTAGTTAGTAATACTATTTAGTTTTCAACTCGACGCAAATAAACCTTTGAGATAAAAAATGTAGTAGGAGGTAAGATCGGAGCAAAGTACTCCGATTGGAATAAAGTCTGAACACTGCCTCAGCAATGAAACATATTGTCAAAAGCGTGACGTCACGCCGAGAAAATTTATTTCACAGCTAGCTATGATTTTTGCTCTCTCGTTTTTTAATGCGAGAGCTGTTTATTGGTTCATGCCGTTAACCTACCTGTAGATTTAAGAGAAGGTATGCTATGAAGGTTTGGGTGATAGAATGGGTGCCCCCCATAAATTCAGAAACACATTTTTTCAGAAAACATTAGTCAGAACCCTTTTTTCAGAAAGACAAAATTCAGAGGTCAAAACTCAGACGTCAAATTTCAGAAGTCAAATTGCAGAAGTCAAATTTCAGAAGTGAAAATTCAGAAGTCAAATTTCAGAAGGCAAAATTCAGAAGTCAAATTTTTCTTCTGAAATTTTACTTCTGAATTTTGACTTCTGAAACTTGACTTCCGAATTTTGACTTCTGAAATTTGTTTTCTGAATTTTTGTTTCTGAATATATGGACCAGTAATAACAAATGTGCGATTATTTTAGTCCCTGTATCTAATTTGAAAGGAAAATTTACATAAAATAATAGTCCGAATTCTGTTAGATGGCAAAGGTCTTAAGTAAGCCATCCAAAGTTTTTCTTATTATATAGAAAAAAATATATATAAAACTACCTTAAGAACGCCAAATTATAATGGAAATCTTTGAAAATCCAAATCTATCAATAGCGGCCAAGGTTCTTACAGCACATTACATTCAAATATTTATTTAATACACTTATATCAACACAAAGACTGGCATGTAGAGCACTTAAGTCATCAAAATGGCAATCAAGATACAAATGAGCTCTAACTCAAATGAAAATATTCTTAGGGATTTGCTTAAGTTAAGCTTTTAATGCAATAGCTTAAACCAATAAAAAAGTTTACAAAATCTTCAACGCATGAAATGTAGAGGTATTAATGCAACAATAGAAGTGTAAAGAGTTAAACAAAACAAATCACTGAAGTAATCCCATAGTAAATATGTAGGAAAAAAGCTTTAATATGAAGGCAAATCCAAAATAACAAAAATTATAATAAAATTACACTGTGTAGCAACAATTTTGTGATCATATGAAATCCTCAAGATATTTTCCATTCATAGGACAAGTTTTGTTTTACATTAAATAAAAAATTTCCTTTCACTTTTTACTCTCCTGATGTATCGAGAAGAAACAAACTTGACATATCTTTGGAGGTTTACAATGTTTGCTGAGAAATTTTCATTAAGTAATTGCATACCGATGGCTGGATGAATAATGTTGTGGTTATTTTAATAGTGCTTCGTAACATTTAATGGATGTAATCACTCTCAAATTGTTATCAAAGTTCTCTAACGGTAGTCCAAGAAAACTAGCAGTTTCAACAAAGGTTGGATCCAGCCCTATGATCCATGATGCTGTTGAAAAGATGGATGCTGTCATGGGGGGACACATCACATGCAGGGAACACATTATGTATCTAGAGGTTGATTCTGGACTAGTAAGAGTTTAACCTGTTCCAGTATCCAAAACGAAGTGTGACTCATGTCTTCCTTGGTAGTCTACTTTCTTCTTCTACACGCATTTTTTTTTAAGAACGATCAAAATCAGCAACTGGTATCGGAACTCGATATGATTTTAACTTATTATCTGCGTTTTCAACTAAACCTTGGGATAAAGCGATATATAATAAGTCGTTTCCGCATGGTATAGATCGACATTTTTAGACATAAGGCCTTTTAAAAACTTTTGAATAGTGGGTGCCTTCAGTGACATTTTTGTGCAAGTTTTAAGAAAAGTTTAGCTTTTAGAGATGGGACAGAACGCCTAACCTATTAAGTTTTATTATATGATTCTTCATTATAATTTTGAATCAATCTGCCTGAAGAAGAAGTCTGATAACAATGTTGCGTAGTGTTATGAGATTTTTTTTTAATTCAGAATTATTGTTAGTGCACTTCAACCAATTTGGCGTCTACTAATTAGATACCATGGAGATATTTTAAAGAGCCCACAATTAATTTTATTTCTATTGCTTTGCTTTAAAGATTTCCAACAAAGCAATAAAATTAGGAAATTCTAAGCAAACTAACAAGTGCATAACAAATTTTATATTCCTACCTTACAAAAAAAAAAATGAAAACAAATCGAGCATCATTAAAGAACTTAAAGGTATTATGGGTATTATGCATGAAGAAAACAACAGAAGGAGGAGTTCCAACGAGCAGAAACTAAATGAAAAATTTACAAGCACCCAAGCGAAATGACGATAATAAACAAGCAAATACAAAGGTAATAAACTTAAGCGCAACAAATGCAACAATCAAAGTGGCAATAGAGCCCGAGGCTGTAAAGAAAGTTAAAAAAATCTATTTAATAAAAAAGTGAAAACAATGTAAGCCATATAGCAAGTTGTAATACAATAACAAACAAAGATTTCACAATGCATATCAAATGATGGGGAGTAAGAAGAGAATCTTTGCAATGCGATGCCAAGGTGCATGCCAAAGAAGATACCCATTGAATTATATACAAGCAAACAAACAAACGAACAGACAGACGGACACACATGCAAACACTACATAAAACAAAGTAAATATACCTGCCACCTATGCACACATGCACTCTCACCCACCCATACTATAATAATTTACAAACGTCACACGTTGAATGCGGATTTATTTGTTCACGGAGGTAAAGAATGAAAGGAGGCACAGCAGCGCAAACGTAACGCAATGGACAATTGCCGTGCTGATGATAGTATCAACAGCAAGCAGCCAAAATGACTTCGGTCTCTCAGTAGTAGGAAACGCAAATGTATATGGGAAAAAGGTTGCCAAATCGCCAAAACAACGATTTAAAGTTAATGGGGCATATTCCTAGTCCTGAGTTAGAGTATGCTTCACTTAGTGCGGCACTAAAAAGATAGAGTACATTTCATTTCTAAGTATATCATAGTTAGTTTAGTGGCATGCTCTAACGAGAGCCTACTTTAGGCAAAATTCTATTACATAAAAAAAATCTATTACGCAATGTTGTCAAATTATTCGTCTTGACGTTTGCTTGTTGTTATTCATTTCTTGCGTCTGATTGCTAAAAATGCAAAAAGTGAGCAATTTGTTAATGAAAAATATATTTTAACCTCGTTAACTAATTAAAGTTTGTATTTATTACTATAGAACAATAAAAGAGAACAAAACTGGAGTAACCGCGAGAGAGACTGCTTGCGGGAACTAATAAACTGCCACATAGATGTTATAGAAAATTTACGAAATGTAATAAAAATTGCACTGCTATTTTTCTGTTCGCTGCTTTATATGTATATATACGCATATCTGCTTGGAATAATGATTCCATTTAAGTATTTTTTAGTAATTAGTTTTATTATTTATTTTATACACAAATCCAGATACAAATACAATAAGCAATGGTTAGTACCAAATGATAGAACGGCGTTAACATGTAGTATATTTGAAATATTTAGATTGAATTACGTTTGTTATTCATATTAGAGAGATGGTTACAAGGACTTGATTCTGAATTTCACTTCGTCATCAGCTTGTTTTTCAAATGCAGGTACTTGAGTTCGAAGCTCGCCATCCGAAGAAGAAGTGAAATTCAAAAACATGCCCTAGTAACCATCGCCGTGTGCACTTTTTGTCTAATACCAAAAAGAGTACAAATTGTATTAATTAATGAGCTTTGATCGCAAAACGAATTGTGTTTTTTCAAAATCAAATGGTTCTTTATATATTTTTGGCTTTCTCATTAATCACGAATCGTCAACAATTTCAAAATCTCTTTCGATTTCCTCAAAGTAAGACATTTTCACTCTTCTTGAATCAAAAATACAGCTTAAATTACCGAATGCACACCTAAATTGAAATTTCATTTCATTTGACAGATTTTCGTAATAGCTTTAGTGACAGCTTTTCGCCTCTCTAACTTTAGGGATGGCTCTAACCGATGAATCCGGCTTTTTTGCGACTATGAAAAAGATAAAGTGTACTTTTTATTGAAATATGCTCTAACTCTTTTAGCGCATACTTTAACTTGACTATGAATATGCCCCAATGTATATTAGAACTAGTTTTCGTCATCCCTTTTCAAATTTGGGTTGGAGACAACCCGGTTTCGGGGTTATGACATCATCAGTGTATTTGTCGTTCTATAATTGATTATTGGTTCAAATCAGCTTCATTCAAATATTTCCCCAAATATTTCGCTGCAGAGTTTCCTTCAGAGTGCCTCCCTAACACACTAAATTGGCCAAATTTTAAATCGTGTCAGTCAGTTGCCTTAATGACTTAAGATGTGAACATTTTTCTTTCGTTCATTCGTTTCATAGGCGTGAAATTCTTAAGTGGTTGGTGAAATATTCTAAAGACTTAAAAAAAAAAAAATTAAATACAAGGCAGTAAGGTATATCGCACCTCCAAGTAGATTGAGGTAAATTTTTTTCCAATTTAGAGTTCAAGTTTTCCTATAAATAGGCGGGGCGGGACCTACATGTTTTATGCCGACTCTAAATGGCATCTGCAAGCAGAGTAGTTTTTAATGCCAAAAATACACTCGGAGTGTTTGCCAAAATATTGTCGAGGGGGGATCGCTTAGAAAATGTTTCTCGAATTGAAAAAAACAACGTTTGCTTTTATCTCAAAGCGGTGTTTTTTTGCATATCAACATGCAGTCGATACTTTAGAGTGTGTTCACCCCAAATAATGTGTATAGGATTTAAACAGAAAAATTGGGTAGCTTTTCCCTATGAGCCACAATACTTGCGCCAATACAGCCTAATATCCAACGGGTGCTTGGACCCCCCTATTTTTCGAAAAACAAACAGAACAAACAAAGGAAAATATGCAAATGCTTCTACGGAGACGTAGAGACATCCAAACCTGTTGAAGTCTTCCTAGCGGTATTGTTTACGTAAGTTCTCTGATATGCAAATAAAGGTACAGAGCATCTCAAAACCGAAGGCTGGAATCGTTCAAAGTTCTAAAAAGCCATTTCTGATAAAATCTCAACCGAATGCGAATTCAACTTCATTGGTTTCTTCAAATTTTAATTTTTTTTAGAAATTATACTTCAACTTCATTGGATTCTTCAAATTTCAATTTTTTTTTAGAAATTATAACTCAGCATTTCAAGCTAAGATATTCAAAGCCCTTGTGAGTCTGGGTTACGTTACGTGTAATAGATACAGTTGACTAACGTTTTTGGATGTACTCCGAATATGTATACTTTACTTTCAGCTCTGGCTTTGACCAGCTCGCTGTGAGCATTTGTTGCGAAAAGCTGCTAAGATGTCTCCTGTTCCTGCTTTTGTTGTTATAACTGTATATAAATCTGGTTCGCTGTTGTACAAGCACTTTCTAGCACTGCCACGGCAACGGCTTTTTTGGCCCCTCCATCCTTCGGTTCTGAGAATTCTAGTCGGCTCTTACTGACAATCGTCAAGGTAGTTAGGTGACCGCTCTGCGTACCACTAATAGGAGAGGTGTTTTGCAAGGTTTTTAGCGGGAAACTGAGTAGTAATTTTTCGAGAAATAAAGACATTATTTTACATGCAAGTTAGCATGAGACCTACACTAAAAAAACACATTCTTCTAGTGAATTTAGTATCGCTTTTTTGATAACGAAATATTTTCGTCTCGCACGAGAAGTCGAAATCGCGCCAAAATCGCTCAATTCTCCCACATATGGCAACATTGTTATATAGCGCCTGTTATTACTAGCCACATGTGGCTCACAAGGTAGCCGCAGCAGCCAATAGCTATTGTAGCATGAGAGCGAAGAAGTTGCTTGTGACAGACGGCAATGTGGCAAAGGCAAAGATGAAGAAAAATAAAGTCAAAAAAAATAACTTCACTTGTCAACTGCTGTGTTCTCAAGAACTTGTGACTGAGATTTTTATCTGCAGATAGTTACAGTGGTGGCGAAAGAAAAATGTAGGTAAAATTAATAGTTTCTGTTATGCATTTTAGCAATTAATACCAATTTCACACAGAGGTTTAATGAAATGATTAGTCAAGTTTCTACATCAATGTCCTTAGTGAACTCAATCGTTTATAAAAATACAAATTCTTATTTACGTATCTCATTATTGCTTAATTGTATACCTAATAGAGTCGAAAATCGAGTCGATTTTTTTGGAACTGCTGACGGATATTTGTTAGTGAAGCCATTAGTCCTGTGTGAAAAGGAAAAATTAATTATTTTATTTGAAAAAATTCAGATTTCAATCACTTTCTGTGTGAAATTGGTATACTATATATCAATAGAGATTAAATTAAATTAATAAGCTTACAAAGTGTTTTTGTTAGTGTATTACAATGACGTGGAAACCGCGTTTTAACTACAATTTCCCTGCAAATTTACCACAAATATCCCAATTATCTTCGCCGTCACTGTAAGTCTGTTATGCTCTAGGTTTCCTTTTATTTTGCTGTATTTATTATTTGTATGGTTTGCATTGTAATTGATGCTGCTGGCACTTTTTGTGCGTTAATTAATTAGAAATGTCGAAAAATATGATAGGCGTAACGTGTAACATATGCAATTACAACAATTCTATATTGTTGTTATTGTTTATGAAATATCTGATTGAGAAGGGGTATGCTGCGTTCTATAGAATTACATGACTGAAGTGATAACAATGTAAAAAGTGTTTAACAATATGGAAATGATTTCATTTAGAGGCGTTGAAGCAAAAGTAGGTTAATTGAGAACAGTTTTTTTTTATAATCGGAAAATAAAAAGAACATACAAGCAGATTGATAAAAAAGTTGATTGAGAGATAAAATATTTACATATTTATTTATTTGAATTAGTCTACGAACACGAAAAATATTCTTACAGACTATGAGTAAATAAAATTAAGCAAATTAATATATTATATTAAATTTAAAGTATAAAGAAAATATGATTTCGAGACCGAAAAATCAATATCGATAGAATTAGAGATTATATTGCATTCATTAACAGCCCTTGACAAAGGGGCGTTCCGAAGATATTTTGTCTTAAAGTTTTCGCAATAAAAAATATTTGAAAATCGCAGTGTCTTGAGCGGGACATTAAGATAAATGCGCTCCAGAAGGTAAGTACAGTCAACAGTTCCTTGTATAATGCCAAAAACAAAAGTTAACGAGAGGGAAGAACTTCTTTTTTCTAAAGATTCAAGATTTATTAACATTGATCGAGACCTGTAGGAGGGAACTGGTTCCGTGAAGCGCAGGCAAAGCAAAGCAAAGCGTATTTAAGAAACACTTTTTGAACACGTTCTATCCTGTCTATTCTAAATTGATGAAATGGACGCCATATAAAGGCTGCATACTCCAGATAGGGACATATAAATGTTGGCTAAAGCAACTATAATGTATAGGGATTTGAGAAATCAGAATTATTTCTTCTAAGAAAACCTAGCATAGCATATGATTTCGATACTATAAAATCAATGTGGCTGTTGAAAGATAGCTTGGCATCAAAAATAACATCAAGATCCTTTATTTCACTGGATATCTGCAGAGTATGAGCTGGAATACTGTAAGATGATGCTAAAACATTATTAAATTTTAAAAAAGAAACATGAAAACATTTGCTGACATTAAGCGAAATGTGCGACTTCAGGCACCACAAGTATAAATTATTAAGGTCTTATTGAATTTTAGCCACGTCAGTTAGATTGGTAACTCTCGAAAATATCTTCAAGTCATCGGCATATAGCAAAAAGTAACTGAACTTAAAGCATGAGGAAATATCATTTATAAACAACACAAAGAGCAATGGACCAAGAATGCTACCCTGTGGGGCACCCGATGTCGCAACATACAAATAAGAGGAAGCATTATCAACCATAACCACGCATGGTGTATGACGTAAGTACGACTTAAGCCAATTCAAAAATTCAGAATGTAAGCCAAGACACTCAAGCTTCGCAATCAGAATCCTATGAGAAACTTTGTCAAAGGCTTTCGAAAAATCCGTGTAGACACAGTCTACCTGACATCTGCTAGAAAAAGCCGATAGACAATACTCACTAAACACTGCCAAATTTGAAACAGTAGAGCACCCCGAATAACACCGTGCTGATTTGGAACAATTAAACTTTTGACTGATAAAATACATTTTGTCCTTAATAATACATTCAAGTAGCTTTGAAATAGTAGATAGTTTGGAAATTGGTCTATAATTGCTTACATTGTTTTTGCTACCACTTTTAAAAATCGGGGTTATGGATGCCAATTTCCAAGCATCTATAAACACACCCGTGGATAGCGATCTGTTAAAGATAGTTAGTAAAAGGAATATCAAAGCTGGACAATTCCTTAATAACACTGCAGATATTCCTACTACGTCAGTATGTGAGGAAGGCTTCAATTTCGAAATACCATTAGCAACATCTTCATATATGATAAGAAGCGACCAAAACCTGACGATAAATTTGCATCAGAAGAAAAATTTGGATCAAGGTCTGACTCAGAATAATTGTTACCAAAATTAGACTTGAAGGAGTCGGCAAACAAATTTGCCACTTAATTGTGTAGAAAAGAAATAGCAACAAAAAGGCAATACATAGAATCAAATAACAAAACGTGCAGCGGGCCATTCATAAGGCTGAGTGAGTAGAGGATTTCAAGCTCAAAACTTAGCCCCCGGAAAGTTAGCTGTTGAAGCAGTGAAATTCAGAAACATACAAGGACATTCAACCATCGCCGTATAAAACTTTTCTCTAATATAATTACTGTAAATTTAGTTCAGGTCTTAATGACCAATTTTACACAATTAGAGCAGAAATACCAAATTAAAAAGAATTGAAAAAATTGTTGACTATAAATAACTAGAAAACACGAGTGAAGCAAAGTGTGAATAACTTAAAGCATTGTAAGTAAAAGGAATGGAAACTAAATTACCCAAAAAAAATCAAAGAACAATTTATATAGCAGTTGACATAAATTAAATGCAGAACAGATATTAGTGAGCGAGTAACAGATAACGATTATACAACCAAGCTTATAAAATCTACTATAGGTTCATATACATCAGGGTGTGCCTCATTTAGCAAATTGGGCTTACATAGCTAAATTGTTCTACAAAAGTTCACTAGGTCAATGAAATCCTAGAGTCTTTTGCTGTGGCACGTCTTGCCATTATTAGAATTAATATTTTTGAAAAAATGTTTATAAACAATACAAATATAGGAGATAAATAAGGTTTATTTTAATAATGGCTAGTTGCTCTTGATATATTTCCGAAGACACTGTGAGAGCTGACTTCCCGTCTTTATAAGGACTGTTGGATAAGGGGAAATTCTGAACACAGTGAAATAAGAAGTACTTCATTAAATATTAAGGAAGTTCATTCCCTGACATCCAACCGCAAAAAACACTCCCTTCAAGGAATTGTTTTGTGAACAGTCCTTTGCCTGATATGAATCCATTGCACTCCTGGTAGGTACCTGCCTCGGAAGAGATCTTATTTGCACACTGAACCTACTGGTCTGTGCATTTAGCAGCCACTTACGACAGTCATGCTTACCGCATGAATGTTCTGAGCCCCGTCCTTGCTGGCCTTAACGTCAGCTGGGATAAGCAAAGTTAAAGCTGTACACAAATAAAATTTAAAGTACAGGACAAATTCAATCGATCCTTAATTCTGTTGGCATACGTTTTGCTTACGAAGTGAAAAAAAAATGTGGAAAAATAAACGTGTACTACAAACACAACCTATTACAGTGGCAAGGAAAGTCTTTTGTTATATGGACAGAAAGTGAGGATATAGTACCACAATTTCTGAGTGATACCAACTATGATTCTTCATAACAAACCGTAACAGAAACGGAACACTTGTACCTATAATATCATCATCCGTTTCCATATACATAAGCAACATCGGTACAAAAATAAGTTTTTCGTTCACTTGAACTACCTTGCATATGCAGGAAATTCTCAAGCACTTTATGAAATGTTTTAAAAACAATTGGGGTTAGTACTAATATTAATGTCTTTTAATCTTTAATTTACTTATAATAATTTATATTCATATTTTAACTTTAAATAAGACGTTCGCCTCAAAATGGGACACCCTAATACATATAAGTATCTACAAACAGCATCTCAGCTGCTTTGGCCTAGAGACAAAGATTCTTTGAGTGCCGATAAGAAACAGAAGTTTTCATATCTAAAAAGAAAATATTCCAAAAAAAGCTACCACAAACAAAGATACTCTACGTTTGTATGTTATCATCTACCAAACTAGAAAACATTTAAAGCGCACCACAAGTGTTGTCAGCTCATGAGCTGTTGAAGAAGCTATGATATATTTGTAGACCAAAATGGAGACCGACAAAATTTGGGAAAGTGAGTCTGTTTTTGGGCTGCCTTTAAATTCTTTGTTAAATTTTAAGTATTTTTCGCTGTTTTTTGTTTCAATGTAAACAAACTTGAAGCGTGTACCAACAATAAAAAATCACAGCAGCTAACAGATAAAATGCTTACACTCATATTGATGATGCGTCTACTTTATTAGCGCGTGAAGCGTGAAGGTTGATGATGGAATTTTGCTGTGATATGCCAGACAAATTACGAATATCAAGAAAATCTAAGTTAAAGCGAAATTAAATTAGCTGCATAAGAAGACAAATTTATTAAATATTTCTGTAAATTGGACTTTAATGTAAAGATCAAAGTGCTATTTATAAGGGAATATATTGTAAGAAAGTAGATAAGCAAAAAACAAAAAAAATTACACATGAAAGCTTTTATCAAGGAAAAACACCCTCGTGAAAATTTACTTAAACTTCTCTGATCTAAATGAGAACTGATATTTTGTTGTTTTAGTCGCTAATTAGTTGCGAAAAGAAAAATTGTATCACTGCTTAAGTGCTTAAGAGTTCCAGATGAACTCTCTGCAAACGACGCGGAAACCAAAATCTGTTTCAAAAACTAAACTTTTCGAAAGTACAATCATGTATGAGAAATCGTACGTATTGTTCATCTTATCACAGTGTCCAGTTGGAGAGTTTTACTTTGAAAGCTCTTTCGAAAATATAGGCGATAAGTTTATGTAAAAAATACATCCTTATTTGCTTTCGAAATCTTACTTGCAGCTAGCAACCAGCACGTGTCGTGAAAAAAGATTTTTGAAGATATTGGAATTAAAAAAAAATAAATAAAAATAAAAAACAAATAAAAAAATGTAACGCGATAATCCCCGAAGAGATTTTAGGCCGAGCTTCTCTTCCAATTTGCGTCGTGCTCCTTTTTAATTTTCCCTACAAATTCGCAGGACGGGACCTACTTGTTTTATGCCGACTCCGAACGGCATATGCGAGCTAGATGAGTTTTCACTGAGAGCTTTTGATAGCAGAAATACACTCGGAGTGCTTGCCAAACAATCCCGAGGGGCGACCCCGCTTAAATTTTCTTCTAATTGAAAAACCTTATTTCTAAAATTTTGATGTTGCTTTGCTTTGGGATGTGAACCCAGATAATTCGGTGTTGTAGGCGGAGCGCGCTACCATCACACCACGGTGGATATTGGAACTATAAACCCAAAAAAACGAATGATTGATTGAAAATGTCATATAGCTTGTTCTAAGCTAGTTCAAGGTTTGTAATTTTTTCGGGCTGGTTTTTGTTTTTGCTATCACCAGCAAACTTTTGAAGCTTCTAGAAGAAAATCTGCCGAACTGAAAGATACTTGGCATTTTTATACTCAGCTGAGCAGAGCTCACAGAGTATATTAATTTTGTTCGCATAACGGTAATCCGTAACGGTATAAACTAATCGATATAGATATAGACTTCTATATATCAAAATGATTTGGGCGAAAAAAGAAATTTATTTAGCCATATCCGACCGTCCGTCCGTCCGTAAACGCGATAACTTGAGTAAATTTTGAGGTATCTTAAGGAAATTTGTTATGTAAAGTCCTGGGCACTCATCTCAGATTCCTATTTAAAATGAACGGAATCGGACTATAACCACGCCCACTTTTTCGATATCGAAAATTTCGAAAAACCGAAAAAGTGCGATAATTCATTATCAAAGACGGATAAAGCGATGAAACTTGGTGGGTAGCGTTGACCTTATGACGCAGAATTGAAAATTCGTAAAGGTTTGGACAATGGGCGTGGCAATACCCACATTTAAAAGGAGGTAGTTTAAAATCATTGCAACCTGTCATTTGGCAGCCATTGAAGATATCATGATGACATTTGGCAGGAACGTCACTCCTTTTACTATATGTGCGCTAAATAAAAATTAGCAAAATCGGATGAAGAACACGCACACTTTAAAAAAAAAATTTAAGTCAAATTTTAACAAAAAATTGAATATACTGTAAAGATATACTGTAAAGATAAGTAGATTATGTCAACATTAAACTCATGTAATGATATGGTGCAACAAAATACAAAAATAAAAGAAAATTTTAAAATGGGTGTGGCTCCGCCCTTTTTCATTTTATTTGTCTAGAATACTTTTAATGCCATAAGTCGAACAAAAATTTACCAATCCTTGTGACTGTAACTGTTTTCTGTGAAAATGGGCGAAATCTGTTGAAGCCTCGCCCAGTTTTTATACACAGGCGACCGTCTGTCTTTCCTCTTGGCCGTAACACGATAACTTGAGGAAAAATCGATATATCTTTACTAAACTTAGTTCACGTACTTATCTGAACACACTTTATCATGTTATTAAAAATGTGCGAAATCCGACTATGACCACGCCCACTTTTTCGATATCGAAGAGTTGGACAATTGAAAAAAATGCCATAATTCTATGCCAAATACGAAAAAAGGGATGAAACATGGTATTTGGATTAGTTTATTGACGCAAAATACAACTTTAGAAAAAAACTTTGTAAAATGGGTGTGACACCTACCATATTAAGTAGAAGAAAATGAAAAAGTTCTGCAGGGCGAAATGAAAAGCCCTTGAAATCATGGCAGGAATACTGTTAGTGGTATTACATATATAAATTAGCCGTACCCGAAAGATGATATGCTGGGTCACCCTGGTCCACATTTTGTTCGATATCTCGAAAACGTCTTCACATATACAACTAAGGGCCATTCCCTTTTAAACCCCTCATTAATACCTTTAATTTGATACCCATATCGTACAAACGCATTCTAGAGTCACCCCTGGTCCACATTTATGGCGATATCCCGAAATGGCGTCCACCTATGAAACTATGGCCCACTCCCTTTTCAAATACTCTTTAATACCTTGCATTTGATACACATGTCATACAAACACATTCCAGTGTTACCCTAGGTTGATTTTCCTACATGGTGATTTTCCCTCATTTTGTCTCCAAAGCTCTCAGCTGAGTATGTAATGTTCGGTTACACCCGAACTTAGCCTTCCTTACTTGTTAGAAGTAAATTTTTATCAAAATTGTTTTGTTTATCACTTTGCAAAGCGTCAGAAAATATCTTAAAGTCAAAACACTACGGACTTATTCAGTCTATGTGAGGTCCTCATGGACCGGCCAGTTCAACCTAACCTTAACAGTGAAGGTGCAACAGTTGTTCCCATTTTTTTAAATACAAACTATTGAACAACTTTACAGGCACCGTAACAAAAAGATGAGTGAAGTACCGTTTGAAATAATGGAAAAGGTGTACTACTTTACGACGTATCTCGAATTATGTAAGTGACAATTGTTTCGAATGCAGTCCTTAGCACTGGTACATGTCTGGTATTGGAATGCCCACATTAGCAGCACTCCGCTAAACATTCGCGGAATGTTTTCCAACAAAAAATCAGGTTTTAATTTTTTCAAAATTTCGACTTAATATACATCACGAATGCTGATCCTCCATACTGGACGTAGTATACCAGAACATCACTTAAATTAATTTCTAACGCAAAGCAACAACTGCTTGGAACACAATTCGTATAAAAACAATTTGTTTTACACAAAATGCAGATCTGCGATATATGTATACTCAGCAATTAACCTCAATACTGCGCAATATATTGCTTTATAAAAAATCTGCTTACTACCGTCAAGTCAACTGTTTGCAAAGTAAATCTTTTGCGCTTCATAAACGATTCACCTCCCCTATCTTTAGCAAATTATCTTTAAGTATTTCACAAAAATTATGCGTGTACGTGACACCGCTTAGATACAGCAAGATTTGTTAAGTGGAAAGTCTTTAGCAGATGTACGCTTCAGATCAACAAACAAACTTATCTTTTAACTATGCGTATTTTCTGACGCATTCATACAAGAAATTGTTGTTGACCTGCTGAATGGCAATAATATAAAGAATCAAATTGTGACCTGAGCGTGTGCGTAGTACGCTATTTTTATCTGATCGGGTGCAGCAATGGGAACAACACAAAAAAACAACAACAACAAAAAACGCACAAATTAAAGTAAAATGCCAAAAGCATACCGCCATGGCGCTCATTGCACCCTGCTATGAATTGGACTACTGATGATGATAGTGCGGCGCATTTCATTTCTTTATGTGTCCACTGATGACTGATATACACCTTGATGCATACATTTAAGAGCTAAAATGGGCACATATTTTTATGTCATTTAATTATACTTTGTTGTAGCTCGTTTGCCCACTTAATTTTTCTTGTTTGTGCATTTATATTGTTTTGTATAGGTTTTTCATTGTTTTATCGATAATTTCAAATCTTGTTTGTGCGCTACCCTGCATATCTTAAAAGGTCCCATCTAAATTGCTTGTAATGTCAAATGCTTTGCTGTGATTTTATTTTATTTATTTTTTTTTCAATTTCTGCATATATTTTGTTTCTCTTGTTCTTCTTTACCGCCACTTGCTTGCTCTGCTTTAAAATTCGCTGAAACATTTTAAGTTTATTGCGTAGAAAAATTATTATGAGCAGGTAATTATGTGAAAAATTATGTTCGATAATTAAAAAAAAAATTCTTAGCATTTTTTCTTTGCATTATATTTCTCCTCTTGGCATTGCTGACGCTGCACAGCTTTGATCTTGATGTTGTCGCTATATCGATTGGCAAGCGTTGAGCATTTAAGTTAGTGAAGACAAGTGGGCTGTGTAATATCTATGCCATCGTTAGATTCTATGGGCATGTGGCAAACAACAAATACCTAAGCATCTACCATGTGGCTGCCACAAGTTTTCCACCACTTGCTTTTGTGCGTTTTGTTTTTGTGCGACTCCCACTTTTAAATTTTTATAGCATTTTATCTATATTTCTTTTTGGTTCACTGCATGTGTTCGATTCCGTTTACAGTATTTTATTTTCTTTAGTACTTAGTAGATTTTACACGTTTTCTTTGCATTTGAATTCAGTTTTGGTATTCTAAGAATTCTTGTGTGGTATTTTGGCGCTTGAAGCTTTTTTTTTTTTGAAAATTTTCTTGTTATTCTCAGAGTTTGTTGTTTGCTTATTTTTAAGATTGGGAAAACAGATTTTTCCTGTTAATCAATTCGAATTTCATTTTCGCGTTTTGATTGATTCTATTAGCTTCAAATATGTTAAATATTGTGTGCTCTTTATTATTTTTTCCTGCAGTAATTAAGAATGCAGTCCAACCATCAGGAAGTTTTAAAATGTGCTTTTGTTAATGGCGAGAACTAGGAAACCCGGTAGAGACTGCCTTGCTAAATTATTCAGTATCTCTTTTCATTACCCTCTCTTTTTCTTTTCAAGTGCACTCAGAAAAAAATTACACTTTTCAACTGAATGAGTAAGAGTTTTAAAGTTTTGTATTTACCTTGTAATTAATTTGAGGGAACATATTTCTTCAATCTTTATTGAACATTTCTCGCAATATTTACATGTACGAATTCGCTCAATGAATAAGAGCACCCGACTTAATTTATTTTTTTATTTAATTTTATCCATTTTTAAGAAAAATGTGAAAGTCTGTACGGGGTCGGAGTCTGTACGGAGTCGGACCATCACGCCTAAAACATTGCACCCAATAACGCTAAAATTTACACAGTTCTATGTTTTGCCCTCAGAACGGCACTAGACATGACTTTTTTCACAAAAAATGTCGGGAAGTGGACCAGGGACCGATCTATTCTAAATTAAATAGTGTACGATGCGATTTGCTTGAAACTCGGTATATGGGTACTTCAGTGACTAGATCATTATTTGAGAAACTTTTCTCTCCGCAAACTGGGGGCTGGCCTTTTCCAAAAGATTCAATTTATGGTTCGATTCTCTTGAAATTCGCTACAGCGGAAAATGTTTAACAAAGATAATATTTAAGAAACTTTGCATTCTGGGAATGGAGCAGAGCCCGACTTATCTTAATATATATATTTCATCTGTACTTGTATTTGTAACTGAACTCCTTCTTAACGACTGAACCGATTTTGATGAAGCTTTGTGTGGATGTTCAAGTGGATTTAAGGATGCTTTAGATTTACAATTGGTCCGTTATCTTTCTTATCTTTCCGGGAAGAGAACCAGGGCCGACCCATTGAAAAACAATAATTTGCTTGAAATATGGTACATGCGTAATTTCTTCACTAGCTTATTATTTGGGAAACTTATTTTCGGAAATTATACCAGAGACCGTCCTATTCAAAACACTTTTATTAATTTATCGATTTGCTATAACTTTAGTACATAAATTGCTCTTCGAAAAGCTTATTATCTATGGGCGTTTCTTGCTAGCAAGAGGACCAAGGTTCGACCAATTTATCTGAAATTTATTATTTAAGCAGCGTTTCAAATAGCACAATCTTATACTCCCACTCACATTCCTATTCCCACTCTCGACTCCTTCTTCCACTCCCTATACCATCGTCATAATTAATTGGCGCTTAATCGTCTAAGCGAATTTGGCCATTTCGTATCAAATCACGCCAGCTATCCCTGTTTCGCGTTAACTGACAACAATCGGGATCGCAAAGAGAGGTCAAGTCCGCCTCCACCTGCCTCTCCCAACTAAGTAGAGATTTCCCCATCCTCTGCTTCCAAACTCCGGTGCCGACTGAAATATTTTCTTTGCTGGAGCGTCTTTGTCCATTCGCATAAGATGACCCAGCCACCGAAGTCTTTGGGTTTTCATATACTGCACTCCCTCTACTTTCCTTACCTAAATATCGATATATATATGGATTTTATATACCAATGCATCCTTCAGAAAAATTACTGAGACATTCCGAAGACAATTTTTGTTTCATTCACGATCTCACTCCTGCCCTCACTTTTAAGCCCGCTACCTATCCCACCTTAATTGCATCATATATGAAATCTGCATACCAAATATTGGATACGCAGTCTAAATAATTACGCAGAGTTTACATCGCAAGTTTACATTTTTATTTCACTCCTACTCTCACTTCCACGCTCTTTACCTCTATTCCCTAAACTGCCCCATTTTTGGAATCTGTATACCAAATATTGCATAAAAAAATGTAAGGCGTGATAACCTCCGAATTTGCGTCGTGCACCTTTTAGTTTTTCCTACAAATTTGCCGGACAGGACCTACTTGTTTTATGCCGGCTCCGAATGGCATCTGCAAGACAGATGAGTTTTCACTGAAGGCGTTTCATGGCAGAAATACACTCGGAGTGCTTGCCAAACACTGCCGAGCAACCCCGCTTAGAAAAATGTTCTTATAATTGAAAAAACTTGTTTCCAAAATTTTTATGTTGCTTTTCCCAGGGCGAGAACTCAGGATCTTCGGTGTGGATGGCGGAGCACGCTACCATCACACCACGGCAGCCGCCAAATATTGCATACTCTCTTTAAAAATTAAGGAGATATAGCGAATTCAAATTTTTCTTTCACTTTTACTCCGACTTTAATTCGCACTCCCACTTCCATTTCTTCTATCTCTCCGAACTAAATGACCTGATGTATGGAATCTATGTATATACCAAATAAAGGATACCTCCTTCAAACAATTGCGGAGATATAGCGACCATCTCACACCCCTCTTCAACTCTTTGTCTTCCTTGCACTTTCATTTCTACCAGCCTCCAAAACTACTAATTAATTGTTTTGATATAAGGAGTTTCAAAACCAAAAATTGGTGCATTCAGATCCACTACTGGCGAACTTTAAATGGCGATGTCCTAGGCGGTGGAAATTACCCCCGCTGCATTACGTTTTCCTTAGTTCCTAGCTAGATACAAATTTTGCACTTTAGAACTAGTTCTCTAATTGGCAATTTTTCGTTCTCTTATTGGCACTTTTAAGATAGTGTAAATATTTGAAGATTGTAGTTAGTTCAAGATGTTGCTTCTAATACGATTTCATCCCCTGTATCGATAGTTTCGAAACACTCAAAAAATATTCCTATCAGATATATCAACTCCCATTTTAAGGTAGTTCTAGAAAACTAATACGTTTTCCCACATATTATAATACAAAAACCGTTTCGAATTACGATGCAATATTTCGGATTCCCATAAATTGCCCTCTGAAGGACTTAGGTATGTGTAAAATATATGTGGATTTTTGAACTAGAAAATCGAGTTAATACAGAACTAGTACAGCTTTTACAACCTTAGACTAACAATGTTACTCTTATCATTGAAAAGAGGGACCTGTAAGTTTATGATGCATACTGTGACTGGACATTGCCTTCTGGCGTCACATGCTCTTAAATTGGGCCTTGTCAGTGATTGCAGATGTGGGAAGTGCGAGCTGGAGATGGAAACGTTGGAGCACGTTTAGCGCTCGTGCTCTGCGCTTGTAAGGGTAAGGCTCCATCTATTAAAAGTGGCACAGATATCAGATTTATAAGCAGCAAGTATAATACGTACTGATTTCTGATTTGATTTTCTGTATGTTCGTTGAGCAAACCTCT
The DNA here is from genome assembly GCF_040869045.1 of Eurosta solidaginis. Taxonomy (NCBI): domain Eukaryota; kingdom Metazoa; phylum Arthropoda; class Insecta; order Diptera; family Tephritidae; genus Eurosta; species Eurosta solidaginis. The sequence goes on from NC_090320.1 coordinate 17,087,231, forward strand.
GGCAGCACTGTGGATTCATTCAGTCTATGTGAGCTTCTCACGAATCAGCCAGTCCAACCTAACCTAGGTGTTTTTTACTCAGTGTGAACATTCATGATGTTTAGAACAGCTTTTAATGCTTTTGCATAGCTTTATTTCGAAGTTATTAGGAAAAGGAGAATTAGAATTTTTAATTTCACACATTATTTTTAAGCACACATGGCGATGAGTTCGGTAAAATAAACAATTCTGATATGACAATAAAAACTTTTAAAATAAACAAAATAATTTATTCAGCAATTCGATATGCTTCATAAAAAAATATTTCAAAATCATTCGAATTTTTAATAGTTTTCTTGAATATTATCAAAAAGGCAATATATTTCAATTAGAGCATATAAAAGGGTCAATAAATATACAAAAACAAAAAAAAATTATGATGAACACACGAATCGACTTTGATTAAAACGAACACTACCCTACAAAAAATCGTGCGGTTAATCCCTAGAGAGAGCGGTCTGCAATTGATCTCTTTTGTCCACATTGGGGTCCCATCTAGTCCCTTTTGGGTATATTTGGCATCAGTCAGTTTGAAATTTATGTAGCCAATTGAAAAAAAAAAAACAATAAAAAACAAACAGGAACGAAATGAACAAAATAAAAAGTTTAGATGTGAATGAATATAATTATTTAAGAAAAATGCGGAACTCTATACCGAACCTAAAATACTACGACCATATGTTCCACTATGGTAAAATTTGTTTTTTTATTATTGTACAACACCAATACGAAAAAAATTTAGAATATTTTATTAAACTAAAAAAGAAAAAAAACTATAAAAGCCGTAAGAATCCCCGAATGAGTAGAAAGAGGACTTGTTCGACAGAACCCCTAGGCGAGCAAAGGGAATCTGTCTGACAGTAGCCGCAGGGGTACAAAGAGGACGAGTCAAACACTGAAAGAAAAAAAGACTGGTAAAATCAACAGAAATACGGGTCAATTCAACCGAAATTTCTGTTAATTTTTATCCATCGCAACAAGATGTTGAATCAACTGCGCACAAATCGCTGATTCGTAATTGACCGTTTTAGTAGTCAAATGAACAAAAAAGTCGTTGCGACAGCTTTGCACGAAAGTATCTATGATGCCATATAATAAATAAATAAATAAATGTAAGGCGCGATAAGCTCCGAAGAGATCTAAGGCCGAGCTTCTCTTCAAATTTGCATCGTGCTCCTCTTGATTTTCCCTACAAATTGGCCGGACGAGACCTACATGTTGTATGCAGACTCCGAACGGCATCTGCAAGGGAGATGAGTTTTCACTGAAAGCTTTTCATGGCAGAAATACACTCGGAGCGCTTGCCAAACACTGCCGAAGGGCGACCCCGCTTAGAAAAATTTTCTTCTAATTGAAAAACCTTATTTCTAAAATTTTAATGTTGCTTTACCCGGGGCGCGAGCCCAGGGCACACGGTGTGGCAGGCGGGTATAACGGAGACTTGAAAAAGGATCTGTCCGACAATACCCGTAAGGGTACAAAGAGGGCGTGTCCAACAGTACCCAAAAGGGTACAAAGAGGAAGTGTACAAAAAGGATCTGTCCTACAGTACTCGTACGGGTATAAAGAGGACCAATCCGACACTACCTGTTCAGGCATAAACAGGTACAATTCGTCTCTCCATAGGACATGCTCAAACAAAAGGGATCACTACATCCCATATAAAGGGATCAGAACAGGCTATAGTCGCATATTCCTTTGCGACTCATCCCGGATTCATCCTAAACTAATCGCATTTTTTGCAGGGTATTTATTAGCCATCAATATACACATAAGCAAACAAACCAACACACGTACGCGCACTATTTTACAACACAACGCTTGGGGCAGCTAAAAGAACAACATTCTACACGGTTGCTTGAGCAAGCAGCGGCCTACATAGTAAAATCATAAAAAAATAAAACAAAAATTCCAAAAAAAAAAAAAATTTAAAATGAATAAAAAAATTAAATATATAAATAATTTCATTCATTCAACACGTACATTTTTTACATACATACATACATTAATTACTTAATTTAACGAATCTGCTGAGTAGCTAGAGCGTAAAGGATATAAATACAAACAAAGTTTGCCACTTACCTGTGCGAATGTAGTGGTTGATCGTTTTGTGTTGTTGATGAAAATTTTCATACACCTGTCACAGCGTTCTGATCAATAATAAATACGTTTTTGCACACACACACACATACACATGCGCGTGCACATTCTGACACAGCGCTCGCAAATAGTTGAAGTGTAAAAATCTATTAAAAATGCATGCAGCAAAAGTTTGGCACAAATATTCAGCAACTACAACAACAACAAAACAAAAATATGTAACTTTTGCTATTGGCAACAATTCAGCACACCAATAGTACTAGCACATATACACACATACACTTGCTGCGTTTAACTTTACCGTTGTTGTAGGCAACAAACAAATTGTGCTCTCGTTGTGCAAATTAAAAATGTAGCAATTTTCGCAGGTTCACTATTGATTGGTGGTTTTGCATACATACGTGCCCACAATTGGGTATAGTAAAAATGTAAGTTATATACACTTGCTGCACTTTAAGTTAGCACTTTAATTGCTTAAGCACGCAAATTTACAATAATAATACAAATTTGTTAAACACTTTTTTATGGTTTTTCTATGTTTGTGTAGGTGTCTGTGCAATTACGAGTATTTTGTTTAACGTTTATGTGCTGTTTCTTTTTTTTAGTTTTTCACAAGCGTTGTATTTTTGGTGGTTTAATTACTACAATTTTCGTTAGTTTTTTTTTTTTATTCTTATATTGGTTTTTTGTTTAATTTGAGTTGTTGTAATTGTTTCATTCCTTTTTTTGGCCATTAAGACTTAACTCAATTCGTTAGCGGATAGTTTAAATAAATGCAATCTTTTTTGTGGTCACAGCAAAATGTATCTGCAAGAAAATTTGTTCAGTGAGATTTGAAAATTTTTTTTTTTTTTATTATCCAAATATTTTTTTTTGCTTTATTATATAAATTGTATGCCGATAACTGCTCCCTATACAACCTTCACCCCAGTAATTCCAGAGAGAGAGGAGTGGGGAAGAGGAATTATCTGGGGCATGGGACCGGTTAATTTGTTCACGGATGGGTCGAAGCTGGATGGAAAGGTTGGTGGGGGGTCTTTTGTCAAGAGCTAAATTTAAGCCGCAAGTTTAAGTTGGCTGATTACTGCAGTGTAGTCCAAACGGAAGTTCCTGCGATTAAGGATGCGGTGGATGGAATGCTATCCAGTGCTACTACGGTTAGGGAATTTAACATATACTTTGATAGCCAAGCGGCTATCAAGGCCTTGACCTCAACTATGGTGCGATCGAGGGTGGTTTGGGAGTGCCTGACCTCGCTTGCGATTGCATCGAATAATTTTACAATTAAGATTATCTGGGTCCCGGGCCATAATGATATCCCGGGTAACTGTCAAGCGGATTTCTTAGCCCGCATCGGTACAACTGAACCGGATGAAGATGGCTGTAGGGATTTCGGGATCCTGCTGGCCACCTGTGGATTGCTCCTCCATAGCTGGGCCTCGAGTCAGCTCAGCAAACGTTGGGTGGACACCACGTCTTGCAGGGTAGCAAGACCTTTCTGGCCGACAGTGCATGGCAGGAGGTCTGCTGAAATAATTGGGTTCACTAAGGCTCACCTATCAATGGTCATTGGGGTTTTGACAGGGCACTGTCCCATGGGTATCCATGCGGTACGTCTCAATATACTGGAAACTCCATCCTGCTGCAGCTGTATGGAGGATGATGAGGTGGAATCACCAAATCACTTTATGCTTGATTGCCAAGCTTTTGCCAGAACTAGGCGAAAGTATTTCGGTCGCGACTCACTTGGATCTCCCGAGGATTTATCCAAAGTTGAGATCGGTATCATTCAGAGCTTTATCGTTGCTACCCAACGATTCTCTAAGTAGCTAGATCTAAGTCACCGTTATTTTTGGTGTATGTGGTATCACAACGGACCTTCGTGTTGTCCAAGTGAGCTATCCTTATCAGGGCAGCTACCACCTAACCTATCCTATCCTATAAATTGATGATATATTTACTCTTATTTATGTATTATTTTTGTTTAGTTTACTTCTAATATCTTCTTTTTCTCTTTTGTCCAAACTTTCATCGTATTAACATAGTTTTGTGCTCATGCCCTGCGCTTGCGAGGCAACAACTGCATGTTTAGGAATAATACAGCTATTAGGTCTAAAAACAGCAAGTCTCATTGGTTCAAGAGAGCTTTTAGTGTTTGCTAAGAAGACGGATTTTATAACATAGGTCCTAGTTTTTGACAGGGGTTTTCAGTTTGGAGGTTAAACAAAGTTCTGGTAACACTATGCACTCAATCGGAATTTGTGAGGTGCCCACGTACCCGCCAGTTCAACCTCACCTAGCATAGCTATTTTGGGGTCGCCCCTCGGCAGTTATTTGTCAAACACTCCCGGTGTATTTCTGCCATGAAAAGCTTCTGAGTGAACACTCATTTGCCTTGCAGATGCCGTTCGGAGTCAGCTTATTTTTAGGAAAAATTAAAGGAGCACGACGTAAATTGGAAGAGAAGGTCGGCCTGAAATCTCTTATCTTATTTATTTTATTTTGAGCCGGGACTTCAACTCAGGAGCTTAGATGTAGAAGGTGAAGCATGCTACCACCACGCCACGGCGGCCACCCTGCCAATTGACAATAAAATCCGAAAAACAGGCAAAACCGACTAGAGTTTTAACTCTATTAGGTATTCAATAGAGCAATAATGTGCCAATCTTGTATGGAAGATTGAGTTCAATTAGGGCTTAATTTAGAAAACATGGTTTATTTTTTCATTAACCTTCTATGTGAAATTGGTGCAACATCTAAATCAATCATTTTAAATGAAAATAAAATAAATAAAGTAAATAGCTTCTATCCACGCAACTGTTATCGAATCTGCTTACATATATTAGGAATGAGACCTTAATGCAGTCCGAGTAATTTTAAAATTAACAATGCACCAATTTTCTTTACAAAATTATTAATACTTCAAAAAGCATCAATTCGCCTAAAATTGATAGAAGAGTCGATAGGAGTAGCCGAGAATTACTCTATAAGAATCGTAATTCGGTGAATGAGTATTGTTTTTTCTTCTTCAAAGAACACCTTTCTGCTTTGCGGGTCAATCTCAGCACTACACAGTTTTCCAGAGCAGATCACTTTTTGTGTTCGTTTGTGTGTTTATACAAAAAAATCGTGAAAAACACAAGAACCAAATAAAAATTTGCATTGTTACTCTGGGACCAAAACGACGTACGAATAAGCTTCGAAGAAATTTTAGGCAAAGCTTCTCTCCTAATTTGCGTCGTGTCCCTTTTAATTTTTCCTACAAATTGAAGGAACGGGACCTACTTGTTTTATGCCGACTCCGACAAGCATCTGGAATTCAGAAGAGTTTTCACTGAGAAGCTTTTCATGGCAGAAATACACTCAGAGTGCTTGCCAAACCACTGCCGAGGGGTTGCCCCGTGTAGGCTTTCTTGTAATTGAAAAAACTTGTGAAGTTTTCTCACAGAGAGTCGAATAGGTGTTTTATGCAAGTTTAAAGTCCGTCGTGTAAAAAAACGTTATAAAATGAAAACGTGAAATGAAAAGCATTCAGTGGCTGTTTTGGGTGCAGTCTGCTCACAACGTCCGTGACTTGAGAATGCAGATTTGTATTTTGGTCGCAATCCCGATTTTTACTCGCAAACTTGAGTAGGCTGGTATATTTTTAACGGTGGAAGCGGTACGGCCACAAACGATCATGTATAATAGGCGTTTGACTTACAGGCAGATACCAGCGATGTAGCTGGTGAAAAATAACGATTCCATGCAATGGAAGAAGCGTAAAATCTAGATTAAAGCAGCAACGCTTGTGAAGCCCACATTGAACAGGATTAGCCTGGTTTCAATGGGCCACTTGCCTTAGCTGTATTTCCCTACGGTTGTTGTGTATATCGGCAATATTATGTTTTGTGAGCGATGAGGGCGTAGTTGCCTCTATTACATCTATTATATGACAGTGCAATTCGAACAACTTTAAGGCTCTTGCCTTATTGTCATTAAAATGAAGCAGTCGGAGTTGTCGGAAAATGGATACGACATTGAATGCGCCAAACGTTATATAATTTAATAACTTTATTGGTTATTAACGAACTTTTTCGTATAATTTTAAAAATTACTAGCAGATCCGGCAGACGTTTTTCTGCCCTAAATTTGGCCTATCTGCATACATTTAAATAAGCTTTTTCCGTCAAACTCTGCCCTACCCCTCTACACTTTTTCCTAATCTTTTTATTCACTCCTCCCTCTGTCTTTTTTGCTTCATCACCATCTTCGTCTCATTCTATCTCTTTCTCAGTCTCCTTCTCTATTTTCTCTTCTCTCAAGTTTTTCTTCTTCTTCATCTCTTATTGCCAGTCCCAGAGGGTGGTATGTATTTTGTTCCAGTCCCATTCCGAGTCTCAGTCCCAGTCCCACTCCGAGTCTCAGTCTCAGTCCCAGTCCTAGTCCTAATCCCAGTCCCAGTCCGTCTCTGGTATACTTCCCGGAAAAAAGCATCGTAAATACTAATATAGGCAAATTTATATACGAAATTTCAGGCACATCGAATAGGACGTATGTAAATAGGTATGTGGGTATTATTAATTCTTGTCTTTATTTCGGCTTCGCATGCATATTTATCAGTTTTGCCTGGATGATGCGACTAAATCGAATATCACAATGAACTTTAGAGCTCTCAGCAACAGCTTTCATTTGATATCCATAATACACACACATTATAGGTGTATCCGGGTCCATGTGTTGGCCTATATATCGAGACCGTATTCACCCAGCGGTGTAAAACTTACTCTGTACTAAAGCATACATCAACAGCTTCAATTTGATACGCATAATGTAAAAACACATTCTACGTGTATCCGGGTCCACGTTTTGGGCTTTATCTCGAGACCCTAGCCTCCCAGTTGTATGAAAATAATCCTGTACTATAGCACTCATCAACAGCTTCCATTTGATATCCATATTGTATAAACACATTCTAGGGGTACCCGGGTCCACGTTTTGGGCTATATGTCGAGACCCTGGCCTCCCAGTTGTATGAAAATTATCCTGTACTATAGCACTCATCAACAGCTTCCATCTGATATCCATATTGTATAAACACATTCTAGGGGTACCCGAGTCCACGTTTGGCCTATATCTCGAGACCCTAGCCTCCCAGTTGTATGAAAATTATCCTGTACTATAGGACTCATCAACAGCTTTCATTTGACATCCATATTGTATAAACACATTCTAGGGGAATCCGAGTCCACGTTTTGGCCTATATCTCGAGACCCTAGTCACCCAGGGGTATGAAAATTATTCTGTACCATAGCACTCATCAACAGCTTTCATTTGATATCCATATTGTATAAACACATTCTAGGGGTACCCGGGTCCACATTTTGATCTCAAGACGCTAGACACGTAGCGAAAAAAAAGGTAGACGTTGGCCAATTCTCAGACCTACCCAATATGCTCACAAAATTTCATGAGAATCGGTTCAGCCGTTTCGGAAGAGTTCAGCCTCTAAAACCGTGACAGAAGAATTTTATATATTAGATGTAGATACTGTGCCCGTATCGCGCTTACGGTCTTTGCTCGTTATCAATTTCTTAAAATCAAAAGGCTCTAAAATCTTGAATCGGATTACTTGCATAATGGAGCTAGGGATTAGGCGTACCCGTGACATCTATAATTTATTATCGTTTCATATTTATCGTTAGAGTGAAAATAGTTGTATATATGAACGTTTAACACGATACAGGCCCTGACAAATGAATTTTTCAATATTTATTTTATATTCTTCAAAAGCTCGATAAAATTGTAAATTGCTAGATTTGTTGAGCTAGAAGGCTTCGCAAGATGAAAAAAACTTTTATTTTCTGTTTATTCTCATTTATATTTTATTTGGTCGATATTTCGACTTCAATCGGAATTCATCATCAGCGACATATCGAGATGGATGTTTAAATCGACCATACATAAACATATGTCTCTGATTATGACGTCAGATTGAAGTCATTATATCTACCAAATAAAATATAAATGATTATAAACAGAAAATAAAAGTTTTATTCATCTTGCGAAGCCTTCTAGCTAAATGAATCTAGCAATTTACAATATCTAAGGCTATTAACTTTGACCAAAAATTAGAAGCTCGAAAAAATTTAGCAAATATTTGAGAAACGAATGTGTTTCGAACAAGTTACTCCATCTGCTCGGTACCCGGAAATCTACTTTATATTAGGGGTGTTTGGAATTTATTCGTTCATGTTCTTTTGTGGCTCCGTGTGTAACAGTCTTTATCTTAAGCAGTTAATAACTTTCGTGAGTAATTTTTGTGATTGCCCTACCCGTTTTATTTCTATATTGACTAGGTGAGGGATATTCGATTTAAGAAACCATATTACTTTATAGCGATTTTTTTCATTAATTCAAATTTTATTTTGTCTTATTTTATATTTCTTTAATTTAAATTTCAGTTATTTTGTTTTATTTTACTTTTTTTAATTTATTTTATTCGATTTGGTTTTATTTTCATACATTTTTTTTTGTTTTTACAAAATGAATTTTCTTTTTAAGTTTAATTTGTATTTTTTTTTATAATAACCACATGGGAGTTGTTTCTTTTTATTGATATATGACCATATTTTTGTAGTTTACATTTAGTTTTTTTTTTTTTTTTTCACGAATAATTTTTCTCTTTATGATGACATACATATTATCATTAACAAAATACATATTCATTTAAGATCATTTCACAAATTCTATGCAATTTATTAAACAATAACAAATTTACCTTTTTCATTTACTAAATTTTTTCGAGTTTTTCCTACTTTGCGCAAAGAAAATATTATTTCATTCAAACAGATTTTCATAAATGATAAATTCACACTTATACGTTTTACTAGTTAATATGCACAACTTTATTTGACATGCTCGACTTGAGGAATTGTTTACCACATTTTTCTCACTTCTCAAAAACTATATATTCCATATTGCTTAGGAATTGTTTAAAAATTCCTGTATTTTATCGCATACATTTGTTGCTTTTCAGTATCAAATTCACTGATAAGATCGTCTTTGATTGTGAGCGTTTTACTTTTCTAAGCATGGCTCGATTGTTTAAATTTCTGTTTTGATTTCTTGTTAAACAAATGCTTGAATAATCCTGATTTTTTTTTTTTGGTTTATTTGCTATTTCACATATATTTCAAAATTTTTTCTATATTTCATTTCATTTTTTTTTCACATAAACGCACTCACAGCAACTCAATGCTTTTTGCAAGAATTTTCTTGTTTCAACGATTTCAATCCAAACAAATACCACGCGCGTTCACGTTTTACCGGAAATCCAGCGTTACAAAATGCAACGAAATACATTTTACGCGTCGGGACGTCAACGTACTAACAACATCGAAGCGGCGGAAGTAAACACACTAACATTTGCGCAACACGACCGAGTGTACAACAAAAAAGACAGTTCAACAAACAATGTAATATACACACGCGACGAAACAAAAAAAAAATATATATATAACCCGAAAAACAAATACTGTTGTTTTAACGGACCGGAGTCACACACAAATTTTCAATCGTTCGTTCGACTAAGCCGTGTGTTTTGATTTTTCTTTATCACGTTTATGCGCGTTTTGAACGAAATTTGTTCTAACTCTATAGAGTGTTCGGCAGCAACTAAACGACCATTTCTTGCACAGTTACATGAACAGTGCACGATTTAAATGTATATACATATATGTATGTATGCACGGCTATAAGCAGGCCCTTCGTTGCATACACGACAAACGCATGTAAGCGCATGCTGAGCAAGCGACCCAAAACATTTGCACCAAAGAAAAAGAGCCGGTGGATGAGGTATACACATTAGTGTGAGTGGTGTTGTGGGCTTGTTGGTGGTGTTTGTTGTGATGATTACATTGTTATCGGCCATTGCGCTAGTGCGCAACATAAAATACAATACAAAACAGAGAGTTCCCCGGTTTTGTGTGAGAGAAAGCACTTACAAGACGCTCGGATGTCGTTAAGTTGAGAGCTACGTAATAGAAAAGTATGCACAGGCATATGAAAGTGAGTCATTTTTGTTTACAGCGCGTTGAGGCAGAGCGCATATTACAAGAGCTCCAACTAGTGTTACTGCCTTTCGTTGGGTTTTGTTAATTTGAATCTGTTGATTATTATAATATCTGAGTTAGCGTTAACATAACACACATACAACAATTTGAAGGCTCTGTTATTTAAATTCTTAGCTGCATCTTGAGAGCACATCAAAACAGAGAGCCCAACGAAGAATTATCTCAACGAATTTCTTTCTAATCGATTTTCTTTCCATCGGAAAAGATATTTTTTTGATGATTGGGAGCCCGTGAAGTGAGATAATAATTAACAGCAATGTACGTATTTTAACAGAGCTGTAGTTAGCAGTTGATATTTAATAACGATTACATGCCTAAAACAATCAATCGTCTTGAAATGTTGAGTATACTGCCGAGACTGCGCCCCGGGCCGGACAATACATCTATACTGGGTATAGATCTAAGGTAACGAAAAGGCCGGTGAATTGTCAAAGGAGGGCGCCGCGTTCGAAGAATCGACGGTAAATGTCCCAATCCGCTTGAGAGATATCAAAAGGGGACAAGTATTGCATATGATCCATCAAGCAGTAAAGGAAAGCAACGCAGATACCACGATACCGAATACCACGACATCAGACTATCCCCAGCGGATTAGGGGGCTTAGAATATACCCGCGATAGGTATGCCTGTCGCAAGAGGCGACTAAAATACCAAGTTGATTCAAGGGATTGTATAGCGCAATCCTCTCAAGGGGTTTCCAGCGCAATATATAGCTTCTGCCACCCAATTGGCCTAAAAGGTTTGATGTGGTCATATAAATCGTTCCCGAGATGGTCGGGCTAATACCTTAATGTTGCTTTATTACCGGAACGGTACCGGATCTACATATATTCGGCAAAGGACAATCAACATCGACAACACTCCCCAAAGCCTTCGTGGGGTGTATTTATCGTTATACAACAACAACAACAACAACAACAACAACGACGTCAGACTTACTAACACAATGAAGTTTTTCATATAGATGCGTTCAACGCAATCTTATGCATTTCAGTAACATCGCCTCAATCACACAAGATGTTGCGTTTTTAAATATGAAAGAACTTCAGACTTGGCAATTGAAGATTATTTCGCTTTGGCCACAAAATCTGACACATTGGGAAATACCCTCTCAACATTATAGTTATCTCGGTATCCGCTTAGTGTTAGACCCCTTGAACAAAGTGTTGTCTGCCAAATGATTGATTAACTGTTTCGAAGTCCACCAATGCAGAATTTGCCACAGTCAGTCACGTCTAATTCGGAAGTGCGTTGAGACCTCTTAAGAGTGAAACTAGCAAGACTGTAGTCAGAGGAACTTCAGCTAAATACAAACATTATTACAATGTCAGATTACGAAGAATCGGTCTTAACATGAAACTTTTAACATTTATGCTCTCTTATCCAACAGCGGTATAAGAGTTATCTTCATTGAGTTGCTCTCTTTAACGCATAGGAACTTTTTAGAAACTTATGAAACTGAAACCATTTCTCTCACATTTTTGTTGCAATGCATTTTTATCTGACCACACATATGTATGTTTGTGTTTCCTGTTGCGCATTGAGTGTTTTGCTACTTAAGCATTCATTTGGTTTATTACTGATAGTCGCACAACTTTCTAGAGCTGCATGGGAATGACTTTAATATATTTTAGAATGGCTTAGAACAATCTTTAAGGGTTGCATAAAACTGAACCACGTTCCGCATTCTTGAAGAAGGCTCGAGTAAAATTCATACCGCAAGCGGGAAGATCCAATCATCTGCACCGGAAAGACTGCAGGCCTATTAGTTTGACATCTTTACTACTCAAAACCCTAGAGAGATTATAAGATGTCTAATTAAAGTCAAATATTTATGAAGCATTTTTTTCTTCAACTCAATATGCTTACATCAAAGGCAAGCCAGTCGACACCGCATTGCATACGATGCTCATGAATATAGAGACCGTTCTGGAATACCAGGATAATGGCATCGATGTTTTCCTTGACACAGTATCAACTTAACAAATTGGATCGCCTCCACATTAATCTGCAGAAATATTACGTCGCCATGGAGTTCGTGCGACACCAAAAAATCTGTGAACAAATTAACACCGCAGAGTATTATCACCAATGCTGGGGACGCTGGTCGTCAACCAATTGATAAGACGGTACAACACGGGATCGCTGAAACTCGCGGCTTAAGCGGATGACAATTCAGTAATCATAAGTAGCAGATGTCTGCCAACAATATGCTCTCGTATGGGTCAGGAAATTCGTGATGTACATGCCTGCGCATCTGGAAATCCTAAGCTGGAAGGGGTAGCCATACAAAGAAAGTCTAGCACAAAGTGTCTAGAACTTTTACTAAATAGTAAATTGTTCTGAAAACTACACGTGGAAGAGTGAGCGAAGAAAACCTCCGCGGCACTGTGTGCATCCAAGATGAGGTTAGGATGCACGTGGGGCCTACCACCAACACTCTTTAATTGGGTATTTAGGTCAATTGTCAAGCCCATACTTTACTAAAGGGTCCCAGTGTGGTGGTTAGCCACAATAAAAATTAAAGATACCAAAAAACTAGAGGGGTATGTAGATTATCAATGATAAGCATAATGGGAGATTTATAACTTCCCCGAGACCAGCGTTGTATGGCATTCTGCACATCCCACCTGCAGACTTAATGACCAATAATATAGCGTTAACAACTGCAAGACGGCTTTGGGCCTAGGGCAGCTTATGTACGTGACGTCTGGCCATAGCTCTAAAGCGTCATTGAATATAAGGAGAAGAGACTGCACAATAAAATCGGAGGGTTGATGCCAAGGCGCGAAAAATTGCAGCCGGGAAGAAAGCAGCGTTGATAGTCAGACGGCCAAATAAGGCAATAATATCACATCATGCGGCGTCGAGAAGTGTCACGGAATGCAAACAACCATTGGAGGAATTCCGTCCTCATAAGGGATATAATAGAACGAAAAGGCTGGTAAATTGGCAAAGTAGGGTGAAGCACTCGATGGTTCGTCGATAGATCGCTTCGAAGCCATGGTTAGAAGCGTGGGGCTACACAATTTTCTAAGATCGTATGGGAGATCGTACGACATTATACAAACAAAGTTGCCCATATCACCAAAGAGAATGAACTTAAGGCTCGCGATGGGCATACTTAATGGACACTGCCTTTTGTTCTGATACTTAATTGGAATTTTTCAGTTTGGTTGTCAAATAAATTCTGGTAACACTTTGGGTACACTAAGGAGTTGTGTAGCACAACCCTTTCAAAGGGTATCCAGCGCTATTTCAAAGCTACTCCAAACCAACTGTTAACCTCAGCTTACCCGAATTGATTGGCGGATCCTCTTTATTTAGCAGGCGAAGCTATGGCGACCCTAAGGTTCTCACAGAAGGAGGAAGTTTGATGACCGCGAAGGCTCAACCTGGTCATATACACGTTCCCGAGATGATCGGACTAGTATCTTAATGGTGCTTTTTTCCGGAAATACAGAATCAATATCCTGCAAAGGACCATCAATGTCGATAAAACTCCAGGAAGTTTTCTTATCGCTACAAGAAAGAACAGCTCTTTTTTTAGTGCTCTCTTTGATACGTATTAATGTAATCATTTCGTGTCGTTTACTTGCATATTTCTTAATTCGTCAGGAATTTTTCTGCTGCCCGGGAGTGAGCTCTCAGGGGAGTAAAAGTAACAAATACACAAATAGTGACCCATTAATAGACTTGGAGCTGTTTTTAGTTTTTATGGCCCTGTGCCAATAATACAGGAACTTCTCATTCGGAAATAGGAGACGGACTAATCTATTGAAGCAACTAATTATACCTACAGCCTTCAGTCTACATAAACAAGTGACCCAATTTCAAATTTAGATTCCCTTCCCTTACTACAAAGAGCTTCCACTAAGTAGTTGTGCCAGTTCAAGGAATGTGTGCCAAATGGAAATGTTCTATTAAAAGGAGAAATGAAAAATTCTTTCCCGTAACAACAAAATCAGAAAAACTAATTCAATGGCAAACAAATCACAGCTAAAAGCAACAATGTGCACAAAAACACTAGCAACAACAGTAGCAAATGCTGGCCACCTAAATTCCCATATCCAGCATGTGTATGTATGTATATATGTGTTATATAGAAAACTAAATATATTAATGCATAAAAATATATTGTTGATCTCATAAATCTTAATCGCACAGATTGATCTCCGCCTGTCACAATATTGTCCCATTTGACTGTCAACAACATTGGCCATCATTGAACCGGCATACCCACAATATGCAGCTGCTGCCACAAAATCCACAAGCCTCATAACGTCACGACATACTGACACATAAACGCCAAAGAAGCAGCGAGGCGAGCAAGTGAGCTCACCAAACTAAAAGTCAACAACAACAACAAGCTGCAAGCAGTGTTGCTGATGAAGAGCCGATAATCGCCCGTGCAAAGCAAGCGCATTAATCAAGATTTGAGTCAATCAGGCAGGCACAAGCGACAATAATACAACAACAGCAATTGCGTGCATGAAGAACGCGACCGCTGCGCCATACGGTGAGGCACTTACGAGATAGCAATGACTCCAAATTGTTTTGTTAAGTGTAAAACTATGCATGGAAGAATATGTATATTGGAGCGTACGTGTGACTCTAAACGATAAATAAATACAAGCAACCGGTTGAAGCTCTCTTAGCCTCTTTGGTCATTTTCCCACATGCACCGCATCATCGCATGAGAGACGTGTGAACTTCAACGCTTTCATTTGCTTATCATTATTCAAAAATGCGTTGTGTCTCAACAGCTTGAGCGGCGTATAAGCCGCGTATTAGGCGTAAGCCCACTCAGCCATTTATGCGGCCAACTGGTCGCCTAAAGATCATTGAGCGCATTGACAGCGTGGTAATTGCGCAGCGCAACCGCAAGTCGGACGACCAGCTATCGTACGCGTCAATGCTATCGCTGCTGCTACGATAGCTGCCTTGTAGTGCTTGCGGCGCTTCTTGTCATAATTTGGTGAGTATTAGTGGGGATTAGAGGCACTTAAATAAGTGCAGTGCCCATATCAGCTGTTACACGTCCA
The DNA here is from genome assembly GCF_040869045.1 of Eurosta solidaginis. Taxonomy (NCBI): domain Eukaryota; kingdom Metazoa; phylum Arthropoda; class Insecta; order Diptera; family Tephritidae; genus Eurosta; species Eurosta solidaginis. The sequence continues at coordinate 17,102,529 of NC_090320.1, forward strand.
AGGCTGTTTTGCCTTATATGCCTTATAAAATCGGCTGGGTTAATGTTTCGTTTATTGAGTTTGTTACTATGCTTTGAGAAAAATATTTTTTTTTGTTTATACCCAGTAGTGCAATTTATATTTTACGCCAGGACAATGGCAAATCCAGATCCACTTGTGTCTTCATTTTGCTAGCAGAGACTACGGTTCGGAGTTTGTTCGCGGCCGGAGCTTTTTTATGAATTCGAGTAACATAACGTAGCTCGCGGGTGAGTCTTGGTCTAGCTATTCCCTGCACGAGCCATCTTTTCTGATGTTTATCAAAGTTTTATGAATTACAATGTTTTCTAGTTGAGAGGAGATTTTGCCCCTCATTTGACTATTTAGGAAAAATATAATAGTGATTTTCCCTACCAATACCTAATGGTGCGTAACATACCGGATCTACATACGTAAAGGGACAATCATCGTCGATAAAACTCTCCAAAAGAAAGAAAATAAGATAATTTCGTCAGCGATTCTGTCCCGTCACTGCCCAAGACCTCTTCCAATTCTAGGGGTAATCTTCGCAAGCACTATGGAGATCTACGACAAAAGAGAGCTTAGAGAATTTTGTTTATAAAAGAGCCTGGCCTTGTAAGAGGACCTTAGCATCATCCACATATAGTAGGTTAATTAGTTTGGCAAGTTAAAGTTTGTGGGGGATTTTATGCCAAAAGTAAGTAAGCCACAAGGTTAAGCTTTCAGTGTAGTAGCTGTAGTAGCAGTGGATTGGCTAAATTTCAATTCTATTAAGGATATGAAATTTATACTTTAACTTTGTATATGTATAGACAGTATCCGTTATATCAAGTTAACGTGCTCTTTTACCAAGTCGAAGTTTTAAGTTCGATGACAGCAAAAACAAAACTTGCCTGAGCTAGAGGGACGCGCGTTTCCCTGGAGAGGTTGCCTTCCTCAATGGTAAGTTTAGGGTTTGACAACGAGGTTCACCGGGAAATCCCTTACAACTTAGTCCGACGCCTTTTCATGGATGTCTCTAAGGGCCTTATCGTGCTTTTCGTGCGGCGTAATTATTGAGTGCCGGATTTCTTCATAGTACTTACGAAGATGACCTCCTGGGAGGCGCGGCCTCTTCAATCAGATGTCTGTTGGGATGCCCAGGTTTCTGGATATTCTACATGACATAAGTTTGGCAGTTCTGAGCGCGGTGTTCCTTCCAGTGCGTTTTTTTTTTTAGGCTCGGCAACCATATTGGGAACGCGTGGCATATAAACGGCCGGGAAATTGCTTTATAAGTGGTTATGATCGTTCTTTATCTTAGCCTCACGTCCTAACGACAAGAGGCTTGAGGATTTTGTTGCGGCTCTGAACCTTTGGACAATTGCGGCTGTATGCTCCCCAAAAAGTGGATCCTGATCGAACATCACGTCTAGTACTTTTGGATGTAAGTAAGTCGGTTACGAAGTTCCAGAGACGTGGATATCCAATATGGTTGACATTTCCTTTGTGTATGTTGTAAATAAGGTCACCGAGGATTTGGTAGATGCCAATGTCAGATATTTCGAGGTGAAAAACTGGAAAGGTTAGATAGTCGTTGATTTTATAGCGTAGTTCGAAGTATGGGCCGGCACCTGTTACCATTATCGTGCACTCATCGACGTAGGACACAATGGTAACTCTTTCTGGTGGGGAAGGGAGCTTTGATATGTTAAAGGTAAACAAAAGTGTGGATAGTACACCCACCTGAGGTACTGCTTGTTTAATTCTTTTGGGTTTTGATGTTATGTTCCTGTACTGCACTGATGCCTGCCGACCACACCGATAATTTGCAGCCCATCTTTTGAGAGTGGGAGATAGGGTGTACCCTTCCAAGTCTTGCAGTAATGTATTGCGATTGACTCTATCAGAGGCTTTTAATAAGTCTAGTGCTACGAGTACTATTCTATTATGAGGTTCCTGATACAGTTCACAATATATCTGTGTGTTGATAGCGTTAAGCACGGTGCTGATTCTATGTAATTATCAGAAGCCGGTCTGATGATTGGCATAACACGTGCTTGTATCGAAACCTTTCGAAATTATCCCAAAATGGATCCACTTTTTGATTAAAAGGTTTTTAGCACCAACTACTTTTAACTAAATGTGTCTCACAAGAAGTAGTTTTTGAATATTTTTTCACTTATTAAAGTCACTATTGGGTATACAATGTTACTTTAAAATCGATATTGACATTTCTATTCAATTGTGAGCGTGAAAACGCTTAAGAGTCCCATAGGGCATTGCTGTTTGATTTAACGCGGCGGAAAAGCATTTCTCTATATATATTTTTTTTTAAATTTTTTTTTCCAGTTTATTAAATGCAGCGATAAAGTAAATTTTTTTTTATTTTGGGCTTCAAAAGCATAAATGAAAATGTTTATGTTTTTTTCGTATTTTTTTTTTTTTTTTTGTTGTTTTGTTGTAATTTATTTACTGCACTTGGGAATTTATTACACTTATCATACACCAACAAACATCAACAACATGAGTTCTCAAAATAATTTTCTTTTTATTATTTTTATAATTTTTTTTTGAAATTTATGACACGGTAATAATTTTCTTGCTCTTGTTAGCATGTAGTTGTTGTTTTTGTCACAATAATTTTTTCATTATTTATTTTTGAAGTGGTAACCATTGAATGTGTCACATTCGTGTGATGACTTACACGTTTACGCAGTCGTAAAATCAAGCATTCGTAGATATGTAGCATATTAAACAAATAATATAGATTATTTATTTATGATAAAATTTGATATGACGGTTTTATAGGCCAATAAAACATAATGATTGTAAAGTTGCCCGTTTTATTAAAAAATGTTGTAAATTGATTTCAAAAATTTTTCGAGTGTCTCTTTCAAATATATGAATTTATATATAAATTTTTTAGCTAAATCCACAAAATGTGAAACAATTGAGGTTAGATCTCATTAAGGCCCCGTTACCTATTTAGTTATTTTTTTATTGGTCATTATAGTTTTTTTTGACTGCAAGTTGAATTGGAAAGTATGCATCGAAGAGCGGGTACGAAGGCCTGCATCGCCTTCTATGCCTGCAAACCAATGTTTGGTAACAAAAATGGGGACTCAAGCCAAGCATGGAACTTTGGATGTACGAGGCGGTGGTGCGACCGGTGCTTACCTATGGTTCCATAGTCTGGTGGGAAGCTCTAAGAAAGAGCTACAATCTCACCAGCCTGCAAAAAGTCCAGCGCACTGCATGTGTTGGTGCCATAGGGGCCGGACGCACTTGCCCCACAGCTGCTTTAGACCCCATTTTGCACCTGCTTCCGATCGACTTGCATATACTTTGTACACCGTCAGGGAGTCTGGATGTTGGAAGGATGCTCAGCAATGGCATAGTAGTAACCTAAAGAAGCTTCCTTTTGGTACATATAGTACCGAGACAGATTACTACCCTAGCAAACTGAAGTTTGAGTACGGTTGTAATACCGCCATTCCAAGCAGGAACGAGTGGAAGAGAAACCCTGGCATAAGGGTCGACGACCTCCAAATCTACACTGACGGATCCAAGATAGAATCGGGAGTGGGGGCCGAAGTCTACTCCCTAGATTTGTCTACATCATTCAGACTCCCATCGCACTGCTGCGTGTTTCAAGCAGAAATCCTCGCGATTTGGCAAGCCTGCAAATCACTGGAGGGCTTGAATGTAGCTGGTAAAGTTTGCATCCTGTCGGATAGCCAAGCAGCGGTAAAAGCGCTTTCCTCGCCACACATTAACTCAAAATTAGTGTGGGCTTGTAAGCGACTCATAACCCAGTTATCCACCAATCTAGAACTACGTGTTATCTGGGTCCCGGGTCATAGGGGGATAGAGGGTAAAGAGAAGGCCGACGAGCTAGCATGCAGGGGCTCATCAGAGATGAACGAGGAAATAACCAGTGTCGAAGTAGGCATACCTTAGCAGTAGCCAAGGGGAATATCCAAAGCTTCTACTTGAAGAAATCACAAACAAAGTGGAATAACATCACCACCTGTGCAATATCAAAATCCATTTGGCCAAACTATGATGGAAGGAGGACGAAAAGTGTTCTGAACAAATCCAGGGCCAACACACACAAACTGATAGCAGTTTGCACCGGTCATTGGGCAGTAGGTACGCATGCGGAAAAGATGGGCATTTCGTATAACGACTACTGCAGAAGCTGCAAAGATCCAAATGCCAGGGAGACAGCTAGAGCCCGACTAAGGTACCTTGGAACCTCGTTTCTACTAGAAGACCTCAGAGGTTTATCTGTGATAGCAATCCCGAATATTCTTAATTTCATCAACAACTCTGGCTGGTTGTAATACATTGACGGTAACATTCCGTAGGTTTTTAGACGACTTAAATGGCATCAAAGCAGCTTTAAATAGCTACTTGGGCGACCAGGGTCGCAGCCATTTCACCTACCTACCTACCTATAGTTTTTACTATCATTTGTATATTAAAAGTAAATGGATTTATATTCCAACCATTTCGCCAAATTTGGTTTGTACACATTTCGGTGTCGGCATTGGGCCATCTTCAGTTTAATTTTAACACCTTATTCTAAAGCTTTTTGCAATAATATTTTTTAAGTGGACTTTGCAATCTGATAAGGCTGAATCTGACTTGAAATTTTGAAGGGGGACTATGATGTTGTAGCGCCGTTTATTGTCAAATTTGCTTTCAAGATAACCTGAAAAATAATGAAAATTATTCCAAACACTATCAGATGTGATTATCCTGCATTCAGGAGTAGGTATCTTGATGTACTACTACATAGAAAAATTAATATAGATGTCAAAGTCGCAAAACCAGCGATTACCTTGTTCTGATGTTGGATGCATTCTATAATTGCTGTTGAGGCTATAATCAATTGTGTGATGATGGTGGTGTTCGGTTTAAAATTAGGAAGCACGATAGGTGGGGCAAAGCAGAAGAACGATAGCGCCTTGCGACATCTACCACAGTGGCCATATGAACAAACGCGAAATTCGGAACCGATGTGTTGGTTTTGTGGTAGGAAAGAAAATTTGCTGTCAAGCACTATCGTTCACGGCTGTGAGAGAGCGTCTAGCTGCGATTCGCATTAAGACGAAGTTTTCAATATTTCATTTATACACAATTACGCAGCTATAATCGATCCGGGCGAACAGAATTAGGACTCCTTCTACGAGAAACTATAAAAGTTATAAGACGACCGCACCCGCAATGATATTAAAGTAATGATGGGCGTCTTTCGTGCGTCTTTTGGGCAAGAAAGGGGTCTTTGATCTCACAGACGGAAAATGTAGCCCCCATGGTGTAAAGTCTCTCAACGGGTTGAGGCTGTTTGACTCTGCCTGGACGCGAAACATGGTAATCAGCAGTACAAGATTCCAATATAAAAAGTTACACCAAGCTTCTTGGATGTCTCTTGGTCAAATAAAACTAAACCAAATCAATAGAAACATGATGGACGGCAGGCATCAGCCATCAGCGTGCTTGATGTGCGCACGCTGCGAAGCCCAAATATCGACTTGCACCACTAACGTGCGGCACAAGAAAAATTTGCGATCAGAAAGCTGCCACAAAACAGGCAGCTCATCTAATCGGCCATCACACTTGCTCACTGAGAGCGATCTTCGGCCTGGTGATGTGACCGAGCAGTCGGAGCATATTTACCTCTCATTACGTATTGCCGCTGCTTACAACAGAGGTATCCACCAAGCCAGCAATAACAAATGGTACGATGAAGAAAGTCTTCCCCCAGCGGGTTAGGGGGTCAGAATATGCCCGCGGTAGGTATGCCTGTCGTAAGAGACGACTAAAATACCAGATTCAAGGGGTTGTGTAGCGCAACCCTTTCAGGTTGCCAGTGCAATATATAGCTTCTCCAAACCCAATTGACAACCACAGCTATCTGTGGCGAATCCTGTTTCATTAACAGCCGAGGCTCTGGCGACCCCGAACTCCTCATGGATCTAGGGGGTGGGAGGGCAGTATGGCCAAGAAGGTCGCATGTGGTCATAACAATTCGTTACCGTGATGGTCGGTCGTGATACCACAACGTACCGGATCTGCATCCAGCAAAGGACCATCAACATCGATAACACTCCCCAAGGCCTTCGATGAGTGTCCTTATCGCTACAGCAACAACAACAACAACAACATGAAGAAGGTCAAGCCTCAGAAAAAAGTACGCGGTATGTTGGAGCGGTATTGTAACACGAAGAAGGAAGAGTGACTCTTATTCAGAAGGAAAAAAATGTGAGAAAGAACAGCGTGAGCGCGACACGCTTCAAATCTGGCTCATAACAGTAATTCGCAAAAACTCTACATAAAAATCCAGCGGATGACAGAAGGTTTCAAGAGCGGGAGATGAGAAGTGAAAACGACAATAAGGGATAAGAGGGCGCTTGGTAATGACGCAATACCCACCGAGCTTTTCAAATTGAATGTAAGGCGCGATAACCTCCAAAGATATTTGAGGCCGAGCATCTCTTCCAATTTCGGTGGTGCTCCTTTTAATTTCTCCTAAAAATTTGCGGGACGGACCCTACTTGTGTTATGCCCACTCCGAACGGCAACTGCAAAGCAGATGAGTTTTCACTGAGAAGCTTTTCATGGCAGAAATACACTCGGAGTGCTTGCCAAACACTGCCAAGGGGCGACCCCACTTAGAAAATTTTTCTTCTAATTAAAGGAGCTTGTTGCTTTGCCCGGAGCGTGAACCCGGGATATTCGGTTTGGTAAGCGAAGCAGGCTACCATCACGCCACGGCGTCCGCCAAGCTTTTCAAACATGCTCTCCCAATCCACAATAAAAGCGAACCCACAAACCATGCCACATGCCGCGGCATACTTATTATAGCGTAAGCGTAGCGGTTCTAAGTGTCTAGAGTGTTGTGCGAAAAACTGAAGCCCACAGTCAACGAACGGATTGAGCCTTATAAGTGCGGCTTCAGACCTGGTAAATTTATTATCGACCAGATCTTCACGATGCTCCAGATCCAGGAAAAGACTCACGAAAAGGGAACCGATACTCACCATCTTTGTATCGACTTCAAAGCAGTCTTTGTTCTATATCTGAATTTAAGTTCACTGCAAAGTTAATATGTTTCTGCCAAATGACGTTGAGCAACACCACCAGTTCTGTAAAGATTGGGAAGAAGTTCGCCTAGCCATTCGAAACCAAACGAGGCTTCAGACAAGACCTCTACTTTTCCTACGTCGGTCTGTCAATCCCATATGGATAATATATAAATTCGAGACTAGAAGCATTTCGTCTATCTGGAAACGTAGAATAACTCTTGTCAACAAGTGCTACTTTGGACTGAGTAGACAATTGAAATATTAAGTCGCTCATCATACCTGTCCTGATGTATGGCTCGAATTATGGACGGTATCCGGTCCTGAGCTGTACGAGCTTTACGCATATATGTGCAGCGTAAATCTTCGCTGGCTAGGCCATGTTAAGCGAATGGGCGGCGATGAAGAAAGTATTTCAGCCGAAACCGTAGTTTGGAAGCAGAGGAAGAGGCAGACCTCCACTGCGTTGGAAAAGGCAGGTGCAGGAAGAGTTGACCTCCCTTGGTTCTTCCAGTTGGCGTCTAAATAGGTTTATTCTTCTTTTCTTTTAGGTAGCTTAATTCACGAGAAATTGCTTATACAACAACAAAATATCTCTCGCTTTCAATAAACCGATTTACGTTCGTAGTTATCCACTTGTATATCTATATACAGTGAAAACTCCCTTGGGCGAACACTCACCAGCTGCCACCGTTTGTCCACTCAAGAGCGGTGTCCGCTCAACGCAGTGGGTATATTTAAAATTTTTGTATAGTTTTATTTATTTAGTATTCACAGATCTTAGAATCTCAGTAGAGTTGGAAGGGTGGGGACGAAATGTGGAAAGACACGATACGAAAAAGAAAACGAAGCGGGAGGGTCTATAGTATAGTGTACCGATCGGGTAATAGCACGATCTTTCAAACTGGTAGAGATACTGGAAAAAACTGCACAAAAAAAGAGACATTGGAGTTATAATATCGCATGAGTCGTTCATCTTGGTCGTACGACCACCTGCCCGACAAGGCGAGCTCAGCGGTCCAGTATTATATACGGGGAAAGAACCGCCCGCCACAGCAGCGCCCCTTACTGTGGAGGCCACAGTATCGGGAGGTGGCCCGGTATCGGGAAGGCTCCGTTCGAATACAGCCGAATATATCCCCTGGCTGCAAATCGCCCAATAGGCACGGTCCGCGTAACACCCTGGATTAGGGGGTTGGCAGTTCTTGGTCACCGACATCCCGCCGCCCTCCTATGAGGCGAAACGGCGCAGAACCAACTAGAAGTGTGTCAGGGTGCAAGTAAAAATTTGGAAGAATTGGAACAGAACGAAGCTTACAATCATTATAGAGCCTAGGTCATATGGGCATATATGGCAATGAAAAGGCCAATGAACTGAGAAAAGAGACAACAGCTTGATGAAGCAAGTAGAAAAATTATGAAACCAAGATTACGGCCGCAAGGTGTCACAGAACATGTCCAATTAAATATTCAGGTCTAGAAGCCGCTGCTGGGCCCTAGGTAACTTCTTCTATTTTGCAAGAGCAAAAACTTATTTTATAAGTCATGGCTCTTGAGGATGGTTTTTCAGTTTGGTTGTTGAATAAGCTTCTGGTAACTCTATGAACAAATTAAGTTCATGTGTAGTCCTTAAGAACCGACCAGTTCCACCTAATCTAGCTTCAGGCAATCTGGAAGCATTACTTTTCATTAAAATAAAAGTGTTACTATGTAGTGACACATTTTAAGTTCTTATTTATCAACCGCAAAATTGGTTTTGTTCGGGCAGCCCTGTATTTTCATTCGGCAAATACTTATGTTCGCTACCAGTAAGACTTTTTCAAACGTATTGTAACGAATTTAAGAAAATCCTGGTTATTATGCACTCTCTCATAACGTTAGAATAGCTGAACTGGCGAATGAATAACTTCAAAATCCATTCAGTATTGAAAACTGGTCTTTATTTAGCTTACTTTGGTAGTAATTCACAATTATACTTCACTTCACAACCAATAACGTTTTTAAATCAAACTGATTACTGATTCCTCAGCTGCCTTTATACTCTCGGTTTTCTCGTTCACCCATTTCTCCTAAGGTCTAGTCATTTCGCGAATGTGTATATTTCTAGTTTATGCTTTTTTACTAGCCATATGAGTGTGTATATGGAGTATCAACTTCTGCTCTTAGCTGATGACTACATATGTGTTTGTGAAATATTCTTTGTCGCCTTCTATGTGTACATGTACATAAGTGTGGCTTGCTTTGTTTTTGTGAAGATTTACTAACAGCATAGTGATGCTAATATTCGCCACATTATAAATTGATATTCATTCTCTCACTTTGACCGCTTACGAGGAGTTCGCGAATGGACGCGAGGTATTTGACTGATTTATTATGAAAACAGGTTCTAGTATCCGCCAATAAGAGGTTCGTGTCCCCTTGGAAGAGGTTTCTCCTCCCATCTTATAGAAATAACTGCCCGCGTCTGGCCAAATGAGTGTCCACCTTACAGAAGGTAATTTGTTGTAAACAATTTACCAAAAACTTGGTGTATGAAAAACTGTCCGCCCAAGTTAGGGGTCCACCTAATAGAGGTGTCCGTAAGGTGAGGTTTCTCTGTTACATAGTATATAAATTTATGTATGATAAATAGTTATTACGTATACCTACACGTGCTTAGCTAACATGCTTAGTCCATTTAACAATGGTGGCACTCCCAATATTTCATTCGACAAAAGTTACATGCAATCTCATAAATATTCGGTATTCCTTGGTCGCTATGTACTACAACTAATATACATTACATAAATTCATAACATGCACACGTAGTAGAATAACCCTTGCCTTTAAATCAGCATACCCGCCTGAATTCAAAATTAATGATTTCATAAAGCGTGCCAATAAGCTCCACAGCAGAACAGATGACGGGAAGACAGCTTAGTTAACAGTGAGAATTGCAAAAAAAAGCAGAGTGAAGGGTGAAGAGAATATCAGCCGCTGCTTGAGCATATTTACCTGTTGTCTGGCGCAAAATGAAAGTGGTAACTGACATTGGCATTGGCAAGAATTGCCAAACAAAATAAGAAGAAGCTCTTTTACGTATTAATTCTGAAATTTCAAGAAATCACATTTTTTTAATGCGAATCCTTACACAACGCACGTGCGCTCACTACACACAAATACCTGTGCGAATATATAAGAGTTTGTATGTGTGTTGGTTGATATGTGTTTGACGGAATGGTTATGTGATTGCTTGACTGCCCGTCGTTGTCATTTTCAACCTAAAAAGTCATTGAGTTCTATTGCTCATCTAAAGATGCGTGGAATGGTGTGAGTACAGTTACGCAGAAGTGAGTTGGGACAAGACGAATATTAGCAATTTCATTATTACATCACTATGCCGCTAGTAAATAAATGCTGCGCAACAAACACAGCAAAGTAAGTATATGAAAAAGAAAACAGCCAGACATACATATGTACATGTAAACAGCAGCTAAGAGAGCAGACAACATTTAGAACACTAAACACAGTAACAAAGAGAGCAAACGACATTATTCACACATATACATACGTAGAAAACAAAAGCGAATATGAGATGCAGCAGATGAAAGAAGTAAATAAACAACTAATCGAGAAGGCTATTCGCGAAAATTCTAGTCTCGGGAAGAAATAAGTGAACGAGGGAAACGAGTGTACAAAAGCGGCGTAGTCCAAGTGATAGTCAATCAGTTTGATTTTAAAACGTTGTGAGTGAAGCACGCGAATAATTTCAGTATGTATGTTTCACTGCCAGAGTAGTGCTGTAAACATTCGACAGTTCGGGGATTCGAACGATAGCAGAAGGGGCAGAGTTATCAAAAATGTCGTGAAATTCGCAACAATATTATTCAAGCAGACCGAGCTGATGTTATTCTGGCTGAACTTTGGTTACTAGCATGAATTTTAAAAAGTTTCTATCTGTTAAGTCCTCACCCTATTTTTCACTCTCTCTTTTTTCCTCTTCCGTTAATTTACTCCTCTTTTTTTCTCTCTCTGGGTCTGCCTTTCTGTTTCTTTGTCTCTAGAGGGTTGTCTATATTTTCTTTGAATATGCTCATGTTTAAGATACTGCAACGCATTTACTGCAATTCCCCTTATTTGCAATCTTCTGCTAACGTTCGAATCACTAAACTGTTGAATAAATAACTCCACTATTCAATAATGCAAAATGGCCTTTATTAAAGTTCTTTACAATAACACTACTATTGCTCGCCAGATAGCGTCTTAAATCAAACTGATTGATGCGCCTCTACTGTTGCTGCCTTTTATAGTGTTTGGTTTCCTCATTGACATTTATAGGCGGTTCCGTTCTAAAATCTACTAGTTGGTTATCTGCTATAAGTTTCTCAGCTATAACTACAGATGCACAATTTTTATAGCTTCTCTCACAGCTCATGCGCGTGTGTTTGTGAGTTGCTTCTCTGCTGGGTGTACGTACATATGTGTAGACATAATGATTAATTTGGTTATGTGCATACAAGTCGCTGCTTAGCATCGCTTAGAGATGGCGGTACCCCTTAGTGTTGCTAATATTCGTAACAATACTTTTCCTTCCTTGAAGTGGATCAGGGCCGAACTATTCTTCAAAATCGTGGATATGATGCGATTTTCTGGACTAATAGTTGTTAAAATTTGTCTCTTTCTTTTTCTTAGTCATGATGCGGTTTGCGTGCAATTTAGTAAACAATTAGCTTTTTGGCTAGGTTGATGTTTAGAATACTTTTTTTCTGGAATGAGAGGGACGAGAAGAGGAGGTTATAGAGGTTAAGGGTGCATCACAGGGACTGAGAGATGGAGAGATAAAAAGAAATGAACATCCACAGGGCTGGGAGCGGTACATAGTAAGGAGCGAAAACAGAGACGTGCAGGGAAGAACAGAGGCACAAGGAGAGGGAAAAAGAGAGTTATTGTTTCTTAGGAACCAGCAAAAGGAGATTTCAAAAGTGGGGTTCCATAGGGGCATTCTAAGATCGATTTAATTTACATAACTTATCAGTTTTTTGGAAAGTTTCAATTTTTCTTCGACATGACTTGTTAAGCGTATGCTTAAAGGGATACCGCTAGGATTCCAATGATGGAACTTTTGAGGTACGCATCAACCACAGTTAAAGTGACCAGGTTTAAGCCTGATAAATTTTATAAATATAACAATGCCCATTTGCGACTAGTACTAACTGTGCTCAAATACTTATGTATGGATATGTCTTACTTTTAATTTTTTTCTATAAAATATTTTTTAAATATTCCTTCCACGTAGGCACATATCAATTGTTGCTTTCCTTCCTTCAAATTCTTTAGGCGGCACAGCAAAATTCGTTTATGCATCTGTTTAATTCACTTTCAACGCCAGTTCTTCCTCTTAGGTTCCTATCCCTGTCAGTGTTACTACCCCGCGCTTCTTATTTGCTTCTACTATCACCGCTCACTTATGTAAATACGAAGATAATAATAAGTTGGTATCTTGTAGATTGCAGACGGAATTAAGTTGATAAGATGTCGATCTATAGACTGTTGCTTCTGTTTATTCCTTTTTGTTCAACCTACTTCGTAATACTAGTCATATTAGCAACAACAACAATAACTGCAAGTATCAACACTTTTCTTGTTGTATTCTTTGTTTATCTAATACATATATGTATGTATATAATTTATGATAAGATGTCGACGCCATTGTAGCACAGTGGGATAACGACTATGACAAACTGCGGAGTTTAGACATACTGGGAAGTTGGAAATGTTATAGTGGTCAAGGGATTGTTGCCAATCTTGTCATTCGTAGAAATAGTAAATAATAGGAGTGGTTAAGTTCATTGAATTCAGCAGTAAGTATCTTCCAAGTGATAGATGTTATAAGACATATATTACGTAAAGTTAAGAGAGCTTTATTTCTGTGTTAGGTATGATCTCCAGCTATAAAAAGGGTTAAACAACCTCCTTTACTTTAACAACACAGTGTAGAATACAGGGCTCTTGAATGAAGGCTATCCCCACACCTTCTCAAGGAATTTTTTGCATATGACGTCTGATGCTTCCTTGGCATGATAAAGGCTAGCTTGACGCTAGGTGAGGTCTTTGCGGCCACGCTGCTTTTGTCATTAGCACGTGACCCATCCTTTTGATTTCCATCGTTATGGGGTCCTATGAAGTGGTGGCCAATTTTTTGTGAGAGGTTTGTAAGCTTTCGTTGCTGCGTGTGGCTTCAGCGGGCCTACGATATATGCTTCTTTAGGCTCATTTTGAGCTATTTTTTTGGAGTGGCTGGTTGATACTTCATAACCTGCTGCTCCCCCATAAGGTTTCATCAGGTGACTGCCTACTGAGTACCTTTAACGTCTTTATGCAGCAGGGTTCCTCGTCCTTGACTCTAACAACCCCCTCAATTTTCTTCTCACTACCTCTGGTATTATCAGTTACCAGGGGCAGTAATGGCTTTAGCGTTCATATCTCAATGGAGTTTCTCCAGTCCTTGGTCTTCCAACCCACATTTTGAGTCTGAGTCAATCTTAAGACGTCTTCGTTTGAGTGAAATTCATCTTCTTTGAAGTACACACAGGAATGATGCAGTGTGATATGTTCGCATCAGAGACCATGTTCAGTTTCGCAGCCTTCCATTGATTTAGCATTTGGGGATAGCCTTTAGCCACTCCGTGTTGGTAGCAGTCCCGCAGGTGATAGAAAGCCAGCCGGGGCGAAGTGTACATCCGTCAAAAGTCCACATGAGAGATCACTTTCGGTTTTGCACCCTTCTATGAAATCAGGTTTTGGGCGATAGCCTTCAGCATTCATGCAAGGCGGGGCCTTCAAAGATGGGCTTTATACCGCCATATAAGTATTCTGTATGTTCCTCTTTTTTATTGGCCTCTCTTTACTCGCTTATCCCCAATATTCCTTGGGAAGCTCTCTCGGACAAACCCCGGAATTAGCGGTTTAACGATATATGACAAATGAAAGTATGTGGCACCTTAAGCAGGATCGGACTCTTCGTCACGTCTGGTCATTCTTGCACCATGAAAAATCTGCGCTTAATGATATAGTAAGGCGATGCCGATGAGAAGGGAGCAGAATGTTTATGGAGAAGGAAAAGTTCACCGCTCGGATTCGCCGCCGAAGCGTTACCAAGTGTCACCACGAAGTGGCTCCACCCCAACGTTATTGGGCCCTCCCCAAGCACCTACGAATCGACGTTTTGGGATGATGCAAGTGTGTGCGAGGTGAGGCATACCCATAAAAAGTCTGATCATGCATAAAAGAAATATGAGATGAGTTGAGATTTAGTGCATGTTCTCCGACTGCACTCTGCCGATTTGGTGTAAATTTCCAAGATAGCTGCATGGATACCCAGAGAGTGTTGCTGTTAAATGTTTTCTTGTAGTAGACTATGCGAAACAATGCAGATTATGGTACGATATAATATTTGAAGGGATAGAATTATTAGAAATTTTTAAAGAGCAAGTGTGAAATTGAAAACGAGAGGAGATAAAGGGAGTTAAAAAGGGAGGGGAAGAGATAGTTATACAAAATTAGAGAGGTAGAGGGAGAGAGAGAGATAGGACACCGAAACGAGGGACGAAGTGAGAACCAGAGACATATAGATAAAGAGAGAGGCAAAAAGAGAGACGGAGAGAGGAAGAGATAAAAACCTGTTCAAACTTATGCCGCAAAAACAAAGCTAAAGAGTTCTTTCTTCTGCCTTGGCTGCTAGTTTTGCTATAAAATAAAAGCTAGAACACACGCTTTTTCATTGAAGCGCTCTACATCATCTAGAAAAAGTTTCCAAGTATATTCGCAGAATGATCCATTTATAGTGATTGTCTGAATTCTCACACAGGCAACGACTGAGTATGCCACGTCAACATGCCACAATCTGTTCAAACTTATGCCGCAAAAACAAAGCTAAAGAGTTCTTTCTTCTGCCTTGGCTGCTAGTTTTGCTATAACACAAAAGCTAGAACACACGCTTTTTCATTGAAGCGCTCTACATCATCTAGAAAAAGTTTCCAAGTATATTCGCAGAATGATCCATTTATAGTGATTGTCTGAATTCTCACACAGGCAGCGACTGAGTATGCCACATCAACATGCCACAATATTATAAATGAGATCTGTATCAAACAAGCTGCAAATTGAGTGTGACCGTAGTTCATTTGTGAGCATATATTTAGGGTTTAGCGAAAAGAGAGGGTTTAGCGAAAGAAGCAAAGATCAAGCAACTGATAGGGTCATAACTGCAAAAACGCTTTCATCGAACTTCTGACCCAAGCGTGGTTGATAACTAAACAGACTTCAAGTGACGCAGCACCGGAAATCTTTTTACCTCTGGCTTTCTGCGGAAGGAAATCTAAATCGAAGGAAATATGAAATTAATGAAATTTAGAAGTCCCGAAATAATACCGTAGATTACAGATCTGCAAATGATATTGCTATATTAGTTCGTCGACATGAAACTCACTTTCGTCCCATTGTACTCCTACGTAACAAACCATTCTTAAGAAAATCTTGATAATGCGCGTATTTCTTAGTATGCGAAAAGTAAACAAAACATTTTAAGATTTCAAATAAGTCAACAAAATTAATAAAAATATTGAGCTAAAACAAAAGTCATGGCCTTTTTAAAATGCAGAACATGCTTTGGAACAAATGCGCACAATTCCTTTTATTTTCATTGAGCGGCTGATGGCGTTGTGCGTGGCATTGTCGCATAAATTTTATTCTCTTACAAAAATACTTACAAACTTTCATGTGTTTGCATAATAATGTTCTTACATAAATATATAAAGACGTTTATTCAATTTGATTATTGACAGCTGCCAATGGGTTAGTTGATTTAGGTGCGAATGTGACTCAATCGACTAAATTACCAAAAAAAAAAAAAAATAAATTTACTTTGCAGTGCGAAGTTAATAAAGAAATTTGTTTATGGGCGATAAATAATAATTTTCGATAAAGAAATCAAATCGGATGAATATTGAATCTTAAATTTTTGATTAAGTTCACAGATATGATTTGGTTATTAAAACTAGTAAGGGTACAGGAACAGGTGCCCGGTAAATAGAAGCAAGGTTGCCGGCTTCGTGAGATCATCAGCTGCATTTACCATCAAATAAAATCGAGGTGTTTTCCTTTAGTCTTATTCTTTCTTCAATTCACATCTTTCGTTCTTCTTTCCTCATATCACAGAAACAGCGTAATGATCATTTTTTACCATTTCGTTCTGTCTTATGTTGTTGTGGTTGTTGAAGCAGTGTAATCGCCTCGTTCAATAGTTGCGATCACTAACAATTTGTCATCAATATCATCTAACGGAAGCTTAAGGCATCTTGCAGTTTCAGTGTCCTAGGCCAAGATACCGTGTATACATAGGATGGAGATGAAGATGGTGATGGAGGTGGAGATGGCGATGGAGACGGGGACGGAGATGGAGGTGGAGAAAGAGATAGAGATGGAAATGGAAATGAAGATGGATATGTAGATGGAGATAACCAAGAAGATGAGAATGGACTTGGAGATGGCTATGGAGATAAAGATGGAGATAGGGAAGGAGAAACGGAATGAGAAAGAGGAAGAAGAGAAATAAAACCAGTTGAGAGGGAGAAAGAGAAATAGTGAAAGAAATAAAAGAAAAACAAAGAGAGGAAGAGAAAAAAAGAGAAAGTTAAAGGAAGGGCGAAAGAGAAAGAAAAGGTGAAACAGAGAGGGATAAGCAAAATTAAGAGAAAAAATAGAAATAATATAATTAAGTGTAAAATAAAAAGAAGGAAATCTAGAATGAGAAATAGATGAGACGGAGCAGGAGAAAATAATAAGAAAGGGAATAAAAAGAATAGAAGAAAAAAGAAATAAAAAGAATTGAGAGGGAGAAAGAGAAATATTAAAAGGAAGAGAAGAAAAACCAAAGACGGAAAGAGAAAAGAAGTAGAAAGGGAAAGGAAGGGCAAAAGAGAAAGAAAAAGTGAAAGAGAGAGAGATAAGCGAAAAATAGAAATAAGAGAAAAAATTGAAATAGTATAATTAAAAAAAAAATGAAAGAGAATGAAATCAAAAATGAGAAAGAGGATGAGACGGAACAGGAGAAAAAATAAGAAAGGGCATAAAAAGGATAGAAGAAAGAGAATAAGACGGAGAATGTTACGGGTGAACAACAAGTAGATTAAGAGAAAGCGAAGAAGGGTGAGAGATGAAAAAATCCTGTATACTTATGATACAGTGTATACAGAACACATCAGCTTTACCTGCTTCCCGCGTGTGCAATTTTTGATAATGACTGTGAGAGGGTTGTGCAAGGGATACGCCGTGTTCACATTTCTTCCTTTCGAGTAATACACCACTCATGGATTGAATGAGTCATGATATTATGTGCGCCCTTTACGACCGGTATTACCATACCGCGGGCATATTCTAACCCTTAACCTGCAGGGGGAACTATTCAGGTCAGGAGGAGCAGTTAGAAGTAAAAAAATACTGCTAGTTTAGTATCAATATTTCGGACTAAATAATCAGGATTATTGTGGCCCATTACAGGCTAAACTCTATTGGTTAAACATATAATAAGGACACAGTAGTGGACAGCAAACCTGACAAAAAGTTTTAGCTTAGTAGTTATTCCATAGCCTCAATTTGTAGAGATGTTTGTTTGTTAATAAAAATATCCTTAAAGTTATGCATGTATATCAAATTTCAGGCAAAACAGTCTTTCGGTTTGAATTTGAAAAAAAAGCCCGGAGTGTCTTCATTTGAGGTTTTTTTGTTGAAAATGGCCTAGTGGCACTACTTTTTTCGAGCCCCTACCTACCAAGCGGAAAACAATATGAAGGCGGAGTGTAGATCACATAAAGTTACCTTAACCGGGAGCATGGGTTGCATTTCACGGATGTCGCAAACGTGAATATCATGTAGAGGCATGATATGCAGGTTGTGTGAGGGAGCAGGAGCTGGTGTTAAAGTTTTGTAAGTAACGTATCAGCTTTATATCTCTTGTTTGTCCGCCAGTCGCAACCAATATTTTTTTATGGCAACGAGTTGAACTCGGAAAGTGGCCAAACCGTACTCTGATGTCAAGTCGCCCGTTTAATTTGTTGGTGTTCATTTTAATTTAGTTTAATACAAATAAACAAATATTATTTCTGTGTACTATTTGTTCATCCCTTTAGAAACCCCCATACCTAATTTTAATATAAGCGGGGCACCTAGAGAAAATTTTCTACCGTTGCATCCACGTCAAGGCAATTATGACAGTACGCTTACGAAATTATAGAACCACCCTTTATTGCTGAGCTCGATATGGCGGCGGTTATAGCTAGGCCATATTCTTTTGTTTCTGATATGTCTTTGTTTCTTATATACGGTGTCAAACACACAATCGAGTACAATTGCAAGTTCTTACCTTGGCAACATAACATGTCTATCTAAACCCTTTTCAATATTATGAATAATTTCATCCTATTGCTCACCAACTCCACCGTGAATTCCAATACCATTCATCTTCTAATACTTTGGCTAATCAGATAAAAAAAAAAATAAATAATACCAGGAAGTAACAACCGAAACTCTATTCTACTGCAATCTCAACTACGGGATAGCATTGCATCTGCTTTGTATTCATTTACTAAACAGGAGCACTAGGCGACATAGGCTCTAAGGGTACAGTTTATTGCCAACTTTTTGACAAAGAGACCTCATTACACCGAAGAGAATACTTTATTGTCAACTACAAGAGAGACTGCATTGAGTATACTTTATTGTCAACTTTGCCAAAAGTGTACTCCCTAGCATGCCATGCCCAGGAGATGAGACCTGTATGCAAGTACCTATGATACAATGTATATAGATCACATGAGCTTTTCCTGCTCCATGCATGTGTAATTTTTGATAACGACTGTGATAGGGTAGAGCAAGTGATACGCCACGCTCACATTTCTTCCTTTTGAGTAATACACCACTCATGGATTGAATGAGCCATGATATAATGTGCACCTTTCACGACCGGTATTACTATAACGCGGGCATATTCTAACCCCTAACCCGGAGCTAGAACTCTTCAACTCAGGCAGAGCAGTTAGAAGTCAACATTTACTGTTAGTTTAATGTAAATACTTTGGACTAAATAATCAGAATTATTGGTGGCCCATTACGCCAGGACGCTCAATACAGGATAAGCTCGATTGTTTAAACATATAATTAGAACAGAGTAGTAACCAGCAAATCTGACGAAAAGTTTTAGCTTAGTAGATATTCCATAGCCTCAATTTGTCGAGATGTTTGTTTATTAATGAAAAATTGAATAACCGAACATTACATACTCAGCTGAGAGCTTTGGAGACAAAACAAGGGGAAATTACCATGTCGGAAAATGAACCTAGGGTAACCCTGGAATGTGTTCGTATGACATGGGTATCAAATGGAAGGTATTAAGGAGTATTTTAAAAGAGAGTGGAGCATAGTTCTATAGGTGGACGCCATTTCGGGATATCGCCATAAATTTGGACCAGGTGTGACTCTAGAATTTGTTTGTACGATATGGGTATCAAATGGAAGGTGGTAATGAGTATTTTAAAAGGGATTGATCCTTTGTTCTATAGGTGGACGCCTTTTCGAGATATCGCCATAAGGGTGGACCAGGGGTGACTCGAGAATCTGTTTGTACGATATGGGTATCAAATGTAAGGTATTAATGAGTATTTTAAAAGGGAGTGTTCCTTAGTTCTATAGGTGGACGCCTTTTCGAGATATCGCCATAAAGGTGGACCAGGGGTGACTCTGGAATGTGTTTGTGTTAATGAGTATTTTAAAAGGGCTTGGGGCTTAGTTCTATAGGTGGACGCCTTTTCGAGATATCGCCATAAAGGTGGACCAGGGGTGACTCGAGAATGTGTTTGTACGATATGGGTATCAAATTAAAGGTATTAATGAGGGTATTAAAAGGGAGTGGCCCTTAGTGGTATATGTTAAGGCGTTTTCGAGATATCGACCAAAATGTGGACCAGTATGACCCAGAACACCATCTGTCGGGTACCGCTAATTTATTTATATATTTAACTAGCAGATCAGGCAGACGTTGTTCTGCCCTAAATTTGGTCTATCTGCATACATCTTAATAGGCTCTTTCCGTCTAACTCTACCTCCACCCTCTTATATTTTTCTTAATCTTTTATTCACTCCTCCCTCCGTCTTTTTCGATTCATCTATCTCTATTTCGTCTCACTCTATCTCTTTCTCAGTCTCCTTCACCTACCCTCTTTTCTCTTCTCTCTAGTTCTTCTCATTCTCCTTCATCTCTTATTGCCAGTCCCAGAGGGTGGTCCTAATCCCAGTCCCAGTCTGTCTCTGGTCTAGTTCCCGGAAAAAAGGATCGTAAATACTAATACAGGAAAATTAATACACCAAATTTCAGGCAAATCGAGTAGGACGTACATAGGTACATATATAGGTATGTGGGTATTATTAATTCATATCTTTATTTCGGCTTCCCATGCTTATTTATCAGTTTTGCCAGGTTGATGCTACTAAATCGAATATTACAATGGAAATTACTTTAAAGCTCTCAGCAACAGCTTTCATTCGATATCCATAATACACACACATTGTACAGGTATCCGGGTCGACGTTTTGGCCTGTATCTCAATACCCTTGTCACTCAGCGATATAAAAATTACTCTGCACTAAAGCACACATCAACAGCTTTCATTTGATATCCATATTACACACACCTTCTAGGGGTATCCGGGTCCACGTTTTGGCCTATATCTCGAGACCCTAGTCATCCAGGGATATGAAAATTACCCTGTACTAAAGCACTCATCAACAGCTTTCATTTGATATCCATATTATATAAACACATTTTAGGGGTGCCCGGGTCCACGTTTTGGCCTTATATCTCGAGACCCGAGTCACCCAGGGGTACGAAAAATACTCATTATCAAAGTACTCATAAACAGATTCCATTTGATACCCATACTGTACAAACACATCCCATGATTACCCAGGTCCACGTTTTGATCTCAAGACCCTAGCCAGAACGGGATAAAGGGTATCGTATGTCCGTTCCCTGGTTATAAGCTACCCCTCCACAAATTTTCAGCCAAATTGATTCATCCGTTCTTGAGTTATGCGTAGTGTAACTAACACGACTTTCTTTTATATAGTATTTTTCTAAAAAAAAAATCATAACTCAAGAATGGCTAAACCGATTTGGGATTTCAAAATCAACTGACCATCATCTCTCCTTCCTGTAGCCTTCCTAAAAATTTCATTGCAAACTTTCTATCCGTTCTCGAGTTATGGAGTGACAATCAAAATGTACACTTCTTTTTATATATATCGTCGGCTTAACGTGCAAAGGTTCTAAGTGCCATTTTAGAAATGTTGAATAAAACAAAAAAAACTGAATAATAATTTAATATAAATATATATATTTTTTTTAATGCAATTTTGTCAACTTTCATATTTCATTTAAGTTAAAAAAATACAAATTAAAAAAAAATATTGAATGAGCGCCCTTAAATAAGCTTGTTTTGGACTTAGCAAATTTTATGGAATTATAGTCACTTTATGTATTGGACTTAGGACATTTTACAAAACGAAGTATTTCAGTAAAAGATTTTTTGTCAGCGGCGTATTTTATTATCACAAAAAAATATTATACAGTCTTATTTCGTTGCTGTCGTGTAAAGGAAAACATAAGTAATTAATGGAAAATTTTTGTTTTGGGTATTCCAAAAATTAATAAATCTATAGACTTCCTCATTGCTGTTTGTAAATTATAAATTAAACAAAAATAAATAGATATCACTCATGTGGCAGGTCGTCATAATATTGGCAAAGAAGTTTTTATATATTGTAAATCTGCGTATTTTCTGGCTGTTAATTTTCTTTTTTCTTGGTGAAGTAGAGTCAAATTAGACCATTCAGTTGGCACAACAGTTCTGTCCACTCTTTGTTGCAAATAGCTCCATGGCTCTGGAAAACGCAATTTATAAAATATTTCACATTGCGGCGTCTATTTTATTGCACGAATATCGGTGACTTTTGATTCACCTTTTCCGCGACCAGGACGAATTGTTTTTAATTATGGTATGCCCTTGAAACATTTGAAAAAATTGTGATCCAAATACTCTACCATATAAGGTGTCGGTTTCTTTCGAGCATTGCGACATATTTCAATATACTCTGCTGGTACATTAACAATTCGGTGTTTAATGGCACGCTCGATAACTGAATGGACGCTGTCAGCTTCCATTTGTGTGTGTCCCGTTTCGAGTATTTTTTGCTCAATTACTACGCCATGTAGAATACCAAATAGTGGACTTGCAACTTCGTGCGGTAATAAAGGCTGCTTACTTGGGATTTTGGTGGCATTAAGACCGCTTGCAGATCGACAGTAAACACAAAGGCCTTTTCGATTTTGTCTTTTTGCTTCTCTTCCCTAGCTTCATGTTTTTTGTCTGGGGAAGATTGTAGACGTCATCCAAAATATCTCCCACAGAATGTCGAGCACAGATTTCACACTGATCTTTTTTAGGGTAGTGTAGGCCCAGATTTTTAACAGCAAATGCATCATGAAACGCCGAAATAGAGAGTGGGGTTCCCCCAGGTGCCTTACAAAAATCCTCTACGTAAAAATCAAATAGTAGTTTTTTTGAAGACCATTCTGGCAAAAGATATTTTTTGTTCGTTGTTGAATGGCAGTAATGTGATTCCGTGGTCGGTAGAGAATCGTGCGTGACGTGCAATGGTAAAATTTTTTTGTGGTGCGTTCTGTGTAGTGTTTATTGAAATCATTGTCTGTTTGACCCAATTTAGCACCATACGTTTGCCAATGCTAAGAGTGTTCAAAAAGAATGTTTGGCAAGCTTTAACATTTTTTTGCTGTACCCTTACATGGTATTGTAATGTTCGACCCCTTCTTGTCTGGTTTTTATCTTTACGATTTCGCATTCTTGCAGGTGTTGTTACTTGAATCAATGTATTTACGTAAGTTTGTTTCTCTTTCCAATCCATTTTCCATAACTGTTTAAAGATTACTTGTCTTTGGTCTTCAGTGACTTCTGCACAGTGGAGGGTAGCAGACCCAGTGGCTTTTTTACACCTACATCGGTCTCCAATAACTCTTGCATTTCTAACTCTCCGATGATTCCACACGCCATTATCTTTTTTTTCCCCCAAGTAAAGTTTGCCATTTTTCTCAGTTTTTTTATTTTTTGCTGCGAACCATGCCTGATTAACAACTTTTCCTCTTCTTTTGCGCGTTTGTGATTTTAAAGGAAGGTCTAGCGACTCTTCCGAATCGCTATTAAAGCCGTAAGGCACCAGTCCCATAACTCCATCATCTGCCTGATTACCATATTCGCTGAAATACTCGTTGTTGTTTTTATCAGTGTCCATTGAAATGTCTAAATATATGCAAATTTTAGTCCAATTCATATCCATTAAATTGAATTTGATATTTTTTACCTTTAAATAATAAATAAATTAAAATAAGCAAAGAATTTTGCTTGAGCACAAAAAACAACACACAGCACTATATGTAGAAATCACACTAGACTAGTCAGAATCAGTGAGAAACAGTCAGACACAGTCATGGACTGCTGGAACGTGTTCCGGTATGCGGTTCTCTGACTGGTATTATATACGATTTTTATGTTTGACATTTGTACTAGGTTTGGTCAGTAAAAGTACCGGAACAAAGCTATTGTCAAGTGGACTTAGCGCGTGCGTTTTGTCATATGTGTACATGTCACTTTTGCACACCGCTGCTTAGATCACTTTAAAATAAGAGTCGACAAGGTTTTTTTTTAACATAGTATGTATTTTCAAATTATCTACCGAACTGCATCAGAATTTAATTTTTGGCAAAACGTGGACTTAACACCTTTGCACGTTAAGCCGACGGTTTTTGCTCAAGTTATCGTGTTAACGGCCGAGCGGAAGGACAGACGGTCGACTGCGTATAAAAACTGGGCGTGGCTTCAACCGATTTCGCCCACTTTCACAGAAAACAGTTACCGTCATAGAATCTATGTCCCTACCAAATTTATCAAGGATTGGTAAATTTTTGTTCGACGTATGGCATTAAAAGTATCCTAGACTAATTAAATGAAAAAGGGCGGAGCCACGCCCATTTTTAAACTTTCTTTTGTTTTTGTATTTGTTTCAACAATTACAAAACTTTTAAATTACCTTATTTTAAAAGTGGGCGGTGCCACGCCCATTATCCAAACTTTTACTAATTTCCTATCCTGCGCCATATGGTCAACCCACTTACCAAGTTTCATCGCTTTATCCGTCTTTGGTATTGAGTTATCGCACTTTTTCGGTTTTTAGTAATTTTCGATATCGAAAATGTGGGCGTGGTTATAGTCCGATATCGTTCATTTTAAATAGCGTTCTGAGATGAGTGCCCAGGAACCTACATACCAAATTTCATCAAGATACCTCAAAGTTTACTCAAGTTTTCGTGTTACCGGACAGACGGACAGACGGACGGACGGACGGACAGACATGGCTAAATGAATTCCGTTTTTCGCTCAGATCATTTTGATATATAGAAGTCTCTATCTAACTCGACTCATAATAAATATTCAAAAATAAGCGCGTAGTAAAAATTCAATAGAACCAATAAATTCTATTTCCATTGCTGCAGTCACTCAGCCTTCGAGCGCCAATTCATTGCACCGCGTGGTGCTCTTTTTGTGTATTTCCATAATCTGTAGTTCTTGCTGTTGTAATTATGTATTCGGTGCTTCGTTTAAACTTTTGTTTAACTACTAAATATTTTGTTTTTGTTTTTATTATTTATACACTGATCATTATTGCCTTTATAGTTGATGTTGCTGTTGTTGTTGATGGACCTAGTTTTACTTGTTACGTAGTTTTGTTTACACTCGAAACTTTAATGAGCGCATAATTAATTTGTGGCCTGGCAGGGGGCGCGCATTCTCATTATACGAAAACGAGAGCGAGTAAATAACTGCAAAGTTGGTGGTGATGGAAATGAAGTAAGCCACTGGGATATGACTCTTGTAGTACGGATCTTTAGTATTGCTGAGTTGTTGTTGTTGTTGATGATGTGCGCTAACTTAAAGTGATATCGATGTTAGTGTTTCAACAATGCTGTGGGTGTGAGTTGTTCCAAATGCTATTACTTGGGTTTTGTTTAAAATGAAGAAAAATGATGGTAATGGAAATTGTTTAAATGATGTTGCAAGTGATTAAGAATGCAGTCGATTATGAGCGCTTAACATGTTGTGGTAGCTAATTGCGGTTGAAAAATTTAGAGTCATTGAAATGATGCAGTGAGGATGGCAGCCTAACCTCTTGATGGACAACAGCTAATAAAAATGTTTGATGTTAAATTTCAAGTTGCTCTAGAACTTGGACCAAAAGATGTAATAAATCTTATTCTTTCGAATTCCTTCATAGCCATCTGCAAGTCTCTGGTAGTCTCCAGTGCAGGCACATAAATCTTTCCGTGTGCATAAGTTGGCTCTAAATTCTGTAGCTCCGCCTACCACACCGTATGCCCTGGGTTCAAACCCTGAGCAAAGCAACATCAAAATTTTAGAAATAAGGGTTTTCAATTAGAAGAAAATTTGTTTAAGCGGGGTCGCCCCTAGGCAGTGTTTGGCAAGCGCTCCGGGTGTATTTCTGCCATGAAAAGCTCTAAGTGAAAACTCATCTGCCTTGCAGATGCCGTTCGAAGTCGGCATAAAACATGTAGGTCCCGTCCGGCCAATTTGTAGGGAAAGGCAAGAGGAGCACGACGCAAATTGGAAGAGAGGGTCGGCGTTAAATCTCTTCGGAGGTTACCGCGCCTTACATTTATTTATTTTATTTATTCTCGGCAACTGCCGCCAATTAAAGACAGAAAGAAACACCTAATCCACTTTTTCAACCTCAGTGGGACTGCCCATTTCTTTCCTTTCACCGGCGAATATCGCGGAAAGTCGCTGTGTTAATATGTTCGTCGTTGACGTAATGAAGAAGTCCATAAAGATGAACTCATCGGAACTACTTTTTGTATGCCGACTCCGAACGGTGTGTGTAAGGCAGATATATTTTCACTGCGAAACGTTTCATTGCTAAAATACGCTCGGAGTGTTTGACAAACTACTGCCGAAGAGCGTCATCGTTTAAAAAATCTATTATCTCACCCAAGTTCCATCTGCAGAAGCTGCTTGGATGATGTAGTTGAGGAACTAAGATTTTTTACTAGCGGTTTCTTGGTAGTTTTCCGAAGGTAAAATAAGTTGACCAATCTCTTTTTGCTGGCTTATTGCATTTACTAACTCTTCACCTCCGTGTTATATCGGTTCGGTGGGTACTCTACCTTTCTCCCCAGCTTGGTGGATTGTCATTCCACCTTCTTTATGGAGGAGATGATGGAACCTATTTTCTGTAGTATAACGTATTTTCTGCCGTCGATTATACCAAAAGGGAGCTCAGAAAAGCGCTGTCTTCCGCCACTAAGCGCCGGGTGTTGCAGATGTTGCGATATACCGTTTCTGCTTTTCATCTTCCTCAAACTTACTACAGCTACGACGATAAGGTGCCCCTTATCTTTCTACCTGCCTACCTATAAAGCACTGCTCAGTTGGTACTCCTAAAAGTGTGGAAACTGAATGCCTACTTGGGATGAAAATGCGGGATTCTTTAAGACCCATTTTGGTCAGGTTTGCTTAGATGTTCGACACACCGGAGTTAGTAGCCATCTTGCATCGACTTGAAGATAGATGGCTTCTTTTAGAATTAGCTTACATGAGGCAAGGGGCATACCTAAGCGTTCCTGGTCGTACACCGCTTAGCGAGTTCGTCTGCAATGTAGCTTCCCTCGATAGCCATGTGCGCCGAAACCCACGTGATGTAGACACGGTTATGTTTGGCGGCCATCCTTTGAAGAGATCGGCGACAGTATGAGTTCAAAATTGAACAAGTAAGATTTTAGGGATTTGATGGCCGCCTAGCTGTCGCTGAAAAAAAAGACTTCGTTGCTTATATTGTCTGATTCTAATTTCAGCTTGCATGATGCTTGGTGCCTGTTCCCGAAAGACGCTACAGTGATCGGGTGATTTGAAGAAGAGTTGTAGGTTGAAGTCCCTTGAATCACAGCCAAAACAAGAACACTATGTGGAGTCTCATTTTAGAATTTTCTAAACTTCGCTTACAGCAGAAAAGGCTCCAATACGAACTCAGTGTTATGGGTATAAATCCATTTGAAGAAAGGCGCAAGGCGTAAAAGATTGTGAATAGGTATTTGAAGATGAAAGGCGCCTTTGAGTTACGAATGTCGACCTAGGCGTCAACGCTAATTTCGCGTCGTTGAATTTGTTGCATGGGAACCCAAATTTGCTTCAAATCCCAAAATCGATCTAGATGTCATGGCGAAGAAAGCATTTAGAGCTTGTATAGTTTTCCTTAGAATCGGATCAAAGACGCAATTATAGGATATGTTGAATAATCTCGTTTTGATGCTGTCTTTGGTAAGACCGCAGACTTCAGCTACAAAGTTTGACTTGTGCTAAATTTTCTTATTACTTGGCTAGTTACGTAAGTATCAAGGCTTTTTGCATTCATGAGGACATCAACCAGACAGACTGCGTCACTTTTCCTATTAATGGTCTGGGCGTTCATAATGAAACAAAATCAACAAAGTTCTTTTCACAAGAAAGTCACCTGAAAGAGAAATCTTATCCATTTGTTACGCGTCGACGACCTCCAAACTAAAAAAACGGTATTTCAATCACTGACACGAATCGTTCAAAGACTCAAATAGGCCTCCATAGCCAATTTATGTATTGACGGACTCCTTTACAAGTTTGTCCGTCCAAATACCCATAAACGCTATCACAACGATCGATAAGTTAAACAGTTTTCTACTTGATTGTTCAAAACTAATCGAAAATTCTTTAGCAATATTAATTTTCTTCTTTTGTTTACTTAGTATGAGTGCTAAGAAAAGAAAAAAAAATTCAGGAAAAAAACATTTTTTAAAATAACCAATGCGCAAATCAAGTAAACAAAACGAACAATCAACTGCCGATAGGACTATGAGTAAATGTAAATAAAATGTGTGCACAGCCATCGCTTGTGGAAAGCGCTATAGTGGTTAACGCCGCAACGCCTTGTATTGCACTCGAGCGACTTGAAGTTGGGTTGCGCATGCGCAAAGCAAACAACCGTAGGCATTATGCGCCAATGATGAATGAAGAAATGCAAAAGGTGCAGAGGCAATTTGTGTGTGCCAATGCAACGATCACCTCACAATACAAACCTTTCAACGTACGAAAGTAATCAAGTGACTGATTGACTGAATGCCTGGGTTGATGGATGGGCGATCGGTGTGCCTTTCGTTGCAGGTATGCAAGCCTGTGGCGGCGCTTTATGTGAGTTATGTGCATGCGAATGTGCAGTTGATCGTTTGTCTTCACTTTTTCTTATCGATCGATCGCTATTTGTTTCATGTTTACATTAGTTTAAGCTGATTTTGTTGTTGCACATTTTGTTATCAGCAAAATGTGTATTTATTCCGCTTCATTTGTGTTAAGGGACAAATTCAATTTTTATTACATTTTTTGTTGTTTTTTTTTTTAATTCCAATATTTGTTATTGCAAATGAGTTTTTCTAGCGATACAATTTGTTATTTTTTTTTTGTTTTTTTTTTTTTTTTTTGTGCAAACAATTTTTAATTTCCGGAAAATGTTACTTCCTTGTTTGCTAGTCCGTTTCTGTCTGGCAGCAAAGACATGTATGGATATTATGTCGTATATGCCATACATTTGTAAGGCTTTATCCATAGATAGTTACAGCTGCAGCTGTGGTTGTATGCAAGGATCGAAATTTTGACCCTTCAAAGTCGAGACTGGAATCCCAAAAGGCTTGTGTGCCTTCCAGTTTACTTGAATACCTTCGTTGACAACCGCCCTGTGATTAAAATTGATTAGGTTCATTGTAGAGTCCTTCACGGATAATTAAAAAAAAAAAAGAAGCAATATGTCACTGGTATCCACAAAAGTAGAAGACAGACAGGGCAATGGAAATATTGAAAGAGCTGTGAATCGGTTGCTCAACTCATTCCAACTATGCTGTGCCCTTATCAGGACGCGCATCAAAACCGAAGTAATATACAGTTGGAGCAACTAAGACGAAAGCCTTTCAACAAAGCTTGTAGAAGAAAGCTTTTCAATAAAAATTATAGGAAAAAGCTTTCGTACCAAACGTTCAGAAAAAATCTTTTCAACAAAGCATGCAAAAGAAATCTTTTCCACAAAACTTTCAGGAGAAAGCTTTTCTACAAAACTTTCAGTAGAAGCCTTTCAAAGAAACTTTCAGGGGAAAGCTTTTCATTTAACCTTGCTGATGAAAGCTTTTCATCTAAGCTTGCAGACGAAAGCTCATTTAACCAATAATTTGAAAACCTAGAAATAAAAATATGAGGCCTCAAGACTTCAAAAAAAAAAACTATCGCGATCCAATGTAGCTCCTATCAGCATAAAGGAGTGTGGCGGCTCATGAACCATCTTCAACTAGGAAATGCCTGATCTTGAATAATATATACATTCAGGAGTGCACAGACGGAGTCAATTTGTTAGAGAGAAGAAAGTTTTTATTGGATACCGACGCCAAAAGTACCGTAGACCAGGATAAAAAACCAAATTATTAACGAAAATTTTTAGAACGTTGGGTATCGGCGCGAGCCTGCAAGGCGCGGACGAACCTCATATAATTGTATTTTTTTGTTTTTTGCAAGATACCCAAAAGATAGTTTTGTACCGGAAGCCTTGATATACGTGTACATGGTTATCACTAATGGAGCTAGTATGCGTAAAAAAATGGGAGCCCAGAAGCTTTAGTCAAATAAGGTTCTGTCCCTTCGTCTCGAAAACACTGGAGTAGCGCTAATTTCCATCAAATGAATACAGCTCAAAATGCATACGTGCTTTTGCATTTTTTTTTTTGAGGCTGTGTTACTTGCTCTTGGCTTTACCGCTAGAATTCCTCTCACATCTTCACCTATAACCATTTTGTAAAGTTTTACACCTTTGGACCAGGTTGGAGTACGTCTAAAGTAATCTCGATACCCTCACAGTTAGTGTTTTTGTCAAGCGTGCTTCGGTTGCTGCATGACGGGAATGGCTTTGCAGATGGTATTACATTTGAATGTATCAAGTCTTCAGTGCACAGGATCTATAGAACTATTGGACGCCCGCGTTAGAAACTATAAAGTGAACACTCTCTCTCTGAGACAGAAATTCTCACCGCCTTAACGACGATTTTATCGTATACCAAGTGAAGATATTAGCAGTCCACGCTGGCGATACTCGTTGGACGATTCGACCTTATTATCTGTATTTGTATCGAAAATGACATGGGCTCTAAATGTCTTACATTTATGAGAAGATGGGTAACGATTCGCGGAGGTACTCCAAGGTTGGGGATTTATGCGCCGGCCATTAAACTAGCCACTGCCAACGCCATAGGAAACATACACGGTTAGTTTGCATTTATATTTCAAATACAATTAACATTTCTTTGGCTTGGCGTACGACAACAGCGGATGGGTAGTTTCGAATATGTAAAGGTAGTTTTTCGAAGAGGAATACGAAAATGGGAACAGATGAAGGGCAACAAGATCGCACGCTCATCCGCTGATGGCTAGCTGATAACCGTTAACCACTCCATAAACCCCTTACGTACTCGGAGAACTGCATTGTAGAATGGCTTATGTTAAGACGTCTGGCTGAGTTCATATAAACTTAGTCAGAGGAGGTACTCCCAAGAGGCCCAGCCATGCAATCGGTTTATTACAGTATCAAGACCCACATTGTGTGATGGATACCGTTCTTGACATCCCATTGAGGGCTTAGTATCCTGATTGCCATTTTTGTTTCGACCCAGCTCCTTCCATCCCAACTTTACCCACACATTACTGTACTTTTCACAAAGCTTGTACTCAACTCTCTTTCGGTGATGGCAGGCCAGCCTTTAAAATCGATTTTTATGTTACCCGATTATTTACTTAATTTTTTCTCATTT
The DNA here is from genome assembly GCF_040869045.1 of Eurosta solidaginis. NCBI lineage: Eukaryota > Metazoa > Arthropoda > Insecta > Diptera > Tephritidae > Eurosta > Eurosta solidaginis. The sequence goes on from NC_090320.1 coordinate 17,133,645, forward strand.
TGAGAGCAGTCCTTAATTTAATTGGACTATATATTTGCTATAAAGATCTTAACCCATTTCAGCGGACTTGAAAATCCCTACAGAACTTACCACAAAATTACTCCCGCATTAGAAAAAATATTCTCAATTCAGTTATCAGTAATCTTTGACGCAACGGCGCCAACAAACACAAAATAACAACAACAACAAAACAAACAAAAAAGTTGTACTTAGCGGTCATTTTGCCAAATTCAACAAAGGTAGTGGACGAAGGTCCATACACCGAAGGTGCGTACGCAACAGTCCACGAAGTTGGGGTAGTAAGAGGATTCAGCACTGATAATTCGGAGTGACGAGCTCAATTCCTTATCGCAATATAAATGAATTTGCATCCACTGACATGACTCCATTGTCGGCATTCGACTAGGCTCAAAATGTATCAACGAAAGTTCCTTAGTGTGGGTACTGTGATGTTGCACGTAGCAAAGCTTCATTAGAACGCACGGCAGCGCATTTGTGTCCGTTTCCGGTATAAGCGCACAACAATAAAAACAACAAGATATAATAACAATTATCACGGTTGTCTAAATATATTAGGGTTCTTAAAAAGTAATATCAATAAATACAAAGTGCTTACTTTCGTAGCTTCGATGTTGTCCGGTTTTTATACAGACGTCTTCAAGTACTGAACAAGGTTCTTAGTAAAATCCCGGACCGACTGCGTTTATGGCTCATAAAATGACAAAAAATTAGCTTTCTTTTTTCATATTAAACTTGCTGATCCGGAGATAAACAGATCCTACAGGCTGCCGGATTACTGTAGCGTTTTCCAAGCGGAAATAATAGCCGTAACCAAAGCAGTAGAAACCCTGGAAGAAAATATCCCAAGCTGCAATCGTTTTAACTTTTATATTGACAGTCAAGCAGCAATCAAGGCAATAATCTCGCATACCACAGCATCTAAATGCGTGTTAGAGTGTAAGCAGTCCCTGGAGAGAATCGGGACAGTGAGAAGCATACATTTATATTGGGTCCCAGGGCATATGAGAATAGATGGGAATGGAAAAGCGGACGAACTAGCTAAAAAGGGCGCATCCCTTGAAGCTTGCTCCGTAGACGTCCAATTAGACTGGGCGAGATTAAGCGAAGGCGAGAGGTGCACATGATCGACCAAGCGGGAAAGGCGTGGGTTCAAGCGCGGGGCTGTAAAGTGTTCAAGATAATGTGTAGGCCCTTCAATCTGGAGCACGTTTTGTGCTCTTGACTTGCGCTTGGCAGGCTTATACTCAAGCTATTAGGAGTGATACAGCTGTCAGATCTAGAAGCAGCAATTGGCTTAAATCCTGGGAAGCTTCTAGTATTTGCCAAGAGGACGAAGTTATTTTATAACATAGGTCCTGGTTTTTGATAGGGTTTTTCAGTTTGGTCGTTAAAACAAACTTCTGGTAAGACTACGGACTTATTCAGTCTATGTGAGGTCCTCATGGACCGGCCAATTTAACCTAGCCTAACCTAACAGCAGTCGGATATTGCATACTCTTAGTGCTGCCTAACCTTCTATAGTGGACACTGGATTACGTGAATATATGAGACATTTAGAGGATATATAGCGGATATATAGATACATTTCGATCAGAACAAGCATAACCATAACAACCTCCAGTCACTTTTTCATCGCACCTTGGCGATTTATAGGGGTTTATCGTACTTCTTGTTAGAACAGGTTGGTTGTTTCAAAACCGAAAGAAGTAGATTTAACCGTAGGAGAACTGAAGAAGGCAAGGAAATTCCATTTGGTCGAAACTGTATATGTCTAGAGCCTTCTACTTTACAAGTTGAACCGAGAAAATAATTTAAATACAGCGGTACGTGGTTTGTATGTGTCCGGATACACTGATCCTTTTGCAGCATTCGAATCCTAGTAGTCCTCAATAGAATAATTGCTTTCTCTATTGAACTTAAGTAGGACTAAAATATTAAATATCTTGTTTGCTCCTTGACATTGGCAGATAAAGTGATGAGTAAACTTCTCTTTATACTTACGGCATCAGCAGAATGAGCTTGTTGGTCTGTCCCACCGTCGATGCGTCGGTGCACTCGCTCAACGATCTGTGATGACACACTAGCTTATATTAATTTTCTGGCCTTTTAATTCGCAAACGTATCCACTTTAATATCGCTGAGTCTCAGACCCAGCAAAGAGAGTTATTAAGATGCCTGACGGACGCCATCGAGACTCGACACTTCCGCACGATAACCGACTTTATCACGTTGAATTCTAATAACTTTAAGGTAGCCTCGGTATCGGCAAAGAGCCTTGCATTGGTGTCTGGGACCGTACCGTCCTGGATTAGTTTGGCTTGCCTCTCTATGGCTAAGCCCTCCGTCTGGAAGACTCTGCATAAGTCGGGAAGTCGATACGATTGTTTTGCCTGCAGATGCTTTAATGCTTTGCTCAAACTTCGTTTTCCATTTACGAGCTGTCTGTGTGGATTGTAATATCCCTACCATTCCTCCCTTGAAAGACAACCTATGTTCTGCACCTGGAAGTCAATAACCGCCACGATATGGGCGGTATCTTTTCGTCTGCTGCTCTCACCAGGCAAGAGCATAAGGGCAACCAGAGATAAGTTCGAACGTACGTTTCACTATCATGAGCAACGGTCACTAAAACTGTAGCTGTGGTTGTGTTGGTAAGAGTAAAATCTTCGTATTGATAGTAGTTTAGTCGTTGATAAACGAGCAAGGAAGCAAGACGTATGCACGCATTTGTTAACACTCAAAAAACAATATGCAAAACTATGCTATAAAAGTAGGGAATGATCTACGGCCCCTCCGTAGTAGTGCTGGCTTCGCTCTGCAGATAGAGCCTCTCTTCTTTGTGAGACGGCACTCAGTATGACTTTGTTATATAAATTAAATCTTTGGAACACCCTAACAGACTTACATAACAACCCACCTCATTTGCAGCAACAACACTAAAAAATCACTGCAACATGCAATAAACTCACATTTGTTACCAAAGTTGCGGTTATGTCAATGAGTAAATGAGCATATGACTTGCGAGTTGACGCATGTTCGGCACGAGAGTACGCGTTTGAGTTATACGAAACTACTAAGCTTACAAAGTGAGTCGCTAGCAGTTGTGCATAGCAACATTTATGGCAAAATCAGGAAAAAAAACCGAGCAATACTTTACAGCACCTACACCATACAAGCTTTTACTAAAGGCAGAATACACCCTTGTGCCATTGAAACTGAACTTGTTGGTGGCTTATTTTAATTTTGCCTTTGCCCCGCTGCTGCTACACCACAATCAACTCACGTTGTGGCGTCCACAAAATCCGATTTTTCATCATACAAATGGAATTTTTAATTGATGGCTGGAAAGAGCATAGCACGCACGTTAAACTGTCACAGACTGGCGGCGTAGGGATAAAATTTTACGCACGCATGCACATTTTAGATATCCTTTAAAGGTATGCACAATCCTATGCATTAGGCCGGGTCGATTTGTGGGGAGGCAAAAAAATCGCCCATTGCTCTGTAAAAATCATATTCTAGGGATCAAAATAAGAAACTTTACCGAAGGAACCATACCTCTAAAACGAATTCTGATGTCCCCCCTTTGGGTCGTAGGGGCAAATTTTGAAAAATCCCACTTTGAAATGCCTATGTTTTTCCTTTTTGGAATTTATTTTTCTCTTTAGAAATTTATTTAGTCAGAACATATGTAAATGAAAAAATGAATTTAACTTAGCAATACAAAAGAAATTAAAAAAAATTATTAGAAATTAGAGTTTTTACAAGAATTCGTTTTAGAGGTATGGTTCCTTCGGCAAAGTTTCTTATTTTGATCCCTAGAATACGATTTTCACAGAGCAATGAGCGATTTTTAAATCGGCCCGCCCTACTATGCATCCATTACAGCATGCATCAACTCTTACACCACATATGTATAAATTGACTGATGCATTCATTCGCTTCAAATCAATGAAATCACTGTGCAGCACTTCGTTTATACACTTTGTTCATTTCACATTACCTTTGAGGCTGAGTATAACAACAACAACAACATCAAAAATGTAATCGTAAAAAATCTGTTATCAATATGCATCCTAAATTTAGTTCGTACTAACCACATTTACTAGATCATATCACTGCCTCAATCAATCATACATGCGGGTCGAACATTTAGGCTAATTCTAGAAGGCGATTATCGCTTGGAGTATGGCGGCTTTGGTAACCGTTTGCAGCCAGCTAATGCATAAAGTAGTTCAATATCATTAGCTGCAACAAAAACATTAAGAGAATACAAAAACGAAATCATCAGCTTCAGTTCATTACATTTCAATCCGACTAAAGCTTATCAAGCAAAAGATCAGTGTGGTACTATAAATAACACAGAGGACGAGACTCACAGATATATTTTCACTTAGAAGTGTTTCAATGGTGGTCCGAGCGAAGCTACTCTTCAGCTGTTGTCCACAGTAACCAGCTCGATAATACTATACGCAGCACCAGTGTGGTGCGGATCTAAACGGACGCATCAAAAACATATATTAGCAGCATATCAGTGGACTGACCATCTGAAGACGCCAAGAAAAGAGCAGGGGCACTAACAATAGCTAAGTGGCAAGAACGGTGGGAGGCATCGAGTAAAGGGCGTTGAACCTTCACGTTAGTTCGGGACGTAGCTCAATGGAATGAGCGAAAGCACGGCGAACTGAACTACCGTCTCACGCCGTTACTGAGTGTATATGGCGTTTTCAAAGAGTATTTATGGAAGCATAGGATAGAGGAAGATCCTGTAGAAAACGCAGAACGTGTTTTGTTCCACTTCCCCCGTTTTCACGGGGAAATACTCACCTTGCATAGAGTTTTTGGGGAGTAACCTACCACGAAAAATTTAGTACCAGAAATGTACAACAGGAAGGAATGCTGGACTGAGTGAGCAAAATGGCATTTATAGCCATGACATGCCTAATGGATGCTGAGAAGGAGCGCAGAGAAATGCGCAGGCGAAGCAGTGGCGATAAAATCGACACTCAGAGCAAATAGCGGGAACCTGGACGCAGGAACAACTTTAAAAAAAAAAAAAAATAAATGTAAGGCGCAATAACCTCCGAAGAGATCTAAGGCCGAGCTTCTCTTCCAATTTGCGTCGTGCTCCTCTTGATTTTCCCTACAAATTGGCCGGACGGGACCTACATGTTTTATGCCGACTCCGAACGGCATCTGCAAGGCAGATGAGTTTTCACTGAGAGCTTTTCATGGCAGAAATACACCCGGAGCGCTTGCCAAACACTGCCGAGGGGCGACCCCGCTTAGAAAAATTTTCTTATAATTGAAAAACATTATTTCTAAAATTTTGATGTTGCTTTGCCCGGGAGTTGAACCCAGGGCATACGGTGTGATAGGCGGAGCACGCTACCATCACACCACGGTGGCCGCCAAGGGATGGGATATGGTTCTTAAACTGGGGCTGTTTTTTAGTCTACGGATACATCGTTACTGCGACGGCAGCAATTATAGTGCATTAGGCATTTTCAGCCCTCCCGAAAACAAGTGCTTCATGGCAGAACCACACTACCACACTCGGAGTGTGTGCATCGATGTGTCTGACGCCCTATTCTCGAATTATTCCATCGCAACTGCCAGTTTGGTGAGGTAATTTTACTTGCTCCAGTAGCGCTGCCTCGTCTGAAATGAGAGACTATATCGTTCAGCGGCTCTCTATCGCAACCTTTTAGGGAGTGAAGAGCTTGAAGAGCTTTGATCGCTGATCGTATGTAGGATTATAAGATGGCAGGCTTCGAGCAGCCTTCTTTATGGCTGTTGCTGATTTGGCTCGATAGCCTAATACTTAAGGAGAGCGAAAGATCTTTTGCGTGTGAAAACTGCTGTGAACTCTAGGTATAGAGAGAAGATATCATCCCATACGTGTCGATCTGGAATTCGGATAGACATTTTTTTGTCAAGAGGAAGGGTCAAAGTTATACAACCTGGTAGACGAAACTGTTCCAGGCTCACAGGATTGCATTTTGACCGCTTGGAGCTTATCATACAAGTCTTTTAGCAGCAGGTTGAGCAAAACCCTTATAGTCTTTGTGTGGAAGGTATAGTCTAGTCATCCTGCTGGTTGTCCTGTTCCTTTCAAGTACCGGCCACCATTCCGGATCTACCCTCGATATGGTTGCAGTTCAATTTACTGTCTTACATACTTCTGATGAAAGCTCGAGCCTCACTCCGTTTAATTTCGATGCCATGAGGGGAGGCTTTTTGTAGCGTCAATTTCAATCTTCGCAGGATTCACTCGAAGAACGATACGAGAATAAATGCTGTCTAAACTAGCTTGTTGTTAGACCGGTAACGTAAGAAGTAAAGCTTATCGCCCTTATATCATTAGAATTGGTGTGGGACTTCCGCCCTCCTTTGAGTATGAAGACTATCTTTGCATCGGTTCATCTTCTTGGAATATGGCAATGACGTAGAAAGCCATTGAAGCTCCCGAAAGCATGGGACATATAATTTCAATTGTCACATATAGCTCTGAAGGATATATATAATCCGATCCAGGAAATTAAAAAATGTCGAAGGATTTGATGGCCCATTTGAATTTGTGAAGAGTGATTAAGTGCCCTGTGGCATGGTAGTTAACCGAAGGGTTATCAGTTGTTGGTAGTTCCTTGGCGTAGTCAAGAAAATGCATATCCATTTAGACTTGCAACATTTCGCCGCTGAGTGACGTTCATTCGCCATCGTGAAGGGCTTCTTTATGTTGCTCGTCTCGGCTTTTTAAGGACCCCACGTAGGCTGTTGGCCTCCGAGTTACCCTTTTTACTATCGGAAAAGTTGTTCTAAGAGACCCTTTCGGCTTTGTTGACTGTACACTTGCCATTTTTACGGCATCTTTGAAAGCCGGCCAGATCCGGCAAATTTCGCTTCTTCAAAGTGTATTTTGTTGTTCTTCCTGGAATAGGAAGTTTTGGAGCTTTACCATGGTGGTTTACGCTTTTCCGTTGGCCGACAAACAGTATGGGAGGCGCTAAGTGCAGCCTTTGTGAACACCTCTATGAGCGTAACTCACTAACGGAAGCTGACACATTTTCGGAATACATGTTCGTCTCATCAGCGCTTAGCGGTCGAAACCTAACACGAGACGCGTGTACACGAAGCGAGCTTGAAAGTTTCACTTTAAAAGGTAACCCATATTTTCGTCTCCTGTTTCTCTTAGCTGCAAGAGTAGGAGGTCTCATAATGAGATAGAATCACGTTCTTCTGTGATCGGAAAATATACCTGGTCAGATAGAGATACTAAGATAGGCTAAAGCTAATATCTCTGGTCATTGTGGATTTTTTTTAAAACATGTAGTCCATGCGCTTCGGACGGTTGCAGCTACGTAAGTTTAAAATATCGAACATATAAAAAAGAGCACCAAATCTCTGATATCTTCACCACTGATATACTAAGTGCATATGGACACATGTTCACGCATTTTTGAGTCCAGGGTTGCGTGTGAGTGTACGTGTAACAATACAAGCAAATTGTGTCTAGTATACTGAAATGTGTGTTGGTAAGCAAACCGAAGGATTAAAAATCACTACACCACAGTAACTAAGTACAAAAAAGAGAATCAATAATTGCTAAACGCAACGTATGCTAGAAGCCTAAAATGGAATTTCTAATTGAGTTTGCAGGGATTTGCTGCCAACTAAACTTCATACGTACTATTGCTGTTGGCTAGTTGAATGGTGGCTGGCAGCTTGACTGACATGCTGACGATCGAACAAATGAAAGAAAATGAACTGGCAGGCATTAGTTGGCTCACTTGCCTAGCAGTGGCTGCCTTAGCTCATAGTTTTGTTGCACTACACAACAATTGTTTCGAAGCTGAACTTGTCTATGTGTGCGTGAAGTTCTCAATACAGCCAAATAGAGAGTTTTTGCTGTGAATGGTTTTCAAATGTAAGCATTGTTTTCTTCTAAGTGAACCAAAAAAAAAAAAAATTAGCGAATGATGCAACGCATTGAAAACTTTGATTGTCGTTCATTTCCTACTGGGTATTGCATTGGTTTCAATGTGCAACATGCAACATGTAACATGTCAGCAGTCAGTAACACATCGATTTGCTTTGAAAGCATTTGCCGCATCGATAGACCAACCAATACAGAGCACATTCAAGCATACGAATATAATGAGCTGAGTATGTGGTTAGTGGGCTATGCTTTACTTCTTCATCCACTTTCATGCCCCCGTTCGTATGTCAAGGCTTGTCTATATAGTTTGCTAAGTTGATTAGTGCCGCAAAACTCATCCTGTTGCTTTTTTGTTTATACATATGTGGGCGTGTGTATGTATGTTGTGCAGTGATGTATTGTGCATAGAAGTCAAAGTCGCGGAATCGAGTTCTTGAAAGTTTAATAATAATAGAAGATCCGTGCTCTAAATGTGGCAAGCTAAAACTACCATCAAATGAAAAACCCACACCTACTTAAGAAATGACCGAAAATAATTGGGCCAAGCAGGGTACGACAAGGTCCTGCCGTTGTACACGGGTCAACGCAATATTTGACCAGCGACTAAGACTCGCTTAACTTGTTCCTAGCTGACGTGGGTGTGATTGAAGATTTGTCTAAAACCTCTCCCAAACTATGTGCATTGGAATCGGGTTGCCATGTAACTCAACATTCCAGTTAAACAACTTTTCCACATTTGTATATCACCCATTGCCACCACGATGTTCCCGAAGGGTCTATCTCAAATAAGCAGAAACGGAGCAAGCCTCGCGTGCTATTTGCTATTCGCGGTACTCATTTTAAAGTATTTAGTTGGATTTTCGCAACCGTTGCTTTTTCCGGTTGAGTGTCCATCTACTTCGGACCGGCAGCCTAAGAAAATAAAAAAATAGATGAAAAAAACAAAGATAAATGAAATGAAGCTAGTTCCTCTCCTATCTAAACATGGCCATAAGGACCTTGAGACCTCGCAATCAACCCAGCTGATCCACAGCAAGTATGTTACCCTAATCTCATATTCCTCGTTTTTTGTTTTCAGGATATAACCCAGCGGTTGTCATACGTAGCTAACGTCCCCGCTAATGTCCATTTCGTAACCTTTCGTAGTCCTTTTATCAGCAAATTCATCTCCTTCAATATAGCTATGTACAGGGACTCAGCTAAGGGAGACCTTGACACACCTCCGCACGGTATGAAATTGGAAACTGGAAGTCAAAAATCGCCGAAATATGGTCGGTGTCAGACAAGGTCAGTTATGATTCCGTTTCACTGTCCCCTTGCCAAACCATCTAGGTTAGTTACTGCTCCGAGGTTGTTGCTGTTAAGGTGGCTGCCTCCACGCTATTTTGGTGTTTCTCTGCTGCATCTGAAAACCTACTTGTCTCGCCAATAATCAAACCTTGCCTGACAGTACTGGGACAGGCTCGTTTCTGCCTCTTCAAAGTGGGATTGTCATCTTCAGCAGATCGTTGCCACTTCATTCTGTTCCTCCTCTGTTTAAAAGAAGCTGACTTTCTGAACTGTCTTCGAAACTGTTCTAACGGCTCACGGGCCAATTCAGAGTGCTCAAGTCTAGGCCTGTTGAGTCGACCACTGTAATATGCGCTGGGAAATTCTCAATATTGCACGGTACTGGGGAAAGGTTATCTTACTCCCTCTGCTGTGCACCTTTCTCCACTCGTCTTCTTCGTTCGGCTTCACCTGCCGTTCCATTACGTAGCTCTCTGACTCTCCGCCACTTTCGCTGTCCAACCAATCTGCCGCGTTGTTCATATCGCTTTTGTCTTTCGTGGCTTGCGAATATGTTTTCTTCTCTTCCATCTTATCAGCATTCTGAGTATTTCAACTTGCCGTATCATATTAAATATTGGACAGAAACATCGTTTTCCACAACTTCACTTCTTACTGTTTCCAAGCCACCGTTACTTCCCGAGGCGGCCCAATATTTGATAAGATCGTTGAAAGTACCAGCAGCGCTTACTACATAACAGTCGGTTAAACCAGTCGATAGCCATATCCCCAATTAGATTTGTGGCTTAGTAATTATGGTTTATCAAAGATGCTACTGTTCAGAAATAGTATGACTTGAACAGTTATTTGCAATTAAATCCCTGAATAGTATGTGTACCCCGAAGACGAAAGCAAAACGAGTAGAATGCAAAACTTTCTAACCTCACCTCGGATAAAGACTATGCACATAACCTACATAGGGTCGAATTCCATCCTTGTGTTCCTAAGAGCTATAGCCTTATATAAGGTGTAGTGGATAGAGTGATGTAGTGATAATTACAAGCATGGTTACTGGTTAATTTACGCCTCGCTTCGGCAACAGATAAGCTCCTATAACTCATGCGACCGAACCCGTTCCTTTCATAATCATATCATCGCATCACTGGGCAAAGTTCTATTGTTTCACTTACTTATGAAAGTATTCGCGTTCATTTGTCTGTGTATGTGAGCTTTTGATATATTCAGGTAAGAATTGCAGTTGTCGTTGCGGTCAATTAACACATCATCCGATTTCAAAACTATCATCGTCAATTTCATTATTATTTCTCATTGATGAATTTCAATGGAATGGACTTTTTGTGGATACTTTGAAATTGACCTGCGTAAAAGGATTCGAGGAAATACGAATATGAAATTGCATTAAATGGAAATAGTATATTTACACTTTTGCCGGTATGTATGTGTGAAAAACCAATAATAAAAAATTAAATAAATTTTTCTAATGATAGAAGAAGACCTCAGGCATTTTTATAAAGTAATCAGAGATCTCTTCTCATGCTCCTTCATGAGTTAAGGTTTAGAAGTTTTCAGAATTCGATTGTTAAGTTTTTTCTGCTCCGCTATCTGAGGTCTTTGCTGAATAGGATTGAGGCATGCTTTGTGACTACAGAACATAACCAATACATATATACCAATATATGAAATTTTTGAGAGAGGTGAGTGAAAGCAACAGATGGGAGAAGAAAAATAGGTAAGAACGGCGAGAGAGAAAGGAAAAAGTAATGGGAAGAAGGGTGGGAGAAGGAAACGGAAAATTTAAAAATATACTAGGTAAGCCTCTGCAGGGAGCAGGTAGAAAGAAAAGTAGTGGAAGAGAAGGCTTAGAGGGGGTTTAAAAATTGGAAAGAAAAGAAAAGGGAAAGCAAAAGAAAAACAAGGCGAAAAGATAATATGAGATGACTGAAGCTACCATTAATAGGAAGAAAGAGGAAGCCAGTGGGAGGCGAGCTCAAAGAAGTACGTTGAGGTGTGAAAGGAAAGAGAGAAGTTAGAAAGAATATTGAGAGATTATCAATACTAATCAAATATCAAAAAATCACAAATCAAAGAATCACAGCGAGAAAGACGAAAAGGAAGAAACAAAATGGAAAAACGAAGCAGGGATTGTAATAGTGACAAGTTAAGAGAGAAACTAAAACTAAGGAGAAGGAATAGGAATTGCGAAAATAGGGAGAAGAGAGGAATGCAGAAAAGGAGGGAAAGAGTTAGTGGAAGAATATGATTGGTGGGCAATAAAGCAGGACATGGAAAATAAAGATGTAAGGTATGCGAATATAGAATTAAAAGCACAGGAGGAGGAACACTATGGGTGGCGCAAGAATATAGCTGCGAAGAAAAGAGAGATCAGCAGAGGCAAATGAAATGCAATGGAAGTGATTCCATTTTATTCATGTGTAAAACGTAAGCATAATCTTTGGAAGTGGTATGCTATATGGGGGAGTACAGAATATAGATATGCAGCTACATTTGCAGTCACCGTACTGTAGCATAATGTGTGAACAGTGTACGTGGCAGGGTTGCCATGAGCGAAATCAGACAGCAAATGAAGGCAAGACAAGGCGTGGAAAAAAGACCGGAGCTGCAAAATTTCTAAAATCATGTGCAAAGCCTATGATATTAGACTCACAAAGTGGTTCATATCTCTAAAGAGAGAAGACTCACGATGGGCATACTGACTGGATACTGCCTTCTGGTGTCACAGATTTTTTTAGTTAGGCCTCGTCAGTAACAGCAAGCGTAGGAAATGTGAGCTGCAGGAAGAAACAGTTGAAGATGTTCTGTGTTCATATTCTGCGCTCGCCAGGTCAAGGCCCCAGTCATTAGGGGCGGCAGAGTTACCAGATCTCTAGGAAGCAATTAAGCAGGGTACTGGAAAACTGCTAGTATTTGCACAGAGGACGCAGTTATGTTGATTGGGGTTCTTCCGTTTAGTCATCAAACAAATTCTGGTAACACTATGGACACATTCGGCCAGTTCAACCTAACCTAACCTAAGGCGGGGAAAGAAAATGAAAGGAAAGAAAGAAGGGAAAGGAGAGGACGGCTTGGTAAAGGTATTTTACAAACAGGGTATAGACGGGTTATCGATTATTTATTGAAAAGTTATCGATATGTTATTAAAAATTTATGGATTTGTTGTCGAACAGTCATTGATTTGTAATCAGGGACTACGAATATTTAATTGGTGAGTTTTTGAGTTTTTATATAATAAAAGTATAAATGTTATAAATTAACACATTTGTCCACACAATGTCTTAAGTAAAATAAAACTGTCAAATTTGTCTTGATTCCGCTAAAAAACGAGCTAGTCTGAAGAGAAGTGGAAGAAATTATGAGTAACATTAATACCTTGTCTGGCAGCTTTAATAATATTCTCCTTTTAGTTGCGCCTCAATATGACCCCAAAGCCCACAAAGTGTATATATAAGCGAAGACGCTGGAATTCAATTAAACCTCATAAAGACGTAGTGAATCAAAAATATATGAACGTGTCTTAGTGATTTTATAAGAGGCTACATATACTTTGACTCAAATTGTCATTTTGGGGTTTTCATTTGACAACATTTAAAATTGTTTTAGCATACTTTTTTTCAATAAAAATTTTTTCGAAGTGTTGCCAGTTTGTTATCGCTTTGTTATAGGCGTGTTATCGACGAGGTATTGATCTTTTATCGAAGTGATTTACATTTGCCATCGATAACAAAAGTAAACAATGAGTTACTTATTGTTTGTTGACGAGATTTTAGCTTTTTATCGCTTTATTATCAATTATTCATCGCAAGGTAACCGACATTTTATCAAAAAGTTATATACAAATTATCGATTTGTTATCAATATATTAGCGAAAAGTTATCGCTTTATTTGGAAAAGTTAAGGGTGGTCCATCGAAAGTTTTAGATAAACTATGAAAGAGTCAGTGATTTGTTATAGGAGTGTTAACAATTTGTAATCGGAGTGCTATTGATTTGTAATAGAAAGGATATCGATTTGTTAAGGAAAAAGTATCGATATGTTATAAAAAAGTATTGTTGTTGTAACTATAAGGACACTCCCCGAAGGTCTCGGGGAGTATTATCGATGATGATGGTCCTTAGCCAGATCCAGATCCGGTACGTTCCAGTAACAAGCATCATTAAGGTACTAGCCCGACCATCTCGGGAACGATTTGGTAGGACCACATGAAACCTTATAGCCCATCCCGCTATCGCACCCCCTACACCCATGAAGAACTTGGAGTCGCAAGAGCCTCGGCTGTTAAAAGAACGCAGACTTGCGAACAATAGACATTTTCAGGAGGCTAATCTCTTTGAATTGTCAAGTTGGGCTAAAGGCGACACAAAGTAGAAAGATTTCCCTGCGCCTTCACGGTAAACCAGCATTCTGGAACAGTTGCATTATTTCAACCGAAACCTGTCGGCATGTCGCTGTATGTCACAACTAGACGTAAGTAAGATAAAATTTCTGGATATTTATTATGGAACGCATAACGTAGCAAGCGTTTCACCGGCTTCGGTGCGTTCGAATCACTGGAATAATTACACAGAATCGATATATCCTTCATTACACGATATCACAATGGCAGACAAAAGTGTTCAAGTGCACTTCCTCTCTAACCAAACCTTACCTCGGTACTCTAACTTTTTGTTCACTAAAATAAGTCTATTACAGTTTCAGTTCTTTTCAATATATTAAAGGATAGGCCATACGTAATAAAAAATTTATTTTCATTCCTTTTTATATTCATGCAAACATACATATGTTTTATCGTATTCGTAATTACGCTTTGTTCATGTCTTCACAAAAAATAAATTTTAATACCTTTTATCCTCGAACAAGGCACGTACAAAATAAATTGAAAAGTAAAGCTAAACTTTAACTGCAATGCCATGAGATATTCGAGATATCTCGATATAGTAGCAAACACACAAATATTTATTATTATCTTATTTATTATCTTAAAAACATACATGCAAATTGAATAATAATATAGCTGCAATTTTGTTAGATAGCCAAAGTGCAGAAATGATTAAAAATGCATTCTTCAAATCCTTTTCTATCTATTCTCTAACCAAAAAACAAAACTGGTCCATACAAAGATGATCTCCAGAGCTTTTGAATATGTAAAACTCTGACAAGTTTAGCCACAAAACTTAACTTTAAATGGACGTAAGTAAACCGCAATGCTCTTGCATGTTAAGTATTTTATGTTTTTTGTATATGTATTTGTGTTATTTATTTTTACATGAGCATATCGGTGTGTGTTTTTGTTATTGATTTTTAATTAAATGCACCCTTTAAACAATTTTTCAACTTTTATCAGCAAGAAATTTTAAGTTATTTGTTTATGAGCAGATCGCAGTTGCTGGGACAAGTGCTTGACGCATATTTGGAGTCATGCTTCTTATAAGCATGTTTCGCCAGAAGGCAGTGTCCAGTTAGTATGCCCATCGTAAGTCTTAAGTCTTCGCTCTTCAGAAGTATGAGCTACATACTTTGTGAGTATAATATCGTAGGACTTCCACATGATCTTTAAAAAGATTTTGCAGCCCCGCGCTCTCCTTTTGATTTCTCCAAAACGGATTGGAACGTTTACCGTCAATTCAGCGAGTGCTGCACCCTCCTTTGTCAAATCATCGCCTTTTCGTTACTTTCTATTTTTTTATGACCGGGAACACAGCACAGATGTAACGCCCGTCCTGAGCGAAGTTCTTCCAATGCTTCTTTGTATTCCAAGCCACTTTTTTATGAAGTACTATGTGAGATTATTGCTTAAATCGCCGCCTAACTATCAATTTATATATTGACACAACTGCAGCTTAAGCACGCTTCTGCTTCTTTCTTAACGGTTATAATTTTCGCCTGAAAGGCGCTAAAGTAATCTGGATCTATTTATTTCTGGACCGACACAGTAAACCGCAGACCAGACCCCTTCCGTTAATATGGAACCATCGGTATACACGCTATACACCTGTTTTGCCATTTCTGGATTCTGGCGCCCACCCTCCGGCCCACTTGTGGCCCCCAGATCTCTTTCGAAGCTCAAGCACGTGACCATATATTCCGTTTGTCCGATATTAGATGACGCTATACTGCTATGGTCTTACGGCTTCTCAAGCTGAGATGTGTAGAATGACATGCAATGCTGCTATTGGGGTAGTTTTTAGGGATCCCGTTAAGCTAATCACTGATAATCTGCATAAATCCTCGAGTTTTAGTTAAGACGGAGTTTTCTAGCTTGGGTTTTTCGTGCCAGTCTTTTATTGACACATTAAACAGTTTTTCAATTAGCGAAAATGTTTCCAAGCGAAGTCGCCCCTTAGCAGTGATTTGGCAAATACTCCAAATGTATTTCCGCCATGAAAAGCTTCTCTGTAAAAATTCATCTGCTTGATAAAGCGGAGTTCGAAAAATTGGAAGAAAAGCTCAGCCTTAATCTCTGTTTTATGTTAATATTTCCTTTAATGGATTCAAGGTTCGAGTCGAGCTCAAGGCCAGAACAGTAATTTTTTTTATGATAAATACTTTTTTTTCTATAATTGAAAAGAAAACAAATACAATTTTCAATTATAGAAGAATTAAAAAAAAAACAATTAGCATAAACAAATTATTGTTCTGGCCTTCAGCTCGAATCGAAACTTGAATTCTTTATCAATAGGCCGATAAAAACAAAAACAATTATTTCCTTTAATTTTAGCCTACATAATGCCTTCGAGTCAAATTTTAACCATTTTTGAAGGAAAATGTTATCGCCAAAAAAGTTAGCGGTCAATATTTTTTTGATATTTACTTTTATTTATTTTAAAAATGTTTTTTGCAAATGTGGTCTACGGATCAAATTCGACCCATCATAAACAACTTAAAATTTGTTTTTCTATGCAAAATTCCTGGATTAAAGAACTCATAGATCAATATCTGATGTCTTTAAAGTCTATAATAAAACATTCTAGTAGGTTCAACTAGTTGTATACCATACATATACTATTGGGGTGGGTCATATTTGACCCAAAGAACTTGAATGTCGTTAATTTTGAAGAACTTAATTATGAAGGCCATAACCGTTTAGACGGTTAAGCGCCAATTAAGTAAGTAAGTAAGTAATTATGAAGGTTTTAAATTCTAAAAACTTTAGACAACATAGTTATATCTACTAAATGGTCTGTTTTTCTATTCGTTAATATATAGACACAATTAAACTGGTTGCTTTGTTTTACTGTGGCCCTAGTGCTGAACCAAAAATGTAGGTCATCCACCATTGCTATCCCTGATGGGTCTTCAAAAGGTGAACTTGCATTTTTGGGTTGTATTTACATGCAGACTACAAATGCATATTCCATGTAAAATAACACAAATATGTGCATGGAAATGGAATTCAACTTTTAAATGCCGGCGGGTGAAAAAGTATTGAGAGTCAAAAAGCGTAGGATACGTAAGAAAGCACAAATGCAACTACAAGTTTGACTGTTTGCAATTGTGTAGATATGCTTATTTGCAAATGTAAGAGTTAAAATTTTTAAGTGAAGATAAAATACGAAAATTGACAAATAAGTTTTGCTATGACATTTAATCAACTTACATCCGGTCCGTTTGCGATGATTTACTTTTGCCTTAATGCAAAATGAAATTTATTTACAAATTGTTAAGAGAATGAATATATGTAACAAAATAAATTAAAGTTGAATGAAGGATTAGTAAGAAATTCAAATATGTATTTTGTGTGTATATCTATCAGTTTATATGTACGAATGTGTGGCCGTTGTAAAAGCCTAATCTTAAGTCTGCTTGCATTTGAAAATGCAGCAAATAAATAAATACTACAAATATTCCGACCGCAGCTGACAGTGGACTTTTGTTTAATTTGTTCACAGTTGTCTCTATGGTCGTCGAGTTAGTTTATTGGACTGATTGTCAGATAGATGTAAATACAAACATATAAGCTGCATATATATAACTAGGCTAAACTAACTGTGCAAGACGTCCCTATAACAATAACTGATAGAATGAAATAAAGGCAACTATTTGCAATGATTGACCACAAATCAAGCTGCAGTTTGTACTAGGAAGCATATAAAATGAACTTACAAAATACCCTGCGGGAAAAAATTTACGTAAATCGCTTTGACTGAAAATAATAGAAAGCTTTAGAAAGCTAAGTAGGGATAGGATTGATTTCGTAGGCCTTAAACCCTTCATAAATAAAGAGAAACAGTAAAACATCAACTTCTAGAAACATATTGCCATTTCGGATACGATTTCAAATAGCGCGACTTTCAGATCAATCTTGAACATTGAAATGAAGTCGACAATTGAGCTTCTACTTCGTTTTTCACTTCAGTGTTTCGGAATCCCAACGGCTGCCTAGGAATAATTTGGCAAGCTAATCTTGACTACTGATTGCCGAAATCCTCTTCGCATTAATTTAAAGAATGCTCTTTTATTTTACTATGAAAATTGTATTTTACTCCTGATTTTCATACGAATTTTTGACCCAAGGAAAAGTCTTTTTGATACTTAGAATATAGTTCAGATCTGTGGGACATTACAATGCAAGTTAAAACAAAATCCGCTAGGTGGCGCACGGATCGAGATATACAGAAAATTACAATGGAAATTTTGCGATCGACTTTTAACTAACTTCTCGGTGATCCAGAGATTTGAAACTGAGCACATAGTTGAGAGTCGATGGCACTACAATTCGTGGAAAAGAAAATGCCGCCAGGTGGCAGACGAATCGAGATAAACGAAAATCTCTGAAAAAAGGGAATCTTGCGATCGATTTTTAAGTAACTTCCAGGTAAGCTAGAGACTTGAAACTTGGGCCGTGAGTCAGAACCCGGTGACAATGCAATATTTGATAAAAAACAATTCTAGAAACATATTGCCATTTCAGATACGATTTCAAATAGCGCGACTTTCAGATCAATCTTGAACATTGAAATGAAGTCGGCAATTGAGCTTCTACTTCGTTTTTCACTTCAGTGTTTCGGAATCCCAACGGCTGACTAGGAATAATTTGGCAAGCTAATCTTGACTACTGATTGCCGAAATCCTCTGCGCATTAATTTAAAGAATGCTCTTTTATTTTACTATGAAAATTGTATTTCACTCCTGATTTCCATACGAATTTTTGACCCAAGGAAAAGTCTTTTTGATACTTAGAATATAGTTCAGGGGGCCTACTCTGTATTGCGATGCGAAAGCGAAAATACGCGAAATCGCAAAATCGGTACTCTGTATCTTGACATTCGCATGCATATTTTGACTTTCGCATTCACATTTTGCCCATTCGCAATTTTTCTCCCTTTTCGCATTGCCGGCACTCTGTATTGCGAAAGCGAATGTCAAACAGCATTCATTTTCGCATTTTTCTTGCTACAAGTAATAGGCATTCGCATTGTACAAATATGTAAGTATTAATTGATGATTTTATAAATTGATATCTTTATATTCATTGTACATTCTTTTGAAAATATATAGGACAACTCAAAAAACAAAACAAACACAAAAGCAACAATTCGAACTCCTAGTGGACTTCATGGCAATACACCCAGATTTGGCCAAAGGGTTACTTAAAACACCCAACGCGAAAACAACGGCCAATAATTTGTGGAAAAAAGTAACTCGCCAACTAAATGCAGCTGGACCACCGATGCGTGATATCACCGGCTGGAAAAAAGTAGGTTGGGTGATATATGTGTACTTTTAATTCTATAATGGGATTGATAAAATTTATAGGTTTGGGCTGACTACAAAGTCCATTTGAAGGCCAAAATGCGTCGCAATAAAACCAATATTGCTGGTACGGGGGGCGGCCCATCTGTTTACTCCGCACTCACGCCATTGGAACAGCAAGCTAGCGATTTGCTGTCGATGGACCAAGCAGTCGACGGGATAGCTGGCACGCGGGAGTTTGGTGCGCGGCAGGCTATGACGGAAGTACCAAGTGAAATTTTGGAACCTGCTTTTAATAACGACAGCGATTCGGTTGAAATGAGTGAAGAGGAGAACGAGCAACCTTTCTTGCTACAACAACAACAGGAACCTTGCTGCAGCCGATCGGTACTTACTCCACGCAAGAAGCAGAGTCTATTGGAAAGGCAAGTAGACAACCAAATTGAATACCAAAGCAACTCAGTAAAAGTGCTAAATGAGATTAATGACAATTTGAAAAACATTGCCAGAACGATGAGAATTACATTAAAAATAAAAAATAAAAAGTTAAAGTTCTCCAAAGAACAATTTGTCCATAAACAAAGAATGGACCGTGAAAATTTAAGAATCAAATTAAACAAATTAGAAATTAAAAAACAAATGTTGGATGTGGAGTTACAGACCAACAAAGCAATATCCAGAAAGTAGTAACAGATACACAAAATTTTTTTTTAAAGATATGTAGACACATAATTTATGTACTTCAAGTGGCTTAGTTTTTGTAATAAAATTTCCTTTTTATTTTCTATTTATTTACGTATGTACCTGCACATACACAGTGCATTACCGAAGTATAGTTTGGTGCACTTTTCAGTATGTATGTTATTTAGATACAATTAGTATTAATTTTTATATATATACACACTTTGTAACCCTTACTTAAATAAAAGACTGAAATCGTGAATTTAAATAATACTGAATTATATTTAGTAGTAAAAGTTGTAGGCCTTTGCAGCCGTAAAAATACATAAATAGTATTAGTTTTTATATATATACACAATTTGTAACCCTTAATTAAATAAAAGACTGAAAACTTGAATTTAAATAATTCTGAATTATATTTAGTGGTTTAAGTTGTAGGCCTTAGCAGCCGTAAAAATACATAAATAAATAACGTTAAATTTAAACCACTTTTTTATGAAGCATTTCTATTGGAATCATGTCATTTTTTATTTGGTCTCTGATACAACTAGCAATATTTCCCATTCTATGATTTTCCACGTTTTCTGCATTTATTACGTTCACTTCTTCCGGTTCAATTTCTGAACTGGGAAGATTTTCAACTTTGAACATTATACAAATATTGTGCAGGGCACAACAAACATTTAGTATTTGCACCACTTTTGCTGGAGCATAATGCAACTCTCTTGAGGCCAAAAGGCAGCGAAATCGACCTTTCAAAACACCAAAAACTCTCTCAATGAGAGACCTTCCCTTTGAATGTTTTTGATTGAAAAAATTCTCGTCAGAATCCTCCGCAGAATTCCTGTATGGGGTAAGAAGCCATGGTTCCAACGGATATCCTGAGTCACCTGCAGATAACAAAAACATAAAGGTATTTTTAGCTGAATAACATTCATTACCATTTATTATATGTATATATATTATGTTATATATTACATAAGTAACTATGTTAATGCGTGTATGCTACCATTACATTAAATCGATATATTAAAAAGCTTACCGAGAATTCGTTGGCCAGTATCTCCATTTTCATAGGCAGTCCTTAAATATTCGCGCTCAGCGGACAAGTTCCATATGTGCAAATCATGCGATGCACCTCCAAATTTACCATTGACCGCTCTTATTTGCATTTTGTGATCACATATCTAAAATAGAACAAAACATGTAAAACAAGTGAAATTTTGGAACCTGCTTTTAATAACGACAGCGATTCGGTTGAAATGAGTGAAGAGGAGAACGAGCAACCTTTCTTGCTACAACAACAACAGGAACCTTGCTGCAGCCGATCGGTACTTACTCCACGCAAGAAGCAGAGTCTATTGGAAAGGCAAGTAGACAACCAAATTGAATACCAAAGCAACTCAGTAAAAGTGCTAAATGAGATTAATGACAATTTGAAAAACATTGCCAGAACGATGAGAATTACATTAAAAATAAAAAATAAAAAGTTAAAGTTCGCCAAAGAACAATTTGTCCATAAACAAAGAATGGACCGTGAAAATTTAAGAATCAAATTAAACAAATTAGAAATTAAAAAACAAATGTTGGATGTGGAGTTACAGACCAACAAAGCAATATCCAGAAAGTAGTAACAGATACACAAAATTTTTTTTTAAAGATATGTAGACACATAATTTATGTACTTCAAGTGGCTTAGTTTTTGTAATAAAATTTCCTTTTTATTTTCTATTTATTTACGTATGTACCTGCACATACACAGTGCATTACCGAAGTATAGTTTGGTGCACTTTTCAGTATGTATGTTATTTAGATACAATTAGTATTAATTTTTATATATATACACACTTTGTAACCCTTACTTAAATAAAAGACTGAAATCGTGAATTTAAATAATACTGAATTATATTTAGTAGTAAAAGTTGTAGGCCTTTGCAGCCGTAAAAATACATAAATAGTATTAGTTTTTATATATATACACAATTTGTAACCCTTACTTAAATAAAAGACTGAAAACTTGAATTTAAATAATTCTGAATTATATTTAGTGGTTTAAGTTGTAGGCCTTAGCAGCCGTAAAAATACATAAATAAATAACGTTAAATTTAAACCACTTTTTTATGAAGCATTTCTATTGGAATCATGTCATTTTTTATTTGGTCTCTGATACAACTAGCAATATTTTCCATTCTATGATTTTCCACGTTTTCTGCATTTATTACGTTCACTTCTTCCGGTTCAATTTCTGAACTGGGAAGATTTTCAACTTTGAACATTATACAAATATTGTGCAGGGCAAAACAAACATTTAGTATTTGCACCACTTTTGCTGGAGCATAATGCAACTCTCTTGAGGCCAAAAGGCAGCGAAATCGACCTTTCAAAACACCAAAAACTCTCTCAATGAGAGACCTTCCCTTTGAATGTTTTTGATTGAAAAAATTCTCGCCAGAATCCTCCGCAGAATTCCTGTATGGGGTAAGAAGCCATGGTTCCAACGGATATCCTGAGTCACCTGCAGATAACAAAAACATAAAGGTATTTTTAGCTGAATAACATTCATTACCATTTATTATATGTATATATATTATGTTATATATTACATAAGTAAATATGTTAATGCGTGTATGCTACCATTACATTAAATCGATATATTAAAAAGCTTACCGAGAATTCGTTGGCCAGTATCTCCATTTTCATAGGCAGTCCTTAAATATTCGCGCTCAGCGGACAAGTTCCATATGTGCAAATCATGCGATGCACCTCCAAATTTACCATTGACCGCTCTTATTTGCATTTTGTGATCACATATCTAAAATAGAACAAAACATGTAGGCACAATAAAAGTAATCTTATTTAATCGAAATACACTTACGATCATTGCATTTATGCTGTGCTTAAGCTTTCGGTTAAAAAATAGATGTTCGTCTTCTGATGGCCTTATCATTTGAATGTGCGTTCCGTCTGCAGCTCCGATCACACCCGGAATTCCGCATTTAGCATAAAACCTACGGTTGGCATCCTGTTTTTCGCGATTGCTCATTGAAAAAGTAATATGCTTTGGACACAATATCGTTTCAATTGCACTGCAAACTTCCAAAATACAACTCGAAACGGTTTGCTGTGCTAATCCCGCGTGACGGTCTTGGCCAATCAAGTGTTGGTATGCACCCTGACCAAGAAACTTCAACGTTGTAGAAACTTTTATTATTTCAGGAACTGCCGTTGCTCTCCGTGGGGTTTTCAACTCACTTTTAATGCTATTTAGCACATACAAAAAGGCTTCCTTATTAAGCCGAAAATTCTGCACAAAACTAATGAATAGAACATAAAGCAATAGTATATGTATGAGTAATTTTGTAACGTTTAAATTACCTTTGATCGCTGAGACTCATAATGTTGGAGTTGTCCCTTATAATCCTCCTATCAATTCTTTCTTCATTTAAATCGTCCCATAATGCTACAGAATCCATTTTTTAATTTGTTCAACAAAAATTAATCTTTAGCCGAAATTGTAATCGCTTTGTTTGTTTTGTTCTCTTTCTTTGACTTTGGTCAGTGATGCATACTCAAGCAAAAAATTAGCGAAAAATAAAAAAGCGACACTGTTAGCAATGCGATAGCGCTACAGAGTTCCAATTACCTTTCGCATCGCACTGCCTTTCGCATCGCAATACAGAGTAGGCCCCCAGATTTGGGGGACATTACAATGCAAGTTAAAACAAAGTCCGCTAGGTGGCGCACGGATCGAGATATACAGAAAATTACAATGGAAATTTTGCGATCGACTTTTAACTAACTTCTCGGTGATCCAGAGTTTTGAAACTGAGCACATAGTTGAGAGTCGATGGCACTACAATTCGTGGAAAAGAAAATGCCGCCAGGTGGCAGACGAATCGAGATAAACGAAAATCTCTGAAAAAAGGGAATCTTGCGATCGATTTTTAAGTAACTTCCAGGTAAGCTAGAGACTTGAAACTTGGGCCGTGAGTCAGAACCCGGTGACAATTCAATATTTGATAAAAAAAAATTCCCTAGGTGGATGGATGTTGTTAAAGTTTTTTAGTCAAAATTCAAAACTAAAGGAAAAATTGCCTTCTATTTTTTGATCCATTTATATAAAGGTAGTCCTTAAAATGTTTTTATCATATTTTTATTTTACATGAGAATTCCAAAGATTTTGAATAAAATATATTGTTCAAACTAAAATACTACAAATAACACTAAACCACTTAAATCAAAATAAAGTATAAGTTCACTGAGCAGTACAGGTTTTCACCACCATATCACCGAATGATTTCTGTCTAATGAAATGTTATAAATGGATAAAACGGCTCTCAATCACTTGATGGCCCGTTAGAGGGTAATTTTGAACAGAATAACATACTCATATAAACCGCAGAGAAAGAAGTAGTTTTTTAGAATTATTCGAAAAATATCTGTTTTCGAAAAATTTCGTACACTTCAGATCAGTTCTCTTCTATGAACGTAATGCTGTAGTTAGACCGAATAGAACTTGCATATCCTACTTGGATTATATAAGAAAGAAAAAAAGACTTGGTGGTAATTTTCCCTACAAATTGGTGGGACGAGACCTACATGTTTTATGCCAACTCCGCAAAGTAACTCAGTTGATGCATTTTCACTGAGAAGATTTTGATGACAGAAATACACTCGGAGTGTTTCCCAAGTCACTTCCGAAGGGTGACCTCGATTTGAAAAACTTTTTTCTAATTAAAAAGACTTGAGTCTAAATTTTGGATGTTAGATACTCACCACGGCGGACTACAAATATGTCTTTCAAATTCTCAACCATCGAATAGCTGTTTTTTCCAGCACTGATCACATGAATGGTAGATAACGCTCTTGTGAGACATCGCATCTTTACTTCATCGAGGTGAATTTCCTACATGGTAGAACTATCCATCACACATACAAACATGCTTTCTTATATAAAACATGTAGGCACAATAAAAGTAATCTTATTTAATCGAAATACACTTACGATCATTGCATTTATGCTGTGCTTAAGCTTTCGGTTAAAAAATAGATGTTCGTCTTCTGATGGCCTTATCATTTGAATGTGCGTTCCGTCTGCAGCTCCGATCACACCCGGAATTCCGCATTTAGCATAAAACCTACGGTTGGCATCCTGTTTTTCGCGATTGCTCATTGAAAAAGTAATATGCTTTGGACACAATATCGTATCAATTGCACTGCAAACTTCCAAAATACAACTCGAAACGGTTTGCTGTGCTAATCCCGCGTGACGGTCTTGGCCAATCAAGTGTTGGTATGCACCCTGACCAAGAAACTTCAACGTTGTAGAAACTTTTATTATTTCAGGAACTGCCGTTGCTCTCCGTGGGGGTTTCAACTCACTTTTAATGCTATTTAGCACATACAAAAAGGCTTCCTTATTAAGCCGAAAATTCTGCACAAAACTAATGAATAGAACATAAAGCAATAGTATATGTATGAGTAATTTTGTAACGTTTAAATTACCTTTGATCGCTGAGACTCATAATGTTGGAGTTGTCCCTTATAATCCTCCTATCAATTCTTTCTTCATTTAAATCGTCCCATAATGCTACAGAATCCATTTTTTAATTTGTTCAACAAAAATTAATCTTTAGCCGAAATTGTAATCGCTTTGTTTGTTTTGTTCTCTTTCTTTGACTTTGGTCAGTGATGCATACTCAAGCAAAAAATTAGGGAAAAATTAAAAAGCGACACTGTTAGCAATGCGATAGCGCTACAGAGTTCCAATTACCTTTCGCATCGCACTGCCTTTCGCATCGCAATACAGAGTAGGCCCCCAGATTTGGGGGGCATTACAATGCAAGTTAAAACAAAGTCCGCTAGGTGGCGCACGGATCGAGATATACAGAAAATTACAATGGAAATTTTGCGATCGACTTTTAACTAACTTCTCGGTGATCAGAGTTTTGAAACTGAGCACATAGTTGAGAGTCGATGGCACTACAATTCGTGGAAAAGAAAATGCCGCCAGGTGGCAGACGAATCGAGATAAACGAAAATCTCTGAAAAAAGGGAATCTTGCGATCGATTTTTAAGTAACTTCCAGGTAAGCTAGAGACTTGAAACTTGGGCCGTGAGTCAGAACCCGGTGACAATGCAATATTTGATAAAAAAAAATTCCCTAGGTGGATGGATGTTGTTAAAGTTTTTTAGTCAAAATTCAAAACTAAAGGAAAAATTGCCTTCTATTTTTTGATCCATTTATATAAAGGTAGTCCTTAAAATGTTTTTATCATATTTTTATTTTACATGAGAATTCCAAAGATTTTGAATAAAATATATTGTTCAAACTAAAATACTACAAATAACACTAAACCACTTAAATCAAAATAAAGTATAAGTTCACTGAGCAGTACAGGTTTTCACCACCATATCACCGAATGATTTCTGTCTAATGAAATGTTATAAATGGATAAAACGGCTCTCAATCACTTGATGGCCCGTTAGAGGGTAATTTTGAACAGAATAACATACTCATATAAACCGCAGAGAAAGAAGTAGTTTTTTAGAATTATTCGAAAAATATCTGTTTTCGAAAAATTTCGTACACTTCAGATCAGTCCTCTTCTATGAACGTAATGCTGTAGTTAGACCGAATAGAACTTGCATATCCTACTTGGATTATATAAGAAAGAAAAAAAGACTTGGTGGTAATTTTCCCTACAAATTGGTGGGACGAGACCTACATGTTTTATGCCAACTCCGCAAAGTAACTCAGTTGATGCATTTTCACTGAGAAGATTTTGATGACAGAAATACACTCGGAGTGTTTCCCAAGTCACTTCCGAAGGGTGACCTCGATTTGAAAAACTTTTTTCTAATTAAAAAGACTTGAGTATAAATTTTGGATGTTAGATACTCACCACGGCGGACTACAAATATGTCTTTCAAATTCTCAACCATCGAATAGCTGTTTTTTCCAGCACTGATCACATGAATGGTAGATAACGCTCTTGTGAGACATCGCATCTTTACTTCATCGAGGTGAATTTCCTACATGGTAGAACTATCCATCACACATACAAACATGCTTTCTTATACGCTTCAAGTATGCTAAAAGCATTGCCTATTTGCTGTTCTAATTATGGTTACTATTAAATATTAGGCATTTATTTACGAAAATACACTTCAACTTACTTGCCAACTATGCTCATCAGTAAATACTTATGTAACAACAAAAATTCACATAGTACTTTAGTTGTTGTTTTTGTCAATGTCATTTGTAATTGTTATTTGTTGCATATGGATGAATTGCATTTTGTTATCAATTATTGCAATTGAGTGAACCGGAAGTGCTAATATTTAAAAGAGATTTTCTATCGATATATGTATACAAATACTTGAAAGTGTGATGAAATGACATACACACATACGGGTAAGAATATACCCTCAAGTCAAATTGAGTAGGCAGTAGTAAATTGGCATAGAATATGTGTGAGTTGGAAGTCAAATTAATGATGGAGGTGAAGATATTCTAGAAGATAAACTAGAACCTCGGAGCTCATTATGTGCTTTTCTCCCTACCTTATCCGATGTAATCAGAGTAGATGAGATGAGACTGACAAGAAAAAAAGCTGCAAAAAACGACCCCTAAATTTAAGGCTTATACACTCAGAGAAAAACGCCGTTCTAAAATCCAGCACCACCGGACTCAATTCAAGATTTTCATGTTCTTACTTTTTTGTTCTTGAAACACGACCGACCTGTTCTCAAACAACAACCTTGTTCTTGAACTGACAACCATTTTCTTGAAAAGAGAACGGCTGGTCTTAAAATATGAACTAATGTTCTATTAATGAGAACAATGTTCTTAAATTAAGAACAATGTTCTTAAATTAAGTTCAAGTAAAAAGAAACGGCAAAATTCGTGTGTACTACAATGTTAAATACTCCAACATTTGGCGCAAGCTATCAAGCAGTCGTAGTGGCCCAGCGGTTATGATATGGTTGCGATTGCGTGGCGCGAGTTCGATCACCGTCCAACTATAAAATTTTTTAAAGCAATTTTTTAACTTTTGTTTTTCGTTCAATTACTTTTCCATTCACTTATGCACAGATAATTCCCAAACTTGTTATGAAATGTTTTAAGTATATATGCAGATTATATCTTCAAATAAGAATAATTTCTCAATAAGAGAAACATAAGTTTTTGGACTATAATAAAAATTTTTTTGTTATAAATATTTTTTATACCATCAATGATCAAGCCCAAACCGTTCTTGAATTGAGAACGAAAAATGTTAAATCGACCACAAGTCGTTCTAGAAGCGTGGGAACGAAAAATCTTATTTTAAGCACAAATAGTGAATAGTGCTTGAAATGAGCACAGAAGGTTCACACATCAATACCAAACTGGTCATAAAATACGAACGGTATGCTTGGAAAAACTGTTCTTGAAACAAGCCCATTGGTCATGAGTTAAGAAAAAACGTACTTAACAGACTTTTGTCAACGAATGTTCTTAATTTTGAACTTGTTTCGTTCGTTTTAGAACGATAAACCAAATTTGTTTAACAACAGCACAGGATTACTAAAATAATAAATAGAAAGAGATAAAGAAAGGACGAAAAGGATCAGAGGGCCCATATGTATTCACAGAAGAGTACGACGCTAAACTGAGAAGTATGCAGTTTGAAGATTTAGAAAAGTCGGCAAGCGAATGCGAAGACTAATTTTATGAGCGGATGCTAAAATAAAGCTGAACTCAAAGACAGCCAAGAGTTTTAAATTTAAGTATAAGGAGAATGCGAAGTAGACTCCGAACTAGGAGTTGATTTCCTAAGTAAGTTGCCGCCCAATCGAAATAAAGTTGAACAATTGAGAAAACGTGAAGAAGTGAAATACAAGCAGGAACGAGACTCGCGTTTTTTCCCAAAACACTTTCTAGGTGCAACAAAGCCCTGGAAAACTATTTTTTTTAACCTTTTCCTAAATTTACGATGTTGCTTTGTCCGGGACTTTTTGTGATTGGCTCTTGGTTAAAAGATGGAGTTTAGATTGATGTGCCCATTGTTGATGGGACCTAAGTTTGTTGGGTTTTTTCTTGGTGTGGTCCTTTACTCTATGAACTATTTGCTTGATGTGATCTTTTTTCATTAGAATTTTGTTTGATTGCGCACTTGTTAGTTTGCGCCTTTGTTTGATGGCGCTCTTCTTGAAGACGTTTTTGCCCGTTTGGTAAAGTTCTTGTTGAATTGTGTTTTTGTTTGATGATGTCTTTGTTATTTTGTGATGTTGTCTATATTCTATACTATTGGTTATTTGTTTTAGAGGTCTTTGTCTTATACAGCCTTCGTACTTGTTTGATAAGTTTTTTTTTTATGGAATATTGATTTGATGTGGTCTTTGTTTCATACGTTTTTGTTGTATAAGTTATTTTTTTGCTGGGGTTTTGTTTGAACCTGCCTTTTTCAGATGAATTCCTTCGTTTATAGGGCCTTTGCTTTATGATTTTTCATGGCGTTGTCGTGATTTTATATGATACTATTGTTACGGTTATTATATGGTATTTTGCTTGATGTTGTCGTTGCTCCTTCATTTCATCGATGGAGGCTTCCTTTTACTGGGTGTTTATTTTAGGATGTTTGTTTCATGAAACCTTTGTTTTATGTGGCCTCGTTTGACGGGGTCTTTGGGGGTGTTTATATTAGGGCTATTTTGAGCTAACCTTGTTTATTTTTTTGTGCTGTTCTGTTTGATAGCGTCTATATTGATTGGCTGTTGTTTTATGATTTTTTATGGAGTTTTTTCCGATGAGGTTATTATTTGATAGTGTTTTTTTTTTTATGGTGTCTTTCTTTTATGGGCCCTTGTTTGATGGAATATTTGCCGGATAGGGTTTTTACTTTAGAGGTACATATTTGATTGATCTTACTTGTTTTTCTGCTGCTTTATTGGATAGGGTCTTTATTTCAAGAGCATTTGTTTGATGTAATATTTTTTTTCTGGTGTTTTGTTTGATGTGGTCTTTGTTACAGGGATATTAGTTTGATATAACATTTTTAAATTTGTTCAAGCTGTACAGACCCCATTGTTGTATGGGGCATTGTTTCACGGGATATTTGTTTGATGGGATCTTTGTATTGTTGAAATCTGGTATCTTTCGACCTGGTAGAGTTTCTAACTGAGTTTTCTTGCTGTAGGCCAGAATCTTGACTTGTGTTGCCTTTTACTTTAGGGTATATTAATAAAACCCCATGGTAGAGTATGTAAATGTAAATTAAGTACTTCATTCTGTACTCCAAGGCACTTTAGTCTAACAAATTAACTCACTACTCACTTAGGAGTAGGAATATCAAAATAGTGTTGGAAGATTAATCAACCAAGATTTTGTTTATTGTCATTATATTTGTATTTTCCAATTACTTTGTTTGAGAATACTAGGTACTTTTGTAAGTAAATAACTATATACGTGTCTATGTAATTGAAGGCTTATGTGAAAATTAAATTGAGTATGTAGATACTCATTTGAACTTCAATCAATCTACTAAGTAGCTACCAGCATCAATTTGACGTCTATTTATTTGATTCTAATTTGAAATTTGTCTGCTCATTTGTTTAACAGTTGCCAAATTGCGTGTAATCCGTTGCTCTTGCCCTTACTTCCGTTTTAGTTCTAAGTTTAACTGTCTAAATTTATAATTATTAGAAGTTTGAAATTTGTAGATTGACAACTTCTTAATAAGCAGGCTATGTGGTGTATTTGTGCACATAATTAATTGCCAGATATTGAATGTGTGGCTTAGTAAATCTTTGGTCATTGAACTCATTCGTAAGAACCTACTTATTTGGTCACAAAATGTTAATGAGGTTTATGTTCAGAAGGCTTTTGTCAAACAAGGACTACCTACTGTAGCTTCTAAGGGTTGTGAGAGCATATTAACATTTATACTAGGTTCAAACACACACCAAATTGGCAATTTATACTCTTTGGGCAATTTATTACGCAATTTGTCATATAATAAATTGTAATAATAAATTGCCAATTTAAAAAAAATTGCGTAATAAATTGTTTCAACCTGCAAATGCAACATTGTAAAGTGTGTTTATTGAGTATATTTAAACGTCACTTACGCATGGCTGAACTATATGGTTGGCTCATTTCATCAGCTGATTTTATGTCTTTCATTTCACTGGAGTAGGGACTGTCAAAAGAAGATGGCAAAATCAAAATGAAAACAAAACACTGAACACATTTTCTTACAAAACACAAAAATTTCAAAGTTTTATGTTTTCATTCCATTCTATTCACCTAATACCAACACGCACATTTTGACAGTCTCAACAAAGATATGTTGTTACTGTAGAGATGAGCCAACCAGCTATCAAATTACTATTGTGTAAGCTAAATAGAGTTGTATGAAACCACTCAATTTAAATCGAAATAGCCTCAATTTATTTTTCTGTTTGAACATAGTATAACACTTGAGACCTTTAGAAAAAATACATTTGATCTGATATCTTTAGATCCTGATTTGTGAAAGTATTTTTATCTAACTTCCGGTTTATTTGTATCTTATTTCCAATACAATGCGAGAAAACTAAATTGGTATACTGATCTTGATCCGGGCTATGCATAAGGACGTCAACAAAATGGCCCTTTACTTTCAAAATAATGTGCGCTCCGAAGAAGTGACTTAGAAATAAGACTAATTGCTCCTTGTCCTTATAATACCTTGAACGTCTCAACCTTACAATTTTAAGCAGCCACACCAGCTCAGCTAGAGTTTGAAGGAAAAGCGAATCATAATTTTTTAAGCATGCATAAATATTTGAAACCGAATATTTCATTTGGAAGTTCAAGTGTCCCATGGCGTTTAAGCTAAGTCAAACTGTACAGTACTCATTAAATAAATTGCAAATTGTGATTTTATAATGTCGTAGAAATCTCTTTTACGTTTATGTTTAATTGGCGGTTGCGTTCTATGTTTCTCGTTTTTTAATATTCTTGTGAATGCCTCAACGTCTGGTGACCAATTTCACTACTCTTTTATTATAGAGGCTCCAGCATTGTAAGTACCAAATCGATCCAACCGTGAACAGTGAGAGTCATGGCAGTGGAACTATAAAAAGTTCAAATCGGGATCACTTTTTTCTAAGATACAACCATGGCCAGCTTTCGATGTTGTCTGATCTAGTTTGAGCTTCTTATAAGGGCACTTCTCGAAACTAACAAGGCCGGACCAAATACCTCTAGGCAATTTAGCGCATAAGTCCTCTTTCATTAAGCGTTATCAACACTAAAATATGGTCAGCCGAGTGAGTTTTTTTCCTGCAGTCCACGCTAAATACCACCAGAGGGCAATCATGTGATCGTTTCAGCTACTTGAGTGCCAACTATAGGAAGTCAAGTCACTCTTATTTCGACGCAAACTGTTAAGTATGTGTTCTTGCGTCCAGGTCCCGTTTTTTTCATCTGAGTGTGGTTCCTACGCAGCGGATGACTTTTCTGAGCCGCTCAGCATTTTTGCTGTAACATTAAAGACAGTGATATCGCCGACTGTTTGCTATGTCATTTGTCTCTTCTGGCTTCATCGCAGATGTTTTCGCATCGTCCCTATGTACTTCGCCGTAAGCGCACTGTTGATAACTCTTATTTTTTAAAGATATTATTTGAAGTAGTAATTTACCTCGCCAAAGCTCCTGGTGCTCCATGCTTTAACATTTTCATCTATCTGCCGCGTACATCATTTTTCCATCGTTTTTGTCACATCCTTAACTCTTAAGCTCTGATTTCTTGGGTAACGACTTTCATGTGTTCTTGATCTTTCTGCTGTTTTGTTTTTAAAACTACTTTCTTTCCAGCGTTAATCGGTCGATGGGGATTGTGCCGGCAAATTTTTGTAAGGCTGGCCTTATACAGTTCGTTAAGGGGAGGCTCCTCTCAGGACTGCTGTTCGCTATGCAGCTGTCAAAAGCTTACATCAATTCTTTTTCTATACTGTGCTTACCCACAGTTCGGAGTCGTAGACAAACGTGGAAAGGGTGTTGTCATCACCAGCAGCTTCCTTTTCATTTCTGTTCGTCCTACGATGTTAGCCATCAGCGCGCCTAACAACGCCATATATTTAGATGCGTAATGTTAAATTTACGTCCAGCATGTCAGTCAGAAAGTCAACCTTACTCCTAAATAGTTGTATGTTATATTTCCGGAGAAGGGTTCAAAGCTCTTTTTTGTTAGAAGTATCAGCTTTGGTTTTTTGCAGCCAACTGGAGACCGCGCGAGTCTAGATACTTCTTTGTGCGGACCATGAGCTGATTGAGCATCTTCTCTGTAGCGGTCTTTAATAACTGCGGTAATGTCGTCTGCGTATGCGACAAAGAAAGAAAGTTCGGGTGCTTAAAGGCTTAACAGACGTAACCTACATACGTTCCACAGGTCAGACCCGAGAATTGAGACCTCTGCTGCTTAGCTTTGATATATAAGGATGCTACCATTGAGATAACTTCTGATGGCGCGCTGTAGATAGCATGGTATTTGAAATAGTTGCTCTACGGCAGATAGCATATCTACCCAGCTCGCACTGTTGACAGCATGGGTGTGCCACTTCAGTGACCACCACTGTACTTACTAATGGCACGTGTGCTATTTTTCATATGTAAATATTTAACGCGACATATAAATACATACATTCATAACCATCATATATGTCGTCATTTGCCACCTGCATAGCGGGACTTTGAAAAAATGCAATCGAAATTTTATTGAAATTTTGTGGTTTTTGATATTTGTTTGTATTAATATTGTTTAAACTTCGCTTTTGTTTAGTGGGGTCCTTTTTTTTACACCATTTGTATATATATGCTCACTGTAGCTTTTAGGGTTTTTTCTTGAAAGCTAATAGCAAAGCGAGCATATACACTTTTATATGCCTGTATACATGATTCAACTATATGGATGGGTTATCTGTACAAAAACAAAATATGTTAGTTCAGATTGTCAAAATCTGCGTGTTGGTGCTGGTGCGAATGGTATGGAATGGAAACATAAAACTTAGCAGTTTTTGTGTGTTGTAAGAAAATGTTGCCAATGTGCTGGTTTCATTTTGAGTTTGCCATCCCCTTTTGACAATGCCATCGACCATGCAATGAAATAAATAAATCAGCTGATGAGATGAGCCAACCATATAATTGAGCCATGGCCTGTATAAATATTTTATTTGATAACTTTAAAAAAAAATGTATTAATAATGTGTTGTATGTCTCCTACTGCGTGCTCTGTGTCGATGGAATTCTATTTACTTAGTTTTCAATTATTATTTGTTTTAGTTTGTAAAATTCAATGAGTGCGAGTGCAATTTTTTGTGCAAACAACTTTTTAAAATACTCAAATATGCACATATTGGAATGTTTCTGGTAGTGCATGAGATCAAATACATGTAAGTATCAGCAAAGGGCTATTCACCTCAAATCTGTATATAAGTGGAAGTCTATAGTAGGATCCAATTGGCTCCCACATCAGCTAACTGTAAGTAATCTTCGGCCTAACAATTTAGCCCAGAATTGAGAGCACATTTCTCTCGCACTACGACCTGCCGCTGCCTTCAAGGACACACGGGTTCAGCAACGCGTGATTCCATACAGCAGCGGTCACTTAAATTAAAACTGTGGCTGTATTGGTAAGAGTAAAACTGTGCTAATGACAGCGGTTTAGTCGTTGATTAACGAACAGCGAAGCAAAACGTATGCGCGAATAATTATTTCTCTAGCTAAAGAGCTCTGCTATAGGTCCACTTTGCGTTCAAACTAAGTAACGCGTGATATGTTAGAGCACTATCGTAACGTGAAGAAGGAAGAGAGACGCCTACTTAGAAGTAGAAAGTTTGAAGCAGAAAACCGACAGAGCGAGGAGCTACAAATGCTGGCTGATATGAATAATGGACAATAAGTCTACAATAAGAGCCGCGGTGACTGACATACTTAGTGTACTTGAGCTGTGTAGAGAGTAATTCCCCTCATTGCCAAATAGAGATGAAGCCGATACGCCAATTACTGATAAACGAATATACGTTACTCCAACCGACTATGATGATGTGAGAATGGAAATATGTCGCTGTACCCACCGAGATATTAAACACGAAGGCGAAGAGTAGGTAATACATGCATAAACATCATCATCAACATTAATTTGGGCTTAACTGCCTAAGCGGTTTTGGCCATTGTGTAACAAGTCACGCCGCGAGACTAAGTCCTCCTCCACCTGCCTCTCCCAACTTAGTTGCTGTGTCTCTCTTCCAATTTCAAATTGCGGTGTCTATTGTAATACTTTTTTGACCGGAGCGTCTTAAACCATACGCACGAAAAAACCTAGCCAGCGAAGCCGTGGGGCACCTATTGGCTGCTCTATCTTCGTATTTGCTAAAAGATCATACATCTCGTCATTACATCTCCTTCGATACTCGCCGTCAGCTTAACGAGCAGGATCATAAATCTTTCCGAGAGTTGTTTTCTCCAACACTCCAAAGAGCATCTCATCACCGCCCATGATTCCAAACCATGCATCAGTAGTGGTATCATGTGTGACTTCTTTATAGAATTCAGGGAAAGAAAAGCTCACACCAGATGTTGCACGCTCTTAAAGATTTTGCCCACTTAGTTAAGTTCTATTCCTGCTTGAATTATCTTCTCCAGCATAAGATTAAATAACCGCACGAAAGAAAGTTGCCTTGTTTTAATCCTCATATGGTTTGGAATGAATGGGAGTGGACATTTCGAATCCAGATGGATCTGGTTGTTGTTGCTGTTGTATTTACGATAAAGACGCTCCCCAAAAGCTATGTCTGGTGTATAGATGTTGCTGGTCCTCTGCCGGATAAAGATCCGGTAAGCTTCGGTAAACAAGCACCATTAAGGTTCTAGCCCGATCATCTCGAACGAACGATTAATATGACCACAATAAACCTTCTGGCTTGCGTAGGCTTGAAGCTATAAAGCTTTGTATTGCGCTTATCAACCCCTTGAATCCCCGAAGGAGCTGGTGATGTGGCTGAACAACATTCGGCAGACCCCTATTAACATTGCACATTTTTTTGCGCTGTCAAAGGTTGCTTTAAACTCAACAAAAAGATGGTGAGTGTACATTCTCTTGTCGTGAGTTTTCGGATTGACGGAACGTGAAAATCTGAGCATGCATCAACCGCTATGTGAATAAGGTCGCACAAGCAGTGTCTCAAAATTGGAATTTAAATGTGTTGTGCTCCATCCACAAGAAAAGGGCGCTAACTATCGCGGAATCAGGCTGTTTAATAGCTGGTTCCCTAAGTCAACGAACTGATTGCACGTTATCAGTGCAGCATCTGAACCGGTAAATCTACTGTTGACCAGATCTTTATTATACTCCATAATACGAGGAAAACTCAAGAGCATCTGTGAACTCAAGAGAAGATTGTAACTTTAGCCGATTTCATAAAGAATGCCCCATATTCATGTATAAAATGCTACAATCTAGCTATTTACTTATGTTTAATACCTGATATTTTTATAATAAATATTTAAATATTATTGTTTTTAAGTGCTTTCATATAATTCTACTTTTTCACATTTTTCCACCATAAAATTTTTGTCCCTTTGTGTTGGCAATTGGTCATTTTTAACACGCTACAGTCATCTAACCAAATTCGTTTCAGAGTCATAAAATTTTAATAAAGCTTTACAGACCACTTCGTGATCGAGCGCTATAAACATACGCACACACATATTTGCTATGAATTTTAATGAGTACGTATCTACTCACAGTCGGAGTCAGAGTTACCCTCAACACGCACTCACACCGGCTGCAGTTGCGCACTACACAATTGAGTGGCTATAAAAAACAAAGAACTGAACGCAAATATTCAATCAAATTTTTATGTTATTACCAATAAGTATGTGGTAAAAAAATTTATGTGAAAAAATATGAAAATAAATCACATAGTAAGTACTACATATGTTCGGTGTGGTTACGAAAGTACACGAGCTGGGTTGGTGGCTTGTTAACTGTGCCTGGTGTAGTAACGGAATGCAGTGTGGTGTATGAGGTGCCTGCTTTGTGCAGATATGTATTTAAGTTTATATATATATGCGCATCAATGTGATGGTGCTATAATGAAATCACTGTCATTGTCTCGCCGCCATATCATTGCTGTGCAGTAAAAATCCAAGCCTCATTACTGTCTACCATAAAACGTTTTGTGTTTACCGATACTGAACTTTTTAAAGTCGCTATTAAATATTTGTGGTATTTGAAGATATTTTAAACAAAGTCACGCGCCTTGCACGGAGCGACGCAGGCGATATCACTGTATCAAGGACAGACTGTGATGTATCGATTATTTAGTGCATTATCCACCAAACTGTTACGCATTTCGAAAACTTTTCGACAGCGTTTTGTACTGTCGTTGCGCAGGCAGTCAGAGACAGAGTTTCAGGTTATTAGCTTACTTGATTGCCGCTCAAAAGTTTAAACGGTTATGCCCATCCAACAAGGTGCGCCAGTCGCTTTTTCGTTAGATCAACTGGCAATCGGTCACACCAAGGGAATTTAAATCGCTTTCTGCGTGGCCGAAATAGGGAGCTTCAATATGTACCCACTACATTTATCTTCGTTAAGCAAATACGCTTGCATCGAGCCACCCACATGAAAGCACTCTAAGAAGGCCGGTCAAGATTTTATTAACATGGCCGCCATAGCCGTTTTTACTGTTACTCTTACTATCATCTTATAGCACTGAAAGAAGCAGAATTTCTATATTCAATTCCTTACGCACCTTATTCTTTGAGTTTCATAGTCAAAAGAACAAGGATGCTCCAAGTCATCTATAATAGAATATTGACTTTGTAAAGCATTAACCCTTGTCAAGCGCTAAATAGCGGGAAAAACGCTGATAAGAGCAGCACACGATACTCAAACATACACAAAAACTGACAGCAACATAATTTTTTATGACTAAAGAAGATCTAAAAAAAAAAATGTCCTACTGCTACCTTTGATTAATTCCTCTTTTTCGCGTTGCGCATTTGAAATGCGAGTTGATCCTGTTCACACCGCTTAGCAGATAAACAATAAGTCATTTTTTCAGAACTATTTTCTATCGCCCTTGAATGAGTGTTTGTTCGTGTGCGTCATTGTATTTGAATTTAGGTTTCACTTTCAAAGTATTCAATTTTGACAGTTGACATTTGACTTGCAAAAGCAATCTAACAAGCCATCTCTCTCTTTGTATAGCGCTCAATTGGGTTTGAAATACTGCTCTTGTACTGCTATGAGGCTGCGTGTTATACAAGGACAAGGGATACAATTGTAACTGTAAAACTTCATCAGTTTTGATTTTTTTTCTGTTGAAACAAATAAAACGAGTAAAACAAAAACAAAGGGTTTCGCTTTTGTTTCGCGTTATACGAAAATTGAAAAATGAATCTTTAATGCTATCGATTGTCAGGTGTGTCCTTTGTTCGAGTTTAACAGCGCGGGATGTGGATTAGTTTTACCGTATTTTTTGAACGAAAAGGTGGGCAAAATAATTTGAAAGTTTTTTATGTGACGCCAATGCAAAATTGTGCTTGTTAAGTAGGGTTTTATGGACGATAAGCATGCTTTCGTGATTAATTAGCTCACTTTTTGAAATTATTACATAAACTTTTTATTCTTTTTTATTTAGTTTTGATATACAATTAGCAAAGCTCGCTGCATTTGTTCACAAAGACAGCTTGTAATGTAAAAATGGTCCTACAATTTACTGGTCCATTATTCATATTTTATTAAGAAACAATAATGCGCCACACGTGTTACTCAACCTTTATGGTTTTACTTGCATGCAGATACTTAAATTTTTGATAAGAAATCGATAATTTGACGAAAACTTTTCATTAACAAATCGATATTTTTTTGATAACACATCAATTTTATTCGATAGTAAATTGTTATTTTTTGATAAAAACCCCATATTTTTTCGATAAAAAAGCGATAAATTTTTGATATTTCTACGATAACAAAACGCAAATTTTTCGATAAGAAATCGATATAATTTCGATAACATTTTGATAAAAATAGATAGTTTTCGATAACAAATCGATATATTTTCCATAAAAAAACGAAAACACATCGATAACTCACCGACAATACAGCGACAACTGCTCGATAGCACTTGTTATTTATAACCAGCCTACACCTTATTGATAACAAACAAAAAATTATGATTAAAATACGATAATAATAACTGAATAAGTTTTCGAACTCATAAAATTATTTTTCCGCACCCTGCTGAATGATTCCAATATAGTAGCAATATGATCTCGAAATAGTCGCTAACGTAATCGCGTAATTATTTCGAAATGGCTCCGGATTGATCGCTATAGTAATCCAGAACAATCTCAAAATAGTTGTTGTTATTGTATTAACAGTGCTTCGCCCCATTCAATCGGCACGACCACTCACAAATTGTCATCAATGTCCTCTAATGGGAGTCCAAAGAAACTGGCTGTTTCAACAGGGGCGGACCATAGCGAGGTAGGTGTTAGAGGCGTAGGTTCCACATTACAATTAAAAAGATGGTTGATGTCATGTGGGGACACATCGCATGCAGGACATACATTACGTATGTCGGGGTTGATTCTGGACAAGTAAGAGTTTAACCTG
Source organism: Eurosta solidaginis (assembly GCF_040869045.1). Classification (NCBI taxonomy): domain Eukaryota; kingdom Metazoa; phylum Arthropoda; class Insecta; order Diptera; family Tephritidae; genus Eurosta; species Eurosta solidaginis. The sequence goes on from NC_090320.1 coordinate 17,172,938, forward strand.
TTACAGTATCCAGAACGAAGTTGGGCCAGGGTGACTCGTGTCTCCCTTGGTAATGTGCTTTCTTCTGCTACAAAGATGGGATATTGTATATTAATGACGGGGTTCACTGGGCGCGTCCTGTGTGGATTTGGCTAAGGGCCTGCTTATTTTTACTTGGATCAAACGGCTGTATTGGCAGGTGCTCGTCATAGTGCTTTAGGAGATGTTCCCTTGATCTCCGTGGAGGCGGTGCTAGATCAAGCAGTTGTCAGTATCTAACCTGGCTCACTTTAGATTGATATTCAAGTATTGTGTTTACTTTGCAACAAGTAACACTTTCGGCTTTATGTTAAACCCTTAAGATTCCAAAACCCATTTCGGTTTCGACTCACACTTTCAGTCATGGTTTGCGTGTCATTTTCGTTGCAGTTCTTCTTTTACTTGGATTTTAATTACTTTTTCTTTCAGATTTGTTCCAGTCTCAACTCAAGTTTCGTTTTTGGGTTTAGGATTCGGTTTCGGAATTATGTAGATTCGGTCTTAATTTCCATTTTCACTCCAATGTTTGAACTTGAGTTCCTTGTAGTTCGTTCCGATTTTTCTTTTCTCCATCTAGTCTCAATATCCTAAAAAATTAAACAGTCTCAAAAATTTCTATTGATAAAAGCTATTGAATCTGTTCCATGGTGGAGCTTTTTTTCAAGCGAGACACTGTCTGAGTTAATTTTCAAGTTGAAGAGCCACTAAAGTTTGGGTATTAAAATACAAAAAAAAAAAAAATATATATATACATGTATATATATGTATTAAAATCGCGCGCGACAAACATACTTACTTTAATAAGTATCAAGTAAAAACAATTAACTTCGATGATCTCGCTTTATTGACGATATATCAAAAACAGAGCTCAAAAGAGAAATGCATTTGTATATATACTTGATTGATCTTACTTACTAAAGTTTATCACTAATTATGTACTAATACTTAGAACAAAGAGAAAAGGTTAAATTTGTTTATGCGAATAGTAGCCTAAAAGAGAAATTATGTAGGTAAGTTAACATATCTAGCAATAAGAGTAAATATAGATGAAGAGAATAGAGTGGGTGGGTATAAAGATGTAACTCCTCCACCGCTGGTTTTTAAAATACTCCTGCATTTTAAATTTAATTGGTTAAAATTTAGTGTAATTAGACTTATGTATGTATATGTGTTGTTATTCCAAATACTTAAAAAAAATATATATTTTTTTTGTATTTTTTTTTTTTTTTTAATTCAAATTGTCTTAGTGTACTAAGTAATATAAATTACGATTAAAAGTATGTATTAAAAGTAAAAAAAAAAAAGAAGTATACAAAGATTAGTTTTTGCATTAAGATTTATTTTACTAGTAAATACATCAGTTTTGCTTTTCTATTGCAATAACTACAAAATATTTGTATTTTCATTAATTGGTATATTAATATTTTTTTTTTTTTTTTTTTTTTTTTTTTTTTGTAATTTTAATTATTTTTGATCTTTAATGTTGTAAAATTTTAATGGACGTTTAATATTGGATTCATGAACGTTATTCAGTTTTGCTTTCCGAAACTTGGGTTTTTCTTTGTGCCTTACATTTAAATAGTTCTTAATAAAACCTTCACATCTATTTTCGATATAATTTTCTCTATTTGCGTTCGCCTTGTCTATGCTTTTAAATTTTTTTAATTCAATTCTATTTTTAATTAATTTTTTATCAACGATATGATTGTGAACGCTGTTTGGCGTACTTTCAATTGTTGAATGGTACGACTTATTATATAACTCTATAGCTTTACTAATTTGATCTCTAATAGGTATCCTATTTTCTATATTTAAAGCTCTTACTTTTTCAGTTATTGTATTGTTTAATCTCTCCACGTCGGAGTTGCCAGTATGGCTATTTGACTTTGAAAAGTGAATGTGTATATCTTCCTCTCGACAAAATCCCTTAACATTAATAGAGTTGAACTCGTTGTCACATACTATTTTCTTCATTTTGCCAAACAGTGAGATATACAATCTGAGTTTTTCAATTAATGTCTTACTATTTCTATCTTCTAAATAGAACGCCGCAGCATGCTTTGAAAATTTATCTAAAAATATAATAAATGAATGTTTTGAATTGATATAAGTATCAATGTGAACTATCTCATTTGTATCGGATGGTGTTTCTGTGATTGAAAACATCTTTTTAATAGGGTTCCTGTCGTATTTTGCTGCACTGCAAACATCGCAATTATTAATTACTTTATTGATTATCTATTTAAGGTTAGGATAATAAATTTTGTGCTTAAGGTGTTGGTAGTTGGGTATAATACCGGAGTGACCAGATTCCCTAGTGTGAAACAGAGAAATTTGTTTGATGGCTTCTTCTTCGCTTGCCAAATCTTTGGCCAAATAAGCACATTTAATAAATTTAATGTTTTTGCTATTTTGAAATAGTTTTATTATCGATTCTTGGACGGTATTATAAAGTGATTCACTCAATTCGGAATAAATAGCGGTCTTACCAGGTTTAATGTTTCTTCTTACTATATCAGCTATGTTATCAGGAATGTCGTTCCATTCAATATATATTCTTTGATTTCCTAATACATTCTCCTTCTCTCTTACTTTTTCCTCTACAATAAATATTTGCGACCTAAATCGATTAACAACAGTATCTAATATTGGAAAATGGTCATTGAATTCTTCTTTCTGTGAATGTATTGTAGCCATAGTTGACATATTACAATCCTGATCTTCTAACGCATTGATTTCATTCGTATATGAATTTATTCGGCTTAGGAAGTCGGCAATTTTATTATCCTTCCCCTGGATATAGTCAATTTTGGCTTCGTATTCCCCTAGTTGTATCAGCCATCTTTGAAGACGTGGATTAATATTTTTCCCATTGTACTTTGCTTGTAACCACTTTAGTGGTTGGTGATCAGTATGCAAATCGAATTCTGTACCGTATAGATATGGCCTAAAATAGTGAACAGCCCAAACAATGGCCAAAAGCTCTTTTTCGACCGTTGCATAGTTTTTTTCATGGTCGTTCAGTGTTCTGGAAGCAAAGCATATAGGGTGACCATCTTGAGATAGTACAGCACCTAAAGCAAAATTACTAGCATCCGTTGTCAATTTGAATCTTTTATTAAAGTTGGGATATCGCAAAATAGGATGATCGGTTATTAATGACTTTAATTTTTCAAATGCTGATATATATCTTGGATCATTTACATTCACTACTTTATCTTTTTTCAAATAAGAAATCATGGGATAGGCGATTTTTGCGTAATCCCTTATAAACTTCCGGTAATATCCCGTCATTCCTAAGAAAGACCTTATTTGCTTATCCGTTGTTGGTAATTTTAATTTTTGAATTACATCAACTTTACTTCTATTTGGTTTGACTCCTTCGGGAGTTAGGATATGACCCAAATATTCGGTTTCCTTAACTAAGAAATTGCACTTATTGATTTGTATTTTAAGTTGAGCTTTCCGTAGTGTTTCAAAAATTAATTTTAAGTTAACTAAATGTTCCCCTAAAGAGGTGCTAAACACTAATATGTCGTCCAGATAAACGACACAAATTCTATTAATATACTTTTGAAGCACTGAGTTCATGAGCCTTTGGAAGGTTGATGGTGCGTTTTTGAGTCCAAACGGCATTCTGACAAACTCAAACTGCCCATGTGGGGTTGAAAACGCGGTTTTTCTACGATCTTCCTGCTTTACCACAATCTGATGGAAACCTTTTGCAAGGTCAAGTGTGGTAAAGTACATTGCTCTACCCAATTTGTCCAATATCCCGTCGATATTGGGAATTGGGAACTTGTCTGAAATTGTGTTTTCATTCAATTTCCTATAGTCTATCACTATCCGCCACTGTTTTGATCCTGTGCTGTCTATTTTCTTGGGAACAATCCACAGTGGACTATTATAGGGCGAACAAGATGGTGTAATAATATTTTGTTCTAACATTTCGTTTATTTGTCGATTTATCTCTTGTTCATGGACCTTAGGATAACGATAAATTCTTGAAAAAATTGGATTATTTGTTGTCGTTACAATTTCATGTTGAATGTTTTGGGTAGCTGTAAGCTTTTCTCCTTCCTTATAAAATAAATCTTCATAAGCTAAAAGTAATTTTTCAATTTTAATACGTTCTTCGGTGTTTAGATGTTCCAAATTTAATTGTTTTACTATATTCGTTGGAACCGGATTTAATGTCGAAATATTTTGAATATCGAATGGATATTGATGGAAAAATAGCTTGTTGCCATTTATCTCGAGGAAGTCATTTTCGAAATCTATTTTCGCCTTGAAAGGTTTTAAAACGTTTTGCCCAATAATGGCATTGTAATTCTCATTTCTTAAATTGACAACTTTCCATGATATAGTCCCTTGAGATTTAAATTCTTCAGGGAGTGGAGTAATAATTTTACTAGTTACTCGATTGATTCCATTTATTGTTCTAAAGTATAATTCTTTTTCCAGGTGTTCTACAGAAAAATTATTTAAAATATTTGGTCCAATCAAACTTGTAGTTGAACCAGTATCTATTAAACACCTAATTTTTTCCTTTTGAATGGTGATTGTAATCACCGGTAGTCGTTGGTAAGCGAGTCCTCTAAAAAATTTTCGGACTGTTCAACGTTTGTAATATCCATAGGCTCAGCTGTATTATCGATAGGAACTGACTTACGTGTTTTATTAATATTTCGAGACTGAGCTGAATAATTATATCTATTGTTTGGCTGATGATTGCTTACAGCTTGTCTAGAAGATGGTTGCAAATTTTTAAAATACTCATCTTGTCGTCCATTAAAATATTTAGAATATCCTTGGTAACTATTATTTGTTAGCGTCTGATTGCTATTTCGCGATAAAGGTATCTTATTATTATTACTAGTGCTAGTTTGAGCAAATATTTTGTAGTTAATATCATTTGGTTTAAATATTTTTGCTTGCTTTCTATGTCTAAAATCTATACATCTTAAATCATCAAGTAGTTTTAAATTAGAGTATCTTAAAATTATGACATTTAATGTACTATTTGTTTCAATATGAGCTCGAATCGGGCCATCTATTTTCTCTAACAAAATATCTACTAAATCTCTATTTACGCTGTTAGGTGAATAAAGTGAAGACTGTCTACTATCAAATTCATATAGTTCATTTAAATCGAACTTTGCCTTCTCAAAAATTGAAAAAAGTTCTCGTAAGGTAGACACCTTAACCATTCTACAAAAATTAAATATTTCACCATAAGTGTGACGAGGTCTAAAATACTGCTTCAAACTAGTTTTAATTTCCTCCCAACCAGCGTTTTCTCCTAGCTCTTGTATGGTTTTTCCAGCATCTCCTATAACTTTTTCATTTTTTATTATTTGAAGTCCGAATTCTTTTAATTGAATGTTTCCCTCACAAAGCTCAAACGTTTTTTCTACTGACCTGAAAAAAGCGCCAACATTCTGGCTGTCATCCAATGGACGTATATACCGAAACTGGCTTAACACATCTTTTGGACTTAAGTGAAGAGACATGTTTGTTGCTATTTGCTGCTGTAGTTGATTTGTTTGCTGTTGCTGTTGTTGGTTTTGTTGTTGCTGCAGTTGTTGATTTTGTTGTTGCTGCATCACCAGAGCTTCATTTTGTTGTTGCAAAACTTGCTCCAACTCAGCGATTCTTTGTTTGAGTGCTTCTAGGTTCTCCATATTCATCAACGGTCTATTTGAGTCAAATATATTTTGTCGTCTATTCATTTAAATTCTTTACATCAATCGTTATTTCTCTTTTATTTTATTTTTCACTTCTATAATAATTTAAAATTATATTGCTTCTTCTTTCTTAAAATCGTTTGGTTGTTTGTTTCTTTTTTGCATATATGAATGTACACTAGTTAATTGTTTTTCACTCTCCAATTGTTCTCTCATTCGCTCTTTGCTTGTTAATTCAAAACTTGAATATTGTTTTTGTTTATCATGTACATATAGATATATATGTATGTGCGTAACTATTTTTTTTTCTTTAATATTCCTAATTGTTTTATGTAAAAGTTTTCAAACTGTAAAAAGTGGCGCCATAACCAAAATTTCTCGTATGATTTATTTTTCACCACTTTTGTAACTGATTTATGAGCGTCATAACGGTACTCATAGGTTCTGTTATAATGTTTTTCCAAATTTATTTTCTTCGGTAAATTAAGTTCATTTTTTTTTTATAAATGATATATGATTTTTTTTTTTTTTTTTTTGAATTGAATTTTCACACTTCACTTTTTATAACAGTATTAATTTTCGTATTTTTCTTGGTTTTAATAAACAATTCTTTTAAAAGAGTTCATTTACGTTTTTTTTTTTATTTTTTTGGAATTTAAATTTCTTTTAGTTATCCTACCGACTGCGCCACAAACATACTTACTTTAATAAGTATCAAGTAAAAACAATTAACTTCGATGATCTCGCTTTATTGACGATATATCAAAAACAGAGCTCAAAAGAGAAATGCATTTGTATATATACTTGATTGATCTTACTTACTAAAGTTTATCACTAATTATGTACTAATACTTAGAACAAAGAGAAAAGGTTAAATTTGTTTATGCGAATAGTAGCCTAAAAGAGAAATTATGTAGGTAAGTTAACATATCTAGCAATAAGAGTAAATATAGATGAAGAGAATAGAGTGGGTGGGTATAAAGATGTAACTCGCGTAGCCTACTGAGTCATATTATCTATATTTTTCTATACATTTTTTTAGTGAAAAAAGCAATTAACATTCTTTATTAACTGAGGTTAGGTTAGGTTGAACTGATAGGTCAATAAAGACCTCATATAGACTAAATGTGTCCATAGTCTTACCAGAATTTGTTTGACGACCAAACGGAAAAACCCCAATCAGGTGCCAGGACATACGTTATAGAAAAACTCCGTCCTCTTGGCAAATACTAGCATTTTTCTAGGACCCAGCTTAATTGCTGCCTCGAGATCTGGCAACTCTGCCGCCCTTAATAGCTGGATCCTTGACCTGGCGAGCGCAGGACACGAACACAAAACGTGCTCAACCATTTCTTCTTGCAGCTCACACTTCCTGCACTTGCTGTTACTGACGAGGCATGTGAGACCAGAAGCCAGTGTCCAGTCAGTATGCCCATCGTGAGACTTAAGTCTTCTCTCTTCAGAGATACGAGCCACACTGTGAGTCAAATACCGTAGGCTTTTAAGCCCCGCTCTTTTGTCCACGCATTTCCTGCTTAATGGATCATATGCAACTCCTGTCTCCTTTTGATTTCTCCCAAGCAGATTAGGACTTCTATCATCGACCTTTATTAACTGTAGTTACAAATAAAATTTCTTGAAAAAAGCTGGTATGTATGTGAATTTCATGCGATTGTCCTTGTCTTACATACTCCAGAGAGCTTTTATGTAGTAAAGAAATGTCATGTCTGATGCAAATTTACGACATGCCGACAGCACTTAAGCTCACAATCAATCAAATGTCATGGACACGTCGCCAACAAGCTCATACGCTTAAGGGACAGATAAATAAATAAATAAAAGAATAAAAGTTAACCCTAGAGCAAAGAGCCAGCTATACAATCGGGCAGTCAGTTTGCCAAGAAATTTAAAAGGAAAATTGAAGCAGTCAACGAAGTAGCCAAAGCCTCGGTTACAAAACATGCGAAATATCCGAATTACCTGAGAGGCACAAATACACAAAAATCATTGCTTATATATTGGTACAACATATAAAAGCTTTAAGTAAGCGAACCTGCATGTATGTCTATGTTTGTACGTAAAATTATAAAAATTGCCAAAAAAAAACCATAAACAAAAGTCACTGGTTCCATTTAGTACCTCAAACCACAAATTTGTAATAAAATCCATTTATTCTTTATTATTCATCCACACTTTCTCTCTAATGCAATATTAATTTAGTAAATAATTTTTTTTTTCTTTTATGTCTGTATATATCAAAGAGGGTTCGGTGCGAGGCTTTAGTTTGGGATGAGATACCACAGTACGGCAAGATCTTGAGCTACCAAACAGTGAAGTGGCAACTGAAGCTAATGAACTAAGAGTTTTTATCGGGTGAAGATCTTAAAAAGTATTCCCACAGAAACTGGCAGGAGACGCTTACTCAAGCCAACTGTCCAATTGTGGTAAGACGAAGTGCTCACAAATTTAACAGATCTTCATATAAGAGTTTTTAGAACATGTGAGCATACATTTGAACCAAATGTGATATTTAAGCCTCACTGCGAGACTCTCCGACAGTAGTACTTGAGAAAGCTTAAGTATTACTTTGGGTACTTTCATGCATATGGGCTTCCTCACGTTTCTTGGGAAGTATATGTCTCACATATGTGCTGACCATGTCCCATCTGTCGCTTCGTCAGGTTATGTTATTAGCGACACTGCACGGGGATAAGTCGCCAAGTAACTCATCTACCATCCTACGCTGTTGGGTGAAGTGGTCGCATTCGAGGAGATGTGGCGTATATCTTTTAACAGCACCAGCAATTGGAGTTTTCAGTCTCCTCCTAGGTAGGTATTTACGGTGGTTACCCTGACCATAAAGGCATTGGGTCAAATTAAGTTCAACCTCTCCATGTGGTGGTTTCAACTATTGGTTCAGTTCAGGAATTTATTCCCTGATCAACTTTTATGCGGTGCTGCTATTTTACTGTTCTAGTTCTAGTGATTCTTCTTGCGCCTGCATGGCCACAGCATTTATACTCGCCTCTGATCCGCCCGAAGATATTGGTATGGTTCCCACGCCCACCTGGACGTCTTCTGCCTAGACCGTCGGTTCGTCCAGATTTCTGCACTGCATAAGAGAATAGAATCCGAGAATTATGCAAGCAATTTCCTTGTACATGACTTTGGACCGACTATGTTTGCCATTAGTCTAGTCAGATTGGCTATCGTGTGCGCAGCCATTTTGCAGGCCCGTTCGACGTACTCCGAGAAGGTGAGCTTACTGTCGAGCTTCACCCCAGGTACTTCGTTGAAGTGCGTGTTTCTATTTCATAAATCCCCAACCATCATGCTAAGGATAGTGTAGATATACGCCACTTTCCCGTTCTCCGTTTCTCCGTTTTAACTGTTGCTAGCTGATGACCGTGCTTAGTTCTCCGTCTTTTTATACCGTGCATTAACTAGTTTATTTTAATTTGTGTCAGCTCGAGCTGTTATAACAACTGCCACGTCGTCTGCGAAAGCAGCTAGGAATGCACTTTCTGGCACTGTGAATTGAAGAAGACTCTCGTAAGTAATGTATCAGAAATTAGGACATAGTACTGAACCATGGGCTGCTGCGCCTGTCATCTTCACCTTCCTTTGGCCGTAGATGGTTTTGTATGTTAGAATCTAGTCTTTGGTATTGAGGTGTTGAGCAGGTATTGAGGTATCCTGAAATAGCGTTCTAATTCCTCAAGCATGTTTTCCCATAGGGCTGAGTTAAAAGCGTTCTTGACTTCTAGCGTTACCAGAAAGACTCGCCGTAATTATCTCATTTGAGGGGTAGAGTTATAGGATTATCTCTGTTCGCAATTTACTTTAGAAGACACGGGTATCTCAGTGCGAGGACTGTAGATGTTCGCTTATGCCATTCAGTGTGCTCGTATGCTGCCAGGATCGTCCCTATGATATAAAAGAAAGACCTTGTTCTGCCTTAAATTTGGTCAATCTGCATTTAAGAAGTTTTTACATCTTACTTTCCCTCCCTATCGCCCCCCTTTTCCTTATACATGCATTCACTCTCTGCCTTTCTCTCTCTCTGCGTATTTTTCTTCCTCTCCGTCTTTTCCCTCACTTCTTTTCGGCTCCATTTATTCCTATCTCCTATCGTCTCAGTCCCTGCAATATGATGGATCCAAGATGATTTGTTTCTCAGTTGGGTTTAAGATGTAAATTGAAATTTGACTCTCAGATTTCCTTTGGAAAATATATAGAATACTGAAACCGGAGTTAACTCATGATAGTGTTAGTGCTATTTACCAACCCCTAGTAATAGGCTCTGCTAACTGATAGTATTTGAAAGAGTTAATATTCCAATCTAATCTCGATGACATTGGTGTCAGGAGTACTACCTCCAGCGATCCTCAGTGGAACTATTTGCTCTACATCACTGTTTTCTAATATTACTTTTCCCCATATATATACATGTATATGTGCATGGTCTGCTCTTCATTTGTGTGCGTTTTATTTGGCAATATTTTTTGACTTCGTGAGCTTACTGTCTAGTTATAACTAACTTTGACCGAAAATACAAATACAGACATTGAGGTATAAATATTTAATTTGAATGCGTTTACATTTAATATTCTATGAGTATGAGTGCTAAGAGCAGTATACACACACTTGAACTTGCATGCATTGCAAAAAGTTTGGTTGATCGCGTGTGAATGCTTTGTTTACAAAAGGTGAAGTGGAGTTAACAATATTTTATATTTGAATGTATGCTTGTGTGATATTGTTTGCTTGTGTGCATTTGTACAATCAATATGACCAAAAAGCGTGTAAAATATATTTGAAAACAGTAGCACACACAGTGCACGAATATCTGCTATAGTATCGTATAACATTTGTAGACAAATAGTTTAGGAAACAATGCATTGTTAGCAGTCTTTTTTATAGAGCTGCCAGATGAAGAGAAATTTAGAAATAACTTAGTAAAATATATTTAGAGACCCCAGTTTACCACGACCCATGGAATAGCAAGGGTTAGAATACTCAGAGTTTTATGACTTGTGTGCCTTGGTCCACCATCAGGTTAGGTCACTAACGTCCTATCATAAGCAGTAAATATAACATCCCGTGATCAATGGCATATCAATCAATATTGAAGTAATGGTGGGATTAACATATAACCTGTGGTTATTGTGAGCAAGACAGCTGCGTCCAGGCGTCCATTAGGCTCCCTGATTACAGGTTTTCAAGCATTATTGCCAACTCTGTATTCATCAGGCAGTTCTCACAACTGCTTCCTGTTTTTTGGCGCGAAAGGAATAGGGAATGTATCCAGCTGGAGCAGAGGGCAGAGTTTTCTGTTGAAGCTATATCGTATGACGGATGTGATGCTATCCTGTGCTACGTGCTACGACCATGCGCGGTTCCAGGGGGGGGGGGGGGGGGGGCTGTATTTTGTATTGACTCTAATGAAAAATATATAGTACTAATCTACATATTAATTTCTTTTCACAAAACGGATTTTTACTAATTTTTAATTTTTCTTGCTTTTTTACGTTATCACTATATATATTTAAAACAAGTAAGGAAGGTTAAGTTCGGGTGTAACCGAACATTACATACTCAGTTGAGAGCTATGGTGGCAACATAAGGGAAAATAACCATGTAGGAAAATGAACCGAGGGTAACCCTGGAATGTGTTTGTATGACATGTGTATCAAATGAAAGGTATTAAAGAGTATTTTAAGAGGGAGTGAGCCATAGTTCTATAGGTGGACGCCATTTAGGGATATCGCCATAAAGGTGGATCAGGGTTGACTCTAGAATTTGTTTGTACGATATAGGTATCAAATAAAAGGTGTTAATGAGCATTTTAAAAGGGAGTGATCCTTATTTCCATAGGTGGACGCCGTTTCGTGATATCGCCATAAAGGGCACCAGGGGTGACTCTAGAATGCGTTTGTACAATATGGGTGTTAAATGAAAGGTATTAATGAGTATTTTAAGAGGGCGTGGGCCTTAGTTCTATATGTGGACGCCTTTTTGAAATATCGCCATAAAGGTGGACCAGGGGTGACGCTAGAATTTGTTTGTACGATATAGGTATCAAATAAAAGGTGTTAATGAGTATTTTAAAAGGGCGTGGGCCTTAGTTCTATATGTGGACACCTTTTCGGAATATCGTTATAAAAGTGGACCAGGGTTGACTCTAGAATGCGTTTGTACAATATGGGTATCATCAAACGAAAGGTGTTAATAAGTGTTTTAAAAGGGAGTGGGCCTTAGTTCTATGGGTGCACGGCTTTTCGGGATATCGCCATAAACGTGGACCAGGGGTGACTCTAGAATGCGTTTTTACAATATGGGTATCAAACGAAAAGTGTTAATGAGTATTTTAAAAGGGCGTGTTCCTTAGTTCTATAGGTGGACGCCTTTTCGGAATATCGTTATAAAAGTGGACCAGGGTTGACTCTAGAATGCGTTTGTACAATATGGGTATCAAACGAAAAGTGTTAATAAGTGTTTTAAAAGGGAGTGGGCCTTAGTTCTATGGGTGCACGGCTTTTCGGGATATCGCCATAAACGTGGACCAGGGGTGACTCTAGAATGCGTTTTTACAATATGGGTATCAAACGAAAAGTGTTAATGAGTATTTTAAAAGGGCGTGTTCCTTAGTTCTATAGGTGGACGCCTTTTCGAGATATCGCCATAAAGGTGGACCAGGGGTGACTCTAGAATTTGTTTGTACGATTTGCGTATCAAATGAAACGTGTTAATGAGTATTTTAAAAGGGCGTGGGCCTTAGTTCTATAGGTGGACACCTTTTCGAGATATCGCCATAAAGGCGGACCAGGGGTGACTCTAGAATTTGTTTGTACGATATGGGTATCAAATGAAAGGTGTTAATTAGTATTTTAAAAGGCAGTGGGCCTTAGTTCTATAGGTGGACGCCTTTTCGGAATATCGTTATAAAAGTGGACCAGGGTTGACTCTAGAATGCGTTTGTACAATATGGGTATCAAACGAAAAGTGTTAATAAGTGTTTTAAAAGGGAGTGGGCCTTAGTTCTATGGGAGGACGCCTTTTCGGGATATCGCCATAAACGTGGACCAGGGGTGACTCTAGAATGCGTTTGTACAATATGGATATCAAACGAAAGGTGTTAATGAGTATTTTAAAAGGGCGTGGGCCTTAGTCCTATAGGTGGACGCCTTTTCGAGATATCGCCATAAAGGTGGACCAGGGGTGACTCTAGAATGTGTTTGTACGATATGGGTATCAAACGAAAGGTGTAAATGATTATTTTAAACGGGCGTGGGCCTTAGTTCTATAGGTGGACGTCTTTTCGAAATATCGCCATAAAGGTGGACCAGGGGTGACTCTAGAATTTGTTTGTACGATATGGGTATCAAATGAAAGGTGTTAATGAGTATTTTAAAAGGGAGTGGGCCTTAGTTCTATAGGTGGACGCCTTTTCGAAATATCGCCGTATAGGTGGACCAGGGGTGACTCTAGAATTTGTTTGTACGATATGGGTATCAAATGAAAGGTGTTAATGAGTATTTTAAAAAGGAGTGGGCCTTAGTTCTATATGTGGACTCCTTTACGAGATATCGCCAAAAACGTGGACCAGGGGTGACTCTAGAATGTGTTTGTACGATATGGGTATCAAATTAAAGGTATTAATGAGGGTTTTAAAAGGGAGTGGCCCTTAGTTGTATATGTGAAGGCGTTTTCGATATATCGACCAAAATGTGGACCAGGGTGATCCAGAATATCATCTGTCGGGTACCGTTAATTTATTTATATACGTAATACCACGAACAGTATTCCTTCTAAGATTCCAAGGGCTTTTGATTTCGCCCTGCAAAACTTTTTCATTCTCTTCTACTTAATATGGTAGGTGTCACACCCATTTTACCAAGTTTTTTTATAAAGTTATATTTTGCGTCAATTGACCAATACAATTACCATGTTTCATCCCTTTTTTCGTATTTGGTATATAATTATGGCATTTTTTTCATTTTTCGTTATTTTCGATATCGGAAAAGTGGGCGTGGTCATAGTCGGATTTCGGCCATTTTTTACACCAATACAAAGTGAGTTCAGATAAGTACGCGAACTGAGTTTAGTAAAGATATATCGATTTTTGCTCAAGTTATCGTGTTAACGGCCGAGTGGAAGGACTGTGTCTAAAAACTGGGCGTGGCTTCAACCGATTTCGCCATTTTCACAGAAAACAGTTATCGTTCTAGAATCTAAGCCTCTACCAAATTTCACAAGGATTGGTAAATTTTTGTTCGACTTATGGCATTAAAAGTATCCTAGACAAATTAAATGAAAAAGGGCGGAGCAACGCCCATTTTGAAATTGTATTTTATTTTTGTATTTTGTTGCACCATATCATTACTGGAGTTGAATGTTGGCATAATTTACTTATATACTGTAAAGATATTAACTTTTCTTTTAAAATTTGAATTTAAAAAAAAATTTTTTTTAAAAAGTGGGCGTGGTCGTTCTCCGATTTTGCTAATTTTTAGTAAGCAGACATATAGTAATAAGGGTAACGTTCCTGCCAAATTTCATCATGATATCTTCAACGACTGCCAAATAACAGCTTGCAAAACTTCTAAATTACCTTCTTTTAAAAGTGGGAGGTGCCACGCCCATTGTCCAAAATTTTACTATTTTTCTATTCTGCGTCATAAGTTCAACTAACTTAGCAAGTTTCATCGCTTAATCCGTATTTGGTAATGAATTATCGCACTTTTTCGATTTTTCGAAATTTTCGATATCGAAAAAGTGGGCGTGGTTATTGTCCGATATCGTTCATTTTAAATAGCGATCTGAGATGAGTGCCCAGGAACCTACATACCAAATTTCATCAAGATACCTCAAAATTTACTCAAGTTATCGTGTTAACGGACAGACGGACGGACGGACATGGCCCAATCGAATTTTTTTTCGATACTGATGATTTTGATATATGGAAGTCTATATCTATCTCGATTCCTTTATACCTGTACAACCAACCGTTATCCAATCAAAGTTAATATACTCTGTGAGCTCTGCTCAACTGAGTATAAAAACATGCCCCCCCACGATAGAAGTGCTCCTGGAACCGCGCCTAGCTACTACAGTTAGAGAATTCAAAGTAAATTAGTACAGTAAACTCTGACCTCGAGTGCGAATGGTTGGTAGTGGTGCCTGGGAGCACCGGACCCCGTTTACGATTACCACGAGATTGGCGTCATCTGGACTTAAGGAAAAACTAAAATACATGCAAGCCATCACATGGATCTCCAAATGTGTAGAATTCATTGAAACGTGGCTGGCTATGGGGAATTTAGTGTTTCGCTGGCCACTTGTGATATGCTCTTGTACAGATGGCGCCCGAGTCAACTAGAAAAATATTTTGAGCGTTGCAATATATTTTTTGCCGAAATTGGATGGGGTCACGCGGTCTTACGAAACCTTTGGGCACACCAAGGCTCATTTTCCAAAGGCGTCAGCGCGGTCAACCACAAAATACTATAACCCATTTTCTGCTGCAACTGCATAGCAACTGAAGAGGCATTATCATCAACAAACGTCATCTCTTACTGTCCAGCTGTATCTATATCTAAGCGAAGAAACTCCAACGGATCTTCACGTAGTTGAGGTGAGCTCGTTTGTCCGTGGTAACTATTACTAACTCGTACCTAACATAGCGTAACATAGAAATTGTAGGCAGACCAATGGAGTAGCCGGATAACGAGACCCGAAACTTAATGACTTATAATGAGAGATTTTTAACTGCATAGAGTGCGTCCCGTCTTTGAGAATCCCGACATTTTTTGGAAGTGCCGACATTTTTGGAAATCCCGACAAGACTTAATCCAGACAAATTTTTCATATGGTAAGGACATCAGTATATCAAAGGGGGAAAATTTACCTAAGTGCTTGGATTATGTATGGAATGTGAATTGATAGTTTCTCTTGCTCCATTCTCTTCTCGTACGTCTTCTAGCTACCATTCCTACTATCATTCCCACTTCCACTACCCCTACCACTAACATTACCACTACCAATCCCACTCTCACTACCACTACCACAATATCTGCCATCACCACTACGATTACTACTAACACTGTCAATACCACTAACTCTCATTACCCATACCGCTACCACTACGATTGCCACTAACACTACCAGTATCACTTCCACTATCACTACCACTGCAACTATCACTATCACTTCTTCTACAAATATTACAACATCTCTCAGCCAATTTTTGGATATATGATTTTGGAAACCTGATTCGTGATTACCGATATATAGCGAATTAAAATTTTTTTAATTGGGGCGTGACACCGCCCACTTTTAAAATATATCTTTAGCTACTTTATCTATAAAAATGCCAAGATCAAGATTGGCTAAGTACGTTGCACGGCCATATAACACAGACGCAAACATTTTTATTTATTTATTTATTTGAGACATCTAGAAAATATACATTTTCATACAGACTAAGGAGAGTAAAAATATTAAATTGCAAATTAATCAACGATCCTATTTAATAACAATTTAAAATTAAAGTTTAAATATCTAGAAGCTTGGCAACACTTTTCAAACAACTTTTATTTGGCATCACATTTTTTTTTATTTTTTTTATTTTTAACTTTTGCCATTTAAATGCATTTAAAAAAGTACTCTCACAGGTAAATTCACATATTTGCCTATATACTCGTATGTGCATTGGTGTGTGTGTATTTTGTTCATGTCCATTTCCGAGTCTATTTCCCGTTGCACAATGTGCGCATAAATAATTTATTTAATGGACTTGTAGTGGTAGATAAATTTTCAGTTATGTCTTTTGTTTTACCATTTTGTTTGCTACATACATACATACATACATCCATACCAACATATGAGTATAAAACATATATTATGCATTGTATGTAGTCTGTTTTGCTTTTTGCTTCTTTGTTGCAAAATTAGCCCTAGCTGCAAATGTGTTTGTGTGTTTGGTATTTGCTTGTTTGTATACAAAAAATTGTTAGCACCAGATATGGCTCACAATTCGTCCAAAATGTATGCACATATAAGCTCGTCACCCTCCCCTGTGGCAGCATAGTGAACATCAAATAAATTTTTTATATGACAAATACAAATACAAATGACTACAAACACACAAATACTAAAGCAAAATATTTGAAATGTACGTATGTATGTGTACATTAGTCTAACAGTAAAGCGTTGAACCAGGATTTATTGGTTACTTTTGTGGCAGCATTGGAATTTATTAACGGTGAATGAGCATTACCGGTGCATGCCAAATGTTGAATTTCTATTGAAAATTCGCAAGGTAAATCTTCCAATAACTCTACCGTTAGCCAAAAAGCAGTCATTTGTGGTGCAAGTGTGTGAGAATTTGTGTACATATGTATAAGTGATATTTAATTTTTCCTTTTACGGCTATAAAATTTGTTTATTATATAGACAAAGGATCTTTTTGTGGTAGTTTACCCACATAATTGCTTTTTAGAAGTGTTACTATTTGTAGGGGTGAGGAGAGTTCTAAATACAAACAAATGATATAATTAATAGCGGTTAATGATGATAAAGATATATCGCCAAACTGAATCGTTTTTATTATAAGCTTTTGATTATGTAATTAATTTTAATTAGTTCATTACAGTTCTTAGCGGTTCAGCACGATTTCGTATAATCTACCAGTAAATATCAAGTTTTTTCTGCTAAAAAGGCATTGTATTAGAATCCCAATTCCATAGGGCTTAGCGTAATTCTTTGAGATTCAGCGCCGAAAATACCTGCATCCAGAACTGTGCCCCCATGCCTTAAGTCTTTGGCATACTACCGGAAATGCCGAACTTCATTCATACTCCAACTTTTTTTCTTATCTGGAAAAGTCCTCCCATTAATTTCAAGAGAAATGCGACTATTGATAGAATCACCATTTTTCGACCTCTGCGCGTTGGCGATGGCGAGTACCGAAGAAGATTTAACGACGAGCTGTACGACCTCTACGTAGACATCAACAAAGGTCCAGCGAATTAAAATGCAGCGGCTGCGCTGGCTAGGCCATGTTATGCGAATGAAAGATGACGCTCCGGCCAAGAAAGCGTTTCTATCGGAACCCGCCTATGCAAGCAGAGGTAGAGGCCGTCGCCAACTTCGCTGGAAGTACCAGGTGGAAAAGGATTTAAACTCCTTTGGTGTGACCATATGGCATCGGTCGGTAGAGGGAAGAAGCTACTGGCGCGCCTTGTTGGACGGTCATAATCGTTTAAACGGTTAAGCGCCAATTAAGTAAGTAAGCCGTGACGGCAAGAGTGATAAATACCCCAGAACCCATTACAATGAACACCACAATCTTTCTGCCTAATAAATGCACATATGTATATATAGGATCGTATACAAATTGATTTTTAGTTGTGAAGACAGTGTTTCATGGCTGTTATTATTGTTTGGTGCTGTTGTTGTTGTGGAAATAAAGACCTTCTGGTAAGATACAATCTCGACCATTTCAGGAACGATTCTATTAGTCTCAACCTGTAGTCACTGACTTGCAAACCACTTTAAAAGTTACTGTTCTTATTCCGTCTATAATCAACGGGAGAAAAAATGGGCCCCTCATCCAGTCAGATCGGGGTACAGGGAAAGCATAAGAGGAAGTAAGGTAAGAAGCCGATAAGTAGTCAATAAAAACGGATGTTTTCAAAGTATGATTTAATTTCCAACTTTCCCAGAGGTTAAACTAGCAGTTCAATAAGGACCCCATATAAACTGAAAGTGACTTTCCTAAAAGTTTTGGCGAATAAATGATTTGACTTATTTTGTTTTGTTGATTTCCGACAGGGTGGATAAATGATGTATATTGGAACGGTTTTCCGTCATCCCTTATTTTCGAGAACGAAAATCGACACTGATGATGGCAAAACGCCGAAAAAACGTCTCAAAACCAAATTTGACTAGAGATGACGGAAAATCGTTCCGATATACATCAATAAATAATTTTTTTAGAGCTCTCATGCACAAAGATTTGCACGTTAATGAAGAAAGTCTATCAATATTTAATGAATACTTCAAAGTTTTGCATTCGCTAGCTAATTTGCCAAAGCGAAGGAAAGTTATTCAGGGAGCATGTCCCAACATTTGGAGCACGTGAAACCTTCCTTTATAGAGTTTTCAATGTCTTCTAAACTAACTTTCGGTAGGTTAGATTGAACTGGCCGGTCAATAAATACCTCACATAGACTGAATGTGTCCATAATGTTACCAGAATTCGTTTCACGACCAAACGGAAGAGCCCCAATCAGAGGTTCCTTACAGAAAATCTTCTCCCAAACCTTCTAACTTTTTATACTCAGTTGAGCAGAGCTCAGAGTATATTAACTTTGATTGGATAACGGTTAGTTGTACAGGTATAAAGGAATCGAGATAGATATAGACTTCCATATATCAAAATCATCAGGATCGAAAAAAAAATTTGATTGAGCCATGTCCGTCCGTCCGTTAACACGATAACTTGAGTAAATTTTGAGGTATGTTAATGAAATTTGGTATGTAGGTTCCTGAGCACTCATCTCAGATCGCTATTTAAAATCAACGATATCGGACTATAACCACGCCCACTTTTACGATATAGAAAATTTCGAAAAATCGAAAAAGTGCGATAATTCATTACCAAAGACGGCTAAAGCGATGAAACTTGGTAGGTGAGTTGAACTTATGATGCAGAATACAAAATTTGTAAAATTTTGCACAATGGGCGTGGCACCGCCCACTTTTAAAAGAGGGTAATTTAAAACTTTTGCAAGCTGTAATTTGGCAGTCGTTAAAGATATCACGATGAAATTTGGCAGAAACGTTACTCCTATTACCATATGTATGCCTAATAAAAATTAGCAAAATCGGAGAACGACCACGCACACTTTTAAAAAAAAATTGTTTAAGTCAAATTTTTAATATCTTTACATTATATAAGTAAATTATGTCAACATTCAACTCCAGTAATGATATGGTACAACACAATACAAAAACAAAAGAAAATTTTAAAATGGGCGCGGCTGCACCCTTATTCATTTAATTTGTCTAGGATACTTTTAATGCCATAAGTCGAACAAAAATTTACCAATCCTTGTGAAATTTGGTAGGGGCTTAGATTCTAGGACGATAACTTATTTCTGTGAAAAAGGGCGAAATCGGTTAAAGCCACACTCATTTTTTATACATAGTCGACAGTTTGTCCTTCCTCTCGGCCGTTAACACGATAAATTGAGCAAAAATCGATATATCTTTACTAAACTCAGTTCACGTACTTATCTGAACTCACGTTGTATTGGTATAAAAAATGGCCGAAATCCGACTATGACCATGCCCACTTTTTCGATATCGAAAATTACGAAAAATTAAAAAAAATGCCATAATTCTATACCAAATACGAAAAAAGGGATGAAACATGGTAATTGGATTGGTCTATTGATGCAAAATATAACTTAAGAAAAAAAAATTGAAAAATGCGTGTGACACCTACCATATTAAGTAGAAGAAAATGAAAAAGATCTGAAGGGCGAAGTAAAAAACCCTTGATATTTTGGCAGGAATACTGTTCGTGGTATTACATATATAAATAAATTAGTGGTATCCAACAGATGATGTTCTGGGTCACCCTGGTCCACCTTTATGGCGATATCTCGAAAAGGCGTCCACCTATAGAACTATGGCCCACTCCCTTTTAAAATATCCATTAACCCCTTTCATTTGATACCCATATCGTACAAACGCATTCTAGAGTCACCCCTGGTCCACTTTTATGGCGATATCCGGAAAAGGCGTCCACCTATAGAACTAAGGCCCACTCCCTTTTAGAATACCCATTAACCCCTTTCATTTGATACCCATATCGTACAAACGCATTCTAGAGTCACCCCTGGTCCACTTTTATGGCGATATCCCGAAAAGGCGTCCACCTATAGAACTAAGGGCCACTCCCTTTTAAAATACCCATTAACCCCTTTCATTTGATACCCATATCGT
Source organism: Eurosta solidaginis (assembly GCF_040869045.1). Taxonomy (NCBI): domain Eukaryota; kingdom Metazoa; phylum Arthropoda; class Insecta; order Diptera; family Tephritidae; genus Eurosta; species Eurosta solidaginis. The sequence goes on from NC_090320.1 coordinate 17,193,661, forward strand.
ACAAACAAATCCTAGAGTCAGCCCTGGTCCACCTTTATGGCGATATCTCGAAAAGGCGTCCACCTATAGAACTAAGGCCCACTACGTTTTAAATAATCTTTAACGCCTTTCATTTGATACACATGTCATACAAACACATTCCAGGGTTTCCCTCGGTTCATTTGCCTACATGGTTATTTTCCCTTATCTTGTCACCATAGCTCTCAACTGAGTATGTAATGTTCGGTTACACCCGAACTTAACCTTCCTTACTTGTTATATATTGAAATACTGCTACTAGCGTTAGGTTATCCCCACGACCAATTGAATAAGTTCCGTAAAGAGCACTGACTATTCTTTATACCTACAATGTTCCCTGACAATGTCAGTGTAGAAAATTTTGTGAGGCTTCTAAAATCTATGGCTGCACAAGAATATAGACGGCAATGGAAAATGAGATAAAGGCCGGTGCAACGTGAGACCTCTCCGAGGTAGACACTTTGCACTGACCACTTTCATCAATCTCAAGAATCCCGCAATTGGTACTCCACGGATACTTGCAAAATCACCAAGCAAACATGGTATGACTACAACCAGAGAAGGACAGAGTCTCTACTAAAAATGTCTAGGAAAGAAATATTCAAGATCACATCCATCAATAAATGACACTGGCCATTTGGCCTATACGCGGAGATAATGGGAATAAACTTTAACAATAGCTGCAGCAGCTGCTTTGTAGGCGGTTGTTAGTAGGCATTTCGCATTTCCTCTGGCGAATACGAGTTTCCGAACTGTAGGCAGTGTAGTGCTGTTGGAGCCAGGGACAGTGTCAAAATGTTCCATGAAGAACATCGAAAGGTTTATTGATCTAACTAAATGGTTTGAGTTAATAATCAGGCTACATTATGAAATTGGTTCCAGAAGAAATTGAAGCACTTGGGTCCGGTCTCTTCGTCCGGAACCACAGCAACCAATCAACCAAACACTGCTATGGCCAACTTTCTCAAGCCTTTTGGGGTCAGACGCTTACTGTCTGCTTAGTGCTCCAAAAGACCTTTTTTCGTTGGCGGACGCAACGAGTTTAGTGCCTGTGGTAGCCGTCAAAAGAGTTACATTAGTATACCGCAAATCTCGCAATATTTCTTCAGCTTTCATTACAAAGCAAATATAAATCATAAAGCTCAATGATTTATGAGTAAAATATAGCGATTTTATAGGCCTGCTTTACCCCCACACCTCTACATCCCCTTCCTCAAGTAATTGTGCTCGCACTGAGACACCAAAATTGTGTTAGAGTTTGACAATACAACAAGTACCTACATGGTTTGGTGACACTGACATTCAAGTACTTTAATGCTTGGACAACAACAACGATGACAATAAACAAACTAACTGGGGTGAAAAAACAAAACAAAACAATCAAAACAATAACGCAAACACACAACATTAGAATGTAACACATTAATCATTTTTATTACACCAAAATGACGACGGAGGCTGAGTACAAAAAAAGAAAACAACAACAAAACAAAAATATGCGACAGGTTGCTTCAAACAAATGTTCAAAAGAAAAAGGCTAAAAAATGTATTTGATTGAAATTTATATTTAAGTCTCTGCGGATGCGCTGCTTTTAAAGGAAAACCGGAAACATTTGTTGATTTAAAGGTTTTTATTTATTTTTTATTTTTTTTGGTTGCCATTTTTATTTGTCATTTTTTGACGAAGTTTAAATTGCTTTGCAGCAAAATAAATTCGAAAATATTCTCCAAAATACAATTGTCACCATCGAATCCGCTTGGTATGCCTGCGATGTCCATTCGTGCGCTTTATCTTTCATTCTTCTGCTCTTTTCCGCAATAACTTCTGACGTACGAATATGTGATGCCCCCCTACCCCACTGTGCACTCACTTTTGTGTCAACGTAAATATTTCAAAACGTTAGTTTATTTTCATAGCCTGACAGTTTTGACTCAACTCTACTCAAAAGCAGACACTGCAAATAAACCAAATGTCGCTGCACGCAGCACCGCATCACTGCACAGTGGGTGCTTTGTGAAAAAGAGACGTAGGAAATATTTTTGATGCAGAAGATGAAAGAAATGATGATGGCTATGAGCAGTTAGAAAGAGGCAACGGATCGAGGTTCATGGATGGGTTGAAGTTGGAAGGAGTTTGCAATCAGAATGATGACGAAGATGAGCACTTAGAAGGAGGCAACGGATCGAGGTTCGCAGATGGTTTGAAGTTAGAAGGCACTTCTGTTAGGTGCCGCAAGTTTATGAAGCCTGAAGTTGCCGCAATTAAGGATGCGTCAGATGGGATGTTGTGCAATATGGTTCAAGAATTCCACATCCAGCCCGTCAGCCAAGCGGCTATTAAAGCCATAAGTTCAACTGTGGTGCGATCGTGGGAGGTCTAGGAGTGTCTGGCCTTGCTTGTATTTGTGTCGAATTATTTTAAGATACAAATCACCTGTACCCCGTTCCATAGCATTATCTCGGGCATTTGTTAGGTGGATATCTTAGCGAGCACAAGTACAACTAAACCGGGTGAATATGGCTGCAGGGAGAACGCAGTTTCTCTAGTATATTTTGGTCTCCACCCGTATAGGTGGGCCTATAGTGAGCTAAGCGAATGCTGGCGGGTACTAACTCTAGTGGGATAGCGAGATTATGCTGGCCGGAAGCTGATAGCGAAATAATTGGGTTCACTAAGGCCAATTTATCAACGATGATATAGTTCCTGTTGGTTGACTGACCAATCAAAGTCCACAAAGTACTTCCTAACATGCTGGAAAACCCGACCTGCTGCAGCTGCCTGGAGGATAATAAAGAGAAATAATTAGTAATTTTGTATTTGACTGATAAAATCTTGCCAGTACTAAACCAAAGTATTTCATTATCGGTTAACTCAGATATAATTTCACTGTGAATTTATAAATTTCCTCAGCAACTAAATTCCATTTTACTATCCCGTTAAATCGAATAATCGGAGGCGTTTAAACGGTTGGTGCAGCATCCTCCATATCAATAGGAACTTTCTTGAGTAGATGAAGATACTTGTATCTTCATCTATTCAAAAGGACTGATGCCATCTTTCATCCCTTTTTTGCAATTTACAAAAAAAACGTGCCAATGAATCAATTAAAGAAAGGATTGGGTTGATGTAACTTTTCTGTAGGTAAATACTTAAACATACTAAATGTGACCACAGTGTGACTAGAAGTTAAATATCATCCTCCTCAACGTACGAAGGCCAATCTGGCTTTTCATATATCGGGTCACACCCTTGTAGTGCTATTAGCCAGACTACCGCGGGAATGAATATTTGACTACTCGAACCTTCGGATGTGTTGACTTTGGTCGTTTTTTAGACAAGAATGCCTTACTGTGGATCCGTCCTACGACCCCGCAATGATCTCGATCTCGATACTAACTTATTGCTGGCATTTCTACCAAGTGAAATATTAGCACATATTCTAACCGAGACTTCTATAAGCGAAGGTTTAGGTGTTGAAACGGGTTGCGGAATCGGAATTGGCAATTCAGTAGCCATCCTGTCGAAATGGTTAGCCGCCATTCTTAGGAACGCTTTTGTGGCCAACTTATGTAAGTTTTTCCACAGGTTTGGAGCCAATGCTTTTAATAAGACTTCGTAAATTTTTTTTCGAATTCGCATTATAATAAATTTCTTCACTTTTCGTCGATTTCGTACCACTGTGCCTCGTCGCTGACGTTGTGGTTATTTCATATTATAGCTACATATAGAAGTATTTCTGCGAATTGAATGTCAGCGCCGATGTTACTGTTGCCATCACCATCACACAGCGCTGTCAGAACAAAAACAATAATCACATTGTACTGTTGTTGCTGCAGCTTTGATTGGCGTTAAGCAGATATAAAAGTGTCTCCATGGATACAAAGTGTCTTAGCAAAAATTCGCGCAATTGTTTGAGTGTCTGAAATTGTTGTAGACTTGATGGTTTTCTTTTCGTTTTGTTGTTAATTTTTTTAATGATTTATTTTTGTATACTTCTTTTTGACCCGAGCAATGCGCATTCAAACGAGTCACGAATTTTTTCCATTCACTTGATAATTTTTGGATGACTTGAGCTGCTTTTCCCCCTCAAACATTTCGAATTCGTAGTATGAGCGCCGTTGTCGTTAATCTTTGCTCTTTGCACTTTTTATTTAACAGTGGTCTATGTGGGGTTAATGATGGATAGTGGTGATTAAAGCAGTCAGATTGAGTTCTGTCAGATTTGTATCACGTAATTTAGTTTAAGTAACATTTCCTCATGAATCAGTCTAAAACATCATCATAAATATTTAATAATTTGGGAAAAATTTAAACAACGTGACATCAGGACGGACAAGGCGACAGCTGTTTCGATTATACCTTGTAAATCTCTTCAAAGCCTTTTCTCCCGGGAGTGGGAGTCGAACTCGCACCCCTACGATAGTTGAAATGGTTGTAAACGCATTCAGCTACGTCATGCCTGTTGTGAAGTCTTTCCCAATTGCCTTCTTTTTGCATATTTTATTCTTTTACACATTGCATACTTCGTATGCAATTATGTGTTAAAGCTATGCTTGGTACGGCGGTTTTCAAAGAAACTTTGGTTTTGTTGCTGTTTTCGTTCTATTTATAGAACTACAACGAATTAACCAATTTTGTCTGTTTGTATGATTTTTAATAATCGGGGATTGCCCATATTGCTTTTTTTTTTTTTTTTAAATGTATGAAAACATTTATTTGAAGCAATTTTTTAATTTTATAATTTATTTAATAATTTGGGAAAAATTTAAACAACGTGACATCAGGACGGACAAGGCGACAGCTGTTTCGATTATACCTTGTAAATCTCTTCAAAGCCTTTTCTCCCGGGAGTGGGAGTCGAACTCGCACCCCTACGATAGTTGAAATGGTTGTAAACGCATTCAGCTACGTCATGCCTGTTGTGAAGTCTTTCCCAATTGCCTTCTTTTTGCATATTTTATTCTTTTACACATTGCATACTTCGTATGCAATTATGTGTTAAAGCTATGCTTGGTACGGCGGTTTTCAAAGAAACTTTGGTTTTGTTGCTGTTTTCGTTCTATTTATAGAACTACAACGAATTAACCAATTTTGTCTGTTTGTATGATTTTTAATAATCGGGGATTGCCCATATTGCTTTTTTTTTTTTTTTTTTAAATGTATGAAAACATTTATTTGAAGCAATTTTTTAATTTTATAATTTATTTAATAATTTGGGAAAAATTTAAACAACGTGACATCAGGACGGACAAGGCGACAGCTGTTTCGATTATACCTTGTAAATCTCTTCAAAGCCTTTTCTCCCGGGAGTGGGAGTCGAACTCGCACCCCTACGATAGTTGAAATGGTTGTAAACGCATTCAGCTACGTCATGCCTGTTGTGAAGTCTTTCCCAATTGCCTTCTTTTTGCATATTTTATTCTTTTACACATTGCATACTTCGTATGCAATTATGTGTTAAAGCTATGCTTGGTACGGCGGTTTTCAAAGAAACTTTGGTTTTGTTGCTGTTTTCGTTCTATTTATAGAACTACAACGAATTAACCAATTTTGTCCCACTCCCACTCCCGGGAGAAAAGGCTTTGAAGAGATTTACAAGGTATAATCGAAACAGCTGTCGCCTTGTCCGTCCTGATGTCACGTTGTTTAAATTTTTCCCAAATTATTAAATAAATTATAAAATTAAAAAATTGCTTCAAATAAATGTTTTCATACATTTAAAAAAAAAAAAAAAAAAAGCAATATGGGCAATCCCCGATTATTAAAAATCATACAAACAGACAAAATTGGTTAATTCGTTGTAGTTCTATAAATAGAACGAAAACAGCAACAAAACCAAAGTTTCTTTGAAAACCGCCGTACCAAGCATAGCTTTAACACATAATTGCATACGAAGTATGCAATGTGTAAAAGAATAAAATATGCAAAAAGAAGGCAATTGGGAAAGACTTCACAACAGGCATGACGTAGCTGAATGCGTTTACAACCATTTCAACTATCGTAGGGGTGCGAGTTCGACTCCCACTCCCGGGAGAAAAGGCTTTGAAGAGATTTACAAGGTATAATCGAAACAGCTGTCGCCTTGTCCGTCCTGATGTCACGTTGTTTAAATTTTTCCCAAATTATTAAATAAATTATAAAATTAAAAAATTGCTTCAAATAAATGTTTTCATACATTTAAAAAAAAAAAAAAAAAAGCAATATGGGCAATCCCCGATTATTAAAAATCATACAAACAGACAAAATTGGTTAATTCGTTGTAGTTCTATAAATAGAACGAAAACAGCAACAAAACCAAAGTTTCTTTGAAAACCGCCGTACCAAGCATAGCTTTAACACATAATTGCATACGAAGTATGCAATGTGTAAAAGAATAAAATATGCAAAAAGAAGGCAATTGGGAAAGACTTCACAACAGGCATGACGTAGCTGAATGCGTTTACAACCATTTCAACTATCGTAGGGGTGCGAGTTCGACTCCCACTCCCGGGAGAAAAGGCTTTGAAGAGATTTACAAGGTATAATCGAAACAGCTGTCGCCTTGTCCGTCCTGATGTCACGTTGTTTAAATTTTTCCCAAATTATTAAATAAATTATAAAATTAAAAAATTGCTTCAAATAAATGTTTTCATACATTTAAAAAAAAAAAAAAAAGCAATATGGGCAATCCCCGATTATTAAAAATCATACAAACAGACAAAATTGGTTAATTCGTTGTAGTTCTATAAATAGAACGAAAACAGCAACAAAACCAAAGTTTCTTTGAAAACCGCCGTACCAAGCATAGCTTTAACACATAATTGCATACGAAGTATGCAATGTGTAAAAGAATAAAATATGCAAAAAGAAGGCAATTGGGAAAGACTTCACAACAGGCATGACGTAGCTGAATGCGTTTACAACCATTTCAACTATCGTAGGGGTGCGAGTTCGACTCCCACTCCCGGGAGAAAAGGCTTTGAAGAGATTTACAAGGTATAATCGAAACAGCTGTCGCCTTGTCCGTCCTGATGTCACGTTGTTTAAATTTTTCCCAAATTATTAAATAAATTATAAAATTAAAAAATTGCTTCAAATAAATGTTTTCATACATTTAAAAAAAAAAAAAAAAAAAGCAATATGGGCAATCCCCGATTATTAAAAATCATACAAACAGACAAAATTGGTTAATTCGTTGTAGTTCTATAAATAGAACGAAAACAGCAACAAAACCAAAGTTTCTTTGAAAACCGCCGTACCAAGCATAGCTTTAACACATAATTGCATACGAAGTATGCAATGTGTAAAAGAATAAAATATGCAAAAAGAAGGCAATTGGGAAAGACTTCACAACAGGCATGACGTAGCTGAATGCGTTTACAACCATTTCAACTATCGTAGGGGTGCGAGTTCGACTCCCACTCCCGGGAGAAAAGGCTTTGAAGAGATTTACAAGGTATAATCGAAACAGCTGTCGCCTTGTCCGTCCTGATGTCACGTTGTTTAAATTTTTCCCAAATTATTAAATAAATTATAAAATTAAAAAATTGCTTCAAATAAATGTTTTCATACATTTAAAAAAAAAAAAAAAAAAGCAATATGGGCAATCCCCGATTATTAAAAATCATACAAACAGACAAAATTGGTTAATTCGTTGTAGTTCTATAAATAGAACGAAAACAGCAACAAAACCAAAGTTTCTTTGAAAACCGCCGTACCAAGCATAGCTTTAACACATAATTGCATACGAAGTATGCAATGTGTAAAAGAATAAAATATGCAAAAAGAAGGCAATTGGGAAAGACTTCACAACAGGCATGACGTAGCTGAATGCGTTTACAACCATTTCAACTATCGTAGGGGTGCGAGTTCGACTCCCACTCCCGGGAGAAAAGGCTTTGAAGAGATTTACAAGGTATAATCGAAACAGCTGTCGCCTTGTCCGTCCTGATGTCACGTTGTTTAAATTTTTCCCAAATTATTAAATAAATTATAAAATTAAAAAATTGCTTCAAATAAATGTTTTCATACATTTAAAAAAAAAAAAAAAAAAAAAAAAGCAATATGGGCAATCCCCGATTATTAAAAATCATATCATCATAAATAGTTTTGGCTGATATTAGATGATTTGGGTAACGGTCTAAAATGATTTCTCTATACGAGAAGCTGGCTAATATATTCATAACATGGCTCAACCCTTTACTACTCAAGTTTATTAAATTTAGGTTCATACTATGGTTGGCAACGCACACATGGCTTGAATAATTAAGAAGACAGCGGATTTCCCCTGTTCGAGTTAAACAGACGGAGGAGGCCAGTGTCTGTAACGAACTAAAGGAGGCAGGCTCTCGCGCTGGATACCGCCACCTTTATGCGCGGATTTGTACCAACTAGGCACCGTAAGCCGATGAATGGGTTAAAAGTCGGCGTGCACCATACAGGCACGCTCCAGTACACGGTCAGAGCAAGCACTCCTCAGAATATTGGCGTTCATTCGGGTAACGGCATTCTTTGGACACCCCTTCCCTCCGCCGTTATCGCACGCTAGCATGGTAAGTGCTCAAGCGTTGGCGGTGAAGTGTCTACTCTGATAGTGAAGCGGTTTAAAGGTTGAGGGGAGGGGTTGTACCCTTACTTAGCATTTAATTTTGTATGAGATTATGATAACCATTTTTTATGTAAGCGAGAGTGAGGAATTATGTATCACCTAGATGTTGTTGTTGTTGTTGTAGCGAAAACTTTCCGGGTTTTGGGGGTGTTATCGGTGTGATGGTCCTTTGCCGGATACAGATCCGTTACGCACCGCTAACACAGCACCATTAAGGTGCTATCCCGACCATCTCGCGAACGCTTTATATGTCCACATTAAACCTCGGATAAGTTAGGATCCGGGTGGTACACAAAACACTTTCGACCAAGTCGTCAGTATGAGGTCTTAAATTCACTGATTGGAAACAGGTGATTTAATGAGGATTGACAGAGATCAACATATTTCAGCGAGTAAGATCCGTCGAATATTTTGGATAGGCTTTATGGGATGTAATTATTATACTTCCAGACAAAAGGTGCTTTTAAGTCACTACTCTGTCGTAGCAGAGAAGAGATACCCTTTTTTAACTGTGCTGCTTTTATAATGCACATGATAAACTGATTCGTTTAGTTACTTTCCGACTTTCCAAAAGACTTCATTTTGTTGCTCCGTAGAAAAATATCTAATCCACTGACCGGGACTTCTATGTCGATTCTCTGAGTGCTGACTCCCTTCTTCCTTGAAGAGCTACTCAGTCAAGCCTCACGTTTTTTTTTCATACTTGTGACGTCGTTTTTCATTCTTCTGGTGCACAAGCGAGCTACGTGAGCTCGATGGTTACACTTAGGCAACCTTTTTATCCTTCGTGAAAAGTATGTATCTCAACTATCGACGGATCATATTCTAGGTGCTGCCTAAACAATAATGATAGGACTAACCGGATATAGTCGCGAAAGCCTTAGTCAGTCCTGTCCCAAGTTGTTTCTTTGAAACACAACGAACGGTTTGATAGCTTATTGGGTCGTGAAGCATGAAAATATTGTAATATCTCGTACAGTTGCCTCAGCCCTTCGAGCAACTGTCTTCCTTCAAACAACCTTAGCTAAGCTTTCTCTGGTACTTTTTAGAATAACATTCGTGATTGAGTTTTATAGATTAAAAAAAAATTTAGATATTACGATTAAGGTTTCCGTTTTCCCGTAGACTATTCTTACCAGCAAACTTTTGACGATCAAGTATTATACTTGATAAAGTCTTATCCAAAACTCAGTTCATAATGTCCCACAGTTCGCATTCACCGCTGGCAATTTTCGCACAAATCAATTGGTTTCACCACTGCCTCCTGTGAACTGCCTGCCGCCTTCCGCATTGAATCTGACAAATCAGCCACTGGTGTATGAATGCTTCCAATTTTTTTTTTTCGAGTTTTAACGCTTCACTTTGATGCTCATTTCGATTCTTATTAAATTTTAGCATGCAATTTTCACAATTTCATTGCAATTGTTTGCTTTTCTTCCTTCCCACTAACCACAACAAAGCATCAGAAAAAAGCGATAAAAACCAAATAGTAGTGTGTGAATGTGTTTATTAAATTATTGTTGTTGTGGTGGCGGCATTCAGTAGAAGCAACGATTACTTGAGCTCTATTTGCATATTTTTAAGAGGCAGAGATTAGCGCATCCTCAATATTTTAGCAATAGAGCTAATTTTTTCCTCATTGTTATTGGTATGATTATACATTTTGTTTGTTTGTTGAGTTTATTAGTAAGCAAAAAAAGACGACGGCGGTGATGGCTGTCACTACAGGATACACGCCGCAATGTCTGTGACGCAAAAATGACTCGATTAACCCTTGAATGAGTACATACAAACTTGTTCCAAAAAGTAAATACTTCAGTAAACGGAAGGCTATTAGAAGCTCGGGCTTTAAGAACATCACAAAGAACGTGATATCCGATTGTACGTATAGTGTTTGCTGCTAACTCAGTTGCCTTCGAGGGTATTCAGGCAAGCCCAGCGGCTTTTCTTGGTTTCATGCTGCGTAAGCTCTATTTTGTTGAATGGTTTCACGTTAGCGGTATTCTTGGGTCATGTGCGCATCCTCTCATAGTGAGAGCGGTTGCTTCTTGTAGTGTCTCCGTCCACCATCTGGTTCAGTAGGCAGAATTTTTCCACAGTATGCTTTCCAGCATCTAAGTTTGCTTTGCTTGATGGAAGCCGCGAGATCTTACGCTTACGACTTTTCCAGAATCTCTGGCCAGCCACCCGCGCTTTCTTCTAAGCTCCGCATCCTGTGGCTTATTTTCCTCAGCTCCACGGTTTCCACATTTGATCAGTATACTTGGTGCTTCCCCTCCTCGTATCTCTCAGTACCATATCGACAGAGCAAGCGTGGCCCTGACAAAATCTCTCTTTGTCTATTTAACCGTCATCCACCATTACCGATGCGGAATAAATTACAGTGTCAACCATGGACGCATCCCATGTCAAAGTTTTACGTAACTTACTCAATATCTTTCGTGGGCCGGAATAGCGGAAAGTCATGTAAGTTGGCAGAAGGCTATCTGAGACTGAGTTTAGATCGAGAACCGAGTATCCAAAGCCCGGCCGTCGGTATGTTGTGGTCGTACGAGTGTTGAGTACGTTCAGACTGGCTACCATCTCAAGAACCAGCTTTTCCAGAGTCTTAGAATTTTAGTTTTTTTGGTTAGCCCGAGGCTTTATGACTGCTTTGCCCACACTTCCGAAAGGCACCACTCTTGTCCGGACACTTGAAATCAGCTTCTTATTGCCCTGTAGAAGTCTCGGCTATACCAGCGTTTCAGCGTTCAGATTGCGGTTTACCCACGAAAGTTGCAGGTTGTCTACTCATTTTACTCCGTTTCTTTGCCCTGGGCGCTTGGACGGTGTGGATATCCGCGGCCTCTTTCAACGATGTTTCGGCTACCGACAATTTGCCTGGCACCAAGGCTCATTTTCCGGGAGCTTATTTGTTTATTCGGTTTTATTCTTTTTGGTTTTTAGTCTGGCAGTGAGAATTCGTTCGTTCCCCCTTATTTTTTTGGTGCACCGCTCTCATCATGGGTCCTTAAAGAGCTCATACAGCTTTGCGCTTCTTCGATAGGTGCCATGCGGGTTTTTACTATCTTACACACGGTCTTCTACTTTGGGGTGGTTTCTTGCGTGCAACATTTATACCGTGTATTCCAGCAACTCGGCCCGATTCCACCCTATAGTAAGCCTCTTGGGGAAGTTGCCCGTTTGTCTTTTTCGGCAGTTGTGGGTGACGGCAAGCGCTCTCCCCCTAGTAGCAGCAGGAGGCCACTGACTGCATATTTCACCCATAGTTGGTATTCTTCTTGCGCACCCGGTGCTTTGCGTGGGCACTACCAGCAGGGCCGCCATGGCGGGGTTTTTAAAACCGGCGATCTCAGCACCTTTGTACTCTTTTTGAATACCGGTTCTTCGAACCCTTTTCTCTTGAGAAGACATTCTTGTGGCGGCATTCTATCGTCCTACAACCAAACGTTTGACGGTGAAAATTAGTTCGGTAATAACCAGCAAAACATACAAGGGTTAATATCATAGTAACTCCTACTTCTTTTCATATTTTTTTAAATGCCACTTTTAAAATCGAATTGAAAATTTTGTCGTATTTTTTACATTCGGCTACTTTAGTCACAGCCCCATCTCCGTATGCGATGAAAAAAAGTCCTTACTTTGGTTGCCACTTTATTTGAATTGTCTACCACATGTGGCGTTTAGCTGTTGGTGGCATGAATGCCTTGCATGTTTGTCATGCAAGTATTTAATTGTGGTGAATGTGTATGTATGCATTAGTTTTTTTTTTTTTCAAGCAAAAAGTCAACTCAGTCTGGCGGGGCCGTGAGCTTTGTTTTCCCCCTAACTTGTTAAATTATCTTCAGCTGCTGTAATCAACCTTAACTTTGACTGAATGTTGCATGCATCTTGCAAGTTTCGTCGTTTATGAGGTAAAAAAAAGTACTCGAAAAAATTACAAAACAACTGCAATGGGAAAAACAAAAACAACAAAAAAAAGCAATGCATACTTTTTGATGTGCTCTTAAACTGGTTAAATGCATTTAATTGGCAATATATGCGTGTGTGTGTGTGCTTAATTGCATGCGATCTCCGCCCCCTTTTTGATCCTCCTTCTCTTTTTCGTCGTCAGACATTTATTTTATCACTGTAATCTTGCCTCCTTTATCCATTAAATATGCGAGTTTTTTCCGCTTATTTGTATCATTCCATTACGTTTTGTCTTTGCTCACGCTCATTAAAGTTTTTATCGCGTTGGCTTGATTAAATTTATTTCCTTTGCAGATTTTAAACGACTTCTTTGAAGTGAGTGATCTCAAAAAGTTTTTGTATGCTCTCTTTAGGTTTTGCGTCTTTAACGTTTTGTAAGCCATGATACAATGCGTAAGATTTTTATTCTGGAAGCTTGTTGAAATTTAAGGGGTTCGTGAATCCAAGCTCTTCTATTTTGTATTTTTTTTTTCATGGTATCTTAAGACCTTTTGACCATAGAGGATGGATTTGTTGGATAGTGCAAAACGGTTTCCCTTACTAAACTCTCTGTATGCTGTAGCTAAGGCTCGCCTCTGCTATAATAACCTAATGAAAAGCCTAGGTATGAGCGATGGGATCATTTTTTGTGGCAAAAGCTCCTGGAGTGAACTTTGTGTGCTATCATTTGAAACCCATAGGACATCGGTAACCAAGGCAATGGTAAGATAGCAGCATAGAAATAAGACTTTGAAAATTTGTGTGATCAAAATGCAAGTGAAATTGTCTCATTTCATTCATTGTCTGACTCTAATTTCAAAGTCGGTGATATATCACCATTTTACAGCCCATCGAATTTTTTTGGGCTTATCACGGATTACTTCACCATCCGCATGTCAGGAACTAAATAGCTCATGAATTACTGTATTGCCCAGGATAAGAACAGGCTAATCTGCTTTCATTTGCAATACCATTACGAACTGACCAATTGGAGTGGTTCCACAAACTCTCATTGGGTACAACACCTGTTGTCCTAGTTATGATCAGTGTGCGATGATTCTGACATAGAAATCTCCGGGTTTCGCTAGCTCGGCAATGAAACTCCGGTGCTCATACTATCCGAAAGTGTTGCTCTTGTAAAGTGGACAATCTTTCATCTGAAAGGATGAACCACACTCCGTTTGTGATATGGAGCAAAAAGACTGATAATTAAAGTAAGTTATAAGGAAATTTATTTTTAATAAACCCGACAAGTAAACTTAACTTTATAAGTCAAGGTTTTTTATTTGAAGAAAAAAACAGTTGTTTTGTACAATATAGTTTGAAGTGATATGAACTGACGATGTGATATCAACTGTCTTAATGTGATATCAACTGTTCACTTGTAGTGTGACGCAAACATATCTTTCGGCCAATTTCATAGAGTACAGAGTAATGTGATACGAAATATGTATCCAAGTGATATTATATTTGCTTTATATTATATTTTATAATAAGATATCTGGAAGATTGGTTAGTGTATGTTATGAGTGTGTTGCGACTCACTATGATATCAAATTTTCAAATCTATTGATTGAAGCGATTTAATGCATAGTGACATGTAAGATGTGATATAGCGTTGATTTGATATGTTTAACATATGAAATGAATAGTTGGGTAGAGTAACTTTATATGTTAACAATTGTTGTACTTTCTAGTATTGATCATTATAACAGTTTTGAGAAATTAAGGTAAGTGTGATGTGACGCAACAATTTAAAATACCAAACGTGTGAGGTGATGTGATGCGATTCGATATGATATCACATGATGTGATTTTTTCAAATTTTTTTTCGTTATAGTTTATCTACTATGTCTATGAAAGATACATTCAATAGTGCCAGGTTTCCACAAATGTTGAAGAATTCAACTAGGAAGGATGGGATTTGGTGTAACTGTCAAACAAATAGAGTAAATTAACCTTTTCATAATTTTTCTGAAATTTGTTCGTAACTGAAATTCATATATATCATTTATGCCGATTTTCACATCACCAATACCTCCTTAAGGGTGTGAAATCATTCAAAGTATTTTTAACGTGCTTTGAGCATTCGAGCAAAGAGTTCCAATTGGGGTTTTCGAAGTAACAAACTTCAATGTTCTCCATATTTCAGCAAAAGACCTCACAGCTCCAAAACTCATAAAAATTGTAGCCGTTCATCTTGTGAGGAAGTATAACAAGTAAGGAAGGCTAAGTTCGGATGTAACCGATCATTACATACTCAGCTGAGAGCTTTGGAGGCAAAATAAGTGAAAATCTCCATTTAGCAAAATGAACCTCGGGTAACCCTGGAATGTGATTGTATGACATGGGTTTCAAATGGAAGGTATTAAAGAGTATTTTAAAAGGGAGTGGGCCATAGTTCTATAGGTGGACCCCATTTCGGGATATCGCCATAAAGGTGGACCAGAGGTCACTCTAGAATGTGTTTGTACGATATGGGTACCTAATGAAAGGTGTTAATGAGTATTTTAAAAGCGAGTGGGCTTTAGTTCTATAGGTGGACGCCTTTTCGAGATATCGCCATAAAGGTGGACCAGGGTTGACTCTAGAATGTGTTTGTACGATATGTGTATCAAATGAAAGGCGCTAATGGGTATTTTAAAAGGGAGTGGGCCTTAGTTCTATAGGTGGACGCCTTTTCGAGATATCGCCATAAAGGTCGACCAGGGGTGATTTTATAATGTGTTTGTACGATATGGGTATCAAGTTAAAGGTATTAATGAGGGTTTTAAAAGGGAGTGGCCCTTAGTTGTATATATGAAGGCGTTTTCGAAATATCGATGAAAATGTGGACCAGGGTGACCCAGAACATCATCTGTCGGGGACCGCTAATTTATTTATATATGTAATACCTCGAATAGTATTCCGGCCAAGATTCCAAGGGCTTTTGATTTCGCCCTGCAGAACTTTTTCATTTTCTTCTACTTAATATGGTAGGTGTCACACCCATTTTACAAAGTTTTTTCTAAAGTTATATTTTGCGTCAATAAACCAATCCAATTACCATGTTTCATCTCTTTTTTCGTATTTGGTATAGAATTATGGAATTTTTTTCATTTTTCGTAATTTTCGATATCGGAAAAGTGGGCGTGGTCATAGTCGGATTTCGGCCATTTTTTATATCAAGATAAAGTGAGTTCAGATAAGTACGTGAACTAAGTTTAGTAAAGATATATCGATTTTTGCTTAAGTTATCGAGTTAACGGCCGAGCGGAAGGACAGAAGGTTGACTGTGTATAAAAACTGGGCGTGGCTTCAACCGATTTCGCCCATTTTCACAGAAAACAGTTATCGTCATAGAATCTATGACGCTACCAAATTTCGCAAGGATTGGTAAATTTTTGTTCGACTTACGGCATTAAAAGTATTCTAGACGAATTAAATGAAAACGGGCGGAGCCACGCCCGTTTTGAAATTTTCTTTTATTTTTGTATTTTGTTCAACCATATAATTACTGGAGTTGAATGTTGACATAATTTACTTATATACTGTAAAGATATTCAATTTTTTGTTAAAATTTGAATTAAAAAAAATTTTTTTTTAAAAAGTGGGCGTGTTCTTCATCCAATTTTGCTAATTTTTATTTAGCACATATATAGTAATAGTAGTAACGTTCCTGCCAAATTTCATCATGATATCTTCAACGACTGCCAAATTACAGCTTGCAAAACTTTTAAATTACCTTCTTGTAAAAGTGGGTGGTGCCACGCCCATTGTCCAAAATCTTACTAATTTTCTATTCTGCGTCATAACGTCAACCCATCTACCAAGTTTCATCGCTTTAACCGCCTTTGGCAATGAATTATCGCATTTTTCGGTTTTTCGAAATTTTCGATATCGAAAAAGTGGGCGTGGTTATAGTCCGATATCGTTCATTTTAAATAGCGATCTGAGATGAGTGTACAGGAACCTACATACCAAATTTCATCAAGATACCTCAAAATTTACTCAAGTTATCGTGTTAACGGACGGACGGACGGACGGACATGGCTAAATGAATTTCGTTTTTCGCCCAGATCATTTTGATATATAGAAGTCTATATCTATCTCGATTAGTTTATGCCATTACGGATTACCGTTATGCGAACAAAGTTAATATACTCTGTAAGCTCTGCTCAGCTGAGTATAGAAAGGGTTACAGGGGTAGTTGGCCGAGAAGGGACATTCACTTCGCTTAGCAAAAAAGTACTTATTATGGCAGTAATTGTAGTTGCTCCGCTTTGGCTCAATATTAAGTGGATTTTTATTCTATTGCCTGGTGATCAGCTCTAGGTTACTGACAGAACACTTGTTAAGTAAAAGATAATATCTGCCATAACTCGACAGTTACTCGCTTCAATTTCAAACAGCGAATGATTCACTTATTTTCTTAATGCTTCTTGTCAACTAAATATAACTTTTTCTTGACTTCGACTTCATCTCCTCTCTTAACCACATTTAAGACTCCATCCCTATTAATTTCTTTTAATTTCTAAAAAATACATCCGCACCTCAAAAGTACCAATGAATCGACTCATTGAAGTATAACCCAGCTTGGCCAAGAAGTAATTAGTGAAACCCATTTGTAACCACAAAGCCATTGCAAGGGATCGTCTTCCGCTACTTTATATGATTATTACTTGCTTCTCATGTTTACGCTTAGAAAATTCGATTGAATATGTAATTTTTCAAAAAGTCAATTAACATAAGTGACAACGGAAGGGAGCCCACCTAGAAGGAACAACAAGCACATACAAACCAAATGAAACGAAAAAGGTGCTCCATAAAACCGACAAATTAAATGAGCCATTTCGACATTAAAGATTGATTAACCACTCTATGAGTGAAGGAAGGCGTGGCAAAACAAAGCTATAACATACTAGTACTTATATGTTTACAAAAACAATTACAACAGCTTTATAATGTAAGCAGCTAAACGATTATAGGTTTTCTTGTTTTTTGTTGCTTTAACCACAAACCAATGAGCCATTAAACCTTCAAAGGCAAATTACATAAATGTGAGTAATTATCAGATATCAAGTTGCATGTGACGACTACTCATAGTATAAATACGACAGATGTATATACTTATGTATGTGTTATATATAGCCTTGTAGCATCGTTGAGTCTATCAATCTCGTCACAGAAGCTATACTTCTTCAGTAGCTCTAAAAGGCATACAAATTTAAAATATGCAAGATAATCGATGATGTTATACGCACCACCCTAGCTAAACTTACAGGGTGTTTCCTTTTTCTTTATGACTCTTTTTTATTTCCTTTGGTAGTTTTCACTGAAAATGAATATCACATGAGATTTAAGGAGCTCTACGAAACATTTTTTCTGATGAAGCTCACTTTCATTTCAGTGACTGCGAAATATAGAAAAACACCACGGAAAATGACATTTTCATCTGAGGTGATCTTAACTTAAGTAAAACGCTTTATAATGACAATAGCACAGAAAAATCTCGCAAGGTTGCCACCTGTTTTACGTTTACAAAAAAACTTGTTAATTACACTATCACCTTTTGAAGCACCCACTTTATAGACCTTCCTTTATACACAAGCACACATATGTACGCATATCTTTACATAAAGGCATACGTAGAAGTTGAATCAAGCGTAAATGTTGCATGCCACACGTTGACAAGAATATGTATGTGGCACCTTTGGACAAAAGCCTAAGTAGAAGTGTAATAAGTTAAGATGACAAAGTGTTCATGCTAGATTGAAATTGTGCCTGCAGCTTTTGCGTACCTATACTTAGTAAGATCTATTCTTGTTGAAATTTACTTTGTCTGGTATAAAAAATAAATCGACTGCAAGAATTATTGATGAGGTAAATGTTCGAAAAAAGGTTGTTAAGTTTAGCAAGAACTTCACACATATATTATTATCAGTTGGAACTGCGCCGGCAATGCTATTAATTGATTGTGTTAATGATATTGGCGTCTCAAGTCGACAATTTAGTGACATACGTGTTGAAAAAGGTGACAAATGAATTGCAAAATTGTTGAAGCAATGAACTTGCCAGTTGTTGTTTCACGCTATTAATTTAATTTCTTTTTGTTGTATTTTTTTGCGTTTTCAAAGGAAGCATCAAAAGCCTCAAAGTCAGTCAGACACTTTTAGCGCACTGAACCTTCTACCGCGTTAGTACCATTATACCGGCAGTACCTACTACGTTTCTTGGAGCGGACGTACCTCCAATCTGGGGCTGCGTTTCTGTACGTCGCAATTATATATCCAAAGTACCCGTATAAAGTTTTTTTTTTTTTAATTTTTCTTTTGTCCATATGAATCTGGTTTTGTTTCTCAAAAAGTAAATTATATATTTGAGTTTGTTCAAATATTTTTTTTTAAACTAATTTTGTGATAACTTTTTTTTTGTTTTAGTTTTTGTTTTACTTGTTCTTTTGTAAATTTTTTCCTTTATACTGAAATACCATGGTAAATTATATATTTTCATTTTTTTTACTATTTTTTTTATCTTAAAGTTTTTTTTGTTTTAATTTTTCAATTTTTTCTTTTTAGTCAATATGAGTCGCGATTTATTTCTTTTACAGTAATTATTATATTTTTTTCTCAATATTTCTTTAATAATTCTTTGTTTTTTATTTTATTTTTCCAAATTGTGGAATGTGTTTATAGAAAGTAACGAAAAGGCCGATGACTTGGTGAAGGAAGTTGCAGCACTCGATGAATCAACGGGAGACGTGCCAATACGTTTGGGGAAAATCAAAAGGGGACAGGAGTTGCATGTAACTCTTCAAGCAGGAAAGACGTGTATAGAAACACGGGGCTGAGAAATTTTCAAGATTATGCTAATCCTAGGACATAAGACTCAGAAATTTGCTGATATCTCTAAAGAGACAAGATTTAAGGCTCACGATCGGCACTGCTCTCTGGCGTCACATGTTTATAAAATAGAAATACGAGATGCAGGAAGAAACGGTTGAGCACGTTCTGTGTTCGAGTCCTGCCCTCGCCAAGTCAAGGCTCCAGCTACTAGGGGCGACAGAGTTGCCAGGTCTCGATGCGTATGTTAAGGTAGATCTTAGAAAAGGTTCAATATTTTTCAAAAGGGCCGAGTTATTTTATAATGTATGTAAGTCCTGGTACCCAATTTGGGATCTTCCGTTTGATCATCAAACAAGTTTTGACAGCATTATGGACATATTCATCTATGTGAGGTCTTTATTCACCGGGTAGTTCAGCATAACCCACGGTCAACAAGTCTAAGATTGTTCGTTGTACTAAAAAATAACATCCCTATAATATCCCTACTTTACCATCGCTCATATATTATTATGCACTATTTTTCTCTGAATTCAACAGAATGTGTCTTCGGGCAGCCTTTGAACATATCATAAATTCATACGCATCAATATATAATCAAGTTGCCAACATGACCGATAAACTCTACCCAAACCTCTACGGAAACAATGAAACAATTCGTTGACACATAACGCCACTGCAATTGATTTGTATACTTCAATTTCTGAAAAGAGTGCCTCCAGATAAAACCATCGGATGTAGAGTGCACAGTGCGCCAGTGCTTCTCAGGTAAGCAAACCCATCAACAAAGCATATATACTACATAAATAAATGCTTCAAGCACTTTCAACTGTTGACGTAAAACAGGCAACAACGTCTTGTTGCATCCAATTTGCGTATCATTTCTTACAATTCCCATTTCACGAAATCACACACAAACATACATACAATGTGGCAAGTGGCACAGGCGGTTGCCTTAAATCAAAAATTTGCTTAACACATGCGTGACTTCAAGAGCCCAGTTTTGCAACAGAGCGCCAATGCCCCAAACTTTTAAGTTTTTCTTGTTTATTTTTGTTTATTTTTTGTTCACCCACTTCTTTCTTCTTTTCCGACAATGCTCTTATATCATTTTCATGCCATGTTGCATCGTCGCTTTCATTGTGCCGTTCTTTCAACGCATTTACGTAAGTTTTGGGTTTTGTGCAGCGTTTGTCAGTGATCCACATCACATGTCGCACAGCAGGCATTTCTGATTCTGTGATGCTTGTAGTCCACAGCGTCTCGTTCTTCTTCATTTGCAGCGCCAACACTTTGTGCCACATTAAGTGACCTCTGCTTTTGTTTAAATTGTTTCTCTTTCTCTTGGTGTTGAGCTACTTATAACCATGGTTGCCGTTTTCGAATATATGCGAAACCCAATTTAATTTTGGTAATGTTATATTATATGGCTTATCTGGATTATATTTGATGCAAGGATGCGACTTTGATCATACGTATTTGTATGATTATTTTCTCCGATATGGTGAAATAGGATATGAACTAGAAAAAGTTTATTTAAGATGTTGTAGTACAATATCACGCGAAAAGTCGATGTGGTCAGCACTTCAAAACTAAAACTAATATGATATAAACGCTGCACCCATCATTGGTTATTAAATCTCACATTCGGTATTTCTAATTTCTTGCCAAATCATGTCAAAGACCATACTTAACTTAAGTGATGAGGTTTGATCAACTACACCAAAATCGATTATTTCTTTAACATTTTCAGCGTTTTGTCGTGATCCGACAGAAATTGCAAGACAAATATACTAATAAATAAAAGCAAATTATGATATGATATCATCAGCGTTTTGTCGTGATCCGACAGAAATTGCAAGACAAATATACTAATAAATAAAAGCAAATTATGATATGATATCATTTGAGATTTGGTGCACTTTGATTTGGGTTGATCATTTATTATTATTTGGTGTAATATGGTGATGTGAGTGTGATATCAGATGATACCAACTCATCATTTCAAAAATATCACTATTACCGGATGGCGCGATATCAAGCCATATATTCAAACGTATAGGTGATGTACACGATTTTTTCTCATTTGGATTGCCAACAGAGTGACTGAATGTGATGTAATATATGTATTTTCAAATATTTGAGATATTACATCATATGATCAAGTGTAATGTCATATGCCTTTATTTGAGCTCATAACAAATGCACACAAACTATAACATTTTTTATCACTTCCCGTTTTCATAGGATTGGGGTAGATCCCGTGCACAGTTCAAGATATGTTAACTGAGTTTTACGATGCCAGTGTTGCCACATTTCATGCGGGCGGCTTGGGATTTTTTACAATTTCGTACAGATCGACAAAACTTTGTCTAATTATTGTTTCAAATAAGAGAAGCTGTACTGGACGTGGAACACACAAACAAACGAAACCAGATGAACCAATTTTTTATTTTTTTTTAATTGCAGTGGCAGCTCTGCTTATAGCCGTTGTTTAAATGTTTTCTTGTTTCTTTCATAATTTCACTTCTTTTCTTTATTATTATTTTTTTTTTTTTGTTGGGAATACTCCTGTCAAAATATTGCAAGCATTTTCGCAACACTGCAGTTGAACTCGCAAATTCTTCTACGCTTTTTTGCTTTATTATGTTGTTGTTACTGTTTTTTGGTTTATTTGTTACTCAAGTGGTTTTGTTCAGTTTGAAACAAAAGGATTGCATGTTACGTTGAACTGTTGAAACATTTCGGACTAATTGAAATGGAATTTTTACGAAACGTGTTAATGCATTGCAGATTTAAACGAGCTCTTGAGCTTCAATAAGTACATCAGCACAATAGAACGCTGTTGGGTGCTTTGCATCTGCCATTGTTTTGGACTTTGGTTAATAAAATTTGTTCTTTATTAAAATACCAAAAATGTATGTTCTTGGAAACTGTATGAACTAAGAATTATTTTTTTTTAAAGAGAAGAGTGTGCCCTCTTATCGCACCCCTCAGCGGAAAGAGAGATTAAATATGCCGGCCTCAAGGCTTATTTTAACCTAACACAATTTTTCTATAAAATTAAAACCCAACGGAAATTTATAAATATAATTTCTCAGTTAACCAGCTGTTTTATCTCCGTTTCAGAAGAGAGGACATAGTTCTCATACCAAGTTCACCCCTCTCCTGCAGCTAATACATTGCTTTTCATTGAAGTGCACAAAATACTGATCTAAGATTGACTTTATTTATTGAAATTGTTTGAGGAGCAGTCGATATCTTAAATAAATATTCCCCATTTTCTGACCCCGCTCGATCCCTAAAGAACTTTTCCTTCTGAGCAAAGCAAGCTACTCAAAATTATACCCAAAGGTACTACCAACGTTTCCTCAAAATATATTTCCATTGCCAGTCAAGACTTATGTATGATCCTCTTTTGAACTTTCTTCTTGCAATGGTTGGGAGGGGTGAGTGAAGAAAGGGAAAGTGAGTAGGAAGGAGGGGAAAGCGCGAAGAAACTGGGATCCCGACACACTTTCTTAAAAAATGTGCCGCAAACATCTATCAGCCGCTAACAGATTTATTTAATTTATCTTTAATTTATGGCGTTTTCCCAACAATATGGAAGGAATCTTTTCTTATTCCGCTTCATAAAAATGGAAGCAGGTCTTCAATAGAAAACTACCGGGGCATAGCAAAGTTATCCGCTATCCCAAAGTTATTTGAGGCTATTGTTACCCACCACCTAACATTCCCTATTTCCCCCATAATTGCAAGCTCGCAGCATGGGTTCTGTAAGGGCAAATCACCTATCACCAATTTACTAGAATTTACGCAAAAAGTAATCTTTAAAAATACACTTTCTGGGGTCATCAATGTTTCTTCTGGTGTTCCTCAGGGCAGCCATCTTGGTCCGATTCTGTTCTTGTTGTTCATAAACGATGTATCTGGTACAATTAAATACTCAAAAATCTTGATGTACGCAGACGATGTATAACTTTTCAAATCATGTGCCTCGGTTGAGGAACATTCCTTGCTTCAAATGGATTTAAATCACTTGGTTACCTGGTGCAATGTAAATTATATGCCGCTCAATCTCAAAAAATGTAAATTCATGTGTTTTTCTCGGAGAGTTTCGCCAACAGCTTCATATACAATTAACAACTATAGTCTAGAAACTGTAAATAATTTTATTGACTTGGGAGTCATGATGGATTCCAAACTTAGTTTCAATCTTCATATTAATGCTACAGTGAATAAAGGCAAAGGTGTTTTTGCATTTGTTAAACGGTGGTCAAAAGAATTTAACGACCCTTACATAACTAAAGCACTTTTTACAACATTAGTTAGGCCAATATTAGAATACGGCTCGATAATTTGGAATCCGCGTTATCAAGTCCATGCAGACAGTCTCGAATCAATACAAAAACAATTTTTACTATTTGCCTTAAGAAATTTCCAATGGGACTCTTTAACTAATCTTCCACCTTATACTAATCGATTAAAGCTTATCAATCTTCCAACTCTTGCTAGTCGAAGGGAAATGCTTGGTGTGATATTTATGACAAAACTTTTAAATGGATCAATTTCGAGCCCATTCCTTCTGAATGAAGTGAACTTTTGCGTTCCCTCTCGGACATCGAGACACTTCAAACCTCTTCTGCTGAAACAATGTAGAACGAATTTCGAACAAAATGAACCTTTTCGGCGTTTATGCCAAGATTATAACTCTCACTCAAACACATTTGATAGCTCGGACTCCCTTTTTTCTATAAAAAAGATTGTTCTCACCTCTCTAAATTAATGTATAATACGTTTGCTTCTGTTCTCTTTAAGTATTACGCTTGGCTGATGAAATTTCTTCTGTAGCTGAGCAGTCTCAGATCGTGACGCTTGACAAACCGCTGCCCATCAAAGACTCGGCAAAATAAAAAAAAAAAAAAAAAAAAAGTTATTATATATATATATAAATCGATCGCGTGAACAGGATTAGCCTGGTTTCATTGGGCCACTTGAGGGCAGCGCGCTGCCACAACGTCCATTAAAAAAAAAAAAAAAAAAAAAAAAAAAAAAAAAAAAAAAAAAAAAAAAAGTCGTTTGACATCTGTTGGAAAGAATCGACGGGATTGATGACCGTAATACATATACCAACGAACACAAAAATAACAAGTGGCAAGCAAATGAGGACGCGTCAAATAAAAATTTGATAGCGTCAATTTGTATTGGGAATAGTCAGTTATAAACGAGAATATTCAATTGTAAATGCTAGGGAGTCATTTCATATGACACTATAATATAAAAGCGATTTTTCTCATATCAACACCTTCTCACTTAAAATTTACTTTTGTTATTTCCATATGATGCTTTCACATTGATATTTCTTTCTTTACAATTTACAAGTCTTTTGTACAATTAAAAAATGTTATTTCCAACTTTCATTTTAACTATTATCCTTTTCAAATGACGGTTTCTCGTTTGAGATTTCCATTTCTTTATTTCAAATGACGTTTTCTCTCTTCTGAGATTGTAGAAATCAAAGCTTTATAAAACTTTTTTTTCTTGGTTCTTGTTTTTGTTGTTTCTATAGGACTTCTTTTCTCTGCTTAGTCGCCCTGTATGTTCATGAACATAAAGTGGCTTACTTAGCAAATTTCCACTGAAACAACAAACGTTGTCTGGGTCAAACTCAACTCACGCCGGAACTAACTGCCAGCTCCGGCTTTTATTAAAGTCCGTCTTTTTGTATTTACTTAAATTTTGATATTTCTTTAATATACTCAATCACATTTGCTGCCGCGTCTTAATAAATATTTTAGTATTCTTATCACTTTACGCGCTTCATTAATCATATTAAATTGCATGACAATAATTGTTCAACAGCACTTCAAGCGACCAAAATGAAATGCCATTACTGCCGATACAACAAATAGTAGCAAAAAGTATTTATTTGACCCACAGAATTGATTTAACTATTTATTTCTTGTTTCCATGTTAGTATATTTTCTTTAACTCCAAAAAGAATTCATTTAAAGGGTGATTCAGTTTGAGGTATTTTTAGAGCAGTTTTCCTTTTCCTTCCTACACGTTTCTACTCCCTCAAGTCTTCTTAAGTTAATTAACAAAAAATATAACTACCATAAAATAACATGAATTGGGACATTTAAATTATTCTATTTAATTAATTTTGTTTTTGAGTACATTATCGTTTCACCCATCACACAGTACCAACATATATCCCTGAGGAAGACGTGAGAACATCGAAACGCGTATTAAGGGAAAAAATCGTTCTCATTTCCAAGCCGCAAAGCTCCATCAAAGAATTTAAGTAAAAATTTGGCCAAAAAAATTTTTATTTAGTATTACAAAATTAACGAAGGCCTTTGGCATTGCATCCGATGATCAAACTATTATTCACACGGCAACAGGGTTTTAAACTGTTAATCAATTAAAACCCCATTCATTTAATTAGTATTCATTGTAATGATTCGATGTACCGATTAAGCAGAGTTAAGTGCGGTTACTACAACAACAACCACATCATAATCGGCGTATACCCGATGACATTTTTGGCGAAATAGCTGCAGGCCGCATGCTAATTAGATCAACGGGACGCGGTAAAAAAAACTTCCGACCCATTTTAATAGTTCGATTTCATGCCAAGCAAAATACAGGGAAGGGAAAGAAGCAACGTCTAGGCTATTTTACAAGCTCGAAGTCAACTTAAAAGTATAGGCGGTCCTATCACTGCAACTTCTTTTTACGGCTATGCTGATCTACTCAGACGGCTAAGCGGAAATAAATGTACCATCGAGGCTTGTCAGCAATAGTGTGATACCGTTATCCATTTTATTGGGCTTATTTAGGTTCACAAGCAATGAAAGCTATGATATATATGATGAATGTCATATGACGGGTTTTTTAGTAAGAGCATTTTTGTTTCATGAGTCGGACCATTTGATTCCCGGATCATAGAAATATCCCTGGCTACACATACCATACTTCGGATGAGTACGATAGAACTGAACGTGACGAGTTGTAGAGAATTTTAAGTTCCGCTCTCAGCCTGTAGTCTTTTCTTGTACAGATGGCTTCGAAACAAATTCTTGTTTTTGTTTGCAACAGCAAAAAATATCCCAGAAAGTTAAGGGAAGCATTGCGAATGTCTTTTTTGGGACATGAGTCCGGTATGCTTTGGCACTAGCACCTTTTAATACCAGCACGACTTACTCAGAAACGATTTATTGAACCTTTGGATTTTTAGATTATAGTCGCCTCTTAGGAGAAGTCCTTCTGGTCGAAATAAGGTTGCTGAATTCACTGGGTTCAGTAAGCCCACTTTTACTTAGAAATTGTATTTCTAATTCGTCATTATCTATGGAAGTCTTTGCAGCACGTCTCAATATGTAGAAAATCTTCGTACGGTACCTGCAGTATCTAAGCATTAAAATGGCTTTAAATAGCTACTTGGGCGACCTGGGTCGCAGCCATTTCACCTGCAGTAAGAATGGCGAGATGTAAGGAAATATTTAATTAATGATGGAATTTACAGAGTTTGACAGAATTAGTCAAGAGTACTTCGGTCTTGTTATTCGGAAATGGGTAGCATTTTTCGAAATTATATCATCAAAATCGTTCCAAAACCTTTGATGACAGAAACTGCACTGAAGATGGCACAATGCTGAAACCGGTTTGTGTCCAAACCGAATTTGACAAGGGACGACGGAAAATCGTTCCAAAATACATCCTTGATGAAAGATTACACACACACATAATCAACCTGCTTAATATCGCGTAATTCTACTAGACGTAGTGTAGGAAAGCCTGAAGCCCAAAACAAACGAACTGATTGGACTTTATAAGTTGGGATTCAGACCTGATGAATCTATTACTTACCGGATTGTGACGAAAAGTTAAATATTGGAGAATACTCACAATTGATTGAAGTTGGAGTTAACAAGAGATTTAAACCGCGATAGTAAACGCTTATTATTGTATTGAGTCTAAGAGTTCAACAAGTACAAGACGAAGTATTTACTGTAATCAAAGAAAGTATCTGAGCCTTTCTGTATCGACAGTAACTGCCAGCCTAAACTGAGAATCACTATTGTAAATAAGTGCAACTTCAGATGGAGCAGGAAGTTGAAAATTTTACAATTTACTCTTAATAATTATCTCATCATAACTGTGCTGATGAATGGTTCGAAATCGCGGACAATGACGAGAGCAAATGAAATGGCCCTTGGCGTATTCGAAAAAAAATGTCCATAAAATTTGTAGTTCCGATGAACTTTACGATAATGCATTGGATAAAATACCAAGTGTTTCGTTGGCTAGATCATTGAAAATGACGTTTCGGTTCACAACGTATACCTATCGCTACCCTTATACCGAAGCACGGGTAAGGGAATCCAGCACTGAGTTAGGAGACATAGGTTGAGGAAGACTTGTTCAGCCTTGGTACGCAACGACCAAATAGTCTGAGCAGTAGGAAACCTAGGTCAAACTGGCCGTTCCGTGACGGTACCGTCTCATAAACTGAAGAGATTGGTAGTGTTTACTGTAAACCTAAGTATGTCCGCAAATAAATGGCTCACCTTCTATTTTATTAACGCCCACAGCCAAATTGCATGAGACTGGCTTGTTAACCATTCACCCCCTTACACTACCCATTCCTGCTGTAAGCTGTTATCATTTACAAAATCAAGTCGTCGTAAAGACATAAATAAATATGACAATGTTTGGTTGTACTGCATGTCCTTGATAATCGAGTGTAGTCCTAGTAAACTGATTGTGTTCTCTTTATGAGTGCATGTTTGTGCTTTCATTTCATTTTATTTCATTTTCTTTACCATTTGAACATTTATTCATTGTGTTGTGATTTTCTTGACTGCGAGTTATTGTCTTTTGGTAGTCTTGTTATTGTTTTCTTTGTTGTTTTTATCTTTTATTGTTTTGTTTTTTTTGTTTGTTTTTATGGAACATCCGCTCTGATTTTATGTATTCCTTTATACTTTATGTATCTGTTGATATTCCTTTTGTTTTTGTTTATTCACTACATTATTGACTATTCATGCGTTTCATTTATGTTACACACAATCTTTGCTGCCACCATCTGACCTCACTTTAATGGCCGGCCCCACTTTAATCGCATTCCCATGTTTGCTTGCCTTATTTGCTGACATGACGACATTCCACATACGACTTTCGACTTGAACTTTGCAACTCGTGTGCTGCTAGTTACTTAAGTAAAGAAGTTACTTTACATTTCATCACATTAAAAGTTTATGGTCAACTTTATGTATCTATCGCTATCTATTTTGTTGCTTTTTGGTTTATCTTTATGTATTAATTTTCGCGTCACAGCTCTCGAAAGGAGCTAAAGGATCACAGCCTTGCGCTGTAGGCATAGATACCTACTTGAGACATTTTGTGCTCAAACTTAATCTGCTCAGCTCATTAAAGGGAATTTTCATCAAAGTTGTGAATGACTTCTTCCATGAGACATTATAGAAACAAAAATCAAATTTAAAGCTAGAAATGTTAACACCAAATCTTTCTGAGATTCTTATGAAATTGTACCTGGCTTAAATTATGTATGGCCTCGAGAAAGAAAGGAGTTGTATTCCTATACGACAATGTGGCTACAAATGTTCAAACCCCTGTATGCTGTAGCTGATATGTTAAGTGATGTGTTTCAATCTTATCGGCTTCGCTTGGGCCCCACATATTATAAGAACTGCCATTGTATTCTAGAAGCTCAGGACACAAACAGAACCAATATGCATCCCGTTCTACACTCCGGGTTAGGGTAGTCGTATCCCATATGATCTTAAAAGTGCACGAAACCCTCTAGTTTATCTCATTTCATTGCATATAACTACACACTGGCACAAAATTTAAAGATACTCAGTTCTAAATCTAATGGGTTCTTGAAGAGCTTGGACTACTCTCTACAAAGACTAGTCAAAATTGATGTTGCCTTTGCTGACACAGTGGCCCGAAAAGCGGTAATAAAAGATTTCGAATTGAAATCACTAACTCTGGGAACCACAAAAATATTAACAGAAGTCTCCCAAGAATGTGAACTTCATGAATGGTGAATTCCCAGCACCCGAAAAGGATTTGAAGGATCGCAGGATCCCGAAACATGTATTCAATGCAACGCTGTGTTATTGATACAGTTTGTAAGTTTGTACTTTGTGAATAAAAAATAAAATTTTGACTTTTCGATAACAAATTTTTTAGATAAAAAATCGATAACTCCATCGATGAATTTTTAATAGCAAATCCATAGCTTTTTGATAACATATGCGATGAATAACGGGCAACGTTCTGATAACAAGTCGAATAGTTTTTGATAACAAATCGATAGCTCGTCTTGAGCTAGTCGATAACACACTTCTAACAAACCGATAACACGCCTTTAATTTGTCGATAACACACCGATAACCCTACGATAACAAATGATAGCACGCCGCCACCTGCTTATAAAGAGACTCGCAAATTGCCAATCGTCACTTTTCATGCTGCTAAAGCATCTGCCGTTGTCCATAATATTGAGCAGCACTGGCACCCGGAAGACCACTGCTAAAGATGACTTATATACTCTCACAAGAAAATAGCAGAGTTGCTTTTCACATGAGAGCTTATAAATCGTATAGATAAATAGTTGGGAAGAAGTCGAAAATAGTTACTTCACTGGAGTCACAAGCTTTTAGCCAATATCGAATCCAAACCAAAACACTGGGTCCTGATCATTTTCTCAAAAATTTCAAGCTCGCATATATTGGCTAAGCATTTCTTCACATATAAGCTGGGTAAAACCATTTTAGAGAACCCCGAGCTTTTCAATGAACAACGGCAGTACAAAGCTATGAAGCCTTTTTGGCTGTGTCTAGCAGCCAATTTCGAAGCCTCCTTTAAGGCATTAGAATCCAGCGTTATAAAGTTAAATGTCATGCGGAGCTATCGGACCCCGGTAAGGCATCTTAATGTCTCCCATTTCTGAGTCCCTGGGCCCAGCTGTATTGAGAGGAATTAATTTGCTGATGAGATAGAAAGGAAAGGTTTTGAAATGGATACAAGCGAGGCGAACAGCTCCGCACGACCAACGCTAGGTTATCTCCTGACGAAAATCGCGGAATATGAGATTATGGCAGCGCACATACTCTGGACCAACCGCGTTATTGGCGAGGTCTCAAAATGCTTGTGACCATGTTTGATTAGGAAAGGAAATAGCTAAATTTCAATGAGCACAGGTTATTACGCGGTTGCGCCAGGACGAATGTGACGCCACTTAGCGCTTACTGAGGACACTCACAATGGACAAAAATGAATCCGACTGGAAGTGTGGTAAATCCCACGGATGCGATTTCAACTAATCTAAGACCTCTCGGCATCATAATTTGCCAAGTTGGTGTCTCTAGAACGAGGGCCGTCATTTCATAGCACAATTGTGCAGGTTCGATTCACATGCATTGCTTCGCTTTTTCCCTTATTAAATGTGTTAGTCGTCGATGAAAAAGCGAAATAGCAACATCGGAGGAGACTATTGTTTATTTGCTTTATTTTGATTCTTTGGTATTCTCACGTAGTAAAATAATATTTTCAAAGCATATTTACAAAATCCTTCTTTTGAATGTTAGCAAGCAGTGCGTGCAATGTTGCTTGTTAATCAACGACTATTAACCCACTACAACCATAATAATCTTACTAACACAGTCATAGTTTCTAGAAAGAAAAGCAGATCGCCACTGCTCTGGAAAAATCAGGCTTAAGATGTTTATGTTTTCTTCGGGGATCCAATTAGCGTCAAAATGAAGAAGTGACTGAAGAACTTTGCTGGACTTAGCCAAAACTATATACGCCTCGTTGCCAATAAAGTAGAAGAGCTATCTAATTTTTTTTTTAAACTATGTTCAGTTTTTCTTGCCCCAAAAGAAAGTTATACGCACTTTCGCACACTTAAGACTCCTAAATATTTCCTTAGCTAAGCCATTCAATTAACTCTCAAGACGAATAGTCTTAATTGATTACCGTTTCGCGACGGAGCATCAACACTTAGTTGAGATGGAGAAAACCGTAACATCATATTATTCTAGAAATACACTTTCGCTATTTAACCCAGATTAGTGCAACCAGAAGCAATACATCAAGTGTTGGTTGTGCTAATATATCAGTTAAATAATAATCCACAGAATCTCCCTCTCTAACTCTTTCTCTCTCGGTGTTAACTGCTGCTCACAACTATCTTCTTTCCCACCATTCCATCAATGCATATCTCTCTCTCTGAGTCTATACCACGCCCTCCAAACTCTTTAGGTGTGCTACTTGCACCCTCCCTGAGTGAGTGCAACATTTAAGTGTTGTTTCAACAATCCTGTTAATTGATATGCGCTCTGCGGTTAGCATTAAATACAACAACAATAGCACAAAAACAATATACAACTAATAGTTACGCTAGTGCTCCGAGAATGAAGTGCTCCAAAGAATACCTCGCACACGTCCATTCAAGTACTACAATGACTCAAGTAAAGTAAGAGGTAAGAAAGTTTTTCCACTTAAATAAATGTGTGGCAATTAAAACCAAAAGCAAAAATATAAAAATAGCAAAAAAACCTTAAAAAAATAAAACTTTTGTTAAGTTGCATTACTGCTTGGCAAAATAATTGTTGCTAATGTTTCTATTGTGTTATTGTTGCTACTACTGCACTATTCCTTGCAAACATACTTAGCTGTTGATGGTTGGTAATACAGCGCCAGCGCTTGTCGTACACGAAATAGCTTATGCACCGCAAAAATTGAAAGCAACTTGAGACTTTAATTGACTAAATTAGGTCAGTACTTCGTTTGGGGTGCAAATTGTTGTTAGAGTTACAGGCAGATACTGTTGCCTGCGGGAAGGTTGCTATTTTGCGGGGAAGTACTTAGTATGGTTGTGACAAGGACGACCTAAAGAAAAATTACTGCGTCTTGGTTGTACTATGGATGTGTTGAGTGTTGAGCGTAAGTATCTGTAAATGAGTATGAATTTCAATCAATGATGCCACAAAAACTTATCGAGTTTAAGAAACCACCATTGTAAAATGTGTGTAAGATATAGGAAATTTGCAGTTGTGGCATTTATTGCGAGATATCCCAGTGGCAAAGTGCATCCTTAGGTAAGGTTAGGTTAGGTAAAGGAGGAGTGCGTGGGAATTTCGCACACTTCCACTCGAAGACATTTTTGTTCGTTGTGGTTGCTCTCAGTGAGTGCAGGGTGGCAGAACACTCGACTATCCAGATTACCTAGTTGTGGTTCTCACCGACTCACATGATTTCTCTGATGAACTTAAGTGGAAGCGCAATATCCATTTTCCCTACCTCACAGAGAGTCGAAAAACCGTGCGTCCAAAAATCCGAATCGTCGTGTTTTTAGTTCTGGACATCGGCAGGGAGATATTGAATCGATGCTTCTTCTTCCTCAGCCTGACAGCTTCTATAGTGAAAGCTTGTTGGCGTGCACCACCGTTTGAGCATCGGTGCAATAGCGCAACAACCGGTGATGACACCCGAAAGTACTGTAAGTATTCTCACAGCATATTTATCTAGCTTCGGCAGGTAGCTAGTTTCATTCCTATCCAAGCATGACCACTAGACATTCAGACCTCGCAATCGACCCTGTTGGTTCACAGCAAGTCCATTGGCATTATCTCATTTCACTCGCTTATGTCCCTTTCGAAGCATTTCCTGGCCATTTCATCTGCAAATACATTCCCCTAAATATTGCTGTGCCCAGAGACACGACAAAGAGAGACATTGAAATGTTTTATGGACGTCAGCGATACTCAATACTCCACACGATACCCCACTTTATGAGGTTGGATACCAATGCCTTTAAATCGGCCTGGTCGACAGGTCGTGCAACGCTGTCGCCCCGTCCATGCTATTCAATCGCCGTTGCCTTCCCACTGGTACGCTTTCCCATTCCCCACGACTAGTCCTTGTAACAATCTCACTTCTTTCATACGCTGCACCGCTTATTATTCGAATTTTATCGATCGCCGTTATGCCAAATACGCAGCTCCGTAACAAACAAACAGCTGTTGCTGCACCGATATCACCCGCTAACTACTACAACTCGCGGCAGCTGTCAATTGATTAGTCATTCACGCTGTCTTCTATTGTTCTTCAAAGTAGAAGCAATTGCCAAGAAGATCGGCTCACAACACACAAGTCCGCCATACCACCTCTCTATCATGTTTCCTTCACTCTCTTCGTATGTAAATCTTTTAATAAGTGTATTGGACTTTTACCTCAAAAATAGTGTGTGGGACCTTTACTTCATCCCGAGCGAACTAAACTCTTCTTCCCTTCGACAGGCTGGCGGATGTTGTGAAGATTGATCTTTCGCTACTTAAGTTCACCAGAGAATGTGGTTCTTTAAGGATTATTAGGAAGTAATCTGTTTGGGCGAATGTGCATCCACACGGCACTCACTGACGGCTTTCACAATATACAAAATGCTCCCGGAAGGGAAGTGTGGGAAATTCCAGATACGTCCTCTTAACCTAATGTATCTGAATTCAATTTTATTACGTCCCACATATAAAGAGTGAGGTCAATATCAAATATATAACGTGCAATTTTCAGATTTTTCCTCCGAATTGGCTAGGCTGGATCTAAATGTTCTATCCTGACTTCGAACAGCGTCTCCAAGAGAGATAAATTTTCGATGAGATGCCTTTTATGACCCAATTTCACTTGGAGTGTTAGACATACTCTGGTTAGGAGCGATCGCCTTTAGAAAAACGTTCCCTACAATGTACAAGATGCTTTTCGCAGTACTTGAGTCCTGGAACTTCGGTGTGGTAGGCGAACTGGCTTCCTTTATAACATGGTGGCTGCTCAGTCAGCCGTGAAGTCAAAGGCAAGCAAACAAACATTACCTGGACATAACTTCACTTGTACACAACTTATAAAACTAAGAAAGTGAACCTTTAAGCAACAACTCAGCCCGGCTCTAGTTAGTTACTACTTCGAGGTGATATAATATTAAAGATTAAACGGGTCGTATTAATCAGTAAGCTGAGAGCTCTTAAAACCTTAGGAAATAAGAAGGGAAGTCTTACGTTTTCAAAATGTCTCAGTTGAGCTTCAAGCAAATCCTCAGCTATCATAGGTGATTCAGAAGTCAGATCGATCTCATTCATAAATTTGGTATTGTGGGAACTCTCTAGTACATGTCTGAAAGTTGTCCGAAGCTTAAATAAGGCCCAACGGTCCTCTACAAATCTGATATGTAAGGCAGATTAAGATATCGTTAACTGTTCGTTTATAGGTTAAGTTCAAAATACTTAGTTGCTAATCGGACACATTATTTTTTAAACTTTGCCACATTCCTGGCTCCTGGATACTCAAAGTAGACGTCATGCTGTTAAGAAGACCAGCCTTCACGTCTACCGGAACGAAAATTATTAAGAGCTGATGGAAATTTGAATGAAGAAAGATGGACGAGATAAAAGAGGCGACTTGGATTTGGATTAGAATTGAAATTTTCAGAAAGATTAAGTATGAGATTGGACCTGAGGACAAAATTGAGATTGACGTAGGGATTAAGGTTGACATTTAGATCGAATAAAAAATTCAGATTGAAATCACGATGATATTGATACTAAGATTGACAATGAGTTTAGGATTGTTATTCTAAACGAAATTTGGATTTGCACTGAAACTTATTTTTAGATTGATATTAAGATTGATAATGAGATTGGGATTGAGATTAATTTTGAAATTAAATTTGATAGTAAAATAAATATTCAAATTAAGATTGACATCGCAATTGATATTGAAATTAAGAGTGAGAATGTGATTGAGTTAGAGATTTAGATTGATATTGAGAATAATTTAAGGTTGACATTAAAGTTATAATTTAGATTGACATTAATATTGTTATTGTTGAAATTTAGATCGAGATTAAAATTGCGCATGAGATTGGGATTGAGATTAATATTGAAAATGAGTTTGATAGAAGAAAGTTCATATTTTAATTGAGATTGAGATTGGTTTCGTGATTTAAATTTAAATTGAGGTTGAAATGAGATTACGATATTGATTGAGATTAAGATGGAGATTGAAATTAAGATTGAAATGATGATTAAGATTAAATTGTGGTGGGTGTTGGGGTTGAAATTGAGACTGCGACTAAGATTCAAATCGATGTTGAGACTAAGTCTGTCATGTAGATGAAGTTGGAGACTAACCTCCTTTGAATAAGTATAGACGGCGCGAGAAACCAAAGAGAAATATGAGGAAGCTTACTTCCCTATGGGGTTATTGATATATGCGAAACTACAACTGCAACAAAAAATAACTTATGTGCCACTATATCAATCTATTATTTACTTATTAACTGACAAGTATCTATGCATCTTAGAAATCATATTCCTTTTGCACTGATACATGCAACATTTTGGCACAGATTTTTGGTAGCATATTTGTTGTTGCCCTACAGACACGGTATGTCTGCATCTGGCACACACTTAAGTGGTTTATTTAAAAGTTGTAAATTTTTAGTTTAAAATGCAACTTTTGCATCTTTTGAACACAAACCAATACAAGTAAAACTTTAACAGGGCTGCACTACTGAGTTTCGCTAAGCTGCGCATAACTGCTCGCTTTTCTCAAAGGTTAGGGCTTCGCTCACAATTCACGCAGTGAATGCCTCTGGCGTATATTCAGTGCAAAAACTTGCTTTCAGCGTTTTGATCGTACACAAAATAAGCCCCCATACATACAATGGAGTTCCACCAACGCTGTGCACCACTGAACTCGTATATGTTACTGCATTAAGTTTTGCTGCAATCAATTTGTTGTTGTGCTATTTCTTCCCAGTTATATGTTTTTGTTTATGTTGCAAATTATTGACTTATAATTTTGCGTAAAGTTTTACAGCGCCTGGTTTGCTAGCTAAATTGTTATTGCTTTTCAATTCCCTTTCAATTAGCGATTTTATAAAGCAACTTCAGCGACCTCGTACTTGCGCAATTCAATTTCTGTACTTTTTGTGCTCACAATATTAACGATGAAGTAAATAAAAGTTAAATTAATTTGATCAATATTTTAGCAGAGTTTGCATGCAAAAAGGTCGTCAATTATGTTAATAAATATTCAGTGAACATTCACACAATTACTCATTGATTATGGTTTGCTCATCCTTTTCTTCACATTTTCTTCACATCTATTTAATAAATTTTCTCATCCAAAAATCCACTCACGTCTCTTCATAATCTCAATACTTTGTTGTGCAGGCAGTAACAAGGCGTTGCTTAATTGGTTGATTGCAGAGGCTGATATTTTTTAAAAGCAAGCTGCGCATGCGCATATATATTAATTACTGTTGGTGGTTCAGCGAAATATTTTCTACAAGCAGGTGCTATGTAGGCAAAAGTTAATATATGAAGTGCATGTCAAGGTCGATTCTTTTAGGAACTATCCGGACGTTGGCGTTAACAAATATCCCCCAAAACTACAGAGCACCACGTCACTAGTAAAATCTTGCCATTGGCGCGTCCTACCATCGTAAACTTATTCACTAAGAAAGAAAAAAATCTTCTCTTTTAATTTGCGCCATGCTCCTTTTATATTTTCCCTGGAAGTTGGTGGGATAGAGTGTTTCTCAAACCATTCCCAAGTGGCGACCACGCTTAGCAAATCTGTTTATATAGAATTTCATGTTTCCTTTCCCGGGACTTGAACTCAGCACCATTGGTGTGATAGACAAACTCGTTTCCCTACACGGTGGCGGCCGCAAGGGTTGAGGTAAGTTGGTCTATAATAGTTATAGTTATAAGAATAACCTATAAGAATCTGAAAGGATAAAGTTACTTTCAGCTCTAATCGCAATTATTACGTTAGGTGGTGAATCCCATAATAAACGGATCACGCCCTATCACAAGGAAAGCACAACCTATTCATTGTGCACCTTGATACGCTGACAAAAATATTTAGTTTGCTGGAAGACTGAAAAAGGACTTGGGCACAGTTAAAATATAAGAAAAGCACCCTTAATCAAACAGGAAAGGACAAACACAAGTCCACATAGTTCCACAGAAATATCTATCACAGGATGGATTTCTTAATGAGTTTAGGAGGAGTTTCAGGATATACAACATCCTAAGGGGGAGCGTGGTTAATAAAAGAGGATGGCAGGTTAGGATGGTTAGGTAAAGGATGGTCAGGTGGCAGTTGTCCTGTTGAAGGTCAGCTCACCTGGACACTGAAATTTTGGTCCGTTTTTTTTTTACCAAGTACGTACTCTAACGGTGAAACTGATATCCAGGCATTTGGCGAAGCCGACCTTGAAAATTACTTCCGGAGAGTCGAATACATCCTGACCGAAATATTAATGCCTCCTCTTTACAAAAGTTGGGCATCTGAGCATAATGTGATTGGATCATTTCACCACGTCATCCTGCTAACAGCTAACACAGCTGGCGCTATCCCATTGCGCAATTCCCAATAAAATTTAATATATGAGCTTTTGTAAACACTAAAAGCTCCGCCAAGCGCTACAACGGAATAACTGGCCATAGGGAACTTGACGAACGGTAATAGGATGGCACTGACATAGGCAGGGGTTAAAATCTATACAGATCTATTAAAAATACAAAAAAGATGGAGCTGTGCTTAAATATAGTTATTTCAGCAGCCAGATCGCCTTTCGAATTCATTAAGTGCCTTTGAAGTGGAAGTCAATGTGATAGAAGAGTTGCATAGACTCGGCATTTTAGCTTGCTTACACTATGATCTCGAGGCTCTTAGTGCTGTCGGAAAACGGTACAACAGCCAAAGAGAGTGGTTGGAATAAATGCGTAGCACCAGTGTCCATGCAACTTCCAATGCTGTTACGGGTTTCTATAGTTTAGGTATGCAGAAGAAAGTAGCACAGCACTTCCCCTTTGTGCTCGAGTGACCCTTTTATTTCTTGGAAGACCGATGGCGATAACTAATATCTCCTATTCTATAGGGGCCGTTTCAACATGAAATCTTTTCACCCCCTTTGGAAGATGACTTCGATATAATCTAAAAATTGTAGCATAGTCTAACTTTAAGCTGTTTGGGTAACGAGTCAACTATTTGCAGAAAATCTCCAGAGGCATGTGTAGTTGCCTAGGAATTCTGCCAGGGACCTGTAGTTTGGTTGCAGTAAGAGACGAAAGCCTGTGCGACTGAGTTATCGGAAAATTTACGATATTTCAAGTACTCCAGGAGAACAGAAATCGCCTGAAGTGTTTTTCTAAGCCAAGCGCACACATTACATTCTCTTACTTAATAGCCGCCTTACAGTTTATATGGTTATGGCAATCCAACAAGGCTACAAAGTCGCTTCTTGGTTGTGCTAACTGTCGCCAATTGGTCACACCAGGTGAGTTTAAGTTGATAAACCATAATATCTTTTCCTTCTAAACTCTCTAGTAGGCTTTTCTTAGACTCATTGCATTCTTCCGGTGTTTTATATTTTCTTTGGAAAATTTAAGACATAAAAAAAAGAGTTCCCAGTCCAGAACAGTTAACTCCTCATTATTAAGTCTTAGTGTCATTTAGTCCCTCTCTACACAACCGAAGTTAATGCATTTCCACATCCTTGTGCAAATTTATCACACACCCCGTCTGTGGCTGTTTCAGCTAGTGGGAATCTGTCAGAGACGCATCTGACAGCAATGCACCCAGCTTATTGCAATACAGGGTCGACGTTCCACGTCTTGCATTACTAAACGTGATCGTACTCGGACGTAGTTCATCAAGAGAGAACTTAGAACTAATTTAAGATTAACTTTAAAATTAAACACGCTTCTGTTACGGGAATACCATATTCTATGACATCTAATGTGAAAGGAAGTAAGTTTGTTCGTCTTTCCTCTACAAAAAAAAACGACAGCTCATAGCCCTGATCTGGTGTAGCTAAAGAGTTGTTATTTTGCTTCTTTTTACAACCCATCTATGAGACACACTTATTACATACGAACGCGATTTCTGACTTACCGCCCCCAAAAATCTTGCTGAGCCAAAAATATGAATTCACCAGCTACAAAACCATCATTAATGCCAACGAAGCGCAAAGATGTGCTGCAACATTAAGGAGCAACCAATTCATAGCACGAATTCACATTCCTACGTACTTCAATACAGTAAGTATGAGTATTTATAATTGCAAAGTATATCTGTTGCACGATCAAAACATATAATTTTTTTCGCAATCAACCTCTTTTCTCGCTTTAATCAAAAGCAGCTGTGGATGAGGGGAACCAATCTAAAACAAAAACAATAAACGTACTCAATAAGCAACAAAAAATTTAATTTTTACTTTCATCTTTTGCAGTAAAAAAAGAAAATAAATATGTATGAAGTGTTCAATTGTTGAGTTGGTGCATAAAAATAAACGCAAACTGCACCACAAGCAGCAGCCACCAACAAGCCCAGTCACCGGCGACACAACATCAACTACGGGCAAAGCAAGAGTCTCAGCAAAAACAGCGCCAGCATTTAGCATCGAAAACCGTCAGCTATCAGCAACATCCCGTCATCGTCAAGTGGAACGATCAACGGCACGATCGGCGCGTGCAATCATCGACAACGATCAGGAATAACTTTTTATACCTAGCTGCGTTCATATATTGTGCTAAGACTTTTAAAAATGTCAGCTGTTTCGTCAAAGTTGTTTCTCTTACATGAACTATTTAGGGAATCACGCCACCTGATGATTTGGCAAAGGGAGGCGCAATCCTCGATGCCTGTAGCGTGAACACATCAATTAGATGGGGCGAAATAAAAAGAAGGTAAACAGTCAAGATTTGGAAACAAGCTGAGCTGAAAATTGCTCAAATGTGAAGTTCTTACGATATTAGTCTAGCAAAGTTGCTCTTATCATTTAAAAGAAAGACTGTAGACTCACGATGGGTATTCTTACTGGCGTCACATGCTTTTAAATAAGGTATCGTCAGTAAAAGCAGATGTAGGAAGTGCGGGTTGCAGGAAGAAACGATTGCGTAGGTTTTGTATACATGTCCTGCGCTAGCTAGATTATGACCACAGCTATTAGCGGTGACAAGCAAACTTCTGGTACACTATGGACTCATTCATGGACTGGAGCTAAGTAAGAAATCATTTCTAGTTTCGTTATTGACGAGGTCTTTTCAAACATGGCTAGCTGTATTAAACTGGCCATATTTTGTGGATGACAGGGTTTACAGCAGAGCTTATCAACACTCAAAAACCGAGTACTCGGATCTATGCACTGGAATGGTCCGGCTTTTACGCGGGCTA
This sequence comes from Eurosta solidaginis, assembly GCF_040869045.1. NCBI lineage: Eukaryota > Metazoa > Arthropoda > Insecta > Diptera > Tephritidae > Eurosta > Eurosta solidaginis. The sequence goes on from NC_090320.1 coordinate 17,234,324, forward strand.
TAATTTAATTAACTCCGTTTAATTTGCCACGTTCTATTTGTACGTTGGAATTTTTTGAAACGCTCATGGCTTGCAACTTGCTGCAGAAGTTCACTAAGGGTCGTTTTTACCAGCCCTTAGTCAATACAGGAATAGGAAGTAGACAAGTTTTCGGCAGTCCTTAAGATATTGTGTGACTGCTAGCGAGATTTGGCTTAACGAAAACATCTTTTGACATGCATAATAAGTCCATTTTGCTTCGATTGGGCAACCGATATTTCAACAGATTTTCTTGAATCGAATGCTCATCAAATCATACTTCTTAGTTACCACATTAGCTCATCCTAGCTTTTTTAGACTATGATTCTCAAAGCCAATACCTACTTCGTGCGTTCTATGCTTTGCCCCATGTGAGGTTCTAGAACATGAGATGACTAAGAGCTCTATTATTGGAGTCAAAAATTATATTTAGGCTTCTTAAGTCAGCCACACGAAGAACAGCCGCTAAACCGCAAGATTGAAAATCCCTCAACTCGGCACAGTTACTAAAGTTTTCTTTTCGATGATTAGCCGCTATAACTCTGTTGAATAGTACATTTTTGGCCGTCATGCCGCAGGGGATGACAGGGATCTTTAAGAAGAAGAAAAAGCTTTCTGATTTCGATGCCACGATTTATACAGCAAACAGCGCAGGAGTTATGTTATTTCTTCAACATTTGGTATGAAATAAAAATGTCGGGTTTTCGTAACTAGATCAGTTTCCGTCAGAGGTTCAGCCTGCCAAAATAAATTTTTTTAGGTTAAACATCGAATATTTTGAGCGTTAACTTCCAAGAAACCAAAGCATTCTTTAACAATTAGAATCTGCTAGCCCTTACTTTGATTTTTCAAAATTATTCGACATTTAGCTTACCTCGTTTTTCTGAGGGCCGGAAAGGAAATGAAAAGAAATGCGATCGTTGGGGATATCTTATGTGTATCCGGAATACTATCGAACGAGTTCTATGCCTGCAGATCTGCTATTACTGAGGTGTTTCGAAGCCGGTCACAAAAAAATACACTTTATATAGCTCACAGTTGCTCTCCTCTCTAACCCCTCGTCTAAGAAATTCCTTTCCCTATTTTTCACCACTTTCTCTATTTTCCGTTCTTGCTCTCCTCTTTAAGCTCTCGCCTATTACTACCTTTCCCTTTTTACTCCCACTTTCTCTATTTTCTACCCTCTTTCATTCAAAGAACCCCTGCCTCCTCCTTTCCTTTGTTTTTTTCCCTCGCTCACACCCTTCATCTTGCTGCACAACCTTTTTGCCACTCACATTCCCACTCTTTATCCTTCCCCCTCTCGCTTTTATTTATCCACTCTCTTTTTTCTCTACTGTAATACAACAATAAACTTGCATATTTCTCAAACCTCGTCCCCCAAACCTCTGATACACATGCATTGCATACATTTTTAAATCCTACAGCTGAGTATATAAACTTCATATTTACACACATTGAAACCGTCTTACTTATTCTTGTTGGTTATTCGCGGAGCGCGTTGCATTGCTGAACCGGCGCGTTAATTTGCGCGCGCGAAGGCGTTTACCAATTTAAATTGATTTGAACGAGGAAACGTGCACGAATGTGCGCGAATAACGACATACAAGCTTATGTACATGCACAAGCGAGTAAATCTAGTACTATATAGTACAACATACATAACTTTTACAGTCACTGTAGTTTATTAAAGCATACACCAGTAATCAAAAGCATTGCACGATGCATGAGAAGAAAGCCAAAGCGCAGAAAGAAAATTAAAAATTATATAAACAATCAGAAATGGTCATTAAAAGTTTTGAGATCAAAAAAATAGATAATCAAAGAGATAAACTAAGTGGGCGTGTGCTCACGTCGATTGGTCGTTCGGTCGGTAGGATTTAATGATTATAATTTTTGGGTGCAGTCAGGTAGGTCCAATTGCTTATTTGAGCGTATGTGAGTTCCCAGTTGGTTTTTTGAGGCTCTGACGAGTCTTTGTTTTATTACTTGATAATGTAAACGGTGGGCATGTAAAGATAATAATTCATTGCGAAATGTTTGTTTGTGAGTATATTTAAAAATGAGGTTACGTTGCGCCTTTAATATAAAGCACTTTGCAAAAATTCAATAAATATTTTGAACGTATCTTCTGTTGTTTATTTGGTAGATTTAATTAAAGACTTGAACGCAAAAATTGTTGTATTACATTTTTCTCTAATAAGATTCTTCTTGACTTAATTTTCTTAGAAATTGCGGCTTTATGGTGCCTCCATTTACAATTTAGTAAATTTTAGTGGCATTGTTTTGGAGAGGTTTTGTTCAAGATACAAATCATGAATCAGGACTAGCTGTAGAAAATTGCAACTTTACTCAATAAGTACGCAAACACAAAAATTATGTATGCGTGTAAGGATGTGTACTTTTGGAAAAATTTGGAAAATACGTACCTTCTACTCTTCACGCCCTATCAAATAGTACCCAGTATATGGGACAACCAATCAATTATAAATTCAGCTAGAAAGTGTGTATGGAGAAGCAGGTACGGAAAGCTTACATTTCTTAGTTCGCCTGCAATTCGACGTTCGGTAAGAAATGGGGCCTCAGACCAAAGATAGTGTTATGGTGCGTACAGTGCTGACGTATTGCTCTATAGTGTGGTGGGAAGCACTTAGTAAAAACAACAATCTCACCTACAGCAAGTTATTAGCACTTCGTCTATTGATGCCATCGTCCGCAATGAGATGCATTTTCACTGAGAAGATTTTCATGGCAGAAATAAACTCGGAGTGTTTGCCAAATCACTGCCGAGGGCCATTCCTGCTTAGAAAACTTTTTCTGATTGAAACGACTTTTTTCTAAAGTTTCGATGTTCTTTTGTCCGCGACTTGAACCCAGAACATTCGCTGTGGTGAGCGGAGCGCACTCAAAGACTCAGAGAATCGGAAACTCAGAGAAATTATGAGCTGGAGCTGTACACAGAAAGGGCATAATAGGGTCCCTAATTTACTTATGGTGGGTGCTTTTTATACCGAAATAGATTATTATTTCCGTAAATCATCACACAGGTACAATAGACAAACACAGAGCAACAAATAAATACAAAACAATAAACACAGTAAAGCAACAAACCCACAAAGGAGGTCAAACGACTAGAATTACTGAATTTTACCTGTCTCAGTCAGCCACACAAATCGATCAGAACACACAGCACATACACATAAATATACACAAACATCCATTTTGGCAATACCCTAGCAAGTGTAAATACAAAACAATAGACAACAGCAGATCAGAACGAGAATCGACACTGATGATGACACAACGCCGAAACCGGTTTGTCTCGAAACCTAATTTGACAAGGGATGGCGGAAAATCGTTCAAAATCAACAAAACAAAATAAGTCCGCAAACTGCAAATAATGGAAAATGGGTGCTATTCCATTTAATAACCGCATACAAAATGCACTGTGTGTGTGTTGAATTTACTCGTATTCTCTAGAGATTTTTGTGTCATAAAAACTATCGTCAAACTGTAGTGAATTCAGGCAACGTTCTCGCGATGTGGCAAGCCTGCAAGTTACTAGAGGTATGGAACAAAACTGGAAAGGTCTACCTTTTCTAACAGCCAAGCAGTAATTAAGGAGCTAGCTGCAACATAAACTAGCTCAAACTATAAGGGACATTAAAGCAACTTCTAACTGCTTTAACAAACTCTCTAGGAATATACATTACCTGGGTTCTCAGGCGAAGGGAAATCGAAGCAAATGGCGGATGAACTTGCACACAGGGACTCTGTGGCAGGAAATGAGGGAACAACCAGTGTCGAAGTAAACTTATCCAAGTGAGGAATTCGGAATTTTAAAAATTACAATGCTCAGCAAAAGTGGAAGAACACTACGAGTTGTGCAATTTCAAGAGCAGCATGACCAGGCTACAAAGAAAGATGGATAAGGAGTCAACTGGATAGATCCAGAGCCGACACCCATACACATATATATAACGTTCTGCACTGTTCTGCACAAGAGACGGGCATTCCGAATAATGCCCACTACAAACGTTGTAAAGACGTAGCTGCTTAAGAGACTGTCGACACTTTCTAAGTAAATGCCCAGCCTAAGATGCTTCGAAAGTTCCGTTATGGAAAATCTGGGTAAATAATCGGAAAAAAATATTCCAGATATTCTTGATTATGCAAATTGGGCTGATTGTAGTACATATATGTAGCACTCAGTAGACTCAGAAGAGGTGTATGGCATCAACGTAGATTTCTTTGGAGCAATATATCGAGGTATAAGCAGTTATAGCGACCTTCTTTTATGAAAGCAAAGCCGCTAATTGAGGCATACACAACAAACTCAGAATGAATGCTGTGACCCAAACAGCGTTCTTGATGGCTAAGCAAACATTGATTGATATTTCATGAGATCTAATAAGAGATATATATGCCTTACCTTAAAATGTATTTTGATTTTGTCGTTGTGTTTGTCAACCAATAGCTCTTTGTTTTCTACGTCTGCTTTGCATATGGAACATGTGCCGTATTTTCCACCCATTGAGCCGCATCTGAAACAATACATAAATTTTGAAAAGAGAAGTATGTTTCGTCTTACAGAGAATGAGTAACAGTTTTCAGGACAAACTTATTCTGATATCTGCCTAAGTCGATCAAATCGTGAACAAAATCTTCGTGAAAAATGTGGCTGTTCAGGGTCTTACGTAAGCAATTGGAGACCAGTCTTCTGCGTCACTTGAACCTGAACATGTTTTTGGTGGCAGATCTCTATTTTGTGATGTAAGTAATACCTTTATAATATCTAATGGTAAATAGGAGTTCATTAACCCTAGTGAGATAAAGTACGTCTGTGAGACGTACGTCGTTTTAATTTTGCTCTCAGTCTCCCACAATCGTAAAGAGAGAATATTCTCATTCTCAGTTTTCTCAGCTACCATTACCAGCTTGTCAGTGGAGGTGTTTTTCCGTAGTAATTTTTTTGTTTGCTGAAATATATACGATTGTTTTTAAAAATAGGTCTAAGAGACGTATCGTTATCTTTTACGTGACTACAAATTTTATATGAAATTTTTGCCTAAAATGGTAATTTTAGCTAATATTTTTTTAGGTATAGTTTAAAACAGTTAATTCATTCAATTGAAGTACAAAAAAATGTATCTTATTTTAATTTTTTTGCTATAAACTGAGGTCGTTCGAAAGAGACTGATTTTTGTAAGGACAAGTCCAAGACAAGTCAAACTTAATTTTTAATATATTAAAAAAACAACATTTTTATTTAAAAAACATTTAAAACAAGTGAATATATATCAAATATATGATAAAAAACAAAACAAAAATGTAAGTTTTTTTATATCTTTAGGGTCCTTAAACTTGAACACATCTCTCAGACGTACGTTATCTTCCTAGGGTAAAAAAATAACGTTATCTTTCTAGGGTTAATATGGTTGGATAAAGCTAAACTGAAGGCTTAAGTTTGAAATCTTCATATCAGTTTTAATATCAGAACTGTAGCCCTATACGTTTGAAGGCGATAAACTCTTTGTTGGCTTCCTGACATATTTTGATTGTCATTTCATAGAGCCCGCCATAATTCTATTATTTGACCAGACACTTGGCAACTTAATGCATGGGCATAACTGGACAGTACAGAAGTATGGTTCAAATAATCAGATTCTTTTCCATGAAGTTATTTCGACGGCTAGTTGATCTTCTCACCAGATCTGCTACAACTGCCTCATTATTTGCTTATCCAATAGGAGTTTTCAGATTGTTGTTGTTGTAGCTGTGTTTCGCCTCATCCAATAGGTGCGAGCACCCATTAATTGTCATCAATGTACTCTAACGGGAGTTTGAGGAAACTTGCGATTTCAACAGGACTAGTTAGAAGCTTGGATTCCACATTTCAACTATAAAGTTGGCTGGTGTCATGTGGGGAAACAATACAAGCGGGACATACATGGGGTATGTAGGGGTTGATTGCAGATAAGTAAGAGCTTTACCTATTACAGTATCCACATAGCAGTTGAACCAGGGTGACATGTTGGGTTGCTTTCCTCAACTGCGAGCTTGGGATATTTGCCTTTAGAACGGGATATCCTGGGCAATCCCTCGCATAGCTGAATACTTAAGTCCCGGATTTCTTTATAGGGCCTATATAGATGACTTCTTAAGTTTCTGCGAGGTCTCTTTAATCAGATGTTTGTTGGGACGCCCAGATTTCTGGCTTTTCCGCAGAAACTGTTTGGCATTTTTTCTCTCCTTTATAGGGAGTATTCTCGCCTCACTCAAGGCATCCCGTGGCAGTTCCGAGCTCGGTGGTTTGACAGGTCTGCAGTCTCTGTCAGTGTGTTTCTTTTAGGTTCGGCGACCATACTGCTACCGCGTAGCATACATACAGTTACTTTACAGGTGGTTATGAGTGTTTCTTTATCCTTGCACCAAATGCTGCTGCCAAAGACTGGAGTATTTTGTTGCGGCTCTGGACGTTTAGCAAATTTGCGGCAGCATGTTTGCCAAAATGTAGATTCTGATTGAAAGTTACACCCAGTATTTTTGGATGTAAGATAGTCGGGAGTATAATGTTGTCGACATGGATGTTCAAAATGATCGACATTTGTTTTGTGTTTCAGCTTCTGGATGGCATATTTGATAAAGCATTTTGACCAAAATTAGTTTCTTCAGAAGAGTGACTTGCGAGCTGTAGAAATAATTATAATATTCCTGAAATTTCTTGTTAGGATAAAAAAGGCAGTAAATCCACCACTTTTTCGGTCATAAAGGGAAGTAAGTTCCATTATTCCACTGAATTGATCCTGTCATCATAAGTTTGCCAACCATAGTGGACTTCACTTCCTCTAAGTGATAAAATGCTTGGCGAGCTCGCTCAGTCTCCCACAACATGTTTAAATTAATGTGGATAATTTGGCAATAAACCAATGCCATGTCAGAAGACAACAGCAAACGTCAGCTCAAGTCACTCACTCAACTATGTAGTTGCCAGCATCTGATTCATACAATTATAAACTCTTCTTTAATAAGTGAAATTTTATGGTATTTCACTAACATTTCAAATTTGTTGCATGCCACAAACACCCAAAAAATACTGAACTATTTATGGAACTTCAAAAGGCTTGCCGCCTAGGCAGGAAACCAAAACGTGACACATGCCCACCTATACATATTGCACCATAAAATCGTATGCAGCGCACAAATAAAATATATTGTATGCATTGAGCGGCTGCTGCACATTCGAGCTTGCAACAAATCAGCAGAGCGACCACCTGACACGTGCAGTATATAAACAAATGCAGGTTCTCCGCCTCTTTTTTTTTTGCGTTTTTTTTTTTTTTTGGTAATTTATTAAATGAGTCTGAAAAGAATACTAACTCCGCCTCTTATATTCACCTGCTGCTAGGCTTTCTTATATAGAATGCCAAACTCTCATGTGCTGTTCTCATTGTCAATTTGTAATTTAACAAAATTTCTGTTCACACAGCACAGTGAAAGCAACGCCAAGTGGGATTTCCTTGTGTTGCATTGCCTGCTGCTAAATCCTGTTCTTTGCTTAAATAACACAGGTCAACAAGAAAAATTTTTTTTTTGTACATGGGTTTTGGTCTATATATTCGGATTCTATGTTCAATTCTATAAAAAAAAAAGTGCAGTTACGAATCAAAAATATTTGGTTTTGTAGAAGTTATAGCGATTTGAAAATTTTGCATGTTTGCACCAGGCTAATGTAGGTCCTTTCGCGCTATTTCGGTCGATAGAGGGCGGCGGGTAGCTACCTGATGCAGCGATGCATCGAAAAAAGATCAAGTTAAAGCACAACATACTGATCTTAAAAAAAAAAACCAAAAAAATTTGGCTGAGAAACAGTAAAAAGGAGATAAAAGGTCCAAGATACACATGATTTTAGGTAGCTTTGGCAATTCGTTAAGTACATATTAAGAAACTCATCGAATCTTTCACTGACGGATTGGCAGGCTTAGCAATAGAGCACGCCAGCTAGTTGATAGCGTTTTTGTAAATAAAATTTTGTTTAAGAAGCTGTAGTTTCTTGGGTCACTTGTTGAGGGCGACACTATGTTTTTGCATATCACAGAGGAATGATGTCTTCGAGAAGTTGTAAACGAGCGGCTAATTCGTTTTGCTATATATGTGGCGAATGTATTAAATGAAGACAAAAAAAGTTTGATTTTACTAAAAACACAAGGATTTGCGAGACCTAACTAGCCTACTTCGGTCTACCTGTTAAAAACTAGGACAAAAATGGGCTCCACATGTTTCATGTAACTCTTGCAGAAGCATTCTGGAGGTAAGTTTATTTTCTCTTTTTTATTGTACTAACTGTTTCATATATATATACATATATATACATATATATAATTGCATAATAACTGAAATTGTTATGAAACGCTTTACGTTTTATTATAGTTGGGTACCAGGGTGAGAAAAGAGCCATGAACCACTGAAAGGGAAACGTTTAAGGAAAATAATATATCCGGAGCTACCATCGACATCCGCTCCAGTACCACATTCGGAACAAAATCCTGTACCTGATCCACCTGTGTTGGAAAAGCAACTTTTCCCTCCAGTCAGCTTTCAAACACCGAGTTCATCTGCATCCATACATTCCGAATTTGTTCCTCAATTTGAACCAGGAATACTACATCTCATCAACTCTGAAGATCTCAATGACTTAATAAGAGACTTAAATCTATCAAAAGACAAAGCAGAGTTATTAGCATCGCGGCTTAAACAACGAAATTTACTTACTTCTGATGTTCGAATATCTCGTCATTAAGAATTTTCTTTTTTCTACAGTAAGAAGATGGACTCTCTTTTTGCTATGACGTGAAAGGTTTATTTGAAGCAATTGGTATTCCTTGTAATACAAATGAATGGCGCCTCTTTATCGACAGCTCAACAAAAAGTCTAAAAGCAGTTCTACTACACAATGGGAACAAATTTCCATCTATTCCACTGGAACATTCCATACATCTCAAAGAAAATTATGACAGTATTAAAATGCTATTAACTGCAATCAAATATACGGAATACAAGTGGGAAGGTATTGCAGACTTCAAGATGGTTTGCTTTTTTACTGGAATGCAAGGTGGAGATACCAAACACTCCTGTTATCTTTGCCTATGGGATAGCAGAAATTATGCCGCGCACTATCGCCAAAAACATTGGCCTGAACGTACTGAGTATGGAGTGGGAAGATTTAATATTAAACATGAAGCAATTGTCGATCCTAAAAATATATTGATGCCGCCATTGCATATTGCATATATCAGAGGCGAAAATTAAAGCTGGAGTCTTTGTTGGCCCTCAAATAAAAAAAAAATTATGAACTGCGATATTTTCCCGGACCTACTTAGCAATGAGGAGAAACTAGCGTGGAACAGTTTTAAGGCAGTAGTTCATGGCTTTCTTGGAAATCATAGGGATGAAAATTATGATGAGCTGATAACTGGCATTATTACGAATTTTTCCGCCATCGGATGTAGAATGTCGCTAAAGATGCACATGTTACATTCACATATGGATAAATTCAAAGATAATATGGGAGCTTATTCAGAAGAACACGGGGAGCGATTCCATCAAGATATAATGGAGTTTGAGAAACGCTACCAAGGCCCGTACACGGAAAGCATGATGGGGGACTATATTTGGACGTTAATAAGAGAAAATGTTACCGAATATGGCAGGAGAAGCAGGAAGAAGCACTTTTAAACAATTAAACTGTATTCTAAAACTAAATTTATAAGAATAAATCTTAAATTGATTTTTACTATACTAGCCCTTAAATGCATTGCGTTGCCGTTTGGCAACATATCATTAAAAGTTCTATAATTTCGCATATACTACAGATAACAGTTTAATTCGTGATGTAGACTTTTGGCTATGTACTTTTCAAACGAAATCGTAAGTTGACTAGTGTGTTTTCATTGATCGTGCTTTTTTTGGCGCAATTTTTTGACATGAGTATACACATTGTCCATAAGCAGTGAAGTGTGAACTTTGAAAAGGGTTGTAAAATAATAAATAAAGCATCAACTGTTATTTAAAATTATTGTTTATACATAAAAAGGTATGTATTTGCATTTGCAGCAGTTGTGTATATATAAAAATAATTTTGATTGTTATCAAATTACCATTTGGCTACATGTTGCCATTTGGCTACATTGTGCATATAACCATAGTTTGTTCAACTTGTGTGACCACTATTAATTCTCTTGTTCAGTTGTTTCCAAAATGAATAAACCATTCAAATCAGTGGAGGAGCTTACGAAATATTTGCTGGAATATAATAGCGACGAAAGTGAAGATGAGAATGGCTTTGACGACGATATAGAGGACCCAGACTTTGCTCCGACTGATCTGGCACATTCTGATGATGATACAGAAATAGATGCAATCACGCAGCCTCCTTTAGCTCCGAGTCCGTCATTGGAATGTAATTCTGCAGCCCCCTCAACCGAAGATTTTGGACAACGCACCAAAATAAAGATCATTCGGAAAAAAAATCTACAATTAAATGAAGATCAACTCCGGTTTCATGGCAACGATTAAATAGACGGTGAATTGTTAAGTTTAGAGACTCCATACCAGTTTTTTTGTTACTTTTTTACTAATGAACTTGTTATGAACATTGTGGAGTAGACAAATTTGTACAGTGTACAAAAGAATCCAGAGAAACATAACAAATATGCTCCGTCCGATATAAAAAAGTACATTGCCATTGTAGGGTACATGTCTATTGTACATGCGCTGAGTATTAGATCTTATTGGAGTGATAAACTGGGCATTTCTTTTGTAAAAGACATAATGCCAGTCAACGCCTTTGAAAAATTGCGGCAGAATATACACTTCAATGATAATTCTTCTTTTATACCACGTGGTCAAGAAGGTTATACAAAATAAGGCCCCTAATCAATCATCTTCTGTCCAAATTTAGAAGCATACCATTTGAAAAGCAACTGGCCATCGACGAACAAATGTGCTCAACAAAAGTAAAACACTTCATGAAGCAATATATGCCAATGAAACCCCATAAATGGGGTTTCAGAATGTTTGCTTTGGCAGGAATTTCTGGATTTGCCTACAATTTTGAAATATACACTGGTGCTGAAAACAATATGCCCAGACCGCATGACGAACCAGATCTTGGGGCAACATCAAACATTGTTTTGCGTTTGTCTCGTATTATTCCAAGACAACAAAATTATCGCATATATCATGATAATTTTTATACAGCCATTTCACTGATGGTGTATTTAGCCAAAAAAGGTATTTTCTCGCTTGGAACTGTTCGTAGAAACAGCATTCCAAATTGTAAATTACCAACAGAAGCCGCAATGAAAAAAGAAGAACGCGGAAAAATCCATGAATATATGACGACTATAGATGGAGTCGATATAACTTCAGTTGTTTGGAAGGATAATAAATATGTTAACCTAATATCTTCTTTTGCAGGAACATCTCCTGAAATATTAGTAAAACGATTTGATCGGAAAGCTGGCAAAGTAGTTGATGTAAAATGCCCCAATATTATTCAGGAATATAATCGTCATATGGGAGGCGTGGACCTCTTAGATAGTTTAATGGGTCGGTATAAAATTGCACTTAAAAGTAGAAAGTGGTACTTGCGAATATTTTATCACTTGATTGACATGACAATGGTCGATGCATGGTTGACCTACAAACCAAGCTGATTTTCGTCTTGAAGTAGGTCGTTGTCTCAGCCAAGTGAAAGTGGGAAGAAAACGTGGCAGACCAAGTAGCATAGAACCAGCAATTCAAATGAAGAAGAAAAGAGGTCCTTCTCAACATGTTCCTCCCAAGGATATTCGCAGAGATGAAACTGGACACTGGCCCGAGCACACGGAAACTAAAATGCGCTGCAAATATCCTGAATGTAAGGGCTTCAGTCGCGTTAAATGTGAAAAATGTGGCATTGCTCTGTGTTTTAACAACAAAAATAATTGTTTTAAACTTTTTCATATAAATTAATATATCATTTACATGTTTTTTGAACAATTTAAATTGAATAAAATAATTTTTTCTCCTTGCATTTTCGATTTCTTTCAGTCCTGACAATTTTCACTATATCGCTCTAATAACACATGATGTAGCCATTTGGCAACAAACACTTATCCTTAAGAAAAAAGGACAATTTTGAGCACTAAATTTTTTTTTATTATTTTTTCATGACTTTATAAGCAGTTTTCTCTCGTTTAAAAAAAAAAAATTCAAATCGGAGATGTCATGCATTTAAGGGCTAGAATAAATCAAATCTATGTCAAATTTTGATGAATTTTCATGTTTTTCTCATTTTTTTCGAACAAAACCAAATCAAAAACTTTTTTAGGTTCATTTTCTTATTTCTGTGTGCAAAAGCAATAAAAAAAAAATATACGCACGACCTATGTACAAAAATTTTGTTGACCAGTGTAATCAATGCATGCCTCTTCCCTAGACTTTGCCCAAACATAAGCTGCTATTTTCAGTTTTAATGCATCATTAGCCATTCACTGCTGCACATGTACGTATATGAGCATGTAAGTGTTTCCATCCTTTCCCATGCCTGAGTAATTGGCTTCTTTGATCTCTAACTTCCACGGCTGTTGCCGTGACATGTTGCACGTCGAGTAAAATTCTTTTTATATTCTTATGGGAAAGTATCTAATATAAAAATTGATTTCTAGCGCATTGCATGCATCATGTTGCATTGCTGCACTGTTGCAACTTTGAAGTGTGCAATTAATTAAAAAGTGGGTGGAGAGTTTAAAAAAATAAATTTGAAAGTTGATTGCATGTATGTTGCTTGTTTGTGTGTTGGTTTCACCAGATTGTTTTTAAATCCACAAGTTTTTTTAATAAGATCAGTGGTGCCTTTGAGGGCCTCTCAGAACAACGGAAAACTATTGAACTACAAGTGTTCGATGCTCTCGGAAATCTATAATACTTCTCTTAGGCCCTTCCATATTCCAAAAAGGTAAGCCTAGGCAAAAATAGTTTTCATACATTTAGGAGGGCGGGCTTCACATACAAAGTGTAATGATTTCAACCCGATAAGTCTTATGTCCTTTCTCCTCAAAACCTTGGAAGTCCATACACATAGAAAAACTGTTCAACTATCAACACGCTTACTCCAAATGCAAAATCCGTAGAAACAGCAACTCCACGCTATTATCAGTAGGATGAAAGAATTTCACAAGCGGTTGTACCTGTCACTTGTGAAATATTTGGAGCAACTTCTACCGAGAAAAGCTCTATTCTAGGGGACTCCTCCATACTGCAAGAAGTCTAGAAGACTCCTCCACACTACAACACGCATCCAGGGGCACTCCCAAATGCGGTGTGCTGTTAGTGCAGCTAAAACTAACAAAGTTATTGCTTGCGCTGATAACATCGTTCCGGAAAGCAACCAGGAAATATGTTAAGACATATTTACATACATAGGTGATTTAATCCAGCGAGGAACGAAATGATTCTATAGACCAGACCGTGACTCAAAGCCGCATTGGTTGTAAACAACGATCATAAGTCCTATCTTATTCTATGGCAAACGGCTGGGTATACGCAACTCAAAAGGAACAGCAAAGTCAGTAAGTTAAATATAGTGCGGCCGTCAGCCGCAAGGTCGCTGCCCTCCACACCCGCAAAGGCTCTAGAATCTCAACCTCCTCCTAATAGATCTTTGTGGTAAGATATATCATTTTGGCAATAACATCATTCTGGGTACCATCCCTGAAAAATTTCGGCTGCTAATGAAACAGGATTCGCCACGGGTAGGTGAGGTTGACAATTGGGTTGGAGAAGCTTATATTGCGCTGGCAACGCCTTGAGAGGGTTGCGCTACACAACCCCTTGAATCAATTTGGTATTTTGTCGCCTCTTACGACAGGCATACCTGCCGCGGCTATATTCTAAGCCCTCTGACCCGCTGGGAGGCCGAATTAATTATATTCAGCAAAGCTTATCTAAGAAATTTTGCTGTGCCGGGGAGCACTAGAAACTTGTACCTCAGATAAAAGGTTAAAATCAGTGCAGCGATTGTATGTGGTTGGAATGGGCCAGCTTATTTTATTGTACAACACCTACACTTAGTGCAATTTAGAATCTTAATCCAATTGTTATCGCAGGAAGAATAATTAAAATCCGAGCGCCAATACGGCTTCGTGATACGGGCCATGTGTTTGAGTTATGAACACTCTGGTAATCTGACCAACTTCGACTTCACCCTTGGCATGCAGACTACTGTGCGCCGGCTTCTGCTCCTCGTGCCGCATCACCACTTATATTCCCTCAAGAGATGAAGAGAGTGGGTAATTAACATGGGATGGGAATCTGTTAATGAATGGATACAATCTAGTTGAGCACCGCTTTAACTTTTGAAAAAATTCCTCTATGATGAATTTCATATCAAAGGCTGAAAAAAACGTACATTTTGAACCCGACCCCCTCAGGATTTGATGAAATTTTGCATGGGGTTACATCTTACCCACCCAAACACAACCTCATTTTTGGAAATTGCATTGTCGAAAAATTGTGGGCGTGGCAAGGTATCAAAATATCCGAAAATATTAGAAAAATGACGATAATAGGTACTTTTAAAGTGTGATTACTACGGAATGGCTTTACCGATTTTAAAGATCTTCATACCATTAGAAAGGTATTGAAATAGGATTTCAAAAAAATACACTGTAGAAATTTTTAGTACACTGAAAAAATATTTTTTTTTAAATAAAATTTAAAACTGAAAAAACACTTCAAAGATCAAGCGATTTTGAAAAGGTCTATTTAATGTATATAACATATCTATCTATTAATATATATAACATATCTGAAAACTAAAATGGGGTTTTTTTTAATTTTTTTAAGTAAATTCATCTCTTGGTTACTTTCTGATATTTTGATATCACGCGTAAACTAATCAAACGATTTCAAAAATTTGTATACCGTTAGAAAGGTATTAAAATCACCTTTTGAAAAAAAACACTGTAAAAAATTTTTATTCCAGTGGGGTCCACCCCAGCTAACATCAAAACAACGGCTCGAATACTTCACGTACAAGGAAAAGGTCGGCGGCTCAATGTACTTGAGAACATGGAGATATACAAGTTAAAAACATTTGACGGCAGGATAATAAACGAACAAACCAACACTATCTATGGCGAAATATTTGAACCCTTAAAACTAGTTTACAAAAAACAGCACAAGCCAGAAGGTACAGCAACCAAACACGTAACAATGAAAAAGCAAAAACGAAAAATTTATCAAACGGCAAAAATCACCGATTTCTACCTACCTCAACCTATCGCTTAGCTAACAAGCGATATGTCTAGATACCTAAAAAAACAACCCTTGGAAAAGGTAACAATTCGGACGTATCAATACCGCGCACACACACACGCATATTAACGTTACCTACCACGGACACATAGATTGACATTACCTGCCACAGCACCCATGGACTATAAAAAAAAAACACAACGGATAGACACAGACCAGAACGAAACTAGGCATTGATATGGAATCAACTAATAAATACAGATGTGTGCAGCTATCAAGAAAATGTTCCTCTCAACTTCGAAACATTAGCTTAAACGAAGCAGCACTGATATCTGGGCATTTTCCAGCAGTCTCCGACATTCATCGTTGCCGTATTTGCGAAAGTTGTCGCTTTAAACTTAAGGATGCTATCAAGATTGCTGAAAATCAGCGTTCTACTGAAACGGAAAGTGAAGAGGCACAAGAAATCTTGACTAGCGGTGAATTGTATCAAGAATATAAGGAAGTTCCAACATGCAGCAGCTATACTAAATCACTCGAACTCGTCGACAATATAAATAAGCATTTTATTCCTCATCTTGGAAGCCATCCATCGCCAATGAAGCGAAAATATTTAGAAAGGGATTCATACTGCAAAAAAAAAAACACAGCAAATTGCGCAAAGTATTTCGGATTCACTTGGAGGTGGTTCACTGTCAACTTTATCAGAAGACATAAGAAGATCAAAGCTTACTACGAACAAATTTTGGAGAACATGAAATATCAAATCGAAAACTGCTCAAATAATTTGGATAAGCAAAAAATATTATCTCTATTACCAAACACCATGACATCTAAGGAAATTAAAGACATTTTTGGGCATGATTTATCTTACGAATTGATAAAAATTAGCAAAGATATACAAAAAAATAAAACAAAGTTTTCGGACGTCAAGCGCTCTAGCATGGACAGGCGTAGTTTACCTGAACAAACTAGTAAGTAAGCAAATATTCCGAAAGTCAGCAGTATGAGCTGCGCAAAGTTGTATATTAAATCTAAATAAATAAAAATAAAAAATTAACTTTATCAAGTGTATGTATATTTATTGTGCGTGTCTGAAAAATTTGATAATACGATTCTTGTTCGAATCTATTAGAATACTTAGTCATAGTATATGTATCTGTATAACTTCCAAAGTATAGCTAGGTATCATTTTTGTCACACAATAATAGCAAAATAAAAAAAAGTTAACAAGAGATGGTTTTACATATACATTTTTTTAAAAGAAAAAAAAAACACCATTCTAGTTTTTATATTAAATCGACCTTTCTAAAAAAATTTTTTTTTAAATCGCTTGGTGTTTGAAGTGTTTTCCCAGTTTGAAAAAAAAAATGTAGAAAAAAATTTAAAAAAAATTGTTTTTCAGTGTAATATAGAATCTTTACAGTATATGTTTTCAAAGGTGATTTTAATACCTTTCTAACGATATAAAAATTTTTGAAATCGGTTGATTAGTTTACGCGTGATATCAAAATATCAGAAAGTAACCAAGAGATGCATTTACTTAAAAAAATTAAAAAAAAAAAAAACCCATTTTAGTTTTCAGATACGTTATATATATTAAATAGACCTTTCTAAAATAAAATTTTATTTTTCAAAATCGCTTGATCTTTGAAGTGTTTTTTCAGTTTTAAATTTTATTTAAAAAAAAAAATTTTTTTTTCAGTGTACTAAAAATGTTTACAGTGTATTTTTTTGAAAGCTTATTTCAATACCTTTCTAATGGTATGAAGATCTTTGAAATCGGTAAAGCCATTCCGTAGTAATCACACTTTAAAAGTACCTATTATCGTAATTTTTCTAATATTTTCGGATATTTCGATACTTTGCCACGCCCACAATTTTTCGAAAATGCAATTTCTAAAAATGAGGTTGTGTTTGAATGGGTAAGATGTAATCCCATGCAAAATTTCATCAAATTCTGAGAGGGTCGGGTTTAACGCATATTGGATTTGATATGAAATTCATCCTATGTGAGATGTTGTTGTTAATTTAAGGTAAACAGCATACATACAAGAAAATCCTAATTGAGTGAGCAGAATAATTGAGAAATTTTAAGAAAAAGCTTAAATAACTATAAATGTAAATAATAATTATCTACTTTTTGTTGATTATTTGTGTTGCATATCTTAAGGCGTTGTTATTCGTTCATTCGTGCATTAAAATGATATGACATTTTTGACAGCGGCTTAAGTCTTAAACATAAAATATAATTAACAAACAATATAGAGCATATCTTGGGAAAAATTAAATGTGATTTTCATTACAAAGCCTAAATAAAATTCAAATATTTGATTATATATTGAAATTAAATTTTGACAGAATTTAAAGCAAATATTAAATTTGGGATTTGGAATATTTGAAAATTTAAATGTGAAAAAATGCGGAAATACCAGCAAATTTAAAAAGAAAATGTATAAATAAATAAATGTAAGGCGCAATAACTTCCGAAGTGGTTTTACGCTGTACTTCTCTACCAATTTACGTCGTGCTCCTTCTTACAAATTGGCGGGACGGGACCTACTTGTTTTATGTCGACTCCGAACGGCATCTGCAAGGCAGCTAAGTTTTCACCGAGAGCTTTTCATGGCAGAAATACACTCGGAGTGCTTGCCAAACACTACCGAGGGGCGACCCCGTTTAGAAAAAAATTTCTTCTAATTGAAAAACCTAATTTCTAAAATTTTGATGTTGCTTTGCCCGGGGCGTGAACAGCGGATTGTCGGTGTGGTAAGCGCGGCACGCTACCATCACAGCACGGCAACCGAAAATGTATAGAGAAACTATTACCCAGCTTAGTAAAATCTTTAAGCCTCAAGCCAATGTTTAACTCCAACAACTGCACCCTACCTTTTTTTATTTTTTCTCTTTTGTGGCATTGTCCCGGTGTTTTCGATGCGTGCGCCTCTCAGCGAGGTATTTTGTCATAAAGTTGCACCTCCTAGCGGAATTTTTTTTCAAGCTCCTTACTTTTGTACAAGCTACATAAAAGTCTACCAAAATATTTAAAATTTGATATTGTAGGCTAGGCGCCCTCATTGTGCTCGCCGGGCCTAAAAGAAACACACTAGAAAAACCTCCAGGCCTGACAAAAAATCGCGTTCAGAACTGCAACGGGATGTCTTCTTATATCTCAGGAGCATCGTCTGTCTACACAGTTAGGCAAGAATACTCCCCATAAAGGAGAGAAATGAAACTCTGAGCGCAGAAGCATGGCTTCCCAACAGACAACGGATTGAAGAGGCTCGGCTTCCCAGGAGCTTAAGTCATCGCCGTATGCATTATGAAGAAATCAGTCACTTTTAAAAGACCCTCAGACATATCCACATAAATTCATCCGATTACTATGCCGACAATTTCCCAGTGAAGCCCGTTCTAAAGACAAATACCGGAAGCTCGCAGTTGAGTTAAGTATGCTCCGCAGGGAGATGCGCGTCGTTCTACCTTTAGGTTATACTCTCATTTATACATACTCAACCCCGACATATCCAATGCATGTGCTGCTTGTATCGTGTCCCTCGGACTACCGTTTGAGGACATTGATGACGAATTGTGTGTTATCGCAACTATTGGATAGGGCAAAGCACAACAATAACAACAACAAACTATATTTTCAATTAAATATTTACTCCTCACACTTTAAATAACTGTTGGTACTGTTGCTCTCGGTTTCCGTTAGCGTGTCATCGGTTTATTTTCGAAGTGTTAACGGTTTGTTATCTATTTTTTATTGATTTGCTTTTGCCATGTTATCGACGAGGTAAAGACGAGTTATCGATTTCTTTTCGAAGGGTTATAAATTTGATACCATAAACGTTCGATTTGCTATCAAAAAATATCGATTTTTAATCAAAAATCTATCTTTTTACGATCGAATTGCTACTGATTATACTAACATTTCGATAACAAACCCATAACTTTACAATAACAAATATAGGTATAAGCTAGGCTTAGTATAAGCTATAAGAAATAAATAAATAAATAAGTTATAGACAATATATCGATAACTTTTCGATATTAAATCTTTTATTTTGCAACCAAAAACCTGTATATTTTCGATAATAAATCGATCAATTTTCGATCACTTTTCGGTAAAAAATCGATTGCACGTCCATAGAAATCTCATATATGTAATACTCCTATATCGAGCCCTTCCCGCAATTTAAGTGTAACCAACAAAAAGTAAATTTTACAGTAGAAGGTTTTTTGTAATTATCTTCTGACAAAAAATAGCTACTATTATGAAATTTGGTATGTGTGTAACATATTTCTTGAGCCTACAATTAAGACTTCGGTTTTTGGCCACACTGTACCGAAAGTCTTGTTATCTGTACTTTGTTTTGGTATGATATTCTTTTCGCAAAGAGCCTTTAGGTCGTTATATTTTGAAGATGAAATGTGTAAAAAGTGATCATACAAGGTAACAGGACCCTTACTAAGTATGAGAGAATTTCGTCTTGACCGCACAATTGTACTGAGATCGTATACCTTTATTTCGCTGTCGTCAAAATGCACATAGCGTAGTTTAACCAATGGAGAATTTTTTTCGAAGATAGCGCAACGCAAAGACATAAATGATATTTAAACTGAAGCTGGAAGCAAAGCTTGAGAAAAGGGTTTCCAATCTTTAAAATCCGAATTATGAATTGAAATGCACGTATAATTTTTTGGTATAGCTCTTGCGTTCGAAATAATTGTATACCATTCACTTGGAGCCCAAACATTTCTATCGCGAACAAAAGACTCAATAGTGCTATGTATGGAGTCCACGGGCATCATGGTATGCCCAGGTAAGTTATTTTAATGTGTTTTATGTTAGCAGCCTTCTCTAAGAAATATATTATCATTGCTTGCATAGCTCTATTCCTGTTCTGCCCAACACAACTATGGCAATATAGACTTATATCAGAATGAGTCCCCCTTTAATCCACGATATTTAAGTATTGGAAAATTGCACTGGAAATTTCGTTACATCCACGTTTTCCATCCGATTCACCCCATAAAAAGCAATAACCGCTTCTTGTGCCGTTTTCGTAAACGCTTTCATTATAAAAAGCATATTTTCTTGAATAGAAAAGGTTTACGCCTTTTCTGTGTGATGTATTCAATACTTTCTGAAGGTCGAAGCTGGCGCAGATATACGTCTCATTCTCTTTGCTTTTTCTTTGGTCCTCTAAGAAAATTTCTTTTGATTTATCTCTGTCCCGTATGTGCATTTTATGTTCCTCAGTTTGTTGTAAAAGGTTTTGTGCTTCTCTGTCCGAATTTTTTTACTATTCACAAATAATGCTTTTGTCCTTTTTTGGCAAATGGAAGTCTATATGGTATTCATTTTTGAAAATGGTACGAAAAACTCTTAGAGATAACTTAGCTTGTTCCTGATTTGTATTTATCAAGTGCTGCGTGTAACACCTATACAAAGTTGGCACGTTTCGAAAGTACTGTACTGAAGATATAACTTAGTACTTTTGTTCCTACAATAGTTCCAGCAGTTCCGGTAGGTGTTAACTGAATGATTTCAAAAGAGCCACATTTATTTCGTCAGACTTATTATGGGGAGAAGGTATTTTTTTGGTTATGTAAGAGGTATTTGAAGAGTATGTTTTTTTCTAATACATATTAACGTGTCTTGGGAAATATTAAGTGTTTTCAGTAAAAACTGCTGACAGACTTCAAAACGCCTTTCGTTATAGGTAATGAAATATGCATAGCTCCACTGTTTTTAAGGCTATCTGATGTTCTCCTTTGTACGCATTTCCGGGTCATTCACGATAGAAGCCAATCTCTTTGTCGTATCATGTTGCCTAAGCCCCAAAAGTGTTCATTTAGCACCAACCGATCTTGCTCACCAAGCTTTTCCCAACATTTGTTTCTACACCTTTTACCTACGCAGGATTTGGTTTAACTTCATACAGCTTTCGTTTTTTTACCCCGAAGTCTTTTAGGAAGTTTTCTTTTCTTCTTGTACCCTCTTGTTCCAATGCATATCTCGTTTTCTAATTCCCCAGAATATGTATTTTCAGACTCAGTATCGCTATATGGCACCAGTGAGTTATTCTTGATCGTTCATTGGTATAAAAACACAGGTTTGTTATTTTATTTTAAAGATAATATAAAATAATTAATCACCTTATTTTGTAAAAGCTCCATATTAAAATAATAAAACAATTTTATTGGATTTCACGAACTTAAGCAGAAATGATTTGTATCAAACTAGAATATATATTTTCGCTTTCAGTCATATTTTTTTCTTTTTGCAAAATGGTTGCTTAAATCATGCATATATAGTATAATTGCACCAAGTGATTTTGCGAACAATATAAATATACACAATAAAAGTGAAAACAAACATTACTCGTAAGATACCACAGAGAAGCACTTTTTAGTTAAATAGCAATTTGCGGTCACAAAAAAAGTAAACAAACCTCAAAATTCACTTACACTAAATTTCTTCTTGATTGAGTTTGATAACGGTACTATTCTCTATTATAAAAATTTGTGAGATGATTCAAATCATGCAAAACTATCGGTTTTCAGCAAAAAACTAATATCTGTATTTTTGTTGGTTACACTTAAATTGCGGGAAGGGCTCGATATTGCTAACAGAAAATGCTCGCAATGTGTTTTGAATTCCAAATCAAAACAAGACAGCCTATACAATTTTTGTGATTGTAGCAGCATAAGTGTGACAAGAAAAAATTAAAATTTCGGTACATTCCATTATTGAATACAAAAACAAAAACGTTTAAACAGCAATATATCGGCACTCTGATGTTTGGGAATGTACCTAGCCTTTTGCAGCAATATAGGAGTATTACATGTATGAGCAAACTGATAACAATCGTATAATAATACTTCCATAAATGAAATTTTCCCATCTCTGCCAAAGTAGTCTCCAAATGACCACGAAATAGTTGTGCAAAATCCAAAGCAAGCTCGAAAGGATCTTATAATTGTACCCAAATATCATTACAAAGAAAAAATTATTCCCAAACAGTCCAGAATTGATCTCGAACTGGTCCCAGAAATAGTTTCTGCATGATCGGGAAGAACTAAGATTTTATTTTTTAAATTTTGAGGATAAACAGTCTGTTGCAGACCCTGATAATAACGGTATGTTAATTTAACATTATGTTCTTAGTAGTCGTGAGACTAACCATTCTTGAAATCAATTTCGGTCGTAAAATAACAGTTTTAAAAAAAATTTTTGCAATAAATCACACTAAGGCTGGGTGCGAGTTCGCCTAAATTTCAGGTACCTAAACTACTATTCCACTGGAACTTTCCAGCACTGCAATAATTTAGGAAAAAGCTATCAAAACTGTGCGAGTTGATTTGAAAACCTAAATTGTGTATTTCTGCCAAGAAAATAATAACAATACGAGAATTTGGTATTTTTGGTGCGTTTTCACGCTTAAAAAGAACAGAGATCAGTTAGGGTTCGCGGTAAGTACCCATCCCAAGATAGCAGTTCAAGAAAATGCAGTGGCTCAGTTTTATATTGCTTTTTTTCGGACATAGTAGAGCGCGTGCACAATGACCTTTTCCACAATCTCGAATTCAATACTCTTATGTTGGTACGCCTCGAATAACTTCTTTAGGCCAATTAGAGCACTTGGCTGCCAAATATATCCAGATTGCGGTCCATATTTGAGAAGGATCCAATTCTTGTGTCGCCAACATCAGCTTGAACAAAAATAAGCTCAGCATCACGTACAATCGATCGGTCCTTAATTGCAGTAGGGATCATCGCTCTATGATCTATTATTTACTGAACAAGAGCCATTTATTTGCATATACAATATTGAAAAATCAATATTTTTGTTTTTGAAAATTGACATTTGAATTTAGGTTGAAAAGTATGCTCATAAAAATTCTAAATTTTTATTTTGCACTGCCTTACCGACAGTTTCCAGTGATTTAGGTTTTTCTTCTATTTAGGCAGAAATTTAGGTCAACTCGCACACAGCCTAAACGAACTACGTGATAGTTAAAAAAACATTTGGAAATAAAAACGTACCACTGTGAGAAAACGAAAAAATAGAAATATCACACTGAGGAAGCCCTCTTTTTTATGCTTGGCAATCGGTCGTCATCCATGATAAACCTAAGCGCTTTCTCTGGTTAACCGTTAAATGCAATCTCTGATGTAAAGTCATTCTACAAAATTGTCCAAATTTTATATAATTGTCCGGGATGACTCTCGCAAGAGAGAAGTCACACATTTTTTTCAAGGCTACATTATAGCGTGCATAATTGAAAGTGGCTGTGCTTTAACCAACTTTAAGGTCATATACAGTTGCTGATTAAAAATTAGCCAGAAGTTACATACAACAACAACTTAAACTAAAACTAAACTCAGTTACAATGCTTGCCTAGCTTAGTTCAGCTCAGCTGCGCGAAAATCAACTCAGTCCTTGCATTAATTAGTAAAGCAGTGAATTAAATAAATTTTAAATATGTATGTGTGCCACTGGGAATATAGTTGTTGTTAGGAAAAAAGTGGTCGGCTTTGAGGTGCAAGGCGTGCTAACTAAAGTTTGTTTTAAATTATTCGCACATGAGCGCATTTATTTTAACTAATCATACCTAATTTATATGTAGAATAGTAAAATGTAGGTAAATGTTGGTATTCGCGCACCTTAAGGGAATTGAAATATTAAATATTTAAATAAAATGATTGCTAATTAGCAGATATGTATATAGGAGGTGATGTAGAAGTGAGAGTATATTACGCGCATTGCAGTGGGATGAAATTAGTTGTGGCAACTCAATGATGGATACAGCTGAGGCGATAACTCTAGCGGTGTATTAAGGCTGGAAGCCGAATTAGGAGGCGCCTCAATCGAGATGTTGGCAATGCATCATTTAACAACTAACTACGAACCATTAATAAAAAACTCATTTAATTACTTTTGTTAGCAACTTTTCAAACGGAAAACGCCAATGCTTAAACTATAATGGTGAAGTAAGGAGCTTAAGCGAAGATTGCTCCGACAAATATAGGCATCTATCTATGATCTAAAGCATGAAATTTACATATCGGAAAGAATTACATGGAAAAATTAATGAGCGTACCTAGAGTGCTCGAGCGAAACGGCGAGACTGCGGCAAGTCCTATCTAATGGAGCTACAAAACAAGGACAGATAAAAAAGATGACGGGGTACAGTTATGCAGTAGTAAAGAGCATTTTGAAACGAGTTATAAACAACATCTACATTCCAAACTTTGAGGGTTACATAAAACTGAACCCACACTCCACACTCTTAGAGAACGGTTGAACAGTATTTATACCGAAAGCGGTAAGAACCAGACATCAGCACTTAAAGGACTGTATGCCTGTTAGTTTGACATCTTTTCAGCTCATAATTCTAGAAAGTTTAATAGATGTATATTTAAAGTCAAATATTAATGAAACATTATGTTCTTCAGGACAACATGTTTACACCAAAGGCAAGTCAGTCAATAATACATTGCATAGGTTTTGATTGAAGTACATCCAGTCTTAAGAAATTGGATCGGCTACATGCTGGGCTGCACAAAAATCAGATCAAAATGGGACCTCAAAATCTGTAAACAGAGAAACTCCGGAGGGTTGGGGTACTATCACCAATAATGTTGACGGTAGTCATCAACCAATTGCTTATGCAGTTCGACACAGGACCAGTGAAAGTCACGAATGAGTCCATAGTGTTTTCAAAAGTTTGTTTAAATATCAAACTGAAAAACTCTATCAAAAACCAGGACCTATGTTATAAAATAACTTCGTCCACTTGGCAAATACGAGAAGCGTTTTAGATACTATGCCACTTGTTGCTTCTAGATCTGATAGCTTTATGACTCCTAATAGCTTGCGTCTAAGCCTGGCAAGCGCGGCGTGTTTCATAGTTAATTTCTTCAACCCACACTTCCTACGTATGCCTACTATCACTGAAGAGGCTTAATTTTAAAGCATATGACGCCAGAAGACAGGGTCTGGTCGGAATACCCATTATGAGCATACTGTCCTTTCTTTTTAAAGATAATAGTAACTTTGTTAGTCTAAGGTTGTAGGACCTACACATAATCTTGAACATTTAACAGTCCCGTACTTGTGTCCATCCTTTCCCCGCTTGGTCGATCATGTGCAACTCTCGCCTGGTCTGATTAGGATGTCCACGTGGCATAGCTCGAGGGCGGCGCCCCTTTTTAGCTATGCGGGGTTATTGCCTTAATTGCTGAATGGCTATCAATGTAAAAATTTACGAGGCTGCAGCTTAAGCTATTTTCTTTTGGTGTTTCTACTGCTTTGGTTACTGCTATTTCCTTAAGATGAGCACAGTATACCGCAGACCACACTCCTTCCTTTACTTTCGAACAAACGGTGTATACATGTATAGCCTCTATTCTAGTTCTAAGAGTCCCTTCAGAGCTCAGATACGGAATTAGGTAGTCTGTATCAAGAACTCAGCAATATTACTTCCTCGACAATAGCGATCGCTTGTCAGCATATTTAAAATTGAAGTACTTACAAGTTCAAAGCAAGCAGGCAGCGTTTATCGGAAGTACTTAGCCTGATTTAAGATTTTCAAAAGTAATAACGCAATTTGAGAAATCGTTCGCTTTTTTTCACCAATCCTGAAGTACTTCCTGTGAATTCTTAAAATATTTCATTGCCTTCTGTCAGTATAATAATCTAAAGCAATTAACAACAGATTTTTAGC
This sequence comes from Eurosta solidaginis, assembly GCF_040869045.1. Taxonomy (NCBI): domain Eukaryota; kingdom Metazoa; phylum Arthropoda; class Insecta; order Diptera; family Tephritidae; genus Eurosta; species Eurosta solidaginis. The sequence goes on from NC_090320.1 coordinate 17,260,385, forward strand.
AGATTGCAAGTATTGCTTAAGTGTATGAAATATGAACATATAGCCCATACCCCGACCCTCAGCTTTAAGATTACATATTGTGTTGGCCATAAAAATCTAAAAGTACAAAAAAAAAAGACAGGCACTACCAAACAATAGGCCAAACAAATTATTGAAGCCGCAAATGTTGCACCGCCCACATTATTATTAAATTCAGTGTTGTTGTTATTGTGTAGCTATTAGTGGTGGGGTGTGCAACAGAGTGTGTATGTTTAATTTTCAAAAGACATTGTGTGGCATGCAACAAGCAAAGTAATTTTCCAACAAATTAACCACACGAGTACATGAGCACACACATTAGTACATACACATACATAGAGGCATATAAATGTAAGTTAGTCTTTTTTTGCTTTTTTTTGGGACAACGCTTGAGTGGAGAAATGGGCAACAGGAGTACAATGAAGTCCTCGCTATGTTGCAAAGAAAATTTCGTTAAAACCCCAAAAGGTTGTCACACCGTCAAATGCACCCCCACTTTCATAAGCCTTCTGCACTATTCGCAATGTAAGTGTTTTGTTGTTGCGTGGATCATCAGCGAGCGTTGAATATTCGCAATGTTTTGCGGTGTCGACTGTTGTTGACTATTGTTAAATGCGGTTGCATGCACGTTTTAACTATTATGTTTATGTGACTTTTGTGTGTGTTGTTTTTACATTTTACGAATGTATGTACATTAACCTGGGTCGATTTGTATGGACGAAAGTTAACCTATATCGCGCCATCGATTTTTCGATAGGATTTGGGCTCAGGAAAAAAAAGTTCCACTACGCATACCCAAAAAAGTAATTTTTGAGCCTACAAAAAAAAAATCGATTTTTCTACCAAAATTCTTCTAAATCTCCATAAAAGAAACTTTTTTTTCAAAAAGCTGCATTTACGAATTTTGCCGTTGCCAATTGGCACAAAAAAAATACATAAGAAATGATTTGGAGCCTTGGAAATGTAAAAAATAACTAGAAAATCGAAAAAATCCTTGAAATTTTGCAGGCTCAAAAATTATTTTTTTGGGTATGCGTAGTTGAACTTTCTTTCCTGAGCCCAAATCTTATCGAAAAATCGATGGCGCGATATAGGTTAATAAATCGACCCAGTCTAATGTACATATGTATAAGAAAGTTGTTCATTTGTGCACCATTTTATTTGCTTATTGCCTCTTTATTGTTTTGCGTAATTTGTGGCTACATTGTTCATTAAATTGTGTGCGGATAATTTCAAAGTCATAACTGGAAGGAATGGAAAATTTATAAAGTCCCAATTAAGATAATGTTAAAAACTGCAACCTTGTACAAAATTGTGATAAAATACGAGATCAGAAAATGAAATAATAGTTCTACCGAAACCTGTTATCTATATATATAAAAATCAAATTCTGTGTGTGGGTGTTCCCTACGGAAAATATATTCCCGCACTTCAATCACAACCAAATTTTGGCTATAGGTTCCCTCGATCAAGACGAAGGTTTTTCATATTTCAGAGCTAAGAATTTTAAATAAATTTTTTTTTTTAATTTCACGTGCATTACTGGGTGGTGCGACAAATTTTGTATGTCAGCAAAAGTTACTCATACGCCATGTACGTATGTAAGTGCACAACTTTTGTTTGGTAATAGCATCGAATCCACAAAGAGTTAAAGCGATGGCATTGAGTAATTTAAAGGTTTTTATGAAATTTAAGAACTCCATTGTAAAAATAGCTGTCTATATAGGATGATAGACAAAAATTGTGCTGCTAAAATATTTCGCTTAAGTTATGGGATTTTGAGTATGAATTGTATATCACAAAGTAAAATTTGAAAAATAAAGCTAAGAATGATAAATTAGAGGAATAAGGTATTTAACAAAAAAGAAGAAGAGAGGTAGAGGGTGTATAAAAAGAAGAGGGGAGATAAGGAAATTATAAAAGGTAAGAATGAAAAAAATTGGGAGATAAATTTTGAAGAAGATCAATAAAATCTTATACAATGATTGCTTGACTTTGAGTAGCAAGAAGGAATTCGTTAAAATATACATTGTTATTTAGATGAATATCTGCCCAAACCGAGTAACGCCGGGTAACCTGCTAGTAAATAATAAGTACATGTAAAGCGCGATAACATCCGTGAGAGTTTTAATGCCAAGCTTCTCTTCCAATTTCCACGGTACGACTGTTAAATTTTCCTAAAAATTAGCGGGACGGGACCTACATGTTTTATGCCGACTCCGAACAGCATTTACAAGGCAGATAAGTCTTAACAGAAAATCTTTTCATGGCAGACATACACTGGGTATGCTCGCCTGATCAATGCCGAGGAACGAACCCATTTTGAAGAACTTTTTTATAATAATGAATGAAATAAACTTTTTCTAAATTTTCGGTGTAGCTCTGCCCGGATCGTGAACCCAAGATCTTCGGTGTCATAGGCGGAGCACGCTACCATCACACCACGGCGGTCGTTACCCTCTTACTGCTGTTGTTGTTGTTGTAGCGATAATGACACTCCCCGAAGGTGTTTGGGAGTGTTATCGATGTTCATGGTCCTATGCCGGATGCAGATTCGGTACGTTCCGGTAACAAGCAACAGCCCGACCATCTCGGGATCGATTTAGTATCACCACATGAAACCTTCAACGCCATAACGCCCTCCCACCACCTAGATCCATGAGTGTTAAAGAAACAGGATCGCCACGGGTAGGTGAGGTTGGCATTTGGGTTGGATAAGCTATATTTTGCGCTGGTTCCTTTCCTTTCATTCACCTCTGCTGTGGACACTGGTCATCAACCAACTGCTCAGGCAATTCGATGAGGGACCCGTAAAACTTACGGCTTACGCAGATGACGTTGCAATTGTCATAAGTGCCTTCCAACGATTAGTTCTTTGATTGATCGGGCGCTTCGGGATATTCACACCTGGGCATATAATGTCGGGTTGAAAGTCAATGCGGAAAAGACGGATATGGTCTTGTTTACAAAGAGGTACAAGGTCCCAAATTGGACCAGACCTAAGTTAGGAGGGGTAACCTTACAGGAGAAACCTTGCACAAAATATCTAGGAATCATCATAGACAGTAAGCTGTCATGGAAGCTCAACGTGGAGGAGAGGGTCAAGAAGGCCTCAACGGCACTCTATGCATGTAAAAGAATGCTGGGGTGTACGTGGGGCCTATAGCCCTCTCTTTCTCATTGGGTTTTTACAGCGATTGTAAGCCCTATTCTTTACTATGGAGTTCTTGTTTGGTGGAAAGCCACACAAAAAACAACATACCTCAAAAAATTAGAGGGGGTATGCAGACTATCGATGCTTAGCATTACGGGAGCCCTGAAAACAACCCTGACGGCTGCACTGTATGCCATTCTGCACATTCCACCTGTAGACCTGGTAGCAAAGAACAAAGCGTTAACGACCGCAATCAGGCTCGGTGCTTCGGGGCAGCTTGAGCGCCGACCATATGGCCATAGTAGTATAGCGTCATCAATCACAAGACGAACAGACTACATGATTCCATATCTGCGCTTCGAGGGAGATATTAAGGCCACAATAGAGGGGGACGGTTGGCGCAAGGATGCGCAAATTGCGGACGAGGCGATACATGTATACACCAATGGTTCCAAAGTAGTGGAAGGAGTAGGGCCTGCGGTATACTGCGCTGATCCGCAGCAGTCTCTGGAGAGAATCGGGACAGGGAGAAGCATGCATCTATATTGGGTCCCAGGACATATGGTAATAGATGGGAATGAAAAAGTGGAAGAACTAGCTAAAAATGGCGCATCCCTTGAAGCTTGCTCCGTAGATGTCCCAATTAGATTGGGCGAGATTAAGCGAAGGCGAGGGGTGCACATGATCGACCAAGCGGGAAAGGCGTAGGTTCGAGCGCGGGGCTGTAAAGTGTCGAAGATTATGTGTAGGTCTTACAACCTTAGACTAACACAGTTGCTCTTATCATTAAAAAGAGAGGACTGTAGACTCATGACGGGTATTCTGACTGGACACTGCCTTCTGGCGTCACATGCCTTTAAATTAGGCTTGGTCAGTGATATCAGATGTAAGAAGTGTGGGTTGGAGGAGGAAACGATCGAGCACGTTCGGTGCTCGTGCCCTGCACTTACCAGGCTAAGACTCCAGCTATTAGGAGTGATACAGCTGTCAGAACTAGAAGCAGCAAGTGGCTTAAGTCTAGGAAGCTCCTAGTATTTGCCAAGAGGACAGAGTTATTTTATAACATAGATCCTGGTTTTTGATAGGGTTTTTCAGTTTGGTCGTTAAAACAAACTTGTGGTAACACTACGGACTCAGTCAGTCTATGTGAGGTCCTCATGGACCGGCCAGTTCAACCTACCTACCTACCTTTCCTTTCATTTCCTTTCCTCTCCTCTCCTCTCCACACCACTCCTCTCCTCTCCTCTCCTCTCCTCTCCTCTCCTCTCCTCTCCTCTCCTCTCCTCTCCTCTCCTCTCCTCTCCTCTCCTCTCCTCTCCTCTCCTCTCCTCTCCTCTCCTCTCCTCTCCTTTTCCTCTCCTCTCCTCTCCACTCCTCTCCTCTCGAAGCCTCGCCTCTCCTCTTATCTCCTCTCCTCTTCCTTTGCTACCCTTTCTTTTCTTTTCTTTTCTTTTCTTTTTTTTTTCTTTTCTTTTCTTTTCTTTCCTTTCCTTTCTTTCCTTCCTTTTCCTCTCCATTCCAATTTGCTTTCCTTCCTGGACTTCGCTCATATTAACACTACCGCTTACATTCTGTATTCCCCCGTACAAAGTACCAATACAACTTGTACATCCAAAATAACTAAGCGACTTTAAAAATTACATTAAATAACCGCAAAATACTGGTAACACCCCTTTTGAGCTTACCCTACTTTCACTTAATAAACTTGAAAGTAGAATTTTTTTTAATACTTTATTTTTTACCAAACAAAATTCGCAACCGCATGCACGTACTAAAAAGCGGCCACGTGAGACACACGACCATTGTACGTGCAAGAGCTGCCAAAATATCGAAACCGAAATTTGGTCCGCCCACAAATACAAACCACTGAAATACGCGCCATTACACAACGTAAAGTGCCAGACATCAGCCATCAGAAGCCCACCTTGTTGATACACCAAATAACCGGCGTATAAACTTAAGTTCATTGAAATAGTCTTGGCATACGAGTTTTGCAAGTGAAAGCTCTGAAAGGTGGATGGAGGATTGAATAATGAGCATCGTCTGTATAGGTATGTTACGCTTACGTGGGTGCCAAAAATGTTGTTTCTGTGATCAACAAGCGACTTGTGAAATACGCACAATTACCTCGCTTTAATTAAAGTCACGTGACCTGGCTTATTTGAATCGAGACAAATAACAATGCGTGGATTTTGTTCTTGCGACTCTATTTTTTGTTGCAACATTCTTATGAAAGACATTTTTTTTTTGTGTAGCTTGGCTAAATAGGGTCACAATAGCGTAGTTGATTTATTGACCTCTTGTGTCGATTTTGACGATTCGAGGGTATAAAAAGTTTTCGGACTTTAAAAGTTGTTTGGTTCTCGCAAATTTTACAACTCAAAATGTAAGGTAGGTTGGATGACTTGTGTCTAAGATCGATATGCACATAAAGCTCTACAGGTCGAAGTAAATGATGAGAGATAATTGTTTCCCCCTTTTTCTAAGAGACCTCTAATATAAAATTATTTTTTGCTTAACAAAGCGAAGAATATCTCCGCCTTTAGCTGGCTTAAGTTTTGATTGGTATTCGGAAATGGTAAACTATATGAACTCGATTGTACTGCTGGTAAGGGCAAGGCAATACTATTTTTTCTTCCTTATAAAAGGCTCTTCACCAGAACATATTAGTAGATAGTCACATTCATTTCCCCTTTTATATAGCCCTCTTTTTCTAACTAGGGTCACTTTTTCTATACTTCTTTTGCAGACATTGGGTATATTCGACTGCACTTAACTAAACCTTCCGAATGCTGGGATACCTCGGGTATTATCACAGCAGGAGGCACTGCCATTGCATACAATCGTTTCTCTCCGCTTCTTCTGAGCGCTGGGCCCATCTAAAAATTTTCAACAGCGACATCAAGAATTTGGAGAAAGTAGGAATGGAGGCGTAAGCCGAGAAAATAATAATGATTCGAATCAATCAAAATAAGTGGTGATTCGAATTAAGAAAAGAAACGAAACATAGAGTGATTGAGCTCGATGAGGGAACTTTCTACGTGGGTGAAAATAGAATAGGTTGAGATGGAACAAAGAGCGGAAACAATTGTTCTCACGACAGCGACCAGCATTAAGGATTGTTCAGAACTCGAAGACATAGTCAACCCAACCGATCAGAGGAGCGTACGCTTGATCGTACACCAAGTTCACTGAAAAAATCATTACCACGAGCAACCCCGTCTACTGCACCGAGGAGGTAGAGACCTCGCAAGAAAAAAAGAAGCAGTGATAGGCTGAAAACGACAAACTGTTAAGAGGCACAATGGAGAAATCTCAGCTTCACAATTGTGATGTAGGATAATCGCAACGGTGAATATACTTGCAAACTTACTGAACGGAACCCGAGAGGAGTTCGCAATACTAGCCATTAATGTACCTCAAAGGCTCAAAATAAAAATGTCTCTGAGAATGAAGTCGTAGGCCAATAGATACGGGCACAGCTAAAATGATTTGTAGGTCAAGGTTAAAATCCGGCCTACACGAAGAAGTCAAAATGAGGTAACGCTGTGACTGTGGTCTTCGCCAACTACCTACATGATCGCAGCTATGATTATGGGTAGATATGTGTCTTTGAAAAAATGCAGATCAGGATGATGCGTGAGAACCAACAAAATTTTTCAAATAAATGGCGTGGGGCTACTGATTTATGTTGATAAGGTGCAATAGTATTGCGACCTTGATATGCCTAAAGGAAGTTGTTCCAAACCTCCAAAATCAGGACACAAATGAAGGATTTTAGGTGCTCGATAGAAGGTTGATCTCTATAACACCAAATGCCGCGGTTTGGATGCCATGTTTAGTGAAGTCAGTGGGTGCCCTGACCATGTTGCAGCATCAGAACTTAAATATATATCCACGGGGTTGGAGCTTCTTCAAGAAATTGACGGTACAAAAAGAATATCTAAGCGCAACAGAACGATATATTGCTCAATTCTATTGCAACCCTTATGCGATTGAATAAATTCTGAAAAATAACCTCGATCCAGTGCGTAAACTTCACAAACTTGTATCTGTTCTTGAGAGTCTAAGGATCTAGAAATTTGAAGAGGCCAAAAACTGTGGACTTTTCTTGACACCAAATTATATGTTTGGGTCCTTATAGACCTATATACGGGGCAATCCACCTACGTATTTCGTGAACCTGTCACCTGACAACTTTAGCTCCTGCTTCATTCACCAGCTGACCATCCACTATTATAATCAACCAGTTACTATCAACCTAATAATCATAATTCCCCCGTTCTTCGCCTGTCATCCACCATAGTTACACCATCAAGCGTCCATCCATTCATAGTTCTCTTGTTTCGTTGTCTTAGAGAGAGGATCTGTTCGACACTAACCGTAGGGGTACAAAGAGGACCTGAGAGTAGAAACATGATCTGTGCGACAGTACCCATAGCTATAGGCTATAATGAGGACAAGTACGAACCTACCCGTTCAAGCATAAAGAGGTAAAATTGTTCCCGCCAAAGGACATCATCAAATAAGAGAAATCACTCCAACTCATATAAAGAGATCAGAGCTGTCTATAGTCGCATATATCTATGCGACTTTTACGGGATTCAGCATGAACTAATTGCATGTTTTCATTTTCTCATTGCATGTTTGAATCTTTAAGCTGATTTAATATCTATAAATATATATTTTTTTACAGTTTTTTCTCCTACTTGAATAAAATGGAAAACAATTTTCGTTCTACTACTTCCTTTTCTAAAAATGTATTGCTTCTTTCATGCTCTTCAAATATTTAAACTCTTCCAAATTCACTTACCACAAATTAGGTAATGCTTAGATTTCCAAATTTTACCTTTTACAGCATTTCGTGTTCATTCGCTTTTGTTCGCATTATTTGCTTTTTTACAGATTTTCAACTTCATTGTCGTTAAGTGCACTTACTTACTAACGTGGCAAATCAGTGATAAAAAGCAAAAATTAATCAGTCGTAAGTCGAAAGTAGAGGACGTCACAAATAAATAAATAATTGAAATTTATTGCGCTTTTGTTGTTCAATTACCGTTAGCATTTGTTGCATCTGCGATTTTTCAAAATGTGATCACAAAATCGTTTTTATTTCTTTCGCGCATTCTCTCTCCCTTTCTATCCTTTTTCATGTGCTAGCGCACATATACATTGTTGTGTGAGTGTATATGCAACTGAAGAAGTAATTCATTTGTTGACTTCGTTCTTTTCAGTTTCAATTAAATTTATTTGTATTGCTTTACTTTCGTTTAATTTTAAAGTGCGCAGATTTTTATTAACAAAAAAGAAAAAATATGAGAAAAAAATTTAAGTACGAAGCTAGTGAGCTTCTTATATGAAGTCTATTATGGACCCAACTTTGTTAACTAGTATGAAATTAAAGCAAATGTATGGTTGTAGGTTTGCTGGTACAATTCATAATATTTAATCAAAATATTCCATAGCGCAGCGGCACACATAAGAAGCAATGGCTCAATTGGATAATCGCTGAAGTTAGAGTAATAAGTCATTTAAGTTGAAGGATAAGTTCTGTACGACTACAGTGATTTCAAAATTTTTAATTAAGCCTCTCATGCATATGGAATAGTTACGTAGTTGCATACCAGAATGTTTGGAAGATATAAGGGGTGGAATCAAAAAACTACTTCCTCATAGTTAATATATAAGCATGTCCGTAAAACTGCGATAAAAGCAAAAAAAGATCACTTAAAACGAGACTTAACGTTAAAAAAGGATAAAATCGTTAAAACTGCGGCGAATATTAGCAGTTTCGATACGTCACTATGCCGCTGGTAAATAAATGCTGCACAACCATAACAGTAATGTAAGCAGCTAAGCCAACAAATAGCCACACGCACATGGACACAGCAGCTAAGAGCTTAGACGATATTACACACATATGTATGTACTTGTACACAGTAAAAAGAGCGCAGACGATATTACTCGAAATTATACATAGAAAACAATAGCGCATATGAGATGCAACAGATGGGAGAAGTTAATAAGCAACTATTCGAGAAGGCTGTTCTCGTAAAGTTGAGACGCTGGGAGAAAAAGGCGAACGAGGCAACTGATAGCATAAAAGCGGCGTAGTCCAATATTTAAAACGTTGATAGTGGAGCACGCGAATAATAACAATTGTGAAGTTCTACTTCTAGAGAAGTTCTGCAAATAAAGAGCATTTTATATACAGGGCATTTGAGAGTATTTAGTCGCCTGTTTGGTGATTGGAACGATAATTGAAGGCACAGAATTATCGAAAATTTCTTTGATTCGCAATAATACAATAAAACGGGAATATATGACTTTTTAATTAATTCAAAAATAATCCCGAATTGATCCTAAAACAATCCTATAATGGTTTGCAATTAAAAACGAAATACTGCTTGTAAATCCTAAGGCAAAGAGTGATACCCTCTGTACCTTAGGATAAAAAAGGATTTGTGAGTATTTTCGAAATTATTTGAAATACTCCCGGAATTTTTAGGTTGTGGATTCGCCTCCCTCTTAGGAGACGACCCTGATCTCTGTTTAGGAATAGGTTTCTGATGAATTTCCTTTTCGCGACTAGTCTTGCTTCGCTGTAGGGATTATTCGGGGACCATTCATTTCGGGAATACTTCTTAGTAATTTTAGAAGAACTTCAGAATTTTTAAAACAATTTGGTTTAATTTTTTTAATAGTTTTATTTTTATTGTTTTTTATGTCTTAACACAGTGTAGGGGAATGCAGAATGTAAGCGTAAAATTAGGGTAATTGTGTACTATTTTGGTAAGCACCGCAAGCTAGCAAAGGTAAGGAAAGATTTATTATTTATAGGTATGTTATCGACGAGTTACAGACAAGTTAACGATTTATTATTAATGTGTTACACTTTGGTATCGATAACTATAAATAAACCTTTCCTTAAACAAAGGTTATCGATGAGTCATGTATGTATATTGTAATGCATATAACAAAACAAAATGAATCAGCAATCGATTATTTATTGATATTTTTCAACGATTTATTGATTTGTTATCAAAGGGTTATGGATTGTATATAGAAAAGTTATCCATAATTTATCGAAAATTAGTGGAAAAGTTGGCGATATCTTACAAACATGTTATCGATTTATTATTGACACTCGTCATAGATTTTTATAGTGGGTTTGTCATTTTGCGATCAGTTATCAATTTTTTATCAGTATATTATCGGTTTGCTATCAAAAAGTCATTGATATTTCCTGCGAAGTTATCAATGGTATCAAAAAGTAATCGAAAATATATCGATATATTATCAAAAAATTTCTACTTTTTTTTAAATATCGATTTAATATCGAAAATTTATGGATATAATGCCAAAAATTCATCGATTTATTACCATCGATACTATCGAAAAGTTATATTCGTTTTAAAAAGTTGTCATTTTGTTATCGAAAAATTATATATTTGTTTCAAAAAGTCACCGATTTGTTATAGAAAAGTTGTCGATGCATTATCGCGTTTTGTTTTCTTGATCGCAAAGTAATAGATTTTTTATTGCAGTGTTATTATTTAACCATCAGCGCATTATCGATTTCTTATGGAAAAGTTATAAATTTTTCATCAAAAGTTGTCGATTTGCTAAATTTTTAAAGTTATCTATTTGTTATCGAACTTTTATAAGTTTTTTATTGAAAAGGATTGGGATTGGGTTTCGGCGTGATACAAATTTTGTATAGCCGTGTTATCAATTCGCTATCGACAAAAAATTGATTTGTTAGCAAAAAATTATCGATATTTTATGGAGTTATGTCGAGTTTCGATTTCTTATTATTGATACTAATTTGCTATCGGATTGTTATCGACTTGTTAACGTCGACTCATCGGTTCGTTATGATACAGAAACGGATCGGTTATACGTGTTATACCATACGAAGCCAACGCTTCGGTTTTAATTTGAATTTATTGACTACGTGATACAAGCTTAAGTACTCCTCACACCTCGGGACTAAGCGCGGTATTTTACAATGCCCCTTTTCCCTGAATAGGTCTTTCATTTCTCAACACAGTTCAAACTTACATTTTTGCTAATTTTCTGAATAAAAAAATGTCCTTTCAATTCCAATGAAAAAACATATTTGTAAATATCTTAGCTAGTCATATTTTTTTCTTTTTCAGTATTCACTTTGTTAAAAAATTTCAATTTCGATCATTGATTAAAACTATAAAAAAGCAGGTAATTCAATTAGTATTAATATCTCTTTTGTAGCAGTTGCCAGTAAAATAATGTGTGTGTGTAGTAGCTAAATGTGGTCTGCTAAATATTTTCACTTTATTCAACCACAGAATAGAATTCCCGAACATGAAATTGAATGAAAGGAATAGTGAATAGAATTTATTTTGCTACAAATTAAAACCGCAACAAGCTGCAAAATTTAGTATGTAATGTAAACAGGCAAGTTAACAAAATGTGCTATGTAAGCTTTTTTTTACAACATGTGCATGTATTATATGTGACCCGGCCTATAAAAAGGTGGCTTATGACTCAAAAAAAACTAAAACTACTAAGAAGCTGAAGAAATGCATTGTTTATCTTTAACAGTTGTTTCTCGCAATTTCTTTTTTGAGCCATAAGCCACCTTTTCATAGGCCGGGTCACATATATTAAATAGTTGTATGCGTGTGTGTGTGTCTAGGTCGTATGTGAAAAAGTTTTTGCGTAATTCAATGTAATTGCGTAATGGGTGTAAATGGTAAAAGTGCCCTCCTAAAAGTAGGCAACAAAGAAGCCATCAAAATTTTAAAAACATATGTGCTATAGAGTAAGCCACAACAACCGCCATAGATTGCATATAACAGTCAGTGTTTGCTCATTTTGAATTAAAACAATTAAAGGTGTCTAAGTTCGGGTGTAACCGAACATTATATACTCAGCGCGAGCTTCAATTGTACATTTCATTTCAAATAAATTACTTTTCTACATAACACGTGGCACCGCTCGTTTATAAAAAAACTGTCTCCCCATTTCCTCTTACAATAAAACTTGATAAATGAAACTTATTGATTTAAAACTATTTTTTGCTAAGTTATAGCTTATTATTCTAGTCTACGACCCTTTTTAATTTGTTTTATATCTAAGTTGCGGTGGTCTTTAACCGATCCCATTTTTACTAGAAATATTTTCTGCTATAAGGAAAATATGTGTACAAAATTTCATTACGATATGTTAATTTTTCTTCGAGTTCTGGCTCCCGAAAAATAGAAAATTGCTTAGTCGTAAAAGGGGCGGGCAACACCCATTTTCAAAAAATGTTGCGTTTTACAATTTAATGTTATAATTCAATTTAGAAAGTAAAATTCTATTGACACAAATCTCTTTTTCGCTAAGATATATGTAGCTTATTATTTTCGTCTACGACCCTTTTAAAAAATCTTTTATATAAAAGTGGGCGTGGTCTTCAACCGATCTCGTCCATTTTTTATAGAAATATTTCCTGCTATGGGGAAATTTGTGCACCCAATTTTATTACGATACCTTAATTTTTCTTCGAGGTATGGCTCCCGAAACATAGAAAATAGCTTAGTCAAAAAAGGGGCGGTGCCACGCCCATTTTTTTTAATTTGAAAATTTTCTTATTTATTGTTATAAATCCACTCGGTAAATGAAATACCATTGATATAAAGCTCTTTTTTGCAAAGATATAGCTTATTTTATTTGCCACGACCCTTTTAAAAATCTTTTATATAAAAGTGGGCGTGGTCCTTAACCGATTTCGTTAATTTTTCTTCAAAGTATTCTTATAGTAAAGGGAACCTCACCGCAGAATTTTGTTACGATAGGTTTAACGATTTTTGATTTATGAATAATAATATTTGTAAAATTGATTTATCACAAGTGGGCGGCGCCATTTTCAAAAATTTTCCCAAATTTTGATCAAGTCTCAATATCAGTCAATCAGTCAATTTCATTACCAATCTATTCTGGGTGCAGATAAGCTAGTGTACGAAATTTGGTGAAGATATCTCAATATTTACTCAAGTTATCGTGCTAACGGACGGACGGACGCACGGACATGGCTCAATCAATTTTTTTTTCGATACTGATAATTTTGATATATCTCTCTCGATTCCTTTATACCTGTACAACCAACCGTTATCCAATCAAAGTTAATATACTCTGTGTGCAAAGCACGCTGAGTATTAAAACAAAAAAAAATATGAGGACTTCTTCGTAACCTCCCGTGGTCATGTGGGGGTAATTTCGGTATGTTTGACACTTTCTGGGGATCTTCACAGGGTCATTTGCGGGTCATTTCGGAAAGGTGTAGAGGCTCTCTCGGGGTTTTTCCGCGGTCGTTCACATATCTGTGATCAAATTGTGGATGCATTTTAATGTCCGATATTCGTTTCGACTCCACAATGTACAACGTTTTCATTTTAGTTTCAGAATCGTCACTAGTTCCGATTTCAAACCTTTATATGCATTACTTTGTTAGCATTTGTGGAATGATTTCAAAGAGCTTTGCGAGGGCGTTTTGGAAAATTCTTATCCCGTTTGATTTATGATATAAGAATAATTTTTTCTTTTTTCGGCGGAACTCTCAGATATTTTTTTTTTTTTTTTTTTGATAAAATGAAAATTTTTTGTTTTAATAATATCACTAAAAGTTTCGAAACAAATGGGAGAATGTAAATTCGCTTTCACATTTCGATTTCAATTTCGGTAGAAGGGTAGTTTTACTGTGTCAGTTATTTTTGGGCTTTAGAATTCGTCGTTGTTTTTTCGGTTTTACATGCAGTGGTCAATGATGTGTAAATGTGCTAAGTCGTAAGCTGTTAAAAAGAACGTGCTTAGTCAACCTGTGCACGCATTTTTTTTCTCAATTCCAGTTTAGTCGGAGAGTTGTTCATAGTTTATGTCTCGCGATTGATAGAAATAATTTATTTTCGAGGTTATTTCGGCTTTGTTTTATGAGTTGGTTGCCGGTCGTACTGGGGGCTTGACAATGATTCTGATATTAAGCTCGCACTCCATGCTGTCTAAGTTTTAGTTTGGCATTCGTTAATATTTAAGTTTCCTTTTCAAATTGTAGTTATTACTTTTGCCTACGACTTAATTCTTGTTTTTTATTTTACTATTAATTTGGATTTGATTTCAGGCACGCTTGATATTTCGTTATTGTGTTTGTTACTAGTAAGTAACATTTTCGATCTACATATTTTCTAAGGCATTAAAATTTAGGTTTTGAATCAATTTTGGTGCAATTGCCGTCTTATGCCTTAAGCTTAACCTTCAAGCCTAGATTTCTCTCTGGTTTGCTTATGTATTGCCTCTGAATCTAGTTTCAGAAGCAATTAGATATTATCGATTCAATTCAATTTAAAAATTTCTGTTTCGGGTTGAACTTTGGCTTTCCTGTTTTGTCCGGTTCTCAGTTAGCTATTGGTGTAAATTTCAGCGCTGGACATGAATTACAAAATTATTTCATTTCCGGATTCAGATATAGCCTAATTTTAACCACGATTTGAATTTTATTGAGGTAGTGGACTTAAGCTTGGCTACCGCTTTGGATTATATTTCTTTTCGGGTTTTGCTTCAAGTTTTGCACGCCGTTATAGTTTTGTGTTAAATTTGATTTCAGTAGCCTTATCTCTCATACCTGATTCTTCACACTATTATTTGCAATCTATGTTAACTAAATAAAATAACATTCAGCAACCAATAAAGGAATATAACAATGCGTTCTCTGCTCACACATTGTTGTTTAGACAAACTCAAATACACCCCACACTCACCAATACCCCTCGTTCACAATCATTTATGTACTTCTGAACATCTCTATTTTTGTGAATGTGTTACTCTGCTATGTGCTATTTGCTATTTTGCATAATTTCTGGCGCAATTGCCAGTTGTCTTGGCTTATTTGTATTTGTGCGCAAGGTCCATTGCCGATTTCAAGCAAATGTTTGCGTTTGCAGACATACACCTACATACATACAAATACGCTCGATATTGCGTAAATACAATACCATGTGCTTGTGTTGTCACATTGCAACAAGTTTTGTTGTTCAGGTGTACCACCCCTGCCCACCGTGAGCAGTTATGAGAAGCAAGTGTGATGATGTCAATGTGTGTTTAACTTCATAAAGTAATAAAAATGAAACTAAATGTGCAGATATCCATTTGTTTGTATTTTTGAATTTAATATTATTTTATTATTTTAAGTTAATATGTAGATAAAGCTGCTCACGAAGGCGTTTATTTTTGAGCCTGTTGCTTGTTGGATTTATTTTTGTGATGTTTGATAGACTCTGCTTCATGGCAATGGCTTTTCAATTGAAGATTACAATGAGACTCGAAAACATTTTGACTTTTATGAGGATGAGTGAAGAGAGTTGGCATATAAAAGGCCACACAAACGACCTTTCAACACTTTGTTATTGCAAATCCTTATTAACCAGGAATTTGAAATTTTTAGTGCTAATCTAACAAGCGGTCGTCGCGGTGTGATAGTAACCTGTTCCGCCTACCACACCCAAGATCCTCGGTTCACGCCCCGGGCAAAGCAACATCAAAATTTTAAAAACATGGCTTTTCAATTAGAAGACAATTTTTCTAAGCGGGGTTGCCTCCGGAAGCACTCCGAGTATATTTCTGCCATGAAAAGCTCTCAGTGAAAACTCATCTGCCTTGCAGATGCCGTTCGGAGTCAGCATAAAACAATTAGGTCCTGTCCCGCCAATTGGTTTTGAAACTTAAACACAGAGCACGACGCAAATTGGAGGAGAAGCTTACTGGCAAGGGGTCATACTTTTTTTCTATTCCCATCTTTACTATATTTTCACCAGTTTTCACATAATCCCGTTTGAATGTTAGTTTTTGTAAGGGTTATATCTACTGCCTGAGTAGCAGCGATGGAGTTTTAAACAAGACCGATCTCTATCTTGACTAAATTCTTCTAATAACAAAGTAATTCGACAGCGGGGTACCTTCGCTTAGGTCTGGCAAAAGCAGAACAGTCTATCAATCACGAAGATTTCACGAATCGAAAAAAAGAGACGGCTGATAAGAGGGCGCCTAAGGAAATGAGAGAATAACCAACGTCGAAGTTGCATACTCCTAGGGTCAGCAAAGGGGGAAATTCGAAATATTAATGTGTACAAAACTCAGCAAAAGTGGAAGAGCACTACGAGATGTGTAATTTCAATGACCACAAGGGCAAACTACAATGCAAGAAGAATAAACACTCGGTTGTATAAATCTAGGGCGTTACCCATAAACTTAAATTGGCCGTTGGGCTTAAGGCACGCATGCGAAAAAGAGGAATCTAGCTGGAACACGTCTAAGTTCATTCGAGATTCTCTTTTTGAAATATTCGGTAGATGATTAGAAATAGGGATTCGAAATATTATTGATTTAATAAATAGCTCGGGCTGGTAGCAAAACGCATCCGATGTAGCACTCAGTATAAGTTACTTGGGCGATCTGGCAGCCATTGAACTTAATTTCCTACCTAGCGAACCACTATCAGATACCATATACATATACCACTGCAAAATATAGCGGAGCATGTAGGGTAATTTGGCCTTGACCAGGATTACCAAGTCACTTTCATAGGTACGCAATATACAGACACTGGCTCCTAGCTCCAAAGCTTAAACTGTTTTGCAGACAGAACGCTCAAATGTGGCGTCTGTTTAGTCACGTTCCTTTCAATGGTTCTACTTTTTTACTTCGCTGCGGCAGTTACGTTGGGCAGTATTTTTTTTATACTCAGTTGAGCAGAGCTCACAGAGTATATTAAGTTTGATTGGATAACGGTTGGTTGTACATATATAAAGGAATCGAGATAGATATAGACTTCCATATATCAAAATAATCAGGATCGAAAAAAAATTTGATTGAGCCATGTCCGTCCGTCCGTCCGTCCGTCCGTTAACACGATAGCTTGAGTAAACTTTAAGGTATCTTGATGAAATTTGGTATGTAGGTTCCCGAGCACTCATCTCAGATCGCTATTTAAAATGAAAGATATCGGACTATAACCACGCCCACTTTTTCGATATCGAAAATTTCGAAAAACCGAAAAAGCGCGATAATTCATTACAAAAGACCGATAAAGCGACGAAACTTGGTAGATAAGTTGAACTTATGACGCAAAATAGAAAATTAGTAAAATTTTGGACAATGGGCGTGGCACCGCCCACTTTTAAAAGAAGGTAATTTAAAACTTTTGCAAGCTGTAATTTGGCAGTCGTTGAAGATATCATGATGAAATTTGGCAGGAGCGTTACTCTTATTACTATATGTACGCTTAATAAAAATTAGCAAAATCGGAGAAGGACCACGCCCACTTTTAAAAAAAAAATTTTTTTAAAGTAAAATTTTAACAAAAAATTTAATATCTTTACAGTATATAAGTAAATTATGTCAAGATTCAACTCCAGTAATGATATGGTGCAACAAAATACAAAAATAAAAGAAAATTTAAAAATGGGCGTGGCTCCGCCCTTTTTCATTTAATTTGTCTAGGATACTTTTAACGCCATAAGTCGAACAAAAATTAACCAATCCTTTTGAAATTTGGTAGGGGCATAGATTTTATGGCGTTAACTGTTTTCTGTGAAAATGGGCGAAATCGGTTGATGTCACGCCCAGTTTTTATACACAGTCGTCCGCCTGTCCTTCCGCATGGCCGTTAACACGATAACTTGAGCAAAAATCGATATATCTTTACTAAGCTAAGTTCACGTACTTATCTGAACTCACTTTATCTTGGTATGAAAAATGAACGAAATCCGACTATGACCACGCTCACTTTTTCGATATCGAAAATTACGAAAAATGAAAAAAATGCCATAATTCTATACCAAATACGAAAAAAGGGATAAAACATGATAATTGGATTGCTTTATTGACGCGAAATATAACTTTAGAAAAAACTTTGTAAAATGGTTGTGACACCTACCATATTAAGTAGAAGAAAATGAAAAAGTTCTGCAGGGCGAAATAAAACACCCTCAAAATCTTGGCACGTATTACATATATAAATAAATTAGTGGTATCCAACAGATGATGTTCTGGGTCACCCTGGTCCACATTTTGGTCGATATCTGGAAAACGCCTTCACATATACAACTACCACCACTCCCTTTTAAAACTCTCATTAATACCTTTAATTTGATACCCATATCGTACAAACTCATTCCAGAGTCACCCCTGGTCCAACTTTATGGCGATATTTCGAAAAGGCGAACACCTATAGAACGAAGGCCCACTCGCTTTTAAAAATACTCATTAACACCTTTCATTTGATACCCATATCGTACAAACAAAGTCTAGAGTCACCCCTGGTCCAGAAAGGCCCACTCCCTCTTAAAATACTCATTAACTCCTTTCGTTTGATACCCATATTGCACAAACGAATTCTAGAGTCACCCCTGGTCCACCTTTATGGCGATATCTCGAAAAGGGGTCCACCTATAGAACTAAGCCCCACGCCCTTTTAAAATAATCATTAACACCTTTCATTTGATACCCATATCATACAAACAAATTCTAAAGTCACCCCAGGTCCACCTTTATGGCGATATCTCGAAAAGGCGAACACCTATAAAACGAAGGCCCACTCCCTTTTAAAAATACTCTTTAACACCTTTCATTTGATACCCATATCGTACAAACAAAGTCTAGAGTCACCCCTGGTCCACCTTTATTGCGATACCTCGAAAATGCATCCACCTATAGAACTAAGGCCCACTCCCTCTTAAAATACTCATTAACTCCTTTCGTTTGATACCCATATTGCACAAACGAATTCTAGAGTCACCCCTGGCCCACCTTTATGGCGATATCTCGAAACGGCGTCCACCTGTAGAACTAAGGCCCACTCCCTTTTAAAATACTCATTAACACCTTTCGTTTGATGCCCATATTGTGCAAACAAATTCTAGGGTCACCCCTGGTCCACCTTTATGGCGATATCTCGAAACGGCGTCCACCTATGGAACTAAGGATTACTCCCTTTTAAAATGCTCATTAACACCTTTCATTTGATACCCATATCGTACAAACGCATTCTAGAGTCAACCCTGATCCACTTTTATGGCTATAACCCTAAATGGCGTCCACCTATAGAACTATGGCCCACTCCCTCATAAAATACTCTTTAATGCCTTTCATTTGATACACATGTCATACAAACACATTCCAGGGTTTCCCTCGGTTCATTTTCCTACATGGTTATTTTCCCTTATGTTGTCACCATAGCTCTCAACTGAGTATGTAATGTTCGGTTACACCCGAACTTAACCTTCCTTACTTGTTTTTTTTATAATTAATTATTAACTGAAACAGAGCCCTTATTACCTCGTTACTTAAATTTTTTTAGTACTCATGCCTACCTCTTTTTGCTTTATAAGTTTCGTTGCTCTGTCTTTACAATTTGTATGCTACGAGGCCAACAATAATGCCCGAGGTGAACTGTCCCATTTTTAGAAGACAATCAGCAGCAATTTCTTCTTCGGCTAATTTATCCGTATCTGCTGTGTCGTTTCTGCTCTTTGTACTGCGCCTTCGTGGCCGTTCGGGAAGTGAGCAACTGTAGTGAGGGTGTTCTGGTACATTACAAAAGTTTTATTTAAGAGATTTTCAATATGTTCTTGTCAGAAATATGTCTTGGCAGTGCTTACGGCTTTGTTTTATATTCCCTCAAATATTTCCTTTACACCTGAGAATCCATGTATGAGTGGCAGTCGTTGAAAAATGTTCCTGAAATTTGAGCTTAGGTCATTTTAACATAGACTACGGTTCGTCTTATTCTTATTTGATATTCAGCTTTTAAATAATCCTGAAAACTTTTCGTAAAAGCTTAACTCGGCTGTTCAGAAGACCTGGGATTCAAAGGCAATAATACTTTTCAAGAATATCATATTGAATGGGTTTGAAAATATTCGTTTTGGATTTCTATGCGCTGTGTTTATCTTACTCCTTCTTTCTCCATGCTCAGTTAGAATCTGTACAGCCTGTTCGAGCGCCTTTGACACATGAGCATGAACTTAGTAAGTCCGTCAGCGTTTTTGCCTTTATATACAAATTTGCACTTTAATGCTCCAGATTGAGAACTCGGCATTACAAACCAAATCAAGAACATACTAAAGCAGAGGAAGAAATGTTATTCTGACATTTTTTCACCTGAGTTTGTTACGTCAAATAAGGAAGGAAAGGAAAACGAGAGGAAAACGGGACAAAGATATTACTTAACATAAATGCAAGTAGAAAACAAACTACAAAAGAAATTTAAAAGTTTAAAAAAAAAGAAAAAAAACTGAATAAAGGAAATAAAAATAACAAAGACCAAACTAACCACATAAGCAGGCTATTTCAACAACAACAAACATAACCAAAGTTTAAACAAAATATCGAAGAAACACACAAAAATCTAAAGGATGCACACAAAAGTAGAAAAATTCGAAGATTGCATACCAGCTGAAGGATGCAACTAGAAACAACAGTACAAAACTGAGAAACAAAATATATATATTTTTTTTGCACGGAAAGTTAGAAGAAAAATGTTTTGTTGTTGTTACAAGATAGATGCATACTTAGTCGAAACGGATGGACGGAAATGCGTAACAAGAAGTTTCAACTTTTCCATATTTCCTGCTGCAATTTCCGTCACTTTATCGCAAAGTTAGAACGCCTGCAAAAAAGCACACAAATCTGCAGTGAAAAATACAAATACCCCAACAGCAACAACAACACGTAAAAATTGTATGCAGATATTTACCTTTATAGATATATGTATGTATGTATATATGCATATTTTATTATAACATTGGCAAAAGTAGTGAAAATTGAAAAAACAATTTAAGTAACCAAAAGAAGAAATTGCATACTTACTTGGTATGTTGGTCGAACTTTAAACAACAAAGAATAACAATATTGAGGTAAAGTAGAATAGTTTCTAAGAAAAAATTTATGAGTGCGCTTTAAACTTTACATTTGTTCAAAAGGATGTGTGCAGCATGATAATGTGGAAAAGTGAAACTAAGAAATAATATTTTTTGTTTTACATTGGACAGTAATGAAGAATTGATAGTCGTAAACCAGTTTATGCTTAATAGGAAGCAAAATAAAGGAAATTATAGAGATGTGATTAGTATACATACAATCTGGCTAAGAGTGGAAGACTGACTTGGACCACAGCTAAGAATCTTTTACCATCACCGATGCAGTATTTGCATGTACAACATGAGGTTGTTCGTGAAAAGTATAGACCTTTAAGAAAATATGCGAAAGAGGCAACTGAGAGTATAAAAGCAGCACCAGCTGAGGAATAATCAATAAGTTTGATTTTTGTAGGCTATACGTGAATTACGCGAGTAATTTAATTGTGAAGTACTACTACCATAGTAGTGTTGTAAATAAAGAACCATTTGCTATACAGAATCTTTGAGTTATATATTTAACAGTTCAGTGATTAGAGCGATAAAAGAAGGTGCAGAATAATCAAGAATTTCCGAAAATTCGCTACAAAATATTGGACTTATAAAAACATATTGCACCACACACACCCACAACCTCCTTCCAGACCATATCCTGAAGCAGCTGAAAAAACTTGTTCATATACCTGGAATTTTTAATAAACATAAATGCTTTTGCGTGGACTGCTATCATAACAACTGAAAAAAAAAAATAAAAAGGCAAAAAGTGCACATATTTGTTTTGTTCTACTTTTAAAAAGTTTGCACAGATTTTTTATCGCATTTCGTGCTTTAATAATTTCATAAAAGCTATTTATCAGTTTTTCCAAGCAAAATTACCTTTAAAAATACTTGTGCGCCAGTGTCTCTTCATCATTTTAACAGTGAGTTTGTTATTTTTATTTTACTGTAATTTTTTCTCTTATTTTGTTACTTTACGCACCGTAACATACACCTGTTTACATGCACATACACATACGCAAGCACAAGCAAATACTTCACAAAAGTGTTCACGTAAGCAGGGGCGTAGCGACGGGGGTTTAACCCCCTCCCGCCCCCCTTGCCACAGGACCATTTGATTTTTTAGGTCGTTACAATTCAAATATTTGATGTTTTTATGTCTATGTTAATAAATTTCTTTCTTTTATCAAAATTGGTCAAGCCGTTTTTGAGTTTAAGCAAATCTAACGCACAGTTATTCAGTTTTATATATATTGATTTTTGTTGGCCTTACAGGGAGAAGATAGACCGGCTAATAAAGGTGGATTTATATAGACGTTTTGGTAGTTTCAAATCGAAGGTTTTATCGAGGTTTTCCAGAGCAATTAAAAGGTTCTCCAACCCAATTATCGACCTTACCTACGCGCAGAAAATGCTGTTTATTTAGCAGTCGACGCTCTTGCAACCTCAATTTTTTCACGGATAGAAGGGTCTGGATGACCAAGGAAATTCAAAGTGGTCATATCAAACCGTTCCCGAGAAGGTCAAGCCGTTAATAGAACAATATCCGGAAAAGATTCATCAACATTGACAAAACTCTCCAAAACATTCGGGGAGTCTCCTACTACAAGAAGAAGAAAAGCAAATTTTATGTACCCAGATGGGAAAAAATGTCATTGTACCAGTTATGGTTCGATTACGCTTTCTTTGGAAATCTCAGTTAGTTGGATCTTCAAAGCAATTTAATGTCGACTTAGTGGCAGAGTCATATTTAATTTCTTAGGCAAGAAGCGTGAAAGGTATGACAGAAAGCCCTAGGAAAAACCAACCAGTCCCAATATGATCCCTGAAAAAATAGCATTAGTCTTCAACGCGAATAGCCAAACGTTTTAGACTACCATGCGACGGACAATATGGAGTTAAGTTTTCTAAAAAGTGCCGATACTTTAGAGATATAAGAGGTAACGCTTTAGGTGTTATTCGCAGCATGCGACAGGTTTTAAGAAAGATGTTATAATGAGTTTTTCGGAACTAATTACGCCAGTAAAAAACTCATCTTGTAGTCAGGCTAGGCTATATTATACGAATGAATGCCAATACTCTGGTATAGACGTACCCTTATCGACATCCACCAACATCACAAGAGCTGAAAGCATGCTCCCACTGCATTGTAAATATTCTTAGGTAAATAACGATTTGCCTTCCTCTTCAATTAAAAATTTTACCATCAAAAGACAGAAAGCGGAGCTATAAAAAAGAAGTCTTACGTTGAGACTCTTACGGCCAAGTATAATTTTGCGATTAAATATTCATATACGAGTACGCTAATATATGCACACGTTTCCTTTCAGTATCATTTTAATGGTGTACAATATATAAGTAATAATTTTAATCATACTTTTTGAAACAAATAACTAAAGCAATTACTTGCATACCTTAAGTAAATTATCCAAAGTTTGTGGATCGAGTCTCTTGTTAACATTCATATACATACATACACTCACTCACGCACTTACACTTATTCTGATTTAATTTGAATTTGTAATTAGATAAAATATGTCATTTTTGACATTTGACAAGTTGACAGTAATCATGGTTTCTTCATTTGTAAAGCATCTATATTGCCGTCATTTAGGCGTCAACGGCGACAGGTTGAATGTTTTTCAAAAGGTGTGCCTTATTTTATACATATGCACAGATAAGTATGTGTGGTATTTATACGCCGCTGAATGCTTATTATTGAGAAAAATTTTCAGGTTTAACTGTTACTTGCTTGAGTAAAACACGCAGCCTTTTCATTACGCCTTAAAATATGTTACAACCTATATCTTTTTATTGCCACCATTTAGGTGTACAGAAAAAATGCTTTGCAACTACAAATACATATTCACGCGGGTCGTTGAAAAAATTTGAAAAAGGTTGCTTCAAAATTTTAGCTTAATTTGCGATGTAATCGGAGAAAATTTTTTCTAATAGTAGAGTTTTTGTTTATTATAACAAGGTTGTTTTAAATCCGATTTTAAATTTGATTTGCTACTATTTTTGTCCTGCGTTAGTTTAGGTTGAACTAGGCCTATCAGAGAAGACCTCATTTCGAATAAATGTGAGCACAGTGGTACCAGAGTTTGTTTGACAACCAAGCGAGAAAACGCTATTAGATACCAGGTATAATGTTATAAAATAACCTTTTCCTCTAAGCCAATATTAGAAGGTTTCTAGAACTTAGCTTAATTGCTGGCTCAAAATCTGACAACTCTGTCGCTTCTAAGAGCTGGAGTCAAATTCCAGCGAGTGTAGTGCCCGATTTTTGTTTTGACTAGTCCACAATATTTCCTTCTAAAATGTTTTTGAACTCTGAAATTGTTTTTACCTAATTTTGTCTGCTAAATGTGTTGCAGTCTCTAAAAGTATGCTTCTCGTTGCAATGCACAATAAAGCTCCTAAAAGTATGCTTGTTGTTTTAACAAACTACGAAAATAAGGCAATGTGACGATACAGCTTAAAAGGATGTTAGAAGGAATTATAGACCATCTCTAGACAAGATATTATACTTTGTTATTAGCTTTAAAAATCAGGTGCAAAAAAATTCAGTTGCAATAAGTCTGATTTTAAATGAATGAGTCAAGTTGTTTTTTTATTCACAGACCCTCTCAACATAGCCTTCAAATTTACTTTCTCTTCGTCCCAGCCTCACGTATACCCACTCTGCATTAACAGTGTTTAAACAATAAAAAGTTAGAAAGAAATTTTTTATTGTATTTCTTATGAAATTTTGGGGTGCTGGTCTGGTGGAAAGCACTGGACACGGCGAGCACCTCCAAAATGCTAGTGTCAGTGCAACGGACGGCGCTTATCGGCATCAGTGGCGCTATGAGAACAACACCTACCTTGGCACTGAATGTCATGCTGAATATACATCCAGTAGATATTGCGGGAAAGGCAGCCGCGGCCCGGTCGTTGGTCAGGCTTCGTGATATGGGTTATATGCTTTCTGATTTCGGACACTCTAGCCTTCTTGCTAGTTTCGACTTTATCCCGGACAGGACGGACTATTGCATGCCGGTGGCCGCTCCCTATACAACCTTCACCCCAGTCATTCCCCCGAGGGAGGAGTGGAGAAGAGGAATTATCTGGGGCATGGGACCGGTTAACTTGTTCACGGATGGGTCGAAGTTGGACGGAAAGGTTGGCGGGGGGGGTCTCTTGTCAAGAGCTAAATGTAAGCCGCAAGTTTAAGTTGGCTGATCACTGCAGTGTATTCCAAGCGGAAGTTGCTGCGATTAAGGATGCGGTGGATGAAATGCTATCCAGCGCTACTACGGTTAGGGAACTTAACATCTACTCTGATAGCCAAGCGGCTATAAAAGCCTTGAGCTCAACTACAGTGCGATCGAGGGTGGTCTGGGAGTGCCTGACCACACTTGCGATTGCATCGAATTATTTTACAATTAAGATTCTCTGGGTCCCGGGCCATAGTGATATTCCGGGTAACTGTCAAGCGGATCTCTTAGTTCGAATCGGTACAACTGAATCGGATGAAGATGGCTGTAGGGATTTCGGGATTCCGCTAGCCACCTGTGGATTGCTCTTCCATAGCTGGGCCTCGAGTCAGCTCAGCAAACGTTGGGCGGACACTACGTCTTGTAGGATATCAAGATCTTTCTGGCCGAAAGTGGATGGCAGGAGGTCTGCTGAAATAATTGGGTTCACTAAGGCTCACCTATCAATGGTCATTGGGGTTTTGACAGGGCACTGTCCCATGGGTATCCATGCGGTACGTCTCAATATATTGGAAACTCCATCCTGATGCAGCTGTATGGAGGATGATGAGGTGGAATCACCAAATCACTTTATGCTTGACTGCCCAGCTTTTGCCAGAACTAGGCGAAAGTATTTTGGTCGTGACTCACTTGGATCTCCCGAGGAGCTATCCAAGGTTGAGATCGAGATCATTCGGAACTTTATATTTGCTACCCAACGATTCTCTAAGTAGTTATATCTACGTCACCGTTAGTTTAGTTTATTATATGTGGTATCACAACGGACCGTCATGTTGTCCAAGTGAGCTTCCTCTCATCAGGGAAGCTACCACCCAACCTAACCTAACCTAACCTTATGAAATTTTTAATTATTGAAATTATTTTGATTTCGGCTGGAATATTAATGTGAGCCGTATAATAACGTGCTATGATTTTGAAATACTTTTGTCTTGAGGCAGTCAAAGCGTGAATTAAAATTTCATAGATACACACATTTGTATATTGTACTTATGCATCCATATCAGACACATACATGCAATGCATATGTACGTGTTTATAATAAAATCGTATCTACATACTTATTTCAGTACATTATTAAAATTAATTGCTCACAGCTGTCAAATATACAGACCTACTTTCTCGTTATACATTTGAGTTACACATTTCTCGAAACCGTTTTTAGTACAATTTCGACAAATAAAACATTGGGGTTAAAAATTAATATCGATTTTCTGCACAGCGGTCGTTTTGCCCTCACGAAACATTCAATTGTATTTTTATTGCTGAATAAAGCGGTATTTTTTGTTTACCTTTATATTAAGTCGCTTTCAGGTTTGTCCCCTCATTTCCATACGAATTTTTGACCCACGGAAAAGTCTTTTGCGGTAACTTCCCGTTGAGCTAGACACTTGATACTTTGAACATAGTTCAGATCTGAGGGACATTACAACGTAAGTGAAAAAAAATCCGCCAGGTGGCGCACGGATCGAGATATACAGAAAATAAATTTTAAAATGGAAATTTTACGATCGGCTTTTAACTAACTTCTCGGTGATCCAGAGACTTGAAACTTAGCACATAGTTTGCGAGTCAATGGCACTACAATTCGTGGAAAACAAACTACCTCCAGGTGGCAGACGGATCGAGATAAACGAAAATCCCTGAAAAAACGCCTTTTGAGCAACTTCCCGGTGAGCTGGAGATATGAAACTTGAGTCGTAAGTCAGAAGCCGCTGACAGTGCAATATTTTCTAAAAAAATACCGCTAGGTGGCACATGGATCAAAATATTATGAAAACTAATTTTAATTTGGGAATCTTTCAATCCATTTTTAACTGACTTCTCGATTACCTAGAGACTTGTAACTTAGCACTAAGTAAGAGGCCTGGTGACAATACAATTTATAGAAAACAAAGTTCCGCTAGGTGGTGTGCTAATTGAGATAACTATAAATCCCTGAAAAACGAGGGGAATATTGCGATCGATTTTTGAATAACTTGCCGATGAGCTAGAGACTTGAAGCTTGGGCCGTGGGTAAGAACACGGTGACAATGCAACGCTTTATCAAAAAAATGCCGCTAGGTGACACATGGATCGAGATATTAGGAAAATTTATTTTAATTTGGGAATATTTCAATCCATTTTTAACTAACTTCCCGGTTACCTAGAGACTTGTAACTTAGCACATAATTCGATACCCGATGACAATTCAATTTATAGAAAACAAAGGTCCGCTAGGTGGCGTGCTAATTGAGATAACAAAAAATCCCTGAAAAACGAGCGGAATATTGCTACCGATTTTTGAGTAACTTTGTGGTGAGCTAGAGACTTGAAACTTGGGTCGTGGGTCAGAACCCGGTGACGATGCAACGCTTTATCAAAAAAATTCCGCTAGTTGGCACATGGATCGAGATATTAGGAAAATTAATTTTAATTTGGGAATCTTTGAATCCATTTTTAACTAACTTTCCGGTTACCTAGGGACTTGTAACTTAGCACATGGTTCGAGACCCGGTGACAATACAACTTATAGAAAGCAAAGTTCCGCTAGGTGGCGTGCTAATTGAGATAACTATAAATCCCTGAAAAACGAGGGGAATATTGCGATCGATTTTTGAATAACTTGCCGATGAGCTAGAGACTTGTAACTTGGGCCGCGGGTCAGAACCCGGCGACAGTGCAACATTTGATCAAAAAAATCCGCTAGGTGGCACGCGGATCGAAATATTAGGAAAATTTGAATTTGGGAATCTTTCAATCCATTTTTAACTAACTTCCCGGTTACCTAGAGACTTGAAACTTGGTACTTAGTTAGAGGCCTGATGACAATACAACTTATAGAAAACATAGTTCCGCTAGGTGGTGCGCGAGTCAAGATAACTGCAAATCCTTTAAAAAAGGGGGGAATTGCGATCGATTTTCGAGTAACTTCCCGATGAGCGAGAGACATGAAATTTGGGCCGTAAGTCAGAACCCGGTAACAATGCAATATTTTATTTAAAAAATCCGCTAGGTGGCGCATGGATCGAGATACTGAGAAAACTAGTGTTAAATTGGGAATCTTGCAATCGATTTTTAAATAACTTCCTGGATATCTAGAGACTTGAAACCTGAAATATAGTTTAAAACTCGGTGACAGTGCAATGTTTGATCAAAAATTTGAGCTACGTAACGCACAAGTTGAACTATTTAGAAGATTGGCCCATACCTTCATGGCTAGCCTCCTGAGTGTTGCAGGCGTTGTAGAATTCCACCTCGTTGAAGGCCCAACTCAATGCACGTCCTTACATACTTTTAGGCGTACGCGACTTTCACGACGATTCTTTTAGGCTTTCAGGCGTATGCGAATTTCAGCACGACTTTCAACTGTGCAAATTACTTAGCTGACAAACGAGGTGGAATTCTGCTGTTTTCGCCAGTGTTGTCAGCGAAAATTCCACTAATTCTCTTAAATCTTGCTATTTTGAACAAATAAATAAAGATAAGAATTTTCACTTAGGAATTACTTAAATTACTAATCAAAGTTGCAATTGCCTCTTTGTAGGCAGTACTAAAAAATTTAAAATAAAAAGATGATAAAAAAATTTTAAGGACTACCTTTAAATAAATGGACCAAAAAATAGAAAGCAATTTTACCTTTAATACAGGCATAGTCTTGTTGAATTTTGACTAAAAACTTTAACAATAGCTCTTGTAAAAGAATTTTGGGATTTAAAATTTAACAAGGTAGAGCGCGTGCTTAAATTTTAAATAATCAATTAGTTAATCGCAAGTACATGGTTTGCCTTAAATTGAAAGATTGCGCTCCACCTTTATAGTTTTAAGTCCCAAAATTCTTTTACAAGAGCTATTAGCCGTGTTTTTTAACACGCGTATATCCGTTTACGCTTAAACTTTATATTGACTGCTAAGAGACAAACTATAAATACACCTCTGAAATTGCTGCGCATAAATTTTGTCCTACTAAATTTCAATACGCATTATACTCAGATGTAACTGAAATATGTGTCTTTGTTTCACCCTGTACACTAATTCTATGTATTATATGTGTGTCCACAATTCATCGCAACTGATTCAGCTATATGTTATACCCTATGGCCATCAGAGCGTTGCGTCTCCGCTTTTCGGTACACCCTGTTGCTGTAGCTAGTTGTTTTACCACAGCCGCTAGATGGGTCTCCTAAGCATTATCTAAGCGAACATAGGCGTTTTTTAACACGCGCAAACGAAACGTATACGCGCGTGTTAAAAAATACGGCTATTGTTAAAGTATTTTAGTCAAAATTCAACAAGACTCTATCTTTATTAAAGGAAAAATTGCCTTCTATTTTTTGGTCCATTTATATAAAGGGACTACCTTTTTTTTATCACCTTTTTATTTATTATTGAAAACAGATATTTAGATTAGTTTGTTGACGTCTTTAAACCCCACTCTGATATTGAATGAAATTGGTTAACAAAATATAATCCTTTGCTCACAAAAAAATTTTTTCGAAACAGTTCACAAAATCTTAGATTTTTAAGAAAACAATTTTTCCTTGAGAACAGAAATATTTAACAATTTTTTTTTTTTAACCACTTTCGTTATTATTGATTATGTAATCAAAGTTTGATTGTAAAAAAGAACTAATACAGTAGAATTGTTTATTTAGAAAAAAAAAAATACGTTTTATTTCTTAAAAAAATGTTGACTCTTTTATTTGGTCCAAAAAAAAATAACACAAACTAATCTTATTTATTCAAAACATTTTGATAGATTTTTAAATAAAATTTTTCTTTAAAAAACTATATATTTTTTTATTTAAAACTTTTTACGATTAATTCTAAGGCTGTAAAAAAATTATCGTTGGAAAAACAACATACATAACATACTTTATTTCTAAAATAACTAAATTCTAACATTTTTTGTTAAAAAAAAGCAGTTTTGGATCTTTGAAACAGCCTTTTAATTGCTATTAGTTTTTATAAAAAAAAATAAAATTAAATTAATTAATAAAAAAAACTTTTTTTTTTTGTAATAATTAATATATTTTTATATTTTTGAGAAAGAATATTTCCCGCTTTGAACAAAAAAAAAAACCTTTTACAGTTTTTATATTTTTATATCTAATTCGTAAATATTCATTGTATAAAACAATTTTTTTTTTTTAATTGTAATATTATTCTAAAATATTTGTTGAAGGAAACAAGTAAGGAAAGCTAAGTTCGGGTGTAACCGAACTGTGAGCTCTGCTCAGCTGTGTATAAAAATGCAAATTTTTTAATACTTAAAATTTTTTCGAATAATTATTCTTAGAAAAAAATTTTATATGATTAAAAACGCAAATTATTTAAATTTTTGTAAAAGACAATCAGTGAATGTTATTTTTTTGACAAAAAAAATGTTTTCTCTAACAACAAATTTTTTAATTTAAATTTAATTTCGGGCTATAAAGAAAAACATATTTTTGGAAATATAAACAAATAATTGTTTTTTTCTAATTGTTTTTTTGCCTTGAGCTCGAATCGAACCTTGACTCATTGTTTTTTTCTAGTTTTCTATACAATTCTAAGATTTCCTCTTAACAAAAAGAACATAGTTTTACAGAGGTAAACAAAATATAATAGTTCTTATATTTTTACAAAATTATTGTTTTTTAGATACAAAAAAAAAATATTTGTTTGAGAAAATAACACAAACTTTTTTTTATTTTTTAAACCTCTCGTAGGTAGGTCCATGGCTGTAAAAAAAACTAAAATTATTTATTAAAAAAAAAAAATTATTTTAGTCCTTCGTTGTAAAATTAAAATTATTTATTTATTTCTAAAATAATAACATGCTTCTCAGATTGTTTGTTGAGAAGAAAACAATTTGATTTCTTAAAAAAATCTTTGTTTACCAATAAAGAAACGAGGGAGAGGAAAAGGAAAGTTGAGAGGAAGAGGAAAATGGAGATGAAGGGTGTAAGTTGAAGATGAGGAAGAGGGAGAGGGAAAGAGAAAGGGAGGGGAAAAAGGATTTTGAAAGAGTGTGATAGCGTGGGAGAGGAAGAGAAAGATAGAGAGATTTAAAATAAATTTTAAAATATTTTTGCTAACAAGGAAATTATAGGATATGATGATAATAGCTTTTTTTTACATGTGTATATATATTGCGACGGATATTAGTGACACTAAGTGATACTCATATCACTAGTTTGATGCTAAGTAAATGAAGCCAACACAACAATAAAGCAAGCAGTCACTTTTATCTACATAAACGAACCAATCATTATGTCTACACATATGTACATATGTATAAAATCGTGCATCTGTAGTTATAGCTGAGAATTTTATAGCTTGCAAACGAGAAGTAAATTCTAGAAATAGAAACCCCTAGAAGTATGCGAACGAGAAATCACAGAGTATAAGAGGAGGAAAAGAGTTTGATTAAAGCACGCTATCTGTCGAGAAGTAGTAGTATTGTGAAGTCCTTGAATAAAGGCCATTTTGTATTATTTAATAGTGGATTTATTTATTCCACAGTTTAGTGATTCGAACGTTAGTAGAAGGTTTCAAATAAGCGGAATTGCACTAAATGCGTAACAATATGCAATCAAACTTTATATGGACTGCTAAGCGCATAACTTTGTCTACACTTATGAAATTGTTGCGCACAAAATTACAGCTAAATAGAGTTATACACTATGACTCAAAATAGTTGTGCCTCCGCTATTTTCCATGTACAACTACTATGTGTAATTCTCGATGAGCGGTTTTTTAGTTGCAAATGTAGGTGTGCGTTAAATCTATCTGGAAAAATTTTAATCTTTAACCTTCAATTGTTTGCAAGGTGAACAATTATGATTCCAAGTACATTTATTGTTTGGCCCCAAATGTCCTTGCAACCTTGTTGGTATGCTGTTGCCAGTTTTTTTAGTCATATTTATCCTGTTCGCCTAGAGCAGACGAACATTCAGGTGTGAATGAATGGAACTCCGAAGCAACAACACTCAAGGAATAAAAGATTTTGATGATTTTCTTGAAGTAAAATTAGCAGAACGTAGACAGGCGCCTGGATATGCTTTAACTCTGCAGAGGTGAGTGAAGTCGGCTTCTTGGGTTAGTGGCGTCATACAATTTGTTCGTCAGTTGGGTATAAAATACAAAAGGACAGAAATGTATTTCGTAAAGTAGTTATTTTCGATGGGGGATAAGGTAGTTATATCAGAAGAAAGATTATTTTTTATACCTTTATGTTGACTTTCAGATCCTGCAGTATTTTATTCCACACTCAAAGGACATCCAAAAAATAGATAAATTATACAGAAATATTTACTTGCTAATAGAAGGGTTTCACAGCTCAGCTCTTGCAAAGAACATTGTCATAATATTCGCCTACAAATGTAAGAAGGCAACATGCTTAGCTGACATATTGTCACTTAAGATCTATATTTTAAAAACAATATATATATCTAAATATGTATGTATATTTCTACAGCTTTCAAAAATGTAAGAAACTATTATCTTTAATTGTGAAAATACGAATTGAAGCAGCCAAATGCAACAGGAAAAGAAAACGCCAATGGCTAAGTATAATAAAGGAGCAGTTGCTGCAGCAGCATCAGCAGAAGTAGAGCATAAATAATGACTTGGATAATTTAAAAGAGACAGTAATAAAATAGCAAGAACAAATTTTCGGGAGATAGGAAGTTTCAATGGCACAAAAGTATCGTTGAAATGTGTATATCACAAAGCAGTTTAAGAGTACGCTCCCTTAAAAATTTAAAACAAGCAAATGAAAGCTACTTTGATTTTCTTATGATGAAAATTTCAGAAGCAGAATAAGGCGTGAGTATCAAATACTCGACAAGTTCTATATGTAGTTCAGTGCTTTTATTTTGGGTGGATATATATATATATATGGTGTACTTGCACCAATGACCAGAATCGGACAATAACTCTAGCTGTCAACATAACCGCAACCGTCAGCTTAACTGTTCTCGTGACAACAACTGTAGCTAAAACCGTAACAATCAGCGATGAAGTAACGAATGTATTCAAGGAGTCGATAAGCACAATACAAAGCTTTATAGCTTCAAAGCTTCCGCAGCCCAATTGTCCACCTCACCTACGCGAGGGGAATCCCATTACAAATATGAATTTATCATACACATATTTAGCAGGCGCAGCTCTGGCGAGCCCGTGTTCCTCATGGAACGAGGGGGCCCGGAGGTCGGATGGCCTAGAAAGTTTAATGTGGTCATATTAATCGTTCACGAGATGCTCGGGCTAGTACCTTAATAGTGCTTTATTACAGGAACGTACCGAATATATATCCGGCAAAGAACCATCAATATCGATAGCACTCCCAAAAGTCTTCGCGGAGGATCTTTATCGTTAGTAGAACAACAGCATGACGAAACGGACGTAACAATTTTAATTACATCAAACGTGGCAAACGCATAACCTGAGCTGCAGTCGAATTCTTAAAAATAAACTTTGACAGCAGTATTTGTTACTGTAACTGTAACTGTAGCTGTTACTAAAACTGGAACTGTAACTGTAATTTTAATTTAATAGCTTCAACGGTACCTATGTTCATTATCGATATCTTCCTTGTCTTCACTTTGGTTTACACCTTCATATCCGGCTTTGTGATATTCTTCTGATTCTCTGATGTGTCTCTGATTTGGTTTACATCAGTTGCCTGTGTCCTTAACCTGACATATAATTTTGCTTTTATGAACACAAAGCATAATGAAAAGGGAGCAGGTCATATCGCCATAACTGATGCCTACATCCTTCCTCAACATAACCTTTCAAACACATTGCACCCGTATCCCATAACGTGCTGCTGATTCTCGATTGGAATACTTTTAGGTTGGTTTGTGTATCGCAAACTCAACTAGAGCGCAGCGCACTTTGTTGTTGTTGTTGTTGTTTCTGTTCCATCGATAAGGTTGCTCTCCGAAGGGTTTGGGGACTGTTGTCGATGTGATGGTCCTTTTCCGGATACAGATCCGGTACGCTCCGGTAAAACAGCACCACTAAGGTGCTAGCCCGACCATCTTGGGAACGATTTATATGGCCACATTAAACCGTCAGGTCATCTCCCCTCCCCACCTCCAAGTTCCATGAGGAGTTTCGGGTCGCCAGAGCCTCGTCTGTTAGTGAAACAGGATTCGCCGCGGATAGGTGAGGTTGATAATTGGGTTTGGAGAAGCTATATATTGCGCTGGCAACCGAAAGGGTTGCGCTACACAGCCCCTTGAATCTGGTATTTTAGTCGCCTATTACGACAGGCATACCTACCGCGGGTATATTCTGACCCCCTAACCCGCTGGGGGTCATGAATATGGAATACTGCTAGACACAGGTATTTGCGCTTAGTTCTTGCCAAAGCCGCGAGGAAAACAAATAAATACAAGGCGAGATACATATCCGAGGAGATTT
The DNA here is from genome assembly GCF_040869045.1 of Eurosta solidaginis. Lineage (NCBI taxonomy): Eukaryota > Metazoa > Arthropoda > Insecta > Diptera > Tephritidae > Eurosta > Eurosta solidaginis. The sequence goes on from NC_090320.1 coordinate 17,295,139, forward strand.
AGGCCTAAATTTGAAGAGAAAATTTGTTCTTTTTTTATTTTGTCCTACGAATTGATGAATTCTTGCTGGGAAGCTTTCATGGCATAAATAAACTCGGAGTGTTTGCCACTGCTAAGAGGTGCCCCCGCCTTTGTTTTTAACTGAAAAAGCCTTCAACTCAGGACCTTTGGTGTGGTAGACGTAACATACTATAACCACACCACGGCGGGAAGCTGACCATTAGCAATCTTCGACACCGGTCGTTTTCTATACCAATAGTTCAGACGCGTCGAAATAACTCCCCCATGGCTGTGACCCGTCAATACAAACAACAATAGCCTAATTGGATAGATGGTGCAGTGTTTGCACAACCTAAATTTTGTGGCTGACTCTAACCTCTTGGGAAACCGCTCTGTCCAACTCTCATTTCGGGCCTTATGCATCCGTAAACAAATACTCCAGATTCCAGGCCCATGTTAGTTCTCCATTTAACTGCACTAAAAGGAATTAAGATTGAATCGCTTACCGGGACAAAAAACCGGGGTATAGTAATCTGCCTTTCTAGAAACGAATAATATTTTCATTTCAGCACGTTTGAAGGCTCATTGCAACCCAGCCTGAAGACCAATCAAGCTCTTTGCTAGCTCTGTCACACACACAATCTTACATAACAGTTTGCTGTCAAGTAAATATAATCCCAAGCTACAAAACCTACTAAACTGGACCATAGGTACATCCCCGCTCTACCTCCTCGTGGACAAACCCAGTGCTTGCGTATAAAATAGTCTGCAAGGTTAAAACCACTTGATCACGGTATCAAGAGACATGCAGGTTATTTAGAAAACCTCGTTCTCTGTCACAACCCTGTATCATGAACCTAGATCGAGAACTAGTGGAGGGTAAAAGTTACGCTTCTTGGTGGAGAGCACTCTCTTGCCTTTATTTAAGAAGCAGTTCCTAACTACTACTTCATTATAACAGATTCAATTCAACTCCCGATGCTGGTATAACCCATTCGATAGGCGCTGGTAGGAAATTTTTGAAAGCTTCCTTCCAGCAGTCCATGGTTATTGTTCTTATATTTGCGTCATCTTTATTTCAATAATTTTAATATTAAAATTAAAACTACGGAAAATATGGGCATTTGGACTCTTCAGACATTTGTTTATGGCTACCTGCATACGAGTAGTATAAAAGTAGCATGAGACACAAAACACTTCCTTTCAGCTGTTTCATTTAGCACTTTTTCTCATAAAAACATTGAGTAATAAAATTTAAGATTTTACTACCTTTTGCCTTCCTCACACTTTCGCCTACACTAAGTTCCGTTTACATTTATTTCTTAAAGTTCGTATGAATGTAAAACCTTCGTTAGCATATCTAGGGTGAACATTAAGTGGAATGCCTTGAAAAAGCCATAAGAATTTAACAGCTGTATACAAGAACAAGTAAGGAAGGCTAAGTTCTGGTGTAACCGAACATTACATACTCAGCTGCCAAATTACCGCTTGCAAAGCTTTTAAATTACTGTCTTTTAAAAGTGGGCGGTGCCACGCCCATTGTCCAACATTTTACTAATTTTCTATTCTGCGTCATACGGCCAAGCCACCTACCAAGTTTCATCGCTTTATCCGTCTTTGGTAATGAATTATGCCACTTTTTCGGTTTTTCGAAATTTTCGATATCGAAAAAGTAGGCGAAGAGTCCGATTTCGTTAATTTAAAATAGCGATCTGAAATAAGTGCCCAAGGACCTACATACCAAATTTCATCAAGATACCTCAAAATTCCCTCAAGTGTTTAGGGACGGACGGACATGGCTAAATGAACTACTTTTTTCGCTCAGATAATTTTGATATATAGAAGTCTATATCTATTTCGATTAGTTTATGCCCTTACGGGTACCGTTATGCGAACAAAATTAATATACTCTGTGAGCTCTGCCCAGCTGAGTATAAAAAGGGTGCCACTTATAGCAGGAAGGAAAAAAGAAAGAGATTAAAGGGAGCGAGGATTATGTTAGTTTCTTAAAATGGAGTGAAATGTTGGAAGTAATAAATGTAGAGTATAAGTTGTCATTCAGAGTTTGGCCGGGAGAGTGGCTATACGACAACATGTGGAAATCAACCGGATTCGGGCACGCAGGGATATTGGATGGCATGACAAGATGACGAAAATAAGATATCCTTCAAGGAAGGGATGGGAGGAAGCCCTATACAGTGGTGGAGGCATTAAAATCTGCGCAGACGGCTGGAATATGGAAAAAGTTACTGAAGCTGGAGGCGGCCGCCGTGGGCAAAACAACATCAAAATTTTAGAAACAAGTTTTTTCGGTTAGAAGCACATTTTTCTAAGGGGGGTTGCCCCTCGGCAGTGTTTGGCAAGCATGAAAAGCTGCCAGTGAAAACTCATCTGCCGGCATAAAAACAAGGCCCCATCCCACCCATTTGTAAGGAAAATTAAAAAAGGAGCACGACGCAAATTGGAAGAGAAACTCGGCCTAAAATCTCTTCGGAGGTTATCGCGCCTTATATTTATTTTTATTTTGTTTACAGAGGCTGGAATATACTCAAGGAATCTGCAGGTACTCCCCCAGGATGCTATAGTCCTAGGCATTGATGCATAGATATTGTAACGAATTTAGTGCAATTCCTCTTATTTGCAAACTTCTGCTAACGCTCGAATCACTAAACTGTTGAATAAATAACTCCAATATTCGATAATGCAATTTGGTCTTTATTAGACTACTTTCAAAATAACACTACTACTTCTCGACAGATAGCGTGCTTAAATCAAACTGATTGTCGCGCCTAAACTGTTGCTGCTTTTTATACTGTTTGGTATCCTCGTTGACATATTTCTAGGCGCTTCTATTTCTAGAATTTACTAGTTAGTTATCAGCTATAAATTTCTCAGCTATAACTACAGATGCACGACTTTATAGTTTCTCTCATAGCCCATGCGCGTGTATATGTGAGTGATACTTGCAGAAATGATTGCATACTTTTGGGAGTATCTCAGATATATGCATGTGTTTGTGCGTTGCTCTCCGCTGTTTGTATGGACATATGTGTAGACATAATGATTAATTTGGTTACGTGCATACAATTCACTGCTCAGTATCATCTTAGAGATGATAGTACCCCTTAGTGTTGCTAGTATTCGTCACAATATTTATCAACAGCGAGGCTGCCTTAAAGGCATTAGAATCCGACGCGACAAAGTGGGACGTTGTGCAGAAGTGTCGGGTCTCGCTGGCGTCAATATGGCGCTGAATATCTCTCTCTGCTGGGTCGGTGCACATCGGTATTGTGGGGAATCAATTTGCAGATGAGATGGCCAAGTGAGACGGACAGCTCTGTACGACAACCGCTGGGTTATAATCTGAGAAAAATTAAGGAATATTAGGTTAGTACAAAAGACTTAATCTGGACAAACCGGATTCATTACGGGGTATAAAGGTCCTAACGGCCATGTGGGGATAGGAAAGCAAATAGCTTTCTTCTCAAGCTTAACAAATCTGCAGTGAGAGTATTTATGGGTGTCACCAGAGCTCATTTCGCTATTGGACCACTCCCTCAGCAAGAAGATGGCAGAGGAGTAAATTCGTCACTTTCTCCGCCGATATCCAGGGCTACAAACAAGACGACGCAGATTTCTGTGCGCACGGTTTTTCGAAATTTGGCAGAGGTGGGAAACGTGCATCTTTCACTCCTACTTATGTTCTCCAGAGAAAGAAAGCATGTGGTTAGTTGAGCACCATTAGGAAGCAATCTCGTTGAATTAATGTGCCGCCATCCGGAACTCACTGAGGACACTAACCATGAACAAAACTGGCTCGCAGTAGCCATTTTTAATTATTTTGGTTTTAGCCTTATGATGTAGGCCATCGAGAGCCTCTCTTTGAAAAAAAATAAATTATTTGCGCTGAATAGTTTCACATTCAATAAGTCCAAAATAAATACCGCTACTGAAACATGACTTCCTTGAGATTCTTCCCCTATCTATATGTTATTTATTCTTCATTCCTCATCATTTATAATTCATTATTCGTTATCTGCAATTTGATTAACAAATTCAACTTTCACCTTCCTCTCTCTCATAACATTTCAATTCTGCCATATTTTTCTATTTCCTCACCAGCTGGCGGCTGCTTTAACTGGATTACAACAAATGATCCCAAAATTTAATAGTCCTCCACCAAAAGCCAATATAAATAAAATCAAAACAAGCAAATTAGCCACTCTGTCCACTGAAGTTGCATAAGCAGCACCCAGCTTCCTTTTTCACTTCGTAGCTTAACAAGCTCTTATAGAATGGTTGATTGGCTTACTACTAATCACACAACAGTGTCTGCTATGCCATTCACCTCAGCTGCTGTTTCCCCTTTTTCAAATCTCTGCGCTTTATTGCTTATTAAAATATGCTGGTTTCTAAAAACGTTGACAGCAGCTTGAGGGTGTAAGGAGTTGGGTGCTGAGTAGCAATTTCTAAAACGAATGAAAATTAAATGAGCCACAGCAGCTTATTACACCAAAAATATCATCCCTCTGGCTATGCAAAGAGTTTACCATTTTACCAAGTTATTCAAATCATCGACTTCAATATAAAATGTCAATGGAAAATATTTTTCAAGCACGTCTATTGTTGAGCATTCAACCATAATTTTTCAATGCTATTTACTTATTGTTGTCGGTCTTTTAGATTTGAATAGAGGAAATATATGAAAAAAGGTCTAGATAAAATTTTCAGTGAAGTTTGCAGCCTAAACGGTACAATGGCACAAATGGTAAACAAAAAGAAATCCCCAACAGTATATCACTTGATTCCTCGCTCACGGTGAGGCTTTCTTCTTTAACTGTATTTAGAGGTGCGTGTCGATAAGGATTTCCTCTTGGTCTAGAGCCTTTATCTATTGCCTCGCCTCTTACTTACGACCATTTGAAGAGTTATTGCCATCCAACAAGGCGCGCCAGTCGATTCTGTGTTGTGAGCTAAGACCAGCGGAACTGTAGCACCTCAGTCTTCAAAAAAAATTTAGTGTTTTCCAGATATACTTGAACACAAGATCTTCATAATGAAAACAAAAAATTATAATAAAATAATCCCTCTTTTCCTTATTCGTTGACGGGGATCAGCAATTTGAAAAACGCGGCTCCACAAACTACATTGCGGTCAGACTAGATAGCAGGCTTATCTTTTCAGACTGCTTTCAAGAGTTCTGCGAAAATATTATGCAGACCATAGGGTATCAAATTCGGTTAATGGCACGCATAGGCGCCTAATCCCTTGTATAAGAAATTTGCTTGCATCGGCTTAGGATTCTATGATTGAATGAAATTCCATAAGTACCGAGCAGCTATCACCTCAGTCCAATGCAGAGGGGTGCCATCTTTTTCGTTCCGATAACTACACCGATACACCTCGCTGAGGAAAAAACAAAAGTTTACTACTTCCGAGCTTAAAGAATCTATCCCACACTGGCAATAGCAACAGAGCTACAGAGCTGCACGAAACTGGACCAGTGAACTGATTCGCGAGGTGAAGCCCTTGTTGGAGCGGCCACATGGATGGTTGAGATCTACCTCATACAGTTTTTAATAGGTCACGGGAACATCTACACAGAATGTACAGAAAATCCGAGCTGTCCATATTGTGTGCTCATAGAAGACACACGCCATACCTTTTTCGAACGCGATCACTTCGTACAAAAACGAAAGAGCGTGGAAGTAACAATAGGCCATCTATCCTTGTGATGGCTGCAGAAGCGACGAATAAGATATTGTCAGCAGATACTTGAGGAGTATTCTACTCGCGAAACGGAAAGACGTTCGCTTAGCTAACTAATGAGAGAGTGGCCAAAGAGCTGATGTGGCGTGCTTCCGTACCTGAAGTAATGGAAACGCTTCTCTAGTTATAAGAAACGCTCGCACCGTTGGAGGTCAGCTTTTAGTAGGTAGCTCCTCGAAAGAGGGAGTACTACACTCGAGTAAGCTTATTTGAAATTGCCGTCATGCTCCTTTTTTAATTTTTCGTACAAATTGGCGAGACGGGATCTACATGTTCCTTTTTCTGCTTATAATTGCAGAAATATACTCGGAGTATTTTCCAAGCTACTGCCGAGGGGTGACCCTGCTCAGAAAAACTGATTTCTAGTTGAGCAAACTTATTTCTAAACATAAAAGAAATCTTATACAAGCTTCTGAAAAAAAACAAAAATACTAAAAATCAGTACGAATTTTGAGAGACCCTTAACTCGCACTCAATCAGCCTAAAATTGGTTTTGATACAAAACTATGCACTTAAAAACGTTAGCAAACTTCAGATAAATTATTCTTAAATTTTTTTTCGATTCTCCAAAATTTTTCGAAAACGTTTCCGATTTTAATTTACTACAGTTACTAAATTCATTGAGATTTTTTCTTTAAATAAAAAAAAAAATAATAATAAATGTAAGGCGCGATAACTTCCGAAGAGATCTAAGGCCGAGTTTCTCTTCCAATTTGCGTCGTGCTCCTCTTGATTTTTCCCTACAAATTGGCCGGACGGGACCTACATGTTTTATGCCGACTCCGAACGGCATCTGCAAGGCAGATGAGTTTTCACTGAGAGCTTTTCATGGCAGAAATACAATCGGAGCGCTTGCCAGACACTGCCGAGTGGTGACCCCGCTTAGAAAAATTTTCTTCTAATTGAAAAATCTTATTTCTAAAATTTTGATGTTGCTTTGCCCGGGAGTTGAACCCAGGGCATACGGTGTGATAGGCGGAGCACGCTACCATCACACCACGGTGGCCGCCAAATCTTTAAATACCTACAATAAAAATAAAAAGAATTAACATGACGAAATTTAAAAAACAAACTGTCCCTGCTATTGTTAGTACCCTACTGTGGCGTGATCTTTAACTCAAGCTCAGATCGGCAAATTATGGCAAAACTCAAAAGTTGCTTATAATCTATGAAGGCTGAGCCAATTTTATCGCCATAAATCTTCTTAAACTCGGTGAGACCATCGGCTTTCCCACACACAAGACGTTGTTCATGATTCCAGGAATACCATTTATTGTTGATTCTAAGTTTATGATCACGCACCAATACAGGGATGCCGGTTTTTAATGACGCAAAACGTTTTTTAAGTTGCAACATTGCTTTTTTCTGCTGCAGCTTTTCTCTACTTAGGTCTCTAGAGATTGAAATCGCTGTACCAGCCAGATTTTTGGTGTGCATTAAAAATTCTGTAGCTCCGTCCTCTGTAACAAATTCCGCCGCTACGGTAATTTTCGAGTTTCTTTCTGCCAACCATCTAGTTCCTACAACCTCAACACGGTTTCCCATTTTTAAATTTTCTTTACGTACTCACTGAACCGCTTCCGTGGTCGAATCCTTAGCCGGGATATTTCTAAAAATAAGGGCCTTTTTCTTCGACTGTTCTTCTAGGTATCCAAGCTTTTTTCTATCTGCACGGGATACTTTAACAAGTGCATTTTTGAGCCCTAGGTTTTCTTCATCTAGCTGGCATATTTGTGCTTTAACAGTATGTAGCTCCGTAGTTAATATTACGAAATCTTCTTTCGTTGCGACATTTTCAAGTTTATTATCCATGGTAACCATTCTTGTGGATAGTTACGACATGCTTCTATTAAAGTCGGCATGCATTTTTGCCATAACTTCCAAAACGTCAGTGCTTCCCCTTGGTGCAACTGCATTCGTATCTGACGATATTTCCACGCAGGGGCGTTTTGCATTGATTGACATTTGTGTTATTTTTACTCGTTTAATGAGCTGCCTAAAAGTATTCAACGCGAGTTCTTATATTTAGATTAGTAGAGCTCTCTGAGAGAACAGTTTTGTACTGTGCAGCTTTTGAAACGAGTAAGCTTAGGTTGGAACATTGACTATGTAGCCTCTGGCGTTAGGTAAAACTAACTCATTGACTTCTTTGGTTGTAGCTTAAGCATATGTAGATTGATGATTATTTATTGCAACAGCAATATTACTTTGTAATTTTGATTTTAATTTTATAAGATTCTCCTACGGATTTTGATTCCCAAATTGAAACTCCAACAGTCCCGGATGCCCTTTCCATCTATATGTACTTTATTGCAACTCTTTTACGACAGACTTTGAAATTTCACGATAACTGGGAGTGCCCTTTAACACAACTTCACTCAACAAAAAAGATATTACGTTTATCTATTAGGATAAAAAAATTCCATTTCTAATAAGTCTCCAGACTAATGTGAATACCCCAGTCGACTTTTATAAATCGACAAATAACTGAAATTACACCCGTTTTAAGAATTGGAATAAAGAATATTCAAACTAAAAATTGTTTTTGAAAACGCTCTCTCTGAACTAAAAATGTTTTGAGTTTATACTGAGAAACGCTGTTTTCTTATCAGCGATGATATACAGCGGCGAGTGGAAAACAAACAGTGACCATTTTTTTTTTTTTTTTTTTCTAATTGTATCAGTTTCGCATTGATTTTGAATTTGCATAGTCTTTGTAATCCAGTTACTAAATTCATTTCTTTAAACACCTACAAAAAAAAAAAAAAAAAAAGAATTGAGCTGACGAAATTTGAAAAACAAACTGTCACTGCTATTATTTTGTACGCTACTGTGGCGTGATCTTTAACTCAGCTCAGATCTGCAAAATATGGCAAAACTTAAAACTATAGCATGCTTTAAGGCGTTTGGTTTCTGTTGTCAGCAGCGTCCATATATATCAAAGTATCTATATGAGCTCAAGTTCCCTGATATACTTTAATCCTAATTGTTGTTAATGGCGTGCTTAGGAAAAATATTATCGCAAAAAAAAATTACTCAATTTTTTTTATTTTTGTACTTGAATTTTTCCTTGCTTTATTCTTTGGTTTTAGTCATTTTTTAAGGCCCTCCATATACCTTTTAACATTTTATTTGAGAGCTGCTGCGTTTTAATTTTTTCTCCCTTTTCTTTAATATCACCACTTCTGGCAATTAATACGCTTGTTTGCACTTACTACAACGTCAACCACGCCGCCAGCATCTTTACGCCACACAACTATTGAAAAAAGTGCAAAGCTTTTGAAAGCAATCGTAAAAGGCTTTATTTTTAAGACACTTTTTTTTTCCTCATTGCACCGCCATTGAGTACGGCCACGCTCTTTCTGCTTAATGACAATCAAACAAGTAGCCAATTTGTAAAGAAAACGAAATTAAAAATTTCCAAGATAAGATAGAAATGTAAGCATAAAATAGAAAAAGAGTGTACGATAAAAGCCACAAGTTGAGCAGCGAAGCAAAAATTAGTGTGTTTAGCAAGGTGATGTTTGTTGTAATTTGTTACGTTTAAGGGTTGCTAATGGTGGCAGGCAAAAGACTAGCAAGCAAAAGACGACTTAGTAAAAGTTGCTTAATACTTTGATGGCATTTTTAATGATTCTACATACAAGTATATTTGTTAAATTTTTTTTTTCTGTTTTCTTATTACCTACTTTGTTCGCCTTTGTATTTCAAAGAAATATGTTGACATTGACCAACGAACTCTGACCGCAGGTGTAGCTGAGCATATTGAAAGCTTGAATTGTCAATTTGTCTTGCAATGGTTATCTCTTTTAATTAACATATTGCTTTTTTTCATGAAATTAATTACATTTTTCGTAGGCGAGCCTTCTTTGCAAGGCAAAGTATAATTTAGTTGCTCGTTTATCTTAAAGATTATTATGAAGGTAATTTAATATGCAAAGAAAAATGTACCGAAATGGTTTGAACCGAACCAGACCAAACAATTTTGACAATTGTACGTTAAAATTACGCATTTTGTGTTCGAAAACGCGTTATCTCAGCAAAAGTATGAAAAATTACCTCTCTAAGTACATAACTCAAGCATAAATGAAACGGCATTATCAAATCAACCAACTACATACTATGTAAATAGAACGTAAAATGATTTGATAATTTGGGGAATTTTAAAGGTCTAACATAAAAATGAGTAGTAGACAACCCAAACAATTTTTGGAATAATTTACGCTTTTTTTACTTTAGAGGAGAAGGCATTGAAAGTCCCGAAGTCAGTGTGGGACAGTAATACCAACATGTATTCTATTGGATGGTTGATTGTATAATTCCGATATATGTTTTACGTGAGTACCTGTCTTTGGTAGACCCTTTCTATGCCTTTTATGCACGTCACAATCTCTCCGATATTGGCGCACACCCCTGTCCATTTTTGGTTACTTTCGAGCACCCTCCGCACAAATGTCTGGGTAGTGTTAATCTGTTCGGTCCGGGAGGACCTCACATACACTGAATGAGTGCAATCTTCCACAAACATGCTACGCAGTCTCCATTTATCGTATTTACTTTTATCTTCGTATTTTAAACGTTGAAGATAATCCCGGTGACGAGCTGGGTTAAGTAGAAATTCACTTCGCCGTGCTTTGGTGATAACCAGAGTTGCAGGAGAGGAATGCATCGATATGTGCAGCGCGCCCCTTTGTTGAGTTATCTCATCTTAGCTGCTAGTTACACATACCGTTGTGTGAGTATATCGATTAGATACATTTCTGATTCGTCAAGCACTGTTCTAAAAGCACTACAAACTTGGAGCTCAAGGTCAATTCAGTAGAAGGTGGTGGTAAGCCAATTTGGTACAGCAGGATGCAAAGTAAACGTAATCAAGGCTAATTTTCTTGTGATTTCGAAGTCTACTGTAAATCGAATTGGCTTGAACTCGCTTCGCTTTCACATAAGTTAAAACGGTCGACTTTGCATGTACTTAATGACATCTCAGCCCTACAAGCTTCATTAAAAATGATATGATGACAATGATTACTACAGTTGTTAAGTCAAGCAACAAAAACAATGTACAATGATTACTACAGTTATTAAGTCAAGCAACAAAAACGATGTACTAAACTATAAACCCATCTCCAAGCTTTCTGTTTGCTCGAAAATCTTCGAGAAAGTGATTAAAGTAAAACTTGCCTTTGCAACAAAGTCTATCATTGATGAGTACCAACATAGCTTGGTCAGTGGACGCGCCACCGTTATAAACCTTGTTTCTTTCTCTGAAATTTGCGTCGCTAGACAGTCCGGTTGTATGTATGTATTGCTGCTTTTCTCTCACTGTATACGAATATAAATCTGGCTCGCTATCTATTCTATCTCACATAATCCGGAGCATGGACAATTGCGATAACCTCAGTCTGGAGCACTGAAAGATACCCCCAACAGAAAATTGAAACTTGTCACCGTTGTATTCAACAAACACCCCCTGATAAAGACCCAGAACCAGGTTTTGAGGCATCATTAAAGATTTTAGAGTATAAGAGGCTGAGCTCAGTTGTGTCGACTGACCAACATTGTGTTTCAAGGAACTCAACTTTAAAGAATTGCCCCAGTAAAGGCAAAGGTTGCATGGTGATTTAAAATATACCGGTGTCTAGAAGAGGCATATTAAAAAAAACCTGTGATTCTAAAGGTTTATGTAGTTAGATTTAATATAGCTGTTATTTCATTAGTATTCCTCTTATTCTTTCCCTGTTTCTCCTCTGTCCAAACAAAGGAAAACTCTCCCAAAAATTGCCAAGTTCTTATTAATGCTTAACTAAAACAAATTATTAATTTTTTCAATCACTATCATATTTTGATATAACTTGTGCCAACAATATATCCTTAGTGTTCGTATGTACGTTTGTACTTAAAAGTATGTGGAATGCATCTTAATCGAAATAAAATATTTGAACAAAAATTTTCAATGCGAATCACGTACTATGTACATTTGCAAGAAGATAAATATTGATTGTGATTTTTCATTATAATAATTAAATCTTAATTAAATAAATGATTTTCAAAACTCAGTAAGCTGCTTGGATTACTTTATTAGCATTTTTAATTGAAAATCTAAATGTCAATTTACTAAACAATGCTAGAAATTAAATGGAATTGTACAAATGTTGCATATAATTGCATTTGCAATTCTCTTTTTATAGCAATTACTTATATATTCTTGCAATATTTTTAGAAAGAAAAAAATTAACAATAACAATATAAACCAGTTTCGCTACTCAAATACAAATGGGTAACATTGATATTATATTGTAACGAATTTACTGCAATTCCTCTTATTTGCAACCTTCTGCTAACGTTCGTATCGCTAAACTGTTGAATAAATAACTCCAATATTTAATAATGCAAAATGGCATTTATTAAAGTACTTCACAATAACACTGATACTTCACAATCAATAGATTGCTTAATTGAAACTGATTTTCAAAATAAAACTGCTATTGCTCGCTAGATAGCGTCTTATATCCAACTGATTGTCGCGCCTCTACTGTTGCTGCCTTTTTATACTCTCTGATTTCCTCGTTCGCATCTTCTAGGCGCTTCCATTTCCAGAATCTACTAGTTGGCCATCAGCTATAAAATTTCTCAGCTGTAACTACAGATGCACGATTTTATAGCTTCTTTCATTGCATACTTTCGGAATTATCTCAGATATATGCATGTGGTTGTGCGTTGCTTCTCCGCTGCGTATACGTTCATATGTGTAGAAATAATGATTGATTCGTTTATGTAGACACAAGTGACTGTCTGCTTTATTGTTGTTGTGACTTCATTTACTTAGCATCAGACTAGGGATGTGAGTATCACTTAGTGTCACTAATATTCGTAACAATATCTATATAATAATTGATAAAAATGGTGAACAGCGAAAGTATAGCTAATAATGCAGTGCTCAAACTCCAGTATCACTCGTCAAGTTCTGAGTAGCGCGTCGAAAAATATTCCATACCAATTTGGGACTAAAAATTTATAGTAGATAAGTAATAAAATGTGTCAAAAAGGTTGAGCAACAAAGCTGAGTGGATAGAGCCATCTCTGTGGGTCATACTGTATGACCTATAGCTGAATCGGTTTGCGATGAATCGTAGACACACACACTTTTCGGTCATAGAAGTGGAGAATAGTGTAGAGATAAAATGGAAATACACATTTCAGTTGCAACTAAGTATAATGGATACTGAAAGCAGTACTAATTTTCTGGGTAGCAATTTCATAAATTTAGATAAAGCTACGCACTTAGCAGTCTATATAAAGTTTAAGTGCATGCACCGAATAATATTTTGCGAAAATTTTTCTACAAATGTTTTTAATAAACATGCCAAAAACATGCTCCGATTTAAGCTTAAGTTTTCTACAGGGTTGCTCATGCTATTGTTCTAACCAATACACTTACATTTAAAATTTTTCCCACCATTGCCGTAGACTAGAGGTGCCCAAAAGAGCCTCGTACAGTCTCTACAGCTCTACAGCCTACACTAGCTACTGAAAATATTTTTCGCGATCACTGCACTCATATTAATATTCCTTTTTGTTTATTAAATACCGAACAACCACAAGTAGCAACATAGAAAGATGCTATTTTACGAATTTCAAAAAACCTATTTTACTAAAAAAATGAGCGCCTAAGACACTACCAATACAACGATTGTACTTCTACCAAACCACCCATATTTAAAATTCTCAGCGACTGAGATTTAGCTGAGAAAAGAGTTTATTAGGTTTCGCTTTTACCTTGAGATTTATAATACATAAAAATCACGTGCCACTATGTTTGGAGCCGATGGACTCCTAAACTACTGAACCGATTTTGAACTTGTTTTGCACCCCGTATGAAGTTTGATCTAACTTGAAATATAGGATAGGTTATATTTCAGTTTATAGTCGCAGTATTATTTTATTGCAAATTTTTTTATTTGTTTATACGTAATAATAAAATGTTACGTATACGCACCGGCACTTACATTTTCAGGTGGCGCGGATATACTTCCGTGTAATTGGTTGGTGTTTGATTAAACAACGTGCTTATCAATAAAAAATATTAAAGCGAATGATATCAAGTCCCTGCAAAAATCGTTGGACCATGTGGTCCACTGGAGTACTTACCATTCTACTCCACTGTAATGCAGCGATGGACCAACTCATGTTTCTACACGAACATATTGTAAGCCGATCATTGCTCGTTTTTAACGATTGTAATCACTACACGATGTTTATTGGACTGTGGGTACTCCATGGATTACTCTGATGTAATGCGGAGCTGGAGTATATGGTCCGGTCCTAGGACATCGCAATGTTAATTGGACCATATTTTTTGTATGAATTGTGGTTAATTTTGGAGCACTCGCTTGGTCCATAGCGAGTACTCCATACATGCATGCATGGAGTACTCGCGATTTTTGCAGGGGTATAGCACATCACCAGGCCCGCCGAGAGGGTGGGAGATTAGCCCCGCGCCCGGGGTTTCTGAGGGGGCCCGCGATTTAGAGGTACTATGATATTTTTTTTAAGTTAGAATTAGACGGAAAAAGCTTATTAAGATGTATGCGGATAGGCCAAATTTAGGGCAGAACAACGTCTGTCGGGTCTACTAGTTAACTTATATGAAAATAAGTTTCTCTCACGACTCTCCCTTTACACAAATACAACTACAAAAACTGTAAATTTTCGCAAATTTTCCGTCGTTTTTACTTCTGATTTACACCTTTACCAATTTTTTTTTTTTTTTCGAAAACGACAAATATATTGGAGAAAAGGGCAAATGTATTCGAGAAATAGCCAAATCTCCATGAATCAACTGGCGTTACATAAACTATTTTTGAGCCTTTGGTGTTCTAGGAGGATATTTGAAACAAGTTTTGTTTTACAATTGACGGGACTAAGAGTTCTATAGTGGTGCGTTATACTTGAAAGCATTTTTCACTGTATAACATAATAATGGGATATTGATAAGGATACTCTTAATACTCATAGGAGGAATATACTATTCTGCCGTGCAGATGAAAAATCTTATTTGTCATTGAAACATATCAACTTATATACATTTTCTAGTTTAAACGTTTCATTACACTTAAAATTTATTATCTACATTTTCTTTTTTTTTTCAACAGCTCACCTTTTATGATCGCAAGTAAGCGTTTCTTTCGAAATTATTATTATTTTTTTTTTTAATACTACCACCAAAGGGATTGCATTTACCACCATTTTGTAACTTCAAATGACCTTCTAACTAACCATTTCAATCTTTGCATCCTCCAATGCCCTCCTCTTGATTTCAGTCTACTATTTGTGCGCCTATTGCTCTACTGAACATTTCTCGCGATTTTGTTGCTGCCAACTCTCAATGCCCACATAAAGCACCATCAAATGAAATTGCTTTTTCAAAACATCAGTAGCAATATGTAGCTACGAGGAGGATTGGAAATGAAAAAATGAGGGAAAATGTAAGAATTTATACAAGTGAGCTGAAATGAGAATTGTTGAATTTTCATTTCTTGCGCCTTTTTTCCTTTTTGAACGGCCACGGCCACTAAAGCTGAAGCTTTTGCGAATCATACTCACCTTTTTTCATTTTACAGAAATATTTTTCTTTCTGATGCTTTAAAAGGAGCAGTAATTTAAGTAGCGTGCAGGCCAAGGTATATGTTATTAGAAAATGCTAAAGCCTTTTAGCGCCTTTTTTATTTGTTAACCTAAAAAACATAGTTAAATTGTAAAGGTGCCGTTGCTATTTCCTCTCCCGTCTTCCTTTTTATCCCTGCAAATTTCTAGATATCGCTTTCTATTCATATTTATAGCTCTGCCTCGTCGCTTTGCTTTTCAACAGAGGTCTCCGTTCCCTAACCAAATATCCATTATTCATTTGACGAGAATTTCATTTCAAGCAATAAAAGAGGCGTGCGTATATCTTGCCTCGTTGTTCACTAATCAACGACTTATACACTACTACTACGATAATTTTACACTTACCAATACAGCCGCGGTTTAAATTTTGTTGACCACTGCATTAGGCACAAAAAAATCTCACGCTCAAATTCTATGCACATACCCTCTTTCATCGTTCTTTTGTAGTTCACTCATACAACTACAAAAAAAGGTAGTCTATTGGCATCGGGCACCTCTAGGTTAGACTGTTAGGCTGTTCAAATGCAGCTCTCATAGAAGCGATCGTTTGATTGAGCGTTCTTTATGTTATTAGTTAACGCTCCTATCTTTGTCTGAAGAACAGAAGTCTAGTGACTTGAGTAGTTGGTTAAGGCTATGTAAATTTATCTAAATGACAAGTTTATCACCAAGCTTAATTTTAAGTTGTTGTTGGATGTGATGCATCGAAAGCGTGAAGAGTGTGTTTAAAGATTTGCTTGTGAAAATTTTACAGAAATTACTAACATTTACATATGTCATTGTCTGATGTTATAATTTCAGCTGTTTATAATTTATTTGATAATTTGGGAAAAATTTAAACAACGTGACATCAGGACGGACAAGGCGACAGCTGTTCCGATTAGACCATGTGAATCTCTTCGAACCCGCACTCCTACGATGGTTGAAGTGTTACAAACGCATTCAGCCACGCCGTGCCTTAGTTGTTGTAAACTTTATCCCCATTGCCTTCCTTGCATATTTTATTACAGTACATACTTTGTATGTAATCACGTGTTAAATATATGCTTTTTTGTTGGCTGTTTCAATGAATCTGATATTTTTGCTTTTGTTCTATTTATAGAAATACAAAGAATTAACCAATGTTGTCCATTTGTATAAATTAAGCGGGTGCTGCCCTTATTGCTTTTAATTGTACGAAAACATTTATGTTGAGAACCTTCAAAAGTTACCCTACGGCCCCCACTTTTCAAGTGCTTCGAATTCACAATTCACATCAATTAGCCACCCTGCCGGAAAATCAACGCATCAAAACGTACAAGAAAACTATTAGGTTTGTTTTTTTACTCATCGAACTTTCGGATATGCCGATTTTAGTCGACTTTTAGGGCCAGATTATGTGTGACGCCGTGCCACTTTACGTCGCAGTCACTGGCACTCGCGTTCACCACTATGAAGTACTAAAAATTTCATAATGGCAATCAGGCATACTTACTGGCGGCCACCGTGGTGTGATGGTAGCGTGCTCCGCCTACCACACCGTATGCCATGGGTTCACACCCCGGGCAAAGCAACATCAAAATTTTTGAAATAAGGTGTTTCAATTAGAAGAAAATTTTTCTAAGCGGGGTCGCCCCTTTGCAGTGTTTGACAAGCGCTCCGGGTGTATTTCTGCCATGAAAAGCTCTCAGTGAAAACTCATTTGCCTTGCAGATGCCGTTCGGTGTCGGCATAAAACATGTAGGTCCCGTCCGGCCAATTTGTAGGGAAAATCAAGAGGAGCACGACGCAAATTGGAAGAGAAGATCGGCCTTAGATCTCTTCGGAATTATCGCGCCTTACATTTATTTATTTATAATCAGGTATACTTTCACTCACTGAGGTAAATGAATGCTCTTATATCATACGAATTCTGGTTTACACGAGAAAACACGGCTCGCTGCGTTATGCATAATATGCCCTTAATTAAATTTTTTTCGTAATATAAGTTTTTTGCGTATTTTTTTTCGTGATCCCTGCGATCTCTACTTTGACAAGTAAAAGCCCAAATATTGTAAGTCTTTCAGGTAAATTTATAAAAACACAGAATTTTTAATACATTATTATGTATATTTTACTCATTATTATATTTATTCATAATTTTCTTTTCGGTGTACGTATGTGTATATATATGTATGCCTAAACCTAATTGATTAAAATATTTTTTTTTTTGTTTTTTGATTCAATTAATCCCATTATTATCTTGTATATGTGCATTTGTAGTTATTCGTGGTTTTGAAATTACGAAATTTTGTTTTTGCTTTCTCAGAAGTTCTGATATGGTTGTATACAACCAGTATTCTGTGGTAAATCACATTGACCCTTCAACGAATTGAAATATTTGTCACCGCAACTCACCTTCACAGCATCCCCATTACGGCAAATGTAGTATTCGTTGCAACTCCTTAGAGAGGCAAGCATAAAACCGTTAATTTTGTCACGACAAGCATAACGTATATATAGATCGACATTTGATTCGTGAGTTTGTGGTGGTAAAACACCTATGATACTGGGTGAACCAACAGCTGGACGGGCATAATTATTTGGTGCCTGTGGTTGTAGATAATTTGGTGAGACGCATATCGGTGGTGGTTGTGTAGTACACTGAACTATTACTGTTATGCAAACTGGAGTTGTTGGTGTTGGCTGTGTACATGGTGTTGTATTTGGTGGTACGCATGTTGTTGTTGTTGTTATGCAAGGAGTTGTTGTTAAGCACGTTGTTGTTGTTGTTAAAGGTGTTGTGCCAGTGAGTGGTGATATGGCAGTCTCTGTTGTTTTCTTTGTTGTTGTAAAAGGAGTGGGTGTCGTTATGAATGGTGCTGATCCAGTGCTAATTGTTATTGGAATATATGTGCTTGTTGTTCCCTGCATCGTTGTTGTGGATGTTGTACATGTTGTTGTAGTTCTTGTTGTGCATGGTGTTGTTGGTCGAGTTGTACATGTTGTTGTAGTTGGTGTTGTTGATGTTGTTGTTGTTGTTGTTGTTGGCGCTGTTGCTGGGCTCGTGCCTTCAGTGAAAAATCCTGTTGAACCCTTAAACGTTGTTGTTGCTGTCGTTGTCGTTGTTGTTCCTGTTACTATTCCGGTTGTTATTGTTGATGCTGTTGTTGTAGATGTTGTACTTGTTGTACCACTACCTGTGTTTGTTGTTCCTTGGACCGTTGTTGGTGCTGTTATAGTTTCAGTCGATCGTGCGCATGTTGTTGTGGTTCCTGTTGTACATGGTGTTGTCACCACTGGTGCACATGTTGTAGTTGTCACAATAGGTGCACATGGTGTCGTTATCTCAGCACATGGCGGTTCGTTAACACCACCACATACCGATTTCACATCACATCTCAATAGCGCCAAATTATATTCTTGTCCTTGCGGGCATACACCCGATGCTACTACCGCACCATTGAAACACTCATACCAATACGCTTGATTCTGACCCACTACATAACCACGTTCTTTACCAGCGCATGGCGCATATGGTGACACTGGCCCGACAGCTGCAACTATTTGACGATCTTCAATGCAACCAGGATTTCGATCGACGCAAGCATTTTTCGTGGCATCATAATATGCGGGACATGCAATTTCTACACTTTCACCATTATGACACTGAAAATATCTTGAACAACTGCCTGGTACAATGGCTTTGAAACCATCAGGCTTTTTGGAGCACAAAAAACGTCTGTACAAGGCATTGTCTACTGCGCGTGCATTGGGACTAAAGCTGGCGGCATCGGCTAAAGTCGTCACGGCGCTTAGAACGCCAAGAAGTACTGAAAGGCAGAGAAGATAAAATTGTAATTTTTGAAAGGAGAAGGCCAATAACTACACTTAGTAAGAATTGAACCTGGGCTAAGTTAGGGCTAACCAAATCTATATTAATGAGAATCTATGAACGATGTCTGCTTATGATTTTCTTTTTAAGTTTACCTGTTTGAGGTTGTAGCACATTTTTTTCACCCTTCTGTAAATAATGTAGATAGATTTTTGCCTAGATTAATATTAACACACCTTTTTGCTGGAAACTGCTAGCAGGGTTTGAAATAGCGTCGACAGAGGGCCTAGCAATCGTATCAACTTGACATCCAGCGAAAATACTCTCCAGAACCTTCGTTGAGTGATTTGGTTTAAAAAATATATATATAAACTATCACCTGAGTTCCAAGGGCCCTGAAAATCTATGCTGAGGGATAACGTCCGCAAATTTTACTGGTTTGGCCAGAGGAAAAATCCTGTAAGAACAAACGGCGACCTTGTAACTGATGTCCAGAGAGTACTTTGAATATGGAGGGCACAGTTTTCGGCTATCTTAAATGGAGAAAATGGATACAGTGATGCATCCCCCAGGCATGATGAACTCGAACCCTCAATCGATGATGACGGAATTAATGTCCCCCACCTGCTTATACGAAGTCAGAATAGCAGTAACCAGATAAAAAAACAACAAAGCCTCGTGTGCTAATGAATTGCCTGCAGAGCTATTCAAATACGGCGACGAGTGATTGGTAAGGCGCATGCATGAGCTTCTTTGCAAAATATGGCCGAACGACTGCTTGCCTCCCGATTGGAATCTTAGTGATCTTTGGCCAGTCCACAAGAAAGGGTTCCTAAAAGCTGTGTCAACTATCGCGGAATAATCCTTCTTAAAATAGCACAAAAGGTCCTGTTAAGCGTGTTGTGCGAAAGATTGAAGCCCCATTAAATCGGCTGATCGGACCGTATCAGTGCACCTTCAGACCTGGTAAATCAGCAACACGAAAAGGAGCTGCCTATATGTCGCTATGTCTGAATTTGGTTTTCCCGCAACACTTAAACGGCTGAGCGAAATGGCGTTCAGCAACACCACCAGCTCAGTCAGAATTGGGAAGGAACTCTTCGAGTCGTTCAAAACTAAACCAGGTTTCAAACAGGGTAACCCCCTAGCACGCAATTGTTTTTAATTTGATGCTGGAGAAAATAATACAGGATGCAGAACTTAACCGCTTTGGAAAAATAATGACATTTACATATGTTTTCGGCCCGTAAGTTCTGCTTACTCCAAACTGGAAAAAGAAGTGGAAAGTAGACATTTGATGGTGTATGAGGACAAAACGTAGTATCAGCTGACATCAAGCAAAAAGCTAGCGCATTTGCACTTTGGCAACCACGTCACTGCTGGTAGCCATAATTTCAAAATAGTAAGAGGCCATCTTTTTTTTTTTTTTTGAACCAGCACTAAGAATCACTCTTGTCGTTAAATGCTACTTTGGACCAAGTAGAAAAGCGGTTTTGGGTGTGATGAAGGGGACGACGATCGTTTACATGGTTATCTGCACTCCGTCAGAGATGTACGTCACATTATCAAAGACGAACAAGTACAGAACATGCTTTGATTTTTACGGTAAATCTTATTTCTCTTTTTTTCTTGCTCTTTACACTGAAAGAAATGGTGCTAGTAAAATTAACAAATTGGTTCTGTTGTTCTTGACTTAACGGAGATTCCGTGAAATTGATCGAATTATGGTTAATTCGACCGAGTGCTTTGTCAAGCGAACACATTAGTTTAGTCATTTCAACAGAAGAGAAATCGTCGCTCGTGAGTTAACAAAATTCTGTAAAATTGACAGATTCCAAATCAATATAACTGATTTTTTTGTTAACACAACTGATCTCACTGGTCATTTCAATAGCGATCAACAGTCAATACATGAGCAAATTTAAAAGAGAATTTTACGCTCACTGCGCTCTCTACTTTGTACTTATCTATGCTGTGTACTATATGTATGCACATATTTACGTATGTATATGGGGGCCGCTGTGGTGCGATGGTAGCGTGCTTCGCCTACCACACCGAAGACTCTGGGTTCACACCCCGGGCAAAGTAACAAGACAAATTTTGGAAATACGGTTTTTTAATTAGAAGAAAATTTTCCTAAGCGGGGCCGCCCCTCGGCACGGTTCGACAAGCACTCCGAGTGTATTTCTGCCATGAAAAGATCTCCGTGAAAAATCATCTGCCTTGCAAATTCCGCCACATAGGCACTTTCGCACAAAGTTGTCGCAACAACTTTTTTTTTGTTCATTTGACTACTAAAACGGCCAATTACGAATCAACGATTTGTTCGCAGTTAATTCAACATCTTGTTGCGATGGATAAAAATTGACAGAAATTTCGGTTGAATTGGCCCGTATTTCGGTTGATTTTACCAGTGTTTTCCTTTTAGTTCACTTTTGTTTCTTTTTCTAGATTTTTAGTCTTCTAAGCTAAATGTTACTGTTTGACGATATTTGTTAATCAATCTTCCACGTAGTCCATTTTTTAAGACATTTGCCATCATAGAAGAGCAACAACAGTTAATATCTTGGTATTTTCTTAAAGATTTCCAATATCAGCTCATCGTTTAGGCTTCCCCATAGTACCAGAGTTTTAGGAGAAGATCACACTCTCATTCCAGAGTCGCACATGGTGCTAAGCTTGGTTATTCTACGCAGATCAGTTCAAACAAAGAATTTACATATTTCCCTTTGGAGCTCAAGCATTTTCTTTTGGAGTTTTTTTGTTTTTTTTTTTCTACTTGTGAACCATTTTCAATTACTTTCACCGACCTATCGCGGAAATTTCCTCTTTACTCACCAATAATTTCTCTCATGCTATAGTTCAGCTGCCTTAGCCTAAAATTTGTATTTAAGCATTAATTACGTACATATAAATTACAGAATTCGTAACTTTTTTAAATTAACCTGCGTTGATCGAAATTACTTGAGATAAGTGTGCCAAAAAGCTTGATTTGGACTGTGACGAAAGTCGCGAAATTTGCCTCTTTTTATATGAAAGCTCTTCATTGATAAGATCAGTTGTGACCAAATTAAGATCACTATTTCGACACCAATTTTATCGCTTATTTTTAAGTAATTAATTTTATATGCAACAGATATTGCGTATGTATGTTCATGCATGTGTATGAAAAATATATGTTGTTGGGAGCTATCAATCCAATATTGATAATTAATTTTGAATATGTATGTATGTATGCATATTAAAAAAGTTTATTTGAAATCTTATCAATGCATCAAACAGTAGAAATACATCAGCAAAATTTACACACTTACAAACCTACTTGTAAATTTTACAGTCAAAATTAAGATAAAATTATCTTTGCTCAGAGTTAGGTAGTAAAATAAAAATAACGAAAGGCTAAAATAATTTGATTTCACTATCGTACCAAGCCGAAATCTATAAACATTTGCTTGCATGTAATAGATATTATCTGCAGAAACGAAGCACGTTCCGCGACCTTCAATATTTGCCAATTATTATAGTGTACAGTTGCAGAGGAAGGCATTATTCACCTGTAAAATTTGGACGGCTAAATTCTAATCTAAATTTGAAACCATGCAGTAGTGTCCAAAGCAGGCATGCTTAACCAACGAAACGATATCATTTCGTTACGATAATCAACGTTAATAAACGAAACGAAGTCATTTCGTTTCGTTTATTAACGTTAAGATCGTCAAATTAACGAAATGATTTCGTTTCGTTTTCTGCCATATCAAAACGAAATCAAATCGTTTGTGTTGATTATTAATTTCAAACTATGCTGGCAAAGCTGATTGATGGCGGAGTCATTAAAGGTGAAAGCATTATCCAAGCTGATTGCAACTTTTCTCATGAATTTTGACAGTACGAACATTTCTCAGAGTATTTTTGACATTACCACCAACGAATTACACAAACAAATTACATAGAGTTTGTGTGTGTATGTGCACTCGTTGTTGCCACCTTACGGCTTCACCATGGCTATAGCATTGCCAGCACAATTCAAACATAAAGTATCACGTTTTCGTTACCGTTTTTAACGTTAACGAAAGCTTTTCGTTTCGGTTAAAAACGAGATACAATTTATCTTGATAATTTCTTTATCGATAATATTTCGAAGTGTTTCAACGGAAACGGTGGAAATTTTTTGATAAACGATTAGCTTAACGTTAAGGTGCATCCCTGGTCCAAAGTTATAACTAAAACAAAACAAATTATCGTCTCCTCCTCGTTATGCCGAATGCTCTTTTCATTATCCGTTAAGGTTTAGTGATTACTGAAACATGCACTATATTCAGTGCGTTACGTTATGCCCAACACTGGTATATAAGTGGCAACCATAATTGAAATATCCGAATCAGCATTCCACACTATGAGCCAAGATGCTACTCACAATAAATAAGTTCAAATATACGCTTCCCACGTCAGCAGGTTTTATGAACCGAAACGACTCGCAGTTTTCCCCGACCAAGAGCTCAGTGTAACCCCATTTAATATTTAGCGTTCCTCGCAAAAGTTATTATCCCCAGAGCAGATCCTAGCAGAGGGAATGCTCCATACTCTTTTGCTTCAGGTAGGTGTTGAATCCAACCTAATGGTTTTTCATTTTGGTCGTTAAAACAAAATTCTGATAATACTACGGACTCAATCATTCTATGTGAGGTCCTCATGGACCGACCAGTTCAACCTAACCTAACCCTGGCCCAGAGAAATTGTTTTGTTGCTTGTACCGGAAAACAAATATTTTCCATACGGTCACATTTATCTCAGTCTATCAGTTCACTTTTTGATGTGTAAACAGCCTTGGCCACGGCATCGTAGTGTTGGTAAGCGGTAAAGAAGGTTAATTATTAAAAATGTATCGATTATTAATAGACATGTTATTTTTAAGTTACTGAAGTTATCGATTTTTTATCAAAATTGATATCGATATGTTATAAAAATATTGATTCATTATCGAAAATCTATCGATTATTTATCGAAAATATATGTATAAGTTATCGATTTATTATCAAATAATTATAGATTTGTGTTCGGAGTGTTATAAATTTGTTATCGAATTGTTATGGAAAAGGGTTCTTGATATCAAAAAGTTATCGATTTGCTTTCGAAAATGTATCGACTTTTTACAAAAAGTTATCGATTAAATATCAAAAAATATCGATTCTTAATCAGAGTACTACCAACGTATTAACGGCGTATTATAAATTTGTTATCGAAGACCATAGGTTTGTTACGAAACAGATACCAACAAAACTTCTTTATAAAATTGATGACACATTTGTAACTCGGTTACAACAAGCCGATAACTAGACGATAAATATTCGCTGCCGTAAGTAAACCGATAATAAAACAAAAAATAGTCAGTATCGGTTGTTATTGAAAAGAAGTCCAAGCAATTTTTTCTATTTTGTACCACCATACCCGGTAGACGTTGTCCTGCCTGTAACTCTGTTTGCCCGCATTTGAAGAGCGGTTTTCTCTTCCACCTATCAGTCTATATATCATCGAATTGACTACTACTTTGATACTTACTTCCATTTTTCCTTCTAATTTCTGTTCTTTCCTAATTCCCTCTATCTCCATTTCCTTTCATTCTACCTTACACTCCCAATCGCAATTTCACTACCCCTTCTACACTCACTTCCTCTACCTTTTCACCAAAACAAGCCAATTTTGGAATATATACACCATATATTGTCCCCTTCAAATAATTACTCTCGCCCATCTCCATCTCCCTTTTCCACTCTCACCCCACTCACTCCCACTCACGCTCTCATTCTTATTCCTATTCCCTCTATATTTCTCATCTGAGCTATTTAATATGTGGATTCTATACTGGTACCCTTTCAAAAAGTAACACATACATATCTATATAGCGTTTTTAAATTTTTGTTTCACCCACACTCTAAACCGTTTCTATTCCCACACCCACCCCCAATTTCACTCTTACTCTCACTCTCTCTCATTCCACCTCTCACCAAATATTCGATAGCCTTACAATTAATACAGGGATATAGCAAATTTCTATCTTTCCTACGAGGGGCGTGAACGTGTGCGGTACCGTTTAAAAATTTTATGTAGCCATAAAAATTCCGGGTGGACACTTGATGAAAGGGCCAGTCCGTGAGAGCCTCACATAGACTGAACGAGTCCATGGTGTTAAAAGAATTTTGTCAACGACCAAACTGGAAAACCTATGTATGTTATAAGATAACTCCGCGTATTTGGAAAATACTAGAAGATTTCTAGGACCTATGTCACTTGCTGCTTCTAGATCTGATAGCTTTATCACTACTAACAGCTGGAGTCTTAGCCTGGCAAGCGCATGGCATGAGCACAAAATGTGCTCGATCGTTTAATCTTCCCCTCCACATTTCTTACATCTGTTATCCCTGACTATTCCTAATTGGGCGACCACGTCAATTTACTGTGAAAATTTTGTCATGATAGTACCTTGGATGACCATACATGCATTATTATTTAAGATATGGGCGACAGTTAGGTCTAACTAGTGTAGATGTGTAGCTAGCGAAGATAAAATAAGCGTTTTAAAGCAAATAGTGCTATCAAGTAAGTAAGTAAGTAAGTAAGCTTCAGCTTTCCCTCCATATTGGCCACTACAAGAAAAATTTAGATAAGAATTCGAACAAATTTCACCTGCTAAACGAAATAATTTGAAGTCGTTTTTCATGCCGCAAGGCAACTCACTTCGATACAAAAACTTATAGTACCCCCATTCAGACATACTTAGCACATATCCAAGAAACATTCATTTAGACTAAAGATTAGTTTAAGTAGAACATTTGTGCTTCCATGGGGAAATTAAAATAAAGTCAGCCACAACTCTATAACAACCACAAACCCATAAATAATTTACACGTGTTTATTATATATACATATAACACACACAAATGTCTAATATTTAGGCACTTTTCTGGCAGTTGGCAAAACGCTTACCCACTACACATTTACATCGATACAATGTCAGCTTAGATGCTTAGAAATTACTCCAGCACATTTAGTATTAATGTAAATTACCTTTTCGACTTGTGCGTGTTATGTGCATACGCAAATATATAAATTTACATTTGGAGATGTAATCTCTATGTACGTATTACAGGTGAACATAATTTAACTCTTATAGACGTACACTGAAAGAAAAAGACTGGTAAAATCAACCGAAATAGGGGTCCATTAAACCGAAATTTCTGTTAATTTTTATCCATCGCAACAAGATGTTGAATCAACTGCGAACAAATCGTTGATTCATAATTGACCATTTTAGTAGTCAAATTAACAAAAAAAGTGTTGCGACAGCTTTGTACGAAAGTAGCTATGTTGACATATAAATAAATAAATGTAAGGCGCGGTAACCTCCGAAGAGATCTAAGACCGAGCTTCTCTCCAATTTGCGTCGTGCTCCTCTTGATTTCCCCTACAAATTGGCCGGACAGGACCTACATGTTTATGCCGACTCCGAACGGCATCTTCAAGGCATGAGTTTTCACTGAGAGCTTTTCATGGCAGAAATACACCCGGAGCGCTTGCCAAACACTGCCGAGGGGCGACCCCGCTTAGAAAAATTTTCTTCTAATTGAAAACCCATATTTCTAAAATTTTAATGTTGCTTTGGCCGGGGTGTGAACCCAGGGCATACGGTGTGGTAGGCGGAGCACGCTACAATCACACCACGGTGGCACTTACTAACCAAACATCAATTCGGCTCGCATCAAATATGCTGGCACACATTAAACATTATACACTTTATTATTGTATATTGTTTATTTGTTTTATTAAACGCACTTTCACAAAATTTTATATTTTATAATTTATTTATTTTATAGTTTTGAAGTTCGCTTTGCAAATATAAATGAAAATAGTAGTCACAAAACTGATTTTCAATCCTTTCAGTTGCAGCTCAGCTCATTTTCTTCTCTCGCATGTAGTTGCCACACTTGATTGTTTCGAACAAAACTTGTATAAATGTTTGACATACCATTTTAAATAGAGAACTTGTAAATTACAGAAAAGTAAAGAATCAAATCGCTGGAAGGTAATTCACCACTGGAGTGACTTTACATGTAATTCGGCAAGTTTAATTTACGTTACACTTTAAGTTGAAACGATTCCAACTCAAACTTTTATGTTGTCGGAAACATCAACATTAAAAAAGGATGTTTTTTATTACCTTATTAAATTCGTTCGCGTGAGTGAAAATTCGTAAAAACTTCAACAAAATGTTACTAACTTTGGAAAAATCCTGTTCGTTCAAACACAACTTTTGCAACAAGAGGGCGCAATTTTACATTACGGTTGGAGGAGAAGTTGCAAAATTGTACCCGATAAATAAGTGTCCCGGTATCTCATAATTTATTACACAGTAAATTGAAAAAAGGGTTTTTCGTTTTGTATTGATAACTGAAAAACTAGTTTTTTTGTTGTTTTCCCATTTTGTGTGTTTTTTGAATTTGGTGGTTTTCTTATTTTGGTATTTTTTTTTAAACATGTGGCACCATCGTCATAAGTACATAGTAGAGAGCGCAGTGAACGTAAAATTCTCTTTGAAATCTGCTCTTGTATTGACTGTCGATCGCTGTTGAAATGACCAGTGAGATCAGTTGTGTTAACAGAAAAATCAGTTAGATTGACCACGAATCTGTCAATTTTACAGAATTTTGTTATCTTAAGAGCGATAATTTCTCTTCTGTTGAAATGACTAAACTAATTTGTTCGTTTGACAAAGAACTCGGTAACCGTTAACCGTAATTCGATCAATTTCACCGCGTCTCCGTTAAGTCAAGAACAACAGAACCGATTTGTTGATTTTACTAGCACCATTTCTTTCAGTGTAAGATGAAAGCAACTGTTAGGTAAACATATCCCCAAGCGTAATTTTCCGCCTAAACAGCATATTATTGCCATTTTCTCGAATGTGTGCACTTCTCACTACTCAAATCTAACTTTGGTTTTTACTTTAAGAACATTTCTTGTTATTATGATATGCCTTAAACATCAAAAATATGTACATATATTTTGAAAATTTTGGTAGTTTGGGCATTTGGGATTACAATGACGGATTTATGAGTTCTTCTTTTTCTTTAAGTTTGCACTGTTATCTCTGTTTTTGCGAGGAGCAACGTTATTTTTCAATTGAAACCAAATATATGTTGGGTATATATGTACGTAGTACACTTGATATCCTTACTTACTTAATTGGCGCATAACCGTTTAAACGGTTATGGCCGTCCAACAGAGCGCACCAGTCGGTTCTTCTCTTGGTTAACTGGCGCCAATTATTCATAGCAAGGAAATTCAAATTGCTTTCCACTTGGTCCTTCCAGCGGAGTGGGGGTCGCCTTCTTCTTTTGCTTCCATAGGCGAGTTGTGATAAAAATACTTTCTTACTCGGAGCATCATCTTTCATAAGCGTAACATGGACTAGCCAGCGGAGTTGCTACGCTCTAAATCGCTGGAATATGTTGATGTCTGCATAAGGCTCAGTTCATCGGAACTCGCTGTCATTAACGCGTTCAGGTACGTAAATCTTTCAGAGAACTTTTCTCTAGAGCTCTCCTAGAGCCGCGTCATGGCCCACGCTTCTGACTTCTAGAGCATGGTTCTCGTTTGGCGAGAGAGGACTTTACTTTCTAATTGCCCACCTATTCCAAAGTATCATTTTTTGGCAAGAATAATTCTTCGCTGGGTTTCAGGGCTGATGTTGTTGTTTGTGTTAATGCTGAGTTCTAGATTAACGAAGTTTTTTACTATATCGAAATTATGGTTGCCAACAATAGCGTGGTGGCCATGGTTCAAATGCGCTGAAACTTTGCTCGATGACAGCACGTTCTTTGTATTCACTGATTAACGAAGAAGGAAAGAAATATTTGAAAGAAGTGCAAAGATTATATACATTTTGAAGAGAGAAGGAAGAAAAGGATAAACCTTAACTCTTTTTGGGAATATCCAGGAAAACACATCGTCTTAAAGGCTTATTTATCCTAAAAAATGCCTTTCTCGGAATTTGAGATAAGAATTTACAGCCAAATTCAAATTTTGAGGGAATTCTTTAAACTAAGACGATGTAAGAAGATATAGCCGTGCTGAAATATTAGTCTTATTCTTAGTGCTTTTCTATATTATTTCTTTAAATCACGTTGGTATTTGACGTCCATGAGTTGAGTACTCAAAAAGAATCTGATGAAGGATCGACGGGTCCCGTTGAAGAGTTGAGTGGTTGAAGAGTTTGTGATTTTATCTAGCTTTGTAATCAATATATGTAAATCAACTTTGTATAAATTAATTCGGGGATCACCCTATAAGAATATATTAATACGAATTTTATGAATGGTGTAAAAACACATGGCTTTAACACTTGAGGCTGGAACGATTGTATCGATGGGACCGGCGTGTCCCGCAACACGTATTCAACGTTGGGTTTGAAAAATTAGGGACTTTATCAATTATTTTAAATATTTTTTTACCCATTACAAATCTCAAATGACGAGCAGGGGGAACTTATTTCTAGTGGTGATATTGGAGCGAGTTAGGGAAAGTGTTCTGTCCCATCCAAGTGTGACTACTTAGGAATCATTAACAAAATACTATAGAGGTAGTCTTAGGGGCATACTATGTATAACGCAACGAGGCATATTTTGTTGTGTGAACTAGAATTCGTATCATATAAGAGCAGTCATCCGCCACAGTGAGTGACAGTAAACTTTATTGCTTTTGTGAAATTTTTGGTATTATACAGTGATGAATGTGAGTGCCAGTAACTGCTACGCAAAGTTTCACGGCGTCATATATAATATGTTCCTAAGTAAATAATATATACTATTAGATGCTTTGGTTCCAGGTGATAATTGAAAAGATGGTTTCTGTCGAAAGGGCTTCAGGTGAGTTTAGATAATTAAGAGTTAAATTGTTGCGGTATCTAGATCAACGTCTGCAATGTTTTATTCTGTCAACTGCTTCGTCTACATCGTGAAAAATGAGATACAACGTTTCTTGAGATGGTAGGGGAATAACTATTACAGTGCAGTCATATATATAGGAAGCAATGGCGACTACTTATGAAGAGTAAAGTACATTGTTCGGCCCTATCCATAACAATAACCAAAACCTTCTTTTTAATACTTCTATATTTAAATATTTCATCCCTTATGCCTTCCTGTCGGTCGAATATTTACAGTCTTCCCTTTTAACCTATGCTAAAGATGATATCCTGTTAAAAAGCTTATAACGGGCCGATCACCTCGAAGTTTAGCTGAGTGTTTATTCTTCCTGCTAGACGTGGTTAGCCACAAGCTTATCCCAGTCGATAAGTTCAGAGCTTTTGCAGTGAAGTGAGATCTGAGGTTTCATTAAAGGAAATACTACGCGACATAGCTGACGGATAGAGATATTTGAAGAACCTTAGAAAGAAAAAAACTTGGTACATAGTACCCCTGTGGAAAAGAGGTGTAATTCAAAGAAAGCAGCAGCTTTTCATTACAAGTATAATGACAACCTACGAGCCTGTGTTAAGCGTATGCAGAGCGGGAGGGTTAGTCGCCACACTGGTACCAGTAGCGTTTTAGTAAGTTCAGTGTACCCTTCAGCGCATCACACTAGTTCCGAACTAGCGCTGAACGTGTACATTAAGATACGGCATTAGTTCTAATTCTCTCACTTCGCAGTGTTATCAACTGACACTCTTAACATTGTGATATCCTAGGAAGTAGTAATTTCTTCTCTTCACAGACTTTTTGGATATGGTTTTAACTGGTCAGTCATGCGTGGCTTTGAAAGCGCTTTCAAGAAGAACTACGCAGGTCTGCATAGCTTTTATTCAGAAGCTATTTTGTAATGCCTCATTAAGGAAAGCGTTTGTGAACATTTCTTCTACCTAGCACAAAAATTACACTAAAAATGTTCACATATGAAAAAATATTTTATGAGCTCACCAAAGGGCCATATACTCGTTTTATTACAGACATAAATTTGTGTTAAGTATATACTTACGTACGTTACAACGTATGGATATTTAAGTATGAATGTAATTTGTATATATATCTTCATGCAGCTTAAAATTTATACATATATATGTATATTTTGTAGGAATATAGCTTTATTCACATAAGTCACAGTTTGTGACCTTTAAGTAATAAGTATTTGAACTCTGCCAGTACAAACGTACGTAACTACGTATAAGAATTAGACTGTATATATATAACAAGATTTTTGAGTTTTTCTTGGTTCTGCTCAGAAATGTTTAACACACAAGTGAAGAAGCAGTTACACACTTGCACCCTGCAGGAAATGCTGAACCGTTTTAATTACAGAATCGTAGGACTCATTTAGACAAAATTTGGTACACAGCTAGTCAACGTTCTGAAGGAATTCACTGGCTATGCTTTTTTCCGAAAAAAGTGGAATGATTTTGAGGGTCATATTGGTAAGGGCTAAGCATTTGGAAGCGCGGGTAATAGAGATGCCTCACTGCACACAAAACATTATTTTTAAATCGCAATAACTCTGAAACAATTGGACTGATACAAACGATTTTTGTGTTATGAACAACATAGATCAAGCCCCAGCAAATTTTGAAAAGTCAGCAGTTTCAACGCCTCCCTCCCAGTTCCTCCGGGGTCTATTTGACCAAAACTACCCCTCGCCAAGTAGTGCCTACTGTCACAAAAGAGAAGTTGAACTGGGAAAACTAGGACTCCTTTTTGTTATGCAAATGTTAGGATAGAGTACCGGTAAGTATACCGAAATATTACTATAAAAATCTGGAAATAATTCGGAAAAAATCATGTAATTAGTACAAGTTCTTTAATCTATCATAGGTCTCCCATCACGGCCTTGTTAAAGAATCCAATTTTCTTTCCCATCAAAGATCTGCCACCATAGCCTCTATACAGTGGCAATTGGTCACCCCTAATGATAAATTACGTTAGAGTTGCGGATCTTTTTTTATATAGTAGAACCAGAATTGTAATAGTTAAATTCGACTCCATTTACCTGCAGCAAAGTAATATTTGGTATCCAATTTATATAGACCGAGGTCCAAACAATTTTGCTTGCATCCCATGGCCTGATTTACTTCCGAGCAGATTTATGCCGAATTTCTTTTTCAATTTGCGTAGTGCGCCTTTTAGTTTGCCCTACAAACTGGCCGGACTGGACTTACACTTTTTATGCCGGTTATAAACGGCATCTGCAAGGCAGTTGAGTTTTCACTGAAAAGCTTTTTATGGCAGAAATATACTCGGAGTATTTGCCAAACCATTGGCAAGGGTGGACTCCGCTTAGAAAGACTTTTCCAATAGAAACAACTTTTTTTTTTTATTTACGGCGTTGCTGTGCTCGGGAATAGAACCCACGACCTTAGGTTTGATTGGCGGAGCACGCTACCGTCACACAACTGCGGCCGTACTTCGTACGTATAAGTATTAATCATAGAAAAGTTAATAGTGCAACAGCTGGTATTGATAGTTTGAAAGGGATTCATTATGGCTGGGTTTTGCAAATTAGTAAGTCAAGTCAGACATTACTAATTGTATTGAGATGTAATGTGCTTTAAAAATTTCCTATATTTAGCTCTTAAACAGAGGTGCACCCGAGAGCTTCGTAGAGCTTTGAAAAACTATTCGGCCTTCACCTACATGTCGTGTGAGTGCAGCGACAGAGATTCAGTAAAGCAGGCAGTCAATCAGTTTTAGCTTGTACTTCAGGCAGTAATGGCCGAGACACAAAAAGGTTGTTCATATAGATGCGTTCAACGCAATCATCTTCTTATGCTTTGCTTGCAACAAAAGTTGCAAGTTGGCT
Organism: Eurosta solidaginis; assembly: GCF_040869045.1. Lineage (NCBI taxonomy): Eukaryota > Metazoa > Arthropoda > Insecta > Diptera > Tephritidae > Eurosta > Eurosta solidaginis. The sequence goes on from NC_090320.1 coordinate 17,328,205, forward strand.
ACTTTTTCATGTCAGATGGTGCCAGTGTCGCTCAATCTACCGTTCTCCGTAAAAAAAAGTGCAATCTTTTCATAATCTATAAGATTGAGTTAAACGCATCTATTTGAAAAATTACTTATGTGACGGGGCAAAACAAAACACTCCCTATACTCTTGCAAAAAAGTATTCGCAGCTCTGCCGGCTTTGTACACCATTGCTCTAAAAGCTTATCTTTAAAAAAAAAATTGGTTTATACATTTCTGATATATTGAAGAATAAAATTTAAAAATTTTTTAACACTCAGCACAGCATAGCGGCGACCGAATGCAAGTGCAGTGCTGTAGCTGAAAGATTTGTAATAGTCTGAGCCGTAAATCAACTTCTCGTCTTTACTTGGCTAACGGGTTGAGGCTTTCACATATTTATGGTGAAATTATCGGGTGAATCTTTCGTCGATTTCAAACGAATCAAATGAAAATTAAATCTTAATATATAAAAAACACGTGTCACAACATTTTCGGCCGCGATGGACTCCTAAACTACTGAACCCCGTGTGTAGTTTGACCTAACTTGAGACATAGGATAGGTCATATCTCAGTTTATTTATTTATTTATTTATTTTATTTTATAAAATAAATAAATAAATAAATAAACTGAGATATTTTATAAAATAAATAAATAAATAAATAAACTGAGATATGACCTATCCTATGTCTCAAGTTAGTTAAAAATAAATAAATAAATAAATAAACTGAGATATGACCTATCCTATGTCTCAAGTTAGGTCAAACTACACACGGGGTGCAAAACAAATTCAAAATCGGTTCAGTAGTTTAGGAGTCCATCGCGGCCGAAAATGTTGTGACACGTGTTTTTTATATATATATATATATATATATGTATATCCACCACCACATCACCAGGGCCGGCTAGAGGGGGGCCCGGGGTTTCTGAGGGGGTCCGCGATTTGAGGTACTAAGACATTTTTTTTAATTCAGGAGAGTCTTTAGTTGTTCCATGTGCAATTTTTAAGCCGAATTTCAAAAGTAACGAATATCTGCGTTTCGTTTTAATATTATAGTGAAGTGTGAAAAATAAAAATCTATATATATAAAAGAAAGGCTAAAATGTGTGTTAGTTGGTCGCCGGTGTTTGAAGGGATACGTCGCTCGATTTTTTTCAAACATACCTATTTACATACGTCCTATTCGATTTGCCTGAAATTTGGTATATAAATTTGCCTATATTAGTAATATTAGTATTTACGATCCTTTTTTCCGGGAAGTGGACCAGAGACGGACTGGGACTGAGACTCGGAGTGGGACTGGGACTGGAACAAAATACATACCACCCTCTGGGACTGGCAATAAGGAATGAAGAAGAATGAGAAGAACTTGAGAGAATAGAAAAGAGAGAAGGAGACAGAGACTGAGAAAGAGATAAAATGAGACGAAGATGGAGATAGATGACGCGAAAAAGAAGGAGGGGGAGTGAATAAAAGGATTAGGAAAAAGTGAAGGGGCGGGAGGGCAGAGTTAGATGGAAAAAGCTCATTAAAATGTATGCAGATAGGCCAAACTTAGGGAAGAACAACGTCTGCCAGGTCTTCTAGTGTTTTATAATTTTTTTTCTTTTAGTTTGGAATTTGATTTCAAAATATAAAATGCTAAAATAAATATGATGGCCGTCTAAAAGAAAGAACAGATTTATCTCAGTTTGTTTTTATCATGGAATGTCCTTTACCCTTTGGCATTAAATTAAACACGGAAACCCTTTTTTATTGAGTCAAAAACTCCTACAAAGCCAACGAACTTCCAAACATTTACTTCTTAAGAAGTATTTTGTTTAAAATATATAAGTTCAAATAAGTCACCGACTGAGTATCTTCACATTAAAGCAACAGTTCCGTGTTCATCTTAACCATTATTTACAACAACTTTTATCAAATACCTTTTATGCTCGTTAAGATATCAATGTTTAAATTTGTGAAACTGCAAGTCCACAAGTATGTAAGTGTATGTTCCACATAAATATGTACACATACTGTTATCCATATACGTATGTTTGCATAAGCACGACATATTTATTTCTCCCCATTTACCACTAACCCTTTTGGCATTTATTAATGACATAAAGTTTTTAATGAGAATGTGCATACTTAATTGAATGAAACTTAATTTCACAGGCAACGGCAACAAAAATTTTATGAATAAGTGAAAACCTGACACAAACACATATGTGCAAATTTATATACTTGTGTGGGTAAAATAATAAGCGTTTCTTAGTCAAGTTGTAATGTTATCAAAAATTCGTATACAAAATTTTGTAAGTATAAAAGCTACAAAGAATTTATAGTAAAAAAACTCTGCTGTAAGAGCAGAATAACATTTTTTTCTTTTCATTTCTCGTCAATTAAGTTGTTCTTTTTTATTTTCGATATTTTATTTTATTACGTTTATATTAAGTCCCTTTCATGTTTGTTCCCTCATTTCCATACGAATTTTTGACCCACGAAAAAGTCTTTTTCGGTAACTTTCCGTAGAGTTACGACACTTGATACTTAGAACATAGTTCAGATCTGGGAGACATTACAATGCTAGTGAAAAAAGATCCGCTAGGTGGCGCACGGATCGAGATATACACAAAATTAAATTTAAAATGGAAATTTTGCGATCGACTTTCAACTAACTTCTCGGTGATCCAGAGACTTGAAACTTAGCACATAGTTTGCGAGTCGATGGCACTACAATTCGTGGGAAACAAAATGCTCACAGGTGGCAGACGAATCGAGATAAACGAAAATCCTCGAAAATCCATGAAAAAACGCAGGGAATCTTGCGTTCGATTTTTAAGTAACTTACCGGCGAGCTAGAGACTTGAAACTTGGGCCGTGAGTCAGAACCCGGTGACAATACAATACTTGATCAAAAAGATTTCGCCAGGTGGCGCACGGATCGAGATCTTAAGAAAATTAGTTTTGATTTGGGAATTTTTCAATCCATTTTTAACTAACTTCCCGATGACCTGGAGACTTGAAACTTGGCACATAGTTCGAGGCTTGGCGACAACACAATGCACAGAAAACAAAATTCCGCTAGGCGGCGCGCTAAGTGAGATAACTTCAAATCCTTGAAAAACGAGGGGAATCTTGCAATCGATTTTTGAGTAACTCCCGGTGAGCTGGATATATGAAACTTGAGCCGTAAGTCAGAACCCGGTGACACTGCAATATTGTACTAAAAAAATTCCGCTAGGTGGCGCATGGATCGCGATATTAAGAAAATTAATTTTAATTTGGGAATCTCTCAATGGATTTCTTTCGAGTTACTTCTAGGTATTTTAAAAAATTGCACACCAATACTTCAACTCTCCAACGTTAATCCTTTCATTGTGCTTTGCTACGAGATAATTAAATATACCTAGTAAATATTGAGCAACATGTAGAGATTACTTGATAGAAGTAAAAATAATGGAAGTTCCAAACATTATATGAAAGTTTATTTATTCTTAAAATCAAGTTAAAAATAAAATAGACGAGTTGGACTCCCCCAAGCGGGTTAAATAAAATAAAAAATAAATGTAAGGCGCGATAACCTCCGAAGAGATCTAAGGCCGAGCTTCTCTTCCAATTTGCGTCGTGCTCCTCTTGATTTTTCCCTACAAATTGGCCGGACGGGACCTACATGTTTTATGCCGACTCCGAACGGCATCTGCAAGGCAGATGAGTTTTCACTGAGAGCTTTTCATGGCAGAAATACAATCGGAGCGCTTGCCAGACACTGCCGAGGGGCGACCCCGCTTAGAAAAATTTTCTTCTAATTGAAAAATCTTATTTCTAAAATTTTGATGTTGCTTTGCCCGGGAGTTGAACCCAGGGCATACGGTGTGATAGGCGGAGCACGCTACCACCACACCACGGTGGCCGCCAAGCGGGTTAGGGGGCTTAGAATATGGCCCCGGCAGGTATGCCTGTCATAGGAGGCGACTAAAATGCCAAATTGATTCAAGGGGTTGTGTAGCGGTTTAGCAGCCGAAGCTCTCCAAGTTCCCCATGGATCTAGGGGTGGGAGGGCGGCATGGCTTAGAAGGTTTCACGTGGTCATACCAAATCGTTCCCGAAATGGTCGGGTTAGTATCATAATGGTGCTTGTTACCAGAGGAGCTTCAGATTCTGACTGATGAAAATAATACTTAATAACGCTACAGATAGCTGAAGCTTTAAGAGCTAGGAAATCTTCTGTCAAGAAGGTCATGGAGACCTAGTAACCAACGTATAGGGCGTGCTCTAGTTATGGGTGACGGTGGAATAAATGGCAAAATCAAGATATAACAGTCCTTAATATGTCGTGAAGCCATACAATTTAAGGTTCCAATGAAACTTTTTTTATCCTACAGAGATTGCGTCAAAAGAAAAAAGCTACTGTAGGTTAATAACTTTCAGAACGGTAAGACTGCCCTCATCTTATCAGATAGAACACACGGTAAAAAGTAGAACACGAGAGTACTACAACGCAATATAACTTATTGTAGCGAATTTACTTGCAAATCTTCTTATTTGCCCTTTTGCTAAGTTCGTATCACTAAACTGTTGAATAAACAATTCCAATATTGAATAATGGAAAAATGGCCTTTATTAAAGTACTTCACAATAACACTTATACTTTGCAACTAGCTGGCTTAATAACCAAACTGGTAGCTTCAATGAAACTAACTTTCAATATAATACTGCTATGGCTCGCTAGATAGCGTATAAATCGATAGCTCAATGATAGCTCAAATCAAACTGAATTCTAGCGCCTCTACATTTGCTGCCTTTTATACTCTCTGATTTCAACGTTGCATCTTCTAGGCGCTTCCATTTCCAGAATCTTCTAGTCCATCTCCTCTCAAACTGCTCAGCTGTAACTACAATTGCACGTTTTTATAGCTTCTCATTGCATACTTTCAGGAGTATCTCAGATATATGCATGTGTTTGTGCATTGACTCTCCGCTGCTCGTATACGTACATATGTGCAGACGCAATTATTGTTTCGTTTATGTAGATACATAATGATTGAATTATTGATGTGAATTCACGTCACTGCTTGGCATCGGCTTAGAGGTAGCAGAACCCCTTAGTTTTGCTAATATTCGTAACATTATGTTATAGAAAAACTCCGCACATTTCGCAAATATGCGAAATCTGGCAATCTGACGCCCCTTGTAGCTGGAGCCTTGACCTGGGGAGCGCACAAAACGTGCTAAGCTGTTTTTTTTTTACCGATCCACTTTCTACATCTGCTATTACTGACAAGGCTTTACTTATAAGCATGTGCCGCCAGCAGGCAGAGTCCAGTTAGTATACACATCGTGAGCCTTAAGTCTTCTCTCGTTAGAGATACAAGCAACTTTGTGAGTCTAGGTTTGCATACGATCTTAGAAATTTTGCAGCCACGCGCTTCTGTCCACGCATTTCTTGTTTGATGGGTCATATGCGACTCCTGTCGGATTGGGACGTCTACCATTTTTTTACCGAATGCTGCACCTTGCTTTTTCAACTAATCGAACTTTTCGTTACCTTCTATGTCCTTCGTGAGATTATAGTCTTTATCGCCGCCTGCCTATTAATGTATATATTGACGCGACTGCAGGTTAAGCATGCTTCCTGCAGAATTTCTGCTGCTTTTCTGAAGGCTATAATTCCGCCTAAAAGATACTACAATTATCTGCCTGCCTGTATAGTCTACTTATATTAATTCATACCCCTTTAGTTAATGTACCATCCAGAGTTGAATATAGCTTCCGATTTTGTAAGAAATATGAATATAGATTGGGCGTGTTGCATTCCTGCGTTGTTCACTCTCATCCTAAACTTTAAACGGCTATACTGCTGCCCATAAAACCTTTGAAAGACATTCAACTATATTGTTATATTGTTGCACACAAATTTCGATTCCCCCAACTCAAGCTTCTTCACCAGTATGTGAAACCCAATAAGTATGCCTGTTTGCAACTCACTCCTCAATTAGTTAAGTTGCGACAACGGAAATACCGGTAATCAGTATGGCGCGCTGGTCACTTCCAATAGAGCGTCATTCAAAGACTCGAAATTTAAACACAAAAAATCAATGGTACTGTACAGCGTTGGATGAGGATATTAAATGATTGCGCATAATCGCTTGACAGATTAAGGCCAAGCTTCTAAGAGTTTCCAAAAATTTTCGTATGTTATTCAATCCAGGTTTGTATTGCAGGAAAGTTGGAATAGAACGCACCGCAAAAAGAATAATGAACCCTCACTATGACTCCATTCAAGCTCAAATATAAATTACAGCGGAAAAAAAGTAAAAAAATATTCAGCAACAAAAAAGCAGCTAACGGAAGTCGAACAGTATTTTTCACTTGCTGAATCTACGTGATGTGATGTTATTGAAAAATGAAAATAAAGTAGATGTCAACGTAATCGGGGTAGTCAGACGCCACGGAAGTTGAGGCTGCATGTAAAGTGGTGGTTATGGGAAAGTAAGATATAGCAATGATACTGTTTTGTTTTCAAAATTGTTGCTGTTGTTGTTGTTTGTTTTTGATTGATATCAACTTCAGATGGCACGAAGCGCACTGTTGCTGCTCGTTTGCCTAGCGGTAAAATGATAATGGTGTTAATGATAACAATTGGTTTGAGGACGGGATGGCAATGGGCGGGTGGGCAATGGGATGATGTTACTGTTGGCGCAGGCAGTTGAGTGCGCGCTACTCAAAAAAAGTTAATAAATGACTTTTGGCCATTTCAAATAACAAGCGAATAGCATTGACATAACAACAATGCCAGCGACAAAGCAAAAACGAATGAGAAAGTTTGTATTCGATTGGAATGGGAAGATTGTATACACTGGTGTTGTATTTTCCATAGCTTTTAAAAATTTTAAGTAATAAAAGATGCTCCTATAGAAATGTCTTCTTATATGACAAGTGGGAGAGGCTTTGGATAGTTTTGAGTAAAATCAATTAAGGGAGCTGAATGTAGAAGAGTTTCTTTTTTTGTAGACTCGGATCAATGTAAATCTTGAGTTACCCCAGAAGATTCTTTAAGGAAGTCTCCAAATATATCCTCCGCCTTTCCGATATTAACAACAGAATTTAAAAGCTGCTTGTGATCTCCGTTTATGAATTGCCAGTACGCGTATCCGCCATACATTGCCGGAACTTATCTTAATAATAATTGAGATGTCTCTTCAATGCCTGGGAAAAGAGCTGTTATCAAGCTGTTATCAATTCAGTTCTGCAATTAGGCAAAAGTCATAGAGGATCTAACTTCCAAGCAACCAGCTCTGCTCTTTCAAGTGTTCCTCAATCACTATGTTAATGATATTCAGGATTCATAAAAAGACATGCGGTGGCAGTCTTAAATGATATGTTGTGATAGATGTGCAATTTTTTTAAGTATCCTTTAAATGCCTCTACCCTATTAACACCACCTATCTTATTGACGAACTCACCTGCTTAACGGTTTGTAAAAATTACGATTAACGCTTCCTGAAGTGCGCTGCTCACTGCGCCTGACATACTCAAGCATACTAACCTTTGCATCTTCCCAACCATATGTTAATTGATCTATTTGTCTAGCGCTTTCCACCAGATACGGCTTCATATGCTAATATCGGTCGAAGGACTGTGTTGTAAATACCATGGATAGTATGCGAAGATATCCCAATTCCTCCTGAGAGCCCCTTTTCTGGTGTAGTATTCTGCCAGAGCTTTCTTTGAGCTCACCTCAAACTTCCTTTTTTAGAGGGATGGAATTAACGAAAGCTTATACTATTCATACGGCGGCGAGATGCGCATAGAAACCTCTGAACTCCGCCTTTGGAAAGTTTAATTTTTTTCAGAAGACGTATGTTTCAGGCATAACATTACTTCATTACCTGCTGAACAGATCAAGACACTACTGAAATCGAAAACATTCTACGCGTTTCCTACGGCAGCCGGTTCTATGTACCGGAGGCACGCAGAATTTTTCCCGGCCAAGGGCTGTAATTTCTGCGTAACCACATTTAGTACTGCTACAAAAACAACAACAATGAAATTCTGTTACAAGGGGTTGTGTAGTGCAACCCTTTAAAGGGGTTGCCAGCGCAATTCATAGCTTCTCCTACCGAGTTGTCAAACTCAGCTACTCGTGGCGATTATTTTTTCCTTACCAGCCGAGGCCGTGGCTGCCCCAAGCTCTTCATGGAACCTATGCCTAGAGATGTTCATAAGGTCATAGGCCTAAAAGATGGTAATATTAAATTGTTCTCGAGATAGTGGGGCTTGTACTTTAATGGTGCTTGTAACTGGAGCGTACCGGATGAACATATATCGGTCAACATCAGTAACAATGCTCAAAATCTCTGGGGAATGTCTTTATCGCTACAAAAACAATAACAACAACAACGGCATTCTGTACCAGATTACAAATATCATAATTTCGGCCTGAGCTCGCATGAATGATATCAAAGAGGGTCAGTTTGCCTGAATCCAGTTAGGAGCTTTTTGTTGGTTGAATTGCCAAGCCAATACTCCAGCTATTAGGATTGATCCAGCTGTCACATCTAGAAGCAGCAAGTGGCTTAAGTCCTAGGAAGCTTCTAGTAGTTTCCAAGAGGACGGAGTTATTTTATAACATAGGTCCTGGTTTTTGATAGGGTTTTTCAGTTTGATCGTTAAAACAAACTTCTGGTAACACTGCGGACTTATTCAGTTTATGTGAGCTCCTCATGGACCGGCCAGTTCAACGTAACCTAACCTACCAACAGTATTATAACTCACGAACAGGTGAACGCTGAAAAAGCGAAAACAAAGCAATGAATTTGTAGAGTTCGCATTCGACAATAAATTGTTATATATGCTGATTTTGAAAACGGCTGGACGTCTTTATGGACTGTGGGATATTAAACTACAAATCTTGGATAAAGTCGCTGGGGAACGCATCGGTACAAGTCTTTTCACGTGGTAAGAATACGTAAATGGTTATTGCTTATTGGTTTCGAACCCATATACTTGATATTTCGAAAACACGCACTGCCTTGCCTTTTTTATATCGTCATTACAACGGGGTATAAAACCATCCAAAAACTTGCTCTGAAGCAAAATTCGCGTCGCATCGATCAAGTTTGCAGTACGAGTAGTGTTCGTGCAAAATTGTGTTGCTTCCATTATTTTGTCGTTTCGTTGTGATGTCGGTGCTGGTGTTGATGATGATGATGACTGGCAGCGGACATGAGCCACTGTCGCTACTGTCCTTGCTGTATGTGGATTTATTTATGGCTGTGTGGAGTTTGGAGTGCGAATTGGGAGTTTGACTGAGAATTGAAATTCATTTTGACTTAAATTGGAGTTTTGACTAAATTCTAAAATTTAAGTTCAACTCTGTTTTGGTTTCTGGCGCATCGCATCTTTATCTTTTACTCAATATAAGCGTTTATTTTAACAAGGCGATCTGCAGAGCTCATTTAAAGTTGCGTCAATTAAGTATCACCTTTGACATATCGTCTGCAGTTGACTTTTATTAACTGTGTTCGATTGACTTGAAATAATTTCTCTTCCCTTGTGAATATTCAATTTATTCGTTAGTCTGCTATTTTAATTACATAAATATAAGTGTCAATTTCAATTAGACTTGTCTTCATTAGCCTTGCACTATCACTTCTCATTGCATTGTCTCATTAAATTTTCTCTTAATTCGCAATAATTTGGCATGTAACTACACTCAATGCATGCGGCAGTTCAATGAATAATAAATGGAAAAGTTACAACAGAAATTGCCAACATGAGATAGACGAAAAATGGTACCGCGGGCAGTTTTAAGTATACAGCAGCGAACAGAAAAAGAGCAGTAGCAATTTTTATCAAATTTCGTCATTTAATTCTTTTTTTATATTTCCTCTATTTTCGATAATTTAAGAAAAAAACGTTTTTGAAAAGGATTTTCAAGCTAAACTATCCAGGCGCGTTTTTTTTACACATTGTTACGAATATTAGCAACACTAAGGGGTACTGTCGTCTCTAAGCCGATGCTAAGCAGTTACGTGTATGCACATCAATAATTCAATCATTATGTCTACAGATATGTACGTACACGCAGCGGAGAAGCAACGCACAAACGCACGCGCATGAGCTGTGAGAGAAGCTATAAAAATTGTGCATCTGTAGTTATAGCTGAGAAACTTATAGCAGATAACCAACTAGTAGACTCTAGATGGTTACCGCCTAGAAATGTCAACGAGGAAACAAAACACTATAAAAGGCAGCAACAGTAGAGGCGCGAATCAGTTGGATTTAAGACGCTATCTAGCGAGCAATAGCAGTATTATCAGTTTCATTTAAGCAAGCTATTAGTTGCAAGTTATAAGTGTTATTGTGAAGTACTTTAATAAAGGCCATTTTGCATTATTAAATATTGGAGTTATTTACGATACGAAGGTTAGTAGAAGGTTGCGAATAAGAGGATTTGCAGTAAATTCGTGACAATATATATAGTGATAACGTCAAAAAGCAAGAAAAATTTAAAATTAGTAAAAATCCGTTTTGTGATAAGAAACTACTATGTAGATTAGTATTATATATTTCATTACAGTCAATACAATATACAGCTCCCCCCCCCCCCCCTCCACGAATCGCGCACGAACTAACTATCACGTAAAATATTCTGTCGAGCTCACATAAAAGATTTGTGCGAAGCTCCCCGAGAATCGGCTTCAGATCTTGTACACCTACCACCAACCAAATTTTCACTATGAATAGAATTGACAGTCATCATCTCTTCCCATCAAAAGTTATGATGTGGCTTTTACAGCGGTCATAAGAAATTCCGTGTTGTACATATGTTATTCTTAACTGGCTGCCACACACGGCCTACAGCTGTTGGCCCAGCCATCAAATTTATGGAATCAAGATGCTGGGAGAAGAAGTTTTACGAAAAACTGCTACCATATGCGGATTCTACAACAAATTCTCTTTCTCTCACATTGAAGTTTGGTAAGAGTTTTGAGGTACGGCTAACCTCGAGAATGGATTTGTCAGCCGACAGGGCATTTAGGGAGGGCGTCATCTCACTCTACACTCACGATTACAAAATGAGCTGCGGTGTGTGACCCAGCAAGGCTGTACATACTGTAAAAAAGTGCTGAGCAACTGTTACACTCACATGGGTACTTGGTTACAGGAATTTTATTGACGTCAATGAAAAAGCGAATGAACGAACAAAGGCCTGTCGGTGCATCTGAAGAGTTACTGCAGCGGCCACGGTGCATTGACCACTTACGTCAATAAAAAGAGACTTGCCTATCTTAAGAAAAAAGCTATTCAAAATAGGTACTCTACGATCACCGAACAAATTTGGTCGAGCTACAACCCACAAAGAACCGAGGGTTTACTAAAATTGGGTTAACTGCCACAATCACACGACACCGGGCATTCGTCCTACACATAAAAAGAACTGTTATTTTCTTTAAAGACAGCCAAGTGGGTTGCAAGGAAACCGCCATACATATCTTCTTCAAATGTCCAGCTCTGATCAATATCAAGTACTGAACTCTAGGCGGTTTCGCTCCAAGTTTTGCTCACTCCAAAACTGTAAAAGAAGCAGAATCGACGAATTTGATTGTGAACGAGTGCAAAACGTATTGCCAAGCAAAGAATCGGCGCATTTTCGTCTTGGAAACTACTTCATTGCGGGGCAGTCAAAATTTGGAAATAGCAAAGGGCTTCGTTTATTTCGGAACCAGCAACCATACAAACAACAACGTCAGCCTTGATTCACATCAGTAATGTCAACAAATGCTACCTTGGACTGAAAAGGTAATTAAAAGTAAAGTACTGTTGCGGCAAATGAAAATAATTATCTTCAAGTCACTAATTGTAGCCGTCCTAATACATGGTCAGAAACATTGACGCCAACAACATCAGATGAGCAGGCTCAGGAGTTGTTCTAGAGAAACCTTCTTCGTTTATGCATTGGCGTGCATTTGCGATGACGAGTCGAAGATCATTTAATTTTGGGCTGTATGACTCTTATGCAGACGTCAACAAAGTATAGCGAATCAAAATACAGCGGCTCTGCTAGCTTGGCCATGTTATACAAATGAAAAAGGATCCCTAGCACAAAAGGTATTCCTATCGAAAACCGTCTATGAAGGAGGAGAAGATGGTGGCTTCACTCCGCTAGCATAAAAAGGTGGAAAACGATTTAAATGTCTTTGGTGTTTTACGTGATTTATTGGACAGCCGAAACCGTTTAAATGTTTATGAGACAGCTTTTTAAATACATATTTACTTTTTTCCATCCATTGTTTAAACTATTTTCCTACAATTAAATCCTACTTTGTTAATACTAGTCAGCTTTCCTTATATCTAAATTAAATGCAATTAAAACTTTGATTTCATTTGTAGGTTAGTTTTTTGTTTTTTTTTTTTTAGCTGTACGTTTGTATGTAAAAGATGACCCTTGTTGAATGTCCTGGCTCTAACTAATACTTTGTATTGGTGTAAATTGTCCCAGCTGTTGTTGCATACTTTTAAGCGCAATAAAAAGTGTTTTACAAAGTTAAATGCTGAAACTAATCTATTTATGTATGTAATTGTTTTTATAAGCTTTGGTACACACATAAATGCATTTAAGTAAAAGTTTTTGACTAGACATAAAAAATTAAGGATAATCCTTTAAATTGTTTATAGTGTTTTCGAAGTTTATGCGCATTTGTTAATTTTGGATGTTCAGAATGCGCAACAATTTAGGCGAAAGGAAAGGTTTGCACAGCAAAGTTCATGTTGTTGTTGTTATATTAATGATAAAGACACTCCCCGAAGGTTTTGGAGAGTGTTATCGATGTTGATGGTCCTTTGCCGGATATAGTGCCGATAAGTTCCGATAACAAAGCACCATAAAGGTACTAGCCCGATCATCACGGAAACAATTAATATGACCACTTTTAACCATCTACGTCATAACGACCCCCTCCCCCACCCCCTAGTTCCGTGAGCAACTTGTGGTCGCCAGAGCCCCGCCTGCTAAATATGTGTATTATACATTCATATTTGTGACAGGATTCCTCTCGCGTAGGTGACGTTGACAATTGGGGTGCGGAAGCTTTGAATTATAGTTCGAAGGAATTTGAAAGGAATTTCAGGACGCAAATAAATTCGGGAAATACTGAAGAATTATTTATAAGGGAATGGATTTATGCCCGCATTCAGAAATTTCCTGACAAACCAGAACCTTTCTGCCAAACTTTTCTATATGGTCAGTTTTTTCCGAGCTAGCAATGTCCTCTCCAAGCTTAAAGCAGGAAAGCAGGGTATCTGGCAACGGTTTTAGGCCCATTTTCAAATATGTTTTGTCGTCCATAATCACTCAAACATATTTGCTGGCTAATTTGGTCTCATAGATCTTAGGTGCAAGGGAAATGCTGAGATAGGATGGAATGGAGCCGGAAATAAAGGAGTATTAACGGTGTTGGAGATTCGTTTCGGCATTAGCTCTCGCAACAGAACATTCTCAAGGAGAACTCGTCAGCGGTAAGTGTTGCTTTAGGCGGTACTCACGCGTGAAATTATTCACGCCTGAATATGACGATGGCGAGAAAAATAACGGGTCAATGAGCAGGCGTGTGCTCAAAAGACACAGCTTACCCCGTGAGTCACATGAATGGGCAAACGACCGAAGCCTCAGCCTAGTAGAGCGGGCCACCTGGTCATATAGGAAGCGTATAAGGCACCATTAAGGAAGGCTGCGGGGAATTAAGATGCCACTATAAGGTTTCACTTCTTTAATATAATTTTAGTTATGACAATCTAAAGAAACGAAACGTTTATTTTGTACTTCACTTGATACTTGATTAGATGTTGCTTGCTGTTTATTGCCCAAATGATCTATGCTTGCCATGCAACTGGACTATATTACAGTTTTAGGCGCAAGTGAATGAACATATTGTAACGCTACATTATATAGTTTTTAGAAAATTCATCGCCATATTAAAAAAAACCGAAATCGGCCGCGTTATCATAAAACCCATAGAAGCCAGTTTCAACACACACAAATACGAAATGCGGTAAATATTAAGTTTCAGTTTTGCCGACCTAAACTCCCGTACTAGCCGTCTAAGCCAGCTATGAAGTTCTATGTTTCGCCATAGCGTTATAAATTTTCAAAAATGGAATATTTTTTTGAAAAAGAAAAATGCATGGAGTGGTTTCAAGGATTTTTATTTAATGTGTACACATATTTTTCATTCTCAGCAGCAGTGCGACAATATAGAAATATAGGACAGCCACAATTGCAACAGCTACATTTGGGACTAATAAACATTTCTATGTATTTCTACCAAATTTTATTGAAAATATATCAATAAGTATTGTTTTCATGGCGTAAGCTTATATCAGTGTTAGTAGGACATTATATTACATACATAAGCACTTATGAATATTTTATCAATCTCACTGAAGTGTTGCAAAATTTATTTCTAAAACAAAATTTGGTTTTCAGGGAAACACTCCAGGGACATACATATAAACAAATGTATGTAACAAATAGGAACAAAATGAATTACAACTAAAAGCTTCCAAAAGCTTTAAATGTGGTTGACCACAAAAATATGCCCAACACTTACTTTAAAATTCTTAATGTCAAATTCCTTCTAATTTACTTAGAAAATAAATGGTGAAAAGAAAATAAAGTTATTAGTGCCATATAAAATGTATGAGGTATTTATGGATTTAAAATTGTAATCTCAAATGAAACGATTTTACTTGAGTGGTTTTAGGAAAATTAGAATTATTAAAAGCTCATCTGGAACATATTTTCTTAGTGAAATATTAAAACATGTAAATATAATTTTTGATTTTGGTATCACCTTTCGACTACTCATGCTTTCGTGAATCATACATTCAATACTAATACACGAAAAATAGCAAAATAAAACATATTTTCAAGTGTGTCAGTAGAGTATGAAAAAATTATTCAAAAACAAGTAAAGGTGTCTCAGTTGGGGTGTAACCGAATATTATATACTCAGCGTGAGCTTCAAACGTGTATTTCATTTCAGATAAATTACTTTTCTACATAACACGTGGCACCGCCCGTTAAAAAAAAAAAGTGTCCCCATTTCCTCTTACAATTAAACTTGATAAGTGAAATATCATTGATTCAAAACAATTTTTTGCTATGTTATAGCTTATCATTCTAGTCAACGACCCTTTTAAACTTGTTTTATATCTAAGTTGCCGTGGTCTTTAACCGATCCCGTCCATTTTTACTACAAATATTTTCAACTATAGGGAAAATTTGTGTACCCAATTTGTTAATTTTTCTTCGAGTTATGGCTCCCGAAACATAGGAAATTGCTTAGTCATAAAAGGGGAGGTGCCAAGCTCATTTTTTTAAATTTGAAGTTTTTTCTATTTATTGTTGTAAATCCACTTGGGAAATGAAATACCATTGATATAAAGCTCTTTTAGCAAAAATATAGCTTATTTTAATCGTCCACGACCCTTTTAAAAATCTTGTATATAAAAGTGGGCGTGGTCCTTAATCAATTTCGTTAATTTTTCTTCAAAGCGTTCTTTATAGCAAAGGCAACCTCTCTGCCGAATTTTGATACGATAGATTTAACGATTTTTGATTTATGATTAGTAATATTTGTAAAATTGATTTTATCACAAGTGGGCGGTGCCACGTCCATTTAAAAAATTTTTTTTTTTCAAATTTTTATCAAGAGTTTAAATATCAGTCCATACGTCAATTTTCAACAGGTGTATTATTTACTTAATAATCAGGTTTTTTGTGTTTTCAAAAATGTTATATATATAAAAAGTGGACGGGGTTATTACCTGATTTCGTTCATTTTCAATACCAATCTATTCTGCGTCCAGATAAGCTCGTGTACCAAATTTGGTGAAGATATCTCAATATTGACTCAAGTTATAGTGTTAATGGTCCTTCTCTCTTGACGCGTTAGAAAATAAATTTCTCAACTTTAACTTCTATCCTTACATAACTTTGTTGGGAATTTGCTTACTATTTCCCTCTACTGCTTGTTAGTATTTTAGGTGCAAGGTACAAGCAAATTTCAATAACAAGCCTAATAGTGAGATGAATGTTTATTTTCCAATTGCTGATGGAACCGTGTTTGACATTCACTGTTTTTACATAAAATGGCACAAAAAAGTTGGATAATTCAACAATTCTGTTATATTATACTCGTACACGAAAAATCAGGACATGTTCCACTGTTGTAAAAATTAATAAAAATATAATTGAAGATAAGATAAAACCACTCATCTAATATATAAAATTCTTCTGTCACGGTTTTAGAGGCTTAACTCCTCAAAAATGGCTGAACCGATTCTCATGAAATTTTGTGAGCTTATTGGGTGGGTCTGAGTATCGACCAACGTCTACCTTTTTTTCGCTACGTGCCTAGGGTCTTGAGATCAAAACGTGGGCCCGGGTACCCCTAGAATGTGTTTATACAATATGGATATCAAATGAAAACTGTTGATGAGTGCTATAGTACAGGATTTTCATACAACTGCAAGGCTAGGGTCTGGAGATATAGGCCAAACGTGGGCCCGTGAACGCCTAGACAATGTTTCTACATTATGAGTATCAAATTGAAGCTGTTGATGAGTGCTATAGTACAGGACAATTTTCATACCCCTAGGTGACTAGGGTCTCGAGATATAGGCCAAAACGTGGATCAGGGTAACACTAGAATGTGTTTTTACATTATGGGTATCAAATTGAAGCTGTTGATGTGTGCTTTAGTACAGAGCAAGTTTTATGCCGCTGGGTGACTAAGGTCTCGAGATGTAGGCCAAAACGTGGACCCGGATATACCTAAAATGTGTTTTTATATTATGGGTATCAAATTGAAGCTGTTGATGTGTGCTTTAGTACAGACTAAGTTTTACACCGCTGAGTGACTAGGGTCTCGAGATATAGTCCAAAACATGGACCCGGATACCCTTACACTGTGCGTGCATTGTGGATATCAAATGAAAGCTGTTGCTGAGAGCTCTAAAGTTCATTGCGATATTCGATTTAGTCGCATCAACCTGGAAAAACTGATAAATATGCATGCGAAGCCGAAATAAAGACAAGAATTAATAATACCCACATACCTGTTTACATACGTCCTTTTCGATTTGCCTGAAATTTGGTATATAAATATGCCTATATTAGTACTTACGATGCTTTTTCCAGGAAGTAGACCAGAGACGGACTGGGACTGCGATTAGGACTTAGTTTGGGACTGAGACTGAGACTCGGAGTGGGACTGGGACTGAGACTCGGAATGGGACTGGAACAAAATACATACCACCCTCTGGGACTGGCAATAAGAGATGAAGAAGAATGAGCAAAACTTGGGAGAAGAGAAAAGAGAGAAGAAGAATGAGAAAAACTTGAGAGAAGAGAAAAGAGAGAAGGAGACTGAGAAAGATATAGAATGAGACGGAGATGGAGATAGATAAAGCGAAAAATACGGAGGGAGGAGTGAATACAAATATTAGGAAAAAGTATAGAGGGGCGAGGGCAGAGTTAGACGGAAAAAGCTTATTAAATTGTATGCAGATAGGCCAAATTTAGGCCAGAATAACGTCTGCCGGGTCTGCTAGTTAATGTATAAATTTAAGAGGTTTTCAAGTCACTCTGCCTCTTCCTATTTATCAACCGTTTTGTTGTTGTAACAGCTAATTTCTCAACATTTTACCTGTATGCTTCTTCTTGCTTTGCTTTCTGCTACTCCTTTTTTCCTACTCATACTCTTACTCTCACTTTTATTCTAACTCTCACTATTACTTTTACTCCTCTTACTTTTCTATCTCTCTTACTTTTACTCTTATTCTTACTCTCACCGTTGCTCTTACTCTTAGTATTACTCCTAATGTAACCTTAGTTTTACTCTTACTCTTCCTTTTGTTCGACCTCTTACTTTTACTCTTACTCTTACATTTACTCTTACTCTTACTGCCACTCTTACTCATTCACTTACGGTTTCTCTTACTCCAACTCTTACTCTCATACATTCCAACTCTTACTTTTAGTTTTACTCTTACTCCTCCTCTTACTTTTACTCTCAATCATAATATAACTGTTACTCTTACTTTGTCCTGGACTCTTAGTCTCACTCTCAATCCTAACTTTTGCTTATACCTATAATCTTACTTTTGCTCTCACTCTCATTTTCCCAAACTTATACTATTACTATTTTTACTACTCTTATTCTTTTTCTATTTTTCATTATAACTCTGACTCTTACTGTCTCGCTCTTTCTACTGCTACTTCTGTTTTTCTACTCAGCGTGCTTTACACACAGAGTATATTAAGTTTGATTGGATAACGGTTGGTTGTACAGGTATAAAGGAATCGGGATAGATATAGACTTCCATATATGAAAATCATCAGTATCGAAAAAAAGTTTGATTGAGCCATGTCCGTCCGTCCGTCCGTCCGTTAGAACTATAACCTGAGTAAATATTGAGATATCTTCACCAAATTTGGTACACGAGCTTATCTGGACCCAGAATAGATTGGTATTGAAAATGAACGAAATCGAAGAATAACCCCGGCCACTTTTTATATATATAACATTTTGGAAAACACAAAAAACCTGATTATTTTGTAAATAATACACCTCTAATGTTGAAATTTGAAATGGGGACTGATATTGACTTTTGATAAAAATTAGGAACCATTTTTTGAAATGGGCGTGGCACCGCCCACTTGTGATAAAATAAGCTTTACAAATATTATTAATCATAAATCAAAAATCGTTAAATATATCGTAACAAAATTCGGCAGAGAGGTTGTCTTTACTATAGGGAATGCTTTGAAGGAAAATTAGCGAAATCGGTTATGGACCACGCCCTCTTTTATATAAAAGATTTTTAAAAGGGTCGTGGACGAATAAAATAAGCTATATCTTTGCAATAAGAGCTTTATATCAATGGTATTTCGTTTCCCAAGTGGATTTATAACAATAAATATGAAAACTTCCAATTTTAAAAAATGGGAGTGGCACCGCCACTTTTATGACTAAGCAATTTTCTATGTTTCGGGAGCCATAACTCGAAGAAAAATTAACGGATCGTAATAAAATTGAGTACACAAATTTTTCCTATGGCGGGAAATATTTCTAGGAAAAATAGACGAGATTGGTTAAAAACCACGCCCACTTTTATATAAAAGATTTTTAAGACGGTCCTATATGAAAATAGTAAGCTATATCTTAGCGAAAAAGGGCTTTGTGTCAATAGAATTTTACTTTCTAAATTGAATTATAACATTAAACTGGAAAACACTAAAATTTTTGAAAATGGGTGTGGCAATTTCCAATTTTAAAAAATGGGAGTGGCACCGCCACTTTTATGACTAAGCAATTTTCTATGTTTTGGGAGCCATAACTCGAAGAAAACTTAAAATATCGTAATGAAATTGTGTACACATATTTGCCTTATAGCAGAAAATATTTCTAGTAAAAATGTACCGGATCGGTTAAAGACACGACAATTTAGATATAAAAGAAGTTTAGAAGTGTCGTAGACTAGAATAATAAGCTATAGCTTAGCAAAAAAAAAATTTGAATCAATGATATTTCACTTACCAAGTTTTATTGTAAGAGGAAATGGGGAAACATTTTTTTTAACGGTGCCACGCGTTATGTAGAAAAGTAATTGATCTGAAATGAAATGTACAATTGAAGCTCACGCTGAGTATATAATGTTCCGTTACACCCGAATTTAGACACCTTTACTTGTTCTCCTTACTCTTACTTTTACCGCTACAATTACTCTAACTCTTCTGTTACTCCACTTACTCTAAGACTTCGACACCTCTTTATGGTTTTTTTTTTCCTAAACTCTTCCCTATCTTCTAGTTTCTCACTCCGCTTCCTTTCACTTTCCCCTTTGATTTTTTCTTCCCCCTAATAAACCTTTATAATTTTTGTATCTCTACCTTTTCATTACTTTTATTTTCACTTTTACTCTAGCTCTAACTCTTCTCCCCTTTTTTCATCTCATCCTTGTCTTCTAGTTCCTCTCTCTCTCTCTGCCTTTCACTCTCCTACCCCAAAATTATTTGTCCTTACCCTACATTCTTTTTGTCACTCTTATGCTCTTTATATACACTTTCTCCTTCCCTTTCCCCAGCGTATTATTTTCGCTCGCAATGTATTATATTCGCCGGTTATAAATTCAATGACTCGTGCAGTCTTTACTCTTTCCCACAAAACGCTTGATAGAATCTTTCATGCAGAACTCAGAAAGATGATTTCGTAAAGTTGCGGGTTTTCCTAAGTTGTTGGATCTGTTGTCTATTGTTTTGGGCACCCAGTGTTTCTGGACTTTAGTCTCAATCTGTTAGGAAATACTTCATAGTGGTTGCAAAACTGCCCGACAGTAGCACCAAAGGCATTTTCCTTTCCCAAACTAGCGTCTAAATCACCAAGCATGCCTTTTATATCATGGAAGAGGCAGTAGGTTTATGTATGCTTCAGCCATTCATAGAACGTATCTTTTTACACATTATCGATCTCCACCGGCAGTGCGTGGGTGCAATAGAAGGAGATATTAAAAAATTTAGCATTTAAGCGAATGAAGGCAAAGTGTTCGCCTCAGGCGTGACCGATAATACTTCGCAACGAAGCCTCTCTTTACTACCAACAATCCGAGACTGGATATGAGCTTCTCTGTATGATCACATTAGTAAATGTCAAAGAGTTTATTGATATTAATTTGCACATCTACTCAATGGGCATGTACCAGATATTGCCTTTAACAATGCGTATAAAAATAACAAGCCGGGCAGAGGGGTCATATCCGCTTAGTTGTCGAGCATTCCAGAGGCGTGTTCTCAAATTGTAGACAATGTTGGCCTTAATATCCGAATCCTTGTTGCAGGTTCAATAGTGTGTGGCGACCCTAAGCTCAACGCACGATTAGCTCTTCAGCTTGTAAGGTGGGCCGCATGGTCCAGTATAGAAACCCGCTTGCAGATCTTACTTTTGTTGACCACTTGCTTGTTTTCGTTTCACCACAGCTCATAATCAAACAAATATATGTTGAGTCATTACTCAGAGGGAGTTTTCACTTAAACGCTCGAAAGTAAAGAGCGCACGCCAACAGTTGCTATTTTTGCACAATCTACTTACTCTCTTATATTTTTGTTTTAGTATTTTATCTGCAAAACAAGGTAATTTCATTTGAAAAAACCATATGCTACATGTCCGTAATGAAGGTTTGATTTTTATTTCAAGCTCTTTTGTTTTACTTTCCTTTCTCGACACTTTCGATGGGACTACAAAATCTTAAAATTTTCTATTATGATTTATTGCCCACAAAGCGCATATATTTGAATATTTATTTGTTATTGCATTCTACTGCATGTTCATTTCAAAGTTTATTAAAATAAAAATATTGCTGATTTTGTTATTTATTTTACCCTTTTCCCATTATTCTCAGCTGTTGCATATCTCAGGTGTATTAAAAGTTTTTGCTGAGAGTTTGTAAATTTTGTTGTGTGGCAAGTTTTTCGGACTACTTTTTTTCATGTCAGGTAATTTTTTTTTTATTTTTGTCGATTCTTTCGCTCTAAATATGAAAATGAAAATCAAATCCGTCGCTAGTAAGGCAAGAAATATGACTAAAGTCTACTGCGAGTAGAACTAAAGGACAGCTGATGAAACCATGCGATGTTCTTGGAACATATTTTCTTGTCTAGAGGAAAATGGAACTGATAGCATCGAGGGAATTGCACAACCAGAAAGAAAGTTGTACGATCCTAGCTCTTTCCCTAGCAGAAGTAGAAGGAGGCAAGATGAGGATGCGCCACGGCTATTGATGACGTGTGTTAGGAAACTTAGTTCACCTCTCCCTTTTGTCCTAGCTTAAACCATTTGCACTGCGATCCGCTCAAGTCCCGAACTTAGACACCTTTACTTGTTTTCTCTAGGTGTGGTTTGTACGAATTGCTTAGTTGTTTCCACTCATCTGGGCAGCTCATCAATTTTGCTCTAAGATTATCGACCCTGTTTTTGAAAACTCTTTGATCAATCATTTGTCGTTTCTGACTACACCGCGAGAATTTGAAGAATGTGTGTTCAGCATAGACCTCATCTGTATCGCCGTAAACGAATTTAGAATCTTTTAAATTTTTGGTCTGTACAGTTGCATCCCTTTCCACTCTCTTTCCTTCCTTCCCCTTTTCATAAGTCAATCCTTACGCCTCTATCTCCTCCTCAATCTTTCAATCTCTCTCACCTGATTCTCTTCATAAGTTCCTTCTCTTTCTTCCACTCGATCCACATCTTTCTCTCTCCCTCCCCCTTTCCTTTCCCACTCTTTCTCTATGCTCCGTTCCGCTTCTTCCCTCCTAGCACTCTCCCAGCCCAGTAAATATTCCCTTTCATCATCATCCTCCTCAACTCCTATTGGAGCATAGGGCCTCGACCACCGACTTAAATCTTATTCTGTTAGGTGCAGTTCTTGTGATGTCATTCCACGTATATCCTGCGTCTTCGAGTTCTTTATCCACAGTTCTGCGCCAAGTTTTCGCAGGTGTACCAGGTCGTCGGCTTCCTTGTGGATTCCATCGCAATGCTTGTCTGGCTATATTTACTGGAGGTCTTCTAAGAGTGTGACCAATCCACGACCATTTACGCTTGGTTATTTCTGTGGCAGCCTTAGGTTGATTTGCTCTAGACCATAAGTCGTCATTTGAAATTCTTTCCGGCCATCGAATTTTCAGGATTCGGCGCAGACATTTATTAATAAAAACTTGTAGACGTTTCTGAATTGAAGCTGAGCTTTTCCACGTCTCGCAAGCATAAAACAGTATTGATTTAACATTCGAATTAAACAGTCGAAGCTTCGTTTTTAAAGATATTTGGCTGGACCTCCACACGTTTGCCAGTTGCCCAAAAACCATTCTTGCTTTGTTTATGCGAGACTGAACGTCCTCATCTGCACCGCTCTTATTCGAGACAATACTACCAAGATAAACAACGGACTCTACACCTTCGATTTCATTTTCGCCAACCGTAAGCATCAATGGCCTTGATGAAATACTATAGCCGCATCTTATGACTTTGGTTTTCGCTGTATTGATGCTTAGTCCGGCCTCCTTTACATGTGTGTTGACAGCTTCTAAATTGTGCTGAAGGTCAGTACTTCTGTGGCTTAGCAGACAGACATCGTCTGCATATTCTAAATCCCCTAGCTGAGTGAAAGGCGTCCACTGTACACCGTGTCCACCATTTTCTGCGTTCCTCATAATCTCGTCTAATGCCAATATTCCCTTTACTTCACGGGAAAAACTTTATAAAATATTAACGTGTTTTGCTTGTTACATAGATTCCAAATTTTAATTCAACTGCACCATTCAAAAAAATGATAATAAAAGATCAAAATAGGTTCAAATATGCCAAATTTAAAGCAATAACTAAAAGTTGTCGGAAAATATAATTTTCTGGCCCCCCTTCACGGAGCTTTAGGTTTCGTGTAAAAATATTTACAGTAGCGAGCAGACAAATTGCAGTGGCAATATTTTTCAAATTTCAATAGTATCAGAAAAAACTTCCATGAATTTTTTAGCTGAACTGTATTAACAGTTTTATGAAATTTGTATGGAGGAAGATCTAAAACACTTTTCGCAAAAAAAAATTTAAAAAATCAAGCCAAATTTTAAGAGATCAATTTCTTGTACTTTCTTAGACTAAAATTTATTGGACTTGAGTATTTAAAAAACTTCAGGGAACTTCAGAACAGTTCGAAATTTTCATAAAATTTTCTAGATTTTTCTAGTTTTTTCAAAAAGGTTTGAGATTGATTTGCGAAATTTCAGTTACAAAATGCACATGCGTTTCTTCTTAAAACATCACAATAAAAAAGGAAAATTTTATTGAATAAATCAATTAAAATTGGCACTGCTTTTTTACTGTGCGCTATTGTAGCTATAGATATCTTCACAAATCTCATTTTACCTGTGAACACGACACGGACAACCTCCTAACACTATTTTTTCCCTAAGTTTATGCTTACATAACATAAATTTACATTTATGAGATTCGGCTTTTTATCAAGAAAGGGCTGACTGTTGGCACCAAACTCCTCTTCTTTACACAGCAGCTCCTATAGCTCATTTTATCCTAACATAGAAGGCTGAGTAAGCAATAAAAAGTAATATTTTAAGATAATGGAAACATGTGACTTCAATAACATCTCCTTATGTAATACATTGGTATCTTTGTCGCATACCCCTTCGTTTTGCAATTCATATTTTAACAAACCCATAACAAATTTTATTGCTTGGACGTATGGCATAAAATCGACGTATGTCACCTATTATGCTAATATTTTTATTTATTTTATACGACGGCTCACCGTCTGAAAAAGGTGAGCAATTTTAGGTTGTGAAATTTACTGTTATATTACTTTTTCTATCCTAAAGAAAAATACATTAATCCAAACTGTTTTACTTATTATTTTTAGCCCATGAATACTCCTAGTTAGCATTTTTATAACTTCAAATAAAAATAAAAAGATGTGAAAACAACAATATTTGTGTTCATGCGCTTATTCTTGCTCTACCGCTAAATCTCCTTCTCACCCTCTCTCACCTCTCACTATTCACCCTTCCTCTCACTCCTTGCCTTCAACTGCTTATCTTTGTCCCTATCCCCTTTTACACCCATTTATATCTTAATTCCTTTACGTTTCTGTTTTTTCTCATTTCCCTTCCTTCCTTTTCCCACTAACTCACACCTCAGCCTCTTTCTACATCGTTCTATCTTGCCAACCTGCCTCCACCATTTCCATCTCGCCAAACTAGCTCTAAGCTTGATGGAAGGGTGGGTGGTATCATTTCACCTAAACTGCGTCTATATATATCCTGTCGTCTTTCTGACCATTTTGCAGTATAGGAAGCGAAAATGTTAGCAATCCGCGCGTGCCGGAAGTCTCGGACAGCCAGGCTACGCTAAGTGCTAAGTACTTAAGTATCAAGAATATCGAAGTCAACTGAGGTTCTGATGAGCTGGCCAATAGCGATACGACCGCTTATGTCCTTCCAAAATTATTCGGGTGGAATACCTTTCTTTTTTTCTAAATCCTTGCGGACAAAAACAATGAGCTCTACTCAGCACTTTTTACGTGCGAGTCATCAAGATTAATTTGGCCTTCCTATTATCAAGGACGCACTAACACTCTGTTGACCCTGAATTTGTCTCATTGTTGTTAAATCCATGAGCTCTCAAGAAATAGTGCGAAAGCTGTCAGAGCAGGTGTAACAGACCGTTTAGCGCAAAACACCCAAGTGGACCCATCAGTAAATTAAGTGTGCGGTTGGAAAAGCCATTTCTCGATTTATTCCATTTAAACTTACCAAACCACCTACGGGTTAATAAAAGTTTTGATCCGCTTGCTATCTTGTATAAGTACAACGAAATACCATCAGGTAGGCAAAGTAGCAAGGCTAAAGCGGGAAGGTAAACTGAGAAACCGTTTAATCTATCTCAGGAAAATTTTATTTTTTTTATTGGTGTGAGAAACGTCGGTATCAAAATCTTAATACCCTTTATTTTTTTTCTAAATCGAAACCTCTCGCTCTCCATTTCGCTTTCCCTCGTCCTATTCATCTCGCTCCTTCTCAGTCTTCAAATAATCACCCTGTGGATCCCGAGCTCCCTGTCCTTATCTACATCTTCCATCCGTTCATTCTGCCCTGTGCTTTTCCTCTATCTCTTCTTCTTTCTTAACCTCTTCATCTTCATACTTCACTACATCTCCGTTGAACTCTCTATCGATCTACGGCTGCCTTTCGATCTCCTTTTCTCACGTTCAATTTCTCGTTCTCTCCATGACGCTTATTTTCCCATTTTCTATATCTTAATTTCCTACTTATTCTTTTTCTTTTCCCTTTAATTTCGTTCTGCTTCTTCATCTCTCCTTGCATCCTCTCTTTTTCTCTTCTCGATGGATAAAGCAAGGCAGGAAGACAATCTGTTAGGAAAAGAAAGCGAAAGACTTAATTATGGTGTTAGATTTGCTTTGCGAAAGGGACTAAGGAACTCCACCCGCAACACGCATATAATTGTGACTCATATCAAACCTGGGTTTATTAACATAACGCCCATCTGAACACCTTTTACGAAAAAGGAAAACGCGCATACGATAGCTATCTCCACCATCACCTCAAAAATATCGCGTCTCGTTGGAAAAGAAGGGCGTTGCATATCGAGCTCAGTGTTATTGTGACGTGAGGCCAAACGGCGGTTAGAAGACATTTGAATGCTGTATGAAGTAACTAGGTCCCGATAGTATGTATATCAAGATGACCGGCAGACAACGAAAGGTTTCAAAGTCGTGACAAACTCCTGCAAGAAGGTCATAATGTTGACCTAGTAAAAGACGAACAAATTACGAAATTTTTCAAGGCCCCGATAAACTTTTGCAGGAAGAATAATACTGACCTAGAAGAGATTTACTGAGCAAGCCTAGGCCATGAAAGAAACATTTCTCCCTAAGCACTGTGACTACTAGGCAATCAGTTCATCACGCCGAAGTAAGACTTCGTAAACATCATGCATTAACTCTTATCACATTCGAAACTAAACGAATGTTCTAACAAGACGACGCCCATCTGTGCGATTCCTTTAAACTAATAAAAGCCCGTTAGGTAAAGAATTTCCCGCTTTATAAGTCTCTTATTTTACACTCAATGGATCAGAATCATGCTCAGTGGCAATAGACGGGATGAGCCTTAAAGTATACAAGATAAATGTTTTCTGAAAGAATTATTGCCCTTTCCGTGTTGCTAACGGCTTGCGTTCGGAAGTTCAGTGAAGACTATCATGCACTTTATGCAGATACATGGAAACACAGGGCTTCATTGGTTAGGTCGTACTAGTCAAAGAAGACTCTCAGGCTCAAAAAAATTTCATGCAAATAATTTACTCCTCTAATAATTCGTCAACTTCCATTATCAACATTAGGCCACATCATACCCGTCCCTATTGGGATGATGTATTTCAAGCGGTTAATGTTTCATGAGGGCGAGTAAAGCTGATTGTTTCCATGGATATGCTTTACACCTAAATTGTCCATTAGTTAAGCTGATTAATTGCTAAAAGGTATCTAATTTGTAATGTCGCTTACCAATTTCTTACAGTTATCCTCAAATTCTCAGCAGACTACAAAGGCCGTTGTTAAATGCTGTGTGGTGTGGGCTTGGGGTGCAGACACAGTTTTAGTGTCATTCACTTCTATACACACACACACAAGACTTGTATCAATAACTTTTTCCCGTCGTCAGAATTAAACAACTTTTTTATTATTCAATTTGCTTTGATTTTTTTTAATATTTCTTTTTTATGATTGTCTATCTTTTCTTTTTACTTTCTAAGTAATGCTTCATTTGATGCTAATGGAAATCTCAATCGCCAACGTCACCAAGTCATTGGCATTTAAATGCATAGAATGTGCTTGGTCTCTTGCGAGTTGTAGGAATGACCTGAATACTTCAGTGGGGATAATAGATAAGATTTCTTTTGTTCTAAGTTTGTAAGTTTGCTGTAACTTTGTTCGATAGCGGTGTACAGTGACCCTAAGAATTAGAAAATATAATAACGTTCATCTATTTCAGTAGTCGCTTGAACATTTTCGCGAGACGGGACGAGTTCAACGAAGCGTAAGTAGTAATTGTTGCTGTTGAAAATAACAAGGAAGCCCAAGGTTTTTTTCTCACTGACCATTAGAGTCATCAAAAAGGTGACGTCTCGATTCTTCTTTCATGGACCTAATCCAATACCTCGAGGATTTGTGCAAATTCGGTCGAAAGTATACCTAAAATCTAATATAATCGCGACAACGAGCTTTAGTATTTCAGATAATATGCCAGGAGAAGCCCTAAACACGATACTAAGAAGACACATTTCACTATAATTAGGGCGGCTTTCATTACGTTACTTCTATAAATTAGACAGATCGTATATAAATTCTCCTCAACAGGCATGCACTTGTACGACGACTTTTCACCCCAAGTATATTCTCTCATTCCCAGCGACGTGCAATCGAGAATTTTTGAAAGTCGGCTAGAGAAACACAAAACACATTGTCTTTGATTGGGCTATAGGGTCCTCATTTACTTCGGCTAGGAAGGTATTGCTTACCTGGTATGGCTGAGACAGGGTATCTCGTCAAGAGTCGTGCACTTGCTTTACTAGATGGTAGTGAAGTCAATAAACTGCTATAGGCTGCTGATCTGGTAGAACACACTGAACGTCTTGTGAAATGGACTAAGTGTCTACCGACTTCGAGCAGTCCCGCATTTATATCAACTTTTACTTCTTATTGGATAGGACAGACTATTTTATGAAGAAAACTGGAATCTGCGTAGGTTTCTATACTTTCCTCTTTCGAGAGAGTAATAGGAGGAGGAAACCAATTGGTCATGTTCGACTTTAACAGACTGCGTGGAAGTATTTAAGCCTCTCCTTAATCAGATCTCCCAAAGATATATTCGTATTCAAAACCACACTCCCCATTGCGGCAGTTGCAGTTTTTTTTTCGGTCTGGCCAAA
Source organism: Eurosta solidaginis (assembly GCF_040869045.1). Taxonomy (NCBI): domain Eukaryota; kingdom Metazoa; phylum Arthropoda; class Insecta; order Diptera; family Tephritidae; genus Eurosta; species Eurosta solidaginis. The sequence goes on from NC_090320.1 coordinate 17,356,777, forward strand.
ATCCGCCAGGTAGCTATGTTTTAGCTCTTATAATAGCGCTTAGGGCAAACGAAGGATATGATGATAAAGAAAAATTGTAAGCTTGTGGTGGTAAGACATAGTTGTTGTTGTTGTAGCAGTGCTTCGCCCCATCCAATTCTGTTTTTCTGTTTAAGAGGGCATCAAGCAGCTGGCGGCTTCACATTCATAAAATAACGAGTAATGAGTTCGTATGAACTACTCACAATCTGAATAGCCCAAAGCTTAGACACTTGGCGCCGGAGCAGGTAGTTCTGTAAACGAAGTATTGACAATGTGAAATTTGAATAACCATACGTTGTAATTCTATGACCAAAGGCCTAGTATACCTACTTTTGTGAGCTTTAAGCTAGAATATGATCTAACGCACTTTCAGTGAGTTAGAATTGTGTAAAATTATACCATTCTTAATTCAACTAAAACTTTCCAGCCTAAACAGGGGAGCATTAACTACAACAACTCAATTTTAATTCAACATGTTTAAATTTCTTTAATATTTATCTCCCCAATTCTTAACAAACCTGACCTATTTGCTCTTCAAGTTCTATCGGCTTGTTTAAGTATTATCTCTATCAGTATTTATATAGCTATCTGAATTTGTATGCTACGGAAAATACTATACAAAATTCAGCAGCTAACTCTATCAACTTCCTCTATTTACAAGGCATACTATATTCTTTCAGAAAAATTGTAGGTTTAAAGATAAAGAAGGTCTGGGTAACAAACGTTGAAACAAACATGTTACAACGTCCTAATACGAATACAATATCTAGGAGCTGTTTCAAAGTCTTTCCAAGCATTTTAGAGAAAATTTTTTAGAGTGTGGTTGAACATCCCTGATAAGAGCTGGTGACTGCACATATTATAATAAAAGAGCGCTACCCGGATAGACAGATATTCCTGGCAATCCGCTGGCAGCATCGGCAGCCTCAAAGTTAATGTGGAGGCTTTAACTACACCAAATCTTCTACAACTTAGATACCATTCCCCTGATACTAAGGCCCATTATTCCCCCAGTAGGTGGGTTTACGATGGTAGGAGAGGAGCTGCTTTCACTCTCATCTATTTACAGCACTTTAACGAGTTTTTTTATACTCAGCTGAGTACAGCTTCAAATTTTCCTAAACAATCCATGTCTTAAGAAGAAGTAAACTGTGATTTTGCATATCTTAGAAAAGAAGCGTTTGGCGACTTTAAATCTAAGATGGCTAAGAAAGATAAGAAGTTTGATAGTGAGATAGTCCCACCTGCACGACGTGGCCTCCGAGAAAATACTGATCGACTAAGCTGAGGTCCTTAATAAATAAATGTATATTAGAACGATTTTCCATTCTGCCTTGTCCAATTTGGTTAAGTGAAAAATCGGTTTCAGTGTTGTGCCGTCGCCATTGTAATTTTTGGTTCTAAATGAAAAGATGAAGAATAAAAAGGCCTGCCTCGTGAACAGTATAAACTAAAACAAATATTTCACATTACGGCCAATGAGAGTTCCACATGTACAGTACAGCACATTATATATCGTACTGTACAATACATCATATATCGTATCAAACATTTCATTATGTACAGTAAAGTGTTGTACAATATATGTACTGTACAGTACAGTGCGTTATATAAAAAACAGTGAACTATGCGGTACGTAAATAACGGTGCTTTGTGTACATATAATTTACTGTATTGTACGGGACGCAATGTACATATAATGCTATGTCTAGTATAATATTTTTATACTCAGTTGAGCAGAGCTCACAGAGTATATTAACTTTGATTGGATAACGGTTGGTTGTACAGGTATAAAGGAATCGAGATAGATATAGACTTCCATATATCAAAATCATCAGTATCGAAAAAAAATTTGATTGAGCCATGTCCGTCCGTCCGTCCGTCCATCCGTCTGTCCGTTAACACGATAACTTGAGTAAGTTTTAAGGTATCTTGATGAAATTTGGTATGTAGATTCCTGGGCACTCATCTCAGATCGATATTTAAAATGAACGATATCGGACTATAACCACGTCCACTTTTTCGATATCGAAAATTTCGAAAAACCGAAAAAATGCGATAATTCATTGCCAAAGGCGGTTAAAGCGATGAAACTTGGTAGATGGGTTGACGTTATGACGCAGAATAGAAAATTAGTACTATGGGCGTGGCACCGCCAACTTTTACAAGAAGGTAATTTAAAAGTTTTGCAAGCTGTAATTTGGCAGTCGTTGAAGATATCATGATGAAATTTGGCAGGGGCGTGGCTCCGCCCATTTTCATTTAGTTTGTCTAGAATACTTTTAATGCCATAAGTCGAACAAAAATTTACCAATCCTTCTGAAATTTGGTAGAGGCTTAGATTCTAGGACGATAACTGTTTTCTGTGAAAATGGGGGAAATCGGTTGAAGCCACGCCCAGTTTTTATACACAATCCACAATCTGTCCTTCCGGTCGGCCGTTAACACGATAACTTGAGCAAAAATTGATATCTCTTTACAAAACTTAGTCCATGTACTTATCTGAACTCACTTTATCTCGGTGTAAAAAATGGCCGAAATCCGACTATAACCACGCCCACTTTTTCGATATCGAAAATTACGAAAAATGAAAAAAATGCCATAATAATATACCAAATACGAAAAAAGGGATGAAACATGGTAGTTATATTGGTCTATTGACGCAAAATATAACTTTAGAAAAAACTTTGTAAAATGGGTGTGACACCTACCATATTAAGTAGAAGAAAATGAAAAACTTCTACAGGGCGAAATCAACAGCCCTTGGAATCTTGGCAGGAATACTGTTCGTGGTATTGCATATATAAATAAATTAGCAGTACCCGACAGATGATTTTCTGGATCACCCTGGTCCACAGTTTGGTCTATATCGCGAAAACGCCTTCACATATACATCTAAGGGCCACTCACTTTTAAAACCCTCATTAATACCTTTAATTTGATACCCATATCGTACAAACATTCTAGAGTCACCCTTGGTCCATCTTTTTGGCGATATCTCGAAAAGGCGTCCACCTATAGACCTAATGCCCACTCCCTCTTAAAATGCTCAGTAACACCTTTCATTTGATTCCCATATCGTACAACACATTCTAGAGTCACCCCTGGTCCACCTTTATGGCAATATCTCGACACGGCGTCCACCTATGGAACTAGGCCCACGCCTTTTAGAATTCTCATTAACATCTTTCATTTGATACCCATATCGTACAAACAAATTCTAGAGTCAGCTCTGGTCCACATTTATGGCGATATCTCAAAACGGCGTCCACCTATGGAACTAAGGATCACTCCCTTTTAAAATACTCATTAGCACCTTTCATTTGATGCCTATATCGTACAAACAAGTTCTAGAGTCAGCCCTGGACCACCTTTATGGCGATATCCCTAAATGGCGTCCATCCATAGAACTATGGCATACTCTCTCTTAAAATACTTTTTAAAAACTTCCATTTGATACACATGGCATACAAACACATTCCAGGGTTACCCTAGGTTCATTTTCCTACATGGTGATTTTTCTTATTTTGTCTCCATAGCTCTCAACTGAGTATGCAATGTTCGGTTACACCCGAACTTAGCCTTCCTTACTTGTTATTAATGCTTACGAGTGTGTATCGCACGTGTGTTTGAACGGTTGAGGAGACCTTGTTTTCAAACCGTGTCTAGACTGCTACTACCTGTGGAGGTGAGAATCGATTACTGTACTCTATTGGCCAGTACAAGTCGTTGATTCTTAGGTATGGCATGTATCCAGGGAAATCGGGTACAAAGTACGGTATGCCAACAAGTTAGGTGATAGAAGACCTAACCATTCATCTGTGATGTAAAAAAAACCAGGCGGAGGAGTGTGCCACATAAGGCCTAATATGCCTTTTACCGTTGTTCTTGCTGTTTTTGTAATTACAAAAACACCTATCGAAGCGTTATGAAGGTAACACCGTATACCGACAAACTGACCCTGGTATTATTTGACTCAAGTACTTTGTTTAAGTAACAAGTATTTTGAGTAACAACGTCACATATTTTGAAGAAAATTAGGAGACCGCGAGTTCTAAGCGAATGGCGTCATAACGGAGAGCAGCCAGTGCATATATCTGCTTTTAGTGGATCGTAGACACCCTAACTTAAACTAGCACTACAATTTCTTGCCTGCGAATTCGCTAAAACTTCATCGCCAAATATTTAAAATAGTAACAAGAGCGCAAAAAGTATGCACCATTTAGTACCATATGATCACCAGTAATAGCAACTCCTCAAGTTTAACATAGGACTTAGGCGGTTTTCTTCATGAAAATATGGTACTACATGTTGCATACTTTTCTGCGCACTTCATACTGTTTTAGAATTACCTTCCGACATTGCCATAACAGCCGCCGTTTTGAACACCTGGCGCAAACGCACCATGCAATACAGCGTTACCCAGCGCTAACTATTATATATACGAATATAGATACTCATTGCATATTGCCAAGCATTCACCCCAACAACTTGTTTTCCTTCGACAGGTATGCGCAATAAAATAGTTAAGTACCTCAGAGAAAGTTTTGCCTAAGCAACTCTGAAATTTTTATCATTGTCTTCCTTCAAACAACCAAAAAAGAAACCAAAAACCGTTAAAATAAACGATATCTTTATGTATGCCGGAGTATGAAGAGAAGAGTTGCGCACTGAAACACGAGGGATAGTGTTAAGGGAAATAGTTCTTCTTTTCAGCGCAGATTTGTCGGACAACAGGAAACAGAAAAAAAGCAAATTGTCTTGCCAACCAACAACTTTGGTTATGCGCCAGCATCCCGTTGCTGCAAGTTGAGTTTAGTTTAACAGTACATCGCATGCTTTACTTTAGTATTTCATACCTATGTAGCTACATAAGCTAAATACTCATACTAGAGTTTGTGACTAAAAATTTCTTATCTTTACTTCACGTTGTTGCCCAGCTGTGTTTCCTCATTTTCTAACCAAGTTATCTTAGCTTTCTGTATGTTGGCTATTCTGCTTTGCGTCGTTGAAAGTTTGTAATTTGCATTTAGTATTAATTAAAAAATTTATATCAATAAGTTTACAAGCATTGGTTGGTACTTCATCTTTATTGTTTTTTTGTTTTTTTGGTTTTTTGATACAATTTTTTCTTGCCTGTGCTTTTTACTTTTAGTTATATTGTATGGTTTGCAATTAGACTGTTCCATTTCTATATCTTCTATATCTCGAATCAGAAGCAAAGTTTTTTAGCCGATAATATTGTAACAAATTTCAGGGAAATTACGCTTATTTGCAACCTTCTACTAACGTTCGCATCGCTAAACTGTTGAATAAATAACTCCAATATTCAATAATGCAAAATGGTCTTTATTAGACTACTTTGAAAATATTTCACAATAACACTTATACTGCGCAACTGATAGCTTGCTTAAATCAAACTGAATTGCTCATGCCTCAGCTTGTGCTGCTTTTATACTCTTCGGTTTCCTCGTTCGCATACTTCTAGGCGTTTCTTCTTCTAGAATTTACTACTTAGTTACCAGCTATAAAATTACTAGCTATAAAATACATATGCCATATGCGCTTTTATATGTGAATAATACTTCCACCGATGATTGCATACTTTTGTGAGTATCTCAGATATATGCATGTGTACATGTGAGAACTGCTTTGCTGATAATTGCATTCTTTTGTGAGTATCTCTCCGCTGCGTGCATGTACATATGTGTGTACATAATGATTGATTTGTTTATGTAAATAGAAGTGACTGCTTAATGTAGGCTTAGAGATGATAGTATGCCTTAGTGTTGCTAATATTCGTCGCTATATTATTGAGACGAAACTTTTCACTACCAGTTGAATATCTAACATATCATAAGATTTTCTAATATTTGTACGTTCCCCGAAAGTTGGCAAATCGTGAACGATTAAAGGTAGTGTAGAATCTGTGTCCACGGACAATGCGATAGAAATCAAGAATCGCAAACGTTTCGTGTCTCGCTGACGATAGAACATTTACTCGTAAATATGTAATGTAGAATCTTGTATCGCGGACAGTCCGATTAAAATTTCAAATCAAGACATTCCGTGTTCCGTGGAACACAAGACATTTGCCCGTAAATGCGATCAGCTCCTGTGATCCACACACGATTTTGACATTTGCCCGAAGGTTAGCATATCGTGAGCGAGCAGAGGTAGTGATGAGACAATGCAATAAAAATCCCGAATCGCGACATTCCGTGCTTCGCGGAGTACAGGACATTTTTCCGTAAATGCAGTCCTCTACTGCGATCCGCACAAGCTCCTTGATACTTAAAAAATCCCACCAACATCATGATAGCAATTGAACATACGACAATCTTTCTGCAATAAATGACAGTTCCCTAAGCCGCTGCATTTTAATTAATCTATAAACGTATTCACCTGTAAATAATAAACGTGGAACCATCTCTATATAGTCTTGAAATAATCCCGAAATAAAACGTAGAAGGTACTGTAATAATCCGGACATATTTCTGATAATTTACCGTGATAGTTCGAATATTCCTAAAATAGTCCCGAAGTAATACTGCAATTATTCCGAAACAGCCTCCAAATTATACCGAAACATTACCAAAACTATCTAAAACTAGTCCGGATAATATCATTGGAATGATCCGCAGCTGATTTAAAAACGGTACAGAAATGATCGGGATAAGGGGTCAAGCGATCCCGAAATAGTTCTGAAATCAAAATCAGAAGTGATAAGGCCATAGTATAAAAGCAGTCTGAAAATGCTCGGAAAATATCTGCAGATAGTCTTGGAGTCGTTCTGAAACAGTTCGGAATTGACAAGATATAATCCTGGATTGGGTTGGTCTAGAAACGATAAGGAAACAGTCCCGAAATGATTCTATCACAATAAAATCGATAATCAAGATTCAAAAGCAATCCAGAAAGGGGCCAAAAAGTTCGCAAAACGCTCCTAAAATCATTTTGAAAAAGCATTGAAACCATCAAGAAATTAGAACGACATGCTAACAAATGAGTTCGTAAATAATTTGGTAATAACTAACTGCTAATAAAACGATCCCGCAGTAGTACCCAAATGTTTTTCTGGGTAGCTCTCGAAACAAGTAGCTAGTGCCGTTTTGCCACATTAGATATGCATTAAAACCAGCCCGAGTTGCTTATAAAACCAAGAATATTGGAATCCCTATTTACATTTATCAACCCAGATTTTCAAAAAGTACTTTTGAAGGATCTTAGACATGTTCTAGGTACTCTACGAGGGTTACAGTATTACCGCTGCTTAAACTGCAGATTGAGGCGGGTAATAATCAATTTCGGCATTAGAAGTTTCCGCTGAAAGGATACTAAGAATACTGGGTATCTTTTCAGGACCCAGGCTGCTTGAGTCCCAGTACAGTTTGCGCCGACGTTCGTAGTTGTGAAAGTCTATCGGAGGCAGCCTTGATATAAGCTCTAAAGCCCGCGTGGCAGGTAAGACAGGCTCCGGCGGCATCAACACATGCAGTGCGATGAACTTTCTGTAGGTTGGTCAGATTTTAGTTCTTACTAAGAGCTTCATATCACATTATAGAGCCACACGTCAGCACTGGTCGCACCATTAAATTACACCATGCAGTCAATGTATCATATAACGTCTGGCTTGAGATCACATTTCTTACCGAAGATCGATTACAGGCATAGAAAGCGAGTGAGACTTTTCGTAGCCGATCCTCGATGCAGGCTTTTCGGTTGTGTCTGCAATCGAGTTCTACTTGACACGGTTAATTGTAGTTAATTTAGCTTTGGCAAATCAAAGGTAGATGGCTTGTACTTTGGAGTAGCAGATCCATCTTTCCCGCACTTAGCCTAAGACATAAATACTTAAGTTTTTTCAAAATTCTTTGAATGATCTCACTCCGAAACCTAAATTCAGGGTCTCCGCATCGTCAGCGCATGATACAATCTTCACACAATTTTGGCGAGTTTTCTACGAAATCATTTGAAGTAAGTAGCCGTAGCAAAGGTAAGAGCACCTCATCTTAGATCTGCTTACTAATTTTCGTTCCTTCCAGCGGTTAAGAAGAAGAGGCGAGATCAATGCCCTACCGAGGTCGTAAAAACAGAGACATATAGCACACTGATCGATAAAAATAGGCTACGACGCAAGTAGAACCAGTATTAGTTCAAAAGCAATGCTATTAGAGATTGTAAGTTATGAGTGAGGAGGTTTAGTGATAGTAGTATTCTTCTAACAAATTATTAAGTTGAAAAGCGTCAGCCAAAATCTTAATATATATAACATTTCTAAGTCGTTGCCTGGTTTTGATTTCAATCGCCTCGGGCCATCTAGGGATATAAACCATTTTGATGTTGCTTTGACGGCTAGAGACTTGGAATAATCAAATTTCTTAAGAAAAAAAGCTTTTTTATTAATAAATAATCCATCAGTTTTTATGTATTTGTCAATATGTTTGATCAATTCTGTTCATATTGTCAATCATATGCCACACTTATTCACGTCTACGCTGAATTACTTTTTCCATTCATCATTACAGCATAAACTTTCCCAATCAGTAATAAACTTTAGTCTATTACCTCGGCAATCACTTATTTATACCGTTAGCATATAAAATATATACATAGACATGTATTTGTAGCTTTTGTTGTATTTCACACACACTAACTAACGTACCGGAAATGACTTTGTTGACTTAGTTCGTTTGGAATTGTTAACTTTGCCCTTTGTCCGTTGTTACGTATGCCAGCTTTTGTATAAGTTTATTTATATTCACAAATACTTATACTTGGTTCCCTACACCCTCTTACTACACAATAATAGTAAAGTGATTGACATTGACGGAAATTCGTGAAAATATTACTATTATACTAATACATACACACAAGCGCACACATGTATATGAAAATGAAATTGACATGATAAAGCAATTTGCAATTTGAGTGTTATGCCAGCAGCATAACAAAGAAGTTGTCATACACGTAGGCCCATACAGATAGACATAAATAGAGGAGATATGCATTGGGCCTACGCATTACAGTGGTTGAGTTGTCGTTGGTAGCGGTTTGAGTTTGAAAGTTGAATGAAGCGAGAAGTTTTTTCTCTCACTTCATGTACTTCTCATAAGCTTAAGTAATTGATTTTTATAACCACATCCAAATACATACATAAAAGCAGCGATTAGCTTCTAAAACATGGCACAATATGATTTGTCAAGTGATAAAAAAAAATTCAGAATTTTGTCAAGTAGTTTCATTTTCTTGAATCAAAAAACGTAGTTTTATTTATTTTGCTCATACGGATTAATTTAAATTAGATGGTAAAAAAAACTTTTATTTAATTCATAAAAAAAAAATTTCAAAGTTTAAATTCAGAAAAACAGTGTTAAAGATATCTATTTTATGACATACGGAAAACTATAAAAACAAATTGTTAATCAATTGTTTATTAAATAAAAAAAAAAACAAAAAACGATTAATACATGGAAAACTTCCAAAAAGAAACTTAACGTTTTTAAAGAAAGATAAATGTATAATTGAGAAAAAATATTTTTTTTAGAAAGCATAAAAAAACATTTATTTTTTTTAAATTACAACTTTTGGTTCTGGAAACAAGTGACTAGTTAAACGATTTTTTTCGGGTGTTTTTTAGAAAACAAAAAACTATATTGTCAAAAATAAAAATATATTTATTTTTTGAAGCTCGTTAATAGTTTGGAAATTTCCAATTTCAATAAAACTAACTAGCTGTATCTATTTTAAGAAAAGTAAAAGCCCATGAGAATAAATTTAAATTATTTTTAGCAAAAAAAATTTAAGAGAAAAAATATATTGTTATTTTTCAAAAATATGTTTTTTTTTTTATTTAATTAAGAAAAGATATAAAACGAAAAACTTTCGTTTATGAAATAGAAAACACTATAAACAAAAACATTTTTTTTAATGTTTGATTACAAAATAAACCATTTTTGCTTTTTAAAGATATGATATAATTTCCTAAAATTTTTTCGGAATTTTCACAAGCCCCGTTAGAGATGTTTTATTAATGCAATAAAAAAAATGTTAGGAAGAAATACATTTTTTTTTTTTTCAGAAAAAAATGTTCCTTAACCCTTAGACTACTGGTGACTTTAATTGTCGTTAACGCTATATGTGGTCTGACAGACCACAAGGTAATGTATACGTGCCACTACCCAAAAAAAAGTAATTGAACCAACCAAATGTGTTACAATGATTATTTAATTCAAAAATATAGTCAAGAATTGTTGCAAAAATGTATGAGTGTTAATTTTCTTTAATTAATATTGCCAGTCTGAATGAAACCAGACTCGTATAAGTCCTTAGTTCGAGGAGTCTTTTGGTGTTTCTTCAGCAATGCATTTAAAACACACTTAACTTGAGTGCGAATCACAAACCGGAGATTTTCATTTCATGCAATGGAAACACGGGTTCCTGTTTCCTCTATCCTCCTTATAGCATATACGACAAACAGGCCGGTTAGAGGCAGATGGGGCATATATAGGCAAATTATTTTGTATTGGCACTGAAGAGCATGAAAGCTGAAGAGAAATTGTTTATAAGAATACTAGTAAGGTTTAAGAAAATCAATTAACTTACGAAAGCATTGAAAACTTTCATGGCATCTTTGATATGCTGGAATCGCGATATATTCGGCTTGGCTGCTCCTAACTCCATGTGTGGTTTAACCAATTGATATGCTAATTCAATCAAAAATTCCCGTCGTTTATGAGTTCCCCTCATTGGGAATAATTCATCATATATGATGAGCGAGCGCTGAAACGTCCAACATATTGTAGAAGAACGCGAGTGGCCAACGCCTTGTTTGGCGTTTGCAAGAGTAAAATGATATCATTTGATCCATGGCGTCTACTCTCTTCTTATACTTATTGTAATCTAATGTTTGCAGGGGCTTGGTGGCCTCCCCATCAACGTCTGAAGTGTAATGTTCTGTTGAAATAAGAATGAGAGACTTGGTTTTCTTTGGCACGTACGAGCATAAAGAAAAGTATTTTTCGTAGAAACCGAAGATGTTGCTCTTCAGTGGACGAGTAGAAGGTGTAAGCAATTCTGGTGGAATTAATCTTTTATTCTTGCGAACAGTTCCAACGACAGCCAAGTTTTTCGACATAAGACGGCTAGCTAATTCTAGTGATGAAAAAAAGTTGTCAACGTATATTGTTCGACCCGTGCGGAAATATTTTTGAACTAAGTCCATCATAACCCGTAGACCTTGATTTAGTTTCCTAGGTGCATCGCTTAGTTTACTAGTATAAATTTGGCCCTTCAATGGATAATGGGATGTTGAGTCACAACCCCACCAAACTTCTTCGACGATAAGCAAACAGCTGCTAATCAACCGTTATAAGGTAGACACAGTTTCTACTCTGTGATCTGACAGACCAAAACCTGGGAAAACGCACATATAACAAAAAACGATGTTTTTTACACAAAAAATTAGACAAACGGTATTGTTCTATATTGTCGAAAAATGTAGGGGAAACGAAAAATGTTTATTAAAATTTTTGAAAATGGTCTGTCAGACCACAACGCTAGTCCTAGGGTTGAGAAAAAATTTTTTTTTTAATATATACTGAAATTTTTTCTAGTTTCGATAAAAAAAATAGTTTTTGTGTGATCGATAAAGCGTTTTGGCAGGTGTCTAAAAAATTGTTTATCTTCTATTCCAAATTAAAAAAAAAAACATTTATTATAGAAAAATTAAAAAAACAATAACTACCATAAACAAATTGTTTTAGGCCTCGGCCTCGAATTCGAACCTGGAAACAATTATATTTTTACAAAGATACTTAATTTATGAGCTATTGATCTTTTTAAATTTCGAAACAAACCCGATTGAAGACATCTAGTTTAAATCTCATTAAAGCCAATGAAGATCAAACTGAAAGCTTAAAAAAAACATTATTAAAAGCAGTAGTTTATTTAACTCTACGATTTTTTTTCTTTCATTTTTCCTAAAAGAAAAACCATTGAAGACGATTTATAAAAAAATGAAGAACTGTGTGAAAATAAATTTATAAATTTTTTTTTTTCAGATATCAATGATTGTAAATATGCATCTTGTTTAAAAATTAGAAAGCCCTAAGGAAATAAACGACAAGTTTTTTAGGAATAACTCTTTCATTTAATATTAGATTTTCTCCGAATTTGAAAAAAACTTTTTAAGATATCTAGTGTATAAAGAAAATAATATGAAAAATCGTGAACATAGTTCATACATGTTTTTTAAAGGAATATACTTTTGTTCAATGAGAAAAAAGAGGATATACTTTTGCGTTATATAATTCATATAATAAAAATCAGATTGAAAGATCTTAATTTCCCGCCGCTAGTGAGGCAAAATAAACCACTGTGCGCTTTCGAGCATGTATGTATGTGTGCAAACTACAAATGAATATCCCAAAGGTGATAAAAATGGCTGTTAATTGTTTTGTTATGTCACAAATATGGCGCACTCAGACGTAAAGTTCAACTTTTATTTATTTTTTTTTTTTGTTACTGATCGTTACTCATTCCATTAATGCCAAACTAGTACATCAAATTCTCATCTGCCATCGGTCTTCATTACTAGCGCAATACATACATACCAACATACTCCATCTTGCACCACGGACCAACTCAATTTGGTATTCTTAACTTTTTTATTTTTGCTTGTAACGCATTCTCTTTTCAAATAACTAATTTCAGTTCGTACGCCAGATAAATTGGCTCAAAGGAAGGTGAGTCTGTATGTATGTGCTTACCACAATTCATATGTCAATCAGTAAAATTGTATTTGATTTATCATTTGGAAAGTTTTGGTTCTCTGACATAAAGTTAAATTGAATATTTCAATTATCACAAAAGGCTAAAGCGTAGCTAAACAATTACTATTCGTAGTTTAGCACATACATTCACATAAGCAATATGACAGTATATGTATTTTCATTCATATATTCTCATAATTGTATACGAAAATGTGACGTCAACTTTGTCAGTAACACTGACTTACTTTTAATTTAAGTTACTGTAATCATATTTAGTAGTATAAGTATACATGCATTACATTTGTTGTTAGTGTAACTCAACATTTATTTAAATTATTTGGCATTCACTATATTAGCTGTATTTTTTTTCAAGCGAGCTTGAAGAAAACGCTTCAACTAGCTAAACAGTTTCATTATGCCAAAACCATACAGATGGTGGAGGTTTATCAGCTAATTGTTACTTTTTTCGCTGCTATAACATTTCTACTTCTAGCGCAGTACGTTTTTGGCACTCAACCAGAGAATTTCAAAAACAAAATACATGAAATGCGTGTGTTTGTTTGTATGTATGTCACCCTGCCGCCACGCTGTTATTTTGTTATTTTTGTTTATATGCACATTCGTATGTTCATTTCATTCGCTCGTTCACAATAGTGCCCTATTTTTGAATATGCAACACTATCAATGAGGTCGACAATTACATAAGCGGTTTCAAGTGAAAGCGCTTAGCCAACTCAACTCGATTACTTTTTATTGTTGCTTTCCATGCAATTCGGTAAGCTAGCTAGCGCTTTAATTGTACTAGTTAGCAACGAAATACAGTTGGTATGAGTATATTGCACCCGCCTTCAGCAGAATATTCCAGTTAAGAGTGCTGGGTCGAGTAATTTTACAAATGGAAACGCTTCAGATGAGATTCTCTTAGTTCGCCTCTCCTGGAGGACTTTTCTCAACATTTCTACGTGATGCTTATGAAACTCTCTGCATCGCCTTGATGTTGGGCTTAAAGATCTGCAATAGGTCACTATTCTCCCCCAGTCGGGCCCGCTTTGCTTGTGTATAAACTCTTTCCTTATTAGATACTTACAGACTTATCTTATATTGCCTTCTGAGGTTTTTATATTTGGAAACAACTGTTATCTCAGAGTCCTAAGTTTTTTTGGAATAACTTTTTTATTTAACTCATTTGAGCAATATCAAACTCACGTCAAGTTTACAGCTCATCAACTGAACCCCATTGCATCATATTTCTGCAGTATAGAAATAATGCATTACTTCATTCATCTTGTCAGGTTCGACCGGAGTTGCAGCGTTATCTCCCTTCAGTATCTCCGGTTATGTCGGAGTCTCTTTTCTATCTCTCTCTGCCTTATCAACCATTTAGTATATTCTTCTCACGCTGTCACTCTTCTATTCCTCTTTCTGCTTGGCATCGCCTCAGGTGTTTTGTTGCTCGAAATCGTATTCTTCTTTCTGCCTCTTCTTTTTATTCTTCTTCTTACAGCAACATGCGCCGAAGATTTTGGAGAGCAGAATCGATAACGATGACCCTTTGTCAAATATTGATGGGCACGTTACGGAAATAAGCATCATTAGGGTATGAGCAGGGCCAACGTCCTCGGTCCGTGAACTTAAGTCGCCTCTTATGAAAGGCATGCATACCCCAAGAATATCCCAAAATATCTAGCCAACTTGGGTGAACCTCCTTTTCTTGATGAAAGTATTTCCATCATGGCTTTTGACTCTCAAAACTAGTAGCCTTTCGTTAGTGGTAATCTCGTCTTTTCAAGACGGTTGCTGCATCGAGAAACAATCACTGTGAAGTTTAGGTCAGAACTCTCTGCCTCGATACCTTCTCAACTCAATTTCCATTCATTCGCAGGCCGCTCCTTTTCAGCGATCACTTAATCCATGCTTCCCTCGCTCCCAAGTTTTTAACCATCGCTTATAGTACTTGCGACGTCATTCTATCTTTCTCCTTAACATCGCAATCTGATAAATCAGACATCTTATCTCCTATCCTTTCACACTTCTATATTTTGTTCAGAAAATGTTTCTTGGACCTTATGGGTCTAAGAAGGGCTGACTAAAATTAATAAAGACCCTAGTTCAGTTGTCATTTCTGTGAGAGCAAGTTTTACGGGACTCGTTTCGCGAGTATTTGAATGCCTATATCATATTTGCTTACTTAGTGAACTCAGATGGCAACCAGTATTTACACTTAGAACTAACGAGAGGTAGCAATGATACTTCACTGCTATTGCTGAGTCTGTGCAGCAGCCTTTCTCAGTAGGTCACCAGCGACATGGCCCCCAACGTGACCTGTGTAAACCAATATGGCAGTTTATTAATGGGCTGTCTGATATCGTTTGCTACTCTCATTGTAATGGTCCCGCTTTGAGTAAGTAGCTTCGATCGCAGCTTGACTGTCATATTAAACGGTAGTGGCATACTTGGACAGAATAGATATATAAGTCACCTTTATGACTGCTAGCTCCAGGACTAGGTTGAGATCGATTTTAATTCTCTTGGTGTTACCTTTTGGCGCCTGTTAACGGTTTAAGAGCTTAATTATGTATGTTCATATCGCTTTGGGATTCTGATGAACAACTTGTTGTCTAGAAAGAGGATCCGAGTTTTATAAAGTAGTCAACATAAGTTTTATGGGGTGATAAGTCGAAATCATGTTTCGTTTTAGAACAGTACTACATTCCCTCTTATTGCATTCTAGTAAAAATTGATAAAGTAAAAATACGAAAAAACAAAAAAAAAAAAAAAAAAAACGATGAAGGTATTTGTTCAGCCAAAGGTGGCCGGATTATGTGCCTGTGAATGAAAGACAAAGTTGGCCAGCAACATAACCAACTACAACTTAAACAAATATAACATTGCTACATATATGACAGCAGTTATGATAACAACAATAAAATATACAACCAGACTTACAACCAACAAAATAAATGCAAGTGAAATAATAATAAACAAGTGAAAAGCCGATACAAAAACAAAACTACCAGCAGCTGGCCAACAACTAGTACGACTTTTATAATCAAAATAACATGCTCATTCATACTATATGATCGTTGGAGCAAATCGATGAGTACTTGGTTGACTGACTGACTGAAGGATGCTTGTATGGTTGTCCGTTTATTTGTTTGTTTGCTTATTGGCTAGCAGCAGGTGACAGCAAAAGGCAGGCAAACAAAAAAACTAAATATACAACTGAATTGAAAACTCAATAAATACTCAGAAGCATTACCACACATGGACACAACCATATATGAACTGATGGTTGTTCTAGGACTCTGCGCTTACGGGCGTGAACTTGTTCGAATTGATTGGCGGTGGAATATGTTAACATTTCCGCAAACTATGGCAGCTTCCGTGGAGAGTTTAATTAAAAATTACATTTTTGCTGTCAATTAAAATGAACACAAACAATAAAACAATATGCCAGAAAAAGAAACAACAACACAAAAATAAAACAAACATAAATCGAAAAGGAAAACAAAGAAAAAATTTATTTAAAAAAGAACAGAAAAATATTGAAAATTTGTAAACGAATTTATTACAGGTGAGTATTTGCTAACTGCAATGACAATATTATATGCAAGTAATAGTTACTCATAATCACTTATATTAAAGTAAAGTGACTCAAAAAAGAGTAGTTCGTTGTTATAAAGCAAATTTTGATTAAATTGTAGAAAGCAATGTGAGCTTGTTTCGCCAACTAAATACATATAAATAATTAGAAGAAATAGTCATAGAAGCATTGCTAATAACGCACTGCTAAAAAACCAAATGGTATAAATCAAAGTTCTGTTGAACGCGCTCAATAATATTCTACACAATCTGGATTAAAAACATATAGTATGCATAGGTACACATTGTCTGGAACATTTTCAGGCGCGTTCAACAGAACTTCGATCACTAACAGTGCGTTATTAGCAATTGTGTAGAAAAGGAAGTATAGGAAAGGAAACCAAAAAGCAGTACTTAGAGACAAATTACAAAGCGTGCAGCGGGGCATTCATATGGCTCAGTGGATAAAGGCAGCTGCCTTTGCATCAGTAAGAAGTATAAATGTTGGAGATTTGGAATTCAATACTCAGCTTCCAGCTAGGGAAGAAGTGAAGTTTGGAACAGCTGCCCATATAAATGAATGCAAGAAACTAGACTCTTCTACTTAGCAGTTTAATATAAGGAAGTAGGCAGCGGGATCCATAAGGTGGGAAATATAAAGTATTTTTGAGTTGTCTAGATAGGTAAAGGGAGTGCTATTCCTCCAAATGAAGCCTAATAGAGCATACCGTTTAGAGATAATGTAGATTGTATGCGTCGGGAAATTAACCATCATATCAAATTGGACACACAAATTCTTGAATTCAGAACTCAATGTAAGACAAGTCCCAGAAATGTAATGGCGCTAAAGGAACGGACTAGGCACTTCGGAGTATGTTAACGAGGAACCATTTCAGACATTTAAAGACACCATAAGTAAAAACTCTCAAGGTCTCAAATTACGGAGTATATTTTAAGGTCACCTGCAAAGAGCAGAAACAGGAGCAACAAGGGCCCCAAAGTTGCTGCATTACGGAAAACTAGGAGTTGCCATACGATCGATAAGTATGACATTAGCCTTTCAAGAAGTTTTGAGTGAAAGCAAACCCTTCAGTTTTGAAATCAAGATCTAGTGTGAGACTCTGTCAAACGCTTTCAAAAAATCTGTCTATAGCTCATCGACTTTAAAGCGTTCTTGAAATGCTGCAAAATAGTTTTCGATGAAGACTATTAGTTTATATACTGTGGGCCTCCCTTTAACAAAACAAATGCGGATTGGTGCACATTAGACTATTTATTGCAAAACGCAGTTTTTGAGCAAAGTTTCTAGAAAATGTAGAAAATTCTCAAATAGGCATGTTGTTGGCTGCATCGTTTTTATTGCCGTTTTTGAATTTTGGATAAAAGGAATTATTGAGAGCTTGTATAAATCGATAACTTTTCGATATCAAGTTTTGATAGCGGATTGTTGACTTTTCGATAGCAAATCGGTCAATTTTCGATAACACCGGTAACAATTCGTCAACTTTTTGATAATATACGGATCACTTTTCGATAAAAAATCGATAAATGTTCGATAATAAATTGTTAACTTATCGATAATTTTTGGAAACAACTTGACAGCTGTTCCGTAACAAATAAAAAGGGCGAGTTGTCGTCAAGTTAGCTGAAGATGTAGTTTAAACAATTTATTTAGATGTTAACCACACTCACAGTTATCAGTTCCCCTTACCGGAAAATGGCGCTGCTGCAACGGACAGATGTCCTTACCTGTACTCAGTATAAGGCCGCCTTGCCGGGCAAGATAAATCATTCAGGATATTAAGGTGGAGGAGAGAACAAGATTAGAGCCTTAAGTCATGGGAATACGTAAGCTCCACAAGCGATAAACGGGACTTGAATAGCGAAAGTAGCGGGAAGTCAACGAGCTTCGCGACGGGCCGTCGAGCGAGTTCGAACGCCCATAAATGATGGACTTTTCACACAGGGCTGCGAAGAAGTGCAAGACAGAATACATTAACTCAACTCTCTTTGAATGAAGGCATATGTGTAGACTGGAATACAACCGCGGGGTGTATAATACACAAAACGGGAAATTACTCAAATAATGCCAATTACCGCGGGATTAACCTGCGTGATATCGGATGATGCTTATGTCGAACTATGCGAAAGACTAAAGCCCAACTCACGAACTTATTGGACTTTGTCAAGATAAGCAGGGTAGGTGGCCTGCTTTTCTGTAAAAATAACGGACAGCTGATACCAAACCACTTTAGAAGTTTTTTTTGACAGTGTCGTCTCTCGCTATGGGTTTTTTAAGCTCCACGAGTGTAGTTCTGTCATGAAAAGCTTCTCAGCAAAATTCATCTACCTTTGCAGATGCCATACAAAAGTTGGCACAAAATACGTTGGAGCGCTAATTAGTAGGACAACAAGCAGCACATCAAGAATTTGAAGGACGGCTCAGCTTCAATATTCTTGTAAATATTAAAAATATTATTTTAATTGGTTATAATACCAAGGGAACCAATACCAAATTACGAAATTAGCTTTTGACTTAACATTTTACATTTCAACTTATTTCAGCTTGATGAAGGCATTTTATTAAATTTTAAATTTTGTTAGCCTTTATTCAAAAACTTAAAAAAAAAAATCCAAAAAAAAAAGAAAAAAAAACGTCGTCCTCTTTACTTAAAATGCAAACGTATGTATAAAATCAGCTTTATACTTTTGTTTAACTTTCACGTACTTCCACACTAAAGGCTACTTAAATATAATACCTTTTTTGCAATTGAATAGCAAAAGTTTAAATTAAAATTGAACCACAGAAAATTAAACACTCGACCTGTCAAATATATTATATGCATACTTATATACAGTAGCGAAAAGAAAAATATCAGTGGCAATTTTTTTTTTTTTTTGCAAATTTTGTCGGTTTAATTCTTTTATTTTATTTTCCTTGTTTTAAGACAAAATCTTCTCTGAATTTCGCAGCTGCAGCTATGCAAATCAAAATCATTTTCGAAGAAACTCGAAAATTGGAGAAAGTTATACGAAAACTTCGAGTTTTTTATTTGGAGTTCTCTGAATTTTCCCGAGTATGCAGTTTAATAGCCCAATCAGTTTAAGTGTGGCAAAGTACAGGTTATCGGTCTCTCAAAATTTTCATTGATTTTTGACAATTTTTTTCCGACGGGTCTCTTAGATTTTCCTCCAAATGAAGTGTGATCATGTTTTTAATGGAAGAAAACCTGAAACACACGCTTCGGAAACAAATTATCAAAAACCAATGCGAATTTGAGAGACCTGCAACTTGTAATTTTTTGAACTAAAAATTATTGGGCTATAGATTTGCATACTCAAAACAATTCAGAGAACTCAAAATAAAAATTTAGAATATTTCGAAAAATTTTCTGGAGTTTTCAAAATTTTTCGATATTGCTTTTTCAGATTAATTCGTAAATTTTGATTTAAGAAAATCATGAGAGCTTTTATATAATATCAAAAATAAAAAAGAGAAGTTTAAATAAAGAGTTCGAAAGTTTCGGAAAATTTTGTCCAGTTTTAAAAATTTGTAGATAACGTTTTTGAAAAAATTCATGGGAAATTTTCTAAAAATATAGAAAAAAAAAAGAAAAATTTATTAAAAAAGTTCTAAAAATTTGGTAAATTTCATCAAGTTTTCGAAAAATGTTCTCTAGTTTTCAAAATTTTCGGTATTGTTTTTTAAATAAAGAGTTCGAAAAATTTAGTCGAGTTTTCGAAATTTTTCGATAGCTTTTTTGAGTGGTGGTTGCATAGTTTCAGTAACAACATCCATGAGAAATTCTCTAAAACTATCGAAAATAAAAAAGAAAAATTTATATGAAACGTACGAAAAGTTCGAAAAATTTTGCCGAGTTTGCGAAATTTTTGCGTTTTCATAGCTTCAGTTACAAAATTCATGAAAATTTTTTATTGAAACATCGAAAATAAGAAAAAATAAATTTAACTTACAAAATTTGAAAAATATTGAAACTGCTGTTTTTTGACTCGCTGCTGCATATGCATATATTATGTCAGTTTTATATGTGTACTTATTCTCTCTTCTTCAGCAAACAAACAGCCGGCGGCCTTTTATGTGCAAAATATATGTCGGTTTCCATTGCAACCATCAGCAATAAGAATGTGTATGTGTTTGAATAAGCGTGTAGGTTTTCTAGGTACATAGATATACATACATACATAAATTTATCGAAATTTATTTTTGTGGTTATTGTATTAAAAAATCAGTAGCCTACTTATGCACAACGTTTATTAATATTGAATTACAACTTAAAATTTTGCCAATGGGCTATAACAGCACACACATACACACGCATGCGTAAATTGATGCAAACACACATAATTTGAAGCATACTTTTGTGCGTTTTACTGTTTGTGTTCGCTTTACCGTTCATATTCATAACATTAATAATAAATATTACGTAATTTACCGTTGTGGTAGTTGAGTGTACTTGCTTTATGATTGTTAAATAGGAAATATTAATTTGAGTATGTATATGTACTATATACAAAATGCAGGTGTGTGTATCAAATGATTTTTTTATAATAATGTATAACCAAGCATGAAAAGCCGATTGCTGTCATATTGCTGATATTAAATCAAGCGAAGTGTGTGTGTATGAAACAAATTTTTTTGGTTTGGCTTTTTGTGAATTATTAACTTGGTGTAGAGGGTGCTTCGAAATTATGTGCAATAATTGCAAGTGTTTCTTGTTGGTGCTTTCAAAAGCAATTTTAAAGAATATTATTCAAAAATTAATAAGCCAAGCAGCACTCCCAGCGGAGTGGTATGGGAGGTGGGGGTTGTAATCTCACTCCTACATCCCTTCCCTTTCTCAATCGACAGCCACTCACACTACCAATACCTATTCCACTCCACCTTAAACCTCATCCCCACTCCCACTCTCAGTTTGACTCGCACTCTCACTCCCTTTTACACTCTTCGACACTTCCACTCCCTCTGCCTCTTTCACCTCGATTCATCTACACACTCATCTCAGTTTTCATACATTTGTACTACCGCGTGCGAGTTTTCAATCATATTCAATTAACTTAAATTTATTGCCTAAAGAATATAAAGCTTTGAATTTCTAAGAAGCAATATCCACACACACACGCAGTGTAAGTTAAAAATCGTAACGCATACAGAAAAGCAAACAAAATGATCTGCTGCAGAGTGCAGCAATAGAAGGAAAGTAAATTGCGTGTTGTACTCAGCGACAGACAGGCAGCGATGAAAGCAATGTCTTCAATTGAGAATAAATCATCAACAGTCCTCGAGTGCGCCGAGAGGTTAATCCATCTAAAGGCCAATAACACTATTCGTTTGGTACCTGGCCACAGAGGGATGAATGGAAACGCGCAAGCGGTCGGGCTGGCACGGATAGCAGCGGCAGAAAGGCCAATAGGACCTGAACCCATAAAGCACATATGATCCCACACTACCAGGGAAGAGTTTAGGCAAAAGGAGGTGTGTATTAGAGAACACCACTAGCGCGAAGTCCGGGACTTCAGCGGGAACAGGCACTAATGGGAGGATGCTACTCAAAGCGATATAAAGTCATGATTAACCTCCCAGAAAGCGGCCTTACAACTCTAACATGCATACTCACAGTTACTGCAGACAGAAGAGCCACATAAACCAACAAGGTATATGGTCTAATAGCCTCTGCTGAATCTGTGACAGCGAGGATGAGACGGTAGAGCAATTGCTGCTTGAATACGATGCAGTTGCGAGAGGAAGACTGCGGTTCCTTGCATTGCTAAAATTGAGCATCATTCTGGATTTTCTCAGAGAACACGGTTTGGGCAAGGTTCTGTGAAGATAATGAGGGCACAATTGACTAATAGGTTACAGTGCATATTCTTACAACGCTAAGCTAAAGAGTGTTGTTTCTGTGTCAAACAAAGATGAAATTTTATATTGAACTACAATACTATAATATTAGGGCGAACAGGGGCTAGCTTACACTTCCAGCAGTACAGTGAATTACTTCAGTGTGTGTAGGGTTAAAACACATTTCCCCAACCAGATATTTTCTACTCAGACTAATTTTCTTACTTGTACGTAGCCAGACTATCACAAAAAAGTGAAAATTGATAAACGAACGCTTCTTAATCTTTATACTATGTTCAAACAGAAAAATAAATTGAGGCAATTTAGATTTAAATTGAGTGGTGTTCATACAACTTAATTTAGCTTACATAATAGTAGTTGGATAACTGGTTGGCTCATCTGTACAGCAACAACATACCTTTGTTCAGACTGTCAAAATGTGCGTGTTGATATTAGGCGAATAGAATGGAATGAAAACATAAAACTTTGAAATTTTTGTGTATTGTAAAAAAATGTGTTCAATGTTTTGGTTTCATTTTGAGTTTGCCATCTCCTTTTGACAATCCCTACTCCAGTGAAATGAAAATCAGCTGATGAGATGAGCTAACCAGATAGTTGACCCATGCGTAACTTCCGTTTAAATCTACTCAACAAACACACTTTACAAGATTACATTTGCAGTTTGAAACAATTTATATATTATTATAAATTGGCAATTTATTATTACAGTTTATTATACGATAAATTGCGTAATAAATTGCCCAAATGGTATAAATTGCCAACTTGGTGTTTGTACATAGTATTAATGCTGCTCTATATTCTGTGCTTGAGGCACAGAAACTGAGATGCTCACCCCATTAAAAATTGTAGGTAAGTTTTGATACCCTTGAGAGTCTCCTTGATATTATAATCTTATATATGTAGTTTATAATAGTATCAGTCTAAAATATCCCTTTGCAGCTAAGTCCTGAACTTACAGACGCAATAGCTGAAAGATACCGTTTAGCATTTCCTAAAATCCGCTTCTTACTGCGTCTTATATTGGAAGGCAGACCAGCCTTTTTGTCTTCACCAACTTCACTCCAACAGACCAATACGCCATGTGTGACTAGAGCGAAATATGATAGTATTATTCTAATGATTAGGTATACAGCGTCAGTTTTCGGTTATTCCCGAGGACTATTTTGCCTCGGTAGTACGCTAACAGTAGTTCGTTCATCCACCCACCTCCTCCAGCTTAAATTATAGTCGCAAATTATGCAAAGATATTCAGTAGTAGAACTTTTGCTATGTTATTCGGTTTCGGAATACTAAAGGACGGTAGTCTTAGACAGAGGTTCTCATTGAGTCTTTTTATATGTTCACTGACTAACGGTGTTTTACCTACAACGACTAGATTCTAACGTTAGAGATAAATTTTTGCCTAAAAACTGTTCATGACAGAATAAAATTTCTTGCGTTTGCCGAAAACTGCAGAGGAACTATTTCTTCTTAATAAACTTTTCTGATACACTTTAATTTTTAATATTATCAGCAGCGCAAAAGCTCGAGTTTGGAACTTAAGATATAGAAAGCAAACTCACAACTCACTATAACACTTTCAGATAATTGCTTTGATGGCAAAGATTCCATAACATTAGTTGGTTTAAATACGCATGTGGAGAAGTATTTAACATCAACAGGGCACTCTGTCTATGACTCATATGGATTATGAATCATGAGTTCTTGTATAGAAGCCCTACGGAAAAAAGGGAGCCAGTCACATTACAGGATTAATGGCTACCTCCAGCGGGACAGTTGACAGTCACACTTGTACCAAAAACGGTTAAGTCTGAGGTTTATGTGCTTTCATTTAATCAAGCAAAGGCAGCGGCTATCTGAGAACCACCTACGACTGAGCTATACCTTTCGGTATATCTGCGAAGAAACTCAAATTTCATCAAGTACAAGGAAGACTGATGAGAATGTGGTTTCAGGCCATACCGATAAAGTAAAAATGTTACCTTATAGATTGAAAACTCAGCCGGTTTGAGTTCGTGGAGCTGTGTATCTGCAAAGCAAAACAATTCCTCTTTGCACAGTTACCTATGAAAGCAAAATCAACCGAACATTGTCTAAAATTGGCTTAAGAATAATGAGTTCCTGTGAAGATACCCTGTAGAAAAAATGGGAGATAGTAAGAAAGCGATAGTTTTTTCAGCAAAGAATTAATGACTACCTCCGAACTGGTGCTAATCGAATGCACAGCGGGACAGTTGACAGCGACACTTGTACCAAAAACGCACATGTCTGACCTTTATGTGTTTAAATTAATCAAGCAAAGGCAGCGGTTATCTGAGAACCACCTACGACTGAGCTATACCTTGCAGTATATTTGCGAAGGAACTCAACTTTCATCAATTACAAAGAAGACTGATGAGAATGTGGTTTCAGGCCATTACCAGTAGAGGAAAAATGTTACCGGTTCCAGTTCAAGGCGCTGTGTATCTGTAAATTAATTTTCTTACCTCAACAATCTCGATTATATTTAGAAGTTGCATTGATCCTATATCGTTTTAAGTAATTTAAAATAAACAAAATACTATTTTAAAAGCCATTTTTAGCACTTATTTTAAAATTTCACACACTCACAAACGAAACTAGTACAACTTATGTATTTACTTAACTGGTCTTTAGTTGCTCAATTCATATAAAACATATTATTCTGTATATGTGTGTGTACGTATAGCCCTTTGAAATGTGCTTGAAGGCAGCACTAATAGAAATAATAATAACGCCATTATCCCGATGTGTCTGCCACTTTGTGTTCTGAATAAATTTCGATATTCAAATAAGTGTGCATTCGTCTTACATAGGAATTTCGTATGCATTATTGGCTTTGCTTTGTGTTGGCAACAAAAGATGCAACAGCAGCAGTAGCAACAACAACAATATGCATGTAAGAGTAACTATAGCGTCACGCTGTCATATTCGATAAAGCAAATAAAAATTATTCAATTATATGAAGTGACCCTATAGGAAAAGTTAAAGTTAGAAGAGAGGAAAAATGGAACTTCCTATTCATTATCCTATGAAAGAACTAAGAAGCGTGAAACAAATATTCAAACAAATATATCAAACTTGATTCTTTTAAGAAATTCGCAGTGGTTCTTGTGAACACCTGCTTCAGTAATGAAAAATGACACACGGTTTTGAATTTACTTCCAAGCTGATTTGTCAAGTACATGATTTTTTGTTGATGTGTAAACACCTTTACTACGCAATGGGCGAAGCCAGAATGTAAGCATTATGTAAGTATAAGCGTAGGCGTAGTCTTTGGAAGTGGTATGCTATATGGAGGTATATAGAATGTAAGTGGAGGTGTGGTGTAAGGGATTATCATCGAAGTGCTTATGGGTTGTTATCGATTTTTTATCGACGGGTTATGGGAGTGTTGTCCATTTCTTAGGCCCACTTGCACAGTGGGAAGTTATATATTTTTTACTCAGAGTTAAACTGACATGATGGGGGAAAGTCATACATTTTTGACAAATTATTTATATAAACTGTGCGTTAAAAGGATAACTTGATATTCTGCAAGTGGGCCTTACCGAGTTATCGGTTTTTACAGGTGTTTTATCGACGAGGTATAGTAGAAATATCGATTTATTATCGAAGTGCTTTAAAGTTTCTATCTACAGAAAAGGTTATGAACGAATTACTGATACTGATTATCAACGAGTTATCGGTTTACACTGAAAATGTATCGATTTTGTAAAGTAAATTTATCGATATGCTGTCAAAACTTTAAAGATTTTGTTTCGAAAATTTACCGATATGCTATCGGAAAGCTGTTAGTTATTTATCGATAGTTTATCGCAAACTTATCGATTGCCTGTCGAAAAGTAATCAACATTTTATTAAAAATTAATCGATTTGCCGTCGAGAAGTTATCCACTTGTTGACAATAAGTTACCGTTTGGTTATCAAATAGTTATCGATACATTATCGAAAAGTTATTGATTATTTATCGAAAATTTATCGGTGTGTTTTGACTTCGCAGTATGACCTTTTGTTTACTGGCGTTTTATTTATTTGTTATAGAAAATGTTTCCACTTGTTATCGAGTAGTAGTTTATGTGTTGTCGAAAAGTTATTGATGTGTTATCCAAAAATTATCGATTTGATATCAAAAGGTAAACGATTTGATATCGAAAAGTTGTCCATTACTTATCGGAGTGCTACCAAATTATTGTAGGCGTGTTATCGATTTGTTATCGGCAACTAAACGGTAAAACTTCAATATAAAACCATTTGCTCAAAATGTTGTGTTTTAAAATTTAATCGACGAACTGAACTTTTTCAAAATCGCTTTGTGTTAGCTGAAATATATCGATTCCATGACAAAACAAGGTGACTCTCTAAAAAAAATTTGATATTGCGTGCTTCCGAATCGTCAATCTTGATCGAATAATCTTTTCTAGAAGAATAAAGGGCGGAAAAGCAAATGTTCCTTTATGATTCAAGTACAATAAAACTCGAAAACAACTAATTTTTGCAACCACTCTAACGTATAACTAGGCGTGACTTACATTTTACCTTAGTTATTGCTCACCTCTAACTTTGAGAATTCTGCCTCAAGTTTTTTGCTGCAGGGTAGCCTGCGCAACGCTCCCACTTCTCTCTTTTCCTCTTATTTCATTTATTTGCCTGTTCTCACTGTTGTCAGAACATTGTGACATTATATAACATAATATTATGGTAGGCAAATCCTTTTCTATTTTTCTTCATTTATCTTTTTATAGTTCATACCCTTTTTATCTACATCTCATACTCCACTCTTAAATATTTATTTAGCCTTTTTGTTGTTATTGAATGTTTCGCACTTTGCATGCCGCTTTTGTGGTTTACCATTACATAAAATACTTTTACTAAGACATTTTATTTTTATTTAATTTTATTTTACTATATTGATACACTCGAAATCTTTGTCTGTTATGCATATGCTGCTGTAAATATGCAAGGCAATTGTGTAATTTTCTTCTAAACTGGCTCTGTGTAAGTGAATGTAAAATTTCAAAAGCCTTGTGTATGTCTCCCTATTGTTGTGTAAATGGTTTATGGTAATGCTTAAAATTATAGATTGTTACAAAGTTGTATAAGGACATGTCATCCGTTGCTTTTTATACAGGGTGAGGTCCTTGATGATGTGCGGTTCGAGGCGCCTATGTGAGCTCCATGACTACTCTCACGCTATAGTGCGAAGTACCTACATCCCGTATCTGATGACTTTATTGCATTTGTCATTTATGAAGATCTAGTTACTAATGGCAAGGTCAGGTAATAACTCGTCAAGTGCATTTTCTACCTTCCTTCGTTGCTGATCGATGTGATATGTGATCACAGGAACGTGTAGTTACTTTCGTCCAAAGAAGCAGGACAGCTTCAGCGGAAACTGGGCGGTAAGGTTCAGTAATACCAGTAATACTAGTTTTTCATAGCATCAGCCCAAATCACTATACCAGACAAGAATATACAATATGCAGCTGAAAGCGGGAAGCTCATGCTAGAAGCTTCAATGCACACGGCTCTTTTGGACGGATAAGTATAAACTATTGGTCCTGTTGGGGAACATTCTCATATATTTTGGCTGTCACTATCAATTTCGCGGTTGCATCTATTGTAAAATGCACCTGCCGAAAGCCATCATGTCCCACAGGAAGCTCGTCCCAATCCTTTATGGCAGCTGCGACGTTCTCTATCCCTTTTTCTGCCGCATCCAAGATACATAGTGAATGAAAGGCGACGAAGATTTTGGGTTTTGTTTTAGTTTGGCACTTTAATCGCCCTTAATCTTGTAAGTACGATTTCCTCTTGTGCTACCGTCAAGTATTCCGCCAGGCGGCGAGTTTATGACGGTTGGGGAGAACATGTATTCAAACTGTGGCTGCGTTCCTGGAAGTCGCACTTATGTATCCAAAGTGAATTTATCTATTTTTCTTTTGGTTATTTACTTTTTGGTCAGCACATGATTATTTTTTTGCATTTATTTCGGTGTTTTTTCTTCCTTTGTATATTGTATTTTTTTGTCTTTCCTTATTTCTTTTTTACTTTATTAATTAAATTTTTTTTAGTACTTTAGAGTGTATATCTCCCCGCCGCTTAGACGGTTAAAGAGAACTTGTTGCTTACTTTTGCTTCGAGACATTTACATTTCTGTGCATGCGCACCAAGAGCCTTATCAAGTCCATGTGTTTGCCTTCTTAGTTACTTAATTGGCGCTTAACCGTTTAAACGGCGCTCCTTGCTCCTCTCTGCCAGCCGGCGCCAACTGGTCACTCACCAAGGGAGTTTAAATCGTTTTCCACCTGGTCCTTCCATCGGAGTGGTGGCCGCCCTCTACCTCTGCTTCCATATGCGGGTTCCGATAGAAACACTTTCGTGGCCGGAGCATCATCTTTCATTCGCATAACATGGCCTAGCCAGCACAGCCGCTGCGTTTTAACTCGCTGGACTATATTGATGTCTTCGTATAGCTCGTACAGCTCATCGTTAAATCTTCTTCGGTACTCGCCACCGCCAACGCGTAGAGGTCCATAAATCTTTCGAAGAATTTTTCTTTCGAACACTTTCAGAACCGCTTCATCTGATGTTGTCATGGTCCATGCTTCTGCACCATATAGCAGGACGGGTATGATATGTGACTTGTAGAGTATGATTTTCATTTGCCGAAAGACAACTTTACTTTTCAATTGCCTTCTTGCCTTCATTATATACAAAATTGTTTTGAGCTCTTCTTTATTGAACGGTTCTACGTTCAGGTGTTCTCGCATAAGGAGAGTGAATCCTCTCTGAGTAGTTAGGTGGATTACAAAACGAGCAAAATGTTCTTTATATTGTAAGCGTCCCTCACCTGGCATAGCACTCAAAGTTTCTTCATTATTATTCTAAAACCTTATCGCTAGGATCTTGATTCACTTCTAGGCAAAGTGCTTTCCAGCGCATCAACATAATTTACTTGAGCGAAGCTCCGGCTGCTTTCTTCGCCCTCCTGTATGCTTGAAGCTTATCCAAATTTTTGGGGAAACGGTCAAAATCCTAAAATCAAAATTCCGGAATCAAAATTCTGGGTCCACAAAATTCTGGAAGTCAAAATTCCGGAATCCTGGCATGGCGTAGCCGGTGCTGGATCGACTAAGGGTTATTTTTTTAAAGTGCGGCCGTAGGCAGCCTACGCAGAAAGGTGTTCTACGCAGAATTACTGTGCATGGCGCAGCCGGTGTTGGATCGGCTTTTTCCAGAATATTGACTTCCATAATATTGATTTCCGGTGTTTCGACTTCCGGAATTATGAATGCAGAATTTCCAAAAAAGCAGAATTTTGACCCCAACCCGATTCTTGGACGTAACAAGTTTTACTAATCTGTGCATTCTATGACTTCTTATTCGTTTCTCCAGTTAACTTTATTTTCCACGCCACATTATCCTTGTGACATAGAGACATTTCAGGTACGAAGCGTTTCAGTCGGGTTTTATACTGTCGCTTTTCCGTCGGTCATCCGGCATTAGCTATGTCGAAAACCTGGTAGCATCACCTTAGATATTGTGTGGATAGCAGTCATGTAGCTGCAATAATACTGAAATAAGGAGTCTTTTAGGCAGGTATTACATTTTTCTATTAAATAGCGCTTAAAGTTTGCTTAACTTTCAAACATAGTGCGATAACAAGTAACCCTATTTTTATCCTAAAAAAATGTCTCCAGTTTATCCGCCCATAAAATACAAATATTTCCTTTCATGTACTTACCACTATCGATATTTTGTTATAGCCACTTAATGGCATCATAGCTGTTAGAAGCTATTTGTTTAGCGAAATATTCCAACACATGCATGTGCTATTGTTATTTTTTTCAGCCGCCTGCTAGTTCATATATTTATTTGCATATTTTTCAATAATTTTATTTTATGTTTTTTTTGAATTTCTATTCCCACTTTGCTGCAAGCAAGTTTCAGTGCATTCCACTTTTGCATTCGTGCGTTGTACTGACTGCTTCCTCACACAAAACATAGCGTCTTTTGTCATTTTTGGTTAGTCTATTATTATGTTAGTAAAAAGCCGGAAGTGCGATAGATTTTAGTTTATTTTTAGCTTTTAGTGAATTTTTGCATCATTGGCGCAACAGGGGATTTGACAGATTTGTCACACAAATATGTTTTAAAGATATTTTTACGGGCTCAAATGGGTAACCATAAATAATGTGGACGGTTTCTAAAACTTATTTCAGTATGCCTTGAAGCTGTTTAAAAACTGAATTCATTTTACATCAAAGGAATTGCTATCTGTCGTAATGATTTTAATTTTATGGGACTGTATGCGGCTCTTTTTACAGCTTCACTGACCATCTTCAGTATGCTCTTCAACAGCTGAACTTTCAGTCAGCTGAACAAATTCTATTTAGAAACCACTACATTTATAGTAGCGCGATACCTCTGACCAAGGGTGACGTCACGGGATTCATTATAACTCATTTATACCTGGTGTTTCATGCGTTGGAAGGGTATTGTTCCATCTGAGTCCATAAGAGATATCTTAATATATAAAAAATCTCCTTCCGCAGCTCCTGCATGCAGGACTATGATGCTGACTTTTTTAACTTTTAGTCCTTGTTATCACCATTTGAAAGGTTTAGGGCGGAAAAAATCGGTATTTTGATTTATATGGATCACTTTAGTAACCATACAGACGTACGTTGATAACACTTCGATAACAAACCGATAAGGCATCGATAACTCGTCCTTAAAAAATCTATAACACTACAACCCGTTACCGCGTCTATAACAGATCGACAACTCGCTGCTAAGAAATCGGCAATATTATATTGATATTTTTCGATAAAAAATCGATAAACACGTGATAATAAATCGAAAACCTTTTGATAACAACCCGTTATATTTACGATAAAAAATCAATATTTACAATCGAAAATTTTTCAATAATTTTTCAATAGCAACTCTTGTCATCGATAACAAATTCATAAAAATTATATAACTCATATATACCCCGTCGATAGCACGCCATATCAGGTCGATAATAAATTGTCAACAACCTATAACCGATATCGATTGCATCGATAAGAAACTATCAGCACTTTCATAACAAATCGATAACACGCCTTACGATTGCGATTCTTGCTTTGGTTTTTGTTTCCACTCTTTCCTAGCATTTCCTCCCACCATATCCAGTTATTATGCCTACACTTACGCCGATACTTACATAAATTCTTTATGATTTTATTATACCCGTTATTACAGCTAAAATATTTATAAATCTTTGAGAAAAATCATTCTTTGTCAAACAACGCAAGAAGTTTTCATCTACCATTGACAACATTCATGCTCGGGCGCCATGTATAGGAAAGGGTACGATAGATCATTACTCCTAAGTTTTTTTAAAGACAAAATACATATGTATTATATAGCTTTCTTTATTTATATATGCTGTTACTTCCGCGTATTTGGCATTGCTGAAAGCTTTGCTTGCTTATGAAGTGCGCTTAAGCACTTCAACACTCAATTACGCCACACCTGCCATATAAAAATGTATTTCTTTTACTTACAATTTTATGAATAAAAACTACATTAATAAGGCGAGTAAACACAAGTGCATGTGCACTCAGTTACATAAGTAAATATAAGTATTTATGAGAATTAAAGTGCAACTTGACTTCTTGTTCTTCTTCTACGCACTGTACTATTTTCCGCTTTACCTTTAAAGATTTTATGTTTAAATCAACATAAACTTATATACTTGCTTAACTTATCTACAGCCTGTATCCACTTGACATTATATACTTTTAAGCATTATAGGCAACAGCAACAACAACTAAAGATATATTTAAGATGCTTAAATCAAAAATGTTGTTGACATCAGTGTTTCAATGTTGCACTCGAAATTAAAATGAGAAATATAAATGCGAAAAAATAAAAAATAATATACAACAAATGAGTTGAAGTAGAGATAGAGTGTGTGCATTTATTCAATAAGCAGCAAAGTAAGTAAAGCAGGTAACAGGCAGCTTCATTACGACTGCATTTGTATGCAGGATAAACAAAAAAACGCGCAAAGCACAGATAGGACTGCAGTGAGGGGAGTCAAAGGAAAAAAAAAGAAGAAAAAAACGGAAAATCTCATTCATGGCTACTACTGTGAAAGAAATAACTAAAACAAGTTAAAAAAATTATATATTTATGTAAATTATTCCTATGCATATCTACTTCATTTCTTACTGACAAAACGGCATAGTAGAATTGAAGAAGAAATAAGCAAATTTCATCATAAAGGTACATACATATAAATAATTTAAATGAATACAGCAGCTACGTGAGAAATATACACATGTACATATGGTTTTTAGAGTTAAGCAGAAGCTACTACACTTCACTTGAGTTCTTCAACATACTATAGTTTTTTCATGTTAAGTTCATATGTATGTATATACAGTAGAGATATAGGCCGCCGACATTCGGCGGCGGCGTGCCTAAAACGACTAAAATCGGCGGCGGCGTCCGGCGCGTTACTGTATTTTCTACTCGTTTAAGACAGTTTAGGCCATTTTTTGTTCATGTCGAAAATTGGTCGGATATGGTCGAGAGTGGTATAAGAAACTAATTGCGAAAATTAACTCTTTGTAACTGTTCAAAAGTTATTAAAAAAAACAGGCGCTTTCGATGTCAGCTTAACACGGACGTTGCATCATACAATTCACCAAGTTATTAAAACAAAACACTAAATGAAAAGTTTTATAATAAATTTATATGCTCACTTTGCATACTTCTCACGAACACTCAAAGTGGTGAAGCAAAAGCTTTCCCAAGACAATCGAACTAATGTGTGCTGCTACCCTAACGTAGTGGACAGTCGAACTAGTCTGAAAACTGATGCTACGCGGTCATCCATTCTAAAATATCGTTTTGATTTAACTAAGACTATTGAAATCAATGTTGTGAACACAAACGTCTGCAAACTTTGGTCTACATTTTAAAAATTGTATCCAAGGTCCTTGTAAAATTTTAATTATGTAGATGCGCCGAGGATTATACGATTTTCTCCCATGAGTTACGCAATGACATCCACTTACACCGCTTGTGATTTCGATGGCGGCATCCTTGGCCGAATAGTCACTCCCTAACGTTTCAAGGTGTTTCTCTGGTGTAGCTCGGGCAGCATAGCGCGACAAAAACATCCGTTAGAAAGTCGTCGGAGCTACACCTAGAGCTTCTAGGAAAGTGACGTCGACGAAAGTACATATGAGTTCGAAGTCGCAGTGCTGGCATATGGTGTGAGGCATCGTAGCGACTGGTGGTCGGGATTGCTTCTGTTCGCACATCGGGAATTGTAGCTCTTAATCATCGGGAATTTGTAGCTCGAAAAAACTGGATGCGCCGTGTGCCACGAGAGTCATGAGTATTAATAGACCAATAATAGCAACTGTAAGTTGCCTTTGTGCGTGACCGCCAAGGAGCCACAAATGATTTAAAGAAATTGTGTTCGCGACGATTATTAGGAGTTAACTCCAGGAGAAACTACGCTTTGCACGACATATACAGACAAAAGTGTGACCATTTTATGTATCTCTATTTCTTTTCAGCAGACGCAGCAGCACCAATTCCAAAGACCGGGATTAGGTTCGAAGCCTCCCTGGAATAAGTGAACGAGGGCCAATTCCTCCGCCAAGAGCTACTCCTGAAAATTTTTGAATGATCTGCGAGTTTTTGAGGCAAAAACCCCGGATCTTTCCGAAATGGCCTAAACGTTGATTTCCTTAAATACATACAAATAAAACCTTTCCTAATTATTATTTTTTTAAATAGAAAAATCAAGCTTTTTAAAGTAAGAACACCGGCGTACGCCGGCGCGCCGCACACGCTGCCACCGCCGGTATATAATAGAGCCTACGCCGCCGCCGCCGATAAAGTGATCGGCGTAAACCTATAATATACAGAACTTTTTCCAGCAACGCAACTGCTTACAACATGGGACGACGTGGCGTATGAGTGATATTTAATTAGTTTACAGCAGCTAAGTGGACATTGTCTAGAGAGTAAATATTGACAATGGTGACGAAGTAAGAGTGAGGAAATTATTATTTTAAATTTAAATTATTACTGTACTAATAGGAAAGTATTTAATTTAAAAAAGACTACAGCCAATAAACAGTGCCTGTGAAGTTGGTACAAAGAAATTTATCAAATTAAATAAATAAAAGTTTCACACAGTAATTTAATCGAATCACAATTCTATTTAATGAAATAATTAAGTTTCCCTTTTGCTTCGTTAAGCGAACATCTGTCAGCAGCCCCAAAAAAATATTTCGTTTTTACAAAAAATAGTTATATATAATATAATAGCAAATGCAGCGAAAATTAAATTTTGATTTTTTTTTTGTGTTTTGGTATTTTTCGTAAATTATTGAAAATAATTTATTTTTGATTGTCATTTGTTACATTTACAATGAAGTTCGAAGCACCAAACAAAACCGACTGTATTTTTCACTCGATTAGGCATTCAATAAAGCAATAATGAGATAATTAAGAATTTTTTTTTTGTATGGAAGATTGAGTTAAATTATTGCTTTAATGTAGAAAACTTGACTAATTATTTCATTAAGCCTCTGTGTGAAATTGGCATTATATAATTCCTTAATATAACTGGTATTTGCTCAAAAAGTCGAAGAATTTAAAATTATGGGAACTAGTTCTCAATGGTTTTATGCGGATATTAGTTTAGATTAGATTATATAAGTTTAGATTATATTACATTAGATTAGATTAGATTCAACTGGGTTAAATTATAAAAAACTATCAAAATATAACAATATAAAGAAATTTATTTTGATTAGGTTTTCACAGTTCCTAGGAGGAAACAAAAAATTTTGCAAAATTACGTAAAATATATTAATTTTTCAAAAACTTTCAAAAATGGTATTTAAAAGAAAAGTTAAATATAGTCGTGTGTAGCTTAGCGAAAGAAGTAAAAAATGTCTGCAATATTAAGTCCGCCCTTTTTATTTTTCTAAAACTGTAAATTTAAAAATTTGAAAAATGTGTTTCGGTTAGTTTTTTCATAATACTAAAATTTCTCAAAAGGAAATTTCTACAAAAATAAGTAAAATTTCTTTCCATGTAGTCCTAGAGTTTCCAAAAGGTATAGAATATCAAAATTTCATAAACTTTTTTCGCCAAAAACTCGAAAATTTTCAAGTGTCCCTGCTTCGCAAAGGAGAAAGAAAAGTTTTGGAAAATTAAGCAACATTTTTTATTTTTTTTTTTTCAAAATTTCAAATTTAAAAATTTGAAAAAAATGTATTCCGTTTTATTTTTCTGTGAAAAAATTGTATGCATTTTAATATAGTCGAAAATTTGAAAAATGAAAAAAGCCCATTTGTTGTTTTTTACGGTACCCGTAAACTAGCTGAGTGAAATCATTTGTAAAGCTTTTTTTTAATAGTTTTAAAGCTCCTGAAGAGAAGACAAAAACTTATGTAAATTATTTAAAATAAAAGATGTAAGAAAGTTGTTCTAATAACTGCTCAAAAGTTGTAGAGCTTCTAGTTTCCAAATATTAAAAAAAAAAAACAATTTGGAAAAAGTGAAAGTGTTTCTGTAAAGCTTTTAAGTAATTCTAGACTTCCTGAAAAGGAGAAAGAGGTTCTGCCAAAATGCACTTAATTTTTTTTTTCTCAAAGAGTGAAAATTTTAAAAGTTCAAAGCATAAATTTGGTTTTGAATAGGTCTTAATAGTTCTGGAGTACTTGAAAATAGGAAGAAAAGTTCTGCAATTCATGCAAAACTTTTTTTTTTTTAGTGTTTCTTTTTGACACCGTTGCATTGGATAAAATGTCGCTTAGTTTTTTAAAAACAGTTTTTTGTAGTTCCCAGTTTGCTGAAATCAATAAAAAAGTTCTGGAAAATTTGGCTATTTTTTTTAATTTTTACAAAATTTCGAAAATATTTTATTTTCAAAACAAGGCGTTTTGCCGAACTTTTAAGTAATTTTTGAGTTCTTGAAAAGCAGAAAAAAGTTGGCAAATTTAAGCCAATCATTAAAGTTATTCTATATTAATTTTCTAGAGAGAGGAAAAAACGTCTGCAAAATTTGCCAAATTTCTTTTATATTTTTCAAAAATATGAAAACGAGAAAAATATCTGTAAATTTAAATAAAAAATTTCCATAGCTTTTCAATAGCTAATGAGTGCGCGCAAAGCTGCTGATAAGTTTGCAAAACTCGGTATTTTAATTTTCAAATCAAACAAGCTTTCGTAAAATGGCTCGCAACAAATCACGACAGCGACAAAGTAAGCACAAGCGCTTAAAGTCTATGAATACACGAATACGCTTAAATACGTAATTCACTAGTATATCTTAGCGAAACACGAAAGGCAAAGTGTAATAGACCGCATAGACAAACTCCGACTCGTGCGTACTGAGTTGGCCAAGAACATACAAAACGCTTTTGAGAAATCAGCTCAACGCTACAACCTCCGAAGCAGAGTAAAACCATTCAGTGTAGGTGAAAATGTATATCGGCGCAATTTCGTTCTGAGCGACAAAGCGAATAAGTTTAACGCCAAGCTAGCACCCGTTTTTGTAAAAGCTACAGTTCTCGCCACAAAAGGAAACTCCATGTATCAATTGCAAGACATACATGGTAAGATAGGGTGGTACCACGGAAAAGATATTAAGGAATGCAAGGGTTAAAACACAAGTTACCGTCAGATAATGTCCTATAAAACAACTAAAAAAGGACAAACCTATATAAATATCTATCTCCATCCCTATTTAATTATCTCTGTTTCGCATCACGCCACCTTTTTTTTACTTGTTTTTCCGTGCCTATAAAAGCGTCGGATTTAGACATAGCGGAGTCTTTTGCTGGATAAAGTTTGCCTTAAACGTATACTCGCGCGATGAGGATCAAAAAAGTTAAAAATCGTTCGGATCTAAGTTCCACAAGTAAGGCGGAATGTTATATTTTCGCTAATACTTCTTAGAGAAAAATAATTCGGGTTTTTCAAAAATCTAAACGCGTAACCCGCAAATTAAAGCTATAATATTTAAAAGATCCATCAATGTTCGGATTGGTACTCACAATGATACGGATTGGGGCTACATCATCATCAACTTCACCATGGAAAACTCGCAGGCTTGGTTGCAGTGACAAAATTTGGAGTGATAAAATACTTGTATAAGTGTATTATATTTAAACCTTTGAAAAAAAAATAATTCTTTTTGTTTAAAAAAAAAAAAAAAAAAAAAGGTATATACATACATAAGTAAATGCAGTCAAGAGTCGTGAGAAATCGAGAAATTCCAAGTTCCTCTTGACTTCCAGTATGCAACTAGTTTTGTCGCGGTATAGTCGTAATAGTCTGACTAAAAATATTTTCGAGGTGAAAAATCGGGGAAAAAAACATATATAATAGAAAAATTTAAGTTAAACAAATTTCAGAATATAGGATGTTCAAAAACAGAAAAAACACGAAAAAAATGTTTAACATAAAAAAAATTGTAAAAATTAAATCTTCCAATTAAAGTTATAAATATGTGAATATGTATACTTCATTGAAATACATAACTTAAAGAAACAAAGCCTATACATACTAAATATGAAAGAGAGAGAAAAATATAGTGTAGGTGACATAATTTTATTAAATTAAATGTGTGCGAAAGTTTTCAATGATTTTCCTTTGAATTTAACAAAGAAAATAATAATATTTTTGGAATTTCATGGTTCATGAAAATTAAAGTAAGATTAGTATAATAATATAGTTTATTATAATTAGATGTTCAAGTTAGAAAAGGAGAGAGTGATATTTTTTTAAGTGATTGGAGAGAGAGTTCCAGTGTCTTATTGTCGT
Organism: Eurosta solidaginis; assembly: GCF_040869045.1. Classification (NCBI taxonomy): domain Eukaryota; kingdom Metazoa; phylum Arthropoda; class Insecta; order Diptera; family Tephritidae; genus Eurosta; species Eurosta solidaginis. Next base: position 17,394,910 of record NC_090320.1, read on the forward strand.
TCCAATAAGAATAGGAAAACAAAAATCTGATTGCAACTCGAAGCAATCGCAATATCAAATTCTAATTAGAAAATTTATATATGTGCTAAAGTACCATTTTACAGCAAAGCAGAAGCATCGTAGAAGGCCTTCGTCGAGTTCCTGCAACATCAATGCACGTAAGTTTATAATAAAATTGTTATATTTTCGTACCATTTGGTTTTTTTTGTTTTGCATATGTACATATAATTTTTTATTTAACTACCGTGTTAATGATCATTAAGTATGATCAGTGAATCGTGAGAGAACGAGAAAATCAACGAAACGAGTTGGTATTAGAAATATCTTTAAATTGTTTTAGATTAATATTTACTAATACTGAATTCGTAACATACTTCAAAACCGCGGAAATTTCAATCAAATAACTTATATTTGATTTAATATGATTCGTTTCTCTGTGTTAATAATATTTCACCTGTTTAAATATCACACACTCTTTAGTAAGTTCGTAAGATTTTTTTTTTGCATATAGTTTCGATTCCATGCCGTTCCTATAGGTGTTCGGTCTTAAGCCCAATAGTAAAAATTGGTACTTTTTTTGCTTTAGTACTAAATTTAGTATGATATCAAATTCTGATCTTTTTCTTTTTAGTTGATTAGTCTTATTATTAAATAAAACATGAATTGCTAAGTTTGTAATAATGGTCTGAAATTCGTTGTTGTTGTTGCTTTACATTGGGACATCTCATTAACATCTGAGAAGGCATGGTTGGGTGGGATAAGAGCGGTAAGTAATTGGTAGGAGAACCGCTAGGCAAAATACAAAGTGTTGTGTCGCTTTCTAAAAAGGTTAATCAACGGTCCTATTGAGTGATGAGGTAAGAAATTCCTTAACCCTTACGTGTGCGTAAATTTTTTCTTGTTAGGCCTTGGGTTTGTCGTAACTGGTGGTTTGGTCGGTCGTTTGGTCAACGAACCCACATAAGTGGCTGAAGCTCCGGGACAGCTAGACGCACACGGGCAGACGCCGATCATCTTCTTCGTGCCACCAGGTAAACTTGGTACAACTGCGAAACAATTGTCAACCCAGAGTAAGTATGCTTGTCAAAGGTTCCATAACAGAAAATGGCGCCCAACAACGTGGGGCCCCAGCGTAGAAGTAAGCCAAAAATAATTTTTAACTTTAATTAGGGGTTTCACAAACCATTGTCCTATACGAATTTTGTTTCTCTTCATTTATTTTTATTTTTGTAGTACCGGTTTCATAGCCATTGGTATTTGGAATTTAGTTTGAAACGATGAGATAAATTAACGTCGTACTAACCATACCAGTAGCTTTGACCACATAATTGCAAATAAAACTGACGTATAATTCGTTATTTCTTTTTTTTCATCTTGGATCTATTTTGAATTTGGCTATATGCATATTTTAAATACCATTTGAATGTAGAATCTCGTTATTGTATGTTTAACGGATCAAGATTTAGTTCCATCAAATTTTTGTTGCAAGTTGGAATGCGTGTGTTGCACGTACTGCAACAACAAAAATTCTCACACCACATGAAAGTGAAAAAGAACACAAATGTCTTTGGCCGTATAACAACAAAACAAACAGCAACAATTGAAGAGTAAGACCATATTTGATTTGAGTTTGCTTTAACAAAAAATTTTTTTTCTGTATTTTGAATAAATACACACGCATATACATTTTTTAATGTCCTTACATATATATATATATATATATACATCTATATACCTTTTTGCAATTTTTTTAATATACGCACAATGCCGTTACGTCACAGTGATGAGTATGCACCTCCGCCACTAACCCCAAGGCGTTTGTGCACAATTTGCCGCGAAAACTTTACCTTGACTTCTGATGCTGTGCGTACTGCATGCAATCACAAATTCCATCGGTCTTGTCTTTTGAATTGGCTAAGGAATAATACAACTTGTCCTCAGTGTAGAGCACAATGCAATCCCAATAACTTTCGACCAAATCCATACCCTCTTCGTTCACAAGCTAGATCGGTAACTAGTCCCACTGTTCAAGAGCGACAGTCTACCTCACAGGCCGCACAACAGCAGCAGCAACCGGCAGAAACTAGTGTTGAAACACAAGCTTCAGCTCAAGCAGCCGCAGGAAATTCGGGTCTTCAACAATCCCAACAGTCACAACAATCACCAGCAAGAACCATGGAACAAAACAACAGCAACGACATATCTGTTACGCCACCGGAAGACACTAGAATCCGAAATATTGTCAGCGCCGTTATCTCCGCGCGACAAGCTAATTTATTACAAGACTTCGAAACCCGATTTGCTCAATTGGAGCAGCGGTTAGATCAATCCGTTAATAATATTGTCTCTAGATTGCAAAACGTAAACTTGCAACCTCCACAAAACAATGATTTACCACCATTAGTTGATTGGCCACAAGATCCACCGGATTTTGTTAATGGCCTTAGTCAACATGGTGGCGCGCCTTTAAATATGCATGCACAAGGAAATCCTTACAGGAATTCTAATGTGGGTTTTCCGCGCAGTAGTGACATATCACACGTCACTAATTCTGGCAAAATTGCCAACCTTATTTCAAACTGGGACATCAAATTTGATGGCTCAAATCGTCCATCGGTAGAAAATTTTATTTATAGAGTCGAGTCACAGGTGATCGATACACTCGGAGGAAATTTCACTTTGTTCTGCGAACATGTCCAAAGCGTGTTTACTATGGAGGCCAAAGATTGGTACTGGCGTTACAGACGCTCAGTAGATCGTGTTGTTTGGCCTTATCTTTGTCAAGCTCTCCGCACCCATTTTGCCGCACACCGTACTGATACGGATATTAAAGAGGCAATACGTATGCGCAAGCAAAATATGTCCGAAACCTTTGATGAATACCGCAATGCTATTTTTAAAATCGCAGAAAACTTGAGCATTCCTATCCCAGAGGCAGAACTTGTAGAAATACTACAGAGAGGGTTAAGACCTCGCTTGAGGCAACAACTTTTATACGTTTCCATTCCTTCGGTAGCTAAATTGCGCGAGTTATGCATTAAACACGAAAGCTTACTTCAAGAAATCGCTAGACAGTCGTCTTCAAGTAATACTGCTTTGTCCACCCCTTATCGAAATACGCCTGTTCGTAAGCAAGTTAACGAAGTTGACATTGTCGATGAAATAGAAGAAGAACGCGGCGAAGACGCTATTGAAGTTGACGAGATGACACGGCGTAGGAACAACAATCAGCTGATGTGCTGGAATTGCCGCAAAGAAGGGCATCGTTACTTCGACTGCTTGGCAGAGCGAACGATATTTTGCTATGGTTGTGGTAGTGTAGGCATGTACAAACCTACGTGTGTAAAGTGTAAGTCGGGAAACTTGCAAGCGAGCGAGGACTCGAAAACGGTTCCTCGCCAGAAGTAATTAAGCCCAATCTTGAAACTAAGAATTTTTATAAACCAGAATTAAGACATTTAGTACCGTACCTAGATCGTTTGAAATTTTACCAAGAAAAACGAAAAGAAATTTTCAATAATATCGAAAAGGGCACACCATCTAAATCACGTTCGGCAATACGGGCAAGTAAATTTTGGAGAAAAGTTAAAGCAGGTAGAAAAGGGCTAACCAATTTAATATGTTCTTTGCAAAAGCATTCGTCAGACCTTCGACCATATGCCGAAATAGAAATTATTAACGAAACTCATCTAGCTTTGCTCGATAGTGGAGCGCAAGTTTCTTGTGTAGGCAGCAACTTGGCTGAAAAGATCTGCGCGGATAAAAATATTAAAACCAATCATTGTTCATCGATACGAACTGCTGATGGTAATGACCAATTTGTATTTGGTACCTCCTTATTTGAAATTACCTATAAAGGCAAAACATCAAAACTACTTTTTTATATTGTCCCTAGCTTGAAGCAAAATTTGATTTTGGGCGTAGATTTCTGGATCGCATTCCAAATAGCTCCCCATCTGATAAGCCAAATCGATTGTGTAAGCACCGATAATAATAATACTGATGTTTTAAATAATATGCACACCCTGACAACTGAGCAACAAAAACGTTTGCAAATCACAAAAGATTTATTTCCGTCATATGCTAAGGAAGGTCTTGGCAAAACCAACCTTATTGAGCACGTAATTGAGTTAGAGCCAAATGTCCGTCCGTTGAAACAACGATATTTTCCTATTTCACCTGCTATAGAAAAGTTAGTTCACAGGGAAATAGATGAAATGCTGAAGTTGGGAATAATCGAGGAGTCACCCAACAGTCCGTGGTCGAGTCCGGTTGTTTTAGTCCGTAAAGGTGAAAAAGTTCGTCTGTGTTTAGATTCACGCAAAGTAAACAGCGTAACTATTAAAGACGCTTACCCCTTACCCCACATAGATGGGATACTCAGTCGCTTACCAAAAGCTGAGTTTATATCTTCGCTCGATTTAAGGCGAGCATTTTGGCAAATTCCCTTATCGGAAAAATGCAGAGATTTGACTTGTTTTATGGTACCAAACCGTCCTTTGTATAGATACCGCGTAATGCCTTTTGGCTTATGCAATGCCCCTCAGGCCCTATGTAGATTAATGGATCGCGTGATTCCATCGAATTTAAGAGAGAGCGTATTCATATATCTTGACGATTTACTCATCGTATCAGAAAGTTTTGATGCTCACATGAAGACGATGTCGGAAGTTGCATATCATTTAAGAAACGCGGGCTTAACAATCAATATTGAGAAAAGCAAATTTTGTCTGCGAGAAGTGAAGTACTTAGGGTATATTGTAGGGAACGGTACACTCCGTACTGACCCGGATAAGATATCTGCGGTTACACAATATCCCCAACCAACCACTATCAAGCAATTACGCCGATTTCTTGGCATGGCTGGTTGGTATAGGCGATTTGTACCGAACTTCGCTGCAGTTACTGCACCAATGACAAATTTGCTGAAAAAGGCCAAAGTTTTTAAATGGACTGAATATGCCCAAACCGCATTTGAGTTGCTTAAAACCCTGTTATCGTCAGCACCAATACTGGCTAATGCTAACTATAGTAAACCTTTTCTTATTCAATGTGACGCTAGCAAACTAGGTGTAGGAGCAGTGTTGGCCCAAATTAATGACGACGGTGTAGAAGTTCCCGTCGCGTATTTTTCGCGAAAACTAAATCGCGCACAAAGCAATTACAGCGTAACCGAGCTTGAGTGCCTAGCAGCTATTCCTAGCTTGAAAAAATTCCGTGCTTACGTCGAAGGCCAAGATTTTACGATAGTGACTGACCATGCAAGTTTGCAGTGGCTAATGAAGCAAAACGACTTAAGTGGTAGATTAGCACGCTGGTCACTCAAACTACAGGGTTATCGGTTTAAAATTGAGCACCGACGTGGTTCTCAGAATATCGTTCCCGATGCGTTGTCGAGGCAAAACTTTGATGAGCTAGGGGAAATTTCTGTCTGTCCAGCAGTCAATTTAGATTCGGAAGCTTTCAACTCCGACGAGTACAATAAATTAAAACAGAAAATTCAAGAATCTCAGAGTAGTTTACCAGACCTGCAGGTCAAAGCCGACAAAGTGTATAAGCGAACAGAATACGCGAATGGAAATGAAGAAAGAGAAGTTTTATGTTGGAAACTGTGGATTCCAAAGGAAATAGTCCAGGATACTATCGAAAAGGCCCATTGTCCTCCAAACAAATGCCATGGTGGTATGGCAAAAACGTTAGAACGCCTTCGTTTAAATTTCTACTGGCCATCGATGGTAAATGATGTTAAAAGTTTCATTTCTCGCTGTGATATCTGCCAGCAGAGTAAATCTACAAATATAATTCTTCGTCCACCTATGAAAGCAAACTTAAATTCTGTACGTCCATGCCAAAGGTTATACGTAGATCTTTTAGGTCCTTATCCGCGCTCTAAGCAGGGAAATATTGGCATTTTTATAGTTCTCGACCATTTGACGAAATTTCCATTTATCGAAGCTGTAAAAAAGTTTACTGCCACTCCAATTTGCGACTTTTTAGAAAAACAAATTTTCCCAATTTTTGGTGCACCTGAATGCATTGTATCCGACAACGGCAGTCAGTTCAAGTCCATCCAATTTAACAATTGTTTATCTTCCAGGGGTATTAAACATTCGTTTACAGCCGTATATAGTCCCCAAGCTAACGCGAGCGAGAGGGTCAATCGCTCCGTTATCGCTGGTATCAGGTCATATCTCCAATCTGATCAAACCAATTGGGACAAAAATCTTCAAATGATAGCTGAAGCACTTCGGTCTTCATTTCACCAAACTATTGGCTGCACGCCATACTATGCGATGTTCGGTCAGCAGATGTTAAGTCATGCAGATGATTATAGTCTGCTGCGTACGCTCGAGTCTTTGGGAGGGGATGTTGTAATAGACCGCATAGACAAACTCCGACTCGTGCGTACTGAGTTGGCCAAGAACATACAAAACGCTTTTGAGAAATCAGCTCAACGCTACAACCTCCGAAGCAGAGTAAAACCATTCAGTGTAGGTGAAAATGTATATCGGCGCAATTTCGTTCTGAGCGACAAAGCGAATAAGTTTAACGCCAAGCTAGCACCCGTTTTTGTAAAAGCTACAGTTCTCGCCACAAAAGGAAACTCCATGTATCAATTGCAAGACATACATGGTAAGATAGGGTGGTACCACGGAAAAGATATTAAGGAATGCAAGGGTTAAAACACAAGTTACCGTCAGATAATGTCCTATAAAACAACTAAAAAAGGACAAACCTATATAAATATCTATCTCCATCCCTATTTAATTATCTCTGTTTCGCATCACGCCACCTTTTTTTTACTTGTTTTTCCGTGCCTATAAAAGCGTCGGATTTAGACATAGCGGAGTCTTTTGCTGGATAAAGTTTGCCTTAAACGTATACTCGCGCGATGAGGATCAAAAAAGTTAAAAATCGTTCGGATCTAAGTTCCACAAGTAAGGCGGAATGTTATATTTTCGCTAATACTTCTTAGAGAAAAATAATTCGGGTTTTTCAAAAATCTAAACGCGTAACCCGCAAATTAAAGCTATAATATTTAAAAGATCCATCAATGTTCGGATTGGTACTCACAATGACACGGATTGGGGCTACATCATCATCAACTTCACCATGGAAAACTCGCAGGCTTGGTTGCAGTGACAAAATTTGGAGTGATAAAATACTTGTATAAGTGTATTATATTTAAACCTTTGAAAAAAAAATAATTCTTTTTGTTTAAAAAAAAAAAAAAAAAAAAAGGTATATACATACATAAGTAAATGCAGTCAAGAGTCGTGAGAAATCGAGAAATTCCAAGTTCCTCTTGACTTCCAGTATGCAACTAGTTTTGTCGCGGTATAGTCGTAATAGTCTGACTAAAAATATTTTCGAGGTGAAAAATCGGGGAAAAAAACATATATAATAGAAAAATTTAAGTTAAACAAATTTCAGAATATAGGATGTTCAAAAACAGAAAAAACACGAAAAAAATGTTTAACATAAAAAAAATTGTAAAAATTAAATCTTCCAATTAAAGTTATAAATATGTGAATATGTATACTTCATTGAAATACATAACTTAAAGAAACAAAGCCTATACATACTAAATATGAAAGAGAGAGAAAAATATAGTGTAGGTGACATAATTTTATTAAATTAAATGTGTGCGAAAGTTTTCAATGATTTTCCTTTGAATTTAACAAAGAAAATAATAATATTTTTGGAATTTCATGGTTCATGAAAATTAAAGTAAGATTAGTATAATAATATAGTTTATTATAATTAAATGTTCAAGTTAGAAAAGGAGAGAGTGATATTTTTTTAAGTGATTGGAGAGAGAGTTCCAGTGTCTTATTGTCGTTCCAATAAGAATAGGAAAACAAAAATCTGATTGCAACTCGAAGCAATCGCAATATCAAATTCTAATTAGAAAATTTATATATGTGCTAAAGTACCATTTTACAGCAAAGCAGAGACATCGTAGAAGGCCTTCGTCGAGTTCCTGCAACATCAATGCACGTAAGTTTATAATAAAATTGTTATATTTTCGTACCATTTGGTTTTTTTTGTTTTGCATATGTACATATAATTTTTTATTTAACTACCGTGTTAATGATCATTAAGTATGATCAGTGAATCGTGAGAGAACGAGAAAATCAACGAAACGAGTTGGTATTAGAAATATCTTTAAATTGTTTTAGATTAATATTTACTAATACTGAATTCGTAACATACTTCAAAACCGCGGAAATTTCAATCAAATAACTTATATTTGATTTAATATGATTCGTTTCTCTGTGTTAATAATATTTCACCTGTTTAAATATCACACACTCTTTAGTAAGTTCGTAAGATTTTTTTTTTGCATATAGTTTCGATTCCATGCCGTTCCTATAGGTGTTCGGTCTTAAGCCCAATAGTAAAAATTGGTACTTTTTTTGCTTTAGTACTAAATTTAGTATGATATCAAATTCTGATCTTTTTCTTTTTAGTTGATTAGTCTTATTATTAAATAAAACATGAATTGCTAAGTTTGTAATAATGGTCTGAAATTCGTTGTTGTTGTTGCTTTACATTGGGACATCTCATTAACATCTGAGAAGTCATGGTTGGGTGGGATAAGAGCGGTAAGTAATTGGTAGGAGAACCGCTAGGCAAAATACAAAGTGTTGTGTCGCTTTCTAAAAAGGTTAATCAACGGTCCTATTGAGTGATGAGGTAAGAAATTCCTTAACCCTTAGGTGTGCGTAAATTTTTTCTTGTTAGGCCTTGGGTTTGTCGTAACTGGTGGTTTGGTCGGTCGTTTGGTCAACGAACCCACATAAGTGGCTGAAGCTCCGGGACAGCTAGACGCACACGGGCAGACGCCGATCATCTTCTTCGTGCCACCAGGTAAACTTGGTACAACTGCGAAACAATTGTCAACCCAGAGTAAGTATGCTTGTCAAAGGTTCCATAACAAAAGTCAGCAAATTTTTTTTGACAGCCACAAGATATCTATCACCTATTAGTTTTGGTGGCATACCACAATGCTCGGCAGCACACGACAAATAAAGATTCTACAATAACTTCAATTACTTGACTCTTCCAACTACCAAATAAATATACAAACACAAGCAAAGAAGTCATGTCACATTCATTTTTATAAGTACTGCGTCATCAACATCATCTGCAGGTAAATAATATATGTATGTGCGCATGATTTTCATCAAAGTCCAATACATAGAAATGAACAGCAAATGTACATTAGTGTGCACTTTGTTAATATGATTTGAGAATAAGAGGAGGCAGTGAGTAGGAGGAAGTAGGAGAAAAGTGCAAAACATAGGATGAAGAGTGGCGAAAATGTTTGGCCAACTCATTTCTTTAAAAGCGGCTTCAACATTCTCACACGCACACAAACACTCACAGTCAAACACTTGACATTACGCTTCACCTTTGCTTGCATTTATTTTTTTTTTTTTTTTTTTTGATGCGCGACATTTTTTGATACGCAATTCTATGTAAATAAAAACCGCTTGTTTGCCTTTCAAATGTAAATATATAAATATGTACGTATATTTTGAAAGAAAGTCAACGAAAAATGGCAGGTAATTAGATTTTCAAGCATTCATAAATATGTTATTTGTTAATATAAAATCTTGTGTAATGCGATTCAACAGAAGCTACTCCAAGGCATTGAAACATGTTTGGCAAATTAACCTTGAGGGCCAAGTAAACGTGGAAGGACCTTTATTCAGTTGGAATAAAGTCTACGAACACAGTTCATATAATATATTATTAAGTATCTTATGCTTATCCCTCTGTGTTGAGTTCATCATTTACTTCTAAGACTTTTCACATTCTACTTAAGTAAGTAGTAGAGCGTGCAAGTCTCGGTTGGTTCCATAAAATGAAGCAGCTATGAAACTTTAGGTCATCGCAGAAATACTTATTCAACTTCTGTTGGATCACCCAAATAGTATACCTTCAAGAAGGAGCTGAAGTTAGCAACGTCTCTTCCCCACTCCCCGATCGCTTAAATCCCATATACGTCAATTTCTCAACAGCCTTATGATCTCTTATATTTACATAAGTATCGAAAAAAGCGGATAAATAACTGAGGTTATTCACTATCTTTGTTGCGTCATAGGCGACATTGGAAGTACTTGGCCTGTGAGCTCTTCCAGACTATTCGCCAACAATGCACGTGGTGAGTACACTGCCTGTATTTAAACCTCCTTAAAAAGCGGATTAATATTGAGAAAGACCACATCGGCCGATACATTTTACCGTTTCGCATGAACCTGTAATGTAAGTATAAGTCACCGATCCACATCCGTAGATATATTTTATCGATCTGGCTCTGGCAGGAAATTTAGCACCGATCAAATAGACAACGTTTCACCATTATTTCTCGGAATACCTCTCATTCGAAATATTTACGCCACGCCCTCTCATAGCCTTGACAGCTAAGCGTGGGGTTACTTGATAGCTCCCCTTTGACATTCTCCATACAATTAATATAGCTAAGGTCGTAGGCAGGGTAGGACACATCGCAGGTACTCCAATTGGAGAGTGCCCTAACAGTTCTATTGAAAGTTTGGTATCAACAACCCAAGATTCAAGGCATCAAGCAAGAAGTGGTGCCAACCCTGAGCTTGTTAACTGAGCTAGAAAGCGAGCTGCTCACAATCAAAGAGCAATTGATGAACGAAACATCTTCTAGTAACCACGTTCGATTCGTCAGTAGCCGACCGGATGAAGAAGTAAGCCTGCGAATTGCAAGGGATATAATAGCCTTGGTACCTGGATAGTTTTCATCAAAATATAGTTCGATGCCTCGGTGGCATTGCTAGTGAGATCGGGTAGTTTCTACGACACTTTCACTTTCAAAATATTTAGTTCGATAACATTCAGTTCATATTTAAAGTGCTGAGTCAACTGGCTCACCTGGCTTGTACATGCAAACTTTGACCGGTCTGCAGCAAAATGATGACCTGAATATTTCTTGTGCCCAATTCCACATGAATATTCAATCAACATTTGTATTCGGTAACAATTTAAGCAATCTGTCGTGACTTGAGTCGTGGAATCACTACTTAGTAGACTATCTGTTAATTAAATCATTTTCTTATAATTCCTTGTACTTTTATACAAAAGCAACATACGCACATACATACGTGTATAATAAACTTATTTGTGTTAATATCATTCATTCGTTAGCGACTTCAGCGTACCTGGAGCTACCTTTTTTCATACGATTGACTTCACCCTCAATGTGTTTTATACATTTTTCTTCTTTTTCACTTTTTTAACTCATTCCACGTTTTCATTTATTGTTCACTATCATTCTTTAACGTTTGCTTACTTGCAATGTTTATATTCATTTCATTTTACATATTTTCTCCATTTTACATTCATTTATTTCGCGTTTTTTTAAAGGCTAAGAATGTGAACATTATTTAAAGAAAATCAAAAGAGGCTAGAGAAGTTATGTAAACCTATGGTTGATAAGATACTGAAATAAAAAATTCGATTCCATTGAATGTGTTCAAATATGATTACAATAAGTTGGATTAGATTAGATTGAAATAGGTTGGATTAGGTTAGATCAGATTTAATTAAATTAAATGAAAGTAGATAACGTTATCATTAGAATTGATTAGATAAGATTAGATTATATTTGATTTGGTTTTCTTGATAAGATAAGATTATTTAAGATATGGTTATATTAGATTAGATTAAATACGAATATGTTTGATTAGATTAAAACTTTTTATTTATCTATTTATTTGACATAGTGATTGTATATGTAAGACAAAGTCTTTTTAAGTACATCAGCAAGTCTTAAAAACAAAATAAATAATTTAAAATTGAAGTTGTTATAACAACTTTAATACTTAACCTAGAATATACGTTTGATAAGAACATGAAAGTGCTTAAGTATATTAAGAAAGAAAGAATAGAATATATATGAAATTATGTTGTAACCACATTAATCACACTGAATTGAAGTAACTATGAATTAGCTTCCTGTAGTTGCTCCTACCCATATCAGCCTTGAGAGAGTCAGGAATGGAGTTCCAGAGCCTTACAGCATTAACAAAAAGCAGCCTCGATGAGGACAAATATAAATATCGTGGTATTATTAGCTTGCGGTGTCTAGAAGACTTGGAAAATTTTAGTTTTTCATAAAGATAATTTGGTGTTTTGAATTCAATAAATTTGAACATAAATATACAGTTTCGTGCAGCAATATAATCAAAAACACTGCATCCTAGAACTTTGCACCTCCATGTGGAGATGTGGTCATACTTTTTAAGGCCATAGGCGTAACGCGTTATATTATTAAATGCAACATCAATTTTATGGCTCGAAGCAGAATCTAATTAACTGTAGACAAGCTCAGAGTATGTTATGTGCGGCACAATCAATTATATAGCTAACTTTTTTCTGGTCTCCAAAGGTGTAAAAGAAGCATAAGCTCTTAAACGGCGCAAAATAGAATAAACATTGCTTAGAATTTTATTAACGCGGTCAATACAGGTCAACTTGGAGTTTATCACAAAACCCAAATTTCGAATCTTTTCAGTAAACGAGAGGGCACCATTTCCAACAAAGAGCTTTGGAATATCTTCAACATGTACAACGCTACTACTTATGGGCAACACATATGACTTTTCGCCATTTAAGCATAGACAGTTTTCACAAGCCCATTTCCAGATTGCAGACAAGTCACTATTTATTTTATAACATAAATCTTCGACAAGGCCAACACGACTAGATAGGTATAACTGGATGTCATCACCATATGCGTGGACATTTACGTGCTGACACACTGAGAAAACATCCTTGACAAAAAGACTAACAGAAGAGGACCAAGCACAGAGCCTTGTGGCACACCAGTAGGGACAATACGAGATTTGGATGCAGAGTTTTTGCAAACTACCTTCTGGGTTCTTCCCTCCAGGTAACTGGCCATAAGCTCAACAGATGTAGTGGAGAACCCGAAGTAGAATTCGAGTTTTTTGCAAAGGAGGTTGTGCTGCACTGAGTCAAAGCTGAAATTTGACCCGCCATCAAGGACTCACACACTTTAGCAAACGCAGCTAAGATGCTAATTGGCCTATAATTGCAAGGTTCAAGAGCATTATATGTTTTGGCGACAAGAATAATTAACGCCTTCTTCCACTCCCTAGGAAAACAAGAAATTGTGAAGCAATGATTAATAATATGCGTGAGAGTTCCTAAAATGAATGGCAGAATGAATTTGATGAACTTCAAAGAGATCCCATCATCCCCAATAGCATTAGATTTGATGTTCATAATTGTTTTACAAACTTCTAATTCTGATACTGCTTTAAATTCAAATTTAATCACTGGCTCAAAATGACTTATAATGTCCAGAGGTATGTGACTGTCCCGACACTCACTTGACCTAATAAAATAATCGTTTAGGATATCTGGGTCGACTTGACAGTTCTTTTGACACTTCCCATGTTCGTTAAGACTCCTCAAGTTTCGCCATAAATCTTTTGACGGAAGTGACGGGTTTAATTTATAATTGCAATACATCTGCTTCGATTTTCTTATGATAACGGTGGCTTTGTTTCGGGCGATTTTATATAAAGACCAAGCAGACTCAGTTTGTCTCCTCTTCCATTTCGCGTAAAGTCTATTTCGTTCTCTTATAGCAGACCTGACCTTAAAGTTATACCAAGGAACAGAACTGATATCAGCCCGAGCTCTACGTAAAGGGACATGCTTGTCATAAAGCTTACACAAGTTTTAATTTAGAAATTCAAGTTTGCCGTCCACAGTAATAATAAACCAACACAAAGACCAAGCGCCAAAGATAAGCGCCTAAATTCAGTATTTTTTTGCGTATTTTGGGTTGCCCTAGTTATAACTTACTTATTTATATAACTAGCCGCCCTCGTTCACTAAACCCATATGTAGGTTCTGATAAAAAATACCTTTTCAGCCGGAGCATCATCTTTCATTCGCATAACATGGGCTAACCAGCGTAGCCGCTGTGTTTTAATTCGCTGGACTATGTTGATGTCTGCTTACAGCTCGTACAGCTCTTTATTAAATCATCTTAGGTACTGTTGTTTTTATTCTTATATTAACGATAAAGACACTTCCCGAAGGCTTTGGGGAGTGTTATCGATGTTGATGGTCCTTTGTCGGATATATGTAGATCCGGTACGTTCCGGTAACAAAGCACCATTAAAGTACTAACCCGACCATATCGGGAACGATTTATATGACCACATTAAACCTTCTAGGCCATCCCGCCCTCCTCACCCCTTAGTTCCATGAGGAACTTGTGGTCGCCAAAGCCTCGACTGTTAATGAAACAGGATTCGCCATGGATAGGAGATGTTGACAGTTTGGTTGGAGAAGCTATATATTGCGCTGGTTGAGAGGGTTGCGCTACACAACCCCTTGAATCAGTTTGGTATTTTAGTCGCCTCTTACGACAGAAATACCTACCGCGGGTTTATTCTAAGCCGCCTAACCCGCTGGGGGCTTCTTCCTCCTTACTCTTAATTGCTAACGCATAGAAGTTTGTAAACCTTTCGAAGAACTATCCTCTCGAACATTCCCAGTGCTGCCTCATGTTGTCATAGTTGGGGGTCACCTTGTCTGAAATCTCGTTTAGTTTCTAACGGCTTGGAAAGGGTTTTCTCAATTCTGACTGAGCTGACGGTCTCGCTCAACGTCATTTGCGCAGTCGTTAAAGTTTTGCGGGCAGCTTCTTTCTGTGCTGTCGAAGGCAGCTTTAAAATGAACGAAAAGGTGATATGTGTCAAATAATTTTTCGCGTGTTTTTTCCAAGATTTGGCGCATAGTGAAAATCTGGTCGTTAGTAGATTACCCACGTCTAATGTCACACTGATAAGATCCTTTCAGCCAATTAACGGTGGGCTTCAATTTTTCGCTTGACAGGACCTTATATGCGGTATTAAGAAACCTGATTCCGCGATATTTGGCGCAATTCGCAGGATCCTTTTTTTTTTTTGTGGGCAAACACTTAGTTTCCAGTCGTCAGGCATGTAATCGTCCGACCATATTTTCAATAAAGCTGATGCATACGCCGGACCAACTCTTCGCTGCCCTTTTTTGAATAGCTGCGCAGGGTATCCATTAGCGCCTTTGGCCTTGGTTTTTGTTCTGATTATTGCTATTCTTACATTAATTCCATCATCATCAATTGCGGAATCGGGCTCATCATTATATCGCGGTATTTTCAAGAGAACAGATAAGTGTCTCATCTATAATCTATTAACTCTCTGGTTATTAGGTTACCGTTTTCGTTCTTACAGGACTTTGCCTCGGACTTAAAACCTTCCGCCTGTCGCCGAATTATTTGCCATCCAAGTGACTTAGTCCTTCAACAGCCTACTGACACAACAATTCATTAAAAGTAGAAAATATTTAATAGCGCGCGCACAATACCGTAGGCTATTTTCGCTTATAAATTGTCGTTTCTTTCCAGATGCAATGACAGTTAAATTTAAAGAAAAGCATAATAACAGCGAAAGAAAATTATTAATAACAAACAATAATTGAAATGTATATTTTAATTATTTTATTATAAATACTGTACAGTTTCACATACATTGATATGTACATACTTAGTTATGACAATATGTTGTGCTGTCTGCTTGTGAATGTTTGTGTAGCGAGTGCGTTTGTGT
Organism: Eurosta solidaginis; assembly: GCF_040869045.1. Lineage (NCBI taxonomy): Eukaryota > Metazoa > Arthropoda > Insecta > Diptera > Tephritidae > Eurosta > Eurosta solidaginis. The sequence continues at coordinate 17,410,581 of NC_090320.1, forward strand.
GTTAATGAATGCAACGGTAGATCAACACATCGCCCGAAGCTTCGCTCTTCCTTTTGTCGCCTTTCATTTGCAGTTTCTTGTGAAACGTATTCGCTTTATTTTACACTCACTTATTTGCTCATTTATTTTACTTATACAATAAATGAATACACACAAACATAGATATGTGCAAGCACAACACATTACTTAAGTATTTGTAAATTAATGTAGTTAAATATATATATATGTATACATAGATGTATGAATGTAATTTGTGCTTTTGGTGCTTAAAGAAAGTACTTTGTGGTTGAGTGGAGTATTTATTTACATAATTACGTATCTGCTTGTTACCTGGAGTGGTTTTATATAAATTAAGCAGATGTTAAGAAATGTCAGATAATTATTTGTTTTAATTACAGAAGTGCAAAGGAAACATGGGATATAAAGTATTTCGTATAGGAATAAATTTTTTTCCCCTCAATTATAATAAAACATTTTACAAAGCAAATTCCAAAAGTCCATAAGTATACGAATCACATTTGCGATATCATATGATGATAATCGTGTGACTATGAGTGCCTGCCTTTTTTTTTTAACAAAATGTTTCTATACCAGATCAACAACCTATTCACAGTATCATGAAGGAAGTTTTGTACCACTCCTTTACTGAGGGTTTTTTTTTTTTATGGGAGGAGTACCTTTAATTATATATCACATCATGATATCACGCAAGCACCTTATGACATTTATCAAAACACATAGTTGTTCACGGAATTAAATTTAATGGAAGTGAAGATAAATTTTCACTTCTTACAAATACAATAAGGCATGTAATCACTTGGCTTGAAGTGCGTTTTAAATTTCTAGCTAAGGCAGTCTTTAGAAATCACGCAGTACTGAAAAATATCATTAGGACTCTCTTGAAATCACTTGGATTCGCAGTACGTCATAACAAAGCAGTCAAAAGGATATTCTGTTTAATTCCAAAATTCCAAAAGATTAGAAAAAACACATAATATGCATTTTTTCATTTATTTCTCGTGTTGAGAACTGTTTTGGAACATTATCAAGTAAACATATATGTTTTTTATCGACTTTAGCAAATATTTTGTTCTCTGTAATGCACTTAACATCGCAACGTAACACATCATTTCCATATCACAACATACAATTTCAAGTCGCTTGAAAGTTATATTAATCGTATAAAACCACCTTATAACCATTGTATACAACGTCACTGCATAGAAATGCAAGAAAAATATCGTGTGATCAGGCTACTGTATGAAGACGTATGATATCAAGTTATTTGATTCATATGATAGAACATTCTGAAAAGTCATGATTCTAAAATATATCACATTTCAAATATCAGTATCACATCATGTTATCATTTATAAGCTATCAATTTGTCAAAATGTGGTAGCAAGAAGTTTGGTTAAAATTAATTTCATAATTAGTTGGCATTCTATTTCTCGTGCATGTCTTCACCATCTTTGGTAGCAGCTAGGACTACGGCATGATACCTGAAATAGCTAGAGGTAGCTCTGTAAAGTTCGCCAACTACTCTTCTCTAACTTGAAATACGTAGATACAAAACTACATTCGTTGCTCCTGCATCTAATCTGCTACATAAGGTATTCCAAAATATTCATGACGGCAGGATCAGTTAACTGCAACTTCTTTCTTCTTCTCTGTTGATTTACTGCATATCGGCGCAGTAATATAACCATTGACCTGATGAGGCCGAGCATCGTGGTTTCAGTCGCTGCAAGCTCCTGTTACCTTTCAGTAAATCGAAGATTTAGATGATTTATAACACGCTGCCCTCTGAAACCACCATGAGTCATTTTGATTCAGCTAAGTAGCATATCAATAAAGGGATAGTCCGAATATATATGTCTACGTTTTTAAGTCAAAATTAGCTGGGGGTAGGTATCGTTGCCATTCCAGAGCTATCCCAGTATCCGTTTGTGATGTTGAACATAACGCAAAACCTCCCTATCAATATACTGGTATAATAACTGGCTCAGCTTCAAAAATTGTCAGGTGACGAAGTCAAATCAAGTTTAACCTGTTGCATTATGAGGGAAAGTCTCTAAATCACGTAATTCATATTCAGGAGATAATGTCAAATCATTTTTAAACTTCTGCATTATGATGAAAAGTCTTTGTATCATCTGCTTTCATATCAACTGATTCATAGTCAGGTGCTGATGTGAAGTCAATTTCAATCAGCGCATTATGATAAAAAGTCTTTTTATCATCTGCCTTTACATCAACTGATTCATAGTCAGATGATAATGTTAAATAATCTTCAATCTGCCGCATATAATGAAAAGTGTTTATATCATCTGCCCTTATATCACCTGGTTCATAGTCAGCCGATGATGCCAAATCAATTTCAAGCTGCTGCATGAAAAGTCTTTAAATCAATTGATTCATGGTCAGCCGATTATGTTATCATGTTTAATCTGCGGACTTATTATGAAAATAACAAAATTTTACTAGTTTCACTTTATTAACATACTTATTCTGCTCTAACGCCACATAACGTCTTATAAAACCTTATGACATCATATCATAACTCGGAATTAATGACATCATTACATAGTATAAAACAAAGTCGTTTTTTCTGTCCCTGTCTCTTTGAATGCTTAAATCTTTAAAACTACGTAAAGGATGTTGATGCGGTTTTTTAATAGATAGATATTAGGGCGTCGATTTAAAAATCGCTCATTGCTCTGTTTTAGAGGTATGGTTCCTTCGGCAAAGTTTCTTATTTTGATACCTAGAATATGATTTTCACAGAGCAATGGACAATTTTTTGCCTCCCCACAAATCGACCCGGCCTATTAGATATGTATAATAACATCCATTAAATAGTGAAGAAATACTGTTGTTTTTGAAGTTTCCAATGTGATGTATATATATAAAAGAAAGTGGTGCTAATTACACTATTTATAACTCAAGAATGGATGAACCGATTTTGCTCAAAATTAGTGGAGAGGTATCTTAGAACCAGAGGACGGACATATGATACTTTTTATCCCGTTCTGGCTAGTGTCTTGAGATCAAAACGTAGACCTGTGTAATCCTGGGATGTGTTTGTACAATATGAGCATCAAATGGAAGCTGTTTATGAGTACTATGATACGGGTATTTATCGTACCCCTGGGTGCTACGGTCCCGAAATATAGGCGAAAACGTTGACCCGGGGACCCCTAGAATGTGTTTATAGAATATACATAACAAATGAAAGCTGTTGATGAGTGCTTTAGTACAGGATAGTTTTCATACCTATTGGTGACTAGGGTCTCGAGATGTAGGCCAAAACGTGGACCAGGGTAACACTAAGATGTGTTTTTACATTATGGGTATCAAATTGAAGCTGTTGATCTGTGCTTTAATACAGAGCAATTTTTATACCGCTGCATCACGAGGGTCTCGAGATATGGGCCAAAACGTGGACCTGGATACCCCTGGAATGTGTGTGTAATATGGATATCATTCGAAAGCTGTTTCTGAGAGCTTTAAAGTAATTTTCATTGTGATATTCGATTTAGTCGCATCAACCTGGCAATGTTGATAAATATGCATGCGAAGCTGATATAAAGATATGAATTAATAATACCCACATACCTATTTACATACGTCCTATTCGATTTGCCTGATCCTTTGCCGGGAAGTACACCAAAAACGGACTGGGACTGTGATTATGACTATGACTGAGACTGAGACTTGGAGGGGGATTGGGACTGGAACAAAATATATACCACCCTCTGGAACTGGCAATAAGGGATGAAGAAAAATGAGAAGAACTTGAGAGAAGAGAAAAGAGAGAAGTAGAAGGAGACTGAGAAAGAGAGGGAGGGGGGAGGGCAGAGTTAGACGGAAAAATCGTATTAAAATGTATGCATATAGACCAAATTTAGGGCAGAACAATGTCAACGTTTATTATTGCATATTTTACATCATATCGCTACGTCATGTCACGACTTATTACATGTGTATATCACATCACGCGACTTATATACTTTTTAAATACATCATAACTTGAAATTAATGGCACTATAAATAAAATAGTAAATATTAATTAAATTTCCTTTTTTTGTTATTGGATATTTTTACACCATATCGCTACGTCATGTCACAACTTATTACATATGTATATCAACACAAATTAAAACACACATCACAACTTGTAACACACATCTCCACACAATGAAAGCACACCACAGCATAGCAATAAAAACTCTCATTATATCATTTTGAATGTAAATTAAATTTTTAGGAAAAATTAGATAGTTTAAGTTGCATGCCTTGCCTTTCGTTATCAAATAGATATCTGAATTGAACACAAATTTATAGTCACATATTAGTGATATCATAAAACAAAATATAATTTCTGTTTTCAATGAAATATGATAAACTTACAACTATTCCACAAAATACAATATTCTAACTTGCACTACCCCAACATGCTCAAAAGAAATTCTGTGGAAAAATGCATATTGCAAATACGCTTGAGCTTCCCTGTAAATTCAATTAGTTCTCATCGAATAGCAAATGATTTCTGGTTTGTCAGAACAGCTGTTACAATGACCACTCACAGTGCAGTAACCACATATGTATTTCAATCTATATATGTATGTGTGAAGATGTGGTCATATCTGCTTATACGTATAAATATTTACATAACACATCATAGTGCTCAGATCCTTCAATTACCTTTCAAAGAGGACAAGCAATTTTCAATATGTAGCTCACATTCATGTGTGAAATGTAAAATACTAGTAAAATACTGCAGCTGATGAAGTAAATCACATACATATATTTTAATTCAATAAACTTGTTCTCTTCTGTAGGCACTTTTTCTTGCATTTTCCATGTAAAATGCGGGTCGTTGCAGCTGCACGGGTGCATTGAAAAAAAAAAAGAAAGACCAAATCACTACTACTAAAACAGATGCTCTAAACATACTAAAATATGTATGTATGTTTACTTCATGCAACATGCGGTCACTCCCACATTTGAAGCTCTTATTTACACACTTACCCATACACTTATACAGTCTGCATACTGTGCCTATGTGAGTAAATACATATGTACCTACAAATAACTGTTTGGCATTCAGCACTTTGCTCTCGTCATATTTGACCTCCTTTGAATAACCGATCAGTGAGTGTGGAAAGGTTTTTATATGGTTGGTTAAGCAAAAGAAAAGTATTTTGTGGTTACTTTACATAGGAAATTATTGGTGCAAGATGTTGAAGGTTGATATGCCTACCATATTTATTAACCTTTGTAAAGTATTTGGATCAAATTTGGCTCCTTTATAGATAAATACAGATTTTAGTTGGAAAGGAGGTGTACCTGATCAAGTTAAGCAGCAGAAGTCAATCTTATTAAGAAATTTAATATGTCCAACGATTTATTCTGACAACTAAGTAGCCACTAAAGAAATTATTGATAGTATTATCCCATAAAGAGTGGTAATCAAATCAAAACAGTCCCTATAGGAGAGAAATTTTCAGACACTGAATAAGTCTGGCGGTATGGGTCCCGGGGTACAGTGACATTTCTTGACTGAAAGGCCATATTTGTGATGAAAGTGAGCCCGTTCACAGGTAGCTTTGCCAATGTTTCCAAATAGAGGGAGAATATATCTTCTTTCCAATATAAGGAAGTAAATCTTATCGTATATTAACAGGTTCAAACCCCTTTTTTTACGAGCGATATCCGACACATCTTGAGTCCACTACTTACAGCAATGAAGGGGCTGTGTCTCACAGGAGTAAATGATTCCCAACACTTTCATATCTGGACCTCACTAAGTCATTTAAGTCAGAACTTATTCGTGTACAATGAATGTATTATGACAGAATGTCATTATCTGATTTTCTGACGGCCTGTTAGTTAGTAAAGAGAAACTCTAGAAGAACTTCCCTTCTATTGAAAACTTTTGCGTATCTCCGTCTTTTTATTCTTATTAATGCAGCCTCAAAAATTAACGTCCTAACCAGAACTAATATAAACAATCATAACTACCATTAAACGCAATCAATTCTGAAAAGTGGTGTATTACAAGCTAACCTCTGTTCGGTAACAAACCCCTGACGCGAAGGCGGAGAACGCTGAACGACTCTCTTTTATTACTTAGGCAGCACAGCAACCAGCCAATCAACCCAGAAAGTTTAGAGGGAGTAACGGATATCGGCTTCTCTTTGCCTTATACAAATCCAGCAAATGAGAGTTCGAGAGCTTCGCTGGATAGGTGATGTGGATAGACTACGGTAGAAGGCTCAATTGCACGGGACGAACAGGTTAAAAATAATCTTGATTGAACGTGTCAATACGTTGCAGCTATTGTTACGAAGACGTTGCTGACGTACTTTGTGGGGGATGGACAAAGTCGTCTCTACCAGCATTGCAGACTAATCATTGTTATGGCGGCTATTTCGTGGCGAGAATGGAAATCTCGGCATTGAAGACAATTGGTATTAGTCCGTTTTAGACATCCTTTGTTGGCATTAAGAAGCAAATGTTGGGCGCAGCCTAGTGAATGAGGCAGCTCAATAAAAGTGACTGAACTGGCCTGTCTAGATAAGGTAGTGTGAGGCAGGGTTTTACCTTGCCATTTCGACATATCCTTCCAGGCAGGCTCTAAGAGCAGATAGTTCCATTACAATATTCCTTGTGAATATCTGTTGTGAAGTTAAACCTTTCTTCAAATTAGTTTCTTTTGTCTTTCACTTTTTGATTATCCATTTAAGGCAGCTGCGATTTGGATAACTAGTTTTAGGGATGTATAAAATAATATCGTCCTACACATTCCCGAAATCCAGAACAGACACCACCAAATCCCGACCAATATTATTTCATACATGAGCAATATGTCAAAATCTGGATACAAAAACCCAGACAAAACTCCCTATGGCATCCCTTGTTTAGTTCATCTGGGTTTAGAGGTTACGTTCCTGTACTGCAACGATGCCTGACGGCCAGACAGATAATTTGCGGCCCACCCTTTGAGTCTAGGTGGGAAGGGAGCCTTTCAAGTTTTGCAGTAACGTGCCGTGGTATAAAAATTTTGATGTCTAGCGCTATGAGTACTGTTGTGGGGTTTTTGATACAATCCGCAATTTATCTATGTAGTTTCTGACAGCCATGTTGATGATTGGAAGGAAGCAGGTTTGCGGTAAAATACGAGAGAATTGGTGATAGAAGATATATGGCACGAAAGATTATCTTACGTTAGTGGGTCTCCCAGGCTGTAGTAGCGGTACCACCCACGCTATTTTCCATTTTTTGGGGATGACGAAGGTGGCCAAAGATAGGTTTAAGACATGTGCTAGATATTTTAATACCTCATTGCCAGGATTTTTAGCATCGGGATGGCTATATCATCTGGAAATACTGTTTTAGCAAGTTTGATAGCTTTTTCTTCATCTACGCCGGCAGAGAGGCTGCAATTCTTTAAATTTGTCCCCCATTTCACCCGATTGTATTAGCAAACAAGCTGTCTGACGCTTTAGTTCTTTATTTGGTATCCCTTATTTGGGGTACCTTATTTGGGGGATCTTATAAGACCACGATTTCTCGCTTAGGTTGCGGGCTCCATTGGAAAGTATGGCTATATTTTTGTAATTATTCCAGGAGGAATAAAACGTGCTGACGCGTGTTCAATGATAGCACGCTCTCCTTGACGAACATAAGTCTGGATTTGAATAGCAGAAAATGTATTATCTGTATATGTTTCCTTTTTTCTGAAGTAATGAATTCGGCTGGTCGCTCGAGCGAGAGGACTATGAGTAGGTGGTAGGAGTTTTTATTTATTCGTTATTATCAGTAGTATTCAGTTCTTTCTCTTATTTGTTTTATTTCTTCACAGATGTTAGTAATCACTTTTTAAGGAAATTCTTTGTTACTTATTTTCTTTTTATTTTTATTTTTTTCTCATATTTTTTGCTTAACTTTTTTTAATATCCCAGCTTTAATTATTGAGTTTCGTCTTAATTCGTCTTAATTCGTTATCCTTCTTTTGTTACGTATTTCTTTTATTCACACCCGCACATTCCTTGTTTCAATCCCCTTTTTACCTTTACCCACAAACACCAATTTAAGTAATTGAGTAGCTTAAGAGACAGATATTAATCCCATTTACATTTATGCATTTATTTATGGAAGCCCGTCAACCACACTCCCATTCGTTAACGAGCCATTCAAAGAGTGTCATCATATCACATGATACAAAATCACTTATATGATTACAAAAATATATACGAACAATAGCCACGCACAGTAAAATTTTTATCAACATAAATCCCGAATCGATAGCAACAAAAATGTGGCGTATTTGTTAAAATTTACCAAAAACTGCAAAAAAAAAAATTTACGATTTGCTGATGATGAACCTCATTCAATATATGTATATGGCGGTTTGTCTGTCAATATGTGTAAATGTATGCGTGCACAAGGATATAAAGAAATTCACTCGCTGATTGTTAGCGAACAATTTAATTACAAATAAAGTAATTTTTAATTGAATAACCACCAAGCGAACACAAATAGTGCGGCAAGCGTTATAAACATAAGTAATTTGTAAATCGTTCAATGTCATCGGTTATACATCCAGCAGTCAAATCAACTATGGAAGGACTAATAAGCAACTGGTATAATTTCCTATTGATATTAGAGTAAAACAACCGGCGATGGTTACTAAGACATGTTTCCAAATTTCACTTCTTCATCAGCTAGCTTCTCGGGAGCTGAGTATTGAACTCGAAATCTCCAACATTCATACATTATACTAGTGTAGGGGCAGATGCCTTTATCCATTCAGCCATATGAATGCCCCGCTGTTCGCTTTGCAATTGGTCTCTAAGTGTTGCCTTTTTTATACTCAGCTGAGCAGAGCTCACAGAGTATATTAACTTTGTTCGCATAACGGTAATCCGTAACGGCATAAACTAATCGAGATAGATATAGACTTCTATATATCAAAATGATCTGGGCGAAAAAAGAAATTCATTTAGCCATGTCCGTCCGTAAACACGATAACTTGAGTAAATTTTGAGGTATCTTGATAAAAATTGGTATGTATGTTCCCGGGCACTCATCTCAGATCGCTATTTAAAATGAGCAAAATCGGACCATAACCACACCCACTTTTTCGATATCGAAAATTTCGAAAAACCGAAAAAGTGCGATAATTCATTACCAAACACAGATAAAGCGATGAAACTTGGTGGGTGGGTTTACCTTATGACGCAGAATAGAAAACTAGTAAAATTTTGGACAATGGGCGTGGCACCGCCCACTTTTAAAAGAAGGTAATTTCAAAGTTTTGAAAGCTGTAATTTGGCAGTCGTTGAAGATATCATGATGAAATTTGGCAGTAACGTCACTCCTATAACTATATGAGTTCTTAGTAAAAATTAGCAAACTCGAATTACGAACACGCCCACTTTTAAAAAAAAAATTTTTTTAAGTCAAATTTTAACAAAAAATTTAATATCTTTACAATATATAAGTTAATTATGTCAAAATTCAAATCCAGTATTGATATGGTGCAACAAAATACAAAAATAAAAGAAAATTTCAAAATGGGCGTGGCTCCGCCCTTTTTCATTTAATTTGTCTAGGATACTTTTAATGCCATAAGTCGAACAAAAATTTACCAATCTTTGTGAAAATTGGTAGGGGAATAGATTTTACAACGCTAACTGTTTTCTGTGAAAATGGGCGAAATCGGTTGAAGCCACCGCCAGTTTTTATAGACAGTCGTCCGTCTGTCCTTCCGCTCGGCCGTTAACACGATAACTTGACCAAAAATCGATATATCTTTACTAAACTTAGTTCACGTACCTATCTGAACTTACTTTATCTTGGTATAAAAAATGGCCGAAATCCGAATATGACCACGCCCACTTTTTCGATATCGAAAATTACGAAAAATGAAAAAAATGCCATAATTCTATACCAAATATGAAAAAAGGGATGAAACGTTGTAATTCGATTGGTTTATTGACGCAAAATATAACTTTAGAAAAAACTTTGTAAAATGGGTGTGACACCTTAAGTAAAATAAAATGAAAAAGTGCTGCAGGGCGAAATCAAAAGCCCTTGGAATATTGGCAGGAATACTGTTCGTGGTATTACATATATAAATAAATTAGCGGTACCCGACAGATGATGTTCTGGGTCACCCTGGTCCACATTTTGGTCAATATCTCGAAAACGCCTTCACATATACAACTACCACCACTCCCTTTTAAAACCCTCATTAATACCTTTAATTTGATACCCATATCGTACAAACACATTCTAGAGTCACCCCTGGTCCACCTTTATGGCGATATCTCGAAACGGCGTCCACCTATAGAACTATGGCGCACTCCCTTTTAAAATACTCTTTAATCTTCCAATGTCATACAAACACATTCCAGGGTTACCCTGGGTTTATTTTCCTACATGGTGATTTTCCTTATTTTGTCTCCAGATCTGAATATGCAATGTTCGGTTACACTCGAACTTAACCTTCCTTACTTGTTTTTTTTTTTTTTTTTTTGAAAACCTACATTTTCTACTATTCCGTCTTAGTTTGATTCCTTTCGGACAAATTAGACTTAAGGCAAAAGTACTACAAACAGACTAGTATTTTTGTGGCGGTTTAAGTTTTTGATTGCAAGGGGGAAACATATGTATGAAAATAGAAATTTGTATACCCTGCAGGAAAATCTATGACTAGTCAAAAATCTAATTTGAAGATCAACATACAAATTGGATACGACCTTTCTGACATGACTGAAGTTGATATTTGGTTCAATGAACACCACAGACTCCTAGAAATTTTGTGGAACTGCAACCTCTTCCAACTAAATTGAGCCTTGCTGGTTTTAGTATGACACTTAATAAGTCGCAGGAATGTAAAGACCCTAACGATCTTGCGCAATGACATTTAGGGGAACTTCCGTTTGAATTATCTCATTGATATCTGATTCCCCTATGCTTTGCAAAACCGCGCTGCCGAATGTAATGTAGGAATTCTCTAGAATTACCACAGGAGTTATTTGTTTCTGACGAGGCCATAAGTCTAAACAGCTCCTCTTGCTATTACAGCTGTTGGTCAACCTACATGCTATTCAGTCCCTATCCATATAGTAATATGGATAGTAATAGACAATTGAGCTACCGTGCGCCAGACACCACCCATAAACAGCCTCTACTGTAATGAAGCTGAACTACGCCCAAAAGTATGCTACCATAAAGGGTCAAACAACAACAGTTAATTGTATTACCGAAGTTAGTATTTGCTTAAGCGGTTCAGATGCAAATTTACTAAATCCATAACTCCTTGCTGAAAGTTAAGGTCACGCGCCAGTATTCGCACAGGCTAACGCAAGGCTAACGGCATACTCAACTAAATAGGCGGTTAATAAACGATAAGTTAAGTTCTGTGAATCAGCAACTTCTAATAATTTCTCGAAAACTATGAAGGCAACAGTCGCGGAAGGATGCATCCACTGTAGTTGGCATCATATGGTAGCACGCTATTATTATCAACCCTTTCCCATGATTCGCCCGTCGCTTTTCTGTATGGTACTGATATTCATTCCGTCGACAATGTCAATCGCCCTGCTCCCCATCGTCGCTTCATTTGGCCAGCTTCTGTAAATCGCTAAAGGCACCGAATCTGATGCTCCGCACTAAAACTCAGCTGTTCCTACTATTTGCTCACTACGGCGAAAAGATAAAAGTGAAACTATAGAAAGAAGGATAGGCGGTAGAAGTAGAATTGGGGCTGCAGTCGCTGAGAAAGAGATACAAGAGAGAGGCAAGCAAGTAAGGAGATTGCTAGAGAGAGTAACACAACATCGCCCGAAAACGTCGATTATTTATCCAGTTGGGTATATTTATTTGAAGTTTTATTAATTTAGCATTTAAAATAGTTCGAGAGCTGGGTATAATAGAATAGAATAATAGAATATTATTTAAGCGCGCCTAAGAAATTCAACACCATTAGTATTAAACAGTATAAATAATTATACAACTAAATTGTGAATAAAATGAATTACAACAAAGGCAACACTTAGGAACCAATTTCAAGGCAAGCAGCGGGATATTCATATGGCTGAGTGGTTAAAGGCATCTGCCTCTACACTAGTATGAATCTTGGAGATTCGAAATCAATGCTCAGCTCCCGAAAAGCTAGCTGAAGAAGAAGTGAAATTCAGAAACATGTTCTAGTAACTATCGCCGTTTGTTAAAACCTTGCAATTTTTCTCTACCATCAATAACAAAAACCATTGTATTAAGCAATTTGAGCAAGTCTCGCTAATTACATACATAGAATAATTCACTTAAAATAGTAGAACCAACAATTAACAGTTACTAATACTTGCCCGGAACCAACAGTGCCGTTAAGCTAAACAGATAACCCCGGAGCTAAAGAAACGACTAATACTCCCCTAAATATCATTATAATAAATTTGAAAAATGAGATCAGATATAGGTATGTACAATAAAAAAATAAATAAAATTAAAAAAATAAATGTAAGGCGCGATAACCTCCGAAGAGATCTAAGGCCGAGCTTCTCTTCCAATTTGCGTCGTGCTCCTCTTGATTTTCCCTACAAATTGGCCGGACGGGACCTACATGTTTTATGCCGACTCCGAACGGCATCTGCAAGGCAGGTGAGTTTTCACTGAGAGCTTTTCATGGCAGAAATACATCCGGAGCGCTTGCCAAACACTACCGAGGGGCGACCCCGCTTAGAGAAATTTTCTTCTAATTGAAAAACCTTATTTCTAAAATGTTGATGTTGCTTTGCCCGGGGTGTGAACCCAGGGCATACGGTGTGGTAGGCGGAGCATGCTACCATCACACCACGGTGGCCGCCATATGTACAACTAGTAGGCTTACAAAATACACTAGAAAATCAGCAATCGCATCAATTTCCTACAGGGTGTATTTGTAAATGTTACTCATACGCAGTGTTGCATATGCAGCGACAAAAGAGAGAACCGTTTTTTTTTCATTTCATATCAGCTTTGCATAATCGTTGCATTATTTTTCGTTGTTGCTAACTGCATCATCAACTTTTTTTTTTACTGTTTCCGTTCATATATAAATGTGTGAGTGTGTGCTTATGTGAATGCCCAAAAGCGCAGCTGTTGCATGTTTGTCCATTTATTTATACACACACAAACACCTACAAGCAAACAAACAAGCAATTAGCCACAAAGGCTATACCACGATTTTGCCTGCATTGAAAAATAATACAAACACACAAACATATATGTAAATCCAATCCAAAGTTGTATATGTGAATGTGCAAGCCAAGGGTGGTGGCTGCCTGCGCTTTCCAAAGTTCTTGTATTTGTTGCATAAAGGCATTAATGTTTTATGTGCAAAATGTTGTTTTTGTTACTGCTTTATTATTTTTTGTTATTGTTGTTACTTTTGTAATAGATGGCTGTTGTGCTTATTTGCTTTGTTTGTTGTTATTGTATTTTCGATTTTGCAATTGCAAATGCATCGATTTAATTGCAAATTAATTGCTGCGTCATTATCGTTAAGGGTTGTGGTGGTGGTTGTACTTTCAAGTGCTGGTATATATATATATATATATGTGTGTGTGTGTGTGCGTGAGCGGATTTGCGTCGCATGCAAAGAATAATAGGCAACAGCTGCTACTGCTTTTTTGGGTGCTAAGTTTTTATTTGTTTTCAGTATTTACTTCAAAAGCTTTAAATTGATGTAAACTAAAAAATTCCGCAAACTTAACTCTTGCAATTTTTGCTATAAACAATCCCCTTCTAAATATACGCGTTCATACATACGAATACATCCATATGCATTAGAGTAAAAGTAGTCGCAAATGAACTGACTTGGTCTATACAATTTCCAGATTATTCGGAATAGACATTTATAAAATAACATATCATATTATTGCATATAAAAGATATAGATGACAAGATCAAAAATTACATGTTGCAAACACAATCAATTAGTAGACAAATTTGAAATAAGTAAATGGAACTGACAAAGACAAACGACAAATAATATATGACATATGACAAAGGTAAAAATTTTAATTTAAATTTTTAAAAATGAACAACAAATGGCAAATTACAAATAAAAAATTACAATTTGCAAATTACAAATCACACATTACAAATAAAGAATTACAAATCACCAATTACATACTACAAATTACGACCACCACTACTAATAACCAATTACAAATTACAGATTATAAATTACAAACAATAAATAACATATTACAAGGTAAAAAATACAAATTGCAAATTACAATCTTCAAAGTAAAATTAGAAGTTTTCAATTCCAAACTACAAATTATAAATGGCAAATGAGGACTAACAAATAACAAATGACTTATGACAAATTCGAATGTGGAGATGTGTGTAGAAATCCACGTATGTGGGAAAAGCTTTTGACCGAACATTCGTTTCGTGGTGAGCTAATATGAGAAATTGACAACCTGGGTAGGCTACTACGATCTGATCACCGTAAGCATCTGATCATCATAAGGTGAGAATAAAAGTCGGCATCTGTCTTGAATCAGACGGCTTGCTATATAAAGGTGCACAAATGAAAAATAATAAAAGGCTAATGGCAAACTGAAAATTATAAATGGAATATTACGAATGACGAAATATAAATGACAAAGGACAAATGAGAAATGGCAAAAGGCAAATCACATATGACAAATGACATATGATACAATAAATGACCAATGACAAATAACAAATCACAAATGACAAACGAAAATTGAGAAAAGACATATGACAAATGTCAAATGATAAATGTCAAACGACAAGTAGGAATAGTGAGTAGTGAAAAGCGAATAAAACACATGGCATAACAAAGATCCGAAAAGTGTAAAAACTGACGAAATCGCTAACGTAAAAAAAAATGGTAGTAGGCTAACACTTTCTAAACTACCAAAACCTTTTATTTTCTCTGGTTAGCTGCACCAACTTAAGAACGTTGGGTAGTTTTACAAACAAAACGACATCTTCACAAACCAATCATAACTCACAGGCTTCACCGATCGGTACCACGATTATTATTGTTGCACTCAAAACAAGTGAGTGCGAGTACTAATTTTACTCTGTTAGCCAGTTCGCACTAGTTTTGGAGACAGCTGCTGCCTAGATTTCACCCTCCATAATAATAGTCGATACTGTGAATGTTTTTCAGCTGTGGCCGTTCAACAAATAACGCAACCTAGCTTTACGTTTCGCTGTCTGATGCCAATTGAAAATGGAAATAGAGGTCATTTCTTTTTCATTGCAATTGTAATAATAATGTTACTGCTATCGTAGCGTAAGCCTAACTGTAACAATAAATCTTACCATACACCGAACCATAACCGCAAACATACACATAACCATACCCGTAACAATAATCTTTACCACAACCGTAACCATTACCATTACCATAACTGTTACTGTAGCCATAACCGTAACCATATATATAACCACAGCCATAATCATAGTCGTCAATATATCTTTATTAATAACCGTAGCCATAACCGTAATCATAAGAATAGCCTCTGGAATCATACCATAACCATAATTGTGATTGTAGCCATAACCGTATCCGTAAGCACAACCGTATTCATAACTGTAACACATCCGCACATTTGAAGCTTTCAGCTGTTAAAAAGTGGGCAGAAATTACAGTTTATATAGGGTATACAATATATAATAATAGCCGCGTTTTTTTACAAGCGTATACGTTTACATTTGCGCGTAAAAAACGCGTATCCTCGCTTAGATAATGTTCAGAAGACCCACCTAGCGGTAGTGTTTAAATACCTAGCAACAGAATAGGGTGTACCTAAAATCGGAGACACAAACCTCTGGTGGCCATAATGTATAACATATAGCTGAACCAGTTGCGATGAATAGTGGACACGCACCATTTAAAGAGGTGAGACATAGAATTAGTGTAGAGGTGAAACATAGAAACATATTTCAGTTACATCTGAGTATAATGCGTATTGAAATTTAGTAGTACAAATTTTATGCGCAGCAATTTCAGAGGTGTATTTAAAGTTTGACGCTTAGTAGCCCATATAATGTTTAAGCGTAAGCATCTATAGATGTAAAAAAACCACAGCTAATATAATATAATATAATACCACCGATCTCTATGATTTTTCAGACAACAATTGGAAGCTTCTAGCTGTTCAAATGGTGTAGAGTTGCGAAAAGCTTCTTATCTGAAAAATCGGTTGTGGGGGTATATGCTATATATAAGACCGATCTCTTCAAATTTTTCAGCCAACAATATGTGCAATATACGAAAGCATATGGTGAAGTTTGAAGGTTCGATCTGACAAATTGAGGAAGATATGACCAAAAATCCTCTTTTCCGGTTCCGAAAAATGTCTAATCGGACACCTAAATATACCCGCTCACCAAATTATAAAGATATCAACAATTGAGGGACTAGTTTGCATACAAACAGACAGACCGACATGGCTAAATCAACTCAGCTCTTAATCGTGATCATTTCGGTATACTTATTGGTGGATCTATCTATTTGCCTTTAAGGACTTACAATTTTGAGATTGGTGACGAAGTTAATATACCATTTAATTTTCAAGAATGGTATAAAAATATGTAATAATAGGCGGCCACCGTGGTGTGATGGTAGCGTGCTCCGCCTATCACACCGTATGCCCTGGGTTCAACTCCCGGGCAAAGCAACATCAAAATTTTAGAAATAAGATTTTTCAATTAGAAGAAATTTTTTCTAAGCGGGGTCGCCCCTCGGCAGTGTCTGGCAAGCGCTCCGATTGTATTTCTGCCATGAAAAGCTCTCAGTGAAAACTCATCTGCCTTGCAGATGCCGTACGGAGTCGGCATAAAACATGTAGGTCCCGTCCGGCCAATTTGTAGGGAAAAATCAAGAGGAGCACGACGCAAATTGGAAGAGAAGCTCGGCCTTAGATCTCTTCGGAGGTTATCGCGCCTTACATTTATTTTTTTTTTATAAAAATATGTCCTTTCTGACCTAGTTTTTAAACAACAAAGATACATTAATATTTTTGGATCACGCGTCTGCTGATTGCGTTCAGAGTCGATATGGGGCTATAGACACTGACGTTTGAATTTTTCGGAAAAATGCTATTTAATTTATTACTTGTACAAGCAACATAAGTACATTTAGTAACAAACGCCTTCTGAAAATAATTGAAATAAATTGCTTATTAGCGCATATCAATTACTCATACGCCATGGCATACCATAATTACCTACACCCCAGCGGCAATTGTATTCAATTACAATTTTTCTCGCTCATTCGATATTTATAAATACTACTTACTTTATATATGTATATATATGTATATATTCATAATATATACCGCTTTTAATACCAATATACTTTAGTTACTTATGAACATATGTAAATATGCATATGAAAATGTCAACATAACTTGCATCTTTTTATTGTCATTGTAAGTAAGTAATTTATTCCAACGAAAAATTACCTAAATGGCAACCTGTCCAATAGCCTGACGCGTACACCTTTACTGTTTAGTATTCATATTCTTTACATGCGTCAGCTGTGTCATGTCACGCACGTTGCTACTGATGCAGTACTTCTCGAATATGCAAAGAAACGAAAAACGTATTAAAAATAATAAAAAAAAAAAAAAAACAAAAAAACATAATAAGGAAAATAAGCAAGATATCGAGAAGGAAGTGTTATATGTATGAAATATAAAAATAAAATGTGAAAAATTGAGGAAAAAAGGCAGATCATGATGACTGCTATGTTAAGTACAACTCGCGTTGGCATAAGAGAGCAAAACGAAAGCACACAACAAAAAAGATAACATTTATTTCGTTACGTGCCATTCGCATTTTATTGCTACGTTAAATAATAGCAAGAAAATATTGCAAAAAAACTTGCAGGTTTATGTTTCTATTTAGTCATATGCATTTTCTTAGCTCTCTTTCTTTGTGCAAAACCACCTGTTTGTTAGTATGCAACAAACGTACTGCATTTATGTATATTTACATATTCTATTTCTGTCTTTGTGCCACCATATTTATTGTTGCACGCATACAATGCTATCATATCTATGTACATTAGAGTGGTCTTAAAAATTTGCTATCTGCAAAAATACTGTACCGCGCTCACAATTTATTCCTTTGTATGTAAGTAATAAATATCACAACTCCTGTGAAGATTACACCAGCTTAAGGCGTAGCACATTCCCATTGAAAATGTCCAAACCCATTTTTTTTTTAATTTTCGAGAATAATGCCCTACAAAATCTCCCATTAATTTTTAAATATGCTGTTTTACTTATAGTGTATTTATAACAAGAATATGAAAAAGGAAAACAATTTCGCATGGCAATTTCTATTTTTCAATCAAGCATTTTCCAAAGTTTCGGAGGACCAATTGACGTATCAAGCCCAAATCCGATACACATATTTCTCTCACATTGGTTAAGTAAAACGCATATTTTATAAACATTTTTCTTTTTTTAATAAAGAATCATAGACCAGTGTAAAAGGTATTATCCTTGCGAAAAAAATCTTCATATCAATCGTATTTTAGTTTCAAAATAACGTTATAAAAAGAAATTTAAGAAACTAAAATATTTGAAATATGTGTTTCACTGGTTCCCAAACAAACGAAGTCTTTGACTATTTCGAAGTTATGGCTAACTCTTTGCTCGATGACAGTCGGTAATTCGGTTTGTTCTTATTCGCCATCAGTTTAGCAACTTGCAAATATATTGTCCTTAATTTGGCAACGCTGCCTTTAATAAACATCGCATGTTTTAAATGAAACACAAGGGCGATATCTGCTAACTTATGTATTTGTACATATCACGACCTCCATTTCTCCAAACTTCCAATGATCCAAAGCATTCCCGTGAGAATTGAGAGGGATATGGAGGTAGAAAACTCACAGGATAATGGCTAATATGTGTGAAGTGAGCGCTAGCTGACGACCACTGCCTTACACCATGGAGGGGTGTTTATTTAATGATTTTGGGTGTCTTTTATAAGAAGTATTCCTCTTCGTACAAGAGATAAGTGTAAAGAGTTTCTTCACAGTTGGTCAATTCTTCTTCACTGGTCAAAAGAGGTTGCCACATCTATTAAAAATGTTTAAGTTACGCCAAATTGTCTTCGAGTTATGGCTTCAGAAATGGTACCCAAAGAATTTCCATTCATTTAATTGTTATAAATACACTTTAGAAGAGAAATGCCATATTAACAACTTTTTATAAGGTTTTGTCGGGCATGGCTCTCGAAAACCTGAAGTTATCTGCCCAAGAGTTTGGAATTTTATTACCTACATATAAAGGAATAATTGAGGGGCGGTACAGCTTTTTCTTAACCCTTAATTTTTTCATAAAAATATGTCCAGTCTAATGTACATACATGCGTATGCCATGAGTACAAAACATGATTGCACAAAATCGTTTCAATTTATTTATGATGCTATGAGTATTTGCATATTATACGTTCTTTAGTTTGCGCCAACTCATTGCCTAGCTGCGCATATGGTGGGTATTGTATGGTGCGTGTTTCTTTTGTTTTTCTGTATATATTAATTTGAAACTTTGCTACCGCATACAGCAAAAGCGTGATCAATTAATATTAATGTACTTTTGTTGTATAAAAATTAGGTCAGAAAAGAGCAGTCATATTTTCGCTTTCAACAATTAATTTTAATATTTATTTTTAAATTGACTCATAGATATAGATAATTATTTGAGGATCGCACTGCGACCATTGGTCTATTGTGCCCTAAATTGACTTATACAGCAATTCTACCAATTCGTCTGA
The DNA here is from genome assembly GCF_040869045.1 of Eurosta solidaginis. Lineage (NCBI taxonomy): Eukaryota > Metazoa > Arthropoda > Insecta > Diptera > Tephritidae > Eurosta > Eurosta solidaginis. The sequence goes on from NC_090320.1 coordinate 17,430,417, forward strand.
ATATAGATTTTTACCTCGTTTGGTTCGTTGATGTTTAGAAATATGCGTAGTGTAGCTTTTTATAATGTGGTATAAGGGCGTATGTATGTAGGGCTGAAGTGGCCGTTGAACCTATGAGCCTTTGAGAATTATTTGGTACACTATATGTAGATCGGTGCAACTGAGTGTTAGTGGCTCCAAAGTGTCTTGGCGTCATGTAAAGTGTAGCCCTCAGAAAGTGTTAAACAAAACTGTTAAAATAGTTTGGGCGCGCAAATGGCTTTGCTCTCGTGGCTAAAGAGCTCATAAGTCTAAAGAGTTGCGTTACGTTACCTTAACTCCTAACGCACAAAAACTGGTTAAATTAAAATGAACTCAATTTGAGACAAGAAAAAGCTTGAAAGTGTTAACGCTTATAAATGTTGTAACGGTTACGATTATAGTCACGACTATGATTGTGGTTTACGGTCACAATTATGGGAACGGTATGATTTCAGGGTAGTTATCATCGTGATGGTTGTTGCGAGCACTTTTGCAGTTACATTTTCTTTTTAATTTTCTTTAACGGTTATGTTTAGGGCTAAGGTTATAGTTACGGTCACAATTATGGTAATGGTATGACTCCAGGGAAGGTATCATCGTAGTAACTGGTACGCGCACTTCTCCAGTTACAGTTACGTTTACGCTTCCTTTTATGGCTATGTTTACGGTTATAGTTGCGGTTATGATAGCGTATAAGTTTACCGCTATGGTTACGGTTATGATTACGGTTATGGTTTAGAATATGTTTAAGATTATAATGACGGTTATGGTTCTTCCCATCATACCTGTAATTTAACAAGATTTCCTATGCTTTATCTGTTGGGTATCTCTAACATTTTCTCACTATTGCACTCCTGCTCTTTCTCCCACTCCTCTTCTTGAACACCAAGTGGAAGGTGGATTATTAAAGAAGAAAATTTCACATTTTGCCTCGCCTGTTACGTTTCACTAGCTCTCATTTCCTCACTTTCTTCTCTTGCTCTTTCACTTCTCCAGCTTTTGCCTTTCAATTAAACACTCAACTATTTTTTTTTGGAGCTCTTTTTGATTGCCAATACACTACCTCAGTATTTTACTCTTTATCCTCCACTTTTTCTTTCTCTTTTTGTCTTCTACTCCATTTCTCTCTCTCTGTTATTATACCATTTCTTTACCACACCTTTCATCCTTCGCGGGTTTCTCATTCCCTTCTCCTTTCTATTTTTATTTATTTTTTGATCCCATGCTCCCTTTTTTCGTCTTCCACACCTTTCCCAATACTTCTTTATCTCCATTTTTCCCATCCCAGTTGCCCTTCTTTTATTTTTCTGTCTTCGAGTGTGCATAGGCCCCCGGTGGGTATGACACAATCGAGTAATGTTGAACAGCTTTGTTAGTGGATGTGATGACGCTTGTTGGCGCCAGTGCGCTGAGTCTGGTAAAATAATGTGGCTCTTGGTTATGTTGTACATATGTGGATCAGATGAAGCATGATCGTTAATGGATTCCTACTAACTGAAGGAGAAGTGTAACAAAATCTACATTTCCAATGCATTATTTTGTTTGGTGGATGTTTTTATACAATTGGCAAATCCAGTGAGTAAGATTCAATTATTGATAAGATCTATATTACTAATGACCGCAGAATCATCTGCCTAAGGTCACGAATCACCGTTAGATTATAATTACACTAAACTTCTCTAGCTTACAAAACTGTAAATGAAACTATCAAAACTTAACGCTACGTTTTACATACAGCAATACATATACTGTAGGGAAGTCTGAACTAGTGATACAAATTTCTGATTCAGTACAAAACAAATGTACCAAACATCAACTAGTTCGGTAGCAGATAGATTCTCACTAATTCGAAGCTATGAAAAAGGTGATGTAGTGAAGGACGATTTTCACCGCCTGGGTCATCGCCATGTTAAATTTGTCAGTTAAAAGCGTATTAAAGAGATTGAAGGCGAAATAGTAAAGTTCCCAAGACACTAGATATGCACTAGTTCCGTATCACATTTTTTGATATTTCATTATGTGCTTTATACAAATAACAAAACACATTATAGAAAGAAAATAATGTGCAGAAAAGGCAAAATACTTGTTTATTTTCACACGCTCACATAGAAACATAAGTTATGTGGCTTAAAAAATTTAACAAAAACCCTATCGATCCGTGCACCTTAAATATATGTGAGTTTCGTTTAGATCCCTTCTCGCGTTTGAGTATTAACCGGCGAAACAAGTTGAATATTGAATAAACATCAACAAAACAAGCGCGTATTTTAAATTTAAAATATCAATTTCATTGTGTATTTAACACTATGTAGAATGAAGCAAAAGGACATACAGTCATAAAAATGTCACATAGAATAACATTTTCAATATTTATTGAAATTGACTTTGCTGTCACAATGAAAGCTAAACAATTTGGCAGCTGAACATAAGCACACGGGGCTAGACAAGTCAATAGCGTGAGCGTGGGAGAGTTTAAGTTAGCAAGACTTAATAAGCTTGTGTATATAAAATATTGTTTACAAATTCTTACGAAGAAGAAAAGCTCTAAACACATACTCTTGCATATGCATAAGTCAAAAAAATATTGTTGCTATTTTTATAACTACAAAATTTCGTAAAGAAATGCTGACATTGCATATTGGCAACTAAGGCCGCATTGCAATGTCATAGCAGCGGACATTAACTGTCACTATAAAGTTGCATAATAAAAAGTAAATCATTTGCAATGAATACAGTTATGCAACTAGCTATGCTGTTGTTGTTTTTGTACTATCTGCCTCCCACTGCGCTTTTTATCTCATTTACATTTTCCTATATTGTTCTTACTTATTTTTTATTTTTCTGCATTTATTATTTGCTTACTTTACTGCCACTTTTTCGCCTTTTCATACTTGAATTTTGTTTTTATCTTTTTAATAATTTTTGTATTATATTTGTTTATGCCATTTTGCCTACACGCATACTTGTACAGTGCAACAGCATCAGCTACAATGGTTACGTATACGCCCCGGCATGCTTTACAATATTTACGAGGCGGCGCTACTTGTGCTGTAATGATATTGTTTGCTGCCTGCCGCTGCTACACTCAATGCCGTTACAATCGAGTATTACAACAACTACTACTCATGCTGATGTTGCTTTTACAGTTCGTTGATATTACTGCGACTGCCAGTGTGCCACTTCCACTATTCACTATCGTTGCTCACATATTTTTGCGCATTTTGTCTCGAAACAAAATATTGTAAAAAGATATTAAAGGAAAATGTTGGGAAAAAATATTACATTGCAATTTTTTCTTCTTTATTTTTCAATTGCCCAACATCAGTATGAATAGCATAAAATGGGTAACAACCCATCAGGCGTTGCTGTTATAGCATCAGGTGTTGCACGTTGTGCCTGAGCTTATCTCGAATGATTTATAAACTACCAACAGTGGTGAGGCCAACAAAGCTATTGTCATTGCATAAAATACAGCAAAACAAATGTATATGCATATATCATAAAATAATAAGTACATACAAGTGTATGTACATCTATTGAGATAAATTGGAAAGTTTAGACATACGTGTATGAAGAGCTTGTGGAAAGAGAACAATTAAAAAAAAATGCTAAACGTTCATACAGAAATATGAACATATTAGGTGAGATCATTTTGAACACTAGCTTCGAGTAGGATCCCTTGCATTTTCAGCTCTGGAGATCAAAACGTAATTGAACACGTAAGGAAGGCTAAGTTTTGGTGTAACCGAACATTATGTACTCAGCTGCCAGATTACAGCTTGCAAAAGTTTTAAATTACCTTCTTTTAATAGTGGGCGGTGCCACGCCCATTGTCTTTGGTAATGAATTATCGCACTTTATCGGTTTTTGGAAATTTTCGATTTCAAAAAAGTGGGCGTGGTTATAGTCCGATTTCGTTCATTTTAAATAGCAATTTGAGATGAGTGCCCATGAACTTACATACCAAGTTTCATTAAGATACCTCAAAATTTACTCATATTATCGTGTTTACGGACAGACGGACGGACAGACGAAAGAAAACCACATCATGAAAAAAATCTTTTTTCGCCCATATCATTTTGATATATAGAAGTCTATATCTATCTCGATTAGTTTATGCCGTTACGGGGTACCGTTATGCGAACAAAATTAATGTACTGTGTGAGGTCTGCGCCAGCTGAGTATAAAAAAAATGCTAACCGTTCATACAGAAATATGAACATATTAGGTGAGATCATTTTGACACTAGCTTCGAGTAGACTCCCTTGCGTTTTAAACTCTGAGGATCAAACCGTAACTGAAAAATAAGCACATAAGCACGTTGTATAGTCAGAGCTCACAGTGCTCACCTCAGCGTGTTAGGGGGCTTAAAATATGCCAGCGGCAAGTATGCATGTCGTCAGACGAGAATAAAATACACAAAGGATTCAAGGGGTTGAGTTGCGCACCCCTTTCAAGGGTTTGCCAGCGCAATATATAGCTTCTCCAAACCAATTGTTAGCCTTACCTAACCGCGGGAAATCCTGTTTCTTTAACAGGCGAGGCTCTGGCGACACCAAGTTCCAAGGAACTAGGGGGTGGGGGGAGGGATGGCCTAGAAGGTTTAATGTGGTCACATTAAATCATCAAAGGACTATCACCATCGATAGGAATCTCCGAAACCTTCGGGTAGTGTCTTTGTCGCTACAACATCCAATTTCGTAACATTTTCTTTCATCTTACCAGAGTGCTCATCTGATTAGTAATCACACGAACACCACATTATTGAGGAGGAAATATTCAAGTGCAGCTCACAACTTTAATGAAGACTACATTAGTGCTACCATAAGTGAGACTATGACGTTGGTTTACTGTCTTTTTTACTAAAATATGTCTAGATTTCTACCCTTCTCAATTAAAGTTGTTAGGCTCAATGAAATAGCACATTGTGCAAAACTTGGGTTGCTTGATTTCTCGCAACCAGCTCGGCTCCAACTAGTTGGTGAAGGGGATGGAAAAACACCCTAGTTGAAATTGCAACAAGAGCCTCTCATTTAAAACCAAAATAGGGACCAACGCCGGGTTAAGGCTAGTAAGGAAATACAGAGCGAAAACCAAACAGCGGCCGGTAACTGAATTTTGAATGAACAGTAGCGCCGAATGTTGCAGGGAGTTCAATAATCAGTGAATACTGGTATTGAAACTTGGCCTTTGAAGCCGGGGATAGTGGCATGCGCAATTCTTCCATTCTTCGAACTGTTAGTTTCTCTAATTCATAGGCGCGCGATAGCGGATATTTCCTACGCCACCAAATCAAGTAATCGTAACTGCAGGAGAGTTCTGAGTGCCTCTGTCGGAGCGCAAACAAGAGCGCCACTAATGCAGAGCTGCGAACTCTTCTTGACTTTTTGTCAGCGTTTCAGATTCATTACCTTTGTTAGTGCCACCCACCAAACCAGAACGCCATACAGTAGAATTAGGTAGTAAGTGAATATGTAGATAGAATGTACTACTTTGGAGAGAAACTCCACGAGACATCAATTTCTCTTTTACAGGTCAACAGCGTAGATGTTGCTTTCCTTGAATCTACTATATAGTCACCTCAGAGTAAGTAGTGTCCTATCCAGAATCTTCCCCAAATACCTGACTTTATCGCGTTTTGAACCTTCTTTCGAAAAAACAACATCTCACTTATTTTCGGATTGATCCTATGGTCTGAGAAGTACTGCTCATTTTAAACCCTTCGAGAAATAATACGGTCCCTAGAAGCATCAAGTAATTACCTCCTTTTGGTTTGAGCACTAATAGTAGTAATACATTGCTCCTGAGCTACCTTAACAGAAGACAGGTAAAGCAGAAGCGCAACTGATGCTGATTTGTTGTGACGAAGGTTTATTTGGGGGACCCTCATAATTTTTCTTCAACGCCCTTCTCCAGGAGCTGGTTCTCAGGGTATAATCCTCTAAGTCGACCTGCAGCTTGAGCTTAACGAAGCGTAACGGTGTTTTCTTACACTTTACTATCCTCCACTTCCATCTCATTTTCACGAGGAGGCTCTTTCTTCCTCTGAAGAGACGCCAGGTTTACCAGAGCTTCTGCATCAGCTTTATAAACATAAATAATTTCATTGGATCCAATTTTTTTGCACTTGAGAGCGATGAAATATCGCTGGGTTCCAATAATTCAAGGCATGCTCTCGCGAGCATCTCCCGGATAATTAACACCTCTGCTTTGTACAGCTTAACAGGCCTGTTTTTGCCACGGAAAATCAACTGAAGATTCCTCTGGAACCATCCGGCATCCTTTTGTGTCACATTACATACCACTCATCATTCCAATAATCTTCCGATAGTTGGCTATGTTCGCGAAAGAACGTAGAACGTGCCCGGCCCCATGCGTTTTGGTTCTCTGTGGTACCCTTGGAGTGGGTTACCTTATCCTCTGAATGCTGGCGCTTCGATATGCCTTTGCCGTACACCCTATTCTTCAAATTCTGGCAGAGCCAATCTCCCTCAAGCACATCGCCAACATCCAATCCTCAGCAGATACCTTATCCTGCCTAACCGGCAGTCTTCTTAAAGCGTCGTTGGCACTAGAGCTAAACCCTCCCTCCCTCTCCCTGGGAGGTACTGGTCTTTGAAATACGAGGTTGATTTTTGCACTGACTTTATTAGTTCACGCGGGGCACTTCCCCCTGCATTAATAACAAGACTCGGTTCTATCGTGACCCCCTTTAGCAGAGCTACCTCCTGTCGGTTTTTTGTGGAGAGCCGATCTTTTGTTTATTACAATTTTTAGTTTTAAAATATTTCATTTGTCGAAACCAAAATAGCATCGAAGGTTGCCCGGTTATGTATGCGCTCCGATAAAGACTGGCCTATTTGGACAGGGCCCCAGCCAAACTGATTCAAGCCATGGGTCTTATGTGAACTTGTTCCGGCCCTGATACAAAAAAGGATATAGTGTGCTGACGGGAGGTAGAAAAAGAAGGAAGAAATGTTTTGCGGGTATGGACTAAAAGGTCGCCCGTGGAATCTGCGGTAGCAGGTATCACCACGAGAAGGCTCCACTCCTAACAGGAGGGTGAGGTTCAAGCACTTAAGATTCGACGCTTTGGAGTGACGCTGGTGTTTATAATGCGAAACACCATCAAAGACAACCACACTTGCTTATTTAACTTCCAAAAGATGTCAAATCGGTACGCCTAAGTAACGTTAAGAAATTCGCAAGACTATTAATGGAAGATTAAAATCGTCATAAACTTAGATATATTAGTGAACGGAAAAGCACTCTCTTTGGCGGAGGCATGGATAATCATTCTGACCAGCAAACTTTAATTGATGTAGAGGTCTGCGAAGTAAAATTGTCTGCTAGTGCACAGAAATTAAGCATTAAATATCGCTCATGACTCGATATATGACATCCGTGCTGTCAAAAGAAGACGCAATCAGCTTTGGAGAGTTGTAGAGGTACATTTGGGGAAAAACTTGTTTTTAATACTGTTGGGCGCACAGCGAGTTTTGACTAAAATTTTATGAGGATTTTTAATCGGATATGAGACTTGGAAAGCTCTTGGTAGCTATACATCTTTTGGAGATAATGGAAAAAGTGCTTCGATCAGAGGAGGTTGGAGGCAATTAATGATAGTGAGTTAATAAATTATAGTGAGTTAATTCATTTTATTAACATTAAAAATTGAAAATGCATTAAAACTCTAACAAAGTATTGGGAAATTCTGATAATTCTGCACATTCTGCTAACGTTCGAATCCCTGAACTGTCGAATAAAGAACTCCAATATTCAGTATTGCAAAATGGTATTTATTTAGACTACTTTGGGAGTGGTACAATTATACTTCACTATCAAGTACTTCACACAAGCGTGTTTAAATATAAAATAATTTTAAAAAAAATTTTAATTTAAACGGTTTTATTGAAAACAATACTTACATGAAATAATAATAATAGTAAAAGCTAGAAAATAATTAGGTAGGTCCTAGGTACTAGTCATCACACTCCTCATTAATCTAGGGCGTTGATCAGACAATTAAATAAAAGCGTTGGGGCGTGAAATTTCTAAAAATATGAGGCATAGCATAACCTGCTTAAGGTTCAGTTGGTCAACGGAAATTTTACGCGTCCAGCGCTTTTATTTAATTGTCTGCTCAACGCCTAGATTTATGAGAAGTGTGATTACTAGTACCTAGGACCTACCTAATTATATTCTAGCTTTTAGTATTATTATTATTTCATATAAGTATTGTTTTCAATAAAACCGTTTAATTTAAAATTTTTTTAATTATTTTATTTTCAAGTTTTTAGTCTTTATTTAATTGCCTATTATTTCTCATTCTATTTAGTTCATTTAGTGACTCATTATTCTAAGGACTCCTTCCTGACAATTTGTTACAATCTAAGTCCTCAATACATAATCCTTCCAAAGACCTTACTGGACTCTGCGCCACGTATGCTTGTCCCTCCTCCAACTCCAAAATATTATGATGTCACTTGTACCGGACTGTATGTAATATTTGTTCCAAATATGAGCCAAATGAGACCATAAATACGATTTTTGTGAATATCTCGATCCTTGCGCCACCTAGCGGCGATTTTTTTCATAGGTCGCCTTCTATTCTTGTATGTATTATGTGTTTCAAATATGAGCCAAATCGGACCACAAATACGATTTTTGTGAATATATCGATCCTTGCGCCACCTAGCGGCGATTTTTTTCATAGGTCGCCTTCCATTCTTGTATGTATTATGTGTTCCAAATATGAGCCAAATCGGACCACAAATACGATTTTTGTGAATATATCGATCCTTGCGCCACCTAGCGGCGATTTTTTTTCATAGGTCGCCTTCCATTCTTGTATGTATTATAAGTTCCAAATATGAGCCAAATCGGACCACAAACACGATTTTTGTGAATATCTCTATCCTTGCGCCACCTTGTGGCTATTTTTTTCATAGGTCGATTTCTATTATTGTTTGTATTCTGTGTTCCAAATATGAGCCAAATCAGACCATAAATACGGTTTTTGTGAATATCTCGATCCTTGCGCCACCTAGCGGCGATTTTTTTCATAGGTCGCTTTCTATTCTTGTATGTTTTATAAGTTCCAAATATGAGTCAAATCGGACCACAAATACGATTTTTGTGAATATCTCGATCCATGCGCCACCTACGGCGATTTTTTTCATAGGTCGCTTTCTATTCTTGCATGTTTTATAAGTTCCAAATATGAGTCAAATCGTACCACAAATACGATTTTTTTGAATATCTCGATCCTTGCGCCACCTAGCGGCGATTTTTTTTCATAGGTCGCCTTCCATTCTTGTATTATAAGTTCCAAATATGAGCCAAATCGGACCACAAACACGATTTTTGTGAATATCTCGATCCTTGCACCACCTAGCGGCTATTTTTTTCATAGGTCGATTTCTATTCTTGTATGTATTCTGTGTTCCAAATATGAGCCAAATCAGACCATAAATACGATTTTTTTGTCATCTGGTTCTGAACTATATTCCAAGTTTCAAGCTTGTAGCGTATCGGAAAGTTACTTAAATTTTAATTACAAAATTCGTTCACAACGGCCGGCCGTGCAGCCGTGCGCCTGTCAAGTCAACCTAAATAAAACCGTTTAAAACTGATTAGTTATTCCTCAGCTTGCGGTGCTTTCATCTCTCTGTTGCCTCGTTCGCGTATTTCTCCTAACGTCTAGACTCTTCACCAGGGACGGAAACTGTTATTCCTATTATAATATAATTTTTTGCAAAACTATTAATTTTGGACTTTTAATATATTTGGATCAAGATAAAAATTATTTTCGGATTTTTATTACCTGAGTCCGATAGAATTAGTTAAACTCGGACTTTTAAAAATAAAAGGCCGGAAATAAAAGTTAAATCCGGACTTTTATTATTTAAGGCCAAAATTAAAGTCCGGCTTGATAACAAAGAAACGGCTAATCCGCAACAATATTTTCTTTTAATTTGGATAAGCCATTTCTCTGTTATAAAGCTGGACTTTTATTTTGGCCTTAAAAATAAAAGTCCGGATTTAACTTTTATTTCCGGACTTTTATTTTTAAAAGTCCGAGTTTAACTAGTTCTATCGGACTCAAAAAATAAAAATAGAGATTTTACTTTTATATATGGACTTTTATGGAAAAAGTTCGAAAAATAAAAAGGATGCATGATTCGACATGATATTTGTAGAGGGATACCTGAGAACTCATACATTTTCACCTAGGACAATTTTTTGACCCGGACTTTTTCGACTCCGAAAAAGAAATAATTATTATTTTCCGTCCCTGCTCTTCATGAATATGGAACAGTTGTATCGCATACTTGGTTATTTAGCTATATGTGTGTGTCTGTGTGAGTAACAACTTATGCTCATAGCTGATGAATACATGTGTGAATGTGAGATATCTCTTCACTTGGAGCTGCTGGTTATGTGTGTGGAATATTCTTCGTTGCCTTGTAGATAAGCATGGCTGTTTGCTTTAGTGTTTCCATGTACATAAGTGTTGCTGCTTGCTGTTTTCGTTGTTGTGATTATTTACTAACAGCATAGTGATGCTAATATTCACCACAATATAATGTTGCGATAATAAGGCAGCGCTCCTCTGTATGATTGTACATCTTAGTGCACTTAATGCACATACAAATATGTATATACTTGTACATGCATAAAAGTATAACTTCTGTTTTGGTTCACAAATATGTAATTGAATTGAAAACAAAATTTAAAATTTAAGTGAAGTTCAAAAGCATTATGAGTTCTAGCTAAGCTGCAGGCTACACCCTACCCCATTACTGTTCCACAGAGTGATATACTAAATTACTCACACCAATTAAGATTCATTAAATTCTAAAGATATTGTATGGAATTTACATTAATAAATGCCAATACAAACCAAATTATACAATATTTCAGATTAAGGGGGAAGTTGGACATTATTAAATTATACAATTAGATATTTAGCAACACCAATATGAATGCGAAATTTTGTAGCAAAATATTTCGATGCAACAATATATGTCTACAATTTCAACGTTGTCTTTATATGTATGATTAGTCCGGGATGAGCCGCAAATGAGTATACGACCAATGCCAGCTTTGATCTCTTTATATGAGTTGAACTGTTCCCTTTCGTTTTAGCATGTCCTATGAAGAGACTAATTGTACCCATTTATACCGGAAAGGGATCGATGGGACCAACCCTCCTTGTACCCATATGGGAACATATGAAGAAGGGTCACTTTTCGTTTCAATAAAGAGGCGAAGAGGGACCAGTCGCATTTTTAACTCCAATTGTAGTAGAATGATACTCACCAATGTAATCCATTTTAAAATAAAACAATAATTCAAATTGTTTTAGTTTCACTTCTGGTGGAATAAGCAGAAGCTAAGGCAGATGCCTTTTTTGCTGAGAAACTTTGATGGCAGAAACACACACGAAGGGTTTGCCAACCAGCGAATCTATTTGATTTAAGCTGTTGTCCCGCTTTTAGAAAGGAATAAAAAATATTCTCCGAAAATGTTACCCTAACTCCGGCGTAGTTGTTACTTACTTACTTACTTAATTGGCGCTTAACCGTCTAAATGGTTATGGCCGTCCAACAAGGCGCGCCAGTCGCTCCTTCGCTCCGCCAACCGGCGCCAATTGGTCACACCAAGGGAGTTTAAATCGTTTTCCACCTGGTCCTTCCAACGGAGTTGGGACCGCCCTCTACCTCTGCTTCCATAGGCGGGTTCCTATAGAAACACTTTCTTGGCCGGAGCATCATCTTTCATTCGCATAACATGGCCTAGCCAGCGCAGCCGCTGCGTTTTAATTCGCTGGACTATGTTGATGTCTGCGTATAGCTCGTACAGCTCATCATTAAATCTTCTTCGGTACTCGCCATCGCCAACGCGTAGAGGTCCATAAATCTTTCGAAGAACTTTTCTCTCGAACACTCCCAAAGCCGCTTCATCTGCTGTTGTCATGGTCCATGCTTCTGCCCCATATAGCAGGACGGGTACGATAAGTGACTTGTAGAGTATGATTTTCGTTCGCCGAGAGAGGACTTTACTTTTCAATTGCCTACCTAGTCCAAAGTAGCATTTATTGGCAAGATTGATTCTTCGCTGGATTTCAGTGCTGATGTTGTTGCTAATGTTGATGCTGGTTCCCAAATAAACGAAGTCTTTTACTATTTCGAAATTATGGCTGCCAAGAGTAGCGTTGTTGCCAAGGCGCATATGCGCTGACTCTTTGCTCGATGACAGCAGGTACTTCGTGTTGTCCTCATTCACCATCAAACCCATCTTTACCGCTTCTTTTTCCAGCTTGGAGTAAGCAGAACTAACAGCGCGGGTGTTTAGGCCGATGATATCAATGTCATCAGCAGTAGTAATTTAGGTTCGGTGTAGAGCTCCATATTTTTCTTAAATAATTCGATTCAATCAGTTGTAATATTTTTTATTTTACTCGCCGTTCTTTTTGATATTTCTTGAAATTAGCTACATCTCAACTGTACCCGGATAAATTATGCCCAAATGTAGAAAAAATAGATCAATCGGAGACCAATCTCTTTAGGAATAAATCGCACGATTTTTTGCAGAGTACTTGTATGTGCACATACACATACACACATGTATATAAATACATTCAATAACTTTGGTACATAGATGGAGCGTTTGGATGCTTTGAAGCCTCACACTCAGAAGCATTTGCTCTTTGAAGTATGCTCACACACTTATATGTACGTACATCTAATAACAATTCAATAACATGCATATAGCTGTTAGAAACGGCGTCTGCCGTGGTGTGCTCTGCGTACCACATCGAAGATCCTGTATCGAATAAATTCCTGAGAAAATAAACATCAACAACTTATAAACAAGCTTTTACACTTAGTAACAAGTTTTTCTAAGCGGGGGCTTCTCAGAGAAAAATCATCTAAGGTAAGTGGGGTTGACATTTTGATTAGAGAATCTATGAATTACGCCGACAATTCCTTAAAAAGGTTTCGCTACACACGCACTTGATTATTCTTCAATCCATCGCCTTTCACCCGCTTTTTGCCATATTCTTCTTCTTTCTTTTTCGAGTTCCATATCTACTTGCCACTTCCTCTTCTTTTCCCTCTTTTTTAGCTATCCTATTCGCCATCCTTCCCTTGCTCCTTATTCCATTATTCACCCGTCGACCGTGGCTTTTTCACCTTTTTTTGTCACTCTTACTTTCTCCCCATGCTCTTAATCCTTCAACGTATATCTCAGTCTGTCGTCTTAAATTCCCAATCGTGTTTTTTTTTTTGTCTCAGCACTGTTGGTGTTCATTTAAACCCTTTTACAGCTTTCTCTTGTTCTCCTTCTTTTCCACACACTATCGCGCTTTCTTTTTTCCTTTTAATTCATTTTCTAATCAATAATGTATCAAAAGAAAAACGAGCTCTAAGCTTTACGGTCACGTTTTGTTCTATAAAAATCTGTTAGCAATTCTTAATACAACATCCTAAATAACCTTCATCTCCTTCCCCATTCATAGCAGGCCTATACAAAAATTTTTATCTAAAGGCAGACAATCAATATTTTCGTTAAAAATCTGTACAAACACTACTTAATCGTTAGAAAATCCTGGCCCAGTCTTCATCTTTAGCACCATGACGTATGTAGTCTTTTATGGCTTATGTAGTCCTAAGTCTCATATCTCCAAAGTGGCTCATACCTCTGAAGACATGGGCATACAAACTATACACTGCCTTCGGGCGTCACTTGTATATAAGCCTCGGCAGAAGTGTGAACTGCAAGAAGAAACACTTGTGATCTCGAGGCAGCAATTAAGCTAGGTTCTGGAAAACTTCTGTTATTTTCCAAGAGAAGAGAGTTATTCTTTAACGTAAGTCCTGTCACCTGATTGGGGTTCTTCCATTTGGTCGTCAAATAAATTCTGGCAACACTATGTACACATTGAGTCTATGTGAGATCATTATTGATCGGTCAGTTCAAGCTAACTTAACCTAGGAGTGTAGTTATAATACTTATTTTCGCAATCACTATCTAAAAACAGTCTCTAATTGGCGGTGTTCTTTTCTGAGCTGCAATTCAAGTTACTCTATGATTTGCATAGGGTGGAATAGCTTTAATCGCCATCTATAAACTTAAATATTTTCTCATCCCACTCTAATGTGTGTGAGTGTATATACAATACAATAAATTTCCCAAACCTTAATCTAACTTAATAGCCGTTTGATTCCCACTGAGCACATATAGCAAACTTTTCTCATCCCAACAAACCATATGTGTCATGTATGAATATATAAATAGTAATTAGTGTAACGGTATGTATGGCTTGAAATATAAAATTTCCTGCAAGCAACTTAAGTGTGTACACAGACAAATATGTGTACCATAAACAAAAGACATACTGCATAAATTTAACTTTTTTCTTTCATAGCTCTTCTTCTCATAAGCCTTCCTTACATTCGCTTCACGTTCCAATATTTCATAGATAAATAATATTTAAATGGGCGGAGAAATTAAGATAGGTGGTGCTATTATAAAACGCTTAAGTTTGCTTATTGCTTATCTTCAAATCTCTTTCTTAAGTTTACATATCTCTCTCTCCTATGTTACTATCCTTCACAACTGCGGTAAGCTTACTAGTGGCCAAAGCGGTAGCAGCTGGTATTATGAGCTCATTAATTATTCATAAATGTTGCTGCTTTACGCAATTAGTTAATGCCGGATTGATTGGTTCGCGATTGTGTGGTTGGGTCGTATGCACTACCTACAATTACGTATGTATGTAGATATGTACAGTACAGTCGGAAAGTATTAGAACAAGATGAAACAAGTTGTTTTTGTTAGTTTATCGTAATATTGTTGACATATTCGCAGTAGTTTTGTACATTCAAATTAGTTCTAAGATCCGAAACATTTTTAATGAATTTTACTCAAAGTTCCATCAAAATTTATAAGCAAACAGAGAGTATGTTACTTTAAGCGATTTTCCTGAAAATGGCCACCTTTTGCTTTGATGGCTGCAACGCACAATTTTGGCATTTTTTCGATGAGTTTTTGAAGTGTTTGATGTGGAATATTATTCCACGCCTCGTTCAAACAATCCCAGAGGTCAGGAAGGCTTTTTGGCTTTAGATCTTCACACGTCGATCCAATTCTACCCACAATAGTTCGATGGGATTTAAATGGGGGGATTTTGTTGGCCACTCCATTGTATCAAGGTCACCGCGTCTTTTTTTATACTCAGCGTGCTTTGCACACAGAGTATATTAACTTTAATTGGATAACGGTTGGTTGTACAGGTATAAAGGAATCGAGATAGATATAGACTTCCATATATCAAAATCATCAGTATCAAACAAAAATTTGATTGAGCCATGTCCGTCCGTCTGTCCTTTAACCCGATAACTTGACTAAATATTGAGATATGTTCACCAAATTTGGTACACGAGCTTATCTGGACCCAGAATAGATTGGTATTGAAAATGAGCGAAATCGGATGGTAACCGCGCCCACTTTTTATATATATAACATTTTGGAAAATACAAAAAACCCGATTATTTAGTAAATAATACACCTAGAATGTTGAAATTTGACGTGTGGACCGATATTGAGACTCTTGATAAAAATTTGTACAAATTTTTTAAAATGGGCGTGGCACCTCCCACTTGTGATAAAATCAATTTTACAAATATTGTTAATCATAAATCAAAAAACGTTAAACCTATCGTAACAAAATTCGGCAGAGAGGTTGCCTTTACTATAGGGAACGCTTTGAAGAAAAATTAACGAAATCGATTTTTAAAAGGGTCCTGTAGGAATAAAATAAGCTATATCTTTGCAGAAAAGAGCTTTATATCAATGGTATTTCATTTCCCAAGTGGATTTATAACAATAAATAGGAAAAACTTCAAATTTAAAAAAATGGGCGTGGCACCGCCCCTTTTATAACTAACCAATTTTTTATGTTTCGGGAGCAATAAGTCGAAGAAAAGTTAACGGAAATTGGGTACACAAATTTTCCTTATAGTAGAAAAAATTTCTAGTAAAAATGGACGGGATCGGTTAAAGACCAAGGCAACTTAGATATAAAACAAATTTAAAAGGGTCGTAGACTAGAATAATAAGCTATAACTTAGCAAGAAATAGTTTTGAATAAATGATATTTCACTTATCAAGTTTTATTGTAAGAGGAAATGGGGAGAAATTTTTTTAAACGGGCGGTGCTACGTGTTATGTAGAAAAGTAATTAATCTGAAATGAAATGTGCTATTGAAGCTCACGCTGAATATATAAAGTTCGGTTACACCCGAGCTTAGACACCTTTACTTGTTTTTCATTACAAATAAGAAGTACAATGTTTTGATGTATGTTTCGGATCATTATCTTGTTCGTAAATGAATCCACGACCAATCAAATTAATGCCAGATTGTATTACATGGCGTTGCGGAATACACTGTGATACTGCTCTTTTTTCATAATTCCTTAAATTTTTTTTAGTTGACCAACACCAGCGTAGCTTAAACAGCCCCAAACCATCACTGAGCCACCGCCATGTTTTAAATTGGCACAATGCAGTTTACTTTGAATCTTTCATTGACGTTTCTGCGAACATATTGACGCCTATGGTTACCGAAAAGTTTGAATTTTGATTCGTCCGACCATAAAACTGATTTCCGCTGATCAATCGTTCAGTCAATATGTTCTTGAGCAAACTTCTTCTTCTTCTGTATATTTACTGGCCGCAGAAGTGACTTTCTGACAGCAATGCGTCCAATCATACATTTTTCTTTAAGTCGACCTTTAACTGTCGTGAGCGATATTGGTGAATCCAAGTCTTTATTGATTTCATAACGAATTTATGATGCAGATTTCCATCGATTGGCCTCACTTATTGCATATATTTTGTTGTCGATTCTTTGATTTGTCTTTCTTGGTCGAACAGATCGTTTTTTGTTAGTATTTCGTTCAGTTTCTTCTAATGCCCGTATGAACTGAAGTGAACACAGATATATTCTCAAAAGTTTGGCTATTTCTCGATAGTTTTTCTCTGTTTTTTGCGAAATAATGTCTTGGACTCGTATTTTGATGGATATTTCGTTTCGCTTGGCCACTTTCAATCTGAAAAAATACAATTCTGAGGATTTTTCAACATCACCATCTTTTTTATCTTGTTCTAATTCTTTCCGACTGTACTGTATCTTACTATGTATGTTGGTATATGTGTGTGTGAGCATATGGCCTAATACGGGTCAATGTAGCTAACAGTAGGGACCCTTAAGTGATAGCAGCAATAGCTATATATTGTAGACATACGCACACATTTACATAGCAAACCGCAGTGCGTTTATTGTTATTAAATTACTACATATATTAGTATTACTGTTATAAAGATACAATTGTTGGTAGGTGTCTCAAATATAGCTACATATGTATACACTATCTCTATACGCGTTGTGCAAATGACCGTTGCAATATCTACTCTGCTTGTTGGTTTTGTCTAGTTAATTGTTTTAGCGTTACTATTGGTTTCACCAATGACCAAGTACTAGCGACCAGGAATGAAATTTGACTACAATATTGAATTCCATTAGCGTTCCATAAAGCTATGCACAAACAAACATACAAACTTTAATAAATATGCTCCTACAACTTCACATCTTTGCATACAAAAATAGCAATACTTACTTGCATTAGTATCTGGAGCATTAAGTTATTACAGTAAGATATTGTATTGTATTTCGAAAGCATTAAAATTGTGTACATTTCTATTTAATTGAATTATTTAGTTATTACATTCATCTTCTTGAATTACTTCGTAGCTTTGATGTGATTTGGGGCGTATGAGTAACACAATTTGTAGGTTGAGTATTAGAAAGCTGAAGGAAATTGTTATTGATATAATTCATTAAGGATATGAATTAATTTTTAATATCCTTTTAATTCAATTTGCATCATTCCTAAATTTTAAATATCACTATTATGATTATTAACTGAGTATCTTCCAAGAGAAATTGTCTCATTAATCACCCGTCTAGGTGATTTCGGTCGCCTCTTAAAAAAGTGAGTGAGTCAAAATTTTCTGACGAAAACTGAAGCCCAGTAGGCTTATATTATTCTTTAGCTATTCTTTACAGCTCGGTGAAGGTCTCTGCTTTTGCAGTCATCGAAGAGTTAGGGCCTTTAACCGCTGAACTATAATCGGAGCTGCATAGCCCTATGAAGCTCATTATTATTAACATAGCTGGTACACAGACCACTGCCGGGAAGAGAAATACATTTTACGAAAACCCATCATCCCGTCTACTTTCGGCATCACTCATGAATTCGAGCCATTAAGATATGTATGATGAGGTTAGGTTCAACTGGTCAATAAAGACCTCACATAGACTGAATATATCCGTACACAGAACATACTCAACCGTTTCTTCCGTTACTAACGCGGCGTTAGTTATAAACATATGACGCCAGAAGGCAGTGTGTGGTAAACTCTAGAAAGGTAAGACAGTTTGAACATACGTTGTTGGTAATATACGTAAATTTTACGTACTACACCATTTCCGTGTATTATTTTAAATAAATATTTAACAAAAACTTATTTGTATTCTGTGTTGGTTTTATTGAATGAAAATACACAGTTTTTGATTTCTTAAACTTGGTTATAGAACAATTTATGAGAAATTATTCATACATTATTGATATATCTTAATTTGATGCTCACCACACAGGTCGAATATAGACAACATTCATAGCCATAATTTTTCGCTAATACGATGCACTAGATTGCTACTCCAAACATGGCCATTCTTTCCCAAAAGCGTATGAGCAATTGGATACATCTTTATTCTCCTTTAAATTTACTTGTGCTTTTGCTGCTGATCTATTTTTTTTTTTTTTCTGGGGGAGGTTTACTTATATTTTCAGAGGCCGAATTCTGGGTGGACTCCGCGAATTTCATCAATTCCTCTTCAAAAGTATTTTTCTCGAACTCAGAAGAATAGTGTGGATCATCCAAACTATCGTTACTATCAAAATCTACTTCCTGCTTAATTATGTCATCAGTAAAGCTTTCATCGCTGTCAAGATTGTTCAAAAGAGCCTCTATTTCCGTATCCGCAAGACAACGACTTGAGTTTTACATTTCTTCTTTTAATTTCAGCTGAAATTCATACGGAACTTAAATTTCATCCACAAATATTTAGATATTATTAGCAAGACCACGTCAAACTTACGTTCAAAATTTTACCAGTTTTTAGTATGACTACGTAACATTTACGTGCACACTTTTTTGTAACACCGATTAGAGCAAACCGCGAACTGATAACTGACTAATTATTCACTTATTTTTGTAACACTAAAACAAAGCAAGCACGGCCCAGCGCTCACAGCGATAGGGCATAACGGTAAAATGTAACAGGATTTTTTATGCACCATACACGTAAAATTTACGTATATTACCTTTCTAGGGTTAATATACCCATCGTGCGTCTTAAGTATTTTTTCTTCAGATATATGAGCTACTTTGTGTGTCTAATATCGTGGGCTTTGCGCATGATCTGAGACATTTTGCAGCCCGCACTTTTGTCCACGTTATTCCTGCTTGATGGATTATATGCAATTCCAGTCTCCTTTTGATTTCTCCCAAAGGGATTTTGACGTATATGGTCGACTCAGCGAGTGTTGCACTCTCCTTTGGCAACTATGGTCCGGCTGACCGAAGTTTCTCGAATGCTTTTTCGCATTCCAGAACACTTGTTGATGAGCAATTGGGCAAGACAATTGCCTTAATCGCCGCCTTACTATCAATATATGTATATATTGACGCGACTGCAACTTATGCACCCTTCCTCCAGGATTTCTGCTGCTTTCTTCACGTTTCTATTTCCGCCCGAAAGATGTCGCAGTAAGAATCTACTTATTTCTGTATATACGCAGTAAACAGCAGACCCGACCGCCTTCCATTATCTTGGAACCATCCGTATAGCGGGATGTGTAGAATGGCATACAATGGTATTGTAGGGGTAGTTTTTGGGATTTCAGTTATGCTTATCGTTGATACTCTGAATACCCCCGAAGTTTTTTGCTGTTCTCCAAACAAGAAACGCAGATTTAAGTATGGGTTTGACAATTGCCGAAAATACAATAAAAGAGTTTGGAAGATAGACCCCACGTTCAGCCAAGCACCTTCTTGCATGCAGGCTTCTTCGCTCTCTGTGCTATATTTTTTTTTTTTTTTTTGTAGAGTCGCTCCTCCACGCCTGGGCTTAGTCCAATTAGGGACGTTTTATTTACTAGTAAAAAATTATACTAGATCGGTTTTTTCCGCGTTGGCGGAGAGCTAATTATTATTAGGCGTCTGCCGTTAATAATGACTGAAACGTTATCTGCACATGCCGTAAGTTTAAATAGTTTTCCGTCGAACCGGCTTATGGTCAATTGGTTTATAGCCAGGTTCCACAGCATTGCTTATAAAACCCCACCCTGCGGCGTTCTTCTGTTTACAAATTTTATTGCTCGTATGGACCCCATTGCGAAGCAATCATTCTGCAGCTTTTCATGGGGGCCATCCAAGCCGATCCATAGAGCTAAAGCTGGATGTACTTCAATCGAGTTGAAGCAGTCCATGATTGCTCTTTTCGAGACATTGTTGAAAGCTTCGGTAATGTCGGGCCGTGGCGATAGCTGCAGCAGTAACTATAAACGTAACCAAACTCGTTACTATCTCCCTAGTTATAAACTTTACGCTTACCGACGTCATAACCTTCTATAGTTACCATAACTCTAATCGAAGTTGTAGACCATACCGTAGTAGTTGTTACTATAAACATAGGCTTGACCGCATCCATCCATGGGATCACAGTATGTACTTGTATATAACTATAGTCTTGGCTGTAACAGTATGTAGTAACTTTGAACTACTTGATTTTCGACAACGGCTCCATCACTGTTACGTTTTTGTCAACCCTCGTCGCCTTCTTGACATCATTTTACTCACCCTCATGAGTATCACCTTTATTACCATTGTCATAATCATCATCACTATTACAATATTTATGTACATCATAATCATCTTCAGTACGAATCCGGTTCTTCTTCCACGTCTTCTTCTCTGCAACCTTTTCCAAATAATTTTCTTTTCCTTTTTTATTCGTATTTTTTCTCCTAGCGATGCCATTTTTCTCTGTTTGGTTTATGTCCACTTCCTGGGAATTTCTCTAGGTGTCTAAGAGCACATACCTAATGCTCGTGTGCTGTGTAATTGATAAAATGTTACTCATACGCCATGTACTACATTCAAATAGAAAGGAGCTTCCATTTAAATTTTATTTTGAAGTTTGCTGCGTGTTGATCCGAATATTTCAATGGAAATGGAAAAACTAAGTGATTAAAGTGATTGCCAATTAATTTATGTTGGTGTGTATTTAAACGTATTTAAAAAAAATGTATTCACCATATGAGCGTGTAAACGCATAACTATTTAACTGAAATTAACAGCAAGTAGTTACTACGCCTCTTATTTTTTCATATCACAGGCGCAAATAAATGGTATAAAAGTGCTACAACAACAGCAAAATTTCGCGATAAAATATTTGTGTAAAAATAAAAACCAAAGAAAGATTGAATGCGGAAATTTGTAGAGGCTGTAGGAATAAGGTAGCTGTTAGGAAAGTCTTTATGCTCTTAGTTGTTATTCATTGAAGTTCAGAAAAAATATACCAAGTTTACTATTTAAGGTGCGGTGTTGTCATCAACCAACTGCTCAAGCGCTTACGGCGTACGCGTACAACGTTGCAGTTGTCGTAAGCAGAGAGTGTCTTATAACGCGCAAAAGACGATTATGGGCTAGTTTACTAGGAGTTAAAACTTACCTCATCTGCCTAGGCCTAAGCTAGGCGGTGTTACACTGCAGAGGAAACCTTGTACCAAATATCTAGGTATGCTGCTAGAAAGCAAGTTGCCCTGGAAGCTTAACATAGAGAGAGAAGAGAGTGAAGAAGCCCTCGACGGCACTTGTAAAGGAATGCAGGGGTGTACATGGGGCCTATCGCCCTCTCTATCTCATTTGATATTAACAGCGATTGTAAAGCTCATCATATACTATGTAGCCTTTGTTTGATGGACGGCTACTTTTGCACATTTCATCCGTAGACTTGGTTGCGAAGAACATCACGTTAGCAACTGATCAAGTAGATCATACGGCCATAGTAGTATATCATCATCAATTACAGGACAAACAGATAGACAATAGAGGTTGGTGGTTGGCGCAAGTGTACCCAAATGGCGTAAGAACCGATACACGCTTGGTTTCAACGTAGTGAGAAGATATAGGGTTTGCTGCATACAGACCCTACAATATGCCAGATCACTGTAGCGTTTTTCAGACGTAAATAGTAGCAGTAACTAAAGCAATAGAAACACTGAAGAAAATAGCTCAAACTGCAGCCGCGTCAATTTTTATATTGACAATAATCTCGCATAGAGCAGTATCTAAAAGTGTGTTAAAGTTAAAGGTATCCTTGGAAAGAATCAGAACAAGAAGAAGCATAAATCTATTTTGAATCCTATGGCATATGGGAATAGATGGGAATAAAAAAACGGAAAAGCTAGCTCAAAAGGGCGCATCCCTCGAAGCTTGCTTGGTAGAAGCGCCAATCAGAGAGCGCGAAATTAAAAGAACGCGAGAGCTGCACATGATCAACCAAGCAGGAAACGCGTGGACTCAAGCGCGGCACTGTAAAGTGTCGAAGATCATGTGCAAGTCCTACAGGTTTTCTTTTGAAAAGAGGGATTGGAGAAAGAAACGATCGAACTCGTTTTGTGCTCGCGCGTTGCGTTCGAAAGGTTAAATCTCTAGCTATAAGAAGTGGCACAGCTTCAAGATCTAGAAGCAGCCAGTAGCATAGGTGCTGAAAAGCTTCTAGTATTTGACGGGTCTATTTTTTAACAAAGGTCCTGGTTTCTGATAGGGTTTTGCAGTTTGGTCTTTGAGTAAACTTTTGGTAACACTTTGTACTCATGCAGTCTATGTGACGTCCTCACGGATCAGCCAGTTCAACTTAACCTAGTCTTTTTATTTGAAGAATTAAGAATTTTATATGTCACGATGTCTGTGTACAGTTGGAGTTTTTTTTTTTTTTTTTTTTGCAAAGTTTTGCCACAAATCGCTAATAAAAGTTCATAGCTTTTACAAGTTTTTCTGCAAAGTAGCGAATTTTCCAAACATTTCTTACTGGGTCAAGACACACACGAATGTTCGCATGTGTGTACATTTGTATGTATGTACATTCATGTTGCTTACGCTATTTCACATTTCAACTGGACAATTTACATTTAATAAATTTGAAGTAAAAAATGCATAAATTCCGATTTTTTCGGTTTTCGGCGAATTATGCGAAGCGATGTGCAGTGGCCGAAAAAAGTTACACAGCTATGTATATACAAACATGCGTACACACACTGTGTCATATGAACATACATGTATGTGTAAATTGTTATAAATTTTTTATTTACATACGCGTAACACATGAATGAGAGCAAACATGCACACACACACAACTGACATTTATTCACTTATGAACAACGTACAGTGGCTTACAAAAGCGTTGGTGAAATAAGTCTTCTTTAATTTTTCAATTATCATACACTCTGCTTCTTCGTCAAATTTTATTAAAAATATATATTTGAAAACTTACAAAAAGATTTAAATTGTCTGTCCGTCTGCTTTTCTGCCAAACTGTAGTATTGTAATTTTGCCGAAAACGTAGCTCTTGTAGAGTACATTTTTTAATGGAACTGAAATTAAAAAAAAATTAATTACGTTTAAAGAGAGCTGAACGAGAATTTGGCAAAGTTTAAAATTATTTAAAAGTTGAAAAAAAATAAAATATTGTTTCACAATTTCTTCTACAAACATTTCATATTTAACATTTTTTTTAATTTAGTAAAACGAATGGAAGTCTAAGGAAGGCAGGAAGTCTTTTGGGAGAAAACGAACATTGTATACCCAGCTGCGTCGTCTCGTATATATCTTAGCGATACATTTAAGAGCATATATCACGAACATTAAATGATTTGAAAGCTAAAATATGCTACAAATACTGCCCCAGCGGGATAGGGAGCTAAAAATATATCCGCGACAGGTATACCTGTCGTGCGGGGTGACTCAAATGATTCAAGCGGTTGATAAGCACAACAATTCCTAGAATTGTCAGTGCTTCTCCAACCCAATGGTCAACCTCACGTACTATCCTGTTTCTGTAGCAGGCGAGGATCTGGTTACCCTAAGTTCCTGACGGAATTAGGGGATCGGGCGGAATGGAATAATAGGTAAAATGTGGTCATATTGAATCGTTCGAGAGATGTTCAGGCTTGCACCTTATTGTTTCTTGCTACTGGAACGTACCGGTTCGATATCCGGACCATGACCATCAACATCGATATTAAATCGCAAAAACCTTAGGGTGTGTTTCAATTGTTATTATTATTATTATTATTTTTTTTTTTTTTTTGAACAAAATAATTTGTATTATCAATTTAAAACTCCTTTTCTTATAAAATGGTGTTTTTTAAGAAAAAATGTATTGTAAATGAAAGAAAAAGTTCTTTTTATACTCATTTGAGCAGAGCTCACAGAGTATATTAAGTTTGATTGGATAATGGTTGGTTGTACATATATAAAGGAATCGAGATAGATATAGACTTCCATATATCAAAATAATCAGGATCGAAAAAAAATTTGATTGAGCCATGTCCGTCCGTCCGTCCGTCCGTTAACACGATAACTTGAGTAAATTTTGAGGTATCTTGATGAAATTTGGTATGTAGGTTCCTGAGCACTCATCTCAGATCGCTATTTAAAATGAACGATATCGCATTATAACCACGCCCACTTTTTCGATATCGAAAATTCGAAAAACCGAAAAATTGCGATAATTCATTACAAAAGAGAGATAAAGCGACGAAACTTGGTAGATGAGTTGAATTTATGACGCAGAATAGAAAATTAGTAAAATTTTGGACAATGGGCGTGGCACCGCCCACTTTTAAAAGAAGGTAATTTAAAACTTTTGCAAGCTATAATTTGGCAGTCGTTGAAGATATCATGATGAAATTTGGCAGGAACGTTACTCCTATTACTAAATGTACGCTTAATAAAAATTAGTGAAATCGGAGAAGGACCACGCCCACTTTAAAAAAAAAAATTTTTTTTAAAGTAAAATTTTAACAAACAATTTAATATCTTTACAGTATATAAGTAAATTATGTCAACATTCAACTCCAGTAATGATATAGTGCAACAAAATACAAAAATAAAAGAAAATTTCAAAATGGGCGTGGCTCCGCCCTTTTTCATTTAATTTGTCTAGGATACTTTTAATGCCATAAGTCGAACAAAAATTAACCAATCCTTTTGAAATTTGGTAGGGGCATAGATTTTATGACGTTAACCCTTTTCTGTGAAAATGGGCGAAATCGGTTGATGCCACGCCCAGTTTTTATACACAGTCGTCCGTCTGTCCTTCCGCTCGGGCGTTAACACGATAAATTGAGCAAAAATCGACATATCTTTAATGAACTTAGTTCACGTGCTTACTTGAACTCACTTTATCTTGGTATGAAAAATGAACGAAATCCGACTATGACCACGCCCACTTTTTCGTCATCGAAAATTACGAAAAATGAAAAAAATGCCATAATTCTATACCAAATACGAAAAAAGGGATGAAACATGGTAAGGTAATTGGATTGTTTTATTGAAGCGAAATATAACTTTAGAAAAAACTTCATAAAATGGTTGTGACACCTACCATATTAAGTAGAAGAAAATGAAAAAGTTCTGCAGGGCGAAATAAAAAACCCTTAAAATCTTGGCAGGTATTACATATATAAATAAATTAGCGGTATCCAACAGATGATATTCTGGGTCACCCTGGTCCACATTTTGGTCGATATCTGGAAAACACCTTCACATATACAACTACAACCACTCCCTTTTAAAACTCTCATTAATACCTTTAATCATTGTGATGAGTTTGAGTGAGTAAGACGTGTTTGTGCGGTGCTCTAAAGTTTTATCTATTTTTGCCTAAAGCCAACATCTGAATTTCCTCAAATTGGTGCTGCAATTGCATATTTGTGTGTTTGTTTAAATCGCGTATTTTGTTTTGAGCGGTTTCATTTGATACGTGCGAAATTTTTACACAATGTCTCTCGAAAAATGCCGAAGAAATCCTCCGCGCAAACCTTCTACCCCGCCAAAAACCCCAAACACACCACTTGTTGGCGTAGAAGACAAATTACAACGCAAGATGGATGAGCAGAGAATGGCAATTGTTGATGAGTTGACAGCAGTAATGAAAAAGACAATAGCCGATTCCGAAGACAGGGTGATGCAGAAAATAGGTGAGTTCGCTGCTGAGACAGCATACCTCAAGCAAATCATCACAACAATGGAAACAAGAGTGACTACATTAGAAAACTCTTATCGTGAGGTTGCAGCTCTGCGCAGTGAAATTGTTGCTGTTCGGAGCCAGCTTAATGAGCTAGAAAGCAGCGCAGTAGCTACTGACATTATTATTAATGGTATCCTACTTGATTCCGAAGAGAGTTTGCCTGATATATTCGCCAACATATGCAAAGCTGTGAAACTCACCCCACCACCATTGCGTGATGCTTTTAGAATAAGAAAAGCAAAAAGCAAAACGCAAAACAACAGCAATAACATGAATGTCATGCCTATTGTTGTAAAACTGTGCTATGCGCGCGAACGAAACCAGCTGTTTAAGTCTATTGCTGCATTTTGTAAACATAAACAGAGATCGCTTGTGCTGTCGGATATTAATATACCTGGCTATGGATCTGTTTATATACATGAGAGTTTGCCAAAGAGACTAAGAGAAGTTATGTCTTATACTACGAAGATGAAGAAAAAGAGGCTTTTAGCATCTGCGTTCTCAGTTCGTGGAAGTTTTTGTACGATTAAAGCCCAATGAAGAGCCTAAATTGATAGCTAGCAAAGAGGAAGTGGATTCTCTTTTGAGCACCGGAGATGGAAAAGGAGCAGCTGATTAATATGACCATACTTTTAGTTATATTTCTTTGTTTTTTTGCATTAGGAACATTTATTAATATGCTTAAGTTTTTATTTTATTCTTTAACCACTTTTCATATGTACTCTCCTGTTGACCCTTCTCTGTTATGCACTCTAGTATGTTGGCAATTTGAAACGCACATTTGTGGATTTATTTATGAAGGTATATAGCTCAGCTGTTGGCTCTAATGAATGTAAAAATAAGATAGTACTGAAGATTTTGAGTGATTGTCATCCTGGATTTCAGGTTTGTCATTTTAACTCGAGAAGTTTGAATCAAACAAAACTTGATAACTTAAATCACGTTTTTAGCTCTGCGTGTATTGATGTCTTGTGTATTACTGAAACTTGGTTTCAGAATGATATGGCTGATTATAATTACCAATTTCTTGATTACTGTATTGTAAGGAATGACAGACAGCAAGACAAGCGCGGTGGTGGTATCGCGATCTATTATAAAAAGGCATTGCAGGGAAGAGTAATTGACAGGCCAGATCAACTTGATCCTGTGGAGTTTTTGATGTTTGATTTCTTCAATAATTCTGAGCGTTGCCTTGTTGTATGTGTATATAATCCGAAAAATTCATATGATTTGGGTAACTTTTTAAAAGTTTCGATAAATATAGTGCAATTTATGAACACATACTCTTGTGTGGAGACTTAAATATTGATTTGCTTGTGGAAAACGATCGGTCCAAACATTTTGTTGATAGCATATCAGGCGTATGATTGGAAGTTGTAAATAAACTTGCTACTCGTTTCGGAACCCATTGCAAACCTAGTTTACTAGATGTATTTTGTGTGGCTGACATGGGCAATGTTTTACATTTTGATCAGCTTTCTCTGGGAGGTATTAGCGACCATGACTTAATTTTTTTGAGTTATAATGTAGTTTTGCAATCTACGAATACTGTCTCCATTGGCAACCTGTACGTTCGTGATTTCAATAGAATCAATTTCAGAGCTTTAGCTGCTGAAGCATCTTCACTTCCTTAGAATGACAGTTGGTTTGAAGCAGACATAAATAAAAAAGTTGAAAATTTTTCCAATTTGGTTAACTACCTATTTGATAAATATGTCCCACTTAAGAAAATTAGAGTGAACAAAAATAAGCAACCATGGTTCAGTCGAGATGTACTTCAGGCAATAAAAGCAAGAAATAAAAGATATTCACTTTGGAGGAAATCTCCTTGTGAAGAAAACTGGCAGGCTTATAAGATATTGCGAAACAGAGCTACGAAATTACTAGGGATGCCAAAAGGGGTTATTTCCGAAGCAAACTTGATGTATGCCTACCACCAAAGATTCTCTGGAATAATCTAAAACGACTTGGTATTAAGAATGATTTAAAATCGGAATGCTCGATTGAGGCTGATGTAATGAATGATTTCTTTGCTACCAAGTTACCGAATGAGAGTGAGTCAAATATTTCCAGCGACGATTCTTTGTTTGATTGGTGCAGTAAATTTAACTTTTCTAATATTACTGAATCTGAAACAATACAATCCATATTTTCAATAAAATCAAATGCAACAGGGGAAGATAAAATAAGTCTAAGATTTATTAAACTTATATTACCATATGTGATTGCGCCATTAACGCATATTTTAAATTTTGCTTTAACATCTCTAAGTTTTCCTGATGCTTGAAAGGTGGCTAATATTATATCTATTCCAAAAAAGGGTAATGCTTCCCAACCATGTGATTTTCGGCCAATAAGTATTCTTCCCTGTTTATCAAAAGTTTTGGAAAAGCTCTTATCGAACCAGATTAGGAAATATCTGACTGAAGAAAATCTGCTTTCGGAAAATCAATCAGGTTATCGCATTGGACATAGTTGCTCAACCGCTATGCTCAAGGTTTTAGAAGACATACGACAAAAATTTGACAATGGCGAACTCACAATTCTTACGTTATTGGACTTCTCTAAGGCATTCGACACGGTCTGCCACAGAATTCTCCTGCATAAGCTAAAAAAATATTTTGGATTCAGTAGCGATGCTGTGAAGCTGCTTGAGAGCTATTTGACAAACAGGTACCAACGGGTAATATGTGGGGATCGTGGATCCAGGTTATTACCAGTAAAATCTGGGGTTCCACAGGGTTCTATTCTTGGTCCAATTTTATTTAGTTTGTACATTAATGACATATAAAAATGCTGTCGTAAAGTATCCATTCATCTCTACGCGGATGATGCTCAGATATACCTTTCTGCCCCTCTTGGCTTAAGAGAGGATTTAGTTTGGCGATTAAATGAAGATTTAGAAGCTATATTTCAATGGTCTAAAAAGAAGAAGCTACACCTTAATGCATCCAAAACACAGGCGATCGCTATTTCACATTTTTCCTACAATATGAGTGGCATTTCTCCGATAGTTATAAATGGAAGTGTTGTGAAATATGAGAAGAATGTCAAAACTCTTTGATTTATCTTAAATAAGCATCTAACTTGTGTTGATCATGTGAATTCCTCAATTAGTAGGTTATATTATATGTTAAGGCATTTATGGAAAACGGCTTATTTTATTCGAGAAGATATAACACTTAAACTTGTATAATATCTTACCATGAATTGATATACGGTTGCCTGGATAAAGCTTCCATGAACAAATATCAACAACTGATTAATAATTGTGCCAGATATATCTATCTTAAACGGAAATATGATCATATTTTGAACTTCTCAAAAACTATTCTTGAATGCAGTTTATCAGCATTCTTTGACCGTCGTTTACTAATATTTATACATAAGATTATCTCTTCTCGTACGCCGGAATGCCTTTTTGTAAAACTTACTTTCGCACAATCATCCCGTACTTGCAATCTAATTGTACCGCATTTTAAGTATTCAGTAACATCGAGAATGTTTTTCGTTAAGGCTGTGCAGTTGTGGAATGCTTTGCCTAATAAAGTAAAGTTAGAATCAAATCCTAAGGGCTTCAAATTAGCTGTACATCGCACCCTTTGTTCTTGAACATTCTTATGTGTTTTACTTTTTCTTTTTTACTTACCTCCATGGAACATATGCTGTATGCTTTGAATGTTACTTATATTTTTGTTTCTAGCTTTTAAACTTACTTTGTACTAGTAATAAGAATAATAACAAATATGACACTGTAAAAGACTATGTCTTATATGTGTATTTTAAATAAATAAATAAATAAATAAATAAATTTGATACCCATATCGTACAAACACATTCTAGAGTCACCCCTGGTCCACCTTTATGGCGATATTTCGAAACGGCGTCCACCTATAGAACTAAGACCCACTCCCTTTAAAATACTCATTAACACCTTTCATTTGATAACCATATTGTACAAACATATTCTAAAGTCAACCCTGGTCCACCTTTATGGCGATATCTGGAAAAGGCGTCCACCTATAGAACTAAGGCCCACTCCCATTTAAAATACTCATTAACTCCTTTCGTTTGATACCCATATTGCACAAACGAATTCTAGAGTCACCCCTGTTCCACCTTTGTGGCGATATCTCGAAACGGCGACCACCTATGGAACTAAGGATTACTCCCTTTTAAAATACTCATTAACACCTTTAATTTGATACCCATATCGTACAAACGCATTAGAGACCTTTATGGCGATATCTCGAAACGGCGTCCACCTATGGAACTAAGGATTATTCCCTTTTAAAATACTCATTAACACCTTTAATTTGATACCCATATCGTACAAACGCATTCTAGAGTCAACCCTGATCCACCTTTATGGCTATGTCCCTAAATAGCGTCCACCTATAGAACTATGGCCCACTCCCTCATAAAATACTCTTTAATGCCTTTCATTTGATACACATGTCATACAAACACATTCCAGGGTTTCCCTCGGTTCATTTTCCTACATGGTTATTTTCCCTTATGTTGTCACCATAGCTCTCAACTGAGTATGTAATGTTCGGTTGCACCCGAACTTAACCTTCCTTACTTGTTTTTTACAGTCTTTTCAAAAGAAGCTTTTTCTACCTAATTGAAACAGTTCAAACAGAGCCTTGCTTTAAGGTCGAAAAAAATGTGATAAAATACATTTAAAGAATAAATTTAATATTTTTAGTTGACTGAAGTTTTCAACATCATTTATGTCCACACGGTTTCCAGTTGTGTAAGTATCTCCGCACCAAGGCTCACTTCACATGGAACCTCCCATACATAGATTTTTTCCCAAATCTTGTGTTTGATTCTTTTTTCTTTATAAAAAAAAAAAATTTTACCTATTTAACAAATTTTACAATTATTTTTGTTTTATCGGCCTATTGACAAAGGATTCCAGGTTCAAGCGCAGGTGTCAGAAACTGTTTCTATCTTCTATTCCAAAATAAAAAAAACTGCTTTTAAATTATAGAAGAATTAAAAAAAAACAGTAATTATCATAAAAATTATTGTCATAGGCCTTGAGCTCAAATCGAACCTGGAATATTTTTTTTTCTTGTTAAATAGTTTTTAATAAGAAAAAAAAAAACAATGAACAAATTTTGGTTTCTGATAAAAAAAAATGTTTTGTAACGAAAAATTGTGTTGAATAAAAAAATATATATAGACTTTTTTACTGTTAAGGTAGTTTTTTTTTTTTTAATTGGTTTTTAAGCAAATAAACTAATATTACCAATTTACAACTATTTTTTTCTTACGAAACTTTTAATAAAAAAGTATATGCTTCAAGAAGCAAATAATGTTTACAAATGTAAGAAAGTTTTTTTAGGAAGACAAGTTATTTAATCGTAGATTTTTTTTTTCAAATTTTAGTTGTATTTTTTCAATAGACAAAACACATTTTTTAGTATAAATAATTTATTGCAAATTATAGCAAGCGTTTTTTTTTTTTGTTTTCATTTTATAATTAAAAAATTGTTTATGTTATTAGTGTTTTTTTTTTTTGGAAAATATTATTTAGGAATTTTTTAGTTTACAAATTTTTAATATTGCTGAGGTCAGTCAGCTATATTTATATTGAGTACTGTGTATCTGTACATTTGACTGAATGTATATGGGGTATTACATCCCATTTCGACCAATTTTGAACCCGACCCTTTAGAATTGGCTGAAAGTTTTTCTTCTTTTTCTAGCTTACGAAAGACGTTTTTCAGAAGTTTTTCAAATTTTTTCATCCAACTCAAAAATAGTTATGAATTAAATAAAAAAAAACACCGTTTTTGTTTTCAAAATGCTATAACTTTTTCAAAAATTGACCGTTTGGGATCTTTTTTTTTTTTTTTAATTTGCTTTTAAATGTACTTTTCGGAAAAAATTCAAAAAAAATTTTTAAAGTTTTTTTTTTGTAATTTTTCAGGTTTTTGAGATTTTTCGAATTTCGCCCTTTTTTTCTCATAAAAAACTTCAATCAATTCTGCAATCATCCCCACTAATCCCGGAGTGGGCCGAGAATTTTTTTTTTTTTATTTAATTGAAAAAAAAACTTTAAAATTTTTTTTGTTTTCAAAATACTATAACATTTTCAAAAATTGACCGTTTGGGATCTTTTTTTTTTTAAATTTGTTTTTAAATGTACTTTTCGGAAAAAATTCATAAAAATTTTTTAAGTTTTTTTTTATAATTTTTCAGTTTTTCGAGATTTTTCGACTTTCGCCCTTTTTTCTCATAAAAAACTTCAATCAATTCTGCAATCATCCCCGCTAATCCCGGAGTGGGCCGAGAACTTTTTATAGCATTTTGAAAAAAACACCTTTTTTCCAAGATATTTAAAACTTATTTTGAGTTGGAAAACAGTGTTTTTTTCAAAATGCTATAAACGGCGAAAATTCGAAAAATCTCAAAAACCTGAAAAATTACAAAAAAAAAAACTTTAAAAGTTTTTCTGAATTTTTTCCGAAAAGTACATTTAAAAACAAATTTAAAAAAAAAAGATCCCAAACGGTCAATTTTTGAAAAAGTTATAGCATTTTGAAAACAAAAACGGTGTTTTTTTTTTAAATTTATAACTTTTTTTGAGTTGGATGAAAAAATTTGAAAAACTTCTGAAAAACGTCTTTCTTAAGCTAGAAAAAGAAGAAACACTTTCAGCCAATTCTAAAGGGGTCGGGTTCAAAATTGGTCGAAATGGGATGGAATACCCCATATGTATGTGTATTTATTTACCGATGCGCGTATGCAGCTTTATGAATTTATAGAAAAATCTACAATGTCGGTAACGTGCATTCGCGCAAAATATTCACATTTTGATCTGAATATTAATTTCGGCCAACCGCTTTTGGTGTATAACGCATGCTGGGAAATACAAACGTGCATACATAGATATGTATATATATCTGCGGTTGCTATGCATTTCAGTTTATTCATTTATACACACATATGTATTGTATGTATGTATACTGAACAGTCAGGCACACACAAGTGAATACACTAACACTCAGTAACTTGGTCGCTTGGTCCATATGCTAGATACTCTCATAAAATAATATACTACGCCAAATATCGTTTGTTTCCGCATTGTATTTGCATTGATATGCGCACTTTTTTTCTTCTGCTACCCCAATTCGAGCGCATAAAACAAGTCCACTTATGACTGTCGCTCATATGGCATGCAACATATGCCACAATTGCGTCGGAAATATTTTTATTTTTTATTTTTTGGTAAACTAAGATTTTTGTGTTTATTTTTATTTTATACTATATTGCTAAAGCTTTAGCATTAAATTTGTTTTTTTTTTGGTTTTGTTAATAATACTTTTCATAAAAAACGCAAAAGGTAGAAACACAGCAACAAATAAATCTGCATATGCAATAAACCAACATAAAAAATGTAAGTCACTATCAAATAATGGTAAATATTTGCTGGCAAATCTGATAAAATTTTAAAACATTGCGGGCTTTTATAAATTTCAAAAGTCACACTCGCACACAGAAGCACTCAACCATTTTAACGAAGTTGAGTGGCATAGTAAAAGTAAAAAAATTAAAACCAACCACTACACAAAATTGACTTTAAATGTATAAACTGTTACATAACGAATTTTATGCGTAAATACGAGTAAATTGCATTCAGTGCATGGCGTAAATTGATATGAATATGCAATTGAAATGCTTAAGGCGCCTACAAGTATGCAATAAGTATAATATGTTTGCATTTTTCGCTAATTAATTTTAATTCATTAAAAACTTTGTAACAAAGTTTTTGTTTAAATACATAGCTTTAAGAGCAATAGCGCTTAACAAAAAGGGGCGGTGTTGGATTCAAATATTGAGCTGTGGTTCAAAAATGTTTATAAGAAACTATTACCATCTCTGCAATGGCTCACGAGCACTTAAGGGAAAGAGATGACATACGCGCATACAATAAAGAGCACATATTACTTAGCCATATATGCACACATATGCATAGAAGTCATCAGTGAGAGCGTATACGAGCACAGATGTTATTATACATACACGTACGTAAGCAACAGCTAAGAGCACAGAAGTTATTACTCACGCATACACACGCATATACTTAGAAGAGAGAAGTGGATATGAGATACAGAAATGAGTAATAAATAGGCAACTATTCGCGAAGGCTTTTCTTGAAAAATCTAGGCCTTCGGAGAAATAGGCAAACGCTAGCTTCTCAGCTTAGTAGTAGATCAGTTGATTTTAAAAGGTTGTGAGTGCAGTACGCGCGTAATATTGTGAAGTACTATTACCATAGTAGTGTTGTAAGTAAGGAATATTTTACTATACTGTATATTTCAGTTATTTATTCGACAGTTCAGCGATTCGAACGATAACAGAAAGCGCAGAGTAATTAAGAATTTCCTCAAATTTGCAACAATAAATTTAATCAAATATTTAAAATTCTTCTGTCACGGTGTTAGAGGCTTAACTCCTCCGAAACGGCTGAACCGATTCTCATGAAATTCTGTGAACATATTAGGTAGGTCTGAGAATCGGCCAACGTCTACCTTTTTTTCGCTACGTGCCTAGGGTCTTGAGATCAAAACGTGGACCCGGGTACCCCTAGAATTTGTTTATACAATATGGATATCAAATGAAAGCTGTTGATGAGTGATATAGTACAGAATAATTTTCATACCCCAGAGTGACTAGGGTCTCAAGATGTATGCCAAAACGTGGACCCGGGTACCCCTAGAATATGTTTATACAATATGGATATCAAATAAAAGCTGTTGATGAGTGCTATAGTACACGATAATTTTCATACAACTTGGAGGCTAGGGTCTCGAGATATAACCCAAAACGTGGGCCCGGGTACCCCTAGAATGTGTTTATACAATATGGATATCAAATGAAAGCTGTTGATGAGTGCTATAGTACAGGATATAGCCCAAAACGTGGACCCGGGTACCTCTAGAATGTGTTTATACAATATGGATATCAAATAAAACCTGTTGCTGAGAGCTTTAAAGTTCATTGTGATATTCGATTTAGTCGCATCAAGCTGGCAAAACTGATAAATATGCATGCGAAGCCGAAATAAAGACAAGAATTAATAATACCCACATACATATTTACATACGTCCTATTCGATTTGCCTGAAATTTCGTATATAAGTTTGCCTATATTAGTATTTACGTTGCTTTTTTCCGGGAAGTATACCAGAGACGGACTGGGACTGGCAATGAGAGATGAAGAAGAAGGAGAAAAACTTGAGAGAAGAGAAAAGAGAGAAGGAGACTGAGAAAGAGATAGAATGAGATGAAGATGGAGATGAGGCAAAAAAGACGGAGCGAGGAGTGAATAAAAAGATTAGGAAAAAGAGTAGAGCGGTAGACGGAAAAAGCTTATTAAAATGTATGCACATAGGCCAAATTTAGGGCAGAAAAACGTCTGCCGGGTCTGCTAGTAAAAAATAGATTTTGCTTTAAAATATTTATTTTCTATTTTTTTATTAAATGTTTTGGAAAAAATTTAAACAAATTTGTAATTTTTCTTTAAACAAATGATTTTTTTTTTTTCGAAATTCTGACCGACAAATTAAAAGCTTTTAGCATTAAATATAAAAATAAAAAAAACTTTTCAACGGGAAAAAACAATTTTTTTTTTTTTTTTTTGTGAATAGAAAAAGAAAAAATATGTTTATCAGTTCTACTAATACATTATTTATTATTTATGTTGAGTTAATTTTTCTTTATAATTATTTTTTTGTTTTAACTTTTTTTGTTATTTCTTAGTAAAAAATGACTGTGAAAAAAGATTAATAAACTAAATATTTTTTTTAATATATTTTTTTTAAATTTACTCTTCTCGTATGAACTCTGAGCTCTGTTGAAGAGTTTTTACATTATATTATATTACCTGCATAATATTTCAAAGCATAGTTCAGAACCGCTCAAAACCTATGGACTATTCCGATCAAATTTTGAATAGCTGAAACTTAGATCATCTTTTAGAACGTGGTGAGTATGCAGCATGGGACAAAAGCTCGCTAGATGGCACAGTGATCTAGATATTTGGAAGTTTAGCTAAATATAGAAGTTGCAATCGATTTTAAGGTTATTTGCTGAAGAGCGAGAGATTTGAAACTTAAGCTTTAGGCCAAAACCCGTACGACACTTGATCAATTCTTTCAAAGCCGTATGAATATTACGTAAAATTTTAAGTAACTGTTGTTCAGCTAGAGACCTCAATCTTAGTTAAGACATGAATAGCTGTATTTCGTTGCTAACTATTACAATTAAAACACTAGCTAGCTTACCGAATTGCATGGAAAGCAACAATAAAAATTAATCGAGTTGAGTTGGCTAAGCGGTTTCAACTGAAGGTAATTGTCGACCATATTGATAGTGTTGTATAGTGTTGCGTATTCAAAAATAGGGTACTATAGTGAACGAGAGAATGAAATGAACATACGAATGTGCAGGTAAACAAAAATAACAAAATAACAGCGTGGCTGCAGGGTGACATACATACAAACAAACACACGCATTTCGTGTATTTTTTTTTTAATTCTCTGGTTGAGTGTCAAAAATATACTGCGCTAGAAGTAGAAATGTCATAGTAGCTAAAAAAAGTAACAATTAGCTGAGAAACTTCCACCATCTGTATTGGTTTGCCATAATGAACTGTTTAGCTAGTTGAAGCGTTTTTTTCAAGTTCGCTTGCAAAAAAAAAACAACTAATATAGAGCAAAACGGAAGAAAAAAATCACCACCTGAATCGAGAAATTTGGATAATTCATTCAAAAATAGTGCAATACAACGCGGAAACAAAAAAAAATCGTTGTGTGCCAATTTTAATCGAAACCGAAGGAATATTTTACTCAAATTTTAAAAACGCTTAGTTCAAAATCTGAATACAATGCAAAACTGAAGGAAGCAAACGTCGCTGGGTGGCACCCGAATCGAGAAATTCGGAAAATTTTTTTAAAATGGATACTCGCTGTGAGTGCAAAGTGGGGTAAAAAATCGGCTTAAAGACGTACGCAATGTGAAAGCGGTCGCCTGCTTCCTAAAATTCTTGTGTTCACTTGTCATTCCATCACAGAGCCTCGAAAACTCTCCGCATCGCTTGCAGTGCTTTTTTTTCTTCCCTAGCAGACGTAGCTGTTTTTCCTCATCTTGATCGTACGGCCTTACTTACTTACTTAATTGGCGATTAACCGTCTAAACGGTTATGGCCGTCCAACAAGGCGCGCCAGTCGCTCCTTCGCTCCGCCAACCGGCGCCAATTGGTCACACCAAGGGAGTTTAAATCGTTTTCCACCTGGTCCTTCCAACGGAGTGGGGGCCGCCCTCTACCTCTGCTCGTACGGCCACCTGCCCGAAAATCCGGCTCAGTGGGCTAATATTAAATATGAGGGGGGGGGGGGGGGGGGGGGGGGGGGGGGGGGGGGGGGTCCCCTGCCACAACAGCGTTCTTACTATGGTAAGGCCACCGTTACTGTACGCATAACACAACTAATTAAGAGTGCTGGCAGTTCTCGCTTTGCGATATCCCGCCGCCTTCCTATGATGCAGAAAAATATAGTTTCAAGCCCTCTAAACGCTTAGGCATATAGTCTGGTGCTATATCATTCGACTAAGCTCTCATACCATCGACAAGGTGCCTACCCTTTTGAAGGAATAAATATCTTAATAACTATCATTATTTGTTTGTTTGGCAAATAATATCAAAACAAATAATGAGCAAGTTTAAAATATATGTATGTTTGTATGAAAGGAAATATATCCACAAAGTGAGCTACTATTTATTTATAACTTAATGAAACCGTCAACAGCAGCTCAATCTTCAGCAAAGCAGCAAAAGTTCAACCACACAAAAAAACTTTCAACTACATAAAGTTAAATTTGGAGGGAATCCAAAGCAGCAACTACTTTTAGTGAAGATGAGCACATGTGCATATGTAAGCGTACCATATAAACATATTTACATGATAGTATTTATGCTTTCGTCAGGATTTACTTCGCCGCACAGCGTTTTATTGGCACTTTCACCCATACTTTGGGCCATTTCTTGGCGGCAACAAATTGTGGTTAGTGCAATTTGCAAAAAAAAAACGACAAATTGAAGAACAAATGCAAGATAATAAAACTAAAAAACATACAAATGAAATATCGAATAAGAAGAAATTGTTGAAAAATCATAAGCTCATTGCAACATTGACCATCAAGAGCTTAAGCTTAAGCGCAAGAGAGTGAGTCGATAAAAACTACAATTTCAAATCCATTTGTAGTAAAATGAATAAAAAAAAGTAAAACAAACTTGGCAAGCGCATATCCTGTTTGTGCTTTTGTCAAGTTCAAGGATTAACTTTTTTTGTTATAACAATTTTTTTTTTTTTTTTTGTGTGAAAAGTAAAGGAAATAATCGTAAGCATTTTGCAACAAAGTAAAAAATTCAACAGACAGAAAGCAGTCAGTTTGTTTTTGTTTTTGTTTAAAAATAATATTTTTATGTACAAAAACAGCGCCAGTTGGCAAGCGTTTCAAAACAGTACATATATGAGTTATTACTTTGCTATTTTTGGCGGCATGCACACACGAATGATGTCTCAATAAATTTAGTTATACATACATATATGTATGTACATGTGTATGTGCAGTGATGTCTTAAATAAAATAATACTCCAGTATTAGTTATTGTACGTTTTATTTGGTTTGTGCAAAAACATTTACTTTTGAAGTCAATATGTTTTCATTGTAAGCAAAAGTATCAGATTTTGTGATTTATTTGGATTTATATTTACGAACAGTATGTGGTATTTTAAAATGGTGCAACAGTGCGTATGAGCAACCTTTCACTTTAAAAAAATACTTAGGGTAGAGTTTTCACTGCATAGAGTTGAGTCAATTCCAACTTTTACGCCAGATGGTGATGTGCCGAAAACTATTGCATAATCCTTAATATGTTTTACTTAAATAATACTAAAAATTTGATCTTAGACTTTAAACAAATAAATAAGCAATCCCATATTTTTTTAATTTTTTTTAATTCAGCTACAGATTGATCAAATCTTTCAGATCTGATTTGCAGTTACATTTAAAGAACAATAGCTTACAAACGGTTATTTAAGAAAAAAAAAATTAAAAACTTACAGAGCTAACATAGTTAATTCAAATAAATTATGAATTGTATTATAGATGATGTCGAGATGTACGGGATTCCGAGCACCATAGTAGATGTTTGTTGATTTGTTTGTTAGGTTAAGTGGAAGCGCCCTAACTGCTCAGCTACAAAGTCAGATAATATGGAGTTCGGCTATGCCCTCGCACCATCTACAAGGTGCCTACTCTAGTGTGGGAAAAATGCAGTCAAGAGTATAAAAAATTTTATAAATATTTTAAAGTCAGCTATTTAATTGTTTTTAATTTGTTTGTTATAAAAACTTATTATTTATTGTAAACCATATATTTACATGTGTATTTTGTTATCTTTGTGTTAATATTTTTTGTATCTACCATTATTGGCAGTCTGTAAGACCTGTATGTTCGTAGACTGAATAAATAAATAAATAAATAAATTTCCACTGTTTTGTATATTATTAAATATGTTGACGGAATGGACGCGGTTCAGAGCAGCACTTTTTCAACATAATAATAATCCTGTTGGAACGAATGTCATTCCTAGCAGCAGATGTACAGTTAAAAAAATAAATAAGAACTTGGCGCGATTTATCTCCACTCTCCCTCTTCCCCTATATCTCTCTCTCTTTCTCTCTTCTATTTTGCATGGTGCTCCTTTTGTAATTTTTCCTAGCGTTTCGGCGGGACACCTAGGTTTCATGTTTTAAGCCTCAAAACGACAACTGAGGGACAGATAAATTTTCACTGCGAAGCTTTTCTAACAGAAATACCCTCGAAGTGTTGGAGAAACCACTTCCGAGGGACTACTCCGCTTTTTTCTAAATGAAAAAACGTATTTCTAAATTTTTATGTCGGTTTGGCCGGAACTCGAACACGGGACCGTGGTTTGGTAGGCAAAGCATGCTATTACTACGCCACGGCGTTTCATATATTTTGAATAAATGGTCGGAAGAAACACAATTCAGAGCAACACTGAATCAAATTGAATTGATTAGTTATGATGTTGGAACGAACGTGATTTGGAACAGCAGATGTACGCACAATCTAGGGTCAAATTGATGTGCAACAAACTCCCACCGAGTTAAATATAATCTGTAATAACGATTGAATTTACGAGCAAACTACGAAGCAGCTTTTCACACCAAGATAATGCGATGAACGACATAGTTGAGAGTATACGGAGTGGGAGATAACTGCTACGGTGATATGATCGGCAATTTGCCAAATCTCGTAGCAACGACGGTATCAGCACGGCAACAGTTGAGCGTCGGTATGATAGCGACGGTCATTGAAATGTATCAAAACGGCAGAAGTTGGGCGAAGTATTGTAGCGGAGGGCGGCAGCTGAATAGCAGGGGTTCGGCTTTATAGAAGTTGCTAATGGAGTTTGGGGTTATACCAACTGAGACTCATTAAACCAATCCGTGAACGAAGTGCAAGTGCAACAAAAAAGTAAGTACTAGGTGCTTACGCCACGGTGCAGTGCCGTAGCCTAAGTGAAGACTAACAGACGCCATGACAGCGCTCTTCCTCTCAGCTAGCTAGAAGGAGCAGTGGAAATGTCCTGAAAAAGACATCCACTCCCGATGTGTCATCTGCAAGGCCTGAAGGGCCAACAGCGAGTTCGTTTCTTTTACACCGCTTCTATTATGATGAATTTAAGCAATGAACTACTAATTTGGCGTGTCGGTGAATTGCCATTTATTCTGAGTCTTCATGTCACATTTGTCACGGGACAACACTGCACTGAAAACTTTAACGTTTCTTAGACTCAAAATATTTCTTTCTACATACTTTTCGACGTATGAGCCAACCTGTCTCCACTAGCGAAACTCAAGTCTTTGTAAGGGTTTGCCCACCTCAGCAGTTCTTTTGAATTGAGAATGATATGATTAGTGCCACAAAATTATTTCTTTGCCTGCACTTCCCAGACATTTCCTTTTTATACTCAGGGTGCTTTGCACACAGAGTATATTAACTTTGATGGGATAGCGGTTGGTTGTACAGGTATAAAGGAATCGAGATAGATATAGACTTCCATATATCAAAATCATCAGTGTCGAAAAAAAATTGGATTGAGCCATGTACGTCCGTCCGTCTGTCCGTTAACACGATAACTTGAGTAAATATTGAGATATCTTCACCAAATTTGGTACACGAGCTTATCTGGATATAGATCTAAATTCAATAGAAAATGAGCGAAATCGGATGATAACCACACCCACTTTTTATATATATAACATTTTCGAAAACACAAAAAACCTGATTATTTAGTAAGTAATACACCTAGAATGTTAAAATTTGACGTGTGGACTGATATTGACTCTTGATAGAAATTTGAAAAAAAAATTTAAAACGGGCGTGGCACCGCCTACTTGTGATAAAATCAATTTTACAAATATTATTAATCATAAATCAAAAATCGTTAAACCTATCGTAACAAAATTCGGCACAGAGGTTGCCTTTACAATAGGGAATGCTTTGAAGAAAAATTAACGAAATCGGTTCAGGACCACGCCCACTTTTATATAAAAGATTTTTAAAAGGGTCGTGGACGAATAAAATAAGCTATATCTTTGCAAAGAAGAGCTTTATATCAATGCTATTTCATTTCCCAAGTGGATTTATAACAATAAATAGGCAAACCTTCAAATTTTAAAAAATGACAACAATTTTCTATGTTTCGGGAGCTATAACTCGAAGAAAAATCAACGGATCGTAATAAAATTGGCTATACATATTTTCCTTACAGCAGGCAATATTTCTAGTAAAAATGGACGGGATCGGTTAAAGACCACGCCCACTTTTATATAAAAGATTTTTAAAAGGGCCGTAGACGAAAATGGTAAGCTATATCTTAGCGAAAAGAGCTTTGTATCAATAGAATTTTACTTTTCCAATTGAGCTTTGCTCGGCACCTTTTCTTTGTGCTGGCAACGTTTCTTTTTTTTTTTTTTTTGAATAGGTGGCAACCTCAAATGGCAACCCTATTCAAAAATGTCCCTATTGTAATGCGGAGTGAAATATATTTCGTTTGATACCATGCAATTTTTTTAATTTCGAATAGGTGGCAACCCTAAATGGCAACCCTACTCAAAAATGTCCCTATTGTGATACGGAGTGAAATACCTCTCGTTTGATAGCCATATGGCATATCCCATGCAATTTTTTTTAATTTCGAATAGGTGGCAACCCCAAATGGCAACCCTACTCAAACATGTCCCTATTGTAATGCGGAGTGAATTACCTTTCGTTTGATACCCATATCGGCATATCTCATGCAATTTTTTTTTAATTTCGAATAGGTGGCAACCCTAAATGGCAAACCTTCAAAAATATCCCTATTGTAATGCGGAATGAAATACCTTTCGTTTGATACCCATATCGGCATATCTCATGCAATTTTTTTCAATTTCGAATAAGTGTCAACCTTGTGAAACATTCTGAGTGGCAACACCTAGGTAGAAAGTCTTAGAAGGTGATACATTATTTCTGTGCCAAATTTGATTTAAATCGGTTGAGCCGTTCCCGATATCGTTCGGCTATACAAACAAACAATAATTGCTCGTTTAAAGTTATAAGATAACATTAAATTGGAAAACACTATTTTTGAAAATGGGTGTGGCACCGCCCCTTTTCTGACTAAGCAATTTCCTATGTTTCGGGAGCCATAACTCGGAGAAAAATTAACGGATTGTAATGAGAGTGTGTACACATATTTTTCTTATAGCAGAAAATATTTCTAGTAAAAATGGACGGCATCGGTTAAAGACCACGGCAACTTAGATATAAAACAAGTTTAAAAGGGTCGTAGACTAAAAGAATAAGTTATAACTTAGCAAAAGATAGTTTTGAATCAATGATATTTCACTTATCAAGTTTTATTGTAAGACGAAATGGGGAGAAATTTTTTTTTAAACGGGCGGTGTCACGTGTTATGTAGAAAAGTAATTTATCTGAAATGAAATGTGCAATTGGAGCTCAGTATATAATGCTCGGTTGCACCCGAACTTAGACACCTTTACTTGTTTAACCTCTTTTTTCAATTCAGTGAGCATTAGCATTTGATTTTACCAATTTACGGTTGACCTCAAGTTGATTATATCCCTCTGCCAATTAAAAGTCGACCCCTACCTACAGAGAAGAGATCATTTCAGATTCAGATTTGCTTCCAGAATGTGACCTCTGTATTACTTCAATGCTTTTCTGAACAACCAAATAAGCTCTTACATCGAATCAGCTCACTTTGAGAGTGACTAAATTGTAACAAAAAATTATGATTCGCAAACTAGGTTGATTTTGTTAAACTACATTTCTCAAACTAGCACTTCACAAAGGCTTTGTGTTTGCACTAAGCGAAGGACAAATATACATATATATCAGACACCAGCAGCTGTATCCACTATTGCGGGAAAAAACAACAGTAACTTAAAAACATAAATAAAGTAAGAGAAGGCATAAAAATCATAACTTTTGACCTTAACATGATTTTCACCCTCAAGCAAGTGGAAATGCTGCCTGGACGAGTACATATATGCATACATTTGTATATATTTCTATG
The DNA here is from genome assembly GCF_040869045.1 of Eurosta solidaginis. Taxonomy (NCBI): domain Eukaryota; kingdom Metazoa; phylum Arthropoda; class Insecta; order Diptera; family Tephritidae; genus Eurosta; species Eurosta solidaginis. Next base: position 17,474,585 of record NC_090320.1, read on the forward strand.
TAAATTTATACGCAGCTAAGTGGCTTACTTGAAATGCATATTTCTGTGAGTATAGTAATGTATGTATGTATGCGTGTATGTATGTATAGACATACAAATGTTTTCTAATTTTCTAATTTTTTATTGTTTGGCGCTTTATCCTTTTTGAAAAAGCATGTTGAGAGTTTTACTTTTCTACGCTTGCGGCAAAAGCAGAAACTAATTCTCAGACCACCATTGCGTATGTGGAACATTTTCAAGCATTCGTATGTCAAGAGCGCATGTACATTAGACTGGGTCAAAAAATATGTTGTAAAAGATCGCTACCCAATTTTTTTTTTTTTAATTTTGTAACGGGCTTGAAACATCTGTTGACCAATTTCTTGGAAGATTTTCTGCTGGATAAAAGCTGCGCACTAACACCTTTGCGACTATCTGGAAAATTGCTTCGCTTTGAGCGATGCTGAACGTGCGACTCAGAAGAGTGGCATCAAATCAGCGACTATGAAAAAATACAACAACTAATTGTATTACTATATGGAAGGCGTTCGTGAAACGTCGAAAAACGATCCTGACAACGAACTCCTCTGTTTTTAGTAGGATAAAATGAATATTTTATACCGCGGTCCCTCCGACGTAACGCTATGTTTTAGGGGCGAGATTTTTCAAACATTTTTTTTCCACTCATCTAATGCACGACTAATCGTAGCTGCCTCACACAAGGGCTATTTTTACTTTTCTTTGTAAATTGTATTTACATGCATTTGAACATTTTCATTTCTAAATTGTTCTCGGTGCTTAAAACTAGATTTCTACATTTGCTTGTTGGCCTTATTCAAGCTCAAATAAATTTTATATTACGAAACTTTTAATGTTTTGTAAAAAATCACAAATCATACTACTTTGTATGTACATCAGCGCCTTAAGATATGCAATACAAAATGGTCGCACAGTTCGAGTTTCAAAGCGGATTTAAGGTTTATGCGAAAAATATAATTCAAGCAAAAAAGGTTAAGAAAAACATTCCTACCAATGCAATTTAAGGCTTTTTTCGCCTGCTAGCAAAGCAGACAGATTTTCTATTTAAAAAACAACAAAAAAAAAAAAAAACAAAAAAAAAAAAAAAAAATAGAAAATAAACCATATCTCTAAGAACAGTAAATAACTTGATAAAATTTTAAAAGTTTGCTTCAAAAAATTTGCAAACATAATACCAGTGCTGATATATGACTTACTTCTCTTAAATCATCTTAAACAATTTTGCAGCATTTTATATATATATATGTATGTATGTGTGTATGTGCGGAGGCTACTTGTATCTCATGTATGCAAGTAGCAGTTGCCAGTGAGATGTGCAGCAGAACGTTTGTAGTATTAATGTCTACACTTGACCATGTTTTCATTGCATGAGAGTTGTGACCTGTTCGCTTAGGTCAAAATACACAGAAATATATATAGATATGTGTGTATGTGTATTTTTTGCTTTTATAAGCATATCTCATACTGCTACTATTTTTTATGAAAGTTCACCTATTTCTTGAGGCGGTTTAAATTTTATCACAATTGGATTTTCTGAATAACTTTTTTACTATGCCAATGATATTAGTTTCAAATATAAGAAGCTAATAGAAATACATATACATAAGTATATACAATTATTTATGCACTGAAAAAAGTTCAGACTGAGAAATGAGCTATACCTTTTCGTAAGGTTTATGGTTTGACAACTAGTGTCCTTGCATATCGTTGGGTGTCAAATTTCATGTTTGCAGTTAAGGAAGATATTGATCAAGGATCGGAAGAAGTAGCTCCCATGAGGGTATCCGTGAGTTGTCACTTTTGATTCGGTTGCTGCTCGTTTCTTCAACTTGTCTATCGCCATCTGCAACACACAGCTAATGATCGTTAATCGTAGTATTTATAGCGAAATACTTTGTTAGCACTTTCTTCTCTTCCCCTTGTGAATACCAGAGGGAAGTAGAAGTGAGCTTTGATAGCTATGGCAACCACCTAGCAACTGCGTATGTAAATTAGCAAGGTATCGAACAAACTATACAGAAAATAATAACTCTTGTGACTTTAATTTCATCAGAGCGGCAATCGCAGTTGTGTTATCCCAAAATTTTACTTTGTGGATGAACCTCGTTAATTTTCCATATCATAGACTTTTTCGCTGGTGCCGAGCTTAACCGAAATCATAGCGCCTGAGCATGAGACTAAATGGTATGGCTGGCGCTAGGTTAATGAATAAAAGAATTCAACCCCTAAATCTAGGCTGTTATACGAAACGGGCCTATTTCATGACAAGCAGCTAGTGGTATATTCGACTGTATTAAAATTGAGCTTTTCCCATGTCGAACGCTGCTGTCGCAATGACGATAGAACGACCTAGATGTCCCTCTCAAAAGTTCTTAGCTAAGATAAATATAAAATAGATTACAGGCCATGGAAATAAAAGCATTCAAGGTGACCTACTTACTTATTCGGGGGTCACGTGTAATAAGTAAGTTTGTTGAGGGAACGGTAACTGATGAGCTTGATTAAAGAAAAAGAAGGTATAAAACAGGAATAAGTATTGGCGTTTCGAAGCAATGGCCTATCCGAAGGACCGGAAGGGCTCAACAGAAGCTGGAAGTGGATAAAGGCAGTTCGCTGCAGAAAATTTAAATCGGTTCAATTATCGACTCTGCAACCCGTTTGATGAGAAAAAGAACATCAAACGGAAGAAAAGAGCAGTGATCAGTTTTAGGTGAGAAGGAGAAGGTTAACGACCTAGTCCAAAGCTATTCACAACGTCGAGGCATGAGCTACTAATTATGCCTTAACTTTAAGGATTTGAACTACTCAGTCAAGCTAGCGAGGTAGCGGGGTAGCGCTGGGACTTCGGCGTTCTGTGAGAATGAATAACAATCAGTGATCGCATCAAGCTTTAGGTGCAGATTTCTACCGAAAGGTCGTGTGCTTCGCTTTGGCACAACTTCGATCTGGATGCTGTCGAAGGTTAAACTTTCGCATATCTAGAATCAAAGCTGACCTACGCAATATATGGCCTGCATGCATGTATTGTTTTCTCACATGACACCAACGGAGCAATCTGTAAGCGCTCCTGTTGGATGGCGCGAAACACTGCTACGAGTATAAGAAGAGGATTGATAGAGATAGAGAGCTGATTTCTATGGAACCATATGCCAGAGCATAGGTTTCATGTGTGGAGAGGAATTCCGATTCCCTGCTATTGCTACAGTTCCCGAATATACTAGTACGTGATATAAATGTCCAAACTTCGCATATCTCGGCCTACATAGGAGGGACATCCTTCCAAAAAAACAATAGAGCGGAAAAAAATTGAACACATAGTTCAAGAAACGGTTTTTGTTGCATAATTGGTATTCATGGACAACAATCGTAACACAGTTCTGCATTAAGGAAATCGAAAAGGACATTAAAAGCAATATCGCGTTTTCCCACAGCCAGATATGTTCAATAAAGTCCTTACATATTCAAATAAATCCACTTTTATCAACATTGAGAGGAAACTGTAGGCTCATGGTTGAACGTACTTACAGGACACTGCCCTCTGGCGTTACTTACCTATAAATTGGGCTTCGTCATTTATAGGGAATTGCAGGAGGAAACGATTGAGCATATACTTGTTTGTGCCGGTACTTACGAAGAAGCCAGCTGCTTTACCCAAAATCATGGTTCTTGATGGTTACACACGGCCGGTCAACTCTACCTATTCCTAACAATCTCAACAAAAAAAATAATTGAATTTATATGCAAAATTTATATGCGACTCAGAAAAAGAAGTCCCGAGGATAAAAATCCTAACACGCTGGAAGTGGGCGAAGTCGAAAAGGCCTCAGAAACCTAGGGAAAAAAGACAGGTGGAGGTAGCCGACGTCACCACGAAGGTGTTAGAAGATCACCAACAGCCAGATGGTGCTGTGAGTCGCACAGAGGAATACCCGGCACAACAGTTACTAGAGGCTGAAGGGGGCTTCGAACACTCTAAACCAAAAGGGCAAGGGGCAGGACGACGACGACACGGCGAAAGTGTTGTAGGGGGACAAACAGCCCAATGGTGCTGCGAGTCCTACAGATAAACCTCCAACACAGTAAAGTGGGCGAACACGGCGAAGGTGTTGTAGGGGGACAAACAGCCCAATGGTGCTGCGAGTCCTACAGATAAACCTCCAACACAGTAAAGTGGGGTCGAGCGAACTCCTCCTAACCATTGAGGAGGGTTCGTTTGACGTGGCGCTGATCCAGGAGCCGTGGCTCTCATCGGGAGGAAAGGTTTCTGGACTTAGCGCAGCAAGTGGCTTAAAGCAGCAAGTGGCTTAAATCCTAGGAAGCTTCTAGTATTTGCCAAGAGGACGGAGTTATTTTCTAACATAGGTCCTGGTTTTTGATAGGGTTTTTCAGCTTGGTCGTTAAAACAAACTTCTGGTAACACTACGGACTTATTCAGTCTATGTGAGGTCCTTATGGACCAGCCAGTTCAACCTAACCTAACCTATACTAAGAAAAGCCATTTTTGGAAAATCTGCAGAGAAATGTCCCTAAAAACCACTCTTATACAGGTCAGACTGTTTTCGAAAGGTCTCTGAGATTGATCATTTTTGAAACGGCAGTCTGGTTTAGGCGAGGTCTTATCTAGTCGTGGATATACAGCGAGCAGTGGTAATTTTTTTTTTTTTTCAAATTTCGTTACTGAAATTCTTTTTATTTTCGATATTTTAAGAAAAATTATATGAATTTTGCAGGTGTGAAACATGATCCCGACTTACAAAATCCCGAAACACATCATCCCGACACGACCAAATCCCGTCAGTTCATAATACCGAAATGACCAAATCCCGACACAACCAAATCCCGACCATTCAACACCCCAACGCGACCAAATCCCGACATAGAATACAGACAAAAAAACAAAAAAATGTAAATTGGGAATACATACATGATGTCATAAAAAATACACATCTTAGCTACAAAATTTTTATTTTTTAAACGGTTTTATTTAGGTTGACTCTGTATAGCGGCCGGCCGATCGGCCGACACGAATTTTGTAATTAAAATTTCAGTATCTTCCCTATAAGTTACAAGCTTGAAACTTGGAATATAGTTCGGATCCCGATGACAATGCAATTATAAGAAAAAAACTCCGATAGGTGGCGCATGGATCGAAATATTCAAAAAAATCGTATTTGTGGTCCGATTTGGCTCATATTTGGAACACATAATACATACATGACTAGAAAGTGACCTATGAAAAATCGCCGCTAGGTGGCGCAAATATCGAGATATTCAAAAAATCGTATTTGTTATCCGATTTTGCTCATATTTGGAACACATAATAAATGCAAGCATAGAAAGCCACATGTGACAAAAATCGCCGCCAGGTGGCGCAAGGATCGAGATATTCCAAAAATCGTATTTGTTGTCCGATTTTGCTCATATTTGGAACAAATATTACATACACTCCGGTAGAAGTGACATCTAAATATTTTGGAGTTCGAGGAGGGACAAGCATACGTGGCGCTGAGTCGAGTAAAGTTTTTGGAAGGATTATATATTGAGGACTTAGATTGTAACAAATTGTCAGGAAAGAGTCCTTGTAATAATTTTTAATTTGTTTTCGAGAACGTTTAAAATTTTCTTTCATAAAGAACAGACTAGACAATGTAAAGAACTCATATCAGCTATTTCTCTTTCTCTTCTATTTCGTAAATTATTATTTTAGCCTATTTTAATATTCAACACAACACAATTTTGTCAAGCTTACGGCCGTCTCTTTACCCTTTCTCTATATTCTCATACAGTGAAAAAAATTTGCTTTATTTAATATCAATGATCTATGTACTCCTTCAAAGTTTTAGCGCACCACGAGACCACCATACATGTAACCAATTTGCATTGATAAATTTTTCAATGATAGCAAAAACACAAACAACAATTTCACAGGTGAATAAGTTTGTAAGCGAAACTTTAACAACAAATCGCTTTGGGGCGTTTTTTGGTTAACTGAAAACAAAATCTCACATCAATTTAGCGAAACATTCAAAAACTACAACAACAAAAATTTGTTCCCAAATTATTAAATAAATTAGAACAACAAGCAAAAAATGTTAACTAAAAATTTATGTTAAAAACGTTGTATTGTGAAAAACTTTTAAAATAAAGTAATTTTGTACAATGCCTTAAAAAAATTGTGTATGCCATAAAATAATTTAAGCAACAACACATGCAAATATGGACATTTACTTTCAATACTCATATCAACACTACCACAAAACCACTTAATAATGAAGGTAAAAAAAAGAATTTTTTAAAACTTTCATAATTTATTTACCAAAAAATTGGATTTTGTTTATGAACAAATTCAAACACTCAATAGAGCCGCAAACAATTCTGAAGCAACAACAACAAGAGCAGCAACCGCAGCAGCATAGCCACTAATGCAACACTTTAAGCTATTATAAAAACAAAAACAATTAAATGCACGCGGCCAATTGAATATACGAAACTATGTAGTACAAACAACAACACTTTGCTTCAGGCGTTTACCAGTTTACCAATGTGAAAAGGATAAAACAAAACTACTACAACAAAAACAGCAGCTGAAAAAGTGAATCAAACGAACTATGATGGATGAATGAATTCAATGTACTTGTACGATGAGCAAACTTATACATGCACATATTTTTGCATCATATTTGTTGTTGTTGGACGTGTAATGAAGTTGATTGGCTTGTTGCAAGGCATGTCAGGGCCGTTTGTTGGGCAATTTATTCAATTTCGACAAGTTTGTGTATTTTACAAGTACCTGCGGCGAAATTTTTAGTTTTTTCCATATTTTTCACGGTATAATGGACCGTGACGTAAGAAAATTGTATGACCTTTTGAGTGATAAAGAGAGAGTTCATAGGAACAGTTATGGCACATCCTGTAATAAAAAGGGCATGTTTCGAAGGAAGTTTAAAGATTTGCAGTATGAATTCTGCCCAGATATGATATATGTAAATCTAATATGCTAAATAGAATTTCATCCTTTCTTGGCTGCCAGTTTGAAGCCACCCTACCTAAGAATAAATTTCAAAAACTTCCTATCTCAGGATTTGCTTCTTAAAAAACCTACCTTATGTTGAATTTATGCTCAGATAGGGCCTTTTTAAAGCGAATTCTGAGCAAGTTTAGGTATTCCGAATACGGCGTTTTCAAAAAGTTTTCTGAGATAGCACTTTTTGATGCAGCAGCCGAGATAGGGTGATTTTTCATCCATCGGTCGTAAAGTAATAACTCCGACATATTCTTGAAAAGTTTAGAAAAATGGGACGTCTCTATTTAGGCTGCACGCTTTAAGGGGAATATAGCTGGGAGTTGGTTGGCTTATAATGGTCGCTCCTCAGTTTAAGAAAGATGCAGATTTAGATAAATTTGCACATTGTGGTACCATTGGAATGAGCTGTAACCCTGTCTGCCATCAAGGTGCCAAAAACTGAACTATATCCTCAAACCGAACGCAAATTGGCCACGATTTCGTAATGCCTACTCAACCATTTATGAAGAATTAGTATTCGCAAGAGCAGGGATGTATTAAACGCTTTTGACAACTCCTCTGGAACTACGACAAAAGACTTTAGTTTTAGAGTTGGAAATTATTCCTCTTTTTTTGACTTTGTCATAGCCACTGAACGATCACACAAAATTCGCAATGGCAGCTTGGAAGACATCGCCTCGACTGACTTTAGATGTTAACTGTCTCCTGCGATATAAAGAACCAACAAGCCAGTGGCTTGTGCTACAACTTAGTAGATTATGTATTCGGTATGGCAGCGGCTGACTGGTGCCGGTCAGTCAGATTGTAGCGACTGGTGAATGAAACTATTTCGGCCATTACAGCATCCAGTTTGAGCCGCTTTTGTGTGCGCAGTTCTCCCCGAGCTTCAATGTGGCTTAACGTTTGAATTTGTTTTCAAACCAAAGACTTTACAACCAATTTGTTTTAGTTTTAGAAGTAAGGTAGTCTATCCCCTCTAAATTCAACAGTAGAATAGCGGAGCCCTTACATGGTGTTTCCCTGGGGAAAGTGTTATAGATGTGCCTGCTAGATTTTATTCTAGGGTCTTCTTGTTATTACTTCACAGAGTCCCCAGATGTATGCTGAATCCTTCACCATATGTGAAAGGAAGCCAATTATGGACTGTGGTGGCAGATTGTTTCTAAATTGCCTAAAAGTAGGTAGTTTATGAATTAATCATTTATAGCTAGATGTTAGAAAGATTGCTATGTATAGTGATTCTATTATCGGCTTCGTTGTCTCTTTTACTCTTTGGGTAAGGTATCAAGCCAACACTATGACTCTCATTTGCACTGAGGGAACGCTAACAATCGCAACTTCACCCTTGAAAATCGTGCCTGTTAATCTTTCTAGCTCCCATTTTTAACGGATGCGCTAAGGTTATACCGTTAGGTTAAAGGCCGTTCTAAAAGAAGGGAGAGAGCTTAGAGGAGAATCTTGTCGGCTAGATCTTCTCTCCTCATTGGCTTTGATGTCACCAAACAATATTACGATGACGTGACGAGGGTAGCGATGGTATATAGTCTCGAATATGTCGGTTTCCTCTGTCTGGACGCAAACTAACGATGTATTAACTAATCTTGATTGGTTCTGTGTCATGTGAAGCTTAGCACTTAGTGGTACCACTCATACCACCAGAAAGAGAACGGTCTCACAAAACGGCTTCTATATTTGCGGTTTCTCGAGGCAGTACTGGGATTAGTTGCATTTGAGGTGCTCGCGGTGCGAAGAGTGCACAACATAGAAGGATATAGTCAGTATTGATTATCCGCACTTACTCATACATAACATATCTATACGACTATTCTAGAAAGCAGTTTTACTATGAATCGCCGAAACTTGTTTATCCACCTTTGGTACGCCTAAAAATATGCAATGATGCAAAATATGTAAGGATGCTCTGTAGAAGCCTTTAGCTAAATAAATTTAAGTAAAACTCAACTGTACAACAATAAAAAACAAGTACAACTCAATCGGAAAAAACAACAAAAAATTTACCGGTCATAAAGTCGCTGTTGCAGCGCGAAACATATCGGCACACTGTGGACGCTGACAGGAATGACAGCGCGAAACAGAGTTGTGGTCGTATTTGTTTTTGTTGCTGTTTATATTGTTGTCACTTTTTAACAAGCATAAAAATGCATAAAACTATTTGGCAGTTTTTGTCAAGCGTGAATACCTGTCGGACAAGTTGAAGTATAAAATACAAAAAAAAAAAAACAAAAAAATGCTGGGTGATGCACAAAAGCAACAGAAGCGCAAAAGTATGACAGCACTTCCGACATTTGACTTCAGAGCGAGAGTTTGACTAAAGAGCTTTCCAAAAGCTTTGCACATTTATGTATTTTGCAACTTTTTTAAGCCAACATTTGTTGAGTTTAAGTTGTTTATTTCGTGGCATACTTTTAGGCGCTTATATTAACCAATTTATAGTGTGGGTAGAAGTTTTAGCAAATAAGCGAAGTTTTATTTTTAATTATTATTATTAAGGAGATGAGTATAGAAAAAGTCGAAGAGAGCGCGAAAAAGCAGAAAATGGAACAAAATGCGAATAATAAAATGAAAAAGGATTAAGTATAAATAATTTTAATTCACTCAAAAGAAAAAGCTAAAAAATACAAAAAAAAGCATTAAAATCAACTCATCAAAGGGCACTGTTGAAGAAATTTGAGCATTGCGCTTGTCGAAGCGGAAATGTAAATATGCCCAGCGGGAATGGCGTCAGCGTTAACGCGCTACACAAAACTCGTACGACACTGTTCTGCCTTCAATACATTTATACGGAAACATAGCCTTACACCCACACCTACACAGTACATATTTGCACCCACCATACTTGCGCCTCGACCTTTAACCCGTCAGCTTGCAACAAAAAGAAACAGGAAAAAAGCACTTCAACTCGCTTCGTTGCATCCAAATGTATGCTATTATTTTGTAATTAAAATGCAAAAATGGCCCGCCGGTAAATTTAAACCGAAAATTAATTAAAATCTTTAGAGTTTGTCATTTTACAATAAAGTGAGTATTTTTAGAAGCGAATGACAGAGTGCATAGAAGCTTATGTTGGAAAAGACAAAGTGAGAGGAAGCAAAATAAATGCTTAGTGGCTTTATTAGAGATAGGAGAAACGCTATTGCCATTTTCGCTTCTTTAGCTTGTTGTACATTATATAAAGTCTTTTGTTGTTGTATTAGTATTTTTCGCGAATGCATATAGTATGAGTATACTCAACAGCTTTTTTGCAACAAAGACCTTAGCACCAAGTAGGCGCAAATATTTTTGTTATGCATTTTGGATGACAATTATTTAGACAACTGTGCCGAAATTTCCGCAACTTCATTTTCTACGAAAATTTCATACAAACGCCTAAAGGTATACAGTGAATAAGATGTGTGAGAAAAAGAAGAAAGCAAACGATTTTGGATGCATAAAGAACCGCAAATGTAGATAACTTAAACTACTTATTGAGCATTATTAGTTGCTGCTTAGATGTTCAAGGCAAGTGAAATATGCTTGTAGTAATATTTAGCAGCGCCTAATTGTATGCAATAAGCTGACTTATTTTCTGAAGCGAACGAATTCTATTTTTCTAAGCGAAAACATGCATGGAAAGAAATCTTTTTTCATACAACGCAATTTAAATTTTTTTTATCCTACTAAGCGGGTGGATACCAAAAACGGATATAGTTCGTCGACTGAATCTTCATCTGAAGCAGTTCAAGTCTTCACCCGTTTGTATACTCGGTGCAGTTCCCTTGATCTTCTTAGGTGGTAGCTCAGCTTCAAGCAAAAGTCTGCAAGGAATATCTTGTAAATGATGGATATGAAAGAGGCGCCAAAGAAAACCGCAACGAGAAACCATTTCACGAAAGAGAGCGCAAAACGGCCCTATGCAGCGTAAATCCTTGAAAAGCCCCACGGCCTGACGGAATACCTTCGAGGGCGATTAGCTCGGCTGCAAATATCTGCTGTGAACATATAGTGTTCCCACCAGATGGAAGACAGCAAGGGAGACCCCAACTCTCCATCGTCTTTCCGCCTACTAGGTATGCTCGACACCGGAGGAAATCTTACGGATATTCTCCAGAAGCGCCGCCTCACGATATCAATAAGGACGGGGAGAACTGTCTAATCGACGTTGTGGCTTCCGGAGAGGTCACTCTACAATTGACATCATTACGGAAGCGATAAACGCATTGAAGAAAGCTAGGGCAGCATCCCAGCGAGACGTAAAGAAAGGTTTTAATTCTGTACTCCCTCTGTAATTCTGAGGACTGTCTTAGAGACCGGTATCTAATGAACGAAATAACCCCAACAGGCGGATCAGCCCAGTGTTCGGTACTAGCCCTAATCTCTGGAACATAACTGACGATAGTATTCTTCGATCATATATGTCAGAAAGTACATTCCCCTCTTTGCTTTCGTATGCGCCGTGGCAGCTGTTATAACAGATCAATAGGGGACGGGGAGGACTGTCTCATCGACATCGTGACTTCCGGACGTCACTCTACAATTGACACCATTGCGGAAGTAATAAACGCATTGAAGAAAGATAGGACAGCGTCACAGCGAGATTAGCTCAGTGTTCGGTACTAGCCCCAATCTCGGGAGCATTACTGATCATACATCCCAGAAAGTATATTCCACTCTTTACTTTCATGTACGATGTGGCAGCTGTTATAACAGCTGCGATATGGCACAGTATAAACTAAACTCGTTAATGCGCAGTGTGAATTGACGGGTGACTAATCCGGCCTTCAGCTGACAATATTACCAACGGACAACGTCAACCCTATGAAAACGCGAATCTCAACTTGCATGAACGAAGTGCCTGAGGGTAAAGTTAGACAGTTGGCTCACGTTTCCGCCCTGCAGAAGGGCTGCGTATATAGTAGAGAATCTGCGTCGATTAATGATAACTACAGGCAGTTCAAAGCTATGTACAAGGAAGCTGCCTACATCAACCTCGAATTTAAACTCCTATAAAAACAATATATAAATACTTGGCGCCGTTTACCTACAAGGAGATTTATGACGAGCTTGCTCTCCAATTAGCGTATACACTTGAAACCCCGAAAGCGCGGAGCCGCCCTCACATCGGTACCACGGAAAGCGTCGCTGCGAAAAGCTTCGACTTACCGCAAGCTCTCAGCAGAAGCTGTCCTGATCGCTAAGCAGAATCGTACCTATATATCTTCTTGCTTGGAAAAAAAGCGGTCAACGGCAGCGGATCGGAGGTAATTAAACATATTGTTGCCATACAGGCGCGATAAAAATCGATTTTAACCTGGCAACTGTGGAGCAGCATCACCGCATAAAAATGTACCAGGGAACTAGTCCCTGAACTGAACTCAAGATTGAACAGACCACACAAAATGATTGGATTTGGCTTCTCCTAACTTCTAAACGGACACGGTTAGGTCCGTAAATGTATCCACAGAATGGGTAAGGTTGAAAACCGAACGGCCTGTACTGCGGGATATAAGGTGATGTGCTCCACACCTTCTTCGAATGCAACTACTTCGCACAGCAGCGAAAGAGGGTAGAATAGCTACCACGGGCAGTGTTGCCGAAGCAACGTATGAGATACGGTCAGTTCGTATATGTGACGCATACTTCTCGCGAAATGCAAATATGTTTCCATAGCCTGTTAGCATGATAGTAGCCATGGAACTCATGTAGCGCGCACCTATACCCGCTAATATACTATGCTAATAGCTCCTGTTAGGGGGGAATTAAAAATATCACGAGGAAGACAATCGAAGAATTCCAGAAAACTAACCACAATATACAAAACTGTCCATTTTTGTCAACTAACAAGTTTATGATGAGTAGCTGACATATTACAGAGGTTCTGGCGCAAGTTTGCAACCTTTTTCATTTTCAACTTAGTACAACGCTAGCCAACTTTGAACAAAGAACTTGCATCTGGCACTTCAAGCTAAACTACAAATTACTTTAGCTCTCTATCTAGAGAAAGGTTCCCTTCAGCTTATTAAAAAGTATTCATCACTGTATGAAATGCGAGACCCTGCAAAAAAAAATTTTACGTTGATTGACCACAAAGTGTGCGTTTTGATCCTTTAACTTTATCACAACGAAATACAGCAACACAAACTACCATAAAACCATTGCCACCAATTTAAAATGTCATCACCATTGCCGGCTCGGTGACCTCTTTTTTCAATGAACGCAGGCAATCAAATACACCACTTGAGCATGAAGTGTTTAAGTTTTTTTTAAAGAGCAGCTTTTTTCCAGAAAAGAGCTTAATATATCTTTTACTTTTTTTATTAACTCTCCATAATATTCACACAAATATAACACAACAAAACCAAAACAAACAAACCGATACCGCCACGAAACATCAATTGGTCAGCGTTGTGCTATCGATTGTGTACGCGGTCATTAACGAGTTTTATAGCAGGAATTTAAACTGTATGAAATGCAAAAAGGACGTAGACCGGAAAAAGAAGAAGAAGAAGCAAACAAAAAAGTAAACAGCGTATCAAAGATACTTTTAAATATTAAACAACCAACAACTACCACATAAATTCTTACACATCTCTCGTACTCGTACAAAACACGCTCGTATAAATCAGCTTATATGCGTTGAAGTATAATCGGCCAAGCGTTTATCAGCATTCACGTGAACGGCAATGAAATGAAAGCTGATGCAGGAAATAAAGCACCACTCATACAAGAATACATTAATTTGCTTTATGGCACTTTTTTTGTGGTGTGTAGGCATTTAAAATAAATGAAGTAGCCACTCATATGGGCAGCGTTCATATGAAGATAGCATGACTGCAGTAAGGTACTATGTTAGTCATAACAGTAACTACCTTTTAACTAGTCTTCACATATGCTCAATGCAAGTACAAAGCTATGAAGAAGACTGGAGCATGCAAAACATTAACCAACAAAGCCTTTTAGTCCCAATTTAGCTAGAGCTTAGTATTTCTTAAGCAATGACTGTAAGATACATGCCCTGAAGTCAATTTATTCTGGCGATTTCTATATGTTCTTCTGAGTGATCGCTCCAAACTATTTTCAACGAATTTTCGCAGGCAGAAGGATTAGTTAATTAAAACTAAGCTCTCTGAGTTTTAGCAGTATACGCACATAGAAAATGGCCAGGTCTACTTATTCCATTCGATGCATACAGCTTACTACTTTCGGTTGCTGGCGTTCAAGTATCTTCTAGACGGCCAGTGTACATTCATCAATTGTGAGCAAGGTGACAAGCTCGCAAAACTTATTCGACATAGTAGGTTTAAAAGCTGAGCTGAGGATGTTGTCACCTATAGATGCCTGCTTTCCGATACTCGGAATTTTCGCTTGTGTTCTAGAAGAAATCGTAAGCTCTATATAAAGCTGCCAATGCTGCGACTGCTGTGTCGAGAAGCAGTCGAACTTTACGAGCTTTTTTTGATCCGGCAAACTGGCGATAGGCCGAGCTCTCGGTTTCTTGCGTTTCAAAGTTCCTGCTGGTTGTTCAAGAAGAAATCGCAAGCTCTACAAAAGTTACTGTCAATACAGCAACTTAATTGCATGTCAAGAAGCTAAAGAACTTTATGAGTATTTCGAGAATCTTGGGAGAAAACGAGTTCTCGGGTCACTAAATTCTCGCATGCGTTCGGGAAGAAGTTTGTGGAAGTTGCCTTAAAATCGATCTCCGTATAATCATAAAGTTTTACACTGAAATTAATGCACAAACAATAAGACTATTTGAATTGTGAAAGCTAGCTGGGACTGGCCGTTAACAACAAGTTGTTTTGCCTACTGGGATATGTACCCACACATCAACACTTGACATTAAGGTTGTTTATGTATGGGCAGTTATGGTCGATATAAAATGAAAATTAAAAAGCATGTCAAGTGTTTCTTTTGAATGGAGTTTGCAATGCAAATGTAGTTCGATAGAGTTTTCTGAGTTTTAAATTTCTGATGATGTTTAGGAGATCGTGAGATCGGAGAAAATGAAACCCCTATTGAAACAATTATCTTGCCTTCACAATGAAATGATCCATACACCTCTGTTATATAGCACTTTTTCAAAATACTTCAAACTACTTACAAGATTAAATTCATCTCTATAAGCCAAGGAATAGCAAATATTGAAATTTGTATTTACAGCAGCGAACACAAAAATAGCAGTGACATTTTTTATTCAAATTTCGTTAGTTTAGTTCTTTTTTATTTTCGACATTTAAAAAAAATTGTATAAGTTTTGTAACTGAGCCATTGCAAATCAATCACAAAAACGTTTTCGAAAAAGTTCGGAAATTGGAGAATATTTTACGCGAATTACGACCTTTTTATTTGGGGTATTCTGAACTGTTTTGTAATATGCAGTGTTAGAGCCGAAGTTATTTCAGTCTAACGAAGTACAAGTTTTAGGTCTCTCAAAATTCGCACTAATTTTTTTAATTTTTTCTTCTGCAGAGTGTTTTAGATTTTCCTTCATACAAAGTGTGAGATTTTTTTAATATGGAAGAAAAGCTGAAAAAACCTTCGAAAAAAAATCTTAAAAATAAATGCGAATTTTGAGATAATTGTATAACTTGTACTTTGTGACTTTTAAAACGCAAGATTGCACACAAAAAAATTTAGATAACTCCAAATAAAAATTTCGAAGTTTTCGTAAAGGTTTTTGATTTTTCAATTTTTTCGAAAACGCTTTTTGAATTGGTTTGCATGGTCTCAGTAACAAATCTCATAAAGTTTTTTCTTAAAATAAGTTAAAAAAAAAAGTGGAAAACTTCAAATAACAAATTCAAACTTTTCCTAGCTGTCTCAAATTTGCAAATTTTTTCGAAAACGATTTTTAGATTGATTTGAACAGTTTTAGTTACAAATTTAGTAGAAGTTTTTTCCTGAAATATCGAAAATAGAAAGAAGAATCTAATAGACAAAATTTTGAAAAAAATCGCCACTGCTACTTTTCTTTTCGCAGCTGTACATACATGAATGGTTAATGCCAAAATCGTTGTAAGCCTGAACGGTACAAAACTCATAGAAGTTTTTACATACAATAAGTTAAAAAAAAATAATTGGAAAACTCCAAACTCGAAATTACCACGAGCTTTCAAATTTTTTCGAAAACGCTTTTGAAATTGGCTTGCATTGTATCAGTTATAAAATTCTAAGCATTTTAATATAAAAATAAGTTAAAAAAAAAACTTTTGAAAATGCAAATAAAAGTTCGAAAATTTCGTGAACTTTTCTTAAATTTTCCAATTTTTTCGAAAACGTTTTTGAGACTGGTTTGCATAGTTTCAGCTACAAAATTTATAGACGTTGTTTCCGGAAATATCGCAAGTTAGAAGAAAAGGAGAATTTAATTGACAACATTTTTTAAAAAATCGCCACTGCTACTTTTTCTTTTCGCTGCTGTACATATATGAATGGCTAATGCTAAAATCATTGTAGGCATCAATCCAAATATTACAGAGACGGAATAAATAAAACTTTATTATGAAAATGACAAACTATGATTTAGAATGGAAAATAGGCATAGGTATTGGCATGATTGATATTTGAGCAGTGAAAATTTCGCATCAAAATTTCGTATATATTTCCCAATAGGAAACCCAAAATATTATGGAAAGGCAAAAATCGAATGATAACGGTATTTATTTGAAGCTTAAACTGTAATTCTTTCTTTCTATTTTTAGCCAGGTACACATTTATAGATACCATAAATTTATTCAGAAATTTGCTACAATAGCAAATAACTTTGATATGTATAAAAAATTCATATTAATATTTCGCATATGAAAAGTAACCGAAAATTCCTATTTTTTCTGCATAATCATTTTGTGTCCTTTCTACTTTTTCTACGAACTCAATCAAGTTTTTTCGTTATTTTTTCTGACAGACAGCAACGGAAACGTTACATAAATTAACAGGATATGAAACAGCCTCAAATGAAAAGCATAAATACTGTACTTATTATTGTTGATTACACACACGCACATAATCACATATAACCCAGCAAACATTTGGACTCATAAAAGTTTCAGTAAAGTGTACTAAGTCGGAGCACTTACGCATTTTATGAGCTCATTTAGGAGTCTGAATAGTATAGTAGAATGTATTTCCCTTCTTGCGATGTTCGACCGATATGAGCACAATTTCATATATCATATGAGCTTAAATAGGAATCCGAATGGACACCTAATATGCTCGTAAGTAGCGCATATGTTGCCTCTTATATGTATGACTCCACTAAGAGTCTTTCCGGTGTCATTTTTTGATGCTTATATTAGATTTATTTAGCTCATTTAAGGCGGATTTTGGATACATATCCGAAGGCAGAATGTTAAGGAGGAAACTCTAAAAGAACATATATCTTTACACAACGAACATAACCGTCTTTATCATTAAACAATTAATCTTAAAACAGTTGCCCTTAATCGGTCGAAAAAGGGCTAATTACTATGCTAAACAGAAAGAAATATCGTTTAGATCTCTTTGGTATATGCAATCAAATAAAATTTGTAATCCTAATAAAATAAAAGTCAAGAAAAATATGAATTTTTGATTCGATGCAGCTTTGTTGAATATATATACAGCATCGGCATATGACTCATAAGTTACATCATATACGAGTCTTTTAAGAGTCTTTTAAGATTGTATATTTCTATAATTTTTTAAACTCTATTTCTCACAAATATTGTATACCTATTGAACTCTCAACTACGAGCGCTCAGAAAACATGTGAGGGGATTTTCGACATGCTTATAATTTAGGAATCCGATATGAGTCCGAAATATGTGAAAAATTGAGCCTGAGGGTCTCTTATGACTCCGATATGATGAAATTTATATATAGCCAAAGTAACAAATAAACAAATATTTATATTTTACTAGAAGACGCGGCAGACGTTGTCCTGCCCTAAATTTGGCCAATCTGCATACATTTTAATAAGCTTTTTCCGTATGACTCTGCCCTCCCCCCGCTTCACTTTTTCCTAATCCTTTTATTCACTCCTCCCTCCGTCTTTTTCGCTTCATCTGTCTCCATCTTCGTCTCATTATATCTCTTTCTCAATCTCCTTCTCTCTTTTCTCTTCTCTCAATTCCTTCTCATTCTTCTGTATCCCTTATTGCCTGTCCCAGAGGGTGGTATGTATTTTATTCTAGTCCCAGTCCCAGTCCCACTCCGAGTCTCAGTCCCAGTCCTAGTCCTAATCCCAGTCCCAGTCCGTCTCTGGATAATATATTACTCTGTACCAAAGCACTCATCAACAGCTTTCATTTGATATCCATATTGTATAAACACTGTCTAGGCATTCACTTGCCCACGTTTTGGCCTATATCTCGAGACCCTAGTCACCCAGGGGTATGAAAATTACCCTCTACTAAAGCACTCATCAGTAGCTTTCATTTGTTATCCATATTCTATAAACACGTTCTAGGGGTACTCGGGTCCACGTTTCGGCCTATATCTCGATACCCTGTACGTCAATCGCAACCAAACCTATGTAGTAACCACCGCGTGAGGTTTTCGCAACTTGTGTGAAAGTTTGAACAAAATCGATCAACGCATCTCTTCAAACACCGGCGACCAACTAACACACATTTGAGCCTTTCCTTTTATATATATAGATTTTTATTTTTCGAACTTCACTATAATATTAAAACGAAATGCAGATTTTCGTTGCTTTTGAAATTAGGCTTAAAAATTGCACATGGAACAACTAAAGACTCTCCTGAATTAAAAAAAATGTCATAGTACCTCTAAATCACGTGATTTTTATATATTAAGATTATGAAAAATTTTTCTTACATATTCTCATAATGTGTCTTGCCGTTTCTGGTTTCAATTGGCACGGACGCTGCTATCTAATCATCCCCGCAATGATCGGAAATTTTGCAATGTGAGTATTTCGAGCAAACCTGCCTACGTGGTATGCCGTGGCCGGTCTGTCGAGCCTGTCTTTAATTAGAGCTGACTCCGGAAAGAGTGATATAAGAATCAAATTATGAGCTGTTAGGAGCTTGTTAGGAGTCACATCGGACTCTTATTTAGGCTCATATAATGTATGAAATTAACCCCATATCGGTCGACCATCCCAAGAAGGAAAACACATTTATTCCGGACTCATAAATGAGCTCTTAATGAGCGTAAACGATACGAATAACACTGACACTTTTTTGACTCGGAATGTTTGCTGGGATGTTTGAGTGGAGGCAGGTGCTTTTGTATTAATTCTTGATATATGCATATGTATGTATGCTTCAATACATATTCAGGTAAGTAAGTGATATACAGTTCATGTTAATGTGTGCTTATAATTTATGTGTATTGTTGACTGAATTCAGGTGTAGCCGTGGTTATAAATAAAACACACTTCCCAACTACATACTTATGTATATTTCTTTTGTTATGGAACTCATTATTTGAAATCTATCAATCGGCGATTATTGTGAAATTGTTCACACAGCCATATAGATAAGTAAACACACACATATCTACACATATTTATTTATTATCTCATCAAATTGAATATGAGTTCGGCTGTAATTATAAATCATAAGGACTTATGCAGTAAGAACTTCAGTCTTTCATACAAGACGCATATTAAGCAGACTGATTTCCAATATTCCGCACCGCTCGCGGAATTGTCTTGCTCCTGGATTTAAAACCAATTAAATACAAGCCTACAAACATGAGCTCGTCCGTTCAGAGTTTGCATAAGGGTTGATGCGTGCTCTTTAGCATTGCTTTGCCTCAGTATTTGAAAAGCTTGGCTGATAGCCCAACGTTTGGAGTAGGGATTTTAGTCTTCTTTAGGGACAAATAAGGGATATTTACAAGCTGGCAAGTTGCGGAAAGCGAGGAGTGCAGGGACAAATTTAGAGATCCATTGAGGGTTAAACATTAAATTAACAGGTCAAAGAGGATTTAATGCAATATCTGTGCGGACAGAATGCTCTTGCGAAACGTCGATACCGAGGAACGTAGAGTAGCCCTAAAGCCCACCGCAACAGTATCATTGCGCATGTAATTCTGCGCATACCGCCTGCAGGCCTTATGACAAAGAATATAGCATTAACAGCTGCAACAAGACTTAATGCCTCGAGGCAGGGCCATCTAGTATAGGGCGAACAGACAACTTGATCCCGTGGATGTACTTCGATAGAAATGCTCGTTTAAGCTTAGACTTAATCTCCCATGGTACTCTTAATCACGTCACTTGTAGGGTAGAAGAAATGAGTAGCGGCGTTGCTACGTGACAATCAAAACTCATATGGTGACCAGCCCCCAGCAAGGCGTCAAACCTAAACTTGTTGGGCAAAGTCCACAGATCTAGTACGATCAGCATAAATGGTGCTCTTACGCCTAACGAAGCTCTTCAGATCATACTTGACATCCTATCCTTGGACCTAGTTGGTTATCGAGTAGCGACAACGTCAGTCCTGCACTTAAGAGAGTTGTTCTATTGAAACAATTTAACCGTAGGACAGTTTTCTTCATCCTATCACAAACCACTAAGCGACTACAGCAGTATGTTGGGCGACGGCAGCATTTCCATATACACCGAAGGTTCTAAGCTAATCGACAAGATTGGATGAGAAGACTTTTCAAAGGAACTAAACGTTCAGCTCACACTCAACCTACCTGATCAGTGTAGTGTATTCTAGGCAGAAGTTTGGGCCATCACGAAAGCCGCAGTCGGAATAAAACACAACATTTTGGACAACGAAATCGTTATTTTCAGGCCGTCATCAATTTCCTTGGCTCGTACTCGTTTAATTACGAACTAACACTAACCTGTCGTCGATCTCTTCAAGAGTTGGCGCAACATACCCATGTACATCTTACATGGGTCATGAGCACAGGGTACTGTATCGCAAACGAACTCGCTAGGCAGGGAACGACCAGGCAGATTTTTCCTGACAAAGAACGCTTAGGTATGTCCCTTGTCACATGCAAGATAATGGTAAAAGAGCACCTTTACCGTCAAGCAGACAAGGGAGGAGTACTAACTCCGAGGTTTCTGACATTCAAGCAAACCTGGTCAAAATGGTATCTTAAAGATTACGTCACGTTTGCACCCTAAGTAGGGATGAAATTACCACATTTACAGGAGTACCAACTGACCTTTTAGATAGGCATGCAGAGAGGTTAGGAGCGCCTTATAGTCGTTGCTGCAGGAGGTGTATACAAAATGAAGTGGAGCAAATGGTGGATCACCTCATCTGCAACTGCCTAGCGCTAATTGACGCAAGACAGTGCTTCCTGAGAGCTCCCTTTCTGCATAACCTACGCCTGTTCGTGGAGTATGACATCTAGGACTTGGTAGCATCAGGCCTACAAAATGGTTCAAAGAGGAAATGTAAAGACGCCTTTTCGTGGTATCAATCGCGGCATCCACTTCAACCTAACCTCAATCTAGCCTAATTTTATCTTTATCGTTGTTAAAGGCCACTTTGCTCATCACTTGCGCATAAATTAGATCTAACCAAACGAGATGTAGGAAGTGAGGAATGCAGGGTTAAACACATATTGTCCTGCCCCACAATTTCCAATACATAAGCAGCAAGTTAGGTGGGCCTTCGAAAACGTCTAGTATTTGCATATAAGTGACAGTTTCTGTATATCATAAGTCCTGGTTCTTAGATTATATTAATTTTGGTAACATAACGGTTGATCGTAACGGCACAAATGAATCGAAATAAATAAAAATGAAAAAAGGAATTGATTTAGCCATGTCGGTCCGTCCGTCTGTTCGTCCATTTGTCCGTCAGACTGTCTGTGCATACGATAACTTGAGTATATATTGATATATCTTATTGAAATTTGGTATATGGGCACTCATCTCCCATCGCTATTTAAAATGAGCAAAGTCGTATGATAACCATGCCCACTTTTTACATATATAACATTTTGGAAAACAAAAAAAACCGATTATTTAGCAAATAATACACCTAGAAAATTGAATTTTGATGTTGTGATTCTTGATAAAAAAAATGTGTAAAATGGGTGTGGCACCGCCCACATGTCATAAAATCAATTTTACAAATATTATTAATCATAAACCAAAAACCGTTAAACCTATCATAACTAAACTCGACAGAATAATTGCCTTTACTATAAAGAATGCTCTGAAGAAAAATTAACGAAATTGGTTAAGGACTACGCCCACTCATATGTAAAAGATTTTTAAAAGGGTCGTGGATGAATAAAATAAGCTCTATCTTTGCAAAAAAGAGCTTTATATCAATGGGGTTTCATTTTCCAAGACGAATTATAACAAAAAAAAGAAAATATTTTGGTTTTTGAAAATATTTTCCTCATATCATGAAATATTTCTAGAAAAAATGGACGGGGTCGGTTAAAGAGCACGCCCACTTTTATACAAGAGATGTTTAAAAAGGTTATAGACTAGAACAACAAGCTATATTTTAGCGAAAATAGCTTTGTATCAATGATATTTCACTTACCAAGTTTAACTGTAAGAGGAAATTGGGAAACATTTTTTATGGGCCCTATTCCGATCAAGCATCAAGCAACATTTCTTGAGCCGCAAAAGAAATAAATTCCTCGTAACAAAATTCGAAAAAATTATTTATCTGAAATGAACTGCACAATTCAAACTCACGCTGAGTGTATAATGTTCAGTTACACCCGAACTTAGATACTTTTACTTGTTTTCACTTTGGTAGTGGAACAAACTCTTGGTAATACTATGGGTACATTAAGTCTATAGCAGTTCCTTCCGAACTGGCGGGTTCCGCCTAAGCTTGACTAAATATCGTAATAGTACAAAAATAAAGGTATTTAAAGCACGTTTATTTTAATAGGAGGAGCTAGCACATTCGAGCTTTTGTTACTTGCAACAGGACTTGAACCTTATACTTCGTCGTGCTAGGAAATCTTTCGCCGAGATGGAAATAACGAAAATAGTGAACATCTTTAGTTATATGGCCTAACTCTATTAAAGTCTGTATTTTGAAAATCTATATAAGATATCACCCGGCTGATAGCCTGCCATTCAATTTAACTACTTTCCTTAACATTCAGTTGCATATAATAATTCGTTGTATTTTTCTGCATGAAAACGTTTAAAATTGATATAATCACTGCTCTATGCGATACATTACCAATAAAGGCATGTTTATTTATTTATCCACCTATTAAACTACCTGTAATATTCTGCACAATTCGCCTGTGAATTTACGTACATGTCAATGTCTAGACATCGAGAACTGCTACTAAATATATATAACATATAATTAACTCTGCATGGCGGCGATGCCAACAATTAGTATTTGCATGCTATAGCAAATTCTACTATGGGAGGCACACACACACACACTAATAAAATAAACATACCCGCATAATATAAACGATAGCGCATAATGCTACACCACAAACTCATCATCATCATCATGCACATCACACTTCCACATCAATATCAACCTGGAAAACAAAGTCCCATGTGAATAGTGTCCACTATTCGCTTATATTTGTGCATTTCATTTGCTTTTATGCATTCAAAAAGCGTCAATGACGAGCGTTTGAGCGTTAGGGCAGTAGTTTATCTACGCATTTAGCCGCTTTTGCGTTCATTGCAATGTCACCTCACGTAATGTTGTGAAATTCCGCCAACTACATATATACAAATGTCAAATATCAAATGCCAAATGCAAAGCAAATGCTAAATTCAAACTGAAATATGGTTAGTCGTGTGGAAGTGAGCTATGGTCATGTTGTTGACAATGTTGGTAGTGTAGGGCATAATGAGCCAGCAAATTGGTTAGTTGGCTTGTTTGGTTAGAGTGAATTGTGTGATGTGATTATGTAAATGTTGTTGAGCAGTGTATATTCCTAATACAAATCAATTAAATATAATTTCGGAGATATTTTGTTTTGGGTTGGGGTAAGGAATAATCATTCTTTCGGTCTATCAGTTATACCCAGGTAGAGATAGGAAATAGGTTTTTTCCAAAATTCATAGCAGGCACGCCTATCATCTTTCTCATTAAATTTTAGTGATTTAGTACAACCCCTCCAACCTAATTTTGGCTTATCCCCGCAAATTCAACCCAAGTATTCTAAACTCTGGCTAACCGAAGCTTTTTTCTCACAGCTCTAGTCCGGGCAATGGCTCAGACTCAAGGGGATTATAAGCGCAATACAAAGCTTTATAGCTTAGAGCTTCCGCAGCCCAATTGCCAACCTCACCTACGCGATTGGAATCCTGTTACAAATATTAATGTACATATCACACAATTTTAGCAGGCAAGGCTTTGGCGACCTCAGTTCCTTGTGGAATTGGAGGGTGGGGCGGGATGGTCTAGAAGGTTTTATGTGGTCATGTTAATCGTTCCCGAGATGATCAGACTAGTACCTTAACCTTGCTAAGGGAACGTGGCCGATCTATATCCAGCAAATAACCATCAACATCGATAACACTTCCCAAAAAGTGTGGGGAGTGTCTTTATCGTTAATACAACAATAACAACATGGCCCAGAAAACTATTTCTGCTGAATCGATGGGGAAAAGATCTATTTGACAATGGTATACTCGTTTAAATTAAGAAGATTTGAATGGCTTTGACGACTACTTAAAGGATATCTCCTAGTAACTCTTGGACAGCTTGAGTCTAATTTTTCAATGTGGGAGAAGGGAGGAGCTTCTATAATAATTCCATAGAAGTGAAGCCTACACAGTTTGACCCCAAGTGTATTAAAATCACTGAGCCATCGGTTCAACTTGAAATATTAGTGTCATCATTCTACCGAGGTCGAACAAAAGGGGCAGTCCCCAAGAATTCAATAATACACGCAAGCCACCAGGTTTAATGTGTTACAGTCATACAAATTATTGTGACTTAATCGCAAATACATTATGAAGGCAGCCGGTATCTCAAAGCTACAGCGGCTGCTGCGGACTATTTTCCTGCGCTTACAACAACCGCCTATACGGACTTACAAACTTGCTGGTATTAATAGAAATTCAAGTAGGCTGGTAAAACATCACCATCGTGAAAGTCTTGTAACTGTCCCGATGGTGTGGGAAGGCTGTGACCAATCAGAAAAGATTTGCCAAACCCAAGAAAGTAAATTAGTAGCGTCGGAAAGTCCGTTACTCTAATCTAATATTCCTCAATTTTACTTAGAAGATAACCCAGTGGTGGTCAGACGGAGTTGTCCTCCTCGCTTCTGTCCATTTTGAAACTTTTCCTGGCCATCTGATATGTAGCCAGGAACCCAACAAATGCAGACATTGAGATGCCTTATCAACGCTAGCAAGGCTTGACACCTCCGCACGATATTCAACTTCATCACATTGAATTATATTATTGCCTCTAAGGCTCTCAAGTGCACTGCAGTAGATGATATGTTAACAGTAGAATCCTTACATGGACTACTTTGGCAGAAGGATTAGCTCCTGCAGTATAATCTCATAGACCCTAGTGTCAGTTTTAAAGTAATTTCGCCAAAAGAATTGAGTAGTGAAATGTCATAATGAATTTCTGAGCATGTAGCTAAGACCCCGCGGTGGCTAAGGGAGGGGGAGCCGCTTCATGGTTAAAACAGCACATATTCTCAGTGAAGTATACGCGTAAGGGTACACATTTGGTTTATATTGAATACGAGTAGAAT
The DNA here is from genome assembly GCF_040869045.1 of Eurosta solidaginis. Classification (NCBI taxonomy): domain Eukaryota; kingdom Metazoa; phylum Arthropoda; class Insecta; order Diptera; family Tephritidae; genus Eurosta; species Eurosta solidaginis. Next base: position 17,500,275 of record NC_090320.1, read on the forward strand.
CGTGGTACTGTTTCATCCTGCATCCAATTTCGCATTGAGAGAAATATGTAAATATACTTCAATTACTAGCTCTTGTTCAATGTTTAAGCGCAATTTAGGCATAAAAACGGATAGGGAAATTATAGCACGACAAATCACATAAATATTTTTATTACTTAAGATGCATTCCTTGTCTCGGTGGAAGCTTCGAAGTCAACACCTTCAGTAGATGCATGTAACTGCCAAAAGGTCCAAGTGATTTACAATCATTTCATATATAACAAAACATACGCTTATGTATATAAATATTGACATGTAAGGGCTTATTTACAACCAATCATATAAACTTAAGAGTTGAAAGTGTCTGTTGATATGAAAATTTACTTACAACGATAAGTATGGGCTTCCAACATTTCGTGGATGGCAATTTTCCTTAAGTAAGTCTTATTATTGTTTCTAATATTTATTCAACATTTGTCACATTTAGTTTGACAATTGCGTTTGGTATTATTCTGCAGAGAATGAGCCAAACTAACTCTACCAATTTCTACTCTTTATCAAAAATTGCAATCATTAACCCAAAATTTCTACAATCTGAATTTGAGTGTTTATTTACAAAATAATATACATATATGCTATATCATTATTTTGATTGCTTTTTGTTTTTGTTATTATTATTGCAAAGGTGATTAGGCTTTGGATTTGTTTTGGCGACACAAAGTCAATCGGAAAGGCTGGTATGTGCAGTTTATAAATACAGTAGCAAACATAAATATTAGCAGTATTTAATAAATTTCGTCAGTTAAATTCTTATTTCTTTGTTTTTGATAATTTAAGAAAACGAAATTTGTAACTAAAACTCTGCAAATACACCTTTCCCAACTTTATTTCAGAAAAACTCAAACGAATATCATACAAGCGTAAATGTGCATCAATTGTATTTCATAAAACCTGAACTTTATTTCAGAAACGCTCAAGTCTGTTTCGGAAAAAAGTCAACTGTTTTTCAAAGTTTCCAAATCTATTCCAGAAAACCTTAAATGTATTTCAAAAAACCCCAAATTTATCTCTGGAGATGTAAAAAGTATTTTAGAACTGGTTATATGAAAGAGTCTATGAGAAAGTTATATGAGAGAGTTATATGAGAAAGTCTCAGATATTTTATAAAAAATCCATCAGAAAAGCTCAAGTCTCTGTCGGAAAAAGTCAACTGTTTTTCAGATTTTCCAAATCTATTGAAGAAAATCTCAAATTTATTTCAGAAACCGCCAAATTTATTTCATAACATGTAAAAAGTATTTCAGAACTAGTCAAATGTATTTCAGTAAAACTTCAATGCATTTCAGAAAGCCTCAAATATTTCATAATAATCCATCAAAAATTTTATTTTATTTTAATTAAAAATTTAGCCAAGTTAAAAGGATAACAAAAGCAGCGAATGGAATAAAATTTGAAAAAATCCTATTATTATTAAACAGTGGTTAAGTGCTGTATAGCGCGAACACAATCATGTGTTGCAGGTCGTGTTTTTCCCTTTCCGAATAACCTCTTCTACATATTCTACAAACATCTTTAATAACTCATCGTTCATTCATGTTAGGAAGTATCATATACGTCTTTGCGAATGGATTAAGCATTGGGAACTACTGCCCCAGACCTAAACTAGTTGCTGATCTGTTATAACCGGCTTCCTATAACTCACCATGACACTGCGTGCGCTTTGTAGCATGCAATGTCTAAGTAAATCAGTCAAAAATTATTTTTTGCTTAAATTTACTCAAATTTGAGTTTTCTACACGAATTTGTTTCCCCTGAAATACTCGCTTGTTTTCTGAAAAATATTTTATATTGTCGGAAATACATTTCAGCTTCTCTGAAATTCATGTGACTTTTTCTGAAATACTTTTTCATTTTCTGAAATACATTTGCCGTTTTCTGAAATATATTTGATGTTTTCTGAAATACGTTTGTAAAATCTGAATTACCATGGGCTCTTTCTGAAATACATTTGACCTTCTCTTAAATAAAATTGAATATCTGAAATACAATTTGATTTTTCTGAAATACTTTTCATCTTCTGAAATACATTTGCGGTTTTCCCAAATATATTTGATGTTTTCTGAAATACGTTTGTAAAATCTGAATTACCATTGGCTTCTTCTGAAATACATTTGCACTTTTCTTAAATAAAATTGAATATCTGAAATACAATTTAATTTTTTTGAAACAAATTTGCGCTTTTCTGATATAAATTTAAGCTTTTCTGAAATACAATTGATTTCTTCTGAAAAGCAGTTGGAAAAGGTATAGCCTCAAACATGTTTTCGAAAAAAATGAAAAATTCGAGAAAATGTTGCGATTTTTTCTAAGATTTTATTTGGAGTTCTCTTAAGTTTTTTGAGTATGCAGTTTTATACCCCAATCAATTTTAGTCTACCACAGTACAACTTTTAGATCTCTCGAAATACACATTTCTTTTTGACAGTTTTTTTTTCGGAACTGTGTTTTACATTTTTCTCCATACAAAGTGTGAGAATTGATTTTTTATGTGACAGAATATCTAAAACACCCTTCCGAAAAAAAATTGTTCAAGATTAGTGCAAATTTTGTGAGATTTATGTTAAATGCAGAGGCTTAATGATATAATTAGTCAAGCTTTCTACATTATAGCCCTTATTGAACTCAATCTTCAATAAAAAATACAAATTCTTAGTCGGATCTGCTTTGTGTTTCGTATTTTATTGTCAATGTAACATTGTATTTTGCTTTGATTATATTTACAGCTAAAGAGAAAATGGCTATCTATTTCAACTTTTTTTGTAAAAAGCATAATTTATTTTTGGGGCTACTGACCGATGTTCGTTAATTGAGCTATTGGTCCTGTGTGAAAAGGAAAAATTAATTTTTTCATTAAATACAATTGGGATTCCATTAACTTTCTGATTGAAATTGGTATTACACTAAAATTATTTGGGCTCTAAAAATTTCAGAGAACTCCAAGCAAAAAGTACGAATTTTCAAAAACAAATTTCGAAAATGTGCTTGGTTGGCTTAGTTTCAGACACAAAACTCGTAGAAGTTTTTTCATAAAATATCTAAAGTAAAAAAAAAGAATTTGATTGACGAAACTTGAAAAAAGAAACTCTTCATTGCCACTTTTCGGAACGCAGATGTATGGGTTGCCATAGAAAATTTATTATAGTATTTGTAGAGTGAAGACGATTAAAATAATTAAGTAAGTTAACTCTTGCATTTGCATATTAAAACATGTCATATTAAATATGCATAAAGTGTATTTGACTATGATTTGTTGTTTGTGATTCGTATGTTGTTTTGTTTTTTTTTTTTTTTTTTTGCAACTAATATATGCAAAATTAATCATTTGGAAAATTATTAAATAAATACAAGAAAATATGCACAAATGATTTCCCACATACGCCGTAAGAAATGGAACTATCTTAATAGTATGCTTATATGGCTTTTGTTTTTCTGCCTGCACGGCATAACATAACAAAAAGGGAAACCACGGTTCCACAGCGCTCTTACTACAAAAAAAAAAAACTAATTAAAAAAAATTTTTTAAGTTAAACGGTTTTATTGAAAACAATACTTACATGAAGTAATAATAATACTAAAAGATAGAAAATAATTAGCTAGGTCCTAGGTACTAGTAATCACACTCCTCTTCAATCTAGGGCGTTGATCAGACAATTAAATAAAAGCGTTGGCCGCGTGAAATTTCTAAAAATTTGAGGCGCAGCATAGCCTGACTAATTATTTTCTAAGTTTTAGTATTATTATTACTTCATGTAAGTATTGTCTTCAATAAAACCGTTTAACTTAAACATTTTTATACCTTTCATGAACATGAAATGGTATATTAACTTTGGTCCGATGTTTGTAACGTTGAGAAATATAGAAGATAGACTCACCATTAAGTATACCGAATTGATCAGGGCGACGAACTGAGTTGATATAGCCATGTCCGTCTGTCCGTCCGTCTGTCCGTCCGTCTGTCTGTTTGAACGCAAAGAAGTCCCTCAAATTTTGAGATATCTCAATGAAATTTGGCACAAGGATGTATTTTTGTATTATATTAGACATTTGCCGGATCCGTTAGGATCGGACCACTATAACATATATCTCCCATACAACCGATCGTTCAGATATGACGATTTTGGTCATTCTTGCCGCAATTTAGAAAGTATAAACGTGAAACTCGGTGATATATATTCTAATATAACATAGAAGATATCCTGAAAAAATCAATTTGATCGGAGTTATATATAGTATATATCCCATACAACCGATCGTTCAGATAGAAAGATTTTTGGCAGTTTCCAATATAAAAACGTTAAACTTGGTGATATTTATTTTGATATATCATAGAAGATTTCATGAAAAAATCATTTCGATCGGAGATATATATAATATATATCCCATACAACCGATCGTTCAGATAAAGGGGTTTTTTTGCCATGTTTTTATAGTTATCTTAAAATCGTTTAGGTATGTACATCTTTTCACTATATATTTCTTATCTTATACAGCGCATTATTTGGAGATTACGAATGGGATAAGATTATTGTTCAGCCCCATTTATGAAAGCTATGAAGTTTCGGCACAGCCGAAGACAGTCCCGTCCTTACTTCTTTTTAATTATTTTATTTTCAAGTTTTTATTCTTTATTTAGTTGCCTATTGTTTCTCATTCTATTTAGTTCATTTAGTGACTCATTATTACAAGGACTCTTTCCTGACAATTTGTTACAATCTAAGTCCTCAATACATAATCCTTCCAAAGACTTTACTCGACTCAGCGCCACGTATGCTTGTCCCTCCTCCAACTCCAAAATATATTGATGTCACTTCTACCGGACCAAATCAGACCACAAATACGATTTTTTGAATATCTCGATCCTTGCGCTACCTAACGGCGATTTTTTTTTCATAGGTCGCTTTCTTTTCTTGTATGTATTATGTGTTCCAAATATGAGTCAAATCGGACAAAACGTACAATTTTTTTAGTATATCGATCCTTGCGCCACATATTGGTGATTTTTTTATAGGTCGCTTTCTATTCTTGTATGTATTACTTACTTACTTACTTAATTGGCGCTTAACCGTCTAAACGGTTATGGCCGTCCAACAAGGCGCGCCAGTCGCTCCTTCGCTCCGCCAACCGGCGCCAATTGGTCACACCAAGGGAGTTTAAATCGTTTTCTACCTGGTCCTTCCAACGGAGTGGGGGCCGCCCTCTACCTCTGCTTCCATAGGCGGGTTCCGATAGAAACACTTTCTTGGCCGGAGCATCATCTTTCATTCGCATAACATGTATGTATTATGTGTTCCAAATATGAGCCAAATCGGACCACAAATACGATTTTTTTGAATATCTTGATCCTTGCGCCACCTAGCGGCGATTTTTTCTTATTATTGCCTTTTCATCGGGTTCTGAACTATATTCCAAGTTTCAAGCTTGTAGTTTATCAATTACAAAAATCGTTCACAACGGCCGTGCAGCCGGGCGGCCGGCTTGTCAAGTGAAGCTAAATAAAACCGTTTAAAAACGTATTGACTCGAACAGTGTTTACAAAAATTTTAACTGTGGCGACGTTTTCTTTTTGAGGAAAAAAATGTTAGGCTCATATTGCGCTTTTAAATTCTATCTTTTAAACTAGGTTACCTAGCACTACGCAAATTTGCTTTATTTGTAGGTAATGATATCCGTTTTCTTTTTCAATGGAAAATATTTTATGAAACGGACACAAAACTCACGTGAGAGAGAAGAAACAACAGAAAGGAAAACGGCATTAACGGAGTAAAATTATCGTAGTGGGATTGGTGTAGCATTGATTAACCAGCACCGGGCATGACGTATGCACGCATAATTCGTAACTGTGCCACACAAGTAAACAATAGCCTCTTTCGATGTTGCTACTCTGCTCTCTCAGCGACTACTAAACGAAAGGAATAATAATATGTGTGACGTAAGCGCGAATAATTATTTCACTAGCTGATGACCTCTAGAATGGAGTCATTATCTTATGGTAGCCAATCACAGCATCGGAAGCAAGTTTGCCTCTGTGAAGATCAGTGTTGCCAGGTTAGCCTTTTCGAGGCTAGATTTAGCCTTTTTTTTGCCTTTAGCCTCGAAATTTTGTGTTTAGCTTCGTGACTTTTTTCTAGCCTTTTTTATTCCGAATATATTTTTAAAAATTTCTAAAATAAAATAATTTCAATAGTTCCTGTGAACACCTAATACCTAATAATATAAGTTCTCTACAAAAGATTAATTCTTTTTCTGCTGAAAATTCGTTGAAAATTCCAAAGCCAGATGTATTTTCTTACTTTGAAAAAGAGAAGTATAGTTATTCTAAAAGTCAAATAGCATTAATAGAGCTGCAGTGGCGAAAACTTATAACTATACAATGGAAAAATGTACACTCCACCATGGAATTTTGGTCGGAAGCCCGAGAACATAAAAATGCATTAAACGAACCTCCTTTTTTAGAACTTGTCGAATTCATATTTAGTTTTTTAGTATTACCATTCAGTAACGCGGAGGTTGAAAGAGTTTTTAGTGGCATGAAAATTCTGAAAACTAAATTAAGGAACAAACTAAAAATTAAAATGCTTAATGTGCTGCTTAATATTAGATGTTCGTTAAAACGCTTATCTAAATGTTGTAATGACTTTGAAATTACCTATGATCTCATATCTATGGTAAATAGCCAATTTATACCCAGACATAAGCTCTTCTGATTCTTCAGACGGGGAATATTTTATATAAATAACTAGCAGACCCGGCAGACGTTTTCTGCCCTAAATTTGGCTTATCTGCATATATTTTAATAAGCTTTTTCCTTCTAACTCTGCCCTACCCCTCTACACTCTTTCCTAATCTTTTTATTCACTCCTCCCTCCGTCTTTTTCGCTTCATCTCCATCTTCGTCTCATTCTATCTCTTTCTCAGTCTCCTTCTCTATTTTCTCTTCTCTCCAGTTTTCCTCCTTCTTCTTCATCTCTTATTGCCAGTCCCAGAGGGTGGTATGTATTTTGTTCCAGTCCCATTCCGAGTCTCAGTACCAGTCCCACTCCGAGTCTCTGTCGCAGTCCCAGTCCTAGTCCTAATTCCAGTCCCGGTCCGTCGCTGGTATACTTCACGGAAAAACGCATCCTAAATACTAATATAGACAAATTTATATACGAAATTTCAGGCAAATCGAATAGGACGTATGTAAAGAGGTATGTGGGTATTATTAATTCTTGTCTTTATTTCGGCTTCGCATGCATATTTATCAGTTTTGCCAGGTTGATGCGACTAAATCGAATATCACAATGTACTTTAGAGCTCTCAGCAACAGTTTTTATTTGATAGCCATAATACACACACATTCTAGGGGTATCCGGGTTCATGTTTTGGCCTATATCTCGAGACCCTAGCCTCCCAGTTGTATGAAAATTATCCTATAATATAGCACTCATCAACAGCTTTCATTTGACATCCATATTATATAAACACATTCTAGGGGTATCCGTGCCCACGTTTTGGCCTATATCTCGAGACCCTAGTCACCCAGGGGTATGAAAATTATCCTGTACTATAGCACTCATCAACAGCTTTCATTTGATATCCATATTGTATAAACACATTCTAGGGGTACCCGGGTCCACGTTTTGATCTCAAGACCCTAGACACGTAGCGAAAAAAAAAGATAGACGTTGACCGATTCTCAGGCCTACCCAATATGCTCACAAAATTTCATGAGAATCGGTTCAGCCGTTTCGGAGTTCAGCCTCTAAAACCGTGACAGAAGAATTTTATATATTAGATTAGTTTGTAATATTTTTTTTATGTATATACACATGTGCAATCATTTAAAGTAATTCCATGTGCTAGTCAAAGAAAACGTGCCTGATATGTTTTGAAACAGGAAGTTATGCTTAAGTTATGTTTATAACTTTTTTTATAAAAAAAATTTAATGAATTAACCAAAAAATTTCTGGCCTTTTTTAGCTTCTTTTTTTTCTAAATTTAGCCTTTTCTAACCTTTTTTTTGCCAATATAGCTTCTTTTTTTTGCATCACCTGGCAACACTGGTGAAGATACTAACGCAACAGAGAGCGGATGGATTCTTCAGTTCGCTAAGGCACCAAATTTATGAGAGAAAATTTCGTTATAAATATAAAAGCTAGCATGTTTCTCACTTACTTTGCTAGGCTGAAAAAGACATTATACAGTTACTGCGCGTTTAAAAGAGCAATCAGTAGATGGTCCTCAGCTTCAACGAAAAAGAAGGCTGCCTACAGGGCCTAATTTTGATCAAGCGAAATTATTTTCAGCGTTACTGTGACGCGGAACGAGGGTAGATATGTTTATTAAGGGGGAAAATAAGTTGTGAGAAATTGGGGTGATGACTGACAGGGATAATATCCAGGGATTATTATTAGGAAATGCGAGCGATGCAATAATACTTCAAGACTGGAGAAAATTTCTACAGAAAAAATAACGGCGAAACGGCTAGTCAATATTAAATGGTGTTATCTTCAGTGGGCTCAATTTCCTAGTGGGTTTGTACACTTAAAAACATACGTATGTATATCAAAAACATGCAGCTTAATAATATTTGCCAAGTACATATGTATTTCTAAGCCGTTGCATAATGACTTAAAAGGAAGTACGCTTGTATTCAAATGCTAATTGCTCTATTAGAAACTTAAATATTGAATTTTAATTAGCAAAATAACTTCACTAAGTTCTATGAATATTAATTTTGTCAAACGATTATTAATTACTACGCAAAAAATTTAAGTAACTGCATATTGAGATTTTGCTTTTAGTTCATATATTAATTTCATTAGGATGAGTTCAATGAGTACAATATTAAACTTGACTCATTCCATTTCAGGACCCCGGTCCGCGCAGGACATGATTTTTGATTTCGATGAAATTTTAATATGTTGTTCTTGGGTCAAAATAATGAAACACGTTGTTTTTTTTTGCTTCAAAACAATTTTTTTCGGATTGATCGGCAATTGAATTCGATAAAATGCAGTCGATATTTTATTCACCTCTTATTGACAGTCAGCGGACCGGGTGTCTTGAAATGGAATGAGCCACTTATATATGTATTATACATACTTCATTCATACATTAGCTTCTTGGATGGTTATTTTTTGTGATTTTATTTATAACAATATTGAAGCTCTTTGTAAGTCAAGTAAATAAAGCGCTATCAGTCTCCAAAACATCTGGATGGGTTAGCTGATGACCTACACCAACAACCCGACTTTAGAATGGCTGCAGTGAGTTGCTCCAAACCTCCAAACGCAAGAAGGCGCAATGTTGAAGGCGGTGAATAGAGCACCAAGCACGCTATACATACTGCAGCGTCAAAGCCCGGTAGCTTGGCGCTACCTCATGCAAATCAATAAGGAACCGGATGATATGTTCCCATCACAGCTGGGGAGCTAAGTGTGATAACCTCAATACGCTTAAAGCAGGTGAGGTAAAATGTGACCTCGAGAACCTGAAAGTAGCGTCATAGGCGCAGTGCTGAAGGTGTTGCAAGCGGACAAACAGCCAAATGGTAACGGTAAATGAAGGGGAGATTAAAATACACCTCCAGGCCCTGGAAGTAGCAGGAAAAGACAAACGTGTTGAATGTGGGTAAACAGCTCAATGATGTGAGTCTAACAAACACACTTCGAGCAGGTTAGGGAGTAACGGATCTCTGAGCACAGTGGCAGAGTATTCGTACAAACATCTCAATGGCGCTGCGAGTCTTACAGATAAATCTCCAACACATGACGTGGCGTCGAGCGAGCTCCTCTTGACTCTTGAGGAGAGTTCGTTTGGTGTGGCGCTGAGAACTATGCCTCTCATCTGGAGGAAAGGTTTCTGGACTCAGCGCTCCCGGATTCGGCGTTTATTAAGCAAAGACGAAAAGCAGTGTTAAAGCTGAATTAATGGTTAGAAATCACCTATACTCGTGTATGCTATCTAATTTCAGCACCGAAGAACTAGCGGTGGTCGCAAAAAGGGGAAAAAAGAACCGTCCCTTATTCTGGCACCAAAAGAGTTCAAAAGGCTGGTTGATCAAGAAGGGAGCAACGGACGGCTTATCATAGGCGCGGATGCAAATGCGCCTCACAGCGTATGGGGAGGGGTCGATATAGGTGAGTACCTTTTTTCTTATATACTACAGAGTAGTATACAGGTGGCTAGCAAAGGTAAAGTTCCTACATATGTATGGTGTCAAGCAATGTGCTCTAAGTATAATATACCGGAGTATAAATGGAGGATCCTTGACAGGCTGTCTTTCTAGACCATGCATATATCAGCTTCAGCTAAGAGAAGGGAAAAACTTGAAAAAAAATTTAGGCAACAGACTGGTACAAATTTTAGCAATCTGTGTCAGGTAGACTGGTGTATCCCAAAGAGGTATAAGATTGGGGGGAATGCAACAACCTTTTAGCAAAAGCGCTGACAACTGCGTTTAACAGAGCTTGTGCTCTGAGAAGATTCAAGGGAAAGCAAAGCCACCATGGTGTAGTAAGGAGTGGAGTCTTCCTAGATGGCAGGTAAAGAGATTATTAAGTAGGCAAATGTTGCGGAAAGCGAGGAGTGCTGGCACGAATATAGAGATGTGTTGAGGATCCATAAACATGAAATCAGCAGATCGACGAGGATTTCATGGACATAGAATCCTCCAACGAAATGGCAGGACTGCGGAAAGTTTTATCTAAGGGAGTTACAGTCCACTGATAAAAAAGGGGGACGGGGAACGGTCACACAGTAGCGAAGTGTAACTTGAGGCGCCACTCACCACATACTTACCATCAGGAGATGATGCTGAAGAATTGTGTAGCAACACCTTTCAAGTACGGAGCTAGGAGTACCAGGATTGGTGACAAATGCCAAAATTGAACGGGCGATAAAAATTGTTGGAAAGTTCAAATCACTGGATCCCTGGGATATTCCCTGCTATTTTGCAGAAGGCATGTGGAACGATTAAGAACTCTATAAATTAAAATTACCATTTAAAATATTTTATTAGTTTTTCTACATTTATTTATTTTTTTGTACATTTATTTAATTTATATTACACTTTTCTTTTCTTTTTTTTTTTTTTGGTTTTAGTGAAACTACAAATAATTTCTTAGCAAAACATTACAAACTCAGTCTTAATTTTTTGGGTATTTTTATATCAATGGTGGGAATATATTCCCAAATTTTCGACAGATTCATTATTTTCATTATGATTATTGTTATTCTGGGAAATACCATGGCTCCTGTTTAATTTGCGGTATTGTATAACGCAGTTTCAGCGGCGACAATATATGAACAATCAGCTGTTTACAATCAGTACTCACACTGGGGTTTTTCGGAAATGCGAGCGGTGCATTAATACGTTTTAATAAAACATGCACATTGGAGCCATCGTAGGGTAGACGACCGAAAACCATTGCATAACACACAACACCACATGCCCAAATATCAGACATGAATGGATCGTAGGCGACACCTGTTGGTGGAAAGAGAGCTTCATTTGTTATTGAATTAAAAATGATTTACTGTGCTACTGTGCTTTGTCCAGTACCTTTGAGAATTTCCGGACTTGCATAAGCATAACTGCCACAAAAAGTTTTCGATAATATCACTTGATTATCGCTTGTGCGTGTATCCTTGCGCGCAAATCCAAAATCAATCAATTTGAGTGTATAATTTTCATCGAGTAGTAGATTTTCGCATTTTATGTCACTTTATGAAAAAAATATTAAACTTTTTGTTTTTATTCAATCCGACACATGAGTTCAAAAATGATACACAGCAGTTAGAGGTTTTGGCACACGTTGATTATTTTCTACCCAATAAACATATTTGTTCAATATCAGCTGCATTTCAGATCTAACCTTATTCTCAAATATCAAACGTTATTTCTCGAATGTTTCTCAATTAACCGTCGATAGAGTTCTCAAACTAAAAGGTATATTTTATATAAGAAATTGTTCTCGGTTCTCTAATTGAGAAACTCTTTTTTCTCCAACCTATCTCAAACATAAGCCGGAACGATTGAATTGAATAAGAGATGTACTAATGTGAGAACATATTTTTTTTATACAATAAATTTGTCTGTGATTGGTGATATGGCGCGCTCATCAACAAAAAAAGTTCAAAATTTGCAGCTCTTCTACCCTTGTTTTATATTTACAGAAAGCGGATTGTGTTTGAGTGAAGAGCGAACAAATTTCTAGCATTTGAGAAGAGTTTGAGAAAACGTTGACTTTGTAGCATGACAAACAATGCCGAGAATCAAATTGAGAATTAATACTTTCTTCAACCTTTGCATTCAGTTGCTTATTGGTTAGCTACTTATCGCAAAAAAAAAACCAAGAAACCGAAATAACTTCTGGCACCGACCTCTAAAATCAACCTCAGCTGTATATGTGTATCTGGCCAACTATCGCACTCACCGATGTACTACATTTTTTGAATGTATATATTCCACAGCGCTAATTAATTGAGTAAATAATGATCGTGCTTGTGTCTCTTCGAGAAACTTCTTTTCACGTACATAATCGAGGAGAGTGCCATTTTCAGCAAGCTGCATTATTAAGTAAACCCTGTAAGGCGGGAAGAAAAAGGTTATAGAAGTGTTATTGAAGATAGCATAAGGTCTTCAGAAACACAGCAGAAAATTTTCTATAACTATGAATGTCAATGGTGTTTTGTAGCAATGCTTCGCCCGCTTCCCTTCATAATTTTGCAGAGTTTACTTCTGCAATTTAGGCGAGTATGCCAACATTGACGAGAGTCCTCGCAGTTCTCGTTGCACGATGATTCCAGCTGAACAAACATCTATCGACTACCCCTGGATGATCAACAAGTACGAGAAGTTAAATCATCAATTTGTGCAGATACTGTGTTATCAGCGATGCTCACATCTTTTCGGCTTAGCCTCTGTTACGCACTTCGTCGTCTCATTACCGCTGTTGGTTATTTTGCTGAGCAAATGATGAGCTCCGCAGATGATATTCGTCGCTGCTACTTTGAATAGTGGCTGATCGCTATCATACCGTCGCGCAGCTATTGCGGTCCGTATACCCTAAGTTAATTCGCTAACGGCAGAAGGTTAAGATCGCCCGTAGATGACGTTTCCTGCCTAACGGGCATCTACCGCTGCTCCTGGGGGAACAACGTATATGACAAACTAAATCATCAACATGTGTAACTATTGTTTTATCAGCGACACTCCCGGCATATCTACTCGCAAGTGATCATCGCCGCATTGCCGTCGTTTGTCGTTTCGCTGTCCAACGCTGTTACTATGACTAGTGCCGTCCCTAATTTACCAGTTGCCACCGCAACACTTTGCCATCTGCTACCCTCTCACGCCTTAGCTGGTTGTTATTGTTGTTGTTGTAGCAGTGCTTCGCCCCATCCAATAGGTGCGACCGATCGCAAATTGTCATCAATATACTCTAACGGGAGTCTAAGGAACCTTGCAATTTTAACAGGGGTGGACAATAATGAGAGGAGTGTTAGAGGCGTTGGTTCCACATTACTATTGAAGAAATGGTTGGTGTCATGTGGGGACACATTGCAAGCGGGGCAATTATATATTGTCGGCAGAAATCGCTCGCGCATTTTTTCGCATCCGACACCACTTTATTGTCAAAGGCGATGAAAATTTTTTCATTGTGCTTAGTCGGATTCGATAGGGACTTTGCGGTGGACCAAAGTTTACCTACACCGGCAGAGAGGTTACAACCGCTTAGGTGCACCTCCCATTTCGCCCGCTTGTTTTCATCCAAAAGCAATCTGATGGTTGGTTTATATTCCTTATTTGGGGGTCGCCGGGATCGAGCTGTCTTATAAGGTCACGTTCTCTAGCTAAATTTGCGGCCTCCGCCGGACAGTGAGGCCGCAGTTTACGAGTCCTGCGCTCACGATTGATATATCCGGCGAACTGTGACAGCTACCTACTATATGAGTGGGGGCGTCTCCTTTTATTCTGCAGAACGTCGTTTCTTCTATTTGATCCGCGAACATCTCACCCCTACTGTCTGCCAGCAAGTTTGAATGCCATAGATCGTAATGGGCGTTGCAATCGCCTAAGATAATGCGATTATTGCCAGTAAGGCGCTGATATTAGGGCGGTATCTACTTGTGCAACAGGTGGCAGGAGGGATGTAGATGTTGATGACTTCTAGGTTTGCATCGCCTGACCGGACAGATAAGCTTTGACGTTCTAAGACACTGTCGTCGCGGAGACCAGAACATTTAGGAAAGTGGCACCATCCAAGGCAGGAGCTGCACTGGGCGGATGTTGCAAACATATATATTCTGTGCTAGCAAACGGTGCAAAAGGAGGTAAGGACTAACAGTCTGTTTCCCTGACCTATACGATTGCTGCCGGAAAAGAGGGGTGCCCAACTCTTGTTGTCCCGATATTTTCCGCCGCTTACTACATCATTGTCTATCATCAGTTCGGCTATTCTAGTGGTCACCTAACGAACTATTACCGACCAACTATCTTCCCACCCTAGACATAATTTGAAAGAAAATGCTCCGTCCACCTCACACTGCTAAAACAGTCCAATGAAGGCTGCTACCCTGCTAATGTGTTTGCTTGCGTGTATTCCATCTTAGCACATAAGTACGGTTCTTTTAATCAATGGAGGTTTTGTAGGGGCTCTACTTAACGCTGGATTGACTGACAATGTGCTTGATAAGCACGCGGTTGTTGTTGTATTAACGATAAAGACACTCCCCACAGGCTTTCGGGAGTGTTATCGATAATGATGGTCCTTTGCCGGATAGAGATGCGGTACGTTCCGGTTATAAAGCACCATTAAGGTACTAGCCCTACCTCGAGAACGATTTATGTGACCACATTAAACCTTCTAGTTCATCCCGCTCTCCCCATCCCCTGGCTCCGTGAGGAACTTGGGGTCGCCAGAGCCTCGGCTCTAAATGAAACATGATCCGCTACGGGTAGGTGAGGTTGAAAATTGGGTTGGAGAAGCTATATGTTGCGCTGACAACCCCTTGTGAGGGTTGCGCTACACAACCCCTTGAATCAATTTGGTATTTTAGTCGCCTCTTACGACAGGCATACTGCACGCATTCCTTTTAGCAAACGCATCCAGTGCCTGAAACATTTATCTCCGAAATTTTTGAAAATGATGCCGAAGTTGGACTGCTAATGTTGCAGCTGTTGCAGTGCGCCTCGTAACCAACAGTTACTGTACTACTCCCACTATATCTGGTACATTTTGATAAGTACACTTCGAACCTTTTGAACTAAAATGGAGTTTCTGTTAAAAGACTTTTTTATTGGGAAAACTAAGGGATGGCCGTGATCTGTTAAGCTGTTTCCCTGATATTTCTCACGCACCTGTGACTCGTCTCAATACTTTGATAGTATGCAATTAGATTCTCGTGTTGTAAGCCCTTCACCGCTTCAATTTCACGTGGTAGAAATTTTTGTGTATACTCCGCTGGCGCCTTCACTTTTGATATAATTTTCACAGCCACGCGTTTACCATATTCCTCGGAATAACCAATTTTCACTTTAGCATAATTTCCCGAACCAATCACTTTGCCAAGCACAATGCCATGATCTTCCAAAATGGTTTTAGGCCGTTGAGTTGAACTATCGTCGACAAAGGGTTTTCCATCGTCTATAGTTGCGGTTGATTCAACTGGAGGCACTGAGGCACCAGCCTGTGTTCTATCACCCTCTTTGGCTGCACCGCCACGTCGACGTAATAAAGCATATTGGATATGTTTCAAATCAATTTGGTCGCTATTTTTTGTAACGGCGTCCGATTTTGATTTTGCCAGCTTTTTATTTGGCGAAATTTTCGTAGAATTTTCTTGCGTTTGTGCTTGCTGCATACCCGGTTGGGGGTGTTTTTCGTCGCTTTCGTTGTGAACGCACTTTTATCTTTGACTTCTCCTAACTCCCCAACGTTGATTGCTTTTGCGTTCGACGGCGCTTTTTGCTTGGACACAACATACGCGTAATACAGGCGGCTAATCTTTTTCGACCAGAAATTATTTAATCGGCTTCGTGAATTTTAGTTAATTATTTATTTGATTTGATTGCGCGTTGCATTTCTGTTACCGCTGAGTTTATTTGTGAATTTTCTTTGTTTTGTTTTAATATTAATGAAAATTTAGAATTATGTTAGAGCATTTATAATTTTTTATCAATCGAATTCAATTTGTTGCAGTTTTTTTTTCAAGATTTTTTTGTTTTGAAACTTTTTTTAGAAAACTTCTTTGGGAAAAAGTAAATAAAATAAAATAAATAAAATTTGAAATGTGACGTGTAAAAAGATATTTCCTGTGATTTTTGACAAGGTGTTGCTTTCGTTAAGTTTTGAGAAAAATTTATATTTAGGGTTTTTAAAGGCTTTTTTTTGGAAAATTTACTTCTCTACCTATGTACTTAAAATATTACACTCTCTCTACCTCGGATTTAGATCATCCCCTTTGCCACTTATTCTCTTCTTACGCTTCCTCCCCGCGTCGCACACCCTTCTTCTCATCTTCTGTACTCTTCTTTCTCCTATTCCCGTATCTGTATCATCCCAGTCCCTTTATCTTCCTAGTTCTTGTATACTTATATTCCTTTTCTTCTACCTGGTTCTGTTTCTGTCTCCAGTCCAATAATATTTCTACTCCTATTTCTATTCCTTATTCAAATTATATTTCTTTTCTTATTGTTAAACTTAGCCTTTTCTGTTTCTTCTTCTTCTTGTGTATCTTCTTCGGGTGCTCAGTCTCGCTTTCCTCATATTATTCCGTTGTATACCCATATACCCATTTATATTCTTCTATTTGTTCGTCTTCCTCGGGCCTTTCCTTTTTGTTATTTATTTTCATATTCCTTTCCAGTTATTCTTTCTGGTCCTTTTTTTCATTTCTAATTATTTTCCTATTCCTGTTTCTCTTCATTAGTTTATTCCTCTTCCTGGTTCTTTGCCCCTTCCTCATCCTTTTTTATACTCAGTTGAGCAGAGCTCACAGAGTATATTAACTTTCATTGGATAACGGTTGGTTGTACAGGTATAAAGGAATCGAGATAGATAGAGACTTCCATATATCAAAATCATCAGTATCGAAAAAACATTTGATTGAACCATGTCCGTCCGTCCGTCCGTCTGTCCGTTAACACGATAACTTGAGTAAATTTTGAGGTATCTTGATGAAATTTGGTATGTAGATTCCTGGGCACTCATCTCAGATCGCTATTTAAAATGAACGATATCGGACTATAACTACGCCCACTTTTTCGATATCGAAAATTTCGAAAAACCGAAAAAATGCGATAATTCATTGCCAAAGGCGGTTAAAGCGATGAAACTTGGTAGATGGGTTGACCATATGACGCAGGATAGGAAATTAGTAAGATTTTGGA
Organism: Eurosta solidaginis; assembly: GCF_040869045.1. Classification (NCBI taxonomy): domain Eukaryota; kingdom Metazoa; phylum Arthropoda; class Insecta; order Diptera; family Tephritidae; genus Eurosta; species Eurosta solidaginis. The sequence goes on from NC_090320.1 coordinate 17,517,691, forward strand.
CAATGGGCGTGGCACCGCCCACTTTTGCAAGAAGGTAATTTAAAAGTTTTGCAAGCTGTAATTTGGCAGTTGTTGAAGATATCATGATGAAATTTGGCAGGAACGTTACTACTTACTATTACTATATATGTGCTAAATAAAAATTAGCAAAACTGGATGAAGAACACGCCCACTTTTTAAAAAAAAAATTTTTTTAATTCAAATTTTAACAAAAAATTTAATATCTTTACTATATATAAGTAAATTAAGTCAAAATTCAACTCCAGTAATGATATGATGCAACAAAATACAAAAATAAAAGAAATTTTCAAAATGGGCGTGGCTCCGCCTATTTTTATTTAGTTTGTCTAGAATACTTTTAATGCCATAATTTGTTAGGGGCATAGATTCTATGACGGTAACTGTTCTCTGTGAAAATGGGCGAAATCGGTGGAAGCCACGCCCAGTTTTTATACACAGTCCACCGTCTGTCCTTCCGCTCGGCCGTTAACACAATAACTTGAGCAAAAACCGATATATCTTTACTAAACTTAGCCCACGTACTTATCTGAACTCACTTTATCTTGGTATAAAAAATGGCCGAAATCCGACCATAACCACGCCCACTTTATCGATATCGAAAATTACGAAAAATGAAAAATATGCCATAATTCTATACCAAATACGAAAAAAGGGATGAAACATGGTAACTGGATTGGTTTATTGACGCAAAATATAACTTTGGAAAAAACTTTGTAAAATGGGTGTGACACCTACCATATTAAGTAGAAGAAAATGAAAAAGTTCTACAAGGCGAAATCAACAGCCCTTGGAATCTTGGCAGGAATACTGTTAATGGTATTGCATATATAAATAAATTAGCAGTACCCGACAGATGATTTTCTGGATCACCTGGTCCACATTTTGGTCGATATCGCGAGAACGCCTTCACATATACATCTAAGGGCCACTCGCTTTTAAAACCCTCATTAATACCTTTAGTTTGATATCCATATCGTACAAACACATTCTAGAGTCACCCCTGGCCCACCATAATGGCGATATCTCGAAAAGGCGTCCACCTATAGACCTAATGCCCACTCCCTCTTAAAATGCTCAGTAACACCTTTCGTTTGATACCCATATCGTACAAACATTTTAGAGTCACCCCTGGCCCACCCTAATGGCGATATATCGAAAAGGCGTCCACCTATAGACCTAATGTACACTCCCTCTTAAAATACTCAGTAACACCTTTCATTTGATTCCCATATCGTACAAACACATTCTAGAGACACCCCTGGTCCACCTTTATGGCGATATCTCGAAAAGGCGTCCACCTATGGAACTAAGGATCACTCCTTTTCAAAATACTCATTAACAGCTTTCATTTGATACCCATATAGTACAAACATATTCTAGAGTCACCCCTGGTCCACCTTTATGGCGATTTCTCGAAAAGGCGTTCACCTATAGAACTAAAGCCCATTCCCTTTTAAAATACTCATTACCACCTTTCATTTGATACCCATATCGTACAAACACATTCTAGAGTCACCCCTGGTCCACCTTAATGGCGATATCTCGAAAAGGCGTCCACCGATAGACCTAAGGCCCACTCCCTCTTAAAATGCCCAGTAACACCTTTCATTTGATACCCATATCGTACAAACAAATTCTAGAGTCAGCCCTGGTCCACCTTTATGGCGATATCCCTAAATGGCGTCCATCCATAGAACTATGGCCTACTCTCTCTTAAAATACTCTTTAATACCTTCCATTTGATACACATGTCATACAACCACATTCCGGGGTTACCCTAGGTTCATTTTCCTACATGGTGATTTACCTTATTTTGTGTCCATAGCTCTCAACTGAGTATGTAATGTTCGGTTACACCCGAACTTAGCCTTCCTTACTTGTTTATGTTCCTTTTCCTATTCGTCTTCCTGTTCCTTTTTTCGTTACAATTGATATTTCTACTCATATTTTTTATTCCCTTTTGAATTCCTTTCTCCATTCATATTCCAATTCACATTTCTCACGGTACAACAACCAGGTAAAAGCATCAGAGTTGCATTTTACATGTTTTTTCATTCGCAGGTGGTCATAAAATGTCAAACTTTGTTTATCTTTACATTTTTTGTTTATTTACTTTTGATGTGAAAATTTATTTAGTAATTCTTTACTTTAGCTCACAACTACTAAAACTCGTCTAAAAATATCGGGAGAGGTGTCAAAAGGCGCGCTTTGGACCCAGGACCACGAATCCGAAAACGGAAATTGAAAATTTTATTTCTTTCCATATATATTTACAAAGTTGAAAATTTTCATGTGGCTGTTGTAATTTTGATGCTGTTGGGTACCCACAAAAAAACTGTGGGTAAAAGTGTTTTTCGCGGATATATATTTGGTCTCCCATGGTAATTTTTTATAAGCGCGGCCGAAGGCCGCCAACGCAGAAAGGTGTTCTGCGCAAAATTACCATGGATCCCACCCCCGGTTTCGGAGGTACCCGCGGGTTTTTTCGGTTTTTCGTTAATATCTTTTGAAAGAATTCAAATTTTTATTTTCCGCCTTCGGATTATTAATACTGATGTCAAGACCCCCCGGTTTCGGAGGTACCCGCGGGTTTTTTTCGGTTTTTCGTTAATATCTTTTGAACGTTTGACACCTCTTGGTAGCGTGTTAACAGTCGACCCCTCAACTAGACTATTACCTGCGCAAAAATACTATGGATTCCACCCCCGGTTTCGGAGCGCTCCGGTGCCATTTTTCAGTTTTATGGGAATATTTTTTGACAGAAATAAAATTTTTAATTTTCGCTTTCGGATTCGTCGTCCTGAGTCCAAAACGCATTTTTTTGACACCTCTCCCGATATTTTTGCACGAGTTTTTGCAGTTGTGAGCTAAAGTAAAGAATTACTCCACAAGATCAAGGAAGAGGAAAAATTGGGAAAAGCTTGTGGCGTTAGCTTCCCTAAAATGGCTTAATTTTTTCGCTTATTGTGGGAGCTCAGAGAGTAAATTTGATGCCCAACTCCACTCCATCGCTATATTTACCGTCTTTGATGTAAATGTTGTTTCCCGAATGTTGTAAGATAACAAATATAATATAATTTTATATATGACTTAGCAGTGCTAATCAAGAGTTTGTAAAAAACGGAAGTTGACTCGTCGTCCCCAACGTGAAGGAAGGACGAAGGATAAATAATAAAGTCCCTTCTACATGTTCGCTTTTTTTTAAGTGACACCGTTGGAGCGAAAGGTCAATACTTCGCACGGAACAGCTGCAGCACACAAACGGATATGCATGATGTACCACGAATAAGCCGTGAAACCCAGACGCAGTAACCTCCCCTAGTTTCAGGGCCACCATTAGTTTACAAAGAGCGAAAATGTACTATACAAGTATACGCAAAACGGCCCTTATCAGGGCCACCACTAGTCAACAAAGAGAAAAAAATGCTAAACAATTATACCTACGAAAAGCGACCCTTATCAGGGGCCCTACTCTGTGTTGCGATGCGAAAGGCAGTGCGATGCGAAAATAAATTGCGATGCGAAAGGTAATTGGAACTCTGTAGCGCTATCGCATCGCTAACAATGTCGCTTTTTTATTTTTCGCTAATTTTTTGCTTGAGTATGCATCACTGACCAAACTCAAAGAAAGAGAACAAAAGAAACAAGGCGATTACAATTCCGGCAAACGATTAATTTTTGTTGAACAAATTAAAAAAAAGGATTCTGTAGCATTATGGAACGATTTAAATAAAGAAAGGATTGATTTAAATGAAGAAATCCTCCCAGTTCAGAAATTGAACTGGAAGAAGTGAACGTGATAAATACAGAAAACGTGGAAAATCATAGAATGGGAAATATTGCTAGTTGTATCAGAGAACAAATAAAAATGAGATGATTTACAATAGAAATGCTTTATAAAAAAGTGGTTTCGATTTAGTTGTTATTTATTTATGTATTTTAAGTCCACTGGGATTACAAATTGTTGCTTTTGTGTTTGTTTTGTTTTTTGAGTTGTCCTATATATTTTTAAATGAATATAAAGATATCGATTTATAAAATCATCAATTTATACTTACATATTTGAACAATGCGAATGCCTATTACTTGTAGCAAGAAAAATGCGAAAATGAATGCTGTTTGAGATTCGCTTTCGCTTTACAGAGTGCCGGCAATGCGAAAAAGGAGAAAAATTGCGAATGGGCAAAATGTGAATGCGAAAGTCAAAATATACATGCGAATGTCCAGATACAGAGTACCGATTTTGCGATTTCGCGTATTTTTTCTTTCGCATCGCAATACAGAGTAGGCCCCCAGGGCCACAAACAGTTTGCGAAGAGAAAATATTGATAGGCAATTATGTTTTACATGCTATAGATTTACTTTTGGATTATTTATATCATCCATATGATGACAAGAATAAAACTGGAGTATAACCGATACTGGAGGTGAAAACGGAAATATTCCAAGCCGAACTTTTACCGTAGCAGGTACCGATACCAGATCCAACCTAAATCCGAAATTGCTACAAAAGCCTACTGGCTAGAGCCAGAAGGAAAACCCGGAACCGTAATTGAAGTCAGTACTACAACCGAACTAGTATCCAAAACTTAAACCGAAACAAAATCGGTTCCGAACAGAGGAGCCAAAAGAAAAATTGGATAAAAACAACCATGCAATGGCGATGAACCCGAAAGTTCTGTGGCATAGCGACTCATTTGAAATTTTCAACACACCCGTGCTTTTTTTAATTAAAAAAGATCACATCTAAAGACATGGAGTACATATCCTTCAAAGAAATCTGCACCTCAAATACCGACACGATGAGTTTCCAACGTTAAACGTTATTATGTATATATGTATCTTCGATATTTATTAGGTTACTAAATTACTTAATTTTTACTATACAAAATACATGAAATTTTTAAATAAATCAATACTTATTCATGAACATACTATTAACTCAGCATTTTATATACAATCTCATCCCAAATTTTCAACATCTCTTGGAGACAGTAACGTTAGCATTCATACATACATGTATTGAAAGTAAGGTCCACTACAAAAAACATTTAGCAATAGCATTTCCCAATATAATTTTAATACTACAAAATAACGACCTTAGGCAGATAAAGTAGGAACAATATAATTCCTAAAAAGTTGTATCTCACTTTACATTAAACTGCTATGGAATATAAATACATACACAAAAAGATGCATACAATACAAAACGGTCCCTTATTTATATATCATAAACAAAATTAATGTTGCGACTATTGGATATATTTCAAATCAATTGGTTCTAGAACCATCTCCCATAATGGAGACATTTCACGTAAACGTTCGACATGTTTGATGCAGGTATCGGTAATATAATCAACCTCTTCAGTGGTGGTAAAACAACCAATACCAAATCTATAAAAATTTAACAATAAATTACTTTCAAATTAACTAAAGAATTCAGGACGGTAAACTCGTATACCTTATTGAACTATGTGCCAAAACCTCATCAGTTCCAATCGCACGTAGGTTCCAGTGATGCAGAAGTACATGCTGAGGCACTAGACAATGTCACATCTTTTAAGGCCATAAGTAATGATAAATTTAATAAACCACTATACCTTTGCTCTGGATCACCATTACATATACCATGTGATAATCTTGAAGTGATGCGATCATATAAACGTTTCGACAGAAAATCTATAAATTTCTTATCATATTCCATTTTTTTGAGTGCAAGATAACATGCAGCAACAAATCCAATAACAATAATCCGAAGGCGGAAAAGAAAAATTTTAGCTTGTTCAAAAGATAATTCCCAAAAAACCGAAAAATGACCCCGGAGTGCTTCGAGACCGTGGTGGGATCCGTAGTATTTTTGCGCTGGTGGCCTTCGGCCACGCTTATAAAAAATTAATCTGGGTGGGGCCAACACCGGTTTGGGAACCAAAACTATATCTGCGCAAAACACTTATGTTCACAATTTTTTTGTGGGTACAATATCATCAACATGCCTTTTTCCTCTAGCTTCATCAGCAATCCAACTTTTTTCTTTTTTGTTTTGGTTTTGTTGACGAAAATTACATGTGATATTTTTCTTCTTCCATCACTTTTGACAGAAGAAACTGAAAGAACGATTGACAGTTTATGTACAATCGGCAACAACAAAATACACGGGAGGGTTGCATTTTCGCATGGTCGTAACCATGGTACAATTACCAGGTAAAAGCATCAGAGTTGCATTTTACATGTTTTGTCATTCGAAGCTGATTATAAAATGTCAAACTTTGTTTATGTTTACATTTTTTGTTTATTTACTTTTGATGTGAAAATTTATTACTACACAGTTTTTTAAATGTTTTGGAAATTTTTGTAAAAAAAAAAAATTGCTTATGTTTTGTGTGTATCAAAAATTGGAAAGTGTTGTTTAAAAATTAATCTGGGTGGGTCCAACACCGATTTGGAGACCAAAACTATATCCCCGCAAAACACTTATGTTCACAATTTTTTTTGTGGGTAAAACAAAATCATCAAAATTTCAATAACCACATGAAAATTTTCAATCTCTTTTGTAAATATCTCTTGATACACACAAAATATTTAACCTCCGCCTTCGGATTATTGTTATTGAGGTCAATACGCGTCTTTTAACACCTCTCTCGATATTTTTGGACGCGTATTATCAGCGTGATGCTGTCATATAGAATTACCAGGAGTTGATGCGCTCGAACCGTTGAAGAAATGATTCAGCTGCTATATGTAAATAAATAATAACCGTAAATTAAATAAATATCATTTAAAAATCAGCTAATTACCTTTCTTTTCTGTTAAAAATGCGTTTATCCTCCAGCTTCATCAGCAAACCAACTTTTTTCTTTTTTTGTTTTGGCTTTGTTGACGAAAATTATATGTGACATTTTTCTTCTTCCATCACTTTTGACAGAAGAAATTCAAAGACCGATTGACAGTTTATGTTCGATCGGCAACAACAAAATACACAAGAGGGTTGCATTTTCACTTATGCTTCTACCTGGTAATTGTACCATGACATTTCTATATAGGGTCGCTATTCAAATATTAGAATAAACATTTTTCTACTAAGGGGCACCGCTCACTTCTCCAAAATCGTATATCGACCTATCCTAATAGAAAGGTCGAAACTTAATTTAGCTAACAGGGACGTAAACTAGACATTCTGCTAATAAGGTCGTATCTTAACAAAGTCATAAATAAAGTCGTATCCCGGGGACCGGTTAAAAAGGTTGTAACCGAAAAAGGGGTTACCGTAAAGTTACCGATTGACACAGGGCATTGCACTGATTTAATACCGGAAGGTCTTGCGATTAATGACTTATGAACTAATTCAGTAGGGTGGTCAATGATGTAATTTTTAAACAGCTTTATTTAGGTTGACTTGACAGGCTGCACGCACGCCCCGACGTTGTGAACGAATTTTGTAATTAAAATTTAAGTAACTTCCCGATAGGCTACAAGCTTGAACCTTGGAATATAGTTCGGAAACCGATGACAATGCAATAATATGAAAAAAACGTCGATAGGTGGCGCAAGGATCGAGATATTCACAAAATTCGTATTTATGGCCCGATTTGGCACATATTTGGAACTTATAATACATACATGAATAGAAAGCGATCTATGAAAAAAAAATAATTAAAAAAATTGTTTTTAAGTTAAACGGTTTTATTGAAAACAATACTTACATGAAGTAATAATAATACTAAAAGCTAGAAAATTATTAGGTAGGTCCTAGGTACTAGTAATCACGCCTATTACGCGTCCAACGCTTTTATTTAATTGTCTGATCAACGCCCTAGATTGATGAGGAGTGTGATTACTAGTACCTAGGACCTACCTAATAATTTTCTAGCTTTTATTATTATTATTATTTCATGTAAGAATTGTTTTCAATAAAACCGTTTAACTTAAAAAAATGTTTTTAATTATTTTATGTATCCTACAATTGGGAAATTAATCATTCCGTTTGCTCTCCTCACCGAAAACAAGTCGATCTGTTCGAAGTAGACATATAACGACAAGTTAAATTGATTATCAGATTTTTTTATTTTGGATTTTGATTTTTCATTTCAAAAACAAGTGAGTGAATCAACATTTGCAAATCAATTTTTTCATGTAACTCAAATGAATTGCAATATTGATCAATGTCAATTTCTCATAAAATTGACGTTAAATAATTACTGTTATTTACTCACTAGTTCCGTCGTAGCACGCGAACTCAAACCTTAGACCACGTTTACATATGCCTTAATCTACAAGAAATCCACAATAGTTAATCACATTCACATGTATCCCATCCCTAGGAACCAGATTTTTAGCTGCCAATTTTTCACATTTCTCTGCTTCGATTTCGAGATGAAATCCTAAAGATGATTTCAAGTCTAGGAAAAAAATCAGTATCTCTAAAATTTGGTCATAATTACCGTTATCGACGAGAAAAATTATAAGGGAAATCTAGTTATTTAATTACCGATTAGAAGTTAAATACGAAAATGAAGATAAGAAGATAAGAAGTTATATGTAAACTAGGTCTTAAAAAAATGGTCCTTAATTTAAACCCGCAATTGCGATCTAGAAAACTACTTCCTTAGACAATGTTTACACCGGCACTAGTTTAAAATAAGTACACCTATCTCTCATACCTTGGACCTAGCTTAAGTCGATTACGTGCTTCCAGCTAGGGATGTCACCCTGGAGTTGTTTCTAGGTCTATGAAAAACTAGGCATATCTAAAACTTGTTCATAATAACCGATAATCGATTTTTTGTTTTTCGATTATCTAATCTTATTATATAAAAAACACGTGTCATACAATTGAGGCCAATGGACTCCTAAACTACTGAACCGATTTTTAATTTGTTTTGCACCCCGTGTGTAGTTTGATCTAACTCGAAATATAGGATAGGTGGCTGGGTGACTTCGGTCTCGAGATATAGGCCAAAACGTGGACCCGGGTACCCCTTGTGTGTGTTTATAGAATATGGATATCAAATGAAAGCTGTTGATGAGTGCTTTAGTAGAGGGTAATTTTCATACCCCTGGGTGAATAGGGTCTCGATATATAGGCTAAAACGTGGACCCGGGTACCCCTAGAGTGTGTTTATAGAATATGGATATCAAATGAAAGCTGTTGATGAGTGCTTTAGTAGAGGCTAATTTTCATACACCTGCGTGACTAGGGTCTCGAGATATAGGCCAAAACGTGGACCCGGGTACCCCTAGAGTGTGTTTATAGAATATGGATATCAAATTAAAGCTGTTGATGAGTGCTTTAGTAGAGGCTAATTTTCATACCCCTGGGTGACTCGGGTCTCGAGATATAGGCCAAAAAGTGGAACCGGGTACCCCTAGAATGTGTTTATAGAATATGGATATCAAATGAAAGCTGTTGATGAGTGCTTTAGTAGAGGGTAATTTTCATACCCCTGGGTGAATAGGGTCTCGATATATAGGCTAAAACGTGGACCCGGGTACCCCTAGAGTGTGTTTATAGAATATGGATATCAAATGAAAGCTGTTGATGAGTGCTTTAGTAGAGGGTAATTTTCATACACCTGCGTGACTAGGGTCTCGAGATATAGGCCAAAACGTGGACCCGGGTACCCCTAGAGTGTGTTTATAGAATATGGATATCAAATTAAAGCTGTTGATGAGTGCTTTAGTAGAGGGTAATTTTCATACCCCTGGGTGACTCGGGTCTCGAGATATAGGCCAAAAAGTGGAACCGGGTACCCCTAGAATGTGTTTATAGAATATTGATATCAAATGAAAGCTGTTGATGAGTGCTTTAGTAGAGGGTCATTTTCATACCACTGGGTGACTAGGGTCTCGAGATATAGGCCAAAACGTGGACCCGGGTACCCCTAGAATGTGTTTATAGAATATTGATATCAAATGAAAGCTGTTTATGAGTGCTTTAGTACAGAGTAATATATTATCCAGAGACGGACTGGGACTGGGATTAGGACTGGGACAGGGACTGAGACTCGGAGTGGGACTGGGACTGGGACTGGAATAAAATACATACCACCTTCTTGGACAGGCAATAAGGGATGCAGAAGAATGAGAAGAAATTGAGAGAAGTGAAAAGAGAAAAGAAAGAAGGAGAAGGAGATTGAGAAAGAGATAGAATGAGAGGGAGGAGTGAAAAAAAGGATTAGGAAAAAGTGAAGAGGGGGAGGGCAGAGTCAGACGGAAAAAGCTTATTAAAATGTATGCAGATTGGCCAAATTTAGGGCAGGACAACGTCTGCCGGGTCTTCTAGTTGTTTATATGTAAACTAGTTCTAGGGATGCGTTGCACGAATAAATTTTCTGACTCATTTGGCGTTGAATTTTTTTTTCTATGATTCTTGTAGGCACTGTGTTCTGAACCCAGCACTTCTTGCATTTGTGTAAGTCAGCTGCTCGACAAAGTCTTGCGAAATCAGCGTTATGTGTTTTTAAAATTCCATCCCTTTTATTTTATGTCGTTTACAATATTTCGAAAATCACCACACAGGGTGTACTGACCATAACTGAAATATTTAAGGGTTACTTTTAGGTACGTTGAATGTGTGGCAACTTTTAGGGGTAACCAAGGCGATCAGTATAAATAAACAAATCGTTAATTAACAAAAATTAAACTTTGGCAAGAGGGTTTTCTTTTTCTTTCTTTCAAGTAGACACGTGCTAATCTGTTAATAATCTTTATTAAAAATATTATTTTTTGAATTAAAAAATAATAATAAGTGACACATTTTGGCAATTAATAATATAAATTGTATATAAAAAAAGTACTTAACAACTTAGGTATATGCTATGCATATACGAATCAGTTTTGATGTACATAAGAAATACTTTTCATGGCGGAAGTGCATATCATTGGGCAAATTTTGAGAGCCGTTGATTTCGCTGAACCACATCTTTACTGCAAGTGGAGTTTGCAAAGCGGTGCGTAGAATAAAAAAAAAAACAAAAACAAATACACATTCGAAGAAATTTTTTTTTCGTTATCACATTTATAGGCAGCGCTTGGAAGCTTGTGCAAGGTGAAGTAGCCGGTCAGACAATTGTCTCTTCACATCGCTTACAACAGTCATCAGATTTTGCACATCCTTTGGACATACACTTGGCTACTGCTTCAGTGCAGGGTTGGCCGAAGTTGCATTTGGAGGTGCATGCCGTGAATGTGTTACATAATAGTTGGCCAGTTGGTTATGGTTTTGTGCATATACCAAGTCGTCCAGGTGCACATCGTTTGGAGTTGTTGACTTGGAAGGTAGCGCCAATCACTTGGTACGATAGTATACGTGAAAAATTTGGTGGTGGTGGTGTTGGACTTAGCAAACCGGATCTGATATACACAGGTGTTGAGAGGTATGACGACTTTAAAATGCACTGAGACTTGTGTAATGATTTTAGTGATTAATTTAAATGAGGATCTGTATACCAAAACCCGATAATTGTATTCAAAAAGTTCTTAGAAAATTTTAAATTACATTTTTCTAACGCGAATTTTAGGAAGCTTAGACCTATTATCTTTACATCTTTTACAAACTGTGGCATATATATTGGAATGAAAAATATGACTGCATCGAAACCCGGAAAAAATGCGAAGTAAACTTATTGCATTTTAATAAATATAATTTTTAATTAGACAAACTCCAATCAAAAGCAGGTCTTATTCCAAAGTCCAATAAATATTTAATGGAAAACGGCTGAATAGCGATTTTTATGTCAGAATTGAACTTTTCGATACTGTTATCGGTTCGTCTCACAAGATTGCAAATAAATACATAAAAATACTAACAATAGCAGTACAATTCTACACTTTAGTGTGGTTCTCCCTAGTCCGATCATGCCTATTTTCTGATACAAATGCTGTTAGCCACTAAATGCTTGAAACATGAAGCACTTGATTCTTCCAGACTCTCACAGGCCTTTGTACCAGAAGCTCTGTGTAGCTTTGTGATCCAAAGCTACAATTTTTCCGGGCGTAATCTATCTTAGACTGTTCTGCTATTGCTCCTAAGATGCGTTACTTTCCCCAAATATCAGATTGGTGCCTTATGTCCTACTTACTTCTTATTCGCATGCGGTTTTGTGCGAACCATGCGACTCATTGAACAAATCTGGGGTTTTTGCTTTTGGGAAAAAAATTTCCAAAAGAGTTATTTACCATCTATACTTTTCCACATCTATTGCATTTATCTATATATATATTATCCATTGTTTTCAGTTAGCTGGGATGCGGCTCTCTGCTCATTTCCTTTCTATCTAATAGTTTCACATTCAGTATATTCTAAACTCGTGTCAAATCTAGATTTTCCTACTGATGAATTCCGAACTCTCTCATAAGACTTTCCTCCGTTTCCGACGTATGGACAAATATTGAAACGATTATCATGTCCATAGTTGCGACCTTTTTTTTCTTGTTGGTGAGGCATTGGGGACGTTTCCGCAATCTTGATTCGCTGTTCTTCACATTCGGGATTTAATACATATTTGTCAAGGTTGAAGCCCTCCTCTTCCACAGGCTCTCTTAATTGATTCTGTAGCATTTAATCCGTTTCTGAGAGTCATTCAGAACTCAAGAAGGTCCGGGGATCCTCTAAAACTCAATGGAATGGATTTAGCGTGAATATTTCACCGCCTAGGATTTTAAATATTCATCTGATCCTTGAGTTGGTTGGAATAGAACATTATTTGTGCTTAAGTTTTAAAACTATAATATTACTTTATAAAGGATCCTCTCGCTCTAAGATAGATATCGACTTTCGGCTAAATTTTCTCTGAACGTTAATAGCAGAACCCAAAATCTAAACTGCAGATCTATTCACCCTTTTCGATTTTATCATATTTTTTTTTTTTTTGTTTCTACTTAAGTAGATATAGTTTTGATATAACCTAATATCATCAAACTTTAAATTATCCCACAGATACAAACTACGAACGCGTTCGTCTGGTAAAATCGTTATCGATCTGAATTTAGTCTTTCGTAATTTTGCTAAATTTGGTGTAGAATTCAAATGAGATATCCAGATGCGCTCTCGCGAAATGGAGTTCAAACTACCAAAATGTGCAGTTACACTGCTGCTGCTCCTACACCTAACGTCAGCTGTCAAAATTGGTATCTCGAAAATAAATATAGATACCAACAGCACTACAACAACAACTATATCTACAACAACCGCGAATTTTACTGAGACTGCTACAGAAGAGAGCACTACAATAACCTACGCAACAGAAATCGAAAGCTCGAGCACCACACTAACTACTACAACCATGAAACCAAAAACAACCCAAACTAAACCCAATTTTACCATATCAATATTTCCACCGCGCTTAAAAACAACAAAAATGCCAAAAATTACAACAACATCTACATCCACGGCGCCAACAACAGCAATTGCAACGACATCGCTCAGTTCAACAGATAATTCAAGTACATTCGTTGACGCGCTCTCAACTAAAAAAATTTCTGACTCATATTACTGCGCTTGTGATCTCACGCTAGATGCTTGTGATATAAATTGTTGTTGTGATAGAGACTGTATACCGGCAACATTACATATTTTTAATTGTAATACGGCAGCAATGGCACATCATACAGAATTAAAAAATCGTTTGGAGGACTTTCAATATGAACATGGTTTGCCATCGTGTAAAGTAAATGAAGGTTGGTTATGCGTTTTTCGAACTAATATACAAAGAGATCAACTGAAGGTAAGTAGGAAGGGAGCTAATAAATCGAGAGTTAAGTGGGCCACCGACTTAACTCAGAATTTAATTTAAAATTTCTATTTATTTGCAAATGGTCTCGGCATAAAATATCTTGACACCAAATGGGATTATGGTCTCTTGAAACATTCTCGACGATAGACCTTTAGGGAACTGTGAGAAATATCTATCCTTTAACTTTATTAAATTATGTATATTTTAACACGTAGTTCTATCTTAATATCGCCTAACTGGTCTCCGCTGCCAGTTCTATCTGAAGGTAGGGCGTTATTCAATCAATATGCGAAATATGGCATTGCTCAAACGAATTCTGATATATAACCTTTACAAAACGGTCTCAGTTAGGATGATATTCCACTCAGCGGGCCATGTGTAGTCGTAACATAACCCTGTAGGTAAAGCGAACCGAATCGTTAGAATGGAGCTACGTTTTCTGCGCAATGTAAGAGGTGTAATAAGGCCAAACTTCTCTTCCCATTTTCGTAGTGTCCTTTTTAACTTTTCCGACTCCGAATGACAAGGCAAATGAATTTTCGCAGAGAAGCGTTTCATGACATAAATAAACTCGGAATGTTTTGTAAAATACTGCCGAAGGCCAACCCAGTTTAAAAAAACTTTTTCTTAAGTAATTGCATATCGCTTTTCCCGTGATTTGAACACAGAACTTCCGGTACAGTAGGCGGACACGCTTCCTCCACACTACGGCGAACTCAGTATCTGCGCAATGTCGGCCTCATCTTATGATCTAATTTTGCTTTTAGAGTTGACTTTATTTAACTTTTCGTTGTCCAAGTTCTTAACACACATTGAAAACTATTATTTTTACTCAAACGATTACTACGATGCTTTGAAACCATTTATCAAAATAGTTTGGAGTTATAGATGTACTAAATACGCGTTGTCCCAGTCATTGTTCAGATTCAACAATTTGGAACTCTCGCGATTTGAAAAATGGCATTCGGTGATGGATCGTTTAACAATCGTTTCGTACAAAACGTTTTTAGCAGCAAATCACCCTTCCTACTTCAATTGCTACCTTCCATGTAATGCGTTATATGTAAGTAGGTTGAGCCAGTCTAAGGTTATATCAATGTTTCATACCATCTGAGAGCAAAAATACTCCACATATCGGTTTATCATAAGGTCTTCAAAAATTTATATATCCACCGCTATAAGGACCGATTAGTGTTAGATGGGTAAAGTAAAGATGTGGTATATATCTTTAAGAGAAATCAGTTTTTAGAGGATACGCACATCTCTAAAGGGTATATCATGTATTTTTTCTGACACTCCCAACCTTTTTTATTCTTTTGACATAGGCCACCAAAAATATGTAACTCCTTTGTTTGGTCATTGCCTTGTATAATTCTAGGAGCCGAAAATTGATTGGGATTTGAGACAATATTACAAATGGGCCACACCTACTTGGGGCGTCGACATCGATCAACGTTCCAACGAAAATTTAGAGCATTACAAATATGGTGAAGCGTTGCAGTTTTTAAATATGGAAACTATAATGCTTAGTCAATTGGGTAAGTATTTGAAGGCCAAATGTTGGGTCTACGAGTTTAAATAAAAAATTCAAATGCAGAAAATTCTGATGATCACAAAGTGTCATAGCCAGTCATATTGCCATAATATTTTACTTTTTTTTACATAAAACTTTGTGAATACCTTAAACATGAGAAGAAATCTAATAAAAAAACACTTATTTAAAACATAAAATACGTTACATGACATGAGAAGAAATCTAATAAAAAAACACTTATTTAAAACATAAAATACGTTAGGGTTTGTTAGGACTGCTGACTGCAATATCACCCTATCCCTTCTGCCTCTTCGAGAACGGTCCATTACAGAATATTAAAAAAAAACCTCTCCATTCCAGGATTTGTTTCAAAAACGCCCTACATAACTTCCAAATTTTCGCTTGAGTATAGCATTTTTGAAACAAATTCTAAGAACAAATTCTGAAATAGGGCGTTTTTGAAAAATTTTCTGGGAAAGGGCGTTTTCGAAAAGGCAGCCATGATACGGTGATATACCACTCAGCATTAGATATACATATACTAGCTGATAGCCATAGCAGCTAGTGCTCTCTTTTGTTAGTCTTAAAATTTATTTTAAGCCTAAATATATAATAATAATAGATATACATATATGTATGTATATTATTGAACCCATAACTAATGTTCCTAATTATTTGGATTTTTTCTATATATTATAATCGTTTACAGATCTTCCGCATACCTTCAAACCACCACACTGTCAAATAAAGCAAACTGTGAAATTTTTGAAGGCATACAAAACGAATTGCCTACTGGGAACAATTGAAGAACTGCAAACGAATGCACGCACTTTGGTGAAGTTTATACAAAAAAATCAAATACTCTTGAGGCCTTTGAAGCAAGCCAGCGAATTAGAGCATATAACGCCTATCTCGAGTGATTTTAAATTGAAAATTTGTCAAAAACAGTTATGTGCAGTAGTGCCGTTAAATAACAGTACCGCTATAGATTTACGCTTAGAATCATATTACCCTACGGAAATCAAGCTTTCGTTGCTGCATAATTACACACAACTTTTAGGTGCAATGGTGGAATTAAGAAATACAACATACTCACCACTGAATAACACTGAAACGTGGCAACGCTATCAAGTCGAGTATATTTACAAAAATGTAACTGTGAATGAGGTCAATAGGAATATTAATGAGACTGCTTTTGCAGAAGAGAAGGAGCAAGCGCTCACTTCTGGCCCTTTAGGTTATTTAGTAGGCGAGCCTATAATTATAGCACGTTTTATAGTGATTAATGAAAGTGATGAATCATCGAATGAAGTTTTGAATTATTTTCATGCAAATAGCACAAAATCTCGTCTCAATCATACACTTCCGCTATTCACGACACAGCAGGGAAAGTGCGCGAATGACATAAGCGGAAGAAGTGTCATTAGTTATGGCATCAATACCTTAAAACAATGTAAATTACGCTATAGTGAGGTAAGCGTGACCAAATTACCACAAAACGAGCGGAATTACACTAAAATTTGCATGAACTTGCAAAAAGAAATAATCTCAC
Source organism: Eurosta solidaginis (assembly GCF_040869045.1). Taxonomy (NCBI): domain Eukaryota; kingdom Metazoa; phylum Arthropoda; class Insecta; order Diptera; family Tephritidae; genus Eurosta; species Eurosta solidaginis. The sequence continues at coordinate 17,534,528 of NC_090320.1, forward strand.
AACTCTTTGGAATTAATAGTATATTATTTGATGCAATATCGCCTGAAATTTTTATTTCTCAACTGGGACGTCCGGCCAATGCTAGCACAAAATGGACGAAATTGCATATACAACAAAAAAATTATTACTTATTAATCAGTGGTGAATATAATGCACAAAGTCACAGTTTCAGCTGTCGCAATATGTTGATCAATATTGCTTACGAATTCCTAGTGGGTCATTTTTCAGAGAACGACATAAGCCATCAAGCGTTGGTTAAGCAAGCTACGTTGATATTTGGCGAACGTAATGATTTGGAATTCGATTTGGATGAATTAATCGAAGTACCGCTAATGATAACGGTTATGTTTTTTGATTTTGCCAAGGATGTGAGTGGTGAAGGAAGCAGACAAAATATTGCAAATATAATTTGGGGTCTTTTGCTAATGAATTTTGTATGCAAGCAATATTTTAGCAAGTACCTAAATAGTTTTAAAGTTAGTTCGTAATCCGTTTAGTAATTTTTCTAGAACGCAACGTACTTATAATTACTGATTACAATACGCTATTCAAATACAGATCGAAGCAATATAAACAAAAATTTTAAAAAGTATTTTTAATCTGGTCATGAATTTTAGAGTAGTAAAATGGTTCACTTCGGTACCAATGATATAGTCGGAGCCGATATACATAAAGAGAGAGCGGAATCAATTGGTTCATCTTATGCAAAGACACTAATTTGCTTGCCTGGCCAACGAACTATGTTCGGCCTTCAAAGGTTTACGACCCGATCGTCTACAGCGAGAGCAGTTGCGTAGCAAACTTTACTTTTTCATGTACGTTAGTATTAAATGAAAGGAGTTAAAGCCTTATGTTGTTAATACATTCACTCATGGGACATAAGTAGAGACGATTAAGTTTATAGTTCTTCCGAGGATTCCCTTAGCTGTACTGCTTAGAATCCCATCGCCAACACTTAATTCAGTGTTCACAGATGCGCCTTAGTCAATGCTAGTTGTTCCTCTCAGCGTTTGCCAACAACAACTGGCCACAAGTATTAAGGCTTGCTTGCTTTCCAGATATCCTACTTTCCGAAAGCATACTGCAATTGGATAGCAGTGTTACAAAGCCCCTAGCAAGCATCCCAATCTTCACATCCAGCTTGGATCAATCTGCAAATAAATTCAGTCGACCAGCACACAGTAATCGATCTTGCTCGGTATGAAGTCAAAGCGAGAAAAAATGTTAGGGTACTCATTGTTCACAGATCTCTACCAAGCAGCCGAAGCCTAATTACAGCCGGTACTGAAGGCACCCTACCAACAATGTCAACTGCATTCTAAGCAAGTGTTGATGTTTTACAAGTGTTGATGTTTTACAAAGATTTTACATAGGCAAAGCCAAACCATTAGAAAGCGTGCATAACGTTTGCCAATGGCCCAGAGACGATTCGACCAATCCTGATTAAGCTTTCCTGTTAGTACTCGCTAGTCGATGTCGACTCTTTGTGGTCCAGTGACCCTTGTATCAGTCAAACAAGGGAAATGGAAGCTGTTTATGTAGACCTACCTTTACAATAGACACGCAAATTATGCTATCCAACCCAAGAGAATTATAAGGCCTCAAAGAATTAATAGCCTAGACATGCTTTTTAGCTTTCAATGGGATGACTAGCAGTCCTCTATGGGCAGCAAACACTGGTAATGAGGGAACAAACCACTGTTCAAACGAGATATCGCGAAAATTAATATCCAGCGGTAGTTTTAGGATTCCTCACCGCCCATTTCCCAGCTATCATTTACACTTCTCAAGTAGCGAAGTTACCAAAGGCAGCAGAATTCTTTGAGAGAATTTCCGTCAATCACGCGAACTTATCGCGCTCTTCCACACCTTCGCAAAAGATTTCGCATTAGAGAGTAAACTTGTCAGACAAAGCATAAATGGCAGCTGCAGACAACTTCGAACCTGTAAAAGGTGCGACTGGCAGCAATTCTTTCAAATCAATTCTTAAATGTGATTTTACTTGAACGCAGTTCATCGAAGTAGAAAAATGAGTATTCCGAAAGAACATTCCAGTTCGATATCAGGAGCAACATCTCTCCCAAGACAAGGGTCAAGTCTAAATCCTCAACCCTTTTTACATATAAATAAACCTCAATTAAAAATCAAAGCAAATAGTGGGTCACCTCTTACTTTTGAATCCTAGTTACCCTCTCCTCAATAAGCAGTGATCTTGCAGATGACAGTCAGCGGCTGTCTCGATATATCGTATCCAAAAATATCGGGAGAGGTGTCAAAAGACGCGTACTGGCTTCGACAACAGTAATCCGAAAGAAAAAATTGTATCTGTCCGGAGATATTTGCAGTTGAAGTTGGCAATTTCCATGTGGTTGTTATAATGTTGTTGTGCACTGAAAAAAATGTTATTTACAAAGGGATTTTGCACGGTTTTAATTTTGCTCCCACGCCTTTTGTGGACCGGCCAGGGTAATTTTTTATAAGCGCGGCCGAAACCGCCATCGCAGAAGTGTTCTGCCCAAAATACTATGGATCCCATCCCCGGTTTCGTAGTGACCCGGGGTCGTTTTTCGGATTATTAATACTGATGTCAAGACGCGTCATTTGACACCTCTCCCGATATTTTGGGACGCGGACGCGGAAGGCCAGCCTTGTAGGTTAAATTAAATACCGGGATCTAGGATAGGTGTTATGATTTTATTATACAAGCTTTGCAAACTCCCAATACTTAAAGTATTTACTGATACTACTGAAAACCCCTCCCTACAAAGCCAATTACTTCCCAGTATTTTTAAGTGAATTTATTGAAGAAAAAATTATTATCAGCACACTCGACAACCTTGCGAGCCCATTAATTTCATAGCGAACTGAAAAAATTTGTCAAAAAAGGAAAATAATTGAAACTTCAAAAGAATATTAAGCCATTTCACAAACCCGCTCCATATCCTCGGTGTTCATATATCCAAAAATAAAAATGCGTCGCATATACTCCACGAACATAATCAAACATGAACACACACAAACTGAAAAAGATGACGAACATAAACGATCGAAATGTCCGCCAATTACGATTGAACGTCCCACCGAATTTCCGCAAATTGTGATAACATCAGACGCCCTGGAAAGTAGCAAGTACTACATCGAAACAGCGCAAAAATGGCTTATTCTACCCGGAAAGAATGGACGACAACACAAATTCCCATTGCAGACGATATTACCCAAAGTGCAGATGATGAGAACCGTGCCGAAGCGACATTTACCGCGCGATGTGGAAGTCGATCGACGACGTAGACAATATAGTAAACTGAATTTGTTGCAAATGCTACAAGATGCAGGTGTCACGAATGAAGATCTCATGCCCACCGAAGAACTATATTATGCGCTCTCCGAAAATGCGTTCAAACATTTCTTGCCGGTGAGTTTTTTCGATGATACAGATTTTAACACACATTCGCCCGAGGCATGGTTGGCATTGGGAAGAGTGGAAGATGGATGTTATCCGTTGCCGGCAAAGGTTTTTCTACCTAACGGGCAGAGTCTGTTCAACTATACATGGCAATATGCGGCAGTGAGCGCTTACAACAAACAAACACACAAATGGACTGTACTTGGGCTAAATGAAGAAAATTATTTCGAAGTGCCAAGCGTGCAAATAATGTTTCTCGCCGATAATCCGAAAGTGTTTGCGCAACGGTTGAAGAAAGCAGTAAGCGATCGAAATAAAGCAGAACGGATTTTAAAAATGGAATCAATTGTAGATTGTGTGCTACTGCAGGACTTAGAAGATGATCGCTTTATGCCGAACAAACGTATCGATCAGCTGATGGAGAAAGTGATCGGTAAGGCGAGCGAAAGTTTTCAGCGTCAAATGCGCACTGAGGTGTGTCTTGTATTCGAGCATTTAATGGCATGCTATGAGTTTGAGAAGTTCGTGAAGTTGATGCCTAAAGAGTTTCCCATATTTGGAGATGGTCTGATAGCTGACTCGCTGCCGCGTGCATTCAAATCAGTAGAAAATATAGTTGAAGCGAAGAGCGTAAAGACTTTTCAACTTAATATCAAATATTTGCGTTACCTCATATTGCGTTCGACGATATTCTACAACGGCGCTGGTATCGAAGCTATGTCCAATGTCTCAAGTCAATGTCAATATATCGAAACGTTATGTCTATTTCTGACAGGATTTGTTAAACCGGTAGCACTTGGTGATTTCTTGCAATCCCAACAATCGAATAGCAATAATGTTGCCACTTATTTGAAAAATTTCTGGCCACAGAAGATATCAGCGGGTATAACTTTAGTTTTACGCGTGCTCGGTAAAGGTTGGCTTGATATCTCGCTAGATAAATGGTCCGTGTATCAGATGTGTAAGATATCACGCTTTATATTGCAAGTGAAATTTCGCATGCAAGAATCAATGCAAGTTCTTTTGGAGAAATCGATTGAAAACTTTAGCACATACCTAGTAGAACCCTGTCGTCAATTTTTAGAACTACCGCCCGACTACAAATGGACTAGTAATTATATTGAAACAGAATTTCCATATACCAAACCGATTTTTTATCTCGTAATTGGTGTATCCGATGCACGTAAGGTCGTCTATACTACGACTCCAGAAGACTTTGCACCGCAAATAACAGAAGTATTTAAAAAAGCTTTGGAAAAAACAAGCGGCGTGCGTTGCATTGAAGCTGAGACTTTGTTGAATTTGAAATTCGCGCCAAATCTTTTTATCGAGACTGTAGAATTAATCGAAGATTTATTTATCACTCGCAACGATTTGATTTATCGTTGTTATACCCAAGCCACATTGCCGCTTAATTCATATGCTTCACACTATGAACGTTTTATCGATTTCTATTTGTTAAATGCTTACGATTTTATGCGCCGTTATGAGTCAGTGAAGCATTCATCGTCGGAGGTTAAAAATGACATTTTAGAGCATAAACGTCAAAAACAAGAGCTCCGCGATATTTTGCCAGCCTACATCACAATTGGACCATTTCAAATAAATGTGGATTCTATGAAACAGCTGATGATTAAGAAACATATCGAAATCATTAAAAAGCTGTTCGAATATTATGTACAACGTATGTGGGATATAAATGAAGCTCTACTCGATCGTTGTGTGCAAACACATCAAAAAATATCAGATCGTCCTCAAAGTATTGAACACCTCTATGAGATACGTGACTTTGCCGCTACTGTGCCCGATGTGGTTGATCAGTTGCGCGCCGATATACAGATAATGTGGTTGGAATATGAGATGTTGGACAGTTTCTTTTACAATCTGAGCGATACTCAATTTTCTATGAAATGGCAAGTTTATGCTTGGCCTCACAATATAATGCAACGATTGAGCACTTTACGTGAAGAACAAAAGAATGATATCGAAGAATTTCGTCGCACACATTCGAGTGAGTGCATCGGTTTTGAAGAGCGCTTGGAGTCGTTGAATGAGGAAATACAGGCATTCTCATTGATTTTTGATCCGAATAAAGTGACCGAGACGGCTGTGGAGGTGAGTATTACAGAGGACTTAAACTTATATCCCTCGAGGTACTTTTGAGTTAAACACATTAAGGGCCGTTTTCACCATCTTCAGTTACCGATAACTGACTTTTTATTTGCCAGAAATCGTTTAGTGATGTGTCAAATGAAGTGCCAGTTAGCGTTAACTGGATATGGTCAAAGCGATGCTTAGGTCATTATGCAGTGAATCCCTTAAACCGCCTTCGCCTTTGAGACATACATACGTTCATTGTATGGTTTAGGCACCGTCGTATCACACGCATGCCAAATGTTTAATATTATCTGCTTAAAGTCAAATTAAAATAAAACGCTCTATCCAGAGCTTCCGTATTCACATAGCTTGAACGTATAGTTTAGGTGTGTCTTGCCGCGGGTAGTTCGTGCAGCGTAAAGTGCAGTGAAAAATTGGAATATGATATAGTTAAGTATGAGCGTTTATTATAAGTTTGCGACAAAACAGAGTCATATCTTGCGTAAACTTTGGCGAATTTGAACCGCAATCTCTTTAATAAAGCGAATTCAGTCTAAGGTGGTTGCATCCTGTCAGCCAAGTGCTCAATCTTGCGATTTACCTGGCAAAATTTGGTACAGCAGGATGTCAATTAAATTAACCCGGTTATTTTCTTTTGATTTGACATTGTTTCGTATGGTGAATTTGGCTGTGCTATCATTTTGTTTAGATTCGCCTCTCTTCTGTCTAATACATCTATCCATATATGGACTCATTGTGAGGTGTTCAAACTTACAAAGAAATCAAGATCCAGCGAAGAAACGGTAGTCTAAAGTGAGACTTGGCATTTCCGAGACATACCCTGTCCGATCCTATCAGGTCTACTATGGTGAGAACTCACAGCTTTACATGCATACCTAGTTGTTTCATCTAGCAAATGTACTTTAATATTCCTCTGTTTCTCGGCATGATAAGACGAGATGACTTTTCCCCTTTCACTATGTTCGGTATTGTTCGCTTGCCCGTCTTTTCATTACAAGGTGGAGTTTCTTACTATAATCGGGGTTACAGTGGCTCCCCCACAATAAAGCAGAGAGACAACAAGGTCGGCTGGCCCATATACCACTGAATTAGACAGTGTCCTTCCCCCATATCCCTTTAATATTCCAATCAATGGGCTTAAGGAAAGATTATTTAGATTGGTTAGGAATTATTCGGATCTCGTTAATGTGAGAAAACGTTTTATTGGATACGAATGCTAACCGGTATTTCAATGTAACTAGGGTAGAAGCCGTGTAACTGGCCTGGCTTTACATGATCTGTTTAATGGCCTTCCTGATTAGTGCATGAGGCTCACATCACCACTTCTTTCGAGAGACAGCTACTAAATATCATAGAAGAAAACGTGCGTTAAACCTTGTTTTTTGGCAGGTGAAGAAAACATGGAAGCAAATACAAGAATTGGAAAAACTTGGCCAAACTTTGCAATATCGTCAGACCTTGTTCGATTTGGAAGAACTATCATTGGAATTTTTAGAGAGCATTATAACTGGATTCTCGCCCTATCGTCTTTTGTGGCTAACATGCTTGGATTTTTTAAAGCTCGAAGAAGCCACCATCGGTAATCCATTGATTAATATTGATTTGGAAGATGTCTGGCATTCCATTGAAGAGATACGTAAAGATTTGCATGAGGCACATGCCATATTCTCCGAGAAACCGGAAATTCAAGAAGTAGCTAACTTTTATTTAGCAAAAATTGATGAGTTCGTACCAGTATGGCAGTGTATTAAATGGTTGAAAAATGAGCATTGGCTATTTATGCATTGGCAAGAGCTGTCGAATCGGGGTGGCATGGATATTAAATATTCGCAAGCAATGAATTTTGCATATTTAATACGTAAAGGTATAATGGCTAATTTAGATTTGGTAAATGAAATATCGTCTAAAGCCAAAGAAGAAGCCGATGAATATCAGAAGCAATTAGAAGAAGAGGAACATCGCAAAGAGCGCGAATTACAAGAGCTGTTGATGCGAAAAGCTTTGCGAAAATGTCGTAGGGATATTTTGCTAGATGCGCCTTTGGAGGAGAAAGCAGAAGAACAAAAGCAAGCGGCAGCTTTAAATTAAATTTATGGATAGCTGATATTGAACAAATGTTAATTGTGGTTTTTTGTCACTACATCGCATATTTAAAGACTAAAACCCTCTATAGCGGTACGTGAACAGAAATTTTATTTACCACTACTGTATATTTATAACGGCTAAAGGTAATACGTTACTAATTGCGCCAATAGGATTAACCTAGCTCCTTTATAGCTAAATTTACGTCAATGCGCTACTACTCTCCTAGCCAATGTAAGAGCCTTCCGCGATTTACAACCAGATTGACTGAATTTTGTGTGTGTTAGTGCAGTCGGGTGGCTTCATGACACACGTATTTGTTGTCGGCTACACGTTAATGAAAATCAAAAATTTTTGATTTTCTCATTTGACGCTAGCTTATTTGATAGTCGCGGGGTGTGATTGACAAAACCAGGGATGCACCTTAACGTTAAGCTAATCGTTTATCAAAAAATTTCCACCGTTTCCGTTGAAACACTTCGAAATATTATCGATAAAGAAATTATCAAGATAAATTGTATCTCGTTTTTAACCGAAACGAAAAGCTTTCGTTAACGTTAAAAACGTTAACAAAAACGTGATACTTTATGTTTGAATTGTGCTGGCAATGCTATAGCCATGGAGAAGCCGTAATGTGGCAACAACGAGCGCACATACACACACAAACTCTATGTAATTTGTTTGTGTAATTCGTTGGTGGTAATGTCAAAAATACTCTGAGAAATGTTTGTACTGTCAAAATTCATGAGAAAAGTTGCAATCAGCTTGGCTAATGCTTTCACCTTTAATGACTCCGCCATCAATCAGCTTTGCCAGCATAGTTTGAAATTAATAATCAACATAAACGATTTGATTTCGTTTTGATATGGCAGAAAACGAAACGAAATCATTTCGTTAATTTGACGATCTTAACGTTAATAAACGAAACGAAATTACTTCGTTTCGTTTATTAACGTTGATTATCGTAACGAAATGATATCGTTTCGTTGGTTAAGCATGCCTGGACAAAACGCAGTGTTGTATTTAGTTTGTGTCGACATTCAAAATGAACAAGTGCGCGGAAGAACAGCAATTCATATTAAAATTTATTGAAAATTATCAATGTTTAGCAGCTTTATGGAATGTAAGGCTTTTATTATTATTAAATAAAATTTTTATTAATTTTTTTATTATTTAATAAAACTGCTATAGTTGCAAGTAAAAAAAAGTCATCATCCGATGACGGCATATTCACGTCCGAACGCTACGGTTTCTCAATGCAAATGTTGATTGATGGCTTTTTATTTGATAGTCGCGGGGCAAGCGTCAAATACCCGACACGCACACATACAAAAATTCAGTCAATCTGGTTGTAAATCGCGGAATACTTTAAAGTAAACTTTTACGCTAATACGCGTGTCTCCTAATTATTTCCACAATATTTCTTTCGGGTGCACTTGAGTAAAGAAAGCAGTGTATGCAACCAAGTTGAAGGGGTTTTGATTTAAGATCATGCATCTGAATATCCGGACAATATATATAAAAGGTGTGGCTAGCAGTTTGTTGATATACCTGCTAACATAAAGACGACATCGTCTCTCCGCAAAAAATTCGTGTATTGCTTGTACCCTTGCGATGCACAGTAGCACGGATGAACAATCTAGGTGGACAAAAATTACAAATTTGAAGTGCAAAAGCCGTTTCATTCCTACTCACATTTATTTTAAAATCAGTTATGAGAGGTGGGGTGTTATAAAGCCATAGGACATTAAGCCATAATGGCTTTATGTCTCAATCCAAACGGACATAAAGCCATAATTTCAATATAAGTCTCATATCAATTTTATTTTTTGATATTTTGTGTTGAAAATGCTTTATTTCTTCAAAACTCGTAGGTGATTTAGGTAATTTTTCTTGTTTGATTCGCAGCAAATTCCTACGCATTTTACCATATACAATTAACATCCCCCTGCTTTATGCTTTTTTAAACGGTTTTATTTAGCTTGACTTGACAGGCAGGCCGCACGGCCGCATGCACGGCCGTTGTGAACGAATTTTGTGATTGAAATTTAAGTAACTTCCAGATAAGCTACAAGCTTGAAACTTGGAACCCGATGACAATGCAATAATAAGAAAAAAATCGCCGCTAGGTGACGCAAGGATGGAGATATTCACAAAAATCGTATTTGTGGTCCGATTTGGCTCATATTTGGGACACATAATACGTACAAGAATAGAAAGCGACCTATGAAAAAAATCGCCGCTAGGTGGCGCAAGGGTCGAGATATTCACAAAATTCGCATTTGTGGTCCGATTTGGCTCATATTTGGAACACATAATACATACAAGAATAGAAAGCGACCTATGAAAAAAATCGCCGCTATGTGGCGCAAAGATCGAGATATTCAAAAAAATTGTATTTGTGGTCCGATTTGGTCCATATTTGGAACACATAATACATATATGAATAGAAAGCGACCTATGATGTCCGATTTGGCTCATATTTGGAACAAATATTACATACAGTCCGGTAGAAGTGACATCAAAATATTTTGGAGTTGGAGGAGGGACAAGCATACGTGGCGCAGAGTCGAGTAAAGTCTTTGGAAGGATTATGTATTGAGGACTTAGATTGTAACAAATTGTCACGAAAGAGTACTTGTAATAATGAGTCACTAAATGAACTAAATAGAATGAGAAATAATAGGCAATTAAATAAAGACTAAAAACTTGAAAATAAAATAATTAAAAATTTTTTTTTAAATTAAACGGTTTTATTGAAAACAATACTTACATGAAGTAATAATAATACTAAAAGCTAGAAAATAATTAGGTAGGTCCTAGGTACTAGTCATCACACTTCTCATCAATCTACGGCGTTCATCAGACAATTAAATAAAAGCGTTGGACGCCTCAAATTTCTATTGATAGTCATATATAAGAACAACTGAACCATAATCAGGCTAAGCTACGCCTCACATTTTTACACATTTTCACGCGCCAACGCTCTTATTTAATTGTCTGATGAACGCTCTAGATTGATGAGGAGTGTGATGACTAGTACCTAGGACCTACCTAATTATTTTCTAGCTTTTAGTATTATTATTACTTCATGTAAGTATTCTTTTCAATCAAACCGTTTAACTTAAACAATTTTTTTTAATTATTTTATTAAAGTTATCGTCAAACAATTCGCGTACACTTGATATCTTCAAACTTGCAGTTTTAACATCGTATTTAATTGAATTTATTAGTTTTAATTTTTCAAAAATATTATTTTGCGGTCCATGAATATATACCTTGTCCTGTTTACCAATTTTACGACAATATAACGCACTGCTGTACGCACGTGATATATCAAAGTATGATTGGATGGTTCTTGATAGACCATCCTTCTCCGACCATGCGTATATCAGCTTCAGCATCCCCCTAAAGAGGGTAGAGAAGGGCGAAACTTTAGAAACCCTAGGTCAACAAACTGGACTAAATTCCAGAAACAGGTAGAAACGAGACTGGGACAACCCAAAGAGGTTACCAATGTGGAAGAACCGGAGGAGTCTAATGAATTCCTAACAAGGACGCTTATGACTGCGTATAACACAGCTTGCCCTCTAAGAAGATTCAGAGGAAAAGCAAAGCCGCCATGGTGGAGCAATGAGCTGAGTCTTCTAAGAAGACAGGTAAAAGAAATGGTTAAGCTAGCAAAGACCGCGGAAAGCGAAGCGTCTCGGGACGAGTACAGGGATCTACTGAGGATCTGCAAGCGTGAAATTTCCAAGGCGAAGAGAATCTCATGGAAGTTTCTGTACGGACATAGAGTGCTCCAGCGAAACATCACGGTTTAGAATAGACCTAGCAAGGGGAAATATAGTCCAGGGACTAATAAAGAAAGAGAACGGGGAATGGTCAGGTAATAGTGAGGAATCCCTTGAGGTGCTTCTCGATACACATTTCCTATCGGGAGATGGTTTAGAAGAGCCAGCAGACAGCACTCACACTTCGATCACGGAGCGAGTAGTGCCGGGCTTGGTGACCGATACCAAGATGGAGTGGGCAGTGAAGACGTTTTCTAAGTTTAAGTCGCCGGGCACAGATGGTATATTCCCGGCCATGCTACAAGTTTCAAGTAGGGCGGTCCTGGAACGGCTTAAATAATATTCGATGGGTGCATAAGACTGAATCATGTACCGCACTCTTGGAGAACTGCTCGTGTAGCTTTCCTACCAAATATAAGAATATAAGGAATATTCTTAGACATTGCCGGGGCTTTCAATAATGTCTCTAAATGGGCGATTATTGATGGTCTTAATTACATTAAAGTACATCCAGCCTTAAGCAGATGGATCGGTTGCATGTTAAATTGCAGGAAGAATACATCACAATGGGGATTGTACGAGGCCACGAAATCAATGAACAGGGGAACGCTGCAGGGAGGGGTGCTATCACCTCAACTGTGGACGCTGGTCATCAACCAACTGCTCAGGCGAGTCGATAAGGGACCCGTAAAACATACGGCTTACGCGGATGACGTTGCAATTGTCAAAAGTGGAAAGTTTCTTCCAACGATTAGCTTTTTGATTGGTCGGGCGCTTCGGGATATTCATACCTGGGCATCAAACGTCGGATTGAAAGTCAACGCCGATAAGACGGATATGGTCTTGTTTACAAAGAGGTACAAGGTCCCAAATCCCTTGAAGCTCCGTGGACGTCCCACTTAGACTGGGTGAAACTGGGCGAAGGCGAGAGGTGCACATGATCGACCAAGCAGGAAAGGTGTGGGTTCAAGCGCGGGGCTGTAAAGTGTCGAAGATTATGTGCAGGTCTTACAACCTTAGACCAACAAAGTTGCTTCTATCATTAAAAAGAGAGGACTGTAGACTCATGACGGGTATTCTGACTGGACACTGCCTTCTGGCGTCACATGCCTTTAAATTAGGCTTGGTCAGTGATAGCAGATGTAGGAATTGCGGGCTGGAGGAGGAAACGATCGAGCACGTTCTGTGCTCTTGCCTTGCGATTTCCAGGCTATAATTCCAGATATTAGGAGTGATAGTTACAGCTGTCAGATCCAGAAGCAGCAAGTGGCTTAAAGGTTCTGGTATTTGTCAAGAGGACGGAGTTATTTTATAACATAGGTCCTGGGTTTTGATAGGGGTTTTCAGTTTGGTCGTTAAAACAAACTTCTGGTAACACTACGGACTTTTTACGCCAGCGGGTTAGGGGGTCAGAATATTCCCTCGGTAGGTATGCCTGTCGTAAGAGGCGACTAAAATACCAGATTCAAGGGGCTGTGTAGCGCAACCCTTCAGGTTGCGAGCGCAATATATAGCTTCTCCAAATTGTCAACCTCGCCTATCCGCGGCGAATCCTGCTTCACTAACAGACGAGGCTCTGGCGACCCCAAGCTCCTCATGGAACTTGGGGGTGGGGATTGAGGGAATGGCCTGAAGGTTTAATGTGGCCACATAAATCGTTCCCGAAATGGTCGGGCTAGCACCTTAATGGTGCTGTGGTACCGGAGCGTACCGGATCTATATCCGACAAAGGACCATTACATCGATAACACTCCCCAAAGCCTTCGGGGAGCAACCTTATCGCTACAACAACAAAAACAACAACAACTACTACGGACTTATTCAGTCGTATTTGAGGTCCTCATGGACCGGCCAGTTCAACTTAACCTAACCTAACGCACTGCTGAACTCAATCTCAACTGCCATATTACAGTTCTTTTCATAACAATAATAATAATAAGCATTATTATATTTATATTTATAAATTTGCTGTTCCTTTTCTACGTATACCAACTTGCTATTCTTTCTAAATCCGGATATTATATTATATTCAAAAATATCTTTCCAATTTTCCATATCAGTTAAATCTGTAAATACATTGACCACCTGCAATGTCGGAATTTGATTGATTGTCAACAACATTTTGACAGACAAATGCATTTTTGACATGAAACAAGGCGATATGAAACCACAATGCTTTCTACGTGAAATAGCGTGACATAGAGCCATTAAAAAAATATGGCTTCATGTCACATTTCGGGAAAAAAACGTGTGGCGTTAAGTCCCATTATATTGAGACTTTATAGCATATGCCCTTATGTCTCAATGGGATGGGACATAACGCCATATGACTTTATGTCCTATGGCTTTATGACACCCCACCCTTTGGAAATTATTTTTTCGTTAAGTCCAGAAGTTGATTGGATTTTGAAGTTAACACTTCTTTGTGTTCCTAAGTGTAGGAAGCGGTGAAACGCCCAGGGGAGAGCCCACAATCGATGATGCGGGAATAAAGTAAAAATAGCGATAACCAGATTAAACAAGAATTCCGTGGATGCTGATGGATTGCCTGCGTAGCTATTCAAATACGGCTAGGTGTATTAGGTGTATTATTTACTAGGTGTATTATTTACTAGGTGTATTATTTACTAAATAATCAGGTTTTTTGTATTTTACAAAAGTTATATATATAAAATGTGGGCGTGGTTATCATCCGATTCGCTCATCTTCAATACCAATTTATTCTGGGTCCAGATAAGCTCGTGTACCAAATTTGGTGAAGATATCTCAATATTTACTCAAGTTATCGTGTTAACGGACAGACGGACGGACGGACATGGCTCAATCAAATTTTTTTTCGACACCGATGGTTTTTGATATATGGAAGTCTATATCCATCTCGATTCCTTTATACCTGTACAACCAACCGTTATCCAAACAAAGTTAATATACTCTGTGTGCAAAGCACGCTGAGTATAAAAAATACAAGGCGCGATATCCCGAAGAAATTTTTGTTTTCTTTTTTTTGCTCGTGCTCCTTTTAAATTTTTCCTACAAGTTGGCTGGACGGGACCCATATGTTACACGCCGACTCTGAACGGCATCTGCAAAGCAGATGAGTTTTCATGGAGAAGCTTTTCATGGCAGAAATATATTCGAAGTGTTTGCCAAATTGCTTCCAAGGGGCTACCCCGATTAGAAATTTATGTTTCTAATTGAAAAAACTTTATTCTAAATTTGTGATGTTACTTTGCACGGGAGTTGAGCCCAGAACTCTCTGTGTGGCACGCGGAGCACGCTACCACCACACTACGGCGGCCGTAAAATGACGTTGAGCCACACCAAAATTGGCAAGGACATATTGTTTTTGTAGTGACAAGGACTCTCCCCGAAGGTTTTTGGGGAGTGTTATCGATGTTGATGATTCTTTAAGGGATATAGAAAGGATACGTTACGGTAACAAACACCATTAATGTACTAGCCCATTTCGGGACCGTTTGAATATGACTACATTGAACCTTCTAGACCATATCGCCCCCCCCCCCGCCCCCCCTAGTTGGGGTCACCAGAGCATCGCCTGCTATATATGTGTATTATACATGCATATTTGTAGCAGGATTCGTCTCGCGTAGGTATGGTTGACAATTGTGTTGCGGATCCAATGAATTGCGCTTACCAACTCTCCGAGCCGTTCGAAACTCAACAAGGTTTCAGACGGGGTGACCCCCTTTCGTGCGATTTCTTCAATTTGGTGCTGGCGAAAATTAGACTAGCTGCGAACTTAACCATTCTGGCAAAATGTACTATAAAAGCGTGCAATTACTGGCGTATGGTGACGAAGCGGAAAATATGGGTTTGATGGTGAAAGAGAACTACACGAAGAGGTCGGCCCCACTGCATTGGAAGGACGAGATGGTAAACAATTTAAATTCCCTTGGTGGGGCTAATTGGCAGCAGATGGTCCAACGAAGAAGCGACTGGCGCGGCTTGTTGGACGACCACAACCTATCACTGTTTTTTAATAATTTTTTTTTATTGCGAACATTCAATATGTTACTGAAAAGATAATAAAGGGTATATAATTATAACGGCGGCCACCGTGGTGTGATGGTAGCGTGCTCCGCCTGCCACACCGTATGCCCTGGGTTCACACCCCGGGCAAAGCAACATCAAAATTTTAGAAATAAGGTTTTTCAATTAGAAGAAAATTTTTCTAAGCGGGGTCGCCCCTCGGCAGTGTTTGGCAAGCGCTCCGGGTGTATTTCTGCCATGAAAAGCTCTCAGTGAAAACTCATCTGCCTTGCAGATGCCGTTCGGAGTCGGCATAAAACATGTAGGTCCCGTCCGGCCAATTTGTAGGGAAAAGCAAGAGGAGCACGACGCAAATTGGAAGAGAAGCTCGGCCTTAGATCTCTTCGGAGGTTATCGCGCCTTACATTTATTTTTTTTTTTATTTAATTATAACAGATATAAATAATTATCTATGCTCCTTGGTAAAATCGAAACCGTTGAGTATAATAAGAACACAACAGTGCGTTCCGTAAACTATCGCTCAACAATTGATCAACAGTTATGTATGCTGAAAGCGCTCAATACAAACAGCTGTTTACCAAGTTTTGGTTGGACCGGCGTTTTATGCCATGATTAGCGTTTGTTAATAAATTCCTTCTAAATACAAAATTTCTTATAATAAGCCAATATAACAATTATTAGTAATGAGTACACGAGCTCAGAGCGATGGAGGTGTTGCTGCGTCTAAAGGTAAGTGCCTTTGAAATGTGTTGAAATCATAAAAACTCTATTTTCAAAATCTTCACAGCGTCACCTGCACGCAACACTACATATTCTGTAAGTTTAAATGGCAAAAGCAACTTCAAAGATCTAGATATGAGCATGACTGTAGACATAGAAGACACAACAGCACATGCTACAACCATAGCTGAAAGTAGTCAGGATCTAACTGAACAATTAATAGAAATGTCGTTAGATGAAACTGACACAAATGCATTAGTTGATTTGGAGGCGGAAGGGTGCTTGCCGGATGAGAGTAGCGCTGTAGAAAATGAGGTACAGGAAAATAGTGGTATTGAAATTGGGGCAACTGTCGCATATGAATCCTATGTAATAGACGAAAGTGATTATTTTCAATATGCACTAGTAGAATTAGGGCGCCGCTTATGGAAGTCTACATTGGATAATCAACGTTATACTAAAGGATGTTTATGGTCACCAGATGGTACTTGTATTTTAGTGCCAGTGCATTTAGATGGTAAAGTGATTTTGTGTTCTAGACTTTGTTACTTTATTGATATTTATATACTACAGGCATGCATGTTATGGAACTGCCTCAGGATCTCTATAAATTAAATAAAGATGAAACAGTATCAACAACACGTAATGTGAGTGCATTAAATACTGCTGTGCATGTACGGGAAGGTGGTACTGTTTATGAATGCGTTTGGTATCCATTTATGAATAGTAATACACCTGCAACTTGCTGGTGAGTTTTAAGATCACTACAATATTGTTTGAATTTACTTTATTTTCATTATATTAGCTGGCTGGCATCTAGACAACATGAGCCCATACACATGTGGGATGCATTTACAGGTGAACTACGTTGTACATATCGTGGATATGATAATGTGGATGAAGTCGAATCAGCGATATCTATGATATTCTCAAATGATGGAGAAAAAGTGATTGGTGGATATAAAAAGTCTATAAAGCTATTTGATACAAATATGTAAGTCCACCATTATTGTTTTGAAAAACCTTTGTATTTAGATAGTCCCATCCGATCGTAGTTCAACTTGTTGCTATTAGTCAATAGTTTTTACAAAAATATTGGGATAGTTTTGAACTTTGTATATATATAGCTGGAAAATTATGGTCTAGAAGGTTTAATGTGGTCATATAAATTGTTCCCGAGATGGTCGAGCTGGTACCTTAATGGTATTTGTTACCGGAACGTACCGGAACTATATCTGGCAAAGTACCATCAATAGCAATAACACTGCGCAAAGCCTTCGGGATTGTCTTTTATCGTTAATATAACAACTTTCTACTGTTAACACAACAACATCAACTTTCCGCTAGCGCGTCTTACGAAGGCTATTTCAAACCTTAAATCTGAATAATTAATACCTCACTCAATTACCGTATCAAAAAAGAACTTGTGTCAGTGTAAAATGGGCCACTAGGCGCAATCTTGTAATTATGTTCTACTACAAACGTATATATAAATTCGTAAGTAGGCACCCAGTCACTGAGATGGTAATCTGGCGCTCGAAGATTTCAAGTGACAGTATTTAGAGATGGCTGCTGAGAGGTTTTGCACCGTTGTTGTTGTTGTAGCAGTGCTTCGCCAAATCCAATAGGTGCGACCAATCACAAATTGTCATCAATGTCCTCTAACGGGATTTCAAGGAATCTTGCAGTTTCAACAGGGGGGGGGGGGGGGGGGGGGGGGCCATAATGAGCAGGGTGTTAGAGGCGTCGGTTCCACATTACAATTAAAGAGATGGTTGGTGTCATGTGGAGCACATTGCAAGCGGGGCATACATTTTGTATGCCGTGGTTGATTCTGGATAGGTAAGAGTTTAACCTGTTACAGTATCCAGATCGAAGTTGAGCTAGATTGACTTGCGTTTCCCTGGGAAGTATGCGTTCCTCTTCCTCAAGTTTTGGGTACTGTTCTTTGAGTACTGGATTCACCGGGCAATTCCTGGACCGTCGTCCGAATGCATTCTACTTGTGCCTGGCGTTATGAAGCTAGGTGATGTTGACAATTGGGTTAAAGAAGCTGTGAAGCTATAAAATTATTATATAAATATAAATATTGCGCTCAACAACCCCTTGAATTCCCTTTTCTGAATTGCGACTATTTTGGCAATGGGCAATTCGAAATCACTCGACTGACTATCTTTGCAGCGTTTTGAAACCAAGGTTTTTTTTCCGTTACTACAACAAGAGTTTACCACAGACAGTAGCGGCGCAGGATTTCCAAATTCTAAAAGGTTCAATGGGTTCATATTAAATCGTTCCCGAGATGGTCGGAACGTAGCAGATCTATATCCGGTAAAGGACCATCAACATCGATAACTCTCTCCAAAACATTCGGGGAGTAACTTTATCATTAAAAATAGAAGAACAAGCTTGTCAAACCGGCAGTACTCTACTATATTTTTGACTTTACGTCAACAACAACAACTCTATTGAATATCAGTACTATTTTTTTACACTTGGGCAATTCACAAGGTCAACTATTCGCCATATGTTCTATGCTTTAAACAAATTTTATATGAGATACCATGAAAACAACTCAAATCTTAAAATTTTACATGAATACGACACTCTTGTAAATTACCCAACTATTTATTTATGCTTAACTATTCTTTATTAAGTTTTCTTATACTTACAAATTTCCAGCCCTGGACGCGATACTTTCTCTATCCCCGTCAAGCAAGCCGTGTCATGCTTTGCACTAACCACAGACAATGATAACACTGTAACAACTGGCTCTTGGAATGGCTATATTAATCACTATGATTTACGTGTACCGAAATTGGGTCCACTTTTCACGCTGGGCGGACATACTGGCGGTATAACGTGGCTCCGCTATGCTGCTTTGTCGATTAGCACTGATTGGACTCTATTTAGTGGTGCACGCATGGATAATAAAATATTAGAATGGGATATGCGTAATTATACACAACCAACAAGAACCTACACACGCAAGGTAACAACTAATCAACGTATATACTTCGATTTAAGTCCACATGAACAGCGTTGGCTGGTTAGCGGTAGTACCGATGGAAATTTACATATATGGGGTATACAAAATGAAGCAGAAGAAGTGGTAAGTGTAGAAATTTCTAGATAAACACTATAGTTTATTAATTTCACTATCAATTTCAGTTACCACTTCATGATGATTGCTGTAATGGCGCTAGCTTTCATCCCAAGTTTCCCATACTTGCTACATCCTCGGGTAAACACCACTGTGTGAGTACCTCAGACCAAGAAGATTCGCCAAAAACACAAAAGGAAGCCGAAGATATAGTAGTAAATTATGAAAATTCTTTGATGTTGTGGTGGATCGGAAAATCTCCAGTGGATGAAGTGGAGATAAATATAAGTGAATGAAGCGTTTTTGTGTAACAAAGCAGCCTTCTCTAATCGGAATTGGTATTAAGTAGAATTAAGATATTTGGCACAAGCTAACTGATGTCAAAAATGATGCTGAACGATCATAGGTCTCTTTGTAAAATTTTTATTTGATTTCATATGTGATTATGATAAGAAATCTTTAGAATTGGCTGAAAGTTTTTCTTCTTTTTCTAGCTTACGAAAGACGTTTTTCAAAATTTTTTCATCCAACTCAAAAAAAGTTATGAATTTTTAAAAAAACAACGTTTTTGTTTTCAAAATGCTATAACTTTTTCAAAAATTTACCGTTTGGTATCTTTTTTTTTTTTTTAATTTGTTTTTAAATGTACTTTTCGGAAAAAATACAAAAAAAATGTTTAATGTTTTTTTTTTTAATTTTTCAGTTTTCGAGATTTTTCGAATTTCGCCTTTTTTTTCTCATAAAAAACTTCAATCAATTCTGCAATCATCCCCACTAATCCCGGAGTGGGCCGCTTTTTTATATTTTTTTTTATTTAATTGAAAAAAAAATTTTCAAAAATCAATTTTATTTATATAACAAAAAAATGTAAGAAAATGATTTTTAAGTAATCTTTTCTTTATATATTATGGTAATCTACGATTAAAATAACCAGGATTAATGACTTACACAGTAAACATGTAAGTTTTCTAAAAATAATGTAACAAATTATGAATTTATTTACTTAAAAATCATTTTCTTACATTTTTTTGTTATATAAATAAAATTGATAAAAAAAAAATTTTATTTTTGAAAATGTTTTTTTCAATTAAATAAAAAAAAAAAATTAAAAAAAAATCGGCCCACTCCGGGATTAGTGGGGATGATTGCAGAATTGATTGAAGTTTTTTATGAGAAAAAAAACACTATCTCGAAAAACTGAGTAATTAAAAAAAAAAAAACTTTAAAAATTTGTTTGTATTTTTTCCGAAAAGTACATTTAAAAACAAATTAAAAAAAAAAAGATCCCAAACGGTCAATTTTTGAAAAAGTTATAGCATTTTGAAAACAAAAACGGTGTTTTTTAAAAATTCATAACTTTTTTTGAGTTGGATGAAAAAATTTAAAAAAATTCTGAAAAACGTCTTTCGTAAGCTAGAAAAAGAAGAAAAACTTTCAGCCAATTCTAAAGGCCTCGGGTTCAAAATTGGTCGAAATGGGATGGAATACCCCGTATATATTTAATTTTTTATAAAAAAAAAGGTATATACTAAAAGTAATATGTAGTTTGAAATTATTTTTAGAAAATTCAATTAAAATGCTATATGAAAGTGTAACTTTTTCGTTTTCTTAAAATGGCTAAAGAGATCGTTGCGAACTTTATGTTAGGGTGCTTCAAAAGGAAATGACGTGTATAGACTGTGGGATTGATTATGTAATGATTGATGAACGTCACACAATATATAGATGTATAGCTACCGATGGTCATATCTAATCATTCCGGACCGTGTCTATTTGCAACATCTGGCGACTCCAAATTCCTATCAAACGCTTTTGATACGGTCAACCATGGCACGTTACTGCAAGACCTTGAAGGGTCTACCCTTCCCCAAAGTCTTAAAACCGCAAATTATCTGGGTGGCCGGAAAGCATCGGTATATTTTAGAAACGCAAAATCAAAACCAAGAAGAATTAAGCAAGGGGTGCCACAGGGTAGTGTCCTATCCCCACTTTTGTTTAACGTCTACATATCAAAGCTACCTTCGCCACCAGAAGGAGTTACTGTCGTTTCCTACGCCGATGACTGCACAATAATGGCCGCAGGCCCAAGCCCCCAGATCGATGAGCTTTGCAACAAAATAATCGTCTACCTCCCTGATCTCTCCAGTTTTTACCTCGCGAAACCTGACACTATCACCGACTAAATCATCGGCGACCTTATTTACAACATGGACGTCCCAAGTGTCGGCCATTTAGTACATCCACGTCAATGGCACTACGCTACTGACAGTCTTACACCCAAAATCTTGGGTGTGACGTTCGATCAGGAAGACTACTCATTGGAAGACGCTACAGCCCTGCCAATCCTCCAGCGGGTTAGGGGGTCAGAATATACCCGCGGTAGGTATGCCTGTCGTAAGAGGCGACTAAAATACCAGATTCAAGGGGCTGTATAGCGCAACCCTTCAGGTTGCCAGCCCAATATATAACTTCTCCAAACCCAATTGTCAACCTCACCTATCCGCGGCGAATCCTGTTTTACTAACAGACGAGGCTCTGGCGACCCATGAGGAACTTGGGCTGGGGAGGGAGGGAATAGCCTGAAAGTTTATTTTGGCCACATAAATCGTTCCCGAGATGGGTGGGCTAGCACCTTAATGGTGCTGTGGTACCGGAGCGTACCGGATCTGTATCCGGCAAAGGACCATCACATCATTAACACTCCTCAAAGCCTTCGGGGAGCAACATTATCGCTGCAACAATGACAACAACAACAACATGCCTGCCAAAATACTGCCCTCAGAACCGCCACAGTTGTCTTCTTATGTCCCCATAACACCATCTACATAATAAGGCGAGAATACTCCCATTAGGGAGAGAAATGAAATAGTAACCAAACAGTTCCTGTTGAATACCCAGAAACCTAGGCATTCCAACAGATATCTGATTGATGAGCCAACACCGCCCAGGGGCTTAAGTAGTAATCTCCGTAAGAATTATGAGGAAATACGGCACCTGAGAACACAGCCGTATGAAACCAAAAAACACTAGCAGATCCTCAGTGAACACCACAAACAGGCGTTGGACCGCTATGTCAGGAATTACCCGGTGAATCCTGTACTCAAAGAACAATATCCTAAACTTGCAGAAGAGCAACGCACACTCGCTAGGGAAACGCGAGTCACTCTAGCTCAACTTCGATCTGGATACTGTAACAGGTTAAACTCTTACCTATCCAGAGTCAACCCCGACATACAAAATGTATGCCCTGCTTGCAATGTCTCCCCACATGACACCAACCATCTCTTCAATTATAATGTGGAACCAATGCCTTTAACACCCCTCTAATTATGGTCCACCCCTGTTGAAACAGCAAGTTTCCTTGGACTCCCGTTAGAGGATATTGATGACAATTTGTGTTCGGTCACACCTATTGGATAGGACGAAGCACTGCTACAACAACACAAACAACTCCAAGTTCCTTATAGAACAGAGTGTGGGAGGGCAGGATGGCCTACACGGTTCGAGCGCACAGGATATATATTCCGCAAAGGCCTAATACCATCGAAGACTCTCACCAAATTCTTTAGGGCAAAGAGAATATATTAATATAAGACATGAGTGTGCTACGAGTGGCCAATTAATCCATGTTTTTAATGAGGTAGTGCTAGTTCTTTTTTATGTACGATGCATTCATAAACAGCCTTATACACATTTTCGTGGCGTATTTGTGTCTTTGTTTTTAATTATGCTCTTAATTCTCATTTCAAGAATTACAATAGCGCAAGGCCAATATGCCTCATGAATGAATTGGATGCAATTAACTATAACTCCCTAATAAAAAGCATTCGGCATGAGTTTTGATTGCCTTCCAGCGAGTTGGCAAATCGGTGGCTCTTATTTTAACCCATAGTCCTTGTTCGGGAAGTGTATTCATCGCGAATGCACCAACAACTTTCAACCCGGTGGCTGATATGCCTACTTTTAAACCATACTACTAATCTAAATTCAACCTCGAGGGTATAATTGTGCTACAACAACAACATTGTGTTCAAGTAGTTAACCCAGCGATCACCTTTGATCTTTTATAACGAAGAGTAATGGTTTCTTGTGACATAAGCTTTATCTGACGACATATCTGGTTAATAGTTGTTGTGCTACAACAACAACATTGTGTTCAAGTAGTTAACCCAGCGATCACCTTTGATCTTTTATAACGAAGAGTAATGGTTTCTTGTGACATAAGCTTTATCTGACGACATACCTGGTTAATAGCCCGAAGAGATTCAGATCTATTTTAAAATTGGACAACAAATATTAACTATTTTTGACGATGGGTTTCTTACAGGCAGAAGAACCAGTTGTTATAATTATTTTCAGAATACCCTATTATCAATTACGCTTACTTGTAACTAAGCACTAAAATTCAACTGTAACCACCGTGAACTCTCATTTCATATTACATAACCGCAACCGAAACCGTTATTTTAACACATAAAAGAACGAAACCGAAACCGCAATTTGCATACGTAAAAGAAACCGTTTAAGGCGCCTTCACCGGTACGAACGCTTTTGCCGAAAATGCCGGACACCCGCAACATATAACTTTTATTATATAATAAGCATTACTATATTATCACAAAACACTATTTTCACTGTGCGCACTGAATTACACAAATTAACAAAGCAACTGGCGATGACAAGCAATCAGTGATGATAGCTTTTTCATTTCGCTGACTGGTCAGTCACAGTCACCAATAAAAATCGCTTCAAAACTTGCTTCAAAGAGGATAGAGAAAACAAGTAAAGGTGTCTAAGTTCGGGTGTAACCGAACATTATATACTCAGCGTGAGCTTCAATTGTACATTTCATTTCAGATAAATTACTTTTCTACATAACACGGCGCACCGCCCGTATAAAAAAAATTTTCTCCCCATTTCCTCTTACAATAAAACTTTATAAATGAAATATCATTGATTAAAAACTATTTTTTTCTAAGCTATAGCTTATTATTCTAGTCTACGACGCTTTTAAACTTGTCTTATATCTAAGTTACCGTGGTCTTCAACTGATCTCGTCCATTTCTTCTATAAATATTTCCTGCTATAGGGAAAATTTGTGTATCCAATTTTATTACGATCCGTTAATTTTTCTTCGAGTTATGGCTCCCGAAACATAGAAAATCACTTAGTCATAAAAGGGGCATTGCCACACCCATTTTCAAAAATTTTAGTGTTTTCCAATTTAATGTTATAATTCAATTTAGAAGTAAAATTCTAAAAAAAGCTCTTTTTCGCTAAGATATAGCTTATTATTTCGTCTACGACCCTTTTAAAAATTTTTTATATAAAAGTGAGCGTGGTCTTTAACCAATCTCGTCCATTTTCCCTAGAAATATTTCCTGCTATAGGGAAAATTTGTGTACCCATTTTTATTACGATCGGTTTATTTTTCTTCGAGTTATGGCTCTCAAAACATAGAAAATTGCGGTGCCACGCCCATTTTTTTAAATTTGAAGTTTTTTCTATTTATTGTTATAAATCCACTTGGGAAATATAATACCATTGATATAAAGCTCTTTTTTGGCCAAAAAAAAATATAGCTTATTTTATTCGTCCACTACCCTTTTACAAATATTTTATATAAAAGTGGTCGTGGTCCTTAATCGATTTCGTTAATTTTTCTTCAAAGTATTCCTTATAGTAAAGGCCACCTCTTTACCGAATTTTGTTACGATAGGTTTGAAGATTTTTAATTTATGATTAATAATATTTGTAAACTTTTACAATGGGCGGTGCCACGCCCATTTATAATTTGTTTTTCAAATTTTTATCATGAGTCTCAATATCAGTCCAAATGTCAAATTTCACCATTCTGTGTGTATTATTTACTAAATAATCAGACTTTTTCTGTTTTCCAAAATGTTATATATATAAAAAGTGGGCGTGGTTATCATCCGATTTCGCTCATTTTCAATACCAGTCTATTCTGCGTCCAGATAAGGTCGTGTACCAAATTTGGTGAAGATATCTCAATATTTACTCAAGTTATCGTGTTAACGGGCGGACGACATGGCTCAATCAAATTTTTTTTCGATACTGATGAGTTTGATGGAAGTCTATATCTATCTCGATTCCTTTATACCTGTACAACCAACCGTTATCCAACCAAAGTTAATATACTCTGTGTGCAAAACACGCTGAGTATAAAAAAGCCACCAGTTTGCTATTCGTGGCGATTAATTTGCTGGACTGCCTATACGCGTCCAAAAATATTGAGCTCGGAAGCAACAAGCCGACGGCGAAAAAAAGTCAAGTCTTTTAAGGTGGTATTTTTGCAGTAGAATTTGATACTTCTCATGTGGTTGTTGTAATCTTGATGTGTACATGAATAAAATGTGTACAAAGAAATTTTTCACGGATTTAAATTTGTCACAAAACCGCTGGTGGAACGGCCAGGGTGTCTTTTTATAATCGCTCCCAAACACCGCCAGCGCAGAAAGGTGTTCTGCCAAAATATACTATGAATCCGAAACCCAGTTTCTTCTTTTTTCGTTTTTTGACGCCTCTTTCAATATATTGGGATGCGTCGGTGATCGACCGCTGTTCTAGACTTTTACCAAAGGCTGAAACAGGCAGGAGGCAGGATATTTTCAACGGTTTGATTACTTGCTTGTAGCTGTTTTACGTTACAGAAACCGCCAATGAAAGGAATTTATTTGAATTACCAGTAACTCGTTCAAGCGGACACTTTTTTTAAAGTAACCATTGTACCTATGAAACACAGCTGTCAAATGCAACCCGACAAATATTGTGGAACGCATCTATTTGTCAAATTGACATTTCGTCTATGGGTGTTTTTCGTTGTTGTTGTTTTTTCCAGCCAAATTGTGAATCAGCAACAAATTAGTTAATTAAAGCAAAATAACTTAAAATCAAAGTTTTTCTAATTACTAGAACCACAATAAAAACAAAATCGACTAAATGGCTGCCACACTAAAACCCTACTTAACTGCCGTACGTCATTCGCTAACCGCTGCTATGTGTTTGCAAGATTTCCCCTCCCAAGTGGTAGAGCGACACAACAAGCCCGAAGTGGAGGTGTGCTCCAGTAAGGAGTTAGTACTAACACCCGTCGTAATATCACGCAATGAACGTGAGCGTGTGCTCATCGAGCCCTCGATCAATTCAGTACGTGTTAGCATTGCCGTGAAGCAAGCGGATGAAATCGAAAAGATTCTATGTCACAAATTTACACGTTTCATGATGCGACGCGCTGAATCCTTCATCATATTACGCCGAAAACCCATTGATGGCTATGATATAAGTTTCTTGATAACCAACTTTCATACGGAACAAATGTATAAACATAAATTGGTAGATTTTGTCATTAGTTTTATGGAAGAAATTGATAAGGAAATAAGTGAAATGAAATTAGCTGTGAATGCGCGTGCACGTACTTGTGCTGAGGAGTTTCTGAAGCGGTTTTAGAAAACGTAGAAATGTTAGCTAATTTGCATTTTTATTTGTAAGGAAACATTATTTTAAGAAGAACCTATGTATGTACATATGTAGAAAATCACTTTGTATTCCAGTAAACTGTATGTGTACCACATAAATGGATGGATTTACATATAAGGTGCAAGCTAATAATATGGCCAGCCAATAAAGTATTCGTTATTAAGATATGAAAAATGAATTTATTAGTCGATGGGATCTTATCAGCTCGTCCCTGCAGCCTGTCTGCAAAGTAACATCTCGTTGATGAAAAGTAGACTTTGAGAATTTCAGGAATAGCTGTCGAAGTTGCAGTACTTGGTTTAATATAAACGGAAATGATAACTGTAATACAGTACCAATTAAAAAAATAACCTTTTGGGACTTATTTTAAGATAAGGGATAACCTCGGGCTCGGTTAAGCATGCTTGTTTTAAGAAGCTAGTCATATCTGACAGCTGCGAGGGGTCACAACAATCGTTCGGACTGCAATCGGCTGGCACCTGATTCATAACCCGCTTTAGGGGTCATCTCCGTCAGCAGTATGAGGAAATACGGCACCTGAGAACAAAACCGTATGAAGCAACAAAGCACAAGCAGGCCCTCAGTGTTAGCCACAAAGAGGCATCGGACCTCTATGCCAGGAATTGCCCGGCGAATCCAGTACTTAAAGAAAAATAAGGAAGAACGCACTCGCCTTAGGGAAATGCGCGTCACTCTAGCTCAATATCGATGTGGATACGGTAACAGAATCAACCCCGACATACAAAATGTATGTACTGGTTGCAATGTGTCCCCACATGACACCAGCCAACTCTTCAATTGTATTGTGGAACCAACGCCTCTAACACCCTCTCATTATGGTCAACCAGTGTTGAAAGAGCGAATTTCCTTGGACTTCCGTTGAGGTTGGATGGGGCGAAGCACTGCTACAACAACAACTTGATAAATCAAAAATTACATATATACGATAATCACGCCGTGACTTAAAAATCCTTCTTTGCGGCTTCAATGCCAAGATAGTCAAAACGGTTACCAACGAAGCTGGGGGATAATTTTTATTGACATTTAAAATTCCTTTTGTTAAGGTTGGTTGGTTACTGAACAAGACCTTAGTATTGCCCAATGGTGCAAGTCTTGAAAAGGATATATACCTATGTAAGTATGTTGGAGATTCAGTCTTCATTACATTCAAATAAGTTCTACATTTTTTTTAAATTACTCATATAACTTCACTGAAATCACTTACACCTAATAGCTCTGCTCTGCATCCTTTGGACTCCATTGCAAATAGTTTGAACGTGTAGCTGCTTCATATTCCTGCGAAAGACAATCCAAAACCTGCCTCGAATTATCCAGCTCTGAGAGATCATCCTTAAACATATCCTCACGACGAAATTGATCGAGAAAAGCGCCGCGCTTACGCAGTTTATCATACTGAGCCAAGGCGCGATTAAAAAGAGATGTAATACCAGTATGATTAGCCATCATCAGCCCGGAAACTTTATGACTGCTTTGAACATATGGCGAACTGCGTGACAGAGCCACTTGTATACTAGCGGGACCCCAGGGTATGAATTGAGCCAACTTGCGCTCACGTATACGCTGCAGCGATTTGTGGACTTGTGTGGGATCGACTTCGCCCTGTAAAAAGAAGCAGTTGGTTATAGGGACAAAAGGTTACAGCTCTCTCTATTTACTTGTATAATATTTAAAATAGAAATGTAGCAATGATGATTAGTCTTGTCAGGACCCGAGGAGACCATCATATTTTTGGGCTGCAGCAAACGGCGCATTACATCGAGTACCGTAGTTTTGCGTATATTTGAGGTTGGCTTAATGAAAATAAATTAAAACGGTATTTTTAGAAGTGAAAAAGAACAAAATGATACGACTTGCATCATTCTCTGTCGTAAGCGGCGTATAGCCTGTCATAAGGAAGTGCAATTGTGGTGTTGGTATTAAAGGCGCCGTCAAACCAATCAAATTATTATTCATATAAGATGGATAGCGCAGTGTTGTTGTACTGACCGACATTATAGTCGAAACGAGATTATTGATTTGCGTAAAAGTCGGATTATCAATATGTAAACGTTCGGCTGCAATACGATTCAAGGCGGTATTGTCCAAAACGACCACACAATCTGCGCTGTTGGTGAGACGCTTCAGCGTGAGTAGCGAATTATATGGTTGCACAACAACATCGCTAATCTCATCTTGATTAGGAAAGACACTATATGTTTGTAGTAACTTTTTGGGAAAACGATCTGCTAAACGTTCCATAATATATGAACCCATACCCGAACCAGTGCCGCCGGCAATTGAGTGGCAGAGTACAAAACCCTCCAAAGAATCACTACCATCTGCCTCACGGTCGATTATATCGAATACTTCCTCATGCAATTTTTCGCCTTGACTAAAGCCCGAAGCCCAATTGTTACCAGCGCCGCCACCATGCTTGGATAGGTAGATGTTTTCAGGATTGTAAAGCTTAAATGAGATGAAATGAGAAAATAAAATAGGTTATGTTGAAGTAGAGGTATTAGCTAGTTGGACACCTAAAAACTCTACTCCTTACCTTCGCATGCGTTGACGTCATTATTGTATTTATAACCCTCGGTTCCAGATCGAGCAATACCGCTCTGGGTATATAATGATTGTCGTCAGCCTGTTGTAAGGAACTTAAGTTTGCAATTCAAAACTCTTTTCAAAATCTACTTCACCAAACCTGATAAAAGAAGACATCCTTTCGATCTAAGCCATCAGTGGCGTAGTCCTCTAGCACTCCGCTCGGTGAGATACCATGCTCCAGGCAAAGGCGCTTCCAGAACTCAAAACCGACTGCGAAACAAACAAAATTTTAATAAAAGTTTATTTATTGGTATATCACATTTAGTAAAGTTTATTATCAATTTATTTGTTTTATTTTACTTTGATTTCCACATTGCCCCAACTGTAATGTTATAATTTCACTCGGCATTTTTACGAAAATTTTCTAACCCCAGCTTTGGACCACTCCGAACTTTATGCAGTACAAATTATGATTTATTTATTTTTAGTTTACATATATGCAAATCCAATTATATGCAAATCCGTTACAGTGCAAAAACAACAACAACAATTAGTAGTATTTAATAAATGGCACAGTGATGGACAATTAAAAATCACCATAGAGAAAAATAATGCTTCTAAACGCAGTCGGTTCTATGTACCGGAGCGACTCGGGATTTTTCCCGACCAAGGACTGTCATTTTAGTGTGACCCCATTTAATCTGTTGCGTCCCTCTCACAAATTGTCATCCTCCCAGCAGCTCCTTGCAGCAGGACTGCTCCATATTCTCTTACTCCGGGAAGGCATCGAATCCAATCCGGGTCCGTCTCCTGACCCCGGTCCTGAGAAATGGTTTTGCTGCATCTGCCGGAAAAGAATCTTTTTAGGACGGTCATACTCTGTTCAGTGTGTCTCGTGTAAGGGATGGTTGCATCGGACAGGTTGTTCTGGGCTTGATCCCGACGTCCACGTAACTTTTATAAATCTTTTATGGCTCCTTGCTGTTCACGCCCAAGGGCGTCCCGTAGTTTACGCCTAAGCGCCCCCCCCCCCCCCCCCTCCCACTACCTTCCAGCAGCCCCGCTGCTCAGCAAGCCACAACAAGTACCCGCTGCTGCTCGCGCCCCACGGCGCCAACAACTCAAACAGCTGCTACCACTCATAACTACTACCTTCGTAGTAGAGTCGGTAGCAATGCTGAGCATCAGCCCCTGCCCCCGGCTTCTCCCCCCCCCCCCCCCCCCCCCCCCCCTCTTTTCCGGCAGCAATCGTGTAGGTCAGGGAAACAGACTCTTAGTCCCTACCTCCGTTTGCACCGTTTGTCAGCACAGAATATATATGTTTGCGACATCCGGCCAATGCCCCAATGCAGCTCCTGCCTTGGGTAGTGCCACTTTCCTAGATGTTCTGGTCTCCGCGACGGCAACCCCCCGACAGGTTTCATCGCGCCATGCTGCCAGGTCGCAAACCCAAATCATCCGGGTACCCCAATGTTTGCCCAAGGACGCCCAGTCCCAGGGCCACAACAGCAATTGCGTCCTGGCCTTCCGCAACACAGGCGTAGTCACCCGTCACTTACCCCCAGAGTGGCGGCGTCTCCCCTTATGCACTTCAGAATTCTGCAGTTAAACTGTAATGGACTAACTGGGAAGATTACGAAGATAGTCGATTTCATGAAGCGGCACAACATCCGCATTGCTGCGATTCAAGAGACTAAACTCACAGCAATATCTGCATTGCAGACCTGCTCTGGGTATAATGTCCACAGGAAAGACCGCGAGAGCGGAAATGGAGGCGGCCTCGCGTTTATCATACACCACTCTGTGCAATATTATATATTTGATCCTGGCATCGACCGCAGGGACAATGTCTTAGAACTTCAAGGCCTATCTGTCCGGTCAGGCGATGCAAACCTAGAAATCATCAACATCAACATGCCACCTGTTGCCCCAGTGGGTACCACCCTAATATCAGAGCCTTACTCGCTGGCAACAATCGCATTATCTTAGGCGATTTCAATGCCCATCACGATCTATGGCACTCAAACTTGCGGGCGGACAGTAGGGGTGAGAAGTTGGCGGATCAAATAGAAGAAACGACGTTCTGCACAATAAACGGAGACGCCCCCACACGTATGGTAGGAAGCTGTCACAGTTCGCCAGATATCTCAATAGTGAGCGCAGAACTCGTAAACTGCGTCAACTGGCAGCCGATGGTAACATTGGCATCCGACCACCTGCCTATTCTTAATTCGCTCGAGCGTACCGCCGACTTCATCGTCACCCAAAAACGCACTTTCATAAACTTCAAAAAAGGAAAGTGGGAAGAATATAAATCTTTTACAGACAACCGCTTTGCTGCCCTCCCTATCCCGGTTGATGCCCGCCAAGGGGAGCGTGCCTTCCGTAAGGTCATTGAATCCGCCTCGGCACGTTTCATTCCCGCCGGGAGAATTCCTAAAATCCGGCCCCACTTCCCGGCGGAGGCCGCAAACTTAGCGAGAGAACGTGAACTTATAAGACAGCTTGATCCAGGCGACCCCCAAATAAGGGATATAAACCAACGCATCAGATTGCTTATTGACGAACACAAGCGGGCGAAATGGGAGGAGCACCTAAGAGGTTGTAACCTCTCTACCGGTGTGGGTAAACTTTGGTCCACCGTAAAGTCCCTATCGAATCCGACTAAGCACAAAGACAAAGTTTCCATCGCCCTTGGCGACAAAGTGCTGTCGGATGCGAAAAAATGCGCGAGCGCTTTCTGCCGACAATATATAATGCATCCTACGGTCGACACAGATAGACGGAGAGCCAATAGACACGCACATAAACACAAATTCAGCGCGTCACCAATCACCATCACCGCTATAGAGGTTGAGGACGCCATTGGTCGCGCTAAACCATCCAAAGCAGTGGGCCCAGACAGCATAGCCATGCCGATGCTTAAAAGTCTAGGGAAAGAGGGTTTCAAATATTTAGCGCATGTCTTCAACCTGTCTCTTTCCACCTTTGTCATACCCGAGAAATGGAAAATGGCCAAGGTGGTCCCGCCACTAAAGCCTGGGAAACCAGCTAACATAGGAGAGTCGTATCGTCCGATATCTCTCCTATCGCCAGTAGCAAAGACGCTTGAAGCCATTTTGCTCCCTTATTTCCAAGCAAATTTGCAGCTAGCCTCTCATCAACATGGCTTCAGAAAACTTCATAGCACTACCACCGCGCTAAATGCCATTAGCACCCAGATAAATTGCGGTTTAAATCAATACCCCCACCATAGAACAGTACTCGTAGCGCTAGACCTATCAAAAGCTTTTGATACGGTCAACCATGGCTCGATACTGCAAGACCTGGAACAGTCTATTCTTCCCCCATGTCTTAAAAGGTGGACCGCAAATTATCTGGGTGGTCGGCAGGCATCGGTTCAATTTAGAAACGAAACATTAAAACCAAGGAGAATTAAACAAGGGGTGCCACAGGGTGGTGTCCTATCCCCACTTTTGTTTAATTTCTACATATCTAAGCTACCTTCACCACCGGAAGGAGTCACAATCGTTTCCTACGCCGATGACTGCACAATAATGGCCACAGGCCCAGGCCCAAAGATCGATGAGCTATGCAATAAAATAAACGGCTACCTCCCTGATCTCTCCAGTTTTTTCGCCTCGCGAAACCTGGCATTATCACCGACTAAATATTCCGCGACCTTATTTACAACATGGACGTCAGAAATGTCGACCATTTTGAACATCCACGTCGATGGCACTACGCTACCGACTGTCCTACACCCCAAAATCTTGGGTGTGACGTTTGATCAGGATCTACATTTTGGTGAGCACGCAGCCGCAATTGTTCCGAGAATTCAGAGCCGTAACAAAATCCTCAAATCCCTCGCTGGCAGTACCTGGGGAAAAGATAAAGAAACGCTCATGACTACATACAAAGCAATTAGCCAGCCGATTACGTGCTACTCGTCACCCATATGGTCGCCAAGCCTAAAAATTACCCACTGGAAGAAGCTACAGGCCTGCCAAAATACTGCTCTCAGAATTGCCACGGGCTGTCTTCTTATGTCCCCAGAACACCATCTGCATAATGAGGCGAGAATACTCCTCATTAGGGAGAGAAATGAGATGCTGACCAAACAGTTCCTGTTGAATAACCAGAAACCTGAGCATCCCAACAGACAACTGATTGATGAACCAGCACCGCCTAGGGGCTTAAGGAGTCATCTCCGTAAGCATTTTGAGGAAATACGGCACCTGAGAACCCAGCCGTATGAAGCAAAAAACACAAGCAGTACCCCGACATACAAAATGTATGCCCCGCTTGCATTGTGTCCCTACATGACTCCAGCCATTTCTTTAATTGTAATGTGGAACCAACGCCTCTAACACCCCTTTCCTTATGGTCGAATCGCTAAACTGTTGAACAAATCACACAAATATTCTTTATTGCAAAATGGTCTTTATTAGCCTACTTTGCGAGTAGTACAATTATACTTCACTTCGCAACTAATAGAGTGTTTAAATGTAACTGATAAGTCATGCCTCAGCTTGCGCTGCTTTTATACCAAGGTTTAGACGTTTCGCCTTCTAGAATAGTTACTTTGTAATTTCTATATACATGCACATTTGTAGTTTACGTTTATCTGATAGTCATATGCGGGTGTATGCTTGAGTACTACTTCGACTGATGATTACATGTGTTTGTGAGTATCTCTTCGTTGGCTTGTATGTATACAGTGCACTCGCGATAATATGAACTAATTAAAACCAGGTCTGTTCAGTTTTGCGAGATTGTTCATATTTACGAAAGGCAACTAAATTGAAAAATATTATATTTAATTAGTTTTAAGACCTATATTTTTTATTTAAAACCTCAAAAGAAACGTTACTTATTCATTTTTTCACATTACACAAATAAAAAATCAGTTAGAGTCAAAAAGTTAGTTATGCATAAATTCATATTCAGTTAAATTTTTGGAAAAATTCAGGAGTAATCCTCTTTTGTTGTTTCTTTTGTTCAAGCATCTTAAAAACTGCCTTTTCCCTGAGCTTCTTCAACACATTTAAATACGATTTATCAACCATTTCAATTTCAGCCCATTCCAAAGTTTTATTAAACATGTCAATAGCTTACTTTGATGAAATCGTCTTTTATGCCTCCACAGAACAG
This sequence comes from Eurosta solidaginis, assembly GCF_040869045.1. Lineage (NCBI taxonomy): Eukaryota > Metazoa > Arthropoda > Insecta > Diptera > Tephritidae > Eurosta > Eurosta solidaginis. The sequence goes on from NC_090320.1 coordinate 17,568,957, forward strand.
TCACCATCATCGTCGGAAATTTCCTCTATTTCATTGTCATTACATTCAATAGCATCATCGTTCTATTCTCTAACGTTGAAAGCAGTGAATTCAACCTAAAGTGAAATTTAATAAAAATAAAAAAATAAAAATAAAAATAATAAATAAAAACAAAAGATTGGCTGCACCTTCCTCCAAATCTCTTACATTCACAATTAAGTTGCTTCGAAGAACACTCAACGGAATGTCATCTTCAGGATCCTCTTGATTTTCTACCATACTTAAAACATTGCTCCAACATTTGGATAGCACAACAGCATCTACCTTACTCCATGCAGATTCTAAAGTAACAATCGCTTCCTTAAGTGTAATTTGCTTTAGAGCCTCAAGCAAATTAAACCGCTTTGCAGCAACAGAAGCCAAAAGACTGTTTCTATAGTAAAGTTTCGTAATCCTGATTGCGTTTTGATCCATAGGTTGTATAAGAGGGGTGACATTTGGTGGCATAAACATTGCTAATGTGCAGCCGTCTTCATTTTTTAGTTCATCCTCGGGTGGATGCGATAGAGCGTTATCAATTAGAAGGATAGCTTTTACTGGTAATCCCTGTTCCATCAAAAACTTTGTAAACTAAACAAATTTTATGAGCTTTAAGCTACTGAGATAGAATTACATATGAAAGCTTACCTCAGGTATGAATGAACGGTGGAACCAATCTTTAAAAATAGCCGCAGTCATCCAAGCGGATTTAGAATGTCGATAATACACAGGACAGTCGAAACCTTTAATACACCGGAGGTTTTTAACCTTTCCGACTACAAGAAGCTTGAGTTGATGAGATCCTGACGCATTTTAACAGCACAAGAAAGTTACTCTTTGCTTTTCCATCTTTGCACCTGGAACAGTTTTTTCTAAGGATGAAACATACGTCTTTTGTGGCAAAAGTTTCCAGTATAAACCTGACTCATCGGCGTTGTATAGTTGCTCACGACTTAATCCAAGCTCCTCCATATTCGCCTTTAACGCTCTTTTGAATGGGTCAACTAACTGGGGCTGTGAAGATAGTTTTTCTCCAGAAACTTGGAGCAAGTGAACGCCATATCTCTTTTTAAAATTTTGAAGCCATCCATAACTGGCATTGAATTCAAAGCAATTTTCCTTAATTTTAAAATGAATATCCTTTGCTTTTTCTTTTAACATAAGCCCGCTAACCGGGAGCTTTTTGTCTCTCATATTCAAAAACCATCGATACAGAGATTTTTTCCATCTTTGGCTACTCTGAATGACGCAAAGTTTTCCTCTTTCCAGGACCGATAACGGTATTGTTGACACATTTAGAGATAGCATTTTTATTTTTATTAATTCCACATATTGTAGACTTTGTCACTCCATATTTACGTGCTAAATTAGTAACACTTTCACCCTTTCGTAAATATTCCAGAATATCTGATTTTTCTCTTAAGGTCAAAAACTTGTGCTTTTTTGTGTGCATTTTTTAAACTGATTAATACATATTAGAACTTTTTGCAAGAAAATGAAGTACCAATCATGCGCGCATGAAATGACCAACTAACGACTTTGAAAATTTGTACTGACGACTGAACGTTAGAGAAAGCATAGCATGTAAGCATGTGTACACGAGTGAACGCGAGCATTTCTCAGCGACGGTTATGTACATTTTAAATTTAAATAACTAGGGGAGTCCCCAATTTATGAGGCTCTTGAAATTCGATAGAAATTTGAAAATCAATAATGTTCATATTTTAGAGCCTTTGCCAAAAGTTCATATTTTAGAGTACTCAATGGAAGTGAAAAAGTGTTCATATTTTGGGGTCTTCATATAATAGGATGTTAATATTATCGCGAGTGCACTGTATCTGTAAATGATGATTGATTTGTTTACTTACACACGAGTGGCTGCTTCATGTTTTTTTATTGTTGCGTGATTATTAATTTAGTATCAGCTGATATTCGTCACAATATGGTTCTGACTATGGCGCTATGACTATGTCAACTCTGCCAGACCTTTTACTGCCTAATAACCTTAACTAATCTCCATACTATTGTTATATGTTTTTTAGTGTTTCACTCAAATTTTGAATATACCGTTAACCTACTCAATTACATATATGGTATTTTATTTTTTTAATAAAAAAATATTGCAACATAATCGAAAATATAATAAATTATTTATTGAGGCGCCAAAATGACATTTTAATTGCATTTCACAAGTAATTTTGTTAATTTTTTAACGATTTTCACATAACTTACCTTATGCATATTTAATTTAACACTTTGTCAAAATATTGATATATTTGCCATTTTGATGTGATGACGTTTCAAGTACACAAATTCAATGGCGCGGCAAGTTTTTGAAGTTTGATCGTTTAAAATGCGCGAATGGTCGAAGTTATTTGAAAAAGCGTAAAGGCGACTCTAACTGTACAAGTAGCCGCTAATTGCTTATGCTACCGATTTTATCGTAAATTTTAATAAATAAATTGTTTAGTGTATCTAATTGTGGTAAACGAGATGTTTTTGTAAAAAAAAATTTAAGACGGGTTTGTATTATGCATAAGAATAGTTGTTGCTTTATTTTGTCTTGAATGAGTATCTATGTATGTATATTGGAATGACTCACCCATTATACATATACATAACTACAACTTTTTTTTGGACAATATTTTTTTCGAACGGTGGTTTAGATTTTGTTCCATATAAAAAAATGTTTCATATTTTGTCAGTGGCGTACTGAGGTTTTCTTGCGCCCGGAGCAAAATATTTTTTACGGAGATAGTCAAGAGCATATGAAGTGCCACTCTAGATTATAAAAGTAAGTTATTCTAACGGAGTTTTAGGTTCAATTTCTTTTCTACTGCGAAGTAATATTTTCTAGAAATCAGTTATAATAAAAATACAAATTATCGAGGATGTTCTGCTTTGCGGACCAATTGGCGCCCCCAGTGAGTAGCGGGCGGGACAAGATGTCCCCTAGCCCCGCCGCCCCCCCCCCCCTCTCACTACGCCACTGAATTTTGTAAGGAGGAATATATAAAACACCCTTGGGGGAAAAATTGTCAAATATCAATGCGCATTTCGAGAAACCTATAATTTGATCTGTGTTAGATTAAAACTGAACGGACTACAAAACTGCATACTCAAAAAAATTCGGAGAAGTCCGAGTAAAAAGTTGAAAGTTTTCGTAAATCGTTATCAATTTTCGCATTTTTTCAAAAAAGCTTTTGAGTTTGGTTTGAATAGTTTCAATTACAAGATTAATTGAGGTTTTTACTTGAAATATCGAAAATTAAATAAAAAATTAAATTGACGAAACATTGCTGTTTTTTTCTCAGTTCGCTACTGTGCTCGCCTTGTAGATGCATATCGAAAAAAATTTGTAGAAAGAAGCTTAAATTTATTTTATTTTCTTCCATCCGTAGCTGCCTCGAATTGGTAAGCACAGAATTTGGTTGCTTTTGCCAAAACTCCTTAAAAGACCTCAAATTTTTGCAGGAGACGAACAGCTTGGTTCTTACAAACTCCCCTATGTACACGGTAGCCTTGATCAAGTGCCTCTTCTATATTTCGAAAATTAGTAGGCCTCTATCGGCGAGTGTAACTTATCGCTAGAAATTGATATAAATCGGAAACCATCCTAGTGAAACTCATAGATTTACCCACTCAGGAGAAACAGCAGAACGCAAATTTACAGAGGCTTCGTTAAAACCTTCGAAAATAAATGTTGGACGTTTCGGTAGACATAAACTTTCCTGGCCGCGCCAAAAAAACATAAACAGCTGCCAACCGCTCAGTGAACTACCACATTATGAGACATTTCTTATCTAATCATAAAATCTTGTTAAATTTCGAAGCCCGACAATATCTTTCCCACAGGGTAGCAAGTGAAATTCTCAATCTCTTACTCTCGGTAGTTTATACAACCAAAGAACTCTGTCACATTCCAAAAAGATAGAGCGAGTTAAAGATATTGATATGTCACTTCACATCCCTGCAGTCTGGCAAGACAGAGACTCTCCAATCTAGGTGGCGTGACTCTTAATCCCATCGTGATATGGAATGAATAGCCTGAATAGGTACTTAAATACATTAAACGCCTCCACATACAGCAATAGGCTGAAAGGTCAGGCACAATAGATCTAAATAAAGCCCGCAGTACATCGAAGACTAAAATAATAAACCCTCGGGTAGACGGTCAAACGGCATTGCCGTGTTAATTTGCTGGAATATCCTAGCTTGTGACAATTCAGCAAAAACTGTATATTTAGCATTTCAAAATGCTCTTTTATGTGGAGCTCTTTTGCCTCACTAAGAAAGTGGTGTTCAGGGGTCATAAGAAGACATCACGTGACAGTCAGTTCTGAGTGCAGTATTTGGGTAGACCTGCAGAATTTACCAGTGTGTGTTCTTGTAACCAGGCACACAGATTAGCGAGGCATAGGAAATGAGACACCGGCCAATTGCTTGGTACGTTGTTAGCAGCTTTTCTTTATCCTTTCCGCAGGTTCTGTCGGCAAGCTACTCGAGGACTTTGTTACGTATTTGTGCGTTAAATACAATTGCATAAGCAAGTGCTTTCGAAAGTTACACCTAAGGTCTTTGGGTGACTGATGGTCAGTAGCGCAATCCCATCGACGCGAACGTCGCGCCACCTGTTCCTTTCACGTCGTAGACAGACTACCCGTGGACTTGCTCGGAGATAGTAACCGTTCGCGCCAGGTGAGAAAAGCCAGAAAGACTGGGAAAAAACCTATTTCGTCTATTGGGGGGCTGGGTCTGTTGCCATCATTATCGTGCGGTGCTGGCGTAGCAAATGACGGTAAATCCTTCTGGGGTGGGTAAGCGAGCTTTTATATGTATCACATAGCGGCATTCCTTGTTTAATTATACAAGGTTTTGAGGTTTCATTCCTAAATTGAGAATACGCTTACCGATCACTTTGATAATTTGCGGTTGAACATTTTAGGGCAAGGGGAAAGGATAAGCCTTCTATGTACTGGGGTAGTGCGCTATGCCGATGATGGCCCAACCGAAGATTCGAGCTAAAATGGGGGAAGCAGAACGGTTTCCAACGTGTCCACTACTGGCGAAGGAATGGTATAGGGACTAATCCCGCTTATTATACCTGTCTTGGTGTAAGGCTCGCCATCATAGACGGCGTCTAAAGAAAATGAACTAACTCTTGGAGTGTTCGGGAGAAAAGTACTCCGGGTGATTTATGGTCCTGTCCCTTATGCCGAGGGCGATAATCGACGGAGGTATAATGATGAACTGTATGAGCTTTACGCAAATATGAGGAAAGGGCAGCGAATAAAAACCCAAACGATTTGCTGACTAGGTGATGTTATGCGGAAGAGAGGGGTGACCTCTACTGAGTTGAGATACTGAACCTCCCTTGGTGCTCTCAATTGGCGTCAGTTATCGCGGAACAGGAATAGCTTGCGTGATTTGTCACGAAACGATCAAAATCTCTTAGGCGGTTAAGCGCCAAATAATGATGGTGATGATTGTCATGAACTCGATACTCCACGGGCAGAACAAAGTCTAGCACGCCTGTCAGTAGTAATATTTATATCGTTATTTGAACCTGGGAATAGTATAGTAGGCCGCCATACTATCTCTATACTATGGTTATGCTATGAGAAAGAATAAAGAAGTTCTAACGGTCCACAAAGTAGTCCTATCGAAACCATTTGGTAGTAGTGGAAGTAGTAAATCATCTATTGAGTTGAAGATAGCACGTGGGCGAAGAACTGATCTCGCTTGGTGGTCGCAACCAGAGCATGTGTCGTTGAGAAAGATTGACTTGCTTATTTGGTAACGATGCGACTAAAACTGCTGAGGCGATTCAACAAAAATTAATGATGATGATATCCAGCACCAGTGTAGTATGCCTCTCAAAGAAAAAACAACCCATATTAGGACACAATATAAAATAAAGTTAATTTCCTTTTAATTGAAATAAAATTTATAATTCTCAGAATTTCTGATCGGAATTAATAATTTATAATACCTTTTCAGTAATATTTGCTTATTTATTTAGTAAATTATAAACACATTTGTATCACATTTTAATAGACTCATAATTTGGGGAATATTACTGTTATGGCATAATGATCACTAAAATCAATTAAAGCATCGGTTTCATACCAAGAAAATTTCGTCAAATAGCAAAATGTCATTAGCCCAATATTGTTCCATATATAGAAAACTAATTAATCACAATCATAGTAAACGTCAATTAGAAGACATTCAGTGATGTAAAATAAATACAAAACGCATATAAAATACATATATGTAAATTATAAAGCAACCAAGAAAAGATTAGCGTATGTTAGCTATAGGTACGAAGACACATGAGTCATTCTATTACTGCAATGAAGCATAGTCGGAAACCTAAAATTTTTGATGAGCTAATGATAAATTATGTTTAAAGCGCAATACAGGAAAAACTTATAGGGTCACATAGAAACAAGTAAGGAAGGCTAAGTTCGGGTGTAAACGAACATTACATACCGAGCTGAGAGCTTTGGAGACAAATGAAAGGGAAAATCACCATGTAGGAAAATGAACCAAGGGTAACCCTGGAATGTGTTTGTATGACATGGGTATCACACGGAAGGTATTAAAGAGTATTTTAAAAGGGAGTAGCCCATATTTCTATAGGTAGACGCCTTTTCGAGAAATCGACATAAAGGTGGACCAGGCGTGACTCTAGAATGTATTTGTACGACATGGGTATCAGGAGGGAATGGGCCTTAGTTGTATATGTGAAGTTGTTTTCCAGATATCGACCAAAGTGTGGACCAGGGTGACCCAGAACATCATCTGTCGGATACCGCTAATTTAATTATATATGTAATAGCACGAAAAGTATTCCTGCCAAGATTCCATTTGATTTCGCCCTGCAGAACTTTTTCATTTTCTTCTACTTAATACGGTATGTGTCACACCCATTTTACAAAGTTTTTTCTACAGTTATATTTTGCGTCAAAAAACCAATCCAATCACCATGCTTCATCCCTTTTTTCGTAGTTGGTATAGAATTATGGCATTTTTTCATTTTTCTAAATTTTCGATAACAATTGCTTTGGTTTTATCGGCCTATTGATAAAGGATTCGAGGTTCGAAACGAGCTCAAGGCCAGAACAATAATTTTTTGTAATGATTATTCTTTTTTTTTTAATTTTTCTATAACTGTTAAGTTATATTTTGTTTTTGGAATAGTAAATAGAAAATTTTTCAGACAACCTGCCATAGTTGCGCAGATAGATCCCTTTCGAAGGGTGCTAAGCCTTCATGAGCAGTATGCTTTAGGCACATATCGTATGAATTTTTAAATTTTCTCGACCCGTGCGCCACCTGGCGGATTTTTTCCCCTTCTGTTGCATTGCGGTGGTGACCTCGGCTACATGTAAGGTTTCAAAATTCAAGCTCAATGAGAAGTTACTTAAAAATCAATCGCAAGATTTCACATGCTCTAATGGACTATATATGTACATATCTCGATCCCTGCCTCATTAAGTTTTTTTATTCTGAATATTTGCAGGTTCCGCGATTATCGTGAAGTCACCTAAAAACCGATCTCATTATTCCAAATCGCATATGAGCTTTTCAGTTATCTCGACTTATGCGCCATCTAGCGCAATTTTGGTAAAAGTTATATGCATGCATGAAATATGCATGATGTATCAATGATCGTATGTTTGTAAAAATACACATTTCTGAATTTCGTCTGCCCATATATAATTTAGACTCTTTCTTTATTGTCTTGAAAAATTGATTCGTATTTACGAAATGTATGCGCTTGAAGCAACCCTTTTTTTCGGAAAGAGCTCCAGGATATAAATAACTGATGGGAAACTTGCAACAATAAGCTTTGAATATATCAAAGGCTAATTACGACCGCCGACCGTTTGGCCCCAGGATGTCTTACAGTTATTGAACTGTTATGAAGGACGTATTTAGGATGGAGGATTTCGACCAAAACGGCAAGAATTGTATGTAAATTAATGGTCCATATAATTCAAGTTGATGGCTTCAAGTTGCGTCATATCTCATAAAATCATTGTAATTAAATATGTAGAACAATTCCTATTGATCAATGCAGGGAAAGTTCTTTCGTACGTATGAAGCATACGTGTGGATGTATACATGCTTTTGTAGTGCTTTTGTGTGCATTCGGCATTGATACAACTATATGCATACAGAAGTAGTATAAAGGGAGTAATAGAGTGCTACGATCCCTGTGCTACTTGGCGAAATTTTGTTTCTTGCATGTTAAATTGTCATCGTGTTCTAAAGTATGTTCCAAGTCTCAATGCTCTAGTTGCGCGGGAGGATACTTAAAAATATTTTGAAAGATTCCCCAATTTTGCACTCAAACTCGCAGACAAATATGAAACGAAACGAGTGTAAAGGATGTAAAAGCAACAAATAGCAATTTAAGATTAACTGTACTATATTCATAAAGGGAAATGTAGAAAATTTAATATATATACCAGCTTGTGCAACCCGCATAGAATCTGTCTTAATGAATTACCTATTTATTTAATTTTTTAGGTTAAAAAAGTGGTTCTTCATTTAAAAGAGCTGGACTCTCGAGTTTTTTCTCTAAGTGTTTTTTCTCAAGTAAAAAGGTTTTATTCTTTTAACAGCATAAGGTCTTTAAGTAGATTCACCACAAACATTTAAATATCATAATTAAAGCTGCGTCATAAAAGCGCAAGCTCATTCATCTACCAAGTTCGTTTCTTAAGTCTTTTGTAAATCAATCGATCAATTTCTTCAAGACAGTAACTCTTAACTTCCGCAGTTAATAACACATCAAATTTATCAAGCAACATACAACCGCACATGTGTACATATGTATCTGCCAAAACTACGTACTTATCACTTCACTTGATGTGATAAATTTACTTTATTTCGAAGTGCACAAAACAGACCGAAAACTAAACGCTTGCATGAATATGTAGATTTCGTGGCTCGTAATTGGCAAATTCAATTTGCATGCATTAATGCCAAAGTGTTCGAATAGAATCACATCAAAATCAATAGAAACTCATTCATCAGCAGCCATGGCATGCGAAAATTTGATGCTGTTTTGCGAGCTGTCAGCACTAAATTACTTCCTACAAACATGGCTAATGTAATTGAATGTTAACGAACAAAAAATAAAATCTTAAAAAAAAAGAGTATTATTCATAATTTTGCGCGCTTTATTTGCTTTATTTTATCTGGGCACACCCCTCAAATACTCTCGGAGCGCTCATAATTTAGGCATACGATATGAGTACGGCATATGTGAAAAATATGAGCCTCAGAAAGGGGATCAGATAAGAGTCCTTTGTGATTTTAGTAAGTATTTCGCGCAAAACTGCCTACTTGGTATGCCCCGGTTGGTATGTCGAGCCAGTCTTTTTTAATTACGGCTGACGTCGGTGTGCTTTACACTTATGCATTTCCTTCGAAATTCCTGTTTACCAACCAATATTGAAGGCATGCTTCCCCATTTTTAATGTCATGCGTTCAAAATTCGCTCTGATCTAGACAATATAATCCCTTATATTAAGCTGTTGTTGTTGTTGTTGTAGCGATAAGGTTGCTCCCCGAAGGCTTTGGGGAGTGTTATCGATGTAATGGTCCTTTGCCGGATACAGATCCGGTACGCTCCGGTACCACAGCACGATTAAGGTGCTAGCCCGACCATCTCGGCAACGATTTATGTGACCGCATTAAACCTTCAGGCCATCCCCTCCCTCCCCACCCCCAAGTTCCATGAGGAGCTTGGGGTCGCCAGAGCCTCGTCTGTGAGTGAAACAGGATTCGCCGCGGATAGGTGAGGTTGACAATTGGATTTGGAGAAGCTATATATTGCGCTGGCAACCTGAAGGGTTGCGCTACACAGCCCCTTGAATCTGGTATTTTAGTCGCCTCTTACGACAGGCATAACTACCGCGGGAATATTCTGACCCCCTAACCCGCTGGGTTCCTTATATTAAGTTCGTGAATGACTCTGAAATGATTCATATAAGAAAGAAATTATGAGCTATTTCTGAGACTATTAGGAGTCATATCGAACTCTTATTTAGGTTCATATAATGTGTGAAATTTAGCTCATTTAAGCCGACCATAGCAAGAAGGGAATTTCATTCATTCGGGACTCAAAAATGAGCTCATTATGAGCATAAACGATCCGAATAAAGACTCTTTTCTGACTCTTTTTTGACTCCAAAGGTTTGCTGGGTATTAATTTAATTGAATTTTCATACGCACTTGCCAAAAACTTAAAAAAAAAATTTTAAATTAAAAAAAAGAGAACAAAACTGTGCGTAGCAAAAACACAGGTGCTGTGCAAAGAATTGAAAGTCAACTTCGTATATATTTGAAGTCTTGTGCACATTAAGATTTAATTAGAAATAATAAATAAATACGCAATTTTTTGGTTTTTTCGCTCAAATTCACGAATTGACTTCTACAAACCACCAAATGGTCTTAAACCACGCGTTACCTGTGCGTAAATTTGGCTATTGTTCTAAACTATGAAATATTCATCCGCATGAGTGTATATATTCATATGAACGTATATAAGTAGTTTTTCATGCCATGTGTATTGCAACATACTTCTGCGCAATTAAATTTAATTACTCAATTAGCCCACAACGCCATGAGTCAGATTAAGTATACGCCATGGATATTTGATTGAGAGTAAGTATCGGTTGAATTTTTGAATCGTTTCGCATTGTGTTACGATAGTAAACGAAATTTTAGGAAATTTTAGGAAAATTTCATTTGGATTTCAAAAGACGAATCCAGGTACAATCCCAAACATCAGACTACCGATATATTGATGTTTTAACTTTTTTGTTTTTGTATTCAATAATTGAATGTACCTAAATTTAATTTTTTTCTTGTCACACTTATGCTGCTACAATCACAAAAATTTTATAGGCTGTCTTGTTTTGATTTCAAAGTCAAAACGCATTTCGAGTATTTTCTATTAGCAATATAGGAGTATTACATATATGTAGTAGGCAATATCTTATATAAATGTTGGTTCTGATTGGAACCAGTTAAGGGTTGTCACACTGGGGTTCAAGTTCAGATTACGATAAGAAGACTCAATATATTAAAATATGAATTTTAACCTTTGCGCGACAGTTAACCAGTTCCAAAGAGGACTAGGATTTATTTACGATATAGTCTACTATACTATATTACTTAGAAAACAAAAAATTAATTATATTTTTTTGTGTCTACCTAGAGAATTCCTAGCTTTGACCCCTGATCCAAACTCATCAGTCCAACCAAACCTCTTATACCAAACTTCATGTGTATTATTTTTGTCCATGATCCAAGGGACGAAGACTAGAAAATTTGATAAATTGATTTATAAGAACCACCCAAATGTATATACAGAAACCTTGATGATCATTTGTCAAGTGATCTCTTTAGGCCAGGTGCTGAAGGGAGTTGTGGGCGCGGATTCTATTAAGATAGAAAAAACCATTAAGCTCATAGAGGTAATCATACCATCTTTGTTAGTACGAGAACCGAGGCAATTGTCAGAGTAAGAAATCATCCCTCTAATGGTTAAAGGGGTTTCAAAATATAGAAATAAAAAACTTGAAATTACTTGATCGGACACAAATATATGTGACCCGGTCTATGAAAAGGTGGCTTATGACAAAAAAAAAAACCAGCTGTTAACAGCTGTTTCTCGCAATTTCTTTTTTTTTGAGTCATAAGCCACCTTTTCATAGACCGGGTCACATATAAAAAAACCAGCTGTTAACAGCTGTTTCTCGCAATTTCTTTTTTTTTTGAGTCATAAGCCACCTTTTCATAGACCGGGTCACATATATTGCCGATTTCTGCATCGCTGACACGATATACCCTGCCTTGTGAATGACGAAAGCCATGCTCTTTTCATTGACTCAGATTGGCTCATATAAGCGACCAACTCAGAAGACCGGGACAATTGCTTATTTGCTCAAACTTGAAAATCTATTAAAGTTTATCTATTTTTCAGCTCAAATTGTTCAGAAGCTCAAAATGTTGAGCAGAATTTGATGATACATCAGAAAATAGCGAGTCTCGAGTGAGTATCGCGCTACACGAGTTGTTCGGTATCCGGGTATCTAGAGCTCTAGCATTCTGATCATACTCATTTAGAGTTGGGTCGTTTCGTTCTGAACTTGTTCAATTGAACGGGTCTCTCAACTGAACAAGTGAACTAGATCTTCGATTTCTGTTCATTTTGTTCTCTAGGTCATTTGTTCGTTTAGTTCGTTTTACTTAATGTTATTCTTTCTCTCTTCTCGTTCGCGAACATTGTAAATTCATAAATACATACGCAGAAATTCACAGTGAGCACGAATGTCGATGATGCCACTTACACTAAAGATATGTGTGGCACTGCTACAAAAAGATATGTGTGGCAACAAAGAATTCTGTAAAAATGCTTTGACAACACTTGTGTTCTACAGTTATAAATTACAAGATACAGTTATGTTGAAAAATTTTCTTTTAAATGTTTATAATAAACATAAAATTAAAATATATTTCATGGCTGCAAAAAGAAAGCGTTCTGAGATTTTGTTGTTGGCGAAGACGGGAAAAGTGGAAAGTGCATTTATTGTAAATCTACATATCGCATTTCAGGAGGCTCACAAAGTAATCTGGCTCGGCATTTAAAGATAAAGCACCCAACAATTAATATAGTGCCCGTTCGTCAAGAAATATCATCGTTGAATCCTGAGCAGGCAGCGTCAAGTTCTGCGATGATATCTATTACTGGCCAACAAATAATTACTAATTTTATTCACCGGACACCTCCAACTCGCAAAGTAGAGTTAATTGACCGTCAGGTTGTTAAAATGGTAGCGAAAGGCAATCATGCTCTTAGCATTGTAGAAGAGCCCCAGTTCAAGAACTTAGTTGAAATGATCGCTCATTGCCCAGGATACAAGCTACCTACGCGCAAAAGCTTATCAAATTAAATTTTGTGAAACGTTTATAATGAGCTAAAGGCGAAATTACAAACCGAGGTGCGTTTGGCAAATGCTGTTTGCTTGAGCACAGATGCATGGACGTCGAGAGCAAATCAAAGTTATATTGCAGTAACCGCACATTTTGTAGAGACAGAGCAGGGTTTATTAAAATCACATATTATAGCTTGTATCGAATGTATGGAACGCCATACCAGTGACAACCTATGTGCGACATTAAAAAAAATTATGTATGAATGGGAAATTTCCAACAAAATTACTGCTGTTGTATCGGATAACGCGCCAAACTTTATTGCAGCGCTAAAATTAGGAGGCTGGCGTTCAGTCCCATGTTTCGCGCACACTTTAAACTTAATAGTTCAAAAAGCGTTGCTGGAAATAGACAATATTAAAACAAAGCCAAAGGCTATTGTAGAGTTTTTCCATCGCAGCACTAGTGGTTTACAGAAACTAAAGGAAACGCAAAAGCAGCTAAACTTGGCCGAATTAAAGTTGAAGATTGATGTGCAGACTCGATGGAATTCCACGTATGAGATCTTTGACCGTCTATTAAAGATTATAGATGCTTTAGCCGTAGTTCTGCCTCGCACTAAACCTGATTTATGTATGACTCAGCAGGATTGGGATGCCATAGAAGAAATAATACCTGTATTGAAACCATTTTATGAAGTGACTGTAGAGTTGTCTGGTGAGCAGAACGTTACTCTTTCAAAGGTTGTCTAGACGCAATGTGTGTAATTATGCTTATATTTTATGAGTGTTTTTTTTATTTACAGGTCCATATAATTTGTAAAATTCTTAAGAAATTGATAGCAGCGGTAGTTTCCACATCAGAAGTAGTACGTGGTGTCTTAAGAGTATTACAATCAGAGATGCTGACACGTTTTTCCAAAATAGAAACTAACTTTTCATATGCAGAGAGTACAATACTCGACCCTCTATTCAAGAGACATGGTATTAAGAATGAGGATGTATACAAAAAAGCATAAGACGACTTTAAGAAAAAATTTGCATCAATGCAACAAACAGAAAGCACCACGGTTCAAGAAGTTGGAATATTTCAGCAGAACGTGGGCACTGTTCAACCGGGCCAGAGCATTTGGGACGAGTACGACTCTGCATTTGCTTTGATAACTTCTTCGACGAATAAAACCGTAGCAGCAACACGAGAACTTGATAAGTATTTAAACGAAGAATATATTAGTAGAAGAAATGATCCATTGAAGTGGTGGTGTGAGCGGAAAAAGATATATCCCCGCTTATATATCTTTGCTATGAAACGACTGTGTGTAGTTGCAACTTCTGTACCATGCCAGAGAATTTTTTCAGTCGCTGGTAAAATTATTAACGACAGAAGAACCCTTTTATTACCTGAAAAATTGTCACAACTAACTTTTTTACATAATAATATGTAAGCGATTTCATCTACGTTTATGTTTAATTTCCTTTGTATTTTAGTCCGGTCAAATTAGATATTCGAAACTGTATACATTAATGAAAAACATCTTTTGTAAGAAACTAATTATTACATTTATTAAACTTGAAAATTTCATACTTACAATTTGTGTCTGTACTCTTTCAATATCATGGATTTATACATATATATATTAACTTATTATTATATTATTAACTTATTTATTCATAACACATTTAAATATACCTACACAAAGCATTGCTGCATACACACCCCACTCTATACTTGCTGGCTTTTTTCGCGGGTGCGAACAGCAGTGAACAAATTTGCTTGAAAAAAAAGAACAGATGAACAAAAAGAACAACTTGTTCGTTCATCAGAAAAAGAACAAAAGATGCGAATCTCTGAAATGAACGAAAAAGCACAACTCTATACTCATTAAAACATGTCGCTTACGGTGATAGAGAAAAATTTAGTGGAAGCGAAATGAGAAGAGTTTTGTAGTTAGATTATTTTGACAAAAGCAGAAGTGGATATTACATACAGAAATGAGCAATAAATAAGCTGCTATTCGAGAAGGCTGTTCTTGAAAAGTCAAGACCTTGAGAGAAAGAAGCGAATGACTATAAAAGCACCGCAAGTTGAGGAAAATCATTCACTGAATTTTAACACGCTATTAGTGAAGAGTAATCTTATTTGAGTTATTTATTAGACAGTTACATACATGGTATTTTGAAGAGGATGGTTTCAAAAAACTAGTCGTGGACAGTGGCGATGTTGCACTCATCGGTAGAGGGTCCAGTGTTGGCTAAATTTATATCAAAATTGTTTCTTATAATGTAGCGAATTTACGCAGTAATCTTAAGTTTAATAACTTTTTTACGTATATTTATTCTTTCGATGTTTTCTTTTTGTTTGACACACATGTACACAGTTTCGGAGGACAAATCAAGATTTTCTCACCTTTTTAAGGAATACGTTTTACATTGGGTAGATGCTGCTAAGACACATAAAGCTGGTAGCGCTAGTGGTGGATGTCTATTTTGTTACAAAAGGTGTTTAGAATATTTTTACAAAATACAGTTTCTTGCGTTTCTGATTGTGGTGTACTTTCTCTCAATCTCCATGAGAATACATGGTTTATCCCCCAACCCCTGAATTGTAACAAGTGGCGTGATGATTTTAAACGTTTGGAAAATTTACTACTTAACCAGAATCCGACCTCGTTTTGTATTCTTGGTGATTTAAGCGTGACGCATTAACTTAGTCTCTGGGATGTCTGGGGGTTTCGGAGAGCAGAAAATCAAAAGACGTGGTCATTGATGCAAAAAGTAAAAGAGTTCTGGGTTTAGTCGAAGATGTTGGCGGGGTTATCTTAAATGGAAGGCTAGCTGGTAATGTGGCTGGTGAATTTACGTTTTGCGGTGTTGTTGGTAGTTCGGTTATAGATTGCGCCATATGCTCTTTCGATCTTCTTTCGGCAGTTAAACATTTTTTAGTGGATAAAAAAGAATTTTCAGATAATATGCCGCTTTGCATTCATTTCGAGGTTTCCGTGAATGAAAGTAATACTCTCGTAAACGTATGTCCCGCGAAGATAGCGTGGAAGCAGATGCATGTGCAAAGGTATCCCAGACTTATCAGCTCAATGCCCATGTGTGATTTTGCTAATACTGCTGATGAAATTGACGTTATGGTATATACTTTGACAAATAAAATAAAAACTGCTGCAGCAGATTGTTGCAAGAAATCCAACTTTATTCCGGAGCAGGTGTGGTTTGACAGCCAATGCGCGCAAAAAGATGTTGAAACACTTAGATGAACTTAGGTCAAGTGGTACTGAAGAGGCTCGTGGGTTATATATTGCACTACGTTCTAGTTATTTCAAGCTCTGCGCTAAGAAAAAGTTAGAACATAAATGTAAGGAAATTGACTTATGACATACTGTCAGAAATTCGGGAAACTGGTGGACGATTGCCAACTCGTTAAAAAATCGTCCTCTCATTGTTACTGGCAATTTGGCGGTGAACGATTTTTACAACTATTTTAAGATTCTGCTGTCGGATACAAATGAAGTTCCTTGCATGCACTGGGTGTTGCCTTCGGCGATCGACCACTTTCTCGATGCTTCTTTTGAGCCCCGTGAGCTGCAGCTGGTTGTAAAAGGTTTAAAAGACAACAAGGCTCCCGGTCAAGATCGTATCTGTTATGAGTTTTACAAGTACGCACCAGAGTGTCTCTTAACTGAGCTTCTTTCTTTGTTTAACATAATATTTTTAGAGGGGCAAATTCCTCAATCATTTCGGTACTCTATCATAGTTGCCCTTTTCAAAAAGAGTGACCCCGATCTTCCATCCAATTACAGGGGGCTATCACTGCTTGATTCAATATACAAAATTTTCGCTGGTTTGCTTCTGAGACGCATCAATGCTTGGCTTGATTGTAACAATATAATTTCTGAATTCCAGGCGGGTTTCCGTAAAGGCTATTCTACAATGGACAATTTGTAACTGGTATAGTTGGCGGCCACCGTAGTGTGATGGTAGCGTGCTCCGCCTACCACAACGTATGCCCTGGGTTTACACCCCGAGCAAAGCAACATCAAAATTTTATAAATAAGGTTTTTCAATTCGAAGAAAATTTTTCTAAGCGGAGTCGCCCCCCGGTAGTGTTTGGCAAGCGCTCCGGGTGTATTTCTGCCATGAAAAGCTCTCATTGAAAACTCATCTGCCTTGCAGATGCCGTTCGGAGTCGGCATAAAACATGTAAGGTCCCGTCCGGTCAATTTTTAGGGAAAAATCAAGAGAAGCACGACGCAAATTGGAAGGGAAGCTCGGCCTTAGATCTCTTCTGAGGTTATCGTGCCTTAAATTTATTTATTTTTTTTTTAGTTCAATTAAACTTTGGTGCGAAGAAGAAAACTTTCGCCTTTTTTGTTGATTTGTCATGTGCCTTTGACACAGTTCCACGGAATATAAAATAAATAAATGTAAGGCGCGATAACCTCCGAAGAGATCTAAGGCCGAGCTTCTCTTCCAATTTGCGTCGTGCTCCTCTTGATTTTTCTCTACAAATTGGCCGGACGGGACCTACATGTTTTATGCCGACTCCGAACGGCATCTGCAAGGCAGATGAGTTTTCACTGAGAGCTTTTCATGGCAGAAATACAATCGGAGCGCTTGCCAGACACTGCCGAGGGGCGACCCCGCTTGGAAAAATTTCTTCTAATTGAAAAATCTTATTTCTAAAATTTTGATGTTGCTTTGCCCGGGAGTTGAACCCAGGGCATACGGTGTGATAGGCGGAGCACGCTACCATCACACCACGGTGGTCGCCGGAATATGCTTTTCTATAAGCTAGCACAGCTCGACCTCTCCAGGCACATTATAGAGGTGTTGCGCTCCATTTATGAGGAAACAGCCAGTCAGGTATCGATGGATGGAGTGCTTTCAGATCCGTTTATTGTTAATGAAGGCGTACGGTAAGGTTGTTTGCTGAGTCCAGCTCTGTTCTAATTATACATCAACGATTTAAGTGGCAGTCTCTCCGGCGGTGTAAAGGTTGCTGACACAGCAGTAAAAGTAATTATGTACGCCGACGATATCGTTCTTTTAGCTGACTCTGCCAATGTCTTACAGAAAATGATAAATGAACTTTATTTGTATAGTACGTAGGTAGGTTGAACTGGCCGGTCCATGAGGACCTCACATAGACTGATTGAGTCCGTAGTGTTACCAGAAGTTTGTTTTAACGACCAAACTGAAAATCCCCTTTCAAAAACCAGGACCTATGTTATAAAATAACTCCGTCCTCTTGGCAAATACTAGAAGCTTCCTAGGACTTCAGCCACTTGCTGCTTCTAGATCTGACAGCTGTATTACTCCTAATATCTGGAGTCTTAGCCTGACAAGTGCAGGGCACGAGCACAGAACGTGCTCGATCGTTTCCTCCTCCAACCCGCACTTCCTACATCTGATATCACTGACCAACCTAGCTGAGGTTAAAATAGCGATAAATGCTACCTGGTCAAAATACATAAATAACCCGCGCATTTGAAAGATGAAAAATTTCGAAGCAGCATGTAGGTCCACTATGTTTTATGGTGCTTGATAAGTTTGAATGCGTAGAGAAACTTCTTCGCTTCTTCCCTGCAAAAATCGTTGGATCATGTGGTCCACTGAAGTACTTACCATTATACTCCACTGTAATGCAGCAATGGACCAACTCATGTTTCTACACGAACATATTTTAAGCCGATCATTGCTCGTTTTTAACGATTGTAATCACTACACGATGTTTATTGGACTGTGGGTACTCCATGGATTACTCTGATGTAATGCGGAGCTGGAGTATATGGTCCAGTCCTAGGACATCGCAATGTTAATTGGACCATATTTTTTGTATGAATTGGGGTTAGTTTTGGAGCACTCGCTTGGCCCATAGCGAGTTCTCCATACATGCATGCATGGGGTACTCGCGATTTTTGCAGGATTTTTAAAAAAGTTAATTTTTTTACCAGCTAATACACCAAACTACATGTTATACCTTGAATCAGGTTTATCGTCGCTATTCAGTCACATCTTACGCATTCACATGCTTTATATTGCGCGCTGTTTAAGTATGGCAGCAAATAGACTGCCCCGAGTTGTAGCAGAGGAGACAGTGAGAAAAGGATCGTACTAGGTCAAAAAGTGGGGAAACGTTTATGAAAGAGTCGACATGGTGCCCCTGTCTGACTTTTCTTCCGCATCGCTTAATATGAGCATACCAATTTTACTAGAGAAATTAATTCAAAAAGAGTTTGCAGACTATGCCGATAGTTCTTTTCAGTCGTTACATGATCTTTACTCTGACTTGCTCCCTATGTACTCTACCTACTTTAATGATGAGTATTCTGCATACGCCATAAGTTTGATTTTCCGAGCAAGGGGTGGCTTGCTAAATCTTAATGCTCGCTGTTTTAAAAATGTTTTTTCCAAAAACTGTTCTATGTGCAATTTATGTGTAGCTGAAGACACCCATTACTTCATTGGGATATGCCCTATATACAAAGACATACGGTTGAATTGTTTTTGTGAGAAAGTTTTAGATCTGCAGAAGGTGGTAAATATCCTTAAGGGTTATAACTATAGTTCACTCTTTGTTTATATAAGAAATTGCCTTAAGTATAGAGAACTTATTGTAAACGAATTTTCATAAATGAGTTGTTTAGTTATAAGTGATATTAAGACGCACAACATTTATTGTTATTGTCTGGAGTCTTTATTTATTTTTATATATTTATAGTTTAATTCATTTTGCTTTACTTTTGTAATTACTAGTTGAAAGAAAATAAATAAATCACTACTACTACTTCTACTACTATTCGACAGTTTCGGGATTCGAGCCATAACAGAAGCTGAAAAATAATTAAGAGTTTCCTAAAATTCGCTACAATACGATATATTGCTCTCTTACTTTCTTATTTTCAGTGCGCGTGTAGCACGGCAATCAATGCGGCTGTTAACACCCATATAAATATTGCCGGCAACAAACTTCCCTTACGCCAATTGGTTGGTGGGATACCGAAGATATAATGTGTTTTCATACCAAATTTTTTTTTCACAGCAAAACAAAATCAATAATAAATAATAATATAAATAAATTTTGTAGTTTTTCTATGACCACTCAAGGGTTAAATTTATCAATCACAGGCAGCGACTATCTCAGAAGAACCAACGACTGAACCTGTTTAAACGCAATCAAAGAATAAGATCTAAGAGATTGTACTTACGGCGATAGTTCTGTGCTAATTCGGAACTAGTGCAATTTGCTGCAAGTATTTTTGGCTGAGTATACACCGTGAAGTTAAATCAGTAATTAGTGATACAATATTCTGGTTTGAACCAGAGCTAAAATGACAAATAAGTGCTAGTTCGATAGTTAGTCTTTAGTAATAAAATCTACAGTTTAACATATATTTGAAAAATAGGCTGTCTACAAAAAACTGCTACCATCTTTAAGGAATTTCAACTATGAGCATGCCCTCCTTCTCTATTGTTTTGCACTGGTTCGGAACTAATGAAAGCCTAAATAATATCGAGCTAAAAGCAAGAAAAGTAGTACCAAGAAAAGAATTAGAACTAAACTATAAATTGTTGCACTAGTTCGGAACTCTTGAACTAGTGCCAAGATACAAACTAGTTCTAAAGTGAAAATTTGTGTCTGGTTCGGAAATATAGAAAAGAGAATGTAACGTGGACAATTTCCTTCGCGTAGGCCATCGCCATGTTAAATTCGCCAGTTGAAAGCATGTAAAAGAGATATTATGTGCGAACTAGTAATTGTTCCGTATATACCAGAAGCGCACCAGTTTTTAACTAGAGTTTTTCACTTCAGGACATCTATTTCATTACATTATACATTTTCATGATTTCTATGACAACAACACGGGCTACCTCTATAGCAGCGAATTTTGACTTTTCACTTAAAGTTTAAGAGTAGAAAAAAGAAGACACCCCTTCCATTACCAAATGCTTTTGGGACCTCACACCAATTTCTTCTTTATTTATTTTATTTTAGTCATAATTATTATTTAAAATGTTTAACCTTTTTAAGCAATTCATAAAATTGCCTTTTCAACTTTCAATTTCTATAACATTGACCTCTTTTGCGCTTAACTATTATTTCGCATTTATTATTATACACACATAAATCATAAATTTGTTAACTACTTATACAAAACCTAAGCGCTCCAGTTAAACTCCCTTTTATACATTTGTCTTATGTATTTAGCATTTACTGCCACCGCCTCCATTGTGTGCGGAGTTTTGGTATAATTGCCCACCTGGGGCGTTTGTTATGTGACGCCTGATGTGTATAACAATAACATGTTTTACTTTTAAGCATATGTATATATATAGGCATGTGTGTTCAAATATATAAATAACAAGTAAGAAAATCTAAGCTTGGGTGAAACCGGACATTACATACCCAGCTGTACACTTGAAACGCTGTTGTGGGCGTGGTCTTTAACCGATATTGATTATCTTCACTCAGTCTATATAATTTGAATTTCAATGTAATATCTTTAACGGATTTTGATATACGGCTTGTCAAACTTCAAAATGTTCTTCTTCTAAATATGGGTGGTGCCACGCCTATATTCCAACATTTTTTGGAATTTATGTTTTGCGTCAAAAAACCAATACACCTACCAAATTTTATTAGATTACCGGTATTCGTTTTTGAATAATCCAATTTTTCCATTTTTCAAAATTTTAGATATTGAAAAAGTGGGCGTGATTATTGTCCGATTTCGCTCATTTTCAATACTGTAGCGAATGTTAGTAACTTCGACGCGTCACTGTGCTGCTAGTAGATAAATGCACAACAACAGCAAATTAAGCAACCACACACATGTGCATGTAAACATCAAAGTAAGCAGCCACATATACATGCAAAGGGTAGCTAATAGTCATCACCTAAGAGCTGAAGTTATTACTCACACACACACACGCATATAATTAGAAGACACAAGTAAATACTTCTTTACTTACTTAATTGGCGCTTAACCGTCTAAACGGTTATGGCCGTCCAACAAGGCGCGCCAGTCGCTCCTTCGCTCCGCCAACCGGCGCCAATTGGTCACACCAAGGGAGTTTAAATCGTTTTCCACCTGGTCCTTCCAACGGAGTGGGCGCCGCCCTCTACCTCTGCTTCCATAGGCGGGTTCTGATAGAAACACTTTCTTGGCCGGAGCATCATCTTTCATTCGCATAGCATGGCCTAGCCAGCGCAGCCGCTGCGTTTTAATTCGCTGGACTATGTTGATGTCTGCGTATAGCTCATCATTAAATCTTCTTCGGTACTCGCCATCGCCAACGCGTAGAGGTCCATAAATCTTTCGAAGAACTTTTCTCTCGAACACTCCCAAAGCCGCTTCCTCTGCTGTCATGGTCCATGTTCTGCCCCATATAGCAGGACGGGTACGATAAGTGACTTGTAAAGTATGATTTTCGTTCGCCGAGAGAGGACTTTACTTTTCAATTGTCTACCTAGTGCAAAGTAGCATTTATTGGCAAGATTGATTCTTCGCTGGTTTTCAGTGCTGATGTTGTTGCTAGTGTTGATGCTGGTTCCCAAATAAACGAAGTCTTTTACTATTTCGAAATTATGGCTGCCAACAGTAGCGTGGTTGCCAAGACGCATATGCGCTGACTCTTTGCTCGATGATAGCAGGTACTCCGTTTTGTCCCCATTCACCGCCAAACCCATCAAAAGCAGCGCAAGCTGAGGAATAATCAATCAGTTTGATTTAAACACGCTATTAGTGAAGTAGGCGGTAATTGTAATTGTGAAGTACTACTGCCACAGTAGAGTTGTAAATAAAGAACATTTTGCCATACTGAATATTGGAGTTATTTATTCGACAGTTCAGCGATACAAACGTTAACAGAAGATACGTAATAATCAGAAATTCCCAAAATTCGTAACAAAACCATTCTATTCTTGGCCCAGATCAGAGAATTGCAAAAATCACAATTTTCTCTTATTTAATCAAACACTAAAACTTGCATTCACATTCAATCATGCGAATAAACTCATAATTGAATAAACTCAGCATCTGTCTTTACTAGATTGCGTTAGCATGATTGCGATCGAATGACCGAACAGGTTTTGCATACGATTGTATTGATCAAACGAAGGCAAGCGGAGAATAAAATCAAAGCACGAGAATTAGTATCGTTTAGTTCGGCCAACAAACAGAATCGTAAGCAAGGTTTATATGTAGCTTGTCGCCGTGACGTAAGGGCAGAGAGGAGGCATGGAGTTTTCGTATTCGCTTTTCATTCCGATAAATGTAATCGCTGTTGAGGCAAAGGAGCAAACGCCTGAATTGATTATATTCACGCATGCAATAAGTTGGTTGATTTTAAATCAATGTCGATTATGTTCGTTTAAGCAAGCTGGATCATTGAACACGATCATGTTGCCGAATGTAATCGAACGTTGTTGTGTTCGATTTTTGCTGTTCTCTGGTCCAGATATGCCCGCATACCAAATTTGGTGAAGATATCTCAATATTAGCTCAAGTTATCGTGTTAACGGGTGGACAGACGGACGGACATGGCTTAAACCAATCTTTGTCGTTACTGCTGCTTTTGATATATGAAAGTCTATATCTATATCGATTCCTTTACACTTGTTCAACCAACCGTTATTCAATCAAAGTTATAATACCCTGCGTACAAGTACAGCTGGGTATAACTAGGTAAATTCACTATATACGAGGGTGCTTTTATATTTTGCAGAAACATATGTTTTGTTATCTTTGCTTTAATTTTCAATTACTTATTTATTATCTTTTGTACAACCATGCAGCACATATACATGTACATGTACCCCACTTCCGTTTCTTCTATTAGTTTTCAATTTTATTTTAATGCGAATACAATTTTTACATGCTAAATTAAATTTAATTTTCTTTGATGTAAGCAGCAACCGTCGCATGGTAGTCAATGTACTCTATCCAAGTACCACCACCATGAATGAATGCATGACTAAATATATGAATGAGCGCAAATGTTGTTTGTACATTTCAATTGTGTTTATCTATTGTTTGTTATATTACTGTAATTTATTACTTAACCAAATTAACATTTAATTAATTATTTTATCTTATTTCATGTTGGTAGCTTGTTTGTCTTATCGCAGCTCTCGTTTATGAACTGGTTTAGTTGAAAAGTCGAAGTTTAAGGTGAGGCCGTAAATTGGGTTATGAATAAAGATTTATGTTTAGCGGTTGTCTAGTTTATGTTGCTACTAAAAATGATGCTAAATATTATGCGCTACTAAATTTGAATAAATTAGTGGCATGACAGGTCAATTGGCTAAAGTTTGTCGCTTAAGTCTTTTAATTAATAAGAAGACAGTAAGCAAAGGCTATGCACGTATCTACTATTTAATGAGCATACATTTATGGCGGTTCTAATAAATTGTCTTGTAAAATATCATTTCGGTTATCTTAAATTGATGTTTAAGTTGTTATATACAATTTTATTCTACAGCAGTCAATTTTTTGTGCTTGGATGGTATGAATTACAGGTAATATGCTAAAATTGATTGCTTTGGAATGAAAGTGGAATAGAATGGTAAAATCAATCTCAAACACTTTTAGCTAATTCACAATTTATTTTTTGACGTTAAAGGAGAAGTTCTCTTATACTTTAATATATGTATATATGCAAAATCACTACTATCGCGATTCTGATTTTTATGAAATTTGATATATGAATAGTCAGAGTTTTTGTGGAGTCTTATCTATTGCGATGGTCCTTTCCCCTCCACTCGATTACGACGACGTCAAAACAGCAAAAACCTGGTCTTTGTAGCCATCTTTCGCCGGATTGACGGTGGATGTGCTCTTTTAGCATTAGCTTGCATGTAGAGAGGTGCATATTCAAGCGTTCTTGGCCGGAAAGAATCTGACTGGTTGTACCCTGCCGAGCGAGTTGATCTGCAAGAGAGTTTCCCACGATGTCTCTATGTTCAGGGACCCATGTGAGGTGTACACGGTTTTGTTGTGCCATCTCTTGAAGAGATCGGCAACAGTTTAGTGTTAGTTCAGAATTAAACGAGTAGGAGCCAAGAGATTTTATGGCAGTTTGGATGTCGCTGAAAATTAAGATTTTTTTGCCGACGTGGTGTGTCCTATCCTAACTGAGGCTTCCATGATGGCTGAAACTTCTGCCTGGATGGCTGAAATGCTGGAGTGATCGGGTAGTCTGAAGTAGAGCTAGAGGTCAAGCTCTCTTGAATATACTCTACCTCCAACTCTACCGTTTAGCTTAGAGCCGTCAGTGTATATGCAACAGCATTTTGTCAACAACAAGGCACCTATCCGACTCCGTCCAGGCATCCCTACTGGGAATGTTTATCATAAAATATGGTGCAGAAGCATGTTTTGTGACAAAATCCAATGAGGTGACCCTGGAAGTGTTCGAAAGAAAAGTTCTGCGAAAGATTTTCGGACCTCTACGCGTTGGCGACAATGAGTACCTAAACTCATTAGGTGTTACTAGTTAGCATAGCGTAGAAGCCACCGGCGTAACCAATTAATTAACTAAGATCGTCCTTTGCCGGATATTGATCCGGTACGTTTTGGACAATAGCACCAATAAGGTACTAGCCCGACCATCTTAGGAAGGATTTGATATGACACATTGAATCTCCTAATTCATCTATCCATTATTCTTCCTCTTTCTTACTTACATAGGTGTTGCTAGTGACGAAGTTTTTGCAAAGTTGCCACCTCGCCCACTTGAATTTCCTTGTACTAATGTATATGGATTTTCTTTTCCGAATACTGCTTGAAGTTTTTCCCAATATATATGTAGCTTTTCTAAAACTCTATACACGTCGGCTGCCATGGTGTAGTGGTAGGGTACTCCGCAAATGAAATAGCCAGAAGAAAACCGAGTGATCACGAGAACGCACTGTAAAAATGTGGCCAAGATCGGACGCCCGTAGGA
Organism: Eurosta solidaginis; assembly: GCF_040869045.1. Lineage (NCBI taxonomy): Eukaryota > Metazoa > Arthropoda > Insecta > Diptera > Tephritidae > Eurosta > Eurosta solidaginis. The sequence continues at coordinate 17,594,891 of NC_090320.1, forward strand.
CACACACCAACTCATATATTTTTTGTATAAGAATAGTTCCGCCCCATGCACCAAACAGAAGAACTGCAACAACAATTCCTTACTGCGGAAAGCCTAACATTGATCGGTTACAGTTGATCAGCGGAAAAAACGATGGAAGAGGTAAAGAGATATAAAAATGGTTGGAATCGTACTACAGGAATTTGAACAGCATAGTTAGAGCTAATCAACCGCTGAGTAGCGGTAAGGTACGACGAACATAGTTCAAGGCGCACCCGGGCGACATAAATAGATGGTACATAGTGCAGTAGCACGGCAGCAGCAACTGATCAGGAGTATCAAGGTGAATACAGGCGAGTGCTTACCAAAGTGCCCTCCAGCTGCATGGAATGTCTTAAGAGTTGCAACGAGAAGTAATGAATTGAAGCTTAATACTTGAACAATAAGAATAAAAGCTTGCAGTAAGTACTTCTCTTATCCAAATAGGTATTTCAGCATATTTTCAATTACTTTAGTTTGTTGATCCCTCAACTCAATTTGTGTGTAGACTTACTTTGAAGGTTAATTAAAACATGTTAAAATAATGAAATTCAGCATAGTAGGGAGTAAAACATTGTTCTGCATTTATTTGTTTGTTACAAATTAAATTCACACAACAACACACAAATCGCCCTACGAGTAATATAACATATTCAACCGTAACAAATTTTTGTTTGCCAACTACATTAGTTTTATCAGCAAACAATTATCAAAAACTTTTTAACTTTTCATTTCAGCTACTCTGCACTTCCGAATGCATGACTACCTCGTAATGTTGTTTGTTCAAGAAAATAAATCAAAAGCAATTATAACTAACACGCGTATTGTAGCACTTTACAATTGGCAATTTTTCACACCAATTAACATTGAATTATAATAATTTGTCGATTTCAATGTCATCAAATATTAGATAGGAGAATGAAAGAAAAAGTAAAACAATGCAAAATATGTACATTGTACATACTTATGTACATAAAAAACTCATAAATATACAATCGAGTTCGTGCCTTAAGTCTATTGTTTTGATTGATTTGCGTTTGAAGCCACGCACGCTTTTTCCTATGAGGGTAGATAGCTCAAAAAATAATTGTAGTTTTGCTATGAATGGTAAAAACGCATAAAAATGTTTAAAATTTAAATAAGTAAGAAAAAAAAACAGAACAAACCAAACTTTTGTAAGTTAGGTTGAAATAGTTGATCCGAAACGTTCATATACTAAGTATGCCGACGCTTAGATCACAATGCGGTCCGTTGAGAACTATTTCCTATTTATTTGAAATGTCCATATCTAAGTTAGTTCTCAGACAAACCAATCAATTGGTGAATGATAAGAGCTGATGACGTTTCTTTTTAAATTAGTATTTTTGCGTAAATAGAGCTAATTACAGACTATAATAAAACAATACGCTTCCAATATATTTAGAGTTTGCAGCTCATTTTTGCGTCCTCTACAATAGAAAGCACCCTTATCTCCATTCTCTAACGCACGTGCTTGTAAAAAGTTTAAAACAGACTTTGCGTATACCTTCTTCAGGCCAAACCATATGTTCTATAGCTGCCTTTATAATGTACCCCTGTGTTGGGGTACCTACATCAAGGTAGTACTGAAGTAGAGACTCGTCTGAGAAAATAATAACCATGCAGTAAATTAAGAGCCATCACCCTATTATGTAGGAAGAGCTGGAAACAGATGGTAGGAAAAGAATGGAAAGTAAATGGAAATGAAAGGAACAGAAGGGAAATCAAAGGAAAGCAAATGAAATGAAAGGAAAGGAAAGCAAATGAAATGAAAGGAAAGGAAAGAAAAGGAAAGGAAAGGAAAGGAGGTGAAAGGAAAGGAACGGAAAGGAAAGGAGATGAAAGGAAAGGAAATGAAAGCAAAGCAAAGGGAAAGAAAGGACAGAAGGTTGGTTATACGTGTGTTATCGACGGGCTATTGAATTATTAATAAACTGTTATACATTTTCTATCAATAAACAATTTAATTAATTATAAGTTATATAAAAAGTAAATAAAAAATTTTCGATTTTTTATGGATATGTTATCCAAAAGTACAAGAGAAGCTCGGCCTAAGATCTCTTCGGAGGTTATCGCGCCTTACATTCATTTTCTTTTATCCAAAAGTTAACTATTTGCTATCGAAAAGCTGTATTTAATATCGATCCTTAACGAAAAGTCACCGAAACCTTATCGGAATGTGACCAGTTCGTAATCGGCGTGTTGTCAGTTTACTCATGACGACTAATAGGTTTGTTATTAAAGGTGTATTGAAATATATACAGATACAAATTCAATATAAAATGGATGAACACATGTTTAATTGATTTTTTATTGAAGCTTTATCGGTATCTCTTTATCGATTTCATATTGAAATTATATTGGTATCTGTCTAGTAATAACCCGATAAGAAATCCATAAGAGGCCGAACACTTGGCGCTAACAGGCCAATAACAAACTAATAACTCGTTATCAGTTCTTACCGTTATGAAGCCGACCAAGTTCTCAAAAATTTTGAAATTATTTTTTCTTGTAAAGTTACCTTTCTTTTGGTTTAACTTGAATCCCTGGACGGGCTGCGGTTAATTAAAAACACTACGTTTTCTAGATGTTTGCTTGCATTTTTTAAATCGAACTTCATGAGTAGTTGGCACCAACGCCTTGTTTTCAGAGGCCGATGCTCAGAGGTCGGCTTAAATGCAAGAATCGGACGATACTGACGCCGATACATATTAATCGAACGGACTCTATTAGTAGTCTGTGCTACTAATTTTCATGTGGGCATTACTTTCGACTTTAAACTTTAAATAAGTGGCAGCCCTCTTAAAAAAATAGATAGAAAAAAACGATAGTTACAAAAAAATCTATAATTTGCTGAAATAAATCAATATATAATTAGAACATGTGATAATAATTGCTTAAGACTTGAAGCACCACCAAACTCTTCAAAAATCAAGCTGTCACCTCAAAGCTCCGTTAAATCAAAAGCCATGACTCTGAAAGTGCTGCACACTTGTATGACCAATGGTTAAAAAAAAAACACCAAAAAATATTTAATCATAAGTGCCATAATAACGCGGGCCACGAATTTCTGTTTTTACTCTGCGCCTTTTCATTTTAAATTTTTATTTTAACCACATCACGTTTTTTGTCTCGGCTATTTCGGCAATTTTTTTTTCCGAAGCATAACAACCATTGACACCACTTGCGAAGTGGTATGTCTACTGTCAAGTACCAAAGGAGATGCGTTGTTCGATATTGATGATGCTGCGCTTTTTTTTTTTCTAAAAACATTGCCTGCGCCAGTGTATGTACCTGCCCTCAACTCACAGTCACAGCCGGCATATTGGAGGTTGGCTTCGCCATGTCTCATATATTGTTGTGAATTTTTCTTGTAGTCTTTCATATGTATGAAAAACGTGACTTACCACTCGTGCGTTAAAGTGTCAAGTTGAAGGCCCTTTTTGTTTGTTAAGACAAAATGCTTTGCAAGCTTATCGATGCTTTTGTAGACGGTCAGCACTTCATCAGTTGGAATAATAAGCATCATATTGTATTGGACAGGTACTTGGCATTATAGGAACCTATATTTACTTAAGATGTCGGTGTGTAGTAGACGAAACTCTCTGTTCTTTTTCTGTGTTCATATATATAAATATTTATTTAAATTATTCATAAGTAAGCCTCCTAGAACCGCAAGCTGATATATGTTTTTATTTATTATTATTGCCTATTAAAAAAATGTCTCTACATATTTTTAGCACGTCTAGTTGACTTAAATCTTTTACAAAATAAGTGATGCCTAACTAAATAAAGTGTACGTTTAATGTCGAAACGGTCTAAAAAGTCTGGAATCGTCTAAAACAAAAACAGACCCTCACTTTATCTATCCACTGATAAGCAAGGCTACTGATGTTGTTTTTGTTATAGCGATAAATAAACTCCCCGAAGGTTTTGGGGCGTGTTATCGCTGTTGATGGTTCTTTTATGTTCCACTTACAAACACCTTTAAGGTACAAGCCCGACAAAACAGGATTTTCCACGGGTAGGTGAGGTTGACAATTGGTTTGGAGAAGCTATATATTGCGCTGGCAACCACTTGAGAGGGTTGCGCTGCACAACTCCTTGAATCAATTCGGTATTTTAGTCGCCTCTTACGACAGGCATATCTACCGCGGCTATATTCTAAGCCCCCTAACCAGCTGGGGTGCTCATAGTGATTGCTTCTGCGAGAACGAGGACTCAAACGCCATCTGCACAAGCAATGGCTTTGACGGGTTTCGTATTGAATCGCCTAAGCAGCTGGTTAATGGCTAGTGCACATAGTAGTGTTATATATAACAAAGTCGATCTGCTGGAAGATTATTATGTTTTTTTACAGCCTCCCGCCACAGGGCATGGTTTTTTAGGAACAAGTGGGTGTCTGGGTTATTTGTTGGAAGACTTTTGTCCTATATAGTAACCTAAGTAAAAACCTACCAATTGAAGTACCCATTTTAAGCCACATCTCAAATTGGTTTCACAGGCTTAAGGGCTCGCCTATGCTTTATTCGATTTGGCCGCATGTAGACGAGCTGTCTTGACTTAAGCGGCTGGCCATATGAATATTGTTTCGTTCCATATTTGGTTGGTTCGCTAGGCTTAAGATTGGATACGCCACATAAAAATGCTTTCAAAAGCAAACGATTTTTGAAGGACTTTAACTTAAGTACATATGGCTGGAATGTTCGCAGACTTTTTAATAGAGGCACCTATCGCCGGCTGGCTGGTGCTTTTGCTGAGGAAAAGGCTGGAGTTAGCATTATAGTACACAAAATACATAAAATGACGACGCATTTCGGGAAAAACAGCAGGGCCTTGCGATATCTACCAACCCAAACACGATGTATGTTTTTTTGGTAAGAAAGAGACTTCGCTATCAAATGTATCTCTCCACGAACAGCATAAGGGTTGGGCTTTCAAATAAAACGTTTTCTTTATGAGGGCATCGTAAACTACTTTGTTGACATTTAATAGGACACACAAAACAAAATTCATCACGTTGTGATACTGCGCCGCTACTTTATGGTAGCAAAGATACGCCAACAGAACAAGAGACACTTGCGTCGAAAAACTTGCTCTAGCCAGGTCTTACACCTGCTCGATGTAGCTAAGCACTGGGGGTGCTCATTTGGTACCAACTGATACGGACAACATAGGTCTACAGCGAGACCATCAAAACAACTTTACGATGAGGAATGTAGCGCTCCCTTGGAAAGAACGACGCTGCCTACACGAACACGCGTTGTACGTAAGCGTTATAGTGATGCAAAGAAGACATATAGACAACTGTTTAGAAGGAAAAAGGGTAAGGATTCAAATAGCGACTCACAAGACTTTGGACGGATGACGAAAATTTTCAAAATCGGCGCAAATTTCTGACGTTAATCGTAACCGACATATATAACTAGCTGGATTATGGAGGGAATACTTTCCATCATTGATAGATAGAAAGAGAGCTGACAAACTCGACACCCCAACCCCCGAAAAGGGGAAATACTAAGTAGTTGAATGGCTCACTAATGACAAAGATGTAAATTGGAACGATTTTTCGTTTTGAGACAAACCGGTTTCGTCGCTCAGCGTCTAGAACGAAAATCGTCCAAATACAACAAGGGATTACGGAAAATCGTCCCAATATACATCAATTATCCACCATGTCGGAAAATCAACAAAACAAAATGAGTAATAACAAAGAGCTACAAAGGCAGGGCCCCCTAGCGGGTTAGGTGGCTTAGAATGTACCCGCGGCAGGTATGTCTGTTGTAAGAGGCGACTAAAATACCAAATTTGTTCAAGGGTTTGTGTAGCGCAACCCTTTCAATGGGCAACCTTCGCAATAAATAGCTTCTCCAACCCAATTGTCCACCTCACCTACCCTTGGTGAATCCTGTTTCATTAACAGCCGAGGCTCTGGTGACCCCAAGTTTCTAATTGATCTATGGGGTGGAAGGTTTCATGTGGTCATACCAAATCGTTCCCGAGATGGTTGGGCAAATACCTTAATTTTGCTTGTTCACAGAACTTACCCGATCTGCATCCGGCAAAACACCATTAACATCGATAACACTCCCCAAGGCATTCGGGTAGTGTCCTAATCTCTACAACGACAACAACAAGGGAGTGGCCTGTTCAGGCGAGAAAGAAAACAGTTGGTAAAGGCTATTCAACAATTCTCATACAAACCACATTCAGATGACTTCTCTTATACAAAATACAGTCGGAACTGCTTAAAAGACCTGCTTTGTATCACTCGCATGTAATACATAGATGGGCTCTGGCAAGTGAATAATTGTTTAATAATTTTCAATTGCACCTTCATTCATGCACAATTTCATGAAGTAAATTACATATAAGTAAACATAAAATCACAAATATATTAACCTCAATTGGTGATTACTCATAAAAAAGTAAAGACAAATTAAAACCAAATTACGCAGTGGCGACTTGACTATGAGACTTCATTAAGCACGCATTTTGGCAGTAATTAAAATACGATTTATGCACTTGAAAAACTTGCTGCATTTTATAGGACAGCAATAACAAAAACAAGGTTGATGGGCACCGTAACCTGCATTTATAACGGGAACTGTCATATTTTGCTGTTGCTTTCTGCAAAATTATTTATTCGAAGAAGATTTCTTTAAGTCCGCTCAAGACATTTATGCACATAAAATTCCAAAATTGAAGAAAGTGAAATAAATAATATAAATTCATTTTTAGCCACCACTGTTGCGATAAATAATGTCACATACAAAAATTTTGCTGCTGATTAAAAGGTTAACATGATAATATGGGTAAACACATAAAAACTTGGACGGAAATTTTCAAATACCGCCAATGGTGTGAGCGAGGTGCGAAACAAGAAGTTTTTAAAGGCAATGACAAGTGTACATGAGAAACGTGTGCTTACAAAATCGCGCAATCACACAGAGTACACACACATATAACTATTACAATATTTGCACAAATGCTAAATGTAACGTAAATATATGTTTAAATATTTGCATGGAAATACAAATATTTGTGCTAGTAGATTTAATTAGAAAATGTTCAACTTATACTATGGAATTGATTTCAAAAGTAAATATTTTTAATTAGTTCATAGTTAATAGTAACGTAAATAATAATTAAATCAGATTATAGCTGGTATACTAATTGAAAATATTACCTTTTAAATATATACACAAATATCCTATATTACCTTGAAAGTGAAGAGATTATACTGCTGTAGTCACGAAATGCTCCCAAAAACATTTCCAAAATGATCAGGGCATTTTTATTATTATTAGGCCTGGATGCACTGCGACCTTTGTGTAGATCTGTTGTGCATGACCTTACAACCTAATTTTGTATGTAGAGGCTTTTAATATATCTAAATACTTCTTCAGGCTTTTTACTCCATATCGCATAGGGATTAAGAAGCACACCACCTTGATGGGAGAGTCTCTGCCTTGCCAGAACAACGCATTCGCAGAGAATGTGAACCGTCGTTTAATCCTCCAGCACACAGAAATGATAAATTTGAGTATCGGAGAGATTTAACTTAGGTGATAGCGTAGACCGCAGTGTCCCGTATAGTACCCTGGGTGAGTTCGTAGGTCCTCCCTGCTAGATTAATGAGTTTGGCTGATAATTTCGTTGCCAGAAGTATAAACAGTTTGGCCTGTCTTTGGCCTTGGTAGTCAATCCAGTAACGTCTGAATTGTTTTGTTTCTCTGGTGTGTACTTTTGTGAGTCCACAAAAGGGCTCTGGACAATAGAAAGCTGCTGTAGCAACCTGCTTTACTAGGTAATCTGCATGTTCATTACCTTCAAGTCCCTGATGTTGTTTTTGACTCCCAGGTAATTAAGAATCTCAATGCAGCCATCCACTCGCTTAGATGCAACTGTGTAGGATTGCCATGCACGCAGGGCCACCTGGCTGTCCGACATAATGTAGATGCTCTTCGTGGATGAGCCTCTCCGTAGACATTCTCTACCGCAAACTTCTATTGCATGGATTTCTGCCTGAAATGATCAGAACATAATTTTCAAATAATTCCGATATGATCCTAAAAGCACTCCCAATTACATATAGTGAAAACAGTTCCTAAATAAATTTGAGATATTCTCAAAATGATCGCGAAATGGAAGCAAAGCTAATCGGAGATAGTATTGAAATTTACCCGGAAACGACACTGAAGTTACATCGAAAAATACTCCGTAAGTAATCTCGAAATAATTCGAAAAAAATCCCGAAATGATTCTCAAAACAAACTTAGAATAATATTGAAAACAATCACACAATTATCATAAAATAGTCAATGAATCAGCAAAATACCTAACAGGATCCTGAAATGATTCCAAAAACATCCCGTACTACTTGCCCCAATTCGTTTCCAAAAAACCAATCGCAAAATAACCTTGAAAAAGTCGCAGAATGATCTCGAAGTAGAAACCAAATTATACGAAAATAGTCTTCAAGTTCCCCCGAAAACAAGCATGAAAATAATTTAAAAAAAGCACCGAAAACAATTCCGAAATGATCCTGAAAAAGTCGGTGAATCGCCTACAAATAGTATGTCAATGGTTCGAGATTCAGCTAGAACTTTTCGATTTTATTAAAAGCTACTCACGGAATGATCTCGAAAGTGATCATGACATCTCTCGAACATCATGAAATTGTAATCAAAAACTCTCAAATGTCTGGATGGATATAGTCCCAAAATGGTTACAAAATATACCCAAAAGAGCTCTAAAATAAATCCAAAACAATCCCGAGCAATTTTTGCTGAGATAGTTCCATGAAATCCAAACCCGAGAATGTTCTGAAAAGATGATGATGAGAGTGATGCAGATATACAAGAATAACAACAATACTGCAATTATCCTAAAATTGCCGCAGCATCATCCCGAAATGGTTCCGAAATGATCCAAAAACACTTTCTAAATTATATAAAACGTTGTCCAAGTATTTCCGTAATGATATCGAAAACAATCTTGAATTATAAATTTGGTATATGGCTCTTTGTCTATATTAGTATTTACAAGACTTTTTTTTTCGGGAAGTGGACCAGGGACCAACCTAAACGAAAAAATTCTATTCATGGTTTTATTGAAATTTGGTAGCCTTGGGACCAGGGATCGACTGCGAATGGGAGAGGGACTCAGACTGGGGTTTTGACTGGGACTGGGACTAGGACTGGGAATAAGAGAAAGAGAGGAATAAGAACTAGACAGCAGAGAAAAGAGGGACGGAGAAAGAGACTGAGAACGAGATAGAGTTAGACGAAGGTAGAGCGAAAGAGAAGTGACAGAAAAGACGGAGATGAAGAAAGAGACGCATAGGAAGAGAAAGGGGGAGGGAGAGTAGGAAGTAAAAACTGCTCAGAACTTTTGCAGATAGACCAAAGGTAGAGCAGAACAACGTTTGCCGGGTCTGCTAATAACGATTATAGAATAAACAAAAAGTAAGTGATCAGTGGGGCTTTTGACCCCCAATTAAAATGTAGTCAGACAAATTCAGAATATTGGCTTATTCTGTGCAAAATTTCTGCACGTAAAAAAGAGTTGATAATAATAACCTTTTATATCTGCGTCGAAGAGAGTTTAGAATGGATGGTTGCGATTAGAATGGAGAGCAGGATTGATTCAGTGAAATTAGTTTCTAATTAGTGCTATTATTGTATTATATACCTATCTAAAAATTAATCTAATTACATCTAAAAAAAACATTATACGACGTAACAGCTCAATAGTAAATGATGTATATTGGAACGAGTTTCCGTCATCCGTTGTCAAATTTGGTTTCAAGACAAACCGGTTTCGGCGTTATGCCATCATCAGTGTCGATTTTCGTTCTGATCTATTGTTATCGTTTATCTTGTATTTATAGTTCGTAGGTACATAAGCAGGTATTGTGAAATGGATGTTTGTGTATATTAATGTGTATGTTCTGTGTGTTCATTCAGAACCGAGGGTGGTTTTTACTGATCGATTTGTGTGGCTGACTGAGACAGGTAAAAGTCAGTAATACTAATCCTTTAACCTTTTTTGTGGGTTGGTTGCTTTGGTGCGTTTATTGTTTTGTGTGAAACCGGTCGGTTTGTCTCGAAACCAAATTTGCAAAGGATGACGGAAAATCGTTCCAATATACATCACTTATCCACCCTGTCGGAAATAAATAAAATAAATCAGTACAATAATAACTTAGTCATCAACAAAACAGAATGCTAATTTAAAAAGAAAATTAATTTAGTAATTCCTTATCTTGACTTAGTTAATTTTGTTGTATGTTAATCCTACGTGTGTTAAACGTACAAATTACAATGAAAATTTATTTCAATTCAATGCAAATTAGAACAACACATGTAGTTTTATTACAAGTGTAATAAATTAAAAAGGAAAAACATAATCAAACAATCTAATTCGTATTAGAATTAAATAAAGATATACACACATACACACATACATGTATATGTATTGAGTACAATCTCTTTTACAACTTGGCATATTTTGTAGTCACTCAATTACTAGTAATCGCCGATGCTAATCATCTGGTCAGCCAACACATCACAGTTTGTTAGTCAAGCAATGCAAATCTGCAAAAATTTATCTTGTTAACAATTAATCAATGTTTTTAGTTCTATACTTTAAAAGGTAATTCAACGCCATTTTGGGATTTTTGCAATAAAATCGCTTGGCTAGAAAACGTCAGAAATCGCAACCATTTTAGCTGACGGTTTTATATATTTATATCTACATAAATTTATTTATATTCACACATGTGCGTACACACATATGTACTTAATGTATGTATATATGAAAAAATATTAGTTATGTACATATATATGTAGTTGTTGTACATACATATGTTGCCTTCTTTTAGTATTTGTGATTGTCTTCGGGCAGGTGCTTACCGGCGACACATTTGTCTGCTTGTCAAAATCAACTCACGCGCCGTCATTTAATGTCTTGTTTGTCGGAGTTCGATTACCTTAAAAGACCGCAAGGAATTTTTTTGCATGAACATAGAGCATAGTGGGCACAGTGTATAAGATTTTATTATTCACAAACATAAATTTATTGGCAGTGAAAGAAATTTTCGATATTTGTTCGAGAGGGGATGAAATTACAGAAGCCGGAATATTTCTTGGATTCTGAAAATGGAGAACGTATTGGGCCGGTTCTTAAGACAATCTATTTGATTTATACCTTTTCGCAGAAGCCTGGGTGCGCAACAACAATTGAGAACACATTGATTTCAGGTATACGCAGGAATATTAATATGACCATATGCCTAACAAGAAAGTGCTAGCACTGAAGCGTAAAAAAGTAGAGAAGCAAAAGTAAAAAGGGACAGTGATGGGTATGTAGAAAAGAAGAAGAGATAGAATGTGAAAAAGAAGTAGAGATAGGATGTGAATGAAACGAGAATGACAGAAAAGTGAAATAAATTAGAATATTGAGACGAGGAAGCTTAAGAAGGAAGTGGAGAAGGATACAACAAGAGAGAAGAGAAGAGGAAGAAGGAGGTGGAGGAATTGCCCGGCGTGTCCGGTATTTTACGAAAAATACCCAGAACTAGCAGAGGAGAAACGCACTCACCCTAGGGAAATGCGCGTCACTCTAGCTCAACTTCGATCTGGATACTGTAACAGATTGAACTCTTACCTATCCAGAATCAACCACGACATACAAAATGTATGTCCTGCTTGCAATTTGTCCCCGCATGATACCAACCATCTCTTCAATTGTATTGTGGAACCAACGCCTCTAACACCCCTCTCATTATGGTCCACCCCAGTTGAAACAGCAAGTTTCCTTGGACTCCCGTTGGAGGACATTGATGACAATTTGTGATTGGACGCACCTATTGGATGGGCGAAGCACTGGTACAACAACAACAACAACAAGAAGGAAGTGGAGGGGGATGAGGAAGGTGAAGGTCGAGGTAGAGTTCGAGATGGTGACATATTTAGATACGGAGATAAAGATAGGGAGGAAGATGAAGACTGAGATGGAGTTGGAAAGTGATGAAGGTAGAGAAGGAGATGGAGGGGAATAGATAGATGGATATAGAGGTGGGTATGAGATGGCGATAGAGTTAGAGAAAAGGATAGGAAATGGGGATAGATATAAAGATAGTATTAGAGAAAGGGATAGATATAGAAACAAAGATGACGATGAAGATGTAGATAGAGATAGAGCTGAAAATAGAGATTGAGATAAGGATAAAGATAAAAAAGATAAAAATTAAGATGAAGATCGATGTCGAGTTGGAGATATATGAAAATATCAAAATTAATATCAAGAAAAAGGAAGCGTAAAAAAGGAAGTAAATAATATAGTGGAGATAATGAAGTTGAAGCTTGAGGAAAATAAGAACGATAATGGTAGGCAAAGAGAGAAGGAGTAAAATAATAATAAGAAGGAGGATCCTTCGAAGGAAATGGGAAGGGGAATCACAATTTTCGGGTGGAGATGACAGCAAAAAGCGATGATCGCGTCACTCACAAACAGGCGGGTGAATTGATATTTTGGGAGTATCGATCGCTATCACTTCGGTCGAATGGATTGCGGAAGTTCTATAGATTTTAACTTCTATCTAACTTTTAGTAAAGTGTCACTTGGCGATGCATAAACGGACAATGTCATTCATAACATGGTAAGTAATTAATGCGATATAGCCACCAGAATATGAAATTCGTTGCCTATCCATATTAAAGTTAGACTAGCCATAGACTGCATGTTACGCTAACCCTGGTGCCAGGTGCTGAAAGCTACGGTTGTAATTATTTATATCTCCGCTGATCGCTGGTTGCGGTAGTATATTAATTTTTTAAGTTCTTAAAACTAAACATAAATAAGGATTCTAGATTCGAGTTCGAGGCGTATAACAGTAATTTTAATGATAGTTATTGTTTTTTTTTTTTTTATCATAACAAGTAATTATTAAGGTAGGCCCTGAGCTTGAATTCAAACCTGGAAGCCATTATAAATAGGCCGATAAAACAAAAGCAATAGTTAAATAAAAGTAAGTTATTAAATCCGCAGATGACTAATCAAAATTTGATTGTTATACAAATTATCTAATCAGTAATATAAACACTTAATTAGCAGCTATTGAAAAGTTGGAACAATGTAGAATAAAATCTGAATTATTTTACAATATGTGTAAAATACTCAACTTCTCGTTTGAAATTTTTTATTTAAGCTCAAGTAGGTTCGTTTGTATGTATGTGTAAGTATTCTAATGGACTTAATTGCTTAACGATCAAATTGAATTTGCTAAATAAAACATTAACTTGAAATCCAAACAAGGAGTAAGCTACTGAGCTATCAAATCATACATACTTGCTTCTAGAATTAGAATATTCAAGTGGCTAAACAGCTGTTAGCAAAATATTTGAAAAAGTGTTGGCGTCACAAACAATTACCTCTTGATATAAACAAGTAAGCATTAATTTATATCAGATTTTATTATTATATTACATATATAAGTAGATATGTGTATATATATGTACGTCTTTATGTACTCTTACAACTCTACTACTCTTTTGATGCAATTCACACTTCGTTTTAATCGCGTAGTAATAAAATAATTTTTTGAAATTTTTTGTCTGTGTTTGCTGATATTTTATACGATCTTGAAAAATTTTAAGCGGTACAACATAGCAATAAAATAATAAAGTTTATAAGGTGTTGAATGGTATAAAAATTGTTACAGCTCCCTATGCTACTATTAATGCCCGTATATAAGTAACACAATTCGTTTTTCTATATGCACGATTTAGCAACCGTTTATTGCTATGATATAGCATTTCTTTCTCAAACATTTTTCGTTTGTGCTTTGACACATTTTGTGCCTTTTAGGTGGAGGCAATGAATGTAAGGTTTTTGTTTCTTAAATTTTTTGAATGATAGATAACGCTAAAATAATGATTGAGAATTATTATTATTATTCTTACTTCTTTTTAAACCTTTCATGAACATGAAATGGTGTATTAGCTTTGGTCCGATGTTTGCGACGTTGAGAAATATAGAAGATAGACTAGACTCACCATTAAGTATACCGAATTGATCACGGCGACGAACTGAGTTGATATAGCCATGTCCGTCTGTCCGTCTGTCCGTCTCTCTGTTTGAACGCAAATTAGTCCCTCAAATTTTGAGATATCTCAATGAAATTTGGCACAAGGATGTATTATATTAGACGTTTGTCGGATCCGGTAGGAACGGACCACTACAACATATATCTCCCATACAACCGATCGTTCAGATAAGAGGATTTTGGTCATTCCTGCAGCAATTTAGAAAGTATAACCGTAAAACACGGTGATATATATTATAATATATCATAGGAGATAAAAAATCACTTTGATCGGCGCTATATATAGTTATATCCCATACAACCGATCGTTCAGATAGAAAGATTTTTGGCCATTTCTCCCTTAATATCCAATATAAAAAGATTAAACTTGGTGATATTTATTCTAATATATCATAGAAGATTTCCTAAAAAAATTACTTTGATCGGCGCTATATATAGTTATATCCCATACAACCGATCGTTCAGATAGAAAGATTTTTGGCCATTTCTCCCTTAATTTCCAATATAAAAACGTTAATCTTGGTGATATTTATTCTAATATATCATAGAAGATTTCATGAAAAAATCATTTCGATCGGAGCTATATATAATATATATCCCATACAACCGCTCGTTCAGATAGAAAGATTTTTAGCCATTTCTCCCTTAATTTCCAATATAAAAACGTTAATCTTGGTGATATTTATTCTAATATATCATAGAAGATTTCATGAAAAAATCATTTCGATCGGAGCTATATATAATATATATCCCATACAACCGATCGTTCAGATAGAAAGATTTTTGGCCATTTCTCCCTTAATTTCCAATATAAAGACGTTAATCTTGGTGATATTTATTCTAATATATCATAGAAGATTTCATGAAAAAATCATTTCGATCGGAGCTATATATAATATATATCCCATACAACCGCTCGTTCAGATAGAAAGATTTTTAGCCATTTCTCCCTTAATTTCCAATATAAAAAGGTTAAACTTGGTGATATTTATTTTAATATATCATAGAAGATTTCCTGTAAAAATCATTTCGATCGGAGCTGTATATAATATATATCCCATACAACCGATCGTTCAGATAAGGCGTTTTTTGTCATTTTTTATTTTATATTTATCTTAAAAATCGTTTAGGTATGTACATCTCTTCACTATATATTTCTTATTTTATACATCCGATTATTTGGAGATTACGAACGGGATAAGATTATTGTACATCCCCACTCATAAAAGTTATGAAGTCTTCGGCACAGCCGAAGACAGTCCCGTACTTACTTGTTTATTTTATATTTATCTTAAAAATCGTTTAGGTATGTACATCTGTTCACTATATATTTTTTATCTTATACATCCGATTATTTGGAGATTATGAACGGGAAAAGATTATTGTTCAGCCCCATTCATGAAAGGTATGAAGTCTTTGGCATAGCCGAAGACAGTTCGTTCCTTACTTGTTTCAATTTAACGTGAGTTCGATTTTGGAGAATCAGGTTGGGTAAGGGGTAACGGAAAGTATAGACTTTCGGAAAGGTAATTAGTTTCGGAAAAGTAGATGCTTACGAAGAAATACTTGATTCCGAAAAAGTAACCGGTTACGAAAGCAAACCGTAAAAAAGTATCTGGTTACAAAAAGCAGCCTCACTTAATAACGAAACTGATTCCAAAAAAGTAAGCGGTTCCAAGAAATGAACCAGAAAAGTAACCGGTTCCAGAAAAGAAACCAGAAAAGTAACCAGTCCCAAAAAAGTGAAAGGTTCAAATAAAATTCACTGGTTCTATACGAAACTGTTTTATAAAAATTCAATTAAAGTTAATCATTCAGAAAAAGCATTCGGTTCCAAAAATGTATATGCTACTTTCCAAAGAAGGAACAGGCTTCGAAAAAGTAAACGGTCCCAAAAATATATTTGCTGCCTTCCAAAGAAGTAACCGGCTTCGAAAAAACAACCGGTGCCAAAGAAAGAACCTTGTCCAAAAAGTAATCGGCTCCGAGACAGTAACCGGTTCAGAGAAAGTAACTGGCTCCGAAAAAGTAACGGGTTTCCAATAAAGAACTGATTCCAAATAAATATTTTATTTTACTGTCTATTTCGCAGGTACCATAATAATCACTGTTTCGGCAATGATCCGGAAAATAACTCGCTATTGTCCTGAAAAAATTCGAAATAGTTAGGAAAACTATCCCGGATTATTCCCATAATGATCTAGGAATTTTCTCGAAATGGCACTAAACCGATCTGTCATGGCTTTTAAAATTATAGATCCTGGAAGAAGCTGATTCTGAGAAACAATTTAGAATAAAACCCCAAGCCGGTTTGCCTACAAACCAAATTTGACTATGGATGACGAAAAATCGAAACAGTCACTGTAATTTGCAACGTAACGGTAGTCGTAATGGTAACCATAAGCTTAACTTACGTCGTAACAGTAACCATAACAGCTACAGCACCGTAACTATAAGCACAAGTCAAACTGCAGCCGTAAGCATATTCTTAAACCTCACCAATACAGTTCCTGACAATACCGTAACTTTAGTGCTAAACGAAAAAGTAAAAATAACCGTAAACTAAACTGCAAACTTAAGAATAAATTTTCGTAGGTGCAGTTGGAAGTAAACCATTGAGGATGCTTTACCGTCATTGATCTGTTATGAAGAAAATGTCCAGGATGGTGGGTTTCGAACAAACCGATAAGAATTGTGCGTAAATATATGGTCCATATAGTCCAACTTGAAGGCTTCAAGTTGCGCCAAATCCCATCATATCAATGTTATTGTTATTGCTTTTACATATGTAGTATAAATTGCAGTTAATAAATACAGCGATAATTTTTTCGGACGTTTGAAGCATACATATGGAAAAATACATGTATTTCTGGTGCTTTTGTATGCATCCGGCATTAGTACAGCCATATGCATGCAGAAGTAGTACAAAGGGAGTAATGAAGTATGTATGCTCCCTGAGAAACTACACGTGTTAAAAAGAAATAAAAGTGCATTTATACTGGCATGCATACATAGCTCCAATGTATGCCTCAAGCATCGATGTTTCATGCATACACTTACAACTGTTTTTTTTTTTTTTAACTAACCAACCTAAAAATACATAGAAGTCATAAAGCATACGATTTATGCATTTTCCATTTTTGTACAATACCAAAAACAAAAAAAAAAAAAACAAAAAACGCTTACAGAATACAAACATTTATTGTTATCGCCAACGTGCGTGCTGCCATGTACGCCAGGAAAAACCCAGTCAAGCACGTCTGTATTTAGTTGTACATTTATTTATGGATTACACTCATTCACCAACCCAAATCAATTATATTTAAGCTAATGAAACTGAAGACTTAAGCGACAAACCTACACAACACAACGTCTGCCATAAAAGCTATGCAGATACCATCTGGCACCAATATGTCTGCCGCTGTACAGCGATTTGTTATTTTTTTGTTTGAGCTTTTTTATTTTGCATATGCGCTTTCTTATGGTTTATTTTGACAATTTATATACTTACTTAGCTGGTTATTTTCCTACATCTCTCTCATTTCAACGGCATTATATGTCTGTCACTTATGTCAGCAAGATTGATGAGCTGATGCTATAAATATTTTGCGTATCTATAGCTAACGGTTAACTTATATACATACATAAAAGTTGTGCCAACCCATTTATACTACCTATTCACATTCGCCCACAACAACATACGTTTAAAGTTTACAACATTTTGTTTGAAATTTATGCGACAAAAAAGAAGAAAAAAGTAGGTAAATTTATAAATTGAAAAACGCCTCGTTGCTGCGAAAAAAATTGGCAACCAACACTTTTTTGCCGAGAGGAAATATGTATACACTTTTTTTATACAGTGTGTATGTTTGTCTTCTTTTTTGTTTGTTGGTGGCATTAAGTGTTGAATTTCGCGTAAAATAAACTTAAATTATATTCATTTGTGGGGTGTGTGCGATTTATGTATGTTGCACATCTTCATAGCTTGGTATGTGTATATGTGTGACCATCAATCAACGCCCTGTCGCTGTAGCATTCAACACAGTTTAAGTATATTAATATATATGTACGTTTGTGTGTACATATGTAGTACCTTTAAGTTAACACGAACACTTCTTTGCACATAAATTGCTGTGACCGTTGACGTCAAGTCGACATTCATTTGGTGACATCAATGGTATGATTTTGTAAAGGTTTTCTACGACGATCGTAATGAAGCTGCGGTGGCCAAAATAAAAAGACAAAACCGAACTGACTACCGTTGTATCAAAACGAAATTGAAAAGGAATTCAGTTCGTGTGACATTAAAAAAAAAACTTTTATCAAAAATGATAAATTACATATAGTGGGAAAAGCATCTGCTTGTAGCATCATTTCAGCTGAGCAATAGGGCTAACTTAGTACTTAATAATTTTAAATAACTTTGTTCGTGCTTATAAGCCTAGATCTCAACTCTAAAATGGTGTAAAAGGGAGGTTCTGAGAATGGAAGTAATTCTTGTAAATTTATTATTTCTATTTGATTTTAATGTATGAGGTGAGTTTTATCGTAAGCTGAGGTAGCGCTCAGTCAATCCAGTGTCAAGTAGAGGTCCTACAAACCCCTACTTAATAAACACACAATGTTTATGTGCTAAAAACGAATATATACACACGCAAACACGACCTGATGGGTAAGGATGACGGAAGCTTTTCGTACCAAGGAAGTGATTAGAGAGAGATGTCCTGACGTAGGCTACCGTGTACATAGAGGGAGTTTCTAAGAACCAAGCTGTTTATCTCGTGCAAACATAGAGGGTCTTATAACGAGTTTTGGCGAAAGCAACCAAATTATCTGCTTACCAATTCGAGGCAGTTACGGATGGAAGAAAATACAATAAATTTAAGCATATTTCTACAAATTTTTTTCCATTTGCATCTTCAAAGTGAGAACAGTAGCGAACTGAAAAAAAGCATTTGCAATGTTTATCAAATTTCGTCAAATAAACTCCCTTTTTA
Organism: Eurosta solidaginis; assembly: GCF_040869045.1. Lineage (NCBI taxonomy): Eukaryota > Metazoa > Arthropoda > Insecta > Diptera > Tephritidae > Eurosta > Eurosta solidaginis. The sequence continues at coordinate 17,614,037 of NC_090320.1, forward strand.
ATTTTCGATATTATAGGTAAAAACCTCGATTAATCTTGTAATTGAAACTATTCAAACCAATCACAAAAACTTTATTGAAAAAATGCGAAAATTCAATAAAAAAAAAAAAAAAAAAATAAATGTAAGGCGCGATAACCTCCGAAGAGATCTAAGGCCGAGCTTCTCTTCCAATTTGTGTCGTGCTCCTCTTGATTTTTCCCTACAAATTGGCCGGACGGGACCTACATGTTTTATGCCGACTCCGAACGGCATCTGCAAGGCAGATGAGTTTTCACTGAGAGCTTTTCATGGCAGAAATACAATCGGAGCGCTTGCCAGACACTGCCGAGGGGCGACCCCGCTTAGAAAAATTTCTTCTAATTGAAAAATCTTATTTCTAAAATTTAGATGTTGCTTTGCGCGGGAGTTGAACCCAGGGCATACGGTGTGATAGGCGGAGCACGCTACCATCACACCACGGTGGCCGCCAATTCAATAAAGGTTTACGAAAATTTTCACCTTTTTACTCGGAGTTCTCTGAATTCTTTTGAGTATGTAGTTTTGAAGTCCGATCAGTTTTAATCTAACAAAGTTCAATTTAGAGGTCGCTCCAAATGCACATTGATTTTTGACAATTTTGTTTCCCCAAAGGTTTTCTAGATATTCCGCCATACAAAATTTACAAAATTTTTATATTCAGCTGAGCAGAGCTCACAGAGTTCGCACAACGATATCCCGTAACGGCATAAACTAATTGAGATAGATATAGACTTCGATATATCAAAATGATCTGGGCGAAAATATAAATTCATTTAGCCATGTACGTCCGTCCGTCCGTCCGTCTGTCCATAAACACGACAACTTAAGTAAATTTTGAGGTATCTTAATGAAACTTGGTATGTAAGTTGCTCGGCACTCATATCAGATCGCTATTTAAAATGAAAGAAGTCGGACTATAACCACGCCCACTTTTTCGATATCGAAAATTTCGAAAAACCGAAAAAGTGCGTTAATTCATTGCCAAAGACCGATAAAGCGATGAAACTTGGTAGGTGGGTTGAACTTATGACGGAGAATAGAAAATTAGTAAAATTTTGGACAAAGGGCGTGGCACCGCCCACTTTTAAAGAAGGTTATTTAAAAGTTTTACAAGCTGTAATTTGGCAGTCGTTGAAGATATCATGATGAAATTTGGCAGAGGCGTTACTCCTATTACTATATGTGTTCTAAATAAAAATTAGCAAAATCGGATGACAAACACGCCCACTTTAAAAAAAAAAAAATTGTAAAGTCAAATTTAAAAAAAAAATTGAATATCGTTGCAGTATATAAATAAATTATGTCAACATTCAACTCCAATATTTGTCTCCAAATGTCTCAGCTGAGTATATAATGTTCGGTTACACCCGAACTTAGCCTTCCTTACTTGTGTTATATGGAAGAAAATCTAAACCACCGTTCGGAAAAAAATACCGTGCAACATCAATGTAAACTTTGAGTCACCTATAATTTGTACTTTTTTTTTAGAATTTTAGACTAACAAAGATCCATACCAAAAAAAAATTCGTTATTAGTATTAGAGAAAAATTAAAAAGTTTAAAAATGGTGACGGTTACTAGTACATGTTTCAGAATTTGACTTCTTCATCAGCTAGCTTCTCACGAGCTGAGTATTGAACTCGAAATTTCCAACATTCATACTTCATACTAGTGTAAAGGCAAATGCCTTTATCCACTCAGCCATATGAATGCGGAGTTCTTCGCTTTGCAATTGACCTCTAAGTATTGCCTTTTTGTTGCTATTCCTTTATAAACCATTGGATACATACTAATTCTATATGTTTTTTAATCCAAATTGTGTGGAATACTTATAGAAGCGCTTTCAAGAGCGTAGTAACATTGGATTTTTAGCTGTGCTTTATAGACAAAGCTTCTGCCGTTCACTATTATATCAATATTATTAACTGTATGTAATTAGCGAGACATGCTTATATTGCTTTATATAATTGTGTTTGTTATTAATATTGGGAAAAGAAGAAATTTAGGAAAATTTCGTGAACTTTTTTCAAGGTTTTGCATTTTTTCGTAAAAGCGTTTGCGTTTGGTTTGCATAGCCAGTTACTAAGTTCATAGAAGTTTTTTCTCAAAATCTAAAAAGAAAGATTTAAGTATCGAAGTTTGATAAAAACTACCAGCCTAAGAAAAATTTAACAGCCTAAGACTGAGAAAAAAATAGCGCTCTTTGTAAGCATCATTTTTCGTAAATTTTTTTCGCTTCCAGCTGAAGAAAATACCAAAAAATAATAAAGAAGTTAACATTTTTTTAATAATAATAGAAACTGTATAGCATTATTGTATAATGCAGTCATAAGAACAATCAATTAAGCTGTTAATTAATTTGGCAAACAGAAGCTTAACATATTTTATAATACAAATAATAAATCAGTAGCAAAAGTGAGCAAGTTCGTTTCTTAAGTCTTTTGTGTGGCAATGAATTTTCTATAAGGCTATTGAAGTGGGTGTGTAATAGATAAACGACGGGTAGTTTTAGCTAAAAATAAATTAATATGAAACTCAAAAAGTGTTATTAAAAGTACAAAAAAAAAATACAAAAAAAAATTTATATAAAATAAATTTTTCTTTAAATTCAATATATATTAGAATCTACTTCCCACAAATAAAATAGAAAAAAATCACACTTTTTTTTGTATATTTCAAAAAATTATAAAATCTACACAAAATATCTTTGTGTGATTTCTATTGAACATATTAAGCAGCATTGTTTATTGCTACGCTACCATATTGCCAACGTAAACAATGCATTTTAGATTTATTGTTTTTACCAATTTTGATACCATTTTGAACACACCTACCTAAGAGCTATAGCATATCGATCTAAGCTGGCAGTCGTACCTCATTTTATTATTCTATTATTTATTTCTTTTTTTTTTTATATGCTGTATTATTCCTCTTCTACTACAAGCACTTTTGTCTTGTTTTAAATAAATTGGTTTTCGGCATTTAAGCAATTTTATTTGTGTTTTACAATTTAACAGATAAAACAATGTATAACATATATATTATACGAGCTGTTATATATATGTAACACATTTGTTTGCCAATTAAATATTGTATGTAACATAATTTATTACCACAATTAAGTGAGCGACTAAACTCAGCTGGCGAAAAAAAATTGGAAAAAAAGGAAAAATATTGCTTATTATATGCAAGAGTCAAAATCAGAAACATGTCTTATAACCATCGCCGTTTGTAAACTTTGTAATTATACTCAGCTGAGCAGAGCTCACAGAGTATATTAATTTTGTTCGCATATTGGTACCCTGTAACGGCATAAACTAATAGACTTCTATATATCAGAATGATCTGGGCGAAAAAAGAAATTCATTTGGCCATGTCCGTCCGCAAACACGATAACTTGAGCAAATTTTTAGGTATCTTGATGAAATTTGGGATGTAAGCTCCTAGGCACTCATCTCAGATCGGCATTTAAAATGAACGCAATCGGACTATAACTAGCGTTGCCAAATGTCCCGTATTGGCCGGGACATCCCGTGTTTTTCACAAATTTTAAAGTATCCCACCGGGAAATGTTATGTCCCGGCATTTTCACAATATCAAAATTATAATCTGCTGCAAAACATGGCCATATTTGCGGCTTCGATTGTATTCAGGTCATTAGCATATTGCATGCAACTCTGTAATAAGCCAACCTAATATAAACGCACGCAAGTCATTTTCTGTCCAAAATGTCTCATGCACACACAACTTCTATGAGAGCAACCGAAATTGAATTTGCTGCGTGAAAACCTAACTCGATTTCCAATTTTTGTTCTGCGTGACATTTAGATTTGACGTTTACTGCCAGCTGACGTTTAATTTTTATACAGATATGACAGCTCAGTTACGCACGCACGCATGCTTATTTCGGTTAGGTCAAAAAACGCCGATTGTTTGCGTTCGCTAAAAAACGCAGTGTGGTTTTATTAGGTTGGATTGTTGATGAAAAGTTCATCCCTACTGTGGTTGTTAATATTGTCAATGTTTGGCATTTCGCACACCTAAATATTTATTTTGCATGGGGAAGTGTTGTATTTTTAAATAACGTTTGCAAAATGAATCCGTATAATATTGAATTCGCATTAAACACAGTAAACATATTAATTGTTATCCTGTTTCATAAAAATATCTGTTATAAATAAATGAGTTTAAAAAGTTTAATTCTATCTAAAAACAAGTAAGGAAGGCTAAGTTCGGGTGTAACCGAACATTACATACTCAGTTGAGAGCTGTGGAGACAAAGTAAGGGAAATCACCATGTTGTAAAAGGAACCTAGGGTAACCCTGGAATGTGTTTGTATGACATGTGTATCAAATGGAAGGTATTAAAGAGTATTTTAAGAGGAAGTGGGCTATAGATCTATAGATGGACGCCATTTAGGGATATCGCCATAAAGGTGGACCAGGCCTGACTCGAGAATTTGTTTGTACGATATGGGTATCAAATGAAATGTGTTAATGATAATTTTAAAAGAGAGTGGGCCTTAGTTCTATAGGTGGATGCCTTTTCGAGATATCGACATAAAGGTGGACCAGGGGTGACTCTAGAATTTTTTTGTACGATATGAGTATCAAATGAAAGGTGTTAATGAGTATTTTAAAAAGGCGTGGGCCTTAGTTCTATAGGTGGACGCCTTTTCGAGATATCGCCATAAAGGTGGGCCAGGGGTGACTCTAGAATTTTTTTGTACGATATGAGTATCAAATGAAAGGTGTTAATGAGTATTTTAAAAAGGCGTGGGCCTTAGTTCTATAGGTGGACGCCTTTTCGAGATATCGACATAAAGGTGGACCAGGGGTGACTCTAGAATTTGTTTGTACGATATGGGTATCAAATGAAAGGTGTTAATGAGTATTTTAAAAAGGATTGGGCCTTAGTTCTATATGTGAACGCCTTTTCGAGATATCGCCATAAACGTGGACCAGGGGTGACTCTAGAATGTGTTTGTACGATATGGGTATCAAATTAAAGGTATTAATGAGGGTTTTAAAAGGGAGTGGCCTTTAGTTGTATATGTGAAGGCGTTTTCGAGATATCTACCAAAATGTGGACCAGGGTGATCCAGAACATCATCTGTCGGGTACCGCTAGTTTATTTATATATGTAATACCACGTACAGTATTCCTTCCAAGATTCCAAGGGCTTTTGATTTCGCCCTGCAAAACTTTTTCATTTTCTTCTACTTAATATGGTAGGTGTCACACCCATTTTACCAAGTTTTTTTCTAAAGTTATATTTTGCGTCAATAGACCAATACAATTACCATGTTTCATCCATTTTTTCGTATTTGGTATATAATTATGGCATTTTTTCATTTTTCGTAATTTTCGATATCGAAAAAGTGGGCGTGGTCATAGTCGAATTTCGGCCATTTTTTATACCAATACAAAGTGAGTTCAGATAAGTACGTGAACTGAGTTTAGTAAAGATATATCGATTTTTGCTCAAGTTATCGTGTTAACGGCCGAGCGGAAGGACAGACGGTCGACTGTGTATAAAAACTGGGCGTGGCTTCAACCGATTTCGCCCTTTTTCACAGAAAACAGTTACCGTCCTAGAAGCTAAGCCTCTACCAAATTTCACAAGGATTGGTTAATTTTTGTTCGATTTATGGCGTTAAAAGCATCCTAGACAAATTAAATGAAGAAGGGCGAAGCCACGCCCATTTTAAAATTTTCTTTTATTTTTGTATTTTTTTGCACCATATTATTACTGGAGTTGAATGTTGGCATAATTTACTTATATGCTGTAAAGATATTAACTTTTCTTTTAAAGTTTGAACTAAAAAAATTTTTTTTTTAAAAAGTGAGCGTGGTCGTTCTCCGATTTTGCTAATTTTTATTAAGCAGACATAAAGTAATAAGAGTAACGTTCCTGCCAAATTTCATCATGATATCTTCAACGAGTGCCAAATTACAGCTTGCAAAACTTCTAAATTACCTTCATTTAAAAGTGGGCGGTGCCACGCCCATTGTCCAAAATTTTACTGGTTTTCTATTCTGCGTCATAAGCTCAACTCACCTACCAAGTTTCATTGCTTAATGCGTATTTGGTAATGAATTATCGCACTTTTTCGATTTTTCGAAATTTTCGATATCGAAAAAGTGGGCGTGGTTATTGTCCGATATCGTTCATTTTAAATAGCGATCTGAGATGAGTGCCCAGGAACCTACGTACCAAATTTCATCAAGATACCTCAAAATTTACTCAAGTTATCGTGTTAACGGACAGACGGACGGACGGACGGACATGGCTCAATCGAATTTTTTTTTCGATACTGATGATTTTGATATATGGAAGTATATATCTATCTCGATTCCTTTATACCTGTACAACCAACCGTTATGCAATCAAAGTTAATATACTCTGTGAGCTCTGCTCAACTGAGTATAATTATTTCGCCGAAATGAGCAACTCATATAAATATATAGGTGTTTTTATTTTTCAAATGTCCCGGGAAATTTTTAAAAATCCCGGGAATTTGGCTCAAATTTGAGGTTTGTCCCGGGAACCCGAAATAAAAATCTGGCAACCCTAATTATAACCACGTCCACATTTTCGATATCGAAAATTTCGAAAAACCGAAAAACTGCGATAATTCATTACCATGGACGGATAAAGCGCTGAAACTTGGTAGGTGGGTTGACCTTATGACGCAGAATTGAAAATTAGTAAAATCTTGGACAATAGGCGTAGCACCGCCCACTTTTAAAAGAAGGTAATTTAAAAGTTTTGCAAGCTGTAATTTGGCAGTCGTTGAAGATATCATGATGAAATTTGGCAGAAACGTTACTCTTATTACTATATGTGTGCTAAATAAATCGGATAATGAACACGCCACTTTTTAAAAAAAATAATTTTAAAAGTCAAAAATAACAAAAAATGTAATATCTTTACAGTATATAAGTAAATTATGTCAAAATTCAACTCCAGTAATGATATGGTGCAACAAAATACAAAAATATAAGAAAATTTCAAAATGGGCGTGGCTCCGCCCTTTTTCAATTAATTTGTCTAGAATACTTTTAATGCCATAAGTCGAACAAAAATATACCAGTCTTTATGAAATTTGGTAACCGCTCGGCGGTTAACATGATAGCTTGAACAAAAATCGATATATCTTTACTAAACTTAGTTCACGTACTTATCTGAACTCACTTTATCTTGGTATAAAAAATGGCCGAAATCCGACTATGACCACGCCCACTTTTTCGATATCGAAAATTATGAAAAATGAAAAAAATGCCATAATTCTATACCAAATATGAAAAAAGGGATGAATCATGGTAATTGGATTGGTTTATTGACGCGAAATATAACCTTTGAAAAAACCTTGTAAAATGGGTGTGACATCTACCATATTAACTAGAAGAAAATGAAGAAGTTCTGCAGGGCGAAATCCAAAGCCCTTGCAATCATCACAGGAATACTGTTCGTGGTATTACATATATATAAATAATTTAGCGGTACCTGATAGATGATGTTCTGGACGCCTTCACATATACAAGTAAGGTTCACTCCCTTTTAAAACCCTCATTAATACCTTTAATTTGATACCCATAATGTACAAACACATTCTATAGTCACCCCTGGTCCACCTGTATGGCGATTTTTCGAAATGGTATCCACCTATGAAACTACGGCCCACTCCCTTCTAAAATACTCTTTATTACCTTCCATTTGATACCAATTTCATACAATCACATTCCAGGGTTACCCTCGGTTCTTTTTCCCACATGGTGATTTTCTCTTATTTCGCCTCCAAAGCTCTCAGCTGAGTATGTAATGTTCGGTTACACCCGAACTTAGTCTTCCTTACTTGTTTTTCTCTAATATCAAGAACAAAAACAATTTTATAAAGCAATTTGAGCATATCTAGCCAATTAAATGCAGATAATAATATTGATATCATAGTGAGCAGCGGAAGTACAGTTTATAAAATCAATGCTATAAATGTTACTAAGCTCTTAGAGCGCGCCTATAATTATTCCACACAATTAGGATTAAAAAGCATACAGAATTAGTATGTATCTAAATGGTGAATAAAAGGACTAGCAACAAAAAGGCAACACTTAGAAACCAATTGCAAAGCGAGCAGCGGGGTATTCATATGTTTCAGTATATAAAGTCATGTGCCTGTACACTAGTATAAAGTATAAGTCTTGAAGATTCCGAGTTCAATACCCAACTCCCGAGAAGCAAGTTGATGAAGAAGTGAAATTCAGAAACATGTTCTAGTAACCAACGCCGTTTGTAAACTTTGTAATTTTTCTCTAATATCAATAGCAAAAGTTAATCGCAAAATAAACAAATCGATGCTATAAAATCGAAAAAGCTAATTAAGGAAAAAGATAAAAAAAAAAACACATAGCAGTACTAATAATGATACTCTTACATATACATACACATAGTTGTTATTCCTATTCATTTCGTTGATCCCCTTACAGCTTTTCTATTTATATTACCCAAATTTTCTGACAATTGCTTGTTCTGAACCAAAATTGGCATAATAAAATTAAATCCTACAGTCGCAAATTTCATCTAGATATATCCACTTATTTACATATATAGATACATCCGCTGTTGTCAAGTTAAGACAACAATGGCAGGCATCCCATACCAAACAGCATCTTTTTGCTGAAGATTTAATTTGCGCTTCGATTTTAAAGATATTTTTAATAAGATATCCATTTGCTTCTTGATGACTCAGACACATGGTGACGTAAGCATATGGAAGTTAAAAATAAATTTAAATGACCATAATTGATGTTTGGGAGTTAAAGATCACCTATGCTGATTGAAAAGAAGGAAACACATTTTTTTAACCGGCGATGGCAAAGCAAAGCTCAACTTTAGTTTTAGGTAGAGTTTTAGTAGTTTTTGTTGATGATTTGCCGTTTTTTGCTCTTTTATGTACGATATATTTATAAGTTTATGTTATCAATTGAAGAAATTGTTTATGACCTCTGTTTGATCTTAGTAAATGGGTACGATGAGGTTGTGCTTCAGCGTCGTTATATATAATCCTTATTTAGAAAAAAGGCGTAAGTACCAATACTCGTGTACGTCTTGAAAAGTATTTTTTTTTTTACGTTAACAAGATATTAACAGGAGTTTAATTTAAACCACAACAGAGAAAACTTTACCACAAAAAAATAATATCGAGCTTGTTAGGAAGAGCTTCGTAGGCTTGGTATCTGCAAAAACCGATATCGACAATTTACTTTTTTCATTATCGGCTTGTCATTCCCGAGTGATCGACATCTCATTGGTTTATTGAAGGCTTGTTGTTGACAGAGTATGGGCGCGTCTTGTTGGTGTTGTTGTTGTAATAGTGCTTCTAAAGTATGCGTCTTCGATTTGATAGTCAAATTTTATCGGAATCTGTTTCATAGCAAATCGATGAGTCTTTGACAACAAATCGATGAGTCTTTGACAACAAATCGCACCACGCCAATAGCAAATTGGTAATACTCCGATAAAAAATTGATAACTTTTTTTTAGCAAATCAATAACTTTTCGCTAATACGCCGATAACAAATTTTTAGCACAGCAATAACTTTTCGATAGCAAAAACGAACAATTTTTTTATAGCTTTTCGAAAAATTTTCGATAGATAATCAATAACTTTCTGACAACAAAACGAAACAAATTATTAACAGTCCGATAAATTTTCGATAAATATTTGACAACTTTTCGATAACAAATTGATACTTTTTCGATAATGAACCGATAACTCGACGATAAGAAGTCATTCGATTGACGATATTTAACAACTTTGCGCTAATAAATCGTTACTTTTCGATAATGAGCCGATAACTCGTCGATAAAAAGTCATTTGCTTAATGATATCCTTTGTTTTTGATAGCAAATTTATAACACTTCTATAAAAAATTGATTACTCGTTTATACTTCGTCGAAAATACACCTATAACAAACCGATAGCTTATCGATAACCAACTGCAAACACTTCGATAGCAATTTATAATAGGATAGGATAGGATAGGTTAGGTGGTAGCTGCCCTGATAAGGATAGCTCACTTGGACAACACGAAGGTCCGTTGTGATACCACATACACCAAAAATAACGGTGACCTAGATCCAGCTACTTAGAGAATCGTTGGGTAGCTACGATAAAGCTCCGAATGATACCGATCTCAACTTTGGATATATCCTCGGGAGATCCAAGTGAGTCGCGACCGAAGTACTTTCGCCTAATTCTGGCAAAAGCTGGACAATCAAGCATAAAGTGATTTGGTGATTCCACCTCATCATCCTCCATACAGCTGCAGCAGGATGGAGTTTCCAGTATATTGAGACGTACCGCATGGATACCCATGGGACAGTGCCCTGTCAAAACCCCAATGACCATTGATAGGTGAGCCTTAGTGAACCCAATTATTTCAGCAGACCTCCTGCCATCCACTTTCGGCCAGAAAGATCTTGCTACCCTGCAAGACGTGGTATCCGCCCAACGTTTGCTGAGCTGATTCGAGGCCCAGCTATGGAGGAGCAATCCACAGGTGGCCAGCGGGATCCCGAAGTCCCTACAGCCATCTTCATCCGGTTCAGTTGTACCGATGCGGGCTAAGAGATCCGCTTGACAGTTACCCGGGATATCACTATGGCCCGGGACCCAGATAATCTTAATTGTAAAATAATTCGATGCAATCGCAAGCGAGGTCAGGCACTCCCAGACCACCCTCGATCGCACTGTAGTTGAGCTCAAGGCCTTGATAGCCGATTGGCTATCAGAGTAGATGTTAAATTCCCTAACCGTGGTAGCACTGGATAGCATTCCATCCACCGCATCCTTAATCGCAGCAATTTCCGCTTGGAATACACTGCAGTGATCAGCCAACTTAAACTTGCGGCTTAAATTTAGCTCTTGACAAATTATAATACTCCGTCCTGTTTCGTTTCCATCTTCGCTTATAGCTTCGGTTCTGGCTTTTATTCCTTGATTTCATCTCCCCTTCTCTTCTTTTTTCCTTTCCCATTTTTCCCTTCCTTTCCTTTCCTTCCCTTTCCTTTCCATTCCATTCCATTCCTTTCCATTTTTTCCTTTCATTTCCTCTGCAATCCTCCTCTTTTTTTCTTTCTTTTCGTTTAGTTTTCTCTACTTTTTTTCCTTTCGTTTCCTTTTCTTTTCTTTCCTATCAATTCCTTACCCTACTTTCTTTCTTTCCATGCATTGCCTTATGTTGCTTTGCTTTCGCAAACGTGATAATAAACATAAGCAAATATTCTCTTATGCGACGACGAGGCGTTTTCGAACTATGAACTAGGACAGTATGTAAGGCGATCCCCCTAATTATCAATATGAAGGTGCTAATACAGGATACAAGATTAAAACAGCGCATGGTTTACTGTAAACAGATATAAGATTTTGTCAAACCCAAACCTTGTCGGTGAAATCGATTATGATCAGAAATGTATGCTAATCAGGAGATTTGTTAAACATTATAAGTATCGATATGAGGAAAGCCATTTTTCGCGTTAGCCAGCCGGAGTATCATAATAGATCGTGTTGCAGCTACAATTCTTCTGGTGTGAAGGTATCGGTAGAGTACCTACTGTGCACTTTACTGCCGACGCTGAGTGAGGTTCATTGGAGGCAAATTTTTCGTACATCTCAAATATGTCGGTCCTGGGGAGCTTCTAAAATATGCGAACTCAACGATTGGATGTGGTGGTATAAGACTTTTATCGAGACTTTTGAATATTAGTTAATTTTATCCTAGTAATATTTTTCATTGGTAAACTCATGAGCAGTGGTATCAAAGCGGCGTTTTAGCCCTTATTAGAATCAACGGGGACTTGCAACACCAACAAACCAACCAACACGTTCTTGAGGGGATTTCCTATTGGATACAGTTGATTCAGTTCATTCTAGCTCCGCACTGATTTTACTTCTCTTTAATTACTATCCTTATGCATCTACTGATTATCTGTCGAAGAAAAGGGCATAGATTTGGAGGCATGAACTGCGCAACCTTTCCAGTCAACCATTTCAGAAAGTGCATTGCTTACTTATGGATATGACAGTGTATTAGTTAATAAGTATAAGTTAATATAATAAAACAAAGAGACTAAATAAATAAATTTTCAAATCAATTTATTTGTAAATATCCAAATTATTACAATAAAATATTGCTCAATTCAATCTTGTATTATATTGCAACAATTAAATATACAGCCAAGACCTTATTTTGGCCCTTGCCATGCAACATGAGCTATGAGAAAGAAATCGCAGATACTGTGCAACCGAAAACAATAACAAAAGAGCAGTGACACTAATTGGCTGCGTGCATGTGCACTTTTGGGTAGACCAAAAGTTAAACTGAGCCAAAGGTAAACTAAAATACAAATATACAAAGCTACATATGTATATATGTACATCAACATGAGTATGTAACACATATGTTTGCATGTATATCTTACATATGTACATGTATTTGATTTTATGCAATTATGAATTGAAATACTGACACACTTTAACAATCAGTCAGTCACTTAGTCAATCATCTAGTAAGTCATTCAAACAATAACAGCAGCCAAATAGGTGTTTGCCACAATAGTAATATAAGAAAAAGTATTACACACAACAAAAAACCAAGCGCATGTGATTTGTATGTATGTGCAACGTTTAGGTGTTGTGATATATTGCGAAAAAGTAGAGGATAGATATACATATAAAGTCACCTATTGTGTTGCTTTGCCTAATTACCATTTAATGTGTGTATGTATATATGTATATATATATGAATATAAAGGGTATGAACCGCTGCAATCAGAAAAAAAGGAATTAAGCATAATTGGATAAAAAATTTCAGACTGCATAACGCGCTCAAAGATCATAATTTCATTTACCTCTAACTGTATTTCTTACATACAAACACACACGAGAGTACACTGAAAGAAATGGTGCTAGTAAAATCAACAAATCAGTTCTGCTGTTCTTGACTTAACGGAGATTCGGTGAAATTGATCGAATTGTGGTTAATTTGACCGAGTTCTTTGTCAAGCGAACAAATTAGTTTAGTCATTTCAACAGAAGAGAAATTGTCGCTCTTAAGTTAACAAAATTTTGTAAAATTCACAGATTCCTAATCAATCTAACTGATTTTTTTGTTAACACAACTGATCTTACAGGTCATTTCAACGGCGATCAACTGTCAATACATGAGCAAATTTCAAAGAGAATTTTACGCTCACTGCGCTCTCTACTTTGTACTTATGACGAGGGTGCCACTTGTTAAAAAAAAAAAATCAAAATAAGAAAACCATCAAATCGAAAAACACCCAAAATGGGATAACAATAAAAAACTAGTTTTTAAGTTATCAACACAAAACGAAAAAACCCTTTTTTGAATTTACTGTGTAAAAAATTATGAGATACCGAGACACCTATTTATCGGGTACAATTTTGCAACTCCTCGTCCAAGCGAAATGCAAAATTGCGCCCTCTTGTTGCAAAAGTTTTGCTTGAACGAACAGGGTTTTGCCATAGTTAGTAACATTTTGTTCCAGTTTTTATGAATTTTCACTCACACGAACGAATTTAATAAGATAATAAAAAACATCCTTTTTAACGTTGATGTTTCCGACAGAATAAGTTACTCCAATGGTGAATTATCTTCCAGCGATTTCATTCTTCACTTTTCTATAACTTACAAGTTCTATTTAAAATGTTACGTCAAACATTCATACTACGAGTTTTGTTCGAAAGAATCAAGTGTGCGATCAGAAATTGAGAATGAGCTGAGCTGCAACTGAAAGAATTGGGAATCAGTTTTGTGACTACTATTTTCATTTCTATATTGATATGTATGTATACGTAGCAAGCATGCGTATTTAAGTATTCACATATTTACGTATTTATATGGCGGCCGTCGTGGTGTGATGGTAGCGTGCTCCGCCCACCACACCGAAGACCATGGGTTTACAACCCGGGAAAAGCAACATCAAAATTTTATAAACAAGCTTTTTCAACTAGAAGAAAAATTTTCTAAGCGGAGTCGACCCTCGGCAGTGTTCGGCAAGCACTCCGAGCACTCTCAGGCCGTTCGGAGTCGGCATAAAACAAGTAGGTCGCGTCCCGCCAATTTGTAAGAAAAATTAAAAAGGAACACGAGGCAAATTGGAAGAGAAGTTCGGCCTAAAATCTCTTCGGAAATTTATTTATATGGCAACATGATAGGTACTTTCATACAAAGATGTCGCAACAACTTTTTTTGTTTATTTGACTACTGAAACGGTCAATTACGAATCAACGATTTGTGCGCAGTTGATTGAACATCTTGTTGCGATGGATAAAAATTGACAGAAATTTCGGTTGAATTGACCCGTATTTCGGTTGATTTTACCAGTCTTTTTCTTTCAGTGTACCCACCAAACAATATCTATCAAGGAGGTGGGCGTATATCAGTAAAGCAGTTTGTGTTGGAAACGAAATATTCGCCATTTAGGCCCGATTTTTCAGTACTCAGTTTGCCAGATAAACTACGCTTAATCTTATTCTGCAGTTTCTCAGTCTACTTTAAGTGAGGTTTAAGCTGAGCTTAAGCGACCCATTTGGCAGGGTTTAGCTATAGTTAACCTATCATTTCAGATATGAAATATTTGCCTTCTAGGCCCGGTTTTTCAGTCCTCAGTTTGTTAGTTAAACTACGCTTAAACTTATTCTGCAGTTTCTCAGTCTACTTTAACTGAACTTTAAGCTGAGCTTAGGCGGTCGGTCTGGCAGGGTTTAACTATAGTTAACCTATCAGTCCAATTTGTCACCTAAACTACGTTAAACTTATTTTGCTGTTTTTCAATCTACCTTACAGAAATTTTAGCTAAGCTTAAGCGGACGATCTGGCATGGTTATACTATAGTTATACACAACAAGCATTTGAGCTTGAACTGGAGAAGTGTGTTGTATATTCATTTGAGGATATTTCTGAAAATATCTTTAAGTTTGGAGAATAATTTGAGAATGACTTTGGAAATCAAGCTTTAAGCTTAACTTAACCAACTACTTAAAAACGGATCCTAAATCTGCGTACACGGCTAAGAACGCGGCTCAAGTGGTCATCTGTACCAGTAAGTGTCTTATCGTCATCTTAGACTAATACAACACAGCTCATTGTGTAAAAATTCTATCACCCGTGGATTTTATGGTATATCCCTTAACCTTACAAGTATTACAGACTGAAATAAAAAAGTTCTTATTAGAAGCGACATCAAAGTACTCAAAGATGTAAAAGATATAGGTTTTTTGGATGATATCGCAATGGTGGGTACTGCCAAAAGCTTAAGAAATATGCGACTGAGCATATACAAGTTTGATCAGCTTCCAAACATGGCATCAAATACAAATTACAACTTCCGGCGCACATAACAGAGACTGTGAGTAATGCTCCACGTTGAGTGAGGATAGAGCAACTACTTATGAAAACCCGCAGGTATGACATCGAGACCCTGTAAGCAGTACAATACATGGGTATTATGATGTAAATAATGCTAGCCCGCAAAACCTATACCGAGTCAGTTAATGAAAAAGCATGGAAAACCGCCTACCATGCCAAATGCACATGGACCACAGCGAAGGCGGAGCGGAGGTTCTAAGGAAAGTTGTATTGGGTCCAACACGGCGACTACGTAGAGACAATTATGTATACTGGCGATACCAAGTCAAAAGTAAAAAAGCTAAATAGAGTGGTAATAAGACTTTGTAAAAAGTAAAAAAGCTAAATAGAGTGGTAATAAGACTTTGCCTACCTCTTACTTACTTTCTTAATTGGCGCTTACTAGTTTTAACGGTTATGGCTGCCCAATAGCTGGCTGGCGCCAAATTGTAACAACAAGGCAATGAAAACGTTTCCCACCACGTTCGTTTAGCGAATGGAGGGCCGCCCTTTTCCATTGCCTAGGCGGGTGGCGGTAAAAATCACTTTTTGGCTGGAGCACTAACTTTCATTCGCATTACCTAACCTCACAAGTGGGAACAAACAACAAACCGCAAATGATAATACTCGGGTTTAATTTATTCACAAACTTTAGAGCGACACCCGTGACACTGCGGGGTTCTTAGGAAAAGTACTCAATAGAAAATGCGAAGAGGGTATTTTCTCTAGTAATCTTCGCCATAACCTAGACCTTGACATGACTCAGATATACTTGATCTTACTGTCAATCGATTAAGGATTAAAATAATATGATGTCTAGGACATAAACTCATCCTACGTAACTGTCCGAAAGATCTTCGGTGTCTTACTAGCACAGGCGGTACGAATGTGAATCTTGCGGGCCGTTCCCGGCGTTCTGTTTGATGGGTGGACTTACTGGCCTCTTAGCCATTTGTGGACCCCCTCTGACTCTTATTCTTTTGTTCTTAACTGCCTACTGCCAAGTGAGCAGATGCCAACATGAACTCATCCAGCTACGTCGTGCTCAGCTATTTACAAAAGCTACGCGAAAAAGAATAGTTTGTATTCCTAGTATTTATCCAGGGTCGAAATGAGTCTCATTCAGAATATTTACAATGCAGCGACTACAATTAACTGTGAAGCTAATCTACAGTATATGGTATTTGAACAGATTATAAATCAGTTGAAGTGTACTCTCTCTAATTGCTTAGCCTTGACATAAGATAATAAATGTATTATAATAACTTTTTTCACAAAATAGCTTACGTAATTTATTGCTGGGTACATGTTTGTTATCTGATTGGTTCCATTATATTATGACATTAGTTTTTATTATGTGGCACTGAATGTTGCGCAGTTAATTTACATACGTTCACGCGCTGGGTTCCAGTTTTTACAGTTAAGAGTGTCAAGCTCGCGCTAAGAATATTTTCCGATATTTGGAAAAGTTTTCAATGCAGCTGTGATTATCTAAATTCATATAGTGTAGAAAGAGGTATAAACTCATCAGTTACCGTAAGAGGCAGGAAATCTGTCACAGTAACGCTTAGCTGTATATAACAATTCCGGATCCGTAACCTTAACCGCTAGAGTTGCCGAAACAATAACTATAGCGCAAGCCTTAGCTGTGGAGAAAGCGTTACCCTAACCTCAACCGCAGGCCAAACTGTGGAGTCTTACTGTAACAATACCCTTCACCGCAAGCTTCGTAATCTGTGGTGGCTACAGCTTAGAACGGTTACTGTGGCTGTGACCTTTTTCTGCACTAGTTGTTTCGTTCGTTTTTTCCCTACTTTTTCATCTTTATCTTTGCTTTTGTCACCGTCTTCATCTCCATCCCCGTATCTGTTTCCCTTTTCATATGAAATAATAACCGCTATCCCAACTTTAACCATAATCTCAACCTTAGCCATAACCGCAATATGTAGTAACTATAACTGTAACCATAAACATAACCGTAACTTTGTCAATAACGGTAACCGTAATCATAACTGGAACAATAACCATAACCGCAATAGTAACTATTACTTTAGCCATAAACGTAACCGTAACTGTAACCATATCTTTAACCGTAACTGTAATCACAACATAAATTCAAATTCTTACTATAAATACAATCTTTCTGCAATAGTAAACCCAAACGTAACTGTAACCATAACTGTAAGCGTAACTGCAATCACAACATCAATTCAAATTCTTACTATAAACACAACCTTTCTGAAATAGTAAACGTAACTGTAATCATTATTATTACCGCAATTCTAATCGTATTCGCAACTGTAGCCAAAACAGCAATTCAAAAGGTAAACGTAACCATAGCCATTATCGCAATCGGAATCGGAGTCGTAACCGTAACCGTAAACATTATCCTAACATTAACTGTTATCATAACGGTAACCGTTGCTTTAAGTGCTCTTTTCTTCATAGCTGCCGTTCTCGTGTTTGTCTTTGGATTCATCTCGGTCTCCGTGTCCGTATCTGTATCCAGATCACACCCATTATCATTATCATGGGCATCATGACTTTATCATGATCACCCACTACCACAACTATCATTTTTCTATATTAAACCTCACGAGTTCACAAACACCATACATACACACACCTTTTTCTAAAATAATGTGTTCTAACCCTTTTTTGTATATAAAATAATGTTCCAAATCAAGCATTGTAATACATCAAACCATGACTTTTTTCGAAATCTTTATGCAACGTCTTTCATTCTGAAGTGCATCTTGAAGAAGAAAACTAAAAATAAATACTTCATTAACTGTGTAGAGTTCAAGTATTGTCTTCAAACAAAGAAGCAATTAATGAGTACCATAAACCAAAGCCGCCTTTTATAGCAAATATTGAAGTATTTGGGTGCAGTTAAGTGTCACCAAATCAACGGCATTTGCATAAGCATTATTTATTTTCTAGACTATCAAAGTTGCGTTGTAAAACTAACAGAACGAGCAGCAACATGCCAACACCAACTGCAACTGAAAAAATTGCTCTTTAAAATTTTTCATTACCATTAACATTACTTGCATACATACACGAGGAATGCTAATATGTATGTTTTGTATTGCATGTTTGTATGGGTATGGGTTTAATTAAAGAAAATGGCAAAAAACCGCACAAAGTCTTACGACATACAACATTGTTGCATGATAATGTATTAGAGGCAACAACAGCAAACAGCCACATACCACTGTCATTACATGCCAGAAAATGTCACTCTAAGCGTGCCACCGTCAATGGCTTTGTTTTTGTGTTTTTTATTTTATTTTTGCTTGAAAGGTAGGCGTCAAAATTGATTTTCTTGCTGCTGTTGTCGCATACAAAGCCGCCTATTTGCTTTGCCAAGTTTGCCGCTTAAGTCTTTTGTTATCATTATGTACGTTAGGCTTTATGGTTTATTGAGTGCGAAAGGCGGCCGTTAAAAGAAGCGATTTATGTATTTTCTTTTTTTTTTGTTTAGAGTGTGGTAATAAAGCGAAGGCAAGTTTGAATAATTAAAATATAAATTGGTTGTTACATAAAATACGATGTATGTATGTATGTTAATTCTTTCCAATCACGTTTTTAGATTTTGAAAGCATTATAGTCTTCATATTTCAATATTCATTTTAAAAACTAAAAAGGCAGGCGGTATTGGGAAGGGCGAATTCTGGCAACTCAACTGATATGGGCCTTTAGGTAAGATTGAGGAGATAATCGCTTACTGCGTTGGCACAGCATTGGAATTTCAGTCAGCTATGAAATAGAATACTAAATAGAGTTTAGTGTTGGTTTTAAATACCTCGAGCTTCGTGTGCCAAGTCATCTTATGTGTAAGTACAAATACAATGTAAAGACACTCCAGCCGACAAATTGTGAATGAATCCATGAATGGGACTCTTCGCCCAATAGAACAGTCATCTTCAAACATATGGAACAATTGTCTCTTTCGAACAACAGACGTTTCTAGATGCTTTTAGCATCAATGTCGCTTCATCGCAACAGACTTTAAGGGGACGGAAAAAGGAAAGGCCTTGAAAGAAAAGATTGGAAGGCGAAACCGAAGCCAGAGGACGTGTTATCAATCTACTATCGATATTTCATCGGTTTGTTATCTATAAGCTATCGGTTTGTTATCGACGGGTTTTGAGTGTATTATCCATTTCATTTCGAAGAGATACCGGTTTGTTATTGTCGTTATTGGTGTGTTATCGACAGGGTATAGATAAGCTATCGACTTGTTCTAAAAGTGTTATAATTTTCTATCGATAACAAAGGTTGCTAAGTAACTGATTCTTTAGCAACGAATTTTCGGGTTCAAATCGAAAAATTATAGACCTATGACGCCAAATTATCGATTCGGTATCGATGGTTTACTACAAATTATCACTTTGCTATCAAAAAGCTATCGATACTTTACCGACAAGTTTTCAATTATTTTCGAAAAGTTATCGATAATATTCCCACAAGTTGTCGATGTGTTATCGAAAAATTATCGATATGTTATAAAAAAATTATCAATTTTTTATTGAGTTGTTAAAAATTTTTCTTCACAGTACTATCAATTCGTTATCGAAATATCGAGAGGTTAGGGATATGGTTTCAAAAAATTATAGATTTGTTATCGCTAAGAAGTACGTAGTTAAACTTCGCCTTTCAACTCGACATAGAGAATAGACATGCCATACTTTTGTCTTCCAGAGGCTGTTATCGGTCAGTTGTGCAACCCGTGGACCGTGACCATTATATTTCTTTTATAGATTTCCTTATGCTTTTGACGTTTCCGACAGTTTCGTCCAGTTTTATCGATGATATTGCTGTTTCGCACGACAATAATGAACATTCCAGATCACCCTCCCTCTGTAAGGAACTTGAAGCTACAAGAGTTTCGCCTGTTAAATAAGGAGGATTTGCCACGGGTAGATTAGGTTGCTAATTGGGTTGCAGATGTTACAAATTGCAAAACAAGTCCCTTTAAACGCTCGGTTGCTCACTGTAACAACTTATTTTCAGATCAAAAATCACAGTTTCTTAGTTTTCCATCATCTCCTTGATAACAGTAAGCACAACGCAAGAAAAAACGATGTAGAACTCAGAGTGTTTCATTAGCAAACAACAACATAACGTGTTCTTTAAATAGATTTTGGTGATGTTATTGTTGTTGTTGTGTTAACAGTGCTTCAGCAACAACAACAACTAGATTGTGGTGATACTATACAGATCCGCTGGAAGAATTTTCTTCTGCAGAGAGACTCTCACAAATCCTTATACAGCAGAAGGTCTCGCTCACGGTCTTTTGAAAATGCGTTACATGAATGTATTATTTCGATAAACTAGCGTATAGGCAAATCTTTTCGATGCTGTCAAAAGTTTTATTAAAACTCAAAAAGGGTTGATGCGAGTCGATTCTCGCATTGTCGACATTCTCCCGGATCTGACGTATCGTGAAAACCTTGTCAGTAAAAGATCGATCTTGGGCTAAAATATTGGAAATAATCCGAGGATTAGACCCACTCAAACAGACTACGAGCTCAAAACTTGAATTCATAAAACAACACTACGCAGTAGACTACAAAACTGAGAAGCCCAAAACGTAGTACCATATGAACGCTTATGTTTGTCCATAACAACGGTCAACTTTTAGTGTTCATTTGGCCTACTAAAGTAACAAGCAGTATTAAAATTTTCAATTTTTATAAAACATGCGCTCAAGAACTATCATTTGCTATAATTATGCTATAAAAGCTGCAATAAAAAGTTACGCGCTTGCCAAATTACCTTCATCAAAGTGAACAAGCCTCCGATTGACAGAAAACCATATATCACAGCCAGCTACATAAAAAAGCAACAAGCATTAAACAACAACAACTAAAGCTTAACATTCATACAACATAAATGCAGTCTTCTTTGCAGGACGACAGCAATCAAAGAAGCAGAAAGGTGTGTGCGTAAATGCAAGAGCAAATGAATGCATTAATGAAGCAATGAAACAGAAATAATGAATGAACTTAACATTAAGTTGTTTTATATTTTACTGTAATGTGCGTAAACTGTCAAACTGATTTTTTTTCGCTCTTGTGATTGGATAAAAACAAGTAAGGGTGTCTAAATTCGGGTGTAACCGAACATTATATACTCAGCATGAGTTTCAATTTCACCGCTCATTTCAGATAAATTACTTTTTCGTGTTTTATTACAAGGGATTTATTTTTTTTGAGGCTCTAGTATAATACTTGGTCGGAATAGGGGCGTGCCAACGACCACCTTATACATAAAAGTGGGCGTGGTCTTTAAGAGATCCCGTTAATTTTTACTAGAAATATTTCCTGCTATAAGAAAAATATGTGCACTCAATCTCATTGCGATCCGTTAATTGTTTTTCGAGTTATGGCCCCAAAACATAGAAAATTGCTTGGTGAAATAAGAGGCGGTGCCACGCCCACTTTCAAAATTTTGAATTTTTTGCCTTTTCTTGTTATAACGTCACTTGAGAAATGAAAACATACTGATATAAAGTTCTTTTTTGCAAAAAAAAAGCTTATTTTATTCGGCCACGACCCTTTTCAAAATCTTTTATATAAAAGTGGGCGTGGTTCTTTACCGAATTCATAAATTTTTCTTCGAATCGTTCTCAATAGTAAAGGCAACTTCTCTGCCGATTTTTTTTATGATAGGTTTAACGGGTTTTGATTTATGATTAATAATATTTGTAATATTTATTTATCACAATTGGGCGGTACCGCGCCCATTTTCAAACATTTTTAAAAATTTTTATCAATCTCAATATATAATAGGAAAACGCAACAAAGCTTATCTGAGTTGGAAACAAAATCGATCAGATAGAGCTTATAATGGTTACAAGAAATTGAGAAGAGACGTGACTAAAACAATCAAGAGGCAAAAAAGAAAATATTATGAATATCAGTTCAGTACAGCCATTGGCTCACAGAAGACGTGGAAGCAGATCCGCGAAATTGGCATTGGCATTGGGAAAAAAACTACACATATTTCCGAATCGGTTAATGTAGATGAGTTAAACGCAACCTTTGCAAATTCCCCACCTTCTCTGCATAATATCAACTATAATCGTTATAGTTCTGGTCCAAGTGTTACCTTACCCGGCTTTGCCTTTAAATGCGTCGATGAATGCGATGTGGTCGAGTCCATTCTCTCAATCAAGTCAAGCGCCGTTGGCCTTGATGGTGTCCATCCTAAGCTCGTAAAATGCATCCTGCCAAAAATTCTTTCATATATCGTTTACGCTTTCAACTCCATTTTTACTACATCAGTTTGTCCTAAATGCTGGAAAAAAGCTAAAATTATTCCTGTCCAGAAACCAAATGGTGACTTTCGACCTATTGCTATTCTGCCTTTTCTTTCTAAGGTTTTCGAACGCGTGATGCATCGACAGATAAATATTTTTGTCCATAACAACTCCCTGATAAGCCCACATCAGTCGGGATTCAGAACAAGCAGGAGCTGTATCACAACGCTATTAAGCGTTTCAGATGACATTAGAAGAAATATGGATATGGAACAAGTAACGTTTCTCACACTTTTGGACCACTCGAAGGCATTTGACTCAGTTGACCATACTTTACTATGCTTAAAACTTAAAACGCTTTTCAACTTCTCAGCTCCAGCCTTGGAGCTAGTAAATACGTATCTTCTTGAGAGATATCAAGCAGTAAGCGTCGGTAGCTCCATGTCAAACTTTCTAAGTGTAGCCAAGGGAGTCCCCCAAGGATCTATACTTGGACCCTTGCTATTCGTTCTATATATAAATGACCTGCCAGAAATTCTTAAATATAGTAAAGTGCACGTTTATGCAGATGACGTTCAAGTATATTTAGGCGGGCCCTCAGCCTCCATTAATAACTGCGTACGAAATTTAAATTCCGATCTATGTCTCATAAATAAATGGGCTAGTGATAACGGGCTAGTCTTAAACCCAAGTAAGTCTAAATGCATCGCTATTTATAAAAAAACTATTAACATAGATCAGTGCCCCAAAATAACACTTAACAATGCTCCGATAAACTTTGTCGACACGGCAAAAAATCTTGGTGTCATTTTTAACAGAACATTAACTTGGAATAATCATATCCTTCCTACAATAGGCAAAGTATATGGCAGGTTACGAACACTATGGACCACACAGCACTTCACACCAATTAAAATCAGATTGCTTCTGGCAAAGTCTTACTTGATACCATCATTACTGTATGGCTGCGAAGTTTTTGCCTATTGTGACAGTGAGTGTATTAAAAAAGATATACAATATAACATTCGACAATCTGCTTAAATTTAGATGCATTTCACTCCTTCATAGAATAGTGTTGTTTAAGGAGCCTGCCTATCTATACGAAAGACTTCAGCTAGCACGGTCCGTGCGATCATCTCAACTACTGCACACAAGATTTGGCTCACGAATTTCTGAGCGTCAATTTTTTGTTATAACAGTACGTCTCTGGAATGTTTTGCCTTTGGAGATCAGAAGCATTTTTAACATAATGCACTTCAAAAGGAAACTATTGAGTCATCTTGCTTAGCATGTTGAAATACTTTTCTCTCCTTTCAAATCTTAAATCTTATATTTTTCTCTCTACAATTTTTACATAAACACATTTAATATTATGTTACTTTAACACCAAACACTGTAAATAAAACTTATGGTTGTTGTGTTTGGAATTTATAAAATAAAATAAAAATAAAATAAATAAATATCACTCCGCATATCAAATTTCAATATTCTGGTTGTAGATTATTTACTAAAAATCAGGTTATTTGTGTTTTCCAAAATGATATATGTACAAAAATGGGTGTGGTTATCATCCGATTTCGCTCATTTTAAACAGCGATAGACGATGAGTGCCAAATTTCAATAAGATATCTCAGCATTCACTCAAGTTATCATGTGCACAGACAGACGGACGGGCGGGGCTAAATCAATTCCTTTTTTCATCCTGAGCGAATCTGTATTTAACTCTATTCGTTTACGTTACGATCAACCGTTATGTTACTAAAGTTAATATACTCTGTGTGCGTAGCACGCTGAGTATAAAAAGTAGGAAATTCTTTCAGGCGATTTTGTTAATTTTTAGAGCAAACAGTTGTAGCTATGAAAAAATGTTTATGCTAAATTTCGTTCGGATTGTGAGATTTTTGTTCAACTTATGGCGTTAGATGTATTTTGGAAAAAGTAACAAAAAAGGGGCGGTTACGACCATTTTCAAAATTTGTTTAAGTTTTGTTTTTAGCTCAACCATAATACTACTGGGGCAAAATATCAGTCAAATGTAGATTAATACCATAGAGTTATTGCAAACTTTGTTAAAGTTAGAGCTTTAAGAAAAGTGGGCATGGTACTTAACAGATTTTGATTATCTTCACGCAGTCTATATAATTTGGCAAGGATAGCATCGCTTAGTGGTGGACGATACAGCAATTTTGAACTATCAGTACAAATAGTGATGGCGATTTTTGAATCGCGGCAATTTTTTATAGTTATGGCGATTGCTTCAATTTATTTTTAATATGCGAATCTGCAATTTATATACTTGGATATAAAAAATTGAGTGTTTAAATTTGTTTACCGGAGTAGATGGAATGTTATACATTAATTTAATTTTGTATACAGAATATATGAACCAAAATTGGAATAAAAAGAAGAAAATATGTACCTTTTATTGTAAACTGATGTAATTTGAAATTCTATTTTTCTGAGATATTATGATATATATTATTAACTGGCTGACGATATTATGTTCAGTCTCGTATTACACTCAATGAGATGAAACTAGCGGAAATAGATGTCTATGCATCTCGGTTTTATAAATTTTGCTAATTGAATCAGCCCGAAATAAAGCTGCATATGCAACACCATAAAAACATGATTTATTTACTATTATTTTTATACTACACCGATGTATTCAGAAATACTCCATATGAACGTATTCTGAAAGTTGTATTTGGCTGCATAATATTTTTATAGTGAAGTGAATTAATTTTTAATGACAAATGCAGAGGAAAAATATGGCAAATTCTTCAAACGATTATAAAAATATTCTTTAAGAGAAAATTAGCCACCCACTTCAGTACCCTATAAATTAGCCGGAGAATTCAACCATATAATATGACAAGACTTGCATTGCATTCTCCCAAAAAACTTAAATTTTTAGTTACATCTGTTTACAATAAGACGAGTGATATATATTTCTATAATTCTTTTATTTTTTCATCAAAAACACACATTTTATAAAACTGCTAAACGCTACTGCCTAAACGTATTAACTTAGGGATTACACAGGCAACCAATCTTAGACCAATTCTAAAGACCCAGGTATATTTGGCGTCATTTGTAATTAAAAACAAAACAATTCAGTCATTTAATCTATTTTATACACTTCATGAAATATTTATATGAACGGGGACTTTTACAATTATCACCGGGCTTTGCATGCGTTTCATTTATGGGCTCATAAAATTGCCACATTTCACTTCTTTTTTTACTATAATTTGCTGTCATCTTTCACTCGGTATTAAAATGGGTTTCTAATAAATGAATACAACCAAATTTTCGCAGCCAACCAGATCAAAACGTCGTTTATAAAAACATCAATTCAAAATAACGTCGCCTGAAACAGCAAACTAGCTAAAAGTAAACACAACCGAGTGAAGAAATATCGCTTCATGAAGAAATATCGCTTCATGAAAAAATATCGTTATTGGCGAAATACTGCCAGAGGTGATTGTCATTCAAAAGAATCGAATGAAGGAAAATCGCCAAGCGCTGATATATTTGGATAGCAATAGCTATCACTATTAGCGATTTTTTATTCGCGGCGATGCAATCACCAATAGTGAAATATCGTTCCCTCACTAGTATCGCTGCTAAGTTACAATGTAATATCTTTAACGGCTTTAGATTTACGGCTTGTTAAACTTTCAAATCTTTTTCGTCAAAATGTGGGTGGTGCCCCGCCCATATTTCAAAATTTTTTGGAATTTATGTTTTGCGTCATAAAACCAATTCACATATTATTTATCACATTTTTTCCATTTTCATAAATTTTTGATATCGAAAAATTGGGCGTGGTTATCGTACGATTTCGCTTGTTTTCAATAGCAATATAGTCTGGGTCCAGATAAGCCCGTATACCGAATTTGGTGAAGATATCTCAATATTTGCTCAAGTTTTCGTGTTAACGGACGGGCAGACGGACGAACGGACGGACGGACTTAATCACATTTTTTTCGACACTGATGATTTTGAGATATGGAAGTCTATCGGCTCCATGTTGTCTTCTCTCAACACTTCAGTGCACGAATCGTTTGGTACCAGTTTGCTTGTAATCGGGCGATTCAATTACAAGTCCTTACCTTGGTAAGTTTGGAGTTCTATCAGGCTCCTTTCTGTTTATGTTTAATGGCATTCGGTTGTTGGACAACTCCACCCCAGATTATAATACGTTCTTCTCTATGCACAAGCAATTCGCTGTAACATGTTCTGACCTCGGCAATAGCATTAGATACATGATACGGTCCCATAATTTTAATACAAGTATTAGAGGCATTGTGAGCAACCCTTTCTGAGCACCAGGAATTTGGAACATAATTTAGGGATGTGATACAACCTTTTAAGGGCTTATGATCCACAACGCACATTCGCCAGTATCGATATAATCTATCAGTTCCAATGTCTTTCTTTATGAATAACTACTTAAATGTGCCCAAAAGTGAGAGCGTCATATAATTCCTTGTGAATAAGACTATCTGATGTCATATTTTACAGACAGTGATGCTCACAAGTAGTTATGACACAAGCACTCGCAGGGTACATCTTCATTAATTATATTACTAAACCACTTGCACATTAAGATACATCTCATTAGTCATAGGTACTTCGTTCGCTCAGTTATACGCTCATTCCCCGTGAATGACTACCAATTTAATCTATAAGTACAAAGGCACTCAAGACACATCTCATCATTCACAGGTACTAGAACGCAAACCTGATCATATGGCTGGTCCAACAAAGTTTCCAAAAATTTCAAAAAGAAGCGTGGGCACTACCCACCCTTAAAATTATCCAAAATTTTCCACAACGAGGGACCGTGTTGCAACTGAACTACCAGCCAAACGTTCATAGTTCAGTTTTATATGCAACATCCGACCTTATTCTCAACATTATTTGCTACATTTATACAACTCTAATAAACTCGCATTGTATATCATCAGAATATCCGCCGTTTTTCTTCCTGTTATGCGTACCGATTATAAGCTTCCTTTATATGCTTCCTTTTTTAATCAACTTTGCACAATTCTGGAATGTAACCAACCATTTCTTTAACCTTCCGCAGAAACAGACCGCATTACACCGAAGAGAATACTTTATTGTCAATTCCAACGAAGAAGCGACTGCATAACTTCATTAAGCATGCTTCCACAGAGGCAAACCTACGCATTTTGGGTCATCCTCCCAGAATTACGATGTAAAACCACAGCCACCGCAATGCTCCCACAAGGGGGCCATCCCAGGACAGGAAGGTGAGACCTGAATAATTCAAATCACATCTGGCTTTTTTCCTGCTCCCGCGGTGGCAGTTTTTATAAGGACCATGCTTGCGGTTCCACAGGGTGATACCAACGTCCACCCTGGTCCCTTTCGAGTAAAGCCACACATGATTGGTTAGCCTTATCGTCACTAATAAGATGACGTACATTTGTTACGGTTTTAGGGTGCACTGATAGGTTTGGAGTGTGAAGATGCAAATATCAACTACAAACCAATTAAGCCAATCCCTTTTCCCCACTAATACGATGATGGAAGTTTTGTCAGGGAGGTCTATCCACCCTTTTCGTCACTAATACAATGACGGCAATTTGTTCAGAGGTGCACTGTTGGCTTGGAGTATGAAGATCCGAAGAGCAACATAAACCAATTTAATTAGAAAACCAACAATACACCCCTTTGTGTATTATAGTCACCTTTTACGACTGGCATGCCTGCCGTGGGCATATTCTACTACCCTTAACCCACAGGGCGTACCGTACAAGTACAGCTGGGTATAAAAATAAGTTGAAATAAATAAGGAGCAGTTTGTTGCAATTGCATTTGTATTCAGTAAAACATCAATTTTTTAACGCTTCCATTAGCCGGCCGTTAAAATTGAGATATTAAAAATTCATGTCTACCATTAATTAAACAATTACAAAAGAAGCGCAACATCATTTAATTTATACAAATGTAGGCGCAATAGTTTTTAGTTTTGTTTTATAGTGTTTTTTTGTAGTTGTGTATGTTTAAATATGTATATGCATTGAAAAATCTGTGCCTAATGAAGCAATAAAAAGCTGTTGAAATGATGCCATCAACATCTGAACTCTGATTGTCATGCAATGCACTTTACCACGCTAGGCTTGCTTTGAAGTTTTATATGACTTTTAGAGCTCTTGAAATATGTAAGCTTAATAAAAAAAAATTCTTGGAAAATTACAAAACTTTTTTATAAACACCCCAACAAACCCTCCTTCGCTTCGTAGCGTATTCTAATACAAAAACGAATCCATGGCAAACTAAGTCATTGTATAGTATTTGATCTCTCTCGAGATATATTTTGCTTTTCTTTTTATCTTTCCTCCAGCTCTTCCTCTCACGATTCCGCTTTCTTCTCCTTTTCCCCTCTCTCTCCTTATCCTCTGATTTCTTTTCGTTCGGCCCCTTATATTCTCCCCCTCACCATCACTGCTCTTCTCTTCTCCTACACTCTTCTTTCCCTGTTTCTCTATCTATTAAACGACACCTTTCTACTTTTACTTTTCTTTCTTTTTCGCCCCTTTCTTAATTTTTCTTTCTGCCTCTCCCTCCATATTCCCATTTCTATCCGGCTTCTGCCCGTCCCGATTTCCCTTCCTCTCCACCTTCCTTTCCTTTTAGTTTTATGTTTCCTTTTCTCTCTCCCTTTCCATCTCGCTCCGCCCTGCCCTTTAACCTTCCCTGTTATTTTTCCCCCTCTTGTTTTAGTTATCCTTTTGCTTTTCCTATTTCCTTTTCTCTTCCTTTTTCTTTTATTTTTCCTCTTCCGTTCCCCTTTGTTTCCCCCTTCCTCAATCTTTTAAAAGGCACCTTTACACTTTCATTTTTCTTCCCTCTTTCATCCCTTTCTTAATTTTTCTTTCTGCCTTCCCCTCCACATTCTCTTTTTTATCCCTCTTCCGCCCGTCCCTTTTTTCGGCTTCTCTCTACCTTCTTTCCCTTTTTCTTGATGCGTTTGCTTTTCCTTCTACTTCTCCTTTTTGTTCTTCCATTCCCTTTCCTTTTATTTTTCATTTTCTCTTCGCTTTTTCATTTCTTCCACTCCAACTGCCTGACTTCCTTTTTGATTTCTGTTCCATTCATTACATTGAGTTCATTGCCCTTTTTTTTCGTCTTGTATTCCTCACTATCTTCCTTTCTCTCGCTCTCCACTTTCGTGGCCAACTCAGTTCTACCCTTCAATCGCCTCTCTTTTTTTGCTACTATTCGTCTATCCATTATCTTCGCACTCTTCCTTGTCAAGCATCTATCGCTTCCTTTCGCCATTCTTTCCTCTTTAAACGTTACCCTTCCAGTTCCTCCTTCTCTTTTATACATTTACCTGTGCCATTTCTTCCCCTTTCCTACATTATCTTCGCCTTCTTCTCTCCCTTCCTTCTCCATTTCCCTCGTTTTCCTTCTCCACCACTCACTTCCCTTATTCATAGAGTACCTATAT
This sequence comes from Eurosta solidaginis, assembly GCF_040869045.1. Lineage (NCBI taxonomy): Eukaryota > Metazoa > Arthropoda > Insecta > Diptera > Tephritidae > Eurosta > Eurosta solidaginis. The sequence goes on from NC_090320.1 coordinate 17,644,251, forward strand.
AAAGTACTGAATATTTTCGAAGATGTTACGGATCACACTTTTATCTGAAAGTGACATAAAACCGCTCATAATCGGTTGACTCAATTTTATAGAACATGTCGCACATACATCGTGACATGAGATTTTTACTTCCAACTAAACAAACCATGAGAAGGATTTGAACTTTTTTCGGGCTACGGAAAAGTCCATCGCATTAATCTTTTGGACAAGTTTTCATCACGGAGGATCTACTTTTCGGCTTCCTACTAATACACCTTCCTTGTATACCACAACAAGAGCTCCTATCGTATGCGCATGCAGATGCTCCTAGTATGTATCCTTCTCCCAATCATTATTATCCACCGTAGACGCGTGAATGCAAATGAATGATATGTGGTATGTGGATAATTGTGAGACGTTAGTGAACTTGCAGAAATGTTATCCTGTGTTGATTGAGGCTCTATCCCATCATAAATTTTAAATTTCGCATACTTACATGAACAGAGCGTGCACACCTTCTAATTATCTAATTTCCATATTTTGCCCACCGCATCTCTTGGATGGCGGGGATGTGCTTCACGAGGACATCAACCAGCCGGCCAGAGGCACCTAATTTTTATGGCAACCGCCTATTCTCGATGTATGCTCTCAAAGGTATTCAATCATTTTGGAGTGCGATTTAATGTGGTTCTTTACTTTGCTTTGTGGAGATGAGTGTGCAAATGCATGAGCTAAATTTTACACCAAGTGTGTCAGAGTCAGTGGAGAAATTAAATCGGCCATCTTGGCAAAATTTGGATTCTCCAATTCTAATTAACATATCCAACGTCATAACAAAATGCTGTTGTTATTGGTGTTGTCTTAACAGTGATAAAAAAAATGTGGTTTTATTAAACGCAAGTAGTCTTCAAAGTAAAACAGCTAACAAGCATAGTCGTAAAGTTTGCTCTATATATTGCTAAATAAAAAATGCTCATACAGGCATATGCAACAGCAATATTACAATTACATTTTTTTCTTTCCAAGTTCGTTGCTTAAGTCTTTAGTTTGGAATTTTCTCTTTGGCTGACTGCTTGCTCCGTTTCGGGCATTGCAACTTTACCGCTCGTGTTGTTTATGTGCCAAAACATTTATGCAAGCATTTCGTTGTTATGCCGTTCACCTCTTCCATCATCACTTTGTTGCCCTTCGACGTGTATGCTCTTTGACTCTTTTTCTTTTAATTTTAGTTGCTCTGTTTTGGCTCTTGCTAGTCATAACATGCGCCTAGGTCGGGCATACTCTTGCATACATACATATATATTGTTGTAGCTTTCGTGTTTGCAATTTTTTTTGCTTTGTTGCTTGTACGACGAGACGACTTAACTAATTCAATGAAGCTCAGATGAAGTTACAACAAAAAGGGACTTTTATTAAACATTTTCGGCGCATTTTATGCAAGCAAATTTTTCTGTTGTATGTGCTTGTACGTGAACAAAAACAACAAATGTTTTATATACGAATATAGTTATATTTGTATGTAGGTACATTTTTCCCGTCAGCATTGCAACGTCCACGCGCATGACCCCTGCAGTTCAAAAACGTGGGTGACACAATCACGGGCGGTTAAAATGTTTCGGAACAAAACATAACAAATCGCTGTATGGCGGAAGAAGGTATAAGGTTGTGTGTACTCATGCATACGTACACATAATTTGCAACGCTATTTTTATGTTAATGTAGAATGAAATAGTATTTATGTTTAACTAAGCAAAAGGGACCAAATTAAGAAAAGCTGTTGGAGATATTGGTTGAAATTTATTCACTTTTGAAATTAAGCCCAACCTTCTCGGAAAAGATTTTATGCGATCAAGTTGAACTATAAGCTTCATCCAAATCCCTCCTTCTCAGCCGCGCTGCTAAACAAATAGAATACAGGATGCCATAGGATTAAAAACTGGATTGGGGATGCCATAAATTCTGCTGGCAGTACCCTGAAAAAGTTGGTCTACGCAACCCCTTTAATTCCGCCAAATTTTTGTCTTAAGGGAGCCTACAATCTCTGGGAAACTTTTGTCTAGAATACACCATGAACTATCCTAGCTAATTTCGTTACCGTTCATCCTTATTTTCCTCCTAGGCGAAACAAAGTAACACTTGTTAACATAAGTGATTCTCATTTGGCTTTATATACTGACATTGTTTCCGAATTTAAAGTTGATTTCCAGACATACTACCTCTTTGAGACCTACGAATTTTTATCATATATCTATAAATAGTACAGATTAGATTTAAGAGGTTGGTGTGGATTTTGACATATTACACGTATTTTTTACGGCCCACAATGTTTTCTGGGATCGGTAAGTGATATTTTTTGTGGGTATCAGTTTGTTAACAAACCGATAAGCGGTCGATAGCGTTTTTATCTATAGCTCTTCGATAACAAACCGATAACGAACCCATATCTCATCGATAACATATCAATAATATTCCGATAACCCGCCAATAATAAATTGGCAACATTCCGATAACTCGTCCATAACAAATCGATAACTTTTTAATAACAAATCGAACGTTTTCGGCAACAAATCAATAACTTGTCTGGGATCGGTTAGTTTGAGGTGTTATGGGTACTAGTTTATTAACAAACCGATAAGCGGCCAATAAAAAATTGACAACATGTAAATAACTCGCATAACAAATCGGTAACTTTTTGATTGGTGATATTTATGTTATGTTATGGGCACCAGTTTGATAACAAACCGATGAGCGGTCGATAACGTTGTTATCTATAGCGCTTCGATAACGAACCGATAACTTGTCAATAACGAACCCATATCCCGTCGATAAAAAATTGATAATATTCCGAAAACTCGCCAATAATAAATGGACAGCATACCGATAATTCGTCCATAGCAAATCGATAACTTTTTAATAACAAATCGAATCTTTTTCGAAAACAAATCTAATAGTTTGTTTGGGCCCGGTTAGTGATATTTTTTGAGGTGTTATGGGTACCAGTTTCTTAACAAACCGATGAGCGGTCGATAACGTTGTTATCTATAGTGCTTCGATAACAACCCGATAACTATCGATAACACACCGATAATGAACCCATATTCCGTCGAAACAAATTAATAACATGCCGCCAAAAATTAATCCATATATGCCGATAACTCGTCCAAAATACGTCAATAGCTTTTTGAAAACAAATCGAACCTTTTTTGATAACAAATCAATAACTTTTCGCTAAAAAATCGATAACCTTTCTATAACAAACCGATAACTTAGCAATGAAAAATATATAACTCGTCGATAAAAATCCATTAGGTTCTCATTAACAAATTGATAACGCGTCTAAGCCTCGTCGATAGCACGCCAATAACCGATAACTCGTTGAAAAGAATTTAATAACACACCCATAACCGAACGATAACAAGCCAATAACACTTCGATAACACGTCCGCCTGTATTGGGTTCTCATCTTTTCTTTCCTTTTCTCTATTTGTATTTTTCCCATGCCTTTCTTTTCCTCCTACCTCTTTAACACTATACAACTTCACTTACATTGTAGTTTTGGAGGTTTGCCGCAAGGTATGATACATCCTATACCCGTTGTAGCAGAGGCAGACTCGCCTTAACACATTCTATGCCCTTTAAGCATTAGGGTGTCATTAGAGGTGGCGCCCTGTCACAAGTAGCAAACTATTAAACTTAACAAATATTCACTGAGGGGCTTGCTAATAGGTTTGATATTAAAAAAAAAAAAAATAAATGTAAGGCGCGATAACCTCCGAAGAGATCTAAGGCCGAGCTTCTCTTCCAATTTGCGTCGTCCTCCTCTTGATTTTTCCCTACAAATTGACCGGACGGGACCTACATGTTTTATGCCGACTCCGAACGGCATCTGCAAGGCAGATGAGTTTTCACTGAGAGCTTTTCATGGCAGAAATACAATCGGAGCGCTTGCCAGACACTGCCGAGGGGCGACCCCGCTTAGAAAAATTTTCTTCTAATTGAAAAATCTTATTTCTAAAATTTTGATGTTGCTTTGCCCGGGAGTTGAACCCAGGGCATACGGTGTGATAGGCGGAGCACGCTACCATCACACCACGGTGGCCGCCAATTAGGTTTGATATTAGGGCCATAAGAAAGTGCTTGTAGAATAGAGTTACCAGCCACTGCTAGAACTTCAGGGTATATTCTTCCATGCCAACACTTACATTCTGTATTCCTCCATACATCATCCATACATCATGGCACTTCCAAACAGGTCAGGTCAGGTAAGTATAACCTCATGCATACATTCTGGAATCCCCCATACTGTGACCAAAGTTGTTTTTACATAAAAAGGGCCTGGTATCTGCATTCTCTAATAGGGAAAAGATTGACGTGTCCCCTTTTGTGGTGTAACACAAGTCTTGGCGCAGCTTATCCAACTCTAAAGGGATTATATAGCTCAAAACTCTTTCCACAATGCAAGGTCCTCATTCTATGTATTCGTGAGTCTCTATAACTTCCATCTTTCATTTAATAATTATTTTGATAATACCGTCACTTATGCTAGAAAAATGTGCGATGTGTAAACACCAACGCTCGTGGTATGGGGGAATATAGAATACTAGCAGACCCGACAGACGTTTTTCTGTCCTAAATTTGGCCTATCTGCATACATTTTAATAAGCTTTTTCCGTCTAACTCTACCCTACCCCTCTACACTTTTTCTTAATTTTTTTATTCACTCCTATCTCCGTCTTTTTCGCTTCATCTCCATCTTCGCCTCATTCTATCTCTTTCTCAGTCTCCTTTTCTCTTTTCTCTTCTCCAAAGTTGTCCTCCTTCTTCTTCATCTCTTATTGTCAGTCCTAGAGGGTGGTATGTATTTTATTCCAGTCCCATTCCGAGTCTCAGTCCCAGTCCTAGTCCTAATCTCAGTCCCAGTCCCAGTCCGTCTCTGGTATACTTCCCGGAAAAAAGCATCGTAAATACTAATACAGGCAAATTTATATACGAAATTTCAGGCAAATCGAAAAGAAAGTATGTAAATAGGTATATGGGTATTATTAATTCTTGTCTTTATTTCGGCTTCGCATGCATATTTATCAGTTTTGCCAGTTGATGCGACTAAATCGAATATCACAATGAACTTTAGAGCTCTCAGCAAAAGCTTTCTTTTGATATCCATAATACACGCAAATTCTAGGGGTATCTGGGTCCATGTTTTGGCCTATATCTCCAGACCCTAGTCACTCAGCGGTGTAAAACTTACTCTGTATTATAGCACACATCAACAGCTTCAATTTGATACCCATAATATAGAAACACATTCTAGGTGTATCCGGGTCCATGTTTTGGCCTATATCTCAAGACCGTAGTCACCCAGCGGTGTAAAACTTACTCTGTGCTAAAGCACACATCAACAGCTTCAATTTGATACCCATAATATAAAAACACATTCTAGGTGTATCCGGGTCCATGTTTTGGCCTATATCTCGAGACCGTAGTCAGACAGCGGTGTAAAACTTACTCTGTACTGAAGCACACATCAACAGCTTCAATTTGATACCCATAATATAAAAACGCATTCTAGGTGTATCCGGGTCCCTGTTTTGGCCTATATCTCGAGACCGTAGTCACCCAGCGGTGTAAAACTTACTCTGTGCTAAAGCACACATCAACAGCTTCAATTTGATACCCATAATGTAAAAACACATTCTAGGTGTATTCGGGTCCACGTTTTGGGCTATATCTCGAGACCCTAGCCTCCCAGTTGTATGAAAATTATCCTATACTATGGCACACATCAACAGCTTTCATTTGATATTCATATTGTATAAACACATTCTAGGGGTACCCGGGTCCACGTTTTGGGCTATATCTCGAGACCCTAGCCTCCCAGTTGTATGAAAATTATCCTGTACTATAGCACTCATCAACAGCTTTCATTTCATATCTATATTGTATAAACACATTCTAGGGGTACCAGGGTACACGTTTTGGGCTATATCTCGAGACCCTAGCCTCCCAGTTGTATGAAAATTATCCTGTACTATAGCACTCATCAACAGTTTTCATTTGATATCCATGTTGTATAAACACATTTTAGGGGTACCAGGGTCTACGTTTTGGGCTATATCTCCAGACCCTAGCCTCCCAGTTGTATGAAAATTATCCTGTACTATACCACACATCAACAGCTTTCATTTGATATCCATATTGTGTAAACACATTCTAGGGGTACCCGGGTCCACGTTTTGGCCTATATCTCGAGACCCTAGTCACCCAGGGGTATGAAAATCATCCTGTGCTATAGCACTCATCAACAGCTTTCATTTGATATCCATATTGTATAAACACATTCTAGGGGTACCCGGCCCCACGTTTTGATCTCAAGACCCTAGGCGCGTAGCGAAAAAAAGGTAGACGTTGGCCGATTCTCAGACCTAACCAATATGCTCATAAAATGTCATGAGAATCGGTTCAGCCGTTTCGGAGGAGTTAAGCCTCTAATACCGTGACAGAAGAATTCTATATATTAGAAGATAAGTGTAAATAGAATCTGGGAACAATTTACATGATTTCTGTTATGCGCGCAATCAGACACTGAAGGAGTTAATGGAAATGAACAAAAACCGATAGCGAAACAGAGCTTGAAACATGAACTTGGTGGAAACTAACAAAAGGACTAAGATCGGGACTCAAGGGGATGTTTATGCTGAGCGGATAGCGGAACATAAACCGGTACCGAAATCTTGGCTGCTATTAGAGATCATCATCTTTATGATTTTTATATTTATATATGGTTGTTCATCACTCACTTGTATTGACATTGTGTCCACCTGAATATATAGAACGACTGCGTGGTACGATAATAGCCTGCTCCGCCCAACACGCCAAAAGTCCTGGGTTCAAGTTGCGGGAAAATCAACATCAAAAATTTATTAAATGGTTGTTTCAATCAGAAAAAGGGTATCTTGTACGAGGTCTACCTCCAGCAGTGACTTGGTAAACACTCCCTAGTGTATTTCTGCCAAGAAAAGCTTCTAATTCGGAGTCAGCATAACATATTTAGATCCTGCACAGATATAAATATTTCACAAAAATTGTACGCATGCTCACTGGATGTGTGATCGTAGGTTTCACTCAAACATACGTACTTATGTAAGCCTTTTATTTAAACAATATATTCTTTTCAGAATTATCTTCTTAAAAATTGGTCCCTAATTGACTAATTGTTCAAAATTTATCATAGATAGCCATAATTTGTTAAGAAAACAAACTAATTGTTTTGTCAACCAATAAACCATTTATACGATATGCAAATAATTACAAAAACATGTTTATAAATATGCATAGATGCTATCGTGGAGCATTGAAGGGTCAAAAAAGTAGTAGAGTGTGTGACTACATACATATGTATATATGTTAGAAACATGTATCATAGTACTCCTTTACATATGTTTTAAGGCGCCGCTTTATTTGTTTACACTTTGACAAAATTTCCGGTTGTTATTGCCACTAACAATTGTGTCGTTATTAGTTTTTTCATTATTAAACTGTTGTTGCGCTCCTTCAACTTTTTGACTTTGGATAGCCTTGTTTTCATTTCTCAACTATTAAAAAAGTTTAAGAATTGTTTGAGAAATTGTTGGTTTTGTGATTACCTGATTAGTCACTATGCTTTGGAGTTTTGTTGTGTTTTTAATTTAGTAAAGAATTAAACAAACAGAAATCATTTGAAATTATTTTTAAAATATAATGTAAAGATGAGATATGTTTTAAAATTTAAAGTAAAATTTAAGTTTAAGACCAAGCAGCAAAAAGATTTGTATTTTTATTTATTTCAAAACAAATTCTTTAATTTTTAAAAATTATAATTTATCTGTAACGATTAATAAGAAGTCGTGGGTACCAAATACTCGGAAAGTTCAATGTGTAAACAAACATGTCCAAAAAACTGACGTTTTTATGTTAACTGGAGCTCGCCCAGTGCTTGAAGTAAAACCACAACAGAGACAACTGTATCAAAAACAAACAACTTCGGGCTTTTTGAGAAAATCGTCATGGGCTTTTTATCGGTGACAACCGCTAGCGGCAAGATATTGTTTTTTTTTTCATCTTATTATCGAAATCGAATTGTACAGTCGAGGTTTGTTATCGCGCGAGGAATGGCTTTTTAGCGATCTCTTTGGGGCTGGTTCTCTAGGGATTAAAGATGTGTCCTCGATTTTATATTGAAGTTTTATCGTATAGTGGTAAATATAGGTATCTGTTTCAAAACAAACCGATTAACCGGCGATAAAAAATCGCTTAATATGCCGATAACAAAACGGAGACACTTCAAGAAGAAATCAATACTTTCTTAGAACAAATCGAAAACTTATTGACAGTTGATAACTTTAAGACTAAAAATCGTTAGCTTTCCGATAACCTTTTAATAATGAACTGCTTACTTTTTGATGAGACATGGATAACAAATTGGTAAAACTCTGATAGCAACTTGGTAACCTTTAGATAACAAATCGATAGCTTTATGATAATATATCGATAATTTTTTGATAAAAAGTCGATAACTTCTCGATATATAATCGACTACTCATTAGTAAAAAGCCGGATATATTTGTTATAGATAGCAAATTTATAGCACTTCGACAAAAACTGGATAGCTGTTCTACAGCTCGTTAATACTACACCTATTACAAACCGGCAGCTCGTCATGAAGAAATAGATAACACTTCGGTACACATAGATACCAAACCGGTAATTCATCAATAACAAACAGTTATCCAACTGTTTCTCCCATATCAACTTTACCACGTACCTTACGCTATAGTGTAGTGACTGAACTTACATATACACTAAGCCTACAACTCTCCTACTTTCCCCACATAAGATACCATTTCCAAAGACAACGCTTATGCTTACACTTACATTTTAGATTCCCGCACACAGTAAGCAAAGATGCTTACACATCAAAAAACTATAGTTTGCATTTGTATTATATACAAATAAATTTTTGAGCTAAGCTGCTGTTTTAATTTTTTGTTTACACTACTTAGAATGGCTGTTTACATACGTTTACATACTCACAAACTTTGTAGTACTTTCTTACCAACACGGTCTGATTGTGCTTCGTAACACTTTGTCTATAGTCAGATATGCTATTCAAATATTTACACGAATTTGTTTCTTTAGTGAAGTATTTTTTTTTTTTTTCTATTATTCTCCTCTTTTTTTTTTATAATTTGCACGCAGTTGAAATAAGTTGTATGCATACATGAGGTTCGAATTCTAAATTCATGCACAAGTAGGAGAAATTTATATTTTCATACCTTTCATGTAAATGAAATGGTTTATTAACTTTTATCTTGATAAAATTTGGTGAACGGTTATATTTAGGTGTCCGATTAGACATTTGTCACAACCGGTTGGACCGGACCACTATAGCATATATTCCCCATACAACCGATTTTTTAGAAAAGAGGATTTTTGTAATATTTTTCTCAATTTATCAGATTGAAGCTTCAAACTTCACCATATGCTTTCGTATGTTGCACATATTATTGTCTGAAAAAATTAATGAGATCGGTCGTATACATAGCATATATCCCCCACAACCGATTGTTCAGATAAGAAGCTTTTCGTAATTACTGCCCCATTTTAACAGCTAGAAGCTTCAAATTTCAACGAATGCTTACATATAGAGCATTCATTGTTGTCTGAAAAAAATTGTATAGATCGGTGGAATATATAGTATACTAGCAGACCCGGCAGACGTTGTTCTGTCCTAAATTAGGCCTATCTGCATACATTTTAATAAGCTTCTTCCCTCTATCTCTGCCCTACCCCTCTACACTTTTTCCTAATCTTTTTATTCACTCCTCCCTCCGTCTTTTTCGCTTCATCTATCTCCATCTTCGCCTCATTCTCTCTCTTTCTCAGTCTCCTTCTCTCTTTTCTCTTCTCTCAAGTTTTTCTCCTTCTTCTTCATCTCTTATTGCCAGTCCCAGAGGGTGGTTTGTATTTTGTTCCAGTCCAATTCCGAGTCGCAGTTCCAGTCCTAGTCCTAATCCCAGTCCTAGTCCGTCTCTGTTATACTTCCCGGAAAAAAGCATAGTAAATACTAATATAGGCAAATTTATATACGAAATTTCAAGCAAATCGAATAGGACGTATGTAAATAGGTATGTGGGTATTATTAATTCTTGTCTTTATTTCGGCTTCGCATGCATATTTATCAGTTTTTTCAGGTTGATGCGACTAAATCAAATATCACAATGAACTTTAGAGCTCTCACCAACAGCTTTCATTTGATATCCGTATTGTATAAACACATTCTGGGGATTCTTAGAAGGAGATATCCCATACAACTGATTGTTCAGATAAGAAACTTTTCGTAATTTCTGCCACATTTTAACAGCTAGAATCTTGAAATTTCACCATATGCTTTAGTATATTGTACATATTATTGCCTGATAAATTCGAAGAGATCAGTCGTATATATAGCATATGTCCCCTCCAACCGATTGTTCAGATAAGAAACTTTTCGCAATTTCTACACCATTTTAACAGCTGGAGACTTCAAATTTCACCAAAAGCTTACGTATATAGCATATATTGTTGTCTGACAAAATCATAGAGATCGGTGGTATATATATGATATACCCCATATAAACTGTCATTTCTGCCCCCTTTTTAACGGATGGAAGCTTCAAATATCATCAAATACTTACGTTTACGTCATATATTGTTGAGATAAGTGATTCATGGTCATAGTTATGTCATGCAGACCACAAAAAACGTGAAACTTTGCATACTGACACAACCTACCTCCCAATTTTTTTATTTTGTATTTATCTTAAAAATCGCTTAGGCACATACATATTCTCACTATATATTTCATATTGTGATGAATATTAGTGACACTAAGTGATACTCACATCACTAATCCGATACTAAGTAAATAAAGCGACAACAACAATAAAGCAAGCCGCCACACTTGTATGCACATAAAAAATCAATCATTATGTCTTCACATATGTCCATACAAGTAGCGGAGAGAAACGCACAAACACATGCATATATCTGAGATACTCCCAAGTAGGCAATAATTGGTGGAAGTATCACTCACATATACAAGCGCATGGGTTATGTGAGAAACTATAATCGTGCGTCTGTGTTATAGCTGATAAGTTTATAGCTGGTAGCAAATTCTAGAAATAGAAACGCCTAGAAATATGCCAGGAAACCAAAGAGTATAAAAGCAGCACCAGCTGAGGCACGACGAATCAGTTTGATTTAAACACGCTATCTGTTGGGAAGTAGAAGTGTTATTTTGAAAGTAGTCTTATAAAGACCATTTTGCATTATCGAATATTGGAGTTATTTATTCAACAGTTTAGTGACTCGAACGTTAGCGGAAGGTTGCAAATAAGCAGAAATACCATAAATTCGTTACAATATCTAATACACCCTATTATTTGGATATTACGAATGGGATAAGATTATTGTTCAGCACCATTCATGAAAGGTATCAAGTCTTTGGAACAGCCGAAGACAGTCCCGTCCTTACTTGTTTTAATTGAAAACATATGTTTTTATTCATACAAAAAGTATGCGTGCTGTTATAGTGAAAAAGTACGAACAATTCAATAGTACCCAAGTGGAAAAAATATATATTTATGAAATGTATCTACTCCAAATAATTTTTTTATTGAAAAGAAATCCAGAATATAATAACTGATGCAAGATTGGGCAATTTGAAACGATAAACGTGGAATATATCTATGACTAATTACTACTGCCGACCGTTTGGCCCCAAGATGACGTAACGTCATTGAACTGCTCTGAAGAAAATATTCAGGATAATAGGGCTCGAACGAACCGCTCGAAACTGTGCGTGAATTAATGGTCCCTGTAATCCAAGTTGATCGCTTAATGTTGCGCCGTCTCCCATCATATCAATGTTTTCGTTATTGTTACTACATATGTAAGTAGTATAAATTTCTGATACTGGATAATGCTTTTCTGATATATGCATACTCTCTGAGAAACTATTGTACGTGCTAAAAAGAAATAAACGTGCATTTATACTAGCATGCATCTATAAATTTCCTAATGGGTATGTTTATTAACAAATTTTGACGTTGGTGTTTTGTTGTAATATATTAGGCACGAGGCATATGTTCGTGGGTGATGTACAATTTATCATTCTTGAAATTTTTTTGACAAATTTAAATTTTTTCATTACTGAGCATAAATAATATTTCGCTTTGTTTTTTTATGCAAATTGAAGAGCTCATTATATATAGAAATATAAAGGAATATAGAATGCCTACTGGATATTTGAAACTTGAGTTCTATTTGATGCTGCTAGCTAAAAATTAAAAATCGGATCAAACCTTACTTTATAATTAAAAAAATAGCTACGTAGAAGATAAGGCAAAAAGAAGACAAAGCAGTTGGATGCCGCTTTATGAGCAAAGATATATAAGATATATATAAATATTATTTTTATGTACAGACATATGTATGTACATTAGACTGGACATATTTTGTATGAAAAAATGAAAGTTTATGAAAAAGAGGTACCGCCCCTCAAATTATTCCTGTGTAAGTAGGTAATTAATTTCCAAACCCTTGGGCAGATAACTTAAGGTTAAAACGTGGCACATTTCCATTGAAAATGCCCAGAATCGGGTGTTTTGCTAATTTTCGAGAGACATGCCCGACAAAATCTTATAAAAAGCTGTTAATACGCTATTTCTTTTCTAAAGTATATTTATAACAATTAAATGAATGGCAACAATTTTTGGAAAGGGCGTGGCACTGCCTTTTTTGATCATGGATTGAATACCGTTTCTGGAGCCATAAGTCGATGACCGATTGACGTAACTTCAACATTTTTAAATGGGTGTGGCAACCTCTTTCGCCCAATGAAGAAGAATTGTTCTACTGTGAAAAAACTCTTTACACCTATTTCCTGCATAAAGATGAATACTTCTTATAGAAGACTCAAAATTATTAAAGAAAAACCCCTCTTTCGATGATACTTAGGTCCAAAAAACTGAACTAAATGAACTGTATGATAGATCTCTATCTGGGTATATGATGTTCGTTTACATCCGAACTTAGAAAACCTTTCTTGCTCTTCTTTCATGTTCTATTAAGACTTCCTTTATTCGGGAACCAGCATTAACACTAACAACAACACAAGCTCTGGAATCCAGCGAAGAATCACCCTCGCCAATAAAAACTACTTTGAACTAGGTAGGCAATTGAAAGTAAAGCCCTCTCTCCGAAAACGAAAATCATTCTCTACAAGTCACTTATCGTACCCGTTCTGCTATATAGTGCAGAAGCATGGACCATGACAACATCAGATGAGCTGACATCAGCATAGTACCGCGAATTAAAATACAGTGGCTACGCTGGCTAGGCCATGTTATGAGAATGAAAGATGACGCTGCGACTAAGTAAGTATTGTTATCGGAACCCGCCTATGAAAGCAGAGGAAGAGGGTGGCCCCTACTCCGCTGGAAAGATCAGGTGGAAAGCGATTTAAGCTCCATTGGTGTGACCAATTGGCGCCAGTTGGCGTGCCTTGTTGGACGGACTACATAAGTAGAAGTAGAGGGCTGTCGTAGAGATCATTTAGTTTCAGTTTTTTGACGCTAAGTGTTGTCAAAATGGGGCGCTTATTAAATGTATTCGGCCAATTTTATTAGAAATATTCATATTTATAAAAAATAAGGATATAGACTTTCTTCACAATAGTTCAATTGCTCTTCCAGGAATGGCTATCGAAAAGCAGAATAATGAATCGCCGAAAAAGGTGGGGTGAAACACCCATTTCAAATATTTTAGTTTTTAATTTTTTTATTATAATGGTATTTTGAAAGTAAAATACGATTGATATAAAGATACTATACAAATATAATGCCTTTTGCATTGGTCTAGGATCCCTTATTTGAAAAAAAAAAAATGTTTATAAAATAGGCGTGGTCCTTAACCAATGTGGGAGAAATATGTGTACCGAGTTTTTACTTGATACGTCAATTGGTCTCTCGAAACATTTGAAAATGCCTGATTGAACAATGGGATGTGCCACACGCATTTACAAAAATTGTTTTCCTTTACCATTTTCTTGTTATAAATACACTATAAGTAAAACAGCATATTACATTATTCCCGAAAATTCAAAAAAGAAACGGTTTTAGGCATTTTCAGTGGGAATGTGCCACGACTTAAGCTGGCCTAATCTGCCTAGGAGTTTTGATATTTATTACTTACATACAAAGGAATAATGTGAGGAGGCGGTACAGTCTTTTTGCGGAAAACACATTTTTAAGATCACTCTAATGTACATACTATGTATGTATGTATATTGCATATAGCTTTTTCTGCCCACTATTAAAAAAGTGTTGTAAAATTTTTACTAGAATAAATGACCTTCTTTAACTCAATAAGTATGCGATTTTACGCCATTCATTCATTTATTCATTATTTGTGCTTTACTTATGTTTTTTACTTACATACATACATACTTAGATTTGTGTATATCTATAACTTATGTTTACTGTTGTGGGTGCGGATTGTGAAATTTTATTTGACACTTTGTTGCATATTTTCAATTTTGTATTGTAATTAAAATGCATTTGATATAATGGTTTGCCACACATAAAGGGGTGTTACTCAAAGAGACACTTAATCTTGTTTTCTTTTTTGTTGTAAGTGTAATTTGTACAAACGTCAGTGGGTGGCTAAGTAGTATGTCGTATTACATTTGGCAATTGTTGACGCGTGCGTTGCTTCAATCTTTTGATTGTTTGACGAGGTAGGTGCAAGTATGAATTAGATAACTTAATTAATGCAAAATGATGTTTTATGAGAGTTTTAAATTTTGACACATGTTTTATGATGCCTGGCATAAATTACTTCTGCATGTAGTTAGTATTGCTCTGACAAATTATACAAATTATTTGCCATCGACTATGAGTCTAAAGAAAGAAATGTGATTTTTTGTCTAAAATAATTTTTTTCTTAATATACATATTACATGTAACAAAATCGGAAAAACCAGTTGTATGGTATATTCCATATACTATGACCGATCTTAAAAATTTTTTCAAAAAACTATCTTTGCTTTATATGTAAGAATTCTGGGAAGTTTCAAGCTTTTAGCAAGTAAAATGAGGAAGAAATTACGAAAACCTTATATTTGAAAAATTGCCCACTCACCTAATTTCATAAAGATATCTCAAACATTTAGGTACTTATTACGTAACATACAGACGGACAGACAACATTGGTACAGACGACATTCGTACAGAGAGACGGTACTGGCTAAATCAACTCAGCTCGTCATACTGTTCATTTCGGTATACTTATTGGTGGGACTATCTCCTCTCCTTTGAGGACTTAAAATTTTCGAGATTCGGTCCCAATTTAATATAGCATTTCATTTTCATGAAAGGTATAAAAAATAACAACTAAATTGATCTGAAAATGAAAATGTCTTAAAGTGGTGCAGACGAAACGTTACTAACATTCCGAATGAAAGCATTCCTTTAATTCATTTTCCTTAACTTTCTGCTTTAGCTAAAGTCACTTCAAATTATAACAGATTTTTTTTTTTTTAATGTGAAGAAACAACGTCGCCACATGGATTTTATCCAAGTAATTCTGTGAAGCCACCGTGGTGTAATGGTAGTGTGCTCCGCCTACCACACCGTATGCCCTGGGTTCGCACCCCGGGCAAAGCAACATCAAAATTTTAGAAATAAGGTTTTTCAATTAGAAGAAAATTTTTCTAAGCGGGGTCGCCCCTCGGCAGTGTTTGGCAAGCGCTCCGGGTGTATTTCTGCCATGAAAAGCTCTCAGTGAAAACTCATCTGCCTTGCAGATGCCGTTCGGAGTCGGCATAAAACATGTAGGTCCCGTCCGGCCAATTTGTAGGGAAAATCAAGAGGAGCACGACGCAAATTGGAAGAGAAGCTCGGCCTTAGATCTCTTCGGAGGTTATCGCGCCTTACATTTATTTATTTATTTTTTTTTATTCTGTGAATTACAGACCCAACTCAGCAGAATTTTAGTTCTTATGCGCAAATTAAATAAAGACCTCACATAGACAGACTTGGTTCACAGTGTTACTAGAAGCTTGTCAAGGACCAAATTGAAAACTCCTATCGAAAACCAAATACTAGAAGATTTCTGGGACTTACTGCTTCTAAATCCGATACCTATGCCACTACGAATAGCTGAAGTCTTGGCATAGCTAGTGCAGCACATAAGCGATTGGTTGAAATCAAATATTCGTTTATCGTCGAGTATTCGAATGATTGCTCGTTGTCGATTATTCGAATAATCGTTTCTGAACGATCGTTGCTGAACGATTATTCGAATGTTAAAATATAAATAAGTAAAAATTAAGCAAAAAAAACTCAATATTTTTCATTTTAAATAGATACAAACCATTACAAGATTTCAATATTTACTAATCGATCAAATTAAGGAAGATTCAACAAAGAAGAATTATTTGATACATACATGGCGTAAACGTAATTTTTCTTATAAACACTTCATACAAAATTCAAATTTTATTTTGAAAATCGAATAATCATTAGTTGCGATTATTCGAATAATCTAAATAAATCTTTTCGAATAGTAAAATTCTATTAATAAACGTCCAAAAATCCAATAATCGAATACTCGATTAATCGAATTATTCGAATATTTTTAAGAGCTCTACTATTTAGTAGACATTTATTGAGTCCTCTGACTTTCTGATAATTATATTTCTAACGAAATTTTTTTTCGAAAAGCACATTTGAAGGAAAAAGGCTCTTATTTTGAGAATCTTAAAAGATTTTGAGGCAGATAGATAATTTTGTCAAGGCACAACACACAAAACTTTGTAGAAATAATTGTTATGGGAGTATTTGACATCAAAAAAGGTCTAGCTGTTGAAAGTCAGCCAATCACTTTGAACCAACTTGTACTCTACTACTAAGTTCAAACCAGCTGACACTGCGGTTTTTAAGATCTCTTTGAGTCACTTAAGAGTTTTTAACTACGCTCTTTTAAGCTCAGTTTCTCTTAAACAAATAAAAATGCCGGCTAATTTAGTACAATTCATGGCCATAAAATCCGGCTTAGTACTAAAAAAAATAAAGCTGCTTAGACATAAACAAAACAAAACACACAGAAATCGGCGCAAATACAGAAGCAATACACAAACAAAATATACAAAGAAATTGGTAACAGAGAGCAACTGGTGCTAACGCAAAAAGAGCGCATGAACGCCTCCTCTACACGAGAATAGATTAACTCTATAAGCCTAAACGATGAGCGGAGTGATCAACGTTATGAGACGATGATGTCAGCACGAAAATTTATTTAATGCCCGACGAAGTCAAGCAACTCTTTTAGTACAGCGTTGGCGGTTCATAACGACGGTTCGGAATCGCAAGAAAATACGAAATATTATATTTGTAAAGGAAAAAAATGTAAGTCAATATTTGAGAAAAGCTTGGCAAAGGTGCAAGGAAAACGGTGAAACAAGTTTAGGTTTTTTTGTCGATTTTAGCAACAACTGCAAATGAACTTATTGGAAGTGCACGCATTGTGCAGATATTTTTAAGGTGTAAGTGTTAAAAAATGTTGCGTAGAAATATATTTCTTAAGAAAATTGCCAAAAAAAAGCGTTAAAAGCGTTAAGTGACGTCGAAGGAAAAGTGACTGAAAAGTATTGCTTTTTTCTGCAGATTTGAATTGCCAAATCTGCTGGAGTTTGTGTGCAAAAATGAATACGTAATTATGACAAATGCAACAAAAGTAACAGTAGTGAACTCGAAAATAATAAAAAGCGTGAAATAAAGCAAAAGCAAAGCTAACTGAATAAAACGTGTGGCTGATGTGCGAGTAGACGCAAGTGAGGCGAGCAATTTGTGTTTGAATTTTTTTATGTTTTTTTATTTTTGCTTATTACTTGTTTTTTGCAGCGTTTTTAATTACTTGCGCGATTTTTAAATAATTTCAAACTTGATTGTTTTGCTGAACACGGGTAAGATAATTACATTTTACTACTAGAGGGATATGATGTCAGAGCAGCAGATGAAAAAAAGTATTGAAAAGTAAGATAGAATGGTGTAGAAGAGTAGAGCCAAGTGGGCTGTGTTGGCTGGCGAATGGACGCGGCGCGGCGTGTCAAAAGAAAACGAAAACTAAACAAAATTGAATAGGGGTGATGTAGTTGAAGGTTCTGATTTAAGTTAAAAGTTATGAGATGTAATTACTTGCCAATTTTTGTCTTTTCTTCACACAAGTATGAGAAGATACGACATATTTGAGGTACTAATTTATAAACACAAAGTTTAAGATTAAATAAATAAATAAATAAATACAAGCCTTTGAGGAGATCTCTAAGGCAGATGAATTTTCGCTTCAAAGTTTTTTTGTAATTGAAAAAACTTGTGTCTAAATTTTTGATGTTGCTTTGTCCGGTGATTGAACTCAGAATCTGCGGTGTGGTAGGCGGCGCAAGCTACCACCACACCACTGTGACCATTTAAGATTAATAAAAAAAAATTTTGAGTTATTGCTTAGTTATTGTGATTAGAGAATTTTGGATTTTCCTTGCTACGCATTTCGCTCACTGTTCTCCATCTTCATCAGGGATACTGTATATTTTCATGTAAAATATTATATAGAAGAAATAATCACAAAAAAACGCATAGGCTTATGCGAAGTTTGTCAGCAGGACGAACACCCTAGTCTCTGTCCATAGCTAACGCTACATGAGAGCACTAAAGGAGGTCAAGCTTTGTTTCACCTGCCTCTACCAATTCTGCTTCAAAAAGCTGTAGCCGGTAGAAATACTTTCATGGTGGGACGTTTTAGCACATTTGCATTACTTGACCTAGCCAGCGAAGGCTTTCAGCTTTAATTCATTACGCTCATAGTTTTACATCCTTTGTTCTGGCCACCGGTATCATGCACCGGTCCAATGATCTTACGGAAGACTGGTTGCAATGTACATTTAACAGACCTATGAAATATGGTTTTGGCGTTTACGTTATGTAGGTACAGGGACATCTATCCGAGTTTAAGTATAATTTTTCCTCTGAAGATAACTAAGTTTTAGTCTGTGATTGCCGTTATCGATAAGCTTCACTGCCAACAGGAAGTAGAAGCCCAGATAGTCAGTCAGTCACTGAGACTCCTTTCAAGCTGTCGCTGAAATTTGCTGTGAGCTTTCAGTTGTTGGGATTCACAACTAAACGAATATTTGCCAGATCTATTACGCTAACGAGGATCTTCGCTTGAACAACCCTTATAAGGCATTATTCGCATAACAGCTTCGCTAGCGCCAGGAGATCTTATTAGATTATCATCAATGATTAAGACGAACTTGCAGACCTTTTGAAGGTCACCAACCAAATTTTTTGTGCAGCTAGCTCCAGTAACATATTCATCAAGCTGTCCTTCTTTATTCCAACGGCATCATTACTATAAAATTTGAAGATTCAGTTCCAGCAACATTCCCACTATAACTACATCAAAGCCATCTACCTGAAAATTTGTTTATATTTCAGGTAGACTAATATTGAGAACACCGCTGTACATCTTCTTCCGTAGTGTTGATCCGAAACTGTTCGAACTGTAGAAAGTGTTCTTTAGGTCCAAAGTAATCAATGCACAGAGCTTCCTCTTGCTTTTACTACTTCGGTTGATTTGGTCTAACAGCTTTTAATTTTATAAATTTCAAATAAACAGAAACATATTTTGTTCTTCTGTTTTAAATTCAATTCTAGAATAAAGTAAAAGCGGAGGCTTGAAGAGTACGTCTCGTCTAGCTAGAACAAACATAAATTTCCACTTTTTTTAATGAAAAACAGACAAAAAAAAATGCATTTAAAGATACATATCTAGGAAGCTAGCAAAAGTATACAAACATAAAACTCTACTATCCAATGCAGTAAAACTAGCCCAAGTGTGTCGAGACAAGAAAATGCAACAAAGAAAGAAATAAAATAAACATTAAGACAGCTGGTAAAAATAAACCGTCAGCAGAAAAAAATGATATCACTTGCATTACTGCTGCATACATACATACATATACATTAGTATACAGATGAAGAAAGTGAAAGAAACCGAAGTATAGTCTGTCAGAAGCTGAAAGTCAAATAAGCTCACTGCAATTTTATCATATTGTAGCTCAAAGAGAAATTAACTCAGTTTGCTTGTACATTGCATACGAAGCAGTGTAAAGAAAAACGAAAGGTGAACTTGTGAAAAGCTAAAGGGAAGTGTGGAAAGAAGCAAAGTAGAGGGAAGGGAAATTTGTCTGGGGTAGATTTGAAAAGAAGAGAATAAATATAATATTTTTAAAAGCTAATAAGTAAGTAAGAAGCATGGGTATATGCACAAATATGAATATGTATGCAATATCGAATACATATACAAACATACAAAAAAACTTTTTTGCAAATTGACAATAAAACAGACGTTAAGTCTGATAGAATAATAAAATTAACCTTTTTGCCAATACTAAAATTACCATGTAATCACACTAACCGCCAAAAGGTACTTATGTTAATTTATGCGGCTACGTTAGTCATCAACATATACATATTTCCGGTTGAAAACCACTAAAAAATACAGAAACATAAAAACACGAGCTTAGATCGAAAAACAGCTGTTATAGAAGATGTGTTTTATTGGAAAAGTTTTTTTGTTTTTCGAGAAGCACTTTAATAACATATGAAGGAAGAGAAAAAGAAAATTAAAAAAATATATATCTATGTATGTACTATACCATATTTACATATTTCTGCTCAATGATTTTATTTAAAAACTACAAGACCTGGCAGACGTTGCTCTGCCCTAACATTGCTCTATCTGCTTAACTTTTAACCTCTTACTCTGCCTCCCCGTTTTTCGTATCCTTCTATTCACTCCTTCCTCTGCCTTTCTCTGCTTCTCTTTCTTCATCTCTGTATTTTCCCTCACTTCTTTTCCGCTTCGTCTGTAAATATCTCCCTATATTTCTCCTTGCCTTTTTTCCCTTCTCTCTGGTTTTCCTTATTTTTCTCCATACCTTATTGCAAACCTCAGTTTCAGTTTTAGTCATAGTCACAGTCCCAGTCCCATTCCCATTCCCATTCCCAGTCCCAATCCCACTCCCATACCCAGTCCCAGTCGGCCCTTGGTTTATTTCCAGGAAATAAATGTGTCGTAAATATTAATCCAGACAAAGGGCGACCTATATACTAGATTTCAGGCAAATCGAACAATGAATAGAATTTTTTCCAATGGATCGGTCCCCGATCCACTTCCCTAAAAAATACTAATCTAGGCAAAGGATTACCTTTATACCGAATTTCAGGCAAATCGAACTATGAATAAAAATTGTTCAAATAGAACGGTTTCTGATCCACCCGCACATAAAATTGTCGTAACTACTAATCTAGGCAAAGAGCTACCTCTATACCAAATTTCAGGCAAACGGATACGTAAATAGAATTTGTTCGAATCGATCACTTCCCGGAAAGAATTTTTCTATTCGTAAGAATCATTCTCATACTTCAAGGAATATTCTAATAAAAAAGGCTTAGCGAAATCCGTCCAGCCATTGTCGAGTTTTGCGCACATACAGCAGCGGCTCATTTTTATATTCTAGATGATAAACTAACTTAAACCTATTGCTTGTAAAACTACAAAAGTTTTGATGACCAACCTTACTTAACGTTAGGAAAACCAAAGCAGTCCTAACACCCATCTTCAGCTAAAATATAAACAATTTAAGAATGAAAAGGTTGCTAACAAACGAGACGATTGCTATCAAGACATTCAAGTTGAAAAGAGTTCCGTATAAACTCTATGCGAACCACGCGGATCCTAAACAATGTTTCCGAAAGTATACACTTACTGTTACTAATTTTTGTTTTCGAAAGATCTATTATGGACGCGAAATCCTATGGTTAGCTAGCTTTCAACAGCTTCCAGGTTAAACGTTTTACTTTGAAAGCTCTTTTGGCAATATATAAGCCATTAGTTTATGTAAAAAAGGTAGCCAAAACTTTTTTCCAAAATCCCACTTGCGGCAGGCAACCAAAGAGCAAAGTGAAAGATGAAGATTCATGGCCATACTAAGTGGAAACAGCCTTCTGGTACCTCATGCTTATAAGTTAGGCCTCGTCAGTAACAGCAGATTTAGGAGGTCCGAGCTGCAGGAAGAAACGGTTGAACGCGTTCTGTGATCGTGTCGTTCGCTCGCCAGATCAAGACTCCAGCTATTTGGGCGGGCAAAGTTGCCAGATATCGAGGCAGCAATTAGGCCCGGGCCTAGGGTTCTGTCGTTTGGTCGTCAAACAAATTTTGGTAACGCTATGGACACATTCAGTATATGTGAGGTCTTTCTTGACCGGCCAGTTCAACCTAACCTACTGCTGGTTAAAAAAAAATAAAAAAGGTTTACTACTTTGCGATGTAATTTTTTTGAATTCATCCTTATATTTTGCCCTTGTCAATACCGCCGTTAAAGAAAACGGAAAAGAAAACTTAAATATGAAGAAAGAAAATGATATTAGCGAAAAAAGCCAGCAAAACACGATGGAAGGAGAAAGAAGTGAGGCCACAACTGGGATGGATGGAAGGAAAGTGATATAGGATTGGTATAACGTCAGCGCATACCTACGCCGGAAATATTGAAATTTAAAAAGATAAAACCACGTATTATTCTGGGCTCTCGCCATCAGCCAAATTATTTCGTTTACAATTAGTAAAAAAACAATATCATAATTATTAAAATTACAAAAAAAAAATATTGTAAGCTCACGCCGATTTCAAAAAATCTCAAAGAATTCATACTATATTCAACAGTAATTACAATAATTTTGTTTTTATGGCATAATTTAGATCATCGCTATAAATACAAATTAGGATTATTTTTATCAAAAAAAGAAAAAAAAATTCAAAAACTTAAAAACTTGAAAAGCCCAAAACCAATTCATCATTGATGTCACATTTTGTGCTGCTACCAAAACTAAATATTTTGAAGTGAGAAATATAACAAAGAAAAAAATATATAAAAAGGTTTTTAATTGTATCTACAATAACTGACGCTGTGCGTAAGTGACTTTGTTGTTATTGTTTCTCATATGAACTTTTGTATCTACAAGCTTGAGTGAGGCACTGGGTGAAGAAAGACAAGGCAACCAACTTTAACAACCAGTTGCGGACGACCACGCAAACAACAATTCGCTTTAAGGTAGGCGTCTTTACTAAGGTTTTATGTATTTAAAGCATTTTGAGAAATATATATAATTAAGCTTTGTAGACTTAAGAAATAAGTGATTTAATTTTTTCTATTTATTGAGATGTCGCTTTTTAGCTAAGAAATACAAATTTCGTATAAAAATAAAAACTTTGGAAAACTTTCTTTAGCTTAATTTTAATTTTCAGAAAAGAATGAAAAAAGTTATGCTTTTCAATTAAAATAGCAACTACGCCTTACTTTTTTAATTTTTAAGTTTAAAATCTGATGTCCTTCAAATTATTTTTATACCGAAATTCGGCATTAGCAGAAATCAGTTTTAACAAATATTCATAAAAAATTCAAATCTTATCGGCGTGCAGAAAAAGATACAATTTTGTGATGTAAATTCTCCTTTTTTTTCAATATTTAAGCAAAAAAGTTTTAAATATTTTGTATAGTGCAAATCTTTCTAAAAAAAAATTCGAAAAAATTCGAAAACAATTTTTGAATTTTTTTCGGTACGCAAATTTGTAGCCTTATCAATCAATAGTCTTACAAAATACATACATGTTATAGATTTTTCAAAGATTGGCTTTTTTTTTACTTTTTTCCGAAAGGAAAAAACTCCGAAATTTTTTTTAAATTTTCTTGTATTATCGATTTTTTTTAAAAACGTTTTTGAAATTGGTTTGCATATTTTTAGTTACTAAATTCATGAGAGTTTTTGCTTAAAATATCGTTTGATATTGATTAGACTAAAGAACTGAATACTCAAACATATTTAGAGCGTATATAAAAACTCCAAAATTTTCTCGAATTATATATAGATTTTTATCAAAAACGTTTTTGAAACTAGCTTATATAGTTTCAGTAACATATTTTTAAAGTTCTTTCTTAAAATATCGTTTTATATTGCTTGGACTAAAAAAGCTGCATACTCAAAAATATTCAGAGAACTCTAAATAAAACGTTCGAAATTTTCGTAAAATTTTATAGAATTTTGATAATTTTTTCGAAAGCAGTTTTTAGATTGGTTTAAATAGTTTGCGTTACAAAATTCATGGGAGTTTTTGCTTATTAATTGGACATAAACTTCAAATAAAAAAATTTAAATATTCGTAAAACTTTCTTATAGTATCGAATTTTTCGAAAACGTCTTTGAGATTTCTTTACATTCATACAGTTATAAAATTCATGGAATTTTGCTTAAAATATCGATTGATATCGCTTGCACTTAAAAATTGCATACTCAAAAGAATTTAGGGGGCTCCAAATAAAAATTTTTTCGTAAAATTTTTTCGTATTATCGATTTTTTTCGAAAACACTTTTGGAATTGGTTTACATATTTTCAGTTAGAGCATTTATGGGAGCTTTTGCTTACAATATTTATTGATATTGATTAGACTAAATAACTAAAAACTGAAACATATTTAGAAGGCTCTAAATAAAAACCCCGAAATTTTCGTAAAATTTTCTCAAATCTTAGATTTTTTCGAAAACGGTTCAGAGACTCGCTTTCATAGTTTCTGTGACAAAATTCATTAAATTCATTGCTTAGAATATTGATTGATATTGCTTGGACATAGACTGCGTACTTAAAAGAATTCAGAAAACTCCAAATAAAAAGTTCGAAAATTTGGTAAAAATGTTCGAAAATTAAATTTTTTCAAAAACGTTTTGGAGTTTAGTTTACATAGTTTCAGTGACAAAATACATTGAAGTTTTTGCTTTAAATCTCGATTGATATTGTCTGGACATAATTTGCATACTAAAAAAAATTTAGAGAAGTTCACAAAAAAAGTTCGAAATTTTCATAAAACTTCCTCGAATATTCCAATGTTTTCGAAAACTTTTTTGATACTGGATTACATAGTTTCAGTAACAAAATTTTTTTTTCTGTTCGCTGCTGTTAAAATTCGCTTATTTTATTTTACTACCATACTTCTTTAATGACCTGCTCCTTTCATTCTCACTGACGTTTGTGCATTTTTTTAATTATTTATTTATATAAACTTTTTTTATTTTATATATTTTTTTTATTCACCAGCATTTTAATATATCGCATACTAAAGACTTAAGCAACGAACCTGCTGCATATATATTTAATTTTTAATTTTTATGTGTCAACCAATGGCATTGATCAGAACCACTACCTTCAGTTGTCGCTTGCATTAACTTGGCTAACAAAAGACTTAAGCCACAAACTTGCCGATAATTACATTGAAAATGCATACAAGCACCGATGACTAATAATAAAAATTGGAAATTCTCAATTTTTGCATGTAAAAGCGTCATTAAATTTCTTGATTGTAATTAGTGGTTGAAATGTCTTGGCTTGAAACGCAGTTGTTTTTAGAATGATTGCAGATATTTGTTTTTCAAAAAGAGACTATGAAAACGCTTAACTAGTTTTACTTGCTTCTAGTTTGGAAGCTTCTAGCTAAATGAGCGATAATTGCTGGTTTTTATCAAGAAATCAGATGATAAAGTTTAATTATGATGGACGCGAAGGACTGAGTGGGCCTTGAACTCGTGAACGCTTGATTAGGACTTTTTTTTCTTTGAAAATTTTATAATTTAAGCAGAGCTGCTCAGCTCCTATGCAGCTTTGTTTTTGTTTTGATTTGAAGAATAGGCACGGATACAAACTCATACTTAGAATATAAAAAACAAATTTCATAGCACTCCCATTTGCCCACACATATAAATTCGATTCATATTAAAGTGCCTGAATTTCATATGAAAGTGCAAAGAAAAAACACTTCCATATGAAGTCAATGCACTTCGGTATGATATTCATATTTACACTAGCAAATTGACAACAAAAAATTTTTCAAAAATATTTTAGCACTGCAAACAATTTTTATTCAATAATTATTCATTAAGAGGACCATCAAAATTCTTTGAAAATTTAAAACAATTTTTTTTTTTTTTTTGGCAATTTTAAAACGTTTTAGTGTACAAATAATTTTGTATATGTATTGTGATTTGCATTTCAATATAAAATTTTTTGAAGAACCCTGAATTAAGCGAACATCTCGCAAAGCTTTTAAACACAAAATAGTTTTTTGGCGGAATAGTTTCTATTTGAGCGATGATTACTCTGAAGAATGCTTCTTGTTAGCCAAATTTCTTGCATAATAAACAACTAAAAAATTTAAAATTGTAAAAAAATCGTGTAAATAAAATTTACAATTTAGTTTCATAGTTTTTTGCCCGTCTTTTTGCAGATATTAAAAAAGCGGTTTTATCTGTTTTTAGCTCCATTGCACTTCTTTACATTTTTCGTTTTGAATATTCGCGGTCAATTTGCATTTTCTATTACCTACAGAATTTTGGGTATTCACTTCTTTCCCCTCAACAGTTCAGTAGTATTCGTTTCCTATTTGCCGTATAATTTTTGTTTTATATTACATGCGCATATATAAACAATCAAACTTATTTGCATAAGCAAACATATAATTTTGCATGTCAATTGCGTGAATTTTGTGTGAATTTTATGTTCGTCTGCAAATAAGTCAATACGTACTGCGCCATAGTATTTTTATACTCAGTTGAGCAGAGCTCACAGAGTATATTAAGTTTGATTGGATAACGGTTGGTTGTACATATATAAAGGAATCGAGATAGATATAGACTTCCATATATCAAAATAATCAGGATCGAAAAAAAATTTGATTGAGCCATGTCCGTCCGTCCGTCCGTCCGTCCGTCCGTCCGTTAACACGATAACTTGAGTAAATTTTGAGGTATCTTGATGAAATTTGGTATGTATGTTCCTGAGCACTCAACTCAGATCGCTATTTAAAATGAACGATATCGGACTATAACCACGCCCACTTTTTCGATATCGAAAATTTCGAAAAACCGAAAAAGTGCGATAACTCATTACAAAAGACAGATAAAGCGACGAAACTTGGTAGATGGGTTGAAGTTATGACGCAGAATAGAAAATTAGTAAGATTTTGGACAATGGGCGTGGCACCGCCCACTTTTACAAGAAGGTAATTTAAAAGTTTTGCAAGCTGTAATTTGGCAGTCGTTGAAGATATCATGATGAAATTTGGCAGGAACGTTACTACTATTACTCTATATGTGCTAAATAAAAATTAGCAAAATTGGATGAAGAACACGCCCACTTTTTAAAAAAAAAATTTTTTAAATTCAAATTTTAACAAAAAATTTAATATCTTTACTGTATATAAGTAAATTAAGTCAAAATTCAACTCCAGTAATGATATGATGCAACAAAATACAAAAATAAAAGAAAATTTCAAAATGGGCGTGGCTCCGCCCATTTTCATTTAGTTTGTCTAGAATACTTTTATTGCCATAAGTCGAACAAAAATTTACCAATCCTTCTCAAATTTGGTAGGAGCATAGATTCTACGACGGTAACTGTTCTCTGTGAAAATGGGCGAAATCGGTGGAAGCCACGCCCAGTTTTTATAGACAGTCCACCGTCTGTCCTTCCGCTCGGCCATTAACACAATAACTTGAGCAAAATCCGATATATCTTTACTAAACTTAGCCCACGTACTTACCTGAGCTCACTTTTTCTTGGTATAAAAAATGGGCGAAATCTGACCATAACCACGCCCACTTTATCGATATCGAAAATTACGAAAAATGAAAAAAATGCCATAATTCTATACCAAATACGAAAAAAGTGATGAAACATGGTAACTGGATTGGTTTATTGACGCAAAATATAACTTTGGAAAAAACTTTGTAAAATGGGTGTTACACCTACCATATTAAGTAGAAGAAAATGAAAAAGTTCTACAAGGCGAAATCAACAGCCCTTGGAATCTTGGCAGGAATACTGTTAGTGGCATTGCATGTATAAATAAATTAGCAGTACCCGACAGATGATTTTCTGGATCACCTGGTCCACATTTTGGTCGGTATCGCGAGAACGCCTTCACATATACATCTAAGGGCCACTCGCTTTTAAAACCCTCATTAATACCTTTAATTTGATATCCATATCGTACAAAAACATACCAGAGTCACCCCTGTCCCACCCTAATGGCGATATCTCGAAAAGGCGTCCACCTATAGACCTAATGCCCCCTCCCTCTTAAAATGCTCAGTAACACCTTTCGTTTGATACCCATATCGTACAAACATTCTAGAGTCACCCCTGGCCCACCCTAATGGCGATATCTCGAAAAGGCGTCCACCTATAGACCCAGTGTCCACTCCCTCTTAAAATGCTCAGTAACACCTTTCGTTTGATACCCATATCGTACAAACATTCTAGAGTCACCCCTGGCCCACCCTAATGGCGATATCTCGAAAAGGCGTCCACCTATAGACCTAATGCCCACTCCCTCTTAAAATGCTCAGTAACAGCTTTCGTTTGATACCCATATCGTACAAACATTCTAGAGTCACACCTGGCCCACCCTAATGGCGATATTTCGAAAAGGCGTCCACCTATAGAACTAAGGATTACTCCCTTTTAAAATACTCATTACCACCTTTCATTTGATACCCATATCGTACAAACACATTCTAGAGTCTCCCTGGCCCACCCTAATGGCGATAACTCGAAAAGGCGTTCACCTATAGACCTAATGTCCACTCCCTCTTAAAATGCTCAGTAACACCTTTCGTTTGATACCCATATCGTACAAACATTCTAGAGTCACCCCTGGCCCACCCTAATGGCGATATCTCGAAAAGGCGTCCACCTATAGACCTAATGTCCACTCCCTCTTAAAATGCTCAGTAACACCTTTCGTTTGATACCCATATCGTACAAACATTCTAGAGTCACCCCTGTCCCACCCTAATGGCGATATCTCGAAAAGGCGTCCACCTATAGACCTAATGCCCACTCCCTCTTAAAATGCTCAGTAACACCTTTCGTTTGATACCCATATCGTACAAACATTCTAGAGTCACACCTGGCCCACCCTAATGGCGATATCTCAAAAAGGCGTCCACCTATAGAACTAAGGATTACTCCATTTTAAAATACTCATTACCACCTTTCATTTGATACCCATATCGTACAAACACATTCTAGAGTCACCCTGGCCCACCCTAATGGCGATATCTCGAAAAGGCGTCCACCTATAGACCTAATGCCCACTCCCTCTTAAAATGCTCAGTAACACCTTTCTTTTGATACCCATACCGTACAAACATTCTAGAGTCACCCTTGGTCCAGCTTTATGGCGATATCTCGAAAAGGCGTCCACCTATAGAACTAAGGATTACTCCCTTTTAAAATACTCTTTACCACCTTTCATTTGATACCCATATCGTACAAACACATTCTAGAGTCACCCTGGCCCACCCTAATGGCGATATCTCGAAAAGGCGTCCACATATAGACCTAATGCCCACTCCCTCTTAAAATGCTCAGTAACACCTTTCGTTTGATACCCATATCGTACAAACATTCTAGAGTCACCCTTGGTCCACCTTTATGGCGATATATCGAAAAGGCGTCCACCTATAGAACTAAGGATTACTCCCTTTTAAAATACTCCTTACCACCTTTCACTTGATACCCATATCGTACAAACACATTCTAGAGTCACCCCTGACCCACCCTAATGGCGATATCTCGAAAAGGCGTCCACCTATAGACCTAATGCCCACTCCCTCTTAAAATGCTCAGTAACACCTTTCGCTTGATACCCATATCGTACAAACATTCTAGAGTCACCCCTGGCCCACCCTAATGGCGATATCTCGAAAGGGCGTCCACCTATAGACCTAATGCCCACTCCCTCTTAAAATGCTCAGTAACACATTTCGTTTGATGCACATATCGTACAAACACATTCTAGAGTCACCCCTGGCCCACCCTAATGACGATATCTCGAAAAGGCGTCCACCTATAGACCTCATGCCCACTCCCTCTTAAAATGCTCAGTAACACCTTTCGTTTGATACCCATACCGTACAAACATTCTAGAGTCACCCCTGGCCCACCCTAATGGCGATATCTCGAAAAGGCGTCCACCTATAGACCTAATGCCCACTCCCTCTTAAAATGCTCAGTAACACCTTTCATTTGATTCCCATATCGTACAAACACATTCTAGAGACACCCCTGGTCCACCTTTATGGCGATATCTCGAAACGGCGTCCACCTATGGAACTAAGGATCACTCCTTTTCAAAATACTCATTAACAGCTTTCATTTGATACCCATATCGTACAAACACATTATAGAATCATCCCTGGTCCACCTTAATGGGGACATCTCGAAAAGGCGTCCACCGATAGACCTAAGGCCCACTCCCTCTTAAAATGCTCAGTAACACCTTTCATTTGATACCCATATCGTACAAACAAATTCTAGAGTCAGCCCTGGTCTACCTTTATGGCGATATCCCTAAATGGCGTTCATCCATAGAACTATGGCCTACTCTCTCTTAAAATACTCTTTAATACCTTTCATTTGATACACATGTTATACAACCACATTCCAGGGTTACCCCAGATTGATTTTCCTTATTTTGTCTCCATAGCTCTCAACTGAGTATGTTATGTTCGGTTACACCCGAACTTAGCCTTCCTTACTTGTTCTTTTTTTTTTTGAATTTTGGCGTGATGATATTTTGGGGCGTTAAATTATTTTGCATAAAAAGGTAAATTTACATAAAAAATTATTTGGTTTTTTATTTGTTCCTAGAAACCAGGCAAGAATTTGGAATTTTGTAATAAATAGTAATTGTTAAGCTTAGCTGGAGTAGTGGGACGTCATTGTGTGATTTGTGGAGAGCGGGATGGTAGGTAGGTTGAACTGGCCGGTCCATGAGGACCTCACATAGACTGATTGAGTCCGTAGTGTTACCAGAAGTTTGTTTTAACGACAAAACTGAAAAACCCTATCAAAAACCAGGACCTATGTTATAAAATAACTCCGTCCTCTTGGCAAATACTAGAAGCTTCCTAGGACTTAAGCCACTTGCTGCTTCTAGATCTGACAGCTGTATCACTCCTAATAGCTGGAGTCTTAGCCTGGCAAGTGCAGGGCACGAGCACAGAACGTGCTCGATCGTTTCCTCCTCCAACCCGCACTTCCTACACCTGCTATCACTGACCAAGCCTAATTTAAAGGCATGTGACGCCAGAAGGCAGTGTCCAGTCAGAATACCCGTCATGAGCCTACAGTCCTCTCTTTTTAATGATAGAAGCAACTGTGTTAGTCTAAGGTTGTAAGACCTACACATAATTTTCGACACTTTACAGCCCCGCGCTTGAACCCACGCCTTTTCTGCTTGGTCGATCATGTCCACCTCTCGCCTTCGCTTAATCTCGCTCAATCTAATTGGGATGTCTACGGAGCAAGCTTCAAGGGATGCGCCCTTTTTAGCTAATTCGTCCGCTTTTTCATTCCCATCTATTCCCATATGCCCTGGGACCCAATATAGATGTATGCTTCTCCCTGTCCCGATTCTCTCCAGAGACTGCTTACACTCTAACACGCATTTAGATGCTGTGCTATGCGAGATTATTGCCTTAATTGCTGCTTGACTGTCAATATAAAAGTTAACACGGTTGCAGCTTAAGCTGTTCTCTTCCAGGGTTTCTACTGCTTTGGTTACGGCTAATATTTCCGCTTGGAAAACGCTACAGTAATCCGGCAGCCTGTAGGATCTGCTTAATTCCGGATCAGCGCAGTATACCGCAGACCCTACTCCTTCCACTATTTTGGAACCATCGGTGTACACATGTATCGCCTCGTCCGCCATTTGCGCACCCTTGCGCCAACCGTCCAACTCTATTGTGGCCTTAAGATCTCCCTCAAAGTGCAGGTAGGGAATCATGTAGTCTGTTCGTCTTGTGACTGAGGACGCTATACTACTATGGCCATATGGTCGGCGCTCAAGCTGCCCCGAAGCACCGAGCCTGGTTGCGGTCGTTAATGCTTTGTTCTTTGCTACCAGGTCTACAGGTGGAATGTGCAGAATGGCATACAGTGCAGCCGTCGGGGTTGTTTTCAGGGCTCCCGTAATGCAAAGCATCGATAGTCTGCATACCCCCTCTAATTTTTTGAGGTATGTTGTTTTTTGTGTGGCTTTCCACCAAACAAGAACTCCATAGTATAGAATAGGGCTTACAATCGCTGTAAAAACCCAATGAGAAAGAGAGGGCGATAGGCCCCACGTACACCCCAGCATTCTTTTACATGCATAGAGTGCCGTTGAGGCCTTCTTGACCCTCTCCTCCACGTTGAGCTTCCATGACAGCTTACTGTTTAGGATGATTCCTAGATATTTTGTGCAAGGTTTCTCCTGTAAGGTCACCGCTCCTAACTTAGGCCTGGTCCAATTTGGGACCTTGTACCTCTTTGTAAACAAGACCATATCCGTCTTCTCCGCATTGACTTTCAGCCCGACATTAGATGCCCAGGTATGAATATCCCGAAGCGCCCGATCCATCAAAGAACTAATCGTTGGAAGGCATTTTCCACTTATGACAATTGCAACGTCATCTGCGTAAGCCGTAAGTTTTACGGGTCCCTCATCGAATTGCCTGAGCAGTTGGTTGATGACCAGTGTCCACAGCAGAGGTGATAGCACCCCTCCCTGCGGCGTGCCCCGGTCCACTGATTTCGTGGCCTCGTACAATCCCCATTGTGATGTAATCTTTCTGCAATTTAACATGCAGCCGATCCATCTGATTAAGGCAGGATGTACTTTAATGTAATTAAGACCATCCATAATCGCCCATGTTGCAACATTATTGAAAGCCCCGGCAATGTCCAAGAAGACTCCTAGAGCATACTCCTTATATTCCAGGGATTTCTCTATGCTTATTACCACCCTATGCAATGCGGTGTCTACCGACTTGCCTTTGGTGTACGCATGCTGTGTTGTGGAGAGCAGCTTTCCATCCACGTTGGACTTTATGTACACATCTATCAGCCTCTCAAAGGTTTTGAGCAGAAATGATGTTAAGCTAATGGGTCTATAGTCTTTGGGATACACGTGACCGATCTTCCCCGCCTTTGGTAGAAAAGCTACACGAGCAGTTCTCCAAGAGTGCGGAACATGATTCAGTCTTATGCACCCATCGAATATTATTTTAAGCCATTCCACGACCGCCCTGCTTGAGAATTGTAGCATGGCCGGGAATATACCATCTGGGCCCGGCGATTTAAACTTAGAAAACGTCTTCACTGCCCACTCGATCTTGGTATCGGTCACCAAGCCCGGCACCACTAGCTCCGTGATCGAAGTGTGAGTGATGTCTGCTGGTTCTTCTAAACCGTCTCCCGATGGGAAATGTGTATCGAGAAGCACCTCAAGGGATTCCTCACTATCACGTGACCATTCCCCGTTCTCTTTCTTTATTAGTCCCTGGACTATGTTTCCCTTTGCTAGGACTTTTTTCAACCGTGTTGTTTCACTGGAGCACTCTATGTCCGTACAGAAACTTTTCCATGAGTTTCTCTTCGCCCTGGTAATTTCACGCTTGTAGATCCTCAGTAGATCCCTGTACTCGTCCCGACACGCTTCGCTTTCCGCGGTCTTTGCGAGTTTAAACATTTCTTTTACCTGTCTTCTTAGAAGACTCAGCTCATTGCTCCACCATGGCGGCTTTGCTTTTCCTCTGAATCTTCTTAGAGGGCAAGCTTTGTTATACGCAGTCATAAGCGTCCTTGTTAGGAATTCATTCGACTCCTCCAGTTCCTCTACATTAGCAACCTCTTTGGGTTGTCCCAGTTTCGTTTCTACATGTTTCTGGAATTTAGTCCAATTCGTTGCCCTAGGGTTTCTAAAGGTTCCTCCCTTCTCTACCCTCTTTAGTGGGATGCTGAAGCTTATATACGCATGGTCGGAGAAGGATGGTCTATCGAGAACCATCCAATCATACCTTGATATATCACGCTCGGAGCTCAATGTAATATCCAGAACATTGCTGGATGTTGGACCAATGTATGTAGGAACATTTCCCCTGTTGGCTATCTGCAAATTGGTTTGCAGGATGTAACAAAATAGAGATTCGCCTCTCTCGTTCGTATCTGCTCCTCCCCACGCATTGTGGTGCGCATTTGCATCTGCGCCTATGACCAACCGCCCTTTGCGCCCTTCCTCCTGTACTAGCCTTTTGCACTCCATCAGTGGAACCTCCGCAGCATGGGCCATGTAGCAGGACGCCAGGATAAATGCCTGCTTATTCTTTTGCTCAACGGCCACCGCTACGAGATCCTCGGTGGTGTAATTAGGCAGCATATATGAATGCAGCTGTTTCCTTACCATTACTACAGCTCGCACCCGTCCTTCCGTTTGTGCGTAGTAAACGCCAAACCCGCGCGCGCTAAGTCCAGAAACCTTTCCTCCCGATGAGAGCCACGGCTCCTGGATCAGCGCCACGTCAAACGAACCCTCCTCAAGGGTTAGGAGGAGTTCGCTCGACGCCACTTTACTGTGTTGGAGGTTTATCTGTAGGACTCGCAGCACCATTGGGCTGTTTGTCCCCCTCCAGCACCTTCGTCTTGACGTCGTCGTCCTCCTCTTGCCCTTTTGGTTTAGAGTATTCGAGGCCCCCTTCAGCCCCTCGTGAATGTTGTGCCGTGTGTTCCTCTGTGCGAGTCACAGCACCATTTAGCGGTTGGTCCTCTTCTAGCACGTTCGTGGTGACGTCGGGGACCTCCACCTGTCTTTTTTCCCTTAGGCTTCTGAGGTCCTTTTCGACTTCGCCCACTTCCAGCGTATTAGGATTTTTATCCTCGGGACTTCTTTTCCTGAGTCGCATGTAAATTTTGCCAGTGACAAAGGACATTTTGCCAAGCTGCGTGTACAGAATATCCTCCGCCTGCTTGTTTATTTGGAAGATGTAGAACTGACCATCCTCGGTAGGCCGAGATACAGTAAGTACCTTCCAATCCTGTGTCGGTATGTTCGGATTCTGATTCTGCAGAAGTCGCAGTGTATCCTCCGACTTCATCACGCATGGTATCCATACCTTAACTTTTGGTACCGTGGGGATTTGCGCTTTATCCACCACCTCAAACCGCGCGTTCGTGCCTTGCCTTTGGAGGTTTGGAACGACTTCCTCCAGCCACCGCAAGCTCGCGATGTTGTCGCACGCTATCATCTTCACACCATTATACCATCCCCCCGAATCAAAGGTTGGAAGGGGCTTACTTGGTTGTTCCCGCATCATCTTAAGCATTAAGCTAATAAGCTCCCTTTCCACAGATCTCCACCTTTCAGTAGTCATTTGTCCGAACGGACTGCTACGATCAACCAGCGCCACAGTCAGTGACTGCTTTGCCACATCACTCATCTTCTCGGGAAAAGCAGGAGTCTTAGTGTTATCTCCCTTTAGAACCTCCGAGAACACCGGAGTCTTCGCGTTAACTCCCTTTAGCGCCTCCGAGAAAGCCGGAGTCTTAGCGTTATCTCCCTTTGGCTTATCTCCTACTTTCGTAGTTGGAACTTCCCTCTGACTGGCAGCTTTCGAGGTAGTTGCTACCTCGCTATTGGAACCCATCTGTCTTACAGCTTTGGGCCTACTTGTCTTGTCTATGCGACTGCCCTGCCTCGCGGCTCTAGGACTGGGTCCTTTCTGCCTCTTGAAAGCAGGCTTGTCGCCTTCTGCCGAACGTTGCCTCTTCATTCTGCCATTCGACGCTTCTTCCTCCTCGTACCGGTTGCAGAACCGAGGGTTTCTCGCAGCAAACCTTTTGAACTGCCTTCGACCTACTTCTACCGCTTCATGGGCCCATTCCAAGCGTTCGATCTCCACTTCTGTTGGGTCGACCACTGCTCCCAAGCGTTGTACAATTCTTAGTGCTGCACGGTACTGCGAGAGAGCTCTTTTACTTCCTCTGCTCCGTACCCTTCTCCACTCTTCTACTCCGTTTTCATTTGTGTGCTTCTCCAACACGGAGTTCATTGAATCAGCACTACTCTCGCTCCCCGAGTCCGACGCATCGCTTAATTCGTATTTGTCGTCCTTGGATTGCGACTCAGTCCTCCTCTTTACATCCTCCTTATTAATTCAGGTAATGAGTTGTTCATCTTGGTCGTACGACCACCTGCCCGACAAGGCGGGCTCAGCGGTCCAGTATTATATACGGGGAAAGAACCGTCCGCCACAGCAGCGCCCCTTACTGCGGTAAGGCCATAAATACTTCCCGAGATGGCCCGGTATCGGGAAGGCTCCGTTCGAATACAGCCGAATTTATCCCCTGGCTGCAAATCGTCCAATAGGCACGGTCCGCATAACACCCTGGATTAGGGGGTTGGCAGTTCTTGGTCACCGACATCCCGCCGCCCTCCTATGAGGCGAAACGGCGTAGATGTCAGTCCTAAACAGCTCCGCCTCATAGTCGGGCGCTATGGAGTTCGGCTAAGCCCTCACACCAACGACAAGGTGCCTACCCTAGTGAGGGAGAGCGGGATGCTTTTTAAAAAATATATTATTAAAATAAATTGTGCCAAACATTTGACTTGGGCTTCGAAATGTTAGAATCATTTCAAACAAAACAAATTTTTAATGAAACATTCCCCACCTCTTTACAACCTCGCGAATTAGAAAGGATAGAAACTTGAATGAAATATAGCCAATTATGATCTGATTTGTCGTCATACCTTGAATAATGAATGCTTTGTTGTTGTTGTTTTCCCCTTAAAAACGATTCCCGAAGCCTTAAGGAGTATTACCGAATATTAAGAATCTGACTGCATCTAGAATATTTTTTGCTCTTTCGAACCTTCCGGTCCATGAATTATGATCACTTCTTAAGGCAGCCATGCATACCGGCGAAATATTTCAACCCCCTCAGACGAATGCTTCAGGGAAACAACATGATTATGGAAAATACCGTCTAGAGCTGATATGGTCCATGGACTGATAAAAAAAGGTGAATGGGGAATGGGGTCGTGAAAAAGTGGAACGTTCTTTTGACCCTGAAAGAAGATGTTTGATAGGTTCATAAGATGGATTGATGTATCAGATTTTTGGAGAAGCAGTCATGCTTTCTTCCTGCCAAAAGGCAATAAAGATCAGACATCTAAATTCTAAAGAAAATAGTCATATTTTGTGCTCAAAACCCTTTAGAGTCTGAAAGACGCGCATATGAAGTGAAACATGGCATTAAAAGAGCACGCTGAAGGCAAGTAAGAACACATCTCAAACCATAAAAAATAAATGTATGGCGCGGTAACCTCCGAAGATATTTTAGGCCGAGCTTATCTTCCAATTTGCATCGTGCTCCTTTGTTTAATTTTTCCTAAAAATTGGCGGGACAGAAAATACTTATTTTATGCCGACTCCGAACGGCAGCTGCAAGGCAAATGAGTTTTCACTGAGACCTTTCCATAGCAGAAATACACTCGGAGTGCTAGCCAAACACTGCAGAGGGGCGACCCCGCCTAGGAAAATTTTATTCTAATTGAATAAACTTATTTCTGAAATTTTTTATATTGCTTTTCCCAGAGCGTGAACCCAGGATCTTCGGTGTGGTAGGCGGAGCACGTTACCATCACAACACGGCGGCCGCGAGTTTGTCAGAACTTTATATTATGTCTCAAAATGCACGATTGTGGACGGTGTTATGTTAACCGAAGCACATACATATATATCAACTTGAGAAGTTGGATCTGGTGTGAATTAAATTGAATTTAGATTGCTTCGCATAATAAGGGCAATCGAATTTACTAAGCATAAATAGACTGCAAGGTGGGGCACGATCACCCCTTTCATCAAAGCTGGCCATAAATGAGCTGCTCAGATGGTTAGTTCTTTTACGGATGTCGTGCTTTAGGAGATGTATGCCTAGCAATCAAACGTCGGGGTTGAACGCCAACCCAAGAATCTTGTCATCTTTACGAGGAAGTATAAGGTGCCGAACTGGACTAGGCCTAGCTAAAATTGTTATAGAGAGCAAAAATAAAATCAATTTATATTTGAGAGCTAGTAGAACTTGTGTGCCCCGTCTATGCATTGAAACGAGTTGTTTGGTGCCCTTGTGGCCTATCGCCCTCCATTCCAGACATACCTACCCATACATCCAGCTGCCAAGAGCGTAATGTTAACACATGCAATAAGACTTAATGCCTTTGGGCACCATGCGTTTAGTTTATACCGACTTAGAAGTAAAGCGTCTTGTAACATTGGGCATGAAGAGAACAAGATGAAATACTTACTGCCACAGAAGAAAGAATCTTCGCATTCGCGCCTTGGCGGCCACGTCACTGTTGACGGATATGAGATCGTGACAGTGGAAGATTTCGTCTATCTGGGAACCAGCATTAACAGCTTCGAAATCAAATGGAAAATAACTCTTGCCAACAAGTGGTACTTTGGGAGAGTAGTCAACTGAAAAGTAGAGTCCTCCCTCGACGAGCAAAAATCATGCTATACAAGTCGATAATATCTGCCCTAATGCATGGCTAGCTATCATGGATGGTGCCGAATGAAGATGAGATGGCTCTTGAGTGTTCGAGAGAGAAAAGTTCCCCGGAAGATTTATGGTCCTGTCCATGATGCCAAGTATGGTATACAGCAAAGCTACATAGTTCTACAAATGGAATCACTAATAAATTCATTTATATTTCTTTTATAGTTTTGCATGCAGTCATGCTTCTCCCTAATATAAATTTAATACTTTTTTGTTAAATTTTTGCAAAACTAAGAAATTTGCTGAAACTTAAGCATACCACCCAAATATGGCGCGTGCCATTGCGATAAGCAAATCAGCTTTTTTATGGCAAAATATTGTCAACGCCCTGGAATAGTTTTTTTAATACGGTGTCTACACATTAGGGTGGGACAAAATAAATCTCGAAGTAAAACCTGTTGGTAGTCACCACTTAAAATATACACACTAGGAATGAGCTCGTAATGCTGATGTAAATGGCATACTTATTACAGTTTCCAATTTCACTCTAGACTTACATTAAAAATTATTAAGTGCTTTCA
This sequence comes from Eurosta solidaginis, assembly GCF_040869045.1. Lineage (NCBI taxonomy): Eukaryota > Metazoa > Arthropoda > Insecta > Diptera > Tephritidae > Eurosta > Eurosta solidaginis. The sequence continues at coordinate 17,683,379 of NC_090320.1, forward strand.
CTAAAAGCAGTCAACTCTTTCCCTGTATATACAGCCCTAGCAGCAGATTAAGTGTAACCAGCAAAAATAAAATTTTACAGAAGAAGGAATTTCAAGGTGCCCGGTGCCATGGGACAAAATTCTAAAAAAAAACTAATGAAGTTCGATATGTAAACATTCATTATCGACTAGTGACTAGCTTGTTATCGCCAACGATTTTATAATGAAGCTTTAACGGTATCTATATTAAAATAAACCGTCGAGGTTAATAGATCGACGACAAGTCGATAAAAAAATTAATAAACTCCTATAACAAATAGTTGACTTTTTGGTTAAAAATCGATAGCTTTTAGATAACAAATCGGTAACCTTTTGATTAAAACCGATAACTTTTAGATAACAAATCGAAAACTTTTTGATCAAAAATCTACAACTTTTTGATACCATATCGATAACTTGTTTATAATATATCGATAACTTTTTGATAAATTATTGGTAACTTTTCGATAGTAAAACACAGTGACAAGCTTTTCGATAACAAATCGTTATCGTAAATAAACCGAATCTAGTCGATTGCGGCCAACGTGGTGTGGTGGTAGCGTGCTCCGCCTACCACACCTTATGCCCTGGGTTCACACCCCGGGCAAAGCAACATCAAAATTTTAGAAATAAGTTTTTTCAATTAGAAGTAAATGTTTCTAAGCGGTTTCGCCCCGCGGCAGTGTTTGGCAAGCGCTCCGGGTGTATTTCTGCCATGAAAAGCTCTCAGTGAGAACTCATCTGCCTTGCAGATCCCGTTCGGCCAATTTGTAGGGAAAATCAAGAGGAGCACGACGCAAATTCGAAGAGAAGCTCAGCCTTAGATCTTTTCGGAGGTTATAGCGCCTTACATTTTTTTGTTTTTTTATTTTTATTTTAGCCAAAAAAAAATCGACATCGCATCGGTAACTTTAGTAATCAAAACCAAATTTTTGACATAAGATGTGTAAATTTAACCGGAAACTTCAGCTCGTAAATTTGCGCTTTTATAGAAAGCAATACTGTTAAAGCAAGTATGGCTCCTGTTTATTTTTCCATCTTTCTGTTCCTAATTTTTTCTTTTCATTCTTTTTGCTTTTCTTTCCTTTACTTTCCTTTCTTTTCCTTTACTTTTATTTCCTTTCTTTGCCTTGCTTTACTTGTTTTGATCTGTCTTGCCTTGCCTTGCCTTTATTTGCCGTCTGATTTCGCTCGTATAAACTCTACCATGAACATTGTTCTTACTTCCACTTACTTTCTGTATTACTATCTACAGCATACGAATACTACGCACTACGCGTAGCTTACATGTTCTGCGGACCCCACACAGTATACCAATACCATACACCACGCCTACGCTTACACATTGCGTTCATTAAACAAAAGTCGCTACTTTCTTGAAGCTTACTTATCGTCAAAGTAAAACTGAATGGGGTATAGAGCTGTGAAGGTACAAATATTGATGCCAAAATCGACAGAGCGATCTATTATTAAAAACATAACATGAGAGTATTCCTATCGAAAAAGACTGTGAATATGTGTGTATTGTAGACGTGTAGCTACCAGCTTTTCCATGCAAGAGAATAAAACCTCGTTTTTTATTTTGGTCCACCTTAATGTACATACATATGTCATGTGGGGTAACTGTAGTGTCCCATATTGTTTTTTGTTATTTTATGTCTACGCAAAAAGTGTCAACAACTCGTTGAGTAGCCATAAATTTCGTGTTTATTTGGCAATGAAAGGTAATTAAAAATATGTACAATAATAAAAAATAAATTAAAAAAACAAGGAAAAAACCTAAAGTATAATAAGTTAAGTAGCATAGCGTGACTGATTGAATTTTCAAATTTCTTTTTTTTATTAAATTTATTTCAGACACTGAGTTTGCTGCACGCCAGCACCAAGTTTTTAAAGTGGGGTTGAAACAAAAGCAAAAGCATTGGCACACATGCGCAGACATTAAAATTAAATAAAAAATAAAACAAACTTTGGCATGCGCATATTTTGAGGATCTTATGAAAACACCGCCCAACATCCCGTGTCTATGTTGAAAAATTGTGCACTTTTCAAAGGGCAAAAAGCAATAGCTTTCTCTCAACCCTTTTTGTAGGACTCTTAGGTTTAGAAACATATTCACATGAAGGGACACCTTTCCTTCTGATGACAGGCATGGCTTGTGGCGCAGCGAAACTTCAAACGAACCCTCTTCAGGGGCTAGGTGGAGTTCGCTTGACGCCTTTTTACTGTGTTTGTGTTATTTGTAAGACTCGCAGTGCAATTGGGCTGATTGTTGCCCTTCAGCACCTGCTACGTGAAGTCTACGTCTCCGTTTGCTGAAGGCTTTTAAGATCCTCTTCCGTCTCGCCCTCACATTGCGTACTACGATGTTCATCCCGGAACTGCTCTGTGTTAATTTAGTACTTTCCAATCCTGCCTCGGTATATTCGGATTCCTCCGACTTTGTCATGCATGGCATCCATATCTTGTTTCTTGGTATAGTAGGGAACACCTTAATCAGGACGCTCAGTTGGAGCTTTGGAACAAAGTCGATAGCAATACATTCGTGAAGGGTATTAAATTATTAGCGCGTCAACATTAAGGGCGGCAACAATCATTGCGAATAAGACTAAGGCGCTAACTGCATAAATAAATAAATAACATTTACAAAACGTAACTACCCAAAAAAGCAAAAAAACTAAAACACAGCAAACTACACGTTTAAAACAGAAACAAAAAAATGTTTGGTTTCCAGCAAGTTTGGCTACTTTACAAAGTGCCGTTGACTCAGGCCGTCATAGACGAAGCATTAATCAAGTTCTCTTCGCCGAGTGGTCGCTCATTATACCTTTCATGAACAAGAAATGGTATATTAACTTTGGTCCGATGTTTGTAACGTTGAGAAATATAGAAGATATACTCACCATTAATCATACCGAATTGATCAGGGCGACGAACTGAGTTGATATAGCCATGTCCGTCTGTCCGTCCGTCCGTCTGTTTGTTTGAACGCAAACTAGTCCCTCAAATTTTGAGATATCTCAATGAAATTTGGTACAATGATGTATTCTTGTGTTATATTAGACATTTCTCGGATCCGGTAGGATCGGACCACTATAACATATATCTCCCATTCATCCGATCGTTCAGATAAGACGATTTTGGTCATTCCTGCCGCAATTTAGAAAGTATAAACGTGAAACTCGGTGATATATATTTTAATATATCACAGAAGATATCCTGAAAAAATCACTTTGATCGGAACTATATATAGTTATATCCCATACAACCGATCGTTCAGATAGTAAGATTTTTGGCCATTTCTCCCTTAATTTGGAAAGTATAAACGTGAAACTCGGTGATATATATTTTAATATATCATAGAAAATTTTCTGAAAAAAACACTTTGATCGGAGCTATATATAGTATATATCCCATACAACCGATCATTCAGATAGAAAGATTTTTGGCCATTTCTCCCTTAGTTTCCAATATAAAAACTTGAAACTTGGTGATATTTATTCTAATATATCATAGAAGATTTCCTGAAAAAATCACTTTGATCGGAGCTATATGTATATAGTATATACCTATCCCATACAACCGATCGTTCAGATAGAAAGATTTTTGGTCATTTCTCCCTTAGTTTCCAATATAAAACTGTAAAACTTGGTGATACATATTCCAATATATTATAGATTTCCTGTAAAAATCATATCGATCGGAGCTATATATAATATATATCCCATACAACCGATCGTTCATATAAGGGGGTTTTTGACATTTTTTGTTTTATATTTATCTTAAAAATCGTTTAGGTATGTACATCTGTTCACTATATATTTCTTATCTTATACATCCGATTATTTGGAGATTACGAACGGGAAAATATTATTGTTCAGCCCCATTTATGAAAGGTATGAAGTCTTCGGCACAGCCCTTCCTTACTTGTTTTTTTTTTTTTCAAATGCTTGTACGTGTCTTTTCGTTGTTGTTATTTTTCACTATATACATTACTCTGCGCATTTAAATGATCTGTCATTTAAATGCTTGCAATTAGTATGTAATTGAAACTTACAGTTAAGTCAAATGCTTAGCAATCAACTACATTGTATGGGTGCATGCGCCATATGTACAGACGTACGTACAACCAATTGGGACACGTTCACAATTCCAAAAAATTAAAAAAATTTCAAAAAAAAAAAAGCACGTTCAAACAGCTGGTAAATCACCTCACTCATTTGCAATATTTCTAAGTGCACTTGGCGTGCCTGTTCAACTGGTTTTTAGCTTTTTTACGAGCACCCGTTGAGTGAGTGCTCTTAGTTGACGTAACGCAAATGAACAATTGTAAATTAAAGACTTAAGCAACGAACTTGCTCATGGCTAATGGCCGCTAGTATATTCAACTTAGATTTTCATCAACTTTTGACACTTTGACACTGACATTAGTAATTTTTTGTGGTGGTGTAATTTTACACAATGTCTTTCACCAAACATTTATTTCTGGTTAGCGTAACGGTATTATTTTTTAAGTTGAAATTCGCTTTGACATTTGCTGACAGTTATATTTGGATTACACAATTTAATTGGAAAGAGTAAAGTATGTGTGTTTTTATGGAAGGTTATTAAAGTTAAGGTCGTAAAGTTGAGAAAGAGAATTCAAAATATGAAATTATGAAAGAAGTTTTATAAGACTACTTTTATATAATGACAGCAGCAGAAAATATTCCTTAAGTGAAAGAATTTCAGCAGAGAAAATTTGAGACAGTCACGCCAAGCCATAGTTGTGCACTGCAGCTCTAATGACTACCTCCGAACTGGTGCTAATCAGAGTGAATGACTTTCAAGTAATTGTTTGCGTAAACTGAATGCAATATTCCAAAAATATCCACATGTCTTCTACATATCATAACTCGCACTTTACCAGAGGTTATTTATTTGTTTATTTTGAATTTCCATCGGGGTTTGAAATGGGTTGCCGGTTTCAAGGCTTTTATAGTTCGAAAAGTTATGCAAAAACCTAAAAGTATACAAATATTTGATGCTTATGTCATCTCCCTGCAGACGGTGGTGAGGTTACAGCATTTCATTGCACTGCCAATGTGAGCATTGCAATTCTCGATCGGTTCATATCCTTGCACTTTAAGGTTCATATTCGCATTTCAGCATCTGCGGCCTCATTGAAGGTAGGCGAGCACTGCTTGGAGGTGCATTTAGTACAAAAGGATCTAAGTTTGGCCCCATCACACCAGGTTTGGTACTGGTGCTCATTTCGTCGCTCTAGTGGCACTGTTGGCAGCAGGAATTCGCTGCTCTTCCGTAAACCTATTTCACCACACATTATTCACCACATTTTCTAGCTGAATTTTGTGACTTTATTTTTAGCAGCTATCATCTGAAGCTCCTTACTTTCACGCCATTTGTCCTCACCTTTAGTTTTTTCTAAATATTTATATCTCATCCCTCTTTTCTCCACGGTAACGCTCTCAGCTCCAATACACCGCATGTTGCCGCATACGTATGGGATATTTTCTTAAGGCAAGGAATTTCCTTTCCGAGAGAGTACCTGCGTCCTCTTCGTACTAGTTATGTTTTCATACTCTCCGAAATACGGTAAAGCCCGCAAGGTCGGTATGTTTTTAGTGCTAAGCATGGTCACAACGCGCAGTTACATCGTCAGGTGGAACATTGTTCTCCGTGAGCATATACGCTAGTCAAGTGGGTACATCATCAGCTAGAATTATGTGGAAAACTTGTATATTGTCAATGCACGAACTTGCTTTGCTGCAGAGAGTTGTCCATATATGATGCAATTAAGGTGGTAGAGGTAGAGGGCTTGAAAGTGAAGGCAGGAGTGAGAGTGTGTATGAAAAAAAAATTTGTTTCGGAATGTCTTCGTAATTTTAGGAAGGAGGTAACCAATATTTGACATTTAGATTCCATGTATGAGGTGATTTGGGTGACGGAGGTAGAGGGAGTGCAGCGAATAAAAACTCAAAGGCTTCGCTGGCTAGGTTCTGTTATGCCAATGGACGAAGACGCTCCGGCGGGGAAAGTATTTCAGCCGACACCGAAGTTTGTGAGAAAAGGAAAGGAGGGGTGCAGAGCTCTTCCGAGTTGGCGTGTGGAGGAGGACTTGACATCCTTTGGTGCTAATAATTGGCGCCAGTTATTGCGGAACAGTAATAGCTTGTGTGACTTGTTAGAAACGGCCAAAACCGCTTAGGCGATGGAGCACCATTTGAAATGATGATGATGATGATGATGATGATGATTTTGATCAAAACACGGTTAAGCGTGGTATATTTTGTAAAGTCATATATTTTTATGTGACCATACTTCCTTTGTAGATGTGTTACTCAAAGCTCCTTCTTGCCCATTATAGGAATAAAGTTATCAATAATGGTACTGATGACATGATAGATGTAGCGGTCGTATGTTTTTTAGGGTATTCTAAAATGAATCCTGGATCGTGGAGAGCAGCTCATTCATAACAGTGAACGGCAGTTCTTGGTGGTTATATTTCTTTCCTACTTCAAAACCAGTCGCTTTTTGTGGGCGCTAAAGCAATTTTTAATAGGAAAGATTTTCTTTATTTGTGCCCGTTCATTGTAGTAATGAAGGCATATCTTTCCTGGGTGTCGCTGTTATCCTTAAAAAGACACAACTCATAGTCCTTTCAACTTTTACCATGGTAGTCATCAAGAAAGTGAGTTCCCATCCTAAGAATGTGCTGATCCGATCAAATTAATGATATCAGCTCTTTTGTGGCAGATCTCAAGACAGTATCCAGCTAGTAGCCATCGGAATAGTTCCTGCCATAACATCGAAATAGTAAAAGACTTCCTTTATTCGGAACCAGCATTAACACTAACAACAACATCAGCTATGAAATCCTGCAAAGAATAACTCTTGCCAATGTTACTTTGGACTAGGTAGGCAATTTAAAAGTAAAGTCCTCTCGGCAAACAAAAATCATGCTCTACAGGTCACTTATCGTACCCGTCCTGCTATATGGTGCAGAAGCATGGGCCATGACAACATCAGATGCAGTGGCTCTGGGAGTTTTCGGGAGAAAAGTTCTTCGATTTATAGACCTCTACGCGTCGGCGATGGCGAGTACCGAAGAAGATTTAATGATGAGCTTTACGCAGACATTAACATAGTCTAGCGAATTAAAACACAGCGGCTACACTGGCTAGGCCATGTTATGCGAATGAGAGACGACGCTCCGACTAAGCAAGTTTTTCTATCGGACCCCGCCTATGGGAGCTGAGAAAGCCTACAGCTAGCCTATTTGTCACTCTCCATACAAACGCATGCAATCTACCTATCTGTTAGCGCACGATGCTGCATCAAAATTCTTATCTGTTCGGGCTTTTACACTCGCCTGAATTAGCTACGTACTATATTCTCAAATTCTTGCCCGATAAACAGGCATCTCCTATTTATCTTATACTCATATCTATAATTGCTGTTGATTTCTTAGCGCTCACGTCATGACGATAACTTTATTTATCTTGTGCTTGTAACGGGATTTGTTTTCTAGTAGTGGTATATGATTTGTTATTGTCAAAAGCTTTAAAAGATCTCATATTTTTAAAGCTTTTTCTAAATTGCAGATTTTAATGCCTTGTTGACTACTTTATGCCAAATGGTCAACATACTAGGAAATATTAAATAAATTTCAAAACGCCAGTGGCGCGTGCGCAAATAAAGTAGCTTTAAAAAATTATAAAAAATAACTTAATTTTAAGCTAATGAGGTTTACAGCAATTTATTATAAAAATATTTCATAGCTTACTTAAATGTGTCTATATGTTAGTTTATTTATATCGTCCATATATTTTCTAATTGTTTGACACCCGACACCTCAACAGGATTTGACAGTTAGGCAGTCAGTATTCCACGCCTAAATTTTTTTGCACTAACACACATACCTATATACACATGCACAAGCAGTAATTACTTCGGTGCTATATACACTTTTTTGCTGCTTTAGGTGCCACTTTTTTATTGTGCAAAAGAATGCATGAATGTAGAAGTGCCAATCACCTCCGGTTGTGTTGTGCCCTGTAGTTGTAGAGCAGCTATTTTTATCTTAATAAATAAGAATAAAATAAAACGACCCAGTAAGAAATTAGTTGAGAAGCAGACTTTGCACTTTTTCCATTTGTGTATAAAAATATAAATTGTTTAAAAATTCGAAAATAAATTTTGTGGGGTTTTCAACAAAATTTTGAGCTGTAAAAAAACTAAAATATATATATATTTGTTAATTTTTCCCTTTTTTGAACTTGTTTACTGCTAAAGTAAATATAAAATAACAAGAATTAAGAAGTAAATGCTATACCTTATATTAAGCTCATAAAAGTAATAAAATAATGCATCGCTATAAATCCAATGATCAAGTTCTGTTGAACGCGCCAAAAAATATTCTTCACAATTTGGATTTAAAAACATAGATTATGTATGTATATACCAAATTGTGTATACAAAAAAATAGCATCAAAAAGGCAAAAGTAGAATATACCCGCGGTAGGTATGATTGAATAGAGGTATCTGCCCCAACACCGGTATGATTGTAGGTGAACTTGAGTTGAGAGCTCAGCTCCCGAAAAGCTAGCTGTTGAAAAAGTGAAATTCAGGCACGTGTCCGAATAGCAATTGCCGTGTGCAGATTTTAGTAATTTTTCTTTAATATCAGCCTGTATAAAGCAATATGCGCCTGTCTCGCTTATAAGATACAAAAAAATGTATGTTAAATATATTTAAAAAATTTTTTCTGATATATGTATTAGTAATATGTGACCTGGAATCATGAAACGACCCTATTGTGCGAAAACAAGTTTTCGAGAAAAACGCAATTAAAGTTTTTGTTTAGCTTGACTCTGTGTAGTGGCCAGCCGTTGTAAACGAATTTTGTAATTAAAATTTAAGTCACTTCCCGATAAGCTACAGGCTTGAAACTTGGAATATAGTTCAGAGCCCGATGACAATGCAATAATAAGAAAAAAATCTCCGACGGATGGCGCATGGATAGAAATATTTCAAAAAATCGTATTTGGGGTCCAATTTGGATTTAAATGCGATTTGGGAAAAAACTAAGAAAGATAGAAAACTGCGATTTGTTCCATTGGAAAGATCGTTAATTTCCTATAAGAATGACTCAAAAAGTGAACAACGGTATTTTCGCACAATAGGGTCGTTTCATAATTGCAGTTCACATATAAAGAAAAAAATAAAATAAAATAAAATAAAATAAAATAAAATAATTACATAAAAGTATATTTTCTAAAAAAAATTAGAAACCGTGTCACAATTACTTTTTAAATTTTTGTAATTTTTCTTTTGAAACATACTTTTTGTGTCTTTACGTTTTATGAAACTCAAAAGTCTTTCCTAATTTTTTTTCCTAAAAAGCAAATTTTTCAAAAAAAAAAACTTGAAAACTTTTTTCTTAGAGGTACTTTTTTATGAAATATAAAATTAAAGATTTTTTGCAAAAATACAAGTAATCAATAAAAATGTTATAAACTCAGTTCTATAATAAACAAATACTAAAAAAAATTTGTAAAATTTTGTTGAAAACTTTTAAAAAGGAATTTTTCGTTTTTTTTTAGCGTAAATATTTTTGAAACTTCTTTCTTAAATTAAGATAAAGAATTTCTTTTTTTTTAGAAAAAAATTTCACATTAAAAATTATTTTCAGAACTATATATTTTCTTAACTACAATTAAACTAAAAACACTGTCCATATTTTTTTTTAAGGAAGAAGAAATTGATTTTAATGAAAATTATTTTCTAAAGAAAATAATTCTAAGAGCTAGTTTCGAAAATGCAAATAACCCAAAGAAATTTTTAAAAACCTATTTTGTAGTTAATACATGAATTAAATTTTAAAATTATTCTCTAAAATATTTCGAATTTTTTTTTAAATTTATAAATTTTTTTAACCGTTTTATAAATTAAAAGTTAATTTTGGCACCGTTTTTTCAAAGAAATTAGAACTTAGAAAACAGTTTTGGGAGCAGGTAAACTTAAGAACTCAAAATTTAAATGCTTTTTGGTTTCTGCAAATATAATTTTTAAAATACCCAAAATTGGTTTTCCAATAAAGTTAATTGAAAAGTGTTTTTTTTTTATTTTAATATAAGAACTGTTTTCTGAAACCAAGTATTTTTAAACGCATACTCGAAAATACAAATGAAAAAGACATTTTTAATATCAGTTTTAAAATTTTTTATATATACATTAATTAAATATTTAAAAAACTTTTTTTTAGTATAACAATTTTTTTTTAACTTTTTCCTTTTATCTTTTTTTTTATTTTTTTCATTGAGTCAACAGAAGGTTTTGTTAAGGTTTTCTAAAAAAAAAGAAGTTAACAAATTTTTCAAAAAAAAAAAATTAAAAAAATTTGCCACAAATTAACAACTTTTTCTAAAAATAAAAACAAGCTAAAAGAAAACATTTTCCAAAACTAAAAATATAGCTTTGAGAACTAAATATTTTTTAAAATACAGGTAAATCCAAAAACCTTTTCGTAATACTTAAAATTTTTATTTGTTTATGCGAAAATAATTTTCAAGAAAGCCAAAACCGATTTGTTTGACCACATTTTTAATTTTAATCCGAAATTGTTTCTGAATACTGAGTACTTTTTTTTGGACAGTTCAAAAAAATTGTATTAATGCATAAAGTTGAAATTATTTACTTAAAATGTCACTAGTTTTAAGATAATAACTTTTTTATATTTGTAGCAAATTTTTCTGTTTTGCCATCAAACTGGTATTCGAGTTAAAGTTTTTTTACGAACAAGAAAATTTCAAATAAGTTTACTCGCTTTAAAGATATATTTTTGGAAATATAATAATTTTACTCCACATTTTTGTTAAATATTTATTAAAAGTATTTAAAAAAATTTCAAAATATAAATTTTTAGATTGTCATTCAAAAAAATGAAGTTATTCATTAAATTTGTTTTAAATTTCCTGCACCACCATTATTCTCAATAAATGTGCCAAAGCAAGCTAGGCCTTCATGCTGTAAATTGTGTAATATTGCTCTTGCTTGCATGTTTTTATATTCATTTGTCTTAATTAAGCGCTTTTTAGTTCTTTCTGTGCAATATTTTTATCTGCAATGCTGCTACTGTTTCTATTTGCGTGTCTACCTCTGGACTTTGGATAGAGCTGCAGTGGTGGCTAGAAAAAAATGTATTATATTTATTTCCCCGAACTAGTGCGATTGTGTTTTGTTTTCAAAACAATCTTTGCACAATTACATATATGCATATTAGAGCGGGTAAATTATAATGAGCCAACACTAGATGATCCTAATATTTCAATTCCAAATTTTGAAATGTATGTAAAATACCGTTAAAGTAAGCCCAATATGATATTTTTCCTATAATTCTATCAGAAGCTATGAATATGTTTGGCCAAACCCTACATTCATATGGCAAAATATCTATTTTGAAAAAGTCGGGGACTCGAATCGGACTTAGAGCTATGGCAGATGGAATCATCTGTAGATTACATTGCTATACTCCTGATGAAAAAAAATCCAGCCATACAATTTGACCCGCTCTAATGCATATGTATGTATGTATGGTAGCATTGGGTTGCATCACTCACCTTTCAAGCAGACACTTTTAAGATTATTTATATATATAGTACTACAAAAAAGGTTCCCAAAGTCAATAAAAAACTTAGCATAAAAGCAATTTTTATGTAAAAATTTTTAAAATTTGTTTGAGCAAACGCTGTCAATTTTAAAGTTTTCTTCACATTTCCACACACCCATCACAAGCAACAAACGAATTACTCATACTTCTCAGAAGTATTGCAAAATTTTTCATTTCGCATTGTCACACTTGATTTTCATTTAACAACCGATCATTGCCTCATTGCGAAATACTCAGTCAATGTTCAAGTTCGTTGCTTAAGTCTTTTGTACGTGCTTTATTATTGGCAGATTAGTTCAAGAGCCTAAATGTGTTTTGTTGTATATAGCAACATAAAAAAGAAAAAACGAAAAACAAACAAAATCAACTGAAAACCTAATAACACAAAATTATAGTATTTTGTGCTGGAAGCAAACAAAAGTAATAAGTAGTCAAAATATTGTAGTTAATGTTTGACCAACAACTTAATAATTTTGTATAACAAAACCCTAAAGTTGAAATTAAAGTCAATGTCTTTTGCTAATTTAGCGTGAAATTAGCACAAAGGAAAAGTCGTTATGCTTCGGCCTGTATTTATAAACTTTGGATGTTTGGACGAGATATTGAAGGGCAGTGCTGCTTACATATAAAACCGTAAAAATACAAATTTGCTGATTATGAGCGATGTCTGCGAAAAAAATTAACAAAAAATCTACAAATTCTTTTAGGCTATGAAGTATTAGTTATGCATAAAGCAGACGTGTCGCATTTAATTATGTTGTAGTAATCACTCATTATAAATATGCAGAACAAACTTTTCCCTTCAAGAAAACAAACGACTGTCAGGTATGATTTTTTCTTTTTTGTGACGTAAATTAAAATTTTCAGTTTAGCTTACAAAAAAATAAATCTAATTGAAGGCAATTGCAAACGTCATTCGTCAACGTAATGAACAATGACAAAATTCTATCAAAATATGAGTAGATTATTAGGTAGTGTTAAAGATTTGTGTTGACATGCAAAGGCTTGTGGTTGATGAATTGACAGCATAGATCAATGAATATAAACACTCCTTTTTGAGTGTAACCATGACAAAAACAAAGTAATGTGGGAGAAGGCACAACTATAGTGAGCAAAGCTAGGTGTAAGTTAAGTGATTTTTGTTGAAGTTGAGTGGGTGTTTTGAAATAAAATATACAGCGGCGAACACGAAAATAGCAGCGGCATTTTTTAAAAATGCGTTAACTTAATTCTGTTTCTAATTTGGATAATTTAAGAAAAATATTTCATAAATATTGTAACTATAATTATGCCCAACAATCTCAAAAAGGTTTTCGGAAAAATTTCAGTATATTGAAACGTATCGCATGGGTTCGCAATAAACAGTGCTCTGTCGAGACCCCAATGGCCATTGATAGATGAGCCTTAGTGTAGCCGATTATTTTGGCGGAGCTGCTACCATCCACTTCCGACCAGAAACATCTTGGTATCCTTGCTGACCCCACTCCAGGCCCATCTATGCAGGAGCAAACCACAGGGGCAACGGGGAATTCCGAAATCCCTACAGCCATCTTCATCCGGCTCAGTTCTACAGATGCGGGCTAAGATATTCGCTCAAAAGTTGACAGGATATCATTATGGCCTGGCAACCAGAGACCCAGATAATAAATCAGCTAAGGTGAGAGATAAAAATGAGGTATTGCACATGATCGGCCATGGTAATGTTGTCTTCGCAAACAAAGCCATTTCTCAGGGCTCAATTGGGATGAAACCTGCTTATATTATTCCAGAAAATCAAGTTTCAGAGTCGCACGGTTTTATATCACCTCTAATATAATCAAGCGCTTATCAAACTAACTGCAGGTTGGCCTTGTGTTTGTGCGTCTTATTAATTAGAAATATTATTAAACTAATTAATTCAATCAGTATGAACGAAAATCCAATTCAAAATTTAAATATTTACTTATCAAGCAAATGCATTGCAAGCTTAATGAGAGAGAAACCAAAGCCTCATTATTACAAGTATTCGTAACAATTATTTAAATAAGGCCGATATCAATAGTGAAATGTGAAATAAAAAGTCAACCACAACAGCAATCAATAATCATATTGAATTTATTAAAAAATAAATAAATGTAAGGCGCGATAACCTCCGAAGAGATCTGAGGCCGAGCTTCTCTTCCAATTTGCGTCGTGCTCCTCTTGATTTTCCCTACAAATTGGCCGGACGGGACCTACATGATTTTATGCCGACTCCGAACGGCATCTGCAAGGCAGATGAGTTTTCACTGAGAGCTTTTCATGGCAGAAATACACCCGGAGCGCTTGCCAAACACTGCCGAGGGGCGACCCCGCTTAGAAAAATTTTCTTCTAATTGAAAAACCTTATTTCTAAAATTTTTGATGTTGCTTTGCCCGGGGTTTGAACCCAGGGCATCCGGTGTGGTAGGCGGAGCACGCTACCATCACACCACGGTGGCCGCCTGAATTGAATTTATTAGTGAAAGTGAAAATCGTAATTACTTTTTATTGTGGACCAATGCGTGACTTGCACTGAGTGCAAATAAAGTGAAAATAAAGCCATGAAAAGATTTTAAAACAAAAACAAAACATAAATAATAATAAACAAGTAAAGGTGTCCAAGTTCGGGTGTAACCGAACATTATATACTCAGCGTGAGCTTCAATTGTACATTTCATTTCAGATAAATTGCTTTTCTACATAACACGTGGCACCGCCCGTTTAAAAAAAATTTCTCCACATTTCCTCTTACAATAAAACTTGATAAGTGAAATATCATTGATTCAAAACTATTTTTTGCTAAGTTATAGGTTATTATTCCAGTCAACGACCCTTTTAAAACTTTTAAACTTGTTTTATATCTAAGTTGCCGTGATCTTTAACCTATCCCGTCCATTTTTACTAGAAATATTTTCTGCTATAAGGAAAATATGTGTACCCAATTTTGTTACGATATGTAAATTTTTCTTCGAGTTATGGCTCCAAAAACATTGAAAGTTGCTTAGACAAGAAAGGGGAGATGCTACACGCATTTTTTCAAATTTAAGTGTTTTCCAATTTAATGTTATAATTCAATTTAGAAAGTAAAATTCTATTGATACAAAGCTCTTTTTCGCTAAGATATAGCTCATTATTTTCGTCTACGACCCTTTTAAAAATCTTTAATATAAAAGTGGGCGTGGTCTTTAACCGAGCTCGTCCATTTTTTCTAGAAATATTTCTTGCTATAGGGAAAATTTGTGTACCCAATTTTATTAAGATCCGTTAATTTTTCTTCGAGTTATGGCTCCCGAAACATAAAAAATTGCTTAGTCATAAAAGGGAGGTGCTACGCCCATTTTTTTAAATTTAAAGTTTTTCCTATTTACTGTTATAAATCCTCTTGAGAAATGAAATACCATTGTTATAAAGCTCTTTTTCGCAAAGATATAGCTTATTTTATTCGTCCACGACCCTTTTAAAAATCTTGTATATAAAAGTGGGCGTGGTTCTTAACCGATTTTTGATTTATGATTAATAATATTTGTAAAATTGATTTTATCACAAGTGGGCGGTGCCACGCCCATTTTAAAATTGTTTTCAAATTGTTATCAAGAGTCTCAATATCAGTCCACGTGTCAAATTTCAGCATTCTAGGTGTATTATTTACTAAATAATCAGGTTTTTTGTGTTATATATATAAAAAGTGGGTGTGGTTATCATCCGATTTCGCTCATTTTCAATACCAATCTACTCTGGGTCCAGATAAGCCCGTGTACCAAATTTGGTGAAGATATCTCAATTATTACTAGTGTTAACGGACAGACGGACAGACGGACGGACATGGCTCAATCAAATTTTTTTTCGATACTGATGATTTTGATATATGGAAGTTTATATCTATCTCGATTCCTTTATACCTGTACAACCAACCGTTATCCAATCAAAGTTAATATACTCTGAGTATAAAAAACGAGAATATTTATTTATTAAAAGGAAGTGTTGACAATTAGGCAAATTAATAAATAAAAACAAAAAAAATTGCAATAAAATTTTCAAACAAAGGAAAAACTAAATAACTTTATTACAAAACGCAAACTCGTGCCTTCAGATGAACCAACAAAATTGTTGTTTTTATTTACAACAAAGTCGTTGAACCACATTTATGGCTTCGCTTTTTCTGCATTTAACCATTGTTGTTACATTTTTAATGATATTGTTGTAAATATAATTTTTACAATTATTATTGTCGCTGATATGACAGCATGAAATTATTGAAAGTGGCTTTGTTATGGGGAAAAAAACAAAAAGCCGACGTGATTATGCTGTCAAATAATACAAAAGTGAAAATAATAAGAAAATCGCGTAAAATATTAAATTTCAAATGACAAAATTTGCGATATAATTACACACACAAGTTAAAAGTGTTTTTGTTGCAAAATGTTACGGTGGGTTGAGTTTGAATTAAGAGTAAAGGGATTTTTTTTTGGTTATTGATATACAGGAAAAGTGTATTACTTGCATAAATTCGAATGTAAGAGAAAGGTAAGTAATAATACAAAGGGGTGGCACGCTATGTGAATAAAATCAACGTAAACTATGCATACTATTGCATTGTACTTGTAATGAAACTGCAATCGCAACTGTAATTTTAATAACAAGCGCAACTCTAAAATCGTAACCATAATTTTGGTACTTAACGGAACTGTCATCGGAATCGTAACTCTATATATAACCGTAAATTCAAATCGTAATTGCAAATACAACCGTAATCCTGACCTCTTATGTAACTGTAAATGTAACCGTAATCGTAAGTTTAGGTGTAATCGTAACTTTAGGTGTAACCGCACCGTAATCGTAACCTTAGATGTAACTCTAAAGAAACCCGTTATCGTAAATCTTAATGTATCCGTAATCGTTACTGCAAATGTAGCCATAATCGTTGCTGAAAATGTTACCGTAAATGTAGATAACCGTAATAGTAACTGCAAATGTAACCGCAAATACAACCCTTATCGTAACTTCTTATGTAACTGTAAATGTAACCGTGATCGCATCCTTAAAGGTAACTGTAAAGGAAACCGTAATCGTAACTTTAAATGTAACCATAACCATACATTTAAATGTCGCCGTAAGTGGAAGTGTAATCGTAGCCATAATTTTAAACACGCCGCAACTGTTAACATTATCTTAGATAAACTTGGCAGGGCAACAGTGACATTACTCATTACGGTAACTGTAATAGAAGCTTACGTAACCTTAAAAGCGTGAGTCAATATAAACGTCACCATAAGTTTAATTGTAACAGTCAGCGAATCATAATGTAACTCTAGGATAACCATAGCTGTAACCGTAACACTGACGGGAAACGGAAAAGCACCCTCAAACTTAACAGTTAGCAAAGCCGTCACCATAATCTCGAATGTAACAATAAAAATAAACCTAGCCGTGAGTAAGTGTTAATATAACCAAAAAAGGGTTGACCTCGACGGTTCAACGCAGACGGGCTAGCAGCTTATAGATACTAGTTGGCGGTTTGTACCAGATACCTTACCTTAAAAAGTTCATCAAGACCGATTACTGATTTGACTTATATTCACTCACTTAGTTTGTGAAAAAAACCTATGAAATGTATTGGGGAAAAATTTAAAATAAATCACCGGGATGGACCAGACAACAGTTAGTCCCATTATACTGCGGAAACTTCTTAGCATTTCTCCCCGTCGAAGGTGGGGTTCGAACTCGCACTCCTCTAATTATTTTCATGCTGATTTTTAGTGTAATTCTTCGCACTACCTTCATCTGAAATACATTTAGACTGACCCAATCCTGATTCGCACAAACAATAACGGATATATATTATAAGTTGTGTCTTAGTTTAATTTCAACAATCATCTAGATGATTTTATATTTTTCTAAATGTAAACAAAAAAATCTCTCATTCAACTGACTACTGTAAATTTGAACACAAACTCAATTTACATGACCTTGAGATGCGATTCGAAGTAGCCTTTCAGCCAATCATCAGCAAATTTATAATTTAAATCCCAGATCATTAAGCGACTCACCAATTTAATCACCCAAATTTTAGTTATGAAAAATTATGTGCAAAATCGAAATTGTGACACTACAAAAACAAATTAACTAATCAGTTCTACACACTTATGTCTAATTTAAGCGGGCCAAGGTGGCGAAATTCCGATTAGTCTCACAACAATTTTATGCAAAACATTTGTAAAATACTTTATTTGTGGCGTTCTAAGTCAAAACGAACAGACCAGTAGTAAAAAGTTTTTTGATAGGCTAAGGTTGATTATGCCTCACAATATTACACACTAAAGTTCTCTAATGAAGGGACTGGAAGTTTCGGAGTAAGCAATCAATTCGTTATCGTTTATTGAAAGCTTTGAAATAGCACCTCTCTCGCACAAAAAATAACAGGAATATCAACTTATATATATTGACTTCAGAACGTTGGAACTTGTTACCAAAAATATTTCTAAATCCCTGTCCTTTTTAACGTGAAACGCCCCACATCTAATAGTATATTTGTACATACTAGATATCATCTGCGTTAGGAAGTTTCATTCATTAATAATACAATTTGTAGCAACAAAAATCAAATTCTTCTTAATGGCTTGTCAATATAGATTAATTGTCTTTGTTTTCACTTGGATGTTAGCGCCCGCAGGTTTTGTCTAAATGTCTAGGTCACAGCGAGATAATATCGCTGGAGTTAATAAGTTAAAGTATGTTAGTAGCGGAAGAAGATAGATATATCTACAGCTTTTATAACTTGGTCGGCATATGCCTTTCTGTGCACACGTATATACTTTAACTGTAGTTAATATCTACATGTGCAGAAGATGTCGATAGGCGGCGCACTGGTCGATATACTAAGAATAATCGTACTGAAATGGAGAATATTGCTATTAATTTGCATGAGACTTTTAATTGAGATTCAGGCTTTAAACTTCCCATAAGTCGAAGATATTGCAACATGAGGGGAAACAGTTCTGTGAACTGACCCATGGGTTGTTGTTGTTGTATTAACGATAAAGGCCCTCCCCAAAGGCATTGGGATTTTGAGGACCATCCGGTACGTTCCGGTGACAGAACACCATTGCGCTACTAGCGCGAACATCTCGGGAACGATTAATATGACCACATTAAAACCCTCTAGGCTGCTCCTCCAACCACCAGTTCCATGGGAAACATGGGTTCACCGGAGCCTTGCCTGCTAAATATGTGTATGATATATTCATATTTGTAACAGGATTCCACTCGCGTAAGTGAGGTTGACTCTAAAGCTATACAGCTTTGTTTAACGCTTATCAACCCTTTGAATTCCGCGACACACTGGTCGAGATAATTAAAGATCCCCAGTGGGCTATAGGCTTAAAACCTCCCGCAACTCGGTGACATTTTAACATGAGTGAAACTTATTTTGTTAGGTAACGCACGAGTTGAGACAATTTAACCTCCCTGTAATTCGACACTTGGATTATAGGTAAGATACAGGTGACAAAGCAGCATAAGAAGAAAATTCTCTAAATTGCGAAAGTACTAACTTTTTCAATCAGCAATAAAAAGTAAAGACTAAAAAGGAGATCAAAGTGGATATAAAAAAAAAGGCCGCAGGTACCAAGTACTCATTAAATTCAATGTGTAAACATAGAGGTATAGATTCAGAAATCTTATATTTTTAAGTTAACTAGAGCTCGCCCAGGGATTGGAGTTGAACTGCAGCAGAGACAACTTTACCAGAAACAAATAATTTCAGATTTTTGGAAAGAGCTGTTTAACAACCGATACCTACAAGTTACTATCGATAGCAAATTGTTATTGTCAATTTATCGGTTGGATATCGCCTTTTTATCGATGTTTTACAGACGTTTAATCGATTTTACATACATTGAAGTTTTATCGGTACCTGTTTCATAACAAATCTGAGTCATCAATACCTAGCAAATCGATATTATTACGACAACAAATTAGTAACTCTCGGATAAAAAACTATGTAATAACTCTCGGTATTAAGACGATATATTTCGATCTCACTCCCATAAAAATTCGAAAAATTTACGTTAACAAACCGATTGATTTTCGATTACATATCGATAACTTTAGTAATAAAATAATGGTTATATTTTCTAAAAATAATAGATGGCTTCTCGATTGATCTATAACAAACCGATATCTCGTCGATAAAAAATCGGTAATAATTTTATTACTTTCTCATTTGCAACTAACTACTGTCTTTTAGAATTGTCGCTTTCGAAAATATATTTAAAAAAGCGACGTTTTCTTCACATCCTGCCTGCAGATCTAATGTCCAAAAATATCGCGATAGTCATTGAAATAAGACTTTAGTCCTCGGGGCAGTTTGAGTGCAGGCCGTATGGACATAGTAGTATAGCGCCATCTAATATCGGGCAAACGGAATATATGGTCTCCTGCCTGAGCATCCCTCGAAGGAGTTCTGGGGACCACAATTGAGCCGAAGGGTTGGTGCCTGGGTGCAGCAATGACAGAACATACAATTTACGTGTATACCGATTGCTCCGAGTTAACGGAAAGGGTCGGGTCTGCTGTTTACTGTGTCGATACAGAAACAAGTAGATCCTATAGACTGCCAGTCGCGTTAATATATATATTGATTATCAGGCTGCGATTAACGCGAAGAAGCATTGGAAAAACTTCGCTCAGGCCAGACCATAATCTATAATGACTAGTTCCCGGCCAAAAATGGATAGGAGGTATCGAAAAAGCCGATGTGTTGGCAAAGGAGGGTGTAACACTCGCTGAAATGCCCTGTAACGACGATACACATCCCAATCCGCATGGTAGACATCAAAAGAAGACATCAGTTGAATATGATCCATCAGGTAGGAAAAGCGTGCAAAAGAGCGTGGGTCTGCAAAATTTGTAACATCATGTAACAAGATGTTAGACTCACAAAGTTGCTCATATCTCTGAAGAGAGAAGACTTAAGGCTCACAATGGGCGTACTAACTGGTCACTGCCTTTTGGTGTCACATGTTTATAAGTTAGGCCTCGTCAGTAACACCGGGAGGAAGGGTGATCTCCAGAAAGAAACGGTTGAGCACGTTCTGTGTGCGTTTCCTGGACTAGCCAGGTCGAGGTTCCAGTTTTTAGGGGCGGCAGAGTTGCCAGATCTCGTGGCAAAATTTAAGCTAGGTCCCTATAGTATTTGTCAAGAGGATGTAGTTGTTCTATAACATAAGTCCAGATACCTTATTGGGGTTCTTCGATGTGGCCGTCAAATAAATTCTGGTAACACTATGGACACATTCAGTCTATGTTAGGTTTTTATTGACCGACCAGTTCAACCAAACTATTCTCATCTACAAAGCACGCTTTCGTATTTACATTGGACTATTCTAATTTACACCTAACTAATCTCAATTACAAATCACGTGTTCGCATTTTCATTTAATGCTTTCGCATTTACAACTGACAATTCTCATTTACATCTGACTACTCTCAATTTAAATTGACGCTATCAAATGTCTGTTTAACGTTTTCCCATTTACAACTAGAAATGGTGTAGAAGATATAATTTTTTATAAAATTACAAATTACATAATAACTGCATTCGAGCAAGTAATTGATAAACATCTACAACGCAAACGGCCTAGAGACCAATAATTTTTTTCCTACTACGCAAATGTTTACGCAATTCGCTATTTTTAACGCCTTTTTTAACTTCATATATCAAATAAATTTTTTTTAGTGCTATTAAAATTTTCACTTCATTGCAAAGCCCACGCAATCACCCACCAAGTAGACGATTTCAATTTAAAATTTTTTTTTGAACGTGAACTACTTATTTGCAATTAAATTTAAACTTGAACTTATGCATAAAAAAACATGAAAAAATAGATAAGTATAATGGAATTTGAAAATATCAACAAAAGGTGCCTACGAACAAATTTTAAAAATTATAAATTACAAAATATGTGTGTACAGAAGCAGAGCGTAGTAGGCGCAGAAGTGTTTAAAGCATAAGCGCTTAAGTGGCGATATGGGTAGGGTATTAGGTGTATGAGTGCAGTTACTTACAAACAAGATTTAATTGTTTTTTTATATTTATTTATTTTTATTTAATTTTTTTTATTTTTCACTGTCTGCGGCACAAGAATCGCTTACAATCCAAACTCTTAAGTATAAAATAAGTGTAAACAAAAATTACAATTGTAATAAAGTACTTACACAACATACACTAAAACACCAATATTTTGCTGCTACATGGGTGTTTTGTAAAGAAATAAACCCAAAAATTTACAGTGATAACAAAAATTAAATAAAGTTGTAAATAAATGTAAAATTATGAAAATTTATAGCGATGTTTATTAGCAAAATTCAAAGTTCGCTGCACTGAAAGAAAAAGACTGGCCAAATCAACCGAAACACGGGTCAATTCAACCGAAATTTCTGTAAATTTTTATCCATCGCAACAAGATGTTGAATCAACTGCGCACAAATCGTTGATTCGTAATTGACCGTTTTAGTAGTCAAATGAACAAAAAATTTTTTGCGACAGCTTTGTACGAAAGTACTTATGTTGCGGCATTTGCAAGGCAGATGAGTTTTCACTGAGATCTTTTCATGGCAGATATACACTCGGAGTTCTTGTCGAACAGTGCCGAGGGGCGACTCCGCTTAGGAAATTTTTCTTCTAATTGAAAAACCTTATTTATAAAATTTTTATGTTGCTTTGCCCGGGGCTTGAACCCAGGGCATACGGTGTGGTAGGCGGAGCACGCTACCATCACACCACGTCGGCCGCCATATACATACGTAAATATGTGCATACATATAGTACACAGCATACATAAGTACAAAGTAGAGAGCGCAGTGACCGTTAAATTCTCTTTGAAATTTGCTCATGTATTGACTGTTGATCGCTGTTGAAATGACCAGTGAGATCAGTTGTGTTAACAAAAAAATCAGTTAGATTGATTAGGAATCTGTCAATTTTACAGAATTTTGTTAACTTAAGAGCGACAATTTCTCTTCTATTGAAATGACTAAACTAATTTGTTCGCTTGACAAAGAACTCGGTCGAATTAACCATAATTCGATCAATTTCCCTGAATCTCCGTTAAGTCAAGAACAACGCAACCGATTTGTTGATTTTACTAGCACCATTTCTTTCAGTGTGCGGATAACAAGAGAACACAATCAGAAAAGTAGCAAATACAACAAATAAGCAGCTTGTTGTACATCAAACAATAGATAAACAAAATAAAACAAAAATCAGGTAACTAACGAAGCGTGTAGGTAAGTGCCATTGCCAACACCATCGACAGCTTTCGAGCCACTACGAGTACACACGCACTTCTATACACGAGCTCTGTGTTGTTTTTGCACTATAATACCAATTTTTAAGTTAGCGTGCTTATTTAGTATAAGCTTGCGTGTTACCTTACCTATGCAGATATATTTCTAAAAATACTGGTTAAGTACTACTCGTTTTGGTAGTACCTAGTTATTGAATGGTTGCTGCGCATTGCAGTTGTCAAAATCGAATACAATTAGCTAAAGAGACACACTTTCATGTTTTTAGACTCTAACTACAAAACTATTGTTGTTTTATCTACCAATATGCTTATACCGTTTAGGGTAGGTTAAACTAGCCGTTCAATAAAACCTCACGTAAGACTGAATATGCCATAGCCTTACTAGATTTTGTTTGACTACCAAACGGAAGAGCCCAAATTAGGTATCAAAACTTATGTTATATAATAATTCTTACCTCTTGACAAATACTATACACTTTTTTAAACCTGGCTTGAGATCTGCTGCCATGAGATCTGGCAACTCTTTAGCGCCTAGTAGTTGGAAACTTGACCTCGCTAGCCTAGGGCACGAACACAGCACTTGTACAATCGTTTCTTCCTGCAGCTCGCACTTGCTACATCTGCTGTTACGGACTAGGCCGTATTTATAAGTATATGACGCTTGAAGGCAGTGTCTAGTTAGAATGCTCATCATGAGCCTTAAGTCTTCCCGCTCTAGAGAGATGAGCTATTTTTTATGTGTTGTATCGCTGAATATAAATCATGTGCAAATCTTAAAAATTTGGCTGCCCCGCACTTCTGTCCACGCCTTTCCTGCTTGATGGAACATATGAAACTCCTGTCACCTTTTGTTTTCTCTCAAACGAATTGGGATGCCTGCCTTCGATTTACCGATTGCTGCACGCTCTTTTGCCAGCTTATCGCAGGACATGAACATAGAACGTGCTTAATCGTTTCTTCGTGCAGCTTACACTTCCTACACTTGCTGTTACTGACGAGGCCTAACTTATAAGCATGTGACACCAGAAGGCAGTGTACAGTGAGTATGCCCATCGTGAGCCTTAAGTCTTCTCTGTTCAGAGATATGGGCCACTTTGTGAGTCCTATATCGTTGGCTTTGCACATGATCTTAGAAATTTTGCAGCCCCGCGCTTTTGTCCATGCCTTGGCGGCCACCGTGGTGTGATGGTAGCGTGCTCCGCCTATCACACCGTATGCCCTGGGTTCGCACCCCGGGCAAAGCAACATCAAAATTTTAGAAATAAGGTTTTTCAATTAGAAGAAAATTTTTCTAAGCGGGGTCGCCCCTCGGCAGTGTTTGGCAAGCGCTCCGGGTGTATTTCTGCCATGAAAAGCTCTCAGTGAAAACTCATCTGCCTCGCAGATGCCGTTCGGAGTCGGCATAAAACATGTAGGTCCCGTCCGGCCAATTTGTAGGGAAAATCAAGAGGAGCACGACGCAAATTGGAAGAGAAGCTCGGCCTTGGATCTCTTCGGAGGTTATCGCGCCTTACATTTATTTATTTTTATTCATGCTTGATGGATCATATGCAACTGATGTCTCCTTTTGATTTCTCCCAAACGAATTGGGACGTCTATCGTCGACTTAGCGAGTATTGCACCCTCGTTTGCCAACTCATCGGCCTTTTCGTTACCTTCTATCCCTTTATGACAGGGCACCCAGTAAAGATGTATGGTCTAGCCTGCGAGAAGTTTCTCCAGTGCATTTTTGCATTCCAGTACACTTCTTGATAAAGTACTGTATGAGATTATTGCCTTGATCACCGCATAACTATCAATTTACATATGTATATATTGACACGGCTGCAGTTTACCTAAGCTTCCTTCAGAATTTCTGCCGCTTTCTACGGCTACGGTCTGTCAGCTTGTTAGATTTACTTGTTTCTGGATTGACACAGTGAGCAGCAAACGACACTTTCCATTAATCTGTAACCGTCGGTATACACGTGTAAAGTATGTTCTGTCCTTTCCGCGCAATTCTGCAAACCCCCCAACACCATTGTGGCATACAGATATCTTTCGAAACTTAGGTCTCACATAAGATCTTACCTTGTTATTATTTTGAACTATCTTGTTATTATTTTGAATTTTTGAAGTTATACTTCCTTGGGCATGTTATGAAAAAATGATGGGACACAAATTTAAAAAAATGTAACATAAAAGCAACAGGTCGAAAATGCAGTTTGTGTGTATGTTCGCTGTGAATTGTATGAGAAAACATGCTTTGAGTAGGATGTTTATACAAACATATGTAGATGAATGTACATATGAATTCGAAAAAAAATACCAACAAAATAGAATAAGTGCCCTTATTTTTGGTAGGTTAATATGTTTGTATATGCTTACATCCTGATGTTTGTGCACTAAGGAGATTTAATCTATCCTCCATATATATTTCATCTTCACAACTTGGTTCGGGAAGTGGACCAAGGCCGACTTATTCCAAATAATCTTATTTATGGGGATATTCGCTTGAAACTCGGTAGAGGAGTACCTCTTTGACAAAGATAATATTTGAAAAACTTTTCATTCCAGGAAAGGAACCAGGGGCCGACCTATTCTAAATAAAATAGTGTATGGTGTCATTTGCTTGCAATTACGCATATTTATATTCTGCGATTATCTCATTATTTGAGAAACTTTTCTTTCAGGGAAGTGGGCCAGGCGCCGACTTTTTTTCAAAAAATGGTATTTTGGGGCCATTCACTTGGGTGCAGGGGTATCTCTTCGACACAGATAGTATTTGAGAAACTTTTGATTCCGGAAAGTGAACCAGGGACCGAACTATTCCAAATAAAAAACTTCCTTTGTTTTCGGAAATTGGACCAGGGTCTGATCTATTGTAAATAAATCGTATTCATTGTGCGAACCCGGAGAGTGTTCCTCTGAAGATTCTTTACTGGAAGTGGACCAGAGACCGAACTATCCGAACAAATTATATTCATTGTTCGATTTACCTGAAACTTTGTACATAGGTAGTCCTTTCCGTCATAAGCCACTGACAACTGAAGCTCCGATTCAGTCATTACCGGAAGATGTTTTGGCAGTGGACATAATTTAGAAATAATAATGTTACACTTAATTTTAGTTATTCAAATTTTAACTGAACTTTTTTGACTATTTTTTCAATTCTTTTTATTATATTATTGTATTTGATTATATGCATACAAAATAAAAATTATTTTTTTATACCATAGAAGTTTTGCTTCTCGCGCGCATACATACGTACACGTACCCATTTTTTTTAATTGAAGCCTTGACTCCTTGAAGAAGACATGAAAGCATCGAAACGCCTAGACGTGAAAAGAATATTTAAATTTTTGCTTAAAATTACTGGACGTAAAAAGCCAACTATTTATATTGAAAAAACTGACAAAAAAGTTATATATGAAATTGAAACATTTGTCATTTGAACCCTTCTAAAAGCTTGGCGGGGTTTATGTTTATTGTAGTCACCAAAAATATTTCGTGCAATGTCGAACATGTTGTTTAGAGTTGTGCAGATCCCCAACACGGTTAGAAATTTTTGAATGCAACGGGTTTATTTAATCAAGTGAGTGTTTTGCAGTTTGAGATGTATGCCCATTTGGATTAAATTTTGTATATTGGTAATGAGTTACTTTCTTTGTTTAGTTTTGTCATCTGGTGTAATTTTGTCAATCTTTCCTACTCTGAAGAGGAATGAAATCAAAGTTGACTCTTTGGAAGGACCGTTTTATGAGACAAAGTTTTACTATCCCTAATCAAACACAAGTTTGATACTACTATTTTCCAACTTTTCACTCAATCTACGCCTCGTCATAACTGCATTACCACGTTGTGCCACAAACTAAAATTTACGTGGCTTTTTGAACCCAACTTAGCTCATTAGCATTGCAACATAACGGCAACATTAATCACAACCAACACAATTTGAGGGTACTCATATACAAGATGTACAAATAACTGATAATTGTTGTTGCTTGAACTAGACTGACAGCTGTTACAAATGCTGTATAACAACAAAACAAAAAAATCATTACGCAAGTTCAAGTTATAATTGATGAGTGAAAAGTGAAAGCGTTGCAGTTATGGAGTTGGGGCAGGATTTTTTTCTCACAGATAGTTTTTCCTAATGAGTTGTACCACCACAGCTTATATTAAAAATAAATAAGTTTTGAACTTAAAATTGTGAAATTACTGCACTAATAAGCTCACTCCAGCTGGTTAATCTTTAACGTCTTTTCACAATCAAATTTTCATTGGTTCATTTAAAAATGTAGTTGACTTAAGCTTGAATGTCGATTTTTTTTTTAATGAGTTTTTCAAGTAAAAAAGTATAAAAACTTGACTGGTCTTATTACTGGAACCGCATTAAAAAAAATAGTAAATACCAAGCGTAAAATGCTGTTATTAGTGCAAGATGACTGTTCACCAGCCTTCAAATATGTGATTGTTTTTACAGTTGAGTGCAATGAAATAGGAGCAGGATAGTTGAGACACTTTAAGAGTCTATATTTCTCTCCAATTCAAAAACAAGAAATATGTTTGGTTTTCAAAAAAAAGTATGCAAGAATTTATGAAGGCGCGTGAGAAGTTATACTTCTTTGGCATCATCAAAAATAGATCCGTCCACTTTCCGGAAAAAAGAAGGCAAAAGGCTAGCTATATATAGCAAATTTCAAGCAATTCGAACTGTGAATAGAATTTATTTGAATAGATCGGTCCCTGGTCCACTTCTCGGAAAGAAAGTTCACAGAAACATTAGCTGGGCTAGCAAAATAAATACGATTTATAACAATAGATCAGACTGTGGTCTACTTCCGAAGAAACGAAGTACCCCTATACCAAGTTTGAAGCAAATCGCACTAAAACTGTTTTATGTAAAATAGGTCGACCCTTGGTCCTCTTACCTAAATTAAATTTTTCTCAAATATTATATTTATCAAAAGAGTACCCCTGTACCGAATTTTACGCGAATCGAGCCATGATTAAGATGTTTTGGAATAAATAAGCGCCGGCCTGATCCACTTCCCTGACGAAAGTACCGCTATGCCAAATATCAAGAAAATCGCACCATACACTATTTTACTTAGAAAAGGTCGGTCCTTAGTCCACTTTCCGGAATGAAAAGTTTCTCAAATATATTCTTTGTCAAGCGAAGCACGCCATAAATACGATTTTTTGGAATAGTTCAGTCCCTGGACCATTTTTCAGAAAGAAAAGTTTCTCAAGAACCGCTATACAAAATTTCAAGCAAATCACACCAAACACTATTCTATACAGAATAGGTCGGCCTCAGGTCCACTTCCTGGAATGAAAAGTTCCTCAAATATTTATCTAGTTACAAGAGTACCCCTTTACCGAATTTCAAGCAAATTGCACCGTTAATAAAATTATTTTGAATAGGTCGGCCTTAGTCCACTTCCCGGACTAAATTTTCAATCTAAAGCATCCTCAAACCCCCTTAAACACACAATCAGTTTGCAACCCTTCGAACTTAAGGGTCTATTGATTTTAATCGTTCATTCGTCATACCTTACCGCGGGTATATTCTTAACTGCCTAACTTGCTTAGCATGGAGCTCCCTTACGTGCAGTTCTATAGGATAACGTTCTACTTATACTTCGGCAACTTAAGATATACCGATGTGCCACTTTGAGGAAGTTGGTGTTTCGAGAAAGTAGCCGATCATATTTGACTCGTTTTCCAACATCCTATCTTGAGGAAAATTTCTCACATAAACTTCCTTTTAGCTTGATCTCACCAGGATAGATCTAATGCTGCACGTCGGTAGATGATATGCGCCCCTTATCGATAGGTCTTCGATCAATTTATTAAAAGTACTTTCTGTCGGCTCGTTTAGCTATGTAGGATATTCAACCAAGTTAGATATGGAAAATGTCATCCTCTCTTCGCCTCCCCATTATCTATAGGAAATTAAGGCGACTCTCTAAGCAATAGAAAATGAGTCCCATAGTCTATTAGTGCGTCAAAACTAAGGGTAAAATATTTCAAATGACATTAAGCGCTTCACGTAGAACTGTTAGAGCTCCACTGGTGCACAGAATGAATAAAACTTTAAGTATTGAGGCCTTCCTTTAAGCGGATGACCACAGAAAGACTCGAAACAAAGCAATGGGTCCCATGATCGTAATATTTTATTAATAAGAAACCCTCGCTACTCACATATGTCCTATAAAGTAAACTATGTAGGACTTTTCCAATCACTCCTTAATCCTTTCATTCAGGTTAATCACCTGATTACACGAACCAGTAAGTTTGATAAGTTAGCGCAAGTTGTAAAATATTTAGCTAAGGTTATGCCGCTTCTAATGTTTCTTGAAAATTCGGTTGCCTCAAGGGAAGAGTAGACCATTTTGACCCTTAAACATGGAATGCACTAGAACTTTTTGCAATAACTGTAGGGTTAATTAGCCAAAGTTTTTGTATCAGTAGCTAGCCAAAATCGCTCCTTGTATGCCCTTTAACTAAAGCAACTGAAGTCCTTTTGGGTTTGAGAGGGTTGCTCCGCAGCACCCTAATTTGAACGACTGTAACTGATTTTCACCTACATCGGTGACATCGAAGGCGGAATTTTTATTACGTTGCAGTAGCGTTTAATAAAAGCCCCGTAGGAAAAGGCTGATACCAAGTAAAGGGGATTAGAAAATTCACGCGGTACGCCTGCCTGTCTTAAGAAGCTACTAAAATTCACGGACTGAAAATGTTCGGCGTGGTCGTATCAAATCATTTCCGAATTTTTCGGACGTATACTTTAATGGTGCTTATTTTCGGAATGGAAACGTATCAAATCTAATTCCGATGAAAGACCATATATAAACATGCCTAGCACATCTGAAAAACTTCGAATCACTTCTTGCTAAGAGTGACCTCTTACAGCTTGGTAAGAACATAGACATTTTCGAAGTGAATGATTTTAAAATCTCTTATAAGACCTCGGATTTATTAACCAAATTCACAACCACTAACCCTACTTGACTTATAAAGCGTATAAAAGGTTTCAGCTGTCTTACTAACTAAAGAAGTTCCACGAATGCTTCAAAATGACGAATGAAAGAAGAAAATTCACTCACCTTCACTGATTGTATGTACTTTTATGTCGGCGTTTTTACTAAATTTTCTTAAACTCATTAAGCTTGGATGGCGTTCCACCGGAGTTTAAAGAGCGGACTGATAAAAACTGCAATTATTAAAAAAGAATTGATAGAAATTAAAAGTAACTCGTATTCATCTTCGAAAGCTGCACTCACACCTTAACATATGTTTAAGGGGATGGGGTGACATAAGGTCAACGGTCATGATTGACCTTATGATCACTTCAAATGGCCATAAAGTCAATTGGACTATGTTCACTTCTAAAATCCATAAGATCGCTCTACTTTGCGACCCTTTCAATTTCACTTAAGTACCATTTGGAACATTACCGTTTGACCGTATGGTCATTTCGGGGGAGTCTACTATAAAATCGTAAATTTTAATACGTAGAGGTGTAAAAAAACAATTTACCTTAAGTTCAATTGAGAAAATATGGGTTGATTCTATTGATTCTATGATTTCGATAAACAAATTAGTAATAATTTCAATAAGTTGTCCATGGTCACCATTTAAAAATTGATGTTGTGACCATTTTAATTGAAGCGATCATAAGGTCTATTGACGTTATGCACGTTGGCATTATTTCACCCCGTTCAAGAGGAAGTTTGTGTTAATACCAGTATTTTGTCGGTGTGCATTGGATCTATTGTTGTATCGGTTACGGAGCTAAAATTTTCATGTTTCAAGCTTGAAAGTTCTACCCATTTTACTTAGTGTCTGCCCTTTGCTTCTTTGTTCTGCTATATATTTTGCTTTCAATTTTTGGTTGACTACTGTGCATATGGAACCTTTTATTGCACAACACGTCTTCCAAATGCACGTATGCATATAACTGTCAAAATATATTGCTTGTTCATATGTATTTAATTAGCGAGCTTTGCTCATATTGCTTTATACAATGGTTTTTGTAATTGATATAAGAGAAAAATTTTAAGTTTACAAACGGCGATGGTTACTAGGACATGTTTCTGAATTTCACTTCTTCATCAGCTAGCTTTTCGGGAGCTGAGCGTTGAACTCGAATCTCCAACAATCATATTAGTGCAAGCCCTTAGCTGCTAAGCCATATGAATGTCCCGTTGTTCGCTGTACAATTGGCCTCTAAGAGTTGCCTTTTTGTGTATATTCCTTTTGAATTACAATTTTTCTCTAATATCAATTACAAAAACCATTGTATATTGTTTATTGTTTAAGCCTTTGGATTACAATCCTTACAAACTAAAATAGAAATTTTACTTAAAATATTAAAAACAATCTACTTATGGTTCCGTATGAATCCAACTACTTGTAGAACTGAAAACAATATTATCAAAAAATTAGCTCTAGCGAGCGACAAGTGCAAAGCAACTGTGCTACTCAGGGAGTTGAACTCACGAATAGCGCGATTTATAGGGCATTATTAGCATAGTTAGTTCTAAAGTTATCACCAGAGAAAGGATAAAAATTCCGCATAGTGCGTTGTGGGGCATTGAAATGAATCTTTTCCAACAAATATTTATTTCATAAAAACTTTCTGTATTTCTCAATTCTGTGTATAGCTGTAAGACTACTTGGTCTCCAAATAAAAGCAGCGTATTCTAAATGAGACCTGATAAAAGATGTATAGAGCAGTTTGATAGTATAGGGATCAGAAAATTTCGAGCTATTACGTCTAACAAAACCAAGCATGGAGTATGACTTGGAAGTTATGTAATTCATATGGTTGGTTAAAGAAAACTTAGTATCAAAGATTGCGCCAAGGTCCTTAATCTCACTAACGGATTGAAGATCACAATTAGATATACTATATTTTGTATTCAAAATATTAACGGACTTAGAAAAGGTCATTTTAAAACATTTAGACGTGTTCAAAGAGAGACGAGATTTCTCGTACCACAGATGTAGCTTATTGATGTCGTTTTGTAACACCACGGCATCCTCTGGTGCCCTAATTATTGAAAATAACTTTAAATCATCAGCATAGAATAAACACTTAGCAAATGAAAAACAACTAACTATATCATTAAAAAATAAAACGAATAGTAAGGGACCTAAAATACTTCCCTGGGGAACACCAAATACAGCTAGATTAGAAACTGTTGACCTATCAGCGATGAATCCATGCTGATAGGGAGAAATGAGAGACTTAACAGCAAAGCTCAACTTTGCATTGACCGGATGTTCAAAAAGTTTTGAAATCATATATAGGTCTATAGTTTCGGACATCATTCTTGTTACCGCTCCTGAAAACGGGCGTTATGGAAGTGTGCTTCCAATCATCAATGAGAGTCTCAGATATAAGAGACTTATTGAATATTAGTTTCAATGGATTAATCAAAGCCAGACAATTTTTTAGCAAGACGGCTGAAAACCCGTCGACATCTGTTTGAGAGTAGGATTTAAGTTTATCAATGGCTTTACTTATATCCTCAGAAGAAAGGCAGAGAGCTCCAAAATTAAAGGAATTGTCCTGATTGATTGAAAAATCATGCGGTTGATTGTTAACATCCAGAGTAAAATTGTATTTGAAAAAATCTGCAAATAAATTGGCTGCATCACTTGGGGTTTGTGCAGAATTGCCATCAAGGAAAATCCCTTTAGGCACACTGGCACAACATTTTTTAGACTTTATATAGTTCCAAAAAAATTTGGGGTAAGATTTTATGTTAACCTCAATATTACGAATATATTTATTGTAGAGAGATCTATTCAAATTATTAAAAGTCCTTAAATAGTGCCTATATTTAGCAAAGAATGTGTGATTCTTGGTACATTTAAATTTTTTAAGATATTTGCTCTTCAGGTTCCTCAGTTTTCTTAAGTCCTTCGAGTACCACGGCAATTTGTAAGGTCTTTTCTTCCTTCCGGAATCTTATCCAAGCAGTGGTTGTACAAAATATGTTTTATGATTGTTTAAAAGTATGCAATTATAACCGTTGCATGTAATAACTATGCGAGACTAACAATTTTGTTGTAGTTGTTAAATTTTAGTTACATACATAATATACATATGCACATATGTATATACAACTGTTAATTGCGTAATCGGTCTTAGGTGATGCACATTTTGTTGTCAGGTCTAATATGTGCTTTTGTACAACTACAATTTTTAACATAAACGCGTATACAACTTTTTAAGATTCTTGCATACGCCACCGTTGAAATAGCATAAAATTGTTTGAAACATGCTTTTGTCTAATTGTCTAATTCACTGCACGTTTTATATGGTTTATATGCGAAAAATGTTGTTAAATCGTAGCGTTGGTATTTTCTTCTTATTTTGGCTGTAAATATTGAAACAAGAATTTTAGCTGGGAAAAAAGGTAACAGCGAAAAATTGTTTCATATGCTCATTAAAACGTACCACTTTGATATTTGTAGGTATTTTTGCAATCAATGATGAAATTTATGTTTTAGTTTAAGTTTTGGATTTCGAATTTTTAATAAAAGAAGACTAACTACAACATTTCTTCTCTTTTACAGGTACTTACGAAACATTTCTTACCCAGTTATTTTCTAACAAACAAGTAAGTGAACTTACGATATAAAAAGAAAATGTCTTCATGTTTTAGCTATTTCCAGAATTTATCATTTCACTTTAATGAATTTAATGATTTCGAGAATATTTCCGTATAGGACTTTAGAGGCACGAACTCTGCATGATAAGCAATCTGAATATCTTTCATAAGCCTAAGCACAGCTGATTTCATATATATTTAGCATGGCGTTGTTTCATTGAGTAATTTAAAACAAAACAAGTAAGGACGGGACTGTCTTCGGCTGTGCCGAAGACTTCATACCTTTCATGAATGGGGCTGAACAATAATCTTATCCCATTCGTAATCTCCGAATAATCAGATGTATAATATATAGTTAGCAAATCTACATACCTAAACGATTTTTAAGATAAATATAAAATAAAAAATAGGTAGGTACTTTGTGTGAGGGTGCAAAGTTTCAGGTTTTTTGTGGCCTGCGTGTAAAAACTATGACTACGAATCACGTATTTCAACAATATATGACGTAAACGTAACTATTTGATGAAATTTTATGAATTTTGAAGCTTCTAGCCGTAAAAAAGGGGCAAAAAAATACAGTTTATATGGGGTATATAATATATGTACCACCGATCTCTATGATTTTTTCAGACAACAATATATGCTATATACGTAAGCATTTGGTGAAATTTGAAGCTTCTAGCTGTTAAAATGGGGCAGAAATTTCGCAAAGTTTCTTATCTGAACAATCGGTTGTATGAGATATATACCACGGATCTCAATGATTTTTTCAGACAACAATATATACTATACACGTAAGCATTTGGTGAAATTTGAAGCTTCTAGCTGTTAAAATGGGGAAGAAATTGCGCAAAGTTTCTTATCTGAACAATCGGTTGTATGAGATTATATATACCACCAGTCTCTATGATTTTTTCAGACAACAATATATGCTATACACGTAAACATTTGGTGAAATTTGAACATATCTAAACGATTTTTAAGATAAATATAAAATAAAAAATAGGTAGGTACTTTGTGTGAGGATGCAAAGCTTCACGTTTTTTGTGGTCTGAATGTAGAAGCTATGACTACGAATCACGAATTTCAAAAATATATGACGCAAACGTAACTATTTGATGAAATTTGATGAATTTTGAAGCTTCTATCCGTAAAAAAGGGGCAAAAATGACAGTTTATATGAAGTATATAATATATATACCACCGATCTCTATGATTTTTTCAGACAAAAATATATGCTATATACGTAAGCATTTGGTGAAATTTGAAGCTTCTAGCTGTTAAAATGGGGCAGAAATTGGGCAAAGTTTCTTATCTGAACAATCGGTTGTATGAGATATATACTATATATACCACCGACCTCAATGATTTTTTCAGACAACAATATATACTATACACGTAAGCATTTGGTGAAATTTGAAGCTTCTAGCTGTTAAAATGGGGAAGAAATTGCGCAAAGTTTCTTATCCGAACAATCGGTTGTATGAGATATATACTATGTATACCACCGATCTCAATGCTTTTTTAAGACATCAATATATGCTATACACGCAAGCATTTGGTGAAATTTGAAGCTTATAGCTGTTAAATTGTGGCCGAAATCGCAAAAAAAAAATATATATATATACTATATATACCATCATACTATATTATATATATCACCGATCTCTATGATTTTTTGACACAACAATATATACTATATACGTAAGCAATCGGTGAAATTTGAAGCTTATAGCTGTTAAAATGGGGTAGAAATTGCGAAAAGTTTCTTATCTGAACAATCGGTTGTATGAGATATATACTATATATACAACCGATCTCTATGATTTTTTCAGCCAACAATATATGCCATATACGTAAGCATTCGGTGAAATTTGAAGCTTCTAGCTGTTAAAATGGGGCTAAAATTGCGAAAATATATATATATACTATATATATACTATATATATACTATATATACCACCATATATATACTATATATACCACCGATCTGTATGATTTTTTCAGACAACAATATATGATATATACGTAAGCATTCGTTGAAATTTGAAGCCTCTAGCTCTTAAAATAGGACAGCAATTACGAAAAGTTTCTTATCTGAACAATCGGTTGTGGGGGATATATACTATATATACGACCGATCTCATCAATTTTTTCAGGCAACAATATGTGCAATATACGAAATTATATGGTGAAGTTTGAAGCTTCAATCTGTTAAATTGAATAAGATATTACAAAAATCCTCTTTTTCTGAAAAAGCGGTTGTATGGAGGATATATGCTATAGTGGGCCGATCCGGCCGGTTCCGACAAATGTCTAATTGGACACCCAAATACACCCGCTCACCGACAGACAGACAGACGGACATGGCTAAATCAACTCAGCTCTTCAACCTGATTATTTCGGTATACTTAATTGTGGGTCTATCTATTTTCCTTTAAGGACTTACAATTTTGGATTTCGTGACGAAATTAATATACCATTTCATTTTCATGAAAGGTATAATTAGTAAATACTACAATACAATACGACATTCCAGCTTCCTACATCTTCCTCGTATATTCTCTGTGATAATCAAGTTCGTTTCTTAAGTCTTTTGTACGATTTCACAATATGACGCTGCTCTTCTTCGAACACTAATTGTTGTCAACAAATTTTGTTTGTTTACCGATTGTAAGGCGTGAGAGTGACGAAGAAAGGTGATAGATAGTACGGACGATTTTTTGTCCTTCACCTTGCTTCTTCCCCCGACATCGAGTCCTGGAATGTTTAGAAAAGAAAGATGAAGCACTAGATGAATAACGGCGTGGATAGAAGCAAAATGTTTAAGATCATGTGCAAATGACACGAAGAAAACTTAATGCTATCAATGGGCATATTCAGTCTATGTGAGGTCTGTATAGACGAGCTAGTTCAACCGAACCTAACATACTTAATTTTTATAGGTCGATATTCTAGAGATCCATCCTTACATAACATTAGACTTGTTCGCCGCTTAGCATCGCAAGAAGTACATTCTATATAGAGTATAAAAAAATGGAATACCTTGAAAAAGTTCTGAGATCCTCATTTAGACTCAAGCACAAACTTCTTTTCTCTTTTTCCTAAACATGATTTTCGCATTTATCTTACATTTAATATTTTCTTTTTTTTCTTTTATGTTTGTATATATATATATGTTTTCTACACCTTTGCTTACATATCAGCGAATAGCTGTGTCATTTACCTTGTTCCACGATCTACTAATTGTGATAGTAAAAGCGGGTGTTGGGCAGTTTCGACATATATGTATCTCGTTTGATTGAATTGCACCAATAAGCGACTATAAATCGCCCAACAGCCAAATAGGGCTCACTTAAAAACAAAAAACCTTACGAAAGTAAAAAACTGCAAAACGGACAATTTTTGCAACAACAGTCTACATGAACCCTCTATCTGCACATTTACATAAAAAGAGAATGCATAAAAACTTTGCGCTTCAAACTTTAACTAGCCCTTGGTTAGGCAGCTGGCGTGTGTAATGTTTGTTTGCTACCTCTCCTATTAGTAGCCCCTTTGTGGTGCCAGTACAATCGCCTTTAGCTAAGGAAATTGTATGAATATCCATAATATAAAAAGAAAAAGCGAGTAATCAATGAGTTGAAAAAAAGTATTATTCTAACAATAAACATTTAAAAAAGTATATTTCCTGGCAGCTGTTAGAAGCTACATAACCAACTATGTAAGCAAATCAGCAGCAAAAGGTCTTCACTTTGGTGTGTAGCAACAAAGGCAGCACTTCTTTTCCTACTCCACCCACTTTTTTCCACGACAACAAACACAAGTCAAGTTAGGCAAGTTTAAGGATAAAAATAAATTGAAGTAAACAAGCATTGTGTAAAGTTGGCTTGTCATGCAAGCAAAGACATTGGCAACGCTTGTTAACCAAGCTGGAAGTCAATTTCCGTCGTTTAAGAGAACAGCTTGTAGTTTTTTCCACCATAGCTTAAAGGTTCTTTTTGAAGTTATGTTCATTTATTTGTTCTACGTTTTATACCACATGAAATTGTTATACTCAACTATAACTAAGCGTAGAGGGAGATGTGCTTTTAATGTAATTGCTGATGGTGTTATTTTATTTTATGTAATGGTATGTTCTGTTATATCATGGTATGTTAATTTATGTTATGTTATGTTATGTTGTGTTATGTCATGTTATGTTGTGCTATGTTATTCATGTTGTGTTATGTTGTCGTGAACAGCTTTTTTGTTTTTGTTTCGTGTAAGGAGACTATTGGTTATGCATTGACCGGAATGCTTTGAGCTTGACTGCGAGGCTTTCCGAGTGTAAGATTTCCTTCTTCCATGAAGGGCTACCCACTCAAACTTAACCTCCCTCCGAGTACCTGTGGGAGCTACGTGAAAATGATATACCCAAGTATGGCTAAGCGAAGAGGGAGATATATTTTTGATGTAATTTCTGATATGTTGTGTTAGGTCATGTAATTTTTTTTATTTTGTGTTATGTTATGCTTTATTATGTTATTTTATACTGTGCTATGTTATTTTATGTTATGGTTTGCTCTGTTATATTGTTGTATGTTATGTTATGTAATGTTGTGTTATGCTATGTTATGTGATGTAATGGGATGTTATGCTATATATTCTGTCGTGAATCGTTTTTTTTTTTTGCTTTTCTTTCGCGTAAGGATCTCCCTACTTCCCTTAAAGGCTTGTTACTTAAACCTAACCTCCCACGGCCCGCGTAGGGGTGTGCGTTACTTGACCTCCATCGCTACTCTCATGCTAATGGGCTAGGCATCTATCTTCGCGTTTGCTGGGAAGTATAGGCCTCACATATGTGCTAACCATATCGCATATATCGCTTCGGCAGATCATGTTATTGATAACACTGTTCGGAGATATGAAGCCAATTATCTCTTCTGCCCTGTTCAGCAAATTGTTCGCATTCGAAGAAGGTTTAGCGTATATCGTCTAATTTTCCACAATAAAGGTAGCTCGGAATTTCAACCCCACACATTCTGTGTAGAAATTGGCGGAAGTAACCATGCCCGGCTAATAATTCAGTTAGATAAAAGTCTACTCGCTTCCGATCCTCTGCCGTGTATTGCTTTCCTTTCCTCAACAAGAATATATATGTATCGGTATGGTTCCCACACAGACCAGGACGGCTTCTGCTGAGATTCGTGTGGTAAGTCGAAGCTGTTCGCAGTGCATA
Source organism: Eurosta solidaginis (assembly GCF_040869045.1). Classification (NCBI taxonomy): domain Eukaryota; kingdom Metazoa; phylum Arthropoda; class Insecta; order Diptera; family Tephritidae; genus Eurosta; species Eurosta solidaginis. The sequence continues at coordinate 17,722,208 of NC_090320.1, forward strand.
TATGCGTTGAACCGGCGTAATTATGTAATTAAATTTAGTGCAGAGTTCAGAATCTAATGCTGACGTAAGTAGCCATTGCTTACTTACTTACTTAATTGGCGCTTACTCTACTTAAATTCGGTATTATATGCGCTACCCTTTCGAAGGCTGGAGGAGTGTACTTTCTGGTATGCCGAATCGTGGAAGACTGTCGAAAGTAATGTTGCAGAGATCGGTGCCTAGTACCGAACCCTGGGCAGCTTCACCTGCCAAATTCACCTTTCTTTGACAGTAGGTGGTTTCTTTTGTTACATGCCACTCTCTTAGGTAGTCGCTCAGAATTTTAACCAGGCAATAGCCTTCTATTGTATCAAGCAATGTCCTCCCATCTGACTGAGTTGAAAGTGTTCTCAACGTTTAGCGGTAATAGCAAGAATACCGGGCTTGCTTGAACGACGTTGTCTCCACTATGTTTTTCACGCCAGCAATGGTCTCTATTGTAAAGTGAATTCTACGAAACCCATGCTGCCGCTGAGACAGTCCAGTGAGACGTACTCCATTGCTCTCGTTAGGCGTTGCTTCAGGAGGCTCTCCATTACTTTTACTGCAATCTTCATCATATATAAAGGCGGAAAGACGATGGATATTTGGAGTCTTCTTTATCCTTCGGAATAAAAATTAGCCGTGCTGCCTGACACCTTATGGGGAAAATTCGTGCTTCAAGTCATTTTTTTTACCTATTCAGCAAAACTTCTGGGCACATATTTGGAGCTAACTCAAATGCCTCCCAGGGTATTCCGTCAGGCTCTGGAACATTTCTAGGTTTCTTGTTGCACATGGCTGTTTTGAGCTCTTCTTCGAGGATCGGTTCGCGTTGCGGTCTTCCTCGGTGGTGTGCCCGTCCTCTATAAGTGGTTGTGTGGGAAAGAGAACGTCCATATGTCTCATTATGTACGTGTCCCTAAACTGGTTCGGTGGCCGCAATTTTATGCTATGCTACGTTATGGTATTTTTACCTTTTATCCTTTTTATACTTTATACTGTTATGTTATCTTATGTTATGTTACATTATATTTTTGTTATGCTTAAGTTTTGTATATTGTTATTTTTACCTTTTATCTTTTTTATGCTTTATACTGTTATGTTATCTTATGTTATGTTACATTATGTTATTGTTATGTTTAAGTTTTGTATATTATTATTTATTACGTTTTGTTGGTATGTTCTGTGATACAACTTTAAGTTACGTTATGTTATGTTATGGTATGCAATGCTTCGTTATGTTATGTTATGTTATGCTATGTTATGTTATGCTTTGTTATGTTATGTTAAGTTATTTAATGCTAGGTTATATTATTTTATATTTTGTTTTGTTATGTTAAGTTATTTAATGCTAGGTTTTATTATTTTATATTTTGTTATGCTATGTTAAGTTGTGCAACTCTAATGTTGTTTTACTTAAATTGAAATTCTTTTTCCATCACAAGGGCTATGCAAGCTATGCCTTATCTGTAAACAATGCTGTCCTTACTTATTATTCTACTACATATGTATATATGTACGGCTTTTTCTATGTTTCCTTAAGTACCTTTGCATGTACGCCAATAAGGCTTAATATGCGATTCTACTTCACTCAGCTGCATATAGCAACATTTATTTGTGCTTTTCTGCCATTGTTAAAACTTTCGAGTTTTTTTCTTTGTTTGCAGTTGGGCATTACAAACAATGCTTGGAAGGAACCCTTTGAGCCTCTGGGGCTGCATGTTTTAGGCAGTTATTTATGGTCATAGTGTCAGTGTTAATCAAATAAGAAAATCTATTTTGTTTGTTGTTTGCATTTGTGTTTGCATTTTTTAGCAATTTTTCACTGATTTTACTACAAAAGTGTTGCCTTTAAAGGGTCCCGTATTCCCTTTGGTTCAATTTAATGATGGGAATCGCTAGAGGCAAAACAATGGAGCTTTAAAAGGATTGATGATTGTGCATTTGAAAAAAAAGAGAACAATGTAGAAGATAATGTTAGCGAAAAAGTACATTTGATGTATTAAAAAGAAAACTAGTGTAGAACAATGATATTTTACGTTCTAGTGTTGTCCTACTCATTTATGGACTTTGTGTCATTATTGAAAATATAACTTCCTTTTCGAAACCAATTACTGATGTTCGTCCTTAAGAAAAATATAACAAAAAAATGCAGTATTATCTTGTGAGGTGTTTGTTGTTTTGATGCTAAAGAGCCTTTTTTTTTTGTAACGCTATATTTATCAGTAACCTTAGTGAGATAACGTACGTCTGTGAGACGTACGTCGTTTTAATTTTGCTCTCAGTCTAGCACAATCGTAAAGAGATAACATTCTCAGTTGTCTCAGCTACCATTACCAGCTTGTCAGTGGGGTGTGTTTTCAGTAGTAACTTTTTTGTTTGCTGAAATATATACGATTGTTTTTTAAAAATACGTCTAAGAGACGTATCGTTATCTTTTACGTGACTACAAATTTTATATGTAATTTTTGCCTAAAATGGTAATTTTAGCTAATATTTTTTTTTTTAAGTATAGTTTAAAACAGTTAATTCATTCAATTGAAGTACAAAAAATGTATTTTATTTTAATTTTTTTGCTATAAATTGAAATCCTTCGAAAAAGACTAATTTTTGTATGGATAAGTCCAAGAAAAGTCAAACTTAATTTTTAATTTATTAAAAAAAACAATATTTTTCTTTAAAAACATTTAAGACAGGTGAATATATATCAAATATATGATTAAAAAAAAAAAAACAAAAAAAATGGAAGTTTTTTATATCTTTAAGGCCCTTAAACTTGAATACGTCTCTCAGACGTACGTTACACTACTAAACAAATTTTGATCAACTTTAGTCTCCAGGAATAGAATAGGCCTTTCCTAAATGAAATTTTCTCCTGATTCCGAATATTACTTCCATTTTCCTGCGGCAGAGCTAGTTTCCGAGATATCGGCGAAAATATGAAAATTCCCATTTTTGCAGAACACTACTTCATACACGTACGCGAAAATGTGTATTTTTCATTTTTTTCTTTTTAAACTGTTGAATTATGCATTATACTAATTCCCATAAAAATTTCTTGCCTTCACCCCCTTAAGTATCTTCAGTAGTTTGGCCACTATGCCAAAAACGTTCAAAAAATGTTGCAAAAAAAAACGAAATTTTTTACAAAATTTCAGATTTAACCACTTTAAAATCGGAAAAATTCTATTGGCGAAAAGAAGTTAGCCCTCCTATGTTGTAGGTAATTTATTTACGAAAATTTTAAGCATAACAGTACAACAATCAGACGTGCCGTTAAGACTATAGGCTCGTTAACTTGCAAGCGTCTATCTTTTATAGAGACAATTTTTTTATAACGTTTTATTATAGACATATGATTGCACGTTAAACTGTATTCAATTGAGTAATATATGTACAAATCAGCAATTCAGTGAAAAACAATAACGACAACAACATTAAATATATACATATCTACATCTAAAAAAGTCAAATTGAGCGATTTTACTGAGGGACGTGGGTACTTTTAGCTACCCGTTTATAATTTTCTGTGTTTGTCTCCCGTATTATTGTACAGCAAAAATCTCCCATCACTTCTTCATTCCAAAAACCTTGGTAACGCTTTTCAAAAATAATGAGGTCTTGGTGAAACCTTTCACCTTGTTCATCACTTTCAGCACCTAGGTTTGCGGGAAAATTATCCAAATGTGAATGCAAAAAATGCATTTTGAGGGACATGTTGCATTTCATAGCACTGTAGTTTTTCAACAAGGCTTTGACCATCTCTCTATAGTTGGGATCTTTGTTGTTGCCAAGAAATCCACTAACGACTTGCTTAAAGCTGTCCCAAGCCGCTGCTTCTACTGATGATAAATGATTCCCAAAATTTTCGTCTTTCGGCAACTTTCTAATTTGCGGACCAACAAATATACCTTCTTTTAATTTGGCTTGAGTTATTTTAGGGAAAAATTTCGTTAGGTACTGGAAGGATGGCGCGTCCTTATTTAAAGCCTTTACAAAATTTTTCATTAATCCTAATTTGATGTGAAGTGCTGGCAAAATAACTCGCTCGGGATTTACTAAAGGCGGGTTTACGATATTGAAGGCACCTGGTTCGTACTCAGCTCTTGGTGGCCAGTTTTCTTGAATATAATGGGTTTCTCTAGCACGGCTGTCCCAAAGACAGAGAAAACAGCAATATTTAGTGAAACCTCCTTGAAGTCCGAGAATTATAGCTACAACCTGGGATGTATTTCATATACTATTTATTTTAAATTGTACCACCGAAACTGCTTACCTTTAAGTCCGCACAAATTTTCCAATTAAACTGTTTATATTGAATGAGCTTAAGTAAATTGGATATGCTTAAATAAGTTTCTTTAGTATTCTCAGAATGTGCCACTGGTATTTGCGGTAACGAATTTCCTTTATGCTTTTAAGCTATGCTTTGAACTGTCTATAAACAAGTGCCAATCATCCACTTTATTTTCTAATTTTAGTGCTTCAAATAAACCTTGAACATCGTTGCAGTAGCAAATATATTCACTTTTTGTAAAAAAAAGAAGAGAAAGTCTTGTGCCTATTTCGAAATTGGGAAGTACTTGTCGAAGGGCCCAGGCTGCCCCATTGATACAAACGAGATCCTAGAACTTCGCTATCAAATTTCGATAACTTCAAATCTCTGGCCAAGTCATTAAGTTCGGCTTGTTAGACTCGACTTGGGAGCTCTCCTTCTTGTTCACTGTCTGAATTTTCTGCTTCGGAGTCACTTTCGCTTGAGGCTTCAAAAATTATAGGCGGCCTAGGTATGGGTAAAGTATCGTCATGTAGTTTTGGTTTTTTAGCTGATGCCACATTTGGATAACTTATTAATTTCAGGGGTTCAGTCCACATCATTGGAACACCAAACTTCATGTTATGACCTTTACCCGATACCCATCTCATTAAAGTTAATCTACAAGAGGCGCAAATAAAATGAGGTGTCCAAGATTTATCGAGATTCTTTACACGGAAACTGAAATAATGAAAGTATGCTTCTTTGACAGAATTGGTTATTTTCCGAGCTGAGTTTCCGAAAATATAATGTCCGCAAATAAAGCAAAAATCAGCCGGATTATTTTTACATTTAAAATCTCTTTTGCAACAACCCATTTCGTAAACACATCTACCGATATAGTATGTATAAATTTGCACTACAATTTGCAAAACAAAATTTACAATAAACATTAGTGACAATTAAATACTTGATGTCTTTTTAAATGTATTAGACCCTAAGGTAGAGTGACCAAATGAAATGTCTCGCCAATTTTATAAAAGTAATATTAAAATTTTAGGATAGACGCTTGCGAGTTAACGGGGCTAGAGTCTCAACGGCACGTCCGATTGTTGTACCGGTATGCTTAAAATTTTCGTAGTTAAATTACCTACAACATAGGAGGGCTAACTTTTTTTCGTCCATAGAATTTTTTCGATTTTAAAGTGGTTAAATCTGAAATTTTGTAAAAAATTTCTTTTTTTTCTCAAAATTTTTTCAACGTTTTTTGGCATAGTGGCCAGACTACTGAAGATACTGAAAGGATGTGAAGGCAAGAAATGTTTATGAGAATTAGTATAATGTATAATTCAACAGTTTAAAACGAAAAAATGAAAACTACAAGTTTTTGCCCTACCTATATGAAGTAGTGTTCTGCAAAAATGGGAATTTTCATATTTTCGCCGATATCTCGGAAACTAGATCTGCAACAGGGAAATGGAAGTTATTTTCGGAATCAGGAGAAAATTTTACTTTAGGAAAGGCCTATTTTAATTTTGGAGATTTTTTTTTTGTCGAGTAGTGTTATCTTTCTAGGGTAAAAAAATAACGTTATCTTTCTAGGGTTAATATTTACATTAATATATGAACCAAGTTCGTTTCTTCGTTCTTCTGTTCAAACTCACATATGCGCTTAAGAAGTTTTGGTAGTCTTACACACACAGTTAATTTCAATGTTCTAAGTTCAAAAAGAGCATAAAATAAAATTATAAGTGATGCTTATTCTTAATGAAACCTAGAAATAAAATTTTTATTTCATAATTTTGCTTCAATGCCTTTCTTACGCATGAGCAATTTACCATTGAATTAATACTTAACTGATGAGCCAGATATAAAAGAGGTTTTAAAACATAATGCGAAGTTTTCACACTTTTACTTTCGTGACGGAACATTAGAAGTAATTTCTCAGCCTCACAGCTCAAAATGAATATTTAATGTGATTCGTTTGATGATAAATCATGTGAAAATAAATCAACACATACAACAGCGAGTTCGTTGCCTTAGTCTTTTGTTTAATTGTGATTATACTATTGTTAAATCAAAGCAAATTTGTATGGCAAGTGCGTTGCTTGTGTCTTCTGTGCAAACAAGCAATTTTGTAAAAAAAAGTGAGAAATAAATAAATTTGTATTTTTTTCTTTATTTAGGTTTTGGTTGAAATTTTAACATTTTTTTCAATTACTTCATTAAGTTTAATCACCTTGTTTAAGTGTAGAATATACTTTTGTATTTTAGAAAATTCAGCAGTTTCTTCATGATGGGAGACTTTGAGATTCTTTTCTTAAAAAGTGGGCGTGACACCGCTCATAAACGTGGAATTTCTTGTGAATTGTATTGTTTGACTTACACATCACAGCAATTTGAGATTTGATTAAGAAGATATTTTTATTCCTGATGACTGTAACAAGATGATTAAAAATGAGTTTGAGGAGGAAAGGTGTAGACTATGTAAGCGGCATGGCATTAAACAAGCGTCTCCATAAATCACATATGGTATAAATTTTAAATGAAGAATTTTCTAAGTATGTATGTTTCTGTAATGAGATTAGAAGGAATGAATTTGGCATCGAAGCGTAATTTAGTAATTAAAAACTTCTTCCTCCGGCGTTTACAAAATATCTTAACGAACGACTTAATCAAAGTGAAAAAGTAAGTTAGTCAATCACTATTTGTTTTGTGATTGTGAGAGAGATCTGTGAGTAGTGAAGTTGAGAAAAAGACAGCGGGGAGGGAAAAAGTAAGAGGTAAAATTAGACATAGATAAAGGAAGGGAAGGAGTAAAGGAAACGAGAATTGAAAAAAGGAAAGAAAGAGAAAGAACGAAAAACGTAACATGAAAAAACACAAAAAACAGACGAAAATGGAAAAAGGAAAGTAAAAACGAATAAAAGCAAGCGAAGAAAAAATTAATTTGATGTGTTGAGAACCACCAAGCGGATTGGAATATTCTCACGCTTGACATGCCTATCATAGAGGCGACTAGAGTCCACAGACCCGAAGATTATAGGGGTCGTAAATTCGTTACCGATGCATTCGGCCTAATGTCAGAAGATGCTAGAGCCGGACCGGCAAGAACTGCCCACGTCCACAACCTTCGTGGAGAATTTTTATGCTTAAAACAACAAATAGCAACAACAAAGAAGAAGAGAATAAAAAAATTATTATAAAGAGAAATAGATATAAAAAACGGAGAAAGAGAAAGGGGAAAAGAAAAAGGGAAAGACAAAAAAGTCATAAACGAAATAAGAAAGAAAATAAGTGGAAAAAATGAAAAATAAAAGGACCAAAAAAAAAAACAAAATAAAAAATATAGAGTAAAAGAGAAAAAAATAGAATTAGAAAAAGGAAAAGAAAGTATAAAGAAAAGATAAAAAGTGAAAGAAAAAGAAACATACAAGTAATAACTAGGAAAATGAAAAAAATAAGAAAACAAAAAGTAAGAAAAAGAAAAGCGAAAACGAAAATACGAAGAAGAAGGAAGGGAAAAGAAAAAAGGAAAAATAAAAAGAAACTAAACAGAAAAGGAAAATAAAAAGGACAAAAGGAAAATAAAAAGAAGAAGAAAAAAGAGAATAAAAAGGAAAATAAAAATCAAAGAAAATAAAAAAAGAAAAAATACGAAAAAAAAAAATACTTTAAGGGAAAACGAAAAAAGAAAAAAATTAAATGAAAAAAATAAATAAATATAAAGTACAAAAAAAAAAAAAGAAAAAGGAAAAGAAAAACAAAAAGAAAAATAAAAAGGGAAAAGAAAGTTAAAAGAAACCGAACAGATTTGCAAAAATAAAATAATTAAAAGGAGAAAAGATAAATAAAAGGTTTAGGAAAAATAAAAACGAGGAAAACTAAAAAAGAAAGAAAAATGAACGAAATATGAAAATTAAAAAAGACGGGAAAATTTTGAAAAAAAAAACGGAAAATGTAAGAGAAAAATGAAAATTTTGGAAACGTAAAAATCAAAATAAAACGTAGAAATAAAAACTAGACAAAGGCGGATGTATAAAATATAACAATGTTACGCTGTCGCTATCCCGAGGGGGATATCCGAGTGATCAAGTTACACTTTTACTCGAACAAACTTCAAAGTTTGACTTAGCCTTCATACTGACATCGATCTCATACATTATACAATCCCTAATGAGGGATCAATAAGTTACTTTGTTTCAGGCTCAGGACTATTTGTTGAAAAACACAGTAACGAGTCGCACGTTTTTCTTGGATAGTATTATCAAGCTTGCCGTGTTGAAGTACTTGTTATTCTCAAGGATATGGGCTATGTTGTATAGAATTAGCAGAGGCGCAGTGGGCAGGCAAGCTGAACAAGAGACGATACCTAGTCCTCTCACCACCTTAAAACTTGTACAGCAATATAAGTTGCGGCTTAGTAATTTTTCCAAAGAAAACAGGCCTACTATGCCCTGGCAAGTGAGCCACTTGGAAGCTCATAGGAATGGCTGAACGCATGACCAGAATGAACTGTGAACAACACGATTTCTTTCGTCGTTAAAGGCATGATTAGAAATGCTTGCGAATATTTAACAAGATCTACATTGGGAAGTATGCAGAACTAACTTAACCTAAATCTAGTCCCAAAAGTGTCAAAAAGCCAAAAAATAAATTTATTTAGCAAACTTTTTTGTTTTAACAAGAAAGAGAAAAAAACACCAGTTGCTACCCACATTTACTACATACGTCAAAAGAAATTTGAATACGTGATTTCCAGCTGAATTGAAGCTTACGTATTTTGCGAGTGATTTGCTAGAAAAATATGCCGCAAAAATGGTCAATGGACAGTTATATGCAAATAAGCTTGACTCATTAATTTGTATTATTAGTTTGCAAACACATCATTATTAGCGCAACTTTATAAGATAGTTTTTGTTTTTGTTTTTGTTTTTAAGGAATCGCATTTGTACCTTATCTATTTTACATAATGTGACGAAATTGAAACATTTAAATGTATTTCTATTGTGTTTAGAGGAACTTGTTTCATTTAGCGTTAAAGCCCATCACTATGAATGGCTTAAACATTTCTTGTCAATCCAATTTGATTAGAAATACCAATAAGGAAAAACATGATTGAGACACAAATGTTAGATGGCAATATTGAAGTGTGTGTTTGATGTGGAAAAATTGAAATAATTTACATATTTATTTGCACAGAAAAAAAAGGTATATGAAAAAAAAAGGCACGTTTATACAAATTAAGCACATACTCGCACAAACAATACAAACATTTTGTAACATTTTTTGCGATGCTAAGAATGTTAGATTTTGCTGAGACAATTATGGGGCATTAAAAGATCTTAAAATATAAACTTGAGCAATAAAATAAAATTTTTGCAGTGAAAAATAAATAAAGACTTCCCGAATTTGGGAAAAGTTCCTAAAAATATATATTTGGAGATAATAAAGTTTAAAGTTCATTGGCTATATCAAAAATAAATTATGAGGTGAAGCGAAAATATAAATATTCAAAATTTTGCAATTTTTAGAATTTGATTCAGCTGACATAGAACTACCATTGTTACGGCACAGACACCGAAAATAGAAAGAGAGGTCGACACCGAAATCGTAGTAAATTTTGAATCAGAATCAAGGGAAGCAAGTGATTGTTCAGCGCAATAACTCGGCTACTTCAACCCATATGCAAATATAAGTCTGTATGTATGCATTTTAAAGGCGATGCTGTCTAGTTATCCTTACGAAAAAAGGTGTGGGATGACCTAGAAAGTTCTACCTAGTAGTTGTTGTGTTAACGATAAAGACACTCCCCGAAGGATCTAGGGAGCGTTTTAGTTGTTGATGGTCCTTTGCCGGATATAGAACCAGTACGTCATGGTAACAAAGCACCATTAATGTACTAGCCCGACCATCTCGGGAACGATCAATATGACCACATTAAACCTTCTCGGCCATAACGACCCCCCCCCCCCCCCCCTTCCTAGTTCCTTGAGGAACTTGGGGTCGCCAGATCCTCGCCTGCTCAATATGTATATGATACATTCATATTTGCAACAAGATTCCCCTCGCGTAGGTGCGGTTGATAATTGGATTGCGGAAGCTTTGAAGCTATAAAGCTTTGTATTGTGCTTATCAACCCCTTGAATCCAGTTCTACCCAGTCATATCATATAGTTTAGTAAATAAGCTGGCTTGCTTGATCTGGTGCGTATATATCCGAAAAATGTAGTTAACGATTCCCAATCGTAGTTTATTCCGCCTTTTTGCAGCAGCAGCAATAACAAAATTCCAATACGGAAATTGGAACCAAAAGCGAAACTCAAACTTGCACTGAAAACGAAACCGAGATCCACACCGAGAGCGGATCTGAATTTGTAAATCTGTCAGCAGCCGAAGCCGGAAAAGAAGGCGGAAGAAAAACTAGAGTCATAACCAGAACCGAAACTGGAACTCTTGCCAAAACCGTAACCGAAAACATAACTGAACAGAAAATGGAGCTAAAATTCTATAAAAATTTCAGCCAAAAACGAAAACGAAGTCAGAAACGGAACTGGGCATGGAGTTTGCATTGAAATTGGATCAAAAAAGGAATTCGGAAACGAAGCTGGAGCTAGAGCTGGCATTCGAACCGAAAGTGGAACCGAAACTCAAAACGAAACCGGAACTTAAATCGGAACCGAAAAGGAAATCGGAAATAAAGCAAGAACTGCAATTCCTACCGAAATTGTAAAGCGAATTCGAATATGGCGACGGAAGCGAACCCCGTAACGAAACAGAAACTTAAATCCGTACCGAAACCAGAATAGGAGCTGAACTAGAAACATAACCAAAAGCGAGACACAGCTTTAACCGAAGTCAAAACCAAAATCCGAACTGAAAATATTATTGCGACAAGAATTCCTTTCTTGAAACCCAAATCAGACGTAAAACTCATACTTCAATAAACACTGGATACCAACTCAGTCTTAAAGATAATCTGAAGCAGAAGGTGATCCGAAACTAAAATCAAGGAATTGAATCAGTCGGAAAAAGTGCAAGAAGCAATATAACCCCTCCCCTCTCTCTCTTTAATCCACCTCAAAATCGTTTGCGAGATTCATAATTCTCAAATATCTGGAACCTTTGTTTTGATACCTTACATACATAAAGTGAAAGAGCTCGTATTGCACTAGTGCTATTAGAATAACGAGCATAGCTTAAAGATTTTTTGCTTCATTAGTGCAGCGGAAAATAAATAAATAAATCCAAATACTTTATGTTCAACCATCGAACGTATTTTAGTATGCAGAAAGCTATTTAAATTTCATTATTGAAATTAAGTTAATAGCTTTGTAATTAACTCTTGTTCCCTGTTTAAAAATAGGAAATCAAGTTTCATATATTGTCTTTAGTAAGTAAAGATAAGCAAACTGAGCAATAATTAAAAATTATACACAAGTAATCTTATCTATTGGTATACAAAACGTTAAATAAAATATAAGCAATAAACTTAAAATAGTATCGATTTAAATTTATTTAATAATTTGGGAAAAATTTAAACAACGTGACATCAGGACGGACAAGGCGACAGCTGTTTCGATTATACCTTGTAAATCTCTTCAAAGCCTTTTCTCCCGGGAGTGGGAGTCGAACTCGCACCCCTACGATAGTTGAAATGGTTGTAAACGCATTCAGCTACGTCATGCCTGTTGTGAAGTCTTTCCCAATTGCCTTCTTTTTGCATATTTTAATCTTTTACACATTGCATACTTCGTATGCAATTATGTGTTAAAGCTATGCTTGGTACGGCGGTTTTCAAAGAAACTTTGGTTTTGTTGCTGTTTTCGTTCTATTTATAGAACTACAACGAATTAACCAATTTTGTCTGTTTGTATGATTTTTAATAATCGGGGATTGCCCATATTGCTTGTTTTTTTTTTTAAATGTATGAAAACATTTATTTGAATTTAAATATTGTTTATGTAAATAAAGATAAGCTACAGATAATCTAATTTTTACACAAATTGAAAAGACAAATAGATCATTAAATAAAGAAAAAATTATAATGAGCATTTAATTTAAGTGATTTGGTATTAGTAGTGAACAAAAGACTTAAGAAATGAACTTAACGCTTTTCATGCACAGTATTTGCCAAACATATCCTTAAAGCCGCGCCATCTTCTGAACATATGAAAAATCTTTAATATTAGCATATCTAATAAAACAGAGCTTTTCGGAAGCGAAAATAGAAAAAGAACACAAGAGAGACTTTCATGGTCTTAATAAATAAAGTGACTATTCGACAGGAAAACAAGTTAAGCTTGATTGAATGGTGCTGAGAGTTAATCTCATTTGACTCCTTAATCAAAACCAAAAGTGATGTATATTGAAACGATTTTCCGTCATCTCTTGTCAAATTTGGTTTCGAGACAAACCGGAAGCTTCTAACGAGAGATCGAGTATGTTTTGTATTGAATTGTCCTAAAATGCATGCAGCTCATTAATCTCCAGAGAGAAGTGTGATCATATTGCACACCAAGATCAAAGCAGCTATGAACTCAAAAATCGCTATATTCAGAAATTGATAAAAACTGACTGTCTTCCAAATGCAACACTGAAATTTTTATTTTGTACAAAGTCTTTTCTCGCTTATAAGTAAAGGCATAAGTAAATCAAGCAGATATGCAGTTCGGTATTCTTAACCTTAAAATGTAAGACTTTTGAGTTAGCTTATATTGCTCTAGGTTGTAGGTGTTGCAGGAGTCATGAGCCTAAATGATCTTAAATTGATCTGGAACAGCCATTTTAGGAAGACGTTAGGATTAATCTTAATATGTTCAACAAACTATTTACACTTACTTACTTACTTAATTGCCGCTTAACCGTCTAAATGGGTATGGCCGTCCAACAAGGCGCGCCAGTCGCTCCTTCGCTCCGAATACCGGCGCCAATTGGTCACAACAAGGGAGTTTAAATCGTTTTCCACCTGGTCCTTCCAACGGAGTGGGGGCCGCCTTCTACCTCTGCTTCCATAGGCGGGTTCCGGTAGAAACACTTTCTTGGCCGGAGCATCATCTTTCATTCGCATAACATGGTCTAGCCAGCGCAGCCGCTGCGTTTTAATTCGCTGGACTATATGGACTATTTACACAGCTATAATTATTTTACTTTCCAAATATTTGGCTAGTTTTTGTTTATTTTGTTGCTCTTTGTGTTGTTGTTGTTCTTTTTCCGCCATTGTGCATATTGTAACGAATTTACTTTCAAATCATCTTATTTGCAACCTTCTGCTGAGTTTCGAATCACTAAACTGTTGAATAAATACATAACTCAATACTCGATAATGCAAAATGGTCTTTATTAGACTACTTTTCAAAATAACACTTATATTGCTCGACAGATAGCCTTTTATACTGTCTGGTTTCCTCGTTGCATACTTCTAGGCTTTTCCATTCCAGAACTTACTAGTTAGTTATCAGCTACAAAATCATCAGCCACAACTACGTTTATAGCTTCTCATATGCGCGTGAGTAATACTTGCACAAATTATTGCCCTATCTTGTGAGCACCTCAGATAAGATATATGCATGTGTGTGCGTTGCTTCTCCGCTGCGTGTACGTACATATGTGTAGACATAATGATTGAATTATTGATGTGAATCAAGTCACTGCTTAGCATCGGGTTAGAGATGACAGTACCCCTTAGTGTTGCTAATATTCGTAACAATATTGTTGTTCTTCTTATTATTATTGACCTTTCTGCTGCTCAAGCTTTTCTTGTTGTTGTTTGTGTTGTTGTTCTTTTTTGACTTTTTATTATTTTTAGGTTTCGTTCGTCTTGCTGCTCTTCTTTTTCTTGCCTTTTTGTTTGTGTTTGTTCGGGTTAATATTGTTGTTCTTAATGTTTATGTTATTTCTTCGTTCTTCTTTTTATTGTTGTTATTATTACTCGCATCAACTTTGCTGCTTTTTCTTTTCTTCTTCCTCCTTCTTGTTGATTTTGCTGTTATTTGTGTTCTTTATAGATGCTACTATTTTTTCTTCTTAATTTGTTTTTTCATTATTTTATTTCATTTTTGTTCTTTTTGCCGCTCTTTTTCGTTATTGTTATTGTCATTTTTCTTTTTTAATTTTTATTGCTTTTTTCGTTCGCTTTGCTGCTCTTATTTTTCTTGTTGTTTTGTGACTGTTTTGTTTTTTATTGATTTTGTTTCTTCTAGTTTCGCCGGCATTTTTACTGTGGTTGGCGTTGTTGTTATTTTTATTCTTTTCGAATTTGCTGTTTTTTGTTCCATTGGTTTTCTGGTCTTTCTTGTTATTATTTCTTGCCGATTTAATTGTTATCTGCAATTTTGATTGACTTAACTGTACTTGATGTTATGTCGTCTGTTGTTATTTTTACCTTTTTGTATGTTTTTGAGTTTGTTTACTTTGTTGCTCTTTAGTTCTGTTTTCGTCCTTGTTTTTATTGTTGTTGTTGTTATTATTGATATGGACTCAGCTGCTTTTTTGTTCTATATTTTCTTGTTGTTATATTCTTTTGGCTTTTGTTGTTATTTGTGCTTTTATTGCTTTTACTGGTTTTTTCTTGCGATTTTGCTGTGGCTGTTCTTTTTTATTGTTGTTCTTCTGTTTGGCTGTTTTATTGGTTTTTAATAATTTTTATTACTGGTTTTTTTTGGGAAATTTTTTGTTATCTGTGGTTTTTGATTGACTTGGCTGTTCTTCTTGTCAGTTGTATTTGTTTTTTGTAATTTTTTCTTATTTTCTGTTCTACTTGTTGTTTTATCATGCTTTTTGTGCTTCCCAGTTTTACTTATATTCTTTTGGTGTAATTGCATTGCTGTTTGATTTAGTTTTTTTTTTTCATTCTTGATTTATATTTGCTAAACTTTTCTTTTCTCGTTTTCTTTCTCTAGTTGCTCATATCTGTTCTTTCTTTATTGCGACTTTAGCTTTCCTACCTAGTCTCATAAAGTTGCAAATTGTTATCTAATTTTCTAAAGTTCTACAAAATTGGTTCCATTGACATGTATCATATCATGCCATCTTTGGAATTTTCAACGTATTTGTCAATAAAGATTATTATCTGTAGCAACAGTTAAGCTCATAAAGTGTCGTAAAAATAAAATATATAAATGCTAGTAAACAGAGTAGCCAAATACATAACATAAAGAAACCGACGATTGAAGCTGATTCGAATCTTTAATTAATTGAGTTGAATATTTAATTTAACTCTCTTTCAAATTTGTTGGCATCATTTGACAGGCTTTTTGTAGTACAACTGTGAATCACAATTTTGCATACTCAACTCCATATTGCGCATGCATTGAAACGCAAAACCAAATCATGTAACTAATTTTTTCCTCCTCTTTTAACCGTTCAAGTAAATTGCCAAAGCCTTACCACTCTAATTTATTTCCTAGCTTACGCAACACCCAATCATCTACAAATTATGCTTATCTAATACCCCCACAATGATGCCACATCTATACTAAATACCACAGCAATCGTAAATGGCGACAAAAACTAAAGACTTAAGCAACTAACTTCAAACTTAAAGAAATGTGTAATTGTAGACGTGAAAAATGAGTTATATAAAGCGCAACGTCAAAAAATTAAAGAAAATGAAGATCTAAGGAAGAAAAATTACTTATTTTGCATTTTGCTATGTACATATATTTGCCTTTACTCATAAATAGACTTATTATGCAAATAAATGCTATTGAAAATGATTTATTGTTTTAAATTGTCTGCAATGAAATAAAATGAGGCGACACACTTTTGATGAAATGTGTTAAATTGCCACTATTAACAAACGATTAATTAAAATTGTGAAAGAAATATGTAGAGTGGAGGGGGAAAAGCAATTTGTAGGATAATTTAAGTACTGTAGTATTAAGGAATAGGAATAAGTGGTACAAAAAGTTAGGTCGTTGTATGGGATTTTTAATGCACAATTTAAACAAGTAAGGAAAGCTAAGTTCGGGTGTAACTGAACATTACATACTCAGCTGAGAGCTATGGAGACAAAATAAAGGAAAATCAACATGTAGGAAAATGAACCCGTGGAATGTGTTTGTATGACATGTGTATCAAATTGAAGGTATTAAAGAGTATTTTAGGAGGGAGAGGGCCATAGTTCTATAGGTGGACGCCATTTAGGGATATCACCATAAAAGTGGACCAGGGCTGACTCTAGAATTTGTTCGTACAATATGGATATCAAATAAAAGATGTTAATTAGTATTTTAAAAGGGAGTGAGCCTTAGTTCTATAGGTGGACGCCTTTCCAAGATATCGCCATAAAGGTGGACCAGGAGTGATTCTAGAATGTGTTTGTACGATATGGGTATCAAATGAAAGGTGTTAATAAGTATTTTAAAAGGGAGTGCGCCTTAGTTCCATAGGTGGACCTTTTAGAGATATCGCCATAAAGGTGGACCAGGGGTGACTCTAGAATGCGTTTGTACAATATGGGAATCAAACGAAAGGTGATAATGAGCATTTTGAAAGACAGTGGTTAGTTCTATAGGTGGACGCCTTTCCAAGATATCGCCATAAAGGTGGACCAGGAGTGATTCTAGAATGTGTTTGTACGATATGGGTATCAAATGAAAGGTGTTAATAAGTATTTTAAAAGGGAGTGGCCCTTAGTTCCATAGGTGGACCTTTTAGAGATATCGCCATAAAGGTGGACCAGGGGTGACTCTAGAATGCGTTTGTACAATATGGGAATCAAACGAAAGGTGATAATGAGCATTTTGAAAGACAGTGGTTAGTTCTATAGGTGGACGCCTTTTCCAGATATCGCCATAAAGGTGGACCAGGAGTGATTCTAGAATGTGTTTGTACGATATGGGTATCAAATGAAAGGTGTTAATGAGGGTTTTAAAAGGGAGTGGTGGTAGTTGTATATGTGAAGGCGTTTTCGAGATATCGACCAAGATGTGGACCAGGGTGACCCAGAACATCATCTGTCGGGTACCGCTAATTTATTTCTATACGTAATACCACGAACAGTATTCCTGCCATGATTCCAAGGGCTTTTGATTTCGCCCTGCAGAACTTTTTCATTCTTCTACTTATTATGGTAAGTGTCACACCCATTTTACAAAGTTTTGTTTTAAAGTTATATTTTGCGTCAATAGACCAATCCAATTACCATGTTTCATGGCTTTTTTCGTATTTGGTATAGAATTATGGCATTTTTCGTAATTTTCGAAATCGAAAAAGTGGGCGTGGTCATAGTCGGATTTCGGCCATTTTTTATACCAATACAAAGTGAGCTTAGATAATTACGTGAACTGAGTTTAGTAAAGATATATCAATTTTTGCTCAAGTTATCGTTTTAACGGCAGAGCGAAAGGACAGACGGTCGACTGTATATAAAAACTGGGCGGGGCTTCAACCGATTCCGCCCTTTTTCACAGAAAACAGTTATCGTCCTAGAATCTAAGCACCTAACAAATTTCACAAGGATTGGTAAATTTTTGTTCGACTTATAGCATTAAAAGTATCCTAGGCAAATTAAATGAAAAAGGGCGGAGCCACGCCCATTTTGAAATTTTCTTTTATTTGTGTATTTTGTTGCACCATATAATTACTGGAGTTGAATGTTGACATAATTTACTTATATACTGCAAAGATATTAAATTTTTTGTTAAAATTTGACTTTAAAAACAATTTTTTTTTTAAGTGGGCGTGGTCGTTCTCCGATTTTGCTAATTTTTATTAAGCATACATATAGTAATAGGAGTAACGTTCCTGCCAAATTTCATCATGATATCTTCACTACTGCCAAATTACAGCTTGTAAAACTTTTAAATTACCTTCTTTTAAAAGTGGGCGGTGCCACCCCCATTGTTCACAATTTTACTAATTTTCTATTCTGCGTCATAAGTTCAACTCACCTACCAAGTTTCATCGCTTTGTCCGTCTTTGGTAATGAATTGTCACACTTTTTGTGTTTTTCGAAATTTTCGATATCGAAAAAGTGGGCGTGGTTATAGTCCGATTTCGTTCATTTTAAATAGCGATATGAGATGAGTGCCCAGGAATCTACGTACCAAATTCCAAAAATTTACTCAAGTTATAGTGTTAGCGGACGGACGGACATGGCTCAATCAAATTTTTTTTCGATACTGATGATTTTGATATATGGAAGTCTATATCTATCTCGATTCCTTTATACCTGTACAACCAACCGTTATCCAATCAAAGTTATTATACTCTGTGAGCTCTGCTCAGCTGAGTATAAAAAGGCGTAAGAACCGTCAAGTTCGATGTGTAAACATGTAAGTGAACTTCTAGAAAACTAATATTTTTAGCATTACAAGAGCTCGCCCAGGGGTTGAGGTTAAACCACAACGTAGGTAACTTTATTTACTTTCTTAGTTGGCGCTTAGCCATTTAAATTATTATAGACGTCTTATTCGCTGGGTTAACTGGCTCCAATTGGTCACACCAAGGGAATTTATTCGTATTACACCTCGTCTTCCAGCGAAGTTTCGATAACAATACTTTCTTAGTATAAGAATTAGCATCGACTTTTTGTCGCATTTTTCAAATGTTTTCTGAAAGATCTATTACTAAGCTTATATGCGATATTAAAAAGGCTGATTGTGTGATAGTTGGTGCAGTTTGTAGGATCTGCCTTCTTGTGGAGTGGGAAAAGAACAGTTGGATTCCAGTCGTCAGGTATGCAATCCCCCCACCATACTTAGCAAAGAAGCTGATGCATGCGTCATACCAACTCATCGTCGGCGAATGGCTCCGCAGCCAATGCATCAGTGGCCGCGGCCTTGTTGTTTATTAATCGGGTTATTGCTATTCTGACTTCGTCTTTATCGAGTGGGGCGACATTAATTTAATCATCATCGCTTGCGGGATCGGGTTCGTCATCTCTGCAAGATACTCCACTGTCTCTTTTGCCCTCCGTAATCTAAGTCGTCTCTGGATATCGGTTACTATGTTGTAGATTTCGTTATTACAAAAGTTTGCACCGGTTTTGAAACCTTACGTCTGTCGCCGAATTTTTTGGTAACATTTGCGGGTGTTATCCTGGCTGCTAACCACCACCCAAGCTCTTCGCACTCACGCCATTCTGCCTCTGTTTTTTTTCTTTATATAAAAGCGTCTCGCCTTACTTTTCAGCTAGCGGTAGCGTTCACACGCCCTTTTCGTTGCGCTCGCATTTAAAGAGGTAGATTTACTAGAAACAGATATTTTCGGGCTATTCGAGAAGAGTTGCGTTGCCTTCTCATTATCGAATTGGTTTCTTATCGCCTAGTTATCGAAGCGGTATTTCCAAACAAATCGATAACTCGCTGATAGCAAATTGGTGACTCTCCGATAATAAATCTATACATTTTTGATACCATATTCATAATTATTCGATAATAGATCGATGACTTCTCCAAAAAAAATCGATAACTTGTCGATGTTAAACTTTTCAATAATATACCGATAATTTTTCGAAAACAAATCGACAACATGGCGATACAAAGTACATCAAAAATTCCGAAAACAATTTTTCAATTAGCAAAAAGTTTTTATGAGCGGGCTTGCTTCTCGGCAATGGTTTGACATACACTCCGAGTTAATTTCTGCCACGAAAATCGTCTTAGTGAAAATTCATCTACCTTATAGCCACCGCTCGGGGTCTACATAAATCATGAAGGTCCGGTCCAGCCAATTTGTAGGAAATCCAAAAAGTAGCACGACGCGAATTAAATTTTCTTTTTTCCTTTCCTTTCCTTTCTCTTTCTTTCAAGTCTTTTCCTTTCCTCGCCTAGCCTGGACCACACATCGTTATCGACATTGTTACTTCAATCTTTTTCTTCGTCCACTTTTTCTCTTTCACCTTCTTTACCTTGGAAAGGAAAGTAAGTTCCTGTTTTACTTTCTCTTTAGTATTACATCAATTTGTTCTACTACCTTCCTTTACTTCCACTTACTGATTTGGGTCTGATTTCGCTCATATCAACTCTAACATGTACATTTCTGCAGCGAATTTCGTTAGTTCCGAACTATCGCAAAACTATAGCATTAGAAAACGGTACTAGTTCTATTTCGCTGGATCTAATAATACAAAGTATTAGTACTAAACTTGTATACGTTTGGATCGTCTTATGAAGGGCCAATGTGATTAGCTCTCAGGTGTAACAACTGGTTGCTGAAAATTTCGTAAAAAAATTGTGCTAATTTTGACGTGCTTTCTATAAAAATGCTTATAACGTGATTTAAATTGTATGTTATTAGTTAGGAATTTTAAACTTTTAATTGTGTCACTCGTGTTAAATTTTCTCTTTAAGTACACTAGCACTTAATTTCTTCTACTTCACAGTGCGTGCTTAAATTATTTTGAAATTTCTTTGGGATTATCAAAAATAATTTTACTAACACACTCTAAATCAAACATTACAGTCAATTTTTTCACAATTTTTTATTTCTTTATTTTCACTTTTATTTTCATTCCACTTTATTCACTCACAATTGCAGATTAACCTAATTTTATGTTTATTATTATAAAACGCATTATTAATGAAACAAACAACAAATAAAAACAAGTGTTAATGAGCGGCGCAAATTGCTGTAACAATGACAAGCAACATGCGGCAACAATAACAGCAATTACAACAAGTCCATAAATGTAGGTTTAATATAAACAAATATACATACCACGCAAAAGAGGGAGAGAGTGAGTCTTGAATTTAATTTAATTTGATGGAATCAGGGCAAGTGTTTTAAATAATTTTTTTTTTCCAAGTGCAATATGAATAATGATGCGGCATTAACATTAGAAATTAGTGATGTGAGTTCATCAAATTAGAGGTAAAAATGTGAAATGTGGGGCTTTTTTATACTCAGTTGAGCAGAGCTCACAGAGTATATTAAGTTTGATTGGATAACGGTTGGTTGTACATATATAAAGGAATCGAGATAGATATAGACTTCCATATATCAAAATAATCAGGATCGAAAAAAAATTTGATTGAGCCATGTCCGTCCGTCCGTCCGTCCGTCCGTCCGTCCGTTAACACGATAACTTGAGTAAATTTTGAGGTATCTTGATGAAATTTGGTATGTATGTTCCTGAGCACTCAACTCAGATCGCTATTTAAAATGAACGATATCGGACTATAACCACGCCCACTTTTTCGATATCGAAAATTTCGAAAAACCGAAAAAGTGCGATAACTCATTACAAAAGACAGATAAAGCGACGAAACTTGGTAGATGGGTTGACGATATGACGCAGAATAGAAAATTAGTAAGATTTTGGACAATGGACGTGGCACCGCCCACTTTTACAAGAAGGTAATTTAAAAGTTTTGCAAGCTGTAATTTGGCAGTCGTTGAAGATATCATGATGAAATTTGGCAGGAACGTTACCACTATTACTCTATATGTGCTAAATAAAAATTAGCAAAATTGGATGAAGAACACGCCCACTTTTTAAAAAAAAAATTTTTTTAATTCAAATTTTAACAAAAAATTTAATATCTTTACTGTATATAAGTTAATTAAGTCAAAATTCAACTCCAGTAATGATATGATGCAACAAAATACAAAAATAAAAGAAAATTTCAAAATGGGCGTGGCTCCGCCCATTTTCATTTAGTTTGTCTAGAATACTTTTATTGCCATAAGTCGAACAAAAATTTACCAATCCTTCTCAAATTTGGTAGGAGCATAGATTCTACGACGGTAACTGTTCTCTGTGAAAATGGGCGAAATCGGTGGAAGCCACGCCCAGTTTTTATAGACAGTCCACCGTCTGTCCTTCCGCTCGGCCATTAACACAATAACTTGAGCAAAATCCGATATATCTTTACTAAACTTAGCCCACGTACTTACCTGAGCTCACTTTTTCTTGGTATAAAAAATGGGCGAAATCTGACCATAACCACGCCCACTTTATCGATATCGAAAATTACGAAAAATGAAAAAAATGCCATAATTCTATACCAAATACGAAAAAAGTGATGAAACATGGTAACTGGCTTGGTTTATTGACGCAAAATATAACTTTGGAAAAAACTTTGTAAAATGGGTGTGACACCTACCATATTAAGTAGAAGAAAATGAAAAAGTTCTACAAGGCGAAATCAACAGCCCTTGGAATCTTGGCAGGAATACTGTTAGTGGCATTGCATGTATAAATAAATTAGCAGTACCCGACAGATGATTTTCTGGATCACCTGGTCCACATTTTGGTCGGTATCGCGAGAACGCCTTCACATATACATCTAAGGGCCACTCGCTTTTAAAACCCTCATTAATACCTTTAATTTGATATCCATATCGTACAAAAACATACCAGAGTCACCCCTGTCCCACCCTAATGGCGATATCTCGAAAAGGCGTCCACCTATAGACCTAATGCCCCCTCCCTCTTAAAATGCTCAGTAACACCTTTCGTTTGATACCCATATCGTACAAACATTCTAGAGTCACCCCTGGCCCACCCTAATGGCGATATCTCGAAAAGGCGTCCACCTATAGACCTAGTGTCCACTCCCTCTTAAAATGCTCAGTAACACCTTTCGTTTGATACCCATATCGTACAAACATTCTAGAGTCACCCCTGGCCCACCCTAATGGCGATATCTCGAAAAGGCGTCCACCTATAGACCTAATGCCCACTCCCTCTTAAAATGCTCAGTAACAGCTTTCGTTTGATACCCATATCGTACAAACATTCTAGAGTCACACCTGGCCCACCCTAATGGCGATATTTCGAAAAGGCGTCCACCTATAGAACTAAGGATTACTCCCTTTTAAAATACTCATTACCACCTTTCATTTGATACCCATATCGTACAAACACATTCTAGAGTCTCCCTGGCCCACCCTAATGGCGATAACTCGAAAAGGCGTCCACCTATAGACCTAATGTCCACTCCCTCTTAAAATGCTCAGTAACACCTTTCGTTTGATACCCATATCGTACAAACATTCTAGAGTCACCCCTGGCCCACCCTAATGGCGATATCTCGAAAAGGCGTCCACCTATAGACCTAATGTCCACTCCCTCTTAAAATGCTCAGTAACACCTTTCGTTTGATACCCATATCGTACAAACATTCTAGAGTCACCCCTGTCCCACCCTAATGGCGATATCTCGAAAAGGCGTCCACCTATAGACCTAATGCCCACTCCCTCTTAAAATGCTCAGTAACACCTTTCGTTTGATACCCATATCGTACAAACATTCTAGAGTCACACCTGGCCCACCCTAATGGCGATATCTCAAAAAGGCGTCCACCTATAGAACTAAGGATTACTCTCTTTTAAAATACTCATTACCACCTTTCATTTGATACCCATATCGTACAAACACATTCTAGAGTCACCCTGGCCCACCCTAATGGCGATATCTCGAAAAGGCGTCCACCTATAGGCCTAATGCCCACTCCCTCTTAAAATGCTCAGTAACACCTTTCGTTTGATACCCATACCGTACAAACATTCTAGAGTCACCCTTGGTCCAGCTTTATGGCGATATCTCGAAAAGGCGTCCACCTATAGAACTAAGGATTACTCCCTTTTAAAATACTCTTTACCACCTTTCATTTGATACCCATATCGTACAAACACATTCTAGAGTCACCCTGGCCCACCCTAATGGCGATATCTCGAAAAGGCGTCCACCTATAGACCTAATGCCCACTCCCTCTTAAAATGCTCAGTAACACCTTTCGTTTGATACCCATATCGTACAAACATTCTAGAGTCACCCTTGGTCCACCTTTATGGCGATATATCGAAAAGGCGTCCACCTATAGAACTAAGGATTACTCCCTTTTAAAATACTCCTTACCACCTTTCATTTGATACCCATATCGTACAAACACATTCTAGAGTCACCCCTGGCCCACCCTAATGGCGATATCTCGAAAAGGCGTCCACCTATAGACCTAATGCCCACTCCCTCTTAAAATGCTCAGTAACACCTTTCGCTTGATACCCATATCGTACAAACATTCTAGAGTCACCCCTGGCCCACCCTAATGGCGATATCTCGAAAGGGCGTCCACCTATAGACCTAATGCCCACTCCCTCTTAAAATGCTCAGTAACACCTTTCGTTTGATGCACATATCGTACAAACACATTCTAGAGTCACCCCTGGCCCACCCTAATGACGATATCTCGAAAAGGCGTCCACCTATAGACCTCATGCCCACTCCCTCTTAAAATGCTCAGTAACACCTTTCGTTTGATACCCATACCGTACAAACATTCTAGAGTCACCCCTGGCCCACCCTAATGGCGATATCTCGAAAAGGCGTCCACCTATAGACCTAATGCCCACTCCCTCTTAAAATGCTCAGTAACACCTTTCATTTGATTCCCATATCGTACAAACACATTCTAGAGACACCCCTGGTCCACCTTTATGGCGATATCTCGAAACGGCGTCCACCTATGGAACTAAGGATCACTCCTTTTCAAAATACTCATTAACAGCTTTCATTTGATACCCATATCGTACAAACACATTATAGAATCATCCCTGGTCCACCTTAATGGGGACATCTCGAAAAGGCGTCCACCGATAGACCTAAGGCCCACTCCCTCTTAAAATGCTCAGTAACACCTTTCATTTGATACCCATATCGTACAAACAAATTCTAGAGTCAGCCCTGGTCTACCTTTATGGCGATATCCCTAAATGGCGTTCATCCATAGAACTATGGCCTACTCTCTCTTAAAATACTCTTTAATACCTTTCATTTGATACACATGTTATACAACCACATTCCAGGGTTACCCCAGATTGATTTTCCTTATTTTGTCTCCATAGCTCTCAACTGAGTATGTTATGTTCGGTTACACCCGAACTTAGCCTTCCTTACTTGTTACGTTTAATTAACTTGTTTGATTATTTCTGACCCACTTTCGGCAAAAGTTGGTAAAATTCGTAATCCATTGTATTACACTTAGAATCCGCAGCAAACAAATTCTAACACTTACAAATCATCATCATTAATTGCCGTTTCACAGCCCAGACGATTTGCGCCGCAGCGTAATAAGTCACGCTAACTTTCCCCGTTTCGCGACAGCTAACGGCAATGTGGAGCACCAAGGAATATGAAATCTTTCCTCACCTGCCGCTTCCAATGTTAGTCTGTTCATCTAGTTTACAATACGGTTGGCGGTAAGTATATCTTCTGGTTCAAATCATCTTCGTCTCTTCTCGTAACATTACTTAGCCCGCTAGGTTTTTCCACAGCTCACTATTATACCTCCTCTGATACTCACTTTGGGCATGGCGTACATGACGATAAATCTTTCGGGCTACTTTTTTCTCGGTAGGTGTGGCGAAGGACTTGAAACGGGTAAATTTTCTTCTTGAAGGGAGGAAAACTCTTTAGCAAAATAAGGCAGTGGATTGTAAAAATTTTAACACGCAGATAAATTCATTTTGTTTAATTTATTTTTTTTTAACCCAATTTCATCCAATCAAATAGTTCTTTGTCTCAATAAAAGCAAATATTTCATTTTTTATTGGACTTATTGTGTCTTTGTCTCAACTCTTTAATATTTCCGCAAGTGTTCATGTATATCTTTTTTAACTCCCAAGGTAGGTGCATAGAGAGCCAGAGAGTGCTCCTGGAAAGCCATTTTCAGACTTGGACTATAGACCAATCAATTCTTGAAAATCATATTTAGGATGTGACTGCGTATACTGATGGTTTCTTGAAAGGATAATGAAGTACTTAGGACTCTAATTTTCTGGATAGTGAACTAGGTACCGATCTATGCGAAGACATCTAATATATGATGCGATTTTTTTTGT
Organism: Eurosta solidaginis; assembly: GCF_040869045.1. Taxonomy (NCBI): domain Eukaryota; kingdom Metazoa; phylum Arthropoda; class Insecta; order Diptera; family Tephritidae; genus Eurosta; species Eurosta solidaginis. The sequence continues at coordinate 17,748,272 of NC_090320.1, forward strand.
AATGGGAAAATATTTCGAAAGCTTTATGTTAGGAAGCGGTTTGCTAGAATATCGGATAGAGAAAACCAGAGAAAACAAAAACGAGGGAAGGAGAAAGAGACTGATCCGATAGAGTTAGACAAAAAGAGAGCGATAAAGATAGAGAAAGAGAGGATTAAAAAGGATACCGAGCTAGAGAGCGAGATATAGAGAGGAATGGAAGAGAAAGACAGAGAGGGGCGAAAATACTTAGAGATAAAGAATAAAAGAAAAAGACAAGGGAGAGGGGAAGACAGCGGGAGTGTAAAACTTGGCCCTGTCATAAAATTTGAATAAACAACTTTTTACTAAAATGTCTATTGAACATAGAGGTAGCCAAACTGGAGCAGATATATGTAATTTGAAGGCTTGAATAAGGAAAATCGGCCCTGCAGTTTTTACTCGAAGGAAGTAAGGGCTCTTAATTTTATAAATAGTGAATAAGATTGGGATGGTTAATCTATGGTTGTTGTTGTTGTAGCAGTGCTTCGCTCCATCCAATAGGGGCGCCAACTCATAAATTGTCATTAATATCTCTAACGGGATTCAAAAAAACCTTGGAGTTTCAACAGGGGTGGACAAGTGAGCAAGGGCTGTTATAGGGGTTGGTTTCACATTGAATTGGTGTCACGTTAGGACACGTTGCAAGCAGGACATTCTTTGTGTGTATCGGGGTTGATTTTGAATAGGTAAGAGTATCCAGATCGAAGTTTAGCTAGAGTGTCGCGCGTGTCACTGGGGAAGTTGCTTTCCTCTACTGCGAGTGTAGTGTATTTAACTTACAGAACGGGGTTCGTCGGGCAATTTCTGGTACAACGGTCCGGCGCTTTTGTGTGGATATCCCTGAGGACCTTTGTGTGTTCTTCTTCTACATACGGCTGAGTTCTCAGGTACGGTATTTCCTCATAATACTTGCGGATATTACTTATTAAGTCCCTAGGAGGCGGGGGCTCTTAAATCAGATATTTGTTGGGATGCCCAGGTTACTGGGTATTCAACAGAAACTGTTTGTTCAGCATTTTATTTCTGTCCCAGAGTACTCCCCTCTCGGCTCACTGTGTAGATGGCGTTCTGAGGAAATAAGAAGACAGACCGTAGCGGTTCTGAGAGCGGTGTTTTGACAGGCCTGTAGTTTCTTACAATGAGTTTCTGTTAGGCTTGGCGACCATATCGGTCGGTGACGTGTAGCATGCAAAGCGCCGGCCAATTGCTTTGTAAGTGGTAATGAGCGTTTCTTTATCTTTACCCCAAGAGCTGTCGGCAGGAGATTTGAGAATTTTTTTTTTTTTTTTTTAGAATATAATTTTATTCTTCAAATCAAAAAATCGCATATGTACACATACATATACACAACCACTTATATAATATACTAACTAAAATTGGAAATTGCACGCTTGGCGATCATATAAAACACTCTGTTCACTTAAAAGTGGAGCATGGCCTGCTTTTTCTTTAAAAATTTTCCACCCACATTATTTTGTTTGTTTTTGTATGTACGTATGTACAAAAGTACATACGAATACTACTTTGACTTTGACATGGCATATTCTTTGACTGACCGCTTTTGTAAACTGAGATTTTCCCTATTTTGGAATCAATAATCACTTAGGAGGTTTATGAGCTGATTGGTGGTAAATGTATTTTTCTTGTACTTTTTTATATGGGCATGTTTGTGGTCAGCTTTTTTTGAACATAGTAAGCGAAATTTTTCTTTGAACAAAAGATTTTTGTTTCCATATAAGTCGTATGTTGTTGTTGTGTTAAAAGTACTTTGCTTAGTTCAAAAGGCGCGACCACTCACAAAATTGTCATCCAAGTGTTCCAATGGGAGTCGAAGGAAACTTACAGTTTCAAAAGGTTTCGACCTCAATGGGGTTGCAGTGGCATTGTGGCATTGGTTCAATATTACAATTTATGCGGCAAACATTTAATGTGGCGGTGTTGATTCTGGGTATATACGAAATTAGCCTGTTACAGTGTTCAGAGAAAAGTTGGATCAGATTTACTTGAACCTCTTTAGGTAGTCTGCTTTCCCATTCCCCCAGTTGGTAAACTGTGGATTAGGCTATTGGCTTCCACGTGTTTATTCTGTTCAAACGTCTCAGTGGGTAGGTGCTAGATTTCATCTTAGTGCTTACGGAAATGTACCCTTATCCCCCTGAGAGGCGAGACTATATCACGCAGTTGTTTGCTAGGATCTAGGCTCAGCATTTTATTATGCTCCTTTACAACTTTCATTGTGATTCTTTTAATTTTTTTCTACCTATGCCGACTTCAAATGGCAGCTGCAAAGCAGATGCATTTTCACTGAAAACTTTTCATGGCAAAAATGCACTCGAAGTGTTTGCCAAACCACTGCCGAGAGGCGACCACTCTCTAATGTCTTACTATATAGGTGATGTGCAGTAGTTGTAAGGAGACATCGCACGCCTTAAGCCTTTTGCTTTGTAATTGCTTTGTAAGTTGTTAGCAACGATTGCTTGTACTTGCCCCAGGTGCTGTCGTCAAGCGGCTTGTTTTCGCTGCGGCTTTTGTACTTTGGTTATAATTTTTGTGGCATGCGCCATGCTGTGGACCATTACCCCTAAGATTTTTTGGGTGACTAGCAGTCACTAACGTTACACCATCGATAAGAACGTGCAATATTTGAGCAATCCACTCTTTCTACATCGTGATAAGAGTGGCCGTGGACTTGGGCTGTGACAATGACAAGTTGCGCGAGGCGAAAAGCCAGAAAGACTTGGGAGATAATCAGTTATTTTGGAAACTAATTAATACACTGAGGAGCTAGGGGCTATTGCCATTGTCGGTATAGAAAATAAATTTTCCCCAGATGAATTGTCCGTGGGATGAGCAAAGAAATAAAAAAGTCTTATTTGTTGTAAAAAATGGATGTAGGGATGAATTGTTTGTGGGATGGAATATCCGTAGGACGAATTGTCCGTGGTATGAGGTGGATCCCACTTCATTCCAATCCTGGTGTTAACAGTTGGCGAAGCGACTGACGAGATTTATTGGAGGACTTATCAAGTATATTGCGTTGCTACGAAAGAACTAGCTTTAAACGAAACAAAGCAAGCATTAATGAGTTTTTAAGGATCCAATGACCCAGTTGGTATCTTCCATGAGAAGTGGAAGTAGAGTATCGCTGATTGCAAAATGTAGTATCTGCTCGCCAATGCCAATTTGTACAAGATTAGAGTACAGATGGTCCATAAAACTATCGATCAAGAAATCCACGTTACCGTTGTCCTAGAATGCTGCTTTGCTCCGGGATCAAGAGGATATTTATTCTCAAATAGTTCGAATCAATCGATGAGGACTTCAGGCAAATGTGGATCACTCTCCACACCGCTATTTAGCTAACTCGTTTGCCAACAGAATTCTCTGTTCTCTTTGTAACCCTATCGAAATTAGGTCACATTTGTGATAAAACTTTATATTTGAAAAGAGTGTCGCGTGCATTAGCTCGGCCAACTTTTTCATTCGGTCACGTCATTATTACAGTTAACACGCGATATATCTTGTAAATGTCCGACGTGACACTGACACAATCAGAACATTTGCTCTTTTAAGAGACAAAAAGTCACTTTACATACATGCTGAAAAGACAAAAGAAAAAACAACAACAACAAATACAATATATGAGATCAGTTATCGTTATGTGATATGCTGCCTTACTCACTAACAGACAAATTGTGCTAAATGTTGTGAGACTGTCAAATTGATAAATAAAAAACTTCTCGGGCAAAAAGGTGAGCGCAGTACGACATTTTCACATTTATATAAATATAAAACAAAAATCAATTTAAATTTTGCATGCTAACAAAAATCGTGCGTTTACTGACCGATATATAATTCTTTAATTTACAATTTTTGTGACACTTTTCACGCGCTCACCACATCACCTCGCTAACATAACAAATTTACTCTAGCAACCACATGAATTTGTTGTTATCTTTAGGCTTAGTGTGACTTTTTTAAAATTTGCTCTCATTTTATTTGCTGATTTTGTTTTCTTTATTCTGTTTTGATTTTTATAGTTTGCATGCTGGTCTCATTTAAATGTGACACACAGTAGCTGCTGCGGCGAATTTGTGTGTTACACTTAAGCTGCGACACGTTCTAATTTATGCCTCAATACGCTAAATAAATGTGACTGTTAATAATTTGTATATCTCAGATGAAGGAATACATATATAAAGATATGTAAATACGTATACAAGTTTATATATTCATACAATTATTTAAAAGTTCGATCGGCGACAGATCAAGTTTGGAAAGAAAGAATTAAGAAATTAATTGACTGATCCCATTCAGACCTGTTAAATTAGAACAAGGATTGGTCATCAAACGGGTGAGATTCATAGGAGGCGAGAAATGCGTGGACCCAAGCACGGCGCTCTAATTAAAAAGAGAGGACTATAGAATCATGACGGGTGTTCTAACTGGACACTGCCTTCTGACGTCACATGCCTTTAAATTAGGCTCGGTCAATGATAGCAGATGAAGGAAGTGTGGGTTGCTCGTGCCCTACGCTTGCCAGGCTAAGACTCCAGCTATTAGGAGTAATACAGCTTTCAGATCTAAAGGCAGCAATTGGCATAGGTCCTAGAAAGCTTCTACTATTTGCCAAGAGGATGGAGTTATTTTACAAAACAGGTTCTGGATTCTGATAGAGTTTTTCAGTTAACTCGTTAAACTAAATTCTGGGAACACTAACGACTCATTCAGTCTATGTGAGGTGCTGACGGACCGACCAGTTTAACATAACCTAATTAATGATTATTCAAAAATTTAACAAAAAAAACGGCAATTACTAATTGATTACCATTACAACAGAATGTCAGTATATTTTATGAGTATTGCAAACAGCCCCCTTCGGGAAGTGTTTTATCGCTACAACAACAACATCACAATTAATCCATAATTTTTTTATTATTATTTCGCCGCATTGTTGTATGAAACATTGCCGTTAACTGCATGCGCAGTACTTTTTTAAAACCGGGTACTTTTGAGAGCCGTATGATTTTTCCAATTCATGTATCTTTTGGATCCCAGTACTGTTTGGAGTCGGGTGATCTTTTAGAACCGGATAGTTTTTTGCGCCAGGAACTTTCTCGAGGCCAGGTACTTTACTGTAACCGTATATTTTACGGATCCGAATCGTTTTCAGAACCAAATACTTTTTAAGGACCGTGTGCTTTTTGGATCCGGGTACTTTTTAGAAATCAGGTACTTTTTTAGAACTGGTTACTTTCAAGAACCGGGTAGTTTAGCGAATCAGGGTATTTTTTTTAGAACCGGGTACTTTTAAAAACCCCACTACTTTTTTTGGACCGCGAACTTTATCAGAACCGGGTAACTTTTTGGTTAAAATTACTTTTTTGAACCGGGCTTTTTTGCAGATCCTAGGTTTTTTAAGAACCGGGTACTTTTTTCAATCCGGGTACTTTTTTAAACCGGATACATTTGCGAATCTGGGCAGAAGCGAATTTTTTTACGAACCGGTTAGTTTATACAATCGTGTACCTTTTTAGACCGGATACTTTTTCGACTTCCCGTACTGTTTTGGAACCGGGTACATTTTAGTATTGCATACTTTTCATATAAGGGTATTTTTTAGAACCGGATACTATTGAAAATCTGGTTCTTATTCAAAACCTTTTAGAACCGGGTCCTTTCTCTGGGCTGCGTCTTTTAAGAACAGTGATATTGATGGAAAATGCGTATGCTTTTGGAACCAGTTACATTTGCCGAAATAGATCCGAAAAAAATTCCAAATGCTCTCGAAATTATCACATCAAATGGAAAAATATTCCCAGAATGGTTTTTGAATGTTCGTAAACATAATTCCTAAAAAATGTGTAGGTTATAACCTTGTTGAATCGTCCTCAATGGAAGCACATAGGCAGGAAGCCTTAGAGTATGACACACTATCCACAAGTGTTAAAAATTAAATCAAATTCGGCTGAGCGGCTTACGATATATGAGGGGATATTTTAGAAAAAAATATACTTAATAGGTGGTAAACTACACTAAGAAATATATTTTTGAAATACGGCGTAAAATAATTCTTGTTTGGTACCGAAAGTGGCATACCTGATTCAGCCTTGCAGAAAGACACTCAATTGCAACTTGGGATGACTATTTTCAGAATTGTTTGCCTCCGATATTTTTGGGATTTGAAAGTTCAAAGTCGGCATAAAACATGTAGGTCTCATCCCGCCATCTTAGGGAAATTAAAAGGAGCACGACACAAATTGGAAGAAAAGCTAGTCCTAAATTGACTCGGAGATGAATCGGGCCAATATTTATCTTTTTTTATACACGGATCCCTTTACATCAGTTTTACAAAAAAAATATTGAAAGAAAAAGCACACCACAATGTAAAGATTGCAAATCTAATAAAAACCATAAATCGAATTATGTAATTAAATTTCGAAAATAAAATTGATATAAAACAGTAAAAAACACTGAAGCAGCATTTATTGTCATAAACCAAATGAAAAATTGTAAAGTATTTATGGACGTACATATTACTATAGGCTTTTGACTCTCAATGTAAGTAATCCTACAACGCACGCACTCACGCGCTGAAAATTTATTTCCTGCAACACCCACACGCCTTCAATGAAGTTAAATTGTCAAGCAGCCATAATGAAACAATTGATAGATGATAAATATGTATGTATCTAGATATGTTAATATCTAGCTATACTGTATGTTTGCTTCCAGGTATATACACAGCAAATACTAGAGACATTATCTTAAATAACCAGTAAGGGTGTCTAAGTTCGGGTGTAACCGAGCATTATATACTCAGCGTGAGTTTCAATTGTATAGTTCATTTCAGAATAATTACTTTTTCGAATTTTTTTTCCGAGGGATTGTTCTTTTTTTTTTTTTGAGGGTCTAGAAATTTTGTGCAATGCTTGAGCGGAATAGGGGAGTGGCACTGCCCATTCTCCAAATTTCCTCTTACAATAAGACTTGGTAAGTGAAATATCATTGATACAAAACCATTTTTTTATAGCTTATTATTCTAGTCCACGGTCATTTTAAACATACTTTATACATAAAAGTGGGCGTGGTTCTTAAGCGATCCCGTTCATTTTTACTAGAAATATTTCCTGCCATAGGGGAAATATGTGCATCCAATCTTATTACGATCCGTTAACTTTTCTTCGAGTTAAAGCTCCAGAAACATAGAAAATTGCTTGGTTATAAAAGGGGCAGTGCCACGCTCATTTAAAAAAAATTTTATTTTTTGCATTTTCTTGTTATAATTCCACATCGAAAATTCTTTCTTTTTCTTCTTTGCCAATATATAATATAAATATATAGATTATTTTATTCCTCCGCGCCCCTTTTAAAAATCTTTTATATAAAAGTGGGCTTGGTTTTTAACCGATTTTGATTATATATAATTTGAAAAGGAAACTGCCTCTGTAATATTTTTAATGAGTTTTGATTTACGGCTTGTTACACTTCCAAATTTTCTTCTTCTAAATGTAGGTGGTGCCACGCCCATATTCCAAAATTTTGTGAAGTATGTGTTTTGCGACATAAAGCCAATTCACCCACCAAATTTCATTAGCTTAGCGGTATTCGTTTTTGAATTATCTCATTTTTTCCATTTGTCTAAGTTTTCTATATCGAAAAAGTGGGCGTGGTTATTGTCCGATTTGGCTCATTTTCAACACCAATCTATTCTGGGTCCAAATAAGCTTGTATACCGAATTTGGGGGAAATATCTCAATATTTGCTCAAGTTATCGTGTTAACGGACGGACGGACGGACATGGCTCAATGAAATTTTTTTTCGATCCTGATTATTTTGATATATGGAAGTCTATATCTATCTCGATTCCTTTACACCTGTACAACCAACCGTTATCCAATCAAAGTTAATATACCCTGCGTGCAGAGTACGCTGAATATAAAAATCTACTCGGATGTACATACGTATAGATGTATGTATGTGTACCAGTATTTATGTATTGAAAAAAAAAAAAAACACACAAAAGCGAGACACAAAACCACATCAAATATATTGTGGTTAAAATATAGACAGTAAAGTATAATACATTACGTTTAATATGTAAATATGTTGGTATAATAAGATTATTTATTTAATGTACAAACAATAAATTAAATAGTTTGGTTTTTCTCGTCTAACACAAAAATACGATATGTATCTTCCGCAAACGATATGAAATACTTTGTCTCCCCAGGTAGGTAGGTAGGTTTATTGAAGGCGACTAGCTTATGAAAAGCCCTTTCGTTGCCATAAAACTCATCTGAGCCTACTAAGTGCTACAACCCCCCCCCCCCCCCCACGCCTGGCGATTAAGGGCAAAGAATATACCCGCGGTAGGTAGCATGTAGCAAATTTACGTCATCGTATTAGTGACGCTTAAATCGTAGCAAATGCCCGCCATACCTTTCATCAGTTTTACGTAGCAAATTGCCGTCATCGTATTAATGATGCTTATAAATAAGGCTAACCAATCTTTGAGTGGCATTTACTCGAAAGGGAGCAGAGTGGACGTGGTATATCACTTGCGCGACCATATCACGGTCGTTAAAAACTGTACCGCGGGGAGCAAGACAAGCCAGTTGTAGTGGCATACAAGGTGATACAATGTATTGTAGATTTTTGTATTGAGGTCTTGAATCCACCTTGAGGATTCGAATGAATCGAGCGAGCTGTGGTTTAGTACCGCATTTTGGATTTTCTCTCGATTTTTGCTTAATACAATGAATTCATTTTCGTGGAAGTTGACAATAAGCATATTTAATGAAGCTATGCAGTCTCTTCGTTGCTAGAGTTGGCAATAAAGTATTCCCTTCGGAGGCAATAAAGTATTCTCTTCAGGAGAATAGCGGTCTTCTTCATTGCAAAGTTGGCACATAGTTTACTCTTGGTACGCCCACAAGGGTAAACTGCCTCTTTACTTATTATACCATAACCATAAATATCTCAAAGACGCTTCTGCGGAAGGTCAAAGAAAAGGTTGATCACATCACAAAATTGTGACAGAGGTTAAAAAATGTTGACAAATTATTGGGAGATATTAAGAAGAATAAGCAGATACCTATCGTTTGTTGATTACAGTTGATAATTGTAAGATTGGGTTTGTGCTCACCATTATTTTTGAAATGTTTGAAACTGCGTTAGGCTAGGCTGAGCTGTGGCATCTGATCTAGAGTAAATGTGTGATTAATCATGCATCTGATGAGCCCTAATATTATAACATATTACAGCGTGATAGTTGTGCTTGGCATGGAATAGTAATGGAATTTCAGGTGGAGGTCTTACAACCGGTTGCCGTTATCCTTAAAATGGCAGCAGCTTGTGTAGACTCCATATCAGACCAAGTTAAGATCATGTGATTGAAAGAACTTATTACAAGCTTATTTGGTACCAATGATTCAGCTACGAAGTGTTGAGGTAGGCAATATGGAGCCGATAGTTGGGACATTGATCATGCAATTAGAACCGCCTTTGACACCCTGAGGTTGATTATTTTATTGACAGCTACTTACATTAAACCGTATTGAACACAACCAGGCCAAGATGTTTATAAGATCAGCAATATTTGAAATCCCTATTTCCGATAATCTACCCAAATGTTCTTAAAAGTAGCTTCAGAAAGATCTTAGATGTGTTCTAAATAGATTCGGGCATTGTCTTTCCTAACCAAAGCAATATATGAGCTCTACTGTGGTAACTTCTTAAACTAGTGTGAACGATTAGTTCCATCCATTTGAACCTTGGATCATCTCAACTTATTTATCTATTCCACAGAACAATCTTATAAAAGAAAAGAAGGATACTGATGATGATGGTTAAAAGCCATTATATCTTCGAAACTTGGTTTAGGTTAAATAGCATACCACCCTCATATATATTTTTCACACTTCCATCTAAAATTGGACCCAATACAAATTTATTTATTTCCTTGTACTTAATTTGCATCAACATCGATCATTGTAACTCAGCGCTGTTGCAGTTGCTGTATCTAGCTTCCTACACAATTTGCTTATTTTCCTGCTTAGAGCCACCAATTTGCACAGCTTAATTATGTAATTGATATCATTAAGAGAAAGGAAAAGGCGCAAATCGCAAATTGTCATTACAACACAACAAGAACGACCGCATTACGCGTAGGTGCTTAGTGCTGAACAAAATGGAGAAAAAAAACCTTCCTCCCCCGCCAGCTAGCAATAATCACAACCACGACACCTTCACCACCCTCGCACCGCCAGCAAACTGTGACAGACACAAATCTCAAACGCCACCATAAACTGTCACAGTGTGCCAAAGCGAATTATTGCAATAAAATATTTTTTTGGATTTGTTGGCATTTTTTAAAATTTAGATTGCTTTTTTTGTTTTATAACGTGCACTCATTTATTTTTACATTTATTTGTTTCACATCTAAAATTACAGTGCACTGCTTTAATTTTTCTATTGTTCGATTACGTTTGCAGAAAATACTTAAGCCACAAACTCGATTTGAATTTCTGGCGGTTTTTATACTCAGCGTCGTGCTCTGCAGGATATATTAACTTTGATTGGATAACGGTTGGTTGTACAGGTATAAAGGAAGCGAGATAGATATAGACTTACATATATAAAAATCGTCAGTACCGAAAAAAATTGATTAAGCCATGTCCGTCCGTCCGTTTGTCCGCTCGCTTACACGATAACTTGAGTAAATATTGAGATATCTCCACCAAATTCGGTATACGGGCATATCTGGACCCAGAATAGATTGGCAATGAAAATGAGCGAAATCGGATAGTAACCACGCCCACTATTTACATATATAATATTTTGGAAAACACAAAAAACCTGAAAGTTAAGTAAATAATACAGCGAGAATGCTGAAATTTGATGGTTGCACTGATATTGAGACTTTCGATAAAAATTTTAAAAACTTTTCGAAAATGGGCGCGGCAACGCCCACTTGTGACAAAATCAATTTTACAAATATTATCTTATAACCTTAAACGAGCAATTCTTGTATATTTGTATAGCCGAACGATCTCGGGAACGGCTTAACCGATTTAAATGAAATTTGACACAGAGATAATGTATCACCTTCTGAGATTTTCTACCTAGGTGCTGCCACTCAGAATATTTCACAAGGTTGCCACCTCTTCGAAATTAAAAAAATTGCATGAGATATGCCGATATGGGTATCAAACGAAAGGTATTTCACTCCGCATTACAATAGCGACATTTTTGATTAGGGTTGCCATTTAGGGTTGACACCTATTCGAAATTAAAAAAAAATTGCATGAGATATGCCGATATGGGTATCAAATGAAAGGTGTTTCACTCCACATTACAATAGGGACATGTTTGAGTAGGGTTGCCATTTGGGGTTGCCACGTATTCGAAATAAAAAAAATTGCATGAGATATGCTGATATGGGTATCAAACGAAAGATATTTCACTCCACATTACAATAGGGTCATTTTTGAGCAGGGTTGCGACCTATTCGAAATTTAAAAAAAATGCATGAGATATGCCGATATGGGTATCAAACGAAAGGTATTTCACTCCGCATTACAATAGGGACATTTTTGAATAGGGTCTCCATTTAGGGTGGATGTAGTTAGACGAAATAATACTCTATTTACTAATATTGTATTAAAGCTTTAAAGGAGAACATTAAAGTTAAAAATCTTCGTAAAAAAATCTTACACATGATTCGACTTAATTTTCTTAATTTGGCACACGCTAATAAAATTCGAATGCAATATCAAGGCACCGTGGCAAATTCTAGCAAAATATATTTAAATGCATATTTTTGGCAAATATGAAATGAATAACTGCAATTTCTCACAGATTACTATTAGAAGGATTTCTCACCATAGCAAAAATATATATCATCATGATAATTTGCTACTAATTTGAAAACGACATCTAACCATTTAGCTACTTACCAACAGACAGATGGCGCTTAGGGAAGTAAGTTGAAATTTAATTAAACTAACTGATAGTTGTCATTCGTGAAATTTACAAGTTTTTGGAATGTAATAAAATTGTGAGACTTTCATAGTGTATAACTAAAAAAATTTTTTTAAATAATTCGGCGCATGAAGATACTCGACCTAAATAACTTAGTTCTCGATTTCACTAATTGTCATAACAGTCCCTTATACTATAGGCTGGAATTACCCATGTAAATGTATTTTTAATGAAATCAAATATTGGTAAGTAAAAATATATAATATATGTACATAAAAAAAAGTACAGCTTGATTAATGGTGACATGTAGAACAAAGTATGTTATGCGGCATACTTGAAGATTGCCGAGCAAAGCTCGGTGGCCCAGATACTTATTCATTAACCAAAAGCCGTTAAACCTATCATAACAAAATTCGACTGAGACTATATACAATACTTCGAAACAAAATTAACGAAATTGATAAAAAACAGCGCCCACTTTTATAAAAAAGATTTTTAAAAGGGTCGTGGACGAATAAAAAAAGCTATCTTTGCAAAAAAGAGCTTTATATTAATGGTATTTCAAATCTTTGAAAATGGGCGTTCGGCCGCCCCTTTTTTAACTAAGCAGTTTTCTATATTTCGGGAACCATGACTCGAAGAAAAATTTGAGGATCGTAATAAGATTGGGTATGCATATTTTCCCTATAGCACGAAATATTTCTAGTAAAAATGGACGGGATCGGCTAAAGAACACGCCCACTTTTATGTAAAAAGTATGTTTATAAAGGCCACAGACTATAAAAAAATATTTTTGTATCAATGATATTTCACTTACCAAGTCTTATTGTAAGTAGCAATTGAGAGAAATTTGTTTTTTATGGGCATTGTCAAGCTCTTATTCAGATTAAGCATGATACAACATTTCTAGAGCCTCGAAAAAAATATATCCCTTGTGACAAAACTTGAAAAAAACTGAAACTCACACTGAGTATATAACATTCCGTTACATCCGAACTTAGACACCCTTACTTCTTTTTTACACTTTTTCTGTTTTAGTTTTATTTTGCTTTGTACGCTATTTTGCATTGTGACGAATGACTGCTGAAAAAGCGTAATGCAATCGCTTAGTGATTGTTCGTTGTAAGCGTTTGCTAGCTGTGCGCGATGTAACTGTAACTAACTACGCCCATTGAAGGTCAATGCAATTATTGTTGGTTAGCGGAAGGTGGTTGCAGTGTTTGCTGTCCAATTTTGCTTTACCCCTGCTCTTAGCCGTGGAGGCTAGATTGGTCTAATTTTAGTAAATTATATTTATTTAAAACGCATTCTCTTTTTGTTTTTCTAGTTTAATTTTGAGATTAATTGTAACAGATTTATTAGCGTCCAATATAATTTTGGTGGGTTTTGAATTGGATTTTTGAATGGCAATGACTTTTAGTGTGTCCTCTGATGAGAATTAGATATAAAATATCGAACACTTCCTCTGTCAATGCCACTGTCCCGTCGCAATACTAAATCGTTTCTAAACCTATCGATTTTTCTAGTGCCTAGTAGACCTTGGCTCTTGCGGAAATCCGCAACAAAATACTCAATTTTATGCAAAATCGCTCACTTAGTTTCGTAGGCCATTGACGAAGCGCAGAAGATCAGAGATTTTATAAGTGTTGTCACAATAGGCCTAAGAGTGCTATGAATTCCCTCTAACTAGGGAGCATTTAAAATAGCCTAGGAAACACTAAACAGGTCCATATGACCTTCAGGTAAAACAAAGAGTAACCTAGCTGGGCCTAATAGACAATATAAGGGGCATTGTTCATAAATATTTATTTATTTATTGATTTATTTAATCAACAAAGAAGGTGTTTACAGACTGTTAGTGTACAAAACTTCAAGTTTACATAGCTTATATAAAAAGTAAAGGTAACTTTATGACAAGTGTCTAATGATCAGGTTCTTAAATGTAAATTTATTACAACCAAAATCAAACGCCAAGGAATACGAATAAGCATTACATGTTCCCCATAGTGAATCTTGTCCAAGCAATCAATGGACACAATGGTCTTTATTAGGGCATACTGAGGCCGGACGATTATTTGTTTGGCTATGAATTTATCTAACGAACGACATCCAAGAATGTGTTACATAATTGCTAGGGAAATAGTTAAGCTTTGGAGTAATCTGTTAAGATCACGAGGTTTATAAGTAATATCGACTCCAATATTGCTGTCAACCACGTTAAAAATTTCAAGTTTATCCTTAGTGAGTATGTGGCAATAGCTCATTGGGATGTTCCAACAAAATTTATCAGATATAATTTTGCTATTAACGCAGTATTTAACTCCTGATGAACATCTTCCTTAACATCAAACGGGTAAATGCCATTTTTAAGGTTAAAAAAAAATTCTCGCCGTTATCAATGTCCGTATTGGTCTTCAAATTTTTTCTATGTTTTATATCACCGCCTGTTATCTACCGATGGCTGAGTGAGGTTGGTGTGAACTGCATCTATTAGTTCTGTCATCTAAGCAAGTGATACCCTGACATCACCTCTTGCCATGTGTTTAGGCAATTTTCTACGGTTGTTGATCTGGATCGCCTGGGGGAACTTAAAGGGGTTACAAAAGCTGCATGAGGTTTCCAGAGTAATTAAAGTGCTAATAGCACACTAGATATCTCAAACTGTATTAGCTGTATAGAGAAATCTTCCAGTCACTTTATGCTCAGCTGTTTAGCCCTTCCGAGGACATGCCTCAAATATGTCAGTAGTGACATATTCAACTCTCCTGAGCAAACTGCCAAGGTCAATTCGTGCTTTATTTGAGAATGTGCATCTAAACGGCGCCCAGAACGCTACTTTGGTCCGGTTTATCCAGCCGGAAAGAACAGCACCATCCAAACGAACTCATCATCGCACACGCAGCAAGATTTAAATTAACAGGAAACCATTTTAACTTTTGGCGTATGTGGTGATACTACCTACTAAAAAAAACTGCTCAAGTGAACTATCATTTAACTCACAGACTCCAACCAATTTTATCTAACCTAGCATAGGCTAGGCGAACAGTCATACTTGTCAAATTTTAAAACACTTTCAAGATATTTTCTCTCATTCTCGTTCTCGTTTACCTTTTCCTCATTACCCTTTCCAAATTTTTGTAGCTGCAAAGTTTTTAAAAAATTTCAATAATCATACATCTTTTTTAACATCTCCATACATTTTCACACCGTCTTCTTCATTTTCTTTCCCCCTTACCTTAAGTCTTCCCTTCCTATCTATCAATTCTTGCACTTCATTTAGAATAGATAGGATCCCATTCTATTTCCCTCCTAGATATGTTAACGCAGTTAAATTTGATAATTATCAGCTTTATTACTAGTGGTTCGTTTCACTAATTTTCAATGCGAACTGATTGTCATACCTTGTTTTGCATGGCGCCTTTTAGAATTCGTTCAAGAAAGCTCGTCTTCTTCTTGTTCTTGCACCGACACTTGCCCAAGGTTTTAGGAAATGTTATTGAAGTTGATGGTTCTTTGCCGTATACGGATCCGGTAAGCTCCGGTAGCAAACACAATTAAGGTAATTGATCAGCCATCTCAAGAACGATTAAATATGAACACACTGAATCTTCTAGGCCATTCCGCTCCCATTGGGAAATTGGGGTCGCCAGAAATCACTTAGTTAAAATATGTACGGTACATTTATATCTTTTACAAGATTCGCTTCGGCGAGGTGAAGATGACAATTATGTTGAAGAAGCTGTGAAGCTATTGAGCTTGGTATTGCGCTTAACATATGTGGGATTTTTTTCAGATTTGGGATACCAACTTTTTATTTTGTATGCCACTGTTATCCAATACCTCTTTTCTCCTCTTTTGCTTTTTGTCACGTTTTGATACCCTTTATATCGTGCCGCCAACCAGACATTAGATCAATCAATTTTAGCGATACTCATTAGAACCTACTTTAATAATCAAATCTTGCTTCGTGATTAAAAAAAATTAAGGTAATAAGTAGATGACATTCATATATATAAATCTGTCCAATAAGAAGCTTAGAAACAACTTGTATACAAAGAAGCATAATCGAAAAATCGACTTGAAATTAAATTGAACTTGACTTTGAGTTTATTTTTGTTTTATAAATGCAAACAAGTTTTTAAATGACGAAAGCAAAAAAAAGCACAAAAGTATTCCGTCATTTAAATTTTTTTTTTTTTTTTTATGCCAAACATGAAAGCAAGCGTTCCAAAATCTACGAAGAGCATAAACAATCTAGCAAACAGTTTTTAGAAAACTTATTTATACCCATATGATGTATGTTATACAAGGGTGGTATAATGTGAATGGCTTCAAGATAACGTAATTCGCTTGAATGCTTCCAAAAAATATGAGCTTGCTAACTTGTTTCTAGTTCTACTTTGGTGGCTGTCACACACACTCTACTAACTCAAGCGTAAACTAACCGACCAGCTGTATCGAAAATTTATATTTTTACTAAAGTTAATATATTTAATTTTTTCTTTTTTACATTGCTTTCCATATTGTCTTCGCTTCTTATGCATTCTAGTTGAAAATTTCTCATACCAAATATCCCAAGTACAAAAGACTTAAGCGAGCAACTCGATTTTCTCCATATCCAATTGTATACATTTCATATAATTTCCATTGCAAACAGCAATAACATATAACCCATGGAATTACGGTAATCTTAACACCTCATAACAGCAGCACCGTCTATAACTGTACTCTTGTGTGAAATCAACATAACATTTTGCATACGCTACACACACATCATTTCTAATGACTTTAGAAAAAATTATATATAAATTATACAATTATATAGCGCGCTGTACTGGCACACTCTTAGCTCCCGTGTATATTCAACACTTTTATTTATTACTTTTTCTTTTACATAATTTTTTTTTTTTTTTTTTTTTGTATTTTTTCAACGCTTCAAGCTTTAAGTCGCGTGCGCTACTTTTTCTTCTCAACTGCTTTGCTGTCGATGCTATTTGCCATTTTAAGACAAGTGCTTAGTTACTGTATGAGTAACGCTTGGCATAGAGCATAAATAAAAAAGAAATGGCCTATAAGCAAACTCGTGCAAATGTAGGAAGAAAGAGTTATAAAAAAAATCCGCTTACGATATATGAGACGAGGGCAAGCCAACGGAAAACGAAACTGGTTCTTGTGCTAATGTACCGGCGGTAAGTCCATTGGAGTGGAGCATATATTTATTTAGATAGTTGGCGTATTCTTCGACAAGCGTGTTTAAAAACGCTCAACGACGCTATTCAGAAAGTCGTTGTATATTGGAAGAATTTTCTGTCAGCTCATGGTCAAATTTTGTTTGAGGATACGAGATGTCGTAAAATCGCTGCAATATAAATCAACTTGAAAACTAAACAATTCAGACGTCACTGGATTGACTGCCCAGTGCAAAGACAGGCCAAACTATTTATACTTCCGACAACGAAAGTATCACCCAAACTCATTAATCTAACCAGGGCGGGACTAAGAACTCTCACTGTGTATTATACGGAACACTGTGGTCTACGATATCATCTAAGTAAGTTAAATCTACTTACTTATTTAATTGGCGTTTAACCGTCTAAACGGTTAAATCTATCCGATACTAAATTATGTCGTTTCTGTGAGCTGGAGAATGAAACACCGGTTCACATTCTCTGCAAATACGTCGCTCTGGCTAGGCAGAGACTCTTCCATCTAGGTGGTGTGACTCTTAATCCCTATGTGATATGGAGTAAAAAGCCTGAAGAGGTACTTAGACATATCCAACGCCTCCAGATACAACATTAGACTGAAAGGTCATGCACAATATTATGTAAATAAATAGGCTATTTTTGACCACAAATGCACAATAGATCTGCTCAAGGTTCACAGTGCTTCCGAGCTTAGTAATAATAATAATAATAATAACACATCAACTTTTCAGCTAAACACAACGATAATCACTAAGCATAGTTCACATTATAATATTAACGGCATAGGGCTTTAGACTAACTTCAAGCAGTCCTGGCGCCTTTTACCCGTAGAAGAAAACTATCCATGTCATCCCAAAATTCGATTTTCGGTGAAAGTGAAATACCTAGGGGTTACGCTTGACAGTGCGTGAAATGTTTATCTAACCTAATAACTTAAACAAAGCAACAAGAGCTTGATATGTCTGCACTCGATTCTGTGACAAAATATAGGGGATATCTTCCAAAATGCTATACTGGAAAATTAATACTGTTTAAAAAACAATAGTAACACGTGCGTCCTTAGTTTGGTGGCCGAAGAATTTAAGCAAACTGCATCGAGTATAAAAAGGGAGCTATTCCCACTAAGGCACTACGCCCATCAGCTAGAGATGTTCTCATTGCAATCGTTATGCCAATAAAAACTAGTCGATGGAGTTTGCTAAGTTTTGTTATTGCTGTCTTTTGAGTGTTCTTAATGTTTTGCCATAAAGTCGAGCGCAAGCAAAGAAAGCTGTTGTTGTTGTTGTTGTAGCGATAAGGACACTTCCCGAAAGCCTTCGGGAGTGCTATCGACGTTGATGGTCCTTTGCCGGACGCAGATCCGGTAACAAGCACCATAACCCCATACCGGTAGCGATTTGGTATAACCACATGAAACCTTCCCTACCTGCGCTTCGGGGCCAGTCTTCTGGAAGGAGTAGGGTCTGCGGTATACTGTGCTGATCCGGATATAAACATATCCTACGGGCTGCCGGATTACTGTAGCGTTTTCCTAGCGGAAATATTAGCCGTAACCAAACCAGCAGAAACCCTGGAAGAGAAAAGCTTAAGCTGCAACCGTGTTAACTTTAATATTGACACTCAAGCTGCAATTAAGGCAATAATCTCGCATAGCACAGCATCTAAATGCGTGTTAGAGTTTTAGCAGTCCCTGGAGAGAATCGGGACATGGAGAAGCATACATCTATATTGGGTCCCAGGGCATATGAGAATAGATGGGAATGAAAAAGCGGATGAACTAGCTAAAAAGGACGCATCCCTTGAAGCGTGCTCCGTAGACGTCCCAATTAGACTGGGCGAGATTACGCGAAGGCGAGAGGTGCACAGGACCGACCAAGCAGGAAAGGCGTGGGTTCAACCGCGGGGCTATAAAGTGTCGAAGATTATGTGTAGGTCTTACAATCTTAGACTAACAAATTTGCTTCTATCATTAAAATGAGAGGACTGTATACTCATGACGGGTATTCTGACTGGACACTGCCTTCTGGCGTCACATGCCTTTAAATTAGGCTTAGTCAGTGATAGCAGATGTAGGAAGTGCGGGTTGGAGGAGGAAACGATCGAGCACGTTCTGTGCTCGCGCCCTGCACTTGTCAGGCTAAGACTCCAGCTATTAGGAGTGATACAGCTGTCAGATCTAGAAGCAGCAAGTGGCTTAAGTCCTAGGAAGCTTCTAGTATTTGCCAAGAGTACGGAGTTATTTTATAACATAGGTCCTGGTTTTTGATAGGGTTTTTCAGTTTGGTCGTTAAAACAAACTTCTGGTAACACTACGGACTCAACCTGTCTATGTAAGGTCCTCATGGACCGGCCAGTTCAACCTAACCTAACATAAAACTTTCTATAACATAACGCCCTCCCGCCCCCTATATACATCAGGAGTTCGTGGTCGCCAGACCCTCGGCTGTTAATGAAACAGGATTCCCTACCCATGGCGAAGGTTGACAATTGGGTTGGAGATATATATTGCGTTGGCAACCCCTAGAAATGGTTTGCGCTACACGACCTCTTGAAGCAATTTGGTATTTTAGTCGCCTCTTAAGACAGGCATACCTATATATATTGTAAGCCCCCTAACCCGCTGGGGTAGCAAAGAAAGCTCTTCTTGCTTTGCTAAAGATAGCATCTAGACCACATGAGGGTTCTGCCTAGTGTATCCCGTAGGTATGCGATGGTTTTAGCATGGATAGTTTTCTTCTCCTGGCAAAATTGCGCTAGGGAAATTTTGTTAGGATTCACGGACAGTCCTTTCTATGATGCTTAGGGCTTGTTGCATGCTAAGGGATATTTTTCCCTCGTGTAGCCTTGTGATGCAGATAACTAAGTCATCTACATACCCTTGTATGCCAAATCCACTTGATCTCGGTAACTAAAAGACGTCATGGATGACTAAAGGGAGAGGAGAGAGTACACGGATACCCCCTTGAGGGCATCCCCAATTGACTCAGTCTCACCAAGCTCAATACTCATTTTTCTTCTTAGTTAAGGAACATTAGGTTTATATTCTAGCCAATCACAGCTTGTTCAAGAGCTTGATGTGTCGCGTTATCGAAAACCGCTAAGATACCAATACAAGCGCAAAGGAATATACTTTAGAGTCAATCGTTCCCATATGGGTACAAAGGGGTTTGGTCCTATTGTTCCCGTTCGGGTATAAATGGGTACAGTTAGTCACTTCATAGGGCATGCTCAAACAAAAGGGAACAGTTCAACGCATACAAAGATATCAAAACTGGCATTAGTCGGTACCCGTCTTTTCTGGTGGTATGGATATGTTTGCCAGTATTTACTTAGTTTTTAATAAAACAGAGTGCTTATTTAAAACTATGATCGACAATATTCAAGTTCCTTGCGGTAAGTGAGCTGGGAAATTGATTAGTTTGTTTACAAGATCATAGAAAAAAGTTCTCGGGATCAACAGCACTCTCTATAACCTTTGGTGAAAGTCTTATTAATCACAATATCACTTCTACTTATTCAAGTGTATGATTTTTTTATTACTCGATGTCAAAAGAATGCGGCTATGTAGTATATACGTTCACATATTTAGGCTATTAAACTTTGTTTCAGCTTGGTTGCTTTATGAAAGATTCACCTGAAAGGTTACACCGTTAATGAATTTAACCGTTTTTTTTGGAGTAACATATAATTTTCGTTTTGCAATCAGCCATATTGAACTTGTGGCTAATTTCAAAATGGAAACATAATAACATATAACTTAAATTAAATTAGTCATATATTAAATTTGTAATTTTAATACTTCATATATTTACTAATGAGCCAATTAAAACCGATTATTTGTGCAACTTTTTCCTCTTCCCTTCTTTGTATTTTACATTCTTGGAGTTATTACTAAAAATAATTGAGCTCGTTACATATAAAACGACTAACTAAATCTACAAGAATTACCGCTATAACTTGACTGATATTTGTTTGTTTATTCGTTGTAAACTGGAAACACATTCATCGTTGCTAATACTTGACATTTCTTTATTTTTTTACTACAGCGATTTGTTGATTTTCTGGTTTGGCACTGCACCTAATTTCTTTATCGTTTGCTGGTCGCTTGTAATGAATTGTTTTTAGTTCTTGTTCATTAATTTTGCGCTAATATGGCTTAATGTACTTCAAATGTATATTGTTATTAATAGACTTAAACATTTAGGAGTTGCCTTAATAAATTGTTAAGTAAGCTGGCATAGCAGATATTCTTAGAGATATTCTTAGAGTCTCTTCACTACTTCCTCAAATAATTTTAGCTGTGACTTCCTGCATTAGATTTATAGAGCTCCATTATAGAGTCTCGTTTTTGTATTATGGTATTATGTACAATCTTACTTAGTACCGATACAATTTTTGAATATTTTCTTAGTAGGAAGAATCGACCCATACAGTTCTCTCCAAGCCCAATAGAGCACTTTTGGGGTTTCAAAAAAAAGCTGCAGGTCGGAAATCTGAAGTTATATAGCATATGAGAAAATAATTCAATAACGTATTACTTCAAAGTAAGTGGAAACGACTCTGAGGAAGATCCATCTGATGAGAGTAACGTGGTTGCAAGGAACTGACTTGCTAAGTAATTACTAAGCCAAAAGCTCCTATGCAGTATGGGCACAGAGACTTGATTAATTTACTTTATTACGTAAGCAATTTTAATAATATTTTCAGTCTAATTGATTATGCCTTTTCTTTGCTATAGACTAAAAACGTATAGTCAATAATAAGAAAAGCAATTAGAAGCCAATATTTGTTTTACTCAAAACTAAAAATATTATTCGTTCAATCAGTCAGAATAATCTCAAGTACGCTATTTTCGAACTAATATGTAATCATAGATAAACAAAACAATAAAGTAATTGAAATAACGAATTAATTAAAATTGTGTTAATTCAAAAAGTATATTGAAAATAATCATTATTATTTACAATTTAATTAATAACTCGTTTCAACATAAACAAACATTTAAATTGACTTGAACCAATTAATTGTAATAAAACAAAAAATAACTTAATTTAATAATCACAATACTGCCAAAATAATTAACAATAAAAATTTTGAATTTGGTAATTAGAATTAACAATAGTCAAAAACAATTGTTAAAATATAAATCGTTGAACTAAAAGTCTAAAATAATTTAGACACCTAAGACCAACATGGATAATCAAAAATCTAAAATAATCAAAAACAAGTAAGGAAGGCTAAGTTCGGGTGTAACCGAACATTACATACTCAGTTGAGAGCTATGGAGACAAAATAAGGAAATTCACCATGTAGGAAAATGAACCTAGCGTAACCCTGGAATGTGGTTGTATGACATGTGTATCAAATGGAAGGTATTAAAGAGTATTTTAAGAGAGAGTAGGCCATAGTTCTATGGATGGACGTCATTTAGGGATATCGCCATAAAGGTGGACCAGGGCTGACTCTAGAATGTGTTTGTACGATATGGGTATCAAATGAAAGGTGATAATGAGTATTTTAAAAGGGAATGGGGTTTAGTTCTATAGGTGAACGCCTTTTCGAGAAATCCCCATAAAGGTGGACCAGGGGTGACTCTAGAATATGTTTGTACGATATGGGTATCAAATGAAAGCTGTTAATGAGTATTTTGAAAAGGAGTGATCCTTAGTTCCCTAGGTGGACGCCGTTTCGAGATATCGCCATAAAGGTGGACCAGGGGTGTCTCTAGTTGTACGATATGGGAATCAAATGAAAGGTGTTACTGAGCGTTTTAAGAGGGAGTGGGCATTAGGTCTATAGGTGGACGCCTTTTCGAAATGTCGCCATTAGGGTGGGCCAGGGGTGACTCTAGAATGTGTTTGTACGATATGGGTATCAAACGAAAGGTGTTACTGAGCATTTTAAGAGGGAGTGGGCATTAGGTCCATAGGTGGCCGCCTTTTCGAGATATCGCCATTAGGGTGGGCCAGGGGTGACTCTGGAATGTGTTTGTACGATATGGGTATCAAATGAAAGGTGGTAATGAGTATTTTAAAAGGGAGCAATCCTTAGTTCTATAGGTGGACGCCTTTTCGAGATATCGCCATAAAGGTGGACCAAGGGTGACTCTAGAATGTTTTTACGATATGGGTATCAAACGAAAGGTGTTACTGAGCATTTTAAGAGGGAGTGGGCACTAGGTCTATAGGTGGACGCCTTTTCGAGATATCGCCATTAGGGTGGGCCAGGGGTGACTCTAGAATGTTTGTACGATATGGGTATCAAACGAAAGGTGTTACTGAGCATTTTAAGAGAAAGTGGGCATTAGGTCTATAGGTGGGCGCCTTTTCGAGATATCGCCATTAGGGTGGGCCAGGGTGACTCTAGAATGTGTTTGTACGATATGGGTATCAAATGAAAGGTGGTAATGAGTATTTTAAAAGGGAGTAATCCTCAGTTCTATAGGTGGACGCCTTTTCGAGATATCGCCATAAAGGTTGACCAAGGGTGACTCTAGAATGTTTGTACGATATGGGTATCAAACGAAAGGTGTTACTGAGCATTTTAAGAGGGAGTGGGCATTAGGTCTATAGGTGGACGCCTTTTCGAGATATCGCCATTAGGGTGGGCCAGGGGTGACTCTAGAATGTTTGTACGATATGGGTATCAAACGAAAGGTGTTACTGAGCATTTTAAGAGGGAGTGGGCATTAGGTCTATAGGTGGACTCCTTTTCGAGATATCGCCATTAGGGTGGGCCAGGGGTGACTCTAGAATGTTTGTACGATATGGGTATCAAAGGAAAGGTGTTACTGAGCATTTTAAGAGGGAGTGGACATTAGGTCTATAGGTGGACGCCTTTTCGAGATATCGCCATTAGGGTGGGCCAGGGGTGACTCTAGAATGTTTTTACGATATGGGTATCAAACGAAAGGTGTTACTGAGCATTTTAAGAGGGAGTGGGCATTAGGTCTATAGGTGCACGCCTTTTCGAGATATCGCCATTAGGGTGGAGCAGGGTTGACTCTAGAATGTGTTTGTACGATATGGATATCAAATTAAAGGTATTGATGAGGGTTTTAAAAGCGAGTGGCCCTTAGATGTATATGTGAAGGCGTTCTCGCGATATCGACCAAATGTGGATCAGGTGATCCAGAAAATCATCTGTCGGGTACTGCTAATTTATTTATATATTCAATAACACTAACAGTATTCCTGGCAAGATTCCAAGGGCTGTTGATTTCGCCTTGTAGAACTTTTTCATTTTCTTCTACTTAATATGGTAGGTGTCACACCCATTTTACAAAGTTTTTTCCAAAGTTATATTTTGCGTCAATATACCAATCCAGTTACCATGCTTCATCCCTTTTTTCGTATTTGGTATAGAATTATGGCATTTTTTTAATTTTTCGTAATTTTCGATATCGATAAAGTGGGCGTGGTTATGGTCGGATTTCCGCCATTTTTTATACCAAGATAAAGTGAGTTCAGATAAGTACGTGCGCTAAGTTTAGTAAAGATATATCGGTTTTTGCTCAAGTTATTGTGTTAACGGCCGAGCGGAAGGACAGACGGAGGACTGTGTATAAAAACTGGGCGTGGCTTCCACCGATTTCGCCCATTTTCACAGAGAACAGTTAACGTCATAGAATCTATGCTCCTACAAAATTTCAAAAGGATTGGTAAATTTTTGTTCGACTTATGGCATTAAAAGTATTCTAGACACACTAAATGAAAATGGGCGGAGCCACGCCCATTTTGAAATTTTATTTTATTTTTGTACTTTGTTGCATCATATCATTACTGGAGTTGAATTTTGACTTAATTTACTTATATACAGTAAAGATATTAAATTTTTTGTTAAAATTTGAATTTAAAAAAAATTTTTTTTAAAAAGTGGGCGTGTTCTTCATCCAATTTTGCTAATTTTTATTTAGCACATATAAAGTAATAGTAGTAACGTTCCTGCCAAATTTCATCATGATATCTTCAACGACTGCCAAATTACAGCTTGCAAAACTTTTAAATTACCTTCTTGTAAAAGTGGGCGGTGCCACGCCCATTGTCCAAAATCTTACTAATTTTCTATTCTGCGTCATAACGTCAACCCATCTACCAAGTTTCATCGCTTTAACCGCCTTTGGCAATGAATTATCGCATTTTTTCGGTTTTTCGAAATTTTCGATATCGAAAAAGTGGGCGTGGTTATAGTCCGATATCGTTCATTTTAAATAGCGATCTGAGATGAGGGCTCAGAAACCTACATACCAAATTTCATCAAGATACCTCAAAATTTACTCAAGTTATCGTGTTAACGGACGGACGGACGGACGGACGGACATGGCTCAATCAAATTTTTTCTGGATCCTGATTATTTTGATATATGGAAGTCTATATCTATCTCGATTCCTTTATATATGTACAACCAACCGTTATCCAATCAAACTTAATATACTCTGTGAGCTCTGCTCAACTGAGTATAAAGAAATAACGGTTAAGTAGTTAATATTTATCGATTTGAAATAGTCAAACAATTAATCAAGATTAATCGACTGGGAAATTATTTAGAACGATTTGGTAATCAATAATAATCGGAGCATAAAAAAAGTTGACCATTTGCTCGAGTTTAATCGATCTGAAATACCAACAATAAAAAACATAAAAACATCAAGACGAGATCACTGAACTTAATCGAACAACAAAGATTATTTAGAAAGGAAAAATTGACTAAATAAAAAAAAGTTTAGTCGATCGGAAAATACTAACAATAAAAAATATAAAAACATGAAGACGAGATCACTGAAATTAATCGAATTACTAAGATTTTTTAGAAAAGAAAAAACGACTAAATGAAAAATAACAGTCGGAGCTATTAAAATATACCTTTTTTTTTGGCTGAATAAGAATTAGTCTTATAAAAATGTAAGTATGATATTTATTTTTACGACTTATACCAATATCCATAATTTAAAATAATCATAAAACCAACAATGACTAAGTAGTTAATATTTATCGATTTGAAATAAGTCAAACAATTAATCAGAAATCGACCGAAAACTTATTTAAAACGATTAGTAATCAACAATAATTGGAGCATAAAAATAGTTCATTAATTATACGAGTTTAATCGATCTGAAAATACCAAGAATAAACTGAAATTAACCTAATAACTAAGATTATTTGGAAAAAAAGGATTTAGTAAAGAATAATAATCAGAGCAATTGAAATAGATCATTTGTTTTAAGATTGACTAAGCGTTAGTCTTATAAAAATGTAAATATGATCTTTATTTATACGACTAATACCAATATCGATAATCCAAAATAATCAAAAAACCAACAATGACTAAATAGTTAATATTTATCAATTTGAAAATAGCCAAATAATTAATCAACTGGAAAATTATTTAAAACGATTTAATAATCACTAATAATCGGAGCATAAAAATAGTTGATTAATTATTCGAGTTTAGTCGATCTGAAAATACTAAGAATAAACTGAAATTAATCTAATAACTAAGATTGTTTGGAAAAAAAAGGATTTTATAAAGATTAATAATCAAAGCAATTGAAATAGATCGTTTTTTTAGATTAAATAATTCGAAAAATTGAGCCTTGAAAAAGTTGCAAAGTAAGCTAACGCCATTATGATCTTAATCATAATTTTACAGGTATCACTACATAGCCCTAAGCGTATTTTGTAGACGGAAAGTATCTTAAAAACAAACAATTTTTTCCCAACATTTGCTCTAGTAGTTAATAGAGGCTTCAAATTATCACACTTTCTATTCCACATATCATTCATTACAAAGCTACTAATTTACCACCTAGCAATTCTAACGGTTTTCTCATTTAATTTTCTTTCTTTTTTTTTTTTGATTTCAGAAAAACGCAAGTAACGCAAAAAAATTAGAGCATAAACTGGTCAGTTGCCGCTAAGCCACTAGCACCACACCAACACGCATGCGAGAGCACATAAAACGAACTGAATTAAATCAGTGGCTCAAACGTTAAACCAGATAAATGCAATGCGCACGTAGCGTAAATTATTTTTATGATAATAAATAAAAGCTTGCCATTAATTTAGAAGTAAACGAAGAAGTAAAGCGCAAAAAGGTATAAGAAGAAGAGAAATAAAATAAAACAACAACAAAGAACCAGAGAAAGAAAATTACTTGTAATAACAATAAAGTTTAACCCAGCAAAAACGCGCAGCGCATACCAAATCAACTCATTGTAGCATGCAATAATAACAACAACAATTCGCACAGAATTATAATTGAAAACATAATTATAAAAAGTATATAAAATGGAAGTAGCCACAACAAGTAATCATCATCATCACAATCATCATCATCATCATCACCATCTTGGCCACCAACTACATCATCCAACAGCAACAAAGCATCGTTTGCCAATGGCCAAACAAGAACAACAACAAACGCAAAACAAACTTAGCCTTACAGTCAACAATACACCGGCCGTAGATGCAAGTGCGTCAAACACTTCACCACGTTCCCCCTTTCAGCGTGAAGTGCGTGAATGGCAACGCGTCGATCCAGATACGGGCGCATTGCTTAGTGGACGTTTAGAAGCCGATCGTTGGATTAATGGACCGTTGAATAAGTACGGAAAGGTGAGTGCGCTTACATTAAGAATATGTAGAATATTTAGTTGCAAATTGTGAATACGGTTGCAGTAGATGCATATATACCCAGTTGTGGATTTGTGCAACGAAAATATTTTAGCCGAAAAAATGGTATGATAAGCATATTATGGTTTCATTTTCATATTTGAATTTTGTAACAATAAGGTTGAATCTATTATCCTCTTCCAGTTTGTTTTCCTTGTGGCATATGCAACCATAAAGTATTTGAGTTATCGCATTTTCGATGTTGTTGTTGTTGTTATTGTTGTAGCGATAAGGACACTCCCCGAAGGCCTTGGGGAGTGTTGTCGATGTTGATGGTGCTTTTCCGGATGCAGGTTCAGTACGTTCCGGTACCAAGCCCGACCATCTCGGGAGCTATGACCACATGTGACCTTCTAGATCATGCCGCCATCCCACCCCCTAGTTCCATGAGGAGCTCGGGGTCGCAGAGCCTCGGCTCTTAATGAAACAGGATTCGCCACGAATAGTTGAGGTTGACAATTGGGTTTGAATAACCTATATATTGTGCTGGCAACCTGAAAGGGTTGCGCTACACAACCCCTTGAATCTATTTGGTATTTTAGTCAGTCGCCTCTTACGACAGGCATACCGTCCGCGGGTATATTCTAACCCCCTAACCCGCTGGGGTGGAATTTTCGATAGTGAAAAATGGTAGAGCTCTTTATCTTATCATGATTTTATATTGCCAATAGTCCAAGCAACTTTTCAGATAAAACATGTTTTTTTTTTCTTGTACATATATATGAATTATAAAATGCCATTTTCTCATTTTCCGATTTTTCGAACTCGAACATTTTTTGCGACATTTCTCCGACAATGTGGGTTCAGTGGATAATCCCTTTTAATTGTAATACATTCCAGATCAATTTATGCAGATTTGTCGCATTTTCGAAATTTCGATATCGACAAAAAGGGCATTTTTAAATAATTTTTTATATTTTTAACAAAAGCCTGAAAAGTTTTTCAGATCTTTTTTTACTTCTCATACTTATAACACATCAAATTACCCTTTTAGTATTTTCGAATATGGTTTTTCGGAAAGGTTTGCTTGATAATTTAAATTTAAATTTTTAAATTTGTAAATGCCGAGAATTTTTTTCAAATCCTTGCTTTATACATTTCAGTCCTTCATTTTCTAACTATTCCGCTTTTTCAAAATTTCTATATCGTCAAAAGGACGTTGCCAAATTCTCTTATCATAAGTTTTTAACAATGCATGCCCGATTAGATTTTCAGATCTACTATTTTTTACGTCTTATACTTATAGCAAAATACCATCCTTTTATTATTTTCGCATACTTTTTTTCGAAAATGTTTGATTTTTTTTTTGTTAATATCGAGATACTTTTTTTTTGACTCTTCAAAGCTCTTTTTCTCACATATTAAACGTGAAGGTGTAAAAGTTCATAACTCTTTCGCAAATCTCAATATCGAAAAGCTGGGTTTGACTATAGTTCGATGGAAAATATGTATAATATTATGATCTTGCCGTGTTCGAAATTTTCGATAAAGAAAAATTTTTAAATTTCTGTTCTCGATTCTCTGACCAACTATGCTGCATCAATAAATATCCTTCAATGCTATTGCTCAAAGCAATACAGATTTAAAACACTTTCGAAAATTTTTTTTATCGAGAACCTGGATGTAATTCTCTTTCGATTAGGAAATTTGGCAAATAACATTTGTCTTTTTCACATATAAAAGTACTAAAATTTAGACATGTTCGATATTTCGAAATCGGAAAACTTAAAGTTTCTGTTTTCGATTTTCTTACAAGCTGAGCTGGATCTAGAAGATATACTTCTCTCTATACTTTAACCCTATTGTTCAATGCAAAACCGGTTTATAACTATTCGGAAACTTCGATTTAGAATATCTGTCCAAACAGCTTCGTAGATCAACTAAATTTTACTTGTCATCTGTATAAGACGTTTTATTATTTTCGAAATTTTCATTTTCGCAAATGTTTGCACGATTATTAAAATTTCAATTGACTCTTGACAAAACACCATTTTTTGGAACTCTTCACCTCTGTCACATATAAAAATATAACCATTTTTTGTGTTCGCAAATTTCGATATCGAAAATTTTTAAATTTCTGTTTTCGGTTTTCTGCGGAGCTGTGCTGTGTTTTTTTGTCATAATCGAAAATTTCGATATCGGAAAATGTTTAAGTTTCTGTTTCCGATTTTCTAACGCGCTGTGCTGTATCTACTAGTATACACATTCGGGTGTATAACTCTTCGAAAAGTTCGATATCGAAAAATCGAATATACAATTCAATATATAAATATACGACTGTCATAAGCAAGCAAATTGTTTCTATATTCATGGCATTTTACAACGAACAAACCTTTATCTTTTTAAACTCAGTTGAGCAGAGCTCACAGATTATAATAACTTTGATTGGATAACGGTTGGTTGTACAGGTATAAAGGAATCAAGATAGATATAGACTTCCATATATCAAAATCATCAGTATCGAAAAAAAAATTCGATTGAGGCATGTCCGTCCGTCCGTCCGTCCGTCCGTCCGTCTGTCCGTTAACACGATAACTTGAGTAAATTTTGAGGTATCTTGATGAAATTTGGTATGTAGGTTCCTGGGCACTCATCTCAGATCGCTATTTAAAATGAACGATATCGGACAATAACCACGCCCACTTTTTCGATATCGAAAATTTCGAAAAATCGAAAAAGTGCGATAATTCATTACCAGATACGGATTAAGCGATGAAACTTGGTAGGTGAGTTGAACTTATGACGTAGAATAGAAAACTAGTAAAATTTTGGACAATGGGCGTGGCACCGCCCACTTTTAAAAGAAGGTAATTTAGAAGTTTTGCAAGCTGTAATTTGGCAGTCGTTGAAGATATCATGATGAAAATTGGCAGGAACGTTACTCTTATTACTATATGTCTGCTTAATAAAAATTGGCAAAATCGGAGAACGACCACGCCCACTTTTTAAAAAAAAAATTGTTTAAATTCAAATTTTAAAAGAAAAGTTAATATCTTTACAGTATATAAGTAAATTATGTCAACATTCAACTCCAGTAATGATATGTTGCAACAAAATACAAAAATAAAAGAAAGTTTCAAAATGCGCGTGGCTCCGCCCATTTCCATTTAATTTGTCTAGGATACTTTTAATGCCATAAGTCGAACAAAAATTTACCAATCCTTGTGAAATTTAAATGTTAAATGAAAACGTTTTGCAGGGCGAAATCAAAAGCCCTTGGAATCTTGGAAGGAATACTGTTCGTGGTATTACATATATAAATAAATTAGCGGTACCCGACAGATGATGTTCTGGATCACCCTGGTCCACATTTTGGTCGATATATCGAAAACGCCTTCACATATACAACTAAGGGCCACTCCCTTTTAAAACCCTCATTAATACCTTTAATTTGATACCCATATCGTACAAACAAATTCTAGAGTCACCCCTGGTCCACCTTTATGGCGATATCTCGAAAAGGCATCCACCTATAGAACTAAGGCCCACTCCCTTTTAAAATACTCATTAACACCTTTCATTTGATACCCATATCGTACAAACAAATTCTAGAGTCACCCCTGGCCCACCTTTATGGCGATATCTCGAAAAGGCATCCACCTATAGAACTAAGGCCCACTCCCTTTTAAAATACTCATTAACACCTTTCATTTGATACCCATATCGTACAAACACATTATAGAGTCAGGCCTGGTCCACCTTTATGACGATATCCCTAAATGGCGTACATCTATAGAGCTATGGCCCACTTCCTCTTAAAATACTCTTTAATACCTTCCATTTGATACACATGTCATACAAACACATTCCAGGGTCACCCTAGGTTCTTTTTACAACATGGTGATTTTCCCTTACTTTGTCTCCACAGCTCTCAACTGAGTATGTAATGTTCGGTTACACCCGAACTTAGCCTTCCTTACTTGTTTTTTATAATTTTAAAATGTTTACTTCTGCCAGTCACAGCAGGGTATACACTCAAGTAGCAATCATACTAATATATGTAATACTGCAACTATGAATAAGTTTGTAATACATGCCAGTCTATAATTATAAAATATGTATGGCAATGTTGGCTAGAATTACGGTAGTAAAATGTTAAAACGAAATGCTGCATTGTACTTGATTGATTGCCATGCGTAAACGATTGTAAACATGAATATATCTTTATGTATTTGCGCATATGTGTGTGTTTGTATTTATATAATTTAATGTTTGCGGTTAAATTGCAATGCACTTAATTGCATGATCCATGTGCACAATGGAGCAATGGCACCAAATTTTAGCAGCGGTCAATTTATAAGTGGACTCTTGCACGCATACCAAACTCAGTATAAATGCAGCTTATGTATTACAATAAATGTATATGCATATGTATATATATAAATAGATATTTATATTTTTTAACACATATTGTATAAGTCGCATTTTATAATTCAGCCCTTTTGATAGACAAGAAAAAACAATAAAGGCTCACCGTTGCAGGCTGCGATTCAACATTTAGTTGAGAATTGACTGACAAGTTGGCAAACACTGACAGCTCATCATGTGGTGTGTGTACATTTTTTGTTCTTTGTTTTTAGTTCTCTCTGTGTATAGATTTGTAGATTATAGAGGAGATGTTTAAAAGCGCAATTGTACCACTTGTTTGCTTGTGGTTAGGGTGTTGCTATTTATAATTAAACCAAATAGTTACTCAAGTGTTCCAAGTGTTTAGAAAAATAAGTAGAAGAGATTTTCAGGAGTAATTATAAGTTGTCGATGTATTTGATATCGAATAAGTGGACGTTACTGTATTCCACTTATTACTTTCCAACACCTTGTACTAAACTTTTTCTTAGCTATTTCAAAGTAAAATCATATTTCCATTTCCCAACTATAGTGGCGTGGAAATCGTTATGCTCTATCGTATTAATTCACAAACTTTTTTCGTGTTCGAATTTTTATTTTTCTCTTCTGTCCTTTATGCTCCAAAATATTTTTGGGCCATTTTTTTATTTTTATTTTTCGATTTCGAATTTTCGAACATTATGTTCGAAATTGTTCCTCGATTCTTAATAGCATGATACACGTAATAACGGCATGGATTAGCGATTCCTATCCTCAAATGTATCATTTGTCATCATATGGAGAGGGTAGATGGTTCTGTTTATGATTGCTGTGACAGTATTTCCGCGGAAGAAATGGGAACTACCACGCATTCTTAATCCTGGCAGATCCAGTTGATTTGGACTATAGAGAGTTAATTGATAGAGAAGTTAGTATTAAAGAGCGGGTTATTTTCATACGTTTAACCCTAGGCGGCCGCACTGGTGTGGTGGTATTATGCTCCGCCTACCACACCGAAAATCCTGGTTTCAAGCCCGGGGTAAAGTAGCATCAAAAATTTTGAAAAACAGTTGTTTCAATTAGAATTTGGTTTTTCTAAGCGGGGTCGCGTCTCCGCAGTTATTTGGCAAACATTCCGAGAGTATCTCTGTCACGAAGGCTTCTCAGTGAAAGTTTATCTGCCTTTCAGATGTTGCTCGGAGTCGGCATAACAAATGTAGGCCCTCCTCGCCAATTTGTAGGAAAAATTAAAGGGAGTACGACGCAAATTGAAATTGCCGTGTTGTTCTGCTGTATGGGGCTATCGTCAAAGTCTGTTGTTTCGCCACAAACTTCGTACACCAGCTTACTGAGATGGTACTCTTATTTGGAGTGTTTGTCTTTCGGAACCCGGGGAATACCGCTGGCATTTGTAAAGTTGAAGAATTATTTTCTGCACAACGGAGAGCGCTTCTTTGTGTATTTAGAACAAGACCAATATTCGTGCTTAAATTTTGGGCAGTGTGACTACGTCCTTGAAATCAAATAGGCTTCAATATATAAGCGACTGGTTTTTGGATCTCATTCCTATCAGATTTGATTTTATTCTGGGAACGAATGGTTACTTGCATTGTCAGTTTGATTCCTTAAAGAGTGATATGGATTAAGGCACTTATTTGGATCCAATGTATCGATGAACGGCTTGACGGATGGAGTAAAGTTGGAAAGGGGGTTTGGAAACAAGAAAGGGTGGTTCCCTCAGGCAAGCCGCTAATCAAGCTGCCCGACCTCTGTAGTATCGTTAGATGGGATTATATACAGTGCTGTAGTTAGTTAATTGCACATCTACTCTTACAGCCAGTCGGTAGACCATGCGACTCTGCTTGGAGTCAAGCGGCATTTGAGGCCCATTGTTTGGGAATGTATGATCTTGCCTATGATTTCTTCGAAATCGTTTAGGATTACGATTATCTAGTGGCAGGTGTGATGTGGATAACTTCGGTGCTTGTTGACTGGCGTGATGGGCTATGTAAAGTTACTGGCCAGGCGGAATTGGTCTTAGCAGCGTATAGACTGTGTGCATAGACGCACATATAGCTAATCTTTTGTTTAGAGGGTAGACTTGTGAATACAGGGCACATACTGCAACTTAAAATGAATTCGATAGCGCGGCAAGCGCTTGCCCCTCTGAGAGTTTTACTTGATTGTATGCGCCTCTTTTTGCTTACAGGATCGTTTGAATATTTCATAAGCAAGTTGAGAATTACGGCCAAATAATTTTAACGAATGAAAAATTTAGTAAACCCAGATTACTGGAATAAATTTAGTTTTAGAGTTTTTGTAATAAATTTGTTCAAGAAGCATATTCTATGAACACTTTTCTTTCCTTTGTTTTATTTTTCTGTAATTCTCAACTGGCCTATGAAGTATTTTAAAACGCTGTAGCTGGTAAAACCTGTGAAATTATACCCTTGTTAAATCACAAAATACATACAAAGGTGCCATAAATAACGAAGGCGGGAATTTGCCAAAAACATTCGTATTATAACTCCAAATTTCTGTCTTAGTTGCTTTCGAAGAACTAGCCGTAATTTGAGCATCTTCAAGCTTAGTTCTGCTCATTCCAAAAAATCTATGCAATCCACCATATCAAAGCTATTCAACCATAAAGCTGTCATTTCTATCAACTTAGCTATTTCTGACTAGCTCTTCTTCTTATTTCTTCTCTCATTTCTTTGACTATACCAACATCTGACACTTTGAGTTTTGCCTTTAAAGTTTACCGCTCCTGTCACTGTCACAAACAATCCATTCTTATTGTTGATACAAATCCACCGCCATCATTGACATCATCACTGAAATCATAGCTGCTATGCCGACAAATCACAGCCAATTGAGCTCAAAATTCTTAGCTTCTTCTTATATTTCTTGCTCCTATTTTTGCAGCAAATTATCAACGTTGAAGCTAAGAAAACTATCTCCTTTACAGAGTGGAGTTTTTTCTGCTTTTGATTCCTTGTGATGTCGAGTGGAACATTTTAAATTTTTAAAATAGACACTTGGGATTGTGATTTTATGCTTTCGTGTATTGTGGATATAACATTTTTGTATTTCTTTTTTGTTTGTATATATGTTTGAGTTTGTACCACATGTTGTGCTATATTCTCTGATCATTGCCGCTATAATAAATTTCACTTATCTGTGGAAGCTTTCGGTACTTTTTCGCGCTTGTTTTTTTCGTTGTTTAACTCGCTGACAAAATGTCTGTTTGTTGTTGGATTAATGTACAGAATGGCTTTTGGCGATGTTAATTCCAAAAGTTCTTGTCAAACGCAGTATGAACAGGTAGAGCTCTTAAAGGGTGATGTATGGGTTTTGTTAAAGGAAACTATGTAGAAGAGTTGGAGGGCTACATAGAAGTGCATTATAAGGTACGAAATACGATTAGTGATGGTAGAGTAGAATAATGGGCAATGCGATAAGCTATAAAACGGTATAAGACAGAAAAGAGTAAAACGCATGGGGTAAAGGAAGTTATCGTGCTATATCATGGAATTGGATTGAATGTGGTAGGTAGAGACAGAATAAATTGAAGAGACTTCAACAAAAAAATTAAAGAATGAAAATAGGTTACATTAGGTTGAGATGTCTGACACTTAGGCCATAAAGGAGCCTTCGTAGAATCGCTATTGCATTCGTTGTTGATAAAACCACAAAATCTTTTCCCGAAGGTTGAGGAGAGTGTTAGGAATAGGCTATCTACTTTGCGGGATATAAATCTCGTATGCACCGGTACTAGCACCTTCGGGCACTAGTACGATTATGCTGGGAACAATTTTTTTCACCACTCGAACCTTCGTATATATTACCTGTGATTAAGGTAATATACAAATGCGATATCAACTATCTTTTCAATGATACTATCATACTATATCAAAACATTTGGAACAGTTAAAAAGCATTCTAACAAGGGACGATATCCACGGCTTATTCAAAACTGAATGAATATGCTAACATGCTTTGAAGTGAAGAAACCACAACAGAGGCAACTTTACCAGAAAAAAATAATTTCTGGCTTTTTTTATCGGTATTTTTTTAATAACAAACAGATAAGTCGTCGATAGCAAACCGATAAGCAGTCGATAACAAATCGATTCCACGCCAATAGGAAGATAAAAGCCCTCCGAGAAAAAATCGATAACTTATTGTTAATAAATCTATATTTTTTTAATAAAAAATCGCCAATTTTTCGATAACAGATCGATAATTTTCGATAACAAATCAATAACCTGCTGATAGCATATTTTTGGCTTATCGATACCAGATCGATAACATTTCGATAGCAAGCTGATAATAAGCCGATAGCGAATTGGTAACACTCTTATAACCAAACGGGAAATTCTTGATAACAAATCTATAACTTAGCGATTGTAAATCGATATCAAAACGAAAACACGCTGATAACAAATTTGTAATGCTCGCATAATAAATCAATAACTTTTCGATAACAAACATAACATAACTTTTTGAAAATATAACGATAATTTTTCGATAAATAATCGACAATTTTAGATAATTAATCGATATATTTTTGTTATTATACCAATAACGCGTCGATAGAAAATTGACAAGTCATCGCTGATCTTTGTTATCGATAGCAAATTTAATTTCGTTAACACATCGA
Organism: Eurosta solidaginis; assembly: GCF_040869045.1. Classification (NCBI taxonomy): domain Eukaryota; kingdom Metazoa; phylum Arthropoda; class Insecta; order Diptera; family Tephritidae; genus Eurosta; species Eurosta solidaginis. The sequence goes on from NC_090320.1 coordinate 17,785,144, forward strand.
TAACTTGTCTATACCTCGTCGAAAACACACTAAAACAAACCTTGCCTTTCATATCATTTCCTCTCCCTTTCTTTCCCTTCCTCCACTTTCCATTTCTTTCCCTCTCCTTTCCTTGTCTTGATGTCGCGTATACCAATTACAATAGCGCTTACATTCTGTATTCCGCCATACAGCCTACCACTTCCAAAAACTACGTTTGCCTATACATCTTGGATTCCCCCATACCATGAGCAAAGATGTCTACACATTAGAGATTGGAAATTGCTAGAAACGGACTAACTATTTTATGGCAGTTCCAAATATAACCCACTTTTAGTGAACTACAAGGTAGTGGGGGTGTCCCACTAATTTTTGGTCGTAAAGTATAGCAGTAAACAGCATCCCTTACTTGTTTGGGCCATTGCCGAAAAAAAATCATAAACCTTTGTCCAAAGAATTCAATCAAAACCAAATGCGCAGTTTGGCTTCTTTTACAGCATGGTTTTTAAATAAAGAACTCAGTAAAATTTTGTTGAGTGTTAGTCTTTACTGAGCCTTACCCATTTCGAAGTGCCTTGTCTAGTCTTTTTTCATGCCTGTAATATTTATGTACATTAGACTGGGTCGATTTATTAAGCGATATCGCGCCATCGATTTTTCGATAGGATTTGGGCTCAGGAAAAAAAGTTCCACTATGCATACCCAAAAAAATAGTTTTCGAGCCTGCGAAAAAAAATGGCGGAAGGGTCAATATTTCGACCAAAACACTTCCCAAAACCCGAAAAATATTTTTTTTTTTTTTCAAAAAACTGTTATCGCCAACGTTTTTACAACAGTTTTTTGAAAAAAAAAAAAAATATTGTTTGGGTTTTGGTCGAAAAATTTACCATTTAGCCATTTTTTTTTTTCGCAAGCTCGAAAATTATTTTTTTGGGTATGCGTAGTGGAACTATTTTTCCTGAGCCCAAATCCTATCGAAAAATCGATGGCGCGATATCGGTTAACTTTCGTCCATACAAATCGACCCGACCCAATGTACATATTTACCTATGTACATATATACAGTAATAAAAAAATTTACAACATTATCTTTTTACATTTATCTAAGTTTATTAAAAATTGTCTACAAGCAAACCGCGAAAGGAAGTAGTTAATTGTCTGTGAAAAGTGCTTTCGATGTGATCGTAAATTTTTATAAACCAAATGATGGGATGTAATACGTTTTCTAGTTGTCACACTTTAAAGGTGGGGAAAATTTATATACTTATATATACCTATACAAATATATGTACATATAAAAAACTGATGAATATATGTATATATGTACATGAATGAAAACTTTTTAAACGAATTGATTTGATGATGTGATGTGATGTGTTTGATGACATCCTCAATTAAAAAGAATTTATTACTCTTTTGTGAGCTTAATGACTTGTGGAAGCTGTATATATTTCAATATATATATTCGCATATTTACAACAGGTATTTATGTAAAAGTGTGAGTTCAGTTTTTGCAGGTATGAGATTAAACTAAGCTGTGGCTGTTGGTGACAGTCTACTTCTTATTCAAAAGTGTTCATAATTAGTTAGCTCAAATTGAATACATTTTTTGAGACGCCAGGTTAGGTCTCTGGAGAAAAGTTTTCAGTTAGCGTACAAAGCTCCCGTACAATATACAGTAGGGTGGTTCTCAATCCAAAGGCGGGCAGGAGGTAAAACTGAACTGATTGGGGATTTCAGGCCAATTAGTCTCACGTCCTTCATCTTTAAACACCCAAGAGATTACTGGACAAGCGAACTTCTTGGTGAGTTCCCCTTTTCTTTGGCACAACATGCGCATTTGAAGGACTGTGCAACATGAAGTGGTGCGAATAGTGGAGAAATCCCTTCTGTATAAGCAATGTAGTCTGGCGACGTATGTTGACGTGGAAGACGTATTAAACCAATTCGGATATTGATCTCTTCCTTACACCTTAACCGTAAGATATTAGCTGAGCTATAGGAGCAACAGATTGTGAACAGATATGTAGAAACACACCAGAGGGCATGGTGGTCTTACATTTGCTGTAGCCAATTGCCATAAATTATATCATAAAAGCCTAGAAGGCTACAGAAAGTTCAGCACACTGAGTGCATTGAGATCACTGGAGCTTGTCGTATTTGCCCTGTTTCGACTTTATAGCCTATTTTTAACCTGATTTATATGGATTTGCATATACTGTGCGCAACGATGCAAACTGCTCTAAGGTTCAGACAGTCTGGGTGCTGGAAGGATGCTCATCAAGGGCATAGTAGTATCCATAATTAGCGCTGAAATAGATTATTATCTATAATTATAACTGAGGCCAGCATTCATACTATGTTTCCATGTAGGAACGCTTGGAAAAGAGACGCGATCGCAGCCGATAAAAGTTTGCAAATCTTTACCGACGGCTCCATGATGACCTTGGGTATAAAGGCGGGAATCTACTCCGAGTCTTTAGAGATATCTTCGTCAGAAGTTCTCGTGATTTGTAAAGCCTGTTAATCACTTCAGCACAGAAACATAACTGGCAATCCAGGCAGTAATAAAATCGTCAGCTGTGCGCCACATACTCCCTCCAAGCTGGTATGTAAATGCAAGCAACTTTTCTTTAACTTAACTGACACTGCAAAATTATTCATTGTCTGGGTACCGGGTCATGAAAACAATAAGGGAAATAGATAGCTGATAACTAAGCAGATGAAAATGAGAGAGTAACCAAGAAGTAAGTTAACCTTTAGATATAGCCAAGTGGAAAATTCGAATTTTTTACGTGAACAGCAAAAATGGAAGAGTACCACGAGTTGTGCAATATGAAGAGCAACATCGCCAGAGTACAATGAAAGAAGGACAAGGAGTATTTTCAGTAGATCTAAAGCTGGCACCATTAAGCTTGTAGTGGTCTCGCAGCTTTAAGTACGCACGCGGCGATGATGGGCTTCCCCATAATGACCACGGCAGAAGCTGCGAGGCCGCAACCGCCAAAGAGACAGTTGAGCATTTTCCGTAAAATAGACCAGATCTAGCTAGAATACACACGTCTGAGATCTATCGGAGGCCTCTTTTCAGAAAATCCGAGTAGATTATCGGAAACAATTTTATTAACAACCCTATATGATTTAATAATCACTAGGTTTAGAGGATTTGTATGGCATCAACACGGCTACTTAAAAACTACTTTGAAGACCTGAGTCGCGGCCATTACGTCTACCGCTACCAAGGTGGAATGCCCCGAGCTAGCTCATTATATGACGTCAACTCATTGTATGGCATCACCGTTCCCAACCCTTTGATTATCATTACTGAAAGCATTACAATTACTCCAATTATTATTACCATTAAAATGAATCTAACTAATCGAGTTCCCATTTTATTTATTATAATAACTTCATTCAGCGTTAGGTTTCCCATTTCACTTATATACTCTACTGTTCCCATTATTAGTACAATTACTCCAATTACCATTACCATTAAAATTTAACTAGCTAATCGAGCTCCATTTCCAGCGTTATCTACTCTACTATTCTCATTATAATTTTAATTGCTCCAATTACCATTACCATTAAAATGAAACTAACTATTCGAGCTCCCTTTTCATTTTCTATTCCCTATATCACTTATCTAGAGTACCATTCCAATTACTGTAATTACCATTACCAACAAAATTCACTTGACTAATCCAATTACCATTTCTTTCGCCACTGTAATATCATTCAACGGCATTCTTACCCACATCACTTCTACAACCATAAACATCACCGTTACATTACCCATTTTCCCATACAAAATGTAGTTCTCAAAATTAGCTCCAGTAATTACTTACTTAATCATTCCAGTATGTAGGTATGTAAATAAAATTTATCTACACCCATTTAGAAGTCATCCAGGTAATCAACAAGTCACTCGGTCACTCACAAATGTCAGACGCGCAATCAATCGCAACGCCCGTTACTTACAAGTAGCACAAAGTCATAGACATATTTTGCTTGCAAATGCAACAACAACATAAACATTTCAATAAGTTTGTATATATGTATATGTGACTATTGCATTAGTTGAAATGAGCTCAACCTACTAACCCAAAAATAGTTTGCATCTTCAACAATGTGCAGCAGTCACACAACTCAACTAAGCAGGCAAACCAACGAGTTTAGTGAGATTTACTATACATTTTTGTTATTGTTGTTCCAAACACCGTTATAGTGCGCCGCACATTGCTTGAAGTCACATTTGAGTGCAAGCTTGCAAGCTAAAAGCCAACAGCAACAACAATCAAGTAAAAGCGGGCAAAGTTGCTTGTGGCGAAAACTAAAGTGTAACGAAATAATGTGGCAATAATGAAAAAAAATTTATAAAAAAATTAAGACAATATACAGCAACAATAGAAATTACAAAAAACACACTCAAATGGCATTGGGAAAATTGCTTTAGGTAATATTACCGTTGTTGCTGGTGCGGGGAGCGTTTAATAGTGGTGGCTCCAATGGCAATCGATTAAGCTGCAACAATTTCTCTTTCAACCTTAGCCATTTTGTTGCTACACCTTTTGGCCTGCAAGGCAATACATACATACAAACAAACAAAAATATGTGGCGAAAAATACTGCACTTATTTGTAGAAATATATCTAGCATGTTGTATTGTATTTATGTGTAAGAAAGTATTGGCGGTATTGTGTGAGAAAATGGAAAATCATGAAATCGTTCACTTTCTATTGTGAACTGACAGCAAAAGTACAAAAAAACAACCAAAAACGAAAAAGCTGTGGTTGTTGTTCACCTTTCTTGCTAAAAAAATTCTTTTAGTTTCTGTTTTAAAATTTTCTCCTGAAACCAGGAAATGCAATATTTCACTAAAACGACGATAATTGAGTTTCTTAGCAAATTACTTAAATGACTCAAACAAACTTAAGGGCATTTGAAATTGTGGCTTTCCTTCCCACAGTCACATTTTTTGAAAAAAAAGAATATATAAATAAAATACAAAAAAAAAAACTTAAAAATAAAAATAAATTAAAAAATGTTTAAGCACTTCCTTTATTTAAATGGACAAAAAAAGGTGGCACACGGATCGAAAAAAATTTGTTAATAATTTGGAAATTTGAAACCGGGTTTTAAGTAACTTCTCGATGAACTAGAGGCTAAAAATTTAGAGCTTAATTCAGAGGTCGATGACAGCCGATGACACAATACAAGAAGTTTCGCTAGGGGGCGCACGGACTGATATATTTTGAAAAATCAAACGGAACGGATGGAATTTTGGGATAGATTTTTATGTAAGTTCTAATTTGGCTACAAGCGTAAAATTTAACAGATAGGGTAAGACATCGAGAAATTGTAAGAAAAGGAGAAAATAAAAATAAATTAAAAAAATTTTAAGCACTTCCTTTATATAAATGGACAAAAAGAAGCGAAAAATTGCTCCTTATATAAAGATATATTCTGGCTAAACTTTGATTTTTAAATTTTGACATAAAAATTACAAAAATATTTATGAGAAGTAAAAATATAAAAAGTGGAGGGCTCATTACTTGGATTGTAAAGTTGGTAGGAAAGGAGATATTACTACTCAATCAATTGCGCTCCACCTTTATATTCTTACTTCTCATAAATATTTTCGCAATTTCTATGTCAAAATTTAAAAATCAAAGTTTAGCCAGAATATGTCTTTATATAAGGAGAAATTTTTCGCTGATTTTTGTCCATTTATATAAAGGAAGTGCTTAAAATTTTTGAGGTATTGCATAGATTTTATCGCGGGCTTGGCGACTAAACCAATAAAAACCGTAACGGATATTCGTCAAAAAAGGTTCGAAAAGGTTCGAAAAAGTGTCGGTGTTAGCAACAGGGTGATTACATAAAATTGGATCTATTTATGCGAATGTTGGTTGCTGTCTTTGGTGTACATTTATCTTCACTACTGCGCTGTAGATGGCACTGGTAACCGCCAGATGCCAGATGACCTGCATGCTAGATGATGCACACCAACAAACACACACGCGCTGTACATAATTGCCTTTGTTGCTGTTGAACTTAGTACAGTAATTACCTACATAGTTGTTCCCTTTGATTTTAAGCTATTGCATAGATTTTATCGCGGGCTTTGAGCGTGGCGACTGAATCAAAAAATAACCGTAACTGATATATGTACATAAAATCATGGAATAACATCTGTTAATAACAGCAAAAGTTTCGGTGTTAGCAACAGGTTGATTACATAAAATTAGATCTATTTATGCGAATATTGGTGGCTGCCTTTGGTGTACATTTATCTTCACTACTGCGCTGTAGATGGCACCCATTGAATTACGAACAGCAAATATTTCATTAACATCGGATAGAAAATGTATAGCCAAACGCAAACATTTTCCATTAGCTTCAGTTCTTGCTCTAACTATACATAAGTCGCAAGGTGGAACCATGGCGTAACGATACAAGGTGGCAGAACGGGACAGCTGATTATAACCTTTTTTTGATTTGATTTTATACATCAACTTCCGGCGCAGTACGATATTGACATTTGTCCATCGAATTTCCAAAAACAAAGTACATGGACGTTTTATTTATGTTTGTAGGTATGTCACCATGCTGCCACCTTGTATCGTTCCGTCATGGGTGGAACTTTTGACGAAATAGTATATGAGTATAGTAAAGCACATTCTCAGGAACTCGTTTATGTTGCGCTCTCTCGGGTGACAAATATTGAAGAATTGTATATCACGACAAAAAACGATAATGCCGCATTTAAGTTTTATCATAATCGAAAGCAAGCTGCATCGACTGCATCTTTGTTGCAAGAATTCAAAAGACTGTCTTTAAATAGTGTTCTGACGATAGCTCAAAGTGTCAATTCAAACGAGATACTGCTCCAAAGGGTGGTGTAGCTATTTACCAAAATAACAATAACGTTACTAATATTATGACTCCGAACATTGAAATAAATATTCCACACGTTAGCGATGTTAATTTTATGTGCTCATTTGTTGGAGATATTTGTACATGCTTATGCAAGCTTAGAAATGGTCTATGCATTGTCATGGTAGCAATTTACATTTCTCCGAATCCAAAATTGGACGAGGTAGAGCATTTTATTCATCGCACTTTACTGGAGTACTCTGAAGAAGGGGCAAAAATACTTGGTACAAATGCTAATAAATTTCCACTTATCTTGGCCGGCGATTTCAACATCAATTTCGCTGATAAAAAATCAGAGCGGTTGACAAGTTTTCTTTTTGAAAAATTCAATTTGAAAATAAATAATGATCCAAAAGGATCCACAACAAAATATGGGACCACCATTGACGCGGTATTTTCAAGATATTTAGAGGATATCAAGTCTCAAACGTGTGTTTCCTATTTCAGTTACCATAAACCTATAATTTCCATTATAAATATTACTGAATAACCTATGTATGTACATATCTTGTAAGATAATAATAAAAAATGTTTAACCAATATTAACTTCTCATTTATTCAATAAAAGTAAAAAATTTGTTTTCTTATCGGTCACCACGCTTAAAAATTTTGACTTGAATTAATATCAAAAACAAAACTTGAATTAATATCAAAGAAAACTAAATGTTGCATAAATATTATAATTGCAGAAGTTGATAATATGCAATAGCTTTACCGTGGCAGTCCCCGAGTGCAACACGTCCTTTTTTTATTTTATTTTTATTTTCTCCTTTTCTTACAGTTTCTCGGTGTCTTAACCTATCTGTTAAGTTTTACGCTTGTAGCTCAATTAGAACTTACATAAAAATCAATCCCAAAATTCACTCCGTTCCGCTTGATTTTTCTAAATATCTCAATTTTTTCGATCCGTGTGCCACCTAACGGAATTTTTTTCTCCTATTGTTCCTTTGTCACGGTGTCTTAACCTGTCTCTGAGGTTTCATGTTTGTAGCTCAATGAGAAGTTACTATAAAGTCGATCTCAAAACACCAAATTTCCAAATTCTCATCTAAATATTTCGATCCGTGTGCCACCTAACGAAATTTTTTCTCCTTTTCTTAAATTTTCTCGGCGTCTTATCCTATCTGTGAAATTTTACAGTTGTATCTCAATGAGAACTTACAATCAATCCCAAAATTCCCTCCGTTGCGTACGATTTTTCTAAATATCTCATCCCGTGCGCCCCCTATCGAATCTTTTTGTATCGTGTCATCGACCTATGAATAAATTTTGAAATTTCAAGTCTCTAGCTCAAGCTGGTTTGAAAATTTTCAAATTCTTATCTAATTATTTCGATACGTGCGCCACCTAACGGATATTTCCTTTTGTTGTATTGTCATGGTGTTCTAACCTATGTGTAAAGCTTCACGTGTGTAGCTCCATGAGAAATAACTTAAAAATCGATTGCCAGATTTGTATGAAAAGCGGACAAACATTCAACCGACCTAATATAAAGGCAGTGAAAAGAAAAATAAAGAAAAAGACATTGAAGTCAATTTAATTTTTGCTAATTATGTACAGGGTGCCCTTGATTATTGAGTGCACATTTTTCGCCTAAAGTATTTATTTTGAAGAGCCTCTAAGTTAGGAACGAGTTCGCGGCTGTAACAATTATTTATACATGCCTTTTTCCTAGAAATTTTTAAATTATAAGGAATAAAGAACATAGGGCGACACCTCATGCTATGAGCTTAAGAGTTAGAGGCGCATTAGGGAAATAAACATCAGACCAGTGTCCATGGCTTCGTATAAGCTATCATACGGTAGGTAGCCAACACCTGACTAGAGATTTCTTCATTTTATGCTTTTTACCCTTCATCTTTCGCTCTTCGTAATTATTCCATGTTTTCTAAATTATACGCAGGTATGTTAGTGATGACGATGTTTCAATATCCCTCTCAAGCTAAACATACCTCTTTGACGCCGCTTCTCAGCAACAAGTTCAAAATTTGATAAAAGAAGGCGTGAGTACCATGAGCTCGTGAAGTTCGGTGTGTAAACATACAGGTGTGCGTCTAGAAAGCTAATTTGTTTACGTTAAGCCACAAAACTACAGATTTTACCAGAAACAAGGAACTTCGGGATATTTGAGGAGAGCTTCGTCGGCAACAACCGACACCCACAAATTATTGTTAAATTGGTAACTTCTCGATAACTTACCGTTATCTTAGCGATAAAATTTCAATAAAAAATCGACAACCTTTTTATAACATGATAAATAATCGATAACTGCGCGATAATAAGTCGATAACTTCTGTTGTTCTGCGCAAAAATACTATGGATCCCAACCCCCGTTTCGGAGGAACCCGCGGCCATTTTTCGGTTTTTCGTGAATATATTTTGAACGAGTTAAATTTTAATTTTCCGCCTTCGTATTATTAATAATGATGATGTTAACATGTCCGATAACTCTTCAATAATTTTTAATTAACCTCACAATAAATAATTTATAGGTTTTCAATAGCAAATGGATAACTTTTTGAAAACGAACCGACTACTTCTCGATTAAAAGTCGTTTACGCATCTATAGCTTTTGTTTAGCAATTTATAGCACTTTGTTAATAAATCGATAACTCGTGCATACCTCGTCGGTAGTTAGCTGTGCGGGCTCTATCAAGTGATGGCTTATGATGATGACGATTCTTGTCAAGGGTAAATTGCTGAGTGCACTGATGAATGTTTCACAGTGTTACTTGGGTGTCGTAACCAGGTTGTCCGAGTCACACGGCATGGCTGTCAACCCAAGTAAAACTTGGCTCGTTTTGATTACGCGGAGACACAATAAAGCTTAGGCCACTCTTTATTGGGGCAGTACCACTGGTGCTGACTGACAGGGTTGTGTACTTTGGGAGTATTCTTCACACAATATTTATGTGAAGGAGAGGGCTAGAAAAAGTTTGATTGTTTTGTACTGTTATCGAGGGGCAATTGGCCAACGCTGGGGGCTTTCTCCAAGGATGGTACCTTGGCTGTACGATGTGGTGGTTAGACCCATTCCCTTCTATGGTCTTCTGGTATGACGGAGAGCACTAGATCATCGTATAACACCTACACTGGCACTTAACGCGATGCTGAACCTGTACTCGGTTGACGTCGTGGAAAAATGACCGCAGCTCGGGCGGAAATACGACTTCGTGACGCGGGATAAAATCTTGTGAATAATAGCCACTCCAACAGCATTCTCCAGTGGGAAATGGCCGCTATAAAAGTTGTAACTGTTATAGAATTTAACATCTTCTCAAATAGTCAGGCGTATATGAAATCGCTAATATCTACTGCCCTAAGAATAAGGGCTATGAGAGATTGCTTGACCGCACTTATGGTGGCATCTAACCACTTGTTGATAAAAATTATCCGGGCGCGAGGGCTATAGATATCACTGACAACAATCAGACTAATCCCTTGTGCTGGACAGACACGGGCGAATTGAAAGATAGGCCTGAAGTCAGCTTTGCAACCGCTGGGCTGACATCACTTCTTGCTGTGTCGAGATCTTATGGTCTGTTCTTGACTCTATGCGCTTGGCAGAGTTCTGAGGTTTTATAAATTTATCAGGGTTGTTTTAGTGTTAACAGAGTACTGCCCAATTGGAATACATGCAGCACGCGTTAATATTACTGGACTACCTTAACTGTGTTAGCTGCATGGAGGGCGACGAGTTGGAATCATCAAGATAAAATTTATTTAAAGTTTTACTTTCAATCATGTATCTCTTCATTTTAATATTTATTCGCAATATTTCAAAAATGCAGTCAACTCAACAAAATTAGTAATAAAATCGATTTTTTATATTTTGAGGATTTTATAATTAGAAAATTTTATATTAAGTGCTAAACTAAAATAGAATGCAAACTAAGCTTTTGTATTAATCGAATCGACTTCAACTCTCAACTAAGTTTGCCGTACATGCTGTCAGGGCTATTGGTTTAATAGTACTACATAATGTAATATGTTTATTGAAAGTAATTATTTCGTATGATTATGAAATCGAGTTTGTCGCTTAAGTCTTTCAATTTTGAAAGGTGCCAAATCATATAAGAATGATTCACGAATGTAGAAAGTTGTAATTGCGAAAACAAAGACAACAAATGAGGTATACAAATTAAACTAAAAAAAACCGTTGGAATATAAGTAAAGAAAAATCAAGGAAAATAAGCAAAAGCAAAACTGAGCATATTCTTTTTACGAACATTTAAATAAATAGCGCTCATTGTCACCATCAATAATTTGCGCTAAACAGTCTAAAATTTTCGCCAGCTATCCCTGTTTTGCAATTGAAGCCAATTGAAAGCACCAAGTGAGGTCAGTTTTTCCTTCATCTTCATATCTGAACTTAGTAGATGTCTCCCCCTTCCTCTGCCTCCCAAATGTGGTGTCGAATGAAATACTTTCTTGGCCGGAGCGTCTACGTACATTCGCATAACATAACCTAGCCAGAGAAGCCTTGGCCATCTGCATGACCCCGAGTCATATATCATAAATAGCTTTAACTTAGTTAATTAGTTTAATTACAAATATGTAATACAAAATTGTGTTTCTCATTTATCAAACTAGTAAATTATGTGCATACTAAATTCCTAATATTTCAACGGTCACAAAGTCAAGTTAAAGGTTGCATGGCAAGTTTACCACAAGCTGAGGGGTTCAACATCGCAGCGGCTACTCAACTCAATGCTGCAGTTGCACAACTTGCTGCGACTTAGTATTAGTGTCAACGTTGAGTGTGTTCGCTGCATCAGCATCTCGTGCTTTGAGAGGTCTGCAAGTTCAACATGTTGCAAGTTAATTTTATGCATTAATGGAAAGCAAAAAAAAAATCGGCTGTCGCGGACAAGCAGTCGTGATAAAGTCGTCTTGATTTATTTTCATAAATTTTTTTTTTTTACCTTTTTTAAGTGTACTTTTACGCCATTGCCTTTATGGACCGCTAAGCTATGAACGTGAAAAAGAAAATATTCTTAAATTGCATCCCTTTGCAAGTCGGCTAAAAATGGCAATATATAAAATTTGATATTTCTAAAGACGCTGTAGGATGCACAAACAATATAAAGATATAAGACTATTATATGATATATCTGTATATACATATACTGTTGTAACTAGATAATAACATATGTAGAATATCTTGAACTGAACTTCGTTCAACTTAACGCAAGTCAGTCAAGTATAACTAAGTGAAACGTACTGAAACCAATGCTAACGGCCTATTTTAAACCTATTTTAATATAGTTTCCATATACAAAATGTAGCTCTCACTAAAATAGAACTGGACCAAAAAAGTGTGGTACTGGTTTCAAACAAAATGAATAGTTTTCGATTACAATTAAATAAATAAGTAAATAATTTCGTTCGTTGGTGTGTTATTATCTGAGAAACACCCCAATGATTGCTAATTGCTACACAAAAGAAATAAGGCAGTGTATACTGGTTGGGTGACATAAGGTCAAAGACCAAAAGGTCAATTGACGTTATGGCCCACTTCAAATGGACATAAGATCAATTAGCCTACCAAATAGTTAACTGGCTTTATGACCTTTTTTAATTTGACAATATGGTCATTAAAGAAGTTTTTATTTGGCCTTATGACCATTCCGGGAAAAAGACCATAGCCACTCTGCAGCGAATATCGGAGAAAGTCAAGCAAAGCGACAGTTTCGCAGTACAGCGCAAGACAGTTGGTTCGTAAGATATTACAATGTAAAAAATATGCAGTGGACGAATTATACCTAGTATCGTCTCTTAATGCAATAGTTCGGAAATAGTTCGATTCGCCGTATGGCATATAAAAAAATTTAAGAACTTGAGCAGGAGGTATTTAGTTGGAAAATGTTCATCTTATTTCAAAGGGTTCCTCGCTGATCTAACTTTTAATATAATTTTGCACTGTAATGACACCAGAAGTGGCAAAAGTAGCTCCGAAAAAGAAAATAAGTTATTCTTGTTTTATAGAAACCCACACAGTCATAGCACTAACCCATATTTTTCACTAAAATGAGATTGGTATATAGAAAAGCAAGCACCACAACCGATTTTTTATTCCAAATTTTCTCTAGGTTTAGTTGAACAAGTTCTTTCTATCTGGGAAGATGTCTTTGGACCAGTTTTTTCTCTTGAATGGTACCAAAATATAAGAAAATAATGCCGTATTCGAAAATTTTAGATAAAAGAACTGCTCTTTTTGAAGAAGTGTTCATGTCATTTGCCGGATAAAGCTCTAGTTTCTAGACCCTTATGCTGGGCGATGTCTTACTAATTTTTTCATCAGCAAAACCTCAAGGTGCCGAGGCTTCTTGCCTTCAGCTGACCGCTTTCTTTATTACGTACAAGATGGTCTGCCACCGCTTCACTGGCCCAAGTCAAACAGCCACGTTCTTAGCTGACCCACGCCCCGATGGGCTATCTTTTGCATTGGCTTTTGACGCCACTTTCGAATTCTACTCTTTCATACGCTCGTCAAAACAAATGACCTGTTTGACAAAGCGAACTCAGCTGTACTGAACTAGCCGCTCAATAAAGACCTTATATAGACTGAATGTGTCCATAGAATTATCAAAATTTGTTTGACGACCAAACGGAAAAACCTCAATCACGTGCCAGGACTTACATATATTATAGAATAATCCCGTCCTTTTGACAAATACTAGAAGTTTGCTAAGACCTAGCTTAATCGCTGCTGTATATATAAATATGGGTAATTTTGTATATGCGTACTTGTATCGGGAGGCTTCCTTACAAATATAGCCAAATATACCTTTGGTCTAAAAATCTTTCAAGCAAAGTAGCATCATAGAAAGATTTTGCAAACAACAGCTCATGCGCGTGATGTTTTTATTGTTTAATGTTAGCAAGATATTTTTTATTTTTTATTTTTTGTTAGACTGAAGAAATAAAAGATATTTATAAAGCATATTTACAATTTAGTTTTTGAATATTAACAAACATGCGTGCATACGTCTTTCCTCGATGCTTGTTAATCCACGACTAAACCCTTAGCACAACGATAATTTTACTCTTACCAACACAGCCACAGTTCCACTTTTCGTGACCACTGTTAAACCCGAATGACAATAAAACATTAGGGGCAATCCTAGGTGGTGCCGAAAACGTGGTAATTACAAAAACTCGTCCGAGTTGCGGTGGAGATTTAAGTTACACTTTACGTTAAAACGCAAAATTTTGGAAAACAATTTTTCTATATGGGAAAACGATCGAGAAAGTTAGAGATGTTTCAAAATCCTTGCAGTTTAGGTGGAATCCTGCAATCGACTTCTTATTCAGCTAAAAACTTGAAGCTCAGCGCACCGAGATAATCTAACAAAAGAAAAAAATATGCCCATTAGGTGGTGCACAGATCGATGTAATTAGTTTGTGCGAAATCTTGGAATCGGTTTTAAGGTAACTTCCTGGTGAGCTCGAGACTTTCAATTTTAAACGTGGTCCATTTGTCACTGATAGTTTAGCAAATAGGTCAAAAAGTTTCACAAGGGGGCAAACAGATATTGATATTGTTATCAATTTTTCAGAGACTTTCGCAGAAACTGCTGGCATCGTCGAAAGCACAGTATTCCTCTAAACCTGTGTAAATCGTTTTGTCCAATTTTCTTAGTTTGAGTTAGCAGCGCCATTTTATTTCACAATTATGAGTTTATTCATGAAAAAAGGCAGAAATTAAACTAGTTCAGCTATGCACTAATTCCACTCCTACATCCATTCGCAATTGGCTAATTTGCTGCAGGGAAATATTGACAATACACACATATATTTACACACTCTGGCACTAGAGCATACTTTAAAACGTTTCAATGGCACTAGAGAGGTACATATGTGTATATGTGTGTATGATTATACTCTAGCAATTTATTGAATATCTAGACTCTAGAGTTTCAAGATTTTCAAGTCAAGAGCACTTCCTATTGTGAAAGAAGCTGAACCATTGTGTTGTTGTTTTTATAGCGATAAAGACACTCCCCGAAGGTTTTGGGGAGAGTTAGCGATGTTGGTCCTTTGCCGGATATAGATCCGGTACGTTCCGGTAACATGCACAATTAAGGTACGAGCTCGACCACCTCGGGAACGATTTAATGTGACCAAATTGAATCCTCTAGGCCACTTCGCCCCTCAACAGCTAGTTCCATGAGGAACTTGGGGTCGTCAGAACCTCGGGAGCTAAGGAAACAAGACTCGCCTAAGGTAGGTAAGGTTGACAATTGAGTTGGAGAAGCTATAAATTGCACTGGCGACCCCTTGAATCTTATGCTACACAACCCCTTGATGTATTTGGGTATCTTAGTCGCCTCTTACGACAGGCATGCCTGCCGCGGATATATTATAAACCCACTAACTCGCTGGGTGGGAACCTGTGTTCGTTGAATGAGGTGCAAAATGTACTCGATTCTTGCAGACTCTAACGCGGGGAAGTATTCGACGTAGTACTTGTTCTCGCATTGCTTAGACATTGCATACGTGGTTTTGCCAGAGAAGGGAAAAGCTTGTGAAAAAGCTACCAAACATAAAGGAACCATGCTAGATATTCCATCCTACCACAACCACCTCGACGAGTTTAGTTTTCTTGAGTTTTGGATTCTGCGGTATGAAACAAAATAAATAAATATAAGGCGCGATAACCTCCGAAGAGATTTTAGGCCGAGCTTCTCTTCCAATTTACGTCGCTCCCTTAAGTTTTCCTACAAATTGGCGGGACAGGACCTACACGTTTTATGCCTACTCCGAGCGGCCTCTGCAAAGCAAATGAGTTTTTACCGAGAAGTTTTTCATAGCAGAAATATACTCGGAGTTCTTGCCAAGCACTGCCAATGGTCGACCCCGCTTAGAAAAATGTTCTTCAAACTGAAAAAACGTGTTTATAAAATTTTGGTATTGCTGTGCTCGGGGGCGCAGAGCCAGGATCTTCGATGTGATAGGCGCTTCCTACGTCGATAAAAAAATGCACAATAATGGCACCAGGCCCATAGATCGAAGAGCTTTGCAACAGAATAAACGGCTACCTCTCAGATCTCTCCAGTTTTTTCGCCTCGCGAAACCTGGCATTGTCACCAACTAAATCCTCATGCATTTACAACATGGACGTCGCAACTGCTGACCATTTTGAACATTCACGTCGATAGCACTACGCTACCGACTGTCCTACACCCCAAAATCTTGGGTGTGACGTTTGATCAGGATCTACATTTTATCGCGCATGCAGCCCCAGTTGTACGGAAAATACATGCCGTAATAAAACCCTCAAATCTCTTGCTGGCAATACTTCGGCAAAATAAAAATAAACGCTCATTTCCACTTACAAAGCAATTGGCCAGCCGATTGCATGCTACGCGTCCCTTATATGGTCGCCAAACCTAAAAACTACCCACTGGAAGAAGCTACAGGCCTTCCAAAATACTGCGCTCAGAACCGCCACGGGCTGTCTTCTTATGTCCCAAGAACACCATCTACATAATGAGGCGAGAATACTCCCCATCAGGGAGAGAAATGAGATGCTAACCAAACAGTTCCTGTTGAATACCGAGAAACCTGGGCATCCCAACAGACATCTGATTGATGAGCCAACACCGCCCAGGGGCTTAAGGAGTCATCCCCGTAGGCATTATGAAGAAATACGGCACAAGAAATACTCAGACGTATGAAGCCAAAAAACACAAGCGGGTCCTCAGTGAACTCTGCAAACAGGCGTCGGGCTTTTATACCAGGAATTGTCCGGTGAATCCAGTGCTCAAAAAAACAGTACCCAAAACTTGCGGAAGAGGAACGCACACTCCCCAGGGAAACGCGAGTCACTCTAGCTCAACTTCGATGTGGATACTGTATTAGGCTAAACTCTTACCTATCCATAATCCACTCCGACATACAAAATGTATTCCCCGCTAGCAAAGTTTCACCACATGACACCAACCATCTCTTTAATTGTAATGTGGAACCAAAGCCTCTAACACCCCGCTCATTATCGGCCACCCCTGTTGAAACAGCAAGTTTCCTTGGACTCCCGTTAGAGGATATTGATGTCAATTTGTGACCGGTCGCAACCTATTGGATGGGGCGAAGCACTGCTACACCAACAACAACAACAACAGTATGTGGTAGGCGAGCACGCTACATTTCACACCTCGGCAGTCGGCATAAAATATTGCAATATTATCAATCACCAATCTTATTATGATCTTTCTATTCATCTTATAGATGACTGGAGGTTGTTTTAAGGCCATGGACTCCAAAAATCTACCTCAGTTGCTTACAATGATTATAAGACCCTTTAAACCAGTGCTGACAGATAATATCTTGATAGCTCTCCGGACTGCAAAGAAGTCATAAAAGATATCAGATGATCCACGCCAATCTTGATCATCGGTCAGCTCATTTTCCGGTATTTTACGATGGCTTCGCACCGTTAATAATCTCTTGAGGTTCAAAATTCAGTCTCTTCAAGAACTAAGAAAACTTCATACCTTCTTTGCATTTTGAAGGCACGAGGAGCCTACTTGCTATCCAAGTGCATTTCTTGCGTCTCTTTTTGAGTATTCGTGAAAAGAAATGCCACACATGGCTTCTACATAGATGAAAATTCGAGTGATTTAGGTAGAGCTCACCACCCTTTCCATCCTTTCTATACAATATGTAAAATATACTTCTAAGGATTGGATCGCACCACATACAACTCGTTCCCTAATATATCCTGCCAGCTCGATCGAATAATCGTTTCGGGAATTACTGCAGTAAGTTTGTTTAGCATTACTTTTTTCCTAACAATATTTTACGAGTATAAAAAACACGTCGACGTTTGATGATGAACTCTATATTTAACCTCATTTCGTCTTCGGTGATAAGAGAGCTCCTCTGTATTTTTAACAACCAGAATAATCTAATTCCTCATTATGAACAAAGGATAAGTATGATGCGTGTACTTCAGGCAGCGTCGGTTTATGGTCAGTGAGTGGCTGAAGACTATGCGGGCTAGAGAAAGGCAGAGGCCTTGTTTTCATTAGGAGGAATAAATGGAGAAAGATTTAAGAACTCCATTAGTAATCTAACGCCGGTGATGACGAAGTAGAGATACGTAGCATAACTTGCTACGCATGGGCCTAGATCGTTTAAGCTGACAATGACCAATTACTGACAATAAATGGGGTCTTTCCAAGCCTTTAGTTTTGAAAGGAAATCCAGTTTATTCCCCAATTTTTTACGAACTTTGCTTTGTGCCTATCAAAATTTGAAATTTTTTCAATAAATAAAATTTATTTCGCACATTTACAACAATTACGCTAGGGTCATTTAAGCTGCTTTGTTTTGGTGACCTCTCCACTCAACATTATGGCACGTGGCCATTTGGCTGTCATGTAAATTTAAACCATCGTTTTGTTTCAGTCTGGCGCCCAACAAAATCCTTCATAACTTTTGCTCACCAAATAATTTATCACTTGCAATTTTTGTAATAATTTACAGCTATAAAACAAAGCGTGTAAGCATTTCGCATAACAACGTGGTAATATTACCTTTATAACTGTTAACCATTTTTATATATGTATGTATTTGCATGTGTTTATTTGCTACAAAATTTAAGTACGCGCTCTTAACAAAAAGTCGTGCCACATTGGCACTTGCAACCTGATAAACGAATATTGATTGGCCACAAAAGATTTACGAGCTGAGCACAAGCCAAAAAACAAAAATTTTAACCAAATCCAAAGTGAAGTCAAAGCGCAAAGAGTCAGGCCACCGCCAACCAGCAGTCAGCGATTTGCAGCTAGCAATCAAGCTGGACCAAGAGTCAAGGCGTTATGATTGAAGCCGATTATAAATACACTCGTACTTACATATACACTCGAGTTGTTCAATATGTATGTACTTGCTATTGTTGTTTGTTTTTGTATACCATGCAAAACTGCACTTCACAGCGTTTTGTTTACAGTTTTGCATAAGCGCGTTTAAAGCGATTTTTATTACCGTTGCGCTACACAGCTGATCGCTTGCACCCTAGCTGACCAGCAGCTGATTTGCAGTTGGTGTGGTAGAGATTGTGGTGCACAGTGGTGCGAACTTAATCAAAATGAGAAGAAAATCAAAATTCTTATAAGCTGCCGATTTGATGCAGTTGATTGTGCGTAATTGACCTTTCTGTCCCCAGTTACAACTGTGAAAAACTGGATGGTGTTACTTAAGGGGCAATTCCACGCTTAAATTTTTTTTTTTTTTTTTATTAAAGATTTATTAAAATATTGCTAAACTAGGTCCCCACTGTGCAAAAAGGCTGAATTTTTAGGTAATGGTGTCCCCTTTTCTTATCCAGTCGAAATCGTTTTGTGAAAGGAACAAGCAAACTTACGAGAGAGCTAAGAAGTACTTACAGGGCGCCATTTTTTTTTTTTTTTCAGAGAAGACAACGCCATAAGACATTATGAACGGTAGCATTCGAGGAGGTTAAAATTGTATACCAATTTTTCATTATTCAGCGTTTGTCATTGTTTCACGATTAATGTTAATTTTTGTTAAAAAGAGATCATCTTAAGACGGAATTCGAGAGCAATCGGAAATTGTTTTACATTTTATACCAATTGGAGTCATTTTGTTTATCGATATTAATCGATTTTGTATGATTTTTCATGCGGTATAAATTTCTGGACTATCTTGGTTCAATCGTGCTAGTTTCCCACGCAGAGAAACGAAGTTAGTAAGTCTTTAACGAGAAATCGAAAATACCGTGATTTGCTATCAGAAAAATATCGATAAGCAATCCATATTTTCCGATACAAAATCGATACATTTTCGATAACAAATGGTTTTTTTCGATAACAAGACGATATTTTTAGTTAGCAAATCGATAAATTTTCGATAACCATTCGATATTTTTCGAAAAGATGTCGATAAATTTTCGACTAAAAATCGATATCTTTTCGCTGGCAAATTCTGATTTAATTTTTCCTTAGTTTACATTTTTTGGAAAACTTTTCGATAAATTTCCGATTAAAAAACGATATCTTTTCGATGGCAAATTGATAATTTTCGATAACAAATCAATATTTTTTCGAAAACTTGTCGATAAATTTTCGACTAAAAATGGACATCTTTTCGTTGGCAAGGCTTAATTTAATTTTTCCTTAATCTGTAGTTTTTCGATAACAAATCGATATTTTTCCGAAAACTTGTCGATACCAGTCTATAATTTACCAACAACACACTGATTACTCTTCAATAAAAGTTGCTATCGATAATAAGCTGACAACACGTCAATAATAAACCAGTAATATGCCAATAACAATCCGAAAGTAATAACAGCCCGAAAAGTTTTCGTACTCATAAATTAATTTTTCCGAGCCCTGCCAAATGATTCCAATATAGTCTGGAAATGAATGCGAACTAGTCGCTAACATAATCTCGAAATGGTTTCGAAATGATCACATAATGATCTCGACATAATTCCTAAAACACTCCGTATCACGAAATGATCCTAAAATAATCCGGAAATGATTCTAAAATAATCTAATAACGATCTCAAAATAGTCCCGACATAATATCAACAATAATCCTAAGAAAGCCAAAATAATAACGACGTAATATCTAAAATAATACGGAAATAACACAAAATGAACTATCCCAAAATCATCCCCGAAGTGTCCAGCTATGATCTTAAAAATATACTACCGGGAAATAGTATGAATTTGCTGGTTTAAATTTTAACGGACAAGAACTATTTGCAGGCACAATATTAACAGAATGTTAAGTTTATATTATTGTAATTCTAACAGAGCAGACGAGAGATTTACCATTCCCGAAACTTATTGCGGTCGCAAATTAACAGTTTTAAAAGCACCTTAGGCAATAAATCACACTCAACAAGCTCAGTAATAGTGAGAAAACATATGCAAGTAAAAATGTATCATTTAAGAACGAAAAATAACACTGAAGATGGCCCAACGCCGTAACCGCGTTTTCTTTAAATCAAATTGGAAAAGGCAAATGAATGATTTAAGAAATGTCCAAAAAAACAATACTGAAACAAAACAAGTTAAGGACGTGACTGTCTTCGGCTGTGCCGAAGACTTCATATCTTTCATGAATGGGGCTGAACAATAATCTTATCCCGTTCGAATCTCCAAATAATCGGATGCATAAGATAAGAAATATATAGTGAACAGATGTACATACCTAAACGATTTTTAAGATAAACATGAAATAAAAAATGGCAAAAAACCCCCTAATCTGAACGACCGGTTGTATGGGATATATATTATATATAGCTCCGATCGAAATTATTTTTACAGGAAATCTTCCATGATATATTAGAATATACATCACCGAGTTTCACGTTTATACTTTCTAAATTGCGGCAAGTATGACCAAAATCGTCTTATCTGAACGATCGGTTGTATGGGAGATATATGTTATAGTGGTCCGATCCTACCGGATCCGACAAATGTCTAATATAATTCAAAAATACAACCTTGTGCCAAATTTCATTGAGATATCTCAAAATTTGAGGGACTAGTTTGCGTTCAAACAGACAGACGGACGGACAGACGGACGGACAGACGGACATGGCTATATCAACTCAGTTCGTCGCCCTGATCAATTCGGTATACTATCTACTATATTTCTCAACATTACAAACATCGGACCATGAAAGGTTCATGGAAGATATAATTATTTGCGACCACTCACGTAACACAGTGCCTCAGCTGACTTGGTTTCGATAACAACGACGATGGCGACGGTCAAAGTGCAAAATCATAGCACAGTTTAGATTGAGTGCAAATTTTTCGGTTTTTTGTTGTTTTCTGTTTTTTTTTTTTTTGCTTTTTTTGCAATTCTGTTTTGTTAGAAACAAAAGCGCAAATAAATGAATTTTTATTATTATGGTCATGCGATATAAGAACAAAAAAAAAAACAAAAACAACAAACATATTGAGGGCAGCAATCGTTGAAAGTGACGGTGGAAGTGTGACTGTCGTTTTGTTATTGTAAATAGTGGTTTTCTGAGTGGACGTGAACACTAAAATTGAAGTGATTTTCAATTTTTGATTTCTTCAGAAAAATATTTTTTTTCATGCAAATTTTTTTGCAAGAATAATTTATTTATTTATGACATACAATTTTGCTGACTAATTTTGCCAATTTATAAATACACATGAATGCACACATTAATAAAAAAACTCAGTTTTTGTGAAATGATACACAATTTTTTATTATTTGTTTTTTTTTTTATTTTTTATTTGTGATTCACTAGAATTTTGGTATTGATATAGATTTTGAAATTTTTTGTATCATTTTTTTTTTTAACAATGAGTCAACATTGCATTTCGTATACATTTTGTAAATTTATCGCTGAGCATTATTCATTTGCATACAAACTTACATAAACATATATATGTTTACTAGATTGTAGCATAAATAAAAAGATCGTAAATAAGGAAAGGTGTTTTTTCATACTGCAATCTTGCGATCGATCGAATTTGCAAACAAAAGTAGGCTACGGTCAGTTATGTGAAAGGGTTTTGCAATTGGGGTGGCTAAGTATTGCATTTGAGTTTGGCAGTCATTTCGCTATTTGAGGAGCCTCTTATTGTTGTCGCAAAACTTAACTTTCACTTTAAAATATTACGGTACAAAGCCGGCACTGTAACTCAGTAGGTCAAATAGAACTCTAATACTTTTTGTCCGGTAGGTAACACCCAAACGTTTTCCTTTGGTCAACTATGCGTTTTGGTGCTTTTTGCACCTTCTTCAGGGAGTCTTGTTGAAGGTTGCACCAAATTAACACAAGCACGTACGAGAACGGCGAAATACTAGTTTTTGCTTTAACTGTTCCAAAAACTTATTAAATACACGAAATAATTAATAAAAATATTGGTCTAATGGCAATATATCAAAAAATCATTATTATTTGTCACGAGGAGATTTGGGACGAGATTTTCTACTAATATTGCGGAATAAGACCGGAAGTGATATTCAGTTTAATACTTTTTGGTTGGCGAGTTAAAGCAAACTGCTACTTCATTGCTCATCTACACCTTTCGATGCATTTTTGCACCTTCTTCAGGGATCCTGATTTTCCTTGAAGAAGGACGCATCACGA
This sequence comes from Eurosta solidaginis, assembly GCF_040869045.1. NCBI lineage: Eukaryota > Metazoa > Arthropoda > Insecta > Diptera > Tephritidae > Eurosta > Eurosta solidaginis. The sequence goes on from NC_090320.1 coordinate 17,808,178, forward strand.
CATTAAAATGCGTATGAGAAAAACGCAATATCTGCTTTCACTTTTACCGGTCAAAATGCTAATTAATTACACACAATAATCAATGAAAAATTATTATCCTAATGCAAATGTACCGAAAATTATAATTTATTGGCACGAGGAGATTTAGGGCGAGCTTTTCACCTAATTTGTTGTGGACAGTAGTAACCTTCCCTAAAAATAATGAAGAATTTAGATTGAATGCCTGCTGGTATTTCATTTTTGCCAAGAACTTTTTGATGGTGGAAAAATTTGGGCAGGCTTTCAAATCACTGTCGAAGGGCAACTAAGTATTATTCTGTAATAGCCGGACGTAAACCTGTTACCATCAGTGTCAAAGTAGGTAGAGACATGCAACTGGATAACTGACCTACAAATACGACGCATTTCGTCTTCCCTATCAATCTACCATATACTACCCCATACGAAACTAGGTAGGAGTAACAGATCCTCTGCCTGACCTTGCAGACTACTTGAAACTCTTGCACCCAGTAGACTAAGTTTTTTCGCTCGCAACTCTGAGAGGGAATTTCGTGACTTTGAGGCTTCGCACTCATCCCGGTTAACTCAAAACAAGTTAGTTGCCCTGTGTATTTTTCGATTTTCCTCAGTATCTCCTAACTTTTCGTGGGCCTTCCATCTCCAATTTCGTTACCTTCAGTATTCAGAAATATTTTGGTGGCATATGAATTCCACCGACGCACGATACTTGAACATATTTTCTAGTTTAAGCTATTCAGTTTCAAAAGCCTCGAAGGCAGCATAGAAGTCCGCTTGTAAAGCTAGCAGTGTTATTAAACCAATATATCCGACCTTAGTTCTTCTTACTACGCCGTGCCTACCACTCCCTAAGCCCTTCTTCCACTCCCTGCCAAGGATAAGAATGAAACGGTGTTAAGCTTTACACTTAGAAGGGATAGTGTTAAGCGTTAGCCTTAGCTGTTGTTGTTGATGTTGTAGCTATAAGAACACTCCCCGAAGGCCTTGGGAGTGTTATCGATGTTGTTGGTGCTTTGCCGGATGCAGATCCGCTACGTTCCGGTAATAAGCATCATAAAGGTACTAGTCCGACCATCTCTGGAACGATTTGGTATGACCACATGAAACCTTCTGGGCCATACCGCCCTCCTAGAGCTTCGGCTGTTAATGAAACAGGATTCGCCACGCGTAGGTGAGGTTGACAATTGGGTTGGAGAAGCTATATAATGCGCTGGCAACCCCTTGAGAGGGGTTGTGCTACACAACCCGTTTAATCTATTTGGTATTTTAGTCGCCACTTACGACAAGCATACCTACCGCGGGTATATTTTAAGCCCCCTAACCCGCTGGGGCGAGTTAAATTTAGGATTGATGACAGTGAAGACAAGAGGTAGCCAACCAATACCTAATTAGCGTTTGACTAGTCGAGACATGATAAGAGCACAACCTATTGTTTACCTAGGGAAAGTAACATATTCAACCCAGTAAACAAGTTTGCCAGTATTCGGTGGGTGAGGTGGGTGTGAATTATGAAAACTGTACAGCGTGGTGGAATTGGCACCACTTTCATTATCTTTGTAAGCCCTAAAATATCTTGTGTCATTACTATTTTGAGAATCGTCGGGCACTAATAAGATGTAGACCAGTCCATTATTTTAGATCACTTGATAAGGTGAATGTGCCTAATATTAACCTACTGAGTTACTGGTAAGATGATCTGGGCTCCACTTACTAGGGGCGGCAGATTTGCCAGATCTTGAAGCAATTAAGCTACATCCTACAAAAGTTGTAGTGTTTGCCAAGAGGACGAGGTTTTTTTATAACATAAGTTCTGGTAGCTACTGGGAGTTTTTGCAGTTTGGTCATCAAACTAGTTCTGGTAGCACTATGGACACATTCAGTCTACGTGAGGATTAGCCGGCCAGTTCAACCTAGCCTAAGCTACTGATTAAAAATCTTTTGGACGTACATAATTTTTGCTCTACGAAAATTGTTCTGGAAGGGAGCTTCGTGATACTAATATATCAACCAAAAGTCAAAAGGTGTTCAGTGCAACAGATAAAATGAGAGTCATATTTATGCATAAAAACTACGCAAAGTTTCCTTGCGCAACTGCCATACTGTCAGAAGTACTCAGCTGATTCTGACAGCATGAAGCCCATATCCGAGCACAGTGTTAAACATTACGTACTCTTAGGCGAAATAATCCTTACTTAAAATATTCATTATGATCGATTTTTGTGTTTTTTTTAAATCCCTTCATTGTTTTATAGTTAGAAATATACATATGTAAAGAATTCATTATACATTCCCCGTATTAATCCTTCAAAAAATTCCTCCGCAAAATCATACATTGCTCATGTTCCTTGATATATCTCCTCTCATTCCAGATATCCGATTCCCAAAATATATCACAATCAAACGGCACACAACACACACAGCGCAAACAGCTTGAAGTATTACAAAGGCGTACAGCAAATGGTGCCGTTCAAGTAATACGTGCCCAAACCGTACAAACCTCCTCATCCCGCTCATGGTCCTCATCCAATTCAAATTCTGCCTCAACATCTGCTTCAGCTTCCGCTTCGGCATCACCTATTTGCGTGGCAAATAGCGCAGCTGGCGTAGGAGGCACTAGTAGTAGTGGTGGTGGCGGGCGTAGTATCGTTCACAATCACAACAACAATCACACACATTTTCATAGCACATTAGAACAACATTTAGCAGAAGCAAACACCCATTGGCTGCAACTATCACCACCAACAATCGCTGCTGCTAATGTCGATATAAGCGAAGTAAGCACTGATGATGATCACGATAAAGCAGCAGCAGCAGAATTAGTGACGGCTTTAGCGACTGAGCCAACACCATATATTGTTGATGACGTTGACGATACAGATGATGATCATAATGAACGCCATGACGATGTCAGTATGAACTGCGATTATTCAATTAGTCGTAATAGCAGTGGAGTGGATGGAGAAGGAGGAGTAGGAGGTGGCATGGATGGAGGTGGTGGCGGAAAAGGTCAAATAATGAATGGCGACAGTGAATTCACAGTGGCGACAGTGAATTCACAGTGCTCAGCGCGACTAGTGCCGGATACGGCGCCAAGCTTAAAATTGAGTAATCTTATGGTAAGCTAATGAATTTGCTTGACATTTTTTTGTTATTTATTTTGTTTTGGATATAATATATATTTTTGCAATTAATTTTGAGATTAACTACCTATCGCTCGTTAATAACGCAGCTTCTACTCGCTATACCGCTTACCGTTGGCTTAAAAATATCACTGCGCCAATCTCTTTAATTGAAATCATTGTAGTCAAATCAAAATGTTAATTTATTGTATAATGAAAAAATGTTTAGTTAATGAAACAAGTTTCTGTGTTTGGATAGAGTTATTAAAAATAAGTCAGAAAAAGTAAATAAATAAAGTTCTAATGAACTTGCATTTTTTCAAATTCATTTATTAACACAAATTTGTAATCGAGCAACTGGTTTTGTTTTAAATTTCAATTGGTTATGGGTCATTCCATGAGTCGGAGGTTAACTGATTGAATTGAGCGATTTTTGTCCAAAATTAGTTTTCAACAAAGTTTTTACACCACGGTGTAGCAAATTTCTTTAAACAATTTTAAAGGCAAATTAAACTATTAAGCAAATTTACATTTTAGTATTTAATATTTCCAATTTTTCAGAAAATTTTCAAAAAAAATTTGCAAGAAAAAATATTTTTGTATTTTACGAAAAACCTCAAAAAAATTACTTTCAGAATTGTAGATGTTTTTTAAAAACTTTAAAATTTTTTAAGCAAAATGCGGTTTTTTTTTTAATTATTTGATTGAATTTTTTCTAAGGTTGAATTTTAAAATTTTTTTAAATTGTTAGAAAAATTTATTTTGGAAATGAAAAAAAAAAATAATAATTTTGAATTTTTTTAAAAATGTATATAATGCAAAATTAAATATCTTAACAAATATTTATTGCCCAATATTCAAAAGATATCATTTTTGTAACATTACTTTGTAGAAAAATAAAATTATCAAAATTTTTCAACAAATAAAAAACTACAACCAACTCGGTGAAACCTTTGATAACATTACGAAATTGCCTGACGATGAATTTGTGGCGATTTTCGAAATGGTACCATCGCAATATGCCAGTAAATGTTTCTTTCTTTCTTTTCAGTTTGTCTTAGAAAAACATAAGAATTGAATATTCAATTATTATAAGCCGGTGTTAAGCTCATGAATTCTTAATTATATATATAATTATACTTATCGAACACACCATTAAAAACAAAAAAAATTATGCTTTTTAATTAAAGAAGTATATTACAAACCATTGCATTTCTTTCTTAAACTCTCAAGATCACCTTTTTTTAGCATTTTCAAAATATTTAACTTATTTTTATTAAAAAACAAATATTAATAACTTTGAAATATTTTTCTGGTTTTGCCGATTACAATTTTTGATACAGTTTTTGACGATAAAGCTTTGAATTTAGCAAAAAGATTTCCAAATTAATTTTTCTCAAAAAGCTTTCAAATTTAACTTAATCATTTTGCTGTAATGCTCTGAAAGTGGTTTCCTTACAGGATAAACTCGCATCCGTGAACCAGAAATAATATCCTTTGCTCATATTGATATTCGCAGTTCACTGACCTTTTCTGAAACTTAGTTTTTGGTTAATTTTGTTGCTTTAAAAAATCAAATTCACTAACAAATGATGCGCAAAATTTCCCATTCCCAAGATATTTTACAGATTTGCCAATTAATAGAATTTGATTTATCATGACAACAACAAAAATTACCATGTAAACCGATACACCCTCTGTATCAACTTAATTAACAACGCACGAATTTTAGTTATTCGGTCTGCTTCGTTATCTTTGTTCTTGCCATTTGTCTTGATGTTTTTTGCACAGCCCACACAAGCAAATCAACGAAAAAATCTGTGCGCAGAAAATTGTGCGCCTTTCTTTTGCATTTGCTTCACATACCCTTTTAGACACAGCAAGCTATGTATGTGTGTCATTGATTGTAACTTCAATTCAGCGTCAAAGGCAACTGCGACTATAATTCGCATAACAAAAGCGTGAGCTCGAAAATCTGACCTACAGAAGACGTGAAGAGCAATGCGACATACTGGACGTTTATTTGCTGTTGCGTCTTAAACTGACGCTAAGCCTTTTTGTAAATGCGATTCACAATATACGGTCATTGCCATGGCTTTGTGACCGTTGGCGACTGCGCAGTGATCACAGTGAGATGTACGAAATTAACATAATCACGCAAGACTTAAACCGCGAAACGCTTATCTCCAAATCTGAGCAAAGACAAGAAAGGAATGAACCAATCAACTAACTGACTTGTCCCAAGAAAAAAGCTTTCATTTAAAACAAGTGAACAAAAAATAAACAAATCAGAAAATAAACAAGTGTTGGTAATACAGTTTAGTTAACAGGCAAAAAATAAGAAGTACTTAAGTGGGCGATGATGAATATTTTTCGAAAATTAAGTTAAACTTTAAACATCTCAAAAATTCTTGGAGAAACTAGCAATCTGCATAGGCTAGTGAAAGCCTTCAGCTATGAACTGGAAGCGTACCTAGGGCTTTTGGGTTCAAAGTGCCTTTTGCTGATTTTGGAACTAGTGACGATTCGGTGAATATTTATCGCAGTTACTGCCGGGTGTGTAACTGAATTTTGTTTGGCACATACAGCAGCGAACAGAAAAATAGCAGTGACAATTTTTTTATCAAATTTCGTCAATTAAACTCTTCTTTGTTTCTTTTTGACATTTAAGGAAAACATTTTTAAGAATTACGTTATTGAAACTGTGCAAATCAATCTCAAAAACAATTTAGGAGAAAATTCGAAATTTTTTTCCAGAAATTTGAAAATTTAAGGAATTGACATTTAAGGAAAACATTTTTAAGAATTACGTTATTGAAACTGTGCAAATCACTCTCAAAAAAAATTTAGGAGAAAATTCGAATTTTTTTTCCAGAAATTTGAAAATTTTTTTGTAATTCACTGAAATTTTTGAGTATGCATTTTTGTAGCCCTATCAATTTTAGTCTAACAAAGTATGAGTTATAGGTTTCTCAATATTCGCATTGACTTTTAATAATTTTGCGTGTTTTAGATTTTCCTCCATACAAAGTGTGAAAATCTTTTTTTTTACAAAAATTGTCGAGAGCCAGTGCGAATTTTAAGAGACCTATTACTTGTACTTTGTTATACTATAATTGATCAAAAAAATCTAAATAAAAAGTATCAAGTTTTTGTAAAAATGTCTCCATTTTTCGAAAACATTTTCGAGATTGGTTTTAGTTACAAAATTCATAGCAGTTTTTTTTTAAATAATTAAAATAAAAAATTAAAGAATTCAGTTAACGAAATTTGAAATCAGTTAAGTTAATTTGAAATTTGAGTTTGCCACTGCTATTTTTCTGTTCGCTACTATCAGTAAGCAAAATCACTGAATAAAAGCTATTAAATGGTAGCTGAGTTTCGCCGTGAGGCGTGTAAATTAATACTTTTTGTCGAGGTTTATGAGCAACGTATTAATTAAAAAGTTTCCACACGATTGAACGGCTTTTATTATTAATTTAAAATTTATTAATCAATTTTACTATTTAAACAAAACTAGAGTTCGCCCAGTGGTTGAAATTCAACCACAGGAAAGGAAAGGACAGGAAAGGAAAGGAAAGGTAAAGAAAGGAAAAGAAAGGAAAGGAAGGAAAATCAATGGAAGGGAAATGAAAATAAAAGAAATGAAAGAAAAGAAAAGTAGAGGAATGGAAAGGAAAGGAAAATAAAGAAAAGGAAAGGAAAGGAAAAGAAAGGAAGGAAAGGAAAGGAAGGAATATGAATGAATATGAAATAAAAAGAAAATTAAAAGAAAGGAAATAAAAAGAAAATTAAAAGAAAGGAAAGGAAAATAAAGAAAAGATAAGGAAAGGAAAGGAAAGAAAAGGAAAGAAAACGAAAGGAAGCGAAAGGAAAGGAAATGAAAGGAAAGGAAATGAAAGGAAAAGAAAGGAAAGGAAAGCAAAGAAAAGAAAACAAAGGAAAGGAAAATAAAAGAATAGAATGGAAAAGAAAGGAAAGCAAAGGAAAGAAAAGAGATAGACTTGATGCATGATAAGCTATGTATTCTTGTTTAATTTTTATTGTGTACAAAGCAACTCCTCGGCCATGCTCACGATTCAGCATAGTACACAAAAAGCAAGTACACACACAGCGTGTCTATAGTATGAATAAGTGCATGTGTAGTGGTGTGACTTTATGTTACATTTTTTATATTAAAATGATTTTTCAATTTTTTTTTATTTATGGATAACAGTGCAGCTCAAAATTTCCTATCAATACATATATAATTTGTATACTTTAGGATTATAGTTTGGTAGAAAACGGTTCCACATTTTTTCATCTTGTCTATTTATATAAGATACTTAAATTCGATGGTGTACAGAAATTTTTTTTATAATTTTTTTCCTAATTTTGCTGTTTTTTTATTCCAGAAAAAAAATGCCCAGGCAAGTAGCCGCCTTAAAAAGATTACATATTAAAATATTGTTATTTTTGCAATTTTTGAAATTTTTTATACTTTAGAAATGTGTGAAAAACCATGTGCGAAACAACTTTAAAAAAAATCGTAACCTTTTTTTAAGTACACGTGTATTTTATAACCAAATAAAATGTAACTTAAAAAAAAAATGTAAGGCGCGATTACCTCCGAAGAGATCTAAGGCCGAGCTTCTCTTCCAATTTGCGTCGTGCTCCTCTTAATTTTCCCTACAAATTGGCCGGACGGAACCTACATGTTTTACGCCGACTCCGAACGGCATCTGCAAGGCAGATGAGTTTTCACTGAAAGCTTTTCATGGCAGAAATACACCCAGAGCGCTTGCCAAACACTGCCGAGGGGCGGCCCCGCTTAGAAAAATTTTCTTCTAATTGAAAAACCTTATTTGTAAAATTTTGATGTTGCTTTGCCCGGGGTGTGAACCCAGGGCATACGGTGTGGTAGGCGGAGCACGCTACCATCACACCACGGTGGCCGCCAAAAAATGTAACTTATTATGAATTTTTATAGTTCTAACTCTTAAAACTAAGCTTTATTTGACATTTCTTAAAATTAGAGTAAAAAAAGAAAAAAATTTTAATTTCCAAAATTCGAAAGCAAATATCAATATTTAGTAAACATAACGAATATTTAAGTTTCGGACTTTTTTTTAATATCAAAATTTCAATATACATTTCATATATAAAACAAATAGTGTTAAAAATTCTTTTGAAACTAAAAAATTATTTTAAAAAAAGTTTAAATTTTTTTTTATCTGTTTTGCTTTGTAAACATTTGTGAAAAAAATCGAATTTTTTTATATGTAACTAAAGGAAATGTTATATTTAAATTAGCGTTCGTTGTTGAAATCCGCAATAAAAAAGTCCTTTTGAAATTTAAAAGAAAAATTTTTCAAAACAAGATTTTATTTTCAACTTTTTTAAATATAAATATTTTAACTAAAAATTACTACAACCGACTTTTAATACATTTTTATTGCTTATTAAACATTCGTTTGAAATATGTATTTAGAAAACAATTTTGAAAATTTTAAAATTTTTCTGAAAACTTGTAATTAAATATTTGGGGGTTTTCCACAGCTTCAAAACTTTTTCTGCACGCTTCGAAAAAAATTTCAATTGTAAAACTAATGTTGTTTAATTTATTTTTCAAGTTTGTTTTTATGCGGACAAAAATGTTTTGAAGCTTCGGGAAATAATCCCAATTATTTGATTACAGGTTTTCGAAAAAAGTTCAAAATTTTCGATGGTTTTTTTTTTATTAAAAATTGTAAACAAAGTTTCTTCGGCAAGGTTGAGATAATTATTCTTAAGGAATCTCATCACATTTAAATGCAGAGAGTAGTGAACAATGGCTGAGTGCTGAGTAGAAAAGAGTCCCTGAAACTACGTTTAAACGCTCATTATCCTGAGTTTCCAGTTGCGTAGAAGCCTCTTCTGATCTTTCGAAGTTCAACGGCATTGTTTGTATGAATGTCATCTCCCTAACTAGAGCTATTTATTCATTCTAGCCCTACAAGTCTCATAAGATGTATGCCCTTATTTTTTCATAACTTCTGAATTATCCTAAGATTTGCTGTTAGTGACTGGTCACTATTTACGCTCATTATTTAAAACAGGCTTAATCTTGAGGCAATAGCTTCGTTGCAAAGACGTGCATCCCCTGTGTGTGACGATAGATACCTACTTGTGGCCTACATTTCTATGAGCATGCAGCCACGATTGCAGCGAAAGTTCAAAGCCACAACAAAATCCTCAAATTTTTCGCTGTAAGCCTGTGAAGCAAAGCCAAAGAAACGCTGATAGCTACTTATGAAGCAATTGGCCAAGCTGCTTATGTGAACACGCGTTACCCGATCACATCGAGCTTCAAATAAAGAAAACTAGTGGAATCTGTAGGACTGCCATAATACCACACTCAGAGCCCCATCGGTTATCTTTTTATGGCGCCAGATTATCATACTCCCCGATTATGGAGAGAAACGAAATGCTTAAGAAATAGTTTCTGTTGAATTCGCAAAAACCGGGGCATCCTAACAGACAACTTATTGATGCAGCTCGCCTCCGAGGGACATAAGGTGACATCTGCGCAAGTACTACGAAGCAATCCGACACACAATAATACAGCCGTTTAATCCAGACGTGCATAAAAAGTCTTCCAGCCTCGTTAATAATAAGTCGCAGTCTTGTGCGGACAAATGCCTCGCGAGCCTCATGCTCAGAATCCAATGTCCGAAACTCGCAGTGCAGGAAAGCAGATTTTCCAGGGAGACGTGGATAGGTTAAAGACTCTTATTCATCTAGAATCAACCCTGACATATGGCATAAACGTCCTACATGTGATGTGTCCTCAAACAACACTAACCATCTTTTCATTTGTAATATAAGAGACATAAGTGTCCTCTTATGTACAATATTATTGGAACTGCAGGTCTCCCTGGACTTCCATTAAAGGATATTGATGACAATTTTGGAGCAATCGCACTTATTTGATGCGGAGAAGTGCTGCTACAAGAAGAAGATGTAAGGTAAAGCCGATTTAGTCAATGCAACTTTCTGTATGTTATGACTGCCATCCAAATCGACGATAAAAACATTTCCCTCCAGCTTCCCCATCTGTGATCTGATGAAGAAATAGGTTTGCAGTATTTTCATTCAATATTGAAAAAAGCAATAATTGAGATAATAAACCCACAGCGGGGCTTTACATGATTTCACTTTGGAGATCAATAAAAAAAAATTAAAAACAAACCATATGTTGCGTGGGCAGCAACCAAAGTATGCCACCAATGTTCAAATTGTTGTAGCACATGACCAAAAACAGAATGATTTGGGGCGGACAAACAGGGAATACAAAACAAAACCCAACGAAGTATGAGTACACACGTATGTATGTACATAGGTGGTTGACAAGATTATAATCAATCTTCTGGCAATCAATTTCGAACTCAACTAAAGAATGGATTTTTGTTGCTTTTATTTATTTTTTTTTTTTTTTTGTGCCTTTTTCTTTAACTTTTTGTTTTTTTTTTTTTCTGTGGGCTTTAGATCAACCATATTTTTTCTGCATTTCAAAAAAAAATACCAATAAACTGTGTTAATTGTTAATTATCTTCTTTTATGACAACAGAAAAAGGGAGACAATAAGAAGAAAAACAAAAGACTTAAGCAACGAACTTTTCTTGGATACAATTTTTTTTTTTACTTTTACAGAAAAGCAACAGCGGTGGCAGCAACAACACCGACAGCAGCGGCAACAACTCAACAACAACAACGAACACTCACACATACATTCAGAGCGCTGCTACGGGTAAAGTGAGCCTACATTCAATTGTTGGTGGCGGTGGCGGTGGCGGTGGAGGAGATGAGACAACAAAATGCGCGCCAACAACAGCAATAACCAACGGAACAACAGTGCCTGGTACAAAAACATGGCAGCAACAAAAGCAACAAGAAAGACAACAACACAACGCTCAACATTTGGAACAAGCTACTCTATATGGCCAAAACATAAATTCATCCAGAGCGCGCGTAGGTGTTCTTGCTGATTGTTGTGATGTTGGTGATCATAATGATGATGGTGTTAGTTGTGTTGCGCCAAAAACAAAGTTAGCCGACGCAGATGAGACGCAATCGCATTACAAACACAATCACAACAATGAACAAACAAAAAATGACTTAAGCGGCGCTTTGACACCAACGCGTCGACGTGACTTGGAAAGTTTCCGGCAGTACGCGAGTTCTAAAGCCAAGGCAGCATTAGAGGCGGATATAGCGGAGAGGGAGATGCAGACGTTGACAGATGACAAACATGCCAGCAAACATGATGATGATTTACGGTGAGCATTTTGAGTAAAAATCTTACTTTTTGGTTTGTTGTAAGTATTATTGAAAACCAAAACAAACAAAAAAAACACAATCAATTTCAATTAAGCTGTCTGTGCGACAATGATTTTTATTTCGATTTAATTGTCATTTGCTGCTGGTGTTGTAGTGATGCAAAAGCGCGGAATAGAATTTTAAAAATATTTATTTATTGAATGAGAGAAAAATTAAAAAGAAATTGGATTGATATTGAGCTTAAAAAAATATATAAAAAAAATATTATTAATAAAAATTTTTAGGAAAACTATATTTGAAAATGAAAAAATTGAAAATTTATTGTTAAAAAAAGGTTAGCTTCGGTCGCTGATGTTGAAGTGAAGCGCTTGGAGCATCGAATTTGTTAAAAAGCATAAGAGTAATAAAAAATGTTTAAAGGTGCCAAAATATTCTAAATTGCATAAGAAATATTGATAAAAAAAAGTTGATTCTTGAAAAAATAAAAATAAAAACAACTAAATCGCCACTGGCTGCTTGTATTTAGGAGAATTAATAGCTGTCTGAAAATTTGGTTTTGTAAGATAAAGGGTAAATTTACATAGAGTAATAACAAAAGAAGTGTCACAGATTCTCTACTCAGCGCTACTATTTGCTTTCTGAGAGTTATCTACAACCGAACAAAGGAGCAGAGCAGTGGAGCACAGTAAGAAAACAACAATAAAGTACATTGCACATATGTATGTAACTGAAAGAAGCGCAAGACAGTATTTCGTTCACTAGGCCACAGCGCTGTAATTCTTAACAAGGTCATTAAAACTAGTGTATGAATTGAACTTTTAGCGTATGCTTAGATTATTGAAATGTAAAAGTTTTGCGATCATTCCGTAACTTCAGTTTTGCATTGGATTTGGGAACAACCAAGTTAAATACACCACCAATGAAATAATATTGCAACAAGGGTCGAAAAAACTTTTTCTTGTTGACGACAATACCAAACATGTTAAGAACCATAAAATAGATGGAATATACTTGAAATGCTCGAACCATTCCAATGAAGATTCCGATTCTTGGTGGGATGATGTCTTTAAAAGCAAAGGCGAACATTATCGGCGTAAAAGAAAATGTGATGGACAGCGTAAGTTTTGTAAACAATGGAAATTTTTCCACACAATGGAACTTTTCAACACCTTACACAGTGGTCAGGAAAAGGAGAGCATAAAACGTAGACACGGCGCTAAAGAGACTTCTCTGCCAAGTGCCCTCGTTCACGCAAACGAGACTTTGAGCCCAAGCGCTAACATATGATAGCGGCCAACTTGTATAAGAACTGTGAGTTCAAGGCCTTTAGCTCTGCCTGGCTGCCCTAGGAAATAATCCCCATTTTTTTGGGTCTTTAGGCTCATGTGCCAGATAAACGACGCTACAATACTCGGGAAGACAGAAGAAGATCTCTAGTTCCAAGTCTGGTGAAAAGTTAAAATGATAAAAACCGAGCACTAAAAAACGTTTAAGGTTGTCGATAAAAATGTAAAAAAAAATGCAAATCAATATTAAAAAAATGTTTATTCTCATTAAAAGGTGTCGGATTAAAATTTATAAAATAGCCGCGAAAAAAATTTAGATAATAAAATTTAAAAAAATTTATAAGACATAAAAACTAACAAAAATGTCATAAAAACAAATTTAATATATTTTTCAAAACATAGAAACAAAATCAAAAAACATTTTTATTTTTAATTTAACATTCTTTTTTCAGCTTATCCACACGCCAGCTTCGCCGCCAGCAACAACCATTCAGCTTATCGTCGTCATCTAGCAGCGCTTCAACACTTCAACGCTCACACTCCATCTCAACCGACGATCTCAGTAACGATTGGGAAAACGAGGAAGGTGTAGCCGAGTCGAATGAGTGGCGACGTGTTAGTAAGTTGCGACGCTCTTTTCAATCATCCAGCTCGGCGAACAATAACAACAGCAACGAACAGTTAACGGAACCATCATTAACAGCGACGCGCCGTCGTCCGTTCGATTTACCCGCCAGCTCGGTGAGTGTCTCACGCATACGTGCTGAACTGGAGAGTGGGCGACGTCTAACAACGGCGATGCGCAACAATCGCGTAGATCTAGCAGCGCTGGATAGCATACTACACGGCCCTAAAGAGGAGGTGGAGAAAACGCGAGGCAACAGTCAAAAAACGAACGCTTTGCTAACCGCTGAATCATTAAAAGAGATACGCGGGCGCCTAAAAAAATTATCAGATGAATCATTGTACAAAGATGATTTTATAGCGCATCAACAACCGCCTTCAGCAGACGAACATATTGAAGTGCAGCAAAGTGTGCGTCGTAAGCTAACGTCACCACGACTTCAGCAATTAACGCCCGATCAATCGCTGGAGATCACGCAAAAGCAACAAACAAACTACGCAGCAGAGCGCGCTCAGCGCAACTTTCCAGAGCGTGACCCTTTAACAACACGCGTCGGCGCTGTTGCATCCACTAGACACTCACCTAGTCCAAAGCAACATACCTCACGCAGTTTAGAAACACGTCAAAAGGTAAAAGATACCAATTCATTAGAGTGGCATTCGCGTCGCAAATCATACGGTTTTGAAAAAGTGTCCCCACCTGACGCCAAATCTATGTCACGCATGGACGCCTCTACAGATAGTGGTTTGGGACGCTCAAGTGAGTTGAACAATTGGTCGCCCACGGAACCGACACCAACTACACGCGCTACAGTCATACACTTTGGTGAGCCTACAAAAACGGCAATGAACTCACAAACGCCTTATCGCACGCGCATCAAATCACCAGCGCGTCACACACCTACCGAAGATGAAGACCTACACAAACGGTATTCGATTGCTGTGGATGAGAGTCAGTATGTACGTGATAATTTGCGTAAAACCTCGCAAGTACATTTAAATGGTTTTCAAGAACCCAATCTACAATTAAGCCGTTTCGAAAGCACTGCGGATGGTATTCAGAGCTTGTCCGCTTCAAACTCCAGCTCTACACTCTTTCAGCGCTCTCAAAATGCACAAAAGCGCGTTGAGTTTTGCAAAACTGAGGTACATTTTGCCGCTGAGTCAGGGCGCGTTAATATTGTTGAAACAGATGGTAAACCACCGCCAACAAATAATTTCCGTCGACGTCGTCGCACTACAAGCGGCGCGCTACAAATTCTCACGAGAACAGCTGCGAGCGCAGCGGTCGCAAGTTTGTCGGCAGAAGCAGCAGCGTCTACAGCAGCTATTAGCAATAATGTCACGCTTTTCGGCGATAGTGACGATCTTTATCAGCAGCGTCATCGCACAATCGCCAGTTCCTTAGTAGCGTACAGAGCCACGTTAGTCGATCCACAAGACAACAACAGCGGCAGCAATGCAAGCGCGCTCTCAACCAGTGTAACGGTATCAGTGCAAAAAACTAGTGATTCACATGGGGAAGTTAAGCGCGGCAGTTATGCATCGACGACGAGCGGTATAGATACAACGGACAATGAGAATGATGAAATTTCAGCTATACGTGGCATACTCAAAAATAAACCGGTCAAACCGAAGCCCTATCATTTGGGTGAGAATATCGAAAGCGCTGATGCATTGTGGGGTGTGCAGCTGAAGCCGGTGGCAGGCGGTAATGGAAGCACTGCATTGAGCAATCGCGAAAAAGGTTTGTTAAAGAGCAGGACGTATCACACAAGGTGGGCGTGAGCACTTATTTTTTAGCACTGCACTGACGTCAGTGCTGCGCCATCATTTTTCCTTTCTTTGTTAAGTTAGCGAAGAAAGACGCTTAAATCAATTGTATTCACAATTCTAACGCGCCACCTTATGTAAGATCATTTAGAGTAAAATATCTTTATAATTACTTTCTCGCACAGATGATTCACCGACCGCTGCGCTAAATAAGTCTGTAGCAGAGCGTGTACGCATTGTTGAGAAGCGCCGTGAGCATACTGGACAAAACGGCTATTCAACGAAGATCAATTTAAGTTTGGACGAACCAACGCCAGCGATACGTGACTGGCCCAACGCAGGTGAGCTACGTTAACCTATTTTTTTTAATAACCATCAATTGACGTAATACAGAAGGTTGCGCTCTGTTTTGTTGGCACGAATCGACCTCGAAGCCACACTGGCCGTAAATGCTCCGCTTGTTGACAAGACTTTGTCAGAAGTACTTCGGTTTTTTATAAGAGGTCTCTCGATTCGCAGTTTTTAAGTACTCACTGGACTTCTGCGCTAGCAACCTATTGAGCAAGTATGAAGATAAAATTTCTAATCATACTTAGTTATAAGAAGCCTGAGCTTTTCGATATGTCTAAGGCACTCATGCATGAAAAGGATAATCTCTGTCTTCTTCCAATTCATTTTCCATCTTCCTCATTTTGTTTCTTAAGAGCGCAATATTCTGAGAATCAAGTATTCCTTTTCTTTCCCATTAACCTCCTTTCTGAACGGAAAATCCTCTCAGCCCCAATATTAATGCAGCTGAGCGTTTTCAGATCCCAGTTCAAACAAAAGTATTAAATCCATTTCACACAGAATATCTAGGAAATCAAAAATACCATCTATCGCAAGGTTTTGGTCAATCTTCTCATTCCTTCATTAATTGGTAACCAACTGCTCGAGAGATTTCGTTCGCTATGTAACAAGTCACGCTAGCTATCCCTGTTTAGTTATAACTGACGCCAATTGGGAGTATTATGGAAATTTAGTGTTCCTCGCCCTGTCGCTCTCAACTCAGTCGATCTCTCCCGTTCGGAGCGCCTTCAATTCTTATTGCATGATCCAGCCGACAAAGCAATAATTCTTCATTCCTTAAGTTTTAAGTTTAACCTCTGTAAATAAGTATCTCGAGTTTATTAACAACCTTGTAGATTAGTTAAACTTCAAAGAAAATTTCTTAAGTGTATATATTTGAGTACTGTGCAGAGAATTTGTTTATGTTTTTAAACGGTTTTATAATATATTTAAGTATGTTATTTTACTCTTAGTTACTCCTTTAGTGGGTTGATCTACTATTTTTTGTTATTTTTGTTCTTCTATTTATTTTTTTGTGGAATGTTATAGAAATTATTTATTCTTCTGTTCTTTTTGAGCTGATTTTTTTATTATAAGGGGAAATTTTTAATACGGTTTATGTTG
Organism: Eurosta solidaginis; assembly: GCF_040869045.1. Taxonomy (NCBI): domain Eukaryota; kingdom Metazoa; phylum Arthropoda; class Insecta; order Diptera; family Tephritidae; genus Eurosta; species Eurosta solidaginis. The sequence goes on from NC_090320.1 coordinate 17,824,748, forward strand.
GTTATTTGTTTGTTGTTTTAATATTAAGTTCTACTAAAAAACTTTGCTTAACCCTTTGCATGCCAAATACAACTAATATTTTTGCCTTGACTTGACTATAAGTGTAGTATTATTAAAAAAAATCATCTTTTCTATTATTCTCTCCTTTATTAAGTACATATTGTTGTAGCTTAGAATTTTAGAAAGTTAGTTTTATCTACTCGGACTAGGTTTTATTTCTACGTGAGCCACCGCGACCCAAATTACACTAAAAAAATTAGTAGATATTCCCGCCCCAGTGGATAGAATCAGAATCAATGTGTTCCCTCATATAGGGTCAATACTCTTGAAACTCACTTCTTGCTCTGGTAAGGAAAGTAAAAGCAATTTTACCTTCTTGCATTCTTTACAGCTATCTTCCGCAACCATGGTTGAAAATTTGAGTAGTATTCAACACCAAGTCGCGCAGAAGGAGACATGAACTGTCCAAAGGATTCAAGCCAATTCGTTTAGTTGTGTTTTTCTGAGAGCGTGGCTAGTTGATTTATGTTGATATGTTAAGCCATCGTCAGTGTCATTTTTCATTCTTCACATGTTAGGAAAGATGAAAAATGGGTTCAAGACTCACAGCTTTCTACATGTTCCTCCTTCTTTAATCGTTGCTCACCGTTTAAACGATTTCTTCCCTGAGCCTACTGGCTTCATCTGGAAATACTGTACATACTCAAAAAAACCTTCCTTAAATTCCTATTTCCTACGAGTAGTGGAGAGGTTCCTTCTACGTAAAAAATTTACTCTGGCTGCGTTTGTTGATGTGAAAGGCGCGTTCAAGAAGGTGAGAGCTGGTATGATAGAATCCACCTTCTTTAAGGCACAGGTGGGGGATTCCACACGGTATTGGATTTCATTGGTATATTTTATTGCCGAGCTACTAACTGAACTACGAGGAGCCTTAGTTTGTAAACAGACGAGTATTTGCGCTTTAAAAAGGTGAGTGGTCTCACGTCTGCAGTGTCTCATTTCTATAAGTGATAGCACATTGCCAATCTTCTATAATGACTCCAGTCATAAAAGGAAATTTGCAAAAATCCTTATACACGCTGAAGAACCGGACGCCTACGTTGTAGCTGTCAAGACTAAATCGCAAACCCATTCTTTGGGGGCCTAGCGGGTCCCTGTTTGGTTCTAGGCCCAAAAGCGTTCAATCGACAGTTAATTATGGCTCGATTTTTGAGATAAGGGTGAAGAACAACCCAGAAGGCCAACTCTATGATTCGGATTCAGTGCGTTAAAATTCAATGCAAATAATGTGTCGCGAGAACATGATCCGACCACTTTTTTGTGCGGAGGAATAATAGAGCTAGCGGGCAACTCAAGTCGTATGCAAAACGCCTTGCTTTCTAGACTTTCAAATCGAGGTTCAGTAAGAAAAGGAAACTCAAACCGGAGATGGTAATATTTATGTACAAGGCGGTGGTTCGAACGGTTCTGATCCATACAACTTTAGTTTGGTTAGAAGTTCTTCGAAAGAAAAGTCTGCTTACTGAAGTTTGTAACTCTTGCTCCACAGCGGCTGTGGTTCCCTGTTTCCGATTGACTGTCATATTTTTTATACATTGTCACAAATTGCCTTGAGATAATCTTGGAACAAGAGAGATACTCATAAATGTAAAGCAGCCGCTTTTGTTCACTTCTGGCGGGTGTAACGGTATCGAAATAACTTGATCAATTCAATTCAATACTAACTTCCAAGTAGTAATGATTGGAAGAGATGCACTATCACAGACTAACTGTTCGAAGGTGAACTTTGGTCTTTGGGGCATTTCAACTTCCGTCCTATTGCCTAGCGTTTGAAAAAAAATACTCTCTTGCAAATCACTCGAAGAGCAGAAAATAGCTGGTAAAGTGAGCATATAACATTCTGACAGCTAGGAAGTAATAAAAATCGCTGGCGCCACAGTTAGCAGATCTGTATAAGCAACTTACATCATTTTTAACCACCGTTCTAGGTTAAAGAGAAGGTCTACCGTATCTGGCTCGTAAGAGAACATCGGAGGTCGATGATACACCCTTAACAGTAGCCAAATGAAATATCTTGAACTGTGCAATAGCAAGAGGCATTTTGGAAGAGAAGCTGGGCCTAGAATTTTTTCGGAGGTTTTCGCGCCTTGTATTTATTTTTTTGTTTTATCTTGCCAGGCTATAACGAAAAGAGGGCAAGAAGTTTTCCAAGCAATTTAAAGCAGTCTGTATTGGTCACTGGGATTTACACTCGCATGCGTGTACGTCATGACCGCTGTAGAAGCTGTGAATGGCCAGAAAGACTGCTGAGGATATTCTTTGTAAATTACCATAATTAGTTTGAGATAATATAAAATCCTCTGGGAATACCTTTCTGAACGATTCTGGGACTCCAAATATTGTTAGCTTCATCGGCAACTGTGTGTAGTTTTATCCGATTCAACTTCAGAAGGTTTAATTTTCCCTTCATTGGTGGTAGTTTCCTTTGGCTAATACTCTCTCATTTGCCAACCTCACTAACTATAACCCTTTCTCATTTCAACAATAACTTGTATTGGATAAGTACTTAGTTCTTTAGTGAAACTAAAGCCTATCAAAAACACATCGTGCACAAAATTTATTGAGCTTAAACTTACGTCATATATCTATGCTTTCTATTCTTCTTAGCTATACGGCATGATTTTTCTCTCACACATTTCTCTAGCCATCACCTCTTCCCCAGTCAATACACAAACAATACTGACTTTTATTGCAACCTCAACTCACGACCCCTTAATTGAAAACAGACACTAGGAACTAGCACAATAATTCATTTTTTCCAATGCTTACTCTTCAAAGTACAACCTCTACATACCACACTAACTGCTTCTCAGTAACTGTTGTTGTTTCATAAAAACTCTATTAACGAAAAAATAACAAAACCATTTTTCCAAAAAACACCAAACCAAACAAAAACCAACTCTTACCAATTTTACTTAGGTATACCCAAGCTAATGCCCGTCACTGACCACCAAGAACCCAGTCCCACTGATACACAACGACGTGCAAGCGCCCAAGAGCTTATACTACAAGATCTGCGTGAGCACCAACGTATGTTGGACGAAGGACTCAAATCAACATCACTCATAATCAAAACCTTGCGTTCAGCGAATGAATTCGACGAAGCTATGAGACGTCTAAGTATAGCATCTTTAGAATCGGCCACCATTATACCACCCATTATAGTACCCACACCTATGTTATGCTCAAATAGTTATCAAGAAACCGTAAGACGTTTATCGAATGTATCTTTGGAGAATACAGAGCGCGAAGTGAGCACACAGACGATCGTAAGTACGACAATAACAAATGTAAATGGAAACGCAACGACAACAACAACAAGCCGTAGATTATCATATGAAAACCAGAGTGCTTTTGTGACACCCATTAGTTTGCCGCCTATGCCGCTTGTTGCACCGCGCTTAAAACTACTCGGTAACAGTGATAGCACAGTCAGTCAACAACTCTCAAAACTGCGTCGCATGTATGATATTGCAGAGAATGAGCAACGTAACGCGTACGATGACGATATTGCCGATAGTGCAGACGAAGAAGTAAAGAGCTATTTTTGCACGCAAGAGAATGAGCAAAGCGATAGTGGAGGTGGTACGCTTGAGAGCTCATCACAAGATGATGAACGTGCTGGTGAATATACGAGCGGTAGTTGGAGTCGGTTAAAAGCGAAGCGTACGGTTTGGAAGGTAGATGGAGAGGAACAAAAGGCAGAGCAGATAAAGTTGTATAAATCAGGTAATTACAAAAAATTCTTAGGAGAGAACGCTAATATTTTCTTAGTTATACCAGGGATATACGGAGGGAAAAGAGAAAGAAGAAGAGAAGAATAATGGCGCAGATGTAGATCAACCGCACTAAGAGTTTAGGTTGATAAGAACATACTATCATTAAATACTTAATTAATAGAAACTTGGTTTTGGTAAAAATGTATATATTTTGTGCATTTCTATTTAGATCTGCCGAAATCCAATGTCATGAGCATTGAATTACACTCACCACAGATCTCATTGGAAAAGCGTGACTCTTTCAAACGCAATAGTCACACAGCGCCAGTGGCTAGGCCCAGAACCATTTCGAGTGGTAAGTTTGCATATATCACGACTTTTCTCCAACGTGAGAGCATTTAAAAGAGCCTTCTGTATAACTTCCTTTTCCAGCTCTAAACTCAACGGAGCAACAACAACCGTTGCACTCTGGAGAGCGTTACAACAATAGCACCGCTGAGCAACGTGAAGCATTAAAGATTGTGAAAGAGGCACGTGGTGCACGTAAGCTACGCGATCACGAGCTCTCTTACTTCGGTGTGCCAAATTCACAGAATCAAGACGAAATATACGAATCGAAAGCAAATCGACTACCGAATGTCACCAGTACTAACACCATAAGCGCAAACAAACGTACGCTACCAAACCATCAACACCACCAACGCTCAACTATAATCGGAAACGAAAATACAACGAATCTTAAAATGTTGACACGAAGACACGACGACAACGCAACTAATACAGAAGAAGCAACGAATACGAATGAAACAACAACAGCAACGAAATGGCAATTGTTGAATGACAAACCTGATCTTCTACGGCACAGTCCCATGGCTGTAGAACCACAATTGATACGACGTACAGCGGAGGTACAACCTGTGCGCAAACGTAGCAAGTCTGCGGAACGTGGGAAACACTTGTCTCCATTGAGATTAACTAATGAAAGGCATAATTTCAATGATGATGGTGCTGATCAAAGTGATCATTTTTATGAGAATATTGCTAATGAGAAAATAACACCAGTTTTCAAGGTGAAATCACCGCAACCTTACGATCGTAAAACGGATGTAGAGCGCGATGCCTATTTATTGAGTGAAATGAATGAAAATGCGGATATAACTATGAAGGTAAGTCATATCGTTTTCAATTTTGTACCTGGATTGGCTATAAATCCGAACTTAAGTATTTTCTGTACCCACTAACCCCTGTATCGTTCTCTGTTTTTCCGCTGAAGGCCCTATCTGATGAGGTCGCACACAAGGATCGGCGACGACGGCGACGTTCCTCACTACATAGACGAGAATCCACGCCACTGGAAACGATCGATGAGAAAATGGTGACGCGCAAGCCTAGCGACAAATGTATTGCTGTTAAAATGTCACGCGGTACACTTGCCTCCGAAGCAAAACGTCACACACGTCCGGCAACATCTTCCCCTCAAATGTACGATACGCCTACACGGGTACGAACCTCATCGCAGTCATCAGTTGAGAGTTCTCCACGTGCACGATCCCGTTCACTCTCTAGCGAACGTGAATATGGAAATATACGATCACCAAAATCGACGCGTGCCACTTCAACGTCTGCAACAAAAACACAGCACACACGCATTGGTAGTAGCAGCGCCGGAGGTGCTAGTTGCGGAAAGCAACAACATCGCTCTAGCTCACGCGACTCACAACGCTCAGCACGTTTGCAATATTCATCAGGCGATGAAGTAAGCGCGAATGAGCAGCAACGTGTGCGCTTGAAGAGTAAACGCAGCACTAACCCCACAACTGCTAGCGCCTCAAGTCGTAGCGTTGAGAGACGTAGCAAGAAGGAGAGCATTTCCGAACGCGCACATCAACATGAGACGCAAAAGCATCACACTACAGCAAGTAGAGATGAGGATCGACGGCATGCGGCCAGCAGCACTACGCATGCCTCTCAGCGAGAGGAACGCGCTGAGTGCACGGCTAGGTCGCAGCAGCAACAACGCGCTACAAGTAGTGGACAAAGTAGCAAATGCCGTGAAGAGCCTAGCGGAAACACGGGCAGCGGTAGTAGTGGACGTCACGCGATCTCACGCGCCAATACCGCAAAATCGCGCAGTGGTATTGGCAGTGGTATACGATTGTTCCGTTCATTGCGCGGACGAGCGGATGATACGCACACATGTGCTGTGCATCACAGCGCAGAAGCGCGTATGTCGTCTGAACATCGATCGACCAGCGGGCGAGACAAAATTGGCGGGGGTGAGCATGAGCATGGGAAAGTAGAGGGCGTGCGAGAACGTGAGTCATTGCGAGAGCGTGAGCATGAACGCGAGATAGAAAGAGCTCACGAAAAAGAAAACGGCAGGGAGAGCAAATCACAAGCGCGAGGTAAGTACATTGTATGATGCGAATTTGTTTCGATTAGGTGCGATTCAGAAGCAGTCTTTATGAGAGAGCGCTCCAGAAAGGCGCACAATTAGAACTAAGCTGTATTCTCGTTTTTATAATTTTTATTATAATTCAACTGTGAAATATTTCTTGCAGAGCTGCTTGTATTGGGCATCTTAATAATGGGTGCTACACAGCCGCAAACACTACAAAATATTAGGTTAGCAGCAAATAGAAAAAAAAAACACAAAATATTAAATGAAATTCACGTAAATCTTAACCCACGCAAAGCACTGCCAATTGGTTGCATCATGCAAAAAAAAATAGTATATTTTCACAAAAGTTGATATGTTGTATATCAACACAAAAATTTATAACTAAAACTTCATTTTTTTATTATTTGCAATTCACACAAAGTAGTGATTAACCTTAGATTATCCCAATCTCAAACCGACTAATTCGATTAACCTTTGTTTATGCACTTAATAAATCTGCAAGTCCTCTACTTATCCTACCTTGCACACATCCACAGGTCACTCGACGACGACGGCGAGCAAAACACAACACCACCAACAACACAGCAATAATGAGCACCATCGGCTTGGCAACACCATGGGCGCACACCAACTTTCTGCACGTGAACACAAAACATCCTCCATATGTGCCGTACATAATCAACATGAACCAGCCGCAACAACAACAACGTACGTATATAAAAACGAAACGAATTTAGTAGAACGACGAACCGATCACGACAACAATTGCAATGAGTGTTTAGTGCAAACGGAAACCTTAAGTCAAGAAATAACACAATACACAAGAGAAGTCAGAGCTCAATGCATGCAAGAACACAGCGCTCATTTGGTGCTAAAATCAGATGATTTCGAAGCTAATACGAACGAAATACAAGAAGCGTTTTCTGATATAAATCTAGAAATTGCAGAGGTGGAAGCAATACCGCCCTTGCCTCCACCACGACGCAAGCGTCTTAAATCACTCATACCCATACCCATTAATTCCAATATGCCCGCGCTTGCACCTTCATCAGAGTCATCGCCATTATTTCCATCTCCATTTGCCGTATCTCCGTCAAATGCGCCCATTACATATGAACATGAAATTTATGCCCAAATCATACCACCTATACCATATCGTAAGACCGAACCTACCTATTCAAACCAGTCAACACTGCGCAAAGGCACTTTGCCACGCGGTTTGCGCAAACGTAGCGCATTACCATTACCCATTTCATTTCCTTGTGCGCGCAAACCCTCACGTTCGCAATCAACAACCTCATCATTTGCTTTCCTACCATATTTGCCTGCTGCGCCGGGTAAACGCCCCTCAGATGCCAGTCATATATATCATAATTATTTATTATATGCAACGCCAACAAAAGTTAAGGCAAAGACTGTAAATGTGCCACGCCCTCCGCCGGAGGTAGCTGCGCTGTGGAGTTCCAGCGGTATTGTTGTGCCGCCTTCTAGACCGGAAAGATCAAGACAGAGATTGCGTACTATACGAAGTCATGTCACAACGCATCATCCCTTTGCATTGTGCACATGCTCATAGTCAGAAAAAGATAGCGAGAGAGAGAGAGAGAGAGCGAGAGAGGCGTGAGTAGCCAGCAAAGCATGAAAGAGTACTCGAAAGGTAGAAAGAGAGGAGAGAGTAACATAAAGAGGCCGAAAAAGCAAGACGGAGAGATATAACAAATTCCTACTAATAAATAAGAAGATATGACGAAAGAGCAAATACGATACTAAGCAAAATCGTTCAACAGAAGTAGAGAACAAAGAAAACGAAATCGATCTCATTTTGAAAACAAAAACAAAACGCAGCAACATAAAGAGTGAGCTACGGTGCGCTAACTTATATACCACAAACCCCACTTACTCCAAAAGTCTCTCACATGCTACTAATTTGTGTCCATTACTTACTGAACTTAAATTTTCAAGTTTGTGTGCCATAACAACGTAGAAAATCCCAGCACTCTCGGCAAAGAAATATCGGATCCGTTTTTACTTCCGCACAGTGTAAGACAGCGTTTTTACCGTTATTCTGTCTTAGTAGCTGTAGTACGCCGTAGATGAGCATGTTGCCTTCTGGTAATTCGTTGCTTTCTTTTGTTCCCGTAGAACTCAATAACCCTCCTATATATAATAGTTAATCTAAATAGTTGAACCCAATTCTCTATCTAGCTCTCTCCCTCTCTTTTCTACTCTGCTTTCAAATTTTAAGTAGCGAAGCTCATACTAAAATATTTCATGTACTCCTAATAACTCACAAAACATTTTGATAAATTTTGGATTACCCATATTTTGCATGGGGGGAGGTTGAAGGTAAGGTTGAAACATGAAACTGAAGCTGTATTTTTCGGTGCTGGTTGTCTCGATGCAACCATCTCGTTTTGATGGAAAAAGTCCTCCGTTAGGATTGCAAACATAAAATATGCTTTTAGCTTATTGATATTATCTTATTCCATTAACCTGTTGAGAATAGCTGGAGTATGGGAAGTGAATGAAAAAAACGAAAAAAAACTTTTGATATCTCCTTCAAAGTGCTCTCGAGGTCCATCCCAAATATAAAGCAGCTGTTGCCGAACTTAATTTTGTGATTTTAAGGTGGCTGGCTGTGGCTAAAATATTTAATGTTTCGGGATTGCGCTTCTTATGAATACGGTTTGCATAGAAGCTGATGTATGAAGTCGTACCTTGTCATTTTCCGGAGGGAGGAGTAGCTCCGCTAAGTCTAAAAAAATTCGTTTAATCTACGAATACTTTCTTGAAAATGTCGGACGCTTACCGCTATGGCTAGTAGCTCCTCGCAAACAAAATCTTTTAGGCGTACTTCGCGAAGCTTCGTCTTTTTCTCGTCCACAGTAAGATATTTTTCATTTTTAGCTTGATTCAGTGCGAAGTTTTAGTAATACATTTCACTCAGTTCAATCGTGCTCTGAGAGAGAAACTGTGAGAGCAGAGCTACGAAATAATTGCCTCTCTCAACCTCTTTAGCGGCCGTGTGTTCAGATTTTTTCTGTTTTTGCCTACGCGTGCAGCTATCCGCCTGTATCAACGTTTTTGATCTACTTGTGCGATATGGGTATAATATTCATCCATGTTAGGTTGGGTTAAACTGTTCGTTAAGTAAAGACCTCACATAGACGAAATGAGTCCATTGCGTTGTTAGACAAACGTAATCAAGCACCAGATATCAGTATAATTTCTGTAAAGACATCTCAAAACTCTGCCGCTCTAGTAGCAGGAACTTCAAAAGAATACAGTCCTGTTCAACGGACTCTGCCTGCTATCCCTATCTCCTCTGTTGTCACTGACGGAGCCTACTTTATAAGCATATGACACCAGAAGGCAGTGCTCATTTTGAAGCCCATGTAGTGCCGAGCTTGATTAATTAAATGCAACCTGTGTGTCCTTATTATTTCTTATTATCTTATTGGATTGCGACGTCTTCCATTAATTTATCAACAGCTACGTTCTCATTTGCCAACTTATGTGTCTTTCCATTCCCTTTCAATCCCGTTCCTCCCTGAGGTAAATCTCATAAATACTTGTTGGCTAAGTGACATTAGTGCCTTGAAGGTCGCTTGGCTTCAAATTGATGCAGCTGCAGCTCAAGGACGCATCTTCAGTGTTTCTAATGCTTTACTCAAGTCTACCATTTCAGCGTGATAAATACTACAGTAATATCGCATATTAGATTGCAGGAACTTTTTATTTCTGGAGCGGCACAGTATACAGCATTTCTTACCTCCTTGGTAAATGTAGAACCATCACCCTGGTGCCACCCCTTCACAACTACTGCGGCTTCAAGATCCTTTTCGAAGCTCAGGCCCGGGACAAAGTTTGGTTTTTCTAAAATGGTCAAATGGCCTACAATCAATATGCCTAAAGCTTTGTTGGTGATGCTTCTACCTCCCGTACAATTCATCCGGCACAACTTATATCACCGGTAATACAGGGCTTTCAGTTTTAGTCAGTTCACAGCCACTAGATATGCAGGAAGGCTGTGCGGAATACATACAGCTTCATATATAATCAAAGTTTTGGATATGAATATTTTTCGGGCACCAGCCACTTCGCTCAGCGTCAATACAACTATCTCTCCGACCCTTAGGTGTAATAGCGGGAGTATCATTCGATTCGGAATCATTATTCTCTTCCATTGGAGTATATACGCCGACGATCAACTTAAAGTCGCAAAAAGCCTATTATTAAACAGATCTCATGATACGAAGAATTTCATTGTAGATTTCTAACTTTTTTCAACAAAAGAGTATTTTTCTTTTAGTTATCGCCTCTCTTACTACATATATGTTGATTTAGGTATATTTCCAAACGTGTTTCAAAACTAACCATATGAAGTGCAAAATTCAATGTCAATGTCAAGTGCTCAAAATTGATTACTCTCGCCCTTATATTGGGTACTCTTACAGGCACATCGCTTAAAGCATGTCTAGCTCTCTCTTTCTCGCCCGGTCTATTCACAAGAATGCGCAAGAAATGATATCGCCAAGGTGCAAAAATTAACGTCTTACTACGAACTTTAAAGAATATACACAAACTATTGAACTGCGCGGGAAGGTTCCGAGTTACCTACATATTATGATTTCAAAACACCGGAATTAAAATTCAAGTGCTTGCCTAGCGGGAATTTTTTAAATCTTTCTGAACAGGTGCTTAACCATTTAAACTGTTCTAGACAACCAGGAAAGCGCGCTAGTCGCTACTTTGTCCCACAAACTGACACAGCAAGGGAAATCACAACGCTCATCGCACTTGATCGTTCTTTTAAAATACACTTCACTTCACACAGCTCGCATTTTAGTTTGGAAATCATTTTTTCTTGTAGTGTCACTTATTGTTCGCCACCACTGTCATCATAGTCATTTACTTACTGTAGTTTGTCGAATCATATCAAGCAAAAGGATATTCGAAATATTTAATTTTTTTATATTTTCTTTCTTTATTTTAGACATAGTAAAAGCACGCAAAATATGAATGGACGACACACTGGAGGACATCATGATGGCCGGCGTCATAAGCACAATGAACAATCGCATGCAACGAAGGAGCATAGAAAACGTAGCACAAGATCAGGGAAGTGAAATGTGTCAAAAGAAAGAAAGAGGAAAAGCGACAAAAGTGATTTAAAAAATAAAATTTTTTTTGGTAGAACTTTATATGAGACTTGCCTGTACTTTGTAGAAGCATTATTTATAAAATTTTCTAAATTTTTTTTAAACAAATATAACGAATAACGTGAATAGATTTCAAAAATATGAAAAAATGCAGAGTAGAAATCGAAATTGCTCATAACTGTTAAAAGTATTGTATTTTCATTTGAGTTTTAAGCGCCTAAAAATATGCAATGAACTTTTCATTTACTAAATATTTTAAGTTTATAACAATTTGTCATATATATGACCTTAACTAATAAAAATGTTAACTAAGCATACTAAGACCTAATGACGTATTTTCTGCAGTAGATAATAGTTCCTGCGACGACACTTAAAAAAACCTAAGCTCTTAAATATGAAAAAAAATTATTTGAAATTCATTTATTTTTTCTAAAATTCTACTAACAAACAATTTGTGAAACAATTTTTTTTTCCTCATAATGCACTAATGTTTTTAATTTTTTTTAGTTCTAAGCAAAAAAAAACGAGTATAAACAAATTTTGATTTTCTTAAACAAAAAATTACTAAATTACAAATTTTTAATGAAAAAAACTTAAATTATTTTCTAAAACAAAGCCAAGCGCTCATTAATTAAGTTCTTCATTTATTGTTAACCAAAAATGATACTCATAACTATTTTTGTCTCTCAAAAAAAAAAACTATTTGTGTTTATTAGTGAAGTAAGTAATTTTTTTTTGGCATCTCAATCGAAATTGTTGCGTATTTTATTGGTTTCAGTAGCGTTTTTTTTTTTTAATTGTCTATATTTTAAGCATTTAATTGTCGCATTTTTTTTATTAATAAATAAATATAAATATTAAAATACTGCGAGTTCTTACATACAATTTATATTTAAATAAAAATAAAATTTTGCTGATATAATTTTTGTTTTATTTATTTAAGTGAAGTGAGTGAAAGTTATCGATAATTAGATTTCGGTAGCCCATGTAATTGTTAAATTTATTTTTGCCTTTATTGAATTGATTTCTTTATTTCAGCTGCGAACATGAAAAATTATTTCACAATACATACTTGACAACATCAAACATAAAAGTCATTGAATATTGATATTTCCTAGAATTGTAAATTCCAAGTATTCATATCTGCAAAGTATCAGTATAAGCAAATTACTATTTTCCTACAGCCTTTAAAAAAGTTCGCATTATCTTTTTATATAGGGCTTGGGACTCTTATTTAGCTACTGTTATGAAGTGGTCTTGGAGTTCGCTTCGCTTGGGAAACACGCTTAGAAAAATATATTTTGATGTTGCTTTTTCCGTAGCTTGAACTCGGGACCTTCGGAGTAGTATCTGCGCACGCTATGCCACTTGTTCCCCCTGGTAATGCTATTCAAAACACAGGTCTACTCAATTTCTCTTAGACGAGTCAAAACTCTTTTAGAAACGCTTTTATTATCAACATGGATTTGCATTGTACACCACTTAAAGAGTTTCTAGGTCGCTCTTTATACCAACCAATTATACGCAAACATATCCAAGCAGTTGAAAAGACGGTTACCGGTGCGTATGCGCAACATTTTTATTTTTTTTATTTTTTTATAACAACATACAAATGCAGCTTATGTGAGTTTAAAAGGAACATACTACCTATTAACTTCTAACAGGGAACTCTGCAAATGAGATATCAAGAATTGACACGGACTGCTACAAGGGATTATAACGAGCAGCTCAATAGATGATATGACGCCTTTCCGGTGAAAAAATCCCAACAACAACAGAGCCAAGCACAAACAATTTTTTTGGAAAATATATAATGGTTTAACAAAACTCGGGGAATTCTTTTCAAATAAATGCTAATGTTTCCTTCCAGGACTTCGGAAGCAGTAAAATCTACTCGGGAAGAACCGAAAAAAGTATAAGAACTGTCCAAGGTAAGTTAAACGTGGTTAAGTCAAATCGGGTAAGCATGCCGGGTAGTGGCTTAGCAAAACAATCACTACAGCACTGAGTCTCACAAACAAGCTTCTGGGAAAGTATGGAAAGGTTTAATCTATCTCGGGGAGTTCTTTACTAAATCAGATAAATCCTCATGTTTCTCTCAAGAACTTCAGGAGGAACAAAATCAAAGTGGGGCCGTGTATAGAAGTCCGCGTAAGTGGGGAAAGCTTCTGACTGTCATTTACCAAGGAATGACCAGGCGACTCTTTTGTATGCGATTGGAGCTGCTCACTACTTCTGGTCGTTTGCAGTCAAGGATAGCCACTGAACAACCTCTTGTAAAATGGCGACAACCTCGATAGGTAACTTCATAATAATCGGTTTAAAGGGCTAGCTGGGGGATTTCATCAGCAGCGTCTTATCATAACATAAGGTGCGTCCGCAACTCCACGTCTTCTTTGAATCAAGCAGCTCATTATACAAACGTGTATCATAATCCGCCCTGCTCGCTGAGCGGGTTGCCATGATTTCAATATGTCGTTGATGTCGACCTACGGCTTCACATAGACACCCACCGAAACAGCTGGACAAAAAAAGTTATTAATATCGAATGAAAAGTGAATTAAATCAAGTTGAATAAGGTAAATTAGTTCATTCAATATTTTCATAGAAATTAAGAAAATAAACAAACCAAAACATAGTCGATAGCAAATTTGTAAGTATGTTTGTATATGTTTTATTGTAAGCAACATTTTCAAGTACAACGAGTATTTTTAAAGATATATGTACAAGATGTTCTGTTGAGAACCTATAAAATTTTAGAGTAATATACTGACGCTAATTGCATGAGGAAAGAGACCCAAAAGTTGAGCTCTAACTCAGCTGAGTGAGGAATGCTAGCTATTTTTACTTTCGCCTCGGTTGAGTGGAAAGGTTTGCCTTAGATCCTAATTTTTGGGTACCTTTTGTCCTTAAATTAGCATCAGAATATAATCTTAGTCTTGTAGGTGCCTAACAAAACACCCTGTATGTATATTAGACTGAGTCGATTTATTAACCGATAACGCGCCATCGATTTTTCGATAGGATTTAAAAATAAAAAATTAAAATAGATGTAAGGCGCGATAACCTCCGAAGAGATCTAAGGCCGAGCTTCTATTCCAATTTGCATCGTGCTTCTATTTTTTTTCCTACAAATTGGCGGGATGGGACCTACTTGTTTAATGCCGACTCCGAACGGCATCTGCAAGGCAGATGGGTTTTCACTGAGAGCTTTTCATGGCAGAAATACACTCGGAGTGCTTGCCAAACACTTCCGAGGGGCGACCCCGCTTAGAAAAATGTTCTTCTAATTGTTTCTAAAGTTTATGTTGCTTTTTCCGGGGCGTGAACCCAGGATCTTCGGTGTGGTAGGCGGAGCACGCTACCATCACACCACGGCGGCCGCCAACGTTTTTACAACAGTTTTTTGAAAAAAAAAAAGTATTTTTGGATTTTGGGGAGTGTTTTTGTCGAAAAATTACCCTTTCGCCATTTTTTTTCGCAGGCTCGAAAATTATTTTTCTCGGTATACGTAGTGGAACTTTTTTTCCCGAGCCCAAGTCCTATCGAAAATTCGATGGCGCGATATCGGTAAACTTTCGTCCATACAAATCGACCCAGGTTAATGTATATACATATCCTCCTTATGAATTCTGTTTACTCGCTCGTCTTATGTGTTACTTTCTTTTATATTTTTCCAAATATTTGATTTCAAAGAAATGGGTCCTTTATATTTTCAAATTGATTTAAGTAGCTATACAAAACAAATGGTTGGCTGAATGTGAACTTGTAGACGCCTACACACCTATGGTGGTCGTCGTTATGTCGTGCTAGCGTGCTAGCGTGTTCCGTGTGCCACACCGAAGTTGCGGTGCTCAAGTCCCGGGCAAAGCAACATCATCAATTGAGAAACGTTGTTTCTTTTCTAAGCTGAATCGCCACTCGGCAAGGTTTTGGAATACACTCTGAGTTACTACTGCCATGAAAAGTTTCTGAGTGAAAATTCATCTGCCTTTGAGCTGTCGTTCGGAGCCGGCATAAAATATGTAGGTGTATGTAGTAAAATATAGTGTGTTCGGTCGTCCAATCTTTAGGAAGAATTAAAAGGAAGCAAGACACAAATTGAAAGAGAAGCTCGGCCTAAATCTTCTCAGTGGTTAATCGCGCCTATACTTAAGTACATATGTATTTATGTTAGACTGGGTCGATTTATTAACCGATATCGCGCCATCAATTTTTCGATAGGATTTGGGTTCAGGAAAAAAGTTCCAACTACGCATACCCAAAAAAATAATTTTCGAGCACGCGAAATTTCATTTTTTTTTACTTTTTTTGACTTTGATTGTAAAATTTTCATGTATACCGAACTGTTATCGACAACGTTTTTAGCGGACATTTTTGGGTCGGACGGGGTATACATATGAAAATTTTTTTAGTAGGTCATAAAAAAAAACTTAAAAATCAAAGTCGAAAAAAGTCAAAAAAATTAAATTTCGCAGGCTCGAAAATTATTTTTTTGGGTATGCGTAGTGGAACTTTTTTCCTGAGCCCAAATCTTATCGAAAAATCGATGGCGCGATATCGGTTAACTTGCGTCCATACAAATCGACCCACCCTAATGTACATATGTACTATATGCTTAAGTGTTTTGTTGTTGAAATAAGATAAGACCAAATTAGAAACTCAGACTACAAAAAGAATTCACTGAACGTTTCAAAAGCTGAAGATAGCGATAACACCAAAATATATATATACATATACATATGTATATATATATTTTTTTTTAGACGAAGTAGAGGAAATAATTAAATTTGTAAGGGATTGCAAATAGCTTTCATTGCTAAAACATTTAATCAAAAATACATAGGTAGCATTCCAAATATATTTTTATTTACATTGTTTGAATTGTTTTATTTCACTCGAAAAATAACAGCTGATTTTAGATTTTATTCTTTTAGCTCAGAAACTTTTATTTTTTTATGCAAATATCTTCGTTTTAGTGCAGTGCTCGGCGCGCCATAGCTCCATTGAGCCAGACTTGCTACATACATATTCTTACTCTCCATCGTCAGTCGTTAGCAAGCCAGCAACGAATAAACACTGAGCACGGCTGTGGCACAAATGTTAACATTCCCTGTGAGAAATTTTACGAAGGGGAAACGCAACTGGTAAGACATTCTTTCCATATGTAGCTCATCTTCCAAACATGTTTAGACTTGGGTTTTGACCTTTTTGAATATGTTATATTTAGTAATTTTCCCATACAACATGATTTCATTTAAATTATTTTAACAAAAGTTGTAACAATTTCATTCTGAACTCCACTTTTTTTCTGAGTGCAAAAAAAATTTAACTTCTGCATTGCAAAAAATTACTATAAAATGTTTAAAGTAACTAAGGGAAAAGTAAAAAATTAAATAAATGTATCTTTATGTTTTGTAAGGTCAGCCACATATTTTTCAAACAATTTGTATTTCCATGGTTGCGGCAAGTGTATTTGTTTCGAAAGCATAATTTTTTAAGCCAGTGATTGCCATTATTTTTGCGAAATTTACCGTGTTCAGCCGTTTTAACGAACCAAATTTCATATGCATTTTTAAATGCGCCATCTGCATATTGAAATGTAATATTAAATTTTCTGCTGGGATGCTCATGCTCGCGCTCTCACTAATACACTTACATTTTAATTTTTACCGATCACTGTTTTAGAGACAGGTCAATTGGTTCATATACATATTTGGAATAAATTTTAAGAATAAAAGTTTGTGAGCAAAAAAAATTTAAAAATAAATATTAGTTTAGAAAAACAAATTCTCAAATTATTATTTTAAAAATTAATTTTATTATCTTAATATATAAAAAATACGTGTCACAACATTTTTGGGCGCGATGGACTCCTAAACTACTGAACCGATTTTTAATTTGTTTTGCACCCCGTGTGTAGTTTGATCTAACTTGAGAGATAGGATAGAATATATCTCAGTTTATAGTCGCAATATTATTTTATTGCAAATTTTTTTTTTCTGAGGGGGCCCGCGATTTAGAGGTACTATGACATTTTTTTTTAATTCAGGAGAGTCTTTAGTTGTGTAGAGGGTAATTTTCATACCCCTGGGTGACTAGGGTCTCAAGATATAGGCCAAAACGTGGGCCAGTGAATGCCTAGACAGTGTGTATACAATATGGATATCAAATGAAAGCTGTTGATGAGTGCTTTAGTACAGAGTAATATATTATCCAGAGACGGACTGGGACTGGGATTAGGAGTAGGACTAGGACTGGGACTGAGACTCGCAGTTGGACTGGGATTGGGACTGGAATAAAATACATACCACCCTCTGGGACAGGCAATAAGGGATGCAGAAGAATGAGAAGAAAGGAAGGAGAAGGAGATTGAGAAAGAGATAGAATGAGACGAAGATGGAGGTAGATGAAGCGAAAAATACGGAGGGAGGAGTGAATAAGGGGGGAGGGCAAAGTCAGACGGAAAAAGTGTATTAAAATGTATGCAGATAGGCCAAATTTAGGGCAGGTCTTATAGTAATTATATATATTTTATTATTATTATAAAGTACCAACTGTTACGATCCCTGATACATATTATAAGCAAAAAGGGTATTCAAATTGGGATATTAAAATAACTTCCATGCGGCGGTGCTAGGGGGAGTGGCAGAAGGCCATGTTGAAACAGAATGTATAGAAGTTCAAAACGCTTAAAGCTGAAAGTAAATACTCGTGCGGGTTTTAGATTTTTGATAGGACTATCACCATATTTTTATCTCCAAGTACTTCGTAATTTTGATTGACACATTTTTGCGGTATGTTCTTCGGCACCGGGTCCAAGGATGAGATGTGCAGAATGAAATACAACGCAGCAAGCAGGTCTGCTTTAAAATGCCCCGCAGTACCAAGCATTCTTAGCCTGCATAATCGCTATAGTTTTGTAAGTTACCCTCTAACTAAAACAAGGCCTTTATAGTAATCGGTTTAAATACTTAATGAGAAAGGGAGGGGCCCTATGTACGCCCCAGAACTCTTTTATGTGCATTCGTTGCCATGAAATCAGCTTCATTTTCTCTTCCATATAGAAGAATATGAAGAATTAGAGTTGTGGTGATAATAGATGAGGATGATGATTAAGATATTAATGATGATGGGGATGCAGATAAAACGAAGACGTACATGACGACGAGAATGAAAACCAAGTTAGAGCTGAAAAAGTGTGTATATTAGAATGTCAGCAATTAAAACACAGCGACTACACTGGCTAGGCCAAGTTAAGCGAATAAAAGATGATGCCCCCGCCAATAAAGTACTCTTATCGGAACCCGCCTAAGCAAGCAGAGGAAGAGGGCGGCCCTCACTCCCACACTATGGTTATAGCTATAGTTACAGATATGCTGACTGCTTGGGTCACTATCACAGTTGCAAAGATGAACAGATAGCAGAATGATCGCTAATTCGAAACCGTTTGAGTAAATCAAATTTTTAAAAACCGTTTAGGGCTTAGGAGAGATAAATTAAAATAGAAGTAACATACGGATTTGTCTAAATTAGTAGCTATACATATAAGTGTGCGGCATGTTGAGAAAAGATGTGCCTTAAAGTCTGCACTGTATGGCAGGACGCCACCTCCAACGGGGTTGGCCCTGCTACAATGGGTATGAGAATTCTTATGCCTAGTTGCAGACCTGCAGTATTACAGGATGTTCTTATAGAAAATTGAACTGTCTGCAAAAGAGATCTAATAAAACCATTTGCTACATGGACTCGTTTAGTTTAGGGTTAAAGTTCAACCTCAAAATAATATGAAATCCCTTTTACAATTTGTATGGAAAAACCAAAATCGCGTTGGGGCATCTAGGAACATTAATATAAAAAGCTGAAAGTTTTACAAACTATATTTTCGGATGTCCTGAACAATATTTTCACCACACTAAATGAAAAAAAAAAAATATAAAATTTGTGGTGCCACTCTAATGTGTACATATTTTTACAGTTGGGGTATATTAAAGGTTTTTATTTTTGCGGTTTACAGTCACTTCGTTATATTTTGAACTCTTGGTTATCAACATAAAACAAGATAACAATTTGGAACAAATTTGACTATGCCGAGTACAATCGAGTGTTTACTCAACATTGCCTGCCAGAAACGTATTCCAATCGTTTGCCGACCATGACCGAGCACCGACTACTGTTAGTTTAATCTTTCAAACCTCCAGTCTCCATTGAAATGAATAAGCATACAGCTCTCTTTAGCCCTATACCCATCTAGAAAGTATAGGTACCTTATAACAAAAAATATATGAGAAAAATATTTGAATATATTTGCCCGAAAAAAATAGCGAGCGCAAGAGAGCTCTAAAAGTCACAACATTTTTTTCGACGTACACGCTCAACTGCAAAATCTCCATATTTGCTTATCACTCATGCGCCCTGTATACCTCATTCAATACATAAAAAGATGATAAAAAAAAATTTTAAGAACTACCTTTATATAAATGGACCAACAAATAGAGGGCAATTTTTCCTTTAATACAGACATAATCTTGTTGAATTTTGACTAAAAAACTTTAACAATAGCTCTTGTAAACGAATTTTTTGATTTAAAACTTTTTTTATCATATTTTTATTTTCACTGTTTTAGTGCTGCCTACAAAAAGGCATTTGGAATTTTGGGTTCTGACTCACGGCCCAAGTTTCAAGTCTCTAGCTCACCGGGAAGTTACTTAAAAATCGATTGCAAGATTCCCCTCTTTTTTCAAGGATTTGGAGTTATCTTGGCTAGCGCGCCACCTAGCGGAAATTTGTTTTCCATAAGTTGTATTGTCACTAGGTCTCTAACTAAGTGCCGAGTTTCAAGTCTCTAGGTAACCGGGAAGTTAGTTAAAAGTTGATTGAAAGATTCCCAAATCAAAACTAATTGTCTTAATATCTCGATCCATGCGCCACCTCTAGCGCGTCACCTAGTGGAACTTTGTTTTCTATAAGTTGTATTGCCACCAGGTCTCTAACTAAGTGCCAAGTTTCAAGTCTCTACGTAACTGGGAAGTTAGTTAAAAATAGATTGAAAGATTCCCAAATTAAAATTTGTTTTCTTACCATCTCGATCCCCGTGCGCCACCTAGTGAATTTTTTTTTTTTTTTATCAAATGTTGCATTGTCACCGGGTTCTGACCCATGACCCAAGTTCCAAGTATCTAGCTCACCGGCAAGTTACTCAAAAATCGATCGCAAGATTCCCCTCGTTTTTCAGGGATTTGTAGTTGTCTCAATTAGCACGCCACCTAGCGGAACTTTGTTTTCTATAAATTGTATCGTCACCAAGCCTCGAACTGTGTGCCAAGTTTCAAGTCTCTAGGTCACCGGGAAGTTAGTTAAAAATTGATTGAAAGATTCCCAAATCAAAATTAATTTTCTTAATATCTGGATCCATGCGCCACCTAGCGAATTTTTTTTTGATCAAATATTGCATTGTCACCGGGTTCTGACTCACGGCCGAAAATTCAGGTCTCTAGCTCACCGGGCAAGTTACTTAAAAATCGATCGCAAGATTCCCTGCGTTTTTTCAGGGATTTTCGCTTATCTCGATTCGTCTGCCACCTGGCGGCATTTTGTTTTCCACGAATTGTAGTGCCATCGACTTGCAAACTGCTAAGTTACAAGTTTCTAAGTAACCGGGAAGTTAGTTAAAAATGGATTGAAATATTCCCAAATCAAAATTAATTTTCTTAATATATCGATCCATGCGCTACCTAGCGAAATTTTTTTGATAAAATATTGCATTGTCAGCGGGTTCTGACTCACGGCTCAAGTTTCATATCTCCAGCTCATCGGGAAGTTACTAAAAAATCGATTGCAAGATTCCCCTCGTTTTTCAAGGATTTGTAGTTATCTCACTTAGCGCGCCACCTAGAGGAATTTTGTTTTCTGTAAATTGTATTGTCACCAAGCCTCGAAATGTGTGCCAAGTTTCAAGTCTCTAGGTCACCGGGAAGTTAGTTAAAAATGGATTGGAAAATTCCCAAATCAAAACTAATTTTCTTAATATCTCGATCCATGCGCCACGTAGCGAAATTTTTTTTGATCAAATATTGCATTGTCACCGGGTTCTGACTCACGGCCCAAGTTTCAGGTCTCTAGCTCACCGGGAAGTTACTTAAAAATCGATCGCAAGATTCCCTTCGTTTTTTCAACGATTTTCGTTTATGTCGATTCGTCTGCCACCTGGCGGAATTTGGTTGCCCCGAATTGTAGTGCCATCGACTCGCACTCTATGTGCTAAGTTTCATGTTTCTGGATCACCGAGAAGTTCGTTAAAAGTCGATCGCAAAATTTCTATTTTAAAATAAATTTTCTGTTTATCTCGATCCGTGCGCCACCTAGCGGATTTTTTTTTTCACTTGCATTGTAATGTCTCCCAGATCTGAACTATGCTCTAAGTATCATGTGTATAGTTCAACGGGAAGTTACCGAAAACGGCTTTTCCGTGGGTCAAAAATTCGTATGGAAATGAGGGGACAAACATGAAAGCGACTTAATATAAAGGTAAAAAAAACAAGTAAGGAAGGTTAAGTTCGGGTGTAACCGAACATTACATACTCAGTTGAGAGCTATGGTGACAACATAAGGGAAAATAACCATGTAGGAAAATGAACCGAGGGAAACCCTGGAATGTGTTTGTATGACATGTGTATCAAATGAAAGGCATTAAAGAGTATTTTATGAGGGAGTGGGTCATAGTTCTATAGGTGGACGCCATTTAGGGATATAGCCATAAAGGTGGATCAGGGTTGACTCTAGAATGCGTTTGTACGTTATGGGTATCAAATGAAAGGTGTTAATGAGTATTTTAAAAGGGAGTAATCCTTAGTTCCATAGGTGGACGCCGTTTCGAGATATCGCCACAAAGGTGGACCAGGGGTGACCCTAGAATTTGTTTGTACAATATGGGCATCAAACGAATGGTGTTAATGAGTATTTTAAAAGGGAGTGGGCCTTAGTTCTATAGGTGGATGCCGTTTCGAAATATCGCCTTAAAGGTGGACCAGTGGTGACTCTAGAATGTGTTTGTACGATATGGGTATCAAATTAAAGGTATTAATGAGGGTTTTAAAAGGGAGTGGTGGTTGTTGTATAGGTGGTCGCCTTTTCGAGATATCGCCATAAAGGTGGGCCAGGGGTGACTCTAGAATGCGTTTGTACGATATGGGTATCAAATAAAAGGTGTTAATGAGTATTTTAAAAGGGAGTAATCCTTAGTTCCATAGGTGGACGCCGTTTCGAGATATCGCCATAAAGGTGGACCAGGGGTGACCCTAGAATTTCTTTGTACAATATGGGTATCAAAAGAAAGGTGTTAATGAGTATTTTAAAAGTGAGTTATCCTTAGTTCCATAGGTGGACGCCGTTTCGAGATATCGCCATAAAGGTGGACCAGGGTGACCCTAGAATTTGTTTGTACAATATGGGCATCAAACGAAAGGTGTTAATGAGTATTTTAAAAGGGAGTGGTGGTTGTTGTATAGGTGGTCGAATTTTCGAGATATCGCCATAAAGGTGGACCAGGGGTGACCCTAGAATTTGTTTGTATAATATGGGTATCAAAAGAAAGGTGTTGATGAGTATTTTAAAAGGGAGTAACCCTTAGTTCCATAGGTGGACGCCGTTTCGAGATATCGCCATAAAGGTGGAGCAGGGGTGGCCCTAGAATTTGTTTGTACAATATGAGTATCAAAATAAAGGTGTTAATGAGTATTTTAAAAGGGAGTAATCCATAGTCCCATTGGTGGACGCCGTTTCGAGATATCGCCATAAAGGTGGGCCAGGGGTGACTCTAGAATTCGTTTGTGCAATATGGGTATCAAACGAAAGGAGTTAATGAGTATTTTAAAAGGGAGTGGGCCTTAGTTCTATAGGTGGACGCCTTTTCGAGGTATCGCAATAAAGGTGGACCAGGGGTGACTCTAGACTTTGTTTGTACGATATGGGTATCAAATGAAAGGTGCTAATGAGTATTTTTAAAAGGGAGTGGGCCTTCGTTCTATAGGTGTTCGCCTTTTCGAGATATCGCCATAAAGGTGGACCAGGGGTGACTTTAGAATATGTTTGTACGATATGGGTATCAAATGAAAGGTGTTAATGAGTATTTTAAAAGGGCGTGGGGCTTAGTTCTATAGGTGGCCGCCTTTTCGAGATATCGCCATAAAGGTGGACCAGGGGTGACTCTAGAATGAGTTTGTACGATATGGGTATCAAATTAAAGGTATTAATGAGAGTTTTAAAAGGGAGTGGTGTGAAGGCGTTTTCCAGAAATCGACCAAAATGTGGACCAGGGTGACCCAGAACATCATCTGTTGGATACCGCCAATTTATTTATATATGTAATACCTGCCAAGGTTTTAAGGGTTTTTTATTTCGCCCTGCAGAACTTTTTCATTTTCTTCTACTTAATATGGTAGGCGTTACAACCATTTTATAAAGTTTTTTCTAAAGTTATATTTCGCGTCAATAAAACAATCCAATTACCTTACCATGTTTCATCCCTTTTTTCGTATTTGGTATAGAATTATGGCATTTTTTTCATTTTTCGTAATTTTCGATATCGAAAAAGTGGGCGTGGTCATAGTCGGATTTCGTCGTTTTTCATACCAAGATAAAGTGAGTTCAAGTAAGCACGTGAACTAAGTTCATTAAAGATATGTCGATTTTTGCTCAAGTTATCGTGTTAACGGCCATGCGGAAGGACAGACGGACGACTGTGTATAAAAACTGGGCGTGGCATCAACCGATTTCGCCCATTTTCACAGAAAACAGTTAGCGTCATAAAATCTATGCCCCTACCAAATTTCAAAAGGATTGGTTGATTTTTGTTCGACTTATGGCATTAAAAGTATTCTAGACAAACTAAATGAAAAAGAGCGGAGCCACGCCCATTTTGAAAATTTCTTTTATTTTTGTATTTTGTTGCACCATATCATTACTGGAGTTGAATTTTGACATAATTTACTTATATACTGTAAAGATATTAAATTTTTGTTAAAATTTGACTTTCAAAAAAATTTTTTTTTAAAAGTGGGCGTGGTCCTTCTCCGATTTTGCTAATTTTTATTAAGCGTACATATAGTAATAGGTGTAACGTTCCTGCCAAATTTCATCATGATATCTTCAACGACTGCCAAATTACAGCTTGCAGAACTTCTAAATTACCTTCTTTTAAAAGTGGGCGGTGCCACGCCCATTGTCCAAAATTTTACTAATTTTCTATTCTGCGTTATAAGTTCAACTCATCTACCAAGTTTCGTCGCTTTAGCTGTCTTTTGTAATGAATTATCGCACTTTTTCGGTTTTTCGAAATTTTCGATATCGAAAAAGTGGGCGTGGTTATAGTCCGATATCGTTCATTTTAAATAGCGATCTGAGATGAGTGCTCAGGAACCTACATACCAAATTTCATCAAGATACCTCAAAATTTACTCAAGTTATCGTGTTAACGGACGGACGGACGGACATGGCTCAATCAAATTTTTTTTCGATCCTGATTATTTTGGTATATGGAAGTATATATCTATCTTGATTCCTTTATATATGTACAACCAACCGTTATCCAATAAAACTTAATATACTCTGTGAGCTCTGCTCAACTGAGTATAAAAACGAAAGCTTTACCTATCATATTGTTAAAATGTGATTGATAAACGTTGTTAGCTAAAAGAGAAAATTATTCAACAAAGCCAATGTGAGTTTGTTTGATAAAACAACAAAGCTTGTTTTATGTACTCAACTTAACAACAAAAACTATTAACTAGTCATACTTAAGTAAGTTTGTTAATTTATATTTAAAAAGTCTTCGTATAGCATGTTCATATCTGACACATGTGTGCTTATCACAACAACAAAAAGGTAAACACTCGCAGTTAAGAGCATTAGAGTGGCTATAGTAAATATGAAATGTGACTAAATTGAGTCTGTTTTCCTGAAATTTTATATATTTTTAATTTTACAGCAATTCACTTAAAAGTCCTTAATACTGGTATGCTGATATTATTAGTAGAAGTAATGCATTACGAGAACCAAAGAATTTCGAACGTTTTGAGAAGAGCTTACTCGATAGATTTCTCATCGGCTTGTTATCGACGGGTGACAGATGTATCATCGATGATATTGTGGCGAATGTTAGCATCACTATGCTGTTAGTTAATAAATGTACAACAACAATAAAGCAAGCAGCCACACTTACATATGTACATGAACACACCAAAGTAATCCATTTACACACGTACATGGAAGGCGACGAAGAATATCTCCCATACACATGTGTAGTCATCAGCTAAGTGCAGAAATTTTTACTCACATATACATACGCATAATGTAGCCAAATAACCAAGTATGCGATACAACTATTCCATGTTCGTGAAAGGTTTACCTTGGGAGAAATATGCGAACGAGGCAACAGAGAAGAGAGCGCACGCTGAGGAATAACTAATCAGTTTGATTTAAATACGCTTTTGTGAAGTAGGTGATGTGAAGTATAATTATATTTCTCCCAAAGTAGTCCAAATAAAGACCATTTTGCAATACTGAATACTAGTATCGCCTGTGGTCGAAATTCGACCAACGTGTATTTTTTTCAACTCAGTCTATGCATCAAGTGTTGGAAATATAGCAAACTTGTCTAACTTACTTAACTTTTTCTTTAAAATTTTGAATTTGATATAACACTGTGTACTTTTTGATTGTATTTTCTTAAATTTTCTACAAACGTTTCACATGTAATTATAACGTTTTGGTATGGAGCTCCTTAAACAAAAATATAAAAATTATGTAAAAACAAATGAAATTGACATAGAATTATGGTGAAATTACTTGAAATTTAATTGAAAAATAGGGTTTCCCACACCACTCGGAAGGTCCCCGTTGGCGCGCTACCGAAGTTAGTTTTGGGAAGTAAGCCTATATCACCCATATACATATATCGCCCATTTACTTCAATAGTGTCATAATTCAAAAAACATGAACTTTTTGTTAAAAACGAAGAAATTTGCTAAAGGAATTTAACCTATTTCACGCCACCCGTTTAATTTTGTATAAATACATATCTAATATGTAAGTGTGACATAAAACAAAAATTTCGAGTAGAATAAAAAATAAAATAAAAATATTGTAACAAATTTACTGCAAATCCTCTTATTTGCAACCTTCTGCTAAGTTCGAATCACTAAACTGTTGAATAAATAACTCCAATATTGAATAATGGAAAATGGCCTTTATTAAAGTACTTCACAATAAATAATACTGCTATTGCTCGCCAGATAGCGTCTTAATCAAAACTGCTTTCAGCGCCTCTACTGTGGTTGCCTTTTATACTCTTTGATTTCCTCGTTGCATCTTCTAGGCGCTTACATTTTTAGAATTTACTAGTTGGTTATCTGTTATAATTATAACTACCGATGCACGTGTGTAGCTCTCATATGCGCGTGTATTTGTGAGCGATACTTCCACAATTACAATTGCATACTTTTGGGAGCATCTCAGATAAGATATCTGCATGTGTTTGTGCGTTGCTTCTCCGCCGCGTGTACGTACATATGTGTAGACATAATGATTGATTCGTTTATGTAGATACATGATTGATTTATGGATGTGCATACAGTCACTAGGGGGACTCATGTAACCGTATAAATGCCTTATAAAGTGTGTAAACGTATAAATTTATCTAGTGCGTAAACGAGCTGTCAAATTTTGTTTCATTGCGTAAACGCGATAAACTCAAAGGAATGCAACCCTGCAGACATTACAGCAGGCATTTTCATCAGAAATCTCCAACATCAGCAAGTAAAGGTGTTTTAGTTTTGATTTTTCACTTAATCTTGGCATTTTTTAATTTGTATAACAATCAAAAAAAATTTGTTTGGCAATAATACAGCTGATAAACAATCAAGTTTATCAAGAGTATTACTAGGTGCGTTCATATAACAGCGTGTGTAAATGGATATAATTTTACACCTTATAAGTTTATATGCTTTCATGAGTCCCCCTACTGCTTAGCATCGGCTTAGAGATGGCAGTACCCATTAGTGTTGCTAATATTCGTAACAATATAAAAAAAAAAATTATGTAATGAGAAAGAAGGCAGAGTTTACTAAAAAATGTTTAATTAAAGAAAAAAATAAAGTACTTAAATTGCGAAAAAATTAAGTGAAGTGAACAAACAGTTCCATATAAAAACGCAATAAGTGCACTTAGACTTTTTTCCGGGTTTTAATGTGATAATTGTGGAAATATGAAGATTCTAATGTTCGGATATTTAATGTTGGGATTCCCATTGAGATCTATTTACGTAATTAGTTTGTATTAAATTTGTAAACACTCCATTTCATGAATATATATGACCATATCTACCCCCCCCCATGTTCCCCCAGCGGGTTAGGGGGGGTCAGAATATACCCGCGGTAGGTATGCCTGTCGTAAGAGGCGACTAAAATACCAGATTCAAGGGGCTGTGTAGCGCAACCCTGCAGGTTGCCAGCGCAACATATAGCTTCTCCAAACCCAATTGTCAACCTCACCTATCCGCGGCGAATCCTGTTTCACTAACAGACGAGGCTCTGGCGACCCTAAGCTCCTTATGGAACTTGGGGTTGGGGAGGGAGGGGATAGCCTGAAGGTTTAATGTGACCACATAAATCGTCCCCGAGATGGTCGGGCCAGCACCTTAATGGTGCTGTGGTACCGGAGCGTACCGGATCTGTATCCGCCAAAGGACCATCACATCGATAACACTCCCCAAAGCCTTCGGGGAGCAACCTTATCGCTACAACAACAACAACAACCATATCTACCATAAAATATCGTCTGTTAACAATATAATACTAAGATATAACAAAGCAGAATAAATTAGGAAGAAAAGAAAAACAAACAAAAACATTGAAATTATTCACGCAAACATATTTACTAAAATAAAATTGGTTTCATAACTTTAAGCGACATAAACAAATTAAGGTTATGGGATCTAAGCATCCGATTAATGGATATATGATCCAACAAAGTTAGCCTAATAATAAATATAGTGGGTAATATACTGGCTATACAATACGGCCGCTATGATGCCGGTTGCCGCTTTGACCTAAAATCAAAAACGTTTTTGGGACGTTTTTTTGTTTCGTTTAATATACAACGTGAAACTTTCCGATTCAGTCAAGTTGCATTTAAATAATAATAAACCAATTTGAAATAAGAGCATATATAATAAAATAAAATAAGAAATAAAATAAATCAGCATAAAAGGCAATAGGCATATTTTTGTAACTTTTTTTTTGTTCAGTATAAGACGTACTTTATCTAAAATGAGGATTAAATCTGCAAATGCAAAAACATTTTCGGGCAACAAAAGTTAATTCATTATTTGTGATTTCATGTTTTTTTTGAAAACAACTAAAATAAAAAACAAAGAATCTGTTAAATAGGGAGTTATTATTTACGTGTAAGTGAGATTTTCCACAAAAAAATGGGCCGGTCAAAAAATAAATCTATTTAAGATTTTTTGGTACGCTACAAATTATTTTGGAACAATTTTTTAGGATTTTGGTAGAGGCTATTATAGGTAAGTGGCAACAATGGGAAACCATATTTGTATGTAGGTGAAACATTTGTGCTTTCGAATTTAGTGGGGATACATAAAGGTTTAGGTCTTTGAAATTCGCATTAGAACACATAGATAATTGTACCCAAAGATGGCGCGCTTGTGCACGAAAATGAATTTCGATATTTGTATGAATTGTTTGAATTTACAAAAAACTAATTATAAACAAATAGAGTAATATTTGTTAACAGAAATAGGCCTATGCACTGCGGCTGATCAATACGAATCGATTCATATAACTTTTATATGATTTTACGTATGCTAACTATGCGAAACAGCCTGTCAATTGTTTGTATGGAAATTTTGTTAGCGTATTAATATATAGATTGGAGTTATTTATTCGACAGTTCAGCGATTCGAACGTTAGCAGAAGCTGCATAATTATCAGGAATTTCCAAAACTCGTTACCATATGTATATTGATGTTTTATCGGTATATATGTTTCATAACAATCTTATGAGTCGTCGATAACTTTCCGATAACGAATTGAAAAGTATTCGATAACGAATCCACAAGCATTCGATAATATCGATAGTTTTTCGATAACAAATCGATACCTTTTCATTTACAAATCGATAACATTTCAATAAAAATAGGGAATACTCCGATAACAAATCAAAAAGATTTCAGATAACGAATTGAAAAGTTTTCGATAACGGATCGACAAGCATTCGATAAAAAGTCAATAGTTTTTCGATAACAAATCGACAACTTTTCGTTTACAAATCGATAACATGCCAATAAAAAATTGGAAATACTCCGATAACAAATCAATAACTTTTCGATACAAATTGAAAACTTTTCGTTAAATTATAGATAACTTTATGATAAAGAAAATTAATAACGATAACTAATCAAAGAGTTTTCGATAGTAATTTGATAACTTTTCGGTAACTTCTCGATAACAAATCGATAGCTTTTTGATAATAAATTAATAACTTTTCGATAACGAATCGACAAAGTTTTCGATATCAAATCGCTAGTTTTTCGATAACAATTCGATTACAAATCGATAATATGTGGAAAAAAATTGCTCCGATAACAAATTTATAGCAAAGTTTTAACTTTTCGATAAAAAACTGATAGCTCGTCTATAAAAATTCCGTAACTCATTGACAACCTTTGTTCTCCCGTTGTAAAAAACCGAAAAATCAACAATAGCAAAGCCTTAGTTCCTCGATAACAAATTGATACAACGCAGTTTGTTTCCGGGTCCGAATTTGAGATTTCTATCTTTCCTTTCCTCTCGCCTCCTTTTTCATAACTTTTTTTCTCTTTACTGACGAGGACAATAATTGTGATTATAATGAAGCACGAAGTCAAAAATGAAGAAGAGTATACCTTTAAATTTTTCTCACAGTTAGAGTCAAAAGCTGCGGTTAGTACCATAGAAGTCTGCAACAGTGGTTAAGTCTACGGTTAGACTTACGGCTACGGCTGTAGATGCTTCTGCAGTTACTATGATTTAGACTTACGTGTGCAGAAAACGCTAGAGTGTCAGCCGCAGCATTGGTTACTCCTGCGGTTACGGATAGGATTACAGTTGTGGTGAGAGGTAAAGTTAGCTATTCTAGTCACTGCTCCAGCACAGCTATGGTGATAGCTACGGTTACGAGTGGGGTTTAGATTATGGTTATGATGTCGATTGTGGTTATGGCTAAGGTTACGTATATAGATATGGTAATTCCGACGCCTTCGTTGAGTGCTATGGTTGGTATGCTTGTGGTAACGATTACGTTTACAGTGACGACATCGCTGAGTGTTACGACTTCTGCCACGGTTATGGCTATGAAATAGTCAAGTATACGTTAACGGTTGTGTTTGCGATTTTGGTTATGGTTACGGTTACAGTGACGGTTATAGCTATTATAAAGCTGCAGACAAAATAAACAATGAGGATCCTCTTAGTTTTAACCAGATAATTCGCTACAATCCTGTGTGGCTATTTTGAAAAATGCTTGGTTACTTCGAGTCAATAGAGTAGCAGAGCCTCTCGGGGGCTATCCTCATGAAATTCTGTATTTTGTTTACTGTTCACCTTTTAATTTAATCTTCAATAGAATTACTCATAAAACCAGACATTCCGAAAATGTACAGTGTGTCAATACATCCAGCAGTTCAATACATACGACGGTGTTCTGGCACACCATAAATTTGATCTTGTTTCCTATCGCTACAAGTTTAAGCTGTCAATAAACGTTTTCAAAACCTTAAGTTCACTTTGTCTAGCTCTTTTCACCAAATATCGCGTTTGCCGCTTTAACTAAGGGAACTACGTTTGTATTATGCCAAAAGCAGAAAGGCTCCTGAAGTCGACCCCGGATGTCAGTGGAATCCAATGATTTTCTGTATTTCAGATATCTTTAGCTATAGGAAGTTGTAAGCGAACTTTCAAGGAAAGTTTTTTTTTTACATGCAACTTTTAGGTCACTCTTATGTTCACGTACATACAAAATATATTTATTAGTAGGAGTGCGCCTGTATTTTGTTCTTCACATTCTGTTACTCATACGCCCCACCCACCAGTCATACACCCGACACCAAGAGTCGCGCACTGATATTAACAGGTACTCGCCAACAATTAGCTTAGCTCAAATGAAATAAATAAAAAAAATTGCTTTCAGTTGTATTTTAGTATTTATTGTAGTTAACAACGCCGTTAAAGCGCGTAAGAGGTTAACGCGGAGAAATTTATTCCAAAGAATTAGAATTATTTACAGAGAAACATTTAAAACTGAGTTTTGTTTTCTGGCAAATGTGAGTTTTCAATAAAGAGTATTAGTTACAGTGACAATGATTAAAAGAGATTAGAAAGAAAAGTGCCACCATGTGTGCTAAGCCTTAAACCGACATTTTTTTTTTTCAGTGTAAACTTGCTATGTTCAAATATGATTAAAAATTCGAAAACGCTGTTTGGTGGAATTGTGGGTTTTTGAAGAATTTTTTAGTATTCATAACTATATCTTAAGCCGTTGCCGTACCTGTTTCCGTAACCATAACCAAAGTATTAACCGCAACCGTAATAGTAATCAAAGCTGTCATTGTAACCGTCAGCATATTAAACATAATCCTGACCATAACCGTAACCGTAACAAACGTACCAGTGCCATATCCGGAACTAAAACGGTTGACTTTTCAGCAGCAAGGGAGCTTTCAGCAACGTTACACCCTCTGCGATAACTGATGCCCTAATCGGCTTGGGGTGGATTCGAGGCTAGTGAAACTTTTTCATCAGTTACTGTTGCGAAGAAAGGTTCATGCCGACCTGGCAAGTTCAACGGTGGTCAAACACATACGGAGAGGCACCCCGCAGCGTGGAGTACTTTCTCAACTTCCCTCCCCTGTGGAGGCGCTGGATACTCTTTTTAATGTGTTGCCAATCAATTTAATGGCCAAGCAATGTGCGGCCTTTTCTGCTCTACGGCTGCGAGAGTTATCCGTCTGGACTGACAATGTGGATGGCCATGCAGCCATCCTTAATAATCTGGATTCGTATTTGTCGGACTATTGCGCTCCGACTGTATTCTTCGATATGAAGTACGAGGTTGTTATCCCGGACAGGGATTATTGGTAGAAGGAGCCACCGGACCTGAGCGATAGGCTGCAGATATATACCGACGGCTCCAAACTGGATAATAAAGTGGGCAGTGGGGCCTTTGCACCTCAACTAAGGAGGAATCTATCCTTTAGCCCACCCGATCATTGCAGCGTCTTTCAGACGGGGTGGCTGCTATAAATGAGGCCGTTGATCACCTGAGAAATACTGTTCACGGCTATAATCAAATTTGTATTTACTCTGACAGCCAGGCTGCACTAAAAGCGCTTGGGTCTGTCACAAGTAAGCCCAGGACAGTAGAGAAGTGCCGCAAATATCTTAACTAGATCGCAGAGTAAACTTCCCTCAGTCTGGTATGGGTGCCTGGACACTCGGATATAACGGGCAATGAGATGGCTGACGAACTTGCAAGAGGGGCCACATCCGTTGCGCTTTCGTCGTCCTGGAAGGGATTGAGCATGCCGCTCGCTACCTGTAAGCTCACTTTGAAAGGGATTTACCTTAGGGAGTGTGAGATGGAGCAATCTCAAATCCTGCTATCACACTAAGCTCGTGTGGCCTGAATGGGACGCGCGACGCACAATAAGTCTCCTTCTTCTTGGAAGGGGGGACATATCTCTGGTGGTTGCACTTATAACCGGCCACATAGAAATCGGGAGGCATGCACAACGGATGATGAGATAGAAGCATTCAAGCATTTTCTGTGCGATTGTCCTGCGCTTTGTCACAAGAGGAAGAAATTACTAGGATCTGCCTTCTTTGACGATCTTTGTGATCTGGCTAAGTTGAAACCTAAGAAATTCCTGACATTTGCTGAATCGACTTGTTGGTTTAAGTAGGAGAGATATTCACGTAGCATCACAATGTGACCTTTTTGGGCCTAAGTTCACTGGTGATCGCACCGGTGGCCACTCTAACCTAACATAACCCTAACTCTTGCTAACGCTAAAGGATTGATCGTTAATGTAACTTTAACCCAACAAAACCATATTGAAAGATTCATTTGTAGTAGCCATAGCCTTAAACTGTAGAAACCGCAACCTTTACCTGTATCCATCTACATTTTCTCTTTTTAGTTAACCTAAAAATCAGGTTCTTCCTCTATCTCTTCTTCTCATACATATCTCCTAAGCTTTCCTTGCTTTTTATTTTCTTTCTCTTCTTTTTCCCACAGCCTCATCCATTTTCTTTTCCTGTCCCTAAAAATTCTTTGTAATCCGAGTTTAATTTTCAAAATTTGGTTCATGTTGACTTCCTAAGCCTTTCGCTAGGTGTCCAATTGCGCTCACTTATGCTGAACAATTAAGTTCCACGTAGCTGATTGGCTTACCACATACTGTGCAGAAATGTGGTGTGTCTCTTTTTTATGAAAAGCCGCAACCAACATAAGCACCGCTATGTATGCGCCGAAAGCCATTTAAGGACGGCTTGTCGATATATTCAAATCGTTTGAGTTTGCACAAGCTTGAAAACAACTTTAAGCTTAATTCATACCAAATATAACAGGCCCGCACCTCAACCTACAAGGAAGCAATAAACCATCTTTTCCTACATTGAAGAGTACTAGTATCTCCTCAGTTTTCAAACAAACTTACTATCACTACCACTTTCACCTCCAACTCCCATCGTCGCTCTGGCCAACAGTCCGATACAAACACGCGCACTTAATCTCGATGGGATTTTTAGATTTTCTTGTATAAAAAAAATTTCACACTTGGCGTGGAAGAAAATCTAAAGCACTCTCGGAAAACAGTTTTCAAACACCAATGCGAATTTTGAAAGACCTATAACTTGTTTGTTCATTAGAGTAAAATTGATTGGGCGACAAAACTGCATACTCAAAAAAGTTCAGAAAGCTCTAAGCACAAAATCCTAAGTTTTCGTAAATTTTTTTCAAATTTTCGACTTTTTTCGAAAACGTTTTTGAGATCGGTTTGCCTAATTTCTATTACCAAATTCATAAAAGTTTTTTTTTTTAATTTCAAAAATAAAAAAAGTAGAATTTAATGGACGAAATTTGATAAAAAGTTGTTAGTGCTATTTATTTGTTCGCTGCTGTAGATACCGAAAATAGGGCGCCCATTAAATCGTTTCTACAGCAAATCTAACTTTTTTGATTACTAAAACATAATCTTTAAAAGCCAAATGGGAAAAAAACTTTCAGATGGCATTAAACTAGTCATAACTACCAAAAAAATTTGTATGAGTCAACATTAAAAACACCTGCATGGTATTGATATTGTTAAGACCTAAGAGATATGGTCGCTTCCAAATTTGGTAAATATTTGTAGATAATTATGTTTGAATGTATGACAATATATTTTTACATAGCATCAAGTTATTTGGATTTTTGATGATAAACATTTGCCCTGCTATTTTTGTGCTCGCTGCTGTAGATCTGTATACCGGAAAGAGAGATAGATTATTTATTCAAGTTGTAGTGTCTAAGTGACACAGTTTGGTATTAGCCTAAAGCCAAGAATAACAGTCTTCGAATGAAGTTTCGAGCTTTACTAACGTTGTTCACTTATGGATATCTTATCAGCTCTTTGCACCTTAACCAGCGCTAAACCTATCGAAGTGCAAATAGGCTTGTAATTGTTGAAAGTAAAACCCTCTGATCCGATTCCACGCTTCCCTTTCTGTCGCTGGTATATTTTTAGTTCAGCGTATTGTCGAATTATGCGCAAAAAAACTTAAATTTTTTCACGCATTCACTATCTTAACTCGATAAGGGCTGATAACATAGGCCATATAAGCAAATCCTTTAATTGTTAGCGAATAGAAGAGCGAAAAGAGAAGTAGGTAAAGAGATAAGCAACTTGAATGACTCTTCAATGACATATATTGCATTTTTTTGTATTTATGATCTTATGATTTTATTTTGAGTAATGGGTCATTCCAGCAAAGAAGACAATGCGGTTGGAAAAATCTATAGTATTTTGATTTGTAAAAGAGTGAATCACTACTATCACTAACTAGGTCTTATTTGAAAGCATGTTATGTCAGAAGGCAGAGTCCACTCAGTGGCAACCGTCATGAGCTTACAGTTCTCCCTTTTCAAAGATAAGCGTAATTTTGTTTGTCTAAGGTTGTAGGACCTTCACGAGATCTGCGAGACTTTACAGCCACGCGAGTTCTCATAAACTGCGAATGATAATGTTTACACACAGCAGGGGAGTATTAAAATAAAAGAACACTAGGGTGTTCGATATTTGCAAAGCTGTTTTTTTGGGAACGCCCCAAAATTTCAAGTTAAAGATTTAAAACGAATTATTAAAGTAAAAAGTATTAGTTTGTTGTATTGTTTTAAGCCCTATCACAAGGATGTAAGACGTATGTTCTACATAAAAGTACTCGTGAAGATCGATTTGTAAAACCATACACATTATTGCTTGCCCAGTGGTTGAAGCTAAACTACAACGGATGTAACTTTACGAGTAATAAATAATTTCGAGCTTTTTGAGAAGAGCTTGTCGGCTTCTTATCGGTAACAGTGATACCGGCAAGTTATTTGCTTTGCTATCGACTTATTTTCGATAGCCAATAATTTTCGTCGAGTTTTCGGTTTATTATCGGCTTGTTTTCGTCCAGTAATCGGCTTCTGTTTGGCTTGTTATCACCGCGAAACTGATGTGTCATCGTTTTTTTTATTGAAGTTCTATAGGTATCTGTTTTATAATAAGGCGATGAGTCGCCAGAAACAAATTGATAACACGTTGTGACAAGTTGGTAACACTCCGATAAGAAATCGATAACTTTTTGATAACAAGCTGCCCAAGAGTCAGTAACATCGATACCTTTTCGTTAAATTTTTGATAGCAAATCGATAACTTTTTGCTAACGAAACGATAGTTCTCCGCTAAAAAATAAGTAACTTTATCGATAGGAAAATCGATAACACAAAGAGAACAAATTGGAAACACTAGGCTAATTTTTCGAAAGCTAAAATCCATGACTGTTTTAAAACATATCGATAAATCATCTCTAACTTTTTTAGAGTAAATCGGTTACTCTTCGCTTCCAAGAAGAAAAATTGTTAACCTTTTTTATCGATAACAAATTTATAACACTTTGAAAACAAATCGATAACTCGTCTATACATCGTTGATAACATCTATAAAAAACCTTTTCTTCGCATTTCTTAACTTAAGTTGACTTTTGTTTCCTTTTCTTTCCTTGCCCCGCCTTACGACAAGCATTGTTGACAACTTATGCTGCAGTGTAGTGCCTACACTTACGCTTACATTCTGCATACCCCCATACCGTGATCAAAGATTTTTACACATCTAAAAAGTATGACTGACACTTTTTACGTAGGCGCACTAGCGAATCTAGTATCACAACTCGCTTTACGTCTTGAACTAAAACTGAAGGATTGTCTTGTAAAAATAAATTTGGTAAAAATTGAGCACCCTAATGTACATTGTTAAAATGGATACTTATTCGTTGTATTTAATTCAGCTCACTTAACTCTGTCTTGTTTTAGTGCGAGATTTTCCTACAAATTTTCGGTGCGTAGTTTTATTCCCTGTCCGCTTCTGATGACTAGGTTTTATGGAGCAATATCATATATTCCACGAAAAGACCCACACAATATTCTCGCGTGTTTACTAAGTTCACCTAACTTGGCTTAAAAAACATTTTTATTTACCAGAAATTTGATTGTTTTATTTCGTGACATATGTATTCCATTGAGCTTTGCGTGACAAAAAGCATATCCTTTACTGCGAAATCAGCATGTAAGAGTCGGCAATAATATGAAATGAAATATTCTTGCATATGGCAATGGAACCCATACTCATTTCGACTTATAACAAACTCTCCGCTATAAGAAGGGGACAGTAAGGTATTTTGCAAACTTGCACAACGTAAATATTATTGATTACATTTACATACTAAAAATGCGCTGAATGGTCATTATTTTTCGGAAGGTATGTAGTTTTATTGACCATGAATACACACACTTGTATAGAGTTGATTTCATGTGTGGTTGGAAATCGACCGAAATATTTCGGGATCAGTAGTGATTTTTACTGAATTTTAACAACACGGTTTGTCGAAATTTCAAATAACGATTTCTCTTTGGGTACTAAACATAATGGCGTTAACAACCTTAAATTTGTTAAAACTTACTAAAGCTATCGTGACCACATAAGCTGCAAAGTGGCCCGACATTGGACGCCTAATATCTATGACCCGAACATAAGCACTGTACGAGATTCATATATCGACTCAGGCCTTAATCTTGTGGCACGCACACACCTCTGTGCAGTAAAGAAAGCCAGTTAGTTTTACAGGAGCAGGCAGCTGATGATTTCCCAACTCGACAGCGAAATTTTCACATTCTACATAGTGGTGTAACCGATCAGTGATAACACATTTCTCATACACTATGCACCGCTGCTGCAGGTAGTTAGGATTCCAGCGAGCACGAAAAAACAACTCTTACGACGCGTTGTGTTGCGACGCTTTGGAAAGCAAGAGCATTGTCTATACGAGCGCAGTAATAATTGGTATATGCGAGTGCAGAACAGGGAGATAATTCAGTTGAAATCTTGCTATACGCCTACGTAGAAGTAAATAAAGTGAGGCAGAACTAACAAAAAGAAAGAACTTAAGTTGTAGACAGAGCATTCTTCTCATTGATATATAGCAAAACAGAAGACGAAACCCTCCGACAAAAGACCATGACGAAGTAAGAATGCCAATAAAGAATAACAAGTCACAGGGCAGCAACGGACCAACTGCCGAACAGTTCCAACGCGAATTCAAGGGGTGATTAAGCGCAATACGAAGCTTAATAGCTTCACACCTTCTCCAACCCAATTGTCATAATCACCCACTCGAGGCAATATTCAGGATATATCGATGGAAGGTCGGCCCTATAAACGGTACTACTCTCATCAGGAAGAGAGAACACTGTTGGTTTGCATTAGAAATATTTCACGACTGTTGTACGTACAAATACTGCAGCCAGTTGGTCAAAAAAACTTAAAGAAGCTTTCAACAAGTTGGAGTTTATCGCTTCAAAGCTCGTTAGTACTAAAAAAATATTCGTTAGCTAAAGTTCCTGCTACGCAATTCCAAATATATTGTTATTTACAATTTAACAGCTCTCATACTCATACTTATATTCTAATGGGCTATTTGTCTGCTAGAAATTAACCATTTGTGCTACCAATCACATGCCAACACACAATTTCAATAAAATACTGATAAAATCATAGATAGCACATTGTAATATCCAGAGCTCCCAGAGAACTCTTAACTAAATGAAAAACTCTCTTAATAATTATTATTGAATGTAATATAAATTTAAGTCTTAGGCAAACTAAAATTGGGTTAGATCAGCGAGACAGTCTCCAGTCTCTCAGACACATGTCCTGGCTACCATCGCCGTGTGCTATAAAATCCAATGTGGCTGGTGAAGTTCTGTTGAACGCACCGAAAAATATTCCACACAATTTAGGTTGAGAGCATGTAGTATTAGCAGCGGAGCATTCAAATGGCTGAGTAGATACGAGGCTTTTGATTAACACTGATATGAATGACGGTATACTCGAGCTCAAAGCTCAGGCCCCGGAAAAGCAAAATGAAATTGTTTATCCTCGAGAGAAACTGGTATCAAAAAACCGTGATTCGAAGCAGTTATTTGTAAGCAAACGAATAAACATGCGATTTATTTCTTTCTCCTCTTAATAAGAGTGACTCAGCGAGATAAATAAATTAATATCTTTAATAAATCTCGGAGATTATTCTTTATTTAACAAAAAGAGGAATTTTTTCAGTTTACAATCATTATTTATAGTACAATTTACGCTCAGAGGGAAACGCTTATTCTTTTTGGAAGAATACATATATGTGTATCTGTTAAAATCGTTAATAGCTTTTATTTTGAAGCACTGGTAATAGCAATGTGAACAGGGAAATATGAAAGCAAGGCAGAAGAGAGGGATAGACAGAAGAGATAATTGGAGTGCGCACTATATACATCTACAAACTTATAAGGTTATTGATTAAAATAGTTGGTGATTAACAAATACAATAAATTTACCATTGAACTTCAAATAGGCCACAAAAGAGCAAATTAATTTAACTAAATTTTTTTCTTTTTTAGAATGCATCATAAAAAAATGTTATTCATAAGGAAAAGATAATTTCTTTAACTTAAATTAATTTCAGCTTACTTTCTAATATTAGTATTAATTTATATAGAGTTTGCTCCTTAACAAAATAATAAAATAAAAAATTAAAAGCATGTTTAATTTTTTTGGTTTTTTCTATTTTTCGTAAATTATTCAATATAATTCATTTTTAATTGTCATTAACAATAAATTCCGAAGCACCAAGCAAAACCGTCAAAATTTTTGAATTCATTACGCATTCATAGATCAATAATGAAATAATTAAGATTTTGTATGGAAAATTGGGTTCAAAAAGGGTTTTAATGTAGAAAACTTGATTAATTATTTCATTAAAACTCTGTGTGAAATTGGTACTCCATTCGACATTCAATAAATCGATAATTATATAATCAAGAATTTGTATTTTCTATTAAGAAAACTTGACTAATTAATTCATTAACTCCCTGTGTGAAGCTGGTATAAGGATTTTGAAATACATACGAGTAGGTACATATTACTAAATTCTTACAATTCATTTTCATTTTTCATTTTATTTATTAGACTTTCCTCCATTTTGGATATTAGCACGTAGTTTCAAGCACAAAATACAAGAAAAATGTCCCTACTAACCGGAAGCGCAAATGCCATCAAATACGTGCTCCTCTTATTCAATTTAGTATTTTTGGTAAGTAAACTGGAAAAAATATGTATGAAGTATATTAAATTAATATGATAAGGTTTAAAAGAGATACAATGCACTCGCGAAAACTCGAACTAATGAAAACCAGCCCTGTCCGAGTTATCGAAATGTTTGAGTTTTCTACCGTTATGTATTTTTAATATATATGTATTCGTTTTAACTGCTAATCAAAGAGATTCTCTGGTTTTATGTTTTGTAGTTCATTGCCAGTTTATTTAATAAAAAATGTTAGCAAATATGAATGTTGTTTACAAATTATTAGAAAAAAAGCAGTGATCTTGGTTTGATATTTCTTATATTCTACCGCATTCAATACAGCCGTTTCGCGCAGTGATTGTAGCACATTAACTTTCTTCGGGCTAATTTTTGCAGCAGTTGCCCATGCTATAGCTTTGTTGAAAATTGTTACGGCTTCGGATGAACTTATGCGTTCTTGTTCATTTCCACCTGTAGCTTCAACTTCAAAATCGGAATCTCTTTCTTCTATAGCTTCAATATGATCCTCTTCAATCAAATCGTCGTTATTCCAGCCTCTTATTTCTTCTTCTGTGAAAGTAGCCTAATAAATAATTGTTATCGTGTGTTTTTTTATTTACATCAAAACCATAACATTCACTCAGCATTTAAGTGTTCGAGAATTTCGGCAGCTTCTTTTTCCATACTTTTAGCTTCAGCTTCCATTTGGTTTTTCAAGAAACTAAGTGGAATGTCATCGTCGTCATCGTATTTCAGGTTTGCAAAGTTTAAAATATTTGTCCAGCATTGCGCCAACGTCTCATGTCTCAAATTATTCCAAGCTCTATCCAAAAATGTAACAGCATCTCTCAAGCTAATTTTTTTTAATGATTGAATCAAATCGCAATATCGGAGAAAATAGTAAGAGAGAATTTCGGTAATGTAGCTTTGTTATTCTTATTGCGTCTTGATCCATTGGTTGAATCAAAGGAGATACATTCGGCGGCATAAACAACACCCTAATTAAACCATCTTCGGATCTTAACTTGTCCTCATCGGAGAAAATAGCTGCAAAGAGAGAATTTCGGTAATGTAGCTTTGTTATTTTTATTGCGTCTTGATCCATTGGTTGAATCAAAGGAGTTACATTCGGCGGCATAAACATCACCCTAATTAAACCATCTTCGGATCTTAACGTGTCCTCGTTTGGATGCGAAGGTGCATTGTCAAGGAAAAGTAACGCCTTTTAAGGTAGTCCTATATTTTTTAAATAAGTTTTCACCTATGTAATAAAAAAAATTGGTTTTTAAAGAGTGTTTAGTTTGTGGTCAAATATGAACTTGCCTGTGATAGAAACGAAAAGTGAAACCAATTTTGGAACAGAGTTGATGTCATCCAGGCTGATTTTGAGCTTCGGTACTACAGAGGCAGTTAAAATGCCTAAATGCACGCGGATTTTCGGCTTTTCCAATGACAAGCATTTTAACCTTGTGTTTCCCAGTAGCATTCGCGCACACCAGAAATGTGATGCGCTGTTTTCCAGATTTGTTTGCCGGTGCCTGCTTTTCCATTCTAGAAACGTATGATTTTCCCGGAAGGAGCTTCTAATATAACCCGGATTCATCTGCGTTGTAAATTTGTTTCTGGGCATAGTTCAAACTCCTGAATTTTAGCTTGTAACTGAGATTTGAAAGGCCGTTTTTTAAATTTTGTAGCCATCCATCGCTGGTAAAGAAGGTTGAGCCATTCTCGCTATATTTGGCATGTAACTCCTTAGCTTTCTCTTTCAAAATTAATCCATTTATAGGATAATTCTTGCTGCGTTGTAATAAAAACCACTTGTTAAGCTTTTTTTCCATTTTTGGCAATTCTGAAGCGCGAAGCGTTTTACGTTTTGCAGGGCCCGATAGCGTGATATTAACGCATTCGAAAATTTTGTTTTCATTTTTCACAATTCCAAAAATTGTGGACTTGGCAGTGTTATATTTTTTGGATAGAGCTGTGATACTAACGCCATTCTTGGCCTCGTTAATTATTTCAGCCTTTTTTGATAAACTCAAAACATTTAGTTTTCGTCCCATTATCCCGTGTATCACTGACAAATATCAATCAATTTAAAAGAAAAGTTCCGTAATTAGCAAGAAACCTAGCCAGTGCGGCGCCTTAGAATGAAACAAAAGACGCACATAACGACAAAAATTTTAATATCGGCCGTTACAGCACATTTAAAACGACAGTTTCTCACATGTCTTTCCATGAAAAAAGAAAACAATTGTTCGAGTTTTAAAGTAGTCAATGCAGAAAAAAAAATGTTCAAGTTTCCGAATGTTCGAGTTATCGTGTGTTCGAGTTTTCGCAAGTGCACTGTAGTTTGAAATATTGACTTTTTCATCTCAGTCTGGCGTACAAGTAAGTGAGACTCCAAATGTGTGCGCCTTTGTTTTTGTAGACCTGCCGACCACAAATAAAATATATTAAATTGATATCCCGTCATCCCACGACATCATATATAGGAGGTCGCTTTTTTAGCTTCTCAAGGCAAGCCATCATTTTTAGTTTTTTTTGTTGTTGGTATATTAACGGTAAAGACACTCCCCGAAGGTTTTGGGAAGTGTTATCGATGTTGATTGTCCTTTGCGGGATATAGATCCGGTACGTTCCGGTAACAAAGTACCATTAAGGTACTAGCAGGCCGTCTGTGAAACGATTAATATGACCACATTAAATCTTCTAGGCCATCACGCCCCTACCCCTAGTTCCATTAAGAACTTGGGGTCGCCAGAGTCTCGCCTGCTAAATATGTGTATGATACATTCATATTTGTAACAGGATTCCCCTCGCGTAGGTGACACTTTTAAGCTTCCTTTGAAATTTCGCCATCAATTGGTACTTTGTTGCTAGGTACGTACTTTATAAAGTATTATCAATATCTTTATCGGTTACAGCAACAATGATGGCTCAAAATCTAAGCTCCCATCGACGTAATCTTCGCGCAGTGCATTTCGAACATCCCCGGGCCTGCTCTGGACCTTCAAGAGCTGGCTGTCCTCTGGTGTTATCTTCCTCACTGCTGGAGAGAGAAGGGGAAATAAGTTTTCCGATGATTATAACCTTAGGTTATTTATCATTACGCGGGATGCAATGTTCGAAGTCGATGTAAACTCTGCTTTATACTGCAACTCAGGTTAGGTTACATGCATGGGAACTTCCAACCTCTCCGTTTTTAGTGCCCTTAGTAATTTACGGGTGGCGGCACACCCGTCCAACGAGATTACTTCCTAGCAGTCTTCAGCGAACTTGAGTAGTAGCGAAAGATCCCTCTGCCCAACCTCTGCCAGATTATTCCTCCTCCACCTGTTATAACCTCTGTAAATACTCTCATTGCATATTTGGTTAGGTTGAGAATAAAGCTAGCTCCTTTACTATCCAAGCATTGGTGTAAGAATCTTGAAATATTACAATCATCCCGTTTGGTCCCCAACAAGTCCCTTTCCCCCATATTAT
Source organism: Eurosta solidaginis (assembly GCF_040869045.1). Lineage (NCBI taxonomy): Eukaryota > Metazoa > Arthropoda > Insecta > Diptera > Tephritidae > Eurosta > Eurosta solidaginis. Next base: position 17,868,552 of record NC_090320.1, read on the forward strand.
GGTCCTCGATTTTCCTCAGGAGATAACTCAGCGGTGGTGTACAGAGCGCTACGCCTCGCTTATGTCCATTTCGGAACCTGAATCATACTGCAACTTACTTTGGATGTGATTTAGGGTCAGTACCGATGAAAACCTAGTCTTACAGTGATCTTCAAGAAACTGTACCTTATATTGATGAAAATTTCCAACTCCATGTTAGTTTGCTACCGTTTGGCACAGTTCTGTACGTCGAGCAATATTAAAATTCATTATTGAACTTTCGATATTTTAAACAGGTGGCAACTCTCTTTAGAAAACTATGCTATGATGCCTGATATAAACCAAATCAGTTGAAAACTTTTTTTCGTGACAAACAATTATTTAAAATCTTCCTACGAACTCTTATTAGGGTTACCAGATGCCTGTAAAAACAAGTTGTTTGGCTTGTTTTTATCTCGTTTGTAGTTATTTTGTTTGTTTTTTTAGAGTGTTTTTATTTCATTTAATTCAAAACAATTAAGCGCTACTCTTAAATCAATTTTTCTTAGCATTTATCCTCTTTTCTTCCCTCCCTCCACAGATCACTGGCATCATATTAATATGCGTGGGAGTTGCAGTTGCAGCCGTATTCAGCGGCTATGACTCTGTACTTGCTAGCAGCTTTTTCTCAATACCCACATTCTTAATTGTTATTGGCGTTTTTGTCATATTCATCTCATTCTTCGGCTGTTGGGGAGCGCTCAAAGAGAACTATTGCCTCGTATTAATATTCTCGATTTTGTTGGGCTTAATTTTCATTTTGGAATTGGCGGCTGGTATTAGCGGTTATGTTTTACGCTCGGACGCTTCTGAAATGATTGAGACCAGTTTGAAGAAGGCAATGAAAGCATACAATAGTTCAGTTCCCAATGATCCGTATACAGTGACATGGGACTATGTGCAAGAGCAGGTAAATTAGTGAAATAAAGAAATTTTGCAAACATAATTTATAGAGAACGCCCGAGTTCAAACTTTTGTTTGGTGTCGGCTATTTTCAAGCAAAAAGGTTCGATTCGGGTTTCGTTCGGCCTTCATTCGGTTATTTGATCTGCTTTTAATATTTTTTACTCTGCTCATTTAGTTCAATTGCTGTGGTGTAACCAATTACACAGATTGGAAACAATTCAATGGCAGCTTGCCTCTTTCTTGCTGTTCCATTCCGCATGGTGTTGTTGGTAGCTTCAATTGCTCTTCTGAGAATGAGAATCCACAGCGTCACTCAAATGGTTGCCTAAGTGGATTTGCGGAATTCATTGAAGCTCATGCTATTAGCTTGGGCGCATGCGGCATTGTACTTGCTATCTTACAGGTTAGTAAATCTAAATGATAATTTTTTTTGTTATTTTATAAAATATTTTATTAAAATTAATTTTCTATTTACTCAGTTCTTCGGCGTTCTCTTTGCTTGCTACGTAGCGCGTGAAATACGAATTCGCAATGGCATAAGCGGCTTTTTTGGATAAATGACCGAACACCTAAAAGTTTATGTCCTTCCTAAAATAGTGTCGTTTTTTTCACTTACATACTTACTAATTTTCTAAATTTTACTTATGTACATTTTCCGCCATATTTAAATGTTTTACATTTACATATGACATTGTATTTCGTATTAATAAAGAAATTATACTGAAAAGGAAACTCCCACCATCACGAGAACCTTTTCAAAAGTGTTAAAAATAAGACTACATGTTTTGCTTTTACAATATTTCGTTCCATCTTCATTACTGAGTGTAATGGTAAGGAAATATTAGAATTTTAGCGAGTACAGAAAAGTATTGCCTCGAATCAGCATCAGTAGAATCACGAACCCACATTCATATAGTTACCACTACGCATGCTCCCACTGTAACAACGGTCAGCAAGCGAACGAAAATGCACAGACGAAATACAGCTAATGACTTGCAAGCATTTCATTCACGCGACAAACGCCTAACCACATGTACGCAAACTTCTCAATTTGTTTATAATGACTTCTACTTAAATATAAGCAATTGGTGCTTTCTAGGAAATCGAAAGCGCGGCCTACGATATGGTAAGTCTTTACCGCAAACATTTTTTGCGAACAGATATAATTCCTTTATCTTGCACAGGCCTCCTCTTTTGATGAGTGTAATTTTGAAACTATCTCCGGATTATATTGAGATTTTCTGCAATTTCAAGGGACCGTTTCAGGATAGTATACAGGATGTTTATTAAGTGACTTTGCTTCATTCCAAAGAGGAGATAGATGAAGTTGGGCACTGTTCTTTTTAAAACATCACAGCTTTTATTATATCCGACCTAAACAAATAAAGTTGTTGTGAGTCAGAACAAGCAACTTTAGAAAAGTTGACAACCCACAACCAATTTTATATATAAAATTTTAGCATGTTGTTGTTGATGTAGCAGTGCTTCGCCTCATTCAATACGCGCTACCGATCACAAATTGTCATCAATATCCTCTAACGAAAGTGCAAGCAAACTTGCGGTTTTAACAGTGATGGACCATAGTGAGGGGGTGTTAGAGGTGTTGGTTAGAGAGATGGTTTATGTCACGTGGGGACACATTGCAAGCAGGGCATACATCTTGTATGTCGGGGTTGATTCTGGTAAGAGTTTAACCTGTTACAGTACCCAGATCGAAGTTGACCTAGAGTGACGCGCATTTCCTTAAAGATAGTGCGTTCCTCTTTGAACTCCTTCGAAACGGCTCGCCCAATTCTCATGAAATTTTGTAGGAACATTAAGTAGGTTTGTGAAACGGATTTTATCTGTTTTTAATACCCTGTATTGGTAAGAATGGTAAAAAGAACTAGAGAGAAGAAAAACGAAGGAAAAAGAAAGAGACTGAGAAAGAGAAACGAGTAAGACAAAGATAATGATATAGGAATATATGGAGCGGGGGAGGCAGAAGGAGATGAGAGGGAGCTAGAGAGCAAAGAAGGGATAGAAAAGACGGAGAAGGAGAAAGAGACGCAGAGAGAGGAGTGAAAAAAAGAAAAGGGGCAGAGAGAGTGAGGGAGAGGAAGAGGTAAAAATTTATTTAAAGTTATGAATCCAGACGAAAGTTAGACCAGAAGAACATCTGTCGAGTCTGCTAGGTTATGAATAAATATATACCCTACGAAAGTTAGACCAGAAGAACATCTGTCGAGTCTGCTAGGTTATGAATAAATATATACCCTACGAAGTAAATACGAGAGTGATAATTAACGATCGCAACAACCTATACATACTTACACACGTCATGTAATTGAAAATAAATGTAAGTTAAGATTACAAATATTAATGCAAAATAATTAAATATTCAGGTAAGCTCAGCAGTTTAAATCGTAGAGCATTGGTATATACTTTTAAACATACATATATAAATAAATAGAGCACGGGAAGTGTAAGTGTTAAAACTGACGCAGTTTATAAAACGGTTCAAGACTTTGTCTTTACAGTCTCTAACTGATTTTACACATATACATATATACATACGTTTTTACACTCACTTATGATATACATACATATAGTAAAGTTTACTTTTATAAAGATTTATATAATATATTTTTACATACGCATACGCCAATTTGGTAGCTTACACTGGTCGAAACTACTTAAACTCCCATCCTAAATCGATATCAAACAACCGCAACAACAGCATTTTAAAGGGAGAAGGAAGAAATGAGAAAATAAAAGAGAGATATGAAAAAATAGAGTAAGAGAAAGGAGATACCGAGATAGAGATTGAGGCAGAGCATTATGCTTAGAGTGAACGAGATAAAAAATGTAAGGCGCGATAATCTCCGAAGAGATTTTAGGCAGAGCTTCTCTTCCGATTTGCGTTGTGTTCCTTTTTAATTTTTCTTACAAATTGGCGGGACGAGACCTACTTGTTTTATGCCGACTCCGAACGGCATCTGCGAGCTTTTCATGGCAGAAATACACTCGGAGTGCTTGCCAAACACTGCCGAGGAGCGACCCCGCTTGGAAAAAATTTCTTCCAATTGAAAAACCTTATTTCTAAAATTTTTATGTTGCTTTGCTTGGGGTGTGAACCCAGGGCATTCGGTGTGGTAGGCGGAGCACGCTACCATCACACCACCAACTACCACATCATTTACTTAGCATCAGACTAGTGATGTGAGTATCACTTAGTGTCACTAATATTCGTCACAATATGTATGTATGTACATACGTATAGTATATAGTTACATATATTGTGTAATTTTTATTAGGTATTCTAAAATGTTCACATTAACATCATGAGTTGTGAAATCTTATCATATAAAGATGACTATCGCTACCCCGAAAGCTCAAACTGCCCTCGCACACTTACGGTTCGAAATCTTACCCCCCCCCCCCCGCCCCCCCCCCTTTAACTACACACCTCTATGAAACCTACATGCATGTTTTGCAAACGAATTGGAAGTAGAAAAAATCTTATCAAAAAATTCAAACAAACTGATAAGGCGCCAACTGTATGTATATAGGTAACAATAAAAAAATTGAAACAAGTAGAACAAAAATTAAAAAACTTAGCAATAATAATGTACACATACATACGTACTTGCATATATACACACATATATTTAGTAAGGTAATTAAGCTAAGGTAGAGTAAAAACGAAATTGAAAGGTAAGCAAATAAACGTTTTGAAAAGCGAGGGGCGGGCAAGGTAGCGCCCGTGGAAAGCATTGCGCTATACGTCGATGTTTACATATGTACATACATTTGTACATATGAAGTGTGAGTCGTTATACATACTATATTTTACCTTTGCACACATTTATGTATATACATATTTACATATATAACGCTTATAGCCAAAGCTATTGCTCGCTCTACTCATTAAGCTTTTCTAGTTCAGTATTGTAGCGACTTTGAGACGGTGTGGTGGACAAGAAAACAACAAAACGCAATATTGTGTGTTAACTGAAATAAGCAGAGCAACGGTAATGACCACAACAAAAGCTATTGCTTTGGCAACCAACTATTTCAAATTATAAAAACAAAAGTTGTGAAGAAAAAATAAGGAAAGAATAGAAAAGGAATAGTGCAAAAATAAAATCATAACTGAAATGCTATGCTAAAAACTTTAAATTAAGTTCAATTAAAAAGAAAATAAAATGAAGCTAAAATTACTTTTACTCTCTCTTTACAGAGCACTTAATTTGTAAGACACGTCAGCTGTGCTGAGAGAGTGAAAGAACTTTTTTTTTTTCAGAATTAATGTGATAATTAAGAATTTTCAAAATGGCGCGCGATCAATTGACTTCGAGCATGCGTTGTGCAAAATTTATGCTAATCATAGTCAGCTTTATGTTTGCGGTAAGTAAATAAATAAGTTAACAAAAAAACATGAATAATATTTTTTTTTTTTTAATATAAACTTATGAAAAATACAAAAAATAACAGAACACTTTTGTTAAAAACAAATAGAGCTCAAATTTTTTTTGTTTTTTTTTTTTTTTGTTGCTATTTAAAATATTGGAAAAAATACAAAAAAACATAGAGAAAACTTTTGCTATTAACAATTTATGTTCAAAAGCTTTATCAATTTTAGTCTAACAAAGTACTAGTTTTAGATCGCTCTACACTCACATTAATTTTTGAAAATTTTTTTCTAAAGGGTGTTTTAAATTTTGTGCCTCATAAAAAATCCGTGCGTTTTGTATGTAAGAAAATATAAAACACACTTTGAAAAACAATTTAGAAAATCAATACTAATTTTGAGAGACCTGTGATTTGCTAGACTAAAATTTATTGTGCTACAAAACTGCATATTCAAGAAAAAAAACTCAGCAAACCTAAATAAAAAATTCGTAATTTTCGTAATATTTTCTCGAATTCTAAAATTTTTCAAAAACGTTTTTGAGATTGGTTTGCATAGTTTCAGCCATGATATAAATATTATAAGGTGAAACCGATGAGAGCCGAAATGACGTTTAAAAAAATTTTAAAATTTTCACTGCTCTCACATTTTTATTTTTATACTCAGTTGAGCAGAGCTCACATTATATTAACTTTGATTGGATAACGGTTGGTTGTACAGGTATAAAGGAATCGAGACAGATATAGACTTTCATATATCAAAATCATCAGTATCGAAAAAAAATGTGATTGAGCCATGTCGGTCCGTCCGTCCGTCTGTCCGTTAACAGGATAACTTGAGTAAATTTTGAGGTATCTTATGAAATTTGGTATGTAGGTTCCTGGGCACTCATCTCAGATGGCTATTTAAAATGAACGAAATCGGACTATAACCACGCCTACTTTTTCCATATCGAAAATTTCGAAAAACCGAAAAAATTCGATAATTCATTGCCAAAGACGTATAAAGCGATTAAACTTGGTAGGGGGTTGACCTTATGACGCAGAATAGAAAATTAGCAAAATTTTGGACAACGGGCGTGGCACCGCCCACTTTTAAAACAAGGTAATTTAAAAGTTTTGCAATCTGTAACTTGGCAGTCGTTCATGATGAAATTTGGCAGGGACGTTACTACTATTACTATATATGTGCTAAATAAAAATTAGCAAAATCGGATGAAGAACACGCCCACTTTTTAAAAAAAATTTGTTTAAAAGTCAAATTTTAACAAAAAATTGAATATCTTTACTGTATATAAGTAAATTATGTCAACATTCAACTCCAGTAATGATATGGTGCAACAAAATACAAAAAAAAAAGAAAATTTCAAAATGGGCGTAACTACACCCTTTTTAATTTAATCCGTCTAGAATACTTTTAATGCCATAAGTCGAACAAAAATTTACCAATCCTTCTGAAATTTGGTAGGGGCATAGATTCTATGACGGTAACTGCTTTCTGTGAAAATGGGGGAAATCGGTTCAAGCCACGCCCAGTTTTTATACACAGTCGACCGTCTGCCCATCCGCTCGGCCGTTAACACGATAACTTGAGCAAAAACCGGCATATCTTTACTAAACTTAGTCCACGTACTTATCTGAACTCACTTTATCTTAGTATAAAAAATGGCTGAAATCCGACTATAACCACGCCCACTTTTTCGATATCGGAAATTACGAAAAATGAAAAAAATACCATAGTTCTATACCAAATACGAAAAAAGGAATGAAACATGGTAATTTGATTGGTTTATTGACGCAAAATATAACTTTAGAAAAAACTTTGTAAAACGGGTGTGACACCTACCATATTAAGTAGAAGAAAATGAAAAATTTTTGCAGGGCGAAATCAAAAGCCCTTGAAATCTTTGCAGGAATACTGTCCGTGGTATTACATATATAAATAAATTAGCGGTACCCGACATATGATGTTCTGGGTCACCCTGGTCCACATTTTGGTCGATATCTCGAAAAGGCGTCCACCTATAGAACTAAGGCCCACTCCCTTTTAAAATACTCATTACCGCCTTTCATTTGATACCCATATCGTACAAGCACATTCTAGAGTCACCCCTGGCCCACCTTTATCGCGATATCTCGAAAAGGCGTCCACCTATAGACCTATGGCCTACTCTCTTTTAAAATTCTCACTAACACCTTTCATTTGATACCCATATTATCATACAAACACTTTCTAGAGTCACCCCTGGTCCACCTTTATGGAGATATCTCGAAAAGGCGTCCACCTATAGAACTAAGGCCTTTCATTTGATTCCCATATCGTATACCATATGGTCCACCTTTATTGCGATATCTCGAAAAGGCGTCCACCTATAGAACTATGACCCACTCCCTTTTAAAATAGTCTTTAATACCTTCCATTTGATACCCATGTCATACAAACACATTCCAGGGTTACCCTAGGTTTATTTTCCTACATGGTGATTTTCCCTTATTTTGTCTCCAAAGCTCTCAGCTGAGTATGTAATGTTCGGTTACACCCGAACTTAGCCTTCCTTACTTGTTTTATTTTGGTTTTGTTTTCAAAACAAAAATATGTATAACAAACTGTAATATATTTGGTAATCCTATACGACAGCATGACACTCATAATACACGTCCAAAAATATCAAGAGGGGTGTCAAAAGACGCGTTTTGGATCCAGGATCGCGAATCCGAAAGCGGAGGTAAAAAATTTTGGGTCTGTCAAGAAATATTTGCAAAAGAAATTTTGAAAATTTTCATGTGGTTGTTGTAATTTTGATGATTTTCTGGTATCCACAAAAAAAATTGTGAACGTAAGTGTTTTGCGCTGATATAGTTTTGGTATCCAAACCGTTGTTGGACCCACCCAAGGTAATTTTTTATAAGCGCGGCCAAAGGCCGCCAATGCAGAAAGGTGTTCTGGGCAAAAATACTATGGATCTCACTGTCGGTTTCGGAGCACTCCGGGGTAATTTTTCGGTTTTTCGATAATATCTTTTGAACGATCTAAAAATTTTTATTTTCCGCCTTCGGATTATTGTTGTCGAGGTCAATACGAGTCCTTTGACACCTCTCTCGGTATTTTTGGAGGCGTATTACCAGTGGCATGCATTCGTATAGAATCACCATATATTTTTGCCTTCTAACATTAATATTACGATATTTTATCGAAAACCGAATTTTTTATTGGTGGAAATAAAGTTTTTTTGGTGGGAAAGAAATGTCAACGGTCAACCGCATTCCAGAATTTTCAATTCAAGAATTGTATTGTGGTTGCCCGCAAAAAGAATAATCAGGCCACGATCCTCTTCTGAGTAATTTTCCTCAACAAATTGCTTAGAAATTTATCTACGTCTGCGCGACGAGAAGAAAAACCCGACTTACCGCCAAGGTGTACGGAAGAGATACATATCTACTAATAACAACAATTTGGTGTGATATATCTGAGGAGATTAAGGTTTAGATTTCCATCCAATTCGTACGTACGTAGCCTACGTATCGTGCATTCGTTTTTCTACGAACTGGCTCACCTAAATACATGTTTTGTGCCGACCCAAAAATGTGTCTGCTAAGGCGGACGAACTATTGGTGCCAAGGTAATGCCGGGGGACAATAAATACCATTTATAAAAATTTTCTTAAATATTTTTGATGGATAGGCCAACACACTAGCTCTACACCACGGCGGCAGACTTTGACCGTTCAGCCGGTCAATTCAGCCTCCATGAACTATCAATTGATCAACCAAAACAAACCAAAGAATACCTCCAAGATCATGTTTTTTCGCAGTAGCTTGGACACTTGAGACTGCTGATCTCTTATAAAGTGAAGTTTCAGCATATTTAAGTGTTAAAGGCGTATCAACCAAGTAAAGAAGGATGAATGAAAAATCAATAGAGGTGGTCTCCAACATTCGTTTTTCTTTCCCTTTGCAAAAATAGCACGCATTGTGGCATCCATTGTATTGGTAACTCATTTTGTTGCCATATACATAAAAACCGATTTCAAAACTTTTCGAAATATTTTTTCACTTATTTCATAAGCATTTTATTTTTTTGGCATTAAAAAAAGTGAAAACTGTCATACCAACAATTTTGTTTGTGTTTTCTTTGGTTTGGCATTTCCACAAAGTTTAAGAGAGTGATTTTAAAATTTTTTTAAAAATCAAAAAACCATTATGGCCGCCAAGAAGAGTAAATGGTTTTACCTGGTAATATTTATAGCATGGTTTCAGCTACCAAGCTCATAAACGTTTTTTCTTAACTTTAAAAATTAAAAAAAATTAAATTGAAGAAATTTGATTAAAAAAAGGTAAATAAAGACATACCTAACATTTTTAAAGCTGTATGAAATTATCGATTTTCATTATCTAAACTTTTTTATTTAATCTATGATAAATGGAAAATGACTCACACACTAGCATTATTGATAAACCTTTTGCAATTATAGGCACATTTACGAATAAGAATACGAGTACGTATGTTCACACACGAACACATGCATAGCTCATAGTACGCACACACCCTGCCGGAAATGACAATTTTTTGAACTTTTTATTATCAACATTTCCTCGTTTTACTATTTTTGATATCTCTTTGGGTTAAGAAGTTATGGGTAATGATGCTTTAACGGCTGTTGATACTTACACGTTAAATACTCAGCCGGGTTCTTCTAATGGAACTAGGGGTGGTTAGGGCGGGATGGCCTAGAAGGTTTATTGTGGTCATATAAATCGTTCCCGACATGGTCGCGCTAGTACCTTAATGTCGCTTTGTTACCGGAACGTATCGGCCCTATATCCGTAAAAGGACAATCAACATCGATAACACTCCCCAAAACCTTCAGGGAGTGCCTTTGTAGATAATATAACAACAACAACGAGTGCTTCTAACTTACAGTTTATTTAACTTCATTCTTTCGACAGTAAGTACTATCAAAAGTGAGCGTATTTATTAATTGATTTTGCCCACTTTTATTAAAAATATTCCTCTTTACAAAGAAAATAAATGAACCGAATTTTTCTTCTTCCAGATATAGTTCTCGAAACATAGAATAATATGTGCTCCAAAAAATGGAGGTGCCAAACATTTTTTATTTATTCATTACTAATTATTATTTTATAGCCTTTTATATTCGTCCACGGGCCGTTTAAACTTTATTATATAAAAGTGGGCGTGGTTCTTTACTGATTTCGTTCGTTTTCTCCAGATTAGCTTTTTGTGATAGTGTTAATCAGTTTATCAAGTTTGCGATGACTACTTAAACCGTTTTTTAGATCTACGACCAATAATATTTGAAAATTGATTTTATCAGAAGTGTTTGAAAGTTTTAAAAGCTTTGGATTAAGGGTTAGTATTTCAACCCATGCTTGAAATTTAGTGGCTTCTTTACTTACTGAATAATAATGTTTTTGGTTCATATATATGTTTTTTCGTCCCCTTTCACTCATATTAAACAATGATGGGTAATGAGTGCTTAGGAACCAACATACCAAATTACAACAAGATATCTCAAAATTTACTCAAGTTATTGTGTTGACAGACGGACGGACGGGAATGGCTAAATGAAATTTCTGAATATTTTTTCAATCTGATCATTTTGATAGATATATATAAGTCTATAATTATCTTGATCATGAAGATAAATTGAATTTATAATCAGATAGGACGTTTTTGGAGTAAACTCTGAGATCCTGATTTTCGGTATATTTTTAATGAACATTAATCATGCTCTAAAAACACAATTTCCCAGTTGTAAATGTATGCATGAAACCGCGATATTTGAGGCATGAATTGGAGCCATGTATGTATGCAAGTTCATTTCTTTTTAAAACACGTAGTTTTTCAGGGATCATGTATGATCTATTACTCCCTTTGTACCACTTCTGTATGCATATAGTTGTATTAATGCCGAGTGCATACACAAGCACTGGAAAAACATGTATACATGCATACGTATGTTTCATACGTACGAAATCACTATCCCTGCATTGATCAATTGCAATTTATTCTACACATGTAATTACAATAACAATAACGTTGATATGATGAGAGATGATGCAACTTGAAACCATCAACTTGGATTATATGGATCATTAACTAAATTGATAAACTGAATAACATACTTAGTGAAACAATTTTCAAATATTAATTTGTAAAATAATTGACAAATGGAACAATTACACGGTGTATATATTTTAAATCAGTTTGTTGCCAACTACGTTATAAATGGGTAAATCTCTGAGCTTGTGTTTTTTTCCGACAGGGTATGTACCTACATATTCAATAAGGCTTGTTGATTTATTGATATCAATTTGTAGAGCACCTTGTAGTGTAATTACGTACATTCAAAACGTTTACTCACAATTATATAGTACACATCGTCGGCTTAGAGTACAAACCTCCTAAGTACCATTTTTTCCAAATATGACTTTTTGATGCAGTTCGATAGAGCAGGATCTAATGCATCAACCAGGCATAATAGTAACATTAAATTTTGGCCACACACAAAGTAAATAAACTCTATAATGAGTGACCTTCGAATGCTTTCATTGAAAAATTCAAACAATTTTTTGCCAGCCATGTACAAATTGCTTATGTCGGTTAGCAGATTTGCACTCTAAGCCGACGATATGTATCACACATACATTAACGTGGGCGACATAATATTAACGGAAAAGTTATAGCGGCTTATAAAAGAGTCGAAAATATCTTAAGAATATTTTCTACTTTTCGAGAATGGAGGTCTCTGAGAAGTAACGGGGGAAGCAATCCTTCTATCTGATTTTTTCAACACAATTGAATTTCCTCTGCTACCACAGAAGCGTTCGCTTTCTTCACATAGTATTTCTTAGCCAACTTAGGCACTGAATTTCATTTTGTTTACCACCTATTGGTTATTTTTGAGCTGAGGTCTTAATACATTGTCCTCCAATGGGACATTGAGTTCATTATACTCTGCTGCATCTTTCAACAATGAGGTGAATATTTTGTTCTTTAACTCAATAAAATATACGAGATATATTCCTATCTTCCAACCGACATATTAAGCGCTTGCACTCTCATTTTTTCTATAAGATAAGGATGCTGACGCAATGACTCTTTAGGCTCCGTATAGCCTTCAACCATTTCATTTTCGCTCCGGCTGGCTCCCAACAACAACCAAATTGAGTTTGGAAAAATAAAATGTAAAACGAGCACAGCGTGCATTGAAATTCAAAGGAAATTCAAACTTTGAATTGCGTTGGTGCCGCAACTCTCTCTTGAACTACAGTACCTCTCTCTTACACAATACCTTGCGCCGCTTTTATAATACATGGCCCGATAGACAGCGCTCTTGAATTTGAAAGCAGTGCTATATGGCTCATCGACAAGCTGTGTATTCTCACTCACTGATATGCTATTTTATCGAGATCGTTCTTTCCATAATTGCCCTCAGAGAGCAGGTGAAAGAGCAGATTGGAAATTGTATTAGCTCTCTGTGGAAAGTACGTTTTTCACCGTAACTAAGCATTTTCCACCAGATTGATAGTCTCATTCGTTATCTTGAACTCCATTTTATGCTTTAACTATGCGCTACAGATGATCACATTAAGAGACCTGGTCGGTTTGGAGATGACAAAATGCGTCTCAATTTCCCACCGTGGCTTTAAAGTCACCAAGAATGATTTTAATCTGGTTGCGGGAAACAGGGCGCGCATGTCTTTGAGAAGCGGATCGTGCCGAAAAGCGTAAAGCTCTTCTCAGCGCAGTTCATTTCGCAACACGCGACTTTCTTTTTCTAGTTGCTAACATTTGTATCCCTTTTCCTGTGCATTGGCTTTTCTTGTACAGTGTAGGTGTATGCTTTTACATGCCAACTACATTGGCTTAAATCATAGTTCATGAAAGCTATAAAGCGAGTTCTTAATCGAGGTTTGATGTATTTATTTTTTACAGCTCGAGCCGCTTGCTGAAAATTATAAATCCACTTGCAGCGGAACCTCTTCGAGAACAGATACCAGTAAATTCCGTGAAACCTTCACTCGAGTACAGCGAAATGGCCTCAGTGGGACTCTTTCTCTTTCAAAAATTACTCAAAGCACCATATTGGTTGGTTATCGTCCCTTGCCCTAAAACTGCTCACGTTGCTAGATTAGGCTTAGAATATACCCGCGGTAGGTATGCCTATCGTAGGAGGCGAATAAAATACCAAAATGATTCAAGGGGTTGTGTAACGCAACCCTCTCAAGGGGTTGCCAGCGCAATATAAAGCTTCTCCAACCCAATTGCCAACCTCACCTACCCGTGGCGAATCCTGTTTCATTAACAGCCGAGGCACTGGCGACCCCGAACTCCTGGTGGATCTAGGGAATTGGAGGGCGGGATGGCCTAGAAAAGTTCATGTGGTCATACCCAATCGTTCCCGAGATGGTCGGGCTAGTAACTTTATGGTGCTTGTTACCGGAACGTACCGGATCTGCATCCCGCAAAGGACCATCAACATCGATAACACTCTCCAAGGACTTCGGGGAGTGTCCTTATCGCTACAACAACAACAGCGTTGATTGGAGTGAACGTTTGGAATGCACATTCTATTGAGGATTCGGCATCACAGCGCAAATAAAATTGCTTGGCAAGATTAGCAACAACACAGCATTACACTCCAAAGATTAGGTATTAGACCTAAAGATTCTGCCCCGTTTGCTTTAAATATTTCTTGATTTTTGGACGATATGAAGTTTTGTGAAGTTTAAATAAAGTGAGCGCCAGATAAAAATAGAGAATGATTAGAAAAATGTCCTCCAGCGAGTTAAAGGGCTTAGAAATTTCCCGCGGTAGGCATACCCGTCGCAGATAGCTTAAGTTGAAAACTTGTTGAATAATTGCAAGGTTCTCTAGATCATGCGAACCTCCACTTAATACAGTAAGCACTGGGTTGATACTCCGCGCATATGTACCTATGGTCCCGAAAACATTGCCCAGTAAATCCACTTTAGAGTCCAACGTGATACAATTGTATATCGTGCGGAGCTGTAGAGCCTCGCTGGTTTCTATAAGTCATCTCAATGTCTTCATCTGCTGGGTCCCTGGGCACAGCGGTATTGAAGGAAATTGAATGGAATGGTGAATACCAACAAGCGCCCTCTGCAGATCTACCACCTTCTCTGCTTGAAAGAAAAAGGCTCAGATTTTTGGGCTCACGGTTCTTCGACAGCCTGGCAGAGGTTGGGAAGGTGAACTTCTCGCTTCTTCTTGGGTTCATCAAGGAAAGCAAGTGGTTCGTTGAGGACCACTAAAAGGTAATGGGGTTAAACGAATGTACCGCCACCCTGCACTTACTGAGGGCTCTCACAATGGACAAAAATGTCTCCGAGTGGAAGTGTGGGTAATACCCACGCACGCCATCTTCACCTATCCTAACCTAACTCCGTTTCTTTTTGCGCAAGTTGCAAAATCTGAAGTTGTAAGAAAAAGTATAGTAACTACATACATCATCTCTAAAAATAACCAACGGATTATGTACCAGATCGCGCCCAACCGACGATAGGGGCGCGTCAGCATAACGCACTTAAAAAGGCACCAATTGACCCAATTTTATGAGAGACCCACTTAAAAAAATGAGTTTAATTCAATCCCAATTGCATGGTTTAATGCTCCATGCTAGGGACATGGGAAACGGGATCGAATTTTTCAAATTCCGAAGTCGAGCCGGGGTAGGGGTTTTACACAAAAGCTTTTTATTACTAAGCGTAGTTTTTAAGTGTAAACATTTATGTAATTTACCTTGCTATTTCACATTACTCTCTCCCATAGCTTACTGCAATGCTGCTCATTATGGTCGGCTCCACAATTCAAGCAATCTTCGGCGATTTCCATCAATTCATAGATGGTCACTTTGACTCTCCGCCAACGCTACTTGTTGCGATTGGTTTTATTTTGTTAATCGTGGCAACATTGGGTGCATATGGAGCGATTAAGGAGAGTGTAATGCTAATAAATTTGGTAAGTTGAACTAAATAACTACACTCCCACTCGATACAGAACTTTGGGTAGCTAAGAAAAGAATCACCGGTCTCTGGGTAAAACCAGCTTTCCCCACAAGCTCTGCCGACTTAGATACTTTTTAATACATAAACTTATTTCTGCTTTCCTTAACAGTACGGTGTCAGCTTATTCGTGGTTTTCATACTCGAAGTTGCCGCTGCAATTGCTGCTTTCATAATGCAAACGCAAGTGACCAGCATGTTGATACGCACAATGAATGAATCGATAATGACGTATGATGATAATGACTACGTGCAGACTGGCGTGGACTTTATGCAAGGCACTGTAAGCTTAAATATTACGCATTTTTTTTAAATATTTATTATAAATTTTCTAAAAACTTACAGCTCGGTTGCTGCGGCGTATATGGACCCGTCGACTGGAAGATTCGCAATTCGACAAACGAAGAAAAAATCTCCTTACCAGCATCATGCTGTGAGGAATTCCCCATGGATGCTTCTGATTCATGTGAAACACTCTATGATGGCGGCTGCTTGCCACGCATGAACTTTATTATTTCGCAGAGCACAATGTTGATTGCTATGGGCGCCACAACTGTGGCATTTGTGCAGGTAGGTGAATGGGAAGGTATTTTTGGGTAAGAAGGTTACTCTGTATGAGGATGGAGCCCAGTTTTATGTTATATATGAAGTTAGGAAGAACCCCGACTTCCGCGGTATCTCTAACTTAAAATCCGAGGACTCCAGCAGCCTGACCACAAGGTGTATGGAATGTCGTATATGTTATGGCGCAGCGATTCTCAAATTTGTATTGTTAGTATTACGCTTTACTGAACAAAAACATTGTATTGATGTACTGAAACCGAAAACAAGTCCAGTCCAGTAGGTGACGGAGCAGTTGAGGCAAATGATCAATTGGCCAACAAGTGAGACGAGGCAAGAAGAAGCGGGTTGTCGGTAGTTTACCAGCGAAAAGCTGTCATCCATGGGGCGACGCAGTGCATACGAGAAGTACAGCAGGGAGGGATAAAATCGGCAGACATATTGGAGAAGTTGACAGATTGCCGAGATTAGTGCTTATCTATCAGCAGTGGCTGCTCTTCCAGGTGTAAATACGGTGTTCGGCCGGGTGGTCTTTTACAAAAAACTATGAAGATTCAAGTTAGTGCAGGCTCATTTTTTAGACACCACAACCTTCATAACAGCACGATATATTTAATATGAAAGGGCATCTTAAACGCACAGCATTAGCTCTTGGATCACACATTAGTCTGCGGTGGGAGACAGAGCTGAGGAGCCAAAGTGACCCCTCTTCGATCTTACTTAACTAGCCGACGAGCGGTTACAAAGTGATCGAACGCGAAGCCAGGTAGTCATTACGTGGGACTCGCGCTCGACTACACTACTGTTCAATTACACTGCGCTATCTGTTATGCCAAACTATTTACGACTGTGCCGCTGTTAAGCCTACAGCTTAGCTTCTACTTAACTTCCTCGTGTTCACAGAATATCCTTCTTTTTCTTCTTCCTATAGCGATAAGGATACTCCGCCGAAGGTTCGTACTAGCTCCACCATCTTTGGAATAATAATTTGATATACCCACGTTCAACCTTAGAGGTTATTTGATTTACGCGGAAAATTCAGAGTCGACATAGCTTCGCTAGCCAAGATTTGCCACGGTTAGGTGATGTTGGCCATTGGGTTGAAGAAGCTATAAGCTGCGCTGGCAACCCCTGCAAAGGGTCGCTCTTCACAACCCACTGAATCCCTCGCATATCAACCTCCTGCATTTCTGTTGAGCTCAAGACCTATCACATCACTATCTGGTATCCCAGAAAACCCTCGGCTGCACTACTGTCAAGCTCAAAGCCTAAGTTTTTACTTCCCTAACCGGAAGTTCCATACTATGTACGCCGGAACCTTTGTTTAGTTTGATACCTTAAATTCTATACGCTATCCGGATGAAAAAAACTTGATAACATCCCATCAAAAGTATCTTTCATCACTGTCTTTAAGTAAAAAAGGCTTCCGAGATCTAACACATTTTTTGCTTCTTCAAGGATCTATAAAAATATCAATCCCCCGTCTCTCCACCGAACTTCACATCTGGAATCAGTCATTTGTGAACAAGTTCACCAAACCAATGCCTCAGATGATCTCCTCACGCCATTGCTCCCTGAAGGTACGAAAAGAGCCAGATGGGCTGTTCACAATGAACTTCTGTAGCACAGTCGCAATCCAGCACCGCACTATTGATTTTGCAATAAATGCATTTCCAGGAGGACAAAATTTCTGAGTTTCGGAGTTTGGTTTAGATGCAATATTAAAATATTGCCTCCAAGAAGAGTCTAATAAAGCTTAAGAGAAAGTGTCCCTCTCTATAACCTCACTTTTTTATCTATTATTTTCTTTTCTTCCTTTGCAGATACTTGGTGTCCTCTGCGCCTTCATGTTGGCTAAAACTTTGCGTCGCAACAAATCTATACGCGAAGCGCGCCGTTGGCAACTACAACAAAGTTTGGGTGTATTAATCTCGGGTGGCAAAGTGGCTGCACCAACCAATTCAGCAGTTAACGGTTATACACAATTGGAGCGTGCAGAACAATATGCGGAAAAGGATCCCGTTACGTATACGCCAAGTAGTCCCAGCGTAAATTGATTTGAATACAAAAATTGAATATAAATAAAGAATGGCGAGAAAATGCCTTGTTATCTAAACGCATATATTGTAAGAGAACTAACACTAAAGTGCCTAACTAAAAACTTGTCGCTTTATTTTATTTTTTCCTCAGTTTGTGTCCCTTTTCAAACGTTTCATGGCAGAAGCGAAATAAAATAATAATTAAGCTTTATGTAGTACTTACATAGAAAAATTATGCCTAAAGCTGCATATACATACATACTTACATACATTAATATATGTACATATATATCGATAGCTTGGAGTGAAAAGTTCTTAAGTGCAATTTACATAAAAAATTTGGAATTGATTTCGTTCGTTTAAAAAATTCAATTACAGAAAGTTACTTTAATCTCCTTTTTAATGTACTTAAAAAATTCTCACTCTAAGATAGAGATATACAAATTTTTTTTACTAGTATTCACTAGATTTAGCAGCTTAAGCAAATATTAATTTTATTATGTAAATGGACATAACTGTATTAGAAACTAAATTGTGTCAAGCCAAATAAAGTTTTGCTCAAATGTAAAAAAACCTATTGACTCTTTAAAGTTCCCTATCTAGTATGATACTTTTTTAATATCATGTTATGTTTTCTCGTGCTCATTTTATGTTCAAATATAGTATGCTATGTTGTTGTTGTTGTTGTACAGTGCTTCGCCCCACCTAACAGACGCGACCGATCACAAACTGTCATCAATATCCTCTAACGGGAGTCCAAGGAAACTTGCTGTTTCAACAGGGGTGGACCATAAGGAAAGGGGTGTTAGAGGCGTTGGTTCCACATTACAATTAAAGAGATGGTTGGTGTCATGTGGGGACACATTGCAAGCGGGGCATACATTTTGTATGTCGGGGTTGATTCTGGATAGTTAAGAGTTTAACCTGTTACAGTATCCAGAACGAAGTTGAGCCAGAGTGACACGCGTTTCCCTGGGGAGTATGCGTTCCTCTTCCGCAAGTTTTGGATACTTTACTTTGAGTACTGGATTCACCGGGCAATTCCCGGCATAAAGGTCCGACGCCTGTTTGTGGAGTTCACCAAGGACCTGCTTGTGTTTTTTCGCTTCATACGGCTGGTTTCTCAAGTGCCGTATTTCCTCAAAATGCTTACGGAGATGACTCCTTAAGCCCCTAGGGGGTGCTGGCTCGTCAATCAGATGTCTGTTGGGATGCCCAGGTTTCTGGGTATTCAACAGGAACTGTTTGGTCAGCATCTCGTTTCTTTCCCTGATGGGGAGTATTCTCGCCTCATTATGTAGATGGTGTTCTGGGGACATAAGAAGACAGCCCGTGGCAATTCTGAGAGCAGTATTTTGGCAGGCCTGCAGCTTCTTCCAGTGGGTAATTTTTAGGCTTGGCGACCATATGGGTGACGCGTAGCACGTAATCGGCTGGCTAATTGCTTTGTATGTAGTCATGAGCGTTTCTTTATCTTTTCCCCAGGTACTGCCAGCAAGGGATTTGAGGATTTTGTTACGGCTCTGAATTCTCGGTACAATTGCGGCTGTGTGCTCACCAAAATGTAGATCCTGATCAAACGTCACACCCAAGATTTTGGGGTGTAGGACAGTCGGTAGCGTAGAGCAATCGACGTAGATGATCAAAATGTATGCTATGTTATGTTATGCTATGTTAAGTTATGTTATGTAATGTTATGTTATTTAAGTATTGTCGTTTTTCTTTTAAGTAATATTGTTTTTAATTTATGTTTTGTTATGTAATGTTATTTAGAGTTCATGTTGTCATGCTCTTTTATTTTATGTTATGTTCAAGTTAAGTTGTGCGTGTTTGTTTATGTTTGCTCGCTGACTTTCTTGGAAGTATGAAGTGCTTTAGTTATGCTATGTTATGTTTTGTTATGCTGCGGCATATAATGTTGTTATATTATGATACGTTATTTTATGTTGTACGTAATGTTGCGTTATGTTATGTTTTACTGTGTTGTTGTTGTTGTTGTTGTTGTTGTAGCGATAAGATTACTCCCCGAAGGCTTTGGGGAGTGTTATCGCATTAAGGTGCTAGCCCGACTATCTCGGGAACGATTTATGTGGCCACATTAAACCTTCAGGCCATCCCTTCCTCCCCACCCCAAGTTCCATGAGGAGCTTGGGGTCGCCAGAGCCTCGTCTGTTAGTGAAACAGGATTCGTCGCGGATAGGTGAGGTTGACAATTGGGTTTGGAGAAGCTATATATTGCGTTAGAAACTTGAAGGGTTGCGCTACACAACCGCTTGAATCTGGTATTTTAGTCGCCTCTTACGACAGGCATACCTACCGCGGGTGTATTCTGACCCCCTAACCCGCTGGGGGCATGTTTTACTGTGTAATGTTATATTACGCTGCATTTGATTATATGGTTTGGTAGCTTGCGGTAATTTATCTTGCATGGATGTTATGTTATGCTCTGTTTTTTTTTTAATTATGTCAAGCTTTGTTATATTATGTTATGCTATTTTATTTTATATTATCTTGATGTAAGTTTTTTTATCTGATGTTGTACTATGTTAAGTTACGTTAAGTGTATTTATGTTTTTTTGTTTAAATTTCGTGGAAGGAAGACATGCTTTAGTTATGTTATGTTATTTTTATATACTATGTTATGTTATGCTATGTTATATTATGTTATGTTACTTAATGTTATGTTACGCGGTATTTCATTATGTGGTTTGGTAGTCTGTGGTATTTTGTGTTGCATGGTATGTTTGTTATTTTATGATGTGCTATATTATTAACAATGTTTTATTATGCTGTGTTATGTTGTGCAGTGATTTGCTTTATTGTGCTATGTTATGTTGTGTTAAGACATGATATATTATGCTTTATTTGTCTAGGTTGGTAGAGCAATTTGGCGTATTTTATGTTTTTTTATACGGTGGTGAGGTAGTAGGTAGCGTTCTCCACCACACCGAAGAATCTGGGTTAAAGTGTCGGGCAAAACAACACCAATCAACGTATTTCTGTCATAAAAGTCTTCTCAGTGAAAAGTCATCTGCCTTGCAGATGAAGGTCAGAGTCGCCATAAAACGTGGAGGTCACGTCCCCCCAATTTGTAGGAAAAAATAAAAAGGTTCACGACGCATATTGGAAGAAAGCTCCGGCCAAATCTCTCGGAGGTACATCGTGCCCTATACTTATTTGATTTATACCAAACGATATGTTATGCCTATTTATCTTATGTAGAGTAGTTTTCGTCCTTTTATGTCTAGTTTCACAGAAGAAGAATACGCTGTATACGCTTAGGGAATTCTGGTTTGCATAACAAACTAGTTTCATCAATCCCGCTACCAAATTTCAGTTGCCACCCCTTGAGAAGGAGCGTTTCATATTTTGTTGCTTTATCCCACCCTTTGTTCTAAGTTGAACGACAAGTTTTCTCAATAGTAGAGACTTCTACCATCGAGCACATTTTAGTTAAACAAAGAGATTAAAATCAGAACCAATTTTTTCTTTTATTTTTAAGCAAGTTTCTACACCCATTACAAGTTATTGAGCTCCTGAAGATACGCTTGCAAAGTCTTCAATTGTTCTTTTATCGCTTGTGTTGCGGTACCGCCTGGCACATCATACTTTTCCACATTCGCGGCGTAATCCACCACTTCAACGATATCCACATCGAAATGTTTGCAAATCTTTTGTAAATCTTCCAATGAAATTTCATTGAGTTCACGTCCCAAATTTTCCGCATAAGCGACCACTTCGCCTATGTAGTGATGGGCTTGTCGAAATGGCACACCTTTACGCACCAAATAGTAGGCCTGCAAGTGGAGTTAAATTAATCTAAGTTTCCCTTAAACAACTGCTTCTGATTATTTTCGAGAGAAAGTAACTAACCCAGTCTGTGGCTAACATATCCGGACTAAGTGCCATTTCCATACTTTCCCGATTTAGTTCCATAGTTTTTATGACGCCCTCAACTACAGTTAGGGCATCTTGTAGACGATCGAAAGCATCGAAGGCAAATTGTTTATCAAATTGTAGGTCTTTATTATAGGTTGATGGTGTACCTTTGATGGTCATCATGATGCCTGGAATAGAGTTAGAGAGGAAGCAAGAAAAGTTGGAAACCTTATAAGAGAGGATCATTTTGGTGCATATGCGTTAGGCTGTGCTTAAAAGCTTACTTACCACTCAACGAAGAACAAATGCTTCCCGATATTCCACGCACCAGCTCTAAACTATCCGGATTACGCTTCTGCGGCATCAAGCTACTGCCCGTTGAAAAAGCATCAGCTATCTTTATGAAATCAAACTCTTTGGTCGCATAGATTATTAAATCCTCAGCAAGACGTGAGAGATGTAGACTAGCCAGTGAACAGCAGTAAATGAAGTCGACTTTAAGAAAGGCAATACAAAAAAGATTACATAATAAATGAGGGCACTTGATTGAGGGTTCAATTCGACACTAAGGAATTTAATCAATTGCTATCCAGAAACGGGAAGAAATCCTCGAAGGGCTCAACTTAAAAGGGTGGCCGTAAATAGGAGAGTGCGGAGTAAAAATTTGGACCACAGGTTTTAACTTCAAGAAAAAGGTATATAAAACGAAACCTAATATATGGACTTCAAACTGTATAAAAGGGGCCAAACACGATTCTAATACGGTTTGCCTAACTTGCACACATCGTAGCCTTACACCTATTTCCTGGTGGAGCAAAGATGTACATCCGATGAAGTTGACTCTGAGAAATCTTATCGATCTCTAAAACATTACTTAGGACAGTCTACTTTGAGGGGACATACCAGAAACAACAATCCACTTTACTTTCATGGACACCGAGGCAGCTGTCATAACAGCACAAAGCTACAAGCTGGTGCTGCTTAAGCTAACCAGGTCATGTGCGTTCTGAAATCGATGGCTGATCACGGTCTTCAGCTGACAACAGCAACAATTGAGAGCGTCACCTCTACGAAGAAAATAAAAACAGGCACTTCAACGAAACATCTGGGGGTGAAGCTAGACAGTAAGCTCACCGTCATCACCTGCGAAATCGTTGCGCATACAATAGCGAATCTTAGCAGATTAATGGCAAATGACTTTCCAAAACCATTAACAGGAAGCTGCTAGCATCAGCCTCGGATTCTATAGTCTAATACGCTGCAGAAATCTGGGCGGATGCAAGAAAACACGGGCAGCACGGTACTAAGCAGGGGGCGCTGCGAATAGCTTCGGCTTGCCACACGGTATGGAAAAGCTGTCCTAGTCGTTGCGGGAACCATACCGACATATCTTCTCGCTGAGGAATGTTATTCAATCAAAACAACAGCGGATCGGAGGCGAGTAGATATGTTGTTACCATATAGGCAAGAGAAGAATTGATTCGACGCTGGCAACAACAATGGAGCAACAGCACCGTCGGAAAGTGGATGAGGGAGCTTATTCTTGAATTTAACTTATGGTTGAAGCGGCCACACGGAGAGAATTGGTATGGTTGAAAACCCAACTGCCTATACTGCGGAAGTTTAGAAGACGTACGCGTGAAGATTAGCCAATTAACTTACGTAGCGTGGACCTATACCCGAAGTAATGCTAAATGCGCTCCCAGCTAAGGAGAATTGCACGGTAGAGGATTAGGTTTTAGTGATGATCCTTCAGAAAAGGAAGAGTTCTATACGCGGAGAGTCTAGAAAAGGCTAATAAAAGTTTTGAAATATATTAAATAGAAAGGTTAAGTTCCGTTAAGAGTCCTAACGGGTTCTTCAGGAAACAAGGAGTGAGATTCTTACACTTTTTTAAAGTGTCATATCGTGAGTAATCAAAAACTGGTTATTTATTCAATTGCATCTATAACAAGGAGGGAAAATGGAAGAATGCTCTCAGAACCGTTACAGGCTGTCTTCTAATGTGCCCAGAACACCACCTACAAAATTAGACGAGAATACTCCCCATAAGTGAGAGAAATGAATTGCTAAACAAACAGGATCTGTTGAATACCCAAAAACCTGGGCATCCCAACAGACCTCCCAGGGGCTTAAGAAGTCATCTCCACAAGCGTTATGAGGAAATGCCGCACCTGAGAACACAGTCGTACAAAAAAAGAAACAAAAACACAAAGAGGCTCTCAGCGATATCCACAAAAAGGCGTCGAACCTCTTTGCCAGGAAATCCCAGCAAACTCACTTCCTAAATACCCTACCCTACATAAATACCCTGAACTTGCAGAACAGAAAAGCTTTATCCCTAGGGAGACGCGCGTCACTCTAGCTCAAGCTTCGACCAGGATACTGTAGTGATACTCTTACCTCTCCACACAATACACCAACCCTTCCCCCCTCCCCCTGTTGAAACTGAACGTTCCCTTGAACTCCCGTTAGAGAACATTGGTGACAATTTGTGTATGGTCGCGCCTGAATGGGGCAAAGCACTGCTACAGACAGCAACAGCAACAACATGAAAGAAAAATCCATGGCATAACTGCAGAGTTTGTTTGTTCACCAAACGAAATCTCAATTCTTTCACGAGTAGGCATCCGTATAGTCATTGTCTGGCAAGCGCTGGCTTTCTTATCGCAATATAAGCGCCAGCAAACAATTGATAAGGAAAACATCTTCAATGCAGTCTGGGCAAATACACAATTGAAAATATTTTTTAATAAGTTGGGAGAATAAATGAAATCTCTTATCTATCCCCATTTCTAATCGATAAGTCCCCCTTTCTCTTTCTCTCTCTCTCTCTCGCACAGTCTTATTCAAACTCTCCCCTTCCCACTTACCAACAAAATCACGATCACCCACCGCATACATGCTATTCGGCGTCACACCAGCAAACCCCAAACGCTTCGCCAACCATTGCCGATCAACACCCAACGGGTTGCCAGCTAAAGCACCACTACCCAAAGGTAATAAATTCGCACGCTCTTTCAACTCCAACAAACGTTGACAATCAGCTTGCAGTGCAAATGTATGCGACAGCATCCAATGTGAGAATTGTACAGGTTGAGCGCGTTGTAAATGTGTATAGCCCGGCATGAGTGCACCTAAATTATTACTCGCTTGCTCCACAGCAGCCACAATCACAGCGCGTAAGCCGGCAATAGTCTCACGTATACCACGACGTAGCCATAATTTCATATCGGTCACCACTTGATCATTACGACTACGACCCGTATGCAAACGTTTGCCCACATCACCAATCAACTCGATAAGACGGCGTTCATTCACTGTGTGTACATCTTCATCGGTGGGCAGGAATTTAATTGTGCCATCCTGCCACTCACGACGCACCACTTCCAATGCTACACCGATGTCAGTCGCTTCTTTAACAGTAATTAATTCGGCACGTGCCAGTGCTTCAGCGTAAGCGATGCTGCCGTCAATATCTTCTGCATAGAAACGTGAGTCGAGTGGTAGACTGCAATTTAGTTTCGCTAAACATTCGTTTGTTCTGCCTTCAGCATCACCGAAGCGGCCACCCCACAGTTGTTGGGGACTTTGTTGTGCCATCGAAAAGTGAGTTTTAAAAAGTCTAAACTCAGAAGTTTGGTCTTCCGCGTACAAAAATATGTTCCGTGATCTTTCCGTACAACACGCGATCCTTACCGCTTCGATTTTAGATCGCAACTGTTCATGGTATCGCTTGCCGTTCGCTGTCTAGTTGCTATCATTTATCAACGCAAACTCAGAGATATGTAGCTAAGCACTTGTGTTGTCTCCATTTTAAAATCATTAACAAATTATTGTCGTAATTCAGTTTCTTATTAAGTGAGTTTGGTATGTGATGATTTCACGCAGGCAATCAGACTAAAATACTATTAAATTTGTATTTTACGTACTACGAACGAAAATTTGAGGTGGGTACTGCCTGGTGATGAGTATGCTTGTGGGTGTAATCTGCTAACGGTATTTACTTATCACTAACATTATTATAATATTTAATTCACACCTCAAACGATACGAGCTATGTCATACGTAGGGAAGGGGGAGAAAAGTTTTAAACATTGTTGAAACAGCTCGAATTAGTTCTGGTGATAAAGTGCCGAAAGCACAATATTTTATGTCTATATTCTTCAAGCCAAGATTGGTTGGATCAACGGAATTACTTTTGCCCTCAGTCGGCTTGTTGTGGCACAGTCGCATCAATCTTGCACTGTCAACCCAAGTTCCGTAACCGTGCAACGAATGACCCTCATTGCTATCAGCAGCGTCCTCCATAAAATAACACTGGCTTTTAATTCAATGTTAAATATGTATCCGGTTGACATTGTTGCGACTGTGGCCTCATTCCGGGATGTAATAAGGCTGTGAGAAGCGGAATAGTGGACATTTCAGCATTCTTCGCATCTGATATAAACTCGAGGATGCGGTACGGTGAGCAATTTATCGTCCAAGCCATAAGGGAAGGTTATAGGGAGAAAGGATGTCGTGTGAAGTATTCTATGAAGATTCGGTGTCAGGCGGAGTTTAGAGGGCGCGACCACTCCAGCGTCTTTCATGTGGAACTCGCCTCTTCTAAGTATGTGGTAAAAAGTTCAACATCTACTCGGCAGTCATGCGACTAGTAAACCGCTGGGTGCCAAAACCGTGCGGCCAAAATAATATAATGTAGGCTCGGAGTCTTGGTCAGTGTCGAAATAAGTTCTCGGAAAGATTTACGGTCCTGTCATTGATGCCGGCGAAGGTATACCGGCCAAGAAAGTATTTGACACAGGTTGGAAAGCAGGGGAAGGGGAGACCTCCACTTGTAGGAGAGGCTCGTCGAGGAATACTTAAACTCCCTTGGTGGTCTCAATTGGCTACAGCTATCTTGTGACTTGTTACGTGCTTGCTAACGTAACAAGTACGTGGGAACCAGCGCTTTAGGGGGCTTAGAATATAGAATGTAGGTCCCGTCCCACCAATTTGTAGGAAAAACAAGTAAAGGTATCTAAGTTCGGGTGTAACCGAACATTATATACTCAGTTTCATTTCAGATAAATTACTTTTCTACATAACACGAGGCAACGCCCGTTTAAAAAAAAATGTCTCCCCATTTCCTCTTACAATAAAACTTGATAAGTGAAATATCATTGATTCAAAACTACTTTTTGCTAAGTTATAGCTTATTATTCTAGTCTACGATCGGTTTAAACATATTTTATATCTAAGTTGCCGTGATCTTTAACCGATCCTGTCCATTTTTACTAGAAATATTTTCTGCTTTAAGGAAGATATGTGTACACAATTTCATTACGATATGTTAATTTTTCTTCCAGTTATGGTTCCCGAAACATAGAAAATTGCTTAGTCATAAATTTTTTCAAAAATTTTAGTGTTTTCCAATTTGATGTTATAATTCAATTTAGAAAGTAAAATTCTATTGATACAAAGCTCTTTTTCGCTAATATATAACTTATTTTCGTATACGACCCTTTCAAAAATGTTTTATATAAAAGTGGGCGTGGTCTTTAACCGATCTCGTCCATTTTTAAAGGTTTTATTTAGGTTGACTTGACAGGCTGCACGGCCGTTGTGAACGAATTTTGTAATTGAAATTTAAGTAACTTCCCGATAAGCTACAAGCTTGAAACTTGGAATATAGTTCACAACCCTATGACAATGCAATAATAAGAAAAAAATCGCCGCTAGGTGGCGCAAGGATCGAGCTATTCACAAAAATCGTATTTGTAGTCCGATTTGGCTCGTATTTGGAACACATAATACATATAAGAATAGAAAGCGACCTATGAAAAAAATCGCCGCTAGGTGGCGCAAGGATCGAGATATTCACAAAAATCGTATTTGTGGTCCGATTTGGCTCATATTTGAAACGCATAATACATACAAGAATAGAAAGCGACCTATGGAAAAGAATCGCCACTAGGTGGCGCAAGGATCGAAATATTCAAAAAAAAGGACGTCTGGCACTCGGGGACTGCCGCGGTAAAGCTATTGCATATTAGCCGTGTTTTTTAACACGCGTATATCCGTTTACGCTTAAACTTTATATTGACTGCTAAGAGACAAACTATAAATACACCTCTGAAATTGCTGCGCATAAATTTTGTCCTACTAAATTTCAATACGCATTATACTCAGATGTAACTGAAATATGTGTCTTTGTTTCACCCTGTACACTAATTCTATGTATTATATGTGTGTCCACAATTCATCGCAACTGATTCAGCTATATGTTATACCCTATGGCCATCAGAGCGTTGCGTCTCCGCTTTTCGGTACACCCTGTTGCTGTAGCTAGTTGTTTTACCACAGCCGCTAGATGGGTCTCCTAAGCATTATCTAAGCGAAGATAGGCGTTTTTTAACACGCGCAAACGAAATGTATACGCGCGTGTTAAAAAACACGGCTATTATCAACTTATGCAATTATAATATTTATGCAACATTCTGTTTTCTTTGATATTAATTCAAGTTTTGTCTTTGATATTAATTCAAGTTAACCTTTTTAAGCGTGGTGACCGATAAGAAAACAAATTTTTTACTTTTATTGAATAAATGAGAAGTTAATATTTAACTTTCACTTTAACTTTAACTTTATTTTTAACATTAACTTTAACTTTAACATTCACTTTAACTTTAACTTTAACTTAAACTTTGACTTTGACTTTAACTTTAACTTTAACTTTAACTTTAACTTCAACTTTAACTTTAACTTTAACTTTAACTTGAACTTGAACTTTAACTTTAACTTTAACTTTAACTTTAACTTTAACTTTAACTTAAACTTAAACTTTAACTTCAACTTCAACTTTAACTTTAACTTTAACTTTAACTTGAACTTTAACTTTAACTTTGACTTTGACTTTAACTTTAACTTTAAATTTATTTTTAACATTAACTTTAACTTTAACATTCACTTTAACTTTAACTTTAACTTTGACTTTGACTTTAACTTTAACTTTAACTTTAACTTTAACTTTAACTTTAACTTTAACTTCAACTTCAACTTTGACTTTGACTTTAACCTTAACTTTAACTTTAACTTGAACTTGAACTTGAACTTAAACTTTAACTTTAACTTTCACTTTAACTTTAACTTTAAATTTAACTGTAACTTTAACTTTAAATTTAACTTTAACTTTAACCTTAACTTTAACTTTGACTTTAACTTTAACTTTAACCTTAACTTTAACTTTAACTTTAGGTTTAACTTTAACTTTGAATTTAACTTTAACTTTAACTTTAACTTTAACTTCAACTTTAACTTTAACTTCAACTTTAACTTTATTTTTAACATTAACTTTAACTTTGACTTTAACCTTAACCTTAACCTTAACTTTAACTTTAACTTTACCTTTCACTTTAACTTTAACTTTAACTTTCACTTTAACTTTAACTTTCACTTTAACTTTAACTTTAACCTTAACTTTAACTTTAACTTTAACTTTAACTTTGATTTTAACTTTAACTTTAACTTTAACCTTAACTTTAACTTTCACTTTAACTTTAACTTTAACTTTATTTTTAACTTTAACTTTAACTTTCGCTTTAACTTTAACGCTTTAACTTGTATCGCTGGGGTTGCGGTACCGCCTGGCACATCATACTTTTCCACATTCGCGGCGTAATCCACCACTTCAACGATATCCACATCGAAATGTTTGCAAATCTGGGCGTGAGCTTAGCACCTGCTAACAAGCCAACCTAATATAAACGCACGCAAGTCATTTTCTGTCAGAAATGTCTCATGCACATACAACTTGTATGAGAGCAACTCAAATTGAATTTGCTGCGTGAAAACCTAACTCGATTTCCAATTTTTGTTCTGCGTGACATTTAGATTTGACGTTTGCACACATGCTTTACATTGTCGCAACGCATGCTTATTTGGGTTAGGGCAAAAAACGCCGGTTGTTTGCGTGCGCTAAAAAAACGCAGTGCGGTTTTATTAGGTTGGCTTGTAAGCGACCATATATGTATACGATAAGAGATAGCACAATGGCTACTTCGTGAAAATCAACGACAGCTCTTTTAGTTTGATTTCGATGGTCGTACGGTGAGGAAGTGTCGCACGCGCGCTTAAAACAGAGTACCAAAGAGTGCGTGTAACACGTGTTCACCGTTCAAGCATTGAAATCAAACTAAATAAATAATTGATTTTGCTTTCGTGCTCGCTACGCGTTCGTGTTTACTAACACATTCTCAATTTGGTAACCGTGTAAATGTAGTGGTGCCCACCGCAGTTTATGATAGAGATCCAATTTTATGTATTTGGCCTGTTGCTAACACCGAACCTTTACGAGCCTTTTCGAACCTTTTTTGACAAATATCCGTTACTGTTTTTTTTGATTTAGTCGCCAAGCCCGCGATGAAATCTATGCAATAGTTTAAAAATCGTATTTGTAGTCCGAATTGGTCAATATTTCGAAAACATAATACATACATGAATAGAAAGCGACCTATGATGTCCGATTTGGCTCATATTTGGAACACATAATATATATAAGAATAGAAAGCGACCTATGAAAAAATCATCGCTAGGTGGCGCAAGGATCGAGATATTCACAAAAATCGTATTTGGGGTCCGATTTGGCTCATATTTGGAACACATAATACATACAAGAATAGAAAGCGACCTATGAAGAAAATCGCCGCTAGGTGGCGCAAAGATCGAGATATTCAAAAAAAATCGTATTTATGGTCCGATTGGTCCATATGTGGAACACATAATACATACATGAATAGAAAGCGACCTTTGATGCCCGATTTAGCTCATATTTGGAACAAATATTACATACAGTCCGGTAGAAGTGACATCAAAATATTTTGGAGTTGGAGGAGGGACAAGCATACGTGGCGCAGAGTCGAGTAAAGTCTTTGGAAGGATTATGTATTGAGGACTTGGTTGTAACAAATTGTCAGGAATGAGTCCTTGTAATAATGAGTCACTAAATGAACTAAGTGTAATGAGAAATAATAGGCAATTAAGTAAAGACTAAAAACTTGAAAATTAAATAATTTAAAAAAAATTTTAAGTTAAACGGTTTTATTGAAAACAATATTTACATGAAGTAATAATAATACTAAAAGCTAGAAAATAATTAGGTAGGTCCTAGGTGCTAGTCATCACACTCCTCATCAACCTAGTGCGTTGATCAGACAATTAAATAAAAGCGTTGGACGCTTCAAATTTCTATTGATAGTCATATATAAGACCAACTGAACCTTAATCAGGTTATGCTACGCCTCACATTTTTAGAAATTTCACGCGCCCAACGCTTTTAGTTATTGTCTGATCAACGCCCTAGATTGATGAGGAGTGTGATGACTAGCACATAGGACCTACCTAATTTTTTTTTCTACAAAATTTCCTGCTACAGGGAAAATTTGTGTACCCAATTTTATTACGATCCGTTAATTTTTCTTCGAGTTATGGCTCCCGAAACATAGAAAATTGCTTAGTCATAAAAGGGCCGGTTCCACGCCCATTTTTTTAAATTTGAAGTTTTTCCTATTTATTGTTATAAATCCACTTGGGAAATGAAACACCATTGATATAAAACTTTTTTTGCAAAGATATAGCTTATTTTATTCGTCCACGACACTTTTAAAAATCTTTTATATAAAAGTGGGCGTGGTCCTTAACCGATTTCGTTAATTTTTCTTCAAAGCATTCCTTATAGTAAAAGTACCCTCTCTGCCCAATTTTGTTACGATAGGTTTAACGATTTTTGAGTTATGATTAATAATATTTGTAAAATTGATTTTATCACAAGTGGGCGGTGCCACGCCCATTTTAAAATTTTTTTTAAAATTTTTATCAAGACTCTCAATATCAGTCCACATATCAAATTTCAACATTCTAAATGTATTATTTACTAAATAATCAGGTTTTTTGTGTTTTCCAAAATGTTATATATATAAAAAGTGGGCGTGGTTATCATCCGATTTCGCTCATTTTCAATGTCAATCTATTCTGGGTCCAGATAAGCTCGTGTACCAAATTTGGCGAAGATATCTCAATATTTACTGAAGTTATCGTGTTAACGGACGGACGGACGGACATGGCTCAATCAAATTTTTTTTCGATACTGATGATTTTGATATATGGAAGTATATATCTATCTCGACTCTTTTATACCATACAACCAACCGTTATCCAATCAAAGTTAATATACTCTGTGTGTAAAGCACGCTGAGTATAGTTAAAAAAGGACCACGATGCAAATTGCGACCCCCAGCGGGTTAGGGGGTTGGAATATACCCGCGGTAGGTATGCCTGTCGTAAGAGGCGACTAAAATACCAAATAGATTCAGGGGGTTGTGTAGCGCAACCCTTTCAGGTTGCCAGCGCAATATATAGCTTCTCCAAACCCAATTGTCACCCTCACATATTCGTGGCGAATCCTGTTACATTAACAACCGAGGCTCTGGTGACCCCGAACTCCTCATGGATCTAGGGGTGGGAGGACGGTATGGCCTAGAAGGTCGCATATGGTCATAACGAATCGTTCCCGAGATTGTCGGGCTTGGTACCGCAACGTACCGGATCTGCATTCGGCGAAGGACCATCAACATCGATAACACTCCCCAAGACCTTCGGGGATTTTCCTTATCGCTACAACAACAACAACGCAAATTGCGACCTAAAATCTCTTCAGAGGTTTCGCGCTATTGATTGATTTATTTAAGTATGCTTGTCGTAAGAGGCGATTAAATACCCAAATGATTCAAGGGGTTGTGTAGCGCAAACCTTGCAAGGGTTTTCCAGCGCAATATATAGCTTCAAGTTCTTTATGGATGATGGTCAAGCTCTTACCTTAATGGTGCTTGCTACCATAGCGAACCTGTCTATATCCGGCTAAATACCATCAACATCGATAACACTCCCCAAAACCTTCGAGAAGTGTTTTTATAGCTACAACTAAAACAACCGGATATAGATGCCAAGATCGTCGCTCACTTGCACTATTGAAGGATTATCAACGTTGATGCAGTGGCCAAAATCTTCAGGGAGTGTCTTTATGTCTAACACTTGTCGACAACAACAACAACGTGGACGACACAAGTGCTACAACAACAACAACACAAGTGTGGGAAATATTGAATATCCGTGCAGACGCCATTACGACACCGACTGTCTTACAACCACAAACACTGGGCGTGTCGTTCGACAATGACCTGTATTTTGGCGAGCATGCAGCAGCAAATGTACCTAGAGTTCAGCCGTAATAAAATTATCAAGTCCTTCCTTAGGTGACTCCATTAAATTCATGCACGTAACAATAACACAAAGGCTGGAGGGTGGGTTTAAACAAATCATTCGAGCGGAAAAGGCACTTATACTCTATAAGTGGTGCTCGTTGCTGTTGTTGGGGTTATTTTACCGGAACTACATTCTCCTATATCGTAGCGAGTTTTACGAATATGTTCATTACTTTGCCAGTAATAGAACCACTACATTCGGAACGTTTTTTTTCACCCTTCGAAACTTCGAGTCCGTTAATTCGAAGCCCCTTAAATTAATGTTTTCATTGGTAACACTCCTTTATACAGCAACAACAAAGCATTTTTATTTTAGCTTAAGATTTAACGCAGCGCTCTCATGTAGTTTATGTGGCGGATATAGTAAAAGTTATCTACTGGGTCCGGAATCGGTTTAATGTGTTTCCCTGGAGTAGGAATACACCCAGCTGAAAAGACGTTTCAAAGATGGCATTTTTTCTTCCATCAAATGGAAGGGCTCAAATTGCATACTTTTCTGCACGGTTTTCTAAACAAATAATTAATGGTATATTTTAATATTGCTTTTGTGTTTGATATAATTCATAAACAAGTTCATGCACATCATACACATTAATAATATATTAACTTAAAAAGCCTCGTTATTTCATAGCTTCATAGCAATTGTCTTTCTTATATGGCAGTAAAATTTGAATGTTACATAATAACATATATATAACGGTATTAAGTCCCGTGTAATTTTCTATTCAGACACTGTCAGCCTCTGATTGCTCCAACAGCAGGCAGAGTTCCTTGCACAGGCGATGTAATGGCAAACCCATTACACAATAGTAATCTCCATCAATTTTTCGTATTAAAGAACCACCAATTCCTTGTATACCATAGGCGCCGGCTTTGTCGCTGAAGAGAAAGCAAACAAATTTGTTTCGAGAAAATTTAATCAAATGGCATATTATAAATCATACTTACAGTGGCTCTCCGCTATCCACATAATGTTGTATTTGTTCTTTAGTCAATTCACCAAAGTAGACGTCAGTAAATTCGGTAAATGCGCGTGAGCCTTTACTGTGTCTTATAACTATGCCCGTATGTGTACGATTGCATTTGCCAGATAGGCTACAAGGATGAAAATTCGCAATAAAAAATATATAAAAGCTTGGAGCGATTTACCTCTAAATAAGTTCTAGGCCGCAGTTTTTGTCCCTACAATTTGACGGGATGTAACCTTCATATTTTAATAGAACCCTGAGCGAACCAAGACAAATGCAAGTTCTCTGAGAATCTTTTCATGACAGAACAAGACCACTATGAATGTTTGCCAAATAACTGGCGTGGCGCCATGCCGCATAACTTAAAAAATTGTATACCTGTTGAAAAAACTTGTTTCTAAATTTTTTGATGTCTCTTTGCACATTCGGTGTGGTAGGCGGAGCACGCTATCGCCGCACCACGTCGGAGAACTTAGGAAGAGGGAAGGAAAAGATCAGATTGCCGCCTTGGGAGTATACTAAGGCATTCCACCCGCTAGGCTTCGTATTCTCACTAAAGGTGTCTTGATAATCCTATTTATACAGCCAAACCGGACATTGCCAACACAATGGCCTAAAATTACATAAATGGGATTTTATAGACCTAACCTGGTTTACTTAAAATGATACATACGCTTATGTTAGGCAACAGGTATTGTTAAAATTACAACTTCATTGGCCATCATTTCAGACTTGCCGCATGGGCAAGTTTCACCTTCTTTGTCAACGATTTTATTTACATGGTTTCAAGTAGGGAGGTAAAAACATTTCAAGAATTTTGGGGTGTCCTTATCTTAACAACCATATGAGCTCACCTAAGGAGACGTATGATAATGTGCTGCTAACCCAGCGTGTTAGGGGGTCAGAATATACCCGCGGTAGTATGCCTGTCGTAAGAGGCGACTAAAATACCAGATTCAAAGGGCTGTGTAGCGCAACCCTCAGGTTGCCAGCGCAATATATAGCTTCTCCAAACCCAATTGTCAACCTCACCCATCCGCGGCGAATCCTGTTTCACTAACAGACGAGGCTCTGGCGACCCTAAGTTCCTCATGGAACTTGGGGTTGGGGTGGGAGGGAATTCCTGAAGGTTTAATGTGGCCACATAAATCGTTGCCGAGATGGTCGGACTAGCACCTTAATGGTGCTTTGGGACCGGAGCGTACCGGATCTGTATCCGGCAAAGGACCATCACATCGATAACACTCCCCAAAGCCTTCGGGGAGCAACCTTATCGCTACAACAATAACAACAACATAATGTGCTGCTGCCAGATGAAGACCACCATGATTAAATTCCAAGCCTTAACTAATATATTACTGTACATATTTACAATTCTGGATATCAGTACTTACTTTGTGAGCATACGCACCGCATCTGTAGGATTTTTAGGTTTACCATAAACTTCATCACCCAATGTAACCATTGTATCGGCTCCAATTACAAGCAAATCAGCAGTCGGATCAGTTTCATGTAATCGTTGATAGACTTCCTCAGCTTTGCCAGCTGCTGTGGCTTCTACAAAATTCGAGAACTCTTTAAAATCATGATAATCTAAATTTTCTTCGAAAGTTGATGGACATAGCTCAATATCGAGTCCCTGAGAAAAAGAGTGGCATATGAAAAGCAATTCTTTCGCATTAAAGGCCACAATAAATCTCACTTACCATGGATTTAATTAGTTCTTGTCGTCGTGGTGAGCTGCTTGCTAAAACTAAACGCTTTTTCGCGAGTAAATGCAATACCGATACCAACATTTTTAGTCACAACGAAGGTAAAATTTTAGAAATTACCGGCTTCTTTAATATCACAGATGATCACAGATTCCAAGGATGAAAAACCAAATTTATCAAAAACCTTCCGCCATAATGGCGTGTTCACATCACGCAACAAACTGCTTGTTTATATCATAGATTAGTTTGATACGAATCTTTTGTTTACGCTCTCATATTTTCGCTCTCACGAGGGATTTATCTTCTAGTTGTTGCTGGCAACAATCACAGATAAATCCCTCGCGCCAGCTGAAGCGGGTGCCAGAACAAAAAATGTGCCAGCCAAAACGAAAAACGTGCCAAAAATTTTGGTAAACTTTAGTTTGACCTACAACTGTAGAATAGCGTTCAAAAATTATGGGAACAAGGATAAAAATACTTGTTTTAGTGTAAGTATTGTTAGTTCGAGGCCGGAGGGTAAATATTATTTCCCATTCAAAAGTTATCACTAAAAACAAGTTTTGTAAATATGAACTCCCTATTCAACCAGTCCATTTTGATCACAGAACCTGGAACGCCAGACATGTAGGATAAGCCCTATCCATTAAATAATGTTAGCTATTATATCATAGGTCCGATTTACTGAAATTTCAAAAGAATATATGGTTTTCGCTGTGAGTTAAATGCGTTTAACCTGGGCTATAGGGTCGTTCAAGCCCTATAAGTCTCCGGGCCCGGATGGAATCATTCCTGCGCAGCTTCAAAGGTCTTTGGGGATTTCCTGCCGCTGGTTGGCCATCATATATACTAACTGCCTCAGGCTTAACTATATCCCGAAGTCTTGGCACACGGTTAGGGTTATTTTCATTCCGAAGGCCGGCAGAAGCTCTCATCTTTCACCTAAGGATTTCAGGCCAATCAGTCTCTCGTCGTTTCTTCTTAAGACGTTTGAGCGGTTGATTGACCTGTACCTACGGGAAAGGATACCTCGGGGGTTACTGTCGGCTTCACAACATGCGTACTGCAAGGGCAGATCGACGGAAACGGCTCTCCATTCGATTGTAAAGCAAATAGAGGGGTCCCTAGAACACAAAGGGTATGCTCTGGGTGCCTTTCTAGACATCGAGGGAGCTTTTAACAATGTCTTACCGGGTTCAATCGAAAGAGCTCTGGTGGGTTTAGGAGTCGAGGCGGCTCTGGTTGAATTTATTAGCAAACTTCTATGCGGCAGAATTGTCGCAGCGGAGTGGGGAGCGGCCATAATTAAGAGGAAGGTGTGCAGGGGCACGCCACAGGGGGGTGTCCTATCTCCTCTCCTCTGGGTTGTGGTAGTCAACGAGCTTCTTGTGGAGCTGGAAGCCAATGGTTGTCGGGTGGTTGCCTATGCAGATGACCTCGCTATCCTAGTCAGAGGCAAATTTCTGGGCGCCCTGCGCGATGTTCTTCAGGGCTACCTGGATACTGTGGCTAGGTGGGCTGAATCATGTGGATTGGCGGTCAACCCGGGAAAAACGGAATTGGTCCTTTTCACAAGAAGAT
This sequence comes from Eurosta solidaginis, assembly GCF_040869045.1. Lineage (NCBI taxonomy): Eukaryota > Metazoa > Arthropoda > Insecta > Diptera > Tephritidae > Eurosta > Eurosta solidaginis. The sequence continues at coordinate 17,905,955 of NC_090320.1, forward strand.
ATAAGGTGCCCGATTTCAGAACTCCCTCGATTGGAGGGGTACCGTTGGTACTTTCTGATAGGGTTAAATATTTGGGGATTGTTTTGGACAAGAAACTGTCCTGGAGACCCAATGTGGAAGATCGGGCCAGGAAGGCCCGGAAAGAGATGGGGACTCTCGCCAAGAATAGTACACTGGCTTTATGAGATGGTGGTCAAACCGATTCTGCTATATGGGGTGCTGGTCTGGTGGAAAGCACTGGACACGGCGAGCACCTCCAAAATGTTAGTGTCAGTGCAACGGACGGCGCTGATCGGTATCAGTGGCGCTCTCAGAACAACGCCTACCTTGGCACTGAACGTCATGCTGAACATATACCCAGTAGATATTGCGGGAAAGGCGGCCGCAGCAAGGTCGTTGGTCAGGCTTCGTGATATGGGATATATACTTTCTGACCGCGGACACTCTAGCCTTCTTACCAGTTTCGACTTCATCCCGGACAGAACGGACTACTGTATGCCGATACCAGCTCCCTATACAACCTTCACCCCAGTTATTCCAGAGAGAGGATTGGGGAAGAGGAATTATCTGGGGCATGGGACCGGTTAACTTGTTCACGGATGGGTCAAAGCTGGATGGAAAGGTTGGTGGGGGGGTCTTTTGTCAAGAGATAAATTTAAGCCGCAAGTTTAAGTTGGCTGATCACTGCAGTGTATTCCAAGCGGACATTGCTGCGATTAAGGATGCGGTGGATGGAATGCTATCCAGTGCTACCACGGTTAGGGAATTTAACATCTACTCTGATAGCCAATCGGCTATCAAGGCCTTGAGCTCAACTACAGTGCGATCGAGGGTGGTATGGGAGTGCCTGACCTCGCTTGCGATTGCATCGAATTATTTTACAATTAAGATTATCTGGGTCCCGGGTAACTGTCAAGCGGATCTCTTAGCCCGCATTGGTACAACTGAGCCGGATGAAGATGGCTGTAGGGACTTCGGGATCCCGCTGGCCACCTGTGGATTGCTCCTCCATAGCTGGGCCTCGAATCAGCTCAGCAAACGTTGGGCGGATACCACGTCTTGCAGGGTAGCAAGATCTTTCTGGCCGAAAGTGGATGGCAGGAGGTCTGCTGAAATAATTGGGTTCACTAAGGCTCACCTATCAATGGTCATTGGGGTTTTGACAGGGCACTGTCCCATGGGTATCCATGCGGTACGTCTCAATATACTGGAAACTCCATCCTGCTGCAGCTGTATGGAGGATGATGAGGTGGAATCACCAAATCACTTTATGCTTGATTGTCCAGCTTTTGCCAGAATTAGGCGAAAGTACTTCGGTCGCGACTCACTTGGATCTCCCGAGGATATATCCAAAGTTGAGATCGGTATCATTCGGAGCTTTATGGTTGCTACCCAACGATTCTCTAAGTAGCTGGATCTAGGTCACTGTTATTTTTGGTGTATGTGGTATCACAACGGACCTTCGTGTTGTCCAAGTGAGCTATCCTTATCAGGGCAGCTACCACCTAACCTATCCTAAATGCGTTACAATATTTGACTAATTAATTTAATCGAAATGATAGTTTTACTTAGATTTGTTTATATTTAACTCTAACTAGTCGTATTATTGTAAAATATTAAGGAAATATATATTTTACGACTATCATTTTATTAAATGATTGAAACTATAATCGCCGAAATGTATGTCAAAAATCCCCATTTCCAGATCTATTCATTTTTGTTTGGAGTGGCATCATTGGTAAATGTTATAAAAAATGTGCATTTTGACAGCGCTCTCTCGAAACAAAGAGTTGCAAATCCATTCATCTATGCTTTATATTAATTTATGCCCAGTTTGCGTAGGACGTTTTTGTATGGTCAAAGCGACAAGCCATTCTGCCGAATTTAAACAGAACGTTCTTGCTAGTTTTACCAAAGAGAATAGGTATGTATATAGATATAGGTATATATATAATATAGCCGTGTTTTTAACACGCGCGTATACGTTTCGTTTGCGCGTGTTAAAAAACGCCTATCTTCGCTTAGATAATGCTTAGGAGACCCATCTAGCGGCTGTGGTTAAACAACTGGCTACAGCAACAGGGTGTACCGAAAAGCGGAGACGCAACGCTCTGATGGCCATAGGGTATAACATATAGCTGAATCAGTTGCGATGAATTGTGGACACACATAGAATACATAGAATTAGTGTAGAGGGTGAAACAAAGACACATATTTCAGTTACATCTGAGTATAATGCGTATTTAAATTTAGTAGGACAAAATTTATGCGCAGCAATTTCAGAGGTGTATTTATAGTTTGTCGACTAGCAGTCAATATAAAGTTTAAGCGTAAACGGATATACGCGTGTTAAAAAACACGGCTTATATATATATATTCTCTTTAGCTATCATCCGGTGGCAAAATCCTGAGCCAGATAAATAATTTGCATGTAAATGCAACAACAACGATTTGAGCCAGATAAATCCAGATAGAAGTCTGGTTCAATTTGTGAGCCAGATATTTTGTTAATTGCTTCTTTTTAGGTTGGCAACGCGGCCTTTAATATAATAGCCGTAACCATACCCATATCCATAACCATCACCAATAGCTATCATCCGGTGGCAAAATCCTGAGCCAGATAAATAATTGTGCATGTAAATGCAACAACAACGATTTGAGCCAGATAAATCCAGATAGAAGTCTGGTTCAATTTGTGAGCCAGATATTTTGTTAATTGCTTCTTTTTAGGTTGGCAACGCGGCCTTTAATATACCTACTTTTTCAAAAATAGATGTCGCTGCTTAGCCTTTCGCCGTATGAGTTAAATGAAAAACAGCGGCGACATCTGCCTATCACATTTCACGTGTGCGAAAATATCGCGACATCTGCTTCTCAAGTCTCGTAATGATCCAGAGCATTCCCGTGAGAATTGAGCGTGAGCCGGAGCTGTAAAACTCACTGAAAGGCGGCATTTGATAACATGCACACATATCGAAGCAAAGCATTCTAAATAATTATGGCAACAAGGCGGACTTACATAAACACTTTGGTTACTTCAAAGTGCAAAGGCCCTTATACTGTTATCCTAAGGCGATACCAAACATTTGAGGAAAGCAACGCGACTAAAGCGTAAATTAAACTTCCTTAACCCTAACGCAATAGCCGTAACCATACCCATATCCATAACCATCACCAATAGCTATCATCCGGTGGCAAAATCCTGAGCCAGATAAATAATTGTGCATGTAAATGCAACAACAACGATTTTAGCCAGATAAATCCAGATAGAAGTCTGGTTCAATTTGTGAGCCAGATAATTTGTTAATTACTTCTTTTAGGTTGGCAACGCGGCCTTTAATATACCTACTTTTTCTAAATAGATGTCGCTGCTTAGCCTTTCGCCGTATGAGTTAAATGAAAAACAGCGGCGACATCTGCCTATAACATTTCACGTGTGCGAAAATTTCACGACATCTGCTTCTCAAGTCTCTTAATGATCCAGAGCATTCCCGTGAGAATTGAGCGTGAGCCGGAGCTGTAAAACTCACTGAAAGATGGCAAATATGATCGATTGATGGTGCCTTAATCTGAAAATGGCGAAATTTCAGAAAATGAAGAAAACGCAAAACATTACAAACACATTCCACAAAAAATAAGTCTCTTAGTCTTAAAATCTTCAAAAAGTTATTAAATTCACCAACTCAAATATTTTTAGGTTGTGGATATAGCGAGAAACCAAAAACCAATTGGTTGGCTATGGCATGGTTATGGTGTTAGCATTATGGCATGGCCCCAATAATCGGTTACATTGACTTCCATAAGGTAGATTCGATCAGCTGTTTTATCTGGTTATGGTTTTATGTCTATAAGTCACCATTAATTGGCCCTTAAATCGTTTATATAATTGCATCTTTTTGCCAGAATTATAGATAGCGCTTTGCTGCGTTGCTTTGCAGGTTGTGGATGTTAAACAATACTAAAAGTTTGTATATTGTTATCTGCTGAATCTGTAAAAGGGTGAAGGCGAAGCAAGATGAGTAAAGCGTTAAATTTAATCCAACTTTACATAAAACCTGGCGGCCTGCTACATGGCCCATGCTGCGGAGGTTCCACCGATGGAGTGCAAAAGGCTAGTACAGGAGGAAGGGCGCAAAGGGCGGTTGGTCATAGGCGCAGATGCAAATGCGCACCACAATGCGTGGGGAGGAGCAGATACGAACGAGAGATGCGAATCTCTATTTTGTTACATCCTGCAAACCAATTTGCAGATAGCCAACAGGGGAAATGTTCCTACATACATTGGTCCAACAGCCAGCAATGTTCTGGATATTACATTGAGCTCCGAGCGTGATATATCAAGGTATGATTGGATGGTTATCGATAGACCATCCTTCTCCGACCATGCGTATATAAGCTTCAGCATCCCACTAAAGCGGGTAGAGAAGGGAGGAACCTTTAGAAACCCTAGGGCAACGAATTGGACTAAATTCCAGAAACATGTAGAAACGAAACTGGGACAACCAAAAGAGGTTGCTAATGTAGAGGAACTGGAGGAGTCGAATGAATTCCTAACAAGGACGCTTATGACTGCGTATAACAAAGCTTGCCCTCTAAGAAGATTCAGAGGAAAAGCAAAGCCGCCATGGTGGAGCAATGAGCTGAGTCTTCTAAGAAGACAGGTAAAAGAAATGTTTAAACTCGCAAAGACCGCGGAAAGCGAAGCGTGTCGGGACGAGTACAGGGATCTACTGAGGATCTACAAGCGTGAAATTACCAGGGCGAAGAGAAACTCATGGAAAAGTTTCTGTACGGACATAGAGTGCTCCAGTGAAACAGCACGGTTGAAAAAAGTCCTAGCAAAGGGAAACATAGTCCAGGGACTAATAAAGAAAGAGAACGGGGAATGGTCACGTGATAGTGAGGAATCCCTTGAGGTGCTTCTCGATACACATTTCCCATCGGGAGACGGTTTAGAAGAACCAGCAGACATCACTCACACTTCGATCACGGAGCTAGTGGTGCCGGGCTTGGTGACCGATACCAAGATCGAGTGGGCAGTGAAGACGTTTTCTAAGTTTAAATCGCCGGGCCCAGATGGTATATTCCCGGCCATGCTACAATTCTCAAGCAGGGCGGTCGTGGAATGGCTTAAAATAATATTCGATGGGTGCATAAGACTGAATCATGTTCCGCACTCTTGGAGATCTGCTCGTGTAGCTTTTCTACCAAAGGCGGGGAAGATCGGTCACGTGTATCCCAAAGACTATAGACCCATTAGCTTAACATCATTTCTGCTCAAAACCTTTGAGAGGCTGATAGATGTGTACATAAAGTCCAACGTGGATGGAAAGCTGATCTCCACAACACAGCATGCGTACACCAAAGGCAAGTCGGTAGACACCGCATTGCATAGGGTGGTAATAAGCATAGAGAAATCCCTGGAATATAAGGAGTATGCTCTAGGAGTCTTCTTGGATATTGCCGGGGCTTTCAGTAATGTTGCAAAATGGGCGATTATGGATGGTCTTAATTACATTAAAGTACATCCTGCCTTAATCAGATGGATCGGCTGCATGTTAAATTGCAGAAAGATTACATCACAATGGGGATTGTACGAGGCCACGAAATCAGTGGACAGGGGCACGCCGCAGGGAGGGGTGCTATCACCTCTGCTGTGGACACTGGTCATCAACCAACTGCTCAGGCAATTCGATGAGGGACCCGTAAAACTTACGGCTTACGCAGATGACGTTGCAATTGTCATAAGTGGAAAATGCCTTCCAACGATTAGTTCTTTGATGGATCGGGCGCTTCGGGATATTCATACCTGGGCATCTAATGTCGGGCTGAAAGTCAATGCGGAGAAGGCGGATATGGTCTTGTTTACAAAGAGGTACAAGGTCCCAAATTGGACCAGGCCTAAGTTAGGAGCGGTGACCTTACAGGAGAAACCTTGCACAAAATATCTAGGAATCATCCTATACAGTAAGCTGTCATGGAAGCTCAACGTGGAGGAGAGGGTCAAGAAGGCCTCAACGGCACTCTATGCATGTAAAAGAATGCTGGGGTGTACGTGGGGCCTATCGCCCTCTCTTTCTCATTGGGTTTTTACAGCGATTGTAAGCCCTATTCTATACTATGGAGTTCTTGTTTGGTGGAAAGCCACACAAAAAACAACATACCTCAAAAAATTAGAGGGGGTATGCAGACTATCGATGCTTTGCATTACGGGAGCCCTGAAAACAACCCCGACAGCTGCACTGTATGCCATTCTGCACATTCCACCTGTAGACCTGGTAGCAAAGAACAAAGCATTAACGACCGCAACCAGGCTCGGTGCTTCGGGGCAGCTTGAGCGCCGACCATATGGCCATAGTAGTATACCGTCCTCAGTCACAAGACGAACAGACTACATGATTCCCTACCTGCACTTTGAGGGAGATCTTAAGGCCACAATAGAGGTGGACGGTTGGCGCAAGGGTGCGCAAATGGCGGACGAGGCGATACATGTGTACACCGATGGTTCCAAAATAGTGGAAGGAGTAGGGTCTGCGGTATACTGCGCTGATCCAGAATTAAGCAGATCCTACAGGCTGCCGGATTACTGTAGCGTTTTCCAAGCGGAAATATTAGCCGTAACCAAAGCAGTAGAAACCCTGGAAGAGAATAGCTTAAGCTGCAACCGTGTTAACTTTTATATTGACAGTCAAGCAGCAATTAAGGCAATAATCTCGCATAGCACAGCATCTAAATGCGTGTTAGAGTGTAAGCAGTCTCTGGAGAGAATCGGGACAGGGAGAAGCATACATCTATATTGGGTCCCAGGGCATATGGGAATAGATGGGAATGAAAAAGCGGACGAATTAGCTAAAAAGGGCGCATCCCTTGAAGCTTGCTCCGTAGACATCCCAATTAGATTGGGCGAGATTAAGCGAAGGCGAGAGGTGCGCATGATCGACCAAGCAGAAAAGGCGTGGGTTCAAGCGCGGGGCTGTAAAGTGTCGAAGATTATGTGTAGGTCTTACAACCTTAGACTAACACAGTTGCTTCTATCATTAAAAAGAGAGGACTGTAGACTCATGACGGGTATTCTGACTGGACACTGCCTTCTGGCGTCACATGCCTTTAAATTAGGCTTGGTCAGTGATAGCAGGTGTAGGAAGTGCGGGTTGGAGGAGGAAACGATGGAGCACGTTCTGTGCTCGTGCCCTGCACTTGCCAGGCTAATACTCCAGCTATTAGGAGTGATACAGCTGTCAGATCTAGAAGCAGCAAGTGGCTTAAGTCCTAGGAAGCTTCTAGTATTTGCCAAGAGGACGGAGTTATTTTATAACATAGGTCCTGGTTTTTGATAGGGTTTTTCAGTTTGGTCGTTAAAACAAACTTCTGGTAACACTACGGACTCAATCAGTCTATGTGAGGTCCTCATGGACAGGCCAGTTCAACCTACCTACCTACATAAAACTTTTTAATCCGATCTACATAATTGTTTGTTCGCCTCGAAGTGGAAAGGTGTTTCAATGTCAATGTTGTTGTTGTGTTATAAGGGCACTCCCGGTAGGTTTTGGGGAGTGTTATCGATATTGATGGTGTTCCGCCGGTACGTTCCGGTAACAAGCACCATTTGGGTACTAACCCGGACATCTCATGAACGATTTAGTGTGCCCACACTGAACATTCTAGGCCATAACACCCTGCCTACCTCCCACGCCCTAGTTGCACTTAGGGTCGAAAGAGCCTCGCCTCGCGAAGGTTAGTTTGCGCAAGTTCTGAATTGCTAAAAGCGTCTATTTTGGTCGGTCTGTCGCATGGCTGTTATATGATTGGCTCATCTTATCAGCTGATTTTATTTTTTTCATTTCATTGATATAGGGATTGTCAAAAAGACATAGAAAACGCAAAATGTAAACAACACGTTGACAATAATTTACTGCCGTGGTGGTCAAATTTTGAAAAAAAAAATACTTTCACATCCCTTTTAAGTTTTTTTTATTAAATACATCTAATCTAGTGTATTATTTTCCCACAAGACACAAGAATTGCAACATCCTATGTGTTCTCTCCATTCCATACGCCTAACACCAACACGCAGCTTTTGACAATCTGAACAAAGGTATGTTGTTGCTGTAGGGATGAGTCAACCATATAGTTCAACCATGGCCTGCCTTTAAGCTGGAGTCATTGGTGCCGTATGTCGTATCGCTGTATCCGTATCCCTAACATAATCAGCTGTTTATCGTTACGACGGTAAACCAAGACCCAATTGGTTGGCTACGATACGGTTACGACTTTAAGCCGGAGTCATTGGTGCCGTATGTCGTATCGCTGTATCCGTATCCCTAACGTAATCAGCTGTTTATCGTTACGACGGTTAACCAAAACCCAATTGGTTGGCTACGATACGGTTACGACCTTAGCGGCACCAATACGCGATTGCATTGATTCTCATAAGGTTGGTCGAATCAGCTGTTAAAAGGTTACCGATACGGTTACCGATAAAGCACCAATGTCTCCAGCTTTAGCGGCATCAATAATCGATTGCATTGATTCTCATAAGGTTGGTCGAATCAGCTGTTAAAAGGTTACCGATACGGTTACCGATAAAGCACCAATGTCTCCAGCTTTAAGGCCGCTGCACAATGACATTTTTCATATAGATGCGTTTAGAAGCCGCGGTACAATGACATTTTTCATATAAATTTTTTTAACACAAGCTTATGCATTCCAATAACATCGCCACCATCAACCAAGATGTTGCGTTTGTAAATATGAAGTAACTTCAGGCTTCGCAATTGAAGTTTATTACGCCTTGCCCATTCACAAACAAAATTTCGCGAAGCACTTTTATAAATATTCTTCCTATACAACAAAAATACTTGCTAACTTATTTTGTGTCGTAATCGATTGTTAAATTGCAGTTTTTAATTGCGAAAAATATTAGAAAATTTATCAACCAGTGGGAAAAATAATTTCACTTGCAAAGTGTGCCAACTAGAGGTTAACGCCGATCACTATATCGGCGGCGGCGGCGTAGGCACTATTATATACCGACGGCGGCGGCGTGCCGGTGTTCGCCGGTATTCTTACTTTAAAAAGCTTTTTTCTATTTAAAAAAATAATATTTAGGAAAGGCTTTGTTTGTATGTATTTAAGAGGATCAACGTATTGGCGATTTTGAAAAGATCCGGGGTTTTTGCCTCAAAGTCTCGCGGATCGTTCAAAAAATTCAAGAGCAGCTCCTTGCGGAGGAGCTTCAGGGAGGCTTCGAACCTAGCCCCGAGCTAAGGAACTGGTACTGCTACGTCTGCCGAAAAAAAACTGTATGTCTCGTATAAAGAGTAGTTTCACCGAAGGAGATGTTCTGGTCTAACTTCTAATACTCGTTATCGACACGATTTCTTTAAATTATTTGTGACCCCTTGCTTGTAACGCACAAAGGCGATTTACGGTTGCTATTAATGGTCCTTTAATACTCATGGCTCTCATGGCACAGTTTTAACGATGAGTGCCAACGCTGGTCTATAGTTAATGGCGCCAAAGGGAGCATCTAGTTTGTTCGGCTGTTTTAAGAGCTCTAATTCCCGAAGTGCGAACAGTAGAAATCCTGTCCAAAACCAGTCGCTACCACGCCTCCTGGCCTTCATACAACATGCCAGCCCAGAAGCTATAGGACTGCGCCTTTGAATTCATACCTTCGTGAACGTCACTAGAAGCCCTAAGTATAGTTCCGAAGACTTTCTAACGGTTTTTTTGTTGCGCTATACTACCGAGCACTACCAGAGAAACACCTTGAAACGTTAGGGAGTAACTATTCGACCAAGGACTTCGCCTTCGAAATCATAAGCAGTCCAAGTGGATATTATTGCGTAACTCATGGGTGAAAATAGTATAATCCTACATAATTTAAATTTTACAAAGACCCTGGATATCTTTTTTTTAATGTAGACCAAAATTTGCAAACGTTTATATTCAAAACAATGATTTCAATAGTCTTCGCTAAAACAAAAATATATTTTATAATGAAAGTTGATCAATTTTAAGTTGAAAGATGTTAAGGTTATACGCTCAGTTCAAACTGTTCGACTGTCCACTACGTTAGAGTAGTAGCACAGCCGGTCATTTGTTCGACTGTCTGGAAAAAAATTTTGCTTCACCACTTTTAGTGTTTTTGCGAAGAACAAAGTCTCACCTGGTAAATATATGTGCCTACGTATTCACATTTGTAACAGGACCCGAAACGTGTAGGTGTTCTATTTAAACTTGGTTTATATAATTTTTTCTTTTAGTGTTTTGTTTTAATAACTTGGTCAATTGGGTGATGCAAAATCCGTGTTAAGCTGCCAATGAAAGCGCTTGTTTTTTTTAAAATTACTTTTGAACTGGTAGCAAGAGATACATTACGCATTGGATTCTTATAACTGGCAGTGATATGCAACCGTGGATACCCCTTTCGACCATATACGTTAAAGTTTCGACATGAACAATAAATGGCCTAGACAGTCTTAAATGAGTTGAATATATAAGTTACGTTCCATTGCGACTTGAGCGAGATACGGATTGAAATTTAACATGCATGCAACAACAACGTTGTGATCCTGATATTTATCTGGTTCAATTTCTGATCCGTATAGCAGTTCTGTTCGTTTCGTTTTCTGTAGTAGATTTTTTGACAGCTAACCACTTGAGTTGGTAGCACTCATGGCTAAACTATATGGTTGGCTCATCTCTACAGCAATAACATACCTTTGTTCACATTGCCAAAATTAGCGTGTTGGTGTTAGACGAATGGAATGGAATGAAAACATAAAACTTAGCAGCATTTGTAAGTAGTAAGAAAATGTTGTAAATTCGCTAGTTTCTTTTTAAGTTTGCCATCTCCGTCTGACAATCCCTACTCCAGCGAAATTAAAAAAAAATAAAATCAGCTGGTAAGATGAGCCAACCATATGGTTGAGCCATTGTAGCACTGAACTAAATACGTGTACATTTGTGTATACATAAAAGATCTCGCCATATTTAAAAGCAAAAACACTGAAAGAGTAAACAACTTGAAGATGATGTAAGCAAAATATATAGTTTGCTTACGTGCGAAACTATTTAAATGTTAATAATTCTATCAGTATCTTAAAATTTTGTGTACGTTTCTTCTTATTTTCTACAAAACAGATGTTTTATATTAGTGCTGCCAGCTCTCAGAAAGTTGATCCAGATCGTTCCAATGAGATTTGAGCCAGAGCCAGAGCTCGATAAACCAAAGGAACGGCCCTATAGTACCGCGCCGGACGCCGCCGTCGCCGCGCCTATATTTTTGACATTGCGCGGCGGCGTGTAAAAACGACGAAAATCGGCGGCGGCGTATATCTCTAGTGCCAACATCCTTAGCCAAAGCAAATGTCAGATTCTTCTTCTTATGGTTTGCTTGGAACAAAATTTGGGAGATGGCTACTTTTCAATATCAGATTGCGTCAATGTCGCTCATTCTACCGTTCTCCATAAAAATACGCGCAATCTACTCATGATGCATAAGCTCGTGTTAAACTCAACTATACGAAATACTGCTTATCTGACGGAGCTATTATGCAATTCAAGCTTGGCAGTACCGTACAGCCAATGGGTGCGTTCGGTGAAAGGTTGTCAAAAATCAGCTGCTTGCCGGCTTTCCATTGATGTGAGCGAGTAAACAAGTGTCATTATAATATTTATAGAGTGTTAACTCTCTCTATTACGCAAAACAAGTGAGTAAAATTTACAACAAATAAAATTAGAGCCGCCCTTTTTCTTTCCTGCTCAAGTTGCTCAAGTGAAGAAAATTTTAGTACTTTGGAAAAATTCAGAAGAGTTAAGTGAAGTTGTTTGCAGCGGGCTTTGATGATATCCAATATTTAAAACAAAGAATTTGCCAAGAGTATAATAATTTTTAATTGAAAAGTAATTCTCAAAGTGTGTGTTTTCAAATATCGAAAGTTTTCAACAAATATTCAAACACAAATTATAGAATTGAGTGTAATTGACAAATTTTGGAGTGCATAAATATTTAATCTATTTCCCAACACTTTGCTAGGTGTTGAAATTTGAGGTTAAACGCCCCGAACAAAGTGTGGTGTATTCGTACGGTAGTGTTTTAAAAAATTTTATTCTGCGCTGACTAAACTTATTACCTGAGCAATTGAAAAAAGAAGTGTTTGTCACAAATTCGTGTTAAACGAGCTTTCTATGAATTGTTGCTGATGCATTTACATTTGACATTACGCTTTCCAAGCTTAACCCCCCAGCGTTTATTATAAATAAACCAAGTCTTTGTTCTTGAAAAATTGCTTGAATTACAAAACGAAACTACGTTTGAATTGCTTTAAATACGTTCATCTAATTTGGTGTTCTTTCAACATCAAATTTTAATAAATAAATTATCCATTCTGGTTAGACGGACGCAAATGTGTATGGCTATTGTGGTAAGTAAATATCGATAAAAGTTAAAAGACTATGAATATGATAAGTTGAAATTCTGTAGGTGCATTTAATGCAATTCCAGACTATAAAAGCAGTTTCCTACATTTGAAATTGATTAAATGCATTTTCCTGAATTTTTTGTTTAATAACTCGGCTAGATACTTTTTTTTTACTTTTTTGGGTGCAACTGCACCTCTCCCAACATAATTTGCACTCTCTTGCTAACGTTTTGTTGGTGTAAGTCGTTGTGCAATAAGCCAGCTGTACATTCACACTTGCCGTATCAGGTACAGAGATGATAAATCGATCTTTTAATTTTGTACCAAACGATGAAAAAAATGTACCAAATCATCCAAAATGTACCAAATCATCCAAAAATGTACGAAAAGTCTTCTAATGAGAATTTTAACGAAACTACACCTTTTCCAGTTTAAGTTCAGAAAATTACAATTCAAGTTCAGAATTTCCAATTTAAATTCAGAAATTTACAATTCAAGTTCAGAAATTTCAATTCAAGTTCAGAAATTCCAATTTAAGTTCAGAAATTTACAATTCAAATTCAGAAAATTTTAATTCCAGTTCAGAAATTCCAATTTAAATTCAGAAATTCCTAATTCAAGTTCAGAAATTTCCAATTCAAGTTCAGAAAATTACAATTTAAATTCAGAAAATTGCAATTTAAGTTCAGAAAATTACAATTCAAGTTCAGAAAATTTGTCGGGTATTTTTTTTTTCAATAAATGGAAATTAATGTATGTAAGATGTTATCTATGTATTAAGGAAGCATTGGATATCTTAACTCGTTTAAATCAATTTTGCGAGATAGCGAAGAAAAAAACTCGCTCATAAGAAGCAATTGCCTTGCCATTCAGCTATATTCTTAGCGTCACAACCATTGATCTGCACTGAGTATGACAGCAGTAATGCCGACCACTTAAACAGTCAACGGAGCGACCCCACTCCCGGAGTAACGTATAGGTACTGTCTGCATAGATCTTGGCGCCATATGTCAAAATATCTCAACTTATCCGCCATCATCACCATTCATCATGAATTGGCACTTAATCGCGATTTTGAGAGTTTTGTAACCAATCATGACAGCTTTCCCTGTTTCGCGGTAACTGACGGCGATTGGGAGCCCATTAGAGGTCAAGTCTTCCTCCACCTTTGCAACTCTGTGGAGGTCTATCCCTTCCACTGCTTCCATTCTGCTGTTTCGACTAAAGTACTTTCTTGGCCGTAGCGTCATCATGCACTTGTTGGAAAGAATTATCATCCATTTGATTTCAAGGTTCGGGATGTACGCACACTTTGAAGAAAACTTTGGGTACACTACTATACCCAAGCCACCATTTTGGCAACATGGTCAACGAAGCATCAACACTTCCGCAAGTAACATATAAGTATAAAATTAATTATTTAATATAACTTTTGAAAATTAACACCCTACTTATAAATTTCTGAATTCGAACTGTAATTTTCTAAACTTGAAATGTAATTTTCTGAACTTTAATTGTAATTTTCTGAACTTGAAATGAAAATTCTGAACTTGAATTGTAATTTTCTGAATTTGAATTGTAAATTTCTGAATTTAAATTGGAATATCTGAACTTGAGTTGTAATTTTCTGGACTTGAATTGGAAAATCTAAACTTGAATTGTAAATTTCTGAATTTCAATTGGAAATTCTGAACTTGAATTTTAATTTTCTGAGCTTGAGTTGTAAATTTCTGAACATAACAAATGCATTCAATGCAAAAACATTTCATAAAAACATTTTAGGTACAAAAGGTTTAGATGCAGATATAAAAGTTGACGAATTGTCGTCTATATCTATACTAGTAACTCATGTCTCAATCACTACATTAAAAGTTCTTTTTTGAGTTCTTTGAACACCTCAGTTGACAAAGAGCTTTTTTTTCGTATCTATATTATGACAACTAAAAAAGAATAAAAAAAAAAAAAAAAAAAAAATTATGACAACTACTGTAAGTTTATTTCATCAAGTCTTTAGTTTTTATTAAATTCGAGACTGTGTTTATTTGAAGTCTATTTCTACGCTTCATTTTAATTAAATTTTGTATAGAATATCTCCTTTCTACGTTTGCGGATGAATGTGGAATCGACAATATGTCTTGAATTATTCTATAAATCTTGGAAACATTGGCGCATTAATTAATTTTTAACTGACCTTATTTCTTCTCAAAAATTGCCTATATTTAAATTCTTGAATTTTTTAAGACTCTCATGCGCTGCTAAATCTCTAAATTCAGAATCAAATTTCTATATTTTATCAGATTTAGAATAACAATCATTTCTGTACCGAAAAATATTCCTGGCAAATTGTGCTCGGCAACAAAACAACTTTACCTCAAAGCTCTTTGCGGCTTGGCTTACTGAATTGCTTGATTTATTGTCAACATACTCCACAATTTTCTGTGTAGTTTTGGCTAAATTTTCAGCTCGAATATGGGCTTCAGAGCAAGCTCTGTGAAGTTGGCACCTACTTGGTCGAATAATTAAAAAAACCATATCTCATTCGTTTGTCCACCGTTTGTCCATGTTTGTCCAGGAAAAATTTTCGTTTGTCCACCTTTTGTTAAAAAGTTATTTCAAAAAAAAAAAATCGCGTGTGAAGTTGGCACCTCCATTTGCGAGTATTTAAAAAAACTAAATGCCATTCATTTGTCCATCGTTTGTCCACGTTTGTCCAGGAAAAATTTTCGTTTGTCCACCTTTTGTTAAAAAGTTATTTCAAAAAAAAAAATCCCGTGTGAAGTTGGCACCTCCATTTACGAGTAATTAAAAAAATCAAATGCCATTCGTTTGTCCATCGTTTGTCCACGTTTGCCCAGGAAAAATTTTCGTTTGTCCACCTTTTGTTAAAAAGTTATAACAAAAACATTTTTTTTCGAAAAAACCCAAAAAAATTTTCGTTTCGCTTTATTATGCTAAATCGTATGTCCGTCGTTTGCCCATCGTTTGTCCATGTTTGTCCAGGAAACATTTTCGTTTGTCCACCTTTTGTTAAAAAGTTATTTCAAAAAAACAAAAATCGTGTGTGAGGTTGGCACCTCCATTTACAAGTAATTAAAAAAACCAAATGCCATCGTTTGTCCATCGTTTGTCCACGATTGTCCAGGAAAAATTTTCGTTTGTCCACCTTTTGTTAAAAAGTTATTTCAAAAAAACAAAAATCGTGTGTGAAGTTGGCACCTCCATTTACGAGTAATTAAAAAAACCATATGCCATTCGTTTGTCCATCGTTTGTCCATGTTTGTCCAGGAAAAATTTTCGTTTGTCCACCTTTTGTTAAAAAGTTATAACAAAAACATTTTTTTTCGAAAAAAACCAAAAAATTTTTGTTTCGCTTTATTGTTCTAAATCGTATGTCCGTCGTTTGCCCATCGTTTGTCCATGTTTGTCCAGGAGAAATTTTCGTTTGTCCACCTTTTGTTAAAAAGTTATTTCAAAAAAACAAAAATCGTGTGTGAAGTTGGCACCTCCATTTACGAGTAATTAAAAAAACCAAATGCCATTCCTTTGTCCATCGTTTGTGCACGTTTGTCCAGGAAAAATTTTCGTTTGTCCACCTTTTGTTAAAAAGTTATAACAAAAACATTTTTTTTCGTAAAAACCCAAAAAATTTTTGTTTCGCTTTATTGTTCTAAATCGTATGTCCGTCGTTTGCCCATCGTTTGTCCATGTTTGTCCAGGAGAAATTTTCGTTTGTCCACCTTTTGTTAAAAAGTTATTTCAAAAAAAGCAAAAATCGTGTGTGAAGTTGGCACCTCCATTTACAAGTAATTAAAAAAACCAAATGCCATTCGTTTGTCCATCGTTTGTCCACGATTGTCCAGGAAACATTTTCGTTTGTCCACCTTTTGTTAAAAAGTTATTTCAAAAAAACAAAAATCGTGTGTGAAGTTGGCACCTCCATTTACGAGTAATTAAAAAAACCATATGCCATTCGTTTATCCATCGTTTGTCCACGTTTGCCCAGGAAAAATTTTCGTTTGTCCACCTTTTGTTAAAAAGTTATTTCAAAAAAACAAGAATCGTGTGTGAAGTTGGCACCTCCATTTACGAGTAATTAAAAAAACCAAATGCCATTCGTTTGTCCATCGTTTGTCCACGTTTGCCCAGGAAAAATTTTCGTTTGTCCACCTTTTGTTAAAAAGTTATAACAAAAACATTTTTTTTTCGAAAAAACCCAAAAAATTTTTGTTTCGCTTTATTGTTCTAAATCGTATGTCCGTCGTTTGCCCATCGTTTGTCCATGTTTGTCCAGGAGAAATTTTCGTTTGTCTACCTTTTGTTAAAAAGTTATTTCAAAAAAACAAGAATCGTGTGTGAAGTTGGCACCTCCATCTACGAGTAATTAAAAAAAAACAAATGCCATTCGTTTGTCCATCGTTGTCTACGTTTGTCCAGGAAAAATTTTCGTTTGTCCACCTTTTGTTAAAAAGTTATTTCAAAAAAACAAGAATCGTGTGTGAAATTGGCACCTTCATTTACGAGAAATTTAAAAAACCAAATGCCATACGTTTGTCCATCGTTTGTCCACGTTTGTCCAGGAAAAATTTTCGTTTGTCCACCTTTTGTTAAAAAGTTATAACAAAAATATGCCTATAACAAAAATATTCTTTACAGCGTAGGTAAATGCAAAACTCTAATTCTACGAATCTTCAAATGACTTGCGCGCAGGATTTCTGATCAATTGAGAGCTCACCAGATACAATCCGTCACGACGTACGCCATTTTCCACATCACAACGTAACATTTCAGCCATAAGCCATTTTGGCAAAGAATATTTCCATTGATCTCTAGTGAAAGTTGTATTGTGGTGCTACCTCCATTAAACAAAATTTTACAGTTCAACGAAAATACAATTTTTTTAAACTACACGGAAAGTTTTAAATTGTACATAAAATTTACGGTGTTAGCATGAGCCAATAACGTTTGCACGATCACGTATCGAAAAGCAATTTCACTCAAACGATAAATATAAATCTGCCAAAAAAATTGTAAAAATTATAATAAGTTATAGATCTTATGAGTACAGGTAGCCACCATTTCACATATTTTCCTAATCCGATTAACCAATTCAGTGCTATTGTGATTTAAAAAATTTATTTGAGTCATGGATCATACAACACGATACTGGCCTAGCTTTACATTGTATATCTTGTTTCTTTTTTTTTTTTTTTTGATGTTAGCACTTTTCTTCAAATTTACAGGGATCTTTACCATCAATCACGAAGGCTTGGTTGCATTTAGGAAATGTTTCGTTTTGATGTGGACCTCAAAATGTATGTTATATGGAATAATGTTTTATATTTCCAAACTTCATTTACATTGGTTTTACCACGTATTGACACATATTGTTATAGAAAAAAATCGCCATAAATTTAGCTGAAGTATTTATTAGTGAAAATTGTTAATAAATCAATTAAAACTCTGGAGAGTGGATGTGTATTTGTATATTATTTTCATAACGAAAGTACGAAAAAAATTAAATTTGTTTGCGTTTTCTCAAAAAATAAAATAAATTTTGAGTTACAT
This sequence comes from Eurosta solidaginis, assembly GCF_040869045.1. Taxonomy (NCBI): domain Eukaryota; kingdom Metazoa; phylum Arthropoda; class Insecta; order Diptera; family Tephritidae; genus Eurosta; species Eurosta solidaginis. The sequence continues at coordinate 17,923,948 of NC_090320.1, forward strand.
ACATCACATGGACAATAATTAACAACAAATTAGTTATAAATAATGATAATAATTTGTCTGTAAATGCAAAACATGAATGTAAAAAACTTTGAATTCTGAAAAATTTTAAAAAATTAATGGCCTTTGTATAGAAACCCTTATGTGTAACAATTGCAGATGTCATGTATTTGAAAATTTTTAAATATCGCTGTCATATTTCGCTTTGAATATTCTAAGCTATTTTTTACTCTGAAAAAATTAAAATATAAAGGAATCATATTTATGACTTCATTTTAAAATAAAAATAATTTTTTTATTTTTGATGCCATACTTTTAATGAGTATGAGTTAGAGGTTTACGCTGATCACTTTTTTGGCGGCGGCGTAGGATCCACAGGGTATACCGGCGGCGAAGCTTGCGATTTTGAGGTGAAAGATGTTAATGGTTATATCCTCAGACCAAACTGTTTTTTCCCGGCCTTATACTTTAAGAGTCGTTTTGTGTCTCAATTTCCACCACGCACGTGCTGTCAGTGGAAAATGGCGTACGTCGTGACGGATTGTATCTGGTGAGCTCTCAATAGATCAGAAATCCTGCGCGCAAGTCATTTGAAGATTCGTGGAATTAGAGTTTTGCATTTACCTACGCTGCAAAGAATATTTTTGTTATAGGCATATTTTTGTTATAACTTTTTAACAAAAGGTGGACAAACGAAAATTTTTCCTGGACAAACGTGGACAAACGATGGACAAACGAATGCCATTTCGTTTTTTTAATTACTCGTAAATGGAGGTGCCAACTTCACACACGATTCTTGTTTTTTTGAATTAACTTTTTAACAAAAGGTGCACAAACGAAAATTTCTCCTGGACAAACATGGACAAACGATGGGCAAACGACGGACATACGATTTAGCACAATAAAGCGAAACAAAAATTTTTTTGGGTTTTTTCGAAAAAAAAAAATGTTTTGTTATAACTTTTTAACAAAAGGTGGACAAACGAAAAATTTTCCTGGACAAACGTGCACAAACGATGGACAAAGGAATGGCATTTGGTTTTTTTAATTACTCGTAAATGGAGGTGCCAACTTCACACACGATTTTTGTTTTTTTGAAATAACTTTTTAACAAAAGGTGGACAAACGAAAATTTCTCCTGGACAAACATGGACAAACGATGGGCAAACGACGGACATACGATTTAGCACAATAAAGCGAAACAAAAAATTTTTTGGGTTTTTTCGAAAAAAAATGTTTTTGTTATAACTTTTTAACAAAAGGTGGACAAACGAAAATTTTTCCTGGACAAACGTGGACAAACGATGGACAAACGAATGGCATTTGGTTTTTTTATTTACTCGTAAATCGAGGTGCCAACTTCACACGGGATTTTTTTTTTTTTGAAATAACTTTTTAACAAAAGGTGGACAAACGAAAATTTTTCCTGGACAAACGTGGACAAACGGTGGACAAACGAATGAGATATGGTTTTTTTAATTATTCGACCAAGTAGGTGCCAACTTCACAGAGCTTTCAGAGCACGCATGTCGTTTGATATGATCGAGTCCGCCTAGCAATGAAGAATTGCACAAAATACATTTTTTCCCCTGAGTTGTTGTTGTTGTAGCCATAAGGTTGCTCCCCGAAGGCTTTGGGGAGTGTTATCGATGTAATGGTCCTTTGCCGGATACAGATCCGGTACGCTCCGGTACCACAGCACCATTAAGGTGCTAGCCCGACCATCTCGGGAACGATTTATGTGGCCACATTAAACCTTCAGGCCATCCCCTCCCTCCCCACCCCCAAGTTCCACGAGGAGCTTGTGGTCGCCAGAGCCTCGCCTGTTAGTGAAACAGGATTCGCCGCGGATAGGTGAGGCTGACAATTGGGCTTGGAGAAGCTATACATTGCGCTGGCAACCCGAAGGGCTGCGCTACACAGCCCCTTGAATCTGGTATTTTGGTCGCCTCTTACGACAGGCATACCTACTGCGGGAATATTCTGACCCCGTAACACCCTGAGTAGATTTTTCCTCTTCCAACAATGGATACATTTCCTTCCACTGCTGCCTCAACGAAATTTTATACATTCCGCAACTTCTTTCGTCTATACTATGTATGTAAAAAAACAATTGCGTTTTCTCAATTGGTTACTGGTTTGTTTTAAACACGCTGCGGTATGGTTGGAGTCTCCATCTTCTTGTCGGTGAGAATTTTTTGATTGAAGTGATCTGTATAGCAATCATCCGGTGGCAAAGAGCCTGATCCATCTAAATAATTTTGCATGTAAATGCAATAACAACGATTTGAGCCAGATAAATCCAGATAGAAGTCTGGTTCAATTTGTGAGCCAGATAATTTGTTAATTACTTGTCTTTAGTTTGGCATAATAATACATACTTTTTCAAAAATAGATGTCGCTCCGAAAATATCACAACATCTGCCTCTCAAGTCTCTCAATGATCCAGAGCATTCCCGTGAGAACTGAGCGTGAGCCGGAGCTGTAATAAAATCCTTAAGTTACTTGGTGCCAGCGCTTGGGGGAATGATAAAGAAGCATTGTTTTTAAGACAACTGGCCAGTAACCAATTAAGACAACTGGCCAGCCGCCTGAGTTAAATGAAACTCAACGGAGAATGTTGCAGGCCTGTTAGAATAAGAAAAACCACAAGGAGTCTAATCCACACAGTGTCCTTTGTTATTCACCCACTGTGAGCTCCATAATTCAAACAGCTTCAAAATATATTTTTGATATCGTGACAAATGTCGCGACGATGTCTGATATCAAGATAGAATGCCTTAAATGTCGTGTATTTCCGTTTGGTTGTTGTTTTAGCAGTGCTTTGCACCATCCAATGGGTGCGATTACTCAGAAATTGCTATATCCTCTAACAGAATTCCACGGAAACTTGGTGTTTCAACCATTTTGTACCAAAGAAAGTTAAAGCCGTTGGTTCCACATTGGAACTGAAAAGGTGGTTGGTGTCGTACATACAGGATATACATTATGTATATAGGGGTTGATTCTGGATAGGTAAGAGTTTTACTTATACGGTATTCAGCTGGAAGTTTTGCCAGAGTGATTTCCTGGTGCTTTGGATTTCTTCAACTGGGAGCTTCGGATATTGAACTCTGAGAACGGGGTTCGGCTGGCATTTATCGCCTACGACATTTCCGACGCTTTTTTGGTTCACGTGGTGAATATGGTCGCTGAAGAATTGGCCGATGATAATGCCACGAAAGACTAGGAAGATATTTGTTAATTTTACAGCAAAGTGCATAGATAAAAGGGCATGACCTGTGGCAAGTATCGTGTAATCATTGGCGTAGAAAATAATGGTAAGTGCTTCGGACCGGAGAGGCAGATTCGATATGTAAAAATTACACAATAGTGGGGATGGAACACGCCCTGCGGCATCCCTTAATTAATTCTTCTTGTTTTGATGTTAGGTTCCTGAACTAGACCGAATACTATGCATCACCACAAACGATTAAAAGTCCCTTGGCTTGGAATTTGATTGATGTTAGGTTCCTGAACTAGACCGAATACTATGCATCACCACAAACGATTAAAAGTCCCTTGACTTGGAATTTGATTGAAAATAATAAACATTCGCAAGGAAAAAATCAACCTTTACGAAATTAAAATTTTCGTTCGTTCAGAAAAATCGTCATTTGACAGTAACTTTTTTCCTAAATTAAATTACAAATACACGGTTGTGGCATTACGGGATGTTTAGTCCTTCGTTCATGCAGTAAACCATTAAATCGCGGGTAGGTAATTCACCATTGGGGAAATGTGGCATGAATTTCGTCAATTCCAACGCTAGAAAACCTTTATTTTGATATAATAATCACAATTTAACTATTTTTTTAACAAGTTTTTTTGTGACCATTTAACGAAAACAGCTCGTTTTTTGCCAAGTAATGTGTTGAATTACCTACCGCCAGTTTGACAATTTCTATTGCTGTGCGTCTCTCTCTGTAGCTTTATGTCTCTGATTTTTGTTAACAGTTGGTCCTTTGTGGTGCGTAGCTTTGCTTTGACCTTCGACAACGCTTAATGATAGCAATGAATCCCAAGGGGCCTTTGCTATCTACCAGAGCGACTCGGGATTTTTCTCGACCAACAGCTGATATTTCAGCGAAATACTGTTACAATAAAAACAACATCACACCAATGAATCGTAGTTTCTGTTGAATGCTTAGAAACCTTGGAATCCCAACACAGAGACGCACGTCACTCTGGCTCAACTTCAATGAGGATACTGTAATAGGTTAAACTCTTATCCAGAATCAACCCCGTATTCTCAATGTATGCTCCGCATGTAATGTGTCTCAACATAACACCAACCATATTGGATGGGGAGAAGAACTTCTACAAAAGCAACAACCAATGGAACGAAACGGGTTACCGCTCGAAACTCTTTTACATCACAATGGCTCTGAAATGGTGTATTCGATTAATGGCATGTGCTAGCTAGCGACAAACAGAACTCGTTAGATCCATAACTTATTATAATTTTTAAAAATAGTTGACAGTCGTATAGTTATTGCTTGAGTGAAAATGGTTTTCAGTCACTCATCGTAATACGTAATACGGGTCCAGTCCTATGCTGTATGCTGTTGTTGTAGTGGTATGATCAGTCTCAACTTCCTTTGAAATGATTTTTTCAAGGTTATGACCCTGTGTAGACTTTTTATTCAAGTGAATGCTTTTTTATAGAATACGATTGATGAACAACTAGGCGTGAAGCTAAGGGTATGTTTGAGCAGCTGTGTTCTTTTTATGACAGAGCATCAAGTTCTTGGCAAAAACTGAGCTGAGTTTTGTCAATGTCACACATTCGTTGAATGATATTTAGAAAATTTTTAATCATAACTAGCAAGTCAAAGACATATAAATTTTCCCAAAATAAAAACAACTGATGAGATGAAAAAAAAAAATAAATGTAAGGCGCGATAACCTCCGAAGAGATCTAAGGCCGAGCTTCTCTTCCAATTTGCGTCGTGCTCCTCTTGATTTTCCCTACAAATTGGCCGGACGGGACCAACATGTTTTATGCCGACTCCGAACGGCATCTGCAAGGCAGTTGAGTTTTCACTGAGAGCTTTTCATGGCAGAAATACACCCGGAGCGCTTGCCAAACACTGCCGAGGGGCGACCCCGCTTAGAAAAATTTTCTTCTAATTGAAAAACCTTATTTCTAAAATTTTGATGTTGCTTTGTCCGGGGTGCGAACCCAGGGCATACGGTGTGATAGGCGGAGTACGCTACCATCAAACCACGGTGGCCGCCACTGATGAGATGCGCCTACCATATAATTGAGCCATGCGTAAATTTGGCCCTTTTTATGTATCGAATTTCGGTATAAGAAATAATTTGCGCTTGGCAACATTAGCTCAATCAACAAAAAATGTGCACATTGTCGCTTGTGTGGTGGAAAATTAATTGAATTTTTGCCTTTGTTAATTTTTTTGGAAATCGCCTGAATAATCTGGAATATACAGGTTATTTAAAGTTGTATATAGAATTTTTAAGAATTTAAGCCAAGTTTAAATTTTTAGCTGATTACGTTAGTACATATGTACATATTTTTAGCAAATGCATTTAATTAGTTATTAATTTTCGCATTTGCTACACAATGGAATACAAATTCAATGACGCACATCCATACGATGCAAATGAGATTGGGCGTCTCGAATTTCATATGTGTATACTTTATGCAAATACTGACATACATATGTACTTGTCTGTGCCTATTTGCGTAGGCACGTTTTCTATATGACGTCACAATGTGGCCAAATCGAAATGGTAAATACATACATATGTAGTTATATAACGACGCAACAAGTAGAGCAGGCCACACTTGGCTGACGACATTTGCTACATTTTATTTCACAATCAATCGTGACTAATTACAACAACAGCTTGTTTTAGATACATTCAAACGTCCATAGAGGAAATTCGGCTCTGTTGTTGTTGTAGCGATAAGGACACTCACCGAAGGTTTTGGTGATTGTTATCGATGTTGAGATCCTTTGCCGGATGCAGATCCGGTACGTTCCGGTAACAAGCACGATTGAGGTCCTAGCCCGACCATCTCGGGAACGCTTTAGTATGACCACATGAAACTTTCTAGGCCATACCGCCCTCCCACTCCTTAGATTCACGTGGAAATTGTGGTCGCCAGAACCTCGGCTGCTATAGACAAAGGATTCACCACGAGAAGGTGAGGCTTGGTTGGAGAAGTTATAAATAACCCTTTAAAGGGTTGCGCTACACAAACACCGGAATCAATAGATTTAAGGGATCATCTCAGACAAGCATAAGTAGGCTCTAAGCAAAGTCCACATAGAATCGGTAAAAGCCTTTGCGAGGACCCGTCCGGCTAACACGGTTATCAATATACACTATTCTACTCTAACAGAGGAAGAAAACACCCTACCAGGACAGACACGAAACACCCTGACCCAACTTCGTTCTGGATACTGTAAAAAATTACAAGTCTTGCTTGTCCACAATCAACACCGATGTAAGTACTGTATGTCCTGCATGCGATATTTCCCCACATGCCACCAACCATATTTTCAATTGTAATATGCAACCTACGCCTCTAGCACCAACTTCCTTATGGTCCACCGCTGTTGAAACTGCAAGTTTCTTTGGACTCCCGTTCGAGGACGGTGATAACAATTTGTGAGTTGTCGCACCCATTGAATGGGGCCGAAGCACTGTTAACACAACAACAACAACAGCAGCAACAGCAACAGATTTCCGCAAACCCACTATCATCTTTATTCGTTAATACAACAGCATCTCTGTTATACATGTAAACGCAAAAACGAGTCGTGAAATTAAACTTTTGTATGCTGGTGAAATAAAATCGTTCGATTTTTAATGCATACATACATATCGTTCATTTACTTCAATAGTGTCATAACTCAAAAAACACAATTTTCCAGGAGAGCCATTCAAAGATTTTAACTGCCATATGTTGCACATATAAAGGCATATTTTCATTTGTATAGCACGTGGTAAATTTGTAACGGATCACAAAGATTTTTTTATACAACATAGATCATGTTATTGGGTGCGTTTATATCCCTACAAAAAATTTGGTCACAAAACTTACCCGCGCCCAAGCAAATGTGATTATGAAAATAACCTATGACTGTCAAATGACTAGTCAAATGACGTGGAATGACGAGAGCGTTTTTGCAGGGATGTTATTAACTCAAAAGTCATGTTTTTTGAGTTATGACACTGTTGAAGTAAATGAGCGATATGTACATGCATGCAATATCTATAAAATGATTGAAAAACTCAATGTGTGGAGAGGTTTTTTCTTTTAAATTTTCATCTGATTTTTTATATTCAGTTGAGCAGAGCTCACAGAGTATATTAACTTTGATTGGATAACGGTTGGTTGTACAGGTATAAAGGAATCGAGATAGATATAGACTTCCATATATCAAAATCATCAGTATCGAAAAAAAATTCGATTGAGCCATGTCCGTCCGTCCGTCCGTCCGTCTGTCCGTTAACACGATAACTTGAGTAAATTTTGAGGTATCTTGATGAAATTTGGTATACAGGTTCCTGGGCACTCATCTCAGATCGCTATTTAAAATGAACTATATCGGACAATAACCAGGCCCACTTTTTCGATATCGAAAATTTCGAAAAATCGAAAAAGTGCGATAATTCATTACCAAATACGGATTAAGCGATGAAACTTGGTAGGTGAGTTGAACTTATGACGCAGAATAGAAAACTAGTAAAATTTTGGACAATGGACGTGGCACCGCCCACTTTTGAAAGAAGGTAATTTCGAAGTTTTGCAAGCTGTAATTTGGCAGTCGTTGAAGATATCATGATGAAATTTGGCAGGAACGTTACTCTTATTACTATATGTCTGCTTAAAAAATCGGAGAACGACCACGCCCACTTTTTAAAAAAAAATTTTTTTTAATTCAAATTTTAAAAGAAAAGTTAATATCTTTACAGTATATAAGTAATTTATGTCAACATTCAACTCCAGTAATGATATGTTGCAACAAAATACAAAAATAAAAGAAAATTTCAAAATGGGCGTGGCTCCGCCCTTTTCCATTTAATTTGTCTAGGATACTTTTGATGCCATAAGTCGAACAAAAATTTACCAATCCTTGTGAAATTTGGTAGAGGCTTAGCTTCTAGGACGATAACTGTTTTCTGTGAAAAAGGGCGAAATCGGTTGAAGCCACGCCCAGTTTTTATACACAGTCGACCGTCTGTCCTTCCGCTCGGCCGTTAACACGATAACTTGAGCAAAAATCGATATATCTTTACTAAACTCATTTCACGTACTTATCTGAACTCACTTTGTATTGGTGTAAAAAATGGCCGAAATCCGACTATGACCACGCCCACTCTTTCGATATCAAAAATTACGAAAAATGAAAAAAATGCCATAATTATATACCAAATACGAAAAAATTGATGAAACATGGTAATTGGATTGGTCTATTGACGCAAAATATAACTTTAGAAAAAACCTTGGTAAAATGGGTGTAACACCTACCATATTAAGTAGAAGAAAATGAAAAAGTTTTGCAGGGCGAAATCAAAAGCCCTTGGAATCTTGGAAGGAATACTGTTCGTGGTATTACATATATAAATAAATTAGCGGTACCCGACAGATGATGTTCTGGATCACCCTGGTCCACATTTTGGTCGATATCTCGAAAACGCCTTCACATATACAACTAAGGGCCACACCCTTTTAAAACCCTCATTAACACCTTTTATTTGATACCCATATCGTACAAAAAAATTCTAGAGTCACCCCTGGCCCACCTTTATGGCGATATCTCGAAAAGGCGCCCACATATAGAACTAAGGCCCACTCCTTTTAAAATACTCATTAACACCTTTCATTTGATACCCATATCGTACAAAAAAATTCTAGTCACCCCTGGCCCACCTTTATGGCGATATCTCGAAAAGGCATCCACCTATAGAACTAAGGCCCACTCCCTTTTAAAATACTCATTAACACCTTTCATTTGGTACCCATATCGTACAAACGCATTCTAGAGTCACCCCTGGTCCACGTTTATGGCGATATCCCGAAAAGGCGTCCACCCATAGAACTAAGGCCCACTCCCTTTTAAAACACTTATTAACACCATTCGTTTGATACCCATATTGTACAAACGCATTCTAGAGTCAATCCTGGTCCACTTTTATAACGATATTCCGAAAAGGCGTCCACCTATAGAACTAAGGCCCACTCCCTTTTAAAATACTCATTAACACCTTTCATTTGATACCCATATAGTACAAACAAATTCTAGAGTGACCCCTGGTCCACCTTTATGGCGATATCTAGAAAAAGCGTCCACCTATAGAACTTAGGCCCACTCCCTTTTAAAATTATCATTAACACATTTCATTTGATACTCATATCGTACAAACAAATTCTAGAATCACCCCTGGTCCACCTTTATGGCGATATCTCGAAAAGGCGTCCATATATAGAACTAAGGCCCACGCCCTCTTAAAATACTCATTAACACCTTTCATTTGATACTCATATCGTACAAACAAATTCTAGAGTCACCCCTGGTCCACCTTTATGGCGATGTCTCGAAAAGGCGTCCACCTATAGAACTTAGGCCCACTCCCTTTTAAAATTATCATTAACACATTTCATTTGATACTCATATCGTACAAACAAATTCTATAGTCACCCCTGGTCCACCTTTATGGCTATATCTCGAAAAGGCGTCCATATATAGAACTAAGGCCCACGCCCTCTTAAAATACTCATTTTGACCTTTCATTTGATACTCATATCGTACAAACAAATTCTAGAGTCACCCCTGGTCCACCTTTATGGCGATATCTCGAAAAGGCGTCCACATATAGAACTAAGGCCCACGCCCTCTTAAAATACTCATTAACACCTTTCATTTGATACTCATATCGTACAAACAAATTCTAGAGTCACCCTTGGTCCATCTTTATGGCGATATCTCGAAAAGGCGTCCATCTATAGAACTTAGGCCCACGCCCTTTTAAAATACTCATTAATACCTTTCATTTGATACACATATCGTACAAAATAAATTCTAGAGTCACCCTTGGTCCATCTTTATGGCGATATCTCGAAAAGGCGTCCATCTATAGACTTAGGCCCACGCCCTTTTAAAATACTCATTAATACCTTCATTTGATACCCGTATCGTTCCAAATAAATTCTAGAGTCACCCCTGGACCACCTTTATGGCGATATCTCGAAAAGGCGTCCACCTATAGAACTAAGGCCCACTCCCTTTTAAATTACTCATTAACACCTTTCATTTGATACCCACATCGTACAAACAAATTCTAGAGTCAGGCCTGGTCCACCTTTATGGCGATATCCCTAAATGGCGTCCATCTATAGAACTATGGCCCACTTCCTCTTAAAATACTCTTTAATACCTTCCATTTGATACACATGTCATACAAACACATTCCAGGGTTACCCTAGGTTCTTTTTACAACATGGTGATTTTCCCTTACTTTGTCTGCACAGCTCTCAACTGCGTATGTAATGTTCGGTTACACCCGAACTTAGCCTTCCTTACTTGTTATTTTTGTGATAATCTTAAATTTTTTTGCATGCTGTTGCACTCGAACCACACGCTTGATGTTTAATATTCCAAACAAAACGAAAAAAAAAAAAAAAATTAGAAAAGGTTTTCATGCCAAGGCGAACTGCAGTAAATTTTTGAAATTGTTATTGCATTCATTTGCCGGCTACAAAATTTTTTTTTGTCCGGTTTTCTTGTTTGTTATGGATTTCATTGAAAGAAAATTTATGTATGCGATTATAAAATCATTTATAATTACATCAAAGATGAGCGAGATTAGTACAAACATATATACATATGTATGTACATGTGTGTAAATCAAAGTTGCAGAAGCATTGCAAATGATAATGCAAAGTTTTATGTGGATATTTGATTTACTTGAGTAACATTCCAATGCATCTCTAATTAACTTTCAAATACAGTTTTTTAGAGACCGGTCCACGGCGAATCCAGCACCAGGTGTTATTATCCCAACAGCTGTTTGTTTCTTCTTTATTATTTCACATACAACCAAAGGCGAATCCATACCAGGTGGTGGCAAAGCGAATTCAACAAATACGCCGTGCTGAAGAATGTAAAAGCCTTCCGTAATTTACAACCAGATTGACTGAATTCTTGTATGTGTGCGTGTCGGGTATTTGACGCTTGCCCCGCGACTATCAAATAAAAAGCCAGCAATCAACATTTGCACTGAGAAACCGTAGCGTTCGGACGTGAATATGTCGTCATCGGATGATGACTTTTTTTAAATAAAAATTTTATTAAATAATAATAAAAGCTTTACATTCCATAAAGCTGGTAAATATTGATCATTTTCAATAAATTTTAATATGAATTGCTTTTCTTCCGCGCACTTGTTCAATTTGAATGTCGACACAAACTAAATACAACACTGCGTTTTGTCAATCACACCCCGCGACTATCAAATAAGCTAGCGTCAAAAGAAAAAATCAAAAATTTTTGATTTTCATCAACGTATAGCCGACTACAAATACGTGTGTCACGAAGCCACCCGACTGCACTAACACACACAAAATTCAGTCAATCTGGTTGTAAATCGCGGAAGGCTTTAAAGTCAAAAGAAAATGTTCATTGATTTCGATTAACTGACATGTTGTTGTACAAGGCTTTGTATGGAAAATTATCAAGAAGAAGCAATCAGCTGTTGGGATAACAACACCTGGTACTGAATTCGCCTTGCATACTAGAGATATATGCCGCCGATAAACGCCGCCGCCGCCGAATGTCAAAAATATCGGTGCGGCGGCGGCGTCCGGCGCGTTACTGTATTTTCTACTCGTTTAAAACTGTTAGGCTATTTATTGTTCATGTCGAAAATTGGTCGAAAGGGGTATCAAGGGATACACATCACTGCCAGCTATAAGAAACTAATTGCGAAATTTAACTCTTTCTAACTGTTCAAAAGTTATTTAAAAACCAGGCGCTTTCGATGTCAGTTTAACACGGACTTTGCACCACCCAATTCACCAAGTTATTAAAACAAAACACTAACAGCCTGATTCTAATGTGGTAACAACTTTCTTCACCACGGCAACTTTCTTCATGTGGTAACTTTTGTACCCTTTTGGTATTCTGCCCACGAAAGTAGCTGGATAATTGTTTACCCACTAAAATAGGTGGTAACATCGATGTAACCACACAAAAGCTATTGTTTATAAAAAGGCAATACTGAAAAATAAAGAATTGTGTGAGCGCAAATAAGTAAACATAATAGTAAAAAAGTGTTGCCTCTTGCTATACATATTTGTTTCCATGTACTTTCACAGTATATATTACAATATAGCTATATAAAAACGTACGCATGTATGCACATATGTGTATACACATCGTCCCGTTTATTCGTTAACATCGTATCTACGAGTGACACATTTTCGGTAAAGCCATGACGGAACCATACACGGTAGCAGCATGGTGACATACCTACAAATAAATAAAAATTCCATGTACTTCGTTTTTGTAAATTCGATGGACAAATGTCAAAATCGTACTGCGTCGGAAGTTGATGTATCAAATTAAATAAAAAAAGTTTATATTCAGCTGTCCCATGCTGCCACCTTGTATCGTTCCGCCATGGGTAAAGCGAAGAAAACCAACTTTCAATTTCACCACAGACACTTGTGAGTTTTTCGGTGATGACAGCGTCACCACTTTGGCCAGAATCGCGAATAAAACAACTGGTAACGATTTTCGGTTACATAATGTTCTGGCTACTATTTTACCGGTAACGCTAAGAATCGGGCCGTAAAAGAAAAGTTATATAATAATTTGTATGCTCACTTTGCATATTTGAATTGAAATAAAATGACCCAAGGCGAACATGTTTCAAATTCTCCTCAAGTTGTTAAAAAAAGCAAATTACCCAAAAAAGGTGCCGATTTTGACAAAATTTTATATTGCTGACAGAATAAGCGAAATCAGTGATGCAAGATTTTCTTCTCTTCTGCACCTGTTCCCTTTCCTCTTCGCAATACCTTTTTTCCCCTCTCTTTTCATCTACATTTTTAATCCAGTATTATTATTCCTCTTCCTTCTCATTTTTCACTCAATCCGATTTCCCCCAACTCTGAAGGCGTTTTCTTTTCTGTTAAAAATGTTAACCTCATGTCGCCTTCTTTAATTCTAACTTTTGAACTAGGTAACCTGGCGCTATGCAAAATGGCTCCATTTGTAGATAATCGTACCCCTCTTATTATTCAGTAGAAAATAATTTGCGAAAGGAACACACAATCTCACGAGAGAGCTGAGAAGAACCAACAGGGCAGCATTATTTCCAGAAGAGAAAACGCCATTAACAAGCTGCCGTGCGACCAATTTCGAAAAGTTTTTCGTCACAAAAAGTGTCCAATTGGAATCGCGTTGGTGGTGTTTTGTACAGAAGTCAGGTAGGAATAGTTTTCGACTTATTTTCTTAAAGGAATGATTAGAGCGATTTTTCTGCATGTCGTCCAATCAGCTCAAATCTCCGCACCTGCCTTTGCATGCCCCGGAAACTAGTTTTTATATGTGTAGTATAGGAGTAATAAGTGAAAAAAAAAATACAGTTTCGAAATGCAAAATAAAGAAATATAAACAAACAGCAATCTAAAAATCGGAGACCCCCATGCAAATGTACACTTGCTTCCAATGACACGCGGCGTTATTGATCCAACGGCATTGTCGCCTTTTATTTAATTTCATAATTTGGCGCCTTTTGTGGAGTCGCGCCGCGCCATTCAAACCATTGTATATAAATAAATAAAGTAAAAATTTTACTGCCATTTGTCGTTGTTTGAGAGGAAGAAAAAGAAGAACACAAATTGGCAGCCTTTTGAAAACGCTCATCTTTCACGCAACATTTTTTTTTGGTTCTGCGAAATCTCCATATGCATAATGAGCCAAAAAAAAAAATCGCGGTTGCACTGAATTGTGAAATATTTTGTTTTGTCTGCGATCAAATTGCGAAATCACAGTTATATTTAAGCTTGCTGATGATACATTTTCATCTAGCACTTCTAACAAAATGTGTAAACATTAAGTAAGACTTTGCTTTATTTAGATTAAACGTGCGGCATTGTTATTTGAGCATACAAAGTGTATAGACAGGCGCCTTTGGGATTCAAGGGATTGATAAGCGCAATACAAAGCTTTATTGCTTCAGAGCTTCTTACGCGAGTCGAATGCTGTTACAAATATGAATGTAACATACACATATTTATTCGTCGAGGCTCTGGCAACCGAAAGTTCCTCATGGAACTAGGGGGCAGGGGGCGCGATGACCTAGAAGGTTTAATGTGTTATTCGTTCCCGAGATGGTCGGGTTAGTACCTTAATGTTGCTTTGTTACCGGACCGTATCGGATCTGTATCCGGCAAATTACCATCAACTCAGATAACACTCCCCAAAAACTTCGGGGAGTGTTTTTATCGTTAATACAAAAACAACAGGCGCTCTAGTTCTTTAATAAATTTTGTTGAAAACAATATGAAGTTCAATTTGAGAAGTTCTTTCTGCTTAAAGCATCAGCGTAATACCATTTAAATCATCGGCGTAATTGGATGTAAATATGTAGTTCTAACCCCATCTCCATCAGCCAAGCTGCAACTGCTGCGATTAGCAATGCGCTTGTAATACAGAGCGTACGCATTATCTACAAACTTCGTCGCTTGCCCATCGACGCTCTTTCCATCGGATTCCAGAATTGCGTTTATCTATGATAGCCGTTTATCTTTGATAGCAGATATTAAAAACTAAACCACTAAATGCCTACTATATGTTCTTTCGCACTCTTATTCAGGAACTCCCATTTGTCGTCCCTTTCTCCAGACCGATAATTTGCGGTCCACCTTTGGAGACGTGCCGTGGTTTACTGTATCAAAAGCTTTTGTTTGATAGGTCTACCGCTACGATTACTGTTATGTGGTGCGGTTTTTGATTCAATACGTAATTTATTGTTGATGGCGTTTAGCGCGGTGGTAGTGCAATGTAGTTTTCGAAAGCCATGCTAATGATTGACAAATCGCAAGTTTGCAGTGAAATAGGAAGCAGAATGGCTTCAAGTGTCTTGGCTACTGGCGAGAGGAGAGATATCGGACGATAAGATTCTCGTATGTTGGCTGGCTTCCCAGGCTTTAGCACCGGTACCACTCTGGTAATTTTCCATATTTCGGAGAACACGAAGGCGGACAAAGACAGGTTGACACTCGCAGATATTTAAGACCGTTAATTCTGCCGGGTGTTACAAAAGGTAGTGACCTCCAACTCCATGTCTGATCTAAATATATGACGCTCTTATCGTCTCGCTATCAGTTTACTGTTTTCTTTCACTTTAGGTGACATTCTTTACCCATAATATCTTTTAGAAAACTGATACGGAAGTTTAGACATGGTAGCAAAGGATTACCAACATTAATGTTTAAATGGCTTGAACTGTGAATATATTTCTTTGGTTTTTTCATCAACCATGAAGTGCGCTTGTAATTCTGAACAGCTTAGTGAAATATTTTGAAGACATAGTTTAAGTTTATTATCAAAATCGTGTTTTTTTAGAGCGAAATGAGGTGGCTCAACATGCAGTCAATACCTGAAAGTCGAAGTGCTCGCCCCAAAGCAACAGCGGGGGTTTCACAGCAAAAAAGGGAAAGATTTTGCGCTCAGAGCCACAAATGCTCATAGTATAACTACTCAACTGCTGTTAGAAAAGATTGCAGTCTCAACGAAAAGAAAATATCAAGATTAAAGCTGCTTATTCTGAACAGCCAGCTGTTGAACTTTACATAAAGAAGCGCGCCGAATAATTAGCTCGGTTTTATTATTCCTCAACTTTCTGGCTGAGTCTTCCACCTAAACAAGCAATCACACCTCCATATCAGTGCTATTCCATTCCTCGGTCATTTGAAATAAATTATATTGGATTTTGGTAATCATCGCTTAAGGCCTCAGTGCTTATCAGAAACAGCAGGGCAAATATTTACAACGTTCGTGCACACAACGTGCCCAAGCTATCGATTTTCTGCTTGCTCCACGTGCCATACACACAATCGTCACACAAAAAATTGTAATAAAAAGAAATCCAGCAAAAGAAATCCAAAGCAAACAAAAAAGGCAAGACCAATTAAAAATTTAAATATGAGAGTATCTCCCCTTATTTCTTTCCTTCCTTCCTTCAATACTCCACCTAATCGTTTCATATGTTTTTATGCGACTAGTTTGGTATTACCATAAATTTGTATTCGGTTGCAAATTGCAGTTATTTTTGTACAGTTAGCCAGAAACGTATAAGTTGTTCAGCCGACATGCAATGAGCAACTTGGGATTTTGATAAACTGCCACCACCGCCACCAACTGTTGTTCAGTTCAATTGGTGCAATACAAAATGCCACAAAAAATATATTACATCGGTTGTGGCTCTACAAACAAAGATTGCAAGGAGTATTGTCTGTGCTCCCATCATTAGTTCGACTGTATGGTAAGCCTCAGTAAACTCTTTCTCCAAGTGATTGTGAAATTGTGAATGGTACTACAAATATAACAAGTAAGGAAGGCTAAGTTCGTGTGTAACCGAACATTACATACTCAGCTGAGAGCTTTGGAGACAAAATATCACCATGTAGGAATATCACCATGTAGGAAAAAGAACCTAGGGTAACCCTGTGTTTGTATGACATAGGTATCAAATGGAAGGTAGTAAAGAGTATTTTAAAAGGGAGTGCGCCATAGTTTTATAGGTGGACGCTTTTTCGAGAAATCCGCATAAATGTGGACCAGGGCTGACTCTAGAATGTGTTTGTACGATATGGGTATCAACTTAAGGGTATTAATGCGGATTTTAAAAGGGAGTGGCCCTTAGTTGTATATGTGAAGGCGTTTTCGAGATATCGACCAAAATGTGGACCAGGGTGACCCAGAACATCACCTGTCGGGTACCGCTAATTTATTTATATATGAATACCACGAACAGTATTCCTGCCATGATTCCAAGTGCTTTTGATTTCGCCCTGCAAAACTTTTTCATTTTCTTCTACTTAATATGGTAGGTGTCACACTTATTTTACAAAGTTTTTTCCAAAGTTATATTTTGCGACTAAAAACCAATCCAATCACCATGTTTCATCCCTTTTTCGTATTTGGTAGAGAATTGTGGCATTTCTCGAAATTTTCGATATCGAAAAAGTGGGCGAGTTCATAGTGGGATTACGCCCATTTAATACTAAGATAAAGTGAGTTCAGATAAGTACGTGAACTAAGTTTAGTAAGGATATATCGTTTTTTGCTCAAGTTATCGTGTTAACGGACAAGAGGATTGACAGACGGTTAACTGTGTATAAAAACTGGGCGTGGCTTCAACCGATTTCGCCCATTTTCACAGAAAACAGTTATCGTGATAGAAGCTATGCCTTTACCAAATTTCACAAGGATTGGTGAATTTTTGTTCGACTTATGGCATTAAAACCCAGTAACAAAAGGTAATAGATAGGAAATGAGTTGGTAATAGCCAAAGTGGGGGTCTACTGCTGAATTCATCGCTGAATTTTAACACAGCGATGTCCTACGAAATTCATACTTGAACAACTCGCTTACCCGTGGATATTAACCAGTCAATTATATGAATTACCAACTCACATACTTGGGTAAATGAATTGATCAGCTGTTCACCTTACTGACTCACATACTTTGATATAAGTATTTTTGTTCAAAATAACAACAACGATTTTAAAACGAAAGTTTCTTCTCTCACTCCGCAACTCGCTTACCTTTTTCAGTTCTGAATTCTTTTGCTACTGGGAAGTATTCTAGACAAATTAAATGAAAAAGGGCGAAGCCACGCCCATTTTGAAATTAAATTTTATTTTTTTTATTTTGTTGCACCATATCATTACCGGAGTTGAATGTTGACATAATTTATTTATATACTGTAAAGATATTAAATGTTTTTTTTTTTAAAGTGGGCCTGTTCGTCGTCCGATTTTGCTAATTTTTATTTAGCACACATATAGTAATAGGAGTAACGGTCCTGCCAAATTTCATCCTGATACCTTCAACGACTGCCAAATTACAGCTTGCAAAACTTTTAAATTACCTTCTTTTAAAAGTGAGCGGTGCCACGCCCATTGTCCACAATTTTACTAATTTTCTATTCTGCGTCATAAGGTCAACCCACCTACCAAGTTTCATCGCTTTATCCGTCTTTGGTAATGAATTATCGCACTTTTTCGGTTTTTCGAAATTTTCGATATCGAAAAAGTGGGCGTGGTTATAGTCCGATTTCGTTCATTTTAAATAGCGATCTGAGATGAGTGCCCAGGAACTTACATACCAAATTTCATCAAGATACCTCAAAATTTACTTAAGTTGTCGTGTTTACGGACGGACGGACGGACGGACATGGCTAAATGAATTTCTTTTTTCGCCCAGATCATTTTGATATATAGAAGTATATATCTATCTGGATTAGTTTATGCCTTTACGGGGTACCGTTATGCGAACAAAATTAATATACTCTGTGAGCTCTGCTCAGCTGAGTATAAAAAAAATACACGCTTTCATTTTGTGCGCTGGATAGAAAACGGAAAGTCCCAGATTTTTCCATCATTCTTTAACCTTTTTTTGTCCACCTGTTCACTCAGCGTGTATTTTATTTCGACAAGCAACCGATGAATCAACTTTTCATGGAAAATATTGTTTGTGCCTTCACGCCAAGGATGGTGCTGTTTCGAAGCATTTACTAAGAAAAGCAACCTTGAAAACATAAACGACAACAAAAGTTATTTTGTTGTCAGCTACGTGCTAAATGAAAGTTCAAGGTTGATTTTACTGGCTTTTCGTTTTTCGAATTCGATTTATAAAGAGAAAAAGAGCAAAGGCAAGGCGCATGATGCTAGGCTTGCAGTGCTGACAAAACTCTATAGGCGAATTTGTTAAGACAATTAACTTGTGTGTACCTAGCACTAATCTTTTGCGAACTTTCCCCCATCCTATTAAGATAACACTTGCGGTAGAAAATATTGCATTCATTATCAGTGTGGTCAGTATGCTTGGAGCTCTTCATATATGTGTATAGAGATCTCTTCACTAGGTAGGGTACAACCAGGTAGATTCCTCCTGGCCATGAACGCTTAGGTATACCGCTTGCCACATGCAAGCTAATGCTAAAAGAGGACATCAATCGTCACGCCGACGAAAGATGGCTACAAAACACCGTGGTGTCGGTCATTGAAGGAAACCTGAAACCCTGTAGGGCCACTAACTGAATATTGCCTTATAGGTAGGCATGCAGAAAGGTTAGGAACGCCTTATCGTCGATGCTGCAGGAGTTTTAAAGGAGATAAAGAAGAGGTAACGGTGGCTCACCTCATCTGCAACTGACTGGCACTAAGTGGCACATGGCAGCTCTTCCTGGGTGCTACAGTTCTCGATAATCTCAGTCAGGTTGTGGAGCATGTCCTCAAGGACTTGGTGGCCTTTATCAGAAAAAGTAATGCTGTAGTTTCTGGGTATCACAACGGACCTAATTTCACTAACCTAACCCAACCTACATATGTGATTGAAAAAGGTTTGTGAAATAATTCGTGATAAAATACTTTAACTACGTTAAAAATTTATGAAATTACGAAAATAAATTGTGACGATCAGCTGGCTTAGCAGGGTTACACTGCCACATCGTTATTTTATGCAGGGTAAAAGCGTAACGCTTTTGCGTTGCGAGCAGGCAAATAATTTCACATTTTTTGCTAACTGTAATACTAAGGTAGTAGATATTCATAAATTAATGTATTCTCGTACTTCACTTATAGCGTGTTAAAATCAAACTGACCAATTTCTCCTTAGCTTGTGTTGCTTTTATGCTCTCAGTTTCTTTGTTCGCCTATTTCTCAAAGGGTCTAGACGTTTTGGGAACGGCCTTCTCGATTAGTTGCTTATTTACTTCTGTCATACCTCTGCATCTTATATTCGCTGAGTAATATTGCTGTGTACATCTATTGCCTTCTATGTTTTTGTGTGTATATGTCTGAGTTATATGCGCTGTACATCTCTACGTCGTATATTCTCTGTTGTCTTCTATGTACATACATATATGTGTTTGCGCGATAGTGACGTGTGGAAACTGCACGTATGGAATTCATCATAATAGCATATTACTTTTTTGTATGTATCTATATCATAGATTAATTTATAGGCTGATGGTTAATATCCACTATACTATCGAGGATAAGGGTAAACACTTGGGGTGAAATTCTGCATTCACAAGTCTATGTTAACTTTCTTCAAGGAGTTTTCCCATAGATTTCTGTACTTGAACTATTTTAAATGCTACTATTTACGGCTGCTTTGCCCCACACTACATATGAAAGTTATAAGATGTTGATAGCTATACTTATATACATTTTTTTAAAAGGTTAGAGATAAGCTCAAATTACTCATGACATTCATGAAGTGTGATATTGGGATCTACAAGAATATAATTTTCTAGAACAAGCTTGTGGATTTCTTAAAACAATTTTAAAGTGTGATTTGTAGGACTGAGCACAAGGCTGCATACATATTCAGACTACAACTAAAGCTCCGGATCAAAGAGCTGCAGTCATTGGCGAGCTTCCTCATTTGACCTCATTTGGCTGCGACGGAAAAGCTTCTCAGCAGAGAGTAACTGCCCATGCATAGCGCTTTTGGGAACGATGCAATGGATTATGATTCTTTCTAGTTGACATTTCGTATTAGCTAACTTCAGTAATTTAATTTAGTTCTTTCAAAAAGTTTCCAGTACTGTATATCCAATTAGGCTTTGGGGTTGCATTATAATTCAATACAATATTCTCAGTAAAAATTTCCAATAACAATTTTTTGCAAAACTAAAAATAGGCCTCACATTTCTGTCAGTTTCACATTATCTATTTTTTTAATTTGCAAACCAAATTCACGCACATGAATAAAACATAAATGTTCAGTTTATCTGACGTCTGAAAACATACTCACAAAAAGCGCTTAGCAACAGCATTTGTCGCTGTTATAAAACAAAAACAATTTTGTTCTGAGTAAACATTTTGTTTATTGTTTTCTTAAATTTTTTCGTTGTCGGGCGTTGTATAATGTACATACATATTTGACAACGAAATTAGATTTGCACTGAAAGACGTCACAGTTTTGGCTCAAAGTCTTGTTTGTGATGAAATTTAACGATCTGGTTTACAATTAACTATGCAATTAATGGCGCATTTATTTATATTTTTGCTATAGTCGTAGTATGGGCCGCACTTTTTCCACTTATTCCGCTTGATTACCGCCTTACTATATATTCGATTAATTTCCATTTCTATTTTGAGTTCTCTTTCTGATTGCCTTTGCATTGTTTGCCTTAGATTTGTTGCTTTCTAACTGCTTTTCCTATGCGACCTAGTTCCGTGTTACCCTCTCAACCCCTTTTGCTTAATGTAGATCATGAAATTAAGCATGAAATGCGGTTAACGTGTTAAGGTTAGCACAAGCTTACAGTCTAGGTACATATATTATGTACTACGTAAAATGTATTTGAATTTACGTCTATGCCTGTTTAGAAATACATAAATAACAGCTTTCGCACTGTATCTAATTGTTTGTTTTTTGCTTCTTTGAGTTTTGTTTATTGCTACGAGGGTGGCTTGATAAAAGATGAGGGAATCTTGTCCTTTACGGTATCTATATCTTCTATAAATCTTATGAAATAAAGACGCTAAATGTCATTGTATGCCCATAACGTCACACAGAATGCTCCGATTTTAAAACGGTTTTTTGCATTTGAAAGCTTAGATACGTGAGATGGATATTTTCAATATAATTTGAAGGTATATATTATAGGGGCGTGGCAGATTGCCAAAATGTAGTCAAAAGTCATAAAATTTTTGTTTATTTACACAGCTATAAAATCCAAACTGATGGATCGATTGTAATATTTCTTTGCAGTAAGACTTTGAAAAAAATACTTGGTTCCTTTCTAATATGTGCAAAATTGTAACGGTTTCACTAAAATAAGCATTGCGTGTGTTTGTTCGCTGTTAACTGTGCGAGCAAACTTGCGTTGAGTGGGACATTATGCATCACTTCCTTACATACATTCGCTAGCGTCATTTAATTTCGGGAGTACAATTATAGGTATGTAAGGATGCATGTACATATGTATTTTCATTTCATATCAGCTTGAAAAATGTATGTACATATTTATGTGTTTGCCAAGTTAATGTAAAATAATTGATTCAGAGTTCATACATCTTTTGAAAAATACCTACTCTTTCGCTACAAATTTTAAACATTTCGTTAAAATTCTTAAACAAAAGTTCTATTTTTTGGTATGTTTGTATGTACATATATGCTAATGTATGTGTACTAAGGAGATTTAATCTATCTATCTCTATACATATAAAGAGGATGTATGATTGTATTCAGCTTATGTAATCCGAAAGCACCCCCGATTTTATTAAAATTTGCAGGGTCGATTCATGGCAAACGGAAGAGTGTTCCTGTGAAGTTGCTTCCCTGAAAGTGGACCAGAGACCGATCTATTCGAACAAATTCTGTTCACGGTTTGATTCGCCTGAAATTTGGTATATAGGTAACCCTTTGGCTAGATTACTATTACGCGACTTTTTATCGGGAAATGGACCAGGTCATCAATCTTATTACACAAATTCTATTCGTGATTCGATTTGACTCAAATTTGGTATATAGGCAGGCTCTTTGCCTAGATTAGTATTTACGGGACTGGGGCTTTGACTGGTACTTTTGGGCTGGGTCTGCAACTGGAACTGGGAATAAGTGATGGAGAAGAACTAGAGAGAAGAGAAAAGAGGACAGGAAAAAGGGATAGAGTTAAGCGAAGATAGAGGGGAAAAGAAGTGACTGAAAAGATGGAGAGAGAAAAAGACGCATAGAAAAAGAAGGGCAGTGGGAGGAGCGAATAACAGGACAAGAAAAAGGTGAAGGAGAGTCAGAGGTAACAAAATTCTTACAACTTTGCAGACAGACCCAAGTAAGAGCCGAACAAGGTCTGCCGGGTCTGCTAGCTGTCAGTAAAGACAACCCTCCCTCTTGATGAGTTTGAGAACAATTGTCGGATTTTTCAGCCGGCAGCATTTTTTCCACCAATTCAATTTGATCTTACTACATTCAATTTCCCCTTTTGCTTTGAAGTTCGCTTTCAAGAGCATACGCCTCTGTTGTTGTATGGCTTTGAGTTATGTTTAATCCCTGTATATAGCATAATTTTTATCGTTTTTGACGATATCATTGATGCCTTGGGAAACGTGACCTTTTTTGCAGCCATACATACTGTAGCGAATATTAGCATTTCGATACATCACTATCCTGCTACTAAATAAATGCACAACAACAGTAAATCAAGCAGCCACACATACATGTAAACAGCGAAGCTAACAGCACAGAATATTTCACATACATACGTGCATGTATGCAGCAGCTAAGAGCACACGTTTTTACTCACATATACACATGCATGTAACTAGAAGCCAAGAGTGAATATCAGATACATAAAGCGGAAATAAATAAGCAGCTGTTCGCGAAAAGTCTAGACCTAAAGAGAAATTTGCTAACGAAGCAACAGAGAGTATGAAAGCAGCGCAAGCTGAGGAATAATGAGTCAGTTTGATTTTAACACGGATAAGTGAAGCACGCGGGTACTGTAATTGTGAACTACTACTACTGCAGCAGAGTTGTATATAACGGACATATTGCAATACCTAATATTTGAATTATTTACTCGACAGTTCAGCGATTCGAACTATAACAGCAGGTGCAGAATAATCGGGAATTTCCCCCAAAAATTCGTTGCAATACTATTAAAGTTTTCTCTGCAGGCGGAACTAAGCTGAAACATGATAAGACTCCGAGACATGTCAAATGACAATAGCCGTGTTTTTTAACACGCGCGTATACGTTTCGTTTGCGCGTGTAAAAAACGCCTATCTTCGCTTAGATAATGCTTAGGAGACCCATCTAGCGGCTGTGGTTAAACAACTAGCTACAGCAACAGGGTGTACCGAAAAGCGGAGACGCAACGCTCTGATGGCCATAGGGTATAACATATAGCTGAATCAGTTGCGATGAATTGTGGACACACATAGAATACATAGAATTAGTGTAGAGGGTGAAACAAATACACATATTTCAGTTACATCTGAGTATAATGCGTATTGAAATTTAGTAGGACAAAATTTATGCGCAGCAATCTCAGAGGTGTATTTATAGTTTGTCGCTTAGCAGTCAATATAAAGTTTAAGCGTAAACGGATATACGCGTGTTAAAAAACACGGCTAATATCTGAAACACAAAGGTGTTACCCAATACTCGTAAGCTCATCCGACTGTTGATGATAGTTTTAATCAGCAACCAGATGCTGATAATAGTTTTATTCACATATCAATTTGTAGACCTAAGTTGAATATTTCCTATATTGAGTTTGCATTAAAAAATGCTCATAGGGTTCAATTTCAGCATTAAAAATGACAAACTACACTATCACAAAGTCAATGAGAGTATTCACTGTACAACTGAAGCATCCCACGATATATATGGCAACCCTCGTGCAATATTAAGGTATACTTTAATACATACATGCCTATTCGTGACGTCGAAGGACAAAATTATTTATAGGTTCTGACACGGTCATTATATATACATTACGAGTAACATAACGTTGACCTGGTTTAATAAAAAGTACACAATTTATATAGTTATTGAATTAGGCCAACCAAACAAAGGGTGTGATGTTTGAAACGAGGGCGCGCAAGAAATTGGGCTGTTATATACGCATGACCGACTTAATATTGCCATTTTTAGAAAACAGAATTTTACGCCGAAAAAGGTGTAATATATGGGCTATGGTTTAAAGTGGATTGGCATCATTATACTCGCTTCGTACAAACAACATCAATGAGATTAAAACTTTAGTAAACTTTGGAAAGTAAACATGTCACATATGAATGGCTTAGAACCAAAAGGATCTAAGTAACATCGACGTTGAATTGAGATAATTAAGGTTAATGTAAATTACTTATTGTAAATTCTGGGTAAATGAGTTTGAAATGATTCCTGTCTAAATGAATGCAGGTTAGTCAACTAATTCAAGTGATGTTTACTGCAGATGGAAAATAACTGTAAATTTCCAAAAATTATTGCAAAAATTTCCAAAAATTATTGCAATAAAATTTCGAACGTTGATTGCTCGGGCAAAAGAACATGTAGAATTTTTTCGAGTATGCAGTCTTGTTTGTAGTCCGTTTAATTTTGGTATAATAAAGTGCTAAACTTAAGTTCGTAGGAAGTCTCGCTGATTTTTGGCAATTTTTTTTCTGGATCCAAGCGCACTTAGACTCTTTTGGCTCCAAAAATTGTTCCAATAAAATTTCGAACGTTGATTGCTCGGCCAAAAGAACATGCAGAATTTTTTCAAGTATGCAGTTTTGTAGCCCGTTTAATTTTAGTATAATAAAGTGCTAAACTTAAGTTCGTAGGAAGTCTCGCTGATTTTTGGCAATTTTTTTTCTGGATCCAGCGCACTTAGACCCTTTTGGCTCGAAAAATTGTTGCAATAAAATTTCGAACGTTGATTGCTCGGCCAAAAGAACATGCAGAATTTTTTCAAGTATGCAGTTTTGTAACCCGTTTAATTTTAGTATAATAAAGTGCTAAACTTAAGTTCGTAGGATGTCTCGCTGATGTTTGGCATTTTTTTTTTTCTGGATCCAAGCGCACTTAGACCCTTTTGGCTCCAAAAATTGTTGCAATAAAATTTCGAACGTTGATTGCTCGGCATAGTGACATTATATTAAGTATTTACAGAAAATATACAACATAAAATACAACATACATGTAAGCCTGCTTTTACATTAGTCAAGTATTGAGAACCCAAGTCTGCAGCACAGACGAGAGAGGCGAGATGCTTCTTCACCTCTTTCAATTCAGCTAGACTTCCTACGAACTTAAGTTTAGCACATTATTATACTAAACTTAAACGGGCTACAAAACTGCATACTTGAAAAAATTGTGCATGTTCTTTTGGCTTGGAGGAGCGTACTTAGATCCTTTTGGCTCCAATCATTAATGCAATAAAATTTAGTACGTTTTTGGCCTGGAAAATATATGGGCACTAAAATGTCCAAAATGGCTTGGATCGCATTGTCAACAAATAGACACTATATTAAATATACAAATATGAGTATAACTCAATTTAAAAAAAAATGTCACTTAGATCCTTTTGGTTCTGAGCCCTTCATATGTAATCTTAATAAGTAAGGACGGGACTGTCTTCGGCTGTGCCGAAGACTTCATACCTTTCATGAATGGGGCTAACAATAATCTTATCCCGTTCGTAATCTCCAAATAATCGGATGTATAAGATAAGAAATATATAGTGAACAGATGTACATACCTAAACGATTTTTAAGATAAATATAAAATAAAAAATAGGTAGTTACTTTGTGTGAGGATACGAAACTTCACGTTTTTTGTGGTCTGTATGTAAAAACTATGACCACGAATCACGTATTTCAAAAATATATGACGTAAACGTAACTAATTGATGAAATTTGATGAATTTAGCCGTAAAAAAGGGGCAAAAATGACAGTTTATATGTATAACATATATATACCACCGATCTCTATGATTTTTTCAGACAACAATATATGCTATATACGTAAGCATTTGGTGAAATTTGAAGCTTCTAGCTGTTAAAATGGGGCTGAAATTGCGAAAAAAATATATATATACTATATATGGGGTATTCCATCCCATTTCGACCAATTTTGAACCCGACCCCTTTAGAATTGGCTGAAAGTTTTTCCAGCTTACGAAAGACGTTTTTCAGAATTTTTTAAAATTTTTTCATCCAACTCAAAAAAAGTTATGAATTTAAAAAAAACACCGTTTTTGTTTTCAAAATGCTATAACTTTTTAAAATTGACCGTTTGGGATCTTTTTTTTTTTTAATTTGTTTTTAAATGTACTTTTCGGAAAAAATACAAAAAAAATTTTAGTGTTTTTTGTTGTAATTTTTCAGTTTTTCGAGATTTTTCGAATTTCGCCATTTTTTTTTTCTCATAAAAACTTTATCAATTCTGCAATCATCCCGACTAATCCCGAGTGGGCCGATTTTGTATTTTTTTTTATTTAATTGAAAAAAAAAACTTTAAAAATTTTTTTGTATTTTTTCCGAAAAGTACATTTAAAAACAAATTTAAAAAAAAAAGATCCCAAACGGTCAATTTTTGAAAAAGTTATAGCATTTTGAAAAAAACACCGTTTTTCTTCAAATTCATAACTTATTTTGAGTTGGACGCCGTTTTTGTTTTCAAAATGCTATAAATTTTTCAAAAATTGACCGTTCGGGATCTTTTTTTTTCAAATTTGATTTTAAATGTACTTTTCGATAAAAATACAAAAAAAATTTTAAAGTTTTTTTTTTAATTATATAAAAAAAAAAAAAAATCGGCCCACTCCGGGATAAGTGGGGATGATTGCAGAATTGATTGAAGTTTTTTATAAAAAAAAGGCGAAATTCGAAAAATTTCAAAAAACTGAAAAATTACAAAAAAAAAAACTTTAAAAAATTTTTTGTATTTTTTCTGAAAAGTACATTTAAAAAGAAATTTAAAAAAAAAAAGATCCCAAACGGTCAATTTTTGAAAAAGTTATAGCATTTTGAAAACAAAAACGGTGTTTTTTTAAAAATTCATAACTTTTTTTGAGTTGGATGAAAAAATTTGAAAAAATTCTGAAAAAGGTCTTTCGTAAACTAGATAAAGAAGAAAAACTTTCAGCCAATTCTAAAGGGGTCGGGTTCAAAATTGGTCGAAATGGGATGGAATACCCCATATATATACTATATATATATATAATATATACCACCATATATATATACTATATATACCACCGATCTTTATGATTTTTTCAGACAACAATATATGCTACATATATACGTAAGCATTCGTTGAAATTGGAAGCGTCTAGCTCTTAAAATAGGGCAGTAATTACGAAAAATTTCTTATCTGAACAATCGGTTGGGGGGGAAAAATACTATATATACAACTGATCTCATCAATTTTTTCAGAAAACAATATGTGCAATATACGAAAGTATATGGTGAAGGTGATGCTTCAATCTTTTAAATTGAGGAAGATATGACAAAAATCCTCTTTTTCTGAAAAATCGGTTGTATGGAGGATATATGCTATAGTGGTCCGATCCGGCCGGTTCCCACAAATGTCTAATCGGACACCCAAATACACCCGCTCACCAAATTTTATAAAGATATCTCAAAAATTGAGGGACTAGTTTGCATACAAACAGACAGACGGACAGATGGACAGACGGACATGGCTAAATCAACTCAGCTCTTTCGGTATACTTAATGGTGGGTCTATCTATTTTCCTTTAAGGACTTCCAATTTTGCGTTTCGTGACGAAATTAATATACTATTTCATTTTCATGAAAGGTATAAAAAATCGATTCCTGTTGTTTTGATTGGATTTTTATTTGCTGCCTTTTTATGCCTGGTTCTCGTGGCTTGTCTTTTGCCATTAGCTTTTTTAAGCAAATTTGCCTTTATTTTTATTATTTGAAATTTTTGTTTCTTCTTTTAAATTTCTGTTTATAAATACTATGACGCAAATTTATAATAGCGAACTTTGACCATTGTCAGCGCGGTCTAAACACTGGACTTAGCCAAAAAACCGGTAGGGAGTTTTTATTACCCAAATTGTTAAATTATACATACTCTACAAAGGTAACATACTCCATTAAATTCCAACGCGGCAATTTTGTTTCGAAATTGGCATTACTAGCTTGTCGCATACTTGATTTTTCTTCTCGGCTGACTAGACATTTTAAGCTCCTTATCCTGAAACAATGCAGAACCAATTGTAAATTAAATGAGCTCTACCGCAGTCCGTGTAAGTCTTATAACTCTCACTCAAGCATAATCGGTTGCTCGTAAACACTTTTTAGCGTTAAACAATTTATTCTTTCCTCTCTATAATTAATAATTCACTTATCCTACTAACATGATTATTATTCTTTTCCAACCATTTATATGCCAATAGTACTTAACCTATATTATTAGTGTTTTTCCTTAGCTAATGAGTTTAACAATTCTCTGCAGCTAAGCAGTATTAGAGATCTCGACACCTAACAAATCTCTGCCTTTCAGCGAATCTTACTTACTTAATTGGCGCTTAACCGTATAAACGATTATGGGCATCTAACAAGGCGCGCCATTGGCTTCTTCTCTCTGCCACCTGGTCCTTCCATCGGAATAGGCGGGTTCCGATAGAAACCCTTTCTTGGTCGGAGCGTCATCTTTCATTCTCATAACATGACCTAGCCATGTTGATGTCTGCATAGAGATCGTACAGCCCATCGTTAAATCTTCTTCGGTACTCGCCATCGCCAACTTGTAGACGTCCACAAACCTTTCAAAGAACTTTTCTCTTTCAGCGAATCGGCAAACAAAAAATTACAAATCGGTGCGGGTGCGCTCCTCGTGTCGGTTGGGCGGGCTTTGGAGGGTAAAACAGTTAGGAATTATATTAATTTATTATCACGAGTTGTGTTTGCTCAGAGTGGATGATAAGGGCTTGTCGCTTTGAAATTGAGATCTGGCAATATCATTCATCGCGCAGTTCATAGCAAGATCACTGTAACCTGCTGATATTGATCTCGTTTGATGAATACTTTTACTCTTTACAACTGTCACGTGAAGAACAAAACAGTGATTCTTATATTTTATCTAATCAGCAAAAGCTACTTAAGGAGAATTTATCACATTTAAAACCCAAGTAAAAGAAAAATTGGAAACAGGGTGAACTTTTGAAAAAAGCGGAGCACCCAAATAAATAGGGGGAGACTAATTTTGTCTGGCGAACGGTGCATAGATTGCACGGAATGCGGAAATTGCATAGATTGTAAACTCACAACAACAAAATAAAGGCATAAAAATAAATTCAACCTGTGCAATTTATACTATGTTCAAGCTCTATATATTTTCAACCCTACTTCAACGACATTCCTTTCAATACTCTCATTTTGCTCACGAAAAACTTGAGCATTCGTTTTTCATATTTTTTCGTCATGCTACAACTTCTCAATAGGCTGCTCTCGTAGTCTTGTATATTTTGTCATAGCATATAAACCGTGCACCTTGCAAAACAAAGCCAATACACCTAGTATGCTCAAACCTAAGTATATTTGCGTGCAACGCGCGGTACGAAATGAAAATAGACTCTGCTTTAATGGTATTCCTCTCCAGCCGCTCATTTCGCTCACGAAAAGATTGAGAAATTGTTTTTTATATTTTTTCGTCGTATTCTGTTATTTTATACTCGTACTGATGTATGGTATAACTTCGCAAAGGGATGTTCCTCGTAGTTTTGCATATTTTGTTGTAGGATATAAACAATCGATGCTTTCCGTGCACCTTGCAAGACAAAGCGAATCCCCTTAATGTTTTTTCAGCAACAAGATAATTTTTGTTTTATGATCATCCTTTAAAAAGATAACCTAAGACGATATTAAATAAAAAACAAAAAAAAAAAAAAAAAAATTGGGGCCAGAGTAACCTTCTCTCTTCACCGCTGTGCAGTATCGATCGTCTCGGCAATGTGGGACGGATGTGTTGTCGCGGAAAAAGTGCCTTGAAATTTTACCTTGGTGGAAAAGAAAGATTGCAAAAGCTTTGAAGATTTCAGTAAATTTGTACATGCCTGTGTGTTATATAAGTTCTAGATACGCAAGCGGCTAGGAATTAAAAATTAAAGTTATCTTTTCCCCTTTTGTTAGTGTGTGATTTATATTTGAAAATAAAATTGGAATTTTAATGAGTGATCTATAGAATATGTCAAATCATATTCTCAGTCTTCACGCATTGAGAAATACGAATTAGATTCTTACTTGTCTCGGCTGTGTTATGTTCTCATGGTGGTGAGTATTCCATTATTCTGTGATAAATTGTTTTCTAGAAATTGTAACGCCATTATTATCACAACTTTCAAGTTCACATTTGAGTAATTTTAATTGAAATTATCACTACTTTCGTTGTGGTTGTTAATTTTTTCAAGTGCTTTGCACTCAATTAGTTTCTCAAAATTTCGCTTTAAAACAAATATGATCACAGAAAAAGCTTAAATAATTGCATATCATTTGTCGATTTACGTCAATGCCCGTTCGATTTTTAATTTTCAAAAACAAGGTAGTGCCTCATGATGAAAGCGTAGATATGTGTACCTACAGTGTGTTAAAGAAAATTTGGAACATCTAAGGTTAGCTAATTTGTGAGGTTGGCACTCACCGATTTCCTTGATAGGGTTGGTTAGGGAACGGCTCCCTTTTGGTGATGTGGATGCAGTGGCTGGGCACGGCAATACTGGCTCCCTGACGGTGGGACTGGTGAGACAGATGGTGTTAATGTTGGGCTTGCTGTCGCTATTCGTTCTCTGCACGGTAATAAGTATTTGCGGACAACTCCTGTCTTCTTTAACTGATCGAGACGACGGAGATTATGCCTACTACAAACGCACGTGAATTGAATTGCAAACAAGTATTAGCGAGTAAAGATATTTCACACTTATTGTGATTTATTTTATTCCAATTTGGAAAAGGCCGTAAGACAATGACGTCTACACGAATTTTTGCTCAACTTTATACAGCTGATGCAAGCACGTAATTTTAAGTTACAAATTTCACTAGTAAACTTATGGGTTTATTGATAAAGAACATATGTGGGTGAATCCCGAGTTATTTCATAAAACGAATTATAGATTTTGCACCAAATTAGATGACCAAAGCAAATAGATATTCTTTTCACAAAAATGATAGAAATTAGCAACTGCTATGCCTTGCAAAAGTTACAATAACAATATAATAATGATGGTCACTCTGACAGCTGTCGATGATGACGGATCGCCCCACTGCACATTGCGGCGAATTTGTTTTGGTGGTTTTACGCAACAGAGGTAGCCACACCCCCATGAATGTTCCCAAGGGGAAATTTTAAGCTAAGTGCTATTCAGTGCTTTTGGGGAATATAATAGGATATAATTCAAGGTAATATATAATTCAATATGTATACAATACAATTCAATGATTCAAGATGAGTTATAAGTAAATTCATGGATACATACATCGCATGGGAAATTGGGACGTGTGACAGCCTATGCCGCGTAACCAAAGGTTAAAACATTTTGTTTTACGGTTTTGTATTTAACCAACATTTTTGGAAGACTTTTGAAAGGGACTCATCATATATAGACTCAATTAGAAGTCCAGTGTGTTCTTATTTGAGTATTTATTACAGGGTAAAAATTAAAAATCTCATAACTTTGGAATCGCTGCAGATGTTATAGTTCTCAGAAATCGCATACCCGGCTAGAAAGGCACGTCTGTAGCAGTACCCAGGACAAAATGCTAGAGGAGACCACAAAGAGAAATTAAATGTTTATATGTAGAGATCATGCGTTAAGTAAGTTGGTGTTAGAGTTTTGAACATCTAACATATTGAACCAGTTAATAATGAGATCCTTAAGGTCTTCAAGATGTGTGTGGGGGGGGGGGGGGGGGGGGGGGGGGGTTAAAAGTGTCAGTTGAAAGCAATGCGAGGATTCAGAATTGGAACTGGTACCATCTCTTAATGCGATAGTTCTGCGTCCGCTAGCTCGGATCCTCGGATCAGTAACATTTGCTACAGGTATAGAAAATAATTTTATAGATAAATTTCAGGAGGTTAAAGTGAAACTTGGCGCTCGATGCAGACCAAGTAGCTATAATAATATGCTTGGGCATACAGTAAAAAGAAATATAGCAGGGTTCGTATTTGTACACACATGCTCGGCACGCATACGTGCGTGAAATAAATTCTCACTGAACTCAATGCTCCTACGCATGAGCTGTGCAATATTGAGTACACAACTCGTGTGTGTGTCATATGAAATAAAGCACATGCCCACGATTGTGCTCTTTGATTCAGAAAGTTAATGCACATGCTCATGTGTGTGCTGTTTAATTCAATGCACTTGCTCATGTAAATGTGTCAAGTGCAGCTAAAACGTTGTACATGTGTATGCTCAGATTGCATCATAAGTTAAAAAAGCTTAGCTTGACGTAATC
This sequence comes from Eurosta solidaginis, assembly GCF_040869045.1. NCBI lineage: Eukaryota > Metazoa > Arthropoda > Insecta > Diptera > Tephritidae > Eurosta > Eurosta solidaginis. Next base: position 17,957,192 of record NC_090320.1, read on the forward strand.
GAGTAAAATGCTGAATACCTTAAATATGAAAATACCACGAGATTATTAATACTACACATATTTTTAAATGCTGAGGAGACGCTGTAGTCAAGAAAGAATATCAATCAGCAGCTCGGTTGAAAAAGTTTGGTGGTTCCCCTTCTGCTGTTTGGAGAAAACAATTTACTAATGATTGTTAAGGTTGATCGGAAACAGCTTTCGTACATGTCAGACACAGAAGCATTTGGTAGGACTAGTTCCTTAAGTCTGGAAACTCATAGTTTCGTGGTAAAAGGTTAGTTGCCCTCAGCTTTTCAAAGATGTATTGTTGACTATTGTTATTGTGATTAAATCCGGCTTGCTTATCCACCTGTTGCTTCACGGAATTACTCCATCCCTTGTTTTCGAAGTAAGATTTCGGCGGTAGGGTCAAAATAGTTCTAGTCAGGATGACCTAGTGCTAGTCTTTAGGAAGGATGTGGTTACATCTCAAAGGAGTGAAAATATCAGCATGAATTTCCATTGTTCTAACTACTTAGTAGATATGAATAGACAATTTATAGGAGAATGCCCTAGGTTTTCGATCAATTTTCCGTCAATAATTTCAATAAAATGTGAGTTGAAATTTTGCCAAAAAATTTATGTTTATCAATTCCTTTTTTTAACATACTGTACTTGACTAATCAGAGAGAGAGTACACGATGACGTAAATATATACATATATCTATATTGCCGCTCTGTCGTTTAAGTCCCCATTACTGATACTTAGCATTGACTTGACTTGGCGTAAACTTGGCAACTTAGCCACGATTATACTCCACTTGGCGCATAAAATCTGGCATCATATTCAGGGTTGAAATTTATTTTTAAATAAATGTCAATTTGTTTGACAAAATGTCAAAATGAAATGGAAACAAACAAATGGCATCTCAAAATGTAAACGTCACTTAGAACTTACATAGAAAATCAAAATTCAACAGACTTCTAAGTCAAGTTAAGTTTTGAGTAATCACTAACATGCAATGTTAATTTAACAGGACTGTAAGTGACAGTTCGCAAGCCAAGTCAAGTCTATGCTAAGTATCAGTAATGGAGCCTTTATGTTTCTCCTTGGGCATGTATGTTTGTGGCATTTTAGAGTGTAAGAAAAAAAAAAATTTTGTATATTTTTTTCTTACGTTAATACCATAAAGCAGAGCCGGCCACACAAATACTAAAACAATTGCATAAGTGTGTGTAAAAATTGAGTGACAACTCCCCACAGTGTGCTAAAAGAAAATGTGGACTGTGAAGTTCCAAATTAAAAAGGACTCTGGTTATTTGATTTCAAGCTAATCCTAACAATATTTACTTATATTCATATAATATTCATATAACTAAGAACACGGAGGTTGAGCTAGCCAGATACAACTTTTTTATAAAAGAAGGTATGGTGTTTCTTTAATGCAAAATTTACTTAAAAAAATCACTTTTTCATTAAGAAAGAACTATAAAACACAGTAAATGTAAAGATAGAAATATATATTTTCAAAACATAAAGTTATTCAATAAAAAAAATGTATAAAAATTAATAAAACTAAGTAGAACGTATAAAAAGTTACTTATATTAAATTGTCAATATTTATTAATAATTAATTAATTATTAATATTTAAATTGTCAATATTAATATGTATGTTCAAAGGAACTTAATAATACTAACTAAAACGTAAAAGTCACTTTAACATTGCAGCATATTGCTTTTATTATGTGCCCAAAAAGTAGCATGGTCTTTTCCTTTTGAATTCACTGTTGATTTTAGTGAGTGACAAGCGAAAGCAAACGATCGTGATCGCACATCGTTAGTGTCTGTGTGAAAATACGAACTCAAATTGCACAATGTGCAACTTTTGGCCGGCTCTGCCATAAAGCATTTTGTGAATTTTGTGCGTGCTGATAAGGTGCTAAAGCTTTGAGTGGAATGTATTCGTCATGCATTTTGCATTTTCTTAAAGTACATGTTTTGCTTTTTAATACTCATATACCTAAAAACATAATCTACTCGGGAAGTTAAACTTTTTAATGTATTTCTCAAAAGTTGTTGACTTACCTACATATGTAAGTACAATAAAAGTGAAGCACCTGTTGCTAACTCACAATAGAAACGGCAACTTAAGCGTGTGCTATTCTTTATTTCCTTATTGATTGGTTATGAAATTATTTTGAAGTTTAAATAAGCATGTGATTTAGTAATAAGCTGGTTTAAAGCATCTTGGAAACATGATAATGGGATAAATTGTATCAGTTTTATAGGTCTCTTAAGCTAGCCCAACCTTTCCAGCCCAATCACAAAACGTACAGGCTCGTTTTCACAATATTTAATGCTAATTTAATACGGGTTAGTTAAATTTATTACACTTGTTTTTTTTAAATATGGAGGTTTGGGTTAAGTTAAGTTTAAGCTAAATAATTGTGCAATTTAGTACGGTCTCGTATTTAGATTGGGCTGCAAAGGGTTGGACCTCAATTTTATAACGACGTTTTCATCGAAGCTAAATAGAATTTCCCTGAACTACTCTAGGATTGTCCAACCATATTGTAAACCTTTGTCTCAAATTAGTTTTTATGGTCTAAAACCAAGAAATTTTGGCGCATAATACATTTACGAAACTGGAGCTGGTCTTACAAAGCCAAACAAGTACTGAATGGGTCACGAATAACGTTGCAGCCAATAGTAATCCAGTCCAATTTTCTCTTGATGAGCTACGTCTTATGTTTTTCCAATTCTTACGATTCTGAGCTACGCTTTGTACAATACCTGGGGACAGTTATGCCCTGATAATAGGGGCTTTGAAAACTCTGTTAAAAGCTTTGCGATTACTTCTCTTAGACATGACTGACATGACTTCGCTTGTGACCGTCTGCCGGCTGTTTGTACTTGTGTTGCCGACAAGTGAATTGAGGTTTTTTGCGGCTCTTTGCAATGGTGACGACTAAATGAGCCGGCAAGGTGAAACTCTTATAAATAGCTATACCCGAGACGTTAGGAGGATTGACAGTCTGTATAATAATGATATCGCTGTGGATATCTAATAGTAATTTCGTTTGCTACGTTTATGTGCTGCGGTCTTTTGAGTCCGTCGTGTTGGCGAATTGTCAAGTTACGCGAAAGGAAGAAACTTGGAAGATCAGGGAGGTGATAGATTATATTGTAGCAGAACTCATCAAATTTGGTATATGGTGTGATTATCTGGCAGTTATTGTATGTAAAGATCTTGCTCACGGTATGGGGCAGTAGTGAATGAGAGTAAAGTGTATACTGTATGGGGTGTACAGTACAGAGTGTGTAGGCGTGGGCGTCGGGTGTGATAATGGTTTGCTGTATGGAGTAAGACAGAATGTAAGTGTAATCACAACACTGTAGCGTAATGCGGAAACAATGTACGTGGTATGCGCGAAATCAGACAGCAAATCAAGGAAAGGAAAAGAAAAGACAGGAGAGGTGAGGTAAGAAAAGGGAAAGAAAAGGAACAGAAAGAAAAGGAAAAGTAAGGAAGTGAGGGGTAAGGAAAGGAAAAGAAAAAAGAGAAAAAAGGAAGAGAATGGGTGAAAAAGGAAAGGTTTGTTATAGGTGTATTATCGATGAGTTATAGACGAGTTATCGATTTGTTTTCAAAGTATTTTAAATTTGCTTTCGATTACTAAAGTCACCAATAAGTTATCTAGTTTTATCCAAGAGCTATCGGTTTGTTATCGAAAAAAATCCTGTTTAGTTATCGACAAGTTTTCGGTTATTTATCTAAAAGCTGTCGATATGTTATCGAAAAATTATATGTTTGCTATCGAAGAGTGATCGAAAATATATCGATTTTTTATATAAAAGCTGTCGGTATGTTATCAAGAGCATATCAATTTGTAATTTTAAAGTTATGGATTCGTTATCGGAAGTTTATCGCTTTGTTATCGGTGTGTTATCGATTTTTTAACGACGGCGAATCCGTTTTTTTGATCCAGATACCGCTTCAATCGTTGGCGGTAACAAGCCGAAAAAGACCTCTGGGTGGAAAAAAGTTATTGGATGTGTCAGAATAAGGCAACAGAGGGCAAAGTAGACCACATTCTGATTTTTTGTTTCAGGTTTCAACCTATGCCTATCGAATTTCTTCGAGGTTCTTCGAGGATGAAGCGTGGATTGGTCGACCTTGTCGAAAGCTTTGGAATTTTTTGAGTTGGCTTCACTAGGTGCATCTTTTTTTGGTGGTAGGTAGTGACGCTTCGCATGCTGATTTTAGAAAAATAGTGCTTTTAACCGCAATTCACAGGTTTGCGGCTTGGTAAGGGAGAAAAACTGTATCGCTTCCTTGCTACCGGTGAAATGGATATCTTACAATAAAACTCTCCTTATTTAGCTGGGGTAAACGGTTTCTGGGAATGACCATGGTAGATAGATATTGATCTCCCCCGTTAGATAACCACCTTCGTCACTTTCAATATATTAACAAAAGCGTTACCACAACAGCGCGCTCCAATCAAGTAATTAGGTAAGTAATTACCACAAAAGCCGGTTTTACCTACACCAAAATAACTGGCGGTGTTTAGCCGGGCAAAGACTTCCATTCAAAGATAACAATTTTTAGTCCATCCACGGTCAATTCGGGAAAGGTTTTCTAATTTCTGGGGGTTAACAAATCTTCTATTTTCTTTTGAGAGGTAGTACCTTGATATTCTTCATCTGACTGCCTTTAAATGCTTAACAGACTAACAACTCTTACGGTAGAAAACTACATCAGATTGTCAATTGTTATAAATAATTTGAGTATGAATTCGCTTTATTTCTATATTGCATACCCAATAAATTTAGTACATACCTAAAATAGGTACCAAATCGATACTTTTCATCCGATATCATGTTCCTAAGACCATCCAATGGCATTCTGGTTATCAAAAACTATAGCTGAATTTCTTATTGAAATATTTATATATATTTACCCTAAAAGTATGTAAATACTCAGTACTTACCAAGCATTATTTTCTCTTTTATTTCAGGTAAGTTTTTTGGCACCAACAACACCTGAAAAAAAAGGTATTGTGTTTATTATTAGTCTTTGGGAAGCGCAACTCGTCGTCATTAGATAATTATGGTAATTTTCCTAAAAGTATGCAATCATTATTTGGAAAAAAATTAGGGAGATGGTTTTTTATGCATAGCAAAAATCCGCACAGTTGCAAAACCAAGTGAAGGGGGTAAAAAAAAGATTCCTCCTGCTGTCAAAATTGTTCTAAAAATAGTTTGCCAAATTTTTGTTTGCATAATGAAAGTAATTTTATCTATGGGCAAAAAAAAAAACAAAAATTCTGTGGAATATATAAAAAATGCGCATTGACTTTTTTGTTTGGGCATTTTTTTATAGACACTGAATTTGCCGGCTTTCGGTTCGCAAAAAGGGATAGTTATTCACTTGTTGTCCGCATTGCATACTTTCAGGCTTTATGCATATATTTTATAAGCAAAACAAATTGTAAATCACTTTAAGCTATGCATACTAATATTTGCTATATTTAAGCTGCTTTATCCGATATTAAGCAACTTAAAGCTGTGTAAGTTTATTTTGATACACAACATTTAGACTGAGTAAAGTAATTTGTGTGTGGTTTTAAATTTTTGAATTTTGTGAATTATGATAAAACCATCGTAGTTAAATCTGTGGGGAGCACATTGCAGCACCAGAGTTGATTTTAAATTACTTAATACATTTTGAATTAGGTTAGGTTAGGTTGAACTGGCCGGTCAATAAAGACCTTACATATACTGAATGTGTCCATAGTGTTACCAGTATTTGTTTTACGACCAAACGGAAGAATCCCAATCAGGTGCCAGGACATAAGTAATAGACTAACTCCGTCCTCTTGGCAAATACTAGCAGTTTTTTAGGACCCAGCTTAATTGCTGCCTCGAGATCTGGCAACTCTGCCGTCCCTAATAGCTGCAGCCTTTACCTGGCGTGGACAGGACATGAACACAGAACGTGCTCAACCATTTCTTCCTGCAGCTCACACTTCCTGCATTTGCTGTTACTGACGGGGCCTAACTTATAGGCACGTGACGCCAGAAGAGAGTGTCCAGTCAGTATGCCCATCGTGCACTTCAGAGATATGACCCACTTTGTGAGTCTAATATCGTAGGCTTTGTACATGATCTGCTTGATGGATCATATGCAACTCCTAGAGTATACTGTGATATATTTAATTAAAATTGTTTTGAAAACTCAATATTGGATACTCGAAAAAAGTGAGTGTCTTTTTTTAAAACTTGCAATGTCCGGATCTCTTCTTAAAGCGACACTTTTTGTTAACGAACAACTAAACGATTACACCATCGATTACCCGTTTCGATACAAATCGATTAGAGTTGCGATATTTTCGAGACTTGAATGTATGGAAACATCAACACAACAAAACGACTCAGTATGGAATCTGTTAACAAAGCAAACGTTTTAATACTATAGTACTATGAAATTTTTTCTGAACACGTTTAAGATTCGCAATTCACTTGCTCAAACGTGAATATGCAATTATTAACGATGTTGGAGAATCCACTTCCTGATCTGCATTTCGAAAGCTAAAGTGGAGAGAAGAGGCAGCGTCAAGTCTCAGAACTCTTAAATGAAATGGAATACTATAGTATGTGTATTGCTACGAGGGAGCAGACAGGACATCAAGAATTTAAAGATCTCTGTATTACCTACATACGTCTAAAGAGTTCACGTTTCGAATATGGAATTAGACGCGGCTACGTTCGAGGCTTGAAACCATAGCTGAAATCTGTCATAAAGGTATTGCTGTATATTGTTTTTTTTTTAACGAAATCGCTATAAAATATTGGATTATTGATTTTGTGAGAGAGCTATTTTCAAGTCTCGACGATCTTTAAAAAAATAGAAGTGTGAAATTGGTTAACTTTTACTTTTAGGGATTGGAGACTAATATCATACACATATTGGGTGTATCATAATAAAATGATTTATTGAAAGATTAACATTCGAATCTCGAAATAAAAAATTGTACTCGAATAAAAAATTTACTAAGGATTTTAATTGTTCTGGCGAGACGAGGTTTCAAGAGTAAAAGCTGAACAAATGGTAAAATAATATAATTTAGGTGACTATTTCTCAGTAAAAGAATTCACACAGCTTTGTGAAAAAATAATAAACAAGGTACTCATGTACACATAACAAAAACAACATCAATTCGTACACACGTATAATTAAAAATAAATGCCACCTTCATAATATAAGGAAAAAATTTATTTGGCACCAAATAAACGAGCCATAAAACAGACGAGGAGGCGAGGCAAATATTTTGGATGACACAAGAGTTGAATATACATTGAATATGTTTTTTCTGCATAATGCATAAAGCAATAAATATTGTATACTATGACTAAAATTAACTAAAATGCAAAAAGACAAATTGCAAGTACAAAATTGATAAACGAGACAACACAAAATGCAAATAAGCTTTGCAATGCGACGGAAGTCAAGGCGCATTGCTGTTGTTAGCTTATGAAATTAAATTTGTTGTATTATTCTGCATCAATTATAAAAATAAATACAAAGCCACAAGAAAGCAAACAAATATGTTTACGAAGCACGCACGGCCTCTTAGAATTTGTAAGTTGGGGGAATAAAAAATTAAAGAAAAAAAAAATACAAAACAAATACAAAATAGGTTAATTTTAAATAATCTAATCTAAAAAATAAAAAAGAGAAATAAATAAAAAAAATACCAAAACAAAAATTAAAAAAAGAATAAAAAAATATATTAATAAAAAAAATTCGAATAATCAAAAATAAATGGTAAAATATTCAATAATTAAAAGATTTATAACTTTCTTAAATGTTTCCTTGCATTACCACTGTTAACAATAACAAATAGATTGTAAAAACTTAAACAAAAAACAAATCATAACAAAGAGAATTAAATAAAAAATAATGTATATACAGAAAAATAAAACAATAAATAAAAAGAAAAAAAAAAAAACTACATGTGTATTTAAAGAAAACTAGCTTTACCAGGCGCACCTTGTAACGCCCGAGATCGAATGGATGTTGCGTTATTTTTTCTGTTTTGTTTGTTGATAATTTAATTTATTGTTCTGTAAATTGAACTGAATTTTGTACGCATATTTGGTGAAATTTTCTGTTAAAACATTTTATTCTTGTATCTTATTGTATCTTATTTTATATTATTGTATTGCTTTTACCGCTGATGATTGTTGCTTTGATTACATTCCGAAGAAGCATGACTGGTGAGCCAATTTTCAAAGTTGATATATGCGCAGGCATTCCTTTTGGTTCTAAGGAGTATAGAAATTCATTTGGATAATTTACAATTGTATCTTCATCTGTAACTGTGTCGATCGATTTATATTTCGTCACTTCACCAGGAAATTGATTTTGAAAGCGATCATTGATTTTGTTAACATGATCATTTTTGGGAGCTAAGATAGTTCTTTCGCATAGCCAAAAAACACAAACATTTAAATTTAAAATTCTTAATTCTGAAATATGAAAAACTTTCGTCTTGATCGAAGGAACCTCGAGCCAAAATTTGGTGATGATCGAAGTATAGCAAACACGTTTTCATAGGGAACACACACACAGAATTTGATTTTTATAGAAGATGTAGATAGACTGAAGCTAAACAATTTTTTTTAACAGCGGCAGATTACTAAACGTCCAAAAGGCATAACAGCTAAACTCAACAATGCAGTCAAACTTTAGGTGTTAAAATAACTTAAGTTTGTACGGCAGCCATAGTTTTCCCCATTCCACATTTTACTGGAGGTTTTAGGACTTAACGTCACATAGCTCCTTACCAATTTTAATTATCCTACCACTATGACATCCAGATATATGCAGTATAATACATTCCATTTGTATGGGAGGTGCAACGACCCCTTTTTCCCAAATCCATATTTTCTTGGTGGTGTTAAGGATTGACCTCAAATAACTCCTTACTGAATTTCAATGTTCTGGCATGTATACCTTCAAAGTTATGCATTACTAAAGATTCCATTTGAATGGGAGGTTCCACGCCCCCTTTTTCCCAATTCCGCATTTTCTTGGTGGTGTTAGGGATTGACCTCATATAACTCCTTACTGAATTTTAATGTTCTGGCATGTATACCTTCAAAGTTATGCATTACTAAAGATTCCATTTGTATGGGAGGTGCCACGCCCCCTTTCTCCAAATTCCGCATTTTCTTGGTGGTGTTAGGGATTGACCTCATATAACTCCTCATTGAATTTCAATGTTCTGGCACGTATACCCTCAAAGGTATGCAGTACCAAAGATTCCATTTGTATGGGAGGTGCCACGCCCCTTTTATATATCGAATTTATTTTTAGCCGAAAACCTTCCCATTGATCGAAGGAACCCATAACCAAAATTAGCGACTACACACACACACAGAATTTGATTTTTATATATATATGGCTAAACCGATTTGGGATTTCAAAATCAACTAACCATCATCTGTCCTTCCTGTATCTTTCCTAAAAATTTCATGGCAATCTGTCGAGCCGTTCTCGAGTTATGGAGTGACAATCAAAATGTACACTTCTTTTTATATATGGGGTATTCCATCCCATTTCGACCACATTTGAACCCGACCCCTTTAGAATTGGCTGAAAGTTTTTCCTCTTTTTCTAGCTTACGAAAGACGTTTTTCAGAAGTTTTTCATATTTTTTCATCCAACTCAAAAAAAGTTATGAATTTAAAAAAAAAACACCGTTTTTGTTTTCAAAATGCTATAACTTTTTCAAAAATTGACCGTTTGGGATCTTTTTTTTTTTAAATTTCTTTTTAAATGTACTTTTCAGAAAAAATACAAAAAATTTTTTAAAGTTTTTTTTTTTGTAATTTTTCAGTTTTTTGAAATTTTTCGAATTTCGCCTTTTTTTTATAAAAAACTTCAATCAATTCTGCAATCATCCCCACTTATCCCGGAGTGGGCCGATTTTTTTTTTTTTTTATATAATTAAAAAAAAAACTTTAAAATTTTTTTTTGTATTTTTTACGAAAAGTACATTTAAAAACATATTAAAAAAAAAAAATGATCCCAAACGGTAAATTTTTGAAAAGGTTATAGCATTTTGAAAACAACACCGTTTTCCAACTCAAAATAAGTTTTAAATATTTTGAAAAAAAAAACGGTGTTTTTTTCAAAATGCTATAACTTTTTCAAAATTTGACCATTTGGGATCATTTTTTTTTTAAATATGTTTTTAAATGTACTTTTCGGAAAAAATACAAAAAAAATTTTATTTTTTTTTTTTCAATTAAATAAAAAAAAAAAATTCTCGGCCCACTCCGGGATTAGTGGGGATGAATTGATTGAAGTTTTTTATGAGAAAAAAAGGGCGAAATTCGAAAAATCTCGAAAACTGAAAAATAAAAAAAAAGTTATAGCATTTTGAAAACAAAAACGGTGTTTTTTTAAAAATTCATAACTTTTTTGAGTTGGATGAAAAAATTTGAAAAACTTCTGAAAAACGTCTTTCGCAAGCTAGAAAAAGAAGAAAAACTTTCAGCCAATTCTAAAGGGGTCGGGTTCAAAATTGGTCGAAATGGGATGGAATACCCCATATATAGATCTGAAAATATTCCAAACAAGTCAATGTAAGAAAAAACAAGTAAGGAAGGCTAAGCTCGGGTGTAACCGAACATTACATACTCAGTTGAGAGCTATGGAGACAAAATAAGGGAAAATCACCATGTAGGAAAATGAACCTCGGGTAACCCTGGAATGTGACTCTAGAATTAATTTGTACGATATGGGTATCAAATGAAAGGTGTTAATGAGTATTTTAAAAGAGGGTGGGCCTTAGTTCTATGGGTGGACGCCTTTTCGAGATATCTCCATAAAGGTGGACCAGGGATAACAACTCTAGAATTGGTTTGTACGATATGGCTATCAAATGAAAGGTGTTAATGAGTATTTTAAAAGGGAGTGGGCCTTAGTTCTATAGGTGGACGCCTTTTCGAGATATCGCCATAAAGGTGGACAAGGGTGACTTTAGAATTTTTTTACGATATGGTTATCAAATGAAAGGTGTTAACGAGTATTTTAAAAGGGAGTGGGCCTTAATTCTATAGGTGGACGCCTTTTCGGGATATCGTTGTAAAGGTGGACCAGGGTTGACTCTAGAATGCGTTTGTACATTATGGGTATCAAACGAAAGGTGATAATGAGTATTTTAAAAGGGAGTGGGCCTTAGTTCTATAGGTGGACGCCTTTTCGATATATCGCCATAAAGGTGGACCAGGGGTGACTCTATAATGTGTTTGTACAATATGGGTGTCAAATTAAAGTTATTAATAAGAATTTTAAAAGGGAGTGGTGGTAGTTGTATATGTAAAGGCGGTTTCGAGATATCGACCAAAATGTGGACCAGGGTGACCCAGAACATCATCTGTTGGATACCGCTAATTTATTTATATATGGAGTACCTGCCAGGATTTTAAGGGTTTTTTATTTCGCCCTGCAGAACTTTTTCATTTTCTTCTACTTAATATGGTAGGTGTCACACCTATTTTACAAAGTTTTTTTCTAAAGTTATATTTTTCGTCAATAAACCAATCCAATTACCATGTTTCAACCCTTTTTTCGTATTTGGTATAGAATTATGGCACTTTTTTCATTTTTCGTAATTTTCGATATCGAAAAAGTGGGCGCGGTCATAGTCAGATTTCGGAAGTGGGCGGTGCCACGCCCATCGTCCAAAATTTTACTTATTTTCTCTTCTACGTCATAAGTTCAACCCACCTACCAAGTTTCATCGCTTTACCCGTCTTTGGTAATGAATTATCGCACTTTCTATTTTTCGAAATTTTCGATATCGAAAAGTGGGCGTGGTTATAGTCCGATATCGTTCATTTTAAATAACGATCTGAGATGAGTGCCCAGGAACCTACATACCAAATTTCGTCAAGATGCCTCAAAATTTACTCAAGTTATCGTGTTAACGGACGGACGGACATGGCTCAATCATATTTTTTTTCGATACTGATGATTTTGATATATGGAAGCCTATATCTATCTCGATTCCTTTATACCTGTTCAGCCAACCGTTATCCAATCAAAGTTAATATACTCTGTGAGCTCCGCTAAACTGAGAATAAAAAGGAAAAACAAATAATAAAAAATATATAAGGTAAAAACCCTATATACATGTTGATCTAAGTAAAATAAATATACAACAAAAAAACACAAATATAAAAAGTGAACAATAAAAAAATTATAAAAAAAAATATAAAAAAAAGTAAGGAAGGTTAAGTTCGGGTGTAACCGAACATTACATACTCAGTTGAGAGCTATGGAGACAAAATAAGGTAAAATCACCATGTAGGAAAATGAACCGAGGGAAACCCTGGAATGTGTTTGTATGACATGTGTATCAAATGAAAGGCATTAAAGAGTATTTTATGAGGGAGTGGGCCATAGTTCTATAGGTGGACGCCATTTAGGGATATAGCCATAAAGGTGGATCAGGGTTGACTCTAGAATGCGTTTGTACGATATGGGTATCAAATGAAGGGTGTTAATGAGTATTTTAAAAGGGAGTAATCCCTAGTTCCATAGGTGGACGCCGTTTAGAGATATCGCCACAAAGGTGGACCAGGGGTGACCCTAGACTTTGTTTGAACAATATGGGCATCAACCGAATGGTGCTAATGAGTATTTTAAAAGGGAGTGGGCCTTAGTTCTATAGGTGGATGCCGTTTCGAAATATCGCCATAAAGGTGGACCAGGGGTGACTCTAGAATGTGTTTGTGCGATATGGGTATCAAATTAAAGGTATTAATGAGGGTTTTAAAAGGGAGCGGTGGTTGTTGAATAGGTGGTCGCCTTTTCGAGATATCGCCATAAAGGTGGACCAGGGGTGACTCTAGAATGCGATTGTACGATATGAGTATCAAAAGAAAGGTGTTAATAAGTATTTTAAAAGGGAGTAATCCTTAGTTCCATAGGTGGACGCCGTTTCGAGATATCGCCATAAAGGTGGAGCAGGGGTGACTCTAGAATTCGTTTGTGCAATATGAGTATCAAAAGAAAGGTGTTAATGAGTATTTTAAAAGGGAGTAATCCTTAGTTCCGTAGGTGGACGCCGTTTCGAGGTATCGCAATAAAGGTGGACCAGGGGTGACTCTAGACTTTGTTTGTACGATATGGGTATCAAATGAAAGGTGTTAATGAGTATTTTTAAAAGGGAGTGGGCCTTCGTTCTATAGGTGTTCGCCTTTCCGAGATATCGCCATAAAGGTGAACCAGGGGTGACTTTAGAATATGTTTGTACGATATGGGTATCAAATTAAAGGTATTAATGAGGGTTTTAAAAGGGAGTGGTGGTTGTTGTATAGGTGGTCGCCTTTTCGAGATATCGCCACAAAGGTGGACCAGGGGTGACTCTAGAATGCGATTGTACGATATGGGTATCAAATGAAAGGTGTTAATGAGTATTTTAAAAGGGAGTAATCCTTAGTTCCATAGGTGGACGCCGTTTCGAGATATCGCCATAAAGGTGGACCAGGGATGACCCTAGAATTTGTTTGTACAATATTGGTATCAAAAGAAAGGTGTTAATGAGTATTTCAAAAGGGAGTAATTCTTAGTTTCATATGTGGACGCCGTTTCGAGATATCGCCATAAAGGTGGAGCAGGGGTGACTCTAGAATTCGTTTGTGCAATATGGGTATCAAAAGAAAAGTGTTAATGAGTATTTTAAAAGGGAGTAATCCTTAGTTCCATAGGTGGACGCCGTTTCGAGATATCGCCATAAAGGTGGAGCAGGGGTGACTCTAGAATTCGTTTGTGTAATATGGGTATCAAACGAAAGGAGTTAATGAGTATTTTAAAAGGGAGTGGGCCTTAGTTCTATAGGTGGACGCCTTTTCGAGGTATCGCAATAAAGGTGGACCAGGGGTGACTCTAGACTTTGTTTGTACGATATGGGTATCAAATGAAAGGTGTTAATGATTATTTTTAAAAGGGAGTGGGCCTTCGACCTATAGGTGTTCGCCTTTTCGAGATATCGCCATAAAGGTGGACCAGGGGTGACTTTAGAATATGTTTGTACGATATGGGTATCAAATGAAAGGTGTTAGTGAGTATTTAAAAGGGCGTGGGGCTTAGTTCTATAGGTGGACGCCTTTTCCAGATATTGCCATAAAGGTGGACCAGGGGTGACTCTAGAATGAGTTTGTACGATATGGGTATCAAATTAAAGGTATTAATGAGAGTTTTAAAAGGGAGTGGTGGTAGTTGTATATGTGAAGGCGTTTTCCAGATATCGACCAAAATGTGGACCAGGGTGACCCAGAACATCATCTGTTGGATACCGCTAATTTATTTATATATGTAATACCTTCCAAGATTTTAAGGGTTTTTTATTTCGCCCTGCAGAACTTTTTCATTTTCTTCTACTTAATATGGTAGGTGTCACACCTATTTTACAAAGTTTTTTCTTAAGTTATATTTTGCGTCAATAAACCATTCCAATTACCATGTTTCAACCCTTTTTTCGTATTTGGTATAGAATTATGGCACTTTTTTCATTTTTCGTAATTTTCGATATCGAAAAAGTGGGCGTGGTCATAGTCGGATTTCGTTCATTTTTCATACCAAGATAAAGTGAGTTCAAGTAAGCACGTGAACTAAGTTAATTAAAGATATGTCGATTTTTACTCAAGTTATCGGGTTAACGGCCATGCGGAAGGACAGATGGACGACTGTGTATAAAAACTGGGCGTGGCATAAACCGATTTCGCCCATTTTCACAGAAAACAGTTAACGTCATAAAATCTATGCCCCTACCAAATTTAAAAAGGATTGGTTAATTTTTGTTCGACCTATGGCGTTAAAAGTAACCTAGACAAATTAAATGAAAAAGGGCGGAGCCACGCCCATTTTGAAATTTTCTTTTATTTTTGTATTTTGTTGCACCATATCATTACTGGAGTTGAATGTTGACATAATTTACTTATATACTGTAAATATATATTATATTTTTTGTTAAAATTTTATTTAAAAAAAATTTTTTTTTAAAAGTGGGCGTGGTCCTTCTCCGATTTTGCTAATTTTTATTAAGCGTACATATAGTAATAGGAGTAACGTTCCTGCCAAATTTCATCATGATATCTTCAACGACTGCCAAATTACAGCTTGCAAAAGTGTTAAATTACCTTCTTTTAAAAGTGGGCGGTGCCACGCCCATTGTCCAAAATTTTACTAATTTTCTATTCTGCGTCATAAGTTCAACTCATCTACCAAGCTTCGTCGCTTTATCTGTCTTTTGTAATGAATTATCGCACTTTTTCGGTTTTTCGAAATTTTCGATATCGAAAAAGTGGGCGTGGTTATAGTCCGATATCGTTCATTTTAAATAGCGATCTGAGATGAGTACTCAGGAACCCACATACCAAATTTCATCAAAATACCTCAAAATTTACTCAAGTTATCGTGTTAACGGACGGACGGACGGACGGATATGGCTCAATCAAATTTTTTTTCGATCCTGATTATTTTGATATATGGAAGTCGATATCTATCTCGATTCCTTTATATATGTACAGCCAACCGTTATCCAATCAAACTTAATATACTCTGTAAGCTCTGCTCAACTGAGTATAATAAATAAAATTATAAAAGAAATAATGGCAATTATAAAAAAAATATATATATATCAAAAATAGAAAGAATTTTAAAATAAAAAGTTAAATAATGAAAAAGTGAAAAATACAAAAAAAAATTAAAAATTAAAACTTAATTAATAAAGGACAAATACGTTAATAAAAGTGCAGTGAGAAATCTTGACCACAAAAATAGCAGCACTATTATTTTTAGCTCAAAAAATTGCATGCACACATTCCTGAGGATGTAAAAATTTCCACATGAATAAGGCAAAAATATGAAAATGTTTGTTTATTTATGTTGAGGAGGGTGGTCCCTTTAAATCAAATTACCATTTTCTTCCAGTCTCAGCCCTTCGAACAGTAATATCAAGGGCAAATATATCATATGCAAATTTTGGGCCCGTTTTGAAACAAATAAAGGTGCGGTCGCACAGGGATCTAAACTCCTCTCTGGTGAGATTGGAAAAAATCTTAAACTTGATTTATAAGGACCACCCTAATGTGAATATTATTAATAAAATTTGTTCAGTTTGTGCGACCAACATATGATATCGGTTATGACAGTTCATAGAATATCTCTTCTTCTAAATTTTCTATCTCTAAATTCATATTTCTTAACTCATTATCTTTTCATTTTTAATTCTACCCTTTCTCATATCTACCCACGAACTTTTGGCGTCGTTAATTCCGCGTAATTTTTCTGTATACGATGTTGGCGCCTTCGCCCACAAATCAGCTGTTTACAGTTTGTGCTACCCACGCACTTTCGAATTCTTAGAGCCCACTTCCACTTAAGAATTTCATTTGTGTCAGTTTTTGTCAGCATCACAACAAAATAATGGCTGTACAACATTGGTATACGCATTTAATAACAAACAGAATTATCAAAGCAATACTCCGCGAAGAGCTGATTCCATTTTAAAGTAATTAGTTTTACTGGTGGGTTTTCTTGCATAAGAACCATGTAGGTGTATGTATACGTAACGAACATTTCAAGTGGGCAAACTATTAACTTTGACCTTATAACATTCTTATGCTCAGCTGAGCAGAGCTGACAGAGTATATTTTGTTCGCATAACGGTACCCCGTAACAGCATAAACTAATCAAGAGAGATATAGACTTCTATATATCAAAATAACCTGGACGAAAAAAGAAATTCATTTAGCCATGTCCGTCCGCCCGTCCGTAAACACGATAACTTGAGTAAAACTTGAGGCATCTTAATGGAATTTGGTATGTAAGTTCCTGGGAATGCATCTCAGGTCGCTATTTAAAATGAACGAAATCGGACTATAACTACGCCCACTATTTCGATATCGAAAATTTCGAAAAACAGAAAAAGTGCGATAATTCATTACCAAAGACGGATAAAGCGATGAAACTTGGTAGGTGGGTTGACCCCATGACGCGAAAGAGAAAATTGCTAAAATTTTGGACAATGTGCGTGGCACCGCCCACAGAAGGTAATTTAAAAACTTTGCAAGCTGTAATTTGGCAGCTGAGTATGTAATGTTCTGTTACACCCGAACTTAGCCTTCCTTACTTGTTTTTTGTTGGCACGTTTGCAACGCTACACTATGAATAGTTACTTGGTAAATGTAGCCAGTCAGTCTAGTTGTTTGATTTTAGCTAACCATACAAATTTCATTCATCTAATCTGGTGAGAAAACTCATGGGCTTGCTACATAGAGGCACAAGCTTAAATCATTTCTTATGTCTTTATTTGATGTTTTTTTTTCTTCGATGTTTGTACATATTGAAACCACTTTCTTCCTCTTGCCGATGGATCAAACCCCATTTTCCCTGCACCTATTCTATTTATATTTCTCTCATTCCCTCTTAATTTTCTTTTTGACAACCCGCACACAGCCACCTTCGATTTAATTAAACTTATTATTTCACCTGTATTTACTTTAAAATATATATAGATACACGTATCGGACCCTCCTGCTTGTGGTTCTATGTAATTTTACGCTCTAACTTGTTTAAACGTTTCACGATTAACGGTTACCTAAGTGTTAATACTGTGCTCTCCATTCAGCTGTGAAAGCCACTCACTTCATTAACCTTGAATTACATATTAATTGCTTAAGTTGTTTTTGTTGTTCATGTGTGCCATTAGTGTCTATATAAACACTACTAAAAGACCGCAGCATTATTTGTTTCATGAGCTTAAATCAATTTTCTTTGTTTATCATTGTAATTTGTTGTTAGATTGCTCTTTGTAAGGGAGATGATTTGAGATGATTAAGAAATTCAATGTTTATATAAGCAATTAAGTAGTTGTTGCAATCGCGTTAAAGTGCATTAGGTAAATTAAGTAAATAATAAAAGAAATTTTGGTCACTATTCAGTTTTAGCTAAGCCTTATCCTCATTTAAGAGTCTTGAGTGCAGGAAGGAGCGCGTGGGAAACGGAAAGAAAGAAATTAAAAAACAAAAAAACATTGATAGGCATAAAGGCAAAAGGCAAAATGAGAGATGGAGAGTAGTCGGGTGATCTGCCTATTGCCATTGCATATTTCTAGGCTCTAAACTCTCATACACAATGACGATTGCATACTTTTAGGCGCCTATCATCCATGTTAGTACTCATAAGGCATCTTGCACTTTTGACTGTTCTTCAGTTGTTTGTTTCCTTTTTTTCCATTCACATCACATCACATTTCCATTAATATTTTTATTATCACTCTTCGTTTTTATAGCCCTTATATATATTTTATTATCATCTCTATTTTCATATTTCTACGAACATACAAATATATTTCGCATAATATTTTTCCATATTTATTTTGTTTGCATTTTACGCCATATTTTTCCTTTAAATGTGCTATTTGTTTTTATTAACGTGACGCATTTTTATTTGTTTTTCAAGAGTTGACCTTTGTGCGCTGTGATATTTAACAACAAATTTGGCTACAAATCCGACTATAAATTCCTTGATATGTTTGCTTTTAAAATATTTACATATTTATGCACATAAGCCGTGCAAATTTACTTGCTGTCATCCAAAATATATTTTGCTTTGTTTATTTTTGTTTTACGAAAGTGAAAATAACGATTTTTGGTTGGCTTCATGGCTCAATTATATGGTTGGCTCATCTCATCAGCTGATTTTATTTTTATCATTGCATGGTCGATGGGATTGTCAAAAGGAGATGGCAAACTCAAAATGAAACTAACTCATTGACAATATTTACTTACCACACACAAAAACTCTTATGCTTTATGTTTTCATTTCATTCCATTCGCCTATACCAATAAACAGATTTTGACAATTTGAACAGACATAATGTGTTGCTTTACAGATGAGCCAACCATATAGTTGAACCATGGGTTGGCTTATAATATTTCTTGATAGCTGAATGTCAGTGGAATATTTTTGGGTAATGCTTTTGAATAGAATACATTTTTTAAAATCAAAAGTCAGCAGAAATTTTTACTTAAGCAAAGGGTTAGAGCTGATCAATTTCGATTTGTAATGGATAGATACACAACAGCCGTTGCTTTTTTCTTCCTTTTCAAACCTTTTTTCTATGTTTTATGTTCCGTATACGAGCCGAATTGAAATATAAATAAAAATTCAAAATCGCTCGCGAGATTTTCAAATTGTGCAAGATTCTCCAAATACTTCGATTCGTGCACGACCTAGTGGGTATTTGTTCTTAAGTTTTCTTTGTTCTCAGGTATTTTTCAAGGGAGGAATGAGAAGAAGGCCTAGATGATGTCAGGGGCATTACAATCTACACCGACGGCTCGAAAATGGAAAATAATGGAACTGGAGCTGGGATGTACTCAACACATCTACAGTTAAGACAATCATTTCGACTTCCTGACGCATGCAGTGTATTCCAGGCCGAGGTCTATGCCATAGAAAGAGCAGCAAAGCTGCTTCAAGATAGTATGGTCTCCGACACCGAGGTAACGTTCTTTGTTGACAGCCAAGCCGCATTAAAGGCATTAGAATCCAACATAATACAATCGGATATCGTGCAGAGGTGTCGAGCCACGCTGGCTTCTATAAGGCATCTTAATGTCTCACTTTGGTGGGTTCCTGGGTACAGCGGTATTGAAAGGAATGAACTCGCAGGTGAGATGGCTAGGAAAGCTTTCAATTTGGACAAAAGCCAAGTGGACAGCTCCGTCCGACCACCGCTGAGTTATGTCCTGGGGAGAATCGAGGAATATGAGAACAGGGCACCGGACTGTCTATGGACCAACAGGGGTTGACTGCGAAGTTTGAAGGTTCTTATGGCCATGCTTGGATAGGAAACCAGCTTCCTCCTCAAACTGAACAAATGCGCGGTGAGGCTACTTACGGGTGCCATCAGAGGTCATTGTGCTATCGCATCAATTCTCCGACGGTGGCGAATACCAACAAGCTCCCTCTGCAGAAGCTGTCAGAATGAGACGTCGATCTACCACTTTCCCTGCCAATGCCCGGGGCTTCACAGAAGAAGACTCAGATTTCTGGGTGCATGGTTCTTCGAGAGCCTGACAGAGGTTAGGAAGGCGGACGTCTCGCTCCAACTTGGATTCATCAGGTAAAGCAAGTGGAATTATATGAACCGAAATACCAATTTTCGCAAGTAGATGACTGAAATGGAAAATTTTAGGTATGAGCTCAAACTACAAGTTTTACGCTATTGCGCCTAAAAGTGTGCTTTTACTTTTTTAATATCAATTAATATTTGACCTTGCGAACGTTTATGAAATAAATTAATTAAAGTTAAAAAGTGCACATTATGGCGGCATATGGATAAACTTAGTGCTTAAAGCCTGAAAGTATGCAACACAATATGAAATAATCATGCATGCAACTTGCACATGCCAAAAAATCCGAACCACAGCTTCAGTGACTTAACAACGAAGCATTTCATCTAAATACACACACAAAATACACCTATCCATCTAAACACCCACACAGCACTAAAAACTCTGCGCTGGTATGACCAACCCAACCAATGCAACCCTACGCTCAGACAACATAAAACTGATTGTTGCACAAAATGTTGGCTTCTGCTGCTGGCTTTTGGGGATTCTTAAGAGTCGAGTTCACTCACTCACTATATTTTGCTGGCACTAGCACCACTTGCATGGCTGCCATAATCATTACATTTCACAATTTTGTGTAACCGCATAGGTTGCTTATTTTCTTGCTTGTGGTTTATACGCAAATGTGGGATGAGGCGCAAGGGTTGTATTCGTTGAATTTGTTGGCTGTGCTTTTTCACCATAAAAGGGCACAATATTGTATGCGATATTCTCCACTTGTATGTTGGCAATGGTGCACTCCCATATAGACTTGTGCTTGTATCAGTGTATATGTGTGAGAAAAATCAATATTTTGGAGCATACCTTGTGGCGCTTCTACCACCACCTTCTACAGTGACTTTACATGACTGGTTGTAGAAAGTGTACTGTTATTGCTGTGCTGCTATAAAAAATTGAAATTCGTTGACGTTGGTGTATCTACGGTGAACGATGGGTATGTACTTGCTTGTTTGTTGTATAAAGCTTTCTAGCATTCCTGATTAATTTTCATATTTACTTTGGATTGCTGTTTAGCGAAGCTCAGCGGTGAGCTTGTGGGGTTTCGTTTTGGATGTTCCATCGTGTCATTGCTGTTGAATGTATTTACAGTTTTTTTTTGTTTGAAAACAAATTCTTCTCAGCTCTCTTCACATTTTTTCGTTCTTGCTTTTTCCTGGTTGTAATCTTTTAGGTGCAAATTTAATTCAGATTTTCAAGGGCAACTTTATTGACTTCAATTTGCTGCTAAGTATTGCTTTGATTGTAGCTGGTTCGCGTTTTGTTGTAGGATGCAAAAGGTGGTTTGAATTTTCTTCCTCTTTTGCGAACTGTACTTTTCTTTTTGTGTGACTTAGCGCAAAAAATATGCTAAATGTAATTGAAATTGGTGGTCAAGGCGGGACTCAGGGAACCTTCCAAAAATAAAGCCGTTCTAGGTTCCTTCTTACTTCCCATCCAACTTTGCAAGGAACTTAACCTTACTTTGCTTCCGATGGAGTAGGTCTCGTTTTCATTACGGCTCTAGGCTGCTTTATGGAGAATAAATTGAATCTATAGAATTTTCAGTTTGGATTCGCCAGCGTGCTTTTTAGACTGAAGTCGCACATATTAGGCCGTAGTACCAGAAGTATGAGCAGATCAGTCCACATGCAATTTAAAAATACCGCATAAAATACCATCCAACTTTTCAGCCTATTTCGCAATCTACACGGCTCAATCCTTCATTATATGGAATACAATAGCCCGTGTTTAGCCCCTTACTGATTCCTAGCCTCGAGGCTTTTCATATTGGATACGACGAGGTCCTGAAATCTGTGGTAACTCGGCGTATCCGGTGGTTATTCGAAGTAGATAAAATGAAAAAAAATAATCATCGGTCCATTTGGGACTCGGTGCATCTTGATATAAAAATTCCTTGGTATGGTCCTACATACATCTTATCCTACTATGCCAACTCCACTTCCCTTCGTGGAAGCACGCCTCGCCGTTCCAATCTTTAGGTATTTGTAATTGCTACGGCTGCCTTATGGAAACAAAAGGCCTGAGATGAGGTGTGAAATCGTGATTTTTGGCTTGAAAGCAGTTGTAGATCGCAGTTATTTGGCAGTCGGGTATAAGTTGTTGGAAGAGGATTGGTTATGATGACCACCTCCTTCCTACGTTAAAAAGTGAATGAGGCGTAAAACTATTCTACGCTAGGCCAGCCACATAAGATGGGTTCCCAAAATCTTCCTACGACTTCAGATAAGTTTGCATTTATTACGATATAAATCAACAAATTCGTTTTAGGCGTCTTCGGCCTTGTAAAATTGGCATTAATACTTTGAGTATCGAGTATTTTTGCTCCGATATTATTAGAAAACAAGGTAGGCGAAGAAAGTAGAGGGATTAAAAGGAAGAAAGGCAAAGAAGGGGAAAAGAAAAGAAGGAAGGCGAGGAACAAAGTGAAGAGAAAAAGGAAAGTAAGTAGGGAGTTGGAAGGCAAATAAACGAAATGAAAGAAAAGGAAAGGTAGACATTTTCGATGTATATTGGAACAATTTTTAATTCAGCTCTACAAATTTTCCTCTCCTTTCTCTCATGCCTTCTTGTTTCAAACACTAAATTTGTTTCTATTAAATTGAAGGCTATTAAAATTTAAATAAAAACTTTCTCACTTTCTAAGCGCACATTATTGTCTGCTGTAAGCTTCGTCTAAGTACATCCCAAACATTAGTCCTTGTCTACACTAATTCTCTTCAATGAACTTAGCGGCAGCAAGCACATTCACAAACTTAATATGATGTCATTGAATGTGGAAAACATTTTTTTTTATTTTTGTTTGTTTTGTTTTGAAAAATTTACTTTGATTTAGAAGTTTAGTTTCAAGTCAGTAAATACAATTCTTCCTGCAACCATACCAACTCTTTCATTCTTTAAACTCGACTGTAATTTAATCTAAATAAAGAATTTGGTTTTGTGCATAGTTTGCCTTTGTTTTTGTAAAGTGTCTTGAGTGTCACTTACAGATATTTTACGAGTTTCTTTCAGTTTAGCCAAGGTTTGTCTGCTTTGAAGCAACGGTAAATGTGAGTTATTGAATGAAATATATGCCATTTTACGCTTAAGTGCAGTTAAATTGCAGTGAGCTCCTCTTCAAATTACTTATTTTTGATTTTTGTCTTCTTCCTGCTTGAGTTGGCCATGCACGCTAACTACAAGTTTGCAGCCTTCCGTCTGTAAGTAGGACTATGACTATTTCTCCCGGCTTTGATGATTCAGCAGGGGCTCGAAGCGGAGAACTTAAATGCTTGAAATCGATGATAGACGACCTGAGGTTTGCCAAAACTGGTAATTTATTCCTCACATGTAGCTCTTGGTCATCCTATTGGAGTTCTCTGAAATATCAAAAATAGTTGAAAAATTTCCGTGGTTTGCTCTCTTATCTCCTATAACAACTAAAAAATAAATAGAGCTAAGTTCGTTCCCTTCCACGAACAGGTTAATTGTGCGATTGTGTGAGGTAGACGAGATGGAGCTAATAAACTGTTTATTTAGTCGGGCTATGAAAAAGTAAGAGCTTATACTTGGTCCATGCTAACGGGAAGATGTTAACACAGAGCCTCCTTTACAGGATGCCCATATGACTTCTTTCTCAGTCTCTCAGTGTAGAAACACCTTAAAAGTTCCCTGGTATCTCACTAAGTGTAGTGAAGCCAGCTGAGGTAGTATGTCTATTGCATCCGTTAGACACCTCCGCGTGCCTCCCGTCATGCGGGCACAAAAAATTTATTGTAAATTGCCTTATTCCAGTCTCAAAAAGAGAGTTACTATTGCTTCAAACTTCTTCTCCGTAAACTTGCTCATACTTTTCTATATGGTGCAAATACTAGCTTGCTTAGGAATATCTAGTATATCAGGAAATATTAAACGTTAATCATCAGCTGAAACCTAAGCTCATGCAGAGTTTGGTAAAGGACCTCTCAGACAGGCCAACGCAGGGAAATCAGCCAACTAGGACATGAAGAATAGACATTTAAAAGCTGTCTAAACCAACATGGCCCTAGAGGTGCACTATATCTAGTCAATTGTTGACCTCCATGTACAGAATATAAATAACCGAAAAGCTAGAAAAATTTAGCTCTGATAAACCAAATTCGAAGTACCTGCAGATCAGCCAATATTAAATCCCAATTTCTGCTGTTTCTTCGAAGCGAAGGTCTTTGCATTAATTCCAATGCAACAATTCCGTTGACCAAACAACCTAAATGCCTAAAGGCATTAGAATCCAATTAGATACTTCTGTAACTGCACGGGGGTTTTCACCTCCACTGGTATCAAGGTGTCTCTTTTCTTTTTCTTTGTTCTCGGGCACCGAAATATCGAAATGAACGAAATTTGCAGACGAGATTGTTCGGAGATTTTCCAAAGTAGACATAAACAAAGCGGTTGCTAAAAAAATCGAGGAATAAGTACATTATTTGGGTAACAAGCTTGCTGTGGACCAACCTGAATGATTGTGAGGTCTCAAGCTCAACAATTTTCGGTTAGGAAAAGAATGATCTTCTCAAATTAACTTACGGTTGTCGTCATAGGTAATTTGCCATCGCAAAGATGGTGTCTGCAGAAGCTGCCAGGCAGAGGAGGAAGAGTAACCAACGCATGACTTTCTTTGTTGCTGTCAAGAGTTGCCGACAGTTTTGCAGAATCTATCTAAGTATAGGCTGGCGGGTGTAAGAGATGTGGATTTTTCGCTCCTACTTAGAAAATGTCTGGTTAGACCAATGTTCTTCACGCTGTACTTACTGAGCGTGTACACGTTGGAGGAATCCCATGCATGCCCTTTTTATATAGTGCTAGCTAGTCTTGGAGAGATGCAAACCATTTAGTGTCCGAGCAAAGACTTTGATCAGTATATAAGACGACTGGCTCGAATATAAAAGGAAGAGTTCACAAGAGCAGCTTATCGATGGTGCTGTGCTCTAACGGAAGGCCGCAATATATAGACTTTGAACTTAATTGAAGTTCTATATTTTACGGCTGACGTGTGGAGAAAAAAGTTAGCATTAGTTCAAAAACTGTAGTGAAAACCATTGTCACTTAGTTCACATCGCTCTCCTCTATTTCATATCCCACTATTTGTATCTGCTCTATATATATGTACTAGAAGACCCGGCAGACGTTGTCCTGCCCTAAATTTGGCCTATCTGCATACATTTTAATAAGCTTTTTCCGTCTGACTCTGCCCTCCTCCCTCTTCACTTTTTCCTAATCCTTTTATTCACTCCTCCCTCCGTCTTTTTCGTTCCATCTATCTCCATCTTCGTCTCATTTTATCTCTTTCTCAATCTCCTTCTCTCTTTTCTCTTCTCTCAATTTCTTCTCATTCTTCTGCATCCCTTATTGCCTGTCCCAGAGGGTGGTATGTATTTTATTCCAGTCCCAGTCCTACTACGAGTCTCAGTCCCAGTCCTAGTCCTAATCCCAGTCCCAGTCCGTCTCTGGATAATATAGTACTCTGTACTAAAGCACTCATCAACAGCTTTCTTTGATATCCATATTGTATAAACACTGTCTAGGCATTCACTGGCCCACGTTTGGCCTCGAGAATCTAGTCACACAGGGGTATGAAAATTAACCTCTACACAACTAAAGACTCTCCTGAATTAAAAAAAAAATTTCATAGTACCTCTAAATCGCGGGCCCCCTCAGAAACCCCCCAGCCTCGGGCCTGGTGATGTGCTATACTTGATATCATTCGCTATAATATTGTAACGAATTTGCTGCAAATCCTCTTATTTGCCCTTTTGCTAGGTTCGTATCGCTAAACTGTTGAATAAATAACTCCAATATTGAATACTGGAAAAATGGCCTTTATTAAAATACTTCACAATAACACTCAACTGTGCAACGAATAGCTTAATAACCAAACTGATAGCTTAAATGAAACTGACTTTCAAAATAGTACTGCTATTGCTCGCTAGATATCGTCTTAGTCGTAACTGCTTGACAACTCAAATCAAACTGAATTACAGCGCCTCTATATATGTCGCCTTTTATACTCTTTGGTTTCCTCGTTCGCATTTTTCTAGAATCTACTAGCATTGTCCATGAGCTCTCAAACTTCTCAGCTATAACTAAAGTTGCACAATTTTATACATCTTTTAGGCGCTTCCAGAATCTACTGGTCCAGTAGCTCTCAAAATTCTCAGATATATGCATGTGTTAGTGTATTGACTCTCCGCTGCTCGTATACGTACATGGTACATATATGTAGACGCAGTTATTGTTTCGTTTATGTAGATACATAATGATTGAATTATTGATGTGAATGTTTGTAGTTTACAGTCTCTCGCGCACACATAGGCGTATAAGTAAATGCATCTGTGTGTGACATCTCTCGCTGCCTTACATATGTGTATACATGATTTGATTATTGACGTAAATATCGCTTAGCATGGCCTTAGTGATGGTATAGCTTAGTGATGCTAATATCCGTGACACTGCCCTCCACCTAAGTCTGATCGTCCCGATCAGACAAATCTCTCGATCTAAACGCTGCTAATCTCTCCAAATGAACCACTTTCATTTTGGTTCGTGGTTTGGTAGTGGTTTGTATGCGGTACACTACATCGTTGATCCTTTTTACAACTTTGTATGGACCTTCCCAGTTACACTGCAATTTCGGGGACAAACCTTTTTTTCGTTGTGGGTTGTATAGCAGCACCAAATCTCCTTCCTGAAACCCTTCCGAATTAATTGCTTTATCGTACCTCGCTTTCATCTTGTCACTCATAATCTTTGCTCGTTGCCTTACCAGATTGTGTATCTCTCTCAGCTCTTCTTCCAAGACACCAGTTGATTTCTTGACATTCCTCTCCGCATCGGCATCTATCCCATACTTCAAATCAGCTGGCAGTCGAAGGGCATTGCCAAAAATTACCTTTGCGGGAGTTTGGCCCGTTGTGTCAAGTACTGCCGATCGGTAGGCCATCAAGAATAATGATATGTGTGTATCCCAGTCCTTATGGTACTTGTCTACTACTTTCCTTAAATGCTCCTCCAATGTTCTATTGAAACGTTCCACCATACCATCGGACTGAGGATGCAATGCAGTTGTCCGTGTTTTTCGAATGCCCAACTTCTTGCACATTTCTTGGAACACAGCTGATTCAAAATTCCTGCCTTGGTTAGAATGTAACTCCATTGGTACACCATACCTTGCAACCCATTCGTTTTTAACCACTTCTGATACTGTTTCTGCTTCTTGGTTTGGGATTGGGTATACATCTGGCCATTTACTGAAATAATCCATAACCACTAGTACGTATTTGTTTCCGCGGTTGCTAGTAGGAAATGGACCTGCAACATCCATGGCGATCCTTTCAAATGGTGCACCTGAAATATACTGCTTCATCTGGCCATGACTTGGGGTTTTGAGCCCTTTCGCTCTGTTGCATACCTCGCAATTGGCAATCCCCTCGGTGACCGACTGACGGCAACCAGCCCAATAGAATCTCTGCTTAATTTTCTCGAGCGTCTTCGTGATTCCAAGATGACCTCCACTTGGACCATTGTGCAGCTCGCTGAGCACGTCAGGAATCCTCTTTCTGGGAACAACTATCAGTTTCTTCTTGCATTGACCATCTTCACTCTCCCATACTCGATGAAAACAACCGGATATCAATTCTAAACTGTTCCACTGTGCCCAATATGACTTCGCAGTGGGACTCTCTGCTGACATCTCCTCTCTGCTTGGTCTTTCGTTTCGTTCGAGCCCTTGCATAATATGTGACAGATCTGTATCTTCTAGCTGACACTTTCTTAGTTGTTCCTTGTCCCATTCATCCGAAAACGTTATAGTCATTAGCCGGACATCTATAATGTCTTCTTTAGCCTCGGCCTTTGAACAGTGCTTGCATTCCAAACTACATGGACTTCGTGACATAGCATCGGCATTTCCATGGGTACTACCTTTTCGATGCTCAATGGAAAAGTCATAGCTTTGTAGTCGCTCGATCCACCGTGCCAATTGTCCTTCCGGATTACGGAACTGCAGAAGCCATTTCAACGCTGCGTGATCTGTCCTGACACGGAATCGCTGGCCGTAGAGGTATTTGTGAAAATGTTTAATGCACTCTACCAATGCCAACAGCTCTCTCCGCGTAACACAGTAGTTCCTCTCTGGTTTTCCAATCGAACGGCTGTAATATGCAACTACCTTCTCCTGTCCATCGACCAGTTGTGATAAAACGCCTCCTATAGCATATCCACTCGCATCTGTATCTAGAATAAATGTTGCTCCTGGAATCGGATATGCTAACATTAGGGCAGTGCACAAACGCTCCTTCAATGTTTGGAAAGCCACTTCTTGCTCCTTCTTCCATTCAAAAGCTTTATTTTTTCTTGTAAGCTCATGGAGGCTATGGGCTACGCTGGAAAAATTTGGTACAAATCGGCGGTAATATGTGCACAGCCCAAGGAAACTTCTTAATTCATGTAGGTTCTGTGGTCTTGGACAATCCTTTACAGCCTCTATCTTTTCGTTCGCAGTGCAGATGCCCTCTGTCGTTACCTTGTGACCCAAATAATTTACTTCCTTTTTAAACAGCGCACACTTTTTGGGACTTAACTTCAGACCAGCGCCAGCTATTCTTTGGAAAACTTCCTCCAAGTTCCTAAGATGTTCATCAAAATTCTTGCCCAATACGATGATGTCGTCCAGGTACACCAAGCATGTTTTCCAATGTAGTCCTTTCAGTACCTGGTCCATGAGCCTCTCAAAAGTAGCTGGTGCATTACAAAGTCCAAAAGGCATCACTGTAAATTGCCAAAGACCATCACCGACACTGAAGGCTGTTTTCTCTTCCTCCTTCACCTCCATTTGCCAGTAGCCGCTTTTCAAGTCCAGCGTGGAAAACCATTTCGTACCAGATAGCGAGTCCAGAGTGTCGTCAATTCTTGGCAATGGGTAGCTATCCTTTTTCGTTACGTCATTCAACTTCCGGTAGTCCACGCAAAACCTCATTTTTCCATCCTTCTTCTTTACAAGTACTACCGGTGAGCTCCATGGACTAGCTGATGGTTCGATGACGCCGCTGTCGC
Organism: Eurosta solidaginis; assembly: GCF_040869045.1. Taxonomy (NCBI): domain Eukaryota; kingdom Metazoa; phylum Arthropoda; class Insecta; order Diptera; family Tephritidae; genus Eurosta; species Eurosta solidaginis. Next base: position 17,986,462 of record NC_090320.1, read on the forward strand.
TCATTTCTTGAATGATTTGACTCACAACTTCCCGCTTCGCCAGTGGAACACTACGTGGAGCTTGACGGATCGGCCTCGCATCTCCAGTGTCGATTTGATGTTTCACAACGTTGGTGCGGCCTGGTTTAGAATCATCCTGGTCAAATATGTTCGCGTACTTTAGGAGCAGTTGTTTTGCCTTACTCTGCGTCCCCCCGCGTCCATGCCGTGATGTCATTTGAAAGATCAGTATTACTAGCTGAAACGTGTTCCTGGAGCTGTTCACAGTTTATAACTATTTCAGCCTCTTGGCATCTTCCCAAAATAGCTCCTTTAGTCAGTTTGAGTTGTGACTTGAACTCATTGAGTACTCTTACCGGAATACGTCCATCTTGTTTTGTCATAGCCAGGGTTTTTCCTACAAGTATGTTTAGTGCTGATTTGTTTGCTGCTTCGACAACCCACAATTTGTTTGTCCCACAATCTCCATCAACCTTTGCAGTCATCTGCTTCGGATTTTGGTGGTATTTGCTGACTCTCTCCCACCAGCACTCGTTTACTGCTGTACCCTCTCTCGTAGCCAAAATTAAGTGGTGCATCCATGTTTTTATATCGCATCGTCTTGCTTTGCATGTCGATCTTGATGCCCTGGTCGAATAAGAAGTCCACTCCAATTATGATTTCATCAACAATTTCTGCCACTATAAAATTGTGTACTACCGTGACGTTCCCAATTGCGACTTCACATTCTACTTCTCCAATTACCTGGGTGTCCTCTCCCGTGGCTGTACGTAATCTTGCTCCAAACTTATCTTTTTGTTGACTAAATCCGCTCGAATGATGGAATGAGATGCACCCCTATCTACAGTCAGTAAACGTTCCTTTCCGTCCACATGTCCTCCAACAGTAAGATTGCTCGATCTTCTTCCAATCTGCGAGATAGAGATTATGGGGCATTCAATTGCGGGAGCCAGCTGTCGCCCCTTGCGGCTGACTCGATTTAGTTTAACGATTGAGTGGTCTTGGAGATTTGCTCATCACCTTCTACTCTGCGTTTACGACCACCCACATTGTTGGAGCTATTGGGACCGCTGCTGCAATGTCGTGCAATATGACCTGGGTTGCCGCACTTGAAACATTTAATAACTCCGGCATTTTTCTGTTGTGATCCCTTCAGTGCTTCCAAAATTGTGTCTACCCAATCTGGTCTTTCCACTTCCACACGATGAGCTTTGTATGCTGGTTTACTCAATAGTGAGGCCGTTTCCTGAGTCAATGCATGTGATACCGTTTCAGCAAATGTCAGCTTTGGGTTTGCGTATGTAGCTCGCTTCGTTTCCACGTCCCGTATGCCATTTATGCAACTCTGGATTTTTACCCTTTCATTGTATTCCACGGGTGCGTCCGCATTTGCAAGATGAGCCAATCTTTCAATATCTGAAGCAAACTCCTGCAATGTCTCATTTGCTTTTTGGTAGCGGTTTTGCAACTCAATTTGGAATATCTGTTTTCTATGCTCGCTTCCATAACGTCGTTCTACAGCAGCCATCAAGGCTTCATAATTGTTCCGCTCTCCTTCGGGAATCGTCTGTAGGATTTCCGCTGCTGGCCCTTTCAATGCCACGAACAGTGCAGCAACTTTATCTTCCGCATTCCAGTCGTTCACTGCTGCGGTCTTCTCAAACTGTAGCTTGAAGACCTGGAAAGGAACAGAACCGTCAAAAGATGGAGTTTTTACCTTCGTATTACTCGCTGAAGCAGCCGGCCGATTAAGTTGCAATTCCTGTATACGACCTCTCAATGCATCCACCTCTGCCTCGAATTTTTCTTCAAACTTCGTTATTTTCTCGTCCATACGCGCTTCGAGTTTTGATGATATACGCGCCTCTTGTTCTTTCAGTTGTGTTTCCATATTTGATGTAATCTGTGTCGACATTTCTGAAATCCGTGTCTCATGTGATTCCAGCTGGGATGCCATATATGTCTTCTGCTCTTCCAATTGTGATGTTATACGAGTTTCCTGCGATTCCAGTTGGGATATCATATACGTCTTCTGTTCTTCCATCTTCGATGTTATTCGTGTCTCTTGGGATTGCATCTGTGATGACATATACGTTTTCTGTTCTTCCAATTGAGATGACATTGTCGATGTTTGAGCAGATATTGCAGCCAAAATCATGTTCAAGTCTGTGCTCGTAACTGTCTGCGATGTTTCATTTTTCTCTTCAATTTTTGCTGTTGTCTCGTCCCTATCAGGATAAAAGACATACTCGTCCACATCAATTCCTTCTGCTTCCATTGCCTCTCGTAGCCGTGCTTGAAGTTCGATATTATTGCCAGTTGTATTTAATCCACGGTTCTCCAACTCCTTTTTCAGTTGCTGGATCTTGAATTCACTGAACTTTGCCATGTCCTTGTTGTCTGCTGGAATTTATTCAACAATTCCTCTTCTGACACCAATTGTAACGAATTTCCTGCAAATCCTCTTATTTGCCCTTTTGCTAGGTTCGTATCGCTAAACTGTTGAATAAATAACTCCAATATTGAATACTGGAAAAATGGCCTTTATTAAAATACTTCACAATAACACTCAACTGTGCAACGAATAGCTTAATAACCAAACTGATAGCTTAAATGAAACTGACTTTCAAAATAGTAACAGCAGCTCGCTAGATATCGTCTTAGTCGTAACTGCTTGACAACTCAAATCAAACTGAATTACAGCGCCTCTATATATGTCGCCTTTTATACTCTTTGGTTTCCTCGTTCGCATTTTTCTAGAATCTACTAGCATTGTCCATGAGCTCTCAAACTTCTCAGCTATAACTAAAGTTGCACAATTTTATACATCTTTTAGGCGCTTCCAGAATCTACTAGTCCAGTAGCTCTCAAACTTCTCAGATATATGCATGTGTTAGTGTATTGACTCTCCGCTGCTCGTATACGTACATGGTACATATATGTAGACGCAGTTATTGTTTCGTTTATGTAGATACATAATGATTGAATTATTGATGTGAATGTATAAGTAAATGCATCTGTGTGTGACATCTCTCGCTGCCTTATATATGTGTATACATGATTTGATTATTGACGTAAATATCGCTTAGCATGGCCTTAGTGATGGTATATAGCTTAGTGATGCTAATATCCGTGACAATATTTTTTATTCATAACGCAAGTTGTTTAATTAAACACCAAGCAATTACACGGAAGTATACCCGCACCACCTGAAAATATGAGTGTCACTGCGTATACGTAAAATGTTATTATTACGTATAAACAAATAAAAAAATTGCAATAAAATAATATTGCGACTATAAACTGAGATATAACCTATCCTATCTCTCAAGTTAGATCAAACTACACACGGGGTGCAAAACAAATTCAAAATCGGTTCAGTAGTTTAGGAGTCCATCGCGGCCAAAAATGTTGTGACACGTGTTTTTATATATTTAGATATCTATGTATGAAAACTTAAGACTCATACCTAAATGTATGCGATGATAACGAAAAACTTTAGGATTGTTTGACTGTTTTAACGGATTTTCACTTCTAATTCTTTTGTTTTATTTCCACACCTAAAAGTATACTACTTATATTTCCTTGTGCTTCCAACCGAAAATTTTAGTATATTTATGTTAAAAGTTGCAAAAAAATTTCAATTTTAAATATCGCATTTGAGTGAAAAAGTTTATGATTGATGCCCCAAGGTTCGTATTGCAACTGAAATGCATTGCGACGTCATTTCAGTGTGTTATGTTACTGTGCGTGTATGCCTAAAAGTAGGCAATGAAAAAATCAATATTTGTACGCGGGTATATGGCAAGTACGCGGAACGAAGCACAAATATTTGAATATGAAGAGGACAGATTCAGTAACAATAGACTAATAGCGTGGGGAATGGCTGGGGTAATGGAAAGTTGATTCACACCAAGTTCGTTGAATTGTTTGAGGGCGCTAAGTGTGAAAGTGGGGACGCTGAGTATACGATGCGGTTGTGAGTACTCGTGAGAGCGAATAAAAAGTATTTAAATTGTGTATAAATGCTTTTTTATAATACCATAAATGAACTTTACGCTCATAAAATTAAAATTACTCTTTGTGGCAATAAAATTTGTAGCATTTTAATGCAAACAACTAATTTCATTAATAGCTCTGCTAAAAATAAACCATTGATATATATATTTATAAAAGTAGCTTTATTTGTCTACTTAATAGGACGTTTATTTAAATGTGTAGCATGACTAAGCGTCTATGTGGTCCTTAATGTATAACGTTCAGGGTGGTACATTTTCACTCAGCTAATTGCTCATGCAATTTCACAACGACTTGAAATTTACCGATGCTTGGTACATATTCAGTGTTAGCTGGTAATTGAATTTCACGGGCATTGGCTATCAATTGAATAACTACTGCCTACACGCCAGATAATACAAACAAGCAAATACATAGTTGTTGCTTTTGTTAAACTAATTTTCTTTTTTATTAAATGTAAATAAATTGAATATACTGCATGGCATTTACAATTTTGTTTGCTTCATATCATTGCATACTTTAAGGCTCTAAATTTAGTTAACATTTTATTGGTTTGTGTTTGATGGAATTTATTTTGATTTCTTTGATAAATATTTAATTGAATCTGTGTGATATCGATACACGATTGTGTTCTACATTTCACATATGCAGACATTGCATACTTATAGGCGCTTAAAGTATTTTGGGCATATGATGGCGGATATCTAAGTACTACTTGATGGTAATTTTTTCAGATGTAAAGAACGTTATTTTTCTCACATTTCGTATATACAAACAATACGCTTGCAGGATGCCATTATTGCTAAGCCCAGAAACGTCACATACCTTTAGGCGTTTAACTGTTGTAGTTAACTACTTTTGTTTGTCTATCTAACCTTGAACATAGTACCAAATTTTCCACCAAATGCCTCTAAATATAGACATGGTATATTTTTAGGCGCCTTTTTTATATCAATATCTGTCAACCGCTCTTTGTATACAAAAGAAAGCTCAGAGAAAAACTCTAAATTATCTAATTTAATGAATTATTTTGAAGAATATTTTAAGGATCAATTGAATAGGATCATCCTCTTTTCTTAATATAATTGCCTTGAAGAATATTTTAAGGTGCAATCGATTTATTCAAGTCCATACCTTTCATGTATGCTGTTGTTCTATTAACGATAAAGACACTCCCCGAAGGTTTTGGCGAGTGCTATCGATGTTGATAGTCCTTTGCGTTATATAGATACGGCACGTTCCGGTAACAAAGCACCATTAAGGTAGTAGTCCGACCATCTCGGGAACGATTAATATGACCACATGAAACCTTCTAGGCCATCCCGCCCCCACCCTCTAGTACACTTTCTTCAAATATTCTTTATAGAGAAATTGGTATATACTTTTAGGCGCACTTTAGAGTTTTCTAAACACATGCGCAAACGACTTTCATGATGTGTAGTCTATAATTATATATATATACTAGCAGACCCGGCAGACGTTGTTCTGCCCTAAATTTGGCCTACCTGCATGCATTTTAAAAAGCTTTTTCCGTCCAACTCTGCCCTCCCCCTCTTCACTTTTTCCTAATCCTTCTATTCACTCCTCCCTCCGTCCTTTTCGCTTTATCTATCTCCATCTTCGTCTCATTCTATCTCTCTCTCAGTATATCTCTTTTGTTCCAGTCCCAGTCGCAGTCCCACTCCGAGTCTCAGTCCCAGTCCTAGTCCTAATCCCAGTCCCAGTCCGTCTCTGGTCGGAAAAAGGGATGGTAAACACTAATATAGGCAAATTTATATACCAAATTTCAGGCAAATCTAATAGGACGTATGTAAATAGGTATGTGGGTATTATTAATTCATGTCTCTATATCGGGTCGCATGCATATTTATCAGTATTGCCAGGTTGATGCGACTAAATCGAATATCACAATGAAAATTACTTTAGAGCTCTCAGCAACAGCTTTCATTTGATATCCATATTACCCACACATTCTATGGGTATCGGGGTCCACGTTTTGGCCTATATCTCGAGACCCTAGTCACCCAGCGGTAAAATATATTACTCTGTACTAAAGCACTCATCAACAGCTTTCATTTGATATCCATATTGTATAGACACTGTCTAGGCATTGACGGGCCCACGTTTTGGCCTATATCTCGAGACCCTAGTCACTCAGGGGTATGAAAATTACCCTCTACTAAAGCACTCATCAACAGCTTTCATATGTTATCCATATTCTATAAACACATTCTAGGGGTACCCTGGTCCACGTTTGAACAAAATCGACTGACGCATCTCTTCAAACACCGGCGACAAACTAACGCACATTTTAGCCTTTCCTTTTATATACAAATAGATTTTTATTTTTCGCACGTCACTATAATATTAAAACGAAATGTGGATATTCATTGCTTTTGAAATTCGGCTTGAAAATTGCACATGGAACAACTAAAGACTCTCCTGAATAAAAAAAAAATGTTTTAGTACTTCTAAATCGCGGGCCCCCTTAGAAACCCCGGGTCCGGGGGTAATATGAGTGCCGCAGCGTATACGTAACATTTTATTATTACGTACAAACATTTAAAAAAAATTGCAATGAAATAATATTGCGAATATAAACTGAGATATAACCTATCCTATTAGATCGAACTACACACGGGGTGCAAAACAAATTCAAAATCGGTTCAGTAGTTTAGGAGTCCATCGGGAACAAACATAGTGACACGTGATTTTTATATATATAGATATTTTATAAGGACAACATAGTATGAACCGATTCAAATAAGCCATGGTTTCATACTTTAATGCCGGGTTCTCGGTTGAAAATTAGTTTACCAACAAAGATTCTTACGTTATACTTATCATTGGATTTCGAGGCTACTCGATTGTGTTCTTCACAGACTGCTTAGAGGCTGAACGTCCACAACGAAATAGGTAGGAGCTCTCATCCCATATAGGATAAATGTAGATTATCCTCTGCTCTGCTCCGAAACCATCAATGTTGGAATGTTTAACAAGTATTTAACTCCTCTGGCTACTTCACGATCACTATCAGAGAGAACCTCCTGTATAACCTGCAGTAAAGTAAAACTCAACTAGTTAAGGGCTAAGTATTTTCGGGATTGTATTCGAGCCAAAGTTGTCATAAACCTTCATGTGGAGAACTGAGGTATTGAGGTCAGGGATACTTTGTTGGCGGTGATTGGCGAATACTGCATTCTGGCATGTAAAAACAAAATCTAAAAAATGTGATATTTTGTGACGCAAAGCAGCAACCTCTAGCGTAAGTTGGCTCATATATTTTCTTTAGCATGATTTATGGTGTTTGCTTATATGGCATATCGTATTTCATTCACGCACGCGTACATCATTTTATGAACTCAACACGTGTCCTTCACAAATGCATACACAAAGAGGCGTGTGTTTTTGTAATGCAGCGGAAATTGTCACACAATACATATGTACATATATGCCTCAAGTGAAACAGTTAACTGTATACAAAGCTACAAATATATCACACGCTTTAGACTACTCCCTTCATTTAACTTTTTAATTTATTGCATTTTCAAGGATAAGCATGTTCCATTTGCATGGAAATTTTCCTTAGCATACTTACAGGTGTTGTTTTGCTAGCGCATGCAGTACTATTTGTTGAAATTATGATGTCTACTATTAGGCGCGGTAGTTCACTCGTTTTTAATTAAAAAAGTTTATTATCATAGATAGCTTCTTTCAATAGTCTGGAAAATGGTTGAAAGTGGCTAGTTGATAATAATTAATTAAGCTTGAATTTTCTAAATGAATTAAAATGTCGATAAATACTTACTTAACTGTCGTTTACGTATACAGCCTGAAAGTATGCAGTACTTCGATTTGTTTTCCTAGGTACATTATGCATAGTACATCATTTGGGCTTTACGAGCTGGGTTTCCTTGCCTGACCAAATGCCAGCTCAAACTTACGGCTTAAAACATTCCGACTCAAGACCTCACCTCATGATGATAGTTGGACATTAATTTCTTATTAGACGCCTGTGAATACCACGTCCCTTCGTTGGTAAAGCCCGTTTTGTGGTTTGTAATAAGCACCAGTCAGTGCTTGTTGACATCGATTGAGCTGTCCTAAATATTTTTCCAGCAACTTTCGAAAATTGGGAGTCGAAGCGACTGTACTACCAAAACAATACTATACACGACAATACTACCAGTGTTTGGGAGGATCATTGGTCCCGAAAAGGGTGAGATGGTGTACGCTGAGGGTGTTATGCTTCCCCTTCGGCTCAACTCCTGGACGATTTATTTAGGAATGGTTAACAACTATGAACATGACGACTAGGCAATGCTTTCCAGGGGTAGCTTCCAGGTGCCCTACATGACTTTATGCAAGGATACCTGAGTAGGGTCGCCAAGTGGTCCAAATACTGCCCACCAGCTGTCAACAAAACTAAACGAAACTAATGAAGACTACTTAATAGAAAACTGAGATGGAGCTTAATCATATCTAAATAAACTTAGTTGGTTTCTACCGTTAGTGGGCCCATTTTAAAATACTGGGGACTCACTCAAATTGTTGTACGAAGATATTTACCCCTTTTGACTTTGTTGTCAAAATGGGTGCAGCGCTACTTAAAATAAAGGTGGATACTTCAGCATTTTCAGCAATTTGTGGTTTCATAGCCTCCAAGGTAGATAAGTGTGCGCACCATGCATCCCTATTTGCTAGTCTCACCACTTACATACCCTCCAGATAGAAGTTAGGACGGGTGTATTTAGTTCAGGACGCAGCCATGCTGAATGGGCTGTGGGAGGTGTATGTTGTCAAAATCCTGTCGCCGTATGGAAAATTATGCGCCCCGTCTATAGCCCTTCCAGCGGTTTAATTGATAGGAAGTTCGAAGTTTTCTCGAACATACGAGCGGCCAGCAAAATATAGAGCTCCAACAAAGTGCGACAATGACATGCCCGCTAAATGTTAGAAGAGGTTTGTGGGCTTTGCAATACTAGCTAGGTTTTTATGTTTGTTCTTGCTCAGGTGGGTCTGTTAACCCAGCTCTGGTTTTACATTTTAGGTGAGAAAAACTTGCTGGTACTGACAACAAGTGCTGAGCCGAGTCCTTTGGATTCACTAAGGCTCGTCCCCCGATGTTGAGTAGTTATATTGCGGCGAATTTACATAAACTCTTTGGTGCTTTAAAGCGAATAAAGCGGCGTTCAAGCGGAACAGCGCGTCCAAAGCGATTATTTAAATCCGCCTTCAGGCTATTTTTCTATGCTAAATAGATTGTCGATATTGCACTTTGTATTGTAATTCATGAGGTGTCGAAATAATTGTGATAATTTGTTAACATCAAGTACTTTGTCGCGCTTTAAAGATCATATCTCTATGTTGATTAGGTTTCGAGGTTTCGTCTTTATGTTGACCGGGGCGTCCATTACAGTACAAGAGGTGTCGAGATGCTCCTCAGATTAATTGGGGTGCCCATTAAAGTCTATGATCAGCTGCTATGCCAAGTTCAGCTGTACAGCGCGAATAAGACGGAACATTCTTCAGTTGAAATCTCATCGAATTTTCGAAGGACTTTGATTGATGTATGCTTCATCGGAGACTATATCGGTACAACACAGCGTTTAATAACTGAGCTTACTAATGTCTAGCGTGCACTTCCAATTAGAAAGAGCTTTTGTGGTGCCATAAACGAAGTAAAATGCTACCCACTAATTTTGCTAACTGTCGTATTAATATGTTTACCAATAATTTATTTGCTCACCCCAAATATCCTTAGTCGCTAACGAAAACGTCCTTGAGGCAAATACTCCGCCAGCATAGCTACATTCATCAAAGGTCATTCAACATTGTTTTCTTTTTAATGTTAATATTAAACGATCCTTTTATTGATTTTTTTCAGCTCTGTCTAGACATTTGTGTCCATACTTCATACGAACAAATGCTGCTTCTTCTCGTTACTCTGTGCAAAAGAGAATTTTATTCATCTGCTAATTCTAGCGCGGATGCGGTTCATGGGTGGTTAATGGTTGTATTCTGTTTGTATCAGCTTTGTTTATTTCCCTCTTGCAATTTGGGGTGAATATTTTCAAATTATAATTATTATAAGGACTATAAACGCATAAACAATGGAAAGCTGATTGTTGTGTTGTTCGATGCTGATTTCGGTGTTCTGTTGGTTACGAGGCGTGCAAAAAATTTAATTCAACAGCTCAGAAGTTCACGAGAGGTCAAATGAGTTCAAGGATATTTTTAGCAAGCCATGCTCATGACTTGTTTTGGGCATGCTCGTTATTATGTACGCCATTTTAGGTTTTCTTTAAGAGCTGCAAGAGCGATGATCTACAACCGTCTGCCGATAAGCACGTTATCCAGGTGTAGCTTGATCTGCCACTGCCACTCAATACGATCCATTCAGGCTTCTAGAAAAGAAGACCTTTAGAAAGGAATATTTACAAAAGTTTTCATATCTGCAAGTAAAGCAATCGTTCTGACTATGACTCTTGTAGCGTATTTCAAGAGGAGAGTGTGTCATAGAAAGAGCAAATAGTTAGATTAGGAAATTACTGACTGTAAAACGTAACGAGTAGACAGACTAAATTAATATTAGTATACAAGATGATAAAAGCATAAATTGCACGAAGGTGTTGAACCTCGGTAAACTGATTAACTAGAAACTATCTGGGTGGAAGAATGTGCCACTATCCCCGGCATTCCTGTTATCGCTACATCGACACTTCACAAGAGAGGCCATGGCCCATCTGCAATTTGTTTTTTAGTAAAGTCGTTCAAGTAGGAAAGAAGGCGCAGTATTCTCGGTTGGTTCACCTCGAATTATTAAGTGGTCTCCTTCGATGGGTAGTCATTAGCGACGTTTTCGGCTATAGCCCGGGGTTTCACTGCTCCACAGCTACCAGAATAACTGCAGCCGAGGAGTGGCGTTATATTTTACTGCCATTTCAACCTGGAATATCCTTTACTAGCTCGATAAGAGATTATAAGCTCTGCGCTGTAGTATTCTCATTGTAGCTCCTGGTGCGTCTATGATGTTCTCAACGTGAACTTCTTGGTAAAAAAAAGTATCGTACTCCAACTGACGAAAATTTTCGTGTTGATCTGCACAATACCGGCATATCCAAATACGATGTCAGATCAGGGCAAGGATGCATTCAATACAACTGCACCTCACCATGCAGGCCTACGAAAGAAGATACACATTAACGTCCAGAGGTTTTGTGAGTATGGTGGGAGGTCATCTAAGATGTTTAATGAAGTTTTGTTACTAATTGTAAAAGGAAACGCCTTGGGGCTTAGAAGTTGCTTAGCTTTGCATTTATATCGAAAAAATGCCCTGAGTAAAAACCCATCCCCCCTTTCCCTTTCCCTTTGTGGTCATGATAGCATGGGAATTGCTGCCACATACTTGCAAAAGTAGCCAATAAATAATATCGTCGGTCCAATGCCAAAGTCACGAATGTGCATATTTGATGTGTTGAGAAAAACGCGTAAGACATTGTTAAAAATAGAGATTTAATTAATAGAGATTTAATTTTGTATTTTTCAACCACTATTGGAAGGTTTATTTTTATAAACCACTAAGTAATGTTATTGAAAAATAATTTTTTATTATTTTTTTTTTAAATACACATTTGTGCTTTTGGCTTTGCAAAACTTGACATATATAATATTTCGTTTAAACAATAATGGCACATTCGTGACTTTGGCATTGTACCGACAATATATATAAGCGGTTTTTATTGGTCACGTCCGTCACGAAACAGTGACCCTTCCGCCGCAAACGTCCACGCAAAATGAACTGGAATGAAAAATTTGAAATGGGTAATTCCAGCCTATAGTATAAGGGATGGTTATGACAATAAGTGAAATCGAGAACTAAGTTATTTAGGTCGAGTATCTTCATGCGCCAAATAATTAATTTCAAACATTTTTTAGTTATACACTACGAAAGGATCACAATTTTATTACATTCCAAAAACTATTAAATTTCACGAATGACAACTATCAGTTAGTTTATTTAAATGTGAACTTACTTCCCTAAGCGCCATCTGTTGGTAAGTAGTTAAATGGTTAGATGTCGTTTTCAAATTGAACATTTGCCTCTAGTGTTCAAAGGTAACAAATTACCATGGTGAGATATCTTTTCGTTATGGTGAGATATCTTTTCGTTATGGTGAGAAATCTTTCTAATAGTAATCTGTGAGAAATTGCAATTATTCATTTCATATTTGCCAAAAATATGCATTTAAATATAATTTGCTAGAATTTGCCACGGTGCCTTAATATTGCATTTCAATTTTATTAGCGTGTGTGAAATTAAGAAATTTAAGTGGAATCATCGAATCGAAGATTTTTAATTTTAATGTTCTCCTTTAAAGCTTTAATAGAATATGAGTAAGTAGAGTTCTACTTCGTCTAACTACCCCAACCTTAAATGGCAACCCTACTCAAAAATGTCCCTATTGTAATGCGGAGTGAAATACCTTTCGTTTGATACCCGTATCAGCATATCTCATACAATAATTTTTTTTAATTTCGAATAGGTGGCAACCCTAAATGGCGACCCTACTCAAAAATGTCCCTATTGTAATGCGGAGTGAAATACCTTTCGTTTGATACCCATATCGGCATATCTCATGCATTTTTTTTTAATTTCGAATAGGTGGCAACGCTAAATGGCAACCCTACTCAAAAATGTCCCTATTGTAATGCGGAGTGAAATACCTTTCGTTTGATACCCATATCGGCATATCTCATGGAATTTTTTTTAATTTCGAATAGGTGGCAACCCTAAATGCCAACGCTACTCAAAAATGTCCCTATTGTAATGCGGAGTGAAATACCTTTCGTTTGATACCCATATCGGCATATCTGATGCAATTTTTTTTAAATTTCGAATAGGTGGCAACCTTGTGTAACATTCTGAGTGGCAACACCTAGGTAGAAAGTCTTAGAAGGTGATACATTATCTCTGTGCCAAATTTCATTTATATCGGTTAAGCCGTTCTCGAGATCGTTCGGCTATACAAATATACAAGAATTGCTCGTTTAAAGTTATAAGATAATATGCTTAATTTTGTTGCCTACCTTTAGGCATACAACTGAAGCTAGGCATTTCATTGAATTACTTAAGTACTTCCTTTACTTTCTTATTAAAATGAAATTACAATTAAAAATAAGATTCGTATCTCAATTACTTTCAATACAATAACGTTTCCTATGTTTAATGCTACTTTAATAACAGCGCATTGCCTCCAATGCACTAAGTAATTTGACTAATCCTGTTGATTGTACAAGAATGCGCCTGCTGTTGCATACTTTCAGGATGTTGGAAACTGCCATTTGTTAATGACTGCAATTGAATGAGCTTGCAGCAACAATTACGCTCAAGTGTAAACACGTGCCGTGAATGCCTGCAAAATATAGAAGTCAATAGGCAGCCATAACGGGAAAAATACCAAATTTGCGCGAGTATCCTGCGGCTAAGTTTGTTAAACTTCCCTTCACTGATGTTGTTTCTTAATTAAATGTCATTAAAGTATTTACTTCCAACATTTTGTTCCCTCGATTCTGCACCGTTATAGTAACCACGGTAAAGTTAACATAGAGAAAGAGCACTTGAAGCTCTACGAATGAAGCTTAAAAACTATTTGATTCACTGCGGAGTATTTGTACGAAAATTACCAATCCGTCCATATGTTTAAATGAAGAATGCATTTCATGGCGTAATCCATAGGATGGTGTCCTGTCACCACTGATTCGCTTCGCCAATAGATAGCATACTCTGTGAACTTTGCTGATCATATATTGGTTTCTGTGCGGCGACGTAGGAAGGGGAATTATACAGTGATGGCAAAGTCGATTGTGTGAAGAGAGGCCGCTGAGCTTGACATGAGCTCAAATACAGAGCTAGTGCTCTTTACCAAAAGTACGAAAGTCCTTAATTTTATCTTATTTTCTCCAAACACTGAAGACAGTGCGAAATACTTTAGAGTATTTCTGACATCAAAGTCGCGCTTTAATCTGAAGACAGAGTCGAACGGCTTCCCAGGACCCTGTATACCTGTAAAGGAATGCTAGCTTAAAAGAGAGGAGGGAATGTCCAAGGCGAATATGCGACATACCCGATTCTTGGGAAACAGTCGGAACACAGTCGGCGTGAACTGCAAGAATAACTTGCTGGGGAAGGTTAAGAGACCTGCCTATTATGCAATTCCAGAAACGATAAGATTTTGAGCTACAGAGGATATGAACGTGTTATGCAACAATACACCGATTGATCTATTTTATCAAGGAAACGCGAAATCACTGTGCCATTAGGCGTCGAAAGTTGTAAGTCTGGACAAAGCGATGCTAGTTGTGAGTGCAGGCTCGAAAATTCTAAAGGGAAAACCTCGATTAGTATTCATGATGTAGCCTCGAGCGTAGTGGGGCACACTCGTGCCAAGGCATCAACATGAACAATCTGAATCACTCTACGCTTTATTTGCCACTTGACTCATCTCTACTGAACATCGATAAAATAGTACAACATGTAACAAGTGATTCGACATCTCAGATTTGAATGGCGGCTACAAAAAGCCTATGGAGCTGGAAATGCAATATTTTTAACAATCGTGGCCTCGCCCATATAGATATGGCTTCCATTTTCAGCAACTGTCTCGCAATCAGCCTTCTTCGCTAACCAGGATGCAAGTTCTTACTTTGCGGGTCAGCAACTATAACATCGAGTCTGGTTAGGCATTGTAGACAGTGAGCTATGAATATTACGAGTCCACAAAGTGATTCTTTAATTAGACTGCTAAGGCATCGTAGAGGGAAGAGGGTATGGCCTTGATCTAGTCAGTCGGTTGTGGATGTCGCACGAGCGTAAAAGTAAAAGCAATGCTTCAATTTAAGTGCTGAGGGAAACGATATTGCCATGAGCCACATTGCGTGGTCTGTTTTTGAACGTCGCAAACGCGATGGAGGCGTCATAAACAACAAATATTGTGGGTATTGCCTAGTACGAGAGGTTTACGGACATCTACGCGTTGGCGACGGGGAGTACCGAAAAAGATTTGATGATAAGCTGTTCGAGCTTAACGCAGACCACAACATAGTCCAGCGAATTTAAACGCAGCAGTTCCGCTGGCTAGGCCATGTTATGCGAAAGAAGGATGATGCTCCGGCTAAGAAAGTATTTTTATCGGAACCCGCCTATGGTACCAGAGGATGAGGGCGGCCCGCACTTCGCTGGAAAGACCAGGTGGAAAACGATTTAAATTCCCTTGGTGCGACCAATTGGCGGAACGAAGAATCGACTGGCGCAAGAGAGACGCATCTGGTCTACTACTCACCTCGTGCAAAGTAAGCAAGAGCTTTCGGGTAGCAAATTGCTTGCCAGTCTTGTTGGGTTTGATATACTGCGAATAGTCGATGTAGACCTTCTCTGCCGCAATATATTTTTGATCAGTTTTTGAAAAAGATTTGTCTATTCGCGCTTCCTTTTTACCTCTTCCTATTTGGTTTGTTTTATTTTACTCTCATTTCATCATCCAATGTAGCAGGTAGATGTATATAAACATATTCGCAACATGTTACACATCCATTCACAGGAGCGGCTGTCAGAAGTCATTGCTCCTTTCCAAACATACATACGTTCATACTTCTTGCCAGTACTACTGCATTGTGCCCTTTGTTGCTTTTGCTTTTCCTTGCACCACAGCACAACCTACCACTGCTTGGTTAGCCTGCCATTCCCAATGTATGTAACGCTGCCAAACATGTCTGCTCTGCCGCTGCCATAGGCCTTTGACGCATTAATACGGGTATATCGGATGCGTTGTATTATTGTCGGTATGTGTAGGGGGTAATCTGCAGTGCATTAATGAAGTAGGCGGAACAAACAATAGCTTGCGAACTAGTTCAACAAATTTTAAATTTTGGAAAGAAAATTAATATAGTTTTCCTTACTAGAGATGTGATAGGTTTTGAGGGCCCTGCGTTGTCTATAGAGGTGATGTTTAGCGTTGCATTGAATGCAAAGTTCGGCGCAGTGCGGAGGGTGCCATTGAGACCAGTGTTATAATGTTGATCTTATCAAATGAACTCCACCAAAAAAAAAACCGAATAAGGAGTAATAAGCCTTAGCATTTCATCGTGCTGTCTAAGATAAGCGCACACTTTATCGGGAAGAGTGTTTTTGGTCTTTCTTTGCTCTGCAAGTTCAGCTGTCATGCAGTTGGTTTCTTAGTAAATGTGACCATGAGGCTGTAAAATACTGCAATGCTTTTCAACGAGAGCGCTATAAACGGATCTTTAGACAAGTCGTCCAGTTCATTCAGTCAGTAATTCCACTCATATCTGCTTCCTTCTTTGTTACTTGCCCATTGAACTTTGCCCATTAAGACGAGGTTAGCGAAAGCTGCTGTCGATCCAACCGTGAGGGTGTTGATATGTTGGAGGGGGAAAACCGCGGCGATGTCGATGCTGCTAGTTTCCGGAACATGTCGGACCAATATCCGCCAGACGACCATCAAAATCGAAATCTCTACCCAGAACCTTACGTGAATGTTATTATCACTACAAGAAGAAGCATAGGGCGGTTCCGTATGTGAGGTTGTCACAGAAAGTTGGATGTAAGTGTTGTTGTGTGATCACGCGGACATTAGGGACCTTGTTGGTTCAGCCTCTTCTTATTGTAGTGATAAAGAGACTCCCCTAATGTTTTGGGTAGTTTTAACGATGTTGCTGGTCCTTTGTCAGAAATCTATCTGGTACCTTCGAAGGAGCACCAAAAAGGTACTAAGCTGACCATCTGGGGAACGATTAGATATGATCACATTGAGTCTTCTTAGTCATCCAAACTCACACTTCCGTGAAAAACTTGGGGTCGCCAGAGACTCGCTTGCTAAATAAACAGGACACGCCACAGGTAGCTGAGATTGACAATAAGATTGGCGAAGTTATGAATTGCGCTAGAAACCCCTTGAGTGGTGTGGCAATCATGAGCTTAGATCGCTACCCACAGGTATCCATGTAAAACCTGGCCAATGCATGTGCTAAATTGGATCAGGAGATCTACGGGATAGAAAAATTTGAACACAAATTGCGGAGCCGTAGCGGAGGGACGACACTCAAGTCGATAATAACTCATCATCATTAATTGGCACTTAAGTCTAAGCGATTTGGCCCATTTCGTATCAAGTCACCCTAGCTATCCCTGTTTCGCGATAGTTGACGTGAATTTGGAGCACTAATTGATGTAAAGTCTTCCTACTCTTGTTTCTCCCAACTCAGTGGAGGTCTCCCACTTTTTCTGCTTCCCGAGTGCAGTGTCTACCGGAGCGTCCATTCGCATAACATAACCCAGCCAGCGTGGCTTTTGGGTTTTTATTTGCTGCTCTATCATCATGTCTGCGTAAAGCTCATACAGCTTATCATTAAACCTCCTTCGCCGTCGGCATCACGCGAACACCATAAATCCTTCAGAGGAATTCAACAGCCATCTCATCTCGCGATACCGTCCATGATTTAAAGCCATACATTATACATACAGGTATGACGAGCAACTTGTAGAGCGAGATGTTTGTTCATATAGAGACTTTACCCGTAAATTGCCTACTCAGTGCAAAGTAGCATTTGCTGGCAAGAGTTATTCTCCAGTTGATTTCTATTGACCATACTGAAGTCGGTAACTACTGTGGGTTAAATAAGCGAATTATTTCCTTATGCAGCGGGTGTTTCCTTAAGTGATGTGGTAGTCTGCAAGGGTATTGCTAATAATGAGAAGGATGTGATTTTCACACAGCATTCCCATGCATGCCGAAAACGTTGAGCTCTAGACTCATACCAGTTGTAAGGCTCTTGCCAGCCAGTTTGCTTCACTGCGGGGTTATGCTCATAACAATGCACATATGTGCGTGCTTTCCTTTGATGCAGTCCCATGCATTGTTGGCAGTACTGGTTGCCATTGTTGTAGTTGTTGTTGCATTTTTTTACGCCCTTCTTCTGTGTTGTTAATTGTGTTTTATGGCATTGTTACATTGAATTTATCCCATATTGTTATTGTTGTTTTTTTGCTAACTACTACTACAACTACCAGAGCCGCGTTTGTTTCACGAATGCATGATTGTTGTTGTTGCTTTTGCATTCATATGTTTAGTCTTCCTCAACTTTTTGTTTATTTACCTCAAAATGGTTGAATGTTGTTTGGTTATTTCGTTGTATGTTGTTGTAAATGAATCCCTTATATTTGTTACACAAAAATGGACACCACATTTTCCCTTGACCGAGGTCACTTTTTGGTCAACACATGATTCTTCGTTTGTATGTATGTATGTCCCTACGAGTATGTAGTGATTACTGATGCATTGAGAGAATGAGACTACACTTTTTTCCATTGTATTTTGTTGTTGTTGCAAGACCGTTTTTACTACACTGCAAACGCAAAATGTAATTGGATGTCAACTTTTAATGCTTTGTCTTCTTTTTCGCATGGAAGTACAGTTAAATTTGTTATAAAAAGTAGACGAAAAAAAAAAAAATTGACAGTAAATTTATACCCTATTATTTTAGAACAATGCAGTATTTCCTTCCATATTATTTTCCTGTGTAATGGAATTTTTAAGTGCGTTTGGTGAAACGGAGGTAGAATGTTTATATTTTCAATGTAATTGACTGGGGGAAGAACCGAGAGCGGCCAAGGGTCGTATAGCATTTAAAATGACGGAGTGCGCATCAAAAGCTGAGCCGCAGAGGAGTTAACAGAAGCTAAATATTCTACTTGCCGGTGAGTGCTTCTTCCATAGCGGCAGGAGTCTCTACACAAAACCTGGACTGGGACTGAACTAGTAATAGCTCACACCGTTTCAATTGTTTTTCACTATAAGGAAACTGCCAGCATGGAAGTCAGAGTTGTATCAAGCAGCAGTTCGTTGAGTGATTTGTGTGGTCAAGAGGTTAAGAGCCCTATTACAGGCGACGAACCAGACAGTCTCAAAGTTTTTGGCCCCACGTCTTTGCAGAGCGCAAAGTGAACCTCGCCGTGACAGCGTCTCATTCAGTCTTGACATGTAGCAGAAGAAGAGTTGTGCCTCGAAGATATAAACACCCACCGGCTCTCCATTGAAAAACTGACGTAACAACAACAAATCTGTACGTTTTAAAATCAGAAAATCTTAACGCATCAGCGAAACTCTTCTGGGGTCAGCTGATGCGCTCTCGCTGTTGGCAGGCTAGTCGGTGTTTGTTGCGTTGCTGTGCTATGGCTGTGCTTCTGGGCTCAGGTGAAACCAAAGTACACGTCTACAATTGTAATGCTACGTTATAAGTTTATGCTCTCTCAGTTCTCAGTCATAACTTCTTATTACTCCAGTTCAAAACTCCTTTAATCAGAAGCAGGTTTAAATAGGATCAAATGCAGGTACGCAGTTGTTGCGCCAAGATTTAACGGTACTAACGAATACAGCTCTGAAGTTACCGTAGACTGATTTTTCTAACTTGCCTTCTTGCCTGTGCATTATATCAGCACAAGAGTTAAAGTACTTCCGTATTCTTGATTGCACAGAATTTAATGGTTGCCCACTATCAGGCATTTCACAAAATTGTATGTAACGATGCCAGCTTATCACATTTGCGTTCCCTCGGTATAACCTGCCTTGGATCCCTTATCAATTGCAGATGATTGCCATGAGTCCTGCCTACACTCCGCCCTTGTTGTTAAAACGGCTGTGATAAGGAGTTTATAGAGAGCAAAATTGATAAATCTTCATAAGCCTGTAATTTTGTCACAGCGACGAAAAGATCACAGTAAAACGCAGCAACGGCTTTGCAGAAATAACTGTAACTGACTGATAGAGGTTTGCAATCCCGCTTACCTGTTATTAAAATTCACAGACTCAATCACCGCTCTCTTCTGTGATTTCTTAGTGGGCATTGCTATGCACACAAGTTGCTTCGTCTTCTATTGTTACGTCGACTCAGCGAAAATCGCAGTTGTTGGTAAGCCTGATTGTGAACTGCCTATTCAGTCGCAGCCACAGCTAAAAAGCACTGCTACAACAACAACAACAAATGCAACTGAGACGTAAAGGTCAGAAACCACAGTGTTAGTCTAAAATAGCGCATGGCTTGGAAGCGGCTTTTCCAACTCTCACTAAGCGGATAGTGTTGCTCCCGTCGTTTGCTCGAGACGGTGACAACGAAAAGCTCATTTCACGTCTTTTTTTTGTTTGCTAGGTTAAGTTAATTTAAAGTGGCTGCCCCCAGTAAGGTCGTGAGGCACACTCGGGCTAGCTGTCCCATTACGATACTTATGAATGAGCTCATGCCCTTCCTCTTTTAAATTTGTAAAAAGTTGAAGCGATTTTTCCTAACGTAGAGGAGGATGCCTTCAATTTCAGCAGAGTCAAACTCTGCTTATCAACCGATGAAGTCTTGTTCAGACATTCCATGCGTGTCCTGGTTAGAGCCGACCATATGCAAAGGAAATGTTCAACACTTTCCATGTCCTCTATACAAACAGCCTCGGCAGCAGTGATTCGTTGGGATTCTCATGCGCTCGCAGTTTACTTCTATCTGTCAAAATTTTGTTATTATCCCGATTAATTGACCTAAGGCGAGACGATTGAGATAGGTTCCTTACCTAGCGCGATTATCATATATCGTTATAGTCTGGTAGTGCAACATTATTATCATCAACTTTAATTGTATGCTCGATCGCCTTATCTGCATATACGCTCCGTACCCCTGCACGGCGTATCTTCAATAAAAATGAATATGCTTTACAATGTGTATACTTAGAAGTGATTACCCAATCACTTCAGTGATCGCAACGTATTTAGTTCATTGAACTCTTCTTTGCCATTTAGTAAACCTTGACGTATTTCTTAGACAGTTTACTGGAACTCGTATCAACGTAAGCTCATTCAACTCGATGATTCGATTTAGATTCTACTTCAATCCAGCAAAAAACTCTCATATGGGCACAAATGAAAGAAATATAAGAACTCACAAAAGTACGCCATATCTTGCAACCTTTTAACGCAACCCAGGCAAACCGTCTGTCTTTTTTAAAGCCAAACTAAGCAATTGTGTGGTGGTGCGCAATTTCCTTGCAAGAATATCCTTTAAATTTCGGCCAGTTTTGTGTTGCTCTCTGCATCGATTTATCAACACTGTCATGCCAGACGGTGTCATTCGCTGCGGTTCTTGAACTACAAAAACAATCAACACCAAGAGTATGTACCACATTAAAAAAAAGAAAGACAGGACAGCATGGATCGGAGAGCAAAAAATGAACGCATTTTAAGGTTATTGCTTCTTCTTGCTGTGCGTTGGCCGATTTATAGGATCGATAACCCTTTTAGCAAGACACATATACTTGGAATGCATACTTAGAAGATACGACAAATACCAATATGATAAGAATATTGCTGCCGTTTAGGTTGCTTTTAGTAAACATTGAAGCGTCTCGACGGCAATGATGATGGTGAATTTGGTCCGTTTTGTTTTGGTGCTGCTTTTGGTACTTGTTTCACTTGTTTTTTTTTTTTTTTTTTTTTGATTGCAAGTTTTACTTTGCTGTCAAGCTTCTTTTATTTGTTTATTTTCATTTCTTGATTAATTGTGTTGTTGTTGTGAATTGCTGGCGAATATAGTGTACGGTTTGCAACACAATATCCCCAACAAAACAGACGGACGGCGTCTGTTGAGCTTCCTTTGTCTGAGAATTTCGCATGAAAAACTGGCTATACAATCTTATACGTACACCCAGCGTACATACATATATACTTATATAATATGTATGTACATAGATATATTTTGTCTGCGTTTTTCGACATCTGCACACCATACAACACAAATGTCATGCACCTTGTTGAGGCGGAACAGCCATTTAAAACGTGTGAGAATTATACACCAATACTAACCCAAATTTTCATGGTATATCGTTTTTGATTTTTTCAAAAATAGCATACTCACCCTTTAAACTTATATAATTAACAAAGAAAATGTTTGCTTATAAATTTTACTTAGTCAAATATTCTGCGAATACGATAATCTATTGTGTCCGCAAAAATTCCGGAAAATCTATTTATTGTTGTTTGCTTCTGTTATTTTTCACCTTGTCTGTCTGGTCACATGGAAAGTAAATATAAAAACAAATGTCGGCGCAACACAAAGGAAATCAGCAATGGCGCACTAGCCCAGTGAGAATCTCGACCGCCTTTAGCTCAAAACTGTGGATTTCTACTTTAAACTCAGCGTGAGCATCACTGCTTTTACCACACATTCTGAAATATCGATGCAACACTTCCTAACCAGCATAAAAATATGTACCGATATATTTGGTAGACAATTGATGAACTCTCCATTAAACTCTCACACTTGTAACCGAACAGGCATCGCATATTTCTCACTTATTTAATTCCCTCCACTGGCCTTTTACCAGATTGGAGGTGTCGTGAAGCCCCGTTCTTATCGATGGCTAGCTTAAGAGGTCTGAACGCGCACTTATTACTCTTTAATTAACTGTTGAGTAAGGGTTAATAAGATGAAAACAAAAAAAAAACCGTTGAAAAAATTATAATAATTCAAAATAAAAAGAATATAAAGAAGTAAATTAAAAAAAAACAAAAGCTAAAAACAAAAAAAAAAAATAAATAAAATTTGAAACAGAAAATAAATTCATAAGAAACATGAAAAAATAACTATAAAATGCAAAGAAAAAGTAAATTAAAAAAACGATAAAAAATATAGATATAAAAAATAAAAATAAAGATAAACACACAAAAATAATAAAAGTAAAGATAAATACAAAAAAAATAATAATAAACAAATATACAAAAAAAAAAACACACAATAAAGAAATATACAAAATTTTAATTAAAAAAAAAAAACAGAAAATAAATAAAAAATTTAAAACAAAATAACTTCATAACATACATGAAAAAATAACTATTAAATGGAAAGAAAAAATAAATCAAAAAAAAAATATAAAAAAATATAGACATAAAAATAAAAATAAAGATAAACACACAAAAATAATAAGATAAATTCAAAAAAACATAATAAAGAAGTATATAAAAAAATAGAGATCATAATAAATAAAAAAAAAAAAATAAAAATATAACTACAACAAATAAAAAATTAAGATAGATAAAAAAATAAACGAATAACAAAATGAAAAAAGTTGGGAAACGGAAGAAAAAATAATAAAAATGAGAAAAATTAGAAGAAAAACTTAACACAAAACAATGGAAAAAAATCAATTAAATGAAGAAAAAAGTATAAAAGGATAAAAATCAGAAAAGAAGCGAAAAAAATGTATCTAATTAAAAAGAAAATAAAAATGAAAAAAAGGAAAATAAAATTATAAAAATTTGGAGACAATAGGGGGACTCATGTAACCGTATAAATGCCTTATAAAGTGTGTAATCGTATAAATTTATCTAGTGCGTAAACGAGCTGTCAAATTTTGTATGAAAAATCATTTACACAATTTGTATAAATTTACGCGCACATTTCATTGTGTAAACGCGGTAAACTCAAAGGAATGCAACCTTGCAGACATTACAGCAGGCATTTTCATCAGAAATCTCCAATATCAGCAAGTAAATGCGTTTTAGTTTTGATTTTTCACTTAATCTTGGCATTTCTTAATTTGTATAACAATCAAAAAAATTTTGTTCGGCAATAATACAGCTGATAAACAATCAAGTTTATCAAGAGTATTACTAGGTGCGTTCATATAACAGCGTGTGTATATGGATATAATTTTACACCTTATAAGTTTATATGCTTTCATGAGTCCCCCTAATAAAATGAAAAAATAAGCAAAAAAAAAAAAATAAATGAATAACAAGTTTAAAGAAATTAAAGAGGGTATAAAAAATAAATAAAAGTGATACGAAAAAGTACAAAAAAAAAAAAAACGTAAAAAAGATAAATCATAACTAGAACTACGGAGTGAACCAATAAATTTTATAAATTCGTCTAACTTTGGTTGTTGAATTATTTGCAGCTAAAGCAGTAGCTATAATGTATTAGCACAAAAAACATTGTTATGAAAACAACAAAAAATTGGTTTAGAATATAAAGAACTTAAAACGAGAAAAACTAAGGATGTAGGGAAGAGAGTTTTCCTTACGTGTATTAGTACGTCCGTGCTTAGAAAAACTAGCCACAAGAGTCAATACTGTCTACTTTTGTCTAAGTAAAACCAAACTCGGCAACCAAGAAAGTAAAACGCTTTAAATATTTTAGGGCGATGTGTCCTCTTTAATAGTCGCTATACTAATGATTCAAATTATATTTGAGTAGGTCTATAAATATCATAAATTAAATGTATAGAAATTAAATGGATTACAGTTATATACAATCGTAAAATTGAGAGATTCAGAACATATTCGTAACCCTAAAATTAGTATTATTAATAATATGTACATATTACTAATATATATCAGTTAAATTTAGAGTGATCTCTCTACCATCATTTATAGATAATTGAGTTCAACAACAATAAGAACATTTAACATTATAAAAACAAATAACGTTAATGCGTTAACATCGTCAAGATAAATCGTAGTCGACTTTTAGGATGAAAGTGTTCTGCTGTGGACACAATCTTTACAAGGTATTAATTTGTTTAAAAGAAATAATAAATCTGTCTAATGTCAACAGAAAAAGATAAAACTAACAAAATAATTTTGAAAAAATATTGGATACAAAGAATTGGAAAAAAAATACTAATGAAAAAATTTAAACAAAAAAATTCAAACATTTTAAACATAAAAATTTGTGTACTAATAAAAAATTGCATTAAAAAAAGGGGAGAAAGATTTAACAAAGCTTTTGAAAACAATAGACAAACTTTATAAAAATTAAATTAGAAATCAAAGCTAAAAACTTAAAAAAATAATCAAATTAAAAAAAAAAAATATACAAAAAAAAAATTATTTTTGTTTTATCGGCCTATAAATAAAGGATTGCGGGTTTTAATTCGAGCCCAAGGCCAGAACAATAATTTGTATGATAATTATTGTTTTTTTTCTATAATTGAAAAATTTGTTTTTAAAAAAGAAAAAATATTGTTACGAATGTTGGCGGCACTAAGGGGTACTGCCATCTCTAGGCCGATGCTAAGCAGTGACGTGAATTCACATCAATAATTCAATCATTATGTCTACACATACGCGTGCACGCGGCGGAGAAGCAACGCACAAGCACATGCAGATATCTTATCTGAAATGCTCCTAAAGGTATGCAATTGTGATTGTGGAAGTGTCGCTCACACATACAAGCGTATGGGATATGAGAGAAGCTATAAAAATTATACATCTGTAGTTGTAGCTGAGAAATTTATAACTAGTAAGTTCTGGAATTAGAAAAGCCTAGAAATATGCAACGAGGAGGTCGGACAGTATAAAAGGGCGACAACAGTGGAAGCGAAAAATCAGTTTCATTGAAGCTATCAAGCAGTTTCGATTAAGACGCTATATAGCGAGCAATAGCAGTATTATTTGAAAATAGTAGAGTTATTTATTGTGAAGTACTTTAATAAAGGCCATTTTGTATTATTAAATATTGCCATAGCGGCGTAGATGTATCCATTTCGTAAGTTGCTAAGCCTTCATCTTCAGTACGCTTTAGGCACGCTGCGCTAACCAAAATGGACAAAAAAGGAACTTTCAAAAAACAAAAAAACTATAAATGTAGAATAATTGGTAAAAGGTTAAAAAGAAAACATATTTGGAAATAAAAAAGTTCTACAATTTTGTTTCCTTTATACCAAAAGGTTTATCATTTCCTGCTGGTACTGACTAACACGTTCGCCAGCAATTGCCTCTATCACGCAAACACACGCGCATATTTTAAACTTGGCTCATACATAACGTAGTACGCCCTTCAGAATGGTTTGTCTGTCCTTCAGCGAATTATCATGTACATACCTACCGTCTATGGAATGGCGTCCTTGCGCATGGCTTTAAATTGCTCACCACATTCTGCTATTGCCTTCACTATCGCACTAGAGGACAATCAACTTTGTGACTCTGACTGTTGGTCGCACAAACACATGCAAGCATAATATTTTTTGTTTTCTATATATGTATTTGAAGCAGACAACATTTAGCAGCTGCTCATCGCTCCTGCTGCTATTTTTGCAACTTCATTTGAAGTGGCAACTGCTTCGTTGCTATCAAATGTCATTTGGTTCTCTACATATCCAGCCATTAAATATCTATTGCCTTTCCGTAACTTGGATATGATGACCCCCTAATGTGTGTGCCGTTTCCAAGCAACACTGTTTTGTTCTTCAGGTTGCTTCGTTGCAAATGTTTGCGCTAATTTTTCCGTGTAGTCTGTGTTTCTATTTTTTTCCTTGTTCTCTTTTAACATTTTAGTTTTTTTTAAATAATTTTTCACGTTTTCTTTTATTATTTCGTTGTGGTAGCTGCTTTGTTAATGCTTTAAAATATATTCTTGTTATTTCTTTGTCGTCTCATCTGCATTATTCTCAAACGTCTCGCAAAGTCTGTCCTCATTCATTGCGCTAGTCTGACCAATGTAAATATGTATGTAGTTTAGTTGGAGTATTTGGTCTCCAAATATATTTGTTGTTCTTAATTCCTTTTTATTAGCCACATTGCTCCTTCGTTAATCTTGGCTAGATACTATTTCCCTTTACTCAAAATTTAACACTTTTGCCTTTGGTGATCGTCTTTGTCTTCATGGTGTGTGTGATTGCTAATAATAAATTTAATGGCCCTTTATTTGCGAGGACTGCATGAAATTGCAAATTAGCTACGCACTTGGGTTGGTAATCTTGTGATACTGACTTAAAAGAAAATATGTTCGAAAAATTAATCAAGGCAGCATCCTACCATTGTGATCTCTATAGGAACTTTGGGCGATACTTTTAGTTTATTTAGGCGTATCTCATGGTCACGTTGTTAGAATATAAGCGCCTATTGGAGCCTCGAGGTCTGCAAACGTGGACCTCTGGAAGTGTTCTACAATCAACGAATGTCGAGTCTAGTATTGTCTCTTGTAGACAACATATCCATGAACACAAATATTTTTTGTGGTGTGGCCTTATTTTTACCTTATGAGCTGATAACAGCCCTTTGGCTCCAAAATTGCTTTAAGGAGGCTTGCAGATATCGTGCAGTAGTTTCTTAAGCTGCAGACATTGGTGCTGTATCGGTAACCGTATCGGTAACCTTATAACAGCTGATTCGACCAACCTTATAGGAATCAATGCCATCGATTATTGGTGCCGCTAAGGTCGTAACCGTATCGTAGCCAACCAATTGATTTTTGGTTTACCGTCGTAACGATAAACAGCTGATTACGTTAGGGATACGACAACAGCGATACGACAAACGGCGACTCAGCTTTTACTCTTTTTAACCTTCCGATGGTAACATGTGCCTTAACTGAGCTTGTTCTTTTTTAATGCTGGCGCGATAAATTTCTTGAAAAAGTATTAGATATTTGTTAATTTATGAATCGGTTGAGAATTTATGTCAACTGCTTGTGAGTGAAATTAATGAGTGAAAAAGATTGCATGCCACATATTTCTAGTCAGTACTTAGAATTTCATTTATGAAAATAAATTTGAAAAACTTATCCTCTTTGAAATATTTCTAAATACATACAGCAGCAAAGAGAAAAAATGTAGTGATATTTATTTTTAAATTTCGTAAAATAAACTCTTATTATTTTCGTTATTACAGGAAGAAAATTCTAAATTTTCTAAAAAAAGTACTATGAAAACTAATTTTAGGAACATTTTCGAAAAATTTTTTATTGGGGTTATCTGAATTTTTTTGAGCAATGCGCAATTCGAGAGGTCTATAACTTAGCGGATAATCGATTAGGCTGCAAAACTGCATAACTGCATACTCGAAAAATTTAGAGAGCTCCAAAAAATTTCAAAATTAGTAAAATTTTCTCGAATTTTTTCGAAAACGTAACGGAAAAATATTACGCTAAGTTTTTTTCATAATTTTTCCATATGGATTATGCTATAAACTTTTTCAATTCCAATCTTATCGATAAGTAGAAATTAAATTAATAGCACTTTTTTTAATAAAAAAAGGTCGTAATGCAAAACAATTAGCGTTTTTGATTGCGATCGTCTCCATTTGACATTGAATATATACAAAAGCGTGCAAATTTTGACATGAAAATGTAATGTGCATTGATTGATGCGTAGCAATTTCGCGTGCCCAATGAATACTTTTTTACTTTCGCTCAAAAGCTTTATCGAATTGGGCGAATGAATGCGCCTACTTATTATATTTTATTAGAGTGGAATGTTATTGCAGCAAAACTTATTTTCTATACTCTGGAGTGAATGTTGAACTTTTAAAAAAATACTTAAGGCCGTCCGTTTACGCAAATATCAGTAAATGTTTTGAAACCCGTTTATATTCCAATCTTTTTTGATGTTTATTTTTTAACCGTCTTTTATTTTTTTTATTTTTTTAAATTTTTTATTTATTATTTTTAAAATTTTTTATTTATTTTTTATTAAATTTTATTTATCATACTTTTTCTTCATTTAAAAAACATGTTTTCAAAATAACTTTTTTTAAACGTTAACTTAAAATTAAGATTGCTAGAAGTACAAAAGCTGATTTCTCTTAGGTTTTTTCTCAATTTGGCTTTTTCTTAATTTTAATACCTTTCATGAACATGAAATGGTATATTAACTTTGGTCCGATGTTTGTAACGTTGATAAATATAGAAGATAGACTCACCATTAAGTATACCGAAATGATCAGGGCGACGAACTGAGTTGATATAGCCATGTCCGTCTGTCCGTCCGTCCATCTGTCCGTCTGTCTGTTTGAACGCAAACTAGTCCCTCAAATTTTGAGATATCTCAATGAAATTTGGCACAAGGATGTATTTTTGTATTATATTAGACATTTGTCGGATCCTGTAGGATCGGACCACTATAACATATATCTCCCATACAACCGATCGTTCAGATAAGACGATTTTGGTCATTCCTGCCGCAATTTAAAAAGTATAAACGTGAAACTCTGTGATATATATTCTAATATATCATAGAAGATATCCTGAAAAATCACTTTGATCGGAGCTATATATAGTATATATCCCATACAACCGATCGTTGAGATAGAAAGATGTTTGGCCATTTCTCCCTTAGTTTCCAATATAAAAACGTGAAACTTGCTGGTATATATTCTAATATATCATAGAAGATTTCATGAAAGAATCATTTCGATCGGAGCTATATATAATATATATCCCATACAACCGATCGTTCAGATAGAAAGATTTTTAGCCATTTCTCCCTTAATTTCCAATATAAAAACGTGAAACTTGGTGATATATTCTAATATATCATAGAAGATTTCCTGTAAAAATCATTTCGATCGGAGCCATATATAGTATATATCCCGTACAACCGATCGTTCAGATAAGGGGGTTTTTGCCATTTTTTATTTTATATTTATCTTAAAAATCGTTTAGGTATGTACATCTATATATTTCTTATCTTATACATCCGATTATTTGGTGATTACGAACGGGATAAGATTATTGTTCAGCCCCATTCATGAAAGGCATGAAGTCTTCGGCACAGCCGAAGACAGTCCCGACCTTACTTGCTTTTAATAATCTTTCTTCTCTAATATCGAAAATTAACGATGGTTTAAAAAAAGCATTTATATTTTTATAAAATAACATTTTTTAAAGATTAAATTTTTAAAAATTGTTTCCACAGTTGACTTTCAAAAAAATGTAAAAGGAATTCCTAAAAAAATTTATTTTCAAACATTTTTAATATTATCATCTGTATTTAATTAGCTAGACTTGCTCATATTGCTTTATACAATTGTTTTGTTATTGATATTAGAGAAAAATGTACATAAATGGTGAATAAAAAGGAATAACAACAAAGGCAATACCTACGAGACCAATTGCAAAGCGAGCAGCGGGGCATTCATATGGCTGAGTGGTTAAAGGCATGTGCCTTTACACTGGTATGCATGTTGGAGATTCGAATTCAATACTCAGCTCCCGAGAAGCTAGCTGATGAAGAAGTAAAATTCAGAAACATGTCCTAGTAACTATTGCCGCTTGTAAACTTTGTATTTTTAAAATTGTTTTTTTTATACTCAGTTGAGCAGAGCTCACAGAGTATATTAAGTTTGATTGGATAACGGTTGGTTGTACATATATAAAGGAATCGAGATAGATATAGACTTCCATATATCAAAATAATCAGGATCGAAAAAAAATTTGATTGAGCCATGTCCGTCCGTCCGTCCGTCCGTCCGTCCGTTAACACGATAACTTGAGTAAATTTTGAGGTATCTTGATGAAATTTGGTATGTAGATTCCTGAGCACTCATCTCAGATCGCTATTTAAAATGAAAGATATCGGACTATAACCACGCCCACTTTTTCGATATCGAAAATTTCGAAAAGCCGAAAAAGTGCGATAATTCATTACAAAAGACAGATAAAGCAACGAAACTTGGTAGATGGGTTGAAGTTATGACGCAGAATAGAAAATTAGTAAGATTTTGGACAATGGGCGTGGCACCGCCCACTTTTACAAGAAGGTAATTTAAAAGTTTTGCAAGCTGTAATTTGGCAGTCGTTGAAGATATCATGATGAAATTTGGCAGGAACGTTACTACTATCACTCTATATGTGCTAAATAAAAATTAGCAAAATTGGATGAAGAACACGCCCACTTTTTAAAAAAAAATTTTTTTAAATTCAAATTTTAATATCTTTACTGTATATAAGTAAATTAAGTCAAAATTCAACTCCAGTAATAATATGATGCAACAAAATACAAAAATAAAAGAAAATTTCAAAATGGGCGTGGCTCCGCCCATTTTCATTTAGTTTGTCTAGAATACTTTTATTGCCATAAGTCGAACAAAAATTTACCAATCCTTCTCAAATTTGGTAGGAGCATAGATTCTATGACGGTAACTGTTCTCTGTGAAAATCGGCGAAATCGGTGGAAGCCACGCCCAGTTTTTATACACAGTCCACCGTCTGTCCTTCCGCTCGGCCGTTAACACAATAACTTGAGCAAAATCCGATATATCTTTACTAAACTTAGCCCACGTACTTACCTGAACTCACTTTTTCTTGGTATAAAAAATGGGCGAAATCTGACCATAACCACGCCCACTTTATCGATATCGAAAATTACGAAAAATGAAAAAAATGCCATAATTCTATACCAAATACGAAAAAAGGGATGAAACATGGTAACTGGATTGGTTTATTGACGCAAAATATAACTTTGGAAAAAACTTTGTAAAATGGGTGTGACACCTACCATATTAAGTAGAAGAAAATGAAAAAGTTCTACAAGGCGAAATCAACAGCCCTTGGAATCTTGGCAGGAATACTGTTAGTGGTATTGCATATATAAATAAATTAGCAGTACCCGACAGATGATTTTCTGGATCACCTGGTCCACATTTTGGTCGATATCGCGAGAACGCCTTCACATATACATCTAAGGGCCACTCGCTTTTAAAACCCTCATTAATACCTTTAACATACCAGAGTCACCCCTGTCCCACCCTAATGGCGATATCTAAAAAAAAAAGGCGTCCACCTATAGACCTAATGCCCACTCCCTCTTAAAATGCTCAGTAACACCTTTCGTTTGATACCCATATCGTACAAACATTCTAGAGTCACCCCTGGCCCACCCTAATGGCGATATCTCGAAAAGGCGTCCACCTATAGACCTAGTGTCCGCTCCCTCTTAAAATGCTCAGTAACAACTTTCGTTTGATACCCATATCGTACAAACATTCTAGAGTCACCCCTGGCCCACCCTTATGACGATATCTCGAAAAGGCGTCCACCTATAGACCTAATGTCCACTCCCTCTTAAAATGCTCAGTAACACCTTTCGTTTGATACCCATATCGTACAAACATTCTAGAGTCACCCCTGGCCCACCCTAATGACGATATCTCGAAAAGGCGTCCACCTATAGACCTAATGTCCACTCCCTCTTAAAATGCTCAGTAACACCTTTCGTTTGATACCCATATCGTACAAACATTCTAGAGTCACCCCTGTCCCACCCTAATGGCGATATCTCGAAAAGGCGTCCACCTATAGACCTAATGCCCACTCCCTCTTAAAATGCTCAGTAACACCTTTCGTTTGATACCCATATCGTACAAACATTAGTCACACCTGGCCCACCCTAATGGCGATATCTCGAAAAGGCGTCCACCTATAGAACTAAGGATTACTCCCTTTTAAAATACTCATTACCACCTTTCATTTGATACCCATATCGTACAAACACATTCTAGAGTCACCCTGGCCCACCCTAATGGCGATATCTCGAAAAGGCGTCCACCTATAGACCTAATGCCCACTCCCTCTTAAAATGCTCAGTAACACCTTTCGTTTGATACCCATACCGTACAAACATTCTAGAGTCACCCTTGGTCCACCTTTATGGCGATATCTCGAAAAGGCGTCCACCTATAGAACTAAGGATTACTCCCTTTTAAAATACTCATTACCACCTTTCATTTGATACCCATATCGTACAAACACATTCTAGAGTCACCCTGGCCCACCCTAATGGCGATATCTCGAAAAGGCGTCCACCTATAGACCTAATGCCCCCTCCCTCTTAAAATGCTCAGTAACACCTTTCGTTTGATACCCATATCGTACAAACATTCTAGAGTCACCCTTAGTCCACCTTTATGGCGATATCTCGAAAAGGCGTCCACCTATAGAACTAAGGATTACTCGCTTTTAAAATACTCCTTACCACCTTTCATTTGATACCCATATCGTACAAACACATTCTAGAGTCACCCCTGGCCCACCCTAATGGCGATATCTCGAAAAGGCGTCCACCTATAGACCTAATGCCCACTCCCTCTTAAAATGCTCAGTAACACCTTTCGTTTGATACCCATATCGTACAAACATTCTAGAGTCACCCCTGGCCCACCCTAATGGCGATATATCGAAAGGGCGTCCACCTATAGACCTAATGCCCACTCCCTCTTAAAATGCTCAGTAACACCTTTCGTTTGATGCACATATCGTACAAACACATTCTAGAGTCACCCCTGGCCCACCCTAAAGACGATATCTTGAAAAGGCGTCCACCTATAGACCTCATGCCCACTCCCTCTTAAAATGCTCAGTAACACCTTTCGTTTGATACCCATACCGTACAAACATTCTAGAGTCACCCCTGGCCCACCCTAATGGCGATATCTCGAAAAGGCGTCCACCTATAGACCTAATGCCCACTCCCTCTTAAAATGCTCAGTAACACCTTTCATTTGATTCCCATATCGTACAAACACATTCTAGAGACACCCCTGGTCCACCTTTATGGCGATATCTCGAAACGGCGTCCACCTATGGAACTAAGGATCACTCGTTTTCAAAATACTCATTAACAGCTTTCATTTGATACCCATATCGTACAAACATATTCTAGAGTCACCCCTGGTCCACCTTTATGGCGATTTCTCGAAAAGGCGTTCACCTATAGAACTAAAGCCCATTCCCTTTTAAAATACTCATTACCACCTTTCATTTGATACCCATATCGTACAAACACATTATAGAATCACCCCTGGTCCACCTTAATGGGGACATCTCGAAAAGGCGTCCACCGATAGACCTAAGGCCCACTCCCTCTTAAAATGCTCAGTAACACCTTTCATTTGATTCCCATATCGTACAAACACATTCTAGAGACACCCCTGGTCCACCTTTATGGCGATATCTCGAAACGGCGTCCACCTATGGAACTAAGGATCACTCGTTTTCAAAATACTCATTAACACCTTTCATTTGATACCCATATCGTACAAACAAATTCTAGAGTCAGCCCTGGTCCACCTTTATGGCGATATCCCTAAATGGCGTTCATCCATAGAACTATGGCCTACTCTCTCTTAAAATACTCTTTAATACCTTTCATTTGATACACATGTTATACAACCACATTCCAGGGTTACCCCAGATTGATTTTCCTTATTTTGTCTCCATAGCTCTCAACTGAGTATGTTATGTTCGGTTACACCCGAACTTAGCCTTCCTTACTTGTTTTTTTGTATTTTTTTTATTTTTATTTTTATTTTCAATATTAATATATTACCACAAAAATATTAATTTTTTCAAAAATTGTAATATTTATTTACTTAAAATTTTTAATAGTTTCCAAATGATTCCAATTTAGTTTTCAAAATTATCTTTTAAAAACCCTACTGTAGTTAATATAATATTTTTAAAATAAGAATTTGCCTTCAAGTTCGATTTTTTTTTCTAAAATTATATTTTTTTAAATATTCGTTTTTCAAAGATGAAGTACTTAAATTTTGTTTGCATGTGTTTAATTGTTTTTTCCATTTTAAAGAATATTTTTGTTAGAGTTCTAACATTTTTTATTATAAAACATTTGTTAAAACCATGTTTTGTTAAAAATAATTCTTTAAAAGCAGTCATTTTTTTTAAATTTATTTAAATACACATTAAGGATTTTTCTTAGAAATTTTGTTTAACTTTCCATATACTACTTTTTTTATCCTTTCGTTTGTAAGTTTACGCATTTTTTTTTTTTAATATTTTATTTATGTAGTATATACAACTTTTTTTTTGATTTTTTCTTCTTTTTTCGCACTTTGTACTTTTCGGATACTATCCTCCAAAATTGAGATGTTTTTAGAGAATTTTTTTTTACAAATATTCAGATGCCATCCCCAAAATGCACCTCTAAGCAACTTACTTTCTTATTCGTAAACTAATGTCAAATTCGTTTGGTGATAACCTCTGCGATTTTTTTAATCACTTGGTTATCACTGTCTTGATATTTTTTCGTTTCCTAAAAATTGTTTACTCGTTAAATGTTTATCTACTGCAGTGAATTTATTTGTTATAAATATATATTTTACTGCATAATAATCTTTCAAAATTTATTTTTTGCTTATCGATTTTGCTTGACGACAAGTACTTACACATTTGACCCATTAAAGTTTTGAAATATTTAAAATGTATACTTTGCAAACACGTGTAAGCACGTTGATAAATATAGAAGATAGACTCACCATTAAGTATACCGAATTGATCAGGGCGACGAACTGAGTTGATATAGCCATGTCCGTCTGTCCGTCCGTCTGTCTGTTTGAACGCAAACTAGTCCCTCAAATTTTAAGATATCTAAATGAAATTTGGCACAAGGCTGTATTTTTGTATTATATTAGACATTTGGCAGATCCGGTAGGATCGGACCACTATAACATATATCTCCCATACAACCGATCGTTCAGATAAGACGATTTTGGTCATTCCTGCCGCAATTTAGAAAGTATAAACGTGAAACTCGGTGATATATATTCTAATATATCATAGAAGATATCCTGAAAAAATCACTTTGATCGGAGCTATATATAGTTATATCCCATACAACCGATCGTTCAGATAGAAAGATTTTTGGCCATTTCTCCCTTAATTTAGAAAGTATAAACGTGAAACTCCGTGATATATATTTTAATATATCATAGAAGATTTTCTGAAAAAATCACTTTGATCGGAGCTATATATAGTATATATCCCATACAACCGATCGTTCAGATAGAAAGATTTTTGGCAATTTCTCCCTTAATTTCCAATATAAAAACGTTAAACTTGGTGATATTTATTCTAATATATCATAGAAGATTTCATGAAAGAATCATTTCGATCGGAGCTATATATAATATATATCCCATGCAACCGATCGTTCAGATAGAAAGATTTTTAGCCATTTCTCCCTTAATTTCCAATATAAAAACGTCAAACTTGGTGATATTTATTCTAATATATCAAAGAAGATTTCCTGAAAAAATCACTTTAATCGGAGCTATATATAATAATATAAGGGGGTTTTTTGCCATTTTTTATTTTATATTTATCTTAAAAATCGTTTAGGTATACACATCTGTTCACTATATATTTCTTTTCTTATACATCCGATTATGTGGAGATTACGAAAGGGATAAGATTATTGTTCAGCCCCATTCATGAAAGGTTGAAGTCTTCGGCACAGCCGAAGATAGTCCCGTCCTTACTTGTTTTTTTTTTGTATCAGTTCCCTTAAAACCTTTATCGCCTCACATGAGTATTGCCCTATTGTTTTTTCCTTTGCAAAATTTTCTGCTTACGGTCGCCATAACGGCGCGTGAATTTTATTGAATTACAGACAAAATTTAATGATTGTTTATTTGCTGCGAAAATTGCACAGACTACCTCGTTTCGCTGCCTCGCCTCACGCTCACACGCCATTCATCCCATGTTACGTTAATCGCACGCGATCAGTAAGTTTGTAAGTTTGATACTGCTTAGGTTTCCATTTCATTTCGATATTTCTGTCGTCGTTGCAATTTCGTGTCGCAAACAAACGCCACTAGCGTAAAATTTAGTGGTAATTAAAAAAATTACTAAAAATGTATGTTAAAAATTTATTTATAATTTTCTTTAAAAAATGCTTAAAAAATATTTTTTTTCCTTTCTCTTTGCAGGTAAGCAAATCAACTTTTCTGTAAGATAAACTTAATGTCATGAAGTATTGCGAAGGCATATCAGAGGTAAATGGGGCCCTGTATCGTTCTGAGTATATATAATAGTACTCTATGATCTGTGCGCGACTAAAAGTAAAAACTTAGGTCCTCTACCTTTTCTAAGAGGGCCATTAAAGGCGAACCACCGCATTTCCTCAGTGTAGCACAGTATATTTTTACTGCGAGATCTGATAGGCAATTGAAAAGATATTCAGACGGAGAAAGATTGAGAGAGGAAGATATATGGATAGAGGGAGGTATATAGAGAGAGAAAGGGATGGATAGGGAGAGAGGGTGATATATAGAGCCAGAGGGCGATAATAGAGAAGGGGGGGGGGGGGGGGGGGGGGATTGATAGAGAGAGGGAGATAGATAAAAAAAGAGAGGGAGCTGGAAAGAGTAAGGTATACAGCACCGAAAAACAAAGTGTGAAACATTTTTTATATTGAAGAAAATCTAAGACATTCTGGAAAAAAACTGTTAAAAATTAATGCGAGTTTTAGACACCTATGTTATAATTAAAATGATTGGGCTCCACACTGCTTACTCAAAAAAATTGTGGGAAATACAAATAAAAAGGATGAAATTCTCGTAAAATTTTCCCGAATTTTTTCCTTAACGGTTTTGCAATGTGTTTCCATAGTTTCAGTAACAAAATTCATAGAAATTTTTTCTTAAAATATCGAGGTTAAAAAAGAAATAATGTTGACGCGCTTTGATAAAAATTGCCGGTGTTGTTTTTCTGTGCTCTCCTGTATGTGTTTTTAATGGGATAACAATCTTTTCTTTTTATCATGCAAGATAAAAAGTTGAGAGAGGAAGATGTCTACAAGGAGAGTGATGTAGACAACCTCATGATGGATATTCTGATTGAACACTGTCTTCTGGCGTTATATGTTTTTAAATAAGGTCTGTTCAATGATAGCAGTTTAAGGCAGTGCAGGTTGGGAGAGGAAACGATCGAGCACATTTTGTGCCCCACCCCTGCTATTAGGACTAGCAAAGCTATGAGATGTAGAAACAGCAAGTAGCGTACATCCTAGAAAGCTTCAAGTATTTGCAAAGTGAACCGAGTTATTTTATAACAAAGGTCCTGATTTCGATCAAGCACGTTATGTGCTCGTGCCTTGCGCTCGCCAAGATGAAAGCACAGCTATTAGAAGTAGCAAAGCTATCACATCTAAAAGCAGCAAGTAGCGTACGTAACCAAACCTAAGTAGTGATTTTAAGAAAATACATGAAAAAATACGAAAACGACTCTCTGAGGAAGATGCGAGTGCGTCAAAATGCGTAGACGTAAAAGTAAACGTTTGTTTTGTTTAACGAAACTTTACGAAAAGGTTCACCAACAACAACAATATATTATCCACATTTAAAGAGTTGAGTAGGTCCCATCCCGCCAATTTGTAGGGATAGTTAAAAAAGTAGCACGACACAAATTGGAAGAAAAGCTCGGCCCAAAATCTCTTCGGAGTTATTCGCGCCTTTATATATATATACATATAAAGAGTTGATGTTAATCATACACTATTTTTATTTAGCAAACAGATGTCGCTGTTATTTATTACTAAACTGGCACGTTTTTTGTTATTATTCCATAAGATGATATATGTTCTTCAAGGAAAAATATCTCGAAATACGTAAATTTTGTGCAAATGTTTTCAAAGCTTTCACTAACACCCACCCCCCCCCCCCCCCCCCCCCACGATTTTGTAGATAATTTCTATTTAATACGAGTATCCATTAAAAGTTTATTAAACAACAAAACACGTTTGACGTCTACTGCGCTAACAATTATTTACTCGCAAAATTCCTTGAATACGATAACAATCAAGTATTTGCAGTCAACTGCAGCAGTGACGTTAGTAGAAAAGTTCTTGAAGAAAAGACGCTTCACTGACAAGCAAATTATTGTTGGCATACATAATTATCATAAAGCTAATGGAAAATCTAAAATTAACTAAACCATTAAACAACAAGACATGTATTTGTTCAACTGTTCTGTTGACTCCTACAAATTGCCTTGACAAATTTATACACGAAGAGAGCGGAGAGCGCAGCGGTCTGGCGCTAAATTGTCGTGAATAAAAATAAATAAAATTGTCAGTCATAAAATTTCATGTGAAAGCATTTACATTTTTATATTTTGCTATTTTTATTATACTCAGCTGAGCAGAGCTCACAGAGTATATCAATTTTGTTCGCATAGCGGTAACCCGTAACGGCATAAACTAATCGAGACAGATATAGACTTCTATATATCAAAATGATCTGGGCAAAAAAGAAATTCATTTAGCCATGTCCGTCCGTCCGTCCTGTCCGTAAACACGATCGCTTGAGTAAATTTTGAGGTATCTTAATGAAATTTGGTATGTAAGTACCTGGGCATTCATCTCAGATCGCTTTTTAAAATAAACGAAATCGGACTATAACCACGCCCACTTTTTCGATATCGAAAATTTCAAAACCCGAAAAAGTGCCATAATTCATTACCAAAGACGGATAAAGCGATGAAACTTGGTAGGTGGGTTGAACTTATGACGCAGAATAGAAAATTAGTAAAATTTTGGACAATGGGCGTGGCACCGCCCACTTTTTAAACAAGGTAATTTAAAAGTTTTATAAGCTGTAATTTGGCAGCTGAGTATGTAATGTTCGGTTACACCCTAACTTAGCCTTCCTTACTTGTTTTTAATTTTATTTTAGTTTTTTAGTTGCTGTTCAATAAATTTGTCATTGACATGCAATACGACGTCGTCAGTCAAGTGGCAACTCATGCTTTACAGGAAATGGAATCTTTATTAAGCGCATATGGGCATAGCAAAAATGTCAATTCGCCTACTTCTTGTACTTGGAATGTTTTTCTTTAGCTAACGTAATAGAAGTATGTAAGTAAAGTTCGATCGGTGTCAAGCTTCGTGCTTCTGCCGGGGAGCTTCGCTTGATATACGGAGCATTAGGGTATCCAATACACCATACTCAACACAGTTTTCCGAAACTGACTGCACCTGCCAGGATACGCTCTTTTTCTCTTCGCTACTTTTCGTCCTATCTCTAATTCAAAGCACAGGCATGAATCCCAAAAAAATATTTACATTTATTGTAGGTAAGGTCAGAGAGAAAGTGAGTAAGTATGGGCCTGCTAGCATGCCTCAAGTGTTGAGAAAGATCAATCGGCTCTGTCTTCAGTACTGAAAGTGGTCGGCACGTGAAAAAAATTTGAAAATTTTGACGGGACTAATCATTGATAGGAACTCTAGTTGTCTTACTTTTGCAGGTCATCAAAAAATCGTTTCCTCCAAAACTCTCAGTCGCTACTATTGCAGTCTCAGATATTGGCAGTTTTTGCGAAAGAACCTTCCTTGCAGACGGCATCGTCAGGACATATGTGTCAAGGCATTCCCAAACTATGACCATATAGACTTTAAGGCTACGCTATAATCCCGGTACTTGTATATCAAGTTCATTGGCTCAATAGCATATTATTCGTTTTTGATCTATAAGTTATAGAAAGTGTAAACCAGAGTCAGCTGTTTTGTTGGTTTTCGTGTATTCACAAAATATTTTTACGATTTACCCTACTAAAATTAACAATTAACGATTTTTTTGGGTATTGGTCACTCTGTGGTGGTGCAAACGAAAAAGTAAAATTAAACTATGAGAATGGTTGCTATACTCCAGTTAAATTCTAACTTGACTAGCCCTACCTTGAACCGCCCTTAGTAGGTATCAGAATGCTGCCTGTAAAGATATGACCGGCTTGTATTTCGGAACCATTTCTCATCTTATCGATAATTTCCATGGACTGCGCTTGTTGTTGCTAAAAATATTATATATTTTCCGTTTCACTACTTGCGCCTAAGGTGTTCCTTAAACCATATAGCTCAGGAACGAGATGTGTTATATCTGGTCGCATGCATTCAAAAGGTTGATAATTTCGTTCGAGAAGTTTTGAAGCTACTTAGCTCTGTCTACCGCTTAACAGCTTCTTGAGTTCCTCGATTGATTGCTGATGATGTCTACCTCCTAGCACCAGTCTAGAACACAAATATTGACTTTGTGAACTCACAAAGGTTTGTAGAAATTTTCTGTGACATAAGGTCAAAGGGCATAATGCCAATTAACAATATGACCACTTCAAATGGCCACAAAGTCAATTTGGCACGGGTTCGATTCCCCAGCGCTTTCTTTAGCAACTTGTTGCGTGCGTCATAAATGTGATTGATTATGGAGCTGACTTGTGTTCAATGCTTCAAATGACAACATGTTGCATATTGTTGATTGTGTTATTGTTGTTATTGTTTGTGTTTCTGTGACGCACATCATTTATTATATAAACGCGTTTAGTTTCATTGATTTTAATGTTGAGGAAGTTACTTAACCAGGGTACTGCTTTCAT
The DNA here is from genome assembly GCF_040869045.1 of Eurosta solidaginis. Taxonomy (NCBI): domain Eukaryota; kingdom Metazoa; phylum Arthropoda; class Insecta; order Diptera; family Tephritidae; genus Eurosta; species Eurosta solidaginis. The sequence continues at coordinate 18,027,472 of NC_090320.1, forward strand.
TTGCAAGAGCCATGATTTTCTTCCTACTGAGATATATTTGCAATGCTGGGTTTGCAAATCTCTTATTTATTAAGGGAGTTCAGGATTTTGTACAAATGTTCTAGCATTTGGCATATATTTTACGGCTATGCATTTGCTCCGTCATGGCAAATATGCAACATCAAAAACCGTAGTTTATTTTTTCAATATTGAGTAGTAAAACCGAACAAAATATGCAATGAATGATATGAAAATGAAAAACCTTGTTCACCATCCGTAGCTTTCATTTGCTATAGCAACGTTTCCAACATCAAATAAATAAAAATCTAAATTCCCTTTATTATATTCTAAGTTATGCTACATATTTGATATCAACACGTTTACAGTTAGAACACTGAATCATTCCAAAGTCTCGACTTATCCTTTCCCCCCAGGTTACTAAATAAGTTTGACCTCATTAGTTCTTTTTTTTACTAAAAGTATTTTTCAACTTCCGGCATCAGTCTATTCTGCTGTCTATAGAAAAAAGGCAGCAAAGTGCCTTTTGGAAATTTTAATGACAATAAATGTCTGTGAATACAGTTTACTTATAAACTAAAGAATGACTCATTTAAAATTCACAATTAATGATAAAACAAGGTTTTAATTTTGATGTCTATTTGAAAAATCTTAGATTTCCCAATAAAAATTCAGTTTTCTCCGATTTCACTTTTTGCACTTTACTGCCTTCCTGCTATGGACGGCAGTATTGTCCACGAGTTTAATACTTGCAAGGACTGCAATGCCAACTAATATTCCAAGTAATTTTTAGTGGCAAACATTTCTCTTTTCATATGAGTTAACCGGGGATTTCCCGTATCGCTTTAAATGTATGAAAATATTTATTCCAAGAAATTTTTAATTTTATAATTTATTTTAATAATTTGGAAAAATTTAAACAACGTGATGTCGCCTTGTCCGTCCTGATGTCACGTTGTTTAAATTTTTCCCAAATTATTAAAATTTCTCTTTTCATTCAATTTTTATAAGCTTCCTGTGAAAGTTTCTCCCTCTTCTTCTCCCATCACGCTGCTTTTTCCGGTGTTTTCTTATCTGCTTCGGTGACATATCCTTATTGAAAACAGCGCTTTTAAAATCAATACTATACAAACCAATCAGAAAAATGTTTTCGCAAATTCGACGATAATTTCGAACTTTTTATTTAGAATTTTCTGGATGTTTTTAGTATGCAGTTTTGTAGCCCAACCACTTTCAGTCAAACAAGGTACAAGTTATAGATCTCTCAAAGTTCGTATTTATTTTTGACAATTTTTTTTCTGGAGGGCGTTAGCTTGGAAGAAAATCTGAAATCAGAAAAACAAATTGTCCAAAATCAGTACGAATTTTGAAAGATCCTAATTTGTACTTTGCTAGACTAAAATTGCTTGGGCTGCAAAACTGCATACTCAAAAAACTTCAAAAATTCTTAATATTAAGTTCCAAAATTACGTAGAATTTTCGAATTTTTTTGAAAACTTTTTTGTGTTTGCTTTGCATAGTTTTAGTTACAAAATTCATTGAAGTTTTTTCTTTGATTATCCAAAATAAAAAAAGGACTTTAATTGACGAAATTTGATAAAAATTGTCAAAGCTATTTTCGGATTCGCCGCTGTAGTTACCGCATGCAACTGCATTACTGATGTCAACGAATCCCCTCATTATCTCTTTATTTTTTAATTTCATATATAATGTTGACATTTTAAATTTTGTTTATTTTTAGCCCCTTTCAGTTACATTACTCTTTTTTTATCAGCATTTGGCGTCATTTTCGAAATCCATGTATCTCTGACCCATACATCACCTCCACCTTCAAATCAATTTACGTTACTCCATCTCCCAGGAGAAAATGAAACGAGTTTTAGTGGCCAGCAAATCGCTTTTAATTTTTTTGATCCTTTCACTATTTGCGTTTCCTGCAATACTTGATTTCTTTGTTTTTTGTTTTTGTTATTTTGTACATCTTTCTGCACGCTTAATGGTGATTTTTTTAATTTTCTTTGTTTTTATTTATTTTTTCACTTTTCAGTTCAAGTTTGAGTTGAATAAACCTCACCCATACTTTTTAGGATGCATTTATATAGTCGTAGTTCGTTTGTGTATGTAAAATTGTTGTAATTTTGTAACTCACATACGTGCAAATAATGGCGCTCTCTCCTTTTGTGAGAGAGAAAAATTTATATAAATTTACGTCACTTGTTTGCGTGCCGAGTCTACAAAAGGCAATCAAGTGGTTGCCGTATTTATAAATGAATTATAAACTAGTGGGGATATTTTTAACGTCAGACTATATATGCTTTGTTTCCGCCTATAGCTGTCTCATGTGTCGCATGTTGGTGATACATTATTGCTATAATTTGTTACTTCTAACTGTTGTTGTATCAAATTTAAAGACACTCCCTGAAGGTTTTGGGGATTGTTACCGATGTTGATGGTCCATTTTCCGGATTTAATATATCGGGGCACCTGGGAGTAGGGTTCTAATTTGGTCACACCGGCTACCAACGTGTTATACGGCACGCTCCCATGGATACGTTATTAAGACATTTTAGAAGAAGTTACAGCAAACCGCCAGCTTGTGCAGGGTTTGACCATAGTAAAGTCCTAGAGGATGGGTTTAAAGTAAATGATTTGTAACTTTTAGGACACTACACATCCGAGATATGCATTACGTATTACATATTAGGCTTACGTTTGACAAGATAGCAGGTTAACCTAGAATGATTCGTGGTTCCTTTTTAGGTCGCGCTTCTTATTATCTTCTTCGTTCGTAAATGGCGATCTAGCCTGTTCTGGCTCTTTTATATTGTGCTCTTTTACCTCGCTTTTTAGGAGGTGCTAAGGGTCGCAAGAAGACGTCCCGTGGCATTTCTGAGTGCAGTATTTTGACAGACCTGCAGCCTTTTGGGGTGTGTGTTTTTAGGTCGGGCAAACAAACTAGCGACGCTTAGTACATGAGCAATTCTAGAAACACGATCTAGCACACCTTCTTCGGAAATTTTCGAGATTTTTGAAAAACGCGTTTAACTAGTTAAGAAATTGGGATTCTATCTCCTTCTCTTTCTCTCTATTTCTTCAATATCTGCATTTGTCTACTTTATACTATGTTTATTTGTATATTTTCCTTTCTCTTGCTTTTTCTACACATCGTTCTTTCCTTATCTTTGTTCCATACATATTTATTATTATCTTTGTTTGATTTCTTTGGCTTTGGCTTTGAAAATCCATCACATTGAAATGGGATTGTTTAGACGTTAGAGCTTTTTCTCGTCGTTTATAGAAACAACACATACAGTAAAATTAATGTTTGGAGACTTTTGCTCGCCAAATATATAATTTTTTACTCTCCCATTCTCGTGCTCAGTTTTAGTTCTCTATCTCTTCATTATACGGGTGTGCCCATTTTCTCAAAGTATTGTTGTTGCCATTTAACCGGTTAGCGTTTGCCAAAATACTCAAAACAATTGTACTCCCTACAAATTCACTCACCGCTACTCAGCGTCGCTCTCACCAGCGCAACAAAGCAAGTGCCTTCGACGCGTTTGTAGCAGCGTCGTTTTATTGTAGCAAGGCGCTCACATGACAAACAGCTAGCAACTCGTAAGTTCATCAATTTTCCCAAAGAGTCGGACCACAACGCGTCGAAAACATTACCTGCCGCATCAGTCGCCATCAAATGATGAAACTGAGCTCAACTCGCAGCAACTCTACTCTGTTGAATGTTGTAATCGACCAACGACTTAGAATTGACACCTGTCGATATCTAATGGAAATTCAATCGCGTCGTCTAGCGGGAGAATAGAATTTAAAAAAACAAAATTTGAGAATTGTGTCTATGAAATAAAAAAATCTAAAATAAAAAACAAGTAACATATTAACCCCTTAAAAGCCACGCACAAAGTAACAACAACGCCGTTAGTTGTGAAACGCCGGCAGTTAGCAGATTGAACACAGCACCGCCCTATTTGGTCGTAATAAAAATAAGTGTCAATAGCAACAAAGAGCTGCATTAAATGCATTGAAGAGACGCAACGACAAAAGGTTAAAAAAATTTAAAAAAACATTTTTGCAACCTCACAAGCCAAATTTTTTGGTTTATTTCAAACTCAAATCCGCAAAAGAGTTTTTGCAAAATTGTGAAAAATAAAAATTATAATATTTTAATATTTTATGAGCACGTTTGTCAATTGACGTCAGCATTCACCTCGCAAAAAAATTACTAAACAAAAAGGCACTAACAAAATTGTTAAGGCGATTTTTGTATGAGTAAAAAGTGTAACAAAATAAATAAAAAATAAACAACAAAGAAGTACAGTGTTAAATTGAAAAAATTAAAAAACAAATTTTTTTGGCACACGCGCATCCGTTGGAACCATCTGAGTAAAAAAAAAAATTACTCAACAAGCAGAACAAAGAAAAGAATTGTCGTTTATATACACAAACAAAAATTTTGTGAAAGAAAAGTTACTGAAAAAAAATTTATCAAAAGGTAATTGGAAAAAATTCCACATAGAAACATCATCAAATCAAGTTAAAAAAAAATGCGATGTGTCTCCACTATTTCTCCACACACTACTTCCATGTGAGCGTATTTTAGTCGCAAATGTAGATGTATATACATGTAAAAGAACACGGCTAACGACAAAAAAGAAATACACTCATAGACTATGTGATGCACTGGCCTACTGTGCTACGTGAGAATCTCACTGAAGTGCGAGTTGTCCATTGCAGTCACAGCAAAGCAACTGTGAGCAAAAACCAGAGTTTTTTTAGGATTTATTTGATTTAATTTTAACGTATGACAGAGACAGTGACTTACTATATCTGCAAAGATCATTAGTTGTATACGTCAAATAAACACCAAAATGCAGTACTAATATTTATTTCTAAATTTATTAAGTATTCATAATTTGTTTTCTTCTTTTAATCTTTAAAATTTTTCTGGGGCGATTTCTTGCTCATTTCGGTAAGCTAGTTTTATTTCTCTCTTTCGCAATGTTTTCTTTAATTATTCCTTCAAGTAAATTTTTGAATGTGCTGGTATAGTTTTTGAAGTATTATTTGAAAAAAATGATCTTTCTTGGTAATACATTTTCTTGGAGCACTTCTTAGGTCGCAAAGTCTTCGCGAAATACGCCCTTTAGTCTTTCATATTGATGTTATATTACAGGTGTACATTTAGTGTTATATCGGGGAAAAATATTAAAAGTTGTCTATTTCAAAATTAGCCTAAGTAAGTTTGGGTTGAAGGCAGGAAGAAAAATTACTTATATCAGAGGTTGTTTGTAAGATAAACCTCACTAAATATATAATGTTCTCGTTTATTCCTGTTGTTCTTATTTAAAGACACCCATTCAAACAAACGCAATTCAAATAAAAACAATTTGTAGCCACAGCTGATTATCACTTTAGTCAATGAATTATAAATAATTAATTGTGATTAGATGACTGCTAGGCGCACTTGATTACACAAGACTTGATAACAAAAACGTAATTTCCGTTGAATCTAAATGTTTGTGAATGTATAATATGTAAAACTTATTATAAAAGATTAATATTGCGCGAAATCAATGTCTTGTTTACTTTTTTTGTTTTAATGCATAAGGCTAATTAGTTAAACAAAAATATAAGAAAATATAGTTAAAGGAAAATAAAGCAAGACAAATAATAAGTAAAGAAATAAAGTAAAAAAAAAAATAAAAATAAAGAGCAAATAAATATTATGAGAAGTAAGAAAAATAAAAAACAAGAAACTTACATATATGTATAAAAAAATTTAAAAAGGCAATAAAATGGAGGATATAATGATCAAATTACTACAAATTATAAAAATTAAAAACGTAAACAAAAAGGAGAGAATTAAAAAGAAAAATTTGCCAAAACAAACAAAAATTGTAATAAAACTTATAAAAAAAATGATTAAATTATATAAACACAATTTGCAAAAATATTCAAAAAAATACAAAATATTACAAAACTGGTCCTAAAATTACGAACACTTAATACATTGCCAAAACAAACAAAAACAAGTAAGGAAGGCTAAGTTCGGGTGTAACCAAACATTACATACTCAGTTGAGAGCTATGGAGACAAAATAAGGGAAAATCACCATGTAGGAAAATGAACCTAGGGTAACCCCGGAATGTGTTGTTTGTACGATATGGGTATCAAATGAAAGGTGTTAATGAGTATTTTAAAAGGGAGTGGGCCTTAGTTCTATTGGTGGACGCCTTTTCGAAATATCGATATAAAGGTGGACCAGGGGTGACTCTAGAATTTGTTTGTACGATATGGGTATCAAAAGAAAGGTGTTAATGAGTTTTTTAAAAGGGCGTTGGCCTCAGTTCTATAGGTGGACGCCTTTTCGAGATATCGCCATAAAGGTGGACCAGGGATGACTCTAGAATGCGTTTATACAATCAATATGGGTATCAAACGAAAGGTGTTAATGAGTATTTTAAAAGGGAGTGGGCCTTAGTTCTATGGGTGGACGCCTTTTCGAAATATCGATATAAAGGTGGACCAGGGGTGACTCTAGAATTTGTTTGTACGATATGGGTACCAAATGAAAGGTGTTAATGAGTATTTTAAAAGGGAGTGGGTCTTAGTTCTGTAGGTGGACGCCTTTTCGAGATATCGCCATAAAGGTGGACCAGGGTTGACTCTAGAATGCGTTTGTACATTATGAGTATCAAACGAAAGGTGATAATGAGTATTTTAAAAGGGAGTGGGCCTTAGTTCTATAGATGGACGCCTTTTCGATATATCGCCATAAAGGTGGACCGGGGGTGACTCTATAATGTGTTTGTACAATATGGGTGTCAAATTAAAGGTATTAATAAGAATTTTAAAGGGGAGTTGTGGTAGTTGTATATGTGAAGGCGTTTTCGAGATTTCGACCAAAATGTGGACCAGGGTGACCCAGAACATCATCTGTCGGGTACCGCTAATTTATTTATATATGTAATACCAAGAACAGTATTCCTGCCATGATTCCAAGGGCTTTCGATTTCGCCCTGCAGAACTTTTTCATTTTCTTCTACTTAATATAGTAGGTGTCACACCCATTTTACAAAGTTTTTGCTAAAGTTATATTTTGCGTCAATAAACCAATGCAATTACCATGCTTCATCCATTTTTTCGTATTTGGTATAGAATTATAGCATTTTTTTCATTTTTCGTAATTTTCGAAATCGAAAAAGTGGGCGTGGTCATAGTCGGATTTTGGCCATTTTCTATACCAATACAAAGTGTGTTCAGATAATTATGTGAACTGAGTTTAGTAAAGATATATCGATTTTTGCTCAAGTTATCGTGTTAACGGCCGAGCGGAAGGACAGACGATCTACTGTGTATAAAAGCTGGGCGTGGCATTAAATTTATCCTGGACAAATCAAATGAAAAAGGGCGGAGCCACGCCCATTTTGAAGTTTTCTTCTGTTTTTGTATTTTGTTGCACCATATCATTACTGGAGTTGAATGTTGACATAATTTACTTATATACTGTAAAGATATTAAATTTTTTGTAAAAATTCACTTAAAATTTTTTTTTTTTTTAAAGTGGGCGTGGTCGTTCTCCGATTTTGCTAATTTTTATTAAGCATACATATAGTAATACAAGCAACGTTCCTGCCAAATTTCATCATGATATCTTCAACGACTGCCAAATTACAGCTTGCAAAACTTCTTAATTACCTTCTTTTAAAAGTGGGCGGTGCCACGCCCGTTGTCCAAAATTTTACTTATTTTCTCTTCTACGTCATAAGTTCAACCCACCTACCAAGTTTCATCGCTTTACCCGTCTTTGGTAATGAATTATCGCACTTTTTGTATTTTTCGAAATTTTCGATATCGAAAAGTGGGCGTGGTTATAGTCCGATATCGTTCATTTTAAATAACGATCTGAGATGAGTGCCCAGGAACCTACATACCAAATTTCGTCAAGATGCCTCAAAATTTACTCAAGTTATCGTGTTAACGGACGGACGGACATGGCTCAATCATATTTTTTTCGATACTGATGATTTTGATATATGGAAGCCTATATCTATCTCGATTCCTTTATACCTGTACAACCAACCGTTATACAATCAAAGTTAATATACTCTGTGAGCTCTGCTCAACTGAGTATAATTACGAAGAAAATAATTGCGAAACAAATTTTAAATAATTTTTTTAATTTACAAAAATAATAATTACAAAAAATTGCGAAAAAAACTAAGAAAAAGAGACAAAGAGAAATAAAAAAAACTTGACACTAAATTATGAAATACTTATTCAATGAAATACTAAAAAAATAATTAAGTATAATAATAATAAAAATTATGTTATAATAAAGAAATATTTAAAGCAAAATTACAAGCAATAAATAAAAAAAAAACTAATAAAAGTAATTAAATAAAACATTTAAAACAATTCAAACAATGAAGATAAAATTAAAAAATGTTTATTAAAATATAAAAAAAGTAATGAAAAAATAAAGAAAAAACATTAAAACTATGAAATATAAAAAATAGTATGGTAAAAACAAAAAAATCCAAAGAATAATATAAAGTAAATGTAAAAACTGAAACAAAGTAAAATTGAACTTAGGAAAAAAATAAAATAAGAAATCGAAAGAAAAAATGTAGTAAAAAAATAAAAAAATTTAATAAAAAAGTATAGTTAAAAAATAAAAAAAAAAGTGAAAGTGGAAAATGTAGTAATGGGATTTAAAAAAATTTAAATAAAAAATTAAAAAAGGATATTAAATATCTATAAAAATTTAATAAAATAAAAAATATATAAAATATATGCAAAAAGTTTGAAATAATAATCGAATAATCAAATCAATATGAACAAAATTAAAGGAAAAAAAAAAATAAAAAAATACAGTAGCAAAAAAGTACGAATTAAAGATAAAAAAAAAAATAAATAAATGTAAGGCGCGATAACCTCCGAAGAGATCTAAGGCCGAGCTCCTCTTCCAATTTGCGTCGTGCTTCTCTTGATTTTACCTACAAATTGGCCGGACGGGACCTACATGTTTTATGCCGACTCCGAACGGTATCTGCAAGGCAGATGAGTTTTCACTGAGAGCTTTTCATGGCAGAAATACACCCGGAGCGCTTGCCAAACACTGCCGAGGGGCGACCCCGCTTAGAAAAATTTTCTTCTAATTGAAAAACCTCATTTCTAAAATTTTGATGTTGCTTTGCCCGGGGTGCGAACCCAGGGCATACGGTGTGATAGGAGGAGCACGCTACCATCACACCACGGTGGCGGATAAGACGCAATAAAAATAAAGCAACAAAATTAAGATAGAAAATGTTCAAAATAAATGAAAGCAAAATTAAAATCAGCGAAAAAAGAAAAGAAAGAGAATACATGGAAAGAAGAAAAAACAAACATAAAAAAGGAAGAAATAAAAAACAAAAGAAGGAAAAAAACAAAATAAGAAAGCAAAAACAGGAAACAAAGAGAAAAAGACAAAAAGAAAAAACTCGAAAAAATTGGAGATGAAAGAGAAAATAAGAAAAGCGAAGAAAATAAGAAAATTAAATAGAGGAAAATAAAAACAGAAGAAAATAAAAAAAGAAGAAAAAAAAGAAGAATAAAAGAAAGGAAAAGAAAAAAGTGTAATATATTTTAATTTAAAAGCAGAAAACAAAGAAGAAGAAAAAAATAGGAAATGAAAAAAAAGGAAACAAAATAAAAATAAAAAAGGAAGGGAAAAAGAAAAAAAGAAGAATACGAAAAAACAAGATTACAGGAAAAGAAGAAAATAAAAAAAAATGTATAATAAAAAAGAAGAAAATAAAAAAGAAGAATATATTTGAATTTAAAAGCAGAAAACATAAAAGGAAAATATAAGAAATTAATATAAAGGAAAAAATAAAAAAGACAAAAAGAAGAAAGAGACAAAAATAAGAAAAATAAAAGGATTTACAATTATTATCTTCATAACTGCTAAAACTACAATCCTAAAAATCAGTAAAGAATGCCTTTAAACAGTGAAAATTACGCACTAGTTATTAGTTATAATAAAAAAAGGGTTCGAAAGTAAAACAAAATTTCAAAGTTTTCAGATAAGAAATTACCAAAATAAATCCTGCTATTAATAACAAATTTAAAAATATGTTTCGTCAAAATTAAAAATCAAAGCTTTCGTCTCTCCATATCAATTTTTTCGTTCTCGTTTTGTTATATTTTATATAAATTCATATGTCAATTGAAATTTTAATAGCTTCTTTTAATGCACTGCGACAGATGAAAATTCTTGTCACCATCACAATTAATCACAATTCACAAACTTCCATTATATATGCACTAAAATGATATCCATCAATCAACGCGTTTACTTAGTTGCCATGGAAATTAGTGAATAAATCAATGTCTTCGAATTTAGATGTATACATATGTACATACACACTTATAACCCGTAATTGTGCACTTGATTTAATTTACGAATATATATCTTATACAATTTTCCGTTGTTGTGCAATCTTTATTTTCAATTGATCATATCATTTATTTTACCTTCAGAAGTGCCATCGAACTTCTCTTTTATATATATTCGCACGTGTATGTAGAAGTACTTATGCGAATAACATTGAACTTGAAAATACTATATTTTTCCTATACTTTATCTTATTGTTTGTCAGTTCGTCCACACATTTGTTACGTTTATATCTACACAATCAAATTTGTTACTGCTGCAAGTATCCAAAAACTTAATGCATTTCTTCTTATGATCAACTGTATAAGCAGCTAACTTAGTTTTTGATTGCTTTAGCCGTCAGACTGAACGTGACATGAATCAAATTGACCATTGTCTCAGCGGTTTTGTTGTTTGGCTATTGATGGTTGTTGACCTTCAAGTTCAGCGCTTAAGTTCAAAGATTTTATTGACAGTCATACTCTTTTTGATATCTTCTTCGAATAAGTAAACAAATTCGAAGGATTAAAATTTGGTAAGACTATTTTAGTTTGTTGAAAAGATTAGAATAATAACTGAAATCCAATTAAATAAGAAAAAAATTGTGGAATTAGCTGTCTAGAGTTCTGCTATCTAATTTGGATTATTGGGGAAGTTACTTGGGAAAAATTAGAAAATTGAAACAACTCAACAGCGTTGAAATAAATTGCATTTTTCTTAAAAAAATTGAAGTTTATTGGGAAAAGCAGAAAATTTCTTAACAAAGACAAAAAAAGAAACAAAAATAATAAGGCCCTGTCCGACTGTGCCTAAGTCTTTATACCTTTCATGAATTAACCTGAGCAATAATCTTATCCAATTCGCTATATCCGAATAATCGACTGTATAAGAAACGAAATATATAGAGAAAAGATGTACACAAGCGACTATTTCGATAAATTTCAAATACATAATTGATTGGTAATCCTCTGGCTCCTGTTGTCTACATTAGGTAGCTGTGACTATGAACCTCCTTATCTAGGATGTAAACTAAAAACAAGACCGATCTCTTCTCTGATTAAACTTGAAGCTTCTATCTAATAAGTTGAGGAAAATGTTGCAAAAAATCCCTTTTACCTGAAAATGGATTATATGGGGGGCATATGCTATTGTGGTTCGATCCGATTGGTTTCGAAAAATGTTTAATCGGTCACCAAAATATAGCGGCACGCCAAATTTCATCAAGATATCTCCAAAATTGTGCAATTGAGTTTGCGTTCAACTTAACGATGACGATCTCCTGACCATTTCGGTATACTTATTGGTGGGTCTATATCTGTTCCTTTTTGTTTTAAGGCATAATAACGAAATACACGAAAAAAAACAATTGAACGAAACAAAGAAAATTACAAAGTAAAAACGAAAAGTAAATGTTTGTTAAAGAAAAAAGTCAATAAAAAATAAAAAAGCAAATGAATTAGAAAAATATCAAAATAATTAAACAAATAATTTTTTTTTAAATTAAAGAATAAACAAATTATGAAAAAAGGTGATTAAAAAAATTTATGATTTGAACAAAAATATGTAAAAAAAAGTTCAGTCTTTAAAAAGAAATATGTAAAGACAAAATATATATTATTTAAAAAAAATAATCAAAAAAAAAAAAAAAAAATATTAAAAAAAAAAATTAATTCATAAAAAATATGTCACTTAAAGAAAACTATTTGAAAAAAAAAAACAAAATTAGCAAAAAGTACGGAATACAAAAAAAATATTAAAAAAATAAATTAGGTTTGAAAAATCTAAAAACAAAAAGGAATTACAAAATAAAATATGAAAAAATACAAGTACTATAAAGAAAGTAGACACAAAAACCTAAAAAATTGTTATTAATTACAATCAAATAAAAATAAATTAATTAATTACAGTAAATAAAGTAATTACAAGAAAAAAGTGAATTATGAAAAAAATTTGTTATAGAAAATTATCTAATATCAATAAAAAAAAATAATGCTAGAAAAATTTCCAAATTGTTTTTTGTGTTGTTTTTTATTTATATATATATATATTTTTTTTTTGATATTTTTTTTTTTGATATTTTTCTTCATTATACCTCATTCTGGACCATAACGAACTTTTTTTAAGACAAATAGCCACTTCATAAAAAACCGTCACCGATTTCAAAGAAAATTAAAAAAGAAATTATTATTAGGAACTTATAAACAATATAAAAATTCAAAAAATTGCATTTAAGAGAACATGAAAACAATATGCTAACTCCATAAGCTTTGAAAAAAAAAAAAATATATAAATTAAACATGAAATTAACAAGTAAGGAAGGCTAAGTTCGGGTGTAACCGAACATTACATACTCAGTTGAGAGCTGTGGTGACAAAATAATGGAAAATCACCATGTAGTAAAAAGAACCTAGGGTAACCCTGGAATGTGTTTGTATGACATGGGTATCAAATGGAAGGTATTAAAGAGTATCTTAAGAGGGAGTGGGCCATAGTTCTATAGATGGACGCCATTTAGGGATATCGCCACAAAGGTGGACCAGGCCTGACTCCAGAATTTGTTTGTACGATATGGGTATCAAATGAAATGTGTTAATTGATAATTTTAAAAGGGAGTGGGCCTAAGTTCTACGATATGGGTGTTTGTACGATATGGGTATCAAATGAAAGGTATTAATGAGTATTTTAAAAGGGCGTGGGCCTAAGTTCTATAGATGGACGCCTTTTCGAGATATCGCCATAAAGGTGGACCAGGGGTGACTCTAGAATTTGTTTGTACTATATGGGTATCAAATGAAAGGTGTTAATGAGTATTTTAAAAGGGAGTGGGCCTTTGATCTATGGGTGGACGCCTTTTTGGGATATCGCCATAAACGTGGACCAGGGGTGACTCTAGAATGTGTTTGTAAGATATGGGTATCAAATTAAAGGTATTATTGAGGGTTTTAAAAGGGAGTGGCCCTTAGTTGTATATGTGAAGGCGTTTTCGAGATATCGATCAAAATGTGGACCAGGGTGATCCAGAACATCATCTGTCGGGTACCGCTAATTTATTTATATATGCAATACCACGAACAGTATTCCTTCCAAGATTCGAAGGGCTTTTGATTTCGCCCTGCAAAAGAGTTTAGTAAAGATATATCGATTTTTGCTCAAGTTATCGTGTTAACGGCCGAGCGGAAGGACAGACGGTCGACTGTGTATAAAAACTAAGCGTGGCTTCAACCGATTTCGCCCTTTTTCACAGAAAACAGTTATCGTCCTAGAAGCTAAGCCTCTACCAAATTTCACAAGGATTGGTTAATTTTTGTTCGACTTATGGCATTACAAGCATCCTAGACAAATTAAATGAAAAAGGGCGGAGCCACGCCCATTTTGAAATTTTCTTTTATTTTTGTATTTTGTTGCACCATATCATTACGGGAGTTGAATGTTGGTATAATTTACTTATATGCTGTAAAGATATTAACTTTTCTTTTAAAATTTGAATTTAAAAAAAATTTTTTTAAAAAGTGGGCGTGGTCGTTCTCCGATTTTGCAAATTTTTATTAAGCAGACATAAAGTAATAAGAGTAACGTTCCTGCCAAATTTCATCATGATATCTTCAACGACTGCCAAATTACAGCTTGCAAAACTTCTAAATTACCTTCATTTAAAAGTGGGCGGTGCCACGCCCATTGTCCAAAATTTTACTAGTTTTCTATTCTGCGTCATAAGCTCAACTCACCTACCAAGTTTCATCGCTTAATGCGTATTTGGTAATGAATTATCGCACTTTTTCAATTTTTCGAAATTTTCGATATGGAAAAAGTGGGCGTGGTTATTGTCCGATATCGTTCATTTTAAATAGCGATCTGAGATGAGTGCTCAGGAACCTACGTACCAAATTTCATTAAGATACCTCAAAATTTACTCAAGTTATCGTGTTAACGGACAGACGGACGGACATGGCTAAATCGAATTTTTTTTCGATACTGATGATTTTGATATATGGAAGTCTATATCTATCTCGATTCCTTTATACCTGTACAACCAACCGTTATGCAATCAAAGTTAATATACTCTGTGAGCTCTGCTCAACTGAGTATAAAAAGGGTATTAATTAAAAAGGGCTTTACCTTGAAATTTTTATTTGACTAGAGCTTGGTGTGGGTCGTGTTAAATTATTAATTTGCACCTAAATTTTCTTTAGCAATTTTATCACTTCCTTGCGAATTCGACTTATTTATTTGCTTTTAATTTTATTGCTGCTTTTATATTCATACAATTGCTAAAAGTTTTGTAATTTTTTTGTTTATTTTGACTTTGATTACGTTCTTGATTAGATATTTCATATAAACTATGGTGTTATTGTAGTTAAATGGCGGTAATTTTTTGCATTTGTGCCCCAATTCGAAAAACCTTGTGAGACTTAAACAAGATGATACATTTTTATACTCAGCTGAGCAGAGCTCACAGAGTATATTAATTTTGTTCGCATCATGGTACCCCGTAACGGCATAACCTAATCGAGATAGATATAGACTTCTATATATCAAAATGATCTGGGCAAAAAAGAAATTCATTTAGCTATGTCCGTTCGTTCGTCTGTCCGTAAACACGATAACTTGAGTAAATTTTGAGGTATTTTAATGAAATTTGGTATGTAAGTTCTGAGCACTCATCTCAGATCGTTATTTAAAATTAACGAAATCGGACTATAACCACGCCCAATTTTTCGATATCGAAAATTTCGAAAAACCGAAAAAGCGCGATAATTCATTACCAAAGACGGGTAAAGTGATGAAACTTGGTAGGTGAGTTGACCTCATGACGCAGAATAGAAAATTAGTAAAATTTTGGACAACGGGCATGGCACCGCCAACATCTAAAAGAAATAATAAATAATTTAAAAGTTTTGCAAGCTGTAATTTGGCAGCTGAGTATTAGCCTTCCTTACTTGTTTTTGTTTTTTTTTTTTGTGAACTTTGAAGAAATTTCGCATAGACGTATGAAAATTTCGCTGTTAATTGTGGGATGTACTGCAGAAAAAATTCCAAACTATTTTCTATTCCAATTAGTGAAATCACCGAAACTATCTAGTACGGAAAAAAAAATAAAAAACATTAAAAAACCCAAAAGAATAAACAACTTAGTGGGAGAGAAACGAAAAAAGACTGAAAGGAAAATAATAAAGAAAGAAAAAGGATATAAAATACGAAAAGATAAAAACTAACATAAAAACGGAAAAAGTGCACGTGTATTAAAAAGCGAAGCAATTTTGCATAGTATTGTCATTGACATAACTTAAAACAAGAAAAATTAATAGATAAATTAAAACAAAAATCTATTAAAAAAATACAATTTGCTATTTGGCAAGTACCATTGAAAACAACTTGTGACTTGCTTGCTTAACAAGAAATTTGTGAACATGTGAATAAATACATATATTTTTATTTTGAAAACATTAAACAGTAAAAAAATAAGCACATACGTAACATAAATCAAAAATATATTTTTGTAAACATTTTTGCATGGACAAGTATCTCATCTTAACATAAAACACCTAATACATCTTGGAATCATTGTTACATATCAGTCATTATAGTGAAACAAAAAATAGAGCGTTCTTTACTAACCTAAAATATTAATACAGATATTTTTGGAAAATTTTTACTCTTAATGGTACGTAGAAAATTTTGAATTTCAATAAATTTATGGATACATTAGAATTTTAAAGAAAACACAATTTTGCCTCAGGTATTTCAATTAATTTTAGTCGCGGCGTCAGCTTGGAAGAAATCACCGTGACTAACTGTCTGTGACGGTATGAAACTCACTCGTCATCACTTACCTATAATTTCACTCACATACCAATCAAAGCTCTGTTCAAACCATGTGATATTATTATGAACTTTGAGTTTTGTGGCATTTTCTGTGACATCAAGTAGAAGATATCTGCACATATAACTGATTCATTGTTTCAAATTGAGGAGAGCTGTGATTTTGTCGTGTGATTGCATTACATGATAAATTGTGGCAGATAAGCTTTAGAGGTTTGGTCTGAAATGTCTTTTGAAATGCCTAGAACTGGTCCACAATTAGGTTAGGTGGTAGCTTCACTGGTAGGGGAAGCTCCCTTGGACAGCATGAAGGTCCGTTGTTATACCACATAAAATAACGGTGACGTAAGCTATAGCTGACCGCCACCGTGGTATGATGGTAGCGTGCTACGCCTACCACACCGAATATCCTTCGTTTACGCCCCGGCAAAGCAACATCAAAATTTTAGAAACAAGGTTTTTCAATTAGAAGACAATTTTTCTAAGAGGGTTCGCCCCTCGGCAGTGTTTGGCAAACACTCTGAGTGTATTTCTGCCAAGAAAAGCTCTCAATGAAAACTCATCTGCCTTGCAGATGCCGTTCGGAGTCGGCATAAGACAAGTAAGTCCCGTCCCGCCAATTTGTAGGAAAAATTAAAAGGGGCGCGACGCAAATTGGAAGAGAAGCTCGGCCTAAAATCTCTGCGGAGGTTATCGCGCCTTACAACGAAATAGTTTTGAATGAGACCGATCTCAACCTTGGATACATTCTCTGGAGATCCAAGTGAGTCGCGACCGAAATACTTTCGTCTAGTTCTAGCAAAAGCTGGCCAATCAAGCATGGAGTGACTCGATGATTCCAGTATATTGACACGTACCATATGGATTCCCATTTGGCTGTGCCCTGTCAAAACCCCATCGACCATTGATAGATGAGCCTTAGGGAATACGATTATTTCGGCAGACCTCCTGCCATATACTCCCGGCCAAAATAATCTTGCTACCCTGCAAGAGGTGGTGTTCGATTGCTGAGCTAATTCAAGGCCCATCTATGCGGGAGCAGACCACAGGTGGCCAGGTGTTTCAATTATACCGATGCGAGCTAAAAGATCCGTCAGACAGTGGCCCCAGATAACACTATGGCCCGGGACCCAGATACTCTTAATCTTAAAATAGTTTAATGCAATCGAAAGCGAGGCCAAGCACTCCCAGACCACCATCGTTCGCAGTATAGTTGAGCTCATGGCCTTGATATCCGCTTGGCTATTCCAGTATACTTTAAATTCCCTAACCGTAGTAGCACTGGGTAGCATTTCATCCACCGCTTCTTTAATCGCGGCAGCTACAGCTTGAAAGGTGCTCCAATTATCAGCCATTTTAAACTTGTGGCTACATTTAGCTCCCTCCACCAACCTTTCCATCCAACTTCGACCTATCCGTGAAAGAATTAACTGGTCACTGCCCTAGACGAGTCCCCTTTCCCATTTCTCTTACGGGGAGAGACTGTGGTGTAGCTTGCACAGGGAACAGTTATCGGCCACAATAGTCCGTCCTGGTAAGAAGGCTAAAGTACCGGAAGTCAGAAAGCACATAGCCCATATCATGAAGCCTGACCAACAACCAGGCCGCGGCCGCCTTTCCCGCAATATCTACTGGATGTATGTTCATCATGACTTTCAATGCCAAGGTAGGTGTTGTTCTAAAAGCGCTGCTGATACAAATCAGCATCGTTCGTTGTACTGACACTAATCTTCAAAAAGAACCATTAATTTGTTATTACAACACCTACGCTAGACCTGCTTTTTCTTCAGTATCGAAAGCAGTCTTTCTCTATAAATATAATGCATTGGAATGAAAACGTACTACTATGAGTCCTATCATTTTAAAGAAATCCCCTAATCTTTTCGAACATCATATTTTCTGTTATGTATGTATGTATGTATTTTCGTCAGATGTTGTTCCTATGTTGACTCTCATATGCATTCAAATATATTCTGCCACTTGAAAACCTAAAAAGTCAGTTGTAAAAAAACGAATATGTAATGCGCGTCTTTGGTATCACATAGCTTTGTCTAGCCGTCTAGTTTTTATATTTTTTCAGGTGTTGAACCTTATTGCACTTGGTCGCCGAAAGCCATACAATTTTTTCATTTATTTTGTTATGAAAAAAGCTATTAAAACTTAAATTCAATATTCTAAATTTCAAATGCATCGTAAATTTGCGGTGATATGTACATATGTAAGTGGTTTACATGCCGAGGTTATGCATGGAATTTCAAAGCTCGCAGGCGTTTCAAATGATAGCTACGATAATACAGGAAGGAAAAAAAATTTTAACCTTAAAAAAATACAGTAAAAAAAATAAATTAAAAATGAAATTTTTTTTTGCGTGATTAAGTGGGATTTGCGTTCATTTTAATGCATGAAAACATTTTTTTAAATGAAATTTTTAATTCTTCTTTATTAAAAAAAACCTTGACTTCAGGACGGACAGGTGATAGATGTTTCGATTATGCAAATTAAATTTAATATAAAAACAATAACTAAACAAATTTTTTAAATGTTAAAATAAAAAAATAACATAAAAATAATACAAAATACATATAAATATTTTGAAAAAAGTGAAAAAGCTTAAGAAAAGATAAATTATTAAAAAAAACTAATTGTTAATACATCCCAGAGCACGGGGAAAATGTGTCAATAAAATATGACACTATGGCGGCATTGCTATCAAACAAGTCCAATTTTCACATCCATTCTGCAACAGATGTCGCAGTGTTGTGAATATCAATTGACACGAACCAGAATAGAAGTAGGATTAATGAAGACAAACAAAAAACCGCTGTGATGGCTGAATGGTTATAGCAGCGGCGCCTAAACGTTGCCGATGAAGGAATTTAGCAGTTCCCGAAATGGATCTATACAACGAGCTTTGGCAGTTGTCTAAATTTTGTCTTTCTTCTATTCTAATTTAAAAATTTTTTCAATTAAGAAAAAATTTATCATAACAATAATAATGATAAAAAATTATTGTTAGGCCTTGAGCTCGATTCGAACCCGCGATATCAAAAAAAACTAAATTAAAAAAAAATTCACCGTTATTTGTCGGTCACAGCAGTATAACAGGTAAAAATTTAATAAAAAATTAGAAAAAGAAAATAAAAATAAAAATACAAAAAAGATTAGGAACAGCAACAGAATAATAAAGAAATAAAAAAGTAAAGAAAAAGAAAAAATTTAAAAGATCAAAGTAAATATAAACTTCAAAAAATTTTTAACAAAAAAGAAAGAAAAAATAAATAAAATTAAATAAGAAAAAATAACAAAATTAAGCATTAAAAAAAACAGTAAAGGAAATAAAATGATTTAACAAAAATAAAAAAAAAAAATTATAAAAAAAAAAAAAAATTTTTAGAATAAAAAATTATTTGTACGATTAAGTGGGAATCGCCTTCGGTTTAATACAGGAAAAAATTTGTTTACATAAATTTTTTAGTTCTTATTTATTTAATAATAACAATATGACATCAGGACGGACAAAGTCATAGCTATTTCGATTATACAGATTTAATTGAATTGAAAAACAATAATTAAAAATTTGAAAAAAAAAATAAAATTAAAAAAAAAAAACTTAAAAAAATAAAATAAAATTAAAAAAAAAAAACTTAAAAAAAAAACTTAAAAAAATGATTATTAAAAAAAAAAAAATCACCCTTATTTGAAAGTCACAGCAAAACTTAAACGTTAAATAGCTGTTTTGAGCATCGTCCATTGATACTTTAATGTCTAATGTTTTTATATAAACATTATTATATAGACATACACAAACGCATAATTTTTCCAGCTGCGCAATGCAATGCTTGTGATATTTTTTTTACTTTCATAAGCAGAGAGAATATTAATTTCATAAATCGACACATCCAGACGGAGCTTCTATATAAAATACGATTGTCTATATTAATTTCGTTGCGCGCATGTGGTTTTTTATTGAAAACAAGAACAAATCCATTTTCACTTTCTTTGTTTTCATATTGAAAAAAAAAGAGAGAAATGCACGCCTTGTAAACAATACACTCAAATGCTGATAAATTGATTGCATTTATTTATTTTTGTATTTTTTTCTGAGAAGCGTGTGATATGTTTTTAATTTTATTGTTTATTGTTATTCTTTTCATTTAATTAATCTTTTAATAACTCAGTCGGGTGTGATTGTTGTGAAATCTCTGAAACGCAGAGCGAGAGTGCCATTTTCATAGGTTTTTTTTTGTATCCATGTATATGATGATTACTAAAAAACTCCCGCAAGCTCTACTGAAATGTTTACAGTAAACTGCAGCGAAATCATCCGAGAATTCGACAAAACAGACTTCTGTGACGGCATCTACATATTTTTTTTTTCGCAATCACGCCTACCAGTACTGGCAGTCGTAGGTCCGATCACAGCTCTCTACCCAAACAATTACCTGCGAATTGTCGCAGGAAACTGCACATATTGATTCATAGCGCCAGGAAAACACCATCTCTAGCAGCTTACTGCGGCATCTAGCAGTGATTCTAACTGCTGTTGCTAATTCGTCTGCTGCGACGGGAGCTGCGATTGGCGCTGTGATTACGAATTTTGCTCTTCTATCACTGACACGTATAAAAATCGCTGCGGTTGATCACAATCACAAATCATGTTGATCCCCAAAAATCGCAGAATCAAATCTTGAATTAAGGCACTGGCGAACCGGAATGTGAGTCAGTATTCTAGAAGGCTCAACGTGATCATATCATATCGCTTTCGAGACATTCAGGCTTATACGGAGCGTATCGAATGTAATTTCAGTCAAAGAAATTTTCAACATCGGCAATAGACCCCAAAATTTTCGGGAAGTGTCTTTACCAAAATTGAGGCAAGGAGTCAACCTCGGGCTTAGAATCATTTCAGTTTTTATGCTAAATATGGGTTTTTGTCTTCCCAATATATATATAACATGCTTTAAAAGATAACAAAACTTTTCAAAAATAAAAAAAAGTATATATATGGTCTATCTGCATAATTTTTAAGCAGTTTTTAGCTATTACTCTCCCTTGCTCTCTCTCCCCCTTTTCCTTATCTTTTTATTCACTGTTCCCTCTGCCTTTCTCTTTTTATGCGTCTATTTCTTCTCTCTGTATTTTCCCTCACTTCTTTTCCGCTCCATTTACCCATATCTTTCTATCTTTGTTCAACTCTATCTTTTTCGCCTTCCCTCCTTTCTCTTTTCTCTAGTACTTCTCCATCACTTTTCCCAGTCTCAGTCCCAGTTCTAGTCCAAGTCCCAGTCCCAGTCGATCCCTGCTCCATTTCCCGAAAAAAGTGACATTAATACTAATCTAGACAAAGGGCTAAATGCCCAATTTCAGGTAAATCGAAACAAGAACAGAATTCGTTCAAAAAGATCGGTCCCTGGCCCTCTTCCCGGAGAAGAAGTATCGTAAATATTTACCGAGGCAAAGGATATACTAAATTTCAGGAAAATCAAACTGTGAATATAATTTGTTCGAATAGATCGGTCCCGGCTCAACTTCCCGTAAAGAAACCTCACAGGAACGCTATCCTATCTTTCAAGTTTGGATTAAATTGTACACGGTGTGCAAATATGATTAAATCAAATCGGTTAAGTAGCTTAGGAGTCCATCGCGGACAAATAGAGTGAAAGGAAATTTATAAATACTAAGATGTATAATCGATTAGACTTTTTACTGCTTAACAATAAACATTGATATATCTAATAATTGTCCTTTTTTCATATCATTTCAGCTTGTTCGACCTGTTCCAACATCTATGGAGTTTCATCTAGACAGTGCAGAATACTGTCAAGCACAGCACAAATAAAAAGTAAGTTTCATAAAGGTAAAAATGTTCCTATTATTAATGCACGAGCATACCAGACAGCCGCGGGTTTGTCCGAGCTTTGGTTTATCTGCCTTTAAAAAAAAATTATGAAATTTCTATTGCAGTCTGTCTTAAGAGGACAGGGATGATTCCTCTTTCACTTCATTTCTCACTAACTCTTTCTCGCTTTTTTTTGTCATTTTCTCTCCAACTGCACCCTCACCTACACCTAAACCTCCACCAACCCTTTATCCACATAATTATAAATTTTTCGAATAGTCGGTGCGTGTTCGACTTCGTGGTTATACTAATACTATAGTATACTACCCAAGTTCCAAATCTTAAGCAAGTCGCAACATAAATAAGAATAGTTCGGTTCCGTGTGCACTTTCCAGAAACTAGATACCCTATTAAATGACACTCGTATATTATGCTGGCTTGCTGGCATACAATGTCGAAAATTCCAGTTTAACTGACGAATAAGAACCAAAACAATACTTTGGAACAGTTTTTCTAAACCCTCACTTCGGCAGTGGTTTGGCAAACCATCCAAGTATATTTGTGGCATGAACTTCTCATGTGACTCAAAGAAGTATTCAAAATTTTATAGGACATCCAATTTTGTCTTGCTGCCCTTGGACTCTGTTGTATAACACCATTAAAACTCGAACGCTAATTGTTTCTGAAATAATATAAAGTGTGCCTAAAAGTATGTAACATTTAGTGCTGCATCTGCTGCATCTGCTGCATGGCATTGGGACTGTCTGTCATCTGAGCTTCTATCTTTTGGCGATCAGGTTTTAGCAACACTGATATCTATAATATGAGAACTGATATCTATAATCTGAGAACTGATATGCTCGGAATCTTACATTTCTATGAATCAACTTAAGCCTCAAACTTTTTTTCAGGGTGAATCATTGATTATTGTGTTTTTCAATTTAGGCATTTTATACCTTCTTTCGAGGTCAGTTGGAAATACTTTATTTGGCAAGAACCAATACCTCAAAGGAACACAGTCTTCCATGTGAAGGATGATGATTTCTAAAATAATGTAGAGTGCGCCTAAAATTATGTAAGATTTTATGCACTATTTTCTACATGGCAGATATACTATTTGCATCGACTGGCTTTCTTTTGCCGGTCAGTTTTGTCTGTACCAGTACCTAGAATCTGGGAGCAGGTGTGATCGGAATCTTACTGTTCTATAAATTTACTAAAGCCAAAAATTATACTCTACTCAAGTCCAATCATTGATTATGCTATTTTTTAATCTATAATATAAAAATAAGTCGAGCTTTCCTTCCTAACGCTATAACTCCAGAACGCACGAACCGATTTCCACGGTTTTGTATTCGTTGGAAAGGTCTCGGGCTCCGTGAGGTTTATAGCAAATTCAGGATCGACGCACAGAGTCTCGAGATATAGGCCAAAATGTGGACCCGGGTACCCCTAGAATGTGTTTATAGAATATGGATATCAAATGAAAACTGTTAATGAGTGCTTTAGTAGAGGGTAATTTTCAAGGGGTATGAACCCTGGGTGACTTGGGTCTCGATATATAGGCCAAAACGTGGACCCGGGTACCCCTGGAATGTGTTTATAGAATATGGATAAAAAATTAAACTGTTGATGAGTGCTTTAGTAGAGGGTAATTTTCATACCCCTGAGTGACTAGGGTCTCGAGATATAGGCCAAAACGTGGACCCGGGTACCCCCAGAATGTGTTTATAGAATATATATATAAAATTTGATATCTGTTGATGAGTGCTTTAGTAGAGGGTAATTTTCATACCCCGGTGGGTGACTAGGGTCTCGAGATATAGGCCACAACGTGGGCCCGTGAACGCCTAGATAGTGTTTTTACATTATGGGTATCAATTTGAAGCTGTTGATGAGTGCTTTAGTACAGGGTAGTTTTCATACCTATTGGTGACTATGGTCTCGAGATATAGGGCAAAACGTGGATCAGGGTAACACTAGGATGTGTTTTTACATTATGGATATCAAATTGAAGCTGTTGATGTGTGCTTTAGTAAAGAGTAAATTTTACACCGCTGCATGACTAGGGTCTCGAGATATAGGCCACAACGTGGGCCCGTGAACGCCTAGATAGTGTTTTTACATTATGGGTATCAATTTGAAGCTGTTGATGAGTGCTTTAGTACAGGGTAGTTTTCATACCTATTGGTGACTAGGGTCTCGAGATATAGGGCAAAACGTGGATCAGGGTAACACTAGGATGTTTTTTTACATTATGGGTATCAAATTGAAGCTGTTGATGTGTGCTTTAGTACAGAGTAAGTTTTAAACCGCTGGGTGACTAGGGTCTCGAGATATAGGTCAAAACATGGACCCGGATACCCCTAGAATGTGTGTGTATTATGGATATCAAATGAAAGCTGTTGCTGAGAACTTTAAAGTAATTTTCATTGTGATATTCGATTTAGTTCCATCAACCTGGCAAAACTGATAAATATGCATGCGAAGTCGAAATAAAGACGTGAATTAATAATACCCACATACCTATTTACATACGTCCTATTCGATTTGCCTAAAATTTGCCTATATTATTGTTTACGATGCTTTTTTTCCGGGAAGTAGACCAGAGACAGACTGGGACTGGGATTAGGACTAGGACTGGGACTGAGACTCGGAGTGGGACTGGGACAAGAAGTGGGACTGGAACAAAATACATACCACCCTCTGGGACGGCAATAAGATATGAAAAAGAATGAGAAAAACTTGAGAGAAGAGAAAAGAGAGAAGGAGACTGAGAAAGAGATAGAATGAGACGAAGATGGAGATAGATGAAGCGAAAAATACGGAGGGAGGAGTGAATACAAAGATTAGGAAAAAGTGTAGAGGGGCGAGGGCAGAGTTAGACTGAAAAAGCTTATTAAAATGTATGCAGAAAGACCAAATTTAGGGCAGAACAACGTCTGTCGGGTCTGCTAGTTCTCGTATAAAACCCTAGTTTGGCAAGCATAAATCCTACATTCACAAAGCCAAATGCTTACTACTTCGTAGTCGATTAATTGAAATTAGCTCATTTGATATTATTGCTTACTGGGTGATCTTTTTTAATTAAATTATGAACGTGTATGTCTGTCGATTTTTGCCAAGTCAAATAAGGCACCTACAATTAAACACTAACTTGCCATGTGGTCCTTAGTGTGTTAATCTTCACAACAGCTACTTAATCAACCAGGCGTAAAGCGGCAATTAAATTAGAATCATTTTCACATAACTTAAGGCATAACTAATTAGCTATAGAAAGTAGAAAAGCGTCAGAGCTCCGCCATTTAGAGACAATTATTATGTCTAAGTAATGCATTTAGCTACCAACTAATGATTTCTTTGCTTTTAGCATAATAAAAATAAAATAAATCTAAACTTTAAGAAACATATTAAATAATTTTTTTTATTTAGAAAAATTAATTGCCGCTAATCTCTCAAGTATAACGCTAAATCATACAAAAACGAGAAAAGTTATTTACGAGAACTTTTTTGTTTGGTTGCATTTTTTCTCGTCAATTTCACTTTCCAGCATTAATTCCCAGAAAAAATTGTACAATCTTTGTTTTATAATATATCTTTCTATTGCTATTCGCTGTTAATTTTTTACGATGCTGCTTTTATTTGTTTTTGTTAATTGCTTACTAAATATTTTTTAGCATGTTTTCAATTTATGAAAATGTCCCTTTTATGGTGTAAGCGCTTTGACAAAAGGTCAACAAAAGTCAATTCGTTTCTCCCTTACATATACATTCATAAACATACCTACATTTGTTTGTATAATATCAGCTTTTATTTGCATTTCGTGGAACGTAATTTGTTTTTATTTCCCCATTTTTTGTTTTGCTTCTGTTTATTTGTATTTGTATGTATTTTGGCAAATTGACAACAAAAATATTTTCTATTTATTAATAACTAAACATTTATAGGGTGCTCAAGTGGTGCTCTTTTACGTCAACAGGCTTTGAAAGTTGGTATTTTTTCTAAAGAAACCTTGGTTTTAAGCAAAGTTTGCAAGCTTTTGCTGCAAATGCAAAAGCTCAACTCATTAAAAGCTCACAACAATAAGACTTTTATTCCCCAAAAGCTTTTATAGACAAAACCTAAAAAGTGCAAGTGCGAAAGCTGCTGAAACTCAAAGCTTTTCCAATACAAAAGCTTTACAATTACATTGACCTTATTCTTATATCACATATTTTTTGTTGATTTTTTATAAAACGAAATCGTAATTAATAATTAAATTTAAAAAATTTCAAGTGCAAAAGCTGCTGAAACTCAAAGCTTTTCTGATACCAAAGCTTCACAATCACATTGATATTATTCTTATATTAAATATTTTGTTGTGATTTTTTTTATAAAAAGAAATCTTAATAATTTGAAAATTTAAAAAATTTCAAGTGCAAAAGCTGTTCAAACTCAAAGCTTTTCTAATACCAAATCTTCATAATCACATTGACCTTATTTTTATATGATATATTTTTTGTTGATTTTATTAGAAAACGAATTAATAATTTAATAATTAATAATTAAAAAAATTTCAAGTGCAAAAGCTGCTGAAACTCATAGATTTTCCAATACAAAAGCTTCGCAATAACATTGACTTTATTCTTATACCAAATATTTTGTGTTGAGCTTTTTAATAAAACGAAATCTTAACCCCTTCAAATAGTTAAGCGCCAATTAAGTAAGTAAGGATGCTTTTAAGGAAATCATAATTTGTATCTACTGCCGGGTGTTTCTGTTTTTCACACCAGCCAGCGTGACTGAGCATTCACAAGTTCTTTCAATCATAAGCTTCAGTTAATTCACAATATCGACTGCAACTAATCGTATTAAAACACATTTTGTTAAGTAAGGAGACTTGAGAGAGACAGGCGTTGGCGTGCTCCCAATCGGTGTCAGTTATGTCGAAACCGGCGTGACTAAGCATTCAATTCAAAATATCGACTGTAACTAATCGTATTTAAAAAAAATTTGATCAGTAAGCTCTTATCGAAAGCTATCCTATTATATAGTAAATGAAAATTACAGTCTTTCAAGCTCATGTAACTCACATGGCTTAAGCTGGAAAGCTCTTCTTATTACTGGTTTTCTTAGCACGATACTTCGGACCTTATATAAAGAGTTACTTTTTGCCACACTAACTGCGGATCGATTTTTAAAGTTACTAAAAAGTTCAAATTTAACTTGATTTTACTTCGTAATCTTTCACCAAAAGCTTTAACATGTCATAGTTAATGTGAGGAATGACTTTATATACAGGAACTTTTTGTTCGCAGAGCATTTTTTTAGCTTACGCTTCACGTCTTCAGCTCTGATGAACTGACATTTGCTATATTGAAATGTCAAAGACACTGGACTCCCGACTGTAAGGTGATTTGAGGCGTTGTGTTGCGTTACAGAGCAGAAGCTCATGTAAAGTTATTCAAAAGCTCTAGGAAAAGTTTCAGCTACTTAATATTTGATATAACTTTGCCAAACAAAAGTAATCAAATGAAAGCTTAATTGATCAAAAACCCAGGCAATCAACGGCTTTCGCTTACAATCTGCAGTGGTTTAACAATCGCTGTTATATGGTACTCTCCAGACATAATTGAGTGTAAAAATATAAGCAAGCTTTCTTTGAAAGGTTTTTTAAATAAGACTTGCACAAAACCTCGCTTAAATATATATTGAATGCGAAAGCTCTCACCCACAGAAAGCTTTTTCAGTTAATAGTTAGCCACATCTGACTCTACTTCAAAAAAGCTCATGCGACTCGCTGGCGTTTTGATTCGAAAGCTCCAGTAAGCTTACACTTAACGCTTTACATGCCGAAACTTTTAAGTATCAGCAAGGTTTGAAATTTTAAAATTAAATTTACCATACCGTTGGGCAATTGTCACTTTCTGTTACTGGACGGCAAAAGCATTTGACGTTGTATGACCAAGTCTGTGGTCAAATTTGACCTAATGAAAACCAAGCATACATTTTTGCTACATCAAGGTGCTCTTTACTTTTGCTTAAACTAACTGGCTAAGGTTGCCCTTTGTTTTTCTTATTGCAACACAATTACAAGCATATAGCTTAAGCAAATGTCGAACTCACTTATGTCGTGATAATCCTCAAATCAATTTACATCAATTGTGAAAAACGTTTGCATGCCAACTAAAAGCACCAAGCAATGATCAGCGTAGCTTATGGAAAATGGCGCGTCGCACAGTGGCGCCTTTTGAGTTTTTTCTTTGCAAAAATCATAACTTTTGAACCAATGAAGATATTTTAAAAATTTAAAATGCAAATGAAAGCTAATTATTTGAAGTTTTATTGTGTGAAAGCTCAGAATGTCACAGATACAGGGTGCTTCAAAATTCGTCAAAGTCGAAAATTTTTAGAAAAATGCAAAAACAAAATTTTTTTAGTAAAAAATAAAAAAAAATAAAATGAGATTTGTCTTATAATGACGTACTTAAGCATTAAATAAGATAAACTAATGATTTTGATAAGATAGCGTGGCGCTGCCCACTTATTATAAAAAGTTGTATCTAAGTAGTCACGTAATCAATAACTACCAAAATCGATAGACGTATTGTTTCTTTTAAATGGCAATACTCTTATAAAACTCAAATGTCCGTTGTTGGTGACACAATAACAAGGTGCTTCAAAATTCATCGTAAAATTTTAAATGTTTTTTTTTTAATTTACAAGCCAAATATGTATTTTATTAATAACTAAAAGTTATTGAAAGTGGTTCAATGAAATTTTATTTGAGCTAAAGATTAAACAGCCAACGAATTTTGGAAAAAGGGAGTAGCATTGCCCATTTATGCTAAAAAGTTTGATCTTAGTAACCGCTTTACCAATTTGTACCAAACTCGATAGACGTATTGATTTCTATAAAAATTTAATACTCATTCGAAGGCGAAATGCCTAAGCTTTAAAATAAATTTGATAAACTTTAGAGAAATGCAATAACGAAAAGTATATATTTATAAAAAACTTAATTAATTCTTTTTTTTGAAATAAAAAATTAACTTGTACATAGATATCTTATTTTTCAGTAAAGTAACAAAATTGATTAGTAAATCTCTTTTTCATTGTTGTGATAAGAAGTGAGAAACTTATTTTATCTTAACATAGTCATAGTCACTGGAACCATTTCTGAGCTATACGCATCTGTAAGATCTTTTTGTGTTCTTACATACCTCATAGATGATATGACTGGATCAGAAGCGATAGCTAACATGTTGAAAAGGTCTTCGTTTTGTCTAACTTGTGATACTTTGCAGGTGTTCATACATCTATATCTTTTGTAGTCCTTGTTCTTAGATTCTTGAGCTTCTTCAGACAATTCTCCTAATGGTAAGCACTGGTACTCTATTAAATCTTTTCCACGAGCTAAAATTTTATGTACCGTTGGTGTAAGTTTCTTCTCAGGTTACTTTTGATGCAGCAACTCTGTAGTTTTAGATGCATATTCTCCAAATTTGGGTCCATTAACTTGTTCATGGCAGTTTAAAATATTTAAAATTACTCCCAATGTTTTCACAATATCTCTATCAACTCCTGTTATGCGAGCAGTCACTTCATCGTTTTCAAAAAATCTTCTTGAGCAGTTACCAACATTTGTATTTCCGTATCCATACTTTGGACAGTCAACTCTAAGGCCAATCTCTTTATAGAATGCATCCTGAATTATTTTTTTTCTCCTTACATGTTGTATTGTCGTCGAAAACTTCTCCTTGTTGTGGTAGTGTATAAGCCAGCGAGTGTATCTGACTAAATATTAATCTGTGAACTATATTTAAAAATACTATTCACTTTATTTAAGTAAACAGAATACTTAGTTCCTTAATCTCCAAAAGACGAATGATAATGTGCATTGTATGATGGATAGCTTTATATACCTACTCAAATTATTAAAATGAACTTCAGGCATACAATTCGTAACTAAAAAAATGTATGTCGTTAACAAGTTCCAATAACAAAAACGACCTTACGGCCGTACTGAATTATATATACCTGCTCAGGCGCGTATTTATGCCCAAGGTTGTTTAACTTTATTTGATGTAAAAAGTGAAGTTGCAGCTGGACGCAGGTAGACTTTATGAATTTAGATAACTGAATATTTCACAAATAACTACTGTTAATTTGACGGAGCACATATTTTAACATTTTTTTTTCCATCAAAGTTTTAAAAAGGGCCTAAAAATAGGCATTTCGAAAAACAGGTATATCCGCCAACTTTTAACAAAAAAAAAATTGTTTCAATCCTAAAAGAAAAAGAAGAAAAATTTGAAATTTTTCCCAATGTTGAAAATTGGTTAACTTTGAGCGGCTCTACCTGGTAAACTATAATTTTCTGTAAAAAAACAATTGTATATTCTTGATCCCTGGAAAATTCTCTATTAGAAACATGTATTAGAACGCTTTCATGATTTTTTTTTATTTTTGCCATGCTTTAACGACAGAGGCGCCACTGTGCGTCGGACAAAAGAGCGCTTTTTAAGTCCAATTTTATTTTTGTTTTCCTGTTTTTTCATGTTTTTTTTGACAGAGTTGTTAAGTTGTTGTCTTAAGTACAAAACGTTTAAAAGGTTAATTTACAAGACATTTTCATGTCATCTGTTAATAAATTTTTATCTAAAAACATTTTGCACACTTCAACAATATAATTTTAGCGATAAAATCAATTAATGATAAATTGCCACCCAGGGCCAACTCAGTGTTTTCGAGCTTAATTAATTTTGTCTTGGCGCCAAACGCTTTAGGTCTACGACTTTTTTTTTTGTGTTGACGTATTTTGTGAAAAAGTCGTTATTGCTTTAATGGGGTTTTAATTAATCTATGAATCATATTTATGTTATTTTATGGACAGAATTAGTAGTTAATAGATTTCAATTGAAACTTAACTGAGTAATTTATTTATATATTTTTTTGCAAAAAAAAAAATTATTGCTAATTGGTGCTTGATCTCATTTTTAATTAAAATAAGTTTTTGTTCTAGTTTCTAATATACTAGAAAATCAAGCCAATATCATAGGATTGACAAATAATAGAGACTAAAAGTATGAAAGCACCTTCAGCGCAGACTACTTACGCGGCCAAAGGAGTATAGCGTCATCCAACATTGGGCGGGCTGACTACCTAATACCAAGCCTGTGCTTCAATGTCGAATCTATAACCGAAGTTTGTTAGATCACGTTAAGGTATGAATTTTCGCATGCGCATTTAAATTGAGAGTTCCAAATGTTGCTCACGGGCGCAAAAAAAAACTCTGAAATTGAAAGTTCTCTTACAAATTGGTCCCAAAGCTGTTCTCCTTGTTCTGAAACCAGCTGCAGCTACAATCAAGAATTGGCCGAATCCCATCTGCTTTATACGAAAGATGATGTTACGTCTGCAGAAAT
Organism: Eurosta solidaginis; assembly: GCF_040869045.1. Classification (NCBI taxonomy): domain Eukaryota; kingdom Metazoa; phylum Arthropoda; class Insecta; order Diptera; family Tephritidae; genus Eurosta; species Eurosta solidaginis. Next base: position 18,058,970 of record NC_090320.1, read on the forward strand.
ACTCCCTCAAGGTTTAGCGAAGTGTTACTTATGTGTGCCGTCCTTTTTCCGACAGCATCGGGAACGATTTTTTTTGACTGCGCCACTTTTTGGTTCTGTGGATTTTAGTAGCGTTTTATGACAGGAATGCTTTACAGCAGTAATATTCTAATCCTCTTGAACCGCTAGGCTTGGCATTTTGATGTACGCTGTTCGTTGCGCTGAGATCAGCTAATTGAATCCAGAAAACTCTCTTTGGAAGTGGTATCGGGCCCATTTGATGTTAGAATGGGACTATATGGATTTCCTGTTTTTCAATGTACAAATACCTTGCCGTTCGGTGATATTCTGAGCCTGACACTATTATTATATAGTTTGGACTTTCAGGAAAGCTATATCGAACCTTTGTGAAATTTTTTTTGTTATGCATGGGGAAATTATTCAAAATTTGTTAATCTACTCTATATTTTAGATCCCTGTACTGCATTTGAGCCAAATAAAGTCTGTTTTTATCTCCACATATTGTTCCTTAGTGCAGATGCGAAATAGAGGATAATTCAAATTTAGAAAAATGTTTCTAACCATATCAAGCCAAAGCCGCCAAGTGTATTGTATTTCGCTTGAGGCTTTTGGCGATTTTGTTTTGATATAATGCTTTTCGAAATTGGCTTTTATGTTCGGGTAATAATATTAGGCACAAACCAATAAAAATACTGTGTTAAAATATGAGATACAAGTTAACACCCGTGTATGTCACCGCATTTAACTTACAACGCGTTGATCACAAACTAATCATCTGGTATCGCTCGGACGCTGCTTTTATAGCCGCATCTGTGCTATGTTTTCCTTACTTGCTTGCTTTCGCACACGTCTGAACTATTTGCGCATCACATTCTCGAATACTTCTCTGATGTATCAGTGTCTACTTAACGTTAATATTTGCCACAATTCATTGAAAAGAATGACGCTTGTAAAATTCACAAATCGGGTTTAAAATCCATGAATCAACAAACAGTTGTTCGCATTGTGGTTAATTCAATCCAGTTTCCTGTCAACCGAACACATTTGCTCAGTCAGTCAGCAGAGAAACTGTTGGTCTAAAGTTAACAATATTATGTAAAAATTACAGATTCTCAATTTATCGAACCGATTTTCCTGTTAAAAGAACTGTTTTGATTGGTTATTTCAACAGCGAACAACAGTCAATGTTCGGCAAAGACATCAACTTACATCAAGAGAAAGTTACGCTCACGGCGCTCACTGCTTTGTTTTTATGATCATAATACCGCAGAAATCTTTGGCAGATCAACCGCCTTCACTGTTATTCCAAAATCTGTTATTTTAACAGTTAATTGTTAAGTTAACAGTTATTTTTTTTATTTGGCCGCGGAAATGATCAATGCAGAATCAACAACTTGATCAAAATTGATTCAACAGCTACCAGCCACCATAGAAACTCAATCCTGCGATCAATTTTTAAATTAACTTTACAATGAACGAGAGATTTGAAACTTCGAAAACTGGTTCAAAACACGTTGGCAACTCAATATAAATTAAAATTTCGCTAGATGGCGCTAAGACTGACAAATTTACAAAATTCGTATATATGGCCCACTTAGGCTCAAGCTCGGAACATACATATCATAGCTACAGAACTTCGATAACCTTGGTTCTTCTACCAATTTGTAAAAAATAGTTGACTTAACGCTGTTGAACTGGCCCGTCTTGGAGGACCTCACATAGACTGAATGAGGTCATAGTGTTGATTTAAAATTCAACAAAGTGAAAGTGCTATATTCCGGCGAAATTTCAACATATAAAAGCGATTTTCAACGTGAGGTTTCTACACCCACGCTACAAACCTGATACGCGTTCTTCTTAAAAAAAATTACCTAAAACAACAATAACGTGCTTATTAGAATAACAATAAATGCTAGAGAATTAATAAAAAATGCACATGGGAAAGATAAAAACAACTAGATAAAAATGATGTCTTAAAATAGATACAAGAAATTTTAAGATATAACTCAAAAGATTGCAAGCATGCAATATCACATGGAAATAGAAATCAAAGCATGTTTATTTTTATAAAGATTGTGCATATGGTGTACAACATCGTGTATGTATACAGCGGCGAACAGAAAAACAGCAGTGACAGTTTTCACCAAATTTCGTGAGTTAAATTCATCTTCTTTTATTTACGTTATTTAAAGAAAAAACTTCTTCATATTGTAACCAACACTGAAAGAAAAATACTGGTAAAATCAACCGAAATGCGGGGCAATTTAACCGACATTTCTGGCAATTTTTATCCATCGCAACAAGATGTTGAATCAACTGCGCACAAATCGTTGATTCGTAATTGACCGTTTTAGTAGTCAAATGAACAAACAAAGTTGTTACGACAGCTTTGTACGGAAGTACCTATGTTGCGGAATTTGCAAGGCAGCTGAGTTTTTACTGAGATCTTTTCATGGCAGAAATACACTCGGAGTGCTTGCCGAACAGTGCCGAGGGGCGACCCCGCTTAGGAAAATTTTCTTCTAATTGAAAGACCTTATTTCTAAAATTTGTATGTTGCTGTGCCCGGGGTGTGAACCAAGGGTCTTCGGTGTGGTAGGCGGAGCACGCTACCATCGCACCACGGTGGCCGCCATATACATACGTAAATATGTGCATACATATAGTACACAGCATACATAAGTACAAGGTAGAGAGCGCAGTGAGCGTAAAATTCTCTTTGAAATTTGCTCATGCATTGACTGTTGATCGCTGTTGAAATGACCAGTGAGATCAGTTGAGTTGACAAAAAAAGCAGTTAGATTGATTAGGAATCTGTCAATTTAAGGAATTTTGTTAACTTAAGAGCGACAATTTCTCTTATGTTGAAATGACTAAACTAATTTGTTCGCTTGACAAAGAACTCGGTCGAATTAACCATAATTCGATCAATTTCACCGAATCTCTGTTAAGTCAAGAACAACAGAACCGATTTGTTGATTTTACTAGCACCATTTCTTTTAGTGAAGAAAAAGGCAAACCAATCTGAAAAACGTTTTCGAAAAAATTCGAGAAAAATTTACGAAAGTTTTGAACTTTTTATTTGAAGTTCTCTAACGTTTTTTTGAGTATGCAGTCTTGTAGTCCAATAAATTTTAGTCTAACAAAGAACATTTTAAGGTCTCTCAAAAATTGCATTAGTTTTTGACACTTGTTGTTGCGAAGGTTGTTTCAGTGAAAATCTCACTGAAAGCTCATCTGTTTTGCAGGTGCCGCTCGGCGTCGGCGTAAATAATGTAGCTCACGTCAATTTGTAGGAAAAATTTAAAGAAGCATGACGCAAATTGGAAGAGTTGTTCGGCGTAAAATCTCTGCGGAGGTGACCGCGTTGGTTTTTTATTTTTCGGATTTTCCTCCATACTAAGTGATAATTTTCTTTATATGAAACACTCTTCGGAAAAAATTCCCCAATTTTGAGCGAACTAGACCTTTTAGTTATTTATACTAAAACTGATTGGGCTACAAAGCTGCATACGCAAAAAATTTGCAGGACTCCAAATAAAAAGTTCGAAAAATTAGTAAAACTTTCTTGAATTTTCGAAAATATTTTTGAGAGTGTTCGTTTAAAAATTCATAAAAGTTTTTCCTTTAAATATCGGAAATGAAAAAAAAAGAATTTAATCGACAAAATTTGGTAAAAAATTCCACTGCTGATTTTCTATTCACTGCTATATATCTACATATATACAAATGTATAGTATTGTATATTTATTACTTACGATGGCGCAGCAAATAAATTAAGCGACAAGAAAATGTCAGCGTCGAGCCAAGAAGATACGTAAATGGGGAACAAAAAAAACCATTAGTTAATGACAAAATTAACTCAACATGACAAAACTTATTAATTTACAAACCTTTTAAATTTAATATGCTATAGTATTGTGACGAATATTAGCAGTTCTATAAATCACTATGTTGCTAATAAATAAATGCACAACAACAGTAAGCAGACACATATATGTACATGTAAACATCAAAGCAAGCTGCCACACATACATGTAAACCGCTAAGCTAACAGCAACTAACAAAATCAGCATAGAGAATATTTCACATACATAAATGTAGTCGGCAGCTAAGACCAGAAGTAGTTACACACACACGCGCATATAAATAGAGGAAAAACGTATAAATATCAGATACGTAAAGGATATATAAATAAGCCTGTTCGCGAAAAATCTATACCTTAGGTGAAAAGAGTGAACGAGGTATCCTATTGTATAAAAGCAGCGCCAGCTGAGGAATAAGGAATTTGTTTGATTTAAATATACTATTAGTGAAGTACGGGATAATTGTAATTGTGAAGTATTACTCCCAAAGTAGTCTAAATAAAGAACGTGTTGTTATACTCATTATTTGAGTTGATTATTTGACAGTTCAGAGATTCGAACGTTAACAGAAACTGCAAAATAATCAGGAATTTCTCAAAAATTCGTTACAGTATTTATTTTATTTTAATTCTTCCTTCATCCTTACTTACTTACCTTACTACTCTCCTTTCTAAACCAAGAAATTGACAAATTGATTTGTACTCAAATAACTAGAAAGCGCAAGTCAATCGCGCTGTTGTGAAAATATTTTATTTTATAATGCAATCTATATATATAAAATTCAAATTATTTATGTAGGTACAGATCGAGTTGCGTCCTAAACGGATCGACCGATCAACCAAATTTGCACAACCCACTAGAAACCTTCCAAGGATGATCATAGGCTAAAAATAATATCGATATATAAAAGAGGCGTGGCACCTCCCATACAAAATGAACATTTGGTACTACATAACTCTGAAGGTATTCATGCTAAAACATTGAAATTCAGTGAGGAGTTATATGAGGTCAATCCCTAACACCCCCAAGAAAATGTGGGGTGGGGGATAAGGGGGCGTGGCACCTCCCATATAAATGAAATTTATCATACTGCATATCTCTGGATGTAGTAATGGTAGGATAATGAAACTTGGTAAGGAGCTATATGAGGTTAAGTCCTAACACCTCCAGTAAAATGTGGAATTGGGGAAAAGAGGCGTGGCACCTTCCGTACAAATGGGATTTTTCAGAACTATGGCTGCCGTACAAACTTGGGTCATTATAACAGGTAAAGTTTGACAAATGGGACTTTCAGAATTATGGCTGCCTTAAAAACTTAGGTTATTTCAACACGTTAAGTTTGATTGCAGAGTTGAGTTTGGCTGTTATTCCTTTAGTATTCTTTTATGTTATCTTTAGGGTTGGTATTTTTGGATACGCCTGGAGGAACTGGAAAAAAACATTTCTGTTTAACTTGATATTAATTGATATAAGAGCAAAAAAAGAAATCACTATGGCAGTTGCTTTCTCAGATACCGCGGATACCCTTTGTGTGGTGGACGTAAAACTCCGCATTTAAATGATACTATCTGCAAACATCTAATACACCGATGTGTAACATAGGCACACGGTCAGGCCAAAGTGGGGGTGTGCGATGTGTGCACCATGACTCAGAAACAGTCGCTGCAATTTTAGACCGAACCCTTAAGAATTTAAGGTGTAATGATCTTCCCAAAGGTGGTGGTATTTACGTACAAAAATTTACTCTCTTTAGGAATATGAGAGGGCATTTTGGCGGGAATACTTCAGCAGCAGCTTTTGCTAAACAATTTCTTGAAATTAATTATGGCGAAATTCCTATTTCTTTACTAACAGATTTGATTTCTTTTCCTGCAAGTTTTTGAGAAATTATGACATCACCTGAAACTTTAATATCTAATATTTCTTCCAAATATTGAATCTATCTTTACAAATTATAAATTGCTTTGAGAAAAGGCATTTTAGACACCTTAAAATGAGGATGTTAATATCACTAGAACCAAGACAACTTATCACTCTATTAACACAGTCGTGGAAGAGTCCCAAGCTGTGCATAATTTCTCCTCATCGATTGATCCTTAAAAAAGGGCCCATAATATCATAATATGTATGCTTCGTTATTTCGATCTCCACGCTTATGTAGTGGGACAAGGCTTTTCATCACAAAACTTTTACGAATGTCATTGAAGCAATTCATTTATCGGAAAATTTCGAAAACAAAAAAGTTTAAAACCAAGGATTCTATTGATACCGATATATTTGTCTTTTCAATTTTAAATGCCTCAAATTTCCTATCCCTATCAATGAAGCTCTAGGACGATCATTAGATGCGAATCAAGGGATTGATGAGCGCAATACAAACCTTTATAGCTTCAGAGCTTCTGCAACTCAATTGTCAACCTCACCTACGCGAGGGGAATCCTGTTACAAATATGATTATATTATACAACAACAGTCGTTAGCTGTAGCAGAAGTCAATCTTACCAATTCATGTTTTATCCATGGCCAGTTACGTGTAGCTTATATATATTTTTATATTATTATATTTTTATAGAAACGTGGGGTAAAACCCACTGGCATAAGCTAGTATAATATAAATGCAGGTTTTCATAATTCAAAATTCCCACTTTTAAATTTTTGTATACTTATTAGTTTTTATTTATATGTGAAATTTAATTACACTAAAAGCAACTATTATAATGCATTCATTAAAAATTTCCTTTCGTGGTTATAGGTAACATTCTATTTTCACTTGAACAATGAATTTGTTTTTGTTTTTTTTTGTATGATGGCTACCGCCTTAATGCTCTTATATGATTATCCATTACCTAGATAATTTTGATGCATAGCTTATTTAATGGCGTGAAAATTTGTTTATGAAAATTGAAAGGTTGAACAAAGCACGGTACATTTATATTATAGAATCTAATGGATTAAAATTAAAATAGCGCTTTGTTGTGTCTATAGAATAATTGCATATAAAAGGTAAAATTTTTTGAAATGATAGAGAGAACTAATAGGAATTTTTTTTGTTTTAAACGATTTTTGTTTCTTAATAAAAATAACTTCAACTCTTGTTCGACTTGCTCAAGCTTTAAGCCTTTTACTTTAATTCGCATTAAGAGCTTTCACGAAGTTTCCACTTTCACTTTGAAAGCTTGCACGAAGCTTTTACTTGCACCAACTTGAGAAAGCTTCAAGCTCAATAAAGTATACATGACTGACCAGAAAGTAAAATTCATATTTTTTTATTTTAAAATGCTCTTTGATAGTTAAGGATATCCAAATAGAAAATGTTTGATGCTTCTTCCATTTCTTACATCTGGCCCTGGTTATCGTGAGCCTGTTATCAGCTTTTGAAGTTATAATCTTTACGTGGTTTACAAATACAAATACACTGGAGACAAATAATTTTTAAGCACTTAAGTTGCTAGCTTGGTCACGGCACCCCAATAGTTTTTCGTGGATTTTATGAGCTTTAAGCTTTGATGTCAATGTCGTATCGAAAAAAAATGTGTATTATAACACAGCTTTTTGCTCCAGTCGTCAGCCTTCAACCCAATTTATTCTGAAAAACAGTTTTGACAAGTCTTAGCACGCACGAAAGTTGAGGCAACGCAGTCTCCAACTAAAAACTGTCAAGACGTGGCAAAAGGAAGGTACGGCTTTAGCTAATAGTCACGTAAGAAAATAATTATCAAATTAAACTATGTAATGAACTTTTTGAATAAGATTTTACTGATCAATAATGAATAAAAGCTTAAATCAAAGCTCTCAGTTAAAGCTATCACACTTTAAGCATAAAAGGTTTCCGAAAATTGCTTGAAAGCTTTCGCACTGATAGATTAGAGCTTTCACTATAACAAATATGATGCGGATGTTGTTGAACCAGTGCGGAAACATTATATTAGTTTATATCGGACTTAGGAAGCCATTCCGTCAAAGTATTTACTATTCTATTCATTGAAACTGTGCTTCCATGGGACGTTTTAACCTGTTATGTCTTGCACGGACACTTATAACCTCGTACAGTCAAGAATTAAATCGAATTGGTTCAGGCAGCATTGTTATTCTAAAGCGGGACCTTGGACATAAGGACAGTCGCTCTCATTTCTAAAGAGAGCTCCCTGTAGGCTTATGATTGACTTGCTCCAAGACATACGCCAGGTTGCAGAAGCACCTCATGGTGAACAAAATCGTCAACGAGCCGTTCAGTCAAGCATATGAAATGGTTCCTCATCTTGCTACCAGAATGCCACAGAATGCAAGAATGAGTATGTAAGGTTCGGTCGACTGAGATTCTTTGCCTTTCCTTTGGATGATATGCCAAAGTATCTGCTGAGTAAGCGCAGACTGCCACAGAGTGGGGAGGGACGGGCGAAGGAAGACCACATATCTCTTGGTGCTACCAATTCCCCACAATCACCTAGAAGGTTAACATCATCTTTTCGTACACTACCAACACTACGAGAAAACGCCTTACATACGAATATTGTTCGACGAATAATCCATCATAGAATTTTTTCTATAAAAAGTGTAATCATCAACTCACATGATATACATTTTGGACATCTTTGCAGCCCAAACCTTCCTATCTTGCAATTTTTTTTTATCTTTTTTTTGGAAAGGTGATGTTGCTCATCCCATTGTACTCAAACAAATTTTTATGAATAATTTCTTTCCCTTAGTATTAATATTTTTTTATTTAAATAATTAATATAATCAAAATCTTTTTTTTTCAGGGGAGAAATACAGCAAAAAAGTGGGAAATACATATATAAAAGGGAAAAGAGTTGGATTTTGTTGGAAGCGTGTCCAGTTCGGCAACAGTTAGATAGGCGAAAGCAGCAGCGTAGATAGCGCGCCACGAAGGAAGAACGTGTGAGCGCGAGAAAGTGATAGTGCAACGGAAATTTGAAGGATTGTAAGGAAAGCAAGAAAGAGATAGCGCTTAGAAGAATTGGCACTAACCTTCAGTAGCTGAAGGCTTTTAGAGGAACTAAAAACGACAGCAGGGATTACAAAAGCAAAATAAACGGCAAACAGGTTTTGTGCAAGCAAGCAAAAAAAAAAAAACAGAGAAAAAAACTATTTTTGAAAAACTTTTTTCTAATTACTTTTTTGTGATAATTTTTAAGCTTGAAAATAAAAAAACGTTAAGAAAAACTAAATAATTTGCTACAAAAAAAAAAAAAAAAACAAGAGCAGTAGAAATTGTACTCAATTTTTGATTTATTGCGCTAATTACAATACAATTTCCGTACGCTAAGCTTCAGAAGTCCCAAAAGAAATTCTAAAAAAAAAAACCTTTACGCAACACATGCAACAACAAAAGCAAAACACATCAGATAAATAAACAACAAACTGTAAAGCAGAGCGAAACGAAAACGCTGCATATTTCATTCACATTATTCGTTTTAGTGCTGGAATTCCCAACTGTCTTGTGTGTTTTTGATTTTAACTAAGAAGCGCACTACAACTTACACACATACACACGCTTACATATACGTAACTGTATATTTTAGATATATATATATTATATTTAATAAAATATTTAATGAGCAACATGCGTCAAAAGGATTTGCGCCCCGCACCTGCTCTTATTGAGTTTAAGGGCATGAAGTTCCTAATCACCGATCGGCCATCAGATGTGACCATCCATCATTATATAACGGTATATAAAATTAAACTTTTTTTTGCTTTTTCTTTTTCACTAAACTTTCCTTTATTTTTTTTTTAGGAGCTCAAGAAGAATAATGTTAGCACAGTAGTGCGCGTATGCGAGCCCAGCTATAATATTGATGAGCTTGAAGCTCAAGGCATCACTGTTAAGGATTTAGCATTCGAGGATGGCACCTTTCCGCCACCTCAAATCGTTGATGAGTGGTTCGAAATTTTGAAGCAGAAGTGAGTTTTCGAAAAGTACATATTTTTGTTAATTTGGTTTCTTTTATAAATCTTTTTTAAATAATAGCTTTAGTTTATTTGTTTTGTTTGTTAAATTTTGTTGTTGTTTTGTTCTTTGCTTGCCTGCAAGTGGTTTATAATCATTATGATTGCTGCAGCATTACTTCGCCGCAAATCATTTGCACGTCATGCGTCGTACGCATAGCAATATATCGCATATCATTTTCGAAGGGTCAGCTTGTGTTATTATCAAGTCTTCTAGGTTCTTAAATCTCTGCAATTGTAATTGTAAATTTGAAGAAAATTGTAGCAAATTTTACTTAAAAGTAAGACTTTGTGGAGAAACTCAAGCAATGTATTTTTTCAAGCAACTAAAATTCTTCTCTAGATATTCGAATTAGATTCGCGAGCCAAGGTTTTTTGTACTTTATAATCGTGATTGGGTGGATTGATCTGGTTAGCAAGAGCCTGTACATAACAATATATTTTGGCATTAGAATGGTTTTTCAGTTGCTGAAACCGTCCTCCGGTGGAAGTAGTTATCCAGTTATATCTTCGAAAATATTTGCGGTTTTGAAAAGTAAAGCCATCTCTCGACGAATAAACATCACGCTCTGCAAGTCGCTCATTAAACCTTTCCTGATGTGTGGCTCGAATTCATGGACGGTGTCGAGAGAAGAGTGAAGTATTCGAGGGAAAAGTTCTCCGGAAGGATTGTGGCCCTGTCCGTGAAGCCGACGGCGAGTATCAAAGGAGGTATGATGGTGAGCTGTATGCGCATTATGCAGATATGGCGATAGAGCAGCGAATAAAAACCCAAAGGCTTCGTTGGGTAAGTCATGTTATGCGAATGGACGAAGACGCTTCGGCCAAGAAAGTTTTTCAGTCGATTCCGCAGTTTGGAAGCAGAGGGAGGGGGAGACCTCCACTGAGTTGGGAGAGGTAGATGAGATAGACTAGACCTCCCTTAGTACTCCCAACTGGCGTCTGTTATCGCCAGAATCGCTTAGGCGGTTAAGCGCCAATTAATGATGAATTTGATATTTCGGATTTGGTTTATGCCACATTCCATATATCAAAATATCGCACAGACAGGACCATAGATCTTTCGGAGTACTTTTCACTTGAACACTTTAAGGCGCACACTCATTAACTTTAAAAACCCAAATTGGAAAGAATGGAAGACATTCACAGATTACTTTTTCGTTGCCCTTCTTATCCCGACTAATGTCTGCCAATACGAGCGACCGAGCAACGTCATCACTTCGGCTCGCTTCATCCCGGCTGGTGGAATACCCGAAATTTGACCTTATTTCCCGGCTGAAACAGCTGCCCTTCGTGAGCGAGACAGGTCAATTTTGGAAACCTTCATATTAGGCATCTCAATATGAAGATCATGCAGTAAAATATCAAAGTAATGCAAGGCTTTATAAGCTCCGAAAACATTTTATGCCGAGCTTCTCTTCCAATTTTCGTCGAGCTCCTTTTTATTTTTTCACACAAATTGTCGGGACGGGGATCTACATGTCACGGCATCTGCAAGGCATCTGAATTTTCGCTGAGAAGCTTTTCATGGCAGAAATACACTTGCAGTGTGAATCTAATTGAAAAAACTGTTTTCTAAATTTTCGATGCTGCTTTGACCGGGAGTTGAACACACGGTCTTCTGTGTGGTAGGCGGAACACGCTACCACCACGGTGGAACACGCTACCACCACACCACGGCGAACGCCATCATGCGACTGGTAAAAGGAAATCAATAATACAATAATAATATATTCATCGCATTTAGCGATAAAACTTCATGGGACTAAAAGACCAAATCTTCCAAAGCAATATACCCAGACGGAATAGCTAAGCCGATGCTAAACACCTTGGCGACGACAGCATCATCTACATGGTACATTTTTCAACGTATCGTTGAAGTACTTTGCCATTCCAGAACAATGAAAGATGGCAAGGATCATTTCACTATACTCTTTCAACTATTTCCAATTTACTTGATCTATTCAAAATGACAAATATTCTCCTCTTAGAACCCGGACCAGTATCGTGTCATACGATCAGTGATCGAAATCAATTTTTTAAGTCGCAGTAGCCCTGAAATGGTGATCGGATTAAGGAAATATATGTGACCCGGACTATGAAAAGGTGGCCTATGACTCAAAAAAGAAATTGCGAGAAACAGATGTTAAAGATAAACAATTCATTTTTTCAGTTTCTTAGTAGTAGTAATTTTTTTTGAGTCATAAGCCACCTTTTCATAGACCGGGTCACATATGATATGGTACCTACGAGTACTCAGTAGATCCATAATTTATTATTATTTTTACGAATAGTTGGACCGATTGATATCTATCATTTGAGTGAAATTGTTTTCCGTACGTGATCGTATAACACGATACGGGCCCAAAACAGGAGCTTTTCTTTTGCATTTAAAAAAAAATGCATGTGTAGAGGTCCACACTAAAATGAAATATTTGTATATCATTTTCATATAAAAAAGTTTGGTTTTGGTGTGGACCTTCTCATATGTAGTTTGACAGCTTTCAAATATCATTTCCATTCGAATCGAGTTTTAGTATAAGGCCCCGGCTCTTCATTCTAAAACTAACAAAGCCATCGCTTGCATGAAAGCAATTTTCATATGCCCAATGCAATCTAAAAACAATTAGCATAAATTAAAAAAAAAAAATATTTTAATAGCATGCCGCAAAAACTTTTGTCATATTTAAGTTGCTTACAAATGCTTCAGCTTGTATTTATGTTGCTGATTCAATAGTTATTGAATCAAATACTTGCCAATGAAACTTTATAATAAACAAGTAAGAAAGTCCAAGTTTGGGCGAAACTGAACATTACATACCCAGCTGTGTACTTGAAACGAAGTTGTTGTTAGTGTGGTAAATAGTGTTATAAGGCTGCGCTATAATATATATCTTCCTCTATTCTGAACTCATTTTCATTCAAAAGAAGCAAAACGAATACCGAGGCTACCACTAATGAACTTGAGCGTGTAAAAATGCAATTTAACAGTTGTAGCTATAAAAAGAAATTTACGCGCAATTTCGTTCGAATTGGTAGATATTTGTTCGACTCTTATGGCATTAAAAGTATTTTGGAAAGAGTAACAAAAATAATATAAATATAGTTAAAAAAAAACTAAAAAACACGCAAATATGGTGCCGCTTTAGTATCTAAAATCCACTTAGATATCACAGGCCAACAAAATAAGAGTTTTGGTTTGGTGCAGCTCTACCAAATTTGGTAGTACTCGCTACCCTCATAAAAACTGTATAAAAATAAAAAAAAAATAAAAATGTTTAATGCTACGTACAGTTTTCTAGATAGGGTCAAGAACCCTTTTTTAAGAGGTTAAGGCATGTATGGCCCCATAACTTTGTTTCTGTTTATTCTATCAACACAGTTTTGATGTCGTTGAAAAGAGTACATTTCGCTTCTATCAGTATATAAGTTGTTAATATGTCTTCACAAACGTCAGAGAAATTGCCAAAATAATGTGAAAAATTCAATTTTTTGTAAAATTTTTTCATTTTTAATCACGGGTTTCTCGAATAATTTGTCAACCAGTGCATATGTAAATTATTTTAAAACAATCTCCTAATTATTTTTGTTGTTTACGGCCTTTGAATTATAACTTTTTAAATATAAACGAGCTCTAGGCCAAATATTTGTACATTCTTAATAAAACACAATACGTATGTATGTATATGTCGACATATTGCATTCAAAAATTCCTGATGATGACTTCAGACTGAAGTCGAAATATCGACAAATTAAATAATATAATTGTATATCAAAAATTCACGTATTGTGTTTTATTAAGAATATACAAATATTTGGCCTAGAGCTCGTTTATATTTAAAAAGTTACAATCTCCTAATAATTCAAACACATTTAACTTTTTTATATCCCTGTAGATCTTCCTGTGATTTTCTACTTTAGTACGTTTCTACTGTGAAAAAAAAAATATTTTATACAAATTTTTTCCTCCTCCTTTATTTTTTAAATTTTCTGTAATTAGTACTTTCGAGAGCGCGGTTTCAAGTGTTAGTGCCTTTCTATAAATAAATAAAAAAATTTCAATATCATGTCTTCATCACGAGGTAGTTGTGTCAATGACCAATGTGTTTTGCCACATTTGTGGAGAATACACAGTCCAAAAATTCAGGAAAAGTATAACAGATTTTATAAAAAGTGCTTATTTTTTGTACTTTAAATTACAAGTTGTAGACAAAAACAAGCCGTGGATACCTCGAATAGTTTTCAAAATGTGCTGTGAACACTTGAGACAGTGGGTCAATGGTAAAAGAAGCTATATGAGATTCGGGGTGCCTATGCAATGGAGAGAACAAACAAATCACTTCGATGACTGTTACTTCTGTTGTGTCGATTTGCGTGGTGTTAATGTTAAAAAAATGATATATCCAAACGTTCAATCCGCTACCACATTCAGAGGAAGCACCTGTTCCAACATTTTATTCTACCCGTGAATCATCAAATAGTGAAGTGTTTAGCGATAGTGATATCGAAGAAATAGCGTGAGCCAACAACTTTTACCAAAGTAGAATTAAACGATCTAATAAGGGATCTTTAATTATCTAAGGAATCTGCAGAAGTGTTGGCTTCGAGATTAAAAGAAAAAAAAACTTGTTGGCTACAGGTACGAAAGTGACTCTCTATCGTACAAGAGAGCAAGAGTTGATGCCATTTTTTAATTCGGAAAATGATATAGTTTTTGATCAGATGTGCAAGGCCTCCTTCTCAAAATTGGTCTTTCAGAATATCACCCAAATGAATGGCGTCTCTTTATAGACAGCTCTAAACGAAGCCTTAAGTGTCTTCTTTTACACAATGGCAACCAATATGGTTCAATTCCCATTGCTCATTCAACTAAATTAAAGGAAGAATATCAAAATATTGCACTTGTTTTAGACAAAATCAAGTATAACGAACGTAATTGGAGTATTTGTGTAGATCTAAAGATGGTTAACTTTTTGTTAGGACAACAAAGTGGATACACCAAATACCCATGTTTTTATTGCCTGTGGGATAGTCGTGCCAAGCACCAACACTGAACAGAAAGGGACTAGCCTGTACGTGAGATATTGGAAATGGGAAAGCAGAATGTGATAAACCCACCTTTAGTTACAAGAGATTCAATAATTTTGCCACCCTTACACATTAAACTGGGTCTAATGAAACAATTTGTGAAGGCGTTAAATAAAAATGGACAATGTTTTCTTTACATAACGAGGAAATTTCCTAGGCTAAGCATAGAAAAAATAAAAGCGGGTATTTTTGATGGCCCACAGATAAGAATGTTGATAAAAGATATTGATTTTTCAAATTCAATGACCAGTTTGGAACTGCTTGCGTGGAATTCGTTTGTAGAAGTTACTAAGAACTTTCTGGGAAATCAAAGTCCATTATCTCCATAGCCATCTTGACCAGTTTCCGGAGAATCTTGGTTCCTATAGCGAAGAACAAGGCGAACGGTTTCACCAGGACCTAAAAACTATGGAAAAGAGGTACCAAGGCCGATGGGATCAGCATATGATGGCTGACTACTGCTGGGGAATGCAACGTGATTGTCTTGCCATACCTCATTCACGAAAATCACGTAAACGAAAGTTTTTATGTAAATAAAAAGTTAATAATAAAATAAATAACAACACTTTTCACAGTAAAAATTTACTAAAATAGAATATATTAGGAAGATCTACGCGGAGATAAAAAAGTTATATGTCTTTGAAAACAGAATTAATAGGAGATTGTTTTAAAACAATTTACATATGCACTGGTTGACAAATTATTCGAGAAAACCGTGATTAAAAATGAAAAAATTTAACAAAAAATTGAATTTTTAACATTATTTTGGCAATTTCTCTGACGTTTGTGAAGACATATTAACGGCTTGCGGAAAAGTGTACTCTTTTCTACGACTGTGTTGATAGAATAAACAGAAACAAAGTTATGGGGCCATACATGCCTTAACCTCTTAAAAAGGGGTTCTTGACCCTATCTAGAAAACTGTACGTAGCATTAAAAAAGTAAGTATACAGTTTTTATGAGGGTACCGAGTACTACCAAATTTGGTTACAATTACAGCTGCACCAAAATCACTGTTGACCAGTGTATTTGATGTTGATAGCACCGTAGCACAGAGGTTCGTGTCTCCGCTATTAAGCACACAACTCTTTGTTTTGTAGTGAATTATTTAACCACTTCAATAATTGCTGCTAGATGGGTCTAACTCTCATTTGCGCGCCTATCCTAGAGCGTTACAAACAAGCATACATACAAGTGAAGCTAATTTAAGCGTGTTAAAAAAAAGGTGGGGGGGGGGGGGGGGTTCACGCCTTAGCTCGGCCATACCACTACTGAGGTAGAATATCAGTCAAATGTAGTTTAATACAGTTATTGCTAATTTTGTGAAGGACAAGTGGTTGTGGTATTTATTGATTTTGGTTATCTTCACTCAGTCTTTATAATTTGGCAAGGATAGTGTCTGCCAAATTTCAATGTTACCTCTTTAACGGTTTTTGATCTACGGCTTGTTAAACTTCTAAATTTTCTTAATGTGGGTGGTGCCACGCCAATATTCCAAAATTTTTTTGAATTTATAAAATGCGCCATAAAACCAATCCACCTACCAAGTTTCATTAGCTTCGCGATATTCGTTTTTGAAATATCTAATTTTTAAAATTTGCGATATCGAAAAAGTGGGCGTGGTTATCGTCGCATTTCGCTCATATTCAATACCAATATATTCTGGGTCCAGGTAAGCCCGTATACCGAAGATTGGTGAAGATAATTTAATATTAGCTCAAGTTATAGTGTTAACGGACGGACATGGCTTCATTTTTTTTTTTCGATCATGATGATATATGGAAGTTTAAATCTATCTCGATTCCTTAATACCTGTACAACAACCGCAAAGTTAAGATACCCTGTGCACAAGTACAGCTGGGAATAAAAATGCTTCTAATTTCACATAAGTATACAATACTCGTATTCGTTTGCAAGTAATCACAATTTGTACAAAAAGCATAAGCAAAAAAAATCAATTTCGAATTCCTTTTCAAAAAGTTTTTTGACTCTACATATATACATATATATTTCTATATCTTTAAAATTTTTTTAAATCTTACTAACTTCAATCACCCGTCAGATTGTAATTCTGTTGTGATAATTCTTCCACTTGTTGCAACTCTTTGATTGTGGTTTTACTTTTCTCTCTCTCTCTTTTTCGTTTATTGCAACAAAAAATATTAAATGTTAAAAAAAAAAAATGAAAAATCGTTCAAACACCTTTTGAATTCACTACAAAAAAAATTAAAAAAAAAAACCTACGAAATTACGTTCACAAAAACAACAAACTCGTCTGTCTGTTGTAGGTTTATCTATAATAATGCAACAACTCACACTTCAAGTGCTTCTAGAAATTCATCGGTTTCATTTTATAAAAATAAACGGTTTTCACTTAAAAACAAACATAGAAATGATTATGAAAATTTATATAATTCAAATGCTGTGTACAACAATGCAAATGACAATGATAATGATTTGTTGATGGCAGCTGATACGAATGCAAATGTCAGTAATGATGAATGCGATAATGATTATGAAAACAATGCCGCGTGTAGGTAAGAGGGTTCTACTTTTTAACGCAATCTAAATTAGATACATTGAGTCATTCCATGCTAAATCGAAGGCTCCCTATTTTCTTTTGAATTTTACTTTTATATCTAAATATATTTTTTTAACTTAAATTGGAGGTTAAAAAATAATACATATATTTTGGGTTGTGCTCTCAAATGTTAAAAAAAATATTTATAATCTTTTTATTTTTTTTTTAATGTTATCAAAATTGTTTTTACTCTTTCTGTTAGCTTAAATTTTTTTAAAATTAAAATTAATAAATTTTTTTGCTTAATATGTATTAAGAAATTTTTAAAGCAATTTTGAAATTATAAAATATATTGCAAACAATTTAAAAATTTTTTTAGCTTAATTTTTTTTTTAATAATGTTTTATATTAATAGTTACTTTTTAATTGCCTTTCATAAAATTGTAAAACTTTCGATTTGATATAGAATTACCCAGAAACTTATACTAACACACACGCACATGCGCACAACACAAGATAAAATTCGCACTGAAAATTTGAAAAATTTAATAAGCATCTGCGACGCTGCGCTTAGGCACTAGGCAGACAGTTGAAAATAATTCGTTTCATTTTTGTTGAATTATTTCGAGTTAAAAACTATTAAATAAAAATTATGTTTGATTTATTATAATCATAATTTTTTATTTAATTTCATTAATTTTCGCTCATTTTTTTCACAGGTATCAACAAAATCCCGAAGCTTGCGTTGCTGTACACTGCGTCGCTGGTTTGGGTCGTGCTCCAGTTTTGGTAGCATTGGCGCTAATTGAATTGGGACTCAAGTATGAGGCAGCTGTTGAGATGATAAGAGAGTGAGTTTAATATGTAATTTCATTTTTGACTATTGTTTTAGTTAATACTTTTTTTTAACAATTTTTTTTTGTAAGAAATAAAGTAATGTTTAAAGTGAGTGTCAATATGAATGTAAATACGAAAGGATTAAAAAAACAATAGAATACATAAAAAAAAACTTAATATAATAAAATAAATTAATAAAATAAAAATAAAGAAAGTTATATAAAAAACAAAAAATTAATAAAATAAAAAATAAAAACAAAAACTAAAAGTATAAAATGCGCTAAAAAAAAATTAGAAAAAATAAAAATAAACTAAAGCAAGTAAGGAAGCCTAAAAAATAAGGGAAATTTACCATGTACGAAAATGAACCTAGCGTAACCCTGGAATGTGTTTGTATGACATGGGTATCAAATGGAAGGTATTAAAGAGTATTTTAAAAGGGAGTGGGCTATAGTTCTATAGGTGGACGCCTTTTCGAGATATCGCCATAAAGGTGGACCAGGGGTGACTCTATAACGTTTTGTACGATATGGGTATCAAGTGAAAGGAGTTAATGACTATTTTAAAAGGGAATGGGCCTTAGTTCTATAGGTAGACGCCTTTTCGAGATAACGCCATAAAGGTGGACCAGGGGTGACTCTCGAATGCGTTTGTACGATATGGGTATCAAATCAAAGGTATTAATGAGGGTTTTAAAAGGGAGTGAAGGCGTTTTCGAGATACCGACCAAAATGTGGACCAGGGTGACCCAGAACATCATCTGTCGGGTACCGCTAATTTATTTATATATGTAATACCACGAACAGTATTCCTGCCAAGATTCCAAGGGCTTTTGATTTCGCCCTGCAAAACTTTTTCATTTTCTTCTACTTAATATGTTAGGGGTCGCACCCATTTTACAAAGTTTTTTCTAAAGTTATATTTTGCGTCAATAAACCAATCCAATTATGTACTATGTTTCATCCCTTTTTTCATATTTGATATAGAATTATGGCATTTTTTCATTTTTCGTAATTTTCGATTTCGGCCATATTTTATACCAAGATAAAGTGAGTTCAGATAAGTATGTGAACTAAGTTTAGTAAAGATATATCAATTTTTGCTTAAGTTATCGTGTTAACGAACGAACGAAAGGACAGACGGTCGACTGTGTATAAAAACGGCGTGGCTACAACCGTTTTCGCCCATTTTCACAGAAAACAGTTACCGGCATAGAATCTATGCCCCTACCAAATTTCACAAGGATTGGCAAATTTTTGTTCGACTTATGGCATTAAAAGTATTCTAGACAAATTAAATGAAAAAGGGCGGAGCCTCGCCCGTTTTGAAATTTTCTTTTATTTTTGATTTTGTTCCACCATATCATTACTGGAGTTGAATGTTGGCATAATTTACTTATACATATATACGGTAAAGATATTAAATTTTTTGTTAAAATTTGACTTAAAAACAATTTTTTTTTAAAAAGTGGGCGTGTGCTTCATTCTTTTTTGCTAATTTTATTTCAGCACATATATAGTATGTAATAGTAGTACCGTTCCTGCCAAATTTGATCATGATATCTTCAACGACTGCCAAATTACAGCTTGCAAAACTTTTAAATTACCTTCTTTTAAAAGTGGGCGGAGCCACGCCCATTGTCCAAAATTTTACTAATTTTCTATTCTGCGTCATAAGTTCAACCCACCTACCAAATTTCATCGCTTTATCCGTCTTTGGTAATGAATTATCGCATTTTTCGGTTTTTCGAAATTTTCGATATCGAAAAAGTGGGCGTGGTTATAGTCCGATATCGTTCATCTTAAATAGCGATCTGAGATGAGTGCGCAGGAACTTACATACCAAATTTCATCAAGATACCCCAAAATTTACTCAAGTTATCGTGTTAACGGACGGACGGACATGGCTCAATCAAATTTTTTCTCGATACTGATGATTTTGATATATGGAAGCCTATATCTATCTCGATTCCTTTATACCTGTACAACCAACCGTTATCCAATCAAAGTTAATATACTCTGTGTGCAAAGCACGCTGAGTATAAAAACGGAAGGGAATATAAATGCTTAAAAGGAAACAAAATATAAAAAGCTGAGTACAAAAAAATAAAAGATAAAAACAAAAAAGTGATATAATAAAAAGAAAAATATAAAAACAAAAAAATTAAAAAAAAAAAAAAACAACAAAAAGGAAGAATTCAAAGCGATACAAATAAATGAGAAGGATGGAGAAAACAGTTGAACAGGAAAAAAACAAGTAAAAAGAAAGAAAAGGAAATAACAATGGAAAACTCTTAAAAAGGAAAAGATAATAATAATAAAAATAAAAAAGGCAACAAAAAGAAATAAAACTAAAGGGGAACAAAAAACTAATAAAAACAGAAAAGAATAAATAAAAAAAACGAGAAATTAAGAGAACACAAAGAAAATCAAAAATATGAAGATAAAATACTTAAAAAAATAAAAAATATTAAAATAAAAGAATCAAAAAAAAAAAAAAAGATGAAAAGGAAAGAATAATAAAAAATAAAGAAAAGAAAACTTAAAAAAAGTAAAATAAAGAATATAATAAATAAACAAATAAAGAAAAGAAATAAAAACTAAAGAAAAGCATAAAAATTAATAAAAACAGAAAAAAAATCAAAATATATAAAAAAAATTTAATAAAAAAAATACAAAAACAAAGACAAATAATAATTTGATATAAAGTCAAGTCAAATCAAATGAAAAACATAAACAAAATTTAAAAGTAAAATAAATGAAAAGAGCAAGATAAAAAGAAAAATTATAGAATATTAAAAACGAAGTTTGGTAACAAAGAAAAACAAAAAAATTCTTGGAATTTAAATAATGTTATAATTTGAACAAAAGAGTTATACGTAATAAAATTTGTTCCTTCTTAAAAATTGTATGAAATCATATGTATTATCAAGAAGTTTTAAAATTTGAAATCAATAATACATCAAAATATAATTAAGTTTTTCTCATTATCCTTTCCAGTAAACGACGAGGCGCCATCAATGCCAAACAGCTGTCATTCTTGGAACGGTATAAGCCAAAGGCAAGGCTAAAGCACAAAAATGGCCACAAGAATTCATGTTGCGTGCAATAGATTTTCCAAAACCATATAAATTCCCACCAGATGAAAAGTGTTCATTTTTAAAGAAGAAAAAAACAAAAAAAAAAAAAAACATAAAACAGAAGTAAAACCAGCAAATGTGAAATAAAGCATAAATTGAAAAAATAAACAATCGCAACAAAAAATAGCAACCGCAGCAGCTTCAGAAGCAACAACAACAATACAATACATACCAATCAACAGCAATATAAGTAATTTTTAATGGCCGTAAGAGCAGAGTCGACAGCAAAGAGGGCAAATAACATTTCTCAGAAAGAAAAAGACTACTAAAGTGGAAAATAATGCTCAGCATAGATCAACAGCAATCAATCAATTATAGCAGTGAACATGTTATTGTAGCTCTAATGACTAGCAAACGGTATTGAGAGCAATTGTTAGGAAACACTTGCAATATAAAATAATGAACGTCCGCAATTGCAGCAACAGGAACAAAATGGAAAAACACCAACAGCTAAAACAGATAGCTTACGCAAAAAACTATTGTTACATACAAATAGGCGCATAGACGCGCAACGCACACACACACACCTACTTCCTTCAGCACCACTATTTTATTTAGCTAATCATTGGATTGATTCAAAACTTACGCTTAATGCTTATCTTATTTCAACCTCTCTTCTCTACTCTTATTCAACCTCGAAAGTATGTACTACTTGAGTACTGGGCCTTGGCTACATCAACTCTTATCAACACTACAACAACAATAGCATTATCAAAAATACAAGTCGGTCAACGCTGACGCATTGAACGCCAACTTTTTTTTTCTTTTTTAAACTTTAAAGTTCACTTTTTATTTGATGATGATAATGATTATGTAATTGATGTTTTAGAGAGCAAAATATATCTGAATTTTTTCTTATATAATTGAAACAAATTTTAATTAAAAAAAATGTTTTTTGTAAGTGCAACAACAATGATCTAGGAAAAAGAAAAATACAAAAGAGAACGTAAAGACGAAAAACGAAAACTTAATTAATTAATTCTTAGTTTTAATGTTAAATAAAAACAGAAAATTTAATATTTATATACTAACAAGAAAACAATTAAACTAAAAAAAATACATAAATTTATAAATAAAAATAAAATGCGTATTTTAGTTTTCGCCTTTTTTTTTGTTTTCTAATTTTAATTAACTTCCCTTTCACAACAATTTCTTGTATTTGTTTGTTTCGTTTTTTTTTATCACTTATGCGCATCTTTTTGTACTTATGTATAATCAATTGTAAGCATAAGCATAATGTGCAAAAAGTAAAATATATATAAAAAAAAAAAATAAAAATTACAAAAAAAAAAAAATCAAAAAATGGAAATGAATTGTAAGAAAAACAAAATTCGATTATGTACGATGCGGAACAATAAATAAGTAGAAAACGCTAAAATTGTAAAAAAAAAAACAAAATAAATTAATGAGTATCATTTCGCAAAAATAGGAAAACCAAAATACTTTTAAAAGAAAATATTTACTTCGAGCTGCCTTCCTAAAGCAGCTGCATTATGTGGGTACAACTCTATTCAAATTCAATTAAGTTAAGTGGAACACTTGGAATGGTTGTAGTAACCCAAAAGCACTTCCCGTAGGAAGTATAGAAGAGCTGCCTTCCTAAAGCAGGTGGATTTTCCGGCAACTCCATTAAAGTTCAACTTATGTATGGTGAAACAATTAAATTTGCATTTGTAATACAAAAATAATCCCGAAGTTAAGAGGAGTGCTACCTAGACTGAGTCTAAAAAAAAAGCCGCCCTGAGTTTCCGTCTATGGTGTCCGAACACATTGTGCATAGTGAAGTGTAAATGCTAATGCAGTTTCACTTTGCGAGGATATAAGGCGGCATATGCCGAACAACTATGTATGAAGGAATCCGGCACCCCAGCGGGTTAGGGGATCAGAATATACCCGCGGTAGGTATGCCTGTCGTAAGAGGCGACTAAAATACCAGATTCAAAGGGCTGTGTAGCGCAACCTTTTAGGTTGCCAGCGCAATATATAGCTTCTCCAAACCCAATTGTCAACCTCACCTGTCCGCGGCGAATCCTGTTTCACTAACAAACGAGGCTCTGGCGACCCCAAGCTCCTCATGGAACTTGGGGGTAGGGAGGGAGGGAATGGCCTGAAGGTTTAATGTGGCCACATAAATCGTTCCCGAGATGGTCGGGCTAGCACCTTAATGGCGCTGTGGTACCGGAGCGTACCGGATTTGTATCCGGCAAAGGACCATCACATCGATAACACTCCCCAAAGCCTTCGGGGAGCAACCTTATCGCTACAACAACAACAACAACAAGGAATCCGGCAACAATTCAATTGAAATATGAAACTAACGTATCTTACAATACTATCTCTATAACGTGTAACCCCTTTCGAAA
This sequence comes from Eurosta solidaginis, assembly GCF_040869045.1. Taxonomy (NCBI): domain Eukaryota; kingdom Metazoa; phylum Arthropoda; class Insecta; order Diptera; family Tephritidae; genus Eurosta; species Eurosta solidaginis. Next base: position 18,082,754 of record NC_090320.1, read on the forward strand.
CTGCTATTTTCCTTGAACATCTTTTACATATTTCTGATAGCATTGCTGAATGCGATGAATTACAATAACAGCTCTCTCACCAGTGGGTCTTCTACACGGAACAGTTAATCACAGGCTTGTCCAAACTCCTGTGTGCCGATGTTGAGTAAGCTGCTCGCCTGAAGTGATCTCATTCAAATTTACACCCCCGGTTCGAACAAACAGCAAAGAAACCGATGTGAAACACGCTGCCACAATTTTTTTTTATATATAGAGCTCCTGTCGCGCTGTTCTTATGACATTCATCCTAGCTCATATTCGCACAAAAAGCAATACAAGCATTGCAGTATTCAAACCATACCTCCCTAGGACGTAAATCTCAAGCCGAACTTATCTTCACTCACGTTTTTCTGACATGCGAAATGCCTTTTAAAACCTAAGATATTGAACTAGAGTTATATTGCAAGAAAAAAAGGTCCAACAAGCCTGTAGCTCTTTATGCCTATTCATTAATATCAAGAGGAATGGGGAAGCAGATGAACAAGAACAATAACTCCTTACATGGGGGTTACACTGAAATGGCAGTCCTTGGTCGGGAAAAATCCCGAGTCGCTCCGGTACATAGAACCGACTGCCTTGGGAAGCGGAATACTGCTCTTCAGGGAGAGAAATGAGATGATAACCAAACAGTTACTGTTGAATACCCAGAAACCTGGGCATCCCAACAGACATCTGATTGATGAGCCAACACCGCCCAGGGGCTTAAGGAGTCATCTCCGTAAGCATTATGAGGAAACAAGCACCTGAGAACTCAGCCGTATGAAGCCAAAAAACACAAGCAGGTCCCCAGCGAACTCCACAAACAGGCATCGGATCTTTATGCCAGGAATTGCCCGGTGAATCCAGTACTCAAAGAACAGTACCCAAAACTTGTGGAAGAGGAACGCATACTCCCCAGGGAAACGCGAGTCACTCTAGCTCAACTTCGATCTGGATACTGCAACAGGTTAAACACTTACCTATCCAGAATCAACCCCGATATACAAAATGTATGCCCCGCTTGCAATGTGTCCCCACATGACACCAACCATCTCTTTAATTGTAATGTGGAACCAACGCCTCTAACACCCCTCTCATTATGGTCCACCCCTGTTGAAACTGCAAGTTTCCTTGGATTCCCGTTAGAGGATATTGATGACAATTTGTGATCGGTCGCACCTATTGAAAGGGGCGAAGCACTGCTATAACAACAACAACAACACCAACAGTAAACCCTAATTTCTACCATATCTTGACTATCAGGAAGCTGATTATTTTATCAAGGTCTTCAAACCTGTCTACGACCAAATTTTGTTTTTCCGAAATATTAGAACTAGCTAATCAAGGAGAGACTGTTTTGTCCCGTTTTTAACTTTTTGTCGGGGTTACTAAAATCGGTTCAAAAGAGAGCAAACAAGCTACATACAGTTTATTTCTCTTCCTTTCAATATATTTGATCGAGTTGCGAAAACATGATCTTGTTAAAAGCGAGGCTCATACACAGACTACAATCAGTCGTCTTATCCTTTTTAAGGGCACAGTGCACAGAAAAGAATCAGATTTAATACATTTGACCTCAACGGGTCATACTTAACCCTAGCGAAAGCGGCACGGATGCACAGAAAACGCTCGGCCTTTTCATCGTTAAGCATTCGATCGACTCGATAAGTTGCGAACTTAATAAAGAAATTTGAAATATCAGCGCCGTTCACGTGGAAATCTCCCTGTGAAATGCTTTCAACCTGCTCCGGCAAGACTTGGGCCAACCTTTCTTCTGTAGAATTCCTTACCGCTACAAGAGTAACAACACGAAAGACAAGTAAGGAATGCCACGTGTGTTACCTTATAAAGTAAAAAATCGCAGCTTCCTTAAGCAAATGACCACTTGCCAGTTGGAAAGAGTCCCAACGCTAATGAGACTCTCAACATAACTCATCTCCCTGAAGGCACTTTTCAATATTGCTTCGTTTCGTTGCATCCACTCCTCGAAATCTCAAACTCATCGCATTAAACTGGAATAGACTTAAAAGGTAAGAAAATAATGCGATATATATAAAAACGAAGGTATAACTTTCATCATTCAAAACTTCGTATCGTCTATTGAATGAATATGAATGTGTTGACCGCAGTTATGGTGAGTGTAGGCGAAGTTGGTGAAAACGGCTTACGTCTCGAAAGCTTCCAGTACTCTAGATCACAGTTGTTGAGCTTCGCAATATAAAAGCCGTCACGATTAAAGCGCACCGTGGGATAATGTATCGAAAACTGCTGCCAATTTGTGTATATCTCTTGAACCAAGCCAAATGATAAACTTTTTGTTTTTACAATGTAAAGGTACCAACTTGTAGATTAATCCACAACTTTCTATAAAGTTCCACCATTAACCCTTCAAAGCAAAAACTGAAATATATTGGCACATAAATGACCCAGCACAAATTGCTTCATATCTCTTGAGCCAAGCTAGATTTTTTAAACTATTCTATTGTATTATGTAACCACCTTCATGAGGACTACTCCAAATTTAAATTCAGTGTTGTACTATAAACGGTTCGATTTCTACGAGCGATTTATCGCTTCATCGATAAGTGCCGACTGCCAACTGATTTTTGTGTATATCTCTTGAACAAATCAGAATTTCAATTTTTTTCTTTTACATTCATATTAGCGCCTAATTTAGATTGATCCACAATTTGATTTAAGGTTCCATCATTAACGGTTAAGGTGCTAAATGCACAACTTTACCATTTGCTTTGGATCAAGAAATAGACACAAATTATCGAAAAACCGATTAATGCATTTAGCCCCTTAACCGTTAGTGATAGAAACTTGAATCAAATTGTGTATCAATCTAAATTAGGCGCTGATATGGATGCAAAAGAATAAAATTGAAATTCTGATTTGTTCAAGAGATATACACAAAAATCAGTTGGCAGTCGGCAATTATCGATGAAGCGATAAATCGCTCGTAGAAATCGAACCGTTTATAATACAACACTGAATTTAAAGCTAGAGTAGTCCTCATGAAGGTGGCTACATAATACAATAGAATAGTTTAATAAATCTAGCTTGGTTCAAGAGATATGAGGCAATTTATGTGCTGGGTCATTTATGTATAAATATGTTTCAGTTTTTGCCTTGAAGGGTTAATTATGGAACTTTATAGCAATTTGCGGATTAATCGAAATGTGTAGGCCTAAACATTGTAAAAAAAAATTTTGTTACGTTACTTGGTTCAAGAGCTATGGGGAAATTTAAGTGCTGGGTCATTTGTGTGCCGATAACTCCTTATTTTGCGTTGAAGGGTTAATGATGGAATTTTACATGAAATTGTGGATTAATCCAAAAGTGGATACCTATATATATATAAAAATAGTCATTTGGCTTGGTTCAATAAATATACATACATAGTAGTTGTCGATAAGCCGATTAACCCACGTAGCGCCTTAACCGTCACGACTTTTAAATTTTTTACATTAGATGGTGAGAACGTGTTTTTCTTTCGATGTGATTTGAAGTGGCTCGGCTAATTTTACAGATTTCGTCCTCCCCTCCATTCAAGGTATAAACATATTTGAACTAACGGTTTTTATGCTGCACCAATTGAGAGCAGATAACAGTTTGAGAGCAGATGGTAAATTAATGCATGAACTTTGAATTTGGCAAACACGAAAAACTACTAATTTGTTCGAAATTACGTAAATACAGAGCTCGTTATGTACATAAGAACAGGGTGATGTTGATAAGGTAATTCGGCGAAATGAATACAGGGCGTTGTTGCTGATAACAAGAACTTAGTTCCACGAAATATACATAGATGGCACTGCGGAGCTCTGTGATATTTGCAATATATGTGGCACCCTGCACTATTCCATCTTCATACATACTAGCTTTTACTACATATGTTCTATTTTGTACACCTGTAGTTTTTATTCATTTTCTCTATACCATTCTTTTTGCAATACTTACTGGCTAACAAGTGCGCGCTGATACGATAGCGAAATAAAAAATCTTCAACACAGTTTTTAGTTACAATAGTTAATAAAATATCAATATTTATTAACCACGGTTTATTCACTTATAATTAAATAGTCGTCTCGTAACTGGAAGCAATTTGGGGGGTTTAAAATCAATAAAACCAACCAAAACTGGTGACCCCGCAGACAATTTTTCGGGTAACGGCAAAAACATCCCGTTAAGTCACACCACCTCTTGAAACGGGTTTACATATTCCAATTCATCGTCACACCACGACCACGCGGTTTTCGCTGTTAAGTCGACAACATGAACAACGACAGCGGTTTATTAACGAATACGGGTACTCCACCACAACAAGCTGCGCCATCAGCAAACAATATAGCAGTTGTGTACGCAAGGCTCCCAGTACCACCGATGTGTAACACCAACATCGAAGCATGGTTCACTACCATGGATTTTTGGTTTACAGCATCGGGTATTACTGCTGATAAACAAAAAACAGCAACAATTCTAGCAGCACTTGATCCAAATGTTATAGCACAGTTGAGCGACGTCATTGCCTCGTTACCACAAAACGACAGGTTTGACTACGTAAAGCAGAAGATCATCGAACATTTTGCCGATAGTGAGCAGCGACGATTAAATCGCCTTTTGTCAGAATTGCCGCTAGGAGACAAAAAGCCGTCAGAACTCTACTACGAAATGAGGAGAGTTGCTGGTAGCACTCTGGGGGAGGCAGCCCTAAAAGGCCTCTGGACGAAGCGTTTACCAGAATTCGCGCAGCCAGTAGTAACCGCCTCATCTGGAACTGCAGCCGAATTTACAAAAATAGCTGATTCCATTGTCGACGCCATTTCTCCAAACCAGATCAACAAAGTCAGTGCGGACCAACCCAACGAAATTAACGAGTTACGTGCGGCCATAGTGGAGTTGGGTAGAAAATTCGAAAAACTAACATCTCGTTCACGTTCTACGAATCGCGGTCGCAGTACCTCACGTGCACGACCTCGAACTGGTAACTTATCTCCAAGAGATTCCGCATCAGGCGCATCGGTTGATGAATGTTGGTATCACAAAAAATATGGGCGAAGCGCTCGCAAATGCAGGAGCCCGTGCCGTCTCAAAAGTCGTGCAGCAGTTGCAACGACCACCAATTCATCCACAAAATGACTGCCAACGCGCGTGCCGAGTCGTGGCGAAGATCCGGACACCGAGCGCAAAGTTCTTCGCTTACAGGTCCACGACAGAAATTCAAAAAAATCTTTTCTCGTGGATACTGGTGCAGACGTGTCTGTTCTGCCGATCGCAACCAAAACCTACGATGTACGACCTACTTCAACAAAGCTGTATGCCGCAAATGGAACGCCGATAAAGGTAATCGGAGAAAAGAGAATTAATTTAGATCTCGGCCTCCGCCGCAATTTCGAATGGTCGTTTGTTATAGCCGACGTAACGACTACAATCATCGGTGCAGACTTTATTCGTTTTTACGACTTGTTAATAGACTTACGCCGAAACAGAATTGTAGATAACATGACCCAACTTTGTGCGCCACTTACGTTGCCAAAAATTACGGAAAGAATCGCAATCAAAACGTTCGATACAACTGACCCATTTGCATCTTTATTAGCCGAGTTCTCCGACATTACGAAACTAGCACCGCAAGGATCATCGACGAAAAGCACCATCACGCACCGAATAATCACGACTGGTCAACCGGTATTTGCTCGACCGAGGCGTCTACCTCCCGATAAGCTCAAGGCTGCGAAAAAGGAGTTCGAATATTTGATGAAGGCAGGAATTTGTCGTCCGTCTAGTAGCAACTGGTCCAGCCCGTTGCACCTAGTAAAAAAAGGTGACGGGACATGGAGACCATGCGGGGACTATCGCGCTCTCAATGCGCAGACGCTGCCCGACCGATATCCGCTCCCATATCTAATCGATTTTACTACAAACTTGCGAGGTAAGACCATATTTTCCAAAATTGACCTTCAACGTGCTTTTCACCAGGTGCCCATACATGAGGATGATATCACAAAGACGGCGATTACGACACCATTCGGCTTGTACGAATTTAGTTTCATGACGTTCGGTCTATGCAATGCCGCGCAGACCTTTCAAAGGCTTATCAATGAGGTCTTGCGTGGGTTGCATTTTACATTTCCCTACATCGACGACATTTGCGTCGCATCCACGTCCATCGAGCAACACCGGCACGATTTAAAAGCAGTTTTTACACGTCTCCGCGAACATAACCTCGCTATAAATCCTTCGAAATGCGAGTTTGGCAAAAATCACCTTAAGTTTCTGGGACACTTGGTCGACGCCCAAGGCATTCACCCATTGCCCGAGAAAGTTTCGGTTATTCGCAGTTTCCCGAAGCCTTCCGTCGCCAAAGAATTAAAAAGTTTTTTAGCAATGGTAAATTTCTACAGGAAGTTCCTACCAAATGCGATGTCGTATCAGTCACATCTACATAGTCTCATCATCGGCAATAAGAAAAACGACCGCTCACCTATTCAATGGAATGCCGAAGCCGAAGCCGCTTTCGAACGTTGCAAACACGAATTGGCAAACGCAACGCTTCTGGCACACCCCGCATCGGATGCAGAGTTAGCATTATACGTCGACGCATCAGATACCGCTGTCGGAGCTGCACTGCACCAAGTTGTCAATGGTGAGCTGCAGCCGCTCGGATTTTACTCAAAAAAGTTCACTGCTTCGCAACGCAACTACAGCACGTACGACCGCGAATTTGCTGCGGTATACCAAGGCGTGTCACATTTTCGCTATATGCTTGAAGGCCGAAAATGCTACATCATGACCGACCATCGTCCACTTATTTATGCATTCCGTCAAAAACCCGAAAAAGCTTCACCCCGCCGACTCCGACAACTCGATTTTATTGGGCAATTTTCAACCGACATACGTCATGTAGCCGGAAAAGGAAATGTTACAGCAGATCTACTTTCGCGAATACAATCGATCGAGCATATGATTGACTACACAAAAGTTGCAGCCGCGCAACAAACTGACACTCAGTTGCAATCACTTCTAAATGAACCAGGTATGCATAACAGCTCACTAGTACTAAAAAATTTTCCGATACCCAACAGCACAGCTCAATTAGTATGCGACACATCAACATCAGCCGTCCGCCCATACGTCCCAAAAGAGTTTCGAGAGATCGTGCTACGAAAAATTCATGGTTTGTCACACCCAGGTGTCCGTGCAACGGTTAAGCTAATGACTCAAAGATTTGTTTGGCCGAGTATCAGGAAAGACACCGCAAATTTCGTACGCTGTTGTGAAGCATGTCAAAGAACGAAGGTTCATCGCCATACGAAATCATTGCCTTCGAGATATGAACCTCCAAAAGACCGATTTTCTCATATCAACATAGACATCGTTGGCCCTTTCCCACCTAGTGAGGGGCAACGATATTGCTTAACAATCATTGATCGATACACGCGATGGCCTGAGGCTGCGCCTATGCCTGACATGACCGCCGAATCCGTCACAAAAGCACTCATATTCCATTGGATAGCACGGTTTGGTGTTCCAGAACGCATAACGTCAGATCAAGGCAGGCAATTCGACTCTACAGTTTTTGCAAAACTAATGTCCACAATCGGTGCAACACATCTCCGAACGACTCCGTACCACCCGCAATCAAACGGTATCATCGAAAGGTGGCATAGGAGTTTAAAAGCCGCCATTTTATGCCACGAGCCATCAAAATGGGTTCAGCAGTTACCTATGATTTTGCTGGGGTTACGCGTCGCCTTCAAGCCTGACATCAAAGCATGTCCCGCTTTACTCGTTTATGGTACCACACTACGCATTCCTGGCAAGTTTTTCCAAACTAGGAAGCTAAACGATGTCAACGAAGACACGGTATCACAATTCAGATTATCAATGCAAAACCTTCAACCCACACAGACAGCACATCATACAACATCAAAAATGTTCGTATCGCCCGCGCTGCAAACATCAACTCACGTATTTGTGCGCAACGATAGTGTACGACCATCATTAACATGTCCCTACGACGGGCCATATCCTGTAGTCAAGCGATCGCCGAAATTTTTCAAACTACTTGTACGAGGACGCCACACGAATATAAGCATAGACCGCCCAAAGCCAGCATTCATAGCAAATCCCGACTGTACGGAATCGACTGTCACGCAAAATACAGAGGAGCAGTCTAAACATACTTCGATGAAACATACTCGCAGTGGTAGACACGTTAGCATACCACATCGATTCCGGTAGTTTCATCTAGCGGGGGAGTACTGTGGCACCCTGCACTATTCCATCTTCATACATACTAGCTTTTACTACATATGTTCTATTTTGTACACCTGTAGTTTTTATTCATTTTCTCTATACCATTCTTTTTGCAATACTTACTGGCTAACAAGTGCGCGCTGATACGATAGCGAAATAAAAAATCTTCAACACAGTTTTTAGTTACAATAGTTAATAAAATATCAATATTTATTAACCACGGTTTATTCACTTATAATTAAATAGTCGTCTCGTAACTGGAAGCAATTTGGGGGGTTTAAAATCAATAAAACCAACCAAATATATATACCTAGCTTGTGCGCATAAGATTTTGAAATTAATTGGCCTGGATACATGGACTCCTTCGTCTTTCGTTCGTATCCTAACATGTGCTTAAACTGATCCTAATAAAATGAATCGATTGTACTATTCGATTATTATACCAGCAAACACTTAAAACCTGTCAGCCATTTGGTTAGGAAAGAGTTTACGACTCGTGAGAACGGAACGCAACGTAAGCGAAATTCAGTTCTCTGGCTTCTGGCCACACCTATTTTTTTACCCGACTATGGGCGGCGTCCACCGTGGTGTGATGGTAGCGTGCTCCGCCTACCACACCGTATACCTGGGTTAACACCCCGGGCAAAGCAACATCAAATTTTTTAGAAATAAGGTTTTTCAATTAGAAGAAAATTTTTCTAAGCGGGGTCGCCCCTCAGCAGTGTTTGGCAAGCGCTCCGAGTGTATTTCTGCCATGAAAATCTCTCAGTGAAAACTCATCTGCCTTGCAGATGCCGTTCGGTGTCGGCATAAAACATGTAGGTCCCGTCCGGCCAATTTGTAGGGAAAATCAAGAGGAGCACGACGCAAATTGGAAGAGAAGCTCGGCCTAAAATCTCTTCGGAGGTTATCGCGCCTTACATTTATTTTTATTTTATGGTCAACACTAGCAGAAAATAAGAAAAACCAGTGCCATGATTTAAGTTCGTCATCGTGTAAGCTCTCTAAGCTACCTACAATCACATATTCACGTTCGTTTTTTAGGCAGTTGGTTTTTGAAACTTCCGTTTGGCATCCGAACAAGATATGCAACAAAATATGTACATTAGGGTGCTTCGGTTGCGATGGTTTTATTTTTGACAGTATTTGAGTATTCTAGTATACAAACTCAACTATAGAGCGCAAGCCTTTCTTGATAATACAACAACCTTATTATAAAAAGTAGCGTAGAGTATTCAGCCAGTAGGTTATCAGGTCAATTAATTCCATAAGTTTATACCCCAATTTATTTCTCCGCCAATACTTTTCGACTATTTTCATTACAAGAAAAACTTATCCCATAATAGGTAGTGAAATCGAATACCCTGAAAGGAATTTTGATCGAAAATATATACAATATATACTGGATCTGGTAGCAAGCTAGGTAAGGTTAAACCTAATGGGTTCATAGTGTTAACAGAAGTTTGCTCAGCGACTCAAAAACCCTATCAAAAACCAGGACCTGTGTTATAAAATAACACTGTACACTAAGCAACTACTTGAAGCTCTCTAGGACGTATAATGCTTATATCTTCTAGATACTTTGTGTTGCTGCTACCAGCTGGAGTTTAAGCCTGGCGAACACAGGACACGAGCAGAGTACGTACTCGTTCGTTTCTACCTGGAACCCACACTTCCTTTATCTGCCATCACTGGCAAGGCCTAATTAAAAAGCATGTGACGCCTGAAGGCAGTTTCCAGTCAGAATACCCATCGTAAGCCTGCAATCTGCTCTTAGGTCTCTTCAACACTTTGCAGCCCTGCACTTGTCTCCACGCCTTTCCTGCTTTATACCGATTGTGTGCAACTCTTGTCTTCTTTCAATCCCGCTTAATCTGATTGGGACGTCTACGATACAAACTTCGAGGGATGTGCCCTGTTTGGCTAGCTTATTTGCTTTTTCGTTTCCATCTATTCCCATCTGTCCAGTATAGATGTATACTTTTCCCTATCCCGATTCTTTCCAAGAATGGCTTTCCCTCTAACACGCTTTTAGATGTTGTGATATGCGAGATTTTTGCCTTAATTGCTGCATTGCTGTCAATACAAAAGTTGTAGCAGCTAGATTTTAAGTTATTTTCCTCCACTGTTTCTGCTGGACGCTACTACTTCCACCTGAAAAACACTACATCGATCAGGCAGCTTGTAGGGTGTGTTTACTTCTGTACATAGTATACGGCAGACCATTGGTGTACACGTGTACCGCCTCATCTGGCATTTCAGCGCCCTTGCGCCAACCTTTTACTTCTAAAGTGTCTCAAAGAGCCTTATCGATGCGCAGGTATGGGATCAGGTAGTCGGAAGATGTCCAACTTTTTGCAGTGACTTGCAGTTAGTTAAGGCTATCGGGAATCGGACAACTTTTAGTTAACTCTCATTTTAGTTCACAGTTCTGATTCACCTATTTTATCAATTTTTTCACATGCATCCCTAACCGGACTATAAAAATTACTATGTCCTTTAACTGTACGTAGCCTTGATTAGGGAAAAAGTCGATTTGCAGCTTTCTAACCTTCCGCTAACGGAAGAACAGCTGGGTTCATGAATTTGCTTAGTCCATCCTTGACATCGCTTTTCATATCTTCAGGTTATTGAGAAATACTGGCGGGGGTTGGATGACCTAGAAGGTACAAAGCGGTCACATTAAAGGTCATTGTCGTACCTTAATATTGCCACTTTCTGGAACATATCGGATCAATATCCGGTAAAGGATCATTAAGATTTATACAACTTCCCAAATCTATCGGCGAGTTGCCTTATCGTTGACATCCTAAGAAGGGATACATTTCCAAACTTGTAGGAGTACTAGCCGGCATTGCCTTGTTAGGCATGCAGAAGGCTGGGGATGCCCTATCGTCGATGCTTTAGCAGTTGTAAAGACGACGACGACGAAGAAGAAGAAGAAACGGCGTACTACGCCATCGGCAACTGTCCAGCATTAAATGGTGCCAGACAGCGCTGTCTAGACGATACTTTTTTATAGATAATCTACGCTAGATTGTGGAGTATGACGACATATGTATATCTGGCAGTTGCTTCAACCACACCTAACTTAGGACCGGTTTTTCAGTATAAGTTCAACTCAGTTTGTCAGTTAAACTACGCTTAGACTATTCTACAGTTTTTAAGTCTACTTTAACTGAAGTTTAAACTCTTGTTAACCTACCGGTGATGTGCGTTCGTTCGAAATGGCGTCGAATATACCAAACAAGCATTTGGGCTTGAGTGCCATTAGAGCTCATGTTGATAACTAACATACCTCTAAGATCTCAAGAGTTGTTACGAGACAGTGGCTCTACTTGAGAATCATAGTGTACTCAGCAAAAGAGGGAACTTTTTATAAAGCGAAAAATGCTATTACTTAAGTTGAAAAATTATAGTTCCCAACTTGTGGTTCTTTGGCTGGACTCAAGTGTAAGATTCTAATATTACAGTATTTCCACGAAAATAAAATGAAATATATATGATTTATTTTTGATAAATTACGATTCATTAGTGCCCCTCGATATCACTTCCGGAACTAGATATATATTTCACTGAAGAAATATTTGTTCCATGTTTGATGGGTAAACAAAATCCAGCTGTTGTCGTATCTACAAATTATCTAAATTATAAAAAACCAAGTTGCCGTACAAAAAAGCTTACACCAAAGGCGGCCTTAAACTGTGACTGAAAAACTACTCAGTAGCTTAGCTGAAGTTTAAATTTGACTAGAGTTTAAGCAAACTTAGTTTAAGCTTAGCTTAACCAACTACTGAAAAACCGGGCCTTAATCTCATTTACTTGTTTGGGCGTGCTAATTTAAATTATTGACCATAAACTGGCAGGTCTTATGTATATGTTCTGTGACAACTCTATACGACATATGCACGGAAGATGAGTTTTGGATAACGAGCTTTACATGACAGAAATACAGTCGACGATCTCGTATTGAACTATGGGTGTAGTAGGAAATCATACTATCTCCATATTTGAGCGGTCGACTACAGCTTGTTTTTCAACGCCTTTCGTTGTTGTTGCAAAAATCAAAAGTTTTTTACAAAATAAAAAGTATTGCTAACTGCATTTGTTTATATGTATGGGCAAACAATTTCTATGCGCAGCAACACAAAGAGGAATACATAAATTAGGTAACGAATACCATCACTTCTTTGCACTCAGCATAGTCAACCCCAATACACATCAGAACAACAAGATGCAATACGTAAACGAGGTTGTTATTGTACAACACATGTACAAACAATTACACTCAACCAGACCAAATGAGACGTCAGGACGCATTCGCTTGAATTTCCGTGGGTGGTAATGCACATTGCGTTGCTTGCCTTTGATGCGCCTTTGTTGTGCCTTGCATCTCTAAAGTATGCCAGCCTGGTATGCGAACGAATGCAATACGAGTACAGTCACATAACAGACTCGTGCATGAAGAGGGGAAACTAATACCAACAGCCAACGTAAGTAACAAGAAAATGTACGGGGTACATACATCTGTAGGTGTGGCGGATTTCAGTTAGTCGGTGCGAGTTTAGTGGTAAAATGTGTACATTGTTTGATTGGAGGTAGGATGAGTTAGCACTGGCAAAAAGGCCATTAACTCTGCGCTCTATGCGTTGAGTGGATAATGTGTAAGATACATTTTTGCGCGTTGTGAGAATAAACATTTCTATGGTGGTGTTGTTATAGTTGCGAACAATTGGATACGTCAAATGAACGTAAGTATTCCTATGCTACTACTTAGGGGGAAAATGTAATTGAGAGTTGTGACATAAGGTCAACGGTCATAACATCATTGACCTTATGGCCACATCAGATGGTTACAAGGTTAATTGAAGTAATTACTATATAAAATGGTCAAAACGCCAAATTTCAAATGTACTCATTAGTTGACTTTATGTCACCCAATCGTGAACATATGAGTGTGATGTAGTCGTTGATGTTTACACTTAATTCTGCCATAAAAGACTGTGACACATAAAAGTCTGGCTACGAATTCAGACCACAATACGCTTCAAAGAATCGTTTATGCAATATGTGGCAGATTAGAGGTTTGGAAAGCGTGAATGGCAACTTCCCACGCTTCCATTCGGTGACATTATTTGTTCATCGTGAATGCCCTCAGGAAGTGCCGAGTGACGGCACATTCGTCTAACCAGATTACTTCCCAGTTGTACTACATGAGTAGGAGCGAACGGTCCACCCTGCAAACCTCTGCAAGACTGTCGAAAATCATCAAGGACATTCGTCTAACCAGATGCCAGCCTAGTAGTCCTACTTAAGTAGGAACGAAATGTGCACCTTCCAAAGCTCTGCAAGACTGTTGAAAATCTTCCTGGAAATTGGCAGTAAAACTGATAAATCGACTTCTATTCCTTCTCATCCTGCCAGCTTCTGCAGAGGGAGTTCGTTCGTATGCGTCACCGTCGGAGCATCGGTGTCCTGTTAATACCCCAATCAATGAGCTTAGAGGGAGACGATTTCGATTAATAAAAAAATCTAGTTCGGTTCTAATTTATGCGAGATAAAGTTTGACGGATGACGGAAAGTTACAAGATCGGGGCAAATTACTGCAGGAATGATATCTGCGATCTGGTATCCGACCTACAGAGAGTGCTTAAGTTGTGAAGTGAGCACTTATCCTCGTTGCAAAGCAGCAAGTGAGAAGACAAACCCGATACCCCAATAACCGAAGACGGAAAACGAAGCGAAGCGAAAGACAGGGGTTGTGTAGCGCAATATATAGCTTTTCCAACCCAATTGTCAACCTCACCTTCGAGCGGCGAATCCCGTTTCACTAACAGATGAGGCTCTGGTCACCTCAAGCTCCTCATGGAACTTGGGGGTGGGGAGAGAGGGATGGCCATATAAATCGTTCCGGAGATGGTCGGGCTAGTATTTTAATGGTGCTGTGTTACCGGATCGTACCTGATCTTTATCCGGCAAAGGACCATCACATCGATAACACTCCTCAAAGTCTTCGGGGAGTAACCTTATCGCTACAACAACAACAACTACTACCCTGTTGTAAAGAGCATGCATCACTCTTAATTGGCAAGAAAGGCGAACCTGCAAGCGTACTGTGCAACAGAACTAAACCGTGATTGCATAAGATATTGATTTTATTGTCCTTAACAAATGCGCAGTGAGGTGTGCCTTTTTTGGAATAGATAAAGTGGCATAAAAGTGGACCTTGAGGTAAATGAGGACACAACGAAGTATTTCTGTCATACAAGAAAGAATAGCCACATTAACGCCTTGGCAGGCACGTCACTATTGACGGATATAAATTCGAAACTGTGAAGGACTTCATCTATCTGAGAACCAGCATTAACACCGAAAACAACTTAGAAAGTGTTACTTTGGTCTGTCTAGGCAAATTGAAAAGTAAAGTCCTGTCTCCACGAACTAAAATCACGTTCTTCAAGTCGCTTATCATACCTGTCCTTATGTATGGATTGGGATTATGGATGGTATCAAAAGAGGAGGAGATGGCTATAGGAGTTTTCGAATGAAAAGTTCTCCGAAAGATTTATGGGGGCTGTCCGTGATACCGACGACGAGCATCGAAGGTGGTATAATGGTAAGCTGTACGAGCAAATATAAAGATAGTGCAGCGAATGAAAGCTCAAAGGCTAGGTTATGACTAGGTTATGTTATGCGAATGAACGAAGAGCCTGCGGTGAATAAATTATTTCAATTGACACCACAGTTTGGAAGGAGAGGGATAGGGAGACCTTCACCCGAGTTGGAAGATGAAGATGGAAGAAGCTTTGACCTCCTTGGCGTTCACAGTTGACGCCAGTTATTGCGAAACAGGGATAACTGGCGTGAATTGCTATGAAGCGGCCAAATTGCTTAGGTGGTTAAGTGCCAATTAATGATCAATTTTCGGGTCCTTTTTTAGATGGTGTGGCATGGAGTATCGAAAGCTGCCACCAACAACCTTTCGTTTATCTGGTTCATAAAATTCTAATGCCTCGGCCATCCTTCGGCTGAGAATGTTGAAATAATGACCTGTTTTTTGACGCCAATGTTTTCCTCAAAGTTTTATATCTTTATTCCTGAGCTCATCCTTCCTTGTGTATGTTCATATCGGCAAAAAGGTTCTAGGCCCTGTGGGATTTTGAGCTTTGACGAGTTGAGTAGGCTGTAATGAGCTACTAAAACTTGTGTAGGAGTCTGTCAATTGTAATAAATACTTTTGTATATTTCCGTAAGTAAAAATTTGTTTGAAACAATTTGCCATTTTGTACTTGCAGCATGGATGAGCAGTAAGCTGACAATTGCCTCATCGCAACTATTCCGATATCAGTATATAAATATGTATATACGTATGTAAGCAATGTTGGCTGTTATATGTATATATCTGTGAAATATAAAAAAAATCGCATATCCCGCTTTCTAGTTTCATTATTCATACTAGTACCTCACTGCTCCTAACTATTGTCTAAAATCCAATTGACAAGTTGACGCAGCATCAGGTTTTTGATACATTCGCATAGATGAGTAAGCATAGCTGAGCAACTCTCTAATTGGGGTTAAAACTTTTAGGTAGATATCCGTGTCAAAGAACTCACCATCCTTTCACTCTCTGCACAGATTAGCAACTCGTACTAAATGCTTATTTACTACTAAGTAACTGAGCTGATGTCGATTAGGGATTAATTATGATAATTAAAAATATGTTAAAATGTTTGTAGGTTTAAAGCTCAGTTATGCACAAAGTTGGTGTGTGGGGTGTATGTTGACAACCGATAAAGTTGGAATATTTGAAAAAATGCCTGGAGTTTTTCCTACTACTAGAAACTACGAACGATATGATATTTGTAGCGAACCGACTAACGAATTAACGAGCCAGATGTGAGTCAAGCTAGATAGATAGATAGATAGTATGTTGTGAGGTTAAGCACTGCGACCTATTGGTCTATTGTGCCCTCATTCTCTTCACAACACCTCGTCCAAACCGAATTCTCTGAGAAAATCCAGAATGTTTCTCGTCTGCAAAGAGTGTGTGTGACTACTGAGTCACGCTAAGGGAGCAAAGCTTTGGAAACATCACAGTCATGTAATATGCACGGCGAAGTAAATGTTGCATATTTTAAGGCGATCGTGAAGTAAATATAAACTTAAAAAACTAAAAACTCGTTTATTTCTATCAGTGTCATTCGATACACCATTTTCAACCACTTAGCCATGGCAAACTGTGCCTAGTGATGTCCGCCATACAGGAAGTGCATAAAAGACCACCCAGTGTTTGCCAATTGCTTGTCTGATCTGTCTACCGCATCAAACATCACTGACTGGTTACTGTCAGATACAGTCCCATACTACTTAACCCTGGCAGACAACCCGTACTATACTCCTCCAACTGAAGGTAGAGCTAGTGGAGTTACCTCATGAACAGATACAACCCTGCTTTACTTCTGTCGACAGCTATGTAGTTCGCATGATTCACACACATACGAATACTTCTGAAAAATGTCACCAGTGGATTTCCAAATTTCCTCTTGAAAACGACTGCCCTGTTATCAGCATAATGCACTCCTAGCTGGCGCCTACCAGATTTAGGACTACGTCTCAAGGCAGGGTAGAAAAACTTGCTGCTGTAGCGTTTGGAGTCTGTTCTTTTCATATATAGTTTAAAAATGAATAATCCGAAGCAACAAAACTATATTCCTCTTAATATTGTGGCGAATGTTGACATCACAATGCTGTTAGTAAATAATCACAACAACAAATGCAGCAAGCAGCCACTCTTATGTACATGTACACATTAAGACAAGTAACACTTACATACATAGAAGGCGACGAAGAATATCTCACATACACATATGTAGTCATCAGCTAAGAGAAGAAGTAGTTACTCCCACATAAACATGCATACGGTTAGAAGAAAAGCATAAACTACAAATATACATGTATATAGCTGGGTAACCAAGCACGAGGTGCAGCTATTCTAGAACACATGATCGTGAAACGACTGGACCTTAGGAGAATTGGCGAACGAGATAACCGAGATTATAAAAGCAGAGCAAGCTGAGAAATCAGTTAATCAGTTTGATTAAAACACGCTTTTGTGAAGTACGTGATATTAAAGTATAATCGTTCTACTCCCAAAGTAGTCTAAATAAAGACCATTTTACAATACTGAATATTGAAGTTATTTATTCGACAGTTCAGCGATTCGGACGTTAGCAGAAGGTGCATAATAACGAGGATTTCCCTAAATTCGTTACAATATTTACCTGAAAATGTTCAAGCTGGATCTTTCCAAGCCTGAAACGTGTATTATAAATAAACAGAATGGAATACCAAAGCACACTTTAAGGTATGATGACTATTTCGTTGTTATTTGGAATGATTTTAGGAACCATTCGCGATAGTTTCGGGGTCATATCGGCATTGTTTGTTGAACGATCCCAGGATCGTTTCGTGGTCACATGGAGTTGGTCTTCAATACTATTTCAGATTCATTTCAGTGGGTAACATTTCCGGCTCATTTCAGAATCATTTGGCATAATTTGGAGGTAATTCTCGTATCATTTTGAGATAATTTCGTAAATTATTTCAGAGTCCTTCCATTGTAATTTTGGGGTCATATCTTGTTGTCTTTGAGAAGTATTTCGTAGACAATTCGGGATCACTTAAAGCTCATTCTGAATTCTTCGATATGATTTTGGAGACTATTTCGCCATTCTTCTGATGTCATATCGGAATCACTTCGGGATCAATTTGGGATAATTTTAGGGGCTATTTCGGGGCCTTATGGAGTTATCCCTTAATTATTTGAGATTATTTTGACGATCACTTCGTACTCATTTCAAAAAATGTTTTGGACTATTTTGGGATACTCCTCGAGTCATTTTAGGACAATTTCCGAATCACTTTGGTGTCATTTCAGAACTGTTTTTTGGTTGGATTGTTTTCGAGTCATTTCGCGGTAACGTTATGGCTTTAAAAAAGATTTCAAGATCGACCCTGCGCAGTCGCGAGTACTAAGTGAACTTTGAATAATGTCATGAGATGTTGAGTCCACAGTCGGCAGAAAATGCCAAAAATAAACGCTATAACGCTCAGTGAAAAAACCATAATTATCCATCCGTTCGCCTCGCATTCCAAATGATCATTCTCAGATCCCTGTTTGCCGTAACTTCTATTTAGTAATCGGTAGTGTAACGAACATAGGCGTAGGATATCTTCCGATCACAAGAAAGGCTTCAAATATTTCCCATATATTCAATTTCGATATTTAATTACCTAATGAAGCTTTTATTTTTAAATTTAGCTTGTAGGCTTGTCTTCATAGAAGTAACTCAATTCGAAAAATAACATCTTAAAAGTGGGCGTGGGAGCCCATTAATTTGAGAAGTTTTTCAATATATTTTTGGTAGAAATATCTCGGTTAAAGCTATAATTATGATGTAAGATATCTATGATCCATCCCTTTTTAAGGAGGAGCTGGCCTATAAAACGTATAAAAATCGGCAAATTACTACGCTCCCTTTCTGTAGAATAATACACAACTACGTATTTTATACACATATAGCATGATATCTCTGTACCTTAAAGAATTTGAACGCTAAAATTTTAAACAAACACTCCTATCTATGTTGGTTTCTCCGCGGTCATTTTGGGGTAATTTTGGTACTATCTCCTTATAATTTCGTGATGGTTTCGATGTTTTCTCAGGATAAAATCGTGATGAAACTGCGATAATAGTGGGACCATTTTGAGATTGTTTTCGGTATGAATTCAGTAGTAATTTCGAAAAACTTTGGGAATACCCCGTCATCATTTCGAGATGATGTATTTTGAGTACAATTTTGAGTTTGGTTTCAGGACTGCTTTTAGAGTAAATGTTGGAAATATTCCGAAGCCAATTTGGGGATTGTTTTAGAGAAAGGGAGGGTGTTGCAAAGCAAGATAATGGGATAGAAATAGGAAAATAGATGTAGAGTGAGGGCGATAGAGTGGAAGAACAAAGGGGAATGGCAAGCTAGCTATCGATATTTTATCAAAATATTGTCGATGTGTTCTTTAAATTTATTGAAATGTTAATTGAAAAAATCGAGTTTTCAATCGAAATGTTATCGGCTTTGTCAATTTGTTGTCGGTGTGTAATCGGTTTGTTATTGAAAAATATCAATTTTTTATGAAAAACTTTCGATTTCACATCGAAAATCTATCAATATCTTATCTGAAAAAAAAAGAATTTTTCCTTTTGAACATTTGCTTAAAACCATAAACGTTATGACTCTAAGAGCGCTGTGCACCACTGCAAGAGATGTGTAGCATAAAAGCTCATTTGAAATTGCTAACCTGATTTATTTACATTTTAGCTTTAGATATTAAGATATTTGGTACAAGTGCAACAATTTAGCTGTGGCGTGTAATAATTAAAACGTTTTTGATTGATTTAATGCAAAATGCTTATATGAAAAACTTGAAATTACGAACAAGTCTCAAAGCGGAAATAAACAAAAAATGAATTAATTAACAAACATGGAAACAAGGACAAACGGGACTTTGACCCATGCACTCCTTTAATGGCTATTTTAGAGCAATTTTATGAAACTGATCCTTTAAGGGTCACCCCAACGTATGGGAGAGCTGCCATTATAGGGCATAGGGCTAAGAAGAATCTGATTCGAGCATTTGTCCCCGTACGATCGGTACCATAAAAGAAGCTTCAGATTTATTGTTACCCAGTATACAGTTTTCTGTCTGAACATTTAACAATTTCTATTCATTCATGATGCTTTTGGAAGTAGATACCTACTGATGTTTATATTGCCCACTTCTAATCCGTTTCTATATATATATGATTATGGCCGCTTACGCAAAACAGCGATTTTTTTTTTGAAATTCAAGGCATTTCTGGCCTCTAACAACATCATGTGCTTGTAAAGCTCAGCATACTCTGTTATATTCGGCTATTGTAGTTTCAGTACACTTCACACCATGCCTTGTGAGGACATATCCCATCCTCAATCTCGTACTCTCGTTCATACACTCTAGGCAATCTAGGAGACTTGTGCAAGATGCGGTAACCAACCAATGTGAAGAACTGGATCACAGTAAAAGGAGAAACATTTTAAGTGCGGCCACTCTTATATATTTGGATTTAGGGCTCCGCAGCTGAATGCATTTGCCTACCATGGTGCATAGCTGGAAATTGGCGACTGCCTTTGACATAGCGTCACAGGGTAGTCCGACTTGGACAGAAACGTTGACATTGCCGGCGAAATAGGATGGTTGAGGAAAGTTCTATCTTGAGGAGCCAAAGTCCTGGGACTAACGAAAAGATAACAGCGAATGGAAACGAAGACTTCATTCAGGCACTTATCGATATACGTTTCCCATAGAAATATGATGCAAAATAAACACCAGATAGCACGTACACTTCCATCAAAACACAGCTATTGCAGAGCTTAGTGATTGATACCATGATCGGATGGGCAGTGAAGACTTTCTATAAGTTAAATTGGAGTGCCCAGAAGTTATGTATATTCCATCCCATGGTACAAATATCAAGTAGCGCGACCGTGAAAAGGCTCAAAATAAAACTCGACAGGTGCATAAGACTGAAACATATATCCCACTCTTTGAGAACTGCTCGTGTCGTTCTCAGCTCAAACTGTTGAGAGGATAAAAGATGTGTCAAAATAAGATGAAAAGCTGTTCTTCACAACCCAATATGCATACGAGTACACCAAAATCAAGTCCATAGAAACGACACTGCATAGGGAGGTTGTACACATAGAAAAAGTCAGACAAGGCGGCTCAGGGTGTACTACTTGAGCGCAAACGTTGACATTACCATCAACATAGGGAGGTTAAGGAAGCTCCATCTAAATAAGCCATAGTCCAGTGACTAACATAGAAAGATAATGGGAAATTTTCGCGTAATAGTGAATAGTTCATTCAGGCACTTCTCGATATACATTTCCCATAGGAATATGATGCAAAATAGCCAGCAGATAGCACTCACACTTCCACCAAAGGGCAGGTATTACAGGGCTTGGTGATTGATACCATGTCCGGATGAGCGGTGAACACTTTTTCAACTTCAGTTTCAATTTATTAAAAAAAAATTCGTTGTGACTGTAAGACAGAGTCTTTTATAGCACATCAGCGATTATACATTGCAAAATAATTAACAATTAAGCCTATATTCTTATAAGACAAATACTAACAATAATTATAAATTTAACGAATAGAAAGTTTTGTTGGTAAAAGAAAGGAAGGTGGAAATACAAGGAAGAGTATGAAGTTTTATCACAATCACATTAAGCTCACTGAACTGAAGTAGTCATGAATCATTTTTTTGTAGTTGTTTCTACACAACACACCCTTAAGAGAATTTGGGATAGAATTCCAGAGCCTTACGGCATGTATAAAGAATAGCCAGGAAGAGCACAAATAGAAATATCTGGGAATGATCAGTTTGCGGTGTCTACCAGACTTGAAAAATTTAAGTTTATCAAAAAGATACTTTGGTGTTTGAAATTCAATGAGTTTGTACATGTATATACAATTTCGCGCTGCTATATTCTCAAAAATACTGCATCCGAGAACTTTGCGCTTCCATGGAAATATATGATCATATTTTTGTAGGCCGTAAACATAACGTGTGATGTTGTTAAAAGTAACATCAAATTTAATGGGACGAAGCAGAGTCAAGTTTACTGTAAACGAGCTCTGAGTACGTTATGTGTGGAAGGATCAGCTGTATAGCTAGTTTTTTCCTAGTCTCTAGGGGAGTAAACAAAGCAGACATTCTCAATCTACGTAAAACAGAAAAAACATTACTTACAACTTTATTTACATGGTCGACACATTTTAGTTTTGAGTTAATTACAAAGCCCAGATTTTTTATTTTGCTAGTAAGCGAAAGCACGTTTTCACCAACGAACAGTCTTGGAATATCTTCAGTATGCACAACACTATTGCTTATAGGCAGAACATATGACTTTTTGGCATTCAAGCACAGGCCGTTTTCACAAGCCCATTTCGCGATAGCAGAAAAGTCGCTATTTATTTTGTAACACAAATCATCAACAAGACCAACACGACTAGATAAATACAATTGAATGTCATCAGCATAAGCGTGTGCATTAACATACTGACACCTAGCGAACACATCATTGATAAAAAGAGTAAACAGAAGAGGACCAAGGACAGAGCCTTGCGGTACACCGGAAGAGACAATACATGATCTAGATGCAGAGCCTTTGCATACAACTTACTGAGTCCTTTCTGCAAGGTAGCTGGCCATAAGGTTAATTGATGTAACTGAAAAACCAAAAAAACATTTGAGCTTTTCACAAAGAAGTCTATGACTAACTAAGTCAAATGCCTTGGAAAAATCAAGGAGCCAAAGAAGAGTTAGGTCACCTTTACAAAATTAATTCTTATGTCGTCCAGTATTTTCAACATAGCTGTAGAACAACTGTGCTTAGGACGAAAACCAGATTGCAGTGGATTGAGCAATTGGCCTGTAATTAGAAGGTGTTGTGGCTGCATTTTTTTGGCGACAGGAAAAAGCACAGCCTTTTTCCATTCCACGAAGTATTAAAGCAATGATTGATTATGTGTGTCAGGGTTCCTAGCACGAAAGGCAGTACAATTTTCACAAACTTCAAGGATACCCCGTCCTCCCCAATGGTATCGGATTCAAGAACATCTTTTTCACTTACTGCGCTAAATTGAAATCCTGTCTCCGGTGAAAATGTGTGTTCTAGGTACTCAGCTCTGTCATGAACAATACCCGGACTACTAAAATAATCGTTAAGAGTATTAGGATTAATCTGACACTCAATCGTCTGCTTACCATGGATGTTGATATTCTTTAAGTAGCGCTATAAATCTTTAGATGGTAGTACCGGATTTAACTTTCGGTGAGAGTATATTTACTTTGCTTGCCTAGTGATGTAAGTGGCCTGGATGCGAGCGATTTTATACTGCGAAAAAAGCTATTTCAGTGTTGGTCTTTTTCCACTTCGTGTACAGCTTATTGCATAGTTTAATAGCAGAACTGATTTTGTAATTGTACCAAGGACAAGGGTTTTTTATAATTCGGATTTCACGTAACGGTACGTGGACATCAAATAGATTGCAGAGGGTGTTATTTAAAAAATCAATGTTCTCACAAACGGGAGCAAGAAACCAACATGAGGCCCAATCGACATATGAAAGATCAACAAACAACTCATTTACATTTAGAGAATTAAAATCACGATAAACAGAAGTCACGGTGTCAGCTGTACAATTAAACGTAACATCTAGTGTGCAAAAAATAAGATCATGATCGGAGATGAAGCTAATTTGTTGAAATTTTAAAATGTGGTCAGGGCTTGACGTTATAATGATGTCCAGCAGGCTCGGAGTTGAGTTATGTGAATATCTTGTTGGTACAATATTGTTAACAACGGTAAGACCAGCGCCCGCGACATGATCAAGTAGTTTCATGGTGTAGGCACCATTACACTAAAGATTTACGTTAAAGTCCCCACAAATTACAAAACGCTCAAAATCAATTAAAAACTGGGATAACTCCTCAAAATATGAATCTAACAAATTACGACTATTGGGGGTTGTACACGCAAGATACCAAAACTTTTTTCGCGTTGTCCGATATTTCGGCAATGATAAACTGCGTGTAGTAGGACTTGCAGTAGATAGCATCTCCTCCCCCCCTCTTTCCTTTTCTGTCGACACGTGTCAGACTATAGTTAGGGATGCTGTAACAAACGTCAGGAATATCACTAGGGAACCAGGTTTCCGTGACACAAATAAGATCAACATTAGAATCACACTAACTTTCTTGCCGCCTAAGCTCAGATGCACGCGTCATCACCTCCCGCAATCTCCTAGGCACCAGGCAAATCAATGTCAGAGGGCGTCAGTGTCTCTTTTTAGACTTACAAAATACAGCAACCGATTTTAGCAATTGATTGCGGTCAGGTGCAGAGAAAAACTTTATAACAATGGGAGGGGAAGTGTTGGGCTTGTTTTGTTTATTATTATTCCCACTGCTTCGCAATCGGAACGCATCGCGCAATGGTGGTGCTTTGATATCAGTCACGCTGCAGATCTTCGAAAATAGCTCAGGTAAACACTCACTTGCTGCATGTGGAACGCCAGTAATTATAAAGTCAGTGGCGACTGCGCTGGCTTCGAGTACATTAATGTGGCCCTGAGCTGCAATCAAATCATTTCGCACCAAGAGAACATCAGAGCACGCGTTCTCAACTGCACCAACTCTCTTCTCGACTGCAGTAATACGGATTTTCAAATTTGCAGTTTCATCAGCCAACTCACCAAATTTCTGCATTTTTCTAAGTTAAATCGGAGGATCGAAAACATATATTCCATCCCATGCTACAAATATCGAATAGCGCAATCGCGATATGAATCCCACTCTTTGAAAACTGCTCGTGTCGTTTTCCTACCAAAGGTCGAAAGGATCAGTCACATGTCACAGTTCAATGCTCAAAATCTTTGAGAGGCTAATAGATTTGTATATAAAGTACAGAATAGATGAAGAGCTATTCTTCGCAACACAAAATTCGTACAATAAAATAATTTCGAGGGGTAGGGCACTGTATAGGGTGTTTACAAATATAGATAACGCTTTGGAATATAAGGAGTACTTTACAGGAGTTTTCTTAGTATTGCCGGGTATTTGAAAAATGTCTCTCAACGGGCGGCCATGGATGCAATGAAGTACGTCTAGCCTTAACTAGATAGGATGGCTGCATGCTAAATCAGGAAGATTACATTGCAACGGGCGCTGTACGAGGCCACAAAATCGGTGGAGATTTGTTTTGGAAAACGGTTATCAATCAACTGCTCGGGCATTTCGACGAGGGACCCCTTCATACTTATGGCGTTCGCAGATAACATTGCAGTGGTCATAAGTGGAAAAGGCCTTCCTTTGAGTTCGGTGGCTGCTTTGAACTACCGGCAGTTATAGCAAAATAGGTGAAGTAGGAGCGTTGTAAAACTTAATAGATTCATATATATTTTACCCACAGTTTTCCTATAACTAAACCGTTAATATAATTGCCTTTCAACGTATAATCGCAAACTTAGCTCTCCTCAAGCGTTTACACCATAATCAAGGATATTCAACTCTACCTCAAAATAAAATTTAAGAGTGGCTGTACTCTGATGGCACGTATTCAGCTATTAGCTTTTAGTGAGGTAGAAAGGACACTAAAAGAGAATAATTTAGTTGCTAAGAGTAATGTAAAGCTTTTCAACATTTGTTCGGTAAGGAAAACAGTGGTGGATTATGATTGAAAAGGATGTTGAATTTGAGTTGAATTTTAATTATTTGCCTGTACGCACTTTTAGCCGTCAATTCGATGAAAAACTGGCGTTGGTTCAAAAACTTTGCAAAGAGGGGAGGCTTGCAAATAAATCTAACCTCGAAAGTTCAATGGGAGTAGGGTAATGTGCTCTGAATAATCTTTAAGGTTTGTAATGCACATTTAATTTTACAAAGGCTCAAATACACAGAAATTCATTATCTCACATCCATCGATTGTTGACCAGCAGAGATCTCCAAAGATTATTTGCAGCTGGCTGGCTTTTTTCTGCTAACTCGGTGCTTGAAGTGGTGTCATGTTCCCACTCTCTTAGAATATGACCAAAGTTACCTTCATTCCCGTAGGTGGGGAAGAGCTCTAGTATCTAACCCAAGTACCGCATATCGATCTGCACATCCTCTTTCTAGTTAAAAACGTTGGAGCCCCGGATACATCTATACATATGGAGTTGCATTCTTAAAAGTGGGTATTGGCGCAGGTTATAGTCTATTGTTAATACAGGTCCACTAAAATAAATCTACACATAGTTCCCAAACTGTTTTGATATCGAATAGGTTTTCAATAATGTCCTGCGAGCTCCTATCGAGAAAGTTTCAATGGGATTGGGAGTATGAATTGTATCTGGTACTATTTATCTAGAGACTCTTGGG
The DNA here is from genome assembly GCF_040869045.1 of Eurosta solidaginis. Classification (NCBI taxonomy): domain Eukaryota; kingdom Metazoa; phylum Arthropoda; class Insecta; order Diptera; family Tephritidae; genus Eurosta; species Eurosta solidaginis. Next base: position 18,109,059 of record NC_090320.1, read on the forward strand.
CGGAAGGACAGTGAATGCGGTGAAATGAGGGAACGAGTGGATCAGTGGCTCACAGATGGGTGAGAAGTGGAACCTCGCAGGGATGTCAGTATAGGCCACCACTGACAAGCCTTCCTCTTAGTAGTGGTTGTCATCGAACTACTCCAAGATCTTGAATGCAGGGCCTGCCACGTGGCATGTGCTGACACTTTGCTGCTCGGAAGGGGGGGGGGGGGGGATTCCGCTCACCTTATGCAAGCATTAAGTACAATTTACCATGTTTTGCTGTAATTTTTTAGTTGATTTAAGCTATCAGGGAATATTAATGTTGAGTAAAAAACAAGGAAAGCTGCAACCGCCTTGTGATTGTGTGATCAAACCGATCCTGCGCTATAGAGTGTAGGTCTGGCGGAATGCACAATGTAAAAAAGCTTACAATGTAAAAAAGCTGGAAAACTTGCAACCAGGAGAGCAATTCGTGCTAAAACAGCTCCGCACTTGGGATGCCGAACTGGGCTTACTTGCTTGTGAATGGATCCAAGCAGAATGGTGAAATTGAGAGGGAGCATCCTGTCAATAACTCAGAGTCAATAGGAAGCGGCTATCAAGGATATATTGATCGAGACAGTATATGGTACCTTATATGTTAGTGAATTTAATACCCACTCACACAGTCAAGCGGCTATTAGAGCACGGGCATGAAATCAAGCGCACATAGATTGCAAGGCAGATATATATAAATATATTGCTTGGCGTACAGAAAGGAGATATACGACTCTTCGTCCAACCTGTAAATTCTCTAAAATAGCGACACATTAAAGGAATTTGTTTACATTTGCATACCAGACTATATTTCAATAAGAATACTCAAAATTGTGACTTGTAGTGTAAATAAACATAAGAATCCCTTTCCCCGCGGAAACGTCAACACGACCTAACTTATGCCAAGAAGAACATAAATATATTTTGGCCAACAATTAAGTTAGTCTGTTAAAATAATACAACAAGAATCTGCCAAATGGCGAATTTGCACTGATTTCTGGAATTGTTAATGAATTTCAATCGAAATTAGTAAATATCAGGGACCGTAAATAATAATAATTTAGGCCCGGGTTTTCAGTACAAGTTCAACTCAGTTTGTTAGTTAGACTACACTTAAACTTGTTTTGCAGTTTTTCAGTCTACTTTTACTGAAGTTTAAGTTAAGCTTAAGCGACCGATCTGACAAGGTTAAACTCTAGTTAATCTATAGGTGATTTGCGTTCGTTCGAAATGGCGTCGAATATACCCAAAAAACATTTGGGCTTCAGCACCATTAAGCTCGTATTGATAACTAGGAGTGGTTACCAAACAGTGGCTCAACTTGAGAATCATAGAGTACTCAGCAAAAGAGTGAATTTTTTATAAAGCGAAAAATGCTATTACTTAAGTTCAAAAAATGTAATTTCCAACTTGGGATTCTTTAACTAGGCTCAAATGTAAGATTCCATACTACAGTATTTTCACGAAAATAAAATGAAATATGCATAATTTATTTTTGATGAATTACGCTTCATTACTGTTATCAACCAGGTATTTATTTCTCACAATAAACAGCTGCTGGTTTTGGTGTTACCACCTTGGAGATTTTTTTCAACTTCGCCTCAACTCGATGTCCAATGTAGGATATCAACTGGAGAAACGAGTTGAATATTCATTTGAGAACTGTACATTTCTCAAAATCTCCTAAAGTTTGTATAATAATTTGAAAATGCTAATTACGTTGGAGATCATTCGAGTGATTGGAGAATGAAGTTGGATATCAACTTGAGAACTATCTGGTTTAAGAATAACTAGATAATGCTGTTGGATATCACCTCCGGAACTAGATATATATGTATGTCGCCGGATAAATTTTTTTTAAATGTTTGTTGGGTGAACAAAATCTAGTTGTTGTCGTATCTACAAATTATCTAGGTAATAAAAAGCCAATGTTGCCGTACAAAAAAGACTACCCCAAAGGCGGCCTTAAACTGTGACTGAAAAACTGCTCAGTAGTTTAGCTGGAATTAAAATGTGACTAGAGTTTAAGTAAGCTTAGTTTAAACTTAGCTTAACCAACTACAGAAAAACAGGACCTTAAACTAGAATAAATATGCTGATCATTGATGTTATTACATTATGCATTTTAGTTGTTGCTGCAGGGAATGCCCTTTATTGCCTAGGTTGAACTGACCGGTTAATAAAGACCTCACATAGACTTAAATTGCCCATAGTGTTCCTTTATTGCCTAATGTATCAAGAAATAGTTTAAAATGAATTCGAAATCCTCTCACGGGTGAAAAGGCTTTAGAGAGGTTTTCTGATCTCGAGTTTATTTTAAAAACCAGTTCATAAAGAACATGCTAATAACAATGCATAGCTTTCGCACATATAAATATATGCAGCAGAAGGCAATTAGGAAAATGTCGAACAACAACAAGATGTTCTTTTGATGGAGTCCGTTTTTCAACAGATCGATCCGCACAACAGAGTGGGGGGTTTCAATCCCACATCATCAGCTAGCTTTTGGTTTGCTGAACTTTGAACTGGAGTATACCTGCACTTATACTGATGTTAAGACATATGCCTCTATAAACTCCACTTGTAAGAAAACTTATAACTATCACGATCCCTGGTACATGCATAGGCTAGTATATACTCTGCCGATTCAGAATTGCAAGTTAATGCATTTATGTTGCTAAGACTAACCTATTGTTGCCATATATTCAATGCAAGTAAATATGTAAATTTAGCCCATTACAGTAACTCAACGCAGAAATGATACAAACAGTTTGAGAAATTTTTCTCTTAAGCATTAGACTTTCAAATATTAGAGTTAGCTAATATTCCTGTACCTGCAGTTTCGTCACAGCGCCTAAATGGTATGAGTTAATCGGAGTGACGGCTTGGAAGAAATAGTTGTGACGGACTGGCTTAATGTGATGACATCTGTTTCTCTGCAATCACAGACACAAACACTGCTCTCGCCTCAGGCACAGTTGGCTGCCGTATAGGAGCCAATGAGTCTGTGATTTGTGCTGCGACTAGGTTGGTTGGTTGGTTGGAGTGGCAAGTCCCAATTGACTTCAATAAGCGGTCATGTGCCGTTTTGATACCACAAACTCATGAGTTTAACCAATGAAAGGGTGTTGTAAGAATACTAATGAACAATTTCACGCGCCTCAGGGAAAAACCGTCCCCCTACGTCCATCCCGTGGAGTTTTTGAATTTAAGAAGCTCTCCCGCCCTAACATCCTTGAGTTCTGGGAGGCTTTCGAAAAAGGGCTTGCCAAGAAACTTTATTCTGCTTCGACAGTGTGCTGGGCATTCGCACAGCAGATGCTCAAACGTTTCCTCCGCCTCCGGAATCTTGTAGCTGCGACAGGAGGTATTGTGTTCCAGTGCCATCCGTGCCGCATGTACCCCAATTGTCTAATGCCCCGTGAGCACCGCAACTACTCTGGATATATCCCTTCTGTTCATCCTAAGGACAGCTACCGATCGTTTTTTGTTATATAGTGGCCACATGCTCTTGGAAACTCTACAGGTCCGCAACCGATTCCACCTATTGTTGGCCTCACCCAACCAGTACTGGGAGATGCGACCCTTGATGAGTCCCAGGGGTGCAAGGACTCCTTCGCTACTGAGACATCAAGAGGCGCCCCACGCCGTGCCAGCTCATCCGTCATCTCGTTACCCTGTATGTTTCGATGCCCCGGCACCCATATAAGGGTAACGATCTGCCGGCTCGCCATAATCATGGTGCTCTCCCTACACTGCCCAACCAGGTCTGATGATATCGTCTCTGACCCGAGTGCCCCAAGAGCCGCCTGGCTATCGGAGAAAATGGCTACCCTGTTACCGTTACCTTTGATATCCATTAACGTCTTGCACGCCTTTCGGATAGCGAAAATCTCAGCTTGAAACACACTTGTCGAGTCGGGAAGCCGCATACATAAGGACGTGGGCGGGACAGTGCTGCGACTACGTATGAATATATGTCGCAATAACCTGCTGGTTGTTGTAGCGATAAAGACACTTCCGGACGGTTTAGGGGAGTGTTATCGATGTTGATGGTTCTTTGCAGGATATAGATCCGGTATGTTCCGGTAAAAAACACCTTAAAGTACTCGGCCGACAATCTCGGAAACGATTTATTTTGACCACGTTGAATCTTCTAGGCAATCATCAACCTTTCACAATATTTTCTTTATAACGCCGAGAGGGATCAAGTGGTGGAAGATCGCCACTTATTTTTCTCAACTCAGTGGATATCTTCCCTTTATCAAGCTCATATGTCGATATGAATATCTACTTTCTGACATGACATTAACCGGCGTAGCTTTGAGGGCTTTATTCGCCGCATTATTTTCATGTTATCTGGCATCACGGCAAAAGCCATTTATCTTCTGGAGAACTCTTATTTCAATTACTTCTAAAGCATTCTCATCACTTTTTCACACCGTACTTTATTCTAAGCCATACATCATGTTAAGTATTTTAAAAGGCTTTGGCAGCGTGACTGTTTTCCGTCGAATTTCATTGATATTTCCTAAGGGGGATTGTCAGTGAGCGAGTTGTATGGTAGAGGGTTGAACCTAAGAGAATGCTTCTACAAACCATGCATACGTTGAATATGTCGGGGTTGATTCTGGGTAAGTAAGATTTTAACTGGTTGCATCGTTTAGATCGAAGTTGGGTCAGACTAACGCGCGACTACCTGAGAGGTATGTTTCGCTATTAGGTACTTAGCTCTGGGAACATATGTGAACGAGGCTGGAGAAGCTGCTTAGGGCAAGGTCTTTACATTAAAGTTCTTGAATGATGAACACATCCATAGATCTTACGGATCACGTTTTGATCGACAGCAGACACAGCTCCAGTGGCTTGCCTGTACGCACTTCTGAAGGTCAAGAGAACGACTCGAGTCGTTGCTTCGTGCAGCCGAGATACGCACAGGTCTCTTTGCAGAGAAAAATTGTGCAAAGTGACGGAAGATGAGTTTAACGTTAAAGATAATGCATTACAGACCCTGTTAAACCTGTTTGTTTTTCAAGGACTAGAAGAGGTACTTCCTGAAAAGCAATATAAACCAATCTTTCACGCGCTATCAAAAGTTGAAGTTTACAATGAGTTGGTGCGCACCGATTATATGTATGTTTGTATTGTCTACGATTTTGCGTATCGGCAAAACCTCGTCGGTAATAGATTTAGCAGTTTGTAGCGCAATACGTTGGATAAACCCGTCTATGTGTTATAGGCAGAGTGCACTCAAATTACAATCGGGAGGCAGAAGGTGTGACATAAGGTCAATGGCTATACCGTCAATTGTCCGTATGACCTCTTCAAATGGGAATCGAATTATTTTAATTTCGAAAATTTCGACTTTTCCTCGTTCTGGTTTCATTAAAGAACAAAATCGGATTAGGTGCTTGGCCGGTGAGTATTCCTTTGAAATAAGAAACATTTCTTGAACTAAGCGTCTTACTAATCCAGCAGACGTTTTTCGTTTTTGTGCTAATCATAAAATGGTTCCCTTCCCGACATGGGCATAATTTCCTAAATGGCCGCAAAGTCAAATTAAGAAATTGACCGTATGACCATTTGAAGTATTCATAAGGCCAATTCATCTTATGGCCATATGAAGTGGTCATAACGTCAATTGATCTTTAAGACGTTGACCTTTTGGCACCTCACCGTGCAGGCATACGCTTCGAGTGACGAACTGTAAATTGTATTCATTCACACATACAAATGTGTTTATGCATCTAAGTGAGAATATCAATTCAAGTGTATCAACTGATTTAAAGGTTTATTCAAGTGATAATAAATACAACAACATGCATCCTTAAAGAAAATCCTTAAAGTTAAATAAGTTCATTGTTAAAAACATCAATATGCAACCCATCTGCATATAAACGCATATTAGTTTTAATGTACATATGTATGTTTGTATGTATGTTAATATACATAAATGCATGTTATCAAAATTAACACAAGCACACACATTTTAATGTAGCCACGTGTCGAGACAAAGCCAAATCCAAAGCCATATGCTGCATAAGTCGAGTTATGATGCCGTTTAAGCTCAGGCAAGGCCACACATGCACTTAAGTATAAAGCTTGGAAGCAATTACTTAAGTAATATACCGGCACAACAAAAGCGTTTAAATCCATTTGCTGTGAAAATTTACTAACATCCATGTAAAATGGTTGGTAACTTATCCATACAAAATATGCACATATGTATGTGTACATTAGGGTGGGCCAAAAAAAAATTTTTTTTAACCTTTGTTGCAAGCAATTAGTGTATAATATTTTATTAATCTTCTTCAAGATGTATCTCCCAATTTTTCTCATTCTTACCCTTTATAATGTCTTTATCTCTCCCTCTTTTTTTTTTGCACCCTCTACCTTCTCCCTCTTTTTTCTTAGATCCCTCATTACTCTAATTTATCATCCTTTGCTTTATTTTTCAAATTTTATTTTGTCACACACAATTCATACTCAAAATCTCATAACTTAATCAAAATATTTTAGCTGTACAATTTTTGTCTATCATCTCATATAGACAGCCATTTTGCAATGGAATGTTTAAATTTAATAAAAACTTTTTTTGTGAACTCAATGCTATGGCCAAACAAAAGTTCTGCACTAAGTACGTAAATGGCGTATGATTAACTTTTGCTGACATACAAAATTTGTCGCACCACCCAGTGGCGCACGTGGAATTGAAAAAAAAGTATTTAAATTTAAAATTCTTAGTTCTGAAATATGAAAAACCTTAGTCTTGATCGAGGGAACCAAAATCTTGATAATTTCTGATGCAGTTGGTAAGATTTATTGGTTTAATTAATTATATATCAGTATTTTTGCGATAGGGTGGACGTGGTATATATTTAGGATGCCGGCCTACCATACCGAAGGTCCTTAGTTCAGCCAATGGAAGAATTAACATTAAAACACTTTCAAGCAAGTTGTTTAAGCGGGGTCGCCTCTTCGAAGTGATCTGGCATACCTTTCGAGTGTATTCTGCATTGAAAAGGAAAAGCTTTCCATATTAAAATACTACTCCTTAAGCAGTTATCATTTGAAACCGACATAGAAAGCTTAGGTCCCCATAAATCTGTAGGAAAAAAATATCTCCGTATCACTAATTGAAAAAAAAATCGCCTAAATGTTCTAAAAGATCTGTGGTATGCAGTCCCTATCATTTTTATTATTTTTTATCCGATAATTTCTTTTTACGCTCAGAACAACAGCTCTGGTCACTGAATGATCTTATAGTGCGCCAACCTTAGTTTGCTTATTATCAGTTACTGGAATAGGAAAATTCTTGCTTTTTAGGCTTTTTCTAAGGAGTTTCGCTTAATACACAAAGTCATGAAAGGAAATCCCAAAATTGTTCTCCTATCAGAAAAACAAAGCAAAAAAGGTTACCAAATGACCTTAAAGTAAGAGGAAGGTAAAAAAAAATATAACAGAGCTCTAACCCTTAGTATCCAAATCACTAGCTCTATACATTCTTATAGGAAACTGAATGGTCGGTATTCGAGGTTAAAAATCAACCTCACATTGTACGAGACTCCCAATACGATATGTATGCAAAAACTAAAATCGCTTTGAGGCATCTCAAAATAAAAAAAATAAAAAACCGAATTTTTTACAGGCTATCTTTTTGGATCTCCTGAAGAGTATTTTCACTATGCCCACCCCAATTTACATATGTACATGAAACTTTATATATGGATGAAAAAGTTAGCATATATGCTTAAATATTAATGCTTACATTAATATGAGTTCACGGATAATCAAGTTTTGAAAATTGTATCTGATTTTAGATTTGATATATGTAGCAGTCTAACTAAAAGTCTGAGATTGATTTAATAACATTATTCAAAATTGTTCTTACTTGAATTGATGCCTCCAAGTGTTAAAGGTCAGACAATCTTTCTTGGCATTTATTTAGAGAAATTTCGCTTAATTAATTCTTTGACAGTATAGGGGTCACTTCACTTCCAGGATGGCCTCTTTATAAAGAAGACAGTGAAATGAGATTGATTCGTACGACAGAATATATGGATACTTTATAATTGTGAGGCTAAATTAAGGCATTGAAAGGGTTTTTGGTTAAAAACTTAACTTTAAGTTAACTGGTGATGATTATGTGGCGGTTTTCGAAATGGTATCATCGCAATATGGAAGTGAATGTTTCTTTCTTTCTTTTCAGTTTCTCTTAGAAAAACATAATAATTGAGTATTCAATTATTATAAGCCGGTGTTATACTGTTTTCACACAGAAACTTAATGATCTCATTTCACCTGCTAATGAAATCGTAAATTTTTTGCTTTCACACAGAAGTAACTGCTCGATTAGTATGAAGGATGAGACAGACAATCATGGCGGAACGATACAAGGTGGGAGCATGGTGACATACCTACAAACAAAAAAAATTCCATGTACTTGTAAATTCGATGGACAAATGTCAAAATCGTACTGCGCCGGTAGTTGATGTATCAAATCAAACAAAAAAGATTATAATCAGCTGTTCGATGCGGCCACCTTGTATCGTTCCGCCATGCAGACAATGACATTTGCTTTGAAAACTAAGAAGCAGAAACGGAAGCGGAACGCTGCCAACAGAGTTGCATTGTGCTTTTGACTTCATTAGGCATTCGATTAGCTACTAATGAAATAATAATAGGTTCGAATTTTGTAGGGAAGATTGAGCTCAATAAGCGCCTTAATGTAGAAAACTGCCTTTATTATTCAATAAGCCGTCTGTGTGAAAACAGTATTAAGCTCATGAATTCTTAAATAATAAGTATAAATTGAACACACCATTGAAAAAACTAACTTTAACTTAAATTTTTACTTTTATAGATGGATGAAATGTGATGCAATTCATGGCCACTGCTTTGAAGATAAAAAAAAAACAAAATGTTTACCTCAGTCAGTCATCCTCGAAAATTTAAGAAAACGAGGCATGCCAGCACCAGTAAAGGAATCTGGTCGAGGGTAGTCCATTTAAGAAAGGTCTATTTTAGAAAGGAAGTAAAAGAGGAATGGTTACATAGTGTTGTTTATTTATTTCAGACCTGTTAAATAATGATTAATGTTTATTTATTTATCTATATTACAACCACATCGAACCTTCCGGGCCACCCAGCCCCATGTGACTTTTTCTAAGGAACTCGAGATTGGCAGTCTCGTCTCCAACACCAATTTGCCTCGCTGTGGGGAGCTTTGCATTGGAATTTCATTTTCTTTTTTAATTTTTATTTTTAATGATACGGAAGAAGAAAAACTTCGTGCTGTAACTGAGTTGCTAAATCTCGTTGCTAGGTTCTGTGGCAGTGATAATATTTGAAGTTGAAAGACACTTCTCAGGTATGGACCGTCAAGTGTCTCACCCATAATTCATTGTGTTTTTGAAATTTTATTACATTAGAAAAAGTTGAGGCGTTCGTTGTTTATATTTCGGCTAAATAGGCAGTTACTGTTGGAAATTGGAGAAATGTACCTCTCCCCTTTGAACGTTCCAGCCATACTTGCAACTCAGAGGTTAGTTCTGTAGCCCTCTTTACTGCAGAACTTCAGCTCAATTGCTGTTGTCAGCGGCGTTTAGATTATCTTGGCGCCTGAGTGGTAGTGGCAGTAACAGCTCTACCTACTTCTACGAAGGATTATAGATTTGCTACCTACTTCTGCGAAGGATTATAGATTTGCTTTTTTTACCAGCGCGTAGGTGTAACGAAACTGGAAATCGGGTCGTGTTGAAATCTACTACTCCTATTGAACGCCACAAACATGTATTTTACTCGTGAACTAGTTCTTTGGTTTATTTTTCTGCAGCTCCGTTTAAGTTGCCAGCGTTGGATCGATTATCTTGAGTGCCAGCAGCAACAGCTGTATCTATCTCTACAAGGAAATGGTAAACAGGATTTCTTTTTCCAGCGAGAAGATATATCTATATTGATCCCGCAACTTCCGATATTTGATTGTATTCACATAGATTACTGCACTCTACCCAAGTACAAGTTCCTAGGCGTAGGCAAGCAGCTTTCTTATACATGTCTTCACCTCACCTATGTATGCCAGCAATAAGCTCAGGCTGCCTACGGTGTATGTAGTTTTATCGCAGTCACCTTGAATGTGTTTCGAGCAGGTGAGCTTGCTAATTTGCCTAACTTAAGAATATCTCGTTGAGCTACGTGTGCTCTCTTACTATCATACTGAAAGGGAGAAGCTATGTATGTAGGAATGCTACCTTGAATCTACCTTGCAATGTGACAGTACACTTAAATGCAACCCCATACGTCACACATAGCCCCAACTCGACGAATGCACGAAGGACAGCCAAGAAGAGGCTGTTGTAGTTTGAACCCGACACACGCGACACTTTAATCGAATATACGTTCGATAAAGAATTTCTAAGTTTTATATTTTAAATTTAACTATAGTCATTACTAAATATATACTCTAATAAAATTAGTAAATAAACATTAAACCGGAGTTGTGTGGTTATTATTTCCTACATGTATTACGTTTATGACCACTTCAATTCAGAATACCTGCAATGAAAGTATGTAACAAGGGTTACACAAGATACAGCTGCTAACCGAGATATTATTATGAAACTATTTATGAAACTCCTTTCCCTTATCTAGTGAAGTTTTTACCAGGCAAGCTATCAGTGACCGTTGCCCGAGATCAAAGCGTATAATTATTGTACCTTTGTCACCAAAGCCGCAGATGTCCAATATTTTGAAGCAGATGAAGAGCAGGTTACCTCCAAAAACCTTTCGCCTTTCACGCAACAAAGTCCTGTTACCCCAAAATAGTGGCAAAATGAAAGAAAAAAACATACAATTTCGAAATAATCCGGAGATAGTTCCGAAATGATCCATAGATGACCCCGAAATGATACCGAAATCTTCCGAAAACAGTGCTAAAATAATACGAAGTGAATCCTGATATCATTTTCAGGTATTCTTGAATTGATAGTCAAAATATTCTCGAAATGGTACCGAAATGTTTTCGAAATTCCCAAATTTCCACGAAATGATGTCAAAATGGTCTCAGAATGAAAGACAATGACAAAAATAATTGGGAGATAGTCCCGAAAAACGTTATACCTTCAAGAGAAAAGTATTATTAGTAATAAGCTAAGCGTTTCTAATGAATTTCATAAGTTTCGTCAGATATATGACTTTTCTTAGCTTATTTATATTCAACGCTACCTCTAGGCTCTGTCACCTGTCTTAATAAATATCAAATGATTCTCTATGTTTAATGAAGACAAACTTCATTACCACTAATGCATTTAAATGTGACCAAACTGACCAACACGAAGTACATATAAATTCACTCAGTTGACCGTAAAACAAACCATTTGAGAACAAACACAACACACGGACATTTTAAATCCCTTGAATTGAGACATTATAATTGCAATAGGCCGGTTAAGGGATGGCTGATATTTATGTTAGGAAACTCTTGTCGACTGATAGAAATATGAAAATAAATAAACAAATTACAGCTGGTACAGGAATAACATAAGGGGTGTCTCATTTACTAGCATTTCAATATATGCAAGAGCACGAGAAGGTTGCTTTACGTCTTGGGTATTGATAGGAATTCTGAGTTATTGACTAATAAGCTTTTACGTACGGCTCAGTTAGCATGGAGAAAATAAAACATTAAATTTGATTGAATGTATATGTGCGTCGACCTGACCAAAATACAAAATATTTTGGTTTGAAGAGACTCCCGACCATACTCGAGATGATCCTGAAAACATTTATAAATAGATCTGAAAATATACTGAAAAAAAACGATACGATCCAAATAAAGTCCCGGAACTATTCAGAATCAATCAAAGCAATACCTAATTATCCCGAAAAAATATTCCTTTAAGGATAACCAAAATAGTCTTCAAATTATTTAAGACTGGTCCAGAAAACTAATCTTGTATTACACCCAAAATTATCACCGCTATCATAATGGTATAATACGAATGTACTCTCGTAACGCTCCATTAAATAATTCTGAAACCATCCTGGAAATAGTGCGAAATTGTCTCGAATTAGATACGAAAATATCGAAACGGCTTGAAAATAGTCCGAAAACAGTCTCAAAATAACGGTTCAGAAATATAACCGAATTGATTCGGAAAACAGTTTTGAAATTATCACGAATACCTAGATAGTCCCGAAACAGTTCCTAAATATTTCCGAAATAGTTCAGAAAGTTATCAGGAAATAGTTGCAAAATTATACCGCAATCATAAAAGGCATCGTCAGAAACTGGAATGATCCTTAGATTATTAGAAAGAAAAGTTTAACGAAAGCAAAACGATAATCAAAATGATAACAGCCGACTCTTACGTTATCTCGGCATTCTCTATCACTAACAGCTGCTGTGAAAGCGAAAACCAACTGTCAGAAACAAAGGACGAAAAGAAATTTGGCAATTGAATTCGTGCAGTTCACGAATAATGTAAAGCTAGAAGATAAACGAAAACGTAAGCCTCAGAGTACCGAGTACCATTAACAGACGATATCGCTTACGCAGGTATTGTTCGTTAAGCGTTTCGTTCGCCAAACAGAATGAGGCTGTAAGCCTTAACTATAACAATGAGTAATGATCCAAATGCTTTGTTGGCTAAGAGATGGTATGAGAACGGGAAAAGCTGCTTACCACTGCCATCCGTATATTTGGAAGCACGGAGAATAGAGGCATCGAATTTGAAAGGGGATAACGTAAGAAATACTATTTCCCTTGGAGCTCCCAATCAGCGTCAGGTATTGCAAAACGGAATGAATTTAGTTTGACTTGTAGTCGACGACAAAAACGCTTAGCAGGCTAAGTGCCAATTATGTTATAATGATCACATTTCGGCAGACGCGAGGGTTAATAAGCGATCGAAGACCTTTGACATTAAAGTCGCCAAGCATGATTTTAATATCAAGACGGAGCAGTTATCTTTTATATTTTATCTTAAAAACAAGCTTAAGTTAGGGCTCGTAAGTAACAGCAAATGGACGAAGTGTGAGCTGCAGGACCGACCAATTCAACCTAACCTTACCTTAACAGTGGAAACAGTACTCACAAAGGAGCAGGCTTAAACTGTTAAAGTTTCACTTCGACCATAAGGCTTTCGATGACACAAAAGAAGAAACATCTACAGTGAGATGGAGGTGGCCAGATTAACATTATTTTAAATATATGGTGTACGTTAATGACTTGGGACAATAATACACGAGATGATAGTTCCATTCAAACTCGGTCCTTTTTTTTTGTGTTATTTTATTTAATTTCTCAATAGTTGCTCTCCGGTCATCCTTTAGTATATGTACATTTCCCTGATTTTCCAAAGCGGCATTCATTCCGGCAATCACTTCGAACATGTGTATTGAAAAATTAATTTATTGCAGAAAGCAACAACAACCATTCCAATGTTTGTAGGAGAGGTGAAACGAAATATACACACATAAAGGTGCATAAGTAAATCAGTGAGTTTGGTGGTGCAGACAAAGAACAGAGATGAAGGCTCTTCGTACTTCGAGTGTAATCGAGAATAAGTGGAGCAACGAGCATTAAAGGTAAACTAATAAGTATGTATCTCTGTGTGTGCATGCCATCTATGTATATATAAAAATCAAATTCCGTGTGTGTTCCCTATGGAAACGTATTTCCCATACTTCAATCATCACCAAATTTTGACTATAGGTTCCTTCGCTCAAGACGAAGGTTTTTCATATTTCAGAACTAAGAAATTTAAATAAATTTTTTTTTTTTGAATTTCACGTGGCGCCACGGGGTGGTGCGACAAATTTTGTATGTCAGCAAAAGTTACTCATACGCCATGTACGTACTTAAGTGCAGAAACTTTTGTTTGGTCATTGAATTCACAAAAAGTTTAAGCGATTGCATTGAGTGGTTTAAAAGTTTGTATCAAATCTAAGCATTCCATTTTAAAAATAGCTGTTTATATGATATTTTGAGTATGAATTGTATGTGACAAAGTAAAATTTGAAAAATTAAGCAAAGAATGTTAAATTAGAGGAATGAGGGATCTAAGAAAAAAGAGGGAGAGAGGTAGTGGGTGCAAAAAAAGAAGAGGGAGAGATAAAGGAATTATAAAGGGTAAGAATGAGAAAAATTGGGGGATACATTTTGCAGAATATCAATCAAATCTTATATACTGATTGCTTGACTTTGGGTTACGGGAAGGAAAGCGTCAAAATGCGCATTGTTATTTGGGTTAGTATCTGCCCAACCCGAACAACTGCGGGTAGCCTGCTAGTTTCTTATAAATACCTTTATGTAGGGTGGATGTACCAGTAACCGTACACTTAACATTTTTTTTGCTTTTGAACTCTTCTTGGTTACATTTTCTAAAAAAAATTGAATTTTTAAATGACTTTTACTTAATTCTAAATCTAATAAAATCAGCCACTTCGATAGAAAACTCTCTATTTTTTTTGTAAAAATTATTGTTTTGATACAAGTCAGAATTTGGCAGTAACAGTTTTTTCAGTAAAATTCCAGTTACCGGACGCTTATGATCTGAAATAAAAATAATTGTTTTGTAACGTTTTACATTTTATAACGTTCTTTTTATTTTTATTTAATATTTAAACCAAATAAATAAATAAATACAACAGCAAAAAATTTACTTTTGCACATTCTTCGTTAATTTCATTGACCTTGCATAGGTACTTATTATTTAAACAAAGAAAAACAAACGAAAAAATTCTTTCATTTTCAGTTAAAATATACTTAAATAAAAAGAAACACACAAAACTCCAATAAGTAAAAAATTAAAATATAAATATTTCATTAATTTCAATACATTTTAGCTGAAAACATAACTACGTAATAATTAAATATTATACAAATGCAACAGTCAGAAACTGCTTCGCAACTTCGCTCATTTTATTCTCGGGAAAACAAGAGTCTCAGCGTTAGCTCCCTTTAGTATCATCGATTAAGCTGGATTCTGCTTGTTATCTCACTTTAGCTTATTAACACTTGTGTCTTGTTTCTCAAGCCGTTATTGTCTTCCTCTTCCTGTATTACAGCTTTTGAGGTACATGGCTTTCCAGTACTTATATTTCCCTCTTCGATCCGCTTTGCAGACTTTGAGGTTTGGTTCCTGTCATTCTGGCTAATTCGCATCCTGCTTCTTGGACTAGTGCGTTCACCCTCCACCTTCTGCCTCTTCAGCCGATCGCTGCCCCTTGCTTCTAGGGGCTTCTTCCCTTCGATGCGGTTGCAAAATTGAGGGTTGTTCGCAGCAAAGTTTTCGTCTGTGAATTGTCTTCGACATACTTCCACTGTCTCACGGGCCATTGCCAAACGATCGCTCTCATCATTGGTTGGGTGAACCACTGGGCCCAAGCGCTGCATAATTCTTTATACAGCCCGATATTTGCATAGGGGTCTGTTAAGCTCCCTATCTCATTGTTCCCGTTCTAACGTAAATTCTTTGTCAGGGCTAGTATGCCGCTGCTTTATCGAGTGCACTGACTGCACACTATCATCACTATCCGCGTCCAAGTCATCGCTGATAGCGATTTCCTCTTTCCCAGCTTGCGACGACATCGCCTTTTCCTTCGCATCCTTACTTTCTCTTAAAGTTTTTGAGTTCATCTTGGTCGTACGACCACGAGCCCACAAGGCGGGCTTAGCGGTCTAATGTTAAAAATGGGGATAAAAACCGTCCGGCACAACAGCGCCCCTTGCTGTGGTAAGGCCATCATTACTTCCCGAGGCGGATAAAGATAGAAGCAACTTTACAGCCCCGCGCTTGAACCCACGCCTTTCCTGCTTGGTCGATCATGTGCACCTCTCGCCTTCGCTGAATCTCGCCCAGTCTAATTGGGATTATCACACATACTATAGTTAATTTTAATATAAGCAAATATTATTAAAAAAAAAAGGGCTAAAGAAACATGTCCGGATACTAGAATTGTGCCGTTGTTAACTATTTCTAGTAACCGGACACTTTGTCCGGATTTTGGAAAACACTATTATTTTTATCCCAGTATCCGGACAGGTGCATTTCCAAAAATATATACATATTTTCACTAATTTTAAACTGTTATGACGTATTTTTATTAGAGCTTACCAACATGTTCGAGAAGAGATTTCTCGCGAGTCTCGTCTTCTCGCGAGATTCTCGAATTACTCGTAAGTAGAGCTTACAACTTCTCGAACATGTTCGAGAAGAGATCTCTCCCGAGTCTTGCCTTCTCGCGATATTCTCGAATCGCAAGGCTCGCGATATTCTCGAATTACTCGTAAGGCTCGTGGGACTCTCGAATTTCGAATTACTCGTAAAATTCGCGAGCTCCTCGACATTCAACTTGATCGATTCATTGCTGTTTTATATAGAGCTTGCGATTTCTTCTGTAGCACAAGCCCAAATTTCCGCAAAATCACAACTAAAAAACCCCGAAATGTATAGAATATTGCCAATAAAGCGACTGAAGTGAAAGTCGAGAAACACGCGAGTATTACGAGTATTTCGAGATTGGAGAATCTCGCGAGAAGCCGTGTTCTCGATGTCTCGTTAAAAAAAAATATTGTGAACAAAATTATATGTACATACTAGCAGACCCGGCAGACGTTGCTTTGCTCTAAATTTGGCCTATCTGCATACATTTTAATAAGCTTTTTCCGTCTAACTCTGCCCTACCCCTCTGCACTTTTTCCTAATCTTTTCATTCAGTCCTCCCTCCGTCTTTTTCGCTTCATCTCCATCTTCGTCTCATTCTATCTCTTTCTCAGTCTCCTTCTCTCTTTTCTCTTCTCTCAAGTTTTTCTCCTTCTTCTTCATCTCGTATTGCCAGTCCCTGAGGGTGGTATGTATTTTCTTCCAGTCCCATTCCGAGTCTCAGTCTCAGTCCCAGTCCTAGTCCTAATCCCAGTCCCAGTCCGTCTCTGGTATACTTCCCGGAAAAAAGCATCGTAAATACTAATATATATACGAATATTATTTATATACGAAATTTCAGGCAAATCGAATAGGACGTATGTAATTAGGTATGTGGGTATTATTATACTCAGTTGAGCAGAGCTCACAGAGTATATTAAGTTTGATTGGATAACGGTTGGTTGTACATATATAAAGGAATCGAGATAGATATAGACTTCCATATATCAAAATAATCAGGATCGAAAAAAAATTTGATTGAGCCATGTCCGTCCGTCCGTTAACACGATAACTTGAGTAAATTTTGAGGTATCTTGATGAAATTTGGTATGTAGGTTCCTGAGCACTCATCTCAGATCGCTATTTAAAATGAACGATATCGGACTATAACCACGCCCACTTTTTCGATATCGAAAATTTCGAAAAACCGAAAAGTGCGATAATTCATTACAAAAGACCGATAAAGCGACGAAACTTGGTAGATGAGTTGAACTTATGACGCAAAATAGAAAATTAGTAAAATTTTGGACAATGGGCGTGGCACCGGCAACTTTCAAAAGAAGGTAATTTAAAATTTTGCAAGCTGTAATTTGACAGTCGTTGAAGATATCATGATGAAATTTGGCAGGAACGTTACTCTTATTACTATATGTATGCTTAATAAAAATTAGTAAAATCGGAGAAGGGCCACGCCCACTTTTAAAAAAATTTTTTTTTAAAGTAAAATTTTAACAAAAAATTTAATATCTTTACAGTATATAAGTAAATTATGTCAAGATTCAACTCCAGTAATGATATGGTGCAACAAAATACAAAAATAAAAGAAAATTTAAAAATGGGAGTGGCTCCGCCCTTTTTCATTTAATTTGTCTAGGATACTTTTAACGCCATAAGTCGAACAAAAATTAACCAATCCTTTTGAAATTTGGTAGGGGCATAGTTTTTATGGGGTTAACTGTTTTCTGTGAAAATGGGCGAAATCGGTTGATGTCACGCCCAGTTTTTATACACAGTCGTCCGTCTGTCCTTCCGAATGGCCGTTAACACGATAACTTGAACAAAAATCGATATATCTTTACTAAATTCAGTTCAAGTACTTATCTGAACTCACTTTATCTTGGTATGAAAAATTAACGAAATCCGATTATGACCACGCCCACTTTTTCGATATCGAAAATTACGAAAAATGAAAAAAATGCCATAATTCTATACCAAATATGAAAAAAGGATGAAATATGGTAAGGTAATTGGATTGTTTTATTGATGCGAAATATAACTTTAGAAAAAACTTTATAAAATGGTTGTGACACCTACCATATTAAGTAGAAGAAAATGAAAAAGTTCTGCAGGGCGAAATAAAAAACCCTTAAAATCTTGGCAGGTATTACATATATAAATAAATTAGCGGTATCCAACAGATGATGTTCTGGGTCACCCTGGTCCACATTTTGGTCAATATCTGGAAAACGCCTTCACATATACAACTACCACCACTCCCTTTTAAAACTCTCATTAATACCTTTAATTTGATACCCATATCGTACAAACTCATTCTAGAGTCACCCCTGGTCCACCTTTATGGCGATATTTCGAAAAGGCGAACACCTATAGAATGAAGACCCACTTCCTTTTAAAAATACTCATTAACACCTTTCATTTGATACCCATATCGTACAAACAAAGTCTAGAGTCACCCCTGGTCCAGAAAGGCCCACTCCCTCTTAAAATACTCATTAACTCCTTTGGTTTGATACCCATATTGCACAAACGAATTCTAGTCACCCCTGGCCCACCTTTATGGCGATATCTCGAAACGGCGTCCACCTATGGAACTAAGGATTACTCCCTTTTAAAATACTCATTAACTCCTTTCGTTTGATACCCATATTGCACAAACGAATTCTAGAGTCACCCCTGGTCCACCTTTATGGCGATATATCGAAAAGGGGTCCACCTATAGAACTAAGCCCCACGCCCTTTTAAAATAATCATTAACACCTTTCATTTGATACCCATATCATACAAACAAATTCTAAAGTCACCCCTGGTCCACCTTTATGGCGATATCTCGAAAAGGCGAACAGCTATAAAACGAAGGCCCACTCCCTTTTAAAAATACTCATTAACACCTTTCATTTGATACCCATATCGTACAAACAAAGTCTAGAGTCACCCCTGGTCCACCTTTATTGCGATACCTCGAAAATGCGTCCACCTATAGAACTAAGGCCCACTCCCTCTTAAAATACTCATTAACTCCTTTCGTTTGATACCCATATTGCACAAACGAATTCTAGGGTCACCCCTGGTCCACCTTTATGGCGATATCTCGAAACGGCGTCCACCTATGGAACTAAGGATTACTCCCTACTAAAATGCTCATTAACACCTTTCATTTGATACACATGTCATACAAACACATTCCAGGGTTTCCCTCGGTTCATTTTCCTACATGGTTATTTTCCCTTATGTTGTCACCATAGCTCTCAACTGAGTATGTAATGTTCGGTTACACCCGAACTTAACCTTCCTTACTTGTTAATTCATGTCTTTATTTCGGCTTCGCATGCAGTTTTATCAGTTTTGCCAGGTTGGTGCGACTAAATCGAATATCACAATTAACTTTAGAGCTGTCAACAACAGCTTTCATTTGATATCCATAATACACACACATTCTAGGCGTATCCGGGTCCATGTTTTGGCCTATATCTCAATACCCTAGTCTCCCAGTTGTATGAAAATTATCTTGTACTATAGAAATCATCAACAGCTGTCATTTGATATCCATATCATATAAACACATTCCAGGGTACCCGGTTCCACGTTCTGATCTCAAGACCCTAGGCACGTAGCGAAAAAAAGGTAGACGTTGGCCGATTCTCAGACCTACCCAATATGCTCACAAAATTTCATGAGAATCGTTTCAGCCGTTTCGGAGGAGTTAAGCCTCTAATCCGTAACAGAAGAATTTTATATATTAGATAATAAATATGTTTTGAGTTAAGTGTCATTCGAAAGCAAAATAAAAAAAAAGATGTAACAAGTCAAATAACCAAGTGTATAAATACTGTCCATACAGCGATTAAGTTTATGTCGAGAACCTTGCGAGATTTAGGAGGAGTACTTCGAGACACGAGAATCTCGCTAGAAGTCGAGCTCTCGATTTCTCGGGTCTCGAAAATCTCGCTTGTGTTCGAGAAGAAATCGTAAGCTCTAATTTATATCAATTATTTATAGAATAACAGTCATTTGAAACAATTTTGTCACCAAATTATTAGTAAAAACTTACCTGATAGAATTGAAGTACAACTAGCGAAAAAATTGAAAAGTAGCACGTTTTAACACTTCACTTCATACACGTACACAAAAAGTGGAACAACAAAGCTTCTTTTGAAAATAAAGCAAAAGGCAAATTGCGAAACCTTTATAAATGAGTGGCTTCTTCCAATAAATTTTTCGAATTTTAAAATAAGTCAACGGTTTGCTTATTTCAAACGATTAAAGTGAAAAATGTCCGGCTACTGGTGGGTGTCCGGTTACTGGTACATCTACCCTATGTATGCATATATGTTTGGTCGTAGATATGCCTCAAATTTGCTTGTGTCGCTTCTCTGCTCTACGCTATGAATTTATGTACATATGTATGTGTGGAACAGCATCGTCACTTCATACCGAATTGGAAATCTTAATTTAATAAACCAAAATAACTAGCTAACACATTTGAGCAGATGTTGTCATTATATCGATATGTTAATATTTATGTAGAATGCATGAGTCCGCAATGGCATGTTAACGCATAAATCTAGATATCATTCCGGAATGTCAAACACGTAAAGCAAGAAGAGGATGCTGCTAAGTTCAACGCCATTCACTTACGCATGAAACTTGCATGTGTGGCTGTGTTTGTGTATGTTTGCCTAAGTGACCAAAATTGTTTATTTATTTACTTTTTGGTTGTTTTTGTTTTTGAATAGAAATAAAATCAGAGCAAAAATATACGTATGATGACACATAACAAATACTGTGCACAGATACACACACACACACACACAAGCAATTAGCAGAACATTCTTTTGTGACATTCTTACATCAATCTGCTTGTATCTCAATTTATCTTGAGGACACAAATTTTCCAGTGCGAATGTTTGAAATAACATGAGGGAATTTGTGAGGAGTACATTGATGTTATTGTAATACCAAAAACAACCGGCAAGGGCTAAGCAAAGCATCTATAATAAAAGGCTTGACGTGGCAAGATAAAGATTCGGTCTGTAAATTACAGAAAATTGTTTCATAATACATCATCATCCTAGCCGACTCTCATTCACGAACGTACCAAATAATAGGCTTTTAAAGGCTTCTGAGGCAGCTAAGTTATAATATGAAACTAGCAGACTTGGCAGACGTTGTTCTGCTTTAGAAGCACAGAATTGCGTTGGTCTATCTTCATAACTTTTAAGCAGTTTTTACCTCTTAATCCCCTTTAGCTCTCTCCCCTTTTCCTTATCTTTTTATTCATACTTCCCTCTGCATTTCTCTTTTTCTTCGTCTCTTTCTCCCTCTTTTTCTTTTAACTCACTTATTTTCCGCTCCATCTATACCGATATCTCTATCTTCCTCTAACTCTATCACTTTCTCCTTCCCCCTTTTCTTTTTTCTCTATAGTTCTTCTTACTCTTCTCCATCCTTTGTTCCCAGTCCTAGTCCTAGTCCCAGCCCAAGTCCAAGTCCCAAAGTCAGTCCTAGTTCTAGTCCTAGTCCCAGTCCCAGTCCCAATCGCAGTCACAGTCCCAGGCCCAGTCCCGGTCCCTGCTCCATTTCCTGAAAAAAATGCCGTAAAAAGTTATCTAGGCAAAGGGCTACCGATATGCCCAATTTCACGTAAACTGAACCAAAAACAGAATTTGTTCGAAAAGATCGGTCCTTAGGCTTCTTTCCGGAAAAAAGTATCGTAAATACTAATTTGGCCAGAGGGCTACCTATATACCAAATTTCAGACAAATCCAGTCGTGAATAGAGTTCGTTCGAATAGATTGCTTCCTGGTCCACTTGCCCGAAAAAAACTGTATAGGAACGCTAACCTGGATGGACCAAACCACACTGAACCTTCTAGGACGTCCAGCCCACATCATCTTTGTTTAATGAGGAATTTGCGGTTGCCGAAGCCTCACTTGCTAAATATGTTTATAATACATTTATTTTTGTAACAGGATTTCCATCGCATGGGTGGTGTTGACAATTGGGTTGCGGAAGCTATGAAAATATAAAGCCTTGAATTGCGCTTATCAACCCTTTAAATCCCACAGCCCGTAGTGATGCCGCCCAGTGTTTTAAAAGCTGCTTGACTACCGGAGTGATTATACTCCCTCACACATTGCGATCTGGATAGGTAGCATTCTGCAATGGCATATGCGACATGGCCGACTTCCGACTTACAAAGAGTTTCTGAGTGGTACTTAACCATATCCGACTAAACAAAGATCGGACGAGTGCATGCACGGCGATTTATATCTAAGTGTTCTTTGCCCAGTCCATAAGTAAGGGAATCCTGTCAACTATCATGGAATCAGCCTTCTTAATATCGCATATAAGGTCCAGTGAAGTGTATTGTGCGTAATATTGAAGCCCACCGTGAATCGGTTGATTGGACCTTATCAGTGCGGCTTCAGACCTGGTAAGTCTACCATCAACCATATTTTCACAATGCGCCAAATCTTGACATCACATCTTCGTGGATTTTAAAGCAGCTTTTGACAGCTCTAAAATCAGCTGCTTATATGCCGCTATGTCTGGATTGGGTTTCCCCACATAACTTATACGGATGTGCAAAATGCCGTTGAGCAACACCAGCAGCTCAGTTAGAATTGGGAGGGACCTCTCCGAGCTGTTCGAAACTAAACGAGGTTTCAGACAGGGTGACAACCTATCGTGTGATTTGTTACAGAAGACAATTAAGCTAGCTACAGAACTTGACCACTCTGGAACAATATTCTATAAAAGCGTGGAATTTCTGGCGTATGTTGATGACATCGATGTTATCGGCCTGAACATCCGCGCCGTAAATTCTGCTTGCTCTAAACTGGAAAAAAGAGGCGGTAAAGATGGGTTTGATGATGAATGAGGACAAAACCAGACAAAAGTACCTGCTGTCATCGACCAAAATGTTAGCTCATATGCACCTTGGCAACCACGCTAGTGTTGGCGGCCATAAGTTCGAAATAGTAAAATACTTCGTTTATTTGGGAAGCAGTGTTAACACTAACAACAACATCTGCTCTGAAATCACTCTTGCCAATAAATGCTACTTTGGACTAGGTAGGCAATTGAAAAGTGAAGTCCTCTCTCGGCAAACGAAAATCATCCTCTACAAGTCACTTATCGTACCCGTCCTGCTATATGCTGCAAAAGCATGGATCATGACAACATCAGATGAAGCGGCTCTGGGAGTGTTCGAGAGAAAAGATCTTCGAAAGATTTATGGACCTCTACGCAGACATCAACATATTCCAGGGAAATAAAACGTAGCGGCTATGCTGGCTGGGCCATGTTATGCGAATGAAAGATGAAGCTCCGGTTAAGAAAGTGTTTTCATCGGAACACGACTGTATAAGCAGAGGAAGACACTAGGTGGAAAACTATTTTAACTCGCTTGGCGTGACCAATTGGCGCAAGTTGGCAAAGCGAAAAAACGACGGGCGCGCCTTGTTGTACCGGTTAAGCGCCAGTTAAATAAGTACATAGGTTTCTTGTTCTCCTACTATTGTAATTCGGCCAGGTGAAGATGTGTCCTTCCTTTGCAGGGAATACTTGCCGAAGAAAAGCCAGAATCAGTTCGATATGTAGAAACAAGTAAATTAGAATCTTAAAATTTTTGACCGGCTTAAATAATTTAGAAAGAATAAAATTCGGATATGGTGTACACATCTAAATGAGAATTTATCTTCTATTCTAAGAAATTCCATTTTTAATTTCATATCCAGGGGTTCTTTAGCTTATCTCAAGTCCATATCGTATACTTCTGAATCTCTAGAGGTTTATTTCCTAAAGACAGCAAAGCTTTAACCCTCCCGAATTACAATTCTACTGTGGCAGTAGTACAATTATAATACTCGCGTTCTTCAATTTTAGCGTTTTAAATCAAAGTGATTTCTTTTCCTCAGCTTGTGCTGCTTTTTTCTCTCGGTTACCTCGTTCGCCCATTTCCCATAAGGTCTAGACTTTTCACGAACTGCCGTTTATTTATTTCTTTTTATGTATCTGGTATTCACTTTAGTCTTCTGGTTATATGCATGTGTGTGTGAGTAATAATACTACAAAAACGAGCGATTAATCCCTAAAGAGATTGGTCTCCGATTGATCTCCTTTGTCTACAATTATGACCAAAATTGATCCCCTTTAGTCCTATTCTGGCACATTTGGGATTAGGCAGTTTGAAATCTATGTAGCCCATTTTAAGAAATATTAAAAGAGACAGCAACGAAATGAGTAAAATAAAAAAGATTGCAGGTGATTGAATCGAAATATTTAAGAATAAAAAGAAAAAAAAAAAACTTAAGCATTTCCTTTATATAAATGGACAAAAAACAGCGAAAATGTATCCTTTTAGAAAGACATATTCTTGCTGAACTTTGATGTTAAAATTTTAACATAGAGATTGTAAAAATATTTATGAGAAATAAAAATATAAAGCTGGAGCGCAATTAATTGACTATATATTGATAAGTTCCGAGGCTTGTTGTTATATTTCATTGGAGTATGGTTTTACGTGGCGGGTCCCAAGCCCAGCGCACAACCCGCTCAGCGGGGGTGAAAATATTACTTGGCACGTTTATATAGCGAGCCGCTTGCTCCAAGACAGACGCCCGCTTGCAGCCGCACCTAGAGGTGTACAGACGCTGCCGATGAGATCTCCCCCGGCTAGCCCTTAAACCGATTATGTGAGAGTGGCCTAGCCAGGTTGTCGCCTTCTCACATTAGCTCACCGCTAAACGGGTGTTTAGCGGCTACCCAGAGGATACTTGGCCGCAAGCGACCGGCAGTAGTGAGCTGCTTGAACCGCATGCAAAAGAATCGCTCTGGCCATTCCCAGGTGAATGGCGTTCCCCACTTTCGTGGACTTCTACACACGGCCCCACCCTCCACACACGGCCCCACCCTCCTAACACTAGCAACAACATCAGCACTGAAATCCAGCGAAGAATCAATCTTGCCAATAAATGCTACTTTGGACTGGGTAGGCAATTGAAAAGTAAAGTCCTCTCTCGGCGAACGAAAATCATACTCCACAAGTCACTTATCGTACCCGTCCTGCTATATGGGGCAGAAGCATGGACCATGACAACAGCAGATGAAGCGGCTTTGGGAGTGTTCGAGAGAAAAGTTCTTCGAAAGATTTATGGACCTCTACGCGTTGGCGATGGCGAGTACCGAAGAAGATTTAATGATGAGCTGTACGAGCTATACGCAGACATCAACATAGTCCAGCGAATTAAAACGCAGCGGCTGCGCTGGCTAGGCCATGTTATGCGAATGAAAGATGATGCTCCGGCCAAGAAAGTGTTTCTATCGGAACCCGCCTATGGAAGCAGAGGTAGAGGGCGGCCCCCACTCCGTTGGAAGGACCAGGTGGAAAACAATTTAAACTCCCTTGGTGTGACCAATTGGCGCCGGTTGGCGGAGCGAAGGAGCGACTGGCGCGCCTTGTTGGACGGCCATAACCGTTTAGACGGTTAAGCGCCAATTAAGTAAGTAAGTAATATTGATAAGTTACCTCTTTTTCTACCAACTTTCCAATCCAAGTAGTGTCGTCCCTCCAAATTTGTGAAAGAAAATAAAAAGAAGCACAACGCAAATTGGAAGCGAAATTTAGGCCCAAATTTCCTTGGAGGTAAAAC
This sequence comes from Eurosta solidaginis, assembly GCF_040869045.1. Taxonomy (NCBI): domain Eukaryota; kingdom Metazoa; phylum Arthropoda; class Insecta; order Diptera; family Tephritidae; genus Eurosta; species Eurosta solidaginis. The sequence goes on from NC_090320.1 coordinate 18,134,899, forward strand.
GCGCCAAGTAATTTTTTTTAAATAGTGGCACCGCTTTACGAGGATCTTCAAAAAAGCTCGATCAGTGCGACATTCAGCGACACCTATTGCCAAGGTAAAATCCCATCTTGGTAAAATATCGCCTCTTTGAAGGACATGGTAAACTCGCCATATTCATAACGCCCAATTCGTAACCATATTTTCACTTAATCATAGATAATTTATATTGGCATGGCTTATTGGTGACTTAACCTAAAAAATGTGATAACTTCATAAAGTAGAAAATACAAAAAAATTCAAAACGAAAAATACAATCCCCAAAATGTGAATAAATTCGCCAACGCAAATATTTATATATTATGGATATGGCGGAAAACCAAAAACTAATTGGTTGGCTATGATATCGTTATGACTAAGGCGTTATTCAATGGCTTCAACAACCGATTAGATAGACTTTCATAGAATTCATTGGATCAGCTGTTTTTCGCGGAGTTTCCAGGGCCTTAAAGTAGTCATTCCGCAATTTTGTTTTCATCTCATGATCTATTCATACACGAGGGAACTTTAAAGTTGTGATCAAAGTTTGGTCTAACAATTTTATTCATTTACACACATCACACCTTCATTGCATACAATAAAAAAATATTTATTTATTCAAAATTATAACAATTTATGTACATACATGATACATGTAAAAAATTTCATCATTTCGACTGCTGAGCGGAATATCACCATATTTCAACTGGTGTTTCGAAATTCGGCGCTCAGTCGAGTTAGGGGTGATATTCCAACCAACAGTCAATTAATAATAACACCCTTCAGTTATATCCAGCGTGTTATAAAGTCTCGAACTTTTGGACTTGTTACATCTATATATAGAGCCGGAGAATTTGCAATAATACCTTGTGCCACCGCACAAAGTTGTCCATTCCGAACACCTGCTGCTCCAGAATCTCCAAAACACATATCTTCCCCACTAACTCCAGCATACAAGGTTATTTCTGCTAAATCTTCCGTTATTGGTATATTCCCATTTACATGCCTAGATTGTTGTATTTGCACGGACTTAGTTTTGAGACGATTAGAAGGAGTTCCACTTTTTACATCTAACCAGCCGCATCCACTAATTTGCATACATAAGTCCGGTACTAATTCATCATTGCAAAGTTCTATTATTTTTACTCCTGCATCATTCAGGTCAAAGGGTCTATTCAATTTGACCACCGCTATATCCATATATTCTCTTTCTGGATCATAATCATAATCATGTATATTCTCCACATTTCTTCGTTGCCCCCTTCCTGTGTTTATATTGGTTACACCAGCTCGAGCGTAGAGCCTCCGCTTAATTTTATCTTTTACGCAATGCGCAACTGTAAGAACCGATGTAGTACTTACTAAGGAACCAACACATTTATAGACGTTTTTATAAAATATTGCCACTGAATGTGGGCTTTCCGTTATATCTATATCTCCGCCACCTATAATACGAAATTGCGCAGTCGTATAGCTTAAAACGCAGCTAAGTAGGACAAGCAACAACTCGAAATTATTTCGCAGATTCATTTTAGCTTAAAACTTCTTCTACCACTTTTTAAGTATACAGTACACCGAGATTAATTTTCTGGGCGCTATTTATACCTAATTGAGTTGTGTACAAAAACTATAAGATTTCAGGAGTTTGAAATAACAAAAGACCATCTAAATTTAAGTTGAAGCTATTCAAGGTCAACATTGTTATACTCAGCGTGCTTTGTACTCAGAGTGTATTAACTTTGGTAACACAACGGGCATAAACGAATATATACAGACTTCCATATATCAAAACGCTGATGATGAAATAAAATATTTTAAAAAAATTTTAAATTAAACGGTTTTATTGAAAACAATACTTACATGAAGTAATAATAATACTAAAAGCTAGAAAATAATTAGGTATGTCCTAGGTACTAGTCATCACACTCCTCATCAATCTAGGGCGTTGATCAGACAATTAAATAAAAGCGTTTGGCCCGTGAAATTTCTAAAAATGTGAGACGTAGCATAACCTGATTAAGGTGCAGTTGGTCTTACTTATGACTATCAATAGAAATTTGACGCGTCCAACGCTTTCATTTAATTCTCTGATCAACGCCTTAGCTTGCTGAGGAGTGCTATGACTAGTACCTAGGACCTACCTAATTATTTTCTAGCTTTTAGTATTATTACTACTTCATGTAAGTATTGTTTTCAATAAAACCGTTTAACTTAAACAAGTTTTTTTAATTATTTTATTTTCAAGTTTTTAATCTTTATTTAATTGTCTATTATTTCTCATTCTATTAAGTTCATTTAGTAACTCACTATTACAAGGACTCTTTCCTGACAATTTGTTACAATCTATGTCCTCAATACAAAATCCTTCCAAAGACTTTAGGTACTCGACTCTGCGCCACGTATGCTTGTCCCTCCTCCAACTCCAAACTATTTTGATGTCACTTCTACCGGACTGTTTGTAATATTTGTTCCAAATATGAGCTAAATCGGGCATCATAGGTCGCTTTCTATTCATGTATGTATTATGTGTTCCAAATATGGACCAAATCGGCCCACAAATACGATTTTTTGCATATCTCGATCTTTGCGCCACCTAGCGGCGATTTTTTTCATAGGTCGCTTTCTATTCTTGTGTGTATGTATTATTTGTTCCAAATATGAGCCAAATCGGACTACAAAAACGATTTTTTTGAATATCTAGATCCTTGCGCCACCTAGCGGCGATTTTTTTTATTATTGCATAGTCATCGGGTTTTGAATTATATTCCAAGTTTCAAGCTTGTAGCTCATCGGGATTTCAATTACAAAATTCGTGCCAGCCAGCCAACCACCCCGCCTGTCAAGTCAAGATAAATAAAAACGGTTAAAAAAGGATTTGATTTAGCTATGTTCGTCCATCCTTCGTTGCACACGATAACTTGATTTAATATTGAGAATAAAATATTAAAATTCGGTATACGGGTTCCTTAGCGCTTATCTCCCATCGCTATTAAAAATTAGCGAAATCGTAGGATAACCACGCCGACTTTTTACATATATAACATTTTGGAAAACACACAAAACCTGATTATTTAGTAAATAATTCGTCTAGAATGCTAAAATTTGGTATGTGGACTGATATTATGTTTCGGGAGCTATAATTTGAAGAAAAATTAAAGGATCTTAATAAGGTACACATATTTTCCTTGTAGCAGGAAATATTTCTAGAAAAAGTTGATGGGATCTGTTAAAAACCATGCCCACTTTTATATAAAAATGTGTTTAAAAGAGTCGTAGACAAGAACAATAAGGTATATCTTAGCGAAAAATAGTTTTGTATCAATGATATTTCACTTGTTAAGTTTTATTGTAAGAGGAAATTAGGAGACATTTTTTAAGGTGCCACGAAATTCGAAAAAGTAATTTATGTGAAATGAGTTGTACAATTCAAACTCACGCTCAGTATATAATATTCGGTTACACCCAAACTCAGACACCCTTACTTGCTTTTGTGTATTTTAATTAGCTGAACGAGCTCTATCAAAATAACAAATCAACTGTATTTATTGATATTCTAGCGAAATGAAATTACACATTTTGCTGTACTTTTTCAAAACAAAATTTCTTTGGAATTGTTTGTTTATATATATGTGGGCGAATCCCAAATAAGGTCCATCACAAACCGGAAATGAAAAGTTTGCAGACTTTATTTCTATCACTTGGGATTATATGACAAATATTTGTATGATGTGGAAACCAGATAGTTAATTCTTTTCCCACATCCTTGACAGAGAACCATGATTTCAAAGAAAGGCTTTATCGGTTTTGCTAATTTGGATGTTTTACTAACTAAATATAACTTCCTTTCTTTATATTGTTGCGCTTTTAAACCCAGATCTATATTTTTGCTTTCAATAAAACTTTGTCTAGTCTTTTATTTAGCATTAAAAAAACTTTTGAAACTCATCGGTTTTATAAATTGCTCCTGCCCTTATCCTTATTATTTTCATTGTACTTCAAATTAAAAAAATTCTCGGATGCCAAATAGGTCTGTTTACTAAAGTTTTTCCGGAAAGTTCGGGAAAATTATTTATTGGTGTCTAAAATTGGTCAAGTCCGTTACCTCTCTTCCATTAGTTGATCCATATATTGGCCTATAACTTTTTTTTCATTTTAGCCAACGGAAAAAACTTACATGTTGTCAGAAAGAGGGTATTTTGGGCTTTCAGCAGTGTATAAACTGTTTATTGATTCTTGGAGATGTTAGAGAAATCTTACATAATATGTTCTATCTCTTTTTTTAATTTATATGTACAAAGGATTATTTGTGAAAAATCTAAAATCAGTTCTGATTTCAACAAGATATGAGTTTTAAGTTTATTGTAGGTTTTATTGGTGTATTAAACAATTTCTCGCATTTTTCTTGTGAATCTTATCTGTCTAAAAAATATAGAAATGGGTAAATGGGAACATCTTATCCAAATTTCAATGGATTTGTTATATTCGTGAGTTTTTGAACGCAAAATTATATATGGCATCTTTAAATTTTGATTTATTTCGGACTTTTGTTCGTTAGAAGCGCAGGAACCTACTCTATTGAAGGGCCTAAAAACTTATCGAAGAATAAACAGAGGGAAAGTTATATACCAGTATACGGCTGTGAGATAACCCAACAGGGCGCCGCCTCCAAATCGTCGCTGTGTTATACCACTCAGCCAATTTTCTGGTCGTTTCAACAATTACCTCCTCAAAGGTATCGAAATGAGAATTCTCAATAGAAACGTGGTCACACGGCGATCACGATAAAAAGTTCCGAATTCCAAAAACAATTAAACACAAACCTTTTCTTTGGACACGTCCGTCCGGCTTAAGTGAAAATGTATTATGTATCGTCATTTTCTCTCAGTGACGTGAGCCACAGCTGCATTTGACATTCGCGTTGCCAACTGCCCGCGCCTGTCAAATGCAACTAAAGCTGCATGCACATAGCTTATATTATTTTACACGGATGTGAAGGTTAGTTTATCCTTACATCAGCCTTCCTTAAAAAAAAGAGTGAATTTGGCCAATGGATCGATCACATTTCATTTGTGACATTCATCTTTTTATGTTATCAATTGTTTCGAACGAACGAATATGAGGGTGCACCTTCCTTTTTTGTAATTCGTTAGTTCGGACCAATTTTATGGCTAAGTAAACTTTATTTTAGTATCTAACATTACATTGTGGTCTGTGTCTTTTTTTTTTTATGTCTGTTTGCTTTATATAATACAGTTTGTTTATGAATTTTCATTTTCTTAAATTTATATTGAAAAAATAAAGTACATGTTAAAAAAATGGTTTTAAATATAGATTTTTGTTCTGCCTTATTGGCTGTATGCATGTTTCTTTCTTTCTTTTGTACATATATCAATTTACTGAAATGCATAGACATTATTCTATACATTTATTGTCGTTAACATTACATTGCATTAGTGTTTGTGGTTTTTTTTTTTTTTGTTTTAATAGTTTTTATGCCTTCTTGGCTATTTAACAATTCTTGCTATTTATGTTAGCAATAAAAATATTTTGGATTTTTCTACGTTGGTATAAAATGTTACTCTACTTTTGTAAGTCGATTTTTGTGTACTTCTTTTTCTTTTTTTGTAACTTCATCGAAAATAGTTACGTTAGGTTCGTTAATTTTCGTTATAATAAAAGGACCTTGATAAATATTTTCGTGTTTATGATGTGGTTCTTTCTGTAGAAGTACTTTATCTCCGGTTTTTACAATTAAAGGTCGTGCCGTTTTTTCGTACGGATTTTTACTTTGTAATTTATTTTTATTAATTAGGTTTTGTGCCATTTTGTGTGCTTTCTGCATCCTAAACTTAACTTCTTTGGCATAGTTTTCGACATTATAGATCGGGTCAATTTTTTCTTTACTTAATTCATTAGGCAAAGTTGCCTTTTTCCCAAAGACTAACTCGTAAGGCGAAAATTGGTTGTCGAAAACTGTTCTACTCGTAGTATTGTGTAGGAAAGTAAAGAGGTTTAAATAAACATCCCAATCAGAAAAAGTATCTTGTAAATATGCACGTAAGTATTCATTAAAAACTCTATGATTACGTTCAATCGTGCCAACAGTTTCGTGATGGTATGCAGTTGAAAAATTATGTTGAATATTTAAAAGCTTTGTTAATTCTTCGATAATTCATTTTTAAACTCAGTACCTAAATCTGATTTTATAGCATTCATTGTGCCGTATGCTAAAATGAATCCTTCAAAAATTGCTGAAGCGATTGTTTTTGCCGGTTTGTCTCGCACAGCGACTGTTACCAGGTATTTAGTCATGTCGCAAATCATGGTAAGTGTGAACTTGTTACCATATTTGGACTCAGGTAGGGGTCCTATTGTGTCAATTACTAGCATATCAAATGGTTTACAAGGAGTTGGTGTTAAAACAAGTTTTTCTTTTGTTTTAGGTTTAACCTTGTTTAAAAGACAATCATTACAACTTTTGATATATTTCGATATATTACGAGTCATGTTCTTCCAATAAAATTTTGTTCGCAGTTTTGCGTAAAGTCTTTTCATTCCGCAATGTCCACCAGAAATGGGATCATTCTGGTAAATTTTCATAAGTTTTAATTTAATATCTTCATCTGTTACTGTCTCCCCTGGATCTGTTAGTATAATTTCTAAAGATTTTAAAATTTTATTTCCAATATTTTTGAAATTTGTAATAGTATAATGTTCGAACAAAATATCGTTTTTAGGCCATTCAATTTGCTTAATCTTGTGTTTGCGGGCTTCTGATTCAAGCCTCGAAAGTAATTTCTCTAAAGTCATTATTTCGTTAACAAGCTCAAAACTAAGTAACTCGAGTTTCTTATGTTTAATATGCGCAAAAATTCTTAAATTTGTTGTTTTATTATTTTTATCGCACGTAATTGCAGATCTTATTCGTGGAACTTTTTTCAAAAAATTAAATGAAAATTTGTCGTAGACATGTAAAGTAAGTTGTTTTTCATCGTGTTTGTCTGTTTTCCTATGTAAATTTTTGTCGTTTGCCTTTTTTGTCATGGCTCTTGTCTGTACTGCCAAAATTTGTTTGTTAACTTCTTTAATCTCATCGATTGTTATGCGCGATAGTGCATCAGCACAAACGTTTGATTTACCCTTTATGTAAACTATAGTAAAGTTATATTCTGCTAGTTCTAATCTTATTCTTGAAAGTTTTGAAGATGGGTCTTTCATATTGAATAAGTATACTAGAGGTCTATGATCTGACTTTACAATAAAATGGGTGCCATAAACGTATGGTCGAAATTGCTTGATTGCAAAGTAAATAGCTAAAAGCTCTAATTCTATAATGGGTTTTTTCTGCTCTGCTTTATTAAATGCTTTAGAAGCGAAACAAATTAGTAAATCACTACCTTGCTGTTCTTGACTTAAAATAGCGCCACATCCAGTTGTGGAAGCATCAACTGTAATAATGAATTGTTTAGTAAAATCTGGATATTAAAGTAATTTTGGTGAAAGTAACGCTGCTTTCAAAGATAAAAATGCTCTTTCGCACTCTACATCCCATACAAATTCAACTCTTTTTCTGCTTAATCGATTTAGAGGCGCTGCCAGAGACGCAAAATTAGGTATAAACCGTCTGCAATAGTTTGCAAATGCGAACAATCGTCGTACCGCGTCTTTGTCAGTCGGTTTCGTATACTTTTTAATTGCGTTTATTTTAGAGTCGTCTGGCAACAAACCTTTGGCTGAACATTTGTGACCTAAAAATGTAACTTCTGGTCGTAAAAAGTTGCATTTATTTGGGTTAAGTTTGAGATTAAAAGACCTACAAGTATCGAAAACTTTTGAAAGATTTTTAATATGGTGTGGTTCGCTACAACCTATGACGATAATATCGCCGACGTATAAAAATGCGACGTTGGGTGGTTTACCCGAAAAAGCTATTGTCATCATTCGTGAGAATGAATTTGGTACTACATTTAAACCGAATGGAAGCACGTTCCATCTAAATGCGCCGCGGTCAGTGCTGAAAGACGTAATGTCACGAGAGTCAGGATGCAAGGGGATTTGGTGAAATCCTGAAAAAAGATCTAATGTGGAAAAATACTTTGCTCTACCGAGATTGTCCAAAATATCGTCAACTCTAGCTAGTGGGAATTTATCAGCAATGAGTTTTTTGTTTACTGCGCGAAAATCTACGCGATAAGCTTTTTGACCATTAGTATCTTTCTTTGGGAGTACAATCAAAGGACTATTGTAATTGGAATAACTGGGTTCAATCAAATCGTTGTTTAACAATTTAATTACTTGGCGATTTATTTCTTCGCGTTGAGAACATGGCAATCTATAGTTTTTAACATATACCGGCTCGTTGTCTGTCAGTCTTCATTTTTGCTCGTAAAAGTTGTTTAAAGTCATTTTGTCCGTGTCAAGAGCGAAAATGTCGGCATAATTCATGCAAAGGTCAAGTAATTTGCTTGGAGCATGTTGAGGTATTAGATTTTTTAAAATCGAAATTAGTTTTTTCGTACGTTTGTATTCTGTTTCTGTCTTGTTAATTGTATAAACATTATTATTTGAAAGTTTTTTGTCCGAATACCTTTTCTCTTTACATACTTTATATCATCCGTGGTATTTATGTCTTTAATTATTGGGTTACTGGAATTAACAATGCACCTAGCTGTGAAAACACATTTTTCAATTTCCTGCGAGTCCACGAACAGTGGCTCGGGCAAATTTCCTAAATCAAAAAGTCTGAATATTTCGCATCTTGCAGGAATGATACAACTGTCGCTTTCTGTTCCGTGCAGGATTGGTATCGCGACTTTTTCATTACTTACCCAAAAGGAAATACTATTTCTTTCATAATTAATAATGCATTTGTTAATTTTCAGAAAATCTTTACCCAGTATGCCATCGGATGGAATACTAAAGTCTTCAATTACTACATGTAAAGTATGCTTAATAGAAAAGTTTAAAAAATTTAAATTTGCGGTAATTTTACCTAAAGTCGAAACTGAATTAGAAGTGACACCGGTAATGTTAATAATGTCGTTCGTATTTAAGGAAATATTTCTGTCTAAACATGATATCTTTATTAAAGAAATGTCTGCTTGAGTGTCTACTAGGAAAGAACAAAATTTTTGTGACTCGTTAAGTTGTAACTCTATGAAATCTGAGTAATTTAAATTTAAACAATAGATGGCTATTGGTGAGGGAAGTTCGCTTAATCGCTTAGTTCGTCCTCCCTCAGTGTTCGCTACTGAGGGGCGCTGGCGTTTAAAGCGTGAACGTTTGCGTTTCGACCTCTACCGTTTGAAGATCTTGAATTGTTGCTTCTATTGTTACTATTATTTGTATTTGAATTGCAATTTGTATTTGGACGCATATTATTACTGTTGTTATTCTGGTATCTATTTCCGTTATAATTCCTATATCTTATTGTCGTTATAGATGCTGTTGTATGCAAATGAATTATTGTTTCTATAACCAGTATAGCCGCGGTTTGGGTAAAAGCCAAACCATTGAAAGCCAAAGCCACGTGATCGAAAAGCTAGAACTTGACGTTCAGTTACTTCGTTGTTTTGTTCTACAATTAATTTTGCTACTACGTCTTTCGGATCAGTAAATGCTGTTGAGGCTAAAATGGTTTTTACTAAATTTGATTTTGCATTTAGATGACACACGTTAACAGTTTGTTCGACTGCCTTTTCATGAGCTTTCGCTTGAGTGATCCCTTCAATAATAAGAGACCGCTCAAGTGAGTCAGCTAAATCTTCAGCTTTTTTGGCAAAATCTATATAATTGTTACTTTTAACGTGCAACGCTGCAATTCTCCCTGCTACTACTTTTGAGTTGTCTGGTTTGATCCTATTCGTAGAGCTGTTTTAATTTCATTGATTGAAGTTACTTGTGTTGGTATTGCTTCACGAGCTTTACCCTCTAATTTTGATTTTAAAAACGCTATAAAAGTATCAGTTAAATCTGCAGTAGCGAATTGTTCAAGTAATGCAATTTTGTCTATAAAAGAATCAAGTGCTAGAGGATCACCACTGTAGTTTTCTCTAATAGAATTAGCACATGTGTTAATGAAAATTCTCTTTTCCGCAGGTGGTGCCATGATTTGATCGTTAAGATCTGGAGTTGAATTAGCAGAAGGTGAGGCCACGTTTGTACTATTTGGATCGTTAAGATCTGATTTTAAAGTAAAAGAAGTTGAAGTTAGTTTTGCACTATTTGAATCGTTATGATTTGAACCTAAATTAGAAGTTGAATTTTTACTGGAAGAATCTTCGAAGCCCGGGAAATCTGCTGACAACGATAATTTATTTTCCTGTTTGGTGACCTTATCGGTCGAAGATGAAGTTAAACTTTCGTAGCTTGAGGCTGATTTATCGGAATTGGATTCTGAATCTGAAGTTGTTTGCACTTGCTTACCACTTCTAAGATTGTACATATGAAACTAATGAAGCACTTGCTTGAATGTTGAATTTATAGAAGAATTAATTGAAACTACAGTAAACTTGTATGAAAAATCTATAAAATTAATTGATTTTAAAATGGCTCAAAAGTATGTAAGTATTAATTGGTAAAAGTCTCAAAATGTAATCACGGACGCACCGCTTTATTAAAAAAAAAATCTCAATTTGGTTTTTCACGGAACCACCGCATGTATTAAAAATTGAATTGGTTTTTCACGGAACCACCGCATGTAATAAAAAATCCTAATTGGTTTTTAACAAACTACCGTTTATAAAAAATTTCAATTCGTTTTTCACAAACCACCGTTATATCAAAAAATCCAAAATTTATGTAAAATACGAAATTAATTTTTCCTTTAATTTTGAAATTCTTGATTTAAATGCGAAAGCACCGAATTTTATAAAAGTTTTATAAATGTTTTAATATACATATGTACATAAAGCGTAAGAAAAACACCCGTAGGCAACATCTTAAATACATATACATATGTATACTTATTTTCTTCTTCTGGTCACTGCTGCTGCTGCTGGTGTTGTTGCTGATTTTCGTCTTTGCGTGTTAAATTGAATTGTGTATGTATATGTTTTTGGGTGCCGTTATGCGTGGCGTGGTGCGAGTGCCGTTATGCACAGGCCCGTTGGTTTTTCAGAATTTGTTAAATTTTGAGTAATTTTGTTGAATTTTGCTTTAAGAGAATATGTCGTAATTTGTTAGATTTTAATTTGAAAGAAATATGTCGTAATTTGTTAGATTTTAATTTAGAAAGCTGTGTTGTAAGTTTGTTAAATTTTAATGTAGGAAATTATATCGTAGTTTAGTAGAAATTTATTTAGAAAATTGTATATTGAAGTTTTGTTGAATTTTAGTTAGAAAATTGCATGTTAGTTTATTAAAAATTTATTTAGAAAATTATGTATTGAAATTTAGTTGAATTTTATCGTAGATTAGTAAAATTTTAGTTAGGAAATTATGTATTGTATTTTTATTGAATTTATTTAGAAAATTACGCCGTAGGTTAAAATTTTAATTAGCAATTTATGTATTAGAATCTCAGAATATATTAGAAAATTGTATTATTAAATTTTGCACATTTTTCGCACCACACTCACTTTTACTATTTTTGTCCAACTTGAAAAAAAATTTTCCACTCACAGCTACTGCCGCTTCGCCACGATGCCAAAATTGAAAAAAGAAAGACCCGGCTCCAGCCTCACGGTCGCCATATGAGATAACCCAACAGGTTATCTCCTTGCTGCTTACCCAAAATATCCACCTGGGAGGGCGCCGCCTCCAAATCGTCGCTGTGTTATACCACTCAGTAAATTTTCCGGTTGTTTCAACGATTACCTCCTCAAAGGTATCGAAATGAGAATTCTCAATAGAAACGTGGTAACACGGCGATCACAATAAAAAGTTCCGACTTCCAAAAACAATTAAACACAAACTTTTTTCTTTGGACACGTCCGTCCGGCTTAAGTGAAAATTTATTATGTATCCTCATTTTCTGTCAGTGACGTGAGCCGCAGCTGCATTTGACATTCGCGTTGCCAACTGCCCGCGCCTGTCAAATGCAACTAAAGCTGCATGCACATAGCTTATATTATTTTAAACGGATGTGAAGGTTATTTTATCCTTACACGGCTCCGCTTATGAAAAGGGGGTTTTGGGCCCTTAACCCGAACTTTGAGGGCGTATTCGAAATTCCAGGTATGCAGATATTGTTTACTGTACTAGATAGAGAAAAGATATTTAAGATTTCCAAAATATACGGACTTTGAGTCTATATTTCACCTTCTGTTCTTGTCTTTGCTTCATTAAGTTTTGCATACTTTCACAAGCATTAAAAAATTACTTTTATTTCTTGCCGCGTCCGACCCTCATTATATATGGTCATATATATGTACTTAAATTTTTGAGGTACCCACAATTGTTGCTTCAAATATTGTAATATCCGCACAGTCCACTGCTCATGTACTCTTTTATGCAGGTTGAAATGCGTGCGAATTTCGTCCGTTACCAAAGAATTGCCCATATGTATTTGCAAAGCGTGTTATTAAGTTGGCACATGTAGAGTGGATGTAGTTTTAATGAAAAGTACAAACACTTAATTAGTTTTATCTGTTTTCAAGTTGGAAATTTTCCGTCGTACATTACTACAAAATCAGAGTTAGGAGCCGTGCATTAAATTTTGGGTAACAACACTTACAAATTAATTGGGCTGATATAATCAATATCTATTGCATGCGGGTTTGATGGGGCTCGACCTCTACTGTGCTAGGCTGCGTTGGACTTGTTGCGGAATTCTGGTATGTTTCCTTTTCAGCACTAACTAGCTCGTCGGATATGGGTGGGTTTCGTTTTCCACAGTCCCCGCACCAGCCGCAATAGAGAACAAGTAAGGACGGGACTGTATTTGGCTATGCCGAAGACTTCATACCTTTCATGAATGGGGCTGAACAATAATCTTATCCCGTTCGCAATCTCCAAATAATCGGATGTATAAGATAAGAAATATATAGTGAACAGATGTACATACCTAAACGATTTTTAAGTTAAATATAAAATAAAAAATGGCAAAAAACCCCCTTATCTGAACGATCGGTTATATGGGATATATATGTGGCAACACGGATTTCCACACCTCTCCTATGATATGGCTGCTCCGACAGCTGATAGCAAAGTTCACCACAGCCAGTTGTCGAAATGTAAAATGTAGAACAAAAACAATTATTTTTTTCTCTATCTTTTCATCGCCGCCATCGCAAGCACATGTTAGTGCAATCATATTTTTTCATAACCTTTTTTGTAAGTAGTTTTAAGTGATTAAAATAATAAAGGATTTAAATTAAAACTACAATTGGTGACCCCGACAATTTTTCGATATGGCGGAAGATGACAGCACTTCAATTCTCCAAACGCCGGAAATATGCAGGGCATCCACGCGCTTTCTTTGCCCAAATTGCCTCTGCCTACACTTTCAGATAGCAACATTGAGGCGTACTTCTATTCCCTCGAGTTCTGGTTTGAGGCGTGCATGATCATTGGGGACACACATAAATACAATATTGTATTAGCAAGCGTTCCTCCACATCGTTTAATAGAGCTTCGACCTGCGATCGAAACAACACCTATCACCGGGAAATACGAATTTATAAAACAGAAAGTGATTGAGCATTTTTACGCTGCGAGCAGCGGCGCTTGCAAAGGGTGCTCTCGGAAATGCCCCTATCAAACAAAAAACCAAGTGAACTTTACAATGAAATGAGGCGCGTAGCAGGCACCTCGCTGAGTGACAAAGTGTTGCTCAATCTTTGGATCGGTCGTCTACCACCGCATGCACGTGCAGCAATTATTGCGGCAGAAGTTCAATTGGCGCAAAGGTTACGTATTGCAGACTCAATCATAGAATCTTTAAATGCTTCTACTACTGAAGTGGCAGCAGTTTCATCAACTTAAAGTGATATGCAGAAAATGCAAAATGAAATTTCAGCACTTTCGCGTGATGTTCGTACACTTTTAGATAACCGCGCACATCGTCCACGTTCCCATTCACGCTCCCGCTCGCACTCACGGTCCCGATCTAATAATCGTAAATCTGCCGATGATGTATGTTGGTATCACGCCACGTATAAGGAGAAAGCAAAGAATTGTAGAACACCATGTGCTTTTGTTAGAAAGGCAAATTCTAACAACCCATCTTCGCAGTAGGCCAGCTCAGCTGAAGTATCGGAGTTAGGCGAACGCTCCGAAATTGTAAATACATCGCGCCTATGCATTCGTGACGTAACAACAAACATAATTTTTTTGATAGATACGGGTGCTGATGTATCAGTTGTTCCAAAAAGTGAACATTCAGCTCGAGCTACACCTACATCCACAAAATTGTTCGCCGCAAACGGCAGTTCTATAAACGTCTATGGCCAAGTTCTGCTAAAACTTAGTCTAGGCCTGCGCCGCGAATTTATTTGGAATTTTTTAATTGCAGACGTGAGCCATGCAATTATAGGGGCAGATTTTTTAGCTAATTTCAGTCTTGTAGTCGACTTGAAGCATAAGTGCTTGCGTGACGAATTAACTTCGCTTAAAACAGTTTGTGAGAAAGGGGCGTATAATACAGGATCAGTTAAAACTATTGATGTCGGCGTGCCCTTCTCGAACATTTTAAAACAGTACCCCGAGATTACACGTACTCCGAATCACGAAGCAAAACCAAAATCAACGGTCGTACACCACATTGAAACTACAGGACAGCCCGTGTTTGCGAAACCTCGCCGATTATCACCGGAGAAACTTAGCGCAGCACGTGCTGAATTCGAAACACTTATGAAGCTAGGCATTTGTCGTCCATCATGCAGCAACTGGGCGAGCCCACTGCATATGGTGAGAAAAGCGGACGGTTCTTGGAGACCTTGTGGCGATTATCGCGCCTTAAACGCCAATACGGTGCCGGATCGTTCCCCGCTCCCATATTTACACGATTTTTCTGCCGCCCTCTTTGGGAAAACGGTATTCTCCAAGATCGATCTTCAGAAAGCATTCCACCAGGTACCCATACACCCAGACGACGTAGCCAAGACGGCAATAACTACGCCGTTTGGGCTCTACCAATTTCATTATATGACCTTTGGGTTGCGCCACGCTGCGCAAACCTTTCAAAGGCTGATACACGAGGTTTTTCGAGGCCTTGATTTTGTGTTCGCCTACCTCGATGACGTTTGCATTGCTTCGGCAACACCAGAGGAACACGAATCGCACCTTCACATCGTATTTCAACGACTTAAAGATAATGGACTAACCATCAATGTTGCCAAGTCCGAGTTAGGCGCCTCGGAGCTAAACTTTCTTGGTAACCGCATTACCAGTGAAGGCATTCTACCTCTTCCAGAGCGCGTTAAAGCTTTAATCGAGTACCCACTGCCGACGGTTGCAAAGGAGCTAAAACGATTTTTGGCGATGATGAATTTCTACCGCCGATTTTTGAAGGATGCAATACAAACTCAATCGCCGCTCTTTAAAATGGTTCCGGGAAACCAACGTAACGACAATACCTTGCTTGATTGGACACCAGAAAGCATACGATATTTCGCGGAGTGCAAGCAACAGTTGGCAAACTGTACATTACTGGCACATCCATCCCCGGACGCTGAATTTTCACTATGGGTGGACGCATCAAATTTTGCCGCCGGTGCAGTCCTCGACCAGATCATTAAAAAAGGAACAGCGCCTCTGGGATTTTTTTCGCGTAAATTTTCGGCCGCCGAGATGCGATACAGCACCTATGACAGGGAACTAACTGCCATGTACGCTGCGACACGCTACTTTCGCTATCTCATCGAAGGAAGACGTTGTCATATTTACACTATAGTGTTAACTACTTTGTACTCTTTACTTTAATTTTTAAAATAATTTTAATTGAGTTTTCGTGTTAACTTAAAATTTTGAATAACTTCAAAAAAAGAAAATTCTAATTAGTATTAAAATATCTAAACTCAAAAGTAAACAAAAATAAATTTTTAAAAATAAAATAAATATTTGGTTTATTACCAAATATATCTGGCGATCCTACCAACGATCCTTCTGACCTATTCTCGATTTACGCGATAACAAAATTATGAAATTTCGCTGCTTTTGTGCATATATATAACAATTATTTAAAGAGTGCATAATTTTGAAAGTGATAGCTAAATATGTCCTTGCATAGATTTAACTCAAATTTAACAAAATGTTTTCACTAATACGAAAAATACTACAAGTGCATTGCAATGTAGATGTGATAGCGGCATCAGCACAAAGAATCCAAATTGTTAAAAAATGTACTAATCAATCTTACCATCATTTGGCCATTAAGCAAAATTGTGAAGAAATAAGTACACGAGAACAAAAAAAATTACTGGAAAATTCCAATGAACATTTATCCATCATCAGATATTTTGCATTTAAGTAACATTCCATCATCGTATACTGATGAAAACATTAAAAAACTTTCACCTCTAATAACTTCGAAGTGAAAGCATTCAAATTTTTCCCCAAAAGACCGTGAAATGACGCTACTTCAACTCTCATCGCTTATCAAAATACACAATCATCAACTTTCAGAATCGAATCATTTACGTGTCACTTTCTCCAAACTCAACATCTAAGCTATAACTCTTTGTTGCATTAAAATCGATTCAACTGCAATACGATGAAGAATAAATAAAACAAAATAGTGAATAACCAATCAACCAGTACCAATCTTAAAGAGACAGATCATCAAAAAAAAAATTGCTAATAAGAAATTGATACAAAAGTAACAGACGAAAAATCAAATCAATTAAAAACAGAACAGAAACAAACAAAACAAAAGGTTCAAGAACGGATACTAAAAATAGTAAAAATCAAACAAACAAATTTCTAGTGTAAAAAATTTTTATTACTGATCATTCAATTGATCAACAACATACTCATACAGACATATGTAGTCTCAAAATCTAAAACAACAACAACTCTATCTATCTATATGTATTAACTAACAATTATAATACATTAATTCTATACTTACATACATATTTATGTGTGTGAATAATTCTAAATTCACTATTCCAACGCTTTATTAATGAAGTATTTTCTGATTTCGATTTTGTATTTACATACATTGATGACATTCTTATTGCCAGTGATAATGAAGATCAACATATAAATCATTTAAAATCAGTTTTCAAAAGACTTGAAGAATATAATTTAAATATCAAACCTTCAAAATGTACTCTCGGTGTAAATAAATTAAATTTTTTAAGTTACGAAATTTCAGGCGAAGGTATTAAACCATCTTTAGATAGAATTGAAATCATAACAAATTTTGAAAAACCAATTTGTATAAATAAATTACAAAAATTTTTAGGTATGATAAATTACTATCACAGATATATTAAAATGTTAGCAACAGAACTTAGTCCTCTGCATGAAATGTTAACACATGTAATTAAAAACAAACTCAAACAATTAAATTGGACAAATGAAACCACAACAGCTTTCGAAAATGTTAAAAAACTTTTTGCTAAAAATACTTTACTTACACATTTCGACAAAAATGGTACTTTATCATTAGCAGTAGATGCATCAAATGTTGCTATTGGAGCAGTTCTTCAACAAACTAGCAATAATATACTAGAACCTTTAGCTTATTTTTCAAGAAAATTAACTACGACAGAAACTAAATATTCAACATTTGATCGTGAACTTTTGGCAATTTATAATTCAATTAAACATTTTAAACATTTTCTTGAAGGTAGAACTTTTACAATTTATACTGATCATAAACCTTTAATTCATGTTCTAAATTCTAAAGTAGATAGATCTCCTCGTCAACTACGTCATCTTGAATATATTGCTCAATTTACAAATGATATTCAATATATACGTGGAAAAGACAACATAGTTGCCGACACACTTTCCCGTATTCCAGAAATAAATACAATTTCAACTCAAGATATAAATTTAGAAACTTTATATAAAGAACAGCAAACTGATACATTTTTACAAAAAACCATTTCTGATCAAAATTCTAAAAATAATTTAAAAGAAATTCATATTCCAGTTATTAATTTAAATATATGGTGTGATGTTTCTCTACAACCTTTTCGACCTTATGTTCCACATTCTATGAGAAGAATTATATTTGACAAAATTCACTCATTATCTCATCCAAGTATAAGAACAACTAGAAAATTAATTCAAAATAAATATCATTGGCCTAACATGCGTAAAGAGATTAACGATTGGACTTCATCTTGCATCAATTGTCAAAAATCCAAAATTTCAAGACATACAAATCTCCTATCCAAAAAATTCAAATACCATCAGGCCGTTTTGAACATATTCATATGGATATTGTTGGACTCTTCCAGTTTCAAATGGAAATTGTTATATTTTAACAATTATTGACAGATTTTCACGTTGGCCTGAAGCTTATCCGCTTAAAGATATTTCAACAAATACTATAGTAAAAACTTTTATTCAAAATTATATACCACGATTTGGTATACCATTAAATATTACAGTAGATCAAGGTTCACAATTCACCTCAAAATTTTTTACAGAATTAACTAAACTTTTAGGTTCTCATAAAATTCATACATTTCCTTACCATCCCCAAGCAAATGGCATGATAGAGAGATTTCATCGAACTTTAAAAGCAGCAATTATAGCATCAAACGACTCGGTTCATTGGTCTGACATTTTACCATTCATTCTACTTGGTTTACGAACTTCTATTTAAGAAGATTTAAAATGTTCATCTGCTGAACTTGTTTATGGCCAAACACTTAGAATACCTGGTGAATTAATTATTTCAAATAGTAATAAAGAACATGATTTTTCTAATGACGCTCTTCATAAAATAAGAGAATATTTTTCGCTTGTTCGTTCTAAAGTTTTTCATCATAACAAAGAAAATTTTTTCGTTCCTAAACAATTAGAAAATTGTGAGTATGTTTTTGTTAAAGTTCTTCGTAAATCTAATTTAGAATCACCTTATGAAGGACCTTTTAAAGTTATCTCTAAGAAACATAAAACATTTACAATTCAATACAAAAATACTATTAAAAATATTTCAATTGATTTACTTAAACCAGCAAACATACTTATTAACACTAATTTAAATACAAATACATTAAACAACAAAAAACAAAAAAAGGTTACATTTAATATTAATTAATAATTTGTTTGTTTCAAATTTTCTTGGAGGGGGAGTAAATATAGTGTTAACTACTTTGTACTCTTTACTTTAATTTTTAAAATAATTTTAATTGAGTTTTCGTGTTAACTTAAAATTTTGAATAACTTCAAAAAAAGAAAATTCTAATTAGTTGGAAAATATTTAAACTCAAAAGTAAATAAAATAATATTTCTAAAAATAAATATTTAAATATTTGGTTAACTACCAAATACACCGATCATAAGCCTTTGACTTTTGCAAGCAAAAGCTCGAAAAGGCATCAGATCGACAAGCTCGTCAACTTGATTTCGTCGGCCAAATAACGACGGACATACGCTTCGTGGAGGGTAAAAACAACATCGTTGCTGACTTACTCTCGCGTATACAACAAATCAACACCAGTACAGAAATAGATCAACCAATCAACACTTCGCTAGACACTAACAGCGTCCAACAGATCGATTCAATGCCAATAAATTATGACGACCTAGCTGAAGACCAAGCAAACGACGAAGAGCTGCGAATGCTGATGGAAGAAGGTAGTACTCATTCTTTAAAATTAAACCGTTTTGCTTTTCCTTTCAGCGCGAACTTAGTATATTGTGACGTCTCAAATGACCGAATTCGACCATTCATCACTAAAAAGTTCCGAAGACAAATTTTACGATCTACCCACGGCCTATCACATCCTGGTTCAAGGGGCACTGCAAAGCTTTTGTGTGAACGCTTTGTATGGCCCAGTATTCGCAAAGACAGCATCGAACTCGCTCGCTCATGCGTACAATGCCAACGCAACAAAATAAGCCGTCATGCGACCACACCACTTGTTAGAAGGAGCCTTCCGTCGCAGAGGTTTGCTCATATTAACACTGATATTGTGGGCCCGTTTCCGCTAGCAGATGGTTGTCGATACTGTCTGACCATCATCGACCGCTTCACCCGTTTGCCAGAAGCTATTCCCATCGCCGACTCGACTGC
The DNA here is from genome assembly GCF_040869045.1 of Eurosta solidaginis. Classification (NCBI taxonomy): domain Eukaryota; kingdom Metazoa; phylum Arthropoda; class Insecta; order Diptera; family Tephritidae; genus Eurosta; species Eurosta solidaginis. The sequence continues at coordinate 18,155,057 of NC_090320.1, forward strand.
CAACACAGTGGCACGCGCCTTGATCAGTGGGTGGATTTCGAGATTTGGTGTTCCTATTGATGTTACGTCCGATTTAGGGCGACAGTTCGTAGGATCGATATTCCAGGAACTGATGAGCTTATTGGGAATATGTCACCTGCGCACCACGCCATACCATCCGCAGGCAAATGGGATAATAGAGCGCTGGCATAGAACGCTAAAAACAGCGATTCTGTGTCATGACTCTCAAAAATGGACATCGTACTTGCCAATAATACTACTGGGATTACGTTCCACTTTTAAAGAGGACATACATTGCACATCAGCAGAACTTGTGTATGGTACCACGCTTAAGTTACCATCCGAATTTTTCGTTAGCGACGACAAAAGAGCCGAATCCGAGATCATTCAACAGCTACGTGACTTATGCATGACCTACGTCCCGTTGATACAGCGTGGCATACTGTCAAAAAACCGTTTGTCTATCCGCATCTACAAACCTGTGAGCAAGTTTTCCTCAGAGACGACCTAATAAGACCGTCGCTTTCGCCACCGTACTCAGGTCCACACAAAATAGTAAAGCGTACTCCAAAATATTTCATACTCGACGTAGATGGCAGAGAGACGAAAGCATCGATAGATCGGTTAAAGCCTGCTTTTTTGACCCATGATCAGTAAAATATCCCATGGACACACTACAGGGGGAGTACTGTGGCAACACGGATTTCCACACCTATCCTATGATATGGCTGCTCCAACAGCTGATAGCAAAGTTCACCACAGCCAGTTGTCGAAATGTAAAATGTAGAACAAAAACAATTATTTTTTTCTCTATGTTTTCATCGCCGCCATCGCAAGCACATGTTAGTGCAATCATATTTTTTCATAACCTTTTTTGTAAGTAGTTTTAAGTCATTAAAATAATAAAGGATTTAAACTAAAACTACATATATTATATATAGCTCCAATCGAAATGATTTTTACAAGAAATCTTCTATGATATATATTGGAATATATGTATATCACCTAGTTTCACGTTTTTATATTGGAAACTAAGGGAGAAATGGGCAAAAATCTTTCTTTCTGAACGATCGGCTGTATGGGATAGATATATACTATATACATATAGCTCCGCTCGAAGTGATTTTTTTAGGAAATCTTCTATGATACATTAGAATAAATATCACCAAGTTTAACGTTTTTATATTGGAAATTAAGGGAGAAATGGCTAGAAATCTTTCTATCTGAACGATCGGTTGTATGGGATAGATATATACTATATACATATAGCTCCGCTCAAAGTGATTTTTTCAGGAAATCTTCTATGATACATTAGAATAAATATCACAAAGTTTAACGTTTTTATATTGGAAATTAAGGGAAAAATGGCCAAAAACCTTTCTATCTGAACAATCGGTTGTATGGGATATATACTATATATAGCTCCGATCAAAGTGATTTTTTCACGATATCTTCCAGGATATATTAGAATATATATCACCAAGTTTCACGTTTATACTTTCTAAATTGCAGCAGGAATGACCAAAATTGTCTTATCTGAACGATCGGTTGTATGGGAGATATATGTTATAGTGGTCCGATCCTACCGGATCCGACAAATGTCTAATATAATAGAAAAATACATTCTTGTGCCAAATTTCATTGAGATATCTCAAAATTTGAGGGACTAGTTTGCGTTCAAACAGACAGACGGACGGATGGACAGACGGACACGGCTATATCAACTCAGTTCGTCGCCCTGATCAATTCGGTATACTTAATGGTGAGTCTATCTTCTATATTTCTCAACGTTACAAACATCGGACCAAAGTTAATATACCATTTCATGTTCATGAAAGGTATAAACAATCATACCCTTAGGTGGCACCGGCGTAATCACCCCACCTTCGTAGCATCTGACCAGCCACGGCAATTAGAATCATCACCCCCCACCCTTCTAAATCTCAATACCCCAAGGACAGTTTGTCCGTCCCCTTTTTATCCCCCTTGTCCACGTCCCGGTTCGCCTCCTTTGCATGAGGACGGCCAATTCGCCCCTCCTCAATCTTTTACCAACCTAGGCCCTTGTGGCTAGCCCCTAAAATTCCCTAAACCCCATATTCATGAGTCATTCCCCGCACTCATGTCCCATTACTCACTCCCCATGTAATCCCGTCTGCGTCCGTCATGGCCTCGTCCCGAAGTTCATTCATCAATCCTTCATTTCAGTTTTAACAATTCATTATAGTGCTTTATTCATTAAATAATAAAGTATGGTAACTTAACGTAATGTTGCTCATTGGTGTAACCCCTGTGCAAAGACACGGTTGAGTCGAGCTTGAGAGAAAGCACTCCAAAAAAAAAAAACGAAAGAAGCTAAGAACCTATAGGCCTATTCTAGGACGTCCTAGTATATGACTTTGGCTTTCAGACTAATACAATTGTTCATGTTTGATCTCGAATCTATATGCGCACCTGATGGATGTGCACCTGAAGTTTCTTTTCCCCATACAATTTTTTAAATTTATTTAATCGTTGCAAGCTCTCTTTAAATTATCTATTTAATACATTTTCCGAAATTCATAATATTGTTACGAATTTACTTGCAAATCCTCTTATTTGCAATCCTCTGCTAAGTTCGAATCACTAAACTGTTGAATAAATAACTCCAATTTGTAGTAATGCAAAATGGCCTTTATTAAAGTACTTCACAATAACACTCCAACTGTACAACGAATAGCTTAATAACCAAACTGATAGCTTAAAGGAAACTGACTTTCAAAATAATAGTGCTATTGCTCGCTAGATATCGTCTTACTCGTAACTGCTTGACAATTCAAATCAAACTGAATTACTTCTTACTCGCTGGCGCCGCTTTTATAGTTTACGCTGCATACTTCTAGGCTCTTCGATTTCCAGAAGTTACTAGTTAGTTCGGCTACAAAATCGCCAGCCACAACTACGTGCACAAATTATTGCTCTCTCTTGTGACAACTCAGATAAGATATATGCATGTATTTGTGCATTGCCGCTCAGATGTTCGTATACGTACATATGTGTAGACGCAATTATTTATTCGTTTATGTAGATACATAATGATTGAATTATTGATGTGCAATCACGTCACTGGTTAGCATCGGCTTAGAGACGATAGCATCGCTCAGTGCTGCTAACATTCGTTACAATATAATTACTGATTTATTTTGCTGCTAACAATTTTAACGACGATAGATTTACCAAATGACACTTCTCAACAACAAATTACAAATCCATATGCAAATGTTAATCAAAATTAAATTTCGGCAGTTTCAGTAAAACTTTCACTTTCACGACGAACAACGGAAATTTAGAATTTTCAACGCGTCGCTTATTTATTTTTGGAGAGAAAACAAACAAAATTTTTTAATTGATAGTGGAGCAGAAATTTCGGCATTACCCGCGTTTAAATTTCCTTATAGGAAACGTTCAAACATAATTTTCACTGCAGCTAATGACGCAACAATTGCCACTTACGAGAAAAGGCGTTTAAACGTAAACTTGGGTTTAAGACGACGTGAATTTCCCTTTACTTTTTTGATTGCAGATATAGCCAAGCCTCGTTGATTATCTTTGTAAATATGGTCTTCTTATAGACATTAAACATAAGCGTTTAGTAGTTCCATTAACCAATCTCTCAGAGAGAGTTTCCGTCACTTATTGCAGAGCCAGATTATACTAAACCTGTTAAACATACAACAGTACATCGACTTGTAACAGAAGATAGTCTTCCATTTTCTAAGCGCTTAGATCCGGTAAAACACAAAGTTGCAAAAACGGAGTTTGATTTCTTAGTTAAAACAGGTATTTTTCGGCCTTCTTCAGTAGCATCACTACTTCACTTTGTACCGTAAAAAGAGTTAAATGATTGGCGTTCATGAGGTGATTTTAGAAGATTAAATATTGTAACTGATGGAGATCATTATCCCTTACCCCACATTCAGGATTTTAATATGAACCTTCATAATAAAAATATATTTTCAAAATTAGATTTAGTTAGGGCATATCACCAAATTCCTATGGAAGATATTTATAAAACTACTACTACAACTAATTTCGGTATATTTGAATTCATGAGAATGCCTTTCGGACTTAGAAATTCTGCACAAATTCAAAGATTCATAAATGAGGTAGTTGGTGACTTAGATTTTGTATATGCTGACATAGATGACTTACTTATTGCAAGTAAAGACGAAGAACAACACTTAAAAGATTTACGTATCCTTTTTCAACAGAACAGAAATTTATTGGTATGGTAAATTATTACCATAAATACATTCCAAAACTAGCTGAATTTACGAACAAAATTTATGACCTAATTAACAGTGTAAATAAGAAACGTGACAAAACTTTGGAATGGAACGAGAATTCGAGTGAAGCTTTTGAATGCATTAAAGATAAATTTACATCTACGATATTGTTAAATAATTTTAAAAAAGATGCTAAATTATCTTTAACAGTAGATGCATCGAACGCAGCGAAGGACGCCAATTTACAGTTTATACGGACCATAAATAACTGACCACTGCTTTACATTCAAAAATAGGACGGAGTCTCAGGCAAACGAGACATTTGGAATTCATAGCACAGTCCACATATTACATACATTATATTTAAGGAGAATCCAATGTTGTAGCGGATACACTGTCCAGAGCATTTGAAATTAGTGCAATACAGAATTCGGAAGTCAATATTAAAATTTTACAAACGGAACAACAGAATAATAGTGATTTAAACGAACTTATAACTGATGCTCAATTTTTATACTCAGCGTGCTTTGCACATAGAGTAAGTATATTAACTTTGATTGAATAACCGTTGGTTGTACAGGTATAAAGGAATCGAGATAGATTTAGACTTCCATATATCAAAATCATCAGTATCGAAAAAAAATTTGATTGAGCCTTGTCCGTCCGTCCGTCCGTTATCACGATAACTTGAGTAAATATTGAGATATCTTCACCAAATTTGGTACACGAGGTTATCTGGACCCAGAATAGATTGGTATTGAAAATGAGCGAAATCGCCCACTTTTTATATACGTAACATTTTGGAAAACACAAAAAACCTGATTATTTAGTAAATAATACACCTACAATTTGAAGTTTGACATGTGGACCGATATTGAGGCTATTAATAAAAATTTGAAAAAAATTGTTTAAATGGGCGTGGCCTCGCCCACTTGTGATAAAAACAATTTTACAAATATTATTAATCATAAACCAAAAATCGTTCAACCTATCGTGACAAAATTCGACAGAGAGTTTGTCTTTACTATAAAGAATGCTTTGAAGAAAAATTAACGAAATCGGTTAAGGACCACGCCCACTTTTTATAAAAATTTTTTAAAAGGGTCGTGGACGAATTAAATAAGCTATATCTTTGCAAAAAAGAGCTTTATATCAGTGGTATTTCATTTTCCAAGTGGACTTAAAACAGTAAATAGGAAAAACTTCAAATTTTAAAATATATGCGTGGCACCGCCCCTTTTATGACTAAGCAATTTTCTATGTTTCGGGAGCCATAACTCGAAGAAAAATTAACGGATCGTAATCATATTTGGTACACAAATTTTCCCTATAGCAGGAAATATTTCTAGAAAAAATGGACGAGATCGGTTAATGACCACGCCCACTTTTATATAAAAGATTTTTAAAAGGGTCGTAGACGAAAATAATAAGCTATATCTTAGCGTAAAAGTGCTTTGTATCAATAGAATTTTATCTTCTAAATTGAATTATAACATTAATTTGGAAAACACTAACCTTTTTGAAAATGGGTGTGGCACCGCCCCTTTTATGATTAAGCAATTTTCTATGTTTCGGGAGCCATAACTCGAAGAAAAATTAACATATCGTAATGAAATGGTGTAGACATATTTTCCATATAGCAGAAAATATTTCTAGTAAAAATGGACGGGAACCGATCCCGACCACGGCAACTTAGATATAAAATAAGTTTAAAGGGTCGTAGACTAGAATAATAAGCTATAACTTAGCAAAAAATAGTTTTGAATCAATGATATTTCACTTATAAAGCTTTATTGTAATTGGAAATTGGAAGACATTTTTTTTAAATGGGCGGTGCGAGAGCTACGCGACGACTCATTATTAAGAAATATTATCGGCCTAATATGGCCAAAGATATAAATATTTGGTCGAAAGAGTGTCTTAACTGTCAAAAATCCAAAGTTTATAGTCACACTAAGTCTCCCATTAGTAAAATTCCAATTCCAAAATCAAATCTGAACACATACATTTAGATATAGTTGGACCTTTGCCAGTTTCTAAAGAACATCGTTTTATTTTGACAATTATTGATATGTTTACTCGCTGGCCAGAAGCATATGCTTTAAAAGGTATGTCAGCAACTACAATTGCAAACAAATGTTTCAGATAATATATATTTCTCTTTTCGGGGTTCCGTTAAAAGTTACTACTGATCAAGGTAGTCAGTTTACATCAAAATTATTTTCAGAGTTAACTAAATTACTTGGTAGTCATCAAATAACAACATCTACGTATCAATCTCAGAGTAATGATATTGTTTAGAGATTTCATAGACAGCTAAAAGCTATGATTATGGCTATAAAAAATTAAAAAAAAAAAATAAATGTAAGGCGTGATAACCTCCGAAGAGATCTAAGGCCGAGCTTCTCTTCCAATTTGCGTCGTGCTCCTCTTGATTTTCCCTACAAATTGGCCGGACGGGACCTACATGTCCTATGCCGCTCCGAACGGCATCTGCAAGGCAGATGAGTTTTCACTGAGAGCTTTTCATGGCAGAAATACACCCGGAGCGCTTGCCAAACACTGCCGAGGGGCGACCCCGCTTAGAAAATTTTTCTTCTAATTAAAAAACCTTATTTCTAAAATTTTGATGTTGCTTTGCCCGGGGTGCGAACCCAAGGCATACGGTGTGGTAGGCGGAGCACGCTACCATCACACCACGGTGGCCGCCATTATGGCTATGGATGGAATAAATCATTGGTATTTATTTATTTATTACAGCTTATAAGCCTAGATTAATGATTCCATATCACATATTACATATTATATGAGATCTCTTCTATCTATATTATTGCAGTTGTACGACAATATGACATTAATTTCTTTTTAAATACATTCAGCTCTTCACAGTTTCTTATATCTATAGGAAATTCATTAAATCTTTTTAATCCTTTGTAAAATAAGTTGCGCTGTCCGCTTTCCGTGGAAAAGAGCGGAAGCCTAAAATTATTCTTATTTCTAGTATTAATATTGTGAATATTTTTTTGGTATGCAATATTATTGCTCAAATACTCCGGTAAATTCCCTGTTTAACACTAAGCCATTGTAATATGTTCAGCATATCACTTGTCGGAGTATCATGTTCTTTATTTAATATAAATCTCATCGCCTTATTTTGCATTTTTTGTAAGCTATCTATTATGTTATCTGCCACCAGAAACAGTATGGTAGGGCAGTAATTAAAATGGGGCTCCACTATAGTTCTATATACTAAGATTTTGTGCTTCTTCGATACGTATTTACATGACCTGTACAGGAAACCTATTTTTTTTAGCAATCTTTTGCTTAAGACCATTTATGTGGTCTTCAAATTTCAATCTATTATCAATAACTATACCTAAATATTTTAGTTTTGATACTTCCATAAGTACACTGTTGTCTATTTTTAGTTCATAACTATTACTAACGGGGGTTCTACTCAGAATCATATCGGCATTTATCTTTAATTTGTTTTGGCACGTCCATAGGTATACATATATTATCTAGGTCTGATTGCATTTTTTGCATAGCTATATTAAAATTTTTATCGCTTGTCAAAATGAGAGTATCATCTGCAAACAACTTTAAGTTACAATGCTTTACTGATTTAATTATATCATTTATATACATTTTAAACAATATTGGTGCAAGTACTGATCCTTGTGGAAGGCCAATATCGACTGGAAATGGTAGCGTTTAGTAATATCGCTGCATAGGTTGGTTGGGTGGCTAATTGCCGGAGACCCGGGGTCGATTCTGGCTGACCTATTGGTTGGCGTACTCGGGATAAGGGTTCATTTGGGTAAATCTTCGAACATACGATATGATCCTCAAGGCCCTGGATAAATTGGAAAACCGTTCGAGGATGTCGTCTTTCTCTTTTATTTTTGAAGTTGTATGAACCTGCACCCGTTTCTCCTCTATGTTAGTCCGATAGTCCTTTTCTTGTATTGGCCATTCTGTCTTATCTTCTTGTAACCAAGAAGGTCCCTGCCACCACAGAGAGTTATTGACTAACTCCTTCGCTGATAGTCCTCGGCTAGCCAGGTCTGCAGGATTGGATGCGGATTCTACGTGGTGCCAGGATTTGTTTCCTACCTTTTCTACTATTTTCGTTACTCGATGAGCGACAAAGGTTGACCAAGAACAAGGGGGTTTTCTTATCCACGCCAAAACAATCGTGGAGTCTGTCCATAGGTGTAGATTGAAATTTTCTAAATGCAAATTTTCACACACTGATTCGATGGTTTCGGCCAGAAACACTGCACCACATAGCTCTAATCGGGGTAAGGAAATTGTTTTAACGGGTGCTACTCTTGTTTTTGCCATTAATAAGTTAACGTAGACCTCATCCTTTATCTTTGCTCGTAAAAAGACTGTCGCGGCGTAAGCTTTTTCCGAGGCGTCGCAAAAGCCGTGTATTTCAACGTCGTTGGTTGGCGTAAAATACACCCAACGTGGGATACGAATTCCGTTAATGGAGGAGTATTCCTGCATAAAATTATGCCATCGGCCTAGGGTTCCTGCCGACACTGGTTCGTCCCAGTCAGTCCCTTCTAGCCAAATGTTTTGCATAATGATTTTGGCAACAATGACAACTGGGGCGAGCCAACCTAGAGGATCGAAAAGTTTAGCGATTGCAGAAAGTATTGCCCTTTTCGTTAACATATCCCGATTTTCAATTGGTTTTGCCGTGAAGTAAAAATAATCCGCATGCGCGTTCTATCGAATACCTAGGGTCTTGACCGTACTCGTGTCCTCGAATTCCAAAAAGTCTTCGTTGAGCAGATTAGGTTTGGGTATCCCTTTCAGTATTCTTGAGCAATTTGATGTCCATTTGCGAAGGAAAAAACCTGCGGACTGTAAAGCATCTGTGATTTCATCGCGAGCTTTGAGTGTGGATTCGATGCTATGTCCCCCGGCTAGAACGTCATCGACGTACATACCTGTCCGTAAGATATCTGCGGCAATTGGTGATGAAGTTTCAACGTCGTCTGCTAGTTGGTGCAGTGTCCTTATCGCCAGATAAGGAGCACAATTGACTCCAAAGGTGACTGTCTTTAATTCGTAGACGCTGATAGGGTCATTAGGATTGTTGCCAAAAACTATTCTCTGGAATTGTGTTTGGTTTGGCTTTACCCATATCTACCGGTACATCTTTTCGATGTCACTATTAAAAACATATTTAAAGAATCTCCATCGAATGAGTAGAATCGTTAAGTCGGCCTGAAGCACTGGGCCTGTATAAAGTACGTCGTTTAGGCTTGTGCCATTGGCTGTGGGACACGAAGCGTTGAACACCACACGAACTTTTGTCGTGGTGCTTTCTTCTTTTATAACCGCATGATGGAGTAAGAAGTAGCAATCGGTCACGTGGGTGGTATGATTTTTGGAACTTTTGACATATGCCCCAATGTCTCATATTCCGCTAGTACCCTATTGTACTCTGTCTGTAGGGCCGGTGTCTTGACTAGGCGCGTCTCATTCCGGTAGAATTGGGAGCAGACGCCGTTTAGGGAAGGCCCTAAGGAGATGTTGTTAGGAAAATCCTGTTTAAAAGGAAGGGCGACAGTATATTTGCCGTCGGAGTTTCTTTCTGTTGTAGCTCTGAAAAGTTCCTCGCAATAGGCATTATCTTCGTTAAGTGCCCTTTTCTTAGGTACGTTTTCAAGTTCCCAGAAAGCGGTTAGTTGCTTGTCTAGGCTGATTTCATTAAAAAAGGATACCCGTGTATTAGTTGGGTGAGGTACTTCTGCACGACCAGTTAGAATCCAACCGAAGACGGTTTCTTGGGCGAGAAGCGTATTTAGAACGTTCTTTCTTATACCGTTCAGTATTATCTGGGGATAAATGTCGCCTCCAAGTATGAGGTCGACTGGTTCATTAATGAAGAACCTCTTATCCGCCAGAATCAGATCAGGAAACGCTTGTCGAGTCGTTGCGCTAACTTGGCAAGTCGGAAGGTCCCCTGTTAATTGAGGCAGGACTAGGACCACTGTATCGATGCTCACTAATGGGTCTGTCAGCGACCCTAACGTGATCACACATGATTCCTTTACCTGTGCAGATGGTGTATTATTTATTCCTGACACTTGCACATGCATACGTTTGGATGGAAGGTTTATTCGCTTTTTTAGTCTTTCTGTTATGAAAGAGCATTCGGACCCAGAGTCTATCAGCGCTCTGGCGGAAAATTTTACTCCATTATAGTGTATATTAACACGTGCTGTTCCTAATAACACCCCTTTAGTGGTGTTAGCATGACACGAAGAGACGTTATTAGCATTATCTTGTCTTTTTTCAGACTCCATCCTTGCCCTAGCCTGCTGTGAGGTTGAAGGTGTATTGTCGGTGGCGTTTTGAGTCCACCTTTGGGGAGTTGTCTTTGGTTGTGCTGTCGGAAGATGGAGCAAGGTGTTGTGCCTTGCGTGGCACGTGCTGCAATTGAATTGGCTAGTGCATCGTGTCACGGTGTGTCCACCCGACAGACAATTCAGACAGTAACTATTGTTTTTGACAAATTCGATTTTTCCTGACGTGGACAACCTACGGAATTTTTGGCAATTTCGTAATTTGTGCTCCGCACTGTTGCACATCTTACATGCCGACTTTGGTACGCTTGCTTGGTAAACCCCAAGTTTCGTAGAATTTTCCCTAGAATGCGAACTCTGACTTTTGGGTGTTTTTGTTGTTTTATTACCCCTAAGATCGGAAACCGTCTCTAATGTCTGGAAGCGATTAGACAGGAATTTGTCCATATCCTCCCATTTCGGAATATCTGTTCTACGGTCTGTTCCCAAAGAGCCAGTGTAGATTCAGGGAGTTTTGTGGAGCATAATTAAGTTATAATTGCATCCCAATTTGTGATGTCAATATTATGACATTGTAGCGCAGAAATGCAATTGTTGATCTCACGTTGCAATTTTTTAATTGAAGTTCCACACTCCTGTTCGACTGCCGTCAGATTAAATAAAAGTTTTAGTTGTGTGTTGACGAGGATACGTTTATTTTCGTACCTGTCGCTTAGATTTTTCCAGGCGGTTGCAAAACCCTCGTTTGTTAATGAGCACCTGCCCACTATTTCTTTTGCTTCCCCTTGCGTTTTTTGTTTTAAATATTATAATTTCTCGACATATTTCAGATCGGTATTGTGGATGTATATCGCCGTGAACATATCTCTAAAGGCTGGCCAGGAAAGGTAGTCGCCTTTAAATACATCGGTGTCACAAGGCGGCAGCCGCATTTTATGTCCACGGCGCGAAGAGTCTTCATCCTTTTCTTCATCTTTCGCCGGCTGTGGGGTGATAGCTTCGGCTTCAGCCGCCACAGCAGACATGCATTGTAGGTAGCATGCGTAGCAACTTTTGTTCTTTCTTCTTAGCGAGCTGAGTTCCTCTTTGGACAGCTCAGGATTGCTGAGAAGACCTTCATATGTGGACTTGGTCTTCTTCCATAGTGCCTTTAGCTCCTCTTGCAGTAGTGCAAGGGTGTGCTTGTTCCGGGATTCGGCCGGGGTAGAGTTGAAATCTTGCTCAAACTCCACTATGGAATCAGCCAATCTAATATAAGTCGCCATTGCTTTAATTAATCTGAATATTTTGTTTCTTTGAAGGTGTCGAGCTTGAAGGCAAAAGACTTAGTGGTTTGGTGTGTATTCAACCGCAGCAAAAATTATAAGAGTGTTTTGTTTTTTGAACGTAGCCCAGCTATCAATCCTGCTGTGATTGTGCTGTATAAGTAAAATCTTTAAAAACACACGGATTGAAACTCTGAACTGATTGTATGTGTTAACACAGAAAGCAACCTTATGTGAATTTAGTGGATTACGTAAGCCACAGATAGAAATCCTGACGAGGATTTAATGTGTATACAGTGATATAGATAGAAATCCTGAGGAGGATTTAATGTGTATACAAAGTGAAAGTGAACGCTGAGTATTCCCGAGTAGCCAACCAGGGTATCTTTCCCAATATAAATAAGAAAATAAATTTGTTTATCCAACTTAATGTGGAAAATTACACTTTTAATTATTTATTATAAAAAACGCTGAAAACATACAGCTATATAATATAAAACGATCAGTATAAAATTGCTTTTTGTGACCAATTGTGATGAACCACTAGCCACCCAACGCAGTGCTAATTTTTTGGCTTTATGGTATTATTTCAGTTTGCAACTGATTAACAAACTGATTTCCGTCCAAAAATAACGCAATTGATTATATGTATATAATTCGGTGAAAAAATATTCTATATTAAATGCCTTCGAATTAATATGAATTAAGTGTATTCACAAATGAGCGATATGCAACAATTCTGTGATTGATTGTCGCAATTAAACAAAAATTACTACTAGCCACCCAACGAAGGTGAACTGTTTTAGAAAAAATTTTTGTGGTTGCAGAATATTATGAATGCGTGAATATTGTGGTATTTCTTTGCAATTTCATCAACCAAGTGAGAGTGTATGTAGATTGTTGCCGAAAATCAACAACCGAAAAGACTGTCTATAGAAACCGAGTTGTGGGTGCACAGTGCAGTGATAATTTTGTTGTAAAAGGAAAAATCCACTGACTGTCTTGCCTTGAGTTGTGTCGGAAAAGTCTTACCACTGGTGGGGGACTTAGCCGATAATCAAAAGGCGCTAAGTATGCGTTTAAAACACAATGAACTTCCACTTGCTTTGACTTGCAAATGGATATCACAAATTCACTCGATACGTTAGTTCGTATATAAAAAAAATGTGCACCAAAATCAACCACTTACCTTACACAAGTTTTGGTAACGTATGTGATCTGATATGATGTTATGTGGACTGTTGATGCGATGTTATGTGGACTGTAGATGTGATGTTATTGTGATGATGTGATAAATGGACGTGATATCGTATGATGAGTTGATTCGTTTCAGCTGTAGTGATAATTTTATGGCTGTATGTGTGTTGTGATGACCAGTTGGACTGTATGATTTATAATGGATTGTATGTGATGCTGTTGAGTGGGCTGTTTGATGTAGTGATATGATGTGTTGATTGCTATGGCTGCTTGTCTCTTTCTTTACTCGCTGGGTTGGTGTTGTTACTTGATATGTACTTTCTTCTAACACTTTGTAATTTTTTCGGGAATTCAATGTTTTATTCTCAAGAAATTAAATTCACTTGTGCTTCGTTTTTATTCCTTCGATTTGGCAAATCGAATCGTAATTAGGTCGCTTCAGTTTTTATTTCGGGGAGATGGACCAAATGTTACGGCGGCAAGACCACAGATAGGGCGCGTTTGCAATAATGATGGGGAGAAAAGAAAGGAGAAAACACAAATGAATTCGTTAGAAAAAGATACACAATAATGTTTATTAAAATAAAAGCAAATGCAAATTCAAAGTTAATCCACTTAATCACAATTCAATATTTCCGATGACGGAAGTGTAAAAATGAACTTTATAATTTTTGGTATTAAGGAAAGGCTTACCTTCAGTGGCTTGGCTGGGCGGTTTCTTAAACGTTTGCAAAAGAAGTGACCGAGGTAAAAAGACTTTAGTTCGCGGTCACCGCCGAATCCTAGACTTAACTATTATCCGGCGGGGTGAACGGTTATGGGTATAAACCGATATGAATTTATGAAAATGTGAGGTGAAAAGATAACGAAAAGGAAAAGTACAGCGATACGAGGGTGCACCGCCATATTTAGGCGTGTGGCCTAAACAACTAATAATAACAATTTGGTGTGAGGAGATTAAGGTCTAGCTTTCCATCTAATTCGAAGACTACTTATCGTGTATTCGTTTTTCTACGAACTGGCTCACCTGGACAATCAATACCATTTATACAAATTTTCTAAAATATTTTTAACGGATAGGTCAAAATACTAGCTCTACACCACGGAGGCAGACTTTGACCGTTCAGCCGGTAAATTCAGCCTCCACGAACTATAATACTGGAACTGGACGATGATGTTCAGCTAAGCTGCGAAGAGGTACAGCATTTTTGCTGGCGTGGGCAGGTGGGGGAAGACTTTGGTCTCTCTTGGTGCCCCCCGATGGCATCAGTTATCGCGAAACAGTTAGCTAGTGACTTGCTATGCAACGACTAGCATCTCCTAAACGGTTAAGCGCCAATTAAAAAATGTATCTTCCAACCGCGGTGAAAAGGACCATAACAAACCAAAGAATATCTTCAAGATCATTTTTTTCCGCAGTAGCGAGGAGACTTCAGACGGTGATCTCTTATAAAGTGAAGTTTCAGCATAATTAAAGGTTAAAGACGTATCAACCAAGTGAAGAAAGATTAATGTAAAATCGGTAGGGGTGGTCTCCAACATTCGCTTCTTAGTTAGAAGAGGTTAAGAAGTAAGGGTTTTTCTTTTGTCCCTTTGCAAAAATAGCACGTGTTGATAATTCATTTTTTTGCCACATACATAAAAACCGATTTCAAAATTTTCGAAATATTTTTTCACTTATTACATAAGCATTTTATTTTTTGGCATTAAAAAAATTGAAAAAGTCAAACCAACAATTTGTTTTCGTTTACTTTGGTTTGGCATTTCCAAAAAGTTTAGGAGAGATTTTAAAATTTTTTTAAAAATCAAAAAACTATTATGGCCGCCAAGAAGAGTAAATGGTTTTACCTGGTAATATTTATACCATGTTTCAATTGAGAGATTAAAACAAGCAATAAACAACACCAAAAACAACAGACACAAACAACACAAAGAGTTCACATAAAAAGAGAGTTACGTTCAATTTTTTTAAAATTTAAATTTTCTTGAAGGGGGAGTAACGTAGGGTTCCTTTTAATATATTGAAAATTTTACTTTAATTTTATATACTTTGTAATTTTAATATTATGTTCAATATATTTTTTTCATTATTTTGATTTTTAAAATATCAGAAATTTTCGTTCTTTTCAAAATATTTATAAATAAAAAAACCTACATTTGGGCGTTTAATATAATAAAGCAATTTGTATGTATGTATATTAAAATATAAAATAAATGTATATTATTATTAATTAACCCCGTGAAAACAACCTTCAACAACCACAATTGACACCAGAAGCGAAGCTACTGTTTTGTTGCAAAATATACTAAATTTTAGTTTCATAACATTAGTTCATTTCTGGTATGAAATCTTAAGTAGGTTTGATCCTGTGCAGTTCATATTACAAGATCCGGAGATGAATTTTAGAGAAGCGTATCATGATCTTAAATCATTAGCGACTGAACTATTCGAAAATCGAGACACTCTCTGTGAAATAGCCACTGATCGTACGGTGCAGAGCATGGACCATGACAACATCAGATGAAGCGGCTCTGCGAATGTTCGAGAGAAAAGTTCTTCGAAAGATGTATTGACCTCTACGCGTTGGCAATGGCGAGTACCAAAAAAATATTTAATGATGAGCTGTACGAGCTTTTAAAACGCAGCGGCTACGCTGGCTAGGTCATGTTATGCAAATGAAAGAAGACGTTCCGGCTAAGGAAGTGTTTCTATCGGAACCCGCCTATGAAAGACAGGAAGAGGGCGGCCCCCACTGCGCTGGAAGGACCAGGTGCACTGCGATTTTAACTCCCTGGGTGTGACCAATTGGCGCCAGTTTGCAGAGCGAAAAATCGACTGGCGCGCCTTGTTGGACGGCCATAATCGTTTAAACGGTTAAGCGCCAATTAATCAAGTAAGTAAGTAAGTTGGTCATCTGTTCTCCTACTATTGTAATTCGGCCAGCTTCTCTTAGTTATCTCAGTTGTCTGACTTGTCTGAGGAGTATCAGTTGGAGCCTGCCAATTCCTTGAATGTGCTATGTATGTTTGTTTTGATTGATGTAAGTAAATGATGCATCTCGACCGCTTTCAGGTAGTGCCCCTGCCCTTGCAAGCTCATCTGCCCTCTCGTTATCCTCGATGTTCCTGTGACTTGGGCTATGTTTGCGAAGATAGCTGCAGCTTGAAGTGATCTCTTGCAGCTACTGACGGCCTTAGACGAAGTGATTTGGGAGTTAAGCGCCTCGAGCGCTACTTAGCTATGCGAGTAAAAGCACACCTCACGCCCTCGTACCGAGTCCTCCGAGAGGAGCATACACAACCTCTCTATACCCAGAAGTTCAGCTTGGAAGAAACTTAAAAAATTGGGAAGACGGAATGACAGTGACACCTTTAGCTCTTCACAGAAGACACCCGCTCCAATGCCGCAGTCCATTTTGGAACCGTTCGATATGTTGAAACTTATAAATTAGAATCTTAAAATTATTGACCGACCTGAATAACGTCGAAAGAATACAAATTCGGATATGGTATACACATCTAAAAGGGAATTTAAATTTTATTATAAGAAATTCCATTTTTTAGTTTCATAGCCAGATATTCTTTAGTTCATATCGTATACTTCTGAATCTCTAGAGTTCTCTAAAGACAGCAAAGCTTTAACACTCCCCAGAAGGTTGCAAGGAAAACGGGAATAATTTAATCCCCTTTAGCGAAAGATTTAGTAGATAAGTACCTAAGCGGTATATTACTTTCAGTAGTGAGAGCCGCGTGTAGAAGCTCATGAAAGTGGGGAAAGCTTATTGGCACCATTCACGAGGGAGTGGCCCAAGCTATTCTTTTAATTACGGTTCAAACAGCTCACTTCTTCAGGCCACTTGGCGCCAAGTATCCTCTGAGAAGTCGCTGAACACACGTTTAATAGTGAGCTAATGTGAGGAGGCGACAACTTGGCTAGACCTCTCCAACATAATGGGTATAAGGGCTAGCTGGGGGATTTATCGGCATAGTCCGTCCCACATAAGATGCGACTGCAAGTGGGCGTCGGCCTTTGATCAAGCGGCTCGTCTTACAAACGAGTATAGTAATATTATCATCCCCGCTGAGAGGGTTGTGTGCTGGGCTTGTAACCCGTCGCGTTCACATTTCAGCATTAGTTGATGGTTGTTTTTTTCACTTAACCAAAAATATTTGGAGACATATCCAATCATTAGGGCTGCAAACAAGTTATAAAAATTGTACAATTTTCGCGATGAAATTTAAATATTTATTAGCTCGAATGGCAGGGGAAATGGTAGTTGATGCATTCGGATTGTTATCCGAAATGGAATTTCATGTGGATAACGAAGAAAAGGAATATAATTCCGAAATACAAAACTTATTGAGTTATTTCGAGTTTAAATATACTGGATTGCCACTTCCTGGAACACACCAACGTCGGAAGAAGGCGCTATATCTAATAGAGATATCGAATATGTATAATATCAGCAAATTGGGGTGAAGTCCAAACAAATAATTCCATCGACGGGCGGCACAACGCCTTTCTCAGAGCGTTTGGGACACACCCAAACATATTTAATTTCATAAATAAAATAAACAAGTACAGCTGGGTATAAAAACGAACAGGGAATAACAGAAACAAACCTGCAGCAATTTTTAGCTCTGTTAACGTTCGAATCGCTGAATTGTCGAATAAATAACTCAAATATTCAGTATGCAAAAATTTCTTTATTTACAATTCTACTGTGGGAACAATTACAATACTCGCATTCTTCAATTATAGCGTTTCAAATCAAACTGATTCCTTATTCCTCAACTTGCGCTGCTTTTTTACTCTCGGTTACGTCGTTCGCCCATTTCCCCTAAGGTATATACTTTTCACGAACAACTTTCTCGAACAGCCGGTTATTTATTTATCTTTATGCGCAACTCTTTTAGGTTGCCAGCACAATATATATAACTTCTCCAAACCCAATTGTCAACCTCAATTATCCGTGGAGAATCCTGTTACGTTAACAGACGAGGCTTTGGCGACACCGAACTTTTCATGGATCTAGGGCGTGGGAGGGCGGTATGGCCTAGAAGGTCGCATGTGTTCATAACAAATCGTTCCCGGGTAGGTCGGGCTTGGGACCGGAACATACCGGATCTGCATCCGCCAAAGGACCATCAACATCGATAACACTGCCCAAGGCCTTCGGGGAGTGTCCTTATCGCTACAACAACAACAACATTAATCCCTAAAGAGATTGGTCTACGATTGATCCCTTTTGTCTACATTTGGGCATAATTGATGCCTTTTCTCCTTTTCTTGTACATCTGGGATTAATCAGTTTGAAATCTATGTAGCCCATTTTGAGATATATTAAAAAAACGGCAACAAAATGAGTAAAATAAAAAATATTGCAGGTGATTGAACCGATTTATTTAAGAATAAAAAAAATAAAACAATTTTAAGCATTTCCTTTATATAAATGGAAAAAAAATCAGCGAAAAATGTGTCCTTATATAAAGACATATTCTTGCTGATCTTTGTTTTTAAAATTTTAACAAAGAGATTGTAAAAATATTTATGAAGAATAAATATAAAGGTGGAGTGCAATTAACTGACTATATATTGATAAGTTACCTCTTTTTCTACCAACTTTCCAATACAAGTAATCTCGTCCCTCCAATTTGTAGAAGAAACTAGCACAACGTAAATTGGAAGCGAAATTTAGGCCTAAATTTCCTTGGAGGTCAAACGCGCCAAGAATTTTTTTTAAATAGGTACCGCTTTCCGAGGGTTCTCTAAAAAGCTTGATCAGTGCGACGCCCAGCGACACCTATTGCCAAAGTAAAATTCGCCTCTTTAAAAGCCCTGGAAAACTATTATTAATCTTGCCCAATTAGTACCTAACCATATTTTCACTTAATCGTAGATAAATGTTTTTGGCATCGGTGCCTTAACCTAAAAAATGTCATATTCATAAAATAGAATATACGAAAAATTTCAAAACGAAAACACAATCCCCAAAATGTGAATAAATTGGCTAACGCAAAACTTTATAGATTATGGATATGACGGAAATCGGAAAAATAATTGGTTGGCTATGATATCGTTATGACTAAGGCGTTATTCAATGGCTTCAATAACTGATTAGATTGACTTTCATAGAATTCGTTGGATCACCTGTTTTACATGGAAATTGCCAGGGACTTAAAGTAGTCATTCCGCAATTTTGTTTTCATCTCATGATCTATTCATACACGAGAGAACTTTAAAGTTGTGATCAAAGTTTGGCCTCACAACTTAATTCATTTACATGCATCACACTTTCATTGCATTCAATAAAAAATAATTATTTACTCAAAATTAGTACAATTTATTTCTACATGATATAAGAAAAAAATAGCATCACTTCGACTGCTGAGGGGAATGTCACCATATCTCAACTGCTGCTTCGAAAATATCTATCTCAAAATGTTTCGAAATGTTTCAGTCGAGTTAAGGTGATATTCCGATGAACAGTTATTTTAATATAACAAATTTTCATTTATAGAGGTTGTTATAAAGTCTTGAACTCTTTGATGTGCTACATCTATATATATACACGGGCGATCGGCGGTGTTACAATTTTCTTGTGACACTGCACAAAGTTGTTTATTCCAAACGCCTGCTGTTCCGGATTCTCCAAACCACACATCTTCTCCATTACTTTTAATATAAGTTTTAATTTTTCGTGGATCTTCCGGTGTTGGTTGATTACATTCTTGTATTCGCACGGTCATAGTTTTGAAAACTGGCCTAGCTCTACTGCATCCATACCATCCACTAATTGTCATCTCTGACCGCGGTGTTAATGGACGATTGCAAAGTTCTATTATTTTTACTCCTGCATCATTCAGGTCAAAGGGTTCATCCACTTTAACCATAGTTAAATCAAAATCACTATAACATGGTAACTTCCCTGTGCGTCGTTGCCCTTCTTTACTGTATATGTCGTTTGCACCAGCTACAATGAAGATATAGTTTCTATATGTTTTATATACGCAATGCTGAACTGTAAGCACCCAATCAGCACTGATTATGGAACCAACACATATATAGTCTTCATTATTAAATATTGCAACTGTATGTGGGCTGCTAGTTATATCTTTGCCATCTATAATATGAAATTGCGCAGGACAGCAAAGCAGCACAAATAGCAGCGCGAACTGATTTCGTAGTGTCATTTTTTAATTTAAAACCTTTTCTACCAAAAATAAAGTATAAAGTATACCACGATAAATTTTGTGGGCGCTATTTATACCTAATTGAGTTGTGTAAATAAAAAATAAGATTTCAGGAATTTGAAATAACAAAAATACATATAAATTTAAGTTAAAACTACACAAGCTCAATCTTGCTATACTCGGCGTGCTTTTCACACCGAGTCACAGCGAAACTTTTTTCACTTTTAGAATGTCAAAAATCCAAAAAACAATGTTCTCCAATCTAAAAATGTTTTGACATGCAACAGATTAATAACCAACTGTTAAGAAAATGTATACACAGCAAAGTAAAAAACCCATGCTCACCATGATAAGCATTATGAAACTTGGATAATTGAAACAAATGTAAAAATAATTTCACAGTCCAAAATTTTTGATCAACTTTGTGGCCACGTGGTGGATTTTTTTGGGTTCAAACTATTTTACTTAATATACTTGGGTAGCTTGTAATAGCATTGGCAAGTTTCAGCCACGTAGGCATTTTTTTTTAATTTTATTTTTTTTTTTGTTTTAGACAGCCACTAAAAGTTTGGTAAGCTTAGACAATTTTTCATTTTCAATAGAATAAAACTTGCCTAATTCCACACAATTCCATTGAACGAGTACATACACATTAAAGGGAATTTCATATAGTTTCAGATAAAAAAACAAACCATTGCGAAATTTTGCGTTTTTCTTTGTAATCGCCAACTTAAGGTCTCTATGCCCTCGCTCACGTATGAAGCGCAGTGACCTAGCAATGGAATTTCCTAAATTCAAGTCTGCAATACTAGATCACAAAAAAGACAGTTATACCTGGAATGGTAAAAACCCTGAGAAAGGCAACACACAAGTGCACTGAATAGCCCTCATTGTTTGTCATATAAGTTTTCCTATAGTTAACGAGTTGTGCATTTATCCCATCAACTTATGTTATGTATGCACGCCTACCTGAAGGTCGTCTATTATGGGTGATACTTCTAAGCAATTGAGTGCTTCGGGAATATACATACATATGTAAGTGCTCCATATGTGGAGCCTCTCCAAAAGATATGTACAATATGCGAGCCCTGCCAGAGCGAAATGTTAATAAAAGCATGCTTGCTTTCAGAATTTACCCTTTTATATTCTTGGATACGATGCATGGAATGTATGCTACACATCCCTTATCGAATGGAAATGCAGACCTGGTGTGTGCGGGGCGAAAAAAATAAGGAGAAGATGAAAAAGAAGAAAGAACATATCCAAAATAGATTCAGGAAAGAAGTTGGTCTTTTGATTAATATGCCAAAGTAAAAAACCGGCAACACAAATGATGACAACACTGCGAGAAGATTCGTTGGAGATCCAGAAATAACATCAGACATAACCGGCATAAACATCAATCTTTTGAAAAGGTTTCATACAATACTTTCATGCATATGATGTGGGTTTCAAATAAATTCTGCAGCTTTTAACCAATATGTGGCAGTGACAAGGGTACTATATTTATCGGAATATGCTTGGTACAATATGCCAGTGAGCGTACATAAAATTCTGTTTCATGGAAACAGTATAATCGTGTCTGCTATTCTTCCTATTGGTCAACTTTCATAAGAAGCACGACACTATCGTTAACTTTTCACCACCAAAAAGTCAAGAATTTGTAGTAACTTGGATTTGCTGCACAGATTACTGATATCGTCAGACCCGTTCATAAACAGTTTGCGGAAAACCCCTAGGTCAAAGCGGCGAGCATTAACGAGTGAAGTTATTGGCTTATTATCTGAACCAGACCATGTCGACGATATTGACTCCGACTAACTTTATACCAGTTAAAATATCACTTTTTATTTATAAGTATGTATTTCGATTCAGTATTTAGAAATATAAGTACCTATGTTGTGTTTGACTTTGAAAATAAATTTTATTAGTATTAATCAAAAGCCTCTAAGCTAAAGTTAAGAAATATAAACAATTTTTATTTATATTGGCACTGGAAAATGCTTTTAAAGTAGAAAATATGATTATGTGAAATTTCATCTTATATGAGGGCAAGGAGAAAAAGTGGGCGGATCCCGCCCATTTTTATTCTCAAATCAGATTTAGGTATCTGCAACCACACTGCAAAATTTCAAATGAATTGCTTCATTGGTTTGGCTGTTATTAATTTTGGCATGCTAAAAGTGAAAAAAGTTACACTGTGCGAGTGTATGTATTAACTTTGGGAACATAACTGACATAACGAATCGAAATAGATATAGACTTCCACATATCAAAATGCTGAGGATGAAAAAAGGAAATGATTTAGCTATGTACGTCCATCCTTCCGTCTATCTGTCGGTGCACACGATAACTTAGTAAATATTGAGAATAAAATATTGCAATTTGGTATAGGGGCTCCTTGGCGCTCATCTCCCATGGCTAATAAAAGTTAGGGAAATCGGATGGTAACCACGCTCACCTTTTACATATATAACATTTTGGAAAACACATAAAACCTGATTATTTAATATATAATTCATCTAGAATGTTAAAATTTTATGTGCGCACTAATATTAACACTCTTGATTTTTGTTTTAAAATGGGCGTGCACCGCCCACTTGTGGTAATATCAATTTTACAAATATTATTAATCATAAATCAAAAACCGTTAAGCCTATCATAACAAAATTTGACAGAGATGCTGCCTTTACTATAAAGAATGCTTCGAAGCAAAATTAGCGAAATCAGCGAAAGACCACACCCATTTTTTATATAAAAGATTTTTAAAAGTGTAGTGGACAAATAAAATAAGCTATATCTTTTCAAAAAGAGCTTTATGTCAATGGTGTTTCATTTTCCAAGTGAAATTATAAAAATAAAAACACTTTAATTTTTGAAAATGGGCGTGGAACCGCCCCTTTTAGGACTAAAAAATTTGCTATGTTTCGGGAGCCATAACTCGAAGAAATATTAAAGGGTCGTAATGAGATTAGGTATATATATACATTTCTAGGAAAAGCGGACAGGATCGGTTAAAAACCACGCCCACTTTTATATAAAAGGGGTTTAAAGGGTCGTAGAAAAAAAATAACCTATATCTTAGCGAAAATTAGTTTTGTATCAATGATATTTCACTTATCAAGTTTTATTGTAAGAGGAAATTAAGAGACATTTTTTTAATGGGCGGTGCTGCGCCCCTATTCCGATCAAACATTTCTAGAGCCTCAATAGAAAAAAAGAAATCCCTCTTAACAAAATTTGAAAAAGTAATTTATCTGAAATGAACTGTACAAATCAAACTCACACTGAGTATATAATATTCGGTTACACCCAAACTTAGACACCCTTACTTGTTTTTTGTTTGTTTTAATTAGCTGAATTAGCTTTATACAAATAACAAGTCAAATGTATTAATTAATATTGTAGCGAAATGAAATGACGCATTTTGCTATACCTTTTAAAAACAAAATTTGTTTGCAATTGTTTGTTTATCTATATGTGGGCGAATCCCAAAAAAGGTCCATCACGAACCGAAAATTAAAAGTTGTCAGACTTTATTTCTATTACTTGGGATTATATGTCAAATATTTGTATGATGTAGAAACAAATAGTTTATTCTTTCCCCACATCCTGGACAGAGAGACATAATTTCAAAAAAGGCTTTATCGGTTTTGCAAATTTGGATGTTTTACTAATAAAATATAGCGTCCTTTCTTTATATTGTTGCGCTGCTAAACACAGATCTATATGTTTGCTAAATTTCTAATAAATTGATCCTGCCCTTATCCTTATTATTTTCATAGTACTTCAAATCAAAAAAGCTTTCAGATGCCAAATAGGTCTGCTTACTAAATTTTTTTCGGAAAGTTCGGGTAACATTTCTTATTGGTGTCTAAAATTTGTCAAGTCCATTAGTTGATCCATATATTGGCCTATAACTTTATTTCTGAATAACCAAAGAAACAAAACTTATATGTTGTCAGAAAGAGGGCATTTTGACCTTTTAGCAGTGTATAAACTGCTAATTGATTCTTGGAGATGTTAGAGAAATCGTGCAAAATATGACGAAAATTTAAATTGTTGTATCTCTTTTTTTATTTATATATACAAAGGATTATCTGAGGAAAGTCTAAAATCAGTTGTGATTTCAACAAGATGTGAATTTTCAAGATTAGTGAAGGTTTTATTGGTGTGTTCAACAATTTCATATGAAGACAGAAAAGAAAGCAATACAAACTAGCTTGCATTTTTCTTGTGAATACATTTGTCGACTAGAAATGGTTAAATTCAAAAATTTCAAAAGATTTATTATGGGCTCTTTAAATTTTGATTTATTTTGTACTTTTGTTCTATTTCTTCCATAAAACTAACATTTGATGACCTAAAAATTTATTGAAGAATAAACAGAGGGAATGTTATATATCTGTATACGTCTCCGCTTATGAAATGGGTGTTTTGGGCCCTTAGCCCGGACTTTGAGGGCGTATTCGAAATTCTAGGTATGCAAATTTTTTTTACTCTACTAGACCTAAAATTTGATATTTCAATATCATTTAGTGTAATTCATTGAGAATAGTTGTCGCGTCCGTAACCGTACTTAAGCTTATATCCAGCATTTTTAAAAAATATTCCATATTACAAAAAATTACAGGCATTGGGTCTTTATATCACCCTCTGTCTCTCATTTAAGGAATGTAGAATCTCCCCTTAACTTCTTTAAGTTTTGCATACTTCCACAAGCATTGAAAATTATTTCTATTGCTTGTCTCGTCCGAATCTCATCATATATCGTCATATATATGTACTTATATATTTGAGGTACCCACAATCGTTGCTTCAAATATTGTAATTTTCGCTCAGTCCACTACTGAAGTTCTCTTTTATGCAGGTTGAAATGAATGCGAATGTCGTGCCCGTTACCATGGACCTGCCCATATGTATTTGCAAAGTGTGTTATTAAGTTGACATGTGGACAATGAATATATTTTTTAAGAACAGTACAAACGGTACACTTAATTAATTTTATTTATTTCAAGCTGGTAATTTTCCGTCGTACACAGCTACAAAACCAGAGTTAGGAGCAATGCACTAATTTTTGAGCAACAATACTAAAAACTTAACTGATATAATAACGATCTTGCCTTAAATATTAATGAGACGTTAATTTTTTATGGATTTAAACATCTCTTCATCTTTCACATATTCGTAAAACTAGCCAATACCCGCGGGCCAGTCCCCACGAAGAAATTTTTTTTTTTAATGGGCGTGATAACATCAATTTTACGAATATTATTAATCATAAATCAAAAACCGTTAAACCTATCATTACAAAATTCGGCAGAGAGACTGCTTTTACTATAAAGAATGCTTCGAAAAATGAACGAAATCGGTGAAGCACCACGCCCATTTTTATATAAAAAATTTTTATAAGTGTCGTGGACGAATAAAATAAGCTATCTTTGCAAGAAAGAGCTTTATATCAATGGTGTTTCATTTTCCAAGTGCAATTATAACAAGAACAAGTAAGGAAGTCCAGTTCGGGTGAAACCGAACATCACATACCCAGCTGTATACTTGAAATGCTGTTGTTGTTTGTTTTGTGTGCTTCATAGTGTTACAAGGCTGCGCAAACTATATCTATCTTCTATATATATAAAATTCAAATTATGTATGTATTGTTACGAATATTAGCAAAACTAAGGGGTGCTGCCATCTCTAGGCCGATGCTAAGCAGTGACGTGAATTCACATCAATAATTCAATCATTATGTATCTACATAAACGAATCAATAATTGCGTCTACACATATGTACGTATACGAGCAGCGGAGAAGCAATGCACAAACACATGCATATATCTTATCTGAGTTGTCACAAGGGAGGGCAATAATTTGTGCAAGTATTACTCAAATGAGGAATTATAAATCTGCAGTTGTAGCTGAGAAATTTATAACTAACTAAGTAAAATTCTGGAAGCGCCTAGAATATGCCACGAGGAAATCACAGAGTATAAAAGCATCAGCGGTAGAGGCGCTATGGGTAGTTTCGATTAAGACGCCATCTAGCGAGCAATAACGGTATTATTTTGAAAGTCAGTTTCATTTAAGCTATCAGCTTGGTTATTAAGCCAGCTAGTTGCAAAGTATAAGTGTTATTGTGAAGTACTCTAATAAAGGCCATTTTTCCATTATTCAATATTGGAGTTATTTATTCAACAGTTTCGTGATACGAACTTAGCAAAAGGGCAAATAAGAGGATTTGCAAGTAAATTCGTTACAGTATGTATGTATGTAGGTATAGATCGAGTTGCGTTCTAAACGGATCGACCGATCACAACCAAATTTGGACAACCCACTAGACGCCTTCCAAGGATGGTCATAGGCTAAAAATAGTATCGATATATAAAAGGGGCGTGGCACCTCCCATGCAAAATGAATATTTGGTATTACATAACTCTGAAGGTATTCATCCTAGAACATTGAAATTCAGTAAGGAGTTATATGAGGTCAATCCTTAACGCCGCCATGAAAATATGGGGTGAGGAAGAAGGGGGCGTGGCACCTCCATATAAATGGAATTTATCATACGGCATATCTTTGGATGTAGTAATGGTAGGATAATGAAAATTGGTAAGGAGCTATATGAAGTTAAGTCCTAAAAGCACCAGTAATATATGGAACAGATTGCGCAGCCTTGTAACAGAAAAAAAACAAGACAAATGGGACTTTCAGAACTATGGCTGTCTTAAAAACTTACGTTATTTCAACACGTAAAGTTTGATTGCAGAGTTGGGTTTGGCTGTTATTCCTTTAGTGTTCTTTTATGCTATCTTTAGGGTTGGTATTTTGGATATGCCTGGAGGAAGCGGGAAAAAACATTTCTGTATAACTTGATATTGATTGAGGTAAGAGCAAAGAGAGAAATCACTATGGCAGTTGCTTTCTCATATTCCGCGCATACCCTTTGTGTGGTGGACGTACAACTCCGCATTTAAATGACCACTGTCTGCAAACATCTGATACACCGATGTGCAACATAATCAAACGGTCAGGCCAAAGTGAGGGTGTGCGGTGTGCGCACCATGACTCATAAACAGTCGCTGCAAGTTTTGAACTGAAAATTTAAGAATTTAAGGTGTAATGATCATCCCAAAGGTGGTGCTTTCCTGATACTTGCTGGAACAGCCGCAGTTGAAATAAATGCGTGCTTTTTCGTCTATAGAAATATGAGCGGGCATTTTAGTGGAAACACTTCATCAGCAGCTTTTGCTAAACAACTTCTTGAAATGAATTATGGCGAAATTGCTATTTCTTTACTAACAGATTAGATTTCTTTTCCTGCAAGTTTTTGAAAAATTATGACATCACCTGAAGCTTTAGTAGCTAAAGTTTCTTCCAAATATTGAATCTATCGTTACAAACTATAACTGGCTTTGAGAAAAGGCATTTTATTCACCTTAAAATGAAGATGTTAATATCACTAGAACCAAGACAACTTATCATTCTATTAACACAGTCGTGGAAGAGTCCTAAGCTGCGCATATCCGATTGAATTTATTAGCTTTTTTGAGCCATCAGAAATTTCTCCTCATCGATTGATCCTTAAAACAGGGCCATAATATTATAATATTTATGCTTCGTTATTTCGATCTCCACGCTTATGTACTGGGACAAGGCTTTTCATCACAAAGCGTTTACGAATGTCATTGAAGGAATTCATTTTATCGGAAAATTTCGAAAACAAAAAAGTTTAAAACCAAGGATTCCATTGATACCGATAAATTTGTCTTTTCAATTTTAAATGCCTTAAATTTCCCATCCCTATGAATGAAGCTCAAGGACGATCATTATCTGCGAAGGGATTGATGACCGCAATACAAATCTTTATAGCTTCAGAGCTTCTGCAACTCAATTGTCAATCTCTCCTGCGGGAGGGGAATCCTGTTACAAATATGAATATATCATACAACAACAGTCATTAGCTGTAGCAGAAGTCAATCTCACCAACTCATGTTTTACCTATGGCCAGTTACGCGCAGCTTGCATATTTTTATAGAAACGTGGGGCATAAGGAAGTAGTTATATGAAAATAAAACTATGTGTGTGTGACTGTTTGTTATGGAAACGTATTTCCCACAATTTAATCATCACCAAATTTTGGCTATAGGATCCCTCGATCAACAGGAAGGTTTTAGGCTTAAAATAATATCGGTATATAAAAGGGGCGTGGCACCTCCCATACGAATGAAATCTTTGATATTGCATAACTCTGAAGGTGTACATGCCAGTACATTGCAATTCAGTAAGGAGTTATATGGGATCAATCCCTAACATTACCAAGAAAATGTGGAATTGGGAAAAAAGGGACGTGGCATCTTCCATACAAATGGAATATATCATACTGCATAACTCTGGATGTAGTAATGGTAGGACAATGAAAATTGGTAAGGAGCTATATGACGTTAAATCCTAACATCCCCAGTAAAATGTGGAATTGGTAAAAGGGGCGTGGCACCTTCCCAACAAATGGGATTTTTCAGAACTATGGCTGCCGTACAAACTTAGGTTATTTTAACACTCAAAGTTTGACTGCATTGTTGAATTTGGCTGTTATGCCTTTTGGACGTTTAGTAATCTGCCGCCGTTAAAAAAATTTGTTATTTTCAGCCTATCTACATCTTTTATAAAAATCAAATTCTGCGTGTGTATGTTCCTTATGGAAACGTATTTCCCACACTTCGATCATCGCCAAATTTTGGCTATAGGTTCCTTCGATCAAGACGAAGGTTTTGCAGAATTAAGAATTTTAAATTTAAATTTTTTTTTGGCTATGCGAACGAGCAATCTTAGCTCCAAAAAATGATCATTGATCGCATTCAAAAGCAAATTCCCGGTGAAGCGACGAAATATAAATCGATCGACACAGTTACAGATGAGGATCAAATTGTGAATTATCCAATTGAATTTCTAAACTCTTTAGAACAACCTGGAATCCCTGCGCATATATTAACTTTGAAAATTGGCTCACAATCAAGCTTCTTCGGAATATAGGCCCACCAAAATTGTGCAATGGAACCATACTTTGCGTTAAGAAATTAATGCCTAATGTAATGGAAGCAACAATCATCAGCGGTAAAAGCAAAGGTGAGGATGTGCTCATACCACGGATCCCAATGATTCCTACATATTTTCCATTCAATTTTAAGCACTTACAGTTTCCTGTACGCCTTGCTTTTGCAATTACAATCAACAAAGCACAAGGACAATCGCTTAATGTTGCAGGATTAAATTTAGAGAGTCCATGCTTTTCCCATGGCCAGTTACGTGTTGCTTGCTCTAAAGTTGGAGCACCAAAAAATTTCTTTATCTTTGCACCGAACGGAAAAACCAAAAATATTGTATACCCACTTGCGTTACAATAAGATACAATAATAAAATATTTTAAACGAAAATTTCACCAAATATGTGTACAAAATTCAATTCAATTTACAGAACAATAAACTAAATTATCAACAGACAAAACAGAAAAAATAACGCAACATTCATTGGATCTGGGGCGTTACAACGTACGCCGGGTACAGCCAGTAATACATATGCATATGGTTTTATTCTGAACTAATTTTCATTTAAAAGAAGCAAAAAGGACACAGAGGCTAACACCAATGACCTTGCGCGGGTAATAATGCAGTTTTTCTTCAGATATGGGGATTTCCCTACTCTTTATTTTAAAATAAAGATATAACAGATTGTTACAAAACTATTTTTCGCTAAGATTTAACTTATTATTTTTGCATACGACGCTTTTTAAAGTCATTTATATAAAAGTGGGCGTGGTCTTTAACCAATCTTATCCATATTTACTGCTATAGGCGAAATTTGTTGACCAAATTTTATTACGATCCGTTAATTTTTCTTCGAGTTATGGCTCCCGAAGCATAGAAATTGCCTAGCCATAAAAGGGGCGGTGCCACGCCCATTTTTTAAAATTTGAAGAAAAATGAAAGGATCGCAATGTGATTGGGTACACAAATTTTCCTTATAGCAGGAAATAGTTCTAGGAAAAATGGACAGGATCGATTAAAAACTACGCCCATTTTTATGTTAAAGCTGTTTAAAGGGTTGTAGAATAGAAAAATAAGCTATATGTTTGCGAAAAATAGTTTTGTATCAATCATATTTCACTTATCAAGTTTTATTGAAAGAGGAAATTAGGAGACATTTTTTTGAATGGGCGGTGCTGCGCCCCTCTTCCGATAAAACATTTCTAGAGCCTCAAAAAGAAAAAAAGAAATCCCTCGAAACGAAATTCGAAAAAGGAATTTATCTCAAATGAACAGTACAAATCAAACTCATGCTGAGTATATAATATTCGGTTACACCCAAACTTAGACACTCTTACTTGTTTTTTGTCTGTTTTAATTAGCTGAACAAGCTCTATAATTAGCTGAATTAGCTTTATACAAATAACAAGTCAAATGTATTCATTGATATTGTAGCGAAATGAAATGACGCATTTTGCTATACTTTTTCAAAACAATATTTATTTGCAATTGTTTGTTTATTTATATATGTGGGCGAATCCCAAAAAAGGTCCATCACGAACCTAAAATTAAAAGTTGTCAGACTTTATTTCTATCACTTGGGATTATATGTCAAATATTTGTATGATGTAGAAACAAATAGTTTATTCTTTCCCCACATGCTGGACAGAGAGATATGATTTCAAAAAAAAGGCTTTATCGGTTTTGCAAATTTGGATGTTTTACTAGCAAAATATAACTTCCTTTCTTTATATTGTTGCGCTACTAAGCCCAGATCTATACTTTTGCTTTTAATAAAATTTTGTCTAGTCTTTTATTTAGCATTAAAAAAACTTTGGAAAACAGAGATTTTATAAATTGATCCTGCCCTTATCCATATCATTTTCATTGTACTTCAAATTAAAAAAGCTTTCAGATGCCAAATAGGTCTGTTTGCTACAATTTTTTTGGAAAGTTCAGGTAACATTTTTTATTGGTGTCTAAAATTTGTCAAGTCCATTAGTTGATCCATATATTGGTCCATAACTTTATTTCTGTTTAGCCAACGAACAAAACTTATATGCCGTCAGAAAGATGGCATTTTGAGCTTTCAACAGTGTATTAACTGTTAATTGATTCTTGGATATGTTAGAGAAATCTTACAAAATATGACGAAAATTTTAATTGTTGTATATCTTTTTTAATTTATATATACAAAGGATTATCTGAGGAAAATCTAAAATCAGTTCTGATTTCAACAAGATATGAATTTTAAGTTTAATGTAGGTTTTATTCGTGTATTCAACATTTTCTCGCCTTTTTTTGTTAATCTTATCTGCCTAACAAAATATAGAAATGGCTAAATGGGAATATCTTATTCAAGTTTCAATGGATTTATTATATTTGTGAGTTTTAGGACGCAAAATTATATGTGGCATCTTTAAATTTTGATTTATTTTGGACTCTAGTTCATTAGAAACACAAGAACGTACTCTATTGAATGGCCTAAAAATTTGTCCAAGAATAAACAGAGGGAAAGTTATATACCAGTAAACGTCTCCGCTTATGAAAAGGGGGTTTTAGACCCTTAACCCGGACTTTGAGGGCGTATTCGAAATTCCAGGTATGCAGATTTTCTTTACTCTACTAGATAGAGAAAAGATATTTCAGATTTCCAACCTTCTTTTCTTCCCTTCGCGTCTTTTAGGTAGGTAGGTGAAATGGCTGCGACCCTGGTCGCCCACGTAGCTATTTAAAGCCGTTATGATCCCATGTAACTTGCCTAAAACCTACGGAATGTTACGGTAAATGTACTACAGCCTGCCGGAGTTGTTGATAAAATTAAGAATATTTGGGATTGCTATCACAGATAAACCTCTGAGGTCTTCTAGAAACGGGGTTCCAAGGAACCTTAGTCGGGCTCTAGCTAGAGCCGGTCATTTACATATAAAGTGTTCTACTGTCTCCCTGGCACTTGGATCTTTCCAGTTTCTGCAGTAGCCGTTATAGGGAATGTCCATCATTTCCACATTCGTACCTACTGCCCAATGACCGGTGCAGACTGCTATCAGTTTGCGTATTTTGGCCCTGGATTTCTTCAGAAGACTCCTTGTTCTCTTTCCATCATAGTTTGGCCAAACGGATTTTGATATTACACAGGTGGTGATGTTATTCCAATTTGTTTGTGCTTTCTTCAAGTAGAAGCTTTGGATATTCCCTTGGCTACTGCAAAGGGTATGCCAAATTCGACGCTGGTTGTTTCCTCGCTCATCTCCGATGAACCCCAGCGTGACAGCTCATCGGCCTTCTCGTTACCCTCTATCCCCCTATGACCCGGGATCCAAATAACGCATAGTTCTAGATTGGTGGTTAACTGGGGTATGAGTCGCTTACAAGCCCACACTAATTTTGAGATAATGTGTGGCGAGGAAAGCGCTTTTATCGCTGCTTGGTTATCCGACAGGATGCAAATTTTACCAGCTAAGTTCAAGCCCTCCAGTGATTTGCAGGCTTGCCAAATCGCGAGGATTTCTGCTTGAAACACGCTGCAGTGGGATGGGAGTTTAATGATGCAGACGCTTCTTTAAGCTTTGCATACTTTCACAAGCATTAAAAAATTACTTTTATTTCTTGCCGCCTCCGAACTTCATCATATATGGTCATATATATGTACTTAAATTTTTGTTACTTCAAATTGTAAAATTGTTACTTCAAATTGTATCCGCTCAGTCCGCTACTCCTGTTCTCTTTTATGCAGGTTGAAATGCGTGCGAATGTCGTCGGTTACCAAGGACTTGCCCATATTTATTTGCAAAGTGTGTTATTAAGTTGACACGTGAACAGTGAATGTATTTTTAATGAAAAGTACAATGGGTACAATTAATTAGTTTTATTTGTTTGCAAGCTGGTAATTTTCCGTCGTACACTGCTACAGAACCAGAGTTAGGAGCAATGCACTAAATTTTGAGCAACAATACTTAAAACTTAACTGACATAATCACGATCATGCCTTAAATATTAATGAGACGTTAATTTGTTATGGATTTAAACATCTCTTCAACTTTTACATATTCGTAAAACTAGCCAATACCCGCGGGCCAGTCCCCGCGAAGAAATTTTTTTAAATGGGCGTGATAATATCAATTTTACAAATATTATTAATCATAAATCAAAAACCGTTAAACCTATCATTACAAAATTCGACAGAGAGATTGCCTTTACCATAAAGAATGCTTCGAAAAAAATTTAAGAAATCGGTGAAGGACCACGCCCATTTTTATATAAAAATTTTTTAAAAGGGTCGTGGACGAATAAAATAAGCTGTCTTTGCAAGAAAGAGCTTTATATAAATGGTGTTTCATTTTCCAAGTGTAATTATAACAAGAACAAGTAAGAAAGTCTAAGTTCGGGCGAAACCGAACATTACATACCGAGCTGTACACTTTAAATGCTGTTGTTGTTTGTTTTGTGTGCTTAATAGTGTTACAAGGCTGCGCAATCTATATCTATCTATCTATCTTCTATATATATTTAATTCAAATTATGTATGTATGTATGTGTCGGAATGGGAGCGCAAACGCCATTTTGACTTTCACCAGATGTCGGGTCAGGATTACAATTGACATTGTAAAATTCGCCAGCCGTAGTCCCTTGGCCCGAATCACCATCTTTGGTAACGTTTTCCATAACTCGAAAGGATTGAAGTTATTTTTCTTTTTTTTTCTTTTATTAAAATAAAACGCAGCGAACAACTGTGAAAATAAAGCGCAGCGAACAACTGTGCGTCCAAATGATTTAAAACTTTTCACAATAATGAAAAATCACAAGCACTCTTCTATTCGAGTATTTTTTCAGACAAGTTTTATTCACATACTTGTCCCTTTCTTACCTTTTCGACACTTATAGCTTACATCGTGGCGCACAGTAGCACGCTCGGTAAAGCATAATGCTTTTACTTCGCTCTAACATTAAAAGAAAGAATGTGATAACAGTTTACTTCGATCACATACAAATTTATTCAACAAGTATTTTATGTGCACAGTAGATCCTGTAACACAATACGCATATACTTTTACAGGGTCATTGATAATTTCGAATGACATTTAAAACATTTATAATAAAATTGTGTGTTTCACCGACACGGCCTTCCTGACATACACTCGTCCTCGTGTGTTATACGTTATACTAAAATAACAAAACATTATATTGTTAGGATTTTTCAGAACTATAGCTGCCGTACAAACTTAGGTTATTTTAACACTCAAAGTTTGACTGCATTGTTGAATTTGGCTGTTTTGCCTTTTGGACGTTTAGTAATCTGCCGCCGTTAAAAAAATTTGTTATTTTCAGCCTATCTACATCTTTTATAAAAATCAAATTCTGTGTGTGTGTATTCCTTATGGAAACGTATTTCCCACACTTCGATCATCGCCAAATTTTGGCTATAGGTTCAAGACGATCAAGACGAAGGTTTTTCAGAATTAAGAATTTTAAATTTAAATTTTTTTTGGCTATGCGAACGAGCAATCTTAGCTCCAAAAAATGATCATGTTAACTGTTGAAATATATTGCACGGCACACTTATATACAACGACCATATTCATGCAACACTGTTTTTATTATTCTATATGTTCTTTGTACATAATTTCAACTTGTTCAAATGAAATCGAAGTGACTTGTTCGAGTAAACATCTCAATAAATATATTATAATCAAAGTAACTTGTTTTTCTTCATTGGGTACCAGCAGCAAGTTTGGTATAGAAAGTGTTCTTGTAAATCCAGAGATATCTCAAGAGATATAAGCATAAATTTCAAGAGGTTATGGGACCAGGTGCAAATTCATTGGTACCTAGAAAATAACAAGTTCGAGATAGTTACCAAAAAGAAATAATTGGTGAAACGCAATATATACGTATACAATAAGTGTGTATAGCAACGATGAGTTCGTCTCTGTTCAATATTGCGAAATTGGATGAGTCCAATTATGACTCGTGGAGCATTCAGCTCAAGAGTGTACTAATACACCAAGAATTGTGGGCAGTAACTTCTGGTAGTGAAGCTTGTCCAGCGCCTGCGGAAAATGGCGACAATAAAGAAGTTTTAGCATGGAAAGCTAAAGATGAAATAGCATCTGCTACAATTATTTTAAGCATTGGCGTTATGCAGATAAACCACATCAAAAATTGTACGACGGCAAACGAATCATGGAATACCCTACGCGATGTGCACAGACCAAAAGGGCCAATACGAAAAGTAACGCTATTCAAACGCTTACTTGGAATGCGTATGACCGATGGTGAGTGCGTGCAACAATATGTGTGTAACTTTGTGTCAGTGGCAGAGAAACTTGGAGAAATTGGCGTATCGCTTCAAGATGAGTTCTTAGTGATAATGCTACTCGCAAGTTTGCCAAAATCTTTCGAAAGTTTGGTGGTAGCATTGGAATCAAGAGATGATCTTCCAAAGCTAAGTGCTGTAAAGATTAAGCTAATTGAAGAAGGCGAGCGACGCAAGTGTACGAAGTCTGAAAACGCAGAAGGCAACGCACAAGCATTTATGGTGCGCGAAAATACATGCGCAAAATATACAGCAAAAAATGAACAGATAAACACACGGTCGGGTACATCAAACAACAACAACAACAAAAACAATCAAAGAAACAAGCGTCAAAATTCAAAATGTTTCAGTTGCGGCAAGAAAGGCCACTTTGCAGCCGAGTGCAGAGAGAAACAACAACAAAATCATCAGAAAGGCCAACTACAATAACAAGAACGGATTATTTGCAACAGTAAATGAAAACGTATTAAATGCAGACGTTTGGTGCGTTGACAGTGGCGCCTCATCACATTTATGTTGTAATCGAAATATGTTCGTTGAATTTGAGAAATATGAAGAAGAAATCATGCTAGCTGGCGACAACAAGATGTTGGCTACAGGCAAAGGAGTTGTGCGGTTGAAATCCAACAAGTCTGACGTAACATTAGTGAACGTGTTGTATGTGCAAGGGTTGCAATGCAACTTTGTATCAGTTTGAAGGGCAGTCAACAGTGGGTACAGCGTGGAATTTTACGGAAACACGGCAACAATTAAGAACAAGCACAGAGGTACAATTTTACGTGCAAATAAGGTCAGTGATTTGTTTATATTTGAAGCAAATAAAAACACACTGTTTTTTGCAAGGAAATCTGTTGAAGAGGCAAATAAATGGCATTCTCGTTATGGCCATCTCAATTTTGCTAGCATAAAATATTTGAACGACAAACAAATGGTGCGGGGACTGAATGTGAGCATACCAAAAGATATGATTTGTACGGTATGTATGCAAAGCAAATGTACACAGAAACCATATAGCAATGCTGAAAACAGAGCAGTAGATGTTTTGGGTTTAGTACATACAGATGTATGTGGCCCTATAAGAAATGAATCAATTGGTGGCGCAAAATATGTTTTGACTTTCATTGACGACAAGTCGCGATATGTATTTGTTTATTTTTTACGAACAAAAGATGAAGTCTTTGAAAAGTTTAAAGAATTTAAGCTTATGGCTGAGTGCCAGACTGGTAAAAAACTTAAGATTCTGCGTAGCGATAATGGTACAGAATTTGTTAATAATGCTTTTGACAAATATTTAAAAGATAATGGTATAGTGAGACAGCTTACCGTGCCCTACACACCCCAGCAGAATGGTGTGGCAGAGCGGTTTAACCGAACTCTTATCGAAATGGCAAGATGTATGTTGCTGAGTTCAGGTGTAAGTGAATCGTTATGGGCAGAGGCTGTGAATACTGCAGCTTATTTACGAAACCGGTCACCAACAAGGGCGTTATATACGCAAACCCCATTTGAAGTATGGCATAATTATAAGCCGACGGTATCTCATTTACGTATTTTTGGTTCAGTTGCAATTGCATTAGATAAGCGACAAAATAATAAGTTCAAAGCAAAGGGGAAAGAGTACATATTTGTGGGTTACTCTGATACATCGAAGGCATATCGGTTGTATGATAGTGAAGCTAGGCGATTGATTGTCAGCAGAGATGTGTTCTTTGTTGAAAGTATGACGTCAATACCACGTAATGATTATTGTTCAGCTAAAAATACAGCTGATGGTGTACAAGATGGTACACAGGTACTTGAAGTGGTCATACAGCACAACAGTGGCGATAAATGTGTAAATACGAATGTAAATACAGACGAAGATGAAATGCAACAAGCAGCATCGACAGTAAACAGCGAAAATGAATTTGAATCAGCCGAGTCAGCTGAAGAAGAAGAAGCACAT
The DNA here is from genome assembly GCF_040869045.1 of Eurosta solidaginis. NCBI lineage: Eukaryota > Metazoa > Arthropoda > Insecta > Diptera > Tephritidae > Eurosta > Eurosta solidaginis. The sequence continues at coordinate 18,192,588 of NC_090320.1, forward strand.
ACTGTGGAAAATGTAAAGAGAGGCCGTGGTAGACCAAGTCTTTATCGTAGCGGATCAAGAGGTAGACCAAAAAAAGTATATAATTATTTGAATATAATGAAGTATGAAGGCATTCAGATACCTGATACAGTACAAGAAGCTATGGCAAGTAAATACAGTAATGAATGGTATAGAGCTATGCAAAATGAATATGAATCATTGTTAAAAATGATACGTGGCAAATTTCGGAATTACCTAAGGGCCAAAAGGCGGTACGTAGCAAATGGGTATTTACTTTGAAGAAAGATAAAAATGGCCATGTAGAGCGTTTCAAAGCAAGATTAGTTGCGAAAGGTTGTTCTCAAACTTATGGCGTAAATTATAATGAGACATTTTCTCCGGTGGTACGATATAGCACAATAAGAATGATTTTTGCAATAGCGGCTGAATTTGGTTTACATCCACACCAAATGGATGTATCAACCGCGTACTTGAACAGTGAGTTGTGTGACGAAATATATATGTACCAGCCAGAGATGTTCATAGATAAACGTTTCCCAAATCATTATTTAAAGTTAAAGAAAGCATTGTATGGCCTTAAACAGTCAGGGCGACAATGGAATATTAAGCTTGACAGTATTTTAAAGAAGATAGGTTTCAAAGCATGTGATAGTGAACCTTGTGTGTATGTAAAACACAGTGATGGTAATGTCAGCATAATAGCAATCTATGTAGATGATTTGTTGATAGCGTGCTCTGAATATAAACAGATGCAACAAATAAAGAAAAGTATTTCCGATGAAGTCGAGGTAGTCGACAAAGGACCTGTACAACATTTTTTGAGTATGGAAATAGATCGTGATGGGGAAACAGGGCCTATATGTATTGGACAAAAATCACATATACGTAAATTGTTGAGCGAATATGGAATGAATGATTGCAGGCCAATTACAGTTCCATTAGATGCAGGGCATCAAGTTAATTGTGACAAAAGTGAGTGTCAGAAGGCTGATCAAACAAAATATCAGTCGTTAGTTGGGTCATTGATGTAGCCGTAGCCGTAGCCATATGTACACGACCGGATATTTTACACTCAGTATGTAAACTTGCTCAACGTAACAACGATCCACATTCAGAGCATATGGCAGCAGCGAAACGAATCTTGCGTTATCTAAACACTACGCAAGACAAACAGTTAAGATACTATAGCAACGGAAAAGACATAGAAGGTTTTGTTGATGTAGATTGGGGCGGCGATGACAGCGATCGAAAATCTTATACTGGTTACGCATTTTTCTTCGCTGGTTGCGTATTTTCGTATGAATCGAAAAAACAGGCAACAGTTGCATTGAGTAGTACCGAAGCGGAGTATATGGCTTTAACAGCTGCAGCAAAGGAGGCAATTTATTTAAAGCAGCTACTGAAAGAAATGAACCTTCAATGTCCGAAAGCGATTGTAGTGAATGGTGACAACTTAAGCGCCATGAATCTTGTTAAGAACCCGGTATATCATTCAAGGAGTAAACATATTGACATCAAGTATCATTATGTTAGAAATGCTTATAGAGGAGGCGAAATTGAATTAAAATATTGTTGCAGTAGTAACATGGTAGCAGATATATTAACTAAGAATTTGGCTAGACCTAGTCACGACAAATTTACTAAATTGTTAGGTTTAAGCTAAATTATTTGTGTATTGATTTAAATGGAATTTTAATGCACGAATATGACCGTTGAGGAGGCGTGTTGAAATATATTGCACGGCACACTTATATACAACGACCATATTCATGCAACACTGTTTTTATTATTCTATGTTCTTTGTACATAATTTCAACTTGTTCAAATGAAATCGAAGTGACTTGCTTTTTAACTGCGTTCGAGTAAACATCTCAATAAATATATTATAATCAAAGTAATTTGTTTTTCTTCATTGGGTACCAGAAGCAAGTTTGGTATAGAAAGTGTTCTTGTAAATCCAGAGATATCTCAAGAGATATAAGCATAAATTTCAAGATTAACAAAATCAAAGATCGCATTCAAAAGCAAATTCCCGGTAAAGCGACGAAATATAAATCGATCGACACAGTTACAGATGAGGATCAAATTGTGAATTATCCCATTGAATTTCTAAACTCTTTAGAACAACCTGGAATCCCTGCGCATATATTAACTTTAGAATATAGGCCCACCAAGATTGTGCAATGGAACCATACTTTGCGTTAAAAAATTAATGCCTAATGTAATGGAAGCAATAATCATCAGCCGTAAAAGCAAAGGTGAGGATGTGCTCATACCACGGATCCCAATGATTCCTACAGATTTTCCATTCAATTTTAAGCACTTACAGTTTCCTATACGCCTTGCTTTTGCAATTACAATCAACAAAGAACAAGGACAATCGCTTAATGTTGCAGGATTAAATTTAGAGAGTCCATGCTTTTCCCATGGCCAGTTACGTGTTGCTTGCTCTAAAGTTGGAGCACCAAAAAATTTCTTTATCTTTGCACCGAACGGAAAAACCAAAAATATTGTATACCCACTTGCGTTACAATAAGATACAATAATAAAATATTTTAAACGAAAATTTCACCAAATATGTGTACAAAATTCAATTCAATTTACAGAACAATAAACTAAATTATCAACAGACAAAACAGAAAAAATAACGCAACATTCATTGGATCTGGGGCGTTACAACGTACGCCGGGTACAGCCAGTAATACATATGCATATGGTTTTATTCTGAACTAATTTTCATTTAAAAGAAGCAAAAAGGACACAGAGGCTAACACCAATGACCTTGCGCGGGTAATAATGCAGTTTTTCTTCAGATATGGGGATTTCCCTACTCTTTATTTTAAAATAAAGATATAACAGATTGTTACAAAACTATTTTTCGCTAAGATTTAACTTATTATTTTTGCATACGACCCTTTTTAAAGTCAGTTATATAAAAGTGGGCGTGGTCTTTAACCAATCTTATCTATTTTTACTAGAAATATTTCCTGCTATAGGCGAAATTTGTTGACCCAATTTTATTACGATCCGTTAATTTTTCTTCGAGTTATGGCTCCCGAAGCATAGAAAATTGCTTAGCCATAAAAGGGGCGGTGCCACGCCCATTTTTTAAAATTTGAAGAAAAATGAAAGGATCGCAATGTGATTGGGTACACAAATTTTCCTTATAGCAGGAAATAGTTCTAGGAAAAATGGACAGGATCGATTAAAAACTACGCCCATTTTTATGTTAAAGCTGTTTAAAGGGTTGTAGAATAGAAAAATAAGCTATATGTTTGCGTAAAATAGTTTTGTATCAATCATATTTCACTTATCAAGTTTTATTGAAAGAGGAAATTAGGAGACATTTTTTTGAATGGGCGGTGCCGCGCCCCTCTTCCGATAAAACATTTCTAGAGCCTCAAAAAGAAAAAAAGAAATCCCTCGTAACGAAATTCGAAAAGGGAATTTATCTCAAATGAACAGTACAAATCAAACTCACGCTGAGTATATAATATTCGGTTACACCCAAACTTAGACACTCTTACTTGTTTTTTGTCTGTTTTAATTAGCTGAACAAGCTCTATAATTAGCTGAATTAGCTTAATACAAATAACAAGTCAAATGTATTCATTGATATTGTAGCGAAATGAAATGACGCATTTTGCTATACTTTTTCAAAACAATATTTGTTTGCAATTGTTTGTTTATTTATATATGTGGGCGAATCCCAAAAAAAGTCCATCACGAACCGAAAATTAAAAGTTGTCAGACTTTATTTCTATCACTTGGGATTATATGTCAAATATTTGTATGATGTAGAAACAAATAGTTTATTCTTTCTCCACATCCTGGACAGAGAGACATTATTCCAAAAAAAAAGGCTTTATCGGTTTTGCAAATTTGGATGTTTTACTAACAAAATATAACTACTTTTCTTTATATTGTTGCGCTACTTAGCCCAGATCTATACTTTTGCTTTTAATAAAATTTTGTCTAGTCTTTTATTTAGCATTAAAAAAACTTTGGAAAACAGAGATTTAATAAATTGATCCTGCCCTTATCCTTATTATTTTCATTGTACTTCAAATTAAAAAAGCTTTCAGATGCCAAATAGGTCTGTGTGGTACAATTTTTTTTGAAAGTTCAGGTAACATTTCTTATTGGTGTCTAAAATTTGTCAAGTCCATTAGTTGATCCATATATTGGTCCATAACTTTATTTCTGTTTAGCCAACGAACAAAACTTATATGCAGTCAGAAAGATGGCATTTTGAGCTTTCAACAGTGTATAAACTTTTAATTGATTCTTGGATATGTTAGAGAAATCTTACAAAATATGACGAAAATTTTAATTGTTGTATATCTTTTTTAATTTATATATACAAAGGATTATCTGAGGAAAATCTAAAATCAGTTCTGATTTCAACAAGATATGAATTTTAAGTTTAATGTAGGTTTTATTCGTGTATTCAACATTTTCTCGCATTTTTTTGTTAATCTTATCTGCCTAACAAAATATAGAAATGGTTAAATGGGAATGTCTTATTCAAATTTCAATGGATTTATTATATTTGTGAGTTTTAGGACGCAACATTTTATGTTGCATCTTTAAATTTTGATTTATTTTGGACTCTAGTTCATTAGAAACACAAAAACGTACTCTATTGAATGGCCTAAAAATTTGTCGAAGAATAAACAGAGGGAAAGTTATATACCAGTATACGTCTCCTCTTATGAAAAGGGGGTTTTAAGCCCTTAACCCGGACTTTGAGGGCGTATTCGAAATTCCAGGTATGCAGATTTTCTTTACTCTACTAGATAGAGAAAAGATATTTCAGATTTCCAACCTTCTGTTCTTCCCTTCGCGTCTTTAGTAGGTACGTAGGTGAAATGGCTGCGACCCTGGTCGCCCAAGTAGCTATTTAAAGCCGTTTTGATGCCATGTAACTTGCCTAAAACCTACGGAATGTTACGGTAAATGTACTACAACCAGCCGGAGTTGTTGATAAAATGAAGACTATTTGGGATTGCTATCACAGATAAACCTCTGAGGTCTTCTAGAAACGGGGTTTCAAGGAACCTTAGTCGGGCTCTAGCTAGAGCCGGGCATTTACATATAAAGTATTCTACTGTCTCCCTGGCACTTGTATCTTTCCAGTTTCTGCAGTAGCCGTTATACTGAATGCCCATCTTTTCCGCATGCGTACCTACTGCCCAATGACGGTGCAGACTGCTATCAGTTTGCGTATGTTGGCCCTGGATTTCTTCAGAAGACTCCTTGTTCTCTTTCCATCATAGTTTGGCCAAACGGATTTTGATATTGCACAGGTGGTGATGTTATTCCAATTTGTTTGTGCTTTCTTAAAGTAGAAGCTATGGATATTCCCTTGGCTACTGCTAAGGGTATGCCAACTTCGACGCTGGTTGTTTCCTCGCTCATCTCCGATGAGCCCCAGCGTGACAGCTCGTCGGCCTTCTCAATGCCCTCTATCCCCCTATGACCCGGGATCCAAATAACGCATAGTTCTAGATTGGTGGTTAACTGGGGTATGAGTCGCTTACAAGCCCACACTAATTTTGAGATAATGTGTGGCGAGGAAAGCGCTTTTATCGCTGCTTGGTTATCCGACAGGATGCAAATTTTACCAGCTAAGTTCAAGCCCTCCAGTGATTTGCAGGCTTGCCAAGTCGCGAGGATTTCTGCTTGAAACACGCTGCAGTGGGATGGGAGTCTAAATGATGCAGACGCTTCTTTAAGCTTTGAATACTTTCACAAGCATTAAAAAATGACTTTTATTTCTTGCCGCCTCCGAACTTCATCATATCTGGTCATATATATGTACTTAATTTTTGTTTACTTCAAATTGTAAAATTGCTACTTCAAATGGTATCCGCTCAGTCCGCTACTCATGTTCTCTTTTATGCAGGTTGAAATGCGTGCGAATGTCGTCAGTTACCAAGGACTTGCCCATATTTATTTGCAATGTGTTTTATTAAGTTAACACGTGAACAGTGAATGTATTTTTAATGAAAAGTACAATGGGTACAATTAATTAGTTTTATTTGTTTGCAAGCTGGTAATTTTCCGTCGTACACTGCTACAAAACCAGAGTTAGGATCAATGCACTAAATTTTTAGCAACAATACTTAAAACTTAACTGACATAATCACTATCATGCCTTAAATATTAATGAGACGTTAATTTGTTATGGATTTAAACATCTCTTCAACTTTTACATATTCGTAAAACTAGCCAATACCCGCGGGCCAGTCCCCACGAAGAAATTTTTTTAAATGGGCGTGATAACATCAATTTTACAAATATTATTAATCATAAATCAAAAACCGTTAAACCTATCATTACAAAATTTGACAGAGAGATTGCCTTTACTATAAAGAATGCTTCGAAAAAAATTAACGAAATCGGTGAAGGACCACGCCCATTTTTATATAAAAAATTTTTAAAAGGGTCGTGGACGAATAAAATAGGCTATCTTTGCAAGAAAGAACTTTATATCAATGGTGTTTCATTTTCCAAGTGCAATTATAACAAGAACAAGTAAGGAAGTCTAAGTTCGGGCGAAACCGAACATTACATACCGAGCTGCGCACTTTAAATGCTGTTGTTGTTTGTTTTGTGTGCTTAATAGTGTTACAAGGCTGCGCAATCTATATCTATCTATCTATCTTCTATATATATTTAATTCAAATTATGTATGTATGTATGTATGTAGGTATAGATCGAGTTGCGTACTAAACGGATCGACCGATCACAACCAAATTTGGACAACTCACTAGAAACCTTCCCAGGATGGTCATAGGCTAAAAATAACATCTTTATATAAAAGGGGCGTGGCACCTCCCATGCAAAATAAATATTTGGTACTACATAACTCTGAAGGTATTCATGCTAGAACATTGAAATTGAGTAAATAGTTATATGAGGTCGATCACTAACGCCACCATGAAAATGTTGGGTGGGGGAGAAGGGGGCGTGGCACTTCCCATATAAATGGAACTTATCATACTGCATATCTCTGCATGTAATAATGATGGGATAATGAATATTGGTAAGGAGCTATATAGGGTTAAGTCCTAACACCTCCAGCAAAATGTGAAATTAGGAAATAGAGCGTGGCACCTTCCCTACAAATGGAATTTTTCAGAACTGTGGCTGCCGTACAGACTTAGCTTATTATAACAGCTAAAGTTTGACTACAGAGTTGTGTGGCTATTATTCCTTTTGGATGTTTAGTAATTTTTGTTTGTTTTTTATTAACTTCAGTCTATCCACATCTTATATCTACCTATCTATCTATATAAAATTCAAATTATGTATGTATGTATGTGGATATATATCGAGTTGCGTCCTAAACGGATCGACCGATCACAACCAAATTTGCGCAACCCACTAGAAACCTTCGAAGGATGGTCATAGCCTAAAAATAATATAGATATATAAAAGGGGTGTGGCACCTCCCATGCAAAATGAATATTTGGTACTCTGAATGAATTTATGCTAGAACATTGAAATTGAGTAAGGAGTTATATGGGGTTAATCCCTAACACCCCCAAGAAAATGTGGGGTGGGGGAGCAGGGGGCGTGGCACCTCCCATACAAATGGAATAATGAAAATTGGTAAGGAGGTATATGACGTTAAGTCCTAACAGCACCAGCAATATATGGATTTGAAAAAAAAAAACCAAGACTAATGGGACTTTCAGAACTATGACTGTCTTAAAAACGTAGGTTACTTCAACACGTAATGTTTGATTGCAGAGTTGGGTTTGGCTGTTATTCCTTTAGTATTTTTTATGTTATCTTTAATGTTGGTATTTTTGGAAACACCTGGAGGAACCGGAAAAAAACATTTCTGTTTAATTTGATATTAATTGATGTAAGAGCAAAAAGAGAAATCACTATGGCAGTTGCTTTCTCAGATATCGCGGATACAACTCCTCATTTAAATGACCACTATCTGGTAACATCTGATACACCGATGTGCAACATAAGCAAACGGTCAGGCCAAATTGAGGGTGTGCGATGTGTGCACCATGACTCATAAAAAGGCGCTGCAAGTTTTAAACCGAACCCTTAAGAATTTAAGGTGTAATGATCATCCCAATGGTGGTGCTTTCCTGTTACTTGCTGGAACAGCCGCAGTTGAAGTAAATGCGTGCTTTTTCGACTATAGACGGCTTTACGTACAAAAATTTACTCTCTTTAGAAATATGAGAGGGCAATTTGGCGGACACACTTCAGCAGCAGCTTTTGCTAAACAACTTCTTGAAATTAATTATGGCAAAATTCCTATTTCTTTACTAGCAGATTTGATTTCTTTTCCTGCAAGTTTTTGAAAAATTATGACATCACCTGAAGCTTTAGTATCTAATGTTTCATCCAAATATTGAATCTATCGTTACAAACTATAACTGGCTTTGAGAAAAGGCATTTTAGTCACCTTAAAATGAGGATGTTAATATCAATAGAACCAACACAACTTATCACTCTATTAACACAGTCGTGGAAGAGTCCTAAGCTGCGCATATCCGATTGAGTTTATTAGCTCTTTTGAGCCATCAGATATTTCTCCTCATCGATTGATCCTTAAAAAAGGGCCCATAATATCCCTTTATAGCAGAGCCGGCCAAAGGTTGCACATTGTGCAATTTGAGTTCGTATTTTCACACAGACACCAACGATGTGCGATCACGATCATTTGCTTTCGCTTGTCACTCACTAAAATCAACAGTGAATGCAAAAGGAAAAGTCCATGCTACTTTTTGGGCACATAATAAAAACAATATGCTGCAATGTTAAAGTGACTTTTAATACGTTTTAGTTAGTATTATTAAGTTCCTTTGAACATACATATTAATATTGACAATTTAAATATTAATATTTAATAATAATTAATTAATTATTAATAAATATTGACAATTTAATATAAGTAATTTTTTATATGTTCTACTTAGTTTTATTAATTTTTATACATTTTTTTTATTGAAAAACTTTATGTTTTGAAAATATATATTTCTATCTTTACATTTACTTTGTTTTATAGTTCTTTCTTGATGAAAAAGTGATTTTTTAAGTAAACTTTGCAGTGAAGAAACACCATACCTTCCTTTATAAAAAAGTTTTATCTGGCTAGCTCGACCTCCGAGTTCTTAGTTATATGAATATAAGTAAATATTGTTAGGATTAGCTTGAAATCAAATAACCAGAGTCCTTTTTAATTTGGAACTTCACAGTCCACATTTTCTTTTAGCACACTGTGGGGAGTTGTCACTCAATTGTTACACACACTTATGCAATTGTGTTAGTATTTGTGTGGCCGGCTCTGCTTTATAGCTTCAGATCTTATGCAACTCAATTGTCAGCCTCTCCTACGCGGGGGGAATCCTGTTACAAATATGAATATATCATACAACAACAGTCATTAGCTGTAGCAGAAGTCAATCTTACCAACTCATGTTTTACCCATGGCCAGTTATGCGCAGCTTGCATATTTTTATAGAAACGTGTGGTAAAACCCACGGGCATAAGGTAGTAGTTATATAAAAATAAAATTATGTGTGTGTGTCTGTTTGTTATGGAAAGGTATTTCCTACAATTTAATCATCACCAAATTTTGGCTATAGGTTCCTTCGATCAACAGGAAGGTTTTAGGCAAAAAATAATATCGGTATATAAAAGGGGCGTGGCACGTCCCATACTAATGAAATCTTTGATACTGCATAACTCTGAAGGTGTACATGCCAGAACTTTGAAATTCAGTAAGGAGTTATATGGGGTCAATTCCTAACACCACCAAGAAAATGTGGAATTGGGAAAAAAGGGACGTGGCATCTCCCATACAAATGGAATATATCATACTGCATAACTCTGGATGTAGTAATGGTAGGATAATGAAAATTGGTAAGGAAGGAGCTATATGACGTTAAATCCTAACACCCCCAGTAAAATGTGGAATTGGTAAAAGGGGCGTGGCACCTTCCCAACAAATGGGATTTTTCAGAACTACAAACTTAGGTTATTTTAACACCTTAAGTTTGACTGCATTGTTGAGTTTGGCTGCTATGCCTTTTGGACGTTTAGTAATCTGCCGCCGTTAAAAAAATTTGTTATCTTCAGCCTATCTACATCTTTTATAAAAATCCAATTCTGTGTGTGTGTGTTCCTTATGGAAACGTATTTCCCACACTTCGATCATCGCCAAATTTTGGCTATAGGTTCCTTCGATCAGGACGAAGGTTTTTCAGAATTAAGAATTTTAAATTTAAATTTTTTTTAACAAAATCAATGATCGCATTCAAAAGCAAATTCCTGGTGAAGTGACGAAATATAAATCGATCGACACAGTTACAGATGAAGATCAAATTGTGAATTATCCAATTGAATTTCTAAACTCTTTAGAACAACCTGGAATGCCTGCGCATATATTAACTTTGAAAATTGGCTCACAATCAAGCTTCTTCGGAATTTAGGCCCACGAAAATGTGCAATGGAACCAGACTTTGCGTCAAGAAATTAATGCCTAATGTAATGGAAGCAACAACCATCAGCGGTAAAAGCAAAGGTGAGGATGTGCTCATACCACGGATCCCAATGATTCCTACAGATTTTCCATTCAATTTTAAGCACTTACAGTTTCCTGTACGCCTTGCTTTTGCAATTACAATCAACAAAGCACAAGGACAATCGCTTAATGTTGCAGGATTAAATTTAGAGAGTCCATGCCTTTCCAATGGCCAAGTATATGTTGCTAGTTCTAGAGATGGAGCACCAAAAAATTTCTTTATCTTTGCACCGAACGAAGAAACCAAAAATATTGTATGCCCACTTGCGTTGCAATAAGATACAATAATAAAATGTTTCAAACGAAAATTTCACCAAATATGTGTACAAAATTCAATTAAATTTACAAAACATTAAACTAAATTATCACCAGACAAAACAGAAAAAATAACGCAACATTCATTGGATCTGGGGCGTTACAACGTACGCCGGGTACAGCCAGTAATACATATGCATATGGTTCTATTTTGAACTAATTTTCGCTTAAAAGAAGCAAAAAGGATACAGAGGCTAACACCAATGACCTTAAGCGGGTAATAATGCAGTTTTTCTTCAGATATGGGGATTTCCCTACTCTTTATTTTAAAATAAAGATATAACAGATTGTTACAAAACTATTTTTCGCTAAGATTTAACTTATTATTTTTGCATACGACCCTTTTTAAAGTCATTTATATAAAAGTGGGCGTGGTCTTTAACCGATCTCGTCCATTTTTCTATAAATATTTCCTGCTATAGGGGAAATTTGTTGACCCAATTTTATTACGATCCGTTAATTTTTCTTCGAGTTATGGCTCCCGAAGCATAGAAAATTGATTAGCCATAAAAGGGGCAGTGCCACGCCCATTTTTTTAAGTTTGAAGAAAAACATTTTACTTATAGCAGGAAATAGTTCTAGGAAAAAATTGCCGGGATCGTTAAAAACCACGCCCATTTTTATGTAAAATGTGTTTAAAGGGTCATAGAATAGAAAAAGAATCTATATCTTAGCGAAAAATAGGTTTTGTATCGATGGTATTTCACTTATCAAGTTTTATTGTAAGAGGAAATTAGGAGATTTTTTTTTTTAATGGGCGGTGCCCCGCCGATCAAGCATTACAAAACATTTCGAGAGCCTCAAAAAGAAAAAAATAAATCCCTCGTAACGAAATTCGAAAAAGTAATTTATGTGAAATGAGTTGTACAAATCAAACTCACGCTGAGTATATAATATTCGATTACACCCAAACTAAGACACCCTAACTTGCTTTGTTTATTTTAGTTAGCTGAACAAGCTCTTTAATTAGCTGAACTAGCGCTATCAAAATAAGAAATCAACTGTATTTATTGATATTCTAGCGAAATGAAATTACGCATTTTGCTATACTTTTTAAAAACAAAATTTGTTTGCAATTGTTTGTTTATTTATATGTGGGCGAATCCCAAAAAAGGTCCATCAGGAACCGAAAATCAAAATTTGTCAGAATTTATTTCTATCACTTGGGATTAAACGTCAAATATTTGTATGATGTGGAAATCAAGGAGTTTATTCTTTCCCCACATCCTGGACAGAGAAACATGATTTAAAAAAAGGCTTCATCGGTTTTGCAAATTTGGATGTTTTACTAACAAAATATAACGTCCTTCCTTTATATTGTTGCGCTCCTAAACCCAGATATATTTTTGCTAAATTGCCAATAAATTGATCCTGCCCTTATCTTTATTATTTTCATAGTACTTCAAATTAAAAAAGCTTTAAGATTCCAAATAGGTCTGCTTACTAAATTTTTTTCGGAAAGTTCGGGTAACATTTCTTATTGGTGTCTAAAATTTGTCAAGTCCATTAGTTGGTCCATATATTAGCCTATAACTTTATTTCTGTTTAGCCAAAGAAACAAAACTTATATGTTGTCAGAAAGAGGGCATTTTGAGCGTTTAGCAGTGTATAAACTGTTAATTGATTCTTGGAGATGTTAGAGAAATCTTACAAAATATGACGAAAATTTAAATTGTTGTATCTCTTTTTTAATTTATATATACAAAGGATTGGGTTAGGTTAGATTGAACTGGCCGGTCTATGAGGAACTCATATAGACTTATTGAGTCCGTAGTGTTACCAGAAGTTTGTTTTAACGACCAAACTGAAAAACCCTATCAAAAACCAGGACCTATGTTATAAAATAACTCCGTCCTCTTGGCAAATACTAGAAGCTTCCTAGGACTTAAGCCATTTGCTGCTTCTAGATCTGACAGCTGTATCACTCCTAATAGCTGGAGTCTTAGCCTGGCAAGTGCAGGGCACGAGCACAGAACGTGCTCGATCGTTTCCTCCTCCAACCCGCACTTCCTACATCTGCTATCACCGACCAACCCTAACTTACAGGCATGTGACGCCAGAAGGCAGTGTCCAGTCAGAATACCCGTCATGAGTCTACAGTCCTCTCTTTTTAATGATAGAAGCAACTTTGTTAGTCTAAGGTTGTAAGACCTATACATAATCTTCGACACTTTACAGCCCCGAGCTTGAACCCACGCCTTTCCCGCTTGGTCGATCATGTGTACCTCTCGCCTTCGCTTAATCTCGCCCAGTCTAATTGGGACGTCTACGGAGCAAGCTTCAAGGGATGCGGCCTTTTTAGCTAGTTCGTCCGCTTTTTCATTCCCATATATTCCCATTAGCCCTGGGACCCAATATAGATGTATGCTTCTTGTCCAGATTATATCCAGAGACTGCTTACACTCTAACACGCATTTAGATGCTGTGCTATGGGAGATTATTGCCTTAGTTGCTGCTTGACTGTCAATATAAAAGTTAACACGTTTGCAGCTTAAGTTATTCTTTTCTAGGGTTTCTACTGCTTTGGTTACGGCTAATATTTCCGCTTGGAAAACGCTACAGTAATCCGGCAGCCTGTAGGATCTGGTTATTTCCGGATCAGCACAGTATACCGCAGACTCTACTCCTTCCACTACTTTGGAACCATCTGTGTACACATGTATCGCCTCGTCCGCCATTTTCGCACCCTTGCGCCAACCGTCCACCTCTATTGTGGCCTCAAGATCTCCCTCGAAGCGCAGATAGGGAATCAGTCTGTTCGTCTTGTGATTGATGACGCTATAATACTATGACCATATGGTCGACGCTCAAGCTGCCCCGAGGAATAGAGCCTGGTTGCGGTTGTTAATGCTATGTTCTTTGCTACCAGGTCTAGAGGTGGAATGTGCAGAATGGCATACAGTGCCATTTCAGAGCTCCCGTAATGCTAAGCATCGATAGTCTGCATACTCCCTCTAATTTTTTGAGGTATGTTGTTTTTTGTGTGGCTTTCCACCAAGCAAGAACTCCATAGTATAGAATAGGGCTTACACTCGCTGCAAAAACCCAATGAGAAAGTGAGGGCGATAAGCCCCACGTACATCCCATCATTCTTTTACATGCATAGAGTGCCGCTGAGGCCTTCTTGACTCTCCTCCACGATGAGCTTCCATGACAGCTTACTGTCTAGGATGATTACTAGATATTTTTAGCAAGGTTTCTCTTGTAAGGTCACCCCTCCTAATTTAGACGTGATCCAATTTGGGACCTTGTACCTCTTTGTAAACAAGACCATATCCATCTTCTCCGCATTGACTTTCAACCCGACATTAGATGCCCATGAATATCCCGAAGCGCCCGATCCATCAAAGAACTAATCGTTGGAAGGCACTTTCCACTTATGACAATTGCAACGTCATCTGCGTAAGCCGTAAGTTTTACGGGTCCCTCATCGAATCGCCTGAGCAGTTGATGGTCAGCGTGCACAGCAGAGGTGATAGCACCCCTCCCTGCGGCGTGCGCCTGTCTACTGATTTCGGGGCCTCGTACAATCCCCATTGTGATGTAATCTTTCTGCAATTTAACATGCAGCCGATCCATCTGATTAAGGCAGGATGTTCTTTAATGTAATTAAGGCTATCCATAATCGCCCATTTTGAAACATTATTGAAAGCCCCGGCAATATCCAAGAAGTCTCCTAGAGCATACTCCTTATATTCTAGAGATTTTTCTATGCTTATTACCACCTTATGCAATGCGATGTCTACCGACTTGCCTTTGGTGTACGCATGCTGTGTTGTGGAGAGCAGCTTTTCATCCACGTTGGACTTTATGTACACATCTATCAGCCTCTCAAAGATTTTGAGCAGAAATGATGTTAAGCTAATGGATATATAGTCTTTGGGATACACGTGACCGATCTTCCCCGCCTTTGGTAGGAAAGCTACACGAGCAGTTCTCCTAGAGTGCGGTACCTGACTCAGCCTTATGCACCCATCTAATATTATTTTAAGCCATTACACAACCGCCATACTCGAAACTTGTAGCATGGCCGGGAATATACCTTCTGGGCTCTGCGATTTAAACTTAGAAAACGTTTTCACTGCCCATTCTATCTTGGTATCGGTCACCAAGCCCGGCAGTACTAGCTCCGTGATCGAAGTGTGAGTGATGTCTGCTGGCTCTTCTAAACTGTCTCCCGATGGGAAATGTGTGTCGAGAAGCACCTCAAGGGATTCTTCACTATGACGTGACGATTCCCCGTTCTCTTTCTTTATTAGTCCCTGGATTATGTTTCCCCTTGCTAGGACTTTTTTCAACCGTGCTGTTTCGCTGGAGCACTCTATGTCCGTACAGAAACTTTTCCATGATTTTCTCTTCGCCCTGGTAATTTCACGCTTGTAGATCCTCAGTAGATCCCTGTAGTCATCCCGACACGCTTCGCTTTCCGCGGTCTTTGCGAGCTTAAACATTTCTTTTACCTGTCTTCTTAGAATACTCAGCTCATTGCTCCACCACGGCGGCTTTGCTTTTCTTCTAAATCTTCTTAGAGGGCAAGCTTTGTTATACGCAGTCATAAGCGTCCTTGTTAGGAATTCATTCAACTCCTCCAGTTCCTCCACATTGACAACCTCTTTTTTGTTTGTCCCAGTTTTGTTTCTACATGTTTCTGGAATTTAGTCCAGTTCGTTGACCTAGGGTTTCTAAAGGTTCCTCCCTTCTCTACCATCTTTAGGGGATGCTGAAGCTGATATACGCATGGTCGCAGAAGGATGGTCTATCAAGAACCATCCAATCATACCTTGATAAATCACGCTCGGAGCTCAATTTAATATCCAGAACATTGCTGGATGTT
The DNA here is from genome assembly GCF_040869045.1 of Eurosta solidaginis. Classification (NCBI taxonomy): domain Eukaryota; kingdom Metazoa; phylum Arthropoda; class Insecta; order Diptera; family Tephritidae; genus Eurosta; species Eurosta solidaginis. The sequence continues at coordinate 18,208,301 of NC_090320.1, forward strand.
GGACCAATGTATGTAGGGACATTTCCCCTGTTGACTATCTGCAAATTGGTTTGCAGGATGTAACAAAATAGAGATTCGCCTCTCTCGTTCGTATCTGCTCCTCTCCACGCATTGTGGTGCGCATTTGCATCTGCGCCTATGACTAACCGCCCTTTGCGCCCTTCCTCCTGTACTAGCCTTTTGCACTCCATCGGTGGAACCTCCGCAGCATTGGCCATGTAGCAGGACGCCAGGATAAATGCCTGCCTATTCTTTTGTTCAACGGCCACCGCTACGAGGTCGTCAGTGGTATACTTAGGCAGCATATATGAATGCAGCTGTTTCCTTACCATTACTACAGCTCGCACCCGTCCTTCGGTTTGCGCGTAGTAAACGCCAAACCCGCGCGCGTTAAGTCCAGAAACCTTTCCTCCCGATGAGACCCACTGCTCCTGGATAAGCGCCACGTCAAAAGAACCCTCCTCAAGGGTTAGGAGGAGTTCGCTCGACGCCACATTACTGTGTTGGAGGTTTATCTGTAGGATACGCAGCACCATTGGGCTGCTTAAGCAGCTAAGATTTACAAGAATATTGCAAACTAATTTGTATTGCTTTCATTTCTGTCTTCATATATATATATATATACTACTAGAAGTGGTTAAATGGAAATATCTTATCCAAATTTCAAGGGATTTATTATGTTCGTGAGTTTTGGAACGCAAAATTTTATATGGCCTCTTTAAAGTTTTTATTTATTTTGTACTTCTGTTCGATTTCTTATATAAAACTAACATTTGCAGAACGTACTCTATTGAATGACCTAAAAATTTGTCGAAGAATAATCAGAGGGAAATTTATATACCAACTAGAAGACCCGGCAGACGTTGTCCTGCCCTAAATTTGGCCAATCTGCATACATTTTAATAAGCTTTTTCTGTCTGACTCTGCCCTCCCCCCTTCATCACTTTTTCTTAATTCTTTTATTCACTCCTCCCTCCGTCTTTTTCGCTTCATCTATCTCCATCTTCGTCTCATTCTATCTCTTTCTCAATCTCCTTCTCTCTTTTCTCTTCTCTCAATTTCTTCTCATTCTTCTGCATCCCTTTTTGCCTGTCCCAGAAGGTGGTATGTATTTTATTCCAGTCCCAGTCCCAGTCCCATTCCGAGTCTCAGTCCTAGTCCTAGTCCTAATCCAAGTTCCAGTCCGTCTCTGGATAATATATTACTCTGTACTAAAGCACTCATCCACAGCTTTCATTTGATATCCATATTCTATAAACACATTCTAGGGGTACCCGGGTCCCCGTTTTTGGCCTATATTTCGAGACCCTAGTCACCCAGGGATATGAAAATTACCCTCTAATAAAGCATTTATCAACATCTTTCATTTGACATCCACATTCTATAAACACATTCTAGGGGTACCCGGGTCCCCGTTTTTGGCCTATATTTCGAGACCCTAGTCACCCAGGGGTATGAAAATTACCCTCTACTAAAGCACTCATCAACAGCTTTCATTTGATATCCATCTAATCTAATTCTAATATCTAATCTAATCTAATATATATTATAAATGGGAAAGTTTGGATGTTAAGATGTTTGGATGTTTGGATGTTTAGATGTTTGGATGTTTGGATGTTTGGATGTTTGGATGTTTGTCCAGACGTTTGTCTTTGTGACTCAATAACGCAAGAACGGCTGGACCGATTTGGTTGAAATTTTGCACACATATAGCCAATAGTCTAGAAGGATCTACTAGCTATATATTTTTCAAAAGGGGCGTGGTCCCCGCCCCCTAGGAACAGTTATATTTTAATTATTATATTTTTTCGTCTTTGCGACTGAATCACGCCAGAATGGCTACACGGATTTTGATGAAATTTGGGACACAGACAGTAGTCTACTAGCGTAATTTTTTTCAAACATGGAAAGAGGGGTGGGGGTCCCACGACCCTTCGAGAAATTATTTTTCATAATTTTTACACATTATAACTTTACGTATACTGGCCTTCACCAATATCACATACTCAAGGGGTCAAATAAGTGGAGGGCTTACAAAGTAAACAGTGACACCCTCCGCCCGCCCCCCTTTATCTCCCCCTCTGGTGTAAAATCCATAAATTGTTATAACTCAATCTAAATTTTCTCCTAAATCAATAGTTTTTGGTATCTGGTACATACAGAACGAGATCTAGACGCTTTTATTAGCTTTACCTGTATGTTTCTATCTAACTTTTTATTCGCTCCAATGCGCCTGCTGCCTTATTAACATGGTTTTATAATTAGCTTCACCTTATTTGTAATCCCGTAAGGGTCATATCGAGACCCTTCCGGGATCATTTCTGGATGGTTTTCGGGATCGGTCCGGGATTACGCCGGGGTAATTTCGGGACTTTTTCGGGACTATTTCGGGATCATTTTGGGCCCCTCCCGGGATCATTTCTGTATAGTTTACGGGATCCGTCCGGGATCCCGTCGGGGTTATTTTGGAACATTTTCGGGACTATTCCGGAATCATTTCGGGAATATTTCGCGATCATTTGGGGACCCTTCCGGCATCATTTCTGGATGGTTTTCGGGATCCGTGCGGGATCTCGTCGGGGTCATATGGGGACTTTTTCGGGATCATTTGAGGGCTCTTCCGGCATCATTTCTGGATGGTTTTCGGGATCCGTCCTGGATATCGTCGGGGTCATTTGGGGACTTTTTCGGGATCATTTGGGTGTTCTTCCGGCATCATTTCTGGATGGTTTTCGGGATCCGTCCGGGATCTCGTCGGGGTCATTTGGGGACTTTTTCGGGATCATTTTGGGGCTCATCCGGCATCATTTCTGGATGGTTTTCGGGATCCGTCCGGGATCCCGTCGGGGTCATTTCGGAACTTTTTCGCGACTAATACGGGATCATTTGGGAACCCTTTCGGCATCATTTCTGGATGGTTTTCGGGATCCGTCCGGGATCCCGTCGGGGTCATTTCGGGACTTTTTCGCGACTAATACGGGATCATTTGGGAACCCTTTCGGCATCATTTCTGAATGGTTTTCGGGATCCGTCCGGGATCCCATTAGGGTAATTTCGGGACTATTAGGGGATCATTTGGGAACCTTTCCGGCATCATTTCTGGATAATTTTCGGGATACGTCCGGGATGCCGACGAGGTCATTTCGGGACTATTTCGGGATCATTTGGGATACCTACCGGCATCATTTCTGGATGGTTTTTGGGATTCGTCCGGGATCCCGTCGTGGTCCTTTCGGGACTTTTTTTCGACTAATACGGGATCATTTGCGGACCCTTTCGGCATCATTTCTGGATAGTTGTCGGGATCCCGTCACGGTCATTTCGGGACTATTAGGGGATCATTTGAGGACCTTTCCGGCATCATTTCTGTATTGTTTTCGGAATCCTTTCGGGATCCCGTCAGGGTCATTTTGGGACTTTTTTGGGGCTAATACGGGATCATTTGGGGATCCTCTAGGGGTCGTTTCGTGACTTTTTCTTTTTTATTTCGGGATCATTTGGGGACCCTTCCGGCATAATTTCTTGATGGTTTGCCGGATCCATCAGGGTCATTTCGGGACCATTTTGGGATCATTTGGGGACCCTTCCGAGATCATTTCTGGATCCGTCCGGGATGCCGTAGGAGCCATTTCGAGATCTTTTGTTACTTTTCCGGGATAGTTTTTGGACCCTTCCGGGATCATTTCTGGATCTGTGCGGGATCCCATCTGGGTCATTTCCGGACTATTTCGGGATCATTTTGGGATCCTTCCGGAATCATTTCTGTATGGTTTTGCCGATCCGTCGTTGATTCCCTCGGAGCCATTTCGGAACCTTTTCTGGAGTATGTCGGGGTCATTTGGGGACTTTTTCGGGATCATTTGGGGCTCTTCCGGCATCATTTCTGGATGGTTTTCGGGATCCGTTCGGGATCTCGTCGGGGTCAATTGGGGACTTTTTCGGGATCATTTGGGGGCTATTCCGGCATCATTTCTGGATGGTTTTCGGGATCCGTCCGGGGTATAGTCGGGGTCATTTGGGGACTTTTTCGGGATCATTTGGGGGCTCTTCCGGCATCATATCTGGATGGTTTTCGGGATCCCATCAGGGTAATTTCGGGACTATTAGGGGATCATTTGTGGACCTTTCCGGCATCATTTCTGGATAATTTTCGGTTTCCGTCCGGGATGCTGACTAGGTCATTTCGGGATTATTTCGGGATCATTTGGGATACCTACCGGCATCATTTCTGGATGGTTTTTGGGATTCGTCCGGGATCCCGTCGGGGTCATTTCGGCACTTTTTCTCGACTAATACGGGATCATTTGCGGACCCTTTCGGCATAATTTCTGGATAGTTGTCGGGATCCGTTCGGGATCCCGTCACGGTCATTTCGGAACTATTAGGGGATCATTTGAGGACCTTTCCGGCATCATTTCTGGATAGTTTTTGGAATCCTTTCGGGATCCCGTCAGGGTCATTTCGGGGCTTTTTCGGGATCATTTAAGGATGGCTTTCAGGATTCGTCCGGGAACCCGTCAGGGTAATTTCTGGACTTTTCCGAGACTATTTCGGGATCATTTTGGGACTTTTTCGGCATCATTTAAGATTGGTTTTCAGGATTCGTCCGGTATCCGTCAGGGTAATTTCTGGACTTTTCCCAGACTATTTCGGGATAATTTTGGGACCCTCCCAAGATCATTTCTGGATGGATTTCGGGATTTGTCCGGGATGCCGTCAGGGTCATTTTGGGACTATTAGGTGAGCATTTGAGGACCGTTCCGGCATCACTTCTGGATGGTTTTCGGTATCCGTTCAGATTCCCGTCGGAATAATTGCGGGACTTTTTCGGGATCATTGGGGTCCCTTCCAAAATCATTTCTGGATGGTTTTTGGGATTCGTCCGGCAGCCCGTTGGGGTCATTTCGGGACTTTTTCTCGACTAATACGGGATCATTTGCGGGCCCTTTCGGTATCATTTCTGGATAGTTGTCGGGATCCGTTCGGGATCCCGTCAGGGTCTTTTCGGAACTATTGGGAGATCATTTGAGGACCTTTCCGGCATCATTTCTGGTTAGTTTTCGGGATCCTTTCCGGGTCCCATCAGGGTCATTTCAGGACTTTTTCGGCATCATTTAAGATTGGTTTTCAGGATTCGTCCGGTATCCGTCAGGGTAATTTCTGGACTTTTCCCAGACTATTTCGGGATAATTTTGGGACCCTCCCAAGATCATTTCTGGATGGATTTCGGGATCTGTCCGGAATTCCGTCAGGGTCATTCTGGGACTATTAGGTGATCATTTGAGGACCTTTTCGGCATCACTTCTGGATGGTTTTCGGTATCCGCTCAGGATCCCGTCGGAATTATTGCGGGACTTTTTCGGGATCATTTGGTGTCCCTTCCGGCATCATTTCTGGCTGGTTTTTGGGATTAGTCCGGCATCCCGTCGGGTTCATTTCGGGACTTTTTCTCGCCTAATACGGGATCATTTGCGGGCCCTTTCGGCATCATTTCTAGATAGTTGTCGGGATCCGTTCGGGATCCCGTCAGGGTCTTTTCGGAGCTATTAGGTGATCATTTGAGGACATTTCCGGCATCATTTCTGGATAGTTTTCGGGATCCTTTCGGGGTCCAGTCAGGGTCATTTCGGGACTTTTTTGGGATCATTTAGAGATGGCTTTCAGGATTCGTCCGGGAACCCGTCAGGGTAATTTCTGAACTTTTCCGAGACTATTTCGGGATAATTTTGGGACCTTCCCAAGATCATTTCTGGATGGATTTTGGGATCAGTCCCGGATGCCGTCAGGGTCATTTTGGTATTAGGTGATCATTTGAGGACCTTTCCGGCATCACTTCTGGATGGTTATCGGTATCCGATCAGCATCCCCTCGGAATTATTGCGGGACTTTTTCGGGATCATTTGTGATCCCTCCCAAGATCATTTCTGGATGGATTTCGGGATCTGTCCGGGATCCCGTCAGGGTCATTTAGGGGTGCGTTCGAGATCCCGTCAGGGTCATTTCGGGACTTCTTCGGGAATATATCGGAATCATTTCTGGATGGGTTATGGGATCCGTCCATGACCCCTTAAGGGTCATTTCGGGACTATTAGGTGATCATTTGAAGACCTTTCCGGCGTCACTTCTGGATGATTTTCGGTATCCGTTCGGGATCCCGTCGGAATCAATGCGGGACTTTTACGGAATCATTTGGGATTCCTTCCGGCATCATTTCTGGATGGTTTTCGGGATTTGTCCGGGATCCCGTCGGGGTTATTTCGGGACCTTTTCGGGGCTAATACGGGATCATTTGGGGATCCTCTAGGGGTCGTTTCGTGACTTTTTCTGTATTATTTCGGGATCATTTTGGGACCCTTTCGGCATAATTTCTTGATGGTTTGCCGGATCCATCAGGGTAATTTCGGGACCATTTTGGGATCATTTGGGGACCCTTCCGAGATCATTTCTGGATCCGTCCGGGATGCCGTAGGAGCCATTTCGGGATTTTTTGTTACTTTTCCGGGATAGTTTTTGCACCCTTCCGGGATCATTTCTGGATCTGTGCGGGATCCCATCTGGGTCAATTCCGGACTATTTCGGGATCATTTTGGAATCCTTCCGGAATCATTTCTGTATGGTTTTCGCGATCCATCGTGGATCCCCTCGGAGCCATTTCGGAACTTTTTCTGGAGTTAGTCGGGATAATTTAGGGACCCTTCCTGGATATTTTCTGGATGGTTTCAGAGATCCGTCCGGGATCCCGTCAGGGTCATTTCGGGACTTTTCGTGACTACTTCGGGATTATTTTGGGACCCTTCCGGCATCATTTCTGGATAGTTTTCGAGATTTGTCCAGGATCCCGTCGGCATCATTTCGTGACTATTTGGTGTCATTTAGGGACACTTCCGGGATCATTTTAGGTCTCTTCGAAACCGGTAATTCAGCACACATGGCCGTGGATTTACGGCAAATTATTCGTAATTAAAATTCGGTATGTTTTATCTTTAATATATCACAGCTTTTTCGTTCTATTTTTAAATGAATCCTGTAACGAACTATTACAACTATAATTAAAATTTTTTTAATATTTTAACCATCTAAATACCCGAAAAAGCAACACTGCTTTCATTTAAAAACTTCTTTTTGGTTTTAGCTAATTGTAGTTTCACTCCTTTGTTCTACGAGTAGTAATTCTTTTACCCCTGTCATATCAATTAATTTAACTTAGAAACAAAATGTATTTTTTTTAATTCGAAAAAAGTGTATTGTACTATTCATGTAAGCGTGCCCATCAGCTCAGTTAATTCTTTTTTTTTACTGTATTAAAAAATAAAATACATTGACAGAAAAAATTTTTAAACAGACAACTTGATAAGCAGGCTAACGTGAATAGCACATATATTTTATTTTCTCCTTGCGGACGGGGCCGCGGGTAAAGGCTAGTATATATTATAAATGGGAAAGTTTGGATGTTTGGATGTTTGTATGTTTGGATGTTTGGATGTTTGCATGTTTGTCCAGACGTTTGTCTTTGTGAATCAATAACGCAAGAACGGCTGGACCGATTTGGATGAAATTTTGCACACATATAGCCAATAGTCTAGAAGGATCTACTAGCTATATATTTTTCAAACGGGCGTGGTCCCCGCCCCCTAGGAACAGTTATAATTTAATTATTATATTTTTTCGTCTTTGCGACTGAATCACGCCAGAATGGCTACACGGATTTTGATGAAATTTGGGACACAGACAGTAGTCTACTAGAAAAATTTTTTTCGAACATGGAAAGAGGGGTGGGGGACCCCTTCGAGCAATTACTTTTTAATAATTTTTACACATTATAACTTTACGTATACTGGCCTTCACCAATATCACAGACTCAAAGGGTCAAATAAGTCGAGGACATACAAAGTAAGCAGTGAAACACTCCGCCGTCCCCCTCTTTATCACCCCTCTGGTGTAAAATCTATAAATTGTTATAACTCAATATAAATTTTCTCGTAAAACAATAGTTTTTGGTATCTGGCACATATAGATCGAGATCTAGACAATTTTGGAGGAACGATCAGTAGTCCTCTCCTTCTACACCCGCCATCCGCCCTCCATCAATTGTTTTTATTAGCACGCTTTTATTAGCTTTATCTGTATGTTTCTATGTAACTTTTCATTCGCTCCAATGCGCCTGCTGCCTTATTAATATGGTTTTATAATTAGCTTCACCTTATTGGTATTCCCGTAAGGGTCATATCGAGGCCCTTCCGGGATAATTTCTGGATGGTTTTCGGGATCGGTCCGGGATCCCGCCGGGGTAATTTCGGGACTTTTTCGGGATTATTTCGGGATCATTTTGGGACCCTTCCGGGATCATTTCTGTATAGTTTTCGGGATCCGTCCGGGATCCCGTCGAGGTTATTTTGAGACATTTTCGGGACTATTCCGGAATAATTTCGGGACTATTTCGCGATCATTTGGGGACCCTTCCAGCATCATTTCTGGATGGTTTTCGGAATCCGTCCGGGATCCCGTCGGGGTACTTTCGAGATCATTTGCGTACCTTCGAGAGATAAATTCTTGATGGTTTCCGGGATCATTACGGGACTTTTTCGGTGTTATTTTGAGTCCCTTTAGGCATCATTTCTGGATGGTCTTCGGGATTCGTCCGGCATCCCGTCGGGGTCATTTCGGGACTTTTTGGCGACTAATACGGGATCATTTGGGGATCCTCTAGGGGTCGTTTCGTGACTTTTTCTGTATTATTTCGGGATCATTTGGGGACCCTTCCGGCATAATTTCTTGATGGTTTGCCGGATCCATTAGGGTCATTTCGGGACCATTTTGGGATCATTTGGGGACCCTTCCGAGATCATTTCTGGATCCGTCCGGGATGCCGTAGGAGCCATTTCGGGATTTTTTGTTACTTTTCCGGGATAGTTTTTGGACCCTTCCGGGATCATTTCTGGATCTGTGCTGGATCCCATCTGGGTCATTTCCGGACTATTTCGGGATCATTTTGGGATCCTTCCGGAATCATTTCTGTATGGTTTTCGCGATCCCTCGTGGATCCCCTCGGAGCAATTTCGGAACATCCTCTGGAGTATTTCGGGGTCATTTGGGGACTTTTTCGGGATCATTTGGGCGCTCTTCCGGCATAATTTCTGGATGGTTTTCGGGATCCGTCCGGGATCCCGTCGGGGTCATTCCGGGACTTTTTCTCGACTAATACGGGATCATTTGGGGACCCTTTCGGCATCATTTCCGGATAGTTTTCGGGATCCGTCCGGGATCCGGACGGGGTCATTTCGGGACTATTTCGGGATCATTTGGGGTATTTTTCGGCATCATTTCTACATGGTTTTCGGGATGCGTTTGGCATCCCGTAGGGGTCATTTCGGGACTACTTCGGGATCATTTTGGGGTACCTTCCGGCATGATCTCTAGATAGTTTTCTGGATCCCGTCGGGGTCACTTCGGGACTTTTTATCGACTGATACGGGCTCAAATGGGGACCCTTTCGGCATCATTTCTGGATAGTCTGCGGGATCCGTCCGGGATCCCGTCAGGATCATTTCGGGACTATTAGGGGATCATTTGAGGACCTTTCCGGCATCATTTCTGGATAGTTTTCGGGATCCGTCCGGGATCCCGTCGGGATCATTTCGGGACTTTTTCGGGGATATTTCAGGATCATTTGGGGTATTTTCCGACAAAATTTCAGTATGGTTTTCGGCATCCATCCGGGATTCCGCCGGGGCCATTTCGGGATCATTTGGTGTCCTTCTGGCATAATCCGTCAGGAATCCCGTCGGGGCCACTCCTGTACTTTTTCGGGACTAATACGGATTGATTTGGCGAGCCTTTCGGTATCATTTCTGGATGGTTTTCGGGATCTGTACGGGACCCATAATGGTAATTTCGGGACTTTTTCGGGACTATTTCTGAATCATTTTGGGACCCCTCCTGGTTAATTTCTGGATGATTTTCGGGATCTATCCTGGAATTTTAGTAGCATCTTGGGACCCTTCCGGGATCATTTTAGGTCTCTTCGCAACCGGTAGTTCAGCACACATGCCTTTTTAAATTATGAGCTTTTATGGCCGTGGATTTGCTGCTAATTATTCGTAATTAAAATTGGGTATGTTTTATCTTCAATCTAACACAGCTTTTTCGTTCTATAATCGTGTAAGGAACTGTTATAACTATAATTACACCTTTTGTAATATTTTAACCAACTAAATACCCGAAAAAGCAACACTATTTTCGTCTAAAAAATTCTCTTTGGTTTTAGCTAATTGTAGTTTCACTCCTTTGTTCTCTGAGTAGTAATTCTTTCACCCCTTTCATATCAGTTAATTTAATTTAAAAACAAAATGTATTTTTTTAATTCGAAAAAACTGTATTGTACTATTCATGAAAGCGTGCCTTTCAGCTTATCTTCTCATTTAGTTCTTTTTTTTTACTAAATTATAAAAATAAAATACATTAGACAATTTTTAAACAGATAAAATGATAAGCAGGCTAACGTGAATAGCACATATATTTTATTTTCTCCTTGCGGACGGGGCCGCGGGTAAAGGCTAGTATATATTATAACTGGCAAAGTTTGGATGTGAAGATGTTTGGATGTTTGTCCAGACGTTTGTCTTTGTGACTCAATCACGCAGGAACGGTTGGACGGATTTGGATGAAATTTGGCACACATATAGCCAATAGTCCAGTAGGACCTACTAGCTATATATTTTTCAAAAGGGGGGAGGTCCCCGCCCCCCACGAACAGTTATAATTTAATTATTATATTTTTTAGTCTTTGCGACTGAATCACGCCAGAATGGCTACACGGATTTTGATGAGATTTGGGACACAGACAGTAGTCTACTAGCGAAATTTTTTTCGAACATGGAAAGGGGGGTGGGGTCCCACGACTCCTTCAAGCAATTACTTTTTAATAATTTTTACACATAATAACTTTACGTATACTGGCCTTCACCAATATCACAGACTCAATGGGTCAAATAAGACGAGGGCTTACAAAGTGAGCAGTGACACCCTCCGCCCCCCCCCCCTCTTTTCTCCACCCGTGTGGGGTAAAATCTATAAATTGTTATAACTCAATATAAATTTCAATAGTTTTTGGTATCTGGCACACACAGATCGAGATCTAAACAATTTTGGAAAAACGAGCAGCGGTACTTCTCTTCCCGCCATCCGCCCTCCATCAATTGTTTTTATTAGCACGCTTTTATTAGCTTTACCTGTATGTTTATTTGTAACTCTTCATTCGCTCCAACGCGCCTGCTGCCTTATTAAAATGGTTCTACAATTAGCTTCGCCTTATTTGTAATCCCGTTGAGGTCATATCGAGACCCTTCCGGGATCATTTTTGGATGGTTTTCGGGATGCGTCCGGGATCCCGCCGGGGTCATTTCGGGCCTTTTTCGGTACTATTTACGGATAATTTTGGGACCCTTCCGGGATCATTTCTGTATAGTTTTCGGGATCCGTCCGGGATCCCGTCGGGGTTATTTTGGGATATTTTCGGGACTATTCCGGGATCATTTCGGGACTTTTTCGCGAACATTTAGGGACCTTTCCTGCAACATTTCTGGATGGGTTTCGGGATCCGCTCGGCATCCAGTCGGGGTATTTTCGGGATCATTTGCTTACCTTTGAGAGATAAATTCTTGATGGTTTCCGGGATCATTACGGGACTTTTTCGGGGTCATTTTAGGTCCCTTCCGCCATTATTTCTGGATGGTTTTCGGGATCCGTCCGGGATCCCGTCGGGGTGATTTCGCGCCTTTTTATGGATCATTTGGGGTCCCTTCCGGCATCATTTCTGGATGGTTTTCGGGATCCGTTCGGGATCATTTCGGGACTATTAGGGGATCATTTGAAGACCTTTCCGGCATCATTTCTGCATATCTTCAGGGATTCGTCGGGGATCATTTCGGGACTATTAGGAGATCATTTGAAGACCTTTCCGGCATCATTTCTGCATAGTTTCCGGGATCCGTCGAGGATCTCGACGGGGTCATTTCGAGAACATTTCTGCATAGTTTCCGGTGTTCGTCCGAGATACCATCGGGGTAATTTCGGGACTTTTTCTCGACTAATACGGGAGACCCTTTCGACATCATTTCTGGATGGATTTCGGTATCTGTCCGGGATCCCGTCAGGGTAATTTCGGGACAATAAGGGATCATTTGAAGACATTTCCGGCATCATTTCTGCATAGTTTCCGGGATCCGTCGGGGATCTCGACGGGGTCATTTCGAGACTATTTCGGGATCATTTCTGCATAGTTTCCGGGGTTCGTTCGAGATACCGTCGGGGTCATTTCGGGACTTTTTCTCGACTAATACAGGATCATTTGGGGTCCCTTCCAGCATCATTTCTGGATGGATTTCGGTATCCGTCGGGGATCCCGTCTTGGTCATTTCGGGACTTTTTCTCTAAAAATACGGGATTATTTGGGGACCCTTTCGGCATCGTTACTGGATGGTTTTCGGGATCCGTCCGGGATCCGCGCGGGATCATTTCGGGACTCCTAGGGGATCATTTGAGGACCTCTCCGGCATGATTCCTGCGTAGTTTCCTGGATCCGTCGGGGCTCTCGACGGGGTAATTACGGGACTATTTCCGGATCATTTGGTGTACCTACCGGGATCATATCTGGATGGTTTTTGGTATCCGTCCGAGATCCCGTCGCAATCATTTCGGGACTTTTTCGGGATCACTTGGGGTACTTACCGGCATCATTTCTGGATGGTTTTCGGTATCCGTCCGGGATCCCGCCGGGGTCATTTCGGGACTTTTTCGGGATCATTTGGGGTACCTACCGGTATCATTTCTGGATGGTTTTCGGTATCCGTCCGGGATCTTTTCGGGGTCATTTCGGGACTTTTTCGGGATTTTTTGGGGTCCTTTCCGGCATCATTTCTGGACGGTTTTTGGGATACCGTCGGGGCAATTTCAGGGCATCATTTCTGGATGGTTTTAGGGATCCGTCCGGGATCCCGACGGGGTCATTTTGGGACTATTTCGGGATCATTTTGGGGTACCTACCTGCATCATTTCTAGATGGTTTTCGGTATCCGTCCAGGATCCCGTCGGGGTCATTTCGGGACTTTTTCGGGATTTTTTGGGGTCTCTTCCGGCATCATTTCTCGATGGCTTTCGGGATTCTTCCGGGATCCCTTCGGGGTCATTTCGGGACTTTTTCTCGACTAATACGGGATCATTTGGGGACCATTTCAGCATCATTTCTTGATTGTTTTAGGGATTCCTTCGGGATTCCGTCGGGGTCATTTCGGGACTTTTTCTCGACTAATACGGAATAATTTGGGAACCCTTCGGCATCATTTCTGGATGATTTTCGGAATCCGTCAGGGATACCGTGAGGGTCATTTCGGCACTATTAGGTGATCATTTGAGTACCTTTCCGGCATCCTATCTGGATGGTTTTCGGTAACCGTCCGGGATCCCGTCGGGGTCATTTTGCGACTTTTTCGGGATCATTTGGGGTCCCTTCCGGCATCATTTCTGGATGGTTTTCGAGATTCGTCCGGGACCCGTCGGGGTCATTTTAGGACTTTTTCCGGATCATTTAGGGTACCTTCCGGCATCATTTCTAGATGGTTTTCGGGATCCCATCGGGGTCATTTCGTGACTTTTTCGGGATAATTTGGTGTGCCTTCCGGCATAATTTGTGGATGGTTTTCGGGATCCGTCAGGAATCCCGTCGGGGCCATTTTAGGACTTTTTCGGGATCATTTGGGGTATTTTCCGACATAATTTCAGTATGGTTTTCGGGATCCATCCGGGATTCCGGGGCCATTTCGGGATCATTTGGTGTCCCTTCCGGCATAATTTCTGGATGGTTTTCGGGATCCGTCAGGAATCCCGTCGGGGCCACTCCTGTACTTTTTCGGGACTAATACGGGATGATTTGGCGAGCCTTTCGGTATCATTTCTGGATGGTTTTCGGGATCTGTACGGGACCCATAATGGTAATTTCGGAACTTTTTCGGGACTATTTCTGAATCATTTTGGGACCCCTCCTGGTTAATTTCTGGATGATTTTCGGGATCTATCCTGGAATTTTAGTATCATCTTGGGACCCTTCCGGGATCGAGATAATTAACTTCGCAACCGGTAGTTCAGCACACATGCCTTTTTAAATTATGAGCTTTTATGGCCGTGGATTTGCTGCTAATTATTCGTAAATAAAATTGGGTATGTTTTATCTTCAATCTAACACAGCTTTTTCGTTCTATAATCGTGTAAGGAACTGTTATAACTATAATTACACCTTTTGTAATATTTTAACCAACTAAATACCCGAAAAAGCAACACTATTTTCGTCTAAAAAATTCTCTTTGGCTTTAGCTAATTGTAGTTTCACTCCTTTGTTCTATGAGTAGTAATTCTTTCACCCCTTTCATATCAGTTAATTTAATTTAAAAACAAAATGTATTTTTTAATTCGAAAAAACTGTATTGTACTATTCATGAAAGCGTGCCTTTCAGCTTATCTTCTCATTTAGTTCTTTTTTTTACTAAATTATAAAAATAAAATACATTAGACAATTTTTAAACAGATAACTTGATAAGCAGGCTAACGTGAATAGCACATATATTTTATTTCCTCCTTGCGGACGGGGCCGCGGGTAAAGGCTAGTATTCTATACACACATTCTAGGGGTACCCGGGTCCACGTTTTGGCCTATATCGAGATCCTAGTAACCCAGTCACCGTCCTATATTTCAAGTTAGATCAAACAACGTACGGAGTGCAAAACAAATTCAAACTCAGTTCGCTAGTTTAGGAGTCCATTGGCCTCAATTGTGTGACACGTGTTTTTTTATATATTAAGATATACCTCTCCGCTTATGAAAAAGGGGGTTTTGAGACCTTAGCCCCCGGACTTTGAGGGCGTATTCGAAATTCCAGGTACTCAAATTTTTTTTACTCTACTAGACCCATCTGAAAGAATATATTTTCCATTTCATTTAGTGTAATTCATCGAGCAAAAATTGTCGCGTCCATAGCCGTACTTAAGCTTTTATCCAGCGTTTTAAAAATTTATTTCAGATTACAAAAAATTACAGGCATTGTGCCTTTAATTCACCTTCATTCTCTCACTTAAGGAATGTAAAATCTCCCCTTAGCTTCTTTAAGTTTTGCATACATCCACAAGCATTAAAAATTATTTCTATTGCTTGTCGCGTCCGAATCTCATCATATATCGTCACATATATGTACTTATATTTTTGAGGTACCCAGAAATATTGCTTCAAATATTGTAATATTCGCTCAGTCCACTGCTTAAGTTCCCTTTTATGCAGGTTGAAATTAATGCGAATATCGTGCCCTTTACCATGAACTTGCCCATATGTGTTATTAAGTTGACATGTGGACAATGAATATATTTTTTATGAAAAGTAAGAGCGGTACACTTAATTAATTTTATTTGTTTTCAAGTTGGAAATTTTCCGTCGTACACTGCTACAAAACCAGAGTTAGGAGCAATGCACTAAATTTTGAGCAACAATACTAAAAACTTAACTGACATAATCACGATCTTGCCCTAAATATTAATGAGACGTTAATTTGTTATGGATTTAAACATCTCTTCGTCTTTCACATATTCGTAAAACTAGCCAATACCGACGGGCCAGTGCCCAAGAAGAAATTTTTTTTAAATGCCCGTGGCACCGCCCACTTGTGATAACATCAATTATACAAATATTATTAATCATAAATCAAAAACCGTTAAACCTGTCATAACAAAATTCGACAGAGAGGTTTGGTTGCCTTTACTATAAAGAATGCTTGAAAAAAAAATTTACGAAATCGGTGAAGGACCACGCCCATTTTTATATAAACGATTTTTAAAAGGGGTCGTGTACGAATAAAATAAGCTACATTTATGCAAAAAAGTACTTGGTGTTTCATTTGTCAAGTGAAATTGTAACAAGAAAAATTAAAAAATTTTAATTTTTGAAAATGGGCGTGGGAGCGCCCCTTTGTGACTAAAAAATTTTCTATTTTTTGGGAGTAATAATTCAAAGAAATATAACAACAACCCTCGGATAAATACACTCTCTATTGATGACGACCATGGCAAACGTTTGAAGGACAATGAATTGAGGGCACGCACCTGGAACGTCCGCTCCCTGAATGGGAATGGTGCAAATGCCCGGCTGGTTGATGTCATCGACAAAGCAAAATCTGACATCACCGCCATCCAAGAAATGCGTTGGACGACAAGGAAGAAAGAAGATGAAAAATTGTGACATCTATTGGAGGGCCATACGAATAAGCGCAGCTTCGGCGTCGGATTCGTGGTGGGAGAGAGACTTTGTCGCCAAGTTCTGGCGTACAAGCCTGTGGGCGAGCGTCTCGCCGCTATCCGAATAAAAGCAAAATTTTTTAATATATCATTCATCTGCGCCCATGCGTCGACAGAGGAGAAAGACGATGAGCTGAAAGACACTTTTTATGAACAATTAGAACGCACATACGAGCGCTGCCCCCCTCATGATATAAAAGTCGTGCTTGGCGACTTTAACGCCAGGGTGGGAAAAGAAGGTGTTTTTGGCCCTACAGTCGGAAAGTTCAGCCTACACAATGAAACTTCTCCTAACGGACTGAGGCTGATTGACTTTGCCGTTGCTCGAAACATGGTCATATCCAGCAAGAGGTTCATGCATAAAAAGATACATCAAGCTACATGGCTGTCTCCTGATCGAAATACTCGCAATCAGATCGATCACGTTGTGATAGACGGACGGTATGCCTCCAGTGTTTTAGATGTGCGCACGATCAGAGGACCTAACATCGACTCGGACCATTATCTCGTTGCAGCCAAAATACGCACCTGCCTCAGCGCGGCTAAAACCAAGGAACAAAAAACACAAGGAAAGCTAGACGTCGAAAAGCTTCAAACACAACAGACTGCCAATGATTTCGCAACTCGACTCTCACACCTGCTCTCTGAGAGCACAACTCATCCGGAAGGAATACAGGAGCAGTGGGAGCATATCTCCAAAGCACTTCGTACTGCCGCCGAGGAAAAAATTGGTTACCGGGGGCCACGAAAAAACAACTGGTAAATGGAGGTAGGAATTCACCGCGCAGAGATGAAGAACCCGATCCCGCAATCGGTGATGATGGAATATATGTCCCCCCGCCCGATTATGACGAAGTTAGAATAGCAATAACCAGACTGAAAAACAGCAAGGCCGTGGGCGCTGATGGATTGCTGCGGAGCTATTCAAGTACGGCGGCGAGGAGTTGGTAAGGCGCATGCAGCAGCTTCTTAGCAAAATATGGGCGGAAGAGTGCATGCCCGACGGTTGGAATCTAAGGGTTCTTTGCCCAGTCCACAAGAAGGGGGATACTGCAAAATGCACCAAATATCGTGGAATCAGCCTTCTTAATATCGCCTATAAGGTCCTTTCAAGTGTATTGTGCGAAAGATTGAAGCCCACCGGGAACCGGCTGATTGGACCTTATCAGTGCGGCTTCAGTCCTAATAAATCTACTATCGACCAGATTTTCACTATGCGCCAAATCTTGGAAAAAACTCGTGAAAAGAGAATCGACACGCATCACCTTTCCGTTGACTTAAAAGCCGCCTTCGATATCACGAAGAGGAGCTGCCTATATGCCGCTATGTCTGAATTTGGTTTCCCCGCAAAACTTATACGGCTGTGCAAAATGACGTTGAGCAACACGATCAGCTCAGTCAGAATTGGGAAGGACCTCTCCGAGCCGTTCGAAACTAAACGAGGGTGACGCCCTATCGTGCGATTTCTTTAATTTGATGCTGGAGAAAATTATACTAGCTGCAGAACTTAACCGCACTGGAACAATATACTATAAAAGCGTGCAATTACTGGCATATGCTGATGACATTGATATCATCGGCCTAAATACCCGCGCTGTTAGTTCTGCTTACTCCAAACTGGAAAAAGAAGCGGTAAAGATGGGTTTGATGGTGAATGAGGACAAAACGAAGTACCTGCTGTCATCGAGCAAAGAGTCAGCGCATATGCGCCTTGGCAACCACGCTACTGTTGGCAGCCATAATTTCGAAATAGTAAAAGACTTCGTTTATTTAGGAACCAGCATAAACACTAGCAACAACATCAGCACTGAAATCCAGCGAAGAATCAATCTTGCCAATAAAGGCTATTTTGGACTAATTAGGTAATTGAAAAGTAAAGTCCTCTCTCGGCGAACGAAAATCATACTCTACAAGTCACTTATCGTACCCGTCCTGCTATATGGGGCAGAAGCATGGACCATGACATCAGCAGATGAAGCGGCTTCTGCCAAGAAAGTGTTTCTATCGGAACCCGCCTATGGACGCAGAGGTAGAGGGCGGCCCCCACTACGTTGGAAGGACCAGGTGGAAAACGATTTAAACTCCCTTGATGTGACCAATTGGCGCCGGTTGGAGGAGCGAAGGAGCGACTGGCGCGCCTTGTTGGACGGCCATAACTGTTTAGACGGCTAAGCGCCAATTAAGTAAGTAATTCAAAGAAAAATTAAAGGATTGTAATATGATTGGGTACAGATATTTTCCTTATTGTAGGAAATATTTCTAGGAAAAAATGGACGGGATAGGTTAAAAATCACGCCCACTTTTATATCAAAGGCGTTTAAAAGGTCGTGGTCTAGAACAATAAGCTATATCTTAGCGAAAAATAGTTTTGTATCAATGATATTTAACTTATCAAGTTTAAGTGTAAGAGAAAATTAAGACACATTTTTGTTAATGGGCGGTGCCACGCCCCCATTCCGATCAAGCATTATAAAACATTTCTAGAGCATCAAACAAAAAAATCCCTCGTAACGAGAAACGGGGTTCCAAGGAACCTTAGTTCCCAATGACCGGTGCAGACTGCTATCAGTTTGCGTATGTTGGCCCTTGATTCCTTCAGAAGACTTCTCGTCCTCTTTCCATCATAGTTTGGCCAAATGGATTTTGATATGGCACAGGAGGTGATGTTATTCCAATTTGTTTGTGCTTTCTTCAAGTAGAAGCTTTGGATATTCCCCTTGGCTACTGCTAAGGGTATTCCTACTTCGACGCTGGTTGTTTCCTCGCTCATCTCCGATGAGCCCCAGCGTGACAGCTCGTCGGCCTTCTCGTTACTCTCTATCCCCCTATCACCCGGGACCCAGATAACGCATAGTTCTAGATTGGTGGTTAACTGGGGTATGAGTCGCTTACAAGCCCACACTAATTTTGAGCTAATGTGGGGCGAGGAAAGCGCTTTTATCGCTGCTTGGCTATCCGACAGGATGCAAATTTTACCAGCTACGTTCAAGTCCTCCAGTGATTTGCAGGCATGCCAAATCGGGAGGATTTCTGCTTGAAACACGCTGCAGTGCGATGGGAGTCTGAATGATTCAGACGCTTCTTTAAGTTTTGCATACTTTCACAAGATTTAAAAAATTACTTTTATTTCTTGCCGCCTCCGAACTTCATCATATATGGTCATATAAATGTACTTAAATTTTTGAGGTACCCACAATTGTTGCTTCAAATATTGTAATATCCGCACAGTCCGCTGCTCTTGTTCTCTTTTATGAAGGTTGAAATGCGTGCGAACTTCGTCCGTTACCAAAGAATTGCCCATATGTATTTGAAAAGTGTTTTATTAAGTTGGAACGTGTGCAGTGTATGTAGTTTTAATGAAAAGTACAAACAGTACACTTAATTAGTTTTATCTGTTTTCAAGTTGGAAATTTTCCGTCGTACACTACTACAAAATCAGAGTTAGGAGCAGTGCACTATATTTTGGGTAACAACACTTACAAATTAATCAAGATCTATTGCATGCGGGTTTGATGGGGCTCGACCTCTTCTGCGCTAGTTTGCGTTGGACTTGTTGCAGAATTCTGGTATGCTTCCTTTTCAGCACTAACTAGCTCGTCGGATAAGGGTGGGTTTCGTTTTCCACAGTCCCCGCAGCAGCCGCAATAGAGAACAAGTAAGGATGGGACTGTCTTTGGCAGTGCCGAAGATTTCATACCTTTCATGAATGGGGCTGAACAATAATCTTATCCCGTTCGTAATCTCCAAATAATCGGATGTATAAGATAAGAAATATATAGTGAACAGATGTACATACATAAACGATTTTAAGATAAATATAAAATAAAAAATGGCAAAAAACCCCCTTATCTGAACGATCGGTTGTATGGGATATATATTATATATAGCTCCGATCGAAATGATTTTTACAATAAGTCTTCTATGATATATTAGAATGTATATCACCGATTATCGCGTTTATAATTTCTAAATTGCGGCAGGAATGACCAAAATTGTCTTATCTGATCGATCGGTTGTATGGGATATATATGTTATAGTGTTCCGATCCTACCGGATCTGACAAATGTCTAATATAATACAAAAATACATTCTTGTGCCAAATTTAATTGAGATATCTCAAAATTTGAGGGACTAGTTTGCGTTCAAACAGACAGACGGACACGGCTATATCAACTCAGTTCGTCTCCCTGATCAATTTGGTATACTTAATGGTGAGTCCATCTTCTATATTTCTCAACGTTACAAACATCGTACCAAAGTTAATATACCATTTCATGTTCATGAAAGGTAAAAAAAAAATCATACCCTTAAGTGGCACCGGCGTAATCACCCCACCCTCGTAGCGTCTGACCAGCCACGGCAATTAGAATCATCACCCCCCACCCTTCTAAATCTCAATACCCCTAACTGTCCTTGTCCGTCCCCTTTTTACCCCCCTTGTCCAAGTTCCGTTTCGCCTCCTTTGCATAAGGACGGCCAATTCGCCCCTCCTCAACCTTTTACCAACCTAGGACGTCCCAGTATATGACTTTGGCTTTCAGACTAATACAATTGTTCATGTTTGATCTCGAATGCGTTTAAGGCGACGTGAATTTCCCTTTACTTTTTTGATTGCGGATATAGCCAAGCCTCGCTTATTTTCTTTGTAAATATGGTTTTCTTATAGACATTAAACATAAGCGTTTAGTAGTTCCATTAACCAATCTCTCAGAGAGAGTTTCCGTCACTTATTGCAGAGCCAGATTATACTAAACCTGTTAAACATACAACAGTACATCGACTTGTAACAGAAGATAGTCTTCCATTTTCTAAGCGCTTAGATCCGGTAAACACAAAGTTGCAAAAACGGAGTTTGATTTCATAGTTAAAACAGGTATTTTTCGGCCTTCAAATTCTTCAGTAGCATCACTACTTCACTTTGTACTGAAAAAAGAGTTAAATGATTGGCGTTCATGAGGTGATTTTAGAAGATTAAATATTGTAACTGATGGAGATCATTATCCCTTACCCCACATTCAGGATTTTAATATGAACCTTCATAATAAAAATATATTTTCAAAATTAGATTTAGTTAGGGCGTATCACCAAATTCCTATGGAAGATATTTATAAAACTACTACTACAACTCATTTCGGTATATTTGAATTCAAGAGAATGCCTTTCGGACTTAGAAATTCTGCACAAATTCAAAGATTCATAAGTGAGGTAGTTGGTGACTTAGATTTTGTATATGCTTACATAGATGACTTACTTATTGCAAGTAAAGAAGAAGAACAACACTTAAAAGATTTACGTATCCTTTTTCAACAGAACAGAAATTTATTGGTATGGTAAATTATTACCATAAATACATTCCAAAACTAGCTGAATTTACGAACAAAATTTATGACCTAATTAACAGTGTAAATAAGAAACGTGACAAAACTTTGGAATGGAACGAGAATTCGAGTGAAGCTTTTGAATGCATTAAAGATAAATTTACATCTACGATATTGTTAAATAATTTTAACAAAGATGCTAAATTATCTTTAACAGTAGATGCATCGAACGCAGCGAAGGACGCCAATTTACAGTTTATACGGACCATAAACCATTGACCACTGCTTTACATTCATTATATTAAAGGAGAATCCAATGTTGTAGCGGATACACTGTCCAGAGCATTAGAAATTAGTGCAATACAGAATTCGGAACTCAATATTAAAATTTTACAAACGGAACAACAGAATAATAGTGATTTAAACTAACTTATAACTGATGCTCAATTTTTATACTCAGCGTGCTTTGCACATAGACTAAGTCTATTAACTTTGATTGAATAACGGTTGGTTGTACAGGTATAAAGGAATCGAGATAGATTTAGACTTCCATATATCAAAATCATCAGTATCGAAAAAAAATTTGATTGAGCCTTGTCCGTCCGTCCGTCCGTCCATTATCACGATAACTTGAGTAAATATTGAGGTATCTTCACCAAATTTGGTACACAAGCTTATCTGGACCCAGAATAGATTGGTATTGAAAATAAGCGAAATCGCCCACTTTTTATATACGTAACATTTTGGAAAACACAAAAAACCTGATTATTTAGTAAATAATACACCTAGAATTTGAAGTTTGACATGTGGACCGACATTGAGACTCATAATAAAAATTTGAAAAAAATTGTTTAAATTGGCGTGGCATCGCCCACTTGTGATAAAATCAATTTTACAAATATTATTAATCATAAACCAAAAATCGTTCGACCTCTCGTGACAAAATTCGACAGAGGGGTTGTCTTTACTATAAGGAATGTTTTGAAGAAAAATTAACGAAATCGGTTAAGGACCACGCCCACTTTTATATAAGAGATTTTTAAAAGGGTCGTGGACGAATAAAATAAGCTATATCTTTGCAAAAAAGAGCTTTATATCAGTGGTATTTAATTTTCCAAGTGGATTTATAACAATAAATAGAAAAAACTTCAAATTTTAAAATATGGGCGTGGCACCGCCCCTTTTATGACTAAGCAATTTTATATGTTTCGGGAGCCATAACTCGAAGAAAAATTAACGGATCGTAATCAAATTTGGTACATAAATTTTACCTATAGAAAAAATGGACGAGATCGGTTAATGACCACGCCCACTTTATATAAAAGATTTTGAAAGGGTCGTAGACGAAAATAATAAGCTATATCTTAGCGAAAAAGAGCTTTGTATCAATAGAATTTTACCTTCTAAATTGAATTATAACATTAATTTGGAAAACACTAAAATTTTTGAAAAGGGGTGTGGCATCGACTCTTTTATGATTAAGCAATTTTCTATGTTTCGGGAGCCATAACTCGAAGAAAAATTAACATATTGTAACCTACCCCGAAGAGAAGGGGTATATAATGTTTGTATGTGTGTGTGATTCCCCATACAGGTACGCATACACATATGAAGAGGCACGTTACCATTGGTTGGAATTCTGGTAACCAGACAGGCAGTTGAGAAGTCACGGCGGGGGAGTCCTCTTGACCGTAGCTCTTTCGGGATGGGGTGGGTTTTTGCCATGTCTCAACCGACATTACATAAAGTTTAATTTTAGGACTCCAAACCAGAATCTAAATACAGGAGCTACACTCCCTTAACTCAAAAACTAGATACATATGTACGAAATGAAACAAAAAAACGAGATCGGTAACTAACCAACTCAAAAGAACCAAACAGCGAACTTTAAATGCTAAAGAGGTGAAAGTGGACATCTGTTTACGTGAATATTGGGGCGAGGTCTAAGCTGATAGTCGACACTCGCTGTCTTTACCCTGCCCTACCATGATCTTTGATGCGAATAGAATTCGAAGATCCCGAAAAAAAAAACGTATACTACCTTTTATGTCATCAACACATTTGCCTCCAGGAACATACAAAAACTTACAGATTCATATTTTCAAGTTGATAACAATTCATCGTTTATTAACCATAATAATTAATTGTCAGACTACAATCAAAAATTCAATCCTTAATGGAAAGATGTTTAGGATAAACCTTAATTCTTAATATTCGTTTCTAACATATACAAAATTTTTAGGACAACCCTAACCGTACACGCTTATTAGCGGCTTATGTATAAAGTTGTTAGTTATACTAAAGGTATCTGATTATAATTTAACTCTCCTTTAGGTGGCTAGTCATACCAGGCTATCATAAAAAACACTAGCTTACGCTTTTTTACTTATATTTAGGGTTCATATTTAGGTAACATTGTTTTTTTTTTTTTGTTTCGATTTTTCCCTTCTTTTTTTTTTCAACTACAACTAGGATATGTTTATAGGTAAGTACATAAATGTGTATGTGCATGGACTAAGATCAGCTGGGGGCATTCCATAACAAGTGGTATTTTTAACCATAAAAATAAATTTAAATTTTTTTTTTCTTAATGCTTATAACTTCCATGCGGGTTAAAAATTTTGGACCGAAACCATAATTGAAGATAAAATATTTCCATTCTCTACCGTAATAAATTAATTTAAATATATTAACATGTTTTTCAAAAACTATTACCAAAATGAATGACGTAACATGTACGTTAGAACATTAATATCCAAATAAGTTCCAATCAAAAAAACATTATTGACGATAGGTAGTTTACTGAAAATACCCGGGCGTCATAAACGTTACTAGCTGGTTTTATTTTCTCATATTTTTGGGTAAAGGTTTTTTTTCTGTTTTTCTTTAACTTACATTTGGAACTAAATTCATATTTACGTGCATAAGTGTGTATGTAGGTAGGTAAACTAATAGGAAGGGGGAGTTCCAGGAAAAATGGGTTTTAAAAATGTTTTAAACTTTTATACTTTCAACGCTTATCGAAAATTGTTGAACAAAAACGTCCTCGTATAACAATTTATCATGCTACGAGGTATATTTAAATTTACCCGGTTTGAACAAAGACAAAGAATATAAAACAAACTTACGGACGGAAGATCATATGGCAAAATTATATATTTACTCGATTGAAATTACTGGACATACCAGGGCATCATAAGCCAATAACAAGCTACACTCTGCAAAGAATTTTTGTTGCCCTCTTTGCTTTAGGTATTTATATGAAGTTTTTGTTTTCTTATTTTGTTATACTTGTACAAGAAAAATTATATACCGGTTCATAGCTATGTAGAAATGTATGTATATTTGCATCAGAGGGGCATGCCACAATTATTTGGTTGCTTTTACATTATAAAAAAAATCTTTTCTTTGTTTGTTTAGGTTTGGTAGCAAAATTTACGAACTGTAACTACAAATACTACAATCAAAACTTAATTGGTTCGAAAGAAAGATAGACTGTACTTTTGCACATGATAATTATGATTGTCTCTCTTATTTTTATTTTTTGGTTTTTTTATACATTTTACATAATAAAGTAGTTTGTTTGGTGTGTATTAACGCAACCCAACCAAATAATTATGATAAATAATTAAATTTTAAAGAAAAAAGAATGTAAGCGATTGAACGTACATTTTTTTAACTTAATGTGCCCATCTCGGCTTTACATACATAGTTATGTAGACCCTTTTTAACTACAAAACGATTTTTCGAATTTACATACATAAGTACGCACAACAGGTGTACCGATGTATGTACATACGTTTGTAAAGTAGGTGGGTAATTATGCCAACTAATATGCCGATTTGTCTTGGTTGCAAATCAAAGCAAAAAATTTAAACAATAACAAAGGCAACAAAGATATTGGTACAATATTACTTACATGTTTTATTGTGGTAGGTATGTATGTGGGTGATGCAATCCAGCGATGAAAGGCCTTTCAGCGGTGTTGATGCAGTTGGAACATCTGTTTGACAAATTTCTTGCTTTGGTTTTGTTTTTGGGCTATGATGTGACTTACACTGTAAGGGAGTGCGCTCGCTTACAGTGACACATAAAACCGTTCGGTAGCCGCAAAATTTAATTGAATATTTTTGTTAACCAAAATATTATTATAATTTTCTTTTTGATTTTTAACTAAGTTTATGTTTTTTTCTTTGGAGGGAAAGATGGGGTTAGGTATGCCTACCACACATATGCATTCACTCAAATATTTTCACATCTTATTTTTACGTAACTTTCAATTAATTATAATATTATGATTATTTATTTGTTTTTTTGATATAACACATTTACTCTTTTTACTTTTAATTTTCTTTTCTTTCTAACGTTCTTTTTAGTTACTTTTAATTACTATAAATTTCGTTTAACCTTAGCTTAGGCTTTTGTAACTAACTTTATCTCTTTTTTTTCTACAAAATCTTCTCTTTGAGACTAATTTTTACTACTTTTCCTAGCTTTTTCCATTTAATTCACTGCTCTAAACTTATTATTTTATGTTATTTTATTAATTAAATTTTTTTTCACTATGACCAATTTTAATTTTTGTCACACTGTGCACTAATTTGTTATGCAAATGGGTGGTGGATGGCAAACAGCGACGAAAATGCTGCCTATTTCATGTGCACCTGATGGTACTTGAATGAGGTGGGTGGCAAAACCAAGCCCCAGGATCCTTCTAGATTCTTAATCTTAGTTGGTCGCGTGGGAATTAGTGGAGGCTCGCTCTGGATGCTCCTCAGCTCCAATGTGTACAAATGGTTCGTAACCAAAAAGCTTCCACACCCTCACCTATGTGCACTGGGAAAGTCACTTCCAACTTGTCAGGAGGCGATGAGTGTGGGTAGGAATTTCTGCCTATATGGTAGTCACGCCTATTGAAGAAAAATGCCCTATAATAATTTCCTATCTAAGGAGATTTAAATGGAAATGTCTTACCTTATTAAGCGAAAACAAAACCCATGTGGTATACGGGAACTGCCTGAATATCTTTACCGGAGCTGTCTGTCTGGTACGATGAAAAACAGGAAGGAGAGCTAACTGTAGCCGTTCAGGCTCTTTTATACCCTCGGACTTCCTATCTTTTGGCTTATGTTTTTTCCACTTTCCTAACTTCGTTTGAGAAAATGCTTATTGTCATTTAAATGCGTCTTTTCAATCATTGTAATAAAACTAAGCCAGAATGACGTGAATGATTTGATTTTGCTACTGTTTGCAATTTTTCTAGCCTACGAGACATATTTACTAACTCTGGCGCATTTCAGCATTTGAAAGTTTCGGACAGATTTACCTTGGGAAAATCCAAGCGATTATTGTTCACGTTTCAGCCAATAGGTGACAATTTGTCGTTTTTACTATAGGTAATCAATTAAATGCCCTAGAGCGGCAATAAAATTCTTAAGTCAATTTCTCGCATGCGAGACATTTTATTTCAAAAGGGGATAGGTACACGCCAAAAGACATATTGCAGCCCAAGTGACCATTACAATATCGTAATGAAATGGTGTACACATATTTTCCATATAGCAGAAAATATTTCTAGTAAAAATGGACGGAAACCGATCCCGACCACGGCAACTTAGATATAAAACAAGTTTAAAAGGGTCGTTGACTATAATAATAAGCTATAACTTAGCAAAAAATAGTTTTGAATCAATGATATTTCACTTATCAAGTTTTATTGTAAGAGGAAATGGGAAAATATTTTTTTTAAATGGGCGGTGCGAGAGCTACGCGACGACTCATTATTAAGAAATATTATCGGCCTAATATGACCAAAGATATAAATATTTGGTCGAAAGAGTGTCTTAACTGTCAAAAATCCAAAGTTTATCGTCACACTAAGTCTCCCATTAGTAAAATTCCTATTCCAAATTCAAATCTGAACACATACATTTAGATATAGTTGGACTTTTGCCAGTTTCTAAAGAACATCGTTTTATTTTGACAATTATTGATATGTTTACTCGCTGGCCAGAAGCATATGCTTTAAAAGGTATGTCAGCAACTACAATTGCAAACAAATGTTTCAGATAATATATATTTCTCTTTTCGGAGTTCCGTTAAAGGTTACTACTGATCAAGGTAGTCAGTTTACATCAAAATTATTTTCAGAGTTAACTAAATTACTTGGTAGTCATCAAATAACAACATCTACGTATCACCCTCAGAGTAATGATATGGTTGAGAGATTTCATAGACAACTAAAAGCTACTATTATGGATATAAAAAAAAATAATAATAAATGTAAGGCGTGATAACCTCCGAAGAGATCTAAGGCCGAGCTTCTCTTCCAATTTGCGTCGTGCTCCTCTTTATTTTCCCTACAAATTGGCCGGACGGGACCTACATGTCTTATGCAGACTCTGAACGGCATATGCAAGGCAGATGAGTTTTTACTGAGAAGTTTTCATGGCAGAAATACACCCGGAGCGCTTGCCAAACACTGCCGAGGGGCGACCCCGCTTAGAAAAATTGTATTCTAATTAAAAAACCTTATTTCTAAAATTTTGATGTTGCTTTGCCCGGGGTGCGAACCCAAGGCATTCGGTGTGGTAGGCGGAGCACGCTACCATCACACCACGATGGCCGCCATTATGGCTATGGATGGAATAAATCATTGGTATTTATTTATTTATTTATTACAGCTTATAAGCCTAGATTAATAATTCCATATCACATTTTACATATTATATGAGATCTCTTCTATCTATCTTATTGCAGTTGTACGACAATATGACATTAATTTCTTTTTAAATACATTCTGC
This sequence comes from Eurosta solidaginis, assembly GCF_040869045.1. NCBI lineage: Eukaryota > Metazoa > Arthropoda > Insecta > Diptera > Tephritidae > Eurosta > Eurosta solidaginis. Next base: position 18,236,751 of record NC_090320.1, read on the forward strand.
TCTTCACAGTTTCTTATATCTATAGGAAGTTCATTAAATCTTTTTAATCCTTTGTAAAATAAGTTGCGCTGTCCGCTTTCCGTGGAAAAGAGCGGAAGCTTAAAATTATTCTTATTTCTAGTATTGATATTGGGAATATCTTTTTGGTATGCAATATTATTGCTCAAATACTCGGTAAATTCCCGTTTTTAATATTAAAAACAAAAATCATTACAAAATAAAGTATACGCTGTTTAACACTAAGCCATTGTAATATGTTCAGCATATTACTTGTCGGAGTATCATGTTCTTTATTTAATATAAATCTCATCGCCTTATTTTGCATTTTTTGTAAGCTATCTATTATGTTATCTGCCACCAGAAACAGTATGGTAGGGCAGTAATTAAAATGGGGCTCCACTATAGTTCTATATACTAAGATCTTGTTCTTCTTCGATACGTATTTACATGACCTGTACAGGAAACCTATTTTTTTTGGCAATCTTTTGCTTAAGACCATTTATGTGGTCTTCAAATTTCAATCTATTATCAATAACTATACCTAAATAGTTTAGTTTTGACACTTCCATAAGTACACTGTTGTCTATTTTTAGTTCATAACTGTTACTAACGGGGGTTCTACTCAGAATCATATACTTGGTCTTATCGGCATTTATCTTTAATTTGTTTTGGCACGTTCATAGGTATATATTATCTAGGTCTGATTGCATTTTTTGCATAGCTATATTAAAATTTTTATCGCTTATCAAAATGAGAGTATCATCTGCAAACAACTTTAAGTTACAATGCTTTACTGATTTAATTATATCATTTATATATATTTTAAATAATATTGGTGCAAGTACTGATCCTTGTGGAAGGCCAATATCGACTGGTGTATCATTTGAGAGAAATGTTCCATTTACTAGTGTTCTTTGGCGACGATTTGAAAAGTAACTTTTGAACCATGCAAGCGCTTTAACTCTCACTCCAATGCTGTAAAGTTTTTCTATCATAATTTGTTGAGATATTGTTTCGAACGCCCGTTTTAGGTCTAAGAATACCGCAATTACTAATTTTTTTTCATTAAGTTGGTTTTTAAATTCAAAAACAATTGAGTTTAAAACAGACTCGCAAGAAAATTTTTTTCGAAAACCAGATTGCTCTGGTATTACAATTTTGTTCAACTCCAGGTACTGTTCCAGCTGTTCTTTTACAATTGATTCAATGATTTTTTCATCGGCAGGCAAGGTATTTATGGGTCGCATTTCATTAGATTTTATAGTATTTTTAACATTTTGAATAGGTATAACTGTTGTTAGCTTCCAAAAGTCTGGCATTGTACCAGTTCTGAACCTTTCATTAATAATATTCACATAAAAGTATCCCGTGTACATAACAGAGTATTTAGTTACACCTTCCGTAATAAGATTATTTCCGCCTATCTTATGTTTAAACTTTTTAACAATTTGTGTCAGAGTATCGACAGTCACTTCATCAAATTCAAAGTAGCTGATCACGTTGTATTCGTGGTTAAAGTTATTTGTGACTATTTCAATGTCATTGTTTATATCTTCTATACTCTTAACGAAAAATATATTAAGAGTATTAGCTATATCTTTTCTATCTTCATATACTTTATTATCGATTTCGATCTTTTTAATTAGAGATTTTTCTTTTTTCAAATTTACAGTGTCTTTTAAACATTTCCACATTTGTTTACTATTTTTGATATTTATCGAAATTTTATTTTCTAGGTATTTAGTCTTCTTAATTTTAATTAATTTTTTGTATTGCTTGTTTATAGTTTTATACTGCACCCAGTTTCAGTCACCGTTTATTTGACAATTTTTGTACAAGCTATTTTTACACTTATCTAAGTCTGTTAGCTCTCGATCATACCATTTGTTCATGAGTTTTACTTCAACTTGTTTTTCAAAAGTTAAACATTTCACGGCTTGAGCCATAACATCATTTATTATTCGAACTTTTTCTTCGACTGATAAACTCAGGTTATAGTTTCGGAATATATTCCAAAGATTCTCAGCACTGTAGTATTCCCATGAGGTTATACACTTTTTTAAACGCATTTGGTATTCTTTCTCTGATATCAGATTAAACCTAATTGTTTCGAGGTCAGATATTTTATTATCTTCAAGTCTCTCACAATTAATGTTATCACTATTAGAGTATAATAAAGCAATCCTTGTTTGGGAGGTTTCGGTGATTCGGGTATTGAAATTTATTTTTTTATTGGGTCATGCATACATTTGCTAGAGTGTCATTTAAGCTATTTCGAATTGTAGTATTTCTGTTCATGTCTATATTGAAATCTCCTATAAGAATATTACTCTCAGTTGGTACAAATTTCACTAAAATATTTTCATTTAAGTAATATATAAAATAAATGTCATTGTTATTGGGTGAATGATATAATACTCCGACACACCATTTTGTACCACTGTTCCTTATTTTAATAATTATACACCACACATTTTGGCTTATACTGCTGTTGTATATAACCTTATATTCTATTGTTTCATGCACATATATAAGTACTCCGCCAGTATGTCTGCTGTGCGAGTCACATCTAACGATATTGTAATTAGTTATTTTTAATTCGCTTTCTTCAATATTACATGTAGTTCTAGATTCGGAACATAACACAATAAACGGATTTTTTCCATATATTAGCATTTCAAGTTCATATTTGTTAGCTAAGATGCTATTTATATTAAGATATACATATGCCTAATAGTTGCTATTGACGGTTTGGCTTTTTTTGTTGGCAGTATTTTTTATATGCCGGGCATTTAACACTAAATGCAGAATGATTCACGTCAACGTCTAATAACTTTTTTTGCACTAGTTCGTAGCAATTAACACATTTTATTACTTCAGACTTACAGTCTTTTTCTTCATGTGCACCACCGCACTTTACACAGGCAATTTTGTTCGTACATTCACTGGCTTTGTGTTGAAAGCCTAAACATTTAAAACATCTTAGTACGTTGTAATATTCGAACACTCTGCAACTATCTTATTCTATTTTGATTCTTCTTTTCGCAATTAGCAACTCGCATGTATCAAAATCACTCTGAATGAATCACCTGTCATGATGAATTAACTGTCAAAATCAATTTACAAAGAAGATATTTCGGGTACACCAGCGGAAATGGTTTTTGGCCAAATTTACGTTAGCCAGGGGAACTTGTTGTGCCATCAGCTGAAAATTTCTCATCAACTGAAATTTGAAGTAATTTACGTGAACATTTTCGAAATATTAGATCAAATTTAAGTCATCATAAAGAGTCTGATACTGGAATTTACGTTCCAAAAGATATTCAAACTTCTAAATTTGCGATTGTTCGGGTTATTAATAAACATTCATTACAACAACCATATGAAGGACCTTACAAAATTGTGGAAAAAGGCCAAAAATGTTTTGAATTTGAAATCAATAATATTATTGAAACTATTTCAATTCATGTTATAAACATTACAAGGTAAAACCGGTGAGAGCCAAAATGACGTTTAAAAAAATTTTAAAATTCTCACTGCTCTCAGAATTTAATTTTTTTTATTTTGGTGTTGTTTTCATAACAAAAATATAACAAAATGTAATGGCAATTCTATACGACAGCATGCCACTCTTAATACACTTCCAACAATATCAAGAGGGGTATCAAAAGACGCGTTTTGGATCCAGGATGGCAAATCCGAAAGCGGAGGTAAAAAATGTTGGGTATGTCAAGAGATATTTGCAAAAGAAGTTTTAAAAATTTTCATGTGGTTGTTGTAATTTGGATAATTTTGTGGTACCCACAAAAAAAATTGTGAACATAAGTGTTTTCTGCGGATATAGTTTTGGTCCCCAAATTGGTGTTGGACCCACACAAGGTAATTTTTTGTAAGCGCGGCCAAAGGCCGCCAGTGCAGAAAGGTATTCTGCGGAAAAATACTATGGATCCCATCCTCGGTTTCGGAGCACTCCGGGGTAATTTTTCGGTTTTTTGTTAATATCTTTTGAACGATCTACAATTTTTATTCTCCGTCTTCGGATTATTGTTGCCGAGGTCAATACGAGTCTTTTGACACCTCTCTCCGTATTTTTGGAGCGTATTACCAGTGTCATGCTGTCGTATAGAAGTACCATATATGTTTGCGTTCTAACATTATTATTGTGATATTTTATCCAAACCGAATTTTTTATTGCTGGAAATAACCAGAAAATAAGAAATCTCAACCGTCAACCGCATTCTAGAATTTTCAATTCAAGAATTGTATTGTGGTTTCCTGCAAAAGTAAGCATCAGGCCACGATCCCCTTCTGAGGAATTTTCTTCAAGAAATTTATTTATTTATTTATTAAGCTATTGCATAGATTTTATCGCGGGCTTGGCGACTAAATCAAAAAAAAAAACCGTAACGGATATTTGTCAAAAGAGATCCGAAAAGGCTCGAAAAGGTTCGTAAAGGTTCGGTGTTAGCAACAGGCCAAATACATAAAATTGGATCTCTATCATAAACAGTGTTGCCAGGTGATGAAAAAAAGAAGCTAGATTGGCAAAAAAAAAAAGGTTAGAAAAGGCTAAATTTAGAAAAAAAAGAAGCTAAAAAAAGGCCAGAAATTTTTTGCTTAATTCATTAAATTTTTTTTATATAAAAACTTATAAAGATAACTTAAGCATAACTTCCTGTTTCAAAACATATCAGGCACATTTTCTTTGACTAGCACATGGAATTACCTTAAATGATTGCATATGTGTATATACATAAAAAAAATATTACAAACTAATTATTTATAAAAATATTCCCCATCTGAAGAATCAGAAGAGCTTATGTCTGGGTATAAAGTTTGGCTATTTACCATAGATATGAGATCATCGGTAATTTCAAAGTCATTACAACATTTAGATAAGCGTTTTAACGAGCATCTAATATTAAGCAGCGCATTAAGCATTTTAATTTTTAGTTTGTTCCTTAATTTAGTTTTCAGAATTTTCATGCCACTAAAAACTCTTTCAACCTCCGCGTTACTGAGTGGTAATACTAAAAAACTAAATATGAATTCGACAAGTTCTAAAAAAGGAGGTTCGTTTAATGCATTTTTATGTTCTCGGACTTCCGACCAAAATTCCATGGTGGAGTGTACATTTTTCCATTGTATAGTTACAAGTTTTCGCCACTGCAGCTCTATTAATGCTATTTGACTTGAAGAATAACTATACTTCTCTTTTTTCAAAGTAAGAAAATACATCTGGTTTTGAAATTTTCAATGAATTTTCAGCAGAAAAAGAATTAATCTTTTGTAGAGAACTCATATTATTAGGTATTAGGTGTTCACAGGAACTATTGAAATTATTTTATTTTAGAAATTTTTAAAAATATATTCGGAGTAAAAAATGCTAGAAAAAAGTCACGAAGCTAAACACAAAATTTCGAAGCTAAAGGCAAAAAAAGGCTAAATCTAGCCTTGAAAAGGCTAACCTGGCAACACTGATCATAAACATCGGGGGGCACCACTACATTTACACGGTTACCAAATTGAGAATGTGTTAGTAAACACGAACGCGTAGCGAGCACGAAAACAAAATCAATTATTTATTTAGTTTGATTTCAATGCTTGAACGGTGAATACGTGTCACACGCACTCTTCGGTACGCTGTTTTAAGCGCGCCTGCGACACTTCCTCACCGTACGACCATCGAAATCAAACTAAAAGATCTAGTGATGGCTCGATATTTCGCTATTGGTGATTGCATCGCCGTTATTGACAAATCGCTAATAGCTATAGCTATTGCAATCCAAATATATCAGTGATTGGCTATTTTCCTTCATTCGATTCTTTTGAATGACAATCACCTCTGGCAGAATATCGCCAATAGCGATTATAGCGATTCGCGATTTTCCTTCAGCATGAAATTCTAATACTAATAGCAGCGATGCAATCATCGGTAGTGAGATATCGTTCATCATTGCTCATCTGTGTGCTTTACTTTCCGAAACAGCGAACGGAACAAAGCAAACTTGTGCAACAACTAGAACGACGACATTGTGAAGTCGGCTAGAAAAGCAGCCACGTGGTTTGGGTAATTTTTACAGACAAGCGAAAGATCGAACTCAAAAATAATCAACGCAAAAATCAAAGAGACCGCAAGGCACAACTCATTCAAGAGCAATTATCGAAATGCAGAGGTATATAGAAGAAACTGTAATTGCACGAAAAGCTGATCCTTTTTTATGGTGGCAGAAAAACAATTACAAGTATCCCAATCTATCTCCTATAGCTCGCGAAAAGTTGGGGTGTTTAGGAACATCGGTTCCCTGTGAAAGACTTTTTTCTGAAGCCGGCCTTATTTTAAGCGAGAGAAGAATGCGCTTAGATGATGAAAAGGCTAAAATGCTTATCTTTTTAAACGCTAATCATAAAATATAAAATTCGTTATATTTTGATTTTATATTTAAGTATTTATAATAAAATAATTAATATTTGTCAAAATATTAAACAAGCAATATAAGTTAATTTTAAAACTTTAATTTAATGAAATGTATAAAAGAAATGGAATGACTGAATTTTTTTGTTTTTAATTACACTATGTGACGCCAAATAGACATGGGTCTTTAGACTTGGCCTAAGATTGATTGCCTGTGTTATTCATAAGTTCATACTTCTAGGCAGTAGCCGTTAACAGTTTTATAAAATTTGTGTTTTTGATGGTAAAATAAAAGAATTATAGAAACATATATCACTCGTCTTATTGTAAACAGATTAAATCAAAATTTAAGGTTTTTGGGAGAATGCAATTCAAGATTTGTCATATGGTTTGTATATGGTTGAATTCTCCGGCTAATTTCTAGGGAACTGCAGTGGGTGGCTAATTTTCTGCTAAAGAATATTTTTATAATAGTTTGAAGAATTTGCTATATTTTTCCTCTGTATTTTTCATTAAAAATTGATTCACTTTACTGTACAAATTTATGCAGCCAAATACAACTTTCAGAATAAATTCATACGGAGTATTTCTGAATACATCGGTGTAGTATAATATAGTAAATAAATCATGTTTTTATGGTGTTACATATACAGATTTATTTCGGGTTGATTCATCTTACATTTAAAAATCAAAGCATTTTCAATTAACAAAATTTATAAAACAAAGATGCATATACATTTATTTCAGCTAGTTTCATCTTATTGAGTGTAATACGAGTCTGAACATATTGTCGTCAGCCAGTTAATAATATATATCATAACATCTCAGAAAATTAGAATTTCACATTACATTAGTTTACAATTAAAGGTACATACTTTTTTCTTTTTATTCCAATTTTGGTTCATATATTCTAATAAAATTTAATTTAGTATAAATTAATGTATAACATTCAATCTACTCTGGTAAAAAGACTTAAACATTCATTTTTTATATACAAGTATACAAATAATTGCAGATTCGCTTATTAAAGATAAATTAAAGCGATCGCCATTGCTGTAAAAAATAGCCACAGCTATAAAAAATAGCCATACCTATATTCACTGATAGCTCAAATCGCTCTTCTGTATGGAATCGCTTGTTGAAATAAAGCGATCGCTATAGCTATAAAAAATAGCCGATATTCAAAAATAGCCATATCTATTTTCACTGATAGCTCAAAATCGCCATATCGTCCATCACTAAAAAGAGCTGTCGTTGATTTTCACGAAGTAGCCATTGTGCTATCGCTTATCGTATACATATATGGTCGCTTACAAGCCAACCTAATAAAACCGCACTGTGTTTTTTTAGCGCACGCAAACAACCGGCGTTTTTTGCCCTAACCCAAATAAGCATGCGTTGCGACAATGTAAAGCATGTGTGCAAACGTCAAATCTAAATGTCACGCAGAACAAAAATTTAAAATCGAGTTAGGTTTTCACGCAGCAAATTCAATTTGAGTTGCTCTCATACAAGTTGTATGTGCATGAGACACTTTTGACAGAAAATGACTTGTGTGCGTTTATATTAGGTTGGCTTGTTAGCAGGTGCTAAGCTCACGCCCACCCTGGATCATAAAGTTAAAGTTAAATTTAAAGTGAATGTTAAAGTTAAAGCGAAAGTTAAAGTTAAAAATAAAGTTAAAGTTAAGGTTAAGGTTAAAGTTGAAGTTAAAGTTAAAATTCAAATTAATGTTAAAGTTAAAGTTAAAGCATTCAAGGTTCGAATCGAGCTCAAGGCCAGAACAATAATTTTTTTCTAATGATAATTATTGTTATTTTTTAATTTTTCTAAATTTGAAAAATTGTATTTTTGTTTTTGGAATAGTAAGTAGAAAATTTTTCAGACAACCTCCCATAGCTGCGCAGATAGACCCATTTCGAAGGGTGCTAAGCCTTCATCATCAGTACGCTTTAGGCATGCTGCGCTAACCATTTAGCTATACAGCGGTGGTTTGCTTGACTGGCAAATTTGCTACTTCTATTCCTTTTTACCAACTATATTTATTCAGTGTTGCGCCATCTGGTGCAAATCACTGATAATGCTGGATTTCTGTTTATTGTCAATTACTTTGTTTGAAATTCCCAAGTGCTCATGGCTTATTAACAATTGTTTTTGTTTTTATCGGCCTATTGATAAATCATTCAAGGTTCGAATCGAGCTCAAGGCCAGAACAACAAAAACAATTGTTAATAATCATGAGCACTTGGGAATGTCAAACAAAGTAATTGACAATAAAAAAAATCCAGCATTATCAGTGATTTGCACCAGATGGCGCAACACTGAATAAATATAGTTGGTAAAAAGGAATAGAAGTAGCAAATTTGCCAGTCAAACAAACCACCGCTGTATAGCTAAATGGTTAGCGCAGCATGCCTAAAGCGTACTGATGATGAAGGCTTAGCACCCTTCGAAATGGATCTATCTGCGCAGCTATGGCAGGTAGTCTGAAAAATTTTCTACTTACTATTCCAAAAACAAAAATACAATTTTTCAAATTTAGAAAAATTAAAAAATAACAATAATTATCATTTGAAAAAAATTATTGTTCTGGCCTTGAGCTCGATTCGAACCTTGAATAATTTATCAATAGGCCGATAAAAACAAAAACAATTGTTAATAAACCATGAGCACTTGGGAATGTCAAACAAAGTAATTGGCAATAAACAAAAATCCAGCATTATCAGTGATTTGCACCAGATGGCGCAACACTAAATAAATATAGTTGGTAAAAAGGAATAGAAGTAGCAAATTTGCCAGTCAAACAAACCACCGCTGTATAGCTAAATGGTTAGCGCAGCATGCCTAAAGCGTACTGATGATGAAGGCTTAGCACCCTTCAAAATGGATCTATCTGCGCAGCTATGGCAGGTTGTCTGAAAAATTTTCTACTTACTATTCCAAAAACAAAAATACAATTTTTCAAATTTAGAAAAATTTAAAAATAACAATAATAATCATTAGAAAAAAACTATTGTTCTGGCCTTGAGCTCGATTCGAACCTATCAATAGGCCGATAAAAACAAAAACAATTGTTAAAGTTAAAGTTAAAGTTAAGGTTAAAGTTAAAGTTAAAGTCAAAGTTAAAGTTAAGGTTAAAGTTAAAGTTAAAGTTAAGGTTAAAGTTAAAGTTAATGTTAAAGCGAAAGTTAAAGTTAAAGTTAACAAGTAAGGAAGGTTAAGTTCGGGTGTATCTGAACATTACATACTCAGTTGAGAGCTATGGTGACAGCATAAGGGAAAATAACCATGTAGGAAAATGAACCGAGGGAAACCCTGGAATGTGCTTGTATGACATGTGTATCAAATGAAAGAGTATTTTATGAGGGAGTGGGCCATAGTTCTATAGGTGGACGCCATTTAGGGATATAGCCATAAAGGTGGATCAGGGTTGACTCTAGAATGCGTTTGTACGATATGGGTATCAAATTAAAGGTATTAATGAGGATTTTAAAAGGGAGTGGTGGTTGTTGTATAGGTGGTCGCCTTTTCGAGATATCGCCAAAAAAAGTGGACCAGGGGTGACTCTGGAATGCGTTTGTACGATATGGGTATCAAAAGAAAGGTGTTAATGAGTATTTTAAAAGGGAGTAATCCTTAGTTCCATAGGTGGACGCCGTTTCGAGATATCGCCACAAAGGTGGACCAGGGGCGACCCTAGAATTTGTTTGTACAATATGGGCATCAAACGAATGTTGTTAATGAGTATTTTAAAAGGGAGTGGGCCTTAGTTCTATAGGTGGATGCCGTTTCGAAATATCGCCATAAAGGTGGACCAGGGGTGACTCTAGAATGTGTTTGTACGATATGGGTATCAAATTAAAGGTATTAATGAGGGTTTTAAAAGATAGTGGTGGTTGCTGTATAGGTGGTCGCCTTTTCGAGATATCGCCATAAAGGTGGACCAGGGGTGACTCTAGAATGCGTTTGTACGATATGGGTATCAAAAGAAAGGTGTTAAAGAGCATTTTAAAAGGGAGTAATCCTTAGTTCCATAGGTGGACGCCGTTTCGAGACATCGCCATAAAGGTGGACCAGGGGTGACCCTAGAATTTGTTTGCACAATATGGGCATCAAACGAAAGGTTTTAATGAGTATTTTAAAAGGGAGTGGGCCTTAGTTCTATAAGTGGACGCCGTTTCAAAATATCGCCATAAAGGTGGACCAGGGGTGACTCTAGAATGTGTTTGTACGATATGGGTATCAAATGAAAGGTATTAATGAGTATTTTAAAAGCCAGTAATCCTTAGTTCCATAGGTGGACGCCGTTTCGAGATATCGCCATAAAGGTGGGCCAGGGGTAATTCTAGAATTCGTTTGTGCAATATGGGTATCAAACGAAAGGAGTAAATGAGTATTTTAAAAGGGAGTGGGCCTTAGTTCTATAGGTGGACGCCTTTTCGAGGTATCGCAATAAAGGTGGACCAGGGGTGACTCTAGACTTTGTTTGCACGATATGGGTATCAAATGAAAGGTGTTAATGCGTATTTTCAAAAGGGAGTGGGCCTTAGTTCTATATGTGGACGCCTTTTCGAGATATCGCCATAAAGGTGGACCAGGGGTGACTCTAGAATGAGTTTGTACGATATGGGTATCAAAATCAAGGTATTAATGAGAGTTTTAAAAGCGAGTGGTGGTAGTTGTATATGTGAAGGCGTTTTCCAGATACCGACCAAAATGTGGACCAGGGTGACCCAGAACATCATCTGCTGGATACCGCTAATTTATTTATATATGTAATACCTGCCAAGATTTTAAGTGTTTTTTATTTCGCCCTGCAGAACTTTTTCATTTTCTTCTACTTAATATGGTAGGTGTCACAACCATTTTATAAAGTTTTTTTCTAATGTTATATTTCGCGTCAATAAAACAATCCAATTACCTTACCATGTTTCATCCCTTTTTTCGTATTTGGTATAGAATTATGGCTTTTTTTCATTTTTCGTAATTTTCGATATCGAAAAAGTGGGCGTGGTCATAGTCGGATTTCGTTCATTTTTCATACAACGATAAAGTGAGTTCAAGTAAGCACGTGAACTAAGTTCATTAAAGATATGTCGATTTTTGATCAAGTTATCGTGTTAACGGCCATGCGGAAGGACAGACGGACGACTGTGTATAAAAACTGGGCGTAGCATCACCCGATTTCGCCCATTTTCACAGAAAACAGTTAACGTCATAAAATCTATTCCCCTACCAAATTTCAAAAGGATTGGTTAATTTTTGTTCGACTTATGGCGTTAAAAGTATCCTAGACAAATTAAATGAAAAAGGGCGGAGCCACGCCCATTTTGAAATTTTCTTTTATTTTTGTATTTTGTTGCACCATATCATTACTGGAGTTGAATGTTGACATATTTTACTTATATACTGTAAAGATATTAAATTTTTTGTTAAAATTTTACTTAAAAAAATTTTTTTTTTAAAGTGGTCGTGGTCCTTCTCCGATTTTGCCAATTTTTATTAAGCATACATATAGTAATAGGAGTAACGTTCCTGCCAAATTTCATAATGATATCTTCAACGACTGGCAAATTACAGCTTGCAAAAGTTTTAAATTACCTTCTTTTAAAAGTGGACGGTGCCACGCCCATTGTCCAAAATTTTACTAATTTTCTATTCTGCGTCATAAGTTCAACTCACCTACCAAGTTTCGTCGCTGTATCGATCTTCTGTAATGAATTATCGCACTTTTCCAGTTTTTCGAAATTTTCGATATCGAAAAAGTGGGCGTGGTTATAGTCCGATATCGTTCATTTTAAATAGCGATCTGAGATGAGTGCTCAGGAACCTACGTACCAAATTTCATCAAGATACCTCAAAATTTACTGAAGTTATCGTGTTAACGGACGGACGGACGGACGGACGGACATGGCTCAATCAAATTTTTTCCGATCCTGATTATTTTGATATATGGAAGTCTATATCTATCTCGATTCCTTTATATATGTACAACCAACCGTTATCCAATCAAACTTAATATACTCTGTGAGCTCTGCTCAAATGAGTTTAAAAATAAAGTTAAAGTTAAAGTGAAAGTTAAAGTTAAAGTTAAAGTTAAGGTTAAAGTTAAAGTTAAAGTTAAAGTTAAAGTTAAAGTTAAAGTTAAAGTTAAAGTTAAAGTCAAAGTTAAAGTTAAAGTTAAAGTTAAAGTTAAGGTTAAAGTTAAAGTTAAGGTTAAAGTTAAAGTAAAAGTTAAAGTTATAGTTAAAGTTAAAGTTAAAGCGAAAGTTAAAGTTAAAGTTAGAAATAACGTTAAAGTTAAATTTAACGTTAAAGTTATAGTTAAATTTAAAGTTAAAGTTAAAGTTAAAGCGAAAGTTAAGGTTAAAGTTAAAGTTAAAGTTAAGGTTAAAGTTAAAGTTAAAGTTAAGGTTAAAGTTAAAGTTAAAGTTAAAGTTAATGTAAAGTTAAAGATAAAGTTAAAGTTAAAGTTAAAGTAAAAGTTAAAGTTAAAGTTAAAGCGAAAGTTAAAGTTAAAGTTAAAAATAAAGTTAAAGTTAAAGTTGTTTTTGTTTTTATCGGCCTATTGATAAATCATTCAAGGTTCGAATCGATCTCAAGGCCAGAACAACAACTGTGTAGCTAAATGGTTAGCACAGCATGCCTAAAGCGTACTGATGATGAAGGCTTAGCACCCTTCGAAATGGATCTATCTGCGCAGCTATGGCAGGTTGTCTGAAAAAATTTTCCACGTACTATTCCAAAAAAAAAAAAAAAATACAATTTTTCAAATTTAGAAAAATTAAAAAATAACAATAATTATCATTAGAAAAAAAATTATTGTTCTGGCCTTGAGCTCGATTCGAACCTTGAATGGTTAAAGTTAAAGTTAAAGTAAAAGTTAAAGTTAAAGTAAAAGTTAAAGTTAAAGTTATAGTTAAAGTTAAAGTTAAAGCGAAAGTTAAGGTTAAAGTTAAAGTTAAAGTTAAAGTAAAAGTTATAGTTAAAGTTAAAGTTAAAGTAAAAGTTAAAGTTAAAGTAAAAGTTAAAGTTAAAGTTAAAGTTAAAGTTATAGTTAAAGTTAAAGTTAGAGTTAAAGTTAAAGTTAAAGTTAAAGTTAAAGTTATAGTTAAAGTTAAAGTTAAAGTTAAAGCTAAAGTCAAATTTAAAGTTAAAGTTAAAGTTAAGGTTAAAGTTAAAGTCAAAGTTAAAGTTAAAGTTAAGTTTAAAGTTTTTTTTTTTTTTTTTGTTTTTTTGTGTTTCGTGGAAGGAGGAAATGCTTTATGCACTGACCGGGATATTTAAGCCTCACTGCGAGACTCTCCGAGTGTGGGACTCCCTTCTTCCATGAAGGCCTACCCACTAAAACCTAACCTCCCACGGCCCGCGCAAATCCCCGTACCTGGGACCGCGTTTAGCATTACTTCGGGTACGGGTGCGCGCTACGTGAGCTCTATGGCTACTCTCACGCTAAGTTTAAAGTTAAGGTTAAAGTTAAAGTTGAAGTTAAAGTGAATGTTAAAGTTAAAGTTAAAGTTAAAGTGAATGTTAAAGTTAAAGTGAAAGTTAAAGTTAAAGTAAAAATTAAGTTAAATTTAAAGTTAAAGTTAAATATTAACTTCTCATTTATTCAATAAAAGTAAAAAATTTCTTTTCTTATCGGTCACCACGCTTAAAAAGGTTAACTTGACTTAATATCAAAGACAAAACTTGAATTGATATCAAAGAAAACAAAATGTTGCATAAATATTATAATTGCATAAGTAGATAATATGCAATAGCTTTACCGCGGCAGTCCCCGAGTGCCACACATCCTTTTTTATTTTAGAAATGTATCAGCGTATGCGCGACGAGAAGAAAACCCCGACTTACCGCCAAGGTTTGCGGAAGAGATACATATCTACTAATAATAACAATTTGGTGTGATATATATCTGAGGAGATTAAGGTCTAGCTTTCCATCTAATTCGAAGACTACTTATCGTGTATTCGTTTTTCTACGAACTGGCTCACCTAAATACATGTTTTGTGCCTACCCAAAAATTTATCTGATAATTCGGACGAACTTTTGGTGCCAGGGTAATGCCGATGGACAATCAATACCATTTATAAAAATTGTCTTAAATATTTTTAACGGATAGGTCAACATACTAGCTCTACACCACGGCGGCAGACTTTAACCGTTCAGCCGGTAAATTCAGCCTCCACGAACTATAATACTCAAACTGGACGATGATGTTTAGCTAAGCTGCGAAGAGCTACAGCATTTTTGCCGGCGTGTGCAAGTTATGGGAAGATCACCACTGGGTTAGGAGAAGCAGGTGGGGGAAGACTTTGGTCTCTCTTGGTGCCCCCTGTTGGCATCAGTTATCGCGAAACAGTGTTAGTTAGTGACTTGTTATGCAACGACTAGCATCTCCTAAACGGTTAAGCGCCAATTAAAAAATGTATCTTCCAACCGCGAGGAAAAGGACCATAACAAACCAAAGAATATCTTCAAGATCATTTTTTTTCGCAGTAGCGAGGAGACTTCAGACGGTGATCTCTTATAAAGTGAAGTTTCAGCATATTTAAAGGCTAAAGACGTATCAACCAAGTGAAGAAGGATGAATGTAAAATCGGTAGGGGTGGTCTCCAACATTCGCTTCTTAATTAGAAGAGATTAAGAAGTAAGGGTTTTTCTTTTGTCCCTTTGCAAAAATAGCACGTTTTGATAATTCATTTTTTTGCCACATACATAAAAACCGATTTCAAAACTTTTCGAAATATTTTTTCACTTATTTCCTAAGCATTTTATTTTTTTCGCATTAAAAAAAATGAAAAAGTCAAACTAACAATTTGTTTTCGTTTACTTTGGTTTGGTATTTCCACAAAGTTTAAGAGAGTGATTTTAAATTTTTTTTAAAAATCAAAAAACCATTATGGCTGCCAAGAAGAGTAAATGGTTTTACCTGGTAATATTTATACCATGTTTCAATTGAGAGATTAAAACCAGCAATAAACAACAACAGAAACAACAGACACAAACAACACAAAGAATAAAAAAAAAATAAATGTAAGGCGCGATAACCTCCGAAGAGATCTAAGGCCGAGCTTCTCTTCCAATTTGCGTCGTGCTCCTCTTGATTTTCCCTACAAATTGGATGGACGTGACCTACATGTTTTATGCCGACTCCGAACGGCATCTGCAAGGCAAATAAGTTTTCACTGATAGCTTTTAATGGCAGAAATACACCCGGAGCGCTTGCCAAACACAGCCGAGGGGCGACGCCGCTTAGAAAAATTTTCTTCTAGCTGAAAAACCTTATTTCTAAAATTTTGATGTTGCTTTGCCCGGGGTGTGAACCCAGGGCATACGGTGTGGTAGGCGGAGCACGCTACCATCACACCACGGTGGTCGCCTAAACAACACAGAGAGTTCACATAAAAGAGAGTTACGTTCAATTTGTTTAAAGTGAAATTTTCTTGAAGGGGGAGTAATGTAGGGTTCCTTTTAATATATTGAAAATTTTACTTTAATTTTATATACCTTGTAATTTTAATATTGTAACGAATGTTAGCAGCACTGAGCGATACTATCGTCTCTAAGCCGATGCTAAGCAGTGACGTGAATTCAATCATTATGTATCTACATAGATCAATTATTATGTATCTACATAAACGAAACAATAATTGCGTCTACACATATGTACCATGTACGTATACGAGCAGCGGAGAGTCAATGCACAAACACATGCATATATCTGAGATACTCCTATAAGTATGCAATGAGAAAAACTATAAAATTGTCCAATTGTAGTTACAGCTGAGAAGTTTGAGAGCTGCTGGACTAGTAGATTCTGGAAGCGCCTAGAAGATGCGAAGGTTGAAATCAAAGTGTATAAAAGGCGGCAATTGTAGAGGCGCTGAAATTAAGTTTGATTTGAGTTGTCAAGCAGTTTCGACTAAGACGCTATCTAGCGAGCAAGAGCAGTATTATTTTGAATAGAAGAGTTTCATTTGAGCTATAAATCAGTTTGATTATTAAGCAAGCTATTGGTTGCACAGTTTGAGTGTTATTGTGAAGTACTTTAATAAAGACCATTTTGCATTATTACAAATTGGAGTTATTTATTCAACAGTTTAGTGATTCGAACTTAGCAGAGGATTGCAAATAAGAGGATTTGCAAGTAAATACGTTACAATATTATGTTCAATAAATTTTTTTTTCATTATTTTGATTTTTAAAATATCAAAAATTTTCATTCTTTTCAAAATATTTATAAATAAAAAACCTACATTTGGGCGTTTAATATAATAAAGCACTTTGTATGTATATTAAAATATAAAATAAATGTATATTATTATTAATTAACCCCGTGATAACAACCTTCAACAACCACAATTGACAGCTACTGTTTTGTTGCAAAATATACTAAATATTTTAGTTTCATAACATTAGTTCATTTCTGGTATGAAATCTTAAGTAGGATTGATCCTGTGCAGCTCATATTACAAGATCCGGGTATGAATTTTAGAGAAGCGTATCATATCTTAAATCATTAGCGACTGAACTATCCGGGATTCGAGACACTCTCTGTGAAGAAGCCACTGATCGTACGGTGCAGAAGCATGGACCATGACAACATCAGATGAAGCGGCTCTGCGAATGTTCGAGAGAAAAGTTCTTCGAGAGATGTATGGACCTCTACGCGTTGGCGATGGCGAGTACCGAAAAAATATTTAATGATGAGCTGTACGAGCTTTTAAAAGGCAGCGGCTACGCTGGCTAGGTCATGTTATGCAAATGAAAGAAGACGTTCCGGCTAAGAAAGTGTTTCTATCGGAACCCGCCTATGAAAGACAGGAAGAGGGCGGCCCTCACTGCGCTGGAAGGACCAGGTGGACTGCGATTTAAACTCCCTTGGTGTGACCAATTGGCGCCAGTTTGCAGAGCGAAAAAGCGACTGGCGCGCCTTGTTGGACGGCCATAATCGTTTAAACGGTTAAGCACCAATTAATCAAGTAAGTAAGTAAGTGGGTCATCTGTTCTCCTACTATTGTAATTCGGCCAGCTTCTCTTAGTTATCTCAGTTGTCTGACTTGTCTGAGGAGTATCAGTTGGAGCCTGCTAACCCTTGAATTTGTTATGTATGTTTGTTTTGATTGATGTAAGTAAATGATGCATCTCGACCGCTTTCAGGTAGTGCCCCTGCCCTTGCAATTTCATCTGCCCTCTCGTTGCCCTCGATGTTCCTGTGACTTGGGCTATGCTTTCGAAGATAGCTGCAGCTTGAAGTGACCTCTTGCAGCTACTGACGGCCTTAGGCGAAGTGATTTGGGAGTTAAGCGCCATGAGCCCTGCTTAGCTATGCGAGTAAAAGCACACCTCGCGTCCTCGTACCGAGTCCTCAGAGAGGAGCACACACAACCTCTCTATACCCAGAAGTTCCGCTTGGAAGAAACTTGAAAAATTGGGAAGAAGGAATGACAGTGACACCTTAAGCTGTTCACAGAAGACACACGTTCCCATACCGCAGTCCATTTTGGAACCCTTCGATATGTCGAAACTTATAAATTAGAATCTTTAAATCTTTAGCGAAAGATTTAGAAGATAAGCACCTAAGCAGTACATTACTTTCAATAGTGAGAGCGGCGTGTAGAAGCTCACGAAAGTGGGAAAAGCTTATTGGCACCATTCACGAGGGAGTGGCCAATGCTATTCTTTTACATACGGTTCAAACAGCTCACTTCTTCAGGCCACTTGGGGACAAGTATCCTCTGAGAAGTCACTGAACACACGTTTAATAGTGAGCTAATGTGAGGAGGCGACAACCTGGCTAGCCCACTCCAATATAATGGGTGTAAGGACTAGCTGGGGGATTTTATCGGCAGAATCCGACCCAGATAAGATGCGAATGCAAGTGGGCGTCGCCCTTGGATCAACGCGGCTGGCTTTACAAACGTTTATAGTAATATTATCATCCCCGCTGAGAGGGTTGTGTACTGGGCTTGTCACCCGTCGCGTTCACATTTCAGCATTGGTTCATTGTTGTTTTTTTCACTTAACCAAAGATATTTGGAGACATATCCCATCATTAGGGCTACAAAAGAGTTATAAAAATTGTGCAATTTTCGCGATGTAATTTAAATATTTATTAGCTCGAATAGCAGGGGAAATGGTAATTGATGCATTCGGATTGATATCCGAAATGGAATTTCATTTGGATAACGAAGAAAAGGAATATAATTCCGAAATACAAAACTTATTGAGTTTTTTTGAGTTTAAATATACTGGATTGCCACTTCCTGGAACACACCAACGTCGGAAGAAGGCGCTATATCTAATAGAGGTATGGAATATGTATAATATCAGCAAATTGGGGTGAAGTCCAAACAAATAATTCCATCGACGGGTGGCACAACGCCATTCGCAGAGCGTTTGGGACACACCCAAACATATTTAGTTTCATAAATAAAATAAACAAGTACAGATGGGTATAAAAACGAACAGGGAATAACAGAAACAAACCTGCAGCAATTTTCAGCTGGAGGCGAGCCATATCGCAAACGCAAGAAAAAATATTACAACGATTTTTAGGAAATTTCTGATTATTATGCACCTTCTGTTAACGTTCGAATCGCTGAATTGTCGAATAAATAACTCAAATATTCAGTATGGAAAAATTGCCTTTATTTACAATTCTACTGTGGGAACAATTACAACACTCGCGTTGTTCAATTATAGCGTTTCAAATCAAACTGATTCCTTATTCCTCAAATTGCGCTGCTTTTTTCTCTCCGTTACGTCGTTCGCCCATTTCCCCTAAGGTCTAGACTTTTCACGAACAACCTTCTCGAACAGCCGATTATTTATTTATCTTTACGCGCATCCCTTTCAGGTTGCCAGCACAATATATATAACTTCTCCAAACCCAATTGTCAACCTCACCTATCCATGGAGAATCCTGTTTCGTTAACAGACGAGGCTTTGGTGACACCGAACTTCTCATGGATCTAGGGCGTGGGAGGGCGGTATGGCCTATAAGGTCGCATGTGTTCATAACAAATCGTTCCCCAGATGGTCGGGCTTGGTATCGGAACGTACCGGACCTGCATCCGGCAAAGGATCATCAACATCGATAACACTCCCTAAGGTCTTCGTGGAGTGTGCTTATCGCTACAACAACAACAACATTAACCCCTAAAGAGATTGGTCTTCGATTGAGCCCTTTTGTCTACATTTGGGCATAATTCATCCCTTTTCTCCTTTTCTGGTACATTTGGGATAAATCACTTTGAAATCTATGTAGCCCATTTTCAGAAATATTAAAAAAACGGCTACAAAATGAGTAAAATAAAAAATTTTGCAAGTGATTGAACCGAATTATTTAAGAATAAAAAAAATAAAAAAAATTTAAGCATTTCCTTTATATAAATGGAAAAAAAATCAGCGAAAAATGTGTCCTTATATAAATACATATTCTTGCTGAACTTTGATGTTAAAATTTTAACATAGAGATTGTAAAAATATTTATGAGAAATAAAACTATAGAGGTGGAGCGCAATTAATTGACTATAGATTGATAAGTTTCCTCTTTTTCTACCAACTTTCCAATAAAAGTAATGTCGTCCCTCCAATTTGTAGAAGAAATTAAAAAGAAGCACAACGCAAATTGGAAGCGAAATTTAGGCCTAAATTTCCTTGGAGGTAAAACGCGCCAATATTTTTTTTAAATAGTGACACCGCTTTCCGAGAGTTCTTTAAAAGCTCAATCACTGCGACATTCGGCGACACCTATTGCCAAAGTAATTTTACCGCCTCTTTAAAGGCCCTGGAAAACTATTATTAATCTTGCCCAATTAGTAACCATATTTTC
Organism: Eurosta solidaginis; assembly: GCF_040869045.1. Lineage (NCBI taxonomy): Eukaryota > Metazoa > Arthropoda > Insecta > Diptera > Tephritidae > Eurosta > Eurosta solidaginis. The sequence continues at coordinate 18,257,006 of NC_090320.1, forward strand.
ACTTAATCGTAGATAAATGTATATTGGCATCGGTGCCTTAACCTAAAAAATGTCATATTCATAAAAAAAAAAACCAAAAATTACAAAACGAAAACACAATCCCCAAAATGTGAATAAATTGGCCAACGCAAAAATTTATAGGTTATGGATATGACGGAAATCGGAAAAATAATTGGTTGGCTATGATATCGTTATGACTAAGGCGTTATTCAATGGCTTCAATAACTGATTAGATTGACTTTCATAGAATTCGTTGGATCACCTGTTTTACATGGAAATTGACAGGGACTTAAAGTAGTCATTGTTTTGTTTGTTTTCATCTCATGATCTATTCATACACGAGAGAACTTTAAAGTTGTGATCAAAGTTTGGCCTCACAACTTAATTCATTTACATGCATCACACTTTCATTGCATACAATAAAAAATAATTATTTACTCAAAATTAGTACAATTTATTTCTACATGATATAAGAAAAAAATAGCATCTCTTCGACTGCTGAGGGGAATGTCACCATATCTCAACTGCTGCTTCGAAAACATCTATCTCAAAATGTTTCGAAATTCGGCGCTCAGTCGAGTTAAGGTGATATTCCGATGAACAGTTATTTTAATATAACAAATTTTCATTTATAGAGGTTGTTATAAAGTCTTGAACTCTTTGATGTGCTACGTCTATATATATACACGGGCGATCGGCGGTGTTACACGTTTCTTGTGACACCGCACAAAGTTGTTTATTCCAAACGCCTGCTGTTCCGGATTCTCCAAACCACACATCTTCTCCATTACTTTTAATATAAATTTTTATTTTTCGTGGATTTTCCCGTGTTTGTTGATTACTTACTTGTATTCGCACGGACTTAGTTTTGAAAAGAGGCCTAGCAAATCTATTGCATCCATCCCATCCACTAATTGTCATCTTTGACTGCGGTGTTAATGGACGATTGCAAACTTCTATTATTTTTACTCCTGCATCATTCAGGTCAAAGGGTTCATCCACTTTAACCATAGTTAAATCAAAATCACTATGACATGGTAACTTCCCTGTGCGTCGTTGCCCTTCTTTCCTGTATATGTCGGTTGCGCCAGCTACAATGAAGATTCTGTTTGCAGGTGTATAATATACGCAATGCTCAACTGTAAGCACCCAATCAGCACTGATTATGGAACCAACACATATATAGTATTCATTATTAAATATTGCAACTGTATGTGGGCTGCTAGTTATATCTTTGCCATCTATAATATGAAATTGCGCAGGACAGCTAAGCAAGACAAATAGCACCGCGAACTGATTTCGAAGAGTCATTTTTTTTAATTTAAAACCTTTTCTATCACTTTTAAAGTATAAAGTATACCGAGATAAATTTTGTGGGCGCTATTTATACCTGAGTTGTGTAAATAAAAAATAAGAGTTCAGGAATTTGAAAGAACAAAAATACATCTAAATTTAAGTTAAAACTACACAAGCTCAATCATGCTATACTCAGCTTGCTTTGCATTTTGTATTAACTTTGGTAACATAACGGGCATAAACGAATCGAAATAGATATACACTTCCAGATATCGAAATGCTGAGGATGAAAAAAGGAATTGATTTAGCCATATCCGTCAATCCATCCGTCTATCTGTCGGTGCACACGATAACGTAGTAGATATTGAGAATAGAATATTGAAATTGGTATAGGGGTTCCTTGGTGCTCATCTCACATCGCTATTAAAAGTTAGGGAAATCGGATGGTAACCACGCTCATCTTTTACATATATAACATTTTGGAAAACACAAAAAACCTGATTATTTAATAAATGTAGAAAATTTTATGTGTGCACTAATATTAACACTCTTGATGTTTTTTGAAATGGGCGTGGTACCGCCCACTTGTGTTAATCACAATTTTACAGATATTATTAATCATAAATCAAAAACCGTTAAGCCTGTCATAACAAAATTTGACAGAGATGCTGCCTTTACTATAAAGAATGCTTCGACGCAAAATTAGCGAAATCAGCGAAGGACCACTTTAATTTTTTATATAAAATATTTTTAAAAGGGTAGCGGACGAATAAAATAAGCTATATCTTTGCAAAAAGAGCTTTATATCAATGGTGTTTCATTTTCCAAGTGAAATTATAAAAAGAAAAAGGAAAACACTTTAATTTTTGAAAATGGGCGTGGCACCGCCCCTTTTAGGACTAAAAAATTTGCTATGTTTCGGGAGCCAAAACTCGAAGAAATTTTAAAGGGTCGTAATGAGATTACGTATATATATACATTTCTAGGAAAAGCGGACAGGATCGGTTAAAAACCACGCCCACTTTTATATAAAAGGGGTTTAAAGGGTCGTAGAAAAAAATAACCTATATCTTAGCGAAAATTAGTTTTGTATCAATGATATTTCACTTATCAAGTTTTATTGTGAGAGGAAATTAGGAGAAATTTTTTTAATGGGCGGTGCCACGTCCCTATTCCGATCAAGCATTACAAAACATTTCTAGAGCCTCAAAAAGACAAAAAAAAAAAATTAATCCCTCGAAACGAAATTCGGAAAAGTAATTTATCTCAAATGAACTGTACAAATCAAACTCACACTGAGTATATAATATTCGGTTACACCCAAACTTAGACACCCTTACTTGTTTTTTGTTTGTTTTAATCAGCTGAACAAGTCCTTTAATTAGCTGAATTAGCTTTATACAAATAACAAGTCAAATATATTCATTGATATTGTAGCGAAATGAAATGACGCATTTTGCTATACTTTTTAAAAACAAAATTTGTTTGCAATTTTTTGTTTATCTATATGTGGGCGAATCCCAAAAAAGGTCCATCACGAACCGAAAATTAAAAGTTGTCAGACTTCATTTCTATTACTTGGGATTATATGTCAAATATTTGTATGATGTAGAAACAAATAGTTTATTCTTTCCCCACATCCTGGACAGAGAGACATAATTTCAAAAAAGGCTTTATCGGTTTTGCAAATTTGGATGTTTTACTAATAAAATATAGCGTCCTTTCTTTATATTGTTGCGCTGCTAAACCCAGATCTATATGTTTGCTAAATTTCTAATAAATTGATCCTGCCCTTATCCTTATTATTTTCATAGTACTTCAAATCAAAAAAGCTTTCAGATGCCAAATAGGTCTGCTTACTAAATTTTTTTCGGAAAGTTCGGGTAACATTTCTTATTGGTGTCTAAAATTTGTCAAGTCCATTAGTTGATCCATATATTGGCCTATAACTTTATTTCTGATTAACCAAAGAAACAAAACTTATATGTTGTCAGAAAGAGGGCATTTTGACCCTTTAGCAGTGTATAAACTGTTAATTGATTCTTGGAGATGTTAGAGAAATCGTACAAAATATGACGAAAATTTAAATTGTTGTATCTCTTTTTTTGTTTATATATACAAAGGATTATCTGAGGAAAGTCTAAAATCAGTTGTGATTTCAACAAGATATGAATTTTCAAGATTAGTGAAGGTTTTATTGGTGTGTTCAACAATTTCATATGAAGACAGAAAAGAAAGCAATACAAACTAGCTTGCATTTTTCTTGTGAATATATTTGTCGACTAGAAATGGTTATATGGGAATATATTATCCAAATTTCAAAAGATTTATTATGGCCTCTTTAAATTTAGATTTGGTTTGTACTTTTGTTCTATTTCTTCCATAAAACTAACATTTGACGACCTGAAAATTTATTGAAGAATAAACAGAGGGAATGCTATATATCTGTATACGTCTCCGCTTATGAAATGGGTGTTTTGGGCCCTTAGTCCGGACTTTGAGGGCGTATTCGAAATTCTAGGTATGCAAATTTTTTTAATCTACTAGACCTAAAATTTGATATTTCAATATCACTTAGTGTAAATCATTGAGCAAAATTGTCGCATCCGTAACCGTACTTAAGCTTATATCCAGCGTTTTAAAAAATATTTCAGATTACAAAAAATACAGGCATTGGGTCTTTATATCACCCTCTGTCTCTCATTTAAGGAATGTAGAATCTCCCCTTAGCTTATTTAAGTTTTGCATACTTCCACAAGCATTAAAAATTACTTCTATTGTTTGTCTCGTCCGAATCTCATCATATATCGTCATATATATGTACATATTCGTAAAAATACCCGCGGGCCAGTCCCCACGAAGAATTTTTCTTTTAAATGGCCGTGGCACCGCCCACTGTTATCACAATTTTACAAATATTATTAATCATAAATCAAAAACCGTTAAACCTGTCATAACAAAATTCGACAGAGAGGTTTGGTTGCCTTTAATATAAAGAATGCTTGGAAAAAATGAAAAAAATCGGTGAAGGACCACGCCCATTTTTATATAAAAGATTTTTAAAAGGGGACGTGTACGAATAAAATAAGCTAAATATATGCAAAAAATACTTGGTGTTTCATTTTCCAAGTGAAATTGCAACAAGAAAAATGAAATAGTTTTAATTTTTGAAAATGGGCGTGGCACCGCTCCTTTGTGACTAAACAATTTTCTATTTTTCGGGAGTAATAACTCAAAGAAAAATTAAGGGATCGTAATATGATTGGGTACACATATTTGCCTTATAGTAGGATAGGTTAAAAATCACGCCCAATTTTATATAAAAGGTGTTTAAAGGGTCCTAGACTAGAACAATAAGCTATATCTTAGCGAAAAATAGTTTTGTATCAATGATATTTCACTTATCAGGTTTCATTGTAAGAGGAAATAAAGAGACATTTTTTTTAATGGGCGGTGCCGCGCTCCTATTCCGGTCAAACATTTCTAGAGCCTCAATAGAAAAAAAGAAATCCCTCGTTACAAAATTTTAAAAAGTAATTTATCTGAAATGAACTGTACAACTCAAACTCACACTGAGTATATAATATTCGGTTACACCCAAACTTAGACACCCTTACTTGTTTTCTGTTTGTTTTAATTAGCTGAACAAGCTCTTTAATTAGCTGAATTAGCTCTATCTAAACAACAAATCAACTGTATTTATTCTGGCGAAATGAAATGACGCATTTTGCTATACTTTTTCAAAACAAAATTTCTTTGGAATTGTTTGTTTATTTATAAGTGGGCGAATCCCAACAAAGGTCCATCACGAACCGAAAATCAAAAGTTGTCAGACTTTTTTTCTATCACTTGGGATTATATACAAATATGGTGTGGAAACCAAATAGTTTATTCTTTCCCCACATCCTGGACAGAGAGACATGATTTCAAAAAAAAGGCTTTATCGGTTTTGCAAATTTGGATGTTTTACTAACAAAATATAACTTCCTTTCTTTATATTGTTGCTCTTCTAAGCCCAGATCTATACATTTGCTTTTAATAAAATTTTTTCTAGTATTTTATTTAGCATTAAAAAAACTTTGGAAAACAGAGATTTTATAAATTGATCCTGCCCTTATCCATATCATTTTCATTGTACTTCAAATTAAAAAAGCTTTCAGATGCCAAACAGGTCTGTTTACTAAAATTTTTTTGGAAAGTTCAGGTAACATTTCTTATTGGTGTCTAAAATTTGTCTAGTCCATTAGTTGATCCATATATTGGGTCTATAACTTTATTTCTGTTTAGCCAACGAACAAAATTTATATTCCGTCAGAAAGACGGCATTTTGAGCTTTCAGAAGTGTATAAACTGTTAATTGATTCTTGGATATGTTAGAGAAATCTTACAAAATATGACGAAAATTTTAATTGTTGTATATCTTTTTTAATTTATATATACAAAGGATTATCTGAGGAAAATCCAAAAAAAAGTTCTGATTTCAACAAGATATGAATTTTAAGCTTAATGTAGATTTTATTCGTGTATTCAACAGTTTCTCGCATTTTTTTGTGAATCTTATCTGCCTAACAAAATATAGAAATGGTTAAATGGGAATGTCTTATTCAAATTTCAATGGATTTATTATATTTGTGAGTTTTAGGACGCAAAATTTTATGTGGCATCTTTAAATTTTGATTTATTTTGGACTTTAGTTCATTAGAAACACAAGAACGTACTCTATTGAATGGCATAACAATTTGTCGAAGAATAAACGTCTCCTCTTAGGAAAAGGGGGTTTTAGGCCCTTAACCCGGACTTTGAGGGCGTATTCGAAATTCCAGGTATGCAGATTTTCTTTACTCTACTAGATAGAGAAAAGATATTTCAGATTTCCAACCTTCTGTTCTTCCATTCGCGTCTTTAGTAGGTAGGTAGGTGAAATGGCTGCGACCCTGGTCGCCCAAGTAGCTATTTAAAGCCGTTTTGATGCCATGTAACTTGCCTAAAACCTACGGAATGTTACGGTAAATGTACTACAACCAGCCGGAGTTGTTGATAAAATTAAGAATATTTGGGATTGCTATCGCAGATAAACCTCTGAGGTCTTCTAGAAACGGGGTTCCAAGGAACTTTAGTCGGGCTCTAGCTAGAGCCGGGCATTTATATATAAAGTGTTCTACTGTCTCCCTGGCACTTGGATCTTTCCAGTTTTTGCAGTAGCCGTTATACGGAATGCCCATCTTTTCCGCATGCGTACCTACTGCCCAATGACCGGTGCAGACTGCTATCAGTTTGCGTGTGTTGGCCCTGGATTTCTTCAGAAGACTTCTCGTCCTCTTTCCATCATAGTTTGTCCAAATGGATTTTGATATTGCACAGGTGGTGATGTTATTCCACTTTGTTTTTGCTTTCTTCAAGTAGAAGCTTTGGATATTCCCCTTGGCTACTGCTAAGGGTATTCCTACTTCGACGCTGGTTGTTTCCTCGCTCATCTCCGATGAGCCCCAGCGTGACAGCACGTCGGCCTTCTCGTTACCCTCTATCCCCCTATGACCCGGGACACAGACAACGCATAGTTCTAGATTGGTGGTTAACTGGGGTATGAGTCGCTTACAAGCCCACACTAATTTTGAGATAATGTGTGGCGAGGAAAGCGCTTTCATCGCTGCTTGGCTATCCGACAGGATGCAAATTTTACCAGCTACTTTCAAGCCCTCCAGTGATTTGCAGGCTTGCCAAATCGCGAGTATTTCTGCTTGAAACACGCTGCAGTGAGATGGGAGTCTAAATGATGCAGACGCTTCTTTAAGTTTTGCATACTTTCACAAGCATTAAAAAATTACTTTTATTCCTTGCCGCCTCCGAACTTCATCATATATGGTCATATATATGTACTTAAATTTTTGTTACTTCAAATTGTATCCGCTCAGTCCGCTACTCATGTTCTCTTTTATGCAGGTTGAAATGCGTGCGAATGTCGTCCGTTACCAAGGACTTGCCCATATTTATTTGCAAAGTGCGTTATTAAGTTGACATGTGAACAATGAATGTATTTTTAATGAAAAGTACAAACGGTACACTTAATAAATTTTATTTGTTTTCAAGTTGGAAATTTTCCGTCGCACACTGCTACAAAACCAGAGTTAGGAGCAATGCACTAAATTTTGAGCTACAATTCTAAAAACTTAACTGACATAATCACGATCTTGCCTTAAGTATTAATTTGTTATGGATTTAAACATCTCTTCATCTTTCACATATTCGTAAAACAAGCCAATACCCGCGGGCCAGTCCCCACGAAGAAAATTTTTTTTAATGGGCGTGATAACATCAATTTTACAAATATTATTAATCATAAATCAAAAACCGTTAAACCTATCTTTACAAAATTCGACAGAGAGATTGCCTTTACTGTAAAGAATGCTTCGAAAAAAATTAACGAAATCGGTGAAGGACCACGCCCATTTTTATATAAATTTTTTTTAAAAGGGTCGTGGACGAATAAAATAAGCTACATCTATGCAAAAAAAGTACTTGGTGTTTCATTTTCCAAGTGCAATTATAACAAGAACAAGTAAGGAAGTCTAAGTTCGGGCGAAACCGAACATTACATACCGAGCTGTACACTTTAAATGCTGTTGTTGTTTGTTTTGTGTGCTTAATAGTGTTACAAGGCTGCGCAATCTATATCTATCTATCTATCTTCTATATATATAAAATTCAAATTATGTATGTATGTATTTAGGTATAGATCGAGTTGCGTTCTAAACGGATCGACCGATCACAACCAAATTTGGACAACCCAATAGAAACCTTCCCACGATGGTCATAGGCTAAAAATAACATCGTTATATAAAAGGGGCGTGGCACCTCCCATGCAAAATAAATATTTGGTACTATATAACTCTGAAGGTATTCATGCTAGAACATTGAAATTGAGTAAAGAGTTATATGAGGTCGATCACTAACGCCGCCATGAAAATGTTGGGTGGGGGAGAAGGGGGCGTGGCACCTCCCATATAAATGGAATTTATCATACTGCATATCTCTGGATGTAATAATGATAGGATAATAAATATTGGTAAGGAGCTATATAGGGTTAAGTCCTAACACCTCCAGTAGAGTGTGGAATTGGGAAAAAGGGGGCGTGGCGCCTTCCCTACAAATGGAATTTTTCAGAACTGTGGCTTCCGTACAAACTTAGGATATTATAACAGCTAAAGTTTTAGTACAGAGTTGTTTGGCTGTTATTCCTTTTGGATGTTTAGTAATCTTCCGCCATTAAAATTTTTTGTTAACTTCAGTATATCCGCATCTTTTATCTATCTATATATAAAAACTCAAATTATGAATTTTTGTATGTAGGTATAAATCGCGTTGCGCCCTAAACGAATCGGCCGATCCCAACTAAATGGAATGTCTCACACTGGCGTGGCACCTCCCATACAAATGGAATAATGAAAATTGGTAAGGAGCTATATGACGGTAAGTCCTAAAAGCACCAGTAGTATAATCAACAGAAAAAGCAATACAAATGGGACTTTCAGAACTATGACTGCCTTAAAAACTTAGATTATTTCAACACGTAATATTTGATTGCAGAGTTGGGTTTGGCTGTTATTCCTTTAGTATTTTTTATGTTATCTTTAATGTTGGTAATTTTGGAAACGCCTGGAGGAACCGGAAAAAACATTTCTGTTTAATTTGATATTAATTGATGTAAGAGCAAAAAGAGAAATCACTATGGCAGTTGCTTTCTCAGATATCGCGGATACAATTCCGCATTTAAATGACCACTGTCTGGTAACATCTGATACACCGATGTGCAACATAAGCAAACGGTCAGGCCAAAGTGAGGGTTTGCGATGTGTGCACCATGACTCATAAAAAGTCGCTGCAAGTTTTAAACCGAACCCTTAAGAATTTAAGGTGTAATGATCATCCCAAAGATGGTGCTTTCCTGTTACTTGCTGGAACAGCCGCAGTTGAAGTAAATGCGTCCTTTTTTTGTCTATAGACGGCTTTACGTACAAAAATTCACTCTCTTTAGAAATATGAGAGGGCAATTTGGCGGAAACATTTCAGCAGCAGCTTTTGCTAAACAACTTCTTGAAATTAATTATGGCAAAATTCATATTTCTTTACTAACAGATTTGATTTCTTTTCCTGCAAGTTTTTGAAAAATTATGACATCACCTGAAGCTTTAGTAGCTAATGTTTCTTTCAAATATTGAATCTCTCGTTACAAACTATAACTGGCTTTGAGAAAAGGCATTTTAGTCACCTTAAAATGAGGATGTTAATATCACTAGAACAAAGGCAACTTATCACTCTATTAACACAGTCGTGGAAGAGTCCTAAGCTGCGCATATCCGATTGAGTTTATTAGCTCTTTGAGCCATTAGAAATTCCTCCTCATCGATTGATCCTTAAAAAAGGGCCCATAATATCATAATATATATGCTTCGTTATTTCGATCTCCACGCTTATGTAGTGGGACAAGGCTTTTCATCACAAAACTTTTACGAATGTCATTGAAGCAATTAATTTTATCGGAAAATTTCGAAAACAAAAAAGTTTAAAACCAATGGTTCCATTGATACCGATAGATTTGTCTTTTCAATTTTAAATGCCTCAAATTTCCTATCCCTATTAAGGAAGCTCAAGGGCTATTATTAGCTGCGAAGGGATTGATGAGCGCAATACAAACCTTTATAGCTTCAGATCTTATGCAACTCAATTGTCAACCTCTCCTACGCGAGGGGAATCCTGTTACAAATATGGATATATCATACAACAACAGTCATTAGCTGTAGCAGAAGTCAATCTTACCAACTCATGTTTTACCCATGGCCAGTTACGCGCACCTTGCATATTTTTATAGAAACGTGGGGTAAAACCCACGGGCATAAGGTAGTAGTTATATAAAAATAAAATTATTTATTTGAGGAAAATCTAAAATCAGTGCTGATTTCAAGATTAATGTAGGTTTTATTGCTGTATTCAACAATTTCATATGAAGACACAAAAGAAAGCAACATGGACTAGTTTGCATTTTTCTTGTGAATCTTATCTGCTTAAAAAAATATATATATGTATATACATGTTTGTCTGACTAGATTTGGTTAAATGGGAATATATTATCCAAATTTCAATGCATTTGTTATATTCGTAAGTTTTTGAACGCAAAATTATATATGGCCCCTTTAAATTTAGATTTATTTTGTACTTCTGACCTATTTCTGCTATAAATCTAACATTTGTACATCGTTAGAAGCGCAAGAACCTACTCTATTGAATGGCCTAAAAATTTGTCGAAGAATAAACAGAGGGAAAGTTATATACCAGTATACGTCTCCGTTTACGAAAAGGGGTTTTGGGCCCTTAGCCCGGACTAAGGACGTATTCGAAATTCCAGGTATGCAAATTTTTTTTACTCTATTAGACCTAAAATTTGATGTCTCGCGAAGAATATATTTTCAAATCATATAGTGTAATCAGTGGCGGATTTACGGGGTGGTTTTCGGGTACCCCCGTGCAGGGGGGGATCCAGCACCATTTGGGAGGGGGGAGCGATTTATATCAAATTTTTAAGTTAGATAAAGTGACCTTAAAATCTTTCATGCAACCACACATACATATCTACACTCATCTACAAAAGTCATCATCACTCAAATTTTTCCAATTTTTACTAAGATCGCGGGTTCGAATCGAGCTAAGTTTTGCTTCTACCTTCATTATTTTCGATATTTTTATAAAAATATGTATGATTATATAACACCAACAATCCAAATATACACTTAAGACTTTTTAGAAAATTCGGGAAAATTCCGCAAATTTTCATGCAAGATTTTAGCTTTCAGTAAAAATTTTTAAAATTTATCTCTCAGAAAAATTCTAAAAATTCTTACCGAAAAGCTGAAAATTTGCATGAAAATTCGCGGAATTTTCTAAAAAGTTTCAGGTTTCTAATTGGATATTCAGGCGGTTTTTGGCCGAAGTGTCAGCGGATATCAAAACTATGAAATAAAATATTTATTTTTATGTGTGTATATCTTGTTTTTGGCGGCCACCGTGGTGTGATGGTGGCGTGCTCCGCCTACCACACCGAATGCCCTGGGTTCACACCCCGGGCAAAGCAACATCAAAATTTTAGAAATTAGGCTTTTCAGTTAGAAGAAAATTTTTCTAAGCGGGGTCGCCCCTCGGCAGTGTTTGGCAAGCACTCCGAGTGGATTTCTGCCATGAAAAGCTCTCTGTGAAAACTCATCTGGCTCGAAGATGCCGTTCGGAGCCGACATAAAACTAGTAGGTCCCGTCCCGCCAATTTGTGGGAAAAATTAAAAAGGAGCACGAGGCAAATTGGAAGAGAAGCTCGGCCTAAAATCTCTTCGGAGGTTATCGCGCCTTACAATTTTTTTGTATATCTTTTTTCATAGTAGGGCAATAGGACCACCTAACACACGTTCTCAGATTTTTTATCACAAAGAAATAATTATCACAGCATTTTAAGACGGAGCCAGACATTGCTAAATTGACAAATAAACGATTGAATAAGCTGGCCTGGAACGTGATAAAAAATAAATAAAAACAAATATATACTTGGCGTGATTTATCTCAGAAAATATTTAGGCTGAGCTTCTCCTCAAGTTTGCATCTTGCCCCGTTTTAGTTTTTCCTACAAATATACAGGACGGGGCTATAATTTTTTATGCCGACTCCGAACGGCACCTGGAAGGCAGATGAATTTTCACCGAGGAGGTTTTTAATTGCAGAAAGTTTTCGGAGTGTTTGCCAAACCACTGTCGAGGAACGGCCCCGCTTAGAAATGCTTTTTTGTAATTGAATGAACTTTTTTCTTAAATTTGATGTTGCTTTAGCGCGGGTGTTGAACCCAGCATCCTCGGTTTGGTAGGCGGAGTACGCTACCACTACACCACGTCGCTGCCAGGGTCTTGAACGAGCAAAAGCAATAAGTTAAGCTTAAATTCCGGTTAAATAATTATAAAATGAAGATAACAAGTATTCATTTTGTTTTGGGAAAACCCTCGTTTGTTATTGATTTTGATGAGAAAGTTTATACTTCATGAAAAATTTACGCTTATTGTGAACCCTAAACAACCTGTTGGAAAGGATATCCTTGTTATTCCGTTTTTTCGGGTCGTGTTTTGAAAGCTCTTATACAGGTTTTGAACCATTATAAATGTGTCACTTAGGCTAATTCACAACTATTTTTATTAGTTATCTTAGCTGAAAAATGCTAAAAGTTTATCCACATTTAAGCAACTCTCCACATTGTTCATAAAGTACGAGCCATCGACTTTCAAAGAATTTCTGCTGCATTGACCGAATGTCGGACCAGAGGAAGGTAGGTTTCATCAACTACTAAGAGCTGCCCACAGAACTATAGGTTGACTTAATTTTACATATTTTTTTATCTTTATGTAGAATTATGTATAGTATAAGTCAGAGCGTGCCACAATTCCCAAAATAATTTTTTTGTGACATTTTAAAAATATTGTTCCTTCTTTTGTTTTTTCAAAAGGAATTTTTGTCCAGAAAAAAGATGTGGTGTGGCAACCGTGATCATGAAATAGTGACCAAGGCTGTCAAACTTCAGCGAAAAGTACGCAATGCTTTCTTCAAATACCAGAATGGTACATTTTTTTACCCACAGCGAAACAAATGGAAATTGGAAATGAATATATAGCTAAACCAAAGAGGATAAATATAATAAGAGCCACTTAACCAAAAACATTATGCAAAGTAACGAGTGACGTCTCTTATTATATTTATCCTCTTTGACTAAACTATTAATTTCATAAAATATTTAAACCGAAGTATTATAAATTGCTGATCTTGGGAGGGGGGGGGGGGCGATTAGGACGATCTTATAGATTACTTACTTACTTAATTGGCGCGTAACCGTATAAACGGTTATGGCCGTCCAACAAGGCGCGCCAGTCGCTCCTTCGCTCCGCCAACCGGCGCCAATTGGTCACACCAAGTGAGTTTAAATCATTTTCCACCTGGTCCTTCCAACGGAGTGGGGGCCGCCCTCTACCTCTGCTTCCATAGGCGGGTTCCGATAGAAACACTTTCTTGGCCGGATCATCATCTTTCATTCGCATAACATGGCCTAGCCAGCGCAGCCGCTTCGTTTAAATTCGCTGGACTATGTTGATGTCTGCGCATAGCTTGTACAGCTCATCATTAAATCTTCTTCGGTACTCGCCATCGCCAACGTGTAGGGGTCCATAAATCTTTCGAAGAACTTTTCTCTCGAACACTCCCAAAGCCGCTTCATCTGCTGTTGTCATGATCCATGCTTCTGCCCCATATAGCAGGACGGGTACGATAAATGACTTGTAGAGTATGATTTTCGTTCGCCGAGAGAGGACTTTACTTTTCAATTGCCTACCTAGTCCAAAGTAACATTTATTGTCAAGATTGATTCTTCGCTGGATTTCAGTGCTGATGTTGTTGCTAGTGTTGGTTCCCAAATAAACGAAGTCTTTTACTATTTCGAAATTATGGCTGCCAACAGTAGCGTAGTTGCCAAGGCGCATATGCGCTGACTCTTTTCTCGATGACAGCAGGTACTTCGTTTTGTCCTCATTCACCATCAAACCCATCTTTACCGCTTCTTTTCCAGTTTGGAGTAAGCAGAGCTAACAGCGCGGGTGTTTAGGTCGATGATATTAATGTCATCAGCATATGCCAGTAATTTCACGCTTTTATAGTATATTGTTCCAGTGCGGTTAAATTCTGCAGCTAGTATAATTTTCTCCAGCATCAAATTAAAGAAATCGCACGATAGGGCATCACCCTGTCTGAAACCTCGTTTAGTTTCGAACGGCTCGGAGAGGTCCTTCCCAATTCTGACTGAGCTGATGGTGTTGCTCAACGTAATTTTGCACAGCCGTATAGGTTTTGCGGGGAAACCAAATTCAGACATAGCGGCATATAGGCAGCTCCTTTTCGTGCTATCGAAGGCGGCTTTAAAGTCGACGAAGAAGTGATGTGTGTCCTTTTTCACGGGTTTTTCCAAGGTTTAGCGCATTGTGAAAATCTGGTCGATGGTAGATTTACCAGGTCTGAAGCCGCACTGATAGGGTCCAATCAGCCGGTTCACGGTGGGCTTCAATCTTTCGCACAATACACTTGAAAGGACCTTATATGCGATATTGAGAAGACTGGTTCCACGATAGTTGGTGCATTTTGCAGTATCCCCCTTCTTGTGGACTGGGCAAAGAACACTTAGATTCCAACCGTCTTATAGATTATACATGCATAAAAGCTAAACATTTTAAAATTTTATATGTAATTAAAACAAACTTTTACAATTTTCATTAGTCCCAGATCAGATCGGGGGAAGGGGCGATGCGAGTGAGTATTGAACTCGAATCTCCAACATTCATTCCAGTGTAAGATGTCTTTGGTGGCTGAAGTTCATTGTAAATGGATACCGCTTCATGACATTGAGCCCCTCTTGTTGGGCAGACGCTTTGCAATTTTTTTCTTTGACTTTCTTTTTGTATAAATGCAATTTTTTTCTGGAGAACGTTTTGCCTTTTTGGCCATCGGTAAAAATCATGTATTGATACCATTGTCACCAATGCATTCTTGATGCCAGCTACATCACAAGCCGCTAAATTAATTAAAAGTATGTGCTGCACAGTGCACATAAATGGCAAGAGGAAAATCCAATTAAATGTATGCTTACGCACTATGAAATTCTCCACTCATCGCTGGAGCTCCATCATAACCTTGGGCATAAAAATAAGAGCAATCTAAACCTACTTCCAAAAGATACTTTTTAATAGTCTTTGCAAGATCTAAAGTAAAAAACCCCCCAGAGGTACAATCCTAGATCCGCCACTGAGCGTAATTCATTGAGAAAAAATAGTCTCGTCCGTAACCGTACTTAAGCGTTTTAAAAAGATATTTCAGATTTCCAAAATATACAGGCGTTGAGTCTTTATTTCACCTTCTGTTCTTCCCTTCGCTTCGTTATGTTTTGCATACTTTCACAAGCATTAAAGAATTACTACTATTTCTTGCCGCGTCCCAACCCCCATCATATTTGGTCATATGTATGTACTTAAATCTTTGAGGTACCCACAATTCTTGCTTTAAATATTGTATTATCCGCCCAGTCCTCTGCTCATGTTCGCTTTTATGTAGGTTGAGATGAACACGAATGTCGCGACCATTACCGAGGATTTGCCCATATGTATTTGCAAAGTTGAGTTTTGTTATTAAGTTGACATGTGTACAATGAATCTACTTTTAATGAAAAGTACAAACAGTACACTTAATTAATTTTATTTGTTTTCAAGCTGGTATATTTCCGTCGTACACTGCTACAAAACAATATTTGGGAGCAATGCACTAAATTTTGAGCAATAATACTAAAAACTTAACTGAAATAATCAAGATATTGCCTTAAATATTAACAAGACGTTAATTTGTTATGAATTTAAACGTCTGTTCATCTTTCACATATTCGTAAAACTAGCCAATACCCGCGGGCCAGTCCGCAAAGATATTGAAAACAGTACGGAGACCGTCCAGAAAACAATATTTGAATAGTTCCAACAAATCACGAAATGTTCGCAGTCGCGGAAGTATCTATTTTTAAACGGTTTTATTTAGCTCGACTTGACAGGCCGGCTGCACGGCCCTTGTCAACGAATTTTATAATTGAAATTTAAGTAACTTCCCGATAAGCTACAAGCTTGAAACTTGGAATATAGTTCAGAACCCGATGAAAATGTAATAATAAGAAAAAACTCCGATAGGTGGCGCATGGATCCAAATATTTCAGAAAATCGTATTTGTGAGCCGATTTGGTTCATAATTGGAACACATAATACATACAAGAATAGAAAACGACAACCAAAAATCGCCGCTAGGTGGCGCAAGTATCGAGATATTAAAAAAAATCGTATTTTTGGTCCGATTTGGCTCATATTTGGAACACATAATACATACAAGAATAGAAAGCGACCTATGAAAAAATCGTCGCTAGGTGGCGCAAGGATCGAGATATTCAAAAAAATCATATTTGTGGTCCGATTTGGTCCATATTTAGAACACCTAATACATACATGAATAGAAAGCGAACTATGATGTCTGATTTGGCTCCTATTTGGAACAAATATTACATACAGTCCGGTAGAGTTGACATCAAAATATTTTAGAGTTGGAGGAGGGACAAACATACGTGGCACAGAGTCGAGTAAAGTCTTTGGAAGGATTATGTATTGTGGATTTAAATTGTAACAAATTGCAGGAAAGAGTCCTTGTAATAATGAGTCACTAAATGAACTAAATAGAATGAGAAATAATAGGCAATTTAATAAAGACTAAGAACTTGAAAATAAAATAATTAACAAAAAAAAAAATGTTAGTTTATTGAAAACGATAATTGCACGAAGTAATAATAATACTAAAAGTTAGAAATTAATTAGGTGGGTCCTAGGTACTAGTCATCACACTCTTCATCAATCTAGGCCGTTGATCAAACAATTAAATAAAAGCGTTGGACGCGTCAAATTTCTATTGATAGTTATAAGTAAGACCAACTGAACCCTAGTAAGGTTATGCTACGACTCACATTTTTAGAAATTCCACTTTTTAAATTCATATCCAGGGACTCTTTAGCTTATTTCAAGTCCTTGTCGTATACTTCTGAATCTCTAGAGTTCTCTGAAGACAGCAACGCTTTAACACTCCCCAATTAGAGAGAATGGCATTTACGAAGCAAGGAAAACGGGAATCATTTAATCCTCTTTAGCGAAAGGTTTAATAGATAAGAACTTAAGCAGTATATTAATTTCAATAGAGAGAGCGGTGTATAGAAACTCACGAAAATGGGAAAAGCTTCTGGGCACCATTCACCAAAGCAATTCTTTTACATGCGGTTCAAACAGCTCACTTCTTCAGGCCACTTGGCGCCAAGTATCCTCTGAGAATTCACTGAACACATTTTTAATAATGAGCTAATGTGAGAAAGCGACAACCTGGCAACACCACTCCGACATAATGGGTTTAAGGGCTAGTTGGGGGATTTTATCGGCAGAGTCCGACCCATATAAGATGCGACTGCAAGTGGGCGTCGGCCTCTGATCAAGCGGCTGGCTTTACAAACATGTATAGTAATATTATCATCGCGCTGGGAGGGTTGTATGATGGGCTTGTCACCCGTCGCGTTCACGTTTCAGCATTGGTTCATTGTTGTTCACTGTTGTAGTTTGTTGTAATTTAAATGTTTTATGTTTGTCAACAGTCTGCCCTGAAGACGGTTACCGGTGTGCAGCCGAAATATATTGGAGAATAATAACAAAACCATATGTGTTTTATTTAACATTGACCTAAAGCCGGCAAAATAAATAATTGTTTAACTAAAAATATTTGGAGACATATCCCATCATTAGGGCTGCAAACAAGTTATACAAATTGTACAATTTTCGCGATGAAAATGAAATGTTCATTAGCTCAAACGGCTGGGGAAATGCTAACTGATGCATTCGGATTGATATGCGAAATGGAATTTTATGTGGATAGCAAAGAAAAGGAATATAATTCCGAATTACAAAACTTATTGAGTTATTTCGAGTTTAAATATATTGGATTGCCCATTTCCTGGAACACACCAACGTCGGAAGAAGGCGTTATATCTAATCGAAATGTGGAATATGTATAATATCAGCAAATTGGGGTGAAGTTCAAACAAAGAATTCTATCGACGGGTGGCACAACACTATTCGTAGAGCGTTTGGAACACACCCAAATATATTTAATTTCATAAATAAAATTAAAAACTACAGATGGGTATAAAACCGAACAGGCAATAATAGAAACAAACCTGCAGCAATTTTCAGCTGGAGGCGAGCCATATCTAAAAATAAAAAAATTAAAAAAAAAAATTAAATTAATTTACTCAAGTATTCAGTATGGCAAAATTTTTCTTATTTACAATTCTACTGTGGGAGTAGTGCAATTACAATACTCGCTTTCTTCAATTATAGTGATTCAAATCAAACTTATTCATTTTCATCGCTTGCGCTGCTTTTTTATTCTCGGTTACCTCGTTTGTCCATTTCCCCTAAGGTCTAGACTTTTCACGAACAACCTTCTCGAACAGCAGCTTATTTATTACTCTTTATGTATCTGGTATTCACTTTTGTCTTCTGGTTATATGCGTGTCTATGTGAGTAATAACCCTGCAAAAAATCTTGCGATTAATCCCCCAGCTGGTTAGGGGGTTAGAATATACCCGCAGTATGTATACCTGTAGTAAGAGGCGACTAAAATACCAAACAGATTCAAGGAGTTGTGTAGCATAACCGTTTCAGGTTGCCAGCGCAATATATCGCTTCTCCAAACCCAATTGTCAACCTCCCCTATTTGGTGGCGAATCCTGTTTCATTAACAGCCGAGGCTCTGGCGACTCCGAACTCCTGATGGATCTAGGGGGTGGGAGGGCGATATGGTCTACACGGTTTCATGTGGTCATACCAAATCGTTACCGAGATGGTCGGGCCAGTACGTTTATGGTGCTTGTTACCGGAACGTACCGGATCTGCATCCGGCAGAGGACCATCAACATCGGTAACACTCCCCGAGGCCTTCGGAGTGTCCTTGTCGCTACAACAACAACAACCTTAATCCCTAAAGAGATTGGTCTCCGATTGATCTCTTTTGTCTACATGTGGGCATAATTGATCCCCTTTCTGCTTTTCTGGTACATTTGGGATTAATCAGTTTGAAATCTATGTAGCCCATTTTCAGAAATATTAAAAAAACGGCAACAAAATGAGAAAATAAAAAATATTGCAGGTAATTGAACCGAATTATTTAAGAATAAAAAAATAAAAAAAATTTAAGCATTTCCTTTATATAAATGAAAAAAAATCAGCGAAAAATGTATCCTTATATAAAGACATAGTCTTGCTGAACTTTGTTTTTAAAATTTTAACCTAGATTGTAAAAATATTTATGAAAAATAAATATAAAGGTGGAGCGCAATTAACTGACTATATATTGATAAGTTACCTCTTTTTCTACCAACTTTCCAATACAAGTAGTGTCGCACTCCAATTTGTAGAAGAAACTAGCACAACGTAAATTGGAAGCGACATTTAGGCCTAAATTTCCTTGGAGGTAAAACGCGCCAAGAATTTTTTTTTTTTAAATAGGTACCGCTTTCCGAGGGTTCTCTAAAAACTTGATCAGTGCGACGCCCAGCGACACCTATTGCCAAAGTAAAATTCGCCCAATTAGTAATCATATTTTCACTTAATCATAGATAAATGTATATTTGCATCGGTACCTTAACCTAAAAAATGTCATATTCATAAAATAGAAAATACGGAAAATTTCAAAACCAAAACACGATCCCCAAAATGTGAATAAATTCGCCAACGCAAATATTTATAGATTATGGATATGGCGGAAAACCAAAAACTAATTGGTTGGCTATGATATCGTTATGACTAAGGCGTTATTCAATGGCTTCAACAACCGATTAGATATACTTCCATAGAATTCATTGGATCAGCTGTTTTTTCACGGAGTTTTCCAGGGCCTTAAAGTAGTCACGCAATTTTGTTTTCATCTCATGATCTATTCATACACGTGGGATCATTAAAGTTGTGAAGGAAATTTGGTCTCACAAAGTAATTCGTTTGCACGCGTCACACTTTCATTGTATACAATAAAAAATATTTATTTATTCACAATTATAACAATTTATTTAAACATGATACAAACAAGCAATATCATGACTTCGACTGCTGAGTGGAATATCACTATATCTCAACTGTTGTTTCGAAAACGTTTATCTCAAAATGTTTCAAAATTACGCGCTCAATCGAGTTAGGGTTATATTCCAATCAACAGTCAATTTATAATAACACAATTCAGTTACATATTGTCTGTTATACAGTTTAGAACTCGTGGACTTGTTACATCTATATATATACACGGAAAATTGTCGCGCGTAGACTTACGTAGCGCCACCGCACAAAGTCGTCCATTCAGAATGCCTGCTGATCCAGAATCTCCAAAACACATATCTTCTCCACTAGCTCCAGCATACATGTGTGTTTCTGCTAAATCTTCCGGTATTGGTATATTCGCATTTACATTCCTACATTGTCGTATTTGCACGGACTTAGTTTTGAGACGAGGAGAAGGAGTTCTACTGTTTACATCTTCCCAATCCCATCCACTAATTTGCATCCATAACCCCATTCTTAATTCATCATTGCAAAATTCTATTATTTTTACTGTTGCATCATTTAATCGAAAGGGTCTATCCAATTTAACTATAGCTATATCCATTAATTTTGTTTCAGGATTATAATCAGCATGAACATGTACATCCCTCACACGGCGGCGTTGCTCTATTTCAATTATTATATTGGTTACACCAGCTAGAACGACGAGATTCAGCAGACGTTTATTAAATACGCAATGCGCAGCTGTAACCACCGATGTCTCACTGACTAAGGATCCAACGCATTTATAGTCTTCATTATAAAATATTTCTACGGTGTGTGGGCTGATCTCTATATTTATATATTCGCCACCTATAATACGAAATTGCGCAGTCGTATAGCTTAACACGCAGCTAAGTAGGACACACAGCAGCTGGAAAATATTTCGTAGAGTCATATTTTAAATTTAAAACCTTTTCTACCACTTTTAAAGTATAAAGCACACCGATATTAATTTTGTGGCCGCTATTTATACCTAATTGAGTTGTGTGCAAAAACTGTAAGATTTCAGGAGTTTGAAATAACAAAAAACTATCTACATTTAAGTTGAAGCTATTCAAGGTAAACCTTGTTATACTCAGCGTGCTTTGCATTTTGTATTAACTTTGGTAACATAACGGGAATAAACGATTCGAAATAGATATAGACTTCCAGATATCGAAATGCTGAAGATGAAAAAAGGCATTGATTTAGCCTTGTTCGTCCATCCGTCCGTCCATCTGTCGGTGCACATGATAACTTGAGTAAATATTGCGAATAAAATATTGAAATTTGGTACATGAGTTCCTTGGCGCTCATCTCCCATCGCTATTAAAAATGAGGGAAATCGGATGGAAAGCACGCCCACTTTTTACATATATAATATTTTGGAAAATACATAAAACCAGATTATTTAGTAAATAATTCATCCAGAATGTTAAAATTTGATATTTGGACTGACATTAAGATTCTTGATAGCTGATAAAATTAATTTTACAAATATTATTAATCATAAATCAAAAACCGTTAAACCTATCATATCAAAATTCGGCAGAGAGAAGGTTGCCTTTAATATAAAGAATGCTTCGAAGAAAAATTAACGAAATCGGAGAAGGACCACGCCCATTTTTATATAAATGATTTTTAGAAGCGTATTGGACGAATAAAATAAGCTACATCTATGCTAAAAAGAGCTTTATATCAATGGTGTTTCATTTTCCAAGTGAAATTGTAACAAGAAAAATTAAAAAAATTTTAAGTTTTGAAAATGGGCGTTGCACCGCCCTTTATGACTAACAATTTTCTAAGGATCGTAATAAGATTTGCTACATATATTTTTCTTATAGCAGGCAATATTTAATTTATTGGATCGGTTAAAAACCACGCGGTGCCACGTCCCTATTCCGATCAAGCACTACAAAACATTTCTAGAGCCTTTAAAAAAAATCTTCGTAAGGAAATTCGAAAAAGTAATTTATCTGAAATGAGCTGTACAATTCAAAAACACGCTGAGTATATAATATTCGGTTACACCCAAACTTAAATACCCTTACTTGTTTTTTGTTTGTTTTAATTAGCTTGACAAACATATTTGGGTCTACCAAAATAACAAATCAAACGTATTTATAAAAATTCCAGCGAAACGAAATTATCCATTTTGCTATACTTTTTCAAAACGAAATTTCTTCGGAATTGTTTGTTTATTTATATGTGGGCGAATCCCAAATAAGATCCATCACGAACCGAAAATTCTTTAACCTCATCCTGGACAAAGAAACTTAATTTAAAAAAGGCTTCATCGGATTTGCAAATTTGCTTTTATTTAGCATGAAAAAAACTTTGGAAAACGGAGGTTTTATAAATTTATCCTGCCCTTATACTTATTATTTTCATAGTACTTCAAATTAAAAAAGCTCTCAGATGCCAAATAGGTCTGTTTACTAAAATTTTTTTGTAAAGTTCAGGTAACATTTCTTATTGGTGTCTAAAATTTGTCAAGACCATTAGTTGATCCATATATTGGTCTATAACTTTATTTTTGTTTATTCAACGGCCAAAGCTAATATGTTGTCAGAAAGAGGGCATTTCGGGAGTTCAGCAGTGTATAAACTGTTAATTGATTCTTGGATATGTTAGAGAAATCTTACAAAATATGACGAAAATTTTAATTGGTGTGTCTCTTTTTTAATTTATATATACAAAGGATTATCTGAGGAAAATTTAAAATCAGTTCTGATTTCAACGAGATATGAATTTTAAGTTGATTGTACGTTTTATTCGTGTATTCAACATTTTCTCGCATTTTTCTTGTGAATCTTATCTGCTTAAAAAAATATGGAACTGGTTAAATGGGAATATCTTACTCAAATTTCAATGGATTTATTATATTCGTGAGTTTTTGAACTCAAAGTTATATATGGCATTTTTAAATTTTGATTTATTTCAGACTTTTGTTCGTTAGAAACACAAGAACCTACTCTATTGAATGGCCTAAAAATTTGTCGAAGAATAAACAGAGGGAAAGTTATATACCATTATACGTCTCCGTTTACGAAAAGGGGTTTTGGGCCCTTAGCCCGGACTAAGGGCGTATTCGAAATTCCAGGTATGCAGATTTTGTTTACTATACTAGATAGAGAAAAGATGTTTCAGATTTCCAAAATATACGGGCGTTGAGTCTTTATTTCACCTTCTGTTCTTCCCTTGTTCTTGTTGTTGTTGTTATTGTAGCAGTGCTTAATCCCATCCAATAGGCGTGACCGATCACAAATTGTCATCAATATCCTCTAACGGGAGTTCAAGGAAACTTGCAGTTTCAACAGGGGTGGACCATAATGAGAGTGGTGTTAGAGGCGTTGGGTCCACATTACAATTGAAGAGATGGTTGGTTTCATGTGGGGACACATTGCAAGCAGGGCACACATTTTGTATGTCCGGGTTGATTCTGGATAGGTAAGAGTTTAACCTGTTACAGTATCCAGATCGACGTCGAGCTAGAGTGACTCGCGTTTCCCGAGGGAGTGTGCGCTCCTCTTCTGCGAGTTAAAAGTATTTTTTTTCTCGGACGTTGTGGCAGCGCACTGCCCTCAAGTGGCTCGATGAAACCAGTCTAATCCTGTTATTTTTTTTTGTTTTTGTTTTTTTAATTCATACATAGTTTTTTTTTTTTTTTTTTTTTTGTATCCTAATTCTTATTTATGTTTTATTTATAATTTCTACTTTTTTTTGTTACCGAGTCTTTGAGAGGCAGTGGCTTCTTAAGCGCCGAGATCTAAAACCGCTCAGCTACAGAGGAACTCATCAGCTGAGAAATATAGATTCACAAACACAATAGATTAAAAGTATAAATATAATTTTTTAATTATTAAGAGAAGATAGAACCGTTTTTTTTTATGGCAAAGAGCGAGTCCGAAACATCAATTATTCTCGAGTGAGAGTTATAATCTTCACACAAACATAGAAAAGGTTCGTTTAGTTGGAAATTGCTTCTGTATTGTTTAAGAATTATAGGTTTATAATGCCTTGAAACCGTTATTTGAGTACAGGATTCACCGGGCAAGTCCTGACATAGAAGTCCGACGCCTGTTTGTGGACTTTACTGAGGACCTGCTTGTGCTTCTTGGCTTCATGCGGCTGTGATCTCAAGTGCCGTATTTCCTCATAATGCTTACGAAGATGACTTCTTAAGCCCCTGGGCGGTGTTGGCTCCTCAATCAGATGTCTGTTGGGATGCCTAGGTTTCTGGGTATTCAACAGGAAATGTTTGGTTAGCATTTCATTTCTCTCCCTGATGGCGAGTATTCTCGCCTCATTATGTAGATGGTGTTCTGGGGACATAAGAAGTGCTGTCTTCTGAGCGGTTCTGAGAGAAGTATTTTGGTAGGCCTGCAGCTTCTTCCAGTGAGTAGTTTTTAGGCTTGGCGACCATATAGGGGACGCGTAGAGTGCAATCGGCTGGCCAATTGCTTTGTATGTGGTAATGAGCGTTTATTTGTCTTTTCCCCAAGTACTGCCACCAAGAGATTTGAGATTTTATTACGGCTCTGGATTTTAGGGACAATTGCGGCTGCATACTCTCCAAAATGTAGATCCTGATCGAACAAAACCCGTGTTATAAATAGGGTCGCCTTTGATTTAGTTCGTGATAATGTCAGTTTTCGCGAGGTGAAAAAACTGTAGAAATCAGGGAGGTAGCCGTTTATTTTGTTGCAAAGCTCATCGATTTGATGGCATGGGCCTGTGACCATAATGTGCAGTCATCGGCGTAGGAAACGATAGTAACTCCTTCTGGTGTCGAAGACAGTTTTGATATGTAGAAGTTAAACAAAAGTGGGGATAGGACACCACTCTGTGACACCCCTTGTTTAATTCTTCTTGGTTTTGATGTTGCGTTTCTAAATTGCACCGATGCCTGCCGGCCGGTGGTTGTGCTATGAAGTTTTCTAAAGCCGTACTGATAACAGGCTAGTTGCAAATTTGCTTTTCAATAGGGGAGCAAACTGGCTCCAAGCGTCTTGGCTACGGGCGATAGGAGAGATATCGGGCGATAAGACTCTCCTATGTTAGCTAGTTTCCCAGGCTTTAGTAGCGGGACCACCTTGGATATTTTCCATTTTTTGGGGATGACAAACGTGGACAGAGACAGATTGAAGACATGTGCTAAATATTTGAAACTCTCCTTTCCTAGGCTTTTAAACATCGTCATAGCTATGTCGTCTGGGCCCATTGCTTTAGATGGTTTAGCTTGACAGATGGCATCCTCAACCGCTTTGGCGGTGATGGTAATTGGGGACGCGCTGAATTTATGTTTATGTGCGTGTTTGTTGGCCCTCCGTTAAACAAAAAGCGGCAAAAAGCGTTCGCCCATTTTTCGCATCCAACAGCACTTTATCGCCAAAGGCGATGGCAATTTTGTCGTTGTGCTTGGACGGATTCGATTGGGACTTTACGGTGGACCAAAGCTTACCCACACCGGCAGAGAGGTTACAACGACTTAGATGCTCCTTCGCATTTCGCCTGCTTGTCTACATCTACAAGCAATTTGATGCGTTGGTATATATCCCTTATTTGAGGGTCGCCGGGGTCGTGCTGTCATATAAGTTCACGTTCTCTCGCGAGAGTTGTGGCCGCCGCTGGAAAATGTGGCCCTATTTACGGGATTCTTCCGGCGGGAATAAAACGAGCCGAAGCTGACTCAATAACCTTGTGGAAAGCACACTCTCCTTGACAGGCATCAGTCGGGATAGGGCGGGCAGCAAAGCGGCTGTCTGTAAAGGATTTGTATTCATTCTACTTTACTTTTTTAAAGTTCATGAAAGTGCGTTTTTCGGTGACGATGAAGTCGGCGGTACGCTCGAGCGAAATAAGTATTGGCAGGTGGTCGGATGCCAGTGTTACAATTGGCTGCCAGTTGACGCAGTTTTCGAGTCCTGCGCTCATGATTGATATATCTGGCGAACTGTGACAGCTTCCTACCATACGAGTGGGGCTGTTTATTGTGCAGAACGTGGTTTCTTCTATTTGATCCGCCAACATTTCACCCCTGCTGTCCGCCTGTTTGAATGCCATAGGTCGTGATGGGCATTGAAATCTCCTAAGATAATGTGCGATTTTCGCCAGTGAGTAAGGCGCCTATATTAGGGCAGTATCCACTGGGGCAGCAGGAGGGATGTACATGTTGACGATTTCTAGGTTTGCATCGCCTGACCGGACAGATAAGCCGTGATGTTCTAGGATGTTGTCCCTGCGGCAGATGTCGAGTTCAAATATATGATATTGCACTGAGTGGTATGTGATAAACGCGAGATCGCCTCCATTTCCGCTCTCGCGATGTTTTCTGTGAACATTATACCCAGAACAGGTCTGCAGAGCAGATCTTGCGGTGAGTTTAGACTCTTGAATCGCAGCAATGCGGATGTTGTGCCGCTTCATGAAATCGACTAACTCCGTCATCTTGCCAGTTAATCCATTACAGTTTAACTGCAGAATTCTTAAGTGCAGCGGGGGAGACGTCGTCATTCTAGGAGCAAGTGACGGGTGACTACGGGGCTACGCCTGGGTTGTGAAAGGCTAGAAAGCAATTGCTGTTGTGGCCCTGGGAATGGGCATCCGGTTTCCGGTTTATTTAGGTTTGCGGCCTGTCAACATATCGCAATGAAGCCCGTCGGGGGTTTCCGTCACGGAGACCATAATATCTAGGAAAGGCACCGTCCAAGGCACAGTACCGCTGCGAGGAGCTGCTAAGAGGACGATAACTTGTGGGAGGGACACAACAAATTAAATGGGGTTCTGTTCTTCCCTTTACTACTTTTATTTCTCGCCTCGTCCGAACCTTATCATATATGGTCATATATATGTATGTAAATTTTTGAGGTACCCACAATTGTTGCTTTAAATATTGTCCGCTGCTCGTGTTCGCTTTTATGTAGGTTGAGATGGACGCGAATGTCGCGACAGTTACCGAGGACTTGCCCATATGTACATATCTGCAGAGTTGAATTGTTTTATTAAGTTGACATATGTACAATGACTCTATTTTTAATGAAAAGTGCAAACAGTACACTTAATTAATTTTATTTGTTTTCAAGTTGGAAATTTTCCGTCGTACACTGCTACAAAATCAGAGTTAGGAGCAATGCACAAAATTTTGAGCAACAATACTAAAAAATTAACTCACATAATCAAGATCTTGCCTTTAATATTAATGAGACGTTAAATTGTTATCGACGTCGATAAACGTCTGATGATCTTTCACATATTCGTAAAACTATATAATATTTGAATAGTCCCAACAAATCACGATATGTTCGCAATCGCGGAAGTATCTGTTTTTTAACATCTAAATTTATTTGAAATAAGTAAAAGCTGTCTCTCAGTATGCAGACCAAGCGGCCAGTGTCTCGCGATTGTGGTAGTGATCCTAGACATTTCTTTTTTGACCTATGTAGTCGTATTGCTGGCTTATGCTGATGACATTAATATCATCGGCCTGAAAACCCGCGCCGTTAGTTCTGCTGACTCCAAACGGGAAAAAGAAGCGGTAAAGATGGGTTTGATGATGAATGAGGACAAAACGAAGTACCTGTTGCTATCGATAAAAGAATCAGCTCATATGCACTTTGGCAATCACGGCACTATTTGCAGCAATAACTTCGAAGTACTAAAATACTTCGTTTATTTGGGAACTAGCGTTAACACTAACAACAACATTCGCTTTGAAATCCAGCGAAGAATCACTGATGCCAATAAATTCTACTTTGAACCATGTAGGCAATTAAAAAATAAAGTCCTCTCTCGGCAAACGAAAATCTTGCTCTACAAGTCACTTATCGTACCCATTTTGCTATATGGTGCAAAAGCATGGGCCATGACAACATCAGATGAAGCGGCTCTGGGAGTGTTCGAGAAGAAGTTCTTGGAGAAACATTTTCGGACCTCTACGCGTTGGCGATGGCGAGTACTGGAGAAGATTTAGTGATGAGCTTTACGCAGACATAGTCCAGCGAATTAAAACGCAACGACGATCCGGCTAAAAAAATATTTTATCAGAACCCGTCTATTGAAGGAGAGGGTGAGGGCGGCCTCCACTCCTCTGGAAGGACTAGGTGAAAAACGATCTAAGCTCTCTTGGTGTGACCAATTGGCGCCCGTTGGTAGAGCAAAAAAGCGACGTCCAACCGGAGACAGCTATAACCGTTTAAACGGTTATGCGCCAATTAAGTTAGTAAATAAGTAAGTATCAACTTATCGAAAATGTATCCATTATTTATCGAAAAGTTATGATAAATATGATATCAAAAAATATCGATCTTTTATAGAAAAGATATCGATTTTTTGTTGGAGAGTAATCAACTTGCTATCGGCATGTTAAGGACAACTCATCTAAAAATGGTTCATTTCTAGGGAAAAAAGTATATAAACTATATATTTATTGTATAATAGTCTAAGTCAAGAATTTGTTTTAAATATATATTTCAGCTCTATCTTTGTAAAACCTTAAGCATATTTAAAACTCATATCCCCTGTGACAAACCATCTAACAAGTACGAGTACTACTACATACATTCATAAATACTCTGTCTAGCTTTCTAAATAAGTATTTCATTAATAACAAAATCTGCATGAAAGTGTTTTTGTAAATTTGTATGTGGAAATATGCGCGTGTGAGTAATATTTCTATTCTAGAAAATAATCAAAACTAAGTATAAAACTGTTTATATATTTGTGCTTGTGTGTGTTACCAATAAAACTTAACAGAAATGCATATTTCACACGCAGGCGGACAGAATATCATACAGCTGAGAGGACAGTTCCGATGTTGAGTGTATTAAAGAAAGAAAAGGGTAAGAAATATATTTATATGCATATAGACTATGATTTTTGTGGACCATGAAGTGAATAGTTATGCTAACTAATACTATAAAATCACACATATGAACACTACGAGGATCACATGTGGCAGTGCGTGTAAGTGAAATTCTGTAGGGAAGACATGAAATAAATTTACGCTACAAGCTCAATGAATTTTTGCAGGGGAGGGAAGGAAACTAAAATTTCTATTTAAATTGGAAACTGTAATACTCTTGTTGGTTCAACGCACTATTACAGAAACAAGAAAGGAATGAAAATTTTACTAAGTCAGAGAAAAGTAGGAGCGACTTTGTTTCAAGTATCCAATTTTAGTTAAAAAAGGGCACGAATACATGAATGAAAATCAGAGCGAGGATGGGAGTGTGAGTAGGAGTGGGGGTGAAAGTAGATGTTGGAAATATGGTTGGAATTAGGGTGGGAGTGGAAGTGGTTGTTGGGTGGGGAGTGAGATCAGGAGTGGGAGAGTGGGAAAAGGCATGGAATGGGAGTTGAAGTGAGCTGAGAGTGAGAGTGAAAGTGGAAGTTGGTGTGGGAACGAGGGTAAGAGAGAGGTTTTAAAACAAACTAAGAAAAAGGGTCGGAAAGGGAGCTGACAAGAAAGTGAAAGGAAGACAGGGGTGGCGGAAGGGACACAGGGTTTTAGAGGGGGAGCAAGAGTGGTGTAATGGAGATTGAGACGAAGGGAGAGAGGATAAAAGAAGAGTAGGAGAGGTGAATAGCAATGGAAAATGGAAGATGGAGTGTATGAGGCAGAAAAAGGAGAAGCATATGAAGGATAAAAGCAAATGGAGGGGTAGAAAAAAATTATTTAAATCATGATAAGAGTAGGAAACGTATTTTTTTCAAATGTAGGCAAGCTAGTTTTCGGCCAGAGCAATACCTCAGTGTCATTAGTATTTTATATGACTGTAACTCGGTCTCGGCTACCGAGGTGTGGTGGTAGCGTGCTTCGCCTACTATACCGAAGGGCTTGAGTTCAAGCCCTGGGCAAAGCAACATCAAATATTTAGGAAAGAGAAAGTTTTTTTTTTTAATTAGAACAAGTTTTGGGATCATGTTGTTATCACGAAAATTCGGCATAAGGGTCACTAGCCTTTCAGAATTTTTTCTGCTTTACCTTCTAATCATTTAGGCATCATTAAGGGATTGTTTTGGATGTGTTTTGAGTAAATTTGTTGAGTGTTTTTGAGGCAGCTTCGAGGTTGCTTGAAGAATCATTTCGGTACTATTTGGGAATAATTTTTCGATTGTTTCGTGATAATATTAGGATTGTTTTCGGGATTATTTTGGGACTATCTGCGGATCATTTCGGGATTACGTTCGGTTTTTTTCGGCTTAGTTTCGGGCACTAGCCAATTAATATTATTGTCTTGCCTTCTTTATGACATTCTCAATGATTTTGATTAGAAAAATGCAGTTGCCCCAAAAAGTGCCATTGTGAGTGACGCGCTGATACCAGTTTCCTCATGAATATGCAAAAGTGCTTACTTAAGTTGACCAAAAAAATTGCGATTTGATGTTGGCCAGAAAAGCGATTCAATTAAAAATAAATGACACAGTGAAATTCATATATATCCAAGCTTGGAAAGTTTGAAAAAATGCCAAAAATCAAAAAGCAAAGTATCGTAAAATTTCAAGAAAACTAACGAATAACCACAAATGAAGAAGCAGGAACGCGCATAAGTGGAAAGCAATGCACTCAAATTTGCTGTAAAATAATTTATATGCCAATGTGAATGTGCGCTCAGGCGGTGTGCGGCATACGTACACATGTGCAGTCGTGTGCACAAAAAAGCAGCAAACATTATTTTAACACATTCATAATTTTGGCTAGAGCTCTTTTTTATTGCCGTCAATTTGAGAAACAGATACAAAATGAATTGTGTAACGAAAACTGTATAAAAAAACTTTCAAATTTTCGAAAAACTTTAAAAGCAATTTCAAAAGTGGAATTGTATAACGAATACTACAAAAAACAATTTCAAACAAATTTTGAAAAAAATTCGAAAGCAACTTCCAAAATATTGGAAACTTTTTGAAAATCTTTTTGTTTCAAACTTTCTTTTTTTAATGTATAACGAAAACTATACAAACAATTAAAAAAATTTTGTTTGCCTAAATTTCGAAGATATTGAAAATTTCCTTTGTGAAAAGTGTTTCAGGTCTTTTTTAATTTAACATTTTAAGAAAATTCCAAAAAATTTTTCGAAAAAACTCGAAAGCAATTTCGAAAATATTAAAAATTTGTTTGATAATCTGTATAATTGTTACCCATAATTTTTGAGATCTTTTAGGAACATGCAATCAATTTTAGTCTAAAAAATTATTTGTTTGAAGTTTCTCAAATTAGCATTCAATATTGAAAAATTATTTTTTTTTGAAAGGTATTTCGAATTTTTTTAATTGTATAACGAAAACTATATGAGAAATATACAAAAAAAAAAAACTTTAGAAAAAACTGGAAAGCAATTTCGAAAATACTGATAAACTTGTTTTGAAAGGTGTTTCAGACTGTGCAACGGAAAATATTTAAAATAATTTCCAATAAGTTTATATAATAATTTGGGAAAAATTTAAACAACGTCACATAAGGACCCACAAGGCGACAACTGTTTTGATTATAACTTGTAAATCTCTTCTCCCGGTAGTGGGACTTGAACCCGCACTCATACGATGGTTGAAGTGTTAAAAATTGAATTATCAAATAAATTATAAATTAAAAATTGCTTCGAATAAATGTTTTCATAATGTTTTCATACATTTAAAGCAATAAAGGGCAATACCCCCTTAACTCATACAATTTCAAATAAGTTTTTGGAAAATTCGAAACTAACTTCGAAAATGTTGAAAACGCTCGAAAGTTTTGAAATTCTTTCACATAGTTTTTGAGATCCTTTAAGAAAAATGTGATCAAATTTAGTCTTATAAGTTATAAGTTTGAAAGTTTACGAAATAAGCAGTAGTTTTGGCAAAATATTTTTTTTTTCAAGGTATTTCAGATTTCCTTCCACACAACGTGGCTATACTTAATTATACTTTGTGTGACTGGAGTTGATTGAATATCAAAACTATAAATTGATATTTCTTCTTTAATTGTCTATTGAAAAAGTTCTAAAATTTTTTTTAAATGTATAACTGAAGCTAGTTATAAAAAATTGAAAAAAGATTTCGAAAATATTGAAAATATGTTTGGAAACCTTCATAAAGTTTCAAAACTATTAACCAATGTTTTTGAGTTTTTTTAGAATCTTGAAATTTTCAAAAGTAGTATAAATTTTTGAAAAAAAAAAAATATTTATTTTGCAAACGTGCGACAGATTTTCTTCTACACAAAGTGGGTATGCGATACTCTGCCAGACTGAAATTGAGCAACGAAAGAAATTTTCGAAAAATTTCCGAAAATTTGAGGTAAACACTTTTTGAAAAATTGTTGTTATACACACATTCGATAGAAGAAAATGTAAAATACTACTGCTAAAATGCTTGCAATTGGTTAACTGAAATTGATTGTGCTACAATCCTACCTAAACAGGCTCTGAAAATTATGATAAATTTAGAGTTATACCCATTTCGCATGAAAAAGTGTAAAAAATCTACTTTTGTGTGATTTCGAAATTGTAGTTTTTCAGACATAAATTGATTGTACAATAAAACTATACACTCATTTGTTTTATCTTCGAGATTTAAATTTTGAAAATATTCGAGTTATACCCACGTTTCAATGAACAAAAAGGAAAGCTTACTTTCTAAAAAAGATTACGAGAAAGCAATGCATATTTCGTAAAAAATTTTCAAAATTCAGAGTAAAAATTGTGCAAAAATTTGAGTTAAGCCAGCATTTTAAGGAAGAAAATGCAGGATACATTTTGGAACAGAAATTACAAAAATAATGCAAATTTCGGGGTACTGAAAACTTGTACTAGTTATTTGGATTATCATACAAAACTGCATATTCGAAAAGTTTTTTAATATTCGACGCACGAAAAAAAAATGCTTAAAATCAATGCCAGTTTCAAGAGACTTCAGTTTTACATTTTGACAGACTGACATACTTTTTTCGATAATTCCAAACATAAATTTTAAGATTTAAATAAATAAATAAATTTGTTGATAATTTTGGCACTATTTTTTGCACACAGCTGTAAATGCGGCAGTACAAAACGATTTAAAGTATTTCCGTAACGTATACGACCGGTTGTACCACTTAGTGTAGGTGAAGGATGTAAGAGAAATGAATGCATAAATGAGATTGTGTGTAACTGAATGATTTGGAACTGATGATGTCGGCAAACGAGTGCAATGTTGCCTGCCATTGCGGTCAAGCTATAAATCGTCGCGTGAGCAATAAACTAAAACATCAGCAGAGCAAAGCGAGAAGAGAAAATGCAAAAAGATAAAAAGGGGAAAAAGTTGAAAATTTCACAATAAAAACTGAAAACGGCAAAAGGAAAAATTTAGGTAAGAAGAAAAAAGTGAAAAAGTATTTAAAAAAATAAAGCCAAGCAAAGTGCAAGAATGTTTATGGAGGACGAAAAAAAATATAGAAATGAAATGAATGTAGCGAATATTTAATGAAAGCATTCAAACTATAACACCCAACGTCTATGTATATGGCGCGAGACGTGAACCAACAACAACCACGAACGAAAATAAACGGCAATGAAATAGACCCAACTAAACACATAAATATCTCTTATTTACCTGCCAGCTGTACTGCGAGTCGCCGTCCCAATGATGGTCGACCAAACCAAAGGCGCAATCATTCAAAAACATTCAAACTAGCATTGTAAACTAAAGTTTGCACAACTGGGAGTTGTGTGTTTGACAGTAGCAGCAGCTAAAAAAATATGCAACTTAGCCAGAAAAATGTGCAAACCAATGTCAACCGGTGACGGTGATGAGACCTCGTATCGCTGACAGTAGTGAATGTTGGTCTAAAAAGGCTGACAAATGGCCAACGCCGCCGCCGTCAATTGGCAGATGCCAGTAGTTGGTTAAGAATTTTCAAGGGTCTCAAAAATATGTGGCTGTATATGCAGGAATTTAAAATGGATTGTGCTGTAAAACTGATGTATTGTGAAAGGTGTCTATAAAGTGGTTGGAAGATATGCGACTCGCATCACCAAAATGTAGACATTTTAGTATCAGCATGTTAGAAGGTAAGTGCAAAAAAAAAAAGTATGAGCGAAAAAACCAAAATTAAAAGACTATTGGTAATGTGTATATTCAAGAGCTCTCAATTTTTGGTGGTTTTGTTTAAGTACTTAATTTTTAGTAGGATGGTATGGTATTGTAACACTAACTAAGCTGCGAAATGTGGCATAAAATGATGTACCCATATATATAAGCACTATGTGAGATTAAGGCACATTCCACAACAAATGTCACAGCTAGGATGAGTTACAGCTTGTCTCGTAAGTAAAAGTTCACTAATTTCTGAAATAAACAACAATGATTAGTGCTTCTCAGGTCATTACACGAGCTAATTTAGAAAATTATTTACACAAAGTAACACCAGTTTACCATTTTATCACTTTAAGGATAATTTGTCATACTGAGATTTGAGAGATATGAGTATAAATAAGAGAGTAAAAA
The DNA here is from genome assembly GCF_040869045.1 of Eurosta solidaginis. Lineage (NCBI taxonomy): Eukaryota > Metazoa > Arthropoda > Insecta > Diptera > Tephritidae > Eurosta > Eurosta solidaginis. Next base: position 18,291,517 of record NC_090320.1, read on the forward strand.
GAATAAAGACTCCCTGATGATGGAAAAAAATTGCAGCGAAACGTGTAGGGGGAAAAGGTAAAGTTTTTTTTTTTCATACTAAACTAGCATTTCATTTTGTTTAAGATAACTTGTTATAGAGAAATTGGATGGAGTGATATATAAGAAAATATGAGAAGAAAAACATAAACTAAGACTCCCTGAAGATGGTACGAAATTGTACCGAAACGTGTAGGAGAAAAAGAAAAAGTAGTTTTGATTTTAGTTTAACATTTTATTAATTTTTTTTGTTGGTTTTTTGGCCTTTAGTTTGTAAAAATGTTTGTAAATTGTCGAGCTCGAGGCCATACAATATTAAATAACAAACAAAGAAAACTGTTTATTTGTATATGTTATATATTGTCGTTTTTTATTTATCGATATTTCGACTTCAATTAGAAGTCATCTTAATAAACAGTTTTCTTTGTTTGTTATTTAATATTGTATGGCCTCGAGCTCGACAATTTACAAACATTTTTAACATTTTATTTCTTTTAAGATAACATTCTACAGAGAAATTCTGGAGATGAGATGTGAGTAGAAATAAGAGAGGAAAAAGATAAAAAGGAGAGAAGAGAGAGGAAAGGGAAGGGGAAAGAAAGTAGAGTTAGAACAAAAAAGGAGAAGAAGGCGGGTAGGTGAGAAGAAGTGAGAAACGAAGGATTAGACGAGACGAGAGCGACAGTAAAAGGAAAAAGATAGTAGGAGAAAGCGAAGTACAATGAGCGGAAACCAATAGAGAGAGGAAGTCAAAAGAGAAAGAGAGACAAAAGTGAAAGAGAAAGAAGATTACAACGTTTTCAAATAAAAGTAATCTAGTGATCGTGTCAGTAAGCTATTCGATCAGACAAGGCTGAAGGGAAACTAGGAGAGATTAGTTTGAACTGGCCGGTTAATAAAGACCTCACCTAGACTGAATGTGTGCATAGTGTTACCAGAATTTGTTTGACGACCAAGCGCAAGAACCCCAATCAGGTGCCAGGACATATGTTATAGAATAACTGCGCTTTCTTGGCAAATGATAGCAGTTTTATAGGACCCAGCTTAATTGTTGCCTCGGGATCTGGCAACTCTGCCTCCTCAAATAGGAGAATTACGTGATTAATTTAACAATATGCAAAAATAAAAATATACATAATTAAAAATTGGTCAGAAAATTAAAAGAATAAAAAAAGGAAATTACAAAATTTAAAAATAGGAATTTAATTACCTACTTTGACTTAGAGCTACCACTGTGGATACAGCGAAGTGGCAAGAACCAAAGCGAATTAACACTCAAACTACTATACGGTTATTACTTTAAAAGTAGAAATTTTTAAGTAGAGTTTGTCAGAGTGTTTTCCGATATGCCCTGGTACTGGCACCTTCCGATAGTAGCCCTAACGGTTCGGGAACGACTTTTTTACGCATCGAGGCTTTGGGTATATGAAGTTAAGACGTCGCTTACGACAGGCATGCCTACGGTGGGAGTATTCTAAGCCGCTCAACCTGCTTTGGGTAGTTTTCTGAGGTATTTGCTTGCTTTGCACTGACAACAATTGATGAAATCATAAAACGCGATGTCACATCGAATACTCTAAGGAGAATAACTTCACATCCCAATCAACAAGGCTAAAGGACAGGAGGGCTAACAAGCTCTGCCCTATGCCAAATAACTCGCTGAAATTCAGAGTATGCTAGTTTAGATAAAAGTATTGCCTTGAGCCTATTATATATTAAATTGTGCTCTTGACAAAATGGAAGCTCAGTGGCCAATCAGAAAATGAACATACCAGCTTCTTCGTAAAGAAATAGTCGAAACCTCAATTTAAGGTAAAACGACAGGCTGTTTATATCAGTAAGATGCCTTCATGCGTTTACCTTGGCTTTCGTTAAAGATTTCTCAAGCTATATACAAACATTTTTGAACTTCAACGATCGTGGATTGTGAACCAGCCCACCTGTCATTCGAACACTTTTATTCAACCCCGTCCATCTCTCTTGCTTGTTTGCTCCTAGTTTATTTGAGCTAACTAACATAAAAGAAAATCATAAGGTTAAGGGTTGACTGTGAAATGCATCATACCCCTCATACATGGGGAGTGTTGTCCAAAATCAATCCCATAGTTTTTCAACCCCTCCGTCGCGCTTCGAAGAATGTAAGCCCGAGTCACCTCTTACAAATACTAAGCCAAAACTCTAAGATAAACATCTATGTGTATATACCAAAATAAATATCCTAAAATCATACCAAATCCGCATGTCAACCGTTCCGGTCTGCTCAATGACCAGCAGAATATCTTACTCTAAAAAATAAGCTAACAATACTGTACAGATGGTAGTGATAGCAGAAGAAACGCTTTCATCGCAATCAACGCATGTCAAATAGGACTTTGTTTTGTGTAGAAGTTTGTGAATTTTAACAACTTTTTATAGAATGCCCTCGTTATATGTATTTTAGGCCGGGTCGATTTGTGGGAAGGCAAAAAAAAATCGCCCTTTGCTCTGTGAAAATCATATTCTAGGGATCAAAATAAGAAACTTTGCCGAAGGAACCATACCTCTAAAACGAATTCTGATGTATGATGATTTTAGAGGTATGGTTCCTTCGGCAAAGTTTCTTATTTTGATCCCTAGAATACGATTTTCACAGAGCAATGGGCGATTTTTAAATCGAACCGCCCTAATGTATTTATATAAGTAACTGCTGTAGATACGCAAGCTGGTAGTTAGCCGTGTAACCTGCTGGTATGGCAATGAAGGTAAGTGCTTTTCAATTTTTATTTAACTCTACACACTCTTCCGCCGTTTTAAGCCCATTCAACAAAATGCCTACACACACACATGTGCATACACAATCACTTAAAAATTTGCACTTGCACTTTTAGCATGCGGTTAGCTTGCATATGCTACCATTTGAGGTAAGTACGAGCTCAACTCAAACCATTCGCGACCCAACCAACTACTCAAAAAGGCAGCAATAGATTTCGACAGCAACAACTGGAACTGTAAAGTGCTACAGCAGCGTTTTTAAGCCTTTTCAATTCATACAACATATTTTCTCACATTCACCCTCCATCAATACATTTATCAATAGAACACATTTTGCCATATTTTGGTTTTAAGTCGTCCAAGTCCAGTCAGAGGTTTTTCGTTCACACAGCGCATAATTCATCGCTTTGCTGGTGACATAGAATTTTCTAAAAAAAAAAAACAACAGCAAAGTGGATAAAAATCGCATAATGGAAATTCAAAAATGTTTTGCATAAAAAATCCATTGCTACAAAATCATATTAATAATGTGTCGCCTGAGTGGTGGTCACTGTCTGTCGTATGATATCGTTTGTTAAGCCTGCAACGCCTGCCATCGGCATGAAGCCACCAGCTTTATTTGTTGTTGGCGCTTTCGATTGTTGGAGATTTTGTAGCGTACTGGTAGAGTGAACGCAAAACTGGAATGTCCGGTGGCAAATAGCAAATTCAGCTAATAGAGCGTGATATATTGGCTCTAATTGAGGTTGAAGGTTATGGACATTGCAGTATGCAGTATTCGTTTGATATTTAATCGCGTTTAAATTGGGAGTCGAATTGATGTCCTGCTACTTCTGAGATTTTGATTTTGATACTAGTATACCCAGTAGACGTTGTTCTGCAGTGTCCCAATCCCAGTCGCCGTCGCCGTCCCTGTCCCAGTCCCAGTCGCCATCCCATTCCCAGTCCCAGTCGCCATCCCAATTGTGTTTAAATAAAAAATTAAGTGGTGTACCACCCTTACCATTTAGGGGCATGAAAAATAGATAATACTCGATTTTCAGACCTACTCAATATGTTTACAAAATTTCATGAGAATCGTTAGAGCCGTTTCGAAGAGTTAAGCCACCAACACTGTGACACGAGAATCTTAAATATTACTAGAAGACCCGGCAGATGTTGTCCTGCCCTAAATTTGGCCTATCTGCATTCATTTTAATAAGCCTTTTCCGTCTGACTCTGCCCCCCCCCCCCCCCCCCTTCACTTTTCCCTAATCCTTTTATTCACTCCTCCCTCCGTCTTTTTCGCTTCATCTATCTCCATCTTCGTCTCATTCTATCTCTTTCCCAATCTCCTTCTCTCTTTTCTCTTCTCTTAATTTCTTCTCATTCTTCTGCATCCCCTATTGCCTGTCCCAGAGGGTGATATGTATTTTATTCCAGTCCCTGTCCCACTCCGAGTCTCAGTCCCAGTCCTAGTCCTAATCCCAGTCCCAGTCCGTCTCTGGATAATATATTACTTTGTACTAAATCACTCATCAACAGCTTTCATTTGATATCCATATTGTATAAACACTGTCTAGGCATTCACTCGTCCACGTTTTGGCCTATATCTCGAGACCCTAGCCACCCAGGGGTATGAAAATTACCCTCTACACAACTAAAGACTTTCCTGAATTAAAAAAACGTCTATTTGTACTATGGCACTATTGTGAATATTTGATTAGAATTAACACTGCATTACCGATAGTTGCTAACATTCGCCAGATGGCAGGGCAAGCGTATGTAAGTTTTTATTGATATATGATTGATTGATAGATAGATAGATATGAGACTTTTGTATTTTGTTGCGCAAGATGCGATTGGGTCCGGCTCGTAAGATATAATAGAAATGTCACCTTTTGAAGAGTATAACACATTTTTGAGTCAAGGTATTGTCCTACAACTTGATCCAGAAAAACTGTTCTTAAATTTTAAGAACCTTGAAAATCGGCGTAAGTTTTCAGACTGTATTCCCGCTTACAGGACAAACCGGCGAAGCTATAATAGTTAATAAGCATTTTTGACTTTCTTTATATTAAGTTGCAACAGTCAACAGAGTCACCCTTGATACTAAAATTAGCAAGCTGCAGAATGGCTTATTCAATTAGCTTTCCCAAAAAACAATATCCCCCGCTAAAGGTTCAATCTTTTCAAGTTAAATAGGAACCCTGCCATACTATGTAATCTGAGCCGCTCGAATGGAAACTGACAAACATATGAGTATAGCCCCAGCTATGAAAAATAAAAGATTAGCGTGATTCACCTCCGAGGTGATCTAGGCTGCGTCCAAATTACGTGGTGCGCCGTTATTATTTTTTCCACAAATTGGCGGTACGGAGGCTATACGTTTTTATGCCGAATTCGATTGGAGTTACAAGGCAGATGAGTTTTCACTGATAAGCTTTTCATGTTTGCCAAACCACTGCCTAGGGCGACCCCGCTAAGGAAAGCTAAAGCTATCTATCGCTTCCCAAGGCAGCTGGTTCTATGTACCGGAGCGACTCGGGATTTTTCCCGACCAAGGGCTGTCATTTCAGTGTAACCCCACTTAATTTGTTGCGTGTTTGGTCGCATCTATTGGATGGGGCGAAGCACTGCTACAACAACAACAACAAAGCTATGTATCCTATTGAAAAAAAAATCTAAAGTTTGATGTTGCTTTACTCGGGTTTTGAAGCCCCGATTTTCGGTGTGGTAGACGGAGCACCTTATAGCCACACCACGGCGCCACACAGTTATTCCTGTTTTTGTTGTTGTAGCGATAAGGACACTCCCCGAAGACCTTGGGGATTGTTATCGATGTTGATGGTCCTTTGCCGGATGCAGATCCGGTACGTTCCGGTAACAAGCAACATAAAGGTACTGGCCCGACCATCTCGGGAACAATTTGGTATGACCACATGAAACCTGCTATATCATATCGCCCTCTAGGGGGTGGATCCATCAGGAGTTCGAAGTCGCCAGAGCCTCGGCTGTTAATGAAACAGAATTTGACACGGTTAAGTGAGGTTGACAATTGGGTTAGAGAAGCTATATATTGCGCTGACAACCCCTTGAATCAATTTGGTATTTAAGTCGGCTCTTACGACAGGCATATCTACCTCGGATATATTTCTAGCCACATAACCCGCTGGCGCAGGTTCAAAAAGCTAAATCGAAATCAGGGGAAAACTATTGGTCATACTCTTAAAGACAGATTTTTGGATTATAGACTGATAGATCTGCAAAAGTAGTAGAACTCCCCTCCCAGGATGGAGTTCTTTTCAGAAGTAACTATGGAACCACGATGAGCCTTTCTTCATTTATATTAAAAATATTATAAAAAATAATGTACGTCCATATTCGTAGAAGATTCTCAACCGAGACGGCGCTATATGATATAATTTTAGAAGAAGTAATTCTAGGACATAAAGCGAGCCTTCACTAATCTTAGATATATCTCCTTTTCAAGAAAATTCTGTACATAGGTTCGCTTGGTCCTCGCATGTAAAGGACTCTGGCAGACGGCCCCTCGGGACAGCAGTATACTGATAAGTAAAACCAACTTTTTACTACAACAAAAAAGTACTATATATCGTCGGTGCCATGGAGGACTAGCACGTTTCAAGTTTCATGAAAGACTAACACGGTTCATGTTCGCTTGGAAAATTAGCACAGTAAATTATTTGCTTTGACTAGGACAGTTCGTTGTTTGACGAACAACTGAAACATACTAGTTTTCCACGCGAAGAACAGAAAAGTGTTAGTCAGGTCTTAAGACAAGAAGCGGAAGTTTTCTCCAGCCCCATCTTCTGTAAAAGACAGACAGCTCTTTGGGTAATGATAATATAAGTCGAAGATAGTGCAGAAAATGGACAATAAACTTAACGAACGACAAACGCTTGTATGTTCCGAACATCGCTATGTACATAAAAACTAGATAAGCTATAAGCGAGCATGGCGTGAGTCAGTTCAGTAAGAAATAGAAGAAGAAGGACGTAAATATAATTATTTGACGAAATTTGAAGCTTCTAGCCGGCAAAAAGGGAGCAGAAATGACAGCTTATATGGGGTATATAATATATATATACCACCGATATCTACGATTTTTGCAGACAACAATATATGCTACATACGTAAGAATTTGGTGAAAGTTTCTTATCTGAACAAGCGCACAGTGGTGTGAAGGGCTTCGCTAGCGCGAATTAAATCACTAGCTTTAATATAGTCGAAGTTTTGTAGGAATACCAGTTAATTTATTGTGTAGAAAAGCATTCTGCATAAAATGAATAAGATTTAAGTTGTGCTTATAAAAAACTTCTGGAAAAAAATGGTAAATAAAGGTGGGTCAAAAAAAAATATTTTTTTTTTTGTTGATATAGTGAAAATATTGTTTTGGACGCCGATAGTTTGGCCAGTAAGAAGTCCACCTATTAATTGTAATACAAAAAGGGAGGTCAAAAATGCGTGCAAGGCGTTAATTGAACCCCAGTAATCAATAAAGTCATTTTTCTGTAACAGAAATTATTAGTTATTTACTTTTATTGAAATTCAAGAAAGTGATATGGACATTGAAAACACATGTTTAAAATTGTATAAGAGTTTTATTCTGCATCGGAATCTTACAGCGAAATACCCGAAATAATAGAATCGGAGATAACAAAAAGTAATTAAATAAATCTTCATTAGTATGGGTTGCAGAATCTTTCCTAGTTCTGTGCTCTCTAATAAATTTAAAGTCTTTATTTTTTGCTTCTTGTGCTTCTTCTCTTAGCTGTCCGATTGGCAAAATTGCATATTTGATAATTTCAGCTCCGTGAACTAGCACTTTATGTATTGTAGGAGGCATATAGAACCATGGGTAATTAGAAACAAAATTTTTAGCAGTGCCCATGGCATATTTGCTGAATCTTTCAATATCTACTTCATGGCCACAAGGTATTACCAAGATATTGCAAGGTTATGTAAAACCTATAGATCAGCTCTTCGTCAACTCCAGTAATTTCTGCCGATTTTTCCCAATTCCGAAAGAATACTCGGGCAGTATTGCCCGTGTTAGTTGAGCCATATCCAGATTTCGGTACGTCAACTAAGATGCTTAGCTCGGCCCAAAGCTTATCCTGAATAATCTTCTTCCTTTCCTATATTTTTAATTTACCTTCTCCTCTTGCCTGCCAACGCTTTATTTCCAATCTATAGGCCAGGTGCAAGCAACACTCGAAAAATCTGATCCATGAATGGAGAGTTGATAAACCAAATTTGTAATGATCGGCATTTGCTCGATCATGTCTAGATAGTTCATATTTTTAGGGGTTGCACCACATACATAACAGCTTTGCGTAGATTTCTTGTCAGTTAACGTATTGCAAATCTTGCCGTCTACCATCGCTAAAACTAGCTTGAAATTGAAAGTAATTCCGTTATAAAAAAAACTGTCCAGCGCGTGTATTTGTGCCTGAAACTTTTCGCTAATGTTCTTTATCAACTCCGGTGTTTCTTTGGCAAAAACAAATTTAATGGCTCTGCAAAAGCGAGTATATGAATGCACTGGATTTTTCCATATGAATCGTTTTTGTGTGTGCTTGTCATTTGTCTAAAGTTGCTTTGTCCAGAACTTCCGTCTATACCCCACTTACATACTAGAGTGATTCCAGAGCCAGTAAAGGATTCAAGAGTTTCTTCCTGGAGCTTACATAGTCGTTTGGCTGTTAAGTGCAAAAGATTGTTGAATCTTATTTCAACTCCTGTATCTTCTACCGTCACTGCACCAGGCTTTGCATAACATTCAGCTTTCGCTGCTAGGACTTTTCCCCAAGATGGATACACATCAGCATCGCAACTTTTAACAGCATTTCTGTAAGATAGATATATCGGTTTACTGGATTTTGTATTAATAATCAACGACAGAGCTGCTTCTGGACTTGAACCTGCACGTTTGGATAACTTTTTGGAGCTTTTTGCCATCTTGTAAATTTTTTTGTGAAATTTCGGAGAACTAGAAGCAATAACTTTTTCAACAATTTTGGCCGCATTTCGCTGTCCTCTTTTTCGTCGGCTCATCTGCACAGCGAAAGAAAGCTCTTCAGTGTTACAGTTTGAGGTGAGTGCACTTGCTTTCTTTGTTTCGCCCTAGTTCCACTTTCACCAAAACTTTTGGAAGGTCTGCCACGCTTTGAAGGCCCGGGCCGAAAATCTTCATTTTCTGCAAAAAATGAAATAGTAGATGCCAACCATTCCTTATTGCTTTTGATAAAACGAACTGATCTTAATTGTGCACTTTCCACCGTTTTTGCACATTTTTAACAAAGTTCTCTAAAATGTTCTCACAGTTAACTGAATGCATATCATATTTTGCAGAAACAAAACGTTGTGAAGCAATAAAGCAATCTTTTCTATTCAAACTTTTAACTTTTAGATATTCATCAAACTGTTCCATGCGGGTAATTGCCCCACGGCACCCTGAACAAAAAAATTCTCAAAATTAGGGGGACATGGAAGTACATACTTTTTTTTGTTGACAAGTAAAGCTAAAAGGTTAAGCTATTTTTTTTTGGCATTTGCAACACGTGCAAACGTTTTTTTATAACCTTAAAATAACCTTAAAAATGTTCGGAAACTTGATCGTTTATAAAGTAAGCCTTTCCAAAACGCAGTATTTATGTTATTCCATAAAAACTTATAAAGCTTACCCTGTGATAATTTTTCCATGGATTACACTTCAAAAATATACAGTTTTACAAGAAAAACACGTGTAATTACGAACGATTATATATAAACTACGCGCCTGGTGACTTTACGGAAACACAACTTTTGAGCGCGATTGTTATTCATATAATGACACTTTAATCAAAAAATTTTTATGATTTATATTGCAGCGTAAGCTTGACTATTAGTGGAGTTTACCAAAAAATTCACATTCCACTTTTCAATTTTTGATTAAATTCGCGCTAGCGAAGCCCTTCACACCACTGTGAAGTGGTTGTGTGGGATATATGCTATATATACCACCGATCTCATACATTTTTTAGACAACAATATGTGCAATATACGAAAGCATATGGTGAAGTTTGAAGCTTCAATCTGATAAATTGAGGAAGATATGACAAAACACTACTTTCTGAAAAATGGGTTGTATCCCTCATACATATGCTATAGTGGATCGATCCGGTCGGTTCCGACAAATGTCTAATTGGACACCTTAATATACCCGCTCACTAAATTTTATCAAGATATCTCAAAAATGTAGGGACTAGTTTGCATACAAACAGACAGACGGACATGCCTATCCCCAGCGGGTTAGGGGGTCAGAATATACCCGCGAAAGGTATGCCTGTCGTAAGAGGCGACTAAAATACCAGATTCAAGGGGTTCTGTAGCGCAACCCTTCAGGTTGCCAGCGCAATATAAAGCTTCTCAAAACCCAATTGTTAATCTCAGCTATCCGCGGCGAATCCTGTTTCACTAACAGACGAGGCTCTGGCGACCCCAAGCTCCTTATGGCACTTGGTGGTGGGGAGCGAGGGATGGCCTGAAGTTTTAATGTGGACATATAAATCGTTCGCGGATGTTCGGGCTAGCACCTTAACGGTGCTATGTTACCGGACCGGCAAAGGACCATCACATCGATAACACTCCCCAAAGCCTTCGGGGAGTAACCTTATCGCTACAACAACAACTTGGAATTCTCTTCAAAAAATGCATACGGGGTCGGAAGTCCGTGAGACAAAACCTTAATGAAATTTGGTATGTAGGTTCCTGGGCACTCATCTCAGATCGCTGCTTATAACCACGCCCACTTGATATCGAAAATTTCGAAAAACCGACAAAATGCGATAATCCATTGCCAAAGACGGATAAAGCGATGAAACTTGGTAGGTGGGTTTACCTTATGACGAAGAACAGAAAATGAGTAGAAAAAATTTAGGACAATGGGCGTGGCACCGCCGTCTTTTAAAAGAAGGTAATCTAAAAGTTTTGCAGGCTGTAATTTGGCAGTCGTTGAAGATATCATGATCAAATTTGGCAGGAACGTTACTACTATTACTATATATGTGTTAAATAAAAGTTAGCAAAATCGGATGAAGAAAGCGCCCACTTAAAAAAAAAATTTTTTTTAAGTAAAATTTTAACAAAAAATTTAATATCTTTTCAGTATATAAGTATATTATTTCAACATTCAACTCCAGTAATGGTATGCTGCAACAAAATACGAAAATAAAAGAAAATTTCAAAATGGGTCTGGCTCCGCCCTTTTTCATTTAATTTGTCTATGATAATTTTAATGCCATAAGTCGAACAAAAATCTACCAATCCTTGTGAAATTTGGTAGGTCTTAGATTCTAGGACGATAACTGTTTTCTGTGAAAATGGGCGAAGTCGGTTGAAGCCACGCCACAGTCGACCGTCTGTCCTTCCTCTTGGCCGTTAACACGATAACTTGGGCAAAAATCGAAATATCTTTACTAAACTTAGTTCGCGTACTTATCTGAACTCTCTTTATCTTGGTACAAACAATGCCCGAAATCCGATTATGACCACGCCAACTTTTTCGATATCGAAAATTACGAAAAATGAAAAAATGCCATAATTCTATACCAAATACGAAAAAAGGGATGAAACATGATAATTGGATTGGTTTATTGACGCAAAATATAACTTTGGGAAAAACTTTGTAAAATGGGTGTGACACCTACCATATTAAGTAGAAGAAAATGAAAAAGTTCTGCAGGGCGAAATCAAAAGCCTTTGGAATCATGGCAGGAATGCTATTCGTGGTATTACATATATTAATAAATTATCGGTACCCGACAGATGATGTTCTGGGTCACCCTGGTCCACATTTTGGTCGATATCTCGAAAACGTCTTCACGTATAAAAGTAAGGGCCATTCCCTTTTGAAACCCTCATCAGTACCTTTAATTTGATACCCATATCGTACAAACACATTCTAGGGTCACCCCTGGTCCACCTTTATGGCGATATCTCGAAAGGGCGTCCGCCTATAGAACTGAGCCCACTCCCTTTAAAAATACTCATTAACACCTTTCATTTGATTCCCATATCGTACAAACACATTCTAGAGTCACCACTGATCCACCTTTATGGCGATATCTCGAAAAGGTGTCGACCTATAGAACTAAGGCCCACTACCTTTTAAAATCCTCATTAACGCCTTTCATTTGATTCCTATATCATAAGAGCACATTCTAGAGTCACCCCTGGTCCACCTTTATGGCGTCCACCAAAAGAAATATGGCCCACTCCCTCTTTAATACCTTCCATTTGATACCCATGTCATACAAACACATTCCAGGGTTACCCTAGGTTCATTTTCCTACATGGTGATTTTCCCTTATTTTGTCTCCAAAGCTCCCAGCTGAGTATGTAATGTTCGGTTACACCCGAACTTTGCCTTCCTTCCTTTTTCTTTTTATAATTTCACTTGGAAAATGAAACACCATTGATATAAAGCTATTTTTTGTAAAAGTAATAGCTTAATTTATTCGTCCACGACCCTTTTAAAAAACTTTTATATAAAAATGGGCGTGGTCCTTCGCCGATTTCGTTCATTTTTTTCGAAGCATTCTTTGTAGTAAAGGCGACCCTTCTGTCGAATTTTGTTATGATAGGTTTAACGGTTTTTGATTTTTGATCAATAATATTTGTAAAATTGATGGGCGCGATACCATTTAAAAAACATCCTCTTCGTGGGGACAGGCCCGTGGGTAGTGCCTAGTTTTGAATGTGAAAGATGAACAGATGTTTAAATCCACAACAAATTACGGTCCCATTAATATTTAAGGCAAGATCATGATTATGTCAGTTCAGTTTTTAGTATTGTTGCTCAAAATTTTGTGCATTGCTCCTAACTCTGGTTTTGTAGCAGTGTTCGATGGAAAATTACCAGCTTGAACACAAATAAAATTAGTTAAGTGTACAGTTTGTACTTTTCATTAAAAATACATTCATTGTCCATATGTCAACTTAATAACACACTTTGCAAATACATATGGGCAAGTCCATGGTAACGGACACTTCTTTCGCACTCATGTCAATCTCCATAAAAGAGAACATGCGCAGCGGACTGGGTGGATATTACAATATTTAAAGCAACAATTGTGGCTACCTCAAAAATTTAAGTACATTTATATGACCATATATGACGAAGTTCGGACGCGGCAAGAAATAAAAGTAATTGTTTAATGCTTGTGAAAGTATGCAAAACTTTAAGAAGCGAAGGGAAGAACAGAAGGGGAAATAAAGACTCCGCGTTCGTATATTTTGGAAATCTGAAATATCTTTAAACAAAATCTGCATACCTTGAATTTCAAATACGCTCTCAAAGTCGGGGTTAAGGGTCTAAAACCACCTTTTCATAAGCGGAGACGTAAGCTCTGTGAAATTGGCACCTACATGTGCGAGTAATTAAGAAAACAATATCTCATTCGTTTGTCCACCGTGTGTCTATGTTTGTCCAGGAAAATTTTCGTTTGTCCACCTTTTGTTAAAAAGTTATAACAAAAATATTTTTTTTTCGAACAACCCCAAAATTTTTTTTTTGCTTTATTGGGCTAAGTCGTATGTCCGTCGTTTGTCCATCATTTGTCCATGCTTGTCCAAGAAAAATTTTCGTTTTTCCGCCTTTGGTTAAAAAGTTATTTCGAAAACAAAAAATCGTGTGTGAAGTTGGCATCTCCATTTGCGAGTAATTAAAAAAACAAATTGCCATTCGTTTGTTTATCGTTTGTCCACTTTTGTTCAGGAACGAATTCCGTTTGTCCACCTTTTATTGAAAAGTTATAAAAAAATATATTTTTTTCGAAAAAACCCAATTTTTTCGTTTTATTGTGCTAAATCGTATGTCCGTCAAAACGAAAAAAAAATGTTGAGGTTTTTTCGAAACAAAAAATATTCTTGTTATAACATTTTAAGAAAAGGTGGACAAAAGAAAATTTTTCCTGAACAATTATGGACAAACGATGGACAAACGAATGGCACTTGATTTTTTTAATTACTCGCAAATGGAGGCGCCAACTTTACACACGATTTTTTTTTAAATAACTTTTTAGCAAAAGGTGGACAAACGAAAATTGTTCCTGGACAAACATGGACAAATGGTGGACAAACGAATGATATATGGTTTTTTAATTACTAGCACATGTAGATGCGAACTTCACAGAGCTGGAGACGTATACTGGTATATAACTTTCCCTCTGTTTATTCTTCGACAAATGTTTAAGCCATTTAATAGAGTACGTTCTTGTGCTACTAACGAACAAAAGTCCAAAATAAATCAAAATTTAAAGTTGCCACATATAATTTGCGTTCAAAAACTCACGAATATAATAAATCCATTGAAATTTGAATAATATATTCCCATTTAACTATTTCTATATTTTTTTAGGCAGATAAGATTCACAAGTAAAATGCGAGAAATTGTTGAATACACCAATAAAATCTACAGTAAACTTAAAACTCATATCTTGTTGAAATAAGTACTGATTTTAGATTTTCCTCACATAATCCATTGTATATATAAATTCAAACAGATACAGCAATTTAAATTTTCATCATATTTTGTAAAATTTCTCTAACATCTCCAAGAATTGATTAACAGTTTATACGCTGCTGAAAGCCCAAAATTCCCTCTTTCTGACAACATATAAGTTTTGTTCGTTGGCTAAACAGAAATAAAGTTATAAGGCCAATATATGGATCAATTAATGGAAGAGAGGTAACGGACTTGACAAATTTTAGACACCAATAAATAATTTTACCCGAATTTTCCAGAAAAACTTTAGTAAACAGACCTATTTGGCATCTGAAACTATTTGATTTCCACATCATACAAATATTTGACGTTTAATCCCAAGTGATAGAAATAAAGTGTGATGGACCTTATTTGGGATTCGCCCACATATAAATAAACAAACAATTGCAAACAAATTTTGTTTTTAAAAAGTATAGCAAAATGCATCATTTCATTTCGCTACAATACCAATAAATACATTTGACTTGTTATTTGTATAAGCTAATTCAGATAACTAAAGAGCTTGTTCAGCTAATTAAAACAAACAAAAAACAAGTAAGGGTGTCTAAGGGTTCATTTCAGATAAATAACTTTTTCGAAACTTGTTACGGGGGATGTATTTTTTGTTTTTTTTTTTGTAATGCTTGTTCGGAATAGGGACGTGGCCTCGCCCTTTAAAAAAGTTAAATTTTTTTCTTTTGTCTTGTTATAATTTCACTTAAAAAATGAAACACCATTGGTATTAAGCTCTTTTTGGCAAAGAGATAGCTTATTTTATTCGTCCACGATCCTTTTAAAAATCTTTTATATTAAAATGGGCGTGGTCCTTCACCGATTTCGTAAATGTTTCTTTTATAGTAAATACAACACCTCTCTGTCTAGTTTGCTTATGATAGGTTTAATGCTTTTTGATTCATGATTAATAATATTTGTAAAATTGATTTTATCACAACTTGATTGTTGAAAATTGATTTTACCACACCCATTTTCAAAAAATATTCAAGAGTCCACAGCTCAAATTTTAACATTCAAGGTGAACTGTTTACTAAATAATCTGGTTTTATGTATTTTCCAAAATGTTTTATATGTAAAAAGTGGGCGTGGATACCAGCCTAGTTCCCTCACTTTTAATAGCGATGGGAGATGAGCGCCAAGGAACCCATATACCGAATTTCAATATTTACTCAAGTTATCGTGTGCACCGATAGATGGACGGACGGATGAACGGACATAACTAAATCAATTCCTTTTTTCAACCTCAGCATTTTGATATATAGAAGTCTATATTTATCTCGATTCATTTATGCCCGTTGTGTTACCAAAATTAATACACTCTGTGTGCAAAGCACGCTGAGTATAACAATTTAGAGGTACTTTGCTTATTTCATATTCTTGAAATTTTATATTTTATTTAAACAACTCAATTTAGTATAAATAGCGCCCACAAAATTAGTCTCGGTGTACTTTATAGTTAAATCGTGGTAAAAGCAGTTTTAAACAAAAATGTAACTACTAAATAATTTCGGGCAGCTGTTTGTCCTCCTTAGTTGCATTTTAAGCTATACGAATGCGCAATCTCGCATTATAGGCGGCCAAGATATAAATATAGAGAGCGCCCCACACACAGTAGCGATATTTCTTTCAAACATCTATGAATGTGTTGGTTCATTAGTCAGTGAGACATCGGTGGTCACAGTTGCCCACTGCGTAAAAGATAAACTTCAGATTAATATCGCCGTTGTAGCTGGAGTAACCAATATATACAAAGAAAAAGGGCAACGACGCCGTGTGGTGAAAGTAAATGTTGATAGTGAATATGATGAAGAAAAAAGATTTATGGATATAGCGGTGGTTAAAGTGGATACACCCTTTGACCTGAATGATCCTGGAGTAGAAATAATAGAACTTTGCAATCGAGAATTAAGATCGGGCTTATGGCTGCAAGTTAGTGGATGGGGCCCGTTGACGGAAAACAGTGAAGATTTTTCTCCTGTTCTCCAAACTAAGTTCCTGGAAATACAACAATGTAGGAATGAATATAAGAATATACCAGTACAAAGTGCTGTATTTGAAATGAACTTGTATGCTGGACGTAATGTAGGAGATATGTATTTTGGAGATTCTGGAGCAGGAGGCGTTCTGTGCGAACGACTTTGTGCGGTGGTAATTGGTATTTCTAAAAACAGATTTCTTCCGGCTTCATTTGTAGATGTAACATATCCAAGGATCCGAAACTTTATAACAGACCATATGTAACTGAATTGTGTTATTATAAATTGACTGTTGATTGGAATATCACCCTAACTCGGCTGTGAGCCTAATTTCGAAACATTTTAAGATAGAGCGTTCCGAAAAAGCAGTTGAGATATGGTGAAATTCCGCTCAGCAGTCGAAGTGATGCTATTTTTTGCTTATATCATGTAGAAATAAATTGTAATAATTTTGAAGAAATAAATATTTGTTATTGTATGCAATGAAAGTGTGACGCATGTACATGAATTAAGTTGTGAAACCAAATTTCCTTCACAACTTTAATATTCCCACGTGTATGAATAGATCATGAGATGAAAACAAAATTGCGGAATGACTACTTTAAGGTCCTGGCAAACTCCATGTAAAACAGCTGATCCATTGAAGCCATTGAATAACGCCCTAGTCACAACGATATCATAGCCTACCAATTATTTTTTGGATTTCCGCCATATTCGTAATTTATAAATTTTTGTGTTGCCAAATTTATCCACATTTTGGGGATTGTATTTTTGGTTTTGAAAATTTTCGTACTTTATATTTTATGAAATTATTACTTTTTTTAAGTTAAGGCACCAATAAGCAATGCCAATATACATTTATCTATGATTAAGTGAAAATATGGTTACGAATTGGGCGTTTTGAATATGATAAGTTTTCCTTTATAGATTGGATATTTTACCAAATTAGGATTTTACTTTGGCAGTATGTTTCGCTGGATGTCGCACTGACCGAGCTTTTTAGAGAACCCTCGGAAAGCGGTGCCACTATTTAAAAACAAAAATACTTGGCGTTTTTTACCTCCAAGGAAATTTAGGCCTAAATTTCGCTTCCAATTTGCGTTGTGCTTCTTTTTAGTTTCTTCTACAAATTGGAAGGACGACATTACTTGTATTGGAAGGTTGGTAAAAAAAAGAGTTAATTTATCAATATATAGTCCATTAAATGCATTTCACCTTTATATTTTTATTTCTCATAAACATTTTTACAATTTCTATGTCAAAATTCTAAAATTAAAGTTCAGCAAGTATATGTTTATTTACGAGTATGAGGAAACATTTTTCGCTGATTTTTATCCATTTATATAAAGGATGTCTATGGTATTTTCAGACAACAATACATGCTATATATGTAAGCATATGGTGAAGTTTGAACCTTCAATCTGATAAATTGAGGAAGATATGGGGGATGTATGCTATATTGGTCCGATCCGTCCGGTTGCGACAATTGTCTAAATGGACACCTAAATATACCCGCTCACCAAATTTTATCAAGATATCTCAAAAATTGATGGACTAGTTTGCGTACAAACAGACAGACGGATATGCCTAAATAAACTCAGCTCTTCATCCTGATCATTTCGGTATACTTAATTTCTTTTAAGGTCTTACAATTTTGAGTTTCGTGATAAAGTTAATATACCATTTCATTTTTATGAAAGGTACAAAAAACAATAAGTATAGTTGGAAGTTGGAATTAAAGTTCTGTTAGGGTTGCCACGGCGACCCAAGTGGTGCAGTTTCAGCGTGCTCAGCCTATCAGCCGACGCAAATTCGAGGAGAAGATCGATCTTAATCTCGGAGGGAGGTAAGTTTCGCCAAGTATTTTTAATTGAATTTTTTTATTGAATCTTTCCAACTGTTGTATCAAAAACAAACTGAGGCCTTTATTCTACAATAATAAATAAAATTTAATCCAACTCGGTTAAGAATATTTCGAGATACTAGAGGCCGTGCAAAAGAATACTTTAATAATAAATATAATTGTGGTTGCATGGTAACATGTACCACTCCTCCCAAAATTTTTCCTTGGTCTGCTACCTTTACGCTTCTAGTGCTGTGTTTTAGTTTATGCCCATTCCCTCAACCTTGCTCTCTGGTGTCGGATTGCGCTCATATCACCTTGAGCATGTAGGCACGAAAGACAAATTATGTCAAGAGAAAACTAATTGAGCGCACAAACTGAAACACTCATGTATTTGAGGAATCTATACGAACTATTCCAATATAGTAAGTCCTACAAAAATTTTGAATGATTGATATCACACTAGCTGAAGTGTGCAAATATTAGTTTTCAAAATAATTTAATAAAAACACTTGTCATTGAAGTAGGTATTTGCTATGTAGAATATTCATTCATATTATATTACCAAACATATGTAGCATATTTGTACAAACATACACACATATGTACATATGCTTGATATGAAGTATGTCTTTATTGAAAATAGTCAAAAGTGCTTTGAGTTCTAGGCAACTAGAGAAAACAACTAAAGTTTTGCAAAGCACCTAAGTCGCCGTAGGTGGAGTTTTCAGTTTTACCTGCAATACAAATAAATAAATAAATTTGAATGTTTACACATGCATAGGTGTGTATGTATGTATGTACATAAATTTCTAACTCCATAGGTATATCTCTATAGTCAACATAGCAAAATAACTTAAAACAAGCAATCAAATCCTGTCAGCAATCATTGCAGTTATCAACAACTATTTACGAGAAGGCCAACAAGTCAAATCAATGTGGGCATGCTATTGAAGTTTTACTTAATTTATAAAAATAAAACTAAATATTTATGTATACGGTTGAAAATTTTGGTTTAAATCTTAAAATTTTGGGCTACCTATATGACCAAACTTTTTTTTTAGTTTTAAAGCCAGATATTACAAAGTTAAAAAAGAAACAAGCGCATATGATTGGTTTTGACTAGAAATATTTTGGTATAAATTTGAACCCAGAAAATTCCCGTTTTTCAAACCAAGAAACATTAATATTAAAACATTTCGGTTTAGATTTAAAACTTAATTGAAACAAAGAAAAACTTGAGCTAAACCATATCTGTTTGCTTTTTAAACTTTCGCGGCTATATTTAAAAATTTCAAAAACTGTATTAAAACATTGTAGTTAAAATGTTAGACTAAAAATTGTCCAAATTCTAAAACACAGACTTAAGGACTTAACGAAACTTTTTAGTTTTAATTTTAAACCACTCACGGGTCTCAAATTTAACACCAGAAATATTAAAAATGATTCCCCTGCCAGTTTAGAATGTAAGAATTGTAGGTTTTACTTTCAAACCACTGATGGGATTCACTATTTTTCAAATTTCTGGACTAAAATTTAAACGCAAATATACCAAAAGTTAGGTTTATCTTCTAATTGTTTATAAAATAGACCAAACAAATTTAAAAACACGATGCGAGTAAAACTTTTTGGTTTTAATTTTAAACTTTTCATGGAAAATTATATTTTTCAAGTGTCTGGATTAAAATTGAATTCATAATATCTTAAAAATTGCTTAAAACTATTTAGTGGTTTTAAAAGTGGTAAAAAAACTTAAATTTTAAAACACAACCACTCATGGGATTCACTATTTTTCAAACTTCTGGACTAAAATTTAAACCCAAATATATTAAAAATTGGTTTGATCCTCTAAAAAGTTATAATAAAACAAGTAAGGAAGGTTAAGTTCGGGTGTAACCGAACATTACATACTCAGTTGAGTTGGTGACAACATAAGGGAAAATAACCATGTAGGAAAATGAACCGAGGGAAACCCTGGAATGTGTTTGTATGACATGTGTATCAAATGGAAGGTATTTATGTATATTTTATGAGGGAGTGGGCCATAGTTCTACAGGTGGACGCCATTTAGGGATATCGCCATAAAGGTGGATCAGGGTTGACTCTAGAATTTGTTTGTACGATATGGGTATAAAATGAAAGGTGTTAATGAGTATTTTAAAAGGGAGTAACCCTTAGTTCCATAGGTGGACGCCGTTTCAAGATATCGCCACAAAGGTGGACCAGGGGTGACCTTAGAATTTGTTTGTACAATATGGGTATCAAAAAAAAAAGGTGCTAATGAGTATTTTAAAAGGGAGTGATCCTTAGTTCCATAGGTGGACGCCGTTTCGAGATATCGCCATAAAGGTGGACCAGGAGTGACCCTAGATTTTGTTTGTACGATATGGGTATCAAATTAAAGGAATTAATGAGGGTTTTAAAAGGGAGTGGTGGTAGTTGTATAGGTGGTCGCTTTTTCGAGATATCGCCATAAAGGTGGACCAGGGGTGACTCTAGAATGCGTTTGTACAATATTGGTATCAAACGAAAGGTGTTAATGAGTATTTTAAAAGGGAGTGGGCCTTAGTTCTATAGGTGGACGCCGTTTCGAAATATCGCGTTAAAAGGAGGACCAGGGCTGACTCTAGACTTTGTTTGTACGATATGGGTATCAAATGAAAGGTGTTCATGAGTATTTTAAAAGGGAGTAATCCTTATTTCCATAGGTGGACGCCGTTTCGAGATATTTCCATAAAGGTTGACCAGGGGTGACCCTAGAATTTGTTTGTACAATATGGGTATAAAAAAAAGGTGCTAATGAGTATTTTAAAAGGGAGTGATCCTTAGTTCCATAGGTGGACGCCGTTTCGAGATATCGCCATAAAGGTGGACCAGGAGTGACCCTAGAATTTGTTTATACGATATGGGTATCAAATTAAAGGTATTAATGAGGGTTTTAAAAGGGAGTGGTGGTAGTTGTATAGGTGGTCGCCTTTTCGAGATATCGCCATAAAGGTGGACCAGAGGTGACTCTAGAATACGTTTGTACAATATGGGTATCAAACGAAAGGTGTTAATGAGTATTTTAAAAGGGAGTGGGCCTTAGTTCTATAGGTGGACGCCTTTTCGAGGTATCGCAATAAAGGTGGACCAGGGGTGACTCTAGACTTTGTTTGTACGATATGGGTATCAAATGAAAGGTGCTAATGAGTACTTTTAAAAGAGAGTGGGCCTTCGTTCTATATGTGGACGCCTTTTCGAGATATCGCCATAAAGCTGGACCAGGGGTGACTCTAGAATGTGTTTGTACGATATTGGTATCAAATTAAAGGTATTAATGAGAGTTTTAAAAGGGAGTAGTGGTAGTTGTATATGTGAAGGCGTTTACCAGATATCGACCAAAATGTGGACCAGGGTGACCCAGAACATCATCTGTTGGATACCGCTAATTTATTTATATTTGTAATACCTGCAAAGATTTCAAGGGTTTTTTATTTCACCCTGCAGAACTTTTTCATTTTCTTCTACTTAATATGGTAGGTGTCACAACCATTTTACAAAGTTTTTCCCAAAGTTATATTTTGTGTCAATAAACCAATCCAGTTACCATGTTTCATCCCTTTTTTCGTATTTGGTATAGAATTATGGCATTTTTTTAATTTTTCGTAATTTTCGATATCGAAAAAGTGGGCGTGGTCATAGTCGGATTTCGTTCATTTTTTATACCAAGATAAAGAGCGTTCAGATAAGTACGTGACTAAGTTCAGTAAAGATATGTCAATTTTTGCTGTATTTATCGTGTTTACGGCCATGCGGAAGGACAGACGGACGACTGTGTATAAAAACTGGGCGTGGCTTCAACCGATTTCGCCCATTTTCACAGAAAACAGTTAGCGTCATAAAATCTATGCCCCTACCAAATTTCAAAAGGATTGGTAAATGTTTGTTCGACTTATGGCATTAGAAGTATCCTAGACAAATTAAATGAAAAAGGGCGGAGCCACGCCCGTTTTGAAATTTTCTTTTATTTTTGTATTTTGTTGCACCATATCATTACTGGAGTTGAATGTTGACATAATTTACTTATATACTGTAAAGATATTAAATTTTTTGTTAAAATTTTACTTAAAAAAAATTTTTTTTTGAAAGTGGGCGTGGTCCTTCTCCGATTTTTCTAATTTTTATTAAGCGTACATATAGTAATAGGGGTAACGTTCCTGCGAAATTTCATGATGATATCTTCAACGACTGCCAATTTACAGCTTGCAAAACTTTTAAATTACCTGCTTGTAAAAGTGGGCGGTGCCACGCCCATTGTCCAAAATTTTACTAATTTTCTATTCTGCGTCATAAGTTCAACTCACCTACCAAATTTCATCGCTTTATCTGTCTTCGGTAATGAATTATTGCACTTTTTCAGTTTTTCGAAATTTTCGATATCGAAAAAGTGGGCGTGGTTATAGTCCGATATCGTTCATTTTAAATAGCGATCTGAGATGAGTGCTCAGGAACCTACATACGAAATTTCATTAAGATACCTCAAAATTTACTCAAGTTATCGTGTTAACGGACGAACGGACGGACGGACATGGCTCAATCAAATTTTTTTTCGATCGTGATGATTTTGATATATGGAAGTCATTATCTATCTCGATTCCTTTATACCTGTACAACCAACCATTATGCAATCAAACTTAATATACCCTGTGAGCTCTGCTCAACTGAGTATAAAAAAACCAAATAAGTTTAAGACTGGGATCCCGGTAAAAAATTTTGGTTTTTATTTAAAATTTTCATCGAAAATTATATTTTTCGAGTGTCTTAAAAATTGCTTCAAACTATTCAGTGGTTTTAATAGTAGTATAAAAAAACTTAAATTTTAAAAATCAGACTTAAGGACTTTAGGTAATAACGGGAATATATATAGAACTTTTAATTCTAAACCACTTATTGGTCTGACTTTTAGCCCCAAAAATATTAAAAATGAGTACCTTTGCAGCTAAGAATGTAAGACTTATAGGTTTTAATTTCAAACCACTAATTGGTTAAACTACTTTTCAAACTTCTGGACTAAAATTTAAATCCAAATATATTAAAAATTGGGTTGATCCTCTAACAGTTTAAAATAAAGACCAAAGAAGTTTGAAAATGGGATACGGGAAAAACTTTTTGGTTTTAATTTTAAACTTTTCATGGAAAATTATATTTTTCAAGTGTCTAGAAAATTTAATCCATAATATCTTAACAATTGCCGAAAACTATTTAGTGGTTTTAAAAGTAGTATAAGTAGTTTTAAGCTAACAGCAGTAAATTTTGCTAAGTTTAAAAAAATTAACTAAATTTTTTGGCCGTGTATTTGTGATTGAATATTGAGTGCAAAGGCGGACAGGTATGTATGTATGTACGTATAAATGTAATCTTGAATATTCATTTGCAAATAAATATACCTGCGGCACAAAAACAAAAAGTTCCAAACAACAAACAAATATTTAAGTTGAATAGCAGTTTTGTTGTACTAAATATAATGAAAATAGTTTCACGTATACGCCCTGCATGTTCCGAAACTACGATTAAGCGGAATTTCATGGATATGAGTTAGGGAAAAATATATGTATGATCTGCTTAATTGGATATATGTATATTAGTATTTAGTATTTATTTATTAAGCCAATTAGAATACAAAATCTTACAGGCTAAGTAGAAATATGTGGTAACAGTAGGCACTTACTAGTATAAATAAATGGCTTACTTATAAAAAGGGGTTTATTGTACTTAAAAAGCGCTATTTTGAGCAAGAAAAATCTATTTCCAAATAATTTAAAATTCCACTAAACTCAATCAAGGTTCTAGTAATTGGAGCATTGATTCCATAAAGAGCTTTGAAAAGACGAACATTGAAGAATTCAGAGTTCCTAAGCGCTCTGGCAGGAATGTTTATGAAAATCCTCTCAAGGAGTATTGGGCAGTCGGTCGCACCGCGAAAAACGTCAAAAATAAACGACAGCAAAATTAGTGTCCTGTTCTGCAGTGACTTTAAATTAATCAATAGGCATCTAGCTTCATAAGTCGAAATGGGTTCAGAGAAGCGTAAGCTGCGCAAAGCAAAATATACGAATGCTTTCTGGATCCGCTCAATTCTTGCAATGTGGCACTGATAATACGGCGACCAAATGAAACAGGCATACTCAAGATTAGAGCGCACAAACGCTGTATACAAAAGCTTTAGCGTGTAAGGGTCAGTGAACTTCGAGCTATGACGCCTAAGAAATGCAAGCATGGCATACGATTTCGAGATGCAACGGTTAATATGGTTTGCGAAAGTAAATTTGGAGTCAAAAGTTACTCCCAGATCTTTTGTTTCACTAACCCTTGTAAGGGGCGAGTTAGATAAATGGTATGAGGTATCAATGACATTAACGCGTTTTGAAAAAGTTATATGAAAACATTTTTTTAAGTTAAGAGTTAACCGATTGCTATTACACCATGTACTTTAATTATCCAAATCTAATTGCATCAATTCAGAGTCATGCTGACTGTGAATAAGTGCATAGATTTTTAAATCATCCGCATATAGTAGAAACCTAACTGCAGAGACGCAAGAGCGAATGTCACTAATGAACAATATGAAGAAAAGTGCTCCTAGGATGCTTCCTTGTGGGACACCAGAACAGGCAACGAAAGGCGAAGACATTGTCCACAACAACCCTACAACTGCGGTTTTCAAGCAAAACGTTTTCGAGTTCAAATTTATCTTTGCAAAGCAACAAAATTTAGTTTTTGATGCAAAACTCAACCTCGTCGTAAAGTTAAAAATTTTATAACAAGTACATATGCTTGGCTGTTTGTAGGGAAGGGTAGTTGCCACTTGATTTGCATTGATTGCGATGAGGTCGCTGCCCCAAAGCAAACATAAATCACAAATAGCCTGGTAAAAACAGCAAAGAAAGAAAAGCAATTGGTATCAAAAATCGTATTGATTAGTCCTTGGTTTATTTCCGAAAATTATAAAATACAACGAAACACTGCATTCCTTTGCTGTGGTTGGTTTCTTTCTGCTTGTAAGAAAGCAATAGTTGTGCCTGTCCCTGAGAAACCGCTTGCTGCGGGTCCTTCGGACTTCAGACCGATTAGTATCGTACCATCGTGCTCAAAAGTGTGCGAATCTTTAATGCTGAACAAATACCTAATTTTGTTAGAGAAAACAACTTGCTCTCTCCTCTACAGTCTGGCTTTAAGCCTAAACACAGTTGTGCCACTGCTATGGTAAAAATCATGGATGACATAAGATGTTAACGTCCACGCATATGCTGATGATATTCAGTTGTACCTTTCTAATCGTGTTGGCCTCATTGAAGACTTATGCTTCAAAGTAAACTGTGATCTGTCTGCTGTATTCTGTTGGGCTAAAAACAATGCTTTATGTCTTAACGCTGCAAAACCGTACGTTATGCCGATATCTAAAAATGAAATCGACCCTGAAAGTATTCCATCTTTAAAGATCGGCTCGCAGGCCTTTAGTACCACTGACAAAGTTAAAAATTTAGGCTTTGTATTGAATAACAAATTAACTTCTTTCGACTATGTTAATAAACTAGTCCGCAATGTTTATGTAATACTGCGGACCTTACGCATATCGGCACCGTTCACACCACAGGAAACTCATCGCAAGCTTGCAGTGCAGCTAATTGTACCCCACTTCACATACTTTGAACTTGTGTATACTAAACTTGACTCGGAGTCCGCCAACAAGATCAATGTAACCTTCAGTGATGTTACCAAGTACGTGTATGGGGTAGGTCGATACGATCACATATCACCCTGGAGGGATAAAATTCTGGGATGCAACATCCTTAATTACTTGGCTGCGAGAAACTGCATGTTCATGTTTAAACTATTAGAATGTAAGGTCCCCAAGTATCTTTATGACAAACTGTATTTTACCAGGTCTCAAAAAAACCGTAGATTGGTGGTTCCAATGTTCAAATATTTAGCGTCTAGCAGAGTGTTTTTTATTAGCGCTGTTAGACTTTGGAACTCAATTCCCGAATCAATTAAAGTAGGGCTGAATAACAACAAAAAAACTGCTCACTAGTTTGACTGGAGTTTTAATTTGACTAGAGTTTAAGCAAATTTAGTTTAAGCTTAGCTTAACCAACGTACTGAAAAACCGGGCCTTAATCGTAATATATATATTTCCTCTGTACGTGTGTTAACGTCTGCACTTTTTTTGATAACATTTTTTTTTTTAGATTTGAGGATGCTTTAGATTCTTATTTTTGGTGCGATTCGCTTGAAATTCGTTACAGGGGCATCTCTTTGACAAAGATAGTATTTAAGAAACTTTTCATTCCAAGAAGTGCATCAGGGGCCGACCTACTCTTAACAAAATAGTGTATGGTGCTATTTGCTTGAACTTTGAGAAAATTTTCCTTCGGGGAAGTGGAACAACCTATACCAAAAAATCTAAAAACTGTATTGTGCTTAATCGTATTTATTTGATAATTTGCTCGAGATTTGGTTAAGGGGTACCTCTTTGCTAGTTCAATATTTGAACAACTTTTCCTTCCGGGAAGCGGACCAGTGGCCATTCTACTAATTCATCGCAATCGACTGAGCTACAGGTTATACACTATGAATAACAGAGATGCGTGGCTCCGCTATTTAGAACAGCTCGTTTTGTAGCGAGTTATTTATCACTGCTGCGAGTCTGCAATAATTGTTGCTAGATGGGTCTCCTAAACATTTTCCAAGTTATGACAAACGTTTTTTTTTTAACCGCGAATGCAGTTGTGTAAACATGTAAAAAAAAAATGAGTAGAAAAACAGATGTTAATTAATCGATATCGGCAATGTTAACAAGAAAGGAAGTGTAAGTTCGGGTGAAACCGAACATTACATACCCAGCTGTACATTTGAAATGCTGTTGTTGTTTGTTTTGTGTGCTTAATAGTGCTAATAGCCTATTCTGAACTAATTTTCGTTTAAAAGAAGCAAAAAGGTTACAGAGGCTAACACCAATGACCTTGAGCGTGTAATAATACAGTATACCTTCAGATGTGGGGATTTCCCTACTGTTTCTTTTAAAATAAAGATATAACAGAACAATAAACATAAACACACAAGTGCCATTGTACAAAAAAAGCGTTATTACAAAAAAAGGGCAGTGTTTTTAACGAAGTTTTCCAACTTTTACTAGAAATAACTTATTACCTGCATCTACGCACTTTTACAAAATCTTTTATATAAAAAAAGGCGATTTAGCCGATTTAGTCCATTTTTACTGAAAATATTTCCCGTTAAACACCAAATTTTTCGTCGAGTTATGGCTCCAGAAACGTTGTGAAATGCATTGTACGAAAGGGGAAATGCCACGCCCATTTTTCAAGATTTGATGTTTTCCCCATTTCTTGTTATAATGGCACAAAATACGATTGGTACAAAACAATTTTTCGCTAAGATTTAACATATTATTTTTGCCTACGACCTTTTTTAAAGTCATTTATATAACAGTGGGCGTGGTCGTTAACCAATCTTATCTATTTTTACTAGAAATATTTCTCGCTATAAGAAAAATTCGTGTACCCAATTTTGTTACGATATATAATTTTTTCTTAGAGTTATGGCTCCCGAAACATTGAAAATTGCTTATACAAAGAAGGGGCGGTGCCACACCCATTTTCAAAAATTTTAGTGTTTTCCAATTTAATGTTATAATTCAATTTAAAAAGTTCTTTTTCGCTAAGATATAGCTTATTATTTTCGCCTACGACCCTCCTAAAAATCTTTTATATAAAAGTGGGCGTGGTCTTTAACCGATGTCGTCCATTTTTTCTAGAAATATTTCCTGCTATAGGGAAAATTTTTGTTCCCAATTTTATTGCGATCCGTTAATTTTTCTTCGAGTTATGGCTCCCGAAACATAAAAAATTGCTTAGTCATAAAAGAGGCGCTGCCACGCCCATTTTTATACCTTTCATGAACATGAAATGGTATATTAACTTTGGTCCGATGATTGTAACGTTGAGAAATGTAGAAGATAGACTCACCATTAAATATACCGAATTGATCAGTGCGACGAACTGAGTTGATATAGCCATGTCCGTCTGCCCGTCCGTCCGTATGTTTGTTTGAACGCAAACTAGTCCCGCAAATTTTGAGATATCTCAATGAAATTTGGCACAAGGATGTATTTGTGTATAATATCAGGCATTTGTCAGATCCGGTAGGATCCGACCACTATAACATATATCTCCCATACAACCGATCGTTCAGATAAGACGATTTTGGTCATTCCTGCCGCAATTTAGAAAGTATAAACGTGAAACTCGGTGATATATATTTTAATATATCATAGAAGATATCCTGAAAAAATCACTTTGATCTGAGCTATATATAGTTATATCCCATACAACCGATCGTTCAGATAGAACGATTTTTGGCCATTTCTCTCTTAATTTAGAAAGTATAAACGTGAAACTCGGTGATATATATTTTAATATATCATAGAAGATATTCTGAAAAAATCACTTTGATCGGAGCTATATATAGTTATATCCCATACAACCGATCGTTCAGATAGAAAGATTTTTGGCCATTTCTCCCTTAGTTTGCAATATAAAAACGTGAAACTTAGTGATATATATTCTAATATATCATAGAAGATTTCCTGTAAAAATAATTTCGATCGGAGCTATATATAATATATATCCAATACAACCGATCGTTCAGATAAGGGGGTTTTTGCCATTTTTTATGTTATATTTATCGTAAAAATCGTTTAGGTATGTACATCTGTTCACTATATATTTCTCATCTTATACGTCCGACTATTTGGAGATTACGAACGGGATAAGATTATTGTTCAGCCCCATTCCCATCCTTACTTGTTTTTAATTTGAAGTTTTTCCTATTTATTGTTATAAATCCACTTGGAAAAAGAAATAACATTAAAGCTCTTTTTTGCAAAGATATAGCTTATTTTATTCGTCCACGACCCTTTTAAAAATCTTTTAAATAAAAGTGGGCGTGATCCTTAACCGGTTTCGTTAATTTTTCTTGAAAGTATTCCTTATAGTAAAGGCAACACCTCTGCCGAATTTTGTTACGATAGGTTTACCGATTTTTGATTTATGACTAATAATATTTGTAAAATTGATTTTATCACAAGTGGGCGGTGCCACGCCTATTTTAAAAAAATGTTTTTAAATTTTTATCAAGAGCCTCAATATCAGTCCACACGTCAACATTCTAGGTGTATTATTTACTAAATAATCAGGTTTTTTGTGTTTTCCAAAATGTTATATATATAAAATGTGGGCGTGGTTATCATCCGATTTCGCTCATTTTCAATACCAATCTATTCTGGGTCCAGATAAGCTCGTGTACCAAATTTGGTAAATATCTCAATATTTCCCCAAGTTATCGTGTTAAAGGACGGACGGACCGACGGACATGGTTCAATCAAATTTTTTTCAACACTGATGATTTTGATATATGGAAGTCTATATCTATCTCGATTCCTTTATACCTGTACAACCGACCGTTATCCAATCAAAGTTATAATACCCTGGGTACAAGTACAGCTGGGTATAAATATGTTGTTAGATATGTTCCATTCAAACGCCCTCAAATTGTGCGGTATTGTTTAGTTAGCATAGAAATGTATACAAAAAATAAACAAAATTGTTATCTACGCAACGCAAAACAACAACCAGTTAACGACAAAAATTTACGCTGTATACAATTTTTTATTCTAATTCAAATCGTGAGTGCAAAGTGATAAGTAGAAAGTATTAAAACTAATGAAAGTGAAAGTAAAATTACAAAAAAAAAAAAAAATTTTTTTTAATAAGTGTGGTAATATAAATTGAAAGAAAAACAACAATTTTAGCGCGTTGAATCAAATAAAGTGGAAACAGTGGTAAAAGTCGTATTCGCAAGTTTTGTGTAATGAAATGCAATAAAATAATTTTAAACAAAATTTTTATTTAAATTGTTTTATTGAAAACAATACATATATTAAGTAAAAATAATAATAAAAGCTAGAAAATAATTAGGTAGGTCCTAGGTATTAGTCATCCCGCTCCTCATCAATATAGGGCGTTGATCAGACAATTAAATAAAAGCGTTGGACGCGTCTAATTTCTATTGATAGTCATAAGTAAGACCAACTGAACTTTAATCAGGTTATGCTACGCCTCACATTTTTAGAAATTTCCTCAATACATAATCATTTCAAAGACTTTACTCGACTCGGCAACACGTATTCTTGTCACTCCTCGAAATCCAAAGTATTTTGATGTCACTTCTACCGGGCTGTATATAATATTTGTTCCAACTATGAGCCTAATCGGACCACAAATACGATTTTTTGAAATATTTCGATCCACACGCCACCTAGCGGCGATTTCTTCTTCTTATTATTGCATTGTGATCGGGTTCTGAACTATATTCCAAGTTTCAAGCTTATCTGGAAGTTATTTAAATTTTAATTACAAAATTCTGTTCAGCCAGCCGCTCAAGTCAAGCTAAATAAAATCGTTTAAAAACCAAATTGTCGAGAATATATATTTAAACTAGGCTCCTCTGCAGACTTTGTCCTGTACGTGAGTCAGTTTGACTACATTGAAAAAGAGAACCTCACTTACCCTCTTCACTCTGTATCACATTCTCTTCTACTTTACTACAATTTTCTCCGTCCTCTATTCCATTTATCGCGATACTACATACAACCCATTCCCACTCCGAATGCACCTATAGCTTTTAAAATTAGTTTATCCGATCTTGAGTTATGAAGTTAATCGATTTTATACACGTCTTTATATATATAACATTAGCCTACATGGAAGGCTGCCCAAATAAGAAATTTAAAGCTAATCGCAATATAAATAATATGCATTAAAAAAGGTCGGATCCTAGTCCACTTTTTGGAAAGATATGTTTTTCAAATAAAAAGCTAGTCACTGAAGTATCTTTGTACAAAACTTAAAGCAAATCGCAACATAAACATGTTTTTTACAAAAATTTAGCCCCTGGTCTTCGTGTCGAGAGAAATATCCCTAATATTATGCCTGTCGTAGAGGAACAAAATTTAAAGAAAAAATCGCACCAATTTTAGAATTTTTTCGAATACGCCGACCACTCGTCCGCTCCCCGAAAAGAAAAGTTTCTCGGATATTAAACTAGCAAAGAGGTAGACCTTTACCGAATCTCGAGCAAATTATCTCATAAATACGATTAAGTACAATACAGTTTTTAGTTTTTTTGTTATAGGTCGTTTCCTGGTCCACTTCCCGGATGGAAAAGTTTCTCAAATAAATGAGCGAGTAACAAAAGTATTCCTATATAAAATTTCAAGAGAATCGCACCATAAAATATTTTATTTAGAATAGGTTGGCCCCTGGTCCACTTCCTGCAATAAAAAGTTGTTTAAATTTTAGCTTTTTCAAAGAAGCAGCCCTGTTGCCCGAGTTTCAAACGAGTTGCACAACAAATACGATTTTTTGGAACAGGCCGGCCGCTGTTCTGCTTCCCAGAAGGAAAAATTTTGTCAAATAAGGAGCCAGTAACGAAAGTAACTCTATACGAAATGTCAAGCAAATTCCACCATACGTAATTTTTTTATGCCAGGTGCGCCCCTGGTCCACTTCCTGCAATGAAATGTTTCCAAATATGAAAAAGTTGCGAGGTGGAAGAGAAGTACAACCTATGACGATAGGTATATAATATTGCCATCATTATACGGTCATAAACTTTAGTTTGTTTTTTAAACCTAGTAAACCTTACTGCTGATCTTAAGCTTTTTTTTACTACTTTTAAACCACTAAACAGTTTTAAGCAGTTTTAAAGATATCTTTGTTTTAATTTTAGTCCAGTAACTCTTTGAAAAGTTTAAAATTAAAAAAAAAATGTATGTGTTTTTAAACTTTTTGGTCTATATTATAAACTATTAGAGGATAAATTGTTGATACATTTGTGATAAAATTTAGGTCCAGAAGTTCGAAAAATGTAATAATTCAAAACCAGTAATATGAGCTCGTTTCGTTTTAAACTTTGCAAGTTCAGCATCTAAAACAAAACAAAAAAAAAAAAACACTTTGGTCATATACATAGACCCAAATGTTTAAGATTTAAACCAATTTTCAACCGTGTATAGAAATGTGATATGGAAAAATTTCGACTGGCTCAAAATGTTTGGTCATAAAAATATAAATTATATTGTATGAATCGTTCCAAGAGTAAGCCTTACATAAGACAGTGCAGTCTGTTGCTTACCATCCATGCCCGAACTTTCTCTGGTCGGTTGCGTGGAAGCTCTCCTAGCACGAGGAGTTCGTTTGGATTACGTGAATGGCCGTTGTAATACCACATAAAATTATGGTGAACTATAATTTCTTAGAGAATTCACTTCTTCCATCGGTTTACCACCGAATGCTGATCACGTCGGCTCATCTATGCCTTGCTTCTATGGCGATCTTGCCTAGCCCACACAAGCGGATATAGGCCTAACTCCCTCTCCTTGCATCTTCGTCTACGAACCGTTCTGTTACTACTCAGCCCAGGGTAGGTGATAAGGAATATTTCACTCCGTCTTGTTTTAGGCAGATCAACAAACTAGCGGCAACCACCTTAGACCGCTGTATATTGATCTGACGAATATTCATCACCATCACTAACCCCATAAACCCATCCGTGGTGGTTATAGTATTTCAGCATTAAAATTATAGCATCAGCTTGTTTCTTTAAAGTTACTCCTTCCTCAATGCTCTGATTTTTCGGTGAGAAAATGTGAAGATTTTACGTTGACGTTATATCCTCTAGCTCATGGTATCCAGTTCCATTATGGTTAAAGCAGGATAATAAACGTTAAGCCATATTCGCTGCTATACGGATAGGGCATCATGGTTTATGCGTGCCTACAGAAAGCCACCCTATTACCGAAAAGTGGATATGTAAGAGCTTGGCCTCTCATCTTCCAAAGCCTCAACGTCTCAGTGCATAGCGATAATTTGACTCCCCGAAGGTTTTGGATAGTTTTAGTAATGTTGAGGGTCTTTTGCTTAATATTTATATGGTTTAATATGACCACATTTAACTTTCTAGGTCAACCAAACCAATACTTCCGTGAGGAGCTTGGGTCCCCATAGTCTCTCGTTTGGTTGGAGAAGCTTTAGATTGTGCTTGGAATCCTTTGACACTGTTGCGCTACACAACCTTTCGAATTACATAGCATATTCTCACGGTGCTCTTTGTAATGTCCCATATTGTGTCCTGGATATTCGATGACTATTAATTAAAAATTTACTTTAACTTATAATTCTGCTTACCTTAGCGGTACTAATAATTTAAATTCACAGCTATTTAAATTTTTCTATAATATTTGCTTCCTTAATTTTTACGCGCCTAAAAAGCAGTCTTCCAAAAAAGTGATGCCAATATTTTTGCTTTAAACTTTTCATGAGCTGGACATTGTGTGAGTTGCCAATGCAATGTATAAACATCGAACTGCGATGCGTGAAATGCCAATTGATTTCGTATCACTGCGCATAAGTGAGGTCGCGCCTTTGGCCTTCGTTGTGCAGCCGAGCCACCAAAGCAATCATTCAATCCAGCCTCAGACGGCGTTTTGAAGGCGCTAGACTTCAAAGCGTTTGTTTTTCGCTTTTCAACTAACGGACTGTTT
This sequence comes from Eurosta solidaginis, assembly GCF_040869045.1. NCBI lineage: Eukaryota > Metazoa > Arthropoda > Insecta > Diptera > Tephritidae > Eurosta > Eurosta solidaginis. Next base: position 18,325,314 of record NC_090320.1, read on the forward strand.
AGAAAGTGAACATATAGAGGGACTAATATGCCTTTCTACTTAAGGACTTATATGCATTGTTGCTTCTACAAATATTGCAATGTGTGTATGTGTGTGTGTGTGTGTGCAGACTTTCAAACTGCAATAAATCATAGCAAAGGCTAGAACTTTCTTGCATTAAAACTAATGGCACAAGTAAAATGAGAAAAACAAGAAGGAAAACAAGTTGGGAAAACAAAAGTTAACAGCGTTTTTACAGTGCGTCCGTCTTGTGTGTTTTCCCTTCATCTTTTCCAGCATCTTTTGTGTGCGCACTTGTTGTTGTATAGATAACTTGTCGGCATTGGTTTGGTATCTAACTTCTTTGACCGCTACATATATTTTGTTGCAATTTCAATTGCAATTGATGTTGATTCAAACAAAACCAACAACAACGTCACACGTATATTTTCTTAATTTTTTTTTTTTTTTTTTCAACTCAAGTTTGCTGTTTTTGTTTTGTGTGGTGTTAGTGGTGGTGGTGAAGTGGTTGCTTTTGTTTTCTTGTTATTGTATGTGTGGCTGTTTGTTGCTTTTGTTTTCATTCGCAACTTTTGCCATTTGTTGTCATTACTAATTTCTTTTGTCAGCTGTAGTACGGCGCCAAAGGCTACTTTTATTGAATGCGCTTCCACCCATGAAATTGGGTTGAATAACTTGAGGATATTCATACATTGTATTTATTTGTATGAAAAGAAGTAAGAAAGCCAAAGTTATGTGAGGAATCGTTCAATATATAGCCCGTAGTGAGCATTTGTGACTGGTGGCTATGTTTTAGAGTGCCAAACTGACACAAGTTTTGGAAACAAATTTTTGAAAATAATAAAACTGGCAATACTCTACACCGAACCCTTTTCAAAGATGTGAGTGCTGTTAACCGGTGCACGAGGACCTTAAATAGAATGAGTATTGGAATGTAAGAAGGGTTAATGATAGTAGGGATTATTGGATGAAGAAGCCGCCGGACTTGAGCGATAGGCTGCAGATATATACTGACGGCTCCAAACTGGATAATGGACCTCAACTAGAATGGAATCTATCATTTAGCTACCCGATCATTGCAGCGTCTTTCAAGCGGAGGTGGCTGCTATAAATAAGGCCGCTGATCACCTGGGCTGCTCACGGCTATAACCAAATTTGTATTTACTCTGACAGCCAGACTGCACTAAAAGCAATTGGATCGGTCACATGTAAGTCCAGGACAGTAGAGAAGTGCCGCAAATCTCTTAACGAGATCGCTCAGTCTGGTGTGGGTGCCTGGACACTCGTATATACCGGGCAGTGAGATGGCTGACGAGCTTGCAAGAGTGGGCACATCCGTTCCACTTTCGTCGTCCTGGAAGGATTGATCATGCCGCTTGCTACCCGCTAGCTCATTTTGCAAGAGAGTTTCCTTAGGGAAACGGGTGTGAGATGGAGCAATCTTGAATCCTGCTACCACTTTAAGCTCGTGTGGCCTGAATGGGACGCGAGACGTACACAAAATTCTCCTTCTTCTTGGAAGGGCGGGGGGGGGGGGGGGCATATCTCTTGTGGTTGGACTTATAACCGGCCACATAGCAATCGGGAGGCATGGACAACGGCTGGGTGCGCCCGCCCTATAATGATTACTGCAGGAGCCGCAAAGACGAAGAGGAGATAGAAACAATCAAACATTTTCTGTGCGATTGTCCCGCGCTTTGGCACAAGAGGAAGAATTCTCTAGGATCTCCCTTCTTTGGCGATCTTTGTGATCTTGCTAAGTTGGAACCTAAGAAACTACTGACGTTTGCTGTATCGACCTGTTGTTTTGGGTAGGAGAGAGCCCAACGTGTTATCACAATGGGACCTTTTTGGGCCTAAGTGCACTGGTGCTCGCACCGGTGGCCATTCTAACCTAACCTAGAATAATAGCAAACCGTGTTAAAATGTCAAGATATATGTCAAAAAGAAAGGAATGCCTTAAACCCGCTCCACCAACGAGGAGAATAAGTAACTAATGGTTCTCTATTTAAATGCCAGGGACAAAAGTGGCCTCCGTTACGGGTGGACAGAAAGAAACAGTAACATTTTATAATTGTTGATACCTCATTTCGCCAATTAGGTGGAGGTGGGCCTTAGAGCTTTAGAACACTTAAGCACGGTACTAACTTACTTACTTAATTGACGCTTAACCATTTAAAAGGCGCGACAGTCGCTTCTTCATTATGCTAGATGTCACCTATTGGTAACACCATGGGAATTTAAATCGCTTTCCCCCTGATTCTTCCACGAAACAGGAAAATCATTTAGACATAGAGGGTATGCTTACTTTCCATAGCTACATTTACAATGCTCCTGATTAACGCGAGCAGCGCTGTCCGATCAGTTGCGATCAATATATCAAAAAAAATGTGCCATCTATTCCTCCTGAGCTCTTTATTTGTCTATCAATATTTCAATATTTTTGCAGTTACAATGAGCGGAAGCGGCATTTACACCGAAACCATCGGGCGAAGTGTTAGTCCAAGGAATCATCTGAGACTAAACTCGTAGCCCCAGAGGTGCCATAGTGCAATTTCTGTTAGAGCAGCCCATGGCTTCGACGTCCTTTTGCTAGCTAGGCCCATCGAAAGATATTAATATGCTGTTGGCTTTGAGCATTAGCTACACCAGTTTTCTGTCCACCAGCATGCATCTCTCTGGCGTTATCCTCTCATCTGAGGCGACTCCGTGGATGATGGCTACCTACAAGTTGAAGGCGGAGTCGAAAGTTGGTGCGGTTTTGGTCTTTCCGATTTCTTTTCACTGCCGCGTTCCAGATTTGGGCACTGACTGGATGCCGTGCTTGTGTCTTTTATGTGATCTCCAGGCGTCTCCTTTTAGGACCGTTGGCTTTCTTGGCCACAATATACCACTGTTTCTCCATAAACTGCATGTCTCTCTCAGTCAGAGTGGCTGGTTTTTATTTTACATCCTCCGAAAGCCATACGAAAAGTTTTTGTAGTCCTTTTGGGCCTTCTTCATCACTTTAGTATTTCGTTTCCTTCTCTGTGCCATCTGCAGATTTCGGAGTCTTGTCTCTCAGCCTTGATTTCATGACTCAGGTATTTATTTTATTGTCATCAATCATAAATTGTGCATTAAGTTGTCTGTTTTCATTACATGCGAACTAAAATCTCCTCCACGTTCGGAGTTTTTTAATAGTATGTCACTCCTTTCCTAAATGCACGTACCTGATCGCCACTGACATGAGAAAAACAGACATCATGAATTTGTAGCTTCTCCAAACCAATTGTCATCCTGATCTACTCATAGCGAGTTCTGTTTATTTCGTACACGAGGCTATTGCGAAAACCTTGGAGGTACCAATGTGGTCCCTTGACTATCCGAGCAGATGTTGCAAAGTTTGCCTGGGAAGCCCTATAAAGCTCACGCAGCTTAAACTTGTGGCTCACAACAATCTCCTTACAGAAAACTCTCCACCAGTCTTGATGTTTACCAGTCCACTTCTTCAGATAAGTCCTTTCCACAGTCTTTTATCGAGGGAGTGACTGAGGTAAATCTTTCACAGAGGGTCGAAAACCCAATCACTTATCCTATAACAACACATTAAACATCAATAAAGGGACTGTTAATAGCTTTAGACCTACCATAGTACGCTCATCGAAGAAAGGATACACTTTACGTCGAGCAGCATCCGCAGTGGCTTATAGGACTTCTTATTGGACAAAGATGGAAAATAGATTATTTTGGGCTGGGGTTGTGATATTTTGCTGCGTGGTCTGCTAGTAGCGAAACCCGACCGTCAATGCGCGCAGGCTTTAATTGCAGCGGAACCAAGCCCCGATAAAATGAGGTCTCAGACCCTGCTAAGCTCATACAGATGAGCTACGAGCAGTGTCGAAATCGACCCACAGCGGCAAGCGAACAGGACTGGACGGTTCAACTCCCATGTTTATACATTTGGGAGCCGCAATGAAATATACCCTCTGCTAGCACTACTGGGTATAACATACATCTTTATATTCTCAGCGATATAATACTATAGAATTTGTTCAGTCACCATTATCTTTTAATCACTTGATGATTGAATTTCTACCTTCCCGAACATCACGGTCTCCAACTTGCTGCAGGTTCATTTCTTTTTTAAATTTCTCACTGGCACTCTTTTCCCTTCTTCTTATATTCCTCTCCATCAGCTCATTTTCTTTTGTCAAACAAAAAGTTGACATAATTTGCAAGTAAAAGTTTCACATTACAACGCATCGATTGCTGCAATTCCGTTTCGAATTGTGTTGCATGCTTACAGGCGCCGTTTATATAACATGCGCTTTTACAATTTTGTATATGTGTGCGTAGGCGTAGTGTGAGTATGAAAGCAATGACCCCCCAGCTACGGATATCCATAGTTTTTGTAAAAGTTTAGACAGCACAAATTTTACAATCAATTGAATTTTATTAGATTTTAATGGCGACTATTTTTTTTGTAGAGAAAACTCAACTGCTTTAAAACTTTGCACACATTTTGGCGTAGAAATAAATGTACAGTGTAATATGATTTATTCGCATTTAAGTATTGAAAACAATTGAGCGTAGTGAAATGTGAAAGAAAATGTATACGAAATTAAGCAACATCAAAAAGAAGGAGATTAAGAGTTGTTGATATTGTTGTTGTCATGGTAGTAAGTTGTCCAGGAGTGTCTCGGAAGAATCATATTAACATAGACTTAACACGTGATAACAGCTCAGTAACTTTGCTAGCCAGCTACTTATACCTAATGGCTTTACCGAAGGAAACATCGTAAGCCTTCTGTGCTGTGTAAATGTTATAATAAATTATGAGAAAAAATCTCCCAAATTTCAATTATGTCGTGTAATGGTAGCGTGCTCCGCCATCCACACCGAACATCCTGGGTTCACGCCCCGGGCAAAGCAACATAAAAAAAAATGTTAGAAAAGAGTTTTTTCAATTAAAAGACAATTTTTCTAAGCGCGGTCGCCCCACGGCAGTATTTGGCAAGCACTCCGAGAGTATTTCTGCCACGAAAAGCTCTCAGTGCAAATTTATCAGCCTTGTTGATGCTGTGCGGAGTCGGCACAAAACATGCCCGTCTTGCCAATTTGTAGGCAAAAGCAAGAGGAGCACGACGCAAATTGGAAGATAAGCTAGGTCTACAGTCTCTTCCGAGGTTATCGCGCCTTACATTTATTTTTTTATTTATGATTTCATTTGATTATCAGACTACTGCAATGTAAATTAAATCTTGCTAGGCTATTGCTCTCAGAGCCGACAAGGATGTCTTTTCGTAATACTTGCAGACTTAAAGTGTTGATAACTTGTCATTGTTGGTTACTAAAAGTTATTGGGAACTTTCATAATGAGCCTGTTAGTTCGTTTCTTAGTTACAGTCCAGTTAGTACAGTTGCCTTTATGGAAGACCTATCACCACCTATCGCGGCGTTGGATTCTACCTTATGGAACACTGACAGAATTGATATGTGGATTATGTAACAGACTAAGTTATTTACTTCACAAAACTGTGACACACGAAATTTTTGCATACTAAATTTTTTACCGAGCTAAGAGAACACGGTTAGGCAGCACAATTTACAGCTCTTACAGCCCAATTACTGCACTCACCTATCCATGGTGAGTAGCAGGCGCGGCTCTGACTACCTTAATATCTTCACTGAAGGAGGGGTTTGCATGTCCTAGAAGTTTCAACGTGGTCATATCAAATCGTTCCCGCGATGGTCGGGCTAGTACCTTAATGTGGCTATTCTCCGAATAGTTCTGTAAAATACCATCAATACCATAAAACTCCGCAAAACATTCGGCGAATCCCCTTATCTCTCCAAGAAGAAGAAAGCACTAAGTTATAAAGATTTATACGAGTACTTATCTATCACGTCAAAAATCTGCAGGTATTCCTAATTACTCTTGAAGCTAATTTAAAACGTAAATATGACGAAGACCTCAATTCTTCCTTTGTAAACTCTTTCCAGTGCAGACTGATATCTGCTGATGCTAATTAGTTGAATGACAATAACAGTTTTCAGGGTTGAAGGGTCTTCAACAACCCGCAGTCGTTCTATTTTAAGAAAATGGTATACCTACCGAACTCGTTCTGAGGTTCACGTATTTAAAGGGATTCGCTTATGGGTCCATGACCAATGGAAGGTCCAAAAACTTGTCCCCCTTATAAGCAAAGTGTTAGAAAAGTATTTGACTTTATTCGAATTTTCTTTGGCAGAAGGCGTGAAACATTAGTTGTGCCTTTTTATTCTCCTGTTCTTCTGCATTTCTCTCTCTGATTTGCCTTTCTTATTCTCCTTTATCAAGCTCATTATTTCGCTTCGCATTCCTCCATCTTTTCCATTTTTCGCCTTTTTTGCCTTTCCCTGCTTCTTCCTCTTCCTCTTTGTGATCTTATTTCAGTTTCATTCCCTTTCCTCAACACAATGGATGCATTCACCCTACGTGATTTCCTCACGAACCAACCAATTCAACTTAACCTCCCTGTTCCTTTTTCAGTTTCCATTACTATTCATGGTCCTTCTACTGTTCCAGTTCCTGTTGATTTTCTAGTTATTTGACTTTAACTTTTCTTTTTCCTCCCTTAAATTTTTCGTACACATTTTGTATCTCCTTTCGCTTTTCTTTTTCATTATCTTTTTCTTTCACTTTTCCTTTTTCCTTTGCTTTCCCATTTTTTCCTTTTCCGTTACCTTTTCTCTTCTTTCTGTTTTCCCACTTCTTTCACTTTTCGTGTTCCTGTTCCTATACTGTTTCCACTTCATTTGTTCTTTGCTTCTACTTTTTATTTTCGTCTCCTTATCCTTTCCTTTATCATTTTTCTTTTACCTTTTTCTTTTCTTTCTTTTTAATTCCTTTTATTTTCTTTTCTTTTCTTTTCTTTTCCATTTCCATTTTACCGTTTTCTTTTCCTTTTCCATTAACTTTTCTTTTCTCTATTCTGTTATTTTCCGTCTGTTCATGTTACTGCTACAGTACCCTTTCCTGTTCCTCTTTCTGCTCGTCAACCTATTCCTTTTTTTGTTCGTCTCCTTTTTTTGTTCCTCTACTTATCCCCAACTGTTACTGTTACTGTTCCTGTTGCTGCTCCTGTGCATCTTCCCATTTCTCTACCCAAATCTCCTCCTGATCCTCTTTCTCTTCATTTTTTCTGCTTCCCACTGCTATTATCTCTCCTCTTTTTTCCCCTCTCTCCCCTTCACTCCCTCTCCTCATCTAAAATTACCTCTGCCCATCGACTCCTCTATTCCTCTGATAACATCAACAAAAAATCACATCACAATCACGCTGTTATCTCTAAGCTTTTATCAATCTAATTTTATGTCCTACTTAATCCATCATAAGCTCTAAAACTGCTTTGTTGATATAATACAACAAAAGCAAACAAATAATAATGCAATAAAAATATGTATACATGTGTATAACATATCCACCTACACACATTCATGCCTATCCAAATCAGGATACGCCTTAGGACCGTCAAAGTGTGGCATATCAAGCCAGTTGGACAAACAAATGTTGCAGTAAATTGTAAATCGCCGCAGGGATGCCTTCCGCCATTATCCATACATATGCATATCTAAATACCTACACATACAAACATATGTACATATATAGAATTTATTGTAACTCATAAAATATTAGATCGTATGCATTCTTGGCACGTTTTGTCAACAACCAACCTATCACGCTGAACATGTAGTCGCACCTGGATGTGCTTTGAGTGTGTGTGTGTGTGTGTGTATGTTTACTTCTATATGACAATATACTATGGCTATTTGTGTTATTGTGTTAGCATTTTTTCTTTGGTATTGGCACTTTTTACTAAACTTTACCACTTCATTTTCATTGTGTTTTTTTCTGTTGCTATTCGTCAGGAAAAATATCGTGCTACTGTCACGTTGCAATGATGATTTGTTGAACGTGGCGCAAATATTAATAAAAAGAACTTTTTACTGTATCTGCATAAGTATTAGCTCTATGGAAACGCAGAGTGAAGTATCAGTGAAAGTAAAAGTAGAGAGTAAATATTTTTAGAAAATTTAAAAGCAGTAAAAATGGAGGAGTTGATATGCACGCAAGCTCAACAAGCGCATTTATAAATCGAAATCGAAGGGACAATTTGGCCATAACGCTAATTTAACAATCGAATATGAGTGATTCAAATGGATTTCTCAAATACAAAGAGAGCTTTTGCTCTGAACCCTAGAAACCATCGAGATGGTGTCTTAATAGAGATCCGTCTGAAATCTTGCTCATCTAGTCAGGCAGGGTTTTTAATACCCCCAGACTAGTCTAAACGGTATCTAGATAGACATCACTAAGCGAGCCCAAAGCTAAAGATGGCCCAGTTATACGCTTTTGGAAAGCCTACAATACTAAAAAAACAAACAAAAAAACAAGTAAGGAAGTCTAAGTTGGGATGAAACCAAACATTACATACCCAGCTATACACTTGAAATGCTGAAGTAGGAGTGGCTTTGAGGAGATATCGCTCACTTCAGAGCAAACAGTTGTAGCTAGGAAAAAAATGTTTATGCCAAATTTCGTTCGGATTGGAAGATATTTTTCGATTTATGGCATTAAAAGTATGTTGGAAAGAGTAATAAAATAGGGGTGGGTCACGCCCATTTTCAAAATTTGTTTCAGTTTTATTCTTAGCTCAACCATACCACTACTGAGGTACAATATCAATCAAAAGTAGTTAACTAGTACTACAGAGTTATTGCAAATTTTGTTAAACCGATTTTGATTATCTTCACTCAGTCTATATAATTTGGCAAGGATAGTGTCTTTGCAAAATTTCAATATAATATCTTTAACGTCTTTTCATTTAAAGCTTGTTAAACTTACAAATATTCTTCTTCTAAATATTGGTAATGCCACGCCCATATTCCAAAATTTTTTAAAATTCATGTTTTGCATCATAAAGCCAACTAAAATTATCTCATTTTTCCAATTTTTGAATATCGAAAAAGTGGGCGTGGTTATCGTCCGATTTCGCTCATTTTCAATACCAATCTATTTTGTGTACAGATACGCTCGTATACCAGTGAAGATACCTCAATATTTGCTCAAGTTATCGTGTTAAGGGACGGGCAGACGGACGGACGGGCATGGCTTAATCAAATCTTTTTTCGATGCTGATGATTTTAATGTATGGATGCTTATATCTATCTCGATTCCTTGATACCTGTACAACCAACCGTTATCCAATCAAAGTTATAAAACCCTGTGTACAAGTACAGCAAGGTATACAAAATCTAGGCATATTTTCTAGCCGAATCACCTCATTATTGTACCCTATGCGTTCGTAGAACAATCAGCTATATACTTTATTTCGCAAATCCCTACTTTTTGCAGTTTCTTCTTCTCCCGAAAACTCTGTCCGTCCTTTAGCCTATTTCTTTGTTTATTACTTTGTCTTTCTTGATCTTTCCTATATCCTTTCACAAATCTCTTACCCCTTGGGAAACTTCTCTGCGCTTTCGGAAACATTAACCCTTGCGTTCCTCAAGAAATGTGTTTCTTTGCAGTAACTTTTATTTTTTCTGTGCATCCATCGTTTCAGTTTAGAGTTACATCTGAGCTTCTAACCAAATTTGCGTCGCGCTCCTTTTAAACTGTTCTTAAAAATTTGCGGGACCAGTCCCTCATGCAGATGCTGTATTTTCACTAAGAAGCATTTCATGGCAGAATTATACCCGTCTTTCCTGAAAGCTTGGAACTTTTTGAAAACTATGACTTTCCTTAAACCGCTGTTTTCGCTTAAATTTCTTTCCCGTCTATGATGTTGTGCTTTCTCAAACTTCCTTCCACCATGAATCCCATTGTGGCTCTTGAAAACTTTGTTCTTTCGGAAACCTCTGTTCTTGCGGAAACTCCGTTCTTGCTGAAACTTCTTTGCTGAGATATCTCTCCTGCTTTGTTCCTGCTAAAACTTCTCTAATTCAAAAAATTACTAAAACTTCCATCCGTGCTAAATTCTCTGTCCTAAAGACCAGGTTAACATGGCTAAAAAGGGTTTTATTTATGTGCCCCTTACCGACTTCGCTATGAAAAAAAGGCATTTCTTCAAGGGTAAAAGCGACTTAAAATGAACTTAATTCAACAAGCATCTTGGTGTGAATAAGAGCGTGTCGAAGTCTTTCTGGCACGTTGTTGACTCCAAAGCTCATTTATCCATGTTTATTGCAGTGTTAACAGGGCACTGCCCCGATGGGAATCCCTTAGTATACCGACTGCTCCAGCCAGTCACTTTATGCTCAGCTGTATAGCCTTTGCGAGGACGAGGTGTTAAAATTTCGGGTGATACGTACACGACTCTACTGAGGAAATTTTCTTCATCGATATGTGCCTTATTCGTAGCTCTCTCGTTGCCATGTACAGATACGCTAAATAACTGCATAATGTCCTAAGTGCGCTGCTTTTAAACTAAAGAGCTGCCACCTAATCTAAACTAATTCACATCTTCCTCGCTAAGCTACTTTCTAGTTGAACTAGATGACCATCCAGTAATAAAAACGTCACTTTCAGAGTGGGAGTAGATTACTAAATTTATCGCTTTCTTATAAATGCCATTTTCAGCCTGCCGATATACCGCCGGAGCAAACAGTTGCGTGAAATTTCCGCATCTTGTCATAGTGCTCCGAGAGATATTACATTATACACCCGACTTTGTGTGTCGGGTCGTCCTGACCGTAATCGATGATAGTTTAAGAAACCGGAGACAGTCAACCGTTTCCATATAGCGGATCAGCAAATAATTTTCGCGAAGGCCCCAGTTTAGATGCACTTACGCATATCTGGTCGATAAAAATGAGTTCCCTTATAATATCATCACATCACCAGAACCAGTTAAAACTCGTTTACGCATTTCAGATCGATGAAAATGAGATATCACATGATTTCTTAATCAAATGAAAACTCAGATCATTTGTCCTTCATATGAGGATTCATTCATGAGTTCAGATTCATTGGTCCTACGCCATCAATATTACGACATCACAGCCAATTAAAAGTTAAGTACTTATGTAGTAGCGACAACCGTGAGTTTAACCAAGCAATATCCAAAAATGGTATGAGCTTTACGTAGTTCTTACACTTTTAATTAAGATGCCAGTATATGCCGCGTTCGTATTAACCTATGAAATTCAAACCAAGAATGGGTCCATCTGCATTATATATATTTGTAATGAAATAAATTGTTAAACGGTTTTATTAAAAATACTTCGAATCACTAAACTGTTGAATAAATAACTCCACCATGCAATAATGCAAAATGGTCTTTATTAAAGTACTTCAGAATAACACCACTATTGCTCGCCAGATAGCGTCTTAAATCAAACTGATTGTCGTGCCTCTACTGCTGCGGCCTTTTATACTCTCTGATTTCTCGTTTGCATACTTCTAGGCTCTTCCAGAATTTACTCAGTTACTGCTATATAAATATAACTACAGATGCACGTGTATAGCTTCTCATATGCGCGTGTATTTGTGAGCGACACTTTAACAATTATAATTGCATAATTTTGGGAGCATCTCAGATAAGATATCCGCATGTGTTTGTGCGTCTCTTCTCAGCTGCGTGTACGTACATATGTGTAGACATAATGATTGATCTATTGATGTGCATACAAGTCACTGCTTAGCATCGGCTTAGAGATGATAGTATCCCTTGGTGTTGCTAATATTCGTCACAATACTAAAAGAAAAAAGATAATTAGGTAGGTCCTAGGTACAAGTCATTACATTCCTCATCAATTTAGGGCGTTGATTAGAAAAATAAATAAAAGCGTGGGCCGGGTCAAATTTCTATTGATAGTCAACCGCTTACATCTTTATAAATGATATTTTCATATATGTATGCATAAGTACGATCAACTGAACCTTAATTAGGTTATGCTACGCCTCGAACCCAAATACGATTTTTTTGACCATCTCCATCATATGTCGCTTTCTATTCATGTATGCAATATGTGTTCCAAATATGAGCAAAATCAGACCACATATACGATTTTCTAATATCTGCGCCACCTGGCTGCGAGTTTTTTCATCGGTCGCTTTCTATTCATGTATGTATTATGTGTTCCAAATATGAGCCAAATCGGTTTTTTGAAATATTTCGACCCATGCGCCACCTATCGGAGTTTTCTTTCTTATTATTGCATTGTCATCGGGTTCTGAACTATATTCCAAGTTTGATGATTGTAGCTTATCGGGAAGTTACTTAAATTTTAATTACAAAATTCGTGTCGGCGGCCTGTCAAGTCAAGCTAAATAAAACCGTTTAATAAGACGGTGGATTCCATAACCTCCCCCAAATATAAACACATCCTTTTTCAAACTGGCAATGCCTGTGCAGCTGTCACAACATTTAATGCGCATGTCCTTCAAATCATTGTTATTTGCCGCCACTCAGCAACAGCGAGGACTATTTGACAGTTTGTATGGTCTATGAATGAAATCAGGTGCGAATGACAATGATAAACGAACGAATACTTAAAATTACTAAAACACAGGGAAACAAAACGCGGAGGCGTGAAGTGTGTGCTTAAAAGAAAATTCTTTGCATTTAAAAAGTTGTGAAAAAGGATAATAAAGAAATTGAAAACAAAATTTATATTAAACATATATTTTAAAATATATAAAAGAACTAAGTGAAATGTAATAACAAAGTTTGTGTAGAAAAAAAGCAATTTTGTAGCATTAACAGAGCATCCTGCAAGGACACGCAGCTGCGACGGTGCTTATAATTCCTTTTATATAAAAATTAAAATATTTCACTGCTTTGAGTTGCGACTAGCGTTAACTTTCTAAAATTTCCTGTTTATTTAGCGCTCTATTTTACATAATAATTCGCAATCACTTCCTGATTTTTCAGGCACAACTGGCGCCGTCTATCGATTTTTCTAGAGCATTTCATTTTGAGTCGGCAAAAACGCGAAATTTCCTAATTAACAAACTTGCGCTCTCTAACAGCTGTTCGTTGCGCGCTCTCACGTTAATTCTCGCACTCTCGCCTTACAAAAACAGTGACTTTTTGCACGCTTCTTCTTTAAACGCTCCACTTCTTCCTTCGTCCTTGGAGTTTTCCTTCTTAAGCAATAACAGTTGACTTTGACAGTTTGGCTTTTATTATGAGCGCTATGAATGTTTTTGTTGTTGCGCGTTTGTACTCATTTCTAAGCGCGTGCCATTTGATTGTTGACATTGTTGTTAGTGTTATTGTAGTACACATTTGTAACAAAGCAACAAGATATTTTTGTTTACAACGGTAATTTTTTTTTTTTTTTTCAATCAGTCGCAGTTTTTTTCCTACCTTTTTTTTCTCGGTAAGGTCGGTAAGGTAAAGTGGCTTATTCTTTTACTTTGTTCGGCAGTTTGTCGTCTGTCCTTTATTTGCTTTTAGTGTTACAATGTCGGCACTTTATGTTTACTCGGTTCATTACTATTACCAACATTTGGATTCTTTCTTTGTCGCTTATTCCGTGGCCACTTGACACTCTTCTGTTGGTCTGATTGAAACAGCACAGTTGGTTAAGAGGGCTGTTTTAGTTCCGTGCAGGAGATGTCAGTGCAAGTAGTAGACCTACTTAATTGCATTGTGGGTGTGTTGTAAGCAATTATTTCAATAGTTTAATGCGTCTACCAAGTATTTAAGTTTTGCATAGGTATTCACTTAAGTATGCAAGTGGGTAAATACAATCTGCTTGTAAGGTGCAAGTAGGAAGGTGATTGATTGTACGGAAATTGGAAGCAATTTCAAGAGCTCAACAATGATCTTTCAAATTTGGTTAATATTTGTAACCGTGGCGTTTCGAAAAGAAAGTTAAGGAAGGGACAGGAAAGGAATGGAATGGAAAGGAAAGGTGAGGAAAGAAAAGCAAAGTAAAGGAAAGGAAAGGATGGAAAGGAAGGAAATGAAAGGAAAGAAAGGGAAAAAATAAAGAAAAGTAGGAATGACAGGTTTGTTTATGTGGTGTTATCGATATTCAATTTTCGAAAGGGAAGTAAAGGAAAGGAATGGAATGGAAAAGAAAGGAAAGGAAGGGAAAGGAAAGAAAAGGAAAGCAAAGGAAAGGAAAGGAAAGGAAAGGAAGGGAAAGGAAATGAAGGGACAGTAGGAATGACAGGTTTATTTAAGTGGTGTTAGCGACGAGGTAAAGACAAGTTATCGTTTTGTTATATAAGTGCAGTATATAACTTTTGTTATCGATGGCTATCTATTTTTTCGACGACATCAATTTTTTCTTTAAAAAAATTTTGATTATTAATCGTAAAAGTATTCAATATGCGATCAGAAAGTTATCGACCTGTCTCCAAAAAGTATCGATTTATAATCGAAAAATGATAGGGTTTTATAGAAAATTTATAGATTTTACCAAAAATGTATGAATTTGCTATCGAAAAGTTATTGATTTGTCATCGAGGTGATATCATTTTGCTTCAGCGTTATCGATTTATTACCGGACTGTTATCGATTTGTTTTTAAACAATTGTCGATTTGTTATCGAAAAGCTATCGATCGTGCTGCATATTTGGTATCGTTAACAAAGGTTATAGAATTTTATCCAAACATCATCACTTTCTTATAAAAAGGTATCGATTGTTAATCGAAAAGTTTTTGATATGTTACCAACAAATAATCGAAAAATTAGAAATAACATATCAAAAAAAATATCGGTTTGTTGTAGAAAAGTTATCGATTTACTATTTGAAATGTATCAGCTATTTATCGCAAAGCTATCCATATATGTATTACTAAAAATTTATCGATTTGTTATCGAAAATTTAATGGGGTGTTATCCTTTTGTTATCAACGTAATATCATAAAATGCTACTCTAACACCCTGCTGGGCCTGCCTTATGCCCGGGAGCCCACGCTAACCAGACCTTGTTGTTAGTTCCTAGCTCATTCAGGACTATAATAATATAATCTACTAGCTTAGAAGTATGTGAGCAACACTGAAAGACATGGAAGGCTTACTGGCTGTCAGATACGCCTTGAGAATATGCAATCCGAGACATTTTGGAGTCCTAATGCTCCTTCTCTATCAGTAGGACAGAAGAAGGAAGGAAGCTACTCCTACTGATGTCCGACACAAACCAGTCAATGTAACTTGCTTAACTTAGTAATTTCTGTCTTTTGCACAGACTTAGCACCAGATTTAGAAAAAGTGGGCGCCAATTCGTTTGAAACCTTATTATATTACTAATATGCCGCTTTTGGAAATAGCTTGTTCCCTTGCTGAATACGGCCACCCCAAAGTTGCAATATACTGAATGGAAGACGGAGTTTGACCTGCCAACACTTTGTACGGAATTGAAAAAGGGTAGGGGTAAGTAAGGGTCAAAGACTATTTAAAGAGGAGAAGCAGGGGATAGCGGGTAGAAGAGAGATGTACACGGATTGAGTGTAAGGAAGGCAAGGTAGTGGAAAGAGAAAGAGGGAAACGATAGGAATAAAGTGATCACAAGGAACTATTAAAATTATCTTTAAATTGGGCAGGTAAACCAAAGCTAAGGCAGGGCAAAGTTTGTCGAGTCTTATTTAAGGAGAAGGGGGGAGGAAAGGAAAAATTAGCTATAGAAACTTCTACATTGAGTGAAAAGAAGGAAAAAGTAGTAGAAGAACAGCTTAAAGGGAAGAGAGGATAGAAATGAAGTGAGCTGAAGAAACTTCTAGAATTTCCTTTATAATTAGGTAGGCAAACCAAAATTCAGGCAGGACAAAGCTTATCGAGTCTGAGCGACTCATAAAGATGTTTAGGGGCTTTCGCAGTAACTTCGTTATGAAGTGGCGATATGCTTACGGACGTCGCGTTTTATGTGTGTTCTTGTTCCGGCTTCCATAATAAGGCTAATGCAAATAAGAGAGCATATTCGTTTCATGTAACCTTTAAAGTCACTGGACTGATGGGTTAAGCAACTTCTGAAGCCTCACCAGTGTGACGCTGCTAGAGCCGTGTGATTTTATGTGCACTGTAAATTACACCACAGCGATGCTTTTTCGACGTGCGATAGTCAGGGAAATATGTATTCTTGGGAATGACTAGGTTATCCTTCTCTGAGAGAGTCTTTGACTGTGTAACCTTCTTACATAGATGTTGTAGTAGAAGTGAGCAACCATGGAAAGTTTGACTCAAGCTTGTCATTAAAAATATGAGAGTCTTCTGAAAATTTTAGATTGCTAATTATTAAAGTTATTTGCTTGATTTTATTAAACTGAAAGAGTGTTTTTAGATTCATACTAAGCGGAACTCCAAATTTTGAATGTGAATCAATTTCAGAATTTTTGATCCTATAATCGTAACTGTTAAAGAAGCCTCCAGGAAAGCTAAAACTCTGTCACACAAAAATAAATTAAAAGTGCTTGTTTTCAAATTAAAAAAAGTGTAAACATAATTAAAAAATGTCACTCAAGTGGAGCCCCCCACAACGTAAAAAACTTACTATGGGGGGCTCCAAAGCGTTACTATCGTCGACTACATCGTCAACATCAATCAGCTCGTCGAATCCTTCGTTAGCTGCAACAATAGGATCCACATCTAAATTAATAAATTTAACAAAATCCACCGCCTACAACTATAACCCACAGATTCAAGATCATATAACACAACAGTACCAGAATCATCGCCAACAGCAACATGCAACAAATACCAAACAGCAACACACCTCAGCACCATTAAAATTAAGCAGCACAAAAACTTCAATCAAACGATCAGCAACAAACGAACAAAGTACGCATAGCTCAATGTTCTCAGTTTACTCCACAAATTCAACGAATCCATTATTGACGAGTCGCGATATTGATGATGATATTAATTATGGTTTGTATCATAAATATAGCAGTCATCAGTATCATCATCATAACCATCATCATCACTCACATCATGCGAACTCATATGCGGGTGGACGCATTGGTGGCACCGAGGCTGGTGGGGCAAGTGATGGCGGTAGCAGCAGCCGTTTAGTGGGTACATCGGCGAAACGTGGTAAAAAACAAAATTGGCCTTCGCGTGAAAGAGCCGGCATGAGCTTCCTAATTGTTATTATATTTTTTGCTGTTTTCGGTATCATCATACTGATGGAGGTGAGTGTATATACATATGTATTTGTGTTAAAATTGTCAGAACTGAATATAAATAAGTTTGAGGAATCCGTTGAGAAATTGGGCTACGACCATAGGTTTATTAGATTCTTTTTTTGCACAAGACCATATCCATTCGAAAGCCAAAGAGTTTGTTTGGTAGAGTGTATGTCGCTATGCTCTGGCTAAGGTAAGCTTGTATGCTTTAGTGATTTGCATTTTACTACTCTCATACAAAGGGGACCTTGGCTCACACTCTGCAGATTACGTCACAGAAGCTTGCCTAACCTCGACTTAAGTGCGGCAACTGGAATCTATGCGCCATATTCTGTATGCTAGATGATGTCAGTTGAAGCAAATTAAGGGTGTTTGAACATGTTCTTGACTTCGTTTTCGCTGTTGTTGTTGCTTTTATTGCTGTACTTGGTTGCGTTGTGATAATATAGTTCTAGCGAGGCGAGCGCAAAAGCCTTTTTGTATGCATAAAAGCATATCCGGCAGACGTTGTCGTGACCGTTAGTACTATTGTTATCACTTCCCTTCTCATCCTTTTCTTCTTCATCTTCCATTTCTCACTTCTATTCCGGTCCTGTATAGGTGTTCTTTGCCCAGTCCACAAGAAAGGCCTGTCAAGTGTATTGTGCGAAAGATTGAAGCCCGCAGTGAATCGGCTGATTGGACCCTATTAGTGTAGCTTAAGCCCAGATTTTCACACTGCTGGCGCAATCTTGGAAAAACCACGCGATAAAAGAATCGACACACATCACCTCTTCGTTGATATTAAAGCCGCCTTCGACAGCAAGAAAAGTAACTGTCTATATGCCGCTATGTCTAAATTTGGTTTCATCGCAAAACTTATACGGTTGTGCAAAATGACGTTGGGCAAGACCATCAGCTCAGTCAGAATTGGGAATGATCTCTCCGAGCCGTTCGAAACTAAGCGAGGTTTCAGACAGGGTGACCCCCTATCATGCGATTTCTTTAATTTGATGCTGAAGAAAATTATGCTAGCTGCAAAAATTTACCGCTCTAGAACAATTTCAAATTCAAATTTATTTAAACCTTTTAAATCCACAGTTTTAGATGATGTGCATTCTTAAATAAACCTTATAACTATAGTATTATAAGTGAGTTGAATGGATTACTAAAAATTTAAGTTGATAAAAGGAAAAATCCAGCTTAGGAGAGTTGGGATTTAGCTTAGAAAAAAACCTTGGTAAGTATCTTTTGCATTAAAGTTAACTAGCCGGACCCGTGCGCATCTTGCGCAACAAATATAACAGCCTCATATCAAATATCAACAGATGTCAGCTGTTCTATCAATCAATCATCTATCAATAAAAAATTACATGCGCTTGCGCTGCCATCTGGCGAATATTAGCAACTGCCGGTAATGCAGTGTTCGTTCTAATCAAATATTCACAATAGTGCCATAGCACAAATAGATTTCTTTGTGTGCTCTCAATCGTTTATTTTAAAAAAATTATTTTAATAATATATAGCTAAAGAAAGGAATACGACCAATAATACCAAAAGCTCGCTAATAGCACGAATCTCCATCTTTATAACCAAAATTTTATTTATAGATTTGGATTACAAAGAAGAGCGAAATAGGGACCTGCACATAAAAATAGCAATTAGAAATAATATATAAGATACTAGCTATAAATATTACTCATATAATTAGTTATATTCCTAGATAGAATTGAACATCTAGTTGACAATCCAAAAGATAAAACTAATACCATAGCCATCCAGAAGCACAACTTATCGCTCCTAGTCGGAGCATAGGGCGGAGACGAACGCTCTCCAGCGACTTCTATCAGTCGCTAAACGTCTTATTTCATTCCAGGTGGCGGTGGAAGAGCTCTCATTGAAAATCGTACGCATCCAAGTTTGTCGCGGACGTCCCCTGCGCCGGCTTCCTTGTGGGTTCCATTGGAAGGCCATTTTGGCAACGTTGTCATCTTCTCTGCGGAGAGTGTGACCGATCCAACCCCACTTACGTTTTTAATTTCAGTGTAGATTGGGGGGTTGTTCGTGAGTGACAGTAGATCGGCGTTGCTTATTGTTCCTGGCCAGAAGATACGGCAGACTATTCTCAGACACTTGTTTATAAACGTTTGCAGTCGTCGGTTAATGCGGTCAGAGATAAGCCAGGTTTCGGATCCATATAACAGAACTGATTTCACGCCGGTGTTAAAAATCCACAGTTTTGTTTTCATCGACAATATGCGAGAGCGCCATACTCGGCCTAACTTGTGGAATGCAGTTCGTGACTTACAGATCCTTGGAGATACATCCGATTCTGCGCCGCCATCTTTAGTAATTTGGCTGCCAAGGTAGCAGAATTCTTTTATATCCTCAATGACGGTAGTGCTGCCATTTGATACAAGTTGGAGAGAGATGTGTTCGTTGTTTGCAGTCTCGTTAGCTTAGTTTTTGCGTAGTTAATTTTCAAACCGACTGCGCGAGCATTGATTTCGAGTCGCTGGAGTTTTGGGGCAACAGCAGCTAGTGCGTGAGTAGTGAAGAAGATATCATCAGCGTAGTCTAAATCACTTAGTTTCTGATTCAGCCGCCATTGTAACCCATCTGGGGCTTCTGCGTTTGTGCGCTTCAGGACATCGTCCAGCACTACTATGAAAACAGCGGTGATAGGCCGCACCCTTGTCGTACGCCTTTGTTTATGCTAAATTTGTTGCTGTGTTTTCATATGAAGCGTACACTGGTCATTCCATCTTTGTAGAGAGCCTTAATCATGTCGATGACTTTCTCTGAGACCCCGCAGTTTTGCAGCGCACTCTATATCGCGTCACGGAAGATTGTGTCAAACGCACGTTCAAAGTCAACGAAGAGAAGATATAGTGGCGATCTCCATTCATTAGACTGTTCTATGATTATTCGTAGGGTGTTGATGTGGTCCACGGAAGATCAATTTGGTATAAAGCCGTTCTGTTCTTTACCCAATTGTGCGTTGAGCGTGGGCGATATTCTTGCCAGTATGATGAATGCTAGAACCTTATGGGTTGAGTTAAGCAATTTAATTCCTCGCCAGTTTTTGCATTGGCTGAAATCGCTTTTTTTGGGATAGTGATTATAACCCCTTCTTTCCATTCACAAGGAATTGTGGATCCTGTCCACGCTGACTGTATAATAGGATGTAGGGCACGGGCAGTGACGTCCGCACCATACTTGAGAAGTTCTGCTGGAAGGTCATCGGGACCGGGAGATTTATTGTTTTTCAATTTGGTTATCGCCTCTAGAATCTCTTCGTATGACGGCGGTTCTGTTGGAATATTTCTGTAGGGGTTTCTTCTCTGCATTGTTCGTGAGTGTGACGCCACTTCTTCGCCGGGGGAGTTGTCCTTAAAGAACTCCTCCCATCGGTTCAGTTGGTCTTCATATAGTACGCAGTTAAATTGTATGATAAACTAGGGGTTATTTAGATTGGAAATTAGTGGAGTTGTAGATATATCACAGAGACGTTCAAATTTTTCAGTTATTTTTTCAATACGGTCAGAAGCGATACTAATTTTGTTTTGTGTGTGCAACTTTGTTGTTGAAAAATGCTACGGCAAATCAAACATCATTTTCAATAACTTGTTTTGTTTGACTTGTATTTTTCCAATGTGAGTTTTGGCACGTGGCATCCATATAAAATTACAGAGCGAAAAATAACTTTAGAATTTGTGGCCTTATTTTCATTACTTTATACACGGATACAGAAGTTCTAGAGCTATACTAAATTTAGTTTGAATATATGGGGTGTGATCTCTAAAAAGTAATTTTGGGTCAAGTACAATTCAAAGATATTTGATATTGGTCGACCACTGCACTTCATTATTGCATATATTTGGTTTAGAAATGGGATAGTAACAAGAATTCCTTTTTCTTGTGAAAAAGAGCACTTGTGATTTGTTAACGTTGACTTTAATTCTCCATTTAAAAAGTAAGTCAATTTGCATTAAAAAACTACAATGAAATTTTGTCCTATTAAATTTTATTCACAAAAACGAGGAAACATAAGGTAACAATCCACTACAATACATATCAAATTTTTTTTATTATATATACATGTTTATATATGCTAAATTAAAAAAGATCCAAAAAACAAAAACTCCTATTACAACAAATGTATTTTTTCATTAAAAATACGTAAAAGATCGATAAAAATACATTAAAAAAGCTAAAAAGTAATCAAAAGCTTCAGAACTAGTCTTTAATTTGCAGGCATGTAGTATGTTATTGTTGCTTGTTCCTTACTTTTTATACCTTTCATGAAAATGAAATGGTATATTAATTTCGTCACGAAACCGAAAATTGTAAGTCCTTAAAGGAAAATAGATAGACCCACCATTAAGTATACCGAAATAATCAGGTTGAAGAGCTGAGTTGATTTAGCCATGTCCGTCTGTCTGTTTGTATGCAAACTAGTCCCTCAATTTTTGAGATATCTTGATAAAATTTGGTGAGCGGGTGTATTTGGGTGTCCGATTAGACATTTGTCGGAACCGGCCGGATCGGACCACTATAGCATATATCCTCCATACAACCGATTTTTCAGAAAGAGGATTTTTGTAATATCTTACTCAATTTAACAGATTGAAGCTTCAAACTTCACCATATAATTTCGTATATTGCACGTATTGTTGCCTGAAAAAATTGATGAGATCGGTCGTATATATCCCCCACAACCGATTGTTCAGATAAGAAACTTTTCGTAACTGCTGCCCTATTTTAAGAGCTAGAGGCTTCAAATTTCAACGAATGCTTACGTATATAGCATATATTGTTGTCTGAAAAAATCATACAGATCGGTGGTATATATAGTATATATATGGTGGTATATATAGTACATATATAGTATATATGTATATATTCGCAATTTTAGCCCCATTTTAACAGCTAGAAGCTTCAAATTTCACCCAATGCTTACGTATATGGCATATATTGTTGTCTGAAAAAATCATAGAGATCGGTGGTATACATAGTATATATCTCATACAACCGATTGTTCAGATAAGAAACTTTGCGAAATTTCTGCCCCATTTTAACAGTTAGAAGCTTCAAATTTCACCAAATGCTTACGTATATAACATATATTGTTGTCCGAAAAAATCATAGAAATCGGTGGTACATATATTATATACCCCATATAAACTGTATTTTTTTGCCCCTTTTTTACGGCTAGAAGCTTCAAAATTCATAAAATTTCATCACGATTTTTGGTATGTAGATTCCTGGGCGCTCATCTCAGATCGCTATTTAAAATGAACGATATCGGACTATAACCACGCCCACTTTTTCGATATCGAAAATTTCTAAAAATCGAAAAATTGTGATAATTCATTACCAAAGAGGGATAGAGCGATGAAACTTGGTAGGTGTGTTGAACTTATGACGCATAATAGAAAATAAGTAAAATTTTGGACAATGGGCGTGGCACCGCCCACTTTTAAAAGAAAGTAATTTAGAAGTTTTGCAAGCTGTAATTTGGCAGTCGTTGAAGATATCATGATGAAATTTGGCAGGAACATTACTCCTATTACTATATGTATGCTTAAAAAAAATTAGCAAAATCGGAGAACGACCACGCCCACTTTTAAAAAAAATTTTTTTTTAAGTGAAATTTTTACAAAAAATTTAATATCTGTACAATATATAAGTAAATTATGTCAACATTCAACTCCAGTAATGATATGGTGCAAAAAAATACAAAAATAAAAGAAAATTTCAAAATGGGCGTGGCTCCGGCCTTTTTCATTTGATTTGTCTAGGATACATTTAATGCCATAAGTCAAACAAAAATTTACCACTCCTTGTGAAATTTGGTAGCGACGTAGATTCTAGGAAGATAACAGTTTTCTGCGAAAAAGGGCGAAATTGGTTGAAGCCACGCCCAGTTTTTATACACAGTCGACCGTCTGTCCTTCCGCTCGGCCATTAACACGATAACTTGAGCAAAAATCGATATATCTTTACTAAACTCAGTTCGCATAATTACCTGAACTCACTTTCTATTGGTATAAAAAATGACCGAAATCTGACTATGACCACGCCCACTTTTTCGATATCGAAAATTACGAAAAATGAAAAAAGTGCCATAATTCTATACCAAATACGAAAAAAGGGTTGAAACATGGTAATTGGATTGGTTTATTGACGCAAAATATAACTTAAAAAAAAAAAACTTTGTAAAATAGGTGTGACACCTACCATATTAAGTAAAAGAAAATGAAAAAGTTCTGCAGGGCGAAATCAAAATCCCTTGGAATCATGGCAGGATTACTGTTCGTGGTATTACATATATAAATAAATTAGCGGTACCCGACAGATGATGTTCTCGGTCACCCTGGTCCACATTTTGGTCGATATCTCGAAAACGCCTTCACATATACAACTACCACCACTCCCTTTTAAAGTTCTTATTAATACCTTTAATTTGACACCCATATTGTACAAACACATTATATAGTCACCCCTGGTCCACCTTTATGGCGATATATCGAAACAGCGTCCACCTATAGAACCAAGGCCCACTCCCTTTTAAAATACTCATTATCACCTTTCGTTTGATACCCATAATGTATAAACGCATTCTAGGGTCAACCCTGGTCCAACTTTATAACGATATCCTGAAAAGGCGCCCATCTATAGAATTAAGGCCCACTTCCTTTTAAAATACTTATTAACACCTTTCATTTGATACCCATATCGTACAAACAAATTCTAGAGTCAGCCCTGGTCCACCTTTATGGCGATATCTCGAAAAGTTGTCCACCTATAGAACTATGGCCCACTCCTTCTTAAAATACTCTTTACTACCTGCCATTTGTTACGCATGTCATACAAACACATTCCAGGGTTACCCGAGGTTCATTTTCCTACATGGTGATTTTCCCTTATTTTGTCTCCATAGCTCTCAACTGAGTATGTAATGTTCGGTTACACCCGAACTTAGCCTTCCTTACTTGTTTATTTTATATTTATCTTAGAAATCGTTTAGGTATGTAGATCTGTTCACTATATATTTCTTATCTTATACATCCGATTATTCGGAGATTACGAATGGGATAAGATTATTGTTCAGCCCCATTCATGAAAGGTATGAAGTCTTCGGCACAGCCGAAGACAGTCCCGTCCTTACTTGTTTTTTGATTCTGAAATAACAATCTCATCGCGAAGAGCTAGTAGGTTGACTTATTATACCTTTCATGAACATGAAATGGTATATTAACTTTGGTCTGATGTTTGTAACGTTGAGAAATATAGAAGATAAACTCACCATCAAGTATACCGAATTGATCAGGGCGACGGACTGGGTTGATATAGCCATGTCCGTCTGTCCGTCCGTCCGTCTGCTTGTTTGAACGCAAACTTGTCCCTCAAATTTTGAGATATCTCAATGAAATTTGGCACAAGGCTGTATGTTTGTATTATGTTACACATTTGTCGGATCCGGTAGGATCGGACCACTATAACATATATCTCCCATACAACCGATCGTTCAGATAAGACGATTTTGGTCATTCCTGCCGCAATTTAGAAAGTATAAACGTAAAACTCGGTGATATATATTCTAATATATCATAGAAGATATTCTGAAAAAATCACTTTGATCAGAGTTATATATATGTAGTATATATCCCATATAGCCGATAGTTCAGAAAGATTTTTGGCAATTTCTCCCTTAATTTCCAATAATGAAAACGTTGAACTTGTTGCTATTTATTCTAATATATCAAAGAAGATTTCATGAAAAAATAATTTCGATTGGAGCTATATATAATATATATCCCATACAACCGATCGTTCAGACAGAAAAATTTTTGAACATTTCTCCCTTAGTTTCCAATATAAAAACGTGAAAGTTGGTGATATATATTCTAATATATCATAGATTTCCTGTAAAAATCATTTCGATCGGAGCGATATATATAATATATATCCCATACAACCGATCGTCCAGATAAGGGGGTTTTTTGCCGTTTTTTTATATTTATCTCAAAATCGTTTAGGTATGTACATCTGTTCACTATATATTACTTATCTTATACAGCGCATTATTTGGAGATTACGAATGGGATAAGATTATTGTTCAGCCACATTCATGAAAGGTATGAAGTATTCGGCATAGTCCCGTCCTTATTTGTTTTGTTTTGTTAATTTTCCAACAAAGTGGATAAATGATGTATATTGGAGCAATTTTCCGTCATCCCTTGTGAAATTTTGTTTCGAGACAAACCGGTTTCGGCGTTGTGCCATCATCAGTGTCGACACTGTTTCGAAACCAAATTTGACATGGGATGACGGAAAATCGTTCCAATATATACACATACATCAGCCAGTAGATTACTTGTGTGCTTTGCAGAAATGATTCACTATAATTACACCTTATGATAGGTATTAGAAACAACGCTTAAAATTGATGATTTATTCGATTTGATATAGCTGATTCCAGATGGCGCCACAACAAATTTTAGGGCTAACCGCTTCCCTTGAACACCTTTGTCAAGCTTTTCCAAGATCTTAACTTTGGTTCCCAAGGACAAAGTATTTTTTATACGTTTATTTGGCATTTCAGCAAATTACTTTTACTTAAAAAAAAAAACAATGTCAAAACAGATGCACGCGTATCGAATTTCACGCAAAATTGTACAGAATAAATTGGGGATTCCCCTTTCTATATCTATTTTTCAACAAAAAAAAAATTTCGCTCAGAAATAAGAACTTTCGATTCAATTGTATCCTTATACTCGTAAAAAAAACATATACTTGCTGGACTTGGATTTTAAAATTTTGACATAGAAATTGTAAAAATATTTATGAGAAATAAAAATATAAATGTGAAACGCATTTAATGGACTATATATTGATAAATTAACTCTTTTTCTACCAACCTTCCAATACAAGTAATGTCGTCCTTCCAATTTGTAGAAGAAACTAAAAAGAAGCACAACACAAATTGGAAGCGAAATTTAGGCCTAAATTTCCTTTGAGGGAAAAAAACGCCAAGTATTTTTTTTTTAAATAGTGGCACCGAGGGTTCTCTAAAAAGCTCGGTCAGTGCGACATCCAGCGACACATACTGCCAAAGTAAAATCCTAATTTGGTAAAATATCCAATCTATAAAGGAAAACTTATCATATTCAAAACGCCCAATTCGTAACCATATTTTCACTTAATCATAGATAAATGTATATTGGCATTGCTTATTGGTGCCTTAACCTAACAAAAGTAATAATTTCATAAAATAGAAAATACGAAAATTTTCAAAACCAAAAATACAATCCCCAAAATGTGGACAAATTCGCCAACACAAAAATTTATAAATTACGAATAAGGCGGAAATCCAAAAAATAATTGGTTGGCTATGATATCGTTGTGACTAGGGCGTTATTCAATGGCTTCAATGGATCAGCTGTTTTACATGGAGTTTGCCAGGACCTTAAAGTAGTCATTCCGCAATTTTGTTTTCATCTCATGATCTATTCATACACGTGGGAATATTAAAGTTGTGAAGGAAATTTGGTCTCACAACTTAATTAATGTACATGCGTCACACTTTCATTGCATACAATAAAAAATATTTATTTCTTCAAAATTATTACAATTTATTTCAATATGATATAAGCAAAAAATAGCATCACTTCGTCTGCTGAGCGGAATATCACCATATCTCAACTGCTGTTTCGAAATTAGGCGCTCAGCCGGATTAGGGTGGAATATCACAGTATCAACAGTAAATTTATAATAACACAATTCAGTTACATATGGTCTGTTATAAATTTTCGGATCCTTGGGCATGTTACATCTACAAATGCAGCCGGAAGAAATTTGTTTTAACCCATACCAATTGCCACTGCACAAAGTCGTCCGCGCAGAACGCCTCTTGCTCCAGAATCTCCAAAACACATATCTCCTTCCTTACGTCCAGCATACAAGTTCATTTCAAATACAAAACTTAGTACTGGTATATTCTTATATTCATTCCTACATTGTTTTATTTCCACGAACGTAGTTTGGAGAAGAGGAGAAAAATCTTCACTGTTTTCCGTCAACCGGCCCCATCCAGAAATGTACAGCCATAAGCTCGGTCTTAATTCTCGATTGCAAAGTTCTATTATTTCTACTCCAGGATCATCAAGGTCAAAGGGTTTATCCACGTTAACCACCGCTATATCCATAATTCTTTTTACTTCATCATATTCACAATCGACATTTACTTTCACCACACGGCGTCGTTGCCCTTTTTCTTTGTATATATTGGTTACTCCAGCTACAACGGCGAAATTAATTTGAAGTTTATCTTTTACGCAGTGGGCAACTGTGACCACCGATGTCTCACTGACTAATGAACCAACACATTCATAGATGTTTTAAAGAAATATCGCTACTGTGTGTGGGGTGCTCTCTATATTTATATCTCGACCGTCTATAATGCGAGATTGCGCATTCGTATAGCTTAAAATGCAACTAAGGAGGACAAACAGCTGCCCGAAATTATTTAGTAGAGACATTTTTGTTTAAAACTGCTTTTACCACGATTTAACTATAAAGTACACCGAGACTAATTTTGTGGGCGCTATTTATACCAAATTGAGTTGTGTAAATAAAAAATAAAATTTCAACAATATGAAATAACAAAAGTTCCTCTAAATTGTTATACTCAGCGTGCTTTGCACACAGAGTGTATTAATTTTGGTAACACAACGGGCATAAACGAATCGAGATAAATATAGACTTCTATATATCAAAATGCTGAGGTTGAAAAAAGGAATTGATTTAGTTATGTCCGTTCATCCGTCCGTCCATCTATCGGTGTACACGATAACTTGAGTAAATATTGAAATTCGGTATATGGGTTCCTTGGCGCTCATCTCCCATCGCTATTAAAAGTGAGGGAACTCGGCTGGTAACCACGCCCACTTTTTACTTATAAAACATTTTGGAAAATACATAAAACCAGATTATTTAGTAAATAATTCATCTTGAATGTTAAAATTTGAGGTGTGGACTGATATTATGACTCTTGAATATTTTTGAAAATGGGTGTGGTAAAATCAATTTTCATCAATCAAGTTGTGATAAAATCAATTTTACAAATTGTATTAATCATGAATCAAAAAGCATTAAACATATCATAAGGAAACTCGACAAATAGGTGTTGTATTTACTATAAAAAATGCTTCGAAGAAACATTTACGAAATCGGGGAAAGACCGCGCCCATTTTAATATAAACGATTTTTAAAAGGATCGTGGACGAATAAAATAAGCTATCTCTTTGCAAAAAAGAGCTTTATACCAATGGTGTTTCATTTTCCAAGTGAAATTATAACAAGATAAAGGAAAAAATTTAAACTTTTTAAAGGGCGAGGCCACGCCCCTATTCCGAACAAGCATTACAAAACAAAACAAAAAAAATACATCCCTCGTAACAAGTTTCGTAAAAGTTATTTATCTGAAATGAACTGTACAATTCAAAGTCACGCTGAATATATAATATTCGGTTGCACCCAAATTTAGACACCCTTAATTGTTTTTTGTTTGTTTTAATTAGCTGAACAAGCTCTTTAATTAGCTGAATTAGCTTTATACAAATAACAAGTCAAATTTATTCATTGATATTGTAGTGAAATGAAATGACGCATTTTGCTATACTTTTTCAAAACAAAATTTCTTTGCAATTGTTTGTTTATTTATATGTGGGCGAATCCCAAATAATGTCCATCACAAACCGGAAATCAAAACTGGTCAGACTTTATTTCTATCACTTGTGATTAAACGTCAAATATTTGTATGATGTGGAAACCAAATAGTTTATTCTTTCCCCTCATCCTAGACAGAGAAAAATAATTTCAAAAAAGGCTTTACCGGTTTGGAAGTTTGGATGTTTTACTAACAAACTATAACGTCCTTTCTTTATATTGCTGCGCTGCTATACCCAGATTTATAATTATGCTAAATTGCTAATAATTTTAACCTGCCCTTATCCTTATTATTTTCATAGTACTTCAAATTAAAAAAGCTTTCAGATGCCAAATAGGTCTGTTTACTAAAATTTTTTTGGGAAGTTCGGGTAGCATTTCTTATTGGTGTCTAAAATTGGTCAAGTCCATTAGTTGATACATATATTGGCCTATAACTTTATTTCTGTTTAGAAAACGAACAAAACCTAAATGTTGCCAGAAGGAGGCATTTTGGGATTTCAGCAGTATATAAACTGTTAATTGATTCTTGGAGATGTTAGAGAAATTTTACAAAATATGATGAAAATTTAAATCTAAAAAAAAAGTCTGTGTTCAACAATTTCATATGAAAACTGAAAAGAAAGCAATACAAACCAGCTTGCATTTTTCTTGTGAATATACTTGTCAACTAGAAATGGTTAAATGGGAATATATTATCCAAATTTCCAAAGATTTGTTATGGCCTCTTTAAATTTTGATTTATTGTGCACTTTTGTTCTATTTCTTCCATAAAACTAACATTTGACGACCTAAAAATGTATTGAAGAATAAACAGAGGGAAAGTTATATACCAGTATACGTCTCCGCTTATGAAATGGGTGTTTTGGGCCCTTAGCCCGGACTTTGAGGGCGTATTCGAAATTCTAGGTATGCAAATTTGTTTTACTCTACTATACCTAAAATTTGATATTTTAATATCATTTAGTGTAATTCATTGAGAAAAATTGTCGCATCCGTAACCGTACTTAAGCTTATATCCAGCGTTTTAAAAAAATATTTCAGATAACAAAAAATTACAGGCATTGGATCTTTATATCACCCTCTCTCTCTCATTTAAGGAATGTAGAATCTCCCCTTAGCTTCTTTAAGTTTTGCATACTTCCACAAGCATTAAAAATTACTTCTATTGTTTGTCTCGTCCGAATCTCATCATATATCGTCATATATTTTTGAGGTACCCACAATTGTTGCTTCAAATATTGTAATATTCGCTCATTCCATTCTCTTTTATGCAGGTTGAAATGAATGCGAATGTCGTGCCCGTTACCATGGACTTGCCCATATGTATTTTCAAAGTGTGTTATTAAGTTGACATGTGGACAATGAATATATTTTTTATGAAAAGTACAAACGGTACACTTAAATAATTTTATTTGTTTTCAAGTTGAAAATTTTACGTCGTACACTGCTACAAAACCAGAGTTAGGAGCAATGCACTAAAATTTGAGCAACAACACTAAAAACTTAACTGACATAATCACGATCTTGCCTTAAATATTAATGCGACATTAATTTCTTATGGATTTAAACATCTATTCATCTTTCACATATTCGTAAAACAAGCCAATACCCGCGGGCCAGTGCCCAAGAAGAATTTTTTTTTAAATGGCCGTGCCACCGCCCACTTGCGATAACATCAATTTTACAAATATTATATAGAATGCTTGGAAAAAAATGAACAATATTCGGTGAAGAACCACGCCCATTTTTATATAAAAGATTTTTAAAAGGGTCGTGTACGAATAAAAAAAACTATATCTATGCAAAAAAGTACTTGGTGTTTCATTTTCCAAGTGAAATTGTAACAAGAAAAATGAAAAAATTTTAATTTTTGAAAATGGGCGTGGCACCGCCCCTTTGTGACTAAACAATTTTCTATTTTTCGGGAGTAATAACTCAAAGAAAAATTAAAGGATCGTAATATGATTGGGTACACATATTTTCCTTATAGTAGGAAATATTTTTAGAAAAAAATGGACGGGATCGATTAAAAATCACGCCCACTTTTATATAAAAGGTGTTTAAAGGGTCGTAGACTAGAACAATAAGCTATATCTTAGCGAAAAATATTTTTGTATTAACGATATTTCGCTTATCAAGTTTTATTGTAAGAGGAAATTAAGAGACATTTTTTTAATGGGCGGTGCTGCGCCCCAATTCCGATCAAACATTTATAGAGCCTCAATAAAAAAAAAGAAATCCTTCGTAACGAAATTCGAAAAAGTAATTTATCTGAAATGAGCTGTACAAATCAAACTCACACTGAGTATATAATATTGGGTTACACCCAAACTTAGACACCCTTGCTTGTTTTTTGTTCGTTTTAATTAGCTGAACAAGCTCTTTAATTAGCTGAATTAGCTTTATACAAATAACAAGTCAAATGTATTTATTGATATTGTAGCGAAATGAAATGACGCATTTTGCTATACTTTTTAAAAAAAAAATTTGTTTACAATTTTTTGTTTATTTATAAGTGGGCGAATCCCAAAAAAGTTCCACGAACCGAAAATCAAAAGTTGTCAGACCTTATTTCTATCACTTGGGATTATATGTCGAATATTTGTATGATGTGGAAACAAATAGTTTATTCTTTCCCCACATCCTGGAAAGAGAGACATGATTTCAAAAAAAGGCTTTATCGGTTTTGCAAATTTGGATGTTTCACTAACAAAATATAACTTCCTTTCTTTATATTGTTAAGCTTTTAAACCCATATCTATACTTTTGCTTTTAACGAAATTTTGTCTAATCTTTTAATCTTTTATTTGGCATTAAAAAACTTTGAAAAACAGAGATTTTATAAATTGATCCTGCCCTTATCCTTATTATTTTCATTGTACTTCAAATTAGATAAGCTTTCAGATGCCAATTAGGTCTGTTTACTAAAGTTTTTCCGGAAAGTTGGGGTAAAATTATTTATTTTGTTGTTTTTTTTTTTTTTTGCGGTCAGTGTTAATTAAATAATAGTAAGGATCGTAGGCTAGTTAGACCTAATTATGTTTGGTGCAAATAAACGATTTATTTCACCTTCTTGTCCAACGTTTCGCTGAATATTCCAGCATCATCAGGGGCTACACTATTTATTTTTCATAAAAGATAACAAACATTATTGTATATGTATAATCATTCATGACATTTAACATGTAGAAAACCAATTTGACTTACAATAACAATAAACAGTATGAACGCTTAAAGATTAATCATCCGTACCACCTTGCGTGGTAGTTTTGTCATTACTAAAATTATTACTTAAACATAACATGTATGCAGCGTGTAATAGACCGCATAGACAAACTGCGACTCGTGCGTACTGAGTTGGCCAAGAACATACAAAACGCTTTTGAGAAATCAGCTCAACGCTACAACCTCCGAAGCAGAGTAAAACCATTCAGTGTAGGTGAAAATGTATATCGGCGCAATTTCGTTCTGAGCGACAAAGCGAATAACTTTAACGCCAAGCTAGCACCCGTTTTTGTTAAAGCTACAGTTCTCGCCACAAAAGGAAACTCCATGTATCAGTTGCAAGACATACATGGTAAGATAGGGTGGTACCACGGAAAAGATATTAAGGAATGCAAGGGTTAAAAACAATTTACCGTCAGATAATGTCCTATAAAACAACTAAAAAAGGACAAATGTATATAAATATCGATCTCGATCCCTATTTAATTATCTCTGTTTCGCATCACGCCACCTTTTTGACTTGTTTTTCCGTGCCTATAAAAGCTTCGGATTGAGACATAGCGGTGTCTTTTGCTGGATAAAGTTTGCCTTAAACGTATACTCGTGCGATGATCCTAGTATCGGCGAAAAGTTAAAAATCGTTCGGATCTAAGTTCCAAAAGTAAAGCGGAAAGTTAAATATTCGCTAATACTTCTTAAAGAAAAATAATTCGGGTTTTCGAAAATCTAAACGCGTAACCCGCAAATTAAAGCTATAATATTTAAAAGATCCATCAATGTTCGGATTGGTACTCACAATGACACGGATTGGGGCTACATCATCATCAACTTCACCTGGAAAACTCGCAGGCTTAGTTGCAGTGACAAAATTTGGAGTGATAAAATAGTTGTATAAGTGTATTATATTTAAACCTTTGAAAAAAAAAATAATTCTTTTTCTTTAAAGAAAAAAAAAGGTATATACATACATAAGTAAATGCAGTCAAGAGTCTTGAAAAATCGAGAAATTCCAAGTTCCTCTTGACTTCCAGTATACAACTAGTTTTGTCGCGGTATAGTCGTAATAGTCTGACTAAAAATATTTTCGAGGTGAAAAATCGAGGAAAAAAAACATATATAATAGAAAAATTTAAGTTAAACAAATTTCAGAATATAGGATGTTCAAAAAAAAGAAAAAACACGAAAAAAATGTTTAACATAAAAAATTGTAAAAATTAAATCTTCCAATTAAAGTTATAAATATGTGAATATGTTGAAATATGTTGAAATACATAACTTAAAGAAACAAAGCATATACATACTAAATATGAAAGAGAGAGAAAAATATAGTGTAGGTGACATAATTTTATTAAATTAAATGTGTGCGAAAGTTTTCAATGATTTTCCTTTGAATTTAACAAAGAAAATTATAATATTTTTGGAATTTCATGGTTCATGAAAATTAAAGTAAAATTAGTATAATAATATAGTTTATTATAATTAAATGTTCAAGTTAGAAAAGGAGAGAGTGATATTTTTTTAACTGATTGGAGAGAGAGAGAGTTTCCAATGTCTTATTGGCGTTCCAATAAGAATAAGAAAACAAAAATCTGATTGCAACTCGAAGCAATCGCAATATCAAATTCTAATTAGAATATTTACATATGTGCTAAAGTACCATTTTACAGCAAAGCACAAGCATCGTAGAAGGCCTTCATCGAGTTCCTGCAACATCAATGCACGTAAGTTTATAATAAAATTGTTATATTTTCATACCATTTGGTTTTTTTGTTTTGCATATGTACATATAATTTGTTTATTTAACTACCGTGTTGATGATCATTAAGCATGATCAGTGAATCGTGAGAGAACGAGAGAATCAACGAAACGAGTTGGTATTAGAAATGGCTTTAAATTATTTGAGATTAATATTTACTAATACTGAATTCGTAACATACTTCAAAACCGCGGAAATTTCAATCAAATAACTTATATTTGATTTAATATGAATAGTTTCTTTGTGTTAATAATATTTCACCTGTTTAAATATCACACACTCTTCAGTAAGTTTGTAAGATTCCTTTTTGCATATAGTTTCGATTCCATGCCGTTCCTATAGGTGTTCGGTCTTAAGCCTAATAGTAAATATTGGTACTTTTTTTTTGCTTTAGTACTAAATTTAGTTGATTAGTCTTATTATTAAATAAAACATGAATTGTTAAGTTTGTAATAATGGTCTGAAATTCGTTATTGTTGTTGCTCTACTTTGGGACATCTCATTAACATCTGAGAAGTCATGGTTGGGTGGGTTAAGAGCGGTAAGTAATTGGTAGAAGAACCGCTAGGCAAAAGACAAAGTGTTGTGTCGCTTTCTAAAAAGGTTAATCAACGATCATATTGAGTGATGAGGTAAGAAATTCCTTAACCCTTACGTGTGCGTAAATTTTTTCTTGTTAGGCCTTGGGTTTGTCGTAACTAGTGGTTTGGTCGGTCGTTTGGTCAACGAACCCACATAAGTGGCTGAAGCTCCAGGACAGCTAGACGCACACGGGCAGACGCCGATCATCTTCTTCGTGCCACCAGGTAAACTTGGTACAACTGCGAAACAATTGTCAACCCAGAGTAAGTATGCTTGTCAAAAGTCCCATAACACGCGCCTATGCAGTCGTAGTCTTCTTTTTTGTTGATCGTCTTTTCTCTATCTCTCAATATGTGCAAGCTTCCCAATCTGTATCTGGTCAATTCTCTTTTTTCCTTATCAATAATTTTGGTGTTGTTAAAATCAGCTGTATGGCCACTACTTATTATGTGTTGGGAGAGCGCAGTGCTTGGCTTTTGTTTTTCCACGTCTGCTTTGTGTTCGGCTATTCGTATACCAAGCTCTCGTTTTGTAGTTCCGATATAAATCTTATCACAGTTTTCGTTCTCTTTTCCATTGCATTCTATTTTGTATATCATATTGTTTTGTTGTAGCTTGTCTATTGGATCTTTTGTTCTTGTGTAAATTTTGGATAATGTGTTGTTGGATTTGTAAGCTAAGGTGATGTTTTGTTCTTTTAGTATGTTGTGGTCTATTGTACTAAGCTTTGGTATATATGTGACGCTGTAATATTTCTTTACTTCTGTTGTTGCATTTTGTGGTTTATTGTGGGGGTTGCTATTTTTTATGATTTCCTGGTTTATTAGTTCATGTATCAAGTGGTCGGGGTAATTATTATTTTTTAAGATTGTGTGTATTTTTTCTATATTAGTTTCATGGAATTTTTCGTGGCTAATCGTCATTATTTTTCGTATCAGATTCTTCGCTGTATTGATTTTATACTTTCTTGGTTGGGAGGATAAAAAATTAATCAGGCGACCAGAGGATGTTGGCTTCGAGTACCAATTTAAAATAATACTGTTGTTGGCTTTGTGTATGCGAACATCTAGAAAAGGGATGCTCTCATTTTCTTCCATTTCTATTGTAAATTGTAGTTTGTGGTATTTGTTTAGTGTCTCGAGGATTATATTCACGTCTTTGCGTTTCACTATTGCAAATATGTCGTCTACATATTTGGTGATAAATTTAATGTCAATACTATGTTGTTGTTTTAGCTCCGAGATGGTGTTGTCAATTAGGTCGTCCATGACAATATCGGCTATTGTTGGTGAGAGCGGATTTCCCATGGGCATTCCAAAAGTTTGAGTGTATAGTTTGTTATTGCACATGAAATAATTGTTTTCTCTGAGGCAGAAGTCAAGTATTTGTTGGAATTTTGCTTATGTGATGTTAGTTGTGTGTTGAATTTTGTCCCATTTTCTCATTATTATTCTAATTGCTAACATTATAGGTATATTTGTAAACAACGACACGACATCAAACGAAACTAGTACATCTTCTTTACAAACATTAATATTGCTTAATCTATCTTTCAAAATGTATGCATTTTCCACATTATAAATAGAATGCAATGGAAAGGAGAACGAAAACTGTGATAAGATTTATATCGGAACTACAAAACGAGAGCTTGGTATACGAATAGCCGAACACAAAGCAGACGTGGAAAAACAAAGCCAAGCACTGCGCTCTCCCAACACATAATAAGCAGTGGCCATACAGCTGATTTTAACAACACCAAAATTATTGATAAGGAAAAAAGAGAATTGACCAGATACAGATTGGAAAGCTTGCACGTATTGAGAAATAGAGAAAAGGCGATCAACAAAAAAGAAGACTACGACTGCATAGGCGCTGCATACATGTTATGTTTAAGTAATAATTTTAGTAATGACAAAATTACCACGCAAGGTGGTACGGATGATTAATCTTTAAGTGTTCATACTGTTTATTGTTATTGTAAGTCAAATTGGTTTTCTACATGTTAAATGTCATGAATGTTTATACATATACAATAATGTTTGTTATCTTACGAATGAGATATGGTTTTCTTAATTACTCGCACATGTAGGTGCCAATTTCACAGAGCTTACGCCTCCGCTTATGAAAAGGGAGTTTTAGGCCCTTAACCCCGACTTTGAGGGCGTATTCGAAATTCCAGGTATTCAGATTTTGTTTACTCTACTAGATAGAGAAAAGATATTTCAGATTTCCAAAACATACGAACGTTGCGTCTTTATTTCACCTTCTGTTCTTCCCTTCGCTTCTTTAAGTTTTGCATACTTTCACAAGCATTAAAAAATTACTTTTATTTCTTGCCGC
Organism: Eurosta solidaginis; assembly: GCF_040869045.1. Classification (NCBI taxonomy): domain Eukaryota; kingdom Metazoa; phylum Arthropoda; class Insecta; order Diptera; family Tephritidae; genus Eurosta; species Eurosta solidaginis. Next base: position 18,362,040 of record NC_090320.1, read on the forward strand.
ATCCGAACTTCATCATATATGGTCATATAAATGTACTTAAATGTTTGAGGTACCCACAATTGTTGCTTTAAATATTGTAATATCCACCCAGTCCGCTGCGCATATTCTCTTTTATGGAGATTGACATGAGTGCGAAAGCAGTGTCCGTTACCATGGACTTGCCCATATGTATTTGCAAAGTGTGTTATTAAGTTGACATGTGAACAATGAATGTATTTTTAATGAAAAGTACAAACGGTACACTTAATAAATTTTATTTGTTTTCAAGCTGGTAATTTTCCATCATACACTGCTACAAAACCAGAGTTAGGAGCAATGCACAAAATTTTGAGCAACAATACTAAAAACTTAACTGACATAATCACGATCTTGCCTTAAATATTAATGGGACATTAATTTGTTGTGGATTTAAACATCTGTTCGTCTTTGACATATTCGCAAAACTAGCTAATACCCGCGGACCTGTCCCCACGAAGAAAATACAACATAAATCTATTTCGATATACAAATAAAAGATCTGGAAAATAGTACCGAGTGTATTTAAGTGTCACACCCATTTTACAAAGTTTTTTCTAAAGTTATATTTTGCGTCAAAAAACCAATCCAGTCGAAATTTTTGATATCGAAAAAGTGGGCGTGATCATAGTCGGATTTCGCCCGTTTTTAATACCAAGATAAAGTAAGTTCAGGTAAGTACGTGAACTAAGTTTAGTAAAGATATTTCGATTTTTGCTCAAGTTATCGTGTTAAGGGCCATGCGGAAGGACAGACGGACGACTGTGTATAAAAACTGGGCGTGGCTTCAAGCGATTTCGACCATTTTCACAGAAAACAGTTACCGGCATAGAATCTATGCCCCTGCCAAATTTCACAAGGATTGGTAAATTTTTGTTCGACTTATGGCATTAAAAGTATTCTAGACAAATTAAATGAAAAAGGGTGGAGCCACCTCCATTTTTCAATTTTCTTTTATTTTTGTATTTTGTTGCACCATATCATTACTGGAGTTGAATGTTGACATAATTTACTTATATACTGTAAAGATATTAAATTTTTTGTTAAAATTTTACTTTAAAAAAAATTTTTTTTAAAAGTGGGCTTGGTCCTTCTCCGATTTTGCTAATTTTTATTAAGCGTACATACAGTAATAGGACTAACGTTCCTGCCTAATTTCATCATGATATCTTCAACAACTGCCAAATTACAGCTTGCAAAATTTTTAAATTACTTTCTTTTAAAAGTGGGCGGTGCCACGCCCACTGTCCAAAATTTTACTAATTTTCTGTTCTGCGTCATAAGTCTTTGGTAATGAATTATTGTACTTTTTCGGTTTTTCGAAATTTTCGATATCGAAAAAGTGGGCGTGGTTATAGTCCGATATCGTTCATTTTAAATAGCGATCTGAGATGAGTGCTCAGGAACCTACATACCAAATTTCATCAAGATACCTCAAAATTTACTCAATTTGTCGTGTTTACGGACGGACGGACATAGCTAAAAGATTTTCGTTTTTCGCCCAGATCATTTTGATATATAGAAGTCTATATCTATCTCGACTAGTTTATGCCGTTGCAGATTACCGTTATCCGAACAAAGTTAATATACTCTGTGAGCTCTGCTCAGCTGAGTATAATAACGTACCAACGTATCAAATAATTTTTTAAGTACCACTTTCAGTACGAAAGTGCCAGGAATGGCAGCTATGGCACACAATTTGTAAAGGTACGCACATTTGATAAAGGTGTGCGTCTTAACTGGTTACATTATACACCTCCTATTTGCAACATTTTTCTAAGTAGGGATATAAATTTAAAGAAAGGTGATGCAAGGTGTCGCTGTGATATATTCTCCATACAACTTTTGCCCAAGAATATTAGCCGTGTTGTTTTTACACGCATATACGTTTACGTCGCTAATGCTTAGGCGACCCATCTAGCCGCAAATACCTACAAAACATGTTGTGCTGAAAAGCGGAGACAAAAACCATTGTTGTATGGCTGTATGTGCTGCGATGAATAGTGGACACACAACTTTTGTTGAGGTGATACATAGAATTAGTGTAGAGCAACATAGACACATATATCAGTTACATCTGAGTATAGTGCATATTGAAATTTAGTAGTACTAATTTTATGCGCAGCAATTTCAGAGGTGTATTTAGAGTTTGACTCTTAGCAGTCCTCATAAAGCTTAAGCGTAAACGTCGATAGATGTTAACAAAAACACAGCTATTGTAATCTTTATACATAAAAATCACGTGTCACTATGTTTGTCCGCGATGGACTCCTAAACTACTGAACCGATTTTGAATTTGTTTCGCACCCCGTGTGTAGTCTGATTTAACTTGAAATATAGGATAGGCTTTATCTCAGTTTATATTCGCAATATTATTTTATTGCAATTTTTTTTTAATGTTTACACGTAATAATAAAATGTTACGTATACGCAGCGGCACTCATATTATCAGGTGATGCGGATATACTTCCGTGTAATTGCTTATTAAAATATTATAGTGAATGATATCAAGTATAGCACATCACCAGGCCCGTCGAGAGAGAGGGGGAGGGGATTACCCTGGACCCGGGGTTTCTGAGGGGGCCCGCGATTTAGAAGTACTAAGACATTTTTTTGTTTAATTCAGGAGAGTCTTTAGTTGTTCCATGTGCAATTTTTAAGCCGAATTTCAAAAGCAATGAATATCTGCATTTCGTTTTAATATTATAGTGAAGTGTGAAAAATAAAAATCTATATATATACATGGAAAGGCTAAAATGTGTGTTAGTTGGTCGCCGGTGTTTGAAGAGATGCGTCAGTCGATTTTGTTCACACGTGGACCAGGGTACCCCTAGAATATGTTTATAGAATATGGATAACAAAAGAAAGCTGTTGATGAGTGCTTTAGTCGAGGGTAATTTTCATACTAGGGTCTCGAGATATAGGCCAAAACCTGGGCCCGTGAATGCTTAGACAGTGATTATACAATATGGATATCAAAGGAAAGCTGTTGATGAGAGCTCTAAAGTAATTTTTATTGTGATATTCGATTTAGTCGCATCAACCTGGCAAAAAAGATAAATATGCATGCGAAGCCGAAATAAAGACATGAATTAATAATACCCACATACCTATTTACATACGTCCTATTCGATTTGCCTGAAATTTAGTATATAAATTTGCCTATATTAGTGTTTACGATCCTTTTTTTACGACCAGAGAGGGACTGGGACTGGGATTAGGACTAGGACTGGGACTGAGACTCGGGGTGGGACTGGGACTGGTACTGGAACAAAAGAGATAGATTGAGAGAGATAGAATGAGACGAAGATGGAGATAGATTAAGCGAAAAAGACGGAGGGAGGAGTGAATAAAAGGATTAGGAAAAAGCGAAGAGGGGGGAGGGGGGGGGGAAGAGTTAGACGGAAAACGCTTTTTAAAATGTATGTAGGGAGGCCAAATTTAGGGCGGAACAACGTCTGCTGGGTCTGCTAGTCTTATATATAAAAAGAAAGGTGTTTGAAGAGATGCGCCGGTCGATTTTGTTCACGCTTCCACATAAGTGGTTTGCCCATAGTTTTGGTTGCGATCGACGCACAGAGTTTCGAGATATAGGCCAAAACGTGGACCCGGGTACCCAGGGCATTTTTTAAGTAATACGAACGTGGCCAAATGGCCACGTAGTAGTCCGCCGTGGCCACGTAGTAATCATAATCTGACCACAACTAAATTTCGAAAATGCGTGAACAACACCTAACCGAAATAATGTCAGAAATTTTCTGAACATACATGATTTCCCCAAAATGTCAAAAAATATATAACTTGTTATTTCTAATGAAGTTTTTTGGTGCTAATCGAAGAAATTTATCAACGAATGAATGATAGTTTATCAAATATATATATATATATTTATATTGAAAAGAATATAGGTACTCACGACTTCCGTGACATATATAAATCCTACAAATTCTGCACGTGCTCGAGGATTTTTGTCAGCATATAATAAAAAAATTTTGGGCAAGTATATAATAAGTTGGATATGAAAAAAAACTATTCCTGGGATTACTTGTTTTATTGCAAATGTTTTGGTATGAGTGAGTCACAACCACGGTTGCCACAGCATGTTTTTTTTTTGGACCAAAAATGTACCAAAACTCAAAAAAAAAGGACCAAATTTATTTTTTCTTATTTATTGATACACAAACAATGTAATTAATAAATTAATATTATAATAACAAAAAAGTGCTTAAATTCATATTGCACGTTAAACAAATTTGAAATACATTTCATAACATATAGGTGAATTTTTCAGTCTTATACACATATTTATATTAAAATATTTTGGAGTTCAAAGTTTTCCATACAAAATACTTATTTTGGTAGGTATCTGCCACAATACTTCGATGTGGTATAATAAAAATGACAATTAGTCTATTAAATGATATGATTATAAAATCACAAACCACCATCTTTACGAAAGGAGGAGATATTTTTCTTTTGGCCACCTAGTGAAAAATCTTTAAAAAATGCCTTGCGGGTACCCCTATAATGTTTTTATAGAATATGGATAACAAATGAAAGCTGTTAATGGGTGCTTTAGTAGAGGGTAATTTTCGTACCCCTGGTGACTAGGGTCTCGAGATATAGGCCAAAACGTGGGTCCGTGAACGCCTAGACAGTGTTTTTACATTATGGGTACCAAATTGAAGCTGTTGATGAGTGCTTTAGTTTAGAGTAGTTTTCATACCTATTGGTGACTAGTGTCTCGATATATTAGACGGAAAAAGCTTATTAAAATGTATGCAAATAGACCAAATTTAGGGCAGAACAACGTCTGCCGGGTCTGCTAGTTATTAAATAAATTATAAATTAAAAATTGCTTCAAATAAATGTTTTCATATATTTAAAGCAATAAGGGAAACCCCCCCCCCCCCCCCTAAAACTCATACAAATAGACAACATTGGTCAATTCGTTGTAGTTCTACAAATAGAAAAAAAAGCAACAACACCTAGGTTCTTTGAAACCGCCTTACCAACGCATAACTTTACGACATAATAGGGGGACTTATGTAACCGTATAAATGCCTTATAAAGTGTGTAAACGTATAAATTTATCTAGTTTACGCACGAGCTGTCAAATTTTGTATGAAAAATCATTTACACAATTTGTATAAATTTACGCGCACATTTCATTATGTAAACGCGGTAAACTCAAAGGAATGCAACCATGCAGACATTACAGACGGCATTTTCATCAAAAATCTGCAACATCAGCAAGTAAAGGCGTTTTAGTTTTGATTTTTAACTTAATCTTGGTATTTTTTAATTTGTATAACAATCAAACAAATTTTTTTGGAAATAATACAGCTGAAAAACAATCAAGTTTATCAAGAGTATTACTAGGTGCGTTCATATAACCGAAGTACGTCCACTGCATAAAGAAAATATGCAAAGAAGGCAATTGGGATAAGGTTTACAACAACTAAGGCATGACGTGGGTGAATGCGTTTGTAACACTTCAACCATCGTATTAATATTAATAGATAACTATATTTAATAATTAAAATTATATTTTTATTAATAAATTATTTTTAAATAAATATTTAAATATAGTAATTATCCTCCCTAAAAATTTTTTCATAAATTCATTTTGTAATAAAAATGTAAATATGAAAATAATAATTTTAAAATTTTTAATAAAATAAATAATTAACAACTAACCCCTAATTAATTATTAATTAATATTCAATAAAATAAAACAAAATTATCAAAAATAATCAATAAATATCAAATCCCACTCCCGGGAGAAAAGGCTTTGAAGGGATTCACAAGGTATAATCCAAACAGCTGACGCCTTGTCCGTCCTGATGTCACTTTGTTTAAAATTTTCCCAAATTATTAAATAAATTATCAATTAAAAATTGTTTCGAATTAATGTTTTCATACCTTTAAAGCAATAAGGGCAATCCCCGCTTAAAACTAATACGATATAGTTTCTAATTTTTGAGTTTGAATCAAAGCGCGCAAGAAGACTGAAATTTGTCCAGATTTTAATTTCTTTACATATGGAATATGTATAATCACAAACAAATGAGCCAAGATCACGCATTCCGGAATTGTTGTTGTTGTTTGTAATTGAATTTGAAAAAAAGTTTGTTGACGTAGCGCTTTTGAAATCTTTCGATTTACTTCGTTTCTCTCATATTTCGCTACCACTGTTCGGATTATTTAAAAATGTTACCTGAGTAAAAGACTACGCCGCACAGTGTTTCGTGTAGAACAAGCTAGCTGGACAAAAACAAAGTTCTTATTCCAAGAAAAGTGTAATGAGAAATGCAAGAAAACAAACAAAATAGCGGGATTTTTGCTTTTTTTGATATTTTTGCTCATATATATTGAGAAATTGAAGTAAGAAGGCAGGAGTGGCCGTAAAATGCATTGATTAATTTGCAAAATTCTTGTTGAATATTAAGCTTCATATTTCTTTTAAGTGAACACTTTTACATAATTTTTTTGATGTATTCTAAGCCCGAAGATAAGTTAAATTTTTTAATAGTAATTCTTTCGCAATTAGAGAACTTTCAATATATTTAACATTCCGTTATTAAGAACAAAAGGTATTTTTTCTCTATATTTTTAACTTTAGGGACAAAAAGTTACATACATCCGCAGATATCCGGGCTAAATTTTATATATGTTATATTCGCAAGTATTCTCTAATAGTCGAAAGAAAAACCATTGCGAATTCTTTGCACATCTATTTTTAATTTTTTTTGTTTGTAGATTTAGTTATCTCTACTTATAAAATAGGATGTATGTGCGTACCAACTCCGACGAGATATTTGAACCTTTAAAGCTGATCTACAAACGGAAATACCAATTCCCAGGTACAGGGAATAAACACGTAGCCATAAAACATACAAAAATAAATGCGCAAGGTCAACAAGAGCACACCAAAAGCAAAAAGGCGAAGATCACTAACTTCAACCTGCCACAACCTACCGCACCAGTCACCAAGGCATAAAAACAGGTACATACAAAGCAGTCCTAATGCAGGTATAATCACACAGGAACGCTACACAAAACAACCCCATTTCGTAGCATCTACGCCAATACCTGAATGTAATATAAATACTGCACAACTGATAACAAATCAGAACAATCAACGACACTTAAGATGGCAGCACAACAATCATCAACTATTCACCCTGTCGGAAAATCAACAACACAAAGCAGTTTAGTTATAACCGTACCAAGAACGGAGTTTTTTGACATTTGGGTTCAACATTCGAAGAAAACCAGATATAAAGAATTATTGAGTTTTGTTGTACTTAAGTACGATTTAAGCGAAGCAGCCGAGTATTCGATAAAAAGTTTAAGCTTACAAATATCGGCATATTCGTCGAAGCTGGATCAAAAGTGGAACACTTCTGGAAGACATAAGGAGCGATTTTTGAATAAAAACTCAGAGTGCCTTTAGGGTTCAGACTTCACATTTACAATAACGGTGGATTCAAAGATGCCATCAGACCAACCAACCACTTCTTCAGGTAACCCCGGCCCGGGAAGACGAAAGAGGGACTTTGTTAGCTGCAGTGAAAAAACCAAACGGCGTCGAGTGGATGACCTCTTGCAATCTAGAAGTGCTGGTGAGTTACTTTATGCGGCAGAAGTATCAACGCGTATGTCCGGCAACAGAAATGTTGCTAACATTATAAAAAAAATCACAGGAAACCACTCAAATATCCGGCAAAAAGATGACATATGAGCCAGATGCAAGATGCTTGAGCAATGTAGAAGTTTAGCATACTACATAGATAGCAAGTAGACGACTCATGGGTGCAAAACGACTCGGAAGTGGAGCATCAAGGCAGGCCATAAGGTTTATCCATCATTTTATAGTGTAAGCAAAGCTAACGCAGAATGCTATCCAAATGAAATTGATGTGGGTGAAACACGTGTAGAAATTAAAGTCCAGTCCGTATTAGATAAAACTGTTGAGCGTTTAGTTTTAGCAAATCAAGGAGTTTTTGTTAGTTTATTACCTACAAACTTGACGTATACTTTAATCAGCAAGTGGGGTTGCGATGGAAGCTCTGGCCATAGCACATATAAGCAAAAGTTTACATGCAGTTCAGACACTGATGAGTTTTCGTTTATATTTTTTTCGTTCCTCTTCAATTAGAGGATGAAAAAGGTAACATTGTTTGGCAGAATCCTCGACCATCTTCTACCATGTATTGTCATCCAATTAAATTTATTTTTTCTAAAGAAACAAAAGATTTTATTGTTTTTGAAACGAACAAAGTTTTAGAGGAGATAAATGCGTTGTTGCCAACAAAGTACATGCTCGAAGAATACGAAGTTTCCGTAAATCACAATATGCTTCTAACAATGATTGACGGAAAAGTTTGACTGAAACTTCTTCCGCACAAAAGTGTTATATTTGTGGTGCCACTCCAAAAGATATGAATAATGAGTTACGGAACTTTACGCCTAACCGAGATAATCTTGGTTTTGGTTTGTCTACTCTCCATGCATGGATAAGATGTTTTGAATGCTTGCTTCACATAAGTTATCGCCTCGAAGTAAAAAAATGGCAGCTTAGGAATGAGACAGATAAAGAGAGTGTAAAGCTACGTTCCAACGAAATCCAGAATAAATTTAAAAGTGTACTTGGATTGATAGTAGATAAACCAAAACCAGGTTTCGGCAATACCAATGACGGCAACACTGCTCGTAGGTTTTTCGAAAATTCTGAGGCTAGTTCTGAGATTACGGGATTGGATGTAACGCTCATCAAAAGATTCGACACTCTCCTTCGCACATTAGCATCTGGGTACAATATAAATATCCAAATATTTGAAACATTTGCGGCCGAGACTAAAAAACTATACATAGATCTCTATCCATGGTTTAATATGCCTGTTACAGGTCATAAAATCTTAGTGCATAGTACTGATATTATAAAATCAGCAATTTTACCTATTGGCCAACTTTCTGAGGAAGCACAGGAAGCCCGTAACAAAGATTTGAGACGATTCAGGGATGATAACCACAAAAGCAGTCGCGTGAAGCCACGAATAGAGATCTTATGAATATGTTGGTTATAACATAGGATCCTTTAGTTAACAGTTTTGGGGAGATACCTAAGAAAAAATTTAAAAGTCTGACTTCAGAAGTCTTAGATTTACTGTCCCTCGATAATGTTGAGGAGTCAATAAATACCCCAGTTGTTTCAAGCTTTCACAGTAGTTTTACTGATGCTCATGACTATTCCACAAGTGACTCATCGAATGAAAGTGATGATAGCGAATAATAACATAATTATATATACATATATTTAATTTAAATCTATTGTCTTTTCTACTTTGCATGATACTTTACTTTTAAGTTTTTGTAATAAGTAATTTTCACAAAATTAATTTAATAATTTACATTGTTGTTATTATTATTGTAATTCACTTTTACATTCCTGACTGGTGCTATAAAATAATTTTGTAAAAATTGTAGTGCCAGGATAAATACTCAAATAAATACAAAATATGTATGTACATATGTACAGTCACTCACATAAATAAGTACACACCCCTTTTTGCACAATTCTTACAATTTTCGCTTTCGAAAATTTATTTTAACTAATTTCGCATAAGAAAATGTGTCACGATCTATAACAAAAACTAAATTATATTTAAAAAATGTTTGAAAAATTCTACGAATTTTCATAAAAAATTTTAATTTTTTTCCGAATTTTTAGAATTTTTTAGAGTATTGAGATTTGTAGTCCATTCAATTTAAGTACAATAAAGTAATATTCTTAAGTGCTTTAATTTTTTTATATCTATGTCACTTTTTACATGAGTTACTGTATATGAAATAAGCAAATGTATGCATATGAAGTAAAATTTTGGAAAAAAATAAAAAAAAAAGAACATATGGCTGAAAAAAATGACGTAGTTGTAATAAATGACTGCATATGAAACGGAAAATCTCACAAAATAATTTTGTCCAGCTAGCTTGTTCTACACGAAACACTGTGCGCCGGAGTAAAGATTAAATTTTCGGAGTATATTTTTTCTTCCTTTTTTGAAAGCGGGCGAACAACTAACATCAAACTGATTTGGTGGCTTGGCAAACCCTTCGATTGTGTTTCTGCCATAAAATGTTTCTCAGAAAAAAAGTTATCTGCCTTATCAGATGCACTTGGAGTCGACCTAAAATGTGTAGGATGACCCATTAATGTTACCATTAGCACACCACATTCTGGAGGAAAAGTGGTCCCTATCTTCCCGCATATTAATCGCGAAAAATTATTACTATTATTTTCGGTGGCGAGAAATAGATTGAGCAATCGAATATTGCATTTTAAATGAAATTCCAGACACAGTGCAAAAGAAAAATTTATTCTGAATAAAGCGAAATCCTTTCTTACTTTAAATAAAAACATCACAATAACAGCCGCAGACAAAGGAAATAAAATAGTGGCACTGTATAAAGAAGTTTACACGAGAAAGATGTATAACATATTAAAAGAAAAGAGTACGTATAGAACTATGAGAAACGAACCCACTAATGATCTTCAAAAGAAAAATAACAAACTAGTGGACGAGATGTACAAAAACGGAAATCGCCCCAAGAATATATGGGCTTCCTAAAATTCATAAGCCTGATAATTCCCCTTCATCCAATTATATCATCAATTAATATACCAAGTAAGGAAGGCTAAGTTCGGGTGTAACCGAACATTATATACTCAGCGTGAGCTTCAATTGTACATTTCATTTCAAATTACTTTTCTACATAACACGTGGCACCACCCATTAAAAAAAAAATGTCTCCCCATTTCCTCTTACAATAAAACTTGACAAGTGAAATATCATTGATCAAAACTATTTTTTGCTAAGTTATGGCTTATTATTCTAGTCTACGACCTTTTTAAACTTGTTTTATATAAAAGTGGGCGTGGTCTTTAACCGATCCCGTCCATTTTTACTAGAAATATTTTCTGCTATAAGAAAAATATGTGTACACAATTTCATTACGATATGTTAATTTTTCTTCGAGTTATGGCTCCCGAAATATAGAATATTGCTTAGTCATAAAAGGGGCGGTGCCACACCCATTTTGTTAATTTTAATTTTTTCCTATTTATTGTTATAAATCCACTTGGGAAATGAAATACCATTGATATAAAACTCTTTTTGCAAAGATATAAGTTATTTTATTCGTCCACGACCCTTTTAAAAATCTTTTATTTAAAAGTGGGCATGATCCTTAACCGATATCGTTAATTTTTCTTCAAAGCATTCCTTATAGTAAAGGCAACCTCTCTGCCGAATTTTGCTACGGAATGTTTAACGATTTTTGATTTATGATTAATAATATTTGTAAAATTGATTTTATCACAAGTGGGCGGTGCCACGCCCATTTTAAAAAATGTTTTCAAATTTTTATCAAGAGTCTCAATATCAGTCCACACGTCAAATTTCAACATTCTAGGTATATTATTTACTAAATAATCAAGTTTTTGTGTTATATAAATAAAAAGTGTGCGTGGTTATCATCCGATTTCGCTCATTTTCAATACCAATCTATTCTGAGTCTATATAAGCTCGTGTAACAAATTTGGTGAAGATATCTCAATATATACTCAAGTTATCGTGTTAACGGACAGACGGACGGAAGGACGGACATGGCTCAATCAAATTTTTTTTCGACACTGGTGATTTTGATATATGGAAGTCTATATCTATCTGGATTCCTTTGTACCTGTACAACCAACCGTTATCCAATCATAGTTAATATACTCTGTGTGCAAAGCACGCTGAGTATAAAAAATGTATACTTGTAGCTAATTTATCAAGAAATTGCGGTGTCGATTTATAAGGACCTCCTTTGAGCAAGCAATTGACAAACGTGTATATTTTGTCAAAATGTTCTGAGCAAACGTACGGACACTTAAGAATTCTATATTCCCTTGCTTTGCATACTTCGATCCATGTTTCTTCCACGAAAACAATTTTCGGGAGCTCGAAAAACTTATTAAAAACCTTTTTTAGGCTGATATTTCGTATTAAAATATTTCCAAGGCATGCGGCTCATTTTTTTCTTTTTTATTTAAAATAACTATGAAAGTAATTTAGACGTATTCATTAATATGAAATCTATCAAGATAAGAAAAATTCGTAACATTTTTCAATCTGGTATCATGGTTTTGGCGAAATTGTCATTGTTCCCACAAACGTCAAGTGGCTAACGTCACACTAAATGGAACTACCTCCATTTTTGTGTGTGAGTGAGCCAATCCCACCACCGGAGTGGAAGGGTTTTCTAAAAAGCTCGATCAGTGCGACATCCAGCGACACCTATTGTCAAAGTAAAATCCTATTTTGGTAAAATACTTGCCATATTCATAACGCCCAATTCGTAACCATATTTTCACTTAATCATAGATAATATATTGGCATCTCCTATTGGTGCCGTAACCTAAGAAACAACTTAATTCATTTACATGCGTCACACTTTCATTGCATAAAATAAAACATATTTATTTATTCACAATTATAACATGATACATGATACAAGAAATAAATATCATCATTTCCACTGCTGAGCGGAATATCACCATATCTCAACTGCTGTTTCCAAAACGCCCTATCTCAAAATGTTTCGAAATTCGTCGCTCAGTCGAGTTAGGGTGATAGTCCAATCAACAGTCAATTGATTGATTTGATTAATAGTACCCTACAGTTTCCTTCTGGTTTTTATAAAGTCTAGAACTCTTTGATTTGTTACATCTACAAATGAAGCCGGAAGATTTTCGCTACTACACAAACCAATTAGCACCGCACAAAGTCCTTCATTCCAAACGCCTCCTGCTCCAGAATATCCAGAACACGTATCTCCTTCATTAAGTCCAGCATACAAGTTCATTTCTGATACAACTTCTTTTATTGGCATATTCATATTTTTATTCCTACATTGTTTTATTTCCGAGAACTTAGTTTGGAGAACATCTTCATTGTTTTCATCGAACTTGGCCCATCCAGTAATTTGCAGCCATAAACCCGGTCTTAATTGACCATTGCAAAGTTTTATTGGTTTCACTGCTTTATTCTCGTCAAAACGTTGTTTCACTTCCACCACAGCTATATCCATAAAATTTGTATTTGGATCATAATCACAATCAACATGTATTTCCTCCACAAAGATTAGTTGCCCTTTTTCTTTGTAAATATGAGTTACACCAGCTAGAACGGATAAATGAATCTTAAGTACATCATGTACGCAATGTGCAACTGTAACCACCGATTTAGTACTGACTAAGGAGGCAACACATACATAGATGTTATGCTGCAATATTGCTACTGTGTGTGGGCTGCTCTCTATATTTATATCTCGGCCGTCTATAATGCGAGATTGCGCATTCGTATAGCTTGAAATGTAACTAAGCAGGACAAAGAGCAGCTCGAAATTATTTAGCAGATACATTTTTGTTTAAAACTTCTTCTACCACTTTTTAAGTATTAACTACACCGAGATTAATTTTGTTCGCGCTATTTATACCTAATTGAGTTGTTTAAATACAAATTAAAATTTCAGGAATTTGAAATAACAAAAATACATTGAAATTTAAGTTAAAGCTATTCAAGGGTAATCTTGTTATACTCAGCGTGCTTTGCATACACAGTGTATTAACTTTGGTAACATAACGGGCATAAATGAATCGAGATAAATATAGACTTCTATATATGAAAATGCTGAGCATGAAAAAAGGAATTGATTTAGCTATGTCCGTACATCCGTCCGTCTATCTGTCGGTGCACACGATAACTTGAGTAAATATTGAGAATAAAATTCCATGGCGCTCATCTCCCATCGCTATTACAAATGAGGGAAATCGGATGGTAACGATGCCCACTTTTTACATATATGATGAATTTCTTATCAAAACCTATAAAAAAAGGCACATTTTGAACCCGATCCTCTCAGATTTTGATGAAATTTTGCATAGAGGTACACTTTACCTATACAAACACTACCTCGTTTTTAGAAATTGCATTTTTAAAAAATTTTGGGCGTGGCAAGGTGCCTAAGTTGGGAAAAATACGTGAAAAATGACTGTAATAGGTACATTTGAGCTGTGATAACTATGGAATGGTTCAACCGATTTCAAAGATCTTGGTACCATTGGAAAGGTATTCAGATCGGCTTTCTAAAACATACGCTGCAAAAAATTGTTAATAGAATGAAAAAAAATTTTTTTTAAACAAAGTTTTAAACTCTAAAAAAACTTCAAGGGCCAAGCGTTTTAAAATAAACTACATATTTTTAGAAAGGTCTATTTAATATGTATAACATATCCAAAAACTAAAGTGGTGTATTTTTTTCTTTTTTTTAATTTTATGTAAATGTATCTCTTTATTTTTGATATTATGATACCTTTGAGCTGTGATAACTACGGAATGGCTCAACCGATTTCAAAGATCTTGGTACCATTGGAAAGGTATTCGAATCGGCTTTCGAATATTTAATACAATGAGAAAAAAATTTTTTTTTTCTAAAATAAATTTTTAACTTAAAAAAAACTTCAAAGTCCAAGCATATGGTCATACCAAATAGTTTCCGAGAGACTAGTACCTTTATAGCACTTGCAAGGGACCATCCATATCGATAACACTCCCCAAGGGCTTCGTGGAGTGTCCTTATCGCTACAACAACAACAACAACTTGGAATTCTCTTCAAAAAATGCATACGGAATCCGAAGTCCGTGGGACAAAATGGGAATAATCAACAAAGCCTTATTAAAACCTAGTGTTATTTTAGTGAAGTAAATAGCGGTTAAATACCATTCAAAAAGCTAACCACGGGTTTACGTTATTTAAGCAATAACTTTGGATCTGCTTTCTCATTTACAAGCGCCTATTCTCATTTCCATATGACGCTTTCGCATTTTCAAATGATACTTTCTTATTTATAATTGACTATGTATTCTCAATTAAAAATTATGCTTTCGCATTTTGATTTGATGATTTCTTATTTAAAAGTGACTATTCTCATTTCCATATGACGCTTTCGCATTTACAATTGACTATTCGCATTTACAACTGACGCTTTCGAAATTACATCTGACGCTTTCTAATTTTCCAATGACGCTTTCTCATTTACAAGTGACTATTCGCATTTCCATATGACGCTTTCGCATTTACAATTGACTTATCTCATTTGCAAATGACGCTTTCGCTATTACAATTCACTATTCTCATTTACAACTGAGTATTCTCATTCAAAAGTGATTATTCGCATTTCCATGTGACGCTTTCGCATTTACAATTAACTATTCTCATTTCCAAATGACGCGTTCACATTTACAATTCACTATTCTCATTTACAACTGACTATTCTCAATTACAATTGACGCTTTCGATATTTCATTTACAGTTTTCTCATTTAAAAGTGACTATTATCATATCGAAGTGACGCTTTCGCATTTACAATTGACTATTCTCAATTCCATATGAGGCTTTCGCATTTACATCTGACGTTTTCTCATTCACAACTGGAAATGGTGTATAATGTTAAAACTTGATAATAATATTTTACAAATATTTTACGAATATTATTAATCATAAATCAAAAACCGTTTAGGACCCTTGATGTGTTTTTGATAATGGGCGTGGCGCCCTCCCACCCTTCTGTAGGCAACGTCTTTTCTTTCGGTTGCAACACGGAAATTCTCATACCAGTTGTCTTTCCGTAGTTGCTGGTAGCCAATTTTTTCCTCGGCGGCAGTACGAAGTGCTTTAGAGATACGCCCCCACTGCTCCTGTATTTCGGCGGGTTGAGTTTTGCTCTCAGAGATCAGATGTGAGAGCCGAGTAGCGAAATCATTGCCATTCTGTTGCGATTGCAGCCTTTCGACGTCTAGATTGCCTTGTGTTTTTTGTTCGTTGGTTTTAGAAGGGGTTAGGTCCTCGGATCGTGAGCACATCTAAAACACTAGAAGCATGCCGCCCCTCTATCACAACGTGGTCGATCTGATTGCGAGTATTTCGATCGGGGAACAGCCATGTAGCTTGATGTATCATTCTATGCATGAACCTCGTGCTGGATATGACCATTTTTCGAGCACCGGCAAAGTCAATCAGCCTCAGTCCATTAGGAGAAGTATCATTCTGTAGGCTGCACTTTCCGACTGTGAGGCCAAAAACCCGTTATTTGCCCACCTTGGCGTTAAAGTTGCCAAGCACGACTTTTATATCATGGCATGTCAGAGCTCGTATGTGCGTTCTAAAAGTTAATAAAAAGCGTCTTTCACCTCATCGTCTTTATCCTACGTCGGCGCATGGGCGTAGACGAATGAAATATTAAAAAATGTTACTTTTATTCGGATAGCGGCGACACGTTAGTCCGCAGGCGTGAACGCCAATACTTGGGCACAGAGTCTCTCTCCAACCACGAATTCGACGCCGAAACTGCGCTTATTTCTATGGCCACTCCAATAGATGTGACACTTTTCAAAATTCTGTCTTCCTTGCTTCGTCCAACGCATTTCTTGGATGGCGGTTATGTCAGATTTTGCTTTGGCGACACATCAACCAGACAGGCATCTGCACCAATCCCATTCAGGGAGCGGACATTCCAGGTGCATGCCCTCAAATCATTGTCCTTCATACGTTTTCCATAGTCGTTATCAGTAAAGGGTTGTCTTTTTATCCGAGGGTTTGTTGAGTATTTTATTGTAGGGTGCTTTGACGTGGCGGGTCGCACGCCCAGCGCATAACCCGCTGCACGTTTATATAGCGAGCCGCTTGATCCAAGACAGACGCCCGCTTGCAGCCGCACCTCGTGGTGGACAGACTTTGCCGATGAAATATCGGAGTGTGGCCTAGGCTTCTCACATTTGCTTACCACTACCCAGAGGATACCTGGCCGCAAACGACCGGAAGAAGTGAACTGGTTGAACCGCATGCAGAAGAATCGCTCTTTCCATTCCCAGGTGAATGGCCGTCAGAAGATTTCCCCACATTCATGGACTTCTTAACACGGCGCCACTTCAAAAGGGTCTAGACTAGGATAATAAGCTATATCTTAGCGAAAAATAGTTTTTTATTAA
This sequence comes from Eurosta solidaginis, assembly GCF_040869045.1. NCBI lineage: Eukaryota > Metazoa > Arthropoda > Insecta > Diptera > Tephritidae > Eurosta > Eurosta solidaginis. The sequence continues at coordinate 18,379,151 of NC_090320.1, forward strand.
TGAAAGATCACGAATCAAGTTTTATTGTAAGAGGAAATTAGGAGATATTTTTTAGTGGGCGGCGCCAGGCCCCTATTCCGATCAATCATTACAAAACATTTCTACAGCCTCAAAAAAAAAAAATAATAATAAATCTCTCGTTACGAAATTCGAAAATAATTCATCTGAAATGAACTGTAGAATTCAAAGTCACGCTGAGTATATAATATTCCATTACACCCAAACTTAGACACCTTTACTTGTTTTTTGTTTGTTGTAATTAGCTGAACAAACAAATTTTGGCTCTATAAAATTAACAAATCAAAGTTATTTACTTGTTTTTTGTTTGTTTTAATTAGCTGAACAAACATTTTTTGCTCTGTCAAATTAACAAATGTAATGTATTTTTAATTAGCTGAACAAGCTCTTTAGTTATCTGAATTAGCTTATACAAATAACTTGTCAAATGTATTTATTGATATTGTAGCGAAATGAAATGACGCATTTCGCCATACTTTTCCAAGACAAAATTTCTTTTGCAATTGTTTGTTTATTTATATGTGGGCGAATCCCAAAAAAGGTCCATCACGAACCGAAAATCAAAAGTCGCTATACTTTATTTCTATCACTTTAAGTTAAAGGTCTAATATGTGTATGATATTAATATCAATTAGTTTCTTCTTCCCATCATTCTAGACAGAGAAACATAATTTTAAAAAAAGGCTTCATCGGTTTTACAAAATTTAGATGTTTTATTAACAAAATATAACGTCCTTTTGCTTTTAATAAAATTTTGTCTAGACTTTATTAGCATTAAAAAAAACTTTGGAAAGCGGCAGTTTTATAAATTGTTCCTTATTATTTTCCTAGTAAGCAAACGTCGAATTCAAATTAAAAAAGCTTTCAGATGTTTAATATGTCTATTTACTAAAATTTTTTCCGGAAAGTTCGCGTAACATTTCTTATTGCTGTCTAAAATTTGTCAATTCCATTAGTTGATCCATATATTGGCCTATAACTTTATTTCTGTTTAGCCAACGAGCAAACATTATATGTTGTCAGATAGTGGGCATTTTGCACTTTCAGCAGTGCATAAACCGTGAATTGATTCTTTGATTGATTTTAGAGAAATCTCACAAAATATGACGAAAATTTTAATTGCTGTATCTCTTTTTTAATTTATATATACAAAGGATTATCTGAGGCAAATCCAAAATTGGTTCTGCTCTCAACAAAATATGAGTTTTAAAGATTAATGTAGGTTTTATTGGTGTATTCAACAATTTCATATAAAGACACAAAAAGACGCAGAAATGTATCGAAGAATAAACAGAGGGAAAGTTATATACCAGTATATGTCACCGCTTATGAAAAGGGGGTTTTGGGCTCTTAGCCCGGACTTTGAAGACGTATTCGAAACTCCAGGTATGCAGATGTTCATGTCTCGCAAAAAACATATTTTCAATATCATTTAGTGTAATTCATTGAGCAAAAAATGTCGCGTCCGTAACCGTACTTAAGCTTATGTATATCCAGCGTTTTAAAATGATATTTCAGACTACAAAAATTTACAGGCATTGTGTCCTTTTTTCACCTTCATTCTCTCATTTAAGGAATGTAAAAACTCCCCTTAGCTTCTTTAAGTTTTGCATACTTCCACGAGCATTAAAAATGATTTCTATTGATCCATGTACTTATATTTTGAGGTACCCACAATTGTTGCTTCAAATATTGTAATATCCGCAGAGTCCGCTGCTCATGTTCTCTTTTATGCAGGTTGAAATGCGTGCGAATTTCGCCCGTTACCAAAGAATTGCCCATATGTATTTGCAAAGCGTGTTATTAAGTTGGAACGTGTACAGTGTATGTAGTTTTAATGAAAAGTACAAACGGTACACTTAATTAATTTTATTGGTTTTCAAGTTGGAAATTTTCCGTCATACACTGCTACAAAACCAGAGTTAGGAACAATGCACTAAATTTTGAGCAACAATACTAAAAACTTAAGTGTGCTGACATAATCAAGATCTTGCCTTAAATATTAATGAGACGTTAATATGTTATGGATTTAAACATCTCTTCATCTCTCACATATTCCAAACTAGCCAATATCCTCGGTCCATTCTGCACGAAGAAAATACAACATAAAACTATTTCGATATACAAATAAAAGATCTTGAAAACAGTACTGAAACCGTCCAGAAAATAAAATTTGAATATTCCCAACAAATCACGAAATGTTCGCAGTCGCTGAATTATCTGTTTTTTAACATTTAAATTTAGTTGAAATCAGCCAAAGCTGTATCTTAGCATGCAGAGCAAGCGGCCAGTGTCTCGTGATTGTGGTGGGTGGTGATCCTAAACATTTCTTTTTTGACCTATGTAGTAGGTCGTATTGCTGGCATATGCTGATGACATTAATATCATCGGCCTGAACACCCCCGCCGTTAGTTCTGCTTACTCTAAACGGGGAAAAGGAGCGGCAAAGATGGGTTTGATGATGAATGAGGACAAAAGGAAGTACGTGCTGTCATCGATAAAAGAGTTAGCTCATATGTGCCTTGGCAACCACGCTATTATTGGCCGCCATAACTTCGAAATAGTTAAAGACTTCTTTTATTTGGGAACCAGCATTAACACTAAGAACAACATTAGCTCTGAAATTCTGCGAAGAATCACTCTTGCCAATAAATCTACTTTGAACCATGTAGGCAGTTGAAAAGTAAAGTCCTCTCCCGGCAAACGCAAATCATGCTCTACAAGTCACTTATCGTACCCGTCCTGCCATGTTATGCGAATGAAAAACGATGTTCCAGGTAAGAAAATGTTTCTATCGGAACCCGCCTATGAAAGCAAAGGAAAAGGGCGGCCCCCACTCTGCTGAGAGACCAGGTGGAAAACGATTTAAACTCCCTTGGTGTGACCAATTGGCACCAGTTGGCAGAGCGAAGAAGCGGCTGGCGCGCCTTGTTGGACGGCCATAACCGTTTTAACGCTTAAGCGCCAATTAAGTAAGTAAGGAAATATTCCTGTCCTTCCTTAATTCCCTCGTAATTTAACTCTTCTTTCCTTCTCCATATCGCTCCTCCACTCTAACGCCATTTCACATTCCCTCTTAATTTTGCTTCCAGTTCCACGAACACTACCTCCTCCTTACTTTTTACACCTCAAATTCCTCATATTAACCCTTAATCGCCCAAGCGGTTTTGGCTGTTTCGTAACAGTTAAGCTAGTTATCCCTGTTTCGCGATAACTGACGGCAATTGGGAGCACCAAGAAGTGTCAAGTCGTCATCTACCAGCTTGTTGGCAGGTGTTATTTTAGATTTGATTTTTAGGTTAGCATTGTTTTTGCTGTTAATCCTGGTTTACAGCTACTCAAAGCCCTCACAGTCTCAAATTTATATCCGTTAACAGTGAAGTGTCTGTGAAGAGGCGAATGCGCCGGGTCTTTCTTGGATGACAGCAAGTACTTGACCTTGTTCTCATTTACGCCAATATCCAGTTTTTAGCTTTTTTATCCAATCCAGAGAAGCCAATACTGCGAGTAAGTTTGTTTAGGGCACTTGTATCAATATTATTTTATAAAAGTTTGTACTTCGATAATTAACGCGGTTTACTGGACCGCATTGCTTGTGTATTGGGCAGAGTACGCTTGAATTCCAATTTGAAGGCATACTCCCGATCGATAAAATAATTTTTTTTTTGAGGAGTTGATACATAGCCTTTGCAACCTGTACGCCTCTATATTTGAACAGCTTGGTAGGTAGTCGGAAGTTTACTGGCGCTTTCACATTTTTTAGCTGGGATACTGCTATTCCCACTTCGTCATGGAAGGCTGGCTAAATTCGTTCGTTAGGGATTGATGTGCCGGGGTGGGCATCTTCTATCCCTTTTCTAGTTTTTCATAAAAAAGAGGCTTTATTCGCATGAGCCGCATTATCGCGCGAGCCCTTGAACCGTAGTCGGGGTTGACCATGGGCGTGCTACTGGAATATGGTGTTGGCAGTTTAAAGAGTCATTAATTAACTTATTATTTCTATCTCTTTCTGCGGTATTATAGACAAACATCGTTAAAATAATGTCAGTTAGCTTTAGTACGATCACATCGTCGGATACGTGGAAGATCTCAGAATATCATTTTAGTTTTGTTTTAATCATTAGTGAATTAGTACATTTTCATCAGTGTAGTTACGTGGTTCGCGAATAAAGGGTGCTCAAGCGCAATTCAAAATTCTAAATTTCATTGAATTGCAAAGCATGCTGTGATCATTTTGGGTGTTATTCCACCGAAATCGATTTGATTGCTGTTGTGAGCCAACCGGAACCAAAGTGATGTTGTTGGGAGCCATACAGAGCCATTTCGTGGGCTTGCTTTACAGCGCCATTTTTCGAGTTCAATAAAGCTTTGAATAGATTAAATGCTGTTTTACAGCATTTTGGGCTCACTTGCAGAACCGCTAGTTATCTTTTCGCATGATGGGTTGAAGTCGTAAATTTTTTTTTTTTGAAAAGACTTTGAAGCTACTGGAACGATTTTCTTTTAATTTTTTACATATATTCGATAGATCTGCGAGAGGGTTCTAAGCTATATTTTATACCACTGGGTGCCTTGGGCCTTGAGACCAAAACGTGGATTTGGATAACCCCACAATCTATACGTACAATGCGGATATCAAATGAAAGTCGTTGATAGGGACTTCAATATAGAATACATTTAGTGCGATATCTCAATTCATAAATGTGGACCAAGGGTATCCCTTGATGAGTTTTAGTTATATGGGTACTAAACGAAATTAATGGATGGTACAAAATTAAAGAGGAGTGTAGGGTGAGGGAGAGGTACAGGGAGTAGGAAAGGCAAAGGCTGAGGGAGAGAGAAGCGGATATAGAGGTAGAGGAATATAGAGATAGAGAAAGAGTGGGAGAAAGAGAAAATACTAAAGCAAGAAATTATTGCAATGTAATATCTCTAACGGCTCTTGATTTATGGCTTGTATTCTTCCATATTTTCTTCTTCTTAATGTGTGTGGTGCCACGTCCGTATTCCAAATGGTTTGGATCTTACGTTTTGCGTTATAGAACCAATCCACCTATCAAATTTCATTAGCTTAGCGGTATTCATTTTTGAATTATCACATTTTTTCTATTTTTCTAAATTTTCGATATCGAATTTTACTTTATTTTTTTTTTTATGGCTCATTTTTAATACCAATCCTTTCTGGGCCCAGATAAGCCCGTATACCCAATTTGGTGAAGATAGGTAAATGTTTGCTCAAGTTATCGTGTTAATGGGCGGACAGACGGACAGACATGGCTTTATCAAATTATATTTCGATACTGATGATTTTGATTTATGGAAGTCTAATCTACCTCGATTCCTTTATACCTGTACAACCAACCGTTATCCAGTCAAAGTCAGTGTGTACAAGTACGGCTGGGTATAAACGGTACCAGTCTTCACTCTTTGGTCATTGGGCGATTGTTTTCCACTTACGTTTAAGGCATTCGCATATTTTATCTTGAACAAAAAATTTAACCCCAAAAAATTTTTTTTGCAATATTACATTTTAATTGTAAAATAATGCATCAACTTTTTCTCTCACATTATTTTTTTCAAAATGCTTCTGATGCTTTATTGTTGCAATGGCAAAAGCTGTTCATGATCGACGACCGTTCGCGCACTGGGATGATGGTCTTACGGCATGGCAATAACTATGGCTCACGTTCCGGAGATTCAATGCCGGATTATGATAATGTGAAGGTAAGTTTATTTTTGCAATGAAAAAAAGAAAAAATTACGTAAAAAAAATTTATGTACTTATGTACATATGTATGTACCTACTTAAAAGCTGTGAGAGCATACGCTAACTAAAGCCCAAGTGCAGATAAGGCAAAGATTAGAAACATGAACTGGCATAAGCAAATGCAAAATGAAAATTATGCTTTTAAAAAATGTGTGTATGCATGTGTATGTACTTCTGCATACACACAGTACTTCGAACAATATTAAAATTCACTGTAGCTAAAGCAAAAATTAAGCCTGACAAAGTTACAATGCAGCGAGCTTAAGTTAACTTTGTTTTTTTTTTTTTTTTTGTTTTTTTTTTTTTTTTGCAAAGCGAAAACAGAAAAAAGCTGTAAAACTCAAAATGCCAGCAACAGCAACGACCACGGTTTTATAAATAAATGGTAAAAAGCGCCATGCCACGGTACTGTTGAAATTATGCAAAATTATAATTCAACAACAGTTGCAGACTTTCGCAATGCATTGCTATTGTTGTACTTTTGTCGTTGCTGTTGTTGCCGCAGCGCTTATGATTAACTGATTTGGTGATTTTTTCATATTTTTATTTTTATACCTTTCATGAAAATGAAATGGTATATTAATTTCGTCACGAAACCGAAAATTGTAAGTCCTTAAAGGAAAATAGATAGACCCACCATTAAGTATACCGAAATAATCAGGTTGAAGAGCTGAGTTGTTTTAGCCATGTCCGTCTGTCCGTCTGTCCGTCTGTCTGTTTGTATGCAAACTAGTCCCTCAATTTTTGAGATATCTTGATAAAATTTGGTGAGCAGGTGTATTTGGGTGTCCGATTAGACATTTGTCGGAACCGACCGGATCGGACCACTATAGCATATATCCTCCATACAACCGATTTTTCAGAAAAAGAGGATTTTTGTAATATCTTACCCAATTTAACAGATTGAAGCTTCAAACTTCACCATATACTTTCGTATATTGAACATATTGTTGCCTGAAAAAATTTATGAGATCGGTCGTATATATAGTATATATCCCCCACAACCGATTGTTCAGATAAGGAACTTTTCGTAATTACTGCCCTATTTTAAGAGCTAGAGGCTTCAAATTTCAGCGAATGCTTACGTATATAGCATATATTGTTGCCTGAAAAAATCATAAAGATCGGTGGTATATATAGTATATATATGGTGGTATATATAGTATATATATATAGTATATATATATATATATTTTCGCAAATTTTAGCCCCATTTTAACAGCTAGAAGCTTCAAATTTCACCGAATATTTACTTATATAGCATATACTGTTGTCTGAAAAAATCATAGAGATCGGTTGTATATATAGTATATCTCATACAACCGATTGTTCAGATAAGAAACTTTTCGCAATTTCTACCCCATTTTAACAGCTATAAGCTTCAAATTTCACCGATTGCTTACGTATATAGCATATATTGTTGTCTGAAAAAATCATAGAGATCGGTTGTATATATAGTATATATCTCATACAACCGATTGTTCAGATAAGAAACTTTTCGCAATTTCTACCCCATTTTAACAGCTATAAGCTTCAAATTTCACTGATTGCTTACGTATATAGCATATATTGTTGTCTGAAAAAATCATAGAGATCGGTTCTATATATAGTATATATCTCATACAACCGATTGTTCAGATAAGAAACTTTTCGCAATTTCTACCCCATTTTAACAGCTAGAAGCTTCAAATTTTACCAACTGCTTACGTGTATAGCATATATTGATGTCTGAAAAAATCATTGAGATCGGTGATATACATAGTATATATCTCATACAACCGATTGTTCAGATAAGAAACTTTGCGCAATTTCTGCCCCGTTTTAACAGTTAGAAGCTTCAAATTTCACAAAATGCTTTCGTATATAGCATATATTGTTGTCTGAAAAAATCATAGAGATCGGTCGTATATATATTATATACTTCATATAAACTGTCATATTGACCCCTTTTTTACGGCTAGAAGCTTCAAGATTCATCAAATTTCATCAAATAATTACGTTTACGTCATATATTTTTGAAATACGTGATTCGTAGCCATAGTTTTTACATGCAGACCACAAAAAACGTGAAGCTTTGCATCCTCACACAGATTACCTACCTATTTTTTATTTTATATTTATCTTAAAATCGTTTAGATATGTTCAAATTTCACCAAATGCTTACGTGTATAGCATATATTGTTGTCTGAGAAAATCATAGATACCGGTGGTATATATAGTATATATCCCATACAACCGATTGTTCAGATAAGAAACTTTGCGCAATTTCTTCCCCATTTTAACAGTTATAAGCTTCAAATTTCACCGATTGCTTACGTATATAGTATGTATTGTTGTGTCAAAAAATCATAGAGATCGGTGATATATATAATATATATATGATGGTATATATAGTATATATATATAGTATATAAATATTTTTTTTACGATTTCGGCCCCATTTTAACAGCTAGAAGCTTCAAATTTCACCAACTGCTTACGTGTATAGCATATATTGATGTCTGAAAAAATCGTTGAGATCGGTGGTACACATAGTATATATCTCATACAACCGATTGTTCAGATAAGAAACTTTGCGCAATTTCTGCCCCGTTTTAACAGTTAGAAGCTTCAAATTTCACAAAATGCTTACGTATATAGCATATATTGTTGTCTGAAAAAATCATAGAGATCGGTCGTATATATATTATATACTTCATATAAACTGTCATTTTGACCCCTTTTTTACGGCTAGAATCTTCAAAATTCATCAAATTTCATCAAATAGTTACGTTTTCGTCATATATTTTTGAAATACGTGATTCGTAGTCATAGTTTTTACACGCAGACCACAAAAAACCTGAAACTTTGCATCCTCACACAAAGTACCTACCCGTTTTTTATTTTATATTTATCTTAAAAATCGTTAAGGTATGTAGATCTGTTCACTATATATTTCTTATCTTATACATGCGATTATTCGGAGATTACGAACGGGATAAGATTATTGTTCAGCCCCATTCATGAAAGGTATGAAGTCTTCGGCACAGCCGAAGACAGTCCCGTTCTTACTTGTTTTATTTTTTTTTGTGATGTCTCTTTACCTGTTCGTTTTAGACCTTTGCGCTCACCGGAAATTGGCCCGTCTGTGTGCTATTGTACTTGTCTATAAGCAGTGCTGTGCAATACAATAGCAACGATAACCGTTTGTACAACAATCGGATTTAAGCAGCCAAATATCTCCGATTCATATATGACCAAGGAGGAGATAATCACGAGAATGTTAGTAAGGATAGTGTTTGGAAAGTTTTACAAAGAAGTTGGAGTGCATTAGCCAAACTCCACTAGAGGAAAGAAGAAGACTAGTCTAAATTTTGCTTAAGATTCAACCGAAACTAGAAGAATGATGAATAGAAGAAAGTGTTCATTAACAAAAGCTCAAAAGGTCAAATCTTCTTAAGTAAAAGAAATCATGACCCATGCCTTAGCTCCAAATATAAGTTTCTATATTGGAAACTGTGAACGCTTTTGAACTATCCCATATTATAACTACTAGCGTAAGCTATTTACAAGAACGTCTAGCAAAAGAGCCACCAGCACAAGAGTCAGTCTATTAATGTACGTACATTAGCTGCAGGGAGCAAAAGTCTATAAATACGGGTCTGTTAACACAGCTGTCAGTTTCATCGCCTCCATTCGCTGCGTCGAACTATGGCAACAATTTTGGACAACAACGAGGTAGTCAGCGTTTCTGTATTGCGTCAACTTAGTTCCATAATAGCCAACACCTGAAGCATGTCTAAGGTGGAGTTCATGTCTAATCTGATGCTTAGTGTGAGTGGAGCTTTGAAAATTCTTAAGTACACATGTAGCCTCGAGTGTGGTTGTTGTAGCAGTGCTTCGTCCCATCCAATAGGTCTGACTGATCACAAATTGTCATCAATGTCCGCTAACGGGAGTCCGAGTAAACTTGCTATTTCAACAGGGGTGGACCATAATGAGAGAGGTGTTAGAGGCGTTGGTTCCACATTACAATTGAAGAGATGGTTGGTGTCATGTGGGGACACATTGCAAGCAGGGCATACATTTTTATGTCGGGGTTGATTCTGGATAGGTAAGAGTTTAACCTGTTACAGTATCCAGATCGAAGTTGGGCTAGAGTGACTCGCGTTTCCCTAGGGAGCGTGCGTTCCTCTTCTGCAAGTTTAGGGTATAATCTTTTGAGTACTGGATTCACCGGGCAATTCCTGATATAGAGGTCCGACGCCTGTTTATGGAGTTCACCAAGTACCTGTTTATGTTTTTTGGCATCATACGGCTGTGTTCTTAGACGCCGTATTTCCTCATAGAGCTCACGGAGGTGGCTCCTTAAGCCCCTGGGCGGTGTTGGCTCATCAATCAGATGTCTGTTGGGATGCCCAGTTTTCTGGGTATTCCTCAGGAACTGTTTGGTTAGAATTTCATTTCTTTCCCTTATTGGGAGTATTCTCGCCTCATTATGTAGATGGTGTTCTGGGGACATAAGGGGACAACCCGTGGCGGTTCTGACGGCAGTATTTTGGCAGGCCTGTAGCTTCTTCCAGTGGGTAATCTTTAGGCTTGGCGACCATATTGGGGACGCGTAGCATGCATTCGGCTGGCCAATTGCTTTTTAACTGGTAATGAGCGTTTTTTATCTTTTCCCCAAGTACTACCAGCAAGAGATTTGAGAATTTTATTACGGCTTTGGATTTTCGGCCGTGGTGTGATGGCAGCGCGCTCCGCCTACCACACCGGATGCCCTGGGTTCAAACCCCGGGCAAAGCAACATCAAAAATTTTAGAAATAAGGTTTTTCAATTAGAAGAAAATTTTTCTAAGCGGGGTCGCCCCTCGGCAGTGTTTGGCAAGCGCTCCGGGTGTATTTCTGCCATGAAAAGCTCTCAGTGAAAACTCATCTGCCTTGCAGATGCCGTTCGGAGTCGGCATAAAATCATGTAGGTCCCGTCCGGCCAATTTGTAGGGAAAATCAAGAGGAGCACGACGCAAATTGGAAGAGAAGCTCGGCCTTAGATCTCTTCGGAGGTTATCGCGCCTTATATTTATTTTTTTTATTTTATTTTGGATTTTCGGTACAACTGCGGCTGCATGCTCACCAAAATGTAGATCCTGATCGAACGTCACACCCAAGATTTTGGGGTGTAATACAGTCGGTAGCGTAGTGCCATTGACGTGGACGTTCAAAACGTGCGATATTTGGGACGTCCATGTTGTAAATAAGGTCGCCTGTGACTTAGTTGGTTATAATGTCGGGTTTCGCGAGGTGAAGAAACTGGAGAGATCAGGGAGGTAGCCGTTTATTTTGTTGCATAGCTCGTCGATCTGTGGGCCTGGGCCTCGAGTGTGGTGAGAACTATCTATGCTAGGATCGAAGCTTCAACGCAAACAACCCGCATCAAACTTCAAGATGACGTGAATGACAGTTATATTAAGCATTTTTGCCAGCATTAAGGCTCTAATGTGAACACACCATAAAATTCTCGCGATCAGTATTGCGAACTTCCAAAACCAGTGTATTATATTTACACTAGTATGAATGGTACTTGTGCTCAGAAGTAATTAGGTGTAGCCTTGCTACATATAGTTATTTGTGCAACTTTTTTTTAGAAAAAAAGAACGTAATTACCAAGTAATTTTTCGAGGTGTGAACAACGATAACAAATCGATAACTTTTCGATAAAATATCGATTTTTTATCACAAATCGATAAATTTTCGATAACGAATCGAAAATTTTTGATAACATATCGATACATTTTCGATAAATAATCGTTAACTTTTCGATAAAAAAAGCGTTTACGCATCGATAAATAATCGACAGCTCCATATGTATAGCATATCACATACAAAGCCTACGCTTACTGTTACACTTACATAGCTTATGCTTACATTCTGGATTCCTCGACACCGTGAGCACCGTGAGAAAAGATGTTTACACATCAAAAACTACATAACATTTGAGGAAGTTTGGCCCATCCACAGTAAATATATCCACAAATAACAATATTTTCACCAACTTTCTTGGGTGGTGTTGAAAGTTTATAAATAAATAAAAAATGTAAGGCGCGATAACCTCCGAAGAGATCTAAGGCCGAGCTTCTCTTCCAATTTGCGTCGTGCTCCTCTTGATTTTTCCCTACAAATTGGCCGGACGGGACCTACATGTTTTATGCCGACTCCGAACGGCATCTGCAAGGCAGATGAGTTTTCACTGAGAGCTTTTCATGGCAGAAATACAATCGGAGCGCTTGCCAGACACTGCCGAGGGGCGACCCCGCTTAGAAAAATTTTCTTCTAATTGAAAAATCTTATTTCTAAAATTTTGATGTTGCTTTGCCCGGGAGTTGAACCCAGGGCATACGGTGTGATAGGCGGAGCACGCTACCATCACACCACGGTGGCCGCCAATATAAATAAAAAAGTTTATACTTCTATTAAATTACACAACACTGTATGTATACTGAAGGTATTTGCATTCACTAAAAAGCAAAACTTTTTGTTGCATTAATTTCATTCACATTTTTTTTTTTTTTTACTCACTTTGATTTTCGCTTCATTGTTTTTGGGCTTACCCTCTTCCTTTGCGCAAAATGGATTTGCATTTATTAATAAAAATTGCGCATGGAAAAAATGTTGAGCCCGAAGTAAATGCATTTTACAAAATCTTATAACTCGTTCACCACCCTCTCTCAGTTATTATAATTTTTTTTTTGTTACTGAAAAAGCTTATATGTAATCTACATATAGCTCTATACTCGTAGATGCAGACATACATAGCAACGAATACATAGCCCGTAGTAAATTATCTAACCAGTTAGTTAACATAACAGTTTATAGCTAAAATTTGTAAATACAATCGAATTACTCCTAGTGGAGTGTTTGTGAGAAAAGTTCTCCGGAATATTTATGGTCCTGTCAGTGATGGCTACTGCCAGTATCAAAGGGGTATAATGACACCTCAGTTGGAGAAGGGGTAGACTCCTCCACTGAGTTGTGAGAGGCATGTGGAGGCAGATTTGCCCTCCCTTGGTGACCCCCTATTTGGCGTCGCAAGATAGCTGGTCTGACTGGTTACGAAATGGGCAAAATCGTTCAGCTGGTTAAGCGCCGTATAATAATGGTGCTGATGATTTAGTATTAGACTGGCTTATTTCTTATCGAATTCTGACAATTAACCCCTTTTAGGACATTTTCGTGTTGAGAATACCAATCGCTTATAAGGCAAAACAGTTCAGTTGGCTGGTTAGGTAGGCTTTGCTTCCGTATTGGTTGTGGGATATTTTGCAACTAAATGCTCTGAGTTCATTCTGAGTGCATGTATTTGTACATGGTTAAAAATGTGTACCCGAATTTGAAATTATTAATCGGCTTAGTTTTTTTTTTTAATTTTTTTTTTTACTTGAGTCTTAAATTTTAAAACTTTTTAAAGCAAACCCAAAAAGTTTAAACTTTGTATTGAAAATCTAAATAAAAAAGTAGCATTTTTATTTAATTTTATCCATGCAAATTACCATAAGTTTTGGATTTTTAATTCGGTTTAAATTTTAAACTTAACTGTACAACAACTCTCAAATTTCAAAACTATTTTAAAACAAATTCAACAAGTTCTAACTTGTTGCTGAAAATCAATGTAAGCGGAATAACTTTTTTGTTTAAAGTCATTCATAAAAGTCACTAGAAATCACAGAATCTTATTTTGATTTAAATTTTAAATTTAACTGAACATTAAGTCTAAAATTGCGATACAGCTTGAAAAAACCAAAAGGTTTAAACTTGCTGCTGAAAATCTATATAAGCAGTGTAGCTTTTCTGTTGAATTTCATTCGTTAAAATTACCAAACGTCAGAGAATCTTAATTTGGTTTGAATTTTAAACTTAATGAACAAAAAGTCTAAAATTTCAAAGCTATTTGAGAACAAAGCTTCATTGTTTAAGCTTGCAGCTAAAATTTATATAAACAGATCAGCTTTTTTGTTTTTCTGTGAATATTACGAGAAGTTATGGAATCATACCTCGGTTTAAATTTTAAACTTAACTGAAAAGTATATGCAAAATATTAAAAACTTTTTAGAACAAACCCAAAAGGTTCCAAAACGCTACTAAAAACCTAAAAATAAAAGCCGAGTAGCTTTCTTATTTAGCTGCGTTCGTGAAAATTATCCTAAGTTATAGAATCTTCATTTTGTTTAAATTTTAAACTTTACTGAACAATAAGTTTTCAAATATAAAATTATTTTAAAACAAAACCAAAATAGCCATAAGTCACAGAATCTGTTTAAATCTTAAACTTAACTGAAAAACAAGTGTTAAAATTCAGTACCTGGGCGACCGAGCTTTGCTCGGCAACATTTAGTTGTGCTGCGAAATCTTTCGAATAGTAATCTGTGCGAAATTTAAGCAATTATTCATTTAAAAGAAAATTATTTAAAATTAAGCCGAATCATGTGCAAAATTGTTTACGAAGATTTTTAACTTTAATGTTCTCCTTTAAAGCTTTAATAGAATATGAGTAAATAGAGTACTATTTCGGCTAACTACCCCAACCCTAAATAGCAGCGCTACTCAAAAATATCCCTATTGTAATGCGGAGTGAAATACCTTTCGTTTGATACCCATATCGTCATATCTCATGCAATTTTTTTTAAATCTTGAATAGGTGGCAACCCTAAATGGCAACCCTACTCAAAAATGTCCCTATTGTAATGCGGAGTGAAATACCTTTCGTTTGATACCCATATCGGCATATCTCACGCAATTTTTTTTAATTTCGAATAGGTGGCAACCCTGCTCAAAAATGTCGCTATTGCAATACGGAGTGAAATACCTTTCTCTTGATACCCATATCGGCATATCTCATGCATTTTTTTTTTATTTCGAATAGGTAGCAACCCTAGATGACAACCCTACTCAAAAATGTCCCAATTGTAATGCGGAGTGAAATACCTTTCGTTTGATGCCCATATCGGCATATCTCATGCAATTTTTTTAATTTCGAATAGGTGGCAACCGTGTGATACATTCTGAGTGGCAACACCTAGGTAGAAAGACTTATAAGGTGATACATTATCTCTGTGCCAAATTTCATTTAAATCGGTTGAGCCGTTCCCGAGGTCGTTCGGCTATACAAACAAACAAGAATTGCTCGTTTAAAGTTATAAGATAAGATAAAGTATTTTATATAGACTTCTCTGGAAAACTGTGAGCATTCACTTCCACGAATACCTGTATAATCTCAACTGTAAACCAAGTCCGGTTAGTTAATGTGTGTAGTACAACAAAGTTTCAGCGGAGGGCTTTAATTTTTAACAGTGTAATTTTATTTATTAAACAAACGCAAAAAGTCTACCTCCCTCCATTCTTATTTTGGGTACTTAACTCGAAACAATGTGAATCGTTGCAGATTGCATTAAAATCAGTAATTAACGCAATATAAAGGCAATTGTATATGTATGGGTGAATATTTTTATGTTCTTTCAACAATAAATAAAGTGCGAGTAATGCAATTTTCATGAGTGTGATTTAATTTTGTTATTCGAATATATACAAAAAGTCATAAAGATTTCATTGTTATTTTGAAATTATCATTCTGCTGCAAGGCTTTACATATTCCTTTGTATTTATTAAAAAAAAAAGGAAAACTGATAATACTGTGTTTTGTAGTTATTCTTTGTTACTGTAATTTAATTAAAGTGATACGAGATATTTAAATTAAGTGAAGATGTTGATTGGTTGTTTATATTTAATGTATGTAGAATTGGCGGCAATAATAACCCACAGGTATCGTCCAAAGGCCTAACGTGAAAAGAAAATTAAAAAGTATGGAAAGGATATCACGATTATGCGATAACAGACGCAAATTTGGGAGCACAAAGGGGGATCAATTTCTCGTTCACCTGTCTCTAAAATATAAGTGTAGGTCTGCGCTTCCTCTCCTTCAAAATGAAATTGCTAATACCCAACATGTCTGATACTGAGCGTCTTCCTCGGCTTTTAAACTGTATACATCTCTGCATATACATAACTCAGCTCATCACTTAGTTTCGCTTCTGCACCATAAATTCTCTAGAGAACTTTTCTAGAAAATTCCAAGAGTCATCCCATAACACTTTCGTATTTTCATTTGATACTTTCTCATTTAAGATATTCTACTCTCATTTCTAAATGACGCTTTCGCATTTTTAATTGACCATTCTAATTAACATCTGACAATGCTCAATTACAATGGACGCTTTCGAAATTCGCAAGTTTCTCATTTATAAGTACCTGTTCCCGTATCAAAGTGCCGCTTTCGCATTTATAGCTGACTATTCTCATTTCCACATGACGCTTTCGCATTCACCATTGACTATTCTTATTTCCATGCAATACTTTCGCATTAACGATTAACTATTATCATTTACAACTGACTATTCTCAGCTAAAGTTGAGCCTTAGAAATTTCATTTGACGCTTTTTCATTTAGAAGTAACCATTCTCATGTCGAAGCGAAGCTTTCGTATTTACAATTTACTGTTCTCATTTACAATTGGTGTTTTCTACTTTTCATTTGACGCTTTCGCATTTACGATTGTCTATTCTTATATCGAAGCAACGCCCAGGTAAGGAGGCTTAGCCTATACCCGCGACAGGTATGCCTGTCTTAAAAGGCGACTTAAATACTAAATTGATTCAAGGGGTTGTGTAGCGCGAAGACCACGCAAAACACCAATAATAAAACTACGTAAACTGCATTGACTGGTTTTTATAATAATGGGTGCGATGAGAACGTCCCCTGCTAATGCACTTAGTGTTTCAGTGAGAATGCCTACCTTCCCGACTCTAATCTACAACGGGGCAATACTTGCTGCTATGACTAAAACTTCAAAATATCTCTGAGCAAAATATCGAAAACATGGCATTTCATATGAGAACTCTGTGAGAAACAGGCAATCCATTTACTGATCCCGAGTTAGAGATCAGATTCAAGGATGGATCAAAATTTAATGGCATCGATACCAGTCTTACACGAATACCTCTTAGCCATTGGATAATTGCATTAGAGTCCTAAATGATCTTGGAGCCAAAAACTAGGTTTTGTTAGGATGAGTTCCCTTGCATGAAGGGTATCATGAAGGTAATGAACAGACCGACTACCTAACCAAGTAGGATGCTATAGCAGCATTCTAAAGACCAGAGCCCTGCAGTCACATTATCCGAATGCGTCCTCCTAGCAAGGCAGAGACTCTCAGATCTAGGTGGCGTGACTTTTAATCCCCTGTGATATGGAGTAAAAAGCCTAAAGAGGTACTTTAATTCATTGAAAGTCTACACATACAATAGATCCCAATAAAGGTCGCAGTGCAGCCGGGCCTTCTAATAATAAACTTTGCTCATATTACCTTAAAGCGTACTTAATTAAAAAGTTTCATTTTTTATCTCCAATTTAAACTCAAGGTCTTTTGATTTTCTCTTTGCAGGATGATTATGATTTGCTGGACGAAAATCTATTAAGTGATAATAAATTAGGATTTGTACAATTTCGTGATAATAAATTAAACATTCAAGGTGAGTAAATAATTGAAAACTAAAATTTAATCAAATGACATATGTATGTAAGCATGTGTGTGCTGTTATAAGGCTGAGGTGATTTAACTGAAAATAATTTAAGAGCACATAACTCCAAGCATAACCAAAACCAGTGTTCGGACTTTCACCACCAAGTGGTAGATCTACTAAATTTTTACTTCATAAAAGCTTTGTGCCCGGATTTTATAAAAATCAGTACAACTTGGAGAAATTTCTGTCCATTGTGAGCACCTGCAGTGAGTGCCGAGTTGCCGCATATTCGAACCAGACTACATCCCAACAGCCATCAATGAACCGCTTGCTTTCTTTAATGAACTTAAGTAGGAGTGAAAGATCCATCTTCCCAACCTCTAACAGACTGTCGAAAAACCGTAGGCCCAAAAATTTGTGTCGTTTTGTTTGCAGACCAGTACATCGATAGAGATATTGGTGAATTCGCATCATGACGGCTTCTGCATAGGAAGTTTGTTGGTACGCGCCACCAACGGAGCATCGATGCAATAGCGCATTAACCTATAATGACAACCGTAAGTTTTCTCACTGCATATTTATTTCGCTTGAGCAGGAAGCTAGTTATTTTCTTATCTAAACATGGGCATAAGGACCATGATACCTCGCAAACAACACAGTTAGTCCGTTGCCCTAATCTCATATTTATAGATTTTTCTCAGGAGATAACGCTGCAGTGGTCGTACGGAGCTGCGCCCTTGGCTTCAATATCGCTGTACTCAGAAGCTCATGAAATGCCTTATAGATGCCAGCGAGTCTCGACATGACCGCATTATATCCGACTTAATCACGTCGGATTCTAAAACCTTTAAGGTGGCATGGCTGTCGACATAGATCGTTACATCGGTGTCTGGAACTGTACTGTCCCGGGGCAATCTAGCTACTCTATCTATGACATAGGCCTCCGCTTGAATACACTACATGAGTCTGGAAGTAGGCACAATTTATTTACCTTGCTTCTGAAATCTGCCACAACCCTTTTGGTAAATCTACCACTTATACAAATTTGTCCGAACACTGCCGAAAACAATTTCAATAATTCTGAAGTGCCTTTATGGCCAAGGCTAAGTAGAATAAACGAATATGCACAATATCTATTGTATGGGCGAATAGCTCAAATAAACCCATTGTCGAACAGCGGAAATTGCGCATTTCGGTCACATTTCTAATTGTTGTCATCGATGGTAGGGCGATGAATGAAGAGTGAGCACAGCGCGATGCATGTCTGCAGATAAAATGCAGCCTTTGGCCAATTCACGGATGATGTGATCATCGTCATAGAAATACACCGACTTTCACCCGCACACACTTCCTTATTTAGTCATTCAATTTAATTCTTTCATACATTCATTGATTCATTTATATTTTACAGATGCCGATGGCGATGCAAACGGACGTGTGGCGGGCGTTCTAATCAATTCTGGTGGTGAATCTGCAGCACGCGGTGGCGGTTCTGATAGCGCCGCGCCAGGTGGAGCAGCTGTGCGAACAAGCGGTGGCGGTATGGGCGCGCCGCCCATACCCTGGGGTAAAATATTACCCGCCAAAGTAGAGGAGACACTGCCACACTATCCAATTGGCGTACAGCCAATCGATGGTGTTTGGCAGGTTGTCAATGGCACACGCTTTAAGTTTTTCGTATTTTCGGCCTATTATGATAGACGTGATGGCGCGAAATTGGTGCGCGTTATTGGCGCAACCAAGACACGTACACCGGAGCGTGTTTGGTGTCGTTTTTGGTATCCCAAAGAGCCAGGACATCATACGCCGTCCTATGTGTCAGCGACAGTGATGGCGCGTGTGAAGGTAGAAGATATTTTTGTACGCTTATTTTGTGCACACTCTTAACTCTTTTCCCACTTCCTCACGCAAAGGTCATACGCGAAAATTGGAATCTTAAATATAGCGCTGTATTTGTGCTCTGTCCAGTACGTAGCGGTGAGTTGGAAGTGCCACGTTATGTTAGCATTGTAGCTCGTTTACGCGCCCCACCAGGCAATCTTATGCGTTTACGTAACACCGATTGGGATCCTGACTTCGCACATCTTCGCACACCACCACCAACAGCGAATAGCAACAATCATTCAGCAGCGTTAAGTAATGCAACCACACTGAGACAGCAGGAACAACGAACACTTTTGCTGTCACACCCACAATCACAGTCTAAGCAACTACAACAACGTCATCAATACAAAACACCTGCAACAATGTCACCATTGGGCGCACAATATTTGCCTTTTGGTTTGCCCTCCGAAGAACAGATACCGGACAAAATTGCCGTTTGTGTTAAACCCTTCCATTTCAATTATGATCAAGCTCTGTATCTAATGGAGTTTATCGAATTTTATGCTCTCATGGGTGTTGCTCATTTTACATTTTATAATCACACTTTGGGTCCGCATGCCACTTGTGTGTTGCAACATTATATTGATGGTGATGTGCCAAATATGTCGTCAGCTTGGGATGTGGATTTGGCTGAAGTGCTAGGCAAGGGTATGACGCTAATGGGACAGGATGCAGCTAAAGTCGATGGTAAGTTCAATTTGATTTAGGAAGTTTCTTTGAGAGTGTCAAATTAAGTTTATTATTAATATTTGGAGTACTAGTAGAGGTAGGCATCTTCAGGGAGTCGTTTTGGGTTCAATGTGACAAATATATAATGAAATATGCATGCTGCGAATTATTTCAAACTGACATGATGTATTTAGAATTGAAAGTTAAGAGCATGCTGCGTGCCTGAGCAGTTTCTCATAAAGGCTAAACCGTCGTGGCAGCGAGAGCATAAGAGTACTAGGATGGAACTGAATGAAAGAGGTTCGGCAAAGAAATTGGAAAAGTGAGAGGAAAAAGGAAGGATTGAGCGAAATAACATGAAGTGTTAGTTGCTACAGAAGACGCGTAGAAAGTAGAAGGGAAAGAAGGGATGAACAAAAAACGCAAGACGATTGGGAATATAGGCGGCATTTTGTTTAATATGATATATTGCCGTAAACGGTAAATGTGCTTAGGTTAGCATTAGAGATTAGTTGGGTTAGACATTAGGCATGTGCTTAGGTTACTAAGTACTATTCGTAGACTAGTTTAGAGAAGGAAGTTGGTATTTTCTGAAGACATACAACCAACTTTTATGACTTATGCAGAGGCAGAGCCTTAAAGTTGAATTAAGACATTAGCGTTATAACAAATCTAACCCAAAAAAACCCCACATGAAAGTAAAAGAAACGAAATATTACACAGAGTTGAAACAAAGTGACTTGTGTTTTGTGCGAAAGTAAATTTTAGGAAATCTTTCTGGACGAAACTATACACTTGTTTCCTTAAAGAAAACAATTGAACTCTGTACGAATTGTTTGCCGAAGTTTTATTCAACCGCGAAAGTTGGAGCAGTTTGCAGGTTTTCCCTTCTTTTGTATTGGGCAAAGAACACATAGATTCCAATTATCGAGCATGCACTCGTCCAACCATATTTTGCACAAATGGTGATGCCCACTGCAAAGGCAATCTATAAGCTTGTGGTTTTTCAATCTGGCTATTGCTATTCTGACTTTGTCCTAGTCGGGTGGGTGAACAATAATTGCATCATCATCGACTGCGGGCTCGGGCTTATCATCTTCCCTCGGCAAATGGGCTGAAATCTCTTCTTGTTATAATTTTGAGAGAGAAATATAAATACGGAGACAGAGTGAAAAATACGGAGAGGGAGAGAGAGACGTAGACGAACAGAAAGGGATAGGGGAGCGACGAAAGGCAAGCAAAAAAAGACTAAAATAAAGAGAAGGGAGACACTTCAGAGAAGAGAAGAGGGAGGCGTGACAGGGGGAGTAAAAATTTTGAAAAAAGATATCAAATTCGAATTTATACGAAAAGATCTTGAAAAAAAATTTTCCAAATCGCAAGTTCTTCCATCTGGCAGAACTATTTTGAAACAGACGTTTTAAATAAATTAAATACCAATAATGTCATGAAAATATCTGACCCTAAACTACTCCGAAAAAACGTCCATAATCATACCGAAATAGCCTGATCTCGTAAAGGAGAATTGATAAATGAAAGTCCCAAAACTACTGAAAAGCTCTGAAATAAAAATGCCTGAAACTGATTCGAAACTAACTAAAAGCTAGCTTTACTACAAGTTCTGCATCATTACCTTTTGGTAAGTTTTTCGTGACAGTTTGTAGAAACTTATTGTTAGTGGCCAAACTTTTTGACAAATGTTGGGGCTTTTTTTAAATTACTAGCTAACTGTGATCCGTTCCTCTAGAGATGGGCATCGAGACAGCTAGCCATGCACTTTGCGATCATTTCAGGGCAGGTTAACGAGATATTTCGGGCCCGAAGTGGATGGCAGGTGGTCTTCTGCAAGTAATTGGTTCACAAAAGCTCATCTATCAATAATGTTGAGGGTTTTGGTGAGTCACTGTCCAATAGAGAGAGTCCATGCTTTACATTTCAACATACAGAAAGTCCCCTCTTTCTGTTTGGAGAAGGGGCGAGGTAGAATCATGGTGGAGCTTTCAGCTTGACTGTCCAACTTTTACCAGAACTAAGCAGAAGTACTTCTATCTCGGAAATGAGTTAAACAGGGTAAAATTGGTCTTATTCGAAATTATATAGTTTTAGTCACCGTCAGCTTATGTGATATCACATCGGGCTATCATTTTGGCCAAGTGAGTTTACCCTGGTGGCTGCGCTTCAACCTAACCTTACCTAATCTGTTATATTATTCTGACATGATTTCTTTACCTTCAAGCACGAGAGATAATATCGCTACAGAAAAACGGAAGACGGTTACACAAAACGAGAGTTTCGACCTATATGTTTGATAAATACCTCCAAACTTGTGATAATCAGAAGCACAGCGGTACAAGTGACAGTCACATTTCAACGAACAGCGCTTGAATCTGAGCTATATGCATTTAATAAATTAATCAGTCAAAACTGAACCAGTTAAGAGTGCACTCTTAAGGTCTGTAAAGGGGGGAATTTGTCATTTCGTATGATGTCACTATGCTAAAGTCATTTGGAAGCACTGCGAGGAAACAGAGTTAGAACTAGTACCGTCTCTTAATGGAATAGCTCTGCACTAGTTCGGAACTAATGCGATGTGCTGTTGGCTTATGCTAACATTTCTGTTGCTGTAGAAAAAGCACGAGGGAAGGAAGATGAATAACTATAGAAGTATATATATGCCAGGTTCTGCGTGGTCAAAAATTACTACGGTTAGGTTAGAGTGGCCACCGCTGCGGTCCCGGTGTGATATCACTTGAATCTCTCCCCAGACTCAAACCAACAGGTCGATTCAGCAAACGTCAGGAATTTCTTACGTTTCGAATTAGCCAGATCACAAAGCTCATCAAATAAGGGAGATACCAGAAATGTTTTCCATTTGGGCCAAAGTGAAGAAAAAACGCATGGGAATTGCTTAACTGTTTCTAACTCCTCCTCGTCTCTACAGCTTCTGCAGTGTCATTATATGGAGCCGGTTACAAGTCCGACCACTAGAGATATGTCACCCCTTCCGAGAAGAAGTAGACTTCTCGTGCGTTTCGCGTCTCATTCAGGCCACACGAGCTTTAGCGTGAAAGCAGGATTCGAAATTCCTCCATCTCACAGCCGCCTTCCCAAGGAAAATATTTTTATGATGAATATACAAGAACAACTTAAACTTTCACAAGTCATTTGGTTTTTGCGATTCTGAGAAAATGTAGCAGAAAAAGCTTTGAGATCGTATAGTGATGACAATATTAAATAAACAAATTTTCTTACGCAAAACTTAAAACTCCTCAATATTCAATTCGTGCTTTAATCCCGCTCCTTTTTTATTTTCTGCACATTTTTAATTATAATCGACGCAGCTGTGTTAAGCGGTTACTATAATCCTAATGCAAGTAGCAGCAGCAGCAGTAGCAGCAATAACAACATCAATTTGAATACAAACAACTACAACATTAACAACAACAACGATAATGTACAAAGTGCAAATCACAAAAGCAATGTTGTAAGTGCAAATAATGAAAATCGTACAAATGCAACAAGCACTTCACATTCAACCCAACAGACGCAATCATCGGTAGCATCTGCAAGAGCATATGAAAGTGAAGTAACCGGTGCATTACAACCACCACCACCACCACAATCGCCGCGATTACTACCGAAACCACCGTTACAGCAACAACACGGCGCAAAATTGCCACCAGTGAAGCGTTATAAAAGTCTAAGTTATGCTAAGCCAACAATTAATATTCTGCCATGGAATTTGCGTATGCGTTCACAAAAGGAAATACGCACCGAAGGTTTATTTGCAGCGCTCAACGATTGCCTCTATCGTACAATGCATCGCTACCGTTATTTAGCTATGGTGGATTTGGATGAATTCATTGTGCCACGCCACAACGACACGCTCAACGAATTAATTAAGTAAGTACCGATTGTGAAAGAGAAGTGAACGAGATTGATGTAGGCATACGCATACGCACACAATACTACTAAAGCAGGTGGTAGGCAGGTACGAGATTCGTTTATGTTGCGTATGAGTAGCAGCAGGGGATGTTGACACGCACTCACACAATGTTACAAGTACAAGTTTTATGATAACTAGTGCTTTGCAGTTTCGAGCTCCAAGTTGACTCGTGAAATTAGACCTATTATGATGTCAGTAGACAACTTGACCTTAGTATACGTGATGCCAGGGAAATTTTGTTCCAAAATTATAAAATTTGTATTTTGATTTCTCGCGGAGATGCTTCCTCCCAAGTTTTAGTTTTTTTTATTGTGCAATAATTTTGAAAATTGATAGATTATTTTCACGTGCTAATCGAGTTTTGTAAGCTGAACCCAATATTTGGTTTAGGCAGTCTTTTGACGGTTGGTTCTTTCAGAATCCGGATACCTCATTGGGATTGCTCTTAACCATTCATTACTGATAAGAGTTTTGCTTTGCTCTTGCAGGTATGCTTCAATTATTGCTGATTGTGGTAGCAGCGTGTCGCACAATGGTATCACTTAACAAAAATTTCTTGCAAAAAATGTTTTGTAAAAATTTGGTGCATGTTGAAGTGTTATTAGAACACTACTTCGAACATTTTTTATAGCAATTAATACATTTTTGCACGACAAATCTGCTAAGCAAAACATTATAAATTTTTCACAGTTTCTAACTAACTGTAAAAGAGAGCAGAGGCATCAGCGTCGTGGTCTGACCATTTTTGAGGTAGTATTCTTTCATAAAATAAATTGTACCTTCAGTTGAATATTTTCTTATTCCCTTAAATAGTGTAAAATCAAACTGGCGCCCGAGCAGGAACTCCAAATTCAACACCTGCACTTTTTATTGCCACTAGGTATAGCTTAGTGTTGAGCATTGTATTAAGTTGCCTTGATTCAAGTGACCTAGTGATGTTATATAATCTGTCCGTGTTTCTTTAGTTGTTGGCGCCCGAGGACTACCAGCTGTAAACTGTTATCTCTTTGTCTCTTTTCATTAATGCGTGTGGAGGATAATGCATCTGGACTACCTCAGTGGCTTCCATTAATGGCCTTGGCTCTGTAAGATCCTCTACATTCTCGTTGCTGTCAATATTCCCGTGATTACAAACTCATACAAGCCTGATGTTTGAGCAGTTTGCTGTAGAGTTAAGCTTACTCTCTTAGTCATGGATAATCTCGACAGAAACGATGAGAAAATTAATTACCACAAGTGCTGCTTTTCCGCCTAAATAAACTCATACTTCGCACTCTTTTATTGTGGGGCTTCTGACAAGAATATTCAGGTTCTCTCTATACCAATTACCAGTATTTAAACTTGGTAGACTTACTAATATAAATTGAAAGTGAAACCCAAAGCTCATCTTAGAAAACACTTGCTCCCATAACGATATTTATTTTGGCACATTGCGTCCTTTTTTCATGCCCTGTATCGCCTTCAGTTTTTCCTTGAGTGAAACCTCCTTTTAGAAGTCTTGTCAAAACTAGCGAACTAAATTTCGAGAACAGATTGGTCAGGCGACATAGTTTACAAGAGGTGCGTCACTTTACTCTACTTTGGCGGGTTCAAAATAGACTACAGTGTTGGTATGGGGGTTTCCCTCCGATATATCTATTCGCCTTCCAAACTCAGCTAGTAACTTTCAAGCACAGCTACCAGGTATGGAGACGGCAAGCAATTTTCTATTAGAGAATACCCTGACAGTCGAGTACCGCTTAAAGTGCTAGATTCACCATGTACGTTCTCTAAGGCCGTCGATAACCTTAAAAGGGTGCAGCAGAGCCCACCATACTTACAGAAACATTGACGGCAATGGAAAAGCGGATGAAGTGGCAAAGACCGGCGTCGGTCACTATTAGCAATAACGAGTGACAGACATAGAATGGGAGTATGCTTCAACGATAGGTGTAGGAGCTGTAGCGAGGCGGTTATAAAGGGATAGTCGCCCCTAGTAAACACACACGGGCTGTACTAAAAAAAATGTTCTCCCTCTATACCACAATACATCAACTCACTCAGCTATGTAGCTATGACACAATAAACAGACAAACAATTAACATTAACGTAATATTCGAACTAATTGCTTAGCTGCCTGCCTTCCACTTTATAGTCTATATATAAAGTACAGCAATAGCAGCATACCTAATTGTGAATTAATTAATTTGCATGCATTTTATACTAATTTTGTATCTTGTATTGTCTTCTCTTCTGCTATTTATATTTACTTAGCTCGCTCAATCATCGTTTCCGTTATCGCAATCTTGGCGCTTACTCCTTTCAGAATGCTTTCTTCTATCTACAATTCCCCGATGATCCTTTGGTGACGCAACCCCAACCACAGCCACCACCACAAGCGCAACAAGAACCATACGCTCATACAAACCCATTGCTGCGAGCTGCTTTGTTAACACAACGCAAGACGCGGAGGTGAGTAAATTAATGTTGTCTTCAATATGTATGAAGGTATGTGATTGGTGTATATCGAACACGTTGGCATAGTTGCGGTTAATTCAATTGGTTTCTTAGGAAGTTGTTGGGGGATAAATAACATGATATTAAGCAATGAAAATAATGTCTTCCGCAAGTTTAATATGTGAGGCAGTAAGCTTAGTTAGGTTCAAATTGCGGAAAATTTATGATTTTATCATTAAATGCCATTGCTTCGGACTGGCGACGAACTAGAAAAATTTCCAATGTGCTTTTATGTTTCATCTTAACAGCGAATGAGCCACTTTTTCTTCACATCCAAGTTGTTTCAAAATTACTGCACTGACAGAGATGGTTGCCTTCAATTAAGCGTCGTCAAAGTGAGCTCGAGATATATCCTTGTCATACACAAGGAAAGCTAAAATATGTAGTTATCCAATCGGCTAAACACACAGGTTATATGGATATCCCTGTGCTGACTTTGGTAGCATTCACGAGGAATATTTGTGATTATGTCTTAGAACGAATTTTATTTACTTAATAATTTGATAAATGTAATCGCCTCATATGTGAACTGTCCTGATTTCCCTTCCTTGAAGTACGCAAAGAGCAACCTAGCTTTGCCAGCGGAATAAGCTCGTTTGCGATGGTGGATTTTCCTTTGCGGATGTTTGCCATTCCTCCTCCTTTAGAAAGGCCCACTTGCATGGGTTATTAAATCTTTTAAGCCGTACAAGACCCCGAGGCTAGATGAAGTAATTCCTGTGTAGCTTCAGAGATCTTTGGAGGTTTCTTGCAGCTGACTGGCTCCCGTTTACACCAACTGTTTGCGTTTGAGGTAATGTTCCCATGTCTCGGAGTATGGTCAAAGTCACTTTCACTACAAATGCGCGATCGTTATTTTTAAAAACGCTTCATTGATTGTTACATAAGGATATGGATTCCTCGAGAGCGATTTTCGACATCTCAATCCTCCTATTGAATATGCAGTTCTATGGAAATATGTTTTCGTTTTTTTGTCAGACTAATAAAGGGGTCACTTGCAGAAGAGCAAAAAATTTGTGCTTTCTTTGATATAGAAGGAGGCTTCAACAATATCCTACGAGTAACAATTGAAAGGCCCTCAACATTGGGAGTCGAGTTATCTGTGGTGGGATCCATCAGCAGATTGTTGAGTGGCAGAAAGGTAGCGTAGGTGCGACAGAGAGGAAAACAACGGCTTAGAAAAAGTCAGAAGGGGCATGCCTCATGGGACGCTGGGGACTCTCTTCGAGCGTGGTACATTAGCTATACTACATGGCCGTTTCTCATCTATGGCGTTCTGGTCTCGTGGAGAGCATTAGATGCTCAGGGTCAAAAGGTTGGAAGCAGTGCAACGCTTGGCGATAGTATAAATAAGCGAGGTCCTTCGTGGATTTCGGGCACTCCAGCATACATTGGACAAGTGGTCCTCGAGCCAGCTAAGCAAACACTGGGCTGACACCACCTCTTATCGTACGTAGGTTAGGTTAGGTTAAAGTGGCTGCCTCCGCTGTCAGAGCGGAGACTCACGTAGGCCGTTGTGGCCTGTTGTGCTACCACGCAGGGCCCCTATTTCCTGTTATCCTACTTTTCGAAGAAGAAGAAAGTTTAGACCCCAGTGAGGCTAAACCAGCGCGTTTGCCTAATGAAACGCAAGATGTCGTTTGGGTTTATAGATTCAAGCTCCGCAAGGCACCCAAAGGAGTGTCTGTGGAGGCACTGGTACCGGGTTTTTGACAGTGCGGGACAGTGGCACAGATAATGTTCTACGCTTTCTATCTCCTCCTCGTCCCTACAGCTGCGGCAGAAGTCATTTGTCTGCAGGCCCATATAGGCACCGTGAGTGCCCATGAGACAGTGACCTGTAAGAAGGCCTACTAGTGGGCTTATAGAGATACGGTTTAACAATATCACCGTTTGCGATCTCTTTCCATCCAGCTTAGGCCAGATTTGCTTGGATATACTACATGTAGGTTCCTTGGCCCATCTGGCGTTTGCCTGATGCGTGAAAAGAGATAGCAGGAAGTGTTTGCAAGTGTTTAGAGGAGGGCTGGCCCAACCCGCGGAGGTTATTGTTTGCAGGTTGGTGCCTTCCCTAGCTAGCTCATCCGCAGTGCAGTTTCCCGAGATGTCACAGTGGCCAGGAGCCCATATTATACTTAAATTGCAATTTTCAGCTAGTTTGTTGAGGGTTTCTCTGTACTTCAATGCCACTAGTGACGAGGTGT
Organism: Eurosta solidaginis; assembly: GCF_040869045.1. Classification (NCBI taxonomy): domain Eukaryota; kingdom Metazoa; phylum Arthropoda; class Insecta; order Diptera; family Tephritidae; genus Eurosta; species Eurosta solidaginis. The sequence continues at coordinate 18,407,684 of NC_090320.1, forward strand.
TACTGCATTGCAGGGATTTTATGGCAGCTTGGCTGTCAGAGAAAATTGAAATAGAATTGGTCACCTGCAGGTTAGTAAGATAGAGGGCTGCTTCCCAGATAGCTTTGAGTTCAGCCTGAAACACACTGCATTGGTCGGGTAAGCGAAAGGTCTCACTTAGATTGAGCTTCTCCGAGAATATTCTGCTGCCGACTCTGTTGTTTAGTTTAGAGCCTTATCGTACCTAACTTAAGGTGGTACTAGACCTATGAGCAGTGAACGAAACGATGCATAAATCAACATGGATCAGCGAATAAGACATAGCGGCTACGATGGCCATGCTATGTTATGTTAACGAAAGATAGTGGTCCGGTCGAGAAGGCACTCTTTTTGGAGCCCCTCTTCAGAAGAAGTGAAAGGGTGTGGTCCACACTACGCTAGAATGACGATTTAAATTCCCTTGATGTTACCAATCGGTGCCTGTACGCTCAGCAAAGAGACTACTAACGCAACTTGCTTGACGACCAAAACCATTTAACTGCTAAGCGTCAATTAAGTCTTTTACGACCAATATAACAATGAATTTGTATTCCATGTTCTCTTAAATTGTTTCTGCCACATTAACAGCCCGCTCTTTGACTATAGAGTGACGTAGGTTCGAAAATCTTGTGCGTTGTCTTCGATAAAACCTTTACTCCCTGATAAAGATGGCATTCGTTATTTCTACAAGGATGCTATCCTTTGTAAACATTTGTATGAGCCTTCTTATTTGCCTCTATCATTGATCTTGTAATGTTTTTCAGACGACTGAAGCTTCATCCACAAAAACAACGATCCAAATATATTTGCAAACCTGAGTCGGTTATTGAAGCAGGCAACCATTTTGTTTGGGAGTTCTCACCGGCCAAAGGATCACTAAATGTGCCGCCAATAGACGGAATATTGCAGCACTATCGGGTAAGTTATGAGAAATTCAGTTCTCTCGTAGGATACTAGATATGACACGAAGCCATGCAGAAAAGACAGGCGGGTACAATGATTCCTGTTAATCGCCTTTTTTGAAATTGAAAGTTTTACGATACGCTCGAATCAATAAACTCTTTGTGCCATGAATACTTAATTACATTAAAACCCCATTTAGGTCTGTGAATTCGGGGGCAACGACTGCATCAAAGCTCCCTCGGTAGTCGATCGTACAGCAACAAAATATGTGAATCGTTTGGTAGAACGGGTTGAACTCGTTTATAAACATTTGAAAAAACGTTGCGATCTCCCAGCATTACCGAATGAACCACCCGAAGAACCACGGCAACAAAATCAACAACGAAAGCTACAATCAAAAAGTACAGGTGAGTTATCAAAGGAAAACGAAAATGATAGTAGTAGTAAAACGATAAATAACAGTAACGTAAAAGATACACATACAAAAAACGATGATGAGCGCATAAAAATATTAGCGAATGTTAAATCGAAACGAGACAACGATCATGAAGGGAATTCTAGAAACAGTGAAACGACAATAGAAAAATCTGTGGTCAAAAGCAACAGTCTCGATCCAGTGGCAAGTGAGACGAATCATGAATACAAAGAGAAACGCAAACAACGTAAAGTCGTGGTGTTTGAGCAAGACGAAAATGGTATACCGATGGCACACGTCGAGTATGTGGATACTTAAGAGAGAGAAAGTATGGAAGAGAGTAGATTAAAAGTGAAATAAAATTTTGTTAAGTCTTAAATTTATAAGAACAGTGTAAAATATTGGAAAATGCGAAGACTTATTGATGTAAAATTTTGCTTCTAAATATTTTTGAAAATGTACTATACTGAAATATTAGATGAGAGAGATTTTAGGTTGTAATATGAATATTGTTTGTATATTCTGTATGAGATAAACTATTTTGTAAGAGAAAAAGAAAAATAATAATTTGTGTAATATATTTTTAAGTGCGTAGTATATAATTGTGCCAATCCGTAAGCGGATCAAAAGCTTTATTCAGAAATTTTAGCGAGAAACAAAGTTTTTGATTTTCTCTACATACTGTTTTGCTATAAAACGATTAAGAATTATAAATGAAACTTCACCTTCTAATGAAAATTGCTCTCAAACATTTCTTCTTTTTTGTTTGTTCTTTAGCTTCACTTTGAATTAGCGAGGTTTTGCGCAATAAGGCTTGGATCATATATCTATCAAATTTGTACGATGTTTTCAGGGTTCATGACCCAATGCTTTGATATTCTTTAATTTCATGGTACCTAATTCTATTACTTGATTCGAAAGCTATCAAATTACATATTTTTTTTTTTTTTAATGCGAAAGAAATTTCTTTCGAATCGAATTACAGTTTAAGGCCCCTAGTCTGCTTTTTCACTAGTCGTATAAATTGTAGCATAACCATTGTTTGAAGTATAGTCTATGTGATTCCCTAGAAGAATCCTCCATCCCTAAAAGGGTTATTTTCTTGTTGGAACGTTGGAAGCTCCCGTATCTATTTTATGCATATTATAACTCAAATTCGGTACCCAGTTTTTCTCAGTTTTCAGCAACATTCCTTATAAGAAATTGTATTCTTTACCAGGAGAGAGAGTAAATTGAGCTTATTGAAAATTTTTTATCGAAAATTGTACTATATCCATCTTACATAACTTTCATTACTAAATAGAGATATGCAATTAATTGCTCGATTACGCTAAAGATTAATCAGAAACTGGCTAACAATTGTAATTACTTTCAATATTGCTTTCAAAGTAACTTTCAAGTATTTTCTACCTATCAATATACATATATGATGACTAAAATTATTGTAGAACAACAAATAAATCTTTTGATTAATCAATTTGTGATTACTCAGTTTTCTGATTAGCAAATTTATATTATGATTAATCGAAGTGTGATTAGTTGTGAGACTTCACATTCTGATTACTCGTAATGGTTAAGATTTATTTAATGGCGTAACAGAGTTCTAACTAATCGGCATATTTGATTAGTTGATTAATCATACATTTCTTGTGTTAATTATTTAGTCGAAGCTCAAATAATTTAAGTGAAGAATAATAAATAAATTTAATTCGAAAATTTTATTAAAAACATGACATTAAAAAATATGCTAACATATCATCATAAGTATGCAAAATTTGTAAAAATGTATTATAAATAATATCATGTAATTGCTTTTCATCGCTTGCCGTGTATAGCATAGATATGGAGTCATCAGTTAGAGTTTATAGTGATTACAGCTCAAATTGAACTTCTAATGGGCATGTGAACTGATGTCAAAGTGTTGTTTACAAAAAATATATTCAAATATTAATTCTAAATAAATAGAAACAAAGCTGCTCTAAACGAACTTATATCTTCCTAAATTTGCTGTTTGTGTCTAAACAAAAATGCGTCAACGAAAATAAATCTAAATCATGGCACGACAGTGCAGTTGCTGAACCTCAAAAAAGATCATCCAAATATCCTACAAGCAAAACAAAGCTTTAAAGACAAAATTTTATAAAAAAAAGTAGGCTAGCAAAAAGAAAAAAAAAAAAAATTTGGAGTGATACCCGAAAAGTTTCATAGATCATTAGCGCTAAACGATTTTTGGTATAGAAATTAACGTTCCGGGCGATAAATAATGCATATTATTTTTTTCATGGTTGTAAATTAAAAACAAAAAAAAAAATACATTTATTTAAGAAACAATTTTATTTTTATAATTTTAAGACCTAATGTACTAATTACCTTTCGTTCCGATTTACCTACTTTTCTTATAACTTTGGTATATTTTTTTGTTTAGTATGTATTTGAGAAATAAATTTAAAGTTCTTAAAAAAATAACTAATTTAGCTTGCAATTTTGTTAGCCACATGAGCAGAGCTGCTCAACCCCTATAGGCTTACAGCGCTTTTATTTTTGCTTTGCCCTGAATCCTAGCACAGATACCTACAAATTTACACTTAAAATATATAAATAAAGTTCATATGGAAGTTTTTGATTTTCATATTGTGGCGAATATTAGCATTTCTAACATCACTATGCTGTTAGTAAATAAACGCAACCACTTTAAGCCATTTACATACGTACATACATTGAAGGAAACGAAGAATATTTCACACACGTAACCAGCAGCTTGAAGCAAAGAGATTATTTCGACATACATATGTATGTAGTCACCAGATAAGAACGAAGAAGAAAGAGAAACAATCACACATCAAGTTATCATCAGGTAAGAGCAGAAGTTGTTACTCACACATACGCACGCATATAGCTAGAAGAAAAACATAAACTACAGATATACATGTATTTTGTTAAATAACCAAGCATGAGATACAACTGTTCCAGAAGGCGTGTTCGTGAAAAGTCTAGACCTTAGGAGAAATAGATGCACGAGCGAGAATCAATCAGTTTGATTTAAACACGCTTTTGGTGAAGTACGCGATAATTGTAATTGTGAAGACTACTACAGTAGAAGTGTAAATAAAGGAAATATTGCTATACTGAATATTTGAGTTATTTATTCGACAGTTCGGCAATTCGAACGATAGCAGATGGTGCAAAATAAGCAGAGAGAATCGCCAACGACGGACAGCAATAGAAATTGTCAAAGTAGTGATAGGTAATTGACTACACTACCAATTTGAAGATTAGCAAAAAACGCGTTGTTTTCGTTAAAATTTCACAAAAAAAGTTATTGAAAACGTAAAAAATAGTTAAGTTGTGGTTATTATATCAAAATAAAATTTTTCTAACGTTGGAATTGGCGAATTTTATGCTACATTTCTCGAATGGTGAATTACCTACCCGCGATTTGATGGTTTACTGTTTCCCACTATTCGTTCTGTAGACGGATCTCTATTGTTATAAGTGCGTTCTCTGAAAGTAAGCAGAGTTTCCCAAAATTCGTTACAATATGTAAGTGGAAAGCAAAAGCACTTGCATATAATAAACGAACACTTCGGTATAAAAAACAAATTTACATTAACAACTAAAAATTATTCAAAATTTATTCATTGAGAAAATAAGGGTTTGACACCGGAATTTGAGATAGGACTTGGAAACATGCATACCCCTTTATTTTTTTTTGACATATTGTTAATAGTATTCATGATACTCATGATAAGTCGCATGTGCATGTGAGATGTTCGAGACAGATGGTCGCAAAATTTTATACTTCGCAAATATCTTACTTCCTATGCCTTTCTCGAGTTTCGCGCTGGGATCGAAGTTGAACATCATGAAATTCTCCACAGTTCCAGCCTAAAGTAATTTCTCGTGGTCTCAATTATTCCTAAGTTAAAGATGGAGCAATTGCTCAAACTTGGCATCGGTGTCAAGCATTTTTGAGTTAAGGCTCAAGCAGTTGCTGAAACTTTCCATCGACCCAGATTAGATATTAATGAAACGAACTCGTTCAAATATTATATTTGGACTAACATTTGGGTCATCGATTCAAAATTTTAAGAAACGGGGGTGGATTGGCCCTTTTTAGACTCAGTTTTTTCCGAAGCTGTAACTCCGGTAATAATTGACGTATCGTGAAAAAAATATTGGTGGAGATGATCTTAATGCCGTATTAATGAAATAGCGAAATGTTTTAAAGAATCGATATATTAAAACTATTGAGCTTCTTAAACATTTAAAAATTTTATTTTTATTTTTTAAATACAGAAAAAAAATGCCAGTGTATATACAATTTTTTACATGTATTGTGATATGCACTTTAATATAAAAATTTTGAGCAGCACTGCTCATGAAAAATTTATTTCCTTTTTGCTAAAGAAAAATTTTGTCAAAATCAACTGCACTGTCTGCCAATCCGTCTCAAAATAATGGAAGTCAAAAAATTTATAAGGAGAGTTTTTATTTAATTTTTTTTTAAGATAAAAGCTATTAAGTAACAGCCAAGCAATTTAATAAAATTTGTAATTTTGCGAAAAAAATAACATAAATAAAAAAAAAAATCTAAATATATATATGAGTATGCAACAAGAACAATTACTTACAAATATGTATCTTTACTATATATGTAATTAAAAGCTCATCTCCCTTTAAGCCAAACAGCCAATCTACTGGACCGATTATCCCAATTCAAGTCTTTAAATGGCACATGCCGGCCTCAAATTGACACAGGGTTATACTTTTAATAGTAAATTCAATAAAAACATGTTTTTCTAGATTGTTCAACTTTTTCAGCAGGGTCAAGCGTTACCTAGCATGCTGGCCATGCAATCGTTTAAGCTTGGAGAAAATAAACAAACGACATTTTGCACACTAACCTTATCTTTTGCGATCTTATAGCACAGCATCCAAGATGAAGAAATTTTATCATCAACATCAATTGGCTTTTTACCCACTAGGCGATTTTGGTGTTGGGTAACAAGTCCGGCCAGCTATTCCTCTTTCAACATTACTGGCACGAAATGCGAACACCGAGGGAGATCATGTCTTCTTCACCAAGGAAGATCAAGTCCCAAATACCGATGCCGATAGAAACACTTACTGTGCCGCAGCTTCATCATGCATTCCCATAACTTGGTCTAGAGGTTGGCATCACGGAAAGAACCATAAATCTTAGGCAGCACTCTTATCTCGAGCACTCCAAAGCGCCATGCCATGTCTCTCAACATTCATGATCCACGATCCCGACCTATACATCAGGGCAGTTGATGTGAGAGATCTATAGAGTGTTATTGACAAGGGATACACTCCATTTGATTTGTAAGCTAACATTGCAGATAGGGCACAGCTTACTGAAGAAACTTCAGCCCAAAATTTAACTATTGTAAAAAAATGTGCCTGTACATACATATATGCTTTTTGGTAACCGAGATCGGTTTCTCTGCTATAAATAAATTTGAAAAAACAAAGAAAGTATGGTATTTCAATATCGAATACACCAATAATTCCACTATGATGGGAGCACCAAGTTAAGAACCATGTTGTACTCCCTCCTTGATGTTGCCAAGCCAGTTAACGAAACGGGAAAGAAACTGGCGATCCTCATTAAACTGTAACAATCGTGTAAGCAATTAAGCAGCAGTCAACTTTTTCGATTCGATTTAATCTATTAAATCGATTTGTTTCAGAATCACATCGAATCCAGCTCGATTACTGAGAAAGCTTCAGCGTGCCATATAAAAGGTATGTGTGTGTATGTTTTTGAATGCAAACTTCAAATAAAGTATATATAAATAAACCTGTACCTACTTTATTTCGATTTGGGTTTTGAGTTTTTAAGCTGTGGGAGAAGGAAGTGTGAGAGGGAGAGGAAAGAAAGGAGTCGAGGGAGAAGAAAATAAAACAGAATAGAAAGGTATACTACCAGAGGTGTCTCATCTAATCATGTCAGGGTCTAAGCACCATAGAGCGCAGTGGTATGATAAGTGACTTTTAGAGCATGATTGTCGTTTGCCGGGACAGGTCTTTACTTTTCAATTTCCTACTAAGCTCAAAGTAGCATTTCGCACACTAACTACAAAAGAGCCACAACTTAAAATTTTTCAAAATCGGTTTTTTCCATAAACCAATTCACAGTACACATCTCTAACTGCCCCTTAAATTTCGTTGTCATTATTTTCTTCTTTAACTGGAAAATTACCATTAAGCCAGTTTTGGTGTTCATTGCATCGCTTGCGCTCTATCAACTAAAGAGTACTATTTTTAGTTGTGTCAATGTGCTTAAGTACAAGTGAACAGTTTTTTTACGCATAAAGTGTATTATTTTAAATTCTGACTATCTTGTTACAAAAAACGTTTGACTTTGTTGTGTATTAATTAAAATTGTGTCTTTTTATACGTAAAGAGTGAGTAAAGTTGCTTGTATTATTGTGAAATGTGCCTTTTTTGATGAAATAATTGTGAATATTCGAGTAGTAAGTTAGTCATAATTCAAAATTGCTATATATTTTGTACGTAAACAAATAATTACAATAAAATTTCGTAAATTCATTTTATAATGAAGGTATCCTTCTTTGTAAAACTGGATTTCAGTATAACATTACAGACGTTTTCACATAAACCATTTTTCTTCTCTCCTGAACATTTACATTTTTTCAAGTTGTGACTCTTTTGTAGTTAGTGTGCGATTTGTTGACAAGAGTCGCTGTTTGCATACTTTCACGGCTTGAAGCCTTCCCCTTTCCTCGAATGGTTTCCTAAACTTTTCGGTTGCTACATATATCTTCTAGTGGCTCAAGCTCTTCGTATTCACACCAGTTCTACCTATTTCTTTCTGAAAAAGCGTTTCGATTACCTCTTGAACTAACGGTGGCGCTATAGGTAGCGTACTTATGATCCAAGGGAAAGCTTAAAATTCTTTAAGAAAACATTGCATTAACTAAAATGCGACTTCGCATTTAATTAGGTAGGAACAATAAAATGGTTTCAAAATAAAGAACTAAGCATTAGAAAATAAAAATTTTAAACAAATATCGAGTTGCAAAGACACAGCTAACTAACTCGATAATCGCTTGGTATACTTGTCCCGTGCCCTTTTATAAATTCTGAGCATACTCTCTGCGGAAGGTGATACAAACTTAAGTGGTTCAAAACTAGACCTAAAATACGAAATTAGAACTAGTTCGATAGTGGTTAGATTTTCACCATTTCGGAAATATAGAAAAGGTAACGTAACAGGGACAACTTTCACCGCCAACGACTTTGACATATTATATTCACCAGTTGAAAGTATGTAAAAGAAGAAGAAGAAATTCAAGGCGAACTAGCATTAGTTCAGAGTTTCCCTGAAGGAAAGTCAGTATCACAACGGGACCTTTATGGGCCTAAGTGTACTGGTGTTCACACTGGTGGCCACTCTAGTCTGACCTTCCTAACCTAAGTAGTTTTTGACCACGCAGAACGTGGAATATATACTTTTCTAGTTACAATCTTCATCTTCCTTCACTTCCTCAAAACTTCTGGATAGTGCTTTGTGTATAACAACTGAAATGTTAGCATAAGCCGGCAGTAAATCGCACTAGTTCCGAACTAGCGCAGAACTATTCCATTAAGAGACGGTACAAGTTCTAATTCTATCCTCTCTCAGTGCTTCCGTTTAACTCTAAGGTAACGTATAACCTAGGTGTAACGACCAACGGTATGACAATAACCCATCTTTGCAGATCTTAGAAACTAGTGATCAAAATTTCTGTTTCAGAACCAGGCATATATTACTAAATAGGCACAAGTGCGACAGTAACTAGATTTTCACTAGTTCCAAAATCGTCAGTTTTCGTTTTTATATATCTTATTTAACATATATCTGATAAAAGGGCTATCTACAAAAAAACTCGCACACGCTTTAAGGATCTTCGTTTATGAGTATGCCTTTTCCCCCTACACTTACAAGCTTTTGCCACTGATACTCCAATTGGTTCGGAACTATCAAAATAGTGCCAATAAAGCAAGTAGTTCTAGAGTGGAAATATGTATCTAGCTCGGAACTAAAATGAAAAAGTAATGCAACGTGGACAATTTCCACCGACTAAGACATTGGTATGTTAACTTCACTTGTTGAGATGGAACGTTCTTCATTCGTAATGAATTAGTGAGTTTTCCACCAAACTATGGCCAGTTTTGACGCGGACGATGTGCACTTTCTGTACATTATTTTCTTTTTTTTACTCAAAAGAAATTAATTATTTGTAATAAAAAATTTAAGCATATATAAATACGCATTAGTTAAATCATGCCTATGTTTGTAAGTATGCTCATAGATTTTACTTGTCATAATCATATAGTTTTAAGTTAAGCTATCTATATAAAAAATATGTAAAATACAAAAAGCATTCACTAAGTACGAATGCATAATTATAATAAAAAAATAAATATACATATATACAAATACATAAAACGCTAAAACTGCATTCTTTTATGAATTTGGTACATTTGATTGTTTAAGCGCCGGTAAGTATGCAATTTTTTCCCCTTCATTGGCATTTTGATATATCTAAGGATTTTTGCTACAAATCCTTATGGGATTTTAATATTAACTGGTATTTTTACATTTTGCGATAGCACTTTTGAAGCAAAGTTATAATTTTTATACCCAGCTGTACTTGTACACAGGGTATTATAACTTTGATTGGATAACGGTTGGTTCTGCAGGTATAAAGGAATCGAGATAGATACAGATTTCCGTATATCAAAATCATCCGTATCGAAAAAAAACTTGATTGAGCCATGCCCGTCCGTCCGTCCGTCCGTTTGTACGTCTGTCCGACCGTTCGTCTGTCCGTTAACAAGATAACTTCAGTAAATATTGAGACATCTTCACCAAATTTGGTTCACGAGCTCATCTGGACCCAGAATAGATTAGTATTTAAAATGAGCGAAATCGGATGATAACCGCGCCCACTTTTTATATATATGCTAGCAGACCCGGCAGACGTTGTTCTGCCCTAAATTTGGTCTATCTGCATACATCTTAATACGTGTTTTCCGTCTAACTCTGCCTCCCCTCTCTTATATTTTTCTTAATCCTTTTATTCACTCCTCCCTCCGTCTTTTTCGATTAATCTATGTCCTTCTCTCTTTTCTCTTCTCTCAATTTCTTCTCATTCTTCTTCATCCCTGTCTGTCCCAGAGGGTGGTATGTATTTTATTCCAGTCCCAGTCTCAGTCCCACTCCGAGTCTCAGTCCCAACCCGTCTCTGGATAATATATTTAAAAAAAATGTCATAGTACCTCTAAATCGCGGGCCCCCTCAGAAACCCCGGGCCCGGGGCTAATCCCCCCCACCGTCTCGGCGGGCCTGGTGATGTGCTATACTTGATATCATTCGCTATAATATTTTTATTGATAAGCACGTTGTTTAATGAAACACCAACCAATTACACGGAAGTATATCCGCACCACCTGAAAATATGAGTGCCGTTGCGTATACGTAACATTTTGTTATTACGTATAAACAAATAAAAAAATTTGCAATAAAATAATATTGCGACTATAACCTGAGATGTAACCTATCCTGTATTTCAAGTTAGATCGAACTACACATGGGGTGCAAAACAAATTCAAAATCGGTTCAGTAGTTTAGGAGTCCATCGGGAACAAACATAGTGACACGTGATTTTTATATATTAAGATTTTGGAAAACACAAAAAACCTGATTATTTAGTAAATAATACACCTAGAATGCTGAAATTTGACATGCGCACTGATATTGAGACTCTTGATAAAAATTTGAAAAAAAATTTTAAAAAGGGCGTGGCACCGCCCACTTGTGATAAAATCAATTTTACAAATACTGTTAATCATAAATCAAAAATCGTTAAATCTATCTTAACGGCAGAGAGGTTTCCTTTACTATAAGGAATGCTTTGAAGAAATATTTGCGAAATCGGTTAAGGACCACGCCCACTTTTATATAAAAGATTTTTAGAAGGGTCGTGGACGAATAAAATAAGCTATATCTTTGCAAAAAAGAGCTTTATAACAAAGGTATGTAATTTCCCAAGTGGATTTATAACAATAAATAGGAAAAACTTCACATTTTAAAAAATGGGCGTGGCACCTCCCGTTTTATGACTAAGCAATTTTCTATGTTTCGGGAGCCATGTAAAAATTAGTTCAGCATAGAACCATATGTATATTTATGTATTATTGCGCAGCTTTGTAATACTATTAAGCTCACAAAACTAACAACACCATTTCAAGTGTACAGCTGGGAATGTAATGTTCGGTTTCACCCGAACTTAGACCTCCTTGTTTGTTATATTTGTATCTTTCTGAACGTCAGTAAACTAGGCAAAGGGCTACCTACATATATAAAAAAATTCAGGAAAATCGAAACAAGTATAGATTTTGTTGGAATAGCCCAGTCCCTGGTCCACTTTCCGAAAAAATAAGTATCTTAGATATCAAATTTCAGGCAAATCGAACAGTGAATAAAGTTTCATCGAATAGATCGGTTCCTAGTACACTTCCCGGAAAGAAGCTATACTGGAACATTCTCCTGGTTCGCAAAATAAATAATATTTATTACTTAAAGAAAGGACGTACCTCTATACGAAATTTCGAGCAAATCGCACTATAAACTGTTGTTTGTAAAATACATAGGTCGGCCCCTGGTTCACTTTGTGGAACGAAAAGTTTCTCAAATATTGCCTTTATCAAAGAAGTACATCTGATCCCGAATTCCAAGAGAATCGCGCCGCAAATAAGACTTTTTGAAATAGGTCGGTCCCCCTGGTCTACTTTCCGGAAAAAGCACATATAACGAGCTAGTCACGAAAGTACCGCTGTAAAAAATTTCAAGCAAATCGCAACATGTACTATTTTATTTAGAATAGGCCGGCCCCTAGTCCACTTTACGTAATAAAAAGTTTCTCAAATATTATCTCTATCAAAGACGTACGCCTATACCAATTTTAAAGCGAATTGCACCATAAATAAGATTATTTGCAATAGGTCAGCCTTGATCCACTTCCCAAACCAAATTACGAATCTAAATCATCCTCAATCCCTATTGATCACACGCAAAAAATTTATCGTTTAGCAGGAGCTCAGTGACAAATACACATACAAACGAAATATATATGTACATATATAATATAGATTAAATCGCCTTAGCGCATAAACATTAGTATTTATGTACATACATACGTACAAATATAAAAAAAGAGGTTCTACTTTTTTTGGTTGGTAGCTTTCTTTCGAATACATACATACATCCTGCTCAAAACCAGTTTGCTCGAACAATTCACAGCGAACATACACACAAAGTGCATTTTCTATTTGTGACTGTTGTCCTATTTAAAAAAAATTTTCAGAACGCGCCCAAAGAAGTACAACTTCAACAAGTAAGGAAGGCTAAGTTCGGGTGTAACCGAACATTACATACTCAGTTGAGAAGTACAACTTCAACAAGTAAGGAAGGCTAAGTTCGGGTGTAACCGAACATTACATACTCAGTTGAGAGCTATGGAGACAAAGTAAGGGAAAATCACCAGGTAGGAAAATGAACCTAGGGTAACCCTGGAATGTGTTTGTATGACATGTGTATCAATGGATGGTATTAAAGAGTATTTTAAGAGGGCCATAGTTCTATAGGTGGACGCCATTTAGGGATACGCCATAAAGGTGGACCAGGGCTGACTCTAGAATTTGTTTGTACGATATGGGTATCAAATGAAAGGTGTTAATGAGTATTTTAAAAGGGCGTGGGCCTTAGTTCTATAGGTGGACGCCTTTTCGAGATATCGCCATAAAGGTAGACCAGGGATGACTCTAGAATTTGTTTGTACAATATGGGTATCAAACGAAAGGTGTTAATGAGTATTTTAAAAGGGAGCGGGCCTTAGTTCTATAGGTGGACGCCTTTTCGAGATATCGCCATAAAGGTGGACCAGGGTAACTCTAGAATGCGTTTGTACAATATGGGTATCAAACGAAAGGTGTTAATGAGTATTTTAAAAGGGAGCGGGCCTTAGTTCTATAGGTGGACGCCTTTTCGAGATATCGCCATAAAGGTGGACCAGGGGTAACTCTAGAATGCGTTTGTACAATATGGGTATCAAATGAAAGGTGTTAATGAGTCTTTTAAAAGGGAGTGGGCCTTAGTTCTATAGGTGGACGCCTTTTCGAGATATCGCCATAAAGGTGGACCAGGGATGACTCTAGAATTTGTTTGTACAATATGGGTATCAAACGAAAGGTGTTAATGAGTATTTTAAAAGGGAGCGGGCCTTAGTTCTATGGGTGGAAGCCTTTTCGAGATATCGCCATAAAGGTAGACCAGGGGTGACTCTAGAATGCGTTTGTACAATATGGGTATCAAACGAAAGGTGTTAATGAGTATTTTAAAAGGGAGCGGGCCTTAGTTCTATGGGTAGACGCCTTTTCGAGATATCGCCATAAATGTGGACCAGGGGTGACTCTAGAATTTGTTTGTACGATATGGGTATCAAACGAAAGGTGTTAATGAGTATTTTAAAAGGGAGGGGGCCTTAGGCATATGGGTAGACGCCTTTTCGAGATATCGCCATAAATGTGGACCAGGGGTGACTCTAGAATTTGTTTGTACGATATGGGTATCAAACGAAACGACTGCCAAATTACAGCTTGCAAAACTTCCAATTACCTTCTTTTAAAAGTGAACGGTGCTACACCCATTGTTCAAAATTTTACAAATTTTCTATTCTGCGTCATAAGTTTGAATTATCGCATATCGTTCAGTTTAAATAGCGATCTGAGATGAGTGCCCAGCAACCTTCATACCAAATTTCATCAAGATACCTCAAAATTTACTTAAGTTATCGTGTTAACGGACGGACGGACGGACGGACATGGCTCAATCAAATTTTTTTTCGATACTGATGATTTTGATATATGGAAATCTATATCTATCTCGATTCCTTTATGCCTGTACAATCAACCGTTATCCAATCAAAGTTAATATACTCTGTGAGATTTGCTCAACTGAGTATAAAAAGTATGAAAAAACTAATCGTGGAGCATTGAAGTGTTAGTATGAAATATTAAGCTTTGTACAAAAATAATTATTTTCTACGACACCAAAGTTGTAACTCTTCTAGATTTTTTACATGTTGATCACCCCTAATATTTTTGTATAAAACAAAAAAAACTTAGTGATGCTGGAAAAATGGCATTAATTAATACCGTAATATTTAAAACAATCCAGAGCTCAGGTACCTATTTTTAGAAGATTATGCCTTGGAGAGATTTTATACCAGTATAAAACGAATAAAAACTCCTATAAAATGATAACAGAGGACTATTTCATTTGGGTTGTGTTCCCAAATATTTTTTGTGTGAAATCACTGCAAAAAAGGTTTGCCTTCTTTTGTCTTGATACAAAATATACAGTTATCTCTTATACTATCTACAAATGTAAATACAGGGTAAGCTTTAGAAAAAAATCTCCTTGAATAGATAGGTGGAAAGCTAACAACTATATTTAAAACGTGAAGTTTCTTAGAAGCTCTCGTATTCTGTTAACGCTTTAAGTAGTCGAAGGTTCATAGAAGCTTTCTGTAAGCACCAAAGATTACAGCTCACGGTATTACAAATATACATGTCCTTACAACTAAAAAAGCTTTGATATATTCCTTGCAATATAATACATACATACATAACTGGTATAACTGACCTACGTAGTATCGTAAATTTTATGATACTATAAGTACATACATAAATAGCTGAGCTTTTTAAGGAAAGACCAATATCAAGTACTCGTGAAGTTGGATGTAAACATATAAATCTACGTCTAGGAAACTATAATTTGTAAGTGAACTAGAGCTCACCCAGGAGTTGGAGTTAAACCACAATAGAGGCAACTTTGCCAGAAAAATAGTTTAGGCTTTTTGAGAACAGTTTCGTCAACTCATACCGAAAAGGTTTTTGTGTTATTATCGGTTTATTATTGAAGGCGTATGAGATTGCTATAAATTTGTTATCAGCTTGTCATCGTCTTCTTATTGGTTTCTTGTCGGCTGGGTTACACATGTGTTATCGATTTTATATTGAAGTTTTATCGGTATCTGTCGTCATGAACAAATCGATAATGCGCCAACAACAAATTGGTAACACTCCCATAACAAACCTATAAGTTTTCGAAAGCAAGTTGTTATTCCTTTAATAACATATTGATAACTTTTTGCATAACAAACCGACACTGGTAACCTTCCGGTAACAAATCGATAACATACTGATAACTTTTTCATAACTATTCGCTAAATTTTCAACATCAAACCGATAACTAGGCGATTAAAGATTGATTTTATTAAATTTTCTTTCCTTTCTTTTTATTTTATTTATTTATTTCTTTTATTTTATTTATTTTTTTTATATTATTTTATTTTTTTAAGATCGCGGGTTCGAATCGAGCTCAAAATAATTATTTTATCATTATTATTGTTATAATATATTTTTTTGGGTTGGTAACGAAATCCTGTTTTTGCAAAATCCCGAAAGCAAAATCCTGCTTTTTAAAGGGAAAAATGGAGAAATAATAAGAAAGAAAAGAAACATAATTAAAAAAAAAAACAAGCAACTACGAAGAGTTATTAAAAAAAGGAATGAATTAAATCAACCAAGTTATTTGAAGAGAGTTGCAAAAAATATTTCAATTTACTAGACTAAAATATTTACATACATACACACACACATATATAAAAACATATTACGAATAAAGTTGTTTATTTGATTTCTAAAATCGCTGTGTATGAGTTTGAATACTTTCGCTGCGTATGTCGGTTCATTTCGTTGTTCACAAAGTTTATCTAAAGGAAAAGCAAAATTTTAGAAAACCAGGATTTTACCTATGGAGGATTTTTTAACATTTTGCAGGATTTTGCGAGGTAGAATTTTCTAAAACAGGCAAACGTTATGCTCCCATTTTTTCTTAATTGAAAAAAAAAAAAATTTCTTTCTTCTATTCTAATTTAAAAAAAAAAAAATATTTTCAATTAAGAAAAAATGTATCATAACAATAATAATGATAAAATAATTATTGCTAGGCCTTGAGCTCGATTCGAACCCGCGAACTTACAAATCAGTAGGCCGATATAACAACAAAAATTGTTATTTTATTTTATTATATTTTTAGTTTTATTTTATTTATTTTTATTTCATTCTATTTTACTTTATTTTATTTTATTACGTTTTGTTTAGTTTAATTTTCATTTATTTCAACTTATTTTAATTTGGTTTCTTTTATTTCATTACCTTTCCTTTCATTTAATCTATTTTTTTTTTTTTTGTAATTTTAATTTATTTTATTGAATTTTACTTCATTATAATTTTATTTTATTTGTTTTAATTTTATTTTATTTATTTAATCTTATTTTGTTTTGTTTTACTTATTTTATTTTATCATTCAAAGTTCGAATCGAGCTCAAGGCCAGAACAATAATTTTTTTAATGATAATTATTGTTATTTTTTAATTTTTTCTAAATTTGAAAAATTGTATTTTGTTTTTGGAATAGTAAGTAGAAAATTTGTCAGACAACTTGCCATAGCTGCGCAGATAGATCCATTTCGAAGGGTGCTAAGCCTTCATCATTAGGCATGCTGCGCTAACCATTTATCTATACAGCGGTGGCTTGTTTGAAAGGCTCTATCTGCGCAGCTATGGCAGGTTGTCTGAAAAATTTTCTACTTACTATTCCAAAAACACAACACAATTTTTCAAATTTAGAAAAATAAAAAAATAACAATACTTATCATTAGAAAAAAAAAATTATTGTTCTGGCCTTGAGCTCGATTCGAACCTTGAATAATTTATCAATAGGCCGATAAAAACAAAAACAATTGTATTTTATTTTATTTCACTTTGTTTTATTTTATTTAATTTTTTTATTTATTTTTTTTTTATTTATTTTATTTTATTTTTTTGTTTTATTTAATTTCTTTTTATTTCATTCTATTTTACTTCATTTTATTTTATTACGTTTTGTTTAGTTTAATTTTCATTTATTTCATATTTTTTTATTTAGTTTTCTTTTATTTGATTTCTTTTCATTTAATATAATCTTATTTTTTTTTTTAATTTTACTTTATTTTATTTGATTTTATTTTATTAAATTAAATTCTATTTTATTAAATTTTTATTGAATTTTACTTCATTATTATTTTATTTTATGTGTTTTTATCTTATTTCGTTTAATGTTTTTCTATTTTTCTTTATTTTATTCTATTTGGTTTTTATTTATTTAATCTTATTTTGTTTTTATTATATAATATTTTATTTTATTTCATTTTATTTTTATTTTTTATTCCAATATATTATTTTATTATATTTTTTAATTTAATTTATTTTATTTTATAATTTAAATACATATTAAAATTTTTTTTTTTTTGGAAATATTGTAAATGCTGACGTTCACCCTGTAAATGTACCTTATATCACTTATTTTTGTCATTCAAAACCTAACGATACCAATAAGATAAATCTCTATTATCAATTTTAGTTTTCAAAAAAATTAAGCTAAAATGTAACTGGAAAACTTGTTTTGATTTATAAAAAAATAAGGAAATTTAACAAGAAATGCTGAAACAAACAAGATCAAAAGAAACATACGAGGAAAAATGGAAAGGTTCGTGATGTGAATAAGTTATACAGTACGGATCGAAAATACTTTGACTAAGCCGTGTTTCTCACCAAAACTTTCGAACAAGCACAAGAGTGCACTCACCATATAAATGAGCCACCTTTACTAAGGAGGCATTGACCACAGCTGATGGCGTTTAGGATTATTCAAAAATAATATTAGCACTTTTATATAAACTTTTTCTATTTATTCATTATAACGAAGCTTGCCGCTTACATTGTTATCAATTACGCTCACAATAGGGCCGTAAGAATGTACGTATACAAGGGAAAATGTTTTTTAGTTTATTAAGCAATGAATTGCATCTACATACAAACATATATACTCACAAGCACTGCACTCCTCAAATATTCACCACAGCGCGTGCTCGCTGGACTAACACAACCCAGTTTCATCACTCACACAATATTTCTTTTCACTTTACACACACACCAATTTACACTTTACAATAATTGAACTTAAAATACACTTTTTACATTAATTCTAAATAAACTCAAATGCAGAACACAATTAAAACGCGAAAAACCATTGCTTGAGCGGACGTGTTAAAGCTTTCGTGATGTATCCGGAACTGGCGATTGCCAGTGGTGAGATGAATGCGTGAGACAAAATGTACATATAACTAACGGTAGTTTTTACTTTATGGATGTGTTTGTGTACTCATTTACTCATGGGGGGAATCATACAAAGTGGCAGCATAGTGACATACCTACAAACATACATAAATAAAATTTCCATGTACTTTGTTTTTGTAAATTCGATGGGCCAATGTCAAAATCGTACTGCGCCGGAAGTTGCTGTATCAAATCAAATAAAAAAGTTTGTAATCAGCTGGCCCGTTCTGCCACCTTGCGCAGTTCCGCCATGCATTTACTTTGATATACATATGTTTTAGGGATATGTATGAGTTCGAATATTATTTCAATATGGTTGCATATTGTTTGTTAAGTGCACTTTTAGGGCGCAGCTTACTAGATCTATGTTTGGCACAGGTGTTAAGTCTTAGCGCTTCACCTTTATGGAACTTGGTTCTAATACCACTGTCGACTCCATAGTTTTTTTTTTATTTCTTCTTCTTTGTGATCAATTTGTATCATCAAAAGAATTAGTAAAAAGCGTTTTTTTATAAGCCACAGAGGACGGCCGAAAATTATAATTTATAAAAGTTGAATTCCCAAAGCCCATCAATGGGTAGGGTTGCAGGAATTAGTTAGAAAAATATAAATTGCATACACATCCCTAAAATAATATCTACATACATGAAAGAGTAAATTGCTTTACAAATACATATATACCCACAAAAAGCCTATCCACGTATACAAGCCCATGTCTAAAAACATATCGTTAGCTTAATGTGAAAATGTGCTAAGTCAACTTTTACGAATTTTACAGGAGACGAAAAAAAAATTAATCACCCCTATTCTGCATTTCGATTACGTTCCCGTTCTACGCTCCGCTTAAATCGAAGTTCGGTATTCTGCATTACGACGGAATCGTAACGAGAAGAGGAAGAGCAAATGATTTTTCGAAATCAGCTGTTTGTACGGAATGTGTGAACAATGGAACAAAATAAATTAAAGAAAATTTGTAAAAAACACTGAAAAACGTTTATATTTTATTATCCACGCCATTTTGTACAAAGACAAGGAATAGAATATATTGCCGCAGTGTTTATTTTTTTGAGTGAAGAGCTTTCATAATTGTAAGTGTGTTTTTGTTGTTCTTTTGTCCAATTCCCTGCCGTGGCCACCAAGTTTTGTTAAAACGGATTCCTGCACGAATATAGTTGACATTTTCTGAATTTTATGGATGCTAATTTCATTGCAGTGGCCTAAAATACTTTATGAAGATTTATTTATTCTTTCCGCAAGGATTGTTTACGTTTTCGCTTCAACTTCCTCTATTCCGGCAGCTTGCTTTGGCATATAACTGGACCCAACGAACAGACACAAATTATAGCTGTCTATTATAATGGAAGCAATAGCCTCGGCATTATTTGTGGAGTTGGAAACCAACGCATACGAAAATGGCCAAGCGAGAATGGAAAGGCAAATATTGCGATATTTGTGTAATCCATTTGAGATGAGTGACGAATTGTAAGATATTTAACTTAAAAGTGGTAAAGTTTGATGACTTATTTTCTTATTTAGGTTCAAAAAAACTTTCTCAATAAGGATGCTTTCAAGTATGTGCTAGATACTTTTGCGGGGCAAATAAGTCCAAGGACTTCGACATCGACATGTCGTTTTTGACCTAGAAACATGTAAAAAACAATCATCATCAAGCCTTTTACGTTTCTCAACAAGTTTTACTTACATTTTTGCTAAAATTCTATTATAAATTAATAAAAAAATAAAAAGAAAATATTTTTCCACCAACCAATTTTCAACTTAGAAAAACGGAACTACGATCGAAATGCAGAATACACAAAATCGAACGATTCGAAGTTGGATCGAAAGAGATTGGAACACAGAATACCAAAATCGCCAAATCGAAAAAATTCCAATCCAATTCGAAATGCAGAATAGGGCTGAATAACTTTTGAAATCACCTTCTTTTTTCAAAATTGTGAATGAGGATACCTTAGTTGTAATACTTTTGAGTGTAGAAGCTTTGAAAAAGATAAATAAAAATCATGTTTGCCAACCCAGCAGCTATTTTATGACTTAACACAATTTCCGCACTCATAACAAATTTTTTTGCTGACTTAGCACTTTTTACTCAATATGTTTTCCCATCACTCCTCAACTTAATGATTGAAAAAAAAGCACTAAAACTATATATTTCACAAAAAATACTGTTTTTTTCTCAAACTATTTCTAACGGTTCTGATCTGGACTCTTTGGCCGGATGGTGCGCAGACAATAATTTATATTTAATTCAAACAAATGCTGTGTTGTGTCTTAATCCAAAAAGGCAACTGCCACATACTTAACACCAGTGACTTTAAGGACCCTATGACGTTGAGGGCACTTTATATATCCTTGGTCAGAAGTCTTCTTGAATATTGCTCAATAATATGGAATCCTTTCTTTGAATATAACTCCTATAAAATTGAGAGAGTTCAAAAACTTTTTTACAAAAATTGCTTTAGGTATACTTTGCATGACAGAACAACTTGAATCTCACTCATGCTTGACTTTAGCACGAATTGCTCTGATTTATCTAATTTGTTCATTCCATATATTCCATTGCGTGATCTTCGGCATAATAGATTTTTATCTAAATAACTAATAAAACGCATTATGCTACGAATGAATCTATAACTAGGACTATACATCTAGCAAATCGATTCAGTAGTATTCTTAATTTAAATAATAGCTTATATAAGTTTAAGCTTGAATTGTTTTCTATTTTTAACTAGTCTGTAACAAAGTATGCAGTTATCGACATGTAAGAATTGAAGTAGATTATGGTTAGCTCAAAGCATTTATCAAACACCAAAGGTATGTCTCAATTGGGTGACTCCAATTTAAAAGGGGTTGTGTAGGCAACTCTCTCAAGGGGTTCCCAGCGCAATATATAGCTTCTCTAACCCAATTGTCAACCTCAACTACGCGTAGCGAATTCTGTTTCATTGACAGCCGATAATCTGGCGACCCCAAGTTCTTCATGGAACTAGGGGGTGGGGAGGACGGGATGACCTAGAAGGTTTAATGTGGTCATATAAATTGTTCCCGAGATGGTCGGACTAGTACCTTAATAGTGTTTTGTTACCGGAACGTACCGGATCTATATGCGGCAAAAGACAATCAGCATCGGCCCAAAGCCTTCGTGGAGTGTCTTTATCGTTAATACAACAACAACAAAGCATGTTCTTTTCGACTGAATGAATTCAATAAATTAATAAAATGCGCGCACAAAGAAATTACTAGTAATTCAGATTGATATTATTGACTGGTTGACTTAGCACATTTTTTGTGAACAGTTGATGACTTAGCACATTTACACATCATATCAAACAGCATTTAAAAATTAAAATATTTTTTTCTTATGATCTATGTATTTTGAATTCAGTTTTAAAACTGCATTAAAATACAACTTTTCAAAAAAGTGACTTAGCACATTTTCACATTAAGCTAACGATATACCCTCTTAAAAATACCTGTTCTCGTATAGCGAGAATTTACACCAATGCAGTACACTTACAAAATATATTGTAACGGATTTTAGTGCAATTCCTCTTATTTGCAACCTTCTACTAACGTTCGAATCACTAAACTTTTGAATAAATAAATCCATTATTCGATAATGCAAAATGGTCTTTATTAGACTACTTTCAAAATAGCACTTCTATTGCTCTACAGATAGCGTGCTTAAATCAAACTGATTGTCGTGCCTCTACTGTTGCTGCTTTTATACTGTTCGGTTTCCTCGTTGACATATTCCTACGCTTCCATTTCCAGAACTTACTAGTTAGTTATCAGCTTTAAAATTACTCAGCTGTAACTACAGATTCATGATTTTATAGCTTCTCTCATACCCCATGCGGGTGTACATATGTATAAGTGATATTTGCACAATTATTGCATACTTTCGGGAGTATCTCAGATATATGCATGTGGTTATATGTTGCTTCCCCGCTGCGTGTACGTACATATCTGTAGACATAATGATAGATTCGTTTATATAGATACAAGTGACTGTCTCCTTTATTGGTGTTGTGGCTTCATTTAGTTAGCATCAGACTAGTGATCTGGGCATCACTTAGTGTCACTAATATTCGCTACAATATGTATTACTTGTTCTTCTTTGTTCCTACGGTCGCCAAAAATCTATAAAATTGAATCAAATCTGCATTTCTCTCTGATCTTGCGAAAGGCAATGAACGAAATAGATGGAAAAGCTATGAAAAAGTAATTATTTATTTATTTATATCAGAGAAAATACATCTAATGACAATGTGTTTTTGGAAGATTCCAACTCGAGGTATACAACAGTCATCAAATTCCAGTTCAGAAATAAGAAATAAAATTTTAATCGTGTAAGCATTGTACGTTTTTAGCGAATACAACGGTTGATCAATAGTTGATTGAAAATTTTCTGAACGCATCGTTGACTAGCTTTTTGTTCCAATGAAACATGAACCACATGATTTAATGTGATCCATATGGTTCCAATGTGATCCCTATCTGGTTCACGTTTCATTGAAATACGAGGTATATAAGTAGTACGTAGGCAGCTTAAATTAAGGTTATGTAGCGAATTGAGTGGAAGGCAGCGAATGGAGACAGTCGAATGGAGTGGAATGAAGAACAGCAAGAGGAGCAAAGTTGCATTGCATCAATATACCTTGAATTCTTGAATGGAAAGAAGAAAAACTTACTAAATACTTGAATATTAGCAAACATTTTCTCTTAATTACTACAAATAAGGTGTCCAAAATGCTATAAAATAAAACAAAAATCACAGTTTATGTCTGTTTAAAAATTTAACTTGAATTTTCATAAAGAGTTTTGTAATATGGACATTAGTAATGTTTATGAATGTGTGCTAATTTTGACCGATCAGCTGTGCGTAGCGCTACTTGTTAAGGTTTACAATGCCGTTGAGGTTCTCTCTCGGTTGGGTTTTAACGTCAAATTACAGAGCATATATGTTTTTGGCGGCCACCGTGGTGTGATGGTAGCGTGCTCCGCCTATCACACCGTATGCCCTGGGTTCAACTCCCGGGCAAAGCAACATCAAAATTTTAGAAATAAGATTTTTCAATTAGAAGACAATTTTTCTAAGCGGGGTCGCCCCTCGGCAGTGTCTGGCAAGCGCTCCGATTGTATTTCTGCCATGAAAAGCTCTCAGTGAAAACTCATCTGCCTTGCAGATGCCGTTCGGAGTCGGCATAAAACATGTAGGTCCCGTCCGGCCAATTTGTAGGGAAAAATCAAGAGGAGCACGACGCAAATTGGAAGAGAAGCTCGGCCTTAGATCTCTTCGGAGGTTATCGCGCCTTACATTTATTTTATTTATATGTTTTTCGCTACATTCGCTCAACGTGTCTACCTGACAGTTCTTTGGCATTTCAAAGTTTTGATTATGAAGATAAGTTTTCCTTTTGATATTATATTGAAGTGTGAAAAATAGTTTAGGAAGACCTTTTCGCAAAAAATTAACGATAATTATTTCATTTGGCAGTTGGCTCAACTCACCATCCAGAGAAAAAATGTCTATCACTGAACTGATCAACAAAATACTGCCGTCCTAAAAAGAAACTTGGCATATTGAACTTAGCTTGTTTGTAACTTTCCAACATAAGCTGTTTTTTTAATTGCTTTTATTGTTCCCTGAATGATGTTTGGAGCCAACTGCGAAATGAAATAATTATTCTAAAATTTTTATTATTTATTATTATTCTAAAATGTTTATGAAAAGGAAAAAAACCAAATCCCAAACACCCACTTTTGAATAAGAGAGAATTAAAAGAACCATAGACGAATATAATTGCGTTTATCTTTACGAAAAATAACTTCTAATTGATGCCATTTTACGTCTGGAGTATATTCAGAACATAACTTATCTTGCCCAATCCAAAAACTACTGCGCATCCAAGGGGGAACGACAGTGTTTCCATTTTAGCTATTTTGTAGCTAGATTTGGCTATTTATTTCGACGCTTAGCTACAGAAATTTCCGTTTAGGCACAAGCCATTTTTTTAGATTTCTTTAAATCGGCTTAGCTATTTTAGGTAAAATATGGATGTTTTATAATTGCCTTATTTTTATCAGAGAATTCTACCATTTTAAATAGTTCACAGATAGGCAAAGACACCGGGACAATGCGACAAAAAGTAAAAAATTCGGTTATGTGGTGCACGGATCAAAATAATTAGATAAGAATTTGGAATTTTGAGATCTGTTTTTAAGTAACCTCTTGGTTAGCTAGAGACTTGAAATTTCAAACTCAATTCAGAGGCCGATGACAGTATAAAACGCATAATAAAAAGTTTGGCTAGGAGGCGTACGGATCGAAATAATTAGATACAAATTTGGAATTTTTAAAACGATTTTTACAAGCGTGAAACTTCACATATAGGTTAAGACATCGTTACAAAGGAACAAAAGGGTAAACAATTCGATCGAAATAATTAGATGATAATTTCAAACTTAAAAAAATGCGCCAGAACTAGCAGGCGAGGAACGCACACTGTAACAGGTTAAACTCTTACCTATCCAGAATCAACCCCGACATACAAAATGTATGTCCTGCTTGAAATTAGTCCACACATGACACCAACCATCTCTTCAATTGTATTGTGGAACCTATAACACCCTTCTCATTATGGTGCACTCTGTTGAAACAGCAAGCTTACTTGGACTCCCGTCTATTGATGACAATTTGTGATTGGTCGCACCTTTTGGATGGGGCGAAGCACTGCTACAACAACAGCAAGTATAAAACATAATACAAAAAGTTTCGATAGGGGCCGCACGCATTGGAAGATTAAGAAAAATCGTACGGAACGGAGGAATCTTGCGATCGATTTTCAAGAGACTTTCCATTGAGCTACAATCTTGGAACTTCACCCACATACTAAATTGTAGAAATTCAAGCTATGTATATATGGTATATGTGTATGAACAATTTTCAAATAGCTTAAAAACTAATGCAGCTTGACGTATTTTTCTGATATGTACTACATTGTATACATACAAGTATTGTAAACATCTGAATTAATAAAAGTAAGTTTTTCACCTTGTAATAAATAAAGTATTACTCTTTTCCACCTAGAACTAAAAAAGTAGAAAATAAAAAAATTTTAAATATTTCCTTTGATAGATAAATGACAAAATCAGCGAAAAATGTATACTTATATAAAGACATATTCTTGCTGAAATTTGATTTTAAAGATTTGATATAGAAATTGTAAAAATATTTATGAGAAATCTATATATATAAAATTCAAATTATGTATGTATGTATATATGTAGGTATAGATCGGGTTGCGTCCTAAACGGATCGACCGATCATAACCAAATTTGCAAAACCCACTTGAATAACTCTGAAGGTGTTCCCGCTAGAACATTGAAATTCAGTAAGGAGTTGTATGTGGTCAATACCTAACACCGCCAAGAAAATTTGGGGAGAGGAAGAAGGGAGCGTGGCACCTCCCATACAAATGGAATATATCATACCTAATATCTCTGGATGTAGTAATGGTAGGATAATAAAAATTGGTAAGGAGCTATATGACATTAAGTCCTAATACCTCCAGTAAAATGTGGAATTGGGGAAAAGCAGGCGTGGCTCCTTCCCTACAAACGGAATTTTTGGGAACTATGGCTGCCGTACAAACTTAGCTTATTTAAACAGCTAAAGTTTAACTACAGACTTGAGTTTAGCTATTATTCCGTTTGGTCGTTTAGTAATCTGCCGCCGTTAAAATTTGTTTGTTAATTTTAGTCTGTCTACATCTTCTATATCTATATAAAATTCAAACAAACGATACTACTTATCAATCCATTGACAGTCGTGGAAGAGTCGCAAGCTGAGCATTGACCGGTTGAGTTTCTAAACTCCTTGGACCCACCAGGAATTCGTCCTCTTCGATTGATCCTTAAAAAAGGGTCCATAATATTGTGCTTCGTAATTTGTATCCTCCGCGCTTATGTAATGCGACAAGGCTTATCATCATAAAACTTCCAATGTAATTGAAGCAATGATTTGATCAGAAAATTTCGAAAACAACAAAGTTTTCATACGAAGGATTCAATTAATACCGACAGATATGCCTTTAAATTTCAAACGCCTCAAATTTCTTATTAGGTTGGCTTTCGCAATGCCTATCAATAAAGCTCAAGGACAGTCATTAGCTGTAGTAGGAGTCAATCTTACCAACTCACCCATGGCCAATTATAGGTAGCCTACTCCAGAGTTGGCTCATCAAAAATTTTTTTTATTTATACACCAAATAATTTACAAAAATATTGTATATCCTATGGTTTCAGCAGTACCTAATACTTTAAAATTTGTGTTATTTATTTTGCATATTTTTATAGAAACGTGGGGTGGAGGAACCCACGGGAATAAGCTAGTAAAAATATAAAATATAATTTTTAAAATGTACATATTTTAATTAAATGTTTCAATCAATTCTATAATAAGTTTAAATATTCGAAATAATATTTTTTTTTAAACGGGTTTATTTAGCTTGACTTGAGAGGCTGGCTGGCTGGCACAAATTTTGTAATTGAAATTTAAGAAACTTGGAATATAGTTCAGAACCCGATGACAATGCAATAATAAGAAAAAAAACTCCGATAGGTGGCGCATGGATCGAAATATTTCAAAAAATCGTATTTGTGGTCCGATTTGGTTCATATCAAAAAACCGCCGTTAGGTTGCGCAAGGATCGAGATATTCAAAAAAATCATATTTGTGGTCCGATTTGGCTCGTATTTGGAACACATAATACATACAAGAATAGAAAGAGACCTATGAAAAAAGCGCCGCTAGGTGGCGTAAGGATCAAGATAATAAAAAACTAGTATTTGTGGTCCGATGTGGTTCATATTTGGAACACATAATACATTAATGAATAGAAAGCGACATATGAAAAAAATCGCCGCCAGGTGGCGTAAGGATTGATATATTTAATATACTTGTTTTTGTGGTCCGATTTGGCTCATATTTGGAACAAATATTATATGCAGTCCTGTAGAAGTTACATCAAAATACTTTGGAGTTCGAGGAGGGACTAGCATACGTGGCGCAGAGTCGAGTAAATTCTTTGGAAGGATTATGTATTGAGTACTTACTTCACGCGCCCACGCTTTTATTTGTCTGGTCAACGCCATAGATTGATGAGGAGTATGATGACTAGTACCTAGGACCTACCTAATTATTTTCTAGCTTTTAGTATTATTATTACTTCATGTAAATATTGTTTTCAATAAAGCCGTTTAACTTAAATATTTTTTTTTTTTAATTATTTTATTTACTATTCCAATCCAGTGTATATAAATATTTAAATATCTATATTTTTGATATGAATGACTTATTAAATTAACTATTACATACATACAACTTTGACTTTATTTTATCTACACCTTTTTTATAAACATTTATTTGGCAATTTTTAAAGAAAAACATTTTTTGTTATGAAAAAATTCTATTTTATAGATTTTGTTCGTTTTTCCTTTTTAGCTTTAAGTTCTAATATTTTCTAGTGTTCTTCCTTTTTTTATTTATTTTCTTTTTTTGTCAGATGAAGGCGGAAACCATTGCGTGAACAAAAGATATTTTCTTCTAATTCGAAAACTCGAAATATGGGATGGTGTGAGTATCGCCTCTGCGTACAAATAATGTACAGACAAAAAAAAAATGTTTGACAAAATCAATTTGCTTTCTTCTTTTTACCTTTATATTTTTGGACGAGACGTAGGCGGGAATGGAAAACTTCCTCGTCGAGATCTAAGGTTGTATTCGTTTTTGAAAACTGGCTTCACTCCTGACAGATAAACCGAAAGCAGATTATACGCCTTATTTTATGCTTGAACGTATGAACTAAATATGAATTTTCGATGAAAACTATCCAACATTTATTAAAAAAGTTTAAAAATAGGTGCTTATACAGATAAACAAAGGAATTTAAAGCCACTTGGTGTCTTATTATATGTTCAATGTAACCCCAAATTTATTTAAGCAATAAGAGATATAAATCGGTTATGTGGCATACTATCTCTTATTCTGCTTAATTCATAAACCATATAATTTTTTTATTTTATTTTAATTATTATCTCCTAATAAGGTTTTATGAAAGATATATTTTAGTTCTTCCTTAAACCTTATCAAAATGTTTAATTATTAAATTATGGAGCTTTTGAGCCAAATATGCGTCGAAACGCGCAGAAGAAAAAGTAAACGACTGTTTTATTTCAAAAAAATCGGCGGACAAGCTCCATAATTTAATAATTAAACTTTACGACCTGGCCCAATATAAAATAAAAAAATTATAAAATGTTGTTATACTCTACCTAATAGCTTATAATAATTCCTTATGTAAGCCTTATTTAGTATGTGCATTACCTTATTTTTCATGTAAGAATACACCATACAACTAATAAACATTTTTAAATTAAGACCAGATGCAATAAGCTCTTTGGCCGTGTGAAATACGCCTTCATAAGGTTAAAATTTTTTGGTGGGTATGTATGCGGCCAGACGAAAAAATTTTATATATTGGTATGAAGAATCCAAATAAAGTCCAATTCTAGATCTTTTCTGGCTTTGATTTCTCGTGCCTCCCCTTATGTTTGTACGCGTTTTATCAGCAAATTTGCTATTTTCGTGCATCTTCAGCTTTTACTAATTTCGGTAAAAAGTTGAAAAGGCTAATTTAAACGGAAATGGAACCTAGAATAATCCAAAAAGCTAGCAAAGTCTATGCAATTACGCTAAACTCGCTTTGATCGCTCATTGGTTAACAGCGCACTTTTAAGCATGAAAGTTAGTCAGTCTGCTGATTGGCACTGATGACCTAATATGAAACATTCACTCTCTCAATTCGTTTCCAAGAATGGTTCTTGATTATCAGCTGTCGGTTCATTCAATTGAGAACAATGATTCATTCGTTTCCAAGAATGGGTCTTGATTATCAGATGTCTACCGATAGAGTTGCCTGAAGTAAGCCAAAAAACTCCAAGAAATCCGTTCGGTTGCATTATTTTCGAATAAATCTGCGAGTAACCTGATACAAATTTATTAAAATTTATAAAAAAGGCAAAGTTTTGTAAAAATATTTTTTGGTAGATACATAAGTGAAAAAAATATGAAATAATATTTCGATCGCGTTGATTTGCTTTGATGCTCTGGCACCGCCCTTCGATGAAAGGTGTTGTCACAGATAAATTTTCCATGGGTGAAAAAGAGTTATTTTTTCTTCGGGTTTGTAAACCTGACATCAATTCGCGTTTTTTGACATCCCCATTGATAATTTTGAGTAAATTTTCGGTGATAATCATAAAATAAACCTTCACCATGTAAAATACCCCAAAATTATTCTGAAATGCGCAAATTTCTCAGAGAGCGAGAACTTTCATATCAGGTCCTGTACTATGATCAGGTCATCAGTGCTCAATGTTGAGTGAGATGAGTGAATGCATGGCACATATATATATATAAATAACGGTAGTTGTTGACTTCGAAATATAAGTATAAACGCAATTTACTTTGGAATATATCTAGATATTATTTTAGATGATGAGTATGTACATACATATGTATGCAATTTGTTTTTTAACCCATTCCCGCAACCCTACACATTTATCTGATGGCCTTCGGAATTCAACTTTTATATATTTTCGGCCGTCCTCTGTGGCTTATAAAAAAAAGCTTTTTACTAATTCTTTTGATGATACAAATTGATCGCAAAGAAAAGAAATTAAAAAAAAAACCTATGAAGTCGACAGCGGTATTCGAACCAAGTTGCACAAAAGTGAAGCGCTAAGACTTAACACCTGCGCCAAACATACATTTAGTAAACTGCTGCCTAAAAGGGCACTTAACAAACAAAATGCAACCATATTGAAATAATATTCGATCTCATACCTATACCTAAAACATATGTATATCAAAGTAAATGCATGGCGGAACTACGCTAGGTGGCAGAACGGGCCAGCTGATTATAAACTTTTTTATTTGATTTGATACAGCAACTTCCGGCGCAGTACGATTTTGACATTGGCCCATCGAATTTACAAAAACAAAGTACATGGAAATTTTATTTATGTTTGTAGGTATGTCACTATGCTGCCACCTTGTATGGTTCCGTCATGAGTAAATGAGTACACAAACACATCTATAAAGTAAAAACTACCGTTAGTTATATGTACATTTTGTCTCACGCATTCATCTCACCACTGGCAATCGCCAGTTCCGGATACATCACGAAAGCTTTAACACGTCCGCTCAAGCAATGGTTTTTCGCGTTTTAATTGTGTTCTGCATTTGAGTTTATTTAGTATTAATGTAAAAAGTGTATTTTAAGTTCAATTATTGTAAAGTGAAAACTGGTGTGTGTGTAAAGTGAAAAGAAATATTGTGTGAGTGATGAAACTGGGTTGCGTTAGTCCAGCGAGCACGCGCTGTGGTGAATATTTGAGAAGTGCATGTGAGTATGTATGTATGTTTGTATGTAGATGCAATTTTTTGCTTAATAAACTAATAAACCATTTTCCCTTGTAAAACTACATTCTTACAGCCTTATTCTGAGCGTAATCAATACCAATGTAAGCGGCAAGCTTCAATATAATGAATAAATTGAAAATGTTTAAGAAATTGATAAAAGTGCTAATATTATTTTTGAATAATCCTAAATGTGTCTTGTAGCGCCATCAGCTGTGGTCAATGCCTCCTTAGCTATGGTGGCTCATTTATATGGTGAGTGCACCATTGTGCTCGTTCGAAAGTTTTGGTTAGAAACACGGCTTAGTAAATAAATTTTTGCTCCGTACTGTACTACATAGGAAATAGGAAAATTCTGATAAAAAAAAAAAAAATAAATGTAAGGCGCGATAACCTCCGAAGAGATCTAAGGCCAAGCTTCTCTTCCAATTTGCGTCGTGCTCCTCTTGATTTTTCCCTACAAATTGGCCGGACGGGACCTACATGTTTTATGCCGACTGCGAACTTCATCTGCAAGGCAGATGAGTTTTCACAGAGAGCTTTTCATGGCAGAAATACACTCGGAGTTCTTGCCAAACACTGCCGAGGGGCGATCCCGCTTAGAAATATTTTTTTGTTCCAATTGAAAAAACTTGTTTCTAAAATTTTGATGTTGCTTTGCCCAGGGCGTGAACCCAGGATCCTCGGTGTGGTAGGCGGAACACGCTACCATCACATCACGGCGGCTGCCGTGTAATATGAAAAATCGTAATAATGTATATGTATGTACATATGTACATTTCATGTAGATAAAGATGCATAGCGTTGCTATAATAAAATAGAATAAAATAAAGTAAAATTAAAATAAATAAATCAAAATAAACAAAAATAAAACAAAATAAAATACGAAAATAATAAAAAATACAATAAAATAAAGTAAAATAAAATAAAATAAGATAAAATAAAGCAAAATAAAATAAAATAAAATAAATTAAAACAAAATAAAATAAAATAATTATAAAATAAAATAAAATAAAATGAAATAAAATAAAATAAAACAAAATAAAATAAAATAAAATAAAACAAAATAAAACAAATTAAATAAAGTAAAATGAGCTAAAATAACATAAAATAAAAAAATAATAAAATAAAAATAATAAAAAATAAGTAAAAATAAAATAAGATGAAATAAAATAACATAAAATGAAATAAAAGAAAGTAAAACAAAATAAATTAAATTAAAATAAAAAAAAAAATAAAAAAAATAAAATAAAATAAAATAAAATAAAATAACATAAAATAAAATAAACAAAAATAAAATAAAATATAATATCAATCAACGACTGATCAACACTTGTGTTCGCTGAAAGCGTAAAATGTTTACACGATTAACATTTCTTTTCTCATTTCTGAACTGGAATTTAATGACTGTGGTGAACCGCGAGTTGGAATATTCAATTCTCTGATATAAATTATTAAATAATTACATTTTCTATAGCTTTTCAATTTTTTTCGCTCATTTTCTTTCGTAAGATCAGAGCGAAACTCTGATTTGATTAAATTTTATAGATTTTTGGCGACCGTAGGAAAAAAAAAGAACAAGTAATATATTTTGTATGTGTATTGCATTGGTGTAAATTTTCGCTATACGAGTACAGGTATTTTTAAGGGGGTATATGTTTTTAGACATGGTCCTGTATACGTGGATAGGATTTTTTGTGGGTATACGTGTATTTGTAAAGCAATTTACTTTCGCATGTATGTAGATACTAGCTTATGCCCGCCCGTGGGTTTTACCCCACGTTTCTATAAAAATATGGGGGCTACGCGTAACTGGCCATGGGTAAAACATGAGATGGTAAGATTGACTTCTGCTACAGCTAATGACTGTTGTTGTATGATATATTCATATTTGTAACAGGATTCCCCTCGCGTAGGAGAGGTTGACAATTGAGTTGCAGAAGCCCTGAAGCTATAAAGGTTTGTATTGCGCTCATCAATCCCCGATCGTCCTTGAGCTTCATTGATAGGGATAGGAAATTTGAGGCATTTAAAATTGAAAAGACAAATCTATCGGTATCAATGGAATCCGTGGTTCTAAACTTTTTTTTTCGAAAT
Organism: Eurosta solidaginis; assembly: GCF_040869045.1. Lineage (NCBI taxonomy): Eukaryota > Metazoa > Arthropoda > Insecta > Diptera > Tephritidae > Eurosta > Eurosta solidaginis. The sequence continues at coordinate 18,440,937 of NC_090320.1, forward strand.
TTTCCGATAAAATGAATTGCTTCAATGACATTCGTAAAAGTTTTGTGATGAAAAGCCTTGTCCCACTATATAAGCGTGGATAATCGAAATATCGAAGCATAAATATTATGATATTATGGACCCTTTTTTAAGGATCAATCGATAAGGAGAAATTTCTGATGGCTCAAAAGAGCAAATAAACTCAATCGGATATGCACAGCTTGAGACTCTTCCACGACTGTGTTAATAGAGTGATAAGTTGTCTTCGTTCTAGTGATATTAACAACCTCATTTTAAGATGCATAAAATGTTCTCCAAGCCATTTATAGTTTGTAAAGATAGATGCAATATTTGGAAGAAACACTAGCTATTAAAGCTTCAGGTGATGTCGTAATTTCTCAAAAACTTGCAGGAAAAGAAATCAAATCTGTTATTAAAGAAATAGAAATTTTGCCATAATTAATTTCAAGAAATTGTTTAGCAAAAGCTGCTGCTGAAGTGTTTCCGCCATATTGCCCTCTCTTATTTCTAAAGAGAGTAAATTTTTGTACGTAAAGCCGTCTAAAGACGAAAAAGCACGCATTTACTTCAGCTGCGGCTGTCCCAGAAAGTAGCAGGAAAGCACCACCTTTGGGATTACACCTAAAATTCTTATGGGTTTGGTCTAAAACTTCCACCGACTGTTTATGAGTCATGGTGCACACATCGCACACCCTCACTTTGGCCTGACCGTTTGCTTATGTCGCACGTCGGTGTATCAGATGTTTGCAGACAGTGGTCATTTAAACGCGGAGTTTTACGTCCACCACACAAAGGGTATCCGCGGTATCTGAGAAAGCAATTGTCATATTGATTTCTCTTTTTGTTGTTACATCAATTAATATCAAATTAAACAGAAATGTTTTTTTCTGGTTCCTTCAGGCGTATCCAAAAATATCAACCCTGAAAATAACATAAAAGAATACTGAAGGAATAATAGCCAAACCCAATTCTGCAATCCAACTTTACGTGTTGAAATAACCTAAGTTTTTAAGGCAGCCATAGTCCTGAAGGTCCAATTTGTCTTGTTTTTTTTTTCAATTCCATATATAACTGGTGCTGTTAGGACTTAACGTCATATAGCTCCTTACCAATTTTCATTACTCCATTTGTATGGGAGGTGCCGCGCCCCTTCTTACTCACCCCATATTTTCTTAGTGGTGTTAGGGATTGATCCAATTTAACACTTTACAGGATTTCAGTGTTCTTGCATGAATACTTCCAGAGTAATGCTGTATTAAACATTCCATTTGTATGGTAGGTGCCATCCCCTTTTTATACTCAGTTGAGCAGAGTTCACAGAGTATATTAACTTTGACTGGATAACGGTTGGTTGTACAGGTATTAAGGTATCGAGATAGATATAGACTTCCATATATCAAAATCATCAGTATCGAAAAAAAATTTGATTGACCCATGTCCGTCCGTCCGCCCGTTAACACCATAACTTGAGTAAATTTTGAGGTATCTTGATGAAATTTGGTATGTATGTTCCTGGGCACTCATCGCAAATCGCTATTTAAAATGAACGATATCGGACAACAACCACGCCCACTTATTCCATATCGAAAATTTCGAAAAATCGAAAAAGTGCGATAATTCATTACCAAAGACGGATAAAGCGATGAAAGTTGGTAGGTGAGTTGAACTTATGACGCAGAATAGAAAACTAGTAAAATTCTGGACAACGGGCGTGGCACCGCCCACATTTAAAAGAAGGTAATTTAGAAGTTTTGCAAGCTGTAATTTCCACTCGTTGAAAATATCATGATGATATTTGGCACCAACGTTACTCCTCTTACTATATGTATGCTTAATAAAAATTAGCAAAATCGGAGAACGACCACACCCACTTTTAAAAAAATAATTTTTTAAAGTCAAATTAAAAAAAAAAGTTATATTTTTACAGTATATAAGTAAATTATGTCAACATTAAACTCCAGTAATGATATGGTGCAATAAAATACAAAACTAAAAGAAAATTTCAAAAGGGGCGTGGCTCCGCCCTTTTTCATTTAATTTGTCTAGGATACTTTTAATGCCATAAGTCGGACAAAAATTTACCAATCCGTATGAAATTTGGTAGGGACATAGATTCTATGCCGGTAACTGTTTTCTGTGAAAATGGGCCAAAGCGGTTGAAGTCACGCCCAGTTTTTATACACAGTCGACCGTCTGTCCTTCCGCTCGGCCGTTAACACAATAACTTGAGCAAAAATCGATATATCTTTACTAGACTCAGTTCACGTAATTATCTGAACTCACTTTGTATTGGTATAAAAAATGGCCGAAATCCGACTATGACCACGCCCACTGTTTCGATATCGAAAATTACGAAAAATGAAAAAATGCCATAATTCTATACCAAATACGAAAAAAGGGATGAAACAAGGTAATTGGATTGGTTTATTGACGCAAAATATAACTTTAGAAAAAAACTTTGTAAAATGGGTGTGACACCTATAATATTAAGTAGAAGAAAATGAAAAAGTTTTACAGGGGGAAATCAACAGCCCTTGGAATTTTGGCAGGAATACTGTTCGTGGTATTACATATATAAATAAATTAGCGGTACCCGACAGATGATGGTCTGGGTCACCCTGGTCCACATTTTGGTCGATATCTCGAAAACGCCTTCACATATACAACTATCACCACTCCCTTTTAAAACCCTCATTAACACCTTTAATTTGATACCCATATCGTACAAACCAATTCTAGGGTCATCCCTGGTCCACCTTTATGGCGATATCTCGAAGAAGATATAGAACTAAGGCCCACTCCATTTTAAAATACTCATAAACACCTTTCGTTTGATACCCATATTGTACAAACGCTTTCTAAAGTAACCCCTGGTCCTCCTTTATGGTGATATCTCGAAAAGGCGTCCACACATAGAACTAAGGCCCGCTTCCTTTTAAAATACCCATTAATACCTTTCATTTGATACCCATATCGTACAAACAAATTCTGAGTCACCCCTGGTCCACCTTTATGGCGATATCCCTTAATGGCGTCCATCTATTGAGCTATGGCCCACTCCCTCTTAAAATACTCTTTAATACCTTCCATTTGATACACATGTCATACAAACACATTCCAGGGTTACCCTCGGTTCATTTTCCTATTTTCCCTTATATTGTCACCAAAGCTCTCAACTGATTTCGGTTACACCCGAACTTAACCTTCCTTACTTGTTTATATTGAAGTTATGTTTAGACTATGATCATCTTTGGAAGTTCTCTAGTACGTAATTCAAACTTACTTGTGATCGGCCGATCCGTTTAGGGCGCAACTCGATTTATACCTACATACAAACATTCATAATTTTAACTTTATATATATATATAGATGGAAGATGTGTATAGACTGAAGTTAACAAAAAATTTTAACGGCGGAAGATTACTAAACATCCAAAAGGATAGCCACACAACTCTGTAGTCAAACTTTAGCTGTTATAATAACCTAAGTTTGTACGACAGCCATAGTTCCACATTTTACTGGAGGTGTTAGGACTTAATCTCATATAGCTCCTTACCAATTTTCATTATCCTACCATTACTACATCCAGAGATATGCAGCATGATAAATTCCATTTATATGGGAGGTGCCACGCCCCTTCTACTCCACCCCACATTTTCTTGGGGGTGTTAGGGATTGACCTCCTATAACTCCTTGCTGAATTTCAATGTTCTAGCGTGAATACCTTCAGAGTTATGTAGTACCAAATATTCAATTTGCATGGGAGGTGCCACGCCCCTTTTATATATCGATATTATTTTTAGCCTATGACCATCCTTGAAAGGTTTCTAGTGGGTTGTGCAAATTTGGTTGTGATCGGTTGATCCGTTTAGGACGCAACTATATCTATACTTACTTACATAATTTGAATTTTATATATAGATTATTTTAGGGATGTGTATGCAATTTATATTTTTCTTACTCATTCCCGTAACCCTACCCATTTTTCTGATGGCCTTGGGAATTCGACTTTTATAAATTTTTGGCCGTTCTCTGTGGCTTATAGAAAAAAGCTTTTTATTAATTCTTTTGATGATACAAATTGATAACAAAGAAGAAGAAATTAAAAAAAAATATATATGGAGCCGGCAGCGGTATCCGAATCAAGATAAATAAAGGTGGCGTGCGAATACTTAATACCTGCGCCAAACATACAGCTGGCAAATTGCTGCCTAAACGGGCATTTAACCAACAATATGTAACTATTTCGAATAAATGATTTGAATATACATATATACATACTCATACACATCCCTACAACATATGTCAATGTAACTGAGTACACAAACACATCCATCTTTTTCGAAGTAAAAACTACCGTTAGTTATACATGCATATGTACACTCATTTGCCTCACGCATTCACTCGCACATTCATCTCACCACTGGCAATCGCCAGTTCCGGATACATCGCGAAAGCTTTAACACCTCCGCTCAAGCAATGGTTTTTTTCGCGTTTTAATTGTTTCTGCATTTAATGCATTTGAGTTTATTTAGTATTAATGTAAAAAGTTCAATTATTGTAAAGTTAAAATTATTGTGTGTAAAGTGAAAAGAAATATTGTGTGGTTGATGAAACTGGGTTGCGTTAGTCCAGCGAGCAAGCGCCGAGGTGAATATGCGAGAAGTGCATGTGAGTATGTATGTCTGTATGTAGATGCAATTCATTGCTTGTAAAAGTACATTCTTACGGCGCTATTCTGAGCGTAATTGATAACAATGTAAGCGGCAAGATTCGTTATAATGACTAAATTTAAAATGTTTAAGAAATTGTTTATATAAAAGTGCTAATATTATTTTTGAATAATCCTAAATCAGCTGTGGTGAATGCATCCTTAGCTATGGTGGCTCATTTATATGGTGAGTGCACTCTTGCGCTCGTTCGAAATTTCTGGTGAGAAACTCGGCTTAGTAAGTATATTTTTGCGCCGTACTGTATTGCATAGGAGATTGGAAAATACTGATTACCTTAATATCCCCAAATTTTTGTTATACCCAAAAGAAGTTTTCCAGTTACATTTTAGTTCAATTTTACTAAAAATTATAATTGATACTCCAATTTTTTTTTACTATCGTGAAGTTTTGAATGAAAAAACTCAAGTGATATATTATGAAATAAGATACATTTACACAGAGAAATTCAACATTTACAATATTTCAACAAAGAATGTAATAAGAAAAATCGTAATAATAACAAAAATGAAAATGTAAGTATGTACATTTTATGTAGATAAAGATGTATAGGATTGCCATAGTAAAATAAACTGAATCAAATAAAATAAAAAAATATAATAAAATAAGATAAAATATAATTAAAAAAAACAAAAGTAAATTATATGGCTGAGTTTTTAAAGGCATCTTTATTAAATTAATTTTATTTCAATTAAATTAAAATAAATTGAGCTAAATTAAATTAAGTTGAATTGAATTGAATTAAATAAAATTAAACCAAATTAAACAAAATTAAAATAAACTAAATTTAATTAATTTAAACTAAGTTAGATTCAATTCAATTAAATGCAGTGAAACTAAATTAAATTATGTTAATTTAAAGTAAACTAAATTAAATTAAATCAAGTTAAATTGAAATAAAGTGAAATAAATTGAATTAAATTAAATTAAATCACATTAAATTAAATTATATTAAATTAAATTAAACTAAATTAAATTAAATCAAGTTAAAAAAATAAATTGAATTAAATTAAATTAAATTAAACTAAATTAAACTAAATTAAATCAAATTAAATTGAATTGAATAGAACTGAATTGAATTGAATTTAATTAAATAAAAGCAAATTGAATTAAGTTAAACTAAGTTATTACAGGTGAATTTGGAGCTTTTAGGCCAATTTAAATAAAATAAGTTTATTTTTTTTATTTCCGATGCGTTTCGACACATTTTCGTGTCTTCCTCAGGAACAAAGCCACTGGTTTAAACAATGTAAGTGATTTAATATTCAACATTATCACCAATTATTGTATTTGTAACGTATATGTTTTTCGTATTTAATAAATAAATTCCCTGAGGAAGACACAAAAATGTGTCGAAACGCGTCGGAAATAAAAAAATAAACTAGTTTTATTTAATTAAATGGGCCTAAAGACCCAAATTCACATAACTAAGTAAATATTTGGCCCAACTCCATCATATAATAAATTAAATTAAATTAAACCAAATTAAATTAAATTAAATTAATTTAAGTTAAAATAAAATAAATTAATTTAAGCTGAATTTAATTAAATTAATTACGTTAATTGAATTGAATTAAATTAAATTTTGATACATTAAACTAAACTAAACTAAATTGAATTAAATTAAATGGAATTGAATTGGATTGTGTTGAATTGAATAGAATGAAATAAAATTAAACCAAATTAAATTTAATTTAATTAAATTTTTTTAAATTTAATTTAAATTAAATTAAATTAAATTAAATTTAATTAAACTAAACTAAATTAAATAAAATAAATTAGTTAGATGTAACGAGTTATGCCGAATAGAGCACAGTTTTCGATTTATCAAAAACAGAAAGCATTTTTTTTTTGCACCCTGGTATAATTTTTCATCAGTATGTTTCCGTACACTCCTGCTGACTCACTCATATACGCATTCACTACAATGCGAATTATGCGTATGATGCAATGTTGATGAAGTGTGATTTTAGTCGTCGTAGTCATCGTCGATGACATTTCCCAATACAGGAAACACAATAGCCTGCGGCCTGACTGCTCGTCTTTGCGTGACTTATAGTCAGTGTATTTGTCTATTTGTTTGTCTCACTGACTTTATTGCCTCATTGCCTATTTCACGGCGTAATGGACGACCGATTTGAAAGCTGAGTGCATGTTTGTGTTTGAGCTCACACATGATTTTATAAGGGCATGATTGCATATCTTCATACATACACATAAATGTATATAGTTCTGCTTGCTTGTTTATATTTGCTAACTCGTACGTGTCAATGTCCATATCAGATACATTCTAATGCTGTTGGACTTAGCGTCTGGTTGAAGTATTTAACCAGCAGGCAAATAGACAGCTGTTGTGTAAGAGATCGAAAGTCAGACATACTTTGCTTTTCAAAAGCTGGCACGTTTAACGCTAATCCACTATGAAAGCTAGTATCCATGCACACATTGAACGTAGGCTAATGTGCATCTTTTTAAAAGAAATAATCAGTAGAAGAAAAATTTAAATGGACACTTACCTCTATACCTGAATTGTGTTGCTCTTGTTTTGAAGCTGATCAAAGCCTAAACGAAACTCGGTAACTATTATGGCGACAATCAAAGCGGCCGCCGGAGGTAGTGTACTTGCCTTTTATATAGAGCGAAACTATGTAAAGCTAAAGCGAAGAGCAAAGGGCCTATAGGCTAAAGGAGTCTCCGTAGTCCATCCACTATGTTGCCATTTTATAATTCAGCAACAGCGAGCATCTCTTGCACATATTTGGCTGGTGAACCTCAGACTCCCCAAGCTGGCCATCGGTGGTTAAAAATGCATTTTAGCACATAAAGTGAAATTTTTGGTGAAAATACTTACGGGAATATTTCACCAAACTTCAATTCTTGGCGTGTGCTAGGGCCCGGCGAGCCATGCATAAATGTCCAATGCCATCGATGAAGCTGAAGCTCAAGTCAACTGCGATGCGTTTTGCAATTGAATATACAACCAAACGTGCCCTATTGAGCATAGCTAAGGATAGCTTTGGTAGGGTCAAGTACCTTAGACGCTTATATGAAACAAAGCCGATTCTCACAAAGGCACCGGAACGAGAGGAATCGGTGCAGCTCCCGAATGCCTATGGTGCATAAGTATTTGCAATGGCGTTCCACCTAGTAATAGTTACGCATCGTAGTTACGCAACTGAAATCATATCGAAAAAGTTGGGCTATAGAGCTAAATACTCTACTGCCAGACCAGGCAGACGTTGTTCACCCCAACATTGAGTGCATATTGAAAAGAATTTAAAGAAGTTTTCGTTGCTCAATATTTCTCTTTTATCTGCCTTCTCTTCTTTCAAATCCTGCCCCGCTACCTCTTTATCGAAATTTTCCACAGTCTTTGCTTGTACTTCTCTCTCAGTCCAACCTCATATTTCTATTTCTGTTCCCATTGCTCATCATCATAACATTTTCCTTCGATCTTTCCCCTCATCCCGCCCCTACTCTTTATTTTCTTGGACGTTGCGGCAGCGCATCAACTTCGTCATCACTAGAAACGCCATTTTACTTACAGCAGTCCAACAATGTATGCCACATTAGGAGACCTAAATTCCTAATAGAAGGCTCCTCTCCAAAAACTCTGTGTACAGAGAGTCTTTTCGAAAACGAGAGCAGTGAAATATTACGTGCTCTGCGTTTTGCAATTCGGTGGGTCAGTGTGGACTGAAAGGATCCTCCTCTACCCTACGCTTATGTAGATACTCATTGATACCGCCGTGCCGATTCAAAAACATTCTTACCTTTCTTCCCACCCAATTATGTTCGTGACCTTGCGCTCTTTTTGGCATCTTTAGATGTTCTGCCAATTCCAATGCCATACAGATCGACCATTTCACTTGACACTAGATCTACTAAAACTTTTCGAAATACAACAAGGATCGCGTCGTCGGACACCGTTCGATAAGCACATACTATTCGTATAGCAGTAATATGGTAGGCTGTTAGTATCTAATTTTGGTGGATCATTTTAGATCCGTGCCATACTGGTGCTGCATATAATACTATCGAGCTGGTTTCGTTGGTTAAAAGCTACGCGTAGCTTCGCCTGGGCGACTGATTTTGGCCATTATTTGCGTTAAGGCTTCACTAACTCCAGATACTTTGTCTCCAACCGCCCTGGAGAACTCCTTAAAATTTAGTTTTGTGTTAATGTTTACTCCTCAACATTTCAAGAAAGGCTTTGACTTTATTTCATAATCTTTTATAGTAGGGGATTAACTCATCGACAGTCCGCTTTGAGGTCACCAAAATCATTTCTGTCTTATTGTTAGCCATTTCTAGTCCCACGTTTGTCTGCCATTCCTTTATTCTTCGCACGGCGTCGTTACATAATGCTTGGAGCAGATCCAGTTTCTTGGCCACTGCTACCACCACGTCAAAGTATAACATATGAAGGGAAACAAATAAATGCAATCAAAAGGTAAATGACAACATTTAAAAAAAATAATAGAACACATTTTTTTTAAATGAATTGAGCAACGATAACTGGGAAAGCTCAGCTGGAGCTTTGAGTGCGTAGGCAAAGTAATAAAATAAAATAGCCTTGTACAGAAACAGGCAAAATCAAATGAAAATGTCCACTTAAAAAAAGGTGATAGTAAATAAGAAAAAATGTAAAAATTTTTAGCCATCTAAAAAAAAGGGCGACCTAAAAAGGAATCCGTCAATAGATTGGTTAAAAGCCAACAAACATCAACAAAACCAAGTCAATTCTAGTTTGTTTGATGATGACAATGACAGCTGCCGTCCCAAATGGCATGCATTGGTTGCCTGTCTCATAGCTTTTGTCCGCCTATTTTCAGCCGCCTGTTTTTATATTGTATGTGTCTTAACTTAACCCCTTCAGTTTTGTCCATCTACCATTAACGGCTTCCCATTTTATTTCTATTTCTCTGCTTAGCTGACAAAGCTCAGGAGAAAATGCAGAGGTTCTGGCATAAAAGCCCAAATGATGAAGTACTCTATGGACCGACAATGCCATGTAGGTCTGAATAATGGTGATGAACGAGTTGAAGCAAGGAAAATGTATGACAATCAAATTACTAGAACGTTTGACTAGCTTGGGATGTGTGCATGCAAATAGCTTTATTTATACAGGGTGCGGAAAAGGAATTTAGTTTATAATAATAACAGTTTTTATTCTTTCCTTGGCTACCGCAGAGTTAAAAACGCCAAGCACGATTTTGATATCATGGCGGGGAGAGGCAGCATATGCATTTTAGGAGCAATTTTTTTAACGCAAAGGGTGATCAAGTCTGCCTCGCTTCAGTGGAGATCTCCCACTTCCTCTGCCTACAAACTGATGTATCCTTTGAGATACTTTCTTCGCTAGGGTGTTTTACATGACCTAGCCAGCGAAGCTTTGTCTGCTGAATATTGTTTTTATTTGCTGAATTATCTTCATATCTGCGTAAAGCTTTTACAACGCATAATTATAATTCCTTCGATACACGACCTCGGCATCATAAGCCTTCCATAGAACCACTCTCTCGATCAATCCATGAGCCATCTCATCTTCTATCGACACCGTCTATGATTCTGAGTCATACATTAGGACAGGTTTGATGATCGAATTGTAGAGGAAGATTCGCGTTCGGCGGGAGGACTTTACTTTTAAATTGCACACTCAGTCCACAGTTGCACCTGTTGCGAACAGTTATCTCAGTTTGATTTCTAGGCTGATACTGTTTTCGTTGTTAATCCTGCATTCTAGATAGGAGAAGTACTTATCAGTGTCGTATTTATATCCGTCATTGGTGACGTGGCTGCCAAGGCGCAAATGCAACGATTATTTTATGACAGCGAGTACTTTGTCTTGCCCTCATTTAGAGCAATACTCACTTTTGTCTCCTATACCTTTCCAGATAAGGCAGAACTCACAGCGCGTTTCCTAAGCCCAATAATATCAATATCATCAGCGCCAAAAATGATACGCCATTATAATATATTTTACCATCAATGGCTTAGTTCTAATGCTAAAATTATCATCTCCAACCTTAAGTTAAAGAAATCCCACGAAACGAAGTCGCTTTACCTGAAGCCTCCTTTGGTTTCGAATGGCTCGCAGAGGTTCTTCTCAAACTTACGGAGCTAGTGGTGTTGCTCAACGTCATTTGGCCGTCATAAATTGATATGACCGCGTTAATAGCCTGAGACAATCGCGTAAAAAAGTTTGCAAAGCTCGTCAGCAAAGAGGAAATTTATAAACTTTAGCTTTTGCTTGATTTCCATCACTAATTGATTTTTATATGGTGGTTCCTAAGACCAGCAATTAACCTGGGTTAGAGAATGGAATAATATTCATACTTGTTGCCCGAGGGACTTCACTGACCACAACAGACGTTGAGCAAAGTACTCCAACCTCGTACTAATCAAATATCTAACAAATATATCAGTAGTTGAGTATTTGGTCGGCGGGATCGTAGTACGGCTGAAGTGACTTTTGGTGCTTTCTCCTATAAAAAAAATGGGGAAAACGATGAACCCTTCAAAGTGTATACCGAAGTGGTTGCTCGAAGCTTCTTTTCTTTCTGCTTTAACACAACTGGCCTTGCTGACTACTGCATCTTGAACTTAAGCTGTGTACGCCATCATCGCTGGTGGTCTGATTATCAGAATTTCCTCTACCTCAATCTTATTTGCAGATTTGAAAATTTTGGCCTCTTACAAATAAACAGAGAAGTCTGCGTATGGTCTCTCTATGGGTCTTTATAAATTTCGTTGTGAGACTCTGAGAGTTTGTCAGACTTTAAAGGACGATCGAGATCTACAACCTCCTCCCGGAGCATAGTCTGATCTGGGAAGTGAAAAGTGACTTGTGGCAGCAATGGAATATGCTACGCTTTACAGCATTAATGCTGTATTTTTACAGCAGAGGCAGCTCTAATATCTGTGCTATACCAATCATTCTTTGCTTCCTTTGTAAAGTTGAAGAACTTTTATTTTATGCTGATCGTGCTAAGACGTATCGGAGGACAAAATACAAGGTAGGCTTCTTCCATCCCCTATCAACCGTTTTCTTATGGCAATGCTGTGGTAAGATTTTGTATTCACAAAAATTTCAGGTAGCGTATCGTTCTTTAGTAACAACCTACACATTGATCCAAATCATTACATACCTCAAAAATTGTCCAATGCCCATCAGAAAAACAAGGATGGTCAGTCCGATAACTGGACTGCGCAAAGAAATAATATTTATACATTTCTGAAACCACCCGCTTGCTCTGAGAGGAACGCTCTTATGCTTCATGCACACGGCTAAGTTTATGTAATCTTGATCCAAACTTGTCGAGTTTGTCTCACTGAAGTCTTTTCCTTTTTTTGGCCGTTTCTATGGGCTCCTCTTGCATTCGTTATCGACTGTTTTACGTACGCTATTCATATTACCCAGAGTGAAATATCGAGGACGCAACTCTCGAATTGAGCTAGGGCACACACCATTTCATCCCCCTTCCAACGATTACCTACAGTGTGATAGGGGAAATTTAACCTCCTCTTTTTCCACTTCCCCTCTAAAGATTTGGTCATTTTTTTCGAATATATTGAGCAGCTGCTTTTAAAACTTCGGTTGCCATTACAGGCATAGGGGTTAAGGGTGCAGGGACATTGCAGAGAATTGCAAAGAAGGAAGCAGATTTATTTCATGATTGAAGATACGAGTAGATGAAAATATATTTTCCCGGTCTTATTGGGCTTATTTGTCTCACCTTGTACATACGGTGAAACATATGTATGAGTAGACCTAGACCTAGACCCTACCGAAAAATAAACACTCACTTGAAATAAGCGTTCCATATGTAAATATGTAGTACCACATCCAGCGAACGGGATAGATAACAATCCAATTGGAGCCCATGGAACAAAGGAAAAGGAGCACATCTGTAGGTATAAGTATATGCATATATATTATAAGTGCATATGTATGTATACATAGTATTTGTGTGAGAGAGCAATAAAGTATGGCAATTGGCATAGGCTCATAGAATTTTCGAATGTACTGCTGTAATGAAAAACAAGACGAAATGATTGATATTCGACTTAAAGCGTTAATAATAGGAAGTAGAATTTGCTACTTTTCACCACATTTGCATAGCATAAGAACTTACACTTACATACCTCTGCCATTGTCAGACAAGTGAGTAGCATTAAAAGTTCATGAATCAATAGAAATCGCTTTGACAGTTGAACGCAATGAATGTCAATTGATAGAACATGATGAGTTCGGTACAAGGAATTTGCGCCATTAACCACAACAATGAGTATACATACTATTTAGAAACAAAAAAAACAAGTAAGGAAGGTTAAGTTCGGGTGTAACCGAACATTACATACTCAGTTGAGAGCTATGGTGACAACATAAGGGAAAATAACAATGTAGGAAAATGAACCGAGGGAAACCCTGGAATGTGTTTGTATGCCATGTGTATCAAATGAAAGGCATTAAAGAGTATTTTATGAGGAAGTGGGCCATAGTTCTATAGGTGGACGCCATTTAGGGATATAGCCATAAATGTGGATCAGGGTTGACTCTAGAATGCGTTTGTACGATATGGGTAGCAAATGAAAGGTATTAATGAGTATTTTAAAAGGGCTTGGACCTAAGTTCTATAGGTGGACGCCTTTTCGAGATATCGCCGTAAAGATGGACCAGGGGTGACCCTAGAATTTGTTTGCACAATATGGGCATCAAACGAAAGGTGTTAACGAGTATTTTAAAAGGGAGTGGGCCTTAGTTCTATAGGTGGACGCCGTTTCGAGATATCGCCATAAAGGTGGGCCAGGGGTGACTCTAGAATTCGTTTGTGCAATATGGGTATCAAACGAAAGGAGTTAATTAGTATTTTAAGAGGGAGTGGGCCTTAGTTCTATAGGTGGACGCCTTTTCGAGATATCGCCATAAAGATGGACCAGGTGTGACTCTAGAATGCGTTTGTACGATATGGGTATCAAATGAAAAGTGTTAATGAGTATTTTTAAAAGGGAGTGGACCTTCGTTCTATAGGTGTTCGCCTTTTCGAAATATCGCCATAAAGGTGGACCAGGGGTGACTCTAGAATGAGTTTGTACGATATGGGTATCAAATTAAAGGTATTAATGAGAGTTTTAAAAGGGAGTGGTGGTAGTTGTATATGTGAAGGCGTTTTCCAGATATCGACCAAAATGTGGACCAGGGTGACCCAGAACATCATCTGTTGGATACCGCTAATTTATTTATATATGTAATACCTGCCAAGATTTTAAGGGTTTTTTATTTCGCCCTGCAGAACTTTTTCATTTTCTTCTACTTAATATGGTAGGTGTCACAACCATTTTATAAAGTTTTTTCTAAAGTTATATTTCGCGTCAATAAAACAATCCAATTACCTTACCATATTTCATCCCTTTTTTCGTATCTGGTATAGAATTATGGCATTTTTTTCATTTTTCGTAATTTTCGATACCGAAAAAGTGGGCGTGGTCATAGTCGGATTTCATTCATTTTTCATACCAAGATAAAGTGAGTTCAGATAAGTACGTGAACTGAGTTTAGTAAAGATATATCGATTTTTGCTCAAGTTATCGTGTTAACGGCCATGCGGAAGGACAGACGGACGACTGTGTATAAAAACTGGGCGTGACATCAAACCGATTTCGCCCATTTTCACAGAAAACAGTTAACGCCATAAAATCTATGCCCCTACCAAATTTCAAAAGGATTGGTTATTTTTTGTTCGACTTATGGCGTTAAAAGTATCCTAGACAAATTAAATGAAAAAGGGCGGAGCCACGCCCATTTTTAAATTTTATTTTATTTTTGTATTTTGTTGCACCACATCATTACTGGAGTTGAATCTTGACATAATTTACTTATATACTGTAAAGATATTAAATTTTTTGTTAAAATTTTACTTTAAAAAAAATTTTTTTTTAAAAGTCGGCGTGGTCCTTCTCCGATTTTGCTAATTTTTATTAAGCGTACATATAGTAATAAGAGTAACGTTCCTGCCAAATTTCATCATGATATCCTCAACGACTGCCAAATTACAGCTTGCAAAATTTTAAATTACCTTCTTTTAAAAGTGGGCGGTGCCACGCCCATTGGCCAAAATTTTACTAATTTTCTATTTTCCGTCATAAGTTCAACTCATCTACCAAGTTTCGTCGCTTTATCGGTCTTTTGTAATGAATTATCGCACTTTTTCGGTTTTTCGAAATTTTCGATATCGAAAAAGTGGGCGTGGTTATAGTCCGATATCGTTCATTTTAAATAGCGATCTGAGATGAGTGCTCAGGAACCTACATACCAAATTCCATCAAGAAACCTCAAAATTTACTCAAGTTATCGTGTTAACGGACGGACGGACGGACATGGCTCAATCAAATTTTTTTTCGATCCTGATTATTTTGATATATGGAAGTCTATATCTATCTCGATTCCTTTATATATGTACAACCAACCGTTATCCAATCAAACTTAATATACTCTGTGAGCTCTGCTCAACTGAGTATAAAAAGAAATGAATACCCACGTAGACCGACGTAAAAGTAAATCATTTTGTGCACTTAAGAAACTCTTGTTATCCTATCACGTGGGGTTTGCTAAGTTCTTGCTTCGGGACACAATTTTCAATCAATCAAATGCTTCTAATATAATTTTGGATTTATTTCAGCACTGTTATTGACTCAGTTTGAGAGTATTTCTGAAATATTTCGGAATTGTTTTCGAATCATTACCCAACTGTTTAAATGTCATTTCGGAATCATTTTCAGAACCATTTTGTGTCTATTCGGGGACCATTTCGAGACTTTGATTATCTCAATCATTTCAGTACGTCGCAACTATTTTGGAATTATTCCGGTATCGATTTGAGACTATCTCAGTATTTTTTTAGGGATCATATTAGGACGATTTGGGCATCGTTATGAAAAAAAAAAAATATCTCAGAACCATTTTTGTACTCATTTTAAAACTTTTGTGGTAGGTTTTGGCATATTTTGTGACCCCTGGAAATTATTTCGGTATTGGTTTTGGATTAGTTTATAGCTGCTTGAGGAAAGTTTCAGTATTTTTACCAGAATCACATTCGAATTAAATTCGGACATATTCGGTGTTTGTTTTGAACCCAACAGGCTAAGAGGCCTAGAATATTACCGCCGTAGACATTTCTTACGTAAGAGGTAACTAAAATAAACAGACCCTACGGTTCGAGGGGACAAAAAAATCGTTCCCGAGGCAGCCAGGCTTGTGCTGCAAGATTAATTTTCATATTTTTGAATTAGAAAAGCTAGGTGAGGTGAATAAAATTCAGCGACTAGACCAGACCCAAACCAGAGCAACAAAATTAGACTAATAGGAGAAGAAGAAGAGTAGAAAGGGAAAAGGGGAGAGAAAGATAATGGATAGGAAAGGAAAAGAAATTAGAAAAGGGCTGAGAAAGTGAACACGTTAAACAGAAATAAAAGAAAAAGTAAAATAAGATGGAATAGAGGAAGAGGAAAACAGTGTAAAATAATGATAATGATAATAGTGATGATTATGATGACGGTAGTTATAATTATGAAGATAAGTCAAAGACAGTGTCGAATTTGGTTGCAGAGGCTTTTCATTCTACTAAGGCAGAATGCTGAATAAACGCATAGTGTACATATTCCACTGTTTCTTCTGTCTGCTGGAATGTTGCAGCTGCGATGAGCCTATTTGGATGTTCCAAAGCTTTTAACAACCATTGCCTTCCTTTCCTTCCTTTATTGTAATTTTGCCATAATTTTTCATTCCTCTAACTTTAAAAAATCCTCAGCCAATCCATGAGGCTCCTATACTTATTACTTTGTCCCCCAGCGGGTTAGGGGGCTTAGAATATACCCGCGGCAGGTGTGCCCCTTTCAAGGGGTTGGCAGCGCAATTTATAGCTTCTCCAACCCAATTGTAAACCTCACCTCCACGTGCCGTATACTGTTTCTTTAACAGCCAACGCCTAGAAGGTTTAATGTGGTCATACTAAATCGTTCCCTTAATGGTGCTTGTAATCAACGTCGATAACACTGCCCAAGGACTTCGGGAAGTGTCCTCATCGCTACAACAACAACAACAACAACTTATTACCTCAAATCTCGTTGCATACAGTTTGGAACTCTTTGGACTTATGATGAAGCAAAAAACACCGATTCTTCATTCAGACAAATGCTTTGTCTACTGTGTCAGTTTTACTTTTAATGCCGATGTGCATTCTGCAATATTAATTTTTATTCGAATTCATCAAATTTTGTTTGTTTACAAAAAAATTTAAAACGCACAACGAAAAACTCTCTATGCTACTGCTCCGGCTCTGAAAATAAACAGACAACATAGAGCAGAGGCGTAGCATAAAAAAAATTATAGCATTTCTTAGGCTCTGCTATGAGCTACGTTGTGTTTCAGAGCGGAGCAAATAGCAGACCGAAAATAACAACCAAGCTACAAGGTGTTTTCAATCACTACTCTCAGAAGTTTAGAGTTACTGTAGTATTTTTAGTTGCGAACGTTCTTATCATGCATTTTGCTCAGTGTAGATATTGCACTTTACATATTGCACTTTTATATTTTCCGTACACACTAAGACACTAAAATCTCAGCTTACCGCCCATTAGGTGTTAAATATTCCTTCAAACTGCAGCCAAGCTAAGTCATTTGCATAACGGTGTAATTGAAAATATGCGCAACCTGTGGCAATTTCCACACACACATACATACATACATTTACATGCTTGCAAGTGCAACGATTTCAAGGAAAATCTAAACGGTTAGTACTGACAAGTGGCAAGCAGATTGTCGTAAGTGTGACCAAACGTCAGCTTAGAAGAATTTCACAAAAAAAAGGATAAAGGAGAAATTGAAAACATCACGTTGAGATTTGCAGTACATTTCATGTAACTTTATTCAATTTTATAGCATTTGAACGTGCCATGGTGTTACACATATTTGCATATATCTATGTATGTGTGCTTAGCTTAGGTAGCCGTGTCGGGAGCAAAATATTAAAGTACTTATTTATTGTTACTAAAGTGTGAAGGAAGAACACCTTTAAAGTGGATTTAAATTGCATATGGCTTTAAGATTATCCTTTAAACTTTCAAGTACTCAGTTTATACAGCGGTCCATTAGGAACTCACTGTATGAGTCCATAGTAATCAGTTTTTTATAGTTAAAAAAAATTAAAATTTAGCTATATTTTTTGTAGAGTAAGGACTTTACTTATGTCGTACTAAAAAGTGTATTTCTTTCGAATCTACCATTTATAGCGACCTAGAAATTGCCAATAATACTTTTCAATTTTCATACCATTCACTTGTTCACAAGAAAGGCGAGGGCCGAACCTGTTTTATTACATCCAAAAAACGGTATGACGAACACAGTAATAACAACACAAAGGTAATTGCTGATCTGTCTCGTCTTCTCATTAATTACCAAAATGTTCGTGGTTTACGACCAAAACTTGTTCCATTCTTCCTTAATTCTTTCAACTTTTCTGCACAAGTTGTAGCTTTTACGGAGACCTGGCTAAAGCCTGATAATTACAATTCTGAGGTTTTTTTCAAATAAATATGCTGTTTATCGGCGTGACCGCATCTCTAGAGCGGGAGGTGTCCTTATTGCTGTTGATTCTAACCTATCATCTGAGTTGATTTCGCTGGACAATATCTCTCATATCGAATTCATAGCAGTTAGGTTTTCATTCGGTAGCTATAGCGTAATTGTTTGCTGTTCGTACATACCACCTCTTTTGGATATGGATGTTTATGCTAGTCATAGCTCGGCCATCTGCGATTTGCATTCGCAGTTAGGAGATAACGATCGACTTGTTGTTGTTGGTGACTATAACTTGCCAACAGTTAGTTGGGTTAATATAAGTGATTCAAACATTTTAACTCCCACTACTCAACATGAGTTTCTCAATTGCTTGTTAGACTCATCTCTTTTACAGATTAACAATGTTCCAAATAGTGGAAATAGAATGCTGGATTTAGTATTTGTGGATGGCTCGGTGGGTACTGCCCTTACGCAAATCTCACCTTTATCTCTTCCAGAAGATCCTCTTCACCCTACGCTTGATATTCAAGTACAGTCTCGTCCCCGATCTAGATGCTTCTACAAAGCGAATTTCATTATGCTCAATGATCTGTTGGCTTCCCATGATTGGTCAAATCTCTATGGCTGCACTAATCTCGATTCGGCAATCTCTATATTTTACAGTACGCTTGATGGCTTCTTTGATACTTGCATTCCTACTCGCTATACCCTATGTTCGAATAAGCCCCCTTGGTTTTCAAGACAACTTATCAGACTTAATAACATTAAATCTAGGCTTAATAAGAGATTCAAGAAATCTGGAGCATCTGCAGACCTCTCTAAATATCTAATAGCTCGTTCTAAATTTCACCGTCTTAATCAGCTTTGTTATAAAAATTACTTGAGTTGTTGTAAAGCAAAATTTTTTAAAAATTCGAAAAAGTTTTACAATTTCGTAAATTCAAAGCGGAAAACTTCTGGGTATCCTTCCTCATTTACCTTTGGATGTAAAAAAGCTTGCACTGATGACGATGTTGCAGAGCTATTTTCAGAGTTCTTTAGTTCCGCCTATTCCTCCAGCAGTTTTCATTCCGGTCAATACCCGTATCGCTTAGATGACTCGAATTCCATTATGAATCCGGCTATTGATAGTGATATTGTTCTTCAGAGTCTTCAATCTTTGAAGTCCACCTTTTCTCCGGAACCAGACGGTGTTCCTAGTTGCGTGCTTAAATACTGCGCTGAAAACATGTACGAGCCTATTTTAAAATTATTTGAGCTATCTCTGGGATTTGCTTGTATTCACCTCTGTAGTTATTGAAGGATTTTTAGCGAACAAGCAAACGGATGCGATCTACACGGACTTCAGCAAAGCATTTGATACCGTCAACCATGAGTTACTTATTCATAACCTTGATTTACTGGGCTTTCCGTTTCACCTATTAATTTGGCTGAAAAGCTACCTTTCTAACCGGACCCAAAAAGTCTTGTTCAAGTGCAATCTGTCGGAATCGTTCGGAGTTTCTTCCGGTGTACCCCAGGGAAGTCATCTAGGCCCTTTGCTCTTTACCCTTTTCATTAATGACTTGCCACAAACAATATTATATTCCCATTCAATAATGTATGCGGATGATATAAAACTTTGCTACACTTACTGTTCTACCGATTTTAGTTCATTGGATCTTTTTCAGGCCGACTTGGAATCGTTCCAATGTCGGTGCACAATAAATTTACTATCTTTAAATTGCTCTAAATGTAAGCATATGACATTTCAACGAGTTAAGCAAGTATTGAAACCTTATGTAAAGATGGTACGCCTTTGGAGCGTATATCTATTGCAAATGATCTAGGTGTCCTTTTTGATCCGAAACTGAATTTTAACATGCATATTTCATCTATTGCCAGCAAGGCGTTGGGTGTACTTGGATTTGTTAAAAGATGGGCTAATGAGTTCGATGATCCGTACCTCACTAAGGTTCTTTACACAACGCTGGTTCGTCCAATACTCGAGTATTGCTCATGCGTTTGGTGCCCTGTTTCTCAAAAGCATATAAAGCATCTTGAGCCTGTTCAAAAGCAATTTTTGATATTCGCATTGCGTGGTCTTAATTGGGACTCAAGTCTCCACCTTCCTCCATACAGAAGTAGACTTCTTCTTATTAACTTACCCACTCTGAAAAATCGGAGAATATTACTGGGGGTTTTGTTCATCCATAAGCTCATTACTGGAGAAATTGATTATGCGGACCTTCTCAGCCGCTTGTTTTTTGCGGTTCCCCCTAGAGTACCCAGACACTACGTTCCTTTTTATTTACCTCTTTGTCGTCGAAACTTTGCTAAAAATAATCCTCTTCTTATCTGGTGCGCGCACTACAATGACTTGTAGAGCTGTATCAGTCTTGAAAGTACTTTTTCCACTATACGTAATGCAATACTTGCCTATCTAATCTAAGAAATACAAGCTAATTTAATATGCCTTCATTTATTTCTTCTGTAAAAACAGGCACGATTTCGTATAAGGATGGAGGAACATTTATCAACATGTATCATTAAGAAGGAGCAAGACAGTACTGTGTTGATTGGAATCTGGTGCATTCCAACAGCGTTAAAAATATGCCGTTTCATGAGACACTGACCGGAATCGTATGCATTCCGGCAATATAATCTTATGGGTCAGACATCGAGCTGATTGGAATCCGGTGCATTCCAAAAACACAAGTCATGTTACTTTTTTATGCCTTGTGATGGCATATCCTTATTACACTACTCTTAGCTTCGCCAGACTCCCATGACATGGCTGATTGGAATCTTGTTGCATTCCAACAGCAAGATTGGAATCCACTGCATTCCGAAATCATACTGAGCGGAATCTGATGCATTCCGCCAGTATAAAATCTCGGTATAAGATCTTATTTCTGCTCATATTTCTAATTATTATATGCTGAAATTAAACTGTAATGTTCAATAATATATCTTTGTTTGTAATATAACATTGTTGAAATCTCGATATATCTTAAATTTTAATGTAACGAATTTATGGAAATTTTTGGTTTATTCTGCAACTTCTGTTATCGTTCGAATCGCTGAACTGTCGAATAAATAACTCAAATATTCAGTATATCAAAATGTTCTTTATATGCAACACTAGTATGGTAGTAGTATTTCACAATTAAACTACTCGCGTAGTTCACTTATAGCGGGTTAAAATCAAAGTGATTCCTCATAACTTGGACTGCGCTGTTTTTATGCTCTCAATACGCCTCGTTCAGCTGCTTATTTCTCATTTCTGTCTTCTATGTATGGATAAGTGTTTGTATATGCCTGAGTAATATGCGCTTTTAATTACTCTTTACATCTATGCACCTCCTATTCACTGTTGCCGTCCATGCATATGTGAGTAATATTCTCTGTTGCATCTATGTATATATGTGTGTGGCTGCTTTCGATTTCATCCGCTTGCCCTGCATTTATTACAAGCGACACAGTGCAGTATCGAAACTGCTAAATTCGCCACAATATCTTACACAACTGAATTAACTGTTCAGTGTCATATTTTGTATCTTCCCCATTCCTACTAAAATATGCTCCATGGAAATAAAATTATTAAATCTTTAACATCAAATATGTTAATAAAATACCTTGTCTGTATCTCGGCAATTACATATTTTAATTTGTTGAAATTGACAAGAATTGGTTTGTAAATCAAATATTTAATTTAATACAGTTTATGATTTGCATTAAAATATCACTTTATGTCATAATAAACTTATGACGTTGACCCATTTTCATTTGCCATTATTCATCATACAACAACAACAACTTACGTAAATCCATAAATTTTTATTCACTTTTCAATTTGATATAAAATTTTATTTTTATTTACTTTATTTAAATAATATGAGCATATCAACGCTTCAAAAAGTGCTCGCATGCATTTGCACACATACTTACACACATAAATACAAATAAATGGATTTATATGCGTATGCAAATATTTTTGCAGCACTTTCGCGGCTTTTAAAATTGTTGTTTTCAATTAAATAACATGCAATACAATTTCCAACTCGATCCACACTTGCACTTTATTGCCAAAACAGTTTATGTACGCATATAAAAATGTTTTTTCGCTTCATTTTGGACGTTTCTTGTTTTGACGTAGAGTATGAAAAGCTTACGTGTAGATAATACGAATTTTTATAGCCACCGCGCCAGCCATGGTATGCTGGCAGCGTGCTCCGCGTACCACAACGAAAGTTCAGGGTTCAAGGCACGAGTAAAGCAACATCAAATGTTTTAAATAAAGTTTTGTTTTAGCAAGAAAAAGGCTTTTCTATGCGGGGTCGCTTTGGAAAACACTCCGAGTGTATTTCTGCCATGAAAACCTTCTCAGTGAAAACTCATCTGCTTTACAGCCTTGAAGTCGGCATAAAACAGGTACATATGTGCCATGCAAAACTATAATCCGGTCATTAATTTCAAAGTAGTATTAAGTGAAAATTGTTGGTACTATTGTGCTACTTTTTACCACCTTAGTAATGTAAAATGCGGAAAAGCGTGAAGAAAAAGTAGAGGAAATTGGAGGGAAGTCGGAAAAGCAAAAAGAACAAGAAAAAGATGGAGAGTTGGAGTAAAAGTAAGTAAGAATAAGTGTATTGGCTTGGGACATGGAAGTTAAAAGACGTTAACAGGAAGACTAAGAATAAGGATAAGATTAAGGGCAATGGTGAGAGATATATTTGGATAGGAGCAAGAGCGGTATGAGTAAGAAGAAAATCGGTAAGATTTACGAAAGAATGAAAGTAATAGGGAAGTTGAATGAGCCGAATAAGGTAAACTAGAAAACACAGAGGGGAGGCGAAATATGAAAGGAAGAGAATTAGATAGAGAAGAGGCAGGTAGAAAGATAGAGAAATTTAGAACAATGTCTGTCGGGTTTGATCATATGGATGAGAGTATTTTATGCCTATCTAAATGTTTCCATTGATATCATCGGCCTAAACACCTGCGCTGTTATTTCTGCTTACACCAAACTGGAAAAAGAAACGGTAAAGATGGGTTTGGTGGTGAATGAGTACAAAACGAAGTACCTGCTGTCATCGAGCAAGGAGTCAGCGCATATGCGCCTTGGCAACCACGCTACTGTTGGCAGCCATAATTTCGAAATAGTAAAAGACTTCGTTTATTTGGGAACCAGCATCAACACTAGCAACAACATCAGCACTGAAATCCAGCGAAGAATAAATCTTGCCAATAAATGCTACTTTGAACTAGATAGGCAACTGAAAAGTAAAGTCCTCTCTCGGCGAACGAAAATCACACTCTATAAGTCACTTATCGTACCCGTCCTGTTATATGGGGCAGAAGCATGGACCATGACATCAGCAGATGAAGCGGCTTTGGGAGTGTTCGAGAGAAAAGTTCTTCGAAAGATTTATGGACCTCTACGCGTTGGCGATGGCGAGTACCGAAGAAGATTTAATGATGAGCTGTACGAGCTATACGCAGCCATCAGCATAGTCCAGCGAATTAAAACGCAGCGGCTGCGCTGGCTAGGCCATGTTATGCGAATGAAAGATTATGCTCCGGCCAAGAAAGTGTTTCTATCGGAACCCGCCTATGGAAGCAGAGGTAGAGGGCGGCCCCCACTCCGTTGGAAGGACAAGGTTTCAAAACGATATAAACTCCCTTGGTGTGACCAATTGGCGCCGGTTGGCGGAGCGATTGGCGCGCTTTGTTGGACGGCCATAACCGTTTAGACGGTTAAGCGCCAATTAAGTAAGTAAGTAAGTAAGAAATGTTTCCAGGCACAGTGAGAGCTGTCTGATAAGCAATTTTTTTTTTTTGCAGGTAAATCTATAAGCTCTGATTTGTTGAAGCATCGTTTCTGTAAAACCTCTGCCGCTTTATATTTTTACATCAACCACCTCTTTCTGCTCAATGAGCCTACTTTAGCGCTTGGTTTACATAGATAAATGCTGGGTCTTGGTACCGAGAGGGGAATCTCTCGAAGCATGTGCCTATGCGTCAAAATCAATTTTGGGGGAGAATTGTAAGTGATCAACCGAATTAACTAAATAGGCTAGCAAAGTTACTCTTATCAATAAAAAAGGGAAAACTGCAGGCACATGCGTTTAAATTAGGCGTAGTCCGTGATAGCAGACCGTCAATGCGGCATTTTCGCACAACAAGTCTTTCAGATATTTATCCTCAACACCCAGATCGTCAATCTTCTTATTGGCGTCAGCAGTTTGTTTGCATATTTCTAAGCTGTGCACAATGTGGTACTCTGAAGATGCAGCCAATCAGTTCCGTTAACTTAAACTGTTCCATTTCCTCAAGGAAAGGAAATAAACCCTCCCAAAAAAGGAAATACAGACTGCAGCAGTAATTTTCCTGCAAATGACTTCATATTTCAGAAACCCATTTAAGTAGTGTTTTTTATGGTACTGAAAAAACAATACTGCAGATCAAGCAGCAACACTTAAATTTATGAGGGCGATTATTGTCAAATGCGGCTCCATTTTGTAATATTGACTTCACCTGTATGGTTTTATTACGTTATGTACATATGTAAGCATCTGGTAAAATTTCAAGCATCGGAAATCAGGAAGAAATTACGAAAAACATCGTATATGAACAATTGGTTGTATGAGATATATATTTTATATATACATTTTCAGACGACAATTTATGCCTTATATATTAGCATCCTGTAAAATTTCCAGCTTCTCGCTGTTACAATGGGGGAAGAAATGACGAAAACCCATTTATGCGGTAAATCCATTGTGTGGGAGATTTATGCTATAGTGGTCCGATCCAAACGGTTCCAAAAAATGATTAATCAGATACCCAAATATACACGCTCACCAAACTTCATCCAGATATCTTAAAAATTGAGGGATTGTTTTGCGTTCAAACAGACAGACGTTCATGGCCGCAAGAACTCTGCTCGTCATCCTGATAACTTCGGTTACTTATTGGTGGGTTAATCACATATCCTTTGAGGACTTACAATTTTTAAAAATGGCACCAAACTTACATACGTAAGTAATATACCATTTCATTTTCATGAAAGGTATAAAAACGCGTGAGTACCACATACTCGTGAAGCTCGATGTGTAAACATGCAGATGGGCGTCAAGAAAACTAATATTTTTCGGTTGATAAGAGCTCGCTAAGAGGTTGAAGCTGAGCAGAAGCAACTTTACCAGGAACAAAAAGCTTCGGTAACAAACGATACCTACAAGTTATTCTCTTATTATCGGTCTCCTATCGATAGCGAATTCTTATTGCAGAACCATCGACTAGTAATTGATTTCTTGTAGACGGTATAAGGAACTTTCATTGATTTTATATTGAATTTGTATCGGTATATGTTTCATAACAATCCGGTGAGTCATTGTTAACAAATCTATAACGCGCCTATAACAAAAGTGTTAACTCTTTGATAAAAAATCAATATATTTTTGATAAATTTATTTAATTGATAATCCAATAACTTTACTATAAAAAAATGTTAAAGAGATATAACAGTTTTCAATCGAAACTCAATAATTTTTATTGGAAAATTTTATGAATATCGATAGTTTTTCGAATACATATCGATAATACGCTAATAAATAAATGATAACACGCCGATATCAAATCTATAATTTACTATAAATTATAGATAACACGCCTAAAAAATACTGTTGACACATCAATAACAAATCACTAAATTTCCGATAACAAATCGATATTTTTTCAATAAACACCGATGTATTTTTGATAATAAATCGATGAATTTCGATAAATGGTAGGTAAATTTTTAATAATAAAATGATAGCATTTTGATAACGAATTGATAACTTTTCTATGGAAACATTTTTTTCATAAGTTATCGATACATTTTTCATAAAAAATCAATAACTCATCGATAACCTTTGTTATTGATAACAAAAATATAAGACTTCGATAATAAATCGGTAGCTTCTTTACACTTCGTCGATAACACACTTATAACAAAACTTTTTCTTTTCTTTCCTTGCTTGGGCTTGCATTGTTCCCACATTATGATATGGTGTAGTGATTACACTTACGTACACATTCTCTACTCCCCCATACAGAATACCAAAGCCACACACTACGCCTGCATTTACATTCTACTTATATACCCATATAGTACTCAAAATGACTACGCTTACCCTTACGCTTACACTTTTCACCATACGCTTACATTCAGGATTCTTCCATACCGTGAGCAAAGATGTTTACAAATCAAAATTTTTTAGTTGTCGCTCTGTTTTGTTTACGGAAGTATTTCCGTCACAGCCCACAGACCAAGCAGAAAGCTCTATAAGTAGACTTTAATATTATTTATTTATTTTCCGTTCAAACTGAAATTTCTCGCTTTTTTTCAGCGCATTATTAAATTTGGCCGACATTGCATGTTGTCTGTTTGTTTTGTGTGTGTGTGCGTATTACAGCAATATTTGCTGTTATTTTCTCTTGACCATGATGATGGAATTGTTACAGTTCATTTTAAAATACACACACACACACGCAAACATTGATTTTATATACCTCGCGCTGTAAATGCGGTATTTTATACATTTTTATTGTGGTATTTCTTTATACTCAGTTGAGCAGAGCTCACAGAGTATATTAACTTTGATTGTATAACGTCAAAATCATCAGTATCGAAAAAAAAATTGATAGAGCCATGTCCGTCCGTCTGTCCGTTAAAACGATAACTTGAGTAAATTATGAGGTATCTTCATGAAATTTGGTATGAAGGTTCCTGAGCACTCATCTCATATCGTTATTTAAAATGAACGATATCGGACTATAACCACGCCCACTTTTTCGATATCGAAAATTTCGAAAAACCGAAAAAGTGCGATAATTCTTTACCAAAGACGGATAAAGCTATGAAACTTGGTAGGTGAGTTGAACTTATGATGCAGAATAGAAAATTAGTAAAATTTTGGACAATGGGCGTGGCACCTCCCACTTTTAAAAGAAGGTAATTTAGAAGTTTTGCAAGCTGTAATTTGGCAGTTGTTGAAGATATCATGATGAAATTTGGCAGGAACGTTACTCCTATTACTGTAGGTATACCTTATAAAAAATCGGAGAACGGCCACGCCCACTTTAAAAAAATTTTTCTTTAAGTCAAATTAAAAAAAAAGTAAATATATTCACAGTATATAAGTAAATTATGTCCACATTCAACTCCAGTAATGATATGGTGCAACAAAATACAAAACTAAAAGAAAATTTTCATTTAATTTGTCTAGGATACTTTTAATGCCATAAGTCGAACAAAAATTTACCAATCCTTGTGAAATTTGGTAGAGGCTTAGATTCTAGGACGATAACTGTTTTCTGTGAAAAAGGGCGAAATCGGTTAAAGCCACGCCCATTTTTTATACACAGTCGACCGTCTGTCCTTCCGCTCGGCCGTTAACACGATAACTTAAGCAAAAATCGATATATCTTTACTAAACTCAGTTCACGTAATTATCTCAACTCATATTGATATAAAAAATGGCCAAAATCTGACTACGACCACGCCCACTTTTTGATATCGAAAATTACGAAAAAAGAAATAAATGCCATAATTCTATACCAAATACGAAAAAAGGGATGAAACATGGTAATTGGATGAGTTTGTTGACGCAAAATATAACTTTAGATAAAACTTTGTAAAATGGGTGTGACACCTACCATATTAAGTAGAAGGAAATGAAAAAGTTTTGCAGGGCGAAATCAAAAGCCCTTGGAATCTTGGCAGGAATACTGTTCGTGGTATTACATATATAAATAAATGAGCGGTACCTGACAGATGATAATCTGGGTCACCCTGGTCCAGATTTTGGTCGATTTCTCGAAAAGGCTTCCACCTATAGAACTAAGGCCCACTCCCTTTTAAAATACTCATTAACACATTTCATTTGATACCCATATCGTACAAACAAATTCTAGAGTCACCCCTGGTCCACCTTTATGGCGATATCTCGAAAAGGCCTCCAGCTATAGAACTAAGGCCCACTCCCTTTTAAAATACTCATTAACACATTTCATTTGATACCCATATCATACAAACAAATTCTAGAGTCACCCCTGGTCCACCTTTATGGCGATATCTCGAAAAGGCCTCCACCTATAGAACTAAGGCCCACTCCCTTTTAAAATACTCATTAACACATTTCATTTGATACCCATATCGTACAAACAAATTCTAGAGTCACCCCTGGTCCACCTTTATGGCGATATCTCGAAAAGGCCTCCACCTATAGAACTAAGGCCCACGCCCTTTTAAAAAACTCATTAACATCTTTCATTTGATACCCATATCGTACAAACAAATTCTAGAGTCACCCCTGGTCCACCTTTAAGGCGATATCTCGAAAAGGCATCCACCTATAGAACTAAGGCCCATGCCCTTTTAAAATACTCATTAACACCTTTCATTTGATACCCATATCGTACAAACAAATTCTAGAGTCAGGCCTGGTCCACCTTTATGGTGATATCCCTAAATGGCTTCCACCTATTCAACTATGGCCCACTCCCACTTAAAATACTCTTTGATACCTTCCATTTGATACACATGTCATACAAACACATTCCAGGGTTACCCTAGGTTCATTTTCCTACATGGTGATTTTCCCTTATTTTGTCTCCATAGCTCTCAAATGAGTATGTAATGTTCGGTTACACACGAACTTAGACTTCCTTACTTATTTTACTATGCATTTAGTTCGGTTGTTTTAATTTTTTTTTAAATTACCTTCTTTTAAAAGTGGACGGTGGCACGCCCACTGTCCAAAATTTTACTAATTTTCTATTGTGCGTCATAAGGTCAACCCACCTACCAAGTTTCCTCGCTTTATCCGTCTTTGGTAATGAATTATCGAAATTTTTAAATTTTTCGAAATTTTCGATATCAAAAAAGTGGGCGTGGTTATAGTCCGATATCGTTAATTTTAAATAGCGATCTGAGATGAGCGCCCAGGAACCTGCGTACCAAATTTCATCAAGATACCTCAAAATTTACTCAAGTTATCGTGTTAACGGACGGACGGACGGACGGACATGGCATGGCTCAATCAAATTTTTTTCGATACTGATGATTTTGATATATGGAAGTCTATATCTGTCTCGATTCCTTTATACCTGTACTACCAACCGTTATCCAATCAATGTTAATCTGTGAGCTCTGCTCAACTGAGTATAAAAATACATTTATTTCAAGAGAATGGTAACGAATATTTTATTCAAAGTAAGCGCCCTCGCTAGCTACACATTTTGACCACCTCTCTGGTAATTTATGTATAGCTCGCCGAAAAAAGTCTTCGTTGTTTGAACCAACCAGTCATCGAGCCATTTTCCAACATTTTCGTAAGAAGTGAAGCGCTGTTCGCTAAGTGCGCGCCCCATCGATGCAAATAAGTGAAAGTCGAGTGGAGCCAAGTCTGGTGAGTAAGCTGGGTGGGGTAGCGGTTGCCAGCTGTACGACTCAACCAATTCCCGAGTCTGTTTTGTTCGGTGTGATGGTGCATTTTCATCGAAAAAAATCACTTTGTTTTGCCTAATTTCATATTCTGGGCGTTTTCGGCGCAGAGCACTGTTCAAATTGGTCAATTGTTGTTGGTAGCGTTGACCATTAACAGTTTCGCCTGATTTTAGAAGCTCATACCAGATTACAGAACGCTGATCCCAGAAAACACAGAACATTGTCTTTTTTCCGAAGCGATTTGGTTTTGGGGACGATTGTGCTGGTTGGCCAGGGTCCACATACGATCTCTTGCGTTTGGGATTCACGAAATAAACTCACTTTTCATCGCCAGCAACAAACCGATGCAAGAACGACTTTTTTTTGTCTGGCGAGCATCATTTCACATGTTGTTTTCCGATTTTCCTGCTGTCTGTCGTTCAGCTCATGTGGCACCCATCTTCCGCTTTCATGATCTTTCCCATGGATTTCAGACGTGTGGAAATGGTTTCTGGGACACACTTAGTTATTCTGCGACTGGCTATCGTCTTCATCCAGCAAAGCCTGCAATTCGATGTTCTCGAGCAATTTCGGTGTTTCGCACATCAAAATGAACACTTTTAAAATTGTTGAACCACTCATTATACTGCGTACGACCAAGAGCGTGCTCTCCGTAAGCCACGACAAGCTTTCGATGAGATTCTATCGCCGAGTTACTCAGATGGAAGCAGAAAATGAATGCTCCCCGCAAATTGTTGTCAGCGTTTCGCACATCAAAATGAACACTTTTAAAATTGTTGAACCACTCATTATACTGCGTACGACAAAGAGCGTGCTCTCCGTAAGCCACGACAAGCTTTCGATGAGATTTTATCGCCGAGATACTCAGATGGAAGCAGAAAATTAATGCTCCCCGCAAATTGTTGTTTGAAGGCACGTATTTCGACATTTTCAAGATCAAAAAAAAAAAACACGCTGTTGTATGAAACTTGAAATGTTTGGTATTGGATATTGTTGACAGATCATAAGACGTCAACTAGCGGCAATGGTAAGTTTTGACTGTTCCTACAATTGTGCCTACGGATCGCTAGATGCCAATACCGGTTTCATATGCATACACCTGATAGTTCTGTTTACTGAAATTTTTCCCGAAAGTTCGGGTAACATTTTTTATTGGTGTCTAAAATTTGTCAAGTCCATTACCTCTCTTCCATTATTTGATCAATATATTGGCCTATAACCTTATTTCTATTTAGCCAACGAGCAAAACTTTTATTTTTTTATTTGTAAAATATCTAAATTTGCAAAACCGATGAAGCCTTTCTTTGAAATGTGTCTCTGTCCAGGAAGTGGCGAAAGAATAAACTAATTGATTTCCACATCATACAGATATTTGATCTTTAATCCCAAGTGATAGAAATAAAGTCTGGCCACTTTTGACTTTCGGTTCGTGATGGATCTTATTTGGGATTCGCCCACATATACGTGAAAAAACAATTGCATAGAACCTTTGTTTTGAAAAAGTACAGCAACGTGCGTCATTTCATTTCGCTAGAATATCAAAAGTTCATACATTTGATTTGTTATTTTGATAGAGCCAAAATCTGTTTGTTCAGCTAATTAAAACAAACAAAAAACAAGTAAGGGTGTCTAAGTTTGGGTGTAACCGAATGATATACACTCAGGTGAGTTTGAATTGTACAGTTCATTTCAGATAAATTACTCGTTCGAATTTTGTTACGAGAGATTTTTTTTTGAGGCTCTAGAAATATTTTGTAATGCTTGATCGGAATAGAGGCGTGGCACCGCCCATTAAAAAAATGTCTCCGAATTTCCTCTTACAATAAAATTGATAAGTGAATCATCATTGAAACAAAACTATTTTTCGCTAAGATATAGCTTATTATTCTAGTCTACGACCCTTTTAAACACACTTTATATAAGACTGGGCGTAGCCGCTGCGTTTTAATTCGCTGGACTATGATGATGTCTGCGTAAAGCTCGTACAGCTCATCATTAAATCGTCTTCGACGCTCGCCATCGCCAAGGCGTAGAGGTCTATAAATCTTTCGAAGAACTTTCCCCTCGAACACTCCTAGAGCCGATTAATCTGATGTTGTTATGGTCCATGTTTCTGCACCATATAGCAAGACCGATACGATAAGTGACTTGTAGAGAATGATTTTCGTTTACCGAGAGAGGACTTCACTTTTCAATTGCCTACCTTGTCCAAAGTAGCATTTATTGGCAAGAGTGATTCTTCGCAGAATGTCAGCTAATGTTGTTCTTAGTGTTAATGATGGTTCCCATATAAACGAAGTCTCTTACTATTTCGAAACTATGGCTGCCAAAGTACCGTGGTTGCCAAGGCGCATATAAGCTGACTCTTTGCTCGATCACAGCAGGCCGTTGATATCAATATCATCAGCATATGCCAACTACGTAGGTCAAAAAAAAAATGTTTAGGATCACTACCACAATTCCGAGACACTGGCCGCTTGGTCAGAATGTTGAGAGACAGAATAAGGTAATAGATGGAAATAAAAAATCTTAACGCTTTTTGCATTAACAAATAAGTAGTATGAATATAAATGGGACGATTTCAAAATCATAAAAAAAGAGTATTTCAGGGAAGTATTTAAGATATCCAGCATATTATTCCTTCTAGTTATCACTGTGTGGTTATTTTCGCTACTGCGGACATTTCCATATTTGTTGGGACTGTTCAAAGATTGTTTTATGAACGGTCTCGGTACTGTTTTCAAGATCATATATTGGTATATTGCAATAGTTTTATTTTGTATTTCCTTCGCTCGGACGGGCCCGCGGATATTGGCTGGTTTTACGAATATGTGAAAGATAAACAGACGTTTAAATCAATAACAAATTAACATCTCATTAATACTTGAGGCAAGATCTTGATTATGTCAGCCTGTTTAAGTTGTAAGTGTTGTTTCTGAAAATTTAGTACACTGCTGGTTTTGTAGCAGTGTACGACGGAATATTAGCCGCTTGGAAACAAGCTCTGTGTAGTTGGCACCTACATGTGCGAGTAATTAAAAAACCATATCTCATTCCTTTGTCCACCGTTTGTCCATGGAAACGGAGGTTCTATAAATTGATCATGCCCTTATCCTTATTATTTTCCTAGTACTTGAAATTAAAGAAGTAAGGAAGTCTAAGTTTGGTTGAAACCGATTATTACATACGCAGCTGTACACTTGAAATGCTGTTGTTGTTTGTTTTGTGTGCTTAATAGTGTTACAAGGCTGCGCAATAATAAATATACATATGGTTCTATTCTGAACTAATTTTTCTTCGAGTGATGGCTCCCGAAACATAGAAGGGGCGGTAGCACACCAATTTTTTTAAATTTGAAGTTTTTCCTATTTATTGTTATAAATCCACTTGGGAAATGAAATACCATTGATATAAATCTCTTCTTTGCACAGATATAGCTTATTTTATTTGTCCACGACCCTTTTAAAAATCTTTGATATAAAAGTGGGTGTGGTCCTTACCCGATTTCGTTAATTTTTCTTCAAAGCATTCTTTGCAGTAAACGCAACTTTTCTGCCGAATTTTGTTACGATAGGTTTAACGATTTTTGGTTTATGATTAATAATATTTGTAAAATTGATTTTATCACATGTGGGCGGTGCCACGCCCATTTTAAAAAATGTTTTCAAATTCTTATCAAGAGTCTCAATATTAGTCCACACGTCAAATTTCAACATTCTAGGTGTATTATTTACTAAATAATCAGGATTTATGTGTTCTCCAAAATGTTATATATATAAAAAGTGGGCGTGGTTATCATCCGATTTCGCTCATTTTCAATACCAATATATTCTGTGTCCAGGTAATCTCGTGTACCAAATTTGGTGATGTTATCTA
This sequence comes from Eurosta solidaginis, assembly GCF_040869045.1. NCBI lineage: Eukaryota > Metazoa > Arthropoda > Insecta > Diptera > Tephritidae > Eurosta > Eurosta solidaginis. The sequence continues at coordinate 18,474,601 of NC_090320.1, forward strand.
TATATATTTACTCAAGTTATCGTGTAAACGGACAGACGGGCGGACGGACGGACATGGCTCAATCAAATTTTTTTTCGATACTAATTATTTTGATATATGGAATTCTATATCTATCTCGATTCCTTCATACCTGTACAACCAACCGTTATCCAATCAAGGTTAAAATACCCTGTGTACAAGTACAGCTGGGTATAAAAAGCTTCCAGATGTTAAATAGGTCTGTTTACTAAAATTGTTCTGGAAAGTTCGGGTAACATTTTTTATTGGTGTCTAAAATTTGTCAAGTCTTTTACCTTTTTTGGGATTGGCCCACATATAAATAAACAAACAATTGCAATGAAATTTTTTTTGAAAAAGTATAGCAAAACGCGTCATTTCATTTCGCAAAAACATCAATAAACACATTTGATTTGTTTTTTTGATAGAGCTAACTCAGCTAATTAAAGAGATTGTGCAGCTAATTAAAACAAACAAAAAACAAGTAAGGAAGGCTAAGTTCGGGTGTAACCGAACACTACATACTCAGTTGAGAGCTATGGAGACAAAATAAGGGAAAATCACCATGTAGGAAAATGAACATAGGGTAACCCTGGAATGTGTTTGTATGACATGTGTATCAAATGGAAGGTATCAAAGAGTATTTTAAGTGGGAGTGGGCCATAGTTGTATAGGTGGAAGCCATTTAGGGATATCACCATAAAGGTGGACCAGGCCTGACTCTAGAATTTGTTTGTACGATATGGGTATCAAATGAAAGGTGTTAATGAGTATTTTAAAAGGGCGTGGGCCTTAGTTCTATAGGTGGATGCCTTTTCGAGATATCGCCTTAAAGGTGGACCAGGGGTGACTCTAGAATTTGTTTGTACGATACGGGTATCAAATGAAAGATGTTAATGAGTTTTTTAAAAGGGCGTGGGCCTTAGTTCTATAGGTGGAGGCCTTTTCGAGATATCGCCATAAAGGTGGACCAGGGGTGACTCTAGAATTTGTTTGTACGATATGGGTATCAAATGAAATGTGTTAATGAGTATTTTAAAAGGGAGTGGGCCTTAGTTCTATAGGTGGAAGCCTTTTCGAGATATCGCCATAAAGGTGGACCAGGGGTGACTCTAGAATTTGTTTGTACGATATGGTATCAAATGAAATGTGTTAATGAGTTTTTTAACAGGGCGTGGGCTTTAGTTCTATGGGTGGATGCCTTTTCGAGATATCGCCATAAAGGTGAACCAGGGGTGACTCTAGAATTTGTTTGTACGATATGGGTATCAAATGAAAGGTGTTAATGAGTATTTTGAAAGAGAGTGGATCTTAGTTCAATAGGTGGACGCCTTTTCGGGATATCGTTATAAAGGTGGACCAGGGTTGACTCTAGAATGGGTTTGTACAATATGGGTATCAAACGAAAGGTGATAATGAGTATTTTAAAAGGGAGTGGGCCCTAGTTCTATAGGTGGACGCCTTTTCGAGATATCGCCATAAAGGTGGACCAGGGGTGACTCTAGAATGCGTTTGTACAATATGGGTATCAAACGAAAGCTTATAATGAGTATTTTAAAAGGGAGTGGGCCTTAGTTCTATAGGTGGACGCCTTTTCGAGATATCGCCATAAAGGTGGACCAGGGGTGACACTATGTGTTTGTACGATATGGGTATCAAATTAAAGATATTAATGAGGGTTTTAAAAGGGAGTGGTGATAGTTGTATGTGAAGGCATTTTCGAGATATCGACGAAAATGTGGACCAGGGTGACCCAGACCATCATCTATCGGGTACCGCTAATTTATTTATATATGTAATACCACGAACAGTATTCCTGCCAAGATTCCAAAGGCTTTTGATTCCGACCTGGAGCACTTTTTCATTTTCTTCTACTTAATATGGTAGGTGTCGCGCCCATTTTACAAAGTTTTTTTCTCAAGTTATATTTTGGGTCAATAAACCAATCCAAGTACCGTGTTCATCCCTTTTTTCGTATTATGGCATTTTTTTCATTTTTTGTAATTTTCGATATCGAAAAAGTGGGCGTGGTTATAGTCCGATATCGTTCATTTTAAATAGCGATCTAAGATGAGTGCCCACGAACCTACATACCAAATTTCATCAAGATACCTCAAAATTTACTCAAGTTATCTCGTTAACGGACGGATGGACGGACGGACATGGCTCAATCAAATTTTTTTTCGATACTTATGATTTTGATATATGGAAGTCTATATCTATCTCGATGCCTTCATACCTGTAAAACCAACCGTTATCCAATCAAGGTTATAATACCCTGTGTACAAGTACAGCTGGGTATAAAAAGCTTCCAGATGTTAAATAGGTCTGTTTACTAAAATTGTTCTGGAAAGTTCGGGTAAAATTTTTTATTGGTGTCTAAAATTTGTCAAGTCTTTTACCTTTTTTGGGATTGGTCCACATATAAATAAACAAACAATTGCAATGAAATTTTTTTTGAAAAAGTATAGCAAAATGCGTCATTTCATTTCGCAAAAACATCAATAAACACATTTGATTTGTTATTTTGATAGAGCTAACTCAGCTAATTAAAGAGCGTGTGCAGCTAATTAAAACAAACAAAAAACAAGTAAGGAAGGCTAAGTTCGGGTGTAACCGAACATTACGTACTCAGTTGAGAGCTATGGAGACAAAATAAGGGAAAATCACCATGTAGGAAAATGAAACTAGGGTAACCCTGGAATGTGTTTGTTTGACATGTGTATCAAATGAAAGGTATTAAAGAGTATTTTATGAAGGAGTGGGCCATAGTTCTATAGGTGGACGCCATTTCGAGATATCGCCATAAAGGTGGACCAGGGGTGACTCTAGAATACGTTTGTACAATATGGGTATCAAACGAAAGGTGTTAATGAGTATTTTAAAAGGGAGTGGGCCTTAGTTCTATAGGTGGACGCCTTTTCGAAATATCGCCATAAAGGTGGACCAGGTGTGACTCTAGAACTTGTTTGTACGATATGGGTATCAAATGAAAGGTGTTAATGAGTTTTTTTAAAAGGGCGTGGGCCTTAGTTCTATGGGTGGATGCCTTTTCGAGATATCGCCATAAAGGTGGACCAGGGGTGACTCTAGAATTTGTTTGTACGATATGGGTATCAAATGAAAGGTGTTAATGAGTATTTTAAAAGGGCGCGGGCCTTAGTTCTATAGGTGGACGCCTTTTCGAAATATCGCCATAAAGGTGGACCAGGGGTGACTCTAGAATACGGTTGTACAATATGGGTATCAAACGAAAGGTGTTAATGAGTATTTTAAAAGGGAGTGGGCCTTAGTTGTAGAGGTGGACGCCTTTTCGAAATATCGCCATAAAGGTGGACCAGGGGTGACTCTAAAATGCGTTTGTACAATATGGGTATCAAACGAAAGGTGCTAATGAGTATTTTAAAAGGTAGTGGGCCTTAGTTCAATGGGTGGATGCCTTTTCGAGATATCGCCATAAAGGTGGACCAGGGGTGACTCTAGAATTTGTTTGTACGATATGGGTATCAAATGAAAGGTGTTAATGAGTATTTTACAAGGGAGTGGGCCTTAGTTCTATAGGTGGACGTCTTTCGAGATATCGCCATAAAGGTGGACCAGGGGTGACTCTAGAATGCGTTTGTACAATATGGGTATCAAACGAAAGGTGTTAATGAGTATTTTAAAAGGGAGTGGGCCTTAGTTCTATGGGTGGATACCTTTTCGAGATATCCCCATAAAGGTGGACTAGGGATGACTCTAGAATTTGTTTGTACGTAATGGGTATCAAATGAAAGGTGTTATTGATTATTTTAAAAGGGAGTGGGCCTTAGTTCTATAGGTGGACGCCTTTTCGGGATATCGTTATAAAGGTGGACCAGGGTTGACTATAGAATGGGTTTGTACAATATGGGTATCAAACGAAAGGTGATGATGAGTATTTTAAAAGGAAGTGGGCTTTAGTTCTATAGGTGGACGCCTTTTCGAGATATCGCCATAAACGTGGACTAGGGGTGACTATAATGTGTTTGTACGACATGGGTATCAAATTAAAGGTATTAATGAGGGTTTTAAAAGGGAGTGGTGGTAGTTGTAATCCAATTACCGTGTTTCATCCCTTTTTTCGTATTATGGCATTTTTTCATTTTTCGTAATTTTCGATATCGAAAAAGTGGGCGTGGTCATAGTCGGATTTCGGCCGTTTTTTATACCAAGATAAAGTGAGTTTAGGTAAGTACGTGGACTAAGTTTAATAAAGATATATCGGTTTTTGCTCAAGTTATCGTGTTAACGGCCGAGCGGAAGGACAGACGGTCGACTGTGTATAAAAACTAGGCGTAGCTTCAACCGATTTCGCCCTTTTTCACAGAAAACAGTTATCGTCCTAGAATCTAAGATCCTACCAAATTTCACAAGGATTGGTAAATTTTTGTTCGACTTATGGCATTAAAAGTATCCTAGACAAATTAAATGAAAAAGGGCGGAGCCACGCCCATTTTGAAATTTTCTTTTATTTTTGTATTTTGTTGCACCATATCATTACTGGAGTTGAATGTTGACATAATTTGCTTATATACTGTAAAGATATTAACTTTTTTTTTTAATTTGACTTTAAAAAAAAAATTTTTTTTTAAGTGGTCGTGGTCGCCCACGATTTTGCTAATTTTTATTAAGCATATATATAGTAATAGGAGTAACGTTCCTGCCAAATTTCATCATATATCTGCAACGGCTTTACAGCTTGCAAAACTTCTAAATTACCTTCTTTTAAAAGTGGGCGGTGCCACGCCCATGGTCCAAAATTTTACGAATTTTCTGTTGTGCGTCATAAGGTTAACTCACCTACCAACTTTCATCGCTTTACCCATCTTTGGTAATGAATTATCTCACTTTTTCGATTTTTCGAAATTTTCGATATCGAAAAAGTGGGCGTGGTTATAGTCCGATATCGTTCATTTTAAATAGCGATCTGAGATGAGTGCCCACGAACGTACATACCAAATTTCATCAAGATGCCTCAAAATTTACTCAAGTTATCGTGTTAACGAACGGACGGACGGACGGACATGGCTCAATCGAATTTTTTTCGATACTGATGATTTTGATATATGGAAGTCTATATCTATCTCGATTCCTTTATACCTGTACAACCAACCGTTATCCAATCAAAGTTAATATACTCTCTGAGCTCTGCTCAACTGAGTATAACAAGTAAGGGTGTCTACGTTTGGGTGTAACCGAATATTATATACTCAGCGTGAGTTTGAATTGTACAATTCATTTCAGATAAATTACTCTTTCGAATTTTGTTACGAGAGATTTTTTTTTGAAGCTCTAGAAATGTTTTGTAATGCTTGATCGGAATAGAGGCGTGGCACGGCCCAATAAAAAAAATTTCTCCAAATTTCCTCTTACAATAAAACTTCATCAGCGAAATATCATTGATACAAAACTATTTTTCGCTAAGATATAGCTTATTGTTCTAGTCTACGACCCTCTTAAACATCTTTTATATAAAAGTGGGCGTGGTTTTTAATCCATCCCGTCAATTTTTCCAAAAAAAACCCAATCTTGTTACGATCCTTTAGTTTTTCTTCGAGTTATGTCTCCCAAAACATAGAAAATTGTTTTGTCATAAAAAAGTGGTGCCACGCCCATTTTCAAAAATTTAAATTTTTCCTTTTCCTTTTTATTGTTATTCAATTGGAAAATGAAACACCATTGATATAAATCTCTTTTTTGCACAGATATAGCTTATTTTATTCGTCCACTACCCTTTTAAAAATCTTTTATATAAAACCCGATTTCGTTAATTTTTCTAAGAAGCATTCTTTATTGTAAAGGCAACCCCTCTGTCCAATTTTGTTATGAAAGGGTTAACGATTTTGGATTTATGATTAATAATATTTGTTAAATTGATATTACCACAAGTGGGCGGTGTCGCGCCCGTTTTCAAAAAAATGCAAGAGTCTTAATATCAGTCCACACATCAAATTTTAACATACTAGATGAATTATTTACTTAATGATAAGGTTTTATGTGTTTTCCAAAATGTTATATATGCAAAAAGTGTGCGTGGTTACTATCCTATATCCCTTGTTGTTGTTGTTGCAGTGCTTCGCCTTTCCAATAGGTGCGAAAGGGAGTCTAGGAAACTTGCTGTTTCAACAGGTGTGGACCATTATAAGAGGACTGTTAGAGGCGTTGTTTGATTCCACATTACAATTGAGGAAATGGTTGGTGTCATGTGGGGACACATTGTAAGCAGGACATACATTTTTTATGTCGGGGTTCATTCTGGACAGGTAAAAATTTAACCTGTTACAGTTCCCAGATCGAAGTTGAGCTTGAGTGACGAGCGTTTCCCTAGAGAGAGTGCGTTCTTCTTCTACTAGTTCTGAGTACTTTTCTTTAAGTACTGAATTCGGCGGGCAATTCCTGACATAGAGATCCGACGCCTGCTTGTGGATATCACTGAGGACCTGCTTGTGCTTTTTTGCTTCATACGGCTGTGTTCTCAGGTGCCGTGTTTCCTCATAATGCCTACGGAGATGACCCCTTAAGCCCCTGGGAGGTGTAGCCTCATCAATCAGATGTCTGTTGGGATGCCCAGGTTTCTAGGTATTCAACAGAAACTGTTTGTTTAGCATTTCATTTCTCTCCCTAATAGGGAGTTCTCTCGTCTCATTGTGTAGGTGATGTTTTGGGGGCATATGAAGACAGCCCGTAGCGGTTCTGAGGGCAGTAGAGTGAGTAACCTTTAGGCTTGGTGACCATATCGGGGACGCGTAGCATGCAATCGGCCGACCAATTGCTTGTAAGTAGTAATGAGCGTTTCTTTGGCTTTACCCCAAGTGCTGCCGGCAAGAGATTTGAGGATTTTATTACGGCACTGGATTTTCGGTAAAATTGCTGTTGCATGATCACCAAAATGTAGATACTGATCGAACGTCACACACAAAATTTTAGGGTGTAAGACAGTCGCGGACGATAAGAATCTCCTATATTAGCTGGTTTCCTAGGCTTTAATAGCGGAACCACCCTGGTCATTTTCCATTTTTCGGGGATGACGAAGGTGGACAGGCACAAGTTGCAGACATGCGCTAAGTAATTAAATTCGTCTTTGTCTATGTTTTTAAGCATCGGTATGGCTATGCCATCTGAGCCCAATGCTTTAGATGGTTTAGCATGAACGATGGCATCTTCAACCTCTTTGGCGGTGATCGTAATTGCGATGCGCTGTGTTTATGCTTGCATACGTATCTGTTGGCCCGCCGTCTAACTTTGTCAACCGTAGAAATCATTACATATTGTCGGCATAAAGCGTTCGCACTGGGGATAAGTGAAGGGTGACTACGCCTAGTTGAGGGAGGCTAGGACGCAAATGCTGTTGTGGTCCTGGGACTGGACGTCGCTGGCTAAGCATTAGGGTACCCGGTGTAGTTGGGTTTGTGGCCTGGCAGCCTGGCGCGATGAAACCCTTCAGGTAGTGGCATTGTGCAGATGTCGCAAACATATATATTCTGTGCTGCCAAATGGTGCAAAAGGTGATAAGGACTAAGAGTCTGTTAACAGCAAGGAGCCACAAAAGATTTATAAAAGTAGAAACCACACTCAGTTCGGAATGAACACACAGCGAATACACATAACTAAATATACACAAGCATCAATTCTGACAATACCTGCTCATGTACCTACGAACTATAAATACAGGACAAACGACAAAAACAGTTCAGAACGAAAATCGACACTCAAGATGGCACAACCGGTTTGCGTCAAAACCAAATTTGATAAGGGATGACGGAAAATCGTTCCAATATACATCAAAGATTTATAAAAGTTACGAGGACGTCGAGTTTTTGGGTGTAGCCCAGAACATCCCGTCCGATGCAACCATCCCTTGCACGTGACGCACTGACAACAGTGTGACCGTCCTAAAATGATTATTTTCTGGAAAACGCAGCAAAATAATTTCTCTGGACCAAGGTCTGGTACAGGTTCCGGATTGGGTTCGATACCTTTCCACAGCAGGAGAATATGGCGCAGTCCCGCTGCAAGGATCTGCTTGGAGGATGACAATTCGTGGGAGGGGCGCAACAAATTAAATGGAGTTCCACTGAAATGACAGCCCTTGGTCGGGAAAAATCCCGAATCTCTCCGGTACATAGCACCGGCTGCCTTGGGAAGCGATCCGATTTCCCTCATTTTTAATAGCGATGGGGGATGAGCGCCAAGGAACCCATATACCAAATTTCAATATTTTATTCGCAATATTTACTCAAGTTATCATGTGCACCAACAGATGGACGCACGGATGGACGGACATGTTTAAATCAATTCCTTTTTTCATCCTCAGCATTTCGATATCTGGAAGTCTATATCTATTTCGATTCGTTTATTCCCGTTATGTCACCAAAGTTAATACAAAATGCAAAGCACGCTGAGTATAACCAGATTGACCTTGAATAGCTTTAACCTAAATTTAGAAGGTTTTTTGTTATTTCAAACTCCTGAAATCTTATAGTTTTTGTACACAACCCAGCTAGGTATAAATAGCGGCCACAAAATTAATCTCGGTGTACTTTATACTTTAAAAGTGGTAGAAAAGGTTTTAAATTAAAAAAAATGACTCTACGAAATATTTTCCAGTTGCTGTTTGTCCTGCTTAGCTGCGTTTTAAGCTATACGACTGCAGAATTTCGCATTATAGACGGCCAAGATATAGATATAGAGAGCAGCCCGCACACAGTAGCAATATTTTGTAATAACTTCTATGAATGTGTTGGTTCCATAGTCAGTACTACATCGGTGGTTACAGCTGCGCATTGCGTAGCAGGTAAAGGTGTACAAAGTCTCTCCGTTCTAGCTGGTGTAACCAATATAAATGAAAAGACAGGACAACCACGCTGTGTGACGGAGGTACATGTTGATCCGAGTTATACTATACTATCAGAATTTATGGATATAGCTATAGTTAAAGTGCATAAACCCTTTGATCTGAATGATGCACGAGTACAAAAAATAGAACTTTGCGATGATCGATTAGGAACGGGCTCGTGGATGCAAATTAGTGGATGGGGTTGGTTAGATGAAAACGATGGAACTCCTTCTCCTCTTCTCAAAACTAAGTCCGTGCAAATAAAAGAATGTAGGTTTGCATATGGGAATATAAAAATACCGGCAATTATAGCAGAAACCATCATTTGTGCTGGACGTAGTGGAGAAGATATGTGGTTTGGAGATTCTGGGGCAGCAGGCGTTTGGAATGGACGACTTTGTGCGGTGGCACGAAGTAAGAGTGGAGTCAAGAATGCTCCGGGTAAATATATAGAAGTAACAAATCCAAAAGTTCGAGACTTTATAACAACACGGATATAACTGAAGGATGTTATTATAAATTGACTGTTGATTGGAATATCACCCTAACTCGATTGAGCGCCGAATTTTGAAACATTTTGAGACACTGCGTTTTCGAAATAGCAGTTGAGATATGGTGATATTCCGCTCAGAGGTAGAAATGATGATATATTTTTCTTTTAACATGTATCATGTTATAATTGTGAATAAATAAATATTTTTTATTGTATGAAATGAAAGTGTGACGCGTTTAAATGAATTAAGTTGTGAAACCAAATATTGATCACAACTTTAAAGTTCCCTCGTGTGTGAATAGATGATGAGATGAAAACAAAATTGCAGTATGTCTACTTTAAGTCCCTAGCAAACTCCGTGTAAAACAGTTGATCCAACGAATTCTATGAAAGTCAATGTATTCGATTATTGAAGCCATTGAATAACGTCTTAGTCATAACGATACCATAGCCAACTAATTAGTTTTCGGTTTTCCGCCATATCCTTAATTTATACATTTTTACGTTGGCGAATTTATTCACATTTTGGAGATTGTATTTTTCGTTTTGAAATTTTTCGTATTTTCTATTTTATGAAGCTATGACATTTTGTAGGTTAAGGCACTCTGTTAAAATATGGTTACGAATTGGGCGTTATGAATATGGCAAGTTTTCCAAGCCCTTTAAATAGGCGATATTTTACAAAAATGGGATTTTACTTTGGCAGTAGCTTTTTAGAAAACCCCCGGAAAGTGGTGCCACTATTTAAAAAAAATACTTGGGGTTTTTACCTCCAAGGAAATTTCCACCTAAATTTCGCTTCCAATTTGTGTTGTGCTTCTTTTTAGATTCTCCTACAAATTGAAGTGACGGAACCTACATGTATAATGCCGACAAAAATACACTCGGGGTGTTTGCAAAACCACTGCTTTGGGGCGATCCCACTTGTTTTCCAATTGAAATAACTTTTTTCTAAGTTGCTGATGTAGCTTTGCGAGGGACTTTAACCCAATATCTTCAATTTGTTTGGCAGAGCACGCTGCTACCATCCCATCATACATAGTATCTAACTAACGTTAGTGCATCTTTAATCGAAAACAAGATTAGAAAACTAGGTTAGAATTCGACTAGAGAACTATTTGGGAAACATGCTGTCAGAGCTATCGATTAAGTTAAATACGATTTATATGGAGCTTTGGATGCCGCTTGTGGAGATGAGATTGGTGGTTGTTTGGACCATTGATGATGGCGTTGCTGCTAGATGGCTATTTCGGTGGCGTGGCGTTGAGTGCGTCCTTACGGTGCACATAGGGGTATTTGAGCAATCTGGGCAGCCAAAAATCAATTTTTCAAAACGCAGCAAATAAAAAAAAAATTATTTTTAGTAGGCCAATACTCTAGCGTATTAGAATCAATAATTATTTATTTTCATAATTCAAATGCCTAGTGTGGACATCCACTCAAAGTAGGACAATTCGTGCGTATCTTGCGGCAGTTTTTCACGTTCTTAGAGTATATACATTTTCAATTGATATTTTGACGGGTTTCAGTGAAGTTTATAAAAAATAAGCCATGGATTCTTATGAAACAGGTAAGTGTGTATAATAATTATGTATTTTAAGATTTATATAGTCCTTAATGCCTTCGTAATACAATTTTTTAAAAGTGATGTATTGGGGCAAACATTTTTTCCAAATTTTTTTTTTCCAAAAGGTTTTTGTTTTAGTGCCCCGCTTTGCCCCGCGTTGATTCCAATATTTTTAGACAAACTGTGTTTTGTTATTTAAATAGTGGAAAGATTGGTCCCGCTTATTGTCAATTTTTGAAAAAAAATTGGTAATTTTGAACGTTGCACAGTGGTGCCATCTCCATAGGGTGAGCAATAAAAAATAGCAAACGTACTCCAATTTTGTTGAAATTCGGCGCGTGATCTTGTTGTAGCATAAAAAGAATATATAAGCAATATGGTGATGATTGGTACCGTGCCACGCCCCCTACTATTGTGGGCGGTTATATTAAAAGATGTCTGATTTTTATGAAACTAAGTTTGGATGTTAATCTCACATTTAGAAACGCAATTGTAGAATTCGATCTTGTTTGGTGAATCAATGTGCTGATACCGAATCCTAGATCTATTTGGCCAATGTACTCCAAAAACTGCAATAGATGACTAACATTTTTTTGTATGTTCTGTATATAGCTGTATTAAGATTTTTTTTAATTATGGTTTCTCTGGTCGAGTAATCACCCGTAACGAATTATTCAATCACATGAAAGAATCAGATGCGGAAAGTATTAACGAGAAATTAAACACTTTAGACAAATACCTTCTAAACTTCGGACCTTATTCAAAAAAAGATACCATTGAAACTCGAAAGAGACATACATCGTTTCAACTCCAAGATGATGACCTGCCTGACATACCCTCTGATGATGAGCCTTAAAGAATGATAACTAACCATGCGACTGGACTTCTGTTACAAATAACAGTGTATCAGATTGGGATACGAGTTTTAGATTTAGTATGGATTATTTACTAGTCTGGTAATACCGCACACATAAGCCATGTATAAAAATTCACTATTTTTTCGCACGCTTACATTTTTTTGATAAGTACTTAATAAATTGTGTTAGAATTCTCGATGCCAGGCATATAAAAATAAATGCCAAAAATCAGCGAAACGAGCGATCAGCGTGTAAGTTGTACATTATTATACTAGAATGAATTATTATACTAGAATGTCCGTAGACTTTGTTGGACCACTGTATATATAATAAAATAAAAATAAAAAATATAACTGAAATCACCATGAATACCATAATTAACAAGTAAGGAAGGTTAACTTCGGGTGTAACCGAACATTACATACTCAGTTGAAAGCTGTGGTGACAACATAAGGGAAAATAACAATGTAGGAAAATGAACCGAGGGATATAGCCATAAAGGTGGATCAGGGTTGACTCTAGAATTTTTTTGAACGATATGGGTATCAAATGAAAGGTGTTAATGAGTATTTTAAAAGGGAGTAATCCTTAGTTCCATAGGTGGACACCGTTTCGAGATATCGCCATAAAGGTGGACCAGGGTGACCCTAGAATTTGTTTGTACGATATGGGTATAAAATTAAAGGTATTAATGAGGGTTTTAAAATTGATGGTGGTAGTTGTATAGGTAGTCGCCTTTTCAGAGATATCGCCATAAAGGTGGACCAGGGTTGACTCTAGAATGTGTTTGAACGATATGGGTATCAAATTAAAGGTATTAATGAGGGTTTTAAAAGGGAGTGGTGGTAGTTGTATAGGTGGGCCTTAGTGTTATAGGTGGACGCCTTTTCGAGTTTTGGCCATAAAGGTGGACCAGGGGTGACTCTAGAATGTGTTTTTGTACGACATGGGTATCAAATTAGAGGTATTAATAAGGGTTTTAAAAGGGGTGACTCTTAGTTGTATATGTGAAGGCGTTTTCCAGATATCGACCAAAATGTGGACCAGGGTGACCCAAAACATCATCTGTTGGATGCCGCTAATTTATTTATATATATAATACCTGCCAAGATTTCAAGGGTTTTTTATTTCGCCCTGCAGAACTTTTTCATTTTCTTCTACTTAATATGGTAGGTGTCACAACCATTTTATAAAGTTTTTCCTAAAGTTATATTTCGCGTGTAGAGTTCTTATTATTTTTATTTAACTTTGTATTTTAGTTACTTTGAACCTTGTAATTTTTAAATGTATTATCAATATTTTAAGTTTCAATATTGATTTTCAATTTTCAAAAATTTTCATTATTGTGAAAAATAAAAAAATATTGACGCATACATTTAGGCGTATTAAAAAAAGTTTTGTTATAAAATAAAAACGTAGTTTCAATAACTACATTGGCGATCTCTGCCTATTTTAAAAATTGTGTTGTGTGCAAATTTAAAAAAAAAAAGTTCAAAAATTCGCAACAAAAGTTGTTTACAAAATAGCAAAAACCAACGCGACTTTGGAAGTTAGACGGAGACAAGTGAAAAATAGAAACATAGAAAAATAGAAAAGTGAAAGTAGAAAATTCACAAAAGAAAGACTTGAATCAGTACAGTATGCTGTTGGAAGAACTCAATAAAAAGAAAAGTGTTTTAATGTAAAACCAACCAAAGGCAACATAAGGAGCTTACAACACAGAAACAACTTGATGAAATCCAAATCAAACGTCGAAAATGTGGCTAATTTAAAAAAAAAAATGAAATATTGAACGATGTGACGATTTGTGATAAATTCTTACCTAATTGCAATTTAACAGAAGTAGAAAGTGAAGAAGTAAATAAATATGCAAGTGAATCCAATAACAACAACGATAAATAAAATCTGACATAATCAAATCAATCAGATTGTAATGCAAATCAAGTTGCTGGAACTATTGGTTATTGATCTATAAACAGAATGGCGTCTGCTGGGTTTTCCTGTATTTATCAGTTGGAAATACTTGTTTAGTATTGTGTGAAGCTACGTATTATATATAAGTAGTGAGAGAAGTACTTGTTTGACATCTTCATCAGCTGACCAAAGGAATTGTGATTAAATGCATATACATAAAAAACTGGTAAAACAAACAGAGATCTCACAGATCACAATATCGGTTCATATATAGACTAAATAGTCAATAGACTAGACAATAATAGACAATCAAACATCAAATCAAATACGAGGTGTGCTACCCAACGCTGTCTATTATCTGTGCTATTTGTGATGCAACTCTACGACGTATTATTTTGAAGTCTCTTGGTGTGTAGAAACGCAGCGTGAGGAAATTGGAACAAATAAACAAAAACACTTATCAGAGCGTATACAAAAACTGCAATAAAAACAGCAATCATTAAACAAATGTCAACCAAAAAGAGCTGGAAGCAGCAGCAACAGTATCAACTACAAACTCAACATCATCAAAAGCCATTACATAAATAAATAAATATTCGCAAGTATTTGAATAATAATATCATCTTTTATGTATGCATATTAAAATATAAAAATATTATTCTTATTATTATTGTAAACTCCTTTTTTATAGAATTACTAATTTATTTTACTCTTTAGTTAGTGAACTCTCTTTTTATTTAATTCAAAATGTTTCGTTCAGCACAACATAATACGCAAACATCTACACTTACTAATAATTTAAACGACTCATTGATTGATTTATCAAATGACACTTCCCCACAACAAATTACAAATCCGTCTGCAAATATTACTCATAATGAAATCTTGTCACTTTCCGTAAAACTTCCACAATTTTGGACTAATTGCCCGGAAGCATGGTTTATTCATGCAGAAACACAATTTAGTACTAAAAAAAATTACACAAGAAAACACTAAATACGAACACATCATTACAGTACTTCCGCAGGAAGTGGTAATAACTATTTTGGATTTTATTCAAAATCCCCCCATTAATAACAAATTTACTGAACTTAAAAAAGTGTTGATAGAAAGACACTCACTTAGCGAAAATTCGAAACTTGATAAAATTTTAAACGATTCTGAGATGGGTGATCGTAAGCCATCAGAATTTTAAGATAATTAATGAATTATATTAGCCGGATCAAATTTTAGTGAAAATATTTTAAAGAAAATTTGGATGCGTAAACTTCCTAAAAATTTGAGTATGATTTTGGCTAGTTCGAGTTCTAATAATATTACCGAATTAACAAAATTAGCAGATAATATTTGGGAAGTGATAAACAAAAATGAAGTATTTTCGGTTAATAATTTTTCGGATACAAAAGCACAAAATTCTGTTGTTGAAAACTTGGTTAAAACCACTTCTTTAATGTGTGAAAATTTTCAGAAACTTTCTCTGGAGTTAGCTGAAATTAAAACAGAAATGTATCGGAATCAATCTAGGTCGCGTTCCAATTCTAGGAACTATTTTAGAAATTCTTTTAGGCGTCATTCTAGCTCGCGTAATAATCCAAATTGGTTGTGTAGATTTCACTACAAATTTGGAAATTATGCCAGAAGTTGTGAACAACCTTGTTCTTATAACAAAAAACAAAGATTCAGCAAACAAAATTCTTCAGATGTTGCAGCGACGAACAATGGAAATTTAGAATTTTCGACGCGTCGCTTATTTATTTTTGACAGAGAAAACAAACAAAATTTTTTAATTGATAGTGGAGCAGAAATTTCGGTATTACCCGCGTCTAAATTTCCTCATACGAAACGTTCAGACATAATTCTCACTGCAGCTAATGGCTCAACAATTGCCACTTACGGGAAAAGGCTTTTAAACGTAAATTTGGGTTTAAGACGTGAATTTCCCTTTACATTTTTGATTGCGGATATAGCCAAGCCAATAATTGGCGCTGATTTTCTTTGTAAATATGGTCTTCTTATAGACATTAAACATAAACGTTTAGTAGATCCATTAACCAATCTCTCAGTTAATACAGTATCCTACTTTTGTGATATTCCATTACCTAAATTATTTGTGGTTGACAATAAATTTACAAAATTATTAAAAGAGTTTCCGTCACTTATTTCAGAGCCAGATTATACTAAACCTGTTAAACATACAACAGTACATCGACTTTTAACAGAAGATAGTCTTCCATTTTCTAAGCCCAGGCGCTTAGATCGGAGTTTGATTTCTTAGTTAAAACAGGCATTTGTCGGCCTTCAAATTCTTCAGTAGCATCACCACTTCACCTTGTACCTAAAAAAGAGTTGAATGATTGGCGTCCATGTGGTGATTTTAGAAGATTGAATATTGTAACTGTTCCCGATCGTTATCCCTTACCTCACATTCAAGATTTTAATATGAGCCTTCATAATAAAAATATATTTTCAAAATTAGATTTAGTTAGAGCATATCACCAAATTCCCATGGCTGAAGAAGATATTTACAAAACTGCTATTACAACTCCTTTCGGTATTTTTGAATTCATGAGAATGCCTTTCGGACTTAGAAATTCTGCAAAAACCTTTCAACGATTCATAAATGAGGTAGTAGGTGACTTAGATTTTGTATATGCTTACATCGACGACTTACTTATTGCAAGTACAGACGAAGAACAACATTTAAAAGATTTACGTATCCTTTTTCAACGCCTTACAGAGTACGGTTTAAACATTAAACCAAGTAAATGTACTTTTGGTGTACCTAGTATCGATTTTTTAGGACATAACATTTCTGGAACAGGTATTCGACCTTCCGATGAAAAGGTATCAGCTATTCGCAATTTCGAACGTCCAAAATCAGTTAAGCAGGCACAGAAATTTATTGGTATGGTAAATTATTATCATAGATACATTCCAAAACTAGCAGAATTTACAAACAAAATTTATGATCTAATTAACAAAGTAAATAAGAAACGTGACAAAACTTTGGTATGGGATGAGAATTCGAATGAAGCTTTTGAATGCATTAAAGATAAATTTGCATCTACGATATTGTTAAATCATTTTAACAAAGATGCTAAATTATCTTTAACAGTAGATGCATCTGACACAGCGATTGGGGGCGTTATACAACAAAATTACAATAATAAAATTGAGCCCATTGCATTCTTTTCTAAAAAATTTTCTCCAACTGAAATTAAGTATAGTGCTTTTGATAGGGAATTATTGGCGATTTATTTAAATATAAAACATTTTAGATATCTTTTGGAAGGACGACAATTTACAGTTTATACGGACCATAAACCTTTGACTACTGCTTTAAATTCAAAAACAGAACGAAGTCCTAGACAAACGAGACACTTGGAATTTATAGCACAATTTACTGACGACATACAATACATTAAAGGAGAATCCAATGTTGTAGCAGATACGCTATCTAGAGCTTTTGAGGTTAATGCAATATATAATACAGAACTGAATTTTAAAATTTTACAAACTGAACAACAAAAAGATGATGACTTAAATCAACTTGTATCTGATTCTCAATATCTAAATTTAAAGTTAATTAATATTCCCATTTTAAATTTTAATATTTGGTGTGAAATTTCAGGAGAAACTCCTAGGCCATTTGTACCGAGTAATTTGCAAAAGACAGTATTTGATATTTTACATGGAATAGCACATCCGGGTACAAGAGCTACACGACGGCTTATAATAAAAAAATATTATTGGCCTAATATGAATAAGGATATTAATATTTGGTCAAAAGAATGTCTTAATTGTCAAAAGTCTAAAGTTTATCGTCATACAAAATCCCCTATTGTCAAAATTCAAATTCCCAAGAATAGATTTGAACACATTCATTTAGATATAGTTGGACCATTACCTATTTCAAAAGGACATCGCTATATTTTAACAATTATTGAAAGATTTACCCGTTGGCCTGAGGCATATGCATTAAAAGATATTTCAGCGTCTACAATTGCAAATAAGTTTTTTAGAGAATATATTTCTCGGTTTGGAGTTCCGTTAAAGATAACAACTGATCAAGGTAGCCAATTTACATCGAAATTGTTTTCAGAGTTAACTAAATTACTTGGTAGTCACCAAATTACAACATCCGCATATCACCCTCAAGGAAATGGTATGGTTGAAAGGTTTCATAGACAATTAAAGACTACTATAATATCTAGAGAGGACACAAATAATTGGTATGACGAGTTACCTGTCATATTACTTGGTTTGCGATCTATTTACAAAGAAGATATTTCGGCTACACCAGCGGAAATGGTTTTTGGTCAGAATTTACGTTTGCCAGGGGAACTTGTTGTGCCATCAGCTAAAAATTTCTCATCAACTGAAATTTTAAGTAATTTACGTGAACATTTTCGAAATGATAGATCAAATTTAAGTCATCATAAAGATGCTGATACTGGAATTTATGTTCCAAAAGATCTTCAAACTTGTAAATTTGCATTTGTTCGAGTCATTAATAAACATTCATTACAACAACCATATGAAGGACCTTACAAAATTGTGGAAAAAGACCAAAAATGTTTTAAACTTGAAATAGATAATAATATTAAAACTATTCCTATTGATAGATTAAAACCTGCAATAATTGAAACAACGGACACAAACAACACGAAGAATTTACATAAAAAGAGAGTTACATTCAATTTGTTTAATGATAAATTTTCTTGAAGGGGGAGTAATGTAGAGTTCTTATTATTTTTATTTAACTTTGTATTTTAGTTACTTTGAACCTTGTAATTTTTAAATGTATTATCAATATTTTAAGTTTCAATATTGATTTTCAATTTTCAAAAATTTTCATTATTGTGAAAAATAAAAAAATATTGACGCATACATTTAGGCGTATTAAAAAAAGTTTTGTTATAAAATAAAAACGTAGTTTCAATAACTACATCGCGTCAATAAAACAATCCAATTACATTACCATGTCTCATCCCTTTTTTCGTATTTGGTATAGAATTATGGCATTTTTTTCATTTTTCGTAATTTTCGATATCGAAAAAGTGGGCGTGGTCATAGCCGGATTTCGTTCATTTTTCATACCAAGATAAAGTGAGTTCAAGTAAGCACGTGAACTAAGTTCATTAAAGATGTGTCGATTTTTGCTCAAGTTATCGTGTTAACGGCCATGCGGAAGGACAGACGGACGACTGTGTATAAAAACTGGGCGTGGCATCAACCGATTTCCCCATTTTCACAGAAAACAGTTAACGTCATAAAATCTATGCCCCTACCAAATTTCAAAAGGATTGGTTAATTTTTGTTCGACTTATGGCGTTAAAAGTATCCTAGACAAATTAAATGCAAAAGGGCGGAGCCACGCCCATTTTGAAATTTTCTTTCATTTTTGTATTTTGTTCACCATATCATTAGTGGAGTTGAATGTTGACATAATTTACGTATATACTGGAAAGATATTAAATTTTTTGTTAAAATTTTACTTTAATAAATTTTTCTTTTAAAAGTGGGCGTGGTCCTTCTCCGATTTTGCTAATTTTTATTAAGCGTACATATAGTAATAGGAGTAACGTTCCTGCCTAATTTCATCATGATATCTTCAACGACTGCCAAATTACAGCTTGCAAAATTTTAAATTACCTTCTTGTAAAAGTGAGCGGTGTCACGCCCATTGTCCACAATTTTACTAATTTTCTATTCTGCGTCATAAGGTCAACTCATCTACCAAGTTTCGTCGCTTTTTCGGTCTTTTGTAATGAATTATCGCACTTTTTCGGTTTTTCGAAATTTTCGATATCGAAAAAGTGGGCGTGGTTATAGTCCGATATCGTTCATTTTAAATAGCGATCTGAGATGAGTGCTCAGGAACCTACATACCAAATTTCATCAAGATACCTCAAAATTTACTCAAGTTATCGTGTTAACGGACAGACGGACCGACGGACGGACGGACATGGCTCAATCAAATTTTTTTTCGATACTGATGATTTTGATATATGGAAGTCTATATCTATCTCGATTCCTTTATATATGTACAACCAACCGTTATCCAATCAAACTTAATATACTCTGTGAGCTCTGCTCAACTGAGTATAAAAATGTAAAGCAAAAAACAATGATTTTTAAGAAACTTTGCTGTTCGTAGACTTTTTTGCCCACCGTATATATAATAAAATAAAATAAATAGTTAAATATAGCTGAAATCACCATGAGTAACATAATTAAACGATTTAAAGCCAAAAAATAATTTTGGCCGCCCAGATTGCTCAAATACTTCTATGTGGTCAAACTTTCCTAATATGGTGGCGCACTTGATCTTTCAGACTTCCTGCAAAATAAATAACCTCCCTCCTTGGGGTGCGCCAAATAATTCACACGAAAATCAAGAGAGTATCATCCGAGGATTTATTATTATTCAATGCAAACTTTGTACAGAGTTTATACAGGTGGTTTTTTGAGTCGGTCTTTTGCTATTCTGACTGCTTTTTGCTCTCTAACACGTTTAGAAATTCACTTGATATTAGCATTTGTTGCAGTTCACAAAGTTGCTTGTTTAATTAGCTGAATATGTTGTTATTTAAGAAGTTTCCTCATGTAAAACTGTGCAGCAATTTCACTTAGTTCACAAATTTTTTATTGTGTACAAATGTAAACGAAAATAAATCGAATAATAGTTGAAATATACAACCAGTTGGCTTATTCGTATGAAAAAGATATTCTTTTTTAAAGATTACGCTTCTTTTGCAAAAAGGACAACAATAATAAAAATGTATAATGGCCGCTCTGACAGTTGGCGGTGTTATCGGATCGCCCCACTGACATTGCGGCGAATTCGTTTTGGTGGTTTTACGCCACAGAGGTTGCCACACGCCCATGAGCCCTCCAAATGGGGAGTTTAAATATAAGCGCAAATCCCAAAAACTCTTTCTTTTTTGGATACTCGGGTTTTAGGCCAGAAGAAAGTACAAGGGCATTAAGTCTGACCTTTTGACTATCCGATTTGATGATTTTAAAAATCAAGAAAGTTGATAGTAAGTTTTTGCAGAACTTCGAAACGTAAAAAACGTCGATTTTTACACTTACCCTTGATTTTTTTTTTGAATTTTTTCGATAACATTTTGAGGCGTCGCTGAAACGTTATGGAATTCAAACTTAATGTTGTTTTTGAGACGGAGATTCTAAAAGTATGAGCAAAATTAATGTGCCCCTCCAATACTCAAAACTATCATCAATAAAAGTAGCGATACTTTTTTTTGTCATTTTCAATATTGACAGTTTTTTGCTTATAGCTTTTTGAGGCAACTGAGTATTGAAATTTGAATTATGCAGGGGCATGTTTTTTCGTGGGCTCAGCTACAATTTTACTTTTATCACTTCATACCCGTTTGTTAAATTTTTCTCTACACCACAATAGTATACCATCAATTGCCTCATCTTGGAATATTCGCTCAAGGAAAGTTATTGATGTTTGTACATGGGGCAAATATACGAAATTTCCGACAAAAATTGGCAATCGTCAAAAAGTGCAGAAAATTTTTTTTTTGTATTTTTTTAAAACAATTTTTATTTAAAAGTAAACGAAAACAAACACAAATTCGGTACCAAAATTAAAAAAAAAATAAAAATTTTTTCCACACTTTTTGACGATTGCCAATTTTTGTCGGAAATTTCGTATATTTGCCCCATGTACAAACATCAATAACTTTCTTTGAGCGAATATTCCAAGATGAGGCAATTGATGGTACACTACTGTGGTGTAGAGCAAAATAAACAAACGGGTATGAAATATTTGACGGCTACCCGGTTTCATATTTTTGCTGATATCTCTAAAACCGGGTTTCAGGTATCAACAAAATTTTACCTAAATATACCCCATATAGGCATGTACATCCTGATAAAATTTCAACACAATCGGTTAAGAAGTGTTTAAAAAAGTAAAAAAAAATTAAGGTTTTCCGGGTTTATATTTTTATCAATATCTCCAAAACAGAATCTCGGGTATTAAAACTTATTTACCTAAACATACTTCGTTGACATATCTATATTATTTTAAAGTTTCAAAAGAATAGGTAGAAAGGTGTTAAAATAAATGTGTTGCAAACTTTGCAGCAACAAATATTTGGCGGTTATTCGGTTTTATATTTTTACCGATATCTACAAAACCGGGTCTCGTGTATCAAAAAAATTGTACATAGCTAACAGCTGCATATATCTCCATATTTTGTTAAAATTTCGATATAATCGGTAGAGAAGTGTTGAAATAAATGTATATTTAGCATTGCGACCTCAATTTTTATATATTTTGCTCGATCTTTTGACTATATCTTTTTGAGGCATTATGTAAGACGAATAACGGCGATCCACTATAGCTCCAATTTACCCCTCAATGTTCCTAACAAAAAGATATTTGCGTGATACCATGTTTCAAAAAAAAACTTTTTTTCTCCAAAAAAAAAACAAAGTTTGGCGGATTTCCCCATAAGTGTAATTCGTGAGTATAATAAGATGTAGTTCAATATAATATATTGTGATGAATACTAGCAACACTAAGAGGTACTATCATCTCTAAGCCGATACTGAGCAGCGACTTGTATGCACATAACCAAGTTAATCATTATGTCTATACATATGTCCATACAAGCAGCGGAGAGCAACGCACAAACACATGCATATATCTGAGATACTCCCAAAAGTTGGCCATAATTTGTGCAAGTATCACTCACATATACACGCGCAATCTGAGCAATCAGGAACGACTTTGATTTAAGCACGCTATCTGTCGAGAAGTAGAAGTGTTATTGTGAAGTACTTTAATAAAGGCCATTTTGCATTATTGAATAGAGGAGTTATTTATTCAACAGTTTAGTGATTCGAACGTTAGTAGAAGGTGCAAATACGAGAAATTGCACTAAATTCGTTACAATATAATTCACTATAGACAAGACAATATAATACGATATATGGGTTATAATTAAATTCGTGTATGTAAATGGGGGATTTAGACGGGTGATAGCCTATGCCGCGTAACCAGTAGGACATGATCACTCTTCCTTATTGTTATACAAATGGTCAAAAGTTTTGCCAAAATATTGGTAGTTGCAAAACCAGTTTTTCTTTTGCAATAAATAAAAGTGAAAAAAATAAATGAAAATTTATAAAAAAAAAGTTAAAGGGTGAAAATGAGCAAAATGTTAGCATACTATTTGACTGGCATTAGGAGGAAAACGTGCCCTCACCTACAATATCGGTCAAAATAAAAGCCGAGAAAAATGTTTTCCCTGTTACGGCTTTACTCCCCATTAACAACTCTCACGGTTTTTAATGCGCACCACACTATTATATAAGGAGAATTCATCACTGTTGCCTTAACGTAGTTTTGACTCAAACTTCCCGATTTTTGGGCCTTATTACGCATCGCGAACCTTAACTGAATAAAATTTATTTTGCACTCATAAGAGAATATGAATCATAGCCAATCGTCCCCTGTCCAATTTATGTTTTCGAAATACCAGCTAGCGTGCGGGATCGCTTATTTGTGGTGGCAAGCGAATTTTTCTTTAGGCATGGACCATCAAATTATTTTTCTTCAAGAAACGCTATACCGTTGCGATTCTAATTTTCATGTTTATACTATCCTTCAATTCAAAGTTTCTGGAGCAGTTTTAAATGTATTCAGAAGAGCCATGATGACAATATTTCTATCAACGTATTCAATGGCCTTTCGTGGTCGTCCACTTCGAAGAACAAAGTCACCTATTTTATATATTTTGTCCATAATCTTTTTAAAGGTAATTCATTGTAATGTAATGGGTCGAGTCCATTATTTCCATATTTTGCGTGATTTGTCCTTCGTAAACAGTTATATTAATTTTTTCTTCAAGGATAAAACTTTTACTTTTATGAAATACGAGCCGGACCAGTGCGCATCTTACGCAACCAATATAAACGTCTCTTATCAAATATCAACAAAAATCAGCTGTTCTGTCAATCAAATAAAACTTAAAGCTTGCGCTGCCATCTAGCGTATGATAGCAAGTGCCAGTAATGCAGTGCAAATATTCAATAGATTTATTTGTGTGCTCACAATCGTTTATTTTTAACAAATTATTTTAATAAAATATAGCTAAACAAAAGCTCTATGACCAAAATTGCCCAAAGCTCGCTAATAGCCGGAATCTCCATTTTTACAACTAAAACTTTATTTATAGATTTGGATTCCAAATAAGAGCGAAAAAGGGACGCGTACACAAAAACAGCAATTAGAAATAATATTATTACGAATATTAGCAACACCAAGGGGTACTGCCATCTCTAAGCCGATGCTAAACAGTGACTTACATGCACATCCATAAATCAATCATTATGTATCTACACAAACGAATCAATAAATTATGTCTACACATATGTACGTACACGCAGGGAGAAACAGTGCACAAACACATGCATATATCTTATCTGAGATGCTCCCGAAAGTATGCAGTTGTAATTGTGGAAGTGTCGCTTACAAATACGCGCGCATATGAGAAGCTATACACGTGCATCTGTAGTTATAATTATATGGCTGCAACTAAGTAAATTCTGGAAGCGCCTAGAAGATGCAACGAGGAAATCGCAGAGTATAAAAGCACCAAAGGTAGAGGCGCTAGATTCAGTTTTCGATTAAGCACGCTATCTGTCGGGCAATAGTAGAGTTATTTATTGCAAAGTACTTTAATAAAGGCCATTTTGCATTATTAAATATTGGAGTTATTTATTCAACAGTTTAGTGATTCGAACTTAGCAGAAGGTTGCAAATAAGAGGATTTGCAGTAAATTCGTTACAATATATATGATTGTTGCCTTTACGAAAACTGCTATAGACTTTCTAGCTTTCTCGCCTTAAAATACCACCTAATGAGTTAAGGAATTGTCGGTGTTCATCACAATAACTAAAAAGTTTCGTTACGCAGTTGTGGTGACTGTGGAAACGCCGTAATCGGGAAGCAACTTTCCTAAGCTTGTGTTTTCGCGAATATTCCATTAATCGAATTATTCGAATACTTTTAAGGGCCCCAGTGCATACCCCTAAATCATAGAGCTCTAAGCGTTTGCAAGGCGCGTCATCAGAAATGTATTGGCTTATTATCAGTGGCTTGTCTTTTCTTCTGGAGCGTGGTTTTACTTAGCGGGTGCCAAGCTCAGCGCACAACCCTCTCAGTGGCGTTGATAATATTACTATACACGTTTGTAAAGCGAGCCGCTTGATCAGAGGCCGACGCCCACTTGCCGTCGTACCTTATGTGGGTCAGACTCTGACGATAAAATCCCCCACCTAGCCCTTAAATCCATTATGCCGGAGTGGCCTAGCCAGGTGGTCGCCTCTTCACATAAGCTCACTATTTACATGTGTGTGCAGTGACTTCTCAGAGGATACTTGGCGTCAAGTGGCCGGAAGAAGTGAGCAGTTTGAACCGCATGTAAAAGAATTTCTTTGCTCATTCCCTGGTGAATGGTGGCCAGAAGCTTTCCCCACTTACGTGAGCTTCTACACACCGGTCTCAATATAGCAAGTAATATATTGCTTAGGTACCTATCTACTAAAGCTTTCGCTAAAGGGGATTAAATTATTCCCGTTTTCCTTGCTTCGTAAAAGTAACCCCTTCTGATTAAAGCTTTGCACTATGGATTCAGTAGTATACGTTGTGGACTTGAAATGAGCTAGAGAATCCATGGATTTAAATAGAAAAGTGGAATTTCTTATAATAGAAGTTAAATGCTCTTGATGTGTATGATATCCGAATTTTTATTCTTTCGACATTTTTTAGGTCGGTCAATAATTTTAAGATTCCAATTTATAAGTTTCGATATATTGAACGGATTTTTGCTAATCTACCAAAATTTCTTCAGCAAGTATTCCCTGCAAAGGAGGGAAACATCTTCGCTATACACCTACGGTTCCAAAATGGACTGCGGTATGGGAGCGGGTGTCTTCTGTGAACAGCTGAAGGTGTCGCTGACGGTCTGTCTACCAAGTTTCTTCCAAGCGGAAGTTCTGGGTATAGAGAGGTTGTGTACGCTCCTAACGGAGGACGCGGTAGGAAGGCACTAATTTTGCTTTTAATCAGATAGCTCTAAACTTTAAAATCACTTCGTCCAAGACCGTCAGTAGTTGCAAGAGGTCACTTCAAGCCGCAGCCAACTTCGCAAACATAACCCTGGTCACAGAAACATCGACAGCAACGAGAAGACAGATAAACTTGCAAATGCAAGGCACTGCCTGAAAGCGGTCAATCAAAACAAACATATATAGCAGATTTAACGATTTAGCAGTCTCCAACTGATCCTCCTCAGACCACTGCAAGAGAACCTGGCTGAAACCGAGTAAAAAGCAAGATGTCGAAAGGACCAAAAATTACCTAAGCACAAAAGTTGTTCCTAAGGAGCTACAAATAACTAATATAGTAGCAAAGCAAAGTGGAGTAGTCATTGTAGAAAGTGAAAATGATTAAGAATAAAAAACGCCATCGAAAATAAACTTGGAAATAATTACGAGGTAAAGATCCCGAAAAAAGTGAACCCAACGGTTATTGTTACGGGTATAAACTTTAAATATGACAACAACTAATTGACACAGCGAATTAAGCTGCAAAATAATTGTCTTAATGAAATGGATATCAAGGTAGTAAAGCAATATGTGGTCAAAAAGAACAGAAAATTTATTGCAATGCGGTACTAGAAGTGGAGGTAGAAGTCTTCGCGAAAGTATTAGCTGGAGAGAGGCTTATTGCAGGTTGGGAGCGCTGCAGAGTATATGATGCAGTGCAAGTACTGTGTTGCTTTAAAGGTAAAGGCTTCTATCATAAGGCGATTGACTGCAAAGAGAAGGAAGTATGCACAAAATGTTTAGGTGAGCATCAATATACCCAATGTAATAAGGAGAAAATCAATAAGTGTATAAACTGTATGCGAGCTAATAAGGAATTAAATATAGGGTTAGATGAGAACCATGATACAAAGGACAGAACATGTCCAGTTTATCGAAGAAAGCTATCCGCACGGAGAAGTAGGATTGGTTATTAGCAACCAAAGGACGTTGCAAATACAATAGAAAAAGTAAATATCACAGAAGTGCGAGTAACAGGGTGCACATATTGGAGTGTATTTATCTTAACATCAGTAGTATAACTGCAAACAAAACTGAGTTGGAGGGGCTCGTTGAAATAAGAAAGCCTGGTATTGTTTTATGCGCAGAATCTTCTACAACGGATCTTATAATGGATACCGAGCTGAATATCCCGACATACAAATGCATTCGTTGCGAATCCCACAGTAGGCATACTGGTGGTGTTATTATATATGTGCATGAAAATATACAGTTTAGTGTAGTCTGCAATAAATCCATTGATATGAATGTGTGGTTCATTATTATAAAAATCAAAAAATGTGCGTTAAAATGGCAAATTGGTGTATTATATCACTCACCAAGTAGCAGTGATGCTGAATTTATTACATGTTTAGGTGAAATCATACGGACCACCTTAAGAAATTTGACAATCTATATATATAAAAAGACGTGTACATTTTGATTGTCACTCCATACCTCGAGAACGGATAGAAAGATTGCCATGAAATTTTTAGGAAAGATACAGGAAGGAGAGATGATGGTTAGTTGGTTTTGAAATCCCAAATCGGTTTAGCCATTCTTGAGTTATGATTTTCTATATATAAAAGAAAATGGTGTTAGTTGCACTACGTATAACTCAAGAACGGATGAACCGATTTGGCTGAAAATTGGCGGAGAGGTAACTTAGAACCAGGGAACGGACATATGATACTTTTTATCCCATTCCGGCTAGGGTCTTGAGATCAAAACGTGGACCTGGGCAATCCTGGGATGTGTTTGTACAGTGTGGGTATCAAATGGAAGCTGTTTATGAGTACTTTGATACTGGGTATTTTTCGTACCCCTGGGTGACTAATATCTCGAGATATAGGCCAAAACGGGGACCCGGGCACCCCTAGAATGTGATTATACAATATGGGTATCAAATGAGAGCTGTTGATGAGTGCTTTAGTACAGGGTAGTTTTCATACGTATTGGTGACTAGGGTCTCGAGATATAGGCCAAAACGTGGATCAGGGTAACACTAGGATGTGTTTTTAAATTATGGATATCAAATTGAAGCTGTTGATGTGTGCTTTAATACAGAGTAAGTTTTACACCGCTGGGTGACTAGGGTCTCGAGATATTGGCCAAAACATGGACCCGAATAACCCTATGTGTGTGTGTGTGTATTATGGATATCAAATGAAAGCTGTTGTTGAGAGCTTTAAAGTAATTTTCATTGTAATGTTCGATTTAGTCCCATCAACCTGGCAAAACTGATAAATATGCATGCGGAGCCGAAGTAAAGACATGAATTAATAATACCCACATACCTATTTATATACGTCCTATTCGATTTTCCTGAAATTTGGTATATAAATTTGCCTATATTAGTATTTATGATGCGTTTTACCGAGAAGTAGACTAGAGACGGACTGGGACTGTGATTAGGACAAGGACTGGGACTGGAACTGAGATTGAGACTGAGACTCGGAGTGGGACTGGGACTGAGACTCGGAATGGGACTGGAACAAATACATACCACCCTCTGGGACTGGCAATATGATATGAAGAAGAATGAGAAAAACTTGAGAGAAGAGAAAAAGGAGAAGGAGACTGAGAAAGAGATAGAATGTGACGAAGATAGAGATAGATGAAGCGAAAAATACGGAGGGAGGAGTGAATACAAAGATTAGGAAAAAGTGTAGAGGGGCGAGGGCAGAGTTAGATAGAAAAAGCGTATTAAAATGTATGCAGATAGACCAAATTTAGGGCAGAACAACGTCTGCCGGGTCTGCTAATAATATTATAATTGGAAATTTCAACATCAACATGAATGCATCGTCAACATACACGAACAATCTTACAAGTTTATTTGCACAAATGGCAATGATACAAAGAATTGATTTCAATACGAGAACAACGGAGTACTCGCCTACGAAAATTGGTTTGTTATACCCAGTTGAGCAGAGCTCACAGAGTATATTAACTTTGATTGGATAACGGTTGGTTGTACAGGTATAAAGGAATCGAGATAGATATAGACTTCCATATATCAAAATCATCAGTATCGAAAAAAAATTTGATTGAGCCATGTCCGTCCGTCCGTCGGTCCGTCTGTCCGTTAACACGATAACTTGAGTAAATATTGAGGTATCTTGATGAAATTTGGTATGTAGATTCTTGGGCACTCATCTCAGATCGCTATTTAAAATGAACGATATCGGACTATAACCACGCCCACTTTTTCGATATCGAAAATTTCGAAAAACCGAAAAAATACGTTGACGTTATGACACAGAATAGAAAATTAGTAAGATTTTGGACAATGGGCGTGGCACCGTCCACTTTTACAAGAAGGTAATTTAAAAGTTTTGCAAGCTGTAATTTGGCAGTCGTTGAAGATATCATGATGAAATTTGGCAGGAACGTTACTACTATTACTATATATGCGCTAAATAAAAATTAGCAAAATTGGATGAAGAACATGCCCACTTTTTAAAAATTTTTTTTTTTAAATTCAAATTTTAACAAAAAATTTAATATCTTTACTGTATATAAGTAAATTAAGTCAAGATTCAACTCCAGTAATGATATGATGCCACAAAATACAAAAATATAAGAAAATTTCAAAATGGGCGTGGCTCCGCCCATTTTCATTTAGTTTGTCTAGAATACTTTTAATGCCACAAGTCGAACAAAAATTTACCAATCCTTCTCAAATTTGGTAGGGGCATAGATTCTATGACGGTAACTGTTCTCTGTGAAAATGGGTGAAATCGGTGGAAGCCACGCCCAGTTTTTATACACAGTCCACCGTCTGTCCTTCCGCTCGGCCGTTAACACAATAATTTGAGCAAAAACCGATATATCTTTACTAAACTTAGCCCACGTACTTATCTGAACTCACTTTATCTTGGTATAAAAAATGGCTAAAATCCGACCATAACCACGCCCACTTTATCGATATCGAAAATTACGAAAAATGAAAAAAATGCCATAATTCTATACCAAATACGAAAAAAGGGATGAAACATGGTAACTGGATTGGTTTATTGACGCAAAATATAACTTTGGAAAAAACTTTGTAAAATGGGTGTGACACCTACCATATTAAGTAGAAGAAAATGAAAAAGTTCTACAAGGCGAAATCAACAGCCCTTGGAATCTTGGCAGGAATACTGTTAGTGGTATTGCATGTATAAATAAATTAGCGGTACCCGACAGATGATTTTCTGGATCACCTGGTCCACAATTTGGTCGATATCGCGAGAACGCCTGCACATATATATCTAAGGGCCACTCGCTTTTAAAACCCTCATTAATACCTTTAATTTGATATCTATATCGTACAAACACATTCTAGAGTCACCCCTGACCTACCCTAATGGCGATATCTCGAAAAGGCGTCCACCTATAGACCTAATGCCAACTCCCTCTTAAAATGCTCAGTAACACCTTTCGTTTGATACCCATATCGTACAAACATTCTAGAGTCACCCCTGGCCCACCCTAATGGCGATATCTCGAAAAGGCGTCCACCTATAGACCTAATGTCCACTCCCTCTTAAAATGCTCAGTAACACCTTTCGTTTGATACCCATATCGTACAAACATTCTAGAGTCACCCCTGGCCCACCCTAATGCCGATATCTCGAAAAGGCGTCCACCTATAGACCTAATGCCCACTCCCTCTTAAAATTCTCAGTAACACCTTTCGTTTGATACCCATATCGTACAAACATTCTAGAGTCACCCCTGGCCCACCCTAATGGCGATATCTCGAAAAGGCGTCCACCTATAGACCCAATGCCCACTCCCTCGTAAAATGCTCAGTAATACCTTTCGTTTGATACCCATATCGTACAAACATTCTAGAGTCACACTTGGTCCACCTTTATGGCGATATCTCGAAAAGGCGTCCACCTATAGAACTAAGGATTACTCCCTTTTAAAATACTCATTACCACCTTTCATTTGATACCCATATCGTACAAACACATTCTAGAGTCACCCTGGGCCACCCTAATGGCGATATCTCGAAAAGGCGTCCACCTATAGACCTAATGCCCACTCCCTCTTAAAATGCTCAGTAACACCTTTCGTTTGATACCCATATCGTACAAACATCCTAGAGTCACCCCTGGCCCACCCTAATGGCGATATCTCGAAAAGGCGTCCACTTATAGACCTAATGCCCACTCCCTCTTAAAATGCTCAGTAACACCTTTCATTTGATTCCCATAACGTACAAACACATTCTAGAGACACCCCTGGTCCACCTTTATGGCGATATCTCGAAAAGGCGTCCACCTATAGACCTAATGCCCACTCCCTCTTAAAATGCTCAGTAACACCTTTCGTTTGATACCCATATCGTACAAACATTCTAGAGTCACCCCTGGCCCACCCTAATGGCGATATCTCGAAAAGGCGTCCACCTATAGACCTAATGCCCACTCCCTCTTAAAATTCTCAGTAACACCTTTCGTTTGATACCCATATCGTACAAACATTCTAGAGTCACCCCTGGCCCACCCTAATGGCGATATCTCGAAAAGGCGTCCACCTATAGACCTAATGCCCACTCCCTCTTAAAATGCTCAGTAACACCTTTCGTTTGATACCCATATCGTACAAATATTCTAGAGTCACCCCTGGCCCACCCTAATGGCGATATCTCGAAAAGGCGTCCACCTATAGACCTAATGCCCACTACCTCTTAAAATGCTCAGTAACACCTTTCGTTTGATACCCATATCGTACAAACATTCTAGAGTCACCCTTGGTCCACCTTTATGGCGATATCTCGAAAAGGCGTCCACCTATAGAACTAAGGATTACTTCCTTTTAAAATACTCATTACCATCTTTCATTTGATACCCATATCATACAAAAACATTCTAGAGTCACCCCTGGCCCACCCTAATGGCGACATTTCGAAAAGGCGTCCACCTATAGACCTAATGCCCACTCCCTCTTAAAATGCTAAGAAACACTTTTCGTTTGATACCCATATCGTACAAACATTCTAGAGTCACCCCTGGCCCACCCTAATGGCGATATCTCGAAACGGCGTCCACCTATAGACCTAATGCCCACTCCCTCTTAAAATGCTCAGTAACACCTTTCATTTGATTCCCATAACGTACAAACACATGCTAGAGACACCCCTGGTCCACCTTTATGGCGATATCTCGAAACGGCGTCCACCTATGGAACTAAGGATCACTCCTTTTCAAAATACTCATTAACAGCTTTCATTTGATACCCATATCGTATAAACATATTCTAGAGACACCCCTGGTCCACCTTTATGGCGATTTCTCGAAAAGGCGTTCACCTATAGACCTAATGCCCACTCCCTCTTAAAATGCTCAGTAACACCTTTCGTTTGATACCCATATCGTGCAAACACATTCTAGAGTCACCCCTGGTCCACCTTAATGGCGATATCTCGAAAAGGCGTCCACCGATAGACCTAAGGCCCATTCCCTCTTAAAATGCTCAGTAACACCTTTCATTTGATACCCATATCGTACAAACAAATTCTAGAGTCAGCCCTGGTCCACCTTTATGGCGATATCCCTAAATGGCGTCCATCCATAGAACTATGGCCTACTCTCTCTTAAAATACTCCTTAATACCTTCCATTTGATACACATGTCATACAACCACATTCCGGGTTACCCTAGGTTCATTTTCCTACATGGTGATTTTCCTTATTTTGTCTCCATAGCTCTCAACTGAGTATGTAATGTTCGGTTACACCCGAACTTAGCCTTCCTTACTTGTTTCTCAGTAATAATGATCTAGTTAAAGCGGAAAATATAGGCGAATATAGAATTTCAGATCATGAGACAATTTTTGTCGAAGTTCCAACAACAACGAAGTCTTGTATGCTACATTTTAAAAAAAACCTAAATGCTAAAAATATTTTGAATCTACTGCGAACATGCGATTTTAGCTTTATGTGTACTGGGGGTTGTAGATATTAAAACATCAGTCATGCATACATTGACGTATTTGAAGAGAACACAAATACAACTTAGAAACAAGTGGTATGACCGGGAGCTAACAGTTCTCCACAAAAGAAAATTAGATCTTTATAATATTGCCAAAATTACTGGATACTGGGATGATTATAATGCTATTAAGAAAATATACAAAAGTACCATTAATTATAAAAAAAGAAGTACATGGAAGACAGAGTGCTCAACAATGGCGGAAACATGAAGCAGATGTGGAAGTGTCTTAAAGAATTTCCAGAGCTTACAGATAATAAAAAACATGTCACTAAAATTGTAATTAATGGGGAATGTCTAGAGAAGGAAAAAGATATAGCTAATGCCCTAAACAACTTTTTTGTGCAGAGTATTGTAGAAATTAATGATAGTATCGAAGAATTGCCCAGATCAGACGAAATGTACACAAATCATTTTTCCACAAGTGAAACATCTCATTTCAGAGTCATCGAGTTAGATGATATAATGAATATCACTCAGTCATTTAAAAACAAATACGGTGGAGAGAAGCTCTTATCTGAGTGTGTCATCAAGGATGGCATGGTGTACAATGGTAACTTTTACAAAGAGATTATTAATGAATCCCTAAACAATAGTACCCGTGGAAAAAGTAAAGAGCACAGTGAAACCAGAGGAGCTACGCCCAATAAATAATTTACACGCAGATGAGAAAATTATTGAAGTAGTGGTGAAAAATCAACTGGTGGCATTTCTTGACAAACACAAAGTAATTATACCAGAACAATCGGGATTTAGAAAAAGTCATTTATGTGAAACGGCGCTTAACATGGTAATTGCAGAATGGAACGATAATATACCAGACAAAAAAGTTGTGGTGTGTGTCTTCTTAGACTTGAAACAGTTGATAGATTGAAATTGTTGGACGTTATGTTTAAAATTGGCATTAGAGGCAAGGCCCTGGAATGGTCCGAAGTTATTTGAGTGAAAGAAAGCAGAGAACAATAATCGGAAAAGCAGTTTCATCGGTTGTGAACATAAATATTGGATTGCCACAAGGTACGGTACTTGCATCGATATTATTTACATTGTATATCAATGATATTAAAGGATGTTTAAAATATTGTAAAATACTCTTGTTTGCAGATGATGCTTCGCTCATCATCAGCAATAAGTATGCGGAATGTGCTATGAAGAAAATACAAGAAGATCTTGACTCCTTATACAAATGGTTGTGCCTTAGAAAATTGAAGTTAAATGTAGATAAGACTAAGTTCATGATATTTTGCAGATCATACGCCACAGCGATTAAAACAATATAAATTTGAAGGTAAAATTCAGTGAAATTCAAAGACTAAAAGAAATGAAGTATTTAGGAATTTTCATGTACAGAATATGTAAACATATTAGCCAACGTCACAAAATTTTGGTGTATCGTTCAATTATTGAAGCACATTTTATCTACTGCCCTACAATTCCTTTGTTAGCGAATGGAATGCAAATTAAACAAGTAGAGGCGCCTAAGTTCGGGTGTAATCGAACATTATATACTCAGCGTGAGCTTAAATTGCACATTTCATTTCCGATAAATTACTTTTCTACATAACACGTGGCACCGCCCGTTTAAAAAAAATGTCTCCCCATTTCCTCTTACAATAAAACTTGATAAGTGAAATATCATTGATTCAAAACTATTTCTTGCTAAGTTATAAGTTATTATTCTAGTCTATCACCCTTTTAAACCTTTTAAATTTGTTTTATATCTAAGTTGCCGTGGTCTTTAACCGATCCCGTCCATTTTTCCTAGAAATATTTTCTGCTATAAGGAAAATATGTGTACCCAATTTTGTTACGATATGTAAATTTTTCTTCGAGTTATGGCTCCCGAAACATGGAAAATTGCTTAGTCATAAAAGGGGCGGCGCCACACCCATTTTTTAAAATTTGAAGTTTTTGCTATTTATTGTTATAAATCCACTTGGGAAATGAAATACCATTGTTATAAAGCTCTTTTTTGCACAGATATAGCTTATTTGATTCGTCCACGACCCTTTTAAAAATCTTTTATATAAAAGTGAGCGTGGTCCTTAACCGACCACATGTCAAATTTCAGCATTCTAGGTGTATTATTTACTAAATAATCAGGTTTTTGGTGTTTTCCAAAATGTTATATATATAAAAAGTGGGCGTGGTTATCATCCCATTTCGCTCATTTCCAATACCATTCTATTCTGGGTCCAGATAAGCTTGTGTACCAAATTTGGTGAATATATCTCAATATTTACTCAAGTTATCGTGTTAACGGACAGACGGAGGGACGGACGGACATGGCTCAATCAAATTGTTTTTCGATACTGATTATTTTGGTATATGGAAGTCTATATCTATCTCGATTCCTTTATACCTGTACAACCAACCGTTATCCAATCAAGGTTAATATACTCTGTGTGCAAAGCAAGCTGAGTATAAAAACTGCAAATACAACAAAATAAAGCAATGCGATCCATTCTACGATGCCCTCCTAGAACAATTATAATTGCTAAATAGGCTAAATTGGCTCAGTATAAAACAGTCAATTACTTATTTTACATTGAAGTTTATGCACCATGCAAGATTGGGAATGTTACCGAGCTACCTTAGTAATAAAATAAAATACAATCATGAGATTCATAACTATGGAACTAGGTACTGCAAAAATATAAGACTGTCTAGAGTAAGAACTGAGTTCGTAAAGAAGACCCTAGAATATAATATATAATGAAAAATGTATAATGAATTACCTACTGCGATAAGAGAAGACTGCGAAAATATTAAAAAGTTTAAAGAAAAATTATTTATATATTGTAAGACACTTAGCATGTAACAAATTTTATTTATTCTAAACTAGGTCTTAAAGACCGTAATTAAAAAAAAAAAAATAGATAAAAAATTACAATAGTGGGAGAACATACGACCTACTTACTTAATTCGTGCTTAATCGTTTAAACGGTTATGGCCGTCCAACAAGGCGCGCCAGTCGTTTCTTCGCTCTGTCAACTGGCGTCTAATGGTCACACCAAGGGAGTTTAAATCGTTTTCCACCTGGTCGTTCCAGCAGAGTGGGAGCCGCCCTCTTCTTCTGCTTCCATAGGCGGATTCCGACAGAAACACTTTCTTAGCCGGAACGTCATCTTTCATTATCATAACATGACCTAGCCAGCGTGGCTACTGAGTTTTAATTCGCCAATGCGTAGAGGCCCATAAATCTTTCGAAGAACTTTTCTCTCGAACACTACCAGAGCAGCTTCATCTGATTAAATTGCCTACCTGGTCCAAAGTAGCATTTATTGGCAAGAGTGATTCTTCGCAGGATTTCAGAGCTGATGTTGTTAGTGTTAATGATGGTTCCCAAATAAACGAAATCTTTTACTATTTCGAAATTATGGCTGCCAACAGTAGCTGTGGCTGCCAAGGCACATGTCAGCCGACTCTTTGCTACAAAGTATAATATAACGACTTTTAGGTCTTTCTTGTTCGCCGGCAAAAGTACAACTCGTCTCTCTTCACTGCCACCAGTTAGCTTCGTTCGCTGCAAACTATCAGAAAGAGAAGAGTACATATATATTGGGTCCCAGGGCATATGGGAATAGATGGGAATAAAAAGCGGGTGCTTTATCTAAAAGTGGTGCACCTCAACTTAACCTAACTATTCATGTCAATGTAATGTTGTGTTTTTTGCACAATTTAATCTTAACGCGCTAGTTTTTACATTAACAAATAAGTATGTAATCTTATCTTAATCTTAATAATATTATAAATGCGAAAGTTTGAATGTTTGTATGTCCAGACGTTTGTTTTTGTGACTCAATCACGGCATCCGTCCGGGTACCCGTCAGGGTCATTTTGTTGACTTTTTTGGGACTATTTTTGGATCAGTTGGGGACCATTTCGGGACCCTTCCGGCATCATTTCTGGATGGTTTTTGGGATCCGGCAGGGTCATTTCGGGTCTATTTCGGGATCAATTGGGGACCCTTCAGGCATCAGTTCTGCATGGTTTTCGCATCCGTCCAGGATTCCGCCAGGATCATTTCGGGACTTCTTCGGGACTATTTTGGGATCATTTTGGGACACTTCCGGGATCATTCCTGGATGGTTTTTGGTATCATCATCATTTCGTGACTTTTCTGTATTATTTCGCGACCATTTGGGGACCCTTCCGGTATCATTTGGATGATCATTTGGGGACTTTTTCGGCACCAATTCGGGAGCATTTGGGGACTCTTCATGGATCAATTCGGAATGGTTTTCGGTATCCGTCCGGCATCCCGTCTGGGTTATTTCGGGACTTTTCTGGACTATGTCGGCATAATTTAGGGACCCTTGCGGGATATGCTTGTTGGTGATTGAGATCCTCCCGGGAGCCCGCCAGGGTGATTTCGGGACTTTTTCGGGACAATTTGGGGACCCTTGGGGAATCGTTTCTGGATAGTTTTTGGTATTCCGTCAGGGTCAATTCGGGACATTTTCGGGATTATTTCGGGATCATTTGTGTGGTCCTCTGGATGAGTCTAGAATCGTGTAGTTGTCAATTCGGGACTTTTTGGGACTATTTCGGGACCTTTTGGGGACCCTTCCGTCGAGGCCATTTCTTGGCTTTTTCTGGATCATTTGGGAACCCTATCAGGGTATCAGCTCATTTAGTTTTTTTTTATTCTATTACAAAAATAAAATACATTAGACAAAAAAAATTTAAACAGATAACTTGTGATAAGGTCCATATATTTCAGTTTCTCCCTGCGGATGGGGCCGCGGGTAAAGGCAAGTTTGAATATTAATGGAACGATATTATTGAATGAATTAAAAAAAAGTATTTCAGGGGAGTATTGGAGCCTATCTCTTTCAGATATCCAGCATATCATTCCTTTAAATTATCGCTGTGTGGATATTTCCGCGACTACGAACATTTCGCGATTTGTTGGGACTGTTCAAAGAATATTTTCTGGATGGTCTCGGTACTGTTTTTAACATCATATATTGATATACCACAATAGTTTTATGTTGTATATTCTACGTGCGGACTGGCCCGCGAGTGGCTAGTGTTACAAATATGTGAATGATGAACAGACGTTTAAATCCACAACAAATTAACGTCTCATTAATGCTTAAGGCAAGATCTTGATTATGTCAGACCACTTATGTTGTAAGTGTTGTTACCCAAAATTTAGTGCATTGCTCCTCTCCGGATTTGTAACAGTGGACGATGGAAAATTACCAGCTTGAAAATAAATAAAATGAACTAAGTGTACCGTTTGTACTTTTCATTAAAAATATATTCATTGTACACATGTTAACTTAATAACACACTTTGCAAATACATATGG
Organism: Eurosta solidaginis; assembly: GCF_040869045.1. NCBI lineage: Eukaryota > Metazoa > Arthropoda > Insecta > Diptera > Tephritidae > Eurosta > Eurosta solidaginis. Next base: position 18,512,731 of record NC_090320.1, read on the forward strand.
GCAAGTCCATGGTAACGGACGCATGGACGGATGGCATTAGCACGCATTTCAACCTGCATAAAACAGAACATGAGCAGCGGACTGAGCGGATATTACAATATTTGAAGCAACAATTGTGGGTACCTCAAAAATTTAAGTACGTACATATATATGGCCATATATAATGAGGTTCGGACGCGGCAAGAAATAGAAGTAATTTTTAGGTCATTCATTAGATTACGTTCTTGTGCTACTAACGATGTACAAATGTTAGTTTTATAGAAAAAATAGAACAAAAGTACAAAATAAATAAAAAATATAAAGAGGCCATATATAATATTGCGTTCAAAAACTCACGAATATTATAAATCCATTTAAAGTTTGGATAAGATATTCCCATTTAACCATTTCTATATTTTTTTAGGCAGATAAGATTCACGAGAAAAATGCGAGAAATTATTGAATACACCAATAAAACCTACATTAAACTTAAAATTCATATCTAATTGAAATCACAACTGATTTTAGATTTTACTCAGATAATCCTTTGTATATATAAATTAAAAAAAAATACAACACTTTAAACTTTCGTCATATTATGTAAGATTTCTCTAACGTCTCCAAGAATCAATTAACAGTCTATACACTGCTGAAAGCTCAAAATGCCCTCTTTCTGACAACACATATGTTTTGTCCGTTGGCTAAAACGAAATAAAGTTGTAGGCTAATATATGGATCAACTGATGGAAGAGAGATAACGGACTTGACAAATTTTAGACACCAATAAATAATTTTACCCGAACTTTCCAGAAAAACTTTAGTAAACAGACCTATTTGGCATCTGAAAGATTATTTAATTTGAAGTACAATGAAAATAATAAAGATAAGGGCAGGATCAATTTATTAAACCTACGTTTTCCAAAGTTTTTTTTTAATGCTAAATAAAAGACTAGACAAAATTTTATTCAAAGCAAAATGACGTTATATTTTGTTAACAAACTTCCAAATTTGCAAAACCGATGAAGCATTTCCTTGCAATCATGTTTCTCTCTTCAGGATGAGGGGAAAAAATAAAATAATTGATTTCAATAGCATACACATATTTGACCTAGAATATAATAAGTGATAGAAATAAAGTCTGACCACTTTTCTGGTTTGTGATGGACCTTATTTGGGATTCGTCCACGTACCTATAAATAAACAAACAATTGCAAAGAAATTTTGTTTTGAAAATGTATAGCAAAATGCGTCATACTAGAATATCAACAAAAACATTTGATATGTTATTTTGGTAGAGCAAAATCTGTTTTTTCAGCTAATTAAAACAAACAAAAAACAAGTATGTGTGTATAAATTTCGGAGTAACCGAATATTATATAATCAGCGTGAGTTTGAGTTCTACATTTCTTTTCAGATAAATTACTTTTTCGAATTTTGCTACGAGAGATAATTTTCTTACAGGCTCTAAAAATTATTGATATTAGAGAAAAATTATAAGTTTACAAACGGCGATGGTTACTAGGACATGTTTGTGAATTTCACTTCTTCATCAGCATCGCCGTTTGTAAACTTACAATTTTTTTCTAATATCAATAACAAAAACCATTGTATAAAGCAAGATGAGCACTGCTCGCTAATTAAATACATATGACTCTTTCAATAAAAATTGGTGAGTGAAATATCATTGATACAAAACTATTTTTCGCTAAGTTATAGCTTATTATTCTAGTCTACGATCCGTTTAAACATCTTTTATATAAAACTGGGCGTTGATCTTTAAACGATCCCGTCGAATTTTCCTAGATATTTCCTGCTGGAAGGAAAATATGTGTATGTGGCGGTACCACGCCCATTTTCAAAATTTTTTTATAATTTTTATCAAGAGTGTTAATATCAGCACGCACACCAAGTTTCAACATTATAGATGAATTATTTACTAAATAATCAGGTTTTATGTGTTTCCAAAAATGTTATAAATGCAAAAAGTGGGCTTGGTTACTATCCGATTTCCCTCATTTTTAATAGCGACGAAGGATAAGCGCGAAGGAACCCATATATCAAATTTCAATATTTTATGCTCAATATTTACTCAAGTTATTGTGTACAAATGGACGGACAGATGTATGGATATGGCTAAATAAATTCCTGTTTTCATCGTCAGCATTTTGATATACGGAAGTCTATATTTATCTCGATTCGTTTATGCCCGTTATGTTACAAAAGTTAATACACTCTGAGTGCAAAGCACGCTAAGTATAACAACATTGACCCTGAGTAGCTATAACTTGAATTAAGAGGTACTTTTGTTATTTCAAATTCTTGAAATTTTATTTTTTATTTACACAACTCAATTAGGTATAAATAGCGCCCACAAAATGTATCTCGGTGTACTTCATACTTAAAAAGTGGTACAAGAAGTTTTAAACTAAAATGTATCTACTAAATCGTTTCCAGTCGCTGTTTGTCCTACTTAACTGCGTTTTAAGCTATACGAATGCGCAATTTCGTATTGTAGATGGCGAAGATATCAATATAAGGAAAAGCCCACATTCAGTGGGAATATTTTATAAAAACGTCTATAAATGTGTTGGTTCCATAGTCAGTATTAAATCAGTTCTTACAGTTGCGCATTGCGTGGTAAATAAACGTCAGCTGAATCTCTCCGTTCTAGCTGGTGCAACCAATATACGCACAGGAAGAGGGCAATGGCGCGGTGTGGAGGATGTACTTTATGATTCTGATTATATTTCAAAAAGAAAATATATGGATATAGCTATAGTTAAAGTGGATAAACCCTTTGACCTGAATGATGCACGAGTGAAAAAAATAGAACTTTGCAATGATGAATTAAAACCGGGCTTATGGCTGCAAATTAGTGGGTGGGGTTGGTTAGATGTAAAAAAAAGGAGTCCTTCTCCTTTTCTCAAAACTAAGTCCGTGCAAATACAACAATGTAGGAATGCAGATACGATTATACCAATAAAGCCACATTTAGCAGAAACAACCTTGTTTGCTGGAGCTGGTGGAGAAGATATGTGGTCTGGAGATTCTGGAGCAGCAGGCGTTCGAAATGGACGACTTTGTGCAGTGGCACAAGGTACGCTGACGCGCAACAATTCTCCGGGTATATATATAGATGTAACAAGTCCAAAAGTTCTAAACTTTATAACAACCACGATCAACAAGGACGATGAGGTGTTATTATAAATTGACTGTTGATTGGAATATCACCCTAAGTCGATTGAGCGCCGCATTTTGAAACATTTTGATATAGGGCGTTTTCGAAATAGCAGTTGAGATATGGTGATATTCCGCTCAGAGTTCGAAATGATGATATATTTTTCTTGTATCATTTATCATATTATAATAGTGAATAGCAGCTAGTGCTCTCTTTTGTTAGTCTTAAAATTTATTTTAAGCCTAAATATATAATAATAATAATATAATTGTGAATAAATAAATATGTTTTATTATATGCAATGAAAGCGTAACGCGTGTAAATGAATTAAGTTGTGAGACCAAATATTGATCACAACTTTAAAGTTCCCTCGTGTGTGAATAGATGATGAGATGAAAACAAAATTGCTGAATGACTACTTTAAGTTCCTAGTAAACTCCATGTAAAACAGTTGATCCAACGAATTCTATGAAAGTCAATGTATTCGATTATTGAAGCCATTGAATAACACCTTAGTCATAACGACTATGGTAGCCAACCAATTAGTTTTTGGTTTTCCGCCATATCCTTAATCTATAAATTTTTGTGTTGGCGAATTTATTTACATTTTGGTGATTTCATTTTTTGTTTTGAAATTTTTCGTATTTTCTATTTTATGTAGTTATGACATTTTTTAGGTTAAGCCACCAATAAGCGATGCCAATATACATTTATCTATGATAAGGTAAAAATATGGTTACGAATTGGGCGTTATGAATATGGCAAGTATTCCAGCACCTTTAAAAAGGCGCTAAATTTATCAAAATGGGATTTTACTTTGGCAATAGGTGTCGCTGGATGTCGCACTGATCGAGCTTTTTAGAAAATGCTCGGAAAGCGGTGCCACTATTTAAAAAATACTTGGCGCATTTTACCCCCAAGGAAATTTAAGCCTAAACTTCGCTTCCAACTTGCGTTTTGCTTCTTTTTAATTTCTCCTACAAATTGAACGGGCGGAACCTATATGTATAATGCCGACAAATATACATTCGGGGTGCTTGCCAAACCACTGCTTACGGGTAATCCCGCTTAGAAGAACTTGTTTTCCAATTGTTGATATTGCTTGCGAGGGACTTTATGCCAAGACCTTCAATATCTTTGGCGGAGCACGCTACTACCATCCCAGCATACGTAGTATCTAACCTTAGTTCTCTAGTGTATCTCTAATCGAAAACTAGATTAGAGAACTATTTAGGAAATATGTATTTGAAAAGCGATGCTGTCAGAGTTATCGATTATTTGTAGGGCATGGTCACTCTTCCTTGGTGCCAAAATATTGTTAGTTGCAAAACAAGTTTTTAATTTGTAATAATTAAAAATTTTAAGGGAAAATTTACAAAAAAAAAGTTAAAAAGTGAAAGTGAGCAAAATGTTAGCATACTATTTGACTGGCATTAGGAGGAAAACGTGCCCTCATCTATAATTCAAATCAATGCAGAGCTAAATACTGAAGGAATAAGTGACAGCGCAAATTTCGTTTATTTATTATTTATATATTAATTTCTCATAAATATTTTTACAATTTCTAGGTCAAAAATTTAAAATCAAAGTCGAACAAGAATATGTCTTTATATAAGGATACATTTTTCGCTGATTTTGTCGATTTATCTAAAAGAAGTGCTTGAAATTTCTTTATTTTCTACTTTTTAGTTCTATGTGGATAAGAGTAGTGCCTTATTTATTACAAGATGAAAAACTTACTTTTATTAATTCAGAATGCTTACAATACTTGTATGTATACAATATAGTACATATCAGAGAAATAAGCCAAGCTACATTAATTTCTAAGCTACTTAAAATTGCTCATATATGTCAAGCTTGCTACAAGCTACAAGTGAGTACATGGCTTGCTTACTCTAATTATTTCCATCCGTGCGCTACCTAACGGAACTTTTTTGTTGTTGTTCTTTTTTCAAGGTGTTTTAACCTATCTGTGAAATTTTATGTTTGTAGCTCAATGATAAGTTACTTAAAAATCGATTTCTAGATTTGTATTGAAAACGTGGAGAAAAATTCAACCCACCTAATATAAAGGAAATAAAAACCTCCTCATTGCATTCGGGAAGTGAAAGCAAAGAGAAATCGATTCAATATTATTTCAGGACCAACTCGGAACAATTTCAGCATCAATTTTTGGTTTAAGTTTTTGAAAGCTTCAGTATCATTTCGATACCATCTCGAAATAAAGAGTGACATGGGGCTTAGGTGGGATGTATTGTTTTTGACAATTACAAAACCGCTTTTGGACTTTCACAGGAGCGCTTTGAGATTATTTTTATGTAAATTTTGGCAAAACCTAAGAATCATTTTGAGACTACCTCCGAACAATTTTCGGACAGTTTTGATATCGTTTCGGGTTCACTTTGCGACTACATTTGAAACCATTTAGAACTAAAACAGGATCACTTCGGGACCATTTTCGGTTCGAGACTATTTCGAAAAAATTTTAAGAACTTTACAGGATAGCTGCGGCAGTATTAGATATCATTTCGAAACTGTTTTGAGAACAATTTGAGGATCACTTCGAGATCGTTTGGGGAAAACTTCAGATTCATTTTGAGACTGTTTCCAAACAATCCTCTCACAGTTTTGGCATCATGTCGGGCCTCCTTTGCAAATATTTTTGGAACCATTTTAGGATTATTACGAAATCACTTCGGGATTATTTTAAGGACCATGTCCTGAACATGACTACTGGGTACTTTTGAGACTAAGTTGAAACCTTTGTAGGACTTTTACAGGATAAATTCGGCAGTATTTTCGGGATCATTTCGAGACTCTTTTGGGATCAATTTGAAGATGATTTCGGGATTATTTAAGGTATCGAACCAGAAAACCTTCAATTTAGGAATACTACAGAATCACTTCGGGATTATTTTAGGTAACATTTCGGGATGACTTTTGGGTAATTTCGAAACGATGAGAACGATTTGAGGATCATTTCGGTAAAATTTTAGATATAATTTAACAATTTTTGCATCATTTCGGGTTCGCTTTGGGACTACTTTTGGAGCCATTTATGGACTATGACAGAATCACTTCGGGATTATTTTTGGTAACATTTCGGGAAAACTTCTGTGTAATTTCGAGACAATTTCGAAAACTTTTTAGGAATTTACAGAATAACTTCGGCAGTATTTCCGGAATCATTTCGAGAATATTGTAACTAATTTACTTACAAATCCTCTTATTTGCCCTCTTGCTAAGTTCGTATCACTATACTGTTGAATAAATAACTCCAATATTGAATAATGGAAAAACGGCCTTTATTAAAGTACTTCACAATAACACTTATCCTTTTCAACTAACTGGCTTAATAACCAAACTGATTGATAGCTCAAATGAAACCCTACTATTGCCCGCCAGATTGCGTGCTTAATCAATAACTGCTTGATAGCTCAACTCAAACTGAATTCCAGCGCCTCTACATTTGCTGCCTTTTATACTCTCTGATTTCAACGTTGCATCTTCTAGGCGCTTCCATTTCCAGAATCTTCTAGTCCATCAGCTCTCAAACTTTTCAGCTGTAACTACAATTGCACGATTTTATAGCTTCTCTCATTGCATACTTTCAGGAGTATCTCAGATATATGCATGTGTTTGTGCATTGACTCTCCGCTGCTCGTATACGTACATGGTACATATGTGTAGACGCAATTATTGTTTCGTTTATGTAGATACATAATGATTGAATTATTTATGTGAATTCACGTCACTGCTTAGCATCGGCTTAGAGATAGCAGCACCCCTTAGTTTTGCTAATATTCGTAACACTGCCCTCCACCTAAGTCTGATCGTCCCGATCAGACAAATCTCTCGATCTAAACACTGCTAGCCTCTCCAAATGAACCACTTTCTTTTTGTTTCGTGGTTTGGTAATGGTTTGTATGTGGTACACTACATCGTTGATCCATTTTACAACTTTGTATGGGCCTTCCCAGTTACACGGCGATTTCGGGAACAAACCTTTTTTTCATTGTGGGTTGTATAGCAGCACCAAATCTCCTTCCTGAAACCCTTCCGAATTAATTGCTTTATCGTTCCTCGCTTTCATCTTGTCAGTCATAATCTTTGCTCGTTGCCTTACCAGATCGCGTATCTCTCTCAGGTCTTCTTCCAAGACACCACTGAATTTCTTGACATTCCTCTCCGCATCGGCATCTCTCCCATACTTCAAATCAGCTGGCAGTCGAAGGTCATTGCCAAAAATTACCTTTGCGGGAGTTTGGCCCGTTGTGTCATGTACTGCCGATCGGTAGGCCATCAAGAATAATGATATGTGTGTATCCCAGTCCTTATGGTACTTGTCTACTACTTTCCTTAAATGCTCCTCCAATGTTCTATTGAAACGTTCCACCATACCATCGGACTGAGAATGCAATGCAGTTGTCCGTGTTTTTCGAATGCACAACTTCTTGCACATTTCTTGGAACACAGCTGATTCAAAATTCCTGCCTTGGTCAGAATGTAACTCCATTGGTACACCATAACTTGCAACCCATTCGTTTTTAACCACTTCTGCTACTGTTTCTGCTTCTTGGTTTGGGATTGGGTATACCTCTGGCCATTTACTGAAGTAATCCATAACCACCAGTACGTATTTGTTTCCGCGGTTGCTAGTAGGAAATGGACCTGCGACATCCATGGCGATCCTTTCAAATGGTGCACCTGAAATATACTGCTTCATCTGACCATGACTTCGGGTTTTGGGCCCTTTCGCTTTGCTGCATACCTCGCAATTGGCAATCCACTCGGTGACCGACTGACGGCAACCAACCCAATAGAATCTCTGCTTAATTTTCTCGAGTGTCTTCGTGATTCCAAGATGACCTCCACTTGGACCATTGTGCAGCTCGCTGAGCACGTCAGGAATCCTCTTTCTGGGAACAACTATCAGTTTTTTCTTGCATTGACCATCCTCACTCTCCCATACTCGATGCAAGAAACCGGATATCAATTCTAAACTGTTCCACTGTGCCCAATATGACTTCGAAATGGGACTCTCTGCTGACATCTCCTCTCTGCTTGGTCTTTCGTTTCGTTCGAGCCCTTGCATAACATGTGACGGATCTGTATCTTCTAGCTGGCACTTTCTTAGTTGTTCCTTGTCCCATTCATACGTACACGTTATAGTCATTAGCCGGACATCTATAATGTCTTCTTTAGCCTCGGCCTTTGAACAGTGCTTGCATTCCAAACTACATGGTCTTCGTGACATTGCATCGGCATTTCCATGGGCACTACCTTTCCGATGCTCAATGGAAAAGTCATAGCTTTGTAGTCGCTCGATCCACCGCGCCAATTGTCCTTACGGATTACGGAACTGCAGAAGCAATTTCAACGCTGCGAGATCTGTCCTGACGCGGAATCGCTGGCCGTAGAGGTATTTGTGAAAATTTTCAAGGCACTCTACCAATGCCAACAGCTCTCTCCGCGTAACACAGTAGTTCCTCTCTGGTTTTCCAATCGAACGGCGGTAATATGCAACTACCTTCTCCTGTCCATCGACCAGTTGTGATAAAACGCCTCCTATAGCATATCCACTAGTATCTGTATCTAGAATAAATGTTGCTCCTGGAATCGGATATGCTAACATTGGGGCAGTGCACAAACGCTCCTTCAATGTTTGGAAAGCTTCTTCTTGCTCCCTCTTCCATTTAAAAGCTTTGTTTTTCTTGTAAGCTCATGGAGGCTTTGGGCTACGCTGGAAAAATTTGGTACAAATCGGCGGTAATATGTGCACAGCCCAAGGAAACTTCTCAATTCATGCAGATTCTGTGGTTTTGGCCAATCCTTTACTGCCTCTATCTTTTCATTCGCTGTGCGGATACCTTCTGTCGTTACCTTGTGACCCAAATAATTTACTTCCTTTTTAAACAGCGCACACTTTTTGGGACTTAACTTCAGACCAGCTCCAGCTATTCTCTGTAAAACTTCATCTAAGGTTTTAAGATGTTCATCAAAGTTCTTGCCCAATACGATGATGTCGTCCAGGTACACCAAGCATGTTTTCCAATGTAGTCCTTTCAATACCTGATCCATGAGTCTCTCGGAAGTAGCTGGTGCATTACATAGTCCAAAGGGCATTACTGTAAATTGCCAAAGACCATCTCCGACGCTGAAGGCTGTTTTCTCTTTGCCTTCCTCCTTCACCTCCACTTGCCAGTAGCCGCTTTTCAAGTCCAGTGTGGAAAACCATTCCGTACCAGATAGCGAGTCCAGAGTGTCGTCAATTCTTGGCTATGGGTAGTTATCCTTTTTCGTAACGTCATTCAACTTCCGTTATTCCACGCAAAACCTCATTTTTCCATCCTTCTTCTTTACAAGTACTACCGGTGAGCCGCTGTCGCTCATTTCTTGTATAATTTGACTTACAACGTCCCGCTTCGCCAGTGGAACACTACGTGGAGCTTGACGTATCGGCCTCGCGTCTCCAGTGTCAATTTGATGTTTCACAACATTGGTGCGGCCTGGTTTGGAACCATCAAATATGTTTGCGTACTTTAGGAGCAGTTGCTTTGCCTTACTCTGATAATCTTCCTCTAGCCCCTCCGTCCATGCCGTGATGTCATTTGAAAGATCAGTATTACTAGATGAAACGTGTTCCTGGAGCTGTTCACAGTTAATAATTACTTCAGCCTCTTGGCATCTTCCCAAAATAGCTCCTTTGGTCAGTTTGAGTGGTGACTTGAACTCATTGAGTACTCTTACCGGAATACGTTCATCTTGTTTTGTCATAGCCAGGGTTTTTACTACAAGTATGTTCGGTGCTGATTTGTTTGCTGCTTCGACAACCCACAATTTGTTTGTCCCACAATTTCCATCAACCTTTGCCCAGATGACTGCTTCTGATTTTGGTGGTATTTGCTGACTCTCTTCCACCAGCACTCGTTTACTGCTGGAGCCTCTCTCGTAGCCGAAATTAAGTGGCACATCCATGTTCTTATATCGCATAGTCTTGCTTTGCATATCGATTTTGATGCCTTGGTTGATTAAGAAGTTCACTCCAATTATGATTTCATCAACAATACCTGCCACTATAAAAAGGTGTAATACCGTGACGTTCCCAATTGCTACTTCACATTCTACTTCTCCAATTACCTGGGTGTCCTCTCCCGTGGCTGTACGTAATCTTGCTCCAAGCAACGGTCTTATCTTTTTGTTGACTAAATCTGATCGAATGATGGAATGGGATGCACCGGTATCTACAGTCAGTAAATATTCCTTTCCATCCACATGTCCTCCAACAGTAAGATTGCTCGATCTTCTTCCAATCTGCGATATAGAGATTATGGGGCATTCAATTGCGGGAGCCAGCTGCCGCCCCTTACGGCTGACTCGATTTAGTTTAACGATTGAGTGGTCTTGGAGATTTGCTCATCTCCTTCTGCTCTGCGTTTACGACCACCCACATTATTGGAACTGTTCGGGTTGGTGTTGCAATAACGCGCAATATGCCCTGGCTTTCCACACTTAAAGCATTTGACTGCATCATTATTCTTCTGCTGCGTACCCTTCAATGCTTCCAAAATTGCGTCTACGCAGTCTGACCTTTCCACTTCCACGCGATGAGCCTTGTACGCTGGCTTACTCAAAGTGACGCTGTTTCTTGAGTCAGTGCATGGGATACCGTTTCTGCGAATGTAGGTTTTGGGTTGCATATGTCGCTCGCTTCGTTTCTACGTCCCGTATGCCATTTTTAAAACTCTGGATTTTTACCCTCTCGGTGTACTCCACGGGTGCGTCCGCATTTGCCAAATGTGCCAACCTTTCAACTTCCGAGGCAAACTCCTGCAAAGTCTCATTCGCTCTTTGGTGACGGTTTTGCAACTCAATTTGGAATATCTGTTTTCTATGCTCGCTTCCATAACGTCTCTCGACAGCGGCCATCAATGCTTCATAGCTGTTCCGTTCGTACTCTGGAATAGTCTGTAAGATTTCGGCAGCTGGTCCGCTCAACGCTACGAAGAGTGCAGCAACTTTATCTTCAACATTCCAGTTGTTCACTGTTGCGGTCTTCTCAAACTGTAGATTATAGACCTGGAAAGGAACAGAGCCGTCAAAAGATGGAGTTGTTACCTTCGTATTGCTTGCTGAAACAACTGGGCGAATTAGTTGCACCTCTGCCTCGAATTTTTCTTCAAACTGCGTTATTTTCTCGTCCATACGCGCTTCGAGTTGTGCAGAGATCTGCGATGATACCTGTGCTGAAATTTGTGCGGATATTTTGGATATTCGTGCGTCTTGTGCTTCAATTTTAGATGTTATTTCTGACGATATCTCTGAGATACGTGTCTCTTGTGATTCCAGTTGGGATGCCATATATTTCTTTTGCTCTTCCAATTGTGATGCCATATATGTTTTCTGTTCTTCCAGTTGTGTAGAAATTTGTGTTTCCTGTGCTTCAATCTTCAATGTTATGCGTGTCTCCTGCGATTCCAGCTGAGATGCCACTGTCGATGTTTGAGCAGTTATTGCAGCCAATATCATGTTCAAGTCTGTGCTCGTAACTGTCTGCGATGTTTCGTTTTTCTCTTAAATTTTTGTTGTTGTTTCTTCCCCATCAGGATAAAAGACAAACTCGTTCACATCAATTCCTTGCGACTCCATTACCTCTCGTAGCCGTGCTTGAAGTTCGATCTTATTGCCGGTTTTATTTAATCCACGGTTCTCCAACTCCTTTTTCAGTTGCTGGATCTTCAATTCACTGAACTTTGCCATGTCCAAGTTTTATTCCCAATCTTCGGAATTTATTCAACAATTCCTCTTCTGACACCAATTGTAACGATTTTACTGAAATTCCCCTTATTTGCAATCTTCTGCCAACCTTCGTATCGCTAAACTGTTGAATAAATAACTCCAATATTGAATTATAGAAAAATTGCCTTTATTAAAGTACTTCACAATAACACTTATACTTTGCAACTAGCTTGCTTAACAACCAAACTGATTGATAGCTCAAATGAAACTCCTCTTCGCCTCTACTGTAGCGCCTTTTATACTTTTTGATTTCTCATTGCATACTTCCAGGCTTTTCTATTCCAGAACTTACTAGTTTGTTTCAGCTACAAAATCGCCAGCCACAACTACGTTTATAACTTCTTATTTGAGTAATACTTGCACAAATGATTGCCCTCTCTTGTGGCAACTTAGATAAGATATATGCATGTGTTTGTGCATTGGTTCTCCGCTGCTCGTATACGCGCATATGTGTAGACGCAATTATTGATTCGTTTATGTAGATACATAATGATTGAATTATTGATGTGAATTCACGTCACTGCTTAGCATCGGCTTAGAGATAGCAGCAGATAGTTTTGCTAATATTCGTAACAATATATTAGATTATATATCACCGAGTTTCACGTTTATACATTATCTGAACGATCGGTTGTATGGGAGATATATGTTATAGTGTTCCGATCCTACCGGATCCGACAAATGTCTAATATAATACAAAAATACATCCTTGTGCCAAATTTCATTGAGATATCTCAAAGTTCGAGGGACTAGTTTGCGTTCACACAGACAGACGGACGGACATGGCTATATCAACGCAGTTCGTCGCCCTGATCAATTCGGTATACTTCTATATTTCTCAACGTTACAAACATCGGACCAAAGTTAATATACCATTTCATGTTCATGAAAGGTATAAAAAAATTGGAGGTGGCACCGCCCCTTTTATGACTAAGCAATTTTCTTTGGAGGGTAGAGCCGTGTGTAGAAGTCCACGAAAGTGGGGAAAGCTTTTGACCCCCATTCGCCTGGGAATGGCCAGAGCGATTCTTTTACATGCGGTTCAAGCAGCTCACTACTGCCGGTCGCTTGCGACCAAGTATCCTCTGGGTAGCCAAACGGATGTTTAGCGGTGAGCTAATGTGAGAAGGCGACAACCTGGCTAGGCCACTCTGACATAATCGGTTTAAGGGCTAGCCGGGGGATTTCATCGGCAGCGTCTGTACACCTCGAGGTGCGGCTGCAAGCGGGCGTCTGTCTTGGAGCAAGCGGCTCGCTATATAAACGCGCAAGTAATATTTTCACCCCCGCTGAGCGGGATGTGCGCTGGGCTTGGGACCCGCCACGTAAAAGCACACTCCAATGAAATATAAATACATTCTCTATTGATTACGACCATGGCAAACGTTTGAAGGACAATGAATTGAGGGCATGCACCTGGAACGTCCGCTCCCTGAATGAGATTGGTGCAGATGCCCGGCTGGTTGATGTCCTCTTCAAAGGAAAGTCGGACATCACCGCCATCCAAGAAATGGGTTGGACGAAGCAAGGAAGAAAGAAGATCAAAATTGTGACATCTATTGGAGTAGCCAGACGAATAAGCGCAGTTTCGGCGTCAGATTCGTGGTGGGAGAGAGACTTTGTCGTCAAATTCTGGAGTTCACGCCTGTGGACGAGCGTCTCGCCGCTATCCGAATCAAAGCAAAATTTTTTAATATATCATTCATCTGCGCCCATGCGCCGACAGAGGAGAAAGGCGATGAGGTGAAAGACACTTTTTATGAACAATTAGAACGCACATACGAGCGCTGCCCCTTCATGATATAAAAGTCGTGCTTGGCGACTTTAACGCCAGGGTGGGCCAAGAAGGTGTTTTTGGCCCTACAGTCGGAAAGTTCAGCCTACACAATGAAACTTCTCCTAACGGACTGAGGCTCATCGACTTTGCCGGTGCTCGATATATGGTCATATCCAGAACGAGGTTTGTGCATAAAAAGATACATCAAGCTACGTGGCTGTCTCCTGATCGAAATACTCGCAATCAGATCGATCAGGTTGTGATAGACGGACGGCATGCCTCCAGTGTTTTAGATGTGCACACGATCCGAGGACCTTACATCGACTCGGACCATTATCTCATTGCAGCCAAAATACGCACCCGCCTCAGCGCGGCTAAAACCAAGGAACAAAAAACACAAGGAAAGCTAGACGTCGAATAGTTTCAATCACAACAGACTACCAATGATTTCGCAGCTCGACGCTCACACCTGCTCTCTGAGAGCTCAACTCATCCTGAAGGAATACAAGAGCAGTGGGAGCATATCTCCAAAGCACTTCGTACTGCCGCCGAGGAAAAAATTGGTTACCGGCGGCCACGAAAAAACAACTGGTACAATGAAGAATGTCGCGTTGCAACCGAAAGAAAAGACGCTGCCTACAGGGCTACGTTAAAAGCGAGCGCAACAAGAGGAGTGTGTGAGCGCTATCGTGAGTTGAAAAGGGAAGCGAGACGCCTTTTCAGGAAGAAAAAAGCAGAAGCAGAAAGGCGTGAGTGCGAGGAGCTTGAGCTGCTAGCCACCAGGAATATCGCCCGAAAATTTTACCAAAAAATACGGCGACATACGGAAGGTTTTAAGACCGGGGCAAACGCCTGTAGGAACGAAAACGGCGACCTTGTAACTGATGTGCAGAGAGTGCTTAGATTATGGGGGGGAAACTTCTCTGCTCTCTTAAATGGAGGCAGCAATTCACCGCGCAGAGATGACGAGCCCGATCCAGCAATCGATGATGATGGAATATATATCCCCCCGCCCGATTATGACGAAGTTAGAATAGCAATAACCAGATTGAAAATCAACAAGGCCGTGGGCGCTGATGGATTGCCTGCGGAGTTATTCAAGTACGGCGGCGAGGAGTTGGTAAGGCAGCTTCTTAACAAAATATGGGCGGACGAGTGCATGCCCGATGATTGGAATCTAAGTGTTTTTTGCCCAGTCTACAAGAAGGGGGATACTGCAAAATGCACCAACTATCGTGGAATCAGCCTTCTTAATATCGCATATATGGTCCTTTCAAGTGTATTGTGCGAAAGATTGAAGCCCACCGTGAACCGGCTGATTGGAGCTTATCAGTGCGGCTTCAGACCTGGTAAATCTACCATTGACCATTTTTTCACAATGCGCCAAATCTTGGAAAAAACCGTGAAAGGAGAATCGACACACGTCACCCCTTCGTCGACTTTAAAGCCGCCTTCGACAGCATGAAAAGGAGCTGCCTATATGCCGCTATGTCTGAATTTGGTTTCCCCGCAAAACTTATACGGCTGTGTATAATTACGTTGAGCAACACCATCAGCTCAGTCAGAATTGGGAACGACCTCTCCGAGCCGTTCGAAACTAAACGAGGTTTCAGACAGGGTGACCCCCTGTCGTGCGATTTCTTTAATTCGATGCTGGAGAAAATTATACTAGCTGCAGAACTTAACCGCACTGGAACAGTATTCTATAAAAGCGTGCAATTACTGGCATATGCTGATGACATTGATATCATCGGCCTAAACACCCGCGCTGTTAGTTCTGCTTACTCCAAACTGGAAAAAGAAGCGGTAAAGATGGGTTTGATGGTGAATGAGGACAAAACGAAGTACCTGCTGTCATCGAGCAAAGATTCAGCGCATATGCGCCTTGGCAACCTCGCTACTGTTGGCAACCATAATTTCGAAATAGTAAAAGACTTCGTTTATTTGGGAACCAGCATCAAGACTAGCAACAACAGCAGCACGGTAATCGAGCAAGAGTCAATCATGCCAATAAATGCTGCTTTGGACTAGGTAGGCAATTGAAAAGTAAAGTCCTCTCTCGGCGAACGAAAATCATACTCTACAAGTCATTTATCGTACCCGTCCTGCCATATGGGGCAAAAGCATGGATCATGACAACAGCAGATGAAGCGGCTTTGGGAGTGTTCGACAGAAAAGTTCTTCGAAAGATTTATGGACCTCTACGCGTTGGCGATGGCGAGTACCGAAGAAGATTTAATGATGAGCTGTACGAGCTATACGCAGACATCAACATAGTCCAGCGAATTAAAACGCTAGGCCATGTTATGCGAATAAAAGTTGATGATCCGGCCAAGAAAGTGTTTCTATCGGAACCCGTCTATGGAAGCAGCGGTAGAGGGCGGCCTCCATTCCGTTGGAAGGATCAGGTGGAAAACGATTTAAACTCCTTTGGTGTGACCAATTGGCGCCGGTTGGCGGAGCGAAGGAGCGACTGGCGCGCCTTGTTGGACGGACATAACCGTTTAGACGGTTAAGCGCCAATTATGTAAGTAAGTACGTAATTTTCTATGCTTCGGGAGCCATAACTCGAAGAAAAATTAACGGCTCGTAATAAAATTGGGTACACAGATTTTCCCGATAGCAGGAAATATTTCTAGAAAAAATGGACGAGATCGGTTTAAGACCAACCCCACTTTTATATAAAAGATTTTTAAAAGGGCCGTAGACAAAAATAATAAGCTATATCTTAGCGAAAAAGAGCTGTGTATCAATAGAATTTTACTTTCTAAATTGAATTATAACATTAAATTGGAAAACACTAAAATTTTTGAAAATGGGTGTGGTATCGCCCCTTTTATCACTAAGCAATTTTCTAGGTTTCGGGAGCCATAACTCGAAGAAAAATTAACGGATCGTAATGAAATTGTGTACACATATTTTTCTTATAGCAGAAAATATTTCTAGTAATAATGGACGGGATTCGGTTAAAGACCTCGGCAACTTAGATATAAAAGAAGTTTAAAAGGGTCGTAGATTAGAACAATAAGCTATAACTTAACAAAAAATAGTTTTGAATCAATGATATTTCACTTATCAAGTTTTATTGTAAGAGGAAATGGGGAGACATTTTTCTTTTAAACGGTGCCACGTGTTATGTAGAAAAGTATTTTATCTGAAATGAAATGTACAATTGAAGCTCACGCTGAGTATATAATATTCGGTTACACCCGAACTTAGACACCTTTACTTGTTTCATTCTCTTTTTTTACAAATTTGTTTTTGGAAAGCATCACATCATCTTGAAAACATTGCAATAAAACCACTTAAAAATGTTAGCAGCAATTTTATCTCAATTTCATCTTTTTCTTTACAGGAAAATATTAAATTTTTGATGTTAAATGAAATGTTGAAATTATACAGAAATCGTCCAACAAAGTAAGTACAACGAATAGATCTAAGCAACCAAACAATTTTATGAATCGATTTGGTAACGCACAAAACAGCAAAATAGTATATGTTTTGGCAAATAAAAATAGAAATTTTACCAAAAAAAAAAAACACAAAGCACATAAAATACACAACTGTTGAAATTCCTTAGATTTACAACATTTCATTCATTTCCGTTTGTAAATGGCGCATTGTTGTTGCTATTATTACTACTGCAACTCGATTTCCCATTTGAAATATATTCAATACAATATTTTTCGGTTTTCATTGCTGCAAAAATGCTCTTTGGGAGTTGAATTTAATTCGTAAAGTAATGGAAAAAAGTCGGAAAAAAGTCAAATATGCTTTTGGCTTAGAAATTCACAAATGAAAAATAAACATACAAACTTATGTAATGCATACGCGAGATTGCAAGGGCGTAGCTAAGTTTTGAACTACGGCGGGCTTAGAGTTATATAGACAGGTCTGTGAAATTTCTATTTTTTTGATTTAGCTTCCTTAATATCTAGGTTTGTGAGGACCAGTAGTGGAATCCACTAACTTATAACGATGCGATTTGTCGAGATTTTAATTAACGATTTTTTCGCTTGTCTTATCAGTTGTACTATACAGAGAAAAAAAGCTGGTAAAATCAACCAAAATATGGGTAGAGTGAACCAAAATTACTGTCAATTCTTATCCATTACTCGAAGCTGTTAATTCAACAGCATCAAAATTGTTAATCCTAAATCAACAGTATTTGGCAGTTAAAACAACGAAACATCTGTTGTCTTCATATTAACAGTGTCCCTGTTAAATCAACATATTTTCGTAATTTTGAAATTGACAGGATCAACAAAAACTTTGTCAACTTGACTGAATTTTGTCAATTAAGTATTAACAGTTTTACTACTGTTCATTCAACAGTGCAGTGCAGTTGTTGTAACAGTAAATTCCATTGAAGTAACAAAAATTTGGTTGATTTGACATAATTTGGTCAACTTGTACGCAACAGTATGAAACTGTTGATTTTACTGTGAACATTTCTTTCTATATATTCACTTAGTTTTAACGAATCGAAATGGCGGTATTAATTTCACATTTCTCGACATAACCAATTTCTCACATTAAAATAGAATGGCGTCAACAAGTAATAGCACTCAAAAAAGAAGCCGTACCACAGCAGAGCAGCTAAGTCAGATAGGGGGCTATTTCATTTAAACTCCAGAATTAGCGGGTTTTAGTTTTTAAAGCTGCATGGAAAAGCCGAACGCAAGATAAATTGGAGCAAAATGTCTATCTTGTGATAAAACGTACGCCATGTACTCAAATGCATGTTGATTTATAAATAAAGCAGCTTTTCATGTTTGTTTGAAAGTATTTAATTAAGGTTCCGATTTTATTTTTTAACTAAAATTGCCAGAAATATTAATTTCATGATTTTTATCGCGGCCAATTTACTTGCCGTTTATTTAACAACACAGTTGATCTTCGATACACAAATATCGATACAAAATAGTTACTGAATAACGAAATCGTTATAGTTACCGATTCGAGCTGAAGAGCCTATTAAACTTTACAGACCTAAAGGGTCAATTAAACTTCCTTAACACTAACGCCATAGTCGTAACCATACCCATATCCATAACCATCTGCATTGTGAGCGATTAATGGTGCCATCATCTTAAATATTTTACATGTTCATCGAAATGAGAAAAACGCAAAAAAATTGCAAACATATTCCACAAGAAATAAGTCTTTTAGTCAAAACGTATCCAAAACAAAAAATAAAATATGCAAAAAGTTAATAAATTCACAAATATTTTTAGGTTATGGATATGGCGAAAAACCAAAAACCAATTGGTTGGCTATGGTATGGTTATGGCTTTAGCGTTATGGTATGGTACCATTAATCGATTACATTGGATTTCCATAGGATTGGTTCGATCAGCTGTTTTATCTGGTTATGGATAAGTCACCATTAATTGGCCCTTAAGTATTCCACGGGTTTGCAAAATTGTTTCAGCAGCAGTGGAGCTAATTCCAGATACATATATCGCAAAGGCCTATCGATATCCCTTACATTCCCATTAATATTCAATGCAATAAAACAAAAGCCTCATATTCGCTACAGCTTTGGTATAGTTCCACCAACCTACGCCAAAGTAGTGTGGCACCCGGCAGGAATGGCGTAGAATGTAGGTATAATCGCCTTCTTTATGCATACCGTCCGCGTGGATCAATATTTCTGCGAGAGTGTAACAATTTACCAATCAGGAGTGAATTACCAAAAGTCGCTGAGTAAATATGATGCAAAAACGTAATCCGCCACGTAATCAAACTTATGCGACCCTGCCAGCAAGTACGCAAGTTGAAAGCATGTATAAGATGGACAGTATCAGCTTGCTTTTACTATTTATTTAGGGAATTTAACATCTATGCCTTGAGTTCAACTATAGTGCGATAAAGGGTGTTCTGCGAGTGCTTTACCTTGCTTACGATTGCATCGAACTATTTTAAGATTATAATTATCTGGTTCCCGGGCCATAGTGATATCCGGAGCAACGGATCTCTTAACCCTATGCAAGCATTGACGTATGAGAAGAGGATCCAAATACAACTGAGGAATAAGTGGTATGACCGTGAGCTAAGGGAACTGCACAAAAGAAAAATTGAATTCTATAATACTGCTAGAAATAATGGCATAAAAAAAATATATAAAAAAAACTGTTATGTATAAAAAGAAGAAATATATGGAAGATAAAGTGCTCGATAGTGCAGGAGACATGAAGCGGATGTGGAAGTCT
Source organism: Eurosta solidaginis (assembly GCF_040869045.1). Taxonomy (NCBI): domain Eukaryota; kingdom Metazoa; phylum Arthropoda; class Insecta; order Diptera; family Tephritidae; genus Eurosta; species Eurosta solidaginis. Next base: position 18,532,679 of record NC_090320.1, read on the forward strand.
TTAAAACATCTTGCTGAGCTCACCGATGACAGAAAGGTCGTTAGCAAAATAGTAATTAACGGTGAATGCCTCGAGAAGGAATACGATATAGCCAATGCCCTAAATACATTTTTTATACAGAGCATAGCTGAAATTAATGATAGCATTGAAATAATTCCGATTGCGGCAGAAACAAGTGTAAATAATGCAATTGAAACTTTTCAATTCACCGACGTAGAGTTAGATGATATAATGAACATTTCTAAATCTTTTAGAAACAAATATGGTGGAAAAAAGCTTTTGTCGGAAGGGGTATTTAAAGATGCCATGATTTACATTGCTCACTTCTACAAAGATATAATAAATGAATCAATAACCAGTAGCATTGTTCCAAATTGCTGGAAAGTATCAACTATAGTACCTGCGGAAAAAGTCAAAAATACAGTAAGGCCAGAGGAACTGCGCCCAATTAATACGCTACCCGCAGATGAAAAAATTATGGAAACGGTGGTTAAAAATCAATTAGTGGCATATCTAGATAAATACCAAATTATTATACCTGAACAATCTGGGTTTAGGAAAAGCCATTCTTGCGAAACCGCACTGAATATGGTTATTGCGGAATGGAAAGAGGATATAACTGATAAGAAAGTTGTGATCTCAGTCTTTTTAGACTTAAAACGTGCTTTTGAAACTGTGGATAGAGAGGAACTGCTGAATGTTATGTTTAATAATGGGATAAGAGGAAAATCCTTGGAATGGTTCAGAAGCTATTTGAGTAATAGAAAACAGAAGACGATAATTGGAAGTGCAGTTTCACCGGTTGCTGATGTACATATTGGGCTACCGCAAGGTTCAGTATTGGCACCGCTATTGTTTACAATATATATTAACGATATTAAAGAATGCTTGAAATATTGCAATATTCGACTATTTGCGGATGATGCATTGATAACCATTAGTGAAAGAAGTGAGGGCTTTGCGGTATCGAAAATGCAAGAAGACTTAGACTCCCTTTACAAATGGCTATGCCATAGAAAGTTGAAAGTGAACGTGGATAAAACCAAAAGTATGATATTTTGCAAAAATCAAAGCATTATGGGTGCCAATACCCTTAGCAATATTACTCTGAAGATAAGAAATGTTGAAATTCAGCAAGTAGACAAGATCAAATACCTAGGAGTCTGGATCGACAAAAACCTTAGATTTGGAGAACACATAAATTATTGAGAAAACAAAATTGCAAAAAAATTGGTTTTATGTACAGAACTTGTAAATATATTAGTCAACGACACAAATTATTAGTGTATCGATCAATTATTGAACCGCACTTTATCTATTGTCCAACAATCCTGCTATTAGCAAATGACACACAAATAAAAAAACTGTAGATACAACAAAACAAGGCAATGCGATTAATTTTAAAATGTTCGCTTAGAACACCAAAAACTACAATGCTAAATATGTTAAACTGGCTCAGTGTAAAACAGTCGATATATTATTTCACATTGAAATTTATACATCATATGAAATTAGGAATAACACCGAATTATCTGAACGGGAGAATACATTTTAATCATGAAATACATAACTATGGAACTAGAAGCAGCGGAAATATAAGACTGCCTAGAGTAAGAACGGAGTTCGCGAAGAAGACTTTAGAATATATAGGTTATAAAATGTACAATGAATTACCAAATGCGATAAAACACTGTGAAAATATTAATAAGTTTAAAGCAAAATTATTTTTATACTGTAAGTCATTAAGCATGTAATGTATACAATTTATTTATATATATATATATATTTTTTTTTTTTACCTTGAACTAGGTCTTAAAGACCGTAAATAAATAAATAAAAATAAATAAATAAACCCGCATTGGTACAACTGAACCGGATAAATATGGTTGTAGGGATTTCGAGTTTCCGATGGACACCTGTAGTCTAGAATCGATCCCTTGCAGAGTAACACCAACGCTTGCGGCGTAGCATTATATCTTTCTGGCTAGAAGTGGATGACAGGAGATCTGCCAAAATGATTGGGTGCACTAAGGCTCACCTATCAATGGTCATTGGCGTTTTGGCGGGGCACTGCCCAATGAGAATCCATGCGGTACGTCACAATATACTGGAAACCCCATACTGCTGTAGTTCTATGGAGGATAATGAGGGGAATTATCGAATCACTTTATACTTGATTGCCCAACATTTTCCTACCAGGGCACCTACCATCTATCCTAGCCCATCAACGGTTTGCCAATATCCCGCTTTTGCTCCTTCCTATATACACCCTTGTACGATTACACCTAACGATATTGGCTTCCATACAAAAATCCATCCGTACATATGTACTTACTTCATAGATTCGTATGCACATTGTGTGCATTGTACAGCCAAATATTTTCTCAATACAAATATTCGTATTCACACAAACTCATCACACACACACAAACTTTTATGTACGGATATCCACTGCTCTAACTGCACATTTATGTCGTCAGCGTTATCACTTCGCAAATTTCATCGAAAAATATCAAAAAATACTTGTACTATAGAGTATTCACAATCTTTTTTCGTGCAAAAGGGAAATTAAATTGGTTAACGTGGCTGATACTCGTACTATAGATTGGCAAAAAAAAGTGGCTCTGGAATTGGCAATTGAAGTTAAGATTAAAATGCAAACATATGAACTCTATACAACCACTTGATACCACTTTTTGTCGATAATTGTAAACAAGTTGAACATGCAGTGTGGTCGTTCCGCTCCGTTGGGCCCGAATGTCTTATGAAAGAGATGATCCCGTGGCACTGTTTGATCAACATAGCTACTATGGTTTATGAAGCCAGTTATGTCTAACTCGGAAGAGTTTTCAGGCCAAGATTGATTAGTTTTGAAATAGCGTACCTGACAGACTTTATTCTATCCAGCATGATGGCCGGTCGCCACCACGATGCTTGTTAATTGGTGGAGAAAGAAATTTTACTGCCAAAGTATTTCGCCATCGGCATGCAGACAAGGTTCTCCAAAGTAACATTTATTTGTGCCTATGCGCCAATCGCAGATTGCCCATTGAGACCTTTGGTTCTCGAGTCGCAAGTCCTAGTGAGTTGAATGTTATTGGCTTCTTTGAGGCTCAAAACATGATGATGATCCAAAGCTACAGGTTTCAACATAAAGGGATACACCAGCAACTTGACTGTCTCCTGCCCAAAGAACACGAAATTAGGGTCCCACATATAACCGTCTAAATATTTAGACCTATGTATATCGATCCGTACAATAAAATAAAGGCAGGCAAGTTACGCGGCGGTCTCTGTACAGCAAAGAAAGTGCACGCAGTGATCCGAGGAAAGTTTTCCGTTCAGAAGCTGCTCAAACTACTGACAGCTGAAGATTACTCAGCGCCGGTCTCACATCTTCATATTCTTATGGCAGTAGTGGTAGAAGCCCCACTCAATAGGTGCGATCACTCACAAATTGTCTTCGAAATCCACGAACGGAAGTTAATTTGCAGTTTTAACAGAGTTTTACCAAAGAGACATGTGCGTTAGAGGCGTTGTTTCCACATTGCCATTGAAGTGATGGTTGGTGACATGTGGAGGCACATTATATGCAGGACATACATTACGTATGTCGTAATTTATTCTGGACAAATACGTGCTTAACCGATTACAGTATCCTGATCGAAGTTGTGCCAGAATGAGCATGCTTTCCTCCGGGTTTTTGTTATTGAGAACGGGTTCTGCGGGCACATATCGTCATAAGAGTTTGTCGACTCTTTGAGGATGACTCTGAGGCCATTTTTACGCTCGTTTGGTTAATAGTGCTTGCAGAGGTGACTCCTTGTGTCTCTGGAAGATAGGGTCTCTTCAATCAGATTCCTGATTCAACAGAAACATCAGCATTTCTCGCCTCTCTGTGAAGATAATGGTCCGGCGACATAAGAAGACAGCCTGTGATAATTTTAAGCGCGTTGTTTCGACAAGCTTACAGTTTCGTCCAGTATGTTTCTTTTAAGCTCGGCGGCCATATCGGAGACGCATATAATACAAGCGGCTGAAAAATAGCTTTAAAGAAAGCTATAAGCATCTCTTTGTCTTTGCCTGAAGTGCTGCCACTGAGGAACTGGGGGATTACGTCACGGCTCTGAAATTTAGGTACAATTACAGCCGCATGATCGCCAAAATGCAGGCCATTAACGAACGGCATACCTAGTCCTTTTATATTTCTGACACTTGCGTGGTCGTAAAAGACATGGTCGTTGATAGTGTGAAAAGAAAGAAAGTTGTTAAACTTACATCATAGCTCACCAATGGAAGGGCTACTTACTACCTGTTGCCCATATCGTACTGTCTTCAGAAACAATGGCAACTCCTGGGGTAAGGAACTATGAAAAAAATCAAATAAAAGTGATAGGCCAATATCCTTTAGCACCTCTTGTCTCATATCTGCTCACTGTGAATAATACTCGACCTGACGATATAACCGCTGTTCATTTCTCACTCGCTAAGTACCCGTGCTGCTGACTTCGTGAGTTTGAAGCGATTACGGAGAAATCACTGGCTTCACGACTGAAGCCGAAAGTCAACGAACTGATCCGACCTTTTCACTGTTGCTTCAGTCCGGGTAAGTTTTCTGCCGGCCATATATCACAATTCTCTAAACCCTAGAGAAGACACAATATAAAATTATAGACTGTGCTGCCACGTCTGAATATGAGTCCCCTGAAAAGCTTAAAGGGCTTTACATTAGTGCGTTTTCGAGACGACAGCGCAGAGTCGGCAGATGTCAACATTAAAATTCTATTCAATCAAGTCCAGATTGATAGCAAAGTTTCATACACTTTTTAAAAAAAATCTTTTCAAAAAATGCCTGCAGTTTTATATAGTCTTCGAGTGAAATTTAATTGCAAACAGAGTAATAATCGTAATTAATCATTTGACATATTGATTAAATGAGCAACTCGAATTCACACTTGAAATGGTACACTCCAACAATGCAATGCCCAAAAACCACGAACTTCACAAACACAATAACCGCAAAACATGCTTTTTCGAGCACAGAATTGTCAATCGATAAAGTGGCAGTAAATGGCTGAATTAAGTTAACCAAAAATAAATAAACAAACAAGTAAACAAATAAACAATGCAATGTACGAATGAAGTGCTTACAGAGACGCGAATGTCGGATGACAGAAGATAAAACCACAAAACTTGTTAACAGATGCGTACACACATAGATACAAGAAAAGGTTTTGAAGGGGTGGGTGATTGTTGTTTGTTCGTTGGCGGAAAGTAACAAGCCACAAGTTACGTTTATTATTAACAGCTACCTGATAAAATACTTGCTGGAAGCAACTAAACTGAGTCGATATATCACACAACAGTATTAATAGGGTGCTAAGTCAAAAAATCTGAAATTTTGAAGTTATCCATACTGCAGGGTTACCTAATTCAATACCTATGTATTACTCCATAAACTATAAGTTCCACTACTTACCAGATAGGGCTGAAAATTGCGATTTTTTTGGGCTTAATCTAGCTATGCGATTTGAAGCCCAGAGATTAGGCTGAGCTTATTATCGTCATTATGTCGATCGCCATTGAACAAACGCGGACGAGAACAACGGACTACTTAAAAAGACTTAAATCACGCTCTGTCAAAATGCTCATATGTACATATGGCTCATTTACTTCAATAGTGTCATAACTCAAAAAACACAATTTTCCAGGAGAGCCATTCAAAGATTTTAACTTGAATATGTTGCGCATATAAAAGCATATTTTCATTTTTATAGCACGTGGTAAATTTTTACTGATTATAAAGATTTTTTTATACAACATAGATCATGATATTGGGTACGTGTATATGTTATTTACTCAAAAGTCGTGTTTTTTGAGTTATGACACTATTGAAGTAAATGAGCGATATGTGTATGTTAGCTCACAGAGTTTCGTGATACATTTTATCAATTTATTATCCATAGGTTAACGGTTTGTTATCGATAATAACTGTCATCGATGAGTTATTGGATTGTCTTTGACGGTTAATGGGGGAGTTCTATATTTATTTTCAACGATTCGCCGATTCTTTATACATTTTTTATCTGTTTATTATCGGTGTGTTATCGAAAAGTTTTCGATGTGTTATCGTTAGAATACCGATTTGTTATAAAAAATTTATCCAAAAATTATTGATTTGTTAACAAAAAAATATCGATTTGTTTACAAAAAATATCAATTTGCTGTCTGAGCTTTACCGATTTGTTATCGATTTGCTATCGGAGAGTTATGAGCTTCTCCTCGAAGTGGTGGAAGTTATAAGTTATCATTTTGGTACCGACTTGATTAGCGACTTGTTATCAATTACAATAACATTTCGATATCAAACCCATTACTTGTCGAAAACACATCGATGCCACTACGATAGCAAAGCGATAAGTCGCCGATGACAAAAAGATAACTCAACGATAACGGAGACATTTTTATAGCAAATCGAAATTTTTTCGACAGTATCGATAACTTTTTTGTAACAATTCGATATTTTCGATAACAAATACATAGTTTTTCGTTCACAAATTGGGTTTTTGATATGAAATCGAAAACTTTTGAATATTAAATTGATAACACGCAGATAACTTATGCGTAATAAAGCGGAATTCTGCCGATAATAAACCGATGACGCTTCGATAACCGTGATTATCAATAACACCCCTATAGCAAACTAGCATCATGCCGATATAATGCCGATAACAATAACAACCCTATAACTTTTATGTATTAATAATAAATAATAATGCCATAATGATCCCGAATTAGTCGCTTAGTCAAACCCGAAACTATTTGCAAATGACTCCGGAAGGCCCATAACTATCTAAAAATAATTACGAAATATTGCTGAAATGCCGAAATGGTCCTGAATATAATCCCGAAAGAAATCCCGAAGTGGTCCTGCATGTAATCCCGAAATAATCCCTAACTCATTTCTAAATGATCTCGAAATAGCACATTAAACAATCCCGAAATAATAAAATAAATAAAACAATTCCAGAAATTACGATTTGGACGCAGTATTATTTTGAAACAATAAATTGCAGGATCCTGATCAGCTTGGCTATAAATAACACTGAACAACTATTAGTGATAGTGAGAAAATATTTGAATATAAAAATTCATAACTATGAAAACCCCTAAAAATTCAAAATTAAACATATCTCACTAGAAAATTTGTTGCTCTTGGAAATCAGTTGTTATGCTTGATAAACCGTGCTGTGCTTTAGTGAGATATTTTTAAAGAAGTTTTTGTAGAACCCTGGTCTGGTATGAACAATTTCGACAGGGTTAGGTTAGGTTGCACTTTCCGGTCTATAAAGACCTCACATAAACTGAATGTCTTCATAGTGTTACCAGAATTAGCTTGACGACAAAACAGAAGAACTCCAATCAGGTACCATGACTTACTGCGTTATATAATAACATCGTTTCAATAACCATTTAAGGCTATAAATAAGCGCTTTCGCTATTTTAAAATTAGAGCTTATACAAATTTAAATATTTGTAATGATAGTAAATGAACGAAACAAAAATAAATGCATTACTTCGTTTATGTGTTCTGTTCAAGCAACCTTGAACATTTTTTCTTATTTACAGGATAATAGTAGTTAACCGATTTGTAAATACAGTCCACTGTTAGAAACTATATTTTAGCGATTGAGCGACCTATTTAAAAAAAGATAAGACAATCACGCACAAACACATGTATATAGATATGTAGCAAATGAACTTCTGTAAATATGAACTACTTACACAAACAAAGATAAGATAATGCATACGAGGTCGCTCATATCAACAAAACAAATATATGTAAATAAATATAGTTAAAGATAAGACAATCACGCACAAACACATGTATATAGATATGTAGCAAATGAACCTCTGTAAATATGAACTACTTACACAAACAAAGATAAGATAATGCATACGAGGTCGCTCATATCAACAAAACAAATATATCTAAATAAATATAGTTAAAGATAAGACATTCACACACACACACATGTAAATGAACCTTTGTAAATATTTATGTATACAACAACAAATTATAAGAAAGCTAGGATAAGACAAGTGTATATAAAGTAAGATAATTTTGTAAATAAATCAGAATTCTTTGAACTCTCAAACCAACCACTTCTTATTTTAATACAAACTGCTTCCCCCCACCAGAAGTAAGGGGCATTTGTTGTAACGTTTGAGAATATATTTGGCTTCTCATTTAGAAACATTGTTTTGCTTCTTTAAAGTATTCTTTGGTTCCCCCCACCAGCGGTAAGGGCCAAAAAATTACTTTTGGTATATGGCAATTTACGACTGCCTTATATTTGAGACCCTTACAAAATCTCAAGGAAGCTGCTCAATATTCAGTTCAATGCGTCTAAAGCTCAGCCTCTCACTCCCATTCAAACTCCCACTCCTATTCCCTTTTTCCATTTCCATTGCTACTTCGACTCCCGCTCTTTCACCAACTACTACTCTCACTACACCTCCGGCTCTCACCCCACTCCCACTCCCTCATGTAACTTTTCACCAATTTACACCATGAAATTCTATTGGTTTTGTTGTTGGTTTTATGTATATTGAGACTTTTGTAGCCACGATCGTCTATGGAAAATTTTCAGTGCAATTTTGTTTTTATTTGGTTGTGATTGGTTATACTGTTAGGACGCAACTGAATCTAATATTACATACATAATTTGAGTTAACTATTCATATTTAGATGCCTCCCTTCCATATTGCATACTGAAGATTTCTAGTGCGCTCATAATTTTTAAGAATAAAAGAGAAATATGAGGGACACCCTAATTTACTAACGAAAGTGAGAATATTCACCTGAGAAAGTCGATCACTTGGGTATTCTGCATCACTACAAGCAGTGGAGCATAACGGGCATTCTTTAGAATACCATTTAGACTTTAAGTATATAATTACGTTCCTAGTAAGTACAACCTAATCAGATACAAAAATTATGTATAAACGAGTTATAATAGAGTGTCATCAAGACCCGGTTTTTCAGTAGGGTTAAGCTAAGCTTAAACTAAGTTTGCTTCAACTCTAGTAAATTTTAAACTCCTTTTAAACTACTGAGCAGTTTTCCAGTCACAGTTTAAGGCCGTCTTTGGTGTAGGCTTTTTGTACGGCCACTTTGGTTTTTTATTATCTGGATAATATGTAGGTACGGCAGCAGTTGGATTTTGTTTACTCAAAAAACATGGACACATTTTTCTCCAGCGAAATATATATGTAGTTCCGGAGGTGATATCCAACATCATTATTTAATTATACTTAAACCAGATAGGTCTCGAGTTGATCTCCAACGTTATTATCATTATCAAATTATTATCCAATCTTTGAGAGATTTTGGGAAATGTACAGTTTTCAAATGAATATCCATCCAACACATTTCTCCAGTTGATATCTTAATGACGCGTAATGAATCAAAAATAAATTATACATCTTTTATTTTGTTTTCGTGAGTTTTGAGTCTAGTTAGAGAACCACAAGTGGCAAATAAATTTTTCCAATTTAAGTAATTGCATTTTTGGCTTTATAAAAACTTCCCTCTTTTGATGAGTACTCGTATGATTATTGAGTTAAGCCACTGTTTCGAAACAACACTAAAGATTTTAGAAGTATGCCTAGTTATCAACATGAGCTCTAATGGTACTCAAGCTCAAAGGCTTGTTGGGTATATTCGACGTCATTTCGAACGACCGCAAATCAACCATAGGTTAACTAGAGTTTAACCCTGCCAGATCGGCCGCTTAAGCTCCGCTTAAACTTCAGTTAAATTAGACCAAAAAACTGCAGAATAAGTTTAAGCGTAGTCTAACTGACAAACTGAGTTGACCTTGTACTGAAAAAGCGGGCTCAAGCAAAACAATTACACTCTAAGAACTTAGATACAAAAACCAGTTATGTAAACTGTCATAACAGATGTTGACTGACATTCGCACTAGTATACATACATATATGCATGGGTATATTTTATTTGGTTTGTATTAGGATGGGTCTGAAACAAAAATATTATAATTGATATTAGAGAAAAATTGTAAAGATTACAAACGGCGATGGTTACTAGGACATGTTTCTGAATTTCACTTCTTCATCAGCTGGCTTTTCGGGAGCTGAGCATTGAACTCGAATCTCCAACATTCATATCAGTACAAAGGCAGATGACTTTAGCTACTCAGCCATATGTGTCCCGTTGCTCGCTGTACAATTGGTCTCTAAGAATTGCCTTTTAGTTTCTATTCCTTTCATTCACCATTTAGGCACATACACTCTGTATGTAGTTTATTCCTAATGGTGTGGATATGATTTTAGTCGCGCTTATGAAAGCTTAGTAACATTTGTTCGGATTTTTACAGTATTTGTTTTTAATACTTCCGCTGTTACTATTATATCAGTATGATCATATATATTTAATTAGCGAGCGAGAGTGAGTGAAGGGGAACGTCTTTGTCAAATTACGCCCAGCAACACTAACAGCTCCTAGTGGATTGAGAACAACGATTTTTTGAGCTGTTCGACACAAACGTGGCTACAGACAAGTTGACTGCCTTATGGGCGATTTCTTTAATCGCATGCTGCAAAAGATAGTTCTATCAGCAAACCTAAGCCAGATACTACAATCTATTATAAGAGCATGCAATTGCAGGCCAATGCTGATGATATTAATATTATTGTCCTCTACAGACGCAGCTTAACCTTCTCTGGATTGGTTGTAGAGACATAATCACTGGATCTTGCGGTAAATGAGGACAAAACGAAGTACTTGCTGTGATCCAAGAAATAATCGGCGCTTTCGTGTTTTGTCAGTCACCTCACTGCTGAGGGATATAAATTTGAGACAATGAAGGATTTCGCCTATCTGGGAACCAGCATTAAAAACGAAAGCAATGTCAGCCAATTTAAAACTAGAGTTCTCTTTCTATAATGGTCTGACTTTATTGGTCCCGGCATATCATAATAGAACATTAAAACATACAACATTGCATTGATATATGTATCTTTTTTGCTTCAAAATAATACTCAGTGGAGGACAGGGACAGCTAATTCGACTAGGCTTGTCAATATGGTTGTTTTATGCCCTCATTCATTCGGTGTATTATCACTTTTTCGTACAAAAACCGACCCAGTCTAATGTACACATTTGGAAATACAAAACTCTGGACGCAATTTGACGAAAAAACAAGGAAGGGTGTCTAAGTTCGGGTGTAACCTTACATTATATACCTAGCGTGAGTTTCAATTGTACAGTTCATTTCAGATAAATTACTTTTCCGAATTTTGTTACGAGAGATTTTTTTTTTAAGCTCTTGAAATGTTGGATAATGCTTGTTCGAAATAGGGGTGTGTCACCGCCCATTAAAAAATGTCTCCCAACTTCTTACAATAAAACTGGGTAAGTGCAATATCATTGATGCAAAACTATTTTTCGCTAAGATGTAGCATATTATTCTAGTCTACGACCCTTTTAAACATCTTTTATATAAAAGTGAGCGTGGTCTTTAGCCGATTCCGTTCATTTTTACTAGAAATGTTTCCTGCTATAAAGAAAGTTTATATGTATTCCCAATTTTATTACGGTAAGTTAATTTTTTTTTCGAGTTATGGCTCCCGAAACATAGAAAATTGCTTAGTCAACAAAAGGGTGCTGCCACGACCATTTACAAAAATTTTAATATTTTCTAACCTTTTGCTATAATTCCATTTAGAACTTAAAATACCATTGTTATTAAGCTATTTTTCGCAAAGGTGTAGCTTATTATATTCGTCTACGGCCTCTTTAAAGATATTTTATATAAATGTAGGCGTGATCCTAAACCGATCTTGTCCATTTTTTTGAAAATGTTTCCTGTTATAAGGAAAATATATGTACACAATATTATGACGAATCGTTATTTTTTCTTCCAGTTATAAAAGGGGCGGTAGCACGCCCATTTTCAAAAATTTTAATTTTTTCCTATTTCTTGTCATAATTTCTCTTGGGAAAATAAACACTATTTATATACTTAAAGCTCTTTTTTGCAAAGATATGACTTATTTTATTCATCTATGACCATTTAAAGATATTTTATATAAAAGTGGGCGTGGTCCTTAACCGATTTGGTGAATTTTTCTACGAAGCATTTGGAAGGAAATTTTGTTAGGATAGGTTTAACGGATTTTGATTTATGATTAATAATATTTGTAAGTTTGTGTTAAGTGTCACAAGTGGGCGGTAGCACGCCCATTTTAAAAAACTTTTTATCAAGAGTCTTAATATCAGTTCACACATCAAATTTCAACATTCTAGATATATTATTCACAACATAATGAGGCTGTCGCCGTGGTGTGATGGTAGCTTGCTCCGCCTACTAACCGATGATCCTGGGTTCTCGCCCCGGGCAAAGCAACATCAAAAATTTGAGAAACAAGTTTTTCAATTAGAAGAATATTTTTGTAAGCGGGGTCGCCCCTAAAAACGTTGTCGATAACAGTTTTTTGACAAAAAAAAAATATATATATATGTATATATATTTAGCGTTTATAGCGGATATTTTTGGGTCGGACAGGCTATAGGGTAGATGTACCAGTAACCGGCCACTTAACTTTTTTTTGCTTTGAACTCTTCTTGTTTACATTTTAGAAGTAACTTTGAATTTAGAAGTAAATTTGAATTTTAGTAACTTTGAATTTTCAAATCACTATTGCTTAATTGTAAATCTAATAAAATCAGTCGCGTCGACAGAAAACTCTCTATTTTTTTTTGTAAAAATTATTGTTTTGATACAAGTCAGAATTTGCCAGTAACCGGACAGTTTTTTTCAGAAACCGAACAGTAAAGTTCCAGTTACCGGACGCTTATGATCTGAAATAAAAATAATTGTTTTGCAACGTTTTACAACGTTTCATAACGTTGTTTTTATTTTTATTTAATGCTAGCAGACCCGGCAGACGTTGTTCTGCCCTAAATTTGGCCTATCTGCAAACATTTTAATAAGCTTTTTCCGTCTAACTCTGCCCTACCCCTCTACACTTTTTCCTAATCTTTTTATTCACTCCTCTCTCCGTCTTTTTCGCTTCATCTCCATCTTCGTCTCATTCTATCTCTTTCTCAGTCTCCTTCTCTATTTTCTCTTCTCTCAAGTTTTTCTCATTCTTCTTCATCTCTTATTGCCAGTCCCAGAGGTTGGTATGTATTTTGTTCCAGTCCCATTCCGAGTCTCAGTCCCAGTCCCACTCCGAGTCTCAGCCTCGGTCCCAGTCCTAGTCCTAATCCCAGTCCCAGTCCGTCTCTGGTATACTTCCCGGAAAAAAGCATGGTAAATACTAATATAGGCAAATTTGTATACGAAATTTCAGGCAAATCGAATAGGACGTATGTAAATAGGTATGTGGGTATTATTAATTCTTGTCTTTATTTCGGCCTCGCATGCATATTTATCAGTTTTGCCAGGTTGATGCGACTAAATCGAATATCACAATGAACTTTAGAGCTCTCAGCAACAGCTTTCATTTGATATCCATTATACACACACATTTTAGGGTTATCCGGGTCCATGTTTTGGCCTATATCTCGAGGCCCTCGTCACTCAGCGGTGTAAAACTTACTCTGTATTATAGCACACATTAACAGCTTCAATTTGATACCCATAATATAAAACCACAATCGAGGTGTATCCGGGTCCATATTTTGGCCTATATCTGGAGACCGTAGTCACCCAGCGGTGTAAAACTTACTCTGTACTAAAGAACACATCAACAGCTTCAATTTGATACCCATAATGTAAAAACACATTCTACGTGTATCCGGGACCCGTTTTGGGCTATATCTCAAGACCCTAGCCTCCCAGTTGTATGAAAATTATCCTGTACTCCTCTACTATAGCACTCATCAACAGTTTTCATTTGATCTCCATATTGTATAACACATTCTAGGGGTACCCGGGTCCACGTTTTGGGCTATATCTCGAGACCCTAGCCTCCCAGTTGTATAAAAATTACCCTGTACTATAGCATACATCAACAGCTTTCATTTGACATCCATATTGTATAAGAACATTCTAGTGGTATCCGGGTCCACGTTCTGGCCTATATCTCGAGACCCTAGTCACCCAGGGGTATGAAAATTATCCTGTACTATAGCACTCGTCAGCAGCTTTCATTTGATATCCATATTGTATAACACATTCTAGGGGTACCCGGGTCCACGTTTTGGGCTATATCTCGAGACCCTAGTCACCCAGGGGTATGAAAATTATCCTGTACTATAGCACTCGTCAGCAGCTTTCATTTGATATCCATATTATATAAACACATTCTAGGGGTACCCGGGTCCACGTTTTGGTCTCAAGACCCTAGACACGTAGCGAAAAAAAGGTAGACGTTGGCCGATTCTCAGACCTACCCAATATGCTCACAAAATTTCATGAGAATCGGTTCAGCCGTTTCGGAGGAGTTCAGCCTCTAAAACCGTGACAGAAGAATTTTATATATTAGATTTAAATCAAATAAAACAAAAAATAAACTTTTGCACATTCTTCATTAATTTCATTGACTTGCATAGGTACTTATTATTTAAACATTCAGAAAAACAAACGAAAACATTCTTTCATTTTCAGTTAAAATATACTTAGATAAAAAAGAAACACGCAAAACTCCAATAAATAAAAAATTAAAATATAAATAATTCATTAATTTCAATACATTTTAGCTGAAAACATACCTTACTTACTTACTTACTTTACTTAATTGGCGCTTAACCGTCTAAAGGGTTATGGCCGTCCAACAAGGCGCGCCAGTCGCTCCTTCGCTCCGCCAACCGGCGCCAATTGGTCACACCAAGGGAGTTTAAATCGTTTTCCACCTGGTCCTTCCAACGGAGTGGGGGCCGCCCTCTACCTCTGCTTCCATAGGCGGGTTCCGATAGAAACACTTTCTTGGCCGGAGCATCATCTTTCATTCGCATAACATAGCCTAGCCAGCGCAGCCGCTGCGTTTTAATTCGCTGGACTATTTTGATGTGTGCGTATAGCTCGTACAGCTCATCATTAAATCTTCTTCGGTACTCGCCATCGCCAACGCGTAGAGGTCCATAAATCTTTCGAAGAACTTTTCTCTCGAATACTCCCAAAGCCGCTTCATCTGCTGTTGTCCTGGTCCATGCTTCTGCCCCATATAGCAGGACGGGTACGATGAGTGACTTGTAGAGTATGATTTTCGTTCGCCGAGAGAGGACTTTACTTTTCAGTTGCCTACCTAGTCCAAAGTAGCATTTATTGGCAAGATTGATTCTTCGCTGGATTTCAGTGCTGATGTTGTTGCTAGTGTTGATGCTGGTTCCCAAATAAACGAAGTCTTTTACTATTTCGAAATTATGGCTGCCAACAGTAGCGTGGTTGCCAAGGCGCATATACCCATCTTTACCGCTTCTTTTTCCAGTTTGGAGTAAGCAGAACTAACAGCGCGGGTGTTTAGGCCGATGACATCAAAGTCATCAGCATATGCCAGTAATTGCACGTCTTCCTCTTCCTGTATAACAACTTTTGAGGAATATGGCTTTCCTATACTTATATTTCCCTCTTCGAACCGCTTTGCAGATTTTGAGGTTTGGTTCATGCCATTCCGGCTAATTCACCTCCCGGTTCTCGGACTGGAGCATTCACCCTCCCCCCTATACCTCTTAAAAGCATGCTTGCCAGGTTCAGTCGATCGCTGCCTCTTGACTCTAGGGGTTTCTTCCTCTTCGATGTGCTTGCAAAATAGAGGGTTGTTCGCAGCAAAGCCTTCGTCTATGAATTGTCTTCGATATTCTTCCACTGTCTCACGGGCCCATGCCAAGCGATCGCTCTCATCGTTGGTTGGGTGAACCACTGGGCCCAAGTGCCTCATAATTCTTAATGCAGCCCGATAGTTTGAGAGGTTATCTTAAGCTCCCTATCTCGTTGTTCCCGCTCTAGCCTTAATTCTTTGTCCGAACTAGTATGCCGATCCTTTAACGAGCGCACTCACTGCTATGCGCGTCCGAGTCATCGCTGATAGCGATTTCCTCTTTTCCAGTTTGCGACGCCATCGCTTTTCCCTTCGCATCCTTACTTTCTCTTAAACTTTTTGAGTTCCTCTTGGTCGGCTCAGCGGTCTAATGTTAAAAATGGGGATAAAAACCGTCCGCCACAACAGCGCCCCTTGCTGTGGTAAGGCCATCATTACTTCCCGAGGCGGCCCGGTATCGGGAAGGCTCCGTTCAAATACAGCCGAATATATCCCCTGGCTGCAAATCGTCCAATAGGCACGGTCCGTATAACACCCTGGATTAGGGATTATCACACATAGGTTAGGTTGAACTGGGCAGTCCATAAGGACCTCACATAGACTAAATGAGTACGTAGTGTTACCAGAAGTTTATTTTAACGACCAAACTAAAAAACCCTATCAAAAACCAGGACCTATGTTATAAAATAACTCCGTCCTCTTGGCAAATACTAGAAGATTCCTAGGACTTGAGCCACTTGCTGCTTCTAGATCTGACAGCTATATCACTCCTAATAGCTGGAGTCTTAGTCTGGCAAGCGCAGGGCACGAGCACGGAACGCGCTCGATCGTTTCCTCCTCCAACCCGCACTTCCAACATCTGCTATCACTGACCAAGATTAATTTAAAGGCATGTGACGCCAGACGGTAGTGTCTAGTCAGAATACCCGTCATGAGTCTACAGTCCTCACTTTTTAATGATAGAAGCAACTTTATTAGTCTTAAGGTTGTAAGACCTACACATAATCTTCGACACTTTACAGCCCCGCGCTTGAACCTACGCGTTTCCTCTTTGGTCGATCATGTGCACCTCTCGCCTTCGCTTAATCTCGCCCAGTCTAATTGAGATTATCACACATACTATAATTAATTTTAATATAAAGAAATATTATTAAAAAAAGCGCTAAAGAAACAGCATGTCCGCATACTAGAATTATGGGGATGTCGGTTACTGGTACATCTACCCTACATGAAAATTTTACAATCAAATTAATTTATCAAAGTCGACAAAAAAGCAAAAAAAAAAAAAAAATGAAATTTCGCAGGCTCGAAAATCATTTTTTTGGGTATGCGTAGTGGAACTTTTTTTCCTGAGCCCTAATCCTATTGAAAATCTATGACGCGATCTCGGTTAATAAATCGAACCAGTCTAATGTACATACTTGTGTTTTTGTGTAGATAACAACATATGTTGTATGAATTGGAATATAATAATCATATATATTATTTGTAATTGCTGTTTTTATGTACGGGTCCCTTTTTCGCTCTTATTTGGAATCCAAATCTATAAATAAAGTTTTGTTTGTAAAGATGGAGATACGGGCTATTAGCGAGCTTTAATTTTGGTCGTAGTGCTTTTGTTTAGCTATATTTTATTAAAATAATTTGTTAAAAATAAACGATTGTGACCACACAAAGAAATCTATTTATACTATGGTACTATGGTACCTTTGAGAGGCTGATAGATGTGTACATAAAGTCCAACGTGGATGAAAAGCTGCTCTCCACAACACAGCATGCGTACACCAAAGGCAAGTCGGTAGACACCGCATTGCATAGGGTGGTAATAAGCATAGAGAAATCCCTGGAATATAAGGAGTATGCTCTAGGAGTCTTCTTGGACATTGCCGGGGCTTTCAATAATGTTGCAAAATGGGCGATTATGGATGGTCTTAATTACATTAAAGTACTTCCTGCCTTAATCAAATGGATCGGCTGCATGTTAAATTGCAGAAAGATTACATCACAATGGGGATTGTACGAGGCCACGAAATCAGTGGACAGGGGCACGCCGCAGGGAGGGGTGCTATCACCTCTGCTGTGGACACTGGTCATCAACCAACTGCTCAGGCAATTCGATGAGGGACCCGTAAAACTTACGGCTTACGCAGATGACGTTGCAATTGTCATAAGTGGAAAATGCCTTCCAACGATTAGTTCTTTGATGGATCGGGCGCTTCGGGATATTCATACCTGGGCATCTAATGTCGGGCTGAAAGTCAATGCGGAGAAGACGGATATGGTCTTGTTTACAAAGAGGTACAAGGTCCCAAATTGGACCAGGCCTAAGTTAGGAGCGGTGACCTTACAGGAGAAACCTTGCACAAAATATCTAGGAATCATCCTAGACAGTAAGCTGTCATGGAAGCTCAACTTGGAGGAGAGGGTCAAGAAGGCCTCAACGGCACTCTATGCATGTAAAAGAATGCTGGGGTGTACGTGGGGCCTATCGCCCTCTCTTTCTCATTGGGTTTTTACAGCGATTGTAAGCCCTATTCTATACTATGGAGTTCTTGTTTGGTGGAAAGCCACACAAAAAACAACATACCTCAAAAAATTAGAGGGGGTATGCAGACTATCGATGCTTTGCATTACGGGAGCCCTGAAAACAACCCCGACGGCTGCACTGTATGCCATTCTGCACATTCCACCTGTAGACCTGGTAGCAAAGAACAAAGCGTTAACGACCGCAACCAGGCTCGATGCTTCGGGGCAGCTTGAGCGCCGACCATATGGCCATAGTAGTATAGCGTCCTCAGTCACAAGACGAACAGACTACATGATTCCCTACCTGCACTTTGAGGGAGATCTTAAGGCCACAATAGAGGTGGACGGTTGGCGCAAGGGTGCGCAAATGGCGGACGAGGCGATACATGTGTACACCGATGGTTCCAAAATAGTGGAAGGAGTAGGGTCTGCGGTATACTGCGCTGATCCGGAATTAAGCAGATCCTACAGGCTGCCGGATTACTGTAGCGTTTTCCAAGCGGAAATATTAGCCGTAACCAAAGCAGTAGAAACCCTGGAAGAGAATAGCTTAAGCTGCAACCGTGTTAACTTTTATATTGACAGTCAAGCAGCAATTAAGGCAATAATCTCGCATAGCACAGCATCTAAATGCGTGTTAGAGTGTAAGCAGTCTCTGGAGGGAATCGGGACAGGGAGAAGCATACATCTATATTGGGTCCCAGGGCATATGGGAATAGATGGGAATGAAAAAGCGGACGAATTAGCTAAAAAGGGCGCATCCCTTGAAGCTTACTCCGTAGACGTCCCAATTAGATTGGGCGATATTAAGCGAATGCGAGAGGTGCACATGATCGACCAAGCAGAAAAGGCGTGTGTTCAAGCGCGGGGCTGTAAAGTGTCGAAGATTATGTGTAGGTCTTACAACCTTAGACTAACACAGTTGCTTCTATCATTAAAAAGAGAGGACTGTAGACTCATGACGGGTATTCTGACTGGACACTGCCTCTGGCGTCACATGCCTTTAAATTAGGCTTGGTCAGTGATAGCAGGTGTAGGAAGTGCGGGTTGGAGGAGGAAACGATCGAGCACGTTCTGTGCTCGTGCCCTGCACTTGCCAGGCTAAGACTCCAGATATTAGGAGTGATACAGCTGTCAGATCTAGAAGCAGCAAGTGGCTTAAGTCCTAGGAAGCTTCTAGTATTTGCCAAGAGGACGGTCGTTAAAACAAACTTCTGGTAACACTACGGACTCAATCAGTCTATGTGAGGTCCTCATGGACCGGCCAGTTCAACCTACCATGGTACTATTGTGAATATTTGATTAGACCTAACACTGCATTACCGGCAGTTGTTATCATACGCCAGATGACAGCCCAAGCTGGTAAGTTTTAATTGATTGATAGAACAGCTTTCTGTTGATATTTGATAAAAGACTTTTATATTGGTTGCGCAAGGTGCGCACGGGTCCGGCTCGTAGTATTTAAATATTGATCAAGTTAAAGCAAACAAAGACGTATAATTTAATATAATTTCAATCACACACGTATAGTTATGCATATTAAATTGATAAACGCAATTTATTATACTTTAAATATATATTAAAGTCATATTAGTTTTAATATAAATTTTTCCATTTATACATATTTCAAAAGAAACGCGAATGGCATTAAAATCAATAGCCATTGTAGGTGCATATTCGCTGCAGCACTGAAGACATTGTCGTTTCGATCATAATAACCACCACCAGGTGCTCCAGGTGCGCCACTACCTCCACCGGGTGCGCCAGGTGCACCGGCTGAACCAGAGCTGCCACCCCAACCGCCATTACCACCTTGTGCTGCAATAAAATAAAAACCCACACATTAACTAATCAAATCACTTCCTAATATAGAAAATAAAGTACTGCAATGAATTTTGAATTAACAATGACGTTTTCTTTTCTAAACACAATGTCACCCTCTTAGTTCTTCTCTGCTCACACGTAAGTTTGTAGTTTGTTTATTCCTTTCACAAAATATATCTCTTTGAATGAAAATAATGATACCGTTATCTACAAATGTAGCCATTTTGCAGAGCTTTAGGTGACCTAGTTCAAAAGATAGAATTTAAGAGTGCAACATGCGGGTAAAATTTTTCCAAAAAAAAAAACCTCATAAAACGCCAATGAGTAGGTTTGAAATGCATAGCACAATATTTTTCTATAAATTAATAGATAATATATTCTTAGAAAATTTAATATTATATACCTGAACAAAGTAGAACGCAGTTTAATGCGAACAACAACACAATTGCATACTTAAACTTGATAATTGATTGCATCTTTACACCAATGCCGACAAAAGTTGACTAAGCCAGCTAAGCTCTAGACGAGTAGTTTTAACTGAGATTTTTGCATTTCAAACTGTGAGTAGTTATTAGTCATTACATAAGCCGCTTGCGCTACGATAAGTAGAGTATACTGACAGATCTTTCTTGACTTAGATCTATAAAGCTGTGATACGTAAGTGGGATTTTATACGGAAAAGATTGCGTACAGAATTATTATGCGGCATAGGATTTCCTTTATCCACTAAATCCACGGAAGTATTTTACTCTTACTACAGTAAAAACTAGAACAACAACAGCAGTGCCATCCTTCTAAGACGAATTAATATACCAATCCCATATAATGACTTGATGCTATTAACTTCAGAAATTTCGTAGGGAAGAAATTCAAACTGACGAGTGAGGATGTATCCGAAAAGGGGCCCAAATATGTATGCGAGTAGTTAGTTAGTTTTGATCTCTTTATATAGGTACATCTGTTTCCTTTTATTTGAGCGCATTGAAGCGTTTAATAGTATTTGTTTATGCCTGAAGGGGTACTAGGGGACTGGTCCTCTTCGAAATCATACGCGTACTGCCGCACAGGTCCCTATGGGTTCTGTCGAACAAATACTCTTTGTATCTCTATTGCTCGAGCAAATCCTATATATACTAGGTTAGGTAGGTCAGGTCCTCTTTCTAAGGGTAGGGGGATTTTTGATTATATTTATGACTGAGTGATCACAACCATACCCATAAAGGACTAATGGCGATCAACTACAGGCCTTTTGTAGACGAAAGGGGCAACTCTTTTTAGGGATTAATCGCACGAGCTTTGTATTGGAATGAGAGATAACACTTCTGCGGAAAAAAGCTCAGACTTGCGCCATTGGTTTATTTGGAACTATATCAGAGTTGACGCAATGAAATATGACACCGTAAAAGTTAAGTAGTATTTCGTCTCCAATTCTTTACTGTGAAATATCTTACGTACTTAATTGGCGCTTAACCGTCTAAACATAACATGGCCTAGCCAGCGCATCCGCTGCGTTTTAATTCGCTGGACTATGTTGATGTCTGCGTATAGCTCGTACAGCTCATCATTAAATGTTCTTCGGTACTCGCCATCGCCAACGCGTAGAGGTCCATAAATCTTTCGAAGAACTTTTCTCTCGAACACTCCCAAAGCCGCTTCATCTGCTGTTGTCATGTCCATGCTTCTGCCCCATATAGCAGGACGGGTACGATAAGTGACTTGTGGAGTATGATTTTCGTTCGCCGAGAGAGGACTTTACTTTTCAGTTGCCTACCTAGTCCAAAGTAGCATTTATTGGCAAGATTGATTCTTCGCTGGATTTCAGTGCTGATGTTGTTGCTAATGTTGATGCTGGTTCCCAAATAAACGAAGTCTTTTACTATTTCGAAATTATGGCTGCCAACAGTAGGGTGGTTGCCAAGGCGCATATGCGCTGACTCTTTGCTCGATGACAGCAGGTACTTCGTTTTGTCCTCATTCACCATCAAACCCATCTTTACCGCTTCTTTTTCCAGTTTGGAGTAAGCAGAACTAACAGCGCGGGTGTTGGGCCGATGATATCAGTGTCATCAGCATATGCCAGTAATTGCACGCTTTTATAGTATATTGTTCCAGTGCGGTTAAGTTCTGCAGCTAGTATAATTTTCTCCAGCATCAAATTAAAAAAATCGCACGATGGGGGGTCACCCTGTCTGAAGCCTCGTTTAGTTTCAAACGGCTCGGAGAGGTCCTACCCAATTCTGACTGAGCTGATGGTGCTGCTCAACGTCATTTTGCACAGCCGTATACGTTTTGCGGGGAAACCAAATTCAGACATAGCGGCATATAGGCAGCTCCTTTTCGTGCTGTGGAAGGCAGTTTTAAAGTCGACGAAGAGGTGATGTGTGTCGATGCTCTTTTCACGGGTTTTTTTTTCCAAGATTTGGCGCATTGTGCAAATCTGGTCGTTGGTAGATTCACCAGGTCTGAAGCCGAACTGATAAGGTCCAATCAGCAGGTTCACGGTGGGCTTCAATCTTTTGCACAATACACTTGAAAGGACCTTATATGCGATATTAAGAAGGCTGATTCCACGTCAGTTACAAGGTCGCCGTTTTCGTTCCTACAGGAGTTTTCCCGATAAAATCTTCTGGGAAGTGTCTTGAAATTGAATATATCAGTTGGAGGGAGAAAAGCCAAGCAAAATGGGTTGTGTGACAAGAGAAATGGGAAAAGAACAGAAATAGAACGGAGAAAAGAGAGAGAAAGTTGAAAAGGATGGAAAAGACATTGATAAGGAGGTGCAGGGAAGTAAAGAGCAATACTCATATGCAGCAAAGCCAATTTTCGGGAGGGCCACCTTCTTTCGGTTAATATCTAATATAAAATTTGAACTCATTGAAAATCGAAAGTGAGCTATTTCCTATATTTTTATTAGAAGCTTCATTAAAGTTGGAAGAGTTGGCTTTTGAACTTTCATTTATAAATTGTCAATGAGTTAAAGGTTGAAATTCCAAAAATATTAAAATCATCAAAAATTTCAAAATGCGCATATCAAGCAACGACAGCAAAGTTCAATAATAGGTTAGGTTAGGTTGAGGTGGCTGCCCGAGGGCACACCTAGGCCAGTAGTACTAGGCCCGTTGTGATACCACGAAAAACACCGTTACCTCTCCTCTTCGAACCATTTTGAGGACCTGATGAAAGCTACCAGGTCCTTGACGTCATGCTCCACAACCTGACTCATAGTATCAAGAAATGGAGCTCCCAGAAAGCGCTGCCGTGCTCAGCGCTGGGCAGTTGCAAATGAGGTGAACCACCGTTTCCTCCTCCTCATCTTCTTTACAACTCCTACAGCAACGACGATAAGGCGCTCCTAGCCTTTCTGCATGCCTACCTATGAGGCAATGACCCGTTAGTGCCCCCACAAGTGTGGAAATTGTATCCCTTCTTAGGTTGTGCACGTGACGGGACCTTTTAGGATCCCATTTAGGCCAGGTTTCTTTCGACGTTCGACATCCCGGTGTTTGTAGCCATCTTTCGTCGGCTTGACGGTAGATGTGCTCTTTTAGCATTAGCTTGCATGTGGACAGGGGTATCTAAGCGTTCTTGTCCAGGAAGAACCTGATTGGCTGTACCCTGCCTAGCGAGTTCATCTGCAATGCAGTTTCCCTCGATATCCCTATGTCCAGGGACCCATGTGAGGTGTACACGGTTCTGTTGAGCCATCTCTTGAAGAGATCGGCGACAGTTTAGTGCTAGTTCAGAATTGAACGAGTGGGAGCCCAGAGATTTTATGGCAGCTTGGCTGTCGCTGAAGATAAAAATTTCTTTACCGACAATGTATGTCCCTATCCTAGCTGCGGCTTCCATTATGGCTGCAACTTCTGCCTGGAATACACTGCAGTGGTCGGGTAGTCTGAATGAGAGCTGGAGGTCAAGGTCCCTTGAGTATACTCCACCCCCAACTCTCCCGTTTAGCTTGGAGCCGTCCGTGTATATGGAAATGCTGTTGCCCATAGCTAGGCACTTATCCGACTCCGTCCAGTCATCCCTGCTGGGTATGTTTATCTTAAAGTTGGTTTCCGCAACTGTTGTGGTCGCACAGCGATCCGTGCTAGGAGGGAGAAAACTGTATTTGTTTAGTATACTTGAGTGTCCTGTGGTCCTGTTGTTCCAGCACGACAACTCCCTTAGACGCAGGGCTGACGTTGCCGCTGCTCGATGACCAGCCAGATCCATTGGAAAGATGTCAAGAATGACCTGAAGAGCTTCGCTAGGCGTTGTTCTTAAAGCCCCGCTTATGCTTATCATGCTGGATCTGTGGAATTTACCCAACAAGTTTAGGTTTGACGCCTTGCTCAAGGCTGGCCACCATACGACTACCCCATACAGCAGTATGGGTCTGATAATCGCGGTATAAATCCATCTGCATATGTTGGGGGTGAGTCCCCATTTTTTGCCAATGGCTCTTTTACACGTATATAATGCAATGTACGCTTTCTTTTGTCGCTGGATAACGTTGTCCTTCCAGTTCAGCTTTTTGTCCAAAACTACGCCTAAAAATTTGGCTTTATCTGCCAGGCTTAGGCGCACCCCATTTAGTTCTGGTAGGTTCAACGATGGTATTTTGTATCGTTTGGTATATAAGACAAGCTCTACTTTATCGGAGTTGATGCTGAGTCCACATCGGAAAGCCCACAAGGAAACCTCTCGCAATTCTACCTGCATCATGTCGCACAAAGTTTGAGGGAACTTGCCTCTGTAGATAATCGCTAGGTCATCAGCATATGCCACGACCTTCCCGCTCCCCCAACTAGTATCTCTTAATAGCGAGTTTACCGTTAGGTTCCATAGTAAGGGGGAAAGGACACCACCCTGGGGCGTGCCCCTTGCGACAAATCGTGTTATCTCAACCTTTCCCAGTGAGGAAAGCACTTTTCTTCCCCTGAGCAGTTGATAAATTAGTCCCACTAGGGGTCTATTTACGTCCAGATCAGTTAAAGCAATGTTAACGGCGTCTGGACTTATGTTGTTGAATGCTCCTTCAATGTCTAGGAAGGCCACAAGACAATAATCCTTTTCGAACAAGGATGTTTCTATAGTAGAGACTAGGCTGTGTAGCGCAGTCTCCGTAGATTTACCTTTGGTGTACGCGTGTTGATAGTCCGAAATGAGATTCCTATCAATGCTTGTAGTGAGAAAATCGCTAACTATTCTCTCTAGGGTCTTGAGTACGAAGGATGAAAGACTGATAGGTCTGTAGTCCTTCGGGTCGTAATGAGAGGCTTTGCCTGCCTTAGGATTGAATATGACCGTGGCGCTCCTCCATGCACACGGAATATAGTTCATAGCCAAACAAGCGGTATATATGTGCCGCAGCCAGTTGGCTGATACCTCCAAAGAGTAGATAAGTTGAGCGGGTACAATCCCGTCTGGTCCAGCAGCCTTAAAAGGTTTAAAACTTTCGACTGCCCACCTTACTCTCTCCTCAGTGATGGGTATATTCACAGCTTGGTTTGCTGCAGGTACTTTCGGTGTGTTGGTCATATTTCCCGGGAAATGTGTGTCCAGGAGCAGCTCTAGAGTTTCCCCTTCTGTGCTGGTCCAGGTACCATTCGGTCTCCGCAGAAAGCTAATAGCTGTTTGCGTCTTAGAAAGCACGCACCGTAGCCTAGATGTGTCCACGACACTTTCGACTCCAGTGCAGAAGTTTCTCCATGAAGTTCTCTTCGCTTGTCTTAGGACTTTTTTGTAGGTTCTTAGTTTGTCCTTGTATTCTAGCCATTGTGACCCGTTATCAAAGAATTTGGCTCTGTTAAACTGTTCTCTGCAGGATTTACGAAGTAGGTCCAGATCATGGGACCACCAGTGAGGTTTACGCTTACCGCGCGGTTTTGGCAATGGACAGGCCTGTTCTAAGGCTTTTGAGAAAGCCGATGTGAAGGTTTCTACCAGACCCTCTAGCTCCATCGTTGATGAGGGGCTTTGTGGGGGCAGTTCTGGTAGTTCTCTTGCTAACAGCTCATTATGTAGTTCCCAGTTTGTGTTACGTGCGTTACGTCTCGCAATGGGATGATCGACGAAGAACTCTAAAATAACTTCAATATAACGGTGGTCTGAAAAGGAATGTTCCTCAAGAACACGTCATTTTTTAACCCACCCATAAACGCTTTCGCTACAAATAGTGAGGTCAATAACCTCTCTACGGTTTTTAGTAATAAAAGTTGGTTCATTACCTACATTGCAAACTACAAGGTTAGTTGTTAGAAGGTACTCAAAAAGTGACTCACCCCGAGTGTTTATGTCGGAACTACCCCACTGCACGTGGTGGGCGTTTGCGTCTGTCTCAATTAGCAGATGGCCTTTGCTTGAGTCGGCCACCAGATCCTTTACCGTCTTTTGCGGAGGAGGTTCCTCTGCGTCGTACGGCATATAAACGGAGGCTAGCGTTAATTGGGTGCCTCCGCTTGCCAAGCTGGCCGCTGTGACGTCACCATTGCTATAATTAGGCAAGAGAAAGATATTTAGCTCAGACTTTACTAAAATGCATGTTCTCACTTTACCTTCATCTGCAGCTCGGATGAGCTTAAACCCAGTGGCCCCCAATCCGCAAATCCTTGATTTGTTCACCCAAGGTTCTTGGATAAGGACCACTTCGACGTCGCCTTTAGAAAGGCGACTGATGAGAGCAGCCGAGGCTGCCTTACTTTTGTGCAGGTTTATCTGGAGCAACCTCAGCATGAGCTTGCTCAGACTCCCCTGCCCTATCATCTTTGCTCCGTCTAAGGGGCTCGATAGCTTCCTTATTCAGGGATAACACGACCTGTCTCCTAGGTCCTACAGCGTCCTCGACTTGGATGACACTCCAGGCCTGCGTTGGGAGAGCCGGGTTCATCAGTTGCCGCATCCTGAGAATTCTCTCAGGTTCTGCTGGAACCGCTGGAACCCATGCCCTGGCCCTTGGCCGAGCCGGAATGTCCTTCCAGTCAACGACCTCGATAATCGCCCCGGGATAGACTTGTACCAGCTTTGCGGCTGCTGCCTTGTACAGCGCAACAGACCTTGCGTCCTCGCAAGCGAGTACCTTGATTTGGCCCTGGTACCATCCTGCATCAGAACCTCGCGGCGGACTACCCGGAGACTCCATCAGCACGTCGAGAACGGCGTTACCGATTGCATTCCGGACGTACGGCCACTGGTCTTTAGGGATTACACCACGGTCATTCCCTCGGTCCAGGATTCCTATAAGGATCCGGCCCTTGGCTACCTCGGCAAAGCTGGGTTTGGCTACCGCGGGGTGATTCTGGTGCCTTTTCGGCGGTGGTTTGATGTCCTCATCGGAACTTTGACGTTTATATGGGGTTGCGCTTGTTGGAAGAGAACCCCGAAAATTCGGCAGTAGAGCTTGCGCCCTTTCCACCGAATTACTGGCGTTCTCTGACAGCGTTTCCAGCGGAACACCCTCATACCTTGACAGGACTTTTGCAGCCCTTCTTTTGTTCCTGTGGAACGATCCCTTGTGGGACTCTTCTTGAGAAGGGGTCCGACCCGTAGTTGCCCTCGCGGTCGTACCCCGGATGATGTCTTCATTATGGCTCCTTTCTCCTTTGGCTCAGTGTGACCAGATCGTGGGACCCCTGTCACAGCCGTGGGGAGAACAGTCGCCAAACCGGCGTCAGACGGGCGCCCAACATCAGCAGGCGCGTCAGTGTTCGCCGTTGCCAGCGCAACTACCTTCGCCGCCATACTGGTGCTTGCCCCCGTCCGATCACCTAAGACTGTGTTGACTGACGTTGCCCTCTTGTCGTCCATGGGGAGCCAACCCGTCGTTTCCAACGCAGTCGCTCCCCCGGTTAAAGTAGCTGTTGCGACCCCGTTTTCCCTTGGCTCGGAGTGGCCAGGTCCAGAGACCCCTGCCACAGCCGTGGGTAAAAAGGTTGCCGTTCCGGCGCTTGGTCGGTGTCCGACAACAGCAGGCGCGTTAGGGTTCGCCGTTGCCAGCGCAACTCCCTTCGCCGCCATACTATTGCCGACCCCCACCAAGTCGCTCTTCCCTTTAGCGTTGGTAGCATTGGTAGCCTTCCCTCGTTCACTAGGGCGTATGGATGCCAATGCTGTTGTCCTTCTCCCTGTGGAGGAGGACGAATTATCTTTTACTTTGTTTTTTTTTGTTTTTGTTGTTCATCTTGTTCTTACGACCCTTTGCTAGACGAGGCCAGCTTAGGGTCACCTTATTGAAAGGGGGAAAAGTGTCGTCCGCCGCGGCAGAGCCCCTTACCGCGGTAAGACCATTTTTACTCTCTGAGGCGGCCCGGTGTCAGAGAGGCTCCGTACAAATACAGCCAGATTAACCTCTCGGCTGCAAACCATCCAATGGGCACTGTGCCGCATAATACCCTGTATTGGGAGGGGACAGATCTTGGTCATCGCTCACCCTAGGACTAGGCCACCGCAGCCATGGAGATCCATGTGAACCTGCATCCTACTGGGTGGCATAGTACCGTGGTCAGCGACTAAGCCCTCGCATCGCGGCAAGATGTCTGCCCTTCGCGAGGAAGTTCAATAATAACAAAAGAAAAGTTTCAAATGCAACAGCGCGCATTTGACTTCCCTTTTCATGCTTTTAAATAAACTATTTTTTACCATTTCATACTTTATTATCAAATAATCACACTGGTCACCTTTGCGATGACCCTTAAAATTTGTTTTTGATGACTTAGCGAAAGGAGCTAACAAGACTAGAGCAAAAACCGAACACGGAAATATGTGTGTAAGTCGGTGAGATGGCCGCAGTATCTAAGCCAAGTCAAAGTATGTCCAGAGAGAGGTTAGCAATTTGTTTACATTAAATATTTTCCATTATCTTGTATGATACATGCAATGGAAATCAGCAAAAACGGTAACAAAAAATTGAGAAGGAATGATAAGGAAACAGATGATACGGCAATGATCCTGGGGTTAATTTGTTCTGGGTTCGAATCCCGTTCAGTTTTCTCTTAGTTTTTTTTACCAAAAACAGAAAAAGCTGATATGCGCCAAAATATTTATTTATATCTTTACAAAAGATGTGACATTTTTTTAATTCGTTCTACCCTACATTAAAAAGTTAACGTCATATCCTTCCTTACGACACTTTTTCCAGATTGAAGTCAGAAGAGGAGGACAGTTGTATTTCAGAACAGGTACCTGGATTTTAGAATTTTTCATTTAGATTTAAGAATAGATAATTGTATTTCAGAATGTGCTAATATACATTCAGAAAATGGAATTTGATTTCAGAAAATTGAAAATGGATTTCAGAATACATACTAATTAAATTCCAAAATGTGCAAATTGGATTTCATAAATGGGCAATTCAATATCGAAAATCGGCGGTTAGATATCAAAATGTATTTGAGATACTTGTATATAATATGTCAGATTAAATAACATATATGTATCTTGGAAAGATTTTCTGCCATCCCTTGTGAAATTTAGTTTCGAGACAAACCGACACAACGCCGATGACGCAAAATCATCAACAAAACAAAAAGAGTCAACATAATATCACAATAAAAGTTAAAATAGGATATACATATGTATAGGATTGCAAATACATACATAGAAACCAAATAATAATTTTCCAACCGTTATACTTCGCATCGCAATTGCGTATGCATAAAAGGTTGCAGCGTGTTGCACTGCTCGAGTACAACCAATGGCTGGTAGCTTTTGCTTCTTTTCCATTCTTCTCGCCAGGTAACATTGAGTGTTCCGAAACATTGATAACTTGCACATTCGGGACAAACAAATTGGATTTTACGATAATATTGTATAAAATAGTTTCAGTTTTCATCGACTTCTTTAAAAATAACGAAGACTTTAAATGGAGTAAGCTTTTTCCAGCATTTTCTCAAAAACAATCTGACTCATTTTGTATATTGTGAAATCCAATGTTCACATTCTGAAATTTGGTTACCTATTCTGAAAATCGCATGGAATTTGCTGAAATGAAATAAACATTTGTGCAAACGATTTTTTCTGAAACACGCAAAAAAAAGTTCCTAAAAATTCCTGAAAACAAAGAAAATATTGGATTGATTTTGCGCCATAGACACCTTTCCTTAATATATACAAGTAATTTTCTCAACAGCTGGCAATAAATTAAAAAAGGAGAACATTTTATAAAAAAACTAGAAGACCCGGCAGACGTTGTCCTGCCCTAAATTTTGCCTATCTGTATACATTTTAATAAGCATTTTCCGTCTGACTCTGCCCTCCCCCCCTCTTCACTTTTTCCTAATCCTTTTATTCACTCCTCCCTCCGTCTTTTTCGCTTCATCTATCTCCATCTTCGTCTCATTCTATCTCTTTCTCAATCTCCTTCTCTCTTTTCTCTTCTCTCAATTTCTTCTCATTCTTCTGCATCCCTTATTGCCTGTCCCAGAGGGTGGTATGTATTTTATTCCAATCCCAGTCCCAGTCCCACTCCGAGTCTCAGTCCCAGTCCTAGTCCTAATCCCAATCCCAGTCCGTCTCTGGATAATATATTACTCTGTACTAAAGCACTCATCAACAGCTTTCATTTGATACCCATATTGTATAAACACATTCTAGGGGTACTCGGGTCCACGTTTCGGCCTATATCTCGAGACTCTGCACGTCGATCGCAACCAAACCTATGTAGTAACCACCGCGTGAGGTTTACGCAACTTGTGTGAAAGTTTGAACAAAATCGACCAACTTATCTCTTCAAACACCGGCGACCAACTAACACACATTTTAGCCTTTCTTTTTATATATATAGATTTTTATTTTTCACACTTCACTATAATATAAAACGAAATGCAGATTTTCGTTGCTTTTGAAATTCGGCTTAAAAATTGCACATGGTAAAACTAAAGACTCTCCTGAATTAAAAAAAATGTCATAGTACCTCTAAATCGCGGGCACCCTCAGAAACCCCCTCCCCCCACCCTATCGGCGGGCCTGGTGATGTGCTATAGTTGATATCATTCGCTATAATATTTTTTATTGATAAGCACGTTGTTTAATTAAAAACCAACCAATTACACGGAAGTATATCCGCATCACCTGAAAATGTGAGTGCCGGTGCGTATACGTAACATTTTATTATTACGTATAAACAAATAAAAGAATTTGCAATAAAATAATATTGCGACTATAAACTGAGATATAACCTATCCTATATTTCAAGCTAAATCAAACTACACACGGGGTGTAAAACAAATTCAAAATCGGTTCAGTAGTTTAGGAGTCCATAGCGGTTAAACATAGTGACACGTGATTTTTATATATTAAGATTTAAGAATTTAATTGTGTAACTGTCACGGATTTCTAGTCGAGCTCCACAACTTTATAGTCGCGTACTATTTCTTAGGCCCACTTGCAGAACCGCAAGTTATTTTTTTAGCAAGTGGGCATTATTCACTGAGATAACTCGTGCATGTAAATATTGTGAGACGTACGTCGTTTTAATTTTGCTCTCAGTCTCCCACAATCGTAAAGAGAGAGCATCCTCTTTCTCAGTTTTCTCAGTTACCATTACCAGCTTGTCAGTGGGGAGTGTTTTTCAGTAGTAACTTATTTGTTTGCTGAAATATATACAATTGTTTTTTAAAAATACGTCTAAGAGATAGAAGAAATAAAAATGTTAGTTTTTTTTATATCTTTAGGGTCCTAAAACTTGAACACGTCTCTCAGACGTACGTTATCTTTCTAGGGTAAAAAAACGTTATCTTTTTAGGGTTAAAGAAAATTTTTTAGGAAATGTTTTCTCATTTTAGAATAATTTTTTTTTTTTTTGTGAGTGTAGGTTTTAGCAAAATTATGGTATACTACGTGCCAGAGCGGCCACCGTGGTGTGATGGTAGCGTGCTCCGCCTACCACACCGTATGCCCTGGGTTCGCACCCCAGCAACATCAAAATTTTAGAAATTAGGTTTTTAAATTAGAAGAAAATTTTTCTAAGCGGGGTCGCCCCTCGGCAGTGTTTGGCAAGCGCTCCGGGTGTATTTCTGCAAAGCTCTCAGTGAAAACAAGTGCAAGGCAGATGCCGTTCGGAGTCGGCATAAAACATGTAGGTCCCGTCCGGCCAATTTGTAGGGAAAATCAAGAGGAGCGCGACGCAAATTGGAAGAGAAGCTCGGCCTTAGATCTCTTCGGAGGTTATCGCGCCTTACATTTATTTTATTTTACGTGCCAGAGCTTTTGCTTTGTAAAAAACGCACTTTATCGGCAAAATTTGTTAATTTGGCGCATTATTTACTTTTTATGATTTCGGTAAAAAAAAATATTGACTGAACTGATCGGAATTTGAACCCAGAACAAATTCACAGAACTTTGCTGTCTTCACAACCGCGCTAAACACTCTGGTGAACTTTCGTTAGCTAATAGCGCAGTTCAATTCAGGAACTTCAGTCGAGCGAGAGTGGTGAAATGCATGCGTGAGACATATGTACATATAACTAACGGTAGTTTTTGATTTCGAAATATACTGATGTGTACGTGTAGTAGTATGTATGCAATGTATAATGTTCGAAAAATTAATTTTTGTTAGTTCCTGTTCCGCCGCGAAACTTTAAACACGTAATTTGAAACGCGAGTGAAAAGTGTGTGAAATATTATGAAAGAATAATTACTATTAAAAAAGTTATAATTAAAAGTAAGCTAAGATCAATTTATTTATATGAAAATGGAAAAAGTTCAGTGAATTGCATTTATATAAGAAAATTTTAAGTTCAAATGCCGCGATAATACAACAAGTGGCTGCGGAAGCACGAATGTTCCAGAAGTGCTAAAAAAGTCTATCAGGCCTGTTCTGAATTCCGACTCGGAATGAAAAGTAAAACGACATTGATTCCGACTCGGTTTCTATTTGGTGTTCTCAATTCCGATTGTAAAAAATCGATTCGAAGTCGATTTCGAATCGTTTTCATTCCGATTCGGTAACCAGTTTAATCAGCTGTTTTTGTTTATGTGTTTTGGTTTAAGTATCATAAAATTTTATTTTAATTAGAAAATGCCTGCAGATATGGTTTTTGATGCGCAGACGCAAGAATACGTGCTATTGTGCATGCGAATCGTAAAAATGCGCTGGATCGGAATTCAGAACAGGTCGACTTCATTTCGATCAGCATCGATTTGTTTGCCTAATAGATTTCTTGATAGAAGTTTTTAAAGAAAGATTTATTATGCCAATTTAACTCAAATTTAAACCAAAAATACACACAACTCTTCCAAATAAAATGAAGAATTTAAAAAAAATTCTTTGAAAGACAAATATCGCAACATTTGTGTATAATCTGCCAATTAATTTTCATTCCGACTGCTCAGAGGCAATACTTTTCAAACCGATAATTTTTGGTCGGAATCGAAATTGAGAACACCAACCCATTTCGATTCCGAAAAAATTGATCGGAATCGGAATCCAGAACAGGCCTGTATATGTACTATGTAGTTATATACGCGTGTTTGTAATTAGGTATGTACATACATTAGACCGTTTGATAATGTTAAATTTTCTGCTTGCCCTCTTTGGTAGTAATATTGCAAGTTGAAATTAGTTTTATCTCCCGATTCAATACATACATATACAAATATATAAAAGTGTTGCTTTTAAAAAATCGTTATAGCGCAAAGCAAGAAAAAAGTGGTTAAAAGTGTTTCTTTATTTTTGGTAATAAAATATTAAGCAATATTGCTGTAAATTTGTTATTATATAAAAGTGAAAAATATATGTAAGTGAAGTGAAAGTTGCTAAATATGTAAAAATGCTCGGAAATATATATAAAGCGTAATTTTTAGAAAAAATTTATAAAAATGTATGAAGAAAACAAGTGGAAGTCACACAATCCAGAAGAGAGGGTTAATTTATATTCAGGTAAGGTGAGTATTTAACTTTTGTTTATAACACTTTTTCAAGCAATTACCACCTGCTACTCCACATTTTTTGGGCGAGTATTACCGTATAAAGTTATCTCCACTGTTTTTTATACCTTTCATGAACATGAAATGGTATATTAACTTTGGTCCGATGTTTGTAACGTTCAGAAATATAGAAGATAGACTCACCATTAAGTATACCGTGTTGATCAGGGCGACGAACTGAGTTGATATAGCCATGTCCGTCCGTCTGTCCATCCGTCTGTCTGTTTGAACGCAAACTAGTCCCTCAAACTTTGAGATATCTCAATGAAATTTGACACAAGGATGTATTTTTGTATTATATTAGACATTTGTCGGATCCGGGAGGATCGGACTACTATAACAAATATCTCCCATACAACCAATCGTTCAGATAAGACGATTTTGGTCATTCCTGCCGCAATTTAGAAAGTATAAACGGAGTTTCACGTTATAATCTAACATATCATAGAAGATATCCTGAAAAAATCACTTTGATCAGAGCTATATATAGCTATATCCCATACAACCGATCGTTCAGATAGAAAGATTTCTGGCCATTTCTCCCTTAATTTAGAAAGTATAAACGTGAAACTCGGTGATATATATTTTAATATATCACAGAAGATTTTCTGAAGAAATCGCTTTGATCGGAGCTATATATAGTATATATCCCATACAACCGATCGTTCAGATAGAAAGATTTTTAGCCATTTCTCCCTTAATTTCCAATATAAAAACGTTAAACTTGGTGATATATATTCTAATATATTATAGAAGATTTCCTGTAAAAATAATTTCGATCGGAGCTATATATAATATATATCCAATACAACCGATCGTTCAGATAAGGGGGTTTTTTGCCATTTTTTATTTTATATTTATCTTAAAAATCGTTTAGGTATGTACATCTGTTTACTATATATTTCTTATCTTATACATCCAATAATTTGGAGATTACGAACGGGGTAAGATTATTGTTCAGCTCCATTCATGAAAGGTATGAAGTCTACGGCACAGCCCCGTCCTTACTTGTTTAATTTATAAATACTTGGTCACGAATTATATTTTGTGATGCTATCTCGCCTTTAGGGAGGTTCACTGCTCTTACGTATGTACATGACCTGATTTATTTTTTCTGAATTTGACTTAATCTATTGCGATGTTCTTATCATCTCGGTTGCATTCGAGCATTTTCATAAAATCGCCTGGGGATTTGAGTGTCGTACGGTGGTCGCCGTGGTGTGGTGGTAGCCTGCCACGCCGAGGGTTCTGGTTTAATTCGCTGGCAAACAACAACAAAAAAAGTATTTTAAATCGGAAAAAAATTCTTATCGGGGCCGCCCCTCGGTAGTGATTTGGACAGCACGCTGAGTGTATTTCTACCATGAAAAGCTTCACAGTCAAAGTTCATCTGACTGATATATTCCATATGCCGTTGGGAGTCGGCATAAATAGGTCCTGTATCACCAGTTTTTAGAGAAAATGGAAAAGGAGTATGACGCAAATTGAAATAAGAGTTCGATATCATCGGAGATAAATCGCGCCAAGTAGTAATTTTTACCCGAAACCGAGTCGGACCCGAAACTGAAGACGGAACCAAAACCGAAAGCAAAAATTGCACCGGAACCAACTAGTACATCCGTTCTCTTGCTCGTCTATTTTGTGAATAGCCAGACCCTCCCCTGGTAAATATATGTGTCCAAATATTCACAGTTCTAACAGGAGTCGTTATGGTTGGAAATGTACATGGGACCTCACTCCAAGGCATTTTAAGGAAATAGGGATGCAACTTTCGCAAATGCCTAAAAATCTCGGTAAAATACAGTTATAAATATCGAAATTAACGTTGTTTCACGGATAAATTACGACAAATTCACGGCAATTTTCCCAATAGGTATTTTTTTTTTTCCTCGTAAAAGTTGTCTTGCAAACTTCAGAGAGGTAGATTATACTGACGATCTTGACTTAGATCTATAAAGCTGTAATACGTAATTGGACTTTTATACGGAAAAGATTGTGTACCGAATTATTATGCGGCATAGGATTTCCGTTATCCACTAAATCCACGGAAGTGTTTTACTCTTACTACAGTAAAAACTACAACAACAATAACAGTGTCATCCTTCTAAGCTGAATAAATATACCAATCCTATATCAAGACTTGATGCTATTAACTTCAGAAGTTTCGTAGGGAAGAAATTCAAAGTGGCGAGTGAGGATGAGCTCATCCTACACTGAGAGAAAATATGCATAGTAGAAATTAATGGGGCATATTCATAGTCCTGAGTTAGAGTATGCTTCACTTGGTGCGGCACTAAAAAGATAGAGTACATTTCATTTCTAAGTATATCATAGTCAGTTTAGTGGCATGATGTAACGAGAGCCTACTTTAGGCAAAATTCTATTACATAAAAAAAAATCTATTACGCAATGTTGTCAAATCACTCGTCTTGACGTTTGCTTGTTGTTATTCATTTCTTGCGCCTGATTGCTAAAAACGCAAAAAGTAAGCAATTTGTTAATAAAAAATGTATTTTAACCTCGTTAATTAATTAAAATTTGTATTTATTACTATAGAACAATAAAAGAGAACAAAACTGGAGTAACCGGAGAAAGACTGCTGTATTTTAACCTCGTTAATTAATCAAAATTTTTATTTATTACTATAGAACAATAAAAGAGAACAAAACTGGAGTAAGCGGAGAAAGACAGCTTGCGGGAACTAATAAACTGCCACATAGATGTTGTAGAAAATTGACGAAATTTAATAAAAATTGCACTGCTATTTTTCTGTTCGCTGCTTTATATGTATATATACGCATATCTGCTTAGAAGAAGGATTCCTTTAAGTATTTTGTAGTAATTAGTTTTATTATTCATTTTATACACAAATCCAGATACAAATACAATAAGAAGTAGTTAGCACCAAATGATAGAGCGGTGTTTACATGTAGTATATTTGAAATATTTAGGTTGAATTACGTTTGTTATTCATATTAGAGAGATGGTTACAAGGACTTGATTCTGAATTTCACTTCGTCATCAGCTTGTTTTTCAAATGCAGGTACTTGAGTTCGAAGCTCGCCATCCGATGAAGAAGTTAAATTCAGAAGCATGCCCTAGTAATCATCGCCGTGTGCACTTTTTGTCCAATACCAAAAATAATACAAATTGTATTAAATAATGAGCTTTTCTCGCAAAACGAATTATGTTTTTTAGTATTTAAAGAAACCTTGTGCTCTAAAACAAATGGATCAAATCGTTCTCCATAATATTTTTGGCTTTCTCTTTCTTCTTAAAATCTATTTCGATTTCCTCAAAGTAAGACATTTTCACTCTTCTTGAATCAGAAATACAGCTTAAATTACCACACGTAAATTGAAATTTCATTTCATTTGACAGATTTTAGTAATAGCTTTAGTGACAGCTTTTCGCCTCTCTAACTTTAGCGATGGCTCTAACCGATGAATCCGGCTTTTTTGCGACTATGATAAAGATAAAGTATGCTTTTTATTGAAATATGCTCTAACTTTTATAGCGCATACTTTAACTTAACTATGAATATGCCCCAATATTTTTTACTTGATTGGCGTTTAAATATGTCCGTGTTCAAAAATAATACGATCAGACCAAAGTTTTAATACGTACGTATTTAAATACTGTACAGAGAACCTTGAATCATAGATGTAAGCATGCTTTGTATGCTCAGCTGTAAATGGCAACCGTGTTCAGGCATGCATGCCTACCTACATCCATATATAAGTACATACTTTTGTAGATGAGCGGAGCGGAGCAAGTACATACAAATGTATATTGAGCGTTTATTCTATGCAGTGTTGCCGGTGTGCTCCATAAACTTCAAAATTGATTACACATTTCAGCCCGTTTTGGAAAGATAGTTTGTGGCTCGTTTTGCTATTATACGTTTCTAATTAACAGTTTAAAACAAAAAAGAAACACAGTTTAATGGCTAACCGAATTAAATAATAGAAAAATATTTTTTAAATACAAATAGTAAATATGGCAGTAGTAGAAGATCAAACAATAAATCATAATTAATCACCTCAACATTAAATCTAAGTTATCAATAGAACAATTCAATTCAGAGTTAAAAGCGTGGGATGCTTGATATATTTAAATAAAATTTAACAATCCTTCTATTGGAAACTATCTATGAGAGGAAAGTTATGAAAAGTAGTAAAAGGCACTCCACGCATTTTTACTCTGAATTGAATTTGTTTGTTAATATCTTAGATTTTATTTTAATTTTATTTTGATAGAGTTTATATTTCTTTTTCACTTTTTAGTGTGATATGCTATAAAACAAGTTGTTTAGTTTTTTTTTTTAACTATATCTTTAATCGTAAGTTAAACCGAAATATAAATTCTAGATAAAGAAGTTCGATAATTAGTGCGCTTCGTCAATTAAAATTATATTTCGGAAGAAACATTTGCAATTTAATATAATTCGGTACCTAATAAATGAATAACAGTTAGGTGGCAACTCATTAATAACTGTATGATTATGTAACAGCTTCAAGGAAAAGAAAAAATGTGTGAACAACTGAAAGAAATTTTGAGGCTTTTTCAGTTAGATGACTAATAACTAGAAAAAATTTTGTAAAATATTTATTTTAAAACATGTAATATTGTTTGTTACAGTCGCTGGCATTCAATTCCGTAATTTAAGTTACTTAAAAGAAGTTGATATCGACGACGCTGTGAAGAAAGTTTGGAAAGAGCTGAATTTCGCTTTTTGCTTGGCGAAAGAAAAACGTAACTAATAATATATTTTGAATTGTGAAATTGTTATTGAAAGTGCAAATGGTTTTTATTAAAGAAAATAATGCATTTGGAGGCAAAATTATTTGTGTAAGCACAAATACGCATGTGCATACATCCCTGCAAAAATCGCGAGTACTCCATGCATGCATGTTTGGAGTACTCGCTATGGACCAACCGAGTACTCCAAAATTAACCACAATTCATACAAAAAATATGGTCCAATTAATATTGCGATGTCCTGGGACTGGACCATATACTCCAGCTCCGCATTACATCAGAGTAATCCATGAAGTACCCACAGTCCATGTATTATTAGCCGTAACCAAAGCAGTAGAAACCCTGGAAGAGAATAGCTTAAGCTGCAACCGTGTTAACTTTTATATTGACAGTCAAGCAGCAATTAAGGCCATAATCTCGCATAGCACAGCATCTAAATGCGTGTTAGAGTGTAAGCAGTCTCAGGAGAGAATCGGGACAGGGATAAGCACACATATATATTGGGTCCCAGGGCATATGGGAATAGATGGGAATGAAAAAGCGGACGAATTAGCTAAAAAGGGCGCATCCATTGAAGCTTGCTCCGTAGATGTCCCAATTAGATTGGGCGAGATTAAGCGAATGCGAGAGGTGCGCATGATCGACCAAGCGGGAAAGGCGTGGGTTCAAGCGCGGGGCTGTAAAGTGTCGAAGATTATGTGTAGGTCTTACAACCTTAGACTAAAACAGTTGCTTCTATCATTAAAAGAGAGGACTGTAGACTCATGACGGGTATTCTGACCGGACACTGCCTTCTGGCGTCACATGCCTTTAAATTAGGCTTGGTCAGTGATAACAGATGTAGGAAGTGCGGGTTGGAGGAGGAAACGATCGAGCACGTTCTGTGCTCGTGTCCTGCACTTGCCAGGCTAAGACTCCAGCTATTAGGAGTGATACAGCTGTCAGATCTAGAAGCAGCGAGTGGCTTAAGTCCTAGGAAGCTTTTAGTATTTGCCAAGAGGACGGAGCTATTTTATAACATAGGTCCTGGTTTTTGATAGGGTTTTTCAGTTTGGTCAATGAAACTTCTGGTAACACTACGGACTCGTTCAGTCTATGTGAGGCCCTCATGGACCGGCCAGTTCAACCTACCTACCTACCCACAGTCCAATAAACATCCTTTAGTGTTTACAATCGTTAAATCAATGATCAGCAATGATCGGCTTACAATGTGTTCGTGTAGAAACATGAGTTGGTCCATTGCTGCATTACAGTGGAGTATAATGGTAAGTACTCCAGTAGACCACATGATCCAACGATTTTTGCAGGGATATGTTTGCTAACGTCGTTCATGCTACCAGCGCTGGACGTAGCAGAGCAGTTTTTCTGTGGGTTTCTGGCACACGGTGCATTTTGTGAGAATCTTGTGCATTATTAGCGTAATAAAAACTTGAAAAATGTTGGTTGTTATAAATATTAATATTTCTCTTAGAGAAGTATTATACAATACCAACATAAATATTAATATATTTATTTATATATATAATATTTATTTATATATATATGGTGATGAGCTCCATAAAAAAGATTATCAAGATGATTTCCATTATGTGGTGAGTATTATAAATATGTTTATATTGGTCATTTAATTCAAAACTGGCATTGCTCAAACAACAAATTACAGAGTCAACTGTTTGAAAGTTATAAATTTACATATGCTCCTGAAAACTTAAGTCGTTAGTTAGTTTGTTTGGGTTGTGGTACTACATATTCAATTAAATGAGCGAAATACATGCTATATATTTATAAATCGTAATATATGCAAGCTTTCAAATAAATTTGTTTTTAGCCTTTGAAGAGGATACTAAAA
The DNA here is from genome assembly GCF_040869045.1 of Eurosta solidaginis. Taxonomy (NCBI): domain Eukaryota; kingdom Metazoa; phylum Arthropoda; class Insecta; order Diptera; family Tephritidae; genus Eurosta; species Eurosta solidaginis. The sequence continues at coordinate 18,573,339 of NC_090320.1, forward strand.
GATCGTTCTGCTGGTAGAGGTATTTGAGAACACTACGAGGTAGTAGTCATCGCGATCAAATTATAAACGCTTTTGTGGAGCACGTCGTTGAAAACTATAGAAAATTAAAATTAAAACCCGTTAACGGCGATTAGTTCCTAACTGACATAGAATCGTTTTTACCCGAGGAAAAATCTTATTTGGTAGTAAAGAACATTCAATATAATGTCAAAACGGTTAACATGGATGTGTACTAAAAACTTTCCAATTTTAGGACTATTACATTCAGCGTACAGGGAAATTATTTTCTAAATACACAAATTATACATCAAAAAAGAGAGCAGTAGAAGGCGCAACTAAAAAAAAGTCGCATTTGCATTCAATAATCGGCGGCAGAACTTTTATTAGATATAATAGCATTTAAACTTATTTTGTGCCTTAATGTAACTATATGTATATGTACAACCAAAGTTATATTTAATAAAAATAAGTACCTATAAAACCATAAAAGTCGTTTTATTTAATTCCAGCAAAAGTAAGTTTAAATATTTTTAAATTTAAATATACTATTTAATATTCAAAAAACATTTAAACATGAAAGTTGTTTAATTCAATATTTCGTATTTGAAAAGGATTTGAACATCATCTTATTACATCAAATGTTTCGTATTCAGATCGCTTTCAAAAATTATGTAGTAAAATTTAATATGAATGTTTTCAATTGAGCTTCAAATATTGCACATTCGATTCCAATAATTTTGTGTTCAATGTCATATCAAAAATGTGCATGATTGATTTAAATAATTTGCTCTATACAGCACTTTCATTGACGTTTTTAGTCAATGCGTTTGTATTTGATTTTACTATTTATTCCTCTCAGTGTATGAAGCGTTTAATAGTATTTGTTTGTGCCTGAAGGGGTACTGTGGGACTGGTCCTCTTTGAAATCATACGCGTACTGCCGCACAGGTCCTCTTTCTACGCTTTATGTACCCTAATGACCTAATGACAGCCTCTTTGTAACCTATGGGTTCTGTCGAACAAATACTCTTTGTATCTCTATTGCTCGAGCATATCCTATATAGAGGCTAATTGTTCTTTTTTATGCTTAAACTGATACTTTCAGACATATTCTCCTTGTACCCCACAGTTGGACAGGTCTTGTTTTTTTTTTTTTGCATACAAGTTAGGTAGGTCAGGTCCTCTTTCTACCCTTAGGGGGATATTTGATTACATTTATGTATAAGTGAGTGATCACAACTATACCCACAAGTGACTAATGGAGGTCAACTACAGGCCTTTGTAGACGAAGGGGCAATTGAGTAACACTGTTTTTAGGGATTAATCGCACGAGCTTTGTATTGGAATGAGAGAGTGTAGATAACACTTCTGCGAAAAAAAAGCTCACACTCGCGCCATTGTTTTATTTGGCACTATATCAGAGTTGACGCAATGAAAAATGACACCGTAAAAGATAGGTAGTATTTCGTCTCCAATTCTTTACTGTGAAATATCAGCTGAGCTGAAACAAAAAGAGATTGTAAGCTGAAATGTTGGAGCACGCCACAAGGTGAGACAGAGGGAAAGCTTTGGTGAAAGGAAAAGAAACAGGTCATAGAAACACAGGGGAGAAAAGTGGAGTAGAGGAAGTGGAGAACGGAGAGGGAGAGGAAGTGAGAGAAGACGAAGGAGAGGGAGAGGAAAAGGGGGAGGGATAATCAGAGAACAAGCTGGGGAAAGTGAGAAGAAGAAGAATAGGGAAGACGGCGGGGGCGGGAATGGATTTGGACAGTGAAAGAGAGTGGTGGAAAGGGAGAAGGGTGAAGAGAGAGAGGGAGGAGAAAGAGAGAGATAGAAGGAAAAGAAATGGCGCAGATAGTTTCACAGAAACCCGTAGTGTTCCTGAGAACTTATTTCCACAAAGTTGATCAGAAACCCATGAATTCGGAAAATCATAATTTGGAGGAGATTCGCCTAGGTTATCATATAGAACGATCTCTTTTCGAAAAATAGACCTGGGACCTACTCCAAAAAGATTCTAATAATGATTCTATTTTCTTAAAATTTATATAGGTAAGGGGTGCTGAAAGACAGAATGGCGAGGGTAGGCAGAGGCAGAGTGAGAGATAAAATCTTCTGGGAAGTGTCTTGAAATTGAATATATGAGTTGGAGGGGGAAAAGCAAAGCAAGATGGATTGTGTGACAAGAGGAATGGCAAAAGAACAGGAATAGAATGGAGAAAATAAAGAGAAAGGTGAAGAGGATGGAAAAGACATTGATAAGGAGGTGCAGGGAGGTTAGGTTAGGTTGAACTGGCCGGTCCATGAGGTCCTCACATAGACTGATTGAGTCCGTAGTGTTGCCAGAAGTTTGTTTCAACGACCAAACTGAAAAACCCTATCAAAAACCAGGACCTATGTTATAAAATAACTCCGTCCTCTTGGCAAATACTAGAAGTAGAACCTTCCTAGGACTTAAGCCACTTGCTGCTTCTAGATCTGACAGTTGTATCACTCCCAAAAGCTGGAGTCTTAGCCTGACAAGGGCAGGGCACGAGCACAAAAAGTGACCGATCGTTTCCTCCTCAAACCCGCACTTCCTACATCTGCTATCACTGACCAAGCCTAATTTAAAGGCATGCGACGCCAGAAGGCAGTGTCCATTCAGAATATCCGTCATGAGTATACAGTCCTCTCTTTTTAATGATAGAAGCAACTTTATTAGTCTAAGGTTGTAAGACCTACACATAATCTTCGACACTTTACAGCCCCGCGCTTGAACCGCTTGGTCGATCATGTGCACCTCTCGCCTTCGCTTAATCTCGCCCAGTCTAATTGCGACGTTTACGGAGCAAGCTTCAAGGGATGCGCCCTTTTTAGCTAGTTCGTCCGCTTTTTCATTCCCATCTATTCCCATATGCCCTGTGACTCAATATAGATGTATGCTTCTCCCTGTCCCGATTCTCTCCAGAGACTGCTTACACTCTAACACGCATTTAGGTGCAGTGCTTTGCGAGATTATTGCCTTAATTGCTGCTTGACTGTCAATATAAAAGTTAACACGGTTGCAGCTTAAGCTATTCTCTTCCAGGGTTTCTATTGCTTTGGTTACGGCTAATATTTCTGCTTGGAAAACATGTATCGCCTCGTCCGCCATTTGCGCACCCTTGCGCCAACCGTCCACCTCTATTGTAGCCTTAAGATCTCCCTCGAAGCGCAGATAGGGAATCAGGTAGTCTGTTTGTCTTGTGATTGATGACGCAGGGAAGTGAGTAGCAATACTCATATGCAGACAAGCCAATTTTCGGGAGGGCCACCTTCTGTCAAAATCATCAATAATTTCAAAATGCGCATATCAAGCAACGAAAGCAAAGTTCAATAATAACAAAGAAAAAGCTTCAAATGCAACAGCGAGCTTGTAACTTTCCTTTTCATGCTTTTAAATAAAATATTTTTTACCATTTCATACTTTATCATCAAATCATAGCACACTCGTCACCTTTTCGATGACCCTTAAAATTTGTTTTTGATGACTTAGCGAAAGGAGCTAAAAGGACTAGAGCAACAACCGAATAAGGAAGTATATGTGTAAGTCTGTGAGGATGGCCGCAGTATCTAAGGCAAGTCAAAGTGTGTCATAGAAGAATAGAAAATTGCATGCTATCTGTCCATCTTTCTGTCATTTTCCACTTAATCTTGTCTTCTACTATTTTTCAACATTTTCTTGGAGTTGAGTATTTTTGCATAGTGCAAATATGCACGAGGTTGAACCACAAAACTAGTAAAAATAATACAAATTACTATGCATTCCTTTGCGGGGCGCTCCTTAAAGAAAAATGCTCTACATTGCTCATGCAAATGTGCAAATGTCCTGCGGCCATTTAGTTATTGTATGCTTGGCTTCTTACATTTTACTCGTTGATGGTTGTAATGTTGGCCATGCAAAAGCGTTGGAAGCGCAAAGGAAAAGTGAATTGAGAGGTGAAGAGATGTAGTGCAGTATTTTACAGATCTTCTAGTTGACTGAGGCAGCGATAAGGTGCTATGGTACGAAGCGATGACTTTTCTTACCTGCTATGCAGATAACTTATTCCTAGTCATTGTAGTACAAAGTTGCTTTTACATAGATATATTGCAGTCTTGTAAGCAGTGATTACATAAGTGGGTATATAGGTGATAAGTAAGTATTTAAATAGGTATGTGTGACTGGCACGTAAACTTACGGTGAAATATAGGGTGTATCAGTTATTTGAAAATGTGTAGATGGTGCGTCGCATATCCACAATCGCAGTATATCCGAATCTACCCTTCAGATCTGTCGGACGTTGTACATCTACTGCCACTAAATGCAAACATATCTTCAACTGTCTCCTCGTTCGTCGTATGACTTCAGATTCTGCTGCTATTTGTCATTCGTGCTGTAATAACGGTCGAAAATGACTCATTTTCGAGTCCCACTGTTATAGAGCAGCCTTACTTGCTTCTTCTTTTTTCTGCTTCCGCCACATATTGTGACGACTTAGTTCGTGCCCTAATGATAAGGCCCTATAGGAGCTCTCCCCTTCACCGAGGGGTCCCTACTTCTTCAGTTCGTTCTCGAGCACATCTGCTGGCTGTGGAAACGGGACATGCAATTTATGTAGCATCTATAAATGTGCACCGCCTGCCATCTTTCTTCCTGCATGCCTGCGGCAACTACACTATTTTAAATTACATACATCACATAACTTCTTCATCCGTGCGCACCAAATCTTATCACATCATATGATGTCTTGTCACGTCACATTCATAAAAACGCATCGCTTCGCAAACTGTAACTCAAAGTCAAACGTGTTTAGTATACTGAAATCAGCTATGCTATCACATCATGTCATAAAATCATATCACATCGTCTATCACAAGTCCCAATTAAATATCGCCAGTATAAGCCATGCATACCTGGTGAAATTAAAGTCATTGCGAGTACAGCCACAGAAAAGTTTTATTCTTTCCGATTACTTTTTTATAACAAGCATGGCCGCAGAGAGCCGAGCCGGGCCCCTGGGACAGTTCGCGTTTACGGGCTCCCCTAAAAAATAAACTCAATCCAGTAAAACAAATAATATAACATACATAAATTTTTCAACTCACATTGTCAGTTTTATTTCATATAAAATAAGATTTACTGGAGCACTTGCATAAATGAAATGTTAGATTTCATTGTTTGATTTGCTTACATTAACTTTTTCTAAATATGTACATTTTAAGAGCTTGAATCAGCCAAGGAATACCTTCCATGCTTTTTGGTCTGCGTATATGGAAATTTCCGATTCAAAACTAATGCTGCGAACAAGGCTGGACTCCAACGCCAATGTTCCAAGGCTTGTCAAGCGATTTTGGCTCATAGTAGAACGTAAAAAATTTTTCACGCGAGAAAATAGACTAAAAGAACGCTCCCCTTCAGCCACACTGACTGGAAGTGTGCAAAATATTCTTAATGCTATGCAGATGTTAGGAAATAATACTTCCATCTTCAAGTCATGAAATTTGTTCAGAAGTTGAAATGGTGGCAGCGAATCACATCCCAAATTTGCTAAGTGGATGGCTTTGAGATGACTGATTTCATCTATTAGATCCGTAGAAATATCGATGCCATAAATCGTGCCGAATGCTCTTCTTCCGTAAATTTAATCGCAATGTCATTTACAGCTTCGAAACGTCTTGTCATGTTACCAATCAAGCAGCCCAAAAGAACGTAAAAAATTTGCTGTTTGAATTGAGTTTCGGAATCACACTCAGGTGATTCGCCAGGTAATTCATCGAACTGGCGCATTCTTATCTTCCTTCTTTTCTCTGCGAAGGTATTCACAACTCCTATACTCCCTGCCAGAACCTTACATTCTTGAAGTATGATCGACCACTGATCCCTGAACTTCTTCAACTCATCAATCAGGCTACATATATTTTCTCTTTCCACGTCCAGTGTGGCATTTCTAGATTGCAGTACCAGATTTCGATGGTTGATTACCGTCAACACTTTGAGCCAAATGGAGGCTAAGAAGATACACTCAAATTTCCCCATATATGCTCCAATACCTTTCAAATCTGTTAATGTTTCTGAACTCAGATTTAAAAGCTTGATTTCATCAATAGCTTTCAATATTTGGGGAATGTGGGTTGCGAAAGGTTTCAACCTATCCACACGAGCAGACCATTATTTTTGTGATATGCTGTGCAAGGAGTAATTAGTTTTTTCCTTGAGAATTTCTATGAGGGCTTGCGCTAAAGATATAATACAATTTCGGCGTAATACCGAAAAATGTGATGACTTCTGCACAACATTCATCAGCTTGCAATAAATGTAAACTATGACAAGCACAAGGTGCAAATATTTCCAGGGAGTTATCTCTCAGGATATGACTGCGCTCCTTTGTAATGACCGCTCATATTACTGCCATTATCATACCCTTGCCCACGGCAGTCATCCAGGGGAATATTGTTAGTTGAAGCATTTTTGACCGATAGCGCTTATAAAATTGTGTCAAAAACGTGTATCTAACTTAAAATCACATTTTATTTCGACTATGACTATGCCCCATAGTATTTGATTGGATGCTTATGATTTTAGTTTAGTGATTTTCAATTTTAAAAAAATTTTTGTAGCAACAAAATATGTATGTATCTATGAAATCCTAGTTAGAGTACTGTCAATACTGCTTTGCCTTGCCGGGCCCCCAAAAACCTTTCGGGCCCAGGGCAATTGCCCTGGCTACCCCCCTCCCCCCTCTCCACTGCCCTGATAACAAGGATAACTTTTTCATAAAAAGTCGACAACTTTATGAAAATCTGTCTTAAGTCTCCCGTGCATATCCCAAAAATATTCTAAAACAACGCAATTTAATATATGTAATAGTATTACAAATCGAATATTATATAGCCACACCACATCACATCGAGGCACATAACATAACATCATATCACGCCATATAATATTATAACACATTACTATCACAACAATCGTAGTATGTCACGTCGCATGACATGGCATAACATATATTTATATATATATATATATATGTATATTTATTTATTACGACTCTAAGAGCCTAGTTCAAAACATAAAAATATGATTGCATTAATTAACATGTGTACTTAATCTAAATTTTTAAATTAAAGAAAAAATTCTAATTATGACACATATATCACTAATGCATTTAAATCTCAACGACTATATCATTTAATCGGCCTAGATTTGGTGTAGTCATACAACCGGCTGCTAAATAAGTTTCTATCACAATTTTTTATATATTCAGGTAGTTCGTTGAAGTATTTCAACCCTTTGTAAAAAAGACTATTTTATTCCGATTCTGTTTTATAATTTGGCAATTTAAAATTATTTCTCTGCCTTGTATTTAGATCATGGACCTCGTAATTAAATGTAATACCTGTTCTGAGATACTCTGGCAAAATTCCGTGCTTTATATTGTAAATAAATTTCATTGTGTTAAAGAATATTTGTTGTTTAACGCTCATCCAATTTAAAGTTAGAAGCATGTCTTTTATAGGAGTATCATAACGTTTGCTTAAAATAAAGCACATTGCTTTATTTTGCATTTTTTGCAACTTATCAATTTCCGAATCTTTCATAATAAAAAATATTGTTGAGCAATAAATAAAGTAAGGCTAAACTATGGATCTATATACCTTTACTTTGTAATAATTACTTAAGTTTTTACAAGTTCTTTGAATAAACCATAATTTTTTTGCTATTTTACTTACTGAATAGTCAACATCGGCATCAAATTTTAATTTGCAATCAATCTGAACACCCAAATATTTAATCGTATTTACTTTTTCTATTTCAATATTATTTATAGTAATAGTTTCAAAATTAGCAATGTTTTTTCTTGAAATAAGCCTGTATTTAGTTTTTTCTATATTAATTTTAAGTCTGTTTGTGCATAGCCATATATAAAGTGCGTTTAAGTCACTTTGTAACTTGATTCTTATATCATTTTCATTTTTGCCATTTATAGAAATTAGAGCATCATCAGCGAAAAGTTTTATGGAGCTGAATTTCAAAACAGAATTTATATCATTAATATAAATGTTGAATAAAATTGGTGCAAGAACAGAGCCTTGGGGTAGGCCAATCTTAACATCCACTTCGTCTGATATTATCGAACCAATTAATGTTCTTTGTTTGCGATTTGTTAAGAAATCTTTAAACCAATCCAGTTCAACATCCCTAATACCAATTCCTTCCAATTTTCCTAATAATATTTTTTTATCTATAGTTTCGAAGGCTCTTTTAAGATCAATGAAAAGTACTATTATCGCCTTTTTATTATTAAGTTCTTCTTTCCATTCAGCTAAAACCATATTCAAAGCTGTTTCACAGGAATGTTTTTTTCTAAATCCTGATTTTTGAGGTATGAGTATATTTTTTTCTTCCAAGTATTGAACCAACTGGTTTTTTACCACAAGTTCTAAAATCTTTTCATCACTGGCCAGTGTATTTACCGGACGTAACTCCTCTGCTTTTATTTAATTTTAATTTAATTTATTTATTATTACGGCTGTTTAGGCCTAAAACTTAAACTACTAAGTACAATTCATTTTTATATCATTTATTTCTATTGAATATGCTGTTGGAATGCCATGTGATTCCGATCAGCATATTTACTGGCGTAACAAACGGACAAGTCTTGGAGCCAGCCATTTAATGAAGGTTGGAAAGGACGCGTTTCCAATCCTCCAGGGCTCCCAGCTTAAGGCAACAAAATTTGGAACTTATATTTTTCAATTATATTTGTATTTTAAGCTGTCGGAATGTATTGGTCTCCGATCAACACAGCTAAACATGTCTTTGGATATTGGAAATTGAAGTGTACCCAATCACCACTCAATTTTGTTTAGTAAAGACGCTGTCGGAACGCATGAAGATTCCGTATTGTGTTATTAACTTTTTCGATTGGCACAATGGTAGAAGTTTTCCAAATACCCGGAACTATGCCACTACTTAAACTTTCATTTATGATTTGCGCATAGAAGTATCCCAGATATGATACCATGTCTTTAAGAACACCATCTGATAACAGCTTTTTACCACCTCGCTTAGATTTAAACAATTTTGATGACGTCGCCTGTACTAACTTTTACAAATTTGAAAATCCTATTTAACTGAATAGGAAAATTGACTTCTGTATAAAATTCTTCTATATTATTGCAAATATCCTCAATGCTATCAACAAAATATTTATTTAGATTGTTAGCAATTTCAGATTTATTCATATATGCTGTACCGTTTATCAAAATTTTCTTGAAAGAAGAGTCTTCATTAACCCTACTTATTGCGAATTTCAAATATTTCCACATCGCTTTACTATCTTTACTATTCATCTGTATCTTATGCTCCATATGCTTAATTTTTTTAATTTTTACCAGCTTCTTATATTCTTTTTTTATGTTTCTATACTCATCCCATTCTCCGGATATTTGAGCTAGTTTCTAAAGTTCTAATTTATATTTATTCATGTTGGCTAACTCATTGTCATACCATTTATTAATTAACTTTAAGTGTACTACCTTTTCATACGTTAAGTTTCGCATGGCATTTAAAATATTGTTATTAACCAGCCCTACTTTGGACTCTAAATCAATTCTATTAAAGTTGCTAAAATCGCACAAGCGCAATTGATTAATCAGTGCTTCCGGATTATAATACTCCCAAGAAGTAATTTTTTTAAGGCTTCTCATTTTTGACCTAGGACTGCTTTTAATTTTAAATTGGATGGTTTCATGATCTGATATTTGGTGTTCATCTAACTTTTCACATACTATATCGTCAGTATTCGAAAAGAGTAAATCAATTTTAGTTTTAGATGTCTCAGTTATACGGCTATCAAAATCAACTTTTTGATTCATTGAATATGATTTAAATAGATCAATTAGTTGAATGCTATAAGTTGAGCTATTATTCAAATTGATATTAAAATCACCTACAAGAATATTGCTATCTGACAGTTCGCAAGTACTACCTAGGACGTTGCGCAAATAGTTAATAAAATCGGCATCACTTGTACTAGGAGAGTGATAAATCACTCCAATTTGCCATTTTGGGTTGAAGTGCTTCAATTTAATAAAAATACACCAAAGATTTTTATCTATTGCTTTGTTGAATTTAATGTTATATTCAATTGAATTATGTACGTAAATCAGCACACCGCCAGTATGTCTACTATGTGAATCGCATCGCACTAGTTTGTACGTATGTATATTTAACTCTGAATTTGAAATTTCATTAGTGGTACATGTCTCAGCACATAATATTATAGCTGAATTTTTTATTTCAATAAGTCTTTCGAGTTCCTCTTTATTGCCTAAAATACTATTAATATTAAGATAAAGGCAAATAGGATATTGATTTCTTGATTGCTACTTTCTAGTTCTAGATTTACTTTCAATATATCTTTTATATGCGGGGCATTCCTGACTAAAGGCAGTATGGTGTATATCCGCTTCTAATAGTTTTTTATGTACAAGCTCACAACAATTTACACACTTAAAAATACTTGATGAGCAATCTTTTAAGTCATGATTTCCTGCACATTTACTACATGCTTTTTTGTTAATCCATTCAATAGCCTTATGATTAAAACCTAAACATTTAAAGCCGTGGTTACTCACGAACGTATGTACGTAGAAAAAACGTGTCAGCTGACACGACCTATATTATGAGTGTGCAATGTAAACGAAAACTCACCGACGTGCAACGCCCGTACGTACGTAGCCCGGAACGTAGAAATCAAAACAATTTTGATTTTTTCCGTATGAACGTGTCAGCTGATCGCTCTCTCACTAGACAGAGTTGCCTAGTAAACTTTTGTGCGCTAATTTTTGACCGTTTGCAGTTTTATGCAAAAACACCTATTTAAAGTTTGAAAAATTGTGAAAATAATTCGAAATAATTATGTAAAAGTGCAGATTATATATATGTAATCTATTTATTTTTATTTAATATTTATTCCGGCCTTTTACAATATCAAAAATTAAATTGGAAAAATGATGTTTCCATAAGCATACATGCAAAATGGTCAATGGCAACAGTGCTTATCTGTAAACAATACACACACAAATATCTTATGTACATGTACACAGACGCACACATTGATTCCTACGGGCTTGAGGGTTCGGTCAAACGTGTTTCGTACGACCAACGTCCGTACGTACGGCACACGTCGGTGGGTAATTGCCGCATAAAGCATCTAAATACTCTTACGTACTCAATGGTAATGCAAGAGTCCCACTCTATATTTATTCTCTTTTGGTGCAAAATATATTCAAACGCCTCTGCATCTGTTTCAACAAGTGCATTAAAACATTCTTCTCTACGACTATAGTTCTCAAAAATCTTTACAACTTTAAACTCTTTACCCTCACATATACTATTCTGTTTCGTAATGCATTCTACTAAGCGCTCACTGCTTAGTCTCTCTGTTAAACCAATCACTTTAAATATTTTCTTCATTTCTCTCTTATCTTTAGTTTTCTCTGCCTCGAACTCTTTTCCAATTTGTTCCGCTATTTTCTTCTGCAGTAGTTCGCATGACTCTTTATTCTTGCATTGAACTACAATCCCTCCGTTGTTTATTTCTTTCACTCCCGTCACATGACATTCCGTTGGCTCTATCACTGTTTTTAATGCTTCTTTTGTATGTTTATTTTCCTTTGCTTTATCTTTTGGTTTAATAACAATTCTATTTTCCTTTTGTGCTACAGCTTCAGCATATGTAACTTTATTGTTATTGTTTTTGCTATTGGCATTTTGTAGAGTGGTGTTTATTTTTTCGTTATTATTTTCTAATGTTTTCGATAGCTCTGTTAATATATCTTTCTTCATTTGGCAAATTTTAATTTCCACATTATGCTCAAGCAATGAGTTGAAATCTGTAATCAGACTAGTTTTCAGATGTTGAATCTTATTAAACAAGGCTTCTTCAATTATGTCTTTCATTTCTCTCTTTCCGATTTTGTTTTGATCGCAATTTTCTATCAAATGTTTGATTTCAATAAATTTCGTATTTGTATCACATAATGTGCACTGATTACAAAACCACTTAATATTTGCGTTTTCACTCAGCAATTTGATTTCCTGTCTTTTCATATTACTACATTTAATGCAGAAAAAGCTGCCACAGCCTCCTGAACATGGAATAGAATCGTCTATTTGTAACATTTTCACCATGCATTCTTTACACTCAGAGGGCGGCATTTTACCTTCCCTCCCGCCACTTGTAAAAAAGTTAATAAAGTCACTATCTTTCCTTTTATTTTGTTTTGTTTGATGTGGTTTATTAACACAAGATTACTTTGTTAAATTAAAACCAATAGGAAAAACTTTTTTGTGCATTAATATAAATAATTATACGAAGCTAACAAAACACGTCCAAACACGTCAACGTACTTAGGCCCAGTTTTCAACATCATATCATATCGCATCGCATGACATCACATCCTATCATATCGAAGTCACACTCTCAGCGTGCTTAAATTTCTTAAGCACCCTGTACGCATGCCTACCGTTACTGCACTAACTCATTCTAAGCAGCGACTACAAATCAGCACCGTGATTTATATAAAGGCATATTTTTTACCTCAATTTCCTTTTGGATCTGCATCTTGATAAAGGATCCCATCCACAGTGTGCGCTGCATTAATGTCCTGTAGACATTAACTTTTTCATTGCGTTTTTTGTTTTTTTCTTTCTTTCTTCTGCATACTTAGTTTGTTATTGTGACAACCTTGGACAATTTTATTGCAGTTTCACTTTTCTTCTTTTTTTTATTTCCTTTTTTTCTAGCGCATTTTCTTTGTATATCCTTCCTATCAATTGCCAATATAAAAACGCAATGCAGTCAGCAGTTGCTGCTGGTCTAGCCGTTGTATAGCAGTGAATACGTATGTTAGCTTGTACGTGCACTGTCAGTTGGCCAACTCATCTTAAATGCTATTCAGTTAGGTCGACGTTCGCCACAAGCAAGCCAACTTTCTTTGGATGAGCTCATTTTTTTTATTTATTCCTTTTTGCATTCCTTCATCATTACTCCGTTGCGTTCCCCGTTTATGCTTTTGCGTCTTGTTATCAGTGACCGACACTCGATTACATTTTGCGTCGCACTTGTCACTTGCGGCTTCTATCAATGGCAAGCTCGAATATGCACCGGAAGTAACTAAACAGTCCCTACTCGAACTATTTCTTATATCCTTATTTTCAGATATATGTATGCATTTATATATACCAAAAAGACTAACTGCAAAGCCGTAATGCCATTACTAGTGACTTAGTGTATGCAAGGTAATGTTGCAGAGCTTTAGCAGTAATAACAATAGAAAATTGTTACTTCAATTTGTACATTCAGTGGTTGTTGGCTTCCTCTTCCGCTACCCTTGGTAATTTCTTACTTATTTCTTTCTTTTTAAATATCCCACTGACAAAGTGAAAGCAACTGACGCTTGGAGCCAACTGAGGTCAAGCTGAACGCATTGTTAAAGCAACTTGTGCTTTTCCAATTATTTCATCATACGTAATAGCAGTAGACGCCAACAAGAACCCAATCGATGCTAGAGGCATCAATTTAGGTGTCACTCACCTTTGACGAATTACTTTTGAACTGAGCAAATAAAGGGGTTTCCAATAAGATCGTAGCGATCGTATTTGTTATAAAGTAACTCCTGAAGGATAAGCTAGACTTCATATGGTTCGATCCGATATAAGGACAATGGATACATTTTATAACAGATTTTGATGAGCATACTAAGAGCTACGGGAAACTTTATCAATGCCATGAACTGAAGAGATAGAATGGACTGAATCGATGTGGAGCACTGATTATGGTGGACTGCAGAGACGTGGTGAACGAGACGATCTGCAGTACAAATGCTTGGTGGACGTGACTAGGTTGACCGAAGACTGATCGCTAGCAAAAGAGACTTGCTGTGTGACGAAAAGACGGACGGAGACCGAAAAACAGGTTGTAGACTGAAGAGACATGGATGCTGAACGGACAAGCTAGCTTAAACTGAAGAGCGATTTAGGGATTTCGGAACTCCAATAGCCACCTGACGGAGGATAATACTTATTTTTAATTTTTTCGTCTTTCTAGGCCGCCGGCCCGTAGTATGTGGGTACTCAACCGGAAGCAGATTCAGCTGCGAGAGTCTGAGCAAAGGCTTTAAAGTGCATACCATGGGAGCAGATGGGCCCCGCATGACAGTTGCCGGAGACAGGGCTATGGCACGCGATGCAAATGATCTCAATTAAAACAAAAATTGGTTGCAATCTCAGGCGAGGTCAGACACCCCCAGACTATCTTGAACTCGATAGAATCGCATCCACCGCGTCCTAAATCGTCGGTACATTGCGGTAATAAGCACCAAGAAAGTACAAGTCCGATCATATCGGAAACGATTTAATATGGCCATATTAACCCCTCTAGGTCATCCTGCACAGCACCCCTCAATTACATTAGGAACTTGGGGTCACCAGAGCCTCGGATGTTAAAGTAACAGGATTCGCCACAGCTAGGTGAGGTTGAAAATTGAGTTGGAGAAGCTTTAACTTGCGCTGGCAACCCCTTGAAAGGGTTGCGCTACTCAACACTTTCGATCATTTGGATATTTTAGTCGCCTCTTATGACAGGCAAACTTTCCGCGGTTATATTTTATACCCACTAACCAGCTGGGGTGAAGCTTGCTCAAGGCAATTATCGCACACAATAGTCTATCTTATCTGCAATAAAGGAGTGCTGAAAAGAATATAGCCCATATCACGAAGCCCAACCAACCATCCGTCCATTGTAACCCTGGCTGCAATATTCACCGGACGTGCGTACATATATACTTATGTTCACTGTGAGACTCAATGCCAAGGAAGATGTAGGCTCCTATGATGAAATTTTCTCAATGTCCCATTATTTTTAAGATATCCAAAAACATAATAATAGTCAGTTCGTAATGCCAATGATGGTCTTAAAAAGCTCAAAAACTTTTCAAAAACGTATACTTATCCAACTTACGGTGGACTCTAGCTCAAACTTCCTGCCAAGAAAGTATGCTCTTCAAGCCTGCGTTTCAAGCTAAAGTACTCTCAATCTTTACAGCTGTGCTATAAAGTATATAGAAAGCTGACACACTTTTACATATATGGGCCCGTGTACGTGCTGTTTCCTACGAAGGGAAGATTTGAGTACATCCTCAGTAAAAAAAATACCTTGATAAGTTCTAGCAATATTTAACACTAGGATGACGTGGTCATATCAAATCTTACCCGGGATATTCGGGCTAGTCCCCTAATGATGCTATTTTCCAGAACGTACCGATTAATATTCGACAAAAGACCATCAACATCTATAAATCTCCCTAGATAGAGTCTCCTTATCGCTACAAGCATAAAAATAAGAAGCAAGTGCGACTGACCTTATACGGCTGTAGGTGGCCCTACAGTTTCTAAGGGATTTGCATTTTATAAAATTTTCGCCAGCCGTTTTAATCTAGAAAACTCCATCCTTTTAAAACTTATATCGATATCTTAAACGTGGAGTTTCCTGGGTTCGGTATAATTCCGTTTCTATTACTGGATCAAACTTGGTCCTTTATCCGATAGTAGTTAAAGTCAACTTTCAATACATAGGTACATACAAACATCGCTTTGCGTCACAATATCTGAAAAACTCGTAAAGGAAGATGGGAAATGAAATAATAAATAACAAAAACAAGTAAGGAAGGCTAAGTTCGGGTGTAACCGAACATTACATACTCAGTTGAGAGCTGTGGAGACAAAGTAAGGGAAAATCACCATGTTGTAAAAAGAACCTAGGGTAACCTTGGAATGTGTTTGTATGACATGTGCATCAAATGGAAGGTATTAAAGAGTATTTTAAGAGGAAGTGGGCCATAGTTCTATAGATGGATGCCATTTAGGGATATCGCCATAAAGGTGGACCAGGCCTGACTCTAGAATTTGTTTGTACGATATGGGTATCAAATGAAATGTGTTAATGATAATTTTAAAAGGGAGTGGACCTAAGTTCTATAGATGGGCGCCTTTTCGATATATCGCAATAAAGATGGACCAGGAGTGACTCTAGAATTTGTTTGTACTATATGGGTATCAAATGAAAGGTGTTAATGAGTATTTTAAGAGGGTGTGGGCCTTAGTTCTATATGTGGACGCCTTTTCGAGATATCGCCATAAAGGTGGACCAGGGGTGTCTCTAGAATTTGTTTGTACTATATGGGTATCAAATTAAAGGTGTTAATGAGTATTTTAAGAGGGCGTGGGCCTTAGTTCTATATGTGGACGCCTTTTCGAGATATCGCCATAAAGGTGGACCAGGGGTGACTCTAGAATTTGTTTGTACCATATGGGTATCAAATGAAAGGTGTTAATGAGTATTTTAAAAGGGAGTGGGCCTTAGTTCTATAGGTGGACGCCTTTTCGAGATATCGCCATAAAGGTGGACCAGGGGTGACTCTAGAATTTGTTTGTACTATATGGGTATCAAATGAAAGGTGTTAATGAGTATTTTAAAAGGGAGTGGGCCTTAGTTCTATAGGTGGACGCCTTTTCGAGATATCGCCATAAAGGTGGACCAGGGGTGACTCTAGAATTTATTTTGTGCGATATGGGTATCAAATGAAAGGTGTTAATAAGTATTTTAAGAGGGCGTGGGCCTAAGTTCTATAGATGGAGCCCTTTTCGATATATCGCCATAGAGATGGCCCAGGAGTGACTCTAGAATTTGTTTGTATTATATGGGTATCAAATGAAAGGTGTTAATGAGTATTTTAAGAGGGCGTGGGCCTTAGTTCTATAGATCGACTCCTTTTCGATATATCGCCATAAAGATGGACCAGGGGTGGCTCTAGAATTTGTTTGTACGATATGAGTATCAAATGAAAGGTGTTAATGAGTATTTTAAGAGGGCGTGGGCCTTAGTTCTATAGATCGACTCCTTTTCGATATATCGCCATAAAGATGGACCAGGGGTGGCTCTAGAATTTGTTTGTACTATATGGGTATCAAATGAAAGGTGTTAATGAGTATTTTAAGAGGGCGTGGGCCTTAGTTCTATATGTGGACGCCTTTTCGAGATATCGCCATAAAGGTGGACCAAGGGTGTCTCTAGAATTTGTTTGTACTATATGGGTATCAAATGAAAGGTGTTAATGAGTATTTTAAAAGGGAGTGGGCCTTAGTTCTATAGGTGGACGCCTTTTCGGAATATCGTTATAAAAGTGGTCCAGGGGTGACTCTCGAATTTATTTGTACGATATGAGTATCAAATGAAAGGTGTTAATGAGTATTTTAAAAGGGCGTGGGCCTAAGTTCTATAGATCGACTCCTTTTCGATATATCGCCATAAAGATGGACCAGGGGTGGCTCTAGAATTTGTTTGTACGATATGAGTATCAAATGAAAGGTGTTAATGAGTATTTTAAGAGGGCGTGGGCCTTAGTTCTATATGTGGACGCCTTTTCGAGATATCGCCATAAAGGTGGACCAGGGGTGACTCTAGAATTTGTTTGTACTATATGGGTATCAAATGAAAGGTGTTAATGAGTATTTTAAAAGGGAGTGGGCCTTAGTTCTATAGGTGGACGCCTTTTCGAGATATCGCCATAAAGGTGGACCAGGGGTGACTCTAGAATTTATTTTGTGCGATATGGGTATCAAATGAAAGGTGTTAATGAGTATTTTAAGAGGGCGTGGGCCTTAGTTCTATATGTGGACGCCTTTTCGAGATATCGCCATAAAGGTGGACCAGGGGTGACTCTAGAATTTGTTTGTACTATATGGGTATCAAATGAAAGGTGTTAATGAGTATTTTAAAAGGGAGTGGGCCTTAGTTCTATAGGTGGACGCCTTTTCGAGATATCGCCATAAAGGTGGACCAGAGGTGATTCTAGAATTTATTTTGTGCGATATGGGTATGAAATGAAAGGTGTTAATGAGTATTTTAAGAGGGCGTGGGCCTTAGTTCTATATGTGGACGCCTTTTCGAGATATCGCCATAAAGGTGGACCAGGGGTGACTCTAGAATTTGTTTGTACTATATGGGTATCAAATGAAAGGTGTTAATGAGTATTTTAAAAGGGAGTGGGCCTTAGTTCTATAGGTGGACGCCTTTTCGAGATATCGCCATAAAGGTGGACCAGGGGTGACTCTAGAATTTATTTTGTGCGATATGGGTATCAAATGAAAGGTGTTAATGAGTATTATAAGAGGGCGTGGGCCTTAGTTCTATATGTGGACGCCTTTTCGAGATATCGCCATAAAGGTGGACCAGGGGTGACTCTAGAATTTGTTTGTACTATATGGGTATCAAATGAAAGGTGTTAATGAGTATTTTAAAAGGGAGTGGGCCTTAGTTCTATAGGTGGACGCCTTTTCGAGATATCGCCATAAAGGTGGACCAGGGGTGACTCTAGTATTTGTTTGTACTATATGGGTATCAAATGAAAGGTGTTAATGAGTATTTTAAGAGGGCGTGGGCCTAAGTTCTATAAATGGACGCCTTTTCGATATATTGCCATAAAGATGGCCCAGGAGTGACTCTAGAATTTGTTTGTACTATATGGGTATCAAATGAAAGGTGTTAATGAGTATTTTAAGAGGGCGTGGGCCTTAGTTCTATATGTGGACGCCTTTTCGAGATATCGCCATAAAGGTGGACCAGGGGTGACTCTAGAATTTGTTTGTACGATATGAGTATCAAATGAAAGGTGTTAATGAGTATTTTAAGAGGGCGTGGGCCTTAGTTCTATATGTGGACGCCTTTTCGAGATATCGCCATAAAGGTGGACCAGGGGTGTCTCTAGAATTTGTTTGTACTATATGGGTATCAAATGAAAGGTGTTAATGAGTATTTTAAAAGGGAGTGGGCCTTAGTTCTATAGGTGGACGCCTTTTCGGAATACCGTTATAAAAGTGGACCAGGGGTGACTACAATGCGTCTGTCCAATATGGGTATCAAATGAAAGGTGTTAATGACTATTTTAAAAGAGCGTGGGCCTTAGCTCTATAGGTGGACGCCTTTTCGAGATATCACCATAAAGGTGGACCAGGGCTGACTCTAGAATTTGTTTGTACGATATGAGTATCAAATTAAAGGTGTTAATGAGTATTTTAAAAGGGGGTGGGCCTAAGTTCTATAGATGGACACCTTTTCGATATATCGCCATAAAGATGGACCAGGGGTGACTCTAGAATTTGTTTGTACGATATGGGTATCAAATTAAAGGTGTTACTGAGTATTTTAAGAAGGCGTGGGCCTTAGTTCTATATGTGGACGCCTTTTCGGGATATCGCCATAAAGGTGGACCAGGGGTGACTCTAGAATGCGTTTGAACAATATGGGTATCAAATGAAAGGTGTTAATGAGTATTTTAAAAGGGCATGGGCCTTAGATCTACATATCTTAGAGATATCAACATAAAGGTGGACCAGGGGTGACTGTAGAATTTGTTTGTACGATATGAGTATCAAATGAAAGGTGTTAATGAGTATTTTAAAAGGGAGTGGGCCTTAGTTCTATAGGTCGACGCCTTTTCGGAATATCGTTATAAAAGTGGACCACGGGTGACTCTAGAATTTGTTTGTACGATATGAGTATCAAATGAAAGGTGTTAATGAGTATTTTAAAAGGGTGTGGGCCTTAGCTCTATAGGTGGACGCCTTTTCGAGATATCACCATAAAGGTGGACCAGGGGTGACTCTAGAATTTGTTTGTACGATATGAGTATCAAATTAAAGGTGTTAATGAGTATTTTAAAAGGGGGTGGGCCTAAGTTCTATAGATGGACACCTTTTCGATATATCGCCATAAAGATGGACCAGGGGTGACTCTAGAATTTATTTGTACGGTATGGGTATCAAATGAAAGGTGTTAATGAGTATTTTAAGAGGGCGTGGGCCATAGTTCTATATGGGACGCCTTTTCGGGATATCGCCATAAAGGTGGACCAGAGGTGACCCTAGAATGCGTTTGAACAATATGGGTATCAAATGAAAGGTGTTAATGAGTATTTTATAAGGGCATGGGCCTTAGCTCTATAGGTGGACGCCTTTTCGAGATATCAACATAAAGGTGGACCAGGGGTGACTGTAGAATTTGTTTGTCAAATGAAAGGTGTTAATGAGTATTTTAAAAGGGAGTGGGCCTTAGTTCTATAGGTCGACGCCTTTTCGGAATATCGTTATAAAAGTGGACCAGGGGTGACTCTAGAATTTGTTTGTACGATATGAGTATCAAATGAAAGGTGTTAATGAGTATTTTAAAAGGGTGTGGGCCTTAGCTCTATAGGTGGACGCCTTTTCGAGATATCAACATATAGGTGGACCAGGGGTGACTGTAGAATTTGTTTGTACGATATGAGTATCAAATGAAAGGTGTTAATGAGTATTTTAAAAGGGAGTGGGCCTTAGTTCTATAGGTCGACGCCTTTTCGGAATATCGTTATAAAAGTGGACCAGGGGTGACTCTAGAATTTGTTTGTACGATATGGGTATCAAATGAAAGGTGTTAATGAGTATTTTAAGAGGGCGTGGGCCATAGTTCTATATGTGGACGCCTTTTCGGGATATCGCCATAAAGGTGGACCAGGGGTGACCCTAGAATGCGTTTGAACAATATGGGTATCAAATGAAAGGTGTTAATGAGTATTTTAAAAGGGCATGGGCCTTAGCTCTATAGGTGGACGCCTTTTCGAGATATCAACATAAAGGTGGACCAGGGGTGACTGTAGAATTTGTTTGTACGATATGAGTATCAAATGAAAGGTGTTAATGAGTATTTTAAGAGGGAGTGGGCCTTAGTTCTATAGGTCGACGCCTTTTCGGAATATCGTTATAAAAGTGGACCAGGGGTGACTCTAGAATTTGTTTGTACGATATGAGTATCAAATGAAAGGTGTTAATGAGTATTTTAAAAGGGTGTGGGCCTTAGCTCTATAGGTGGACGCCTTTTCGATATATCGCCATAAAGATGGACCAGTGGTGACTCTAGAATTTATTTGTACGATATGGGTATCAAATGAAAGGTGTTAATGAGTATTTTAAGAGGGCGTGGGCCATAGTTCTATATGTGGACGCCTTTTCGGGATATCGCCATAAAGGTGGACCAGGGGTGACTCTAGAATGCGTTTGAACAATATGGGTATCAAATGAAAGGTGTTAATGAGTATTTTAAAAGGGCATGGGTCTTAGCTCTATAGGTGGACGCCTTTTCGAGATATCAACATAAAGGCGGACCAGGGGTAACTGTAGAATTTGTTTGTACGATACGAGTATCAAATGAAAGGTGTTAATGAGTATTTTAAAAGGGAGTGGGCCTTAGTTCTATAGGTCGACGCCTTTTCGGAATATCGTTATAAAAGTGGACCAGAGGTGACTCTAGAATTTGTTTGTACGATATGAGTATCAAATGAAAGGTGTTAATGAGTATTTTAAAAGGGTGTGGGCCTAAGTTCTATAGATGGACGCCTTTTCTATATATCGCCATAAAGATGGACCAGAGGTGACTCTAGAATTTGTTTGTACGATATGAGTATCAAATGAAAGGTGTTAATGAGTATTTTAAAAGGGTGTGGGCCTAAGTTCTATAGATGGACGCCTTTTTTTCATTTTCTTCTACTTAATATGGTAGGTGTCACACCCATTTTACCAAGTTTTTTTCTAAAGTTATATTTTGCGTCAATAGACCAATACAATTACCATGTGTCACCCCTTTTTTCGTTATTGGTATATAATTATGGCATTTTTTTCATTTTTCGTAATTTTCGATATCGAAAAAGTGGGCGTGGTCATAGTCGGATTTCGGCCATTTTTTACGCCAATACAAAGTGAGTTCAGATAAGTACGTGAACTGAGTTTAGTAAAGATATATCGATTTTTGCTCAAGTTATCGTGTTAACGGCCGAGTGGAAGGACAGACGGTCGACTGTGTATAAAAACTGGGCGTGGCTTCAACCGATTTCGCCCTTTTTCACAGAAAACAGTTATCGTCCTAGAATCTAGGCCTCTACCAAATTTCACAAGGATTGCTAAATTTTTGTTCGACTTATGGCATTAAAAGTATCCTAGACAAATTAAATGAAAAAGGGCGGAGCCACGCCCATTTTGAAATTTTCTTTTATTTTTGTATTTTGTTGCAACATATCATTACTGGAGTTGAATGTTGACATAATTTACTTATATACTGTAAAGATATTAACTTTTCTTTTAAAGTTTGGATTTAAAAAAAAAAAATTTAAAAAGTGGGCGTGGTCGTTCTCCGATTTTGCAAATTTTTATTAAGCAGACATATAGTAATAAGAGTAACGTTCCTGCCTAATTTCATCATGATATCTTCAACGACTGTCAAATTACAGCTTGCAAAACTTCTAAATTACCTTCTTTTAAAAGTGGGCGGTGCCACGCCCGTTGTCCAAAATTTTACTAGTTTTCTATTCTGCGTCATAAGTTCAACTCACCTACCAAGTTTCATCGCTTAATCCGTATTTGGTAATGAATTATCGCACTTTTTCGATTTTTCGAAATTTTCGATATCGAAAAAGTGGGCGTGGTTATTGTCCGATATCGTTCATTTTAAATAACGATCTGAGATGAGTGCCCAGGAACTTACATACCAAATTTCATCAAGATACTTCGAAATTTACTCAAGTTATCGTGTTAACGGACAGACGGACGGACGGACATGGCTCAATCGAATTTTTTTTCGATACTGATGATTTTGATATATGGAAGTCTATATCTATCTCGATTCCTTTATACCTGAACAACCAACCGTTATCCAACAAAGTTAATATACTCTGTGAGCTCTGCTCAACTGAGTATAATAAAAATTTCGATTATTTGCCTTTCCTTCGTGCGAGCAAGTGGTTTGAGTGTTATTTTCTCATTCTACGCTTATTTATTACTGCTGAAGTATGTACGAGTGAATTCATTGGTATTGTAATTTTTACCCACTCACATAGCCACTGAGCACCGCATACATTTTACTTTTCCTTTTCATCTCTATTATCGGCTCACCAGTAAATCAATTTGGTTGCCCATGCCTTCGAACCTTCGTTGTTTGCGTACGAACTGCGGAGCTTAAAAGAATTTGTAGCATTTTTCATTCTTTACATATTTTTTTTTTTGATATTTTTATTACTTCATTTACACGTTTTCTTAGCTCTATAGGTGGACGCCTTTTCGAGATATCACCATAAAGGTGGACCAGGGCTGACTCTAGAATTTGTTTGTACGATATGAGTATCAAATTAAAGGTGTTAATGAGTATTTTAAAAGGGGGTGGGCCTAAGTTCTATAGATGGACACCTTTTCGATATATCGCCATAAAGATGGACCAGGGGTGACTCTAGAATTTGTTTGTACGATATGGGTATCAAATTAAAGGTGTTACTGAGTATTTTAAGAAGGCGTGGGCCTTAGTTCTATATGTGGACGCCTTTTCGGGATATCGCCATAAAGGTGGACCAGGGGTGACTCTAGAATGCGTTTGAACAATATGGGTATCAAATGAAAGGTGTTAATGAGTATTTTAAAAGGGCATGGGCCTTAGATCTACATATCTTAGAGATATCAACATAAAGGTGGACCAGGGGTGACTGTAGAATTTGTTTGTACGATATGAGTATCAAATGAAAGGTGTTAATGAGTATTTTAAAAGGGAGTGGGCCTTAGTTCTATAGGTCGACGCCTTTTCGGAATATCGTTATAAAAGTGGACCAGGGGTGACTCTAGAATTTGTTTGTACGATATGAGTATCAAATGAAAGGTGTTAATGAGTATTTTAAAAGGGTGTGGGCCTTAGCTCTATAGGTGGACGCCTTTTCGAGATATCACCATAAAGGTGGACCAGGGGTGACTCTAGAATTTGTTTGTACGATATGAGTATCAAATTAAAGGTGTTAATGAGTATTTTAAAAGGGGGTGGGCCTAAGTTCTATAGATGGACACCTTTTCGATATATCGCCATAAAGATGGACCAGGGGTGACTCTAGAATTTATTTGTACGGTATGGGTATCAAATGAAAGGTGTTAATGAGTATTTTAAGAGGGCGTGGGCCATAGTTCTATATGGGACGCCTTTTCGGGATATCGCCATAAAGGTGGACCAGAGGTGACCCTAGAATGCGTTTGAACAATATGGGTATCAAATGAAAGGTGTTAATGAGTATTTTATAAGGGCATGGGCCTTAGCTCTATAGGTGGACGCCTTTTCGAGATATCAACATAAAGGTGGACCAGGGGTGACTGTAGAATTTGTTTGTCAAATGAAAGGTGTTAATGAGTATTTTAAAAGGGAGTGGGCCTTAGTTCTATAGGTCGACGCCTTTTCGGAATATCGTTATAAAAGTGGACCAGGGGTGACTCTAGAATTTGTTTGTACGATATGAGTATCAAATGAAAGGTGTTAATGAGTATTTTAAAAGGGTGTGGGCCTTAGCTCTATAGGTGGACGCCTTTTCGAGATATATTTCACATTCGTTTTTAATTCCAGCGAAAACAATTTTATAAAATAGCAACCACGAACTCTCGCTCCGCTATTTGGTTGGTAGGTGGTGGCGCCACCCATTGCAGCTATTTTAATTCGTTCCACAACAATTTTCTTCCGTTTATGCAAATTAAGTTTAACACCTCATGCGCCAATACCCAAAGCGTGTCCCTTACAAACGGACAAAAGTGTGGGATGTTTTGCGTAAATATGTATATTTATTCTCCCCCACTTGAATACTTTTACTTTACTTTTGCATTAAACTTTTTTGCTTTTTATTGCTTTTTTAAGTTTTTTATGCCAATTCTTTTCCATTTAACCGAATAATATTGTTTGTTCCTTTAAATCAGTGATGTCCTCAAGAGCTACGTAGAGCTTCGGATATTTATTCGACGCTCATCTACATGTCATGTGAGCGCAGCGACTGTGATTCAGCAAAGCAAGCCGTGAATCAGTTTTCGCTTATACTTCACACAGTAAACATCTCATGCGTAAATTCCATGCTAACATTTTTTCTTCATTACCCCTTGTAAGTACATACTCAGCGGTGGGTACCACTACATATACACGGTTACCAAATTGAGAAGCCGGGATGAGTTGTTGTTGTTGTTGTAGCGATAAGGTTACTCCTCAAAGGCTTTGGGGAGTGTTATCGATGTGATGGTGCTTTTCCGGATACAGATCCGGTACGCTCCGGTAACACATCACCATTAAGGATGAGGCGCAAAGGAGTATGCGACTATAGCCAGTTCTAATATTTTTATAAGGGTTGGAGAGGCCCTCTTTATATCCCTACGGGTACTGTCGAATAGATCCTTTTTGTAATGTTCGACACGGCCTCTTCTTACCCCTACGGATACTATCCGAGAGATCTTTGCTCTACTGTTCGACACTTCCTTTTTGCACCCCTATGGGAAGTGTCCGACAGGCCCTTTTTGTATCCATACGAGTAGTGTCGTACATATTCTCTTCGTGCCCCTACAGTCAGAGTCACACAAGTATATATTGTTCACCTATGGGTATTTTCGGACAAGTCCTCTTTCTACCCGTATGGAGTTTCATACAGATTAATAATTTTTTAAACTCACAATATAATACTGGGACGAATATTAGTGACACTAAGTGATACTCCCATCACTAATCCGATACTAAGTAAATAAAGCCACAACAACAATGAAGCAAGCTGCTACACTTGTATGTACGTAAACGAATAAATCATTATGTCTACACATATGCACGTACACGCAGCAGAGAAGAGATAAACAACCACATGCAGATATCTTATCTGAGATGCTCCCAAAAGTATGCAATTGCAATTGTGGAAGTGTCGCTCACAAATACACGCATATGAGAAGCTATATACGTACATCTGTAGTTATAATTATATGGCGGTAACTAAGTAAATTCTGGAAGCGCCTAGAAGATTCCACTAGGAAATCACAGAGTATAAAAGCACCAGCAGTAGAGGCGCTAGAAGCAGTTTTCAGTTAAGCACGCTATCTGTCGGGCAATAGATCACTTTCATTTAAGCTATCAGTCAGTTTGGTTATTAAGCAAGCTACATAGTTTCAAAGTATGTGTTATTGTGAAGTACTCTAATAAAGGCCATTTTTCCATTATTCAATATTGGAGTTATTTATTCAACAGTTTAGTGATTCGAACTTAGCAGAAGATTGCAAATAATATAATAGGATTTGCAGTTAATTCGTTACAATATAATATTCTTAATTTTTTTTTGGTGTTGGTCCTAGTATTTTAGGTTCGGTGTAGGCTCCGCATTTTTCTTAAATAATGCTATTCAGTCACATTTCAATATTTTTATTTATTCAAACTAACTGATGCCAAATATACCCAATGTGGACAAAAGAGAGCCATCGCAGACCGCTCTCTTTAGGGATTTATCGCACTTTAGCAGGTCAATTATTGATATAGTTTGATTTCAGCGCTTGTGGGCACGTATCTTTGGTACTCTGTCTAAAGCGCGCGTGCGACACTTCGTTAAAGCTCCGTCACATAACAGTTTTTCATTTAGATGCGTTTAACCCAAACTTGTGAATTATGAGTAGATTGCACGTATTTTTATGGAGAACGGCAGACTGAGCAACACTGACATGAAAAACTAGCCAACATCCAACTTTTGTTTCAAACAAAGCATAAAAAGAAGAATTTGACATTTACTTTGGCTAAATGTGCTTTCACACTTTGCAAGTGAAATTATTTTTCCCACTTTTATTGGTAACTTTTCTAACATTTTTCACAATTAAAAACTCCCATTTAACAAATGAATAGGAAACAAAAATTGTTTGGCAAGTATATTCCTTTTATAATGGAAATGTTTATAACAGTGCTTCGGAAAATTTTGTATGTGAATGGGTAAGGCGAAATAAACTTCAATTGACAAGTCTGAAGCTCCTTCATATTTACATACGCAACATCTTGCGTAATTGTGGCGATTTTACGGGAATTCATAAGCTTGTGTTAAATGCATCTATATGAAAAAGTTCATTGTGTCTCGGCCATTACTGTACGAGCATCAAAATCAAAGAGCTGTCGTTGACAATTAGTCGTTGTGCTCTCGCTCATCGTATACGTATGTATATGGTCGCGTAGGAGGTTCTAAGCTCACGCCCAACCCTGCACATACTACAACAAAAACGTCACGTTTGTGTTCGAAGCGCTGCTGGCTTTGTGCACCACTGCTTTATATTCAAACTGATTCGCTGCTTTCATTTTATGCTTTATATTTACTTGTTGGCAACTCTCGTCGGTTCGGTTGTGCGATTTAACGGTTATTGCGCGCTTTTCCATTCGTTATTGTTTTGATTATTGTTATGGTGGAAATTGGTTGTTATTTTCGTTAAATTTTTTCACCTATACATAAATACATTTATTTGCTTGTACAGTTATATAGGGCGGTATGTAATTAGTAAGAAGTTTTACTGTAGTTTGTAACGGTATATGGCAATTATATTTGATTATAATTTTTGTTTCTTTCTCTGTCAAACATTCCTCGATTACTGCTTCGTTTTGTTAACAAACTGCTGTGATTTGTTTTCATTTGTTGTACTTCCTTGTTTCACCAATTTTCAGAAATTATTATAATTATACTCAGCTGCGCAGAGCTCACTTTGTTCGCATAACGGTAATCCGTAACGGCATAAACTAATCGAGACAGATATAGACTTCTATATATCAAAATGGTCTGGGTGAAAAAAGAAATTCATTTAGCCATGTCCGTCCGTCCGTCCGTCTGTAAACACGACAACTTGAGTAAATTTTGGGGTATCTTGATGAAATTTGGTATGTAGGTTTCTGGGCGCTCATCTCAGATCGCTATTTAAAATGAACGAAATCGGACTACAACCAGCTCACTTTTTCGATATCGAAAATTTCGAAAAACCGAAAAACTGCGATCATTCATTACCAAAGACGGGTAAAGGGATGAAACTTGGTAGGTGTGTTGACCTTATGACGCAAAACAGAAAATTATTAAATTTTTGGACAATGGGCGTGGCACCGCACACTTTTAAATGAAGGTAATTTAAAAGTTTTGCAAGCTGTAATTTCGCAGTCGTTGAAGGTATCATGATGAAATTTGGCAGGCACGTTGCAAAATCGGATGACGAACACGCCCACTTTTAAAAAAAATTTTTTTTAAGTAAAATTTTAACAAAAAATTTAAAATCTTTACAGCATATATGTAAGTAAATTATGGCAACATTCAACTCCAGTAATGGTATGATGCAACCAAATACAAAAATAAAACAAAATTTCAAAATGGGCGTGGCTCCGCCCTTTTTCATTTAATTCGTCCAGAATACTTTTAAGGCCATAAGTTGAACTAAAATTTACTAATCCTTGTGAAATTTGGTGTGTGCATAGATTCTATGACAATTGTTTTCTGTGAAAATGGGCGAAATCGGTTTGAAGCCACGCCCAGTTTTTATACACAGTCGACAGTCTGTCCTTCCGCTTGGCCGTTAACACGATAACTTGAGCAAAAATCGATATATCTTTACTAAACTTTGTTCACGTACTTATCTGAACTCACTTTATCTTGGTATAAAATATGACCGAAATCCGACTATGACCACGCCCACTTTTGCGATATCAAAAATTACGAAAAATGAAAAAAATGCCATAATTCTGTACCAAATATAAAAAAAGAGATGAAACATGGTAATTGGATTGGTTTATTGACGCAAAATGTAACTTTAGAAAAAACTTTGTAAAATGGGTGTGAGACCTACCATATCAAGTAGAAGAAAATGAAAAAGTTCTGCAGGGCGAAATCAAAAGCGCTTGGAATCTTCGCAGGAATACTGTTCGTGGTATTACATATATAAATAAATTAGCGATACCCGAGAGATGATGTTCGGGGTCACCCTGATCCACATTTCGTTCGATATCTCGAAAAAGCCTTCACATATATAACTAAGGGCCACTCCTTTTAAAATACTCATTAACACCTTTCATTTTATACCCATATCGTCCAAACACATTATAGAGTCACCCCTGGTCTACCCTTATTGCGATATCTCGCAAAGGCGTCCACCTATAGAACTAAGGCCCACTACGTTTTAAATAATCATTAACACCTTTCATTTGATACCCATATCGTACGATATCCTGAAATTGCGTCCACCTTTAGAACTATGGCGCACTCCCTTTTAAAACCCTCATTAGTACCTTCCATTTGATACCCATGTCATACAAACACATTCCAGGGTTACCCTAGGTTCATTTTACTAAATGGTTATTTTCCCTTATTTTGTCTCCAAAGCTCTCAGCTGAGTATGTAATGTTCGGTTACACCCGAACTTAGTCTTCCTTACTTGTTTTTTTTTTTTTTTTGTCCTTATTAATATTTTTATACCTAACTGTACTTGTGCGCAGGTTATATTATAACTTTAATCGCGTAATAGTGGTATAAAGAAATTGAGATAGATATGGGTTAGGTTGGGTTGGTGGCTGTTCTGCCAATAAAGACCCCACATAGACTGAATGAATGACGACCCAGCAAAAAAACTTAATAAGATACCACGCTTTATAGTAGAGAATAACGCCGTTCTCTTCGCAAATAATAGAAGTTTGCTAGGACCAAGCTTAAATGCTGATAACCCTACCTTGAGTAGAGCTCGCGATCACAAGACGTTCTGAACCGTTTCCTCTTGGAGCCAGCACTTTCTTCATCTGCTGTCACTGACGTGGCCTAATTTATAAGTTATGACTTCAATAACTACAGCCATCTTGAGCCCAATTCCATTACAGACACTTTTCTTGTCTCTTAACGTGAGACTCGCGCATGATCTTAGAGATCTTGCAGTCACTTTAATCCGCATCCTCCATTTATATTATAGCTTAACGATTTCTTCATTTCCCATCCTTATTAGGGATTAGATTTCGATTGAGCTTCGTCCTTTTATTCTTTTAACCATTCGTTAGCCTGAAAATTTGAGATATATCGAAACAGGGGCTTATATAAATAACTTAGCGGTAATCCAGCCATCAGAAATTTTGTACGAAAAAGCTTATTTAATACCAGAACTTAGTTAGGTTATAAAATACCTCCTTGGCAAATACTACAAGTTTTCTATGTTTCAACCCGGAGACCTGATAACTCCAACACCTCTAATAGCCGAATCCTTGAGCACTTCCTACATCTGCAGTCACTGATGAGGCCTATTTTATAGACATGTGATACCCATCATACGTCTCAAGTCTTCTTTATAGATTTAAGGAAATTTGTTAGTCTCATATATCAATACACACCCTCAATCTTTATTATGACTTGAAGATCTCTTTTCGGTGTCCATCCTAATGAGATATTACATTTAAATGCAGCCATGACTTTCGATGAACGTGTAGTCCATTCCTTATCCCGCCGTAAAGTCGTTCTGCATGAGTGCGTTACGTGGTTCAGTCTTTTAGCAACCCTCAAAGATTGTTCTAAGACATCCTACAATATTTCCACCTGTCATCTACATTATTTAAGGGAATATCCCATCTGGGCCGCGCAATTTAAACTTGGCAAAAGTTCTTATCACTTATTTATTTTTGGTATTTGTCACCAACACTGGTACTGCTAGCCACGTATTTATTTCATTTCATTTCTTTATTGAGTCAATGGTAACATACCTTACTGACTAGATTACAGCTTTACTTAGAACTAAATTATTAATTTAAGTGTGACTTAATGCGATAGATAATAAGACTCAATGCATGCCTTGAAGAGAGCCCTAGACATTTCAAAGTCAAGATCTAGACTCCTAGATAGGTGATTGAATTCTACAAGTCCTTTTAGAAGAGGAGCAAAACTTAAGTAATTAGAACGCAACACTTCAATACGGAATGTATTGTGAAAGCGGAGGGCTCTGTTAGGGGCATTGAATGTTACCTGACCCAGAAGTTCAGAACAATCAATAGCACCAGATATTATACCAAAAATAAACATTAAGCCTTTTACAGAACGCCTGACTTCAAGTGGCAAGACGTTGTTACACAACATTTCTGCATCATATCCCTATGGGAGGTGTATGTTAAGTAGCATCTCAAGGCACTCTTCAATACGTAACCATTCTCCGTCGTCTTTTTTTATGAGTCCCTGGACTGTGTCTCTTTTAGATAGGACTTTCCTTAGTCTCGACGTTTCGCTAGAGCAATTTATGTTCGCAAAGAAATTTTCTCATTAAATCCTCTTCAACCAGTCGATTTCATGTTTATAAGTCTTCAACAAATCCCTATATTCATTCCAGCACTCCTCGCTTTCCACAACTTTTATCAGCTTAAAACTCTCCCTTACATGGCTTATAAGAACGCTCAACTTCTTACTCTACCAAAGTGGATTTGATTGCCCCTTGCATCTTCTTCGATGACAAGCTCTGTTATACCCGCATTTGATAAAATGTTGTTAAACTTCTACAGGTCCTCTACGGGGCAACCTCTTTAGGTTGCCCAAGTCTTCCTGCTACACATTCCTAGAATTTGTATCAATCCGTGGTTCGAGAAGATCTGAAAACGTTCAACTTCTCTACCCTATTTAGGGCGATGCTGAAGCGTATATACGCATTGTGTGAGAAGAATGGCCTGTTAAAGACTACCCATTCATTCGCGGATACATATATCATGCTCAGAACTCAATATGACATCAAGCGCATAACTTGCCTTTGGCCCCCAACACACATGTGTGGAAACGCTATCCCTTTTAGCCACCTGTAGACTACTCTGTAGTAAATAACCAAAAAGGGATCCACTTCTATCGTTAATATCATTACTTACCCATACGCTAAGATGCGCATTCTCATCCGCGCCTATGACAAGCCGTCCATTTCAACCTTCCTGCTTAACCAGCCTTATGAGCTCTTCGGGTTAGGTTAGGTTGAACTGGGCTGTCAATAAAGAAACCGAGCACAGTAAAGTGGCATCGAGTGAGTTCCTCGGTTGGGGCTTCTACGTTGTAGTCCATGTAGCAAGATGCCAGAACATGGGACGGTATTTTTTGAGGCTCCATTGCGATACCAGCTAAGTCTTTTTTGCTGAAGTTATTTAAATTGCATAGACGAGTATAAGTGTTTCCTTATTATGGCTGCGTCATAAATGCTGACTCCGCGCGAGAAACGTGTAAGGCGTAGCTCAATCAACGTCACCTTACTGTGTTGGACTTCTTTATTGACTGACCAGTTCAATCTAACCTAACTTGCAGAGGCCGATCACATGTATTGTACCTTATTTAAATCAATTTCAACTCGGCTAAATTCCATAATGGGTGGTTACACATCGACAACCAAATGTCCCTAGATATAAAAACTTACTTAATCACGAAGAAAACGACATGTTATTCGACGTGGTAAAAAGTACACAGCGGAGCACTCATTCGGGAGTACATTCGTTTTTAAATACACATACATATACGCATAACATCAATAAAAGTCAAACAAACAAATACATACACACAAACATATGAACACATACATATAAAAGTAGACATGACTGAATGGTTAAAAGTAGCAAAGCTCAAATGCAACGTGCCACAACAGGATGCAGGAGGAGAATCGCACCAACAACAAAAAATTAAAACAAATGGAAAATTGTGTTAGATCAACAAGAAGCAACAATAAAAAACTTGGAAATATTTTCGTGAGGAAATGAAAATGAAAACTCCAATAATCATAATGATGATGATGTTGATGTTGTTGAGTTTAAAACTTGTAAGAAAAGAGAAATCCTAACCTAACACGAAGTCCTGGCATGAAAGAGATAAATCAAAGCGACGGTGAAAAATCTATAAAAACGATGATCACCTGTTTGCAGATGAGCTTTACCAGAAAAATATAAATAATAAAAATGAAAACAGCAAAAGCAAGTGTTTGGAGAACTTTTACAATGTAGCAAGTTTTATACACACCCACACAGTGAAAGGAACTTACATTTTAGCAGCAACATTGTAATATTCTGTTGCAAGCAAAATATGTGAAAAAGAAAATAAAAAACAATAACACTACCAACTACACTACCACTACATTGTTGCAAATAAACACATGCTTAACCCATATAAAACCGTAGCGCTTGTAGCACAACAACAGCAAAAACCAGCAAAAGAAGAAAAAAATCTGCAAACATAAATAAAACCACACAAAAACAAATCTCGAGTGAGCAAATAACGTTGTGCTCTAAATGAAAATTAAGAATAATATGCGTTTGGACGAATACAAAAATTTCCCTTGAAAAGGGACATTTCTCAACTTGTGGTAATTTGAGTCGTAGTGAGCGCAAAAGACAGCTGGTGCTCTATGCTCTTAGCGTGCTGTGTAAAAACTAAAATTTCCCTTACTCATTTTGCTGCCAACAAACAAATAAAAGCAAATTTCCCGCTATTTTATTGCAAAGGAAACGTGTGACTTTTCAGTTGTATTTTACCGGCGTGTGAAGATTTTAAAATGCACTTGCCGACTTATTTTATAAAAAGGTGGACATATGAAAATACATTTTCTTAAAAAACAACAAAATTAAGCAATTACCATATGTGTTATCTATGTTAACACTTTTTACACTCTGTTGCAGATATGCACATACATACTTTTTGAGTGTACAAAAAAAAAAAAAAATTAATGATCTCTTATTCCGAAAAATCAATAAAAGTTAATATGATATTCGAATATCGTCATCCTACAGCTTTTAGGTGCAATTTCCTACCACAACTCATTTATCTTGTAATAACTCCCACGACGACGTTTGTTGTTGTTTGTTATTGTTATTATATCGAAGACTGCTTTATAGGTTATGATTAAGACTTAGACCAAACGGTTGTGGCTTTCAGTTGATCTATATTTCTTTCTTGCAGCGAGTTTACATATATTTTTTAGTTATTTAGATCTTGTTGAACCTTTTCAGAGTGAGACTACAACATATCGAAGTGGGCGCGGGTTGGTGTCGAAATTCTGTATGTACAAAATTCTAAAAACAAAATTCTGTATTAAAATATAATGTTAAAAATGTTAAAGAGGCCATGCATTCATAATTCCAGAAGTCGAAACACCCGAAATCAATATTATGGAAGTCAATATTCTGGAAATAGCCGATCCAACACCGGCTGCGTCATGCACAGTAATTCTGCGTAGAACACCTTTCTGCATAGGCAGCCTTCGGCCGCGCTTGTAAAAAATAACCCTGGGCTACGCCATGCCAAGTCCGGGTGTGTGGTATAACTATGGCTACCGCCACGGTGATGTCCTTCTGCGTATAACGAAAATCACAAAACTTGAATAAAGCAGAATTTTTCGCATTAAACATGCAGAATTTTGAAAAAGCAGAATTTTAGAAAGCAGAATTTTAAAAAGCAGAATTTTAAAAAAGCAGAATTTTGTTCAAGCAGAATTTCTTTGCAATTTACAGAATTTTGTCTCCCAGAATTTTGTAATACAGAATAATGACACGCTCCCGAAGTGGGCTACCTAGTCATTGAAGCAATTGCTATTTAAAATTTTTTCTCACCACAGTCATCAGCCTAGCCCTTGACCCTAGGTAGGGAATGACAGTCATGTAGGTCGAAGAAATAACATTGTTCCCTCGGCTTTACTTTTCCTAGAACCGCTCCCATTCTCTCTGCTCCTATCCAATGTTGCGCCAAAAGTGTTTCTCCCAACCTCGCCATCCCCGAACTTTGCATTTGAGATATCCAACTATCTGCTCTCTATATTTTCCTATTGAGATCGATATCCTGTGAGCCAGACTACCGTTCGAGATTCGACACAAAGGTGAAAATCGTTACAACTCAGAGCCAATATTTGCACACGGCTGTGTGGTCGCCCCTAAATGGTCCAATGGTCCTATGCGCAGCAGAGAGCTCACTCGAGGACTAACACATGTCATCGTGAGGCGGACGCATGGCCTCATGACCCGGACCGGGCGGACCGGTATTCTTAACTGCATCTATACCGCAACTTAATGGCAACGTACCCGGTATTTACTCTTAAGGCGTGCCACAGTTTTAATGAAACGTTTGCAGCTGCGAAATTAGTCTACAATCATTGGATTTCACACCAGCCTACTCGAAAAGTCCTATCTATCAATAATTCAGTTAACGTGGGTGCCTCGATCGTGGCTTATGGTTGCAGGCTTCGTTGAATTATCCTCTCTAGATCCGTCACTAGCCAAAAAACCAGCAGCAGCTCTGAAGGATGTGACAATTTATTACTAAGGTACCGCATGTGATACCCAAGACGTAACCATATTTTTTCTTCACCATCGGCAAGGGTTGTTAACCAAGCTTACACCTTTTCTTCTGAAGCTAGGCGAGGCTCTACTTTTCTCGGACTATGTGGCATTATGATTTTTATATAGAAAGCACAAACACCACCAATTTTTTACCCTGAATAATTGTTATTAAGCTTCGTCAGCTGTATGAAATAGGACCCTTCTAAAACTACCAACTTATAATCGTCCCGAAGAAATTTCGTAAACAACACCGAAAACTTGCAAAGTGATCCGAATATGGGACCAACCAGTTCATACACTGTACCCTAATTTATCTCAAAAATAATCTTCAATGATTTGAAAATGTTTTCGGAAATAGTCCGGGCATGGTCGCAAGTGTACGCTCTTGCCTGAGATATAACCGAGAGTTTTCCCTAAGGTTGCCAAGTAGTTCTAAAGAAGCACTATTCGGTCCAGCCATTTAATCCAAGTTGAGGGCATCACTTACTACAACTGCCACCTTAGATATTCCACGATGACACACATCGCTGCACCTCGTGCTGTACAAAGCCTGCTACTTTAGTCAAGAGTTTATGCCAAGAAATTCCGTGTATTTTGGAAGGCTTTTTTAAATTCAGAAAGAGGTCACCTGTTTTTGGCTCATTTTAGTCTTCTAGACAAAAGCTTGGCCCTTTAATTCAAAATTTATTCTCGAATAACCTACAAAAATCTAATGTAAACATAGGCTAAGTATGTCAATTCGTCCTCGCTTTCACTATAATATTTGTGTTTTAAGCTGATGTGTGGAATATGTACATATGTATATCCCATTAAACAATGAGCCTCCTCACATGTTGGTCAACATCCAATATCATCAGTCAAGTTTTTGGCCCAACTAAATTAGTTAGCGAAGTTTGTTAAAACAAACTTTTTTATATTTTAGAAAGTTAAATCACTTTTGTGTTTTCTATTACGACGTGTATTTACTTGCTTACTTCTGTACATACGCACTGTTATGGCAAGTCTTTATAATATTTAATAAAATATTCTTAAATAGTCTTAATGCATGAACTTGGAACTAACTTTTTCTATTTGTCTAGGCTAAAGTAGAAAATTAAATTTATTTTACTTTCACAAAGTACCAATTCAGAAAAAAACTTTTGTACTTTTCATAGAACTTAAGCATGTGAAATTTAAATAGTTATGCCACATTGTGATCGGTGTACGTAGAATGGAGCTGAAAAATAAAACAAGAATATAGGGTATTCCATAAGGATGTTTTTTTTAAAGCCTAGAAAGGAAAAATAAAAATTATATCTTTTTCTTAATTTATATTGTTTTATTTTCATTTATTCAAGTTTATTTCATTGTACGTTATATAACTTTATTTTTATTTTAAATTTATTTTATATGATTTTACTTTATTGTGTTTTATTTTATTTTATTTTAAATTATTTTATTATATTTTATTTTGTTTTATTTTATTTTATTTTTTTAATGTTATTTTATTTTATCTAATTTATTTTATACTATACTATTTTACAGTATTTGTTTTTAATACTTCCGCTGTTACTATTATATCAATATTTTTCTCTAATATCAATTACAAAAACCATTGTATAAAGCAATATGAGCAAAGCTCGCTAATTAAATACCTATACTATTTTATTTTATTTCTTTTTACTTAATTTTATTTTATTTTGTTTTGTTTTGCTTTACTTTATTTTATTTCATTTTATTTTTATTTTCCTTTATTTTGTTATCTTATTTTGTTATATTTTATTTTATTATTTTATTTTAATTTATTTTATTTTGTTTTGTCTTATAATTTTATATTTTATTTAATTTTTTCTATTTTATTTTATTTGATTAATATTACTTGTTTTATTAAATTTAATTTAATTTTATTCTAATTTGTTTTATTTTGTTGTTTTATTTTATTTTGTTTTATTTTCTAGTTTGTCTTATTTTATTTTATGTTTTATATTTTTTTAATTTAATTTAATTTCGTTTTATTCTAATTTATTTTATTTTATTATATTTGATATTATTTTTATTCTGTTTTAAGATTTTTAATAATTAATGAGCTTAACACCGATAAATGATAATGGTTATTCAATTAAGCTCATTAATTCTTAAAAGTCTTAAGTAAAATTTAACACACCATTAAACATACAAACATATAACTTTATTCTGTTTTTTTTTATTATTTTATTTTTTTATTCTTTATTTTATTTTTTATTGTGTTTTATATTTTATCCCGTTATATATTTTTAATTCAATTTAATTTTATTTTATTCTGATTTATTTCATATTGTTTTATTTTGCTTTGTTTTATTTTATTTTAATTCTATTTTATTATTTTTTATTTTATTTTACTTTTTTCCGTTTTATTTAATTTTTTTAATTTTTATTTTATTTCATTTTATTTTAATTTTTAAATTTAAGTTAACTTTATTTTAGTCTAATTTATTTTATTTTATATTACTTAATTTAATTTTATTTAGTTATTATTTTATTATATTATATTCTATTTTATTTTATTTTGTTTTATTTTATTTTATTTTATTTTATTATTTTATTTTCTATTTATTTTATTATTTTATTTTTTATTTATTCTATTTTACTTTGTTTTACTTACTTTGTTTTATTTACTTAATATTTTATGTT
The DNA here is from genome assembly GCF_040869045.1 of Eurosta solidaginis. NCBI lineage: Eukaryota > Metazoa > Arthropoda > Insecta > Diptera > Tephritidae > Eurosta > Eurosta solidaginis. Next base: position 18,611,222 of record NC_090320.1, read on the forward strand.
ATTTTGATTATTTCATTTTATATTATTTTTTTTAATTGTATTTTTTTATTTTATCTTTTTTTTTCATTTCATTTTATAAAATTTTTGTTTGTTAAAAAGTACAAGGTGTGATAACCTCCCAAGGCGCTTCGTTTAATTTTTTATACAAACATGTAGATCCCAAGTACTCGAACCCAGGATCTTCGATTTGGAAGGCGAAGCACGCTATCACCACACCACGGCGGCCGTTTGGTTTATTTTATTTTATTAACACTATTCAGTCTATGTGAAGTTTTTATTGACCGGTCAATTCAACCTTATCATCAGCTTTTTCATTTCCATCTTTTCCCATATGCGTGGGGCCCAAAACAGACGTACGTTTTTCCATATCCCAAATTGATTTAGGGATTGTTTCCAATTCGTGTCATATAAAAGCTCCCTCAATTTCAGCTGCCTTCCATCAATATTTCTACTGTTTGATCACAACTACCAGAAAGAAAAAAGACAGAGCCTAACAATCATCCTACTCTTATTTTTATATATAGTGAGTTAAGTTAGGTTAGGTTGAGGAGGCATACATGGTAATTTCTCTCACTTCTAACCGAAGATATGTTCATTGTGAATGCCCTCGTCGAGTGCCGGGCGGGGCACATTCTTTCAACGGGATACTATAAGTCATCAAAAAACTACTTACTTTCTTTTATAAGCCTTAAAAGGAGTGAAAGAACCACTTTACCAATCTACGCCAGACTGTTGAAACACCGTACGCCCAGAAATCTGAGCCATCTTGTTTACAGTCCTGAACGTCGGCAGAGAAAGTTATGAATTGACTCCTCCTTCCTCCTCATCCTAACAGCCTCTGCAGGGGAAGTTTGTTGGTATGCGCCATCGCCCAAGCATCGGTGCAATATCACAGTAAGTAGGAAGCTTGTTCCTTGCTTGTCCAAATACAGCCATAAAGACCTTGCCTTTTGAGATAATTGTGGCATCCCGGTTGGCCATCAGCGAATTCGTTCCGAGTATAAGTTATTCCTCGATCTTTCGAAGCCACAGAAGGGATACAGTCAACACATAAATGAGGCATATACTTCTCAGCAAACAAGAAACTTTTTAGCGTCAAAGTAGCTATGGAGCTCACGCACCACGCACCCGTTCCCGAAGTTATGACAAGTGCGATCACAGGTACAGGGAATTGCGTGGGCCGTAGGAGGTAAGAATTTAGTGGGTAGCCCTTCAAGACTGAAGGGAGTCCTGCACTCAAAAAATGTGCTGGAATGCAAAGAAGCATTTAAAAAACTTTGTTCAAGCCGCACCATACATCTATACTGGGTTTCCAGTTATAAAGAGATAGAAGGATTGAAAAGGCCGAAGAGTTGGCAAAGGAGGGTGCAATAAAAAGGAGATAAAGAGATGCATATGATCCATCAAACAGGAAAGGCGTGTACAAAAGCGCGGAGCCGACAAATTTCTAAAATCATGTGCAAAACCTACGATATTAGACTCACAAAGTGGCTCTTATCTCTGAAGAGAGAGAAGACTTAAGCTTCACGATACTAACTGGACACTGCCATCTGGCGTCACGTGCTTATAAGTTAGACCTCTTCAGTAACAGCAGGTGTAGGAAATGCGAGCTGCAAGAAGAAGCGGTTGATGCCGGTCACTGCCAAAAGCATTTCCTCCTTCCACAAAACTTAATGAAAAAAGCATGTAGAATAGGTCCTAGAACGCGTCCAGTATTTGACAAGAGGATGGAGCTATTTAGAAATAAAGGTGCTGTTTTTTGATGGGAGTTTTCACTTATGTCGTCGAGCAAAGTTCTAGTAACACTATGAAAACAATCAGGATATGTCGGGTCCCAACGGAAGGGCCAGTTCAACTTAACCTTAGAGCAATGTCCCAATCCTCCAGCGGGTTAGGGGAATAGAATATATCCGCGGTAGGTGTACCTGTCATAAGAGGCGACTAAAACACCAAATATATTCAAAGGGGTTTTGTAGCGCAACCCTTCCAGGTTGCCAGCGCAATATATAGCTTCTCCAAACCCAATTGTCAGCCTCATATATCCTGTTTCATTAACAAACGAGGCTCTGGCGACCACGAACTGCTCATGGATGGGGGTAGGAGGGCGGTATGGGCTTGAAGGTCGCATGTGGTCATAACAAATCGTTCCCGAGACGGTGGGGCTTGGTACCGGAATGTATCGGACCTGCATCCGGCGAATGACCATCAGCATCGATAACACTACCCAAGACCTTCGGGGAGTGTACTTATCGCTACAACAACAACAACAGCAATGTCTCAAAAACTTATCAGCAATAAAAACAAGACATATGTACCTATTGGTAGGACGAAGGATATACTTAGAGTAAATTTGATAAAAATTTAGAGTCCAATACTGCATGTAAACCCATTGTTGCCCTTCCCCACACAAAATTGACAACCATCAATCTCACTTTAAAGCCAATAAACCTATTAACTTGCTTCCATAACTGCGCTTGGGTGAATGCTTTTATATGTTTGTATGCATGTGTGATTTTATAACAGTAAACCCTTATCAAAATGACTGCTTGTCAATTTAACTGTCAAAATGTTTCGATATCTTTTTTTTTAGGGTATAAAAACAATGTGGCCTAAAACAAAAACACAGCAAATAAAGAAATTTCTAGCAAAAAAACAAATATGCACAAAAAGGCTAAGTTACTCTCACTCGAATGCCACCAAAGGGAATCAAAATTTATAGCCAATGTATGTGATCCTTTCTGGGCTTACACATTTTTCTGCCTCAACTCATTGAGTTCTTTCAATCGCCCAGAATTTTTTTTTAATTTCATTTCTATTCAATGATTTTAGTTTATTATCCTGTCGATTCCTTCTTTGCTGTTGCTTATGTGTATGGATATGGGTATATATGTGTGCGTATGTTCCCCACTTGTGTTAGTTGAAATTAATTGTACACCGCAGTCTCACTTGACACTTCACTTCAATGGAGTGCGGCTGGTTTTGAGCTAAAAACGAATGGAGAAAATTTTGAAAAAAAAAAAAAAAAATGTATCCAATTGGGTTGTATACTACGGCCAACTAACAACAACAATGATAACATTATCTACATACGTCGAAAAAAAATCGCAGTCAAAGGAATCAAATAGCCAACCAACAGCAAAAACACTTATTGGTAACTCGAATGCGTCTCAAATTCCATGTTGGCTATCGCTGAAGCAGATACCTAGAAGGGAGAGAGAACTTTGTGGTGTACCGTCATTAGTGGCCACATGTGTCATTTGAATGGCTAGTGCCACAGTTTCCTTTTTCGTGTTTTTTTTTTTTTTTTTGTTGCAGATTTCGTTTTTTTTTTACTATTTCTGCAATTCTGAATGTTCAATAATCATATTCGGTAGTTTTTTTTATAAGCTTTTATTTAGTTTCACTTGCTGTTGTATGTAATGAAATCTTGCAAATTAAATTTGATACACTTCCCGGTATCCGATTGAGCTGAAATTTTGCACACATGTATCACTCCGATGACAATGCAATATTACTTTGCGGGAATTCGATAAATTAATTGATAACACAGTTATCGGTAAAGATTTGTGTGTACTTTGGCATATCAGCCTAAGTCCCATACAAACCCGGCGGTACCTATCCGTGGATTCTGAGACTTAGACGTGGTGAATCACACGTGGTGAATCCCACGCTTGCGATGGGATTCACCATGCCATTTTATATGAGAACGTTTTCTTACAACGTGGTGAATCCCACGCTTGCGAAAAGCGGAGACACAACCGTAGTCATTTGTATTTCTGTGTATAACCAACATAGCTGATTTTTTAAGGCTGTTTAACTCTGTAATCTTTGCTGTAATTTATTTTGCTTTTGGAAAAATTACCGATTTGAAATAAGCTGGCTGAAAAATATTGGCATAACAGCTTAAGTTAAATCGGCAATGGAAAATATTGGAAAATTTGACCAGATGTGGCAGATGTGCATATCGCGCGTTCGTTGAACGAAATATTGACAATCTATTAGCGACATTCCATCAACGAAGCAGCACTTTAGCTATACTACTGTTATTATTTGGCCGCTCAAACATACCCATATTAATTGTGCACTAAATCTAAAATATAAAACTCAAAAATGACTCCGGTTGTTATGTCCGCAGCATTTACGAACGCTAAAGCGGTTAGGTTATCGCTAAGTGTTGCATACTTTTCTGCGCACTTGATTTTGTTTTACAGATTTTTTGCGATGGAATTTTAGCTAAGCGAAAGTTGGAATTTTATTTTAAAACCGATTTAACCCACAGAGCAGAGATCTGCAATGAGTAGTTGTAAACTGAACGCGACATAGGCAAAGTCACAACAAAATATGATTTTAAGTTAGTTAACACTCGAATAGAAGAACTTGACTGTTCAAAGTTGACTTCGAAGAAACCTTGTAATGTTGATGCATTAAAAGAAATGGATAGGATGAGAAACGTTACAAATAACTAAGTAAAGTTTACATAACTAATTTAAACAATATTTTACCCTACTAAAAATTTAAAAAAATTCATATTTAAATTAAATTTAAGAAAAAGGCTTTTCTAAGAACAAGCTTTTATTAACCTTCAACTATGGAGGTGAATTTTTAGGACATAGCCTGTGACGTGGTGGTAAATCTGACCACTTCTGATTTTATTTAGATATGATAAAAAAAAATGTAGGGTTTTATAATTATTCTTTGTATAAACATTCTGCAACCTTTTGGAAATAAAATTAATACAAACAAAAACTTGATGTCTTTTATTAAAGAAAATAGTTCATCTATTTAATAAAGACTTAATTTAATATAACATAAAAAACAGTACATGGTTAACTAAAAAAACAAGTAAAAAATTGAACTCATGTTAAATTTAAAAGGCATTTTTTCACAGCCAAATATATGTATTTAAAGATATAAAATAAATAATTCAAAAAATATTAATTTTCTGGAAACTGCAGGTCAGTCTTTTGGGGCTATTTTTTATTCATCAAATTCTGTATTGGCGCAGTTTATGCACATACGTTTGCTACAGCCCATACACATTGGCTTATTACAATGTAGACAAATATGTGGAGTCTTTCGTTTAAGCCTGCTGGGACATATGTAACACAGTTTACGAGCTACATTATTATGTTCCATTGCCGGTGGAGCTGTTGAAGCGGTACCCACAACTTTACCGATCACGCTTCGAAAATTCTAGACCAATACCCACATACATTAGTTTCAGAATTTTGTTGTAAAGCCTCTGGTAACCGCACAATATTATGTAAAGGAGTTTTTACTGCGCGGGTAGGTTCAATTGCTGATCACTTAAAACCGTTTTTTCCGTAATAATAATTTACCTCGGACTCGCAAATATTTCCTTTAACATCAGCTTCTTCCCCAACAACGGCTTCAATATCCTCAGAACTATCTTCAACTACTGCATCCGAGTTATAGTCTTCATCGCTTGAGTCATCTTCTTCCAGACAAAACGTCGGATCGATAACTTCATCTTCAACTTCGGTAAAATCATCATCGTCCTCCAACAATTGAGTTATTAATGTCTCGCTTAATCTCTTTGTTCCCGACATGACCTACACACACCCATAAACATGATACATAATTAAAACAAAACAAACAAAATAAATTTCACATCAGCCTAAAGGAGGAGTGGTCAAATATATTCTATGATAAACTAACATAAAGTAGGACGTGGGGTAAGTTTTTTTCTACTAAAAAGTTACGCTTACCTTGAGGTAGTAGTAAAATATTTTCCAATAAAAGCTTGCATAAACCTTGAGAAGAGGTAATTTTTACTCCAGCATAGGCGTATATCCGCTCGTGTTACACCTTCCACAGCAAAAACTCAACTGATCAAAAATCACCATGAAATGAGAAGATACTGAGAAAATCAAATTGCTAGAGCGCTAAACAAGAGAGTAACTCACACAAATAGTAAGAGAGGGTAAATTTTACCACCACCTCCACAGTTAAAGATTAAAAAAAAAAAAAAATAAATGTAAGGCGCGATAACCTCCGAAGAGATCTAAGGCCGAGCTTCTCTTCCAATTTGCGTCGTGCTTCTCTTGATTTTCCCTACAAATTGGCCGGACGGGACCTACATGTTTTATGCCGACTCCGAACGGCATCTGCAAGGCAGATGAGTTTTCACTGAGAGCTTTTCATGACAGAAATACACCCGGAGCGCTTGCCAAACACTGCCGAGAGGCGACCCCGCTTAGAAAAATTTTCTTCTAATTGAAAAACCTTATTTCTAAAATTTTGATGTTGCTTTGCCCGGGGTGCGAACCCAGGGCATATGGTGTGGCAGGCGGAGCAGGCTACCATCACACCACGGTGGCCGCCAATGTTAATAAAACGAACTAAAAAGTAAAAAATAAAATTAAAGAAAAAAAACTTTTTTAAAAATAAGCTTTTATTATATTAATATATAAAAAACTCGTGTCACACAATTGAGGCCAATGGACTACTAAACCACTGAAACGATTTTGAATTTGTTTTGCACCCCGTGTGTATTTTGATCTAACTTGAAATATAGGATAGGTGACTGGGTGACAAGGGTCTCGAGATATAGGCCAAAACGTGGACCTGGGTACCCCTAGGATGTGTTAATAGAATATTGATATCAAATGAAAGCTGTTGATGAGTGCTTTAGTATAGCGTAATTTTCATATCCCTGTGTGACTAGGATCTCGAGATATAGGCAAAAACGTGGACCCGGGTACCCCTAGAATGTGTTTATAGAATATGGATATCAAATGAAAGCTGTTGATCAGTGCTTTAGTAGAGGGTAATTTTCATACCCCTGAGTGACTAGGGTCTCGAGATATAGGCCAACACGTGGACCCGGGTACCCCTACAGCGTGCTTATAGAATATGGATATCAAATGAAAGCTGTCGATGAGTGCTTTAGTAGAGGGGAAATTTCATACCCCTGGGTGACTAGGATCTCGAGATATAGGCCAAAACGTGGAAATGTTAATAAAACGAACTAAAAAGTAAAAAATAAAATTAAAGAAAAAACTTTTAAAAATAAGCTTTTATTATCTTAATATATTGTAACGAATTTGCTGCAAATCCTCTTATTTGCCCTTGCTAAACTGTTGAATAAATAACTCCAATATTGAATAATGGAAAAATGGCCTTTATTAAAATACTTCACGATAACACTCAAACTGTACAACGAATAGCTTAATAATCAAACTGATAGCTCAAATGAAACTCCACTATTCAAAATAATACTGCTATTGCTCGCTAGATATCGTCTTAGTCGTAACTGCTTGACAACTCAAATCAAACTGAATTACTTTTTACTCGCTTGCGCCGCTTTTATAGTTTACGCTGCATACATCTAGACTCTTCTATTTCCAGAACTTACCAACTATTTCGAGTGTTTATAGTTGGGATTCAAGGGGTTGTGTAGCGCAATATATAGCTTCTCCAACCAAATTGTCAACCTCACCTTCGAGCGGCGAATCCCGTTTCACTAACAGACGAGGCTCTGGCGACCCCATGGAACTTGGGGGTGGGGAGGGAGGGATGGCCTGAAGGTTTAATTTGGCCATATAAATCGTTCCCGAGATGGTCGGGCCAGCACCTTAATGGTGCTGTGTTACCGGAGCGTATCGGATCTGTATCCGACAAAGGACCATCACATCGATAACACTCCCCAAAGCCTTCGGGGAGTAACCTAATCGCTACAACAACAACAACAACAGTGTTTATAGTTCTCATATAGTTTCTACTTGTTTACGATTTTCTACTTTTCATCGTCTCTCAGATGTATGTGAGTTTGTAGTTTACAGTCTCTCGCACACACATAGGCGTTTAAGTAAATGCATCTGTGTGTGACATCTCTCGGCTGCTTATATATGTGTATACATGATTTGATTATTGACGTAAATACCGCTTACCATGGCCTTAGCATCGCCTTAGTGATGGTATAGCTTAGTGATGCTAATATCCGTTACACTGCCCTCCACCTAAGTCTGATCGTCCCGATCAGACAAATCTCTCGATCTAAACGCTGCTAATCTCTCCAAATAAACCACCCTTCTATTTCGTGGTTTCCCAATTGTTTGTATGCGGTAGATGGCATCACTGATCCTTTTTACAACTTTGTACGGGCCTTCCCAACTGCACCAAAATTTGGAAGGAACACCTTTCCGCCGGCGAGGGTTGTACAACAGTACCAAATCTCCCTCCAAGGAACCCTCCGAATTATTCTTGTTCTCGTACCTGTATTTCATCTTACTACTCCTTATCCTGGATCGTTCCCTCGCACTCTGTTGCTCGGCCAATGAAGAACTACTTCGCAGAGCTTGCGCTGGACGGATTTGCTTTGCATAATCAGTATCGTTCCGACGCTTCACAACAGTAGTGTTCCTTGGCTTGAAACCGCCCTTGCATTCTTTCTTCGTTTTAGTACGTCCGTTAGGGCTTTTCAATGCCAGTGTTTCTCTCACAGGTACCTTCGGTTTTGATTTGTTTGGCCCATTTGTTCCATCAACCTTTACCTTTGAATTTCGTGGCCTTCGTCGAGTCTTCTCCACCAGTACCCGATTACTGCTGAACCCTTTTTCCAAACTAAAGTTAAGTGGCATATCTTGGTTCTCATAATGCATTACCCTTCTCTGCATATCGATCTTGATGTCATGGTCAACCAAGAAATCCACTCCCAATATAACTTCATCAACAATCTCCGCCACAACAAATTTGTGTAGAACCATGACCTTCCCAATTAATACTTCACATATCACTTCGCCCTGAACTTGGTTATACTCGCCAGTGACCGTACGCAACTTTACTCCAGGTAACGGTTTTACTCTCCTGTTGACCAAGTCAGATCGGATCAAGGAATGAGATGCGCCCGTATCTACAGTCAGTACACGTTGTTTACCATCCACATTCCCTCTGACGGTAAGACTGCTTGATTTCCTTCCAATTTGCGACACAGATATCACAGGACATTCAATAGCCGGGGCAAGTTTTCGTTCTTTACATCCGACACGCTCTTGCTCCTTTCCGCCAGCTTTGCGTTTACGGCCACCCACATTGTTGGAACTATTAGGACCAAGATCGCAATGACGTGCAATGTGACCTGGGTTGCCGCACTTGAAACATTTAATAACTCCGGCATTCTTCTGTTGAGATCCCTTCAGTGCTTCCAAAATTGTGTCTACCCACTCTGGCCTTTCCACTTCCACACGATGAGCTTTGTATGCTGGTTTACTCAGTAGTGAGGCCGTTTCCTGAGTCAATGCATGTGATACCGTTTCAGCAAATGTCAGCTTTGGGTTTGCGTATGTAGCTCGCTTCGTTTCCACGTCCCGTATGCCATTTCTGAAACTCTGCATTTTTACCCTTTCAGTGTATTCCACGGGTGCGTCCGCATTTGCAAGATAAGCCAATCTTTCAATATCTGAAGCAAACTCCTGCAATGTCTCATTTGCTTTTTGGTAGCGGTTTTGCAACTCAATTTGGAATATCTGTTTTCTATACTCGCTTCCATAACGTCGTTCTACAGCAGCCATCAATGCTTCATAATTGTTCCGCTCTCCTTCGGGAATCGTCTGTAGGATTTCCGCTGCTGGCCCCTTCAATGGCCCCTTCAATGTCAGCTTTGGGTTTGCGTATGTAGCTCGCTTCGTTTCCACGTCCCGTATGCCATTTCTGAAACTCTGCATTTTTACCCTTTCAGTGTATTCCACGGGTGCGTCCGCATTTGCAAGATAAGCCAATCTTTCAATATCTGAAGCAAACTCCTGCAATGTCTCATTTGCTTTTTGGTAGCGGTTTTGCAACTCAATTTGGAATATCTGTTTTCTATACTCGCTTCCATAACGTCGTTCTACAGCAGCCATCAATGCTTCATAATTGTTCCGCTCTCCTTCGGGAATCGTCTGTAGGATTTCCGCTGCCGGCCCCTTCAATGCCACGAACAGTGCAGCAACTTTATCTTCCGCATTCCAGTTGTTCACTGCTGCGGTCTTCTCAAACTGTAGCTTGAAGACCTGGAAAGGAACAGAACCGTCAAATGATGGTGTTTTTACCTTTGGATTGCTTGCTGAAACAGCTGGGCGGTTTAGTTGTAACTGCTCCATACGACCTTTTAACGCTTCTATTTCGGCATCAATTTTGTCCTCGAGTTGTAAAATTTTTGCATCTTCCAGTTTCACAAAGAGCTACGATGGTACGTGTTCCGAAATTTGTGCCGACATTTCAGATATTCGTGCCTCTTGCGCTTCCAGTTGAGATGCCAAATATGTCTTCTGTTCTTCCAATTGTGATGTTATACGGGTTTCCTGCGATTCCAGTTGGGATACCATATACGTCTTCTGTTCTTCAAGTTGTGAAGAAATTTGTGTTTCCTGTGCTTCAATCTTCGATGTTATTCGTGTCTCTTGGGATTCCATCTGTGATGACATATACGTTTTCTGTTCTTCTAGTTGAGATGACATATACGTTTTCTGTTCTTCTAGTTGAAATGCCAGTTGAGATGTTATATCTGTCTTTTGCGATTCCAGTTGAGAAGCCACTGTCGATGTTTGAGCAGATATTGCAGCCAAAATCATGTTCAGGTCTGTGTTCGCCATTGTCTGTGGTGTTTCTTCCATTTTTGTTATTTCCTCGCCATCAAGATGAAAGTCATACTCTTCCACATCAATTCCTTCTGCTTCCATTGCCTCTCGTAGCCGTGCCTGAAGTTCAAGTTTAACGCCGCTTGTATTCAATCCACGGCTCCCCAACTCCTTCTTTAGTTGCTGGATCTTCAATTCACTGAACTTTGTCATGTCCTTGTTGTCCTCTGGAATTTATTCAACAATTCCTCTTCTGACACCAATTGTAACGAATTTGCTGCAAATCCTCTTATTTGCCCTTTTGCTAGGTTCGTATCGCTAAACTGTTGAATAAATAACTCCAATATTGAATAATGGAAAAATGGCCTTTATTAAAATACTTCACAATAACACTCCAACTGTGCAACGAATAGCTTAATAATCAAACTGATAGCTCAAATGAAACTCCACTATTCAAAATAATACTGCTATTGCTCGCTAGATATCGTCTTAGTCGTAACTGCTTGACAACTCAAATCAAACTTAATTACTTTTTACTCGCTTGCGACGCTTTTATAGTTTACGCTGCATACATCTAGGCTCTTCTATTTCCAGAACTTACCAACTATTTCGAGTTTTTATAGTTCTCATATAGTTTCTACTTGTTTACAATTTTCTACTTTTCATCGTCTCTCAGATGTATGTGAGTTTGTAGTTTACAGTCTCTCGCACACACATCGGCTGCTTATATAAGGGTAATACATGAGTTGATTATTGACGTAAATACCGCTTACCATGGCCTTAGCATTGCCTTAGTGATGGTATAGCTTAGTGATGCTAATATCCGTGACAATATAAAAAACTCGTGTCACACAATTGAGGCCAATGGACTACTAAACTACTGAACCGATTTTGAATTTGTTTTGCACCCCGTGTGTATTTTGATCTAACCTGAAATATAGGATAGGTGACTGGGTGACTAGGGTCTCGAGATATAGGCCAAAACGTGGACCCGGGAACCCCTAGAGTGTGTTTATAGAATATGGATATCAAATGAAAGCTGTTGATGAGTGCTTTAGTAGAGCGTAATTTTCATACCCCTGGGTGACTAGGATCTCGAGATATAGGCCAACACGTGGACCCAGGTACCCCTAGAGTGTGTTTATAGAATATGGATATCAAATGAAAGCTGTTGATGAGTGCTTTAGTAAAGCGTAATTTTCATACCCCTGGGTGACTAGGATCTCGAGATATAGGCCAACACGTGGACCCAGGTACCCCTAGAGTGTGTTTATAGAATATGTATATCAAATGAAAGCTGTTGATGAGTGCTTTAGTAGACGGTAATTTTCATACCCCTGGGTGAGTAGGGTCTCGAGCTATAGGCCAAAACGATGACCTGGGTACCCCTAGGATGTGTTTATAGAATATCGACATCAAATGAAAGCTGTTGATGAGTGCTTTAGTAGAGCGTAATTTTCATACCCCTGGGTGACTACGACTATAGGCAAGATATAGGCAAAAACGTGGACCCGGGTACCCCTAGAATGTGTTTATAGAATATGGATATCAAATGAAAGCTGTTGATGAGTGCTTTAGTAGAGGGTAATTTTCATACCCCTGGGTGACTAGGGTCTCGAGATATAGGCCAAAACGTGGGCCAGTGTATGCCTAGACAGTATTTATACAATATGGATATCAAATGAAAGCTGTTGATGAGTGCTTTAGTACAGAGTAATATATTACCCCGAGACGGACTGGGACTGGGACTGAGGCTCGGAGTGGGACTGGGACTGGAATAAAATACATACCACCCTCTGGGACAGGCAATTAGGGATGCAGAAGAATAAGAAGAAATTGAGAGAAGAGAAAAGGGACAAGGAGAAGGAGATTGAGAAAGAGATAGAATGAGACGAAGATGGAGATAGATGAAGCGAAAAAGACTGAGGAAGGAGTGAATAAAAGGACTAGGAAAAAGTGAGGAGGGGGGAGGGCAGATTCAGACGGAGAAAGCTTATTAAAATGTATGAATATAGGCCAAATTTAGGGCAGGACAACGTCTGCCGGGTCTTCTAGTTGGTTAATAAAATTAACTAAAAAGTAAAAAATAAATTGACTCTAAAGAAATATAACACTGTATAAGTTCATTGTAACCTTTAACGATAATTAGGCTTTTTCGTATGCGACAAAAAAATTCTATATTGTACATAATTATATATTTTTAACATTAAAACTTTACACCTAATTTTTTAAATCTGATTATATCACAGTCTTAATTGTTCTAATAAAAGCGCCACCAGAAATAACGCCAGCAAAATTTTTAGCAATAACGAGATTACGAAAAACAAGGCCACAGGCGCTGTTGTATTGCCTGCGGAGCTATTCAAACACGGCTGTGAGGAGTTGGTTAGGTGCATGCATGAGCTTCTTTGCAAAATATGTTTGGACCAGCTATCGGGGAATCGGCCTTCTTGGTATCGCATATAAGATCTTGCCAAGCGTATTTTGCGAAAAATTGAAGCCCAACATTAATCGGCTGATTGAATCTTTTGACTTCAGACCTGGTAAATCTATCATAGACCAGTCTTTCAGTATGCGCCAAATTTTGGAAAAAAAACTATGGGTAAAAATTGATACCCATCACCTCACCACCTTCGACAGCACGAAAAGGAGCTGTCTATATGCCGTTTGTCTGCGTTTGTTGGTCTTAAATCCGTCTTCGACAGCACGAAATCAGCGGTAAATGAGGAAAAGCCGATGCACATGCAGGCATCCAAGATGCCGCATTCGCACCCTGGAGGCCACATGATTGTCGGCGCATATAAATTCGAGACTGTAAATGACTTTGTCTACCTGGAAACCAGCATTATCGGCGGAAACAATGTAAGCCTAGAAATCAAACGGACAATAACCCTTGCCAACAAGTTCTAATTTGCACTGAAAGGTGAAGGAAGACTTGACATCCCTTGTTGCTCCTAATTGCCGTCAGTTATCCGGAAACAGGTTAATAGGATCTATCCTATGCGAAAGCGTCACATAGCTAGGTTAGGTTACTCTGTTTTACAGCTTTAGACTCACTTATCTTGTCTACGAGGGCCAGCCTCGTGGCTATGGGAGTGGGTCCTTTCTACTTCTTAAAAATAGGCTTGTCGCCTTCAGCCGAACGTTGCTTCTTCATTCTGCAGCTTGCAGTGCCGATGGTTTCTCGCACCAAACCTCTTGAATTGCCTTCGAGCTACTTTTACAGTCCACAGGCACACTCCAAGCGCTCACACTTCATCTCTGTTGGGTCGACCGCTGCTCCCAAATGTTGGACAATTATTAGTGCTGCACGGTACTGCGAGAGCGTTCTCTGAATCCCTCTGCTCCGTACCCTTCTCCAACCTACTTCTTCGTTCGAATTCGCAAGCTTTTCCACTACGGAGCTCGTTCACTCTCCACTACTTTCGCTCCACGTGTTCGACGCATCACTTATAGCGACTCCCTCCCTATTTCCCTATTTAATGAGATCTTGATTCGTTCATCTTGGTCGTATGAGAACCTGCACGACAAACCGGGCTCAGCGGCGCAATATTAAATAAAAAAAAAAAAAATTTAAGGCGCGATAACCTCCGAAGAGATCTAAGGCCGAGCTTCTCTTCCAATTTGCGTCGTGCTCCTCTTGATTTTTCCCTACAAATTGGCCGGACGAGACCTACATGTTTTATGCCGACTCCGAACGGCATCTGCAAGGCAGATGAGTTTTCACTGAGAGCTTTTCATGGCAGAAATACAATCGGAGCGCTTGCCAGACACTGCCGAGGGGCGACCCCGCTTAGAAAAATTTCTTCTAATTGAAAAATCTTATTTCTGAAATTTTGATGTTGCTTTGCCCGGGAGTTGAACCCAGGGCATACGGTGTGATAGGCGGAGCACGCTACCATCACACCACGGTGGTCGCCAATATTAAATATGTTGTTGTATTAACGATACACTCCCCGAAGGCTTTGTGGAATGTTATAGATGTTGATGGTCCTTTGCCGGATATAGATCCGGTACGTTCCGGTAACAAATCACCATTATGGTACTAGCCCGACCATCTCGGGAAAGATTTATATAACATTAAACCTTCCAGGCCATCTGGCCCTCACCACCACCTAGTTCCATGAAGAACTTGGTGTCGCCAGAGCCTCGGCTGTTAATGAAACAGGATTCGCCATGGATAGGTGTGGTTGACAATTGGGTTGGAGAAGCTATATATTGCGCTGGCAACCCCTTGAGAGGGTTGCGCTACACAAGCCCTTGAATCAATTTAGTATTTTAGTCGCCTCTTACGACAGGCGTACCTACCGCGGGTATATTCTAGGCCCCCTAACCCGCTGGGGGTCAATATTAAATATGGGGACGAGAATCGTCCGCCATAGCAGCGCCCCTTATTGTGGTAAGGCGATCAATAATTCCCGACACTGGGTTTTGGAATATATTCTCTAGCTTCAAATCATCCAATAGGCATAGCACGTTGGATAAGGGGTTTGGCAGTTCTTGTCCGCCGGCATCCCGCCACCCTTCTATGAGGCGAAACGGCGTAGATGCAAGCCTCTAAACCGGTCAGCCATATAGTCAGGCGCTATAGAGTTGGGCTAAGTCCTGACATCATCGGCAAAGTACCTACCCAAGTGAGGGGCTCATAGTGTTTAGTTAATAAAAATTATTTCCTAAACATTTCAATCTATGTTTTTTTTTTTTTTTTTGTTTTACGAGGAGGAAGCATCGAAAGCCTCATAGTCAGTGTGGGACTTTAACCGCACTAAACCTCCTACCGTCTGAGTACCATTTACCCCCCGGTACTACCGTCAAGTATTCTGTCGGGAGGTAGGTTGAGCACTAAGCTCTACGTCTGTCGGGGTCACGTTGCTGTACTTAGATAGTGCCGCGGTATGGTTAACGCTGGGACTGACACGCCCTGCTTACTACCTGAATGTGCTTGACGCATACCACTTCTACGAATATTTGCAAGCCTACCTTAAACACTGTGCATATAGTGCTTGTGGCATGCTTG
The DNA here is from genome assembly GCF_040869045.1 of Eurosta solidaginis. Lineage (NCBI taxonomy): Eukaryota > Metazoa > Arthropoda > Insecta > Diptera > Tephritidae > Eurosta > Eurosta solidaginis. The sequence continues at coordinate 18,626,819 of NC_090320.1, forward strand.
TGCGTTCGACTACTTGTATTGTAGGGTTTTGTTTTTTACATATGTATATATGTGTAAATAAATTATATATGTATAAATAGAAATTATTTTTTTTTTTTTGAATTTTTTTTTTGTTTTTTTTTCCACAATACGTAACGGGGCTTTCCTCGTACTTCCACCGGTTGGAGAGGTCTTCTCTCCAATCCGAGTATAAACTCTGATTACATGTGAGACGTTTACCCTCATACTCGTTGTTTCTACGGTTGGAGAGGCCTTGTCTCCAATCCGTAGGTTTGTCGTTGCGTGTATGTTGACTGCTTTTGGTCGCACGGTTGAAGAGGCCGTGTCTCCAATCCGTGCTTTATTCCTTCACCTGGGGCAGTATTCGAACGGTTGAAGAGGCCTTGTCTCCAATCCGTCGCCTGGTTTGCTATTACATTTACCTACATATATTACGGTATTCTCTTATTTTATCATTCTCACGCCGCTAATTGTACGGAGGCCTTGCATTCAATACGTGATCAGCTCGATCCCCTCCACCTTAGCAATTTGTTATCCACCCACACAACTCGACTGTTCAATGTTCGCTGCTGCGCCGTAGCCTTTCAAGACTTCGTAGACACTTCATTATTTCCGCTATTACATCGCACGCCGCTGACCATTTTACCTTGCTTTGTAGCATGCATCCAACAATTGTTTCAGGAGTGTAATCCTCTCCAAATATTCTGCACAGTTTGCATCTCGAGCTATAGAACCTAGGACACTCGAAAAATACATGGTAAACATCTTCTACTGTATCGCCGCCGCAGTGATCGCATATGTTGTTAGGCTCGTGATTGAATCGGTGCAAATATTCCTTAAAGCATCCGTGACCACTCAGAAACTGTGTGAGGTAGAAATCCACCTCGCCGTGCTTTCTAGATATCCATATATTAATATCTGGGATACATCGGTGTGTCCAACGACCATTTGTTGAGGCATTCCACCTGAGCTGCCAGTTCTGCACGCTTCGCTCTCGTGCTCCGTTACTTGAGCTTTGATCCCGATAAATCGTCGCTGCTTCTTTTGCTAATATGTCTATAGGACACATTCCTGCGATGATTAGTGCTGCGTCGTCAGAGACAGTTTTAAAGGCGCTACAGACGCGTAGTGCACACAGGCGGTAAGTCGACTTTACCCCGCGGAAGTATGATTTATACTCCGTGGCCTGATGCCAAACAGGAGCCCCGTAAAGTATTTGGCTTTTTACAACGCCAGCCAGAAGTTGACGCCGTCGTTGCTTTGGTCCTCTTGCATTTATCATTATCCTAGATAATGCTGCTACGGTTTTTGCTACCTTTCCATTGGCATACTCTAAGTGGGATTTGAATGACAACCTCCTGTCTATCACAACCCCCAAGTATTTTATTGCAAGCAGCGTGTCGATGTCATGGCGGCCGATTCTTATAGTGACTTGCTCCACCCTTTTCCTACTTGATATGAGTACAGCCTCTGTTTTTTGTTCCGCCAGCTGCAGTCCATTTTTCGTAAGCGACGATTGAACCATCGCTATGCTTGTATTAGATTTGGCGCATATTTCGCCTAGGTGCTTGGCGGTGATTACCAATGCGATATCGTCCGCGAAGCCGATAATTTTCACCCCATTGGGTACCTTGAGTCGAAATACTCCGTCGTACATAATATTCCAAAGCAGTGGACCGAGCACGGAGCCTTGAGGAACACCGCCTGTGACGTGAAGCTTTTCTACTCCAGCAGCCGTTTCATATCCCAGCACTCTACCTTCAAAGTAGCTGCGTATGATCCTACGCAGGTAAAGGGATATGCCTATCTGCTCCAGCGTGTCTAGAATTTTTGCCCAATTGGCAGTGTTGAAGGCATTTTTTACATCTAAAGTAACGATGAGGCAATATTCCTTAGAGCCTTCGAGCCATCGGGTGCCACACATGGCTTCTTGGGCCACTTCCTTCGCCATGTTCACAGCTTGGATGGTGGATCTTCCTTTCCTAAACCCAAACTGGTTATCGGAAATACCACCCACATCTTCAATTTCTTTTTCGAGTCGATTATAGAGGACTCGCTCAAGAACCTTACCGGCGGAGTCGAGCAGGCAAATGGGCCTGTAGCTAGATGGTTCCGCCGTATTTTTACCAAACTTTGGCAGCAGGACAAGCTTTTGTCGTTTCCATATTGTAGGAAATGTCCCCTCAGCCAAGCATGCATTAAATATTTCCGCAAATGTTGGCGTGTTATAAGTGAGAGCTAGTTTGAGTGCTCTGTTTGGTACCCCGTCTGGGCCAGGAGACTTGCGGTCTTGCAGTCTATTCACCGCTTGAAGGACCTCGACGACGGTAACCTCGTCAAATGAGTATAGTACGGCGCCTGATGTGGGAGACACTAGCTCCCTTTGCGTGGGAAATAAAGTATCTACCACGTTTCTGAGAAAAGAGGGGCATGTTGGCATCGCCTCTCCTTTGTGTTTCAATTTCTTAAAAACCAATTTATAAGCTGTGCCCCAAGGGTCATTCTCGACGTCATCGCAAAGCTTGAGAAAGCATTCGCGCTTAGTATCTTTTATTGCTCTCTTAAGTGCGAGTCGCGCTCTTTTGTAGGTAGCTCTGCACTCTAGAAATTCCGGTCTCCCTCTGGCTCGTTGATAGCGCCTCCTAGCCTGAATACACTCTCTCCTTAGGGAGTGTATGCGCTCGTTCTACCAAAATGTGGAACAATGTTGTTTGCGCTTGGTCTTTCTAGCCATTGACGCATCGCATGCTGCTCTAATATCCGCCATTAATTTATTCGCCATGTCGTTAGCACTTCCTCTATGTTCGACTGTTGTCAACATTAGCTTGAATATGTCGGGGTCGAAAGTATTGATATTCCAACCTCTGTTTTTTAGGGGTGGCTGTATAGTGGGCCGCCCTCCCCCCTCGAGGTTGATGTCCACCACAATCGCTGAGTGATCGCTTTGGGTATATCAATCACTGATTTTCCACTCAGCCAACCTGTAGAGATTGGCGCTGACAAACGTTATGTCGATTACGGAGCCGAACCCATTTCTTAAGAAGGTGTTTTGCCCACCCACGTTAAGGAGCGCTACATCAAGGCATGCAAATGCTTCGAGCAGAGCCCTCCCTTTGGGAGATGTTCTCTGTGAGCCCCACTCTATAGCCCATGCATTAAAGTCTCCCGCGATGACGAAACGCTCCCGCAACGTCGCATCCATGGCTATTTTTCCGACGATTTCTTCGAACGCGTCCAGCGGCGTACTAGGTGGTATATAGCAACTGTAAACGTAAATGCCATCAATCTTACCGCATACGAATCCTCGTTCCTTAAGTATTAATTCCGCATATAAGGGATTATGTCTGCAGGACCAAATAGCAGTCTTGCTCAATTCGTCTTGTATCCAATTCGCAGTCTTCGCTCTGTAGGGCTCACTAAGAAGTGCTAAGTCAATCTTCAACTCCAAAACTGTTTGTGCCAGAAGGTCCTGGGCTGCTTCACAATGGTTAAGATTAAGTTGCAATAATCTCATAAAGGTCTTTGTTTCTGGACCGCTTCTTTATATACTGGGCACTTATAGCCACCAGTGTGATGGTCTGTGCAGCTGAGCCCTCTTCTAGCGCACAATAAGCACTTAAGCGCGTTAGTGCATGATTTCGCCGCGTGCCCTTGGCCCCCGCACTTAAAGCAAACGCCTTTGAGATTGGATTCGGTGCCGCAGTTTCTTGCTATGTGTCCTCCGAACTCGAGACAGTTAAAGCATCGTTTCGGCTGAACTTTTGCTCGGACTCGGCTTATGACCCATCCGATTCGGACTTTACCACTTCTCGTAAGTTCCCGAACTAACTCGGTGGGTAAAGACATAGTCGCAGTCTGCGTACCGCCGTACGCTTTGCGCAAGGATCGCACACAAGACGGCTTAGCATTGAAACCTGCAAGCTGTGTGTTCAGCGCCTGGCAGACCTCTTCAACCGTCGTTGTAGGTAAGTATGAATGTAAACAATTCAACATTGGCTTGTATTCAAAAATTGTCTTCCACTTCAATGCGTCTTTGACATGAGTACCGTCGTACATACCAAAATTAGTCGAACTGCAAATGCTTCCAACCAAATATTTATTGTACAATTTCTATACCCCACAGTCTCAGCTTTGATCTAAAATTAGAAAGATAATCAGAAACAAGTGTGAAATGGAATATTCAGACTAATCAATAGAGAAATATTATACCCAAACAAAAGGGATGGTGCGGTGACCTAATTTAATAATCATAAGTTTATGGGCGAACGTACACACATATAAAGGATATATGGATTGATGTATGTGTTTTTCTGGGTGACTATTCAAGTGTGAAATTAATTTAAATAGTATATACATATGTACATATATGGCTTCTAGTTGGGGTCATTGTGTCTACAACAGAAAGTAAACTAAACTTGTTTGAACTTTAGAAATGAAGCTTTCATATAAGTTGTTTTTATCCTGAAGTATAAATGTGTATCAGAATTTGTTTGTGCAACTTTCAGCCCCAAGTCTTCAAATAATCTCTACGAAATCTTTGCAAGACGTTTATGTAGCTCTTTAGGGTAACATAAATTTAAAGCCGCCTTCGACAGCACGAAAAGGAGCTGCCTATATGCCGCTATGTCTGAATTTGATTTCCCCGCAAAACTTATACGGCTGTGCAAAATGACGTTGAGCAACACCATCAGCTCAGTCAGAATTGGGAAGGACCTCTCCGAGCCGTTCGAAACTAAACGAGGTTTCAGACAGGGTGACCACCTATCGTGCGATTTCTTTAATTTGATGCTGGAGAAAATTATACTAGCTGCAGAACTTAACCGCACTGGAACAATATACTATAAAAGCGTGCAATTACTGGCATATGCTGATGACATTGATATCATCGGCCTAAACACCCGCGCTGTTAGTTCTGCTTACTCCAAGCTGGAAAAAGAAGCGGTAAAGATGGGTTTGATGGTGAATGAGGACAAAACGAAGTACCTGCTGTCATCGAGCAAAGAGTCAGCGCATATGCGCCTTGGCAACCACGCTACTGTTGGCAGCCATAATTTCGAAATAGTAAAAGACTTCGTTTATTTGGGAACCAGCATCAACATTAGCAACAACATCAGCACTGAAATCCAGCGAAGAATCAATCTTGCCAATAAATGCTACTTTGGACTAGGTAGGCAATTGAAAAGTAAAGTCCTCTCTCGGCGAACGAAAATCATACTCTACAAGTCACTTATCGTACCCGTCCTGCATGGACCATGACAACAGCAGATGAAGCGGCTTTGGGAGTGTTCGAGAGAAAAGTTCTTCGAAAGATTTATGGACCTCTACGCGTTGGCGATGGCGAGTACCGAAGAAGATTTAATGATGAGCTGTACGAGCTATACGCAGACATCAACATAGTCCAGCAAATTAAAACGCAGCGGCTGCGCTGGCTAGGCCATGTTATGCGAATGAAAGATGATGCTCCGGCCAAGAAAGTGTTTCTATCGGAACCCGCCTATGGAAGCAGAGGTAGAGGGCGGCCCCCACTCCGTTGGAAGGACCAGGTGGAAAACGATTTAAACTCCCTTGGTGTGACCAATTGGCGCCGGTTGGCGGAGCGAAGGAGCGACTGGCGCGCTTTGTTGGACGGCCATAACCGTTTAGACGGTTAAGCGCCAATTAAGTAAGTAAGTAATATAGATTATGGAAAAAGTAATCCATCAGGTATATGTCATACATCCGCATATGTTGATAGTGAGTAGTGTTTTCATTTCACACTGAAGGTGCTAGATTATCATTTTTAGGTGCGTTAGAGTTTTTAAAAAATCTGCATTATGATCTTGAACACAGCCGTGGATATCTTACAAATACTAAAGGAAGCCTGTTTCTTTAGCAGCCGATGCTCTTGCGACCTCAAGTTTCTCACGGAACTAGGACGTGTGGGGCGGGTTGGTCTAGAAGGTTCAATGTGTTGATATTAAATCGCTCCCGAGAGGGTAGAGCTTGTACCTTAATGGTGCTTGTTACCGGAACTTTTTTTTGACAAAGGACCATCTACATTGATAAAACTCCCTAAAACCTTTCAGGAAGTGTCTTTATCGCTACAGCAACAACGAGTCTATACAAAGTAACGTTTATTTGAATATATGTGACCCGGTCTATGAAAAGGTGGCTTATGACTCAAAAAAGTAATTGCGAGAAACAGCTGTTAACAGCAAAGATCCTGAGCCTGGCAACTCATATGTACAAAAATAACACGACCTCTGTTTCTCAAGTTTCCTAATGATAAAGAAGATTCCCGTGATACGAAACTAGAAAACTCACTAGATGATGGCCATTAAGATGTAGACCAGTGTTGGCTCTAAAAATGGGTTTATATATCAAATGAAAGATATCGGTAGCGATATCAATATATTAATGTGTCACTTTTATTTACTTAAATATAAACCCAGGGGACATTGAAATATGTTTGTACAATAAGAACAACTGACGAAAGATATTTCCAGGGGCCTTAGTACTCAAATATGATGTCTTTCAATGCAAGCCTCATCAATTATGAGGTATATTTTATAGGTGAATAGGGTACCCAATAGGTGGCGCAGAACTATGTGGTAGAGATATCTCTCAAAGTCGCATTTTCCTGTAGTTTTAGTTCACTTGAAACGAAATGCTTTGGCCAAACGTTACGTGCCGCTGAATGGAGATAATAAGGAGGGGTAGTACCCAGGAAGTAAAGGTGGTGTTATGGATAAGGGTGGAGGAATATGTAGTGGTCAGAGCAAATGTTTTTGTAAAAGAAAAGGAAGGCATAAAAAAGCAAAATAAACACTTGTAGCGTTTTATCTCCGAGTAGATTCAGGTCGAACTTCTTTTTCGATTGGTGTCCTGCTCGTTTTTTAATTTTCTCTTAGAAATACGTTTTTTCTAAATTTTTGATGTTGCTTCACCCGCGATTCAAACCTAGGACCGGCAATACTGAAAGTGGGAGGTAGTAACAAAATTTTCTGGTAAACTTAAGTCCGACTTAGCAAAGAGCTATGAGTGTACCAAATATCAAGGAAGTGGTACCACCAGTATCCATAATTGGCTCTTAACTGTCTAAGCGACGTTTTCCATGTTACGCCAGTCATCCCTATTTCGCTTTAACTGAAGCTAATTGCAACACCTAGGGAAATCAAGTCTGCCTTCATATATTTCTCAAGTCGCTGCCTTCCTCTGCTGCAAGTACGGATGTCGATAGCAATACTTTCTGGGCAAAAGTTTTTACTCCGTTCACATACTACGTAAACAGTGAAGCCTTTGGCCTTTTATTTGCCAGCGTGAAGCTTGAAACTTGCCCTGCAACATGCCGTAAACATGACGGTCCTTCTCTAAGTCTTTCCAAAGTAGCGCTTGTTGGTTAGAGCCATTACACTTTGAATTTCTAGGTTAAGATTGCTTTTACGGTTATAGATACATCCGAGATAGTTCCTCATAATTTCGCAAAGGTGCAAATGTACCGACTCCTTCTTTGATGATTTCAAGTATGGTTACGTCTTATTTTTTTCATATCTCGATCAATACTGTCTTCCACGGTCCTTCGCATCCCTTGGATAGCATTCGCGTGGAAATCCAACTTCTGGGCAGAGACATGGTCCCCATTAAGGGGCCGTACCGTCTAAGAGCTTTCCCTCAGATCTTATCCAGGGTCGTTTTCAAAATGTTTTGTCTCCTTATCCACTTGAAGCTGGGTCTCTGCTCATATCGCACCCAACTAAACGAATGTTAAGTGCATGCTTGTACATATACGTCCAGAAGAAGTGGCCTGCTTGAAACGCGTACAAAACAATCGTCCTGGTGAATGAGACTTCTTTACATGGTCCCAAGTTGCAATGTTATACACAATTTTAAAAGCATATTTATACCTAATAACTTAGAATTTCAACAAGCTTTCTCGTTCTACTGTGTTGTATTGAGTTAAGCTCCTTTAAAAAATACTAAACAACAAAATCTAGTTTTTTCTTTAGGTGTTAGATCAGAACTTTCTTTTTGTAGAGACTGAGCCGTAAGCAAAAAGCAATTTCTTCGTTTTTCGAAGTTAGCTGGTAATGTGAGACACGTATTCCCTTTTTTTGAAGTTTACCGAACGCAGGGTGGTTTGGTGTAACCTCGTAAAATTGGTAAAAAAAATCTCTGGTGATTGAGGTTAGGTCCGAACTATGACTTGTTGGGACAAAGTCGATAGCAGAAACAGATGCGAAGCGTCAAAATGCTTGTAAATACATGAGCCACATTGTCAGACTCCTTTTAACTTTTCTTGTGTTGTACATAAATATATCGCTTTAAATTTTTTCGAAGTTCTGTTTCTGACCCCTTATCAAGGTTAAAAAGAAAAAAATTTTTGCAATACAAATAAGAAGATTGCCACATTTCCGAACCACTTTCGAATTGTGAACATCGCTGTTCCTGAGGCTGACTTCGAAAAAGGGGATATTACTTTTTGGCTTTTGAAATATTAAAAAAAAAATTGGTTTGGTCCAGTACCTAGACTAGTGCTGTACAGTGTAATATAAACCAAATACATAATCTATAAATGAAGCACACGCTTCTTTAAAGATAGCGGGAAAAATTTTATTTGCCACTAAAAGTTTTACACTTTCTCTACTTATGTGTTTGCCAAATAACTGGCTGTCATAATTTTATTTGCTTAGTTTTTTTTCTCATATAGAAAACACTTTCTTTTTTTCTGCTTCAACATCTTGTACTCTTCCATTACATTCTGCGTATTATGCGTATTTATTAAATATATTATATAATTTATATACGTACACTTTTCCCTTGTGCGAAAAAAGGGAAATCTGCGCCTATACTATTACTTGCTTATCTTTTTGGCTACACTCCTGCTTAAATAAAAACATACATTTTCATACAATTTTATTTTTTTATTTTCTTTTCTTTCTTTCTATTTTTCTTTTTTTACTTTTAAGAGGCGAAACAAGCTGATCTCTAATTAATGATGTATGTATTTTATTTATTTTATTTAATATTATTATTTTTAATGTATCGTATTTTTGAAAGTATTTTAATGGCTTTATTGTTCTTATATTTTATATACATTAAGAGTTGCTCAGAAGCAGCATCATTTAGTATGTCATGCCGACTACGTACATACATACATATGTATAAATATATTATTTAATTTATGGTCTACCGCGTAGTATTTACTGATACATTAGTACTATTATGTGCCTCATAATCCATAACTTCTTCGTAAATGAGTCGCTTCCATTGTTCGACGGTATGTTCCCTTTCATCAACACTATGATCATATGGTTCAGGTGCTGGTGCATTGACTTCTTCAGCATCATACCAAACATTTATATAACTATGTAATAGTGCTTGTTCAACCGAAATACGTTGCTCGGGATCAATTACCAGCATACGACTTAATAAATCACGCGCTTCAGATGCCTTTCGTCGACTTTGTTCGTTATTATCATTTGGAAAGAGTACATCGGGGAAAAGACGATCAAATGAATAACCAGAATAACGTGGCCGATTTTCAACATAATTACGTACAGTTGGTTGTAGCCGTTGCATAAATGATGTAGACGGAGTACCCAATTGTTCAATAATTTTATTCCATTGATCAATATGATCAGTGCCAGGGAATAAAACACCACCACGTATCATTTCACCCATAATACAACCAACAGACCATATATCAACATTCTCAGTATAACCCATGCCTAGAATAACTTCGGGGGCACGATAATATCTGGTGACCACATATGGTGTCATCATAAATGTTGTACCAGCTGTACGTGCTAAACCAAAATCTAATATTTTTAATGTGCAATCAGCTTTAACAACAATATTTGATGGTTTTAAATCTCTATGTATTATGCCGGCTAGGTGTAAGTGCTTTATACCGCATAACATTTGATATAATAAATATGACATACGATCATGATCTAAATCCATTTGTATGACTTGACATAGATTTGCATCCATCAATTCCATAACAAGATAAACATCTTGAAATTCTTCCAAAGTACGTTGTGGTGTAAATGCATTTAATAAACCAATAATATTTTTATGATTTACTAATTTCATTAATTTAAATTCTCTATAAGCGCGTTTAGCGTGTGTTACATTTTGGAATGGTCGTGATAGTTTTTTTATGGCAACATTTTGCTCGGTCATAGTATCGTAAGCGGCACATACTATGCCTTGTGCACCAGAGCCAATGGGTTTTAAATTTGTATACCGATTAAGAATTGTAAAATTCGTATCTCCAACCTCGATAGTGTAATGCCGGGAACTCATTGCTAGTTTTTTTTTTTGTTTGTTTATCGCTTTGTAAAGATTTGGTGTTTTATAAAAGGTAATTTTATCAATGTCAATTTACATGTTCATTTTTCGTTGGAGAGTTGTTGTGGATTGGAGTGAAGGTGTTTTCGTAGAGCCTGTGGGAAGAGATAGAGAGAATGAATTTTCCAGCTTTTTTTTTTTAATATACATTAAGGTACAGGTAACAGACCGTCGGTTAAGTAGAAGACACTGACTATACGGCTAAGTCAGAAATGCGCTATCTCAGTAAAATATAGATACTCGTCCTGTCATATAGTTGTTTGAACAACAATCGGCGTCAGAATATGTTTCTAAAACGATCCGACATAATGAATTCGACGGTTGATTGCAATTTCATCTCAAAATGTCGTTGACCTGTTTACTTTCCATTTAGAGTTCATATTAAAAACTTTCAAAACGAGCAACCAATGCCATATAATCGGAGGCATGCTCAAAATATATTCTTCAAGTCATGAATACCCGCTCAACACGAACAACGTGTACCCCCAGCGGATTAGAGGGTTAGAATATACCCGCAGTAGGTATGCCTGTCGTAAGAGACGACTAAAATACCGGATTCAAGAGGTTTGTGTAGTGCAGCCCTTTCATGTTGCCAACGCAATACATAGCTTCTCCAAATCCAATTGTCAACCTCACCTATCCGTGGCGAATACTGTTTCATTAACAGCCGAGGATCTGGCGACCCCGAACTCCTCATGGATCTAGAGGGTGGGAGAGCGGTATGGCCTATAAGGTCGCATGTGGTCATAACAAATCGTTCCCGAGATGGTCGGGCTTGGTATCGGAACGAACCGAAGGCCTTCGGGGAGTGTCCTTATCGCTACAACAACAACAACAACAACGAACAACGTCCTCATATTTTCAAACATACTGCCTAACACGAACTTAAATTTAGTCTAATTCTTTACACATCCTTTTTACCAGGACTCTTTCCGCTCATAACTTCTAAATGGGCGTGTGAACTGATACCTAAGTGAAACAGCAAGGTTGGAATAATTTTTTTATCATTTATAATTAACTCGTTGTTGTTGTAGCGATAAAGACACTTCCTGTAGATTTTAGGGAGCGTCACGATGTTGATGGTCTTTTGTCGGATATAAATCCGGTACGTTCTGGTAACAAGCACCATCAAGGTATACGCTCGAGCATCCCGGGAACGATTTAATAAGATATCTCTAGGCCAAACCGCCCTCCCATTCACTCGTTCTGTGAAGAATTTGTATATGACACATTGATATTTGTAACAGGATTCCCCATGGATTCAATTGTTGTTGTAGAAATATTGTAAAAGTAATGTCTTGACCTGAAATGTATCTGACTCGTTCTTAAGAAAGTTATACCTCAACACGGGTTTGTACAATGCCTTTTGCTTGTTGTTATATCGGTTGATCCCTTACTAGGTTTGTAGCTATTGCCAAAATACTAAAGTCCAATGTTCAATTCTGGTGGGTGAAGTATTGAATAGTTGTCGGAAATTTAGTTTATGGATGCCTAAGTGGTGAATTCCAGCGAAGAATCAATCTTGCCAATAAATGCTACTTTGGACTAGGTAGGCAATTGAAAAGTAAAGTCCTCTCTCGGCGAACGAAAATCATACTCTACAAGTCACTTATCGTACCCGTCCCTCTATATGGGGCAGAAGCATGGACCATGACAACAGCAGATGAAGCGGCTTTGGGAGTGTTCGAGAGAAAAGTTCTTCGAAAGATGTATGGTCCTCTACTCGTTGGCGAGTACCGCGAATAAAAAGGCAGCGTCTGCGCTGGCTAGGCCATGTTATGCGAATGAAGGATGATGCTCCGGCCAAGAAAGAGTTTCTATCGGAACCCGCCTATGGAAGCACTCCGTTGGAAGGACCAGGTGGAAAACGATTTAAACTCCCTTGGTGTGACCAATTGGCGCCGGTTGGCGGAGCGAAGGAGCGACTGGCGCGCCTTTTTGGACGGCCATAACCGTTTAGACGGTTAAGCGCCAATTTAGTAAGTAAGTAAGTGGTTATTGATGGGAAGGAATACATGACAACACTAAGCTTTCACAAATAGCAGCTTTAAAGTTTAAGCTGCTCTTTCAGCAGTTTAATGGACATTTTGTGCGCTTGGTACTATGGCTTTTTATACAAAATTCGTATCATATCGACGTGGCATATATTTTCTTATGAAAGCGATACGACATGACACCATGTTCGGCATTGAAAAGTCGTGGGAGTCCAATCAGTTCCTAGGCCTAACCGGATTAAGTTATATGGATATATTAAAAGCTCCTACTCTAATGCAGAGTCGGCTGATATGCTAGGGATCTAAAGAAAATATACATTTAATAGATCAAATTAGATAAGACTCTAAAATAACAAATCAAAGTTACTTCAAGTGCACAAACTTATCACTCGACGCTCGTATGTTTTTTGTTTAGTTATGAAAAAGGCTATTTTGTTACTAAATAAATTTAAATAATTATCTGTATTTAGATAACTTTTCTTACACTTTAGCCAAACATGTCATGATGGAAGACCCTCCTCCAGCTGCACATGCTCGGCGCCGGTTTGTCGTGTGGCAGCACGACTATTTTCCTATCGTGCCTGGCACTATATACAAACAAAAAAATCTTTGTTGCTGCTCGTTTACTTAAAGGGAAATGCGGCATATCCTCTTGCTGCAGCATATTAGCCCCCCCTGCCACCTGACCTTATTTTTTGGTAGCACTCCTTACCTTTGTAATACAATAATTCTGCTGCTCGCAAATATAAAATATTGCAGCTGCAACGACTAAATTACTACTCGACTTCTTGTTGTTGCTGTTATGCGTGGCTCGGGTGTTAAAATTTTGTTGTTGATGGCGATGATGATGACGTTGATAGGATTATTGATTTAGCCGCAAATGCTGTGAACTTCGTTATTGTGACTGTATAACTATGCGATGTTAGCCAACAAAAATGGATTATGTGGATGCTGCTGCTAAGCGCTGCTCTTGGACGTAACGTTTAACGCGTTTGCTTTATTAGTTTTTCAACCTGAACGTTTGCTTCCTTGCCTTTGTTGTGGTTTTTTTCTTTAACTTTTTAACTTAGTTATGAATATTCGTAATTAAAAGCCGGGTGCCGCTCAAGTTTGCTGTGATGTTCGGGCTGCAATGAAAGGGCGTTAACGTCACAATAAATAGACTTGTTAAAAGGAATGTAAGTATGTAAAAAATATGCAAATTTTATATTTACAAAAGAAATTACATAAATATATAACTTTAAATTAGCTGCGAACCAATTTTTAAACGACGGCAACGAAAAGCTGTAGAGCACCGAAAAATTTCTCTGAACTTTGCATGAAAAAATCGATTTTCTTCATCTGTCACCAAAGAGATGTTGGCTTTCTTTCACTGGCTGCCGCACAACGACTTCTATTTTCCGGTTATATTAGCCAATTATTACATTTAATGCGTTCATTTCATATTTAGAATCACGCACACCCCCTAGCAAATATGTAAATGTAACATTTCCATTCGTATTTATTGTTTAGAGAAATTTTTGTAGACAAATAACACACAACTTTCTAATAAGAATACACAAAAAACTACTTCGGATAGAAATTGGCACCGCGCTTGTCAATTTGTTGAATCTGACAGCAAAAATTATTTACTTCGCTGCTGTCATACGGCGGCAAGTGGATGCATAAGGCATAAGGCCGGCAGTGTGACTGGGATAGCTAGAGTGTGTATACGAAATTTTACAAGCAAGCATCCAGTGGCTGTCCAATAGTTATAATACGTTGGCTTTAAAACATACAACTAAGTTTATACACCCATGCAATAATTCAAGGCAAATCATACACTTCACAGGTATTTCATTTGAAGAGACCATTTACCATTTACAAAGAACCTGTAGGCTCAGCCTGACCCCCAGCGGGTTAGGGTGTTAGAATATACCCGCGGTAGGTATGCCAGATTCAAGGGGTTGTGTAGGGCAACCTTTTCAAGTTGCCAGCGCAATATATAGCTTCTCTAAACCCAATTGCCAACCTCACCCTCGAGCGGCGAATACCGTTTCACTAACAGAACTCTGGCGAACCCAAGCTCTCATGGAACTTTGGGGGTGGGGAGGGAGGGATGACCTGAAGGTTTAATGTGGCCATATAAATCGTTCCCGAGATGGTTGGGCTAGCACCTTAATTGAGCTGTGTTACCGGAGCGTACCGGGTCTGTATCCGGCAAAGGACCATCACATCGATAACACTCCCCAAAGCCTTCGGGGAGCTACCTTGTCTCTACAACAACAACAACAACAACAGCTCATCTAGCAATACGCCCCTAAATCATGTGTCGAAGTCATATGTGTAATTCTATACAACAGCAGCACACTCTTAATGCACGTCCAAAAATATCGGGTGAGATATCAAAAGACGCGTTTTATTCCCAGGTTCGCGAAACGGAAAGCAAAAGTTTTGAGTCGGTCAAAATATATTAGTATTTTTGCGCAGACCACCTATCTACGTTGGCGGCCTAAAAATTTACCCTGGCTGGTTCCACCAATGGGGTGGGATCAAAATCAAATGCATGCAAAATTCCTTTGTACGGAACATTTTTTTCAGTGCACAACAACATTACAACAACCACATTAAAATTGCCAACTTCTACTGCAAATATCTCCGGACAGAGATCAAATATTTCCTTTCCGCCATAAGATAATTATTATCGAAGTTAATGCGCGTCTATGGACACCTCTCTCGTTATATTTAGACGCGTATTAGCAGTCGACTTTTGTTCTAGACTTTAACCTAATTTAGGATTCGGTTTTATATTTTTATACTTAGCGTGCTTTGCACACAGAGTATATTAACTTTGATTGGATAACGGTTGGTTGTACAGGTATAAAGGAATCGAGATAGATATAGACTTCCATATATCAAAATCATCAGCGTCGAAAAAAAATTTGGTTGAGCCATGTCCTTCCGTCCGTCCGTCCGTCCGTCCTTCTTTCCGTTAACACGATAACCCAGAATAGATTGGTATTGAAAATGAGCGAAATCGGATGATAACCACGCCCACTTTTTATATATCCCAGCTTTTTTCTGCCTGTTTCTGGAATTTAGTCCAGTTCCATCCAATCATACCTTGATTTATCACGCTCGGAGCTGAATGTAATATCCAGAACATTGCTGGATGTTGGACCAATGTATGTAGGGACATTTTCCCTGTTGGCTATCTGCAAATTGGTTTGCAGGATGTAACAAAATAGAAATTCGGCTCTCTCGTTCGTATCTGCTCCTCCCCACGCATTGTCGTGCGCATTTGCATCTGCGCCTATGACCAAATGCCCTTTGCGCCCTTCCTCCTGTACTAGCATTTTGCACTACATCGGTAGAGGCTCCGCAGCATGGGTCATGTAGCAGGACGCCTGGATAAATGCCTGCTTATTCTTTTGCTCAACGGCCACCACTACGAGGTCCTCAGTAATGTAATTAGGCAGCATATATGAATCCAGCTGTTTCCTTACCATTACTACAGTTCGCACCCGTACTTCCGTTTGCGCCTAGTAAACGCCAAACCCGTGCGAGCTAAGTCTAGAAACCTTTCCTCCCGATGAGAACCACGGCTGCTGGATCAGCGCCACGTCAAACGAACCCTCCTAAAGGGTTAGGAAGAGTTCGCTCGACGCCACTTTACTGCGTTGGAGGTTTATCTGTAGGACTCGCAGCACCATTGGGCTGTTTGTCCCCCTCCAGCACCTTCGTCGTGACGTCGTCGTCCTCCCCTTGCCCTTTTGGTTTAGAGTATTCCATGCCCCCTTCAGCCTCTCGTAACTGTTATGCCGGGTGTCCTCTGTGCGAGTCACAGCAACATTTGGCGGTTGGTCCTCTTCTAAAACCTTCGCGGTGACGTCGGGGACCTCCACCTGTCTTTTTTCCCTTAGGTTTTTGAGGTCCTTTTCGACTTCGCCCACCTCTAGCGTGTTAGGATTTTGGTCCTCGTGACTTCTTTTCCTGAGTCGCATGTAAATTTTTCCAGAGCCAAAAGACATTTTGCCAAGCTGCGTGTACAAAATATCCTCCGCCTGCTTGTTTATTTGGAAGATGTAGAACTGACCTTCCTCGGTAGGCCGAGATACAGTAAGTACCTTCCAATCATGTGTCGGTATGTTCGGATTCTGATTCTGCAGAAGTCGCAGTGTATCCTCCGACTTCATCACGCATGAAATCAATACCTTAACTTTTGGTATCGTGGGGATTTGCGCTTTATCCACCACCTCAAACCGCGCGTTCGTGCCCTGCCTTTGGAGGTTTGGAACCACTTCCTCCTGCCACCGCAAGATCGCGATATTGTCGCACGCTATCATCTTCACACCATTATACCATCCCCCCGAATCAAAGGTTGGAAGGGGCTTACTTGGTTGTTCCCGCATCATCTTAAGCATTAAGCTAATTAGCTCCCTTTCCACAGATCTCCACCTTTCAGTAGTCATTTGTCCGAAAGGACTGCTACGGTCAACCTGCGGCACAGTCAGTGACTGCTCTACCACATCACTCATCTTCTCGGGAAAAGCCGGAGTCTTAGAGTTATCTCCCTTTGGCACCTCCGAGAACGCCGGAGTCTTATCGTTATATCCCTTTGGCTTATCTCCTACTTCCGTAGTTGGAACTTCCCTCTGATATCGCAGCTTTCGAGGTAGTTGCCACCTCGCTATTGGGGCCCATCTGTGTTATAGCTTTGGGCCTACTTGTTTTGTCTATGCGACTGCCCTGCCTCCCGGCTCTAGGACCGAGTACTTTCTGCCTCTTGAAAGCAGGCTTGTCGCCTTCCGCCAAACGTTGCATCTTCACTCTGTGAATCGACGCTTCTTCCTCCTCGTACCGGTTGCAGAACCGAGGGTTTCTCGCAGCAAACCTTTTGAACTGCCTTCGACCTACTTATACTGCCTCATGGGCCCATTCCAAGCGCTCGATCTACACTTCTGTTGGGTCGACCACTGCTCCCAAGCGTTGTACAATTCTTAGTGCTGCACGGTACTTACTGCAAGAGAGCTCTTTTACTTCCTCTGCTCCGTACCCTTCTCCACTCTTCTACTCCGTTTTCATTTGTGTGCTTCTCCAACACGGAGTTCATTGAATCAGCACTACTCTCGCTCCCCGAGTCCGACGCATCGCTTAATGCGTATTTGCCGTCCTTGGCTTGCGACTCAGTTCTCCTCTTATCATCGTCCTTATTACAATATGGTAATGAGTCGTTCATCTTGGTCGTACGACCACCTGCCCGACAAGGCGGGCTCAGCGGTCCAGTATTATATACGGAGAAAGAACCGTCCGCCACAGCAGCGCCCCTTACTGTGGTAAGGCCAACAATACTTCCCGAGGTGGCCCGGTATCGGGAAGGCTCCGTTCGAATACAGCCGAATTTATTCCCTGGCTGCAAATGGTCCAAGAGGCCTGGCCCGCATAGATGTCAGTCCCAAACAGCTCCGCCTCATAGTCGGGTGCTATGGAGTTCAGCTAAGCCCTCACACCAAGGACAAGGTGCCTATCCTAGTGAGGGTTCTGTGACCCTAAGTTCCTCATAAAACTAGGGCGGTATGGCATAGAATGTTTAATATGGTCATATTAAATCGTTTTTGTTGGAAATAAGGTCGCCGATGATTTGGTGACAATGTCAGATATCGCGAGACGAAAAAACTGGAGAGACCAGGGAGATAGCTGTTTATTTTATTAGAAAGCTCATCAGTGTTTGGGCCTGGGTCTGTGGTCATTATTGTGCAGTCATCGGTGTAGGAAACGGAAGTGACTCCCTCTGGTGGTGAAGGTAGCTTCGATATGTAGAAGTTAAACACAAGTGTGGTACCCCCTGGTTAAATCTTCTGGGTTTATATGTTATGATCCTGAATTGCACCGATGCTTGCCGAACAGACAGATAATTTGCGGTCCATCTTTTGAGTCTTGGAGGAAGGGAGGCCCTTCCAGTTCTTGCAGTAACGTGCCGTGGTTGACCTTATCAAAAGCTTTTGACAGGTTTAACGCAACGAGTACTGTCCTATGGTGGGGTTTTTTCATTTAATTCGCAATTTAGTTGAGTGTTAATGGAGTTTAGAGCGGTGGTAGTGCTTTGTCGTTTTCGAAAGTCATGCTGATGATTGGCAAGACGCGAATTTGCAGTGAAATAGGCAAGCAGACTGGCTTCAAGTGTCGCGGCTACTGGCTATAGCAGAGATATCGAACAATAAGAGTCTCCTAAGTTAGATGGTTCCTCAGGCTGTAATAGCGGAACCACCATGGCCATTTTCCATTTTTCGGGGATGACGAAGGTGGACAGGGACAGGTTAAAGACATGCGCTAGATAATTAAATCCATCTTTGCCTAGCTTTTTAAGCATCGGCATGGCTATGCCGCCTGGGCCTACTCCTTTAGATGGTTTAGCATGATGTATTTATGCTTGTGTGCGCGGCTGTTGGCTCTCCGTCTGATTTTGTCTACCGTAGAATGCATTGCATATTGTCGGCAAAAAGCGTTCGCGCATTTTTTCGTATCCGACAGCACTTTATAGGGACTTCACTGTAGACGATAGCTTACCTACACCAGCAGAGAGGTTACAACTCTTTAAGTGCTCCTCCCATTTCGCCCGCTTGTGTTCATCCACTAGCAATCTGATGCGTTGGTTTACATCTCTTATTTGGGGGTCGCCGTGGTCGTGGTGTCTTATAAGGTCACGTTCTCTCGCTAGATTTGCGGCCTCTGCTGAAAAATGTGGCCCGATTTCCGAGATTCCTCCGGCGGGAATAAAACGAGCCGAAGCTTGTGGAAAGCACACTCATCTTTACTGACATCAGTCGGTATAGGGAGGGCAGCAAAACGATTGTCAGTATAAATTTTGTAATCTTCCCACTTTCTTTTCATAAAGTTGGTGAAAGTGCGTTTCTCAATGGTGATAAGTCGGCAAATCGCTCGAGCGAAAGGAGTATGGGTAGGTGGTCGGATGCCAACGTTACCATCGGCTGCCAGTTTACAGTCCTGCGCTCACAATTGATATATCTGACGAAATGTGAAACCTTCCAACCATACTCGTGCTTTTATCGTACAGAACGCCGCTCCTTCTATTTGATCCGCCAACATCTCGCCCCTGCTGTCCACCTGTAAATTAGATCATGGTGGGCATTGAAATTGCCTAATATAACGCGATTAAAGCCAGTGAGTAGTGCGCTGATGTCAGGGCAGTATCCACAGGGGCAACAGGTGACAGGAGGGATGTAGATGTTGATGATTTCTAAATTTACATCGCCTGCCCGGACAGATATGCCTTGACGTTCCAGTGCAAAGTTCCTGTGGCCGATGTCGGGATCAAATAGATTAAATAGGTGATAAACGCGAGACCTCCTCCATTTCCGCTCTCACGATTTTTTCTGTGGACGTTATACCCAGAGCAGGTCTGCAATGCCGCTTCATAAAATCAACAATCTCCGTGACCTTCCCAGTTAACCCATTACAATTTAACTGCAGTATTAAGAAGTGCAACTGGCAAGACATCGTCACTCTGGGGGTAACTGACGGGTGACTACGCCTGAGTTGAGGGAGGCCTGGACGCAAGTGCTGTTATGGTCCTGGGACTGGACGTCTCTGGGTAAGCACTGGAGTACCCGGTGTAGTTGGGTATGCGGCCTGGCAGCATGGTGCGATAAAGCCCGTCAGCGGGTTGCCGTCGCTGAGACCAGAACATCTAAGAAAGTGCCACCGTCCAAGGCAGGAGCTGCATTGGGCAGATATCGCAAACATACATATATTTTCTGTGCTGGCAAACGGTGCAAAAGCCTGTTTCCCTGACCTACTCGAATGCTAGTGTCGGAAAGAGGGGTAGGAGAAGACGGGGACACGGGCTGATGTTCGTCATTGCTACCCACTCTATTATGGAGATTGCAGTTATGAGTAGGATCGGCCGTATGAGCTGGCGGCGTCGTGGGGCGCGAGCGGCAGCGGGTACTTGTCGTGGCTTGCTGAGCAGCGGAGCTGCTATAGGGTAGTCGGGGGGAGGTGCTAGAGGGGAGGCTACGGACGCCCTTGGGCTTGAACAGCAAGGAGCCACAAAAGATTTGTAAATGTTACGAGGACGTAGGGTTTAGCCAAGAATATCCCGTCCGGTGCAACCATCCTTTACACGTGACACACTGACAAGAGTGTGACCGTTCTAAAAAGATCCTTTTCCGTGAAACGCAGCAAAACCATTTCTCATTTCAGGAGAATGGGCGCGGTCCCGCTGCATGTATTTTTTTTAAATAGTGGCACCGCTTCTCGATCAGTGCGACATCCAGCGAAACTTATTGCCGAAGTAAAATCCTATATTGGTAAAACATCTACTCTTTGAAGTCCTTGGAAAACTTGCCATATTCATAACGCCCAATTCGTAATAATATTTTCATTTAATCATAGATAAATGTATATTGGCATCGCTTATTGGTGTCTTAATTTACAAAATGTCATAACTTCATAAAATAGAAAATACGAAAAATAAAATCCCCAAAATGTGAATACATAAATTCGTCAACAAATATATATGTAGATTATAGAAAGCCAAAACCTAATTGTTTGGCTTCAATAACCGATTAGATTGACTTCCATAGAATTCGTTAGATCAGCTGTTTTACACGGAGTTTGCCAGGGCTTTAAAGTAGTCATTCCGCAATTTTGTTTTCATCTCATGATCTATTCATATACGAGGGAGCTTTAAAGTTGTGATCAAAGCTTGGTCTCACAACTTAATTCATTTAAATGCATCAAACTTTCATTGCATACAATAAAAAATAATTATTTATTCAAAATTATTACAATTTATTTCTACATGATATAAGAAAAAAACAACATGACTTCGACTGCTGAGCGGAATATCTCCACATCTCAAAATGTTTCGAAATTCGCCGCTCTGTCGAGTAAGGGTGATCTTGCAATCAACAGCCAATCATGGATTTTATAAAACATTTAGCTGTTGGATTTGTTACATTTATATATACGCAGGGGTAATCAGCGCCTCTACATTTTTCTTGTGCCACCGCACAAAGTCGTCCCTTTTTAACGCCTGCTGTTCCAGGTTCTCCAAACCACTCATTATCTTTAGTATCAATGTTTAATTTTCGTGAATCTAAACCATAACACTTTGCTATTTTCACGCGCTTAGTTTCGAGAAAAGCAGCAGCAAATGTAATGGATCCAGCTAACGAAGCCCATGCACTAATTTTCATCGTTGAGTCCTTAGTTAATTCATCATCATCGCAAAGTTCTATTTTTTTTACTGTTACTTTATTCAGGTCAAAATGTCTATCCACTTGAACCACAGCTAAATCATAAGAAGTTACTTCTGGAAATGGTACTTCATAATATATTTCCAACACTGAGCGTCGTTGCCCTTCTTCCATGTATATATGGGTTGCACCAGCTACAATTTCGTATATGTTTTTAGGTTCATCAAATACGCAATGAGCCACTGTAACCACCGAATTAGCACTGACTATGGAACCAACACATACATAGACTCTATTTTTAAGTATTGCAACTGTATGTGGGCTGCTCCTTATATCTTCGCCATCTATAATATGAAATTGTGAAGGACAGCTAAGCAGCACAAATAGCAGCGCAAATTGATTTCGTAGATTCATTTTTTTAATTTAAAACGTTTTATACCACTTTTAAAGTATAAAGTATACCGAGATAACTTTTGTGAGCGCTATTTATACCTAATTGAGTTGTGTAAATAAAAAATAAGATTTCAGGAATTTGAAATAAAAAAAGTACCTCTAAATTTTAGTTAAAGCTACACAAGCTCAATCCTGTTATACTCAGCGTGCTTTGCATATAGAGTGTATTAACTTTGGTAACATAACGGACATAAACGAATCGAGATAAATATAGACTTCCATATATCAAAATGCTGAGGAGGAAAAAAGGAATTGATTTAGCCATGTCCGTCAATCTGTCGGTGCACACGATAACTTGAGTAAATATTCAGAATAAAATATTGAAATTTGGTATAGCGGTTCCTTGGCGCGTATCTCCCATCGCTATTAAAAATGCAGAAAATCGGAGAGTAACCACGCAACTTTTTGCATATATAATAACATTTTGGAAAACACATAAAACCTGATTATTTAATAAATAATTCACCTAGAATGTTAACTTTTGATGTGTGCACTGATATTAAGACTCTTGATTTTTTTTTAAATGGGCGTGGCACCGCCCACTTGTGGTAATATCAATTTTACAAATATTATTAATCAAAAATCGGTAAACCTATCATAACAAAATTCGACAGAGAGGTTGCCTTTACTATAAAAAATGCTTCGAAGAAAAGTTAACGAAATCAGTGAAGGACCACGCCCATTTTTATACAAAAGATTTTTAAAATGGTCGTGGATGAATACAATAAGCTAATCTTTGCAAAAAAGAGCTTTATATCAATGGTGTATTATTTTCCAACTGAAAGTATAACACGAAAAAGGAAACAATTTTAATTTTTTAAAATGGGCGTGGCACCGCCCCTTTGTGACCAAACAATTTTATATATTTCGGGAGCCATAACTCGAAGAAAAATTAAAGGCTCGTAATAAGATTGGGTACACATATTTTCCTTATAGCAGGAAATATTTCTAGGAAAAATGGATGGTATCGGTTAAAGACCACGCCCGTTTTTATATAAAAGATGTTTAAAAAGGTCATAAACTAGAATAATAAGCTATATCTTAGACAAAAATATAATTTATTTAATAATTTGGGAAAAATTTAAACAACGTGACATCAGGACGGACAAGGCGACAGCTGTTTCGATTATACCTTGTAAATCTCTTCAAAGCCTTTTCTCCCGGGAGTGGGAGTCGAACCCGAACCCCTACGATAGTTGAAATGGTTATAAACGCATTCAGCTACGTCATGCCTTAGTTGTTGTAAAGTTTTTCCCAATTGCCTTCTTTTTGCATATTTTAATCTTCTACGCACTGCATACTTCGTATGCAATTATGTGTTAAATTTATGCTTGGTACGGCGGTTTTTCAAAGAAACTTTGGTTTTGTTGCTGTTTTTGTTCTATTTATAGAACTACAACGAATTAACCAATTTTGTCTGTTTGTATGATTTAATCGGGTATTGCCCGTATTGATTTTTTTAAATGTATGAAAACATTTATTTGAAGCAATTTTTTTAATTTTATAATTTTTTTAATAATTTGGGAAAAATAGTTTTGTATCAATGATATTTCACTGATGAATTTTTATTGTAACAGGAAATTAGGAGACATTTTTTTAATGGGCGGTGCCACGTCCCAATATAATATTCGGTTACACCCAAACTAAGGCACCCTTACTTGTTTTGTTTATTTTAATTAGCTCAACAAGCTCTTTAATTAGCTGAATTAGCTCTACCAAAATAACAAAACAAATGTATTTATTTATATTCTAGCGAAATGAAATTACGCATTTTGCTATATTTTGTCAAAAAAAATTTCTTTGAAATTGTTTGTTTATTTATAAGTACGTGGACGAATCCCAAATAAAGTTCATCACAAACCGGAAATCAAAAGTCGTCAAACTTTATTTCTATCACTTGGGATTAAGGGTCAAATATGTGTATGTCAAATATCAATTATTTTGTTTTTTCCCCTCATCCTGGACAGAGAAACATGATTTCAAGGAAAGGCTTCATCGGTTTTGAAAATTTGAATGTTTTACTAACAAAATATAACGTCCTTTTGTGTTTAATACAATTTTGTCTAGTCTTTTATTATACCTTTCATGAAAATGAAATGGTATATTAAGTTCTTCACGCATCTCAAAATTTAAGGTCCTTAAAAGAAAATAGATAGACCGAAATTATCAGGATGAAGAGCTGAGTTTATTTAGCCATATCCGCCTCTCCGTCTGTCTGTTTGTATGCAAACTGGTCCCTCAATTTTTGAGATATCTTGATAAAATTTGGTGAGCGGGTATATTTAGATGTCCGATTAAACATTTGTCGAAACCGGCCGTATCGGACCACTACATCATATATCCCCCATATAACCGATTTTTCAGAAAAGAGGATTTTTGTCATATCTTCCGTAATTTATAAATTGTAGCTTCAAACTTCATCATATGCTTTCGTATATTGCACATATTGTTGTCTAAAAAAAATGATGAGATCGGTCGTATATATATCATATGTTGAACACTAGGGGTGTGCCTGAATGCGAATGGGGAATTATACTCACGAAGGTATGTATTACGATATGATTGGTACAACTTCCTTTCTATTAATTCAGGTTTTAATTAACAATAATGACTTACGAACTAATAAGGAAGATGTAACAAATTATATTTCGAGTAAATCAAATTTCAATAATGACATTCAAAACTATACAAGTATCGATTTGAAATGTTCGAATTCATGAATAAGTAACACTGTATGCAAATTAGAAAATATGAACGATGATTGATGTTGCCGTATATAGCTTCATATATATGTATGTGCATGAGTGCACCTATGCACATATATCTTATAACTTTAAACGAGCAATTCTTCTATATTCGTATATTTGTATGTTTGTATATCCGAACGATCTCGGGTCAGCTCAACCGATTTAAATGAAATTTGGCACAGGATAACGTATCACCTTCTAGATTTTCTATCTAGGTGTTGCCACTCAGAATGTTTCACAAGGTTGCCACCTATTCGAAATTAAAAAAAAATTTCACGAGATATACCGATATGGGTATCAAACGAAAGGTATTTCACTCCGCATTACAATAGGGACATTTTTGAGTAGGGTCGCCATTTAGGGTTGCCACCTATTCGAAATGAAAAAAAAATATTGCATGAGATATGCCGATACGGGTATTAAACGAAAGGTATTTCACTCCGCATTACAATAGCGACAGTTTTGAGTAGGTTTTCCATTTAGGGTTGCCACCTATTCGAAATTAAATAAAAATTGCATGAGATATGCCGATATGGGTATCAAACGAAAGGTATTGCACTCCGCATTACAATAGCGACATTTTCGAGTAGGGTTGCCATTTAGGGTTGCCACCTATTCGAAATTAAATAAAAATTGCATGAGATATGCCGATATGGGTATCAAACGAAAGGTATTTCACTCCGCATTACAATAGCGACATTTTTGAGTGGGGTTTCCATTTAGAGTTGCCACCTATTCGAAATTAGAAAAAATTGCATGAGATATACCGATATGGTATCAAACGAAAGGCATTTCACTCCGCATTACAATAGCGACATTTTTGAGTAGGGTTTCCATTTAGGGTTACCACCTATTCGAAATTAGAAAAAAATTGCATGAGATATACCGATATGGGTATCAAACGAAAGGTATTTCACGCCGCATTCCCACAGATTACTATTAGAAAGATTCCTCACCATAGCATAAAGATATCTCACCATGGTAATTTGCTACCTTTGAACACAAGAGGCATATGTTCAATTTGAAAACGACATCTAACAATTTAACTACTTACTAACAGATGGCGCTTAGGGAAGTAAGTTGACATTTAATTAAACTAACTGATAGTTCTGATTCGTGAAATTTAGAAGTTTTTGGAATGTAATAAAATTGTGAGGCTTTCATAGTGTATAACTAAAAAATTTTTTGAAATTAATAACTCGGCGCATGAAGATAATCGACCTAAATAACTTAGTTCTCGATTTCACAATAATCAATTGTCATAACAATCCCTTATACTATAGGCTGGAATTACCCATTTCAAATTTTTCATTCCAGTTCATTTTGCGGTTAGTGTTTTAATGTTTTTGAAATCTATATTTAAGGAAATTAAATATTGGTAAGTAAAAGTAAAGTATTTATCAAGCACTCACACAATTTGGTGACTTGGCGCTTATAAATTTATCGACAGTACTAAAGACTTTCGTTTAAGACAGGAATATAAAAACCCACTTTCTTATAAAAAATGGCATACAATAAGCATCCTTATGATGAAATTCGTAGTGATTTGCCATCTGAATGGAATACACCAACAGCACCGCCGCCGGCGTATAAGGAAACTAATAATTCGATCACCGAGCAACCTGGACTCAGTGGTGTGCCAATGGCCGGTCAATTACCAATACCGCAGTATACATCCATTTATGCCAATCCGAATCCACCAGTGGGTCCACAATCTACGCAATTGCGTTGCCCAGAGTGCAAATGTATGGTTAAGACGACGGTTAGACACCGTTCAACGGCAAAAACACATTTGGCATGTTTGTTGTTAACGTGGACTGGTTGTTGTTGTTGCCTTCCATATTGTATGGATACCTGTCGCAATGCAAATCATTTTTGCCCAATGTGCGGCACATTTGTTGATACTTATCAATCATAGGAGCAGCAAAGATGTTTCCAAAGTATCTACTTTAAATGTGCTTGTAAAATTTCAATGGAAGAAGTGATTTACTTTGCTAGCTTATAAGCATTTTTTGTTGAATTCATTAAAGTATCGCTCATAAAACTATCATTTAAACAAACTGGCATTGAATTTTTTCAAAATAAAATCGTCGGAAATAATAAACATATACATACATACATATGTGACTTATAATTAAAAAAAAAAATATATATATATATATAATACTAGCAGGCCCGGCAGACGTTCTGACCTAAATTTGGACTGAAAAATGTGATTGTTTGGACTTTAAGCAGCGCCGGTGATTGAAATTGGCGCCCACCAATGAGTAAATTTAACTCCCGACATTAACATCTGTCGGCTTAAAATTTGCCAGTACTCATTTACAAATACAAATATATATATTTCAATC
Organism: Eurosta solidaginis; assembly: GCF_040869045.1. Lineage (NCBI taxonomy): Eukaryota > Metazoa > Arthropoda > Insecta > Diptera > Tephritidae > Eurosta > Eurosta solidaginis. The sequence goes on from NC_090320.1 coordinate 18,653,896, forward strand.
ATTTTTTAAGCTATTGCATAGATTTTATCAGGGATGCACCTTAACGTTAAGCTAATCGTTTATCAAAAAATTTCCACCGTTTCCGTTGAAACACTTCGAAATATTATCGATAAAGAAATTATCAAGATAAATTGTATCTCGTTTTTAACCGAAACGAAAAGCTTTCGTCAAAGTTAAAAACGTTAACAAAACCATGATACTTTGTGTTTGAATTGTGCTGGCAATGCTATAGCCATGGTGTAGCCGTAAGGTGGTAAAAGCGAGCGGACATACACACACAAACTCCATGTAATTTGTTTGTGGAATTCGTTGGTGGTAATGTCAAAAATACTCTGAGAAATGATCGCACTGTCAAAATTAATGAGAAAAGTTGCAATCAGCTTGGCTAATGCTTTCACCTTTAATGACTCCGCCATCAATCAGCCTTGCCAGCATAGTTTGAAATTAATAATCAACATAAACGATTTGATTTCGTTTTGATATGGCAGAAAACGAAACAAAATCATTTCGTTAATTTGACGTTCTTAACGTTAATAAACGAAACGAAATGACTTTGTTTCGTTTATTAACGTTAATTATCGTAACGAAATGATATCGGTTCGTTGGGTTCGCGGGCTTGGCGACTAAATCAAAAAAACCGTAACGGAATTTGTCAAAAAAGGTTTGAAAAAGGTTCGGTGTTAGCAACAGGCCAAATACATAGAATTGGAGTTAAAGTTAAAGTTAAAGATAAAGTTAAAGTTAAAGTGAATGTTAAAGTTAAAGTGAAAGTTAAAGTTAAAGTGAAAGTTAAAGTTAAAGTTAAAGTTGAAGATATAGTTATAGTTAATGTTAAAGTTAAAGTTATAGATAAAGTTAAAGTTAAAGTTAAAGTGAATGTTAAAGTTAAAGTGAAAGTTAAAGTTAAAGTTGAAGATATAGTTATAGTTAAAGTTAAAGTTAAAGTTATAGATAAAGTTAAAGTTAAAGTTAAAGTGAATGTTAAAGTGAAAGTTAAAGTTAAAGTGAAAGTTAAAGTTAAAGTTAAAGTTGAAGATATAGTTATAGTTAAAGTTAAAGTTATAGATAAAGTTAAAGTTAAAGTTAAAATTAAAGTTAAAGTGAAAGTTAAAGTTAAAGTTATAGATAAAGTTAAAGTTAAAGTTACCGAGATAACTTTTGTGAGCGCTATTTATACCTAATTGAGTTGTGTAAATAAAAAATAAGATTTCAGGAATTTGAAATAAAAAAATTACCTCTAAATTTAAGTTAAAGCTACACAAGCTCAATCCTGTTATACTCAGCGTGCTTTGCATATAGAGTGTATTAACTTTGGTAACATAATAAATCAACTTTGGTGACATAAACGAATCGAGATAAATATAGACTTCCATATATCAAAATGCTGAGGAGGAAAAAAGGAATTGATTTAGCCATGTCCGTCAATCTGTCGGTGCACACGATAACTTGAGTAAATATTCCCCCATATAACCGATTTTTCAGAAAAGAGGATTTTTGTCATATCTTCCATAATTTATAAATTGTAGCTTCAAACTTCATCATATGCTTTCGTATATTGCACATATTGTTGTCTAAAAAAAATGATGAGATCGGTCGTATATATATCATATGTTGAACACTAGGGGTGTGCCTGAATGCGAATGGGGAATTATACTCACGAAGGTATGTATTACGATATGATTGGTACAACTTCCTTTCTATTAATTCAGGCTTTAATTAACAGTAATGACTTACGAACTAATAAGGAAGATGTAACAAATTATATTTCGAGTAAATCAAATTTCAATAATGACATTTAAAACTATACAAGTATCGATTTGAAATGTTCGAATTCATGAATAAGTAACACTGTATGCAAATTAGAAAATATGAACGATGATTGATGTTGCCGTATATAGCTTCATATATATGTATGTGCATGAGTGCACCTATGCACATATATCTTATAACTTTAAACGAGCAATTCTTCTATATTCGTATATTTGTATGTTTGTATATCCGAACGATCTCGGGTCAGCTCAACCGATTTAAATGAAATTTGGCACAGGATAACGTATCACCTTCTAGATTTTCTATCTAGGTGTTGCCACTCAGAATGTTTCACAAGGTTGCCACCTATTCGAAATTAAAAAAAAATTTTACGAGATATACCGATATGGGTATCAAACGAAAGGTATTTCACTCCGCATTACAATAGGGACATTTTTGAGTAGGGTCGCCATTTAGGGTTGCCACCTATTCGAAATGAAAAAAAAATATTGCATGAGATATGCCGATACGGGTATTAAACGAAAGGTATTTCACTCCGCATTACAATAGCGACAGTTTTGAGTAGGTTTTCCATTTAGGGTTACCACCTATTCGAAATTAAATAAAAATTGCATGAGATATGCCGATATGGGTATCAAACGAAAGGTATTGCACTCTGCATTACAATAGCGACATTTTTGAGTAGGGTTGCCATTTAGGGTTGCCACCTATTCGAAATTAAATAAAAATTGCATGAGATATGCCGATGTGGGTATCAAACGAAAGGTATTTCACTCCGCATTACAATAGCGACATTTTTGAGTGGGGTTTCCATTTAGGGTTGCCACCTATTCGAAATTAGAAAAAATTGCATGAGATATACCGATATGGTATCAAACGAAAGGCATTTCACTCCGCATTACAATAGCGACATTTTTGAGTAGGGTTTCCATTTAGGGTTACCACCTATTCGAAATTAGAAAAAAATTGCATGAGATATACCGATATGGGTATCAAACGAAAGGTATATCACGCCGCATTCCCACAGATTACTATTAGAAAGATTCCTCACCATAGCATAAAGATATCTCACCATGGTAATTTGCTACCTTTGAACACAAGAGGCATATGTTCAATTTGAAAACGACATCTAACAATTTAACTACTTACTAACAGATGGCGCTTAGGGAAGTAAGTTGACATTTAATTAAACTAACTGATAGTTCTGATTCGTGAAATTTAGAAGTTTTTGGAATGTAATAAAATTGTGAGGCTTTCATAGTGTATAACTAAAAAATTTTTTGAAATTAATAACTCGGCGCATGAAGATAATCGACCTAAATAACTTAGTTCTCGATTTCACAATAATCAATTGTCATAACAATCCCTTATACTATAGGCTGGAATTACCCATTTCAAATTTTTCATTCCAGTTCATTTTGCGGTTAGTGTTTTAATGTTTTTGAAATCTATATTTAAGGAAATTAAATATTGGTAAGTAAAAGTAAAGTATTTATCAAGCACTCACACAATTTGGTGACTTGGCGCTTATAAATTTATCGACAGTACTAAAGACTTTCGTTTAAGACAGGAATATAAAAACCCACTTTCTTATAAAAAATGGCATACAATAAGCATCCTTATGATGAAATTCGTAGTGATTTGCCATCTGAATGGAATACACCAACAGCACCGCCGCCGGCGTATAAGGAAACTAATAATTCGATCACCGAGCAACCTGGACTCAGTGGTGTGCCAATGGCCGGTCAATTACCAATACCGCAGTATACATCCATTTATGCCAATCCGAATCCACCAGTGGGTCCACAATCTACGCAATTGCGTTGCCCAGAGTGCAAATGTATGGTTAAGACGACGGTTAGACACCGTTCAACGGCAAAAACACATTTGGCATGTTTGTTGTTAACGTGGACTGGTTGTTGTTGTTGCCTTCCATATTGTATGGATACCTGTCGCAATGCAAATCATTTTTGCCCAATGTGCGGCACATTTGTTGATACTTATCAATCATAGGAGCAGCAAAGATGTTTCCAAAGTATCTACTTTAAATGTGCTTGTAAAATTTCAATGGAAGAAGTGATTTACTTTGCTAGCTTATAAGCATTTTTTGTTGAATTCATTAAAGTATCGCTCATAAAACTATCATTTAAACAAACTGGCATTGAATTTTTTCAAAATAAAATCGTCGGAAATAATAAACATATACATACATACATATGTGACTTATAATTAAAAAAAAAAAAAAAATATATATATAATACTAGCAGGCCCGGCAGACGTTCTGACCTAAATTTGGTCTGAAAAATGTGATTGTTTGGACTTTAAGCAGCGCCGGTGATTGAAATTGGCGCCCACCAATGAGTAAATTTAACTCCCGACATTAACATCTGTCGGCTTAAAATTTGCCAGTACTCATTTACAAATACAAATATATATATTTCAATCATTTTTTAAGCTATTGCATAGATTTTATCAGGGATGCACCTTAACGTTAAGCTAATCGTTTATCAAAAAATTTCCACCGTTTCCGTTGAAACACTTCGAAATATTATCGATAAAGAAATTATCAAGATAAATTGTATCTCGTTTTTAACCGAAACGAAAAGCTTTCGTTAAAGTTAAAAACGTTAACAAAACCATGATACTTTGTGTTTGAATTGTGCTGGCAATGCTATAGCCATGGTGTAGCCGTAAGGTGGTAAAAGCGAGCGGACATACACACACAAACTCCATGTAATTTGTTTGTGGAATTCGTTGGTGGTAATGTCAAAAATACTCTGAGAAATGATCGCACTGTCAAAATCAATGAGAAAAGTTGCAATCAGCTTGGCTAATGCTTTCACCTTTAATGACTCCGCCATCAATCAGCCTTGCCAGCATAGTTTGAAATTAATAATCAACATAAACGATTTGATTTCGTTTTGATATGGCAGAAAACGAAACAAAATCATTTCGTTAATTTGACGTTCTTAACGTTAATAAACGAAACGAAATGACTTTGTTTCGTTTATTAACGTTAATTATCGTAACGAAATGATATCGGTTCGTTGGGTTCGCGGGCTTGGCGACTAAATCAAAAAAACCGTAACGGATATTTGTCAAAAAAGGTTCGAAAAAGGTTCGGTGTTAGCAACAGGCCAAATACATAGAATTGGAGTTAAAGTTAAAGTTAAAGATAAAGTTAAAGTTAAAGTGAATGTTAAAGTTAAAGTGAAAGTTAAAGTTAAAGTGAAAGTTAAAGTTAAAGTTAAAGTTGAAGATATAGTTATAGTTTTTTTTTTTTTTTTTTTTTGTGTTTCGTGGAAGGAGGAAATGCTTTATGCACTGACCGGGATATTTAAGCCTCACTGCGAGACTCTCCGAGTGTAGGACTCCCTTCTGCCATGAAGGCCTACCCACTAAAACCTAACCTCCCACGGCCCGCGCAAATCCCCGTACCTGGGACCGCGTTTAGCATTACTTCGGGTACGGGTGCGCGCTACGTGAGCTCTATGGCTACTCTCACGCTAATGGGCTAGGCATCCGTCTTCTCGTTTACTGGTAAGTATATGCCTCACATATGTGCTGACCGTATCCCATCTGTCTCTTCGACAGGTCATGTTATTAATGACACTGCCCGGGGATAGGTCGCCAAGTACCTCTTCTACCCTCCTTCGCTGATGGGAGAAGTGCCTGCATTCGAAGAAGGTGTGGCGTACATCGTCTATTTCCCCACAGTACAGACAGCTCGGGCTATCAACCTTACCCATTCTGTGTAGGTATTTGCGGAAGTAACCATGTCCCGTTAGAAACTGGGTCAGGTAAAAGTCTACCTCTCCGTGCGGTCGCTTCAACCATGGATCAAGTTCAGGGATTAGTTCCTTAGTCCACTTTCCTACGATGCTGTTGCTCCACTGATCTTGCCAACGTCGGATCGATTCTTCTCGCGCCTGCATGGCAACAGCAGCTCTACTTGCTTGCGATCCGTTGTCATATATTGTTTTTCTTTCCTCAACGAGAAGATATATCGGTATGGTTCCCGCAACGACCAGGACAGCTTCAGCTGAGACCGTGCGGTAAGCCGAAGATATTCGCAGCGCCCCTCTGCGTTGGACCGAGGTGAGGGCGACTCGGTTCTTCCGGTATTTCATTGCGTCCGCCCAGATTTCTGCACCATATAAGAGTATAGAATCCGAGGCTGATGCAAGCAACTTCCTTGTGCATGGTTTTGGGCCACCTGTGTTTGCCATTAATCTACTCAACTGCGCTATTATGCGCGCAGCTCTTTCGCAGGTCCCTCGTATGTGATCCGAGAAGTTGAGTTTGCTGTCTAACCTCACTCCCAGATATTTCGCTGAAGCGAGTGTTTCTATTCGCTGGTCCCCAACCATCATGTTCCTGGTAGTGGGAATACGTCTCTTTGTGAGGATGACGATCTCCGTTTTGGCTGTTGCTAACTGGAGACCGTGCTCAGCCATCCACCTATTTACATTACGCATGACCTGGTTTAATTTTAGCTGTGCCAGCTCGCAGCTTGGTGCTGTTATCACAGCTGCCACGTCGTCTGCAAATGCAACGAGGAAGGTGCTTTCTGGCATGTCTAACCGAAGAAGACTGTCGTAAGTTATATTCCAGAGATCGGGACCTAGTACCGAACCCTGGGCTGCTCCACCTGTTATTTTTACCTTTTTTTGACCGTGAGTACTTTCATATATTAGATACCTCTCTCTTAGGTAGTCCCTTAAAATTTCTAACAAATATTGCGGTACTTTGAAAGTGCTTTCTAGTGCCTCAAGCATGTCCTCCCACCTAGCTGAGTTAAAAGCGTTTTTGACGTCCAGCGTGACCAGCAACACTATAGGTCTTGCTCTGTGGCACGCTGTCTCGGCTTTCTTGACTGCGTCTATAACTTCTGCTATGGCATCCATTGTAGAGTGCCCCCTCCGAAAACCATGCTGTCTGGGCGACAGTCCTCCGGCGTCCTGTAACGCTCTGGTGAGGCGTTGCTTCAGGAGACTCTCCATCAATTTCCCTGCTGTGTCCAACATACATAGGGGACGGTAGGATGATGGAGAGTTGGGATCTCCTTTTCCTTTTGGAATGAGAACCAGTCGTGCTGTCTTCCATATGGTGGGGAAAATTCTTTCTTCGAGACATTTGTTGTACATGTGCAACATAAGTTCTGGGCAGTCGTTTGCAGCTAGTCTTATTGCCTCCGCGGGTATTCCGTCGGGCCCAGATGCTTTCCTAGGTTTCATAGTTCGCACGGCAGTTTTAAGCTCTTCTTCTTGGAATGGTTCCACGTTGCGATCTTCATGGGTAACGTACCCACCCTCCCTAGGCAGTTGGGTGGGAAACAGGCCATCCACAATGTTCCTTATTTGGTTCTCGTCCATCAGCTGGTTTGGCGGACGGAACTTCTTCATTACTATCTTATATCCCTGCCCCCATGGGTCTCGATCCACTTCCTCGCAAAGCGCTTTCCAGCACTTAAGCTTGCTTTGCTTAATGGCAGCACTAAGAGCTTTCTTCGCTCCTTTGTACGCTTCCGACTTTTCTAGAGCCTCAGGCCTGCCGCGCGCGCGAGTTGCTAGCCTTCGCATCCTGTGGCATATTTTCCGCAGCTCCGCGATTTCGCTATTCCACCAGTATACCTGCTTTTTACCCCTCCACACTCCCCTCCGTGGCATAGAGAGGTTGCAAGCGTGGCGAAGACAGCTCATTGTCTTTTCAACCGTCTCTTCCGTCGGACTGGAGTTGTTGATTATCCGTCGGGCATCCCCCAGTACTGATGCGGAGAACGTGGCAGAGTCGACCTTGGATGCGTCCCATGCTTTTGTTCTGCGTGGCCCGTTCGGAATCTGCCTCTGACCGGGATCGTTTAGGTGGAAAGTGATGTAGTTGTGATCGCTGCCAGTCAGATCCTCTATGACTCTCCATCCAGCAGCGGTCAGCAGCAGGCTTTCTGACACTAGTGTTACATCGGGGATCGAGTATCCAAAGCCTGGCCGTCGGTATGTAGGGGTCGTACCTGTGTTAAGCACGTTCAAACCGAGCCTGGCTGCCATCTCAAGGACTAACCTTCCACGGGTGTTAGTCTGCGGCATTCCCCATTCGACGGCTCTTGCGTTAAAGTCTCCCGCCACAACCAGGTTACTAGTTAAGTCCCTCAGGTCGTCTTCAATAAGTTCAAGCTTCTCCCTGAACGTTTGAATGGGATCATTCGGGGACAAGTAGCAGCTTACTATTGTGGTATTATTCGTAGTTAGGCGGACGTAGCCTTGTCCGGCAACACGGTTCACAATATTGGCGTTTGCATCTGTCATCCAGATTGCGGCGGTGCCGGTGTTGTCTATATGCCAATCATTTCGGGCTCTATAGGGTTCGCTGATGATAACGCTGTTAGCTTTATGGTCTAAGACCAACTGTTGTAGTAGCTCATCAGCAAGTCTGCTCCGGTTTAGGTTGCCTTGGATAAAACTAATCACTACTGAATTGAGACTTTGGCCTTTGCAACAGCGAGTGCCGCTCTGAAAATGCTGCATGCTCCAGATCCAGGGACATGATCGAGCTTCTGTGTATTACACAGGTAACATTTTGGAGCTGCGGTACAGGCCGAAGCTTTGTGGCCGCTTTGCCCACACTTCCAGCAGGCGTTACTCCTGTCTGGACCCTTGCATTCTGCCTTCCGGTGTCCGTAGCCGAGACACCTAAAGCAGCGTTGTACTTCTGCTCGCTGTCTGATTCGGCACTGTATCCATCCGATCGGAATTTTACCTTTTTTGAGTAGGGCGTTGCCAATATTCTCGTCCACTTCGACGACCGCCATTTTCTGTTCTCTTTGGTTTGCTGCGAACACAGAGACACGGAGAGGTCTAGTCATTTCTTCTTTTCCGACCTCCCTCCTTATTGCGTCTTGGATTTCTGTTTCAGTTGTGAGACAGTCCATGCCAAGTACTTCCAACTTCATCCGCTTGGAGAGCTGTTGTGCTTCACCGACCTCTCCTACTGCACTACCTATAGCTGCTCTGAAGGCCGTCTGGTCACTGCAGCGCGCCGTTTCAATCAGTACGTTACCAGATTTGGTTTTTCGTACTGACCGTACCACCGTACCTGTGTCATTAGGGCGGAGCTGGCCGCGTATGGCCCCTAGTACCTGGGCATAGCTTTTGCCTTCCACAGGTTTTACCACAAAAGTTGCTGCTTGTCTCCTCTTTCTCGCCCGTTTTTGAGCTTTAGGAGCTTGGACGGGGGTTGCCTGCTTGGCTGGCTGGGCCCGCTGTTTCAGCCTCCGGCGCGCTACATTGGACCAAGACTCACCTTGTGAAAGCGTATTTGTTCTTTCATTTCGTTTCTTTTTGGCTTCCAAGTCCTCCGAGTGGGAATCTGAGCTCGTTCGTGCCCTCTTGCTTTTTCGGCCCGATTCTCTGCTCTCATCTACCTTTTGGGCCCTTAACGATCCCATGCAGCTTAACGCTTCCTCGAGAAGAGCCATACCGGTTTTTATGTCCTTGGACACGGTCTTCTGCTTGAGAGCGGTTTCCTGCATCTCGCGCAGCACTGATACCGCGTACTCCAGCAGTTCGTCTTGGCTCTTCCCTTCGAGGCTTGTGTATGAGAGTGAGCCTCTTGGCGGAGTCGCACGTTTCTCCTTCCCAACAGCGCGCTGTGCAACGACATTGGGTGAGCTGACCGACGCTTTTTCCCTTGCAGTAGCAGGTGTTGACTGGCTGGGGTTATTGCGCAGCTGTGCTTTCGCTGCCTTTGTCTTTTCCGCCGATTCGGTGCCTTGTGTGGGCATTACCGACAAGGTCGCTTTAGCGGGGGTTGTTAAAACCGGCGATCTCAGCACTTTAGTGCTCTTCTTGAACACCGCTTCATCGCCCCTTTCTTTCTCGCTTTCTCTACTTTTATCTTCCTTTGTTGTTTTTATTTTGTTGCTCATTTGTTCTATTGGGTCTCCGCTTCAAGCCGCTATCTCCGCACGATGTGCAGTCGCCGTCTTCAATTCCCGTGGTTATCTTTGCAGAAGCAGGGAGGCCACGCGTGGGTTGACACAGGTCCTTATGGGAGTCTGTGTTCAGAGCCAGAATACAGCGTTAGTCAGGAGTCGTCTCAACTGAGCCTGCACCACCAACTTAATGGCGACGTGCTTCGAACGTACTTGAAGACCTGCCAAGGTTTTAACGAGACGGAGACGATGCCGATATTAACCTACCAGCCGTTTCGGCAAGGTGTCACCCTTGCTTACTAAGGTAGTAGCCTATCGTCATCGCCAGCCCGTAGCAATCAGTTCATAATCATATTTCCAGTTTTGGTCAACAGGATCTTACTGGTCTCGATCCTGTGGATGCTTGATGGGGTATTTTAGGGCGGCATCCTATCGCCCTTCCACCGGAACTTTGGGATGTGTTGCCCTTAGAGCAACACATTCCCATTTTTCCACTGGATTGCTCGTTTTGGTTCGCCCTGAGTACTTAATTCACTCAGTACCTCCCGTCTTGTGGGAAGCATTCCTCTATCCACCACCTGAGGAGGCGCCCGGTAGGGGACCGATACCCCCGCGGGATAGTTATAGTTAATGTTAAAGTTAAAGTTATAGATAAAGTTAAAGTTAAAGTTAAAGTGAATGTTAAAGTTAAAGTGAAAGTTAAAGTTAAAGTTGAAGATATAGTTATAGTTAAAGTTAAAGTTAAAGTTATAGATAAAGTTAAAGTTAAAGTTAAAGTGAATGTTAAAGTGAAAGTTAAAGTTAAAGTGAAAGTTAAAGTTAAAGTTAAAGTTGAAGATATAGTTATAGTTAAAGTTAAAGTTATAGATAAAGTTAAAGTTAAAGTTAAAATTAAAGTTAAAGTGAAAGTTAAAGTTAAAGTTATAGATAAAGTTAAAGTTAAAGTTACCGAGATAACTTTTGTGAGCGCTATTTATACCTAATTGAGTTGTGTAAATAAAAAATAAGATTTCAGGAATTTGAAATAAAAAAATTACCTCTAAATTTAAGTTAAAGCTACACAAGCTCAATCCTGTTATACTCAGCGTGCTTTGCATATAGAGTGTATTAACTTTGGTAACATAATAAATCAACTTTGGTGACATAAACGAATCGAGATAAATATAGACTTCCATATATCAAAATGCTGAGGAGGAAAAAAGGAATTGATTTAGCCATGTCCGTCAATCTGTCGGTGCACACGATAACTTGAGTAAATATTCAGAATAAAATATTGAAATTTGGTATAGCGGTTCCTTGGCGCGTATCTCCCATCGCTATTAAAAATGCAGAAAATCGGAGAGTAACCACGCACACTTTTTGCATATATAATAACATTTTGGAAAACACATAAAACCTGATTATTTAATAAATAATTCACCTAGAATGTTAACTTTTGATGTGTGCACTGATATTAAGACTCTTGATTTTTTTTTTAAATGGGCGTGGCACCGCCCACTTGTGGTAATATCAATTTTACAAATATTATTAATCATAAATCAAAAATCGTTAAACCTATCATAACAAAATTCGACAGAGAGGTTGCCTTTACTATAAAAAATGCTTCGAAGAAAAATTAACGAAATCAGTGAAGGACCACGCCCATTTTTATATAAAAGATTTTTAAAATGGTCATGGATGAATACAATAAGCTAATCTTTGCAAAAAAGAGCTTTATATCAATGGTGTATTATTTTCCAACTGAAATTATAACACGAAAAAGGAAACAATTTTAATTTTTTAAAATGGGCGTGGCACCGCCCCTTTGTGACCAAACAATTTTCTATGTTTCGGGAGCCATAACTCGAAGAAAAATTAAAGGCTCGTAATAAGATTGGGTACACATATTTTCCTTACAGCAGGAAATATTTCTAGGAAAAATGGATTGTATCGGTTAAAGACCACGCCCGTTTTTATATAAAAGATGTTTAAAAAGGTCATAAACTAGAATAATAAGCTATGTATATCTTAGCGAAAAATATAATTTATTTAATAATTTTGGAAAAATTTAAACAACGTGACATCAGGACGGACAAGGCGACAGCTGTTTCGATTATACCTTGTAAATCTCTTCAAAGCCTTTTCTCCCGGGAGTGGGAGTCAAACCCGAACCCCTACGATAGTTGAAATGGTTATAAACGCATTCAGCTACGTCATGCCTTAGTTGTTGTAAAGTTTTTCCCAATTGCCTTCTTTTTGCATATTTTAATCTTCTACGCACTGCATACTTCGTATGCAATTATGTGTTATGCTATGCGTATGCTTGGTACGGCGGTTTTTCAAAGAAACTTTGGTTTTGTTGCTGTTTTTGTTCTATTTATAGAACTACAACGAATTAACCAATTTTGTCTGTTTGTATGATTTAATCGGGGATTGCCCGTATTGCTTTTTTTAAATGTATGAAAACATTTATTTGAAGCAATTTTTTTAATTTTATAATTTTTTTAATAATTTGGGAAAAATAGTTTTGTATCAATGATATTTCACTGATGAATTTTTATTGTAACAGGAAATTAGGAGACATTTTTTTAATGGGCGGTGCCACGTCCCAATATAATATTCGGTTACACCCAAACTAAGCCACCCTTACTTGTTTTGTTTATTTTAATTAGCTCAACAAGCTCTTTAATTAGCTGAATTAGCTCTACCAAAATAACAAAACAAATGTATTTATTTATATTCTAGCGAAATGAAATTACGCATTTTGCTATATTTTGTCAAAAAAAAATTTCTTTGAAATTGTTTGTTTATTTATAAGTACGTGGACGAATCCCAAATAAAGTTCATCACAAACCGGAAATCAAAAGTCGTCAAACTTTATTTCTATCACTTGGGATTAAGGGTCAAATATGTGTATGTCAAATATCAATTATTTTGTTTTTTCCCCTCATCCTGGACAGAGAAACATGATTTCAAGGAAAGGCTTCATCGGTTTTGAAAATTTGAATGTTTTACTAACAAAATATAACGTCCTTTTGTGTTTTATACAATTTTGTCTAGTCTTTCATTATACCTTTCATGAAAATGAAATGGTATATTAAGTTCTTCACGCATCTCAAAACTTTAAGGTCCTTAAAAGAAAATAGATAGACCGAAATTATCAGGATGAAGAGCTGAGTTGATTTAGCCATATCCGCCTCTCCGTCTGTCTGTTTGTATGCAAACTGGTCCCTCAATTTTTGAGATATCTTGATAAAATTTGGTGATCGGGTATATTTAGATGTCCGATTAAACATTTGTCGAAACCGGCCGTATCGGACCACTACATCATATATCCCCCATATAACCGATTTTTCAGAAAAGAGGATTTTTGTCATATCTTCCGTAATTTATCATATTGAAGCTTCAAACTTCATCATATGCTTTCGTATATTGCACATATTGTTGTCTGAAAAAAAGGATGAGATCGGTCGTATATATATCATATGTTGAACACTAGGGGTGTGCCTGAATGCGAATGGGGAATTATACTCACGAAGGTATGTATTACGATATGATTGGTACAACTTCCTTTCTATTAATTCAGGTTTTAATTAACAGTAATGACTTACGAACTAATAAGGAAGATGTAACAAATTATATTTCGAGTAAATCAAATTTCAATAATGACATTTAAAACTATACAAGTATCGATTTGAAATGTTCGAATTCATGAATAAGTAACACTGTATGCAAATTAGAAAATATGAACGATGATTGATGTTGCCGTATATAGCTTCATATATATGTATGTGCATGAGCGCACCTATGCACATATATCTTATAACTTTAAACGAGAAATTCTTCTATATTCGTATATTTGTATGTTTGTATATCCGAACGATCTCGGGTCGGCTCAACCGATTTAAATGAAATTTGGCACAGGATAACGTATCACCTTCTAGATTTTCTATCCAGGTGTTGCCACTCAGAATGTTTCACAAGGTTGCCACCTATTCGAAATTAAAAAAAAATTTCACGAGATATACCGATATGGGTATCAAACGAAAGGTATTTCACTCCGCATTACAATAGGGACATTTTTGAGTAGGGTCGCCATTTAGGTTGCCACCTATTCGAAATTAAAAAAAAAATATTGCATGATATATGCCGATACGGGTATTAAACGAAAGGTATTTCACTCCGCATTACAATAGCGACAGTTTTGAGTAGGTTTTCCATTTAGGGTTGCCACCTATTCGAAATTAAATAAAAATTGCATGAGATATGCCGATATGGGTATCAAACGAAAGGTATTGCACTCCGCATTACAATAGCGACATTTTTGAGTAGGGTTGCCACCTATTCGAAATTAAATAAAAATTGCATGAGATATGCCGATATGGGTATCAAACGAAAGGTATTTCACTCCGCATTACAATAGCGACATTTTTGAGTAGGGTTTCCATTTAGGGTTGCCACCTATTCGAAATTAGAAAAAATTGCATGAGATATACCGATATGGTATCAAACGAAAGGTATTTCACTCCGCATTACAATAGCGACATTTTTGAGTAGGTTTTCCATTTAGGGTTGCCACCTATTCGAAATTAAATAAAAATTGCATGAGATATGCCGATATGGGTATCAAACGAAAGGTATTGCACTCCGCATTACAATAGCGACATTTTTGAGTAGGGCTGCCATTTAGGGTTGCCACCTATTCGAAATTAAATAAAAATTGCATGAGATATGCCGATATGGGTATCAAACGAAAGGTATTTCACTCCGCATTACAATAGCGACATTTTTGAGTAGGGTTTCCATTTAGGGTTGCCACCTAGAATTAGAAAAAAATTGCATGAGATATACCGATATGGGTATCAAACGAAAGGTATTTCACGCCGCATTCCCACAGATTACTATTAGAAAATTCCTCACCATAGCATAAGGGTATCTCACCATGGTAATTTGTTACCTTTGAACACAAGAGGCATATGTTCAATTTGAAAACGACATCTAACAATTTAACTACTTACTAACAGATGGCGCTTAGGGAAGTAAGTTGACATTTAATTAAACTAACTGATAGTTGTGATTCGTGAAATTTAGAAGTTTTTGGAATGTAATAAAATTGTGAGACTTTCATAGTGTATAACTAAACAAATTTTTGAAATTAATAACTCGGCGCATGATGATAATCGACCTAAATAACTTAGTTCTCGTCGCATTGATGACGCGCACTTTATAAGTAACCTCGACTTAAAATTTGCTTTTGGCAAATCGAACTAGACGACGAGAGCAACCCCTATACCGCTTTCACTGTGCCTGGACGCCCACTCTATCAATTCGTAACTATGCCGTTTGGACTGTGCAACGCTGCACAAAGACTATGTCGCCTGATGGATCGGGTCATTCCACAATGATTGAAATCTTACGTTTTTATTTACTTGGATGATTTATTAATCATAGCCCCTGACTTCGACTCACATCATCGGATCTTGCAGGAGGTCGTCATCTGCCTAAGAGATGCGAACCTTACAATAGGGTTGAAAAAATCGAAATTTTGTTTTAAAGAGTTGCCGTACTTGGGTTATATAGTAGGAGGCGGGATGTTGAAGACAGACCCGGAGAAAATCCAAGCCATACAAAATATTCCTATACCGAAAACGGTCAAACAGGTGTGCAGTTTCCTTGGAACTGCCGGATGGTATAGACGATTTATCAGGGATTTCGCCACAATGGCTGCACCTTTGACCGATTCGTTGAAGAAATGTAAGAAATTTGAATTGTCTACAGAAGCTATTGAAGCATTCAATGGCTTCAAAAGAGCATCGGCTAAGGAGGTTGTATTATTGGCCTAACATGGTTCTACAGGTTCGCAACTTCGTGCGGGAATGTCAAACCTGTAAAGAGACAAAACCCTGTAATGCAGTTATGCAGCCAGGGATCGGTAAAGAAGTAGTAACAGTCCGGCCATTTCAGAAAATATATATCGACTTCTTAGGTAAATACCCGAGGTCTAAACGTGGAAATTGTTTTATATTTATCGACGTTGATCACTTTTCTAAGTTTATCTTTTTAAAGGCGATGCGTGAAGCTACCGCAACCAATGTGGTTAAATTTATAACCGATGAAATCTTTCACAAATTTGGCGTTCCGGAAATATTAAATTCCGATAATGGAAAGCAATTTGGGTCCAAACAATTCTCGGAACTATTGGAAACCTATGGGTTAAACATCTAAAAACAGCTTTCTATTCACCGCAATCGAATGCTGCGGAACGGGCGAATCCCATCGGGATTGGGACCTATAACAAACCGAGATAGAATGTTCACTTCGTAGTGCAGTACATTCCGCAACAGGGGTGTCGCCATACTTCGCGCTGTTCGGTTTCCATATGTTCACGAACGGGGCAGACTATGCATTGACACGGAAACTGGATAGCATGAGCGACAATGAGGTCTTCTTTCTTGACCATAGCGATAAATTAAGATTAATGCTTGAAAGGATAAAAGAAAATTTGCACGAAGCATACGAGGCAAACGCAGTTCGCTAAAATAAAATAATCCGCGAAATACAGTTCAAACCTGGTCAGGAAATCTATAAATGTAACTTTGTACTTAGCTACTTTAAACAGAATGTAAATTCGAAATTTTGTCGCAAGTTCGCAAAGTGCCATATTACAAGGGCGTTAGGGAACAACATGTACCTATTAGAATCACTGGCAGGGAAGAGTTTAGGGGCCTGGCATGCTAAAGATCTTAAACAATAACTTAAGAGGAAAACTAAATAACTTTATGCTAAATAACTTAATGACTTAAAGCTAAATAGCATAAGGCTAAGTAATCTAAAACTACATATCTTAATACTAAACAGCCGAAATCGTTCACCTGAAAAAAATACAAAGTTTAATTAACTATGTAAAATGATATAGTCAATACTTCCGTAATACCCTCCCGCCGATGAGGGTCAAGTCGGCAGGAAAAACATCTCCAATAAGTACCCGTACGCAGTTTGCCTAGAAAGAAACCAAAAAGTAAGAGTTCTTACACACATATTTATGTCTTTATCTATACTTCCCGTAACATATGCCCGGCTAAGCTCTCGAGGCAGGAGACGTTGTCAGGGTGTGGGTGTTCCCCGCATTGGGACTGGAACCTACCTTGTCCCGCTCGGATATCGCAGATGATGAAGGGCGGAAACGTCAAAACTCTTAATGACTGCACCTGAAAAATAGGAAGCTGTATACGTTTGTCTGTTGAAACCAAAATATAGGCAACGTAAATCCGAGTAAAGAGCTGGCATAACAAATCGAACAACTGCCGTATCCCAGAGCAAATATCCCGAAATACTTTTTTTTTGTCGATGTAAAAAATACTTTTTTTTTGTAATGTGAGCGTGAGATTGGGCGAACCCATAAACTCAAACAGGAGAAGGTTAACGAAGGTTTTTTTTTGTATAAAGATATCTTTATTAGATTAATAAATTAACCTTTCAAAAATAAATCATATATTTTATTGATAGAACTCACAATGTTTAGGTTTGCGGATCACAATGTTGACGCAGGAAGATTAACGCAGCTATTGGTCTATCGTATAGGTCCACAGAACCGTGAAACACAGCGTAAAACCACTGGGAGCAAAAGGGGTGTCAGTAAGCACAATAAGTGAAATATTTCCACAAGATTACATGCAAATTTTAATTATTTATCATTAATTAGCACACACGAATAAAATAAATAGTGTGATTGTAAGTAAACACGAGAAATGTCAGTTGCTAGGAAACGTTCGGAAAGTCTCCAACGAGAATTCCGAAAAGCTCTGCTTAAAGGTTGCCAGATGGTAGTTAAGGGTGTATGATAACAACGAAAGGGAGAGATATAGGGCAATGATGGTTGCGATTGAATATATAGGAAAGGATGACAATGCAAAGAAACGGCAAAGGAAAACGGTATCGGTGATCGATTCTGCCGATATAAAAGGGGGTAACTGTAGGGCAAGAGGATTAAATGTATTGAAGCAGACGACCAAGTGGCAGTGCGCGGTCTATTCAAATTTAAAAATAAAAAATTGTTGTGTGAAAGTGTTTAAGTTTCCCTGTGCGCGAAGTCCAAAAGGACTAGAAAGTAGTGCGTATTTGACATTAAACAGTTTTGTGCGGCAGAAAAGGCCGTAGAACCCTGCTGGTTTGTGGTAATAATGGTATTAAAGGCGAGAGGAGGTAACCAGGAATAGAGTTTGGCGGAGTCGAGAAGTGGAGGCATCCAGCTAACCCGGCACTGTGGGCTTTCCTTCTAATGCAAATATCAATCTGGAGTTTTGAGTGTTTGGCATTGTTAGATCGAAGCGAGTTTAAAAGGGCAAGTGCTAAGTGAACGAAATTTTTTTGTGTAAAATCTTTGAATTTCTTCCGCGCCAATTCGGGGTTCACATTCGGCTATTGCAGCCACCAATTTTCGAACGATCCTGACCCAGCATAATGCGTATGTGAGTACAGAGTCCATTAGAGAAAATCCCAGTAATTTTCTTTCCAAGTTTTCCATTTCTTTAAAAGAAATTTTTCCTTTGTAAATTTATTAATTTTTTTTGGGCTTAATTTGTGTACTTGTCACAAGCACCCTAATACCGGCCCGCCCAGTCAAATGGCCTCATTTGCGTGAACGCCTGACTGCCGTGGAAGCCTTCAATAGCTTCAACGTGCGCCCAAATGGTAAATGCAACTCTTGTTCCTATAGGGAACATACCGTCTCGAAACAAACAAAAGCTTTCTTAAGCGCCAGGGGCGCTTTCTTTTTTTACAGCATCATCAATTTTATCACCAACGTGGATTTCAGCAGCAGAGACTGCAACCAATGATATAAATTTTATGGCAGCGCACCCGAAAAGTGCAAAACCGGAAGGGCTGGAACCAAAAGCAGTCCAGTAGGCAGAAATATTTGTTATACTAAACAATTTTTATACTCAGTTGAGCAGAGCTCACAGAGTATATTAAGTTTGATTGGATAACGGTTGGTAGTACAGGTATAAAGGAATCGAGATAGATATAGACTTCCATATATCAAAACCATCAGGATCGAAAAAAAATTTGATTGAGCCATGTCCGTCCGTCCGTCCGTTAACACGATAACTTGAGTAAATTTTGAGGTATCTTGAGGAAATTTGGTATGTAGGTTCCTGAGCACCCATCTCAGATTGCTATTTAAAATGAACGATATCGGACTATAACCACGCCCACTTTTTCGATATCGAAAATTTCGAAAAACCGAAAAAGTGCAATAATTCATTACCAAAGACAGATAAAGCAATGAAACTTGGTAGGTAAGTTGAACTTATGACGCAGAATAGAAAATCAGTAAAATTTTGGATAATGGGCGTGGCACCGCCCACTTTTAAAAGAAGGTAATTTAAAACTTTTGCAAGCTGTAATTTGGCAGTCGTTGAAGATATCATGATGAAATTTGGCAGGAACGTTACTCCTATTACTATATGTACGCCTAATAAAAATTAGCAAAATCGGAGAAGGACCACGCCCACTTTAAAAAAAAAATTTTTTTAAAGTAACATTTTAACAAAAAATTTAATATCTTTACAGTATATAAGTAAATTATGTCAACATTCAACTCCAGTAATGATATGGTGCAACAAAATACAAAAATAAAAGAAAATTTCAAAATGGGCGTGGCTCCGCCCTTTTTCATTTAATTTGTCTTTACTTACTTACTTAATTAATTGGCGCTTAACCGTCTAAAGGGTTATGGCCGTCCAACAAGGCGCGCCAGTCGCTCCTTCGCTCCGCCAACCGGCGCCAATTGGTCACACCAAAGGAGTTTAAATCGTTTTCCACCTGGTGCTTCCAACGGAGTGGAGGCCGCCCTCTACCTCTGCTTCCATAGGCGGGTTCCGATAAAAACACTTTCTTGGCCGGAGCATCATCTTTCATTCGCATAACATGGCCTAGCCAGCGCAGCCGCTGCGTTTTAATTCGCTGAACTATGTTGATGTCTGTGTTTAGCTCGTACAGCTCATCATTAAATCTTCTTCGGTACTCGCCATCGCCAACGCGTAGAGGTCCATAAATCTTTCGAAGAACTTTTCTCTCGAACACTCCCAAAGCCGCTTCATCTGCTGTTGTCATGGTCCATGCTTCTGCCCCATATAGCAGGACGGGTACGATAAGTGACTTGTAGAGTATGATTTTCGTTCGCCGAGAGAGGGCTTTACTTTTCAATTGCCTACCTAGTCCAAAGTAGCATTTATTGGAAAGATTAATTCTTCGCTGGATTTCAGTGCTGATGTTGTTGCTAGTGTTGATGCTGGTTCCCAAATAAACGAAGTCTTTTACTATTTCGAAATTATGGCTGCCAGTAGTAGCGTGGTTGCCAAGGCGCAAATGCGCTGACTCTTTGCTCGATGACAGCAGGTACTTCGTTTTGTCCTCATTCACCATCAAACCCATTCCCATTAATTTGTCTAGGATACTTTTAATGCCATAAGTCGAACAAAAATTTACCAATCCTTTTATAATTTTGTAGGGGCATAGATTTTATGACGTTAACTGTTTTCTGTGAAACTGGGCGAAATCGGTGGAAGCCACGCCCAGTTTTCATACACAGTCGTCCATCTGTCCTTCCGCATGGCCGTTAACACGATAACTTGAGCAAAAATCGACGTATCTTTACTGAACTAAGTTCACGCACTTATCTGAACTCCCTTTATCTTGGTATAAAAAATGAACGAAATCCGACTATGAGCACGCCCACTTTTTCGATATCGAAAATTGCGAAAAATGAAAAAATGCCATAATTCTATACCAAATACGAAAAAAGGGATTAAACATGGTAATTGGATTGGTTTATTGACGCGAAATATAACTTTAGAAAAAACTTTGTAAAATGGTTGTGACACCTACCATATTAAGTAGAAGAAAATGAAAAAGTTCTGCAGGGCGAAATAAAAAACCCTTGAAATCTTGGCAGGTATTACATATGTATATAAATAAATTAGCGGTTTCCAACAGATGATGTTTTGGGTCACCCTGGTCCACATTTTGGTCGATATGTGGAAAACGCCTTCACATATACAACTACCACCACTTCCTTTTAAAACTCTCATTAATACCTTTAATTTGATACCAATATCGTACAAACACATTCTAGAGTCACCCCTGGTCCACCTTTATGGCGATATTTCTAAACGGCGTCCACCTATAGAACTAAGGCCCACTCCCTTTTAAAATACTCATTAACACCTTTCGTTTGATACCCATATTGTACAAACGTATTCTAGAGTCACCCCTGGTCCACCTTTATGGCGATATCTCGAAAAGGCGACCGCCTATACAACTACCACCACTCCCTTTTAAAACCGTCATTAATATCTTTAATTTGATACCCATATCGTACAAACACATTCTAGAGTTACCCCTGGTCCACCTTTATGGCGATATTTCGAAACGGCGTCCACCTATAGAACTAAGGCCCACTCCCTTTTAAAATACTCATTAACACCTTTCGTTTGATACCCATATTGTACAAACGCATTCTAGAGTCACCCCTGGTCCGCCTTTATGGCGATATTTTGAAACGGCGTCCACCTATAGAACTAAGGCCCACTCCCTTTTAAAATACTCATTAACACCTTTCGTTTGATACCCATATTGTACAAACTTATTCTAGCGTCACCCCTGGTCCACCTTTATGGCGATATCTCGAAAAGGCGTCCACCTATAGAACTAAGCGCCACTCCCTTTTAAAAATACTCATTAACACCTTTCATTTGATACCCAGAGATCGTACAAAAAAATTCTAGAGTCACCCCTGGTCCAACATTATGACGATATCTCGAAAAGGCGTCGACCCATAGAACTAAGGCCCACTCCCTTTTAAAATACTCATTAACACCTTTCGTTTGATACCCATATTGTACAAACGCATTCTAGTGTCAACCCTGGTCCACCTTTATAACCATATCTTGAAAAGGCGTCCACCGATAGAACTAAGGCCCACTCCCTTTTAAAATACTCATTAACACCTTTCGTTTGATACCCATATTGTACAAACGCATTCTAGAGTCACCCCTGGTCCACCTTTATGGCGATATCTCGAAAAGGCGACCACCTATAGAACTAAGGCCAACTCCCTTTTAAAATACACATTAACACCTTTCGTTTGATACCCATATTTTACAAACGCATTCTAAAGTCACGCCTGGTCCACCTTTATGGCGATATCTCGAAAAGGCGACCACCTATAGAACTAAGGCCCACTCCCTTTTAAAATACTCATTAACACCTTTCGTTTGATACCCATATTGTACAAACACATTCTAGAGTCACCCCTGGTCCACCTTTATGGCGATATTTCGAAACGGCGTCCACCTATAGAACTAAGGCTCACTCCCTTTTAAAATACTCATTAACACCTTTCGTTTGATACCCATATTGTACAAACGCATTCTAGAGTCACCCCTGGTCCACCTTTATGGCGATATCTCGAAAAGGCGACCACCTATAGAACTAAGGCCCACTACCTTTTAAAATACTCATTAACACCTTTCGTTTGATACCCATATTGTACAAACGCATTCTAGAGTCACCCCTGTTCCACCTTTATGGCATATTTTCAAATTTCAATTTGTGTAAACTGGTGTCTTGAGGTCGGAAACAAAGAAAATATACCAAACGTGTAAATTGATTCTAAAGAAGTTTTTTTTTACTGCGCAGAGGCAGATACATACATTTCGCTTCCAACAAATCCCCTCCGCCATAGTAAAAGAGCTCTTTTAGGTAGGCATTAGGGTGTTTTAGGTAGCTGAAAATTTTTACTCAAGTTGAGTGTGGAGTCGTTTGGTTTACTTTTGGCGACTGATAGGCCCGTAAGAAGATAAAACTTATTTAATACATTAATGCATACATTTTTGATTTATATAAAAAGGATTTCCTTATATAAATATGTATCGAATTCATATGTGTGTATAATGGTTTTTTTTTGCGTAAGTTATCAGATCTCGTAATTTTCGTCCAAAGTCCTAAAACTCACGAACAAGAATTTGCCTTATAACGGTGCATTCACTGCAATCCAGCATTTTGTTAAAATTTTCATAGGTTTTTTTGTATATACATTTTTAAACTTTGTTTTATGTAATCAAGTGCAAACATTTTTGTTAAGGTGTGAGACGATTTGATTGAGATCTTCATTATATGTATGTAATTTTTAAGGTCCACAAAAAAAAAATATTACATCCTTTTTTTTTTGTATCCTTAAAACGCATGTCCTTTGTTTTTTGTATGATTAAAATTTTTTTAGAATTTGAAATAATTTTTCGTCTACCGCCTGAGAAGATACGTATGTACACCTAAACCTATATCTAATTTAATGATGAATTTATATGGAATATTTTGCGTATGTGGAGGTGAGATATAATTTTTTGTTGTAAACACGTTTAGAGCAATCCCTGTCATATACACTGTCTATTTAGGATATTCTTGCAAAATTCAAAGCCGGAAGTTTACGAATCTTTGATTAAATTTTGTTAGTATAGATAGTAAGTTTTTTTATCATTAAAATGTCTTATTGAAAGAAAGAAAAAAGTAAATATGGTGTGCTAATTTGATCGGGTATGGAGGGGAAGGATGACGACAGGGTAGGTAAGAGGAGTCAGGCGGAGCGGAGATAAAGGGGACCTGCTGAAAGCCGAAATAATCGAGCGGTCCAAGGTAGGGTGGGCTTCTTGCGAGGGAGGTGCACGGATGTAAGTATAATGATGATTGTGATATCCGCCCCGCATCAAGGTGGTCAAGGGTTAAGGGCCCCGACCTCTCGCCCTGAGCTAGCTGGGGGACATTCCACCTTGATTGCGCAAAGGGGCGGATTCACCTCGAACAGGTGTACGTGACAATTATTATTAATAATAATATATAAAATAATATATAAAATAATCTTAATTTATCACTGTGGCCAAGAAAGAAGACTTCATTGTCGCTCATGCGATCCAATTTCCGTGCCAATGCATAGTCTGCCCCGTTCGTGAACATATTGAAACCGAACAGCGCGAAGTATGGTGACACCCCTGTTGCGGAATGTACTGTACTACGAAATGAACATTCTATCCCAGTTAGATATAGGTCCCAATCCCGATGGTCGTTCTCTAGATAAGATCGAATAGCAGCTAACACAGACTGATTCGCCCGTTCAGCCGCATTCGATTGCGGTGAATAGAAAGCTGTTTTAAGGTGTTTAACCCCATAGGTTTCCAACAGTTCCGAGAATTGTTTGGACACAAATTGTTTTCCATTATCGGAATGTACTATTTCCGGAACCCCAAATTTGTGAAAGATTTCATCGGTTATAAATTTAACCACATTGCTTGCGGTATCTTCACGCATCGCCTTTAAAAAGATAAACTTAGAAAAGTGATCAACGACGATAAAAATACAACAATTTCCACGTTTAGACCTCGTGTATTTGCCTAAGAAGTCGATATATATTTTCTGAAATGGCCGGACTATTACCACTTCTGTACCGATCCCTGGCTTCACAACTGCATTACAGGGTTTTGTCTCTTTACAGGTTTGACATTCCCGCACGAAGTTGCGAACCTGTACCACCATGTTAGACCAATAATACAACCTCCTTAGCCGATGCAACGTTTTCACCATACCCCCGTGCGCCGCTATTTCTGGGCAATGTGCATTTTCAATGAGAGTTGAGGTCAAAGCCTCAGGGACCCACAACTTTCATTCATTTTCTTCTAATTCTACGTTTTTAGACAAAAACCTTTTAAACACCATCCCGTCTTCTACCTTTAAATCAGGAGCCTTTCCTTGTTGTTTTCTATAGTATCAATTACTTCTTTGTATTATTTCGATTCAAATTCGATTGTATCCATGTTGCCTATCGGGGATTCGGTAATCTCTTCTATGCAAAGCGAGAGCGTGTCAGCCACTATATTATCCGGACCTTTACGATGTTCTATCTCCAAATTGAAAGCTTGTAGCTGTAGTGACCACCTAGCAAGTCTCCCATTCAAATCTTTTAACGACATCAGCCATTTAAGACTAGCATGGTCAGTCACAATTGTAAATGGCATTAGCTCTATATAGGGTCGAAATTTCTTGACGGCCATCACCGCCGCAAGACACTCCTTCTCCGTAGTACTATATTTCCTCTGGCAATCATTAAATTTTTTTTGTGAATAGTATGCAATTGTTTTCTCCGCCCCATCGATTTCTTTTTGATATAGTACTGCTCCCAGACCGCAGTCAGACGCATCGCACTGTACCCAAAATCTTTTTGTAAAATCGGGATGCATAAGTACCGGAGCGCTCGTAAGTGCTCTTTTCAAGCTATTGAATGCTTCAATAGCTTCTGTAGACAATTCAAATTTCTTACCTTTCTTCAACGAATCGGTCAAAGGTGCAGCCATTGTGGCGAAATCCCTGATAAATCGTCTATACCATCCGGCAGTTCCAAGGAAACTGCGCACCTGTTTGACCGTTTTCGGTATGGGAATATTTTGTATGGCTTGGATTTTCTCCGTGTCTGTCTTCAACATCCCGCCTCCTACTATATAACCCAAGTACGGCAACTCTTTAAAACAAAATTTCGATTTTTTCAACCCTATTGTAATGTTCGCATCTCTTAGGCAGATGACGACCTCCTGCAAGATCCGAAGATGTGAGTCGAAGTCAGGGGCGATGATTAATAAATTATCCAAGTAAATAAAAACGTTAGATTTCAATCGTCGTGGAATGACCCGATCCATCAGGCGACATAGTCTTTGTGCAGCGTTGCACAGTCCAAACGGCATAGTTACGAATTGATAGAGTGGGCGTCCAGGCACAGTGAAAGCGGTATAGGGTTTGCTCTCGTCGTCTAGTTCGATTTGCCAAAAAGCAAATTTTAAGTCGACGCTACTTATAAAATGCGTGTCGTCGATGCGACTTTATATTCCTTCTATGTTTTGTAGAGGATAAGCGTCTTTTACCGTGACAGCATTTAGCTTACGCGCATCCAAACAGAAGCGATTCTTCCCCGGCTTTCGTACGACTGTCGTCCGGTTGCTCCACGGGCTCTCACTCTCCTCTATCACGGCCAACTCCAACATTTTGTCGACTTCCTCATAAACGATAGCTTGCATTACGGGCGAAAGTGGATAGTGTCGCTCCTTGATGGGCACTGCCTCGTCGACAAGCTGGGTCGTATGCTTTTCCAAACTAGTGCGTCCTAAACCGTGTTCTTCGTATATTTAAAAACTTTTGACTACCTTTTCCAACCGCTCTTTTTGCTCTGGCGATAGACTATGTAGGACGCGACGTTCATTCTTGTCTTCTGCAGTCACCATCTCATTTTCTATTTTTGTCAAATCAATTTCATTAACGGCAATAACTTCCGGTGCCAGCTCAAAAATTCTCCAAAAATCTACCCCAAGATAAATCTTTTGTTCTAAATATGGACATAAGAAAAATGTGATTTCATGTTCTACAGAGTTGAATTTTACTGGTGTAGTAATTTTGCCTAAGACATTATATCTGCGACCGCTCGATGTTTTAACTGAGGACACACAGCGTTCGATAGGAACTCCTAATTCTTCTACAAACTCCCGACCTCCACGGCCTAGAATACTGACGGAGGCGCCAGTATCTAGTAAGCCGCGTGTTTGTATGCCCTTTATATCTATATCCGCATACACACGCGGGTCTGTTGTGCTTATTTTCCTAATAGATGCCACTACCTTCTGTCCGAGCTTTTTCCTTCTTTGAAATCGTTCCCAAGCCTTCTGAACTTTACGCGAAACTGCACGGCACCCCATAATAATACTTTCTGCAAAAATTCTTTCCCGAGTTTCAAGGTATTTTCTAAATCGTTCTTCATAGGTTATCGTTTTTTCCTTCCTGGTATTTGACGGCTTTATGGTTTTCGTATTTTTTTTAAAAATGCAAGTATTAGTTGTAGTTTCGGGTTCCATATATGGTTCCGTATTGGTTGACGCGTCTACTTTGACGAGGTTTGGGTGGAGCGCGATTCCCCGTCACAACCGCGTTCCGTGAAGCGTTTCCCGCTGGGTTACACATTGGGCATTTAGGAGTGATGACATCCTGTTTTCCACATTTGTAACAAAAAATGCGTCGCTGAAGCGACATACATTCGTTGAAAAAGTGGCCGTCAGCGCCACAATTCCAGCACGAAATGTTTCTACGAACGCCCGACTGCTTATTTGAAGACTGATGACGTATATCCTCCACGCTGACTTAACCCTCATCACCGGGAGTAAAACGCTCATCATCTTCAGATTGGTAAACTTCAATCACATATTGTGTGCGTGGCGTAAAACTATTCAACGGCGTGCGGTCCCGGCGCGGAAAGCATCGCTCGACCTCCTTGCATTCCATTCTTAATTGGACCATGTTAGCTAACGATTGGCGCAAGTTCCCTTTTACTAATCGTACTATCTCGTATTCGGGTATCGGATTTTTGAGTCGCGAACGTAAAATACCAACTGCGTGAAAATACTCGTCGTTGATATTTTCTCCCGGCCTTTGCTTCCTCTCTGTCAATTCCCTAAGGATCTCAAAATTTGTACGTTGTGATTTAAATTGGCGTAGCAGCGCGAGCTGTAAACTCGGAAAATCGACTCTGCCGTGCGACTTTATATAAAGCCAGTACCACTCGCGTGCTTCGCCGCTCAGAAATCAATGGAAATCGCGTATTATTTCATTCCATGTACACCCGTATTGACCTTTTAAATACTCTAATCGAAACATAAAACCTTCCACCGGCATCTCATCGCGGTGCCCTTTAAAATCTAGTCCTCGTTTTTCTACCTTAATCTCAGGCCTGGAAAGTTCTCTATTCCTTGGTTCCAACGCATCTTGACGTCCTGCAGAGATAGCTGCAAATTCTCCTTCCTCGACAGTTTGTGGTTGGCGAACTGGTGGTGGGTTGTTGCGCGTGCAGGCTGCTGCACTGATCATGTGGTGATTGTTGTTTCTATTACCGTTACCATTATTTATGTCGGCATGCGTAGCTAAATCGACGGAGCACCTAGAATTACGAGATTCAATACTCGAATTGTGTTTTCGTCGTTTATTTTTTCGATTACGAGCCCTATCGTTACCCCCTGACGGCTCTAACGCTGTACCCGTATTTGGCGTTGTCCTAGTCAACTCCGGTAAACTCTCCCGAATCTCTGTCATAATGGCTTGTTTCGCCTCGGCCATCAATTCTTTTAAAATTGGTGCTAATTCATCCCTAAGCCCCCGACGGTTGCTTACAGAAGCATTATTTAGTTCGACACTATTGGTAGCGGCAGGTGGTGGGAAATTCAGGTTAGATGGTGGAGCTGGTAATGGTTGCGATTGCTCCTTTGGTGCTTTCGGAATAGTACCGGTGCTCTTGTTTGGATCTACTGAAACGTGTATTATGTTTGTACTTTAATTAACTTAACTTCAGCTTTAACTTTAACTTTGACTTTAACTTTAACTTTAACCTTAATTTTAACTTTAACTTTAACTTTAGTTTTATCCAAGGCAACCTAAACCGGAGCAGACTTGCTGATGAGCTACTACAACAGTTGGTCTTAGATCATAAAGCTAACTGCGTTATCATCAGCGAACCTTATAGAGCCCGAAATGATTGGCATATAGACAACACCGGCACCGGCGCAATCTGAATGACAGATGCAAACGCCAATATTGTGAACCGTGTTGCCGGACAAGGCTACGTCCGCCTAACTACGAATAATACCACAATAGTAAGCTGCTACTTGTCCCCGAATGATCCCATTCAAACGTTCAGGGACAAGCTTGAACTTATTGAAGATGACCTGAGGGACTTAACTAGTAGCCTGGTTGTGGCGGGAGACTTTAACGCAAGAGCCGTCGAATGGGGAATGCCGCAGACTAACACCCGTGGAAGGTTAGTCCTTGATATGGCAGCCAGGCTCGGTTTGAACGTGCTTAACCCTGGTACGACCCCTACATACCGACGGCCAGGCTTTGTATACTCGATCCCCGATGTAACACTAGTGTCAGAAAGACTGCTGCTGACCGCTGCTGGATGGAGAATCATAGAGGATCTGACTGGCAGCGATCACAACTACATCACTTTCCACCTAAACGATCCTGGTCAGAGGCAGATTCCGAACGGGCCACGTAGAACAAAAGCATGGGACGCATCCAAGGTCGACTCTGCCACGTTCTCCGCATCAGTACTGGGGGATGCCCGACGGATAATCAACAACTCCAGTCCGACGGAAGAGACGGTTGAAAAGACAATGAGCTGTCTTCGCCACGCTTGCAACCTCTCTATGCCACGGAAGCGAGTGTGGAGGGGTAAAAAGCAGGTATACTGGTGGAATAGCGAAATCGCGGAGCTGCGGAAAATATGCCACAGGATGCGAAGGCTAGCAACTCGCGCGCGCGGCAGGTCTGAGGCTCTAGAAAAGTCGGAAGCGTACAAAGGAGCGAAGAAAGCTCTTAGTGCTGCCATTAAGCAAAGCAAGCTTAAGTGCTGGAAAGCGCTTTGCGAGGAAGTGGACAAATAGTAATGAAGAAGTTCCGCCCGCCAAACCAGCTGATGGACGAGAACCAAATAAGGAACATTGTGGATGGCCTGTTTCCCACCCAACTGCCTAGGGAGGGCGGGTACGTTACCCATGAAGATCGCAACGTGGAACCATTCCAAGAAGAAGAGCTTAAAACTGCCGTGCGAACTATGAAACCTAGGAAAGCATCTGGGCCCGACGGAATATCCGCGGAGGCAATTAGACTAGCTGCTAATAACTGCCCAGAACTTATGTTGCACATGTACAACAAATGTCTCGAAGAAAGAACTTTCCCCACCATATGGAAGACAGCACGACTGGTTCTCATTCCAAAAGGGAAAGGAGATCCCAACTCTCCATCATCCTACCGTCCCCTATGTATGTTGGACACAGCAGGGAAATTGATGGAGAGTCTCCTGAAGCAACGCCTCACCAGACCGTTACAGGACGTCGGAGGACTGTCGCCCAGACAGCATGGTTTTCGGAGGGGGCACTCCACAATCGATGCCATAGCAGAAGTTATAGACCCAGTCAAGAAAGCCGAGACAGCGTGCCACAGAGCAAGACCTATAGTGTTGCTGGTCACGCTGGACGTCAAAAACGCTTTTAACTCAGTTAGGTGGGGGAACATGCCGGAGGCACTAGAAAGCACTTTCAAAGTACCGCAATATTTGTTAGAAATTTTAAGGGACTACCTAAGAGAGAGGTATCTAATATATGAAAGTACTCACGGTCAAAAAAAGGTAAAAATAACAGGTGGAGCAGCCCAGGGTTCGGTACTAGGTCCCGATCTCTGGAATATAACTTACGACAGTCTCCTTCGATTAGACATGCCAGAAAGCACCTTCCTCGTTGCCTTTGCAGACGACGTGGCAGCTGTGATAACGGCACCAAGCTGCGAGCTGGCACAGCTAAAACTAAACCAGGTCATGCGTAATGTAAATAGGTGGATGGCTGAGCACGGTCTGCAGTTAGCAACAGCCAAAACGGAGATCGTCATCCTCACAAAGAGACGTATTCCCACTACCAGGAACATGATGGTTGGGGACCAGCCAATAGAAACACTCGTTTCAACGAAATATGTGGGAGTGAGGTTAGATAGCAAACTCAACTTCTCGGATCACATACGAGGGGCCTGCGAAAGAGCTGCGCGCATATTAGCGCAGTTGAGTAGATTAATGGCAAACACAGGTGGCCCAAAGCCATGCACAAGGAAGTTGCTTGCATCAGCCTCGGATTCTATACTCTTATATGGTGCAGAAATCTGGGCGAACGCAATGAAATACCGGAAGAACCGAGTCGCCCTCACCTCGGTCCAACGCAGAGGGGCGCAGCGAATATCTTCGGCTTACCGCACGGTATCAGCTGAAGCTGTCCTGGTCGTTGCGGGAACCATACCGATATATCTTCTCGTTGAGGAAAGAAAAACAATATATGACAACGGATCGCAAGCAAGGAGAGCTGCTGTTGCCATGCAGGCGCGAGAAGAATCGATCCGACGCTGGCAAGATCAGTGGAGCAACAGCATCGTAGCAAAGTGGACTAGGGAACTAAGCCCTGAACTGAATCCATGGTTGAAGCGGCCGCACGGAGAGGTAGAATTTTACCTGACCCAGTTTCTAACGGGACACTGTTACATCCGCAGATACCTACACAGAATTGGTAAGGTTGATAGCCCGAGCTGCCTGTACTGTGGGAAAATAGACGATGTACGCCACACCTTCTTCGAATGCAGGCACTTCTCCCATCAGCGAAGGAGGGTAGAAGAGGTACTTGGCGACCTATCCCCGGGCAGTGTCATTAAGTGAGGCTTAAATATCCCGGTCAGTGCATAAAGCATTTCCTCCTTCCACGAAACATAAAAAAACAAAAAAAAAAAAAAAACTTTTACTTCAACTTTAACCTTAACTTTAACTTTAACTTAAACTTTGACTTTAACTTTAACTTTAACCTTAATTTTAACTTTAACTCTAGCTTTAACTTTAACTTTATTTTTAACTTTAACTTTAACTTTAACTTTCGCTTTAACTTTAACATTCACTTTAACTTTAACTTAAACTTAAACTTTAACTTTAACTTTAACTTTAACTT
Organism: Eurosta solidaginis; assembly: GCF_040869045.1. Lineage (NCBI taxonomy): Eukaryota > Metazoa > Arthropoda > Insecta > Diptera > Tephritidae > Eurosta > Eurosta solidaginis. The sequence goes on from NC_090320.1 coordinate 18,685,189, forward strand.
TAACCTTAACTATAACTTTAACTTTAACTTGAAATAAGAAAAGAAATCAACATGATTTGTTAATTAAATCGGCTGGGGTGGGTGAAGATGACATTAGGGTAAGTGAGTAGGTCATTTGGAGCAGAGGAAAAGGGGACTCGCTGCCAGGCAGAAACTCGAGCGGTCCAAGGTAGGGTGGGCTTCTTGCGAGGGAGGTGCACGGATGTAAGTATAATGATGATTGTGACATCCGCCCCGCATCAAGGTGGTCAAGGGTTAAGGGCCCTGACCTCTCGCCCTGAGCTAGCTGGGGGACATTCCACCTTGATTGCGGAAAGGGGCGGATTCACCTCGAACAGGTGTACGTGACAATTATTATTAATAATAATATATAAAATAATATATAAAATAATCTTAATTTATCACTGTGGTCAAGAAAGAAGACTTCATTGTCGCTCATGCGATCCAATTTCCGTGCCAATGCATAGTCTGCCCCGTTCGTGAACATATTGAAACCGAACAGCGCGAAGTATGGTGACACCCCTGTTGCGGAATGTACTGCACTACGAAATGAACATTCTATCTCAGTTAGATATAGGTCCCGATGGTCGTTCTCTAGATAAGATCGAATAGCAGCTAACACAAATTGATTCGCCCGTTCTGCCGCATTCGATTGCGGTGAATAGAAAGCTGTTTTTAGGTGTTTAACCCCATAGGTTTCCAACAGTTCCGAGAATTGTTTGGACAAAAATTGTTTTCCATTATCGGAATGTACTATTTCCGGAACCCCAAATTTGTGAAAGATTTCATCGGTTATAAATTTAACCACATTGCTTGCGGTAGCTTCACGCATCGCCTTTAAAAAGATAAACTTAGAAAAGTGATCAACGACGATAAAGATAAAACAATTTCCACGTTTAGACCTCGGGTATTTGCCAAAGAAGTCGATATATATTTTCTGAAATGGCCGGACTATTACCACTTCTGTACCGATCCCTGGCTTCATCACCGCATTACAGGGTTTTGTCTCTTTACAGGTTTGACATTCCCGCACGAAGTTGCGAACCTGTAACACCATGTTAGGCCAATAATACAACCTCCTTAGCCGATGCAACGTTTTCGCCATACCCCCGTGCGCCGCTATTTCTGGGCAATGTGCATTTTCAATGAGAGTTGAGGTCAAAGCCTCATGGACCCACAACTTTCATTCATTTTCTTCTAATTCTACGTTTTTAGACAAAAACCTTTTAAACACCATCCCGTATTCTACCTTTAAATCAGGGAGCCTTTCCTTGTTGTTTTCTATAGTATCAATTACTTCTTTGTATTCTTTCGATTCAAATTCGATTGTATCCATGTTGCCTATCGGGGATTCGGTAATCTCTTCTATGCAACGCGAGAGCGTGTCAGCCACTATGTTATCCGAACCTTTACGATGTTCTATCTCAAAATTGAAAGCTTGTAGCTGTAGTGACCACCTAGCAAGTCTCCCATTCAAATCTTTTAACGACATCAGCCATTTAAGACTAGCATGGTCAGTCACAATTGTAAATGGCATTAGCTCTATATAGGGTCGAAATTTCTTGACGGCCATCACCGCCGCAAGACACTCTTTCTCCGTAGTACTATATTTCCTCTGGCAATCATTAAATTTTTGTGAATAGTATGCAATTGGTTTCTCGGCCCCATCGATTTCTTTTTGATATAGTACTGCTCCCAGACCGTAGGCAGACGCATCGCACTGTACCCAAAATCTTTTTGTAAAATCGGAATGCATAAGTACCGGAGCGCTCGTAAGTGCTCTTTTCAAGCTATTGAATGCTTCAATAGCTTCTGTAGACAATTCAAATTTCTTACCTTTCTTCAACGAATCGGTCAAAGGTGCAGCCATTGTGGCGAAATCCCTGATAAATCGTCTATACCATCCGGCAGTTCCAAGGAAACTGCGCACCTGTTTGACCGTTTTCGGTATAGGAATATTTTGTATGACTTGGATTTTCTCCGTGTCTATCTTCAACATCCCGCCTCCTACTATATAACCCAAGTACGGCAACTCTTTAAAACAAAATTTCGATTTTTTCAACCCTATTGTAAGGTTCGCATCTCTTAGGCAGATGACGACCTCCTGCAAGATCCGAAGATGTGAGTCGAAGTCAGGGGCGATGATTAATAAATCATCCAAGTAAATAAAAACGTTAGATTTCAATCGTCATGGAATGACCCGATCCATCAGGCGACATAGTCTTTGTGCAGCGTTGCACAGTCCAAACGGCATAGTTACGAATTGATAGAGTGGGCGTCCAGGCACAGTGAAAGCGGTATAGGGTTTGCTCTCGTCGTCTAGTTCGATTTGCCAAAAAGCAAATTTTAAGTCGACGCTACTTATAAAATGCGTGTCGTCGATGCGACTTTATATTCCTTCTATGTTTTGTAGAGGATAAGCGTCTTTTACCGTGACAGCATTTAGCTTACGCGCATCCAAACAGAAGCGATTCTTCCCCGGCTTTCGTACGACTGCCGTCCGGTTGCTCCACGGGCTCTCACTCTCCTCTATCACGCCCAACTCCAACATTTTGTCGACTTCCTCATAAACGATAGCTTGCATTACGGGCGAAAGTGGATAATGTCGCTCCTTGATGGGCACTGCCTCGTCGACAAGCTGGATCGTATGCTTTTCCAAACTAGTGCGTCCTAAACCGTGTTCTTCGTATATTTAAAAACTTTTGACTACCTTTTCCAACCGCTCTTTTTGCTCTGGCGATAGACTATGTAGGACGCGACGTTCATTCTTGTCTTCTGCAGTCACCATCTCATTTTCTATTTTTGTCAAATCAATTTTATTAACGGCAATAACTTCCGGTGCCAGCTCAAAAATTCTCCAAAAATCTACCCCAAGATAAATCTTTTGTTTTAAATATGGACATAAGGAAAATGTGATTTCATGTTCTACAGAGTTGAATTTTACTGGTGTAGTAATTTTGCCTAAGACATTATATCTGCGACCGCTCGATGTTTTAACTGAGGACACATAGCGTTCGATAGGAACTCCTAATTCTTCTACAAACTCCCGACAGCCACGGCCTAGAATACTGACGAGGCGCCAGTATCTAATAAGCCGCGTGTTTGTATGCCCTTTATATCTATATCCGCATACACACGCGGGTCTGTTGTGCTTATTTTCCTAATAGATGCCACTACCTTCTGTCCGAGTTTTTTCCTTCTTTGAAATCGTTCCCAAGCCTTCTGAACTTTACGCGAAACTGCACGGCACCCCGAAATAATACTTTCTGCAAAAATTCATTCCCGAGTTTCAAGGTATTTTCTAAATCGTTCTTCATAGGTTATCGTTTTTTCCTTCCTGGTATTTGACGACTTTATGGTTTTCGTATTTTTTTAAAAAATTCAAGTATTAGTTGTAGTTTCGGGTTCCATATACGGTTCCGTATTGGTTGACGCGTCTACTTTGACGAGGTTTGGGTGGAGCGCGATTCCCCCGTCACAACCGCGTTCCGTGAAGCGTTTCCCGCTGGGTTCATCATCTTCAGATTAGTAAACTTCATTTAAATATTGTGTGCGTGGCGTAAAACTATTCAACGGCGTGCGGTCCCGGCGCGGAAGGCATCGCTCGACCTCCTTGCATTCCATTCTTAATTGGTCTAGAGAATATGCCGAAATAGGGTAGACCATGTTAGCTAACGATTCGCGCAAGTTCCCTTTTACTAATCGTACTATCTCGTATTCGGGTATCGGATTTTTGAGTCGCGAACGTAAATTACCAACTGCGTGAAAATACTCGTTGTCGATATTTTCTCCCGGCCTTTGCTTCCTCTCTGTCAATTCCCTAAGGATCTCAAAATTTGTACGTTGTGATTAAAATTGGCGTAGCAGCGCGAGCTGTAAACTCGGACAATCGACTCTGCCGTGCGACTTTATATAAAGCCAGTACCACTCGTGTTCTTCGCCGCTTAGCAATCAATGGAAATCGCATATTATTTCATTCCATGTACACCCGTATTGACCTTTTAAATACTCTAATCGAAACATAAAATCTTCCACCGACATCTCATCGCGGTGCCCTTTAAAATCTAATCCTCGTTTTTCTACCTTAATCTCAGGCCTGGCAAGTTGTCTATTCCTTAGTTCCGACGCATCTTGACGTCCTGCAGAGATAGCTGCAAATTCTCCTTCCTCGATAATTTGTGGTTGACGAACTGGTGGTGGGTTGTTGCGCGTGTAGGCTGCTGCACTGATTATGTTGTGATTGTTGTTTCTATTACCGTTACCATTATTTATGTCGGCATGCGTAGCTAAATCGACGGAGCACCTAGAATTACGAGATTCAATACTCGAATTGTGTTTTCGTCGTTTATTTTTTCGATTACGAGCCCTATCGTTACCCCCTGACGGCTCTAACGCTGTACCCGTATTTGGCGTTGTCCTAGTCAACTCCGGTAAACTCTCCCGAATCTCTGTCATAATGGCTTTTTTCGCCTCGGCCATCAATTCTTTTAAAATTGGAGCTAATTCATCCCTAATCCCCCGAGGATTGCCTAAAGAAGCATGATTTAGTTCGACACTATTGGTAGCGGCAGGTGGTGGGAAATTCAGGTTAGATGGTGGAGCTGGTAATGGTTGCGAGTGCTCCTTTGGTGCTTTCGGAATAGTACCGGTGCTCTTGTTTGGATCTGCTGAAACGTGTATTATGTGTGTCTGCCTATTATGCCCGCCTGCGGCTTGTGCTGTGCTACCGCCTCCGAATCGATCAGAAATATCTATAAAGGTAGTGTCGTGAGAGTTCGCCATATTGGAAGATTTTAGTTTGTTTATTTGTTTAGTCTTGTATCGGGTGTTGTAAGGTTCGAAACGACCCATACGATTCGTGTTTTACACCTATTTGACAGTCTATACTTTCAGATTTATTTCGCAGAAAAAAATTAATCTGATTTCCACTCAATTTCAAAAAAAAACTTTGATCGCTACTTTGACTTCCAAAATCTTATTCAAATGTTTAATTTGTTTCCACTACAAAAATTATTTATAATTTCAATTCAATTTCAAAATATTTGACTTTAAATTGTTTCCAGAAAAAAATATTAATAATTTTAAATTTCACATATATAGGTTTGGAGGGGTTCAGATGGCGTTAGGTCTGCAAAAAAAACTTTTTGTTGTTAGGAGTCAACGGAGCTAATGCTTGCGTTCCTGCGAGGGTGTGTGCATTTCTGTATTTAAAAAAATCAATATATGGATATGTTTCGTTGGAACTATTATACATTATACTACACAAGTTATATGAAAGGGACTGCTTGTGGCTATAATGTCTAAAATCCTTAAGTTTTTGGAACAACTTATAATAAAAAAAACTCTAACAAGGAGTTCCCTTGTATCTGTAGCAAAAAAAGAATGCGTTGTAATGAATAAAAATAAGAATAAAAAAAAGACGTGTGGCACTCGGGGACTGCCGCGGTAAAGCTATTGCATATTATCAACTTATGCAATTATAATATTTATGCAACATTTTGTTTTCTTTGATATTAATTCAAGTTTTATCTTTGATATTAATTCAAGTTAATCTTTTTAGAGGTCTCTTAAGCTAGCCCAACATTTTCAGCCCAATCAAAAAACGAGACCGTACTAAATTGCACAACATTTATTACTAATTTAGTACCGATTAATTAAATTTATTACCCTTGTATTTTAAAAAATATCGAGGGTTGGGCTAGCTTAAGTTTAAGCCAGCCCAACCCATATGCACAATCAAAAAACGAGACCGTACTAAATTGCACAACATTTATAACTAATTTAGTACCGATTAATTAAATTGATTACCCTTGTATTTTAAAAAATATCGAGGGTTGGGCTAGCTTAAGTTTAAGCCAACCCAACCCATATGCACAATCAAAAAACGAGACCGTACTAAACTGCAAAACATTTATTACTAATTTAGTACCGGTTAATTAAATTGATTACCCTTGTATTTTAAAAAATATCGAGGTTTGGGCTAGCTTAAGTTTAAACCAGCCCAACCCATATGCACAATCAAAAAACGAGACCGTACTAAACTGCAAAACATTTATTACTAATTTAGTACCGGTTAATTAAATTTATTACCATTGTATTTTAAAAAATATCGAGGGTTGGGCTAGCTTAAATTTAAGCCAACCCAACCCATATGAACAATCAAAAAACGAGACCGTACTAAATTGCACAACATTTATTACTAATTTAGTACCGATTAATTAAATTTATTACCCTTGTATTTTAAAAAATATCGAGGGTTGGGCTAGCTTAAGTTTAAGCCAACCCAACCCATAAGCACAATCAAAAAACGAGACCGTACTAAATTGGACAATATTTATTACTAATTTAGTACCGGTTAACTAAATTTATTACCCTTGTATTTTAAAAAATATCGAGGGTTGGGCTAGCTTAAGTTTAAGCCAACCCAACCCATAAGCACAATCAAAAAACGAGACCGTACTAAATTGCACAACATTAATTACTAATTTAGTACCGATTAATTAAATTTATTACCCTTGTATTTTAAAAAATATCGAGGGTTGGGCTAGCTTAAGTTTAAGCCAGCCCAACCCATATGCACAATCAAAAAACGAGACCGTACTAAACTGCACAACATTTATTACTAATTTAGTACCGGTTAATTAAATTGTTTACCCTTGTATTTTAAAAAATATCGAGGGTTGGGCTGGCTTAAGTTTAAGCCACCCCAACCCATATGCACAATCAAAAAACGAGACCGTACTAAACTGCAAAACATTTATTACTAATTTAGTACCGGTTAATTAAATTTATTACCCTTGTATTTTAAAAAATATCGAGGGTTGGGCTGGCTTAAGTTTAAGCCACCCCAACCCATATGCACAATCAAAAAACGAGACCGTACTAAACTGCAAAACATTTATTACTAATTTAGTACCGGTTAATTAAATTTATTACCCTTGTATTTTAAAAAATATCGAGGGTTGGGCTGGCTTAAGTTTAAGCCACCCCAACCCATATGCACAATCAAAAAACGAGACCGTACTAAACTGCAAAACATTTATTACTAATTTAGTACTGGTTAGTTAAATTTATTACCCTTGTATTTTAAAAAATATCGAGGGTTGGGCTGGCTTAAGTTTAAGCCACCCCAACCCATATGCACAATCAAAAAACGAGACCGTACTAAATTGCACAACATTTATTACTAATTTAGTACCGATTAAGTAAATTGATTACCCTTGTATTTTAAAAAATATCGAGGGTTGGGCTAGCTTAAGTTTAAGCCAACCCAACCCATATGCACAATCAAAAAACGAGACCGTACTAAATTGCACAACATTTATTACTAATTTAGTACCGATTAAGTAAATTGATTACCCTTGTATTTTAAAAAATATCGAGGGTTGGGCTGGCTTAAGTTTAAGCCACCCCAACCCATATGCACAATCAAAAAACGAGACCGTACTAAATTGCACAACATTTATTACTAATTTAGTACCGATTAAGTAAATTGATTACCCTTGTATTTTAAAAAATATCGAGGGTTGGGCTAGCTTAAGTTTAAGCCAACCCAACCCATATGCACAATCAAAAAACGAGACCGTACTAAATTGCACAACATTTATTACTAATTTAGTACCGATTAAGTAAATTGATTACCCTTGTATTTTAAAAAATATCGAGGGTTGGGCTAGCTTAAGTTTAAGCCACCCCAACCCATATGCACAATCAAAAAACGAGACCGTACTAAACTGCAAAACATTTATTACTAATTTAGTACCGGTTAATTAAATTTATTACCCTTGTATTTTAAAAAATATCGAGGGTTGGGCTGGCTTAAGTTTAAGCCACCCCAACCCATATGCACAATCAAAAAACGAGACCGTACTAAACTGCAAAACATTTATTACTAATTTAGTACTGGTTAATTAAATTTATTACCCTTGTATTTTAAAAAATATCGAGGGTTGGGCTGGCTTAAGTTTAAGCCACCCCAACCCATATGCACAATCAAAAAACGAGACCGTACTAAATTGCACAACATTTATTACTAATTTAGTACCGATTAAGTAAATTGATTACCCTTGTATTTTAAAAAATATCGAGGGTTGGGCTGGCTTAAGTTTAAGCCACCCCAACCCATATGCACAATCAAAAAACGAGACCGTACTAAATTGCACAACATTTATTACTAATTTAGTACCGATTAAGTAAATTGATTACCCTTGTATTTTAAAAAATATCGAGGGTTGGGCTAGCTTAAGTTTAAGCCAACCCAACCCATATGCACAATCAAAAAACGAGACCGTACTAAACTGAAAAACATTTATTACTAATTTAGTACCGGTTAATTAAATTTATTACCCTTGTATTTTAAAAAATATCGAGGGTTGGGCTAGCTTAAGTTTAAGCCAGCCCAACCCATATGCACAATCAAAAAACGAGACCGTACTAAACTGAAAAACATTTATTACTAATTTAGTACCGGTTAATTAAATTTATTACCCTTGTATTTTAAAAAATATCGAGGGTTGGGCTAGCTTAAGTTTAAGCCAGCCCAACCCATATGCACAATCAAAAAACGATACCGTACTAAACTGCAAAACATTTATTACTAATTTAGTACCGGTTAATTAAATTTATTACCCTTGTGTTTTAAAAAATAAGCTTAAGTTTAAGCCAGCCCAACCCATATGCACAATCAAAAAACGAGACCGTACTAAATTGCACAACATTTATTACTAATTTAGTACCGGTTAATTAAATTTATTACCCTTGTATTTTAAAAAATATCGAGGGTTGGGCTAGCTTAAGTTTAAGCCAACCCAACCCATATGCACAATCAAAAAACGAGACCGTACTAAACTGCAAAACATTTATTACTAATTTAGTACCGGTTAATTAAATTTATTACCCTTGTGTTTTAAAAAATATCGAGGGTTGGGCTAGCTTAAGTTTAAGCCAACCCAACCCATATGCACAATCAAAACACGAGACCGTACTAAACTGCAAAACATTTATTACTAATTTAGTACCGGTTAATTAAATTTATTACCCTTGTATTTTAAAAAATATCGAGGGTTGGACTAGCTTAAGTTTAAGCCAACCCAACCCATATGCACAATCAAAAAACGAGACCGTACTAAACTGCAAAACATTTATTACTAATTTAGTACCGGTTAATTAAATTTATTACCCTTGTATTTTAAAAAATATCGAGGGTTGGGCTAGCTTAAGTTTAAGCCAGCCCAACCCATATGCACAATCAAAAAACGAGACCGTACTAAACTGCAAAACATTTATTACTAATTTAGTACCGGTTAATTAAATTTATGATCCCCAACCTTCGATATTTTTTAAAATACAAAGGTAATAAATTTAATTAACCGGTACTAAATTAGTAATAAATGTTCTGCAGTTTAGTACGGTCTCGTTTTTTGATTGTACATATGGGTTGGGTTGGCTTAAAATTAAGCTAGCCCAACCCTCGATATTTTTTAAAATACAAGGGTAATAAATTTAGTTAACCGGTACTAAATTAGTAATAAATGTTTTGCAGTTTAGTACGGTCTCGTTTTTTGATTGTGCATATGGGTTGGGTTGGCTTAAACTTAAGGTAGCCCAACCCTCGATATTTTTTAAAATACAAGGGTAATCAATTTAATTAACCGGTACTAAATTAGTAATAAATGTTTTGCAGTTTAGTACGGTCTCGTTTTTTGATTGTGCATATGGGTTGGGTTGGCTTAAAATTAAGCTAGCCCAACCCTCGATATTTTTTAAAATACAAGGGTAATCAATTTAATTAATCGGTACTAAATTAGTAATAAATGTTGTGCAATTTAGTACGGTCTCGTTTTTTGATTGTGCATATGGGTTGGGTTGGCTTAAAATTAAGCTAGCCCAACCCTCGATATTTTTTAAAATACAAGGTTAATCAATTTAATTAATCGGTACTAAATTAGTAATAAATGTTGTGCAATTTAGTACGGTCTCGTTTTTTGATTGTGCATATGGGTTGGGCTGGCTTAAACTTAAGCTAGCCCAACCCTCGATATTTTTTAAAATAAAAGAGTAATAAATTTAATTAACCGGTACTAAATTAGTAATAAATGTTTTGCAGTTTAGTACGGTCCCGTTTTTTGATTGTGCATATGGGTTGGGTTGGCTTAAACTTAAGCTAGCCCAACCCTCGATATTTTTTAAAATACAAGGGTAATAAATTTAATTAACCGGTACTAAATTAGTAATAAGTGTTTTGCAGTTTAGTACGGTCTCGTTTTTTGATTTGGCTGAAAAGGTTGGGCTAGCTTAAGAGACCTTCTTTTTAGGCGTGGTGACCCATAAGAAAACAAATTTTTTACTTTTATTGAATAAATGAGAAGTTAATATTTAACTTTCACTTTACCTTTAACTTTATTTTTAACTTTAACTTTCAATTTAACTTTAACATTCACTTTAACTTTATTTTTAACTTTAACTTTCACTTTAACTTTAACATTCACTTTAACCTTAACTTTATTTTTAACTTTAACTTCAACATTCACTTTAACTTTAACTTTAAATTAACTTTAACTTTAACTTAACTGTAAATTTAAGTTAACTGTAACTTTAACTTTAAATTTAACTTTGACTTTAACCTTAACTTTAACTTTGACTTTAACTTTAACTTTAACCTTAACTTTAACTTTAACTTTAACTTTAACTTTAACTTTAACTTTGACTTTAACTTTAACTTTAACTTTAACTTTCATTTTAACTTTAACTTTATTTTTAACTTTAACTTTCGCCTTAACTTTAACATTCACTTTAACTTTAACTTTAATTTTAACTTTAAATTTAACTTTAACTTCAGCTTTAACTTTAACTTTGACTTCTACTTTAACTTTAACCTTAATTTTAACTTTAACTTTAACTTTAACTTTAGTTTTATCCAAGGCAACCTAAACCGGAGCAGACTTGCTGATGAGCTACTACAACAGTTGGTCTTAGACCATAAAGCTAACTGCGTTATCATCAGCTAACCTTATAGAGCCCGAAATGATTGGCATATAGACACCGGCACCGCCGCAATCTGGATGACAGATGCAAACGCCAATATTGTGAACCGTGTTGCCGGACAAGGCTACGTCCGCCTAACTACGAATAATACCACAATAGTAAGCTGCTACTTGTCCCCGAATGATCCCATTCAAACGTTCAGGGACAAGCTTGAACTTATTGAAGACGACCTGAGGGACTTAACTAGTAACCTGGTTGTGGCGGGAGACTTTAACGCAAGAACCGTCGAATGGTGAATGCCGCAGACTAACACCCGTGGAAGGTTAGTCCTTGAGATGGCAGCCAGGCTCGGTTTGAACGTGCTTAACACTGTTACGACCCCTACATACCGACGGCCAGGCTTTGGATACTCGATCCCCGATGTAACACTAGTGTCAGAAGGACTGCTGCTGACCGCTGCTGGATGGAGAGTCATAGAGGATCTGACTGGCAGCGATCACAACTACATCACTTTCCACCTAAACGATCCCGGTCAGAGGCAGATCCAGAACGGGCCACGTAGAACAAAAGCATGGGACGCATCCAAGGTCGACTCTACCACGTTCTCCGCATCAGTACTGGGGGATGCCCGACGGATAATCAACAACTCCAGTCCGACGGAAGAGACGGTTGGAAAGACAATGAGCTGTCTTCGCCACGCTTGCAACCTCTCTATGCCACGGAGGGGAGTGTGGAGGGGTAAAAAGCAGGTATACTGGTGGAATAGCGAAATCGCGGAGCTGCGGAAAATATGCACAGGATGCGAAGGCTAGCAACTCGCGCGCGCGGCAGGCCTGAAGCTCTAGAAAAGTCGGAAGCGTACAAAGGAGCGAAGAAAGCTCTTAGTGCTGCCATTAAGCAAAGCAAGCTTAAGTGCTGGAAAGCGCTTTGCGAGGAAGTGGATCGAGACCCCTGGGGGCAGGGATATAAGATAGTAATGAAGAAGTTCCGTCCACCAAACCAGCTGATGGACGAGAACCAAATAAGGAACATTGTGGATGACCTGTTTCCCACCCAACTGCCTAGGGAGGACGGGTACGTTACCCATGAAGATCGCAACGTGGAACCATTCCAAGAAGAAGAGCTTAAAACTGCCGTGCGAACTATGAAACCTAGGTAAGCATCTGGGCCCGACGGAATACCCGCGGAGGCAATTAGCCGAGCTGCAAATAACTGCCCAGAACATGTTGCACATGTACAACAAATGTCTCGAAGAAAGAACTTTCCCCACCATATGGAAGACAGCACGACTGGTTCTCATTCCAAAAGGGAAAGGAGATCCCAACTCTCCATCATCCTACCGTCCCCTATGTATGTTGGACACAGCAGGGAAATTGATGGAGAGTCTCCTGAAGCAACGCCTCACCAGAGCATTACAGGATGCCGGAGGACTGTCGCCCAGACAGCATAGTTTTCGGAGGGGGCACTCCACAATCGATGCCAAAGCAGAAGTTATAAACGCAGTCAAGAAAGCCGAGACAGCGTGCCACAGAGCAAGACCTATAGTGTTGCTGGTCACGCTGGACGTCAAAAACGCTTTTAACTCAGCTAGGTGGGAGGACATGCTTGAGGCACTAGAAAGCACTTTCAAAGTACCGCAATATTTGTTAGAAATTTTAAGGGACTACCTAAGAGAGAGGTATCTAATATATGAAAGTACTCACGGTCATAAAAAGGTAAAAATAACAGGTGGAGCAGCCCAGGGTTCGGTACTAGGTCCCGACCTCTGGAATATAACTTACGATAGTCTTCTTCTATTAGGCATGCCAGAAAGCACCTTCCTCGTTGCCTTTGCAGACGACGTGGCAGCTGTGATAACGGCACCAAGCTGCGAGCTGGCACAGCTAAAATTAAACCAGGTCATGCGTAATGTAAATAGGTGGATGGCTGAGCACGGTCTCCATTTAGCAACAGCCAAAACGGAGATCGTCATCCTCACAAAGAGACGTATTCCCGCTACCAGGAACATTATGGTTGGGGGCCAGCCAATAGAAACACTCGCTTCAACGAAATATCTGGGAGTGAGGTTAGACAGCAAACTCAACTTCTGGGATCACATACGAGGGCCCTGCGAAAGAGATGCGCGCATAATAGCGCAGTTGAGTAGATCAATGGCAAACACAGGTGGCCCAAAGCCATGCACAAGGAAGTTGCTTGCTCCAGCCTCGGATTCTATACTCTTATATGGTGCAGAAATCTGGGCGAACGCAATGAAATACCGGAAGAACCGAGTCGCCCTCACCTCGGTCCAACGCAGAGGGGCGCTGCGAATATCTTCGGCTTACCGCACGGTATCAGCTGAAGCTGTCCTGGTCGTTGCGGGAACCATACCGATATATCTTCTCGTTGAGGAAAGAAAAACAATATATGACAACGGATCGCAAGCAAGTAGAGCTGCTGTTGCCATGCAGGCGCGAGAAGAATCGATCCGACGCTGGCAAGATTAGTGGAGCAACAGCATAATAGGAAAGTGGACTAGGGAACTAATCCCTGAACTGAATCCATGGTTGAAGCGGCCGCACAGAGAGGTAGACTTTTACCTGACCCAGTTTCTAACGGGACACTGTTACTTCCGCAGATACCTACACAGAATGGGTAAGGTTTATAGACCGAGCTGCCTGTACTGTGGGAAAATAGACGATGTACGCCACACCTTCTTCGAATGCAGGCACTTCTCCCATCAGCGAAGGAGGGTAGAAGAGGTACTTGGCGACGTATCCCCGGGCAGTGTCATTAATAACATGACCTGTCGAAGAGACAGATGGGATACGGTCAGCACATATGTGAGGCATATACTTACCAGTAAACGAGAAGACGGATCCCTAGCCCATTAGCGTGAGAGTAGCCATAGAGCTCACGTAGCGCGCACCCGTACCCGAAGTAATGCTAAACGCGGTACCAGGTACGGGGATTTGCGCGGCCGTGGGAGGTTAGGTTTTAGTGGGTAGGCCTTCATGGAAGAACGGAGTCCTACACTCGGAGAGTCTCGCAGTGAGGCTTAAATATCCCGGTCAGTGCATAAAACATTTCCTCCTTCCACGAAACACAAAAAAACAAAAAACAAAAAAAAAACTTTTACTTCAACTTTAACCTTAACTTTAACTTTAACTTTGACTTGAACTTTAACTTTTACTTTAACCTTAATTTTAACTTTAACTTTAACTTTAGCTTTAACTTTAACTTTATTTTTAACTTTAACTTTATTTTTAACTTTAACTTTCGCTTTAACTTTCCTTTAACTTTAACATTCACTTTAACTTTAACTTAAACTTTAACTTTAACTTTAACCTTAACTTTAACTTTAACCTTAACTATAACTTTAACTTTATCTTTATTTTTAACTTTAACTTTAACTTTCGCGTTAACTTTAACATTCACTTTAACTTTAACTTTAACTTTAACCTTAACTTTAACTTAAACTTTCACTTTAACTTTAACTTTATTTTTAACTTTAACTTTCGCTTTAATTTTATCATTCACTTTAACTTTAGCTCTAACTTTATGATCCGTGAGCTTAGCACCTGCTAACAAGCCAACCTAATATAAACGCACGCAAGTCATTTTCTGTCAAAAATGTCTCATGCACATACAACTTGTATGAGAGCAACTCAAATTGAATTTGCTGCGTGAAAACCTAACTCGATTTCCAATTTTTGTTCTGCGTGACATTTAGATTTGACGTTTGCACACATGCTTTACATTGTCGCAACGCATGCTTCTTTGGGTTAGGGCAAAAAACGCCGGTTGTTTGCGTGCGCTAAAAAAACGCAGTGCGGTTTTATTAGGTTGGCTCAGGGTTGGGAAATGACATTTCATGAATTGTACTAAATCCACTCAAAAATCGTACTTTTTTCGTTCAAATTGTACTGAATTTTTTTGTGTATGGATTTACATATATTGCACTATTACTCATTTCCTTTTTTTACCTTTTAAAAAATAAATAAATGTAAGCCCCAATAACCTCCGAAGAGATCTAAGGCCGAGCTTCTCTTCCAACTTGCGTCGTGCTCCTCTTGATTTTCCCTAAAAATTGGCCGGACGGGACCTACATGTTTTATGCCGACTCCGAACGGCATCTGCAAGGCAGATGAGTTTTCACTGAGAGCTTTTCGTGGCAGAAATACACCCGGAGCGCTTGTCAAACACTGCCGAGGGGCGACCCCGCTTAGAAAAATTTTCTTCTAATTGAAAAACCTTATTTCTAAAATTTTGATGTTGCTTTGCCCGGGGTGCGAACCCAGGGCATACTGTGTGATAGGCGGAGCACGCTACCATCACACCAAGGGCTTAACCGTCCTGTTCATGAATAATTTTTCTTCTTAGTTCGCATGGCTGGGTACACGGGTACCACAAGGCAGTTCATACGTGAGAACTACTAGTGGTACCTGTGTATCCCAGCCATGAGAACTAGTAATAAAAAACTAATTTTAGTAATTAAAAACTAATTTATTAAAAAACTATTTTATGAAATTATATTTGAAAAAATTGTCTCTCCTTTTTGTAGACAACTTATTCCCATAGGATGCCACACAATTTTTACTCGTTTCTATTTGAAGATTATGTAAAAAATGGTTTTTGAATATGCAAAAGGTACCCGGGTAGCCATCTATGAACAGGACGGTTAATGTATGTATTCATTTGAAATTAATTTTTCCTTTTATTCAGAAGGAAAAATTTTTTTCAACAAGAGTTTTTGAAAAACATAAAGATTCTTTTCTCATACATAAATCATACTATTATTACATAGGTATATTTTAAATATTTGCATATATGTATGTATGTTTATTAATCAAAAAACTTTTCATCCTCGTCAACGATTAAACTTTGTTCACGACTAACTCCCTTATCAATTTGCATATTATAACAACATTGCACCCTGGTTGTTTGCGACAATGCTAATTAAACAATATTTTCAGCAACACGTTTATGGGTGTGTGTAGCGCTAAAATCTGCAATTTATTTTTCTATTGAGATTCACAGATTCAGCAATATAATTAATTCAACTTACACTTGTGTTTAACTATGCAAATATAAGCTACTTGATTACAAAGATATTTATTGATAAAAATTTGATTATGCTGGTAATCTTAGTTGTTTAATGAAATACTTCCGCTCGCTTCCAAAGGCTCGTTAAAAAGGAAAGATGTTGATGTTAGCGGAGAACAACAGGTGAAAATCTGACGAGCGGGTTTGTTTCGTAAGCGCAGATTATGGCGCCGCGCTAACAACTCAACGGCGTGGATTTATACACAATACCAGCGACGTAACATCCCCCCCTCCGTAAACTTCGTAAACCTTGCGAGGTTTACTCCTTGACGTCCAGCTTGGCGAGCTTCACGACGGGACGAGTGAGTAATCCATCGGTTGTTCTCACGACTGCGCTGCGCACTTCTCCATCTTTGCTCCTATGAACGTCGACTACTATGCCCTTTCGCCAAATATTCCGTTTGGTGTTGTCGTCTACTATAAGGACGATGTCGTTAAGTTCAACGGGATCTGGTGACCTTTCGAACCATTTTGCACGTCTTGTCAAGCAGGGTAAGCATTCGCGAATCCATCGCTTCCAGAATTGATCTGCTATCTGGTTTGAGATACGAAATATTTTGTTGAGTGTAGGACCGCTTCCTTTAGTTTCATCACCCACGCGAATACCACTCGAACTTCCTAAAGGGAAGTAGTTGGGTGTTAATACCTCCATTTGCGGAGCGTCAAGGGGCAGGTAGGTCAGCGGACGATAATTTAAAATATGTTCCACGTCAGCTAAAGTCGCCCGAAGGCACTCCTCTCTCAAACTTGTTGTTTTCAAAATATCCATTAAAATTGATTTGACTGATCTAACCATTCGTTCCCATGAGCCACCCATATGAGGTGATACGGGTGGTATAAAGTTCCACTTTATTTTTGGGTAGCGGCGTTCAACATCACAGCACGACAAGCGCTGAATTTCTTCTTCCAGAACGCGGCTAGCTCCGCGGAAATTCGTTCCATTATCCGTCCAAATACAGTGGGGAGTACCACGTCGCGCCATAAACTGCTTCAAAACCAGTAGGAATGAATCAGTGGAAAGCGAAAACGATATTTCGATGTGGACAGCGCGGATCGTCAAGCACGTAAAGAGAACTCCCCATCGTTTCTCACGGCGTCTGCCAACGGCTACTTCGAAGGGCCCAAAAAAGTCAATGCCTGTGTTCGTGAAAGGCCTGGAGAATGTCGCCAGCCTCTCTTTTGGAAGTTCACCCATTTCTGGCGGTCTCGGAACAGCGTGCCGAATTCGACACCATTGACATGATTTTGTCGTTTCCCTAACTACTGCCCTCATGCTTGGTATGAAATAACGCTGTCTCATTTCGTTGACCACTATTTCATTGTGATGATGGTGGAATTGACGATGATAAAGGTCGACGATAAGCTGCGTTATGCGGCTGCGGCGTGGTAAGATTAAGGGTCGTTTTGTTTCAAATGAAACGTTTTCTGCCGTATCGATTCTACCCCGTACTCTAAGCAGACCTAAGTCGTCGATGTATGGCGAGCACTTAAAGAGGATGCTTTCGCGTGGAACTGTCTTACCGGTTTTGATACAATTTATTTCCTTTCCAAATGCATCTTCTTGACAGCACCGAATAATAGCGAACTCAGCAGCTTCTACATCAGCTGCTCCGATAAAGTTCTTAAAATGACTTGATACATTTGCTACCCGTGAAATATTTTGGAGAAAGAGAAGTATGCAACGCTGGGCTCTGCATAGCTTTTCCCAGGTAGAGAACCGCGAGGGGTCGGGTATCGTAATCCCCAATGGTGACTGTTGCGACGATTACACCTCTACATGACAGATCATTTCCGTCTCGTATTTTTCGTTGAGATTTGCTGCAGGCCACTTATCTTCAGTTTCTTGTAGGAATGGTGGCCCTGTGAACCACCTGTTTGTGCTGCTAAATTCTGGATCTTTTGCCCATTTCGTACCTTCATCTGCGACGTTATCCACTGATGGAACCCAGCGCCACTCGTCAACTTTGGAGTCCTCTAATATCTCTCCCACACGTACTGCAACAAATTGTTGAAACTTCCTTGCGTCTGACCTTATCCAGAATAACACATTTTTAGAGTCACACCAGAATAAGCGGCGATTGACTGCGACTGAAAGTTCATTTGAAATAAACCGACATAGGCGAAGTCCCAATATTGCACCCATTAATTCTAGTCTTGGAATCGATACCGGTTTAAGAGGGGAGACCCTTGTTTTAGACGCTACTAGACTGCAAGAGATATCTGGCCCTCGCTTTGCTCGTAGGTAGACTACGGCAGCGTAAGCATCAATGCTAGCATCCACGAAGGTGTGCAATTCCAGTTCCTCCGAAAAACTAACCAGCGGAAAACAACGTGGAATGCGAATATCTGGGATTTTTCGCAAGTTACGAACCCAACGAAACCATTTCTCTTCTTCTTCGCGATGGACTAGTTCGTCCCACTGGACACCGGAACGCCATACCTCCTGCATAAGGATTTTCGCGTAAATCATAAAAAACCCAAGGAGGCCCAAGGGGTCAAACACTGTCATTATTACCCTTAAGATCTGCCGTTTTGAGGGAGTGATGTTTTCGTCTAGGACGCCTTTCGGAAAGTTTTTAAAAAATGAGAATGTGTCGTCACTCGGGAACCACCACATACCAAGCACCTTCTCGTGCTTCGCGTCTGCTTGGTCGATATTTTTAATACTCTGGACCGAATGGCTCGTTAATGCAAATAAGACTTCTTTGGAGTTGGATATCCAGTTACGCATCTCGAATCCCCCGTCGGTGTGAATATCTCTCACCTTCGTAGCCAGACGTATCATCTCATCCACTGAAGTCGTGCTTTGCAGCCAGTCATCCACATATGTGTTCTCCAAAATGGCCTTAACTGCTACAGGATGTTCATCTTGGAAACGTGACGCGTTTTTATCTTTAACGAAATTCGCTAACGACGGGGAACAGCTTGCACCAAAGGTCATGACCTGCATGACGTACGGATCCCTAGTGGCATCGCCATCACGCCACAAGAACTTTTGCGCAACCTGGTCATGCGCGCACACACGTATCTGGTGGAACATCTCTCTAATATCACTACAAAGGGCAATAGGCCTCTCCCGAAACCTAATGAGAATGCCTATTAGTGAGTTAGAGAGATCCGGTCCTTTCAACAGTACGGAATTGAGTGCCACGTTATTGACTGCGGCAGCAGCATCCCAAACTAGGCGTCTTTTATTTTTGTTTACATTGGTCACAGTAAATATGGGAATATACCACGATTTGCCGCTAGCTATATTGTTACGAATATTAGCAAAACTAAGGAGTGCTGCCATCTCCAGGCCGATGCTAAGCAGTGACGTGAATTCACATCAATAATTCAATCATTATGTATCTACATAAACGAATCAATAATTGCGTCTACACATGTACACATTCCGACGAGCAACATTTACATACAAGGCAGCGAGAGATGAGATGTCACACACAGATGAATTTACTTATACGCTTATGTGTGTGCGGGAGACTGTAAACTACAAACTCACATATGTACATCTGAGAAGCGCTAAAAAGTAGACAATTGTAAACAAGTAGACACTATATGAGAACTATACACACACGAATATTGTTGGTAAGTTCTGGAAATGGAAGAGCCTAGAAGTATGCAGCGTAAACTATAAAAGCGGGGCAGGCGAGTAAGAAGTAATTCAGTTTGAGTTGAGATATCAATCAGTTTGATTAAGCACGCGATCTGGCGGCCAATAGTAGAGTTTCATTTGAGTTATCTATCAGTTTGGTTATTAAGCCAGCGAGTAGCAAAGTATAAGTGTTATTGTGAAGTACTTAATAAAGGCCATTTTTCCATCATTCAATATTGGAGTTATTTATTCAACAGTTTAGTGATTCGAACTTAGCAGAGGATTGCAAATAAGAGGATTTGCGGCAGATTCGTTACAATTGAAGAGGAATTGTTGAATAAATTCCAGAAGACAACAAGGACATGGCAAAGTTCAGTGAATTGAAGATCCAGCAACTAAAGAAGGAGTTGGACAGCCGTGGATTGAATACAAGCGGCGTTAAACTTGAACTTCAGGCACGGCTACGAGAGGCAATGGAAGCAGAAGGAATTGATGTGGAAGAGTATGACTTTCATCTTGATGGCGAGGAAATAACAAAAATGGAAGAAACACCGCAGACAATGGCGAACACAGACCTGAACATGATATTGGCTGCAATATCTGCTCAAACATCGACAATGTCATCACAGATGGAATCTCAAGAGACACGTATAACATCAAAGATTGAAGCACAAGAAACGCGTATGTCAGAAATGTCGACACAGATTACATCGAAGATGGAAGCACAAGAAACGCGTATGCAAGAAATGTCGACACAGATTACATCGAAGATGGAAGCACAAGAAACGCGTATATCCGAAATGTCGTCGCAAATGTCATCTCAGCTGGAATCGCAGGAGAACCGTATAACAGCGAAGATTGAAGCACAAGAGGCACGGATATCCGAAATGTCGGCTCAAATTTCAGCACAGATATCATCGCAGATCTCTGCTCAACTGGAAGAGCAAGAAGGACGTATTTCCTCGAAGTTGGAGGCGCAAGATACAAAAATTTTACAGTTTGAAGAAAAAATCGAGGCCGAGGTGGATGCTTTGAGAGGACGTATCGAGCAGTTGCAACTAAATCGCCCAGCAGTTTCAACTAGTAATTCAAAGGTAAAAACACCATCCTTTGACGGTTCTGTTCCTTTCCAGGTCTTTAAGCTACAGTTTGAGAAGACCGCAGCAGTGAACAACTGGAATGTGGTAGATAAAGTTGCTGCACTGTTCATGGCGTTGAAAGGGCCTGCAGCTGAGATTTTACAAACCATTCCAGAGAGTGAAGGGAACTGTTATGAAGCATTGATGGGCGCTCTAGAGAGGCGATACGGAACTGAGCATAGGAGACAGATATACCAAATGGAGTTGCTGAACCGCTTCCAGAGGCCTGGTGAAACATTGCAAGAGTTTGCGTCGGATATTGAAAGGCTAGCACATTTAGCGAATGCAGACGCACCCGTGGAATACACTGAAAGGGTAAAAATCCAGAGCTTCATAAATGGCATACGAGATGTGGAAACGAAGCGGGATACATACGCAAACCCAAAGCCAACATTCGCAGAAACGGTGTCACAAGCCCTGATTCAAGAAACAGCGTCGCTTCTGTGTAAGCCAGTTTTCAAAGCACGCCGTGTGGAAGTAGAAAGGCCAGAGTGGGTAGACGCAATATTGGAGGCGCTGAAAGGATCGCAAAAGCGGAGTGAAAAAGTTATCAAATGCTTCAAATGCGGAAAGTCCGGTCACATTGCACGTCATTGCGATCTTGGCCTTAATAGTTCCAACAATGTGGGTGGGCGTAAACGCAAAGCTGGAGGAGATGAGCAAGAGCGAGTAAGAGGTAGAGAGCTAGATCCGGCTATCGAATGCCCTGTGATATCTGTGTCGCAAATTGGTAGAAAATCGAGCAGTCTTACCGTCAGAGGGAATGTGGATGGCAACGAACGAATACTGACAGTAGATACGGGCGCATCTCATTCCTTGATCCGATCTGACTTGGTCAACAGGAGAGTAAAACCGTTACCTGGAGCAAAGTTGCGTACGGTCACTGGCGAGTATAACCAAGTTCAGGGAGAAGTGATATGTGAAGTATTGATTGGGAAGGTCATGGTTCTACACAAATTTGTTGTGGCGGAGATTCTTGATGAAGTTATATTGGGAGTGGATTTCTTGGTTGACCATGACATCAAGATCGATATGCAGAGAATGTTGATGCATTATGAGAACAAGATGTGCCACTTAACTTCAGTTTGGAAAAAGGGTTCAGCAGTAAGCGAGTGCTGGTGGAGGAGATTCGACAGAGACCACGAAAGTCAAGGAAAGTAGATCGAGCAAAGGTTGATGGATCGAATGTGCCAAATAAAGCGAAATTAAAAGTACCTGCGAGGAAAAGACCGGCATCAACAAACCCTAATGGACGCACTAAAATGACTGAAAGAATTTTTCAGAAAGAATGCAAGGATGGTTTCAAGCCAGCGCGCACTTTTGTTGGGAAACGTCGGAATGATACTGAGTATGTGAAGCCAATCCGTCAAGAACAAGCTCTACAAAGTAGTTCTTCATTGGCCAAGCAACAGAGTGCGAGAGAACGATCCAGAATAATGAGTAGTAAGATGGAACGCAGGTACGACAGGGAAAATAATTCGGAAGGTTTCCGGAATGGAGATTTGGTACTGTTAAACAACCCTCACCGGCGGAAAGGTGTTCCAGCCCAACTTCGGTGCAGTTGGGAGGGCCGGTACAAAGTTGTGAAGAAGATCAGTGATACCATCTATCGCATACAAACCACTGGGAAACCACGGATTAGAAGGGTGGTACATTTGGAGATGCTAGCGGCGTTTAGATTGGGAGATTTGTCTGATCGGGACGATCAGACTTAGGTGGAGGTCAGTGTTACGAATATTAGCAAAACTAAGAAGTGCTGCCATCTCCAGGCCGATGCTAAGCAGTGACGTGAATTCACATCAATAATTCAATCATTATGAATCTACATAAACGAATCAATAATTGCGTCTACACATATGTACACATTCCGACGAGCAACATTTACATACAAGGCAGCGAGAGATGAGATGTCACACACAGATGAATTTACTTATACGCTTATGTGTGTGCGGGAGACTGTAAACTACAAACTCACATATGTAAATCTGAGAAGCGCTAAAAAGTAGACAATTGTAAACAAGTAGAAACTATATGAGAACTATACACACACGAATATAGTTGGTAAGTTCTGGAAATGGAAGAGCCTAGAAGTATGCAGCGTAAACTATAAAAGC
The DNA here is from genome assembly GCF_040869045.1 of Eurosta solidaginis. NCBI lineage: Eukaryota > Metazoa > Arthropoda > Insecta > Diptera > Tephritidae > Eurosta > Eurosta solidaginis. The sequence goes on from NC_090320.1 coordinate 18,708,105, forward strand.
GGGACAGGCGAGTAAGAAGTAATTCAGTTTGAGTTGAGCTATCAATCAGTTTGATTAAGCACGCGATCTGGCGGCCAATAGTAGAGTTTCATTTGAGTTATCTATCAGTTTGGTTATTAAGCCAGCGAGTAGCAAAGTATAAGTGTTATTGTGAAGTACTTAATAAAGGCCATTTTTCCATCATTCAATATTGGAGTTATTTATTCAACAGTTTAGTGATTCGAACTTAGCAGAGGATTGCAAATAAGAGGATTTGCGGCAGATTCGTTACAATATTTTCTTCAGGTGTCGTCTTCCTAATGTAGCCTTTTCGTTCATAATCCCTAATTGTGTCGATGAGGAAAGATTCCAGATCCGGATCGCGGACCATTTTATTTTCCAAACAGCGAAGGCGACGGTAAGCCATCGGCAAAGAATTCGGTAGTTCGATGTGGTCGTGTTTCCAGAGTAGTCCAGTTTCCCATCGGGCAGATACCGTGTTTTCAAGTCCATAATAAGCTGACAACGTTCATTCTCCTTTGACATCAAAGGTTTAAGGGGACGGGTACCTATGGCCTCAAGCGAGAAATGGGACTTTACGAGTTCTTCGAGGCGATCGTCAACGTTACATGCGTGCATTACGCGGGAGAGGGAAGTATCCGCTTCATCTTTTCGGCCGTAAACTGACCATCCTAACTTGCACTTTGCTGCCATAAGATCGTCTCCCTTGCCTTCCCGTATCTCCAAAGGCGCACCTAATTTTAAATTATCAAGGCCTATAAGGATTCGTGCTCGCTCGGAAGATTCTTAAGATGTCCACGCGCAGTTATTGTAGACAGTTCAAGCGTTTGAACAGGTAAGTTCAGGTTTGATACCGTACGGACGCCGTGTAAACAAAATTGTTTCGCACCGTTTCTTTGGGCGGAAATTTGGATGGATACACATTTCGAGTCAGCTTCGCTCTGCAAAATTTCCCATGTCCACTGCAAACATAGCCCCTTTGTTGGTCCGCCGATGCCAGGTTCATCTGTCACTTCATGTTCGACCAGAGTACAAGCAGACCCTTCGTCTATAAACGCAAACGTGTCAATGGACTTTTCTTTATTGTAGAGTGTTACCGGAACGTACCGAAATAATGCTTGAGAATTCTTTCCATGAAACATAACAGTGTCGTTCTTTGTACCTTGGTTGGATTCCGAGGCCCTAGCATTAGTTTGCGTGGAACCATGCAGCAACGAGTTATGTCGCATTTTACAACCATCAATACCACATAGCTTACTTGAGTTGCACCGACGGACGAAATGCCGTCTAAAACAACAAATGCACAATTTAGAATCGCGAACCATCCGCCATCTTGCATCTCTGCTCAAGTTTCGAAAATCAGCACAATCGGAGACGATGGTCCTTGCCGCATTTAGGATACCTATCCCCCTTATTCGCATCGACGACATCGTGTACCATTAATCTTTCGCCTCGTCTGTGAGCAGCCTTCACTTCTGTTTGACCAGACCCATTGCTAATTGGAGTAACCTGACTAGCACACGTTGCTAGATTAAACAGCCACTCATCGAACAACTTTAAGTCTACCCTCATGTGCGTCAACCTATATCTACCCAAATCTAGTTTCAACTCGCATGGTAATTTCGTTAAGAGTTCATTTATTAGCATTGGATCGTTCAAGTAGTCGCTCAGCCCAATCGCTTGCATGGTTGCGCGGTAATTTTGCACTGCCAATGCAAAATTTATTAGAGTTTCCATCTTTTCCATTTTTACGTTCGGATGTTGTCGTAGTTTTCGCTGCAAAGTGTGATGTATAACGTCAGGTCGCCCGTAGAGCATTCTCAATGTTTCAATAGCTAGAGAAATCGTACTCGGCATCATTAATTTTCCACGTACGGCTTCAAGTGCCGGGCCCTTGAGGCACTTTTGTAGTCGTATAAGGTTCTCTTGATCGGTGAAACCACACCTTTCCGTAGACTGCTCAAAATTCGTGATGAACACGGGCCACTCTTCAGGGTTACCGGAGAACGTTGGTAAATCTTTGGACATAACGTGGCGCGTAGCAACCTGAGAGGACGAGAGGGTTATATAAGCCAACGAGGGGTGAAACGAATGATTTCCTGTTACATTAGTCGGGTTTGCAAAAATATTCGCGTGGGGCATTAAAGGTGTTGTACCGTGGAGCCGTGCTAAATTTCTATTCACATCTGCATTTGAAAAAATACCTGCAGTATTAAGTCGACCCATACCTGAAAACAATCCGCTGTCATGCATGGTGGAGCTAGGTCCGCCAACCCTACCTGCCCATGGGTATTGAGACCACGTATACACTGGATCGTAGCCAAACCCAGCTAAACCTATGGAGGATCTTGTGTTGTTTGACCCTATGCTATATGGTGCCGATACAAAGGCCGACGACGCATTCGTCGTATAAGATATTTGTTGGGAAGTGTTTCGATTATTTATGTTGACACTCTTTAACTCACCACAAATATTCAGTGATGGACCTGCATTTTCAGTTCCGTGCGATGCAGAGGTATACGTCATAGGACACCAAGTTACCTGAGTTCTTTCTTCGCCTATGGGAGCAATTATAGATGCACTTGTGCGTGGTATGCGTGCGCGCTTACGTGGTTTCTCCGTTCGTAAAATCCCTGACCGTGTACGAAGTGGTGACGTTTCGGTTTCAGCAAAAACACCTCCAGCTTGACGAGGGGTTGATGCGATAACTGTACTTGCCTTAGTTACAGTTCCCAATCCAGCCGTAGTTGTTAGCGCAGGTGGCGGCGCGAGCATCTCCATTGACGCGCTCCCGGTGGTACTAACAGTGTCGCCGGTAGAGATAGCAACGCCAGTCGTGGCTGTTATAACGGAATTGGTAGTGAAGATAGTTGTGTCGGTGACTATACCATCAGAGGGTATGCCGCTCACCTTTGATAAACTAAATGCCATTTCACCTAGTACTTTAACTAAAGGTTGAGGTTAGGTCGCACCGCGTGATTAGTGTCCCCAATGCAGTCTATAAAGCTGAGATTTAAAGTTGTAAATCCCTGTGTTCTGCAAGCTTATGAAGAGCTCTCGAGCGAAGTATTGATCAACCAAAAAGTATTTTAGAAATGTTTGCGACAACGCTAATTAAACAATATTTTCAGCAACACGTTTATGGGTGTGTGTAGCGCTAAAATCTGCAATTTATTTTTCTATTGAGATTCACAGATTCAACAATATAATTAATTCAACTTACACTTGTGTTTAACTATGCAAATATAAGCTACTTGATTAAGAAGATATTTATTGATAAAAATTTGATTATGCTGGTAATCTTAGTTGTTTAATGAAATGCTTCCGCTCGCTTCCAAAGGCTCGTTAAAAAAGAAAGATGTTGATGTTAGCGGAGAACAACAGGTGAAAATGCACTGACAGCTGACGAGCGGGTTTGTTTCGTAAGCGCAGGTTATGGCGCCGCGCTAACAACTCAACGGCGTGGATTTATCCACAATACCAGCGACGTAACACTGGTCTTCATAAAATCCTTTGCTTTTATCAAAGAAGAAACTGATTTAACAAGTAAACGATTTCTACACCTGGTTGTATCGAAAAAATTCTTTCAACATTCGCTGAAGAATGAGAAATTGTGCAATTCTGTATATATTTACAGATGAAAGGAACATTGTCGTTTGTTCGAAAGAAGGTTGCCATAGCGTCAAAATACATTACTTAAATTAGAATATTAGCTGTAGGCAAAATTGTACCAATAATGGCAGCGTAGTACTTCAGTACTTTCTTGAGTCAAATTGTATCAAAAAAGTACAAATGTATCGAAAAACCCAACCCTGGGTTGGCTTGTAAGCGACCATATATGTATACTATAAGCGATAGCACAATGGCTACTTCGTGAAAATCAACGACAGCTCTTTTAGTTTGATTTCGATGGTCGTACGGTGAGGAAGTGTCGCACGCGCGCTTAAAACAGAGTACCAAAGAGTGCGTGTGACACGTGTTCACCGTTCAACCATTGAAATTTAACTAAATAAATAATTGATTTTGCTTTCGTGCTCGCTACGCGTTCGTGTTTACTAACACATTCTCAATTTGGTAACCGTGTAAATGTAGTGGTGCCCACCGCTGTTTATGATAGAGATCCAATTTTATGTATTTGGCCTGTTGCTAACACCGAACCTTTACGAACCTTTTCGAGCCTTTTCGGATCTTTTTTGACAAATATCCGTTACGGTTTTTTTTGATTTAGTCGCCAAGCCCGCTATAAAATCTATGCAATAGCTTAAAATCTAAGAAATTCGAAAGATGTAAATAGCCGGCCACCCTAATGCGGCTATGCCATCTATGGGATATTGCTAGGGTCTACCATCTGCTTCCAACTCCTGTCTAGGTGCATTTAAATTTTCGGATCAAACACCATAAATAAGTCACCGAGACAGGGTGTTGGTCGCATGCGGCAGGACCCGTTTAATTCGATGATTTCCAGATGGTACGTTTAAAAAAAAATGATTGAAATATAGTTTTTGTAATTGATATTAGAGAAAAATTGTAAGTTTACAAACGGCGATGGTTACTAGGACATGTTTCTGAATTTCACTTCTTCATCAGCTAGCTTTTCGGAAGCTGATCGTTGAACTCGAATCTCCAACATTCATATCAGTGCAAGCCTTTTAGCTGCTACGCTATATGAATGTTCCGTTGTTCGCTGTACAATTGGTCTCCAAGAGTTGCCTTTTTTTTGTTTATATTCCTTTTGATCACCATGTAGGCACATACACTCTGTATGTAGTTTATTCCTAATGGTGTGGATATGATTTTTAGGCGCGCTTTTGAAAGCTTAGTAACATTTGTTCGGATTTTTACAGTATTTGATTTTAATACTTCCGCTGTTACTATTATATCAACATGATCATATGTATTTAATTAGCGAGCTTTGCTCATATTGCTTTATACAATAGTTTTTGTAATTGATATTAGAGAAAAATTGTAAGTTTACAAACGGCGATGGTTGCTAGGACATGTTTCTGAATTTCACTTCTTCATCAGCTAGCTTTTCGGGAGCTGAGCGTTGAACTCGAATCTCCAACATTCATATCAGTGCAAGCCTTTTAGCTGCTACGCCATATGAATGTTCCGTTGTTCGCTGTAAAATTGGTCTCCAAGAGTTGCCTTTTTTTGTTTATATTCCTTTTGATCACCATGTAGGCACATACACTCTGTACGTAGTTTATTCCTAATGGTGTGGATATGATTTTTAGGCGCGCTTTTGAAAGCTTAGTAACATTTGTTCGGATTTTTATAGTATTTGTTTTTAATACTTCCGCTGTTACTATTATATCAACATGATCATATGTATTTAATTAGCGAGCTTTGCTCATATTGCTTTATACAATAGTTTTTGTAATTGATATTAGAGAAAAATTGTAAGTTTACAAACGGCGATGGTTACTAGGACATGTTTCTGAATTTCACTTCTTCATCAGCTAGCTTTTCGGGAGCTGAGCGTTGAACTCGAATCTCCAACATTCATATCAGTGCAAGCCTTTTAGCTGCTACGCCATATGAATGTTCCGTTGTTCGCTGTACAATTGGTCTCCAAGAGTTGCCTTTTTTTTGTTTATATTCCTTTTGATCACCATGTAGGCACATACACTCTGTATGTAGTTTATTCCTAATGGTGTGGATATGATTTTTAGGCGCGCTTTTGAAAGCTTAGTAACATTTGTTCGGATTTTTACAGTATTTGTTTTTAATACTTCCGCTGTTACTATTATATCAACATGATCATATGTATTTAATTAGCGAGCTTTGCTCATATTGCTTTATACAATAGTTTTTGTAATTGATATTAGAGAAAAATTGTAAGTTTACAAACGGCGATGGTTACTAGGACATGTTTCTGAATTTCACTTCTTCATCAGCTAGCTTTTCGGGAGCTGAGCGTTGAATATATATATTTGTATTTGTAAATGAGTACTGGCAATTTTTAAGCCGACTGATGTTATTGTCGGAAGTTAAATTTACTCACGGGTGGGCGTCAATTTCAATCAGCGGCGCTGCTGTAAAATCCCAACAATCACATTTTGTTCGATCATCATATATGTATGTCTATATGGTGTTTAAGTTATTAAAAGTTTGTTTAAAAAAAACCATCTACTTCTGTCTGGGCGCTATAATTATCATAGCAGCCCATCTATGTGTTTTGTTTGGGCGCCATTAATTATTGTAACGTACACCTAGTGTGGATCCGCCCCTTTGCGCAATCAAGGTGGATTGCCCCCAGCTAGCTCAGTGTGAGGGGTCGGGGCTCTTAACCCTTGTCCACCTTGATGCGGGGCGGATGTCACAATCATCATTATACTTACATCCGTGCACCTCCCTCGCAAGAAACCCGCCCTACCTTGGACCGCTCGATTATTTCGGCTTTCAGCAGGTCCCCTTTATCTCCGCTCCGTCTGACTCCTCTTACCTACCCTGTCGTCATCCTTCCCCTCCCCAACCGATCAAATTAGCACACCATATTTACTTTTTTCTTTCTTTCAATATGACATTTTAATAAAAAAAAACTTACTACTTATACTAACAAAATTTAATCAAATGATTCCTAAAATTCAGGCTTTGAGTTTTACACAGGTTTCCTATGCCGCAAGGATTACCATAAGTGTGCTTATAACAAATAAAGATTTTACATTTCGCCTCCACATACGCAAACTATTACGTATAATATCATCATCAAACATGCATATGTTTATGTATATTTTTCTAGACGGCAACAGAAAAATTATTTCAAATTCCAAAAAAATTTTAAATAAAAAAAAAAAAAAAAAAAGGACATGCGTCTTAAGGATACAACAAAAAAGGATGTAATATTTTTTTTTCTTTTCGGACCCTAAAAAAAAATACATACATATTGTAACGAATTTGCTTGCAAATCCTCTTATTTGCAATCCTCTGCTAAGTTCGTATCGCTAAACTGTTGAATAAATAACTCCAATATTGAATAATGGAAAAATGGCCTTTATTAAAGTACTTCACAATAACACTTATACTTTGCTACTCGCTGGCTTAATTACCAAACTGATTGATAACTCAAATTAAACTCTACTATTGGCCGCCAGATCGCGTGCTTAATCAATAACTGATTGATTGCTCAACTCAAACTGAATTACTTCTTACTCGCCTGCCCCGCTTTTATAGTTTACGCTGCATACTTCTAGGCTCTTCCATTTCCAGAACTTACCAACTATATTCGTGTGTGTATAGTTCTCATATAGTTTCTACTTGTTTACAATTGTCTACTTTTTAGCGCTTCTCAGATGTACATATGTGAGTTTGTAGTTTACAGTCTCCCGCACACGCATAAGCGTATAAGTAAATTCATCTGTGTGTGACATCTCATCTCTCGCTGCCTTGTATGTAAATGTTGCTCGTCGGAATGTGTACATATGTGTAGACGCAATTATTGATTCGTTTATGTAGATACATAATGATTGAATTATTGATGTGAATTCACGTCACTGCTTAGCATCGGCCTGGAGATGGCAGCACTCCTCAGTTTTGCTAATATTCGTAACAATATAATAAAGATTTTAATCGAATCGTATCACACCTTAACAAGAATGTTTGCACTTGATTACATAAAACAAAGTTTAAAAATGTGTATACAAAAAAAAAATTTGAAAATTTCAACGAAATGTCGGATTGCACGGTGAATGCACCGTTATAAGGCAAATTCTTGTTCGTGAGTTTTAGGACTTTGGACAAAAATTACGAGATCTGATAACTTACGCAAAAAAAAACCATTATACACACATATGAATTCGATACATATTAATATACGGAAATCCTTTTTATATAAATCAAAAATGTATGCATCAATGTATTAAATAAGTTTTATCTTCTTACGGGCCTATCAGTCGCCAAAAGTAAACCAAACGACTCCACACTCAACTTGGGTAAAAATTTCCAGCTACCTTTAACACCCTAATGCCTACCTAAAAGAGCTCTTTTAATACGGCTGCGGGGATTTGTTGGAAGCGAAATGTATGTATCTGCCTCTGCGCAGTAAAAAAAAACCTCTTTAGAATCAGCAATTTACACGTTTGGTATATTTTCTTTGTTTCCGACCTCAAGACACCCGTTTACACAAATTGAAATTTTTACAACCTTAATTTTAGCAAGTATTTGACAAAATATAGCCGCCTAATGTACTAATTGTAGCAATGGTTCCACAACCTTAATTAAAAAATTTTTTTAGTATATCAAATATGACTGCCTACTGGATTGCTTTTGGTTCCAGCCCTTCCGGTTTTGCACTTTTCGGGTGCGCTGCCATAAAATTTATATCATTGGTTGCAGTCTCTGCTGCTGAAATCCACGTTGGTGATAAAATTGATGATGTTGTAAAAAAAGAAAGTGCCCCTGGCGCTTAAGAAAGCTTTTGTATGTTTGGAGACGGTATGTTCCCTGTAGGAACAAGAGTTGCATTTACCATTTGGGCGCACGTTGAAGCTATTGAAGGCTTCCACGCCAATCATGCGTTCACGCAAATGAGGTCATTTGACTGGGCGCGCCGGTATTTGAGTGCTTGTGACAAGTACACAAATTAATCCCAAAAAAAAATTAATAAATTTACAAAGAAAAAATTCCTTTTAAAGAAATGGAAAACTTGAAAGAAAATTACTGGAATTTTCTCTAATGGACTCTGTACTCACATACTCATTATGCTGGGTCAGAATAGTTCGAAAATTGGTGGCTGCAATAGCCGAATGTGAACCCCGAATTGGCGCGGAAGGAATTCAAAGATTTTACACAAAAAAATTTCGTTCACTTAGCACTTACCCTTTTAAACTCGCTTCGATCTAACAATGCCAAACACTCAAAACTCCAGCATGATATTTGCATTAGAAGGAAAGCCCACAGTGCCGGGTTAGCTGGATGCCTCCACTTCTCGACTCCGCCAAACTCTATTCTTGGTTACCTCCTCTCGCCTTTAATACCATTATTACCACAAACCAGCAGGGTTCTACGGCCTTTTCTGCCGCACAAAACTGTTTAATGTCAAATACGCACTACTTTCTAGTCCTTTTGGACTTCGCGCACAGGGAAACTTAAACACTTTCACACAACAATTTTTTATTTTTAAATTTGAATAGACCGCGCACTGCCACTTGGTTGTCTGCTTCAATACATTTAATCCTCTTGCCCTACAGTTACCCCCTTTTATATCGGCAGAATCGATCACCGATACCGTTTTCCTTTGCCGTTTCTTTGCATTGTCATCCTTTCCTATATATTCAATCGCAACCATCATTGCCCTATATCTCTCTCTTTCGTTATTATCATACACCCTTAACTACCATCTGGCAACCTTTAAGCAGAGCTTTTCGGAATTATCGTTGGAGACTTTTCGAACGTTTCCTAGCAACTGACATTTCTCGTGTTTACTTACAATCATACTATTTATTTTATTCGTGTGTGCCAATCTATATATATAAAAATGGTGTGAAAAATGTATAGTAATTCATCAATTGAGAACGGCAGGACCGATTTGGCTCAAATTTTTTTTCAGTTCTTCGTAATTGCTAGGAGAAGGTTTCTACGAAAGAAATTTTTAGGAAAACCCTGCGGAAAAGTCGGAAAATTGGAGAAAGCGAAAATTGAAAACGGCCGGACCGATTTGGCTCAAATTTTTTTTCAGTTCTTCGTAATTGCTAGGAGAAGGTTTTTACGAAAGAAACTTTTGGGAAAACCCTGCGGAAAAGTCGGAAAATTGGAGAAATCGAAAATTGAGAACGGCAGGACCGATTTGGCTCAAATTTTTTTTCAGTTCATCGTAATTGCTAGGAGAAGGTTTTTGCGAAAGAAAATTTTGGGAAAACCCTGCGGAAAAGTCGGAAAAGTGGAGAAATCGAAAATTGATTATTAATATAACGAGATAAATAACAGATGGCGCTGTGCTTAGGTTGAGCGTAATTTGACAGGTGCACTTTTCTCATTGTCATTTTTTATTAAACAAATGTGCTATTTTTCTTGCTGCAATTGATTCGAGTTTTTCTGATTTTCGTGTTCATTAATTTATTTTTCTGATTTCGGACGGTACAAGCATTACGATCAATTGAAATTCCATTGCGATATTTATCAATTCGATCATTTTTTAAGAAAATAAGTTTGCGTGTAAAAAGTGAGGTTATCTTCTAGAACTGTGGGCATATATTGCGATACATTCATTCCGTAAGTATTTTTTTTAAAGAATTTTCTTTTTAATAAGATTAGTCAAAAATTACTTTATAGCATTTTAGCTTGAAGTATTTGATTGACTAATGCCTCCTATTAGACGATCAAACCTTGGACGACGTACACGCCGTCCAATAATTAATCAGAATGTCCGTGATAATCAAACGCAAGAGGAACGTGCAGAAGAAAATGAATGGAGACGTGCCCATATTGCACAAGTTCGCGCGGCACAATCACCACCACAAATTCAAAAAAAATGTTGTTGGAACACCATTCATAAATGTAGGCTGAATCGCGCTACTTTCGAATACGATTCCGCAATAGCCTACAAAGATCTTCGCTGCGTTTCAATCAGAAACCCCCGGCTTATGCTACGCTGGTGGCAAAGTGAAATTACCCGTTTTAACCCACCCGCTAGAGCCATTGTATTCGTTACAATATGGAAATACAATCCAATCAAAACATTTTATAGAGAATACACAAAAATATAACGGATGCTTTCAAATGACATCATTTGGAGCCGAAGTTGTTGATGTACCCGGCTATAATCCCACTTTTAAGGTAATGATGTCCCATTATTATCAAAATGAACAACTATTGTTATATTTTTTCGAAATTGCTTCCAAACATTCAGATTCAAGGGCAAATTCACCATCGAGCGGGCGCTTTGTTACTACTACTGCGACTAAACGTGAAATGATCAGCATTGGATATGATGCCTTCAGACGACCACAAAATCATTATTAGAATAGACAAAAGACCCGCTGGAGGCCATGCAAGACAATTCAATGCTCCCATTATCAATGAAGTCGCAGTGGTGATTGTTAGCGAGAATAAGGAATCACGCGATATTGTTCTTTACCGTCGGGATTTTGGACAATTGTAGCGCGTTTACGAGACGAATCGGTCATATGATGCACTTCAATACCCGTTGATGCTCTGTCGTGGAGAGGATGGATATAACTTCAATATAAAGATGGTTGATCCAACGACAGTTTTGTTTACAAGTCATCACTTCTATTTTATTTTGCAACCGAATATGAAGGTCAGCTCAATGTATTTTTATGCGTATCGTTTGATGATTCGGCGCGATGTTGACAATCATCTGTTGAGATATCGCCGTTTGTTTCACCAGTACTGCTTTGACATGTACGTCAAGGTCGAAACGGAGCGCCTCAATTTCATTCGTTTCAATCAGTCCAAGTTACGATCAGATGAATAAATACACTTGCGTGATGCCATGGCTACTGAAGGAGATGCAACTAATATCGGTTGTTTGACCATTCTTCCAGGTACTTACGCTGGAAGCCCACGCCACATGCATGAGTACGCTCAGGATGCGATGACGTATGTGCTGAATTACGGACGGCCGGATTTATTCATCACGCCCACTTGCAATCCTAAATGGCCTGAAATTACGAATTTCCTGATGACAGGACAAACATCCAGCGATCGACATGACATCATTGCATGAGTGCTCAGACAAAAGATCAAAGTACTCATGGATTACATCGTTAAGATTAATACGTTGTTGGATGTACTCGGTTGAATGGCAGAAGCGTGGCTTACCACATGCACACATTTTGCTTTGGATGCTTGAAACGATCCATCCAGATGATATTGATTCGATTATTGCGGCCGAAATACCAGATTCAGAATCTGATCCGGAGCTGTACTCCATTGTGACAACGAACATGATCCATGGGCCTTGCGGAGACAACCCAGACTCGCCGTGCATGGAAAACGGAAATTGCACAAAGCGTTTCCCCCGTCCGTTGGTGGCTGATACAATCTCTGGAATCGACGGATATCCATTGTATCGGCGTTGTTCTCCAGATGACAATGGCAAATCAATCGTGATGAAAGTGAAAGGATCGTTCCTTTTGTCGAAAACGTTCTCAACTCACTGCAATGTTGAGTACTGCAATTCCATTAAATCCATCAAATACGTTTGCAAATATGTGAACAAGGGGATTGACATGGCGGTATTTGGCATTGTTGAATCGAATGCAAACGACGAGGTAATGAAATTTCAACTTGGACGTTACGTGAGTTGTAACGAGGCAATTTGGCGGCTGTTTTCTTTTCCGATTCATGAACGTCACCCGACTGTGGTACATTTGGCAGTACACTTGGAGGACGGCCAGCGTGTCTATTTTACGGACGCAAATGCAGCGCAAAGAGCAGAACAAAAACCAGCTACAACGTTGACAAATTTCTTCTCGACATGCGAAAGCGATCCGTTCGCAAGGACTTTACTATATTCGGAAATGCCACACTATTATACATTTAACGCTGCATCAAAGAGGTTTCAACGCCGGAGAAAAGGTAATGTTGTTGCTTGCTTTACTGATGTCTATTCCACCGATGCTCTCGAACGAAAATGCACAGTTCATCCACGCCAAGACGAATGCTTCTATCTTCCCTTGCTTTCGATTAACATCAGAGGCCCTACATTCTTCGATTCCCTGCGTACTGTGCATGGTGTGCTATGCGCCACTCTCGCCGATGCAACTGTTTCATCGCCAGCGAATCAAATTCGTACATTGTTTGCGATCATCATATCCGCATGTCATCCATCGAACCCGACCGCATTGTGGGAAAAATATAAGGACGAGATGGCTGACGACATTTTACGCAGATTTCGCATGACAACTTTGAATTTCGATCTTCAAATTAATGATGGGATGCGCAACGAAGCGTTACTTCTGATCGAAGACATCTGCATCCTCATATGCGGCAGTCTGGTGTCGACATTGGGAATGCCAGCGCCAAATCGTTCGATAAACGATGCATTCAATCGGGAACTGCAACGGGAGCAAGACTATGATCGAGATGAGCTGGCCGAAAGAGTCCGAACAAATGTGCAGCTGTTGAATGCAGAGCAGAAGAACGTGTACGATTCCCTGATGCGGGCTGTTGACGATGGAACGGGAGGCATTTACTTCCTCGATGCTCCCGGTGGGACAGGAAAAACATTAGTCATTTCTTTGATTCTGGCTAAAATTCGGGAAAGATTTCAAATTGCGTTGGATATTGCTTCATTAGGCATTGCTATCACATTGTTGGAAGGCGGTCGAACTGCACATTCATCTTTAAAACTGCCGATGAATCTACTTACGGTAGACAAGCCAACGTGCATAATGACCAAGAATTCAGCGACAGCAAAATTGATGCGAGAATGCAAAATCATCGTTTGGGATGAATGCACGATGTCGCATAAACGAGCTTTTGAGGTTGACCGAACGATGAAGGATTTACGAGGTGATTCGAGACAATTTGGTGGGGCTATGATATTGCTCTGCGGAGATTTTCGCCAAACGCTACCTGTCATCCCGAAATCTACTGCTGCCGATGAACTTAATACATGCCTGAAATCGTCGTATTTGTGGCGGCATGTCAAGAAGTTGAAATTGACCACGAACATAAGTGTTGCGTTGCAGAACGACTCATCGGCTCTTGAATTGTCGAGACAACTGCTGGCGCTTGGCAATGGCCAAATACCTGTTGATGTTTCCACTGGATTAATATCGTTCCCGGCAAATTTTTGCGAGTTCACATCGTCGAAAGAAGAACTCATCACCAAAGTGTTCCCCGGCATTGCAAAAAATTATAAAAATCTCGATTGGATTAGTGAACGGGCAATACTTGCAGCGCAGAATAAGCACGTCGATAGCTTGAATTTGATTATTCAAAGCCAAATAGCTGGATAATTGCATTCGTACAAATCCGTTGACAGCGTGCCCGACGAGGATGAAGCGACAAACATACAACAGAATTTTTGAACTCGCTTGATGTGCCAGGAACTCCGCCGCATAATTTAAAGTCGAAAGAGTGATCGATCATAATCATGTTGCGGAATCTGAATTATCCGAAATTGTGCAACGGTACGCGGTTGTCCGTCAAGAACTGATGAACAATGTGATTCAAGCTACGGTCATCAAGGGCAAATTCAAGGGAGAGGAAGTCCTTATCCCACGAATTCCGATTATTCCATCTGATCTTCCATTCCAATTCAAGCGGATTCAATTTCCGGTTCGATTGGCTTTTGCAATGACAATCAATAAATCGCAAGGCCAATCGTTGGAAGTCTGTGGGATTGATCTCAGTGTTCCCTGTTTTTCGCACGGTCAGCTGTACGTTGCCTGTTCGCGTGTTGGGAAACCGTCTTCGTTGTTTGTTTTTGCGCCGGAAAACAAAACAAAAAACATTGTTCTTCATATGGCTCTCTACTGATTTCGATTCCGTTCAAATAAATAACATTGAAATTTGAACTATTTGTGTTTTATTATCCTTGAAGTTTATCTGAAGGCGTTAAATTGGGGGGTGCCACACCTCTTTTCTAAATGAAAGGAAAAGGGAAAGGAAAAGGGGAAAAAAGGGAAAGAGAAAGGAAAAGGGGAGTGAATAGGAAGGGGAAAGAGAAAGGAAAAATAAAGAAATATTTAAAGGAGAAAAGAGGGAGAAAGCGAATTGAGAGATAAAGCTTGAAATAGGAACCGAGGTGCGGAATTTTTTATATGAGCTTCTAAATGACAAATGCTTCCGTTTCCAGGAAACGTTTGTAAAGCACGGGAAGGAATATTATCGGGCAGGATAACATCTGCCGGGCCAGCTAGTTAATGATAAATAATTAAAATTTGCATGTAATCTTGTGGAAATATTTTACTTATTGTGCTTACTGACACCCCTTTTGCTCCCAGTGGTTTTACGCTGTGTTTCATGGTTCTGTGGACCTATACGATAGACCAATATCTGCGTTAATCTTCCTGCGTCAACATTGTGATCCGCAAACGTAAACATTGTGAGTTCTATCAATAAAATATATGATTTATTTTATAAAGGTTAATTTATTAATCTAATAAAGATATCTTTATACTAAAAAAACATTCATTAACACTTTCTTTTACTTTAACCTTCTCCTGGTTGAGTTTATGGGTTCCCCAATCTCACGTTCACATTAGACCGTGATCTTTTGTTTGACAAAAAAAAAAAGTATTTCGGGATATTTGCTCTGGGATACGGCAGTTGCTTGATTTGTTATGCCAGCTCTTTACTCGGATTTACGTTGCCTATATTTTGGTTTCAACAGACAAACGTATACAGCTTCCTATTTTTCAGGTGCAGTCATTAAGAGTTTTGACGTTTGCGCCCTTCATCATATGCGATATCCGAGCGGGACAAGGAAGGTTCCAGTCCCAACGCGGGGAACACCCACACCCTGACACTTTTAATAAGCTTTTTCCATCTAACTCTTCCCTCCCCCTCTACACTTTCTCCTAGTCTTTGTTTTCACTCCTCCCTCCGTCTTTTTCGCTTCATATATCTCCATCTTCGTCTCATTCTATCTCTTTCTCAGTCTCCTTCTCTCTTTTCTCTTCTTTCAAGTTTTTCTCATTCTTCTTCATCTCTTATTGCCAGTCCCAGAGGGTGGTATGTATTTTGTTACAGTCCCATTCCGAGGCTCAGTCTCATTCCCAGTCCTAGTCCTAAGTCCCAGTCCTTCTCTGGTCTACTTCTAAAAAAGTATCGCAAATACTAATATGGGCAAATTTATATACCAAATTTCATTCAAATCGAATAGGACGTATGCAAATAGGTGTGTGGGTATTATTAATTCATGTCTTATTTCGGCTTCGCATGCATATTTATCTTTTTTGCCTGCTTGATGCGACTAAATCGAATATCACAATTAAAATTACTTTAAAGCTCTCAGCAACAGCTTTAATTTGATATCCATATTACACACACATTCTAGGGGTATCCGGGTCCATGTTTTGGCCTGTATCTCGAGATCCTAGTCACCCAGTGGTCTAAAACTTAAAATAAAAAAAATAAATGTAAGGCGCGATAACCTCCGAAGAGATCTAAGGCCGAGCTTCTCTTCCAATTTGCGTCGTGCTCCTCTTGATTTTCCCTACAAATTGGCCGGACGGGACCTACATGTTTTATGCCGACTCCGAACGGCATCTGTTAGGCAGATGAGTTTTCACTGAGAGCTTTTCAAGGCAGAAATACACCCGGAGCGCTTGCCAAACACTGCCGAGGGGCGACCCCACTTAGAAAAATTTTCTTCTAATTGAAAAACCTTATTTCTAAAATTTCTAAAAAGATGTTGATTTGCCTGGGGTGCGAACCCAGGGAATACGGTGTGATAGGCGGAGCACGCTACCATCACAGCACGGTGGCCGCCGACTAAAGCACACATCAACAGCTTCAATTTGATACCCATAATGTAAAAACACATTCTAGGTCTATCCGGGTCCACGTTTTGGCCTATATCTGGAGACCTTAGTCACCCAGCGGCATAAAACTTACTCTGTACTAAAGCACACACCAACAGCTTCAATTTGATACCCATAATGTAAAAACACATCCTAGTGTTAACCATATCCACGTTTTGGCCTATATGTCGGGACCCTAGTCACCAATAGGTATGAAAACTACCCTCTACTAAAGCACTCATCAACAGCTTTCATTTGATATCCATATTCTATAAACACATTCTAGGGGTACCCGGGTCCATGTTTTGGCCTATATCTCTAGACCCTGAACGTCGATCGCAACCAAACCTATGTGCAAACCATCGCGTGAGGTATACGCAACTTATGTGAAAGTTTGAACAAAATTGACCGGATAGTTTTTGATTATATAAGCCTCACACAAACGGACATTAATTTTATATATATAGATAGAAGATATGTGCATATAAAAAAAAGTTGAGTTTGATTAATAATGGCATGTAGAACAAACCCTGCTAGACAGAGCTGACGGAAACTCCAACACATACTTGAAGATTGCCGAGCAAAGCTCGGTCGCCCAAGTACTATGTATATATAACAACAAAAAAGCATATCTTTAACACATGATTACACACAAAGTATGTACTGTGCAAAAAGAATAAAATATCCAAGAAAGGCAATTAGGATAAAGTTTACAACAACTAAGCCATGACGTGGCTGAATGCGTTTGTAACACTTCAACCATCGTAGGAGTGCGGGTTCAAATCCCACTTCCGGGAGAAAAGGCTTTGAAGAGATTTACAAGGTATAATCGAAACAGTTGTCGCCTTGTCCGTCCTGATGTCACGTTATTTAATTTTTTCCCAAATTATTAAATAAAATTATAAATTAAAAATTGCTTCAAATAAATGTTTTCATACATTTAAGAGCAATAAGGGCAGTCCCCTCTTAATTCATACAAAATCAACGAAGTATTATTCTGGACAATCCATCGCCATCACATCAAGACGACAAAGGCCGGCAGATACATATTCAGCTTCAGCACATCTAAGCCAACGCCGTGATAAGTATCTAATTTAAATCCATCTACTTTTTTACATTTTTTCCAAATTCCAAAACTCCCGATTCCATCCCTGTGACTCCGATATATATACATATGTATATGCATAGGTGCGCTCATGCACATACATATATATGTAGCTACATATGGCAACATCAATCATCGTTCATATTTTCTAATTTGCATACAGTGTTACTTATTCATGAATTCGAACATTTCAAGTCGATAGTTGTATAGTTTTAAATTTCATTATTGAAATTTGATTTACTCGAAATATAATTTGTTGAATCTTCCTTATTAGTTCGTAAGTCATTATTGTTAATTAAAACGTGAATTAATAGAAAGGAAGGCACCAATCATATTGTAATACATACCCTTCGTGAGTATAATTCCCCATTCGCATTCAGACACACCCCTGGTGTTCATGTTGAACATCCCTGCAAAAATCGCACTACAGCTCCGCATTACATCAGAGTAATCGATGGAGTACCCACAGTCCAATAAACATCGTGTAGTGATTACAATCGTTAAACACGAGCAATGATCGTCTTACAATATGTTCGTGTAGAAACATGAGTTGGTCTACTGCTGCATTACAGTGGAGTATAATGGTAAGTACTCCAGTGGACCACATGATCCAACGATTTTTGCAGGGATATCGTCTCTGCGCTCACAAAAACAGTTATGTGTTTTTCAGTAACTTTTCAGGAGAGCAAAAAAACTTATTTCTGGTGTCCATTTGCAAAATATTTAAATATTTTATGGAAAGTATGTTATTGATGTGTGAAGGAAAAAATCATGTTTTTTTAACCCATTACGACGTGATAAATATTTGCGCCATTTTGTAGCACATAGCTGCTTTCAAACATGTTTCAAATTTGTTTTTAGCGGTAGGGAAACGCATGAAATTTTTGTCGTTATTCCTCATAATGCTTACGGAGATTAAAACTTAAGCCCCTGAGAGATGTATCTTCATCAATCTGTTCGGATGCCCAGGTTTTTGCGTATTCAACAGGAACTGTTTGGTTAGCATCTCATTTCTCTCTCTGATGGGGAGTATTCTAGCCTCATTATGTAGATGGTGTTCTGGGGACATAAGAAGACAACCAGTGGCGGTTCTGAGAGCAGTATTTTGGCAGGCCTGTAGCTTCTTCCAGTGAGTAGTTTTTAGGCTTGGCGACCATATAGGGGACGCGTAGCATGCAATCGTCTGGCCAATTGCTTTGTAAGTATTAATGAGCGTTTCTTCTTTGGTTTTGCCCCAAGTGCTGCTGGAAAGAAATTTGAGAACTTTTTTACGGCTCCGGACTTTCGGTACAATTGCGGTTGCATGCTCTTCAAAATATAGATCCTGATCGAACGTCACACCCAAGATTTTACAGTGTAAGACAGTCGGTAGCGTAATGTCGATGTCGGGATCAAATAGATTATATTGCACTGAGTGGTGGGTGATAAACGCGAGACTGCCCCCATTTCCGCTCTCACGATCTTTTCTGTGGATGTTATGTCCAGAGCAGGTCTGAAGAGCAGATCTTGCTGTGTATTTGGTCTCTTGGATCGCTGCAATGCGGATGTTATGCTGCTTCATGAAATCAACTATCTCCGTGATCTTTCCAGTTAACGCATTACAGTTTAACTGCAGAATTCTGAAGTGCAACGGGGGATACGTCGTCACTCTGGGGGTAAGTGATAGGTGACTACGTCTGAGTTGAGGGAGGCCAGGACGCAATTGCTGTTGTGGCCCTGGGATTGGACGTCCTGGGTAAATATTTGGGTACCCGGTGTAGTTGGGTTTGCGACCTGGCAGCATGGCGCGATGAAACCCGTCTGGGGTTTGCCGTCTGTGAGACCAGAACATTTAGGAAAGTAGCATCGTCCAAGGCAGGAGCTGCATTGGGAGGATGTCGCAAACATACATATACTTTCTGCGCTGGCAAACGGTGCAAAAGGTGGTATAGACTAAGAGCCTGTTTCCCTGACCTACTCGAATGCTAGTGTCGGAAAGAGGGGTAGGAGAAGACGGGGACACGGGCTGATGCTCGTCATTGCTACCCACTCTATTATGGAGATTGCAGTTATGAGTAGGATCGGCCGTATGAGCTGGTGGCGTCGTGGGGCGCGAGCAGCAGCGGGTACTTGTCGTGGCTTGCTGAGCAGCGGAGCTGCTATTGGGTAGTCGGGTTGAGGCGCTAGAGCGGAGGCTACGGACGCCCTTGGGCGTGAACAGCAAGGAGCCACAAAAGATTTGTAAATGTTACGAGGACGTAGGGTTTAGCCAAGAACATCCCGTCCGGTGCAACCATCCCTTACACGTGACACACTGACAAGAGTGTGACCGTTCTAAAAAGATCCTTTTCCGGCAAACGCAGCAAAACCATTTCTCATTTCAGGAGAATAGGCGCAGTCCCGCTGCATGTATTTTTTTTAAAGAGTGGCACCGCTTTCCGCTCGATCAGTGCGATATCCAGCGAAACTTATTGCCGAAGCAAAATCCTATATTGGTAAAACATCTACTCTTTGAAGGCCTTGGAATACTTGCCATATTCATAACGCCCAATTCGTAATAATATTTTCGTTTAATCATAGATAAATATATATTGGCATCGCTTATTGGTGTCTTAATTTACAAAATGTCATAACTTCATAAAATAGAAAATACGAAAAATTTCAAAACGAAAAATATAATCCCCAAAATGTGAATACATAAATTCGTCAACATATATATGTAGATTATAGAAAACCAAAGCCTAATTGCATTGTGAATGATAACTAAGTGTGATATCTTATCTGTCAACTGCCTGACAGAATGTTCAATATGGGTACTTTTGAGCGTTTTGACAGGGTGTTCAATATGGCGGCGCCTATCTTCAGCGGGTGATAGAAAGAGATACAGAATGATACAGCGATAGTCAAATACAAATCAGGTGATCCAATAACTTTGGGATTTTGACGTCTATGCAGAAGATATCACAATGCCTAATTGTTTGGCTTCAATAACCGATTAGATTGACTTCCATAGAATTCATTGGATCAGCTGTTTAACACGGATTTTGCCAGGGACTTAAAGAAGTCATTCTGCAATTTTGTTCTCATCTCATACACGAGGGAGCTTTAAAGTTGTGATCAAAGTTTGGCCTCACAACTTTTTTCATTTTCATGCGTCACACTTTCATTGCATACAATAAAAAATATTTATTTATTCAAAATTACTACAATTTATTTCTACATGATATAAGAAAAAAACATCATGACTTCGACTGCTGAGCGGGATATCACCATATCTCAAATGCTGATTCGAAAACGCCCTATCTCAAAATGTTTCGAAATAAGGCGCTCAGCCGTGTTAGGTTGATATTCCAATCAACAGTCAATTTATAATAACACAATTCAGTTACATATTGTCTGTTATAAATTTTCGAATACTGGGATATGCTACATCTGTATATATGCAGGAGTAATCGGCGTCTCTACACGTTTCTTGTGCCACCGCACAAAGTTGTCCATTCAGAACGCCTGGTGTTCCAGGTGATCCAAACCACATATTACCTTCAGCACAAATTTTTAGTTTTCGTAAATCTAAACCATGACGATTTTCTATTTCCACGTACTTAGTTCGGAAAGGAGGAGTAGCGCATACATCCCATCCACTAATTGTCATCTTTGAGCGCTTATCTAAGCGTTGATCACAAAGTTCTATTTTTTTTACTGTTACATCATTCAGGCCAAAGGGTCCATTTACTTTAACCACAGCTAAGTCATAAACAGTTGTTTCTGAATTTGGGTCACGATCGTAATGTATATCCATCACTTGGTATTCTTGCCCTTCATTACAGTGTAGATTGGTTGCACCAGCTACAATGCCGTATCTGCTTTTAGGTTCATCAATCACGCAATGAGCCATTGTAACCACCGAATTAGCACTGACTATGGAACCAACACATACATAGATTTTATCTTTAAGTATTGCAACTGTATGTGGGCTGCTCCTTATATCTTCGCCATCTATAATATGAAATTGCGCAGGACAGCTAAGCAGCACAAATAGCATCGCGAGTTGATTTCGTAGAACCATTTTTTTAATTCAAAACCTTTTCTACCACTTTTAAAGTATAAAGTATACCGAGATAACTTTTGTGAGCGCTATTTATACCTAATTGAGTTGTGTAAATAAAAGAATTTGAAATAAAAAAATACATCTAAATTTAAGTTAAAGCTACACAAGCTCAATTTTGTTATACTCAGCGTGCTTTGCGCACAGAGTGTATTAACTTTGGTAACATAACGGACATAAACGAATCGAGATAAATATAGACTTCCATATATCAAAATGCTGAGGAGGAAAAAAGGAATTGACTCAGCCATGTCCGTCTATCTGTCGGTACACACGATAACTTGAGTAAATATTGAGAATAAAATATTGAAATTTGGTATAGGGGTTCCTTGGCGCTCATCTCTCATCGGTATTAAAAGTGAGAGGAATCGGATGGTAACCACGCCCAGGACAGCTACATTTTATATTAATGGTGTTTCATTTTCGAAACGAAATTATAACAAGAAAAAGGAAAAAAATTTAATTTTTGAAAATGGGCGTGGCACCGCCCCTTTTATGCCTAATAAATTTTCTATGTTTTGGGAGCCGTAACTCGAAGAAAAATGAGCATACCGTAATAAGATTGGATAGACCTATTTTCCTTCCAGCAGGGAATATTTCTAGGAAAATTCGACGGAATCGGTTAAAGACCACGCCCGTTTTTATATAAAATATGTTTAAACCGATCGTAGACTAGAATAATAAGCTATATCTTAGCGAAAAATAGTTTTGTATCAATGATATTTCCCTTAACAAGTTTTATTGTAACAGGAAATTAGGAGAATTTTTTTTAATGGGCGGTGGCACGCCCTATTCCGATCAAGCATTACAAAACATTTCTGCAGCCGCAAAAAAAATCCCTCGTAACGAAATTCGAAAAAGTAATTCATCTGATATGAGCTGTTCAATTCAAACACACGCTGAGTGTATTATATTCGGTTACACCCAAACTTAGACACCCTTACTTATTTTTGTTTATTTTAATTAGTTGAACAAGCTCTTTAATTAGCTGAATTAGCTTTATACAAATAACAAGTCAAATGTATTTAATGATATTCTAGCGAAATGAAATGACGCATTTTGCTATACTTTTTCAAAACAAAATTTGTTTGCAATTGTTTGTTTATATGTGGGCGAATCCAAAAAGGTCCATCACAAACCGGAAATCAAAAGTGGTCACACTTTATTTCTATTACTTGGGACTAAAGGTGAAATATGTGTATGATGCTAAAATCAATTAGTTTCTTCTTCATTCTGGACAGAAACATAATTTAAAAGAAAGGTTTCATCGGTTTTGCAAATTTGGATGTTTTACTAACAAAATATAACGTCCTTTTGCTTTTAATAAAATTTTGTCTAAAAAACTTTGGAAAACGGAGATTTTATAAATTGATCCTGCCCTTATCCGCATTATTTTCCTACTAAGCAAACGTCGACTTGAAATTAAAAAAGCTTCCAGATGTTAAATAGGTCTGTTTACTAAAATTTTTCCGGGAAGTTCGGGTAACGTTTGTTATTGGTGTCTAAAATTTGTCCATTAGTTGATACATATATTGGTTTATAACTTCATTTCTGTTTCGCCAACGAACAAAACTTATATTTTGTCAGAAAGAGGGCATTTTGCGCTTTCGGCAATGTATAAACTGTTAACTGATTCCTTGATTAATGTTAGAGAAATCTTACAAAATATGACGAAAATTTAAATTGTTGTATCTCTTTTTTAATTTATATATACAGAGGATTATCTGAGGAAAATCTAAAATCAGTTCTGATTTCAACAAGCTTTGAATTTTAAGGATTAATGTCGGTTTTATTGGTGTATTCGACAATTTCATATGAAGACACAAAATAAAGCAGTACAAACTAGCTTCCATTTTTATACTGAGCTGAGCAGAGCTCACAGAGTATATTAATTTTGTTCGCATAACGGTACCACGTAACGGCATAAACTATTCGAGATAGATATAGACTTCTATATATCAAAATGATCTGGGCGAAAAAAGAAATTCATTTAGCCATGTCCGTCCGTCCGTCCGGCTGTCTGTCCGTGAACACGATAACTTGAGTAAATTTTGAGGTATCTTGATGAAATTTGGTATGTAGGTTCCAGGGCACTCATCTAAGATCGCTTTTTAAAATGAACGAAATCGGACTACAACCACGCCTACTTTTTCGATATCTAAAATTTCGAAAAATCGAAAAAATGCGATAATGTATTACCTAAGACGTATAAAGCGATGAAACTTGATAGGTGGGTTCACCTTTTGACGGAAAATAGAAAATTTGTAAAATTTTGGACAATGGGCGTGGCACCGCCCACTTTAAAAAAAAGGTAATTTTAAAGTTTTTTATTTATTTTTTTTAATTTGAAAGTTTTGCAAGCCGTCTTTTGGCATTCGTTGAGGATATCATGATGAAATTTGGCAAGAGCGTTACTCCTATGCCTATATGTGTGCTAAATAAAAATTAGCAAAATCGGATAACGAACACGCCCACTTAAAAAAAAATTTTTTTTAGTCAAATTATAACGAAAAATTTAATATCTTTACAGTATATAAGTAAATTATATCAACATTCAACTCCAGTAATAATATGGTGCAACATAATACAAAAATAAAACAAAATTTCAAAATGGGCGTGGCTCCACCCTTTTTCATTTAATTTGTCTAGAATACTTTTAATGCCATATTTGGAACAAAAATGAGCCAATCCTTGTGAAATTTGGTAGGGGATAGATTCTGTGAAAATGGGCGAAATCGGTTGAATCCACGCACAGCTTTTATACACAGCCGACCGTCTGTCCTTAACACGATCACTCGTTCACGTACTTATCTGAACTAACTTTATCTTGGTATAAAAAATGGCCGAAATCCGATTATGACCACGCCAGCTTTTTCGATATCGAAACTTACGAAAAATGAAAAAAAAAATGCCATAATTCTATATGAAATATGAAAAAGGGATGAAACATTGACGCGAAATATAACTTTAGAAAAAACTTTGTAAAATGGGTGTGACACCTACCATATTAAGTTGAAGGAAATGAAAAAGTTCTGCATGGCGAAATCAAAAGCCCTTGGAATATTGGCAGGAATACTGTTCGTGGTAATACATATATAAATAAATTAGCGGTACCCGACAGATGATGTTCTGGGTCACCCTGGTGCACATTTCGGTCGATATCTCGAAAACGCCTTCACATATACAACTACCACCACTCCATTTTAAAACCCTCATTAATACCTTTAATTTGATACCCATATCGTACAAACACATTATAGAGTCACCCCTGGTCCATCTTTATGGCGATATCTCGAAAGAGCATCCACCTATAGAACTAAGGCCCACTCCCTTTTAAAATACTCATTAGCGCCTTTCATTTGATTCCCATATCGTACAAGCACGTTCTAGAGTCACCCCTGGTCCACATTTATGTCGATATCCCGAAATGGCCTCCACCTATAGAACTATGGCCTACTCCCTTTTAAAATACTCTGTAATACCTTCCATTTGATACCCATGTCATACAAACACATTTCAGGGTTACCCTAGGTTCATTTTCCTACATGGTCATTTTCTCTTATTTTGTCTCCAAAGCTCGCAGCTGAGTATGTAATTTTCGGTTACCCCCGAACTTAGCCTTCCTTACTTGTTCTTGTGAATCTTATCTGCTTGTTGTTTTTTTTTTTTGTAAATACTTTTCCTTTAAACATAACTTTTTATTCACTTCCAAATTTATAAATATGTAATCGCAATGTTATAGCTGTAAAGCAGGGTTCAGAAAAATTCTCTTACAAAAAATTAAAATTCATTCTTTTCATTTTTTTATACCGTCTACGAATCAACTTTAAAACAAATATTTGTTTTCATTTATTACTGACGCATAATTAAATATTCTATAAATTCGGAAAAACAATTTTTTTACATTCATTTATGCCTTTATACAATTTTGACAAATATTCTGCTTCCATTTCATTTATACAACTGAAAACAGTTATCGTCATAGAACCTATGCCCCTACCAAGTTTCACAAGGATTAGTAAATTTTTGTTCGACTTATGGCATTAAAAGTATTCTATACAAATTAAATGAAAAAGGGCGGAGCCACGCCCATTTTGAAATTTTCCTTTATTTTTGTATTTTGTTGCACCATATCATTACTGGAGTTGAATGTTGACATAATTTACTTATATACTGTAAGGATATTGAATTTTTTCTTAAAATTTGACTTTTAAAATTTTTTTTTTTTTTAAATGGGCGTGTTCGTCTTCCGATTTTGCTAGTTTTTATTTGGCTTACATATAGTAATGTGAGTAACGTTCCTACCAAATTTCATCATGACATCTTCAACGACTGCCAAATTACAGCTTGCAAAACTTTTAAATTACCTTTTTTAAAGTGGGCGGTGCCACCCCCATTGTCCAAAATTTTACTAATTTCCTATTTTCCGTCAAAACCTGAACCCACCTACCAAGTTTCATCGCTTTATCCGTCTTTGGTAATGAATTATCGCACTTTTTCGGTTTTTCGAAATTTTCGATATCGAAAAAGTGGGCGTGGCTGTAGTCCGATTTCGTTCATTTTAAATAGCGATCTGAGATGAGTGGCCAGGAATCTACATACCAAGTTTCATCAAGGTACCTCAAAATTTACTCAAGTTATCGTGTTAACGCACAGACGGTCGGACGGACGGACGGCCATGGCTCAATCAAATTTTTTTTCGGTACTGATGATTTTGATATATGGAAGTCTATATCTATCTCGATTCCTTTATACCTGTACAACCAACCGTTATCCAATCAAAGTTAATATACTCTGCGAGCTCTGCTCAACTGAGTATAAAAATTTCAAATATTTGAGAACAAATTCCTGTGCTTACTCAAAAAATTCAAATTTTTAAAATTTTTATTTGTGATAGTAGTTGAACCTGTACTCCAGCTGCGTAAGTATTCCTTAAATTTCAAATATGTGGGAATGATAAGAACAAAAAAATTCGAGGCAAGTGTTTGCTATAAAGAATAATTTGTGAAAAAAAAATTATATTTCAAACATTCTTTGAACCCTGCTGTGAAGTTCATCGTAACTGTATCTCTTAAGAAAATATGTGATAACTCTGAATTTCAAATATAAATAAATCTCTGCTTAAAAATATATATATATATATTTGTCGACTAGAAATGGGTAAATGGGAATATCTTATCCAAATTTCATTGGATTTATTATATTCGTAAGTTTTTGAACACAAAATTATATATGGTCTCTTTAAAGTTTTGATTTATTTTGTACATCTGTTCTACTTCTTCTATAAAACTAACATTTGATGACCTAAAAATTTATCGAAGAATAAACAAAGGAAAGTTATATACCAGTATACGTACGGAAATCCGCGGGCATTGGGTTTTTATTTCACTTTAATTACTTCTATTTCTTGTCATGTCCTAACCTCACCATATATGTACTTTTATTGTAATATCCGCTAAGTCCACTGTTCATGTTCTCTTTTAAGCAGTTGAAAATGCGTGCGAATGGCGTGTCCGTTACCATGGACTTGCCCACATATATTTGCAAAGTGTGTTATTGAGTTGACACGTGTACAATGAATGTTTTTTTAATGAACAGTACAATGGGTACACCTAATTAGTTTTATCTGTTTTGAGACGTGTAAATAAAAAATAAGATTTCAAGAATTTGAAATAACAAAAGTACCTCGAAATTTAAGTTAAAGCTACACAAGCTCAATTTTGTTATACTCAGCGTGCTTTGCATAACTTTGGTAACATAACGGACATAAACGAATCGAGATAAATATAGACTTCCATATATCAAAATGCTGAGGAGGATAAAAGGAATTGACTTAGCCAAATATTGAAATTTGGTATAGGGGTTCCTTGGCGCTCATCTCTCATCGGTATTAAAAGTGAGAGGAATCGGATGGTAACAACGCCCACTTTTGACATATATTACATTTTATATCAATGGTGTTTCATTTTCCAAGCGAAATTATAACAAGAAAAAGGAAAAAAATTAAATTTTTGAAAATGGGCGTGGCACCGCCCCTTTTATGACTAAACAATTTTCTATGTTTTGGGAGCCGTAACTCGAAGAAAAATTAGCATATCCTAATAAGATTGGATACACATATTTTCCTTCCAGCAGGGAATATTTCTAGGAAAATTCGACGGGATCGGTTAAAGACCACGCCCACTTTTATATAAAAGATGTTTAAACCGATCGTAGACTAGAATTATAAGCTATATCTTAGCGAAAAATAGTTTTGTATCAATGATATTTCCCTTAATAAGTTTTATTGTAACAGGAAATTAGGAGACATTTTTTTAATGGGCAGTGCCACGCCCCTATTCCGATCAAGCATTACAAAACATTTCTGCAGCCTCAAAAAAAAAATCCCTCGTAACGAAATTCGAAAAAGTAATTCATCTGATATGAGCTGTGTATAATATTCGGTTACACCCAAACTTAGACACCCTTACTTGTTTTTGTTTATTTTAATTAGTTGAACAAGATCTTTAATTAGCTGAATTAGCTTTATACAAATAACAAGTCAAATATATTTAATGATATTCTAGCGAAATGAAATGACGCATTTTGCTATACTTTTTCAAAACAAAATTTGTTTGCAATTGTTTGTTTATATGTGGGCGAATCCAAAAAGGTCCATCACAAACCGGAAATCAAAAGTGGTCACACTTTATTTCTATTACATGGGACTAAAGGTGAAATATGTGTATGATGCTAAAATCAATTAGTTTCTTCTTCATTCTGGACAGGAACATAATTTAAAAGAAAGGTTTCATCGGTTTTGCAAATTTGGATGTTTTACTAACAAAATATAACGTCCTTTTGCTTTTAATAAAATTTTGTCTAAAAAACCTTAGAAAACGCAGATTTTATAAATTGATCCTGCCCTTATCCGCATTATTTTCCTACTAAGCAAACGTCGACTTGAAATTAAAAAAGCTTTCAGATGTTAAATTGGTCTTATATTTAAGAATTCATGAGCTTAACACCGGCTTATAATAATTGAATTTAAATTATTATGTTTTCTAAGAGAAATTGAAAAGAATGAAACATTTACTGGCATATTGCTATGGAACCATTTCGAAAACCGCCAACGTAATCATCATCAAGCAATTTTGTAATGTTGTCAAAGGTTTCACCGGGATTCGAACCGTGAAACACATGGTGAAACTGCAGTAGCCTAAACAAACATACGTTAAATAGGTCTGTTTACTAAAATTTTTCCGGAAAGTTTGGGTAACATTTCTTATTGGTGTCTAAAATTTGTCAAGTCCATTACCTCTCTTCCATTAGTTGATCCATATAATTAGGCCTATAACTGTATGTCTGTTTAGCCAACTAACAAAATTTATATTCCGTCAGAAAGAGGGCATTTTGCGCTTTCGGCAATGTATAAACTGTTAACTGATTCCTTGATTAATGTTAGAGAAATCTTACAAAATATGACGAAAATTTAAATTGTTGTATCTCTTTTTTAATTTATATATACAGAGGATTATCTGAGGAAAATCTAAAATCAGTTCTGATTTCAACAAGCTTTGAATTTTAAGGATTAATGTCGGTTTTATTGGTGTATTCGACAATTTCATATGAAGACACAAAATAAAGCAGTACAAACTAGCTTCCATTTTTATACTGAGCTGAGCAGAGCTCACAGAGTATCAGGGCATTTTTTAAGGATTTTTCACTAGGTGGCCAAAAGAAAAATATCTCCTCGACATGACTGACCATACCGGTCAGCTTTTGAATATTGCCATTTTTGGTCAAAAAAAAAAACATGCTGTGGCAACCGTGGTTGTGACTCACTCATACCAAAACATTTGCAATAAAACAAGTAATCCCAGGAATAGTTATTTTTCATATCCAATTTATTACATACTTGGCCAAAATTTTTTTATTATATGCTGACAAAAAACCCTCGAGCACGTGCAGAATTTGTAGAATTTATATATGTCACGGAAGTCGTGAGTACCTATGTTCTTTTCCATATAAATCCTCATTGATAGTATATTTGATGAACTATCATTAGAGTTGGGATTCTACCGGGTATTTACCATTTTTATGGGTAAATACCGGGAAAATACCCGGAATATTCCTTTTTTGTATCTTTCTTTGCGTATTTAAAAATCGTTTGAATCGAGGCTGCTTGGAATTACAATTCAGCAATTAAATTTATACGGCATTTGAAATTAAAAAAATTTCGTTTTTATTTTAAACAAACAACCCAGCAAACACTCGGAGTCAACAATTAGTCTGAAAGGAGTCCAAACTTTGGATCGTTTGCACTCGTTATGAACTCATTTAGGAACCTGAAGCGAATGCTATATGCTTATATTTTGCCTCTAACATAAGTCTTATACAGACCTTCTTCCGATATCATATATGAGCCTTATTGGCGTCATATACTGCTAATTTTGAGCCTTTTAATGACACTACTTCAGGGCTTTTAGGAAGAATTTTTGACATATATCCGAAGCGGAAAACATAGGGGAGAATGTGATAAAACTCACATGATGATAAGATAGAAATGAAATAAGTATTAGTTGAGTTAATTATTTATTTAGAATAAATTGTCGCAGAAAAATTTCAGAGTTTTTTTCCGGAGCTGCCTAGTTTACTAATTCTAATATTTTTCGTTTGTTTATAATTTCATCAAATCGGAGTCATAAAAGACTCTAAGGTGATAGCATTTTTGAAGCTTTTGAACCATATTAAACTCCAGAACTGTAAGATAATATTTATAAGGGACACATATTTACCCAAACAAACAGGCTCACGGCGCTCATAATTTAAGAATCCGAAACGAATCCAAAATAAGTGGGCAATATAGGAATCAGAAAAGCGTCGAAACGCGTAGGAGGGTAAAAGAAAATTTAATTTTTGCCTTTTATTTAACGGCCTAAAAGCTCCTAATCTTGCATGCAAAAATTATCATTTATCAACTATTTATGTTCGTCACAGCGAGTTTGGAACAAATTTTGAAACTTTGTTACGATCACTGTTCATTTTAATACAAAATGAATTACATTTGTACATTATTTTTACCCTTCCTATTCTTTTATCGTATAATAGGCCGGGTCGATTTATGGGGAGGCAAAAACATCGCCCATTGATCTGTGAAAATCATATTCTAGGGATCAAAATAAGAAACTTTGCCGAAGGAACCATACCTCTAAAACGAATTCTGATGCCCCCCTTTGGGTCGAACTTGCAAATTTTGAAAAATCCCACTTTGAAATGCCTATGTTTTTTTTATTTTTGGAGTTTATTTTTCTCTTTAGAAATTTATTTAGTCAGAACATATGTAAATGAAAAAATGAATTTAACTTAGTAATAGAAAAGAAATTAAAAAATTATTAGAAATTAGCGTTTTTACAACCCCCTTTTAAAAGCAAGGCATCACTGTGATGCATTTGCATGTCGTAAACATAGTTGTGTGGGTTTTTTATTCAACCATTTTAAAAAATGAAGGTATCACTGTGACACAATTGCAGATCGTAAAATTACTTGTGTGGTTGTTTTTAAGCCACCACAAGACACAGCAGGTAGAATTAAAATTGCCCCTACCCAAAAGTTCGACCCAAAGGGGGGGGGGGGGGGGGGGGGCATCAGAATTCGTTTTAGAGGTATGGTTCCTTCGTCAAAGTTCCTTATTTTGATCCCTATAATACGATTTTCACAGAGCAATGAGCGATTTTTAAATCGACCCGCCCTATTGTATAAGCATCTTTTTTAGGCTCAAATGATTTACGTTAATAGGCTCATATAGGACGACCATTGCAAGAAGGAAATACATTGGTTTCGGCCTCCCAAATGAGCACATACCGGCTGTAAAGGCTCCAATTTAGATATTTTTCCGACTCTTTTTCGACTCAAAATGTTTACTGGGTAAACTTATATATTTGCAACGGCATGCATTATTGGCTAAATATTTTTGAAAAACGCTGGATTACAGATTAAAACTAATTCAACCGATAGCATAATGGATAACTCCCCACCAATATAGGACAAATTGGATACATTTTGGAATGAATTTGTGTGTTGGTTTCCCATATTTTCCAAAAGATTATTTTTACCCTTAAAAATAAATAAATAAATGTAAGGCGCGATAACCTCCGAAGAGATCTAAGGCCGAGCTTCTCTTCCAATTTGCGTCGTGCTCCTCTTGATTTTCCCTACAAATTGGCCGGACGGGACCTACATGATTTTATGCCGACTCCGAACGGCATCTGCAAGGCAGATGAGTTTTCACTGAGAGCTTTTGAGAGCTTAGAGAAATTTTCTTCTAATTGAATAACCTTATTTCTAAAATGTTTGATATTGTTTTGCCCGGGGTTTGAACCCAGGGCATCCGGTGTGGTAGGCGGAGCACGCTACCATCACACCACGGTGGCCGTCGTGGGTATTTATTTTGGGTAAATATTTGGGACTTTACCCATTTTTACCATGTATAACCAATTTACCGTGTATTTACCATTTGGGTATTTACCCCTTTCCCATCTCTAACTATCATTCATTCGTTGATAAATTTCTTCGATTAGTACCAAAAACTTCATTAGAATTAGCAAGTTATATATTTTTTGACATTTTGGGGAAATCATGTATGTTCAGAAAATTTCTGACATTATTTCAGTTAGGTGTTGTTCACGCATTTTCGAAATTTAGTTGTGGCCAGATTATGATTACTACGTGGCCACGGCGGACTACTACGTGGCCATTTG
Organism: Eurosta solidaginis; assembly: GCF_040869045.1. Classification (NCBI taxonomy): domain Eukaryota; kingdom Metazoa; phylum Arthropoda; class Insecta; order Diptera; family Tephritidae; genus Eurosta; species Eurosta solidaginis. Next base: position 18,740,472 of record NC_090320.1, read on the forward strand.
GCCACGTTCGTATTACTTAAAAAATGCCCTGCAGAGTATATTAATTTTGTTCGCATAACGGTACCACGTAACGGCATAAACTATTCGAGATAGATATAGACTTCTATATATCAAAATGATCTGGGCGAAAAAAGAAATTCATTTAGCCATGTCCGTCCGTCCTTCCGGCTGTCTGTCCGTGAACACGATAACTTGAGTAAATTTTGAGGTATCTTGATGAAATTTGGTATGTAGGTTCCAGGGCACTCATCTAAGATCGCTATTTAAAATGAACGAAATCGGACTACAACCACGCCTACTTTTTCGATATCTAAAATTTCGAAAAATCGAAAAAGTGCGATAATGTATTACCTAAGACGTTTAAAGCGATGAAACTTGGTAGGTGCGTTCACCTTTTGACGGAAAATAGAAAATTAGTAAAACTTTGGAAAATGGGCGTGGCACCGCCCACTTTTAAAAAAAGGTAATTTAAAAGTTTTTTATTATTTTTTTTTAATTTGAAAGTTTTGCAAGCCGTAATTTGGCATTCGTTGAGGATATCATGATGAAATTTGGCAAGAGCGTTACTCCTATGCCTACATGTGTGCTAAATAAAAATTAGCAAAATCGGATAACGAACACGCCCACTTAAAAAAAAAATTTTTTTAGTCAAATTATAACAAAAAATTTAATATCTTTACAGTATATAAGTAAATTATATCAACATTCAACTCCAGTAATAATATGGTGCAACAAAATACAAAAATAAAACAAAATTTCAAAATGGGCGTGGCTCCACCCTTTTTCATTTAATTTGTCTAGAATACTTTTAATGCCATATTTCGAACAAAAATGAGCCAATCCTTGTGAAATTTGGTAAGGGCATAGATTCTATGACGGTAACTGTTTTCTGTGAAAATGGGCGACATCGGTTGAAGCCACGCAAAGCTTTTATACACAGCCGACCGTCTGTCCTTCCGCTCGGCCCTTAACACGATCACTCGAGCAAAAATCGATATATCTTTACTAAACTTAGTTCACGTACTTACCTGAACTCACTTTATCTTGGTATAAAAAATGGCCGAAATCCGACTATGACCACGCCAGTTTTTCGATATCGAAACTTACGAAAAATGAAAAAAAAAATGCCATAATTCTATACGAAATATGAAAAAAGGGATGAAACATTGACGCAAAATATAACTTTAGAAAAAACTTTGTAAAATGGGTGTGACACCTATCATATTAAGTAGAAGGAAATGAAAAAGTTCTGCAGGGCGAAATCAAAAGCCCTTGGAATATTGGCAGGAATACTGTTCGTGGTATTTCATATATAAATAAATTAGCGGTACCCGACAGATGATGTTCTGGGTCACCCTGGTGCACATTTCGGTCGATATCCTGAAAATGCCCTCACATATACAACTACCACCACTCCCTTTTAAAACCCTTATTAATATCTTTAATTTGATACCCATATCGTACAAACACATTATAGAGTCACCATGGTCCACCTTTATGGCGATATCTCGAAAAAGCGTCCACCTATAGAGCTAAGGCCCACTCCCTTTTAAAATACTCATTAGCGCCTTTCATTTGATTCCCATATCGTACAAGCACGTTCTAGAGTCACCCCTGGTCCACATTTATGGGGATATCCCGAAATGGCTTCCACCTATAGAACTAGGGCCCACTCCCTTCTAAAATACTCTTTAATACCTTCCATTTGATACCCATGTCATACAAACACATTCCAGGGTTACCCTAGGTTCATTTTCCTACATGGTCATTTTCTCTTATTTTGTTTCCAAAGATCTCAGCTGAGTATGTAATGTTCGGTTACACCCGAACTTAGTCTTCCTTACTTGTTCTTGTGAATCTTATCTGCTTGTTGTTTTTTTTTTTGTAAATACTTTTCCTTTAAACATAACTTTTTATTCATTTCCAAACTTATAAATATGTAATCGCAATGTTATAGCTGTAAAGCAGGGTTCAGAAAAATTCTTTTACAAAAAATTTTAATTCATTCTTTTATTTTTTTATACCGTCTCCGAATAAATTTTAAAACAAACATTTGTTTTCATTTATTACTGACGCATAATTAAATATTCTATAAATTCGAAAAAACAATTTGTTTTACATTCATTTATGCCTTTATACAATTTTGACAAATATTCTGCTTCCATTTCATTTATAAAACTGAATGATTTTTTTTATACATTCTTAAGCAAATATTCCCCCTATTTATCATAGGCATTTCAGCAGATAGATGTGTCGCGGGGGCCTATTGCGTTCTCGATCCTGCGCCCTGAGGAACAAAAGCAACTTTTTTTTGAGACACGATAACCTATGCAATACTACGAACAGTATTCCTGCCAAGATTCCAAGGGCTTTTGATTTCGCCCTCCAAAACTTTTTCATTTTCTTCTAAACACATTTTACAAAGTTTTTTCTAAAGTTATATTTTGCGTCAATAAATCAATCCAATTACCATGTTTCATCCCTATTTTCATATTTGGTATAGAATTATGACATTTTTTCATTTTTCGTAACGAAAGTGGTTGATATACTGATATACTTATTCAACACTATCGGTATAGTACAATGGGTACACCTAATTAGTTTTATCTGTTTTGAGACGTGTAAATAAAAAATAAGATTTCAAGAATTTGAAATAACAAAAGTACCTCGAAATTTAAGTTAAAGCTACACAAGCTCAATTTTGTTATACTCAGCGTGCTTTGCACACAGAGTGAATTAACTTTGGTAACATAACGGACATAAACGAATCGAGATAAGTATAGACTTCCATATATCAAAATGCTGAGGAGGATAAAAGGAATTGACTTAGCCATGTCCGTCCATCCGTCCGTCCATCTGTCGGTACACACGATAACTTGAGTAAATATTGAGAATAAAATATTGAAATTTGGTATAGGGGTTAATTGGCGCTCATCTCTCATCGCTATTAATAGGAATCGGATGGTAACCACGTCTACTTTTTACATTTATTTCATTTTATATCAATGTTGTTTCATTTTCCAAGTGAAATTATTACAAGCAAAAGAAAAAAAAAATAAACTTTTGAAAATGGGCGTGGCACCGCCCCTTTTATGACTAAACAATTTTCTATGTTTTGGGAGCCGTAACTCGAAGAAAACTTGAAGGATCGTAATGAGATTAGGTATATATATATATATATATATATATATATTTCTAGTAAAAGTGGACGGGATCGGTTAAAAACGACGCCCACTTTTATATAATAGGTGTTTAAACCGATCGTAGACTAGAATAATAAGACATATCTTAGCGAAAAATAGTTTTGTATCAATGATATTTCATTTACCAAGTTTTATTGTAAGAGGATATTAGAATAAATTTTTTTTAATGGGAGGTGCCACGCCCCTATTCCGATCAAACATTTCTAGAGCCTCAATAGAAAAAAACAAATCCCTCGTTTAATTTATCATTTTAATTTATCTAAAATGAACTGTAGAATTCAAACTCACGCTGAGTATATTGTAACGAATTTACTTGCAATTTCCCTTATTTGCAATCTTCTGCTAACGTTCGAATCACTAAACTGTTGAATAAATAACTCAAATATTTAATAATGGAAAAATTACCTTTATTAAAGTACTTCACAATAACACTTATACTTTGCAAGGAATAGCTTGCTTAATTAAACCAAACTGATTGATAGCTCAGATGAAACTGATCTCTCGCCTCTACTGTTGTCGCCTTTTTATACTGTCTGATTTGCTCGTTGCATATTTCTAGGCTTTTCTAATTCCAGAACTTACTAGTTAGTTATAAATTTCTCAGCTACAACTACAGATGTATAATTTTTATAGCTTCTCTCATACCCTATGCGCTTGTATGAGTGAGCGACACTTCCACAATTATAATTACATACCTTTAGGAGCATCTCAGATAATATATCTGCATGTGTTTGTGCGTTGCTTCTCAGCTGCGTATACGTACATATGTATAGGAATAATGATTTATTCGTTTATGTAGATACAAGTGACTGTCTGCTTTATTGTTGAAATCTCCCGATCTAAACGCCGCTTACATCTCCAAATGTACCACTGTTCTACTCCGTGGTTTCCCAGTGGTTTGTATGCGGTAGATGGTATCATTGATCTTCTTCACAACTTTGTACGGGCCTTTCCAACTGCACCTAATCTTGGATGGAAAAGCTTTCCGCCGGTGAGGATTGTATAGTAGTACCAAATCTCCCTCTCGGAAACCTTCCGAATTATTTTCCTTGTCGTACCTGTGTTTCATCTTACTACTCATTATCTTGGATCGTTCCCTCGCACTCTGTTGCTGGGCCAATTAACTACTTCGTAGAGCTTGCGCTTGACTGATTGGCTTCGCATAATCAGTATCGTTCCCACGTTTCACAACAGTAGTGCGCTCTGGGTTGAAACTACCCTCGCATTCTTTCTGGGAAATTCGTTGCTTCGGTTTTGTGCGTCCATTAGGTTTTGCCAATACCAGTGTTTCTCTCGCCGGTACTTTTGATTTTGCTTTATTTGGCCCATTCGATCTATCAACCTTTGCCTTTGACTTTCGTGGTCTTTGTCGAGTCTTTTCCACCAGTACTCGATTCCTACTGAACCCTTTCTGGAAACAAAAAATCGCGTTCCTTCAAGCTGTAGAAGATGACGGGTTCACACTCCGACTACTTGAAGTACTCTATATTGCGTCATAAATATTTTGAATTAAATAAAAAGTGTTATAGTACCTATCTCTGTGCCATGAAAAAGAAAATAACTTGCAATCCGAAAGCTTTCTATAATTTCGTGAACTCTAAACGTAGGGTTAAAGGCTTTCCTTCTGGTATGAAATACCGTGATGATATCTCTAGCGATGATCAAGTTATTGCTAACTTATTTGCACAATTTTTCAAATCTAACTACTCCGCTGAATTAATTTCTTTGTCTAGTGAATACCCGTATCGACTTAACTCAATTAACGCAATTAATATTCCATCAATGTCTCCAGAAGTGGTTCTTACATATTTAACTTCTTTGAAGGAATCTTATAAATACGGTCTGACACACATTTATCTGCCCCTAATTGATTTATTCAACATGTCCCTAAAACATGGAGTCTTTCCTTCTGCTTGGAAGGAATCTTTTCTAATACCCCTCCACAAAAACGGCAGTAGGTCATGTGTAGAAAATTATCGAGGAATTGCAAAATTGTCTGCCATCCCAAAGGTGTTTGAAGCCATTGTTACTAATCAGCTAATACTGTTTTCACACAGAAACTTAATGATCTCATTTCACCTTCTAATGAAATCGTAAATTTTTTGCTTTCACACAGAAGTATCTGCTCGATTAGTATGCCAGATGAAATGTCAAAATAATAATAACAATAATAAGATCGCGGATTTAAAATGTTAATAACAATAATATTGAATTGGTTTAGAAAGTAAACGTACAATGCAGGAAAATAATTATTTAAAAGAAATATTCGTTGCATGTACTGCAAGTATGCAAGCTTTGCAATCGATGCAAGCAAGTTACGACAACGCCGTTGCTTTGCAAAGAAAACGAAAGGAGAAGAATTTTTTAATTTTGCAGCATCTGAGACGACAGCAGATGTACCTTTACTGGTTAATGGCAACGAAAGCCTCTCGGCGATCCCTCTGGAAATTGGTAAGTCAATTTATAGTTTGTAACACACTGTCCGGTTATAGGTAATTCTTTTTATTACAGGGACGGCCCTCATCTTTCTGGGAAGTCACTTGTGACTGCAACGACGACGATTTTTTTAAGACACACTCCCGCATGCATCGTACCAGCTTTGAAACCCTCTGCAGCTTCCTAAAAAATTTGCAGAAGTCGGACACAAATTGGCGACTTGCGATACCACTTTCGAAACGGGTTGCTATTGCTTTATTTACTCTGGGATCAGCTGGAGAATACAGAGTGGTATCAGAGCTTTTCGGAGTTGGAATATCGACGGTATGCAAAATTTTATGGGAGTTCTGTGAGGAAGTTTACGAAGCAATGTCAGCGCAATTTATTAAAAAATTACCACCTACTCTAGAAATTATAGCTGATCTCGTGGGTGGATTACATCGTCTAGGTTTTCCACAATGTCTAGGGGCAATAGGTAAGGACAATTACATGTATTTATGCACATGTACGGGAATAACCATTTTTACCTAGATGGGTGTCACATCGAAATAAAATCAAATCCAGAAGATGCAGTCGATTATTACAACTACAAAGGATGGTATTCCATTATATTATTAGCTGTAGTGGATTACAGGTAGGTACACTATGTTGTAGTTCTTGCCATGAATTGGTGCTAATTATGTTATTTTTCAATTTAGATATCGTTTTTTATATGTGAACATCGGCTCTCCAGGACGATGCAGTGATTCACAGATTTATAATGCCTCTTTAATGAAGAAAGTAATGGAAGAAAATGAACTACTGGCCGCGAGTAAAAAGGAAATAGGTGGCGTAAATATGCCAATATGCATCATTGGAGACTCTGCGTTCCGATTTTCCACCACTTTGATGAAGCCGCACTCTTTTTCTATAGCGCTAACTGAAACTCAAAATCTTTTTAATTATAATCTTTAAAAATGTAGAAGGGTGTCTGAAAATGGCTTTGGCCAGCTAAAAGGACGATTCCGTCGAATTGGAAAAGGTTTAGACAATAGAATTGGTAAGGCAGCTATTATAATTAGGGCATGCTGCATCATTCATAACTTCCTAAATGAAATGAATGATAAAATAAATGACTTGTGGCTGGAGAGGTTCCAAGAAGTAGGAAGAAGTCATGAAAGATCGCAGTTTAATGTTGTGATTGGCGACAATGATCCATCTACTGAAGAAATAAGACGAGGACTATGCAATTATTTTAGTACGTACATATTTTATTTATTATTTTTATATGTTGATGACATTAAGATTTAGAAATGTATGTGATATTCATAAATTTTTTTTTTTTATGTGATATTCAATTTTTTTTATTTAAAAATGCCAATATGCCGTTTTTGAGTTTTTTATTGTCTTGGGCTATTTGTTTCAATGCGTTGACCTTCTCTTCCTCAATTTTCATGAATTTGTTTTCGTTTTCTTCACTTTTTTTCATGTAATTAGTTATTTCCACTGACACCGCCTCAAATTTCTCCATGACTTTCGTGTGAACACTGACAATATTTTCTTTCTTTTTAGATTCGATCGCAGACTAGCCTGGTAGTGGCGACGGTGGGCTGGACCAGGGCTGCGGTGTAGAAGGGGTAGATGTCAGTTGTGGTGATGGTGTTGATGGTACTGAAGATGCGGTACTTGATTATGTGTAAAATAAAAATTTTAATAAAAATATGGCATGTTTTTAATATATTCGTAACACAATAAAAATATAAACCGAGCATTAACATTGTTTCTCTGTTTTTTTTTTTTTATTAAGTAGAAGAAAATGAAAAAGTTCTGCAGGGCGATATCAAAAGCCCTTGGAGTCTTGGCAGGAATACTGTTCGTGGTATTACATATATAAATAAATTAGCGGTACCCGACAGATGCTGTTCTGGGTTACCCTGGTCCCCATTTTGGTCAATAAACGCCCCCACATATACAACTACCACCACTCCCTTTTAAAACCCTTATTAATACCTTTAATTTGATACCCATAACGTACAAACACATTCTACAGTCACCCCTGGTCTACCTTTATGGCGATATCTCGAAAAGGCGTCCACCTGTAGAACTAAGGCCCACTCCCTTTTAAAATACTCATTAACACCTTTCATGATACCCATATCGTACAAACAAATTATAGAGTCACCCCTGGTCCATCTTTATAATGATATCTAGAAAAGGCGACCACCTATAAAACTATGGCCCGCTGCCTTTTAAAATATCCATAGGACGTCCCTGATCTCTCCAGTTTTTTCGTCTCGCTGACATTATCTGCGACCTTATTTACAACATGGACGCCCCAAATTTCGACCATTTTAAACATCCACATCGATGGCTCTACGCTACCGGCTGCCCTACACCCCAAAATCTTGGGTGTGACGTTTGATCAGGATCTACATTTTGGTGAGCATGCAGCCGCAATTGTACCGAAAATCCAGAGCCGTAATATAATTCTCAAATTCCTTGCTGACAGTACTTGGGGAAAAGACAAAGAAACGCTCATTACCATATACAAAGCAATTGGCCAGCCGATTGCATGCTACGCGTCCCCTATATGGTCGCCAAGCCTAAAATCTACTCAGTGGAAGAAGCTACAGGCCTGCCAAAACACTGCTTTCAGAACCGCCACCGGCTGTCTCCTTATGTCCCCAGAACACCATCTAAAAATTATTATCCCTAAAAAGACGTAACGTTTAAAATTGAAAAAGTAACAGGCGTCGGTGATCCCCCCGAAGGACCCATTTCCGCTTTTTCTTTCCTAAAACAAATTATGTTTGCTTAGTCCCACTTTTAATTTAATTGATATATAAATATGGTAATTTTATACGACAGCATGACACTGCTAATACGCGTCCAATATTAAGAGAGGTGTCAAACGACGCGTCTTGATATCAGTATTAATAATTTTAACTCCCTCAAAAGATATTAACGAAAAACCGAAAAATGACCCGCGGGTCCCTCCGAAACCGGGGGTTACTTTAGCTCACAACTGCTAAAACCCAACCAAAAATATCAGGACCACGAATCCGAGAGCGGAAATTCAAAATTTTATTTCTGTCAAAAGTTATTTCCAAAAAACCGAAAAATGGCCCGGAGCGCTCCGAAACCGCAGGTGGGATCCATAGTATTTTTGCGCAGAACACCTTTCTGAGTTGGTGGCCTTCGGCCGCGCTTATAAAAAATAACCCTGGGCTATGCCATGCCAAGTCCGGGTGTGTGGTATAACCGTGGCTACTGCCACGGTGATGGACAATTTTTTTGTGGGTACAAACACAACAACAACCACATGAAAATCGCCAACTTCAACGGCAAATATCTCCAGACATAGATAAAATTTTTCTTTCCGCCATCGGATTATTGTTCCCGAGATTAATACGCATCTTTTGACACCACTCTCGATATTTTTGGTAGCGTATTAGCAGTCGACCCCTCAACTAGACTATTACCCATTTTTTTTTGCCAGAACACCTTTTTGCATTGGCGACCTTCGGCCGCGCTTATAAAAAATTACCCTGGGTGGGTCCAACACCGGTTTGGAAAACAAAACTATATCCGCGCAAAACACTTATGTTCACAATTTTTTGTGGGTACGCCAACAACAACACCCACATGTAAATCGCCAAATTCAACTGCAAATATCTCCGGACAGAGATAAAATTTTTATTTTCTGGTTTCGGATTATTGTTGTCGAGATTATTACGCGTCTTTTGACACCTTTGATATTTTTGGACGCGTATTAGCAGTGTCATGCTGTCGTATAGAATTACCATAAATATTTTCTTACCGGTATCGCTGGGTAAAATTTGCGATCTTGACTTGAATATCTCGAGCGGTGTAATTGTAGCCTAACTTTGCCAACTCGTTTGCCATCTCTTTATATATATGGCCATTCTTTCGCGAAGATCGAAGATCAGCAGCACGCACTTCCCACAAATCCAGGATAGCCACTTCGCCATCTCCAGCCCAAAACGATCGTTTTCTTTTAGGTTTTGGTGCTAAAGGAACAAAATTCATTTAATTTTTAATGTCCATGTGTGTATATAAAAAGTATATATATTTATTTACTCACTATCACTATTATTTTGCATTATGAAAACAACAAATTCTTGTTTTTTTTTTCCGTCTTTGAATACTCGTTTTGTGAGTATTGATGATGGCACGGATCTTTATGTGTCCGTATAGCGCCAGGTTGTACTTGAGTATATATATGAATTTAATTAGATTTTTATGGCGTCACGCCAGATATTCCGTTATTTATGTATGTATATATAAATTTGAGGTTAGGTTTTTTATTGGCACCACGCCATTTTTCCAATGTGACTGATTCCTATTAGGAGTGCATAAAACCGCCCTAACTCCTGGTCAGGGAGGCACCGCATCTCCTAACTCCGCCAAAAAGCCCGAGGGAAGCACAGAAGCCAACCCTGAGGCCTATCTTGATTTACAACTCAAGCAAAAAGTCTGAAAAAATCGACGTTGAGCTGAGGATGACACTGAACGTCCACTCGCGCAAAAAGACAAGAACGGAATGAAAACAACAAATTCTGGTTTTTAAATTCAATTAAATTTTTTTAGCGCATATAATGACATTGCTAACTGACAGACAATGACATTTACTTTGACAAATGACATTTTTAAGCACTGAACACACCAAAAACTAAGAAGCGGAACGCGGCCAACAGAGTTGCATTGTGCTTTTGACTTCATTAGGCATTCGATTAGCTACTAATGAAATAATTATAGATTCGAATTTTGTAGGGAAGATTGAGCTCAATAAGCGTCTTAATGTAGAAAATTGCCTTTATTATTCAATAGGCCGTCTGTGTGAAATTAGTATAACATTTTCCATTTCTGACATTTTAATGTATGCTGATGATGTAAAACTTTTTAGGTCTTATGCGTCTATTGAAGAACGTCCATTGCTTCAAGCGGATTTAAACTGCTTAGTTGCTTGGTGCAACGCGAATTCAATAAATGTAAGTTCATGTGCCTCTCTCGGAGATCTTTGCCAGCAGCTTCTTACGTAACTGATAATTTTTGTCTTGCATCAGTAAATTATTTTGTTGACTTGGGAGTCACGATGGATGCTAAACTTAGTTTCAACCTTCATATTATGACTACTGCCAATAAGGCTAGAGGTGTTCTATCATTCGTGAAGAGATGGTCTAAAGAATTTAGTGACCCTTATGTAACCAAAGCCCTTTTTACCACATTAGTTAGACCGATAGTAGAATATGGATCAGTAATCTGGAATCCGCGATATCAAGTTCATGCAGATAGGCTTGGGTCAATACAGAAGCAATTTTTACTTTTTTCTTTAAGGTATTTAAATTGGGATTCTGCATATAATCTTCCACCTTATACTAGTCGGTTAAAGCTTATCAATCTTCAAACTCTCGCTAGCCATAGAGAAATGCTAGGCGTATTATTTATGGCTTAACTACTGAATGGACTAATTTCTAGCCCCTTTCTTTTGAACGAAGTAAACTTCAATGTCCCATCACGAGCGTCAAGACATTACAAACATCTTCTTTTGAGGCAGTGCAGAACTAACTTCGAATTAAATGAACCTTTCCGGTGTTTGTGTCATGATTTAACTCTCACTCGAATTCATTTGATATAACGGATTCACTTTTTACTATAAGGAAAACTGTCCTATCCTATCTTAACTCGTAACAAATAAAAATAAAAAAATAAAAATCTTTATATGCTAGATCGTTAACTTATTTAACAATTTACTATATGTATAATTTTCTACTGTTATGTATATAATACTCAGCTGATGATTTTTATTCTGTAGCTGAGCAGTTTTAGACCTCGACGCTTAACAAACCTCCGCCTATCAACAAATCGGCAGAAACAAAAACAAATTCGTGCGTCATGCGGATGCGCCCCTCGTGTCGGCTGGGCGGGCTTTGGAGGGTATTCATCCGTTGGGTTTATTATTATTATTAAACTGAAGTTAAGTGGTATATCCTGGTTCTTATAACGCATCACCCTTCTCTGCATATCGATCATGATGTCATGGTCAACCAAGAAGTCCACTCCCAATATGACTTCATCAACGATCTCCGCCACAACGAATTTGTGTAGAACTGTGACCTTTCCAATCAAGATTTCACATACCACTTCTCCCTGGACTTGGTTATACTCGCCAGTGACCATACGCAACCTTGCTCCAGGTAACGTTTTTACTCTCCTGTTGACCAAGTCAGATCGAATTAAGGAATGAGATGCGCCCGTATGTACAGTTAGTACACGTACTTTGCCATCCACATTCCCTCTGACGGTAAGACTGCTCGATTTTCTACCAATTTGCGACACAGATATCACAAGACATTCAATAGCTGGAGCTAGCTCTCGATCTCTACATCTTACCCGCTCTTCATCCCCTCCAGCTTTGTTATTAAGACCACGCATGCTATTGAAATCACTAGGATCGAGATAGAAATGACCTGCAATGTGACCGGCCTTCCCGCATTTGAAGCATTTGATAACTCTTTCACTCCGCTTTTGCGATCCTTTCAGCGCTTCCAATATTGCGTCTACCCACTCTGGCCTTTCTACTTCCACACAGCGTGCTTTGAAAACTGGCTTACACGGAACGACGCTGTTTCCTGAGTCAGTGCATGCGATACCGTTTCAGCAAATGTTAGTTTTGTATTCGCATATGTAGCCCGCTTCGTTTCCACATCTCGTATGCCATTTATGAAGCTCCGGGTTTTTACCCTTTCAGTGTATTCCACGGGTGCGTCCGCATTTACAAGATGAGCCAATCTTTCAATATCTGAAGCAAACTCCTGCAATGTCTCATTTGCTTTTTGGTAGCGGTTTTGCAACTAAATTTGGAATATCTTTTTTCTATGCTCGCTTCCATAACGTATCTCGACAGCGGCCATCAACGCTTCATAACTGTTCCGTTCGTACTTTGGAATCGTCTGTAAGATTTCCGCTGCAGGCCCCTCCAATGCCACGAAGAGTGCAGCAACTTTATCTTCAGCATTCCAGTTGTTCACTGTTGCGGTCTTCTCAAATTGTAGCTTAAAGACCTGGAAAGGAACAGAACCGTCAAAGGATGGTGTTTTTACCTTTTGATTACTCGTTGAAACTGCTGGGCGATTTAGTTGAAACTCCTGTATACGATCTTCCAAAGCATCCATCTATTTTATCCTGTCGACCACTGAAGCCTTCATGAAACTGGGTTAGTTTTTCTTCCATATGCGCTTCCAGTATAGATGATATACATACTTCCTGCTCTTCTAGTTGTGTGGAGATCTGAGATGATATCTGTGCTGAAATTTGTGCCGACATTTCGGAAATACGCGTCTCCTGTGCTTCAATCTTAGATGTTATGCGTGTCTCTTGCGATTCCAGTTGGGATGCCATATATGTCTTCTGTTCATCCAGTTGAGATGCCATATATGTCTTCTGTTCTTCCAGTTGAGATGACATTTGCGACGACATTGATGTTACTGTCGATGTTTGTCCAGCTATTGCAGCCAATATCATGTTCAAGTTTGTTGTTTCCTCGACATCAAGATGAAAGTCATACTCTTCTACGTCAATTCCTTCTAATTCCATTGCCTGTCGTAGTCGTTCCTGAAGTTCTAGTTTAATGCCGGTTGTATTCAATCTACGGCTCTCTAACTCCTTCTTCAGTTGCTGGATCTTCAATTCACTTAACTTTGGCATGCCCAAGTTGTATTTGAAGTCTTCAGAATTTATTCAACAATTCCTCTTCTGACACTAATTGTAACGAATTTACTTGCAATTTCCCTTATTTGCAATCTTCTGCTAACGTTCGAATCAATAAACTGGTGAATAAATAATTACAATATTGAATAATGGAAAAATGGCCTCTATTAAATTACTTCACAATAACACTTATACTTTGCAACGAATAGCTTGCTTAATTGAACCAAACTGATTGATAGCTCAAATGAAACTGATCTTTCGCCTCTACTGTTGTCGCCTTTTTATACTGTCTGATTTCCTCGTTGCATATTTCTAGGCTTTTCTAATTCAAGAACTTACTAGTTAGTTATAAATTTCTCAGCTACAACTACAGATGTATAATTTTTATAGCTTCTCTCATACCCCATGCGCTTGTATGAGTGAGCGACACTCCCACAATTATAATTGCATACCTTTAGGAGCATCTCAGATAAGATATATGCATGTGTTTGTGCGTTGCTTCTCAGCTGCGTATACGTACATATGTGTAGACATAATGATTGATTCGTTTATGTAGATACAAGTGACTGTCTGCTTTATTGTTGTTGTGACTTTATTTACTTAGCATCAGACTAGGGATGTGAGTATCATTTAGTGTCACTCATATTCGTCACAATTTAATATTCGGTTACACCCAAACTTAGACACCCTTACTTACTTGTTTTTTGTTTGTTTTAATTAGCTCAACAAGCTCTGTAATTAGCTGAATTAGCTTTATACAAATAACAAGTCAAATGTATTTATTGATATTCTAGCGAAATGAAGTTACACATTTTGCTATACTTTTCAAAACAAAATTTCTTTGGAATTGTTTGTTTATTTATATGTGGCGAATCCCAAAAAAGGTCCATCACGAACCGAAAATCGAAAGTGGTCATACTTTATTTCTATCACTTGGGATTAAAGGTGAAATATGTGTATGATGCTAAAATCAATTAGTTTCTTCTTCATTCTGGACAGAAACATAATTTAAAAGAAAAGTTTCATCGGTTTGGCAAATTTGGATGTTTTATTAACAAACTATAACGTCCTTTTGCTTTTAATAAAATTATGTCTAAAAAACTTTGGGAAACGGAGGATTTATAAATTGGTCCTGCTAATTCTGGGTATTATTCGTTGAGTACCGGATTTGCCGGGCAATTCCTGACATAGAGGTCCGACGCCTGTTTGTGGATATCACTGAGAACATAATGCACTTTTATGTTTCATACGGCTGTGTTCTCAGGTGCCATATTTCCTCATAATGCTTACGGAGATGACCCCGTACGCCCGTACCGGTTCTAAGGGCAGTATTTTGGCAAGCCTGTGTTTTCTTCCAGTGAATAATTTTTAGGCTTTGCGACTATATCGTGGACGCGTAGCATGCAATCGGCCGGCCAATTGCCTTGCAAGTGGTGATGAGCGTTTCTATATCTTAGAATATGGAATAAGTTGCTGGGGTGGTGCTCACTCCAATAAAATCAATCACTTAACTGTACTGCAAAAATGTGCGGTAAGAAAAATGTTTAATTGTCCACGTCGGACTCACTCCTTTGACTTATTTAGAAGGTTAAATATATTCCCAGTTTGGCATTTGTTCTATTACAAGGTTTTAAAAATTTTGTATATGAGAGGTGGCTATTTGCAAAATTCAACACGAGGTATGTACAACCTGCGTAGTAACCAAAGCACACTTGTTTCTTTGCCAGTTTTTTGAAGTAGCTGGAGTAGGGGTGGGAAGAGTAGGAGTAGGAGTGGGAGAGGAAATGGAAATAGGAGCCGGAGTGGGAGGGGTGGGAGTAGGAGTAGGAGTGCTAAAAGGAGTTGTAGTGGGGGTAGGGTGGTTGTGGGAATAGGAGTATGGAGTGATGATAAGAGTGGTAGTAGGGGTGGGAGTTGGGGTGGTTTCCAATGTAAGTTGTTTGAACGGGTGGGATAAAATATAAACTTACCAGATGTTGATGATAATATAAATGATATAGAATAATGTATGCGTGTGTGATGTGCTTTTTTTTGCTTATCCTGAAAATATAAAAATTTTAAATTTCATTTAAAAATTTGCAAAAATTCACTTTCTTTTTACTCCTTCTCCTGGCACGAACTTTTTCGAAGTGAGGCAGCGGATGACGAAGGCCATAATTTAGTCATTTATTTCATATTTTGAGTGCAACTCTCTCTTTATCACTTAAAACTCAGTAACGATATAGTTGAGTACTTTTAAATAAGTAAAAACCCAACATTCGTGTTGCCACCCCTTTAGATTTCGTAGAATATTTGATACTTTTAGGGGTCATAAAAGAACGTGGAATTTTTAGGTCTAATAGCACATCTCCACCTTGAGCTTTAACTGAGAAGATTAAATAAATCTCCTATTTAAACCTGCAGTGTCTCCACTGTAGTTTTAATTTCGGTTTTTTTTTCGTATTAAAAATTTATAAAGTGGGGCCACGTATACAGTTTCAACTTTTGTGAAGTTTTTCAGCCAAAAATTTTACATTTTCGAATCAATGTAATGGGCATATTATAATCGAACAAAGTTAACCTAATAATAAATATAGTAGAGTAATATACGGCCTATGCAATATTTTGACCTAAAATCGAAAACGTTTTTGGGTCGTTTTTTTTCGTTTAATTTACAACGTGAAATTTTCCGATTCAATCAAGTTGCATTTAAATAATAATAAACTAAGTTGAAATAAAAGATAATATAATAAAATAAAATAACAAATATCAAAATAAATTAGCATAAAAGACAATATACAAATTTTAATGTAATATCTTTGTAGCAAATTTATTTATTTTTTGTTCACTATAAGACGTGCTATATCTAAAATGAGCATAAAATCTGGAAATTCATAAACATTTGGGTCAAATTTGCAATTAATTGTTATAAATAAATAAATTTAGTGAGTTTGAACAAAAGTTGACTCATTATTTCTGATTTAATTTTTTTAAAGCAACTAAAATGAAAAACAAAGAATCTGTGAAATAAAGATCTATGCTTTTAAGTGTAAGTAAAATTTGTCCAAAAAAATAGTCCGGTTAAGTTACTACTTCTCTTTAAAGTTTTTTTGTGCGCTAACAATTATTTTAGAACAATTTTTTAAGGATTTTGGTACAGACCAATATAGGTAATTGGCAACAATGGGAATATTTTATTTGAACTGAAATTGAGCGAAGCAGTAGTTCTCTCACCGTTTGGCGTGTACAAATATATACATATGTAGAGATGAAACATTTGAGCAACGCGACAATTGAGCATTTGGAGCTATGTACTCAGGGGGATTTGTGAACATAATGCGTCCTACAGATGGCAATTTCGATAGTTGCACAGATTTTCGAATTTACAAACAATTTTTTCTATTAATTATAAACAAATAAAGTAATATTTGTTAACAAAAATAGGCCTATGCACTGCGGCTGATCAATACGAATCGATTTATATAACTTTTATATGATTTTACGTATGCTAAGTATGCGAAACAGCCTGTCAATTGATTGTATGGAAATTTTGTTAGCGTATTAATATATAGATAATAATAATAATGTGACGATTATGAGTGACAGTAAGTGATACTCACATCCCTAGTCTGATGCTAAGTAAAAGTATGTCTTTTATCTTGATGGCGAGGAAACAACAAAAATGGAAGAGACAGTTACGCAGACAGGTACGAGCACAGACTTGAACATGATTTTGGATGCAATATCTGCACAAACATCGCAAATGTCATCCCAACTGGAAGAACAAAAGACAAATATAACATCACAATTGGAAGAACAGAAGACATATTTGGCATCTCAACTGGAAGCACAAGAAACGCGTATGTCAGAAATGTCGACACAGATTACATCCAAGATGGAAACTCAGCTGGAATCGCAGGAGAACCGTATAACAGCGAAGATTGAAGCACAAGAGGCACGAATATCCGAAATGTCGGCGCAAATTTCAGCACAGATATCATCGCAGATTTCTGCTCAACTGGAACAGCAAGAAGGACGTATTTCCTCGAAGTTGGAGGCACAAGATACAAAAATTTTACAGTTTGAGGAAAAAATCGATGCCGAGGTGGATGCTTTGAGAGGACGTATCGAGCAGTTGCAACTGAATCGCCCAGCAGTTTTAATGAGTAATTCTGCAGAACACTGCAGCAGTGAACAACTGGAGTGCTGAAGATAAAGTTGCTGCACTCTTAATGGCATTGAAAGGGCCTGCAGCTGAGATTTTACAAACCATTCCCGAGGGAGAGCAAAACAACTATGAAGCATTGATGGCCGCTGTCGAGAGACGTTATGGAAGCGAGCATAGGAGACAGATATACCAAATGGAGTCACTGAACCGCTTCCAGAAGCCTGGTGAGATATTGCAAGAGTTTGCGTCGTATGTTGAAAGGCTGGCACATTTAGCGAATGCGAACGCACCCGTGGAATACACTGAAAGGGTAAAGATTCAGAGCTTTATAAATGGCATACAGGACGTCGAAACAAAGCGAGCTACATACACAAATCCAATGCCAACATTCGCAGAAACGGTTTCGCAAGCTCTGGTGCAGGAAACAGCGTCGCTTCTGTGTAAGCCAGTTTTCAAAGCACGCCGTGTGGAAGTAGAAAGGCCAGAGTGGGTAGACGCAATATTGGAAGCGCTGAAAGGATCGCAAAAGCGTAGTGAAAGAGTTATCAAATGCTTCAAATGCGGGAAGCCCGGTCACATTGCACGTCATTGCGATCTTGGTTAATAGTTCCAACAATGTGGGTGGCCGTAAACGCAAAGTTGTAGGAGATGAGCAAGAGCGAATAAGATGTAGAGATCGAGAGCTAGATCCAGCTATTGAATGTCCTGTGATATCTGTCTCGCAAATTGGAAGGAATTTAAGCAGTCTTAATGTCAGAGGGAATGTCGATGGCATGGAGCGTGTACTGACTGTAGATACAGGAGACTAAAACTGTTACCTGGAGCAAGGTTGCGTACGGTCACTCATGGTAGTGGGGTGAATACAGCGAAAGGGCAGAGTTAGGCGGAAAAAGCTTATTAAAATATATGCAGATAGACCAAATTTCGGGCAGAACAACGTCTGCCGGGTCTGCTAGTTGTCCTTAAAAATTTATTTGTATTTACAAAATGTACATACATACATATATACTTGAAACAAATTTTTTTTTCGTAAAGAACTCCTGGACATGAATAACTGATCAGAGGTTGGGCAACTTGAAACAAACTTGGCTCAGAATGCTTTACCGCCATGGTCACATATCCTATTGAGTTCCGCTGATTTTGAAGGTATCGACTGCTGTCACTCTACCCACTTCGTTCACAGGTTCGCCTACAGGCTGCTAAGTCGCAGAAGCGATTCGAATTGCCAGCACAGCCATGATATTGATAACGAATGCAACGTCGTCCATCGAAACCCCACCTTAAGCCAGCTTGGCAGCCTCTACCGCTATTACCCCTAACAATAGGGCTTTGGCAATTAGGACGTCCTTGAAGAAGATATTAAAAAAATATATAACGAGTTTCATGAGGATTGATTAGTAGACACTTACTTGGTGTATTTGGACACTGAGCTTGTGCCTGTTCCAGGAAGAGCCATACAACCACGATGAAGAAGAGGGCGATGAATTTCATGTTGAAGGAGTTAAAAAATTTAGCAGAAGTAGTTTGTGAGTTGATATTGAGTTGTAGAAGCTTGGGCTGTGAATAATAATTTAGTTTAAATTCAAGGGTTTTATATGAAACTTTTAGGACTTGCAAATTCCTGAAATTCATTGTTTTTATAATTTTACATTGTTGTAAGTTTTTAAGCGCTTTTGTAACACAATCGAATGAAATGGAACAATTGCATAGTAAAGTTCTGCATCTGCTTTTAAGTACAGCAGATTCTTGATTTTACGAACACCATCGTTGCAGGGTTTGTTTAAAATCGATTTTTTCGTAAAATCGAGTACCATAACATTTTTCATATATTCTTAATTAAAATAGCTAAAATAACCAGAGAAAGTACATGTGTTTTTAAAACTTGTTTTATTCAAATAACAAATGCAAAAAAGAACAAAAAGAAAAAATTCATTTCAGAATGCTTATCACCGTTTAACATACATACATATGTGCATACATATTGTTTGTTTGATAGGAATATTGAGGTAACTGTTTACTGCAGCTTTTGAAGCTCCGTCAAACAACCAAATTTGAAGCCTCAACATTGTTTTGCTTGGCCCACCGAATGTACGTGCCAAAACTTTCAATAGGGGCTGTATGCTTTTTAGTATGGTTTTTAGTTATTATTTTGGTTTTCCTTTTGTTTTCTTTTATGTGCAGCTTTGTTTACCTCTTTTTTATGATACAAAACACAAAATTTGTTAGTTGTTCGTACAACCGAGTACTGTCGATGCACGTTTGTTCGTTCTATAAATTACTCAATTTAAAAATTTTGAATGTTCGTAAAATCGAAATTTCGTAGAATTCAATGTTCGTAATATCAAGAAACTGCTGTACTTGAAAAGTATTTATGTTTTAAAAATTTTCTTTTATTTACTTAGTAAGCTTGCCTGACCTAATCTAAATTTTTTAGTTACCTAAATAAAAGCCGTAGATTACAATTAGTAATATTTGGGAGACAAATAATAACAACTCATTTATATCTTGGCGATGGGGTCTCACACCATAAATGAAAAATTCAGGCAGGAGGAGGAACGCCTCCAAGAACGATATTGGCGTGGAATTCCAGGACTCTTGCAGGCAAAGGCGCCGATTGATGGATAAAACACAAAATGATATATAGCCATGGGGAGCGTAACGTTTGCCTGTTTTAGAAAATTCTACCTCGCAAAATCCTGCAAAATGATAAAAAATCCTGCATAGCTAAAATCCTGGTTTTCTAAAATTTTGCTTTTCCAAAATCCTGCTTTTAGTGTACTTACCCTTTAGATAAACTTTCTGAACAACGAAATGAACCGACATACGCAGCGAAAGTATTCAAACTCATACACAGCGATTTTAGAAATCAAATAAACTTCATTCGTAATATGTTTTTATATATGTTTGTGTGTACGTATGTATATATTTTAGTCTAGTAAATTGAAATATTTTTTGCAACTCTCTTCAAATAACTTGGTTGATTTAATTCATTCCTGTTTTAAAAACTCTTCGTAGTTGCTTGTTTTTTTAATTATGTTTCTTTTCTTTCTTATCATTTCTCCGTTTTCCCTTCTTTGTATTTGAGTTTTCGATTATTATAAGCTGCTTTTGTAAATTTTATACGAGTTTATAAAATTTTGAGGTACTTTCACCTACAATGACTTCTAGTCTACGATGTATAACGGTATTTATAGTTCCAGCAATTCGACAATGAATATGTGTACATACATACATATGTATATTTATATGGGTGGAATAATAAAATAAACAAGTAAGGAAGGTTAAGTTCGGGCGTAACCGAACATTACATACTCAGTTGAGAGCTATGGTGACAACATAAGGGAAAATAACCATGTAGGAAAATGAACCGAGGGAAACCCTGGAATGTGTTTGTATGACATGTGTATCAAATGAAAGGCATTAAAGAGTATTTTATGAGGGAGTGGGCCATAGTTCTATAGGTGGACGCCATTTAGGGATATCGCCATAAAGGTGGATCAGGGTTGACTCTAGGATTTGTTTGTATGATATGGGTATCAAAAGAAAGGTGTTAATGAGTATTTTAAAAGGGAGTAATCCTTAGTTCCATAGGTGGACGCCGTTTCGAGATATCTCCATAAAGGTGGACCAGGGGTAACCCTAGAATTTGTTTGTACAATATGTGTATCAAAAGAAAGGTGTTAATGAGTATTTTAAAAGGGAGTGATCCTTAGTTCCATAGGTGGACGCCGTTTCGAGATATCGCCATAAAGGTGGACCAGGGGTAACCCTAGAATTTGTTTGTACGATATGGGTATCAAACTAAAGGTATTAATGAGGGTTTTAAAAGGGAGTGGTGGTAGTTGTATAGGTGGTCGCCTTTTCGAGATATTGCCATAGAGGTGGACCAGGGGTGACTCTAGAATACGTTTGTACAATATGGGTATCAAACGAAAGGTGTTACTGAGTATTTTAAAAGGGAGTGGGCCTTAGTTCAATAGGTGGACGCCGTTTCGAAATATCGCCATAAAGGTGGACCAGGGGTGACTCTAGAATGTGTTTGTACGATATGGGTATCAAATTAAAGGTATTAATGAGGGTTTTAAAAGGGAGTGGTGGTAGTTGTATAGGTGGTCGCCTTTTCGAGATATTGCCATAAAGGTGGACCGGGGATGACTCTAGAATGCGTTTGTACAATATGGGTATCAAACGAAAGGTGTTAATGAGTATTTTAAAAGGGAGTGGGCCTTAGTTCTATAGGTGGACGCCGTTTCGAAATATCGCCATTAACGTGGACCAGGGGTGACTCTAGAATGTGTTTGTACGATATGGGTATCAAATTAAAGGTATTAATGAGGGTTTTAAAAGGGAGTGGTGGTAGTTGTATAGGTGGTCGCCTTTTCGATATATCGCCATAAAGGTGGACCAGGGGTGACTTTAGAATACGTTTGTATAATATGGGTATCAAACGAAAGGTGTTAATGAGTATTTTAAAAGGGAGTGGGCCATAGTTCTATAGGTGGACGCCTTTTCGAGGTATCGCAATAAAGGTGGACCAGGGGTGACTCTAGACTTTGTTTGTACGATATGGGTATCAAATGAAAGGTTTTAATGAGTATTTTTAGAAGGGAGTGGGCCTTCGTTCTATAGGTGGTTGCCTTTTCGAGATATCGCCATAAAGGTGGACCAGGGGTGACTCTAGAATATGTTTGTACGATATGGATATCAAATGAAAGGTGTTAATGAGTATTTTAAAAGGGCGTGGGGCTTAGTTCTATAGGTGGACGCCTTTTCGAGAAATCGCCATAAAGGTGGACCAGGGGTGACTCTAGAATATGTTTGTACGATATGGATATCAAATGAAAGGTGTTAATGAGTATTTTAAAAGGGCGTGGGGCTTAGTTCTATAGGTGGACGCCTTTTCGAGAAATCGCCATAAAGGTGGACCAGGGGTGACTCTAGTATGTGTTTGTACGATATTGGTATCAAATTAAAGGTATTAATGAGAGTTTTAAAAGGGAGTGGTGCTAGTTGTATATGTGAAGGCGTATCCAGATATCGACCAAAATGTGGACCAGGGTGACCCAGAACATCATCTGTTGGATACCGCTAATTTATTTATATATGTAATACCTGCCAAGATTTCAAGGTTTTTTTATTTCGCCCTGCAGAACTTTTTCATTTTCTTCTACTTAATATGGTAGGTGTCACAACCATTTTACAAAGTTTTTTCTATAGTTATATTTCGCGTCAATAAACCAATCCAATTACCATGTTTCATTCCTTTTTTCGTATTTGGTATAGAATTATGGCATTTTTTCATTTTTCGCAATTTTCGATATCGAAAAAGTGGGCGTGCTCATAGTCGGATTTCGTTCATTTTTTATACCAAGATAAAGTGAGTTCAGATAAGTGCGTGAACTTAGTTCAGTAAAGATACGTCGATTTTTGCTCAAGTTATCGTGTTAACGGCCATGCGGAAGGACAGATGGACGACTGTGTATGAAAACTGGGCGTGGCTTCAACTGATTTCGCCCATTTTCACAGAAAACAGTTAACGTCATAAAATCTATGCCCCTACAAAAGGATTGGTAAAGTTTTGTTCAACTTATGGCATTAAAAGTATCCTAAACAAATTAAATGAAAAAGGGCGGAGCCACGCCCATTTTGAAATTTTCTTTTATTTTTGTATTTTGTTGCACCATATCATTACTGGAGTTGAATGTTGATATAATTTACTTATATACTGTAAAGATATTAAATTTTTTGTTAAAATTTTACTTTAAAAACATTTTTTTTTAAGTGGGCGTGGTCCTTCTCCGATTTTGTTAATTTTTATTAAGCGTACATATAGTAATAGGAGTAACGTTCCTGCCAAATTTCATCATGATATCTTCAACGAATGCCAAATTACAGCTTGCAAAATTTTAAATTACCTACTTTTAAAAGTGGGCGGTGCCACGCCCATTGTCCAAAATTTTACTAATTTTCTATTCTGCGTCATAAGTTCAATTCACCTACCAAGTTTCATCGCTTTATCTGTCTTTGGTAATGAATTATTGCACTTTTTCGGTTTTTAGAAATTTTCGATATCGAAAAAGTGGGCGTGGTTATAGTCCGATATCGTTCATTTTAAATAGCGATCTGAGATGAGTGCTCAGGAACTTACATACCAAATTTCCTCAAGATACCTCAAAATTTACTCAAGTTATCGTGTTAACGGACGGACGGACGGACATGGCTCAATCAATTTTTTTTTTCGATCCTGATGATTTTGATATATGGAAGTCTATATCTATCTCGATTCCTTTATACCTGTACAACCACCCGTTATCCAATCAAACTTAATATACTCTGTGAGCTCTGCTCAAATGAGTATAAAAACAAGTAAGGAAGGCTAAGTTCGGGTGTAACCGAACATTACATACTCTGTTGAGAGCTGTGGAGACAAAGTAAGGGAAATCACCATGTTGTAAAAGGAACCTAGGGTAAAACCCTGGAATGTGTTTGTATGACATGTGTATCAAATGGAAGGTATTAAAGAGTATTTTAAGAGGAAGTGGGCCATAGATCTATAGATGGACGCCATTTAGGGATATCGCCATAAAGGTGGACCAGGCCTGACTCGAGAATTTGTTTGTACGATATGGGTATCAAATGAAATGTGTTAATGATAATTTTAAAAGGGAGTGGGGCTAAGTTCTATAGGTGGACGTCTTTACGAGATATCGCCATAAAGATGGACCAGGGGTGACTCTAGAATTTATTTTGTACGATATGGGTATCAAATAAAAGGTATTAATGAGTATTTTAAGAGGGCGTGGGCCTTAGTTCTATATGTGGACGCCTTTTCGAGATATCGCCATAAACGTGGACCAGGGGTGACTCTAGAATTTTTTTGTACTATATGGGTATCAAATGAAAGGTGTTAATGAGTATTTTAAAAGGGAGTGGGCATAAGTTCTATAGGTGGACGCATTTCGGAATATCGCTATAAAAGTGGACCTGGGTTGACTCTAGAATGCGTTTGTACAATATGGGTGTCAAACGAAAAGTGTAATAAGTGTATTAAAAGGGAGTGGGCCTTTGTTCTATGGGTGGACGCCTTTTCGGGATATCGCCATAAACGTGGACCAGGGGTGACTCTAGAATGCATTTGTACAATATGGGTATCAAATTAAAGGTGCTAATGAGTATTTTAAAAGGGTGTGGGCCTTAGTTCTATAGGTGGACGCCTTTTCGAGATATCGCCATAAAGGTGGACCAGGGGTGACACTAGAATTTGTTTGTACGATATGGGTATCAAATGAAATGTGTTAATGAGTATTTTAAAAG
Organism: Eurosta solidaginis; assembly: GCF_040869045.1. Classification (NCBI taxonomy): domain Eukaryota; kingdom Metazoa; phylum Arthropoda; class Insecta; order Diptera; family Tephritidae; genus Eurosta; species Eurosta solidaginis. Next base: position 18,765,282 of record NC_090320.1, read on the forward strand.
GGCGTGGGTCTTAGTTCTATAGGTGGACACCTTTTCGAGATATCTCCATAAAGGTAGACCAGGGGTGACTCTAGAATTTGTTTTTACGATATGGGTATCAAATGAAAGGTGTTAATGAGTATTTTAAAAGGAAGTGGGCCTAAGTTCTATAGGTGGACGCATTTCGGAATATCGCTATAAAAGTGGACCTGGGTTGACTCTAGAATGCGTTTGTACAATATGGGTGTCAAACGAAAAGTGTAATAAGTGTTTTAAAAGGGAGTGGGCCTTTGTTCTATGGGTGGACGCCTTTTCGGGATATCGCCATAAACGTGGACCAGGGGTGACTCTAGAATGCATCTGTACAATATGGGTATCAAATGAAAGGTGCTAATGAGTATTTTAAAAGGGTGTGGGCCTTAGTTCTATAGGTGGACGCCTTTTCGAGATATCGCCATAAAGGTGGACCAGGGGTGACTCTAGAATTTGTTTGTACGATATGGGTATCAAATGAAAGGTGTTAATGAGTATTTTAAAAGGGCGTGGGCCTTAGTTCTATAGGTGGATGCCTTTTCGAGATATCGACATAAAGGTGGACCAGGGGTGACTCTAGAATTTGTTTATACGATATGGGTATCAAATGAAAGGTGTTAATGGGCGTGGGCCTTAGTTCTATATGAGGACGCCTTTTCGAGATATCGCCATAAACGTGGACCAGGGGTGACTCTAGAATTTTTTTGTACTATTTGGGTATCAAATGAAAGGTGTTAATGAGTATTTTAAAAGGGAGTAGGCCTAAGTTCTATAGGTGGAAGCATTTCGGAATATCGCTATAAAAGTTGACCTGGGTTGACTCTAGAATGCGTTTGTACAATATGGGTGTCAAACGAAAAGTGTAATAAGTGTTTTAAAAGGGAGTGTTCCTTTGTTCTATGGGTGGACGCCTTTTCGGGATATCGCCATAAACGTGGACCAGGGGTGACTCTAGAATGCATTTGTACAATATGGGTATTAAATGAAAGGTGCTAATGAGTATTTTAAAAGGGTGTGGGCCTTAGTTCTATAGGTGGACGCCTTATCGAGATATCGCCATAAAGGTGGACCAGGGGTGACACTAGAATTTGTTTGTACGATATGGGTATCAAATGAAAGGTGTTAATGACTATTTTAAAAGGGCGTGGGTCTTAGTTCTGTAGGTGGACACCTTTTCGAGATATCTCCATAAAGGTAGACCAGGGGTGACTCTAGAATTTGTTTGTACGATATGGGTATCAAATGAAAGGTGTTAATGAGTATTTTAAAAGGGAGTGGGCCTAAGTTCTATAGGTGGACGCATTTCGGAATATCGCTATAAAAGTGGACCTGGGTTGACTCTAGAATGCGTTTGTATAATATGGGTGTCAAACGAAAAGTGTAATAAGTGTTTTAAAAGGGAGTGGGCCTTTGTTCTATGGGTGGACGCCTTTTCGGGATATCGCCATAAAGGTGGACCAGGGGTGACACTAGAATTTGTTTGTACGATATGGGTATCAAATGAAAGTTGTTAATGAGTATTTTAAAAGGGCGTGGGTCTTAGTTCTATAGGTGGACACCTTTACGAGATATCGACATGAAGGTGGACCAGGGGTGACTCTAGAATTTGTTTGTACGATATGGTTATCAAATGAAAGATGTTAATGGGTATTTTAAAAGGGCGTGGGCCTTAGTTCTATAGGTGGATGCCTTTTCGAGATATCGACATAAAGGTGGGCCAGGGGTGACTCTAGAATTTGTTTGTACGATATGGTTATCAAATGAAAGGTGTTAATAAGTATTTTAAAAAGGCGTGGGCCTTAGTTCTATAGGTGGACGCCTTTTCGAGATATCGACATGAAGGTGGACCAGGGGTGACTCTAGAATTTGTTTGTACAATATGGGTATCAAATGAAAGGTGTTAATGAGTATTTTAAAAAGGAGTGGGCCTTAGTTCTATATGTGGACGCCTTTTCGAGATATCGCCATAAACGTGGACCAGGGGTGACTCTAGAATGTGTTTGTATTATATGGGTTTCAAATTAAAGGTATTAATGAGGGTTTTAAAAGGGAGTGGCCTTTAGTTGTATATGTGAAGGCGTTTTCGAGATATCTACCAAAATGTGGACCAGGGTGATCCAGAACATCATCTGTCGGGTACCGCTAATTTATTTATATATGGGCTTTTGATTTCGCCCTTCAAAACTTTTTCATTTTCTTCTACTTAATATGGTAGGTGTCACACCCATTTTACCAAGTTTTTTTCTAAAGTTATATTTTGCGTCAATAGACCAATACAATTACCATGTTTCATCCCTTTTTTCGTATTTGGTATATAATTATGGCATTTTTATCATTTTTCGTAATTTTCGATATCGAAAAAGTTGGCGTGGTCATAGTCGGATTTCGGCCATTTTTTACACCAATACAAAGTGAGTTCAGATAAGTACGTGAACTGAGTTTAGTAAAGATATATCGATTTCTGCTCAAGTTATCGTGTTAACGGCTGAGCGGAAGGACAAACGGTCGACTGTGTATAAAAACTGGGCGTGGCTTCGCCCTTTTTCACAGAAAACCGTTATCGTCCTAGGAACTAAGCTTCTACCAAATTTCACAAGGATTGGTTAATTTTTGTTCGACTTATGGCATTAAAAGCATCCTAGACAAATTAAATGAAAAAGGGCGGAGCCACGCCCATTTTGAAATTTTCTTTTATTTTTGTATTTTGTTGCACCATATCATTACTGGAGTTGAATGTTGACATAATTTACTTATATACTGTAAAGATATTAACTTTTATTTTAAAATTTGAATTTAAAAAAAAAATTTTTTTAAAAGTGGGCGTGGTCGTTCTCCGATTTTGCTAATTTTTATTAAGCAGGCAAAAAGTAATAAGAGTAACGTTCCTGCCAAATTTCATCATGATATCTTCAACGACTGCCAAATTACAGCTTGCAAAACTTCTAAATTACCTTCATTTAAAAGTGGGCGGTGCCACGCCCATTGTCCAAAATTTTACTAGTTTTCTATTCTGCGTCATAAGCTCAACTCACCTACCAAGTTTCATCGCTTAATGCATATTTGGTAATGAATTATCGCACTTTTTCGATTTTTCGAAATTTTCGATATCGAAAAAGTGGGCGTGGTTATTGTCCGATATCGTTCATTTTAAATAGCGATCTGAGATGAGTGCCCAGGAACCTACATACCAAATTTCATCAAGATACCTCAAAATTTACTCAAGTTATCGTGTTAACGGACAGACGGACGGACGGACGGACATGGCTCAATCGAATTTTTTTTTCGATACTGATGATTTTGATATATGGAAGTCTATATCTATCTCGATTTCTGTATACCTGTACAACCAACCGTTATGCAATCAAAGTTAATATACTCCGTGAGCTCTGCTCAACTGAGTATAATAATGTGTACACAGTGTTGTATTTAAATGTAATATAAACAAGTAGTAAGGTTAAGTTCGGGTGTAACCGAACATTACATACTCAGATGAGAGCTATGGTGACAACATAAGAAGACAACCCGTAGTATTTTTTCAGGTCTGTAGCTCCTTCCAGTGCGTGGTCTTTATGCTTGGCAACCATATTGGGGACGCGTAGCATGCAATCGTCTGCCCAATTGCTTTGTAAGTGGTAATGAGCGTTTTTTTATCTTTTCCCCAAGTACTGCCAGCAAGAGATTTGCGGATTTTATTACGGATCTGGATTTTCGGTACAATTGCCGCTGCATGCTCGCCAAGATCCTGATCGAACATCACACCCAAGATTTTAGAGTGTAAGACAGTCGGTAGCGTGGTGCCATCGACGTAGATGTTCAATGTGGTCGACATGCGTCTATGTTGTAAACACTAAAAAATTTAAATTAGGTCACGCAAGCTAACTGTTAAAAGCAGGTGCAGAACTTTACAATCCAATTGTTCCAATTAATTCAATTGTGTTACAAAAGCGCTTAAAAACTCACAACAATGTAAAATTATAAAAACAATGAATTTCGGGAATTTGCAAGGCCTAAAAGCTTCATAAAAACCCTTGAATTTGAACTAAATTCACAGCCCAAGCTTCCACAACTCCATATCAACTCACAAACTACTTCTGCTAAATTTTTTAACTCCTTCAACATGAAATTCGTCGCCCTCTTCTTCACCGTGGTTGTATGCCTCTTCCTGGAGCAGGCACAAGCTCAATGTCCAAATACACCAAGCAATTGTCTACTAATCAATCCTCATGAAACTCGTTATAAATTTTTTTAATATCTTCTTCCAGGACGTCCTAATTGCGACTCCCCATTGTTAGGGGTAATATCGGTAGAGGCTGACAAGCTGGCGTAAGGTGGGGTTTCGATGGACGACGTTGCGCTCGTTATCAATATCGTGGCTGTGCTGTCAATTCGAATCGTTTCTGCGACTTAAGCGCCAAATACACTACACGAACATTTCCGCGAACATTCCGCAATCTTGTTCGCAGCTTTGGCCATACACCATACGAACTTTTGGCCGAACATTAGTTCTCTTTCAGACAGCGATGAATACGGACAACAATTGTGCTGCAGCAATATTGCTCGCCGTGGCAATTAAGCGTAAAAAAGAGAGAAGATCGGAACAGAAAGAATTTGGTGCAAAGAATGGTTTAATTTTTCGATTAAAGTCGCATAATCATTGTTCTTTTTAATTCTATTACAATAATATTTGTTTTTTACTTGCCACAATGATGGCAAAGATTTATACATCTCAATAAATTCACTCAGAAATTTTTTATTGTCCATTTTACTTTTCCGCGCACGTCTGTTCCGTTCAGAAATTATTACGATTATGAGCTATTTCGCCATACACGCACGAACAGTTCGCGCAAATGTTCGCCAAAAATTAAAATATTTTGATTTTTGGCGAACATTTGCGCGAACTGACAAACACCACCATACACGACAGAAAAGGTCGCAGAAACATGACATAACGGGAATGCTCGCGGAAATGTTCGTGTCGTGTATTTGGCGCTTTAGCAGCCCGTAAGCGAACCTGTGAACGAAGTGGGTAGAGTGAGACTAATCGATACCTGCCAAATCAGGGGAACTCAATAGGATATGTGAACACGGAAATTTTAATTACAAATATGTAAACACCTTAGTACTTTTTTTAAATACATATTAATCGATTTTAAAGCAATTATAAAATGTCTCCTTTATTTGGCTTTCTAGCTTTGGGAATCAACTTGATTAGGGTACTCACCATCCCAGTTGTAAATGTATGCATAAAACATCGATAGTTGAGGCGTGAATGGGACCTATGTATGTATGCAGGTTTATTTCTTATTCCTTTAAATTTATCCTCAACCTACGAGTAGTTGCAAGACTTTTAGCTTAGGCAGCACTATATAATAGGGTAAGTTATATCAGAGTTGTGCTAAGCATAGCGATCTTATGGAGAACTACTTGTAACCGGTAGAAGTTACAATTAATATTAGTACACCGACTTCTTTCAAACGAGTAATTTTTGCGGCAGCTTTAGTCAGCAGAAGCTCACTAGACATTGAAAGGATTATCTAGAGTCCGTGCAACTGATTTCTCTGGTTGAAATCGTTTGAATTCTTCTCACAATACCTTCTCTAGCGTTGAATGCGTAATATATTAACACTTGGTATTATGTTTAGAACTCAATAGCATCCGCATATTGACCGATCAATCTAGGAATCTCACAGTGAAGGTGTTCAATATTTATCCAGTATATTAAGTAATAATTCATTTTGAATTCAACAATGTTTAGATGGATAGGGCGCGTGTGACTGGCGACGCTCTTAATTGTCTTGAACTATTTTCGCCTTCAAATTGAAGATGGAGTAGCATGAAAGTCGCAATTTCGCTGGCTACTTGCGGCATGGTGATGCAGAAGGCGAGACTGTTGTGCTCAATTCTAACCCAGATCTCTTTCATTGCTGATCATTTGCGCTTCAAGACGCTTTGCTCAGTGGGAGTCCTGAAGAGTGCCTGAACATTATTTCTTCGGCAACTCTGAGGAAATCCACAGATTAGAATGAGGTTCAACGGATTAATGAACTTAACATATATGGCTCGTATCGTTTCAAAACTTTTCCAATACAATTGCCGACCTCATCTAGACGGGAAGCATACTGTTACAAGAATTTGTCATATTTAGCAGTCTACTTTTTGGCGAGCACAAGTTCCTTGTAGAAGGAGGGCGAAAGATACGTAAAAAGATTACAACTAAGAAGGGAAGGCGCGTAATATCTGCGAGGAAAATTAAGACCGATATTCTCGACTTATTTATATAAATTGCTTGGTGCTTCTTTTTAAATTTTACAATAATTGGCAGAATGAGATTACCTCGTTTATGTTAACCCCAAACGGCTACTGGAACGCCGATCAGTTTTTCGCGAAACGAATTGAGATAAATACTGACTTCCATATATCAAAATGCTGAGGATAAAAAAAGGTATTGATTTAGCCATGTCCGTCCACCTGTCCGTCCATTTGCACACGATAACTTGATTAAATATTGAGAATAAAATATTGCAATTTGGTATATGGGTTCCTTGGCGCTCATCTCCCATCGCTATTAAAAATGAAGAAAATCGGATGATAACCACGCCTGCTTTTTTCATATATAACATTTTGGAAAACACATAATTAATTTAGTAAATAATTCATATAGAATGTTAAAATTTGATGTGTGCACTGATATTAAGAGTCTTGGTTTTACAACAAATGTTATTAATCATAAATCAAAAATCGTTAAACCTATCATAACAAAATTCGACAGAGAGGTTGCCTTTACTATAAGCAATACTTCGAATTTAAATTTACGAAATCAATAAAGGACCACGCCCATTTTTATATAAAAGATTTTTAAAAGGTTCGCGGACGAATAAAATAAGCTATATCTTTGCAAAAAAGAACTTTATATGATAGGTGTTTCATTTTCCAAAGTGAAATTATAACAATAAAAAGGAAAAAATTTAAATGTTTGGAAATGGGCGTGGCACCGCCCCTTTGTGACCAAACATATTCTATGTTTCGGGAGCCATAAATCGAAGAAAAATTAAAGGATCATAATAAGATGGGGTACACATATTTTCCTTATAGCAGGAAATATTTGTAGGAAAAATGGATGGGTTCGGTTAAAGACCACACCCACTTTTATATAACAGGTGTTTAAAAGCGTCGTAGACTAGAACAATAAGCTATATCTTAGCGAAAAATAGTTTTGTATCAATGATATTTCCCTTAACAAGCTTTATTGTAAGAGGAAATTAGGGAACATTTTTTTTTAATGGGCGGTGCCACTATTCCGATCAAGCTTTACAAAATATTGAGTTCTAAACATAATACCAAGTGTTAATATATTACACATTCAACGCTAGAGAAGGTATTGTGAAAAAAATTCAAACGATTCCGAACAGAGGAAATCAGTTGCACGGACTCTAGCTAATCGTTTCAATGTCTAGTGAGCTTCTGCTGACTAAAGCTGTCGCAAAAATTACTCGTTTGAAAGAAGTCGGTGTACTAATATTAAACCGGTTACAAGTAGTTCTCCATAAGATCGCTATGCTTAGCATAACTCTGATATATCTTATCCTATTATATAGTGCTGCCTAAGCTAAAAGTCTTGCAAGTACTTGTAGGTTGAGCATAAATTCAAAGGATCCAGATCCCCCTTCTCTTATATTCACATAAAGCACAGAAAACTGCCCAGTTGAAATAAATTGTATGCACACAGGATGAATGCATGCTAAATGCATGAAAAAGTACGAAAGATTCATATTTGTTGAATTCTAAACATATTTACTTATACAAAAATTTTGCGCGCTGTACTAGTGAAAAAGTATGAACAATTCATTGCTACCCGAGTGAAAAAAGTTTTATGCATGCATGAAATATGCATGCTGTATCACTGATCGTAGGTTTCTCAAAATACACTTTTCTGAATTTTGCCTGGCCGTATATAATTTGGGTACTCTTTGATTTTTCTTTATTGTCTTTAAAAATTTATTAGTATTTACAAAATGTACATACATACATACATATGTACTTGAAAACATTTTTTTTCGTAAGGAACTCCTGAACATGAATAACTGATCAGAGGTTGGGCAATTTGAAGCAATAAACTTGAAATATGGTCCTAATTACCGCCCACCGCTTGGCTCAGAATGCTTTTCCGCCGTTGAGCTGTTGTGAAGCCAATCTTCAGAATATTGTGGTTGAATGAATAGTTCATATAATCCAAGTTAATGGCTTCAAGTTGTCCCATCTTCCATCACATCAATGTTATTGTTATTATATACATATGTACAATAAATTCCTATTACAATGTTTTTTACGTGCTTTTGTATGCATTCGGCATTAACACAACCATATGCAGACAGAATTAGTATAAAGGAAAAATAGAGTATGCATGCTCTCTGTTCGAATATTTAGTTTTTCCTCCTTTACCTTTTCTTTTTAACTTTCATCTTCGTATTCCGTTTCTTGATCCTCCTATATCCTTATTTTGGTTACTATTATTAATTCCTTCCTCTGTTTATTCGATCACCTTTTCCCTTTCCCTATCATATTCATGTTTATATGGATATTATTTTTATTTTCATATTCATTTATATTTACCCTTCTTCCCCTGCCCCAATTCATCTCTATCGACTTTAAAATCTCTATATATTATTTCACAGGTATAGCGCTCACGCTTCCAAAACTATTTATAACATATTTCACGCCAGCGATCAGAGTACGTCTTATCTCCGGAAGGACGCCTTGCCTGAGGTTTCTATTTAAAAGCACTATTTCTCATTTATATCAAAAGAGAGAGGGATGTGACTATTTACAAAAACAATACCAGTTTCACTGAAACCGCCAACAAAAAAACACTTCTTTAACACATGATTATATACAAAGTATGTACTGTGTAAAAAGAATAAAATAAGCAAGATAGGCAATTGGGGTAAAGTTGACAACAACTAAGCCATGACGTGGCTGAATGCGTTTGTAACACTTCAACCATCGTAGGAGTGCGTGTTCAAATCCCACTCCCGGGAGAAAAGGTTTTGCAGAGATTTACAAGGTATAATCGAAACATCTGTCGCCTTGTCCGTCCTAATGTAATAGAGTTTAAAAATTTCCCAAATTATTAAATAAAATTATAATTAAAAATTTCTTCAAATAAATTTTTTCATACATTTGAAAGCAATGAGGGCAGTTCCCTCTTAATTCATACAAAATCAACGAAGTATTATTCTGAACAAACCATCGCCGTCACATCAAGACGACAAAGGCCAGCAGATACATATTCAGCGTCAGCACATCTAAGCCAACGCCGTGATAAGTAATCCATCTACTTTTTTCATTTTTCCCAAATTCCAAAATACTCGATTCCATCCCTGTGACTCCGATATATGTATATACATACACTAGCAGACCCGACAGACGTTGCTCTGCCCTAAATTTGATCTATCTGCATACATTTTAATAAGCTTTTTCCGTCTAACTCTGCATCCTTTTATTCACTCCACCCTCCGTCTTTTTCGCTTCATCTATCTCTATATTCGTCTCATTCTATCTCTTTCTCAGTCTCCTTCTCTCTTCCCTCGGGTTCTTTTCATTCTTCTTCATCTCTTATTGCCAGTCTCAGAGGGTGGTATGTATTTTGTTCCAGTGCCATTCCGAGTCCCAATCCCAGTCCCACTCCGAGTCTTAGTCCCAGTCCTAGTCCTAATCCCAGTCCCAGTCCGTTTCTGGCATACTTCCTGGAAAAAAGGATCGTAAACACTAATATTGGCAAATTTATATACCAAATATGCGAAGGCATGTGGTGAAGTTTGAAGCTTCAATATGATAAATTAAAGAAGATATGACAAAAATCCTCTTTTCTGAAAAATCGGTTATATGGGGGATATATACTATAGTGGTCGGATCTGGCTGGTTCCGACAAATTTTTAATCGGACACCTAAATATACCCGCTCACCAAATTTTATCAATATATCTCAAAAATTGAGGGACCATTTGTCATACAAACAGACAGACGGACAGGCGGATATGGCTATATCAACGCAGCTCTTCATCCTGATAATTTCGGTATACTTATTGGCGGGTCTATCTATTTTCGTTTAAGGACTTGCAATTTTGAGATTCGTGACGAAGTTAATATACCATTTCATTTTCATAAAAGGTGTAATAAAAGACTAGACACAATTGTATGAAACACAAAAGGACGTTAGATTTTATTACTACAACATCCAAATTTGCAAAACCGATGAATCCTTTTCTTGAAATCAGTGGAATCAAGTGGAAAGAATGAAATAATTGATTTCAATATCATACACATATTTGACCTTTAATCCCAAGTGATAGAAATAAAGTGTGACCACTTTTGATTTCCGGTTTGTGATGGACCTTATTTGGGATTCGTCCACGTACTTATACATAAACAAACAATTGCAAAGAAATTTTGTTTTTAAAAATTATAGCAAAATGCGTCATTTCATTTCGTTACGATATCAATAAAACCATTTGACTTGTTATTTGTATAAAGCTAATTCAGCTAATTAAAGAGCTTGTTGAGCTAATTAAAATAAAAAAACAAGTAAGGGTGTCTTAGTTTAGGTGTAACCGACTATCATATACTCAGCGTGAGTTTGAATTGTACAGCTCATTTCAGATAAATTACTTTTTCGAATTTCGTTACGAGAGATTTATACATTTTTTTTGAGGCTCTAGAAATGTTTTGTAATGCTTGATCGGAATAGGGGTGTTGCACCGCCCATTAAAAAAATGTCTGCTTATTTGCTCTTACAATAAAACTTGATCAATGATCTATCATTGATACAAAACTATTTTTTGCTAAGATATAGCTTATTGGATGCCGCCGTGGTGTGATGGTAGCATGCTCCGCCTACCACACCGAAGATCCTGGGTTCACGGGAAAAACAACATCAAAATTTTAGAAACGAGGTTTTTCAATTAGAAGAAATTTTTTTTAAGCGGCAGTGTTTGACAAGCACTCTGGGTGTATTTCTGCCATGAAAAGCTCTCAGTGAAAACTCATCTGCCTTGCAGATGCCGTTCGGGGTCGGTATAAGACAAGTAGGTTCCGTCCCGCCAATTTGTAGGAAAAATCAAAAGGAGTACGGCGCAAATTGGAAGAGAAGCTCAGCCTAAAATCTCTTCGGAGGTTACCGCGCCTTCCATTTATAGCTTATTATTTTAGTCTACGAACCTTCAAAACACCTTTTATATAAAAGTGGGCGTGGTATTTAACCGATCCCGTCCATTTTTCCAAGAAATATATGTATACCCAATCTTATTACAATTCTTTAATTTTTCTTCGAGTTATGGCTCCGGAACATAGAAGGGCCGGTGCCACGCCCATTTTCATAAATTAAAACGTTTTCCTTTTTTTGTTATAATTTAGCTTGGAAAATGAAAAAACCATTGATATAAAGCTCTTTTTTGCAAAGATATAACATATTTTATTCGTCCGCGACGACGCTTTTATAAAACCTTTTATATAAAAATGGACGTGGTCCTTCGCCGATTTCGTTAATTTTTCTTCGAAGCATTCTTTATTGTAAAGATAACCTCTCTGTCGAATTTCGTTATGATATGTTTAACGATTTTTGATTTATGATTAATAATATTTGTAAAATTGATTTTATCACAAGTGGGCGGTGCCACGCCTATTTAAAAAAAAACAAGAGTCTTTATATCAATCCACACATCAAATTTTGACACTCTAGATTTACCCTTAACAAATAATCATGTTTTAGATGTTTTCCAAAACGTTATGTATGTAAAAAGTAGGCGTGGTTATCATACGATTTCGCTCATTTTTAATAACGATGGGAGATGGGCGCCAAGGAAGCCATATACCAAAATTTCAATATTTTATCCTCAATATTTACTCAGTATATCGTGTGCGCCGACATATAGACGGACAGATGGAAGGACATGGCTAAATCAATTCCTTTTTTCATCCTCAGCACCTGGATATATGGAAGTCTATATTTATCTCGATTCGTTTATGCCCATTATGTTACCAAAGTTAATACAACCTAAGTGCAAAACACGCTGAGTATAACAGGATTGACTTAGAGTAGCTTTAACTTAAATTTAGAGGTACTTTTTTTATTTCAAATTCTTGAAACCTTGTTTTTTATTTTCATATCTCAAAACAGTTAAACTAATTAGGTGGACCCATGGTACTGTTCATTATAAAAACATTCATTGTACGCATGTCAACTTAATAACACACTTTGCAAATAAATATGGGCAATTCCTTGGTAACAGACGCGTTATTCGCACGCATTTTAACGTACATAAAAGAGAATATGAGCAGTGGACTGAGCGGATATTACAATATTTGAAGCCCAATTGTGGGTACCTCAAAAATCTAAGTATATATATGACCTGGAATCATGAAACGACCCTGTTGTGCGAAAATACCGTTCTTCACTTTTTGAGTGATTCTTATAGGAAATTTAACTCTCTTTCCAATGGCACAAACCGCAGTTTTCTATCTTTCTTAGTTTTTTCACAAATCGCATTTAAAGCCAAATCGGACCACAAATACGATTTTTTGAAATATTTCGATCCATACGCCACCTATCGAAGGTTTTGTTTCTTATTATTGTATTGTCATTGTGTTCTGAACTATATTCCAAGTTTAAAGCTTGTAGCTTGTAGCTAATCGTGAAGTTAATTAAATTTTAAGTACAAAATTCGTTCACAACGGCCAGCCGCTACTCAGAGTCAAGGTAAACAAAAACTTTAAACGCGTTTTTCTCGCAAACTTGTTTTCGCACAATAGGGTCGTTTCATAATTCCAGGTCACATATATATGACGATATATGATGAAGCTCGGACCCGACAAGAAATAGAAGTAATTTTTAATGCTTGTGAAAGTAAAGTATGCAAAACTTTAAAAAGCTAAGAGAGAATAAATTAGAGACAGAAAGCGAAATAAAGACCCAATGCCCGTCAATTTTCTAAATCTGAAATATTTTTTAAAACGCTGGATATACGGCTTAAGTACGGTTACGGACGCGACAATATATTTAATAATTTTTTTTTTCAATAAATTACACTAAATGACATTGAAAATATATTGCAACGAATTTACTTGCAAATCCTCTTTTTTGCAACCCTCTGCTATGTTCGAATCACTAAACTGTTGAATAAATAACTCCAATAATTAATAATGCAAAATGGCGTTTATTAAAGTACTTCACAATAACACTCAAACTTTGCAACGAATAGCTTGCTTAATAACCAAACTGATTGATAGCTCAAATGAGACTGACTTTCAAAATAATACTGCTATTGCTCGCTAGATAGCGTCTTAATCGAAACTTGCCCATAGCGCCTCTACCGCTGATGCTTTTATACTCTGTGATTTCTTCGTGGCATCTTCTAGGCGCTTCCAGAATTTTACTTAGTTATAAATTTCTCAGCTACAACTACAGATGTATAATTTCTCATTTGAGTAATACTTGCACAAATTATTGCCCTCTTTTGTGACAACTCAGATAAGATATATGCATATGTTTGTGCATTGTTTCTCCGCTGCTCGTATACGTACATATGTGTAGACGCAATTATTGATTCGTTTATGTTGTAGATACATAATGATTGATCTATGGATGTGCATGATATCACTGTTTAGCATCGGCTTAGAGTTGGCAGCACCCCTTAGTTTTGCTAATATTCGTAACAATATGCTTTGCGAGACATCAAGTTTTATGTCTAGTAGAGTAAACAGAATCTGCATACCTGGAATTTCGAATACGTCCTCAAAGTCCGGGCTAAGGGCTCAAAACCCCCTTTTCATAACCGGATACGTATACTGGTATATAACTTTCCCTCTGTTTATTCTTCGATAAATTTTTAGGTCATCAAATGTTAATTTTATAGAAGAAATAGAACACAAGTACAAAATAAATCAAAATTTAAACAGGCCATTCTAAATCCATTGAAATTTGGATAAGATATTCCCATTTAACTATTTCTATATTTTTTAAGCAGATAAGGTTCACAAGAAAATTGCAAACTAGTTTGTATTGCTTCCTTTGGTGTCTTCATATGAAATTGTTGCATTCATCAATAAAAACATTGCATTCATCTTTAAAACTCGTATCTTGTTGTAATGAGAACTGATTTTAAATTTTCCTCAGATAAGCTTTTATATATATTGTTACGAATATTAGCAAAACTAAGGAGTGCTGCCATTTCCAGGCCGATGCTAAGCAGTGACGTGAATTCACATCAATAATTCAATCATTATGTATCTAAATAAACGAAGCAATAATTGCGTCTACACATATGTACACATTCCGACGAGCAACATTTACATACAAGGCAGCGAGAGATGAGATGTCACACACAGATGAATTTACTTATACGCTTATGTGTATGCGGGAGACTGTGTACTACAAACTCACATATGTACATCTGAGAAGCGCTAAAAAATAGACAATTTTAAACAAGTAGAAACTATATGAGAACTATACACACACGAATATAGTTGGTAAGTTCTGGAAATGGAAGAGCCTAGAAGTATGCAGCGTAAACTATAAAAGCGGGGCACGCGAGTAAGAAGTAATTCAGTTTGAGTTGAGCTATCAATCAGTTTGATTAAGCACGCGATCTGGCGGCCAATAGTAGAGTTCATTTGAGTTATCAATCAGTTTGGTTATTAAGCCAGCGAGTAGCAAAGTATAAGTGTTATTGTGAAGTACTTTAATAAAGGCCATTTTTCCATTATTCAATATTGGAGTTATTTATTCAACAGTTTAGCGATACGAACTTAGCAGAGGGTTGCAAATAAGAGGATTTGCAAGCAAATTCGTTACAATTGGTGTCAGAAGAGGAATTGTTGAATAAATTCCAGAGGACAACAAGGACATGGCAAAGTTCAGTGAATTGAAGAACCAGCAACTAAAGAAGGAGTTGGAGAGCCGTGGATTGAATACAAGCGGCGTTAAACTTGAACTTCAGGCACGGCTACGAGAGGCAATGGAAGGAGAAAGAATTGATGTGGAAGAGTATGACTTTCATCTTAATGGCGAGGAAATAACAAAAATCGAAGAAACACCGCAGACAATGGCGAACACAGACTTGAACATGATTTTAGCTGCAATATCTGCTCAAACATCGACGGTGGCTTCTCAACTGGAATCGCAAAGGACAGATATAACATCTCAACTGGCATCTCAACTAGAAGAACAGAAAACGTATATGTCATCTCAACTAGAAGAACAGAAGACGTATATGGTATCCCAGATGGAAGCACAAGAAACGCGTATATCCGAAATGTCGTCGCAAATGTCATCTCAGCTGGAATCGCAGGAGAACCGTATAACAGCGAAGATTGAAGCACAAGAGGCACGGATATCCGAAATGTCGGCTCAAATTTCAGCACAGATATCACCGCAGATCTCTGCTCAACTGGAAGAGCAAGAAGGACGTATTTCCTCGAAGTTGGAGGCGCAAGATACAAAAATTTTACAGTTTGAAGAAAAAATCGAGGCCGAGGTGGATGCTTTGAGAGGACGTATCGAGCAGTTGCAACTGAATCGCCCAGCAGTTTCAACTAGTAATTCAAAGGTAAAAACACCATCCTTTGACGGTTCTGTTCCTTTCCAGGTCTTTAAGCTACAGTTTGAGAAGACCGCAGCAGTGAACAACTGGAATGTGGTAGATAAAGTTGCTGCACTGTTCATGGCGTTGAAAGGGCCTGCAGCTGAGATTTTACAAACCATTCCAGAGAGTGAACGGAACTGTTATGAAGCATTGATGGGCGCTCTAGAGAGGCGATACGGAACTGAGCATAGGAGACAGATATACCAAATGGAGTTGCTGAACCGCTTCCAGAGGCCTGGTGAAACATTGCAAGAGTTTGCGTCGGATATTGAAAGGCTAGCACATTTAGCGAATGCAGACGCACCCGTGGAATACACTGAAAGGGTAAAAATCCAGAGCTTCATAAATGGCATACGAGATGTGGAGACGAAGCGGGCTACATACGCAAACCCAAAGCCAACATTCGCAGAAACGGTGTCACAAGCCCTGATTCAAGAAACAGCGTCGCTTCTGTGTGAGCCAGTTTTCAAAGCACGCCGTGTGGAAGTAGAAAGGCCAGAGTGGGTAGACGCAATATTGGAGGCGCTGAAAGGATCGCAAAAGCGGAGTGAAAAAGTTATCAAATGCTTCAAATGCGGGAAGTCCGGTCACATTGCACGTCATTGCGATCTTGGCCTTAATAGTTCCAACAATGTGGGTGGGCGTAAACGCAAAGCTGGAGGAGATGAGCAAGAGCGAGTAAGAGGTAGAGAGCTAGATACGGCTATTGAATGCCCTGTGATATCTGTGTCGCAAATTGGTAGAAAATCGAGCAGTCTTACCGTCAGAGGGAATGTGGATGGCAACGAACGAATACTGACTGTAGATACGGGCGCATCTCATTCCTTGATCCGATCTGACTTGGTCAACAGGAGAGTAAAACCGTTACCTGGAGCAAAGTTGCGTACGGTCACTGGCGAGTATAACCAAGTTCAGGGAGAAGTGATATGTGAAGTATTGATTGGGAAGGTCATGGTTCTACACAAATTTGTTGTGGCGGAGATTGTTGATGAAGTTATATTGGGAGTGGATTTCTTGGTTGACCATGACATCAAGATCGATATGCAGAGAAGGGTGATGCATTATGAGAACCAAGATGTGCCACTTAACTTCAGTTTGGAAAAAGGGTTCAGCAGTAAGCGAGTGCTGGTGGAGGAGATTCGACAGAGACCACGAAAGTCAAGGAAAGTAGATCAAGCAAAGGTTGATGGATCGAATGTTCGAAATAAAGCGAAATTAAAAGTACCTGCGAGGAAAAGACCGGCATCAACAAACCCTAATGGACGCACTAAAATGACTGAAAGAATTTTTCAGAAAGAATGCAAGGATGGTTTCAAGTCAGCGCGTCGGAATGATACTGAGTATGTGAAGCCAATCCGTCAAGAACAAGCTCTACAAAGTAGTTCTTCATTGGCCAAGCAACAAAGTGCGAGAGAACGATCCAGAATAATGAGTAGTAAGATGGAACACAGGTACGACAGGGAAAATAATTCGGAAGGTTTCCGGAATGGAGATTTGGTACTGTTAAACAACCCTCACCGGCGGAAAGGTGTTCCAGCCCAATTTCGGTGCAGTTGGGAAGGCCCGTACAAAGTTGTGAAGAAGATCAGTGATACCATCTACCGCATACAAACCACTGGGAAACCACGGATTAGAAGGGTGGTACATTTGGAGATGCTAGCGGCGTTTAGATTGGGAGATTTGTCTGATCGGGACGATCAGACTTAGGTGGAGGGCAGTGTTACGAATATTAGCAAAACTAAGGAGTGCTGCCATTTCCAGGCCGATGCTAAGCAGTGACGTGAATTCACATCAATAATTCAATCATTATGTATCTACATAAACGAAGCAATAATTGCGTCTACACATATGTACACATTCCGACGAGCAACATTTACATACAAGGCAGCGAGAGATGAGATGTCACACACAGATGAATTTACTTATACGCTTATGTGTATGCGGGAGACTGTGTACTACAAACTCACATATGTACATCTGAGAAGCGCTAAAAAATAGACAATTTTAAACAAGTAGAAACTATATGAGAACTATACACACACGAATATAGGTGGTAAGTTCTGGAAATGGAAGAGCCTAGAAGTATGCAGCGTAAACTATAAAAGCGGGGCACGCGAGTAAGAAGTAATTCAGTTTGAGTTGAGCTATCAATCAGTTTGATTAAGCACGCGATCTGGCGGCCAATAGTAGAGTTCATTTGATTTATCAATCAGTTTGGTTATTAAGCCAGCGAGTAGCAAAGTATAAGTGTTATTGTGAAGTACTTTAATAAAGGCCATTTTTCCATTATTCAATATTGGAGTTATTTATTCAACAGTTTAGCGATACGAACTTAGCAGAGGGTTGCAAATAAGAGGATTTGCAAGCAAATTCGTTACAACATAAATTAAAAAAGAGATACAACAATTTAAATTTTCATCATATTTTGTAAGATTTCTCTAACATCTCCAAGAATCAATTAACAGTTTATACACTGCTGAAAGCCCAAAATGCCCTCTTTCTGGCTAGATATAAGTTCTGTTCGTTGGCTAAACAGGCGTAAAGTTACAGGGCAATATATGGATCAACTAATGTAAGAGAGGTAATGGACTTGACAAATTTTAGACACCAATAAAAAATGTTATCCAAACTTTCCGGAAAAATTTTAGTAAACGACCTATTTAACATCTGAAAGCTTTTTTAATTTCAAGTCGACGTTTGCTTACTAGGAAAATAATAAGGTTAAGGGCAGGATCAATTTATTAAACCTACGTTTTCCAAAGTTTTTTTTAATGCTAAATAAAAGACTAGACAAAATTTTATTAAAAGCAAAAGGTGAAGCGTTTCTTTTAAATTATGTTTCTCTGTCCAGGATGTGTGGAAAGAAGAAACTAATTGATTTTAATATCATACATATATTTGACCTTTAATCCAAAGTGATAGAAATGGAGCCTGGCCAATTTTGATTTTCGGTTCGTGATCGGACCTTTTTTGGGATTCGCCCACATATAAATAAACAAACAATTCCAAAGAAATGTTGTTTTGAAAAAATATAGCAAAATGCGTCATTCCATTTCGCTAGAATATCAGTAAATACATTTGACTTGTTATTTGTATAAAGCTAATTCAGCTAATTAAAATAAACAAAAACAAGCAAGGGTGGCTTAGTTTGGGTGTAACCGAATATTATATACTCAGCGTGAGTTTGAATTGTATAGTTCATTTCAGACAAACTACTTTTTTGAATTTCGTTACGAAGGATTTTTTTTGAGGCTCTAGAAATGTTTTGTAATGCTTAATCGGAATAGGGGTGTGGCACCACCCATTAAAAAATATCTCCTAATTTCCTCTTACAATAAAACTTGATCAGTGAAATATCATTGAAACAAAACTACTTTACGCAAAGTTATCGGTTATTTTTCTATTCTACGACCCTTTTAAACATCTTGGTTACGAACAATAAACACAACACTTAGCCCGTGTGCTAATTTCCAGCAACCGATTTTACTAAGTCCGTTTAAAATAAAACTCTTAGGATTTTCTGCTGACTTTAACTTTTTTATTGATTTAACGGCGGTAATATCGCATCGGTATGCATATGAGCGCAAAAATTGACTGATTTTACTATAATATTTCAATTACAAAAAAATAATTTAAACAAAATTTTTATTTAAACGGTTTTATTGAAAACAATACTTACATGAAGTTATAATAATACTAAAAGCTAAAAAATAATTAGGTACGTCCTAAGTACTAGTCATCACACTCCTCATCAATCTAGGGCGTTGATCAAGCAATTAAATAAAAGCGTTGGGTGCGTGAAATTTCTAAAAATGTGAGGCGTAGCATAACCTGATTAAAGTTCAGATGGTCTTATATATGACTATCAATAACTTCATGTATGTATTGTTTTCAATAAAACCGTTTAACTTAAATTTTTTTTTTTTATTATTTTATTTTCAAGTTTTTAGTCTTTATTTAGTTGCCTATTATTTCTCATTTTATTTAATTCATTCAGTGACTCATTATTACAAGGACTCTTTCCTGACAATTTGTTACAATATATGTCCTCAATACATAATCCTTCCAAAGACTTTACTCGACTCTGCGCCACGTATGCACTTTTTTGTGAATATCTCGATCCTTGCGCCACCTAGCGGCGATTTTTTTTGATAGGTCGCTTTCTATTCTTGTATGTATTATGTGTTCCAAATATGAGCCAAGTCGAACCACAAATACGATTTTTGTGAATATCTCGATCCTTGCGCCGCCTAGCGGCGATTTTTGTGAATACCTCGTTCATTGCGCCACTATTTTGATGTTACTTCTACCGGACTGTATGTAATATTTGTTCCAAATATGAGCTAAATCGGACATCATAGGTCGCTTTCTATTCATGGATGTATTATGTGTTCCACACATGGACCAAATTGGACCATAAATACGATTTTTTTGAATATCTCGATCTTTGCGCCACCTAGCGGCGATTTTTGTGAATATCTCGTTCATTGCGCCACCTAGCGGCGATTTTTTCAAATACGATTTTTGTGAATATCTCGATCCTTGCGCCACCTAGCGGCGATTTTTTTCTTATTATTGCAATGCCATCGGGTTGTGAACTATATTCAAAGTTTCAAGCTTGTAGCTTATCGGGAAGTTACTTTCAATTACAAAATTCGTGCCAGCCAGGCAACCAACCAGCCTGTCAAGTCAAGCTAAATAAAACCATTTAAAAAGGTGTCTATTTACTTATTAAATAAATTACATAGGTAAAGAGTTTAACAAAAGAAATTAGAAAACAATGAAACAATAAAATAATAGAAAATATTGAAAGCAATAAGCGAACTGTAACAATTGAATGCGCAGCGGTAGAATCGTATGATGCTGCTGGCATTGAACTTGCATTTGCTTTGTATGTACATGCGGATAGGCATATATATGTAAATATGTATGTACGCTTGTTATTAGGCAAATGCATGCTAGTGAGCGCTCAACAGCTTTAGTAGGCTATGCAGTTATTATGTATTAAATATGATGTTATGTTTAAGGAGTGGAATGACTTCCAACATATGACCATATCGCAGACCAAGTAGTTATTACGATGGAACAAATTAGTCTGCGGTTCCCAAACACATCTTTTATATAAAAATGGGCGTGGTCTTTAACCAATCCCATCCATTTTCCTAGAAATATTTCCTGCTATAAGGAAAATATGTGTAGCCAATCTTATTACGATCCTTTAATTTTTCTTCGATTAGGTAATGGCTCCCGAAACATAGAAAATTGTTCGGTCATAAAAGTTGCGGTGCCACACCTATTTTCAAAAATTAAAATTTTTTCCTTTTTCTTGTTATAATTTCACTTTGAAAATAAAACACCATTGATATAAAGCAAAGATATATCTTATTTTATTCGTCCACGAACCTTTTAAAAATCTTTTATGGGCGTGGTCCTTCATTGATTTCGTTAATTTTTCTTCAAAGCATTCTCTATAGTAAAGAAAACCTCTCTGTCGAATTTTGTTATGATAGATTTAACGGTTTTTGATTTATGATTAATAATATTTGTAAAATTGGTTTTGCCACAAGTGGGCAGTGCCACGCCCATTTTCAAAAGAAAAATTAAGAGTCTTAATATCAGTGCACACATCAAATTTTAACATTCTAGATAAATTATTTACTAAATTATCAGGTTTTATGTGTTTTCCAAAATGTTATATATGAAAAAAGTGGGCGTGGTTATCATCCGATTTTCTTCATTTTTAATAGCGATGGGAGATGAGCGCTAAGGAACCCATATACCAAATTGCAATATTTTATTCTCAATATTTACTCAAGTTATCGTGTGCAAATGGACGGACAGGTGGACGGACATGGCTAAATCAATTCCTTTTTTCATCCTCAGCATTTTGATATATGGAAGTCAGTATTTATCTCAATTCGTTTAGCGAAAAACTGATTGGCGTTCCAGTAGCCGTTTGGGGTTAACAGAAACTAGGCAATCTCATTCTGTCAATTCTTGTAAAATTAAAAAAAAAAGAAGCACGAAGAAATTTGGTAGAGAAGTCCGATCTTAATTTCCCTCGGAGATATTACGCGCCTTCTGTTCTTAGTTTTAATCTTTTTACGTCTCTTTCGCCCTCCTTCTACGAGGAAATTGTGCTCGCCAGAGAGTAGACTGCTAAATATGACAAATTCTTGTAACAGGCTGCTTCTCGACTAGATGAGGTCGCCAATTGTATTGGAGAAGTTGTGAAACGATAGAGCCATATATGTTAAGTATGCTTTTGAGATGTCACACACAGATGCAAGACGGTCGTTTTGATACGTGCTCCGTGTTTTTATTAAACAAAAAAATAGTAAACAACATACAAAAGCGCTAAAAAAAACGTACAACATCTAACAAAAGGTGCGGGAAGCGGTATTCAAGTGGACAAATCTAAAAATATAGTTTGGGAGAGTGGAGTATTTAGGTGGTTAGTAATTTGCAAAAGCTATCTGCTGTGCTGCCATTACCACAGTCGGTGCGCTGCTAACATCGCCAAGCACACTTTCACACAAACGCCTGCTGATACGCTGAGTACGGGTGAGAACATCAACAACCTGTCAAGTCGCTTTGTTGCTATACTGTCGCTACTAATTGTGCTCTTTATTTTGTGTTTTTGACTTTTCTTTGCTATCATTAACTTAGCGCGAAAAATTAGCGCCTGATAAGCATTGAATTTGTTTACAAAGGTGAATGCTAGAAAGGGCAAGTGGAAGACATAAAAGAGTGAAAAGTGTCAGCCTAAAACAGGGCTGCCATCACGGTAGAAAAATATATATTTATACATATTTTTTAGGTTATTTTTTCAAACTAGTCTTGCGAATATTTAAAGTTGTGTATCACAAAGTTGCCATGTAAAGTTGCATATCTTTTACATTTTCTTATAAAGATATACATTTACAATGCCAGCAGAGTGCAAAGAATGTACTGCGAAACTGCTTCAGGTAGATGACATAGTAGCATGCTCTGGTGGGTGTGGCTATAGTTTCTGCTTGAAATGCAGTAATATCAAAAGAAATGAAAAAAAGATAATAGAAGATAATATGAACATAAAATGGTTCTGTAATGTATGTGCATTATCGGATACCAATACTAAATTTTTGGAAATCAAACATTTGATTAATAAATGTGAAGAAACAAAAATGAAAGCCGTTGATATTAAACAGATAGTCGAGCAGATATTTTGTAATAAATTCTCCCAGATTAAAAGTAGCATTATTACGGACTTCAACTCCCTTTTAGAGCATAACATAGAAGTAAAATTGATTGCAATGAAGAATGAGATAGTAAAATATTTATCTTTAGAATTAAAAAAGAGCAATGAATTGCTTAGCGATTTACGCGTGGCAAATGATCAGCCAGAAAAACTATCTTATGCTAAGGTCGCTTCTGTAAATGAGAATAAAATTGTCATTAAACCGAAAAAGAAGGGCAAAAAAGCTAAGGAAACCAAGGAAGCTCTAAAAAAAGTTGTCGAACCTACCGAAGGCCTTGTTAAAAATGTTAAAGAAGTAAATAGTGGTGCCATTATTGTAGAATGTAAAAATAAAGACGCCTGTGAAAAAGTCCAGCTAAAGGTAAGAGAAGGTATTGGAAACGATTACGAAGCAGAGAAAACAAAAAATAAGGATGAAATAAAAAAGAAAATAAAAATTGTTGGTTTAACTGAAAAAGTTAGCAATGAGCGTTTGGTAGAATGCTTAACTAAGCAAAATGACTCATATAACGGAAAGGATTTTAAAGTGTTAAAACTGTATGAAAATACCAATCGTAGAGAAGTAAGCTACACTGCGTTAGTGGAAACAGATGCAGTAACATTCGATAATGTGTTGCAGCAAAAGAAACTATATATAGAGTGGGATACTTGTGTCGCTTACGAGCATATAAGTGTTTTGAGGTGTTTTAAATGTCTGGGATATAAGCACAAAGCAGCTGAGTGCACGAATAAAGTAGCTTGCAGCAAATGTGCTGGACCCCATGATAGCAAAGAGTGCACATCTAACATTGTTAAATGTGTAAACTGTAGCGAACTTGTTCAAAAAAAAGTTATTGACGTCGATGTTAGCCATTACGCTTTCAGCAAAGATTGTCCTGCGTATAAAAAATATTCGCAGCCAAGAAATAAGGCACGAGTTTAGCAACGAATACCAGAGGAGCTAAGTTGTATATATTTAAATATTTGTAGTATCGTCGCCAATAAAGCTGAACTAGAGCGTCTGATAGATGTACATAAACCACATTTAATATTTTGTTCGGAGACTTGTTCGACTGAAGAAATACGTGGGCGATTTTAATATAAACCTTTACAAGAGCACAACTTATAGTAAACAGTTAGT
The DNA here is from genome assembly GCF_040869045.1 of Eurosta solidaginis. Lineage (NCBI taxonomy): Eukaryota > Metazoa > Arthropoda > Insecta > Diptera > Tephritidae > Eurosta > Eurosta solidaginis. The sequence continues at coordinate 18,789,288 of NC_090320.1, forward strand.
TGACTTATTTCGATCCTTTGCTATGGAGCAAAAAATAGATTTTTATACACGAAAGGGCGATAAGACAGATACATTGATCGACTTGTTATTTACAGATAGTAGCTCTATATCATGTTTAAAATTAGAAGAGTTTCAGATTTCAGATCATGAAACGATTAAATTCAAAATCAAATTACATAAGCTATTTCAGATGAGAACGAAGAGAACAATAATTTCCTGGGAAAATTATACAAGCGACATCCTTGTTAATGAATTACGACAGCTTAACTACACTGACTTTGAAAATCTGAGCATCGAAAATAAGGCAACATTCCTATGTAATACGCTATCAAGCGCAGTGACCACCCTGACATACTCTAAAGAAGTCAGTGTCAAACTTATGAACAAGTGGTATGATTTTGAGCTGGCTAACTTAAATAAACGTAAGCTAAATCTTTACAAGATCAGCCTATCCACTGGAGAATGGTGTGAATATTATATTGCGAAACGCCAATATAAACGGCTAATTAAAATAAAAAAAGCCAAGTACATGGAAAACAAAATCAACCATAGTGCTGGTGATAGTAAGGTCATGTGGAAAAACTTGAAAAATTCCATAAGCATGGTTAAAGAAAATAATGGTATTAAAAAAATTAAAATAAACGACCAACTCTACACAGAGGAAAATGAAATAGCGCAGTCTTTGAATGACTATTTCATTGATAGTATATTGGAAATTAGCATGAATATTCCTACTTCTTTTAGTAATGAAGGTACTATAGATGAGCAAAATGGCCGTAATGTTTTTAAGTTTCAGAAAGTTTCCACTTCAGAGATAGTTGATATAGTAAGTAAGTTTAAAAATAAAATTGGAGGGAAGAAACTTGTGTCGGAAGGAGTCGTTAAAGATTCCATAACGTATACAGGTTTTTTCTATTCTCAGCTTGTTAATGAGAGCTTAGATAAAGGTCTCGTTCCTAGTTTATGGAAATCTTCTATAGTTGTGCCATTAGAAAAAGTGAAAAATACCATCAAAGCTGAGGAGATAAGACCTATTAACACGTTACAATGTGATGAAAAAATTTTGGAAACAGTGGTAAAAAATCAGCTGGTAAAATATTTAGAAGATAATGTAATTATTATACCTCAACAATCTGGTTTTCGAAAAAAACATTCATGTGAAAGTGCTTTGAATTTGGTTTTAGCTAACTGGAAAGAAGACTTAAGCAGGAAAAAACACATATTAGCTGTGTTTTTGGATTTAAAGCGTGCATTCGAGACGATCGACCAAAAATTAATGCTGAAAAAGCTTTCTTGAATTGGCGTTTCTGGTATAGAACTAAAATGGTTTCAAGACTTCCTAATTAACAGATACCAAAGAACAGTGATTGGAACGTCCGTATCGGATAAAAGGGAGGTACCTGTTGGTCTACCTCAAGGGTCTGTGCTGGCACCCATAATGTTCAATATATATATTAATGATATAACTAGCTCCATTAAGCACTGTGAAATAAAATTGTTTGCTGATGATACATTGCTGATGATAAGTGGGAACAATATTACTGAAATATATGCTAAGCTACAAGAAGATCTTAACAGCGTATATGGTTGGTTATGCGTAAACAGACTAAAAGTGAATGTCAATAAAACGAAATTTATGGTTATATCTAGACGCAATTTTCAAAACAATGAGCTACAAAACTTAAATATAAATAACGAACTAATTGAAAAAGTCAGCATTATAAAATACTTGGGAATAAAAATAGATGATAAGCTGAATTTCAACGAGCACGTGGATTATACGGTAGGAAAAATAGCGAAAAAGTTATATTTTACACAACGAACCTGCAAATATTTAAATAGAAGGTATAAAATCATCGTCTACAGATCTATAATCGAACCTAATTTTATTTATTGCCCAACTATATTTTTCATCTTGCGAGATAGTCAGATATACAAGCTACAAAAGCAACAGAACCGCGCTATGAGATTCATTCTCAAAAAACGGTATGACACACCTATCAGAGACATGCTATGCTCTCTTAATTGGCTTAGCATTAGACAGCAACTTTTTTATTATACCATAAAATTTATTAAAAACATAATAGAAGGAACTTTGCCTGCGTATTTGAGGACTAATATAAAATATGTAAAAGATGTGCACTCTGTAAATACTCGTAATAAAAATGATTTTAATCTGCCGGCTTATAAAACTGAAGCAGACAAATGTAATCTGTATTATAAAGGTCTTAAATCATATAACGAACTACCGATTGATATTAAATCATGTCATTCCAATAAATTTAAACAAAAATTGTACAATTATTGCAGAACACTACCAATTTAGTGCTGGACAGGCGGACTTCCATAGCATCGATAGAAGTGCAGCGAAACTATACTGCTGTGTAGCGCCAAGACTTCCAAGCTCTTGTGCGCATACAAAAAAGGTTGCCGAAGCACATACTGAAACGCATCACTCGATTAACTCAGTGCATCGCCGTGGAGATGTTGCCTTCGCGCTTTACTAACATGCGTAAAATGCCTACATACTACATAATCACAACGCTTTGTTCGCATGATCTGGAAGTCTCCCATCCATAGTACTCCAAGGTAGGACATAGATGTAACTATTCTAGATTGCATAGTCCAGAAGATAATTATAAACATGTAAAATAGAATTAAGTTAGGCTTAGGAAAGCCGTAATAAATAAATACATTATACATTATACATTAAGTTCATTAATCCCTTGAATCTCATTCTAATCTGTGGATCTCCTCAGAGTTGCCGAAGAAATAATGTTCAGGCACTCTTCAGGACTCCCACTGTGCAAAGCGTCTTGAAACGCAAATGATCAGCAATGAAAGATATCTAGCTCAGAATTGGTCACAACAGTCTCGCTATACCACAAGTAGCCAGCGAAATTGCGACTTTCATACTACCCCATCTTCAATTTGAACACGAAAATAGTTCAAGACAATTAAGAGCGACGCCAGTCACATGCGTTGTATCCATCTAAACATTGTTGAATTCAAACTGAATTATTACTTAATATACTGGATAAATATTGAACACCTTCACTGTGAGATTCCTAGATTGATCGGTCAATATGCGGATGCTATTGAGTTCTAAACATAATACATACCAAGTGTTAATATATTACGCATTCAACGCTAGAGAAGGTATTGTGAAAAGAATTCAAACGATTCCAACCAGAATCAGTTGCACGGACACTAGATAATCCTTTCAATGTCTAGTGAGCTTCTGCTGAATAGAGCTGCCTGTTACAAGTAGTTCTCCATAAGATCGCTATGCTTAGCATAACTCTGATATATCTTACCCTATTATATATGCTGCCTAAGCTAAAAGTCTTGCAACTGCTCGTAGGTTGAGGATAAATTTTAAGGAGTAAGAAATAAACGTGCATTGATACTGGCACGCTTACGTCCAATTCATGCCTCAACTATTGATGTTTTATGCATACATTTACAACTCGATGGTGAGTACCCTAACCAAGTTTACTCCCCAAGCTTATTATAACTTAAAGCCAAATAAAGGAGACATTTTATAATTGCTTGCAAATCGATTAATATTTTTTAAAAAAAGTACTCATATGTTTACATATTTGTAATTAAAATTTCCGTGGTCACATACCCTATTGAGTTCCCCTGATTTTGAAGGTATCGATTGCTGTCACTCTACCCACTTTGTTTACAGGTTCGCCTACAGGCTGCTAAGTTGCAGAAACGATTCGAATTACCAGCACTGCCACGATATTGATAACGAACGCAACGTCGTCCATCGAAACCCCACCTTAAGCCAGCTTGGCAGCCTCTACCGCTATTAGCCCTAACAATAAGGTTTCAGCAATTAGGACGTCCTGGAAGTAGATATTAAAAAATATATAACCAGTTTTATGAGGATTGATTAGTAGACACTTATTTGGTGTATTTGGACAATGAGCTTGTGCTTGCTCCAGGAAGAGGCATACAACCACGATGAAGAAGAAACCGACGAATTTCATGTTGAAGGAGTTAAAAAATTTAGCAGAAGTAGTTTGTGAGTAGATATTGAGTTGTAGAAGCTTGGGGTGTTTAATAATTGTTGTAATAATTTAGTTTAAATTAAGGGGTTTTATATGAAACTTTGAGGCCTTGCAAATTCCTGAAATTCATTGTTTTTATACTCAGTTGAGCAGAGCTCACAGAGTATATTAACTTTGATTGGATAACGGTTGGTTGTACAGGTATAAAGGAATCGAGATAGATATAGACTTCCATATATCAAAATCATCAGTATCGAAAAAAAAATTTGATTGAGCCATGTCCGTCCGTCCGTCCGTTAACACGATAACTTGAGTAAATTTTGAGGTATCTTGACGAAATTTGGTATGTAGGTTCCTGGGCACTCCTCTCAGATCGCTATTTAAAATGAACGATATCGGACTATAACCACGCCCACTTTTTCGATATCGAAAATTTCGAAAAATCGAAAAAGTGCGATAATTCATTACCAAAGAGGATAAAGCGATGAAACTTGGTAAGTGGGTTGGGCTTATGACGCAGAAATGAAAATAAGTAAAATTTTGGACAACGGGCGTGGCACCGCCCACTTTTAAAAGAAGGTAATTTAGAAGTTTTGCAAGCTGTAATTTGGCAGTCGTTGAAGATATCATGATGAAATTTGGCAGGAACGTTACATGTATTACTATGTGTATGCTTTATAAAAATTAGCAAAATCGGAGAACGACCACGCCCACTTAAAAAAAATTTTTTTTTTATAGTGAAATTTTTACAAAAAATTTAATATCTTTACAGTATATAAGTAAATTATGTCAACATTCAACTCCAGTAATGATATAGTGCAACAAAATACAAAAATAAAAGAAAATTTCAAAATGGGCGTGGCTCCGCCCTTTTTCATTTAATTTGTCTAGGATACTTTTAATGCCATAAGTCGAACAAAAATTTACCAATCCTTTTGAAATTTGGTAGGGGCATAGATTTTATGACGCTGTTTTCTGTGAAAATGCGCGAAATCGGTTTGAAGCCACGCCCAGTTTTTATACATTGTCTTCCGTCTATCCTTCCGCATGTCCGTTAACACGATAACTAGAGCAAAAATCGACATTACTTTACTGAACTTAGTTCACGTACTTATCTGAACGCACTTTATCTTGGTATAAAAAATGAACGAAATCCGACTATGACCACGCCCACTTTTTCGATATCGAAAATTATGAAAAAGAAAAAAATGCCATAATTCTATACCAAATACGAAAAAAGGGATGAAACATGGTAATTGGATTGGTTTATTGACGCGAAATATAACTTTAGAAAAAACTTTTGTAAAATGGTTGTGACCCTACCCTATTAAGTAGAAGAAAATGAAAAAGTTCTGCGGGGCGAAATAAAAAACCCTTGAAATCTTGGCAGGTATTACATATATAAATAAATTAGCGGTATCCAACAGATGATGTTCTGGGTCACCCTGGTCCACATTTTGGTCGATATCTGGAAAACGCCTTCACATATACAACTACCACCACTCCCTTTTAAAACTCTCATTCATACCTTTAATTTGATACCAATATCGTACAAACACATTCTAGAGTCACCCCTGGTCCACCTTTATGGCGATATCTCGAAAAGGCGTCCACCTATAGAACTAAGCCCCACGCCCTTTAAAAATACTCATTAACACCTTTCATTTGATACCCATACTGTACAAACATATTCTAGAGTCACCCCTGGTCCACCTTTATGGCGATATCTCGAAAAGGCGACCACCTATACAACTACCACCACTCCCTTTTAAAAACCTCATTAATACCTTTAATTTGATACCCATATCGTACAAACACATTCTAGGGTCACCCCTGGTCCACCTTTGTGGCGATATTTCGAAACGGCGTCCACCTATAGAACTAAGGCCCACTCCCTTTTAAAATACTCATTAACGCCTTTCGTTTGATACCCATATTGTACAAACGCATTCTAGATTCACTCTTGGTCCACCTTTATGGCGATATCTCGAAAAAGCGACCACCTATACAACTACCACCACTTCCTTTTAAAACCCTCATCAATACCTTAAATTTGATACCCATATCGTACAAACAAATTCTAGGGTCACTCCTGCTCCACCTTTATGGCGATATCTCGAAACGGCGTCCACCTATGGAACTAAGGATTACTCCCATTTAAAATACTCATTAACACCTTTCATTTGATACCCATATCGTACAAACAAATTCTAGAGTCAACCCTGATCCACCTTTATGGCTATATCCCTAAATGGCGTCCACCTATAGAACTATGTCCCACTCCCTCATAAAATACTCTTTAATGCCTTTCATTTGATACACATGTCATACAAACACAGTCCAGGGTTTCCCTCGGTTCATTTTCCTACATGGTTATTTTCCCTTATGTTGTCACCATAGCTCTCAACTGAGTATGTAATGTTCGGTTACACCCGAACTTAACCTTCCTTACTTGTTTTTTAATGCTTGTGAAAGTATGCAAAACTTAAAGAAGGGAAGGGAAGAACAGAAGGTGAAATAAGGACCCAATGCCCGTAATTTTTCGAAATCTGAAATATCTTTTAAAACCGCTGGATATAAACTTAAGTACGGTTACGGAGGCGACAATATTTTCTCAATGAATTACACTATATGACATTGCAAATATATTCTTTGCGAGACATCAAGTTTTAGGTCTAGTAGAGTAAACAAAATATGCTTACTTGGAATTTCGAATACGCCCTTAGTCCGGGCTAAGGGCCCAAACCCCCTTTTCATAAGCGGATACGTATACTGGAATATAACTTTCCCTGTGTTTATTTTTCGATACATTTTTAGGTCATTCAATAGACTACATTCCTGTGCTTCTAACGATGTACAAATGTTAGTTTTATGGAGGAAATAGAACAAAACTACAAAATAAATTAAAATTTAAAGAGGCCATAATAAATCCATTGCAATTTGGATAAGATATTCCCATTTAACCGTTTCTAGTCGGCAAATATATTCACGAGAAAAATGCAAGCTATTTTGTATTGCTTTCTTTTGTGTCTTCATATGAAATAGTTGAATAACCAATAACCAATAAAACCTACGTTAAACTTTAAAATTCATATATTTTTGAAATCAGAACTGATTTAAGATTTTCCCCAGATAATACTCTGTATATATAAATTAAAAAAGAGATACAACAATTTCAATTTTCGTCATATTTTGTAAGATATCGCTAACATCAATCAAGGAATCAATTAACAGTTTATACACTGCTGAAATCGCAAAATGCCCTCTTTCTGACAACATATAAGTTTTGTTCATTGGCTAAACAGAAATAAAGTTATCAGCCATTATACGGATCAACTAATGGAAGAGAGGTAACGGACTTGACAAATTTTAGACACCAATAAGAAATGTTACCTAAACTTTCCGGAAAAATTTTGGTGAACAGACCTATTTAACATCTGAAAGCTTTTTTTAATTTCAAGTATTAGAAAATTATAGGGATAAGGGCAGGATCAATTTATAAATCCTCCGTTTTCTAAAGTTTTTTTAATGCTAAATAAAAGTCTAGACACAATTTTATTAAAAGCAAAAGGACGTTATATTATGTTAGTCTGACCACTTTTGATTTCCGGTTTGTGATGGACCTTATTTGGGAATCGCCCACATATAAATAAACAAACAATTGCAAACAAATCTTGTTTTTAAAAAGTATAGCAAAATGCGTAATTTCATTTCGCTAGAATATCAATAAAGACATTTGATTTGTTATTTTGGTAGAGCTAATCCAGCTAATTAAAGAGCTTGTTCCGCTAATTAAAATAAACAAACACAAGTAAGGGTGACTTTGTTTGGGTGTAACCGAATATTATATACTCAGCGTGAGTTTGAATTGTACAGTTCATTTCAGATAAATTACTTTTTCGAATTTCCTTACGAGGGCCCATTAAAAAAAAATATTTCCTAATTTCCCCTTACAATAAAACTTGATCAGAGAAATATCATTGATACAAAACTACTTTTCGCTAAGATATAGGTTACTTTTCTATTCGAAGACCCTTTTATACATTTTTTACATAAAAGAGTGCGTGGATTTTAACCCATCCCGTCCATATATATATATACGTAATCTCATTACGATCCTTTAATTTTTCTTCGAGTTATGGCTCCCGAAATATAGAAAATTGTTTGGTCATAAAAGGGGCGGTGCCACGCCCATTTTCAAAAATTATGATTTTTTCTTTTTTCTTTTTATAATTTCACTTGAAAATGAAACACCATTGATATAAAGCAAAGATATAGCTTACTTTATTCGTCCACGACCCTTTTAAAAATCTTTTATATAAAAATGGGCGTAGACCTTCATTGATTTCGTTAATTTTTCTTAGAGGTATTCTTTATAGTAAAGGCAACCTCTCTGTTGAATTTTGTTTTGATAGGTTGGCGGCCACCGTGGTGTGATGGTAGCGTGCTCCGCCTACCACACCGTATGCACTGGGTTCGCACCCCGGGAAAAGCAACATCAAAATTTTAGAAATAAGGTTTTTCAATTAGAAGAAAACTTTTCTAAGCGGGGTAACCTCGGCAGTGTTTGGCAAGCACTCCGGGTGTATTTCTGCCATGAAAAGCTCTCAGGGAAAACTCATCTGCCTTGCAGATGCCGTTCGGAGTCGGCATAAAACATGTAGGTTCCGTCCGGCCAATTTGTAGGGAAACTCAAAAGGAGCACAACGCAAATTGGAAGAGAAGCTCGGCCTTAGATCTCTTCGGAGGTTATCGCGCCTTACATTTATTATACTCAGTTGAGCAGAGCTCACAGAGTATATTAACTTTTATTGGATAACGGTTGGTTGTACAGGTATAAAGGAATCGAGATAGATATAGACTTCCATATATTAAAATCATCAGGATCGAAAAAAAATTTGATTGAGCCATGTCCGTCCGTCCGTCCGTTAACACAAAACTTGAGTAAATTTTGCGGTATCCTGATGAAATTTGGTACGTATGTTCCTGAGCACTCATCTCAGATCGCTATTTAAAATTAACAATATCGGACTATAACCACGCCCATTTTTTCGATATCGAAAATTTCGAAAAACCGAAAAAGTGCCATAATTCATTACCAAATACGGATAAAGCGTTGAAACTTGGCAGGTAAGTTGAACTTATGACGCAGAATAGAAAATTTGTAAAATTTTGGACAATGGGCGTGGCACCGCCCACTTTTAAAAGAAGGTAATTTAAAAGTTTTGCAAGCTGTAATTTGACAGTCATTGAAGGTATTATGATGAAATTTGGCAGGAACGTTACTCCTATTACTATATGTATGATTAATAAAAATTAGCAAAATCGGAGAATGACCACGCCCACTTTAAAAAAAATGTTTTTAAAGTCAAATTTAAAAAAAAAATGTAATATCTTTACAGTATATAAGTAAATTATGTCAACATTCAACTCCAGTAATGATATGGTGCAACAAAATACAAAAATAAAAGAAAATTTCAAAATGGGCGTGGCTCCGCCCTTTTACATTTAATTTGTCTAGGATACTTTTAATGCCATATGTCGAACAAAAATTTACCAATCCTTGTGAAATTTGGTAGAGACTTAGATTCTAGGACGATAACAGTTTTCTGTGAAAAAGGACGAAATCGGTTGAAGCCACGCCCAGTTTTTATACACAGTCGACCGTCTGTCCTTCCGCTCGGCCGTTAACACGATTACTTCAGCAAAAATCAATATATCTTTACTAAACTCAGTTCACGTACTTATCTGAACTCACTTTGTATTGGTGTAAAAAATGGCCGAAATTCGACTATGACCACGCCCACTTTTTCGATATCGAAAATTACCAAAAACGAAAAAATGCCATAATTCTATACCAAATACGAAAAAAGGGATGAAACATGGTATTTGGATTGGTTTATTGACGCAAAATAGAACTTTAGAAAAAAGCTTTGTAAAATGGGTGTGACACCTACCACATTAAGTAGAAAAAAATGAAAAAGTTCTGCAGGGCGCAATCAAAAGCCCTTGGAATCTTGGCAGGAATACTGTTCTTGGTGTTATATATATAAATAAATTAGCGGTATCCAACAGATGATGTTCTGGGTTACCCTGGTCCACATTTTGGTCGATATCTGGAAAACGCCTTCACATATACAACTACCCCACTCCCTTTTAAAACCCTCGTTAATACCTTTAATTTGATACCGATATCGTACAAACACATTCTAGAGTCATCCCTGGTCCACCTTTATGGCGATATCTCGAAAAGGCGTCCACCTATAGAACTAAGGCCCACTCCCTTTTAAAATGCTCATTAACCCCTTTCATTTGATACCAAATCGTACAAACAAATTCTAGGGTCACCCCTGGTCCACCTTTATGGCGATATCTCGAAACGGCGTCCACCTATGGAACTAAGAATCACTCCCTTTTAAAATACTCATTAGCACCTTTCATTTGATACCCATATCGTACAAACAAATTCTAGAGTCACCCCTGGTCCACCTTTATGCCGATATCTCGAAAAAGCGACCTTCTATACAACTACCACCACTCCCGTTTAAAACCCTCATTAATACCTTTAATTTGATACCCATATCGGACAAACAAATTCTAGACTCAGCCCTGGTCCACCTTTATGGCGATATCTCGAAAAGGCGTCCACCTATAGAACTAAGCCCCACGCCCTTTTAAAATACTCATTAGCACCTTCCGTTTGATATCCATATAGTACAAACACATTCTAGAGTCACCCCTGGTCCACCTTTATGGCGATATCTCGAAAAGGCATCCACCTATGGAACTTAGGCCCACTCCCTCATAAAATACTCTTTAATACCTTTCATTTGATACACATGTCATACAAACACATTCCAGGGTTACCCTCGGTTCATTTTCCTATATGGTTATTTTCCCTGCTGTTGTCACCATAGCTCTCAACTGAGTATGTAATGTTCGGTTACACCCGATTAACCTTCCTTACTTGTTTTTTTTTTTTTTTCATTTTTAGGTTGAACGGTTTTTGATTTATGATTAATAATATTTGTAAAATTGATATTACCACAACTTGGCGCTGCCACGCCCATTTTCAAAAAAACCAAGAGTGCTGATTTTAGTACACAACAAATTTTAACATTCTAAATGAATTATTTATTAAATAATCAGGTTTTGTGTGTTTTCCAAAATGTTATATATGTAAAAAGTGGGCGTGGTTACCATCCGATTTCCTTCATTTTTACTAGCGATGGGAGATGAGCGTCAAGGAACACATATACCAAATTGCAATATTTTATTTTCAATATTTACTCAAGTTATCGTGTGCACCGACAGATAGACAGACGGATGGACGGACATGGCTAAATCAATTCCTTTTTTCATCCTCAGCATTTTGATATATGGAAGTCTATATTTATCTCGATTCGTTTATGTCCGTTATGTTACCAAAGTTAATACACTATGTATGCAAAGCACGCTGAGTATAACAAGATTGAGCTTGTATATCTTTAACTTAAATTTAGATGTATTTTTGTTATTTCAAATTTCTGAAATCTTATTTTTTATTTACACAACTCAATTAGGTATAAATAGCATCCACAAAATTTATCTCGGTATACTTTTTACTTTAAAAGTGGTAGAAAAGGTTTTAAATTAAAAAGAAAAGGTTTTAAATTAAAAAAATGGCTCTACGAAATCAATTTGCGCTGCTATTTGTGCTGCTTAGCTGTCCTTCACAATTTCATATTATAGATGGCGAGGATATAAGGAGAAGCCCACATACAGTTGCAATACTTAAAAATAGAGCCTATGTATGTGTTGGTTCCATAATCAGTGCTAATTTGGTGGTTACAGTGGCTCATTGCGTATATGAGACACCTACATACAAATTAAACATTGTAACTGGCACAATCGATATATACAGCAAAGAACGGCAACAACACCCAGTGATGGTAATATATTATGAGCATGAACCAACAATAAGTTGTTATGATTTAGCTGTGGTTAAAGTGCATAAAACCTTTGACCTGAATAATGTAACAGTAAAAAAAATAGAACTTTGCAATGAGCAATTAAGACCGTCAACGCTGCAAATTAGTGGATGGGATCGACCCAGTAGAACTGATTCTGCTTTCCAAACTAAGTCCGTGCGAATAAAAGGCTGTAATCCAATTTCATCAAAACTAATAATTAATACTAAAGAGAATGAGTGGTTTGGAGAATCTGGAACAGCAGGCGTTAACAATGGACAACTGTGTGCGGTGGCACAAGCAACGTGTAGAAACATCAAATTCCAGTGCGTATATATAGATGTAGCAAATCGCAGTGCTCGAAAATTTATAACAGACAATATGTAACTGAATTGTACTATTATAAATTGACTGATGATTGGAATAACTCGGCTGAGCGCCTAATTTCGAAACATTTTGAGGTAGGGCGTTTTCGAAACAGCATTTGAGATATGTGGATATTCCGCTCAGCAGTCGAAGTGATGATATCTTTGTCTTATATCATGTAGAAATAAATTGTAATACTTTTGAATAAATAAATATTTTTTATTGTATGCAATGAAAGTGTGATGCATTTAAACGAATTAAGTTGTGAGGCCAAACTTTGACCACAACTTTAAAGTTCCCTCGTATATGAATAGATCATGAGATGAATACAAAATTGCAGAATGACTACTTTAAGTCCCTGGCAAACTCCGTGTAAAACAGCTGATCCAACGAATTCTATGGAAGTCAATCTAATCGGTTATTGAAGCCATTGAATAATGCCTTAGTCATAACGATATCATAGCCAACCAATTAGGTTTTGGTTGCGCCATATCCATAATCTATAAATTTTTGCGTTGACGAATTTATTCACATTTTGGGGAATTTATTTTTCGTTTTGAAATTGTTCGTTTTGAAACTTTTCGTATTTTCTATTTTATGAAGTTATGACATTTTTTAAATTAAGGCACCAATAAGCGATGCCAATATGCATTTATCTATAATTAAATCAAAATATGATTACGGATTGGGTGTTATGAATATGGCAAATTTTCCAGGGCCTTTAAAGAGTCGATATTTTACCAAAATAGAATTTTACTTTGGCAATAGGTGTCGCTGGATGTCGCACTGGAAAGGATCTTTTGAGAACGGTCACACTCTTGTCAGTGTGTCACGTGTAAGGGATGGTTGCACCAGACGGGATGTTCTTGGCTAAGCCCTACGTCCTCGTAACATTTACAAATCTTTTGTGGCTCCTTGCTGTTCACGCCCAAGGGCGTCCCGTAGCCTGCGCTGTAGCCCCCCCCCCCCCCCCCACTACACTCTACTAGCTCCGCTGCTCATACGGCCGCTCCTACTCATAACTACAATCTCCGTAGTAGAGTGGGTAGAAATACCAAGCATCAGCCCCTGTTCCCGTCTTCTGCTCCCCCAATTTCCGACACTAGCATTCGAGTAGGTCAGGGAAACAGACTCTTAGTCCATACCACCTTTTGCACCGTTTGCCAGCACAGAATATACATATATGTTTGCGGTATCTGCCCAATGCAGCTCCTGCCTTGGACGGTGACATTTTACTAGATTTGCTGGTCTCAGCGACGGCAACCCCCCCGACGAGCTTCATCGCGCCATGCTGCCAGGTCGCATACCCAACTACACCGCGTACTCCAATGCTTATCCAGGGACGTCCAGTCCCAGTGCCACAACAGCACTTGCGCCCTGGCCTCCCTCAACTCAGGCGTAGTCACCCGTCAATTACCTCCAGAGTGACGACGTCTTGTCCGTTGCACTTCTGAATACTGCAGTTATACTGTAATGAGTTAACTGGGAAGGACACGGAGATAGTTGATTTTATGAATCGGCATAACATCCGCATTACTGTGATCCAAGAGACTAAACTATAACGTCCACAAAAAAATCGCGAGAGCGGAAATGGAGGCGGTCTCGCGTTTATCACCCACGACTCAGTGCAATATAATCTATTTGATCCCGACATCGGCCACTGGAACTTTGTACTGGAACGTCAAGACATATCTGTCCGGTCAGGCGATGTAAATTTAGAAATCATCAACATCTAAATCCCTCCCGTCACATGTTGCCTCTGTGGATACTGCCCTGACATCAGCGCACTACTCACTCGCGATAATCGCGTTATTTTAGGCGATTTCAATGCCCATCACGATCTTACTTACAGGCGGATAGCACAGGCGAGATGTTGGCGGACCAAATAGAATGAACGACGTTCTTCACGATAAAGGCATTCGTATGGGAGGAAGGTGTCACAATTCGTCAGATATATCAATCGTGAGCGCAGGACTAGTAAACTGCGCCAACTGGTAACATTGGCATCCGGCCGTCTACCCATACTCCTTTCGCTCGAGCGATCTGCCGTCTTTACCACCATTGAGAAACGCACTTTCATTAACTTTATGAAAATAAAGTGGGAAGATTACAAAATTTATACTGACAATCGTTTTGCTGCCCTTCCGATCCTGACTGATGCCCGTCAAGGGGAATGTGCTTTCCACGAGGTCATTGATTCAGCTTCGGCTCGTTTTATTCCCGCCTGAAGAATCCCGGAAAACGGGCCACATTTTCCAGCGGAGGCCGCAACTCTAGCGAGAGAACGTGACCTTATAAGACAGCACGACCCCGGTGACCTCCAAATAAGGGATATAAACCAACGCATCAGAATGCTAGTGAAGCGGGCGAAATGGGAGGAGCACTTAAAGAGTTGTAACCTCTTGGCTGGTGTAGGTACGCTACCGTCCACAGTGAAATCCCTATCGAACCCGACTAAGCACAATGACAAAATCTCCATCGCCTTGGGCGATAAAGTTCTGTCGGATACGAAAAAATCCGCTAACGCTTTTTGACGACAATACGTAATGCATTCTATGGTTGGAAAGCGAGCCAACAGACGCGCACACAAGCATAAATACATCAAAGCAGTAGGCCCAGGCGATATAGCCATGCGGGTGCTTAAAAAACTAGGCAAAGAGGGATTTAATTATCTAGCGCATGTCTTTAACCTGTCCCTGTCCACCTTCGTCATCACCGAAAAATGGAAAATGGCCATGGTGGTTCCGCTATTAAAGCCTGAGAAACCATCTAACATAGGAGACTCTTATTGTTCGATATCTCTCCTATCGCCAGTAGCCAAGACACTTGAAGCCATTCTGCTTCCCTATTTCAATGCAAATTTGCGTCTTGCAAATCATCAGCATGGCTTTCGAAAACTACATCACTACCACCGCGCTAAACGCCATTAACAAGCAAATAAATTGCGGATTAAATGAAAACCCCACCATCGGACAGTACTCGTTGCGTTAGACCTGTCAAAAGCTTTTGATACGGTCAACTACGACATTTTACAGCAAGACCTGAAAGTGTCCTCCCTTCCTCCAAGTCTTAAAAGTTGGGCTGCAAATTATCTGTCTGGTCGGCAAGCATCGATGCAATGCAGGAACATAACATTTAAACCCAGAAGAATTAAACAGGGGGTACCAAAGGGTGGTGTCCTATCCCACTTCTGTTTAACTTATACATATCGAAGCTAGCTTCACCACCAGAAGAAGTCACTTTCGTTTCCTACGTCGCACAGCGTTTCTTGTAGAACAAGCTAGCTGGACAAAATTATTTTATGAGATTTTCCGTTTCATATGCAGTCATTTATTACAACTAGGTCATTTTTTTCAGCCATATTTTCTTTTTTTTATTTTTTTCCAAAATTTTACTTCATATGCATACATTTGCTTATTTCATATACAGTAACTCATGTGAATAAGTGACATAGATCCAAAAAAATTTAAAGGACTTAAGAATATTACTTTATTGTACTTAAATTGAATGGACTACAAATCTCAATACTCTAAACAATTCTAAAAATTCGGAAAAAAAATTTAAATTTTTTATGAAAATTCGTCGAATTTTTCAAACATTTTTTAAATATAATTTAGTTTTTGTTATAGCTCGTGACAAATTTTCTTATGGGAAATTAGTTAAAATAAATTTGCGAAAGCGAAAATTGTAATAATTGTCCAAAAACGGTGTTTACTTATTTATGTGAGTGACTGTACATACATATTTTGTATTTATTTGAGTATTTATCCTGACACTACAATTTTTACAAAATTATTTTATAGTACCAGTCAGGAATGTAAAAGTAAATTACAATAATAATAATAACAATGTAAATAATTAAATTAATTATGTGAAAATTACTTATTACAAAAACTTAAAAGTAAAGTATCATACAAAGTAGAAAAGACAATAGATTTAAATTAAATAAAACCTGACCCAACAAAAAGTTATAGGGTAGGTTATCTTTTATAATTATGTTATTATTCGCTATCATCACTTTCATTCGATGAGGCACTTGTGGAATAGTCATGACCATCAGCAACACTACTGTGAAAGCTTGAAACAACTGGGGTATTTATTGACTCCTCAACATTATCGGGGGACAGTAAATTTAAGACTTCTGAAGTCGGACTTTTAAATTTTTTCTTAGGTATCTCCCTAATAACTGTTAACTAAAGGATCCGATGTTATAAGCAACATATTCATAAGATCTCTATTCGTGGATTCACGCGACTGCTTTTGTGTGTTATCATCCCTGAATAGTCTCAAATCTTTGTTACGGGCTTCCTGTGCTTCCTCAGAAAGTTGACCAATAGGTTAAATTGTTGATTTTGTAATATCAGTACTATGCACTAAGATTTTATGAACTTTAACAGGCATATTAAACCATGGATAGAGATCTATGTATAGTTTTTTAGTCTCGACCGCAAATTTTTCAAATCTTTGGATATTTATATTGTACCCTGATGCTTATGCGCGAAGGAGAGTGTCGAATCTTTTGATGAGCGTTACATCCAATCCCGTAATCTCAGCACTAGCCTCAGAATTTTCGAAAAACCTACGAGCAGTGTTGCCGTCATTGGTATTGCCGCAACCTGGTTTTGGTTTATCTACTATCAATCCAAGTATACTTTTAAATTTATTCTGGATTTCGTTGGAACGTAGCTTTACACTCTCTTTATCTGCCTCATTCCTAAGCTGCCATTTTTTTTACTTGGAAGCGATAACTTATGTGAAGCAAGCATTCAAAATATCTTATCCATGCATGGAGAGTAGACAAACCAAAACCAAGATTATCTCGGTTAGGCGTAAAGTCCCGTAACACATTATTCATATCTTTTGGAGTGGCACCACAAATATAACACTTTTGTGCGGAAGAAGTTTCAGTCAAAGCATTGCAAACTTTTCCGTCAATCATTGTTAGAAGCATATTGTGATTTACGGAAACTTCGATTTCTTCGAGCATGTACTTTATTGGCAACAACGCATTTATCTCCTCTAAAACTTTGTTCGTTTCAACGACAATAAAATCTTTTGTTTCTTTAGAAAAAATAAATTTAATTGGACGACAATACATGGTAGAAGAAGGTCGAGGATTCTGCCAAACAATGCTACCTTTTTCATCCTGTAATTGAAGAGGAACGAAAGAAAATATAAACAAAAACTCATCAGTGTCAGAACTGTATGTAAACTTTTGCTTATATGTGCTATGGCCAGAGCTTCCATCGTAACCCCACTTGCTGATTAAAGTATATGTCAAGTTTGTAGGTAATAAACTAACAAAACTTCTTGATTTGCTAAAACTAAACGCTCAACAGTTTTATCTAATACGGACTGGAATTTAATTTCCCGCACGTGTTTCATCCACATCAATTTCATTTGGATAGCATTCTGCCTTGGCTTTTCTTAGACTAAAAACTGATGGATAAACCTTATGGCCTGCTTTGATGCTCCACTTCCGAGTCGTTTTGTACCCATGAGTCGTCGATTTGCTATCTACGTAGTATGCTAAAGCTTCTACATTGCTCAAGCATCTTGCATCTGGCTCACGTGTTATCTTTTTTCCGGATATTTGAGCGGTTTCCTGTGATTTTTTTTTATGACATTTCTGTTGCCGGACATACGCGTTGATACTTCTGCCGCTTAAAGTAACTCACCAGGACTTCTAGATTGCAAGAGGTCATCCATTCGACGCCTTTTGGTTTTTTCACTGCAGCTAACAAAGTCCTTCTTTCGTCTTCTGGGGTTGGAGTAACCTGAAGAAGTGGTTGGTTGGTCTGATGGCAACTTTGAATACACCGTTATTGTAAATGTGAAGTCTGGACCCGAAAGCCACTTTTGATCCAGCTTCGACGAATATGCCGATATTTGTAAGCTTAAACTTTTTATCGAATACTCGGCTGCTTCGCTTAAATCGTACTTAAGTACAACAAAACTCAATAATTCTTTATATCTGGCTTCTTTCGAATGTTGAACCCAAATGTCAAAAAACTCCGTTCTTGGTACGGTTATAACTAAACCGCTTTGTGTTGTTGATTTTCCGAAAGGGTGAATAGTTGATGATTGTTGTGCTGCCATCTTAAGTGTCGTTGATCGTTCTGATTTGTTATCAGTTGTGCAGTATTTATATTACATTCAGGTTTTGGCGTAGATGCTACCAAATGTGGTTGGTTTGCGTATCGTTCCTGTGTGGTTATACCTGCATTAGGATTGCTTTGTATGTACCAGTTTTTATACCTTGGTGACTGGTGCGGTAGGTTGTGGCATGTTGAAGTCAGTGATCTTCGCCTTTTTGCTTTTGGTGTGCTCTTGTTGACGTTGCGCGTTTATTTTTGTGGGTTTTACGGCTACGTGTTTGTTCCCTGTACCTGGGAATTGGTTTTGGCGTTTGTAGATCAGATTTAAAGGTTCAAATATATCGTCGGAGCTGGTACGTACATACATCCTATTTTATATGTAGAGATAACTAAATCTACCAAAAAAAAAAAAATTTTAAATAGATGTGAAAAGAATTCGCAATGGTTTTTTCTTTCGACTATTAGAGAATACTTGCGACTTTAACATATGTAAAATTTAGCCCGGATGTCCGCGGATGTATGTACCTTTTTTGTTCCTAAAGTTAAAAATATAGAGAAAAAATACCTTTTCTTCTTAATAGTGGAATGTTAAATATATTGAAAATACTCTAATTGCGAAGGAATTACTATTAAAAAATTTTACTTACCTTCGAGCTTAGAATCCACCAAAAAAAATTATATAAACGTGTTTACTTAAAAGAAATATGAATCTTAATATTCAACAAGAATTTTGCAAATTAATCAATGCATTTTACGGCCACTCCTGCCTTCTTACTTCAATTACTCAATATATATAAGCAAAAATATCATAAACAACAAAAACAAAAATATATGCGAAGAAGGCAATTGGGAAAAACTTTACAACAGCTAAGGCATAACGTAGCGGAGTGCGTTTATAACCAACTCAACTATCGTAGGAGTGCAGGTTCAACTCCCACTCCCGGGAGAAAAGGCTTTGAGGAGATTTACAAGGTATAATCGAAACAGTTGTCGCCTTGTCCGTCCTGACATCAAGTTGTTTAAATTTTTCCCATATTATTAAATAAATTATAAAATTAAAAATTGCTTGAAATAAATGTTTTCATACATTTAAAGCGATACGGGCAACTCATAAAAGAAACGATTTAATATGACGTATATTGGAACGATTTTCCGTCATCCCTTGTCAAATTTGGTTTTGAGACAAACCGGTTTCGGCGTTGTGCCATCGTCAGTGTCGATTTTCGTAAAAAAATTTCGTAAAAAAATCTCAAAACCAAATTTGACAAGGGATGACGGAAAATCGTTCCAATATATGTACATCATTTATCCACCCTGTCGGAAAATCAACCAAACAAGATAAGTCATTTAATATGACCATATTAAACATTCTAATCCATTCCGCCCTAGTTTTATGAGGAACTTAGCGTCACCAGAGCCTCGGCTGCTAAAAAACAGGTTTCTGACTTCTGCGTGAGGAAGAACTACACTCGCGGGTAAAACAAATATGCGTTAAAATTAAGGGTATGAAGCTTGGTCGGGAATACCCAACATTTTTGTCTGCGTAGCTCGACAGTTCTCCGTCTCACCTCCTCTCTCACTCAAGCTACTTCTTTGTCCTCATCTCCCTCCTCTTTATGACACTCACTTCTTCCTATATTTCTCTCTCAACTTATAATCTTTAGTTTTTCCTCCTTTACCTTTTCTTTTTAACTTTAATCTTCGTCTTCCGTTTCTTCATCCTCCTACTCTCCTTAGTTTGGTTACTATTATTAATTCCTTCCCCTGTTTATTCGATCACCTTTTTCCTTTCCCTCTCATATTCCTGTGATATTGTTATTATTTTTATTGCCATATTCACTCCTGTTTCCCCTTTTTCCCCTGCCCCAATTCGTCTCTGTCGAATTTAAAGTCTCTATATTGTAACGAATATTAGCAGCACTAAGGGATACTATCATCTCTAAGCCGATGCTAAGCAGTGACTTGCATGCACATCAATAATTCAATCATTATGTCTACACATATGTACATACACGCAGCGGAGAAGCAACGCACAACCACATGCATAAATCTGAGATACTCTCGAAAGTATGCAATGGTTGTGCAAGTGTCGCTCACACATACAAACACATGCAGATATCTTATCTGAGATGCTCCCAAAAGTATGAAATTATAATTGTGTTCACACATACACGCGCATATGAGAAGCTTAAAACGTAGTAATTTTATAGCTGATGGCCAACTAGTAGATTCTGGAAATGGAAGCGCCTAGAAGATGCGAATGAGAAATCACAGAGTATAAAAAGGCAGCAACAGTGAAGGCGCGACTATCAGTTTCATTTAAGCAAGCTATTGGTTGTGAAGTGTCAGTGTTATTGTGATTTTGCATTATTAAACATTGGAGTTATTTATTCAACAGTTTAGTGATTCGAACTTAGCAGAAGGTTGCAAATAAGAGGATTTGCAGTAGATTCGTTACAATATATTATTTCGCAGGTATAGCGATTTTCGATTTTTCCCTGAAGAAGGCGCGTGACCGCTCACACTTCCAAAAATATTTCACGCGAGCGAACACAGCACGTCTTATCTCCGAAAGGACGCCTTTTCTGAGGTTTCTATTTAAAAGCACTATTTCTCATTTGTATCAAAAAGGGGAGGGGTGTAACTATTTCGCACTTATTGGCTTACACATTCTTTATTCGATCATGTATAACCAGGTCACTAGAAGCTTTTAAATAAGGTCACGCATTCGTCTTAAATAATTAACAAAAACTGTATAGTAAAATATAAATATTTATTCAAGTGCTCCATTTCATATAACATTATTCCTTTCCAAAAGCTGTTAAAGGTGTTCTTGAATTTTACGATTAAAAAAAGCATAATAGGGGAAGTGGTAAGTAAAATTTATTCAATAGTAATCAAGTACATAGAAGCCTCGCCTAACGTACAGCTCTATTAGGCGGACACTTTTCTTGGACGGGCAGTTTTTCATGCGCCAAATTTTAGGTACAATTTTAAGAGCAAATTGCCCTTCGTTAGGCGCTCATCCTCTAGGCCGGATGCGGACCGTTATTTGCTATAAAATTGGATGAAAAAACTCCACTGAGCGGATGCGAACCTATTATTGACGGACATTGAGAACTGTTTTCATAACAACTCAATCGAAGACCTGCCTTGGATGGACGCAAACTCCTCGTAAGCGGTCAAAGTGTGATCATATATGTGGTTACATACATATTGTAACGAATTTACTTCAAATCCTCTTATTTGCGCTTTTGCTAGGTTCGTATCGCTAAACTGTTGAATAAATAACTCCAATATTGAATAATGGAAAAATGGCTTTTATTAAAATACTTCACAATAACACTCAAACTGTGCAACGAATAGCTTAATAACCAAACTGATAGCTTAAATGAAAATGACTGTTCAATATAATACTGCTATTGCTCGCTAGATAACGTCTTAGTCGTAACTGCTTGACAACTCAAATTAAACTGATCTCCAGCGCCTCTACATGTGCGGCCTTTTATACTCTCTGGTTTCCTCGTTCGCATCTTCTAGAATCTACTAGCATTGTCCATGAGCTCTCAAACTTCTCAGCTATAACTAAAATTGCACAATTTTATACATCTTCTAGGCGCTTCCAGAATCTACTAGTCCAGTAGCTCTCAAACTTCTCAGCTGTAACTACAATTGCACAATTTTATAGTTTTTCTCATTGCATACTTATAGGAGTATCTCAGATATATGCATGTGTTAGTGCATTGACTCTCCTCTGCTCGTATACGTACATGCTACATATATGTAGACGCAGTTATTGTTTCGTTTATGTAGATACATAATGATTGAATTATTGATGTGCATTCACGTCACTGCTTAGCATCGGCTTAGAGACGGCAGCACTCCTTAGTTTTGCTAATATTCGTAACACTGCCCTCCACCTAAGTCGGATCGTCCCGATTATACAAATCTCTCGATTTAACCGCTGCTAGCATCGTCAAATATACCACTCTTCTACTCCGTGGTTTCTCAATGCTTTGTATGCGGTAGATGTTATCACTGATCTTCTTCACAACCTTGTACGGGCCTTCCCAACTGCACCGAAATTTGGATGGAACACCTTTGAGGACACTCGAAACAAAAGGTGGTGCAGTCACAGAGGACGCCCGTTGATGGCGCTCTGTTGCTGTTGGCGCTGGCGTTACACTGGCGATTAATATTTCGTCGCTGAGCATGCGCGATGATAATGAATATGCGGCCACTGGGGCGCCGGTTGACGACGCGTTGATACTGGCATCGCGGTTAGTATTTACCCCCTGAGGAAACTTGAAATGAGAGGGCATGCAGTCACTGAAGACGCTCGTTGGCGACGCGTTAACGCTGGCGTCGTTGTTTAGTAGATAGTCACTGAGGACGCGCTTGTTGACGGGGATGGCGTTGTGGCGCCTTACGGGTCACCTCGCGGTCGACTGTGATGAGTCGGCGGAGCGCAGCGTTAAGTGAGAGGAGAAAACCCGCACACTCACGTACGGCTCAGTCTGCGTCTACGTCGGGTGGTGATGTCTCGCACTGGTGAACACCCCTAACTACGAGCATCACTTTCCGTCCGTAGATCCGAACAGTAGTCACAGTGCCGGGCTATATCGTTTGTTGGCGTCGATGACTCTGTAGTTGGCACGGTGGGCTGCGTCGGCGTCGAAGGTTCTGTAATTGGCCCAATTGATGGCGTCGTCGTCGATAGCTCTGTTGCTGGCGCGGTTGACGGACTGTGTCGACGTCGACGTTGCTTTTACTGCTGTGTTCACTCGCGTTTAATATAACGACTCACGGTTTGGCGGCAGTGCGCAACCTAAAGCTTGGCTGGGCTCAGTTCGCGTCTAACCTGAGGAGTGATGTCTCGCACTGTTGAACACCCCTAACTACGAGCTATCACTTTTCAGCTTAGAACTGGTCACTACCACTGCTCCGTGCTGGTTTGCTCGCCGACGTGTTTCGACCGTGTTGTTAAGATCGGTCGTGTGTGGGTAGAAGCTGTAGTTGTTGTCGTCGCATGGTTTGGGTATATTGTTGTTTGATGTTGCGGTTGAAGTTGGTATGGCCTAGTCTATTGCGAGTTGTATTCGTGTGTGTGCCTTGCTGTAGGCATGATATGTTTATTGTGTGATCGTGTTGCTGGTTTCGTCAGCCTCATGTTGCGGTGCTAGTGTCGCATGTTGCTGGCTTCGCTCAGCCGTATGTTGTGTGTTGCTAAAGTTGTGTGGGCCAAATTTGTCGACAATATTTGGTCCTCACAATATGCAGATATTGTCTCCTTCCGCAATTCATCCACTTTTTTGTTATCATCTTTTCTTACATGACGCCGGCTCTATAACGTTTTTAATCCTTGTCCCAAATTCTTCCAAGTGCTTATTTGCTCTCTAATACACTTCTAGTTCTTGTGCTATGCCGACACCTCTCTTACTTAAGCGGACTCCTCTCTTGGATGGATAACAAATGGCCAAATGTGAATGTCCATCCAAGAGAGGTTTCACTGTAATAATAATCAAAACTTAAAAGAGGTGTTTTAATTTTTTATATCATTTGAATTGATTCAATGCAATCGATTTTGTTGAGCCAGCGTTTAAAATATCTCAACAATGAGAACTTGTGCAACAATGTATATTAAAAATTCACAAATCCACAAAAACACAAATATTTAATATTAGAGAAAAATTGTAAGGTTTACAAACGGCGATGGTTACTAGGACATGTTTCTGAATTTCACTTTTTCATCAGCTAGCTTTTCGGGAGCTGAGCATTGAACTCGAATCTCCAACATTCATACCAGTGCAAAGGCAGATGCCTTTAGCTACTCAGCCATATGAATGTCCCGTTGCTCGCTTTACAATTGGTCTCTAAGAATTGCCCTTTTGTTTCTATTCCTTTTAATACTCAGAGTGCTTTGCACACAGTAGTATATTAACTTTGATTGGGTAACGGTTGGTAGTACAGTTATAAAGGAATCGAGATAGATATAGACTTCCATATATAAAAATCATCAGTATCGAAAAAAAAATTTGATTGAGCCATGTCCGTCCGTCCGTGTGTCTGTCCGTCCGTCCGTCTGTCCGTTAACACGATAACTTGAGTAAATATTGAGATATCTTCACCAAATCTGGTACACCAGCTTATCTGAACCCAGGATAGATTGGTATTGAAAATGAGCGAAATCAGATGATAACCACGCCTACTTTTTATATATATAGCATTTTGGAAAACACAAAAAAACTTTTTATTTATTAAATAATACACCTAGAAAGTTGAAATTTGACGTGTGGACTGATACTGAGACTCTTGATAAAAATGTAAAAAAATTTTTTAAATGGGCGTGACACCGCCCACTTGTGATAAAGTCAATTTTACAAATATAATTAATCATAAATCAAATATCGTTAAACCTATCGTAACAAAATGCGGCAGAGAGGTTGCCTTTACTATAAGGAATGATTTGAAGAAAAATTACCGAAATCGGTTAAAGACCACGCCCACTTTTATATAAGAGATTTTTAAAGGGGTCGTGGACGAATCAAAAAATAAGCTATATCTTTGCAAAAAAGAGCTTTATTTCAATGGTATTTCATTTCCCAAGTGTATTTATAACAATAAATAAGAAAAACTTCAAATTTAGAAAAAAGGGGCGTAGCACCGCTCCTTTTATGACTAAGCCATTTTCAATGTTTCGGGAGCCATAACACGAAGAAAAATTACCGGATCGCATTAAAATTTGGTACAAAAATGTTCACTATAGCAGGAAATATTTCTAGAAAAAATGGACGTGATCGGTTAAAGACCACTCCCACTTTTATATAAAAGATTTTTAAAAGGGTCTTAGACGAAAATAATGAGCTATATCTTAGCGAAAAAGAGCTTTGTATCAATAGAATTTTACTTTCTAAATTGAATTATAACATTAATTTGGAAAACAACAAAATTTTGGAAAATGGGTGTGGCACCGCCCCTTTTACCACTAAGCAATTTTCTATGTTTCGGGAGCCATAACTCGAAGAAAGATTAACGGATCGCAATAAAATTTGGTACACAAATTTTCCCTATAGCAGAAAATATTTCTAGTAAAAATGGACGGGATCGGTTAAAGACCACGGCAATTTAGATATAAAACAAGTTTAAAAGGTTCGTAGATTAGAATAATAAGCTACAGCAAAAATAGTTTTGAATCAATAATATTTCACTTATCAAGTTTTATTGTAAAAGGAAATGGGAAGACATTTTTTTTAAATGGGCGGTGCCACGTGTTATATAGAAAAGTAATTTATCTGAAATGAAATGTACAATTGAAGCTCACGCTGAATATATAATGTTCGGTTACACCCGAACTTAGACACCTTTACTCAGGGCCTTAGAGGGAAAATCCGGGCCCGGGACTAAACAATTTACGGGCCCCCTATAAAAAATCCACTAATACATTTGATGAAGTTGACTTAATGACGTCTCTTTCATTAATCATTACTGATGGACTACATCAAAAAAAATTTTTGCCACATCAACTAAATGATTTTTGGACTAAGGCTGAAAATAAAATTAACACAGAATATTTACTATTTACACTGTTTTATTGTAACGTAGAAATAAAATTCTCTTTTAACAGCCACATACGGCTTCAAATAATCTTTTCTAAGTAGTTATTTGGTAGCATTTTAATACATTTCTGATAAATTTAATGACGATTATAAATTTTAATTATCCAATATCCAAGTTTCGGATATCAAAGAGTGGCTTTTTCGCTGCAAAATTATTTATAATAATATCAAAATTTAACTTACTTACTTAATTGGCGCTTAAACGTCTAAACGGTTATGGCCGTCCAACAAGGCGCGCCAGTCGCTCCTTCTCTCTGCCAACCGGCGCCAATTGGTCACACCAAGGGAGATTAAATCGTTTTCCACCTGGTCCTTCCAACGGAGTGGGGGCCGCCCTCTACCTCTGCTTCCATACGCGGGTTCCGATAGAAACGCTTGGAGCCGTGTGTAGAAGTCCACGAAAGTGGGGAAAGCTTCTGACCGCCATTCACCTGGGAATGGCCAGAGCGATTATTTTGCATTCGGTTCAAGCAGATCACTACTGCCGGTCGCTTGCGGCCAACTATCCTCTGCGTAGTATCCAAAGCTAGCTAATGTGAGAAGGTGACAACCTGGCTAGGCCACTCGGACATAATCGGTTTAAGGGCTAGCGGGGGGAGATCTCATCGGCAGCGTCTGTACATCTCTAGGTGCGGCTGCAAGCGGGCGTCTGTCTTGGAGCAAGCGGCTCGCTATATAAACATGCCAAGTAATATTTTCACCCCCGCTGAGCGGGTTGTGCGCTGGGCTTGCGACCCGCCACGTAAAACCATACTCCAATGAAATATAACAACAAGCCTCGGATAAATACACTCTCTATCAAAATTTAACAGTCTTGCAAAAATTTAACAGTCTTGCAAGTCCTGAAACTCGCTCTTGAGATGAACACGATCTATGAAAGTTTTTGATTCTTGAAAGGAAGCTGAAGGAACCTTCTCCACTAGCAACAGTGACAGGTATAGTGCAAAAGATACGTAACGCAACACAAATGTTGGGGAAAATTGTATACAGATTTTGAACATAGATGGCATTTAGCAATTCCAATGGTGACAGGCTTTTATCAAAATTTGCTTCGTATATGTGCTTCAAGTGAACTATTTCTCATTCTAAGCTTTGAGAAATGTTCGATCTTGTTATTTTTCGACAAATTTTGCTGCGCTCGCCCGAACCGTAGTTTCATCCATGTCTTCCAATTGCCACAAAAAGGAAAACGTCTCGCTCAAATTTCTCAAAGCTGCAAATCGTTCAGTAATGCCAGTGACTACCGAATCAACGATCACCAGAAATGTATTGTTTTTAAAATCAGACTCTGTATCATCCATAATCATCTCATTTAAATTATCTTCAGAACGTCTTTTTCGAATATCCGCAAACTTTGGCGAGATGTTCAATTGAGCAGCAACTGTTTTGCATTCGATTAAAATTGTTTCAGATTGGTTCCTGGTCAACTTCAAATCAGCTAATAAGGCATTTAGATGTCGGACCTCAACATCTATGGTGGCGTCTCTAGCTTGGAGGACCACGTTTCTTTCATTAATAGTAGTCAGTATTTTGAACCAAATTGAGGACAGCAAGTTACATTCGAACTTGTTGGTGTACTTGAGAATGCCGGTAATATCTCCGTATGCTTGCACAGTCAAATTTGGCTTTTGTCTGAAAGACTATGAAGAGAGCTCGGTACATTTTTCTTGAGGATGTCCCATAGTTGGGGACTGCTGTTGAAAATAGTGAAACATTTTTGTACAACTCCGAAGAAAGTAATTGCAGCCGTACAATAGTCTGCAGCATCACCACCACATAAATTGAGACTGCGGGTTGCACAAGGCGAGTAATCAGCATTCGAGTTTTTGTCGAGAATGTGACGTAGTGCTCCGTTGTAAGCTTCTTTCATATTGGCGCCGTTATCATACCCTTGTGTCATGCAAGTTCACCTAACAAAAATTTATTTAATTTTTGTAGGGCTACAACACAAGGACTCTCAATAAGAAAACTGTGGCGATAATTAAACGATATGTTCAGCACAAGTCTGATATAAACCTTAAATAAATTAGACAGTAATCTAAGATATTTTTTTTTGACCTTGCAAAAGTTGAATCTCTAACCGTATATTGATCAAAAGTTCGTACTCTTTAATGTTTTGGTAGGGATAAAGACACTTTCCTAAGGTTTTGGAGACTGTTGTTGGTGATGATAGTAAATTGGAGCATATATTTATATATGCTACGCTCCCTACCTACCCATTTAAGATCGTAGTTTATCTATCTGGTGTGCTATTTGGTGAAACCACTTCAGTCCTTCTGGCGGTCGCCGTGGTATAGTGGTAGCGTGCGCGCCTCCCATACCTGAAGTCGTGAATTCCATCACTGGAAAAAATAACATGACTCTACTTCAGAAACACTCCAAGTGTATTTCGGCCATGAAAAGCTTTTGGCGAAAAAGTGATTGGGTAAGCTTATTCTGCCAACTCTTGTAAAATTTAAAAAGAAGCACGAAGCAAATTGGTAGAGAAGTCGGTCTTAATTTCCCTCGGAGATGCAACGCGCCTTCTCTTCTTACTTTTAACCTTTTTTCGTATCTTTCGCCCTCCTTCTACAAGGAACTTGTGCTCGCCAGAGAGTAGACTGCTAATTATGACAAATTCTTGTAACAGGATGCTTCCCGACTAGATGAGGCTGACAATTGTATTGAGAAGTTGTGAAACGATAGAACCATGTATGTTATATTCATTAATCTCTTGAATTTCATTCTATTATCCTCAGAGTTGCCGAAGAAAGAATGTTCAGGTACCCTTCAGGACTCCCACTGAGCAAAGCGTCTTGAAACGCAAGCGATCAGCAATGAAAGAGATCTAGCTTAGAATTGGTCACAACAGTCTCGCTTTCTGCATCACCATACCGCAAGTAGCCAGCGAAATTTCGACTTTCATGCTACTCCATCTTCAATTTGATTTATAGCATCTTTCTCTTTTGGCCAGGGAGCGACGCCAGTCACACGTGCTCTATCAATCTAAACATTGTTGAATTCAAACTGGGTAAATATTGAACACCTTCACAGTGAGATCCCTAGATTGATCGGTCAACATGCGGATGCTATTGAGTTCTAAACATAACACCAAGTGTTAATATACTACGCAATCAACGCTAGAGAAGGTATTGTGAAAGCAATTAAAACGATTCTAACCAGAGCAATCCGGACTCTAGCTAATGCTTTTAATGTCTAATGAGGTTCTGCTGACTAAAACTAAAAAAATTATTCGTTTGGTAGAAGTCGGTGTACTAATATTAATGGTAACTTCTACCGGTTACAAGTACTTCTCAATGAGATCGTTATGCTTAGCATAACTCTGATAAATTTTACCCTATTGCATAGTGCTGCCTAAGCAAAAAGTCTTGCAACTACTAGCAGGTTGAGGGTAAATTCAAAGGAGTCAGATGCCCTTTCTCTTATATTCACACAAAGCACAGAAAACTGCCCAGTTGAAATAAATTGTATGCACACAGGACGAATGCATGCTAAATGCATGAAAAAGTACGTAAGGTTCATATCTGTTGAATTTACTTATACAAAAAGTCTGAGCGCTCTCCTAGTCAAAAAGTATGAACAATTCATTGCTACCCGAGTGAAAAAAGTTGCGTGCTTGTATGAAATATGCATGCTGTATCAATGATAGGTTTGTAAAAATCCACTTTTCTGAATTTTTCTTCATTGTCTTTAAAAATTTATTTGTATTTACAAAATGTACATACATGCATAGGTACTTGAAGAAAAAATTTTTTTTCGTAAAGATCTGCTAAACTGGTTAGAGATTGGGCAACTTGGATCAATAAACTTGAAATATACCGAGTAGTAATTACATTCGCCCACCGTTTGGCTCAGAATGATTTACGCCGTTGAACTGTTGTGAAGCCAATTTTCAGAATGGTGGGTCCATAGTTGGGGTTCATATAATCCAAGTTAATGGCTTCGTGTTGGCCCATCTTCCATCACATCAATGTTATTGTTATTGTTATTATATATGTACAATAAATTCCTGTTGCAATGCTTTAAAGAGATTTTGTATGCATACGGCATTAATACAACCCCATGCATACAGAAATGGCATAATAGAGTATGCATGATCACTGAGAAACTACAGGCGTTAAAAACAAATAAACGTGTATTGATACTGGCACGCATACATACATAGGGTCCAATTCACGCCTCAACTCTCGATGTTTTATGCATACATTTACAACTGGATGGTGAGTACCCTAACCAAGTTGATTCCCAAAGCTAAAAAGCTTATTATAACTTAAAGCCAAATAAAGGAGACATTTTATAATTGCTTGCAAATCGATTAATATTTATTAAAAAAAAGTACTCATGTGTTCACATATTTGTAATTAAAATTTCCGTGGTCACATATCCTATTGAGTTCCCCTGATTTAGAAGGTATCGATTGCTGTCACTCTACCGACTTTGTTTACAGGTTCGCCTACAGGCTGATAAGTTGCAGAAACGATTCGAATTGCCAGCACAGCCACAATATTGATAACAAACGCAACGGCGTCCATCGAAACCCCACCTTACGCTAGCTTGGCAGCCTGTACCGCTATTACCCCTAATAATGGGGCTTTGGCAATTAGGACGTCCTGGAAAAAGATATTAAAGAAATGTATAACGACTGAGCTTGTGCCTACTCCAGGAGGCATACAACCACGAATAAGAAGAACCCGACGATCTTCTTGTTGAAGGAGTTAAAAAATTTAGCTGAAGTAGTTTGTGAGTTGATATTCAGTTGTAGAAGCTTGGGCTATTTAATAACACTGGATCACAAATTCCAATTTTTTTTTTTGCACCAGAGACGTCATTATGAAATTCCTATGTAAAATCACCCCCTGATTCCGAAAATCAAGGTTATTTTTAATTCTATGGTAACGTTTTTGAGATATTTAAGAATAAGCGTTTTTTCCAAAAAAAAAAAAATTGGGTCCACTTAATCATATATATCTCAAGAACGAATTGAGCAATTCCAAAACGGGTTAAAGCTTTTAAAAGGTAATAAAATTTGCTATAAACTCTGCATGCAATACTTTTTGCTAGGCCCTGCAAATTCAAAGATAACGAACAATCATTACGGATTTTTAAAATTTTTTTGTAAAAATATAAAAAAATTTGTAATTTGCGAGGAAGGATCTCGAAAACTTTTTATTTTTTTGCAGATCCTTTTTTCTCTCTCTAAGCTCTGCTTTATTACGAACAAAAAAATAAGCGTTCATTCAACAAAATCGATGAACTAATACAAAAGTTATAAGCATTCAAATAAATATATCCATTTAATATATGTTAGTATTCGTATATAAGTTAGTTAGCAGGTAGATTTTCGAAAGTTTATTAGATACAAAAAAATGTTAGTGTCATTTTCTCAAACCCAAGTACATTTAAGGCAGGTAGCGTTTTCTTTGTAGAACTAGGGAACCTTTTTATCTAGGTAGGCTTAAATTTTTACTTGATCTAAGTATAAATAATAGTACATGCGCCTTCTTCCTTCATAATATCTGCAAGGCTCGCCGGATACTGTTCAGTTTATAATAGCAGGATATAACCCGTTATTTACTTCAAAATATAATATGAATAAAAGGGCGCGAGAGTTTTAGTGTACAAATGATCCAGATGTGTTCTGTTTCATCTAAATGTAAGGCACGATAACCTCCGAAGAGATCTAAGGCCGAGCTTCTCTTCCAATTTGCGTCGTGCTCCTCTTGATTTTCCCTACAAATTGGCCGGACGGGACCTACATGTTTTATGCCGACTCCGAACGGCATCTGCAAGGCAGATGAGTTTTCACTGAGAGTTTGTTTCATCTGCGGTGAATTTATCGTTAAAAGGATTCGACGTGTGTTTTCAAATCCTTTGAAAGTTACATACTATAAGTATTTTGGAATTAAGCCTAAAAACCATGGACACCGTATACTGTGTGCACCACATGTCGAGTCGAATTGATTTTTTCGGAAACCGGAACAAAAAGGTGCGTTGTAAAAATTAGGAATTTGCTCCCTTTTAATGCATAGCTGATTAATTTCTGAAACTATCTATTTAGCGAAATATGAAATTTATTACACCAATGAAGTGGCGGGAACCAACTTGCCATTCAACGTACTGCATATTTGTAGTACAAAAGTACTTGGGGTTGGAAAGTCAAGAAAAGTAATCTATGCGAGCGTATCTACAGTGTCAATACCAGAACTAAATTCAACGGAAGCTACATTGCCAGAATCAAATTTGCCTTTAGTTCCGGTTCCAGTTTCATTGGCAACAGCAGTATCTGATTACGCGGCATCATGTTGTACTGGATTTCAAACGTAAAACGAAAGAAACTCTTTGTCACAAAAACAACTCAGTGATTGGATAAGGGATTTGGAATTGTCCAAGAAAAAGGTGAAACTACACGCCTCACGTATGCAAGAATTTAAATTTGTTTCATCCGATGTTAAGGTAACATATTATAGAACTCGTCACGAACAATTTTCTAAGTACTATATGAAGGAGGACAGTGTTTGTTACTGCAAAGGCATTGACAATAGACGGCAATAAATTAAGTTTAAAGGCCGTATTATTGCATATTGGGAACCAAAAGCCATCTATCCTGATCGCGCATGCAGTAGATATGAAGAAAACGTATGAGATAATGCAAAAATTGCTCAAATTAATGAAATACGAAGAACATGATTGGAAAATATGTGCCTATCTTAAAGTCATTGGAATGTTATGTGGTCTGTAAAGTGGATACACAAAATACTGTTGCTTTCTATGCAAATGGGATGGCCGAGCTCGTCAAGACCACTACTGTAGTGTAAGCAGCCAACAATTCAATTTAATCCAAAATATTTAAATCAGTCTAATATTCTAACCTGCTACAAAAATAGTCTAAATGTTCATCAACACATAAAAATGCATTTGAGAATTAATGCTGACACAGCCATTAATAAACAGACGTGTACAACACACAACCAAACGAACTTGAATCCCAGCAATTTGCATTCCTGCAACTTGCAAGGTTAGCTTTTCCCATAAATTTGCAGCTCATATATGTAAAAAAAAATAAATGTAAGGCGCGATAACCTCCGAAGAGATCTAAGGCCGAGCTTCTCTTCCAATTTGCGTCGTGCTCCTCTTGATTTTCCCTACAAATTGGCCGAACGGGACCTACATGTTTTATGCCGACTCCGAACGGCATCTGCAAGGCAGATGAGTTTTCACTGAGAGCTTTTCATGGCAGAAATACACCGGGAGCGCTTGCCAGTCACTGCCGAGGGGCGACCCCGCTTAGAAAAATTTTCTTTTAATTGAAAAACCTTATTTCTAAAATTTTGATGTTGCTTTACCCGGGAGTTGAACCCAGGGCATACGGTGTGATAGGCGGAGCACGCTACCATCACACCACGGTGGCCGCCAGCTCATATATGTAGGTACATATTTTGTGCCGAGTAGTATGTAGGTATGTAAGTATGTATGTTTAAGGTAGTTATGTATGTAAGTATGTAAGCTTAAATGTAAATAGATATGTAAGAATATATTTAGAATAATCTAATATAAATAGGCTGAATTATTTGAATAAATACGATTCGACATTCATAATTCAAGCAGTGAAGTCTTCTTTGTTTTAATAGCGTTAGGGACCTTTCTACATGGCGATCCTGCCTATGATGCTACTGGCTGATTTTTCAGCCTAATGTCATAGCCGGCAGGATTTTTCTGGCTGATTACAGCCTAAGCCTTGTAAAAAGAAGAGAAAAAAAAGAGAAGGTGTTAAAGTCGGGCACCAATAATAAAAATTGACGCAATTACTTCAACGGAAAATACACGAAGATTAGCATATTGTGGCAATTACTTCAACGGAAAATACATTAAAATTGGAACGATATTAGCATATCCCCAGAGCAAGAATGACACTGATCTCGTGAAGCGTACCACATTTTCAATGGTGATAAACAAGAGGAGCATGATAATTATAAGTATAATAAATACACTAGCTTAAGTATGAAGTCATTTCTTTAACCATTATTTAAAAAAAAAAACAAAATATTCGGGCAACCTAGCGGCTGCCTATTGACAAGCAAAAATTATATTTTTGCGGGTTCGAATCGAGCTCAAGGCCTAACAATAATTTTTTATCATTATTATTGTTATGATAAATTTTTTCTTAATTGAAAAAATTTTTAAATTAGAATAGAAGAAAGAAAAAATTTTAGACAACTGCCAAAGCTCGTTGTATAGATCCATTTCGGGAACTGCTAAATTCCTTCATCGGCAACGTTTAGGCGCCGCTGCTATAACCATTCAGCCACCACAGCGGTTTTTTGTTTGTCTTCATTAATCCTACTTCTATTCTGGTTCGTGCCAATTGATATTCACACCACTGCGACATCTGTTGCAGAATAGCTGTGAAAATTGGACTTGTTTGTTGGCAATGCTGCCAAAGTGTCATATTTTATTGACACTTGTTTTTCCCCGTGCTCTGGGATGTATTAACAATTTTTGTTGTTATATCGGCCTACTGATTTTAAGATCGCGGGTTCGAATCGAGCTCAAGGCCTAACAATAATTTTTTATCATTATTATTGTTATGATAAATTTTTTCTTAATTGAAAAAATTTTAATGAAGACAAACAAAAAACCGCTGTGGTGGCTGAATGGTTATAGCAGCGGCGCCTAAACGTTGCCGATGAAGGAATTTAGCAGTTCCCGAAATGGATCTATACAACGAGCTTTGGCAGTTGTCTAAAATTTTTTCTTTCTTCTATTCTAATTTAAAAATTTTTTCAATTAAGAAAAAATTTATCATAACAATAATAATGATAAAAAATTATTGTTAGGCCTTGAGCTCGATTCGAACCCGCGATCTTAAAATCAGTAGGCCGATATAACAACAAAAATTGTTAATACATCCCAGAGCACGGGGAAAAACAAATGTCAATAAAATATGACACTTTGGCAGCATTGCCAACAAACAAGTCCAATTTTCACAGCTATTCTGCAACAGATGTCGCAGTGGTGTGAATATCAATTGGCACGAACCAGAATAGAAGTAGGATTAATGAAGACAAACAAAAAACCGCTGTGGTGGCTGAATGGTTATAGCAGCGGCGCCTAAACGTTGCCGATGAAGGAATTTAGCAGTTCCCGAAATGGATCTATACAACGAGCTTTGGCAGTTGTCTAAAATTTTTTCTTTCTTCTATTCTAATTTAAAAATTTTTTCAATTAAGAAAAAATTTATCATAACTATAATAATGATAAAAAATTATTGTTAGGCCTTGAGCTCGATTCGAACCCGCGATCTTAAAATCAGTAGGCCGATATAACAACAAAAATTATATTTTTGCTGTAAAAAAAATTTGTTTACTGCTTATTGAATTATGTTCCCAGAAGAGGACATACAAAATCAAAGTCAGTTTGACCAAATTTTTTATAAACTAGCTAGACAAAATTTAAATTTCCTAGAAAATGAAAAGAAAACCAAGGCCCCAAGCCAATAACAATTGAAGAGTATAGAAAGAGGAACAAAATTCAAAAAATTGAGGAACCTAAAGTTCCAAAGCCGGTCAAATTAAAAAGAAAAAGAGGAGGACAACAATTTGGCATACGAAAATCTATAGCCAAGATCTATGAAAAAATAAACTTAAGCACTAATCAGGCAGAGAAAATTCAACTAAAAAAAGAAATTAAGGAATTAAGAAACAATAGTTACAAACATAAAAACCGAATCCAACAATGTAAATATTAGGGTGTTGAAAAAAAAAAGTATAATTTTGTAAAACTATTAATTTTAAATTATGGAAAGACCAAGAAAGATTAAAACTTATGTAAAAGGCCCACTTGAGGACCTTACAAATGAAATTAAAATTGTAGATGAGGAAAAAACTCTGATTTGGTTGAAAAGTCATTGGAAACTTATTGAGATGCCTGGAGAATAGCAACAGCAGCTGAAGAGATATATAGATGGGAAGTAAAATTTATGGGAAGAACAGATTAAAATAAAGGAAAAATTTAAAAAAAAAAAAAAAAAAAACCAAAAATTTTTTGTCTTCATATTATTTTTTTACGATGGGAGGCCAAGAATCGAAAATAGAAAAACCAAAGGCAAACGTTGTAAACTCAGTCCAAGTAGTAGACCATACTGAAGCACTAGATACTATCAACATCATGCTTCTAATAATTTGCGTAGTCAGTTGCATAAGTTTGTTTCTGAAACTCTACTCAACCCATAATAAATTCCTAAAAAAGCGATATGCTAGCCGCGCAGACGGTTTAGATAAGGCTTAACAAAATTTTAACCGCCATCCCCAATGGGCAAATGGGAAGATATAGTTAAACTACTCATAGAAGAAAAAACGATAGGAGAAAAATCGTAGAAATGTATTAATAAAAATACAAAAATGAGGCAGAAACTGTAGTAAAACATCTTAAAATAATAGTTGAATCGTTCAACAAAATAGGAAAAATAATTCAACAGTTAAATGGTAAACTCGACAGCAATCGAAAAGACCAAGCATATCAAATTTTTTCCAGCATTAGAGACAAATTGGTGTCCTCACTGGCAAGATATGATATTGACTTCATAGTACCAACGAGTTTTAAGATAGAAATAGAAATAGACTATAACACATTCTTTCTGGAGTCAGCATCTGATTTAGAAGAAGAATCAAAAGTAGAACAAAAAGAAGAAGAAAAACAGGAACAAAAAGAAAGTTTAACAGAGACGCCAAACTATCAAACAAGAAAAGACAAAATGGCTCAAACAACAGTAGAATCTTAAAAACGGCTTCGTCAATCCTGCCTGAGTTTGATGGTAAACATGAGAACTTACATAGCTTCTTAGATGCACTAGATATCCTAGAACAAATTAAGGATACTCTCGAGACCATAGCAGTCTCCATGATAAAAACAAAGCAAAGGGAACAGCTAGAAACCTTTTGAGCACCGAAAACTCAATACTAGAAATAAGGCAAAAGTTGAGTTCAGCAATTAAAGGTGAATCTGTAGAGGTTTTGACAGCAAAACTCCTAAACATTCAACAGCGCAGTAAAACAGCTAACCAGTACACTGCAGAAATAGAAAAATTAACAAAATCGTTAGAGGGTGCTTACATATCAGACGGACTTGCACCTGATGTGGCAACCAAATATGCCACACAATCAGCTGTAAAAGCCATGTGTAAAAACTCGGCTAACGAAAGAGTAAAACTAATAATGCAGGCAGGAACGTTCACATCTATGAACGAGGCTATTTCAAAATTCACGAATAGCTCTACTGAAGTCACGGGTAACCCAAATACAGTGTTACGCTTGGCGCGCTCGCAAGGTAATTACCGAGGTAACTTCCGAAGAAGCTACCAAAATAATAATTATAGAAGTAACCAAAACCGAAGATATTACGGTAACACTAACAGATATAGCAACAACAATAATAATAGACAAAATAATAATATCCAAAGACATAATTTTGGAGGTCAGTCAAGATCATCCAATCAGGGTAACACAAGGAACCTCCGTAATATAAACCAACAGGAAAACCAGCCAACTCCACCCCAACAGTAAATTCTAACGGTAATAAAGTATGCACATTCAACTTGCATCTAAAC
Organism: Eurosta solidaginis; assembly: GCF_040869045.1. NCBI lineage: Eukaryota > Metazoa > Arthropoda > Insecta > Diptera > Tephritidae > Eurosta > Eurosta solidaginis. The sequence goes on from NC_090320.1 coordinate 18,826,941, forward strand.
GGTTACATATCTTCCAATACTACCCTAAATAAGTCAACTTCGGCGTTCCTGATAGATACAGGAGCGGATATCTCAATAATAAAGAAGGGTCAAATTGACAGTAATGTCACAATAAATAACTCACAAATCACAGATTTAAAAGGTATAGGCCGAGGCATAACAAGCACACTTGGAACAGTAAAAGCAGATCTAACAGACGATAGTCTTTTAATACGACATAAGTTTCACATAGTAGAAGACAATTTCCCATGTGACGGAATTTTGGGACTCGACTTCATTAAAAAATATAATTGCATATTAGATTATAATAAGATTGGGGACAGCCTAATATTAAGACCATATGACTACCCAGAAGATATAGTTATACAAATGACAAATAAACCAACAATTAATAGCATTACAATACCCGCTAGAGCTGAAGTAGTTAGACAGGTGCATATCAATAGTCACAATAAGGAACTATTAGTGCCTCATCAAGAATTGACTAAGGGCATTTTTGTAGCCAACACTATAGTAAACTCAAATCAAGCTTTAATCAGAATCATAAATACAACAGATAAACATGCAATCGTTCAAGATTACGACATCAAAACAGAAAGTTTAGAGGGTTATGTAATAATTGAAAATACACCTCAATGTAAAGATAATAGTAAAGAAAAGTTAGAAAGATTAAATAAAAATTTCCCACCATTCGCTAGTAAATCACTCAACACATTATGCTCAGAATTCATTGATATATTCTCATTAGAAACAGAACCAATTACGCCCAACAACTTCTACAAACAAAAGTTGCATCTGAAGGATAACACTCCTGTGTACATTAAAAATTATGGACTACCCAAAGCACATAAGAATGAAATAAATAAACAAGTAAATAAACTAATTCAAGATGATATTATTGAACCATCAACCTCGGAGTACAACAGCCCTATTCTATTAGTACCTAAAAAATCTCTTCTGGGCAAAGAAGAAAAAAGGTGGAGATTAGTGGTCGATTTCAGACAAATAAATAAAAAATTAACGGCTGATAAATTCCCTTTGCCTAGAATAGATGATATTCTGGATCAATTGGGAAAAGCAAAATATTTTTCATGCCTACATTTAATGCCAGGATTTCACCAAATAGAACTCAACCCAGAATCAAGAGATATAACATCCTTTACAGCAGACAACGGTACTTATCGGTTCAAGAGATTACCTTATGGCCTCAAAGTAGCGCCAAACTCATTCCAGAGGATGATGAAATTGACATTCGCAGCTCTAAAACCATCACAAGCATTCTTGTACATGGACGATTTAGTGGTGTTGGGATGCTCTGAAAAACATATGATTAAAAATTTACGGGATGTATTCTCCACATGTAGGAAATATAATTTAAAAGTACATCCGTACAAATGCCTATTTTTCAGCCAAGAAGTCACTTATCTTGGACATATATGCACAAGTACTGGAATTTTACCAGACCCAAGCAAATTTAAAATTGTTCAAAACTACCCAACTCCCAAAAATGCCGATGAAGCAAAAGGATTTGTCGCATTTTGTAATTATTATAGAAGATTCATACCAAATTTCGCGGAATACGCCAGGATACTAACAAGACTTAGTAAGAAAAATGTAATTTTCAATTGGACAGACGACTGTGAGAAATCTTTTAATTACAAAAAGAATGCACTAGTTAGTCCAAATATCCTACAATACCCCAATTTTGATGAAGAGTTCTTTATTACAACCGACGCAAGTGGTTATGCTTGCGGTGCTGTGCTAAGCCAAGAATATGAGGGAAAACAATTGCCCATTGCCTATGCCTCAAGATCATTTACAAAAGGCGAAATAAACAAAGCCACGATCGAAAAAGAATTAGCGGCCATACATTGGGCAATTGTATATTTCAGACCATATGTCTATGGCAGAAAATTCACAGTGAAAACGAATCATCGACCTTTAACGTATTTATTCTCAATGAAGAACCCTTCATCTAAATTAACTAGAATCAGGATAGATTTGGAAGAGTATGACTTTGGGGTGGAGTACATAGCAGGAAAAGAAAATTACGTGGCAGAGGCTCTGTCACGAATAGATATCAATGAGTTGAAAGAAATGTTAGTACAGGCATGTAAAATAATGAAAGTAACGACAAGATCGCAAACTAAAAAGAATTCCAGTAATAACAGTCATAAAAATGAAGAGAAGAAAAGTCACAAAGAGAACCCTATAATATACGAAGCGCTTAATAAATGTGAAGTAAAAAGACTAGTCTAGCTCGTTTTCCATCCTCCGAAATTATATTTCAAAAAAGGAAAGAAAATTTGTAGTGAAATAAATCAAATTGTTGAGGCGAAGATTGACTTAGGCCAATTCTTTACCAGGCTTATGGAAAAAGCCGGCAATTTGGGAATTAAGAAAATACTGTTGTCCTTAGGAGACAAATTGCTTAAAGATAATTATGCCCAGGTAGACACATTTAAAGAAATAGGTACCAAAGTTCTCAAAAATTTAACTATTGCATTAACTCCGGAGGTTGTGCATGTGACGGAAAACGATAAAATTAAAAAGATTCTTCAAAAATATCACGATGATCCTGTTAATGGTGGCCACCCAGGAATCAATCGTACAACTAATAAAATAAGACAAAAATATTACTGGAAAAATATGAAAAATGATATCAGAAGATACATAAAGAAATGCGTTAATTGCAATAAAAATAAAATTTATAAAAATTTAAAAGAACCAATGTCTTTAACTGAAACACCACCAAAGGCGTTCGAAACAGTACAAATAGATACAATTGGACCTTTACCAAGATCATTAAATGGAAACGAATACGCTGTCACTCTAATATGTGATTTAACTAAATACTTAGTAGCAATTCCTATACAAAGCAAACATGCAAAAACAGTAGCCAGAGCCATATTCGAGAATTTCATATTAATTTATGGAAGTATGAAAACAATAATAACGGATATGGGATCTGAATATAAAAATAGCTCGTTTGAAGAACTATGTAAACTTCTCAATATTGAGCACAAAACATCTACGCCGTATCACCACCAAACTTTAGGCACGGTTGAACGTAGTCATAGAACTTTCAATGAATATGTGCGCTCATACATATCCATTAACAAAGATGACTGGGATGAATATCTCAAATATTTTGCATACTGTTAAAATACTACCCCATCTACAGTCCATAATTATTGTCCATTCGAATTGATCTTTGGCAAAAAACCCCAGACTTACGAATTTCTACAAGAAAATACGGTAAGCCCATTGTACAGTTATGAGGCTTACGATAAAGAAATTAAATATAGGTTACAAATAGCACAGGATAGAGCCTTTAAATTAGTAAAAGAGGCTAAAGAAAAACAAAAGATTAGTTATGATAAGAATATTCACTATAAGGAAATAAAAATAGGAGATGTAGTGTTAGTAAAAAATGAATCAGGACATAAGCTAGATAATAGATATAAAGGGCCTTTTAGAGTAGTAAACATCGATGAAAACAATAATTTTACATTAATCCCCTATAAGGTAGAAGAAATCGATGAAGAAGAAAACACTAATAATAAAAATTATGACACCTTAATCCCATCTAGAATAGGAAATGAGGATAAGCAAAAATTTAGTAGTAACATAGAGAATAGGCAAATAAAAATACACAAAAATAGACTTAAATTAGTAGAATAAGAAGATGTTCAACCTACAAACATTAAAATACAAAAGTAGAATTAATTTACAAAAATAGAATACTCATGCATTCCCCAAATGTATAAGCATTCTAAAAAAAGGGAGATGTAGTATAAGCAGCCAATAATTCAATTTAATCCAAAATATTTAAATCAGTCTAATATTCTAACCTGCTACAAAAATAGTCTAAATGTTCATCAACACATAAATATGCATTTGAGAATTAATGCTGACACAGCTATTAATAAACAGACGTGTACAACACACAACCAAACGAACTTGAATCCCAGCAATTTGCATTCCTGCAACTTGCAAGGTTAGCATTTCCCATAAATTTGCAGCTCATATATGTAGGTACATATTTTGTGCCGAGTAGTATGTAGGTATGTAAGTCTGTATGTTTAAGGTAGTTATGTATGTAAGTATGTAAGCTTAAATGTAAATAGATATGTAAGAATATGTTTAGAATAATCTAATATAAATAGGCTGAATTATTTGAATAAATACGATTCGACATTCATAATTCAAGCAGTGAAGTCTTCTTTGTTTTAATTGCGTTAGGGGCCTCTCTACACTACATCATAAAGGATTGGCCAGAACGAATGGAGTTTCAAGTTGGGGTGGATAGCATAAAATAATCCCCACTTATAAAGAAGAAAAAAATAATTCTGCCTCCGCTCCAAATCAAGCTCGGCCTTATTAAAAACTTTGTCAAGGCTTTGGACAAATAAGGCGAAGCTTTTCATCATTTGAAGGCAATCTTTCTAGAGATTTCAGAAGCAAAAATAAAGGAAGGTATTTTTGTGAGACCGCAAATAAGGAAAATGATGACCAATAACCATTTCAAAGAATTATTGTCACCAGTGGAGGCAGCAGCGTGGGATTATTTTGAAAACGTCGTTTTAGGCAAACACAAAAGTCCTAACTACGAGATGATAGTGAACGACTTAATCAAAAACAATGCGGAAATGGGTAAATAAAAAAAACATATTTAAGACCGTTTTCTCCGTTAACTTTAAAACCTATCTGCCCGATAAACAAAAAATTGATATGAAAATTTTTAAATTTACATGAGAATATATAGCCCTAAATCTCAATTCATCGCCCAGTTCCGAAAAAACAAGAACGAGAAAAATGTAAACAAAACATTTGTTCTGAATTGAAAGATAAATCCAGCCTAAGAAAATTATATACTAATGTGTATTTATCTAATTTACTTTTTTATTTTCTTTCGGGAGTAAATATGTCTTTAAAAATTCATTTTCTACACTCACATTTAAATTTGTTCCCGCAAAATCTTGGCGACAAAAGTGACGAGCATGGCGAAAGGTTTCACCAGCAAATGAAAATGATTGAAAGTGGGTATCAAGGATTCTGGGATGTCGCTATGATGGGTGACTACTGTTGGTTTCTCATAAGAGAAACCGATCCTAATCTAAATAAGCGTCAAAACAAGACATATAACTTTTTCAATTATAAGATAAGATCATAGAGTTTAGACAGAATCATATGTACATATGCTATTATTTGTAGGGTACTTAAGTTTTATTATATGGATGTATTTATTTGAATGCTTATAACTTTTGTATTAGTTCATCAATTTTGTTGAATGAAAGCTTACTTTTTTGTAATAAAACAGAGCTTAGAGAGAAAAAGAAATTTGCAAAAAAAATAAAAATTTTTCGAGATCCTTCCTCGCAAAGTACAATTTTTTTTATATTTGTACAAAAAAAAATTTTAAAAATCCGTAATGATTTGTCGTTATCTTTGAATCTAGCAAAAACTGTTGTATGAACAGTTTATAGCAAATTTCATTACCTTTGAAAAGATGAGAGTGGGAATATTATGTTTAAAGAATACACTGGTTTACAGCCAAAACGCACCAGCGACGCCATTATGAAATGCCTATATAAAATCACCGCCTGATTGCGAAAACCAAGGTTATTTTTAATTCTATGGTAACGTTTTTGAAATATTTACGAATAACCGTGTTTTTTTTTTTCAAAAAAAAAAAAAAATGGGTCCACTTAATCATATATATGTTGAACTTTAGCTGGCTCGAGGTCAATAAAACTACGTTGAATAAAACCACAGTTTTTTTTAAATAATTTATTTCAATATATTTCGGTTATACCGGTGAACGGTTATCGCGGAATAACCGGTTATTCCGGAGAACGGTTATCGCGGAATAACCGAAATATATTGGAATAAATTATTTAAAAAAACCTTTGGTTTTATTCAACGTAGTTTTATTGACCTCGAGCCATATATATGATTAAGTGGACCCATTTTTTTTTTTGAAAAAAAAAAAAACACGGTTATTCGTAAATATTTCAAAAACGTTACCATAGAATTAAAAATAACCTTGGTTTTCGGAATCAGGCGGTGATTTTACATAGGCATTTCATAATGGCGTCGCTGGTGCGTTTTGGCTGTAAACCAGTGTATTCTTTAAACATAATATTCCCAGTCTCATCTACATATAAAGCTAAAACTTCATGTGGCATAGACACCCAAACATTTCTAAACTAACCTCGTTTTTGTAGAGTCTTCTTTACCTTTAAAAATTCTAGTAGCTTTGTTAGTTGGAGGTGGTTTTTAGCTGTTTGATAATTTAGAGGTATCTGATATTTCTTTCCATCTTCAGTAGTAAGAGATTTGATGGCGACGGTGTTACTCTTTTGATCCTCATCTGCTACCAATTCAATTTCAAGCTGAAATCTTTACAATATCCACTTATCCAAAACCTAGAAAATTGTTGATTTATAATATGTGTCGAAAATTAAGAGTAAACACTGCATTCATCTAAAGCAGAAGTTTTTATTGAAATTTACACAATTCACATGTGATCAACTATGCTAAAACAGAAGAATCAACAATTAAAGTTTTTTACTTCCAGTACTAAGTATTTCGATCGGCAAAGTATTCACAACTTGTATTCATTAATAAATTATATTTAATAGTATAATAACTTCAATGTTAAATTAAAATAGAAGATTTTATTATAATTTACACAATTCGCATGTGCTCAGCTTACTTTCATATACTCAGAAATTTATTCCTCTCATTGATTTGTCCTAGCACCTTTCTCTTCCATTCTCTTCCCACTTCTTCGTATCGGCGTGTTGCTTTACATAAGGTGCGTCCGCATATACCTATAAACAGAATAATATACAAAGCTTACATGTATGTATTTGAAACAATTTTTTTTTCATGAGAATTGATTAGTAGACACTTACTGGTGTATTTGGATACTGAGCTTGTGCTTGCTCCAGGAAGAGGCACAACCACGATGAAGATGAAACCGACGAATTTCATGTTCAATGAGTTAAAAAATTTAGCTGAAGTAGTTTGTGAGTTGATATTGAGTTGTAGAAGCTTGGGGTGTTTAATAATTGTTGTAATAATTTAGTTTAAATTAAAGGGTTTTATGTGAAACTTTTAGGACTTACGAATTCTTGAAATTAATTGTTTTTATAATTTTACATTGTTGTGAATTTTTAAGCGCCTTTGTAACACAATCGAATGAATTCGAACAATTGAAGTTCTGCATCTACTTTATGTACTTGCAAAGTATTTATGTTTTAAAAATTTCTGTTATTAATTTAATAAGCGTAATTTAAATTTTTTAGTGACCGAATTAAAAGCCGTATATGACAATTGAGAAATAATAACAACCCAATTTATTTAATAGAATAATGGCATATAGGGCCAGAGCGCATCTTGGCGCTCGATCGATGAGCTTTGTAACAAAATAAACAGCTATCTCCCTGATCTCTCCAGTTTTTTCGCCTCGCGAAACCTGACATTGTTACCGACCAAATCATGGGCAACCTTATTTACAACATGGACGCGCCAAATGTCGACCACAGTGAACATCCACGTCGATGGCACCACGCTACCGACTGTCTTACACCCTAAAATCTTGGGTGTGACGTTCGATCAGGATCTACATTTTGGAGAGCATGCAATTGTATCGAAAATCCAGAGCCGTAATAAAATCCTCAAAACTCTTGCCGGCAGCACTTGGGGTAAAGATGGAGAAACACTCATTAGCACTTACAGGTCGGCCGATTGCATGCTACGCATCCCCGATATGGTCCAACGGTTACTCATTGGAAAAAAACACAGGCCTGCCAAAATACCGCCCTCAGAACCGGTACGGGCTTAAGGGGGTCATCTCCGTAAGCATTACGAGGAAATATAGCACCTGAGAATACAGCCGTATGAAGCAAAAAAGCACAAGCAGGTTTTCAGCGATATCCGCAAACAGGCGTCGGACCTCTGTCAGGAATTGCCCGGCAAATACGGTACTCAACGAAAAATACCCAGAGCTAGCAGAGGAGGAACGCACTCTACCTAGGGAAACGCGCGTCAATCTAGCTCAACTTCGATCTGGATACTGTAAAAGGTTAAGCTCTTACCTATTTCGAATCAAGCCCGACATACAAAATATATGTTCTGCTTGCAATGTGTCCCCAATGACACCAACCATCTCTTTAATTGTATTATGGAACAAACGCCGGACTCCAGTTAGAGAACATTGATAACAATATGTGATTAGTCACACCTATTGGATGGGGCGAAGCACAGCTACAACGAGAACAACAACATGGGGACGACACCATAATCTGAGAACGATATTGGCGTGGAATTCCAGGACTCTTGCAGGCAAAGGCGCCGATAGAGGGATATAACTCAAAATGATATATAGCCATGCTTAACCTCCTAAAAAGCAGCCCAAAATTTTTAAAATACATACCCACAAGTCACTGCAAGCTTAATGCATAAAGTAGGCATATGGTCTAATAACCTCTGTCGTTTCTGCTAAAGAACACATTTTTATCGAATGTTATGTCGTCGCAAAAAGAATACTAAGGATGCTTGGATCGCTAAAACTAGATAGCAAACTCATACACTCTCTGAATTTCCGCAGGGAGCTTAGCATGGAGAAGTTGCTGTGAATAGAATGAGGGCACAATAGACCTAAAGGTCGCAGTGCATTACATCACAACAATCTATCTAACTTCCCTTCTTTTTATAATCGACGGCTGACTGGAATATGGCCCTAGGTCGGCAGCAAGTTGACAGTGTCTCCAAACCGGAAACCGTATATAAGTTCTTTGAGCCCCGCTTTCAACTTTTTTGTATCGCTTTGATAACGTTTATGTAATTTATCGATGACTTATCTGCTTGTTATCGACGAGTTAGGCGCGTGTTATCCATTATCAGTTCGTAATCAACTAAAGAAGAGATATCAATTTGTAATCGATAACAAATTGCATTGGAGCGTTAAAAAAGCTATCAGTTTGTTATCGAAAATTATAGATTTGTTATTGGAGTTTAACCGAATGGTTTTCGACAAGTTATCTTTTTGCTATCGATTGTTATCAATCAGATACTGATAAATCCTAAACATAAAATCAATAACCCGGCGATAACAAGCAGTGATAGGAAACCAACAACTAGTCGATGGCTCGGCGATAACATGCATAACATGGTGATAACAAAGCCAAAACACGCCGGCAATTTCGCTATCGGTAATAAGTTGACAGAGAAACGATGACTCATCCATATTGGTTGCAAGAAAGTACGAAATCAATTCAAAAAGATGAAGAGGTGATCCCTTAAGATTATCATTTACATTGCCGCAGGATTTTCGTTTTGAGAGTCTTTGTTTTTGGATTTTCTTGTTCTTGTAGCAATAACGATACTCCCCGAAAGTTTTGGGGAGTGTTATCAATGTTGATATTCCCGAGATAGTCGGGCTTCTACGTTAATGGTGTTTGTTTCCGGAACGTACCGTATTAGGAGGGAGTGCGACAAAAAATTGAGGCAAAAATACAAGAAAAACTACACAAAAACAAAGTAGTGTCATATAGGCATTATTAGTTTATGTTTATGTTTATTGATAAGAAGTATTAGTATAGCAAGATTATTGATCTTTTATAGTACAACAAAGCAGGAAAATATTAATAGTGGTATAAGTTAAAAAAATACTAATAAGCATGTAATAAAAAGTACATATGTATATAACGGATGCTTCTTCAAAATAAAGCTATTTAGTTTTAATGTCAGTATTTTAAAATAATATATGGCCAGCCTATGTCTTAAGTATTAACTGAGAAATAGTTATAGATAACATTCTTATAGTTGCATACACTTAAATTATTTCTTATAGAATTGGGAATAGAATTCCAGGTACGTATAGTGTTTACGAAAAAACCTTTAGGTAAGCTTAATATAAAGGAATAGTGGCGTTTTATTAAGAATTAGTCGATAAAAGAAAATGCAGCTCCTGGCTTTAAGATAGTCAGAAATTTTACATCCCAAAAGGCGAGACTTCCAACGAGATGTATGATCGAACTTTTGCAATACATACACGTAACGTGTGATATGGTTAAAGGCCACACCCATTTTAGGAGCAGAGTGCGAATCTAGCTTATTGTAGATCAATTCAACGTATGTCAAATAAGGTAGAATTAGCTGAACAGCTAGTTTATGCCCTATGTTATATGGAATAAACATAGCCGATAGCCGCAAGTACCTATGGCTAAGTTAACGTAATCAACATATGTCAAACTTGAGTTGATTACAAGGCCAAAGTTCGTAATTTTTTTCACTAGCATAATTTCGGCCTATATAGAGGTGGAATTCTCATCTCAATCAACTTTCTCTATGAGATAGGCAGAACAAGCGTTTTATTAGGTTTGAGGCACAGCCCGTTATTATTAGTCCAAAGGCAAATAGATGAAATGTCAGCATTAAGTTTCGAACTCAAATCATCAACCTCATTAATGCGTCTAGACAGGTAAAGTTGAACATCATACGCATCAGTATGCATACTGACAAATTCGCAGACCGTAAGAATATCATTGATGAATAAACTAAATAACAGTAGGCCAAGTATTGATCCTTGTGGTACACCGCAGACTACTTCGCTAAGGTATGACATTTTGGACCCGATTATTACGCGTTGGTATCGGCTAGTTAAATAGCTGTTGATTAATGCCAATGAATCATCACTAAACCCAAAGTAAGCGTTTAGTTTAGCGCAAAGCAACTGATGGTCAACGGAGTCAAATGCCTTAGAAAAATCAAGTAGAGAAAGTAAAGTTACAAAGTTTTCATCAAAGTGAGTGCAACCATGCTTGGGTCTAAAACCAGACTGAATAGGTGACAGCAGCTGATTATTTTGTGTTTGATTCATGATTTGGTCGGCTATTAATGCTTCAAAAGCCTTGGAGAAAGCCGGCAATATACTTATAGGGCGGAAGTCGGAAGGAGTATCGGCAGTTCATAAGTCATTATTGCTAATTAAAACCTGATTTAATAGAAAGGAAGTTGTACCAATCCTATCGGAATACATACCCGGCGCGAGTATAATTCCCCATTCGCATTCAGGTACACCCCTAGTGTTCAACGTATGCTATATATTCGACCGATTCCATCCTTTTTTTCAGACAGTAATATGTGCAATATACGAAAGCATATGGTGAAGTTTGAAGCTTCAATATGATAAATTAAGGAAGATATGACAAAAATCCTCTTTTCTGAAAAATCGGTTATATGGGAGATATATGCTATAGTGGCCGGTTCCGGCAAATGTCTAATCGGACACCCAATATACCCGCTTACCAAATTTTATCAACATATCTCGAAACTTTAGGGACCAGCTTGCATACAAACAGACAGACGGACAGGCGGACATGGCTAAATCAACTCAGCTCTTCATCCTGATAATTTCGGTATAATTAATGGTGGGTCTACCTATTTTCCTTTAAGGACTTACAATTATGGGATTCGTGACGAAGTTAATATACCATTTCATTTTCATGAAATGTATAATAAAAGTCTAGACAAAATTGTATTAAACACAAACGGACGTTTTATTTTATTAGTAAAACATCCAAATTTGCAAAACCGATGAAATCATGTTTCTCTGTCCAGGATGAGGGGAAAGAATAAAATAATTGATTTCAATATCATACACATATTTGGTCTTTTATCCCAAGTGATAGAAATAAAGTGTGACCGCTTTTGATTTCCGGTTTGTGATGGACCTTATTTGGGATTCGTCCACGTATTTATAAATAAACAAACAATTGCAAAGAAACTTTTGTTTTCAAAAAATATAGCATTTCGCTAGAATATCAATAAATACATTTTTGTTATTTTGGTAGAGCTAATTCAGCTAATTAAAGAGTTTGTTCAGCGAAATAAAATAAACAAAAACAAGTAAGGGTGTCTAAGTTTGGGTATAACCGAATATTATATACTCAGCATGAGTTTGAACTGTACAGTTCATTTGAGATAAATTACTTTTTCGAATTTCGTTACGAGGGATTTTTGAAGGTCTAGAAACGTTTTGTAATGCTTGATCGGAATAGGGGCGTGGCTTCGCCCATTAAAAACCTTTAATTTTTCTTCGAGTTATGGCTCCCGAAATATATAAAATTGTTTGGTCATAAAGGGGGCGGTGCCACGTCAATTTTCAAAAATTAAAATTTTTTCCTTTTTCTTGTTATAATTTCACTTGCAAAATAAAACACAATTGATATAAAGCTCTGTTTTCCAAAGATATAGCTCATTTTATTCTTCCACGACCCTTTTAAAAATCTTTTATATAAAAACGGGCGTTGTCCTTCACCGATTTCACAAATTTTTCGTGGAAGCATTCTTCATAGTAACGGCAAACTCTCTGTCGAATTTTGTTACGATAGGTTTAACAGTTTTTAATTATGAATAATAATATTTGTTAAATTGAAATTACCACATGTGGGCGGTGCCGCGCCCATTTTCATAAAATAATCAAGAATTTAGTATCAGTGCACACATGAAATTTTAACAGTCTAGATTAATTATTTACTAATAATCAGGTTTTATGTGTTTTCCAAAATGTTATATATGTAAAAAGTGGGCGTGGTTACCATCCGATTTCCGTTACTTTTAATAGCGAGGGGAGATGAGCGCCAGGAACCCCTATACAAAAGTGTAATATTTTATTCTCAATATTTCAAACGTGTGCAATGACAGACAGACGAACGGACGGATGGACATGGCTAAATCAATTCCTTTTTTCCTCCTCAGCATTTTGATATATGGAATTCTATATTTATCTCGATTCGTTTATGTCCGTTATGTTACCGAAGTTAGTACACTCTGTATGCAAAGCACGTTGAGTATAACAAGGTTGAACTTGTGTAAACTTAAATTTAGATGTATTTTGTTATTTCAAATGCCTGAAATCTTATTTTTTATTTACACAACTCAATTAGGTATAAATAGCGCCCACAAAATTTACCTCGGTATACTTTATACTTTAAAAGTGGTAGAAAAGGTTTTAAATTTAAAAAAAAATGACTCTACGAAATCAACTCGCGATGCTGTTTATGCTGATTAGCTGCCCTGGGCATTTTTGTATTATAGATGGTGAATATATAACTATAGAGGGTAGCCCACATACAGTTGCAATACTTAAAGATGAAGCCTATGTATGTGTTGGTTCCATAGTTAGTGAAACTTCGGTGGTTACAAGTGCCCGTTGTTTATATCTTACACCTAAAAACAAATTCGACATTGTAGCTGGTGCAACCGACATATACATAGAAGAAGGGCATCGACGCAAAGTGGTGGTAATACATTATGATCGTCAACAATCAGAAGTAAGTTGTGCTGATTTAGCTGTGGTTAAAGTGGATAGACCCTTCGACCTGAATGATGCAAAAGTAGATAAAATAGAACTTTGCGATGGTCAATTACCTTCGGACCCAACGATGAAAATTAGTGCATGGGTTTCGTTACCTGGATACAGTGGAACTGCTTCTCCTTTTCTCGAAACTAAGTCCATGCGAATACAAGACTGTTATTATCCAAATTCACGACGTAAACTAATAATTTATACTAAACGTAACGAGTGGTTTGGAGAATCTGGGACAGCAGGCGTTCTGAATGGAAGACTTTGTGCGGTGGCACAAGACACGTGTAGCGACGTCAATTTCCAGTGCGTATATATAGATGTAACATATGGCAGTGCTCGAAAATTTATAACAGACAATATGTAACTGAATTGTGTTATTATAAATTGACTGTTGATTGGAATAACTCGGCTGAGCGCCTAATTTCGAAACATTTTGAAATAGGGCGTTTTCGAAACAGCAGTTGAGTTATGGTGATATTCCCCTCAGCAGTCGAAGTGATGATATTTTTTTCTTATATCATGTAGAAATAAATTGTAATAATTTTAAGTAAATAAATATTTTTTATTGTATTCAATGAAAGTGTGACGCATTTAAATGAACTAAGTTGTGAGGCCAAAATTTTATCACAACTTTAAAGTTCCCTCGTCTGTGAATAGATGATGAGATGAAAACAAAATTGCGAAATGACTAATTTAAGTCCCTGGCAAACTCCATGTAAAAAAGCTGATCCAACGATTTATATGGAAGTCAATCTAATCGGTTATTGAAGCCATTGAATAACACCTTAGTCATAACGATACCATAGCCAACCAATTAGGTTTTGGTTTTCTGACATATCCATAATCTATAAATTTTTGCGTTGACGAATTTATTCACATTTTGGGGATTTTATTTTTCGTTTTGAAATTTTTCGTATTTTCTATTTCATGAAGTTATGACATTTTTTAAATTAAGGCACCAATAAGCGATGCCAATATATATTTACCTACGATTAAGTGAAAATATGATTACGGGTTGGGCGTTATGAATATGGCAAGTTAACCCGGGCGTTTAAAGAGTCGATATTTTACCAAAATAGGATTTTACTTGGATGTCGCTGCTGGATGTCGAGCTTTTTAGAAAACCTTCGGAAAGCGGTGCCACTATTTAAAAACAATACTTGGAGCGGGACTGCGTCTATTCTCCTGAAATGAAAAATGGTTTTGCGTTTGCCGGAAAGGGGTCTTTTTAGAACGGTCACATTCTTGTCAGTGTGTCCCCTGTAAGGAATGGGTGCACCAGACGGGATGTTCTTGGCTAAACTCTATGTTCTCTTAACATTTACAAATCTTTTGTGACTCCTTGCTGTTCACGCCCAAGGGCGTCCCGTAGCCTGCGCTGCAGCGCCTACTACCCTCTAGCAGCTACGCTGCTCAGCAAGCTACAGCAACTACCCACTGCTGCTCGCGCCCCACGACGCCGCCAGCTAATACATCCTACCCATAACTACGATCTCCGTAGTAGGTTGAGTAGCGATGCCGAGCATCAGCCCCTGTCCCCGTCTTCTCCTCCCCCTATTTTTAACACTAGCATTCGAGTAGGTCAGGGAAACAGAGTATTAGTCCTTACCACCTTTTGCACCGTTTGCCAACGCAGAATATATATGTTTGCGATATCTGCCCAATGCAGCTCCTGCCTTGGACGGTGGCACTTTCCTAGATGTCAAAACATATCTGTCCGGTCAGGCGATGTAAATTTAGAAATCATCAACATCTACATCCCTCCTGTCACCTGTTGTCCCTTTGGATACTGCCCTGACATCAGCGCACTACTCACTGGCGATAATCGCGTTATCTTAGGCGACTTTAATGCCCACCACGATCTAACTTACAGGCGGACAGCAGGGGCGAGAGGCGGAGCAAATAGAAGAAACGACGTTCTGCACGATAAACGCATTCGTATGGTAGGAAGGTGCTACAGTTCGTAAATATATCAATCGTGAACGCAGGACTAGTAAACTACGCCAACTGGCAGCCGACGGTAAATTGGCATCCGACCACCTACCACTATTACTCATCACCATTGAAAAACGCACTTTCATTAACTTCATGAAAAGAAATTGGGAAGATTACAAAACTTATATGGACAATCGTTTTGCTGCCCTCTCTATCCCGACTGATGCCCGTCAAGGGGAGTGTGCTTTCCACAAGGTTATTGATTCAGCTTCGGTTCGTTTTATTCCCGCCTGAAGAATCCCGGAAATCGGGCAACATTTTCCAGCGGAGTCCGCAACTCTAGCGAGAGAACGTGACCTTATAAGACTGCACGACCTCGAGGCCCCCAAATAAGGGATATAAACCAACGCATCAAATTGCTAGCGCGGCTGAAAACAATCGTGCGAAATGGGAGGAGCACTTAAAGAGTTGTAACCTCTCTGCTGGTGTAGGTAAGCTATCGTCCACAGTAAAGACCCTATCGAACCAGACTAAGCATAATGACGAAATCTCCATCGCCTTTGGCGATAAATTACTGTCGAATACGAAAAAATGTGCGAACGCTGTTTGTTTTTGCCGACAATATGTAATGCATACTACGGTTGACAAAGTCAGACGCCAGGCCAACAGACGCGCACACAAGCATAAATACATCATGCTAAACCATCTAAAGCAGTGGGCCTAGGCGGCGTAGCCATGCCGGTGTTTAAAAAACTAGGCAAAGAGGGATTTAATAATCTAGCGCATGTCTTTAACCTGTCCCTGTCCACCTTCGTCATCCCCGAAAAATGGAAAATGGCCATGGTGGTTCCGCAATTAAAGATGAGAAACATGAGCCAACATAGGAGATTCTTACTGTTCGATATCTCTCCTATCGCCAGTAGCCGAGATACTTGATGCTATTCTATTTCCCTACTTCACTGCAAATTTGCGTCTTGCCAATCATCAGCATGGCTTTCGAAAACTACAAAGCACTACCACCGCACAAATAAATTGCGGTTTAATGAAAAACCCCACCGTAGGACAGTACTCGTTGCGTTACACCTGTCTAAAGCTTTTGATACGGTCAACTACGGCACTTTACTGCAAGACCTGGAAGGGTCCCCTTCCTCCAAGTCTCAAAAGGTGGACTGCAAATTATCTGTCTAGTCGGCAAGCATCGACGAAATTTAGGAACATAACATTTAAACCGAGAAGAGCTAAACAGGGGGTACCACAGGATGGTGTCCTATCCCCACTTCTGTTTAACTTCTACATATAGAAGCTACCTTCACCACCAGAAGGAGTCACTTTCGTTTCCTACGCCGATGACTGCACAATAATGACCACAGACCCAGACCTACACATCAATGAGCTTTCTAATAAAATATACCGCTATCTTCCTAGTCTCTCCAGTTTTTTCGCCTTGCTATATCTGACATTGTCGCCGACCAAATCATCGGCAACCTTATTTACAACAGAAATGATTTCATATGACCATATTAAACCTTGTAGGCCATTCTGCCCTAGTTTTATGAGGAACTTAGGGTCACCAGAGCCTCGGCTGCTAAAAAGAAGGTTTCTAACTTCTGCGGGGGAAGGCCTACACTCGTGGGTAAAAGACATATGCGTTCAAATTAAGGGTATGATGCTTGGTCGGGAATACCCTACATTTTTGTATGCGTAGCTCGACAGTTCTCCATCTCACCTCCTCTCTCACTCAAGCTACTTCTTTGTCTTCATCTCCCTCTTCTTTCTGCCACTCGCTTCTCCTATATTTCCCTCTCAATTTCTAATCTTTAGTTTTTCCTCCTTTACCTTTCCTTTTTAACTTTCATTTTCATCCTCCTACTCTCCTAATTTGGTTACTATTATTAATTCCTTCCTCTGTTTATTCGACCACCTTTTCCCTTTCCCTGCCCCATTTCGTCTCTGTCGAATTTAAAGTCTATATATTATTTCGCAGGTATAGCGATTTTCGATTTTGCCCTGAAGAAGGCGCGAGACCGCTCACGCTTCCAAAACTACTTATAAAATATTTCACGCCAGCGGTCACAGCACGTCTTACCTCCGAAAGGACGCCTTTCTAGGACGAGGTTTCTATTTAAAAGCACTATTTCTCATTTGTATCAAAAGAGAGAGGGGTGTAACTATTTCGCACTGATTGACTTACCACATTCTTTATTCGATCGTGCATAATCGGGTCACTAGAAGTCTTTAAAAGATGTCACGCAGTCGTCTTAAATAATTAAACAAAAACTGTGTAGTAAAATATAAATATTTATGCTTCATTTCATAAAACATTATTCCTTTCGAAAAGCTGTTAATGCTGTTCTTGAATGCACAGACAGAGGAAGTGGTAAGTAAAATTTATTCAATAGTAATCAAGTACAGAGAAGCCTCGCCTAACGTACAGCTCTATTAGGCGGACACATTTCTTGGACGGGCAGCTTTTCATGCGCCAAGTTTTAGGTACAATTTTAAGAACAAATTGGCCTTCGTTAGGCGGTCATACTTTAGGCGGACCGTTATTTGCTATAATATGGGATAAAAAAAATCCACTGAGCGAATGCGAACCTATTATTGACGGACATTGATAACTGTTTTCATAACAAATCAATCGAAAACCTCCTTTGGATGGACGCAAACTCCTCTTAAGTGGGCAAAGTGTGATCATATATGTGGTTGCATACATATGTACATATTTTCCATATGAAAAAGGGGACTCTCCAAATAAAACCGATTTTGTGTTCGAAAAAAATTTATTTTAAGTAGTGTCATAGTGTGATTCGCATAAAATGAAATTTGCATTAGTAAAATTTCGAAGGTTAAAAAGCGCACCAGTAAGTATCACTTTCATGTAAAGCAAAACTAAGGATTGCTTAATTGCCGGATTGCCTGAAGTTAAGTTGAACTGGCCGGACCGTAAGGACCTCATACAAACGGAATCTGTCCACAGTGTTACCAGAAGTTTATTCGACGACCAAATTAAAACCTCCTCTAAAACCATAACCTATGAAATAACTATGTACGTCCTGTTGGAAAATACTAGACGTTTTCTAGGGCATATGCCACTACGTTGTTCTAAACCTCAAAAGTTGATTTGAAATTATTTTTGAGACCTTGCAAACCCACGCTTGGTTTCATACCTTTCCTTTTTGGTTGATCATATGCAGATATTGTCTCCTTTCGCAATTCATCCACTTTTTTACCATGTTTTCTTACATGACGGCGGCCATATAACGTTTGAAAGCTTCCCCTTGCCCCATATTCTTCCAAGTGCTTAATTGCTCTCTAATAAACTTCTAGTTGTTGTGCTTTGCCGACACCTCTCTTTGCTAAGTGGACTCCTCTCTTGGACGGATAAAAAATGGCCAAAGGTGAATGCCCACCCAAGAGAGGTTTCACCATATATGTAATACTCCTATATTGCTACAAAAAGCTGAGTACATTCCCAAACATCAGAGTGCCGATATAGTGCTGTTTAAACTTATTTATTTTTGTATTCAATAATCGAATGTACCTAAATTTAATCTTGTCACACTTATGCTGTTACAATCACAAAAATTTTATAGGCTGTCTTGTTTTGATTTCGAATTCAAAACACATTGCGAGCATTTTCTATTAGCAATATAGGAGTATTACATATAGGGGTTTCACTGTAATAATAAAATAAAAAATTTGAAAGAGGTGCTTTAATTTTTTTTATCATTTGAATTGATTCAATGCAGTCGATTTTGTTGCGCCAGCGTTTAAAAAATCTCAACAATGAATATTGAAAATTCGCAAATCCACGAAAGCACAAATCTTTAAATTTCCTTAAAAAAATTTGCACATAAAACCGCTTGTTTAGCACTTGAAAATTATTCACAGCTCAAGCTTTTACAACTCAATATCAACTTACAAAGTACTCAAGCTAAATTTATTGACGTTATCAACATCAAACTCGTTGCCTCTTCCTAGATCAGGCACAAGCTTAATGTCCAAATACACCAAGTAAGCAACTACTAATCGATCCTCATGAAACTCGTTATATATTTTTTAATATCTTCTTCCAAGACGTCCTAATTGCCAAAGCCCCATTGTTAGGGGTTAGCGGTAGATAAGCTGGCGTAAGATGGGGTTTCGATGGACGACGTTGTGTTCGTTATCAATATCGTGGCTGTGCTGGCAATTCTAATCGTTTCTGCAACTTAGCAGCCTGCAGGCAAGCCCGTGAACGTAGTGGTTAGGATGCAAGCTACTGGATACCTTCGAAATCACTCAATTGACAAATGACAATTGAAAATTTATAACAAATATATATACAAATGGGTACTCGTAATTTTAATAAATATTAATCAATATGCCATAAACAAAATTAGATCTGTTATTCGCTTTAATCAAATTGTATTTTGGAAACCATTGAAACCACTCAAATCGACAATTTTCAATTCAATAGAAAGTTTGATAATTAAGTGTCACTTTTTATATTTGTAAAACAAATAACTATTTCTTTTCCGAAAAAAGCATATCTATAATATAAAAAAAAGTCGGGTTTTTTACCTGACGCTATAACTCCAGAACGCACGAACCAATTTCCACGACTTTGCATTCGTTGGAAAGGTCTCGGGCTCCGTGAGGTTTATAGCAAAGAAAATTCAGGATGGACACACAGGGTCTCGAGATATAGGCCCA
Source organism: Eurosta solidaginis (assembly GCF_040869045.1). NCBI lineage: Eukaryota > Metazoa > Arthropoda > Insecta > Diptera > Tephritidae > Eurosta > Eurosta solidaginis. The sequence goes on from NC_090320.1 coordinate 18,846,955, forward strand.
AACGTGGACCCGGGTACCCCAAGAATGTGTTTATAGAATATGGATATCAAATGCAAGCTATTGATAAGTGCTTTAGTAGAGGGTAATTTTCGTACCCCTGGGTGACTTGGGTCTCGAGATATATAGGCCAAAACGTGGACCAGGACACCCTAGAATGTGTGTGTATTATGGGTACCAAATGAAAGCTGTTGATGAGAGCTTTAAATTAATTTTCATTGTGATATTCGATTTAGTCGCATCAACCTTGCAAAACTGATAAATATGCATGCGAAGCCGAAATAAAGACATGAATTAATAATACCCACATACCTACTTACATATGTCCTACTCGATTTGCCTGAAATTTGGTATATAAATTTGCCTGTATTAGTATTTACGATGCCTTTTTCCGGGAATTAGACCAGAGACGGACTAGGACTGGGATTAAGACTAGGACTAGAACTGAGACTGAGACCGAGACTCGGGGTGGGATTGGGACTGAGACTCTGAATGGGACTGGAACAAAATACATACCACCCTCTGGGACTGGCAATAAGATATGAAGAAGAATGAGAAAAACTTGAGAGAAGAGAAAAGAGAGAAGGAGACTGAGAAAGAGATAGAATGATACGAAAATGGAGATAGATGAAGCGAAAAATATGGAGGGAGGAGTGAATAAAACGATTAGGAAAAAGTGAAGAGGGGGAGAAGGCAGAGTCAGACGGAAAAGCTTATTAAAATGTATGCAGATAGGCCAAATTTAGGGCAGGACAACGTCTGCCGGGTCTTCTAGTAATCATATATAAATGTTAATTAAGATTGGTTTATGAAATGTTAATTAAGATCAATTTATGACAGCACTATTGGTTTCACTCAAATAGTCGAGATCAGCAGCAAAACACCGGTACATTGCAAATGAAAAAATTCAATGCACATTGCGTATTGAACTTTAGGTTGACCGCGATCGACCCAATTTCCACAAATACGCGGAATTTTAGATTAGCTGTTCAAGTAAAACAAAAATAAGGATTGATATTTGCAAAAATACAAGCGAGCTCTTAGAAAACGTCCGCACAGAGCGAAGGTTGACAGTTGTACTTTATTATTACTCCCTTTTCCGAATTCAACACTTATTAGATGAATCAGATTTGTGACCGTATTTACGTATTGGGTGAAGCACAGTTTTGATAAACGCAGGTATAAATGAAATTGACAGGCATTTTAAATATTACAAGTCAGTCGACGTTTTTTCACTGTTACATGACATGACTTGATGTGGTTGTTTTATCGATAAAGACACTCCCCGAAGGTTTTGGGGAGTGTTATCGATGTCCTTGGTCCTTTGCTGGATATAGAACCGATACGATCCTGCAACAAGCACCATCAAGGTATACTTAAACCCAATAATCTCGGGAACAATATCATATGACCACATTGAACCTTTTCGGCCATCCCGCCCCACCTCTAGTTCTATGAGGCGCTTGGGGCCTCCAGAGCCTCGACTGCTACGGAAGAAACATACATTCACCACTGGTTGGTGAAGCTGACAATTGAGTTGGAGAAGCATTAAATTGCGCCGGCCACCCTTTGAAATGGTTGCACGTTGTTACAAACCTAGAACGGCCTTCAAACTTCTGTGCTGTTTTGATGGATACCATCCGAACGTGGTCCCGAAGTACATTATTCTGAATCAGCTATTCCAAAGACGACAAACCCTTACCATACATGATCCCAACAACAACCAGCCCAGACAAAAATCATCACTTATCTTAATAAAATTGTCGATCTTTTTCAGGATTTTTATATATATGTACACTAGGTTCTGTGGCGTATATTCTATTGTTATGGAACATGTATCTAGTCGGCGTTTAACATTGTAGGGGGTTAGCTTTGTCTTGCTTAATCTGATCTTGTCGGGGTTTCCTCGCCTTTTTTCGCCTCTAAAAACGATCTTGACCATAATCTTAACAAAATGTGCTTTAAACTCGAATATACCTGCATTTATTGTGATGCTAAGATAGATGCTTCGATCCGCTTAGCCATTCGAATGCCCCGCTGCGCGCTTTGTATTAAAAAAATATATAGTACTTATGTTTATATCGTTGTCTTTCACATCCAAATATATTTTGTGGTTTGTTTCCCTTAGAGATTCTTTTTACGTGATGGGTTTAAAACTCGGCCCACTACCGAGGTTACGGGATTGACTTAGAGGGCTTCTCACTTTTTTAGGTTTAGGAAAGCTTCACCTCTACTATTTTGAGTTCTGTTAATTCTTACTAAATAAAGTAAGTACTTACACTACTCGACTTAACTTATCGTTCACACATACATATTTTGCTAACCACTCGAATCTCACAAAAATGTTTTAAATTCATTTCATATCACTATTTTACTTCATCCCCAAGTAGGCTGAGTTATCTCCACTGACCTCCTTTGCTTTTTCAACAAAATAATCAAATTATTTCCTCTTGCATTGGCAGTGGCTCAGTATTATTTTTTTGGTTTTTCCTCCATTGACCCTTTAAATCAGGCATGCTTAACCAACGAACCGATATCATTTCGTTACGATAATTAACGTTAATAAACGAAACAAAGTCATTTCGTTTCGTTTATTAACGTTAAGAATGTCAAATTAACGAAATGATTTTGTTTCGTTTTCTGCCATATCAAAACGAAATCAAATCGTTTATGTTGATTATTAATTTCAAACTATGCTGGCAAAGCTGATTGATGGCGGAGTCATTAAAGGTGAAAGCATTAGCCAAGCTGATTGCAACTTTTCTCATGAATTTTGACAGTACGAACATTTCTCACAGTATTTTTGACATTATCACCAACGAATTACACAAACAAATTACATGGAGTTAGTGTGTGTATGTCCGCTCGCTGTTACCATCTTACGGCTTCACCATGGCTATAGCATTGCCAGCACAATTCAAACATAGAATATCACGTTTTTGTTAACGTTTTTAACGTTAACGAAGGCTTTTCGTTTCGGTTAAAAACGATATACAATTTATCTTGCTAATTTCTTTATCGATAATATTTCGAAGTGTTTCAACGGAAACGGTGGAAATTTTTTGATAAACGATTAGCTTAACGTTAAGGTGCATCCCTGCTTTAAATGCATTAGATAGCTGGAGGACATGCGGAATTGTAATGCAAATGTAAAAGTGAAGAGAAAAATAGAAAATTGAATTGATAACCACTTCTTTCGCTTTTATTTTCTGTCTCTTTTTTCAAGAATTTCATTATTAAATTTTCCACTTTAAAAATTGTATTCTAAGTGGTACTTTGACCGCAGAGCACATGAAAATTGCTAGCTACGTTAAATACTTACGAAATTCCAAACAAATTTTATGAAAAAATCAACCTTAATGCTATTTGCAATATCATTTGCTTTTTGCGTTTACTTCTATTTTATTAATACAACGTAAGTAGAGAGATCTAACTTTAAACTTCCGTATTCGAAAAAGTGAATTTATTGGTGCACTAGCAAACCAAACATACCCAATGGCCGTTAACACGATAACTTGAGCAAAAATCGACATATCTTTAATGAACTTAGTTCACGTGCTTACTTGAACTCACTTTATCTTGGTATGAAAAACGAACGAAAACCGACTATGACCACGCGCACTTTTTCGATATCGAAAATTACGAAAAATGAAAAAAATGCCATAATTCTATACCAAATACGAAAAAAGGGATGAAACATGGTAAGGTAATTGGATTGTTTTATTGACGCGAAATATAACTTTAGAAAAAACTTTATAAAATGGTTGTAACACCTACCATATTAAGTAGAAGAAAATGAAAAAGTTCTGCAGGGCGAAATAAAAAACCCTTAAAATCTTGGCAGGTATTACATATGTAAATAAATTAGCGGTATCCAACAGATGATGTTCTGGGTCACCCTGGTCCACATTTTGGTCGATTTCTGGAAAACGCCTTCACACCACTCCCTTTTAAAACTCTCATTAATACCTTTAATTTGATACCCATATCGTACAAACTCATTCTAGAGTCACCCCTGGTCCACCTTTATGGCGATATCTCGAAAAGGCGGCCACCTATAGAACTAAGCCCCACGCCCTTTTAAAATACTCATTAACACCTTTCATTTGATACGCATATCGTACAAACATATTCTAAAGTCACCCCTGGTCCACCTTTATGGCGATATCTCGAAAAGGCGAACACCTATAGAACGAAGGCCCACTCCCTTTTAAAAATGCTCATTAGCACCTTTCATTTGATACCCATATCGTACAAACAAAGTCTAGAGTCACCCCTGGTCCACCTTTATTGCGATACCTCGAAAAGGCGTCCACCTATAGAACTAAGGCCCACTCCCTTTTAAAATACTCATTAACTCCTTTCGTTTGATACCCATATTGCACAAACGAATTCTAGAGTCACCTCTGGCCCACCTTTATGGCGATATCTCGAAACGGCGTCCACCTATGGAACTAAGGATTACTCCCTTTTAAAACACTCATTAACACCTTTCTTTTAATACCCATATTATACAAACAAATTCTAGGGTCACCCCTGGTCCACCTTTATGGCGATATATCGAAAATGCGACCACCTATACAACAACCACCACTCCCTTTTGAAACCCTCATTAATACCTTTAATTTGATACCCATATCGTACAAACATATTCTAGAGTCACCCCTGGTCCACCTTTATGGCGATATCTCGAAAAGGCGACCACCTATACAACAACCCCCACTCCCTTTTAAAACCCTCAGTAATACCTTTAATTTGATACCCATATCGTACAAACACATTCTAGAGACACCACCTATAGAACTAAGGCCCACTCCCTTTTAAAATACTCACTAACACCATTCGTTTGATGCCCATATTGTACAAACAAATTCTAGGGTCACCCCTGGTCCACCTTTGTGGCGATATCTCGAAACGGCGTCCACCTATGGAACTAAGGATTACTCCCTTTTAAAATACTCATTAACACCTTTCATTTGATACCCATAACGTATAAACGCATTCTAGAGTCAACCCTGATCCACCTTTATGGCTATATCCCTAAATCGCGTCCACCTATAGAACTATGGCCCAGTCCCTCATAAAATACTCTTTAATGCCTTTCATTTGATACACATGTCATACGAACACATTCCAGGGTTTCCCTCGGTTCATTTTCCTACATGGTTATTTTCCCTTATGTTGTCACCATAGCTCTCAACTGAGTATGTAATGTTCGGTTACACCCGAACTTAACCTTCCTTACTTGTTTTGTTGACTTTTGACAAACAGCTGATAGATGTCCAAAGATGCCGCGCTCTCGGCACTTGGTTTTATTTATGAAATGAAAACACTCTGATCGCTGATGCGAGATGCCACATTTTGCGCATTATTTAAGTATTGTTTGATATTTGGATTTATTTTTTGAGCGATTACTAATACGCCGACGCTTAGGTTGTGTAGTTGTACGAACGACGTTGACGCTCGCATTATTGCCTGCCTCTCCTTTAAGCTCTGAACAAATTTTTACTGTCGTTTCATACAATGAGGCGATTTGCATAACTTCTTCCAATTTGGGATTTGTTTTCTGTAACGCGGCGCTACGGACTTTATCATACGGAGTGTGCATTATGATCATATCGCGAATATGGTAATCTACGAAAGATTCGTTGCACCCTTGCTTGGTACATTGAAATGAACACTCCTTCGCCGCCCCTCGCAGCTCAGCAACCCAGTCTGCATGTACTTGATTTGGCTTCATTCGAATAGAATAGAACTTGAAACGCGCTGCAAGAATGTGTTGTTTTCCGACAAAATGATTGGTTAACTTATCAACTAGTTCACTGAAAGACTTTCCGCTTAGATCATTGTCACATAGCCTTTGAAGCAACTCAAAGGTTTCGGCGCCTATCCAGGACAGAAGGCACGCTCTCTTAAGATTTAAATCTATGACTCCGTGTGCTACGAAATGTAATTGAATATACGTGAGCCATTTTTCCACACTTTTGTTGAAATGCCTGAAAATTGGCGTAGCGCTTGTGTGACTTTCACTAGCAAACATTTTCTGCATTACCTGCATGTTTTGCTCTAGGATTTTTTGCAACATGCTAGAGCTCGACTCCTGATACTTTTGCAGGATTGAATTGAGTGTTTTTTCGTCCATCCTCGTCGCCACTGATGAAGGTGCGTGGATTGATTCCAAGATTAAAACACGATAGGAATTCTATGAACTAACCTTTATTGAATTCACTGATAGATGCAACCGGAAACTCTGTCTTCTTTCTATCTCTCATTATTGACATGTATATATAACGTGTTTAACTTGACAAATAAAGAGTTACCAGATTGGCTCTAACAGTATGCTTAATAAGAATTAGTAAAATCGGATAACGACCACGCCCACTTTTAAAAAAAAGTCAAATTTTAACAAACAATTTAATATCTTTACAGTATATAAATAAATTATGTCAACATTCAACTTCAGTAATGATATGGTGAAACAAAATGCAAAAATAAAAGAAAATTTCAAAATGGGCGTGGCTCCGCCCTTTTTCATTTAATTTGTCTAGGATACTTTTAATGCCATAAGTCGAACAAAAATTTACCAATCCTTGTGAAATATGATAGGGGCTTAGATTCTGGGACGATAACTTATTTCTATGAAAAAGGGCGAAATCGGTTGGAGCCACGCCCAGTTTTTATACACAGTCGACCGTCTGTCCTTCCGCTCGGCCGTTAACACGATAACTTGAGCAAAAATCGAAATATCTTTACTAAACTCAGTTCACGTACTTATCTGAACTCACTTTGTATTGGTATAAAAAATGGCCGAAATCGGACTATGACCACGCCCACTTTTTCGATATCGAAAATTACGGAAAACGAAAAAATTCCATAATTCTATATCAAATACGAAAAAAGGGATGAAACATGGTATTTGGATTAGTGTATTGACGCAAAATATAACTTTAGAAAAAAACTTTGTAAAAAGGGTGTGACACCTACCATATTAAGTAGAATGAAATAAAAGGTTCTGCAGGGCGAAATAAAAAACCCTTGAAATCTTGGCAGGAATACTGTTCGTGGTCTTATATATACATAAATTGGCGGTATCCAACAGATGATGTTCTGGGTCACCCTGGTCCACATTTTGGTCGCAAACGCCTTCACATATACAACTACCACCACTCCCTTTTAAAAGCCTCATTAATACCTTTAATTTGATACCCATATCGTACAAACACATTCTAGAGTCACCCCTGGTCCACCTTTATGGCCATTACTCGAAAAGGCATCCACCTATAGCACTAAGGCCCACTCCCTTTTAAAATACTCATTAACATCTTTCATTTGATACCCATATCGTACAAACACATTCTAGAGACACCCCTGGTCAACCCTTATGGCGATGTCTCAAAAAGGCGTCCACTTATAGAACTAAGGCCCACTACGTTTTAAATAATCATTAACACCTTTCATTTGATACCCATATCGTACAAACACATTCTAGTGTCACCTCTGGTATACCTTTATAGCGATATCTCGAAAAGGCGTCAACCTATAGAACTAAGGCCCACTCCCTTTTAAAATACTCATTAACACCTTTCATTTGATACCCATATCGTACAAACAAATTCTAGAGTCACCCGTGGTCCACCTTTATGGCGATATCTCGAAAAGGCGTCCACCTATAGAACTAAGGCCCACTCCATTTTAAAATACTCATTAACACCTTTCATTTGATACCCATATCGTACAAACAAATTCTAGAGTCACCTCTGGTCCACCTTTATGGCGATATCCTGAAACTGCGACCACCTATAGAACTATGGCCCACTCCCTTTTAAAATACTCTTTAATACCTTCCATTTGAAACCCATGTCATACAAATACATTCTAGGGTTACCCTAGGTTCATTTTCCTACATGGTGATTTTCCCTTATTTTGTCTCCAAAGCTCTCAGCTGAGTATGTAATGTTCGGTTACACCCGAACTTAGCCTTCCTTACTTGTTATTATAATTTTTATACTCAGCTAAGCAGAGCTCACAGAGTATATTAACTTTGTTCGCATAACGGTAATCCGGTACGGCATAACCGGGCGGGTACCGCTACCCGACAGATGATGTTCTGGGCCACCCTGGTCCACATTTTGGTTGATATCTCGAAAACGCCTTCACATATACAACTAAGGGCCACTCCCTTTTAAAACCCTCATTAATACCTTTAACCCATATCGTACAAACACATTCTAGAGTAACCCCTGGCCCACCTTTATGGCGATATCTCGAAAAGGCATCCACCTATAGAACTAAGGCCCATTCCCTTTAAATATACTCATTAACACCGTTCATTTGATACCCATATCGTACAAACAAATTCTAGAGTCACCCCTGGTCCACCTTTATGGCGATATCTCGAAAAGGCATCCACCTATAAAACTAAGGCCCTCTACCTTTTAAAATACTCAATAACGCCTTTCATTTCATTCCCATATCGTACAAACACATTCTACAGTCACCCCTGGTCCACCTTTATGGCGATATCCCGCTATGGCGTCCACCTATAGAACTATGGCCCACTCCCTTCTAAAATACTCCTTAATACCATCCATTTGATACCCATGTCATACAAACACATTCCAGGGTTACCCTAGGTTCATTTTTCTACATGGTGATTTTCCCTTATTTTGTCTCCAAAGCTCTCAGCTGAGTATGTAATGTTCGGTTACACCCGAACTTAGCCTTCCTTACTTGTTAATTTTGTTAATTGTTGTCGTTATTAGCATCTCTGACACTGCATTAGGGTACATTCTTTCAGAGTACTTTTTTTATTTTTCGCCTGTTATCATTCATGAACTCCTGATCGCTGAGTTTGAAAATTTTGTCAATTAGGACTATTGCAGTGTTTTTCTTTTGGGGTCAGGGATAATTCGAGTGATAATTTATCACATGGGTGCTAGAATCACCGAGCACAGAGCAGATGCCGAAAATGGAAAAAGCTCAACTGCGCTTTCTCAACACTTAACAAATAAACAACACTCAGCTGATTTCGAAAATGGCAAAATATTAGATGTAGAAAGAAGAGAACAAAACAAAACAAACACTGGAAGGCCTTCGAATACAACAAAGAATCAAAAAAGCTATCAACTTTAAGGATGATGTGGACAATATTAGTTGTGCTTATGCCACGGCGATTAATGAAGTTAAAAACTAATAAGTGTTGCCAAATAACTCATTAAATAAATATGTTTTAAGTATAAAAATTGCCAAATACAATTAATGTAAGGGTTCTAGTAGAAAATGTTTATACTTTTATCGATTTTGTAATTATTCAATGTTTTTTTTGTGCAAATAAACAGACTTCCTGAGGAAGGTGCAAAATAGCACCGAAACAGAAAAAACCTTGTTTTTTGCTTAAAACCATCGGCCGCAAAGCTCCAAAAGATTCCCAGAAAAGGTGAATAATTATTGCCCCTACAAATATAAACAGAAAAGTGCATTTTTTTATTTTACAATATTAGTCAGTTAAGATGTCTTTGACTCAATGAATGCTATAAACACATTATTCCCTACATCGAATGGACGACACAGCTCATACTACTTGGTGTTTGAATAAAGAATCTCTTGAATCATGTGTAAAAGCATACCCCCTTGCTATGTGATGAAGCATCCCCTTTATTGCTCCTGTTTAGCCTTTATTAACCTAAACAAACAAATTCACTATGGACTCATATTTTTATACTCAGTTGAGCAGAGCTCACAGAGTATACTAAGTTTGATTGGATAACAGTTGGTTATACAGGTATAAAGGAATCGAGATAGATATAGACTTCCATATATCAAAATCATCAGGATCGAAAAAAAATTTGATTGAGCCATGTCCGTCCGTCCGTCCGTTAACACGATAACTTGAGTAAATTTTGAGGTATCTTGATGAAATTTGGTATGTAGGTTGCTGAGCACTCATCTCAGATCGCTATTTAAAATGAACGATATCGGACTATAACCACGCCCAATTTCGATATCGAATATTTCGAAAAACCGAAAAAGTGCAATAAGTCATTACCAAAGACAGATAAAGCGATGAAATTTGGTAGGTGAGTTGAACTTATGACGCAGAATAGAAAATTAGTAAAATTTTGGACAATGGGCGGGGCACTGCCCACTTTTAAAAGAAGGCAATTTAAAACTTTTGCAAGCTGTAATTTGGCAGTCGTTGAAGATATAGTGATGAAATTTGGCAGAAACGTTACCCCTATTACTATATGTATGCTTAATAAAAATTAGCAAAATCCGAGAACGACCACGCCCACTTTTAAAAAATTTTTTTTTTTAAAGTAAAATTTTAACAAAAAATTTAATATCTTTACAGTATATAAGTAAATTATGTCAACATTCAACTCCAGCATTGATATGGTGCAACAAAATACAAAAATAAAAGAAAATTTCAAAATGGGCATGGCTCCGCCCTTTTTCATTTAATTTGTCTAGGATACTTTTAATGCCATAAGTCGAACAGAAATTTACCAATCCTTTTGAAATTTGGTGGGGGCATAGATTTTATGACGATAGCTCTTTTCTGTGAAAATGGGCGAAATCGGTTGAAGCCACGCCCAGTTTTTATACACAGTCCTCCGTCTGTCCTTCCGCATGGCCGTTAACACGATAACTTGAGCAAAAATCGACATATCTTTACTGAACTTAGTTCACGTACTTCTCTGAACTTACTTTATCTTGGTATAAAAAATTAACGAAATCCGACTATGACAACGCCCACTTTTTCGATATCGAAAATTACTAAAAATGAAAAAAATGCCATAATTCTATAACACATATGAAAAAAGGGATGAAACATGGTAATTGGATTGGTTTATTGACGCGAAATATAACTTTAGAAAAAACTTTGTAAAATGGTTGTGACACCTACCATATTAAGTAGAAGAAAATGAAAAAGTTCCGCAGGGTGAAATAAAAAACCCTTGAAATCTTGGCAGGTATTACATACATAAATAAATTAGCGGTATCCAACAGATGATGTTCTGGGTCACCCTGGTCCACATTTTGGTCGACATCTGGAAAACGCCTTCACATATACAACTACCACCACTCCCTTTTAAAACCCTCATTAATACCTTTAATTTGATATCGTACAAACGCATTCTAGAGTCACCCCTGGTCCACCTTAATGGCGATATCTCGAAAAGGCGTCCACCTATAAAACTAAACCCCACGCCCTTTTGAAATACTCATTAACACCTTTCGTTTGATACCCATATTGTACAAACGCATTCTAGAGTCACCCCTGGTCCACCTTTATGCCGATATCTCGAAAAGGCGACCACCTATACAACTACCACCACTCCCTTTTAAAACCCTCATTAATACCTTTAATTTGATATCGTACAAACGCATTCTAGAGTCACCCCTGGTCCACCTTAATGGCGATATCTCGAAAAGGCGTCCACCTATAAAACAAAACCCCACGCCCTTTTGAAATACTCATTAACACCTTTCGTTTGATACCCATATTGTACAAACGCATTCTAGAATCACCCCTGGTCCACCTTTATGCCGATATTTCGAAAAGGCGACCACCTATACAACTACCACCACACCCTTTTAAAACCCTTAATAACCTTTAATTTGATATCGTACAAACGCATTCTAGAGTCACCCCTGGTCCACCTTAATGGCGATATCTCGAAAAGGCGTCCACCTATAAAACAAAACCCCACGCCCTTTTGAAATACTCATTAACACCTTTCGTTTGATACCCATATTGTACAAACGCATTCTAGAATCACCCCTGGTCCACCTTTATGCCGATATCTCGAAAAGGCGACCACCTATACAACTACCACCACTCCCTTTTAAAACCCTCATTAATACCTTTAATTTGATACCCATATCGTACAAACACATTCTAGAGTCACCCCTGGTCCACCTTAATGGCGATATCTCGAAAAGGCGTCCACCTATGGAACTAAGGATCACTCCCTTTTAAAATATTCATTAACACCTTTCATTTGATACCCATATCGTACAAACACATTCTAGAGTCACCCCTGGTCCACATGTGTGGCGATATCTCGAAAAGGCGACCACCTATACAACTACCACCACTCCCTTTTAAAACCCTCATTAATACCTTTAATTTGATACCCATATCGTACAAACACATTCTAGAGTCACCCCTGGTCCACCTTAATAGCGATATCTCGAATAGGCGTCCACCTATAGAACTAAGGCCCACTCCCTTTTAAAGTGTTCATTAACCCCTTTCATTTGATACCCATATCGTACAAACAAATTCTAGGGTCACCCCTGTTCCACCTTTATGGCGATATCTCGAAAAGGCGTTCACCTATAGAACTAAGGCCCACTCCCTTTTAAAATAATCATTAACACCTTTCGTTTGATACCCATATTGCACAAACGCATTCTAGAGTCACCCCTGGTCCAACTTTATGCCGATATCTCGAAAAGGCGACCACCTATACAACTACCACCACTCCTTTTTAAAACCCTCATTAATACCTTTAATTTGATACCCATATCGTACAAACACATTCTAGAGTCACCCTTGGTCCACCTTTATGGCGATATCTCGAAAAGGCGTCCACCTATAGAACTAAGCCCCACGCCCTTCTAAAATACTTATTAACACCTTTCGTTTGATACGCATATGTACAAACACATTCTAGAGTCACCCTGGTCCACCTTTATGCCGATATCTCGAAAAGGCGACCACCTATACAACTACCACCACTCCCTTTTAAAACCCTCATTAATACCTTTAATTTGATATTGTACAAACACATTCTAGAGTCACCCCTGGTCCACCTTTATGGCGATATCTCGAAATGGCGTCCACCTATAGAACTAAGGCCCACTCCCTTTTAAAATAATCATTAACACCTTTCGTTTGATACCCATATTGTACAAACGCATTCTAGAGTCACCCCCGGTCCACCTTTATGCCCATATCTCGAAAAGGCGACCACCTATACAACTACCACCACTCCCTTTTAAAACCCTCATTAATACCTTTAATTTGATACCAATATCGTACAAACACATTCTAGAGTCACCCCTGGTCCACCTTTATGGCGATATCTCGAAAAGGCGTCCACCTATAGAACTAAGGCCCACTCCCTTTTAAAATAATCATTAACACCTTTCGTTTGAAGCCCATATTGTACAAACGCATTCTAGAGTCACCCCTGGTCCACCTTTATGCCGATATCTCGAAAGGGCGACCACCTATACAACTATCACCACTCCTTTTTAAAACCCTCATTAATACCTTTAATTTGATACCCATATCGTACAAACACATTCTAGAGTCACCCATGGTCCACCTTTATGGCGATATCTCGAAAAGGCGTCCACCTATAGAACTAAGTCCCACGCCCTTTTAAAATACTCATTAACACCTTTCGTTTGATACCCATATTGTACAAACACATTCTAGAGTCAACCTGGTCCACCTTTATGCCGATATCTCGAAAAGGCGACCACCTATACAACTACCATCACTCCCTTTTAAAACCCTCATTAATACCTTTAATTTGATATTGTACAAACACATTCTAGAGTCACCCCTGGTCCACCTTTATGGCGATATCTCGAAAAGGCGTCCACCTATAGAACTAAGGCCCACTCCCTTTTAAAATAATCATTAACACCTTTCGTTTGATACCTATATCGTACAAACACATTCTAGAGTCACCCCTTGTCCACCTTTATGGTGATATCTCGAAAAGGAGTCCACGTATAGCACTAAGGCCCACTCCGTTTTAAAATACTCATTAAAACCTTTCGTTTGATACGCATATTGTACAAACACATTCTAGAGTCACCCTGGTCCACCTTTATGCCGATATCTCGAAAAGGCGACCACCTATACAACTACCACCACTCCCTTTTAAAACCCTCATTAATACCTTTATTTTGATATTGTACAAACACATTCTAGAGTCACCCCTGGTCCACTTTAATGGCGATATCTCGAAAAGGCGTCCACCTATAGAACTAAGGCCCACTCCCTTTTAAAATAATCATTAACACCTTTCGTTTGATACCCATATTGTACAAACGCATTCTAGAGTCACCCCTGGTCCACCTTTATGCCGATATCTCGAAAAGGCGTCCACCTATAGAACTAAGCCCCACGCCCTTTGAAATACTCATTAACATCTTTCGTTTGATACCCATATTGTACAAAGGCATTCTAAAATCACCCCTGGTCCACGTTTATGCCGATATATCGAAAAGGCGACCACCTATACAACTACCACCACTCCCTTCTAAAACGCTCATTAATACCTTTAATTTGATATCGTACAAACGCATTCTAGAGTCGCCCCTGGTCCACCTTAATGGCGATATCTCGAAAAAGCGACCACCTATACAACTACCACCACTCCCTTCTAAAACGCTCATTAATACCTTTAATTTGATATCGTACAAACGCATTCTAGAGTCACCCCTGGTCCACCTTAATGGCGATATCTCGAAAAAGCGACCACCTATAAAACTAAACCCCACGCCCTTTGAAATACTCATTAACATCTTTCGTTTGATACCCATATTGTACAAAGGCATTCTAAAATCACCCCTGGTCCACCTTTATGCCGATATATCGAAAAGGCGACCACCTATACAACTACCACCACTCCCTTTTAAAACCCTCATTAATACCTTTAATTTGAAACCCATATCGTACAAACACATTCTAGAGTCACCCCTGGTCCACCTTAATGGCGATATCTCGAAAAGGCGTCCACCTATAGAACTAAGGCCCACTCCCTTTTAAAATGTCCATTAACCCCTTTCATTTGATACCCATATCGTACAAACAAATTCTAGGGTCACCCCTGTTCCACCTTTATGGCGATATCTCGAAACGGCGTCCACCTAGGGAACTAAGGATCACTCCCTTTTAAAATACTCATTAACACCTTTCATTTGATACCCATATCGTACAAACAAATTCTAGAATCAACCCTGAGCCACCTTTATGGCGATATCCCTAAATGGCGTCCACCTATAGAACTATGTCCGACTACCTCATAAAATACTCTTTAATACCTTTCATTTGACACACATGTCATACAGACACATTCCAGGATTACCCTCGGTTAATTTTCCTACATGGTTATTTTCCCTTATGTTGTCACCATAGCTCTCAACTGAGTATATAATATTCGGTTACACCCGAACTTAACCTTCCTTACTTGTTTATTTTTTTGCATTCAAAGATTAAGGGGTCACAAGGGACCTATGTTCAATGTTCCACAAATCTGAATGATTTACAACTTTGGTGTTCTAGAAAATATTTCCTCCTATACAAATTAATATTTTATACTAACACTTCAACGCTCAGGACGAAAAAAGGAATTGATGTCATTCCGTTCGTCTGTCTAAGCGCACAATAATTTGTGTTATCTTATTGAAATTTGCTATATGAGCTCCTAGGCACTCATCTTCCGTCGCTATTTAAAATGAGCGAATGATAACCACTCCCACGTATTACATATATACCATTTTGGAAAACACAAAAAACTTGATTATTTAGTAAATAATACACCTATAATGGGCGTGGCAGCACCCATTTTTGATAAAATCAACTTAACAAATATTATTAATCATAAATCAAAAACCGTTAAACCTATGATTAAGGACCGCGCCCACTTTTATATAAATGATTTTTTAAAGGATCGTGGACGAATAAAATAAGCTATATCTTTGCAAAAAAGAGCTTTATATCAATTGTGTTTTATTTCCCAAATGGAATTAAAACAAAAAAAAAAAAGAAAGAATGATAATTTTTGAAAATGGGCGTAGCACCGTAGCAAAATTTTTGAAAATGGGTGTGTCACTGTTTAACATCTTAATATATAAAAAACACGTGTCACAGGTTTGAGGCCAATGGACTCCTAAACTACTGAACCGATTTTGAATTTGTTTGCGCCACGTATGTAGTTTGATCTAACTTGAAATATAGGATAGGTTATATCTCAGTTTATAGTCGAAATATTATTTTATTGCAATTTTTTATTTTATTTGTTTATACGTAATATTAAAATGTTACGTATACGCAGTGGTGCACCTCTTTTCAGTTGGTATGGATATGTTTGTGCTCGTGCTTATTTAACTTTACATACATAAGTATAGTATATATATATATGGCACATCACCAGGGCCGTCGAGAGGGGGCCCCAGGGTTTCTGAGGGGGCCCACGATTTGAGGTACTAAGACTTTTTTTTAATTCAGGAGAGTCTTTGGTTGTTCCATGTGCAATTTTTAAGTCGAATTTCAAAAGGAACGAAAATCTGCATTTCGTTTTAATATTATAGTGAAGTGTGAAAAATAAAAATCTACGTATATAAAAAGAAAGGCTAAAATGTGTGTTAGTTGGTCGCCGGTGTTTGAAGTGATGCGTCTGTCGATTTTGTTCAAACTTTCACACAAGTTGCGTAAACCTCACGCGGTGGTTACTACAGGTACATGGTCTCGAGATATTGGCCAAAACGTGGGCTAGTGAATGCCTAGACAGTGTTTGTACGATATGGATATCAAATGAAAGCTGTTGATGAGTGCTTTGGTACAGAGTAATATATTATCCAGAGACGGAGTGGTACTGGGATTAGGACTAGGACTGGGACTGAGACTCGGAGTGGGACTGGGACCGGGACTGGAATAAAATACATACCACCCTCTGGGACAGGCAATAAGGGATGCAGAAGAATGATAAGGAATTGAGAGAAGAGAAAAGAGAGAAGGAGATTGAGAAAGAGATAGAATGAGAGGAAGATGGAGATAGATGAAGCGAAAAAGACGGAGGGAGGAGTGAATAAAAGGATTAGGAAAAAGTGAAGAGGGGGGAGGGCAGAGTCAGACGGAAAAATCTTATTAAAGTGTATGCAGATAGGCCAAATTTAGGGCAGGACAACGTCTGCTGGTCTTCTAGTATCCTATAAAATTGGGTACACATATTATCCTTATAGCTGGAAATATTTCTAGTAAAAATGGACGTGATCGTTTAATGACTACCCCCACTTTTATAAAAAAGATGTTTAAAAGGATCGTAGACTAGAATAATAAGCTATATCTTAGCGAAAAATAGTTTTGTATCAATGATATTTCACTTACCACGTTTTATTGTAAGAGGAGGTTGAACTCGCCGGTCCATGAGGACCTCACATAAACTGAATGAGTCCGTAGTGTTTACTGTAAGACGAAATTGGGAGACATTTTTTTTTATGGGCAGTGCCACTCCCATCAAATATTACACAACAGAGCCTAAAAAAATAAATCCCTTGTAACAAATTTCGAAAAAGTAATTTATCTGAAATGCACTGTACAATTGAAACTCACGCTGAGTATATAATGTTCGGTTACGACCGAACTTATACACCCTTAGTTGTTATTTATGTATTTTTAAAATGTTTGTGTTGCATTTTTGTTAGATGCACTACAAACTGGCTTTTATTTATTTTCCAATATTCAAATATTCAAGTCAAAATCAAGAGTAAATACTAGCAACTGCAGCGGAGAAGATTAAACATTTATTTGCTGTGATTTATAAAAAAAAATGCTTGGATTTAAAAAAAAAAAATATATTTATTTATTTTATTTATTTATTATTTATTTATTATTTAAAGTCGACGACAAACTATGGTCGACTGCATAATATAAAAGATATATAAATATACAACTCAAAAGATAAAATTTAAGATATATCGAGCTTTCAACAATGTTATATTACAAACAAAGAAATATTAATGAACATTACTCTTTAATTTCAGAATATAATAATAATAAGAAATATGAGCAGAAATAAGAACTTATGCCGAAATCTTATACTGGCGGAATGCATCAGATTCCGCTCAGCATGATTTCGGAATGCAGTGGATTCCAATCTTCCTGTTGGAATGCAACAAGATTCCAATCAGCATGTCATGGGAATCGGGCAGTGCTAAGAGTAGTGTAATGAGGATACGCCATCACAAGGCATAAAAAAGTAACATGACCTGTGTTGTTGGAATGCACCGGATTCCAATCAGCTCGATGCCTGACCCATAAGATTATACTGCCGGAATGCATACGATTCCGGTCAGTGACTCATGAAAAAGCATGTTTTTTACGTTGTTGGAATGCACCAGATTCCAATCAACACAGTACTGTCTTGTTCCTTCTTAATGATACATGTTGATAAATGTTCCTCCATCTTTAAGCGAGATAGTTCCTGTCTTTTATGGAAGGAATAAAATGCCGGCAAATTAAATTATCTTGTATCTCTTAAATAAGATAGGCAAGTATTGCACTACGTATTGTGGCAAAAGTACATTCAAGACTGATACAGCTATACAAGTCATTGTAGTGCGCGCACCAGATAAGAAGAGGATTGTTTTTAGCAAAGTTTCGTCGACAAAGGGCTAAATAGAAAGGAACGTAGTGTCTGGATACTCTAGGGGGAACCGCAAAAAACAAGCGGCTGAGGAGGTCCGCAGAATCAATTTCTCCAATAATGAGCTTATGGATGAACAATGCCCCCAGTAATATTCTCCGATTTTCCAGAGTGGGTAAGTTAATAAGAAGAAGTCTACTTCTGTATGGAGGAAGGTGGAGACTTGAGTCCCAATTAAGGCCGCGCAATGCAAATATCAAAAATTGCTTTTGAACTGACTCAAGACGCTTTATATGCTTTTGAGAAACAGGGGACCAAACACATGAGCAATACTCGAGTATTGGACGAACCAGCGATGTGTAAAGAACCTTAGTGAGGTACGGATCATCGAACTCTTTAGCCCATCTTTTAACAAATCCAAGTAAACCCAACTCTTTGTTGGCTATAGATGAAATATGCATGTTAAAATTCAATTTCGGATCAAAAAGGACACCTAGATCATTTGCAATAGATATACGCTCCAAAGGCGTACCATCTATTACATAAGATTTCAATGCTGGCTTCACTCGGTGAAATGTCATATGCTTACATTTAGAGCAATTTAAAACTAGTAAATTTGTTGTGCACCAACATTGGAACGAGTCCAAGTCGGCCTGAAGAAGATCCAAGGAATTCAAATCGGTAGGACAGTAAGTGTAGCAAAGTTTTACATCATCCGCATACATTATAGTATGGGAATATAATATTGTCTGTGGCAAGTCATTAATGAAAAGGGCAAAGAGCAAAGGGCCAAGATGACTTCCCTGGGGTACGCCGGAGGAAACTCCGAACGATTCCGACAGATTGCACTTGAACAGGACTTTGTGGGTCCGGTTAGAAAGATAGCTTTTCAGCCACATTAATAGGTGAAACGGAAAGCCCAGTAAATCAAGCTTATGAATAAGCAACTCATGGTTGACGGTATCAAATGCTTTGCTGAAGTCCGTGTAGATGACATCCGTTTGCTTGTTCGCTAAAAATCTTTCCATAACTATAGAGGTGAATACAAGCAAATTTGTAGTGGTTGACCTGTGAAGAATAAAACCGTGTTGGCATGGAGATAAAATACTAGAACACTGATATTGGAGTTGACTAGTAACAATCTGTTCAAAGACTTTAGGAATGACTGAAAGTTTAGCAATACCCCTGTAGTTTTCAACTTTTGACCTAGACTAAAAGACTGTTTCCAAAGTGCCGGGAATGACGCAGATCCCAGAGATAGCTCAAATAATTTTAAAATAGGCTCATATATGTTTTCGGCGCAGTACCTAAGCACGCAACTACTAAATTTACATTTGCACCCTCGTTTCATCTGGTCAGTGATTTGATAGAATTTTTACGCGAGCTTACTTTGATTACAAATTGGCATGGACTGTTTTGACTTTATTTGTTGACATTGTGTAGACATGGGGATTAGTTCGAGTTTGAATTTGTGTAAATTTTTATTTTTATTAAATAAATTTGAAAAATATTTGTATAAATGCTAAAATGATAAATCTGACAAATGGCTTTGAAATTTCACATAAAAGAGTTTGTTAATAAAACGACAGATGTGAGGATTTACATGCCAACCTAATAAAAGCGCACTGCGTTTTTTTAGCGCACGCAAACGTCAAATCTAAATGTCACGCAGAACAAAAATTGGAAATCGAGTTAGGTTTTCACGCAGCAAATTCAATTTGGGTTGCTCTCATACAAGTTGTACGTGCATGAGACATTTTTGACAGAAAATTACTTGCGTGCGTTTATATTAGGTTGGCATGTTAGATTAGAGCAAATAAGTTCCACTAAGTTCCATTGAAATGGGTTCATTTAAATTGAATTCAACTCGCAGTTACTCTACAATGGAATAAGGACGGTACGATGTTTTTTTACGTAGATTGATGTGAATTGGAATGATTTTCCGACATCCCTTTCAAGTTTGATTTGGGAGCAAATCGGTAGTAGCCAGGCGTCTGAACAATTGGGGATCGTAACTCCAAAATTAAAAATAACAAAAGAGGCGTGCCAAAGGTAGTGTTCTATGGCCATGAGATTTTTACGATCCCAAAAACCCTTACCCACCAGAAGAAGCTACCTCGCTCTCCTGTCCAAACGACTGCACATCAAAAGTAATTATATTAAAATTAAACTAAAACAGTTCCACACCGTATGCCCTGGGTTCCCACCCCGGACAAAGCAACTTCAAAATTTTAGAAATACGGTTTTTCAATAAGAAGACAATTTTTCTAAGCACTGTCGCCCCTCGGCAGAGTTTGGCAAGCGCTCCGGGTGTATTTCTGCCATGAAAATCTCTCAGTGAAAACTCATCTGCCCTGCAGATGCCGTTCGTAGTCGGCATAAAACATGTAGGTACCGGCCGGCCTATTTGTAGAGAAAATCAAGAGGAGCACGACGCAAATTGGAGGAGAAGCTTGGCCTTAGATCTCTTCGGAGGTTATCGCGCCTTACATTTATTTTTTATAGTTCCATGCAAGATCTCTTTTGCACTTCATCAGACTTGGAACGGTCGACAATAAAGTCTTCGTTCACCTGGTTTACGAGGTGGAATAATCAAAGACACATCGATTGGAGTTTCTCGTCCATGGCTTTTCGCTTCTAACAATTGATATACACAGCTCCATATACCAGGCAAATAACGAAACATATTCGAATGTATTATGTTTAGATTCCCTACACTAAAAGAAGCAATGTCCGCCCAGCTTTTATTAGCTGGCTGTATAAGAGCAGAGCATAAGCGGCAAGCTACAAATTCCCTACAGTCCTATAACCGGTTCAGTTGTATCCATGCGATACCATTGCTTGGTTGTTTGTTACGCTGCCTGAACGCTAAAGACCTGAGTCCACAAAGCGCACGTGGTGCCATGTTGATACAGTTTCTTGAAGTTCCGACAGCATGTAATTGCTCATAGTTTTAAGCATAGTGTGTTCTACAGTTGGAAATTCGCAATAATAAAGCGCGATTCTTTCTTTGCTGCACTCCACATTACAGCTCCTCCATATGCTGTTAAGAGGGATCCTAATTCTCTCAGCGTGTAGGCCATGCGGTCAGTGTCCGGTGATTGTGACAGTGATCCTAAATAATTTTTTTCCTAACATGACTAGCAGGTCCTCTGTTCTCCTACCGTCGTAAGTAGGCCAAAATTTCTTTGTTATCCTGCAGGCGTCCGAGGAGTACTGTGCATGGACGATGCATCTCGACCGTCTCCGCAGCATTGAACAGTACCCCTGTCTTTGCAAAGCAATATTAGAGTTAAATTTTCAAAGTTAACTGCGGTTTGAAGTGACCTCTTGCTGTTGATGACGGATTTAAAGGAAGTCATGGGGGAGTTCAACGCCATTAGCACTGCTTGGCCATCTGAGTAAATGCCTTCTAACGGATACTAAAGGAGTTGGGAACATGAAATGAAAGCGCCACCTTAACTTTTGCTCAACGACCAAACTGAAAAATCCTAACAGGAACCAGGACCTATATTATAAAATATTTCTGTGACTTTTGCAAAAGCTAGAAGTTTTTTTTAGAGCGGAGCTACTGTATGCCACTCCTAATAGCTTTAGTCCTAGCCTGGCAACCACAGAGCACGAGCACAAAACGTTCTTGATCGTTTCATGCTTAAAGCCACATTTTCTTATTTCAAATCAAGTGACACCAGAAGACAGTGTCCAGTCAGAATACTAATAATTAACCTACAGTCAACTCTTTTCAATGATAAGGGTAAATTTGTTATTCTAAGGCTGTAAGACCTGCACATGATACCTTACAGTCCTGTGCCTGGTTCCTTGCCTATACTGCTTAGTCAATCATACGCAACTCTCGCCTTCCTTCAATTTCTCCCAATCTGATTGGGACATCTACAGTACAGGCTTCGAGGGATGCTCCCTTTTTAGCTAACTCATTCGCCTTTCCATCACCATTGATTGATACTTAAACACAAACAGTCTCATTATTTAGATTGATTACCTCATTTTAGTCAAGGCAAGTAAAGCTATAATAAGTTTTTTGACTCAAAAAAAAAGTTTAGATTCAAAGTGTTTGCTTCTTCCTATCGGTGCTTACACAGCTTGTACTGATTCTTTTTGCTTATTTGACTTTTAGTTTTATCAAACCCATTTTTCTGTATTGACAACATTGGTAGCTTGCAAAAATATCCAAAATCCAAATATGTTTATATTTAAGTATACACACTAACGTACAAGAAACTAATATAAAAGGGTAAAAGACAGACTACCGCCTTACTTCTAACAACCCATTTTTCTTTTTGTATACAACAAACATATTCTTAACCCCCTTTACTAAAATGCCTGAAAGCGCTATATGGTACACTCAGTCTTATAAATTATAGTAAAAGCTAGAATGTTTTGTGTTTGCGACACAAAATCAAAATGAAACAGTCATTTGTAATAGATGTTGTTTAAAAAATTTAATTTCCCTTTATTGGGAAATTTTCTCTCATAGGGAAATTTTCTCCCATGCAAATATCCTATAATTGATTTCTACTCATACAAGCAGCGCTTATTGAAGCAATTAAATACTTATATCATACATTCTCAAAGGCTTTTTAGAATTTCCCCTTATTTTGCGCCCAAAAGCAGACTACTTTTTATCACAGCTGTTGAATTGGCTTTGTATGCTAGCAACATTTCAGTTAACAAAAGAGGTAACAGCGTAAACGTTATAATGGCGGAATATCTACGTAAATATTTTTGTAATTTTTTCAAACACGCGAACGCAAACAAAATATTTTGCCACACATAAGATAGCTGCTGAACTATAATTGACTTAAATAATAACTGAGTCAATAATTTGGGAAACATTTTAAACAACGTGACATCAGGACGGACAAGGCGACAGCTGTTTCGATTACACTATGAGGTCGGTTTTGTCGAAGACTGAGGTAACGCTCAGTCAATTCAGAGTCAAGTAAAGATCCCACAAACCCCTACTGAATAAAAACACTGTATTTATGGTTACGAACACACGCACACACGGCTGGAGGTGTTAGGAGGACCGCAGCTTTCCGTACCAAGATGGTGGGGAAGGAAGGAGCGCGGCGGCTAACGGTTGTCGTAGCAGAGGAGGGAACGGCAGGGCTGTTGAACGGTTGTAGGCTAGCGGACGGCCAGCGGTTGTCGTAGCACTGGTGGGATCAGCACGGCTACTGAACGGCGGAAGGGTAGCGGACGGCCAACGGTCAGCAAACGGGAGGGTAGTGGACTGCCAATGGTCGTCGTAACAGGGGAGGGATCAGTACGGTGGTATGGAAGCAGTGGCGGCTCCAGATGGGCGGCGATGTGACAGCGGCGGTAATGGGCTATGGAGCGCGTACCAGGGCGTAGGCGGAAGGGGTTGAATACCGGTGTTTTACCTTTTGGGGCGGCCGGTTGTTCCTGCAGGGGTAGTCGTCAGTCGTATAGGCGGGATCGGATATATACAGCGGTATGGTAGCAGTGGCGGCAGCAGTGGGCTACGTAGCTCATACCAGGGCTTAGGCTGAAGGAGATGAATACCGGTAACTGGTTTTACCTTTCCAGCGGCTGCTTGTTCCTTCAGGGGTAGTCGTCGGCGGTATACGCGGGTCGAATCGAACGGGTCGGTGACCTGCAAAAGACTGCGAGGACTCAGTTAGTGTTGGCTCCACCACTGGACACCCCGCCTCCATATTTTCACGCTAGATAGAAGGTGCTCAAGGAGGGCGAGACTCCACCAGCCGTGACAGCGGGGATCGATCCGTGGGCGGAGAGGAAGTGCACCTTAAAATCGCAGCGGTAACCACTTGTGCGCACGCATCGGTTCACGGCCGAAGCCAGAGCCGAGGAGACGGAGTATTGTAGTTATTTGGGCGGCAGGACAATCCTCACCTGGTGACGAGGAGAAAAGTAGCGCGAAGACACCGCCCCGTCGTCCAGGCAAAGCGAGGTGTGACATATGCCCTAGGGCAGCCTCTCCGGCCAGCTTACCAAAAGTACTGGCTTTGTCGCTTCACACTGCCCCCTCCAGCATTTGCACGCTACTTCGTAGGTGTCAGTCTGGAGACGGCGTTGCATCAGCTCGAGCACGTCGGCCGGTCCGGGTGAGCGGGGGAAGGGTGTATTCCGAAACAGTGTTACAAACGCATTCAGAAACCGCCACTAACATAAAGCATAACTTTAACACATGATTACAAACAAAGTATGTACTGTGCAAAAAGAATAAACTATGCAAGGAAGGCAATTGGGATAAAGTTTACAACAACTAAGGCATAACGTGGCTGAATGCGTTTGTAACACTTGAAGCATCGTAGGAGTGCGGGTTCAAATCCCACTCCCGGGAGAAAAATCTTTGAAGAGATTTACAAGGGGTACTCGAAACAGATGTCGCCTTGTCCGTCCTGATGTCACTATGTTATAAATTTTCCCAAATTATTCAATCACTAGTAGAGGTTTACGCCGATCACTTTATCGGCGGCGGAGGGGTAGGCGGCGCGCCGGCGTACGCCGGTGTTCTTACTTTAAAAGCTTGATTTTTCTATTTAAAAAAATTATATTTAGGAAAGTTTTTGTTTATATGTATTTAAGGAAATCGACGTGTTGGCCATTTCGGAAAGATGCGATGTTTTTGCATCAAAATCTCGCAGACCGTTCAAAAATTTTCAGCAGTAGCTCCTTGCGAAGGGATTGTCCCTAGTTCGCATGCTCCAGAGAAGCTTCGAACCTAACCCCGGTCTTTGGAATTGGTACTGCTGCGTCAGCTGAAAAGAAATAGAGATACATAAAATAGTCACACTTTTGCCTGTATATCTCGCGCAAAGCGTAGTTTCACCTAGGGTTAACTCCTAATAATCGTTGCGAACACAATTTCTTTAAATCATTTGTCGCTCCTTGGCGGTCACGCATAAAGGCAACTTAGGGTTGCTATGAATGGTCTATTAATACTCATGACTATCGTGGCACAGGGCGCCTCCAGTTTTTTCGGCTGTTTTTAAGAGCTAAAATTTCGAATTGCGAACAGTAGGAATCCCTACCACCAGTCGCTACCACGCCTCCTGAGCCTCACACCATATGCCAGTACAGAAGCTATACGACTGCGACTTCGAACTCATACCTTCGTCGACGTCACATTCCTAGAAGCTATAGGTGTAGCTCCGAAGACTTTCCAACGTTTGTGTTCACAACATTGATTTCAATAGTCTTCGTTAAATCAAATTTAGAATGAATGTCGACGGATTTTAAGTTGAAAGTTCTTAACTACTGTTTTCCGCCCTTCCGATATAGGAGCTCATTATGGATGACCGCGTAGCTTCAGTTTTCAGACAAGTTCGACTGTCCACTACGTTAGGGTAGTATCACACACGGTCATTAGTTCCACTGTCTTGGGATAGCTTTTGCTTTACCACTTTGAGTGTTCTTGCGAAGGACAAAGCCTCACCTGGTAGATATATGTGCCTACGTATTCGCAATTGTAAAAGGAGCCGTAACGTGTAGGTGATATTTAAACTTGGTTGATAGGCTATAATCAATGTGATTCACTCCCAGGGACTAGTTTTGGATAGGGCCGCCAACTTTAGGAAATGTAAAACCGGGAGATTTGGGTGTTAAAGGATGAAGTGTGAAAATCAAAATTAACATTTCAGACGCTATTGTATAGTTTCGCAAATAAACAACAGATGTTTGAATGTAAGCCCAAGCGATTTTTCAAACCCTTATCATATGTACATATATCCTCAACTTAAGTATGAGGTAAGAATAATTTCATTATGCCCCTAGAACCTACTAAAGGATTTTGCATCACTGATTTCGCTTATTCTTAAGGACAGTTTAAAAACATGTTCGCCTTGGGTCATTTTATTTGAATTAATTGTTCATTATTAATTTTTTCAAAAATGCAAAGTGAGCATATAAATTTATTATATAACTTTTCTTTTAGTATTTTGTTTTAATAACTTGCTGTTATTTTAAATAACTTTTGAATAGTTATAAAGAGTTAAATTTCTTATAACTGGCAGTGATGCGCATCCGTTGATACCACTTTCGACCATATCCGACCAATTTTCGACATGAACAATAAATGGCCTAAACAGTCTTAAAGGAGTAGAAAATATAGTAACGGGCCGGACGCCGCGTCGCCACGCCGATATTTTTGACATTCGGCGGCGGCGTGCGAAAAACGACCAAAATCGGCGGCGTATATGTCTAATCACTACATAGTATAAAACAAAGTCGCTTTTTCTGTCCCTATGTCCTTTTGAATGCTTGAACCTTTAAAACTACGTAACCGATTTTGATGTGGTCTTTTTATACTCAGCTGACCAGAGCTCACAGAGTATATTAACTTTGTTCGCATAACTGTAAACCGTAACGGCATAAACTAATCGAGATAGATATATCATAATGATCTGGGCGAAAAAAGAAATTCATTTAGCCATGTCCGTCCGTCTGTCCGCCCGTAAACACGATGACTTGAGTACAATTTGAGGCATTTTAATGAAATTTGGTATGTGAGCTCCAGGGCACTCATCTCAGATCGCTATTTAAAATGAACGAAATCGGACTATAACCACGTCCACTTTTTCGATATCGAAAATTTCGAAAAACCGAAAAAGTGCGATAATTCATTACCAAAGTAGTATAGTGGAGAAATACTGAATTAAAGTTTCTAATGTGATGTCGTAATTAATTATCTTCTAATCTAATCTAATCTAATATATATTATAAATGGGAAAGTTTGGATGTTTGGATGTCCAGACGTTTGTCTTTGTGCTTCAATCACGCAAGAACGGCTGAACAGATTTGGATGAAATTTGGCACACATATAGCCAATAGTCTAGAAGGATCTATCTACTAGCTATATATTTTTCAGAAGGGGGAGGTCCCCGCCCCCTAGGAACAGTTATAACTTAATTATTATATTTTTTCGTCTTTGTGA
Organism: Eurosta solidaginis; assembly: GCF_040869045.1. NCBI lineage: Eukaryota > Metazoa > Arthropoda > Insecta > Diptera > Tephritidae > Eurosta > Eurosta solidaginis. The sequence goes on from NC_090320.1 coordinate 18,874,288, forward strand.
CTGAATCACGCCAGAACGGCTGCACGGATTTTGATGAAATTTGGGACACACACAATAGTCTACTATCGAAAGTTTTTTCGAACATGGGAAGGGGGATCGGGGTCCCACGACCCCTTCGAAAAACTACTTTTTAATAATTTTTACACATTATAACTTTACCTTTAATGACCTTCACCAATATTACAACTCAATGGGTCAAATAAGTCGCGGGCTTACAAAATGAGCAGTGACACCCTCGGATCCCCCCCCCCCCCTTTCTCCCCCCATCTGATGTAAAATCTATAAATTGCTATAACTCAATATAAATGTTCTCCTAAATCAATAATGTTTGGTATCGGGCTCATACAGATCGAGATCTAAACAATTTTGGAAAAACGATCGGTGGTGCTCTCCGTCTCCTCCCGCCATCCGCCCTCCATCAATTGTTTTTATTAGCACGCGTTTATTAGCTTTACCTGTATGTTTCTTTGTAACTTTTCATTCACTCCAACGAGTCTGCTTCCTTATTAACATGGTTTTATAGTTAGCTTCACCTTATTTGTAATCACGTTAGGGTCATATCGAGACCCTTCCGGGATCATTTCTGGATGGTTTTCGGGATCCGTCCGGGATCCCACCGGAGTCATTTCGGGACTTTTTCGGGACTACTTCGGGATCATTCTGAAACTCTTCCGGGATCATTTCTGTATAGTTTTCGGGATCCGTCCGGGATCCCGACGGGATTATTTTGGACTATTCCGGGATCATTTCGGGACTATTCCGCGATCATTTGGGGACCCTTCCGGTATCATTTATGGATGGCTTTCGGGATCCGTCCGGCATCCCGTCGGGGTATTTTCGGGATCATTTGCGTACCTTTGAGAGATAAATTCTTGGTGGCTTCCGGTATCATTACGGGATTTTTTGGAGGTCATTTTGGGTCCCTTCCGGCATCATTTCTGGATGGTTTTCGAGATCCATCAGGGATCCCGTCGGGGTCATTTCGGGATTTTTTCGGGACTAATACGAGATCATTAGGGGACCCTTTCGGTATCATTTCTGGATGGTTTTCGGGATCCGTCGGTGAACCCGTCAGGGTCATTTCGGGACTATTTCCGGATCATTTAGGGTACCTACCGGCATCATTTCTGAATGGTTTTCGGGATCCATCCGGGATCCCGTCAGGGTCGTTTCGGGACTATTAGGGGATAATTTGACGACCTTTCCGGCATCATTTCTGAATAGTTTTCGGGATCCCGGACGGGATTCCATCAGGGTCATCGCGGGTATATTAGTTCATCTTTGGGACCTTTCCGGCATCATTTCTGGACAGTATTCGGGATCCGTCCGGGATCTCTTTGGGGTAATTTCGGGACTTTTTCCGGACTATTTCGGGATCATTTGGAGTATTTTCCGGCATTATTTCTAGATGATTTTCGGGATCCGTCCGGGATCCCGTCGGGGTCATTTCGGGACTCTTTCTCGACTAATACAGGATCATTTGGGGACCCTTTCGGCATAATTTCTGGATGGTCTTCGGGATCCGTACGGGATTCCATCAGGGTCATCGCCGGTATATTAGTTCATTATTTGGGGACCTTTCAGGCATCATTTCTGGACAGTATTCGGGATCCGTCCGGGATCTCGTTGGGGTCATTTCGGGACTTTTCTCGACTGATAAGGGATCGTTCGGGTATCCTTTCGGCATCATTTCTGGATGGTTTTTGGGATCCGTCCGAGATCCCGTCAGTGTCATTTCGGGACTATTAGGGGATCATTTGAGAACCTTTTCGGCATCATTTCTGGATAGCTTTCGGGATCTGTACGGGAATCCATAGGGTAAATTTCGAGACTTTTTCGGGACTATTTCGGGATCATTTGGGGACCCTTTAGGGGTCATTTCATGACTTTTTCTGTATTATTTCGGCATCATTTGGGGGGCCTTCCGGCATCATTTCTTGATGGTTTGCCGGATCCATCAGGGTGATTTCGGGACCATTTTAGGATCATTTGGGGACCCTTCCGAGGTCATTTCTGGATCCGTTCGTTGCCGTAGGGGTAATTTCGAGATTTTTTTGCTACTTTTCCAGGATAGTTTCGGGACCTTTCCGGGATCATTTCTGGATCCGTGCGGGAGCCCATTGGGGTAATTTCTGGACTATTTTGGGATCATTTTGGGACCCTTCCGGAATCAATTCTGCATGGTTTTCGCGATCCGTCGTGGATCCCTTCGGGGTCATTTCGGGACTATGTCGGGCTAATTTAGGAACCCTTGCAGGATATTTTCTGGATGGTTTTTGAGATCCGTCCGAGAGCCCGTCAGGGTCATTTCGGAACTTTTCCGGGACTATTTCGGGATCATTTTGGTACCCTTCAGGGATCAGTTCTGTGTGGTTCTCTGGATAAGTCTAGAATCGTGTAGTTGTTATTTCGGGTTTTTTTTTACCCTTCTGAGGAATTTCTGAATGGTTTTCGGGATCCATCCGCGATATCGTCGGGGTCATTTCGTGGCTTTTTCTGCATAACTTCGGGATCATTTGGGGATCCTATCAGGTTATAAGCTCATTTAGATCGTTTTTTACTCAATTACAAAAATAAAATGCATCAGACAGAAAAAAATGTTTAAACATATAACTTAATAAGCAGTAGACTGGGTTGGCCCCATACAAAAAAAAAGTTGCTAATGTCCGCCCCTAAATTTGAAGATTATGTTGAGAGGGTTTCGGGAAATTTTTTTTTATTTTTTTTTGATCCTTCGAAATACAACCGAAACGGTTTTTTCGTTGTAACTTGGTTATTTGACGTCCGATTTTTAAAATTGATATGTCATTATTTTGGCCTTGAGAAGCTTCACATTTTCGTTTAATGCCCTTTTAAGCTATGAAGTCGTTTTCACATGATTAGGTCAGCTAAAGAGTCAATAATTTACCAAAATAGGATTTTACTTTGGCAATAGGTGTCGCTAGATGTCGCACTGGTCGAGCTTTTTAGGTAACCCTCGGAAAGGGGTGCCAGTATTAAAAAAAATACTTGGCACGTTTTACCTCCTAAGCCTAAATTTCAAATCCAATTTGCATTGTGCTTCTTTTTAGTTTCTCCTACAAATTGGAGGGCGGAACCTACATGTATAATGCCGACAGAAATACACCCGGGGTGTTTGCAAAACCACTGCTTAGAAGGTATCCCGTTTAGAAGAACTTGTTTTCCAATTGAAACAACTTTTTTCTTAGTTGTTGATGCTGCTTTGCGAGGGACTTTAACCCATGACCTTTAATGTGTTTGGTGGATCACGCTACTACCATCCCAGCATCGCTTCCAGCACAATGACTAAATCTCCATCGCCTTTGGCGACTAAGTGCGGTCGGAGACGAAAAAATGCGCGAACGATTTTTTCCGACACTATGTAATGCATTCTACCGTTGAAAAAGCCAGACGGCGGGCTAAAAGACGTGCACACAAGCATAAGCACAGCGCCTCCTCAATTACCATCACCGCCAAAGAGGTTAAAGATGCCATTGTTCATGCTAAACCATCTAAGACAGTAGAACCAGACGGCATAGCCATGCCGATGCTTAAAAACTAGGCAAAGATACATTTAATTATCTAGCACATTTCTTCAACCTGTCCCTGTCCACCTGCGCTATCCCCGAAAAATGGAAAATGGTCAGGGTGGTTCCGCTATTAAAGCCTGAGAAACCAACTTATTGCCCGATATCTCTCTTATCGCCAGTAACCAAGACACTTGATGCCATTATGCTTTCCCATTTCGCTGCACGTGAACTCCCGTTAGAGGATATTGATGCAAATTTGGTATTGGTCGGACCTATTGGATGGGGCGAAGCACAGCTACAACAACAACAACAACCATCCCAGCATACACAGTATCTAACGTTAGTTCTCTAGTGCATCTCTGATCGAAAATTAGATTAGAGAACTAGGTTAGAGTTCGGTTAGAGAACTATTTGGGAAACATTTGAAATGCGATGCTGTCAGAGTTATCGATTATTTGTAGGACATGATCACTCTCCCTCAGTGCTATACAAAGGTTTACAAAGTAGTCAAAAGTTTTGCCGAAATATTGGTAGTTGCAAAACCAGTTTCTCTTTTGTAATAATCAAAATTTGTAAGTGAAAATTTACAACAAAAAATGTTAAAGAGTGAAAGTGAGCAAAATGTTAGCACACTATTTGACTAGCATTAGGAGGAAAACGTGTCCTCATCTATATTTCAAATCAATGCCGAGCTAAATACTGAAGTAATAGGTGACAGCGAAAATTTCGTTTTGGTTAGGTCATGACGCAACAAACCAGCCATGTGAAGTCAATATTACAATAAAAAGAAAATAATAAAGTTATAAGCATTTCCTTTATATAAATCAAAATCAGCGAAAACTGTGTCGTTATATAACGACATATTCTGGTTCAACTTTGATTTTAAAATTTTGACATAGAAATTGTAAAAATATTTATGAGAATTAAAAGTATAAGAGTGGAGCGCACATTACTTGTATTGCAAAAATGTATAGTCGATTAATTACGCTCCAAATTCTTATTTAATTATTTCGAACCGTGCACCTCCTAATGTCATTTTTTTGCCGTTTGTTGCATTGGTAAATTGTTATCTAGTTATTTCGAACGGCGCGCTATCTAGAGGAATTTTTTCTACTTTTGTTGCACTGTCTCGGTGTCTTAATCTATATGTGAAGTTTCACGTTTGTAGCTCAATTAGAAGTTACTTGAAAATCGATTGCAAGATTTGTATTGAAAATGCGGCCTAATATAAAAGAAATAAAAATAAAAAGGGCGAAGAGAGAGAGTTTTGTTCGCCTGAAAGTGGCAATTTAAATTCTTGCGCTTGCTAATCACGCTTTCACAATAAATAAAATGCGCATAAGTATATCGCTGTTGGTGGCATGGTGACCCCGTATAGTGACATTATGCTACTGCAAATGCCATAGCAATAACAATTGTTGCCACCAATACTCGCTTGCCATTGTTGATATTGTTATTGTCGCTGCTGATGCTACACAATCGTTGATAGGGCTTCTAATGATATAAATTCCAAGCCAAATGTTTGCGCTTTCTTAGAGTTTTGTTGTATGGTGTAGCGTGTGAGGCTTTCTGCTTTCTCTTTTATTTTGTTTAGTGGCACATTGAATAGAGACTGCATTGCTCATGACAGCATGAAATGCAATATGTTGCAATTTACAGCTTCAAAGAAGTTGAATATTTGAAAAAAAAAATTAATAAATATTCCTCGGTAATGAGACTGTGATGAGAAATAAACTAGCATTAAGCTCCAATCATCAGCTGTGACACACAATTGCAAACGTGGTGGAAAATTGTGTCGAGAACTTACTCGACAGAATTTATAAATAAGAGCTCAGAAATAACACTAATCAACAATTTTTGATCAACTTTAGTCTCCAAGAATAAAATAGGCCTTTTCTAAAGTAAAATTTTCTCCTGATTCCGAATATGACTTCCATTTTCCTGTAGCAGATTTTTCGTTTTAAACTGTTGAATTATACATTATACTAATTCCCATAAACATTTCTTGCCTTCACCTCCTTTCAGTATCTTCAGTAGTTTGGCTACTATGCCAAAAAACGTTGACAAAATTTTTAGAAAAAAAAAGAAATTGTTTACAAAATTTCAGATTTAACCACTTTAAAATCGGAAAAATTCTATGGACGAAAAAAAGTTAGCTCTCCTATGTTGTAGGTAATTGAACTAAGAAAATTTTAAGCATACCAGTACAACAATCGGACGTGCCGTTGAGACTATATCCCCGTTAACTTGCAAGCGTCTATCCTAAAATTTTAGTATTACTTTGATAAAATTGGCGAGACATTTCATTTGGTCACTCTACCTTAGGGTCTAATAAATTTAAAAAGACATCAAATATATAATTGTCACTACTGTTTGTTGTAGTTTGTTTTGCAAATTGTAGTGCAAATTTATACATATCTACTATATCGGTATATGCGTTTACGAACTGGCTTGCTGCAAAAGAGATTTTAAATGTGAAAATAATCCGGATGATTTTTGCTTTATTTGCGAACATTATATTTTCGAAAACTCAGCTCGGAAAATAACTAATTCTGTCAAAGATGCATACTTTTATTATTTCGGTTTCCGTGTAAAAAATCTCGATAAATCTTGGACACCTCATTTTATTTGCGCCTCCTGTAGATTAACTTTAATGGGATGGGTATCGGGTAAAGGTCATAACATGAAGTTTGCTGTTCCAATGATGTGGACTGAACCCTTTAACCACGACCAGTGCTATTTTTGCGTGATAGACCTTAAAGGTAAAACGAGAAAAAAAGAGGAAATTAATAAGTTATCCAAATGTGGCATCAGCTAAAAAACCAAAACTACATGACCATACCTTACCCATACCTAGACCGCCTACAAGTTTTGAAGCCTCAAGCGAAAGTGACTCCGAAGCAGATAATTCAGACAGTGAACAAGAAGGAGAGGTCCCACATCGAGTCTCACAAGCCGAACTTAATGGCTTGGCCAGAGATTTGAAATTATCTAAATTTGATAGCTAAGTTCTAGGATCTCGTTTGCAGCAATGGGGCAGCCTGGGCCCTTCGACAAGTACTTCCAACGAAATAGACACAAGACTTTCTCTTTTTTTTTTACTAAAAGTGAAAATATTTGCTACTGCAATGATGTTCAAGGTTTATTTGAAGCACTAAAATTAGAAAATAAAGTGGATTATTGGCGCTTGTTTATAGACAGTTCAAAGCATAGTTTAAAAGCAGCATTACTCCATAAAGGAAATTCGTTACCGTCAATACCAGTTGTACATTCTGCAGCAGCGGCTTGGGACAGTTTTAAGCAAGTCGTTAGTGGATTTCTTGGCAACAACAAAGATTCCAACTATAGAGAGATGGTCAAAGCCTCGTTGAAAAACTACAGTGCTACGAAATGCAACATGTCCCTCAAAATGCATTTTTTGCATTCACTTTTGGATAATTTTGCCGCAAACCTAGGTGCTAAAAGGGGGAAAGGTTTCACCAAAACGTCATGATTTTTGAAAAGCGTTACCAAGGTTTTTGGAATGAAGGAATGATGGGAGATTATTGCTGGACAATAATACGGGAGACAAACCCAGAAAATTATAAACGGGTAGTTAAAAGTACCCACGTCCCTCACTATTGACCACCACGTTAAAATCGCTCAATTTGACTTTTTTTGATGTAGATATGTATGTATTTAATGTTGTTGTCGTTGTTGTTTTTTACTGAATTGCTGATTTATACTCATGTTACTCAATTGAATTCAGTTTAACGTGCAAACATATGTCTATAATACAACGTTATAAAAAAATAAAAACGTAATTTGAATAAAAATTGTCTCTATAAAAAATTGTAGGATAGACGCTTGCAAGTTAACGGGGCTATAGTCTCAACGGCACGTCCGATTGTTGTACCGGTATGCTTAAAATTTTCGTATTAAAATGACCTACAACATAGGAGGGCGAACTTTTTTTCGTCCATAGAATTTTTCCGATTTTAAAGTGGTTAAATCTGAAATTTTGTAAAAAATTTCTTTTTTTCTCAAAATTTTTTCAACGTTTTTCGGCATAGTGGCCAAACTACTGAAGATACTGAAAGGAGGCGAAGGCAACACATGTTTATGGGAATTAGTGTAATGTACAATTCAACAGTTTAAAACGAAAAAATGAAAACTACAAATTTTTGCCCTACCTATATGAAATAGTGTTCTGCAAAAATGGGAATTTTCATATTTTTGCTGATATCTCGGAAACTAGATCTGCCACAGGAAACTGGAAGTCATATTCGGAATCAGGAGAAAATTTTACTTTAGGAAATGCCTATTTTATTTTTGGAAATTTTTTTTGTCGAGTAGTGTAATCAAATTGAAGCATTGTGTGCCCAGCTTTATAAGACCGTTACTATATGGTAGACGTAACACTCAATACTGCATAATTTTAGGCACACCTAGTTTTAATTGGAAACTTATTGCAATTGATTAAAAGCCCCAGCTATTAGGAAATGAACCCATCTGTCTACTAACGGCTTCTTACTAAAATCAAGTCCGGTTCCTGATGATGGAGGCAGCTACCGCAACAACACAAAGGTTTTTTTCAATTAAGGATGCCAGGTTGTACAAACAGAGCGCATATAAACTGAATTGAAAATAAAATAAAAAATAAATGTAAGGTGCTATAACCTCCCAAGAGATTTTAGGAAGAGCTTCTCTTCCAATTTGCGCCATGCTCCTTTTAAATTTTCCTACAAATTGATTGAGCTTTTCTTGGCAGAAATACACCCGGAGCGCTTGCCAAACACTGCCGAGGGGCGACTCCGCTTAGAAAAATTTTCTTCTAATTGAAAAACCTTATTTCTAAAATTTGGATGCTGGTTTGCCCGGGGTGTGAACCCAGGGTATACGGTATGGTAGGCGGAGCACGCTACCATCACACCACGGTGGCCACCGTTGGCATAATTAGTCAATGCCCTATTAGGACATAAAAACTCATTGCCCTGTAGATCCATTTCTAGGTTATTAAGGTTGTTTTGGGTTTTCATGTGATAAACTTGGTTTATGTAGGAAAACTACTTCATTTCTTGGCGCAATTCACTACTCTAGGGTGAATTATTCCAACACCAAGCTTCTTAGTTCTGCCATACAAAATATTTGATAAACAGTGCAATGGCTTCACGAAATTTCATTCCTTGGGAGCCACAATAAATCATCGAGTGATCTCTTAAAAGCAAAATCTCAAATTCGTAAGTTAAGAGCAGCAAATAACGATAAGAACATCTTCCCACAATAGCCACACTTCCTACTCATATTGAGGATTATTAAATAACTATTACATAATTTAGGCTTATTACTGATTATTACATAATTTAATTTCGCTTCCTCTATGCATTCTTATTTAATCACTCAAATATTTATGTAGCATTATTTGGCTTAATGCACGCATTTCGAATACGCCCTCAAAGTCCGGGCTAAGGGCCCAAAACACCCTTTTCATAAGCGGAGACGTATACATGTATATAACTTTCCCTCTGTTTATTCTTCGATAAATTGTTAGTCATCAAATGTTAATTTTATAGAAGAAATAGAACCATAGTACAAAATAAAACAAAATTTAAAGAGGCCATAATACATCAATTGAAATTTGGATAAGATATTCCCATTTAACCATTTCTAGTCGACAGATGTATATATATTTTTTTCAAGCAGATAAGGTTCACAAGAAAATTGGAAATTAGCTAGTACTTTTTCTTTTATGTCTTCATATGGAATTATTAAATACACCAATAAAACCGACATTAATATTTAAAACTCATATCTTGTTGAAATCATAACTGATTTTAGATTTTCCCTATATAATCCTTTGTGTATATTAATTAAAAAAGAGATACAACAATTTAAATGTTCATCATATTTTGTAAGATTTCTCTAACATCTCCAAGAATGAATTAACAGTTTATACATTGCTGAAAGCGCAAAATGCGCTCTTTCTGACAACATATAAGTTTTGTTCGTTTGCAAAAAACTTGACAAATATTAAACACCAATAAGATATGTTACGCGAACTTTCCGGAAAAAATTTATTAAACAGACTTATTTATCATCTGAAAGCTTTTTGAATTTCAAGTCGACGTTTGCTTCCTAGGAAAATATGGGGAATAAGCCCAGGATCAATTTATAAAACCTACGTTTTCCAAAGTTTTTTTAATGCTAAATAAAAGACTAGACAAAATTTTATCAAAAGCAAAAGGATATTATATTTTTTTTAGTAAAACATCCGAAATTTCAAAACCGACGAAGCCTTTCTTCTAAATTATTGTTACGAATATTAGCAACACTAAGGGGTACTGCCATCTCTAAGCCGATGCTAAACAGTGACTTGCATGCACATCCATAAATCAATCATTATGTATCTACACAAACGAATCAATAAATTATATCTACACATATGTACGTACACGCAGGGAGAAACAGTGCACAAACACATGCATATATCTTATCTGAGATGCTCCCAAAAGTATGCAATTGTAATTGTGGAAGTGTCGCTCACAAATACACGCATATGAGAAGCTATATACGTACATCTGTAGTTATAATTATATGGCGGTAACTAAGTAAATTCTGGAAGCGCCTAGAAGATGCCACGAGGAAATCACAGAGTATAAAAGCACCAGCGAAAGAGGCGCCACGAGCAGTTTCGATTAAGACGCTATCTAGCGAGCAATAGCAGTATTATTTGAAAATAGTAGAGTTATTTATTGTGAAGTACTTTAATAAAGGCCATTTTGCATTATTAAATATTGGAGTTATTTATTCAACAGTTTAGTGGTCGAACTTAGCAAAAGGGCAAATAAGAGGATTTGCAGTAAATTCGTTACAATTGGTGTCAGAAGAGGAATTGTTGAATAAATTCCGAAGATTGGGAATACAACTTGGACATGGCAAAGTTGAGTGAATTGAGGATCCAGCAACTGAAAAAGGAGTTGGAGAACCGTGGATTGAATACAACCGGCAATAAGATCGAACTTCAAGCACGGCTACGAGAGGTAATGGAGTCGCAAGGAATCGATTTGGACGAGTATGTATTTTATCCTGACGGGGACGAGACAACAACAAAAATTGAAGAGAAAAACGAAACATCGCAGACAGTTACGAGCACAGACTTGAACATGATTTTGACTGCAATATCTGCACAAACATCTAAAGTAACATCAATGTCGTCGCAAATGTCATCTCAACTTTAAGAACAGAAGACACGTATGTCAGAAATGTCGACACAGATGTTATCTCCAAGATGGAAACACAGCTCGAAGAACAGAAGACATATATGGCATCCCAACTGGAATCACAGGAGGCACGTATTTCACAAATGACGTCGCAAGTGTCATCTCAACTGGAAGACCAAAAGACATATATGGCATCTCAATTGGAAGCGCAAGAGGCACGTATATCTGAAATGTCGGCAGAAATTTTGGAACAGGTATCATCAAAACTGGAAGTGCAGGATGCAAAAATGGCTCAATTTCAGGCAGAAGTAGATGATTTAAAGGGTCGTATGGAGCAGTTACAACTAAATCGCCCAGCTGTTTCAGCAAGCAATTTAAAGGTAAAAACACCATCCTTTGACAGTTCTGTTCCTTTCCTGGTGTTTCAGATTCAGTTTCAGAAGACCCCAGCAGTGAACAACTGGAGTGCTTAAGATAAAGTTGCTGCACTATTCGTGGCATTGAAAGGGTCTGCTGCTGAAATCCTAAAGACTATTCCCGAGGGAGAGCGGAACAACTACGAAACATTGATGAGCGCTCTAGAGAGGCGATACGGAAGCGAACACAGGAAGCAAATACACCAAATAGAGTTGCAAAACCGCTACCAAAAAGCTAATGAGACTTTGCAGGAGTTTGCGTCAGATGTCGAAAGGGTTGCACATTTGGCGAATGCCGACGCACCCGTGGAATACACCGAAAGGGTAGAAATTCAGAGCTTTATAAATGGCATACGGGACGTCGAAACGAAGCGAGCCACATACGCAAACCCAAAGCCAAAATTTGCAGAAACGGTATCACATGCATTGACTCAGGAAACTGCCTCACTATTGAGTAAACCAGCATACAAAGCTCATTGTGTGGAAGTGGAAAGACCAGACTGGGTAGACACAATTTTGGAAGCACTGAAGGGATCACAACAGAAGAATGCCGGAGTTATTAAATGCTTCAAGTGCGGCAATCCAGGTCATATTGCACGACATTTCAGCACCTGTCCCAATAGCTCCAGCAATGTGGGTGGCCGTAAACGTAGAGTTGGAGGAGATGAGCAAATCTCCAAGTCCACTCAATCGTTAAACTAAAGCGAGTCAGCCGCAAGGGGCGACAGCTGGCTCCCTCAATTGAATGTCCCATAATATCTATCTCACAAATTGGAAGAAGGTCAAACAATCTTACTGTCGGAGGACATGTGGATGGAAAGGAACGTTTACTGACTGTAGATACGGGGGCATCTCATTTCATCATTCGAGCGGATTTAGTCAACGAGATAATAAGACCATTGCATGGAGCAAGATTGCGTACAGCTACTGAAGAAAGACACCACGGTTCTAAGAGAAGTATCATGTGAAGTCGCAATTGGGAACGTCACGGTAGTACACACAATTTTATATATTTTTATAATCTTAATCGACCAAGGCGTCAAGATCGACATCCAAAGCAAGACGATGTGATATAAGAACATGGACGTGCCACTTAATTTCGGCTAGGAGAGAGGCTACAGCAGTAAACGAGTGCTGGTGGAAGAGAGTCAGCAAATACCACCAAAATCAGAAGCAGTCATCTGGGCAAAGGTTGATGGTGATTGTGGGACAAACAAATTATGGGTTGTCGAGGCAGCAAACAAATCAGCACCGAATATACTTGTAGGAAAAACCCTGGCTATGACAAAACAAGATGGACGTATTCCGGTAAGAGTACTCAATGAGTTCAAGTCACCACTCAAACTGACCAAAGGAGCTATTTTGGGAAGATGCCAAGAGGCTGAAGTAATTATTAACTGTGATCAGCTCCAGGAACACGTTTCATCTAGTAATACTGATCTTTCAAATGACATCAAGGCATGGACGGAGGGGCTAGATCAAGATTATCAGAGAAAGGAGAAGCAACTGCTACTAAAGTACGCAAACATATTTGATCAGGATGGTTCCAACCCAGGCCGCACCAATGTTGTGAAACATCAAATTGACACTGGAGACGCGAGGCCGATACGTCAAGCTCCACGTAGTGTTCCACTGGCGAAGCGGGAAGTTGTGAGTCAAATCATACAAGAAATGAGCGACAGCGGCGTCATCGAACCATGAGCTAGTCCATGGAGCTCACCGGTGGTACTTGTGAAGAAGAAGGAGGGGAAAATGAGATTTTGCGTGAATTGACGTGAATTGCCAAGAATTGACGACACTCTGGACTCGCTCTCTGGTACGAAATGGTTTTCCACACTGGACTTAAAAAGTGACTACTGGCAAGTGGAGGTGAAGGAGGAAGACAAAGAAAAACAGCCTTTAGCGTCAGAGATGGTCTTTGGCAATTTACAGTAATGCCTTTTGGACTTTGTAATGTACCAGCTACTTTTAAGAGACTCATGGATCAGGTATTGAAAGGACTGCACCTGGACAGGTGTACCTGGACGACATCATCGTATTGGACAAGAACTTCGATGAACATCTTAAAAACTTGGAGGAAGTTTTCCAGAGAATAGCTGGGGCTGGTCTGAAACTAAGTCCCAAAAAGTGTGCGCTGTTTAGAAAGGAAGTAAATTATTTGGGTCACAAGGTAACGACAGAAGGTATCCGTACAGCGAATGAAAAGATAGAGGCAGTAAAGGATTGGCCAAGACCACAGAATCTGCATGAATTGAGAAGTTTCCTTGGGCTGTGCACATATTACCGCCGATTTGTACCAAATTTTGCCAGCGTAGCCCATAGTCTCCACGAGCTAACAAGAAAAAATGAAGTTTTTGAATGAGAGAAGGAGCAAGAAGTAGCTTTCCAAACATTGAAAGAGCGTTTGTGCACTGCCCCAAAGTTGGCTTATCCGATTCCAGGACCAACGTTTATTCTAGATACAGATGCGAGCGGATATGCTATAGGAGGCATTTTATCACAACTGGTCGATGGACAGGAGAAGGTAGTTGCATATTACAGCCGTTCAATTGGAAAACCAGAGAGGAACTATTGCGTTACACGGAGAGAGCTGTTGACATTGGTAGAGTGCATTAAACATTTCCACAAATACCTCTAACGCCAGCGATTCCACGTCAGGACAGATCACGCAGCGTTAAAATGGCTTCTGCAGTTCCGTAATCCAGAAGGACAATTAGCACGGTGGATCGAGCGACTACAAAGCTATAACTTTTCCATTGAGTATCGAAAAGGTAGTACCCATGGAAATGCTGATGCAATGTCACGAAGGCCATGTAGTTTGTAATGCAAGCACTGTTCAAAGGCCGAGGCTAAAGAAAACATTATAGATGTCGGGCTAATGACAATAACATGTACAGATGAATGGGACAAGGAACAACTAAGAAAGTGTCAGCTAGGAGATACAGATCTGTCACGTGTTATGCAAGGGCTCGAACGAAACGAAAGACCAAACATATTAGAGATGTCAGCAGAGAGTCCCATTGCGAAGTCTTATTGGGCACAGTGAAACAGTTTAGAATTGATATCCGGTTGCTTGCATCGAGTATGGGAGAGTGAGGATGGTCAAAGAAAAAAGAAATTGATAGTTGTTTCCAGAAAGAGGATTCCTGACGTGCTCAGTGAGCTGCATAATGGTCCAAGCGGAGGTCATCTTGGAATCACGAAGACGCTCGAGAAGATTAAACACAAATTATATTGGGTTGGTTGCCGTCACTCGGTCACTGAGTAGATTGCGAACTGCGAGATTTGCAGCAGAGCGAAAGGGCCCAAAACCCGAAGCCATGGCCAGATGAAGCAATATAACTCAAGTGCGCCATTTGAAAGGATCGATATGGATGTCGCAGGTCCATTTCCTACTAGCAACTGCGGAAACAAATATGTACTGGTGGTTATGGATTATTTCAGCAAATGGTCAGAGATATACCCAATCCCAAATCAAGGAGCGGAAACTGTAGCAGAAGTGTTTATAAACAATTGGGTTGCAAGGCATGGTGTACCAATGGAGTTACATTCTGACCAAGGCAGGAATTTCGAATCAGCTGTGTTCCAGGAAATGTGTAAATCATTGGGTATTCAAAAAACACGGACAACTGCATTGCATCCTCAGTCCGATGGTATGGTGGAACGATTCAATAGAACATTGGAGGAGCACTTAAGGAAAGTAGTGGACAAGTACCATAAAGAGTGGGATACCCGAATACCATTATTCTTGATGTCTTACCGATCAGCAGTGCATGAGACAACGGGTCAAACCCCTGCAAAAGTAATTTTTGGCAATTACCTTCGACTGTCAGCTGATTTGAAGTTTGGGATAGATGCCGATGCGGAGAGAAATGTCAAGAAATCCACTGGTGATTTGGAAGAAGAGCTGAGAAATACACGATCTGATAAGGCAACGAACAAAGATTATGAGTGACAAGATGAAAGCCAGATACGATAAAGCAATTAATTCGGAAGGTTTTCAGGAAGGAGATTTGGTGCTGCTATACATCCCACAACGAAAAAAAGGTTTGTTCCCGAAATTGCCGTGTAACTGGGAAGGCCCATACAAAGTTGTAAAATGGATCAACGATGTAGTGTACCGCACACAAACCATTACCAAACCACGAACCAAAATGAAAGTGGTTCATTTGGAGAGGCTAGCAGTGTTTAGATCGAGAGATTTGTCTGATTGGGTCGATCAGACTTAGGTGGAGGGCAGTGTTACGAATATTAGCAAAACTAAGGGGTGCTGCTATCTCTAAGCCGATGCTAAGCAGTGACGTGAATTCACATCAATAATTCAATCATTATGTATCTACATAAACGAAACAATAATTGCGTCTACACATATGTACCATGTACGTATACGAGCAGCGGAGAGTCAATGCACAAACACATGCATATATCTGAGATACTCCTGAAAGTATGCAATGAGATAAGCTATAAAATCGTGCAATTGTAGTTACAGCTGAGAAGTTTGAGAGCTGATGGACTAGAAGATTCTGGAAATGGAAGCGCCTAGAAGATGCAACGTTGAAATCAGAGAGTATAAAAGGCAGCAAATGTAGAGGCGCTGAAATTCAGTTTGGGTTGAGCGATCAAGCAGTTATTGATTAAGCACGCAATCTGGCGGGCAATAGTAGAGTTTCATTTAAGCTATCAATCAGTTTGATTATTACGCCAGCTAGTTGCAAAGTATAAGTGTTATTGTGAAGTACTTTAATAAAGGCCATTTTTCCATTATTCAATATTGGAGTTATTTATTCAACAGTTTAGCGATACGAACGTTAGCAGAATATTGCAAATAAGAGGATTTGCAGCAAATTCGTTACAACATATATGTAGCTATACACGGCAGCATCACTCATCGTTCATATTTTCTAATTTGCATACAGTGTTACTTATTCATGAATTCGAACATTTCAAGTCGATAGTTGTATAGTTTTAAATTTCATTATTGTAGTTTGATTTACTCGAAATATCTTTTGTTACATCTTCGCTATTAGTTCATAAGTCATTATTGTTAATTAAAACGTGAATTAATAGAGAAGAAGTTGTACCAATCATATCGGAATACATACCCGGCGTGAGAATAACCCCCCTTTAGCATTCTGGCACACCCCTAGTGTTCCAAATATGCTATATATACGACCGATCTCATCCTTTTTTTCAAACAATAATATGTGCAATATGCGAAGGCATGTGGTGAAGTTTGAAGCTTCAATATGATAAATTGAGGAAGATATGACAAAAATTATCTTTTCTGAAAAACCGGTTATATGGGGGATATATACAATAGTGGCCCGATCCGGCCGGTTCCGAAAAATGTCTAATCGGACACCTAAATATACCCGCTCACCAATTTTATCAATATATCTCAAAAATTGAGGGACCAGTTTGCATACAAACAGACAGACGGACAGGCGGATATGGCTAAATCAACTCAGCTCTTCATCCTGATAATTTCGATATTCTTAATGCTGGGTCTATCTATTTTCCTTTAAGCACTTACAATTTTGAGATTCGTAACGAAGTTAATATAGCATTCCATTTTCATGAAAGGTATAATAAAAGACTAGACAAAATTGTATTAAACACAAAAGGACGTTATATTTTATTAGTAAAACATCCAAATTTGCAAAACCGATGAAGTCTTTTCTTGAAATCATGTCTCTCTGTCCAGGATGAGTGGAAAGAATAAAGTAATTGATTTCAATATCATGCACACATTTGACCTTTAATCCCAAGTGATAGAAATAAAGTGTGACCACTTTTGATTTCCGGTTTGTGATGGACCTTACTTGGGATTCCTCCACGTACTTATAAATAAACAAACAATTGCAAAGAAATTTTGTTTTGACAAAGTATAGCAAAATGCTTAATTTCATTTCGCTAGAATATCGATAAAAACATTTGATTTGTTATTTTGGTAGAGCTAATTCAGCTAATTAAACAGCTCGTTCAGCTAATTAAAATAAACAAAAACAAGTAAGGGTAATAAGTTTGGGTGTAACCGAGCATTATATACTCAGCGTGAGTTTGAATTGTACAGTTCATTTCATATAAATTACTTTTTCGAATTTCGTTACTAGGGATTGTTTTTGGGGGCTCTATAAATGTTTTGTAATGCTTGATTGGAATAGGGGTGTTGCACCGCCCATTAAAAAAATGTCTCCTAATTTCCCCTTACAATAAAACTTGACAGTGAAATATCATTGAAACAAAACTACTTTACGCTAAGTTATCGGTTATTTTTCTATTCTACGACCATTTTAAATATCTTCTATATAAAAATGGGCGTGGTCTTTAATCGATCCCATCCATTTTTCCTAGAAATATTTCCTGCTATAAGGAAAAGGAGAATTTCGGCCTTAGATCTCTTCGGAGGTTATCGCGCCTTGCATTTATTTTTTTTATAAGGAAAATATGTGTACCCAATCTAATTACGATCCTTTAATTTTTCTTAGAGTTATGGCTCTCGAAACATAGAAAATTGTTCGGTCATAAAAGGGGCGGTGCCACAACCATTTTCAAAAATTAAAATGTTTTCCTTTTTCTTGTTATAATTTCACTTGGAAAATGAAACACCATTGATATACAGCAAAGATATTGCTTATTTTGTTCGTCCACGACCCTTTTAAAAATCTTTTATATAAAAATGGGAGTGGTCTTTCATTGATTTCGTTAATTTTTCTTCGAAGTATTCTCTATAGTAAAGGCAACCTCTCTGTCGAATTTTGTTATGATAAGTTTAACGATTTTTGATTTATGATTAATAATATTTGTAAAATTGGTATTACCACAAGTTGGAAGTGCCACGCCCATTTTCAAAAAAAAATCAAGTGTCTTAATATCAGTGCACACATCAAATTTTAACATTCTAGATGAATTATGTATTAAATAATCAGGTTTTATGTGTTTTCCAAAATGTTATGTATGTAAAAAGTGGGCGTGATTACCATCCGATTTTCTTAACTTTTAATAGCGATGGGCGATATATATATATATAGATATAGCATATTTTATTCCTCCACGACGAACCTTTTATAAAACCTTTTATATAAAAATGGACGTGATCCTTCGCCGATTTCGTTTATTTTCCTTCGAAGCATTCTTTATAGTAAAGATAACCTCTCTGTCGAATTTTGTTATGATATGTTTAACGGTTTTTGATTTATGATTAATAATATTTGTAAAATTGATTTTATCACACGTGGGCGGTGCCACGCCTATTTTCAAAAAAAATCAAGAGTCTTTATATCAGTCCATACATCAGATTTTGACATTCTAGATGTACCTTTAACAAATAATCATGTTTTAGATGTTTTCCAAAGTGTTATGTATGTAAAAAGTAGGCGTGGTTATCATACGATTTCCCTAATTTTTAATAACGATGGGAGATGGGCGCCAAAGAACCCATTTACCAAATTGCAATATTTTACTCTCAATATTTACTCAAGTTATCGGTTGCAAATGGACGGACAGATGGACGTGCATGGCTAAATCAATTCCTTTTTTCATTCTCAGCATTTTTATATATGGAAGTCTATATTCATCTCGATTCGTTTATGCCCGTTATGTTACCAAAGTTAATACACTCTGTATGCAAAGCACGCTGAGTATAGCAATAGTAGCGTTTATCTAAATTTAGAGGAACTTTTGTTATTTCAAATTCTTGAAATTTTATTTTTTATTTACATGTCTCAAAACAGATACAAGTGTACGTGTACCCATTGTACTTTTAATTAAAAAATACATTCATCGTACACAATAACACACTTTACAAATACATATGGGCAACTCCATGGTAACGCTCGCATTTCAACCTGCATAAAAGAGAACATAAGCAGCGGACTGAGCGGATATTAGTTATTTATTATATTTAAAGCAACAGTTGTGGGTACCTCAAAAATTTAAGTACATACATAAATATGACCATATATGATGACACGACAATAAATAGAAGTAATTTTTTAATGCTTGTGAAAGTATGCAAAACTTAAAGAAGAGAAGGGAAGAACAGAAGGTGAAATAAGGACCCAATGCTCGTAATTTTTCGAAATCTGAAATATCTTTTCAAAACGCGGGATATAAACTTAAGTACGGTTACGGAGGCGACAATTTTTTCTCAATTAATTACACTATATGACATTGAAAATATATTCTTTGCGAGACATCAAGTTTTAGGTCTAGTAGAGTAAACAAAATCTGCATACTTGGAATTTCGAATACGCCCTTAGTCCGGGCTAAGGGCCCAAACCCCCCTTTTCATAAGCGGATACGTATACTGGAATATAACTATCGCTGTGTTTATTCTTCAATAAATTTTTAGGCCATTAATAGAGCACGTTCTTGTGCTTCTAACGATGTACAAATGTTAGTTTTATGGATGAAATAGAACAAAACTATAAAATAAATTAAAATCTAAAGAGGCCATAATAAATCCATTGCAATTTGGATAAGATATTCCCATTTAACCGTTTCTAGTCGACAAATATATTCACAAGAAAAATGCAAGCTATTTTGTATTGCTTTCTTTTGTGCCTTCATATGAAATGGTTGAATAACCAATAACATCTACATTTAACTTTATAATTCATATATTTTTGAAATCAGAACTGATTTAAGATTTTCCTTAGATAATCCTCTATATATATAAATTAAAAAAGAGATACAACAATTTCAATTTTCGTCATATTTTGTAAGATTTCTCTAACATCAATCAAGGAATCAATTAACAGTTTATACACTGCTGAAAGCACAAAATGCCCTCTTTCTGACAAGATATAAGTTTTGTTCGTTGCCTAAAGAGAAATAAAGTTATCGGCCATTATATGGATCAACTAATGGACTTGACAAATTTTAGACACCAATAAGAAATGTTACCCGAACTTTACGGAAAAATTTTGGTAAACAGACCTATTTAACATCTGAAAGCTTTTTTTAATTTCAAGTACTAGAAAATTATAAGGATAAGGGTAGGATCAATTTATAAATCCTCCGTTTTCTAAAGATTTTTTAATGCTAAATAAAAGTCTAGACAAAATTTTATTAAAAGCAAAAGGACGTTATATTTTGGTAGTCTGACCACTTTTGATTTCCGGTTTGTGATGGACCTTATTTGGGAATCGCCCACATATAAATAAACTAACAATTGCAAACAAATCTTGTTTTTAAAAAGTATAGCAAAATGCGTAATTTCATTTCCCTACAATATCAATAACGACATTTGATTTGTTATTTTGGTAGAGCTAATTCAGCTAATTAAAGAGTTTGTTCAGCGAATAAAAATAAACAAAAACAAGTAAGGGTGGCTTTGTTTGGGTGTAACCGAATATTATATACTCAGCGTGAGTTTTTTTTTGGAGCTCTAGAAATGTTTTGTAATGCTTGATCGGAATAGGGGCGTGGCACCGCCCATTAAAAAAATATTTCCTAATTTCCCCTTACAATGAAACTTGATCAGAGAAATATCATTGATACAAAACTACTTTTCGCTAAGATATAGGTTATTTTTCTATTCTACGACCCTTTCAAACACCTATTATATAAAAGTGGGCGTGGTTTTTAGCCGATCTCGTCCACTTTTCCTATAAATATATATATATACGTAATCTCATTACGATCCTTTAATTTTTCTTCGAGTTATGGCTCCCGAAACATAGAAAATTGTTTGGTCATAAAAAGGCTGGTGCCACGCCCATTTTCAAGAATTATGATTTTTTCCTTTTTCTTTTTATAATTTCACTTGAAAATGAAACACCATTGATATAAAGCAAAGATATAACTTACTTTATTCGTCCACGACCCCTTTAAAAATATCTATATATATATTGCCACTCCATAACTCGAGAACGGATAGAAAGATTGCCATGAAATTTTTAGGTAAGATACTGGAGGGAGAGATGATGGTCAGTTGATTTTGAAATCCTAAATCGGTTTAGCCATTCTTGAGTTATGGTTTTTTTTTAGAAAAAATTCAAATATGTATATAAAAGAAAGTGGTGTTAGTTACACTACGCATAACTCAAGAATGGATTAACCGATTTGGCTGAAAATTGGTGGAGAGGTAGCTCAGAACCAGGGAACGGACATTGGATACTTTTTATCCCGTTCTGGCTAGGATCTTGAGATCAAAACGTGGACCTGGGTAATCCTGGGATATGTTTGTAGAGTATGGGTGTCAAATGGAAGCTGTTTATGAGTACTTTGATACTGGGTATTTTTCGTACCCCTGGATGACTAGGGTCTCGAGATATAGGCCAAAACGTGGACCGGGCACCCCTAGAATGTGTTTATATAATATGGATATCAAATGAAATCTGTTGATGAGTGCTTTAGTACAGGGTAGTTTTCATACCTATTTGTGACTAGGGTCTCGAGATATATGCAGAAACGTGGATAAGGGTAACACTACGATGTGTTTTTAAATTATGGATATCAAATTGAAGCTGTTGATGCGTACTTTAGTACAGAGTGAGTTTTATGCCGCTGGGTGACTAGGGTCTCGATATATAGGCCAAAACATGGACCCGGATACGCCTAGAATGTGTGTGTATTATGGATATCAAATGAAAGGTGTTGCTGAGAGCTTTAAAGTAATTTTCATTGTGATATTCGATTTAGTCGCATCAACCTGGCAAAACTGATAAATATACATGCGAAGCCGAAATAAAGACATGAATTAATAATATCCAAATACCTATTTACATACGTCCTATTCGATTTGCCTGAAATTTGGTATATAAATTTGCCTATATTAGTATTTACGATGCTTTTTTCCGGGAAGTAGACCACAGACGGACTGGGACTGTGATCAGGACTAGGACTGGGACTGAGGCTGAGACTGAGACCCTGAGTGGGACTGGGACTGAGACTCGGAATGGGGCTAGAACAAAATACATACCACCAAGAATGAGAAAAACTTGAGAGAAGAGAAAAGAGAGAAGGCAAATACTGAGAAAGAGAAAGAATGAGACGAAGATGGTGATAGATGAAGCGAAAAATACGGAGGGAGGAGTGAATACAAAGATTAGGAAAAAGTGTAGAGGGGCGAGGGCAGAGTTAAACGGAAAAAGCTGATTAAAATGTATGTAGATAGACCAAAAATATAGGGCAGAACAACGTCTGGCGGTTCTGCTAGTTTTATATAAAAATGGGCGCGGTCCTTCATTGATTTCGTTAATTTTTCTTAGAGGTATTCTTTATAGTAAAGGTAACCTCTCCGTCGAATTTTGTTATGATAGGTTGGCGGCCACCGTGGTGTGATGGTACCGTGCTCCGCCTACCACACCGTATGCGCTGGGTTCGCACCCCGGGCAAATCAACATCAAAATTTTAGAAATAAGGTTTTTCAATTAGAAGAAAATTTTTCTAAGCGGGGTAACCCCTCGGCAGTGTTTAGCAAGCGCTCCGGGTGTATTTTTGCCATGAAAAGCTCTCAGGGAAAACTCATCTGCCTTGCAGATGCCGTTCGGGGTCGGCATAAAACATGTAGGTCCCGTCCGGCCAATTTGTAGGGAAAATCAAGAGGAGCACGACGCAAATTGGAAGAGAAGCTCGGCCTTAGATCTCTTCGGAGGTTATCGCGCCTTACATTTATTATACTCAGTTGAGCAGAGCTCACAGATTATATTAACTTTGATTGGATAACGGTTGGCTGTGCAGGTATAAAGGAATCGAGATAGATATAGACTTCCATATATCAAAATCATCAAGATCGAAAAAAAATTTGATTGAGCCATGTCCGTCCGTCCGTCCGTCCGTTAACACGATAACTTGAGTACATTTTGAGGTATGCTGATGAAATTTGGTACATAGGTTCCTGAGCACTCATCTCAGATCGCCATTTAAAATGAACAAAATCGGACTATAACCACGCCCACTTTTTCGATATCGAAAATTTCGAAAAACCGTAAAAGTTTCATAATTCATTACCAAATATGGATAAAGCGATGAAACTTGGTAGGTGAGTTGAACTTATGACGCAGAATAGAAAATTAGTAAAATTTGGACAATGGGCGTGGCACCGCCCACTTTTAAAAGAAGGTAATTTAAAACTTTTGCAAGCTGTAATTTGGCAGTCGTTGATGATATCATGATGAAGTTCGGCAGGAGCGTTACTCTTATTACTATATATATGCTTAATAAAAATTAGCAAATCGGAGAAGGACTACGCCCACTTTTAAAAAGAAACTTTTTTTAAGTCAAATTTTAACAAAAAATTTAATATCTTTACGGTATATAAGTAAATTATGTCAACATTCAACTCCAGTAATGATATGGTGCAACAAAATGCAAAAATAAAAGAAATTTTCAAAATGGGCGTGGCTCCGCCCTTTTTCATTTAATTTGTCTAGGATACTTTTATTGCCATAAGTTGAACATTTACCACTCCTTGTGAAATTTGGTAGGGGCTTAGATTCTGGGACGATAACTTATTTGTGTGAAAAAGTGCGAAATCGGTTGAAGCTACGCCCAGTTTTCATACACAGTCGACCATCTGTCCTTCCGCTCGGCCGCTAACACGATAACTTGACCAAAAATGTATATATCTTTACTAAACTCTGTTCACGTACTTATCTGAACTTACTTTGTATTGGTATAAAAAATGGCCGAAATCCGACTATGACCACGCCCACTTTTTCCATATCGAAAATTACCAAAAACGAAAAAATGCCATAATTCTATACCAAATACAAAAAAAGGGATGAAACATGGTATTTGGATTGGTTTATTGACGCAAAATATAACTTTAGAAAAAAGCTTTGTAAAATGGGTGTGACACCTACCATATTAAGTAGAATGAAATGAAAAAGTTCTGCAGGGCGAAATAAAAACCCTTGAAATCTTGGCAGGAATACTGTTCAATTCAATTCACATTTTTGTCGATATCCCAAAAATGCCTTCACATATACAACTACCTCCACTCCCTTTTAAAACCCTCATTAATACCTTTAATTTGATACCCATGTCGTACAAAAACATTATAGAGTCACCGCTGGTCCACCTTTATGGCGATATCTCGAAAATGCGTCCACCTATAGAACTAAAGCCTACTCCCTTTTAAAATGCTCATTAACCCCTTTCAAACAAATTCTAGGTTCACCCCTGGTCCACCTTTATGGCGATATTCCGAAACGGCGTCCACCTATGGAACTAAGAATCACTCCCTTTTAAAATACTCATTAACACCTGTCATTTGATACCCATATCGTACAAACAAATTCTAGAGTCACCCCTGGTCCACCTTTATGCCGATATCTCGAAAAGGTGACCACCTATACAACTACCACCACTCCCTTTTAAAACCCTCATTAATACCTTTAATTTGATACCCATATAATACAAACACATTCTAGAGTCACCCCTGGTCCACCTTTATGGCGATATCTCGATAAGGCGTCCACCTATAGAACTAAGGCCCACTCCCTTTTAAAATACTCATTAGCACCTTTCGTTTGATACCCATATTGTACAAACGCATTCTAGAGTCACCCCTGGTCCACCTTTATGCCGATATCTCGAAAAGGCGACCACCTATACAACTACCACCACTCCCGTTTAAAACCCTCATTAATACCTTTAATTTGATATCTATATCGTACAAACACATTCTAGACTCACCCCTGGTCCACCTTTATGGCGATATCTCGAAAAGCCGTCCACCTATAGAACTAAGGCCCACGCCCTTTTAAAATACTCATTAGCACCTTTCCTTTGATACCCATATTGTACAAACGCATTCTAGAGTCACCCCTGGTCCACCTTTATGCCGATATCTCGAAAAGGCGACTACCTATACAACTACCACCACTCCCGTTTAAAACCCTCATTAATACCTTCAGTTTGATACCCATATCGTACAAACAAATTCTAGAGTCACCCCTGGTCCACCTTTATGGCGATATCTCGAAAAGGCATCCACCTATAGAACTAAGGCCCACGCCCTTTTAAAATACTCATTAGCACCTTTCGTTTGATACCCATATTGTACAAACACATTCTAGAGTCACCCCTGGTCAACCTTTATGGCGATATCTCGAAAAGCGTCCACCTATAGAACTAAGGCCCACGCCCTTTTAAAATACTCATTAACACCTTTCGTTTGATACCCATATTGTACAAACGCATTCTAGGGTCACCCCTGGTCCACCTTTATGGCGATATCTCGAAAAGGCGTCTACCTATAGAACTAAGGCCCGCTCCCTTTTAAAATGTTCATTAACCCCTTTCATTTGATACCCATATCGTACAAACAAATTCTAGAGTCAGCCCTGGTCCACCTTTATGGCGATATCTCGAAAAGGCGTCCACCTATAGAACTAAGGCCCACTCCCTTTTACAATGTTCATTAACCCCTTTCATTTGATACCCATATCGTGCAAACACATTATAGAGTCACCCCTGGTCCACCTTTATGGCGATATCCCTAAATGGCGTCCACCTATAGAACTATGGCCCACTCCCTCATAAAATACTCTTTAATCCCTTTCATTTGATACACATGTCATACAAAGACATTCCAGGGTTACCCTCGGTTCATTTTCCTACATGGTTATTTTCCCTTATGTTGTCACCATAGCTCTCAACTGAGTATGTAATGTTCGGTTACACCCGAACTTAACCTTCCTTAATTGGTTTTTTTTTTATTTTTAGGTTGAACGGTTTTTGATTTATGATTAATAACATTTGTAAAATTGATATTACCACAAGTTGGCGCTGCCACGCCCATTTTCAAAAAAATCAAGAGTGCTGATTTTAGTACACACAACAAATTTTAACATTCTAGATGGATTATTTATTAAATAATCAGGTTTTATGTGTTTTCTAAAATGTTATATATGTAAAAAGTGGGCGTGGTTACCATCCGATTTCCTTCATTTTTAGTAGCGATGGGAAGTGAGCGTCAAGGAACCCATATACCCAATTGCAATATTTTATTTTCAATATTTACTCAAGTTATCATGTGCACCGACAGATAGACAGACGGATGGACGGACATGGCTAAATCAATTCCTTTTTTCCTCCTCAGCATTTTGATATATGGAAGTCTATATTTATCTCGATTCGTTTATGTCCGTTATGTTACCAAAGTTAACACACTCTGTTTCAAAGCACGCTGAGTATAACAAATTTGAGCTTGTATAGCTTTAACTTAAATTTAGATGTATTTTTGTTATTTCAAATTTCTGAAATCTTATTTTTTATTTACACAACTCAATTAGGTATAAATAGCATCCACAAAATTTATCTCGGTATACTTTTTACTTTAAAAGTGGTAGAAAAGGTTTTAAATTAAAAAGAAAAGGTTTTAAATTAAAAAAATGGCTCTACGAAATCAATTTGCGCTGCTATTTGTGCTGCTTAGCTGTCCTTCACAATTTCATATTATAGATGGCGAGGATATAAGGAGAAGCCCACATACAGTTGCAATACTTAAAAATAGAGCCTATGTATGTGTTGGTTCCATAATCAGTGCTAATTTGGTGGTTACAGTGGCTCATTGCGTATTTGATGAACCTAAAAACATATACGAAATTGTAGCTGGTGCAACCCATATATACATGGAAGAAGGGCAACGACGCTCAGTGTTGGCAATATATTATGAAGTACCATTTCCAGAAGTAACTGCTTATGATTTAGCTGTGGTTCAAGTGGATAGACATTTTGACCTGAATAAAGTAACAGTAAAAAAAATAGAACTTTGCGATGATGAATTAACTAAGGACTCAACGATGAAAATTAGTGCATGGGCTTCGTTACCTGGATCCATTACATTTGCTGCTGCTTTTCTCGAAACTAAGCGCGTGAAAATAGCAAAGTTTTATGGTTTAGATTCACGAAAATTAAACATTGATACTAAAGATAATGAGTGGTTTGGAGAACCTGGAACAGCAGGCGTTAAAAAAAAAAGACTTTGTGCGGTGGCACAAGAAAAATGTAGAGGCGCCGATTACCCCTGCGTATATATAAATATAACAAATCCAACAGCTAAATGTTTTATAAATTCCATGATTGGCTGTTGATTGCAAGATCACCCTTACTCGACAGAGCGGCGAATTTCGAAACATTTTGAGATGTGGGGATATTCCGCTCAGCAGTCGAAGTCATGTTGTTTTTTTCTTATATCATGTAGAAATAAATCGTAATAATTTTGAATAAATAATTATTTTTTATTGTATGCAATGAAAGTGTGATGCATTTAAATGAATTAAGTTGTGAGACCAAACTTTGATCACAACTTTAAAGTTCCCTCGTATATGAATAGATCATGAGATGAAAACAAAATTGCGTAATGACTACTTTAAGGCCCTGGCAAACTCCGTGTAAAACAGCTGATCTAACGAATTCTATGGAAGTAAATCTAATCGGTTATTGAAGCCAAACAATTGGGTTTTGGTTTTCTATAATCTATATATGTGTTGACGTATTTGGGGATTATATTTTTCGTTTTGAAATTTTTCGTATTTTCTATTTTATGAAGTCATGACATTTTTTAAATTAAGGCACCAATAAGCGATGCCAATATACATTTATCTATGATTAAATCAAAATATGATTACGGATTGGGTGTTATGTATATGGCAAATTTTCAAGGGCCTTTAAAGAGTCGATATTTTACCAAAATAGAATTTTACTTTGGCAATAGGTGTCGCTGGATGTCGCACTGAAAAGGATCTTTTGAGAACGGTCACACTCTTGTCAGTGTGTCCCGTGTAAGGGATGGTTACACCAGACGGGATGTTCTTGGCTAAGCCCTACGTCCCCGTAACATTTACAAATCTTTTGTGGCTCCTTGCTGTTCACGCCCAAGAGCGTCCCGTAGCCTGCGCTGTAGCCCCCCCCCCCCCCCCCCCTACTACTCTCTAGTAGCTCCGCTGCTCATACGGCCGCTCCTACTCATAACTACAATCTCCGTAGTAGAGTGGGTAGAAATGCCGAGCAGCAGCTCCTGTCCCCGTCTTCTCCTCCCCCTATTTCCGACACTAGCATTCGAGTAGGTCAGGGAAACAGACTCTTAGTTCATACCACCTTTTGCACCGTTTGCCAGCACATAATATATATGTTTGCGATATCTGCCCAATGCAGCTCCTGCCTTGGACGGTGGCACTTTCCTAGATTTACTGGTCTCAGCGACGGCAACCCCCCCGACGAGCTTCATCGCGCCATGCTGACAGGTCGCATACCCAACCACACCGGGTACTCCAATGCTTATCCAGAGACTTCCAGTCCCAGTGCCACAACAGCACTTGCGCCCTGGCCTCCCTCAACTCAAGCGAAGTCAACCGTCACTTACCCCCAGAGTGACGACGTCTTGTCCGTTGCACTTCTGAATATTACAGTTAAACTGTAATGAGTTAACTGGGAAGGACACGGAGATAGTTGATTTTATGTATCGGCATAACATCCGCATTACTGCGATCCAAGAGACTAAACTCACGGCAAGATCTCCTTTGTAGACCTGCCTGGGTATAACGTCCACAATCGCGACAGCGGAAATTGAGGCGGTCTCGCGTTTATCACCCACGACTCAGTGCAATATAATCTATTTGATCCCGACATCGGCCACTGGAACTTTGTACTGGAACGTCAAGGCATATCTGTCCGGTCAGGCGATGTAAATTTAGAAATCATCAACATCTACATCCCTCCCGTCACCTGTTGCCTCCGTGGATACTGCCCTAACATCAGCGCACTACTCACTGGCGATAATCGCGTTATTTTAGGCGATTTCAATGCCCACCACGATCTAACTTACAGGCGGATAGCACAGGCGAGATGTTGGCGGACCAAATAGAATGAACGACGTTCTTCACGATAAAGGCATTCGTATGGTAGGAAGGTGCCACAGTTCGTCAGATATATCAATCGTGAGCGCAGGACTAGTAAACTGCGCCAACTGGTAACATTGGCATCCGGCCACCTACCCATACTCCTTTCGCTCGAGAGATCTGCTGTCTTTATCACCATTGAGAAACGCACTTTCCTTAACTTTATGAAAATAAAGTGGGAAGATTACAAAACTTATACTGACAATCGTTTTGCTGCCCTCCCTATCCTGACTGATGCCCATCAAGGGGAATGTTCTTCCCACAAGGAGCTTCGGCTCGTTTTATTCCCGCCTGAAACATCCCGGAAAACGGGCCACATTTTCCAGCGGAGGCCGCAACTTTAGCGAGAGAACGTGACCTTATAAGACAGCACGACCCGGCGATCCCCAAATAAGGGATATAAACCAACGCATCAGAATGCTAGTAAATGAACACAAGTGGGCGAAATGGGAGGAGCACTTAAAGAGTTGTAACCTCTCTGCTGGTGTAGGTAAGCTACCGTCCACAGTGAAATCCCTATCGAACCCGACTAAGCACAATGACAAAATCTTCATCGCCTTGGGCGATAAAGTTCCGTCAAATACGAAAAAATCCGGTAACGCTTTTTGAGGACAATTGTAATGCATTCTATGGTTGGAAAGCGAGCCAACAGACGCGCACACAAGCATAAATACATCAAAGCAGTAGGCCCAGGCGATATAGCCATGCGGGTGCTTAAAAACTAGGCAAAGAGGGATTTAGTTATCTAGCGCATGTCTTTAACCTGTCCCTGTCCACCTTCGTCATCCCCGAAAAATGGAAAATGGCCATGGTGGTTCCGCTATTAAATCCTGAGGAACCATCTAACATAGGAGACTCTTATTGTTCGATATCTCTGCTATCGCCAGTAGCCAAGACACTTGGAGCCATTCTGCTTCCCTATTTCAATGCAAGTTTGCGTCTTGCAAATCATCACCATGGCTTTGAAAACTACATCACTACCACCGCGCTAAACGCCATTAACACGCAAATAAATTGCGGATTAAATGAAAAACCCCACCATAGGACAGTACTCGTTGCGTTAGACCTGTCAAAAGCTTTTGATACGGTCAACAACGGCACTTTACTGCAAGACCTGAAAGGGTCCTCACTTCCTCCAAGTCTCAAAAGTTGGGCTGCAAGTTATCTGTCTGGTCGGCAAGCATCGATGCAATTCAGGAACATAACATTTAAACCCAGAAGAATTAAACAGGGGGTACCACAGGGTGGTATCCTATCCCACTTCGGTTTAACTTCTACATATCGAAGCTAGATTCACCACCAGAAGAAGTCACTTTCGTTTCCTACCTCGATGACTGCACAATAATTGCCACAGACCCAGGCCCACACATCGATGAGCTTTCTAATAAAATAAACAGCTATCTCCCTAGTTTCTCCAGTTTTTTCGCCTTGAGATATCTGACATTGTCACCGACCAAATCATCGGCGACCTTATTTACAACAGAAAGGCTTTACAGGGTATAATCGAAACAGCTGTCGCCTTGTCCGTCCTGATGTCACGTTGTTTAAATTTTTCCCAAATTATTAAAAAAATTATAAAATTAAAAATTGCTTGAAATAAATGTTTCCATACATTTAAAGCGATACGGGCAATCCCCGGTTAACTCATAAAAGAAACGATTTAATATGACCACATTAAACATCCTAATCCATTCCGCCCTAGTTTTGTGAGGAACTTAGGGTCACCAGAGCCTCGGCTGCTAAAAAAAACAGGTTTCTGACTTCTGCGGGAGGAAGAACTACACTCGCGGTTAAAACACATATGCGTTCAAATTAAGGGTATGAAGCTTGGTCAGGAATACCCAACATTTTTGTCTGCGTAGCTCGACAGCTCTCCGTCTTACCTCCTCTCTCACTCAAGCTACTTTTCTGTCCTCATATTCCTCCTCTTTCTGACACTCACTTCTTCCTATATTTCTCTCTAAACTTATAATCTTTAGTTTTTCCTCCTTTACCTTTTCTTTTTAACTTTAATCTTCGTCTTCCGTTTCTTCACACTCCTACTCTCCATAGTTTGGTTACTATTATTAATTCCTTCCTCTGTTTATTCGATCAGCTTTTTCCTTTCCCTCTCATATTCCTGTTATATTGTTATTATTTTTATTTTCATATTCATTCCTATTTCCCCTTTTTCCCCTGCCCCAATTCGTCTCGGTCGAATTTAAAGTCTCTATATTGTAACAAATATTAGCAGCACTAAGGGATGCTATCATCTCTAAGCCGATGCTAAGCAGTGACTTATATGCACATCAATAATTCAATCATTATGTCTATACATATGTACATACACGCAGCGGAGAAGCAACGCACAACCACATGCATAAATCTGAGATACTCGCGAAAGTATGCAATGATTGTGCAAGTGTCGCTTACACATACAAACACATGCAGATATCTTCTCTGAGATGCTCCCAAAAGTATGCAATTATAATTGTGTTCACACATACACGCGCATATGAGAAGCTAAAAACGTAGTAATTTTACAGCTGATGGCCAACTAGTAGATTCTGGAAATGGAAGCGCCTAGAAGATGCGAATGAGAAATCACAGAGTATAAAAAGGCAGCAACAGTGAAGGCGCGACAATCAGTGTTATTGTGATTTTGCATTATTAAATATTGGAGTTATTTATTCAACAGTTTAGTGATTCGAACTTAGCAGAAGGTTGCAAATAAGAGTATTTGCAGTAGATTCGTTACAATATATTATTTCGCAGGTATAGCGATTTTCGATTTTTCCCTGAAGAAGGCGCGTGACCGCTCACACTTCCAAAAATATTTCACGCGAGCGAGCACAGCACGTCTTATCTCCGAAAGGACGCCTTGTCTGAGGTTTCTATTTAAAAGCACTATTTCTCATTTGTATCAAAATGAGGAAGGATGTAACTATTTCGCACTGATTGGCTTACACATTCTTTATTCGATCGTGCATAATCAGGTCACTAGAAGCCTTTAAATAAGGTCACGCATTCGTCTTAAATAATTAACAAAAACTGTATAGTAAAATATAAATATTTATTCAAGTGCTTCATTTCATATAACATTATTCCTTTCCAAAAGCTGTTAAAGCTGTTCTTGAATGTTACGATTAAAAAAAGCATAATAGAGGAAGTGGTAAGTAAAATGTATTCAATAGTAATCAAGTACATAGAAGCGTCGCCTAACGTATAGCTCTATTAGGCGGACACCTTTCTTGGACGGCCAGTTTTTCATGCGCTAAGTTTTAGGTACAATTTTTAGAGCAAATTGCCCTTCGTTAGGCCCTCATCCTCTAGGCCGGATGCGGACCGTTATTTGCTATAAAATGGGATGAAAAAACTCCACTGAGCGGATGCGAACCTATTATTGGCGGACATTGAGAACTGTTTTCATAACAAATCAATCGAAGACCTGTCTTGGATGGACGCAAACTCCTCGTAAGCAGACAAAGTGTGATCATATATGTGGTTACATATATATGTATATATTTTCCAAATGAAAAATGGGGATCTCCGAATAAAACCGATTTTGTGCTCGAAAAAAATGTAGTTTAAGTAGTGTCATAGTGTGATGCGCATAAAATGAAATTTGCATTAGTAAAATTTCGAAGTTTAAAAAGCGTACCACTAAGTATCACTTTCATGTAAATGAAAACTAAGGATTGCCGGATTGCCTGAGGTTAAGTTAAGTTGAACTGGTCGGTCCGTAAAGACCTCATAGAAACTACATGCTATGTACGTCCTGTTGGAAAATACTAGACGTTTTCTAGGGCCTATGCCACTAGGTTTTTCTAAACCTCAAAACTTGATTTGAAATTATTTTTGACACCTTGCAAATCCACGCTTCGTTTCACACCTTTTCTTTTTGGTTGATCATATTGTAACGAAGCTTTCCTTGAGCCCCGATGCTTCTTAATAAATTGCTGGGGTATACTCGCCGTGTCCAGGGTTCCGTACAATAAATATATACTGTGGGGTCTTTTCCAAGTCGTACTTTATTTATCTTTATTTATTTACAACTAAATTATATGTAAAACTTCTTTTAAGTTAAATTTTATTCAACGGTATTGGTATTCGGTGTCGGCGTGGCCTGGTGGGTAACGGTCCACCCGAGTCCCGTTGGCGTTCCTGCTGGCGCGCTTGCTTACGTTGTTACATGGCGGAACGATACAAGGTGGCAGCATGGTGTCATACCTACTAACATAAATAAAAGTTCCATGTACTTTGTTTTTGTAAATTCGATGGACAAATGTCAAAATCGTACTGCGCCGGAAGTTGATGTATCAGATAAAAAAGTTTATAATCAGCTGTTCCATGCTGCCACCTTGTATCGTTCAGCCATGCGTTGTTATTACTATGCTTTTGTATTGGCTAACGGTCCACCCGGTCCGGTTAGCGCGTGGTTATGGGACGCTGGCGTTCGTCGCTGCGTTGGCTGTCGTGGCTGTATGTGGTCACTGAGGACGCTCGTTGATGACGCTCTGCTGCCGTTGGCATTGCGCTGGCTGTCGCGATTAGTATTTCGCTCGTTGGCGACGCGTTGACGCTGGCGTCGCGGTTAGTATTTAGTCACAGAGGACACTCGAAACAAAAGGTGGTGCAGTCGACGTCGGCTCTATAACGTTTGTAACCCTTGTCCCAAATTCTTCCAAGTGCTTATTTGCTCTCTAATGCACTTCTAGTTCTTGTGCTATGCCGACACCTCTCTTACTTAAGCGGACTCCTCTCTTGGATGAATAACAATTGGCCAAAGGTGAATGTCCACCCAAGAGAGGTTTCACTGTAATAATAAAATCAAAACTTAAAAGAGGTGTTTTAATTTTTTATATGATTTGAATTGATTCAATGCAGTCGATTTTGTTGCGCCAGCGTTTAAAATATCTCAACAATGTGAACTTTTGTAACAATGAATATTAAAAATTCACAAATCCACAAAAACACAAATCTTTAATATTAGAGAAAAATCGTAAGGTTTACAAACAGCGATAGTTACTAGGACATGTTTCTGAATTTCACTTTTTCATCAGCTAGCTTTTCGGGAGCTGAGCATTGAACTCGAATCTCCAACATTCATACCAGTGCAGATGCCTTTAGCTACTCAGCCATATGAATGTCCCGTTGCTCGCTTTACAATTGGTCTCTAAGAATTGCCTTTTTGTTTCTATTCCTTTTTATACTCAGAGTGCTTTGCACACAGAGTATATTAACTTTGATTGGGTAACGGTTGGTTGTACATGTATAAAGGAATCGAGATAGATATAGACTTCCATATACCAAAATCATCAGTATCGAAAAAAAATTTGATTGAGCCATGTTCGTCCGTCCGTCTGTCTGTCCGTCCTTCCGTCTGTCCGTTCACACGATAACTTGAGTAAATATTGAGATATCTTCACCAAATTTGGTACACGAGCTTATCTGGACCCAGGATAGATTTGTTTTGAAAATGAGCGAAATCGGATGATAACCACGCCTACTTTTTATGTATATAGCATTTTGGAAAAACCTTTTTATTTATTAAATAATACACCTAGAAAGTTGAAATTTGACGTGTGGACTGATACTGAGACTCTTGATAAAAGTGCAAAAATTATTTTTAAAATGGGCGTGACACCGCCCACTTGTGATAAAGTAAATTTTACAAATAAAATTAATCATAAATCAAAAATCGTTAAACGTATCGTAACAAAATGCGGCAGAGAGGTTGCCTTTACTATAAGGAATGCTTTGAAGAAAAATTACCGATATCGGGTAAAGACCACGCCTACTTTTATATAAAAGAATTTTAAAGGGGTCGTGGACGAATCAAATAAGCTATATCTTTGCAAAAAAGAGCTCTATTTCAATGGTATTTCATTTCCCAAATGGATTTATAACAATAAATAGGAAAAACTTGAAATTTTTTAAAACTGGGCGTGGCACCGCCCCTTTTATGACAAAGCAATTTTCAATGTTTCTGGAGCCATAACTCGAAGAAAAATTAACGGATCGTAATGAAATTTTGTACACATATTTTCCTTATAGCAGAAAAGATTTCTAGTAAAAATGGCCGGGATCGGTTAAAGACCGCGGCAATTAGATATAAAATAAGTTTAAAAGGTTCGTAGATTAGAATAATAAGCTATAGCTTAGCAAAAAATAGTTTGAATCATATGAATATTTCACTTATCAAGTTTTATTGTAAAAGGAAATGGGGAGACATTTTTTTTAAACGGGCGGTGCCACGTGTTATGTAGAAAAGTAATTTATCTGAAATGAAATGTACAATTGAAGCTCATGCTGAGTATATAATGTTCGGTTACACCCGAACTTAGACACCTTTACTCAGGGCCTTAGAGAGAAAATCCGGGCCCGGGACTAAACAATTTACGGGCCCCCTATAAAAAATCCACTAATACATTTGATGAAGTTGAATTAATGACCTCTCTTTCATTAATCATTATTGATGGACTACATCAAAAAAAATTTTTGCCTCATCAACTAAATGATTTTTGGACTAAGGCTGAAAATAAAATTAACACAGAATATTTACTATTTATACTGTTTTATTGTAACGTAGAAATAAAATTCTCTTTTAACAGCCACATACTGCTTCAAATAATCTTTTCTAAGTAGTTATTTGGTAACATTTTAATAGATTTCTGATAAATTTAATGACGATTATAAATTTTAATTATTCAATATCGAAGTTTCGGATATTAAAGAGTGGCGTTTTCGCTGCAAAATTATTTACAATAATACTTACTTACTTAATTGGCGCTTAACCGTCTAAACGGTTATGGCCGTCCAACAAGGCGCGCCAGTCGCTCCTTCTCTCTGCCAGCCGGCGCCAATTGGTCACACCAAGGGAGTTTAAATCGTTTTCCACCTGGTCCTTCCAACGGAGTGGGGGCCGCCCTCTACCTCTGCTTCCATAGGCGGGTTCCGATAGAAACGCTTGGAGGGTGGAGCCGTGTGTAGAAGTCCACGAAAGTGGGGAAAGCTTCTGACCGCCATTCACCTGGGAATGGCCAGAGCGATTCTTTTGCATGCGGTTCAAGCAGATCACTACTGCCGGTCGCTTGCGGCCAAGTATCCTCTGGGTAGCCGCTAAACATCCAGGCGACAACCTGGCTAGGCCACTCGGACATAATCGGTTTAAGGGCTAGCGGAGGGAGATCTCATCGGCAGCGTCTGTACATCTCTAGGTGCGGCTGCAAGCGGGCGTCTGTCTTGGAGCAAGCGACTCGCTATATAAACATGCCAAGTAATATTTTCACCCCCGCTGAGCGGGTTGTGCGTTGGGCTTGGGGCCGCCACGTAAAACCATACTCCAATGAAATATAACAACAAGCCTCGTATAAATACACTCTCTATCAAAATTTAACAGTCTTGCGTAAATGGATTCAACACAAAGCGTGGCAAGTCCTGAAACTCGCTCTTGAGATGAACACGATCTATGAAAGTTTTTGATTCTTGAAAGGACGCTGAAGGAACATTTTCCACTAGCTACAGTGACGGCTTTTAGCAATTCAAATGGTGACAGACTTTTATAAAAATTTGCTTCGTAAAAGTGCTTCAAGTGAACTATTTCGCATTCTAAGCTTTCAGAAATGTTCGACTTGTATCTTTGGACAAATTTTGCTGCGCTCGCCCGAACCGTAGTTTCATCCATGTCTTCCAATTGCCACAAAAAGGAAAACGTCTCGCTCAAATTTCTCAAAGCTGCAAATCGTTCAGTGATGTCAGTGATTACCGAATCAACGATCACCAGGAATGTATTGTTTTTAAAATCAGACTCTGAATCATCCATAATCATCTCATTTAAATTATCTTCAGAACGTCTTTTTCGAATGTTCGCAAACTTTGGCGAGATGTTCAATTGAGCAGCAACTGTAACGCATTCGATTAAAATTGTTTCAGATTGGTTCCTGATCAACTTCAAATCAACTAATAAGGTATCTAGATGTCGGACCTCAACGTCTATGGTGGCGTCTCTAGCTTGGAGGACCACGTTTCTTTCATTAATAGTAGTCAGTATTTTGAACCAAATTGAGGACAGCAAGATACATTCGAACTTGTTGATGTACTTGAGAATGCCGGTAATATCTCCGAATGCTTGCACAGTCAAATTTTGCTTTTGTCTGAAAGACTATGAAGAGGGCTCGGTACATTTTTTTTGAGGATGTCCCATCATCGTTGGGGACTGCTGCTGAAAATAGTGAAACATTTTTGTACAACTCCGAAGAAAGTAATTGCAGCCGTACAATAGCCTGCAGCATCAACACCACATAAATTGAGACTGCGGGTTGCACAAGGCGAGTAATCAGCATTCGAATTTTTGTCGAGAATGTGACGTAGTGCTCCGTTGTAAGCTCCTTTCATATTGGCGCCGTTATCATACCCTTGTGCACGACAATCTTTTAATGTGATTTCATTTTTACCTAGAGTATGGAAAGTTAGATCAGCGATTTTCTGACCCGTTTTTTGGTTACAACTCACGAAAGCCAAAAACCGTTCTTGAATTGCAAAATTTTTTGCTTTCGAATTGAAATGGAGTTAGCGCAAAATGAACGTAGTCAACGTGACTAGCATCAGACATAGCATCAACGATAATAGCAAAATTCTTAGCTTTCTTGCATTCTGAATGTCTGGGGAAATATAGTGAACTTGTAAACGTTCATGCTGCTGTTGTGAAATCCTAACTTTCTCCAAATGATCTCTAAGTATGGGATCATAATGGTTTATGAGATCTTAGATGCCCAAAAAATTTCCATTGTTCCTTTCACCAAGATGTATACTTTCGTCTTTGAAAGCTAGGCCTCTTTCACCCAAAAATAAAATATTGTCCAAAATTTTATATAAAATTTTTTTCCACCTTTGAGTTTCAGTGATTATCTGTTTATTGATAAGTGTATCAGTTGTAGCCTACTTTTGAATTAGATTTTGTAAAGATCGCCATTGAATATAACATTTAATGTGATCTTGAGTATTTTCGTGTGATGGCAGTTTACCGTATAGCTTCTTGCATACCTGGAGTTTCGAATATCAGCCAGGACAACAAATTTTAGCTCGATTTAAAGTATTGGTGCTTAACAGACGACATGGTAGGTAATAAAAAGCATTGCTACTCTCACTCCACACCAAGCAGTCACCCTCCATTTTCTCTTCATTTGGCAAGATTCTGTTAAACAAAGAGGTAGGAAATGCCTCGTCATGACGATCACGTGGAAAAATAGCAGGACATATCTGATGACCTCGACGAATTATTTCGTTGACTTCTTCAGATCGCAAAAACTCATTTTTCACGGTACCGATGTCGAAGTCGCTTAAATAATCTGGACTTTGATACAGAATTGATGGTATAGTTGGAAGACTTTTTGAAGATGAACTTTCATCAGTGTCACCACGAAAACTTTACGATTTCGGATTCATGTAAACATATGTACATTTTTGTGTGATGTTTTTATTGTCTCCTCAAGCCCAGGCAAAAAATCATTATCAATATTCGTTGCTTTTGAAATTCAGCTTAAAATTTGCACATGGAACAACTAAAGACTCTCCTGAATACAAAAAAAAATGTCTTAGTACCTATAAATCGTGGGACCCCTGAGAAACCCCGGGCCCGAGGGAAATCCCCTCATTCCCCCTCCTCTCTAGCCGGGCCTGCCTTTACTTGTTATTCACCATTTAGGCACATACACTCTGTATGTAGTTTATTCCTAATAGTGTGGATATAATTTTAGGTGCGCTTATGAAGGCTTAGTAACATTGGTTTGGATTTTTACAGTATTTGTTTTTAAAATTTTTAGTCTCAGAGCAGCATGATTATGATGTCTTGGAAAAAATTGTTTTTAGTATTTGCATTCATCTGCATTGTCTTCAGTTCAAGAACATACGCGCAGCCATGTCGGCCACTAGGTAAATAAACTAATTTAATTGGTAAATATGTCAAATTATTTTATGTAAATTGTTTCGATTTATTTTTTTAGCTAATGCTGCATGCACCAATCCAGCTGATGCAGGTAAAGCTGGTCCAGGATGCTTTCCGTGCACCAGATGGGCGTACAATCCAACCTCCAAGCGATGTTTAGCTTTTACCTACGAGGGTTGCGGTGGAAATACAAATCGCTTTTGCTCTCGTGCACTGTGTCAACGTGCTTGTATTTCGTAAATAATTTTATACATATGTCAGCCGACATGGCAACTCTAACTAAGTAAAAAAGACGATTTGAGGAGAGAAATGAAATGAGCGAGACGAAGCAGTCTGTCTCGAACCTTCAGAACGAAACGTCGTATTTAACAAAATCATAATTCACTTAAATTACATTAAAGTGTATATTCATTATTTCTAATAATAATACTTTCTTCATTTAACATTAAATAAACTAGCGTGCGTCTAATTAATTATTCGGAACTCTGACAAACGTAAGTAGATATGCCATCGTGATAATATCAGAAGTGTGCGAAACCAATGCCACATAAGGTTTGTCGCGTTAATAATAATTCGAGCATATTATAACAAATGTGAAAAATCTTTGCAACAATAAAAGGAAGTGTTGTGTTAATGATAAAATGCATTGAAAAACGAAAGCGTGCATAGTAAATGGTCATATATGTACATATGTACGAGGAAAAAAGTCCAACCGTGTCGAAAAACGTACAACGAAGTAGAAAAATTGCGTCGAAATTGTGAAATTGCAAAACACGAAAAAAACTAAAAGAAACGGTAGTATACATACACACATAAATGTACATGCGTCTATATGTACATACGAACGTGCAACGCGTCGAGTTTGCAACGAACGGTCGGTTAAATTGAAAATTCTACGACTTTAGAGTTTCATCATAAAAACGAAAGGGATAGCGAAAATATTCCTATACTAAAACATATATGTGTTTATGTTGTATGCAAGAGCGTCGTTTCAACCATTTTAAAACATCGCAAAACTTCTCAACTCGTAAAAGCTGAACTCGCATTTTCAATTTCTAATTAGACAAAAACATGAACTTTCGTAGTATGACAGTTAATGATCTGCGCAACAGATGTCGCGAGCGCGGAATTGCAAAGACGGGAAAAAAACACACTTTAATCGAACGACTCGAAGAATATGAAAATGTAAACAAAACCGCGAACGCGAACGCAAATGATACATTTATGAGTGCAAATGAAACGATGCTAATGCAAAGAATAAATGAATTAGAAAAAACAATTACCGATTTGCAAGTGAGTGTAACGCAACGTGAGTGTGAAATGCCAACGCAAAGCAAAAGCACTCAAGTAGTATCTGAATTTCGTCCGTCGGTTGGTTCGTCACCACAGTCCGAACAAATTACAAGTTGCATAAATTCGTTTGTTTCGGTACCGCTTACGTGCGTGCCGCCAATTAGTGTATCATATACACACGCACATTCATCGCGAATGAGTACAAATATTCAACCACCGTATATATCAATAGCAAATGACGTGCACCCGTATATGCAAGTCAACGAGCATTCTTATTGGAATAGTGAGAATATTCACAATCTAAATTATATGCCACCCATGTCTGTTTATAATGGGCATGCTCAGTTGTGTTATGACGAAAATTTCATGCAAACGCGATTTTATAATGAACCGAATATAAGAAGCAATATGCAGTCGAATAGTGTTCATGCTCATATGCAACAAAATCATCCATTTTCAAATGTAAATATACGACAAAATCCGTATAGTAATGTGAATGAAGTGATAGCACTTCTACCCGAATTCGACCCGTCAAATGAAACATCACTAAGTGCAAATCAATTTATAAGAAGAATCGAAATGCTACGTACTGCATATCAGTGGAGTGACCAAGTGTTATTATTCGCCGTACAGCAAAAATTAAAAGGGCATGCGAAATATTGGGTTGATTGTCAAAATATTTTTAAATCGTGGTCGGAATTCGTCGCGAAATTTTGTATTGATTTTGCAACCGTTGAAAATGTCGCGGATATACACATAAAATTGGGACGAACGCGTCGCCAACGTAACGAATCTCCGCAAGACTATTATTACAAAATGTTGTCGATGGGTACAAAAGGAGGAATTCCTGAATTTGCTATCGCGCGGTACATAATAAACGGCATTAACGACCATGATCTCCGTAAAAAGATCTCGAACGATTACGAAAATTGCAATAAGATGCTACGCGATATTCAAAATTATTCGGTGTACAATAACATAAAATACGAACCGCTGAACTATAAACAGAAAATCGACGAATATACGGCTACGTCCAAAAGCCAAACGAAAAATGTTGGTGAACGTGAAATACCAGCAAACGCTAAAGTAGGTGAACGCGAAACACCTAAATCGGTTAAATGCTAAAATTGTTTAAAAACGGGACATATTTCAATAAATTGTTCAGAACCACAACGTGTCGAAAGATGTGAGACTTGTAAACGTACAGGTCATAAAGCAATAAACTGTAAACAAGCGAAAGCAAAACCTAAACCAAATACGACGGTGAATAAAATAAATGATGTAATTCAAGATACAAACTTGACAAAAGTAATCAAAGTAAACGATTTCGAAACAAAAGCTATCATCGACTCTGGTAGTACGTGTTCGCTAATCCGTCATTCTATAGCCGAAAAAGTGGGCAAACTTGTAGAATGTAAACGCGTCTTAAGAGGATTCGCAGGAGGCGAATATATGTGTAAAGCAAACATTTCAGTTGTACTTGAAATTGACAAAAATCATAACCAAGCCGTATTATTAGTGGTTAACGATGATCACATTGATGAAGATGTACTCCTCGGAAGAGATGTGTTTTGTAATAACAAAAATAGGCTGGTTATAGAAAACAACAAGTATAGTTTCGAGAAATTAGAGAACGTGTCGAATATCTCAACGAATGAACGATCGGAATTGAAAGCTATTATTGAAGCAAACCGCGATATATTTTCTGAGTCTGTATCCGACCTAGGTACATGCACAGTCTCGAAAATGAATATCGAATTAACCAACGATAAGCCAATAACTTTAAAGCCATATAGAGTGCCGTTCGCTAAACGTAAAATAGTATCTGATATTGTATCTGAACTATTAACAAATCGAATAATTCGTCATTCGGAATCACCTTACGCGTCACCGGTCGTGTTAGTTGAAAAAGCCAATGGGGAATCGCGATTATGCGTGGACTATAGAGCGCTAAATAAAGTTACGGTGAAACAACCATATCCCATGCCAATAATCGACGAATATTTCGCACAACTATCGGGAAATAGTTATTTTACGACATTGGACTTACGGATGGGATATCACCAAATAGAAATCGAAGAGTGTGCGAAAAAGTTTACTGCTTTCGTGACTACGGATGGTCACTATGAATACAATAGAATGCCATTTGGCCTGGTAAATGCGCCTTCTGTATTCCAACAAGTAATGAATAAAATAATTGCGAAAATGAGAGCGGGTGAAATACTCGTATACTTGGATGACGTCATAATTCCAAGTAAAACGGTTAAAGAAGGTTTATCACGTCTTACAAAATTCTTAAATATCTTACGAGAAAATGGTTTAACACTACGTTTTTCAAAATGTAATTTTCTGGCTAAAGAAATACACTATTTAGGCCACGTAATAAATAAAAATGGTATAAAACCGGGAGAAAAGAAAATAATCGCTATCAAAAACTTTAAAGTACCATCTAGTATAACGGAAACTAGACGATTTTTGGGTTTAACTGGGTTCTTCCGGAAATTCGTACCGGAATACGCGCTAATTTCGAAACCAATAACGAAACTTCTCGCGAAATCAAACGAATCTTTTGTATGGGGTCGTGAACAACAAGAAGCATTCGAAACCTTGATCGAACGTTTAAGCAACGCTCCAATTCTCGCGTTGTACGATAGGATGGCCGAGCATGAAGTACACACCGACGCATGTAGTGTTGGCCTTGCCGGTGTGCTACTTCAGTCAAACGACAATAAAACGTGGAAACCAGTATTTTATTTTAGTAGGCATTGCACGAGTGCAGAAAGTAATTATCATGCGTACGAACTCGAGGTACTCGCCGTAGTCGAATCCCTCGAACGCTTTCGAATGTATGTACTAGGCAAGCATTTTCGACTAGTAACGGACTGTTCTGCCATAGCTAAAGTCAAAACTAATAAAGAATTAAAATCTCGTATCGCGCGTTGGTGGATGAAACTTTTAGAATTTGATTTCGATATAATTCATCGCCAAGGCACACGTATGGCTCATGTCGATGCTTTGAGTCGCGCACCAGATCAGCCACCAAACGACGTAGAACCGGCTGGGTTGGTAATGAAAGTTAATACTTCATCCGAAGACTGGCTCTTGACAATGCAGTTGCAAGACCCAACGTTATCATCGATAGTATCAGTACTTAAGCAAGAGAAGAAAACAGATCAAGACGCCCAAATTCGACAAGACTACGAAATTAAGGATCATCGATTATATCGCCGTACGAAAGATGGGTTACGATTCGTTGTACCAAAATCAGTTCGTTGGAGAGTAGTGCATTCTTGCCATGACGAAATGGGACATTTTGCACTCGACAAAACGATCCAACGAATTTCGACACATTTTTGGTTTCCTAAAATCCGCAAATACGTTAAAGATTATTTAGCAGCATGTCCAGATTGTTGCTACAACAAATCTCGTCACGGTGTGGCTGAAGGTAGGCTGCATTATAGTGAACCTGATCCCATGCCATTTCGGATCCTTCACGTCGATCACTTAGGACCTTTCGTCAAAAGTAATCGTGGAAATTGCTACGTTCTGGCAATATCCGATAGTTTTTCC
The DNA here is from genome assembly GCF_040869045.1 of Eurosta solidaginis. NCBI lineage: Eukaryota > Metazoa > Arthropoda > Insecta > Diptera > Tephritidae > Eurosta > Eurosta solidaginis. The sequence goes on from NC_090320.1 coordinate 18,918,076, forward strand.
AAATACCTGGTAGTGAAGCCAGTACGCAATACGAAAACCACCGCGGTAATCAACGCACTAAACGATATGACAAGCTACTTTGGACTGCCTGTCAAAATCATCACCGATAGAGGTACATGTTTTACCTCGAAGCAATTCGAACAGTTTTGTGAAAAAAATTCGATCCAACATATTAAAAACGCCGTACGTACACCTCGCGCCAACGGCCAGGTTGAGCGAGCTAACCAAACCATATTAAATTATCTTCGAACATCGACCGATAAACCGAAAGAGTGGGATTGTCATCTACGAAACGTGCAATGGTCAGTCAACTCACAGCGCAACGATACGTCAGGTTATTCGCCGAACGAACTAATTTTTAATTTTCGTCTCCGCGATATCGTACAAAATAAGCTAATTGCAGCTATTCACGATACAACCGATAATCCGAATCCGCTACCAATCGACGAAAAACGGCAACAAGCCCTTGAAAATATTAACCACGAACGAGAGAAATGGAAACGTAGGTTCGACGATAAGCACCGTACTCCGACAACATACACTGAAGGTAACCTCGTTGTTATTGAGAACGAGCCAGCAGCAACTGGCGAATCGAGAAAGCTGGAACTCAAGTTTCGCGGTCCATACGTTATTACCCGAAGCTTGGGAAACGACCGATACCTCATAGAAGATATTCCTGGTATAAAAATAACAAATCGCAAATTCTGCTCAATATTTAGTACCGACAAAATAAAGCCCTGGTGTCACAGTGCACCCGAGCTCGACGAATACGACGACGACGACGACCCTGATCAAATCGAGGTCGATTTGGAGTCAGGAAAGGCCGAATTGTCAGCCGACATGGCAACTCTAACTAAGTAAAAAAGACGATTTGAGGAGAGAAATGAAATGAGCGAGACGAAGCAGTCTGTCTCGAACCTTCAGAACGAAACGTCGTATTTAACAAAATCATAATTCACTTAAATTACATTAAAGTGTATATTCATTATTTCTAATAATAATACTTTCTTCATTTAACATTAAATAAACTAGCGTGCGTCTAATTAATTATTCGGAACTCTGACAAACGTAAGTAGATATGCCATCGTGATACATATGTATATTAAAAATAAAGTTTAAAACTCTGTGTTATAGTTTTAAGTGTACATTCTTCTTCAGTGGCTTCCTTGGAACTAGGTGAACTAGGTTAAAACAAACCATATTATGGGAAATTGGACAATAACGGTCAATTGTGCGTGGAGAGATAGTGGATTTAGATATCCAACATGGTAATACGAGTCACAGGTCACAAAGTCGAAGGTCGAAGGTGAAATGGGATTAGCAGGCGAGGCTCTGGCGATTCCAAGTTCCTCGTGGAATTAGTGGAGGGGGAGGGGGCGGCGGTATGACCTAGAAGGTTTAATGTGGTCATGTTAATCGTTCCCGAGATGGTTGGGCTGGTACCTCAATGGTACTTTTTACCGTAACGTACCGAAACTACAGCCGCAAAAGGACCACAAACATCGATAACATCCAAAAACCTACGGGGAATGTCTTTATCGTTAATACAACAAGTACAACAACGAAGATGTAAGTCATCCATTGTTAAGTAATCAATGAACATAACCGAAGTAGGTATTTGAATTTGACGAGAACATTGTTCTTTCATTTTTATGTTTTCTATAACCTAAGTGAAAAGGACACAGGAGAAGGCATTAAGCCGAAACCGACTTCCTCCCAAAAAAAAAACCACAATCATTCAAATATCTAGGCTGTTGTTTAGATTAAACTGCATATATTTCCTATTAGCCTACTTATGTTCTGTGAACAGTAGTACTAGACAAATGAGTTCTTCTTTAGGAAGGCAAAAGATGTATCAAGAATAGAAAAAAAGTTTCCCGCCAGCAAACATCTAAGGAAATCCAGCACTAATCCACAACAATTAAGTTTAAGGACAGATATCATTGATACTCAGCGTCAGCTGCTAGTATGTGATAGATTGCACTTATGTAAGTATTATGAAATCAATTTTTCATTAGACTATTAACAAGATTCTGGCTCATAAAGTCTGACCTTTATGTCCGAACTTTGAGCCCCAAGATCGTGAGGGAATATAGATTTTAGGGTCATGCAAGTTCACCTAACAAAAATTTATTTAATTTTTGTAGGGCTACAACACAAGGAATCTCACTAAGAAAATTGTAGCGATATTGAAACGATATGTTCAGGACAAGTGATATAAACCTTAAATAAATTAGACAGCGATCTAAGATATTTTTTTCTTTACCTCGCAAAAGTTGAATCACTAACCGTATATTGATCAGAAGTTCGTACTCTTTAATGTTTTAGTAGCGATAAAGACACTTTCCGAAGGTTTTGGAGACTGTTGTTGGTAATGATAGTAAATTGGAGCATATATTTATACATGCTACGCTCCCTACCTACGCATTTAAGATCGTAGTTTATCTATCTGGTGTGCTAATTGGTGAAACCACTTCAATCCTTCTGGCGGTCGCCGCGGTATAGTGGTAGCGTGCGCGCCTCCCATACCTGAAGTCGTGAATTCCATCACTGAAAAAAATAACATGAATCTACTTCAGAAACACTCCAAGTGTATTTCGGCCATGAAAAGCTTTTGGCGAAAAAGTGATTGGTTAACAGAAACTAGGACTAGGTAAGCTCATCCTGCCAATTCTTGTAAAATTTAAAAAAAAAAGAAGCACGAAGCAATTTGGTAGAGAAGTCGGTCTTAATTTCCCCCGGAGATACAACGCCCCTTCTCTTCTTACTTTTAACCTTTTTTCGTATCTTTCGCCCTCCTTCTACAAGGAACTTGTGCTCGCAAGTGAGTAGACTGCTAAATATGACAAAAGCCTGTAACAAAATGCTTCCCGACTAGATGAGGCCGACAATTGTATTGGAAAAGTTGCGAAACGATAGAACCATATGTTATATTCATTAATCCCTTGAATCTCATTCCAATATCCTCAGAGTTGCCGAAGAATTAATGTTCAGGCACTCTTCAGGACTCCCACTGAGCAAAGCGTCTTGAAACGCAAGCGATCAGCAATGAAAGAGATCTAGCTTAGAATTGGTCACAACAGTCTCGCTTTCTGCATCACCATACCGCAAGTAGCCAGCGAAATTTCGACTTTCATGCTACTCCGTCTTCAATTTGATTTATAGCATCTTTCTCTTTTGGCCAGGGACACGAAAATAGTTCAAGACAATTAAGAGCGACGCCAGTCACACGCGCTCTATCCATCTAAGCATTGTTGAATTCAAACTGGGTAAATATTGAACACCTTCACAGTGAGATCCCTAGATTTATCGGCCAATATGCGGATGCTATTTAGTTCTAAACATAAGACCAAGTATTAATATACGCATTCGACGCTAAAGAAGGTATTGTGAAAGCAATTCAAACGATTCTAACCAGAGCAATCCGTTTGACGGACTCTAGCTAATGCTTTCAATGTCTAATGAGGTTCTGCTGACTAAAACTAAAAAAATTATTCGTTTGATAGCAGTCGGTGTATTAATATTAATGGTAACTTCTACCGGTTACAAGTACTTCTCAATGAGATCGTTATGCTTAGCATAACTCTGATAAATTTTACCCTACTACATAGTGCTGCCTAAGCAAAAAGTCTTGCAACTACTCGCAGGTTGAGGATAAATTCAAAGGAGTCGGATGCCCTTTCTCTTATATTCACATAAAGCACAGAAAACTGCCCAGTTGAAATAAATTGTATGCACACAGGACGAATGCATGCTAAATACATGAAAAAGTACGTAAGATTCATATTTGTTGAATTCTAAACATATTTACTTATACAAAAAAAAATCGTTTTCCACCTGGTCCTTCCAACGGAGTGGGGCCGCCCTCTACCTCTGCTTCCATAGGCGGGTTCCGATAGAAACACTTTCTTGGCCGGAGCATCATCTTTCATTCGCATAACATGGCCTAGCCAGCGCAGCCGCTGCGTTTTAATTCGCTGGACTATGTTGATGTCTGCGTATAGCTCGTACAGCTCATCATTAAATCTTCTTCGGTACTCGCCATCGCCAACGCGTAGAGGTCCACAAATCTTTCGAAGAACTTTTCTCTCGAACACTCCCAAAGCCGCTTCATCTGCTGTTGTCATGGTCCATGCTTCTGCCCCATATAGCAGGACGGGTACGATAAGTGACTTGTAGAGTATGATTTTCGTTCGCCGAGAGAGAACTTTACTTTTCAATTGCCCACCTAGTACAAAGTAGCATTTATTGGCAAGATTGATTCTTCGCTGGATTTCAGTGCTGATATTGTTGCTAGTGTTGATGCTGGTTCCCAAATAAACGAAGTCTTTTACTATTTCGAAATTATGGCTGCCAACAGTAGCGTGGTTGCCAAGGCGCATATGCGCTGACTCTTTGCTCGATGACAGCAGGTACTTCGTTTTGTCCTCATTCACCATCAAACCCATCTTTACCGCTTCTTTTTCCAGTTTGGAGTAAGCAGAACTAACAGCGCGGGTGTTAGGCCGATGATATCAATGTCATCAGCATATGCCAGTAATTGCACGCTTTTATAGTATATTGTTCCAGTGCGGTTAAGTTCTGCAGCTAGTATAATTTTCTCCAGCGTCATATTAAAGAAATTGCACGATAGGGGGTCACCCTGTCTGAAACCTCGTTTAGTTTCGAACGGCTCGGAGAGGTGCTTCCCAATTCTGACTGAGCTGATGGTGTTGCTCAAGGTCATTTTGCACAGCCGTATAAGTTTTGCGGGGAAACCAAATTCAGACATAGCGGCATATAGGCAGCTCCTTTTCGTGCTGTCGAAGGCAGCTTTAAAGTCGACGAAGAGGTGTGTGTCGATTCTCTTTTCACGGGTTTTCTCCAAGATTTGGCGCATTGTGAAAATCTGGTCGATGGTAGATTTACCAGGTCTGAAGCCGCACTGATAAGGTCCAATCAGCCGGTTCACGGTGGTGTAACAGAGCCTTAATAAATAATAAAATGTCACCCTGTGTTCAAGTTGCTGCAACACCCGTTATCTACCCACGGGTGTGGAACAACTTGAACACAGAGCAATTCGGCTCTGGATATTCATTTAAAAAAACTTTGGACGACACAAGTAAAACACGAATTAAGTGAAAAAGTTAAAACCAAACTAAATACAAACTAGAAATAAAACTAAATAAAGTGTACAAATAAATGAAGAACATTTATTATACAAAAACTTTGATAAATAAAAGAACAAGAACTTAAACAACAAATACGTGTTATGTGGAGTGCGTTGCGACGTGCAAGCGCACGTCCATTTTTCGAAGGTTCATACAATGAACCTTTATATGGCGACCGTGATGGTCTTTTAATACAACAATTTTCTAAAAACTAAAAATGCGGAAATAATAAAAATATACAATTTTACAATTTTAAACTTCGGAAATAACAAAATGTCTACAAAGTACTATTTTCTAATGCAACAAATTGTCTAAAACTACGGAGTTAATAAAAATAACTTTTACATAAATTCTACTTTCTTCAAAATTTCCAATTATTTAACTAACATATATAATAACGGCATGCGAAAACCCACACCACTCCAATAACGGCATTATAAACTGTACCACCGCCAGCGGCAGCGAACACCAGCAGCGGCGAACATCAACAGCAAATCCCAGCAGCAGCAACTACCGTCGGCAGCGAAGGCATTTACGGTTGGAGCAGAAGCAGTCATAAGTATAATATATATATGTATTAATAAATTTTTGCCTACGTGTTTTTTATAAAACATATATGTATGTATAGAAAACAGAAAATTTCTTTTATGCGGTGCGTTACAATATATATACATTTTGGATTTTTTACTAAAACGATAAAGTGATGCGATATGGTGCGTTCACAGTTTAACTATTTCAGTTTCCAACAATTTTTAAATTTTCGAAGCATTTTATAAATTTCAACGTTTTCACCAATTTCTTCAAATTTTTCATGTTTTCAAAATTCTAAATTAAAAATCCATCAATCTATTTTACAAATTCACATATTTACAAGTTTCCATTCTTCGAATTTGCAATTCATTTCACAAACCTATTTAAAATTTCAAATTTCGGATTTTCCATTTTTTTTAGACTTTTATTTGCTACATGTAAAAGGGATTTTTTTTAGATACGCCCATTTTCCAACATAATATTAATTTTCACCATATAAGACTGTTGTAACGTGTAAATTTTGGATTTTTGATATTACGGTGGTTTTCGAAAAAACCAATTAATTTTTTTTAATACATGCGGTGGTTCCGTTAAAAACCAATTAAAATTTGTTTTGATATAAACGGTGGTCCCGTGAAAAGCCAAGTGAGATTTTTTTATAAAGCGGTGCGTCCGTGAAAATATACAACTTTTTTTAACAAAGCGTGAATATAAATGGATCTTTTGAACAAGTTACAACAATTTTGAGATTTTTACCAACTAATACCTATATACTTTTGTGCAAAGTTTAAATTCAATTACTTCTTAAAGATTTTTCTATACAAGTATAATGCAGTTTTCACTAATTCTTCAAATAAATTGTTAAATATTTCTTTAGCGACTATTCACCTATAAATCAGTTCAATTTTACAATTTTTTTTTTCTTTTTGCTCAATATTTCAGCTTAAATATAAATTCAGACATTCAAATAAATACTTCATTAATTTCATAGTTTGAACTGAATTATCTGTGCTATTCTGATAATTTCATATGTACAACCTTAGAAGTGGTAAGCAAGTGCAAACAACTTCAGATTCAGAATCCGATTCCGATAAATCAGCCTCAAGCTACGAAAGTTTAACTTCATCTTCGACCGATAAAGTCACCAAACAGGAAAATAGATTTTCTTTGTCAACAGATTTTCCAGGCTTCGAAAATTCTTCCATTAAAAATTTAACTCCTAATTTACATTCAAATCTTAACGACTCAAATAGTGAAAAATTAACTTCAACTTCTTCTAATTTAGAATCAGATCTTAGCGATCCAATTAGTACAAACGTTGCCTCACCTTCTAATCCAGCTTCAGATCTTAACGATCAAATCATGGCAACACTTGAGGAAAAGAGAATTTTTATTAGCACATGTGCTAATTCAATTAGAGAAAACTACAGTGGTGATCCTCTAGCACTTGATTCTTTTATAGACAAAATTGCATTATTGGAACAATTCGCTACTGCAGACTTAAATGATACTTTTATAGCGTTCTTAAAATCAAAATTAGAGGATAAAGCCCGTGAAGCACTACCAACACAAGTAACTTCAGTCAATGATATTAAAACAGCTCTACGTAATAGGATCAAACCAGACAACTCGAAAGTTGTAGCAGGGAGAATTGCAGCGTTGCACGTTAGCGGTAACAATTATACAGATTTTGCCAAACAAGTTGAACATATAGCTGACTCACTTGAGCGGTCTCTTATTATTGAAGGGATCACTCAAACGAAAGCCCATGAAATGTCAGTCGAACAAACTATTAACGTGTGTCGATTAAATGCAAAATCCAATTTAGTAAAAACCATTTTAGCCTCAACGGTATTTACAGATCCGAAAGACGTAGTAGCAAAATTAATTGTAGAACAAAACAACGAAGTAACTGAACATCAGGATCTAGCTTTTCGATCACGTGGTAACAGTACATTCAGAAATCCACGTGGTAGTTATCGAGGTTTTTATCCAAACCGCGGCTATACTGGTTATAGAAATAATAGTTCATTTTCATATAATAGTAACTATAACGGTAACAATAATCAGAGATATCGCTATGATAACAGAAATAGATACCAAAATAACAACAATAATAATATACGTCCAAATTCCAATTCAAATACAAACAGCGGTAACAATAGAGGTAACAATTCTAGATCATCCAACTGTAGAGGTAGAAACGCAAACGTTCGCGCTTTAAACGCCAGCGCCCCTCAGGAGCAAACACTGAGGAGGACGAATTAAGCGAGTAAGCGAACTTCCCTCACCTATAGCCATCTATTGTTTAAATTTAAATTACTCATATTTCATTGAATTACAACTTAACGAGTCACAAAAATTTGGTTCTTTCCTAGTAGACACTCAAGCGGACATTTCTTTAATAAAGATATCATGTTTAGACAGAAATATTTCCTTAAATACGAACGACATTATTAACATTAGCGGTGTCACTTCAAATTCAGTTTCGACTTTAGGTAAAATTACAGTAAATTAAAATTTTTCTAACTTTTCTATTAAACATACTTTACATGTAGTAAATGAAGACTTTAATATTCCATCCGATGGCATATTAGGTAAAGATTTTCTGAAAATTAACAAATGCATTATTAATTATGAAAGAAACAGTATTTCCTTTTGGGTAGGTAATGAAAAAGTCGCGATACCAATCCTACACGGAACAGAAAGCGACAGTTGTATCATTCCACCAAGATGTGAAATATTCAGACTTTTTGATTTAGGGGATTCACCCGAACCACTTTTCGTGGACTCGCAGGAAATTGAAAAAGGTGTTTTCACAGCTAGGTGCATTGTTAATTCCAGTAACCCAATAATCAAAGTCATTAATACCACGGATGATGTAAAGTACGTAAAAAGAAAAAGTATTCGGACAGAAAAACTTTCAAACTACAATGTTTATACAATTAACAAGACAAAAACAGAAGACAAACGTACGAAAAAACTAACTTCGATTTTAAAAAATCAAATACCTCAACATGCTCATAGTAAATTAATTGACCTTTGCATAGATTATGCCGACATTTTCGCTCTTGACACGGACAAAATGACTTTAAATAACTTTTACGAGCAAAAATTAAGACTGACAGACAACGAACCGGTATATGTTAAAAACTATAGATTGCCATACTCTCAACGCGAAGAAATAAATCGCCAAGTAAATAAATTGTTAGACAATGATTTGATTGATCCCAGTTATTCGAATTACAATAGTCCTTTGATTGTAGTCCCAAAGAAAGATACAAATGGTCAACAAGCTTATCGTATGTGAGTAGATTTTCGCGCAGTAAACAAAAAACTCATTGCTGATAAATTCCCACTAGCTAGAGTTGACGATATTTTAGACAATCTTGGTAGAGCAAAATATTTTTCCACATTAGATCTTTTTTCAGGATTTCATCAAATCCCTTTGCATCCTGACTCTCGTGACATTACGTCTTTCAGCACTGACCGTGGCGCATTTAGATGGAAAGTGCTTCCATTCGGCTTAAATATAGCACCAAATTCATTCTCACGAATGATGACAATAGATTTTTCGGGTATACCACCCAATGTCGCATTTTTGTACGTCGACGATATTATCTTCATAGGTTGTAGTGAAGCACACCACATTAAAAATCTTTCAAAAGTTTTCGATACTTGTAGGTCTTTTAATCTCAAACTTAACCCAAATAAATGCAACTTTTTACGACCAGAAGTTACATTTTTAGGTCATAAATGTTCAGCCAAAAGTTTGTTGCCAGACGACTCTAAAATAAATGCAATTAAAAAGTATACAAAACCGACTGATAAAGACGCGGTACGACGATTCGTCGCGTTTGCAAACTATTACAGACGGTTTATACCTAATTTTGCGTCTCTGGCAGCGCCTCTAAACCGATTAAGCAGAAAAAGAGTTGAATTTGTATGGGATGTTGAGTGCGAAATAGCATTTTTATCTGTGAAAGCAGCGTTACTTTCACCAAAATTACTTCAATATCCAGATTTTACTAAACAATTCATTATTACAGTTGATGCTTCCACAACTGGATGTGACGCTATTTTGAGTCAAGAACAACAAGGTAGTGATTTACCAATTTGTTTCGCTTCTAAAGCATTTAGTAAAGCCGAACAGAAAAAACCCATTATAGAATTAGAGATTTTAGCTATTTACTTTGCAATCAAGCAATTTCGACCATACGTTTATAGCACCCATTTCATTGTAAAATCAGACCATAGACCTCTAGTAAACTTATTCAATATGAAAGACCCATCTTCAAAACTTTCAAGAATACGACTGGAACTATCTGAATATAACTTTACTATTGTATATATAAAAGGTAAATCAAACGTTTGTGCTGATGCACTATCGCGTATAACAATCGATGAGATTAAAGAAGTTAACAAACAAATTTTGGCAGTACAGACAAGAGCCATGACAAAAAAGGCAAACGACAAAAATTTACATAGGAAAACAGACAAAAACGATGAAAAACAACTTACTTTACATGTCTACGACAAATTTTCATTTTTCGAAAAAAGTTCCACGAATAAGATTTGCAATTACGCACGATAAAAGTAATAAAACAACAAGTTTAAGAATTTTTGCGCATATTAAACATAAGAAACTCGAGTTACTTAGTTTTGAGCTTGTTAACGAAATAATGACTTTAGAGAAATTATTTTCGAGGCTTGAATCAGAAGCAGGCAAACGCAAAATTAAGAAAATTGAATGGTCTAAAAACGATATTATGTTCGAACATTATACTATTACAAATTTCAAAAATATTGGAAATAAAATTTTAAAATCATTAGAAATTATATTAACAGATCCAGTGGAGACAGTAACAGATGAATATACAAAATTAAAACTAATGAAAATTTACCATAATGATCCCATTTCTGGTGGACATTGCGGAATGAAAAGACTTTACTCAAAATTGCGAACAAAATTTTATTGGAAGAACATGACTTGTGTTATTTTTTTTATTTTTATCAAAAATTGCAATGATTGTCTTTTAAACAAGGTTAAACCTAAAACAAAAGAAAAACTTGTTTTAACACCAACTCCTTGTAAACCATTCGATATACTAGTAATTGACACAATAGGACCCCTACCTGAGTCCAAATATGGTAACAAGTTCGCACTTACCATGATTTGCGACATGACTAAATACCTGGTAACAGTCGCTGTACCAGACAAATCGGCAAAAACAATCGATTCAGCTATTTTTGAAGGATTCATTTTAACTTACGGCACAATGAATCCCATAAAATCACATTTAGGTACTGAATTTAAAAATGAATTATTCGAAGAATTAACAAAGCTTTTAAATATTCAACATAATTTTTCAACTGCATACCATCATGAAACTGTTGGCACGATTGAATGTAATCATAGAGTTTTTAATGAATACTTACGTGCATATTTAAAAGACACCTTTTCTGATTGGGATGTTTATTTAAAATACTTTACTTTCCTACACAATACTACGAGTAGCACAGTTTTCGACAATCAATTTTCACCTTACGAGTTAGTCTTTGGGAAAAAGGCAACTTTGCCTAATGAATTAACAAAAGAAAAAATTTACCCAATTTATAACATCGAAAACTATGCCAAAGAAGTTAAGTTTAGGATGCAGAAAACGCACAAAATCTAATTAATAAAAATAAATTACAAAGTAAAAATCTGTACGGTAAAACGGCACGACCTCTAATTGTAAAAATCGGATATAAAATACTTTTACAAAAAGAACCACATCATAAGCACGAAAATATTTATCAAGGACCGTTTATTATAACTAAAATTAACGAACCCAACGTAACTATTTTCGATGAAGTTAAAAACAAAGAAAAAGTAGTACATAAAAACCGCCTAAGTAAAGTAAATTAACATTACTCCAATTCGTTTACTTTAAATTTGATTAAAAAACAAATCCAAAATTTACTTACTAGCATTTAAGCAGCCACGAAGGCACAATTTTGTATATTCAAAAAAAAAATTGTTTATAAAATTGTCCGTAACACAAAAATACATACTTAATATATAATACAAAATGTAAAACTTTAAATTGAATATGTAAAGCACAAATATTTATAAAAAAAAACATTCAACATATTTTGTCGTAAATCAAAATATTATTAATATTTATACCTTTTATTTAAGTTACAATGAACTATTAAAATGTAACCAAAATTTAACTATTTGATGTATAAAATCTTTTTTCAATTATTAATAAAAATGGTTCCGAACCAACGAAATAAAAAGGGGAGGTATACCCTAATATAAATATATATTCCTTTGTTCGCAACAATTTTTATAAGTTTTTGGCCAAAGAAGAATGTGACAAAATTGATCACTTTGTCAATTCTTCTTTTCCCCAAAAAGGATGATGTAAGAGAGCCTTAATACATAATAAAATGTCACCCTGTGTTCAAGTTGCTGCAACACCCGTTGTCTACCCACGGGTGTGGAACAACTTGAACACAGAGCAATTCGGCTCTGGATATTCATTTAAAAAAACTTTGGACGACACAAGTAAAACACGAATTAAGTGAAAAAGTTAAAATCAAACTAAATACAAACTAGAAATAAAACTAAATACAGAAGTGTACAAATAAATGAAGAACATTTATTATACAAAAACTTTGATAAATAAAAGAACAAGAACTTAAACAACAAATACGTGTTATGTGGAGTGCGTTGCGACGTGCAATGAACCTTTATAGTGGGCTTCAATCTTTCGCACAATACACTTGAAAGGACCTCATATGCGATATTAAGAAGGCTGATTCCACGATAGTTGGTGCATTTTGCACTATCCCCCTTTTTGTGGACTGGGCAAAGAAGCTGCATGCGTCTTACCAACTCCTCGCCACCGAACTTGAATAGCTCCGCAGGCAATCCATCAGCGCCCACGGCCTTGTTGTTTTTCAATCTGGTTATTGCTATTTTAACTTCGTCATAATCTGGCGGGGGACATATATTCCATCATCATCGATTGCGGGATCGGGTTCTTCATCTCTGCGCGGTGAATTGCTGCCTCCATTTAGGAGAGCAGAGAAGTATTCCCTACATAATCTAAGCACTCTCTGGACATCAGTTACAAGGTCGCCGTTTTCATTCCTACAGGAGTTTGCCCCTGTCCTAAAACCTTCCGTCTGTCGCCGTATTTTTTGGTAGAACTTTCGGCCGTTATTCCTGGTGGCTAGCAGCTCAAGCTCCTCGCACTCAAGCCTTTTTGCTTCTGCTTTTTCTTCCTGAAAAGGCGTCTCGCTTCCCTTTTCAACTCACGATAGCGTTCACACACTCCTCTTGTCGCGCTCGCTTTTAACGTAGCCCTGTAAGCAGCGTCTTTTCTTTCGGTTGCAACGCGGCATTCTTCATCGTACCAGTTGTTTTGTCGTGGCCGCCGGTAACCAATTTTTTCCTCGGCGGCAGTACGAAGTGCTTTGGAGATATGCTCCCACTGCTCCTGTATTCCTTCAGGATGAGTTGTGCTCTCAGAGAGCAGGTATGAGAGTCGAGTTGCGAAATCATTGGCAGTCTGTTGTGATTTAAGCTTTTCGACGTCTAGCTTTCCTTGTGTTTTTGAAATATATCGAGTACTAATTACTTTCGCCCACCGTTTGGCTCGGAATGATTTACCGCAGTTGAACTGTTGTGAAGCCAATTTTCAGAATGTTGGGTGCATAGTTGGGTTCATATAATCCAAGTTAATGGCCTCATGTTGCCCCATCTTCCATCACATTAATGTTATTGTTATTATATATGTACAATAAATTCCTTTTGCAATGTTTTTAAAGAGATTTTGTATACATACGGCATTAATACAACCACATGCATACAGAATTAGTATAAAGGGAATAATAGAGTATGCATGATCAATGAGAAACTACACGTGTTAATAAGAAATAAACGTGTATTGATACTGGCACGCATACATACATATGGTCCAATTCATGCCTCAACTATCGATGTTTTATGCATACATTTACAACTGGATGGTGAGCACCCTAACCAAGTTGATTCCCAAAGCTTATTATAACTTAAAGCCAAATAAAGGAGACATTTTATAATTGCTTGCAAATCGATTAATATTTATTAAAAAACGTACTCATATGTTTACATATTTGTAATTAAAATTTCCGTGGTCACATATCCTATTGAGTTCCCCTGATTTTGAAGGTATCGATTGCTGTCACTCTACCCACTTTGTTCACAGGTTCGCCTACAGGCTGCTAAGTTGCAGAAACGATTCGAATTGCCAGCACAGCCACGATATTGATAACAAACGCAACGGCGTCCATAGAAACCCCACCTTACGCCAGCTTGGCAGCCTCTACCACTATTACCCCTAATAATGGGGCTTTGGCAATTAGGACGTCCTGGAAGAAGATATTAAAGAAATGTATAACGAGTTTCATGAGGATCGATTAGTAGACACTTACTTGGTGTATTTGGATACTGAGCTTGTGCCTACTCCAGGAAGAGCCATACAACCACGATGAAGAAGACGGCGATGAATTTCATGTTGAAGGAGTTAAAAAATTTAGCTGAAGTAGTTTGTGAGTTGATATTCAGTTGTAGAAGCTTGGGCTGTTTAATAACACTGGATCACAAATTCCGGCAACAGAGACGTCATTATGAAATTCCTATGTAAAATCACCCCCTGATTCCGAAAATCGAAGTTATTTTTAATTCTATGGTAACGTTTTTGAGATACTTACGAATAACGGTTTTTTCCAATAAAAAAATTGGGTCCACTTAATCATATATATCTCAAGAACGAATTCAGCAATTCCAAAAGGTTTAAAGCTTTTAAAAGGTAATACAATTTGCTATAATCTGTGCATACAATACTTTTTGCTAGATTCAAAGATAACAAACAATCATTACGGATTTTTTCAAATCTCGAAAACTTTTTATTTTTTTGCAGATCCTTTTTTCTCTCTCTAAGCTCTGTTTTATTACAAAAAAAATAAGCTTTCATTCAACAAAATCGGTGATCTAATACAAAAGTTATAAGCATTCAAATAAATATATCCATTTAATACTTAAGTACCCTCTTGGTACATATGTGTTAGTATTGGTATATAAGTTGGTTAGCAGGTAGATTTTCGAAGGTTTATTAGATACAAAAAACTGTTAGTGTCATTTTCTCAAAACCAGGTACATTTAAGGCAGGTAGCGTTTTCTTTGTGGAACTAGGGAACCTTTTTGTCTAGGTAGGCTTAAATTTATATGGTCTAAGTATAAATAACAGTACATGCGCCTTGTTCCTTCATAATATCTGCAAGGCTCGCCGGATACTGTTCAGTTTATAATTGCAGGATATAACCCGTCATTTACTTCAAAATATAATATGAATAAAAGGGCGTGAGAGTTTGAGTGTACAAATGATTCAGATATGTTCTGCTTCATCTGCGGTCAATTTATCGTTAAAAGGATGCGACGTGTGTTTTCAAATCCTTTGAAAGTTACATACTATAAGTATTTTGGAATTAAGCCTAAAAACCATGGACACCGTATACTGTGTGCACCACATGTCGAGTCGAATTGATTTTTTCGGAAACCGGAACAAAAAGGTGCGTTGTAAAAATTAGGAATTTGCTCCCTTTTAATGCATAGCTGACTAATTTCTGACGCCACCGTGGTGTGATGGTAGCGTGCTTCGCCTACCACACCGTATGCCCTGGGTTCACACCCTGGTCAAAGCAACATCAAAATTTTAGAAATAAGGTTTTTCAATTAGAAAAAAATGTTTTCTAAGCGGGGTCGCCCATCGGCAGTGTTTGGCAAGCGCTCCGAGTGTATTTCTGCCATGAAAAGCTCTCAGTGAAAACTCATCTGCCTTGCAGATGCCGTTCGGAGTCGGCATAAAACATGTAGGTCCCGTCCGGCCAATTTGTAGGGTAAATCAAGAGGAGCACGATGCAAATTGGGAGAGAATCTCAGCCTTAGATCTCTTCGGAGGTTATCGCGCCTTACATTTATTTTTTTTTTTATTGACTAATTTCTGAAACTATCTATTTAGGCGACATATGAAATTTATTACACCAATGAAGTGGCGGGAACCAACTTGCCATTCAACGGACTGCTATATTTGTAGTACAAAAGTACTTGGAGTTGGAAAGTCAAGAAAAGTAACCTATGCGAGCGTATCTACATTGTCATTACCAAAACTATATTCAACATAAGCTACATTGCCAGAATCAAATTTGCCTTTAGTTCCGGTTCCAGTTTCATTGGCAACGGCAGTATCTGATTACGCGACATCATGTTGTACTGGATTTCAAACGGAAAACGAAAGAAACTCTTTGTCACAAGCACAACTCAATGATTGGATAAGGGATTTGGAATTGTCCAAGAAAAAGGTCGAACTACACGCCTCTCGTATGCAAGAATTTAAATTTGTTTCATTCGATGTTAAGGTAACATATTATAGAACTCGTTACGAACAATTTTCCAAGTACTATACGAAGGAGGACAGTGTTTGTTACTGCAAAGGCATTGCTGGTCTATTCAAACAGTTGGTGAACCATATGATTCAAAAGAGTGGCGATTGTTCATAGACGGCAATAAATTAAGTTTAAAGGCCGTATTATTGCATATTGGCAACCAAAAGCCATCTATCCCGATCGCGCATGCAGTAGATACGAAGGAAACGTATGAGATAATGCAAAAATTGCTAAAATTAATGAAATACGAAGAACATGATTGAAAAAAATGTGCCTATCTTAAAGTCGTTGGAATGTTATGTGGTCTACAAAGTGGATACACAAAATACTGTTGCTTTCTATGCAAATGGGATGGCCGAGCTCGTCAAGACCACTACATAATAAAGTATTGGCCAGGATGAATCGAGTTTCAAGTTGGGGTGGATAATATAAAATACTTCCCACTTATAAAGAAGGAAAAAATAATTCTGCCTCCGCTCCACATCAAGCTCGGCCTAATCAAAAACTTTGTCAAGGGATTTTTGTGGGACCGCAAATAAGGAAAATGATGACCAATAACCATTTCAAAGAATTATTGTCACCAGTGGAGGCAGCAGCGTGGGATTATTTTGAAAAGGTCGTTTTAGGCAAACACAAAAGTCCTAACTACGAGATGACAGTGAACGACTTAATCAAAAACTATGCGGAAATGGGTAAATAAAAAAACATATTTAAGACCGTTTTCTCCGTTAATTTTAAAACCTATCTGCCCAATAAACAAAAAATTTATATGAAAATTTTTAAATTTACATGAGAATATATAGCCCTAAATCTGAATTCATCGTCCAGTTCCGAACAAACAAGAACGAGAAAAATGTAAACAAAAAATTTGTTCTGAATTGAAAGATATATCCAGCCTAAGAAAATTATATACTAATGTGTCACTTATGTATTTATCTAATTTACTTTTTTATTTTCTTTCAGGAGTAAATATGTCTTTAAAAATTCATTTTCTACACTCACATATAAATTTTTTCCCGCAAAATCTTGGCGACGAAAGTGACGAGCATGGCGAAAGGTTTCACCAGCAAATGAAAATGATTGAAAGTGAGTATCAAGGATTCTGGGATGTCGCTATGATGGGTGACTACTGTTGGTTTCTCATAAGAGAAACCGATCCTAATCTAAATAAGTGTCAAAACAAGACATATAACTTTTTCAATTATAAAATAAGATCATAGAGTTAAGACAGAATCATATGCACATATGCTATTATTTGTAGGGTACTTAAGTTTTATTATATGGATGTATTTATTTGAATGCTTATAACTGCTTATGAAAACTTACGTTTTTTGTAATAAAACAGAGCTTAGAGAAAAAAAATCTGCAAAAAAATAAAAATTTTTCGAGATCCTTCCTCGCAAAGTACAAATTTTTTTATATTTTTACAAAAAAGATTGAAAAATTCCGTAATGATTTGTCGTTATCTTTGAATCTAGCAAAAAGTATTGTATGCACAGTTTATAACAAATTTTTTTAACTTTTAAAAGCTTCAAACCGTTTTGGAATTGATAAATTCGTTCTTGAGATATATGTATATGATTAAGTGGACCCATTTTTTTTTTTTTTTTTTGAAAAACAAAAACGGTTATTCGTAAATATCTCAAAAACGTTACCATAGAATTAAAGATAACCTTGGTTTTCGGAATCAGGGGGTGATTTTACATAGGCATTTCATAATGGCGTCGCTGGTGCGTTTTGGCTGTAAACCAGTGTAATCTTTAAACATAATATTCCCACTCTCATCTACATATAAAGCTAAAACTTCATGTGGCATAGACACCCAAACATTCCTAAACTGACCTCGTTTTTGTAGAGTCTTCTTTACCTTTAGAAATTCTGGTAGCTTTGTTAAGCCGGAGTCATTGGTGCCGTATGTCGTATCGCCGTATCCGTATCCCTAACGTAATCAGCTGTTTATCGTTACGACGGTAAACCAAAACCCAATTGGTTGGCTACGATACGGTTACGACCTTAGCGGCACCAATAATCGATTGCATTGATTCTCATAAGGTTGGTCGAATCAGCTGTTATAAGGTTACCGATACGGTTACCGATAAAGCACCAATGTCTCCAGCTTTAGTTGGAGGTGGTTTTTAGCTGTTTGATAATTTAGAGGTACCTGATATTTCTTTCCATCTTCAGTAGTAAGAGATTTGATGGCGACGGTGTTACTCTTTTGATCCTCATCTGCTACCAATTCAATTTCAAGCTGTAATCTTGACTTTATCCACTTATCCAAAACTTAGAAAATTGTTGATTTATAATATGTGTCGAAATTTAGGAGTAATCACTGCATTCATCTAAAGCAGAAGTTTTTATTGAAATTTACACAATTCACATGTGATCAACTATGCTAAAACAGAAGAATCAGCAATTAAAGTTTTTTATTTCCAGTACTAAGTATTTCGATCGGCAAAGTATTCACAACTTGTATTCATTAATAAATTATATTTAATAGTATAATAACTTCAAAGTTAAATTAAAATAGAAGATTTTATTATAATTTACACAATTCACATGTGCTCAGCTTACTTTCATATACTCAGAAAATGTATTCCTCTCATTGACTTGTCCTAGCACCTTTCTTTTCCATTCTCTTCCCACTTCTTCGTATCGTCGTGTTGCTTTACATAAGGTGCGTACGCATATACCTATAAACAGAATAATACAAAGCTTACATGTATGTATTTGAAATAATTTTTTTTTTTTCGTAAAGAACTCCACGCCATGAATAACTGATTAGAGATTGGGCAACTTGGAGCAATAAACTTGAAATATATCGAGTACTAATTACGATCGCCCACCGTTTGGCTCAGAATGTTTTACCGCCTCTGAACTGTTGTGAAACCAATTTTCAGAATTGTGGGGTTTGAATGCATAAGTAGTTGGGGTTCATATAATCCAAGTTACCCAATCTTCCATCATATCAATGTTATTGTTATTGTTATTATATATGCACAATAAATTCCTCTTACAATGTTTTTAAAGTGATTTTGTATGCATTCGGCATTAATACAACCATATGCATACAGAATTAGTTCAAAGGGAGTAACAGAGTATGCATGAACTCTGTTGCGTATGAAATAAACGTGCATTGATACTGGCACGTATACATACATAGGTCCAATTTACGCCTCAACAATCGATGTTTTATGCATACGTTTACAACTGGATGGTGAGTACCCTAACCAAGTTGATTCCCAAAGCTAAAAAGATTATTATTACATTTAAACCAAATAAAGGAGACGTTTTATAATTGCTTGCAAATCGGTTGCTATTTATTAAAAAAAAGAACTCATGTGTTTGCGTATTTGTAATAAAAATATCCGTGGTCACATATCCTATTGAGTTCCCCTGATGTTGAAGGTATCGATTGCTGTTACTCTACCCACTTCGTTCACAGGTTCGTCTAGAGGCTGCTAAGTCACAGAAACGATTCGAATTCCCAGCACAGCCACGATATTGATAACGAAGGCAACGTCGTCCATCGAAACCCCACCTTACGCCAGCTTGGCAGCCTCTACCGCTATTACCCCTAACAATGGGATTTGGCAATAGGACGACCTGGAAGAAGATATTAAAAAAACATATAACGAGTTTCATGAGGATTGATTAGTAGACACTTGCTGGTGTATTTGGACACTGAGCTTGTGCCTGCTCCAGGAAGAGGCACAACCACGATGAAGATGAAACCGACGAATTTCATGTTCAAGGAGTTAAAAAATTTAGCTGAAGTAGTTTGTGAGTTGATATTGAGTTGTAGAAGCTTGGGTGTTTAATAATTGTTGTAGTAATTTAGTTTAAATTAAAGGGTTTTATGTGAAACTTTTAGGACTTGCGAATTCTTGAAATTAATTGTTTTTATAATTTTACATTGTTGTGAATGTTTAAGCGCTTTTGTAACACAATCGAATGAATTGGAACAATTGAAGTTCTGCATCTGATTTATGTACCTGCAAAGTATTTATGTTTTAAAAATTTCTGTTATTAATTTAATAAGCTTGCGTGACCTAATTTAAATTTTTAGTGACCGAATTAAAAGCCGTATATGACAATTGAGAAATAATAACAACCCAATTTATTTAATAGAATAATAGCATATAGGGCCAGGTCACATCTTGACGCCCGATCGATGAGCTTTGTAACAAAATAAACAGCTATATCCCTGATCTCTCCAGTTTTTTCGCCTCGCGAAACCTGACATTGTCACCGACCAAATCATCGGCAACCTTATTTACAACATGGACGCGCCAAATGTCGACCAAAGTGAATATCCACGTCGATGGCACCACGCTACCGACTGTCTTACACCCTAAAATCTTGGGTGTGACGTTCGATCAGGATCAACATTTTGGAGAGCACGCAATTGTACAGAAAACATAGAGCCGTAATAAAATCCTCAAAACTCTTGCCGGCAGCACTTGGGGTAAAGATGGAGAAACACTCATTACCACTTACAGGTCGGCCGATTGCATGCTACACGTCCCCGATATGGTCCAAAGGTTACTCATTGGAAAAAACACAGGCCTGCCAAAATACAACCCTCAGAACAGGTACGGGATTAAGGGGTCATCTCCGTAAGCATTACGAGGAAATATAGCACCTGAAAATACAGCCGTATGAAGCAAAAAAGCACAAGCAGGTTCTCAGCGATATCCACAAACAGGCGTCGGACCTCTGTCAGGAATTGCCCGGCAAATACGGTACTCAACGAAAAATACCCAGAACTAGCAGAGGAGGAACGCACTCTACCTAGGGAAACGCGCGTCAATCTAGCTCAACTTCGATCTGGATACTGTAAAAGGTTAAGCTCTTACCTATTTCGAATCAAGCCCGACATACAAAATATATGTTCTGCTTGCAATGTGTCCCCAATGACACCAACCATCACCTATTGGATGGGGTGAAGCACTGCTACAACGAGAACAACAACATGGGGATGACACCATAATCTGAGAACGATACTGGCGTGGAATTTCAGGACTCTTGCAGGCAAAGGCGCCGATAGAGGGATATAACTCAAAATGATATATAGCCATGCTTAACCTCCTAAAAAGCAGCCCAAGAATTTTAAAATACATACCCACAAGTCACTGCAAGCTTAATGCAAAAAGTAGGCATATGGTCTAATAACCTCTGTCGTTTCTGCTAAAGAACACATTTTTATCGAATGTCATGTCGTCGCAAAAAGAATACTAAGGATGCTTGGATCGCTAAGACTAGATAGTAAACTCATACACTCTCTGAATTTCCGCAGGGAGCTTGGCATGGAGAAGTTGCTGTGAATAGTATGAGGGCACAATAGACCCAAAGGTCGTAGTGCATTACATCACAACAATCTATCTAACTTCCCTTCTTTTTATAATCGACGGCTGACTGGAATATGACCCTATGTCGGCAGCAAGTTGACAGTGTCTCCAAACCGGAAACCGTATATAAATTCTTTGAACCCCGCTTTCAACTTATTTTTATCGCTTTGATAACGTTTATGTAATTTATCGATGACTTATCGGCTTGTTATCGACGAGCTAGGCGCGTGTTATCCATTATCGGTTTGTAATCAACTAAGAGATATCAATTTGTAATCCATAACAAATTGCATTGGACCGTTAAAAAAGCTATCAGTTTGTTATCGAAAATTATAGATTTGTTATTGGAGTTTAACCGAATGGTTTTCGACAAGTTATCTTTTTGCTATCGATTGTTATCAATCAGATACTGATAAATCCCAAACATAAAATCAATAACCCGGCGATAACAAGCAGTGATAAGAAACCAACAACTAGTCGATGGTTCGGCGATAACACGCATAACATGGTGATAACAAAGCCAAAACACGACGGCAATTTCGTTATCGGTAATAAGTTGACAGAGAAACGATGACTCATCCATATTGGTTGCAAGAAAGTACGAAATCAATTCAAAAAGATGAAGAGGTGATCCCTTAAGATTATCATTTACATTGCCGCAGGATTTTCGTTTTGAGATTCTTTGTTTTTGAATTTTCTTGTTCTTGTAGCAATAACGATACTCCGCGAAAGTTTTGGGGAGTGTTATCAATGTTGATATTCCCGAGATAGTCGGGCTTCTACGTTAACGGTGTTTGTTTCCGGAACGTACCGTATTAGGAGGGAGTGCGACAAAAAATTGAGGCAAAAATACAAGAAAAAATACACGAAAACAAAGTAGTGTCATATAGGCATTATTAGTTTATGTTTATGTTTATTGATAAGAAGTATTAGTATAGCAAGATTATTGATCTTTTATAGTACAACAAAGCAGGAAAATATTAATAGTGGTATAAAATTAAAAAATTACAAAATATTAATAAGCATGTATTAAAAAGTATGTATGTATACAACGGAGGCTTATTCAAAATAAAGCTATTTAGTTTTAATGTCGGTATTTTAAAATTATATAAAATTATATATGGCCAGCCTATGTCTTAAGTATTAACTGAGAAATAGTTATAGATAACATTCTTATAGTTGCATACACTTAAATTATTTCTTATAGAATTGGGAATAGAATTCTAGGTACGTATAGTGTTTACGAAAACTAGTTTAGTCGACGAAACTGATTTAAATGTAAGTACGATTAGATCATTTGTACGAGCAGATCTTGTGAAGGTAAGCTTAATATAAAGGTATAGTGGCGTTTTATTAAGAATTAGTCGATAAAAGAAAATGCAGCTCCTGGCTTTAAGATAGTCAGAAATTTTACATCCCAAAAGCGAGACACGAGATATATGATCGAACTTTTGCAATACATACGCGTAACGTGTAATATGGTTAAAGGCCACACCTATTTTATGAGCAGAGTGCGAATCTAGCTTATTGTAGATCAATTCAACGTATGTCTAATAAGGTAGAATTAGCTGAACAGCCAGTTTATGCCTTATGTTATAGGGAATAAACATAGCCGATAGCCGCAAGTTCCGCAGGGCACCATATACCTTACCTATGGCAAGTTAACGTAATCAACATTTGTTAAACTTGAGTTGATTACAAGGCCAAAGTTCGTAATTTTATTCACTAGCGTAATTTGGGCCTATGTAGAGAGGTGGTACCTATGTAGAGAGGTGAAATTCTCATCTCAATCAACTTTCTCTTTGAGATAGGCAGAACAAACGTGTTATTAGGTTTGAGGCACAGCCCGTTATTATTAGTCCAAAGGGAAATAGATGAAAGGTCAGCATTAAGTTTCGAACACAAATCATCAACCTCATCAATGCGTCTAGACAGGTAAAGTTGAACATCATCCGCATCAGTATGCATACTGACGAATTCGCAGAACGTAAAAATATCATTGATGAATAAACTAAATAACAGTAGGCCAAGTATTGATCCTTGTGGTACACCGCAGACTACTTCGCTAAGGCATGACATTTTGGACCCGATCATTACGCGTTGATATCGGCTAGTTAAATAGCTGTTGATTAATGCCAATGAATCATCACTAAATCCAAAGTAAGCCTTTAGCTTAGCGCAAAGCAACTGATGGTCAACGGAGTCAAATGCCTTAGAAAAATCAAGTAGACAAAGTAAAGTTACAAAGTTTTCATCAAAGTGAGTGCAACCATGCTTGGCCCTACAACCAGTCTGAAGAGGTGACAGCAGCTGATTATTTTGTGTGTGGTTCGTGATTTGGTCGGCTATTAATGCTTCAAAAGCCTTGGAGAAAGCCGGCAATATACTTATAGGGCGGAAGTCGGAAGGAGTATCGGCAGTTCATAAGTCATTATTGCTAATTAAAACCTGATTTAATAGAAAGGAAGTTGTACCAATCCTATCCGAATACATACCCGGCGCGAGTATAATTCCCCATTCGCATTCAGGTACACCCCTAGTGTTCAACGTATGCTATATATTCGACCGATTTCATCATTTTTTTCAGACAGTAATATGTGCAATATACGAAAACATATGGTGAAGTTTGAAGCTTCAATATGATAAATTAAGGAAGATATGACAAAAATCCTCTTTTCTGAAAAGTCGGTTATATGGGAGATATATGCTATAGTGGTCCGATTCGGCCGGTTCTGGCAAATGTCTAATCGAACACCTAAATATACCCGCTTACAAAATTTTATCAAGATATCTCGAAACTTTAGGGACCAGCTTCCATACAAACAAACAGACAGACGGACAGGCGGACATGGCTAAATCAACTCAGCTCTTCATCCTGATAATTTCGGTATAATTAATGGTGGGTCTACCTATTTTCCTTTAAGGACTTACAATTATGAGATTCGTGACGAAGTTAATATACCATTTCATTTTCATGAAATGTATAATAAAAGTCTAGACAAAATTGTATTAAACACAAACGGACGTTTTATTTTATTAGTAAAACATCCAAATTTGCAAAACCGATGAAGCCTGTCCTTGAAATCATGTTTCTCTGTCCAGGATTAGGGGAAAGAATAAAATAATTGATTTCAATATCATACACATATTTGGTCTTTTATTCCAAATGATAGAAATAAAGTGTGACCGCTTTTGATTTCCGGATGGACCTTATTTGCGATTCGTCCACGTATTTATAAATAAACAAACAATTGCAAAGAAACTTTTGTTTTCAAAAGTATAGCATTTCGCTAGAATATCAATAAATACATTTCTGTTATTTAGGTAGAGCTAATTCAGCAAATTAAAGAGTTTGTTCAGCGAACTAAAATAAACAAAAACAAGTAAGGGTGTCTAAGTTTGGGTATAACCGAATATTATATACTCAGCATGAGTTTGAGCTGTACAGTTCATTTGAGATAAATTACTTTTTCGAATTTCGTTACGAGGGATTTTTGAAGGTCTAGAAACGTTTTGTAATGCTTGATCGGAATAGGGGCGTGGCTTCGCCCATTAAAAACCTTTAATTTTTCTTCGAGTTATTGTTCCCGAAATATATAAAATTGTTTGGTCATAAAAGGACGTGGCACAGCCCATTTTCAAAAATTAAAATTTTTTTTGTTTTTTCTTGTTATAATTTCACTTGCAAAATAAAACACCATTGATACAAAGCTCTGTTTTGCAAAGATATAGCTTATTTTATTCGTCCACGACCCTTTTAAAAATCTTTTATATAAAAATGGGCGTGGTACTTCAACGATTTCACACATTTTTCGTGGAAGCATTCTTTATAGTAATGGCAACCTCTCTGTCGAATTTTGTTACGATAGGTTTAACAGTTTTTAATTATGATTAATAATATTTGTTAAATTGAAATTACCACATGTGGGCGGTGCCGCGCCCATTTTCATAAAATAATCAAGAATCTTTATATCAGTGCACACATGAAACTTTAACAGTCTAGATTAATTATTTACTAAATAATCAGGTTTTATGTGTTTTCCAAAATGTTATATATGTAAAAGTGGGCGTGGTTACCATCCGATTTCCCTAACTTCTAATAGCGATGGGAGATGCGCGCCAAAGACCCCATATACGAAATTGCAATATTTTATTCTCAATATTTACCCAAGTTATCGTGTGCACCGACAGATAGACGGACGGATGGATGGACGGATTGGCGGACATGGCTAAATCAATTCCTTTTTTCAACCCCAGCATTTTGATGTATGGAAGTCTATATTCATCTCGATTCGTTTATGCCCGTTATGTTACCAAAGTTAACACACTCTGTGCGCAAAGCTCGCTGAGTATAAAAAGAGTAGCTTTAACTTAAATTTAGAGGTACTTTTGTTATTTCAAATTCTTGAAATCGTATTTTTTATTTACACGTCTCAAAACAGATAAAACTCATTAAAAATACGTTCATTGTACACATGTCAACTTAATAACATATTTTCAAATACAAATGGGCAAGTCCATGGTAACGGGCGCGCCGCACGCATTTCAACCTGCATAGAAGAGAACAAGAGCTGCGGACTGAGCGAACATTACTTATTTATTATATTTAAAGCAACAATTATGGGTACCTCAAAAATTTAAGTACATATATTTGACAAGGTTCGGACGCGACAAGAAATAAAAACAAATTTTAATGCTTGTGAAAGTATGCAAAAATTAATGAAGGAAGGGAAGAACAGAAGGTGAAATAAAGACCCAATGAGCGTAATTTTTCGAAATTTGAAATATCCTTTAAAAATGTTTAACTACGGTTACGCACGCGACATAAGAACTTGATGACTATATGATATTGAAAATATATTCCTTGCGAGACATCAAGTCTTAGGTCGAGTAGAGTAAGCAAAATTGTTCAAGTTGTTCAAAAATACGGGTTTACATAACCATTACTTACAGTACTCGATTCTACGCTGCAAGTATTTTCAATTGAACAAAAAGTGTTACAAAGCTTATCTTTGTAAAATGAAAAGAAATATAACTTGCAACCCGAAGGCATTTTATGGATTTGCAAACTCTAAACGCAGGGTGAAAGGGTTTCCATCATCCATGAAATTCAAAGATAATATTTCCAGCGATGATCAAATTACGCTATTGAGACCAAGGTTTCACCTAATGAATACCCATACCATATTGATTCATGTTCTTCAATCAGAGCTCCATTTATATCTTCAGAAGATGTATTATCTTATTTTTAAACTTTAAAAGTATCATATACATACGGCCCAGACTGGATCCCGACACACTTTCTTAAAAAATATGCTGCAAACATGTATCAGCCGCTAACAGATTTATTTAATTTGTCTTTAATTTATGGAGTTTTCCCAACAATGTGGAAGGAATCTTTTCTTATACCGCTTCATAAAAATGGAAGCAGGTCTTTAATGGAAAACTACCGGAGCATAGCAAAGTTATCCGCTATCCCAGAGTTATTTGAGGCTATTATTACCCACCACCTAACATTCTCTATTTCCTCCATAATTGAAAGGGCAAATCACCTATCACCAATTTACTAGAATTTACCACCCACGTTTCTAATGGATTTAGAAAAGGCCTTCACACTGATGTAATTTACACCGATTTCAGTAAAGCTTTCGACAAAGTATCACACCCATTACTTATTCATAAGCGCGGTCAACTCGGTTTTCAACCCCGTCTTATATGTTGGATTTCTTCGTATCTTGGTTATCGTACGCAAAAGGTAATCTTTAAAAATACACTTTCTGGGGTCATCAATGTTTCTTCTGGTCTTCCATCTTGGTCCGATTCTGTTCTTGTTGTTCATAAACGATATATCTAGTACAATTAAATACTCAAAAATCTTGATGTACGCAGACGATGTAAAACTTTTCAAATCATGTGCCTCACTTGAGGAACATTCCTTGCTTCAAATGGATTTAAATCACTTGGTTACCTGGTGCAATGTAAATTATATGCCGCTCAATCTCAAAAAATGTAAATTCATGTGTTTTTCTCGGAGAGTTTCGCCACCAGCTTCATATACAATTAACAACTATAGTCTAGAAACTGTTAATCATTTTATTGACTTGGGAGTCATGATGGATTCCAAACTTAGTTTCAATCTTCATATTAATGCTACAGTGAATAAAGACAAAGGTGTTTTGGCATTTGTTAAACGGTGGTCAAAAGAATTTAACGACCCTTACATAGCTAAAGCACTTTTTACAACATTAGTTAGGCCAATATTAGAATACGGCTCAATAATTTGGAATCCGCGTTATCAAGTCCATGCAGACAGTCTCGAATTAATACAAAAACAATTTTTACTATTTGCCTTAAGAAATTTTCAATGGGACTCTTTAACTAATCTTCCACCTTATACTAATAGATTAAAACTTATCAATCTTCCAACTCTTGCTAGACGAAGGGAAATGCTTGGTCTAATATTTATGACAAAACTTTTAAATGGATCAATTTCGAGCCCATTCCTTCTGAATGAAGTGAACTTTGCCGTTCCCTCTCGGACATCGAGACACTTCAAACCTCTTCTGCTGAAACAATGTAGAACGAATTTCGAACAAAACGAACCTTTCCGGCGTTTATGCCAAGATTATAACTCTCACTCAAACATATTTGATAGCTCGGACAACCTTTTTTCTATGAAAAAGAGTGTTCTTACCTCTCTTAATTAATGTATAATACGTTTGCTTCTGTTCTCTTTAAGTATTACGCTTGGCTGATGAAATTTCTTCTGTAGCTGAGAAGTCTCAGATCGCGACGCTTGACAAACCGCTCCCCATCAAAGACTCGGCAAAATGAAAAAAAAAAAAGTTATTGTATATATATAAATCGATCGCGTGAACAGGATTAGCCTGGTTTCATTGGGCCACTTGAGGGCAGCGCGCTGCCACAACGTCCATTAAAAAAAAAAAAACAAAAAAAAATTTGCATACCTGGAATTTCGAATACGCCCATAAGCGGAGACGTATACTGGTATATAACTTTCCCTGTGTTTATTCTTCGATAAATTTTATGGAGGGAATAGAAAAGAAGTACAAAATAAATCAAAATTAAAAGAGGCCATAATAAATCCATGGAAATTTGGATAAGATATTCCCATTTAACCGTTTCTAGTCGACAAATATATTCACAAGAAAAATGCTTTCTTTTCGTCTTCATATGAAATTGTTGAATACACCAATAACCAATAAAAACCTACATTAAACGTTAAAGTTCATATCATGTTGAAATCAGAACTGATTTTAGATTTTCCTCAGATAATCCTCTGTATATATAAATTAAAAAAGAGATACAACAATTTCAATTTTCGTCATATTTTGTAAGATTTCTCTAACATCACTCTAGGAATCAATTAACAGTTCATACACGGCTGAAAGCGCAAAATGCCCTCTTTCTGACAAGATATAAGTTTTGTTCGTTGGCTAAAGAGAAATAAAGTTATAGGTCATTATATGGATCAACTAATGGACTTCACAAATTTTAGACACCAATAAGAAATGTTACCCGAACTTTCCGGAAATATTTTAGTAAACAGACCTATTTAACATCTGAAAGCTTTTTTAATTTCAAGTCGAGGTTTGCTTACTAGGAAAATAATGAGGATAAGGGCAGGATAAGTTTATAAAATCTCCGTTTTCCGAAGTTGTTTTAATACTAAATAAAAATCTAGACAAAATTTTATTAAAAGCAAAAATGTATATCTGGGTTTAACAGCGCAACAATATAAAGAAAGGACGTTATATTTTGTTAGTAAAACATCGAAATTTGCAAAACCGATGAAGCCTTTCGTTTAAAAGAGAAACATGTCCACGATGAGGGGAAAGAATAAATTTTTGGTTTTGACATCACACACATATTTCGCCTTTAATCCCAAGTGATAGAAATAGAGTCTGGCCACTTTTGATTTTCGAATCGTGATGGACCTTTTTTGGGATTGGCCCACACATAAATACACAAACAATTGCAAGGAAATTTTGCTATGAAAAAACATAGCAAAATGCGTTATTTCATTTCGCTAGGATATCAATGAATACATTTTATTTGTTATTTTGATAATGCAAAATCTGTTTGTTCAGCAATTAAAACAAACAAGAAACAAGTAAAGGTGTCTAAGTTTGGATGTAACCGAATATTATATACTCAGCGTGAGTTTGAATTGCTTTTTCGAAATGTGTTACGAGGGAGTTTTTTTTCGAGGCTCTAGAAGTCTAGTTTGATCGGAATAGGGGCATGGCACCGCCCATTAAAAAAAATGTCTCCTAATTCCCTCTTAGATATAAACTTGGTAAGTAAAATACATATATACAAAACTATTTTTCGCTAAGATATAGCTTATTATTCTAGCGTACGACCCTTTTAAAAAACTTTTGTATAAAATAGGCGTAGTCCTTCACTGACCTCTTTAATTTTTCTACAAAGCATTCTTTATAGTAAAGGCAACCTCTCTGTCGAATTTTGTTATGGTAGGTTTAACGATTTTTGATTTATGGTTAATAATATTTGTTAAAATGATATTACCACAAATGGGCGGTGCCGCGCCCATCATCAAAAAAAAAAAATCAAGAATTTAGTATCAGTGCACACATCAAATTTTAACATTCTAGATGAATTATTTACTAAATAATCAGGTTTTATGTGTTTTCCAAAATGTTATATATGTAAAAAGTGGGCGTGGTTACCATCCGATTTCCGTCACTTTTAATAGCGAGGGGAGATGAGCGCCGGGAACCCCTATACAAAAGTGTAATATTTTATTCTCAATATTTCAAACGTGTGCAATGACAGACAGACGAACGGACGGATGGACATGGCTAAATCAATTCCTTTTTTCCTCCTCAGCATTTTGATATATGGAATTCTATATTTATCTCGATTCGTTTATGTCCGTTATGTTACCGAAGTTAGTACACTCTGTATGCAAAGCACGTTGAGTATAACAAGGTTGAACTTGTGTAAACTTAAATTTAGATGTATTTTGTTATTTCAAATGCCTGAAATCTTATTTTTTATTTACACAACTCAATTAGGTATAAATAGCGCCCACAAAATTTACCTCGGTATACTTTATACTTTAAAATTGGTAGAAAAGGTTTTAAATTAAAAAAAAAATGACTCTACGAAATCAACTCGCGATGCTGTTTATGCTGATTAACTGCCCTGGGCATTTTTGTATTATAGATGGCGAATATATAACTATAGAGGGTAGCCCACATACAGTTGCAATACTTAAAGATGAAGCCTATGTATGTGTTGGTTCCATAGTTAGTGAAAATTCGGTGGTTACAAGTGCTCGTTGTTTATATCTTACACCTAAAAACAAATTCGACATTGTAGCTGGTGCAACCGACATATACATAGAAGAAGGGCATCGACGCAAAGTGGTGGTAATACATTATGATCGTCAACAATCAGAAGTAAGTTGTGCTGATTTAGCTGTGGTTAAAGTGGATAGACCCTTCGACCTGAATGATGCAAAAGTAGATAAAATAGAACTTTGCGATGGTCAATTACCTTCGGACCCAACGATGAAAATTAGTGCATGGGTTTCGTTACCTGGATACAGTAGAACTGCTTCTTCTTTTCTCGAAACTAAGTCCATGCGAATACAAGACTGTTATTATCCAAACTCACTACGTAAACTAATAATTTATACTAAACGTAACGAGTGGTTTGGAGAATCTGGAACAGCAGGCGTTCTGAATGGACGACTTTGTGCGGTGGCACAAGACACGTGTTGCGACGTAAATTTCCAGTGCGTATATATAGATGTAACATATGGCAGTGCTCGAAAATTTATAACAGACAATATGTAACTGAATTGTGTTATTATAAATTGACTGTTGATTGGAATAACTCGGCTGAGCGCCTAATTTCGAAACATTTTGAAATAGGGCGTTTTCGAAACAGCAGTTGAGTTATGGTGATATTCCCCTCAGCAGTCGAAGTGATGATATTTTTTTCTTATATCATGTAGAAATAAATTGTAATAATTTTAAGTAAATAAATATTTTTTATTGTATGCAATGAAAGTGTGACGCATTTAAATGAACTAAGTTGTGAGGCCAAAATTTTATCACAACTTTAAATTTCCCTCGTCTGTGAATAGATGATGAGATGAAAACAAAATTGCGAAATGACTAATTTAAGTCCCTGGCAAACTCCATGTAAAAAAGCTGATCCAACGATTTATATGGAAGTCAATCTAATCGGTTATTGAAGCCATTGAATAACACCTTAGTCATAACGATACCATAGCCAACCAATTAGGTTTTGGTTTTCTGCCATATCCATAATCTATAAAATTTTTGCGTTGACGAATTTATTCACATTTTGGGGATTTTATTTTTCGTTTTGAAATTTTTCGTATTTTCTATTTTATGAAGACATTTTTTAAATTAAGGCACCAATAAGCGATGCCAATATATATTTACCTACGATTAAGTGAAAATATGATTACGAATTGGGCATTATGAATATGGCAAGTTAACCCGGGCCTTTAAAGAGTCGATATTTTACCAAAATAGGATTTTACTTGGCCAATAGTTGTCGCTGGATGTCCAACTGATCGAGCTTTTTAGAAAACCCTCGGAAAGCGGTGCCACTATTTAAAAACAATACTTGGAGTGGGACTACGCCTATTCTCCTGAAATGAGAAATGGTTTTGCGTTTGCCGGAAAGGAGAATTTTTAGAATGGTCACATTCTTGTCAGTGTGTCCCCTGTAAGAGATGGGTGCACCAGACGGGATGTTCTTGGCTAAACTCTACGTTCTCTTAACATTTACAAATCTTTTGTGACTCCTTGCTGTTCACGCCCAAGAGAGTCCCGTAGCCTGCGCTGCAGCGCCTACTACCCTCTAGCAGCTCCGCTGCTCAGCAAGCTACAGCAAGTACCCACTGCTGCTCGCGCCCCACGACGCCGCCAGCTAATACATCCTACCCATAACTACGATCTCCGTAGTAGGGTGAGTAGCGATGCCGAGCATCAGCCCCTGTCCCCGTCTTCTCCTCCCCCTATTTTTAACACTAGCATTCGAGTAGGTCAGGGAAACAGGGTCTTAGTCCTTACCACCTTTTGCACCGTTTGCCAGCACAGAATATATATGTTTGCGATATCTGCCCAATGCAGCTCCTGCCTTGGACGGTGGCACTTTCCTAGATGTCAATACATATCTGTCCGGTCAGGCGATGTAAATTTAGAATTCATCAACATCTACATCCCTCCTGTCACCTGTTGTCCTTTTGGAGACTGCCTTGACATCAGCGCACTACTCACTGGCGATAATCGCGTTATCTTAGGAGACTTTAATGCCCACCACGATCTAACTTACAGGCGGAGAGCAGGGGCGAGATTTTGGCGGACCAAATAGAAAAAACGACGTTCTGCACGATAAACGCATTCGTATGGTAGGAAGGTGTTACAGTTCGTCAATATATCAATCGTGAGCGCAGGACTAGTAAACTACGCCAACTGGCAGCCGACGGGAAATTGGCATCCGACCACCTACCACCATTACTTATCACCATTGAGAAACGCACTTTCATTAACTTCATGAAAAGAAATTGGGAAGATTACAAAACTTATACGGACAATCGTTTTGCTGCCCTCTCTATCCCGACTGATGCCCGTCAAGGGGAGTGTGCTTTCCACAAGGTCATTGATTCAGCTTCGGTTCGTTTTTTTCCCGCCTGAAGAATCCCGGAAATCGGGCAACATTTTCCAGCGGAGGCCGCAACTCTAGCGAGAGAACGTGACCTTATAAGACTGCACGACCTCTAGGCCCTCAAATAAGGGATATAAACCAACGCATCAAATTGCTGGCGCGGATGAAAACAATCGGGCGAAATGGGAGGAGCACTTAAAGAGTTGTAACCTCTCTGCTGGTGTAGGTAAGCTATCGTCCACAGTGAAGACCCTATCGAACCAGACTAAGCACAATGACAAAATCTCCATCGCCTTTGGCGATAAAGTACTGTCGAATACGAAAAAATGCGCGAACGCTGTTTGCTTTTTGCCGACAATATGTAATGCATACTACGGTTGACAAAGTCAGACGCCGGGCCAACAGACGCGCACACAAGCATAAATACATCATGCTAAACCACCTAAAGCAGCGGGCCTAGGCGGCGTAGCCATGCCGGTGTTTAAAAAACTAGGCAAAGAGGGATTTAATAATCTAGCGCATGTCCTTAACCTGTCCCTGTCCACCTTCGTCATCCCCGGAAAATGGAAAATGGCCATTGTGGTTCCGCAATTAAAGATGAGAAACATGAGCCAACATAGGAGATTCTTACTGTTCGATATCTCTCCTATCGCCAGTAGCCGAGATACTTGATGCTATTCTATTTCCCTACTTCACTGCAAATTTGCGTCTTGCCAATCATCAGCATAGCTTTCGAAAACTACAAAGCACTACCACCGCGCTAAACGCCAATAACACGCAAATAAATTGCCGTTTAATGAAAAACCCCACCATAGGACAGTACTCGTTGCGTTACACCTGTCAAAAGCTTTTGATACGGTCAACTACGGCACTTTACTGCAAGACCTGGAAGGGTCCCCCCTTCCTCCAAGTCTCAAAAGATGGACTGCAAATTATCTGTCTAGTCGCCAAGCATCGATGCAATTCAGGAACATAACATTTAAACCCAGAAGAATTAAATAGGGGGCACCACAGGGTGGTGTCCTATTCCCACTTCTGTTTAACTTCTACATATAGAAGCTACCTTCACCACCAGAAGGAATCAGTTTCGTTTCCTACGCCGATGACTGCACAATAATGACCACAGACCCAGGCCCACACATCAATGGGCTTTCTAATAAAATATACCGCCATCTTCCTGGTCTCTCCAGTTTTTTCGCCTTGCTATATCTGACATTGTCGCCGACCAAATCATCGGCAACCTTATTTACAACAGAAACGATTTAATATGACCATATTAAACATTGTAGGCCATTCCGTCCTAGTTTTATGAGGAACTTAGGGTCACCAGAGCCTCGGCTGCTAAACATCTGGTTTCTGACTTCTGCGGGGGAAGGCCTACACTAGCGGGTAAAAGACATATGAGTTCAAATTAAGGGTATGATGCTTGGTCGGGAATACCCTACATTTTTGTATGCGTAGCTCGACAGTTCTCCATCTCACCTCCTCTATCACACAAGCTAGTTCTTTGTCTTCATCTCCCTCTTCTTTCTGCCACTCACTTCTCCTATATTTCCCTCTCAATTTCTAATCTTTAGTTTTTCCTCTTTTACCTTTCCTTTTTAACTTTCATCTTCATCCTCCTACTCTCCTTATTTTGGTTACTATTATTAATCCCTTCCTCTGTTTATTCGAGCACCGTTTCCCTTTCCCTCTAATATTCCTGTTCATATTTCCCCTTCTTCCCCTGCCCCACTTCGTCTCTGTCGAATTTAAAGTCTATATATTATTTCGCAGGTATAGCGATTTTCGATTTTGCCCTGAAGAAGGCGCGTGACCGCTCGGGCTCCAAAACTATTTATAAAATATTTCACGCCAGCGGTTACAGCACGTCTTATCTCCGAAAGGACGCCTTTCTAGGACGAGGTTTCTATTTAAAAGCATTATTTCTCATTTTTATCAAAAGAGAGAGGGGTGTAACTATTTCGCACTGATTGACTTACTACATTCTTTATTCGATCGTGCATAATCGGGTCACTAGAAGTCTTTAAAAGAGGTCACGCAGTCGTCTTAAATAATTAAACAAAAACTTAATAGTAAAATATAAATATTTATGCTTCATTTCATAAAAAAAGCATAACAGAGGAAGTGGTAAGTAAAATTTGATCAATAGTAATCAAGTACAGAGAAGCCTCGCCTAACGTACAGCTCTATTAGGCGGACACCTTTCTTGGACGGGCAGCTTTTCATGCGCCAAGTTTTGGGTACAGTTTTAAGAACAAATTGCCCTTCGTTAGGCGGTCATCCTCTAGGCGGTCATGCTCTAGGCGGACCGTTATTTGCTATAAAATGGGATAAAAAAATCCACTGAGCAAATGCGAACCTATTATTGACGGACATTGAGAACTGTTTTCATAACAAATCAATCGAAAACCTCCTTTGGATGGACGCAAACTCCTCTTAAGTGGGCAAAGTGTGATCATATATGTGGTTGCATACATATGTACATATTTTCCAAATGAAAAAGGGACTCTCCGAATAAAACCGATTTTGTGTTCGAAAAAAATTTAGTTTAAGTAGTGTCATAGTGTGATTCGCATAAAATGAAATTTGCATTAGTAAAATTTCGAAGGTTAAAAAGCGCACCAGTAAGTATCACTTTCATGTAATTCAAAACTAAGGATTGCCTAATTGCCGGATTGCCTGAAGTTAAGTTGAACTGGCCGGACCGTAAGGACCTCATACAAACAGAACGTGTCCACAGCCTTACCAGAAGTTTATTCGACGACCAAATTAAAACCTCCTCAAAAACCATAACCTATGAAATAACTATGTACGTCCTGTTGGAAAATACTAGACGTTTTCTAGGGCATATGCCACTAGGTTGTTCTAAACCTCAAAAGTTGATTTGAAATTATTTTTGACACCTTGCAAACCCACGCTTGGTTTCACACCTTTCCTTTTTGGTTGATCATGTGCAGATATTGTCTCGTTTCCCAATTCATCCACTTTTTTGTTACCATCTTTTCTTATATGACGGCGGCCATATAACGTTTGAAAGCTTCCCCTTGCCCCAAATTCTTCCTAGTGCTTATTTGCTCTCTAATAAACTTCTAGTTGTTGTGCTATGCCGACACCTCTCTTGCCTAAGTGGGCTCCTCTCTTGGGCGGATAAAAAATGGCCAAAGGTGAATGTCCACCCAAGAGAGGTTTCACCATATATGTAATACTCCTATATTGCTACAAAAAGCTAGGTACATTCCCAAACATCAGAGTGCTGATATATTGCTGTTTAAACGTATTTGTTTTTGTATTCAATAATCGAATGGACTAAATTTAAATTTTTTCTTGTCACACTTATGCTGTTACAATCACAAAAACTTTATAGGCTGTCTTGTTTTGATCTCGAATTCAAAACACATTGCGAGCATTTTCTATTAGCAATATAGGAGTATTACATATAGGGGTTTCACTGTAATAATAAAATAAAAAATTTAAAAGAGGTGTTTTAATTTTTTTATTATTTGAATTGATTCAATTGATTTTGTTGCGCCAGCGTTTAAAAATCTCAACAATGTGAACTTCTGCAACAATGTATATTATAAATTCGCAAATTAAATTTCCTTAAAAAAATTTGCACATAAAACCCCTTGATTAGCACTTGAAAATTATTCACAGCTCAAGCTTTTACAACTCAATATCAACTTACAAAGTACTCAAGCTAAATTTATTGACGTTATCAACATGAACTCGTTGCCCTTTTCTACATGATGGTTGTATGCTTCTTCCTAGATCAGACACAAGCTTAATTTCCAAATACACCAAGTAAGCAACTACTAATCGATCCTCATGAAACTCGTTATATATTTTTTAATATCTTCTTCCAAGACGTCCTAATTGCCAAAGCCCCATTGTTAGGGGTTAGCGGTAGATAAGCTGGCGTAAGATGGGGTTTCGATGGACGACGTTGTGTTCGTTATCAATATCGTGGCTGTGCTGGCAATTCTCATCGTTTCTGCAACTTAGCAGCCTGCAGGCAAGCCCGTGAACGTAGTGGTTAGGATGCAAGCTACTGGATACCTTCGAAATCACTTAATTGACTAATGACAATGGAAAATTTATAACAAATATATATACAAATGGGTACTCGTAATTTTAATAAATATTAATAAATATGCCATAAACAAAATTAGATCTCTTATTCGCTTAAATCAAATTGTATTTTGGAAACCATTGAAACAACTCAAATCGACAATTTTCAATTCATTAGAAAGTTTGATAATTAAATGTCACTTTTTATATTTGTAAAACAAATAACTATTTCTTTCCGAAAAAAGCATATCTATAATATAAAAAAAGTCGGGTTTTTTTTCCTGACGCTATAACTCCAGAACGAACGAACCAATTTCCACGGCTTTGCATTCGTTGTATAGGTCTCGGGCTCCGTGAGGTTTATAGCAAAGAAAATTCAGGATGGACGCACAGGGTTTCGAGATATAGGCCCAAACGTGGACTCGGGTACCCCTAGAATGTGTTTATAGAATATGGATATCAAATGAAAACTGTTGATGAGTGCTTTAGTAGAGGGTAATTTTCGTACCCCTGGGTGACTTGGGTCTCGAGATATATAGGCCAAAACGTGGACCAGGACACCCTAGAATGTGTGTGTATTATGGGTACCAAATGAAAGCTGTTGATGAGAGCTTTAAATTAATTTTCATTGTGATATTCGATTTAGTCGCATCAACCTTGCAAAACTGATAAATATGCATGCGAAGCCGAAATAAAGACATGAATTAATAATACCCACATACCTACTTACATATGTCCTACTCGATTTGCCTGAAATTTGGTATATAAATTTGCCTGTATTAGTATTTACGATGCCTTTTTCCGGGAATTAGACCAGAGACGGACTAGGACTGGGATTAAGACTAGGACTAGAACTGAGACTGAGACCGAGACTCGGGGTGGGATTGGGACTGAGACTCTGAATGGGACTGGAACAAAATACATACCACCCTCTGGGACTGGCAATAAGATATGAAGAAGAATGAGAAAAACTTGAGAGAAGAGAAAAGAGAGAAGGAGACTGAGAAAGAGATAGAATGATACGAAAATGGAGATAGATGAAGCGAAAAATACGGAAGGAGGAGTGAACACAAAGATTATGAAAAAGTGTAGAGGGGCGAGGTCAGAGTTAGACGGAAAGAGCTTATTAAAATGTATGCAAATTTAGGGCAGAACAGCGTCTGCCGGGTCTGCTAGTACATACATAAATAGAATAAAAATTTTTTTTAGCAAGAATAATTTTAAACTTGTGGCAATTTCGAAATACGCCAATAAAAATAAGGTTTATTTTGAAATTTGAATCAAGTGCGAGTTAGCAAGTTTGGGTAAAGTGTGTAAAATAACAAAAAAATAAAATAAATATAGTTATTACAAAATTTTAATATATAAAACACACGTGTCACAATATTTTTGGCCGCGATGGACTCCTAAACTACTGAACCGATTTTGAATTTGGTTTGCACCCCGTGTGTAGTTTGCTCCAGCTTGAGAGATAGGATAGGGTATATATCAATTTATAGTCGCAATATTATTTTATTGCAAATTTTTTTATTTGTTTATACGTAATAATAAAACGTTACGTATGCGCAGTGGCACTCATATTTTCAGGTGGTGCGGATAGACTTCCGTGTAATTGCTTGGTGTTTAATTAAACAACCTGCTTATCAATAAAAAATATTATGGCGAATGATATTAAGTATAGCACATCACCAGGCCCGCCGAGATGGTGGGGTGGGGGGGTAGTTTCTGGGGTGGGGGTTTCTGGGGCCGCTATTTAGAGGTCCTATGACATTTTTTTTAATTCAGGAGAGTCTTTAGTTGTGTAGAGGGTAATTTTGATACCCCCGGGTGACCAGGGTCTCGAGATATAGGCCAAAACGTGGGCCAGTGGGACTGGGACTGGAATAAAATACATACCACCCTCTGGGGCAGGCAATAAGGGATGCAGAAGAATTAGAAGAAATTCAGAGAAGAGAAAAGAGAGAAGGGAAGAGAGAGAAGGAGATTGAGAAAGAGATAGAATGAAGATAGAGATAGATGAAGCGAAAAAGACGGAGGGAGGAGTGAATAAAAGGATTAGGAAAAAGTGAGGAGGGGGGGGGGGGGGGGCAGAGTCAGACGGAAAAACTTATTAAAATGTATGCAGATAGGCCAAATTTAGGGCAGGATAACGTCTGCCGGGTCTTCTAGTAATCATATATAAATGTTAATTAAGATCGATTTATGAAATGTTAATTAAGATCAATTTATGACAGCACTATTAGTTTCACTCAAATAGTCGAGATCAGCAGTAAAACACCGGTACATTGCAAATGAAAAAAATCAATGCACTTAGCGTTTTGAACTTTAGGTTGACCGCGATCGACCCAATTTCCACAAATACACGGAATTTTAGATTAGCTTTTCAAGTAAAACAAAAACAATCAATAATGATTGATATTTGCAAAAATACAAGCGAGCGCTTAGAAACACGTCCGAACAGCGCGAAGGTTGACAGTTGTACTTTATTATTACTCCCTTTTCCGCGTTCAACACTTATTAGTTGAATCAGATTTGTGACCGTATTTACGTATTAGGTGAAGCACAGTTTTGTTAAACGCAGGTATAAATGAAATTGACAGGCATTTTAAATATTGCAAGTCAGTCCACGTTTTTTGACTGTTACATGACAGGCCTTTATGTTGTTGTTGTATCGATAAAGACACTCCCCGAAGGTTTTGGGGAGTGTTATCGATGTTCTTGGTCTTTTGCAGGATATAGAACCGATACGATCCTGCAACAAGCACCATCAAGGTATACTTAAATCCAACAATCTCGGGAACAATATCATATGACCACATTGAGCCTTTTCGGCCATCCCGCCCCACCTCTAGTTCTATGAGGAACTTGGGGTCACCAGAGTCTCGACTGCTATGGAAACATCATTCGCCACGGGTTGGGGAGGTTAAAAATTGGGTTGGAGAAGCTATAAATTGCGCCGGCATCCGTTTGAAAGGGTTGTGCGTTTTTACAAACCTATAACGGTCTTGAAACTTCTGCACTGTTTTGATGGATGCCATCCCAACATGGTCCCGAAGTACATTATTCTGAATCAGCTATTCCAAACACGACCAAACCCTTACCATACATAATCCCAACAACAACTAGCCCAGACAAAAATCATGACTTATCTTAATAAAATTGTCGATCTTTTTTCAGGATTTTTATATATATGTACACTAGGTTCTGTGGCGTATATTCTATTGTTATAAAAAATGTATCTAGTCGGCGTTTAACATTGTAGGGAGTTAGCTTTGTCTTGTTTAATCTGATCTTGTAGGGAGTTAGCTTTGTCTTTCTTAATCTGATTTCGTCGGGGTTTCCTCGCTTTTTTTCGCCTCTAAAAACGATCTTGACCATAATCTTAACAAAATGTGCTTTAAACTCGAATATACCTGCATTTATTGTGATGCTAAGATAGATGCTTCGATCCGCTTAGCCATTCGAATGCCCCGCTGCGCGCTTTGTATTAAAAAATATATAGCACTTATGTTTATATCGATGTCTTTCACATCCAAATATATTTTGTGGTTTGTTTCCTTTAGAGATTCTTTTCAGGTGATGGGTTTAAAACTCGGCCCACTACCGAGATTACGGGATTGGCGTAGAGGGCTTCTCACTTTTTTAGGTTTAGGAAAGCTTCACCTCTGCTATTTTGAGTTCTGTTTAATCTTACTAAATAAAGTAAGTACCTACACTACTCGACTTAACTTATAGTTCACACATACATATTTTGCTAACCACCCGAATTTCACAAAAATGTTTTAAATTCATTTCATATCACTATTTTACTTCATCCCCAAGTAGGCTAAGTTAATTCCACTGACCTCCTTTGCTCTT
This sequence comes from Eurosta solidaginis, assembly GCF_040869045.1. Classification (NCBI taxonomy): domain Eukaryota; kingdom Metazoa; phylum Arthropoda; class Insecta; order Diptera; family Tephritidae; genus Eurosta; species Eurosta solidaginis. The sequence continues at coordinate 18,959,213 of NC_090320.1, forward strand.
TTCAACAAAATAATCAAATTATTTCCTCTTGCATTGTCAGTGGCTCAGTATTATTTTTTAGTTTTTCCTCCATTGACCCTTTAAATGCATTAGATAGCCGACGGACATGCGGAATTGTAATGCAAATGTAAAAGTGAAGAGAAAAATAGAAAATTGAATTGATAACCACTTCTTTCGCTTTTATTTTCTGTCTCTTTTTTCAAGAATTTCATTATTAAATTTTCCACTTTATTTGTTGTTTTTCGGCCTTCAATATTTAAATTATTAAGTTTTTCGAGCTCAAGGCCACGCATAAATAAAAACCAAATATTTTATATCTTTCAATAAATATACTTGTTTAATGTTAATCGATATTTCGACCTCAATCTGAGATCATCTTCAGGACTGAAAAGATTACAAAACAATAAAAACATCAAAAAGTGCATTTTACGTACATCCTTATAACACAACTTACACTCTTGGCTGTGCCTGATCGACTAATTTTAAAAGATTACATATTAAACGAATATAAACAATATAATGTAAACAAATAAATACCGTAAATATAAACAAATTTTGACAAAAACAACCATGTACAAATTTCTCCAACTGTATGTCGCGCTCAGCATACATATATATGTACATATAAACTGTTGTTGTCTAACATTATAATACGAATATTGGTGGGACATTAAACTAACAAATTACTCTCAAAAGCGCTTTTTTGTTTCTGCTTATTAGCTGCCTATAGGCCGAAGCACAATTTTCCGTGTCTTTTTTTAAATTTATCCGTTTGTCGCTCTCTATATTGATAATATGAAGCATTTCAAGTATGTATCTCTTGTTATATTGCTTCTCTTGTTGCAAAATTCTCACATTGTCTAAATCTGGACAATGTCCCGTAGCGCTACAATGATGTGTTAAGGCTGTTTTGTTATCGTTCAAATTATTTCTGTTTTTTATATTCGACTTGTGTCCGGAAATCCTTGTCTTAAGCTTAGATTTAGTTGTCCCCACATATACTTTATTGCATAAGTGGGACCCGTCACCATTGCAATTAATTTGGTATATTACATTGGATTTCTCGTATTTTTCAATCCTGCTTTTCATGTTGCTGTATATTTGTCGTAGAGTGTTGTCGTACGTGAAAGCTATTTGGAACTTGTCCCGGTCATATATATTTGAGTTCTTCAGTCTGTTGGACAAGCCTGGAATGTATGTGGCTGTCTTGAATATTTTCTTGGCATCCTGTCTGATCTCAGTAGTATTTGGTCTAGCGTAAAAAGCTCGTATGTAGCTATTGATTAAAGATAGAGGAAAATCGTTGTCTGTTAATATTTCCTTGATCAGGGCAACATTTTCTTCATGGTAACATGCGTCGCTAATAGAGAGAACTTTTCTGACAAAGTTCTTTGCCGTGTTTACTATGATTCTTCTTTCATGCTTGGAATAAAAGTTTATTAATCTCCCAGACGCAGTGGGTTTTTTGTACCATTTGAATGTAAGTTTATTGTTATGTCTTATTACCATCGTATCTAAGAATGGTAATTTTCCGTCAACTTCTATCTCTGACGTGAAATTTATAGACCATGTAGCTATTTAAAGTGGCCACCGTTTCTTGGACTTTATCTGTTTTGACGATAGCAAATATATCATCCACATATTTCGTTAAAAAACGTGGTTTATGTGGAAAATCTTCCATGAATTTGTTCAGCAATTCCTCCATTACAATATCTGCAATGACTGGCGATGCTGGGGATCCCATAGGCATTCCATAGCGCTGTTCATATATTTTGTCTCTAAATTTAAAATACCTGTTGTCCTTTATGCAGAATCGTACTACCCCAAGAAATAAGTCCTTCGTTAACGAAGTGTGGCTTTTTATCAAATCCCACTTATTCTCAATAATTTTCATCGCATGGTCTACTGGAACGCTAGGGAAAAGAGATACCACATCAAAAGAAACTAGACTTTCATCGTCATATATATATATGACTGGTGATGCTGGGGATCCCATAGGCATTCCATAGCGCTGTTCATATATTTTGTCTCTAAATTTAAAATACCTGTTGTCCTTTATGCAGAATCGTACTACCCCAAGAAATAAGTCCTTCGTTAACGAAGTGTGGCTTTTTATCAAATCCCACTTATTCTCAATAATTTTCATCGCATGGTCTACTGGAACGCTAGGGAAAAGAGATACCACATCAAATATATATGACGATGAAAGTCTAGTTTCTTTTGATGTGGTATCTCTTTTCCCTAGCGTTCCAGTAGACCATGCGAAGAAAATTATTGAGAATAAGTGGGATTTGATAAAAAGCCACACTTCGTTAACTAAGGACTTATTTCTTGGGGTAGTACGATTCTGCATAAAGGACAACAGGTATTTTAAATTTAGAGACAAAATATATGAACAGCGCTATGGAATGCCTATGGGATCCCCAGCATCGCCAGTCATTGCAGATATTGTAATGGAGGAATTGCTGAACAAATTCATGGAAGATTTTCCACATAAACCACGTTTGTTAACGAAATATGTGGATGATATATTTGCTATCGTCAAAACAGATAAAGTCCAAGAAACGGTGGCCACTCTAAATAGCTACATGGTCTATAAATTTCACGTCAGAGATAGAAGTTGACGGAAAATTACCATTCTTAGATACGATGGTAATAAGACATAACAATAAACTTACATTCAAATGGTACAAAAAACCCCCTGCGTCTGGGAGATTAATAAACTTTTATTCCAAGCATGAAAGAAGAATCATAGTAAACACGGCAAAGAACTTTGTCAGAAAAGTTCTCTCTATTAGCGACGCATGTTACCATGAAGAAAATGTTGCCCTGATCAAGGAAATATTAACAGACAACGATTTTCCTCTATCTTTAATCAATAGCTACATACGAGCTTTTTACGCTAGACCGAATACTACTGAGATCAGACAGGATGCCAAGAAAATATTCAAGACAGCCACATACATTCCAGGCTTGTCCAACAGACTGAAGAACTCAAATATATATGACTGGGACAAGTTCCAAATAGCTTTCATGTGCGACAACACTCTACGACAAATATACAGCAACATAAAAAGCAGGATTGAAAAATACGAGAAATCCAACGTAATATACCAAACTAATTGCAATGGTGACGGGTCCCACTTATGCAATAAAGTATATGTGGGGACAACTAAATCTAAGCTTAAGACAAGGATTTCCGGACACAAGTCGAATATAAAAAACAGAAATAATTTGAACGATAACAAAACAGCCTTAACACATCATTGTAGCGCTACGGGACATTGTCCAGATTTAGACAATGTGAGACTTTTGCAACAAGAGAAGCAATATAACAAGAGATACATACTTGAAATGCTTCATATTATCAATATAGAGAGCGACAAACGGATAAATTTTAAAAAAGACACGGAAAATTGTGTTTCGGCCTATAGGCAGCTAATCAGCAGAAACAAAAAAGCGCTTTGAGAGTAATTTGTTAGTTTAATGTCCCACCAATATTCGTATTATAATGTTAGACAACAACAGTTTACCTGTAGCTGATATATGTACATATATATGTATGCTGAGCGCGACATACAGTTGGAGAAATTTGTACATGGTTGTTTTTGTCAAAATTTGTTTATATTTACGGTATTTATTTGTTTACATTATATTGTTTATATTCGTTTAATATGTAATCTTTTAAAATTAGTCGATCAGGCATAGCCAAGGGTGTAAGTTGTGTTATAAGGATGTACGTAAAATGCACTTTTTGATGTTTTTATTGTTTTGTAATCTTTTCAGTCCTGAGGATGATCTCAGATTGAGGTCGAAATATCGATTAACATTAAACAAGTATATTTATTGAAAGATATAAAATATTTGGTTTTTATTTATGCGTGGCCTTGAGCTCGAAAAACTTAATAATTTTCCACTTTAAAAATTGTATTCTAAGTGGTACTTTGACCGCAGAGCAAATGAAAATTGCTAGCTACATTAAATACTTACGAAATTCCAAACAAATGTTATGAAAAAATCGACCTTAATGCTATTTGCAATATCATTTGCTTTTTGCGTTTACTTCTATTTTATTAATTGAAATTGAATTTATTGGTGCACTAGCAAACCAAACATACCCAGACTCTTCGCTGACTTGCACAACTTTAAAAGAATTTCAAGAAGTATCTGTTGCTTGCTCTTTCTCTCTTACTATCTCCACGTTTCTCTTCAACTTCCTCTTCTTTGTCCTCCTCCTCCTCCACCTTTTCTTATTCTTCATTTTTCTCCTACGTCCTCTCTTCCTTCCCTTCACTATTTCTATTCTTCTGTTTTCTCTACGAATTTTCAAAGCTTCACGGCTCCAACATGGATCACCGTAAGGCATACAAATCCCCTGCCAATTTTTAAGCTAATAATAACGTCTGGACTTAACACCTTGGCATCGGACAATTTCTGTTAAGGAAACAGTTATACTTCAAGCACCAGCTTCCGAAAATATTGAACTTTTAATCAAGGTCCTTGTAACTTTTTGCGCTTTCGTGACGAAATCAACGACTTTATGCTACCTCTGAACGACATTTTCCAAAAGAGGCCGATTCTTTATAGAAATATGGAAAACACGTTGGGGTGACATAATGTCAAAGGTCAAAAGGCCAACTGACGTCACGACCACTTGAAATGGTTGTTTGACCAATTGGCCTTGTGACCACTTCAAATTTTCGTTTGACCTTATGACCATTTTGGGTGACATAAGATCAACACACACAAGGTCAGTTGATATTATAACCACTTTATGCTACCTCTGAACGACATTTTCCAAAAGAGGCCGATTCTTTACAGAAATATGGAAAATACGTTGGGGTGACATAATTTCAAAGGCCAAAAGGCCAATTGACGTTATGCCCACTTAAAATGATCATACGACCAATTGGCCTTGTGATCACTTCAAATATTCATTTGACCTTATGACCATTTTGGGTGACATAAGATCAACACCCGCAAGGTCAATTGACATTATAACCACGCGTAATGTTAACTGACTTTACGACCTTTCCTAATTTGACTTAATAGCCATTTAGGAAATTTCCGTTTGACCTTATGAACATTTCCGGAAAAGATCACAGCCATTTAAGATCAGCACAAAAACAAAAAACTTGAGCTTTTATACAAGTATTCGTACATACGTATTTTAAAAGGTGCAGGTGCGAAACTAAATAACTGACCTTATGGCCACTTGAGAAAAAAAAAGAGTTAACTTTAATACCATAACTTCAATTGACATCGTGGTCATTTGAAATAGTGAAAAAGTATATAGGCGAACACTATCTGAACAAAATTCTTATCGATCCTGTGCTCACGTTTTTGATACAGATGAAAGTTCTTACACGAAGTAATCGATTACGAAATGTATTTTGTAATAATTAATGCTCATACTGGAATATTTCCAGTAATCATATCATGAGCTCAGATATGTCACACATCAAGAAATAATTTTTGAGGTTGTGGTCAGAAAAATGAAAATTGGACTATTAAAGACTACTGTTGGAATTTTTGCTCAGAAGTTTGGTCATTTCGCAAAATTTACTCGGTCTATCAATAAAGCAAGGCTTTAAGCCTAAGCGAGAATAATGCCGAAATACCTAAGCGCAGGTATCAATCATTAAAAAACAAAAAAATACATTGCACCTCTTGAAGATATTTAGACCGAACTTCTCTTGATTAGATTAAATTGAAAATGAAAATAGCCTTTTTTCGAAATCGGACGTGACTCCTAGTATTGTTGTAATAATCGGATATTGTTCCACTCGCAATCACACACACCATACATACAAATAAGTATTTCCATCATTTTTCGCTTTTAGCTAACTGTTAGAGAATTGTACAATTTATCGTAACAATTACTTCAAATTACATAGTTCAACAAACTTTCTTCCTGCAACAGTGTAACCATGGTTATTTTCAAAAAAAATTTTCTCAATCTGAATCCGGCGTCAGAATTTTTAAATTGGTTATGATTTTCGAGATATTTGTACTTGAAAGTATAGAAGTACGCCAATACTTTTTTAAATGCCTTCGGAATGTTCAATCTGAATCCGGTGTCAGAATTTTTATATTAGTTATGCATTTAAGTTTTTTTTTACATGAAAGTGCTGATAGTTTTATTTTTTTGAAGGCTCTTTTTGCTCTTTGAGATATTGTTCATCAAAGTGTATCACGTTTGCAAATTTATTGGCCAACTAAATTTTTTTTTTCACCAATTTGAAGTCTACTTTTAGCACCTTAGGCACTTAGTAACTCCATTTAGGCGGGATCAGCAAACTGTGCATATTCAATAAATAAATTATTAAACTAATAAAATAAAACATTTAGGATAAAATATATGAAGAGATAACAAGAAAACATCGGAAAAAAATTAGATAGTTTGTGAGTGAAATGATTGCGCTTTAAAATGGTTTATTTAGATTTTTAATGAAAATTATTTACAGTTTTATTCGAGCTCTAGGCCACACATCAAAATTTCAAAAACCGTTTTTGATTTTGCATATACAATATTTATTGTTGCCGATATTTCGACCTCCACGAACAACAAATGAAACTCAGCATTGCTTGTAGCTATTTTTGATGAGTTGTCTGTAGGATTGTGCACAGTGGTCCGTATCACTCTTAAAATTGATACGTATATCCGTAGGAGTATTTATAATGTGCAACATTTCAGAATGAAGCGCTTATTATAATGGTTTTTTTTTCTAATATCGCTATATTTTCTAAATCTGGATAGTGTCCCGTGGTCCTACAATGTTGTGTTAAAGCTGTTTTGTTGTCATTAGGTTGGTCGCAATTTTTTGGTAATATAGTAGTGGATATAGTAATGGTAGAATTACTATCAAAGTTTGAAGAAGAATATAAACACAAGCCGTGTCTGCTAACGAAGTACGTTGACGATTTGTTTGCTATTGCCAAAACAGATGCCATAGAAGACATGCTGGCAACCTTAAATTCGTACAATAAATTCATAAAATTTACACTTTGGGTTGAGAGCGATGGACGATTGCCGTTCCTAGATGTATTGGTAATAAATAAAAATAACCACCCAACCTTCGAGTGGTATAAAAAACCGACTGCGTCTGGAAGGTTAATAAATTTTTATTCCAAGCACGGTGAAGCAATTATTATAAACATTGCCAGAAATTTATCAAATATATCACGGGAAAAATATAGAAATCATTAAGCGAAAACTTGGGTTAATGACATTCCAACCCATCTTATGAACAGATACATACAAAATCACTTCGCTAAAACAGAAAATAATAAAAACGAGGCAAATACAATATATAAGACAGTCACCTTTGCACCAGGCTTGTCAAGCATAATGAAGCATTATTAATGTGTATGACAAAGAAAAAGTTAGAATAGCATTTAGATATGACAATACTCTGCAAAAATATATATAGCAACACAAAAAGTACAATCGAAAAATACGAGATATCCGACGTAGTTTATAAAATCAAATACAATGGCGACGTGTCCCAAGTATGCAATAAGGTATATGTGGGGACAACTAAATGAAAATTAAAGACAAGTATTTCCGCTCACAAATCGAATTTAAAAAATCGCGACCACCCTAATGACAACAAAACGGCTTTAACACAACATTGTAGGACCACGGGACATTATCCAGATTTAGAAAATATAGCGATATTAGAAAAAGAAAACCATTATAATAAGCGCTTCATTCTGAAATGTTGCACATTATAAATACTCCTACGGATATACTTATCAATTTTAAGAGTGATACGGACCACTGTGCACAATCCTACAGACAACTCATCAAAAATAGCTACAAGCAATGCTGAGTTTCATTTGTTGTTTGTGTTCTCTCCTACGACTTTTGTATGTTCTCTCGCCATACAACAACAACTAACCTGTTGGTGATAAATATGTTTTGAGCGTCGCTTACAGTTTATTAGTTCATATATAGTTGTTATTGTTAAATTTTGTTTACCATTACGGTTCTTTAATTGTTTACATCTGGTCTTAGGTGCTTTTTATATTGTTTTACTTTATGTTTAAAATTAGTCGGTAAGCAACAATTATATGTGTAAGTTGTTAATTTTTATGTACATTTAATGTTTTTAGTGTAATATTTATCTTAATTTCCAGACCTGAAGATGACTTCAAATTGAGGTCGAAATATCGACAACAATAAATATTGTATATGCAAAATCAAAATCGGTTTTTGAAATTTTGATGATAACTACAAAGAAACAATTATTTACAGTGGAAAAATTTCGTATTTAAGGCAACCGAAAAGCGTGATTTTCATACCTTTATGTAAGAATATCTCAAAAACAAAAACTAAAGTGTAAATTGGACGCGATATGGTGATTTGGCGTGCCGAAGACCTTTAATAAAGTATTAGCTCATGTCTGGTTCTAGAGTTTTTTTTTTTAATTTTGTCTGCTTATGTGGTCTTATTATATTTTTTTTAATTTTTTGCAATCAAAGATTAAGGGGTCACAAAGGACCTATGTTCAATGTTCCACAAATCTGAATGATTTACAACTTTGGTGTTCTAGAAAATATTTCCTCCTATACAAATTAATATTTTATACTAACACTTCAATTCTCCACTACACTATAGTTTGCTGTAATTTCTATTTTTACCTCTGAAGTGTAAAAGTGCCGAGTAAGTCTTTAACAACATGTTGCATCAGCAACATTAGCAACATGTTGTAGCAACTACCTGATGCCTTCAGAAAAAATGTTAAAAAGTTGTGGAAGGAGAAATAATGGTGTTTCCAAGTCTTAGAATGAAATGTTACCTATTTTACATATTTCTTAGAAACGAAAGTTCAAGCACTTCAGGATTCTGCACACATAACCAAAGCACACCTTGTGATCAGTTTAAGCTTTAAAAGCAAATTAGAAGTAAATTAGACGAGCTGGAGCATAAGTTTGTTCAGAAAAATGTATCTCTACGATGCCACTTTTCCGAAAAATACCAGCATTACTTTGTTTAAAAATAGCTGTTGCAGAGTGTTATTAAAAAATCCCAAGAGTCCATTGGCATTTTTTGTTGCACATAGCTACTATTATGGTTATTTTTATACTCAGCGTGCTTTGCACACAGAGTATATTAACTTTGGTAGCATAACGATTGAACGTAACGGCATAAACGAGTCGAGTTAAATATACCTCGTGCTCCAATGAAACATGAACCAGATACGGAAAGAGATTTAATATGCAAATGCAACAACAATGTGAACCATATGGTTCAGGATAGACTTCAATATATCAAAACGCTCAGGACGAAAAAAGGAATTGATGTCATTCCGTTCGTCTGTCTAAGCGCACAATAATTTGTGTTATCTTATTGAAATTTGCTATATGAGCTCCTAGGCACTCATCTTCCGTCGCTATTTAAAATGAACGAATGATAACCACTCCCAGGTATTACATATATAACATTTTGGAAAACACAAAAAACTTGATTATTTAGTAAATAATACACCTATAATGGGCGTGGCAGCGCCCACTTGTGATAAAATCAACTTTACAAATATTATTAATCATAAATCAAAAACCGTTAAACCTATGATTAAGGACCGCGCCCACTTTTATATAAAAGATTTTTTAAAGGATCGTGGACGAATAAAATAAGCTATATCTTTGCAAAAAAGAGCTTTATATCAATTGTGTTTTATTTCCCAATTGGAATTATAACGAAAAAAAGAAAGAATGAAAATTTTTGAAAATGGGTGTAGCACCGTAGCAAAATTTTTGAAAATGGGTGTGTCACTGTTTAACATCTTAATATATAAAAAACACGTGTCACAGGTTTGAGGCCAATGGACTCCTAAACTACTGAACCGATTTTGAATTTGTTTTGCACCACGTGTGAAGTTTGATCTAACTTGAAATATAGGATAGGCTATATCTCAGTTTATAGTCGCAATATTATTTTGTTGCAATTTTTTTTATTTGTTTATACGTAATATTAAAATGTTACGTATACGCAGTGGTTAACCTCTTTTCAATCGGTATGGATATGTTTGTGCACGTGCTTATTTGACTTTACATACATAAGTATAATATATATATATATATAGCACATCACCAGGGCCGGCGAGAGGGGGGCCGGCGAGAGGGGGCCTGGGGTTTCTGAGGGGGCCCGCGATTTGAGGTACTAAGACATTTCTTTAATTCAGGAGAGTCTTTAGTTGTTCCATGTGGAATTTTTAAGTCGAATTTCAAAAGCAACGAAAATCTGCATTTCGTTTTAATATTATAGTGAAGTGTGAAAAATAAAAATCTATGTATATAAAAAGAAAGGCTAAAATCGAGATATAGGCCAAAACGTGGGCCAGTGAATGCCTAGACAGTGTTTACACAATATGGATATCAAATGAAAGCTGTTGATGAGTGCTTTGGTACAGAGTAATATATTATCCAGAGACGGACTGGGACTGGGATTAGGACTAGGACTGGGACTGTGACTCGGAGTGGGGCTGGGACCGGGACTGGAATAAAATACATACCACCCTCTGGGACAGGCAAGAAGGTATGCAGAAGAATGATAAGGAATTGAGAGAAGAGAAAAGAGAGAAGGAGATTGAGAAAGAGATAGAATGAGAGGAAGATGGAGATAGATGAAGCGGACAAGACGGAGGGAAGAGTGAATAAAAGGATTAGGAAAAAGTGAAGAGGGAGGAGGGTAGAGTCAGACGGAAAAAGCTTATTAAAATGTATGCAGATAGGCCAAATTTAGGGCAGGACAACGTCTGCTGGGTCTTCTAGTATCCTATAAAATTGGGTACACATATTTTCCTTATAGCTGGAAATATTTCTAGTAAAAATGGACGTGATCGTTTAATGGCGTGGTCATTATAAAAAGGATGTTTAAAAGGATCGTAGACTAGAATAATAAGCAATATCTTAGCGAAAAATAGTTTTGTATCAATGATATTTCAACTTACCACGTTTTATTGTAAGAGGAGGTTGAACTGACCGGTCCGTGAGGACCTCACATAAACTGAATGAGTCCGTGGTGTTTATTGTAAGGCGAAATTGGGAAACATTTTTTTGTGGGCGGTGCCACGCCCCTTTCCGATCAAGCATTACACAACAGAACCTAAAAAATAAATCCCTCGTAACAAATTTCGAAAAAGTAATTTATCTGAAATGCACTGTACAATTGAAACTCACGCTGAGTATATAATGTTCGGTTACGTCCGAACTTATACACCCTTAGTTGTTATTTATGTATTTTTCAAATTGTTGTGTTGCATTTTTGTTAGATGCACTACAAACTGGCTCTTATTTATTTTCCAATATTAAAATATTCAAGTCAAAATCAAGAGTGAATACTAGCAACTACAGCGGAAAAGTTTAAACATTTATTTGCTGTGATTTATAAAAAAAAAATGCTTGGATTTAAAAAAAAATATATCACTACTAAATTTACATTTGCACCCTTGTTTCAGCTGGTCAGTAATTTGATAGAATTTTTACGCGAGCTTACTTTGATTACAAATTGGCATGGACTGTTTTGACTTTGTTTATTGACATTGTGTAGACATGGGGATTAGTTCGAGTTTGAATTTGTGTAAATTTTTATTTTTATTAAATAAATTTGAAAAATATTTGTATAACTGCTAAAATGATAAATTTGACAAATGGCTTTGAAATTTCACATAAAAAGTTTGTTAATAAAACAACAAATGCGAGGATTTAGATTAGAGCAAATAAGTTCCACTAAGTTCCATTGAAATGGATTCATTTAAATTGAATTAAACTCACAGTTACTCCACAATCGAATAAGGATGATACGATGTTTTTTTACGTAGATTGATGTGAATTGGAATGATTTTCCGATATCCTTTTCAAGTTTGATTTGGGAGCAAATCGGTGGTAGCCAGGCGTCTGTGCAATTAAGGAACGTAACTCCGAAAATAAAAATAACAAAAGAGGCGTGCCAAAGGTGGTGTTCTATGGCCATGAGATTTTTTCCCAAAAACCCTTACCCACCAGCAGAAGCTACCTCGCTTTCCTGTCCAAATGACTGCACATCAAAAATAATTATACCAAAATTAAATTAAAACAGTTCCATGGCGGCCACCGTGGTGTGATGGTAATGTGCTCCGCCTACCACACCGTATGCCCCGGGTTCCTACTCCGGGCAAAGCAACTTCAAAATTTTAGAAATAAAGTTTTTCAATAAGAAGACAATTTTTCTAAGCGCTGTCGCCCCTCGGCAGTGTTTGTCAAGCGCTCCGGGTGTATTTCTGCCATGAAAATCTCTCAGTGAAAACTCATCTGCTCTGCAGATGCCGTTTGGAGTCGGCACAAAACATGTAGGTACCGTCCGGCCAATTTATAGGGAAAATCAAGAGGAGCACGACCCAAATTGGAAGAGAAACTCGGTCTTAGATCTCTTCGGAGGTTATCGCGCCTTACATTTATTTTTTATAGTTCCATGCAAGATCTCTTTTGCACTTCATCAGACTTGGAACGGTCGCCAATAAAGTCTTCGTTAACGTGGTTTACGAGGTGAGACTAATCAAAGACACATCGATTGGAGTTACTCGTTCATGGGTTTTCGCTTCTAACAATTGGTATACACCGCTCCATATACCAGGCAATTAACGAAACATATTCGAATGTATTATGTTTAGATCCGCTACACTTAAAGAAGCAATGTCCGCCCAGCTTTTATTAGCTGGCTGTATAAGAGCAGAGCATAAGCGGTAAGCTACAAATTCCCTACAGTCCTATAACCGGTTCAGTTGAATCCATGCGATACCGTTGGTTGGTTGTTTGGTTGTTACGCTGCCTGAATGCTAAAGACCTGAGTCTAAAAAGCGCACGTGGTGCCATGTTGATACACTTTCTTGAAGTTCCGACAGCATGTAATTGCTCATAGTTTTAAGCGTAGTGTGTGCTACAGTTGAAAATTCGCAATAATAAGGCGCGATTCTTTCTTTGCTGCACTCCACATTACAGCTCCTCCAAATGCTGTTAAGAGGGATCCTAATTCTCTCAGCATGTAGGCCATGCGGTCAGTGTCCGGTGATTGGGACAGTGATCCTAAATACTTTTTTTCCTAACATGACTAACAGGTCCTCTGTTCTCCTACCATCGTAAGTTGGTCAAAATTTCTTTGTTATCCTGCAGGTGTCCGAGGAGTACTGTGCATGGACGTTGCATCTCGACCGCCTCCGCGTTGAACAGTACCCCTGTCTTTGCAAAGCAATATTAGAGTTATATTTTCAAAGTTAACTGCGGCTTGAAGCGACCTCTTGCAGTTGAAGGAAGTAATGGGGGAGTTCAGCGCCATTAGACTACTTGGCCATCTGAGTAAATGCCTTCTAACGGATACTAGAGGAGTTGGGAACATGAAATGAAAGCGCCACCTTAACTTTTGCTCAACGACCAAACTGAAAAATCCTAAAAGGAACCATGACCTATATTATAAAATATTTCCGTGACTTTTGCAAAAGCTAGAAGTTTTTGTAGAACGGAGCTACTGCATGCCACGGGCACAAAACGTTCTTGATCGTTTCATGCTTAAAGCCACACTTTCTTACTTCAAATCAAGTGACACCAGAAGACAGTGTCCAGTCAGAATACTAATAATTAACCTACAGTCAACACTTTTCAATGATAAGGGTAAATTTGTTATTCTAAGGCTGTAAGACCTGCACATGATACCTTACAGCCCTGTGCCTGGTTCCTTGCCTATACTGCTTAGTCAATCATACGCAACTCTCGCCTTCCTTCAATCTCTCCCAATCTGATTGGGACATCTACAGTACAGGCTTCGAGGGATGCTCCCTTTTTAGCTAACTCATTCGCCATTCCATCACCATTGATTGATACTTAAACACAAACAGTCTCATTATTTAGATTGATTACCTCATTTTAGTCAAGGCAAGTAAAGCTATAATAAGTTTTTTGACTCAAGAAAAAAAGCTTAGATTCTAAGTGTTTGCTTTTTGCTATCGTTGCTTACACAGCTGATTCTTTTTGCTTAGTTCACTTTTAGTTTTATCAAACCCATTTTTCTGTATGTAATATGTTTCTATTTAAGTATATACACTAACGTACAAGAAACTAATATAAAAGGATAAAATACAGACTACCGCCTTACTTCTAACAACCCATTTTTATACCTTTCATGAAAATGAAATGGTATATTAATTTCGTCACGAAACCGAAAATTGTAAGTCCTTAAAGGAAAATAGATAGTCCCACCATTAAGTATACCGAAATAATCAGGTTGAAGAGCTGAGTTGATTTAGCCATGTCCGTCTGTCCGTCTGTCCGTCTGTCTGTTTGTATGCAAACTAGTCCCTCAATTTTTGAGATATCTTGATAAAATTTGGTGAGCGGGTGTATTTGGGTGTCCGATTAGACATTTGTCGGAACCGACCGGATCGGACCACTATAGCATATATCCTCCATACAACCGATTTTTCAGAAAAAGAGGATTTTTGTAATATCTTACCCAATTTAACAGATTGAAGCTATAAACTTCATCATATACTTTCGTATATTGCTTGTATTGTTGCCTGAAAAAATTGATGAGATCGGTCGTATATATAGTATATATCCCATACAACCGATTGTTCAGATAAGGAACTTTTCGTAATTAATGCCCTATTTTAAGAGCTAGAGGCTTCAAATTTCAACGAAAGCTTACGTATATAGCATATATTGTTGTCTGAAAAAATCATAAAGATCGGTGGTATATATAGTTTATATATGATGGTATATATAGTATATATATATAGTATATATATATATATTTTTGCAAATTTTAGCCCCATTTTAACGGCTAGAAGCTTCAAATTTCACAGAATACTTACGTATATAGCATTTATTGTTTTCTGAAAAAATCATAGAGATCGGTTGTATATATAGTATATATCTCATACAACCGATTGTTCAGATAAGAAACTTTTCGCAATTTCTACCCCATTTTAACAGCTATAAGCTTCAAATTTCACCGATTGCTTACGTATATAGCATATATTGTTGTCTAAAAAAATCATAGAGATCGGTTGTATATGTAGTATATATCTCATACAACCGATTGTTCAGATAAGAAACTTTTCGCAATTTCTACCCCATTTTAACAGCTATAAGCTTCAAATTTCACCGATTGCTTACGTATATAGCATATATTGTTGTCTGAAAAAATCATAGAGATCGGTTGTATATATAGTATATATCTCATACAACCGATTGTTCAGATAAGAAACTTTTCGCAATTTCTACCCCATTTTAACAGCTATAAGCTTCAAATTTCACCGATTGCTTACGTATATAGTATGTATTGTTGTGTCAAAAAATCATAGAGATCGGTGATATATATAATATATATATGATGGTATATATAGTATATATATATATAGTATATATATTTTTTTTTGCGATTTCTGCCTCATTTTAACAGCTATAAGCTTCAAATTTCACCAAATGCTTACGTGTATAGCATATATTGATGTCTGAAAAAATCATTGAGATCGGTGGTATACATAGTATATATCTCATACAACCGATTGTTCAGATAAGAAACTTTGCGCAATTTCTGCCCCGTTTTAACAGCTAGAAGCTTCAAATTTCACAAAATGCTTACGTATATAGCATATATTGTTGTCTGAAAAAATCATAGAGATCGGTGGTATATATATTATATACTTCATATAAACTGTCATTTTTGCCCCTTTTTTACGGCTAGAAGCTTCAAAATTCATCAAATTTCATCAAATAGTTACGTTAACGTCATGTATTTTTGAAAGACGTGATTCGTAGTCATAGTTTTTACATACAGACCACAAAAAACGTGAAGCTTTGCATCCCCACACAGATTAACTACCTATTTTTTATTTTATATTTATCTTAAAAATCGTTTAGATATGTTCAAATTTCACCAAATGCTTACGTGTATAGCATATATTGTTGTCTGAGAAAATCACAGACACCGGTGGTATATATAGTATATATCTCATACAACCGGTTGTTCAGATAAGAAACTTTGCGCAATTTCTTCCCCATTTTAACAGCTAGAAGCTTCAAATTTCACCAAATGCTTACGTGTAGTCCCTCAATTTTTGAGATATCTTGATAAAATTTGGTGAGCGGGTGTATTTGGGTGTCCGATTAGACATTTGTCGGTACCGACCACTATAGCATATATCCTCCATACAACCGATTTTTCAGAAAAAGAGGATTTTTGTAATATCTTACCCAATTTAACAGATTGAAGCTTCAAACTTCACCATATACTTTCGTATATTGCACATATTGTTGCCTGAAAAAATTTATGAGATCGGTCGTATATATAGTATATTCCCCCACAACAGATTGTTCAGATAAGGAACTTTTCGTAATTACTGCCCTATTTTAAGAGCTAGAGGCTTCAAATTTCAACGAATGCTTACGTATATAGCATATATTGGTGTCTGAAAAAATCATAAAGATCGGTTGTATATATAGTATATATCTCATACAACCGATTGTTCAGATAAGAAACTTTTCGCAATTTCTACCCCATTTTAACAGTTATAAGCTTCAAATTTCACCGATTGCTTACGTATATAGTATGTATTGTTGTGTCAAAAAATCATAGAGATCGGTGATATATATAATATATATATGATGGTATATATAGTATATATATATATTTTTTACGATGTCGGCCCCATTTTAACAGCTAGAAGCTTCAAATTTCACCAACTGCTTACGTGTATAGCATATATTGATGTCTGAAAAAATCATTGAGATCGGTGGTATACATAGTATATATCTCATACAACCGATTGTTCAGATAAGAAACTTTGCGCAATTTCTGCCCCGTTTTAACAGCTAGAAGCTTCAAATTTCACAAAATGCTTACGTATATAGCATATATTGTTGTCTGAAAAAATCATAGAGATCGGTGGTATATATATTATATACTTCATATAAACTGTCATTTTGACCCCTTTTTTACGGCTAGAAGCTTCAAAATTCATCAAATTTCATCAAATAGTTACGTTTACGTCATATATTTTTGAAATACGTGATTCGTAGTCATAGTTTTTACATGCAGACCACAAAATACGTGAAGCTTTGCATCCTCACACAGATTACCTACCTATTTTTTATTTTATATTTATCTTAAAAATCGTTAAGGTATGTATATCTGTTCACTATATATTTCTTATCTTATACATCCGATTATTCGGAGATTACGAACGGGATAAGATTATTGTTCAGCCCCATTCATGAAAGGTATGAAGTCTTCGGCAAAGCCGAAGACAGTCCCGTTCTTACTTGTTCTTTTTGTATACAACAAACATATTCTTAACCCCCTTTACTAAAATGCCTGAAAGCGCTATATGGTACACTCAGTCTTATAAATTATAGTAAAAGCTAGAATGTTTTGAGTTTGCGACACAAAATCAAAATGAAGCAGTCATTTGTAATAGGTGTTGTTTAAAAAATTTAATTTCCCCTTTTCTCCCATGCAAATATCCTATAAATGATTTCTACTCATACAAGCAGCGCTTATTGAAGCAATTAAATACTTATATCATACATTCTCAAAGGCTTTTTAGAATTTCCCCTTATTTTGCGCCCAAAAGCAGACTACTTTTTATCACAGCTGTTGAATTGGCTTTGTATGCTACCAACATTTCAGTTAACAAAAGAGGTAACAGCGTAAACGTTATAATGGCGGAATATCTACGTAAATATTTTTGTCATTTTTTCAAACACGCGAACGCAAACAAAATATTTTGCCACACATAAGATACCTGCTGAACTATAATTGACTTAAATAATAACAGATTTAATAATTTGGGAAACATTTTAAACAACGTGACATCAGGACGGACAAGGCGACAGTTGTTTCCATCATACTATGAGGTGGGTTTTGTCGAAGACTGAGGTAACGCTCAGTCAATTCAGAGTCAAGTAAAGATCCCACAAACCCCTACTGAATAAAAACACTGTATTTATGGTTACGAACACACGCACACACGGCTGGAGGTGTTAGGAGGACAGCAGCTTTCCGTACCAAGATGGTGGGGAAGGAAGGAGCGCGGCGGCTAACGGTTGTCGTAGCAGAGGAAGGAACGGCAGGGCTGTTGAACGGTTGTAGGGTAGCGGACGGCCAGCGGTTGTCGTAGCACTGGTGGGATCAGCACGGCTACTGAACGGCGGAAGGGTAGCGGACGGCCAACGGTCAGCAAACGGGAGGGTAGTGGACGGCCAATGGTCGTCGTAACAGGGGAGGGATCAGTACGGTGGTATGGAAGCAGTGGCGGCTCCAGATGGGCGGCGATTTGACAGCGGCGGTAATGGGCTATGGAGCGCGTACCAGGGCGTAGGCGGAAGGGGTTGAATACCGGTGTTTTACCTTTGCGGTGGCCGGTTGTTCCTGCAGGGGTAGTCGTCGGTCGTATAGGCAGAATCGGACATGTACGGCGGTATGGTAGCAGTGGCGGCAGCAGTGGGCTACGTAGCTCATACCAGGGCGTAGGCTGAAGGAGATGGATACCGGTAACTGGTTTTACCTTTGCGGCGGCCGGTTGTTCCTTCAGGGGTAGTCGTCGGCGGTATACGCGGGTCGAATCGAACGGGTCGGTGACCTGCAAAAGACTGCGAGGACTCAGTTAGTGCTGGCTCCACCACTGGACACCCCACCTCCATATTTTCACGCTAGATAGAAGGTGCTCAAGGAGGGCGAGACTCCACCAGCCGTGACACCGGGGATCGATCCGTGGGCGGAGGGGAAGTGCACCTTAAAATCGCAGCGGTAACCACTTGTGCGCACGCAACGGTTCACGGCCGAAGCCAGAGCTGAGGAGAGGGAGTATTGTAGTTATTTGGGCGGCAGGACAATCCTCACCAGGTGACGGGGAGAAAAGTAGCGCGAAGGCACCGCCCGTCGTCCAGGCAAAGCGAGGTGTGACATATGCCCTAGGGCATCCTCTCCGGCCAGCTTACCAAAAGTACTGGCTTCGTCGCTTCACACTGCCGCCTCCAGCATTTGCACGCTACTTCGTAGGTGTCGGTCTGGAGACGGCGTTGCATCAGCTCGAGCACGTCGGCCGGTCCGGGTGAGCGGGGAAAGGGTGTATTCCGAAACAGTGTTACAAACGCATTCAGAAACCGCCACTAACATAAAGCATAACTTTAACACATGATTACAAACAAAGTATGTACTGCGCAAAAACAATAAACTATGCAAGGAAGGCAATTGGGATAAAGTTTACAACAAATAAGTCATAACGTGGCTGAATGCGTTTGTAACACTTGAAGCATCGTAGGAGTGCGGGTTCAAACCACACTCCCGGGAGAAAAATCTTTGAAGATATTTACAAGGGTACTCGAAACAGATGTCGCCTTGTCTGTCCTGATGTCACTATGTTAAAAATGTTCCCAAATTCCGTCCGTAAACACGATGACTTGAGTACAATTTGAGGCATTTTAATGAAATTTGGTATGTGAGCTCCAGGGCACTCATCTCAGATCGCTATTTAAAATAAACGAAATCGGACTATAACCACGCCCGCTTTTTCGATATCGAAATTTTCGAAAAACAGAAAAAGTGCGATAATTCATTACCAAAGACGGATAAAGCGTTGTTTTGTATTTTGTTGCACCATACCATTACTGGAGTTGAATGTTGACATAATTTACTTATATACTGTAAAGATATTGCCTTTCCTTTTAAAATTTGACTTAACAATTTTTTTTTAAAAAGTGGGCATGGTCGTTCTCCGATTTTGCTAATTTTTATTAAGCATACATATAGTAATAAGAGTAACGTTCCTGCCAAATTTCATCATGATATCTTCAACGACGAATTACAGCTTGCAAAACTTCTAAATTACCTTCTTTTAAAAGTGGGCGGTGCCACGCCCATTGTCCAAAATTTTACTAATTTTCTATTCTGCGTCATAAGTTCAACTCACCTACCAAGTTTCATTGCTTTATCCGTATTTGGTAATGAATTGTCGAATTTTTTCAATTTTTCGAAATTTCCAATATCGAAAAAGTGGGCGTGGTTATAGTCCGATTTTGTTCATTTTAAATAGCGATCTGAGATGTGTGCCCAGAAACCTACATACCAAATTTCATCAAGATACCTCAAAATTTACTCAAGTTATCGTGTTAACGGACGGACGGACATGGCTCAATCGAGTTTTTTTTTCGATATTGATGATTTTATCAATCATTATGTATCTACACAAACGAATCAATAAATTATGTCTACACATATGTACGTACACGCAGGGAGAAACAGTGCCCAAACACATGCATATATCTTATCTGAGATGCTCCCAAAAGTATGCAATTGTAATTGTGGAAGTGTCGCTCACAAATACACGCATATGAGAAGCTATATACGTACATCTGTAGTTATAATTATATGGCGGTAACTAAGTAAATTCTGGAAGCGCCTAGAAGATGCCACGAGGAAATCACAGAGTATAAAAGCACCAGCGAAAGAGGCGCCACGAGGAGTTTCGATTAAGACGCTATCTAGCGAGCAATAGCAGTATTATTTGAAAATAGTAGAGTTATTTATTGTGAAGTACTTTAATAAAGGCCATTTTGCATTATTAAATATTGGAGTTATTTATTCAACAGTTTAGTGGTCGAACTTAGCAAAAGGGCAAATAAGAGGATTTGCAGTAAATTCGTTACAATTGGTGTCAGAAGAGGAATTGTTGAATAAATTCCGAAGATTGGGAATACAACTTGGACATGGCAAAGTTGAGTGAATTGAGGATCCAGCAACTGAAAAAGGAGTTGGAGAACCGTGGATTGAATACAACCGGCAATAAGATCGAACTTCAAGCACGGCTACGAGAGGTAATGGAGTCGCAAGGAATCGAGTATGTATTTTATCCTGATGGGGACGAGACAACAACAAAAATTGAAGAGAAAAACGAAACATCGCAGACAGTTACGAGCACAGACTTGAACATGATTTTGACTGCAATATCTGCACAAACATCTAAAGTAACATCAATGTCGTCGCAAATGTCATCTCAACTTTAAGAACAGAAGACACGTATGTCAGAAATGTCGACACAGATGTTATCTCCAAGATGGAAACACAGCTCGAAGAACAGAAGACATATATGGCATCCCAACTGGAATCACAGGAGGCACGTATTTCACAAATGACGTCGCAAGTGTCATCTCAACTGGAAGACCAAAAGACATATATGGCATCTCAATTGGAAGCGCAAGAGGCACGTATATCTGAAATGTCGGCAGAAATTTTGGAACAGGTATCATCAAAACTGGAAGTGCAGGATGCAAAAATGGCTCAATTTCAGGCAGAAGTAGATGATTTAAAGGGTCGTATGGAGCAGTTACAACTAAATCGCCCAGCTGTTTCAGCAAGCAATTTAAAGGTAAAAACACCATCCTTTGACAGTTCTGTTCCTTTCCTGGTGTTTCAGATTCAGTTTCAGAAGACCCCAGCAGTGAACAACTGGAGTGCTTAAGATAAAGTTGCTGCACTATTCGTGGCATTGAAAGGGTCTGCTGCTGAAATCCTAAAGACTATTCCCGAGGGAGAGCGGAACAACTACGAAACATTGATGAGCGCTCTAGAGAGGCGATACGGAAGCGAACACAGGAAGCAAATACACCAAATAGAGTTGCAAAACCGCTACCAAAAAGCTAATGAGACTTTGCAGGAGTTTGCGTCAGATGTCGAAAGGGTTGCACATTTGGCGAATGCCGACGCACCCGTGGAATACACCGAAAGGGTAGAAATTCAGAGCTTTATAAATGGCATACGGGACGTCGAAACGAAGCGAGCCACATACGCAAACCCAAAGCCAAAATTTGCAGAAACGGTATCACATGCATTGACTCAGGAAACTGCCTCACTATTGAGTAAACCAGCATACAAAGCTCATTGTGTGGAAGTGGAAAGACCAGACTGGGTAGACACAATTTTGGAAGTACTGAAGGGATCACAACAGAAGAATGCCGGAGTTATTAAATGCTTCAAGTGCGGCAATCCAGGTCATATTGCACGACATTTCAGCACCTGTCCCAATAGCTCCAGCAATGTGGGTGGCCGTAAACGTAGAGTTGGAGGAGATGAGGAAATCTCCAAGTCCACTCAATCGTTAAACTAAAGCGAGTCAGCCGCAAGGGGCGACAGCTGGCTCCCTCAATTGAATGTCCCATAATATCTATCTCACAAATTGGAAGAAGGTCAAACAATCTTACTGTCGGAGGACATGTGGATGGAAAGGAACGTTTACTGACTGTAGATACGGGGGCATCTCATTTCATCATTCGAGCGGATTTAGTCAACGAGATAATAAGACCATTGCATGGAGCAAGATTGCGTACAGCTACTGAAGAAAGACACCACGGTTCTAAGAGAAGTATCATGTGAAGTCGCAATTGGGAACGTCACGGTAGTACACACAATTTTATATATTTTTATAATCTTAATCGACCAAGGCGTCAAGATCGACATCCAAAGCAAGACGATGAGATATAAGAACATGGATGTGCCACTTAATTTCGGCTAGGAGAGAGGCTACAGCAGTAAACGAGTGCTGGTGGAAGAGAGTCAGCAAATACCACCAAAATCAGAAGCAGTCATCTGGGCAAAGGTTGATGGTGATTGTGGGACAAACAAATTATGGGTTGTCGAGGCAGCAAAAAAATCAGCACCGAATATACTTGTAGGAAAAACCCTGGCTATGACAAAACAAGATGGACGTATTCCGGTAAGAGTACTCAATGAGTTCAAGTCACCACTCAAACTGACCAAAGGAGCTATTTTGGGAAGATGCCAAGAGGCTGAAGTAATTATTAACTGTGATCAGCTCCAGGAACACGTTTCATCTAGTAATACTGATCTTTCAAATGACATCAAGGCATGGACGGAGGGGCTAGATCAAGATTATCAGAGAAAGGAGAAGCAACTGCTACTAAAGTACGCAAACATATTTGATCAGGATGGTTCCAACCCAGGCCGCACCAATGTTGTGAAACATCAAATTGACAATGGAGACGCGAGGCCGATACGTCAAGCTCCACGTAGTGTTCCACTGGCGAAGCGGGAAGTTGTGAGTCAAATCATACAAGAAATGAGCGACAGCGGCGTCATCGAACCATGAGCTAGTCCATGGAGCTCACCGGTGGTACTTGTGAAGAAGAAGGAGGGGAAAATGAGATTTTGCGTGAATTGACGTGAATTGCCAAGAATTGACGACACTCTGGACTCGCTCTCTGGTACGAAATGGTTTTCCACATTGGACTTAAAAAGTGACTACTGGCAAGTGGAGGTGAAGGAGGAAGACAAAGAAAAACAGCCTTTAGCGTCAGAGATGGTCTTTGGCAATTTACAGTAATGCCTTTTGGACTTTGTAATGTACCAGCTACTTTTAAGAGACTCATGGATCAGGTATTGAAAGGACTGCACCTGGACAGGTGTACCTGGACGACATCATCGTATTGGACAAGAACTTCGATGAACATCTTAAAAACTTGGAGGAAGTTTTCCAGAGAATAGCTGGGGCTGGTCTGAAACTAAGTCCCAAAAAGTGTGCGCTGTTTAGAAAGGAAGTAAATTATTTGGGTCACAAGGTAACGACAGAAGGTATCCGTACAGCGAATGAAAAGATAGAGGCAGTAAAGGATTGGCCAAGACCACAGAATCTGCATGAATTGAGAAGTTTCCTTGGGCTGTGCACATATTACCGCCGATTTGTACCAAATTTTGCCAGCGTAGCCCATAGTCTCCACGAGCTAACAAGAAAAAATGAAGTTTTTGAATGAGAGAAGGAGCAAGAAGTAGCTTTCCAAACATTGAAAGAGCGTTTGTGCACTGCCCCAAAGTTGGCTTATCCGATTCCAGGACCAACGTTTATTCTAGATACAGATGCGAGCGGATATGCTATAGGAGGCATTTTATCACAACTGGTCGATGGACAGGAGAAGGTAGTTGCATATTACAGCCGTTCAATTGGAAAACCAGAGAGGAACTATTGCGTTACACGGAGAGAGCTGTTGACATTGGTAGAGTGCATTAAACATTTCCACAAATACCTCTAACGCCAGCGATTCCACGTCAGGACAGATCACGCAGCGTTAAAATGGCTTCTGCAGTTCCGTAATCCAGAAGGACAATTAGCACGGTGGATCGAGCGACTACAAAGCTATAACTTTTCCATTGAGTATCGAAAAGGTAGTACCCATGGAAATGCTGATGCAATGTCACGAAGGCCATGTAGTTTGTAATGCAAGCACTGTTCAAAGGCCGAGGCTAAAGAAAACATTATAGATGTCGGGCTAATGACTATAACATGTACAGATGAATGGGACAAGGAACAACTAAGAAAGTGTCAGCTAGGAGATACAGATCTGTCACGTGTTATGCAAGGGCTCGAACGAAACGAAAGACCAAACATATTAGAGATGTCAGCAGAGAGTCCCATTGCGAAGTCTTATTGGGCACAGTGAAACAGTTTAGAATTGATATCCGGTTGCTTGCATCGAGTATGGGAGAGTGAGGATGGTCAAAGAAAAAAGAAATTGATAGTTGTTTCCAGAAAGAGGATTCCTGACGTGCTCAGTGAGCTGCATAATGGTCCAAGCGGAGGTCATCTTGGAATCACGAAGACGCTCGAGAAGATTAAACACAAATTATATTGGGTTGGTTGCCGTCACTCGGTCACTGAGTAGATTGCGAACTGCGAGATTTGCAGCAGAGCGAAAGGGCCCAAAACCCGAAGCCATGGCCAGATGAAGCAATATAACTCAAGTGCGCCATTTGAAAGGATCGATATGGATGTCGCAGGTCCATTTCCTACTAGCAACTGCGGAAACAAATATGTACTGGTGGTTATGGATTATTTCAGCAAATGGCCAGAGATATACCCAATCCCAAATCAAGGAGCGGAAACTGTAGCAGAAGTGTTTATAAACAATTGGGTTGCAAGGCATGGTGTACCAATGGAGTTACATTCTGACCAAGGCAGGAATTTCGAATCAGCTGTGTTCCAGGAAATGTGTAAATCATTGGTTATTCAAAAAACACGGACAACTGCATTGCATCCTCAGTCCGATGGTATGGTGGAACGATTCAATAGAACATTGGAGGAGCACTTAAGGAAAGTAGTGGACAAGTTCCATAAAGAGTGGGATACCCGAATACCATTATTCTTGATGTCTTACCGATCAGCAGTGCATGAGACAACGGGTCAAACCCCTGCAAAAGTAATTTTTGGCAATTACCTTCGACTGTCAGCTGATTTGAAGTTTGGGATAGATGCCGATGCGGAGAGAAATGTCAAGAAATCCACTGGTGATTTGGAAGAAGAGCTGAGAAATACACGATCTGATAAGGCAACGAACAAAGATTATGAGTGACAAGATGAAAGCCAGATACGATAAAGCAATTAATTCGGAAGGTTTTCAGGAAGGAGATTTGGTGCTGCTATACATCCCACAACGAAAAAAAGGTTTGTTCCCGAAATTGCCGTGTAACTGGGAAGGCCCATACAAAGTTGTAAAATGGATCAACGATGTAGTGTACCGCACACAAACCATTACCAAACCACGAACCAAAATGAAAGTGGTTCATTTGGAGAGGCTAGCAGTGTTTAGATCGAGAGATTTGTCTGATTGGGTCGATCAGACTTAGGTGGAGGGCAGTGTTACGAATATTAGCAAAACTAAGGGGTGCTGCTATCTCTAAGCCGATGCTAAGCAGTGACGTGAATTCACATCAATAATTCAATCATTATGTATCTACATAAACGAAACAATAATTGCGTCTACACATATGTACCATGTACGTATACGAGCAGCGGAGAGTCAATGCACAAACACATGCATATATCTGAGATACTCCTGAAAGTATGCAATGAGATAAGCTATAAAATCGTGCAATTGTAGTTACAGCTGAGAAGTTTGAGAGCTGATGGACTAGAAGATTCTGGAAATGGAAGCGCCTAGAAGATGCAACGTTGAAATCAGAGAGTATAAAAGGCAGCAAATGTAGAGGCGCTGAAATTCAGTTTGGGTTGAGCTATCAAGCAGTTATTGATTAAGCACGCAATCTGGCGGGCAATAGTAGAGTTTCATTTAAGCTATCAATCAGTTTGATTATTACGCCAGCTAGTTGCAAAGTATAAGTGTTATTGTGAAGTACTTTAATAAAGGCCATTTTTCCATTATTCAATATTGGAATTATTTATTCAACAGTTTAGCGATACGAACGTTAGCAGAATATTGCAAATAAGAGGATTTGCAGCAAATTCGTTACAATATATATGTAGCTATACACGGCAGCATCACTCATCGTTCATATTTTCTAATTTGCATACAGTGTTACTTATTCATGAATTCGAACATTTCAAGTCGATAGTTGTATAGTTTTAAATTTCATTATTGTAGTTTGATTTACTCGAAATATCTTTTGTTACATCTTCGCTATTAGTTCATAAGTCATTATTGTTAATTAAAACGTGAATTAATAGAGAAGAAGTTGTACCAATCATATCGGAATACATACCCGGCGTGAGAATAACCCCCCTTTAGCATTCAGGCACACCCCTAGTGTTCCAAATATGCTATATATACGACCGATCTCATCCTTTTTTTCAAACAATAATATGTGCAATATGCGAAGGCATGTGGTGAAGTTTGAAGCTTCAATATGATAAATTGAGGAAGATATGACAAAAATTATCTTTTCTGAAAAACCGGTTATATGGGGGATATATACAATAGTGGCCCGATCCGGCCGGTTCCGAAAAATGTCTAATCGGACACCTAAATATACCCGCTCACCAATTTTATCAATATATCTCAAAAATTGAGGGACCAGTTTGCATACAAACAGACAGACGGACAGGCGGATATGGCTAAATCAACTCAGCTCTTCATCCTGATAATTTCGATATTCTTAATGCTGGGTCTATCTATTTTCCTTTAAGCACTTACAATTTTGAGATTCGTAACGAAGTTAATATAGCATTCCATTTTCATGAAAGGTATAATAAAAGACTAGACAAAATTGTATTAAACACAAAAGGACGTTATATTTTATTAGTAAAACATCCAAATTTGCAAAACCGATGAAGTCTTTTCTTGAAATCATGTCTCTCTGTCCAGGATGAGTGGAAAGAATAAAGTAATTGATTTCAATATCATGCACACATTTGACCTTTAATCCCAAGTGATAGAAATAAAGTGTGACCACTTTTGATTTCCGGTTTGTGATGGACCTTACTTGGGATTCCTCCACGTACTTATAAATAAACAAACAATTGCAAAGAAATTTTGTTTTGACAAAGTATAGCAAAATGCTTAATTTCATTTCGCTAGAATATCGATAAAAACATTTGATTTGTTATTTTGGTAGAGCTAATTCAGCTAATTAAACAGCTCGTTCAGCTAATTAAAATAAACAAAAACAAGTAAGGGTAATAAGTTTGGGTGTAACCGAGCATTATATACTCAGCGTGAGTTTGAATTGTACAGTTCATTTCATATAAATTACTTTTTCGAATTTCGTTACTAGGGATTGTTTTTGGGGGCTCTATAAATGTTTTGTAATGCTTGATTGGAATAGGGGTGTTGCACCGCCCATTAAAAAAATGTCTCCTAATTTCCCCTTACAATAAAACTTGACAGTGAAATATCATTGAAACAAAACTACTTTACGCTAAGTTATCGGTTATTTTTCTATTCTACGACCATTTTAAATATCTTCTATATAAAAATGGGCGTGGTCTTTAATCGATCCCATCCATTTTTCCTAGAAATATTTCCTGCTATAAGGAAAAGGAGAACCTCGGCCTTAGATCTCTTCGGAGGTTATCGCGCCTTGCATTTATTTTTTTTATAAGGAAAATATGTGTACCCAATCTAATTACGATCCTTTAATTTTTCTTAGAGTTATGGCTCTCGAAACATAGAAAATTGTTCGGTCATAAAAGGGGCGGTGCCACAACCATTTTCAAAAATTAAAATGTTTTCCTTTTTCTTGTTATAATTTCACTTGGAAACTGAACACCATTGATATACAGCAAAGATATTGCTTATTTTGTTCGTCCACGACCCTTTTAAAAATCTTTTATATAAAAATGGGAGTGGTCTTTCATTGATTTCGTTAATTTTTCTTCGAAGTATTCTCTATAGTAAAGGCAACCTCTCTGTCGAATTTTGTTATGATAAGTTTAACGATTTTTGATTTATGATTAATAATATTTGTAAAATTGGTATTACCACAAGTTGGAAGTGCCACGCCCATTTTCAAAAAAAAATCAAGTGTCTTAATATCAGTGCACACATCAAATTTTAACATTCTAGATGAATTATGTATTAAATAATCAGGTTTTATGTGTTTTCCAAAATGTTATGTATGTAAAAAGTGGGCGTGATTACCATCCGATTTTCTTAACTTTTAATAGCGATGGGCGATATATATATATAGATATAGCATATTTTATTCCTCCACGACGAACCTTTTATAAAACCTTTTATATAAAAATGGACGTGATCCTTCGCCGATTTCGTTTATTTTCCTTCGAAGCATTCTTTACAGTAAAGATAACCTCTCTGTCGAATTTTGTTATGATATGTTTAACGGTTTTTGATTTATGATTAATAATATTTGTAAAATTGATTTTATCACACGTGGGCGGTGCCACGCCTATTTTCAAAAAAAATCAAGAGTCTTTATATCAGTCCATACATCAGATTTTGACATTCTAGATGTACCTTTAACAAATAATCATGTTTTAGATGTTTTCCAAAGTGTTATGTATGTAAAAAGTAGGCGTGGTTATCATACGATTTCCCTAATTTTTAATAACGATGGGAGATGGGCGCCAAAGAACCCATTTACCAAATTGCAATATTTTACTCTCAATATTTACTCAAGTTATCGGTTGCAAATGGACGGACAGATGGACGTGCATGGCTAAATCAATTCCTTTTTTCATTCTCAGCATTTTTATATATGGAAGTCTATATTCATCTCGATTCGTTTATGCCCGTTATGTTACCAAAGTTAATACACTCTGTATGCAAAGCACGCTGAGTATAGCAATAGTAGCGTTTATCTAAATTTAGAGGAACTTTTGTTATTTCAAATTCTTGAAATTTTATTTTTTATTTACATGTCTCAAAACAGATACAAGTGTACGTGTACCCATTGTACTTTTAATTAAAAAATACATTCATCGTACACAATAACACACTTTACAAATACATATGGGCAACTCCATGGTAACGCTCGCATTTCAACCTGCATAAAAGAGAACATAAGCAGCGGACTGAGCGGATATTAGTTATTTATTATATTTAAAGCAACAGTTGTGGGTACCTCAAAAATTTAAGTACATACATAAATATGACCATATATGATGACACGACAATAAATAGAAGTAATTTTTTAATGCTTGTGAAAGTATGCAAAACTTAAAGAAGAGAAGGGAAGAACAGAAGGTGAAATAAGGACCCAATGCTCGTAATTTTTCGAAATCTGAAATATCTTTTCAAAACGCGGGATATAAACTTAAGTACGGTTACGGAGGCGACAATTTTTTCTCAATTAATTACACTATATGACATTGAAAATATATTCTTTGCGAGACATCAAGTTTTAGGTCTAGTAGAGTAAACAAAATCTGCATACTTGGAATTTCGAATACGCCCTTAGTCCGGGCTAAGGGCCCAAACCCCCCTTTTCATAAGCGGATACGTATACTGGAATATAACTATCGCTGTGTTTATTCTTCAATAAATTTTTAGGCCATTAATAGAGCACGTTCTTGTGCTTCTAACGATGTACAAATGTTAGTTTTATGGATGAAATAGAACAAAACTATAAAATAAATTAAAATCTAAAGAGGCCATAATAAATCCATTGCAATTTGGATAAGATATTCCCATTTAACCGTTTCTAGTCGACAAATATATTCACAAGAAAAATGCAAGCTATTTTGTATTGCTTTCTTTTGTGCCTTCATATGAAATTGTTGAATAACCAATAACATCTACATTTAACTTTATAATTCATATATTTTTGAAATCAGAACTGATTTAAGATTTTCCTTAGATAATCCTCTATATATATAAATTAAAAAAGAGATACAACAATTTCAATTTTCGTCATATTTTGTAAGATTTCTCTAACATCAATCAAGGAATCAATTAACAGTTTATACACTGCTGAAAGCGCAAAATGCCCTCTTTCTGACAAGATATAAGTTTTGTTCGTTGCCTAAAGAGAAATAAAGTTATTGGCCATTATATGGATCAACTAATGGACTTGACAAATTTTAGACACCAATAAGAAATGTTACCCGAACTTTACGGAAAAATTTTGGTAAACAGACCTATTTAACATCTGAAAGCTTTTTTTAATTTCAAGTACTAGAAAATTATAAGGATAAGGGTAGGATCAATTTATAAATCCTCCGTTTTCTAAAGATTTTTTAATGCTAAATAAAAGTCTAGACAAAATTTTATTAAAAGCAAAAGGACGTTATATTTTGGTAGTCTGACCACTTTTGATTTCCGGTTTGTGATGGACCTTATTTGGGAATCGCCCACATATAAATAACAATTGCAAACAAATCTTGTTTTTAAAAAGTATAGCAAAATGCGTAATTTCATTTCCCTACAATATCAATAACGACATTTGGTTTGTTATTTTGGTAGAGCTAATTCAGCTAATTAAAGAGTTTGTTCAGCGAATAAAAATAAACAAAAACAAGTAAGGGTGGCTTTGTTTGGGTGTAACCGAATATTATATACTCAGCGTGAGTTTTTTTTTGGAGCTCTAGAAATGTTTTGTAATGCTTGATCGGAATAGGGGCGTGGCACCGCCCATTAAAAAAATATTTCCTAATTTCCCCTTACAATGAAACTTGATCAGAGAAATATCATTGATACAAAACTACTTTTCGCTAAGATATAGGTTATTTTTCTATTCTACGACCCTTTCAAACACCTATTATATAAAAGTGGGCGTGGTTTTTAGCCGATCTCGTCCACTTTTCCTATAAATATATATATATACGTAATCTCATTACGATCCTTTAATTTTTCTTCGAGTTATGGCTCCCGAAACATAGAAAATTGTTTGGTCATAAAAAGGCTGGTGCCACGCCCATTTTCAAGAATTATAATTTTTCCTTTTTCTTTTTATAATTTCACTTGAAAATGAAACACCATTGATATAAAGCAAAGATATAACTTACTTTATTCGTCCACGACCCCTTTAAAAATATCTATATATATATTGCCACTCCATAACTCGAGAACGGATAGAAAGATTGCCATGAAATTTTTAGGTAAGATACTGGAGGGAGAGATGATGGTCAGTTGATTTTGAAATCCTAAATCGGTTTAGCCATTCTTGAGTTATGGTTTTTTTTTAGAAAAAATTCAAATATGTATATAAAAGAAAGTGGTGTTAGTTACACTACGCATAACTCAAGAATGGATTAACCGATTTGGCTGAAAATTGGTGGAGAGGTAGCTCAGAACCAGGGAACGGACATTGGATACTTTTTATCCCGTTCTGGCTAGGATCTTGAGATCAAAACGTGGACCTGGGTAATCCTGGGATATGTTTGTAGAGTATGGGTGTCAAATGGAAGCTGTTTATGAGTACTTTGATACTGGGTATTTTTCGTACCCCTGGATGACTAGGGTCTCGAGATATAGGCCAAAACGTGGACCGGGCACCCCTAGAATGTGTTTATATAATATGGATATCAAATGAAATCTGTTGATGAGTGCTTTAGTACAGGGTAGTTTTCATACCTATTTGTGACTAGGGTCTCGAGATATATGCAGAAACGTGGATAAGGGTAACACTACGATGTGTTTTTAAATTATGGATATCAAATTGAAGCTGTTGATGTGTACTTTAGTACAGAGTGAGTTTTATGCCGCTGGGTGACTAGGGTCTCGATATATAGGCCAAAACATGGACCCGGATACGCCTAGAATGTGTGTGTATTATGGATATCAAATGAAAGGTGTTGCTGAGAGCTTTAAAGTAATTTTCATTGTGATATTCGATTTAGTCGCATCAACCTGGCAAAACTGATAAATATACATGCGAAGCCGAAATAAAGACATGAATTAATAATATCCAAATACCTATTTACATACGTCCTATTCGATTTGCCTGAAATTTGGTATATAAATTTGCCTATATTAGTATTTACGATGCTTTTTTCCGGGAAGTAGACCACAGACGGACTGGGACTGTGATCAGGACTAGGACTGGGACTGAGGCTGAGACTGAGACCCGGAGTGGGACTGGGACTGAGACTCGGAATGGGGCTGGAACAAAATACATACCACCAAGAATGAGAAAAACTTGAGAGAAGAGAAAAGAGAGAAGGCAAATACTGAGAAAGAGAAAGAATGAGACGAAGATGGTGATAGATGAAGCGAAAAATACGGAGGGAGGAGTGAATACAAAGATTAGGAAAAAGTGTAGAGGGGCGAGGGCAGAGTTAAACGGAAAAAGCTGATTAAAATGTATGTAGATAGACCAAAAATATAGGGCAGAACAACGTCTGGCGGTTCTGCTAGTTTTATATAAAAATGGGCGCGGTCCTTCATTGATTTCGTTAATTTTTCTTAGAGGTATTCTTTATAGTAAAGGCAACCTCTCCGTCGAATTTTGTTATGATAGGTTGGCGGCCACCGTGGTGTGATGGTACCGTGCTCCGCCTACCACACCGTATGCGCTGGGTTCGCACCCCGGGCAAATCAACATCAAAATTTTAGAAATAAGGTTTTTCAATTAGAAGAAAATTTTTCTAAGCGGGGTAACCCCTCGGCAGTGTTTGGCAAGCGCTCCGGGTGTATTTTTGCCATGAAAAGCTCTCAGGGAAAACTCATCTGCCTTGCAGATGCCGTTCGAGGTCGGCATAAAACATGTAGGTCCCGTCCGGCCAATTTGTAGGGAAAATCAAGAGGAGCACGACGCAAATTGGAAGAGAAGCTCGGCCTTAGATCTCTTCGGAGGTTATCGCGCCTTACATTTATTATACTCAGTTGAGCAGAGCTCACATATTATATTAACTTTGATTGGATAACGGTTGGTTGTGCAGGTATAAAGGAATCGAGATAGATATAGACTTCCATATATCAAAATCATCAAGATCGAAAAAAAAGATTGAGCCATGTCCGTCCGTCCGTCCGTCCGTTAACACGATAACTTGAGTACATTTTGAGGTATGCTGATGAAATTTGGTACATAGGTTCCTGAGCACTCATCTCAGATCGCCATTTAAAATGAACAAAATCGGACTATAACCACGCCCACTTTTTCGATATCGAAAATTTCGAAAAACCGTAAAAGTTTCATAATTCATTACCAAATATGGATAAAGCGATGAAACTTGGTAGGTGAGTTGAACTTATAACGCAGAATAGAAAATTAGTAAAATTTGGACAATGGGCGTGGCACCGCCCACTTTTAAAAGAAGGTAATTTAAAACTTTTGCAAGCTGTAATTTGGCAGTCGTTGATGATATCATGATGAAGTTCGGCAGGAGCGTTACTCTTATTACTATATATATGCTTAATAAAAATTAGCAAATCGGAGAAGGACTACGCCCACTTTTAAAAAGAAACTTTTTTTAAGTCAAATTTTAACAAAAAATTTAATATCTTTACGGTATATAAGTAAATTATGTCAACATTCAACTCCAGTAATGATATGGTGCAACAAAATGCAAAAATAAAAGAAATTTTCAAAATGGGCGTGGCTCCGCCCTTTTTCATTTAATTTGTCTAGGATACTTTTATTGCCATAAGTTGAACATTTACCACTCCTTGTGAAATTTGGTAGGGGCTTAGATTCTGGGACGATAACTTATTTGTGTGAAAAAGTGCGAAATCGGTTGAAGCTACGCCCAGTTTTTATACACAGTCGACCATCTGTCCTTCCGCTCGGCCGCTAACACGATAACTTGACCAAAAATGTATATATCTTTACTAAACTCTGTTCACGTACTTATCTGAACTTACTTTGTATTGGTATAAAAAATGGCCGAAATCCGACTATGACCACGCCCACTTTTTCCATATCGAAAATTACCAAAAACGAAAAAATGCCATAATTCTATACCAAATACAAAAAAAGGGATGAAACATGGTATTTGGATTGGTTTATTGACGCAAAATATAACTTTAGAAAAAAGCTTTGTAAAATGGGTGTGACACCTACCATATTAAGTAGAATGAAATGAAAAAGTTCTGCAGGGCGAAATAAAAACCCTTGAAATCTTGGCAGGAATACTGTTCAATTCAATTCACATTTTCGTCGATATCCCAAAAATGCCTTCACATATACAACTACCTCCACTCCCTTTTAAAACCCTAATTAATACCTTTAATTTGATACCCATGTCGTACAAAAACATTATAGAGTCACCGCTGGTCCACCTTTATGGCGATATCTCGAAAATGCGTCCACCTATAGAACTAAAGCCTACTCCCTTTTAAAATGCTCATTAACCCCTTTCAAACAAATTCTAGGTTCACCCCTGGTCCACCTTTATGGCGATATTCCGAAACGGCGTCCACCTATGGAACTAAGAATCACTCCCTTTTAAAATACTCATTAACACCTGTCATTTGATACCCATATCGTACAAACAAATTCTAGTTTCACCCCTGGTCCACCTTTATGCCGATATCTCGAAAAGGTGACCACCTATACAACTACCACCACTCCCTTTTAAAACCCTCATTAATACCTTTAATTTGATACCCATATAATACAAACACATTCTAGAGTCACCCCTGGTCCACCTTTATGGCGATATCTCGATAAGGCGTCCACCTATAGAACTAAGGCCCACTCCCTTTTAAAATACTCATTAGCACCTTTCGTTTGATACCCATATTGTACAAACGCATTCTAGAGTCACCCCTGG
Source organism: Eurosta solidaginis (assembly GCF_040869045.1). NCBI lineage: Eukaryota > Metazoa > Arthropoda > Insecta > Diptera > Tephritidae > Eurosta > Eurosta solidaginis. The sequence goes on from NC_090320.1 coordinate 18,994,165, forward strand.
TCCACCTTTATGCCGATATCTCGAAAAGGCGACCACCTATACAACTACCACCACTCCCGTTTAAAACCCTCATTAATACCTTTAATTTGATATCTATATCGTACAAACACATTCTAGACTCACCCCTGGTCCACCTTTATGGCGATATCTCGAAAGGCCGTCCACCTATAGAACTAAGGCCCACGCCCTTTTAAAATACTCATTAGCACCTTTCCTTTGATACCCATATTGTACAAACGCATTCTAGAGTCACCCCTGGTCCACCTTTATGCCGATATCTCGAAAAGGCGACTACCTATACAACTACCACCACTCCCGTATAAAACCCTCATTAATACCTTCAATTTGATACCCATATCGTACAAACAAATTCTAGAGTCACCCCTGGTCCACCTTTATGGCGATATCTCGAAAAGGCATCCACCTATAGAACTAAGGCCCACGCCCTTTTAAAATACTCATTAGCACCTTTCGTTTGATACCCATATTGTACAAACACATTCTAGAGTCACCCCTGGTCAACCTTTATGGCGATATCTCGAAAAGCGTCCACCTATAGAACTAAGGCCCACGCCCTTTTAAAATACTCATTAACACCTTTCGTTTGATACCCATATTGTACAAACGCATTCTAGGGTCACCCCTGGTCCACCTTTATGGCGATATCTCGAAAAGGCGTCTACCTATAGAACTAAGGCCCGCTCCCTTTTAAAATGTTCATTAACCCCTTTCATTTGATACCCATATCGTACAAACAAATTCTAGAGTCAGCCCTGGTCCACCTTTATGGCGATATCTCGAAAAGGCGTCCACCTATAGAACTAAGGCCCACTCCCTTTTACAATGTTCATTAACCCCTTTCATTTGATACCCATATCGTGCAAACACATTATAGAGTCACCCCTGGTCCACCTTTATGGCGATATCCCTAAATGGCGTCCACCTATAGAACTATGGCCCACTCCCTCATAAAATACTCTTTAATCCCTTTCATTTGATACACATGTCATACAAAGACATTCCAGGGTTACCCTCGGTTCATTTTCCTACATGGTTATTTTCCCTTATGTTGTCACCATAGCTCTCAACTGAGTATGTAATGTTCGGTTACACCCGAACTTAACCTTCCTTAATTGGTTTTTTTTTATTTTTAGGTTGAACGGTTTTTGATTTATGATTAATAACATTTGTAAAATTGATATTACCACAAGTTGGCGCTGCCACGCCCATTTTCAAAAAAATCAAGAGTGCTGATTTTAGTACACACAACAAATTTTAACATTCTAGATGGATTATTTATTAAATAATCAGGTTTTATGTGTTTTCCAAAATGTTATATATGTAAAAAGTGGGCGTGGTTACCATCCGATTTCCTTCATTTTTAGTAGCGATGGGAAGTGAGCGTCAAGGAACCCATATACCCAATTGCAATATTTTATTTTCAATATTTACTCAAGTTATCATATGCACCGACAGATAGACAGACGGATGGACGGACATGGCTAAATCAATTCCTTTTTTCCTCCTCAGCATTTTGATATATGGAAGTCTATATTTATCTCGATTCGTTTATGTCCGTTATGTTACCAAATTTAACACACTCTGTTTCAAAGCACGCTGAGTATAACAAATTTGAGCTTGTATAGCTTTAACTTAAATTTAGATGTATTTTTGTTATTTCAAATTTCTGAAATCTTATTTTTTATTTACACAACTCAATTAGGTATAAATAGCATCCACAAAATTTATCTCGGTATACTTTTTACTTTAAAAGTGGTAGAAAAGGTTTTAAATTAAAAAGAAAAGGTTTTAAATTAAAAAAATGGCTCTACGTAATCAATTTGCGCTGCTATTTGTGCTGCTTAGCTGTCCTTCACAATTTCATATTATAGATGGCGAGGATATAAGGAGAAGCCCACATACAGTTGCAATACTTAAAAATAGAGCCTATGTATGTGTTGGTTCCATAATCAGTGCTAATTTGGTGGTTACAGTGGCTCATTGCGTATTTGATGAACCTAAAAACATATACGAAATTGTAGCTGGTGCAACCCATATATACATGGAAGAAGGGCAACGACGCTCAGTGTTGGCAATATATTATGAAGTACCATTTCCAGAAGTAACTGCTTATGATTTAGCTGTGGTTCAAGTGGATAGACATTTTGACCTGAATAAAGTAACAGTAAAAAAAATAGAACTTTGCGATGATGAATTAACTAAGGACTCAACGATGAAAATTAGTGCATGGGCTTCGTTACCTGGATCCATTACATTTGCTGCTGCTTTTCTCGAAACTAAGCGCGTGAAAATAGCAAAGTTTTATGGTTTAGATTCACGAAAATTAAACATTGATACTAAAGATAATGAGTGGTTTGGAGAACCTGGAACAGCAGGCGTTAAAAAAAAAAGACTTTGTGCGGTGGCACAAGAAAAATGTAGAGGCGCCGATTACCCCTGCGTATATATAAATATAACAAATCCAACAGCTAAATGTTTTATAAATTCCATGATTGGCTGTTGATTGCAAGATCACCCTTACTCGACAGAGCGGCGAATTTCGAAACATTTTGAGATGTGGGGATATTCCGCTCAGCAGTCGAAGTCATGTTGTTTTTTTCTTATATCATGTAGAAATAAATCGTAATAATTTTGAATAAATAATTATTTTTTATTGTATGCAATGAAAGTGTGATGCATTTAAATGAATTAAGTTGTGAGACCAAACTTTGATCACAACTTTAAAGTTCCCTCGTATATGAATAGATCATGAGATGAAAACAAAATTGCGTAATGACTACTTTAAGGCCCTGGCAAACTCCGTGTAAAACAGCTGATCTAACGAATTCTATGGAAGTAAATCTAATCGGTTATTGAAGCCAAACAATTGGGTTTTGGTTTTCTATAATCTATATATGTGTTGACGTATTTGGGGATTATATTTTTCGTTTTGAAATTTTTCGTATTTTCTATTTTATGAAGTCATGACATTTTTTAAATTAAGGCACCAATAAGCGATGCCAATATACATTTATCTATGATTAAATCAAAATATGATTACGGATTGGGTGTTATGTATATGGCAAATTTTCAAGGGCCTTTAAAGAGTCGATATTTTACCAAAATAGAATTTTACTTTGGCAATAGGTGTCGCTGGATGTCGCACTGAAAAGGATCTTTTGAGAACGGTCACACTCTTGTCAGTGTGTCCCGTGTAAGGGATGGTTACACCAGACGGGATGTTCTTGGCTAAGCCCTACGTCCCCGTAACATTTACAAATCTTTTGTGGCTCCTTGCTGTTCACGCCCAAGAGCGTCCCGTAGCCTGCGCTGTAGCCCCCCCCCCCCCCCCCCCTACTACTCTCTAGTAGCTCCGCTGCTCATACGGCCGCTCCTACTCATAACTACAATCTCCGTAGTAGAGTGGGTAGAAATGCCGAGCAGCAGCTCCTGTCCCCGTCTTCTCCTCCCCCTATTTCCGACACTAGCATTCGAGTAGGTCAGGGAAACAGACTCTTAGTTCATACCACCTTTTGCACCGTTTGCCAGCACATAATATATATGTTTGCGATATCTGCCCAATGCAGCTCCTGCCTTGGACGGTGGCACTTTCCTAGATTTACTGGTCTCAGCGACGGCAACCCCCCCGACGAGCTTCATCGCGCCATGCTGACAGGTCGCATACCCAACCACACCGGGTACTCCAATGCTTATCCAGAGACTTCCAGTCCCAGTGCCACAACAGCACTTGCGCCCTGGCCTCCCTCAACTCAAGCGAAGTCAACCGTCACTTACCCCCAGAGTGACGACGTCTTGTCCGTTGCACTTCTGAATATTACAGTTAAACTGTAATGAGTTAACTGGGAAGGACACGGAGATAGTTGATTTTATGAATCGGCATAACATCCGCATTACTGCGATCCAAGAGACTAAACTCACGGCAAGATCTCCTTTGTAGACCTGCCTGGGTATAACGTCCACAATCGCGACAGCGGAAATGGAGGCGGTCTCGCGTTTATCACCCACGACTCAGTGCAATATAATCTATTTGATCCCGACATCGGCCACTGGAACTTTGTACTGGAACGTCAAGGCATATCTGTCCGGTCAGGCGATGTAAATTTAGAAATCATCAACATCTACATCCCTCCCGTCACCTGTTGCCTCCGTGGATACTGCCCTAACATCAGCGCACTACTCACTGGCGATAATCGCGTTATTTTAGGCGATTTCGATGCCCACCACGATCTAACTTACAGGCGGATAGCACAGGCGAGATGTTGGCGGACCAAATAGAATGAACGACGTTCTTCACGATAAAGGCATTCGTATGGTAGGAAGGTGCCACAGTTCGTCAGATATATCAATCGTGAGCGCAGGACTAGTAAACTGCGCCAACTGGTAACATTGGCATCCGGCCACCTACCCATACTCCTTTCGCTCGAGAGATCTGCTGTCTTTATCACCATTGAGAAACGCACTTTCCTTAACTTTATGAAAATAAAGTGGGAAGATTACAAAACTTATACTGACAATCGTTTTGCTGCCCTCCCTATCCTGACTGATGCCCATCAAGGGGAATGTGCTTCCCACAAGGAGCTTCGGCTCGTTTTATTCCCGCCTGAAACATCCCGGAAAACGGGCCACATTTTCCAGCGGAGGCCGCAACTTTAGCGAGAGAACGTGACCTTATAAGACAGCACGACCCGGCGATCCCCAAATAAGGGATATAAACCAACGCATCAGAATGCTAGTAAATGAACACAAGTGGGCGAAATGGGAGGAGCACTTAAAGAGTTGTAATCTCTCTGCTGGTGTAGGTAAGCTACCGTCCACAGTGAAATCCCTATCGAACTCGACTAAGCACAATGACAAAATCTCCATCGCCTTGGGCGATAAAGTTCCGTCAAATACGAAAAAATCCGGTAACGCTTTTTGAGGACAATTGTAATGCATTCTATGGTTGGAAAGCGAGCCAACAGACGCGCACACAAGCATAAATACATCAAAGCAGTAGGCCCAGGCGATATAGCCATGCGGGTGCTTAAAAACTAGGCAAAGAGGGATTTAGTTATCTAGCGCATGTCTTTAACCTGTCCCTGTCCACCTTCGTCATCCCCGAAAAATGGAAAATGGCCATGGTGGTTCCGCTATTAAATCCTGAGGAACCATCTAACATAGGAGACTCTTATTGTTCGATATCTCTGCTATCGCCAGTAGCCAAGACACTTGGAGCCATTCTGCTTCCCTATTTCAATGCAAGTTTGCGTCTTGCAAATCATCACCATGGCTTTGAAAACTACATCACCACCACCGCGCTAAACGCCATTAACACGCAAATAAATTGCGGATTAAATGAAAAACCCCACCATAGGACAGTACTCGTTGCGTTAGACCTGTCAAAAGCTTTTGATACGGTCAACAACGGCACTTTACTGCAAGACCTGAAAGGGTCCTCACTTCCTCCAAGTCTCAAAAGTTGGGCTGCAAGTTATCTGTCTTGTCGGCAAGCATCGATGCAATTCAGGAACATAACATTTAAACCCAGAAGAATTAAACAGGGGGTACCACAGGGTGGTATCCTATCCCACTTCGGTTTAACTTCTACATATCGAAGCTAGATTCACCACCAGAAGAAGTCACTTTCGTTTCCTACCTCGATGACTGCACAATAATTGCCACAGACCCAGGCCCACACATCGATGAGCTTTCTAATAAAATAAACAGCTATCTCCCTAGTTTCTCCAGTTTTTTCGCCTTGAGATATCTGACATTGTCACCGACCAAATCATCGGCGACCTTATTTACAACAGAAAGGCTTTACAGGGTATAATCGAAACAGCTGTCGCCTTGTCCGTCCTGATGTCACGTTGTTTAAATTTTTCCCAAATTATTAAAAAAATTATAAAATTAAAAATTGCTTGAAATAAATGTTTCCATACATTTAAAGCGATACGGGCAATCCCCGGTTAACTCATAAAAGAAACGATTTAATATGACCACATTAAACATCCTAATCCATTCCGCCCTAGTTTTGTGAGGAACTTAGGGTCACCAGAGCCTCGGCTGCTAAAAAAAACAGGTTTCTGACTTCTGCGGGAGGAAGAACTACACTCGCGGTTAAAACACATATGCGTTCAAATTAAGGGTATGAAGCTTGGTCAGGAATACCCAACATTTTTGTCTGCGTAGCTCGACAGCTCTCCGTCTTACCTCCTCTCTCACTCAAGCTACTTTTCTGTCCTCATATTCCTCCTCTTTCTGACACTCACTTCTTCCTATATTTCTCTCTAAACTTATAATCTTTAGTTTTTCCTCCTTTACCTTTTCTTTTTAATTTTAATCTTCGTCTTCCGTTTCTTCACACTCCTACTCTCCATAGTTTGGTTACTATTATTAATTCCTTCCTCTGTTTATTCGATCAGCTTTTTCCTTTCCCTCTCATATTCCTGTTATATTGTTATTATTTTTATTTTCATATTCATTCCTATTTCCCCTTTTTCCCCTGCCCCAATTCGTCTCGGTCGAATTTAAAGTCTCTATATTGTAACAAATATTAGCAGCACTAAGGGATGCTATCATCTCTAAGCCGATGCTAAGCAGTGACTTATATGCACATCAATAATTCAATCATTATGTCTATACATATGTACATACACGCAGCGGAGAAGCAACGCACAACCACATGCATAAATCTGAGATACTCGCGAAAGTATGCAATGATTGTGCAAGTGTCGCTTACACATACAAACACATGCAGATATCTTCTCTGAGATGCTCCCAAAAGTATGCAATTATAATTGTGTTCACACATACACGCGCATATGAGAAGCTAAAAACGTAGTAATTTTACAGCTGATGGCCAACTAGTAGATTCTGGAAATGGAAGCGCCTAGAAGATGCGAATGAGAAATCACAGAGTATAAAAAGGCAGCAACAGTGAAGGCGCGACAATCAGTGTTATTGTGATTTTGCATTATTAAATATTGGAGTTATTTATTCAACAGTTTAGTGATTCGAACTTAGCAGAAGGTTGCAAATAAGAGTATTTGCAGTAGATTCGTTACAATATATTATTTCGCAGGTATAGCGATTTTCGATTTTTCCCTGAAGAAGGCGCGTGACCGCTCACACTTCCAAAAATATTTCACGCGAGCGAGCACAGCACGTCTTATCTCCGAAAGGACGCCTTGTCTGAGGTTTCTATTTAAAAGCACTATTTCTCATTTGTATCAAAATGAGGAAGGATGTAACTATTTCGCACTGATTGGCTTACACATTCTTTATTCGATCGTGCATAATCAGGTCACTAGAAGCCTTTAAATAAGGTCACGCATTCGTCTTAAATAATTAGCAAAAACTGTATAGTAAAATATAAATATTTATTCAAGTGCTTCATTTCATATAACATTATTCCTTTCCAAAAGCTGTTAAAGCTGTTCTTGAATGTTACGATTAAAAAAAGCATAATAGAGGAAGTGGTAAGTAAAATGTATTCAATAGTAATCAAGTACATAGAAGCGTCGCCTAACGTATAGCTCTATTAGGCGGACACCTTTCTTGGACGGCCAGTTTTTCATGCGCTAAGTTTTAGGTACAATTTTTAGAGCAAATTGCCCTTCGTTAGGCCCTCATCCTCTAGGCCGGATGCGGACCGTTATTTGCTATAAAATGGGATGAAAAAACTCCACTGAGCGGATGCGAACCTATTATTGGCGGACATTGAGAACTGTTTTCATAACAAATCAATCGAAGACCTGTCTTGGATGGACGCAAACTCCTCGTAAGCAGACAAAGTGTGATCATATATGTGGTTACATATATATGTATATATTTTCCAAATGAAAAATGGGGATCTCCGAATAAAACCGATTTTGTGCTCGAAAAAAATGTAGTTTAAGTAGTGTCATAGTGTGATGCGCATAAAATGAAATTTGCATTAGTAAAATTTCGAAGTTTAAAAAGCGTACCACTAAGTATCACTTTCATGTAAATGAAAACTAAGGATTGCCGGATTGCCTGAAGTTAAGTTAAGTTGAACTGGTCGGTCCGTAAAGACCTCATAGAAACTACATGCTATGTACGTCCTGTTGGAAAATACTAGACGTTTTCTAGGGCCTATGCCACTAGGTTTTTCTAAACCTCAAAACTTGATTTGAAATTATTTTTGACACCTTGCAAATCCACGCTTCGTTTCACACCTTTTCTTTTTGGTTGATCATATTGTAACGAAGCTTTCCTTGAGCCCCGATGCTTCTTAATAAATTGCTGGGGTATACTCGCCGTGTCCAGGGTTCCGTACAATAAATATATACTGTGGGGTCTTTTCCAAGTCGTACTTTATTTATCTTTATTTATTTACAACTAAATTATATGTAAAACTTCTTTTAAGTTAAATTTTATTCAACGTTATTGGTATTCGGTGTCGGCGTGGCCTGGTGGGTAACGGTCCACCCGAGTCCCGTTGGCGTTCCTGCTGGCGCGCTTGCTTACGTTGTTACATGGCGGAACGATACAAGGTGGCAGCATGGTGTCATACCTACTAACATAAATAAAAGTTCCATGTACTTTGTTTTTGTAAATTCGATGGACAAATGTCAAAATCGTACTGCGCCGGAAGTTGATGTATCAGATAAAAAAGTTTATAATCAGCTGTTCCATGCTGCCACCTTGTATCGTTCAGCCATGCGTTGTTATTACTATGCTTTTGTATTGGCTAACGGTCCACCCGGTCCGGTTAGCGCGTGGTTATGGGACGCTGGCGTTCGTCGCTGCGTTGGCTGTCGTGGCTGTATGTGGTCACTGAGGACGCTCGTTGATGACGCTCTGCTGCCGTTGGCATTGCGCTGGCTGTCGCGATTAGTATTTCGCTCGTTGGCGACGCGTTGACGCTGGCGTCGCGGTTAGTATTTAGTCACAGAGGACACTCGAAACAAAAGGTGGTGCAGTCGACGTCGGCTCTATAACGTTTGTAACCCTTGTCCCAAATTCTTCCAAGTGCTTATTTGCTCTCTAATGCACTTCTAGTTCTTGTGCTATGCCGACACCTCTCTTACTTAAGCGGACTCCTCTCTTGGATGAATAACAAATGGCCAAAGGTGAATGTCCACCCAAGAGAGGTTTCACTGTAATAATAAAATCAAAACTTAAAAGAGGTGTTTTAATTTTTTATATGATTTGAATTGATTCAATGCAGTCGATTTTGTTGCGCCAGCGTTTAAAATATCTCAACAATGTGAACTTTTGTAACAATGAATATTAAAAATTCACAAATCCACAAAAACACAAATCTTTAATATTAGAGAAAAATCGTAAGGTTTACAAACAGCGATAGTTACTAGGACATGTTTCTGAATTTCACTTTTTCATCAGCTAGCTTTTCGGGAGCTGAGCATTGAACTCGAATCTCCAACATTCATACCAGTGCAGATGCCTTTAGCTACTCAGCCATATGAATGTCCCGTTGCTCGCTTTACAATTGGTCTCTAAGAATTGCCTTTTTGTTTCTATTCCTTTTTATACTCAGAGTGCTTTGCACACAGAGTATATTAACTTTGATTGGGTAACGGTTGGTTGTACATGTATAAAGGAATCGAGATAGATATAGACTTCCATATACCAAAATCATCAGTATCGAAAAAAAATTTGATTGAGCCATGTTCGTCCGTCCGTCTGTCTGTCCGTCCTTCCGTCTGTCCCTTCACACGATAACTTGAGTAAATATTGAGATATCTTCACCAAATTTGGTACACGAGCTTATCTGGACCCAGGATAGATTGGTTTTGAAAATGAGCGAAATCGGATGATAACCACGCCTACTTTTTATGTATATAGCATTTTGGAAAAACCTTTTTATTTATTAAATAATACACCTAGAAAGTTGAAATTTGACGTGTGGACTGATACTGAGACTCTTGATAAAAGTGCAAAAATTATTTTTAAAATGGGCGTGACACCGCCCACTTGTGATAAAGTAAATTTTACAAATAAAATTAATCATAAATCAAAAATCGTTAAACGTATCGTAACAAAATGCGGCAGAGAGGTTGCCTTTACTATAAGGAATGCTTTGAAGAAAAATTACCGATATCGGGTAAAGACCACGCCTACTTTTATATAAAAGAATTTTAAAGGGGTCGTGGACGAATCAAATAAGCTATATCTTTGCAAAAAAGAGCTCTATTTCAATGGTATTTCATTTCCCAAATGGATTTATAACAATAAATAGGAAAAACTTGAAATTATTTAAAACTGGGCGTGGCACCGCCCCTTTTATGACAAAGCAATTTTCAATGTTTCGGGAGCCATAACTCGAAGAAAAATTAACGGATCGTAATGAAATTTTGTACACATATTTTCCTTATAGCAGAAAAGATTTCTAGTAAAAATGGCCGGGATCGGTTAAAGACCGCGGCAATTAGATACAAAATAAATTTAAAAGGTTCGTAGATTAGAATAATAAGCTATAGCTTAGCAAAAAATAGTTTTGAATCATATTAATATTTCACTTATCAAGTTTTATTGTAAAAGGAAATGGGGAGACATTTTTTTTAAACGGGCGGTGCCACGTGTTATGTAGAAAAGTAATTTATCTGAAATGAAATGTACAATTGAAGCTCATGCTGAGTATATAATGTTCGGTTACACCCGAACTTAGACACCTTTACTCAGGGCCTTAGAGAGAAAATCCGGGCCCGGGACTAAACAATTTACGGGCCCCCTATAAAAAATCCACTAATACATTTGATGAAGTTGAATTAATGACCTCTCTTTCATTAATCATTATTGATGGACTACATCAAAAAAAATTTTTGCCTCATCAACTAAATGATTTTTGGACTAAGGCTGAAAATAAAATTAACACAGAATATTTACTATTTATACTGTTTTATTGTAACGTAGAAATAAAATTCTCTTTTAACAGCCACATACTGCTTCAAATAATCTTTTCTAAGTAGTTATTTGGTAACATTTTAATAGATTTCTGATAAATTTAATGACGATTATAAATTTTAATTATTCAATATCGAAGTTTCGGATATTAAAGAGTGGCGTTTTCGCTGCAAAATTATTTACAATAATACTTACTTACTTAATTGGCGCTTAACCGTCTAAACGGTTATGGCCGTCCAACAAGGCGCGCCAGTCGCTCCTTCTCTCTGCCAGCCGGCGCCAATTGGTCACACCAAGGGAGTTTAAATCGTTTTCCACCTGGTCCTTCCAACGGAGTGGGGGCCGCCCTCTACCTCTGCTTCCATAGGCGGGTTCCGATAGAAACGCTTGGAGGGTGGAGCCGTGTGTAGAAGTCCACGAAAGTGGGGAAAGCTTCTGACCGCCATTCACCTGGGAATGGCCAGAGCGATTCTTTTGCATGCGGTTCAAGGAGATCACTACTGCCGGTCGCTTGCGGCCAAGTATCCTCTGGGTAGCCGCTAAACATCCAGGCGACAACCTGGCTAGGCCACTCGGACATAATCGGTTTAAGGGCTAGCGGAGGGAGATCTCATCGGCAGCGTCTGTACATCTCTAGGTGCGGCTGCAAGCGGGCGTCTGTCTTGGAGCAAGCGACTCGCTATATAAACATGCCAAGTAATATTTTCACCCCCGCTGAGCGGGTTGTGCGTTGGGCTTGGGGCCGCCACGTAAAACCATACTCCAATAAAATATAACAACAAGCCTCGTATAAATACACTCTCTATCAAAATTTAACAGTCTTGCGAAAATGGATTCAACACAAAGCGTGGCAAGTCCTGAAACTCGCTCTTGAGATGAACACGATCTATGAAAGTTTTTGATTCTTGAAAGGACGCTGAAGGAACATTTTCCACTAGCTACAGTGACGGCTTTTAGCAATTCAAATGGTGACAGACTTTTATAAAAATTTGCTTCGTAAAAGTGCTTCAAGTGAACTATTTCGCATTCTAAGCTTTCAGAAATGTTCGACTTGTATCTTTGGACAAATTTTGCTGCGCTCGCCCGAACCGTAGTTTCATCCATGTCTTCCAATTGCCACAAAAAGGAAAACGTCTCGCTCAAATTTCTCAAAGCTGCAAATCGTTCAGTAATGCCAGTCACTACCGAATCAACGATCACCAGAAATGTATTGTTTTTAAAATCAGACTCTGAATCATCCATAATCATCTCATTTAAATTATCTTCAGAACGTCTTTTTCGAATGTTCGCAAACTTTGGCGAGATGTTCAATTGAGCAGCAACTGTAACGCATTCGATTAAAATTGTTTCAGATTGGTTCCTGATCAACTTCAAATCAACTAATAAGGTATCTAGATGTCGGACCTCAACGTCTATGGTGGCGTCTCTAGCTTGGAGGACCACGTTTCTTTCATTAATAGTAGTCAGTATTTTGAACCAAATTGAGGACAGCAAGATACATTCGAACTTGTTGATGTACTTGAGAATGCCGGTAATATCTCCGAATGCTTGCACAGTCAAATTTTGCTTTTGTCTGAAAGACTATGAAGAGGGCTCGGTACATTTTTTTTGAGGATGTCCCATCATCGTTGGGGACTGCTGCTGAAAATAGTGAAACATTTTTGTACAACTCCGAAGAAAGTAATTGCAGCCGTACAATAGCCTGCAGCATCAACACCACATAAATTGAGACTGCGGGTTGCACAAGGCGAGTAATCAGCATTCGAATTTTTGTCGAGAATGTGACGTAGTGCTCCGTTGTAAGCTCCTTTCATATTGGCGCCGTTATCATACCCTTGTGCACGACAATCTTTTAATGTGATTTCATTTTTACCTAGAGTATGGAAAGTTAGATCAGCGATTTTCTGACCCGTTTTTTGGTTACAACTCACGAAAGCCAAAAACCGTTCTTGAATTGCAAAATTTTTTGCTTTCGAATTGAAATGGAGTTAGCGCAAAATGAACGTAGTCAACGTGACTAGCATCAGACATAGCATCAACGATAATAGCAAAATTCTTAGCTTTCTTGCATTCTGAATGTCTGGGGAAATATAGTGAACTTGTAAACGTTCATGCTGCTGTTGTGAAATCCTAACTTTCTCCAAATGATCTCTAAGTATGGGATCATAATGGTTTATGAGATCTTAGATGCCCAAAAAATTTCCATTGTTCCTTTCACCAAGATGTATACTTTCGTCTTTGAAAGCTAGGCCTCTTTCACCCAAAAATAAAATATTGTCCAAAATTTTATATAAAATTTTTTTCCACCTTTGAGTTTCAGTAATTATCTGTTTATTGATAAGTGTATCAGTTGTAGCCTACTTTTGAATTAGATTTTGTAAAGATCGCCATTGAATATAACATTTAATGTGATCTTGAGTATTTTCGTGTGATGGCAGTTTACCGTATAGCTTCTTGCATACCTGGAGTTTCGAATATCAGCCAGGACAACAAATTTTAGCTCGATTTAAAGTATTGGTGCTTAACAGACGACATGGTAGGTAATAAAAAGCATTGCTACTCTCACTCCACACCAAGCAGTCACCCTCCATTTTCTCTTCATTTGGCAAGATTCTGTTAAACAAAGAGGTAGGAAATGCCTCGTCATGACGATCACGTGGAAAAATAGCAGGACATATCTGATGACCTCGACGAATTATTTCGTTGACTTCTTCAGATCGCAAAAACTCATTTTTCACGGTACCGATGTCGAAGTCGCTTAAATAATCTGGACTTTGATACAGAATTGATGGTATAGTTGGAAGACTTTTTGAAGATGAACTTTCATCAGTGTCACCACGAAAACTTTACGATTTCGGATTCATGTAAACATATGTACATTTTTGTGTGATGTTTTTATTGTCTCCTCAAGCCCAGGCAAAAAATCATTATCAATATTCGTTGCTTTTGAAATTCAGCTTAAAATTTGCACATGGAACAACTAAAGACTCTCCTGAATACAAAAAAAAATGTCTTAGTACCTATAAATCGTGGGACCCCTGAGAAACCCCGGGCCCGAGGGAAATCCCCTCATTCCCCCTCCTCTCTAGCCGGGCCTGCCTTTACTTGTTATTCACCATTTAGGCACATACACTCTGTATGTAGTTTATTCCTAATAGTGTGGATATAATTTTAGGTGCGCTTATGAAGGCTTAGTAACATTGGTTTGGATTTTTACAGTATTTGTTTTTAAAATTTTTAGTCTCAGAGCAGCATGATTATGATGTCTTGGAAAAAATTGTTTTTAGTATTTGCATTCATCTGCATTGTCTTCAGTTCAAGAACATACGCGCAGCCATGTCGGCCACTAGGTAAATAAACTAATTTAATTGGTAAATATGTCAAATTATTTTATGTAAATTGTTTCGATTTATTTTTTTAGCTAATGCTGCATGCACCAATCCAGCTGATGCAGGTAAAGCTGGTCCAGGATGCTTTCCGTGCACCAGATGGGCGTACAATCCAACCTCCAAGCGATGTTTAGCTTTTACCTACGAGGGTTGCGGTGGAAATACAAATCGCTTTTGCTCTCGTGCACTGTGTCAACGTGCTTGTATTTCGTAAATAATTTTATACATATGTCAGCCGACATGGCAACTCTAACTAAGTAAAAAAGACGATTTGAGGAGAGAAATGAAATGAGCGAGACGAAGCAGTCTGTCTCGAACCTTCAGAACGAAACGTCGTATTTAACAAAATCATAATTCACTTAAATTACATTAAAGTGTATATTCATTATTTCTAATAATAATACTTTCTTCATTTAACATTAAATAAACTAGCGTGCGTCTAATTAATTATTCGGAACTCTGACAAACGTAAGTAGATATGCCATCGTGATAATATCAGAAGTGTGCGAAACCTATGCCACATAAGGTTTGTCGCGTTAATAATAATTCGAGCATATTATAACAAATGTGAAAAATCTTTGCAACAATAAAAGGAAGTGTTGTGTTAATGATAAAATGCATTGAAAAACGAAAGCGTGCATAGTAAATGGTCATATATGTACATATGTACGAGGAAAAAAGTCCAACCGTGTCGAAAAACGTACAACGAAGTAGAAAAATTGCGTCGAAATTGTGAAATTGCAAAACACGAAAAAAACTAAAAGAAACGGTAGTATACATACACACATAAATGTACATGCGTCTATATGTACATACGAACGTGCAACGCGTCGAGTTTGCAACGAACGGTCGGTTAAATTGAAAATTCTACGACTTTAGAGTTTCATCATAAAAACGAAAGGGATAGCGAAAATATTCCTATACTAAAACATATATGTGTTTATGTTGTATGCAAGAGCGTCGTTTCAACCATTTTAAAACATCGCAAAACTTCTCAACTCGTAAAAGCTGAACTCGCATTTTCAATTTCTAATTAGACAAAAACATGAACTTTCGTAGTATGACAGTTAATGATCTGCGCAACAGATGTCGCGAGCGCGGAATTGCAAAGACGGGAAAAAAACACACTTTAATCGAACGACTCGAAGAATATGAAAATGTAAACAAAACCGCGAACGCGAACGCAAATGATACATTTATGAGTGCAAATGAAACGATGCTAATGCAAAGAATAAATGAATTAGAAAAAACAATTACCGATTTGCAAGTGAGTGTAACGCAACGTGAGTGTGAAATGCCAACGCAAAGCAAAA
The DNA here is from genome assembly GCF_040869045.1 of Eurosta solidaginis. Taxonomy (NCBI): domain Eukaryota; kingdom Metazoa; phylum Arthropoda; class Insecta; order Diptera; family Tephritidae; genus Eurosta; species Eurosta solidaginis. The sequence goes on from NC_090320.1 coordinate 19,009,760, forward strand.
GCACTCAAGTAGTATCTGAATTTCGTCCGTCGGTTGGTTCGTCACCACAGTCCGAACAAATTACAAGTTGCATAAATTCGTTTGTTTCGGTACCGCTTACGTGCGTGCCGCCAATTAGTGTATCATATACACACGCACATTCATCGCGAATGAGTACAAATATTCAACCACCGTATATATCAATAGCAAATGACGTGCACCCGTATATGCAAGTCAACGAGCATTCTTATTGGAATAGTGAGAATATTCACAATCTAAATTATATGCCACCCATGTCTGTTTATAATGGGCATGCTCAGTTGTGTTATGACGAAAATTTCACGCAAACGCGATTTTATAATGAACCGAATATAAGAAGCAATATGCAGTCGAATAGTGTTCATGCTCATATGCAACAAAATCATCCATTTTCAAATGTAAATATACGACAAAATCCGTATAGTAATGTGAATGAAGTGATAGCACTTCTACCCGAATTCGACCCGTCAAATGAAACATCACTAAGTGCAAATCAATTTATAAGAAGAATCGAAATGCTACGTACTGCATATCAGTGGAGTGACCAAGTGTTATTATTCGCCGTACAGCAAAAATTAAAAGGGCATGCGAAATATTGGGTTGATTGTCAAAATATTTTTAAATCGTGGTCGGAATTCGTCGCGAAATTTTGTATTGATTTTGCAACCGTTGAAAACGTCGCGGATATACACATAAAATTGGGACGAACGCGTCGCCAACGTAACGAATCTCCGCAAGACTATTATTACAAAATGTTGTCGATGGGTACAAAAGGAGGAATTCCTGAATTTGCTATCGCGCGGTACATAATAAACGGCATTAACGACCATGATCTCCGTAAAAAGATCTCGAACGATTACGAAAATTGCAATAAGTTGCTACGCGATATTCAAAATTATTCGGTGTACAATAACATAAAATACGAACCGCTGAACTATAAACAGAAAATCGACGAATATACGGCTACGTCCAAAAGCCAAACGAAAAATGTTGGTGAACGTGAAATACCAGCAAACGCTAAAGTAGGTGAACGCGAAACACCTAAATCGGTTAAATGCTATAATTGTTTAAAAACGGGACATATTTCAATAAATTGTTCAGAACCACAACGTGTCGAAAGATGTGAGACTTGTAAACGTACAGGTCATAAAGCAATAAACTGTAAACAAGCGAAAGCAAAACCTAAACCAAATACGACGGTGAATAAAATAAATGATGTAATTCAAGATACAAACTTGACAAAAGTAATCAAAGTAAACGATTTCGAAACAAAAGCTATCATCGACTCTGGTAGTACGTGTTCGCTAATCCGTCATTCTATAGCCGAAAAAGTGGGCAAACTTGTAGAATGTAAACGCGTCTTAAGAGGATTCGCAGGAGGCGAATATATGTGTAAAGCAAACATTTCAGTTGTACTTGAAATTGACAAAAATCATAACCAAGCCGTATTATTAGTGGTTAACGATGATCACATTGATGAAGATGTACTCCTCGGAAGAGATGTGTTTTGTAATAACAAAAATAGGCTGGTTATAGAAAACAACAAGTGTAGTTTCGAGAAATTAGAGAACGTGTCGAATATCTCAACGAATGAACGATCGGAATTGAAAGCTATTATTGAAGCAAACCGCGATATATTTTCTGAGTCTGTATCCGACCTAGGTACATGCACAGTCTCGAAAATGAATATCGAATTAACCAACGATAAGCCAATAACTTTAAAGCCATATAGAGTGCCGTTCGCTAAACGTAAAATAGTATCTGATATTGTATCTGAACTATTAACAAATCGAATAATTCGTCATTCGGAATCACCTTACGCGTCACCGGTCGTGTTAGTTGAAAAAGCCAATGGGGAATCGCGATTATGCGTGGACTATAGAGCGCTAAATAAAGTTACGGTGAAACAACCATATCCCATGCCAATAATCGACGAATATTTCGCACAACTATCGGGAAATAGTTATTTTACGACATTGGACTTACGGATGGGATATCACCAAATAGAAATCGAAGAGTGTGCGAAAAAGTTTACTGCTTTCGTGACTACGGATGGTCACTATGAATACAATAGAATGCCATTTGGCCTGGTAAATGCGCCTTCTGTATTCCAACAAGTAATGAATAAAATAATTGCGAAAATGAGAGCGGGTGAAATACTCGTATACTTGGATGACGTCATAATTCCAAGTAAAACGGTTAAAGAAGGTTTATCACGTCTTACAAAATTCTTAAATATCTTACGAGAAAATGGTTTAACACTACGTTTTTCAAAATGTAATTTTCTGGCTAAAGAAATACACTATTTAGGCCACGTAATAAATAAAAATGGTATAAAACCGGGAGAAAAGAAAATAATCGCTATCAAAAACTTTAAAGTACCATCTAGTATAACGGAAACTAGACGATTTTTGGGTTTAACTGGGTTCTTCCGGAAATTCGTACCGGAATACGCGCTAATTTCGAAACCAATAACGAAACTTCTCGCGAAATCAAACGAATCTTTTGTATGGGGTCGTGAACAACAAGAAGCATTCGAAACCTTGATCGAACGTTTAAGCAACGCTCCAATTCTCGCGTTGTACGATAGGATGGCCGAGCATGAAGTACACACCGACGCATGTAGTGTTGGCCTTGCCGGTGTGCTACTTCAGTCAAACGACAATAAAACGTGGAAACCAGTATTTTATTTTAGTAGGCATTGCACGAGTGCAGAAAGTAATTATCATGCGTACGAACTCGAGGTACTCGCCGTAGTCGAATCCCTCGAACGCTTTCGAATGTATGTACTAGGCAAGCATTTTCGACTAGTAACGGACTGTTCTGCCATAGCTAAAGTCAAAACTAATAAAGAATTAAAATCTCGTATCGCGCGTTGGTGGATGAAACTTTTAGAATTTGATTTCGATATAATTCATCGCCAAGGCACACGTATGGCTCATGTCGATGCTTTGAGTCGCGCACCAGATCAGCCACCAAACGACGTAGAACCGGCTGGGTTGGTAATGAAAGTTAATACTTCATCCGAAGACTGGCTCTTGACAATGCAGTTGCAAGACCCAACGTTATCATCGATAGTATCAGTACTTAAGCAAGAGAAGAAAACAGATCAAGACGCCCAAATTCGACAAGACTACGAAATTAAGGATCATCGATTATATCGCCGTACGAAAGATGGGTTACGATTCGTTGTACCAAAATCAGTTCGTTGGAGAGTAGTGCATTCTTGCCATGACGAAATGGGACATTTTGCACTCGACAAAACGATCCAACGAATTTCGACACATTTTTGGTTTCCTAAAATCCGCAAATACGTTAAAGATTATTTAGCAGCATGTCCAGATTGTTGCTACAACAAATCTCGTCACGGTGTGGCTGAAGGTAGGCTGCATTATAGTGAACCTGATCCCATGCCATTTCGGATCCTTCACGTCGATCACTTAGGACCTTTCGTCAAAAGTAATCGTGGAAATTGCTACGTTCTGGCAATATCCGATAGTTTTTCCAAATACCTGGTAGTGAAGCCAGTACGCAATACGAAAACCACCGCGGTAATCAACGCACTAAACGATATGACAAGCTACTTTGGACTGCCTGTCAAAATCATCACCGATAGAGGTACATGTTTTACCTCGAAGCAATTCGAACAGTTTTGTGAAAAAAATTCGATCCAACATATTAAAAACGCCGTACGTACACCTCGCGCCAACGGCCAGGTTGAGCGAGCTAACCAAACCATATTAAATTATCTTCGAACATCGACCGATAAACCGAAAGAGTGGGATTGTCATCTACGAAACGTGCAATGGTCAGTCAACTCACAGCGCAACGATACGTCAGGTTATTCGCCGAACGAACTAATTTTTAATTTTCGTCTCCGCGATATCGTACAAAATAAGCTAATTGCAGCTATTCACGATACAACCGATAATCCGAATCCGCTACCAATCGACGAAAAACGGCAACAAGCCCTTGAAAATATTAACCACGAACGAGAGAAATGGAAACGTAGGTTCGACGATAAGCACCGTACTCCGACAACATACACTGAAGGTAACCTCGTTGTTATTGAGAACGAGCCAGCAGCAACTGGCGAATCGAGAAAGCTGGAACCCAAGTTTCGCGGTCCATACGTTATTACCCGAAGCTTGGGAAACGACCGATACCTCATAGAAGATATTCCTGGTATAAAAATAACAAATCGCAAATTCTGCTCAATATTTAGTACCGACAAAATAAAGCCCTGGTGTCACAGTGCACCCGAGCTCGACGAATACGACGACGACGACGACCCTGATCAAATCAAGGTCGATTTGGAGTCAGGAAAGGCCGAATTGTCAGCCGACATGGCAACTCTAACTAAGTAAAAAAGACGATTTGAGGAGAGAAATGAAATGAGCGAGACGAAGCAGTCTGTCTCGAACCTTCAGAACGAAACGTCGTATTTAACAAAATCATAATTCACTTAAATTACATTAAAGTGTATATTCATTATTTCTAATAATAATACTTTCTTCATTTAACATTAAATAAACTAGCGTGCGTCTAATTAATTATTCGGAACTCTGACAAACGTAAGTAGATATGCCATCGTGATACATATGTATATTAAAAATAAAGTTTAAAACTCTGTGTTATAGTTTTAAGTGTACATTCTTCTTCAGTGGCTTCCTTGGAACTAGGTGAACTAGGTTAAAACAAACCATATTATGGGAAATTGGACAATAACGGTCAATTGTGCGTGGAGAGATAGTGGATTTAGATATCCAACATGGTAATACGAGTCACAGGTCACAAAGTCGAAGGTCGAAGGTGAAAGGGGATTAGCAGGCGAGGCTCTGGCGATTCCAAGTTCCTCGTGGAATTAGTGGAGGGGGAGGGGGCGGCGGTATGACCTAGAAGGTTTAATGTGGCCATGTTAATCGTTCCCGAGATGGTTGGGCTGGTACCTCAATGGTACTTTTTACCGTAACGTACCGAAACTACAGCCGCAAAAGGACCACAAACATCGATAACATCCAAAAACCTACGGGGAATGTCTTTATCGTTAATACAACAAGTACAACAACGAAGATGTAAGTCATCCATTGTTAAGTAATCAATGAACATAACCGAAGTAGGTATTTGAATTTGACGAGAACATTGTTCTTTCATTTTTATGTTTTCTATAACCTAAGTGAAAAGGACACAGGAGAAGGCATTAAGCCGAAACCGACTTCCTCCCAAAAAAAAAAACCACAATCATTCAAATATCTAGGCTGTTGTTTAGATTAAACTGCATATATTTCCTATTAGCCTACTTATGTTCTGTGAACAGTAGTACTAGACAAATGAGTTCTTCTTTAGGAAGGCAAAAGATGTATCAAGAATAGAAAAAAAGTTTCCCGCCAGCAAACATCTAAGGAAATCCAGCACTAATCCACAACAATTAAGTTTAAGGACAGATATCATTGATACTCAGCGTCAGCTGCTAGTATGTGATAGATTGCACTTATGTACGTATTATGAAATCAATTTTTCATTAGACTATTAACAAGATTCTGGCTCATAAAGTCTGACCTTTATGTCCGAACTTTGAGCCCCAAGATCGTGAGGGAATATAGATTTTAGGGTCATGCAAGTTCACCTAACAAAAATTTATTTAATTTTTGTAGGGCTACAACACAAGGAATCTCACTAAGAAAATTGTAGCGATATTGAAACGATATGTTCAGGACAAGTGATATAAACCTTAAATAAATTAGACAGCGATCTAAGATATTTTTTTCTTTACCTCGCAAAAGTTGAATCACTAACCGTATATTGATCAGAAGTTCGTACTCTTTAATGTTTTAGTAGCGATAAAGACACTTTCCGAAGGTTTTGGAGACTGTTGTTGGTAATGATAGTAAATTGGAGCATATATTTATACATGCTACGCTCCCTACCTACGCATTTAAGATCGTAGTTTATCTATCTGGTGTGCTAATTGGTGAAACCACTTCAATCCTTCTGGCGGTCGCCGCGGTATAGTGGTAGCGTGCGCGCCTCCCATACCTGAAGTCGTGAATTCCATCACTGAAAAAAATAACATGAATCTACTTCAGAAACACTCCAAGTGTATTTCGGCCATGAAAAGCTTTTGGCGAAAAAGTGATTGGTTAACAGAAACTAGGACTAGGTAAGCTCATCCTGCCAATTCTTGTAAAATTTAAAAATAAAAGAAGCACGAAGCAATTTGGTAGAGAAGTCGGTCTTAATTTCCCCCGGAGATACAACGCCCCTTCTCTTCTTACTTTTAACCTTTTTTCGTATCTTTCGCCCTCCTTCTACAAGGAACTTGTGCTCGCAAGTGAGTAGACTGCTAAATATGACAAAAGCCTGTAACAAAATGCTTCCCGACTAGATGAGGCCGACAATTGTATTGGAAAAGTTGCGAAACGATAGAACCATATGTTATATTCATTAATCCCTTGAATCTCATTCCAATATCCTCAGAGTTGCCGAAGAATTAATGTTCAGGCACTCTTCAGGACTCCCACTGAGCAAAGCGTCTTGAAACGCAAGCGATCAGCAATGAAAGAGATCTAGCTTAGAATTGGTCACAACAGTCTCGCTTTCTGCATCACCATACCGCAAGTACCCAGCGAAATTTCGACTTTCATGCTACTCCGTCTTCAATTTGATTTATAGCATCTTTCTCTTTTGGCCAGGGACACGAAAATAGTTCAAGACAATTAAGAGCGACGCCAGTCACACGCGCTCTATCCATCTAAGCATTGTTGAATTCAAACTGGGTAAATATTGAACACCTTCACAGTGAGATCCCTAGATTTATCGGCCAATATGCGGATGCTATTTAGTTCTAAACATAAGACCAAGTATTAATATACGCATTCGACGCTAAAGAAGGTATTGTGAAAGCAATTCAAACGATTCTAACCAGAGCAATCCGTTTGACGGACTCTAGCTAATGCTTTCAATGTCTAATGAGGTTCTGCTGACTAAAACTAAAAAAATTATTCGTTTGATAGCAGTCGGTGTACTAATATTAATGGTAACTTCTACCGGTTACAAGTACTTCTCAATGAGATCGTTATGCTTAGCATAACTCTGATAAATTTTACCCTACTACATAGTGCTGCCTAAGCAAAAAGTCTTGCAACTACTCGCAGGTTGAGAATAAATTCAAAGGAGTCGGATGCCCTTTCTCTTATATTCACATAAAGCACAGAAAACTGCTCAGTTGAAATAAATTGTATGCACACAGGACGAATGCATGCTAAATACATGAAAAAGTACGTAAGATTCATATTTGTTGAATTCTAAACATATTTACTTATACAAAAAAAAATCGTTTTCCACCTGGTCCTTCCAACGGAGTGGGGCCGCCCTCTACCTCTGCTTCCATAGGCGGGTTCCGATAGAAACACTTTCTTGGCCGGAGCATCATCTTTCATTCGCATAACATGGCCTAGCCAGCGCAGCCGCTGCGTTTTAATTCGCTGGACTATGTTGATGTCTGCGTATAGCTCGTACAGCTCATCATTAAATCTTCTTCGGTACTCGCCATCGCCAACGCGTAGAGGTCCACAAATCTTTCGAAGAACTTTTCTCTCGAACACTCCCAAAGCCGCTTCATCTGCTGTTGTCATGGTCCATGCTTCTGCCCCATATAGCAGGACGGGTACGATAAGTGACTTGTAGAGTATGATTTTCGTTCGCCGAGAGAGAACTTTACTTTTCAATTGCCCACCTAGTACAAAGTAGCATTTATTGGCAAGATTGATTCTTCGCTGGATTTCAGTGCTGATATTGTTGCTAGTGTTGATGCTGGTTCCCAAATAAACGAAGTCTTTTACTATTTCGAAATTATGGCTGCCAACAGTAGCGTGGTTGCCAAGGCGCATATGCGCTGACTCTTTGCTCGATGACAGCAGGTACTTCGTTTTGTCCTCATTCACCATCAAACCCATCTTTACCGCTTCTTTTTCCAGTTTGGAGTAAGCAGAACTAACAGCGCGGGTGTTAGGCCGATGATATCAATGTCATCAGCATATGCCAGTAATTGCACGCTTTTATAGTATATTGTTCCAGTGCGGTTAAGTTCTGCAGCTAGTATAATTTTCTCCAGCGTCATATTAAAGAAATTGCACGATAGGGGGTCACCCTGTCTGAAACCTCGTTTAGTTTCGAACGGCTCGGAGAGGTCCTTCCCAATTCTGACTGAGCTGATGGTGTTGCTCAAGGTCATTTTGCACAGCCGTATAAGTTTTGCGGGGAAACCAAATTCAGACATAGCGGCATATAGGCAGCTCCTTTTCGTGCTGTCGAAGGCAGCTTTAAAGTCGACGAAGAGGTGTGTGTCGATTCTCTTTTCACGGGTTTTCTCCAAGATTTGGCGCATTGTGAAAATCTGGTCGATGGTAGATTTACCAGGTCTGAAGCCGCACTGATAAGGTCCAATCAGCCGGTTCACGGTGGTGTAACAGAGCCTTAATAAATAATAAAATGTCACCCTGTGTTCAAGTTGCTGCAACACCCGTTATCTACCCACGGGTGTGGAACAACTTGAACACAGAGCAATTCGGCTCTGGATATTCATTTAAAAAAACTTTGGACGACACAAGTAAAACACGAATTAAGTGAAAAAGTTAAAACCAAACTAAATACAAACTAGAAATAAAACTAAATAAAGTGTACAAATAAATGAAGAACATTTATTATACAAAAACTTTGATAAATAAAAGAACAAGAACTTAAACAACAAATACGTGTTATGTGGAGTGCGTTGCGACGTGCAAGCGCACGTCCATTTTTCGAAGGTTCATACAATGAACCTTTATATGGCGACCGTGATGGTCTTTTAATACAACAATTTTCTAAAAACTAAAAATGCGGAAATAATAAAAATATACAATTTTACAATTTTAAACTTCGGAAATAACAAAATGTCTACAAAGTACTATTTTCTAATGCAACAAATTGTCTAAAACTACGGAGTTAATAAAAATAACTTGTACATAAATTCTACTTTCTTCAAAATTTCCAATTATTTAACTAACATATATAATAACGGCATGCGAAAACCCACACCACTCCAATAACGGCATTATAAACTGTACCACCGCCAGCGGCAGCGAACACCAGCAGCGGCGAACATCAACAGCAAATCCCAGCAGCAGCAACTACCGTCGGCAGCGAAGGCATTTACGGTTGGAGCAGAAGCAGTCATAAGTATAATATATATATGTATTAATAAATTTTTGCCTACGTGTTTTTTATAAAACATATATGTATGTATAGAAAACAGAAAATTTCTTTTATGCGGTGCGTTACAATATATATACATTTTGGATTTTTTACTAAAACGATAAAGTGATGCGATATGGTGCGTTCACAGTTTAACTATTTCAGTTTCCAACAATTTTTAAATTTTCGAAGCATTTTATAAATTTCAACGTTTTCACCAATTTCTTCAAATTTTTCATGTTTTCAAAATTCTAAATTAAAAATTCATCAATCTATTTTACAAATTCACATATTTACAAGTTTCCATTCTTCAAATTTGCAATTCATTTCACAAACCTATTTAAAATTTCAAATTTCGGATTTTCCATTTTTTTTAGACTTTTATTTGCTACATGTAAAAGGGATTTTTTTTAGATACGCCCATTTTCCAACATAATATTAATTTTCACCATATAAGACTGTTGTAACGTGTAAATTTTGGATTTTTGATATTACGGTGGTTTTCGAAAAAACCAATTAATTTTTTTTAATACATGCGGTGGTTCCGTTAAAAACCAATTAAAATTTGTTTTGATATAAACGGTGGTCCCGTGAAAAGCCAAGTGAGATTTTTTTATAAAGCGGTGCGTCCGTGAAAATATACAACTTTTTTTAACAAAGCGTGAATATAAATGGATCTTTTGAACAAGTTACAACAATTTTGAGATTTTTACCAACTAATACCTATATACTTTTGTGCAAAGTTTAAATTCAATTACTTCTTAAAGATTTTTCTATACAAGTATAATGCAGTTTTCACTAATTCTTCAAATAAATTGTTAAATATTTCTTTAGCGACTATTCACCTATAAATCAGTTCAATTTTACAATTTTTTTTTTTCTTTTTGCTCAATATTTCAGCTTAAATATAAATTCAGACATTCAAATAAATACTTCATTAATTTCATAGTTTGAACTGAATTATCTGTGCTATTCTGATAATTTCATATGTACAACCTTAGAAGTGGTAAGCAAGTGCAAACAACTTCAGATTCAGAATCCGATTCCGATAAATCAGCCTCAAGCTACGAAAGTTTAACTTCATCTTCGACCGATAAAGTCACCAAACAGGAAAATAGATTTTCTTTGTCAACAGATTTTCCAGGCTTCGAAAATTCTTCCATTAAAAATTTAACTCCTAATTTACATTCAAATCTTAACGACTCAAATAGTGAAAAATTAACTTCAACTTCTTCTAATTTAGAATCAGATCTTAGCGATCCAATTAGTACAAACGTTGCCTCACCTTCTAATCCAGCTTCAGATCTTAACGATCAAATCATGGCAACACTTGAGGAAAAGAGAATTTTTATTAGCACATGTGCTAATTCAATTAGAGAAAACTACAGTGGTGATCCTCTAGCACTTGATTCTTTTATAGACAAAATTGCATTATTGGAACAATTCGCTACTGCAGACTTAAATGATACTTTTATAGCGTTCTTAAAATCAAAATTAGAGGATAAAGCCCGTGAAGCACTACCAACACAAGTAACTTCAGTCAATGATATTAAAACAGCTCTACGTAATAGGATCAAACCAGACAACTCGAAAGTTGTAGCAGGGAGAATTGCAGCGTTGCACGTTAGCGGTAACAATTATACAGATTTTGCCAAACAAGTTGAACATATAGCTGACTCACTTGAGCGGTCTCTTATTATTGAAGGGATCACTCAAACGAAAGCCCATGAAATGTCAGTCGAACAAACTATTAACGTGTGTCGATTAAATGCAAAATCCAATTTAGTAAAAACCATTTTAGCCTCAACGGTATTTACAGATCCGAAAGACGTAGTAGCAAAATTAATTGTAGAACAAAACAACGAAGTAACTGAACATCAGGATCTAGCTTTTCGATCACGTGGTAACAGTACATTCAGAAATCCACGTGGTAGTTATCGAGGTTTTTATCCAAACCGCGGCTATACTGGTTATAGAAATAATAGTTCATTTTCATATAATAGTAACTATAACGGTAACAATAATCAGAGATATCGCTATGATAACAGAAATAGATACCAAAATAACAACAATAATAATATACGTCCAAATTCCAATTCAAATACAAACAGCGGTAACAATAGAGGTAACAATTCTAGATCATCCAACGGTAGAGGTAGAAACGCAAACGTTCGCGCTTTAAACGCCAGCGCCCCTCAGGAGCAAACACTGAGGAGGACGAATTAAGCGAGTAAGCGAACTTCCCTCACCTATAGCCATCTATTGTTTAAATTTAAATTACTCATATTTCATTGAATTACAACTTAACGAGTCACAAAAATTTGGTTCTTTCCTAGTAGACACTCAAGCGGACATTTCTTTAATAAAGATATCATGTTTAGACAGAAATATTTCCTTAAATACGAACGACATTATTAACATTAGCGGTGTCACTTCAAATTCAGTTTCGACTTTAGGTAAAATTACAGTAAATTAAAATTTTTCTAACTTTTCTATTAAACATACTTTACATGTAGTAAATGAAGACTTTAATATTCCATCCGATGGCATATTAGGTAAAGATTTTCTGAAAATTAACAAATGCATTATTAATTATGAAAGAAACAGTATTTCCTTTTGGGTAGGTAATGAAAAAGTCGCGATACCAATCCTACACGGAACAGAAAGCGACAGTTGTATCATTCCACCAAGATGTGAAATATTCAGACTTTTTGATTTAGGGGATTCACCCGAACCACTTTTCGTGGACTCGCAGGAAATTGAAAAAGGTGTTTTCACAGCTAGGTGCATTGTTAATTCCAGTAACCCAATAATCAAAGTCATTAATACCACGGATGATGTAAAGTACGTAAAAAGAAAAAGTATTCGGACAGAAAAACTTTCAAACTACAATGTTTATACAATTAACAAGACAAAAACAGAAGACAAACGTACGAAAAAACTAACTTCGATTTTAAAAAATCAAATACCTCAACATGCTCATAGTAAATTAATTGACCTTTGCATAGATTATGCCGACATTTTCGCTCTTGACACGGACAAAATGACTTTAAATAACTTTTACGAGCAAAAATTAAGACTGACAGACAACGAACCGGTATATGTTAAAAACTATAGATTGCCATACTCTCAACGCGAAGAAATAAATCGCCAAGTAAATAAATTGTTAGACAATGATTTGATTGATCCCAGTTATTCGAATTACAATAGTCCTTTGATTGTAGTCCCAAAGAAAGATACAAATGGTCAACAAGCTTATCGTATGTGAGTAGATTTTCGCGCAGTAAACAAAAAACTCATTGCTGATAAATTCCCACTAGCTAGAGTTGACGATATTTTAGACAATCTTGATAGAGCAAAATATTTTTCCACATTAGATCTTTTTTCAGGATTTCATCAAATCCCTTTGCATCCTGACTCTCGTGACATTACGTCTTTCAGCACTGACCGTGGCGCATTTAGATGGAAAGTGCTTCCATTCGGCTTAAATATAGCACCAAATTCATTCTCACGAATGATGACAATAGATTTTTCGGGTATACCACCCAATGTCGCATTTTTGTACGTCGACGATATTATCTTCATAGGTTGTAGTGAAGCACACCACATTAAAAATCTTTCAAAAGTTTTCGATACTTGTAGGTCTTTTAATCTCAAACTTAACCCAAATAAATGCAACTTTTTACGACCAGAAGTTACATTTTTAGGTCATAAATGTTCAGCCAAAAGTTTGTTGCCAGACGACTCTAAAATAAATGCAATTAAAAAGTATACAAAACCGACTGATAAAGACGCGGTACGACGATTCGTCGCGTTTGCAAACTATTACAGACGGTTTATACCTAATTTTGCGTCTCTGGCAGCGCCTCTAAACCGATTAAGCAGAAAAAGAGTTGAATTTGTATGGGATGTTGAGTGCGAAAGAGCATTTTTATCTGTGAAAGCAGCGTTACTTTCACCAAAATTACTTCAATATCCAGATTTTACTAAACAATTCATTATTACAGTTGATGCTTCCACAACTGGATGTGACGCTATTTTGAGTCAAGAACAACAAGGTAGTGATTTACCAATTTGTTTCGCTTCTAAAGCATTTAGTAAAGCCGAACAGAAAAAACCCATTATAGAATTAGAGATTTTAGCTATTTACTTTGCAATCAAGCAATTTCGACCATACGTTTATAGCACCCATTTCATTGTAAAATCAGACCATAGACCTCTAGTAAACTTATTCAATATGAAAGACCCATCTTCAAAACTTTCAAGAATACGACTGGAACTATCTGAATATAACTTTACTATTGTATATATAAAAGGTAAATCAAACGTTTGTGCTGATGCACTATCGCGTATAACAATCGATGAGATTAAAGAAGTTAACAAAAAAATTTTGGCAGTACAGACAAGAGCCATGACAAAAAAGGCAAACGACAAAAATTTACATAGGAAAACAGACAAAAACGATGAAAAACAACTTACTTTACATGTCTACGACAAATTTTCATTTTTCGAAAAAAGTTCCACGAATAAGATTTGCAATTACGCACGATAAAAGTAATAAAACAACAAGTTTAAGAATTTTTGCGCATATTAAACATAAGAAACTCGAGTTACTTAGTTTTGAGCTTGTTAACGAAATAATGACTTTAGAGAAATTATTTTCGAGGCTTGAATCAGAAGCAGGCAAACGCAAAATTAAGAAAATTGAATGGTCTAAAAACGATATTATGTTCGAACATTATACTATTACAAATTTCAAAAATATTGGAAATAAAATTTTAAAATCATTAGAAATTATATTAACAGATCCAGTGGAGACAGTAACAGATGAATATACAAAATTAAAACTAATGAAAATTTACCATAATGATCCCATTTCTGGTGGACATTGCGGAATGAAAAGACTTTACTCAAAATTGCGAACAAAATTTTATTGGAAGAACATGACTTGTGTTATTTTTTTTTATTTTTATCAAAAATTGCAATGATTGTCTTTTAAACAAGGTTAAACCTAAAACAAAAGAAAAACTTGTTTTAACACCAACTCCTTGTAAACCATTCGATATACTAGTAATTGACACAATAGGACCCCTACCTGAGTCCAAATATGGTAACAAGTTCGCACTTACCATGATTTGCGACATGACTAAATACCTGGTAACAGTCGCTGTACCAGACAAATCGGCAAAAACAATCGATTCAGCTATTTTTGAAGGATTCATTTTAACTTACGGCACAATGAATGCCATAAAATCACATTTAGGTACTGAATTTAAAAATGAATTATTCGAAGAATTAACAAAGCTTTTAAATATTCAACATAATTTTTCAACTGCATACCATCATGAAACTGTTGGCACGATTGAACGTAATCATAGAGTTTTTAATGAATACTTACGTGCATATTTAAAAGACACCTTTTCTGATTGGGATGTTTATTTAAAATACTTTACTTTCCTACACAATACTACGAGTAGCACAGTTTTCGACAATCAATTTTCACCTTACGAGTTAGTCTTTGGGAAAAAGGCAACTTTGCCTAATGAATTAACAAAAGAAAAAATTTACCCAATTTATAACATCGAAAACTATGCCAAAGAAGTTAAGTTTAGGATGCAGAAAACGCACAAAATCTAATTAATAAAAATAAATTACAAAGTAAAAATCTGTACGGTAAAATGGCACGACCTCTAATTGTAAAAATCGGATATAAAATACTTTTACAAAAAGAACCACATCATAAGCACGAAAATATTTATCAAGGACCGTTTATTATAACTAAAATTAACGAACCCAACGTAACTATTTTCGATGAAGTTAAAAACAAAGAAAAAGTAGTACATAAAAACCGCCTAAGTAAAGTAAATTAACATTACTCCAATTCGTTTACTTTAAATTTGATTAAAAAACAAATCCAAAATTTACTTACTAGCATTTAAGCAGCCACGAAGGCACAATTTTGTATATTCAAAAAAAAAATTGTTTATAAAATTGTCCGTAACACAAAAATACATACTTAATATATAATACAAAATGTAAAACTTTAAATTGAATATGTAAAGCACAAATATTTATAAAAAAAAACATTCAACATATTTTGTCGTAAATCAAAATATTATTAATATTTATACCTTTTATTTAAGTTACAATGAACTATTAAAATGTAACCAAAATTTAACTATTTGATGTATAAAATCTTTTTTCAATTATTAATAAAAATGGTTCCGAACCAACGAATTAAAAAGGGGAGGTATACCCTAATATAAATATATATTTCTTTGTTCGCAACAATTTTTATAAGTTTTTGGCCAAAGAAGAATGTGACAAAATTGATCACTTTGTCAATTCTTCTTTTCCCCAAAAAGGATGATGTAAGAGAGCCTTAATACATAATAAAATGTCACCCTGTGTTCAAGTTGCTGCAACACCCGTTGTCTACCCACGGGTGTGGAACAACTTGAACACAGAGCAATTCGGCTCTGGATATTCATTTAAAAAAACTTTGGACGACACAAGTAAAACACGAATTAAGTGAAAAAGTTAAAATCAAACTAAATACAAACTAGAAATAAAACTAAATACAGAAGTGTACAAATAAATGAAGAACATTTATTATACAAAAACTTTGATAAATAAAAGAACAAGAACTTAAACAACAAATACGTGTTATGTGGAGTGCGTTGCGACGTGCAATGAACCTTTATAGTGGGCTTCAATCTTTCGCACAATACACTTGAAAGGACCTCATATGCGATATTAAGAAGGCTGATTCCACGATAGTTGGTGCATTTTGCACTATCCCCCTTTTTGTGGACTGGGCAAAGAAGCTGCATGCGTCTTACCAACTCCTCGCCACCGAACTTGAATAGCTCCGCAGGCAATCCATCAGCGCCCACGGCCTTGTTGTTTTTCAATCTGGTTATTGCTATTTTAACTTCGTCATAATCTGGCGGGGGACATATATTCCATCATCATCGATTGCGGGATCGGGTTCTTCATCTCTGCGCGGTGAATTGCTGCCTCCATTTAGGAGAGCAGAGAAGTATTCCCTACATAATCTAAGCACTCTCTGGACATCAGTTACAAGGTCGCCGTTTTCATTCCTACAGGAGTTTGCCCCTGTCCTAAAACCTTCCGTCTGTCGCCGTATTTTTTGGTAGAACTTTCGGCCGTTATTCCTGGTGGCTAGCAGCTCAAGCTCCTCGCACTCAAGCCTTTTTGCTTCTGCTTTTTCTTCCTGAAAAGGCGTCTCGCTTCCCTTTTCAACTCACGATAGCGTTCACACACTCCTCTTGTCGCGCTCGCTTTTAACGTAGCCCTGTAAGCAGCGTCTTTTCTTTCGGTTGCAACGCGGCATTCTTCATCGTACCAGTTGTTTTTTCGTGGCCGCCGGTAACCAATTTTTTCCTCGGCGGCAGTACGAAGTTCTTTGGAGATATGCTCCCACTGCTCCTGTATTCCTTCAGGATGAGTTGTGCTCTCAGAGAGCAGGTATGAGAGTCGAGTTGCGAAATCATTGGCAGTCTGTTGTGATTTAAGCTTTTCGACGTCTAGCTTTCCTTGTGTTTTTGAAATATATCGAGTACTAATTACTTTCGCCCACCGTTTGGCTCGGAATGATTTACCGCCGTTGAACTGTTGTGAAGCCAATTTTCAGAATGTTGGGTGCATAGTTGGGTTCATATAATCCAAGTTAATGGCCTCATGTTGCCCCATCTTCCATCACATTAATGTTATTGTTATTATATATGTACAATAAATTCCTTTTGCAATGTTTTTAAAGAGATTTTGTATACATACGGCATTAATACAACCACATGCATACAGAATTAGTATAAAGGGAATAATAGAGTATGCATGATCAATGAGAAACTACACGTGTTAATAAGAAATAAACGTGTATTGATACTGGCACGCATACATACATATGGTCCAATTCATGCCTCAACTATCGATGTTTTATGCATACATTTACAACTGGATGGTGAGCACCCTAACCAAGTTGATTCCCAAAGCTTATTATAACTTAAAGCCAAATAAAGGAGACATTTTATAATTGCTTGCAAATCGATTAATATTTATTAAAAAACGTACTCATATGTTTACATATTTGTAATTAAAATTTCCGTGGTCACATATCCTATTGAGTTCCCCTGATTTTGAAGGTATCGATTGCTGTCACTCTACCCACTTTGTTCACAGGTTCGCCTACAGGCTGCTAAGTTGCAGAAACGATTCGAATTGCCAGCACAGCCACGATATTGATAACAAACGCAACGGCGTCCATAGAAACCCCACCTTACGCCAGCTTAGCAGCCTCTACCACTATTACCCCTAATAATGGGGCTTTGGCAATTAGGACGTCCTGGAAGAAGATATTAAAGAAATGTATAACGAGTTTCATGAGGATCGATTAGTAGACACTTACTTGGTGTATTTGGATACTGAGCTTGTGCCTACTCCAGGAAGAGCCATACAACCACGATGAAGAAGACGGCGATGAATTTCATGTTGAAGGAGTTAAAAAATTTAGCTGAAGTAGTTTGTGAGTTGATATTCAGTTGTAGAAGCTTGGGCTGTTTAATAACACTGGATCACAAATTCCGGCAACAGAGATGTCATTATGAAATTCCTATGTAAAATCACCCCCTGATTCCGAAAATCGAAGTTATTTTTAATTCTATGGTAACGTTTTTGAGATACTTACGAATAACGGTTTTTTCCAATAAAAAAATTGGGTCCACTTAATCATATATATCTCAAGAACGAATTCAGCAATTCCAAAAGGTTTAAAGCTTTTAAAAGGTAATACAATTTGCTATAATCTGTGCATACAATACTTTTTGCTAGATTCAAAGATAACAAACAATCATTACGGATTTTTTCAAATCTCGAAAACTTTTTATTTTTTTGCAGATCCTTTTTTCTCTCTCTAAGCTCTGTTTTATTACAAAAAAAATAAGCTTTCATTCAACAAAATCGATGATCTAATACAAAAGTTATAAGCATTCAAATAAATATATCCATTTAATACTTAAGTACCCTCTTGGTACATATGTGTTAGTATTGGTATATAAGTTGGTTAGCAGGTAGATTTTCGAAGGTTTATTAGATACAAAAAACTGTTAGTGTCATTTTCTCAAAACCAGGTACATTTAAGGCAGGTAGCGTTTTCTTTGTGGAACTAGGGAACCTTTTTGTCTAGGTAGGCTTAAATTTATATGATCTAAGTATAAATAACAGTACATGCGCCTTGTTCCTTCATAATATCTGCAAGGCTCGCCGGATACTGTTCAGTTTATAATTGCAGGATATAACCCGTCATTTACTTCAAAATATAATATGAATAAAAGGGCGTGAGAGTTTGAGTGTACAAATGATTCAGATATGTTCTGCTTCATCTGCGGTCAATTTATCGTTAAAAGGATGCGACGTGTGTTTTCAAATCCTTTGAAAGTTACATACTATAAGTATTTTGGAATTAAGCCTAAAAACCATGGACACCGTATACTGTGTGCACCACATGTCGAGTCGAATTGATTTTTTCGGAAACCGGAACAAAAAGGTGCGTTGTAAAAATTAGGAATTTGCTCCCTTTTAATGCATAGCTGACTAATTTCTGACGCCACCGTGGTGTGATGGTAGCGTGCTTCGCCTACCACACCGTATGCCCTGGGTTCACACCCTGGTCAAAGCAACATCAAAATTTTAGAAATAAGGTTTTTCAATTAGAAAAAAATGTTTTCTAAGCGGGGTCGCCCATCGGCAGTGTTTGGCAAGCGCTCCGAGTGTATTTCTGCCATGAAAAGCTCTCAGTGAAAACTCATCTGCCTTGCAGATGCCGTTCGGAGTCGGCATAAAACATGTAGGTCCCGTCCGGCCAATTTGTAGGGTAAATCAAGAGGAGCACGATGCAAATTGGGAGAGAATCTCAGCCTTAGATCTCTTCGGAGGTTATCGCGCCTTACATTTATTTTTTTTTTATTGACTAATTTCTGAAACTATCTATTTAGGCGACATATGAAATTTATTACACCAATGAAGTGGCGGGAACCAACTTGCCATTCAACGGACTGCTATATTTGTAGTACAAAAGTACTTGGAGTTGGAAAGTCAAGAAAAGTAACCTATGCGAGCGTATCTACATTGTCATTACCAAAACTATATTCAACATAAGCTACATTGCCAGAATCAAATTTGCCTTTAGTTCCGGTTCCAGTTTCATTGGCAACGGCAGTATCTGATTACGCGACATCATGTTGTACTGGATTTCAAACGGAAAACGAAAGAAACTTTTGTCACAAGCACAACTCAATGATTGGATAAGGGATTTGGAATTGTCCAAGAAAAAGGTCGAACTACACGCCTCTCGTATGCAAGAATTTAAATTTGTTTCATTCGATGTTAAGGTAACATATTATAGAACTCGTTACGAACAATTTTCCAAGTACTATACGAAGGAGGACAGTGTTTGTTACTGCAAAGACATTGCTGGTCTATTCAAACAGTTGGTGAACCATATGATTCAAAAGAGTGGCGATTGTTCATAGACGGCAATAAATTAAGTTTAAAGGCCGTATTATTGCATATTGGCAACCAAAAGCCATCTATCCCGATCGCGCATGCAGTAGATACGAAGGAAACGTATGAGATAATGCAAAAATTGCTAAAATTAATGAAATACGAAGAACATGATTGAAAAAAATGTGCCTATCTTAAAGTCGTTGGAATGTTATGTGGTCTACAAAGTGGATACACAAAATACTGTTGCTTTCTATGCAAATGGGATGGCCGAGCTCGTCAAGACCACTACATAATAAAGTATTGGCCAGGATGAATCGAGTTTCAAGTTGGGGTGGATAATATAAAATACTTCCCACTTATAAAGAAGGAAAAAATAATTCTGCCTCCGCTCCACATCAAGCTCGGCCTAATCAAAAACTTTGTCAAGGGATTTTTGTGGGACCGCAAATAAGGAAAATGATGACCAATAACCATTTCAAAGAATTATTGTCACCAGTGGAGGCAGCAGCGTGGGATTATTTTGAAAAGGTCGTTTTAGGCAAACACAAAAGTCCTAACTACGAGATGACAGTGAACGACTTAATCAAAAACTATGCGGAAATGGGTAAATAAAAAAACATATTTAAGACCGTTTTCTCCGTTAATTTTAAAACCTATCTGCCCAATAAACAAAAAATTTATATGAAAATTTTTAAATTTACATGAGAATATATAGCCCTAAATCTGAATTCATCGTCCAGTTCCGAACAAACAAGAACGAGAAAAATGTAAACAAAAAATTTGTTCTGAATTGAAAGATAAATCCAGCCTAAGAAAATTATATACTAATGTGTCACTTATGTATTTATCTAATTTACTTTTTTATTTTCTTTCAGGAGTAAATATGTCTTTAAAAATTCATTTTCTACACTCACATATAAATTTTTTCCCGCAAAATCTTGGCGACGAAAGTGACGAGCATGGCGAAAGGTTTCACCAGCAAATGAAAATGATTGAAAGTGAGTATCAAGGATTCTGGGATGTCGCTATGATGGGTGACTACTGTTGGTTTCTAATAAGAGAAACCGATCCTAATCTAAATAAGTGTCAAAACAAGACATATAACTTTTTCAATTATAAAATAAGATCATAGAGTTAAGACAGAATCATATGCACATATGCTATTATTTGTAGGGTACTTAAGTTTTATTATATGGATGTATTTATTTGAATGCTTATAACTGCTTATGAAAACTTACGTTTTTTGTAATAAAACAGAGCTTAGAGAAAAAAAATCTGCAAAAAAATAAAAATTTTTCGAGATCCTTCCTCGCAAAGTACAAATTTTTTTATATTTTTACAAAAAAGATTGAAAAATTCCGTAATGATTTGTCGTTATCTTTGAATCTAGCAAAAAGTATTGTATGCACAGTTTATAACAAATTTTTTTAACTTTTAAAAGCTTCAAACCGTTTTGGAATTGATAAATTCGTTCTTGAGATATATGTATATGATTAAGTGGACCCATTTTTTTTTTTTTTTTTTTTGAAAAACAAAAACGGTTATTCGTAAATATCTCAAAAACGTTACCATAGAATTAAAGATAACCTTGGTTTTCGGAATCAGGGGGTGATTTTACATAGGCATTTCATAATGGCGTCGCTGGTGCGTTTTGGCTGTAAACCAGTGTAATCTTTAAACATAATATTCCCACTCTCATCTACATATAAAGCTAAAACTTCATGTGGCATAGACACCCAAACATTCCTAAACTGACCTCGTTTTTGTAGAGTCTTCTTTACCTTTAGAAATTCTGGTAGCTTTGTTAAGCCGGAGTCATTGGTGCCGTATGTCGTATCGCTGTATCCGTATCCCTAACGTAATCAGCTGTTTATCGTTACGACGGTAAACCAAAACCCAATTGGTTGGCTACGATACGGTTACGACCTTAGCGGCACCAATAATCGATTGCATTGATTCTCATAAGGTTGGTCGAATCAGCTGTTATAAGGTTACCGATACGGTTACCGATAAAGCACCAATGTCTCCAGCTTTAGTTGGAGGTGGTTTTTAGCTGTTTGATAATTTAGAGGTACCTGATATTTCTTTCCATCTTCAGTAGTAAGAGATTTGATGGCGACGGTGTTACTCTTTTGATCCTCATCTGCTACCAATTCAATTTCAAGCTGTAATCTTGACTTTATCCACTTATCCAAAACTTAGAAAATTGTTGATTTATAATATGTGTCGAAATTTAGGAGTAATCACTGCATTCATCTAAAGCAGAAGTTTTTATTGAAATTTACACAATTCACATGTGATCAACTATGCTAAAACAGAAGAATCAGCAATTAAAGTTTTTTACTTCCAGTACTAAGTATTTCGATCGGCAAAGTATTCACAACTTGTATTCATTAATAAATTATATTTAATAGTATAATAACTTCAATGTTAAATTAAAATAGAAGATTTTATTATAATTTACACAATTCACATGTGCTCAGCTTACTTTCATATACTCAGAAAATGTATTCCTCTCATTGACTTGTCCTAGCACCTTTCTTTTCCATTCTCTTCCCACTTCTTCGTATCGTCGTGTTGCTTTACATAAGGTGCGTACGCATATACCTATAAACAGAATAATACAAAGCTTACATGTATGTATTTGAAATAATTTTTTTTTTCGTAAAGAACTCCACGCCATGAATAACTGATTAGAGATTGGGCAACTTGGAGCAATAAACTTGAAATATATCGAGTACTAATTACGATCGCCCACCGTTTGGCTCAGAATGCTTTACCGCCTCTGAACTGTTGTGAAACCAATTTTCAGAATTGTGGGGTTTGAATGCATAAGTAGTTGGGGTTCATATAATCCAAGTTACCCAATCTTCCATCATATCAATGTTATTGTTATTGTTATTATATATGCACAATAAATTCCTCTTACAATGTTTTTAAAGTGATTTTGTATGCATTCGGCATTAATACAACCATATGCATACAGAATTAGTTCAAAGGGAGTAACAGAGTATGCATGAACTCTGTTGCGTATGAAATAAACGTGCATTGATACTGGCACGTATACATACATAGGTCCAATTTACGCCTCAACAATCGATGTTTTATGCATACGTTTACAACTGGATGGTGAGTACCCTAACCAAGTTGATTCCCAAAGCTAAAAAGATTATTATTACATTTAAACCAAATAAAGGAGACGTTTTATAATTGCTTGCAAATCGGTTGCTATTTATTAAAAAAAAGAACTCATGTGTTTGCGTATTTGTAATAAAAATATCCGTGGTCACATATCCTATTGAGTTCCCCTGATGTTGAAGGTATCGATTGCTGTTACTCTACCCACTTCGTTCACAGGTTCGTCTAGAGGCTGCTAAGTCACAGAAACGATTCGAATTCCCAGCACAGCCACGATATTGATAACGAAGGCAACGTCGTCCATCGAAACCCCACCTTACGCCAGCTTGGCAGCCTCTACCGCTATTACCCCTAACAATGGGATTTGGCAATAGGACGACCTGGAAGAAGATATTAAAAAAACATATAACGAGTTTCATGAGGATTGATTAGTAGACACTTGCTGGTGTATTTGGACACTGAGCTTGTGCCTGCTCCAGGAAGAGGCACAACCACGATGAAGATGAAACCGACGAATTTCATGTTCAAGGAGTTAAAAAATTTAGCTGAAGTAGTTTGTGAGTTGATATTGAGTTGTAGAAGCTTGGGTGTTTAATAATTGTTGTAGTAATTTAGTTTAAATTAAAGGGTTTTATGTGAAACTTTTAGGACTTGCGAATTCTTGAAATTAATTGTTTTTATAATTTTACATTGTTGTGAATGTTTAAGCGCTTTTGTAACACAATCGAATGAATTGGAACAATTGAAGTTCTGCATCTGATTTATGTACCTGCAAAGTATTTATGTTTTAAAAATTTCTGTTATTAATTTAATAAGCTTGCGTGACCTAATTTAAATTTTTAGTGACCGAATTAAAAGCCGTATATGACAATTGAGAAATAATAACAACCCAATTTATTTAATAGAATAATAGCATATAGGGCCAGGTCACATCTTGACGCCCGATCGATGAGCTTTGTAACAAAATAAACAGCTATATCCCTGATCTCTCCAGTTTTTTCGCCTCGCGAAACCTGACATTGTCACCGACCAAATCATCGGCAACCTTATTTACAACATGGACGCGCCAAATGTCGACCAAAGTGAATATCCACGTCGATGGCACCACGCTACCGACTGTCTTACACCCTAAAATCTTGGGTGTGACGTTCGATCAGGATCAACATTTTGGAGAGCACGCAATTGTACAGAAAACATAGAGCCGTAATAAAATCCTCAAAACTCTTGCCGGCAGCACTTGGGGTAAAGATGGAGAAACACTCATTACCACTTACAGGTCGGCCGATTGCATGCTACACGTCCCCGATATGGTCCAAAGGTTACTCATTGGAAAAAACACAGGCCTGCCAAAATACAACCCTCAGAACAGGTACGGGATTAAGGGGTCATCTCCGTAAGCATTACGAGGAAATATAGCACCTGAAAATACAGCCGTATGAAGCAAAAAAGCACAAGCAGGTTCTCAGCGATATCCACAAACAGGCGTCGGACCTCTGTCAGGAATTGCCCGGCAAATACGGTACTCAACGAAAAATACCCAGAACTAGCAGAGGAGGAACGCACTCTACCTAGGGAAACGCGCGTCAATCTAGCTCAACTTCGATCTGGATACTGTAAAAGGTTAAGCTCTTACCTATTTCGAATCAAGCCCGACATACAAAATATATGTTCTGCTTGCAATGTGTCCCCAATGACACCAACCATCACCTATTGGATGGGGTGAAGCACTGCTACAACGAGAACAACAACATGGGGATGACACCATAATCTGAGAACGATACTGGCGTGGAATTTCAGGACTCTTGCAGGCAAAGGCGCCGATAGAGGGATATAACTCAAAATGATATATAGCCATGCTTAACCTCCTAAAAAGCAGCCCAAGAATTTTAAAATACATACCCACAAGTCACTGCAAGCTTAATGCAAAAAGTAGGCATATGGTCTAATAACCTCTGTCGTTTCTGCTAAAGAACACATTTTTATCGAATGTCATGTCGTCGCAAAAAGAATACTAAGGATGCTTGGATCGCTAAGACTAGATAGTAAACTCATACACTCTCTGAATTTCCGCAGGGAGCTTGGCATGGAGAAGTTGCTGTGAATAGAATGAGGGCACAATAGACCCAAAGGTCGTAGTGCATTACATCACAACAATCTATCTAACTTCCCTTCTTTTTATAATCGACGGCTGACTGGAATATGACCCTATGTCGGCAGCAAGTTGACAGTGTCTCCAAACCGGAAACCGTATATAAATTCTTTGAACCCCGCTTTCAACTTATTTTTATCGCTTTGATAACGTTTATGTAATTTGTCGATGACTTATCGGCTTGTTATCGACGAGCTAGGCGCGTGTTATCCATTATCGGTTTGTAATCAACTAAGAGATATCAATTTGTAATCCATAACAAATTGCATTGGACCGTTAAAAAAGCTATCAGTTTGTTATCGAAAATTATAGATTTGTTATTGGAGTTTAACCGAATAGTTTTCGACAAGTTATCTTTTTGCTATTGATTGTTATCAATCAGATACTGATAAATCCCAAACATAAAATCAATAACCCGGCGATAACAAGCAGTGATAAGAAACCAACAACTAGTCGATGGTTCGGCGATAACACGCATAACATGGTGATAACAAAGCCAAAACACGACGGCAATTTCGTTATCGGTAATAAGTTGACAGAGAAACGATGACTCATCCATATTGGTTGCAAGAAAGTACGAAATCAATTCAAAAAGATGAAGAGGTGATCCCTTAAGATTATCATTTACATTGCCGCAGGATTTTCGTTTTGAGATTCTTTGTTTTTGAATTTTCTTGTTCTTGTAGCAATAACGATACTCCGCGAAAGTTTTGGGGAGTGTTATCAATGTTGATATTCCCGAGATAGTCGGGCTTCTACGTTAACGGTGTTTGTTTCCGGAACGTACCGTATTAGGAGGGAGTGCGACAAAAAATTGAGGCAAAAATACAAGAAAAAATACACGAAAACAAAGTAGTGTCATATAGGCATTATTAGTTTATGTTTATGTTTATTGATAAGAAGTATTAGTATAGCAAGATTATTGATCTTTTATAGTACAACAAAGCAGGAAAATATTAATAGTGGTATAGAATTAAAAAATTACAAAATATTAATAAGCATGTATTAAAAAGTATGTATGTATACAACGGAGGCTTATTCAAAATAAAGCTATTTAGTTTTAATGTCGGTATTTTAAAATTATATAAAATTATATATGGCCAGCCTATGTCTTAAGTATTAACTGAGAAATAGTTATAGATAACATTCTTATAGTTGCATACACTTAAATTATTTCTTATAGAATTGGGAATAGAATTCTAGGTACGTATAGTGTTTACGAAAACTAGTTTAGTCGACGAAACTGATTTAAATGTAAGTACGATTAGATCATTTGTACGAGCAGATCTTGTGAAGGTAAGCTTAATATAAAGGTATAGTGGCGTTTTATTAAGAATTAGTCGATAAAAGAAAATGCAGCTCCTGGCTTTAAGATAGTCAGAAATTTTACATCCCAAAAGCGAGACACGAGATATATGATCGAACTTTTGCAATACATACGCGTAACGTGTAATATGGTTAAAGGCCACACCCATTTTATGAGCAGAGTGCGAATCTAGCTTATTGTAGATCAATTCAACGTATGTCTAATAAGGTAGAATTAGCTGAACAGCCAGTTTATGCCTTATGTTATAGGGAATAAACATAGCCGATAGCCGCAAGTTCCGCAGGGCACCATATACCTTACCTATGGCAAGTTAACGTAATCAACATTTGTTAAACTTGAGTTGATTACAAGGCCAAAGTTCGTAATTTTATTCACTAGCGTAATTTGGGCCTATGTAGAGAGGTGGTACCTATGTAGAGAGGTGAAATTCTCATCTCAATCAACTTTCTCTTTGAGATAGGCAGAACAAACGTGTTATTAGGTTTGAGGCACAGCCCGTTATTATTAGTCCAAAGGGAAATAGATGAAAGGTCAGCATTAAGTTTCGAACACAAATCATCAACCTCATCAATGCGTCTAGACAGGTAAAGTTGAACATCATCCGCATCAGTATGCATACTGACGAATTCGCAGAACGTAAAAATATCATTGATGAATAAACTAAATAACAGTAGGCCAAGTATTGATCCTTGTGGTACACCGCAGACTACTTCGCTAAGGCATGACATTTTGGACCCGATCATTACGCGCTGATATCGGCTAGTTAAATAGCTGTTGATTAATGCCAATGAATCATCACTAAATCCAAAGTAAGCCTTTAGCTTAGCGCAAAGCAACTGATGGTCAACGGAGTCAAATGCCTTAGAAAAATCAAGTAGACAAAGTAAAGTTACAAAGTTTTCATCAAAGTGAGTGCAACCATGCTTGGCCCTACAACCAGTCTGAAGAGGTGACAGCAGCTGATTATTTTGTGTGTGGTTCGTGATTTGGTCGGCTATTAATGCTTCAAAAGCCTTGGAGAAAGCCGGCAATATACTTATAGGGCGGAAGTCGGAAGGAGTATCGGCAGTTCATAAGTCATTATTGCTAATTAAAACCTGATTTAATAGAAAGGAAGTTGTACCAATCCTATCCGAATACATACCCGGCGCGAGTATAATTCCCCATTCGCATTCAGGTACACCCCTAGTGTTCAACGTATGCTATATATTCGACCGATTTCATCATTTTTTTCAGACAGTAATATGTGCAATATACGAAAACATATGGTGAAGTTTGAAGCTTCAATATGATAAATTAAGGAAGATATGACAAAAATCCTCTTTTCTGAAAAGTCGGTTATATGGGAGATATATGCTATAGTGGTCCGATTCGGCCGGTTCTGGCAAATGTCTAATCGAACACCTAAATATACCCGCTTACAAAATTTTATCAAGATATCTCGAAACTTTAGGGACCAGCTTCCATACAAACAAACAGACAGACGGACAGGCGGACATGGCTAAATCAACTCAGCTCTTCATCCTGATAATTTCGGTATAATTAATGGTGGGTCTACCTATTTTCCTTTAAGGACTTACAATTATGAGATTCGTGACGAAGTTAATATACCATTTCATTTTCATGAAATGTATAATAAAAGTCTAGACAAAATTGTATTAAACACAAACGGACGTTTTATTTTATTAGTAAAACATCCAAATTTGCAAAACCGATGAAGCCTGTCCTTGAAATCATGTTTCTCTGTCCAGGATTAGGGGAAAGAATAAAATAATTGATTTCAATATCATACACATATTTGGTCTTTTATTCCAAATGATAGAAATAAAGTGTGACCGCTTTTGATTTCCGGATGGACCTTATTTGCGATTCGTCCACGTATTTATAAATAAACAAACAATTGCAAAGAAACTTTTGTTTTCAAAAGTATAGCATTTCGCTAGAATATCAATAAATACATTTCTGTTATTTAGGTAGAGCTAATTCAGCAAATTAAAGAGTTTGTTCAGCGAACTAAAATAAATAAAAACAAGTAAGGGTGTCTAAGTTTGGGTATAACCGAATATTATATACTCAGCATGAGTTTGAGCTGTACAGTTCATTTGAGATAAATTACTTTTTCGAATTTCGTTACGAGGGATTTTTGAAGGTCTAGAAACGTTTTGTAATGCTTGATCGGAATAGGGGCGTGGCTTCGCCCATTAAAAACCTTTAATTTTTCTTCGAGTTATTGTTCCCGAAATATATAAAATTGTTTGGTCATAAAAGGACGTGGCACAGCCCATTTTCAAAAATTAAAATTTTTTTTGTTTTTTCTTGTTATAATTTCACTTGCAAAATAAAACACCATTGATACAAAGCTCTGTTTTGCAAAGATATAGCTTATTTTATTCGTCCACGACCCTTTTAAAAATCTTTTATATAAAAATGGGCGTGGTACTTCACCGATTTCACACATTTTTCGTGGAAGCATTCTTTATAGTAATGGCAACCTCTCTGTCGAATTTTGTTACGATAGGTTTAACAGTTTTTAATTATGATTAATAATATTTGTTAAATTGAAATTACCACATGTGGGCGGTGCCGCGCCCATTTTCATAAAATAATCAAGAATCTTTATATCAGTGCACACATGAAACTTTAACAGTCTAGATTAATTATTTACTAAATAATCAGGTTTTATGTGTTTTCCAAAATGTTATATATGTAAAAGTGGGCGTGGTTACCATCCGATTTCCCTAACTTCTAATAGCGATGGGAGATGCGCGCCAAAGACCCCATATACGAAATTGCAATATTTTATTCTCAATATTTACCCAAGTTATCGTGTGCACCGACAGATAGACGGACGGATGGATGGACGGATTGGCGGACATGGCTAAATCAATTCCTTTTTTCAACCCCAGCATTTTGATGTATGGAAGTCTATATTCATCTCGATTCGTTTATGCCCGTTATGTTACCAAAGTTAACACACTCTGTGTGCAAAGCTCGCTGAGTATAAAAAGAGTAGCTTTAACTTAAATTTAAAGGTACTTTTGTTATTTCAAATTCTTGAAATCGTATTTTTTATTTACACGTCTCAAAACAGATAAAACTCATTAAAAATACGTTCATTGTACACATGTCAACTTAATAACATATTTTCAAATACAAATGGGCAAGTCCATGGTAACGGGCGCGCCGCACGCATTTCAACCTGCATAGAAGAGAACAAGAGCTGCGGACTGAGCGAACATTACTTATTTATTATATTTAAAGCAACAATTATGGGTACCTCAAAAATTTAAGTACATATATTTGACAAGGTTCGGACGCGACAAGAAATAAAAACAAATTTTAATGCTTGTGAAAGTATGCAAAAATTAATGAAGGAAGGGAAGAACAGAAGGTGAAATAAAGACCCAATGAGCGTAATTTTTCGAAATTTGAAATATCCTTTAAAAATGTTTAACTACGGTTACGCACGCGACATAAGAACTTGTTGACTATATGATATTGAAAATATATTCCTTGCGAGACATCAAGTCTTAGGTCGAGTAGAGTAAGCAAAATTGTTCAAGTTGTTCAAAAATACGGGTTTACATAACCATTACTTACAGTACTCGATTCTACGCTGCAAGTATTTTCAATTGAACAAAAAGTGTTACAAAGCTTATCTTTGTAAAATGAAAAGAAATATAACTTGCAACCCGAAGGCATTTTATGGATCTGCAAACTCTAAACGCAGGGTGAAAGGGTTTCCATCATCCATGAAATTCAAAGATAATATTTCCAGCGATGATCAAATTACGCTATTGAGACCAAGGTTTCACCTAATGAATACCCATACCATATTGATTCATGTTATTCAATCAGAGCTCCATTTATATCTTCAGAAGATGTATTATCTTATTTTTAAACTTTAAAAGTATCATATACATACGGCCCAGACTGGATCCCGACACACTTTCTTAAAAAATATGCTGCAAACATGTATCAGCCGCTAACAGATTTATTTAATTTGTCTTTAATTTATGGAGTTTTCCCAACAATGTGGAAGGAATCTTTTCTTATACCGCTTCATAAAAATGGAAGCAGGTCTTTAATGGAAAACTACCGGGGCATAGCAAAGTTATCCGCTATCCCAGAGTTATTTGAGGCTATTATTACCCACCACCTAACATTCTCTATTTCCCCCATAATTGAAAGGGCAAATCACCTATCACCAATTTACTAGAATTTACCACCCACGTTTCTAATGGATTTAGAAAAGGCCTTCACACTGATGTAATTTACACCGATTTCAGTAAAGCTTTCGACAAAGTATCACACCCATTACTTATTCATAAGCGCGGTCAACTCGGTTTTCAACCCCGTCTTATATGTTGGATTTCTTCGTATCTTGGTTATCGTACGCAAAAAGTAATCTTTAAAAATACACTTTCTGGGGTCATCAATGTTTCTTCTGGTCTTCCATCTTGGTCCGATTCTGTTCTTGTTGTTCATAAACGATATATCTAGTACAATTAAATACTCAAAAATCTTGATGTACGCAGACGATGTAAAACTTTTCAAATCATGTGCCTCACTTGAGGAACATTCCTTGCTTCAAATGGATTTAAATCACTTGGTTACCTGGTGCAATGTAAATTATATGCCGCTCAATCTCAAAAAATGTAAATTCATGTGTTTTTCTCGGAGAGTTTCGCCACCAGCTTCATATACAATTAACAACTATAGTCTAGAAACTGTTAATCATTTTATTGACTTGGGAGTCATGATGGATTCCAAACTTAGTTTCAATCTTCATATTAATGCTACAGTGAATAAAGACAAAGGTGTTTTGGCATTTGTTAAACGGTGGTCAAAAGAATTTAACGACCCTTACATAGCTAAAGCACTTTTTACAACATTAGTTAGGCCAATATTAGAATACGGCTCAATAATTTGGAATCCGCGTTATCAAGTCCATGCAGACAGTCTCGAATTAATACAAAAACAATTTTTACTATTTGCCTTAAGAAATTTTCAATGGGACTCTTTAACTAATCTTCCACCTTATACTAATCGATTAAAACTTATCAATCTTCCAACTCTTGCTAGACGAAGGGAAATGCTTGGTGTAATATTTATGACAAAACTTTTAAATGGATCAATTTCGAGCCCATTCCTTCTGAATGAAGTGAACTTTGCCGTTCCCTCTCGGACATCGAGACACTTCAAACCTCTTCTGCTGAAACAATGTAGAACGAATTTCGAACAAAACGAACCTTTCCGGCGTTTATGCCAAGATTATAACTCTCACTCAAACATATTTGATAGCTCGGACAACCTTTTTTCTATGAAAAAGAGTGTTCTTACCTCTCTTAATTAATGTATAATACGTTTGCTTCTGTTCTCTTTAAGTATTACGCTTGGCTGATGAAATTTCTTCTGTAGCTGAGAAGTCTCAGATCGCGACGCTTGACAAACCGCTCCCCATCAAAGACTCGGCAAAATGAAAAAAAAAAAGTTATTGTATATATATAAATCGATCGCGTGAACAGGATTAGCCTGGTTTCATTGGGCCACTTGAGGGCAGCGCGCTGCCACAACGTCCATTAAAAAAAAAAAAACAAAAAAAAATTTGCATACCTGGAATTTCGAATACGCCCATAAGCGGAGACGTATACTGGTATATAACTTTCCCTGTGTTTATTCTTCGATAAATTTTATGGAGGGAATAGAAAAGAAGTACAAAATAAATCAAAATTTAAAGAGGCCATAATAAATCCATGGAAATTTGGATAAGATATTCCCATTTAACCGTTTCTAGTCGACAAATATATTCACAAGAAAAATGCTTTCTTTTCGTCTTCATATGAAATTGTTGAATACACCAATAACCAATAAAAACCTACATTAAACGTTAAAGTTCATATCATGTTGAAATCAGAACTGATTTTAGATTTTCCTCAGATAATCCTCTGTATATATAAATTAAAAAAGAGATACAACAATTTCAATTTTCGTCATATTTTGTAAGATTTCTCTAACATCACTCTAGGAATCAATTAACAGTTCATACACGGCTGAAAGCGCAAAATGCCCCCTTTCTGACAAGATATAAATTTTGTTCGTTGGCTAAAGAGAAATAAAGTTATAGGTCATTATATGGATCAACTAATGGACTTCACAAATTTTAGACACCAATAAGAAATGTTACCCGAACTTTCCGGAAATATTTTAGTAAACAGACCTATTTAACATCTGAAAGCTTTTTTAATTTCAAGTCGAGGTTTGCTTACTAGGAAAATAATGAGGATAAGGGCAGGATAAGTTTATAAAATCTCCGTTTTCCGAAGTTGTTTTAATACTAAATAAAAATCTAGACAAAATTTTATTAAAAGCAAAAATGTATATCTGGGTTTAACAGCGCAACAATATAAAGAAAGGACGTTATATTTTGTTAGTAAAACATCGAAATTTGCAAAACCGATGAAGCCTTTCGTTTAAAAGAGAAACATGTCCACGATGAGGGGAAAGAATAAATTTTTGGTTTTGACATCACACACATATTTCGCCTTTAATCCCAAGTGATAGAAATAGAGTCTGGCCACTTTTGATTTTCGAATCGTGATGGACCTTTTTTGGGATTGGCCCACACATAAATACACAAACAATTGCAAGGAAATTTTGCTATGAAAAAACATAGCAAAATGCGTTATTTCATTTCGCTAGGATATCAATGAATACATTTTATTTGTTATTTTGATAATGCAAAATCTGTTTGTTCAGCTAATTAAAACAAACAAGAAACAAGTAAAGGTGTCTAAGTTTGGATGTAACCGAATATTATATACTCAGCGTGAGTTTGAATTGCTTTTTCGAAATGTGTTACGAGGGAGTTTTTTTTCGAGGCTCTAGAAGTCTAGTTTGATCGGAATAGGGGCATGGCACCGCCCATTAAAAAAAATGTCTCCTAATTCCCTCTTAGATATAAACTTGGTAAGTAAAATACATATATACAAAACTATTTTTCGCTAAGATATAGCTTATTATTCTAGCGTACGACCCTTTTAAAAAACTTTTGTATGAAATAGGCGTAGTCCTTCACTGACCTCTTTAATTTTTCTACAAAGCATTCTTTATAGTAAAGGCAACCTCTCTGTCGAATTTTGTTATGGTAGGTTTAACGATTTTTGATTTATGGTTAATAATATTTGTTAAAATGATATTACCACAAATGGGCGGTGCCGCGCCCATCATCAAAAAAAAAAATCAAGAATTTAGTATCAGTGCACACATCAAATTTTAACATTCTAGATGAATTATTTACTAAATAATCAGGTTTTATGTGTTTTCCAAAATGTTATATATGTAAAAAGTGGGCGTGGTTACCATCCGATTTCCGTCACTTTTAATAGCGAGGGGAGATGAGCGCCGGGAACCCCTATACAAAAGTGTAATATTTTATTCTCAATATTTCAAACGTGTGCAATGACAGACAGACGAACGGACGGATGGACATGGCTAAATCAATTCCTTTTTTCCTCCTCAGCATTTTGATATATGGAATTCTATATTTATCTCGATTCGTTTATGTCCGTTATGTTACCGAAGTTAGTACACTCTGTATGCAAAGCACGTTGAGTATAACAAGGTTGAACTTGTGTAAACTTAAATTTAGATGTATTTTGTTATTTCAAATGCCTGAAATCTTATTTTTTATTTACACAACTCAATTAGGTATAAATAGCGCCCACAAAATTTACCTCGGTATACTTTATACTTTAAAATTGGTAGAAAAGGTTTTAAATTAAAAAAAAAATGACTCTACGAAATCAACTCGCGATGCTGTTTATGCTGATTAACTGCCCTGGGCATTTTTGTATTATAGATGGCGAATATATAACTATAGAGGGTAGCCCACATACAGTTGCAATACTTAAAGATGAAGCCTATGTATGTGTTGGTTCCATAGTTAGTGAAAATTCGGTGGTTACAAGTGCTCGTTGTTTATATCTTACACCTAAAAACAAATTCGACATTGTAGCTGGTGCAACCGACATATACATAGAAGAAGGGCATCGACGCAAAGTGGTGGTAATACATTATGATCGTCAACAATCAGAAGTAAGTTGTGCTGATTTAGCTGTGGTTAAAGTGGATAGACCCTTCGACCTGAATGATGCAAAAGTAGATAAAATAGAACTTTGCGATGGTCAATTACCTTCGGACCCAACGATGAAAATTAGTGCATGGGTTTCGTTACCTGGATACAGTAGAACTGCTTCTTCTTTTCTCGAAACTAAGTCCATGCGAATACAAGACTGTTATTATCCAAATTCACGACGTAAACTAATAATTTATACTAAACGTAACGAGTGGTTTGGAGAATCTGGAACAGCAGGCGTTCTGAATGGACGACTTTGTGCGGTGGCACAAGACACGTGTAGCGACGTAAATTTCCAGTGCGTATATATAGATGTAACATATGGCAGTGCTCGAAAATTTATAACAGACAATATGTAACTGAATTGTGTTATTATAAATTGACTGTTGATTGGAATAACTCGGCTGAGCGCCTAATTTCGAAACATTTTGAAATAGGGCGTTTTCGAAACAGCAGTTGAGTTATGGTGATATTCCCCTCAGCAGTCGAAGTGATGATATTTTTTTCTTATATCATGTAGAAATAAATTGTAATAATTTTAAGTAAATAAATATTTTTTATTGTATGCAATGAAAGTGTGACGCATTTAAATGAACTAAGTTGTGAGGCCAAAATTTTATCACAACTTTAAAGTTCCCTCGTCTGTGAATAGATGATGAGATGAAAACAAAATTGCGAAATGACTAATTTAAGTCCCTGGCAAACTCCATGTAAAAAAGCTGATCCAACGATTTATATGGAAGTCAATCTAATCGGTTATTGAAGCCATTGAATAACACCTTAGTCATAACGATACCATAGCCAACCAATTAGGTTTTGGTTTTCTGCCATATCCATAATCTATAAAATTTTTGCGTTGACGAATTTATTCACATTTTGGGGATTTTATTTTTCGTTTTGAAATTTTTCGTATTTTCTATTTTATGAAGACATTTTTTAAATTAAGGCACCAATAAGCGATGCCAATATATATTTACCTACGATTAAGTGAAAATATGATTACGAATTGGGCATTATGAATATGGCAAGTTAACCCGGGCCTTTAAAGAGTCGATATTTTACCAAAATAGGATTTTACTTGGCCAATAGTTGTCGCTGGATGTCCAACTGATCGAGCTTTTTAGAAAACCCTCGGAAAGCGGTGCCACTATTTAAAAACAATACTTGGAGTGGGACTACGCCTATTCTCCTGAAATGAGAAATGGTTTTGCGTTTGCCGGAAAGGAGTATTTTTAGAATGGTCACATTCTTGTCAGTGTGTCCCCTGTAAGAGATGGGTGCACCAGACGGGATGTTCTTGGCTAAACTCTACGTTCTCTTAACATTTACAAATCTTT
Organism: Eurosta solidaginis; assembly: GCF_040869045.1. Classification (NCBI taxonomy): domain Eukaryota; kingdom Metazoa; phylum Arthropoda; class Insecta; order Diptera; family Tephritidae; genus Eurosta; species Eurosta solidaginis. The sequence continues at coordinate 19,045,621 of NC_090320.1, forward strand.
TGTGACTCCTTGCTGTTCACGCCCAAGAGAGTCCCGTAGCCTGCGCTGCAGCGCCTACTACCCTCTAGCAGCTCCGCTGCTCAGCAAGCTACAGCAAGTACCCACTGCTGCTCGCGCCCCACGACGCCGCCAGCTAATACATCCTACCCATAACTACGATCTCCGTAGTAGGGTGAGTAGCGATGCCGAGCATCAGCCCCTGTCCCCGTCTTCTCCTCCCCCTATTTTTAACACTAGCATTCGAGTAGGTCAGGGAAACAGGGTCTTAGTCCTTACCACCTTTTGCACCGTTTGCCAGCACAGAATATATATGTTTGCGATATCTGCCCAATGCAGCTCCTGCCTTGGACGGTGGCACTTTCCTAGATGTCAATACATATCTGTCCGGTCAGGCGATGTAAATTTAGAATTCATCAACATCTACATCCCTCCTGTCACCTGTTGTCCTTTTGGAGACTGCCTTGACATCAGCGCACTACTCACTGGCGATAATCGCGTTATCTTAGGAGACTTTAATGCCCACCACGATCTAACTTACAGGCGGAGAGCAGGGGCGAGATTTTGGCGGACCAAATAGAAAAAACGACGTTCTGCACGATAAACGCATTCGTATGGTAGGAAGGTGTTACAGTTCGTCAATATATCAATCGTGAGCGCAGGACTAGTAAACTACGCCAACTGGCAGCCGACGGGAAATTGGCATCCGACCACCTACCACCATTACTTATCACCATTGAGAAACGCACTTTCATTAACTTCATGAAAAGAAATTGGGAAGATTACAAAACTTATACGGACAATCGTTTTGCTGCCCTCTCTATCCCGACTGATGCCCGTCAAGGGGAGTGTGCTTTCCACAAGGTCATTGATTCAGCTTCGGTTCGTTTTTTTCCCGCCTGAAGAATCCCGGAAATCGGGCAACATTTTCCAGCGGAGGCCGCAACTCTAGCGAGAGAACGTGACCTTATAAGACTGCACGACCTCGAGGCCCTCAAATAAGGGATATAAACCAACGCATCAAATTGCTGGCGCGGATGAAAACAATCGGGCGAAATGGGAGGAGCACTTAAAGAGTTGTAACCTCTCTGCTGGTGTAGGTAAGCTATCGTCCACAGTGAAGACCCTATCGAACCAGACTAAGCACAATGACAAAATCTCCATCGCCTTTGGCGATAAAGTACTGTCGAATACGAAAAAATGCGCGAACGCTGTTTGCTTTTTGCCGACAATATGTAATGCATACTACGGTTGACAAAGTCAGACGCCGGGCCAACAGACGCGCACACAAGCATAAATACATCATGCTAAACCACCTAAAGCAGCGGGCCTAGGCGGCGTAGCCATGCCGGTGTTTAAAAAACTAGGCAAAGAGGGATTTAATAATCTAGCGCATGTCCTTAACCTGTCCCTGTCCACCTTCGTCATCCCCGGAAAATGGAAAATGGCCATTGTGGTTCCGCAATTAAAGATGAGAAACATGAGCCAACATAGGAGATTCTTACTGTTCGATATCTCTCCTATCGCCAGTAGCCGAGATACTTGATGCTATTCTATTTCCCTACTTCACTGCAAATTTGCGTCTTGCCAATCATCAGCATAGCTTTCGAAAACTACAAAGCACTACCACCGCGCTAAACGCCAATAACACGCAAATAAATTGCCGTTTAATGAAAAACCCCACCATAGGACAGTACTCGTTGCGTTACACCTGTCAAAAGCTTTTGATACGGTCAACTACGGCACTTTACTGCAAGACCTGGAAGGGTCCCCCCTTCCTCCAAGTCTCAAAAGATGGACTGCAAATTATCTGTCTAGTCGCCAAGCATCGATGCAATTCAGGAACATAACATTTAAACCCAGAAGAATTAAATAGGGGGCACCACAGGGTGGTGTCCTATCCCCACTTCTGTTTAACTTCTACATATAGAAGCTACCTTCACCACCAGAAGGAATCACTTTCGTTTCCTACGCCGATGACTGCACAATAATGACCACAGACCCAGGCCCACACATCAATGGGCTTTCTAATAAAATATACCGCCATCTTCCTGGTCTCTCCAGTTTTTTCGCCTTGCTATATCTGACATTGTCGCCGACCAAATCATCGGCAACCTTATTTACAACAGAAACGATTTAATATGACCATATTAAACATTGTAGGCCATTCCGTCCTAGTTTTATGAGGAACTTAGGGTCACCAGAGCCTCGGCTGCTAAACATCTGGTTTCTGACTTCTGCGGGGGAAGGCCTACACTAGCGGGTAAAAGACATATGAGTTCAAATTAAGGGTATGATGCTTGGTCGGGAATACCCTACATTTTTGTATGCGTAGCTCGACAGTTCTCCATCTCACCTCCTCTATCACACAAGCTAGTTCTTTGTCTTCATCTCCCTCTTCTTTCTGCCACTCACTTCTCCTATATTTCCCTCTCAATTTCTAATCTTTAGTTTTTCCTCTTTTACCTTTCCTTTTTAACTTTCATCTTCATCCTCCTACTCTCCTTATTTTGGTTACTATTATTAATCCCTTCCTCTGTTTATTCGAGCACCGTTTCCCTTTCCCTCTAATATTCCTGTTCATATTTCCCCTTCTTCCCCTGCCCCACTTCGTCTCTGTCGAATTTAAAGTCTATATATTATTTCGCAGGTATAGCGATTTTCGATTTTGCCCTGAAGAAGGCGCGTGACCGCTCGGGCTCCAAAACTATTTATAAAATATTTCACGCCAGCGGTTACAGCACGTCTTATCTCCGAAAGGACGCCTTTCTAGGACGAGGTTTCTATTTAAAAGCATTATTTCTCATTTTTATCAAAAGAGAGAGGGGTGTAACTATTTCGCACTGATTGACTTACTACATTCTTTATTCGATCGTGCATAATCGGGTCACTAGAAGTCTTTAAAAGAGGTCACGCAGTCGTCTTAAATAATTAAACAAAAACTTAATAGTAAAATATAAATATTTATGCTTCATTTCATAAAAAAAGCATAACAGAGGAAGTGGTAAGTAAAATTTGATCAATAGTAATCAAGTACAGAGAAGCCTCGCCTAACGTACAGCTCTATTAGGCGGACACCTTTCTTGGACGGGCAGCTTTTCATGCGCCAAGTTTTGGGTACAGTTTTAAGAACAAATTGCCCTTCGTTGGGCGGTCATCCTCTAGGCGGTCATGCTCTAGGCGGACCGTTATTTGCTATAAAATGGGATAAAAAAATCCACTGAGCAAATGCGAACCTATTATTGACGGACATTGAGAACTGTTTTCATAACAAATCAATCGAAAACCTCCTTTGGATGGACGCAAACTCCTCTTAAGTGGGCAAAGTGTGATCATATATGTGGTTGCATACATATGTACATATTTTCCAAATGAAAAAGGGACTCTCCGAATAAAACCGATTTTGTGTTCGAAAAAAATTTAGTTTAAGTAGTGTCATAGTGTGATTCGCATAAAATGAAATTTGCATTAGTAAAATTTCGAAGGTTAAAAAGCGCACCAGTAAGTATCACTTTCATGTAATTCAAAACTAAGGATTGCCTAATTGCCGGATTGCCTGAAGTTAAGTTGAACTGGCCGGACCGTAAGGACCTCATACAAACAGAACGTGTCCACAGCCTTACCAGAAGTTTATTCGACGACCAAATTAAAACCTCCTCAAAAACCATAACCTATGAAATAACTATGTACGTCCTGTTGGAAAATACTAGACGTTTTCTAGGGCATATGCCACTAGGTTGTTCTAAACCTCAAAAGTTGATTTGAAATTATTTTTGACACCTTGCAAACCCACGCTTGGTTTCACACCTTTCCTTTTTGGTTGATCATGTGCAGATATTGTCTCGTTTCCCAATTCATCCACTTTTTTGTTACCATCTTTTCTTATATGACGGCGGCCATATAACGTTTGAAAGCTTCCCCTTGCCCCAAATTCTTCCTAGTGCTTATTTGCTCTCTAATAAACTTCTAGTTGTTGTGCTATGCCGACACCTCTCTTGCCTAAGTGGGCTCCTCTCTTGGGCGGATAAAAAATGGCCAAAGGTGAATGTCCACCCAAGAGAGGTTTCACCATATATGTAATACTCCTATATTGCTACAAAAAGCTAGGTACATTCCCAAACATCAGAGTGCTGATATATTGCTGTTTAAACGTATTTGTTTTTGTATTCAATAATCGAATGGACTAAATTTAAATTTTTTCTTGTCACACTTATGCTGTTACAATCACAAAAACTTTATAGGCTGTCTTGTTTTGATCTCGAATTCAAAACACATTGCGAGCATTTTCTATTAGCAATATAGGAGTATTACATATAGGGGTTTCACTGTAATAATAAAATAAAAAATTTAAAAGAGGTGTTTTAATTTTTTTATTATTTGAATTGATTCAATTGATTTTGTTGCGCCAGCGTTTAAAAATCTCAACAATGTGAACTTCTGCAACAATGTATATTATAAATTCGCAAATTAAATTTCCTTAAAAAAATTTGCACATAAAACCCCTTGATTAGCACTTGAAAATTATTCACAGCTCAAGCTTTTACAACTCAATATCAACTTACAAAGTACTCAAGCTAAATTTATTGACGTTATCAACATGAACTCGTTGCCCTTTTCTACATGATGGTTGTATGCCTCTTCCTAGATCAGACACAAGCTTAATTTCCAAATACACCAAGTAAGCAACTACTAATCGATCCTCATGAAACTCGTTATATATTTTTTAATATCTTCTTCCAAGACGTCCTAATTGCCAAAGCCCCATTGTTAGGGGTTAGCGGTAGATAAGCTGGCGTAAGATGGGGTTTCGATGGACGACGTTGTGTTCGTTATCAATATCGTGGCTGTGCTGGCAATTCTCATCGTTTCTGCAACTTAGCAGCCTGCAGGCAAGCCCGTGAACGTAGTGGTTAGGATGCAAGCTACTGGATACCTTCGAAATCACTTAATTGACTAATGACAATGGAAAATTTATAACAAATATATATACAAATGGGTACTCGTAATTTTAATAAATATTAATAAATATGCCATAAACAAAATTAGATCTCTTATTCGCTTAAATCAAATTGTATTTTGGAAACCATTGAAACAACTCAAATCGACAATTTTCAATTCATTAGAAAGTTTGATAATTAAATGTCACTTTTTATATTTGTAAAACAAATAACTATTTCTTTCCGAAAAAAGCATATCTATAATATAAAAAAAGTCGGGTTTTTTTTCCTGACGCTATAACTCCAGAACGAACGAACCAATTTCCACGGCTTTGCATTCGTTGTATAGGTCTCGGGCTCCGTGAGGTTTATAGCAAAGAAAATTCAGGATGGACGCACAGGGTTTCGAGATATAGGCCCAAACGTGGACTCGGGTACCCCTAGAATGTGTTTATAGAATATGGATATCAAATGAAAACTGTTGATGAGTGCTTTAGTAGAGGGTAATTTTCGTACCCCTGGGTGACTTGGGTCTCGAGATATATAGGCCAAAACGTGGACCAGGACACCCTAGAATGTGTGTGTATTATGGGTACCAAATGAAAGCTGTTGGTGAGAGCTTTAAATTAATTTTCATTGTGATATTCGATTTAGTCGCATCAACCTTGCAAAACTGATAAATATGCATGCGAAGCCGAAATAAAGACATGAATTAATAATACCCACATACCTACTTACATATGTCCTACTCGATTTGCCTGAAATTTGGTATATAAATTTGCCTGTATTAGTATTTACGATGCCTTTTTCCGGGAATTAGACCAGAGACGGACTAGGACTGGGATTAAGACTAGGACTAGAACTGAGACTGAGACCGAGACTCGGGGTGGGATTGGGACTGAGACTCTGAATGGGACTGGAACAAAATACATACCACCCTCTGGGACTGGCAATAAGATATGAAGAAGAATGAGAAAAACTTGAGAGAAGAGAAAAGAGAGAAGGAGACTGAGAAAGAGATAGAATGATACGAAAATGGAGATAGATGAAGCGAAAAATACGGAAGGAGGAGTGAATACAAAGATTATGAAAAAGTGTAGAGGGGCGAGGTCAGAGTTAGACGGAAAGAGCTTATTAAAATGTATGCAAATTTAGGGCAGAACAGCGTCTGCCGGGTCTGCTAGTACATACATAAATAGAATAAAAATTTTTTTTAGCAAGAATAATTTTAAACTTGTGGCAATTTCGAAATACGCCAATAAAAATAAGGTTTATTTTGAAATTTGAATCAAGTGCGAGTTAGCAAGTTTGGGTAAAGTGTGTAAAATAACAAAAAAATAAAATAAATATAGTTATTACAAAATTTTAATATATAAAACACACGTGTCACAATATTTTTGGCCGCGATGGACTCCTAAACTACTGAACCGATTTTGAATTTGGTTTGCACCCCGTGTGTAGTTTGCTCCAGCTTGAGAGATAGGATAGGGTATATATCAATTTATAGTCGCAATATTATTTTATTGCAAATTTTTTTATTTGTTTATACGTAATAATAAAACGTTACGTATGCGCAGTGGCACTCATATTTTCAGGTGGTGCGGATAGACTTCCGTGTAATTGCTTGGTGTTTAATTAAACAACCTGCTTATCAATAAAAAATATTATGGCGAATGATATTAAGTATAGCACATCACCAGGCCCGCCGAGATGGTGGGGTGGGGGGGTAGTTTCTGGGGTGGGGGTTTCTGGGGGCCGCTATTTAGAGGTCCTATGACATTTTTTTTAATTCAGGAGAGTCTTTAGTTGTGTAGAGGGTAATTTTGATACCCCCGGGTGACCAGGGTCTCGAGATATAGGCCAAAACGTGGGCCAGTGGGACTGGGACTGGAATAAAATACATACCACCCTCTGGGGCAGGCAATAAGGGATGCAGAAGAATTAGAAGAAATTCAGAGAAGAGAAAAGAGAGAAGGGAAGAGAGAGAAGGAGATTGAGAAAGAGATAGAATGAAGATAGAGATAGATGAAGCGAAAAAGACGGAGGGAGGAGTGAATAAAAGGATTAGGAAAAAGTGAGGAGGGGGGGGGGGGGCAGAGTCAGACGGAAAAACTTATTAAAATGTATGCAGATAGGCCAAATTTAGGGCAGGATAACGTCTGCCGGGTCTTCTAGTAATCATATATAAATGTTAATTAAGATCGATTTATGAAATGTTAATTAAGATTAATTTATGACAGCACTATTAGTTTCACTCAAATAGTCGAGATCAGCAGTAAAACACCGGTACATTGCAAATGAAAAAAATCAATGCACTTAGCGTTTTGAACTTTAGGTTGACCGCGATCGACCCAATTTCCACAAATACACGGAATTTTAGATTAGCTTTTCAAGTAAAACAAAAACAATCAATAATGATTGATATTTGCAAAAATACAAGCGAGCGCTTAGAAACACGTCCGAACAGCGCGAAGGTTGACAGTTGTACTTTATTATTACTCCCTTTTCCGCGTTCAACACTTATTAGTTGAATCAGATTTGTGACCGTATTTACGTATTAGGTGAAGCACAGTTTTGTTAAACGCAGGTATAAATGAAATTGACAGGCATTTTAAATATTGCAAGTCAGTCCACGTTTTTTGACTGTTACATGACAGGCCTTTATGTTGTTGTTGTATCGATAAAGACACTCCCCGAAGGTTTTGGGGAGTGTTATCGATGTTCTTGGTCTTTTGCAGGATATAGAACCGATACGATCCTGCAACAAGCACCATCAAGGTATACTTAAATCCAACAATCTCGGGAACAATATCATATGACCACATTGAGCCTTTTCGGCCATCCCGCCCCACCTCTAGTTCTATGAGGAACTTGGGGTCACCAGAGTCTCGACTGCTATGGAAACATCATTCGCCACGGGTTGGGGAGGTTAAAAATTGGGTTGGAGAAGCTATAAATTGCGCCGGCATCCGTTTGAAAGGGTTGTGCGTTTTTACAAACCTATAACGGTCTTGAAACTTCTGCACTGTTTTGATGGATGCCATCCCAACATGGTCCCGAAGTACATTATTCTGAATCAGCTATTCGAAACACGACCAAACCCTTACCATACATAATCCCAACAACAACTAGCCCAGACAAAAATCATGACTTATCTTAATAAAATTGTCGATCTTTTTTCAGGATTTTTATATATATGTACACTAGGTTCTGTGGCGTATATTCTATTGTTATAAAAAATGTATCTAGTCGGCGTTTAACATTGTAGGGAGTTAGCTTTGTCTTGTTTAATCTGATCTTGTAGGGAGTTAGCTTTGTCTTTCTTAATCTGATTTCGTCGGGGTTTCCTCGCTTTTTTTCGCCTCTAAAAACGATCTTGACCATAATCTTAACAAAATGTGCTTTAAACTCGAATATACCTGCATTTATTGTGATGCTAAGATAGATGCTTCGATCCGCTTAGCCATTCGAATGCCCCGCTGCGCGCTTTGTATTAAAAAATATATAGCACTTATGTTTATATCGATGTCTTTCACATCCAAATATATTTTGTGGTTTGTTTCCTTTAGAGATTCTTTTCAGGTGATGGGTTTAAAACTCGGCCCACTACCGAGATTACGGGATTGGCGTAGAGGGCTTCTCACTTTTTTAGGTTTAGGAAAGCTTCACCTCTGCTATTTTGAGTTCTGTTTAATCTTACTAAATAAAGTAAGTACCTACACTACTCGACTTAACTTATAGTTCACACATACATATTTTGCTAACCACCCGAATCTCACAAAAATGTTTTAAATTCATTTCATATCACTATTTTACTTCATCCCCAAGTAGGCTAAGTTAATTCCACTGACCTCCTTTGCTCTTTTCAACAAAATAATCAAATTATTTCCTCTTGCATTGTCAGTGGCTCAGTATTATTTTTTAGTTTTTCCTCCATTGACCCTTTAAATGCATTAGATAGCCGACGGACATGCGGAATTGTAATGCAAATGTAAAAGTGAAGAGAAAAATAGAAAATTGAATTGATAACCACTTCTTTCGCTTTTATTTTCTGTCTCTTTTTTCAAGAATTTCATTATTAAATTTTCCACTTTATTTGTTGTTTTTCGGCCTTCAATATTTAAATTATTAAGTTTTTCGAGCTCAAGGCCACGCATAAATAAAAACCAAATATTTTATATCTTTCAATAAATATACTTGTTTAATGTTAATCGATATTTCGACCTCAATCTGAGATCATCTTCAGGACTGAAAAGATTACAAAACAATAAAAACATCAAAAAGTGCATTTTACGTACATCCTTATAACACAACTTACACTCTTGGCTGTGCCTGATCGACTAATTTTAAAAGATTACATATTAAACGAATATAAACAATATAATGTAAACAAATAAATACCGTAAATATAAACAAATTTTGACAAAAACAACCATGTACAAATTTCTCCAACTGTATGTCGCGCTCAGCATACATATATATGTACATATATCAGCTACAGGTAAACTGTTGTTGTCTAACATTATAATACGAATATTGGTGGGACATTAAACTAACAAATTACTCTCAAAAGCGCTTTTTTGTTTCTGCTTATTAGCTGCCTATAGGCCGAAGCACAATTTTCCGTGTCTTTTTTTAAATTTATCCGTTTGTCGCTCTCTATATTGATAATATGAAGCATTTCAAGTATGTATCTCTTGTTATATTGCTTCTCTTGTTGCAAAATTCTCACATTGTCTAAATCTGGACAATGTCCCGTAGCGCTACAATGATGTGTTAAGGCTGTTTTGTTATCGTTCAAATTATTTCTGTTTTTTATATTCGACTTGTGTCCGGAAATCCTTGTCTTAAGCTTAGATTTAGTTGTCCCCACATATACTTTATTGCATAAGTGGGACCCGTCACCATTGCAATTAATTTGGTATATTACATTGGATTTCTCGTATTTTTCAATCCTGCTTTTCATGTTGCTGTATATTTGTCGTAGAGTGTTGTCGTACGTGAAAGCTATTTGGAACTTGTCCCGGTCATATATATTTGAGTTCTTCAGTCTGTTGGACAAGCCTGGAATGTATGTGGCTGTCTTGAATATTTTCTTGGCATCCTGTCTGATCTCAGTAGTATTTGGTCTAGCGTAAAAAGCTCGTATGTAGCTATTGATTAAAGATAGAGGAAAATCGTTGTCTGTTAATATTTCCTTGATCAGGGCAACATTTTCTTCATGGTAACATGCGTCGCTAATAGAGAGAACTTTTCTGACAAAGTTCTTTGCCGTGTTTACTATGATTCTTCTTTCATGCTTGGAATAAAAGTTTATTAATCTCCCAGACGCAGGGGGTTTTTTGTACCATTTGAATGTAAGTTTATTGTTATGTCTTATTACCATCGTATCTAAGAATGGTAATTTTCCGTCAACTTCTATCTCTGACGTGAAATTTATAGACCATGTAGCTATTTAGAGTGGCCACCGTTTCTTGGACTTTATCTGTTTTGACGATAGCAAATATATCATCCACATATTTCGTTAAAAAACGTGGTTTATGTGGAAAATCTTCCATGAATTTGTTCAGCAATTCCTCCATTACAATATCTGCAATGACTGGCGATGCTGGGGATCCCATAGGCATTCCATAGCGCTGTTCATATATTTTGTCTCTAAATTTAAAATACCTGTTGTCCTTTATGCAGAATCGTACTACCCCAAGAAATAAGTCCTTCGTTAACGAAGTGTGGCTTTTTATCAAATCCCACTTATTCTCAATAATTTTCATCGCATGGTCTACTGGAACGCTAGGGAAAAGAGATACCACATCAAAAGAAACTAGACTTTCATCGTCATATATATATATGACTGGCGATGCTGGGGATCCCATAGGCATTCCATAGCGCTGTTCATATATTTTGTCTCTAAATTTAAAATACCTGTTGTCCTTTATGCAGAATCGTACTACCCCAAGAAATAAGTCCTTCGTTAACGAAGTGTGGCTTTTTATCAAATCCCACTTATTCTCAATAATTTTCATCGCATGGTCTACTGGAACGCTAGGGAAAAGAGATACCACATCAAATATATATGACGATGAAAGTCTAGTTTCTTTTGATGTGGTATCTCTTTTCCCTAGCGTTCCAGTAGACCATGCGAAGAAAATTATTGAGAATAAGTGGGATTTGATAAAAAGCCACACTTCGTTAACGAAGGACTTATTTCTTGGGGTAGTACGATTCTGCATAAAGGACAACAGGTATTTTAAATTTAGAGACAAAATATATGAACAGCGCTATGGAATGCCTATGGGATCCCCAGCATCGCCAGTCATTGCAGATATTGTAATGGAGGAATTGCTGAACAAATTCATGGAAGATTTTCCACATAAACCACGTTTGTTAACGAAATATGTGGATGATATATTTGCTATCGTCAAAACAGATAAAGTCCAAGAAACGGTGGCCACTCTAAATAGCTACATGGTCTATAAATTTCACGTCAGAGATAGAAGTTGACGGAAAATTACCATTCTTAGATACGATGGTAATAAGACATAACAATAAACTTACATTCAAATGGTACAAAAAACCCCCTGCGTCTGGGAGATTAATAAACTTTTATTCCAAGCATGAAAGAAGAATCATAGTAAACACGGCAAAGAACTTTGTCAGAAAAGTTCTCTCTATTAGCGACGCATGTTACCATGAAGAAAATGTTGCCGTGATCAAGGAAATATTAACAGACAACGATTTTCCTCTATCTTTAATCAATAGCTACATACGAGCTTTTTACGCTAGACCGAATACTACTGAGATCAGACAGGATGCCAAGAAAATATTCAAGACAGCCATATACATTCCAGGCTTGTCCAACAGACTGAAGAACTCAAATATATATGACTGGGACAAGTTCCAAATAGCTTTCACGTACGACAACACTCTACGACAAATATACAGCAACATAAAAAGCAGGATTGAAAAATACGAGAAATCCAACGTAATATACCAAATTAATTGCAATGGTGACGGGTCCCACTTATGCAATAAAGTATATGTGGGGACAACTAAATCTAAGCTTAAGACAAGGATTTCCGGACACAAGTCGAATATAAAAAACAGAAATAATTTGAACGATAACAAAACAGCCTTAACACATCATTGTAGCGCTACGGGACATTGTCCAGATTTAGACAATGTGAGACTTTTGCAACAAGAGAAGCAATATAACAAGAGATACATACTTGAAATGCTTCATATTATCAATATAGAGAGCGACAAACGGATAAATTTTAAAAAAGACACGGAAAATTGTGTTTCGGCCTATAGGCAGCTAATCAGCAGAAACAAAAAAGCGCTTTGAGAGTAATTTGTTAGTTTAATGTCCCACCAATATTCGTATTATAATGTTAGACAACAACAGTTTACCTGTAGCTGATATATGTACATATATATGTATGCTGAGCGCGACATACAGTTGGAGAAATTTGTACATGGTTGTTTTTGTCAAAATTTGTTTATATTTACGGTATTTATTTGTTTACATTATATTGTTTATATTCGTTTAATATGTAATCTTTTAAAATTAGTCGATCAGGCATAGCCAAGGGTGTAAGTTGTGTTATAAGGATGTACGTAAAATGCACTTTTTTATGTTTTTATTGTTTTGTAATCTTTTCAGTCCTGAGGATGATCTCAGATTGAGGTCGAAATATCGATTAACATTAAACAAGTATATTTATTGAAAGATATAAAATATTTGGTTTTTATTTATGCGTGGCCTTGAGCTCGAAAAACTTAATAATTTTCCACTTTAAAAATTGTATTCTAAGTGGTACTTTGACCGCAGAGCAAATGAAAATTGCTAGCTACATTAAATACTTACGAAATTCCAAACAAATGTTATGAAAAAATCGACCTTAATGCTATTTGCAATATCATTTGCTTTTTGCGTTTACTTCTATTTTATTAATTGAAATTGAATTTATTGGTGCACTAGCAAACCAAACATACCCAGACTCTTCGCTGACTTGCACAACTTTAAAAGAATTTCAAGAAGTATCTGTTGCTTGCTCTTTCTCTCTTACTATCTCCACGTTTCTCTTCAACTTCCTCTTCTTTGTCCTCCTCCTCCTCCACCTTTTCTTATTCTTCATTTTTCTCCTACGTCCTCTCTTCCTTCCCTTCACTATTTCTATTCTTCTGTTTTCTCTACGAATTTTCAAAGCTTCACGGCTCCAACATGGATCACCGTAAGGCATACAAATCCCCTGCCAATTTTTAAGCTAATAATAACGTCTGGACTTAACACCTTGGCATCGGACAATTTCTGTTAAGGAAACAGTTATACTTCAAGCACCAGCTTCCGAAAATATTGAACTTTTAATCAAGGTCCTTGTAACTTTTTGCGCTTTCGTGACGAAATCAACGACTTTATGCTACCTCTGAACGACATTTTCCAAAAGAGGCCGATTCTTTATAGAAATATGGAAAACACGTTGGGGTGACATAATGTCAAAGGTCAAAAGGCCAACTGACGTCACGACCACTTGAAATGGTTGTTTGACCAATTGGCCTTGTGACCACTTCAAATTTTCGTTTGACCTTATGACCATTTTGGGTGACATAAGATCAACACACACAAGGTCAGTTGACATTATAACCACTTTATGCTACCTCTGAACGACATTTTCCAAAAGAGGCCGATTCTTTACAGAAATATGGAAAATACGTTGGGGTGACATAATTTCAAAGGCCAAAAGGCCAATTGACGTTATGCCCACTTAAAATGATCATACGACCAATTGGCCTTGTGATCACTTCAAATATTCATTTGACCTTATGACCATTTTGGGTGACATAAGATCAACACCCGCAAGGTCAATTGACATTATAACCACGCGTAATGTTAACTGACTTTACGACCTTTCCTAATTTGACTTAATAGCCATTTAGGAAATTTCCGTTTGACCTTATGAACATTTCCGGAAAAGATCACAGCCATTTAAGATCAGCACAAAAACAAAAAACTTAAGCTTTTATACAAGTATTCGTACATACGTATTTTAAAAGGTGCAGGTGCGAAACTAAATAACTGACCTTATGGCCACTTGAGAAAAAAAAAGAGTTAACTTTAATACCATAACTTCAATTGACATCGTGGTCATTTGAAATAGTGAAAAAGTATATAGGCGAACACTATCTGAACAAAATTCTTATCGATCCTGTGCTCACGTTTTTGATACAGATGAAAGTTCTTACACGAAGTAATCGATTACGAAATGTATTTTGTAATAATTAATGCTCATACTGGAATATTTCCAGTAATCATATCATGAGCTCAGATATGTCACACATCAAGAAATAATTTTTGAGGTTGTGGTCAGAAAAATGAAAATTGGACTATTAAAGACTACTGTTGGAATTTTTGCTCAGAAGTTTGGTCATTTCGCAAAATTTACTCGGTCTATCAATAAAGCAAGGCTTTAAGCCTAAGCGAGAATAATGCCGAAATACCTAAGCGCAGGTATCAATCATTAAAAAACAAAAAAATACATTGCACCTCTTGAAGATATTTAGACCGAACTTCTCTTGATTAGATTAAATTGAAAATGAAAATAGCCTTTTTTCGAAATCGGACGTGACTCCTAGTATTGTTGTAATAATCGGATATTGTTCCACTCGCAATCACACACACCATACATACAAATAAGTATTTCCCTCATTTTTCGCTTTTAGCTAACTGTTAGAGAATTGTACAATTTATCGTAACAATTACTTCAAATTACATAGTTCAACAAACTTTCTTCCTGCAACAGTGTAACCATGGTTATTTTCAAAAAAAATTTTCTCAATCTGAATCCGGCGTCAGAATTTTTAAATTGGTTATGATTTTCGAGATATTTGTACTTGAAAGTATAGAAGTACGCCAATACTTTTTTAAATGCCTTCGGAATGTTCAATCTGAATCCGGTGTCAGAATTTTTATATTAGTTATGCATTTAAGTTTTTTTTTACATGAAAGTGCTGATAGTTTTATTTTTTTGAAGGCTCTTTTTGCTCTTTGAGATATTGTTCATCAAAGTGTATCACGTTTGCAAATTTATTGGCCAACTAAATTTTTTTTTTCACCAATTTGAAGTCTACTTTTAGCACCTTAGGCACTTAGTAACTCCATTTAGGCGGGATCAGCAAACTGTGCATATTCAAAATAAATAAATTATTAAACTAATAAAATAAAACATTTAGGATAAAATATATGAAGAGATAACAAGAAAACATCGGAAAAAAATTAGATAGTTTGTGAGTGAAATGATTGCGCTTTAAAATGGTTTATTTAGATTTTTAATGAAAATTATTTACAGTTTTATTCGAGCTCTAGGCCACACATCAAAATTTCAAAAACCGTTTTTGATTTTGCATATACAATATTTATTGTTGCCGATATTTCGACCTCCACGAACAACAAATGAAACTCAGCATTGCTTGTAGCTATTTTTGATGAGTTGTCTGTAGGATTGTGCACAGTGGTCCGTATCACTCTTAAAATTGATACGTATATCCGTAGGAGTATTTATAATGTGCAACATTTCAGAATGAAGCGCTTATTATAATGGTTTTTTTTTCTAATATCGCTATATTTTCTAAATCTGGATAGTGTCCCGTGGTCCTACAATGTTGTGTTAAAGCTGTTTTGTTGTCATTAGGTTGGTCGCAATTTTTTGGTAATATAGTAGTGGATATAGTAATGGTAGAATTACTATCAAAGTTTGAAGAAGAATATAAACACAAGCCGTGTCTGCTAACGAAGTACGTTGACGATTTGTTTGCTATTGCCAAAACAGATGCCATAGAAGACATGCTGGCAACCTTAAATTCGTACAATAAATTCATAAAATTTACACTTTGGGTTGAGAGCGATGGACGATTGCCGTTCCTAGATGTATTGGTAATAAATAAAAATAACCACCCAACCTTCGAGTGGTATAAAAAACCGACTGCGTCTGGAAGGTTAATAAATTTTTATTCCAAGCACGGTGAAGCAATTATTATAAACATTGCCAGAAATTTATCAAATATATCACGGGAAAAATATAGAAATCATTAAGCGAAAACTTGGGTTAATGACATTCCAACCCATCTTATGAACAGATACATACAAAATCACTTCGCTAAAACAGAAAATAATAAAAACGAGGCAAATACAATATATAAGACAGTCACCTTTGCACCAGGCTTGTCAAGCATAATGAAGCATTATTAATGTGTATGACAAAGAAAAAGTTAGAATAGCATTTAGATATGACAATACTCTGCAAAAATATATATAGCAACACAAAAAGTACAATCGAAAAATACGAGATATCCGACGTAGTTTATAAAATCAAATACAATGGCGACGTGTCCCAAGTATGCAATAAGGTATATGTGGGGACAACTAAATGAAAATTAAAGACAAGTATTTCCGCTCACAAATCGAATTTAAAAAATCGCGACCACCCTAATGACAACAAAACGGCTTTAACACAACATTGTAGGACCACGGGACATTATCCAGATTTAGAAAATATAGCGATATTAGAAAAAGAAAACCATTATAATAAGCGCTTCATTCTGAAATGTTGCACATTATAAATACTCCTACGGATATACTTATCAATTTTAAGAGTGATACGGACCACTGTGCACAATCCTACAGACAACTCATCAAAAATAGCTACAAGCAATGCTGAGTTTCATTTGTTGTTTGTGTTCTCTCCTACGACTTTTGTATGTTCTCTCGCCATACAACAACAACTAACCTGTTGGTGATAAATATGTTTTGAGCGTCGCTTACAGTTTATTAGTTCATATATAGTTGTTATTGTTAAATTTTGTTTACCATTACGGTTCTTTAATTGTTTACATCTGGTCTTAGGTGCTTTTTATATTGTTTTACTTTATGTTTAAAATTAGTCGGTAAGCAACAATTATATGTGTAAGTTGTTAATTTTTATGTACATTTAATGTTTTCAGTGTAATATTTATCTTAATTTCCAGACCTGAAGATGACTTCAAATTGAGGTCGAAATATCGACAACAATAAATATTGTATATGCAAAATCAAAATCGGTTTTTGAAATTTTGATGATAACTACAAAGAAACAATTATTTACAGTGGAAAAATTTCGTATTTAAGGCAACCGAAAAGCGTGATTTTCATACCTTTATGTAAGAATATCTCAAAAACAAAAACTAAAGTGTAAATTGGACGCGATATGGTGATTTGGCGTGCCGAAGACCTTTAATAAAGTATTAGCTCATGTCTGGTTCTAGAGTTTTTTTTTTTAATTTTGTCTGCTTATGTGGTCTTATTATATTTTTTTTAATTTTTTGCAATCAAAGATTAAGGGGTCACAAAGGACCTATGTTCAATGTTCCACAAATCTGAATGATTTACAACTTTGGTGTTCTAGAAAATATTTCCTCCTATACAAATTAATATTTTATACTAACACTTCAATTCTCCACTACACTATAGTTTGCTGTAATTTCTATTTTTACCTCTGAAGTGTAAAAGTGCCGAGTAAGTCTTTAACAACATGTTGCATCAGCAACATTAGCAACATGTTGTAGCAACTACCTGATGCCTTCAGAAAAAATGTTAAAAAGTTGTGGAAGGAGAAATAATGGTGTTTCCAAGTCTTAGAATGAAATGTTACCTATTTTACATATTTCTTAGAAACGAAAGTTCAAGCACTTCAGGATTCTGCACACATAACCAAAGCACACCTTGTGATCAGTTTAAGCTTTAAAAGCAAATTAGAAGTAAATTAGACGAGCTGGAGCATAAGTTTGTTCAGAAAAATGTATCTCTACGATGCCACTTTTCCGAAAAATACCAGCATTACTTTGTTTAAAAATAGCTGTTGCAGAGTGTTATTAAAAAATCCCAAGAGTCCATTGGCATTTTTTGTTGCACATAGCTACTATTATGGTTATTTTTATACTCAGCGTGCTTTGCACACAGAGTATATTAACTTTGGTAGCATAACGATTGAACGTAACGGCATAAACGAGTCGAGTTAAATATACCTCGTGCTCCAATGAAACATGAACCAGATACGGAAAGAGATTTAATATGCAAATGCAACAACAATGTGAACCATATGGTTCAGGATAGACTTCAATATATCAAAACGCTCAGGACGAAAAAAGGAATTGATGTCATTCCGTTCGTCTGTCTAAGCGCACAATAATTTGTGTTATCTTATTGAAATTTGCTATATGAGCTCCTAGGCACTCATCTTCCGTCGCTATTTAAAATGAACGAATGATAACCACTCCCAGGTATTACATATATAACATTTTGGAAAACACAAAAAACTTGATTATTTAGTAAATAATACACCTATAATGGGCGTGGCAGCGCCCACTTGTGATAAAATCAACTTTACAAATATTATTAATCATAAATCAAAAACCGTTAAACCTATGATTAAGGACCGCGCCCACTTTTATATAAAAGATTTTTTAAAGGATCGTGGACGAATAAAATAAGCTATATCTTTGCAAAAAAGAGCTTTATATCAATTGTGTTTTATTTCCCAATTGGAATTATAACGAAAAAAAGAAAGAATGAAAATTTTTGAAAATGGGTGTAGCACCGTAGCAAAATTTTTGAAAATGGGTGTGTCACTGTTTAACATCTTAATATATAAAAAACACGTGTCACAGGTTTGAGGCCAATGGACTCCTAAACTACTGAACCGATTTTGAATTTGTTTTGCACCACGTGTGAAGTTTGATCTAACTTGAAATATAGGATAGGCTATATCTCAGTTTATAGTCGCAATATTATTTTGTTGCAATTTTTTTTATTTGTTTATACGTAATATTAAAATGTTACGTATACGCAGTGGTTAACCTCTTTTCAATCGGTATGGATATGTTTGTGCACGTGCTTATTTGACTTTACATACATAAGTATAATATATATATATATATAGCACATCACCAGGGCCGGCGAGAGGGGGGCCGGCGAGAGGGGGCCTGGGGTTTCTGAGGGGGCCCGCGATTTGAGGTACTAAGACATTTCTTTAATTCAGGAGAGTCTTTAGTTGTTCCATGTGGAATTTTTAAGTCGAATTTCAAAAGCAACGAAAATCTGCATTTCGTTTTAATATTATAGTGAAGTGTGAAAAATAAAAATCTATGTATATAAAAAGAAAGGCTAAAATCGAGATATAGGCCAAAACGTGGGCCAGTGAATGCCTAGACAGTGTTTACACAATATGGATATCAAATGAAAGCTGTTGATGAGTGCTTTGGTACAGAGTAATATATTATCCAGAGACGGACTGGGACTGGGATTAGGACTAGGACTGGGACTGTGACTCGGAGTGGGGCTGGGACCGGGACTGGAATAAAATACATACCACCCTCTGGGACAGGCAAGAAGGTATGCAGAAGAATGATAAGGAATTGAGAGAAGAGAAAAGAGAGAAGGAGATTGAGAAAGAGATAGAATGAGAGGAAGATGGAGATAGATGAAGCGGACAAGACGGAGGGAAGAGTGAATAAAAGGATTAGGAAAAAGTGAAGAGGGAGGAGGGTAGAGTCAGACGGAAAAAGCTTATTAAAATGTATGCAGATAGGCCAAATTTAGGGCAGGACAACGTCTGCTGGGTCTTCTAGTATCCTATAAAATTGGGTACACATATTTTCCTTATAGCTGGAAATATTTCTAGTAAAAATGGACGTGATCGTTTAATGGCGTGGTCATTATAAAAAGGATGTTTAAAAGGATCGTAGACTAGAATAATAAGCAATATCTTAGCGAAAAATAGTTTTGTATCAATGATATTTCAACTTACCACGTTTTATTGTAAGAGGAGGTTGAACTGACCGGTCCGTGAGGACCTCACATAAACTGAATGAGTCCGTGGTGTTTATTGTAAGGCGAAATTGGGAAACATTTTTTTGTGGGCGGTGCCACGCCCCTTTCCGATCAAGCATTACACAACAGAACCTAAAAAATAAATCCCTCGTAACAAATTTCGAAAAAGTAATTTATCTGAAATGCACTGTACAATTGAAACTCACGCTGAGTATATAATGTTCGGTTACGTCCGAACTTATACACCCTTAGTTGTTATTTATGTATTTTTCAAATTGTTGTGTTGCATTTTTGTTAGATGCACTACAAACTGGCTCTTATTTATTTTCCAATATTAAAATATTCAAGTCAAAATCAAGAGTGAATACTAGCAACTACAGCGGAAAAGTTTAAACATTTATTTGCTGTGATTTATAAAAAAAAAATGCTTGGATTTAAAAAAAAATATATCACTACTAAATTTACATTTGCACCCTTGTTTCAGCTGGTCAGTAATTTGATAGAATTTTTACGCGAGCTTACTTTGATTACAAATTGGCATGGACTGTTTTGACTTTGTTTATTGACATTGTGTAGACATGGGGATTAGTTCGAGTTTGAATTTGTGTAAATTTTTATTTTTATTAAATAAATTTGAAAAATATTTGTATAACTGCTAAAATGATAAATTTGACAAATGGCTTTGAAATTTCACATAAAAAGTTTGTTAATAAAACAACAAATGCGAGGATTTAGATTAGAGCAAATAAGTTCCACTAAGTTCCATTGAAATGGATTCATTTAAATTGAATTAAACTCACAGTTACTCCACAATCGAATAAGGATGATACGATGTTTTTTTACGTAGATTGATGTGAATTGGAATGATTTTCCGATATCCTTTTCAAGTTTGATTTGGGAGCAAATCGGTGGTAGCCAGGCGTCTGTGCAATTAAGGAACGTAACTCCGAAAATAAAAATAACAAAAGAGGCGTGCCAAAGGTGGTGTTCTATGGCCATGAGATTTTTTCCCAAAAACCCTTACCCACCAGCAGAAGCTACCTCGCTTTCCTGTCCAAATGACTGCACATCAAAAATAATTATACCAAAATTAAATTAAAACAGTTCCATGGCGGCCACCGTGGTGTGATGGTAATGTGCTCCGCCTACCACACCGTATGCCCCGGGTTCCTACTCCGGGCAAAGCAACTTCAAAATTTTAGAAATAAAGTTTTTCAATAAGAAGACAATTTTTCTAAGCGCTGTCGCCCCTCGGCAGTGTTTGTCAAGCGCTCCGGGTGTATTTCTGCCATGAAAATCTCTCAGTGAAAACTCATCTGCTCTGCAGATGCCGTTCGGAGTCGGCACAAAACATGTAGGTACCGTCCGGCCAATTTATAGGGAAAATCAAGAGGAGCACGACCCAAATTGGAAGAGAAACTCGGTCTTAGATCTCTTCGGAGGTTATCGCGCCTTACATTTATTTTTTATAGTTCCATGCAAGATCTCTTTTGCACTTCATCAGACTTGGAACGGTCGCCAATAAAGTCTTCGTTAACGTGGTTTACGAGGTGAGACTAATCAAAGACACATCGATTGGAGTTACTCGTTCATGGGTTTTCGCTTCTAACAATTGGTATACACCGCTCCATATACCAGGCAATTAACGAAACATATTCGAATGTATTATGTTTAGATCCGCTACACTTAAAGAAGCAATGTCCGCCCAGCTTTTATTAGCTGGCTGTATAAGAGCAGAGCATAAGCGGTAAGCTACAAATTCCCTACAGTCCTATAACCGGTTCAGTTGAATCCATGCGATACCGTTGGTTGGTTGTTTGGTTGTTACGCTGCCTGAATGCTAAAGACCTGAGTCTAAAAAGCGCACGTGGTGCCATGTTGATACACTTTCTTGAAGTTCCGACAGCATGTAATTGCTCATAGTTTTAAGCGTAGTGTGTGCTACAGTTGAAAATTCGCAATAATAAGGCGCGATTCTTTCTTTGCTGCACTCCACATTACAGCTCCTCCAAATGCTGTTAAGAGGGATCCTAATTCTCTCAGCATGTAGGCCATGCGGTCAGTTTCCGGTGATTGTGACAGTGATCCTAAATACTTTTTTTCCTAACATGACTAACAGGTCCTCTGTTCTCCTACCATCGTAAGTTGGTCAAAATTTCTTTGTTATCCTGCAGGTGTCCGAGGAGTACTGTGCATGGACGTTGCATCTCGACCGCCTCCGCGTTGAACAGTACCGCTGTCTTTGCAAAGCAATATTAGAGTTATATTTTCAAAGTTAACTGCGGCTTGAAGCGACCTCTTGCAGTTGAAGGAAGTAATGGGGGAGTTCAGCGCCATTAGACTACTTGGCCATCTGAGTAAATGCCTTCTAACGGATACTAGAGGAGTTGGGAACATGAAATGAAAGCGCCACCTTAACTTTTGCTCAACGACCAAACTGAAAAATCCTAAAAGGAATCATGACCTATATTATAAAATATTTCCGTGACTTTTGCAAAAGCTAGAAGTTTTTGTAGAACGGAGCTACTGCATGCCACGGGCACAAAACGTTCTTGATCGTTTCATGCTTAAAGCCACACTTTCTTACTTCAAATCAAGTGACACCAGAAGACAGTGTCCAGTCAGAATACTAATAATTAACCTACAGTCAACACTTTTCAATGATAAGGGTAAATTTGTTATTCTAAGGCTGTAAGACCTGCACATGATACCTTACAGCCCTGTGCCTGGTTCCTTGCCTATACTGCTTAGTCAATCATACGCAACTCTCGCCTTCCTTCAATCTCTCCCAATCTGATTGGGACATCTACAGTACAGGATTCGAGGGATGCTCCCTTTTTAGCTAACTCATTCGCCATTCCATCACCATTGATTGATACTTAAACACAAACAGTCTCATTATTTAGATTGATTACCTCATTTTAGTCAAGGCAAGTAAAGCTATAATAAGTTTTTTGACTCAAGAAAAAAAGCTTAGATTCTAAGTGTTTGCTTTTTGCTATCGTTGCTTACACAGCTGATTCTTTTTGCTTAGTTCACTTTTAGTTTTATCAAACCCATTTTTCTGTATGTAATATGTTTCTATTTAAGTATATACACTAACGTACAAGAAACTAATATAAAAGGATAAAATACAGACTACCGCCTTACTTCTAACAACCCATTTTTATACCTTTCATGAAAATGAAATGGTATATTAATTTCGTCACGAAACCGAAAATTGTAAGTCATTAAAGGAAAATAGATAGACCCACCATTAAGTATACCGAAATAATCAGGTTGAAGAGCTGAGTTGATTTAGCCATGTCCGTCTGTCCGTCTGTCCGTCTGTCTGTTTGTATGCAAACTAGTCCCTCAATTTTTGAGATATCTTGATAAAATTTGGTGAGCGGGTGTATTTGGGTGTCCGATTAGACATTTGTCGGAACCGACCGGATCGGACCACTATAGCATATATCCTCCATACAACCGATTTTTCAGAAAAAGAGGATTTTTGTAATATCTTACCCAATTTAACAGATTGAAGCTATAAACTTCACCATATACTTTCGTATATTGCTTGTATTGTTGCCTGAAAAAATTGATGAGATCGGTCGTATATATAGTATATATCCCATACAACCGATTGTTCAGATAAGGAACTTTTCGTAATTAATGCCCTATTTTAAGAGCTAGAGGCTTCAAATTTCAACGAAAGCTTACGTATATAGCATATATTGTTGTCTGAAAAAATCATAAAGATCGGTGGTATATATAGTTTATATATGATGGTATATATAGTATATATATATAGTATATATATATATATATTTTTGCAAATTTTAGCCCCATTTTAACAGCTAGAAGCTTCAAATTTCACAGAATACTTACGTATATAGCATTTATTGTTTTCTGAAAAAATCATAGAGATCGGTTGTATATATAGTATATATCTCATACAACCGATTGTTCAGATAAGAAACTTTTCGCAATTTCTACCCCATTTTAACAGCTATAAGCTTCAAATTTCACCGATTGCTTACGTATATAGCATATATTGTTGTCTAAAAAAATCATAGAGATCGGTTGTATATGTAGTATATATCTCATACAACCGATTGTTCAGATAAGAAACTTTTCGCAATTTCTACCCCATTTTAACAGCTATAAGCTTCAAATTTCACCGATTGCTTACGTATATAGCATACATTGTTGTCTGAAAAAATCATAGAGATCGGTTGTATATATAGTATATATCTCATACAACCGATTGTTCAGATAAGAAACTTTTCGCAATTTCTACCCCATTTTAACAGCTATAAGCTTCAAATTTCACCGATTGCTTACGTATATAGTATGTATTGTTGTGTCAAAAAATCATAGAGATCGGTGATATATATAATATATATATGATGGTATATATAGTATATATATATATAGTATATATATTTTTTTTTGCGATTTCTGCCTCATTTTAACAGCTATAAGCTTCAAATTTCACCAAATGCTTACGTGTATAGCATATATTGATGTCTGAAAAAATCATTGAGATCGGTGGTATACATAGTATATATCTCATACAACCGATTGTTCAGATAAGAAACTTTGCGCAATTTCTGCCCCGTTTTAACAGCTAGAAGCTTCAAATTTCACAAAATGCTTACGTATATAGCATATATTGTTGTCTGAAAAAATCATAGAGATCGGTGGTATATATATTATATACTTCATATAAACTGTCATTTTTGCCCCTTTTTTACGGCTAGAAGCTTCAAAATTCATCAAATTTCATCAAATAGTTACGTTAACGTCATGTATTTTTGAAAGACGTGATTCGTAGTCATAGTTTTTACATACAGACCACAAAAAACGTGAAGCTTTGCATCCCCACACAGATTAACTACCTATTTTTTATTTTATATTTATCTTAAAAATCGTTTAGATATGTTCAAATTTCACCAAATGCTTACGTGTATAGCATATATTGTTGTCTGAGAAAATCACAGACACCGGTGGTATATATAGTATATATCTCATACAACCGGTTGTTCAGATAAGAAACTTTGCGCAATTTCTTCCCCATTTTAACAGCTAGAAGCTTCAAATTTCACCAAATGCTTACGTGTAGTCCCTCAATTTTTGAGATATCTTGATAAAATTTGGTGAGCGGGTGTATTTGGGTGTCCGATTAGACATTTGTCGGTACCGACCACTATAGCATATATCCTCCATACAACCGATTTTTCAGAAAAAGAGGATTTTTGTAATATCTTACCCAATTTAACAGATTGAAGCTTCAAACTTCACCATATACTTTCGTATATTGCACATATTGTTGCCTGAAAAAATTTATGAGATCGGTCGTATATATAGTATATTCCCCCACAACAGATTGTTCAGATAAGGAACTTTTCGTAATTACTGCCCTATTTTAAGAGCTAGAGGCTTCAAATTTCAACGAATGCTTACGTATATAGCATATATTGGTGTCTGAAAAAATCATAAAGATCGGTTGTATATATAGTATATATCTCATACAACCGATTGTTCAGATAAGAAACTTTTCGCAATTTCTACCCCATTTTAACAGTTATAAGCTTCAAATTTCACCGATTGCTTACGTATATAGTATGTATTGTTGTGTCAAAAAATCATAGAGATCGGTGATATATATAATATATATATGATGGTATATATAGTATATATATATATTTTTTACGATGTCGGCCCCATTTTAACAGCTAGAAGCTTCAAATTTCACCAACTGCTTACGTGTATAGCATATATTGATGTCTGAAAAAATCATTGAGATCGGTGGTATACATAGTATATATCTCATACAACCGATTGTTCAGATAAGAAACTTTGCGCAATTTCTGCCCCGTTTTAACAGCTAGAAGCTTCAAATTTCACAAAATGCTTACGTATATAGCATATATTGTTGTCTGAAAAAATCATAGAGATCGGTGGTATATATATTATATACTTCATATAAACTGTCATTTTGACCCCTTTTTTACGGCTAGAAGCTTCAAAATTCATCAAATTTCATCAAATAGTTACGTTTACGTCATATATTTTTGAAATACGTGATTCGTAGTCATAGTTTTTACATGCAGACCACAAAATACGTGAAGCTTTGCATCCTCACACAGATTACCTACCTATTTTTTATTTTATATTTATCTTAAAAATCGTTAAGGTATGTATATCTGTTCACTATATATTTCTTATCTTATACATCCGATTATTCGGAGATTACGAACGGGATAAGATTATTGTTCAGCCCCATTCATGAAAGGTATGAAGTCTTCGGCAAAGCCGAAGACAGTCCCGTTCTTACTTGTTCTTTTTGTATACAACAAACATATTCTTAACCCCCTTTACTAAAATGCCTGAAAGCGCTATATGGTACACTCAGTCTTATAAATTATAGTAAAAGCTAGAATGTTTTGAGTTTGCGACACAAAATCAAAATGAAGCAGTCATTTGTAATAGGTGTTGTTTAAAAAATTTAATTTCCCCTTTTCTCCCATGCAAATATCCTATAAATGATTTCTACTCATACAAGCAGCGCTTATTGAAGCAATTAAATACTTATATCATACATTCTCAAAGGCTTTTTAGAATTTCCCCTTATTTTGCGCCCAAAAGCAGACTACTTTTTATCACAGCTGTTGAATTGGCTTTGTATGCTACCAACATTTCAGTTAACAAAAGAGGTAACAGCGTAAACGTTATAATGGCGGAATATCTACGTAAATATTTTTGTCATTTTTTCAAACACGCGAACGCAAACAAAATATTTTGCCACACATAAGATACCTGCTGAACTATAATTGACTTAAATAATAACAGATTTAATAATTTGGGAAACATTTTAAACAACGTGACATCAGGACGGACAAGGCGACAGTTGTTTCCATCATACTATGAGGTGGGTTTTGTCGAAGACTGAGGTAACGCTCAGTCAATTCAGAGTCAAGTAAAGATCCCACAAACCCCTACTGAATAAAAACACTGTATTTATGGTTACGAACACACGCACACACGGCTGGAGGTGTTAGGAGGACAGCAGCTTTCCGTACCAAGATGGTGGGGAAGGAAGGAGCGCGGCGGCTAACGGTTGTCGTAGCAGAGGAAGGAACGGCAGGGCTGTTGAACGGTTGTAGGGTAGCGGACGGCCAGCGGTTGTCGTAGCACTGGTGGGATCAGCACGGCTACTGAACGGCGGAAGGGTAGCGGACGGCCAACGGTCAGCAAACGGGAGGGTAGTGGACGGCCAATGGTCGTCGTAACAGGGGAGGGATCAGTACGGTGGTATGGAAGCAGTGGCGGCTCCAGATGGGCGGCGATTTGACAGCGGCGGTAATGGGCTATGGAGCGCGTACCAGGGCGTAGGCGGAAGGGGTTGAATACCGGTGTTTTACCTTTGCGGTGGCCGGTTGTTCCTGCAGGGGTAGTCGTCGGTCGTATAGGCAGAATCGGACATGTACGGCGGTATGGTAGCAGTGGCGGCAGCAGTGGGCTACGTAGCTCATACCAGGGCGTAGGCTGAAGGAGATGGATACCGGTAACTGGTTTTACCTTTGCGGCGGCCGGTTGTTCCTTCAGGGGTAGTCGTCGGCGGTATACGCGGGTCGAATCGAACGGGTCGGTGACCTGCAAAAGACTGCGAGGACTCAGTTAGTGCTGGCTCCACCACTGGACACCCCACCTCCATATTTTCACGCTAGATAGAAGGTGCTCAAGGAGGGCGAGACTCCACCAGCCGTGACACCGGGGATCGATCCGTGGGCGGAGGGGAAGTGCACCTTAAAATCGCAGCGGTAACCACTTGTGCGCACGCAACGGTTCACGGCCGAAGCCAGAGCTGAGGAGAGGGAGTATTGTAGTTATTTGGGCGGCAGGACAATCCTCACCAGGTGACGGGGAGAAAAGTAGCGCGAAGGCACCGCCCGTCGTCCAGGCAAAGCGAGGTGTGACATATGCCCTAGGGCATCCTCTCCGGCCAGCTTACCAAAAGTACTGGCTTCGTCGCTTCACACTGCCGCCTCCAGCATTTGCACGCTACTTCGTAGGTGTCGGTCTGGAGACGGCGTTGCATCAGCTCGAGCACGTCGGCCGGTCCGGGTGAGCGGGGGAAGGGTGTATTCCGAAACAGTGTTACAAACGCATTCAGAAACCGCCACTAACATAAAGCATAACTTTAACACATGATTACAAACAAAGTATGTACTGTGCAAAAACAATAAACTATGCAAGGAAGGCAATTGGGATAAAGTTTACAACAAATAAGTCATAACGTGGCTGAATGCGTTTGTAACACTTGAAGCATCGTAGGAGTGCGGGTTCAAACCACACTCCCGGGAGAAAAATCTTTGAAGAGATTTACAAGGGTACTCGAAACAGATGTCGCCTTGTCTGTCCTGATGTCACTATGTTAAAAATGTTCCCAAATTCCGTCCGTAAACACGATGACTTGAGTACAATTTGAGGCATTTTAATGAAATTTGGTATGTGAGCTCCAGGGCACTCATCTCAGATCGCTATTTAAAATGAACGAAATCGGACTATAACCACGCCCGCTTTTTCGATATCGAAATTTTCGAAAAACAGAAAAAGTGCGATAATTCATTACCAAAGACGGATAAAGCGTTGTTTTGTATTTTGTTGCACCATACCATTACTGGAGTTGAATATTGACATAATTTACTTATATACTGTAAAGATATTGCCTTTCCTTTTAAAATTTGACTTAACAATTTTTTTTTAAAAAGTGGGCATGGTCGTTCTCCGATTTTGCTAATTTTTATTAAGCATACATATAGTAATAAGAGTAACGTTCCTGCCAAATTTCATCATGATATCTTCAACGACGAATTACAGCTTGCAAAACTTCTAAATTACCTTCTTTTAAAAGTGGGCGGTGCCACGCCCATTGTCCAAAATTTTACTAATTTTCTATTCTGCGTCATAAGTTCAACTCACCTACCAAGTTTCATTGCTTTATCCGTATTTGGTAATGAATTGTCGAATTTTTTCAATTTTTCGAAATTTCCAATATCGAAAAAGTGGGCGTGGTTATAGTCCGATTTTGTTCATTTTAAATAGCGATCTGAGATGTGTGCCCAGAAACCTACATACCAAATTTCATCAAGATACCTCAAAATTTACTCAAGTTATCGTGTTAACGGACGGACGGACATGGCTCAATCGAGTTTTTTTTTCGATATTGATGATTTTGATATATGGAAGTCTATATCTATCTCGATTCCTTTATACCTGTACAACCAACCGTTATCCAATCAAAGTTAATATACTCTGTGGGCTCTGCTCAACTGAGTATAATAACTTAACTAATCCCAAATTTTTTCTTAGCTGGTCCTCGTTGTCCTTGTTTCTTATGCCACGATCTTGTTTTATTCCACTCCGTTTTTTTGTGCGTTTTCTCAGTTGTCTTTACCTCTATTCATAGTTTTCAATTCGTTTTCATTCGTTTTGGCTTTCTCCTTGTTCTCCTTTTTTGCGGGATCCTGTTTTTATTCCACTTCGCTATGCGTCGGTGGTGGTCGTTTTGGTGGTGGTAGTGGTCTTGCAGTATCCGAAAAAAATATTTTTACTACTTTCCTTTGTGGTATTCAAGAATTTTTAAAATTTGTCCTGCACCCTTGTTGTCACTGTCGCTGTGATCCGTCCATTTGCATTGATTATACCATTCGCCGTTGCAAAGTTGATGCCTTGAACTCCTTTGCAGAAAGTATACTGCTTGGTATAAAAATGAAATCAGTCCTGCTAAATTAAGCAGGGCTGGCAGGATCGTTGGTAGAATGCCAATTTAGGCAGTAGGATATCGATTTAGGCAGTAGGGTGCCAATTTAGGCAGTAGGATGCCGATTTAGGCAGTATGGCAGGATCGCCAAGTAATATGGCATATCCTGTTTGGTATAAAATAATTAAACTAGGATGCCAATAATAAGGCAAGATGCCAATAATAAGGCAGGATGCCAATAATAAGGCAGGATCGCCATGTAAAAGGTTAATAAAGGAGTAGTCGGTTTTGTGAGTGGCAATGAGCGAATGCTTCTTTATTCAAATATTGTCAGCTTATTTATACTAAATTATTCTAAACCAGGCATGCTTAACCAACGAAACGATATCATTTCGTTACGATAATCAACGTTAATAAACGAAACGAAGTCATTTCGTTTCGTTTATTAACGTTAAGATCGTCAAATTAACGAAATGATTTCGTTTCGTTTTCTGCCATATCAAAACGAAATCAAATCGTTTATGTTGATTATTAATTTCAAACTATGCTGGCAAAGCTGATTGATGGCGGAGTCATTAAAGGTGAAAGCATTAGCCAAGCTGATTGCAACTTTTCTCATGAATTTTGACAGTACAAACATTTCTCAGAGTATTTTTGACATTACCACCAACGAATTACACAAACAAATTACATAGAGTTTGTGTGTGTATGTGCGCTCGTTGTTGCCACCTTACGGCTTCACCATGGCTATAGCATTGCCAGCACAATTCAAACATAAAGTATCACGTTTTTGTTAACGTTTTTAACGTTAACGAAAGCTTTTCGTTTCGGTTAAAAACGAGATACAATTTATCTTGATAATTTCTTTATCGATAATATTTCGAAGTGTTTCAACGGAAACGGTGGAAATTTTTTGATAAACGATTAGCTTAACGTTAATGTGCATTCCTGTTCTAAACATATTCTTACATACATATTTACTTTAAGCATACATACTTACATACCTACATACAACTCGACACAAAATACGTACCTACACATCTGTGTTGAGCTGTGACTTCTGTGAGAATTGCAATGTCAGCAAATTTGCCGGAATGCAAATTTGGTTTAGTTGAGCGTTGTACACACACCTGTATTAAATCGTGTGAATTGGTCTGTCAGCAACAATTAGCAAATGCCCCTTTTGTGTTGATGAAAATTTAGACTCTCTTTGTTACAGGGGAGCATATTAACTGGTTTACTTATTTGGCACTGAAATTGTTGGCTGTTTACGCTACTATTCTAGAGTCACCCCTGGTCCACCTTTATCGCGATATCTCGAAAAGGCGTCCACCTATAGAACTAAGGATCACTCCCTTTTAAAATACTCATTACCAGCATTCATTTGATACCCATATCGTACAAACACATTGTAGAGTCACCCCTGGTCCACCTTTATGCCGATATCTCATAAAGGCGTCCACCTATAGAACTATGGCCCACTCTCTTCTAAAATACTCTTTAATACCTTCCATTTGATACCCATGTCATACTAACACATTCCAGGGTTACCCTAGGTCCATTTTCCTACATGGTGATTTTCCCTTATTTTGTTTCCAAAGCTCTCAAGTGAGTATGTAATGTTCGGTTACACCGGAACTTAGCCTTCATTACTTGTTTAATAGATAGAGTGATTGAAGAGGAAGGATTATATGTGAAGGATAATGTGATGTCGTAATTAACTGGCGAAAGTTTTTTCGAACATGGAAAGGGGGGTCCGGGTCCCACGACCCCTTCGAAAAACTACTTTTTAATAATTTTTACACATTATAGTTTTACCTTTACTGACCTTCACCAATATTACAACTCAATGGGTCAAATAAGTCGAGGGCTTACAAAATGAGCAGTGACACCCTCCGTCCCCCTCTCCCCGTTCTCACCCCATCTGATGTAAAATCTATAAATTGTTATAACTCAATATAAATGTTCTCCTAAATCAATAATTTTTGGTATCGGGCTCATAGAGATCGAGATCTAAACAATTTTGGAAAAACGATCGGTGGTGCTCTCCGTCTCCTCCCGCCATCCGCCCTCCATCAATTGGTTTTATTAGCACGCTTTTATTAGGTACCTGTATGTTTCTTTGTAACTTTTCATTCACTCCAACGCGCCTGCTTCCTTATTAACATGGTTTTATAGTTAGCTTCACCTTATTTCTAATCACGTTAGGATCATATAGAGACCCTTCCGGGATCATTTCTGGATGGTTTTCGGGATCCGTCCGGGATCCCACCGGAATCATTTCGGGACTTTTTCGGGACTACTTCGGGATCATTCTGAGACTCTTCCGGGATCATTTCTGGACTATTTCGGGATCATTTGAGGTACATACCGGCATCATTTCTGAATGGTTTTCGGGATCCATCCGGAATCCCGTCAGGGTCATTTCAGGACTATTAGGGGATCATTTGACAACCTTTCCGGCATGATTTCTGGATAGTTTTGGGGATCCGTCCGGGATCCCGAAGGGGTCGTTTCGGGACTTTTTCTGGACTATTTCGGGATCATTTGGGGTATTTTCCGGCATTATTTCTGGATGGTCTTCGGGATCCGTACGGGATCCCATCAGGGTCATCCCGGGTATATTATGGCATCATTTGGGGAACTTTCCGGCATCATTTCTGGACAGTATTCGGGATCCGTCCGGGATGCCGTTGGGGTCATTTCGGGAATTTTCTCGACTGATAAGGGATCGCTCGAGTATCCTTTCGGCATCATTTCTGGATGGTTTTTGGGATCCGTCCCAGATCCCGTCAGGGTCATTTCGGGACTATTAGGGGGATCGTTTGAGGACCTTTTCGGCATCATTTCTGGATAGCTTTCGGGATCCGTACGGGAATCCATCGGGGTAATTTCGGGACTATTTCGGGATCATTTGGGGACCCTTTAGGGGTAATTTCATGACATTTTCTGTATTATTTCGGCATTATTTGGGGGGCCTTCCGGCATCATTTTTTGATGGTTTGCCGGATCCATCAGGGTCATTTCGGGACCATTTTGGGATCATTTGGGGACCCTTCCGAGGTCATTTCTGGATCCGTCCGTGATGCCGTAGGGGTAATTTCGAGATTTTTTTGTTACTTTTCCGGGAGCCCATCGGGGACATTTAATTTTTTTGTTAAGTGAAAACATGGTTACGAATTGGGCGTTATGAATATTTCAAATTTTCCAGGGCCTTTAAAGAGTCGATAATTTACCAAAATAGGATTTTACTTTGGCAATAGGTGTCGCTGGATGTCGCACTGATCGAACTTTTTAGGTAACCCTCGGAAAGGGGTGCCTGTATTAAAAAAAATACTTGGCACGTTTTACCTCCTAAGCCTAAACTTCACATCCAATTTGCATTGTGCTTCTTTTTAGTTTCTCCTATAAATTGGAGGGCGGAACCTACATGTATAATGCCGACAGAAATACACCCGGGGTGTTTGCATAACCGCTGCTTAGAGGGTATCCCGCTTAGAAGAACTTTTTTCCAATTGAAACAACTTTTTTCTTAGTTGTTGATGTTGCTTTGCGAGGGACACCCATGACCTTTAATGTGTTTGGTGGATCACGCTACTACCATCCCAGCATCGCTTCCAGCACAATGACAAAACCTCCATCGCCTTTGGCGACTAAGTGCGGTCGGAGCCAAAAAATGCGCGAAAGCTTTTTTCCGACACTATGTAATGCATTCTACCGTTGGAAAAGCCAGACGGCTAAAAGACGTGCACACAAGCATAAGCACAGCGCCTCCTCAATTACCATCACCGCCAAAGAGGTTAAAGATGCCATTCTTCATGCTAAACCATCTAAGACAGTAGAACGAGACAGCATAGCCATGCCGATGTTTAGAAACTAGGCAAAGAGACATTTAATTATCTAGCACATGTCTTCAACCTGTCCCTTTCCACCTGCGCTATCCCCGAAAAATGGAATATGGCCAGGGTGTTTCCGCTATTAAAGCCTGAGAAACCAACTAACATAGGAGATTCTTATTGCCCGATATCTCTCTTATCGCCAGTACCCAAGACACTTGATGCCATTCTGCTTTTCTATTTCGCTGCAAGTGAACTAGATTAGAGAACTAGGTTAGAGTTCGGTTAGAGAACTATTTGGGAAACATTTGAAATGCGATGCTGTCAGAGTTATCGATTATTTGTAGGACATGATCACTCTCGCTCAGTGCTATACAAAGGTTTGCAAAATAGTCAAAAGTTTTGCCGAAATATTGGTAGTTGCAAAACCAGTTTCTCGTTTGTAATAATCAAAATTTGTAAGTGAAAATTTACAACAAAAAAATGTTAAAGAGTGAAAGTGAGCAAAATGTTAGCACACTATTTGACTAGCATTAGGAGGAAAACGTGTCCTCATCTATATTTCAAATCAATGCCGAGCTAAATACTGAAGTAATAGGTGACAGCGAAAATTTCGTTTTGGTTAGGTCATGACGCAACAAACCAGCCATGTGAAGTCAATATTACAATAAAAAGAAAATAATAAAGTTATAAGCATTTCATTTATATAAATCAAAATAAGCGAAAACTGTGTCGTTATATAAAGACATATTCTGGTTCAACTTTGATTTTAAAATTTTGACATAGAAATTGTAAAAATATTTATGAGAAATAAAAGTATAAGAGTGGAGCGCACATTACTTGTATTGGAAAAATGTATAGTCAATTAATTGCGCTCCAAATTCTTATCTATTATTTCGAACCGTACACATCCTAATGTCATTTTTTTCGGTTTGTTGCATTGGCAAATTGGTATCTAATTATTTCGAACGGTGCGCTATCTAGAGCAATTTTTTCTACTTTTGGTGCACTGTCTCGGTGTCTTAATCTATATGTGAAGTTTCACGTTTGTAGCTCAATTAGAAGTTACTTGAAAATCGATTGCAAGATTTGTATTGAAAATGCGGCCTAATATAAAAGAAATAAAAATAAAAAGAGCGAGAGAGAGTTTTGTTCGCCTGAAAGTAGGCAATTTAAATTCTTGCGCTTGCTAATCACGCTTTCACAATAAATAAAATGCGCATAAGTATATCGCTGTTGGTGGCATGGTGACCCCATATAGTGACATTTTGCTACTGCAAATGCCATAGCAATAACAATTGTTGCCACCAATACTCGCTTGCCATTGTTGATATTGTTATTGTCGCTGCTGATGCTACACAATCGTTGACAGGGCTTCTAATGATATAAATTCCAAGCCAAATGTGTGCGCTTTCTTAAAGTTTTGTTGTATGGTGTAGCGTGTGAGGCTTTCTGCTTTCACTTTTATTTTGTTTAGTGTCACATTGAATAGAGACTGCATTGCTCGTGACAGCATGAAATGCAATATGTTGCAATTTACAGCTTCAAAGAAGTTAAATATTTGAAAAAAAAAATTAATAAATATTCCTCGGTAATGAGACTGTGATGGGAAATAAACTAGCATTAAGCTCCAATCATCAGCTGTGACACACAATTGCAAACGTGGTGGAAAATTGTGTCGAGAATTTACTCGACAGAATTTATAAATAAGAACTCAGAAATAACACTACTCAACAAATTTTGATCAACTTTAGTCTCCAAGAATAAAATAGGCCTTTTCTAAAGTAAAATTTTCTCCTGATTGCGAATATGACTTCCATTTTCCTGTGGCAGATGTTTCGTTTTAAACTGTTGAATTATACATTATACTAATTCCCATAAACATTTCTTGCCTTCACCTCCTTTCAGTATCTTCAGTAGTTTGGCTACTATGCCAAAAAACGTTGACAGAATTTTGAGAAAAAAAAAAAAGAAATTGTTTACAAAATTTCAGATTTAACCACTTTAAAATCGGAAAAATTCTATGGACGAAAAAAAGTTAGCTCTCCTATGTTGTAGGTAATTTAACTAAGAAAATTTTAAGCATACCAGTAAAACAATCGGATGCCGTTGAGACTATAGCCCCGTTTACTTGCAAGCGTCTATCCTAAAATTTTAGTATTACTTTGATAAAATTGGCGAGACATTTCATTTGGTCACTCTACCTAAGGGTATAAAAAAAAAAAAAAATAATAAATTTAAAAAGACATCAAATATTTAATTGTCACTACTGTTTGTTGTAGTTTGTTTTGCAAATTGTAGTGCAAATTTATACATATCTACTATATCGGTAGATGCGTTTACGAACTGGCTTGCTGCAAAAGAGATTTTAAATGTGAAAATAATCCGGATGATTTTTGCTTTATTTGCGAACATTATATTTTCGAAAACTCAGCTCGGAAAATAACTAATTCTGTCAAAGATGCATACTTTTATTATTTCGGTTTCCGTGTAAAAAATCTCGATAAATCTTGGACACCTCATTTTATTTGCGCCTCCTGTAGATTAACTTTAATGGGATAGGTATCGGGTAAAGGTCATAACATGAAGTTTGCTGTTCCAATGATGTGGACTGAACCCTTTAACCACGACCAGTGCTATTTTTGCGTGATAGACCTTAAAGGTAAAACGAGAAAAAAAGAGGAAATTAATAAGTTATCCAAATGTGGCATCAGCTAAAAAACCAAAACTACATGACCATACCTTACCCATACCTAGACCGCCTACAAGTTTTGAAGCCTCAAGCGAAAGTGACTCCGAAGCAGATAATTCAGACAGTGAACAAGAAGGAGAGATCCCACATCGAGTCTCACAAGCCGAACTTAATGGCTTGGCCAGAGATTTGAAATTATCGAAATCTGATAGCTAAGTTCTAGGATCTCGTTTGCAGCAATGGGGCAGCCTGGGCCCTTCGACAAGTACTTCCAACGAAATAGACACAAGACTTTCTCTTTTTTTTTTACTAAAAGTGAAAATATTTGCTACTGCAATGATGTTCAAGGTTTATTTGAAGCACTAAAATTAGAAAATAAAGTGGATTATTGGCGCTTGTTTATAGACAGTTCAAAGCATAGTTTAAAAGCAGCATTACTCCATAAAGGAAATTCGTTACCGTCAATACCAGTTGTACATTCTGCAGCAGCGGCTTGGGACAGTTTTAAGCAAGTCGTTAGTGGATTTCTTGGCAACAACAAAGATTCCAACTATAGAGAGATGGTCAAAGCCTCGTTGAAAAACTACAGTGCTACGAAATGCAACATGTCCCTCAAAATGCATTTTTTGCATTCACTTTTGGATAATTTTGCCGCAAACCTAGGTGCTGAAAGGGGGAAAGGTTTCACCAAAACGTCATGATTTTTGAAAAGCGTTACCAAGGTTTTTGGAATGAAGGAATGATGGGAGATTATTGCTGGACAATAATACGGGAGACAAACCCAGAAAATTATGAACGGGTAGTTAAAAGTACCCACGTCCCTCACTTTTGACCACCACGTTAAAATCGCTCAATTTGACTTTTTTTGATGTAGATATGTATGTATTTAATGTTGTTGTCGTTGTTGTTTTTTACTGAATTGCTGATTTATACTCATGTTACTCAATTGAATTCAGTTTAACGTGCAAACATATGTCTATAATACAACGTTATAAAAAAATAAAAACGTAATTTGAATAAAAATTGTCTCTATAAAAAATTGTAGGATAGACGCTTGCAAGTTAACGGGGCTATAGTCTCAACGGCACGTCCGATTGTTGTACCGGTATGCTTAAAATTTTCGTATTAAAATGACCTACAACATAGGAGGGCGAACTTTTTTTCGTCCATAGAATTTTTCCGATTTTAAAGTGGTTAAATCTGAAATTTTGTAAAAAATTTCTTTTTTTCTCAAAATTTTTTCAACGTTTTTCGGCATAGTGGCCAAACTACTGAAGATACTGAAAGGAGGCGAAGGCAACAAATGTTTATGGGAATTAGTGTAATGTACAATTCAACAGTTTAAAACGAAAAAATGAAAACTACAAATTTTTGCCCTACCTATATGAAATAGTGTTCTGCAAAAATGGGAATTTTCATATTTTTGCTGATATCTCGGAAACTAGATCTGCCACAGGAAACTGGAAGTCATATTCGGAATCAGGAGAAAATTTTACTTTAGGAAATGCCTATTTTATTTTTGGAAATTTTTTTTGTCGAGTAGTGTAATCAAATTGAAGCATTGTGTGCCCAGCTTTATAAGACCGTTACTATATGGTAGACGTAACACTCAATATTGCATAATTTTAGGCACACCTAGTTTTAATTGGAAACTTATTGCAATTGATTAAAAGCCCCAGCTATTAGGAAATGAACCCATCTGTCTACTAACGGCTTCTTACTAAAATCAAGTCCGGTTCCTGATGATGGAGGCAGCTACCGCAACAACACAAAGGTTTTTTTCAATTAAGGATGCCAGGTTGTACAAACAGAGCGCATATAAACTGAATTGAAAATAAAATAAAAAATAAATGTAAGGTGCTATAACCTCCCAAGAGATTTTAGGAAGAGCTTCTCTTCCAATTTGCGCCATGCTCCTTTTAAATTTTCCTACAAATTGATTGAGCTTTTCATGGCAGAAATACACCCGGAGCGCTTGCCAAACACTGCCGAGGGGCGACTCCGCTTAGAAAAATTTTCTTCTAATTGAAAAACCTTATTTCTAAAATTTGGATGCTGGTTTGCCCGTGGTGTGAACCCAGGGTATACGGTATGGTAGGCGGAGCACGCTACCATCACACCACGGTGGCCACCGTTGGCATAATTAGTCAATGCCCTATTAGGACATAAAAACTCATTGCCCTGTAGATCCATTTCTAGGTTATTAAGGTTGTTTTGGGTTTTCATGTGATAAACTTGGTTTATGTAGGAAAACTACTTCATTTCTTGGCGCAATTCACTACTCTAGGGTGAATTATTCCAACACCAAGCTTCTTAGTTCTGCCATACAAAATATTTGATAAACAGTGCAATGGCTTCACGAAATTTCATTCCTTGGGAGCCACAATAAATCATCGAGTGATCTCTTAAAAGCAAAATCTCAAATTCGTAAGTTAAGAGCAGCAAATAACGATAAGAACATCTTCCCACAATAGCCACACTTCCTACTCATATTGAGGATTATTAAATAACTATTACATAATTTAGGCTTATTACTGATTATTACATAATTTAATTTCGCTTCCTCTATGCATTCTTATTTAATCACTCAAATATTTATGTAGCATTATTTGGCTTAATGCACGCATTTCGAATACGCCCTCAAAGTCCGGGCTAAGGGCCCAAAACACCCTTTTCATAAGCGGAGACGTATACATGTATATAACTTTCCCTCTGTTTATTCTTCGATAAATTGTTAGTCATCAAATGTTAATTTTATAGAAGAAATAGAACCATAGTACAAAATAAAACAAAATTTAAAGAGGCCATAATACATCAATTGAAATTTGGATAAGATATTCCCATTTAACCATTTCTAGTCGACAGATGTATATATATTTTTTTCAAGCAGATAAGGTTCACAAGAAAATTGGAAATTAGCTAGTACTTTTTCTTTTATGTCTTCATATGGAATTATTAAATACACCAATAAAACCGACATTAATATTTAAAACTCATATCTTGTTGAAATCATAACTGATTTTAGATTTTCCCTATATAATCCTTTGTGTATATTAATTAAAAAAGAGATACAACAATTTAAATGTTCATCATATTTTGTAAGATTTCTCTAACATCTCCAAGAATGAATTAACAGTTTATACATTGCTGAAAGCGCAAAATGCGCTCTTTCTGACAACATATAAGTTTTGTTCGTTTGCAAAAAAACTTGACAAATATTAAACACCAATAAGATATGTTACGCGAACTTTCCGGAAAAAATTTATTAAACAGACTTATTTATCATCTGAAAGCTTTTTGAATTTCAAGTCGACGTTTGCTTCCTAGGAAAATATGGGGAATAAGCCCAGGATCAATTTATAAAACCTACGTTTTCCAAAGTTTTTTTAATGCTAAATAAAAGACTAGACAAAATTTTATCAAAAGCAAAAGGATATTATATTTTTTTTAGTAAAACATCCGAAATTTCAAAACCGACGAAGCCTTTCTTCTAAATTATTGTTACGAATATTAGCAACACTAAGGGGTACTGCCATCTCTAAGCCGATGCTAAACAGTGACTTGCATGCACATCCATAAATCAATCATTATGTATCTACACAAACGAATCAATAAATTATGTCTACACATATGTACGTACACGCAGGGAGAAACAGTGCACAAACACATGCATATATCTTATCTGAGATGCTCCCAAAAGTATGCAATTGTAATTGTGGAAGTGTCGCTCACAAATACACGCATATGAGAAGCTATATACGTACATCTGTAGTTATAATTATATGGCGGTAACTAAGTAAATTCTGGAAGCGCCTAGAAGATGCCACGAGGAAATCACAGAGTATAAAAGCACCAGCGAAAGAGGCGCCACGAGCAGTTTCGATTAAGACGCTATCTAGCGAGCAATAGCAGTATTATTTGAAAATAGTAGAGTTATTTATTGTGAAGTACTTTAATAAAGGCCATTTTGCATTATTAAATATTGGAGTTATTTATTCAACAGTTTAGTGGTCGAACTTAGCAAAAGGGCAAATAAGAGGATTTGCAGTAAATTCGTTACAATTGGTGTCAGAAGAGGAATTGTTGAATAAATTCCGAAGATTGGGAATACAACTTGGACATGGCAAAGTTGAGTGAATTGAGGATCCAGCAACTGAAAAAAGAGTTGGAGAACCGTGAATTGAATACAACCGGCAATAAGATCGAACTTCAAGCACGGCTACGAGAGGTAATGGAGTCGCAAGGAATCGATTTGGACGAGTATGTATTTTATCCTGATGGGGACGAGACAACAACAAAAATTGAAGAGAAAAACGAAACATCGCAGACAGTTACGAGCACAGACTTGAACATGATTTTGACTGCAATATCTGCACAAACATCTAAAGTAACATCAATGTCGTCGCAAATGTCATCTCAACTTTAAGAACAGAAGACACGTATGTCAGAAATGTCGACACAGATGTTATCTCCAAGATGGAAACACAGCTCGAAGAACAGAAGACATATATGGCATCCCAACTGGAATCACAGGAGGCACGTATTTCACAAATGACGTCGCAAGTGTCATCTCAACTGGAAGACCAAAAGACATATATGGCATCTCAATTGGAAGCGCAAGAGGCACGTATATCTGAAATGTCGGCAGAAATTTTGGAACAGGTATCATCAAAACTGGAAGTGCAGGATGCAAAAATGGCTCAATTTCAGGCAGAAGTAGATGATTTAAAGGGTCGTATGGAGCAGTTACAACTAAATCGCCCAGCTGTTTCAGCAAGCAATTTAAAGGTAAAAACACCATCCTTTGACAGTTCTGTTCCTTTCCTGGTGTTTCAGATTCAGTTTCAGAAGACCCCAGCAGTGAACAACTGGAGTGCTTAAGATAAAGTTGCTGCACTATTCGTGGCATTGAAAGGGTCTGCTGCTGAAATCCTAAAGACTATTCCCGAGGGAGAGCGGAACAACTACGAAACATTGATAAGCGCTCTAGAGAGGCGATACGGAAGCGAACACAGGAAGCAAATACACCAAATAGAGTTGCAAAACCGCTACCAAAAAGCTAATGAGACTTTGCAGGAGTTTGCGTCAGATGTCGAAAGGGTTGCACATTTGGCGAATGCCGACGCACCCGTGGAATACACCGAAAGGGTAGAAATTCAGAGCTTTATAAATGGCATACGGGACGTCGAAACGAAGCGAGCCACATACGCAAACCCAAAGCCAAAATTTGCAGAAACGGTATCACATGCATTGACTCAGGAAACTGCCTCACTATTGAGTAAACCAGCATACAAAGCTCATTGTGTGGAAGTGGAAAGACCAGACTGGGTAGACACAATTTTGGAAGCACTGAAGGGATCACAACAGAAGAATGCCGGAGTTATTAAATGCTTCAAGTGCGGCAATCCAGGTCATATTGCACGACATTTCAGCACCTGTCCCAATAGCTCCAGCAATGTGGGTGGCCATAAACGTAGAGTTGGAGGAGATGAGGAAATCTCCAAGTCCACTCAATCGTTAAACTAAAGCGAGTCAGCCGCAAGGGGCGACAGCTGGCTCCCTCAATTGAATGTCCCATAATATCTATCTCACAAATTGGAAGAAGGTCAAACAATCTTACTGTCGGAGGACATGTGGATGGAAAGGAACGTTTACTGACTGTAGATACGGGGGCATCTCATTTCATCATTCGAGCGGATTTAGTCAACGAGATAATAAGACCATTGCATGGAGCAAGATTGCGTACAGCTACTGAAGAAAGACACCACGGTTCTAAGAGAAGTATCATGTGAAGTCACAATTGGGAACGTCACGGTAGTACACACAATTTTATATATTTTTATAATCTTAATCGACCAAGGCGTCAAGATCGACATCCAAAGCAAGACGATAAGATATAAGAACATGGACGTGCCACTTAATTTCGGCTAGGAGAGAGGCTACAGCAGTAAACGAGTGCTGGTGGAAGAGAGTCAGCAAATACCACCAAAATCAGAAGCAGTCATCTGGGCAAAGGTTGATGGTGATTGTGGGACAAACAAATTATGGGTTGTCGAGGCAGCAAACAAATCAGCACCGAATATACTTGTAGGAAAAACCCTGGCTATGACAAAACAAGATGGACGTATTCCGGTAAGAGTACTCAATGAGTTCAAGTCACCACTCAAACTGACCAATGGAGCTATTTTGGGAAGATGCCAAGAGGCTGAAGTAATTATTAACTGTGATCAGCTCCAGGAACACGTTTCATCTAGTAATACTGATCTTTCAAATGACATCAAGGCATGGACGGAGGGGCTAGATCAAGATTATCAGAGAAAGGAGAAGCAACTGCTACTAAAGTACGCAAACATATTTGATCAGGATGGTTCCAACCCAGGCCGCACCAATGTTGTGAAACATCAAATTGACACTGGAGACGCGAGGCCGATACGTCAAGCTCCACGTAGTGTTCCACTGGCGAAGCGGGAAGTTGTGAGTCAAATCATACAAGAAATGAGCGACAGCGGCGTCATCGAACCATGAGCTAGTCCATGGAGCTCACCGGTGGTACTTGTGAAGAAGAAGGAGGGGAAAATGAGATTTTGCGTGAATTGACGTGAATTGCCAAGAATTGACGACACTCTGGACTCGCTCTCTGGTACGAAATGGTTTTCCACATTGGACTTAAAAAGTGACTACTGGCAAGTGGAGGTGAAGGAGGAAGACAAAGAAAAACAGCCTTTAGCGTCAGAGATGGTCTTTGGCAATTTACAGTAATGCCTTTTGGACTTTGTAATGTACCAGCTAC
Source organism: Eurosta solidaginis (assembly GCF_040869045.1). Taxonomy (NCBI): domain Eukaryota; kingdom Metazoa; phylum Arthropoda; class Insecta; order Diptera; family Tephritidae; genus Eurosta; species Eurosta solidaginis. The sequence continues at coordinate 19,088,484 of NC_090320.1, forward strand.
TTTTAAGAGACTCATGGATCAGGTATTGAAAGGACTGCACCTGGACAGGTGTACCTGGACGACATCATCGTATTGGACAAGAACTTCGATGAACATCTTAAAAACTTGGAGGAAGTTTTCCAGAGAATAGCTGGGGCTGGTCTGAAACTAAGTCCCAAAAAGTGTGCGCTGTTTAGAAAGGAAGTAAATTATTTGGGTCACAAGGTAACGACAGAAGGTATCCGTACAGCGAATGAAAAGATAGAGGCAGTAAAGGATTGGCCAAGACCACAGAATCTGCATGAATTGAGAAGTTTCCTTGGGCTGTGCACATATTACCGCCGATTTGTACCAAATTTTGCCAGCGTAGCCCATAGTCTCCACGAGCTAACAAGAAAAAATGAAGTTTTTGAATGAGAGAAGGAGCAAGAAGTAGCTTTCCAAACATTGAAAGAGCGTTTGTGCACTGCCCCAAAGTTGGCTTATCCGATTCCAGGACCAACGTTTATTCTAGATACAGATGCGAGCGGATATGCTATAGGAGGCATTTTATCACAACTGGTCGATGGACAGGAGAAGGTAGTTGCATATTACAGCCGTTCAATTGGAAAACCAGAGAGGAACTATTGCGTTACGCGGAGAGAGCTGTTGACATTGGTAGAGTGCATTAAACATTTCCACAAATACCTCTAACGCCAGCGATTCCACGTCAGGACAGATCACGCAGCGTTAAAATGGCTTCTGCAGTTCCGTAATCCAGAAGGACAATTAGCACGGTGGATCGAGCGACTACAAAGCTATAACTTTTCCATTGAGTATCGAAAAGGTAGTACCCATGGAAATGCTGATGCAATGTCACGAAGGCCATGTAGTTTGTAATGCAAGCACTGTTCAAAGGCCGAGGCTAAAGAAAACATTATAGATGTCGGGCTAATGACTATAACATGTACAGATGAATGGGACAAGGAACAACTAAGAAAGTGTCAGCTAGGAGATACAGATCTGTCACGTGTTATGCAAGGGCTCGAACGAAACGAAAGACCAAACATATTAGAGATGTCAGCAGAGAGTCCCATTGCGAAGTCTTATTGGGCACAGTGAAACAGTTTAGAATTGATATCCGGTTGCTTGCATCGAGTATGGGAGAGTGAGGATGGTCAAAGAAAAAAGAAATTGATAGTTGTTTCCAGAAAGAGGATTCCTGACGTGCTCAGTGAGCTGCATAATGGTCCAAGCGGAGGTCATCTTGGAATCACGAAGACGCTCGAGAGGATTAAACACAAATTATATTGGGTTGGTTGCCGTCACTCGGTCACTGAGTAGATTGCGAACTGCGAGATTTGCAGCAGAGCGAAAGGGCCCAAAACCCGAAGCCATGGCCAGATGAAGCAATATAACTCAAGTGCGCCATTTGAAAGGATCGATATGGATGTCGCAGGTCCATTTCCTACTAGCAACTGCGGAAACACATATGTACTGGTGGTTATGGATTATTTCAGCAAATGGCCAGAGATATACCCAATCCCAAATCAAGGAGCGGAAACTGTAGCAGAAGTGTTTATAAACAATTGGGTTGCAAGGCATGGTGTACCAATGGAGTTACATTCTGACCAAGGCAGGAATTTCGAATCAGCTGTGTTCCAGGAAATGTGTAAATCATTGGTTATTCAAAAAACACGGACAACTGCATTGCATCCTCAGTCCGATGGTATGGTGGAACGATTCAATAGAACATTGGAGGAGCACTTAAGGAAAGTAGTGGACAAGTTCCATAAAGAGTGGGATACCCGAATACCATTATTCTTGATGTCTTACCGATCAGCAGTGCATGAGACAACGGGTCAAACCCCTGCAAAAGTAATTTTTGGCAATTACCTTCGACTGTCAGCTGATTTGAAGTTTGGGATAGATGCCGATGCGGAGAGAAATGTCAAGAAATCCACTGGTGATTTGGAAGAAGAGCTGAGAAATACACGATCTGATAAGGCAACGAACAAAGATTATGAGTGACAAGATGAAAGCCAGATACGATAAAGCAATTAATTCGGAAGGTTTTCAGGAAGGAGATTTGGTGCTGCTATACATCCCACAACGAAAAAAAGGTTTGTTCCCGAAATTGCCGTGTAACTGGGAAGGCCCATACAAAGTTGTAAAATGGATCAACGATGTAGTGTACCGCACACAAACCATTACCAAACTACGAACCAAAATGAAAGTGGTTCATTTGGAGAGGCTAGCAGTGTTTAGATCGAGAGATTTGTCTGATTGGGTCGATCAGACTTAGGTGGAGGGCAGTGTTACGAATATTAGCAAAACTAAGGGGTGCTGCTATCTCTAAGCCGATGCTAAGCAGTGACGTGAATTCACATCAATAATTCAATCATTATGTATCTACATAAACGAAACAATAATTGCGTCTACACATATGTACCATGTACGTATACGAGCAGCGGAGAGTCAATGCACAAACACATGCATATATCTGAGATACTCCTGAAAGTATGCAATGAGATAAGCTATAAAATCGTGCAATTGTAGTTACAGCTGAGAAGTTTGAGAGCTGATGGACTAGAAGATTCTGGAAATGGAAGCGCCTAGAAGATGCAACGTTGAAATCAGAGAGTATAAAAGGCAGCAAATGTAGAGGCGCTGAAATTCAGTTTGGGTTGAGCTATCAAGCAGTTATTGATTAAGCACGCAATCTGGCGGGCAATAGTAGAGTTTCATTTAAGCTATCAATCAGTTTGATTATTACGCCAGCTAGTTGCAAAGTATAAGTGTTATTGTGAAGTACTTTAATAAAGGCCATTTTTCCATTATTCAATATTGGAGTTATTTATTCAACAGTTTAGCGATACGAACGTTAGCAGAATATTGCAAATAAGAGGATTTGCAGCAAATTCGTTACAATATATATGTAGCTATACACGGCAGCATCACTCATCGTTCATATTTTCTAATTTGCATACAGTGTTACTTATTCATGAATTCGAACATTTCAAGTCGATAGTTGTATAGTTTTAAATTTCATTATTGTAGTTTGATTTACTCGAAATATCTTTTGTTACATCTTCGCTATTAGTTCATAAGTCATTATTGTTAATTAAAACGTGAATTAATAGAGAAGAAGTTGTACCAATCATATCGGAATACATACCCGGCGTGAGAATAACCCCCCTTTAGCATTCAGGCACACCCCTAGTGTTCCAAATATGCTATATATACGACCGATCTCATCCTTTTTTTCAAACAATAATATGTGCAATATGCGAAGGCATGTGGTGAAGTTTGAAGCTTCAATATGATAAATTGAGGAAGATATGACAAAAATTATCTTTTCTGAAAAACCGGTTATATGGGGGATATATACAATAGTGGCCCGATCCGGCCGGTTCCGAAAAATGTCTAATCGGACACCTAAATATACCCGCTCACCAATTTTATCAATATATCTCAAAAATTGAGGGACCAGTTTGCATACAAACAGACAGACGGACAGGCGGATATGGCTAAATCAACTCAGCTCTTCATCCTGATAATTTCGATATTCTTAATGCTGGGTCTATCTATTTTCCTTTAAGCACTTACAATTTTGAGATTCGTAACGAAGTTAATATAGCATTCCATTTTCATGAAAGGTATAATAAAAGACTAGACAAAATTGTATTAAACACAAAAGGACGTTATATTTTATTAGTAAAACATCCAAATTTGCAAAACCGATGAAGTCTTTTCTTGAAATCATGTCTCTCTGTCCAGGATGAGTGGAAAGAATAAAGTAATTGATTTCAATATCATGCACACATTTGACCTTTAATCCCAAGTGATAGAAATAAAGTGTGACCACTTTTGATTTCCGGTTTGTGATGGACCTTACTTGGGATTCCTCCACGTACTTATAAATAAACAAACAATTGCAAAGAAATTTTGTTTTGACAAAGTATAGCAAAATGCTTAATTTCATTTCGCTAGAATATCGATAAAAACATTTGATTTGTTATTTTGGTAGAGCTAATTCAGCTAATTAAACAGCTCGTTCAGCTAACTAAAATAAACAAAAACAAGTAAGGGTAATAAGTTTGGGTGTAACCGAGCATTATATACTCAGCGTGAGTTTGAATTGTACAGTTCATTTCATATAAATTACTTTTTCGAATTTCGTTACTAGGGATTGTTTTTGGGGGCTCTATAAATGTTTTGTAATGCTTGATTGGAATAGGGGTGTTGCACCGCCCATTAAAAAAATGTCTCCTAATTTCTCCTTACAATAAAACTTGACAGTGAAATATCATTGAAACAAAACTACTTTACGCTAAGTTATCGGTTATTTTTCTATTCTACGACCATTTTAAATATCTTCTATATAAAAATGGGCGTGGTCTTTAATCGATCCCATCCATTTTTCCTAGAAATATTTCCTGCTATAAGGAAAAGGAGAACCTCGGCCTTAGATCTCTTCGGAGGTTATCGCGCCTTGCATTTATTTTTTTTATAAGGAAAATATGTGTACCCAATCTAATTACGATCCTTTAATTTTTCTTAGAGTTATGGCTCTCGAAACATAGAAAATTGTTCGGTCATAAAAGGGGCGGTGCCACAACCATTTTCAAAAATTAAAATGTTTTCCTTTTTCTTGTTATAATTTCACTTGGAAACTGAAACACCATGGATATACAGCAAAGATATTGCTTATTTTGTTCGTCCACGACCCTTTTAAAAATCTTTTATATAAAAATGGGAGTGGTCTTTCATTGATTTCGTTAATTTTTCTTCGAAGTATTCTCTATAGTAAAGGCAACCTCTCTGTCGAATTTTGTTATGATAAGTTTAACGATTTTTGATTTATGATTAATAATATTTGTAAAATTGGTATTACCACAAGTTGGAAGTGCCACGCCCATTTTCAAAAAAAAATCAAGTGTCTTAATATCAGTGCACACATCAAATTTTAACATTCTAGATGAATTATGTATTAAATAATCAGGTTTTATGTGTTTTCCAAAATGTTATGTATGTAAAAAGTGGGCGTGATTACCATCCGATTTTCTTAACTTTTAATAGCGATGGGCGATATATATATATAGATATAGCATATTTTATTCCTCCACGACGAACCTTTTATAAAACCTTTTATATAAAAATGGACGTGATCCTTCGCCGATTTCGTTTATTTTCCTTCGAAGCATTCTTTATAGTAAAGATAACCTCTCTGTCGAATTTTGTTATGATATGTTTAACGGTTTTTGATTTATGATTAATAATATTTGTAAAATTGATTTTATCACACGTGGGCGGTGCCACGCCTATTTTCAAAAAAAATCAAGAGTCTTTATATCAGTCCATACATCAGATTTTGACATTCTAGATGTACCTTTAACAAATAATCATGTTTTAGATGTTTTCCAAAGTGTTATGTATGTAAAAAGTAGGCGTGGTTATCATACGATTTCCCTAATTTTTAATAACGATGGGAGATGGGCGCCAAAGAACCCATTTACCAAATTGCAATATTTTACTCTCAATATTTACTCAAGTTATCGGTTGCAAATGGACGGACAGATGGACGTGCATGGCTAAATCAATTCCTTTTTTCATTCTCAGCATTTTTATATATGGAAGTCTATATTCATCTCGATTCGTTTATGCCCGTTATGTTACCAAAGTTAATACACTCTGTATGCAAAGCACGCTGAGTATAGCAATAGTAGCGTTTATCTAAATTTAGAGGAACTTTTGTTATTTCAAATTCTTGAAATTTTATTTTTTATTTACATGTCTCAAAACAGATACAAGTGTACGTGTACCCATTGTACTTTTAATTAAAAAATACATTCATCGTACACAATAACACACTTTACAAATACATATGGGCAACTCCATGGTAACGCTCGCATTTCAACCTGCATAAAAGAGAACATAAGCAGCGGACTGAGCGGATATTAGTTATTTATTATATTTAAAGCAACAGTTGTGGGTACCTCAAAAATTTAAGTACATACATAAATATGACCATATATGATGACACGACAATAAATAGAAGTAATTTTTTAATGCTTGTGAAAGTATGCAAAACTTAAAGAAGAGAAGGGAAGAACAGAAGGTGAAATAAGGACCCAATGCTCGTAATTTTTCGAAATCTGAAATATCTTTTCAAAACGCGGGATATAAACTTAAGTACGGTTACGGAGGCGACAATTTTTTCTCAATTAATTACACTATATGACATTGAAAATATATTCTTTGCGAGACATCAAGTTTTAGGTCTAGTAGAGTAAACAAAATCTGCATACTTGGAATTTCGAATACGCCCTTAGTCCGGGCTAAGGGCCCAAACCCCCCTTTTCATAAGCGGATACGTATACTGGAATATAACTATCGCTGTGTTTATTCTTCAATAAATTTTTAGGCCATTAATAGAGCACGTTCTTGTGCTTCTAACGATGTACAAATGTTAGTTTTATGGATGAAATAGAACAAAACTATAAAATAAATTAAAATCTAAAGAGGCCATAATAAATCCATTGCAATTTGGATAAGATATTCCCATTTAACCGTTTCTAGTCGACAAATATATTCACAAGAAAAATGCAAGCTATTTTGTATTGCTTTCTTTTGTGCCTTCATATGAAATTGTTGAATAACCAATAACATCTACATTTAACTTTATAATTCATATATTTTTGAAATCAGAACTGATTTAAGATTTTCCTTAGATAATCCTCTATATATATAAATTAAAAAAGAGATACAACAATTTCAATTTTCGTCATATTTTGTAAGATTTCTCTAACATCAATCAAGGAATCAATTAACAGTTTATACACTGCTGAAAGCGCAAAATGCCCTCTTTCTGACAAGATATAAGTTTTGTTCGTTGCCTAAAGAGAAATAAAGTTATTGGCCATTATATGGATCAACTAATGGACTTGACAAATTTTAGACACCAATAAGAAATGTTACCCGAACTTTACGGAAAAATTTTGGTAAACAGACCTATTTAACATCTGAAAGCTTTTTTTAATTTCAAGTACTAGAAAATTATAAGGATAAGGGTAGGATCAATTTATAAATCCTCCGTTTTCTAAAGATTTTTTAATGCTAAATAAAAGTCTAGACAAAATTTTATTAAAAGCAAAAGGACGTTATATTTTGGTAGTCTGACCACTTTTGATTTCCGGTTTGTGATGGACCTTATTTGGGAATCGCCCACATATAAATAAACTAACAATTGCAAACAAATCTTGTTTTTAAAAAGTATAGCAAAATGCGTAATTTCATTTCCCTACAATATCAATAACGACATTTGATTTGTTATTTTGGTAGAGCTAATTCAGCTAATTAAAGAGTTTGTTCAGCGAATAAAAATAAACAAAAACAAGTAAGGGTGGCTTTGTTTGGGTGTAACCGAATATTATATACTCAGCGTGAGTTTTTTTTTGGAGCTCTAGTAATGTTTTGTAATGCTTGATCGGAATAGGGGCGTGGCACCGCCCATTAAAAAAATATTTCCTAATTTCCCCTTACAATGAAACTTGATCAGAGAAATATCATTGATACAAAACTACTTTTCGCTAAGATATAGGTTATTTTTCTATTCTACGACCCTTTCAAACACCTATTATATAAAAGTGGGCGTGGTTTTTAGCCGATCTCGTCCACTTTTCCTATAAATATATATATATACGTAATCTCATTACGATCCTTTAATTTTTCTTCGAGTTATGGCTCCCGAAACATAGAAAATTGTTTGGTCATAAAAAGGCTGGTGCCACGCCCATTTTCAAGAATTATGATTTTTTCCTTTTTCTTTTTATAATTTCACTTGAAAATGAAACACCATTGATATAAAGCAAAGATATAACTTACTTTATTCGTCCACGACCCCTTTAAAAATATCTATATATATATTGCCACTCCATAACTCGAGAACGGATAGAAAGATTGCCATGAAATTTTTAGGTAAGATACTGGAGGGAGAGATGATGGTCAGTTGATTTTGAAATCCTAAATCGGTTTAGCCATTCTTGAGTTATGGTTTTTTTTTAGAAAAAATTCAAATATGTATATAAAAGAAAGTGGTGTTAGTTACACTACGCATAACTCAAGAATGGATTAACCGATTTGGCTGAAAATTGGTGGAGAGGTAGCTCAGAACCAGGGAACGGACATTGGATACTTTTTATCCCGTTCTGGCTAGGATCTTGAGATCAAAACGTGGACCTGGGTAATCCTGGGATATGTTTGTAGAGTATGGGTGTCAAATGGAAGCTGTTTATGAGTACTTTGATACTGGGTATTTTTCGTACCCCTGGATGACTAGGGTCTCGAGATATAGGCCAAAACGTGGACCGGGCACCCCTAGAATGTGTTTATATAATATGGATATCAAATGAAATCTGTTGATGAGTGCTTTAGTACAGGGTAGTTTTCATACCTATTTGTGACTAGGGTCTCGAGATATATGCAGAAACGTGGATAAGGGTAACACTACGATGTGTTTTTAAATTATGGATATCAAATTGAAGCTGTTGATGTGTACTTTAGTACAGAGTGAGTTTTATGCCGCTGGGTGACTAGGGTCTCGATATATAGGCCAAAACATGGACCCGGATACGCCTAGAATGTGTGTGTATTATGGATATCAAATGAAAGGTGTTGCTGAGAGCTTTAAAGTAATTTTCATTGTGATATTCGATTTAGTCGCATCAACCTGGCAAAACTGATAAATATACATGCGAAGCCGAAATAAAGACATGAATTAATAATATCCAAATACCTATTTACATACGTCCTATTCGATTTGCCTGAAATTTGGTATATAAATTTGCCTATATTAGTATTTACGATGCTTTTTTCCGGGAAGTAGACCACAGACGGACTGGGACTGTGATCAGGACTAGGACTGGGACTGAGGCTGAGACTGAGACCCGGAGTGGGACTGGGACTGAGACTCGGAATGGGGCTGGAACAAAATACATACCACCAAGAATGAGAAAAACTTGAGAGAAGAGAAAAGAGAGAAGGCAAATACTGAGAAAGAGAAAGAATGAGACGAAGATGGTGATAGATGAAGCGAAAAATACGGAGGGAGGAGTGAATACAAAGATTAGGAAAAAGTGTAGAGGGGCGAGGGCAGAGTTAAACGGAAAAAGCTGATTAAAATGTATGTAGATAGACCAAAAATATAGGGCAGAACAACGTCTGGCGGTTCTGCTAGTTTTATATAAAAATGGGCGCGGTCCTTCATTGATTTCGTTAATTTTTCTTAGAGGTATTCTTTATAGTAAAGGCAACCTCTCCGTCGAATTTTGTTATGATAGGTTGGCGGCCACCGTGGTGTGATGGTACCGTGCTCCGCCTACCACACCGTATGCGCTGGGTTCGCACCCCGGGCAAATCAACATCAAAATTTTAGAAATAAGGTTTTTCAATTAGAAGAAAATTTTTCTAAGCGGGGTAACCCCTCGGCAGTGTTTGGCAAGCGCTCCGGGTGTATTTTTGCCATGAAAAGCTCTCAGGGAAAACTCATCTGCCTTGCAGATGCCGTTCGGGGTCGGCATAAAACATGTAGGTCCCGTCCGGCCAATTTGTAGGGAAAATCAAGAGGAGCACGACGCAAATTGGAAGAGAAGCGCGGCCTTAGATCTCTTCGGAGGTTATCGCGCCTTACATTTATTATACTCAGTTGAGCAGAGCTCACATATTACATTAAATTTGATTGGATAACGGTTGGTTGTGCAGGTATAAAGGAATCGAGATAGATATAGACTTCCATATATCAAAATCATCAAGATCGAAAAAAAATTTGATTGAGCCATGAACGTCCGTCCGTCCGTCCGTTAACACGATAACTTGAGTACATTTTGAGGTATGCTGATGAAATTTGGTACATAGGTTCCTGAGCACTCATCTCAGATCGCCATTTAAAATGAACAAAATCGGACTATAACCACGCCCACTTTTTCGATATCGAAAATTTCGAAAAACCGTAAAAGTTTCATAATTCATTACCAAATATGGATAAAGCTATGAAACTTGGTAGGTGAGTTGAACTTATAACGCAGAATAGCAAATTAGTAAAATTTGGACAATGGGCGTGGCACCGCCCACTTTTAAAAGAAGGTAATTTAAAACTTTTGCAAGCTGTAATTTGGCAGTCGTTGATGATATCATGATGAAGTTCGGCAGGAGCGTTACTCTTATTACTATATATATGCTTAATAAAAATTAGCAAATCGGAGAAGGACTACGCCCACTTTTAAAAAGAAACTTTTTTTAAGTCAAATTTTAACAAAAAATTTAATGTCTTTACGGTATATAAGTAAATTATGTCAACATTCAACTCCAGTAATGATATGGTGCAACAAAATGCAAAAATAAAAGAAATTTTCAAAATGGGCGTGGCTCCGCCCTTTTTCATTTAATTTGTTTAGGATACTTTTATTGCCATAAGTTGAACATTTACCACTCCTTGTGAAATTTGGTAGGGGCTTAGATTCTGGGACGATAACTTATTTGTGTGAAAAAGTGCGAAATCGGTTGAAGCTACGCCCAGTTTTTATACACAGTCGACACTCTGTCCTTCCGCTCGGCCGCTAACACGATAACTTGACCAAAAATGTATATATCTTTACTAAACTCTGTTCACGTACTTATCTGAACTTACTTTGTATTGGTATAAAAAATGGCCGAAATCCGACTATGACCACGCCCACTTTTTCCATATCGAAAATTACCAAAAACGAAAAAATGCCATAATTCTATACCAAATACAAAAAAAGGGATGAAACATGGTATTTGGATTGGTTTATTGACGCAAAATATAACTTTAGAAAAAAGCTTTGTAAAATGGGTGTGACACCTACCATATTAAGTAGAATGAAATGAAAAAGTTCTGCAGGGCGAAATAAAAACCCTTGAAATCTTGGCAGGAATACTGTTCAATTCAATTCACATTTTCGTCGATATCCCAAAAATGCCTTCACATATACAACTACCTCCACTCCCTTTTAAAACCCTCATTAATACCTTTAATTTGATACCCATGTCGTACAAAAACATTATAGAGTCACCGCTGGTCCACCTTTATGGCGATATCTCGAAAATGCGTCCACCTATAGAACTAAAGCCTACTCCCTTTTAAAATGCTCATTAACCCCTTTCAAACAAATTCTAGGTTCACCCCTGGTCCACCTTTATGGCGATATTCCGAAACGGCGTCCACCTATGGAACTAAGAATCACTCCCTTTTAAAATACTCATTAACACCTGTCATTTGATACCCATATCGTACAAACAAATTCTAGTTTCACCCCTGGTCCACCTTTATGCCGATATCTCGAAAAGGTGACCACCTATACAACTACCACCACTCCCTTTTAAAACCCTCATTAATACCTTTAATTTGATACCCATATAATACAAACACATTCTAGAGTCACCCCTGGTCCACCTTTATGGCGATATCTCGATAAGGCGTCCACCTATAGAACTAAGGCCCACTCCCTTTTAAAATACTCATTAGCACCTTTCGTTTGATACCCATATTGTACAAACGCATTCTAGAGTCACCCCTGGTCCACCTTTATGCCGATATCTCGAAAAGGCGACCACCTATACAACTACCACCACTCCCGTTTAAAACCCTCATTAATACCTTTAATTTGATATCTATATCGTACAAACACATTCTAGACTCACCCCTGGTCCACCTTTATGGCGATATCTCGAAAGGCCGTCCACCTATAGAACTAAGGCCCACGCCCTTTTAAAATACTCATTAGCACCTTTCCTTTGATACCCATATTGTACAAACGCATTCTAGAGTCACCCCTGGTCCACCTTTATGCCGATATCTCGAAAAGGCGACTACCTATACAACTACCACCACTCCCGTTTAAAACCCTCATTAATACCTTCAATTTGATACCCATATCGTACAAACAAATTCTAGAGTCACCCCTGGTCCACCTTTATGGCGATATCTCGAAAAGGCATCCACCTATAGAACTAAGGCCCACGCCCTTTTAAAATACTCATTAGCACCTTTCGTTTGATACCCATAATGTACAAACACATTCTAGAGTCACCCCTGGTCAACCTTTATGGCGATATCTCGAAAAGCGTCCACCTATAGAACTAAGGCCCACGCCCTTTTAAAATACTCATTAACACCTTTCGTTTGATACCCATATTGTACAAACGCATTCTAGGGTCACCCCTGGTCCACCTTTATGGCGATATCTCGAAAAGGCGTCTACCTATAGAACTAAGGCCCGCTCCCTTTTAAAATGTTCATTAACCCCTTTCATTTGATACCCATATCGTACAAACAAATTCTAGAGTCAGCCCTGGTCCACCTTTATGGCGATATCTCGAAAAGGCGTCCACCTATAGAACTAAGGCCCACTCCCTTTTACAATGTTCATTAACCCCTTTCATTTGATACCCATATCGTGCAAACACATTATAGAGTCACCCCTGGTCCACCTTTATGGCGATATCCCTAAATGGCGTCCACCTATAGAACTATGGCCCACTCCCTCATAAAATACTCTTTAATCCCTTTCATTTGATACACATGTCATACAAAGACATTCCAGGGTTACCCTCGGTTCATTTTCCTACATGGTTATTTTCCCTTATGTTGTCACCATAGCTCTCAACTGAGTATGTAATGTTCGGTTACACCCGAACTTAACCTTCCTTAATTGGTTTTTTTTTTATTTTTAGGTTGAACGGTTTTTGATTTATGATTAATAACATTTGTAAAATTGATATTACCACAAGTTGGCGCTGCCACGCCCATTTTCAAAAAAATCAAGAGTGCTGATTTTAGTACACACAACAAATTTTAACATTCTAGATGGATTATTTATTAAATAATCAGGTTTTATGTGTTTTCCAAAATGTTATATATGTAAAAAGTGGGCGTGGTTACCATCCGATTTCCTTCATTTTTAGTAGCGATGGGAAGTGAGCGTCAAGGAACCCATATACCCAATTGCAATATTTTATTTTCAATATTTACTCAAGTTATCATATGCACCGACAGATAGACAGACGGATGGACGGACATGGCTAAATCAATTCCTTTTTTCCTCCTCAGCATTTTGATATATGGAAGTCTATATTTATCTCGATTCGTTTATGTCCGTTATGTTACCAAAGTTAACACACTCTGTTTCAAAGCACGCTGAGTATAACAAATTTGAGGTTGTATAGCTTTAGCTTAAATTTAGATGTATTTTTGTTATTTCAAATTTCTGAAATCTTATTTTTTATTTACACAACTCAATTAGGTATAAATAGCATCCACAAAATTTATCTCGGTATACTTTTTACTTTAAAAGTGGTAGAAAAGGTTTTAAATTAAAAAGAAAAGGTTTTAAATTAAAAAAATGGCTCTACGAAATCAATTTGCGCTGCTATTTGTGCTGCTTAGCTGTCCTTCACAATTTCATATTATAGATGGCGAGGATATAAGGAGAAGCCCACATACAGTTGCAATACTTAAAAATAGAGCCTATGTATGTGTTGGTTCCATAATCAGTGCTAATTTGGTGGTTACAGTGGCTCATTGCGTATTTGATGAACCTAAAAACATATACGAAATTGTAGCTGGTGCAACCCATATATACATGGAAGAAGGGCAACGACGCTCAGTGTTGGCAATATATTATGAAGTACCATTTCCAGAAGTAACTGCTTATGATTTAGCTGTGGTTCAAGTGGATAGACATTTTGACCTGAATAAAGTAACAGTAAAAAAAATAGAACTTTGCGATGATGAATTAACTAAGGACTCAACGATGAAAATTAGTGCATGGGCTTCGTTACCTGGATCCATTACATTTGCTGCTGCTTTTCTCGAAACTAAGCGCGTGAAAATAGCAAAGTTTTATGGTTTAGATTCACGAAAATTAAACATTGATACTAAAGATAATGAGTGGTTTGGAGAACCTGGAACAGCAGGCGTTAAAAAAAAAAGACTTTGTGCGGTGGCACAAGAAAAATGTAGAGGCGCCGATTACCCCTGCGTATATATAAATATAACAAATCCAACAGCTAAATGTTTTATAAATTCCATGATTGGCTGTTGATTGCAAGATCACCCTTACTCGACAGAGCGGCGAATTTCGAAACATTTTGAGATGTGGGGATATTCCGCTCAGCAGTCGAAGTCATGTTGTTTTTTTCTTATATCATGTAGAAATAAATCGTAATAATTTTGAATAAATAATTATTTTTTATTGTATGCAATGAAAGTGTGATGCATTTAAATGAATTAAGTTGTGAGACCAAACTTTGATCACAACTTTAAAGTTCCCTCGTATATGAATAGATCATGAGATGAAAACAAAATTGCGTAATGACTACTTTAAGGCCCTGGCAAACTCCGTGTAAAACAGCTGATCTAACGAATTCTATGGAAGTAAATCTAATCGGTTATTGAAGCCAAACAATTGGGTTTTGGTTTTCTATAATCTATATATGTGTTGACGTATTTGGGGATTATATTTTTCGTTTTGAAATTTTTCGTATTTTCTATTTTATGAAGTCATGACATTTTTTAAATTAAGGCACCAATAAGCGATGCCAATATACATTTATCTATGATTAAATCAAAATATGATTACGGATTGGGTGTTATGTATATGGCAAATTTTCAAGGGCCTTTAAAGAGTCGATATTTTACCAAAATAGAATTTTACTTTGGCAATAGGTGTCGCTGGATGTCGCACTGAAAAGGATCTTTTGAGAACGGTCACACTCTTGTCAGTGTGTCCCGTGTAAGGGATGGTTACACCAGACGGGATGTTCTTGGCTAAGCCCTACGTCCCCGTAACATTTACAAATCTTTTGTGGCTCCTTGCTGTTCACGCCCAAGAGCGTCCCGTAGCCTGCGCTGTAGCCCCCCCCCCCCCCCCCCCCTACTACTCTCTAGTAGCTCCGCTGCTCATACGGCCGCTCCTACTCATAACTACAATCTCCGTAGTAGAGTGGGTAGAAATGCCGAGCAGCAGCTCCTGTCCCCGTCTTCTCCTCCCCCTATTTCCGACACTAGCATTCGAGTAGGTCAGGGAAATAGACTCTTAGTTCATACCACCTTTTGCACCGTTTGCCAGCACATAATATATATGTTTGCGATATCTGCCCAATGCAGCTCCTGCCTTGGACGGTGGCACTTTCCTAGATTTACTGGTCTCAGCGACGGCAACCCCCCCGACGAGCTTCATCGCGCCATGCTGACAGGTCGCATACCCAACCACACCGGGTACTCCAATGCTTATCCAGAGACTTCCAGTCCCAGTGCCACAACAGCACTTGCGCCCTGGCCTCCCTCAACTCAAGCGAAGTCAACCGTCACTTACCCCCAGAGTGACGACGTCTTGTCCGTTGCACTTCTGAATATTACAGTTAAACTGTAATGAGTTAACTGGGAAGGACACGGAGATAGTTGATTTTATGAATCGGCATAACATCCGCATTACTGCGATCCAAGAGACTAAACTCACGGCAAGATCTCCTTTGTAGACCTGCCTGGGTATAACGTCCACAATCGCGACAGCGGAAATGGAGGCGGTCTCGCGTTTATCACCCACGACTCAGTGCAATATAATCTATTTGATCCCGACATCGGCCACTGGAACTTTGTACTGGAACGTCAAGGCATATCTGTCCGGTCAGGCGATGTAAATTTAGAAATCATCAACATCTACATCCCTCCCGTCACCTGTTGCCTCCGTGGATACTGCCCTAACATCAGCGCACTACTCACTGGCGATAATCGCGTTATTTTAGGCGATTTCAATGCCCACCACGATCTAACTTACAGGCGGATAGCACAGGCGAGATGTTGGCGGACCAAATAGAATGAACGACGTTCTTCACGATAAAGGCATTCGTATGGTAGGAAGGTGCCACAGTTCGTCAGATATATCAATCGTGAGCGCAGGACTAGTAAACTGCGCCAACTGGTAACATTGGCATCCGGCCACCTACCCATACTCCTTTCGCTCGAGAGATCTGCTGTCTTTATCACCATTGAGAAACGCACTTTCCTTAACTTTATGAAAATAAAGTGGGAAGATTACAAAACTTATACTGACAATCGTTTTGCTGCCCTCCCTATCCTGACTGATGCCCATCAAGGGGAATGTGCTTCCCACAAGGAGCTTCGGCTCGTTTTATTCCCGCCTGAAACATCCCGGAAAACGGGCCATATTTTCCAGCGGAGGCCGCAACTTTAGCGAGAGAACGTGACCTTATAAGACAGCACGACCCGGCGATCCCCAAATAAGGGATATAAACCAACGCATCAGAATGCTAGTAAATGAACACAAGTGGGCGAAATGGGAGGAGCACTTAAAGAGTTGTAACCTCTCTGCTGGTGTAGGTAAGCTACCGTCCACAGTGAAATCCCTATCGAACCCGACTAAGCACAATGACAAAATCTCCATCGCCTTGGGCGATAAAGTTCCGTCAAATACGAAAAAATCCGGTAACGCTTTTTGAGGACAATTGTAATGCATTCTATGGTTGGAAAGCGAGCCAACAGACGCGCACACAAGCATAAATACATCAAAGCAGTAGGCCCAGGCGATATAGCCATGCGGGTGCTTAAAAACTAGGCAAAGAGGGATTTAGTTATCTAGCGCATGTCTTTAACCTGTCCCTGTCCACCTTCGTCATCCCCGAAAAATGGAAAATGGCCATGGTGGTTCCGCTATTAAATCCCGAGGAACCATCTAACATAGGAGACTCTTATTGTTCGATATCTCTGCTATCGCCAGTAGCCAAGACACTTGGAGCCATTCTGCTTCCCTATTTCAATGCAAGTTTGCGTCTTGCAAATCATCACCATGGCTTTGAAAACTACATCACCACCACCGCGCTAAACGCCATTAACACGCAAATAAATTGCGGATTAAATGAAAAACCCCACCATAGGACAGTACTCGTTGCGTTAGACCTGTCAAAAGCTTTTGATACGGTCAACAACAGCACTTTACTGCAAGACCTGAAAGGGTCCTCACTTCCTCCAAGTCTCAAAAGTTGGGCTGCAAGTTATCTGTCTGGTCGGCAAGCATCGATGCAATTCAGGAACATAACATTTAAACCCAGAAGAATTAAACAGGGGGTACCACAGGGTGGTATCCTATCCCACTTCGGTTTAACTTCTACATATCGAAGCTAGATTCACCACCAGAAGAAGTCACTTTCGTTTCCTACCTCGATGACTGCACAATAATTGCCACAGACCCAGGCCCACACATCGATGAGCTTTCTAATAAAATAAACAGCTATCTCCCTAGTTTCTCCAGTTTTTTCGCCTTGAGATATCTGACATTGTCACCGACCAAATCATCGGCGACCTTATTTACAACAGAAAGGCTTTACAGGGTATAATCGAAACAGCTGTCGCCTTGTCCGTCCTGATGTCACGTTGTTTAAATTTTTCCCAAATTATTAAAAAAATTATAAAATGAAAAATTGCTTGAAATAAATGTTTCCATACATTTAAAGCGATACGGGCAATCCCCGGTTAACTCATAAAAGAAACGATTTAATATGACCACATTAAACATCCTAATCCATTCCGCCCTAGTTTTGTGAGGAACTTAGGGTCACCAGAGCCTCGGCTGCTAAAAAAAACAGGTTTCTGACTTCTGCGGGAGGAAGAACTACACTCGCGGTTAAAACACATATGCGTTCAAATTAAGGGTATGAAGCTTGGTCAGGAATACCCAACATTTTTGTCTGCGTAGCTCGACAGCTCTCCGTCTTACCTCCTCTCTCACTCAAGCTACTTTTCTGTCCTCATATTCCTCCTCTTTCTGACACTCACTTCTTCCTATATTTCTCTCTAAACTTATAATCTTTAGTTTTTCCTCCTTTACCTTTTCTTTTTAACTTTAATCTTCGTCTTCCGTTTCTTCACACTCCTACTCTCCATAGTTTGGTTACTATTATTAATTCCTTCCTCTGTTTATTCGATCAGCTTTTTCCTTTCCCTCTCATATTCCTGTTATATTGTTATTATTTTTATTTTTATATTCATTCCTATTTCCCCTTTTTCCCCTGCCCCAATTCGTCTCGGTCGAATTTAAAGTCTCTATATTGTAACAAATATTAGCAGCACTAAGGGATGCTATCATCTCTAAGCCGATGCTAAGCAGTGACTTATATGCACATCAATAATTCAATCATTATGTCTATACATATGTACATACACGCAGCGGAGAAGCAACGCACAACCACATGCATAAATCTGAGATACTCGCGAAAGTATGCAATGATTGTGCAAGTGTCGCTTACACATACAAACACATGCAGATATCTTCTCTGAGATGCTCCCAAAAGTATGCAATTATAATTGTGTTCACACATACACGCGCATATGAGAAGCTAAAAACGTAGTAATTTTACAGCTGATGGCCAACTAGTAGATTCTGGAAATGGAAGCGCCTAGAAGATGCGAATGAGAAATCACAGAGTATAAAAAGGCAGCAACAGTGAAGGCGCGACAATCAGTGTTATTGTGATTTTGCATTATTAAATATTGGAGTTATTTATTCAACAGTTTAGTGATTCGAACTTAGCAGAAGGTTGCAAATAAGAGTATTTGCAGTAGATTCGTTACAATATATTATTTCGCAGGTATAGCGATTTTCGATTTTTCCCTGAAGAAGGCGCGTGACCGCTCACACTTCCAAAAATATTTCACGCGAGCGAGCACAGCACGTCTTATCTCCGAAAGGACGCCTTGTCTGAGGTTTCTATTTAAAAGCACTATTTCTCATTTGTATCAAAATGAGGAAGGATGTAACTATTTCGCACTGATTGGCTTACACATTCTTTATTCGATCGTGCATAATCAGGTCACTAGAAGCCTTTAAATAAGGTCACGCATTCGTCTTAAATAATTAGCAAAAACTGTATAGTAAAATATAAATATTTATTCAAGTGCTTCATTTCATATAACATTATTCCTTTCCAAAAGCTGTTAAAGCTGTTCTTGAATGTTACGATTAAAAAAAGCATAATAGAGGAAGTGGTAAGTAAAATGTATTCAATAGTAATCAAGTACATAGAAGCGTCGCCTAACGTATAGCTCTATTAGGCGGACACCTTTCTTGGACGGCCAGTTTTTCATGCGCTAAGTTTTAGGTACAATTTTTAGAGCAAATTGCCCTTCGTTAGGCCCTCATCCTCTAGGCCGGATGCGGACCGTTATTTGCTATAAAATGGGATGAAAAAACTCCACTGAGCGGATGCGAACCTATTATTGGCGGACATTGAGAACTGTTTTCATAACAAATCAATCGAAGACCTGTCTTGGATGGACGCAAACTCCTCGTAAGCAGACAAAGTGTGATCATATATGTGGTTACATATATATGTATATATTTTCCAAATGAAAAATGGGGATCTCCGAATAAAACCGATTTTGTGCTCGAAAAAAATGTAGTTTAAGTAGTGTCATAGTGTGATGCGCATAAAATGAAATTTGCATTAGTAAAATTTCGAAGTTTAAAAAGCGTACCACTAAGTATCACTTTCATGTAAATGAAAACTAAGGATTGCCGGATTGCCTGAAGTTAAGTTAAGTTGAACTGGTCGGTCCGTAAAGACCTCATAGAAACTACATGCTATGTACGTCCTGTTGGAAAATACTAGACGTTTTCTAGGGCCTATGCCACTAGGTTTTTCTAAACCTCAAAACTTGATTTGAAATTATTTTTGACACCTTGCAAATCCACGCTTCGTTTCACACCTTTTCTTTTTGGTTGATCATATTGTAACGAAGCTTTCCTTGAGCCCCGATGCTTCTTAATAAATTGCTGGGGTATACTCGCCGTGTCCAGGGTTCCGTACAATAAATATATACTGTGGGGTCTTTTCCAAGTCGTACTTTATTTATCTTTATTTATTTACAACTAAATTATATGTAAAACTTCTTTTAAGTTAAATTTTATTCAACGTTATTGGTATTCGGTGTCGGCGTGGCCTGGTGGGTAACGGTCCACCCGAGTCCCGTTGGCGTTCCTGCTGGCGCGCTTGCTTACGTTGTTACATGGCGGAAAGATACAAGGTGGCAGCATGGTGTCATACCTACTAACATAAATAAAAGTTCCATGTACTTTGTTTTTGTAAATTCGATGGACAAATGTCAAAATCGTACTGCGCCGGAAGTTGATGTATCAGATAAAAAAGTTTATAATCAGCTGTTCCATGCTGCCACCTTGTATCGTTCAGCCATGCGTTGTTATTACTATGCTTTTGTATTGGCTAACGGTCCACCCGGTCCGGTTAGCGCGTGGTTATGGGACGCTGGCGTTCGTCGCTGCGTTGGCTGTCGTGGCTGTATGTGGTCACTGAGGACGCTCGTTGATGACGCTCTGCTGCCGTTGGCATTGCGCTGGCTGTCGCGATTAGTATTTCGCTCGTTGGCGACGCGTTGACGCTGGCGTCGCGGTTAGTATTTAGTCACAGAGGACACTCGAAACAAAAGGTGGTGCAGTCGACGTCGGCTCTATAACGTTTGTAACCCTTGTCCCAAATTCTTCCAAGTGCTTATTTGCTCTCTAATGCACTTCTAGTTCTTGTGCTATGCCGACACCTCTCTTACTTAAGCGGACTCCTCTCTTGGATGAATAACAAATGGCCAAAGGTGAATGTCCACCCAAGAGAGGTTTCACTGTAATAATAAAATCAAAACTTAAAAGAGGTGTTTTAATTTTTTATATGATTTGAATTGATTCAATGCAGTCGATTTTGTTGCGCCAGCGTTTAAAATATCTCAACAATGTGAACTTTTGTAACAATGAATATTAAAAATTCACAAATCCACAAAAACACAAATCTTTAATATTAGAGAAAAATCGTAAGGTTTACAAACAGCGATAGTTACTAGGACATGTTTCTGAATTTCACTTTTTCATCAGCTAGCTTTTCGGGAGCTGAGCATTGAACTCGAATCTCCAACATTCATACCAGTGCAGATGCCTTTAGCTACTCAGCCATATGAATGTCCCGTTGCTCGCTTTACAATTGGTCTCTAAGAATTGCCTTTTTGTTTCTATTCCTTTTTATACTCAGAGTGCTTTGCACACAGAGTATATTAACTTTGATTGGGTAACGGTTGGTTGTACATGTATAAAGGAATCGAGATAGATATAGACTTCCATATACCAAAATCATCAGTATCGAAAAAAAATTTGATTGAGCCATGTTCGTCCGTCCGTCTGTCTGTCCGTCCTTCCGTCTGTCCGTTCACACGATAACTTGAGTAAATATTGAGATATCTTCACCAAATTTGGTACACGAGCTTATCTGGACCCAGGATAGATTGGTTTTGAAAATGAGCGAAATCGGATGATAACCACGCCTACTTTTTATGTATATAGCATTTTGGAAAAACCTTTTTATTTATTAAATAATACACCTAGAAAGTTGAAATTTGACGTGTGGACTGATACTGAGACTCTTGATAAAAGTGCAAAAATTATTTTTAAAATGGGCGTGACACCGCCCACTTGTGATAAAGTAAATTTTACAAATAAAATTAATCATAAATCAAAAATCGTTAAACGTATCGTAACAAAATGCGGCAGAGAGGTTGCCTTTACTATAAGGAATGCTTTGAAGAAAAATTACCGATATCGGGTAAAGACCACGCCTACTTTTATATAAAAGAATTTTAAAGGGGTCGTGGACGAATCAAATAAGCTATATCTTTGCAAAAAAGAGCTCTATTTCAATGGTATTTCATTTCCCAAATGGATTTATAACAATAAATAGGAAAAACTTGAAATTTTTTAAAACTGGGCGTGGCACCGCCCCTTTTATAACAAAGCAATTTTCAATGTTTCGGGAGCCATAACTCGAAGAAAAATTAACGGATCGTAATGAAATTTTGTACACATATTTTCCTTATAGCAGAAAAGATTTCTAGTAAAAATGGCCGGGATCGGTTAAAGACCGCGGCAATTAGATACAAAATAAGTTTAAAAGGTTCGTAGATTAGAATAATAAGCTATAGCTTAGCAAAAAATAGTTTTGAATCATATTAATATTTCACTTATCAAGTTTTATTGTAAAAGGAAATGGGGAGACATTTTTTTTAAACGGGCGGTGCCACGTGTTATGTAGAAAAGTAATTTATCTGAAATGAAATGTACAATTGAAGCTCATGCTGAGTATATAATGTTCGGTTACACCCGAACTTAGACACCTTTACTCAGGGCCTTAGAGAGAAAATCCGGGCCCGGGACTAAACAATTTACGGGCCCCCTATAAAAAATCCACTAATACATTTGATGAAGTTGAATTAATGACCTCTCTTTCATTAATCATTATTGATGGACTACATCAAAAAAAATTTTTGCCTCATCAACTAAATGATTTTTGGACTAAGGCTGAAAATAAAATTAACACAGAATATTTACTATTTATACTGTTTTATTGTAACGTAGAAATAAAATTCTCTTTTAACAGCCACATACTGCTTCAAATAATCTTTTCTAAGTAGTTATTTGGTAACATTTTAATAGATTTCTGATAAATTTAATGACGATTATAAATTTTAATTATTCAATATCGAAGTTTCGGATATTAAAGAGTGGCGTTTTCGCTGCAAAATTATTTACAATAATACTTACTTACTTAATTGGCGCTTAACCGTCTAAACGGTTATGGCCGTCCAACAAGGCGCGCCAGTCGCTCCTTCTCTCTGCCAGCCGGCGCCAATTGGTCACACCAAGGGAGTTTAAATCGTTTTCCACCTGGTCCTTCCAACGGAGTGGGGGCCGCCCTCTACCTCTGCTTCCATAGGCGGGTTCCGATAGAAACGCTTGGAGGGTGGAGCCGTGTGTAGAAGTCCACGAAAGTGGGGAAAGCTTCTGACCGCCATTCACCTGGGAATGGCCAGAGCGATTCTTTTGCATGCGGTTCAAGCAGATCACTACTGCCGGTCGCTTGCGGCCAAGTATCCTCTGGGTAGCCGCTAAACATCCAGGCGACAACCTGGCTAGGCCACTCGGACATAATCGGTTTAAGGGCTAGCGGAGGGAGATCTCATCGGCAGCGTCTGTACCTCTCTAGGTGCGGCTGCAAGCGGGCGTCTGTCTTGGAGCAAGCGACTCGCTATATAAACATGCCAAGTAATATTTTCACCCCCGCTGAGCGGGTTGTGCGTTGGGCTTGGGGCCGCCACGTAAAACCATACTCCAATGAAATATAACAACAAGCCTCGTATAAATACACTCTCTATCAAAATTTAACAGTCTTGCGAAAATGGATTCAACACAAAGCGTGGCAAGTCCTGAAACTCGCTCTTGAGATGAACACGATCTATGAAAGTTTTTGATTCTTGAAAGGACGCTGAAGGAACATTTTCCACTAGCTACAGTGACGGCTTTTAGCAATTCAAATGGTGACAGACTTTTATAAAAATTTGCTTCGTAAAAGTGCTTCAAGTGAACTATTTCGCATTCTAAGCTTTCAGAAATGTTCGACTTGTATCTTTGGACAAATTTTGCTGCGCTCGCCCGAACCGTAGTTTCATCCATGTCTTCCAATTGCCACAAAAAGGAAAACGTCTCGCTCAAATTTCTCAAAGCTGCAAATCGTTCAGTAATGCCAGTCACTACCGAATCAACGATCACCAGAAATGTATTGTTTTTAAAATCAGACTCTGAATCATCCATAATCATCTCATTTAAATTATCTTCAGAACGTCTTTTTCGAATGTTCGCAAACTTTGGCGAGATGTTCAATTGAGCAGCAACTGTAACGCATTCGATTAAAATTGTTTCAGATTGGTTCCTGATCAACTTCAAATCAACTAATAAGGTATCTAGATGTCGGACCTCAACGTCTATGGTGGCGTCTCTAGCTTGGAGGACCACGTTTCTTTCATTAATAGTAGTCAGTATTTTGAACCAAATTGAGGACAGCAAGATACATTCGAACTTGTTGATGTACTTGAGAATGCCGGTAATATCTCCGAATGCTTGCACAGTCAAATTTTGCTTTTGTCTGAAAGACTATGAAGAGGGCTCGGTACATTTTTTTTGAGGATGTCCCATCATCGTTGGGGACTGCTGCTGAAAATAGTGAAACATTTTTGTACAACTCCGAAGAAAGTAATTGCAGCCGTACAATAGCCTGCAGCATCAACACCACATAAATTGAGACTGCGGGTTGCACAAGGCGAGTAATCAGCATTCGAATTTTTGTCGAGAATGTGACGTAGTGCTCCGTTGTAAGCTCCTTTCATATTGGCGCCGTTATCATACCCTTGTGCACGACAATCTTTTAATGTGATTTCATTTTTACCTAGAGTATGGCAAGTTAGATCAGCGATTTTCTGACCCGTTTTTTGGTTACAACTCACGAAAGCCAAAAACCGTTCTTGAATTGCAAAATTTTTTGCTTTCGAATTGAAATGGAGTTAGCGCAAAATGAACGTAGTCAACGTGACTAGCATCAGACATAGCATCAACGATAATAGCAAAATTCTTAGCTTTCTTGCATTCTGAATGTCTGGGGAAAGATAGTGAACTTGTAAACGTTCATGCTGCTGTTGTGAAATCCTAACTTTCTCCAAATGATCTCTAAGTATGGGATCATAATGGTTTATGAGATCTTAGATGCCCAAAAAATTTCCATTGTTCCTTTCACCAAGATGTATACTTTCGTCTTTGAAAGCTAGGCCTCTTTCACCCAAAAATAAAATATTGTCCAAAATTTTATATAAAATTTTTTTCCACCTTTGAGTTTCAGTGATTATCTGTTTATTGATAAGTGTATCAGTTGTAGCCTACTTTTGAATTAGATTTTGTAAAGATCGCCATTGAATATAACATTTAATGTGATCTTGAGTATTTTCGTGTGATGGCAGTTTACCGTATAGCTTCTTGCATACCTGGAGTTTCGAATATCAGCCAGGACAACAAATTTTAGCTCGATTTAAAGTATTGGTGCTTAACAGACGACATGGTAGGTAATAAAAAGCATTGCTACTCTCACTCCACACCAAGCAGTCACCCTCCATTTTCTCTTCATTTGGCAAGATTCTGTTAAACAAAGAGGTAGGAAATGCCTCGTCATGACGATCACGTGGAAAAATAGCAGGACATATCTGATGACCTCGACGAATTATTTCGTTGACTTCTTCAGATCGCAAAAACTCATTTTTCACGGTACCGATGTCGAAGTCGCTTAAATAATCTGGACTTTGATACAGAATTGATGGTATAGTTGGAAGACTTTTTGAAGATGAACTTTCATCAGTGTCACCACGAAAACTTTACGATTTCGGATTCATGTAAACATATGTACATTTTTGTGTGATGTTTTTATTGTCTCCTCAAGCCCAGGCAAAAAATCATTATCAATATTCGTTGCTTTTGAAATTCAGCTTAAAATTTGCACATGGAACAACTAAAGACTCTCCTGAATACAAAAAAAAATGTCTTAGTACCTATAAATCGTGGGACCCCTGAGAAACCCCGGGCCCGAGGGAAATCCCCTCATTCCCCCTCCTCTCTAGCCGGGCCTGCCTTTACTTGTTATTCACCATTTAGGCACATACACTCTGTATGTAGTTTATTCCTAATAGTGTGGATATAATTTTAGGTGCGCTTATGAAGGCTTAGTAACATTGGTTTGGATTTTTACAGTATTTGTTTTTAAAATTTTTAGTCTCAGAGCAGCATGATTATGATGTCTTGGAAAAAATTGTTTTTAGTATTTGCATTCATCTGCATTGTCTTCAGTTCAAGAACATACGCGCAGCCATGTCGGCCACTAGGTAAATAAACTAATTTAATTGGTAAATATGTCAAATTATTTTATGTAAATTGTTTCGATTTATTTTTTTAGCTAATGCTGCATGCACCAATCCAGCTGATGCAGGTAAAGCTGGTCCAGGATGCTTTCCGTGCACCAGATGGGCGTACAATCCAACCTCCAAGCGATGTTTAGCTTTTACCTACGAGGGTTGCGGTGGAAATACAAATCGCTTTTGCTCTCGTGCACTGTGTCAACGTGCTTGTATTTCGTAAATAATTTTATACATATGTCAGCCGACATGGCAACTCTAACTAAGTAAAAAAGACGATTTGAGGAGAGAAATGAAATGAGCGAGACGAAGCAGTCTGTCTCGAACCTTCAGAACGAAACGTCGTATTTAACAAAATCATAATTCACTTAAATTACATTAAAGTGTATATTCATTATTTCTAATAATAATACTTTCTTCATTTAACATTAAATAAACTAGCGTGCGTCTAATTAATTATTCGGAACTCTGACAAACGTAAGTAGATATGCCATCGTGATAATATCAGAAGTGTGCGAAACCTATGCCACATAAGGTTTGTCGCGTTAATAATAATTCGAGCATATTATAACAAATGTGAAAAATCTTTGCAACAATAAAAGGAAGTGTTGTGTTAATGATAAAATGCATTGAAAAACGAAAGCGTGCATAGTAAATGGTCATATATGTACATATGTACGAGGAAAAAAGTCCAACCGTGTCGAAAAACGTACAACGAAGTAGAAAAATTGCGTCGAAATTGTGAAATTGCAAAACACGAAAAAAACTAAAAGAAACGGTAGTATACATACACACATAAATGTACATGCGTCTATATGTACATACGAACGTGCAACGCGTCGAGTTTGCAACGAACGGTCGGTTAAATTGAAAATTCTACGACTTTAGAGTTTCATCATAAAAACGAAAGGGATAGCGAAAATATTCCTATACTAAAACATATATGTGTTTATGTTGTATGCAAGAGCGTCGTTTCAACCATTTTAAAACATCGCAAAACTTCTCAACTCGTAAAAGCTGAACTCGCATTTTCAATTTCTAATTAGACAAAAACATGAACTTTCGTAGTATGACAGTTAATGATCTGCGCAACAGATGTCGCGAGCGCGGAATTGCAAAGACGGGAAAAAAACACACTTTAATCGAACGACTCGAAGAATATGAAAATGTAAACAAAACCGCGAACGCGAACGCAAATGATACATTTATGAGTGCAAATGAAACGATGCTAATGCAAAGAATAAATGAATTAGAAAAAACAATTACCGATTTGCAAGTGAGTGTAACGCAACGTGAGTGTGAAATGCCAACGCAAAGCAAAAGCACTCAAGTAGTATCTGAATTTCGTCCGTCGGTTGGTTCGTCACCACAGTCCGAACAAATTACAAGTTGCATAAATTCGTTTGTTTCGGTACCGCTTACGTGCGTGCCGCCAATTAGTGTATCATATACACACGCACATTCATCGCGAATGAGTACAAATATTCAACCACCGTATATATCAATAGCAAATGACGTGCACCCGTATATGCAAGTCAACGAGCATTCTTATTGGAATAGTGAGAATATTCACAATCTAAATTATATGCCACCCATGTCTGTTTATAATGGGCATGCTCAGTTGTGTTATGACGAAAATTTCATGCAAACGCGATTTTATAATGAACCGAATATAAGAAGCAATATGCAGTCGAATAGTGTTCATGCTCATATGCAACAAAATCATCCATTTTCAAATGTAAATATACGACAAAATCCGTATAGTAATGTGAATGAAGTGATAGCACTTCTACCCGAATTCGACCCGTCAAATGAAACATCACTAAGTGCAAATCAATTTATAAGAAGAATCGAAATGCTACGTACTGCATATCAGTGGAGTGACCAAGTGTTATTATTCGCCGTACAGCAAAAATTAAAAGGGCATGCGAAATATTGGGTTGATTGTCAAAATATTTTTAAATCGTGGTCGGAATTCGTCGCGAAATTTTGTATTGATTTTGCAACCGTTGAAAACGTCGCGGATATACACATAAAATTGGGACGAACGCGTCGCCAACGTAACGAATCTCCGCAAGACTATTATTACAAAATGTTGTCGATGGGTACAAAAGGAGGAATTCCTGAATTTGCTATCGCGCGGTACATAATAAACGGCATTAACGACCATGATCTCCGTAAAAAGATCTCGAACGATTACGAAAATTGCAATAAGTTGCTACGCGATATTCAAAATTATTCGGTGTACAATAACATAAAATACGAACCGCTGAACTATAAACAGAAAATCGACGAATATACGGCTACGTCCAAAAGCCAAACGAAAAATGTTGGTGAACGTGAAATACCAGCAAACGCTAAAGTAGGTGAACGCGAAACACCTAAATCGGTTAAATGCTATAATTGTTTAAAAACGGGACATATTTCAATAAATTGTTCAGAACCACAACGTGTCGAAAGATGTGAGACTTGTAAACGTACAGGTCATAAAGCAATAAACTGTAAACAAGCGAAAGCAAAACCTAAACCAAATACGACGGTGAATAAAATAAATGATGTAATTCAAGATACAAACTTGACAAAAGTAATCAAAGTAAACGATTTCGAAACAAAAGCTATCATCGACTCTGGTAGTACGTGTTCGCTAATCCGTCATTCTATAGCCGAAAAAGTGGGCAAACTTGTAGAATGTAAACGCGTCTTAAGAGGATTCGCAGGAGGCGAATATATGTGTAAAGCAAACATTTCAGTTGTACTTGAAATTGACAAAAATCATAACCAAGCCGTATTATTAGTGGTTAACGATGATCACATTGATGAAGATGTACTCCTCGGAAGAGATGTGTTTTGTAATAACAAAAATAGGCTGGTTATAGAAAACAACAAGTGTAGTTTCGAGAAATTAGAGAACGTGTCGAATATCTCAACGAATGAACGATCGGAATTGAAAGCTATTATTGAAGCAAACCGCGATATATTTTCTGAGTCTGTATCCGACCTAGGTACATGCACAGTCTCGAAAATGAATATCGAATTAACCAACGATAAGCCAATAACTTTAAAGCCATATAGAGTGCCGTTCGCTAAACGTAAAATAGTATCTGATATTGTATCTGAACTATTAACAAATCGAATAATTCGTCATTCGGAATCACCTTACGCGTCACCGGTCGTGTTAGTTGAAAAAGCCAATGGGGAATCGCGATTATGCGTGGACTATAGAGCGCTAAATAAAGTTACGGTGAAACAACCATATCCCATGCCAATAATCGACGAATATTTCGCACAACTATCGGGAAATAGTTATTTTACGACATTGGACTTACGGATGGGATATCACCAAATAGAAATCGAAGAGTGTGCGAAAAAGTTTACTGCTTTCGTGACTACGGATGGTCACTATGAATACAATAGAATGCCATTTGGCCTGGTAAATGCGCCTTCTGTATTCCAACAAGTAATGAATAAAATAATTGCGAAAATGAGAGCGGGTGAAATACTCGTATACTTGGATGACGTCATAATTCCAAGTAAAACGGTTAAAGAAGGTTTATCACGTCTTACAAAATTCTTAAATATCTTACGAGAAAATGGTTTAACACTACGTTTTTCAAAATGTAATTATCTGGCTAAAGAAATACACTATTTAGGCCACGTAATAAATAAAAATGGTATAAAACCGGGAGAAAAGAAAATAATCGCTATCAAAAACTTTAAAGTACCATCTAGTATAACGGAAACTAGACGATTTTTGGGTTTAACTGGGTTCTTCCGGAAATTCGTACCGGAATACGCGCTAATTTCGAAACCAATAACGAAACTTCTCGCGAAATCAAACGAATCTTTTGTATGGGGTCGTGAACAACAAGAAGCATTCGAAACCTTGATCGAACGTTTAAGCAACGCTCCAATTCTCGCGTTGTACGATAGGATGGCCGAGCATGAAGTACACACCGACGCATGTAGTGTTGGCCTTGCCGGTGTGCTACTTCAGTCAAACGACAATAAAACGTGGAAACCAGTATTTTATTTTAGTAGGCATTGCACGAGTGCAGAAAGTAATTATCATGCGTACGAACTCGAGGTACTCGCCGTAGTCGAATCCCTCGAACGCTTTCGAATGTATGTACTAGGCAAGCATTTTCGACTAGTAACGGACTGTTCTGCCATAGCTAAAGTCAAAACTAATAAAGAATTAAAATCTCGTATCGCGCGTTGGTGGATGAAACTTTTAGAATTTGATTTCGATATAATTCATCGCCAAGGCACACGTATGGCTCATGTCGATGCTTTGAGTCGCGCACCAGATCAGCCACCAAACGACGTAGAACCGGCTGGGTTGGTAATGAAAGTTAATACTTCATCCGAAGACTGGCTCTTGACAATGCAGTTGCAAGACCCAACGTTATCATCGATAGTATCAGTACTTAAGCAAGAGAAGAAAACAGATCAAGACGCCCAAATTCGACAAGACTACGAAATTAAGGATCATCGATTATATCGCCGTACGAAAGATGGGTTACGATTCGTTGTACCAAAATCAGTTCGTTGGAGAGTAGTGCATTCTTGCCATGACGAAATGGGACATTTTGCACTCGACAAAACGATCCAACGAATTTCGACACATTTTTGGTTTCCTAAAATCCGCAAATACGTTAAAGATTATTTAGCAGCATGTCCAGATTGTTGCTACAACAAATCTCGTCACGGTGTGGCTGAAGGTAGGCTGCATTATAGTGAACCTGATCCCATGCCATTTCGGATCCTTCACGTCGATCACTTAGGACCTTTCGTCAAAAGTAATCGTGGAAATTGCTACGTTCTGGCAATATCCGATAGTTTTTCCAAATACCTGGTAGTGAAGCCAGTACGCAATACGAAAACCACCGCGGTAATCAACGCACTAAACGATATGACAAGCTACTTTGGACTGCCTGTCAAAATCATCACCGATAGAGGTACATGTTTTACCTCGAAGCAATTCGAACAGTTTTGTGAAAAAAATTCGATCCAACATATTAAAAACGCCGTACGTACACCTCGCGCCAACGGCCAGGTTGAGCGAGCTAACCAAACCATATTAAATTATCTTCGAACATCGACCGATAAACCGAAAGAGTGGGATTGTCATCTACGAAACGTGCAATGGTCAGTCAACTCACAGCGCAACGATACGTCAGGTTATTCGCCGAACGAACTAATTTTTAATTTTCGTCTCCGCGATATCGTACAAAATAAGCTAATTGCAGCTATTCACGATACAACCGATAATCCGAATCCGCTACCAATCGACGAAAAACGGCAACAAGCCCTTGAAAATATTAACCACGAACGAGAGAAATGGAAACGTAGGTTCGACGATAAGCACCGTACTCCGACAACATACACTGAAGGTAACCTCGTTGTTATTGAGAACGAGCCAGCAGCAACTGGCGAATCGAGAAAGCTGGAACCCAAGTTTCGCGGTCCATACGTTATTACCCGAAGCTTGGGAAACGACCGATACCTCATAGAAGATATTCCTGGTATAAAAATAACAAATCGCAAATTCTGCTCAATATTTAGTACCGACAAAATAAAGCCCTGGTGTCACAGTGCACCCGAGCTCGACGAATACGACGACGACGACGACCCTGATCAAATCGAGGTCGATTTGGAGTCAGGAAAGGCCGAATTGTCAGCCGACATGGCAACTCTAACTAAGTAAAAAAGACGATTTGAGGAGAGAAATGAAATGAGCGAGACGAAGCAGTCTGTCTCGAACCTTCAGAACGAAACGTCGTATTTAACAAAATCATAATTCACTTAAATTACATTAAAGTGTATATTCATTATTTCTAATAATAATACTTTCTTCATTTAACATTAAATAAACTAGCGTGCGTCTAATTAATTATTCGGAACTCTGACAAACGTAAGTAGATATGCCATCGTGATACATATGTATATTAAAAATAAAGTTTAAAACTCTGTGTTATAGTTTTAAGTGTACATTCTTCTTCAGTGGCTTCCTTGGAACTAGGTGAACTAGGTTAAAACAAACCATATTATGGGAAATTGGACAATAACGGTCAATTGTGCGTGGAGAGATAGTGGATTTAGATATCCTACATGGTAATACGAGTCACAGGTCACAAAGTCGAAGGTCGAAGGTGAAAGGGGATTAGCAGGCGAGGCTCTGGCGATTCCAAGTTCCTCGTGGAATTAGTGGAGGGGGAGGGGGCGGCGGTATGACCTAGAAGGTTTAATGTGGTCATGTTAATCGTTCCCGAGATGGTTGGGCTGGTACCTCAATGGTACTTTTTACCGTAACGTACCGAAACTGC
Organism: Eurosta solidaginis; assembly: GCF_040869045.1. NCBI lineage: Eukaryota > Metazoa > Arthropoda > Insecta > Diptera > Tephritidae > Eurosta > Eurosta solidaginis. Next base: position 19,120,641 of record NC_090320.1, read on the forward strand.
AGCCGCAAAAGGACCACAAACATCGATAACATCCAAAAACCTACGGGGAATGTCTTTATCGTTAATACAACAAGTACAACAACGAAGATGTAAGTCATCCATTGTTAAGTAATCAATGAACATAACCGAAGTAGGTATTTGAATTTGACGAGAACATTGTTCTTTCATTTTTATGTTTTCTATAACCTAAGTGAAAAGGACACAGGAGAAGGCATTAAGCCGAAACCGACTTCCTCCCAAAAAAAAAACCACAATCATTCAAATATCTAGGCTGTTGTTTAGATTAAACTGCATATATTTCCTATTAGCCTACTTATGTTCTGTGAACAGTAGTACTAGACAAATGAGTTCTTCTTTAGGAAGGCAAAAGATGTATCAAGAATAGAAAAAAAGTTTCCCGCCAGCAAACATCTAAGGAAATCCAGCACTAATCCACAACAATTAAGTTTAAGGACAGATATCATTGATACTCAGCGCCAGCTGCTAGTATGTGATAGATTGCACTTATGTACGTATTATGAAATCAATTTTTCATTAGACTATTAACAAGATTCTGGCTCATAAAGTCTGACCTTTATGTCCGAACTTTGAGCCCCAAGATCGTGAGGGAATATAGATTTTAGGGTCATGCAAGTTCACCTAACAAAAATTTATTTAATTTTTGTAGGGCTACAACACAAGGAATCTCACTAAGAAAATTGTAGCGATATTGAAACGATATGTTCAGGACAAGTGATATAAACCTTAAATAAATTAGACAGCGATCTAAGATATTTTTTTCTTTACCTCGCAAAAGTTGGATCACTAACCGTATATTGATCAGAAGTTCGTACTCTTTAATGTTTTAGTAGCGATAAAGACACTTTCCGAAGGTTTTGGAGACTGTTGTTGGTAATGATAGTAAATTGGAGCATATATTTATACATGCTACGCTCCCTACCTACGCATTTAAGATCGTAGTTTATCTATCTGGTGTGCTAATTGGTGAAACCACTTCAATCCTTCTGGCGGTCGCCGCGGTATAGTGGTAGCGTGCGCGCCTCCCATACCTGAAGTCGTGAATTCCATCACTGAAAAAAATAACATGAATCTACTTCAGAAACACTCCAAGTGTATTTCGGCCATGAAAAGCTTTTGGCGAAAAAGTGATTGGTTAACAGAAACTAGGACTAGGTAAGCTCATCCTGCCAATTCTTGTAAAATTTCAAAAAAAAAGAAGCACGAAGCAATTTGGTAGAGAAGTCGGTCTTAATTTCCCCCGGAGATACAACGCCCCTTCTCTTCTTACTTTCAACCTTTTTTCGTATCTTTCGCCCTCCTTCTACAAGGAACTTGTGCTCGCAAGTGAGTAGACTGCTAAATATGACAAAAGCCTGTAACAAAATGCTTCCCGACTAGATGAGGCCGACAATTGTATTGGAAAAGTTGCGAAACGATAGAACCATATGTTATATTCATTAATCCCTTGAATCTCATTCCAATATCCTCAGAGTTGCCGAAGAATTAATGTTCAGGCACTCTTCAGGACTCCCACTGAGCAAAGCGTCTTGAAACGCAAGCGATCAGCAATGAAAGAGATCTAGCTTAGAATTGGTCACAACAGTCTCGCTTTCTGCATCACCATACCGCAAGTAGCCAGCGAAATTTCGCCTTTCATGCTACTCCGTCTTCAATTTGATTTATAGCATCTTTCTCTTTTGGCCAGGGACACGAAAATAGTTCAAGACAATTAAGAGCGACGCCAGTCACACGCGCTCTATCCATCTAAGCATTGTTGAATTCAAACTGGGTAAATATTGAACACCTTCACAGTGAGATCCCTAGATTTATCGGTCAATATGCGGATGCTATTTAGTTCTAAACATAAGACCAAGTATTAATATACGCATTCGACGCTAAAGAAGGTATTGTGAAAGCAATTCAAACGATTCTAACCAGAGCAATCCGTTTGACGGACTCTAGCTAATGCTTTCAATGTCTAATGAGGTTCTGCTGACTAAAACTAAAAAAATTATTCGTTTGATAACAGTCGGTGTACTAATATTAATGGTAACTTCTACCGGTTACAAGTACTTCTCAATGAGATCGTTATGCTTAGCATAACTCTGATAAATTTTACCCTACTACATAGTGCTGCCTAAGCAAAAAGTCTTGCAACTACTCGCAGGTTGAGGATAAATTCAAAGGAGTCGGATGCCCTTTCTCTTATATTCACATAGAGCACAGAAAACTGCCCAGTTGAAATAAATTGTATGCACACAGGACGAATGCATGCTAAATACATGAAAAAGTACGTAAGATTCAAATTTGTTGAATTCTAAACATATTTACTTATACAAAAAAAAATCGTTTTCCACCTGGTCCTTCCAACGGAGTGGGGCCGCCCTCTACCTCTGCTTCCATAGGCGGGTTCCGATAGAAACACTTTCTTGGCCGGAGCATCATCTTTCATTCGCATAACATGGCCTAGCCAGCGCAGCCGCTGCGTTTTAATTCGCTGGACTATGTTGATGTCTGCGTATAGCTCGTACAGCTCATCATTAAATCTTCTTCGGTACTCGCCATCGCCAACGCGTAGAGGTCCACAAATCTTTCGAAGAACTTTTCTCTCGAACACTCCCAAAGCCGCTTCATCTGCTGTTGTCATGGTCCATGCTTCTGCCCCATATAGCAGGACGGGTACGATAAGTGACTTGTAGAGTATGATTTTCGTTCGCCGAGAGAGAACTTTACTTTTCAATTGCCCACCTAGTACAAAGTAGCATTTATTGGCAAGATTGATTCTTCGCTGGATTTCAGTGCTGATATTGTTGCTAGTGTTGATGCTGGTTCCCAAATAAACGAAGTCTTTTACTATTTCGAAATTATGGCTGCCAACAGTAGCGTGGTTGCCAAGGCGCATATGCGCTGACTCTTTGCTCGATGACAGCAGGTACTTCGTTTTGTCCTCATTCATCATCAAACCCATCTTTACCGCTTCTTTTTCCAGTTTGGAGTAAGCAGAACTAACAGCGCGGGTGTTAGGCCGATGATATCAATGTCATCAGCATATGCCAGTAATTGCACGCTTTTATAGTATATTGTTCCAGTGCGGTTAAGTTCTGCAGCTAGTATAATTTTCTCCAGCGTCATATTAAAGAAATCGCACGATAGGGGGTCACCCTGTCTGAAACCTCGTTTAGTTTCGAACGGCTCGGAGAGGTCCTTCCCAATTCTGACTGAGCTGATGGTGTTGCTCAAGGTCATTTTGCACAGCCGTATAAGTTTTGCGGGGAAACCAAATTCAGACATAGCGGCATATAGGCAGCTCCTTTTCGTGCTGTCGAAGGCAGCTTTAAAGTCGACGAAGAGGTGTGTGTCGATTCTCTTTTCACGGGTTTTCTCCAAGATTTGGCGCATTGTGAAAATCTGGTCGATGGTAGATTTACCAGGTCTGAAGCCGCACTGATAAGGTCCAATCAGCCGGTTCACGGTGGTGTAACAGAGCCTTAATAAATAATAAAATGTCACCCTGTGTTCAAGTTGCTGCAACACCCGTTATCTACCCACGGGTGTGGAACAACTTGAACACAGAGCAATTCGGCTCTGGATATTCATTTAAAAAAACTTTGGACGACACAAGTAAAACACGAATTAAGTGAAAAAGTTAAAACCAAACTAAATACAAACTAGAAATAAAACTAAGTAAAGTGTACAAATAAATGAAGAACATTTATTATACAAAAACTTTGATAAATAAAAGAACAAGAACTTAAACAACAAATACGTGTTATGTGGAGTGCGTTGCGACGTGCAAGCGCACGTCCATTTTTCGAAGGTTCATACAATGAACCTTTATATGGCGACCGTGATGGTCTTTTAATACAACAATTTTCTAAAAACCAAAAATGCGGAAATAATAAAAATATACAATTTTACAATTTTAAACTTCGGAAATAACAAAATGTCTACAAAGTACTATTTTCTAATGCAACAAATTGTCTAAAACTACGGAGTTAATAAAAATAACTTGTACATAAATTCTACTTTCTTCAAAATTTCCAATTATTTAACTAACATATATAATAACGGCATGCGAAAACCCACACCACTCCAATAACGGCATTATAAACTGTACCACCGCCAGCGGCAGCGAACACCAGCAGCGGCGAACATCAACAGCAAATCCCAGCAGCAGCAACTACCGTCGGCAGCGAAGGCATTTACGGTTGGAGCAGAAGCAGTCATAAGTATAATATATATATGTATTAATAAATTTTTGCCTACGTGTTTTTTATAAAACATATATGTATGTATAGAAAACAGAAAATTTCTTTTATGCGGTGCGTTACAATATATATACATTTTGGATTTTTTACTAAAACGATAAAGTGATGCGATATGGTGCGTTCACAGTTTAACTATTTCAGTTTCCAACAATTTTTAAATTTTCGAAGCATTTTATAAATTTCAACGTTTTCACCAATTTCTTCAAATTTTTCATGTTTTCAAAATTCTAAATTAAAAATTCATCAATCTATTTTACAAATTCACATATTTACAAGTTTCCATTCTTCGAATTTGCAATTCATTTCACAAACCTATTTAAAATTTCAAATTTCGGATTTTCCATTTTTTTTAGACTTTTATTTGCTACATGTAAAAGGGATTTTTTTTAGATACGCCCATTTTCCAACATAATATTAATTTTCACCATATAAGACTGTTGTAACGTGTAAATTTTGGATTTTGATATTACGGTGGTTTTCGAAAAAACCAATTAATTTTTTTTAATACATGCGGTGGTTCCGTTAAAAACCAATTAAAATTTGTTTTGATATAAACGGAGGTCCCGTGAAAAGCCAAGTGAGATTTTTTTATAAAGCGGTGCGTCCGTGAAAATATACAACTTTTTTTAACAAAGCGTGAATATAAATGGATCTTTTGAACAAGTTACAACAATTTTGAGATTTTTACCAACTAACCTATATACTTTTGTGCAAAGTTTAAATTCAATTACTTCTTAAAGATTTTTCTATACAAGTATAATGCAGTTTTCACTAATTCTTCAAATAAATTGTTAAATATTTCTTTAGCGACTATTCACCTATAAATCAGTTCAATTTTACAATTTTTTTTTTCTTTTTGCTCAATATTTCAGCTTAAATATAAATTCAGACATTCAAATAAATACTTCATTAATTTCATAGTTTGAACTGAATTATCTGTGCTATTCTGATAATTTCATATGTACAACCTTAGAAGTGGTAAGCAAGTGCAAACAACTTCAGATTCAGAATCCGATTCAGATAAATCAGCCTCAAGCTACGAAAGTTTAACTTCATCTTCGACCGATAAAGTCACCAAACAGGAAAATAGATTTTCTTTGTCAACAGATTTTCCAGGCTTCGAAAATTCTTCCATTAAAAATTTAACTCCTAATTTACATTCAAATCTTAACGACTCAAATAGTGAAAAATTAACTTCAACTTCTTCTAATTTAGAATCAGATCTTAGCGATCCAATTAGTACAAACGTTGCCTCACCTTCTAATCCAGCTTCAGATCTTAACGATCAAATCATGGCAACACTTGAGGAAAAGAGAATTTTTATTAGCACATGTGCTAATTCAATTAGAGAAAACTACAGTGGTGATCCTCTAGCACTTGATTCTTTTATAGACAAAATTGCATTATTGGAACAATTCGCTACTGCAGACTTAAATGATACTTTTATAGCGTTCGTTCTTAAAATCAAAATTAGAGGGTAAAGCCCGTGAAGCACTACCAACACAAGTAACTTCAGTCAATGATATTAAAACAGCTCTACGTAATAGGATCAAACCAGACAACTCGAAAGTTGTAGCAGGGAGAATTGCAGCGTTGCACGTTAGCGGTAACAATTATACAGATTTTGCCAAACAAGTTGAACATATAGCTGACTCACTTGAGCGGTCTCTTATTATTGAAGGGATCACTCAAACGAAAGCCCATGAAATGTCAGTCGAACAAACTATTAACGTGTGTCGATTAAATGCAAAATCCAATTTAGTAAAAACCATTTTAGCCTCAACGGTATTTACAGATCCGAAAGACGTAGTAGCAAAATTAATTGTAGAACAAAACAACGAAGTAACTGAACATCAGGTTCTAGCTTTTCGATCACGTGGTAACAGTACATTCAGAAATTCACGTGGTAGTTATCGAGGTTTTTACCCAAACCGCGGCTATACTGGTTATAGAAATAATAGTTCATTTTCATATAATAGTAACTATAACGGTAACAATAATCAGAGATATCGCTATGATAACAGAAATAGATACCAAAATAACAACAATAATAATATACGTCCAAATTCCAATTCAAATGCAAACAGCGGTAACAATAGAGGTAACAATTCTAGATCATCCAACGGTAGAGGTAGAAACGCAAACGTTCGCGCTTTAAACGCCAGCGCCCCTCAGGAGCAAACACTGAGGAGGACGAATTAAGCGAGTAAGCGAACTTCCCTCACCTATAGCCATCTATTGTTTAAATTTAAATTACTCATATTTCATTGAATTACAACTTAACGAGTCACAAAAATTTGGTTCTTTCCTAGTAGACACTCAAGCGGAAATTTCTTTAGACAGAAATATTTCCTTAAATACGAACGACATTATTAACATTACCGGTGTCACTTCAAATTCAGTTTCGACTTTAGGTAAAATTACAGTAAATTAAAATTTTTCTAACTTTTCTATTAAACATACTTTACATGTAGTAAATGAAGACTTTAATATTCCATCCGATGGCATATTAGGTAAAGATTTTCTGAAAATTAACAAATGCATTATTAATTATGAAAGAAACAGTATTTCCTTTTGGGTAGGTAATGAAAAAGTCGCGATACCAATCCTACACGGAACAGAAAGCGACAGTTGTATCATTCCACCAAGATGTGAAATATTCAGACTTTTTGATTTAGGGGATTCACCCGAACCACTTTTCGTGGACTCGCAGGAAATTGAAAAAGGTGTTTTCACAGCTAGGTGCATTGTTAATTCCAGTAACCCAATAATCAAAGTCATTAATACCACGGATGATGTAAAGTACGTAAAAAGAAAAAGTATTCGGACAGAAAAACTTTCAAACTACAATGTTTATACAATTAACAAGACAAAAACAGAAGACAAACGTACGAAAAAACTAACTTCGATTTTAAAAAATCAAATACCTCAACATGCTCATAGTAAATTAATTGACCTTTGCATAGATTATGCCGACATTTTCGCTCTTGACACGGACAAAATGACTTTAAATAACTTTTACGAGCAAAAATTAAGACTGACAGACAACGAACCGGTATATGTTAAAAACTATAGATTGCCATACTCTCAACGCGAAGAAATAAATCGCCAAGTAAATAAATTGTTAGACAATGATTTGATTGATCCCAGTTATTCGAATTACAATAGTCCTTTGATTGTAGTCCCAAAGAAAGATACAAATGGTCAACAAGCTTATCGTATGTGAGTAGATTTTCGCGCAGTAAACAAAAAACTCATTGCTGATAAATTCCCACTAGCTAGAGTTGACGATATTTTAGACAATCTTGGTAGAGCAAAATATTTTTCCACATTAGATCTTTTTTCAGGATTTCATCAAATCCCTTTGCATCCTGACTCTCGTGACATTACGTCTTTCAGCACTGACCGTGGCGCATTTAGATGGAAAGTGCTTCCATTCGGCTTAAATATAGCACCAAATTCATTCTCACGAATGATGACAATAGATTTTTCGGGTATACCACCCAATGACGCATTTTTGTACGTCGACGATATTATCTTCATAGGTTGTAGTGAAGCACACCACATTAAAAATCTTTCAAAAGTTTTCGATACTTGTAGGTCTTTTAATCTCAAACTTAACCCAAATAAATGCAACTTTGTACGACCAGAAGTTACATTTTTAGGTCATAAATGTTCAGCCAAAGGTTTGTTGCCAGACGACTCTAAAATAAATGCAATTAAAAAGTATACAAAACCGACTGATAAAGACGCGGTACGACGATTCGTCGCGTTTGCAAACTATTACAGACGGTTTATACCTAATTTTGCGTCTCTGGCAGCGCCTCTAAACCGATTAAGCAGAAAAAGAGTTGAATTTGTAAGGGATGTTGAGTGCGAAAGGTCATTTTTATCTTTGAAAGCAGCGTTACTTTCACCAAAATTACTTCAATATCCAGATTTTACTAAACAATTCATTATTACAGTTGATGCTTCCACAACTGGATGTGACGCTATTTTGAGTCAAGAACAACAAGGTAGTGATTTACCAATTTGTTTCGCTTCTAAAGCATTTAGTAAAGCCGAACAGAAAAAACCCATTATAGAATTAGAGATTTTAGCTATTTACTTTGCAATCAAGCAATTTCGACCATACGTTTATAGCACCCATTTCATTGTAAAATCAGACCATAGACCTCTAGTAAACTTATTCAATATGAAAGACCCATCTTCAAAACTTTCAAGAATACGACTGGAACTATCTGAATATAACTTTACTATTGTATATATAAAAGGTAAATCAAACGTTTGTGCTGATGCACTATCGCGTATAACAATCGATGAGATTAAAGAAGTTAACAAACAAATTTTGGCAGTACAGACAAGAGCCATGACAAAAAAGGCAAACGACAAAAATTTACATAGGAAAACAGACAAAAACGATGAAAAACAACTTACTTTACATGTCTACGACAAATTTTCATTTTTCGAAAAAAGTTCCACGAATAAGATTTGCAATTACGCACGATAAAAGTAATAAAACAACAAGTTTAAGAATTTTTGCGGATATTAAACATAAGAAACTCGAGTTACTTAGTTTTGAGCTTGTTAACGAAATAATGACTTTAGAGAAATTATTTTCGAGGCTTGAATCAGAAGCAGGCAAACGCAAAATTAAGAAAATTGAGTGGTCTAAAAACGATATTATGTTCGAACATTATACTATTACAAATTTCAAAAATATTGGAAATAAAATTTTAAAATCATTAGAAATTATATTAACAGATCCAGTGGAGACAGTAACAGATGAATATACAAAATTAAAACTAATGAAAATTTACCATAATGATCCCATTTCTGGTGGACATTGCGGAATGAAAAGACTTTACTCAAAATTGCGAACAAAATTTTATTGGAAGAACATGACTTGTGTTATTTTTTTTTATTTTTATCAAAAATTGCAATGATTGTCTTTTAAACAAGGTTAAACCTAAAACAAAAGAAAAACTTGTTTTAACACCAACTCCTTGTAAACCATTCGATATACTAGTAATTGACACAATAGGACCCCTACCTGAGTCCAAATATGGTAACAAGTTCGCACTTACCATGATTTGCGACATGACTAAATACCTGGTAACAGTCGCTGTACCAGACAAATCGGCAAAAACAATCGATTCAGCTATTTTTGAAGGATTCGTTTTAACTTACGGCACAATGAATGCCATAAAATCACATTTAGGTACTGAATTTAAAAATGAATTATTCGAAGAATTAACAAAGCTTTTAAATATTCAACATAATTTTTCAACTGTATACCATCATGAAACTGTTGGCACGATTGAACGTAATCATAGAGTTTTTAATGAATACTTACGTGCATATTTAAAAGACACCTTTTCTGATTGGGATGTTTATTTAAAATACTTTACTTTCCTACACAATACTACGAGTAGCACAGTTTTCGACAATCAATTTTCACCTTACGAGTTAGTCTTTGGGAAAAAGGCAACTTTGCCTAATGAATTAACAAAAGAAAAAATTTACCCAATTTATAACATCGAAAACTATGCCAAAGAAGTTAAGTTTAGGATGCAGAAAACGCACAAAATATAATTAATAAAAATAAATTACAAAGTAAAAATCTGTACGGTAAAACGGCACGACCTCTAATTGTAAAAATCGGATATAAAATACTTTTACAAAAAGAACCACATCATAAGCACGAAAATATTTATCAAGGACCGTTTATTATAACTAAAATTAACGAACCCAACGTAACTATTTTCGATGAAGTTAAAAACAAAGAAAAAGTAGTACATAAAAACCGCCTAAGTAAAGTAAATTAACATTACTCCAATTCGTTTACTTTAAATTTGATTAAAAAACAAATCCAAAATTTACTTACTAGCATTTAAGCAGCCACGAAGGCTTAAAAACTGTTAAAACAACAAAAAGCAATAAGAGAAAATAACACAAATTTTGTATATTCAAAAAAAAAAATTGTTTATAAAATTGTCCGTAACACAAAAATACATACTTAATATATAATACAAAATGTAAAACTTTAAATTGAATATGTAAAGCACAAATATTTATAAAAAAAAACATTCAACATATTTTGTCGTAAATCAAAATATTATTAATATTTATACCTTTTATTTAAGTTACAATGAACTATTAAAATGTAACCAAAATTTAACTATTTGATGTATAAAATCTTTTTTCAATTATTAATAAAAATGGTTCCGAACCAACGAATTAAAAAGGGGAGGTATACCCTAATATAAATATATATTCCTTTGTTCGCAACAATTTTTATAAGTTTTTGGCCAAAGAAGAATGTGACAAAATTGATCACTTTGTCAATTCTTCTTTTCCCCAAAAAGGATGATGTAAGAGAGCCTTAATACATAATAAAATGTCACCCTGTGTTCAAGTTGCTGCAACACCCGTTGTCTACCCACGGGTGTGGAACAACTTGAACACAGAGCAATTCGGCTCTGGATATTCATTTAAAAAAACTTTGGACGACACAAGTAAAACACGAATTAAGTGAAAAAGTTAAAATCAAACTAAATACAAACTAGAAATAAAACTAAATAAAGAAGTATACAAATAAATGAAGAACATTTATTATACAAAAGCTTTGATAAATAAAAGAACAAGAACTTAAACAACAAATACGTGTTATGTGGAGTGCGTTGCGACGTGCAATGAACCTTTATAGTGGGCTTCAATCTTTCGCACAATACACTTGAAAGGACCTCATATGCGATATCAAGAAGGCTGATTCCACGATAGTTGGTGCATTTTGCACTATCCCCCTTTTTGTGGACTGGGCAAAGAAGCTGCATGCGTCTTACCAACTCCTCGCCACCGAACTTGAATAGCTCCGCAGGCAATCCATCAGCGCCCACGGCCTTGTTGTTTTTCAATCTGGTTATTGCTATTTTAACTTCGTCATAATCTGGCGGGGGACATATATTCCATCATCATCGATTGCGGGATCGGGTTCTTCATCTCTGCGCGGTGAATTGCTGCCTCCATTTAGGAGAGCAGAGAAGTATTCCCTACATAATCTAAGCACTCTCTGGACATCAGTTACAAGGTCGCCGTTTTCATTCCTCCAGGAGTTTGCCCCTGTCCTAAAACCTTCCGTCTGTCGCCGTATTTTTTGGTAGAACTTTCGGGCGTTATTCCTGGTGGCTAGCAGCTCAAGCTCCTCGCACTCAAGCCTTTCTGCTTCTGCTTTTTCTTCCTGAAAAGGCGTCTCGCTTCCCTTTTCAACTCACGATAGCGTTCACACACTCCTCTTGTCGCGCTCGCTTTTAACGTAGCCCTGTAAGCAGCGTCTTTTCTTTCGGTTGCAACGCGGCATTCTTCATCGTACCAGTTGTTTTTTCGTGGCCGCCGGTAACCAATTTTTTCCTCGGCGGCAGTACGAAGTGCTTTGGAGATATGCTCCCACTGCTCCTGTATTCCTTCAGGATGAGTTGTGCTCTCAGAGAGCAGGTATGAGAGTCGAGTTGCGAAATCATTGGCAGTCTGTTGTGATTTAAGCTTTTCGACGTCTAGCTTTCCTTGTGTTTTTGAAATATATCGAGTACTAATTACGTTCGCCCACCGTTTGGCTCAGAATGATTTACCGCCGTTGAACTGTTGTGAAGCCAATTTTCAGAATGTTGGGTGCATAGTTGGGTTCATATAATCCAAGTTAATGGCCTCATGTTGCCCCATCTTCCATCACATTAATGTTATTGTTATTATATATGTACAATAAATTCCTTTTGCAATGTTTTTAAAGAGATTTTGTATACATACGGCATTAATACAACCACATGCATACAGAATTAGTATAAAGGGAATAATAGAGTATGCATGATCAATGAGAAACTACACGTGTTAATAAGAAATAAACGTTTATTGATACTGGCACGCATACATACATAGGGTCCAATTCATGCCTCAACTATCGATGTTTTATGCATACATTTCCAACTGGATGGTGAGCACCCTAACCAAGTTGATTCCCAAAGCTTATTATAACTTAAAGCCAAATAAAGGAGACATTTTATAATTGCTTGCAAATCGATTAATATTTATTAAAAAACGTACTCATATGTTTACATATTTGTAATTAAAATTTCCGTGGTCACATATCCTATTGAGTTCCCCTGATTTTGAAGGTATCGATTGCTGTCACTCTACCCACTTTGTTCACAGGTTCGCCTACAGGCTGCTAAGTTGCAGAAACGATTCGAATTGCCAGCACAGCCACGATATTGATAACAAACGCAACGGCGTCCATAGAAACCCCACCTTACGCCAGCTTGGCAGCCTCTATCACTATTACCCCTAATAATGGGGCTTTGGCAATTAGGACGTCCTGGAAGAAGATATTAAAGAAATGTATAACGAGTTTCATGAGGATCGATTAGTAGACACTTACTTGGTGTATTTGGATACTGAGCTTGTGCCTACTCCAGGAAGAGCCATACAACCACGATGAAGAAGACGGCGATGAATTTCATGTTGAAGGAGTTAAAAAATTTAGCTGAAGTAGTTTGTGAGTTGATATTCAGTTGTAGAAGCTTGGGCTGTTTAATAACACTGGATCACAAATTCCGGCAACAGAGACGTCATTATGAAATTCCTATGTAAAATCACCCCCTGATTCCGAAAATCGAAGTTATTTTTAATTCTATGGTAACGTTTTTGAGATACTTACGAATAACGGTTTTTTCCAATAAAAAAATTGGGTCCACTTAATCATATATATCTCAAGAACGAATTCAGCAATTCCAAAAGGTTTAAAGCTTTTAAAAGGTAATACAATTTGCTATAATCTGTGCATACAATACTTTTTGCTAGATTCAAAGATAACAAACAATCATTACGGATTTTTTCAAATCTCGAAAACTTTTTATTTTTTTGCAGATCCTTTTTTCTCTCTCTAAGCTCTGTTTTATTACAAAAAAAATAAGCTTTCATTCAACAAAATCGATGATCTAATACAAAAGTTATAAGCATTCAAATAAATATATCCATTTAATACTTAAGTACCCTCTTGGTACATATGTGTTAGTATTGGTATATAAGTTGGTTAGCAGGTAGATTTTCGAAGGTTTATTAGATACAAAAAACTGTTAGTGTCATTTTCTCAAAACCAGGTACATTTAAGGCAGGTAGCGTTTTCTTTGTGGAACTAGGGAACCTTTTTGTCTAGGTAGGCTTAAATTTATATGATCTAAGTATAAATAACAGTACATGCGCCTTGTTCCTTCATAATATCTGCAAGGCTCGCCGGATACTGTTCAGTTTATAATTGCAGGATATAACCCGTCATTTACTTCAAAATATAATATGAATAAAAGGGCGTGAGAGTTTGAGTGTACAAATGATTCAGATATGTTCTGCTTCATCTGCGGTCAATTTATCGTTAAAAGGATGCGACGTGTGTTTTCAAATCCTTTGAAAGTTACATACTATAAGTATTTTGGAATTAAGCCTAAAAACCATGGACACCGTATACTGTGTGCACCACATGTCGAGTCGAATTGATTTTTTCGGAAACCGGAACAAAAAGGTGCGTTGTAAAAATTAGGAATTTGCTCCCTTTTAATGCATAGCTGACTAATTTCTGACGCCACCGTGGTGTGATGGTAGCGTGCTTCGCCTACCACACCGTATGCCCTGGGTTCACACCCTGGTCAAAGCAACATCAAAATTTTAGAAATAAGGTTTTTCAATTAGAAAAAAATGTTTTCTAAGCGGGGTCGCCCATCGGCAGTGTTTGGCAAGCGCTCCGAGTGTATTTCTGCCATGAAAAGCTCTCAGTGAAAACTCATCTGCCTTGCAGATGCCGTTCGGAGTCGGCATAAAACATGTAGGTCCCGTCCGGCCAATTTGTAGGGTAAATCAAGAGGAGCACGATGCAAATTGGGAGAGAATCTCAGCCTTAGATCTCTTCGGAGGTTATCGCGCCTTACATTTATTTTTTTTTTATTGACTAATTTCTGAAACTATCTATTTAGGCGACATATGAAATTTATTACACCAATGAAGTGGCGGGAACCAACTTGCCATTCAACGGACTGCTATATTTGTAGTACAAAAGTACTTGGAGTTGGAAAGTCAAGAAAAGTAACCTATGCGAGCGTATCTACATTGTCATTACCAAAACTATATTCAACATAAGCTACATTGCCAGAATCAAATTTGCCTTTAGTTCCGGTTCCAGTTTCATTGGCAACGGCAGTATCTGATTACGCGACATCATGTTGTACTGGATTTCAAACGGAAAACGAAAGAAACTTTTGTCACAAGCACAACTCAATGATTGGATAAGGGATTTGGAATTGTCCAAGAAAAAGGTCGAACTACACGCCTCTCGTATGCAAGAATTTAAATTTGTTTCATTCGATGTTAAGGTAACATATTATAGAACTCGTTACGAACAATTTTCCAAGTACTATACGAAGGAGGACAGTGTTTGTTACTGCAAAGACATTGCTGGTCTATTCAAACAGTTGGTGAACCATATGATTCAAAAGAGTGGCGATTGTTCATAGACGGCAATAAATTAAGTTTAAAGGCCGTATTATTGCATATTGGCAACCAAAAGCCATCTATCCCGATCGCGCATGCAGTAGATACGAAGGAAACGTATGAGATAATGCAAAAATTGCTAAAATTAATGAAATACGAAGAACATGATTGAAAAAAATGTGCCTATCTTAAAGTCGTTGGAATGTTATGTGGTCTACAAAGTGGATACACAAAATACTGTTGCTTTCTATGCAAATGGGATGGCCGAGCTCATCAAGACCACTACATAATAAAGTATTGGCCAGGACGAATCGAGTTTCAAGTTGGGGTGGATAATATAAAATACTTCCCACTTATAAAGAAGGAAACAATAATTCTGCCTCCGCTCCACATCAAGCTCGGCCTAATCAAAAACTTTGTCAAGGGATTTTTGTGGGACCGCAAATAAGGAAAATGATGACCAATAACCATTTCAAAGAATTATTGTCACCAGTGGAGGCAGCAGCGTGGGATTATTTTGAAAAGGTCGTTTTAGGCAAACACAAAAGTCCTAACTACGAGATGACAGTGAACGACTTAATCAAAAACTATGCGGAAATGGGTAAATAAAAAAACATATTTAAGACCGTTTTCTCCGTTAATTTTAAAACCTATCTGCCCAATAAACAAAAAATTTATATGAAAATTTTTAAATTTACATGAGAATATATAGCCCTAAATCTGAATTCATCGTCCAGTTCCGAACAAACAAGAACGAGAAAAATGTAAACAAAAAATTTGTTCTGAATTGAAAGATAAATCCAGCCTAAGAAAATTATATACTAATGTGTCACTTATGTATTTATCTAATTTACTTTTTTATTTTCTTTCAGGAGTAAATATGTCTTTAAAAATTCATTTTCTACACTCACATATAAATTTTTTCCCGCAAAATCTTGGCGACGAAAGTGACGAGCATGGCGAAAGGTTTCACCAGCAAATGAAAATGATTGAAAGTGAGTATCAAGGATTCTGGGATGTCGCTATGATGGGTGACTACTGTTGGTTTCTCATAAGAGAAACCGATCCTAATCTAAATAAGTGTCAAAACAAGACATATAACTTTTTCAATTATAAAATAAGATCATAGAGTTAAGACAGAATCATATGCACATATGCTATTATTTGTAGGGTACTTAAGTTTTATTATATGGATGTATTTATTTGAATGCTTATAACTGCTTATGAAAACTTACGTTTTTTGTAATAAAACAGAGCTTAGAGAAAAAAAATCTGCAAAAAAATAAAAATTTTTCGAGATCCTTCCTCGCAAAGTACAAATTTTTTTATATTTTTACAAAAAAGATTGAAAAATTCCGTAATGATTTGTCGTTATCTTTGAATCTAGCAAAAAGTATTGTATGCACAGTTTATAACAAATTTTTTTAACTTTTAAAAGCTTCAAACCGTTTTGGAATTGATAAATTCGTTCTTGAGATATATGTATATGATTAAGTGGACCCATTTTTTTTTTTTTTTTTTGAAAAACAAAAACGGTTATTCGTAAATATCTCAAAAACGTTACCATAGAATTAAAGATAACCTTGGTTTTCGGAATCAGGGGGTGATTTTACATAGGCATTTCATAATGGCGTCGCTGGTGCGTTTTGGCTGTAAACCAGTGTAATCTTTAAACATAATATTCCCACTCTCATCTACATATAAAGCTAAAACTTCATGTGGCATAGACACCCAAACATTCCTAAACTGACCTCGTTTTTGTAGAGTCTTCTTTACCTTTAGAAATTCTGGTAGCTTTGTTAAGCCGGAGTCATTGGTGCCGTATGTCGTATCGCCGTATCCGTATCCCTAACGTAATCAGCTGTTTATCGTTACGACGGTAAACCAAAACCCAATTGGTTGGCTACGATACGGTTACGACCTTAGCGGCACCAATAATCGATTGCATTGATTCTCATAAGGTTGGTCGAATCAGCTGTTATAAGGTTACCGATACGGTTACCGATAAAGCACCAATGTCTCCAGCTTTAGTTGGAGGTGGTTTTTAGCTGTTTGATAATTTAGAGGTACCTGATATTTCTTTCCATCTTCAGTAGTAAGAGATTTGATGGCGACGGTGTTACTCTTTTGATCCTCATCTGCTACCAATTCAATTTCAAGCTGTAATCTTGACTTTATCCACTTATCCAAAACTTAGAAAATTGTTGATTTATAATATGTGTCGAAATTTAGGAGTAATCACTGCATTCATCTAAAGCAGAAGTTTTTATTGAAATTTACACAATTCACATGTGATCAACTATGCTAAAACAGAAGAATCAGCAATTAAAGTTTTTTACTTCCAGTACTAAGTATTTCGATCGGCAAAGTATTCACAACTTGTATTCATTAATAAATTATATTTAATAGTATAATAACTTCAATGTTAAATTAAAATAGAAGATTTTATTATAATTTACACAATTCACATGTGCTCAGCTTACTTTCATATACTCAGAAAATGTATTCCTCTCATTGACTTGTCCTAGCACCTTTCTTTTCCATTCTCTTCCCACTTCTTCGTATCGTCGTGTTGCTTTACATAAGGTGCGTACGCATATACCTATAAACAGAATAATACAAAGCTTACATGTATGTATTTGAAATAATTTTTTTTTTTCGTAAAGAACTCCACGCCATGAATAACTGATTAGAGATTGGGCAACTTGGAGCAATAAACTTGAAATATATCGAGTACTAATTACGATCGCCCACCGTTTGGCTCAGAATGCTTTACCGCCTCTGAACTGTTGTGAAACCAATTTTCAGAATTGTGGGGTTTGAATGCATAAGTAGTTGGGGTTCATATAATCCAAGTTACCCAATCTTCCATCATATCAATGTTATTGTTATTGTTATTATATATGCACAATAAATTCCTCTTACAATGTTTTTAAAGTGATTTTGTATGCATTCGGCATTAATACAACCATATGCATACAGAATTAGTTCAAAGGGAGTAACAGAGTATGCATGAACTCTGTTGCGTATGAAATAAACGTGCATTGATACTGGCACGTATACATACATAGGTCCAATTTACGCCTCAACAATCGATGTTTTATGCATACGTTTACAACTGGATGGTGAGTACCCTAACCAAGTTGATTCCCAAAGCTAAAAAGATTATTATTACATGTAAACCAAATAAAGGAGACGTTTTATAATTGCTTGCAAATCGGTTGCTATTTATTAAAAAAAAGAACTCATGTGTTTGCGTATTTGTAATAAAAATATCCGTGGTCACATATCCTATTGAGTTCCCCTGATGTTGAAGGTATCGATTGCTGTTACTCTACCCACTTCGTTCACAGGTTCGTCTAGAGGCTGCTAAGTCACAGAAACGATTCGAATTCCCAGCACAGCCACGATATTGATAACGAAGGCAACGTCGTCCATCGAAACCCCACCTTACGCCAGCTTGGCAGCCTCTACCGCTATTACCCCTAACAATGGGATTTGGCAATAGGACGACCTGGAAGAAGATATTAAAAAAACATATAACGAGTTTCATGAGGATTGATTAGTAGACACTTGCTGGTGTATTTGGACACTGAGCTTGTGCCTGCTCCAGGAAGAGGCACAACCACGATGAAGATGAAACCGACGAATTTCATGTTCAAGGAGTTAAAAAATTTAGCTGAAGTAGTTTGTGAGTTGATATTGAGTTGTAGAAGCTTGGGTGTTTAATAATTGTTGTAGTAATTTAGTTTAAATTAAAGGGTTTTATGTGAAACTTTTAGGACTTGCGAATTCTTGAAATTAATTGTTTTTATAATTTTACATTGTTGTGAATGTTTAAGCGCTTTTGTAACACAATCGAATGAATTGGAACAATTGAAGTTCTGCATCTGATTTATGTACCTGCAAAGTATTTATGTTTTAAAAATTTCTGTTATTAATTTAATAAGCTTGCGTGACCTAATTTAAATTTTTAGTGACCGAATTAAAAGCCGTATATGACAATTGAGAAATAATAACAACCCAATTTATTTAATAGAATAATAGCATATAGGGCCAGGTCACATCTTGACGCCCGATCGATGAGCTTTGTAACAAAATAAACAGCTATATCCCTGATCTCTCCAGTTTTTTCGCCTCGCGAAACCTGACATTGTCACCGACCAAATCATCGGCAACCTTATTTACAACATGGACGCGCCAAATGTCGACCAAAGTGAATATCCACGTCGATGGCACCACGCTACCGACTGTCTTACACCCTAAAATCTTGGGTGTGACGTTCGATCAGGATCAACATTTTGGAGAGCACGCAATTGTACAGAAAACATAGAGCCGTAATAAAATCCTCAAAACTCTTGCCGGCAGCACTTGGGGTAAAGATGGAGAAACACTCATTACCACTTACAGGTCGGCCGATTGCATGCTACACGTCCCCGATATGGTCCAAAGGTTACTCATTGGAAAAAACACAGGCCTGCCAAAATACCGCCCTCAGAACAGGTACGGGATTAAGGGGTCATCTCCGTAAGCATTACGAGGAAATATAGCACCTGAAAATACAGCCGTATGAAGCAAAAAAGCACAAGCAGGTTCTCAGCGATATCCACAAACAGGCGTCGGACCTCTGTCAGGAATTGCCCGGCAAATACGGTACTCAACGAAAAATACCCAGAACTAGCAGAGGAGGAACGCACTCTACCTAGGGAAACGCGCGTCAATCTAGCTCAACTTCGATCTGGATACTGTAAAAGGTTAAGCTCTTACCTATTTCGAATCAAGCCCGACATACAAAATATATGTTCTGCTTGCAATGTGTCCCCAATGACACCAACCATCACCTATTGGATGGGGTGAAGCACTGCTACAACGAGAACAACAACATGGCGATGACACCATAATCTGAGAACGATACTGGCGTGGAATTTCAGGACTCTTGCAGGCAAAGGCGCCGATAGAGGGATATAACTCAAAATGATATATAGCCATGCTTAACCTCCTAAAAAGCAGCCCAAGAATTTTAAAATACATACCCACAAGTCACTGCAAGCTTAATGCAAAAAGTAGGCATATGGTCTAATAACCTCTGTCGTTTCTGCTAAAGAACACATTTTTATCGAATGTCATGTCGTCGCAAAAAGAATACTAAGGATGCTTGGATCGCTAACACTAGATACACTCTCTGAATTTCCGCAGGGAGCTTGGCATGGAGAAGTTGCTGTGAATAGAATGAGGGCACAATAGACCCAAAGGTCGTAGTGCATTACATCACAACAATCTATCTAACTTCCCTTCTTTTTATAATCGACGGCTGACTGGAATATGACCCTATGTCGGCAGCAAGTTGACAGTGTCTCCAAACCGGAAACCGTATATAAATTCTTTGAACCCCGCTTTCAACTTATTTTTATCGCTTTGATAACGTTTATGTAATTTATCGATGACTTATCGGCTTGTTATCGACGAGCTAGGCGCGTGTTATCCATTATCGGTTTGTAATCAACTAAAGATGAGATATCAATTTGTAATCCATAACAAATTGCATTGGACCGTTAAAAAAAGCTATCAGTTTGTTATCGAAAATTATAGATTTGTTATTGGAGTTTAACCGAATGGTTTTCGACAAGTTATCTTTTTGCTATCGATTGTTATCAATCAGATACTGATAAATCCCAAACATAAAATCAATAACCCGGCGATAACAAGCAGTGATAAGAAACCAACAACTAGTCGATGGTTCGGCGATAACACGCATAACATGGTGATAACAAAGCCAAAACACGACGGCAATTTCGTTATCGGTAATAAGTTGACAGAGAAACGATGACTCATCCATATTGGTTGCAAGAAAGTACGAAATCAATTCAAAAAGATGAAGAGGTGATCCCTTAAGATTATCATTTACATTGCCGCAGGATTTTCGTTTTGAGATTCTTTGTTTTTGAATTTTCTTGTTCTTGTAGCAATAACGATACTCCGCGAAAGTTTTGGGGAGTGTTATCAATGTTGATATTCCCGAGATAGTCGGGCTTCTACGTTAACGGTGTTTGTTTCCGGAACGTACCGTATTAGGAGGGAGTGCGACAAAAAATTGAGGCAAAAATACAAGAAAAAATACACGAAAACAAAGTAGTGTCATATAGGCATTATTAGTTTATGTTTATGTTTATTGATAAGAAGTATTAGTATAGCAAGATTATTGATCTTTTATAGTACAACAAAGCAGGAAAATATTAATAGTGGTATAAAATTAAAAAATTACAAAATATTAATAAGCATGTATTAAAAAGTATGTATGTATACAACGGAGGCTTATTCAAAATAAAGCTATTTAGTTTTAATGTCGGTATTTTAAAATTATATAAAATTATATATGGCCAGCCTATGTCTTAAGTATTAACTGAGAAATAGTTATAGATAACATTCTTATAGTTGCATACACTTAAATTATTTCTTATAGAATTGGGAATAGAATTCTAGGTACGTATAGTGTTTACGAAAACTAGTTTAGTCGACGAAACTGATTTAAATGTAAGTACGATTAGATCATTTGTACGAGCAGATCTTGTGAAGGTAAGCTTAATATAAAGGTATAGTGGCGTTTTATTAAGAATTAGTCGATAAAAGAAAATGCAGCTCCTGGCTTTAAGATAGTCAGAAATTTTACATCCCAAAAGCGAGACACGAGATATATGATCGAACTTTTGCAATACATACGCGTAACGTGTAATATGGTTAAAGGCCACACCCATTTTATGAGCAGAGTGCGAATCTAGCTTATTGTAGATCAATTCAACGTATGTCTAATAAGGTAGAATTAGCTGAACAGCCAGTTTATGCCTTATGTTATAGGGAATAAACATAGCCGATAGCCGCAAGTTCCGCAGGGCACCATATACCTTACCTATGGCAAGTTAACGTAATCAACATTTGTTAAACTTGAGTTGATTACAAGGCCAAAGTTCGTAATTTTATTCACTAGCGTAATTTGGGCCTATGTAGAGAGGTGGTACCTATGTAGAGAGGTGAAATTCTCATCTCAATCAACTTTCTCTTTGAGATAGGCAGAACAAACGTGTTATTAGGTTTGAGGCACAGCCCGTTATTATTAGTCCAAAGGGAAATAGATGAAAGGTCAGCATTAAGTTTCGAACACAAATCATCAACCTCATCAATGCGTCTAGACAGGTAAAGTTGAACATCATCCGCATCAGTATGCATACTGACGAATTCGCAGAACGTAAAAATATCATTGATGAATAAACTAAATAACAGTAGGCCAAGTATTGATCCTTGTGGTACACCGCAGACTACTTCGCTAAGGCATGACATTTTGGACACGATCATTACGCGTTGATATCGGCTAGTTAAATAGCTGTTGATTAATGCCAATGAATCATCACTAAATCCAAAGTAAGCCTTTAGCTTAGCGCAAAGCAACTGATGGTCAACGGAGTCAAATGCCTTAGAAAAATCAAGTAGACAAAGTAAAGTTACAAAGTTTTCATCAAAGTGAGTGCAACCATGCTTGGCCCTACAACCAGTCTGAAGAGGTGACAGCAGCTGATTATTTTGTGTGTGGTTCGTGATTTGGTCGGCTATTAATGCTTCAAAAGCCTTGGAGAAAGCCGGCAATATACTTATAGGGCGGAAGTCGGAAGGAGTATCGGCAGTTCATAAGTCATTATTGCTAATTAAAACCTGATTTAATAGAAAGGAAGTTGTACCAATCCTATCCGAATACATACCCGGCGCGAGTATAATTCCCCATTCGCATTCAGGTACACCCCTAGTGTTCAACGTATGCTATATATTCGACCGATTTCATCATTTTTTTCAGACAGTAATATGTGCAATATACGAAAACATATGGTGAAGTTTGAAGCTTCAATATGATAAATTAAGGAAGATATGACAAAAATCCTCTTTTCTGAAAAGTCGGTTATATGGGAGATATATGCTATAGTGGTCCGATTCGGCCGGTTCTGGCAAATGTCTAATCGAACACCTAAATATACCCGCTTACAAAATTTTATCAAGATATCTCGAAACTTTAGGGACCAGCTTCCATACAAACAAACAGACAGACGGACAGGCGGACATGGCTAAATCAACTCAGCTCTTCATCCTGATAATTTCGGTATAATTAATGGTGGGTCTACCTATTTTCCTTTAAGGACTTACAATTATGAGATTCGTGACGAAGTTAATATACCATTTCATTTTCATGAAATGTATAATAAAAGTCTAGACAAAATTGTATTAAACACAAACGGACGTTATATATTATTAGTAAAACATCCAAATTTGCAAAACCGATGAAGCCTGTCCTTGAAATCATGTTTCTCTGTCCAGGATTAGGGGAAAGAATAAAATAATTGATTTCAATATCATACACATATTTGGTCTTTTATTCCAAATGATAGAAATAAAGTGTGACCGCTTTTGATTTCCGGATGGACCTTATTTGCGATTCGTCCACGTATTTATAAATAAACAAACAATTGCAAAGAAACTTTTGTTTTCAAAAGTATAGCATTTCGCTAGAATATCAATAAATACATTTCTGTTATTTAGGTAGAGCTAATTCAGCAAATTAAAGAGTTTGTTCAGCGAACTAAAATAAACAAAAACAAGTAAGGGTGTCTAAGTTTGGGTATAACCGAATATTATATACTCAGCATGAGTTTGAGCTTTACAGTTCATTTGAGATAAATTACTTTTTCGAATTTCGTTACGAGGGATTTTTGAAGGTCTAGAAACGTTTTGTAATGCTTGATCGGAATAGGGGCGTGGCTTCGCCCATTAAAAACCTTTAATTTTTCTTCGAGTTATTGTTCCCGAAATATATAAAATTGTTTGGTCATAAAAGGACGTGGCACAGCCCATTTTCAAAAATTAAAATTTTTTTGTTTTTTCTTGTTATAATTTCACTTGCAAAATAAAACACCATTGATACAAAGCTCTGTTTTGCAAAGATATAGCTTATTTTATTCGTCCACGACCCTTTTAAAAATCTTTTATATAAAAATGGGCGTGGTACTTCACCGATTTCACACATTTTTCGTGGAAGCATTCTTTATAGTAATGGCAACCTCTCTGTCGAATTTTGTTACGATAGGTTTAACAGTTTTTAATTATGATTAATAATATTTGTTAAATTGAAATTACCACATGTGGGCGGTGCCGCGCCCATTTTCATAAAATAATCAAGAATCTTTATATCAGTGCACACATGAAACTTTAACAGTCTAGATTAATTATTTACTAAATAATCAGGTTTTATGTGTTTTCCAAAATGTTATATATGTAAAAGTGGGCGTGGTTACCATCCGATTTCCCTAACTTCTAATAGCGATGGGAGATGCGCGCCAAAGACCCCATATACGAAATTGCAATATTTTATTCTCAATATTTACCCAAGTTATCGTGTGCACCGACAGATAGACGGACGGATGGATGGACGGATTGGCGGACATGGCTAAATCAATTCCTTTTTTCAACCCCAGCATTTTGATGTATGGAAGTCTATATTCATCTCGATTCGTTTATGCCCGTTATGTTACCAAAGTTAACACACTCTGTGTGCAAAGCTCGCTGAGTATAAAAAGAGTAGCTTTAACTTAAATTTAGAGGTACTTTTGTTATTTCAAATTCTTGAAATCGTATTTTTTATTTACACGTCTCAAAACAGATAAAACTCATTAAAAATACGTTCATTGTACACATGTCAACTTAATAACATATTTTCAAATACAAATGGGCAAGTCCATGGTAACGGGCGCGCCGCACGCATTTCAACCTGCATAGAAGAGAACAAGAGCTGCGGACTGAGCGAACATTACTTATTTATTATATTTAAAGCAACAATTATGGGTACCTCAAAAATTTAAGTACATATATTTGACAAGGTTCGGACGCGACAAGAAATAAAAACAAATTTTAATGCTTGTGAAAGTATGCAAAAATTAATGAAGGAAGGGAAGAACAGAAGGTGAAATAAAGACCCAATGAGCGTAATTTTTCGAAATTTGAAATATCCTTTAAAAATGTTTAACTACGGTTACGCACGCGACATAAGAACTTGATGACTATATGATATTGAAAATATATTCCTTGCGAGACATCAAGTCTTAGGTCGAGTAGAGTAAGCAAAATTGTTCAAGTTGTTCAAAAAGACGGGTTTACATAACCATTACTTACAGTACTCGATTCTACGCTGCAAGTATTTTCAATTGAACAAAAAGTGTTACAAAGCTTATCTTTGTAAAATGAAAAGAAATATAACTTGCAACCCGAAGGCATTTTATGGATTTGCAAACTCTAAACGCAGGGTGAAAGGGTTTCCATCATCCATGAAATTCAAAGATAATATTTCCAGCGATGATCAAATTACGCTATTGAGACCAAGGTTTCACCTAATGAATACCCATACCATATTGATTCATGTTATTCAATCAGAGCTCCATTTATATCTTCAGAAGATGTATTATCTTATTTTTAAACTTTAAAAGTATCATATACATACGGCCCAGACTGGATCCCGACACACTTTCTTAAAAAATATGCTGCAAACATGTATCAGCCGCTAACAGATTTATTTAATTTGTCTTTAATTTATGGAGTTTTCCCAACAATGTGGAAGGAATCTTTTCTTATACCGCTTTATAAAAATGGAAGCAGGTCTTTAATGGAAAACTACCGGGGCATAGCAAAGTTATCCGCTATCCCAGAGTTATTTGAGGCTATTATTACCCACCACCTAACATTCTCTATTTCCCCCATAATTGAAAGGGCAAATCACCTATCACCAATTTACTAGAATTTACCACCCACGTTTCTAATGGATTTAGAAAAGGCCTTCACACTGATGTAATTTACACCGATTTCAGTAAAGCTTTCGACAAAGTATCACACCCATTACTTATTCATAAGCGCGGTCAACTCGGTTTTCAACCCCGTCTTATATGTTGGATTTCTTCGTATCTTGGTTATCGTACGCAAAAAGTAATCTTTAAAAATACACTTTCTGGGGTCATCAATGTTTCTTCTGGTCTTCCATCTTGGTCCGATTCTGTTCTTGTTGTTCATAAACGATATATCTAGTACAATTAAATACTCAAAAATCTTGATGTACGCAGACGATGTAAAACTTTTCAAATCATGTGCCTCACTTGAGGAACATTCCTTGCTTCAAATGGATTTAAATCACTTGGTTACCTGGTGCAATGTAAATTATATGCCGCTCAATCTCAAAAAATGTAAATTCATGTGTTTTTCTCGGAGAGTTTCGCCACCAGCTTCATATACAATTAACAACTATAGTCTAGAAACTGTAAACCATTTTATTGACTTGGGAGTCATGATGGATTCCAAACTTAGTTTCAATCTTCATATTAATGCTACAGTGAATAAAGACAAAGGTATTTTGGCATTTGTTAAACGGTGGTCAAAAGAATTTAACGACCCTTACATAGCTAAAACACTTTTTACAACATTAGTTAGGCCAATATTAGAATACGGCTCAATGATTTGGAATCCGCGTTATCAAGTCCATGCAGACAGTCTCGAATTAATACAAAAACAATTTTTACTATTTGCCTTAAGAAATTTTCAATGGGACTCTTTAACTAATCTTCCACCTTATACTAATCGATTAAAACTTATCAATCTTCCAACTCTTGCTAGACGAAGGGAAATGCTTGGTGTAATATTTATGACAAAACTTTTAAATGGATCAATTTCGAGCCCATTCCTTCTGAATGAAGTGAACTTTGCCGTTCCCTCTCGGACATCGAGACACTTCAAACCTCTTCTGCTGAAACAATGTAGAACGAATTTCGAACAAAACGAACCTTTCCGGCGTTTATGCCAAGATTATAACTCTCACTCAAACATATTTGATAGCTCGGACAACCTTTTTTCTATGAAAAAGAGTGTTCTTACCTCTCTTAATTAATGTATAATACGTTTGCTTCTGTTCTCTTTAAGTATTACGCTTGGCTGATGAAATTTCTTCTGTAGCTGAGAAGTCTCAGATCGCGACGCTTGACAAACCGCTCCCCATCAAAGACTCGGCAAAATGAAAAAAAAAAGTTATTGTATATATATAAATCGATCGCGTGAACAGGATTAGCCTGGTTTCATTGGGCCACTTGAGGGCAGCGCGCTGCCACAACGTCCATTAAAAAAAAAAAAAAAACAAAAAAAAATTTGCATACCTGGAATTTCGAATACGCCCATAAGCGGAGACGTATACTGGTATATAACTTTCCCTGTGTTTATTCTTCGATAAATTTTATGGAGGGAATAGAAAAGAAGTACAAAATAAATCAAAATTTAAAGAGGCCATAATAAATCCATGAAAATTTGGATAAGATATTCCCATTTAACCGTTTCTAGTCGACAAATATATTCACAAGAAAAATGCTTTCTTTTCGTCTTCATATGAAATTGTTGAATACACCAATAACCAATAAAAACCTACATTAAACGTTAAAGTTCATATCATGTTGAAATCAGAACTGATTTTAAATTTTCCTCAGATAATCCTCTGTATATATAAATTAAAAAAGAGATACAACAATTTCAATTTTCGTCATATTTTGTAAGATTTCTCTAACATCACTCTAGGAATCAATTAACAGTTCATACACGGCTGAAAGCGCAAAATGCCCTCTTTCTGACAAGATATAAGTTTTGTTCGTTGGCTAAAGAGAAATAAAGTTATAGGTCATTATATGGATCAACTAATGGACTTCACAAATTTTAGACACCAATAAGAAATGTTACCCGAACTTTCCGGAAATATTTTAGTAAACAGACCTATTTAACATCTGAAAGCTTTTTTAATTTCAAGTCGAGGTTTGCTTACTAGGAAAATAATGAGGATAAGGGCAGGATAAGTTTATAAAATCTCTGTTTTCCGAAGTTGTTTTAATACTAAATAAAAATCTAGACAAAATTTTATTAAAAGCAAAAATGTATATCTGGGTCTAACAGCGCAACAATATAAAGAAAGGACGTTATATTTTGTTAGTAAAACATCGAAATTTGCAAAACCGATGAAGCCTTTCGTTTAAATCATGTTTCTCTGTCCACGATGAGGGGAAAGAATAAATTTTTGGTTTTGACATCACACACATATTTCGCCTTTAATCCCAAGTGATAGAAATAGAGTCTGGCCACTTTTGATTTTCGA
This sequence comes from Eurosta solidaginis, assembly GCF_040869045.1. Taxonomy (NCBI): domain Eukaryota; kingdom Metazoa; phylum Arthropoda; class Insecta; order Diptera; family Tephritidae; genus Eurosta; species Eurosta solidaginis. Next base: position 19,148,640 of record NC_090320.1, read on the forward strand.
ATCGTGATGGACCTTTTTTGGGATTGGCCCACACATAAATACACAAACAATTGCAAGGAAATTTTGCTATGAAAAAACATAGCAAAATGCGTTATTTCATTTCGCTAGGATATCAATGAATACATTTTATTTGTTATTTTGATAATGCAAAATCTGTTTGTTCAGCTAATTAAAACAAACAAGAAACAAGTAAAGGTGTCTAAGTTTGGATGTAACCGAATATTATATACTCAGCGTGAGTTTGAATTGCTTTTTCGAAATGTGTTACGAGGGAGTTTTTTTTCGAGGCTCTAGAAGTCTAGTTTGATCGGAATAGGGGCATGGCACCGCCCATTAAAAAAAATGTCTCCTAATTCCCTCTTAGATATAAACTTGGTAAGTAAAATACATATATACAAAACTATTTTTCGCTCAGATATAGCTTATTATTCTAGCGTACGACCCTTTTAAAAAACTTTTGTATAAAATAGGCGTAGTCCTTCACTGACCTCTTTAATTTTTCTACAAAGCATTCTTTATAGTAAAGGCAACCTCTCTGTCGAATTTTGTTATGGTAGGTTTAACGATTTTTGATTTATGGTTAATAATATTTGTTAAAATGATATTACCACAAATGGGCGGTGCCGCGCCCATCATCAAAAAAAAAAAATCAAGAATTTAGTATCAGTGCACACATCAAATTTTAACATTCTAGATGAATTATTTACTAAATAATCAGGTTTTATGTGTTTTCCAAAATGTTATATATGTAAAAAGTGGGCGTGGTTACCATCCGATTTCCGTCACTTTTAATAGCGAGGGGAGATGAGCGCCGGGAACCCCTATACAAAAGTGTAATATTTTATTCTCAATATTTCAAACGTGTGCAATGACAGACAGACGAACGGACGGATGGACATGGCTAAATCAATTCCGTTTTTCCTCCTCAGCATTTTGATATATGGAATTCTATATTTATCTCGATTCGTTTATGTCCGTTATGTTACCGAAGTTAGTACACTCTGTATGCAAAGCACGTTGAGTATAACAAGGTTGAACTTGTGTAAACTTAAATTTAGATGTATTTTGTTATTTCAAATGCCTGAAATCTTATTTTTTATTTACACAACTCAATTAGGTATAAATAGCGCCCACAAAATTTACCTCGGTATACTTTATACTTTAAAATTGGTAGAAAAGGTTTTAAATTAAAAAAAAATGACTACGAAATCAACTCGCGATGCTGTTTATGCTGATTAACTGCCCTGGGCATTTTTGTATTATAGATGGCGAATATATAACTATAGAGGGTAGCCCACATACAGTTGCAATACTTAAAGATGAAGCCTATGTATGTGTTGGTTCCATAGTTAGTGAAAATTCGGTGGTTACAAGTGCTCGTTGTTTATATCTTACACCTAAAAACAAATTCGACATTGTAGCTGGTGCAACCGACATATACATAGAAGAAGGGCATCGACGCAAAGTGGTGGTAATACATTATGATCGTCAACAATCAGAAATAAGTTGTGCTGATTTAGCTGTGGTTAAAGTGGATAGACCCTTCGACCTGAATGATGCAAAAGTAGATAAAATAGAACTTTGCGATGGTCAATTACCTTCGGACCCAACGATGAAAATTAGTGCATGGGTTTCGTTACCTGGATACAGTAGAACTGCTTCTTCTTTTCTCGAAACTAAGTCCATGCGAATACAAGACTGTTATTATCCAAATTCACGACGTAAACTAATAATTTATACTAAACGTAACGAGTGGTTTGGAGAATCTGGAACAGCAGGCGTTCTGAATGGACGACTTTGTGCGGTGGCACAAGACACGTGTAGCGACGTCAATTTCCAGTGCGCATATATAGATGTAACAACATATGGCAGTGCTCGAAAATTTATAACAGACAATATGTAACTGAATTGTGTTATTATAAATTGATTGTTGATTGGAATAACTCGGCTGAGCGCCTAATTTCGAAACATTTTGAAATAGGGCGTTTTCGAAACAGCAGTTGAGTTATGGTGATATTCCCCTCAGCAGTCGAAGTGATGATATTTTTTTCTTATATCATGTAGAAATAAATTGTAATAATTTTAAGTAAATAAATATTTTTTATTGTATGCAATGAAAGTGTGACGCATTTAAATGAACTAAGTTGTGAGGCCAAAATTTTATCACAACTTTAAAGTTCCCTCGTCTGTGAATAGATGATGAGATGAAAACAAAATTGCGAAATGACTAATTTAAGTCCCTGGCAAACTCCATGTAAAAAAGCTGATCCAACGATTTATATGGAAGTCAATCTAATCGGTTATTGAAGCCATTGAATAACACCTTAGTCATAACGATACCATAGCCAACCAATTAGGTTTTGGTTTTCTGCCATATCCATAATCTATAAAATTTTTGCGTTGACGAATTTATTCACATTTTGGGGATTTTATTTTTCGTTTTGAAATTTTTCGTATTTTCTATTTTATGAAGACATTTTTTAAATTAAGGCACCAATAAGCGATGCCAATATATATTTACCTACGATTAAGTGAAAATATGATTACGAATTGGGCGTTATGAATATGGCAAGTTAACCCGGGCCTTTAAAGAGTCGATATTTTACCAAAATAGGATTTTACTTGGCCAATAGTTGTCGCTGGATGTCCAACTGATCGAGCTTTTTAGAAAACCCTCGGAAAGCGGTGCCACTATTTAAAAACAATACTTGGAGCGGGACTACGCCTATTCTCCTGAAATGAGAAATGGTTTTGCGTTTGCCGGAAAGGAGTATTTTTAGAACGGTCACATTCTTGTCAGTGTGTCCCCTGTAAGAGATGGGTGCACCAGACGGGATGTTCTTGGCTAAACTCTACGTTCTCTTAACATTTACAAATCTTTTGTGACTCCTTGCTGTTCACGCCCAAGAGCGTCCCGTAGCCTGCGCTGCAGCGCCTACTACCCTCTAGCAGCTCCGCTGCTCAGCAAGCTACAGCAAGTACCCACTGCTGCTCGCGCCCCACGACGCCGCCAGCTAATACATCCTTCCCATAACTACGATCTCCGTAGTAGGGTGAGTAGCGATGCCGAGCATCAGCCCCTGTCCCCGTCTTCTCCCCCTATTTTTAACACTAGCATTCGAGTAGGTCAGGGAAACAGGGTCTTAGTCCTTACCACCTTTTGCACCGTTTGCCAGCACAGAATATATATGTTTGCGATATCTGCCCAATGCAGCTCCTGCCTTGGACGGTGGCACTTTCCTAGATGTCAATACATATCTGTCCGGTCAGGCGATGTAAATTTAGAATTCATCAACATCTACATCCCTCCTGTCACCTGTTGTCCTTTTGGAGACTGCCTTGACATCAGCGCACTACTCACTGGCGATAATCGCGTTATCTTAGGAGACTTTAATGCCCACCACGATCTAACTTACAGGCGGAGAGCAGGGGCGAGATTTTGGCGGACCAAATAGAAAAAACGACGTTCTGCACGATAAACGCATTCGTATGGTAGGAAGGTGTTACAGTTCGTCAATATATCAATCGTGAGCGCAGGACTAGTAAACTACGCCAACTGGCAGCCGACGGGAAATTGGCATCCGACCACCTACCACCATTACTTATCACCATTGAGAAACGCACTTTCATTAACTTCATGAAAAGAAATTGGGAAGATTACAAAACTTATACGGACAATCGTTTTGCTGCCCTCTCTATCCCGACTGATGCCCGTCAAGGGGAGTGTGCTTTCCACAAGGTCATTGATTCAGCTTCGGTTCGTTTTTTTCCCGCCTGAAGAATCCCGGAAATCGGGCAACATTTTCCAGCGGAGGCCGCAACTCTAGCGAGAGAACGTGACCTTATAAGACTGCACGACCTCGAGGCCCCCAAATAAGGGATATAAACCAACGCATCAAATTGCTGGCGCGGATGAAAACAATCGGGCGAAATGGGAGGAGCACTTAAAGAGTTGTAACCTCTCTGCTGGTGTAGGTAAGCTATCGTCCACAGTGAAGACCCTATCGAACCAGACTAAGCACAATGACAAAATCTCCATCGCCTTTGGCGATAAAGTACTGTCGAATACGAAAAAATGCGCGAACGCTGTTTGCTTTTTGCCGACAATATGTAATGCATACTACGGTTGACAAAGTCAGACGCCGGGCCAACAGACGCGCACACAAGCATAAATACATCATGCTAAACCACCTAAAGCAGCGGGCCTAGGCGGCGTAGCCATGCCGGTGTTTAAAAAACTAGGCAAAGAGGGATTTAATAATCTAGCGCATGTCCTTAACCTGTCCCTGTCCACCTTCGTCATCCCCGGAAAATGGAAAATGGCCATTGTGGTTCCGCAATTAAAGATGAGAAACATGAGCCAACATAGGAGATTCTTACTGTTCGATATCTCTCCTATCGCCAGTAGCCGAGATACTTGATGCTATTCTATTTCCCTACTTCACTGCAAATTTGCGTCTTGCCAATCATCAGCATAGCTTTCGAAAACTACAAAGCACTACCACCGCGCTAAATGCCAATAACACGCAAATAAATTGCCGTTTAATGAAAAACCCCACCATAGGACAGTACTCGTTGCGTTACACCTGTCAAAAGCTTTTGATACGGTCAACTACGGCACTTTACTGCAAGACCTGGAAGGGTCCCCCCTTCCTCCAAGTCTCAAAAGATGGACTGCAAATTATCTGTCTAGTCGCCAAGCATCGATGCAATTCAGGAACATAACATTTAAACCCAGAAGAATTAAATAGGGGGCACCACAGGGTGGTGTCCTATTCCCACTTCTGTTTAACTTCTACATATAGAAGCTACCTTCACCACCAGAAGGAATCACTTTCGTTTCCTACGCCGATGACTGCACAATAATGACCACAGACCCAGGCCCACACATCAATGGGCTTTCTAATAAAATATACCGCCATCTTCCTGGTCTCTCCAGTTTTTTCGCCTTGCTATATCTGACATTGTCGCCGACCAAATCATCGGCAACCTTATTTACAACAGAAACGATTTAATATGACCATATTAAACATTGTAGGCCATTCCGTCCTAGTTTTATGAGGAACTTAGGGTCACCAGAGCCTCGGCTGCTAAACATCTGGTTTCTGACTTCTGCGGGGGAAGGCCTACACTAGCGGGTAAAAGACATATGAGTTCAAATTAAGGGTATGATACTTGGTCGGGAATACCCTACATTTTTGTATGCGTAGCTCGACAGTTCTCCATCTCACCTCCTCTATCACACAAGCTAGTTCTTTGTCTTCATCTCCCTCTTCTTTCTGCCACTCACTTCTCCTATATTTCCCTCTCAATTTCTAATCTTTAGTTTTTCCTCTTTTACCTTTCCTTTTTAACTTTCATCTTCATCCTCCTACTCTCCTTATATTGGTTACTATTATTAATCCCTTCCTCTGTTTATTCGAGCACCGTTTCCCTTTCCCTCTAATATTCCTGTTCATATTTCCCCTTCTTCCCCTGCCCCACTTCGTCTCTGTCGAATTTAAAGTCTATATATTATTTCGCAGGTATAGCGATTTTCGATTTTGCCCTGAAGAAGGCGCGTGACCGCTCGGGCTCCAAAACTATTTATAAAATATTTCACGCCAGCGGTTACAGCACGTCTTATCTCCGAAAGGACGCCTTTCTAGGACGAGGTTTCTATTTAAAAGCATTATTTCTCATTTTTATCAAAAGAGAGAGGGGTGTAACTATTTCGCACTGATTGACTTACTACATTCTTTATTCGATCGTGCATAATCGGGTCACTAGAAGTCTTTAAAAGAGGTCACGCAGTCGTCTTAAATAATTAAACAAAAACTTAATAGTAAAATATAAATATTTATGCTTCATTTCATAAAAAAAGCATAACAGAGGAAGTGGTAAGTAAAATTTGATCAATAGTAATCAAGTACAGAGAAGCCTCGCCTAACGTACAGCTCTATTAGGCGGACACCTTTCTTGGACGGGCAGCTTTTCATGCGCCAAGTTTTGGGTACAGTTTTAAGAACAAATTGCCCTTCGTTAGGCGGTCATCCTCTAGGCGGTCATGCTCTAGGCGGACCGTTATTTGCTATAAAATGGGATAAAAAAATCCACTGAGCAAATGCGAACCTATTATTGACGGACATTGAGAACTGTTTTCATAACAAATCAATCGAAAACCTCCTTTGGATGGACGCAAACTCCTCTTAAGTGGGCAAAGTGTGATCATATATGTGGTTGCATACATATGTACATATTTTCCAAATGAAAAAGGGACTCTCCGAATAAAACCGATTTTGTGTTCGAAAAAAATTTAGTTTAAGTAGTGTCATAGTGTGATTCGCATAAAATGAAATTTGCATTAGTAAAATTTCGAAGGTTAAAAAGCGCACCAGTAAGTATCACTTTCATGTAATTCAAAACTAAGGATTGCCTAATTGCCGGATTGCCTGAAGTTAAGTTGAACTGGCCGGACCGTAAGGACCTCATACAAACAGAACGTGTCCACAGCCTTACCAGAAGTTTATTCGACGACCAAATTAAAACCTCCTCAAAAACCATAACCTATGAAATAACTATGTACGTCCTGTTGGAAAATACTAGACGTTTTCTAGGGCATATGCCACTAGGTTGTTCTAAACCTCAAAAGTTGATTTGAAATTATTTTTGACACCTTGCAAACCCACGCTTGGTTTCACACCTTTCCTTTTTGGTTGATCATGTGCAGATATTGTCTCCTTTCCCAATTCATCCACTTTTTTGTTACCATCTTTTCTTATATGACGGCGGCCATATAACGTTTGAAAGCTTCCCCTTGCCCCAAATTCTTCCTAGTGCTTATTTGCTCTCTAATAAACTTCTAGTTGTTGTGCTATGCCGACACCTCTCTTGCCTAAGTGGGCTCCTCTCTTGGGCGGATAAAAAATGGCCAAAGGTGAATGTCCACCCAAGAGAGGTTTCACCTTATATGTAATACTCCTATATTGCTACAAAAAGCTAGGTACATTCCCAAACATCAGAGTGCTGATATATTGCTGTTTAAACGTATTTGTTTTTGTATTCAATAATCGAATGTACCTAAATTTAAATTTTTTCTTGTCACACTTATGCTGTTACAATCACAAAAACTTTATAGGCTGTCTTGTTTTGATCTCGAATTCAAAACACATTGCGAGCATTTTCTATTAGCAATATAGGAGTATTACATATAGGGGTTTCACTGTAATAATAAAATAAAAAATTTAAAAGAGGTGTTTTAATTTTTTTATTATTTGAATTGATTCAATTGATTTTGTTGCGCCAGCGTTTAAAAATCTCAACAATGTGAACTTCTGCAACAATGTATATTATAAATTCGCAAATTAAATTTCCTTAAAAAAATTTGCACATAAAACCCCTTGATTAGCACTTGAAAATTATTCACAGCTCAAGCTTTTACAACTCAATATCAACTTACAAAGTACTCAAGCTAAATTTATTGACGTTATCAACATGAACTCGTTGCCCTTTTCTTCATGATGGTTGTATGCCTCTTCCTAGATCAGACACAAGCTTAATTTCCAAATACACCAAGTAAGCAACTACTAATCGATCCTCATGAAACTCGTTATATATTTTTTAATATCTTCTTCCAGGACGTCCTAATTGCCAAAGCCCCATTGTTAGGGGTTAGCGGTAGATAAGCTGGCGTAAGATGGGGTTTCGATGGACGACGTTGTGTTCGTTATCAATATCGTGGCTGTGCTGGCAATTCTCATCGTTTCTGCAACTTAGCAGCCTGCAGGCAAGCCCGTGAACGTAGTGGTTAGGATGCAAGCTACTGGATACCTTCGAAATCACTTAATTGACTAATGACAATGGAAAATTTATAACAAATATATATACAAATGGGTACTCGTAATTTTAATAAATATTAATAAATATGCCATAAACAAAATTAGATCTCTTATTCGCTTAAATCAAATTGTATTTTGGAAACCATTGAAACAACTCAAATCGACAATTTTCAATTCATTAGAAAGTTTGATAATTAAATGTCACTTTTTATATTTGTAAAACAAATAACTATTTCTTTCCGAAAAAAGCATATCTATAATATAAAAAAAGTCGGGTTTTTTTCCTGACGCTATAACTCCAGAACGAACGAACCAATTTCCACGGCTTTGCATTCGTTGGATAGGTCTCGGGCTCCGTGAGGTTTATAGCAAAGAAAATTCAGGATGGACGCACAGGGTTTCGAGATATAGGCCCAAACGTGGACTCGGGTACCCCTAGAATGTGTTTATAGAATATGGATATCAAATGAAAACTGTTGATGAGTGCTTTAGTAGAGGGTAATTTCCATACGCCTGGGTGACTAAGGTCTCGAGATATAGGCCAAAACGTGGACCCCGGTACCCCTGGAATGTGTTTATAGAATATGGATAACAAATGAAAGCTGTTGATTAGTGCTTTAGTAGAGGGTAATTTGCATACCCCTGGGTGACTAGGGTCGCGAGATATAGGTCAAAACGTGGACCCGGGTACTTCTAGAATGTGTTTATAGGATATGGATATCAAATGCAAGCTATTGATGAGTGCTTTAGTATAGGGAAATTTTCATGCCCCTGGGTGACTAGCGTCTCGAGATATATAGGCCAAAACGTGGACCCGGACACCCTAGAATGTGTGTGTATTATGGGTACCAAATGAAAACTGTTGATAAGAGCTTTAAATTAATTTTCATTGTGATATTCGAACTGAGACTGAGACTGAGACTCAGGGTGGGATTGGGACTGAGACTCTGAATGGGACTGGAACAAAATACATACCACCCTTTGGGACTGGCAATAAGATATGAAGAAGAATGAGAAAAACTTGAGAGAAGAGAAAAGAGAGAAGCAGACTGAGAAAGAGATAGAATGAGCCGAAAATGGAGATAGATGAAGCGAAAAATACGGAAGGAGGAGTGAATACAAAGATTATGAAAAAGTGTAGAGGGGCGAGGTCAGAGTTAGACGGAAAGAGCTTATTAAAATGTATGCAAATTTAGGGCAGAACAGCGTCTGCCGGGTCTGCTAGTACATACATAAATAGAATAAAAAATTTTTTTAGCAAGAATAATTTTAAACTTGTGGCAATTTCGAAATACGCCAATAAAAATAAGGTTTATTTTGAAATTTGAATCAAGTGCGAGTTAGCAAGTTTGGGTAAAGTGTTTAAAATAACAAAAAAATAAAATAAATATAGTTATTACAAAATTTTAATATATAAAACACACGTGTCACAATATTTTTGGCCGCGATGGACTCCTAAACTACTGAACCGATTTTGAATTTGTTTTGCACCCCGTGTGTAGTTTGCTCCAGCTTGAGAGATAGGATAGGGTATATATCAATTTATAGTCGCAATATTATTTTATTGCAAATTTTTTTATTTGTTTATACGTAATAATAAAACGTTACGTATGCGCAGTGGCACTCATATTTTCAGGTGGTGCGGATAGACTTCCGTGTAATTGCTTGGTGTTTAATTAACCAACCTGCTTATCACTAAAAATATTATGGCGAATGTTATTAAGTATAGCACATCACCAGGCCCGCCGAGATGGTGGGGTGGGGGGTAGTTTCTGGGGTGGGGGTTTCTGGGGGCCGCTATTTAGAGGTCCTATGACATTTTTTTTAATTCAGGAGAGTCTTTAGTTGTGTAGAGGGTAATTTTGATACCCCCGGGTGACCAGGGTCTCGAGATATAGGCCAAAACGTGGGCCAGTGGGACTGGGACTGGAATAAAATACATACCACCCTCTGGGGCAGGCAATAAGGGATGCAGAAGAATTAGAAGAAATTCAGAGAAGAGAAAAGAGAGAAGGGAAGAGAGAGAAGGAGATTGAGAAAGAGATAGAATGAAGATAGAGATAGATGAAGCGAAAAAGACGGAGGGAGGAGTGAATAAAAGGATTAGGAAAAAGTGAGGAGGGGGGGGGGGGGGGGGGGGGGCAGAGTCAGACGGAAAAGCTTATTAAAATGTATGCAGATAGGCCAAATTTAGGGCAGGATAACGTCTGCCGGGTCTTCTAGTAATCATATATAAATGTTAATTAAGATCGATTTATGAAATGTTAATTAAGATTAATTTATGACAGCACTATTAGTTTCACTCAAATAGTCGAGATCAGCAGTAAAACACCGGTACATTGCAAATGAAAAAAATCAATGCACTTAGCGTTTTGAACTTTAGGTTGACCGCGATCGACCCAATTTCCACAAATACACGGAATTTTAGATTAGCTTTTCATGTAAAACAAAAACAATCAATAATGATTGATATTTGCAAAAATACAAGCGAGCGCTTAGAAACACGTCCGAACAGCGCGAAGGTTGACAGTTGTACTTTATTATTACTCCCTTTTCCGCGTTCAACACTTATTAGTTGAATCAGATTTGTGACCGTATTTACGTATTAGGTGAAGCACAATTTTGTTAAACGCAGGTATAAATGAAATTGACAGACATTTTAAATATTGCAAGTCAGTCCACGTTTTTTGACTGTTACATGACAGGCCTTTATGTTGTTGTTGTATCGATAAAGACACTCCCCGAAGGTTTTGGGGAGTGTTATCGATGTTCTTGGTCTTTTGCAGGATATAGAACCGATACGATCCTGCAACAAGCACCATCAAGGTATACTTAAATCCAACAATCTCGGGAACAATATCATATGACCACATTGAGCCTTTTCGGCCATCCCGCCCCACCTCTAGTTCTATGAGGAACTTGGGGTCACCAGAGTCTCGACTGCTATGGAAACATCATTCGCCACGGGTTGGGGAGGTTAAAACTTGGGTTGGAGAAGCTATAAATTGCGCCGGCATCCGTTTGAAAGGGTTGTGCGTTTTTACAAACCTATAACGGTTTGAAACTTCTGCACTGTTTTGATGGATGCCATACCAACATGGTCCCGAAGTACATTATTCTGAATCAGCTATTCCAAACACGACCAAACCCTTACCATACATAATCCCAACAACAACTAGCCCAGACAAAAATCATGACTTATCTTAATAAAATTGTCGATCTTTTTTCAGGATTTTTATATATATGTACACTAGGTTCTGTGGCGTATATTCTATTGTTATAAAAAATGTATCTAGTCGGCGTTTAACATTGTAGGGAGTTAGCTTTGTCTTGTTTAATCTGATCTTGTAGGGAGTTAGCTTTGTCTTTCTTAATCTGATTTCGTCGGGGTTTCCTCGCTTTTTTTCGCCTCTAAAAACGATCTTGACCATAATCTTAACAAAATGTGCTTTAAACTCGAATATACCTGCATTTATTGTGATGCTAAGATAGATGCTTCGATCCGCTTAGCCATTCGAATACCCCGCTGCGCGCTTTGTATTAAAAAATATATAGCACTTATGTTTATATCGATGTCTTTCACATCCAAATATATTTTGTGGTTTGTTTCCTTTAGAGATTCTTTTCAGGTGATGGGTTTAAAACTCGGCCCACTACCGAGATTACGGGATTGGCGTAGAGGGCTTCTCACTTTTTTAGGTTTAGGAAAGCTTCACCTCTGCTATTTTGAGTTCTGTTTAATCTTACTAAATAAAGTAAGTACCTACACTACTCGACTTAACTTATAGTTCACACATACATATTTTGCTAACCACCCGAATTTCACAAAAATGTTTTAAATTCATTTCATATCACTATTTTACTTCATCCCCAAGTAGGCTAAGTTAATTCCACTGACCTCCTTTGCTCTTTTCAACAAAATAATCAAATTTTTTCCTCTTGCATTGTCAGTGGCTCAGTATTATTTTTTAGTTTTTCCTCCATTGACCCTTTAAATGCATTAGATAGCTGACGGACATGCGGAATTGTAATGCAAATGTAAAAGTGAAGAGAAAAATAGAAAATTGAATTGATAACCACTTCTTTCGCTTTTATTTTCTGTCTCTTTTTTCAAGAATTTCATTATTAAATTTTCCACTTTATTTGTTGTTTTTCGGCCTTCAATATTTAAATTATTAAGTTTTTCGAGCTCAAGGCCACGCATAAATAAAAACCAAATATTTTATATCTTTCAATAAATATACTTGTTTAATGTTAATCGATATTTCGACCTCAATCTGAGATCATCTTCAGGACTGAAAAGATTACAAAACAATAAAAACATCAAAAAGTGCATTTTACGTACATCCTTATAACACAACTTACACTCTTGGCTGTGCCTGATCGACTAATTTTAAAAGATTACATATTAAACGAATATAAACAATATAATGTAAACAAATAAATACCGTAAATATAAACAAATTTTGACAAAAACAACCATGTACAAATTTCTCCAACTGTATGTCGCGCTCAGCATACATATATATGTACATATATCAGCTACAGGTAAACTGTTGTTGTCTAACATTATAATACGAATATTGGTGGGACATTAAACTAACAAATTACTCTCAAAAGCGCTTTTTTGTTTCTGCTTATTAGCTGCCTATAGGCCGAAGCACAATTTTCCGTGTCTTTTTTTAAATTTATCCGTTTGTCGCTCTCTATATTGATAATATGAAGCATTTCAAGTATGTATCTCTTGTTATATTGCTTCTCTTGTTGCAAAATTCTCACATTGTCTAAATCTGGACAATGTCCCGTAGCGCTACAATGATGTGTTAAGGCTGTTTTGTTATCGTTCAAATTATTTCTGTTTTTTATATTCGACTTGTGTCCGGAAATCCTTGTCTTAAGCTTAGATTTAGTTGTCCCCACATATACTTTATTGCATAAGTGGGACCCGTCACCATTGCAATTAATTTGGTATATTACATTGGATTTCTCGTATTTTTCAATCCTGCTTTTCATGTTGCTGTATATTTGTCGTAGAGTGTTGTCGTACGTGAAAGCTATTTGGAACTTGTGCCGGTCATATATATTTGAGTTCTTCAGTCTGTTGGACAAGCCTGGAATGTATGTGGCTGTCTTGAATATTTTCTTGGCATCCTGTCTGATCTCAGTAGTATTCGGTCTAGCGTAAAAAGCTCGTATGTAGGTATTGATTAAAGATAGAGGAAAATCGTTGTCTGTTAATATTTCCTTGATCAGGGCAACATTTTCTTCATGGTAACATGCGTCGCTAATAGAGAGAACTTTTCTGACAAAGTTCTTTGCCGTGTTTACTATGATTCTTCTTTCATGCTTGGAATAAAAGTTTATTAATCTCCCAGACGCAGTGGGTTTTTTGTACCATTTGAATGTAAGTTTATTGTTATGTCTTATTACCATCGTATCTAAGAATGGTAATTTTCCGTCAACTTCTATCTCTGACGTGAAATTTATAGACCATGTAGCTATTTAGAGTGGCCACCGTTTCTTGGACTTTATCTGTTTTGACGATAGCAAATATATCATCCACATATTTCGTTAAAAAACGTGGTTTATGTGGAAAATCTTCCATGAATTTGTTCAGCAATTCCTCCATTACAATATCTGCAATGACTGGCGATGCTGGGGATCCCATAGGCATTCCATAGCGCTGTTCATATATTTTGTCTCTAAATTTAAAATACCTGTTGTCCTTTATGCAGAATCGTACTACCCCAAGAAATAAGTCCTTCGTTAACGAAGTGTGGCTTTTTATCAAATCCCACTTATTCTCAATAATTTTCATCGCATGGTCTACTGGAACGCTAGGGAAAAGAGATACCACATCAAAAGAAACTAGACTTTCATCGTCATATATATATATGACTGGCGATGCTGGGGATCCCATAGGCATTCCATAGCGCTGTTCATATATTTTGTCTCTAAATTTAAAATACCTGTTGTCCTTTATGCAGAATCGTACTACCCCAAGAAATAAGTCCTTCGTTAACGAAGTGTGGCTTTTTATCAAATCCCACTTATTCTCAATAATTTTCATCGCATGGTCTACTGGAACGCTAGGGAAAAGAGATACCACATCAAATATATATGACGATGAAAGTCTAGTTTCTTTTGATGTGGTATCTCTTTTCCCTAGCTTTCCAGTAGACCATGCGAAGAAAATTATTGAGAATAAGTGGGATTTGATAAAAAGCCACACTTCGTTAACGAAGGACTTATTTCTTGGGGTAGTACGATTCTGCATAAAGGACAACAGGTATTTTAAATTTAGAGACAAAATATATGAACAGCGCTATGGAATGCCTATGGGATCCCCAGCATCGCCAGTCATTGCAGATATTGTAATGGAGGAATTGCTGAACAAATTCATGGAAGATTTTCCACATAAACCACGTTTGTTAACGAAATATGTGGATGATATATTTGCTATCGTCAAAACAGATAAAGTCCAAGAAACGGTGGCCACTCTAAATAGCTACATGGTCTATAAATTTCACGTCAGAGATAGAAGTTGACGGAAAATTACCATTCTTAGATACGATGGTAATAAGACATAACAATAAACTTACATTCAAATGGTACAAAAAACCCCTGCGTCTGGGAGATTAATAAACTTTTATTCCAAGCATGAAAGAAGAATCATAGTAAACACGGCAAAGAACTTTGTCAGAAAAGTTCTCTCTATTAGCGACGCATGTTACCATGAAGAAAATGTTGCCGTGATCAAGGAAATATTAACAGACAACGATTTTCCTCTATCTTTAATCAATAGCTACATACGAGCTTTTTACGCTAGACCGAATACTACTGAGATCAGACAGGATGCCAAGAAAATATTCAAGACAGCCATATACATTCCAGGCTTGTCCAACAGACTGAAGAACTCAAATATATATGACTGGGACAAGTTCCAAATAGCTTTCACGTACGACAACACTCTACGACAAATATACAGCAACATAAAAAGCAGGATTGAAAAATACGAGAAATCCAACGTAATATACCAAATTAATTGCAATGGTGACGGGTCCCACTTATGCAATAAAGTATATGTGGGGACAACTAAATCTAAGCTTAAGACAAGGATTTCCGGACACAAGTCGAATATAAAAAACAGAAATAATTTGAACGATAACAAAACAGCCTTAACACATCATTGTAGCGCTACGGGACATTGTCCAGATTTAGACAATGTGAGACTTTTGCAACAAGAGAAGCAATATAACAAGAGATACATACTTGAAATGCTTCATATTATCAATAGCCGTGTTTTTTAACACGCGCGTATACGTTTCGTTTGCGCCTGTTAAAAAACGCCTATCTTCGCTTAGATAATGCTTAGGAGACCCATCTAGCGGCTGTGGTTAAACAACTAGCTACAGCAACAGGGTGTACCGAAAAGCGGAGACGCAACGCTCTGATGGCCATAGGGTATAACATATAGCTGAATCAGTTGCGATGAATTGTGGACACAGATAGAATACATAGAATTAGGGTACAGGGTGAAACAAAGACACATATTTCAGTTACATCTGAGTATAATGCGTATTGAAATTTAGTAGGACAAAATTTATGCGCAGCAATTTCAGAGGTGTATTTAAAGTTTGTCGATTAGCAGTCCATATCAAGTTTAAGCGTAAACGACTATACGCGTGTTAAAAAACACGGCTAATATAGAGAGCGACAAACGGATAAATTTTAAAAAAGACACGGAAAATTGTGTTTCGGCCTATAGGCAGCTAATCAGCAGAAACAAAAAAGCGCTTTGAGAGTAATTTGTTAGTTTAATGTCCCACCAATATTCGTATTATAATGTTAGACAACAACAGTTTACCTGTAGCTGATATATGTACATATATATGTATGCTGAGCGCGACATACAGTTGGAGAAATTTGTACATGGTTGTTTTTGTCAAAATTTGTTTATATTTACGGTATTTATTTGTTTACATTATATTGTTTATATTCGTTTAATATGTAATCTTTTAAAATTAGTCGATCAGGCATAGCCAAGAGTGTAAGTTGTGTTATAAGGATGTACGTAAAATGCACTTTTTGATGTTTTTATTGTTTTGTAATCCTTTCAGTCCTGAGGATGATCTCATATTGAGGTCGAAATATCGATTAACATTAAACAAGTATATTTATTGAAAGATATAAAATATTTGGTTTTTATTTATGCGTGGCCTTGAGCTCGAAAAACTTAATAATTTTCCACTTTAAAAATTGTATTCTAAGTGGTACTTTGACCGCAGAGCAAATGAAAATTGCTAGCTACATTAAATACTTACGAAATTCCAAACAAATGTTATGAAAAAATCGACCTTAATGCTATTTGCAATATCATTTGCTTTTTGCGTTTACTTCTATTTTATTAATTGAAATTGAATTTATTGGTGCACTAGCAAACCAAACATACCCAGACTCTTCGCTGACTTGCACAACTTTAAAAGAATTTCAAGAAGTATCTGTTGCTTGCTCTTTCTCTCTTACTATCTCCACGTTTCTCTTCAACTTCCTCTTCTTTGTCCTCCTCCTCCTCCACCTTTTCTTATTCTTCATTTTTCTCCTACGTCCTCTCTTCCTTCCCTTCACTATTTCTATTCTTCTGTTTTCTCTACGAATTTTCAAAGCTTCACGGCTCCAACATGGATCACCGTAAGGCATACAAATCCCCTGCCAATTTTTAAGCTAATAATAACGTCTGGACTTAACACCTTGGCATCGGACAATTTCTGTTAAGGAAACAGTTATACTTCAAGCACCAGCTTCCGAAA
The DNA here is from genome assembly GCF_040869045.1 of Eurosta solidaginis. Taxonomy (NCBI): domain Eukaryota; kingdom Metazoa; phylum Arthropoda; class Insecta; order Diptera; family Tephritidae; genus Eurosta; species Eurosta solidaginis. Next base: position 19,165,267 of record NC_090320.1, read on the forward strand.
ATATTGAACTTTTAATCAAGGTCCTTGTAACTTTTTGCGCTTTCGTGACGAAATCAACGACTTTATGCTACCTCTGAACGACATTTTCCAAAAGAGGCCGATTCTTTATAGAAATATGGAAAACACGTTGGGGTGACATAATGTCAAAGGTCAAAAGGCCAACTGACGTCACGACCACTTGAAATGGTTGTTTGACCAATTGGCCTTGTGACCACTTCAAATTTTCGTTTGACCTTATGACCATTTTGGGTGACATAAGATCAACACACACAAGGTCAGTTGACATTATAACCACTTTATGCTACCTCTGAACGACATTTTCCAAAAGAGGCCGATTCTTTACAGAAATATGGAAAATACGTTGGGGTGACATAATTTCAAAGGCCAAAAGGCCAATTGACGTTATGCCCACTTAAAATGATCATACGACCAATTGGCCTTGTGATCACTTCAAATATTCATTTGACCTTATGACCATTTTGGGTGACATAAGATCAACACCCGCAAGGTCAATTGACATTATAACCACGCGTAATGTTAACTGACTTTACGACCTTTCCTAATTTGACTTAATAGCCATTTAGGAAATTTCCGTTTGACCTTATGAACATTTCCGGAAAAGATCACAGCCATTTAAGATCAGCACAAAAACAAAAAACTTGAGCTTTTATACAAGTATTCGTACATACGTATTTTAAAAGGTGCAGGTGCGAAACTAAATAACTGACCTTATGGCCACTTGAGAAAAAAAAAGAGTTAACTTTAATACCATAACTTCAATTGACATCGTGGTCATTTGAAATAGTGAAAAAGTATATAGGCGAACACTATCTGAACAAAATTCTTATCGATCCTGTGCTCACGTTTTTGATACAGATGAAAGTTCTTACACGAAGTAATCGATTACGAAATGTATTTTGTAATAATTAATGCTCATACTGGAATATTTCCAGTAATCATATCATGAGCTCAGATATGTCACACATCAAGAAATAATTTTTGAGGTTGTGGTCAGAAAAATGAAAATTGGACTATTAAAGACTACTGTTGGAATTTTTGCTCAGAAGTTTGGTCATTTCGCAAAATTTACTCGGTCTATCAATAAAGCAAGGCTTTAAGCCTAAGCGAGAATAATGCCGAAATACCTAAGCGCAGGTATCAATCATTAAAAAACAAAAAAATACATTGCACCTCTTGAAGATATTTAGACCGAACTTCTCTTGATTAGATTAAATTGAAAATGAAAATAGCCTTTTTTCGAAATCGGACGTGACTCCTAGTATTGTTGTAATAATCGGATATTGTTCCACTCGCAATCACACACACCATACATACAAATAAGTATTTCCCTCATTTTTCGCTTTTAGCTAACTGTTAGAGAATTGTACAATTTATCGTGACAATTACTTCAAATTACATAGTTCAACAAACTTTCTTCCTGCAACAGTGTAACCATGGTTATTTTCAAAAAAAATTTTCTCAATCTGAATCCGGCGTCAGAATTTTTAAATTGGTTATGATTTTCGAGATATTTGTACTTGAAAGTATAGAAGTACGCCAATACTTTTTTAAATGCCTTCGGAATGTTCAATCTGAATCCGGTGTCAGAATTTTTATATTAGTTATGCATTTAAGTTTTTTTTACATGAAAGTGCTGATAGTTTTATTTTTTTGAAGGCTCTTTTTGCTCTTTGAGATATTGTTCATCAAAGTGTATCACGTTTGCAAATTTATTGGCCAACTAAATTTTTTTTTTCACCAATTTGAAGTCTACTTTTAGCACCTTAGGCACTTAGTAACTCCATTTAGGCGGGATCAGCAAACTGTGCATATTCAAAATAAATAAATTATTAAACTAATAAAATAAAACATTTAGGATAAAATATATGAAGAGATAACAAGAAAACATCGGAAAAAAATTAGATAGTTTGTGAGTGAAATGATTGCGCTTTAAAATGGTTTATTTAGATTTTTAATGAAAATTATTTACAGTTTTATTCGAGCTCTAGGCCACACATCAAAATTTCAAAAACCGTTTTTGATTTTGCATATACAATATTTATTGTTGCCGATATTTCGACCTCCACGAACAACAAATGAAACTCAGTTTTGCTTGTAGCTATTTTTGATGAGTTGTCTGTAGGATTGTGCACAGTGGTCCGTATCACTCTTAAAATTGATACGTATATCCGTAGGAGTATTTATAATGTGCAACATTTCAGAATGAAGCGCTTATTATAATGGTTTTTTTTTTCTAATATCGCTATATTTTCTAAATCTGGATAGTGTCCCGTGGTCCTACAATGTTGTGTTAAAGCTGTTTTGTTGTCATTAGGTTGGTCGCAATTTTTTGGTAATATAGTAGTGGATATAGTAATGGTAGAATTACTATCAAAGTTTGAAGAAGAATATAAACACAAGCCGTGTCTGCTAACCAAGTACGTTGACGATTTGTTTGCTATTGCTAAAACAGATGCCATAGAAGACATGCTGGCAACCTTAAATTCGTACAATAAATTCATAAAATTTACACTTTGGGTTGAGAGCGATGAACGATTGCCGTTCCTAGATGTATTGGTAATAAATAAAAATAACCACCCAACCTTCGAGTGGTATAAAAAACCGACTGCGTCTGGAAGGTTAATAAATTTTTATTCCAAGCACGGTGAAGCAATTATTATAAACATTGCCAGAAATTTATCAAATATATCACGGGAAAAATATAGAAATCATTAAGCGAAAACTTGGGTTAATGACATTCCAACCCATCTTATGAACAGATACATACAAAATCACTTCGCTAAAACAGAAAATAATAAAAACGAGGCAAATACAATATATAAGACAGTCACCTTTGCACCAGGCTTGTCAAGCATAATGAAGCATTATTAATGTGTATGACAAAGAAAAAGTTAGAATAGCATTTAGATATGACAATACTCTGCAAAAATATATATAGCAACACAAAAAGTACAATCGAAAAATACGAGATATCCGACGTAGTTTATAAAATCAAATACAATGGCGACGTGTCCCAAGTATGCAATAAGGTATATGTGGGGACAACTAAATGAAAATTAAAGACAAGTATTTCCGCTCACAAATCGAATTTAAAAAATCGCGACCACCCTAATGACAACAAAACGGCTTTAACACAACATTGTAGGACCACGGGACATTATCCAGATTTAGAAAATATAGCGATATTAGAAAAAGAAAACCATTATAATAAGCGCTTCATTCTGAAATGTTGCACATTATAAATACTCCTACGGATATACTTATCAATTTTAAGAGTGATACGGACCACTGTGCACAATCCTACAGACAACTCATCAAAAATAGCTACAAGCAATGCTGAGTTTCATTTGTTGTTTGTGTTCTCTCCTACGACTTTTGTATGTTCTCTCGCCATACAACAACAACTAACCTGTTGGTGATAAATATGTTTTGAGCGTCGCTTACAGTTTATTAGTTCATATATAGTTGTTATTGTTAAATTTTGTTTACCATTACGGTTCTTTAATTGTTTACATCTGGTCTTAGGTGCTTTTTATATTGTTTTACTTTATGTTTAAAATTAGTCGGTAAGCAACAATTATATGTGTAAGTTGTTAATTTTTATGTACATTTAATGTTTTTAGTGTAATATTTATCTTAATTTCCAGACCTGAAGATGACTTCAAATTGAGGTCGAAATATCGACAACAATAAATATTGTATATGCAAAATCAAAATCGGTTTTTGAAATTTTGATGATAACTACAAAGAAACAATTATTTACAGTGGAAAAATTTCGTATTTAAGGCAACCGAAAAGCGTGATTTTCATACCTTTATGTAAGAATATCTCAAAAACAAAAACTAAAGTGTAAATTGGACGCGATATGGTGATTTGGCGTGCCGAAGACCTTTAATAAAGTATTAGCTCATGTCTGGTTTTAGAGTTTTTTTTTTTTAATTTTGTCTGCTTATGTGGTCTTATTATATTTTTTTTAATTTTTTGCAATCAAAGATTAAGGGGTCACAAAGGACCTATGTTCAATGTTCCACAAATCTGAATGATTTACAACTTTGGTGTTCTAGAAAATATTTCCTCCTATACAAATTAATATTTTATACTAACACTTCAATTCTCCACTACACTATAGTTTGCTGTAATTTCTATTTTTACCTCTGAAGTGTAAAAGTGCCGAGTAAGTCTTTAACAACATGTTGCATCAGCAACATTAGCAACATGTTGTAGCAACTACCTGATGCCTTCAGAAAAAATGTTAAAAAGTTGTGGAAGGAGAAATAATGGTGTTTCCAAGTCTTAGAATGAAATGTTACCTATTTTACATATTTCTTAGAAACGAAAGTTCAAGCACTTCAGGATTCTGCATACATAACCAAAGCACACCTTGTGATCAGTTTAAGCTTTAAAAGCAAATTAGAAGTAAATTAGACGAGCTGGAGCATAAGTTTGTTCAGAAAAATGTATCTCTACGATGCCACTTTTCCGAAAAATACCAGCATTACTTTGTTTAAAAATAGCTGTTGCAGAGTGTTATTAAAAAATCCCAAGAGTCCATTGGCATTTTTTGTTGCACATAGCTACTATTATGGTTATTTTTATACTCAGCGTGCTTTGCACACAGAGTATATTAACTTTGGTAGCATAACGATTGAACGTAACGGCATAAACGAGTCGAGTTAAATATACCTCGTGCTCCAATGAAACATGAACCAGATACGGAAAGAGATTTAATATGCAAATGCAACAACAATGTGAACCATATGGTTCAATATATCAAAACGCTCAGGACGAAAAAAGGAATTGATGTCATTCCGTTCGTCTGTCTAAGCGCACAATAATTTGTGTTATCTTATTGAAATTTGCTATATGAGCTCCTAGGCACTCATCTTCCGTCGCTATTTAAAATGAACGAATGATAACCACTCCCAGGTATTACATATATAACATTTTGGAAAACACAAAAAACTTGATTATTTAGTAAATAATACACCTATAATGGGCGTGGCAGCGCCCACTTGTGATAAAATCAACTTTACAAATATTATTAATCATAAATCAAAAACCGTTAAACCTATGATTAAGGACCGCGCCCACTTTTATATAAAAGATTTTTTAAAGGATCGTGGACGAATAAAATAAGCTATATCTTTGCAAAAAAGAGCTTTATATCAATTGTGTTTTATTTCCCAATTGGAATTATAACGAAAAAAAGAAAGAATGAAAATTTTTGAAAATGGGTGTAGCACCGTAGCAAAATTTTTGAAAATGGGTGTGTCACTGTTTAACATCTTAATATATAAAAAACACGTGTCACAGGTTTGAGGCCAATGGACTCCTAAACTACTGAACCGATTTTGAATTTGTTTTGCACCACGTGTGAAGTTTGATCTAACTTGAAATATAGGATAGGCTATATCTCAGTTTATAGTCGCAATATTATTTTGTTGCAATTTTTTTTATTTGTTTATACGTAATATTAAAATGTTACGTATACGCAGTGGTGAACCTCTTTTCAATCGGTATGGATATGTTTGTGCACGTGCTTATTTGACTTTACATACATAAGTATAATATATATATATATATAGCACATCACCAGGGCCGGCGAGAGGGGGGCCGGCGAGAGGGGGCCTGGGGTTTCTGAGGGGGCCCGCGATTTGAGGTACTAAGACATTTCTTTAATTCAGGAGAGTCTTTAGTTGTTCCATGTGGAATTTTTAAGTCGAATTTCAAAAGCAACGAAAATCTGCATTTCGTTTTAATATTATAGTGAAGTGTGAAAAATAAAAATCTATGTATATAAAAAGAAAGGCTAAAATCGAGATATAGGCCAAAACGTGGGCCAGTGAATGCCTAGACAGTGTTTATACAATATGGATATCAAATGAAAGCTGTTGATGAGTGCTTTGGTACAGAGTAATATATTATCCAGAGACGGACTGGGACTGGGATTAGGACTAGGACTGGGACTGAGACTCGGAGTGGGGCTGGGACCGGGACTGGAATAAAATACATACCACCCTCTGGGACAGGCAAGAAGGTATGCAGAAGAATGATAAGGAATTGAGAGAAGAGAAAAGAGAGAAGGAGATTGAGAAAGAGATAGAATGAGAGGAAGATGGAGATAGATGAAGCGGACAAGACGGAGGGAAGAGTGAATAAAAGGATTAGGAAAAAGTGAAGAGGGAGGAGGGTAGAGTCAGACGGAAAAAGCTTATTAAAATGTATGCAGATAGGCCAAATTTAGGGCAGGACAACGTCTGCTGGGTCTTCTAGTATCCTATAAAATTGGGTACACATATTTTCCTTATAGCTGGAAATATTTCTAGTAAAAATGGACGTGATCGTTTAATGGCGTGGTCATTATAAAAAGGATGTTTAAAAGGATCGTAGACTAGAATAATAAGCAATATCTTAGCGAAAAATAGTTTTGTATCAATGATATTTCAACTTACCACGTTTTATTGTAAGAGGAGGTTGAACTGACCGGTCCGTGAGGACCTCACATAAACTGAATGAGTCCGTGGTGTTTATTGTAAGGCGAAATTGGGAAACATTTTTTTGTGGGCGGTGCCACGCCCCTTTCCGATCAAGCATTACACAACAGAACCTAAAAAATAAATCCCTCGTAACAAATTTCGAAAAAGTAATTTATCTGAAATGCACTGTACAATTGAAACTCACGCTGAGTATATAATGTTCGGTTACGTCCGAACTTATACACCCTTAGTTGTTATTTATGTATTTTTCAAATTGTTGTGTTGCATTTTTGTTAGATGCACTACAAACTGGCTCTTATTTATTTTCCAATATTAAAATATTCAAGTCAAAATCAAGAGTGAATACTAGCAACTACAGCGGAAAAGTTTAAACATTTATTTGCTGTGATTTATAAAAAAAAAATGCTTGGATTTAAAAAAAAATATATCACTACTAAATTTACATTTGCACCCTTGTTTCAGCTGGTCAGTAATTTGATAGAATTTTTACGCGAGCTTACTTTGATTACAAATTGGCATGGACTGTTTTGACTTTGTTTATTGACATTGTGTAGACATGGGGATTAGTTCGAGTTTGAATTTGTGTAAATTTTTATTTTTATTAAATAAATTTGAAAAATATTTGTATAACTGCTAAAATGATAAATTTGACAAATGGCTTTGAAATTTCACATAAAAAGTTTGTTAATAAAACAACAAATGCGAGGATTTAGATTAGAGCAAATAAGTTCCACTAAGTTCCATTGAAATGGATTCATTTAAATTGAATTAAACTCACAGTTACTCCACAATCGAATAAGGATGATACGATATTTTTTTACGTAGATTGATGTGAATTGGAATGATTTTCCGATATCCTTTTCAAGTTTGATTTGGGAGCAAATCGGTGGTAGCCAGGCGTCTGTGCAATTAAGGAACGTAACTCCGAAAATAAAAATAACAAAAGAGGCTTGCCAAAGGTGGTGTTCTATGGCCATGAGATTTTTTCCCAAAAACCCTTACCCACCAGCAGAAGCTACCTCGCTTTCCTGTCCAAATGACTGCACATCAAAAATAATTATACCAAAATTAAATTAAAACAGTTCCATGGCGGCCACCGTGGTGTGATGGTAATGTGCTCCGCCTACCACACCGTATGCCCCGGGTTCCTACTCCGGGCAAAGCAACTTCAAAATTTTAGAAATAAAGTTTTTCAATAAGAAGACAATTTTTCTAAGCGCTGTCGCCCCTCGGCAGTGTTTGTCAAGCGCTCCGGGTGTATTTCTGCCATGAAAATCTCTCAGTGAAAACTCATCTGCTCTGCAGATGCCGTTCGGAGTCGGCACAAAACATGTAGGTACCGTCCGGCCAATTTATAGGGAAAATCAAGAGGAGCACGACCCAAATTGGAAGAGAAACTCGGTCTTAGATCTCTTCGGAGGTTATCGCGCCTTACATTTATTTTTTATAGTTCCATGCAAGATCTCTTTTGCACTTCATCAGACTTGGAACGGTCGCCAATAAAGTCTTCGTTAACGTGGTTTACGAGGTGAGACTAATCAAAGACACATCGATTGGAGTTACTCGTTCATGGGTTTTCGCTTCTAACAATTGGTATACACCGCTCCATATACCAGGCAATTAACGAAACATATTCGAATGTATTATGTTTAGATCCGCTACACTTAAAGAAGCAATGTCCGCCCAGCTTTTATTAGCTGGCTGTATAAGAGCAGAGCATAAGCGGTAAGCTACAAATTCCCTACAGTCCTATAACCGGTTCAGTTGAATCCATGCGATACCGTTGGTTGGTTGTTTGGTTGTTACGCTGCCTGAATGCTAAAGACCTGAGTCTAAAAAGCGCACGTGGTGCCATGTTGATACACTTTCTTGAAGTTCCGACAGCATGTAATTGCTCATAGTTTTAAGCGTAGTGTGTGCTACAGTTGAAAATTCGCAATAATAAGGCGCGATTCTTTCTTTGCTGCACTCCACATTACAGCTCCTCCAAATGCTGTTAAGAGGGATCCTAATTCTCTCAGCATGTAGGCCATGCGGTCAGTTTCCGGTGATTGTGACAGTGATCCTAAATACTTTTTTTCCTAACATGACTAACAGGTCCTCTGTTCTCCTACCATCGTAAGTTGGTCAAAATTTCTTTGTTATCCTGCAGGTGTCCGAGGAGTACTGTGCATGGACGTTGCATCTCGACCGCCTCCGCGTTGAACAGTACCGCTGTCTTTGCAAAGCAATATTAGAGTTATATTTTCAAAGTTAACTGCGGCTTGAAGCGACCTCTTGCAGTTGAAGGAAGTAATGGGGGAGTTCAGCGCCATTAGACTACTTGGCCATCTGAGTAAATGCCTTCTAACGGATACTAGGGGAGTTGGGAACATGAAATGAAAGCGCCACCTTAACTTTTGCTCAACGACCAAACTGAAAAATCCTAAAAGGAACCATGACCTATATTATAAAATATTTCCGTGACTTTTGCAAAAGCTAGAAGTTTTTGTAGAACGGAGCTACTGCATGCCACGGGCACAAAACGTTCTTGATCGTTTCATGCTTAAAGCCACACCTTCTTACTTCAAATCAAGTGACACCAGAAGACAGTGTCCAGTCAGAATACTAATAATTAACCTACAGTCAACACTTTTCAATGATAAGAGTAAATTTGTTATTCTAAGGCTGTAAGACCTGCACATGATACTTTACAGCCCTGTGCCTGGTTCCTTGCCTATACTGCTTAGTCAATCATACGCAACTCTCGCCTTCCTTCAATCTCTCCCAATCTGATTGGGACATCTACAGTACAGGCTTCGAGGGATGCTCCCTTTTTAGCTAACTCATTCGCCATTCCATCACCATTGATTGATACTTAAACACAAACAGTCTCATTATTTAGATTGATTACCTCATTTTAGTCAAGGCAAGTAAAGCTATAATAAGCTTTTTGACTCAAGAAAAAAAGCTTAGATTCTAAGTGTTTGCTTTTTGCTATCGTTGCTTACACAGCTGATTCTTTTTGCTTAGTTCACTTTTAGTTTTATCAAACCCATTTTTCTGTATGTAATATGTTTCTATTTAAGTATATACACTAACGTACAAGAAACTAATATAAAAGGATAAAATACAGACTACCGCCTTACTTCTAACAACCCATTTTTATACCTTTCATGAAAATGAAATGGTATATTAATTTCGTCACGAAACCGAAAATTGTAAGTCCTTAAAGGAAAATAGATAGACCCACCATTAAGTATACCGAAATAATCAGGTTGAAGAGCTGAGTTGATTTAGCCATGTCCGTCTGTCCGTCTGTCCGTCTGTCTGTTTGTATGCAAACTAGGCCCTCAATTTTTGAGATATCTTGATAAAATTTGGTGAGCGGGTGTATTTGGGTGTCCGATTAGACATTTGTCGGAACCGACCGGATCGGACCACTATAGCATATATCCTCCATACAACCGATTTTTCAGAAAAAGAGGATTTTTGTAATATCTTACCCAATTTAACAGATTGAAGCTATAAACTTCACCATATACTTTCGTATATTGCTTGTATTGTTGCCTGAAAAAATTGATGAGATCGGTCGTATATATAGTATATATCCCATACAACCGATTGTTCAGATAAGGAACTTTTCGTAATTAATGCCCTATTTTAAGAGCTAGAGGCTTCAAATTTCAACGAAAGCTTACGTATATAGCATATATTGTTGTCTGAAAAAATCATAAAGATCGGTGGTATATATAGTTTATATATGATGGTATATATAGTATATATATATAGTATATATATATATATATTTTTGCAAATTTTAGCCCCATTTTAACGGCTAGAAGCTTCAAATTTCACAGAATACTTACGTATATAGCATTTATTGTTTTCTGAAAAAATCATAGAGATCGGTTGTATATATAGTATATATCTCATACAACCGATTGTTCAGATAAGAAACTTTTCGCAATTTCTACCCCATTTTAACAGCTATAAGCTTCAAATTTCACCGATTGCTTACGTATATAGCATATATTGTTGTCTAAAAAAATCATAGAGATCGGTTGTATATGTAGTATATATCTCATACAACCGATTGTTCAGATAAGAAACTTTTCGCAATTTCTACCCCAGTTTAACAGCTATAAGCTTCAAATTTCACCGATTGCTTACGTATATAGCATACATTGTTGTCTGAAAAAATCATAGAGATCGGTTGTATATATAGTATATATCTCATACAACCGATTGTTCAGATAAGAAACTTTTCGCAATTTCTACCCCATTTTAACAGCTATAAGCTTCAAATTTTACCGATTGCTTACGTATATAGTATGTATTGTTGTGTCAAAAAATCATAGAGATCGGTGATATATATAATATATATATGATGGTATATATAGTATATATATATATAGTATATATATTTTTTTTTGCGATTTCTGCCTCATTTTAACAGCTATAAGCTTCAAATTTCACCAAATGCTTACGTGTATAGCATATATTGATGTCTGAAAAAATCATTGAGATCGGTGGTATACATAGTATATATCTCATACAACCGATTGTTCAGATAAGAAACTTTGCGCAATTTCTGCCCCGTTTTAACAGCTAGAAGCTTCAAATTTCACAAAATGCTTACGTATATAGCATATATTGTTGTCTGAAAAAATCATAGAGATCGGTGGTATATATATTATATACTTCATATAAACTGTCATTTTTGCCCCTTTTTTACGGCTAGAAGCTTCAAAATTCATCAAATTTCATCAAATAGTTACGTTAACGTCATGTATTTTTGAAAGACGTGATTCGTAGTCATAGTTTTTACATACAGACCACAAAAAACGTGAAGCTTTGCATCCCCACACAGATTAACTACCTATTTTTTATTTTATATTTATCTTAAAAATCGTTTAGATATGTTCAAATTTCACCAAATGCTTACGTGTATAGCATATATTGTTGTCTGAGAAAATCACAGACACCGGTGGTATATATAGTATATATCTCATACAACCGGTTGTTCAGATAAGAAACTTTGCGCAATTTCTTCCCCAATTTAACAGCTAGAAGCTTCAAATTTCACCAAATGCTTACGTGTAGTCCCTCAATTTTTGAGATATCTTGATAAAATTTGGTGAGCGGGTGTATTTGGGTGTCCGATTAGACATTTGTCGGTACCGACCACTATAGCATATATCCTCCATACAACCGATTTTTCAGAAAAAGAGGATTTTTGTAATATCTTACCCAATTTAACAGATTGAAGCTTCAAACTTCAACATATACTTTCGTATATTGCACATATTGTTGCCTGAAAAAATTTATGAGATCGGTCGTATATATAGTATATTCCCCCACAACAGATTGTTCAGATAAGGAACTTTTCGTAATTACTGCCCTATTTTAAGAGCTAGAGGCTTCAAATTTCAACGAATTCTTACGTATATAGCATATATTGGTGTCTGAAAAAATCATAAAGATCGGTTGTATATATAGTATATATCTCATACAACCGATTGTTTAGATAAGAAACTTTTCGCAATTTCTACCCCATTTTAACAGTTATAAGCTTCAAATTTCACCGATTGCTTACGTATATAGTATGTATTGTTGTGTCAAAAAATCATAGAGATCGGTTTTATATATAATATATATATGATGGTATATATAGTATATATATATATTTTTTACGATGTCGGCCCCATTTTAACAGCTAGAAGCTTCAAATTTCACCAACTGCTTACGTGTATAGCATATATTGATGTCTGAAAAAATCATTGAGATCGGTGGTATACATAGTATATATCTCATACAACCGATTGTTCAGATAAGAAACTTTGCGCAATTTCTGCCCCGTTTTAACAGCTAGAAGCTTCAAGTTTCACAAAATGCTTACGTATATAGCATATATTGTTGTCTGAAAAAATCATAGAGATCGGTGGTATATATATTATATACTTCATATAGTCAAAATTCATCAAATTTCATCAAATAGTTACGTTTACGTCATATATTTTTGAAATACGTGATTCGTAGTCATAGTTTTTACATGCAGACCACAAAATACGTGAAGCTTTGCATCCTCACAGATTACCTACCTATTTTTTATTTTATATTTATCTTAAAAATCGTTAAGGTATGTAGATCTGTTCACTATATATTTCTTATCTTATACATCCGATTATTCGGAGATTACGAACGGGATAAGATTATTGTTCAGCCCCATTCATGAAAGGTATGAAGTCTTCGGCAAAGCCGAAGACAGTCCCGTTCTTACTTGTTCTTTTTGTATACAACAAACATATTCTTAACCCCCTTTACTAAAATGCCTGAAAGCGCTATATGGTACACTCAGTCTTATAAATTATAGTAAAAGCTAGAATGTTTTGAGTTTGCGACACAAAATCAAAATGAAGCAGTCATTTGTAATAGGTGTTGTTTAAAAAATTTAATTTCCCCTTTTCTCCCATGCAAATATCCTATAATTGATTTCTACTCATACAAGCAGCGCTTATTGAAGCAATTAAATACTTATATCATACATTCTCAAAGGCTTTTTAGAATTTCCCCTTATTTTGCGCCCAAAAGCAGACTACTTTTTATCACAGCTGTTGAATTGGCTTTGTATGCTACCAACATTTCAGTTAACAAAAGAGGTAACAGCGTAAACGTTATAATGGCGGAATATCTACGTAAATATTTTTGTCATTTTTTCAAACACGCGAACGCAAACAAAATATTTTGCCACACATAAGATACCTGCTGAACTATAATTGACTTAAATAATAACAGATTTAATAATTTGGGAAACATTTTAAACAACGTGACATCAGGACGGACAAGGCGACAGTTGTTTCCATTATACTATGAGGTGGGTTTTGTCGAAGACTGAGGTAACGCTCAGTCAATTCAGAGTCAAGTAAAGATCCCACAAACCCCTACTGAATAAAAACACTGTATTTATGGTTACGAACACACGCACACACGGCTGGAGGTGTTAGGAGGACAGCAGCTTTCCGTACCAAGATGGTGGGGAAGGAAGGAGCGCGGCGGCTAACGGTTGTCGTAGCAGAGGAAGGAACGGCAGGGCTGTTGAACGGTTGTAGGGTAGCGGACGGCCAGCGGTTGTCGTAGCACTGGTGGGATCAGCACGGCTACTGAACGGCGGAAGGGTGAGCGGACGGCCAACGGTCAGCAAACGGGAGGGTAGTGGACGGCCAATGGTCGTCGTAACAGGGGAGGGATCAGTACGGTGGTATGGAAGCAGTGGCGGCTCCAGATGGGCGGCGATGTGACAGCGGCGGTAATGGGCTATGGAGCGCGTACCAGGGCGTAGGCGGAAGGGGTTGAATACCGGTGTTTTACCTTTGCGGTGGCCGGTTGTTCCTGCAGGGGTAGTCGTCGGTCGTATAGGCAGAATCGGACATGTACGGCGGTATGGTAGCAGTGGCGGCAGCAGTGGGCTACGTAGCTCATACCAGGGCGTAGGCTGAAGGAGATGGATACCGGTAACTGGTTTTACCTTTGCGGCGGCCGGTTGTTCCTTCAGGGGTAGTCGTCGGCGGTATACGCGGGTCGAATCGAACGGGTCGGTGACCTGCAAAAGACTGCGAGGACTCAGTTAGTGCTGGCTCCACCACTGGACACCCCACCTCCATATTTTCACGCTAGATAGAAGGTGCTCAAGGAGGGCGAGACTCCACCAGCCGTGACACCGGGGATCGATCCGTGGGCGGAGGGGAAGTGCACCTTAAAATCGCAGCGGTAACCACTTGTGCGCACGCATCGTTTCACGGCCGAAGCCAGAGCTGAGGAGAGGGAGTATTGTAGTTATTTGGGCGGCAGGACAATCCTCACCTGGTGACGGGGAGAAAAGTAGCGCGAAGGCACCGCCCGTCGTCCAGGCAAAGCGAGGTGTGACATATGCCCTAGGGCATCCTCTCCGGCCAGCTTACCAAAAGTACTGGCTTCGTCGCTTCACACTGCCGCCTCCAGCATTTGCACGCTGCTTCGTAGGTGTCGGTCTGGAGACGGCGTTGCATCAGCTCGAGCACGTCGGCCGGTCCGGGTGAGCGGGGGAAGGGTGTATTCCGAAACAGTGTTACAAACGCATTCAGGAACCGCCACTAACATAAAGCATAACTTTAACACATGATTACAAACAAAGTATGTACTGTGCAAAAAGAATAAACTATGCAAGGAAGGCAATTGGGATAAAGTTTACAACAACTAAGTCATAACGTGGCTGAATGCGTTTGTAACACTTGAAGCATCGTAGGAGTGCGGGTTCAAACCACACTCCCGGGAGAAAAATCTTTGAAGAGATTTACAAGGGTACTCGAAACAGATGTCGCCTTGTCTGTCCTGATGTCACTATGTTAAAAATGTTCCCAAATTCCGTCCGTAAACACGATGACTTGAGTACAATTTGAGGCATTTTAATGAAATTTGGTATGTGAGCTCCAGGGCACTCATCTCAGATCGCTATTTAAAATGAACGAAATCGGACTATAACCACGCCCACTTTTTCGATATCGAAATTTTCGAAAAACAGAAAAAGTGCGATAATTCATTACCAAAGACGGATAAAGCGTTGTTTTGTATTTTGTTGCACCATACCATTAGTGGAGTTGAATGTTGACATAATTTACTTATATACTGTAAAGATATTGCCTTTCCTTTTAAAATTTGACTTAACAATTTTTTTTTAAAAAGTGGGCATGGTCGTTCTCCGATTTTGCTAATTTTTATTAAGCATACATATAGTAATAAGAGTAACGTTCCTGCCAAATTTCATCATGATATCTTCAACGACGAATTACAGCTTGCAAAACTTCTAAATTACCTTCTTTTAAAAGTGGGCGGTGCCACGCCCATTGTCCAAAATTTTACTAATTTTCTATTCTGCGTCATAAGTTCAACTCACCTACCAAGTTTCATTGCTTTATCCGTATTTGGTAATGAATTGTCGAATTTTTTCAATTTTTCGAAATTTCCAATATCGAAAAAGTGGGCGTGGTTATAGTCCGATTTTGTTCATTTTAAATAGCGATCTGAGATGTGTGCCCAGAAACCTACATACCAAATTTCATCAAGATACCTCAAAATTTACTCAAGTTATCGTGTTAACGGACGGACGGACATGGCTCAATCGAGTTTTTTTTTCGATATTGATGATTTTGATATATGGAAGTCTATATCTATCTCGATTCCTTTATACCTGTACAACCAACCGTTATCCAGTCAAAGTTAATATACTCTGTGGGCTCTGCTCAACTGAGTATAATAACTTAACTAATCCCAAATTTTTTCTTAGCTGGTCCTCGTTGTCCTTGTTTCTTATGCCACGATCTTGTTTTATTCCACTCCGTTTTTTTGTGCGTTTTCTCAGTTGTCTTTACCTCTATTCATAGTTTTCAATTCGTTTTCATTCGTTTTGGCTTTCTCCTTGTTCTCCTTTTTTGCGGGATCCTGTTTTTATTCCACTTCGCTATGCGTCGGTGGTGGTCGTTTTGGTGGTGGTAGTGGTCTTGCAGTATCCGAAAAAAATATTTTTACTACTTTCCTTTGTGGTATTCAAGAATTTTTAAAATTTGTCCTGCACCCTTGTTGTCACTGTCGCTGTGATCCGTCCATTTGCATTGATTATACCATTCGCCGTTGCAAAGTTGATGCCTTGAACTCCTTTGCAGAAAGTATCCTGCTTGGTATAAAAATGAAATCAGTCCTGCTAAATTAAGCAGGGCTGGCAGGATCGTTGGTAGAATGCCAATTTAGGCAGTAGGATATCGATTTAGGCAGTAGGGTGCCAATTTAGGCAGTAGGATGCCGATTTAGGCAGTATGGCAGGATCGCCAAGTAATATGGCATATCCTGTTTGGTATAAAATAATTAAACTAGGATGCCAATAATATGGCAAGATGCCAATAATAAGGCAGGATGCCAATAATAAGGCAGGATCGCCATGTAAAAGGTTAATAAAGGAGTAGTCGGTTTTGTGAGTGGCAATGAGCGAATGCTTCTTTATTCAAATATTGTCAGCTTATTTATACTAAATTATTCTAAACATATTCTTACATACATATTTACTTTAAGCATACATACTTACATACCTACATACAACTCGACACAAAATACGTACCTACACATCTGTGTTGAGCTGTGACTTCTGTGAGAATTGCAATGTCAGCAAATTTGCCGGAATGCAAATTTGGTTTAGTTGAGCGTTGTACACACACCTGTATTAAATCGTGTGAATTGGTCTGTCAGCAACAATTAGCAAATGCCCCTTTTGTGTTGATGAAAATTTAGACTCTCTTTGTTACAGGGGAGCATATTAACTGGTTTACTTATTTGGTGAGTATGTAATGTTCGGTTACACCGGAACTTAGCCTTCATTACTTGTTTAATAGATAGAGTGATTGAAGAGGAAGGATTATATGTGAAGGATAATGTGATGTCGTAATTAACTGGCGAAAGTTTTTTCGAACATGGAAAGGAGGATCCGGGTCCCACGACCCCTTCGAAAAACTACTTTTTAATAATTTTTACACATTATAATTTTACCTTTACTGACCTTCACCAATATTACAACTCAATGGGTCAAATAAGTCGAGGGCTTACAAAATGAGCAGTGACACCCTCCGTCCCCCCTCCCCCCGTTCTCGCCACATCTGATGTAAAATCTATAAATTGTTATAACTCAATATAAATGTTCTCCTAAATCAATAATTTTTGGTATCGGGCTCATAGAGATCGAGATCTAAACAATTTTGGAAAAACGATCGGTGGTGCTCTCCGTCTCCTCCCGCCATCCGCCCTCCATCAATTGGTTTTATTAGCACGCTTTTATTAGTTACCTGTATGTTTCTTTGTAACTTTTCATTCACTCCAACGCGCCTGCTTCCTTATTAACATGGTTTTATAGTTAGCTTCACCTTATTTCTAATCACGTTAGGATCATATAGAGACCCTTCCGGGATCATTTCTGGATGGTTTTCGGGATCCGTCCGGGATCCCACCGGAATCATTTCGGGACTTTTTCGGGACTACTTCGGGATCATTCTGAGACTCTTCCGGGATCATTTCTGGACTATTTCGGGATTATTTGAGGTACATACCGGCATCATTTCTGAATGGTTTTCGGGATCCATCCGGGATCCCGTCAGGGTCATTTCAGGACTATTAGGGGATCATTTGACAACCTTTCCGGCATGATTTCTGGATAGTTTTGGGGATCCGTCCGGGATCCAGAAGGGGTCGTTTCGGGACTTTTTCTGGACTATTTCGGGATCATTTGGGGTATTTTCCGGCATTATTTCTGGATGGTTTTCGGGATCCGTACGGGATCCCATCAGGGTCATCCCGGGTATATTAGGGCATCATTTGGGGACCTTTCCGGCATCATTTCTGTACAGAATTCGGGATCCGTCCGGGATGCCGTTGGGGTCATTTCGGGAATTTTCTCGACTGATAAGGGATCGCTCGAGGAACCTTTCGGCATCATTTCTGGATGGTTTTTGGGATCCGTCCCAGATCCCGTCAGGGTCATTTCGGGACTATTAGGGGGATCGTTTGAGGACCTTTTCGGCATCATTTCTGGATAGCTTTCGGGATCCGTACGGGAATCCATCGGGGTAATTTCGGGACTATTTCGGGATCATTTGGGGACCCTTTAGGGGTAATTTCATGACATTTTCTGTATTATTTCGGCATTATTTGGGGGGCCTTCCGGCATCATTTTTTGATGGTTTGCCGGATCCATCAGGGTCATTTCGGGACCATTTTGGGATCATTTGGGGACCCTTCCGAGGTCATTTCTGGATCCGTCCGTGATGCCGTAGGGGTAGTTTCGAGATTTTTTTGTTACTTTTCCGGGATAGTTTTGGGACCTTTCCGGGAGCCCATCGGGGACATTTAATTTTTTTGTTAAGTGAAAACATGGTTACGAATTGGGCGTTATGAATATGGCAAATTTTCCAGGGCCTTTAAAGAGTCGATAATTTACCAAAATAGGATTTTACTTTGGCAATAGGTGTCGCTGGATGTCGCACTGATCGAGCTTTTTAGGTAACCCTCGGAAAGGGGTGCCTGTATCCCGCTTAGAAGAACTTTTTTCCAATTGAAACAACTTTTTTCTTAGTTGTTGATGTTGCTTTGCGAGGGACACCCAGACCTTTAATGTGTTTGGTGGATCACGCTACTACCATCCCAGCATCGCTTCCAGCACAATGACAAAACCTCCATCGCCTTTGGCGACTAAGTGCGGTCGGAGCCAAAAAAAGCACGAAAGCTTTTTTCCGACACTATGTAATGCATTCTACCGTTGGAAAAGCCAGACGGCTAAAAGACGTGCACACAAGCATAAGCACAGCGCCTCCTCAATTACCATCACCGCCAAAGAGGTTAAAGATGCCATTGTTCATGCTAAACCATCTAAGACAGTAGAACGAGACAGCATAGCCATGCCGATGTTTAGAAACTAGGCAAAGAGACATTTAATTATCTAGCACATGTCTTCAACCTGTCCCTTTCCACCTGCGCTATCCCCGAAAAATGGAATATGGCCAGAGTGTTTCCGCTATTAAAGCCTGAGAAACCAACTAACATAGGAGATTCTTATTGCCCGATATCTCTCTTATCGCCAGTACCCAAGACACTTGATGCCATTCTGCTTTTCTATTTCGCTGCAAGTGAACTAGATTAGAGAACTAGGTTAGAGTTCGGTTAGAGAACTATTTGGGAAACATTTGAAATGCGATGCTGTCAGAGTTATCGATTATTTGTAGGACATGATCACTCTCGCTCAGTGCTATACAAAGGTTTGCAAAATAGTCAAAAGTTTTGCCGAAATATTGGTAGTTGCAAAACCAGTTTCTCTTTTGTAATAATCAAAATTTGTAAGTGAAAATTTACAACAAAAAAATGTTAAAGAGTGAAAGTGAGCAAAATGTTAGCACACTATTTGACTAGCATTAGGAGGAAAACGTGTCCTCATCTATATTTCAAATCAATGCCGAGCTAAATACTGAAGTAATAGGTGACAGCGAAAATTTCGTTTTGGTTAGGTCATGACGCAACAAACCAGCCATGTGAAGTCAATATTACAATAAAAAGAAAATAATAAAGTTATAAGCATTTCATTTATATAAATCAAAATAAGCGAAAACTGTGTCGTTATATAAAGACATATTCTGGTTCAACTTTGATTTTAAAATTTTGACATAGAAATTGTAAAAATATTTATGAGAAATAAAAGTATAAGAGTGGAGCGCACATTACTTGTATTGGAAAAATGTATAGTCAATTAAGTGCGCTCCAAATTCTTATCTATTATTTCGAACCGTGCACATCCTAATGTCATTTTTTTCGGTTTGTTGCATTGGTAAATTGGTATCTAATTATTTCGAACGGTGCGCTATCTAGAGCAATTTTTTCTACTTTTGGTGCACTGTCTCGGTGTCTTAATCTATATGTGAAGTTTCACGTTTGTAGCTCAATTAGAAGTTACTTGAAAATCGATTGCAAGATTTGTATTGAAAATGCGGCCTAATATAAAAGAAATAAAAATAAAAAGAGCGAGAGAGAGTTTTGTTCGCCTGAAAGTAGGCAATTTAAATTCTTGCGCTTGCTAATCACGCTTTCACAATAAATAAAATGCGCATAAGTATATCGCTGTTGGTGGCATGGTGACCCCATATAGTGACATTTTGCTACTGCAAATGCCATAGCAATAACAATTGTTGCCACCAATACTCGCTTGCCATTGTTGATATTGTTATTGTCGCTGCTGATGCTACACAATCGTTGACAGGGCTTCTAATGATATAAATTCCAAGCCAAATGTGTGCGCTTTCTTAAAGTTTTGTTGTATGGTGTAGCGTGTGAGGCTTTCTGCTTTCACTTTTATTTTGTTTAGTGTCACATTGAATAGAGACTGCATTGCTCGTGACAGCATGAAATGCAATATGTTGCAATTTACAGCTTCAAAGAAGTTAAATATTTGAAAAAAAAAATTAATAAATATTCCTCGGTAATGAGACTGTGATGGGAAATAAACTAGCATTAAGCTCCAATCATCAGCTGTGACACACAATTGCAAACGTGGTGGAAAATTGTGTCGAGAATTTACTCGACAGAATTTATAAATAAGAACTCAGAAATAACACTACTCAACAAATTTTGATCAACTTTAGTCTCCAAGAATAAAATAGGCCTTTTCTAAAGTAAAATTTTCTCCTGATTGCGAATATGACTTCCATTTTCCTGTGGCAGATGTTTCGTTTTAAACTGTTGAATTATACATTATACTAATTCCCATAAACATTTCTTGCCTTCACCTCCTTTCAGTATCTTCAGTAGTTTGGCTACTATGCCAAAAAACGTTGACAGAATTTTGAGAAAAAAAAAAAGAAATTGTTTACAAAATTTCAGATTTAACCACTTTAAAATCGGAAAAATTCTATGACCGAAAAAAAGTTAGCTCTCCTATGTTGTAGGTAATTTAACTAAGAAAATTTTAAGCATACCAGTAAAACAATCGGATGCCGTTGAGACTATAGCCCCGTTTACTTGCAAGCGTCTATCCTAAAATTTTAGTATTGCTTTGATAAAATTGGCGAGACATTTCATTTGGTCACTCTACCTAAGGGTATAAAAAAAAAAAAAAAAAAATTAATTTAAAAAGACATCAAATATTTAATTGTCACTACTGTTTGTTGTAAATTTTGTTTTGCAAATTGTAGTGCAAATTTATACATATCTACTATATCGGTAGATGTGTTTACGAACTGGCTTGCTGCAAAAGAGATTTTAAATATGAAAATAATCCGGATGATTTTTGCTTTATTTGCGAACATTATATTTTCGAAAACTCAGCTCGGAAAATAACTAATTCTGTCAAAGATGCATAATTTCATTATCTCGGTTTCCGTGTAAAAATCTCGATAAATCTTGGACACCTCATTTTATTTGTGCCTCCTGTAGATTAACTTTAATGGGATGGGTATCGGGTAAAGGTCATAACATGTAGTTTGCTGTTCCAATGATGTGGACTGAACCCTTTAACCACGACCAGTGCTATTTTTGCGTGATAGACCTTAAAGGTAAAACGGGAATAAAAGAGGAAATTAATAAGTTATCCAAATGTGGCATCAGCTAAAAAACCAAAACTACATGACCATACCTTACCCATACCTAGGCCGCCTATAAGTTTTGAAGCCTCAAGCGAAAGTGACTCCGAAGCAGATAATTCAGACAGTGAACAAGAAGGAGAGGTCCCACATCGAGTCTCACAAGCCGAACTTAATGACTTGGCCAGAGATTTGAAATTATCGAAATTTGATAGCTAAGTTCTAGGATCTCGTTTGCAGCAATGGGGCAGCCTGGGCCCTTCGACAAGTACTTCCAACGAAATGGACACAAGACTTTCTCTTTTTTTTTTACTAAAAGTGAAAATATTTGCTACTGCAATGATGTTCAAGGTTTATTTGAAGCACTAAAATTAGAAAATAAAGTGGATGATTGGCGCTTGTTTATAGACAGTTCAAAACATAGTTTAAAAGCAGCATTACTCCATAAAGGAAATTCGTTACCGTCAATTCCAGTTGTACATTCTGCAGCAGCGGCTTGGGACAGTTTTAAGCAAGTCGTTAGTGGATTTCTTAGCAACAACAAAGATTCCAACTATGGAGAGATGGCCAAAGCCTCGTTGAAAAACTACAGTGCTACGAAATGCAACATGTCCCTCAAAATGAATTTTTTGCATTCACATTTGGATAATTTTGCCACAAACCTAGGTGTTGAAAGTGATGAACAGGGTGAAAGGTTTCACCAAAATGTCATGATTTTTGAAAAGCGTTACCAAGGTTTTTGGAATGAAGGAATGATGTGAGATTATTGCTGGACAATAATACGGGAGACAAACCCAGAAAATTATAAACGGGTAGCTAAAAGTACCCACGTCCCTCACTATTGACCACCACGGTAAAATCGCTCAATTTGACTTTTTTTGATGTGGATATGTATGTATTTAATGTTGTTGTCGTTGTTGTTTTTTACTGAATTGCTGATTTATACTCATGTTACTCAATTGAATGCAGTTTAACGTGCAAACATATGTCTATAATACAACGTTATAAAAAAATAAAAACGTAATTTGAATAAAAATTGTCTCTATAAAAAATTGCAGGATAGACGCTTGCAAGTTAACGGGGCTATAGTCTCAACGGCACGTCCGATTGTTGTACCGGTATGCTTAAAATTTTCGCATTAAAATTACCTACAACATATGAGGGCGAACTTTTTTTCGTCCATAGAATTTTTCCGATTTTAAAGTGGTTAAATCTGAAATTTTGCAAAAAATTTCTTTTTTTCTCAAAATTTTTAACGTTTTTGGCATAGTGGCCAAACTACTGAAGATACTGAAAGGAGGCGAAGGCAAGAAATGTTTATGGGAATTAGTGTAATGTACAATTCAACAGTTTCATATTTCCATATTTTCGCTGATAACTCGGAAACTAGATCTGCCACAGGAAAATGGAAGTCATATTCGGAATCAGGAGAAAATTTTAATTTAGGAAATGCCTATTTTATTTTTGGAGATTTTTTTTGTCGAGTAGTGTAATCAAATTGAAGCATTGTGTGCCCAGCTTTATAAGACCGTTACTATATGGTAGACGTAACTCTCAATATTGCATAATTTTAGGCACACCTAGTTTTAAATGGAAACTTATTGCAATTGATTAAAAGTCCCAGCTATTCTTAGAATTAGATTATAGGAAATGAACCCATATATCTACTAACGGCTTCTTACTAAAATCAAGTCCGGTTCCTGATGATGGAGGCAGCTACCGCAACAACATAAAGGTTTTTTTCAATTAAGGATGCCAGGTTGTACAAACAGAGCGCACATAAACTGAATTGAAAATAAAATAAAAAATAAATGTAAGGTGCTACAACCTCCCAAGAGATTTTAGGAACAGCTTCTCTTCCAATTTGCGCCATGCTCCTTTTAAATTTTCCTACAAATTGACTGAGATTTTCATAGCAGAAATACACCCGGAGCGCTTGCCAAACACTGCCGAGGGGCGACCCGCTTAGAAAAATTTTCTTCTAATTGAAAAACCTTATTTCTAAAATTTTGATGCTGGTTTGCCCGGTGTGTGAACCCAGGGTATACGGTATGGTAGGTGGACACGCTACCATCACACCACGGTGGTCGCCGTTGGCATAGTTAGTCAATGCCCTATTAGGACATAAAAACTCATTGCACTGTAGATCCATTTCTAGGTTATTAAGGTTGTTTTGGGTTTTCATGTGATAAACTTGGTTTATGTAGGAAAACTACTTAATTTCTTGGCGCAATTCACTACTCTAGGGACATATCACAGTCCCTAGCAGTGAATTATTCGAACACCAAGCTTCTTAGTTCTACCATACAAAATATTTGATAAACAGTGCAATGGCTTCACGAAATTTCATTCCTTGGGAGCCATAATAAATCATCGAGTGATCTCTTAAAAGCAAAATCTCAAATTCGTAAGTTAAGAGCAGCAAATAACGATAAGAACATCTTCCCACAATAGCCATACTTCCTACTCAAATTGAGGATTATTACATAACTATTACATAATTTAGGCTTATTACTGATTATTACATAATTTAATTTCGCTTCCTCTATGCATTCTTATTTAATCACTCAAATATTTATGTAGCATTATTTGGCTTAATGCACGCATTTCGAATACGCCCTCAAAGTCCGGGCTAAGGGCCCAAAACACCCTTTTCTTAAGCGGAGACGTATACAGGTATATAACTTTCTCTCTGTTTATTCTTCGATAAATTTTTAGTCATCAAATGTTAATTTTATAGAAGAAATAGAACCATAGTACAAAATAAATCAAAATTTAAAGAGGCCATAATAAATCAATTGAAATTTGGATAAGATATTACCATTTAACCATTTCTAGTCGACAGATGTATATATATTTTCTTCAAGCAGATAAGGTTCACAAGAAAACTGGAAGTTAGTTTGTACTTTTTCTTATATGTCTTCATATGGAATTATTAAATACACCAATAAAACCGACATTAATATTTAAAACTTATATCTTGTTGAAATCATAACTGATTTTAGATTTTCCCTGTATAATCCTTTGTGTATATAAATTAGAAAAGAGATACAACAATTTAAATGTTCATCATATTTTGTAAGATTTCTCTAACATCTCCAAGAATGAATTAACAGTTTATACATTGCTGAAAGCGCAAAATGCCCTCTTTCTGACAACATATAAGTTTTGTTCGTTTGCAAAAAAACTTGACAAATATTAAACACCAATAAGATATGTTACGCGAACTTTCCGGAAAAATTTTATTAAACAGACTTATTTATCATCTGAAAGCTTTTTGAATTTCAAGTCGACGTTTACTTCCTAGGAAAATATTGGGAATAAGGCCACGATCAATTTATAAAACCTACATTTTCCAAAGTTGTTTTAATGTTAAATAAAAGACTAGACAAAATTTTATCAAAAGCAAAAGGATATTATAATTTTTTTAGTAAAACATCCGAAATTTCAAAACCAATGAAGCTTTTCTTCTAAATTATTGTTACGAATATTAGCAACACTAAGGGGTACTGCCATCTCTAAGCCGATGCTAAACAGTGACTTGCATGCACATCCATAAATCAATCATTATGTATCTACACAAACGAATCAATAAATTATGTCTACACATATGTACGTACACGCAGGGAGAAACAGTGCACAAACACATGCATATATCTTATCTGAGATGCTCCCAAAAGTATGCAATTGTAATTGTGGAAGTGTCGCTAACAAATACACGCATATGAGAAGCTATATAAGTACATCTGTAGTTATAATTATATGGCGGTAGCTAAGTAAATTCTGGAAGCGCCTAGAAGATGCCACGAGGAAATCACAGAGTATAAAAGCACCAGCGGTAGAGGCACCACGAGCAGTTTCGATTAAGACATGGCAAAGTTGAGTGAATTGAGGATCCAGCAACTGAAAAAGGAGTTGGAGAACCGTGGATTGAATACAACCGGCAATAAGATCGAACTTCAAGCACGGCTACGAGAGGTAATGGAGTCGCAAGGAATCGATTTGGACGAGTATGTATTTTATCCTGATGGGGACGAGACAACAACAAAAATTGAAGAGAAAAACGAAACATCGCAGACAGTTACGAGCACAGACTTGAACATGATTTTGACTGCAATGTCTGCACAAACATCGACAGTAACATCAATGTCGTCGCAAATGTCATCTCAACTGGAAGAACAGAAGACACGTATTTCAGAAATGACGTCGCAAGTGTCATCTCAACTGGAAGACCAAAAGACATATATGGCATCTCAATTGGAAGCGCAAGAGCACGTATATCTGAAATGTCGGCAGAAATTTTGGAACAGGTATCATCAAAACTGGAAGCGCAGGATGCAAAAATGGCTCAATTTCAGGCAGAAGTAGATGATTTAAAGGGGCGTATGGAGCAGTTACAACTAAATCGCCCAGCTGTTTCAGCAAGCAATCCAAAGGTAAAAACACCATCCTTTGACGGTTCTGTTCCTTTTCAGGTGTTTAAGATTCGGTTTCAGAAGACCCCAGCAGTGAACAACTGGAGTGCTGAAGATAAAGTTGCTGCACTATTCGTGGCATTGAAAGGGTCTGCTGCTGAAATCCTAAAGACTATTCCCGAGGGAGAGCGGAACAACTACGAAACATTGATGAGCGCTCTAGAGAAGCGATACGGAAGCGAACACAGGAAGCAAATACACCAAATAGGGTTGCAAAACCGCTACCAAAAAGCTAATGAGACTTTGCAGGGGTTTGCGTCAGATGTCGAAAGGCTTGCACATTTGGCGAATGCCGACGCACCCGTGGAATACACCGAAAGAGTAAAAATACAGAGCTTTATAAATGGCATACGGGACGTCGAAACGAAGCGAGCCACATAAGCAAACCCAAAGCCAAAATTTGCAGAAACGGTATCAGATGCATTGACTCAGGAAACTGCCTCACTATTGAGTAAACCAGCATACAAAGCTCATCGTGTGGAAGTGGAAAGACCAGACTGGGTAGACACAATTTTGGAAGCACTGAAGGGATCATAACAGAAGAATGCCGGAGTTATTAAATGCTTCAAGTGCGGGTCATATTGCACGACATTTCAGCACCTGTCCCAATAGCTCCAGCAATGTGGGTGGCCGTAAACGCAGAGCTGGAGGAGATGAGCAAATCTCCAAGTCCACTGAATCGTTAAACTAAAGCAAGTCAGCCGCAAGGGGCGACAGCTGGCTCCCTCAATTGAATGCCCCATAATATCTATCTCACAAATTGGAAGAAGGTCTAACAATCTTACTGTCGGAGGACATGTGGATGGAAAGGAACGTTTACTGACTGTAGATACGGGGGCATCTCATTCCATCATTCGAGCGGATTTAGTCAACGAGATAATAAGACCATTGCATGGAGCAAGATTGCGTACAGCTACTGAAGAAGACACCACGGTTCTAAGAGAAGTATCATGTGAAGTCGCAATTGGGAACGTCACGGTAGTACACAATTTTATAGTGGCAGAGATTGTTGATGAAATCATAATTGGAGTGGACTTCTTAATCGCCCAAGGCGTCAAGATCGACATCCAAAGCAAGACGATGAGATATAAGAACATGGACGTGTCACTTAATTTAGGCTACGAGAGAGGCTACAGCAGTAAACGAGTGCTATTGGAAGAGAGTCAGCAAATACCACCAAAATCAGAAGCAGTCATCTGGGCAAAGGTTGATGGTGATTGTGGGACAAACAAATTATGGGTTGTCGAGGCAGCAAACAAATCAGCACCGAACATACTTGTAGGAAAAACCCTGGCTATGACAAAACAAGATGGACATATTCCGGTAAGAGTACTCAATGAGTTCAAGTCACCACCCAAACTGAAAAAAGGAGCTATAATGGGAAGATGACAAGAGGCTGAAGTAGTTATTAACTATGAACAGCTCCAGGAACACGTTTAAACTAGCAAAACTGATCTTTAAAATGACATCAAGGCATGGACGGAGGGGCTAGATCAAGATTATCAGAGAAAGGCGAAGCAACTGCTACTAAAGTACGCAAACATATTTGATCAGGATGGTTCCAAACCAGGCCGCACCAATGTTGTGAAACATCAAATTGACACTGGAGACGCGAGGCCGATACGTCAAGCTCCACATAGTGTTCCACTGGCGAAGCGGGAAGTTGTGAGTCAAATCATACAAGAAATGAGCGACAGCGGCGTCATCGAACCATCAGCTAGTCCATGGAGCTCACCGGTGGTACTTGTGAAGAAGAAGGAGGGGAAAATGAGATTTTGCGTGGACTACCGCAAGTTGAACGACGTCACGAAAAAGGATAGCTACCCATTGCCAAGAATTGACGACACTCTGGACTCGCTCTCTGGTACGAAATGGTTTTCCTCACTGGACTTGAAAAGTGACTACTGGCAAGTGGAGGGGAAGGAGGAAGACAAGAAAAAACAGCCTTTAGCGTCGGAGATGGTCTTTGGCAATTTACAGTAATGCCTTTTGGACTTTGTAATGCACCAGCTACTTTTGAGAGACTCATGGACCTGGACGACATCATCGTATTGGACAAGAACTTCGATGAACATCTTAAAAACTTGGAGGAAGTTTTCCAGAGAATAGCTGGGGCTGGTCTGAAACTAAGTCCCAAAAAGTGTGCGCTGTTTAAAAAGGAAGTAAATTATTTGGGTCACAAGGTAACAACAGAAGGTATCCGTACAGCGAATGAAAAGATAGAGGCAGTAAAGGATTGGCCAAGACCACAGAATCTGCATGAATTGAGAAAATTCCTTGGGCTGTGCACATATTACCGCCGATTTGTACCAAATTTTGCCAGCGTAGCCCATAGTCTCCACGAGCTAACAAGAAAGAATGAAGTTTTTGAATGAAAGAAGGAGCAAGAAGTAGCTTTCCAAACATTGAAAGAGCGTTTGTGCACTGCCCCAAAGTTGGCTTATCCGATTCCAGGACCAACTTTTATTCTAGATACAGATGCGAGCGGATATGCTATAGGAGGCATTTTATCACAACTGGTCGATGGACAGGAGAAGGTAGTTGCATATTACAGCCGTTCAATTGGAAAACCAGAGAGGAACTATTGCGTTACACGGAGAGAGCTGTTGGCATTGGTAGAGTGCATTAAACATTTCCACAAATACCTCTAGCGCCAGCGATTCCGCGTCAGGACAGATCACGCAGCGTTGAAATGGCTTCTGCAGTTCCGTAATCCAGAAGGACAATTGGCACGGGCGACTACAAAGCTATAACTTTTCCATTGAGCATCGAAAAGGTATTACCCATAGAAATGCTGATGAAATGTCACGAAGGCCATGTAGTTTGTAATGCAAGCACTGTTCAAAGGCCGAGGCTAAAGAAAACATTATAGATGTCCGGCTAATGACTATAACATGTACAGATGAATGGGACAAGGAACAACTAAGAAAGTGTCAGCTAGAAGATACAGATCTGTCACGTGTTATGCAAGGGCTCGAACGAAACGAAAGACCAAACAGATTAGAGATGTCAGCAGAGAGTCCCATTGCGAAGTCATATTGGGTACATTGGAACAGTTTAGAATTGATATCCGGTTGCTTGCATCGAGTATGGGAGAGTGAGGATGGTCAAAGAAAAAAGAAACTGATAGTTGTTTCCAGAAAGAGGATTCCTGACGTGCTCAGTGAGCTGCATAATGGTCCAAGCGGAGGTCATCTTGGAATCACGAAGACGCTCGAGAAGATTAAACAGAAATTACATTGGGTTGGTTGCCGTCAGTCGGTCACTGAGTAGATTGCGAACTGCGAGATTTGCAGCAGAGCGAAAGGGCCCACAACCCGAAGCCATGGCCATATGAATCAATATAACTCAGGTGCGCCATTTGAAAGGATCGCTATGGATGTCGCAGGTCCATTTCCTACTAGCAACTGCGGAAACAAATATGTACTGGTGGTTATGGATTATTTCAGCAAATGGCCAGAGTTATACCCAATCCCAAATCAAGAAGCGGAAACTGTAGCAGAAGTGTTTATAAACAATTGGGTTGCAAGGTATGGTGTACCAATGGAGTTACATCCTGACCAAGGCAGGAATTTCGAATCAGCTGTGTTCCAGAAAATGTGTAAATCATTGGGTATTCAAAAAACACGGACAACTGCATTGCATCCTCAGTCCGATGGTATGGTGGAACGATTCAATAGAACATTGGAGGAGCACTTAAGGAAAGTAGTGGACAAGTTCCATAAAGAGTGGGATACCCGCATACCATTATTCTTGATGTCTTACCGATCAGCAGTGCATGAGACAACGGGTCAAACCCCTGCAAAAGTAATTTTTGGCAATGACCTTCGACTGTCAGCTGATTTGAAGTTTGGGATAGATGCCGATGCGGAGAGAAATGTCAAGAAATTCACTGGTGATTTGGAAGAAGAGCTTAGAAATACACGATCTGATAAGGCAGCGAACAAAGATTATGAGTGACAAGATGAAAGCCAGATACGATAAAGCAATTAATTCGGAAGGTTTTCAGGAAGGAGATTTGGTGCTGTTATACAACCCACAACGTAAAACAGGTTTGTCCCCGAAATTGCAGTGTAATTGGGAAGGACCATATAAAGTTGTAAAACGGATCAACGATATAGTGTACCGCATACAAACCATCCGTAAACCACGAACGAAAATGAAATTGGCCTATTTGGAAAGGCTGGCAGCGTGTAGATCGAGAGATTTGTCTGATAGGGACGATCAGACTTAGGTGGAGGTC
Organism: Eurosta solidaginis; assembly: GCF_040869045.1. NCBI lineage: Eukaryota > Metazoa > Arthropoda > Insecta > Diptera > Tephritidae > Eurosta > Eurosta solidaginis. Next base: position 19,195,619 of record NC_090320.1, read on the forward strand.
AGTGTTACGAATATTAGCAAGACTAAGGGGTACTGCCATCTCTAAGCCGATGCTAAACATTGACTTGCATGCACATCCATAAATCAATCATTATGTATCTACACAAACGAATCAATAAATTATGTCTACACATATGTACGTACACGCAGGGAGAAACAGTGCACAAACACATGCATATATCTTATCTGAGATGCTCCCAAAAGTATGCAATTGTAATTGTGGAAGTGTCGCTCACAAATACACGCATATGAGAAGCTATATACGTACATCTGTAGTTATAATTATATGGCGGTAACTAAGACAATTCTGGAAGCGCCTAGAAGATGCCACGAGGAAATCACAGAGTATAAAAGCACCAATGGTAGAGGCGCCACGAGCAGTTTCGATTAAGAAGCTATCTAGCGAGCAATAGCAGTATTATTTGAAAATAGTAGAGTTATTTATTGTGAAGTACTTTAATAAAGGCCAATTTGCATTATTTAACATTGGAGTTATTTATTCAACAGTTTAGTGATCGAACTTAGCAAAAGGGCAAATAAGAGGATTTGCAGTGAATTCGTTACATTATGTTTCTCTGTTCAGAATTAGGGGGAAAGAAGAAACTAATTGATTTTAATATCATACACATATTTGACCTTTAATCCCAAGTGATAGAAATGGAGTATGGCCAATTTTGATGTTCGGTTCGTGATGGACCTTTTTTGGGATTCGCCCACATATAAATAAACAAACAATTCCAAAGAAATTCCGTTTTGAAAAAACATAGCAAAATGCGTCATTTCATTTCGCTACAATGTCAATAAATACATATGCGTTGTTATTTGTATAACAGCTAATTAAAGAGCTTGTTCAGCTAAATAAAACAAACCAAAAACGAGTAGAGGCGTCTAAGTTTGGATGTAACGGAATATTATATACTCAGCGTGACTTTGAATTGTATAGTTCATTTCAGATGAACTACTTTTTCAAATTTCGTTACGAGACATTTATTCATTTTTTTTTGAAGCTGTAGAAATGTTTTGTAATACCCCCGGCTTGCCAAACACTGCCGAGGGGCGACCCCGCTTAGAAAAATTTTCTTCTAATTGAAAAACCGTATTTCTAAAATTTTGATGCTGGTTTGCCCGGGGTGTGAACCCAGGGTATACGGTATGGTAGGCGGGGCACGCTACCATCACACCACGGTGGCCGCCGTTGGCATAATTAGTCAATGCCCTATTCGGATATAAAAAATCATTGCCCTGTAGATCCATTTCTAGGTTATTAAGGTTGTTTTGGGTTTTCATGTGATAAACTTGGTTTATGTAGGAAAACTACTTCATTTCTTGGCGCAATTTATTACTCCAGGGACACACCACAGTCCCTAGCAGTGAATTATTCGAACGCCAAGCTTCTTAGTTCTGCCATACAAAATATTTGATAAACAGTGCAATGGCTTCACGAAATTTCATTCCTTGGGAGCCACAATAAATTATCGAGTGATCTCTTAAAAGCAAAATTTCAAATTCGTAAGTTAAGAGCAGCAAATAACGATAAGAACATCTTCCCACAAAAGCCATATTTCCTACTCATATTGATGATTATTACATAATTTAGGCTTATTACTGATTATTACATAATTTAATTTCGCTTCCTCTATGCATTCTTATTTAATCACTCAAATATTTATGTAGCATTATTTGGCTTAATGCACGCGAGCACAATTCACTTGCATGGCATTTACGTTGCATGACCTGAGATGCTTTCATGTCCTACTTACTTTTGATATACTAAGGAGTGTTACACTAATTGTCAGCCGTTCAATGCCTGCAGGTTAAGGTTAAATTGCGACGTAATTGAAGAAGCGATCAATGACATTGAAATTGCTGTTTAATGGCAAGTACGATGTCATTTTACAAATTGTTGTTGGATGTTCATCTTTGATAAAGCACGAAATATTTTGATAACGAAGCCATTATTAAATTAATTTTAAAATAAGCAGAACTGACCTTTAACAGGAAAAGCAGTTCCTCACGATTAATTCACACACCACGCTCCGCTCTAATGAAACGTTCGTTTACTTAGGCTGGGTGCGAGTTTGCCTAAATTTTAGGTACCTAAACTAATATTCTACTGGAACTTTCCAGCACTGAAACAATTTAGGAAAAAGCTGTCAAAACTGTGGGAGTTGATTTGAAAACCTAATTTGTTTATTTCTGCTAAGAAAATAATAACAATACGGGAAATTTGGTAATTTTGACGCGTTTTCATGCTTAACAAGTAAGGAAGGTTAAGTTTGGGTGTAACAGAACATTACATGCTAGTTGAGAGCTATGGTGACAACATAAGGGAAAATAACCATGTAGGAAAATGAACCGAGGGAAACCCTGGAATCTGTTTGTATGACATGTGTATCAAATGAAAGGCATTAAAGAGTATTTTATGAGGGAGTGGGCCATAGTTCTATAGGTGGACGCCATTTAGGGATATCGCCATAAAGGTGGATCAGGGTTGACTCTAGAATTTGTTTGTACAATATGGGTATCAAACGAAAGGTGTTAATGAGTATTTTAAAAGGGAGTGGGCCTTAGTTCTATAGGTGGACGCCGTTTCGAAATATCGCCATAAAGGTGGACCAGGGGTGACTCTAGAATGTGTTTGTACGATATGGGTATCAAATTAAAGGTATTAATGAGGGTTTTAAAAGGGAGTGGTGGTAGTTGTATAGGTGGTCGCCTTTTCGAGATATCGCCATAAAGGTGGACCAGGGGTGACTCTAGAATGTGTTTGTACGATATGGGTATCAAATTAAAGGTATTAATGAGGGTTTTAAAAGGGACTGGTGGTAGTGGTATAGGTGGACGCCTTTTCGAGATATCGCCATAAAGGTGGATCAGGGGTGACTCTAGAATGTGTTTGTACGATATTGGTATCAAATTAAAGGTATTAATGAGAGTTTTAAAAGGGAGTGGTGGTAGTTGTATATGTGAAGGCGTTTTCCAGATATCGACCAAAATGTGGACCAGGGTGACCTTGAACATCTTCTTTTGGATATCGCTAATTTATTTATATATGTAATACCTGCCAAGATTTCAAGGGTTTTTTATTTCGCCCTGCAGAACTTTTTCATTTTCTTCTACTTAATATGGTAGGTGTCACAACCATTTTACAAAGTTTTTTTCTAAAGTTATATTTCCAATTATCATGTTTCATCCCTTTTTTCGCATTTGGTATAGAATTATGTCATTTTTTTCATTTTCATAATTTTCGATATCGAAAAAGTAGGCGTGGTCATAGTCGGATTTCGTTCATTTTTTATACCAAGATAAAGTGAGCTCAGATAGGTACGTGGACTAAGTTTAGTAAAGATATGTATATCGGTTTTTGCTCTAGTTATCGTGTTAACGGCCATGCGGAAGGACATACGGACGACTGTGTATAAAAACTGGGCGTGGCTTCAACCGATTTCGCCCATTTTCGCAGAAAACAGTTAACGTCATAAAATCTATGCCCCTACCAAATTTCAAAAGGATTGGTAAATTTTTGTTCGACTTATGGCATTAAAAGTATCCTAGACAAATTAAATGAAAAAGGGCGGAGCCACGCCCATTTTGAAATTTTCTTTTATTTTTGTATTTTGTTGCACCATATTATTGCTGGAGTTGAATGTTGACATAATTTACTTATATACTGTAAAGTTATTAAATTTTTTGTTAAAATTTTACTTTGAAAAAATTTTTTTTTTAAAAGTGGGCGTGGTCCTTCTCCGATTTTGCTAATTTTTATTAAGCGTACATACAGTAATAGGTGTAACGTTCCTGCCAAATTTCATCATGATATCTTCAACGACTGCCAAATTACAGCTTGCAAAACTTTTAAATTACCTTCTTTTAAAAGTGGGCGATGCCACGCCCGTTGTCCAAAATTTTACTAATTTTCTATTCTGCGTCATAAGTTCAACTCACCTACCAAGTTTCATCGCTTTAGCTGTTTTTGGTAATGATTTATTGCACTTTTTCGGTTTTTCGAAATTTTCGATATCGAAAAAGTGGGCGTGGTTATAGTCCGATATCGTTCATTTTAAATAGCGATCTGAGATGAGTGCTCAGGAACCTACATACCAAATTTCATCAAGATATCTCAAAATTTACTCAAGTTATCGCGTTAACGGACGGACGGACGGACGGACGGACATGACTCAATCAAATTTTTTTTCGATCCTAATGATTTTGATATATGGAAGTCTATATCTATCTCGATTCCTTTATACCTGTACAACCAACCGTTATCCAATCAAACTTAATATACTCTGTGAGCTCTGCTCAACTGAGTATAAAAATAACAGAGGTCAATTAGGGTCCGCGGTAAGTACCTATCCCAAAATAGCAGTACAAGAGAATGCAGTGGCTCAGTTTTATAAGGCTTTTTTTCCGGACATAGTGGAGAACATGGACAATGACCTTTTCCACAATCTCGAATTCAATACTGTGATGTTGGTGGGCCTCCAACAGGGTCGTAGCGACGGGGGGAGGATCATTTGATTTTTTAGGTCGTTACAATTCAAATATTTGATGTTTTTATGTCTATGTTAATAAATTTCTTTATAATTCTGCTTTATGAATTTACTTCGTTGGTGATATTATATTTTTAATATGCAAGCATATGTATGTACGAAGTGAACACTTATATATTTTAATCATATTCTGTTTTATAATAATTCTGCAATTTATTAAATATACAAATGTACATGTTAACTTTTACTATAATTTCTTAAAGAAGTTTCCTTGTAAATTTGCCTAACGACCATCTACATACATATCAGAGAACAGCAAAAATCCAACACAACAACATTCGATTACATTCGGCAACATGATCGTGTTCAATGATCCAACTTGCTTAAAAGAACATAATCGACATTGATTTAAAATCAACCAACTAATTGCATGCGTGAATATAATCAATTCAGGCGTTTGCTGGTTTGCCTCAACCGCCATTACATTCATCGGAATGAAAAGGCAAATATGAAAACTCCATGCGTCTCAATATTTGCATGATTCTTCTGCACTTACGTCACGGCGGCAAGCTACATATAAACATACATATAAACATTGCTTACGGTTCTGTTTGTTTGCCAAACTAAACGATACTAATTCTCGTGCTTTGATTTTATTATCCACATTTAAATAATGTTAAATTTACAGGATTTTTTTGAAGAACACAATTCCTATTTTGAAATATAATGCAAATTAGACATTATTTTCCATGTGGAAAACACATTATTATAATGTAACATCTACATTTTTTTTCATGTCAAAAACACATTTCAAAAATGTAAAACTCAAATTATTTGATAAATGAAAAAATAATGTGTTTTTTACATTTTAAAATTTAAAAAACACATTAGTGTTTTTCCGTGTAGATATGACTTTTTTAAATTGAATTTTTTTCTATTCGATCAGTTTCTTTCTTTTGAATTTTATATACTGTAACGAATTTGCTGCAAATCCTCTTATTTGCAATCCTCTGCTAAGTTCGAATCACTAAACTGTTGAATAAATAACTCCAATATTGAATAATGGAAAAATGGCCTTTATTAAAGTACTTCACAATAACACTTATACTTTGCTACCCACTGGCTTAATAATCAAACTGATTGATAGCTCAACTCAAACTGAATTACTTCTTACTCGCTTGCCGCGCTTTTATAGTTTACGCTGCATACTTCTAGGCTCTTCGATTTCCAGAACTTACTAGTTGTTTCGGCTACAAAATCGCCAGCCACAACTACGTGCACAAATTATTGCTCTCTCTTGTGACAACTCAGATAAGATATATGCATGTGTTTGTGCATTGCCGCTCCGATGCTCGTATACGTACATATGTGTAGACGCAATTATTTATTCGTTTATGTAGATACATAAAGATTGAATTATTGATGTGAATGTTTGTAGTTTACAGTCTCTCGCGCGCACATAGGCATATAAGTAAATGCATCTGTGTGTGACATCTCTCTGGGCTGCCTTATATATGTGTATACTTGATTTAATTATTAACGTAAATACTGCTTGGCATGGCCTTAGCAACGCCTTAGTGATGGGATAATTTAGTGATGCTAATATCCGTGACAATACGTATACGTTAGATCTCATGCATAGGCTCAAGAAGCATGAATTCTACTTATTCCTGAAGGAGGTACTTCGGTTTTTTTTATCAATTTATCTATGATTAATATTACAGGAATGCGATTCTTTGGCTTTCCTAATGTTCACATGTTGTTGAAAATCTTGTGTACGCTTCCAGTAACAACGGCAACGAACGAGAGATTTTTTTCAACTCTTAGGCTGATTAAAAACTACTTGAGAAACACGATGAGCGAAAATCGATTCAATAGCTGTGCATCATTAAGCATCCACCGTGATCAAATTGTTACCGTTGATGAAATTTTAGGTGAAATGGCAAAGAAAAGCCGACACATTCGCTTGAGTTTTTAATGTAACCTTTTTCATATCATATTCTAAATACACGTTATTTAACTGAAAAAAGAATAAAATAAAGAGCCATTTATTTGCAAATGGAATATTGAAGAATCAATATTTTTGTTTTTGAAATTTGACGTTTGAATTTAGGTTGAAAAGTGTGCTCATAAATATTGTTACGAATATTAGCAAAACTAAGGGGTGCTGCTATCTCTAAGCTGATGCTAAGCAGTGACGCGAATTCACATCAATAATTCAATCATTATGTATCTACATAAACGAAACAATAATTGCGTCTACACATATGTACCATGTACGTATACGAGCAGCGGAGAATCAATGCACAAACACATGCATATATCTGAGATATTCCTGAAAGTATGCAATGAGAAAAGCCATAAAATCGTGCCATTGTGGTTACAGCTGAGAAGTTTGAGAGCTAATGGCAACTAGTAGATTCTGGATGCGCCTAGAAGATGCGAACGTTGAAATAAGAGAGTATATAAGGCAGCAAATGTAGAGGCGCTGGAATTCAGTTTGAGTTGAGCTATCAAGCAGTTTCGATTAAGACGCTATCTAGCGAGCAATAGCAGTATTATTTTGAAAGTGATGATTTTTAATAGCTTCAATTACAAAAGTCATAAAATCTTTTTCTAAATGTATCGGAAATAAATAACCGAAGAATTTAATAGACCGAATTTTATAAAAATTGTCACTGCTGTTTTTGTGCTCACTGCTGTATATTGTTACTATGTACATAGTATTATTTACAGAATATGCAAACAGCTGACCATGGGCAACGCAGTGGAGTCAATGAGTAATCAATTTAAAAACAAGTAAAGAAGGATAAGTTCGGGTGTAACCGAACATTACATACTCAGTTGAGATCTATGGTGACAACATAAAGGAAAATAACCATGTAGGAAAATGAACCGAGGGAAACCCTGGAATGTGTTTTTATGACATGTGTATCAAATGAAAGGCATTAAAGAGAATTTTATAAGGGAGTGGGCCATAGTTCTATAGGTGGACGCCATTTAGGGATATCGCCATAAAGGTGGACCAGGGGTGACTCTAGAATTTGTTTGTACGATATGGGTATCAAATTAAAGGTGTTAATGAGTATTTTAAAAGGGAGTAATCTTTAGTTCCATAGGTGGACTCCGTTTCGAGATATCTCCATAAAGGTGGACCAGGGGTGACCCTAGAATTTGTTTACACAATATGGGTATCAAAAGAAAGGTGTTAATGAGTATTTTAAAAGGGAGTGATCCTTAGTTCCATAGGTGGACGCCGTTTCAAGATATCGCCATAAAGGTGGACCAGGGGTGACCCTAGAATTTGTTTGTACGATATGGGTATCATACGAAAGGTGTTAATGAGTATTTTAAAAGGGAGTGGGCCTTAGTTCTATAGGTGGACGCCGTTTCGAGATATGGCCAGAAAGGTGGACCAGGGGTGACTCTAGAATATGTTTGTACGATATGGGTATCAAATGAAAGGTGTCAATGAGTATTCTAAAAGGGCGTGGGACTTAGTTCAATAGGTGGACGCCTTTTCGAGATATCGCCATAAAGGTGGACCAGGGGTGACTCTAGAATGTGCTTGTACGATATTGGTATAAAATTAAAGGTAATAATGAGAGTTTTAAAAGGGAGTGGTTGTAGTTGTATATGTGAAGGCGTTTTCCAGATATCGACCAAAATGTGGACCAGGGTGACCCAGAACGTCATCTGTTGGATACCGCTAATTTATTTATATATGTAATACTTGCCAAGATTTCAAGGGTTTTTTATTTCGCCCTGCAGAACTTTTTCATTTTCTTCTACTTAATATGGTAGGTGTCACAACCATTTTACAAAGTTTTTTCTAAAGTTATATTTCGCGTCAATAAACCAATCCAATTTCCACGTTTCATCCCTTTTTTCGTATTTGGTATAGAATTATGGCATTTTTTCATTTTTCGTAATTTTCGATATCGAAAAAGTGGGCGTGGTCATAGTCGGATAAGCATACAAATAGTAATAGGAGTAACGTTCCTGCCAAATTTCATCATTATATCTTCAACGACTGCCAAATTACAGCTTACAAAAGTTTCAAATTACCTTCTTTTAAAAGTGGGCGGTGCCACGCCCATTGTCCACAATTTTACTAATTTTCTATTCTGCGTCATAAGTTCAACTCACCTTCAACTTCAACTTTCATCGCTTTATCTGTCTTTGGTAATGAATTATTGCACTTTTTCGGTTTTTCGAAATTTTCGATATCTCAAGATACCTCAAAATTTACTCAAGTTATCGTGTTAACGGACGGACGGACGGACGGACATGGCTCAATCAAATTTTTTTTCGATCCTGATGATTTTGATATATGGAAGTCTATATCTATCTCGATTCCTTTATACCTGTATAACCAACCGTTATCCAATCAAACTTAATATACTCTGTGAGCTCTGCTCAACTGAATATAAAAATATGAGTCCATAGTGAATTTGTTTGTTTAGGTTAATAAAGGCTAAACAGGAGCAATAAAGGGGATGCTTCATCGCATAGCAAGGGGGTATGCTTTTACACATGATTCAAGAGATTCTTTATTCAAACACCAAGTAGTATGAGCTGTGTCGTCCATTCGATGTAGGGAATAATGTGTTTATAGCATTCATTGAGTCAAAGACATCTTAACTGACTAATATTGTAAAGTAAAAAATGCACTTTTCTGTTTATATTTGTAGGGGCAATAATTATTCACCTTTTCTGGGAATCTTTTGGAGCTTTGCGGCCGATGGTTTTAAGCGAAAAACAAGGTTTTTTCTTCTACATGTTTCGGTGCTATTTTGCACCTTCCTCAGGAAGTCTGTTTATTTGCACAAAAAAAAACATTGAATAATTACAAAATCGACAAAAGTATAAACATTTTCTACTAAAACCCTTACATTAATTGTATTTGGCAATTTTTATACTTAAAACATATTTATTTAATGAGTTATTTGGCAACACTTATTAGTTTTTAACTTCATTAATCGCCGTGGTGTAAGCACAACTAATATATGTGGACAATATTAAAGTTGACAGCTTTTTTTATTCTTTGTTGTATTCGAAGGCCTTCCAGTGCTAGCTTTGTTTTGTTCTCTTCTTTCTACATCTAATATTTTGCCATTTTCGAAATCAGCTGAGTGTTGTTTATTTGCTAAGTGTTGAGAAAGCGCAGTTGAGCTTTTTCCATTTTTGGCATCTGCTCTGTGCTCGGTGATTCTAGCACCCATGTGATAAATTATTACTCGAATCATCCCTGGGCCCAAAAGAAAAACACTACAATAAACCTAATTGACAAAATTTTCAAACTCAGCGATCAGGAGTTCATGAATGATAACAGGCGAAAAATAAAAAAACTACTCTAAAAGAATGTACCCTAATGCAGTGTCAGAGATGCTAATAACGACAACAATTAACAAAATTAACAAGTAAGGAAGGCTAAGTTCGGGTGTAACCTAACATTACATACTCAGCTGAGAGCTTTGGAGACAAAATATCACCATGTAGGAAAAAGAACCTAGGGTAACCCTGGAATGTGTTTGTATGACATAGGTATCAAATGGAAGGTATTAAGGAGTATTTTAGAAGGCAGTGGGCCATAGTTCTATAGGTGGACGCCATAGCGGGATATCGCCATAAAGGTGGACCAGGGGTGACTGTAGAATGTGTTTGTACGATATGGGAATCAAATAAAAGGCGTTATTGAGTATTTTAAAAGGTAGAGGGCTTTAGTTTTATAGGTGGATGCCTTTTCGAGATATCGCCATAAAGGTGGACCAGGGGTGACTCTAGAATTTGTTTGTACGATAGGGTATCAAATGAAAGGTGTTAATGAGTATATTTAAAAGGAGTGGGCCTTAGTTCTATAGGTGGATGCCTTTTCGAGATATCGCTATAAAGGTGGACCAGGGGTTACTCTAGAATGTGTTTGTACGATATGGGCATCAAATTAAAGGTATTAATGAGGGTTTTAAAAGGGAGTGGCTCTTAGTTGTATATGTGAAGGCGTTTTCGAGATATCAACCAAAATGTGGACCAGGGTGACCCAGAACGTCATCTGTCGGGTAGCGGTACCCGCCCGGTTATGCCGTACCGGATTACCGTTATGCGAACAAAGTTAATATACTCTGTGAGCTCTGCTCAGCTGAGTATAAAAATTATAATAACAAGTAAGGAAGGCTAAGTTCGGGTGTAGCCGAACATTACATACTCAGTTGAGAGCTGTGGAGACAAAATAAGGAAAATCAGCATGTAGGAAAATGAACCTAGGGTAACCCTGGATTGCGGTTGTATGACATGGGTTTCAAATGGAAGGTATTAAAGAGTATCTTAAAAGGGAGTGGGCCATAGTTTTATAGGTGGTCGCCTTTTCGAGATATCGCTTAAAATGTGGACCAGGGGTGACTCTAGAATGTGTTTGTACGATATGGGTATCAAATGAAAGGTGTTAATGATAATTTAAAACGTAGTGGGCCTCAGTTCTATAAGTGGACGCCTTTTTGAGACATCGCCATAAGGGTGGACCAGGAATGTCTCTAGAATGTGTTTGTACGATATGGGTATCAAATGAAAGGTGTTAATGAGTATTTTAAAAGGGAGTGGGCCTTAGTGCTATAGGTGGACGCCTTTTCGAGTTATCGCCATAAAGGTGGACTAGGGGTGACTCTAGAATGTGTTTGTACGATATGGGTATCAAATGAAAGGTGTTAATGAGTATTTTAAAAGGGAGTGGGCCTTAGTTCTATAGATGGACGCCTTTTAGAGATATCGCTATAAATGTGGACCAAGGGTTACTCTAGAATGTGTTTGTACGATATGGGTATCAAATTAAAGGTGTTAATGATAATTTAAAACGTAGTGGGCCTTAGTTCTATAAGTGGACGCCTTTTTGAGACATCGCCATAAGGGTGGACCAGGAATGTCTCTAGAATGTGTTTGTACGATATGGGTATCAAATGAAAGGTGTTAATGAGTATTTTAAAAGGGAGTGGGCCTTAGTGCTATAGGTGGACGCCTTTTCGAGTTATCGCCATAAAGGTAGACTAGGGGTGACTCTAGAATGTGTTTGTACGATATGGGTATCAAATGAAAGGTGTTAATGAGCATTTTAAAAGGGAGTGGGCCTTAGTTCTATAGATGGACGCCTTTTTGAGATATCGCTATAAATGTGGACCAGGGGTTACTCTAGAATGTGTTTGTACGATATGGGTATCAAACGAAAGGTGTTACTGAGTATTTTAAAAGGGAGTGGGCCTTATTTCTATAGGTGGACGCCTTTTCGAGATATCGCCATAAAGGTAGACCAGAGGTGACACTAGAATGTGTTTGTACGATATGGGTATCAAATGAAAGGTGTTAATGATTATTTTTAAAGGGAGTGGGCCTTAGTTCTATAGATGGACGCCTTTTCGAGATATCGCTTAAAATGTGGACCAGGGGTGACTCTAGAATGTGTTTGTACGATATGGGTATCAAATGAAAGGTGTTAATGATAATTTAAAACGTAGTGGGCCTTAGTTCTATAAGTGGACGCCTTTTTGAGACATCGCCATAAGGGTGGACCAGGAATGTCTCTAGAATGTGTTTGTACGATATGGGTATCAAATGAAAGGTGTTAATGAGTATTTTAAAAGGGAGTGGGCCTTAGTGCTATAGGTGGACGCCTTTTCGAGTTATCGCCATAAAGGTAGACTAGGGGTGACTCTAGAATGTGTTTGTACGATATGGGTATCAAATGAAAGGTGCTAATGAGTATTTTAAAAGGGAGTGGGCCTTAGTTCTATAGATGGACGCCTTTTAGAGATATCGCTATAAATGTGGACCAAGGGTTACTCTAGAATGTGTTTGTACGATATGGGTATCAAAGTGTTAATGATTATTTAAAACCTAGTGGGCCTTAGTTCTATAAGTGGACGCCTTTTTGAGACATCGCCATAAGGGTGGACCAGGGGTGTCTCTAGAATGTGTTTGTACGATATAGGTATCAAATGAAAGGTGTTAATTAGTATTTTAAAAGGGAGTGGGCCTTAGTGCTATAGGTGGACGCCTTTTCGAGTTATGGCCATAAAGGTGGACCAGGGGTGACTCTAGAATGTGTTTTTGTACGATATGGGTATCAAATTAGAGGTATTAACAAGGGTTTTAAAAGGGGTGACCCTTAGTTGTATATGTGAAGGCGTTTTCGAGATGTCGACCAAAATGTGGACCAGGGTGACCCAGAACATCATCTGTCGGGTACCGCTAATTTATTTATATATGTAATACCAGGAACAGTATTCCTGCCAAAATTCCAAGGGCGTTTGATTTCGCCCTGCAGAACTTTTGTCATTTTCTTCTACTTAATATGGTAGGTGTCACACCCCTTTTACAAAGTTTTTTTCTAAAGTTATATTTTGAGTCAATCAACCAATCCAATTAGCATGTTTCATCTCTTTTTTCATATTTGGTATAGAATTATGGCATTTTTTTCATTTTTCGTAATTTTCGATATCGAAAAAGTGGGCGTGGTTATAGTCGGATCTCGGCCATTTTTTATACCAAGATAAAGTGAGTTCAGATAAGTACGTGAACTAAGTTTAGTAAAGATATGTCGATTTTTGCTCAAGTTATCGTGTTAAAAGCCGAGCGGAAGGATAGACCGACGACTGTGTATAAAAACTGGGCGTGGCTTCAACCGATTTCGCCCATTTTCACAGAAAACAGTTAGCGTCATAAAATCTATATTTTTGTTCGATTTATGGCATTAAAAGTATTCTAGACGAATTAAGTGAAAAAGGGCGGAGCCAAGCCAAGGCAAGCACCATATCTTTACTGGAGTTGAATGTTGACATAATTTACTTATATACTGTAAAGATATTAAATTTTTTCTTAAAATTTGACTTTAAAACAAATTTGTTTTTGAAAGTGGGCGTGTTCGTAATCCGATTTTGCTAATTTTTATTTAGCACACATATAGTAATAGGAGTAACGTTCCTGCCAAATTTCATCATTATATCTTCAACGCCTCCCAAATTACAGCTTGCAAAACTTTGAAATTACCTTCTTTTAAAAGTGGACGGTGCCACGCCTATTGTCCAAAATTTTACTAATTTTCTATTCTATGTCATAAGGTCAACCCACCTACCAAGTTTCATCGCTTTAGCCGTCTTTGGTAATGAATTATCGCACTTTTTGGTTTTTTCGAAATTTTCGATATCGAAAAAGTGGGCGTGGTTATGGTCCGATTTCGCTCATTTTAAATAGAGATCTGAGATGGGTACCCAGGAACCTACATACCAAATTTTATCAAGATACCTCAAAATTTACTCAAGTTATCGTGTTTACGGACGGACAGACGGACGGACGGACGGCCAGATCATTTTGATATATAGAAGTCTATATCTATCCCGATTAGTTTATGCCGTTACGGATTACCGTTATGCGAACAAAGTTAATATACTCTGTGAGCTCTGCTCAGCTGAGTATAAAAATGCAGTTGCAAACCACAAAGGGAAAAGACAATATATAGGGGAGTTGCGAACATACCAGACTTAACGGACAACAAAACACTGAACAGAATAATGGACAACAACAATACATGCTTTGCCTACAAGCCACACTTAACACTTAATAAAATATTCACAAGAACAAAAGACAAAGTAGAGAAAGAACAACAACATAGTGTCATATATGAAATTAAGTGCAATGGGAATGTTGAAAAAAAGAGCAACAAAATATACATTGTCACAACGAAGAGAGCTTTGGTTGTCAGAATCACCGAGCACAGAGCAGTTACCAAAAATGGAAAAAGCTCAACTGCGCTTTCTCAACACTTAACAAATAAACAACACTCAGCTGATTTCGAAAATGTCAAAATATTAGATGTAGGAAGAAGAGAACAAAACAAAACTAACACTGGAAGGCCTTCGAATACAACAAATAATCAAAAAAGCTCTCAACTTTAAGGATGATGTGGACAATATTAGTTAAGCTTACGCCACGGCGATTAATGAAGTTAAAAACTAATAAGTGTTGCCAAATAATTCATTAAATAAATATGTATGTTTTAAGAAGAAATATTGTCAAATACATAGTAGAAAATATTTATATTTTTGTCGATGTTATAATTATTTTATGTTTTTTGTCCAAACAAACAGGCTTCCAGAAGAAGGACCAAAATAGCGCCGAAACTTGTAGAGGAAAAAAGAAAAACCCTTGTTTTTTTGCTGAAAACCATCGGCCGAGAAGCTCCGCAAGATTCTCATATGCACTCCTTACTTATCCCAAGTTTTTGTGCTCTCCGTGTGCTTCAATGTCGTATCATCAGATGAGCTCACACTGGCAGTTCTACAGTGCTCGCTTTAGTCTTTTCACGGATAATACAATCAGGTGTTCAGAGCGTGCAATTTCTGGCGAATGCCGATGATATTTACATATATTATTGGCCTTAACTAACGCATCATAAGGTCATCATCACGCTCCATCACGGGCGCAAAGAAGCAGGTTTCCACCACACCCAGTTCTAGTTTCTGTTCCAGATTTAGTTCTAGTTTCGGTTCCGATTTTAGATTTACTCTCATTGCATTTTTTTAATCCAATTTTAATTCAGTTTCAGTTTCGGTTTCGGTTTGTGGTCCAGTTCCAGTTCTGATTGGGATATGCATTCGCCTTTCTATCCAGTTATATGAATTTGAAACTGATCTTAGTTCCAGTTGTATCTTCGATTTTAGTTCAGGTTTCGAATAGGGATCAAGTTCTCGATTCGGGTTCAGTTCGGGCCGGAGTTCCCATCCCTATTCCCTTTTCAGATCATAATTTAGTTCTGGTTTCGGTTCTGATTTCAATTTCGACATCGGTTTCGGTTTCAGTTTCAGCTTGGGTTTGTGTTTCAGTTCCCTTTTCGGTTTCGATTCGCGAACCCCTTTACACTCCAGCTTACGATTTCAGCTACTATCTCAGTTACTGTTCCGATTTGAGTTCAGGTTACGATTAACATTCAAGTTCCGCTTTAGGTTAGGTTTTCCGGTCTGAGTTCCAGTATGTGAGCCGTTTATTTGGTAAATAAAAATCGGAACCAATACAGTTCCAGGTTTCAGCTCAGATCTCAATTCCGGTTTCAGTTCAGGTTGCGGTTTCGGTCGCTATTCAAATTCATGTTCCGGTTTCGATTTCAGTTCTGCTGTGCGTTCCCGCTATTGGTTTCAATTTTGTTCATGTTCTGGTGTCTGATTTGATTTTAATACAGTTTCCAATTTTAGCTCCCGTTCCAGTCTCAGTTCCAATATCGGTTCCGATTTCCGTTCTGCTTTCCTGTTCCGGGTCAAATTTTAGTTGATTTCGGCGTCCGTTCCAATAGAAAATCTGAATTAAGTTCAGCCCAGTTTTCAGTTTCGGTTTCAATTTAAATTCTGGTTCCAGTTTCAGTGCTTAAGATTTCGGTCTTAGTTCCAATTTCGGTTTTCGTACTGGTTTCGGCTTTTAGTTTCGGAAGTTGGAGGATGTTTTTACGATCCCAATTCTAGTTCCGGATTCCGTTCAAGTTTCTGGTATCGGTTCTGGTATCATGTTCCGGTTTCGATTTCAGTTCTGCTGTGCGTTCCCGCTATTGGTTTCAATTTTGTTCATGTTCTGGTGTCTGATTTGATTTTAATACAGTTTCCAATTTCAGCTCCCGTTCCAGTCTCAGTTCCAATATCGGTTCCGATTTCCGTTCTGCTTTCCTGTTCCGGGTCAAATTTTAGTTGATTTCGGCGTCCGTTCCAATTGAAAATCTGAATTAAGTTCAGCCCAGTTTTCAGTTTCGGTTTCAATTTAAATTCTGGTTCCAGTTTCAGTGCTTAAGATTTCGGTCTTAGTTCCAATTTCGGTTTTCGTACTGGTTTCGGCTTTTAGTTTCGGAAGTTGGAGGATGTTTTTACGATGCCAATTCTGGTTCCGGATTCCGTTCAAGTTTCTGGTATCGGTTCCGATTCCGACTATAATTTCAGTTATGTTTTCAGTTCATTTTATAGTTTGAGTTCAAGTTTGGTCTTCAGTTTCGCTGGCTGTTTCAATTTCGAATCCTAATTAGTTTTTGTTTCAGTATCAGTGTAAGTTCCGGTTTCGGCTTCGAATTAAAGTTTCCGATTTGTGTTTCATTTCAAGTTCCAGTTTCGATTTCTCACTCAGTTTCAACTTCGGTTTCCGATTCTGATATATGTTTTCGATTTCGACGTCAGTTCAGGTTCTAGTGTCTGTTCCGATTCCAATTTCAGTTATATTTTAAGTTCGCTTTATGGTTTTAGTTCAAGTTTGGTCTTCAGTTTCGCAGTCTATTTCAATTTTGAATCCTGGGTTAGCTCTTCTGGCTTATGCGTTCCGGTTTGTGTTTCAGTTCAAGTTTCAAGTTTCGGTCGCCAATTCTGATATCTCTTTTCGGTTTTGGCTTCAGTTCAGTACTCGGTTTCAGTTCCACTTCAAGTTTCGATTTCGGTGATGGGAAATTTTCTGGTTTTTCGCATTTAGTGCGATCATATTCAATAATAAGTTCGCTAGGATAGAGTCATTTAATAATAATAATAATAACAACTTAGCCAAAGTCCTCTTCCGATTTCCATCGAGCTATTTTTAATTTTTATTACAAATTGTTTTATTTAACGGCAGATTAATACGACTGTTGAGGGACGAGCACGCTTAGAAAAACGTTTTCTAAATAATTTTGATGCTTCTTTTCCCAAACTTGACCGCATTGATTGAAACACAAATATACTAAAATGCGGATTTCTCTCTAGAAAATAAAAACTGCACTCCTATAAAGTTAGGTTAAGTTAAACTGGCCGTGTCCATAGTGTTACCAGAATTTGTTTTACCACCAAACGGAAGAACGCCCCTCAGGTGCCCGGACTTATGTATATATGTCTACCGTCGATTCAGCGAATGTTGCACCCTCCTTTGCCAACTCATCGTCCTTTTCATTACCTTCTTTCACTTTATGGCGGTGAACCCAGTATAGATGTGTGGTCAAAGCCTGAACGATGTTTTCCAATGCTTCCAAAACAATTCTTTATGAAGTACTGTGTGAGATTATTATATATATTGACGTGACTTACCATGCTTCCTCCAGAATTTCTCCTATATGCAACTAGCAACATTATGAATTTAAACGTACGAATTTTCTTGTGTGTGCTTTTGAATTGCTTTGACAATCAGTGTAAGTAATTAGCGAGGCAAAAGCCAAAATCTCAAGAAAATCTTGAACACCATTTCGTTCTCTTTTTCCATGATTAAATTTTTTAGGTGCAACATAAAATTTTCTAATTTTCATACTTTAAATAAAGCGACTAGCATACCAAAAGCATTATCCTAAAAAAAAAATAAAAAGGAACTAAAAAAATGTTAAGCATTTCCTTTATATAAATGGACAAATATTAGCAAAAAATACCTCCCTGAAGTTGGCAAGACAAATTTTATGTGGAAAAAAATTAACTATTGGGCAAATTTCCGTGAATTTACCGTAATTTATCCGTGAAACAAAAAAAAAAAATTTTTCGCGGCCATATTTTAGAAAATATCTATCACTTTTCGAAAACCATGCTACATACCAGTTAGGAAAATAATTCTTGCATGTGAATTTTCCGTAGATACGTGTGGTTTTCTGAGGATGGCACCCCGTCTTCACATGAAGTTGGCATGCCACACGATATTTTATAAAATATGTATAGTCGCGGAAAGTTTTTTTGTTTCACGGATAAATTACGTAAAAGTTGTCTTGCCAACTTCAGAGAGTTTTCGACCTCTTATATAAAGACATATTTTATATTCTTGCTGAACGTTGATTTTAAAATTTTGACATAGAGATTTTAAAAATATTTATGAGAAATAATATTATAAAAGTGGAGCGCACAATACTAGGAAATGGAGCGCACATTAAAGGAAATGCTTACCTTTTTTATACTCAGAGTGCTTTGCACACAGAGTATATTAACCTTGATTGGGTAACGGTTGGTTGTACAGGTATAAAGGAATCGAGATAGATATAGACTTCCATTTATCAAAATCATCAGTATCGAAAAAAAATTTGATTGAGCCATGTCCGTCCGTCTGTCCGTCTGACCGTTAACAAGATAACTTCAGTAAATATTGAGATATCTTGACCAAGTTTGGTACACGTGCTTATCTGGACCCAGAATAGATTTGTATTGAAAATGAGCGAAATCGGATGATAACCACGCCCACTATTTATATATATAATTTTGGAAAACACGAAAAACCTGATTATTTAGTTACTAATACACCTAGAATGTTGAAATTTGACGTGTGGACTGATATTGAGACTCTTGATGAAAGTTTGAAAAAAAAAAATTTAAATGGGCGTGGCACCGCCCACTTGTGATAAAATCAATTTTACAAATATTATTAATCATAAATCA
The DNA here is from genome assembly GCF_040869045.1 of Eurosta solidaginis. NCBI lineage: Eukaryota > Metazoa > Arthropoda > Insecta > Diptera > Tephritidae > Eurosta > Eurosta solidaginis. The sequence continues at coordinate 19,214,492 of NC_090320.1, forward strand.
AAACTGGTTAAACGTATCGTAAAAAAATTCGGCAGAGAGGTTGCCTTTACTATAAGGAATGTTTTGAAGAAAAATTAACGAAATCGGTTAAGGACCACGTCCACTTTTATATAAAAGATTTTTTAAAGGGTCGTGGACGAATCAAATAAGATATATCTTTGCAAAAAAGAGCTTTATATCAATGTTATCTCATTTCGCAAGTGTATTTATAACAGTGAATAGGAAAAACTTCAAATTTTTAAAAAGGGGCGTGGCGCCGCCCCTTTTATGACTAAGCAATTTTCTATATTTCGGGAGCCATAACTCGAAGAAAAATTAACATATCGTAATGAAATTGTGTACACATATTTTCCTTATAGCAGAAAATATTTCTAGTAAAAATGGCCGAGATCGGTTAAAGACCACGGCTACTTAGATATAAAACAAGTTGAAAAGGGTCGTAGACTAGAATAATAAGCTATAATTATATATTTATTTATTTATTACGACTCTAAGAGCTTAGTTCAAAACATAAAAATATGATTGCATTAATTAACATGTGTACTTAATCTAAATTTTAAATTAAAGAAAAAATTTTAATTATGACACATGTATCACTAATGCATTTAAATCTCAACGACTATATCATTTAATCGGCCTAGATTTGGTGTAGTCATACAACCGGCTGCTAAATAAGTTTCTATCACAATTTTTTATATATTCAGGTAGTTCGTTGAAGTATTTCAACCCTTTGTAAAAAGACTATTTTGTTCCGATTCTGTTTTATAATTTGGCAATTTAAAATTATTTCTCTGCCTTGTATTTAAATCATGGACCTCGTAATTAAATGTAATACCTGTTCTGAGATACTCTGGCAAAATTCCGTGCTTTATATTATAAATAAGTTTCATTGTGTTAAAGAATATTTGTTGTTTAACGCTCATCCAATTTAAAGTTAGAAGCATGTCTTTTATAGGAGTATCATAACGTTTGCTTAAAATAAAGCGCATTGCTTTATTTTGCATTTTTTGCAACTTATCAATTTGCGAATCTTTCATAATAAAAAATATTGTTGAGCAATAAATAAAGTAAGGCTCAACTATGGATCTATAAACCTTTACTTTGTAATAATTACTTAAGTTTTTACAAGTTCTTTGAATAAACCATAATTTTTTTGCTATTTTACTTACTAAATAGTCAACAGGGGCATCAAATTTTAATTTGCAATCAATCTGAACACCCAAATATTTAATCGTATTTACTTTTTCTATTTCAATATTATTTATAGTAATAGTTTCAAAATTAACAATTTTTTTTCTTGAAATAAGCATGTATTTAGTTTTTTCTATATTAATTTTAAGTCTGTTTGTACACAGCCAGATATAAAGTGCGTTTAAGTCACTTTGTAACTTTATTCTTATATCATTTTCATTTTTGCCATTTATAGAAATTAGAGCATCATCAGCGAAAAATTTTATGGAGCTGAATTTCAAAACAGAATTTATATCATTAATATAAATGTTGAATAAAATTGGTGCAAGAACAGAGCCTTGGGGTAGGCCAATCTTAACATCCACTTCGTCTGATATTATCGATTAATTTAGCAAACAATTTTTTTTGAATCAATGATATTTCACTTATCAAGTTTTATTGTAAGAGGAAATGGGGAGAAATTTTTTAAACGGGCGGTGCCACGTGTTATGTAGAAAAATAATTTATCTGAAATGAAATGTACAATCGAAGCTCACGCTGAGTATATAATGTTCGGTTACACCCGAACTTAGACACATTTACTTGTTTGTTTTCGTTTTTTCTTAAATAATTCGATTAAATCACCTTTAATCTTTTTTATTTTACACATTTCGTTGCCGTTTTTGTCTTTTAATATTTCTTAGAATGGGCTACATCGATTTCAAACTAACCAATCCCAACTGAAAAGGATTAAAGGGCATTAATTAAGTCCAAATGTAAACAAAAGAGATCACTCGCATATAACCAGAAGAGAAAAGTGAATACCAGATACATAAAGAGAAATAAATAAGCGGTTGTTCGGGAAGGCTGTTCGTGAAAAGTCTAGACCTTACCAGCGCAAGCTGAGGAATAAGGAATCAGTTTGATTAGAAACGCTATAATTGAAGAACGCTTGTAATGTAATTGTACTACTGCCACAGTAGAACTGCAAATAAAGAAAATTTTGCCACACTCAATATTTGAGTTATTTATTGGACAGTTCAGCGATTCAAACGCTAATAGAAGCGCCATAATAATCATCAATTTCCTAAAAATCGTTACAATATTTTTTCTTGCGTTTTCGATATTGCTCGCCTTCAGCTGAAAATTGCTGCAGGTTTCTTTCTGTTATTGCCTGTTCGTTTTTATACCCAGCTGTACTTGTTAATTTTATTTAGAAATAAAATTTTTTTTTGGTGTGTCCCAAACGCATTGCGAATGGCGAATGGCGTTGTGCCACCTGTCGATGGAATTATCTCTTTGGACTTCACCCCAATTTGGTGATATTATACATACTCCATATCTCGATTAGATATAACGCCTTCCTCCAACGTTGGTGTGTTCCAGGAAGTGGCAATCCAATACATGTTAACTCGAAATAACTCAATAAGTTTTGTATTGCGAAATTATATTCATTTTCTTCGCTATCAATATGAAATTCTCTGGAAGAAATGCAAGAGCTACTAAATATTTCAATTTATTCGCGCAAATTGCACAATTTTAAAACTTTTTTGCAGCACTAATGTTTGGATATGTCTCCGGACATTTTTAGTTAATTGGAAAACCAACCATGAACAAATGCTTCGGGAAAACTAGACGGCTGAAAAAAGTTGCAGAAGTCAAAATTCAGAAAGTAATCAGACGACAAAAAACATTGCATTTTGCGCGACAAGAAATATAAATAAATTTTAAATGCTTGTGAAAGTATGCAAAACTTAAGTGAAATAATCGTACAAAAATCTAAAATAGAATATTTTTAAGAGCCCTAGTGCATACCCCAAAATCAAAGAACTCTAAACGTTTGCAAGGCGCGTCATCAGAAAACTGTTGGCTTGAAATCCGAGCTTGTTTTTTCTTTTGGAGGGTGTTTTGACGGGTTCCAAGCCCAGCACACAACTCTCTCAGCGGGAATGATAATATTACTATACACGTTTGTAAAGCGAGCCGCTTGATCAAAGGCCGACACCCACTTGCAGTCGCACCTTTTGTTGGTCGGACTATGCCGATAAAATCCCCCAGTTAGCCCTTAAACCCATTATGTGGGTTGTCGCCTCCTAATATTAGCTCACTATTAAACGTGTGTTCAGTGACCTCTCAGAGGATACTTGGCGCCAAGTGGCCTGTAGAAATGAGCTGTCTGAACCGCATGTAAAAGAATTGCTTTGGCCATTCCCTGATGAATGGTAGCCAAAAGCTTTCGTGAACTTCCACACACCGCACAAAGAAAGACACATCTTCACTCTCACTCACTACTGCGGTATGGGAGCGGGTGTCTTCTGTGAACAACTTAAGGTGTCGCTGTCAGTCCGTCATTCTAATTTCTTTTTCCAAGCGGAAGTTCTGGGTATAGAAAGGTTGTGTACGCTCCTGTCATAGAAGTCGGTAGGAGGGTGTGAGGTGTGCTTTTACGCGGCGCTCCTGGTGCTTAACTCACAAATCACTTCATCTAACGCCTTCAGCAGCTGCAAGAGGTCGCCTCAAGATGCAGCTAACTTCGCAAACATAACCCTGGTCACAGGAACATCAATCGCAACTAACTTGCAAGATGAACTTGCAGGTGAACTTGCAAGGGCAGGGACACTGCCTGAAAGCGGTCGAGATGCATCATTTACTTACATCAATCAAAACAAACATACATATCAGATTCAAGGAGCTGCTAACTCTGCAGACTCCACTGAAGACTCCACTCCACTCTGCAACTGAGACTCCTCCGGCAACTGCAAGATAACTAAGAGAATCGGGTCAAATTACAAACGAAAACCTGGCCAAATTACTTACTTACTTAACTGGCGCTTCACCGTTTAAACGATTATAAACGTCCAATAAGGCGCGCCAGTCGCTTCTTAGCTCTCCAAACTGGCACCAATTGGTCACTCCAAAGGAGTTTAAATCATTTTTCGCCTGGTATTTTTAGCACAGTGGGGGCCATCCTCTACCTCTCTTCCATAGGCGGGCTCCGATAGAAACACTTTCTTAGCCGGACGTTATCCTTCATTCGCATAACATGACCTAGCCAGCGTAGCCGCTGCATTTTAATTCACTGGACTTGATGTCTGCGTAAAGCTCGTACAGGCCATAAATCTTTCGAAGAACTTTTCTTTCTAGCACTCCCATAGCCGCTTCATCTGATGCTGTCATGGTCCATGCTTCTGCACCACATAACAGGACGGGTAAGATAAGTGACTTGTAGATAATGATTTCTGTTTGCCTACCTAGCCCAAAGTAGCATTTATTGGAGAGTGATTCTTCGCAGGATTTCAGAGCTTATGTTGTTGTTAGTGTTAATGCTGGTTCCCAAATAAACGAAGTCTATTACTATTTCGAAATTATTGCTGCCAACAGTAGTGTGGTTGCAAAACGCATGTTAGCTGGCATTACTCAATGACAGCAGGTACTTCGTTTTGTCCTGATTCACTATCAAACCCATCTTTATAGCTTCTTTTTCCAGTTTGGAGTAAGCGGAACTAACGGTACTGGTGTTCATGCCGCTGATATCTGTATAATCAGCATACGCCATCAACACGACCTTGTACATAGGTCAAAAAAGAAATGTTTAGGATCACTACCACAATTGCGAGACACTGGCCGCTTGGTCTGCAAGCTGACAGAGAGCATTTGCTGATTTCCAATAAATTTAAATGTTAAAAAAGAGGATACAGGGTTTAATATAATGAACTGAATTTAAGAATTGACGGCTCACGATTTTTCGGCCTTTCTTGTTTACGGCAAAAGTAAAACTCAACTCTCTCGCTTCTTGTTCGTCTCTCTTCGCTGCCACCAGTTATCCTAGTATTACCGGTGCCAGGCCCATTAAAAAAAAATTAGAGTCTTAATATCTGTCCACACATCAAACTGTATCATTCTAGATGAATTATTTACTAAATAATCAGGTTTTATGTGTTTTCAAAAATTTTATATATGTAAAAAGTGGGCGTGGGTACCATCCGATTTCCCTAACTCTTAATAGCGATGGGAGACGAGCGCCAAGGAAGCCATATACCAAATTTCACTATTTTATTCTCAATATTTACTCAAGTCATCGTGTGCAAATGGACGGACAGATGGACGGACATTGCTAAATTAATTCCTTTTTTATCCTCGGCATTTTGATATATGGAAGTTTATATTTATCTCGATTCGTCTATGTCCGTTATATTACCGTCTTTAGCTTTAACTTAAATTTAGAGGTACTTTTGTTTTTTTCAAATTCTTAAAATCTTATTTTTATTTACACGTGTCAAAACAGATAAAACTAATTAAGTGTACCAATTGTACTTTTCATTAAAAACACTTTCATTGTACACGTGCCAACTCAATAACACACTTTGCAAATACATATGGGCAAGTCCTTGGTAACGGGCGCCAACGCATTTCAACCTGCATAAAAGAAAACATGAGCAGTGGACTGAGCGGATATTGCAATATTTGAACCAACAATTGCGCGTACCTCAAAAATGTAAGTACATATATGATGAAGTTCGGTCGCGACAAAAAATAGAAGCAGTTTTTTAATTCTTGTGAAAGTATGCAAAACTTAACGAAGCGAAGGAAAGAACAGAAGGTGAAATAAAGACTTAACGCTCGTATATTTTCGAAATCTGAAATATCTTTACACTTTATGATATTGAAAATATATTCTTTGCGAGACAGCTAGTTTTAGGTCTAGTAGAGTAAACAAAATCTGCATACCTGGAACTTCGAATACGCCCTCAAAGTCCGGGCTAAGAGCCCAAAACCCCTTTTCGTAAGCGGAGACGTATACTGGTATATAACTTCCCTCTATTTATTCTTCGGCAAATTTTTAGGCCATTAATAGAGCACGTTCCTGTGTTTCTAACGATGTGCAAATGTTAGTTTTATAGATGAAATAGAACAAAAGTACAAAATCAATCAAAACTTTAAAGGGGCCATATATAATTTTGCGTTCAAAAACTCACGAATATAATAAATCCATTGTAATTTGGAAAAGATATTCCCATTTAACTATTTCTAGTTGACAAATATATATACGTATATTTTTTTAAGCAGATAAGATTCACAAGAAACAAAAATCTAAACAAAAATTCCGTGCGAGTTTTTTGCCTTCTCACATTCCTCGTATTCTAAATAAATATTCCTTGTGAGTTATTTTACGTCTCCCTTTCATCCTATTCTGAACAATGTTCGAAAAAGCGGAAACCGGTTATGGGAGAAAAGTAGGTATTATGAGTGAGAGGGAGATTTCTCTGTCATTTCTTAGGAGTTTTTCACTTGTTAAATTAAAGGAAATGCATCAAAATAGTTAAAGAAAATTGGTTCTTTTAAGAAAGAACACTTATTTGTAAAAATGTCTGCTAAAATATGTACATTGTACTACAATATTCTTTATTTTAAGTCGAAAAGTGTATCATAAGCAATGGAAGAGCTATTAGTATATTTGATGCAGCCATCCAGAAATTGCGCAAGGATTTTTTAAGAAGGCTTAAATAGATTTTGGCATATGACGAAAGACGAATTCAATTCGACTTGGTCACCAGAAAATTGCTTTGCTGAATGGAAGCAGGCAACTCCGACGGATTTGTATTATCCCGCCGTCTTCTTATGCTCCTCTGTTGATGTTGCTGTGGCACCAATTCATTCCCCATTTCAGTGAATATCACATGAAATGCAATACTGAGCATTGTTTATATTTTATTTCTTAATTTCAAACAAATTTGCAACAATAATTAAACTTTTGAATTGTTTAAACAAATTTCAAATGACAAAACAGCTGACTTCGAAAATTCGAAATTCCTATTCCCCAATAATTTTCTCCCTAGGAGAAAATAATTGGAGGAATTTTTCCGCAGGAATAAAAAACTCCGCGAGAACAAAATTCCGAAGGAATATTTAGAATCGGGCTGAATATAATTTGTACTGCTTTCTTTTGTTGTTTTCATATGAAATTGTTGAATACAGCAATAAAACCTACATTAATCTTTAAAATTCATATCTTGTTGAAATCAGAACTGATTTTAGATTTTCCTCAGATAATCTCTTGTATATATAAATTAAAAAAAGATACAACAATTTAAATTTTCGTTATATTTTGTAAGATTTCTCTCACATCTCCAAGGATCAATTGACGGTTAATACACTGCTGAAAGCCCAAACTGCCCTCTGTATGACAACATATAAGTTTTGTTCGTTGGCTAAACAGACATACAGTTATATATATATTTATATTTATTTATTTATTACGACTCTAAGAGCCTAGCTCAAAACATAAAAATAAGATTGCATTAATTAACATGTGTACTTAATCTAAATTTTTAAATTAAAGAAAAAATTTTAATTATGACACATGTATTACTAATGCATTTAAATCTCAACGACTATATCATTTAATCGGCCTAGATTTGGTGTAGTCATACAACCGGCTGCTAAATAAGTTTCTATCACAATTTTTTATATATTCAGGTAGTTCGTTGAAGTATTTCAACCCTTTGTAAAAAAGACTATTTTGTTCCGATTCTGTTTTATAATTTGGCAATTTAAAATTATTTCTCTGCCTTGTATTTATATCATGGACCTCGTAATTAAATGTAATACCTGTTCTGAGATACTCTGGCAAAATTCCGTGCTTTACATTATAAATAAATTTCATTGTGTTAAAGAATATTTGTTGTTTAACGCTCATCCAATTTAAACTTAGAAGCATGTCTTTTATAGGAATATCATAACGTTTGCTTAAAATAAAGCGCATTGCTTTATTTTGCATTTTTTGCAACTTATCAATTTGCGAATCTTTCATAATAAAAAATATTGTTGAGCAATAAATAGCTCAACTATAGATCTATAAAACTTTACTTTGTAATAATTACTTAAGTTTTTACAAGTTCTTTGAGTAAACCATAATTTTTTTGCTATTTTACTTACTAAATGGTCAACATGGACATCAAATTTTAATTTGCAATTAATCTGAACACCCAAATATTTAATCGTATTTACTTTTTCTATTTCAATATTATTTATAGTAATAGTTTCAAAATTAGCAATGTTTTTTCTTGAAATAAGCATGTATTTAGTTTTTTCTATATTAATTTTAAGTCTGTTTGTACACAGCCAGATATAAAGTGCGTTTAAGTCACTTTGTAACTTGATGCTTATATCATTTTCATTTTTGCCATTTATAGAAATTAGAGCATCATCAGCGAAAAGTTTTATGGAGCTGAATTTCAAAACAGAATTTATATCATTAATATAAATGTTGAATAAAATTGGTGCAAGAACAGAGCCTTGGGGTAGGCCAATCTTAACATCCACTTCGTCTGATATTATCGATTAATTTAGCAAACAATTTTTTTTTGAATCAATGATATTTCACTTATCAAGTTTTATTGTAAGAGGAAATGGGAAGAATTTTTTTAAACGGGCGGTGCCACGTGTTATGTAGAAAAAAGATTTATCTGAAATGAAATGTACAATCGAAGCTCACGCTGAGTATATAATGTTCGGTTACACCCGAATTTAGACACATTTACTTGTTTATTTTCGTTCTTTCTTAAATAATTCGATTAAATCACCTTTAATCTTTTTTATTTTACACATTTCGTTGCCGTTTTTGTCTTTAATATTTCTTAGAATGGGCTACATAGATTTCAAACTAACCAATCCCAACTGAAAAGGATTAAAGGGCATTAATTAAGTCCAAATGTAAACAAAAGAGATCACTCGCATATAACCAGAAGAGAAAAGTGAATACCAGATACATAAAGAGAAATAAATAAGCGGTTGTTCGGGAAGGCTGTTCGTGAAAAGTCTAGACCTTACCAGCGCAAGCTGAGGAATAAGGAATCAGTTTGATTAGAAACGCTATAATTGAAGAACGCTTGTAATGTAATTGTACAACTGCCACAGTAGAACTGCAAATAAAGAAAATTTTGCCACACTCAATATTTGAGTTATTTATTGGACAGTTCAGCGATTCGAACGCTAATAGAAGTGCCATAATAATCATCAATTTCCTAAAAATCGTTACAATATTTTTTCTTGCGTTTTCGATATTGCTCGCCTTCAGCTGAAAATTGCTGCAGATTTCTTTCTGTTATTGCCTGTTCGTTTTTATACCCAGCTGTACTTGTTAATTTTATTTAGAAATTAAATTTTTTTGGGTGTGTCCCAAACGCATTGCGAATGGCGAATGGCGTTGTGCCACCTTTCGATGGAATTATCTCTTTGGACTTCACCCCAATTTGGTGATATTATACATACTCCATATATCGATTAGATATAACGCCTTCCTCCAACGTTGGTGTGTTCCAGGAAGTGGCAATCCAATACATGTTAACTCGAAATAACTCAATAAGTTTTGTATTGCGAAATTATATTCATTTTCTTCGCTATCGATATGAAATTCTCTGGAAGAAATGCAAGAGCTACTAAATATTTCAATTTATTCGCGCAAATTGCACAATTTTAAAACTTTTTTGCAGCACTAATGTTTGGATATGTCTCCGGACATTTTTGTTTAAGTGGAAAAACAACCATGAACAAATGCTTCGGGAAAACTAGACGGCTGAAAAAAGTTTTAGGGGTCAAAATTCAGAATGTAATCAGACGACAAAAAACATTGCATTTTGCGCTACAAGAAATATAAATAATTTTTAAATGTTTGCGAAAGTATGCAAAACTTAAGTGAAATAATCGTACAAAAATCTAAAATAGAATATTTTTAGGAGCCCTAGTGCATACCCCAAAATCAAAGAACTCTAAACGTTTGCAAGGCGCGTCATCAGAAAACTGTTGGCTTATAATCCGAGGCTTGTTTTTTCTTTTGGAGCGTGTTTTGACGGGTTCCAAGCCCAGCACACAACTCTCTCAGCGGGAATGATAATATTACTATACCCGCTTGTAAAGCGAGCCGCTTCATCATAGGCCGACACCCACTTGCAGTCGCACCTTTTGTTTGTCGGACTATGCCGATAAAATCCCCCAACTAGCCCTTAAACCCAATATGTGGGTTGTCGCCTCCTCACATTAGCTCACTACTAAACGTGTGTTCAGTGACCTCTCAGAGGATACTTGGCGCCAAGTGGCCTGTAGAAGTGAGCTGTTTGAACCGCATGTAAAAGAATTGCTTTGGCTATTCCCTGATGAATGGTAGCCAAAAGCTTTCGTGAACTTCCACACACGGCACAAAGAAAGACACATCTTCACTCTCACTCACTACTGCGGTATGGGAGCGGGTATCTTCTGTGAACAACTTAAGGTGTCGCTGTCAGTCCGTCATTCTAATTTCTTCTTCCAAGCGGAAGTTCTGGGTATAGAAAGGTTGTGTACGCTCTTGTCATAGAAGTCGGTAGGAGGGTGTGAGGTGTGCTTTTACGCGGCGCTCATGGTGCTTAACTCACAAATCACTTCATCTAACGCCGTCAGCAGCTGCAAGAGGTCGCCTCAAGATGCAGCTAACTTCGCAAACATAACCCTCGTCACAGGAACATCGATCGCAACGAACTTGCAAGATGAACTTGCAATGAACTGCAAGGGCAGGGAGACTGCCTGAAACCGGTCGAGATGCATCATTTACTTACATCAATCAAAACAAACATACATATCAGATTCAAGGATCTGCTAACTCTGCAGACTCCACTCCAGACTCCACTCCACTCTGCAACTGAGACTCCTCCGGCAACTGCACGATAAATAAGAGAATTGGGTCAAATTACAAACGAGAACCTGGCCAAATTACTTACTTACTTAACTGGCGCTTCACCGTTTAAACGATTATGAACGTCCAATAAGGCGCGCCAGTCGCTTCTTCGCTCTCCAAACTGGCGCCAATTGGTCACTCCAAAGGAGTTTAAATCATTTTCCGCCTGGTCTTTTTAGCACAGTGGGGGCCATCCTCTTCCTCTCTTCCATAGGCGGGCTCCGATAGAAACACTTTCTTAGCCGGACGTCATCCTTCATTCGCATAACATGACCTAGCCAACGTAGCCGCTGCATTTTAGTTCACTGGACTATGATGATGTCTGCGTAAAGTCGTACAGGCCATAAATCTTTCGAAGAGCTTTTCTTTCTAGCACTCCCAGAGCCGCTTCATCTGATGCTGTCATGGTCCATGCTTCTGCACCGCATAACAGGACGGGTACGATAAGTGACTTGTAGATAATGATTTCCGTTTGCCTACCTAGCCCAAAGTAGCATTTATTGGAGAGTGATTCTTCGCAGGATTTCAGAGCTGATGTTGTTGTTAGTGTTAATGCTAGTTCCCAAATAAACGAAGTCTATTAATATTTCGAAATTATTGCTGCCAACAGTAGTGTGGGTGCAAAACGCATGTTAGCTGGCTTTGCTCAATGACAGCAGGTACTTCGTTTTGTCCTCATTCACTATCAAACCCATCTTTATAGCTTCTTTTTCCAGTTTGGAGTAAGCGGAACTAACGGTACGGGTGTTCATGCCGATGATATCTATATAATCAGCATACGCCATCAACACGACCTTGTACATAGGTCAAAAAAGAAATGTTTAGGATCACTACCACAATTGCGAGACACTGGCCGCTTGGTCTGCAAGCTGACAGAGAGCATTTGCTGATTTCCAATAAATTTAAATGTTAAAAAAGAGGATACAGGGTTTAATATAATGAACTGAATTTAAGAATTGACGGCTCATGATTTTTCGGCCTTTCTTGTTTACGGCAAAAGTAAAACTCAACTCTCTCGCTTCTTGTTCGTCTCTCTTCGCTGCCACCAGTTATCCTCGTATTACCGGTGACAGGCCCATTAAAAAAAAAATTAGAGTCTTAATATCTGTCCACACATCAAATTTTATCATTCTAGATGAATTATTTACTAAATAATCAGGTTTTATGTGTTTTCAAAAATTTTATATATGTAAAAAGTGGGCGTGGGTACCATCCGATTTCCCTAACTCTTAATATCTCCATATACCAAATTTCACTATTTTATTCTCAATATTTACTCAAGTTATCGTGTGCAAATGGACGGACAGATGGACGGACATGACTAAATCAATTCCTTTTTTATCCTCGGCATTTTGATATATGGAAGTCTATATTTATCTCGATTCGTTTATGCCCGTTATGTTACCGTCTTTAGCTTTAACTTAAATTTAGAGGTACTTTTGTTTTTTTCAAATTCTTAAAATCTTATTTTTTATTTACACGTGTCAAAACAGATAAAACTAATTAAGTGTACCAATTGTACTTTTCATTAAAAACACTTTCATTGTACACGTGCCAACTCAATAACACACTTTGCAAATACATATGGGCAAGTCCTTGGTAACGGGCGCCAACGCATTTCAACCTGCATAAAAGAAAACATGAGCAGTGGACTGAGCGGATATTGCAATACTTGAACCAACAATTGCGCGTACCTCAAAAATGTAAGTACATATATGATGAAGTTCGGACGCGACAAAAAATAGAAGCAGTTTTTTAATTCTTGTGAAAGTATGCAAAACTTAACGAAGCGAAGGAAAGAACAGAAGGTGAAATAAAGACTTAACGCTCGTATATTTTCGAAATCTGAAATATTTTTACACTTTATGATATTGAAAATATATTCTTTGCGAGACAGCTAGTTTTAGGTCTAGTAGAGTAAACAAAATCTGCATACCTGGAACTTCGAATACGCCCTCAAAGTCCGGACTAAGAGCCCAAAACCCCTTTTCGTAAGCGGAGACGTATACTGGTATATAACTTCCCTCTATTTATTCTTCGACAAATTTTTAGGCCATTAAAAGAGGGGACGTTCTTGTGTTTCTAACGATGTGCAAATGTTAGTTTTATAGATGAAATAGAACAAAAGTACAAAATCAATCAAAACTTTAAAGGGGCCATATATAATTTTGCGTTCAAAAACTCACGAATGTAATAAATCCATTGTAATTTGGAAAAGATATTCCCATTTAACTATTTCTAGTTGACAAACATATATACGTATATTTTTTTAAGCAGATAAGATTCACAAGAAACAAAAATCTAAACAAAAATTCCGTGCGAGTTTTTTGCCTTCTCACATTCCTCGTATTCTAAATAAATATTCCTTGTGAGTTATTTCACGTCTCCCTTTCATCCTATTCTGAACAATGTTCGAAAAAGCGGAAACCGGCTATGGGAGAAAAGTAGGTATTATGAGTGAGAGGGAGATTTCTCTGTCATTTCTTAGGAGTTTTTCACTTGTTAAATTAAAGGAAATGCATCAAAATAGTTAAAGAAAGTTGGTTCTTTTAAGAAAGAACACTTATTTGTAAAAATGTCTGCTAAAATATGTACATTGTACTACAATATTCTTTATTTTAAGTCGAAAAGTGTATCATAAGCAATGGAAGAGCTATTAGTATATTTGATGCAGCCATCCAGAAATTGCGCAAGGATTTTTTAAGAAGGCTTAAATAGATTTTGGCATATGACGAAAGACGAATTCAATTCGATGGTCACCAGAAAATTGCTTTGCTGAATGGAAGCAGGCAACTCCGATTGATTTGTATTATCCCGCCGTCTTCTTATGCTCCTCTGTTGATGTTGCTATGGCACCAATTCATTCCCCATTTCAGTGAATACCACATGAAATGCAATACTGAGCATTGTTTATATTTTATTTCTTAATTTCAAACAAATTTGCAACAATAATTAAACTTTTGAATTTTTTAAACAAATTTTAATTGACAAAACAGCTGACTTCGAAAATTCGAAATTCCTATTCCCCAATAATTTTCTCCCTAGGAGAAAATAATTGGAGGAATTTTTCCGCAGGAATAAAAAACTCCGCGAGAACAAAACTCCGAGGGAATATTTAGAATCGGGCTGAATATAATTTGTACTGCTTTCTTTTGTTGTTTTCATATGAAATTGTTGAATACAGCAATAAAACCTACATTAATCTTTAAAATTCATATCTTGTTGAAATCAGAACTGATTTTAGATTTTCCTCAGATAATCTCTTGTATATATAAATTAAAAAAAGATACAACAATTTAAATTTTCGTTATATTTTGTAAGATTTCTCTCACATCTCCAAGGAGCAATTGACGGTTAATACACTGCTGAGAGCCCAAACTGCCCTCTTTTTGACAACATATAAGTTTTGTTCGTTGGCTAAACAGACATACAGTTATATATATATTTATATTTATTTATTTATTACGACTCTAAGAGCCTAGTTCAAAACATAAAAATATGATTGCATTAATTAACATGTGTACTTAATCTAAATTTTTAAATTAAAGAAAAAATTTTAATTATGACACATGTATTACTAATGCATTTAAATCTCAACGACTATATCATTTAATCGGCCTAGATTTGGTGTAGTCATACAACCGGCTGCTAAATAAGTTTCTATCACAATTTTTTATATATTCAGGTAGTTCGTTGAAGTATTTCAACCCTTTGTAAAAAAGACTATTTTGTTCCGATTCTGTTTTATAATTTGGCAATTTAAAATTATTTCTCTGCCTTGTATTTATATCATGGACCTCGTAATTAAATGTAATACCTGTTCTGAGATACTCTGGCAAAATTCCGTGCTTTATATTATAAATAAATTTCATTGTGTTAAAGAATATTTGTTGTTTAACGCTCATCCAATTTAAACTTAGAAGCATGTCTTTTATAGGAGTATCATAACGTTTGCTTAAAATAAAGCGCATTGCTTTATTTTGCATTTTTTGCAACTTATCAATTTGCGAATCTTTCATAATAAAAAATATTGTTGAGCAATAAATAAAGTAAGGCTCAACTATGGATCAACTAATGAACATGACAAATTTTAGACACCAATCAAAAATGTTACCCGAACTTTCTGGAAAATTTTTAGTAAATGGACCTATTTAACATTTGAAAGCTTTTTGAATTTTAAGTCGACGTTTGCTTACTAGGAACTAATAAGGATAAGGGCAGAATCAATTTATAAAACCTCCGTTTTCCAAAGTTTTTTAATGCTTTTTCTTTTTGATTTCCGGTTTGTGATGTACCTTATTTGGGAATCGCCCACATATAAATAAACAAACAATTGAAAAAGTATAGTAAAATGCGTAATTTCATTTCGCTAGAATATCTATAAACACATTTGATTGGTTATATTGATAGAGCTAATTCAGCTAAACTGACTAAATCTTGTACCGCACTATTGGAGAACTGCTAGTGTAGCTTTCCTACCAAATGCGGGGAAGATCGGTCACGTGTATCCCAAAGACTATAGACCCATTAGCTTAACATCATTTCTGCTCAAAACCTTTGAGAGGCTGATAGATGTGTACATAAAGTCCAACGTGGATGAAAAGCTGCTCTTCACAACACAACATGCGCACACCAAAGGCAAGTCGGTAGACACCGCATTGCATAGGGTGGTAATAAGCATAGATAAAGCCCTGCAATATAAGGAATATGCTCTAGGAGTCTTCTCAGACATTGCCGGGGCTTTCAGTAATGTTTCTAAATGGTTTATTATGGATGGTCTTAATTACATTAAAGTATATCCAGCCTTAACAAGATGGATCCGCTGCATGTTAAATTGCAGGAACATTACATCACAATGGGGATTGTACGAGGCCACGAAATCAGTGGACAGGGGCACGCCGCATAGAGGGGTGCTACCACCTCTGCTGTGGACGCTGGTCCAACTGCTCAGAAGATTTGATGAGGGACCGGTAAAACTTACGGCTTACACAGATGACGTTGCAATTGTCATAAGTGGAAAGTGCCTTCTAACGATTAGCTCTTTGATGGATCAGTCGTTTCGGGATATTCATAACTGGGCATCCAATGTAGGGTTGAAAGTCAACGCGGAGAAGACGGGTATAGTCCCAAATTGGACCGGACCTCTGTTAGGAGGGGTGATCCTACAGGGGAAACCTTGCACAAAATATCTAGGAATCATCCTAGACAGTAAGCTGTTATTGAAGCTCAACGTGGAGGAGAGGATGAAGAAGGCGTCAACTGCACTTTATGCATGTAATAGAATGCTGGGGTGTATATGGGGCTTATCGCCCTCTCCTCCTCATTGGGGTTTGTAAGCCCTATTCTATATTATGGAGTTCTTGTTTGGTGGAAAGCCACATAAAAAACAACATACCTCACAAAATTATTGGGGGTATGCAGACTATCCAATGCTTATCATTACGGGAGCCCTGAAAACAACCCCGACGGTTGCACCGTATGCTATTCTGCATATTCCACCTGTAAACCTGTTAGCAAAGAACATAGCGTTAACAACTGCAATCAGGATCGTGGCATCGGGGCAGCTTGAACGCCGACAATACGGCCATAGTAGTATAGCGTCATCAAACACAAGACGAACATACTACCTTATTCTCTATCTGCGCTTCGAGGGGGGTCTTAAGGCCACAATGGAGACATACGTTTGGCGCAAGGGTGCTGAAATTTCGGACGAGGCGATAAATGTGTACACAGATGGTTCCAAGGTAGTGGAAGGATTAGGGTCTGCGGTATACTGTGCTGATCCGGAAATAAACAGATCCTACAGGCTGCCGGATTACTGTAGCGTTTTGCAAGCGGAAATATTAGCCGTAACCAAAGCAGTAGAAACTTTGGAAGAGAATAGCTTGAGCTGCAACCGTGTTGACTTTTATATTGACAGTCAAGCAGCAATTAAGGCACTAATCTCGCATAGCACAGCATCTAAATGCGTGTTAGAGTGTAAGCAGTACCTGGAGAGAATCGGGACAGGGAAAAGCATACATCTAGATCGGGTCCCAGGGCATATGGGAATAGATGGGAATGAAAAAGCGGATGAACTAGCTGAAAACGGCGTATCCCTGGAAGCTTGCTTCTTAGACGTCCCAATTAGACTGGGCGAGATTAAGCGAAGGTGAGGAGGTGCAGATGATCGACCAAGCAAGAAAGGCGTGGGTTCAAGCGGGGGGCTGTAAAGTGTCGAAAATTATGTGTAGGTCTTACAACCTTAGACTAACAAATTTGCTTCTATCATTAAAAATAGAGGAATGTAGACTCATGACGGGTATTCTGACTGAACACTGCCTTCTGGCGCCACACGCCTTTAAATTAGGCTTGGTCAGCAAGTGGTTTAAGCCCTAGGAAGCTTCTAGTATTTGCCAAGAGGACGGAGTTATTTTATAACTCTGGTCCTGGTTTTTGATAAGGTTTTTCGGTTTGATAATTAAAAACAAACTTCTGGTAATACTACAAACTCATTCAGTTTATGTGAGGTCCACATGGACCGGCCAGTTCAACCTAATAGGTGGACGCCATTTCAAGATATCGCCCTAAAGGTGGACCAAGTGGAATATGTGTTGTACGATATGGGTATCAAATGAAAGGTGTTAATGAGTATTTTAAAAGGGAGTGGGTCTTAGTTCTATGGGTGGACGCCTTTTCGAGATATCGCCATAAAGGTAGACCAGAGGTGACACTAGAATGTGTTTGTACGATATGGGAATCAAATGAAAGATTTTAATGAGTATTTTAAAAGGAAGTGGGCCATAGTGCTATAGGTGGACGCCTTTTCGAGATATCGCCATAAAGGTGGACCAGGGATGACTCCAGAATGTGTTTGTACGACATGGGAATCAAATGAAAGGTTTTAATGAGTATTTTAAAAAGGAGTGGGCCATAGTGCTATAGGTGGACGCCTTTTCGAGATGTCGCCATAAAGGTGGACCAGGGATGACTCTAGAATGTGTTTGTACGACATGGGAATCAAAAGAAAGGTGTTAATGAGTATTTTAAAAGGGAGTAATCCTTAGTTCCATAGGTGGACGCCGTTTCGAGATACCGCCATATAGGTGACTCTAGAATTCGTTTGTGAAATATGGGTTTCAAACGAAAGGTGTTAATGAGTATTTTAAAAGGGAGGGGACCATAAAGGTGGACCAGGGGTGACTCTGGAATGTGTTTGTATGATATGGGTGTCAAATGAAAGGTGTTAATGAGTATTTTAAAAGGGAGTGGGCCTTAGTTCTATAGGTGGACGCTTTTTCGAGATATCGCCATAAAGATGGACCAGAGGTGACACTAGAATGTGTTTGTACGATATGGGTATCAAATTAAAGGTATTAATAAGGGTTTTAAAAGGGAGTTACCCTTAGTTGTATATAGGCGTTTTCGAGATGTCGACCAAAATGTGGACCAGGGTGAACCAGAACATCATCTGTCGGGTACCGCTAATTTATTTATATATTAATACCAGGAACAGTATTCCTGCCAAAATTCCAAGGGCGTTTGATTTCGCCCTGCAGAACTTTTGTCATTTTCTTCTACTTAATATGGTAGGTGTCACACCCATTTTACAAAATTTTTTTTAAAGTTATATTTTGCGTCAATAAACCAATCCAATTACCATGTTTTATCTCTTTTTTCATATTTGGTATAGAATTATGGCATTTTTCGTAATTTTCGATATCGAAAAAGTGGGCGTGGTAATAGTCGGATCTTGGCCATTTTTTATACCAAGATAAAGTGAGTTCAGATAAGTACGTGACCTAAGTTTTGTAAAGATAAGTCGATTTTTGCTCAAGTTATCGTGTTAACGGCGGAGCGGAAGGACAGACGGACGACTGTGTATAAAAACTGGGCGTGACTTCAACCGATTTCGCCCATTTTCACAGAAAACAGTTAGCGTCATAAAATCTATGCTCCTACCAAAAGGATTGGCAGATTTTTGTTCGATTTATGGCATTAAAATTACTCCAGACGAATTAAATGAAAAAGGGCGGAGCCACGCCCATTTTGAAATTTTATTTTAGTTTTATGTTTTATTGCACCATATCATTACTGGAGTTGAATGTTGACATAATTTACTTATATACTGTAAAGATATTAAATTTTTTGTTAAAATTTGACTTTAAAACAAATTTTTTTTAAAAGTCGGCGTGTTCGTAATCCGATTTTGCTAATTCTTATTTAGCACACATACAGTTACAGGAGTAACGCTCCTGCCAAATTTCATCATGATATCTTCAACGACTGCCAAATTACAGCTTGCAAAACTTTGAAATTACCTTCTTTTAAAAATGGGTGGTGCCACGCCTATTTGCCAAAATTTTACTAATTTTCTATTCTATGTCATAAGGTCAACCCACCTACAAAGTTTCATCGCTTTAGCCGTCTTTAGTAATGAATTATCGCACTTTTTCGGTTTATCGAAAATTTCGATATCGAAAAAGTGGGCGTGGTTATGGTCCGATTTCGTTCATTTTAAATAGCGATCAGAGATGGGTGCCCAAGAAGCTACATACCAAATTTTATCAATATACCTCAAAATTCACTCAAGTTATCGTGTTTACGGACGGACGGACGGCCAGATCATTTTGATATATAGAAGTATATATCTATCTCGATTAGTTTATGCCGTTACGGATTACCGTTATACGAACAAAGTTAATATACTCTGTGAGCTCTGCTCAGCTGAGTATAAAAATGCAGTTGCAAACCACAAAGGGAAAAGACAATATATAGGGGAGTTGCGAACATACCAGACTTAACGGACAACAAAACACTGAACAGAATAATGGACAACAACAATACATGCTTTGCCTACAAGCCACACATAACACTTAATAAAATATTCACAAGAACAAAAGACAAAGTAGAGAAAGAACAACAACATAACGTCATATATGAAATTAAGTGCAATGGGAATGTTGAAGAAAAGTGCAACAAAATATACATTGGCACAACAAAGAGAGCTTTGGTTGTCGAAATCACCGAGCACAGAGCAGTTACCAAAAATGGAAAAAGCTCAACTGCGCTTTCTCAACACTTAACAAATAAACAACACTCAGCTGATTTCGAAAATGGAAAAATATTAGATGTAGAAAGAAGAGAACAAAACAAAGCTAGCACTGGAAGGCCTTCGAATACAACAAATAATCAAAAAAGCTCTCAACTTTAAGGATGATGTGGACAATATTAGTTGTGCTTACGCCACGGCGATTAATGAAGTTAAAAACTAATAAGTGTTGACAAATAATTCATTAAATAAATATGTATGTTTTAAGTAGAAATATTGTCAAATACAATTAATGTAAGTATTTTAGTAGAAAATGTTTATATTTTTGTCGATGTTATAATTATTTTATGTTTTTTGTCCAAACAAACAGACTTCCAGCAGAAGGACCAAAATAGCGCCGAAACATGTAGAGGAAAAAAGAAAAACCCTCGTTTTTTTGCTGAAACCCATCGGCCGAAAAGCTCCGCAAGATTCCCATATGTACTCCTTACTTATCCCAAGTTTTTGTGCTCTCCGTGTGCCTCAATGTCGTATCATCAGATGAGCTCACACTGGCAGTTCTACAGTGCTCGCTTTAGTCTTTTCACAGATAATACAATCAGGTGTTCAGAACGTACAATTTCTGGCGAATGCCGATGATATTTACATATATTATTGGCCTAAACTAATGCATCATAAGGTCATCATCACGCTCCATCACGGACGCAAAGAAGCAAGTGTCCACCACTCCCAGTTCTAGTTTCTGTTCCAGATTAGTTCTAGTTTCGGTTCCGATTTTAGATTTACTCTCATTGCATGTTTTTAATCCAATTTTAATTCAGTTTCAGTTTCGATTTCGGTTTGTGGTCCAGTTCCAGTTCTGATTGTGATATGCATTCGTCTTTCTATCCAGTTATTTGAATTTGGAACTGATCTTAGTTCCAGTTGTATCTTCAATTTTAGTTCAAGTTTCGAGTAGGGATCAAGTTCTCGATTCGGCTTCAGTTCGGGCCGGAGTTCCCGTCCCTCTTCCATTTTCAGCGCATAATTTAGTTCTGGTTTCGGTTTCAGTTTCAGCTTGGGTTTGTGTTTCAGTTCCCTTTTCGGTTTAGATTCGTGATCCCCTTACACTCCAGCTTACGATTGCAGCTACTATCTCAGTTACTGTTCCGATTTCAGTTCAGGTTATGACTAACATTCAAGTTCCGCTTTAGGTTAGGTTTTCCGCTCTGAGTTCCAGTATGTGGGCCTTTTATTTGGTAAATAAAAATCGGAACCAATACAGTTCCAGGTTTCAGCTCAGATCTCAGTTCCGATTTCAGTTCAGATTGCAGTTTCGGTCGCTATTCAAATTAATGTTCCGGTTTCGATGTGCGTTCCTGCTATTGTTTTCAGTTTGTGGGCCGGTGGGTAAGGTTCCGATTTTATTTAAAAATTTTGTTCATGTTCCGGTGTCTGATTTGATTTTAATACAGTTTCCAATTTTAGCTCCCGTTCCAGTCTCTGTTCCAATATCGGTTCCGATTTCCGTTCTGCTTTCCTGTTGCGGGTCAAATTTTAGTTGATTTCGGCGTCAGTTCCAATTGAAAATCTGAATTAAGTTCAGCCCAGTTTTCAGTTCCGGGTTCAATTTAAATTCTGGTTCCAGTTTCAGTGCTTAAGATTTCGGTCTTAGTTCCAATTTCGGTTTTCGTACTGGTTTCGGCTTTTAGTTTCGGAAGTTGGAGGATTTTTTTACGATTCCAATTCTAGTTCCGGATTCCGTTCAAGTTTCTGGTATCGGTTCCGATTCCGACTCCAATTTCAGTTATGTTTTCAGTACATTTTAGAGTTTTAGTTCAAGTTTGGTCTACAGTTTCGCTGGCTGTTTCAATTTCGAATCCTAATTAGTTTTTGTTTCAGTATCAGTGTAAGTTCCGGTTTCGGCTTCGAACTAAAGGTTCCGATTTGTGTTTCATTTCAAGTTCCAGTTTTGGTTTCTCACTCAGTTTCAACTTCGGTTCCCGATTCTGATATATGTTTTCGATGTCAGTTCAGGTTCTAGTGTCGGTTCCGATTCCAAATTCAGTTATATTTTAAATTCACGCTATGGTTTTAGTTCAAGTTTGGTCTTCAGTTTCACGGTCTATTTCAATTTTGAATCCTGGTTTAGCTCTTCTGGCTTGGGATTATGCGTTCCCGTTTGTGTTTCAGTTCAAGTTTCAAGTTTCGGTCACCGATTGTGATATCTCTTTTCGGTTTTGGCTTTAGTTCAGTACTTGGTTTCAGTTCTACTTCAAGTTTCGATTTCGGTGATGGGAAATTTTCTGGTTTTTCGCAGTTTGTACGATCATATTCAATAATAAGTTCGCTAGGATAAGTCCTAGAGTCATTTAGTAATAATAATAATAACAACTTAGCCAAAGTCCTCTTCCGATTTCCATCGAGCTATTTTAATTTTTACTACAAATTGTTTTATTTAACGGCAGGTTAATACGACTGTTGAGGGACGAGCACGCTTAGAAAAACGTTTTCTAAATAATCTCGATGCTTCTTTTCCCAAACTTGACCGCATTGATTGAAACACAAAGATATTAAAATGCGGTTTTCTCTCTAGAAAATAAAAACTGCACTCCTATAAGGTTAGGTTAAGGTAAATTGGCCGTGTCCATAGTGTTACCAGAATTTGTTTTACCACCAAACGGAAGAACGCCCCTCAGGTGCCCGGACTTATGTATATATGTCTACCGTCGATTCAGTGAATGTTGGACCCTCCTTTGCCAACTCATCGTCCTTTTCATTACCTTCTATCACTTTATGACGGTGAACCCAGTATAGATGTGTGGTCAAAGCCTGAATGATGTTTTCCAATGCTTCCAAAACAGTTCTTTATGAAGTACTGTGTGAGATTATCGCCGCCTGACTATCAATATATATATTGACGTGACTTACCATGCTTCCTCCAGAATTTCTCCTATATGCAACTAGAAACATTATGAATTTAAACGTACGAATTTTCTTGTGTGTGCTTTTGAATTGCTTTGACAATCAGTGTAAGTAATTAGCGAAGCAAAAGCCAAAATCTCAAGAAAATCTTGAACGCCATTTCGTTCTCTTTTTCCATGGTTAAATTTTTTAGGTGCAACACAAAATTTTCTAATTTTCATACTTTAAATAAAGCGACTAGCATACCAAAAGCATTATCCTAAAAAAAAAATAAAAAGGAACTAAAAAAATGTTAAGCATTTCCTTTATATAAATGGACAAATATTAGCAAAATATACCTCCCTGAAGTTGGCAAGACAAATTTTATGTGGAAAAAAATTAACTATTGGGCAAATTTCCGTGAATTTACCGTAATTTATCCGTGAAACAAAAAAAAAAAATTTTTCGCGGCCATATTTTAGAAAATATCTATCACTTTTCGAAAACCATGCTACATACCAGTTAGGAAAATAATTCTTGCATGTGAATTTTCCGTAGATACGTGTGGTTTTCTGAGGGTGGCACCCTGACTTCACATGAAGTTGGCATGCCACACGATATTTTATAAAATATGTATAGTCGCGGAAAATTTTTTTGTTTCACGGATAAATTACGTAAAAGTTGTCTTGCCAACTTCAGAGAGATTTCGACCTCTTATTGACCTCTTGATTTTAAACTTTTGACATAGAGATTGTAAAAATATTTATGAGAAATAATAATATAAAAGTGGAGCGCACATTACTTTGAAATGAAGCGCACATTAAAGGAAATGCTTACCTTTTTATACTCAGAGTGCTTTGCACACAGAGTATATTAACTTTGATTGCGTAACGGTTGGTTGTACAGGTATAAAGGAATCAAGATAGACATAGACTTCCATTTATCAAAATCATCAGTATCGAAAAAAAATTTGATTGAGCCATGTCCGTCCGTCCGTCCGTCTGACCGTTAACACGATAACTTGAGTAATTATCGAAATATCTTGACCAAGTTTGGTACACGTGCTTATCTGGACCCAGAATAGATTTGTATTGAAAATGTGCGAAATCGGATGATAACCACGCCCACTATTTATATATATATATAATTTTGGTAAACACGAAAAACCTGATTTTTTAGTTACTAATACACCTAGAATGTTGAAATTTGACGTGTGGACTGATAGTGAGACTCTTGATGAAAATTTGAAAAAAAAATTTAAAATGGGCGTGGCACCGCCCACTTGTGATAAAATCAATTTTACAAATATTATTAATCATAAATCAAAAATGGTTAAACGTATCGTAAAAAAATTCGGCAGAGAGGTTGCCTTTACTATAAGGAATGTTTTGAAGAAAAATTAACGAAATGGGTTAAGGACCACGCCCACTTTTATATGAAAGATTTTTAAAGGGTCGTGGACGAATAAAATAAGATATATCTTTGCAAAAAAGAGCTTTATATCAATGGTATCTCATTTCGCAAGTGTATTTATAACAGTGAATAGGAATAACTTCAAACTTTTAAAAAGGGGCGTGGCGCCGCCCCTTTTATGACTAAGCAATTTTCTATATTTTGGGAGCCATAACTCGAAGAAAAATTAACATATCGTATTGAAATTGTGTACACATATTTTCCTTATAGCAGAAAATATTTCTAGCAAAAATGGCCGAGATCGGTTAAAGACCACGGCTACTTAGATATAAAACAAGTTTAAAAGGGTCGTAGACTAGAATAATAAGCTATAATTTAGCAAAAAATTGTTTTGAATCAATGATATTTCACTTATCAAGTTTTATTGTAAAAGGAAATGGGGAGACATTTTTTAAACGGGCGGTGCCACGTGTTATGTAGAAAAGTAAATGAAATAAAATGTACAATTGAAGCTCACGCTGAGTATATAATGTTCGGATACACCCGAACTTAGACACATTTACTTGTTTATTTTCGTCTTTTCTTAAATAATTCGATTAAATCACCTTTAATCTTTTTTATTTTACACATTTCGTTGCCGTTTTTGTCTTTTAATATTTCTTAGAATGGGCTACATAGATTTCAAACTAACCAATCCCAACTGAAAAGGACTGAAGGGCATTAATTAAGTCCAAATGTAAACAAAAGAGATCACTCGCATATAACCAGAAGAGAAAAGTGAATACCAGATACATAAAGAGAAATAAATAAGCGGTTGTTCGGGAAGGCTGTTCGTGAAAAGTCTAGACCTTACCAGCGCAAGCTGAGGAATAAGGAATCAGTTTCATTAGAAACGCTATAATTGAAGAAAGCTTGTAATGTAATTGTACTACTGCCACAGTAGAACTGCAAATAAAGAAAATTTTGCCACACTCAATATTTGAGTTATTTATTGGACAGTTCAGCGATTCGAACGCTAATAGAAGTGCCATAATAATCATCAATTTCCTAAAAATCGTTACAATATTTTTTCTTGCGTTTTCGATATTGCTCGCCTTCAGCTGAAAATTGCTGCAGGTTTCTTTCTGTTATTGCTTGTTCGTTTTTATACCCAGCTGTAATTGTTAATTTTATTTAGAAATTAAATTTTTTTGGGTGTGTCCCAAACGCATTGCGAATGGCGAATGGCGTTGTGCCACCTGTCGATGGAATTATCTCTTTGGACTTCACCCCAATTTGGTGATATTATACATACTCCATTTCTCGATTAGATATAACGCCTTCCTCCACTGTTGGTGTGTTCCAGGAAGTGGCAATCCAATACATGTTAACTCGAAATAACTCAATAAGTTTTGTATTGCGAAATTATATTCATTTTCTTCGCTATCGATATGAAATTCTCTGGAAGAAATGCAAGAGCTACTAAATATTTCAATTTATTCGCGCAATTTGCACAATTTTAAAACTTTTTTGCAGCACTAACGTTTGGATATGTCTCCGGACATTTTTGGTTAAGTGGAAAAACAACCATGAACAAATGCTTCGGGAAAACTAGACGGCTGAAAAAAGTTTCAGAGGTCAAAATTCAGAAAGTAATCAGACGACAAAAAACATTGCATTTTGCGCTACAAGAAATAGAAATAATTTTTTAATGCTTGTGAAAGTATGCAAAACTTATTTGAAATAATCGTACAAAAATCTAAAATAGAATATTTTTAAGAGCCCTAGTGCATACCCCAAAATCAAAGAACTCTAAACGTTTGCAAGGCGCGTCATCAGAAAACTGTTGGCTTATAATCCGAGGCTTGTTTTTTCTTTTGGAGCGTGTTTTGACGGGTTCCAAGCCCAGCACATAACTCTCTCAGCGGGAGTGATAATATTACTATACACGTTTGTAAAGCGAGCCGCTTGATCAAAGGCCGACACCCACTTGCAGTCGCACTTTTTGTTGGTCGGACTATGCCGATAAAATCCCCCAGCTAGCCCTTAAACCCATTATGTGGGTTGTCGCCTCCTCACATTAGCTCACTATTAAACGTGTGTTCAGTGACCTCTCAGAGGATACTTGGCGCCAAGTGGCCTGTAGAAATGAGCTGTTTGAACCGCATGTAAAAGAATTGCTTTGGCCATACCCTGATGAATGGTAGCCAAAAGCTTTCGTGAACTTCCACACACCGCACAAAGAAAGACACATCTTCACTCTCACTCACTACTGCGGTATGGGAGCGGGTGTCTTCTGTGAACAACTTAAGGTGTCGCTGTCAGTCCGTCATTCTAATTTCTTTTTGCAATCGGAAGTTCTGGGTATGAGGTGTGAGGTGTGCTTTTACGCGGCGCTCATGGTGCTTAACTCACAAATCACTTCATCTAATGCCGTCAGCAGCTGAAAGAGGTCGCCTCAAGATGCAGCTAACTTCGCAAACATAACCCTGGTCACAGGAACATTGATCGCAACGAACTTGCAAGATGAACTTGCAAGGGCAGGGACACTGCCTGAAAGCGGTCGAGATGCATCATTTACTTACATCAATCAAAACAAACATACATATCAGATTAAAGGAGCTGCTAACTCTGCAGACTCCACTCCAGACTCCACTCCACTCTGCAACTGAGACTTCTCCGGCAACTGCAAGATAACTAAGAGAATCGGGTCAAATTACAAACGAGAACCTGGCCAAATTACTTACTTACTTAACTGGCGCTTCACCGTTTAAACGATTATGAATGTCCAATAAGGCGCGCCAGTCGCTTCTTCGCTCTCCAAACTGGCGCCAATTGGTCACTCCAAAGGAGTTTAAATCATTTTCCGCCTGGTCTTTTTAGCACAGTGGGGGCCATCCTCTTCCTCTCTTTCATAGGCGGGCTCCGATAGAAACACTTTCTTAGCCGGACGTCATCTTTCATTCGCATAACATGACCTAGCCAGCGTAGCCGCTGCATTTTAATTCACTGGACTATGATGATGTCTGCGTAAAGCTCGTACAGGCCATAAATCTTTCGAAGAACTTTTCTTTCTAGCACTCCCATAGCCGCTTCATCTGATGCTGTCATGGTCCATGCTTCTGCACCACATAACAGGACGGGTACGATAAGTGACTTGTAGATAATGATTTCCGTTTGCCTACCTAGCCCAAAGTAGCATTTATTGGAGAGTGATTCTTCGCAGGATTTCAGAGCTGATGTTGTTGTTAGTGTTAATGCTAGTTCCCAAATAAACGAAGTCTATTAATATTTCGAAATTATTGCTGCCAACAGTAGTGTGGTTGCAAAACGCATGTTAGCTGGCTTTGCTCAATGACAGCAGGTACTTCGTTTTGTCCTCATTCACTATCAAATCCATCTTTATAGCTTCTTTTTCCAGTTTGGAGTAAGCGGAACTAACGGTACGGGTGTTCATGCCGATGATATCTATATAATCAGCATACGCCATCAACACGACCTTGTACATAGGTCAAAAAAGAAATGTTTAGGATCACTACCACAATTGCGAGACACTGGCCGCTTGGTCTGCAAGCTGACAGAGAGCATTTGCTGATTTCCAATAAATTTAAATGTTAAAAAAGAGGATACAGGGTTTAATATAATGAACTGAATTTAAGAATTGACGGCTCATGATTTTTCGGCCTTTCTTGTTTACGGCAAAAGTAAAACTCAACTCTCTCGCTTCTTGTTCGTCTCTCTTCGCTGCCACCAGTTATCCTCGTATTACCGGTGACAGGCCCATTAAAAAAAAAATTAGAGTCTTAATATCTGTCCACACATAAAATTTTATCATTCTAGATGAATTATTTACTAAATAATCAGGTTTTATGTGTTTTCAAAAATTTTATATATGTAAAAAGTGGGCGTGGGTACCATCCGATTTCCCTAACTCTTAATATCTCCATATACCAAATTTCACTATTTTATTCTCAATATTTACTCAAGTTATCGTGTGCAAATGGACGGACAGATGGACGGACATGACTAAATCAATTCCTTTTTTATCCTCGGCATTTTGATATATGGAAGTCTATATTTATCTCGATTCGTTTATGCCCGTTATGTTACCGTCTTTAGCTTTAACTTAAATTTAGAGGTACTTTTGTTTTTTTCAAATTCTTAAAATCTTATTTTTTATTTACACGTGTCAAAACAGATAAAACTAATTAAGTGTACCAATTGTACTTTTCATTAAAAACACTTTCATTGTACACGTGCCAACTCAATAACACACTTTGCAAATACATATGGGCAAGTCCGTGGTAACGGGCGCCAACGCATTTCAACCTGCATAAAAGAAAACATGAGCAGTGGACTGAGCGGATATTGCAATACTTGAACCAACAATTGCGCGTACCTCAAAAATGTAAGTACATATATGATGAAGTTCGGACGCGACAAAAAATAGAAGCAGTTTTTTAATTCTTGTGAAAGTATGCAAAACTTAACGAAGCGAAGGAAAGAACAGAAGGTGAAATAAAGACTTAACGCTCGTATATTTTCGAAATCTGAAATATTTTTACACTTTATGATATTGAAAATATATTCTTTGCGAGACAGCTAGTTTTAGGTCTAGTAAAGTAAACAAAATCTGCATACCTGGAACTTCGAATACGCCCTCAAAGTCCGGACTAAGAGCCCAAAACCCCTTTTCGTAAGCGGAGACGTATACTGGTATATAACTTCCCTCTATTTATTCTTCGACAAATTTTTAGGCCATTAAAAGAGGGGACGTTCTTGTGTTTCTAACGATGTGCAAATGTTAGTTTTATAGATGAAATAGAACAAAAGTACAAAATCAATCAAAACTTTAAAGGGGCCATATATAATTTTGCGTTCAAAAACTCACGAATGTAATAAATCCATTGTAATTTGGAAAAGATATTCCCATTTAACTATTTCTAGTTGACAAACATATATACGTATATTTTTTTAAGCAGATAAGATTCACAAGAAACAAAAATCTAAACAAAAATTCCGTGCGAGTTTTTTGCCTTCTCACATTCCTCGTATTCTAAATAAATATTCCTTGTGAGTTATTTCACGTCTCCCTTTCATCCTATTCTGAACAATGTTCGAAAAAGCGGAAACCGGCTATGGGAGAAAAGTAGGTATTATGAGTGAGAGGGAGATTTCTCTGTCATTTCTTAGGAGTTTTTCACTTGTTAAATTAAAGGAAATGCATCAAAATAGTTAAAGAAAGTTGGTTCTTTTAAGAAAGAACACTTATTTGTAAAAATGTCTGCTAAAATATGTACATTGTACTACAATATTCTTTATTTTAAGTCGAAAAGTGTATCATAAGCAATGGAAGAGCTATTAGTATATTTGATGCAGCCATCCAGAAATTGCGCAAGGATTTTTTAAGAAGGCTTAAATAGATTTTGGCATATGACGAAAGACGAATTCAATTCGACTTGGTCACCAGAAAATTGCTTTGCTGAATGGAAGCAGGCAACTCCGACGGATTTGTATTATCCCGCCGTCTTCTTATGCTCCTCTGTTGATGTTGCTGTGGCACCAATTCATTCCCCATTTCAGTGAATACCACATGAAATGTAATACTGAGCATTGTTTATATTTTATTTCTTAATTTCAAACAAATTTGCAACAATAATTAAACTTTTGAATTTTTTAAACAAATTTTAATTGACAAAACAGCTGACTTCGAAAATTCGAAATTCCTATTCCCCAATAATTTTCTCCCTAGGAGAAAATAATTGGAGGAATTTTTCCGCAGGAATAAAAAACTCCGCGAGAACAAAACTCCGAGGGAATATTTAGAATCGGGCTGAATATAATTTGTACTGCTTTCTTTTGTTGTTTTCATATGAAATTGTTGAATAAAGCAATAAAACCTACATTAATCTTTAAAATTCATATCTTGTTGAAATCAGAACTGATTTTAGATTTTCCTCAGATAATCTCTTGTATATATAAATTAAAAAAAGATACAACAATTTAAATTTTCGTTATATTTTGTAAGATTTCTCTCACATCTCCAAGGAGCAATTGACGGTTAATACACTGCTGAGAGCCCAAACTGCCCTCTTTTTGACAACATATAAGTTTTGTTCGTTGGCTAAACAGACATACAGTTATATATATATTTATATTTATTTATTTATTACGACTCTAAGAGCCTAGTTCAAAACATAAAAATATGATTGCATTAATTAACATGTGTACTTAATCTAAATTTTTAAATTAAAGAAAAAATTTTAATTATGACACATGTATTACTAATGCA
This sequence comes from Eurosta solidaginis, assembly GCF_040869045.1. NCBI lineage: Eukaryota > Metazoa > Arthropoda > Insecta > Diptera > Tephritidae > Eurosta > Eurosta solidaginis. The sequence continues at coordinate 19,244,969 of NC_090320.1, forward strand.
TTTAAATCTCAACGACTATATCATTTAATCGGCCTAGATTTGGTGTAGTCATACAACCGGCTGCTAAATAAGTTTCTATCACAATTTTTTATATATTCAGGTAGTTCGTTGAAGTATTTCAACCCTTTGTAAAAAAGACTATTTTGTTCCGATTCTGTTTTATAATTTGGCAATTTAAAATTATTTCTCTGCCTTGTATTTATATCATGGACCTCGTAATTAAATGTAATACCTGTTCTGAGATACTCTGGCAAAATTCCGTGCTTTATATTATAAATAAATTTCATTGTGTTAAAGAATATTTGTTGTTTAACGCTCATCCAATTTAAACTTAGAAGCATGTCTTTTATAGGAGTATCATAACGTTTGCTTAAAATAAAGCGCATTGCTTTATTTTGCATTTTTTGCAACTTATCAATTTGCGAATCTTTCATAATAAAAAATATTGTTGAGCAATAAATAAAGTAAGGCTCAACTATGGATCAACTAATGAACATGACAAATTTTAGACACCAATCAAAAATGTTACCCGAACTTTCTGGAAAATTTTTAGTAAATGGACCTATTTAACATTTGAAAGCTTTTTGAATTTTAAGTCGACGTTTGCTTACTAGGAACTAATAAGGATAAGGGCAGAATCAATTTATAAAACCTCCGTTTTCCAAAGTTTTTTAATGCTTTTTCTTTTTGATTTCCGGTTTGTGATGTACCTTATTTGGGAATCGCCCACATATAAATAAACAAACAATTGAAAAAGTATAGTAAAATGCGTAATTTCATTTCGCTAGAATATCTATAAACACATTTGATTGGTTATATTGATAGAGCTAATTCAGCTAAACTGACTAAATCTTGTACCGCACTATTGGAGAACTGCTAGTGTAGCTTTCCTACCAAATGCGGGGAAGATCGGTCACGTGTATCCCAAAGACTATAGACCCATTAGCTTAACATCATTTCTGCTCAAAACCTTTGAGAGGCTGATAGATGTGTACATAAAGTCCAACGTGGATGAAAAGCTGCTCTTCACAACACAACATGCGCACACCAAAGGCAAGTCGGTAGACACCGCATTGCATAGGGTGGTAATAAGCATAGATAAAGCCCTGCAATATAAGGAATATGCTCTAGGAGTCTTCTCAGACATTGCCGGGGCTTTCAGTAATGTTTCTAAATGGTTTATTATGGATGGTCTTAATTACATTAAAGTATATCCAGCCTTAACAAGATGGATCCGCTGCATGTTAAATTGCAGGAACATTACATCACAATGGGGATTGTACGAGGCCACGAAATCAGTGGACAGGGGCACGCCGCAGGGAGGGGTGCTACCACCTCTGCTGTGGACGCTGGTCCAACTGCTCAGAAGATTTGATGAGGGACCGGTAAAACTTACGGCTTACACAGATGACGTTGCAATTGTCATAAGTGGAAAGTGCCTTCTAACGATTAGCTCTTTGATGGATCAGTCGTTTCGGGATATTCATAACTGGGCATCCAATGTAGGGTTGAAAGTCAACGCGGAGAAGACGGGTATAGTCCCAAATTGGACCGGACCTCTGTTAGGAGGGGTGATCCTACAGGGGAAACCTTGCACAAAATATCTAGGAATCATCCTAGACAGTAAGCTGTTATTGAAGCTCAACGTGGAGGAGAGGATGAAGAAGGCGTCAACTGCACTTTATGCATGTAATAGAATGCTGGGGTGTATATGGGGCTTATCGCCCTCTCCTCCTCATTGGGGTTTGTAAGCCCTATTCTATATTATGGAGTTCTTGTTTGGTGGAAAGCCACATAAAAAACAACCTACCTCACAAAATTATTGGGGGTATGCAGACTATCCAATGCTTATCATTACGGGAGCCCTGAAAACAACCCCGACGGTTGCACCGTATGCTATTCTGCATATTCCACCTGTAAACCTGTTAGCAAAGAACATAGCGTTAACAACTGCAATCAGGATCGTGGCATCGGGGCAGCTTGAACGCCGACAATACGGCCATAGTAGTATAGCGTCATCAAACACAAGACGAACATACTACCTTATTCTCTATCTGCGCTTCGAGGGGGGTCTTAAGGCCACAATGGAGACATACGTTTGGCGCAAGGGTGCTGAAATTTCGGACGAGGCGATAAATGTGTACACAGATGGTTCCAAGGTAGTGGAAGGATTAGGGTCTGCGGTATACTGTGCTGATCCGGAAATAAACAGATCCTACAGGCTGCCGGATTACTGTAGCGTTTTGCAAGCGGAAATATTAGCCGTAACCAAAGCAGTAGAAACTTTGGAAGAGAATAGCTTGAGCTGCAACCGTGTTGACTTTTATATTGACAGTCAAGCAGCAATTAAGGCACTAATCTCGCATAGCACAGCATCTAAATGCGTGTTAGAGTGTAAGCAGTACCTGGAGAGAATCGGGACAGGGAAAAGCATACATCTAGATCGGGTCCCAGGGCATATGGGAATAGATGGGAATGAAAAAGCGGATGAACTAGCTGAAAACGGCGTATCCCTGGAAGCTTGCTTCTTAGACGTCCCAATTAGACTGGGCGAGATTAAGCGAAGGTGAGGAGGTGCAGATGATCGACCAAGCAAGAAAGGCGTGGGTTCAAGCGGGGGGCTGTAAAGTGTCGAAAATTATGTGTAGGTCTTACAACCTTAGACTAACAAATTTGCTTCTATCATTAAAAATAGAGGAATGTAGACTCATGACGGGTATTCTGACTGAACACTGCCTTCTGGCGCCACACGCCTTTAAATTAGGCTTGGTCAGCAAGTGGTTTAAGCCCTAGGAAGCTTCTAGTATTTGCCAAAAGGACGGAGTTATTTTATAACTCTGGTCCTGGTTTTTGATAAGGTTTTTCGGTTTGATAATTAAAAACAAACTTCTGGTAATACTACAAACTCATTCAGTTTATGTGAGGTCCACATGGACCGGCCAGTTCAACCTAATAGGTGGACGCCATTTCAAGATATCGCCCTAAAGGTGGACCAAGTGGAATATGTGTTGTACGATATGGGTATCAAATGAAAGGTGTTAATGAGTATTTTAAAAGGGAGTGGGTCTTAGTTCTATGGGTGGACGCCTTTTCGAGATATCGCCATAAAGGTAGACCAGAGGTGACACTAGAATGTGTTTGTACGATATGGGAATCAAATGAAAGATTTTAATGAGTATTTTAAAAGGAAGTGGGCCATAGTGCTATAGGTGGACGCCTTTTCGAGATATCGCCATAAAGGTGGACCAGGGATGACTCCAGAATGTGTTTGTACGACATGGGAATCAAATGAAAGGTTTTAATGAGTATTTTAAAAAGGAGTGGGCCATAGTGCTATAGGTGGACGCCTTTTCGAGATGTCGCCATAAAGGTGGACCAGGGATGACTCTAGAATGTGTTTGTACGACATGGGAATCAAAAGAAAGGTGTTAATGAGTATTTTAAAAGGGAGTAATCCTTAGTTCCATAGGTGGACGCCGTTTCGAGATACCGCCATATAGGTGACTCTAGAATTCGTTTGTGAAATATGGGTTTCAAACGAAAGGTGTTAATGAGTATTTTAAAAGGGAGGGGACCATAAAGGTGGACCAGGGGTGACTCTGGAATGTGTTTGTATGATATGGGTGTCAAATGAAAGGTGTTAATGAGTATTTTAAAAGGGAGTGGGCCTTAGTTCTATAGGTGGACGCTTTTTCGAGATATCGCCATAAAGATGGACCAGAGGTGACACTAGAATGTGTTTGTACGATATGGGTATCAAATTAAAGGTATTAATAAGGGTTTTAAAAGGGAGTTACCCTTAGTTGTATATAGGCGTTTTCGAGATGTCGACCAAAATGTGGACCAGGGTGAACCAGAGCATCATCTGTCGGGTACCGCTAATTTATTTATATATTAATACCAGGAACAGTATTCCTGCCAAAATTCCAAGGGCGTTTGATTTCGCCCTGCAGAACTTTTGTCATTTTCTTCTACTTAATATGGTAGGTGTCACACCCATTTTACAAAATTTTTTTTAAAGTTATATTTTGCGTCAATAAACCAATCCAATTACCATGTTTTATCTCTTTTTTCATATTTGGTATAGAATTATGGCATTTTTCGTAATTTTCGATATCGAAAAAGTGGGCGTGGTAATAGTCGGATCTTGGCCATTTTTTATACCAAGATAAAGTGAGTTCAGATAAGTACGTGACCTAAGTTTTGTAAAGATAAGTCGATTTTTGCTCAAGTTATCGTGTTAACGGCGGAGCGGAAGGACAGACGGACGACTGTGTATAAAAACTGGGCGTGACTTCAACCGATTTCGCCCATTTTCACAGAAAACAGTTAGCGTCATAAAATCTATGCTCCTACCAAAAGGATTGGCAGATTTTTGTTCGATTTATGGCATTAAAATTACTCCAGACGAATTAAATGAAAAAGGGCGGAGCCACGCCCATTTTGAAATTTTATTTTAGTTTTATGTTTTATTGCACCATATCATTACTGGAGTTGAATGTTGACATAATTTACTTATATACTGTAAAGATATTAAATTTTTTGTTAAAATTTGACTTTAAAACAAATTTTTTTTAAAAGTCGGCGTGTTCGTAATCCGATTTTGCTAATTCTTATTTAGCACACATACAGTTACAGGAGTAACGCTCCTGCCAAATTTCATCATGATATCTTCAACGACTGCCAAATTACAGCTTGCAAAACTTTGAAATTACCTTCTTTTAAAAATGGGTGGTGCCACGCCTATTTGCCAAAATTTTACTAATTTTCTATTCTATGTCATAAGGTCAACCCACCTACAAAGTTTCATCGCTTTAGCCGTCTTTAGTAATGAATTATCGCACTTTTTCGGTTTATCGAAAATTTCGATATCGAAAAAGTGGGCGTGGTTATGGTCCGATTTCGTTCATTTTAAATAGCGATCAGAGATGGGTGCCCAAGAAGCTACATACCAAATTTTATCAATATACCTCAAAATTCACTCAAGTTATCGTGTTTACGGACGGACGGACGGCCAGATCATTTTGATATATAGAAGTATATATCTATCTCGATTAGTTTATGCCGTTACGGATTACCGTTATACGAACAAAGTTAATATACTCTGTGAGCTCTGCTCAGCTGAGTATAAAAATGCAGTTGCAAACCACAAAGGGAAAAGACAATATATAGGGGAGTTGCGAACATACCAGACTTAACGGACAACAAAACACTGAACAGAATAATGGACAACAACAATACATGCTTTGCCTACAAGCCACACATAACACTTAATAAAATATTCACAAGAACAAAAGACAAAGTAGAGAAAGAACAACAACATAACGTCATATATGAAATTAAGTGCAATGGGAATGTTGAAGAAAAGTGCAACAAAATATACATTGGCACAACAAAGAGAGCTTTGGTTGTCGAAATCACCGAGCACAGAGCAGTTACCAAAAATGGAAAAAGCTCAACTGCGCTTTCTCAACACTTAACAAATAAACAACACTCAGCTGATTTCGAAAATGGAAAAATATTAGATGTAGAAAGAAGAGAACAAAACAAAGCTAGCACTGGAAGGCCTTCGAATACAACAAATAATCAAAAAAGCTCTCAACTTTAAGGATGATGTGGACAATATTAGTTGTGCTTACGCCACGGCGATTAATGAAGTTAAAAACTAATAAGTGTTGACAAATAATTCATTAAATAAATATGTATGTTTTAAGTAGAAATATTGTCAAATACAATTAATGTAAGTATTTTAGTAGAAAATGTTTATATTTTTGTCGATGTTATAATTATTTTATGTTTTTTGTCCAAACAAACAGACTTCCAGCAGAAGGACCAAAATAGCGCCGAAACATGTAGAGGAAAAAAGAAAAACCCTCGTTTTTTTGCTGAAACCCATCGGCCGAAAAGCTCCGCAAGATTCCCATATGTACTCCTTACTTATCCCAAGTTTTTGTGCTCTCCGTGTGCCTCAATGTCGTATCATCAGATGAGCTCACACTGGCAGTTCTACAGTGCTCGCTTTAGTCTTTTCACAGATAATACAATCAGGTGTTCAGAACGTACAATTTCTGGCGAATGCCGATGATATTTACATATATTATTGGCCTAAACTAATGCATCATAAGGTCATCATCACGCTCCATCACGGACGCAAAGAAGCAAGTGTCCACCACTCCCAGTTCTAGTTTCTGTTCCAGATTAGTTCTAGTTTCGGTTCCGATTTTAGATTTACTCTCATTGCATGTTTTTAATCCAATTTTAATTCAGTTTCAGTTTCGATTTCGGTTTGTGGTCCAGTTCCAGTTCTGATTGTGATATGCATTCGTCTTTCTATCCAGTTATTTGAATTTGGAACTGATCTTAGTTCCAGTTGTATCTTCAATTTTAGTTCAAGTTTCGAGTAGGGATCAAGTTCTCGATTCGGCTTCAGTTCGGGCCGGAGTTCCCGTCCCTCTTCCATTTTCAGCGCATAATTTAGTTCTGGTTTCGGTTTCAGTTTCAGCTTGGGTTTGTGTTTCAGTTCCCTTTTCGGTTTAGATTCGTGATCCCCTTACACTCCAGCTTACGATTGCAGCTACTATCTCAGTTACTGTTCCGATTTCAGTTCAGGTTATGACTAACATTCAAGTTCCGCTTTAGGTTAGGTTTTCCGCTCTGAGTTCCAGTATGTGGGCCTTTTATTTGGTAAATAAAAATCGGAACCAATACAGTTCCAGGTTTCAGCTCAGATCTCAGTTCCGATTTCAGTTCAGATTGCAGTTTCGGTCGCTATTCAAATTAATGTTCCGGTTTCGATGTGCGTTCCTGCTATTGTTTTCAGTTTGTGGGCCGGTGGGTAAGGTTCCGATTTTATTTAAAAATTTTGTTCATGTTCCGGTGTCTGATTTGATTTTAATACAGTTTCCAATTTTAGCTCCCGTTCCAGTCTCTGTTCCAATATCGGTTCCGATTTCCGTTCTGCTTTCCTGTTGCGGGTCAAATTTTAGTTGATTTCGGCGTCAGTTCCAATTGAAAATCTGAATTAAGTTCAGCCCAGTTTTCAGTTCCGGGTTCAATTTAAATTCTGGTTCCAGTTTCAGTGCTTAAGATTTCGGTCTTAGTTCCAATTTCGGTTTTCGTACTGGTTTCGGCTTTTAGTTTCGGAAGTTGGAGGATTTTTTTACGATTCCAATTCTAGTTCCGGATTCCGTTCAAGTTTCTGGTATCGGTTCCGATTCCGACTCCAATTTCAGTTATGTTTTCAGTACATTTTAGAGTTTTAGTTCAAGTTTGGTCTACAGTTTCGCTGGCTGTTTCAATTTCGAATCCTAATTAGTTTTTGTTTCAGTATCAGTGTAAGTTCCGGTTTCGGCTTCGAACTAAAGGTTCCGATTTGTGTTTCATTTCAAGTTCCAGTTTTGGTTTCTCACTCAGTTTCAACTTCGGTTCCCGATTCTGATATATGTTTTCGATGTCAGTTCAGGTTTTAGTTCAAGTTTGGTCTTCAGTTTCACGGTCTATTTCAATTTTGAATCCTGGTTTAGCTCTTCTGGCTTGGGATTATGCGTTCCCGTTTGTGTTTCAGTTCAAGTTTCAAGTTTCGGTCACCGATTGTGATATCTCTTTTCGGTTTTGGCTTTAGTTCAGTACTTGGTTTCAGTTCTACTTCAAGTTTCGATTTCGGTGATGGGAAATTTTCTGGTTTTTCGCAGTTTGTACGATCATATTCAATAATAAGTTCGCTAGGATAAGTCCTAGAGTCATTTAGTAATAATAATAATAACAACTTAGCCAAAGTCCTCTTCCGATTTCCATCGAGCTATTTTAATTTTTACTACAAATTGTTTTATTTAACGGCAGGTTAATACGACTGTTGAGGGACGAGCACGCTTAGAAAAACGTTTTCTAAATAATCTCGATGCTTCTTTTCCCAAACTTGACCGCATTGATTGAAACACAAAGATATTAAAATGCGGTTTTCTCTCTAGAAAATAAAAACTGCACTCCTATAAGGTTAGGTTAAGGTAAATTGGCCGTGTCCATAGTGTTACCAGAATTTGTTTTACCACCAAACGGAAGAACGCCCCTCAGGTGCCCGGACTTATGTATATATGTCTACCGTCGATTCAGTGAATGTTGGACCCTCCTTTGCCAACTCATCGTCCTTTTCATTACCTTCTATCACTTTATGACGGTGAACCCAGTATAGATGTGTGGTCAAAGCCTGAATGATGTTTTCCAATGCTTCCAAAACAGTTCTTTATGAAGTACTGTGTGAGATTATCGCCGCCTGACTATCAATATATATATTGACGTGACTTACCATGCTTCCTCCAGAATTTCTCCTATATGCAACTAGAAACATTATGAATTTAAACGTACGAATTTTCTTGTGTGTGCTTTTGAATTGCTTTGACAATCAGTGTAAGTAATTAGCGAAGCAAAAGCCAAAATCTCAAGAAAATCTTGAACGCCATTTCGTTCTCTTTTTCCATGGTTAAATTTTTTAGGTGCAACACAAAATTTTCTAATTTTCATACTTTAAATAAAGCGACTAGCATACCAAAAGCATTATCCTAAAAAAAAAATAAAAAGGAACTAAAAAAATGTTAAGCATTTCCTTTATATAAATGGACAAATATTAGCAAAATATACCTCCCTGAAGTTGGCAAGACAAATTTTATGTGGAAAAAAATTAACTATTGGGCAAATTTCCGTGAATTTACCGTAATTTATCCGTGAAACAAAAAAAAAAAATTTTTCGCGGCCATATTTTAGAAAATATCTATCACTTTTCGAAAACCATGCTACATACCAGTTAGGAAAATAATTCTTGCATGTGAATTTTCCGTAGATACGTGTGGTTTTCTGAGGGTGGCACCCTGACTTCACATGAAGTTGGCATGCCACACGATATTTTATAAAATATGTATAGTCGCGGAAAATTTTTTTGTTTCACGGATAAATTACGTAAAAGTTGTCTTGCCAACTTCAGAGAGATTTCGACCTCTTATTGACCTCTTGATTTTAAACTTTTGACATAGAGATTGTAAAAATATTTATGAGAAATAATAATATAAAAGTGGAGCGCACATTACTTTGAAATGAAGCGCACATTAAAGGAAATGCTTACCTTTTTATACTCAGAGTGCTTTGCACACAGAGTATATTAACTTTGATTGCGTAACGGTTGGTTGTACAGGTATAAAGGAATCAAGATAGACATAGACTTCCATTTATCAAAATCATCAGTATCGAAAAAAAATTTGATTGAGCCATGTCCGTCCGTCCGTCCGTCTGACCGTTAACACGATAACTTGAGTAATTATCGAAATATCTTGACCAAGTTTGGTACACGTGCTTATCTGGACCCAGAATAGATTTGTATTGAAAATGTGCGAAATCGGATGATAACCACGCCCACTATTTATATATATATAATTTTGGTAAACACGAAAAACCTGATTTTTTAGTTACTAATACACCTAGAATGTTGAAATTTGACGTGTGGACTGATAGTGAGACTCTTGATGAAAATTTGAAAAAAAAAATTTAAAATGGGCGTGGCACCGCCCACTTGTGATAAAATCAATTTTACAAATATTATTAATCATAAATCAAAAATGGTTAAACGTATCGTAAAAAAATTCGGCAGAGAGGTTGCCTTTACTATAAGGAATGTTTTGAAGAAAAATTAACGAAATGGGTTAAGGACCACGCCCACTTTTATATGAAAGATTTTTAAAGGGTCGTGGACGAATAAAATAAGATATATCTTTGCAAAAAAGAGCTTTATATCAATGGTATCTCATTTCGCAAGTGTATTTATAACAGTGAATAGGAATAACTTCAAACTTTTAAAAAGGGGCGTGGCGCCGCCCCTTTTATGACTAAGCAATTTTCTATATTTTGGGAGCCATAACTCGAAGAAAAATTAACATATCGTATTGAAATTGTGTACACATATTTTCCTTATAGCAGAAAATATTTCTAGCAAAAATGGCCGAGATCGGTTAAAGACCACGGCTACTTAGATATAAAACAAGTTTAAAAGGGTCGTAGACTAGAATAATAAGCTATAATTTAGCAAAAAATTGTTTTGAATCAATGATATTTCACTTATCAAGTTTTATTGTAAAAGGAAATGGGGAGACATTTTTTAAACGGGCGGTGCCACGTGTTATGTAGAAAAGTAAATGAAATAAAATGTACAATTGAAGCTCACGCTGAGTATATAATGTTCGGATACACCCGAACTTAGACACATTTACTTGTTTATTTTCGTCTTTTCTTAAATAATTCGATTAAATCACCTTTAATCTTTTTTATTTTACACATTTCGTTGCCGTTTTTGTCTTTTAATATTTCTTAGAATGGGCTACATAGATTTCAAACTAACCAATCCCAACTGAAAAGGACTGAAGGGCATTAATTAAGTCCAAATGTAAACAAAAGAGATCACTCGCATATAACCAGAAGAGAAAAGTGAATACCAGATACATAAAGAGAAATAAATAAGCGGTTGTTCGGGAAGGCTGTTCGTGAAAAGTCTAGACCTTACCAGCGCAAGCTGAGGAATAAGGAATCAGTTTCATTAGAAACGCTATAATTGAAGAAAGCTTGTAATGTAATTGTACTACTGCCACAGTAGAACTGCAAATAAAGAAAATTTTGCCACACTCAATATTTGAGTTATTTATTGGACAGTTCAGCGATTCGAACGCTAATAGAAGTGCCATAATAATCATCAATTTCCTAAAAATCGTTACAATATTTTTTCTTGCGTTTTCGATATTGCTCGCCTTCAGCTGAAAATTGCTGCAGGTTTCTTTCTGTTATTGCTTGTTCGTTTTTATACCCAGCTGTAATTGTTAATTTTATTTAGAAATTAAATTTTTTTGGGTGTGTCCCAAACGCATTGCGAATGGCGAATGGCGTTGTGCCACCTGTCGATGGAATTATCTCTTTGGACTTCACCCCAATTTGGTGATATTATACATACTCCATTTCTCGATTAGATATAACGCCTTCCTCCACTGTTGGTGTGTTCCAGGAAGTGGCAATCCAATACATGTTAACTCGAAATAACTCAATAAGTTTTGTATTGCGAAATTATATTCATTTTCTTCGCTATCGATATGAAATTCTCTGGAAGAAATGCAAGAGCTACTAAATATTTCAATTTATTCGCGCAATTTGCACAATTTTAAAACTTTTTTGCAGCACTAACGTTTGGATATGTCTCCGGACATTTTTGGTTAAGTGGAAAAACAACCATGAACAAATGCTTCGGGAAAACTAGACGGCTGAAAAAAGTTTCAGAGGTCAAAATTCAGAAAGTAATCAGACGACAAAAAACATTGCATTTTGCGCTACAAGAAATAGAAATAATTTTTTAATGCTTGTGAAAGTATGCAAAACTTATTTGAAATAATCGTACAAAAATCTAAAATAGAATATTTTTAAGAGCCCTAGTGCATACCCCAAAATCAAAGAACTCTAAACGTTTGCAAGGCGCGTCATCAGAAAACTGTTGGCTTATAATCCGAGGCTTGTTTTTTCTTTTGGAGCGTGTTTTGACGGGTTCCAAGCCCAGCACACAACTCTCTCAGCGGGAGTGATAATATTACTATACACGTTTGTAAAGCGAGCCGCTTGATCAAAGGCCGACACCCACTTGCAGTCGCACTTTTTGTTGGTCGGACTATGCCGATAAAATCCCCCAGCTAGCCCTTAAACCCATTATGTGGGTTGTCGCCTCCTCACATTAGCTCACTATTAAACGTGTGTTCAGTGACCTCTCAGAGGATACTTGGCGCCAAGTGGCCTGTAGAAATGAGCTGTTTGAACCGCATGTAAAAGAATTGCTTTGGCCATACCCTGATGAATGGTAGCCAAAAGCTTTCGTGAACTTCCACACAACGCACAAAGAAAGACACATCTTCACTCTCACTCACTACTGCGGTATGGGAGCGGGTGTCTTCTGTGAACAACTTAAGGTGTCGCTGTCAGTCCGTCATTCTAATTTCTTTTTGCAATCGGAAGTTCTGGGTATGAGGTGTGAGGTGTGCTTTTACGCGGCGCTCATGGTGCTTAACTCACAAATCACTTCATCTAATGCCGTCAGCAGCTGAAAGAGGTCGCCTCAAGATGCAGCTAACTTCGCAAACATAACCCTGGTCACAGGAACATTGATCGCAACGAACTTGCAAGATGAACTTGCAAGGGCAGGGACACTGCCTGAAAGCGGTCGAGATGCATCATTTACTTACATCAATCAAAACAAACATACATATCAGATTAAAGGAGCTGCTAACTCTGCAGACTCCACTCCAGACTCCACTCCACTCTGCAACTGAGACTTCTCCGGCAACTGCAAGATAACTAAGAGAATCGGGTCAAATTACAAACGAGAACCTGGCCAAATTACTTACTTACTTAACTGGCGCTTCACCGTTTAAACGATTATGAATGTCCAATAAGGCGCGCCAGTCGCTTCTTCGCTCTCCAAACTGGCGCCAATTGGTCACTCCAAAGGAGTTTAAATCATTTTCCGCCTGGTCTTTTTAGCACAGTGGGGGCCATCCTCTTCCTCTCTTTCATAGGCGGGCTCCGATAGAAACACTTTCTTAGCCGGACGTCATCTTTCATTCGCATAACATGACCTAGCCAGCGTAGCCGCTGCATTTTAATTCACTGGACTATGATGATGATGTCTGCGTAAAGCTCGTACAGGCCATAAATCTTTCGAAGAACTTTTCTTTCTAGCACTCCCATAGCCGCTTCATCTGATGCTGTCATGGTCCATGCTTCTGCACCACATAACAGGACGGGTACGATAAGTGACTTGTAGATAATGATTTCCGTTTGCCTACCTAGCCCAAAGTAGCATTTATTGGAGAGTGATTCTTCGCAGGATTTCAGAGCTGATGTTGTTGTTAGTGTTAATGCTGGTTCCCAAATAAACGAAGTCTATTACTATTTCGAAATTATTGCTGCCAACAGTAGTGTGGTTGCAAAACGCATGTTAGCTGGCTTTGCTCAATGACAGCAGGTACTTCGTTTTGCCCTCAATCACTATCAAACCCATTTTTATAGCTTCTTTTTCCAGTTTGGAGTAAGCGGAACTAACGGTACGGGTGTTCATGCCGCTGATATCTATATAATCAGCATACGCCATCAACACGACCTTGTACATAGGTCAAAAAAGAAATGTTTAGGATCACTACCACAATTGCGAGACACTGGCCGCTTGGTCTGCAAGCTGACAGAGAGCATTTGCTGATTTCCAATAAATTTAAATGTTAAAAAAGAGGATACAGGGTTTAATATAATGAACTGAATTTAAGAATTGACGGCTCACGATTTTTCGGCCTTTCTTGTTTACGGCAAAAGTAAAACTCAACTCTCTCGCTTCCTGTTCGTCTCTCTTCGCTGCCACCAGTTATCCTCGTATTACCGGTGCCAGGCCCATTAAAAAAAAATTAGAGTCTTAATATCTGTCCGCACATCAAATTGTATCATTCTAGATGAATTATTTACTAAATAATCAGGTTTTATGTGTTTTCAAAAATTTTATATATGTAAAAAGTGGGCGTGGGTACCATCCGATTTCCCTAACTCTTAATAGCGATGGGAGACGAGCGCCAAGGAAGCCATATACCAAATTTCACTATTTTGTTCTCAATATTTACTCAAGTTATCGTGTGCAAATGGACGGACAGATGGACGGACATGGCTAAATCAATTCCTTTTTTATCCTAGGCATTTTGATATATGGAAGTCTATATTTATCTCGATTCGTTTATGCCCGTTATGTTACCGTCTTTAGCTTTAACTTAAATTTAGAGGTAATTTTGTTTTTTTCAAATTCTTAAAATCTTATTTTTTATTTACACGTGTCAAAACAGATAAAACTAATTAAGTGTACCAATTGTACTTTTCATTAAAAACACTTTCATTGTACACATGCCAACTCAATAACACACTTTGCAAATACATATGGGCAAGTCCTTGGTAACGGGTGTCAACGCATTTCAACCTGCATAAAAGAAAACATGAGCAGTGGACTGAACGGATATTGCAAAATTTGAACCAACAATTGCGCGTACCTCAAAAATGTAAGTACATGTATGATGAAGTCCGGACGCGACAAAAAATAGAAGCAGTTTTTTAATTCTTGTGAAAGTATGCAAAACTTAACGAAGCGAAGGAAAGAACAGAAGGTGAAATAAAGACTTAACGCTCGTACATTTTCGAAATCTGAAATATCTTTACACTTTATGATATTGAAAATATATTCTTTGCGAGACATCTAGTTTTAGGTCTAGTAGAGTAAACCAAGTCTGCATACCTGGAACTTCGAATACGCCCTCAAAGTCCGGGCTAAGAGCCCAAAACCCCTTTTCGTAAGCGGAGACGTATACTGGTATATAACTTCCCTCTATTTATTCTTCGAAAAATTTGTAGGCCATTAATAAGCACGTTCTTGTGTTTCTAACGATGTGAAAATGTTAGTTTTATAGATGAAATAGAACAAAAGTACAAAATCAATCAAAACTTTAAAGGGGCCATATATAATTTTGCGTTCAAAAACTCACGAATATAATAAATCCAGTCTAATTTGGAAAAGATATTCCCATTTAACTATTTCTAGTTGACAAATATATATACGTATATTTTTTTTAAGCAGATAAGATTCACAAGAAACAAAACTCTAAACAAAAATTCCGGCGAGTTTTTTGCCTTCTCACATTCCTCGTATTCCAAATAAATATTCCTTGTGAGTTATTTCACGTCTCCCTTTCATCCTATTCTGAACAATGTTCGAAAAAGCGGAAACCGGTTATGGGAGAAAAGTAGGTATTATGAGTGAGAGGGAGATTTCTCTGTCATTTCTTAGGAGTTTTTCACTTGCTAAATTAAAGGAAATGCATCAAAATAGTCAAAGAAAATTGGTTCTTTTAAGAAAGAATACTTATTTGTAAAAATGTCTGCTAAAATATGTACATTGTACTACAATATTCTTTATTTTAAGTCGAAAAGTGTATCATAAGCAATGGAAGAGCTATTAGTATATTGATGCAGCCATCCAGAAATTGCGCAAGGATTTTTTAAGAAGGCTTAAATAGATTTTGGCATATGACGAAAGACGAATTCAATTCGACTTGGCCACCAGAAAATTGCTTTGCTGAATGGAAGCAGGCAACTCCGACGGATTTGTATTATCCCGCCGTCTTCTTATGCTCCTCTGTTGATGTTGCTGTGGCACCAATTCATTCCCCATTTCAGTGAATACCACATGAAATGTAATACTGAGCATTGTTTATATTTTATTTCTTAATTTCAAACAAATTTGCAACAATAATTAAACTTTTGAATTTTCTAAACAAATTTCAATTGACAAAACAGCTGACTTCGAAAATTCGAAATTCCTATTCCCCAATAATTTTCTCCCTAGGAGGAAATAATTGGAGGAATTTTTCCGCAGGAATAAAAAACTCCGCGAGAACAAAATTCCGAGGGAATATTTAGAATCGGGCTGAATATAATTAGTACTGCTTTCTTTTGTTGTTTTCATATGAAATTGTTGAATAAAGCAATAAAACCTACATTAATCTTTAAAATTCATATCTTGGTGAAACCAGAACTGATTTTAGATTTTCCTCAGATAATCTCTTGTATATATAAATTAAAAAAAGATACAACAATTTAAATTTTCGTTATATTTTGTAAGATTTCTCTCACATCTCCAAGGATCAATTGACGGTTAATACACTGTTGAAAGCCCAAACTGCCCTCTTTTTGACAACATATAAGTTTTGTTCGTTGGCTAAACAGACATACAGTTATATATATATTTATATTTATTTATTTATTACGACTCTAAGAGCCTAGTTCAAAACATAAAAATATGATTGCATTAATTAACATGTGTACTTAATCTAAATTTTTAAATTAAAGAAAAAATTTTCATTATGACACATGTATCACTAATGCATTTAAATCTCAACGGCTATATCATTCAATCGGCCTAGATTTGGTGTAGTCATACAACCGGCTGCTAAATAAGTTTCTATCACATTTTTTATATATTCAGGTAGTTCGTTGAAGTATTTCAACCCTTTGGAAAAAAGACTATTTTGTTCCGATTCTGTTTTATAATTTGGCAATTTAAAATTATTTCTCTGCCTTGTATTTATATCATGGACCTGGTAATTAAATGTAATACCTGTTCTGAGATACTCTGGCAAAATTCCGTGCTTTATATTATAAATAAATTTCATTGTGTTAAAGAATATTTGTTGTTTAACGCTCACCCAATTTAAACTTAGAAGCATGTCTTTTATAGGAGTATCATAACGTTTGCTTAAAATAAAGCGCATTGCTTTATTTTGCATTTTTTGCAACTTACCAATTTGCGAATCTTAAATAATAAAAAATATTGTTGAGCAATAAATAAAGTAAGGCTCAACTATGGATCAACTAATGGACATGACAAATTTTAGACACCAATCAAAAATGTTACCCGAACTTTCTGGAAAATTTTTAGTAAATGGACTTATTTAACATTTGAAAGCTTTTTGAATTTCAAGTCGACGTTTGCTTACTAGGAAAATAAGAAGGATAAGGGCAGAATCAATTTATAAAACCTCCGTTTTCCAAAGTTTTTTAATGCTTTTTCTTTTTGATTTCCGGTTTGTGATGGACCTTATTTGGGAATCGCCCACATATAAATAAACAAACAATTGAAAAAGTATAGTAAAATGCGTAATTTTGTTTCGCTAGAATATCTATAAACACATTTGATTGGTTATATTGATAGAGCTAATTCAGCTAAACTGACTGAATCTTGTACCGCACTATTGGAGAACTGCTAGTGTAGCTTTCCTACCAAAGGCGGGAAAGATCGGTCACGTGTATCCCAAAGACTATAGACCCATTAGCTTAACATCATTTCTGCTCAAAACCTTTGAGAGGCTGATAGATGTGTACATAAAGTCCAACGTGGATGAAAAGCTGCTCTCCACAACAAAACATGCGCACACCAAAGGCAAGTCGGTAGACACCGCATTGCATAGGGTGGTAATAAGCATAGATAAAGCCCTGGAATATAAGGAATATGCTCTAGGATTCTTCTTAGACATTGCCGGGGCTTTCAATAATGTTTCTAAATGGTTTATTATGGATGGTCTTAATTACATTAAAGTATATCCAGCCTTAACAAGATGGATCGTCTGCATGTTAAATTGCAAGAACATTACATCACAATGGGGATTGTACGAGGCCACGAAATCTGTGGACAGGGGCACGCCGCAGGGAGGGGTGCTACCGCGTCTGCTGTGGACGCTGGTCCAACTGCTCAGACGATTTGATGAGGGACCCGTAAAACTTACGGCTTACACAGATGACGTTGCAATTGTCATAAGTGGAAAGTGCCTTCTAACGATTAGCTCTTTGATGGATCGGTCGTTTCGGGATATTCATACCTGGGCATCAAATGTCGGGTTGAAAGTCAACGCGGAGAAGACGGGTATAGTCCCAAATTGGATCGGACCTCTGTTAGGAGGGATGACCCTACAGGAGAAACCTTGCACAAAATATCTAGGAATCATCCTAGACAGTAAGCTGTTATGGAAGCTCAACGTGGGGGAGAGGGTGAAGAAGGCGTCAACTGCACTTTATGCATGTAAAGGATGCTGGGGTGTATATGGGGCTTATCGCCCTCTCCTTCTCATTGGGGTTTGTAAGCCCTATTCTATATTATGGAGTTCTTGTTTGGTGGAAAGCCACACAAAAAAACAACCTACCTCACAAAATTATTGGGGGTATGCAGACTATCCAATGCTTATCATTACGGGAGCCCTGAAAACAACCCCGACGGCTGCACCGTATGCTATTCTGCATATAAACCTGTTAGCAAAGAACATAGTGTTAACAACTGCAACCAGGATCGTGGCATCGGGGCAGCTTGAACGCCGACAATACGGCCATAGTAGTATAGCGTCATCAATCACAAGACGAACATACTACCTTATTCTCTATCTGCGCTTCGAGGGCGGTCTTAAGGCCACAATGGAGACATACGGTTGGCGCAATGGTGCTGAAATTTCGGACGAGGCGATAAATGTGTACACAGATGGTTCCAAGGTAGTGGAAAGATTAGGGTCTGCGGTATACTGTGCTGATCCGGAAATAAACAGATCCTACAGGCTGCCGGATTACTGTAGCGTTTTCCAAGCGGAAATATTAGCCGTAACCAAAGCAGTAGAAACTTTGGAAGAGAATAGCTTGAGCTGCAACCGTGTTGACTTTTATATTGACAGTCAAGCAGCAATTAAGGCATTAACCTCACATAGCACAGCATCTAAATGCGTGTTAGAGTGTAAGCAGTATCTGGAGAGAATCGGGACAGGGAAAAGCATACATCTAGATTGGGTCCCAGGGCATATGGGAATAGATGGGAATGAAAAAGCGGATGAACTAGCTGAAAAGGGCGCATCCCTGGCAGCTTGCTTCTTAGACTCCCAATTAGACTGGGCGAGATTAAGCGAAGGCGAGGAGGTGCAGATGATCGACCAAGCAAGAAAGGCGTGGGTTCAAGCGGGGGGCTGTAATTTGTCGAATTAGACTAAAAAATTTGCTTCTATCATTAAAAAGACAGGACTGTATACTCATGACGGGTATTCTGACTGGACACTGCCTTCTGGCGCCACATGCCTTTAAATTAGGCTTGGTCAGTGATAGCAGATGTAGGAAGTGCGGGCTGGAGGAGGAAACGATCGAGCACGTTCTGTGCTCGTGCCCTGAACTTGCCAGGCTAAGACTCCAGCTATTAGGAGTGATACAGCTGTCAGATCTAGAAGCAGCAAGTGGCTTAAGTCCTAGGAAGCTTCTAGTATTTGCCAAGAGGACGGAGTTATTTTATAACTCTGGTCCTGGTTTTTGATAGGGTTTTTCGGTTTGATAATTAAAAACAAACTTCTGGTAATACTACAAACTCATTCAGTTTATGTGAGGTCCACATGGACCGGCCAGTTCAACCTAACTTTACCTAATTCAGCTAATTAAGATGCCTGTGCAGCTAGTTTAAATAAATAAAAAAAAAACAAGTAAGGGTGTCTTAGTTTGGGTGTACCCGAATATTATATACTCAGCGTGAGTTTCCATTGTGCAGTTCATTTCAGATAAATAAATTTTTCGAATTTTGTTACGAGGGATTTTTTTGACGCTCTAGAAACGTTTTGTAATGCTTTCTCGGAATAGAGGCGTGGCACCGCCCATTAAAAAATGTGTCGTAATTTCCTCTTACAATAAAACTTGTTCAGTGAAATATCATTGATACAAAACTACATTTCGCTAAGATACAGGTTTTTTTTCTATTCTATTCTACGACGCTCTTAAACACCTATTTTATAAAAGTGGGCGTGGTTTTTAACCGATCCCGTCCACTTTTTCTAGAAAAATGTTTCATTTTTCTTGTTATAATTTCACTTGGAAAATAAAACACCATTGATATAAATCTCTTTTTTGCACAGATATAGCTTATTTTATTCGCCCACGACCTTTTAAAAACCTTTTATATAAAAATGGGCGTGGTCCTTCATTGATTTCGTAAATCATTCTGGATGAATTATTTACTAAATAATCAGGTTTAACATGTTTTCCGAAATGTTATATATGTAAAAAGTGGGCGTGGTTACCATCCGATTTCCCTAACTTTCAATAGCGATGGGAGGTGAGCGCCAAGAAACACCTATACCAAATTTCAATATTTTGTTCTCAATATTTACTCAATTTCTCGTGTGCACCGACAAATTGACGGACGGATGGACATGGCTAAATGAATTCCTTTTTTCATCTTCAGTATTTTGATATATGGAAGCGTATATTCATCTCGATTCGTTTAAGTCCATATGTTACCAAAGTTAATAAAATCTAAGCGCAAGGCACGCTAAGTATAACAAGATTGACTTTGTCTAGCTTTAACTTAAATTTAGGGGTACTTTTGTTTTTTCAAATGCTTGAAATTTAGATTTTATTTACGTGTCAAAGCAGATAAAACTAATTAAGTGTACCCATTGTACTTTTCATTAAAAATACTTTCTTGCACAGGCTTCAACCCAATAACACACTTTGCAAATACATATGGGCAAGTCCTTGGTAACGGGCGGGCCATTCTGACGTATTTCAACCTGCATAAAAGAGAACATGAATATTGGATTGAGATATTACAATATTTGAAGCAAGAATTGTGCGTACTTCAAAAATGTAAGTACATATATGATAAGGGCCGGACGCGACAGAAACAGAAGTAAAATTTCAATGCTTGAGAAAGTATGCAAAACTTAATGAAGCGAAGGGAAGAACAGAACTGAAATAAAGACTTAACGTCGGTATATTTTTCAAATCTGAAATATCTTTTTAAAACGCTTAAGTACGGTTACGCACGCGACATGAGGACACGATATATGCAGATAAGATTCACAAGAAAAATGCAATATAATTTCTATTGCTTTCTTTTGTGTCTTCATATGAAACTGTTGATTTTGAATTTTCCTCAGATAATCCTTTGTATATATAAATTAAAAAAGAGACACAACAATTTAAATGTTCGTCATATTTTGTAAGATTTTTCTAACATCACTCAAGGAATCAATTAACAGTTCATACACTGCTCAAAGCGCAAAATGCCCTCTTTCTGACAAGATATAAGTTTTGTTCGTTTGCTAAACAGACATACAGTTATAGGCCTAATTATATGGATCAACTAATGGAAGAGAGGTAATGGACTTGACAAATTTTAGACACCAATAAGAAATTTTACCCAAGCTTTCCGGAAAAATTTTGGTAAACAGACTTATTAAACATCTGAAAGCTTTTTTAATCACAAGTACTAGGAAAATGAAAAGGATAAGGGCAGGATCAATTTATAAAACGTCCGTTTTCCAAAGTTTTTTTTAATGCTAAATAAAAGACTAGACAAAATTTTAATAAAAGCAAAAGGATGTTATATTTTCTTAGTCTGACCTCTTTTGAGTTCCGGTTTGTGATGGACCATATTTGGGAATCACCCCCATATAAATAATCGAACAATTACAAACAAATTTTGTTTGTATAGCAAAATGCGTCTTTCGTTTCGCTGGAATAACATAAATACATCGCACAACAAAAAACAAGTGAAGGCTGTCTAAGTTTTGGTGGGAGGCCCCCGCCCCCTAAAAACAGTTATAATTTAGTTATTATATTTTATCGTATTTTTTACTGAATAACGCCAGGGGGTGAATTAACGTTCTATGAAGTGGTGAAGTGAAAGCATTTTTCACCACTTCATCTGATATGCGATTCAGGTTGAAAAAAAAGTGATATTTACTGCCAAATTTTTTCCGTTTAACGAATATTTATTCACCGTTTAATTTGCCCGTGAAAAATCTATATATACATATGTATAAAAGAAAGTGGTATTAGTTACACTATTTATAACTCAAGAACGGATTTGGCTGAAAATTATTGCGAGAGGTAGCTTAAAACCAGGAGACGGACATAGGATACTTTTTATCCCGTCTGGATGGTTTTCGGGATCCGTCCGGGATCACGTCGGGGTCATTTCGGGCAAATTTAGTGACCTTTCCCGGATGGTGCTTGGGATCCATGCGGGAGCCCGTCAGTGTCATTTCGGAACTTTCTCGGGGCTATTTCGGGATCATTTCTGTGTGGTTCTCTGGATCAGTCTAGAATCGAGTCGTTGTCATTTCGGGACTTTTTTGGGACCATTTGTAGACCCTTCGGGGAGCATTTCTAGATGGTTTTCGAAATCCGTCCGCGATACCGTCGGGGTAATTTCGTGGCTTTTTCTAGGTAATTTCGATGATTTGGGGATCCTATCAGGTTATCAGCTCATTTAGTTTTTTTTCCTCTATTACAAAAATGAAATATATTAGACAAACAATTTTTTTTTTAAAAATAACGCAGGTTAACGTGAATAGTCCATATATTTTATTTTCTCCTTGCGGACGAGGCCGCGGGTAAAAGCTATTATATATGTATATATACCTCATTACGATCCTTTAATTTTTCTTCGAGTTATGGCTCCCGAAATATATAAAATTGTTTGGTCATAAAAGTGGCGGTGCCACGCTCATTATCCAAAATTAAAATTGTTTTTTTTTAATAATTTGGGAAAAATTTAAAAAACGTGACATCAGGACGGACAAGGCGACAGCTGTTTCGATTATACCTTGTAAATGTCTTCAAAGCCTTTTCTCCCGGAAGTGG
Organism: Eurosta solidaginis; assembly: GCF_040869045.1. NCBI lineage: Eukaryota > Metazoa > Arthropoda > Insecta > Diptera > Tephritidae > Eurosta > Eurosta solidaginis. The sequence continues at coordinate 19,267,223 of NC_090320.1, forward strand.
GATTTGAACCCGCGCTCCTACGATAGTTGAAAGTGTCACAAACGCATTCAGCCACGTCATGCCTTAGTTGTTGTAAAGTTTTTCCCAGTTGCCTTCTCTGCATATTTAATCTTTTACACACTGCATATTTCGTATGTAATTATGTGTTAAAGTTATGCTTGGTGGTAAGGCGGTTTTCAAAGAAACTTGGTATTGTTGCTGTTTTTGTTCTATTTATAGAACTACAACGAATTAACCAATTTTTTCTATTTGTAAAATTTTTTCCTTTTTCTTGTTATAATTTCACTCGGAAAATGAAACACCATTGATATAAAGCTCTTTTTGCAAAGATATAGCTTATTTTATTCATCCAATATCCTTTTAAAAATATTTTATATAAAAACTAGCGGACCCTCACCCGCTTCGCTGGGTGAAAGAAAAATAGAAATGAAAAGCGTTCTTCGTTTTATTCTTGTTTTATTATTTAATTCATGTTTGGGCATTATTTTGTGACTTATTCTAATAACAATGTTTTATTTATTTTAGTGACTTGCTCTAATGATTGTAAACTAACAACTTATTTTAAAGCCTTCTGATGCACAACATTTTGGGTTTTATTTTCATGCGGTATATAAATATACAGTAACGATGGTTTCCCTACTCGCGAACATCCTACATACAGTTGTCCATGTCCAACGCATGGATGAGTTAGGTCAATTCCACACAATTGAAGTGTTTGAACTTGAGACTTATTGATTTTAATAGCAAAAGCAAGGCGAATGGGAAATTGAAGTAGCTTATAATCAAAAGGTAAATCTTTTGGAATCATTGGAATGCGCGTAATCAAAACATCTTCACCTTTAAATTTGCCTTTCAAAATTGTTGCTTCAATTACATTGTTCATTGTCCGTTTCACTGCTAATCTTGTCCCATTGCATAGTTTCGGCTGATTGATATTTCGCAACATATTGATCACTGCGCCGACTTCCAATTGCAAACGATGTGGTGGCAAACCAGGCAAATCAAGTGAGTTCAAAAATTCAATTGGATAATTCACTACATCGTCGCGATTAGTGATTGAATCAATTGATTTATAGGTCACAACTTCACCTGGAATTTGAGTCAAAATACTGGCATTGATTTCATTGACATCGACATTTTTGGCAGCTAATATCGCTCTCTCGCTTAGCCAATCTTGATTTCGATAGTTTATGCAATATTTGGGGATACATTCTGCACTAATTGTACTCTTGTTTCTGTTACGGGACAAAAATTAGTTGGAAGTGTGATCATGCCTGTATTCTTTAACCTGCCACATATATCTTGGAATACCGTTGATCACAATATTGTCCCCGTATCATCCAAGATGCATAACAATGACTTTTTGGATGGAATTACTGATCTTTGCCTTAACCAAATCAACTTCTTTCCAAATATGTATGGAAAATTCTTAGGCTTAGCATTTGTTGACAACATATCTAAATTCTCTATAAATCGGTGTGAACCTCTTGTTTTGCCAGAAAACGTTTACCATCCTTATCTTAAGATAACTTACGAAATCATAAGCAACGAAGTCGGCTGCACTAACAAAACACGTGTCTCTACCAGATGCTTTGATTTTTCCAAAACTAATTTCAACAATTCAAATAAAAAGTTTTCTGAGATAACGTGGCCTCGATATAAAGGGGATATAGAGCAAAACGTTTTACATTTTAATAAAACCATTTATACTTTATTTGAAAAACATGTGCCCAAACGCACATGCTCGTACATTGAACCAGTGCAAGCCTGGTTTACTAAAGATTTAAAAGCTTTAAAAAATAAGAAATCTTGTTTATTCAAATTATATAAGAGAACTGGTTTACATTCTGATTACGCACAGTACGTTATTTTCCGTCATAAGTATTTTGAACTTAATAAAAAGTGTTATAAAGCTTACATATATAAAATTAAAAGAAACACTATTTGCAACCCGAAGTCTTTTTATGATTTCGTAAATTCTAAACGCAGAACTAACGGGTTTCCTTCTGCCATGAAGTTTAGAAATAGCATTTCCAGCGACGATCAAGAGATTGCAAACTTCTTCGCTGAATTCTTTCACTCTAATTACTCTGCTGTGGTTGATTCATCACCTACAAATTATCCGTATGAGCTCCATTCTAGTAACTCAATATATGCCCCACATCTGTTGCCTCAAGGTGTTCTACTACATCTAAAGACCCTAAAAGAATCCTTCAAATACGGTCCCGATTTGATCCCAACATGTTTCCTTAAAAAAATGTGCGGAATACATTTACCAACTCCTTATTGATCTGTTTAACCTCTCTTTAAAAAATGGCATTTTCCCGACTGCTTGGAAGGAATCTTTTCTTATCCCACTCCATAAAAATGGAAGCAAGTCGTCTATTGAAAACTATCATGGAATAGCAAAGCTCTCCGCTATCCCTAAGCTTTTCGAAGCAATCGTTACTAATCACCTTACATTTTCGATTTCTACATTGATAGATGTGTTTGTACGATATGGGTATCAAATGAAAGGTGTTAATGAGTATTTTAAAAGGGAGTGGGCCTTAGTGCTATAAGTGGACGCCTTTTCGAGATATCGCTATAAAGGTGGACCAGGGGTGACTCTAGAATGTGTTTGTATGATATGGGTGTCAAATGAAAGGTGCTAATGAGTACTTTAAAAGGGAGTGGGCCTTAGTTCTATAAAAAATAAATAAATGTAAGGCGCGATAACCTCCGAAGAGATCTAAGACCGAGCTTCTCTTCCAATTTGCGTCGTGCTCCTCTTGATTTTCCCTACAAATTGGTCGGACGGGGCCTACATGTTTTATGCCGACTCCGAGCGGCATCTGCAAAGCAGATGAGTTTTCACTGAGAGCTTTTCATAACAGAAATACACCCGGAGCGCTTGCCAAACACCGCCGAGGGGCGACCCCGCTTAGAAAAATTTTCTTCTAATTGAAAAACCTTATTTCTAAAATTTTGATGTTGCTTTGCCCGGGGTGCGAACCCAGGGCATACGGTGTGAGAGGCGGAGCACGCTACCATCACACCACGGTGGCCGCTGTTAATGATTATTTAAAACGCCAGGTGTTAATGATTATTTAAAACGCAGTGGGCCTTAGTTCTATAGGTGGACGCCTTTTTGAGACATCGCCATAAGGGTGGACCAGGGGTGACTCTAGAATGTGTTTGTACGACATGGGTATCAAATTAAAGGTATTAATAAGGGTTTTAAAAGGGAGTTACCCTTAGTTGTATATATGAAGGCGTTTTCGAGATGTCGACCAAAATGTGGACCAGGGTGAACCAGAACATCATCTGTCGGGTACCGCTAATTTATTTATATATGTAATACCAGGAACAGTATTCCTGCCAAAATTACAAGGGCGTTTGATTTCGCCCTGCAGAACTTTTGTCATTTTCTTCTACTTAATATGGTAGGTGTCACACCCATTTTACAAAGTTTTTTCTAAAGTTATATTTTGCGTCAATAAACCAATCCAATTACCATGTTTCATCTCTTTTTTCATATTTGGTATAGAATTATGGCATTTTTTCATTTTTTGTAATATTCGATATCGAAAAAGTGGGCGTGGTAATATTCGGATCTAGGCCATTTTTTATACCAAGATAAAGTGAGTTCAGATAAGTACGTGACCTAAATTTGGTAAAGATATGTCGATTTTTGCTCAAGTTATCGTGTTAACGGCCGAGCGGAAGGACAGACGGACGACTGTGTATAAAAACTGGGCGTTTCTTCAACCGATTTCGCCCATTTTCACAGAAACCAGTTAGCGTCATAAAATCTATGCTCCTACCAAAAGGATTGATAGATTTTTGTTCGATTTATGGCATTAAAAGTATTCTAGACGAATTAAATGAAAAAGGGCGGAGCCACGCCCATTTTGAAATTTTATTTTAAATTTATATTTTATTGCACCATATCATTACTGGAGTTGAATGTTGACATAATTTACTTATATACTGTAAAGATATTAAATTTTTTGTTAAAATTTGACTTTAAAACAATTTTTTTTTAAAAGTCGGCGTGTTCGTAATCCAATTTTGCTAATTTTTATTTAGCACACATACAGTTACAGGAGTAACGCTCCTGCCAAATTTCATCATGATATCTTCAACGACTGCCAAATTACAGCTTGCAAAACTTTGAAATTACCTTCTTTTAAAAATGGGCGGTGCCACGCCTATTGTCCAAAATTTTACTAATTTTCTGTTTTATGTCAAAAGGTCAACCCACCTACAAAGTTTCATCGCTTTAGCCGTCTTTGGTAATGAATTATCGCACTTTTTCGGTTTTTCGTAAATTTCGATATCGAAAAAGTGGGCGTGGTTATGATCCGATTTCGTTTATTTTAAATAGCGATCTGAGATAGGTGCCCAAGAACCTACATACCAAATTTTATCAATATACCTCAAAATTTACTCAAGTTATCGTGTTTACGGACGGTTTCAGTTTCAGTTCGATTCGCGAACCCCTTACACTCCAGCTTACGATTTCAGCTACTATCTCAGTTACTGTTCCGGTTTGAGTTCAGGTTATGACTAACATTCAAGTTCCGCTTTAGGTTAGGTTTTCCGGTCTGAGTTCCAGTATGTAGGGCCTTTTATTTGGTAAATAAAAATCGGAACCAATACAGTTCCAGGTTTCAGCTCAAATCTCAGTTCCAATTTCAGTTCGGGTTGCAGTTTCGGTCGCTATTCAAATTAATGTTCCGTTTTTGATTTCAATTCTGCTGTGCGTTCCCGCTATTGGTTTCAGTTTGTGGGCCGTATATATTCTGGTTAAGGTTCCGATTTTATTTCAAAATTTTGTTCATGTTCCGGTGTCTGATTTGATTTTAATACAGTTTCCAATTTTAGCTCCCGTTCCAGTCTCAGTTCCAATATCGGTTCCGATTTCCGTTCTGCTTTCCTGTTCCGGGTCAAATTTTAGTTGATTTCGGCGTCAGTTCCAATAGAAAATCTGAATTAAGTTCAGCCCAGTTTTCAGTTCCGGGTTCAATTTAAATTCTGGTTCCAGTTTCAGTGCTTAAGATTTCGGTCTTAGTTCCAATTTCGGGTTTCGTACTGGTTTCGGCTTTTAGTATCGGAAGTTGGAGGATTTTTTTACGATTCCGGATTCCGTTCAAGTTTCTGGTATCGGTTCCGATTCCGACTCCAATTTCAGTTATTTTTTCAGTTCATTTTATAGTTTTAGTTCAAGTTTGGTCTTCAGTTTCGCTGGCTGTTTCAATTTCGAATCCTAATTAGTTTTGTTTCAGTATCAGTGTAAGTTCCGGTTTCGGCTTCGAATTAAAGGTTCCGATTTGTGTTTCAGTTCAAGTTCCAGTTTTGGTTTCTCACTCAGTTTCAACTTCGGTTTCCGGTTCTGATATATGTTTTCGATTTCGATGTCAGTTCAGGTTCTAGTGTCGGTTCCGATTCCAATTTCAGTTATATTTTAAGTTCACTTTATGGTTTTAGTTCAAGTTTGGTCTTCAGTTTCGCGGTCTATTTCAATTTTGAATCCTGGGTTAGCTCTTCTGGCTTGGGATTATACGTTCCGGTTTGTGTTACAGTTCAAGTTTCAAGTTTCGGTCACCAATTCTGATATCTCTTTTCGGTTTTGGCTTCAGTTCAGTACTCGGTTTCAGTTCCACTTCAAGTTTCGATTTCGGTGATGGGAAATTTTCTGGTTTTTCGCATTTTGTGCGATCATATTCAATAATAAGTTCGCTAGGATAAGTACTAGAGTCATTTAATAATAATAATAATAACAACTTAGCCAAAGTCCTCTTCCGATTTCCATCGAGCTATTTTTAATTTTTACTACAAATTGTTTTATTTAACGGCAGATTAATACGACTGTTGAGGGACGAGCACGCTTAGAAAAACGTTTTCTAAATAATTTTGATGCTTCTTTTCCCAAACTTGACCGCATTGATTGAAACACAAATATACTAAAATGCGGATTTCTCTCTAGAAAATAAAAACTGCACTCCTATAAGGTTAGGTTAAGGTAAATTGGCCGTGTCCATAGTGTTACCAGAATTTGTTTTACCACCAAACGGAAGAACACCCCTCAGGTGCCCGGACTTACGTATATATGTCTACCGTCGATTCAGCGAGTGTTGCACCCTCCTTTGCCAACTCATCGTCCTTTTCATTACCTTCTATCACTTTATGGTGGTGAACCCAGTATAGATGTGTGGTCAAAGCCTGAACGATGTTTTCCAATGCTTCCAAAACAGTTCTTTATGAAGTACTGTGTGAGATTATCGCCGCCCGACTATCAATATATATATTGACGTGACTTACCATGCTTCCTCCAGAATTTCTCCTATATGCAACTAGCAACATTATGAATTTAAACGTACGAATTTTCTTGTGTGTGCTTTTGAATTGCTTTGACAATCAGTGTAAGTAATTAGCGAGGCAAAAGCCAAAATCTCAAGAAAATCTTGAACACCATTTCGTCCTCTTTTTCCATGATTAAATTTTTTAGGTGCAACACAAAATTTTCTTATTTTCACACTTTAAATAACGCGACTAGCATACCAAAAGCATTTTCCTAAAAAAAAATAAAAAGAAACTAAAAAAATTTTAAGCATTTCCTTTATATAAATGGACAAATATTAGCAAAAAATACCTCCCTGAAGTAGGCAAGACAAATTCTACGTGGAAAGAAATTAACTATTGGGCAAATTTCCGTGAATTTACCGTAATTTATCCGTGAAACAAAATTAGAAATATCTATCACTTTTCGAAAACCATGTTAGATACCAGTTAGGAAAATAATTCTTGCATGTGAATTTTCCGTAGATACGTGGCATATTTAATAAATTCGAAAAAAAAATTCATACTTTGTTTATAGTGCACCTTATCTTAGGTGGTTTTCTGAGGGTGGCACCCTGACTTCACATGAAGTTGGCATGCCACACGATATTTTATAAAATATGTATAGTCGCGGAAATTTTTTTTGTTTCACGGATAAATTACGTAAAAGTTGTCTTGCCAACTTCAGAGAGTTTTCGACCTCTTATATAAAGACATATTTTATATTCTTGCTGAACGTTGATTTTAAAATTTTGACATAGAGATTTTAAAAATATTTATGAGAAATAATAATATAAAAGTGGAGCGCACATTACTTGGAAATGGAGCTCATATTAAAGGAAATGCTTACCTTTTTTATACTCAGAGTGCTTTGCACACAGAGTATATTAACTTTGATTGGGTAACGGTTGGTTGTACAGGTATAAAGGAATCGAGATAAATATAGACTTCCATTTATCAAAATCATCAGTATCGAAAAAAAATTTGATTGAGCCATGTCCGTCCGTCTGTCCGTCTGACCGTTAACACGATAACTTGAGTACATATTGAGATATCTTCACCAAGTTTGGTACACGTGCTTATCTGTACCCAGAATAGATTTGTATTGAAAATGAGCGAAATCGGATGATAACCACGCCCACTATTTATATATATATAATTTTGGAAAACACGAAAAACCTGATTATTTAGTTACTAACACACCTAGAATGTTGAAATTTGACGTGTGGACTGATATTGAGACTCTTGATGAAAGTTTGAAAAAAAAAATTTTAAAATGGGCGTGGCACCGCCCACTTGTGATAAAATCAATTTTACAAATATTATTAATCATAAATCAAAAATGGTTAAACGTATCGTAAAAAAATTCGGCAGAGAGGTTGCCTTTACTATAAGGAATGTTTTGAAGAAAAATTAACGAAATCCGTATAGGACCACGCCCACTTTTATATAAAAGATTTTTTAAAGGGTCGTGGACGAATATTTTAGAAAATATCTATCACTTTTCGAAAACCATGTTAGATACCAGTCAGGAAAATAATTCTTGCATGTGAATTTTCCGTAGATACGTAGCATATTTAATAAATTCGAAAAAAAATTCATACTTTGTTTATAGTGCACCTTATCTTAGGGGGTTTTCTGAGGGTGGCACCCTGACTTCACATGAAGTTGGCATGCCACACGATATTTTATAAAATATGTATAGTCGCGGAAATTTTTTTTGTTTCACGGATAAATTACGTAAAAGTTGTCTTGCCAACTTCAGAGAGTTTTCGACCTCTTATATAAAGACATATTTTATATTCTTGCTGAACGTTAATTTTAAAATTTTGACATAGAGATTTTAAAAATATTTATGAGAAATAATAATATAAAAGTGGAGCGCACATTGCTTAGAAATGGAGCGCATATTAAAGGAAATGCTTACCTTTTTTATACTCAGAGTGCTTTGCACACAGAGTATATTAACTTTGATTGGGTAACGGTTGGTTGTACAGGTATAAAGGAATCGAGATAGATATAGACTTCCATTTATCAAAATCATCAGTATCGAAAAAAAATTTGATTGAGCCATGTCCGTCCGTCTGTCCGTCTGACCGTTAACACGATAACTTGAGTACATATTGAGATATCTTGACCAAGTTTGGTACACGTGCTTATCTGGACCCAGAATAGATTTGTATTGAAAATGAGCGAAATCGGATGATAACCACGCCCACTATTTATATATATATAATTTTGGAAAACACGAAAAACCTGATTATTTAGTTACTAACACACCTAGAATGTTGAAATTTGACGTGTGGACTGATATTGAGACTCTTGATGAAAGTTTGAAAAAAAAAAATTTTAAATGGGCGTGGCACCGCCAACTTGTGATAAAATCAATTTTACAAATATTATTAATCATAAATAAAAATGGTTAAACGTATCGTAAAAAAATTCGGCAGATAGGTTGCCTTTACTATAAGGAATGTTTTGAAGAAAAATTAACGAAATCGGTTAAGGACCACGCCCACCTTTATATAAAAGATATTTTAAAGGGTCGTGGACGAATAAAATAAGATATATCTTTGCAAAAAAGAGCTTTATATCAATGGTATCTCATTGCGCAAGTGTATTTATAACAGTGAATAGGAAAAAGCTTCAAATTTTAAAAAATGGGCGTGGCGCCGCCCCTTTTATGACTAAGCAATTTTCTATATTTCGGGAGCCATAACTCGAAGAAAAATTAACATATCGTAATGAAATTGTGTTCACATATTTTCCTTATAGCAGAAAATATTTCTAGCAAAAATAGCCGAGATCGGTTAAAGTCCACGGCTACTTAGATATAAAACAAGTTTAAAAGGGTCGTAGACTAGAATAATAAGCTATAATTTAGCAAAAAATTGTTTTGAATCAATGATATTTCACTTATCAAGTTTTATTGTAAGAGGAAATGGGGAGACATTTTTTAAACGGGCGCTGCCACGTGTTATGTAGAAAAGTAATTTATCTGAAATGAAATGTACAATCGAAGTTCACGCTGAGTATATAATGTTCGGTTACACATTTACTTGTTTATTTTCGTTTTTTCTTAAATAATTCGATTAAATCACCTTTAATCTTTTTTATTTTACACATTTCGTTGCTATTTTTGTCTTTTAATATTTCTTAAAATGGGCTACATAAATTTCAAACTAACCAATCCCAACTGAAAAGGATTAAAGGGCATTAATTAAGTCCAAATGTAAACAAAAGACATCACTCGCATATAACCAGAAGAGAAAAGTGAATACCAGATACATAAAGATAAATAAATAAGCGGTTGTTCGGGAAGGCTGTTCGTGAAAAGTCTAGACCTTACCAGCGCAAGCTGAGGAATAAGGAATCAGTTTGATTAGAAACGCTATAATTGAAGAACGCTTGTAATGTAATTGTACTACTGCCACAGTAGAATTGCAAATAAAGAAAATTTTTCCATACTCAATATTTGAATTATTTATTGGACAGTTCAGCGAATCGAACGTTAATAGAAGTGCCATAATAATCATCAATTTCCTAAAAATCGTTACAATATTTTTTCTTGCGATTTCGATATTGCTCGCCTTCAGCTGAAAATTGCTGCAGTTTTCTTTCTGTTATTGCCTGTTCGTTTTTATACCCAGCTGTACTTGTTAATTTTATTTAGAAATTAAATTTTTTTTGGGTGTGTCCCAAACGCATTGCGAATGGCGAATGGCGTTGTGCCACCTGTCGATGGAATTATCTCTTTGGACTTCACCCCAATTTGGTGATATTATACATACTCCATATCTCGATTAGATATAACGCCTTCCTCCAACGTTGGTGTGTTCCAGGAAGTGGCAATCCAATACACGTTAACTCGAATTAACTCAATAAGTTTTGTTTTGCGAAATTATATTCATTTTCTTCGCTACCGATATGAAATTCTCTGGAAGAAATGCAAGAGCTACTAAATATTTCAATTTATTCGCGCAATTTGCACAATTTTAAAACTTTTTTGCAGCACTAATGTTTGGATATGTCTCCGGACATTTTTGGTTAAGTGGAAAAACAACCATGAACAAATGCTTCGGGAAAACTAGACGGCTGAAAAAAGTTGCAGAAGTCAAAATTCAGAAAGTAATCAGACGACAAAAAACATTGCATTTTGCGCAACAAGAAATATAAATAATTTTTAAATGCTTGTGAAGGTATGCAAAACTTAAGTGAAATAATCGTACAAAAATCTAAAATAGAATATTTTTCAGAGCCCTAGTGCATACCCCTAAATCAAAGAACTCTAAACTTTTGCAAGGCGCGTCATCAGAAAACTGTTGGTTTATAATCCGAAGCTTGTTTTTTCTTTTGAAGCGTGGTTTTGACGGATTCCAAGCCCAGCAAACAACTCTCTCAACGGGAATGATAATATTACTATACACGTTTGTAAAGAGAGTCGCTTGATTAAAGGCCGACACCCACTTGCAGTCGCACCTTTTGTGGGTCGGACTCTGCCGATAAAATTCCCCAGCTAGCCCTTAAGCCCATTATGTGGGTTGTCGCCTCCTCACATTAGCTCACTCTTAAACGTGTGTTCAGTGACCTCTCAGAGGATACTTGGCGCCAAGTGGCCTGTAGAAGTGAGCTGTTTGAACCGCATGTAAAAGAATTGCTTTGGCCATTCCCTGATGAATGGTAGCCAAAAGCTACGTGGACTTCCACACACCGCACAAAGAAGGACACATCTTCACTCTCACTCACTACTGGGGTATGGGAGCGGGTGTCTTCTGTGAACAACTTAAAGTGTCGCTGTCAGTCCGTCATTATAATTTCTTTTTCCAAGCGGAAGTTCTGGGTATAGAAAGGTTGTGTACGCTCCTGTCATAGAAGTCGGTAGGAGGGTGCGAGGTATGCTTTTACGCGGCGCTCATGGTGCTTAACTCACAAATCACTTCATCTAACGCCGTCAGCAGCTGCAAGAGGTCGCCTCAAGATGCAGCTAACTTCGCAAACATAACCGTGGTCACAGGAACATCGATTGCAACGAACTTGCAAGATGAACTTGCTGATGAACTTGCAAGGGCAGGGGCACTGCCTGAAAGCGGTCGAGATGCATCATCTACTTACATCAATCAAAACAAACATACATATCAGATTCAAGGAGTTAGCAGTCTGCAACTGATACTCCTCCGACAACTGCAAGATAACTAAGAGAATCTGGCCAAATTACAAACGAGAACCTGGCCAAATTACTTACTTACGTAACTGGCGCTTCTTCGCTCTCCAAACTGGCGCCAATTGGTCACACCAAAGGAGTTTAAATCGTTTTCCACCTGGCCTTTCTAGCAGAGTGGGGGCTGTCCTCTTCCTCTCTTCCATAGGCGGGTTCCGATAGAAACACTTTCTTAGCCGGACGTTATCCTTCATTCGCATAACATGACCTAGCCAGCGTAGCCGCTGCATTTTAATTCACTGGACTATGATGATGATGTCTGCGTAAAGCTCGTACAGGCCATAAATCTTTCGAAGAACTTTTCTTTCTAGCACTCCCATAGCCGCTTCATCTGATGCTGTCATGGTCCATGCTTCTGCACCACATAACAGGACGGGTACGATAAGTGACTTGTAGATAATGATTTCCGTTTGCCGAGAGGGGACTTTACTCTTCAATTGCCTACCTAGCCCAAAGTATTGGAGAGTGATTCTTCGCAGGATTTCAGAGCTGGTGTTGTTGTTAGTGTTAATGCTGATTCCCAAATAAACGAAGTCTATTACTATTTCGAAATTATTGCTGCCAACAGTAGTGTGGTTGCAAAACGCATGTTAGCTGGCTTTGCTCGATGACAGCAGGTACTTCGTTTTGTCCTCATTCACTATCAAACCCATCTTTATAGCTTCTTTTTCCAGTTTGGAGTAATCGGAACTAACGGTACGGGTGTTCAATCCGATGATATCTATATAATCAGCATACGCCATCAATACGACCATGTACATAGGTCAAAAAATAAATGTTTAGGATCACTACCACAATTGCGAGACACTGGCCGCTTGGTCTGCAAGCTGACCTAACGGTACGGGTGTTCAAGCCGATGATATCTATATAATCAGCATACGCCATCAATACGACCTTGTACATAGGTCAAAAAATAAATGTTTAGGAGCACTACCACAATTACGAGACACTGGCCGCTTGGTCTGCAAGCTGACAGACAGCATTTGCTGATTTCCAATATTTTTAAATATTAAAAAAGAGGATACAGGGTTTAATATAATGAACTGAATTTAAGAATTGACGGCTCACGACTTTTCGGCCTTTCTTGTTTACGGCAAAAGTAAAACTCAACTCTCTCGCTTCTTGTTCGTCTCCATTCGCTGCCACCAGTTATCCTCGTATTGCCGGTGCCAGGCCCATTAAAAAAAATAAGAAGTGTCTTAATATCAATCCACACATCAAATTGTATCATTCTAGATGAATTATTTACTAAATAATCAGGTTTTATGTGTTTTCAAAAATTGTATATATGTAAAAAGTGGGCGTGGTTACCATCCGACTTCCCTAACTCTTAATAGCGATGGGAGACGAGCGCCAAGGAAGCCATATACCAAATTTCACTACTTTATTCTCAATATTTACTCAGGATATCGTGTGCACCGACAGATAGACGGACAGATGGACGGACATGGCTAAATCAATTCCTTTTTTATCCTCGGCATTTTGATATATGGAAGTCTATATTTATCTCGATTCGTTTATGCCCATTATGTTACCGTCTTTAGCTTTAACTTAAATTTAGAGGTACTTTTGTTTTTTTCAAATTCTTAAAATCTTATTTTTTATTTACACGTGTCGAAACAGATAAAACTAATTAAGTGTACCCATTATACTTTTCATTAAGAATACTTTCATTGTACACGTGCCAACTCAATAACACACTTTGCAAATACATATGTGCAAGTCCTTGGTAACGGGCGCCACATTCGGACGCATTTCAACCTGCATAAAAGAAAACATGAGCAGTGGACTGAGCGGATATTGCAATATTTGAACCAACAATTGTGGGTACCTCAAAAATGTAAGTACATATATGATGAAGTTCGGACGCGACAAAAAATAGAAGCAGTTTTTTAATTCTTGTGAAAGTATGCAAAACTTAACGAATCAAAACTTTTCGAAATCTGAAATATCTTTACACTTTATGATATTGAAAATATATTTTTTGCGAGACATCAAGTTTTATGTCTAGGAGAGTAAACAAAATCGCATACCTGGAACTTCGAATACGCCCTCAAAGTCCGGGCTAAGAGCCCAAAACCCCTTTTCGTAAGCGGAGACGTATACTGGTATATAACTTCCCTCTATTTATTCTTCGACAAATTTTTTGGCCATTAATAAAGCACGTTCTTGTGTTTCTAACGATGTACAAATGTTAGTTTTATGGAGGAAATAGAACAAAACTACAAAATAAATTAAAATTTAAAGAGGCCGTAATAAATCCATTGCAATTTGGATAAGATATTCCCATTTAACTGTTTCTAGTCGACAAATATATTCACAAGAAAAATGCAAGCTATTTTGTATTGTTTTCTTTTGTGTCTTCATATGAAATTGTTGAATAACCAATAAAATCTATATTTAACTTTAAAATTCATATATTTTTGAAATCAGAACTGATTTAAGATTTTCCTTAGATAATCCTCTATATATATAAATTAAAAAAAGATACAACAATTTAAATTTTCTTCATATTTTGTAACATTTCTCTCACATCTCCAAGGATCAATTGACGGTTTATACACTGCTGAAAGCACAAAATGCCCTCTTTCTGACAACATATAAGTTTTGTTCGTTGGCTAAACAGAAATAAAGTTATCGGCCATTATATGGATCAACTAATGGACTTCACAAATTTTAGATACCAATAAGAAATGTTACCCGAACTTTCCGGAAAAATGTTGGTAAACAGACCTATTTAACATCTGAAAGCTTTTTTAATTTCAAGTACTAGGAAAATAATAAGGATAAGGGCAGGATCAATTTATAAATCCTCTGTTTTCTAAAGTGCTAAGTAAAAGTCTAAACAAAATTTTATTAAAAGCAAAAGGACGTTATATTTTGTTAGTGTGTTTTGTGTTCCGGTTTGTGATGGACCTTATTTCGGAATCGCCCACATATAAATAAACAAACAATTGCAAACACATCTTGTTTTGAAAAGGTATAGCAAAATGCGTCATTTCATTTCGCTAAAATATCAATAAAGACATTTGAATAACAAAAGGTAGAACAAAGTCTGATTGTTCAGCTAATTAGAACAAACAAAAAACAAGCATACTGTTTTTGATTTATGATTAATAATATTTGTTGTAAAATCAAGACTCTTAATATCAGTTCACACATGAAATTTTAACACTCTAGATTAATTATTTACTAAATAATCAGGTTTTATGTGTTTTCCAAAATTTTATATATGTAAAAAGTGGGCATGGTTATCATCCGATTGAGCGCCAAGGAACCCTTATGCCAAATTGCAATACTTTATTCTGAATATTTACTCAAGTTATCGTGTGCAAATGGACGGACAAATGGAGGGGCATGGCTAAATCAATTCCTTTTTTCATCCTCAGCATTTTGATATATGGAAGTCAATATTTATCTTGATTTGTTTAACGAAAAACTGATTGGCCTTCCAGTCGCCGTTTGGGGTTAACAGAAACTAGGTAATCTCATTCTGCCAATTCTTGTAAAATTTGAAAAGAAGCACCAAGCAATTTGGCAGAGAAGCTCGGTCTTAATTTCCCTCGGAGATATTACGCGCCTTCTCTTCTTAGTTTTAATCTTTTTTGGTCTCTTTCGCCCCCCCCCCCCCCCCCCCCCCCCTTCTACAAGGAACTTGTGCTCGCCAGAGAGTAGACTGCTAAATATGACAAATTCTTGTAACAGGATGCTTCCCGACTTGATGAGGTCGGCAATTGTATTGGAAAAGTTGTGAAACGATACGAGCCATATATGTTAAGTTCATTAATCCCTTGAATCTTATTCTAATCTGTGGATCTCCTCAGAGTTGCCGAAGAAATAATGTTCAGGCACTCTTCAGGACTCCCACTGTGCAAAGCGTCTTGAAACGCAAATGATCAGCAATGAAAGATATCTAGCTCAGAATTGGTCACAACAGTCTCGCCTTCTGCATCACCATACCGCAAGTAGCCAGCGAAATTTCGACTTTCATGCTACTCCATCTTCAATTTGAACACGAAAATAGTTCAAGACAATTAAAAGCGACGCCATTGACACGCGCTCTATCCATCTAAACATTGTTGAATTCAAACTGAATTATTACTTAATATACTGGGTAAATATTGAGCACCTTCACTTTGAGATTCCTAGATTGATCGGTCAATATGCGGATGCTATTGAGTTCTAAACATAATACCAAGTGTTAATATATTACGCATTCAACGCTGGTGAAGGTATTGTGAAAAGAATTCAAACGATTCAATGTCTAGTGAGCTTCTGCTAACTAAAGCTGCCGTAAAAATTACTCCTTTGAAAGAAGTCTGTGTACTAATATTAATTGTAACTTCTACCGGTTACATGTAGTTCTCCATAAGATCGCTATGCTTAGCATAACTCTGATATATCTTACCCTATTATAAAGTGCTGCCTATACTAAAAGTCTTGCAACTACTCGTAGGTTGAGGATAAATTCTAAGGATTCAGATCCTCTTTCTCTTATATTCACATAAATCACAGAAACCTGCCCAGATGAAATAAATTGTATGCATGCAGGATGAATGCATGCTAAATGCATGAAAAAGTACGTAACATTCATATCTTTTGAATTCTAAACATATTTATTTATACAAAAAGTATGTGCGCTGTACTAGTGAAACAGTATGAACAATTCATTGCTACCCGAGTTAAAAAAGTTTTATGCATGCATGAAATATGAATCAGATGTCTGTTGGGATTCCCAGGTTTCTGGGTATTCAACAGGAACTGTTTGGTTAGCATTTCATTTCTCTCCCTGATGGGGAGTATTCTCGCCTCATTATGTAGATGGTGTTCTGGGGACAATAAGAAGACAACCCGTGGCGGTTCTGAGGGCAGTATTTTTTCAGGTCTGTAGCTTCTTTCAGTGAGTGGTCTTTATGCTTGGCAACCATATTGGGGACGCGTAGCATGCAATCGGCTCCCCAATTGCTTTGTAAGTGGTAATGAGCTTTTCTTTATCTTTTCCCCCAAGTACTGCCAGCAAGAGATTTGCGGATTTTATTACAGCTCTGGATTTTCGGTACAATTGCCGCTGCATGCTTGCCAAGATCCTAATCGAAACTCGCACACAAGATTTTGGGGTGTAGGACAGTCGGTAGCGTAATGCCATTGACGTGGATGTTCAAAATTGTCGACATTTGGGACGTCCATGTTGTAAATAAGGTCGCCGATGATTTAGTCGGTGATAATGTAGACAATTACAATCTTGTCTAATAACCTCCACTTGCTGATTAAAGTATACGTCAAGTTTGTAGGTAATAAACTAACAAACACTTCTTGATTTGCTAAAACTAAACGCTCAACAGTTTTATCTAATACGGACTGGACTTTAATATCCGCACGTGTTTCACCCACATCAATTTCATTTGGATAGCATTCTGCCTTAGCTTTTCTTAGACTATAAAATGATGGATAAACCTTATGGCCTGCCTGATGCTCCACTCCCGAGTCGTTTTGTACCCATGAGTTGTCGACTTGCTGTATACGTAGTATGCTAAAACTTCTACATTGCTCAAGCATCTTGCATCTGGCTCACATGTCATCTTTTTGCCGGATATTTGAGTGGTTTCCTGTAATTTTTTTATAATGTTAGCAACATTTCTGTTGCCGAACATACGCGTTGATACGTTGTCCACTCGAAGCCGTTTGGGTTTTTCACTGCAGCTAAAAAAGCCCTTCTTTCGTCTTCCGGGGCTGGGGTTACCTGAAGAAGTGGTTGGTTGGTCTGGTGGCATCTTTGAATCCACCGTTTTTGTAAATGTGAAGTCTGGACCCGAAAGCCACTCCGAGTTTTTATTCAAAACTCGCTCCTTATGTCTTCCAGAGTTGTTCCACTTTTGATCCAGCTTCGACGAATATGCCGATATTTGTAAGCTTAAACTTTTTATCGAATACTCGGCTGCTTCGCTTAAATCGTACTTAAGTACATCAAAACTAAATAATTCTTTATATCTGGTTTCCTTGAAATGTTGAACCCAAATGTCAAAAAAATCCGTTCTTGGTACGGTTATAACTAAACTGCTTTGTGTTGTTGATTTTCCGACAGGGTGAATAGTTGATGATTGTTGTGCTGCCATCTTAAGTGTCGTTGATCGTTCTGATTTGTTATCAGTTGTGGAGTATTTATATTACATTCAGGTATTGGCGTAGATGCTACCAAATGGGGTTGTTTTGTGTAGCGTTCCTGTGTGGTTATACCTGTATTAGGATTGCTTTGTATGTACCTGTTTTTGATCCTTGGTGACTGGTGCGGTAGGTTGTGGCAGGTTGAAGTCAGTGATATTCGCCTTTTTGCTTTTGGTGTGCTCTTGTTGACCTTGCGCGGTTATTTTTGTGTGTTTCATGGCTACGTGTTTGTTCCCTGTACCTGGGAATTGGTTTTGCCGTTTGTAGATCAGCTTTAAAAGTTCAAATATCTCTTCGGAGCTGGTACGTGCATACATCCTATTTTATATGTAGAGATAACTAAATCTACACAAAAAAATTAAAAATAGATGTGCAAAGAATTCGCAATGGTTCTTTCTTTCGGCTATTAGAGAATACTTGCGCCTATAACATATGTAAAATTTAGCCCGGATGTCCGCGGATGTATGTAACTTTTTTGACCCTAAAGTTAAAAATATAGAGAAAAAATACCTTTTCTTCTTAATAACGGAATGCTAAATTTATTGAAAATACTCTAATTGCGAAAGAATTACTATTAAAAAATTTTACTTACCTTCGAGCATAGAATCCATCAAAAAAATTATATAAAAGTGTTCACTTAAAAGAAATAGGAAGCTTAATATTCATCAAGAATTTTGCAAATTAATCAATGCATTTTACGTCCACTCCTGCCTTCTTACTTCAATTACTCAATATATATGAGCAAAAATATCAAAAGAAAAGCAAAAATCCCGTTATGTTGTTTGTTATCTTTCATTTCTCATTACACTTTTCTTGGAATAAGAACTTTGTTTTTGTCCAGCTAGCTTGTTCTACACGAAACACTGTGCAGCGATCAGAGCACATCTTATCTCCGTAAGGACGCTTTGCGTGAGGTTTCTATTTAAAAGCACTATTTCTCATTTGTATGAAAAGGGAGAGGGATGTGACTATTTACAAAAACAATACCAGTTTCACTGAAACCGCCAACAAAAACATATCTTTAACACATGATTACATACAATGTATATACTGTGTACAAAGAATAAAATAAGCGAGAAAGGCAATTGGGATAAAGTTTACAACAACTAAGGCATTACGTGGCTGAATGCGCTTGTAACACTTCAACCATCGTAGGAGTGCGGGTTCAAATCCCACTCCCGGTAGAAAAGGCTTTGAAGAGATTTACAAGATATAATCGGAACAGCTGTCGCCTTGTCCGTCCCGAGGTTACGTTGTTTACATTTAACTTTATAATTCATATATTTTTGAAATCAGAACTGATTTAAGATTTTCATCAGATAATCCTCTGTATATATAAATTAAAAAAGAGATACAACAACTTCAATTTTCGTCATATTTTGTAAGATTTCTCTTACATCAATTAACAGTTCATACACTGCTGAAAGCGCAAAATGCCCTCTTTCTGACAAGATATAAGTTTTGTTCGTTGGCTAAACAGAAATAAAGTTATCGGCCATTATATGGATCAACTAATGGACTTGACAAATTTTAGACAACAATAAGATATCTTACTCGAACTTTCCGGAAAAATGTTGGTAAACAGACCAATTTAACATCTGAAAGCTTTTTTAATTTCAAGTACTAGGAAAATAATAAGGATAAGGGCAGGATAAATTTATAAATCCTCCCTTATCTAAAGTGCTAAATAAAAGTCTAAACAAAATTTTATTAAAAGCAAAAGGACGTTATATTTTGTTAGTGTGTTTTGTGTTCCGGTTTGTGATGGACCTTATTTCGGAATCGCCCACATATAAATAAACAAACAATTGCAAACAAATTTTATTTTGAAAAGGTATAGCAAAATGCGTCATTTTATTTCGCTAGAATATCAATAAAGACATTTGAATAACAAAAGGTAGAACAAAATCCGTTTGTTCAGCTAATTAGAACAAATAAAAAACAAGTATACGGTTTTTGATTTATGATTAATAATATTTATTGTAAAATAAAGACTCTTAATATCAGTTCACACATTAAATTTTAACATTTTTGATGAATTATTTACTAAATTATCAGGTTTTATGTATTTTTCAAAATGTTATATATGTAAAAAGTGGGCGTGGTTATCATCCGATTTTCTTCATTTTTAATAGCGATGGGAGATGAACGCCAAGGAACCCTTATGCCAAATTGCAATATTTTATTCTCAATATTTACTCAAAAAAGAAGCATCAAGCAATTTGGCAGAGAAGCTCGGTCTTAATTTCCCTCGGAGATATTACGCGCCTTCTCTTCTTAGTTTTAATCTTTTTAGGTCTCTTTCGCCCTCCTTCTACAAGGAACTTGTGCTCGCCAGAGAGTAGACTGCTAAATATGACAAATTCTTGTAACAGGATGCTTCCCGACTTGATGAGGTCGGCAATTGTATTGGAAAAGTTGTGAAACGATACGAGCCATATATGTTAAGTTCATTAATCCCTTGAATCTTATTCTAGTCTATGGATCTCCTCAGAGTTTCCGAAGAAATAATGTTCAGGCATTCTTCAGGACTCCCACTGAGCAAAGCGTCTTGAAACGCAAATGATCAGCAATGAAAGATATCTAGCTTAGAATTGGTCACAACAGCCTCGCCTTCTGCATCACCGTACCGCAAGTAGCCAGCGAAATTTCGACTTTCATGCTACTCCGCCTTCAATTTGAACACGAAAATAGTTCAAAACAATTAAGAGCGACGCCAGTAACACGCGATCTATCCATCTAAACATTGTTGAATTCAAACTGAATTATTACTTAATATACTGGGCGACCACCGTGGTGTGATGGTAGCGTGCTCCGCCTATCACACCGTATGCCCTGGGTTCAACTCCCGGGCAAAGCAACATCAAATTTTAGAAATAAGATTTTCCAATTAGAAGAAATTTTTCTAAGCGGGATCGCCCCTCGGCAGTGTCTGGCAAGCGCTCCGATTGTATTTCTGCCATGAAAAGCTCTCAGTGAAAACTCATCTGCCTTGCAGATGCCGTTCGGAGTCGGCATAAAACATGTAGGTCCCGTCCGGCCAATTTGTAGGGAAAAATCAAGAGGAGCACGACGCAAATTGGAAGAGAAGCTCGGCCTTAGATCTCTTCGGAGGTTATCGCGCCTTACATTTATTTTTTTTTTATACTGGGTAAATATTGAACAACTTCACTGTGAGATTCCTAGATTGATCGGTCAATATGCGGATGCTATTGAGTTCTAAACATAATACCAAATGTTAATATATTACGCATTCATTTGGCTCATCAATCAGATGTCTGTTGGGATTCCCAGGTTTCTGGGTATTCAACAGGAACTGTTTGGTTAGCATTTCATTTCTCTCCCTGATAGGGAGTATTCTCGCCTCATTATGTAGATAGTGTTCTGGGGACAATAAGAAGACAACCCGTGGCGGTTCAGAGGGCAGTATTTTTTCAGGTCTGTAGCTTCTTCCAGTGAGTGGTCTTTATGCTTGGCAACCATGTTGGGGACGCGTAGCATGCAATCGGCTGCCCAATTGCTTTGTAAGTGGTAATGAGCGTTTCTGTATCTTTTCCCCAAGTACTGCCAGCAAGAGATTTGCGGATTTTATTACGGCTCTGGATTTCTGGTACAATTGCCGCTGCATGCTTGCCAAGATCCTAATCGAAACTCACACACAAGATTTTGGGGTGTAAGACACTTGGTAGCGTAGTGCCATTGACGTGGATATTCAAAATTGTCGACATTTGGGACGTCCATGTTGAATAATAAAGGCAATTTTCTACATTAAGACGCTTATTGAGCTCAATCTTCCCTACAAAATTCGAATCTATTATTATTTCATTAATAGCTAATCGAATGCCTAATGAAGTCAAAAGCACAATGCAACTCTGTTGGCAGCGTTCCGCTTCCGTTTCCGCTTCTTAGTTTTCAAAGCAAATGTCATTGGCTGCATGGCGGAACGATACAAGGTGGCCGCATCGAACAGCTGATTATAACCTTTTTTATTTGATTTGATACATCAACTGCCGGCGCAGGACGATTTTGACATTTGTCCATCGAATTTACAAGTACATGGAATTTTTTTTGTTTGTAGGTATGTCACCATGCTCCCACCTTGTATCGTTCCGCCATGATTGTCTGTCTCATCCTTCATACTAATCGAGCAGTTACTTCTGTGTGAAAGCAAAAAATTTACGATTTCATTAGCAGGTGAAATGAGATCATTAAGTTTCTGTGTGAAAACAGTATAAGGTCGCCGTTGATTTAGTCGGTGATAATGTAGACAATTACAATCTTGTCTAATAACCTCTGTCGTTTCTGCTACAGAACACATACTTCTCGAATGTGATGTCGTCGCAAAAAGAATGCTAAGGATGCTTGGATCCCTAAATCTGGATAGTAAACTCATACACTCTCTGGATTTCCGCAGGGAGCATGGCATGGATGAGTTTTTGCGAAAAGAATGAGGGCACAATAGACCTATAGGTCGTAGTGCATTACATCACAACAATCTATCTAACTTCCCTTCTTTTTATAATCGACGGCTGACTGGAATATGACCCTATGTCGGCCGCAAGTTCACAATGTCTCCAAACCGGAAACCGTATATAATTTCTTTGAAATCCCATTTCGAACTTATTTGTATCACTTTGATATCGATTATATACTTGATCGATGACTTATCGGTTTGTTATTTCTTTTAGACGAGTTATCGGTTCGTCATCAAATAAAGACGAGATATCGATTTGTAATCGATAACAAATTGCATTGGGCGTAAAAAAAGCTATCAGTTTGTTATCGAAAATTATAGATTTGTTATTGGAGTTTAACCGAATGGGTTTCGACAAGTTATCTTCTTGCTATCGATTTTTATCAATCAGATACTGATAAACCCTAAACATAAAATCAATAACCCGGCGATAACAAGCAGTGATATGAAACCAACAACCAGTCGATGGCTCGGCGATAACATGCATAACATGCTGATAACAAAGCCAAAACAGGACGAAAATTTCGCTATCCGTAATAAGTCAACAGAGAAATGACTCATCCATATTGGTTGCAAGAAAGTACGAAATCAATTCAAAAAGATGAATAGGCGATCCCTTAAGATATTCACTTTCATTGCCGCAAGATTTTCGTTTTGAGATTCATTATTTGTCGATATTCTTGTTCTTGTAGCAATAAAGACACTCAGCGAAAGTTTTGGGGAGTGTTCTCAATGTTGATATTCCCGAGATATTCGGGCTTGTACGTTAATGGTGCTTTTTTCCGGAACGTACCGGATCTATATCTGGCAAAGGACCATCAACATCGATAGCGCTCCTCAAATCCCTCGTGGACTGTCTTTATCACTACAGCAACATCTCAGAAATGATTTAACATGACAATATTAAACCTTCTAGGCCATTCCGTCCTAGTTTTACGAGGAGTTTAGGGTCTCACCAGAGCCTCGGCTGCTAAAGAAACAGGATTCTGACTTCTGCGTTGGGAAGGACTACACTCGCCGGTATAAGATATATGTGTTCAAATTAATGGTAGGAAGCTTAGTAGGATATGTTATGTATAATCAAATTAGTACACTAATGGCAACTCTTGTTTTTAACATTTCCTTTTACATTCGTTCTGATATACATACTAATAATAAGCTGATGTTCAATTCGATATAGACATCTGAATTCAATAAACGTGTGAACATGTTCTGCTCAAATATACTTTACTAAATACTCGAATTTATTATATTTCAGTATTGTGTTTTGGGTATCTTCAACATTTGGCGACGAGTTTGTGCAAATTCGAGAAAAGTATACACACGCTAAACAATATAACCACAATTTATTAGCATGGTGGACGAAAAAGCTATTATAACACTTATGGAGAACTTACAAACGTCCAATCAAGCATTCATCAAAAGCGTAATAGAAGCAAATACAAAAATGATGCAGGACTTGATTGCGGAGCGGCATTCTAGTGGCGAGAGGCAGAACACTGCTATACCCAATTTTTATAAATTCAACAAAACACAAGATCGCTGGAGTACATACCTATTACAGCTGGAACAACATTTTGAAGCTCACGGGGTTAATGACGATAACGCAAAACGCGCTTGTATTCTAAGCTGGATCGGAGCTGAAAACGTGGAGCTTCTCCAGAAGTTGTTTGATGGGAAGGTGAAGGAGAAAACGTTCAAAGAAATAACTTCCGCGCTGACTCAGCACTTCGTCGAAAAGGTACACGTTCTAAGCGCAAGAGTTAAATTTTATCGTACCCTTATGAAATCAGAGCAATCGTATAGTGACTGGGTAGCTGAACTAAAAGGGGCAGCAAAAGACTGCCTATTTAAGTGTGCTAAGCAGGGCTGTGAAGAATCATACGCGGACAGTAAAATCCGTGATATGATCGTTATCCATACTCCACATGAGAAAGTGCAAACAGCTGCGTTACAAAAAGTAAATCCAACCCTAGAGGAAATACTTAATATCGCGACAGTATACGAAGCCACCGTACGTACATGCAACGAAATTCAGGGAGCCGAAACAGCCACCGTCAATGTGGTTCAAAAAACGAAATCCGGACAGCTGTCTCGAACATCAACTCGCAAAGAAAGTGAGCAGATGTTACAATCATGTCCCGAATGCTCCAATTCCCATAAACGAGAAAATTGTTATCATTATAAGAACAAAACTAAATGTAATCGCTGCTCAAAAATTGGGCACCTAGCCTTGGTATGTAAGTCGGCGATGGGAGCAAAGAAACCTGTTCGAAACAACAACACCAATGCCATCGAGTCCGGTGAAGATGAAAATATGGAAGAAATCTGTACATTGGATACAGTACATACTTTGGGAATGACAAAAAGAAAATAATGGTGGACTTACACGTAAATAAAACAAAACTCACGTTCCAAGTAGACACGGGAGCGTCGTGTTCGGTTATTGGATCTACTGGCTATAGGGAAATCGGCCAACCACCGTGCCAACCTACAAATCAACAGCTAAAAGCATACGGGGGGACTATCGTTCCTGTTAGAGGAGCAACCACAGTTCAAGTCCAGGGCAAGAATATTGACGAGTTCTTACCACTGCTAGTTGCGGATTCCGAAGACGCAACCAATATTCTCGGTTTAAACTGGTTTCGTAAACTCAATTTTCAAATATCGTTACCAACAAATTTTCAATGCAATAACCTTTCGCTTTCTCACACAGGCAAGGAATGTACCGGAGTGGGACAACGCGTTTACGCTCGTAATTATGCAGGGAGAGAACGCTGGATACAAGGTAAAATTATTGAAACTTGCGGTAGAATGATGTATGTCATAGAGACACCTAAATACACCATTCGTCGTCACCAAAACCAAATAAGGAGGAACGAAAATGAGAGCACCAGTACAAGTTCCAAAAAACAACCTAATACAAGTTTTCAACCCCAATCGCCCGATTGGGATATCGAGTCTTCGGCACCCAGTGTCAAGCCAAATACGTCACCAACCCAAGGACCGCAAGCCGATCAAACTTCAGGTCTACCGGTGAGTACCGAAGTAGATGATGCACCGCCGCAGACTCCTCAGCTGCGACGTTCCGAACGAAATAAGAAACCGGTGGATCGCCTAAGATATACCAGCTTATGAATCCGAGAGAGGAGGGAAAATGTTATGTATAATCAAATTAGTACACTAATGGCAACTCTTGTTTTTAACATTTCCTATTACATTCGTTCTGATATACATACTAATAATAAGCTGATGTTCAATTCGATATAGACATCTGAATTCAATAAACGTGTGAACATGTTCTGCTCAAATATACTTTACTAAATACTCGAATTTATTATATTTCAGTATTGTGTTTTGGGTATCTTCAACAGGATATACCCAACATTGTTGTCTGCGTAGCTCGACAGCTCTCCATCTCACCTCCTCTCTCACTCAAGCTACTTATTTGTCTTCCTCTCCCTCCTCTTTCTCCTACTCACTTCTTCCTGTATTTCTCACAATACAATATTGTAATGATTTAAATATAAATAACCAAAAAACCGCACTTATGACCCATTGTGCAACGAGAATTTCGAAAAAATAATAGTACTTCAACAACAACAACAATATGGAAAGAGATTCACACTGGAATTACAATATTGTAATGATTTAAATATAAATAACCAAAAAACCGCACTTATGACCCATTGTGCAACGAGAAAGCACTGCCCGAATTTCGAAAAAACAATAGTACTTCAACAAGAACTACAATGTGGAAAGAGATTCACACTGGAAATGCTACATATACTAAACACACCAACTAACACAAGAATTAACTACAAAACAGATGTAGCAAACACCGCGCTCTCCTATAGGCATCTAATAAAAAACCAAAATAGTTAACAACTCCACGTACAAAGGGAAAGACATGTCAAAAATGTATGTTTTCAATGTTTAAGAAGTTTTGTTAATAATTGTTAATTGTTGTTTGATGTAAGTTATATGTTATTTTGTGTTCTGTTTGTTTATAGTTCACACTGAGGACGGTTATCGTGCATAACCGAAATATATTGGTAAAAAATTTAAAACATTTGTGTTTTATTTTCCAAAACATCAGACCTCAAGCCGGCAAATAAAAATTTATTAAATTAATTATGTGAAAATTACTTATTACAAAAACTTAAAAGTAAAGTATCACACAAAGTAGAAAAGACAATAGATTTAAATTAAATAAAACCCGATCCAACAAAAAGTTATAGGGTAAGTTATCTTTTATAATTATGTTATTATTCGCTATCATCACTTTCATTCGATGAGTCACTTGTGGAATAGCCATGAGCATCAGCAACACTACTGTGAAAGCTTGAAACAACTGGGGTATTCATTGACTCCTCAACATTATCGGGGGACAGTAAATTTAAAACTTCTGAAGTCAGACTTTTAAATTTTTTCTTAGGTATCTCCCTAAAACTGTTAACTAAAGGATCCGATGTTATAAGCAACATATTCATAAGATCTCTATTCGTGGCTTCACGCGACTTCTTTTGTGTGTTATCATCCCTGAATCGTCTCAAATCTTTGTTACGGGCTTCCTGTGCTTCCTCAGAAAGTTGACGAATAGGTAAAATTGCTGATTTTATAATAACAGTACTATGCACTAACTGTAACAGGCATATCAGACCATGGATAGAGATCTATGTATAGTTTTTTAGTCTCGACCGCAAATTTTTCAAACCTTTGGATATTTATATTGTACCCAGATGCTAATGCGCGAAGGAGAGTGTCGAATATTTTGATGAGCGTTACATCCAATCCCGTAATCTCAGAACTAGCCTCAGAATTTTCGAAAAACCTACGAGCAGTGTTGCCGTCATTGGTATTGCCGCAACCTGGTTTTGGTTTATCTACTATCAATCCAAGTACACTTTTAAATTTATTCTGGATTTCGTTGAAACGTAGCTTTACACTCTCTTTATCTGCCTCATTCCTAAGCTACCATTTTTTTACTTTGAGGCGAAAACATCTTATCCATGCATGGGGAGTAGACAAACCAAAACCAAGATTATCTCGGTTAGGCGTAAAGTCCCGTAACTCATTATTGATATCTTTTGGAGTGGCACCACAGATATAACATTTTTGTGCGGAAGACGTTTCAGCCAAAGCATTGCAAACTTTTCCGTCAATCATTGTTAGAAGCATATTGTGATTTACGGAAACTTCGTATTCTTCGAGCATGTACTTTGTTGGCAACAATGCATTTATCTCCCCTAAAACTCTGTTCGTTTCAAAAACAATAAAATCTTTTGTTTCTTTAGAAAAAATAAATTTAATTGGACGACAATACATGGTAGAAGAAAGTCGAGGATTCTGCCATATAATGTTACCTATTTCATCCTGTAATTGAAGAGGAACGAAAGAAAATATAAACAAAAACTCATCAGTGTCAGAACTGCATGTAAACTTTTGCTTATATGTGCTATGGCCAGAGCTTCCATCGCAACCCCACTTGTTGGTTAGAGTATACGTCAAGTTTGTAGGTAATAAACTAACAAAAACTTCTTGATTTGCTAAAACTTAACGCTCAACAGTTTTATCTAATACGGACTGGACTTTAATTTCCGCACGTGTTTCACCCACATCAATTTCATTTGGATATCATTCTGCTTTAGCTTTTCTTAGACTATAAAATGATGGATAAATCTTATGGCCTGCCTTGATGCTCCACTCCCGAGTCGTTTTGTACCCATGAGTCGTCGACTTGCTGTCTACGTAGTATGCTAAAGCTTCTACATTGCTCAAGCATCTTGCATCTGGCTCACATGTCATCTTTTTGCCGGATATTTTAGTGGTTTCCTGTAATTTTTTTATAATGTTAGCAACATTTCTGTTGCCGAACATACGCGTTGATACGTTGTCCACTTGAAGCCGTTTGGGTTTTTCACTGCAGCTAAAAAAGTCCTTCTTTCGTCTTCCGGGGCTGGGGTTACCTGAAGAAGTGGTTGGTTGGTCTGGTGGCATCTTTGAATCCACCGTTTTTGTAAATGTGAAGTCTGGACCCGAAAGCCACTCCGAGTTTTTATTCAAAAATCGCTCCTGCCGATATTTGTAAGCTTAAACTTTTTATAGAATACTCGGCTGCTTCGCTTAAATCGTACTTAAGTACAACAAAACTCAATAATTCTTTATATCTGGTTTCCTTCAAATGTTGAACCCAAATGTCAAAAAAATCCGTTCTTGGTACGGTTATAACTAAACTGCTTTGTGTTGTTGATTTCCCGACAGGGTGAATAGTTGATGATTGTTGTGCTGCCATCTTAAGGGTCGTTGATCGTTCTGATTTGTTATCAGTTGTGCAGTATTTATATTATATTCAGGTATTGGCGTAGATGCTACCAAATGGGGTTGTTTTGTGTAGCGTTCCTGTGTGGTTATACCTGCATTAGGATTGCTTTGTATGTACCTGTTTTTATGCCTTGGTGACTGGTGCGGTAGGTTGTGGCAGGTTGAAGTCAGTGATATTCGCCTTTTTGCTGTTGGTGTGCTCTTGTTGACCTTGCGCGTTTATTTTTGTGTGTTTTATGGCTACGTGTTTGTTCCCTGTACCTGGAAATTGGTTTTGCCGTTTCTAGATCAGCTTTAAAGGTTCAAATATCTCTTCGGAGCTGGTACGTACATACATCCTATTTTATATGTAGAGATAACTAAATCTACAAAAAAAATTAAAAATAGATGTGCAAAGAATTCGCAATGGTTCTTTCTTTCGGCTATTAGAGAATACTTGCGCCTATAACATATGTAAAATTTAGCCCGGACGTCCGCGGCTGTATGTAACTTTTTTGACCCTAAAGTTAAAAATATAGAGAAAAAATACCTTTTCTTCTTAATAACGGAATGCTAAATATATTGAAAATACTCTAATTGCGAAAGAATTACTATTAAAAAATTTTACTTACCTTCGAGCATAGAATCCATCAAAAAAATTATATAAAAGTGTTCACTTAAAAGAAATATGAAGCTTAATATTCAACAAGAATTTTGCAAATTAATCAATACATTTTACGTCCAATCCTGCCTTCTTACTTCAATTACTCAATATATATGAGCAAAAATATCAAAAGAAAAGCAAGAATCCCGTTATGTTGTTTGTTATCTTTCATTTCTCATTACACTTTTCTTGGAATAAGAACTTTGTTTTTGTCCAGCTAGCTTGTTCTACACGAAACACTGTGCAGCGATCAGAGCACATCTTATCTCCGTAAGGACGCTTTGCGTGAGGTTTCTATTTAAAAGCACTATTTCTCATTTGTATCAAAAGGGAGAGGGATGTGACTATTTACAAAAACAATACCAGTTTCACTGAAACCGCCAACAAAAACATATCTTTAACACATGATTACATACAATGTATATACTGTGTACAAAGAATAAAATAAGCGAGAAAGGCAATTGGGATAAAGTTTACAACAACTAAGGCATTACGTGGCTGAATGCGTTTGTAACACTTCAACCATCGTAGGATTGCGGGTTCAAGTCCCACTCCCGGGAGAAAAGAAGAGATTTACAAGATATAATCGGAACAGCTGTCGCCTTGTCCGTCCCGAGGTTACGTTGTTTACATTTAACTTTATAATTCATATATTTTTGAAATCAGAACTGATTTAAGATTTTCATCAGATAATCCTCTGTATATATAAATTAAAAAAGAGATACAACAACTTCAATTTTCGTCATATTTTGTAAGATTTCTCTTACATCAATTAACAGTTCATACACTGCTGAAAGCGCCCTCTTTCTGACAAGATATAAGTTTTGTTCGTTGGCTAAACAGAAATAAAGTTATCGGCCATTATATGGATCAACTAATGGACTTGACAAATTTTAGACACCAATAAGATATGTTACTCGAACTTTCCGGAAAAATGTTGGTAAACAGACCTATGTAACATCTGAAAGCTTTTTTAATTTCAAGTACTAGGAAAATAATAAGGATAAGGGCAGGATCAATTTATAAATCCTCCGTTTTCTAAAGTGCTAAATAAAAGTCTAAACAAAATTTTATTAAAAGCAAAAGGACGTTATATTTTGTTAGTGTGTTTTGTGTTCCGGTTTGTGATGGACCTTATTTCGGAATCGCCCACATATAAATAAACAAACAATTGCAAACAAATCTTATTTTGAAAAGGTATAGCAAAATGCGTCTTTTCATTTCGCTAGAATATCAATAAAGACATTTGAATAACAAAAGGTAGAACAAAATCCGTTTGTTCAGCTAATTAGAACAAATAAAAAACAAGTATACGGTTTTTGTTTTATGATTAATAATATTTATTGTAAAATCAAGACTCTTAATATCAGTTCACACATTAAATTTTAACATTTTTGATGAATTATTTACTAAATTATAAGGTTTTATGTATTTTTCAAAATGTTATATATGTAAAAAGTGGGCGTGGTTATCATCCGATTTTCTTCATTTTTAATAGCGATGGGAGATGAACGCCAAGGAACCCTTATGCCAAATTGCAATATTTTATTCTCAATATTTACTCAAGATATCGTGTGCAAATGGACGGACAGATGGAGGGGCATGGCTAAATCAATTCCTTCATCCTTTCATCCTCAGCATTTTGATATATGGAAGTCAATATTTATCTTGAAATGTTTAACGAAAAACTGATTGGCCTTCAGAAACTAGGTAATCCCATTCTGCCAATTCTTGTAAAATTTAAAAAGAAGCATCAAGCAATTTGGCAGAGAAGCTCGGTCTTAATTTCCCTGGGAGATATTACGCGCCTTCTCTTCTTAGTTTTAATCTTTTTAGGTCTCTTTCGTCCTCCTTCTACAAGGAACTTGTGCTCGCCAGAGAGTAGACTGCTAAATATGACAAATTCTTGTAACAGGATGCTTCCCGACTTGATGAGGTCGGCAATTGTATTGGAAAAGTTGTGAAACGATACGAGCCATATATGTTAAGTTCATTAATCCCTTGAATCTCATTCTAGTCTGTGGATCTCCTCAGAGTTGCCGAAGAAATAATGTTCAGGCACTCTTCAGGACTCCCACTGAGCAAAGCGTCTTGAAACGCAAATGATCAGCAATGAAAGATATCTAGCTTAGAATCGGTCACAACAATCTCGCCTCCTGCATCACCATACCGCAAGTAGCCAGCGAAATTTCGACTTTCATGCTACTCCATCTTCAATTTGAATACGAAAATAGTTCAAGACAATTAAGAGCGACGCCAGTCACACGCACTCTATCAATCTAAACATTGTTGAATTCAAACTGAATTATTACTTAATATACTGGGTAAATATTGAACACCTTCACTGTGAGATTCCTAGATTGATCGGTCAATATGCGGATGCTATTGAGTTCTAAACATAATACCAAGTGTTAATATATTACGCATTCAACGCTAATGAAGGTATTGTGAAAAGAATTCAAACGATTCCAACCAGAGGAATCAGTTGCACGGACTCTAGCTAATCCTTTCAAAGTCTAGTGAGCTTCTGCTAACTAAAGCTGCCGTAAAAATTACTCCTTTGAAAGAAGTCTGTGTACTAATATTAATTGTAACCTCTACCGGTTACATGTAGTTCTCCATAAGGTCGCTATGCTTAGCATAACTCTGATATATCTTACCCTATTATAAAGTGCTGCCTATGCTAAAAGTCTTGCAACTACTCGTAGGTTGAGGATAAATTCAAAGGATTCAGATCCTCTTTCTCTTATATTCACATAAATCACAGAAACCTGCCCAGATGAAATAAATTGTATGCATGCAGGATGAATGCATGCTAAATGCATGAAAAAGTATGTAATATTCATATCTTTTGAATTCTAAACATATTTATTTATACAAAAAGTATGTGCGCTATACTAGTGAAAAAGTATAAACAATTCATTGCTACCCGAGTTAAAAAAGTTGTATGCATGCATGAAATATGCATGCTGTATCAATGATCGTAGGTTTGTCAAAATACACTTTTCTGAATTTTGTCTGGCCGTATATAATTTGGGGGCTCTTTGATTTTTCTTTATTGTCTTTAAAAATTTATTTGTATTAACAAAATGTACATACATACATATGTACTTGAAAAAAATTTTTTTTCGTAAAGAACTCCTGGACATGAATATCTGATCAGAGGTTGGGCAACTTCAAGCAATAAACTTGAAATGTATGGAGTACTGATTACGACCGCCCACCGCTTGGCTGAGAATGTTTTACCGCTATTGAGCTGCTGTAAAGCCAATCTTCAGAATGGTGGGGTTTTGAATGAGCACATAGTTGGGGTTCATATAATCCAAGTTAATTGCTTCATGTTGCCCCATCTTCCATCACATCAATATTATTGTTATGGTTATTATATAAGTACAAGAAATTCCTTGTATAATGTTTTTAAAGTGCTTTTGTATGCATTCGGCATTAATACAACCATATGCATACAGAATTAGTATAAAGGGAATAATAGAGTATGGATGATCACTGAGAAACTACACGTGTTAAAAACAAATAAACGTGTATTGATACTGGCACGCATATAATCATAGGTCCAATTCATGCCTCAACTATCGATGTTTTATGCATACATTTACAAATGGATGGTGAGTACCATAACCAAGTTGATTCCCAAAGCTAAAAAGCCACGATATTGATAACGAACGCAACGTTGTCCATCGAAATCCCACCTTACGCCAGCTTGTCAGCCTCTACCGCTATTACCCCTAACAATGGGGCTTTGCAATTAGGACGTCCTAGAAGAAGATATTCAAAAAATGTATAACGACTTTCATGAGGATCGATTAGTAGACACTTACTTGGTGTATTTGGACATTGAGCTTGTGCCTGCTCCGGGAAGAGGCATACAACCACGATGAAGAAGAGGGCGACGAATTTCATGTTGAAGGAGTTAAACAATTTATCTGAAGTAGTTTGTGGGTTGGTATTGAGTTGTAGAAGCTTTGGCTGTTTAATAATCTTAATATATAAAAAACACGTGTCACACAACTGAGGCCAATGGACTCCTAAACTACTGAACCGATTTTGAATTTGTTTTGCACCCCGTGTGTATTTTGATCTAACTTGAAATATAGAATAGGTGACTGTGTGACTAGGGTCTCGAGATATAGGCCAAAACGTGGACCCGGGTACCCCTAGAGTGTGTTTATAGAATATGGATATCAAATGAAAGCTGTTGATGAGTTCTTTAGTAGAGGGTAATTTTCATACCCCTGAGTGACTAGGGTATGCCAAAACGTTGACCCGGGTACCCCTAGAGTGTATTTATAGAATATGGATATCAAATGAAAGCTGTTGATGAGTTCTTTAGTAGAGGGTAATTTTGATACCCCTGGGTGACTAGGGTATGCCAAAACGTGCACCCGGGTACCCCTATAGTGTGTTTATAGAATATGGATAACAAATGAAAGCTGTTGATGAGTGCTTCAGTAGAGGGTAATTTTCATACCCCTGTGTGACTAAGGTCTCGGGATATAGGCCAAGATGTGGGCCAGTGAATGCCTAAACAGTGTTTATACAATACGGATATGAAATGAAAGCTGTTGATGAGTGCTTTGGTACAGAGTAATATATTATCCAGAGACGGACTGGGACTGGGATTAGGACTAGGGCTGGGACTCAGACTCGGAGTGGGACTGGGGCTGGGACTGGAATAAAATATATACCATCCTCTGGGACAGGCAATAGGGGATGCAGAAGAATGAGAAGGAATTGAGAGAAGAGAAAAGAGAGAAGAGAAAAGAGAGAAGGAGATTGAGAATGAGACGAAGATGGAGATAGATGGAGCGAAAAAGGCGGCGGGAGGAGTGAATAAAAGGATTAGGAAAAAGTGAAAAGGGGGGCAGGGCAGAGTCAGACGGAAAAGGCTTATTAAAATGTATGCAGATAAGCCAAATTTAGGGCAGGACAACGTCTGCCGGGTCTTCTAGTTGAAGTAATAATTTAGTGTAAATTAAAGGGTTTTATATGAAACTTTTTGGACTTGCGAATTATTGATGAATCAGATGTCTGTTGGGATTCCCAAGGTTCTGGGTATTCAACAGGAACTGTTTGGTTAGCATTTCATTTCTCTCCCTGATAGGGAGTATTCTCGCCTCATTATGTAGATGGTGTTCTGGGGACAATAAGAAGACAACCCGTGGCGGTTCTGAGGGCAGTATTTTTTCAGGTCTGTAGCTTCTTCCAGTGAGTGGTCTTTATGCTTGGCAACCATATTGGGGACGCGTAGCATGCAATCGGCTGCCCAATTGCTTTGTAAGTGGTAATGAGCGTTTCTTTATCTTTTCCCCAAGTACTTCCAGCAAGAGATTTGCGGATTTTATTACGGCGCTGGATTTCTGGTACAAATGCCGCTGCATTCTTGCCAAGATCCTAATCGAAACTCACACACAAGATTTTGGGGTGTAAGACAGTCGGTAGCGTAGTGCCATTGACGTGGATATTCAAAATTGTCGACATTTGGGACGTCTATGTTGTAAATAAAGTCGCCGATGATTTAGTCGGTGATAATGTAGACAATTACAATATTGTCTAATAACCTCTATCGTTTCTGCTACAGAACACATTCTTCTCGAATGTGATGTCGTAGCAAAAAGAATACTAAGGATACTTGGATCGCTAAAACTGGATAGTAAACTCATACACTCTCTGGATTTCCGCAGAGAGCATGGCATGGATGAGTTTTTGCGAAAAGAATGAGGTCACATAGACCTATAGGTCGTAGTGCATTACATCACAACAATCTATCTAACTTCCCTTCTTTTTATAATCGACGGCTGACTGTAATATGACCCTATGTCGGCCGCAAGTTCACAATGTCTACAAACCGGAAACCGTATGTAATTTCTTTGAAATCCCATTTTGAACTTATTTGTATCACTTTGATATAGATTATATACTTAATCGATGACTTATCGGTTTGTTATTTCTTTTAGACGAGTTATCGGTTCGTTATCAAATAAAGACGAGATATCGATTTGTAATCGATAACAAATTGGGCGTAAAAAAAGCTATCAGTTTGTTATCGAAAATTATAGATTTGTTATTGGAGTTTAACCGAATGGGTTTCGACAAGTTATCTTCTTGCTATCGATTTTTATCAATCAGATACTGATAAATCCTAAACATAAACTCAATAACCCGGCGATAACAAGCAGTGATATGAAGCCAACAACTAGTCGATGGCTCGGCGATAACGTGCATAACATGCTGATAACAAAGCCAAAACACGACGAAAATTTCGCTATCCGTAATAAGTCAACAGAGAAATGACTCATCCATATTGGTTGCAAGAAAGTACGAAATCAATTCAAAAAGATGAATAGGCGATCCCTTAAGATATTCACTTTCATTGCCGCAAGATTTTCGTTTTGAGATTCATTATTTGTGGATCTTCTTGTTCTTGTAGCAATAAAGACACTCAGCGAAAGTTTTGGGGAGTGTTCTCAATGTTGATATTCCCGAGATATTCGGGCTTGTACGTTAATGGTGCTTTTTTCCAGAACGTACCGGATCTATATCTGGCAAAGGGCCATCAACATCGATAGCGCTCCTCAAATCCCTCGTGGACTGTCTTTATCACTACAACAACATCTCAGAAATGATCTAATATGACAATATTAAACCTTCTAGGCCATTCCGTCCTAGTTTTATGAGGAATTTAGGGTCTCACCAGAGCCTCGGCTGCTAAAGAAACAGGATTCTGACTTCTACGGTGGGAAGGACTACACTCGCCGGTAAAAGATATAAGTGTTCAAATTAATGGTAGGAAGCTTAGTAGGATATACCCAACATTGTTGTCTGCGTAGCTCGACAGCTCTCCATCTCACCTCCTCTCTCACTCAAGCTACTTATTTTTCTTCCTCTCCCTCCTCTTTCTCCTACTCACTTCTTCCTGTATTTCTCTCTCAACTTCGAATCTATAGTTTTTCCTCCTTTACGTGTAACTTTCATCTTCGTCTTCCGTTTCTTCATCCTCCTATCTCCTTATTTTGGTTACTATTATTAATTCCTTCCTCTGTTTATTCGATGACCTTTTCCCTTTCCCTATCATATTCATGTTTATATGGTTATTATTTTTATTTTCATATTCATTTATATTTCTCCTCCTTCCCCTGCCCCAATTGATGTCTATTGACTTTAAAATCTCTATATATTATTTCACAAGTATAGCGCTCACGCTTCCAAAATTATTTATAACATATTTCACGCCAGCGCGCAGTGTTTCGTGTAGAACAAGCTAGCTGGACAAAATTATTTTATGAGATTTTCCGTTTCATATGCAGTCATTTATTACAACTACGTCATTTTTTCAACCATATAATCTTTTTTTTTATTTTTTTCCAACATTTTACTTCATATGCAAATTAAAGTTTATGTTGAGTTAATTGAGTTTTTAAAAAACTCTTGCATTTTATTTCAATGCTGCTATAAAACTGACTAAGCTTTACATTTTACTCTTATTTATAACTTACAAATAGTTTACAATAGGAATATTGAATAGGATGTTTATCTTAATACGATACCTTAGTAATTTTACTCCTGGCATTGCATCAGCTGGCTAACGCAATGTCAGTATGTGGGAATGGAATGTTACAACAGATTCCGTAAATAAATCAAATAGCAATGTTTAAACAATTTGTTTATATTTGCCACCGGATTTGAGTGGAGTCATGTTCCTTAACTCCCCCCTTTCTTCAGATGAAACGTCCCTGTTTCATTCAGTGAATTAGTTAATATATTTGAGAACTCAAGTTTTTAAATATCTTTTCATTAATTTCAGTTTGTTTTCTTTGCTTAAATATTTTGTATTGATTAGCAGCTTTGACTAATACTATTATCATAAATATAACTGTTACTATTATTAAACCTATCCAAAATATGGGTTTTGATTTTATTTCACCTTTTATGACATCAATAAAGCTTATATTTTCAAATTTTAAATTTAAGTCTTCAGATTCTATATATTTAACAATTTCAAAGTTACTGAATTTATTATTTTTTACATATTTCCATATTTTTGCATCTGTGTTCTCATAAGTTACATTGTCAATTTTTGACTGATTTTTAAAAGTTACGAGATAAATTCCATTTACATTATGATTGTCAACAGTATGATTTCCTGAAACTAAAATAACACCATCTTTTATTACATCAATTTCTTTATTCCTCTCTTTAATTTTTATACATCTAGTCGATTTTCCTAACAAAATATCCACTAAACAAGAATTTGAAGATTTTATTTCACAATATACATTCACTATTTCTTTCTTACAATTTTTAACATTAACATATTGATTCTCACATTTTGCAATCTCTTTTTCGATAAATAACTTACCATCTTGCTTAGCTATTGCTCTTACTTCGTAAAATTTACAATCTAAAAAAATGTTTGGATACCTAATATAAATAACTATTAAATCTTTATTCTGTAATATTTTAAAATTAGAAATATCTATTAAATCTGTCACACTCAATCGTCCATGTTCGTTTGCAATAATGTCTCTAATTTCATCTAAATGTAGAATTGCTGGATTCAAAATTCCTAATTTTCCTAAAGTTATTGTATGAATAATATTCTGTAATTCATTTAGTAAAAATTTATTCCTACGTTTCCTTAGTTGTGTAGCATGATCATTTTTATTTGCGTTTTTTATTGTCTCTGATAATTGAGAAATAACTTTAAATACTTCTGAATTTGTCATAAATTGTTTATTGTTATTTAAAATTAACTCGTTTAATTTATTATTTACCAAAACTAAATCGTCGTGATCCGGGGTACCGGCTATCCACTTCCATAAAGTCCCTAATTCATTAATTCCTCTTTTTAAACGTCTCTCCGTTTTTTTTAATTGCCCTAACAACGTCTGTATTAGCTCTATTTCTGGGTCCATATTGATATGAAACTCGTCACGTATGTCAATTTCCCTAACATTATCATAACCTAAATTTTTATTGTAATCCTCCTGATCTATTGGTAATATTTCGGAAAAATAAGTTAAATTTGTAACATGGAAAAGGTCACCAAAGTCGTTGTATAATGCTACGTCTCCATCTTCTATTAATACATAATCTTCTCTTGTATAATCGATTATATCCGTCCCTACTATAGTAATTAATGCCAGAAATATGATTAACTCCATTTCCTGTAATTAAAGTTAAGATTTAATGTTATCTTTATGTACTATTCTATTCCTATAATTGATTCTAACTTTATTTCCTAAATCTTCCTTTACTACTTGCTTTTTAAATCTAGGTTTTAGCTTATTTCTCTCCCCTATAATCTTTTCATATATAACATCGCCACGTTGGTATGTTTTACTAACCCTGTTTCTATTTTCCCTATCTAACATTTTATTTTGCGCAGTCAAAAGCTTTGACCGAACTGCATCAAGTGGCACTTTATTAAAAAGTATTTGAAATGGTTTTTCTTCTATTACTGAGTGGATCCTTTTATTGTATTGATGCACAGCACGATATATCGACTCAGCAAAACTTATTAAATTATATTCGTGTTTAATGCAACGCGCAATTTCTATTACGGTCGAATGCACTCTTTCAACTTGTCCATTAGTTGTGCTATGACCTGGACTACAAAAAACAATTCTTATTCCTAATCTTTGCATTAAAGATTTAAACTGCATTGTAATAAACCCAGGTTCATTATCAACCGTTATTTCCTTTAACTCAGGAAAACTTTGGATAACTTCCATTACTTTTTCCTCCAAATTAATTTTATCTTCAATTTGCTTTACTACCAAATATTTAGAATATGCATCAATGCAAGTAATAAATTTCAAATGTTGAGCATAAAAAATATCAATATGAACTTGTTCTCCCTCTCTTTCCGGTATTGGAACTTCCCCAATTGGAATCTTTTTCGGATGCATGTCGTATTTATTCCTGTTACATACTTCGCAATTTCTTGAATATTGTTTAAATTGCTTATACATTTCGGGCCAATAGTACTGATCTTTGGATCGCGGGTTCGAATCGAGCTCAAGGCCTAACAATAATTTTGTATCATTATTATTGTTATGATAATGGATCTATACAACGAGCTTTGGCAGTTGTCTAAAATTTTTCTTTCTTCTATTCTAATTTAAAAATTTTTTCAATTAAGAAAAAATTTATCATAACAATAATAATGATAAAAAATTATTGTTAGGCCTTGAGCTCGATTCGAACCCGCGATCTTAAAATCAGTAGGCCGATATAACAACAAAAATTGTTAATACATCCCAGAGCACGGGGAAAAAAGTGTCAATAAATTATGACACTATGGCGGCATTGCCAACAAACAAGTCCAATTTTCACAGCCATTCTGCAACAGATGTCGCAGTGTTGTGAATATCAATTGGCACGAAACAGAATAGAAGTAGGATTAATGAAGACAAACAAAAAGCCGCTGTGATGGCTGAATGGTTATAGCAGCGGCGCCTAAACGTTGCCGATGAAGGAATTTAGCAGTTCCCGAAATGGATCTATACAACGAGCTTTGGCAGTTGTCTAAAATTTTTTCTTTCTTCTATTCTAATTTAAAAATTTTTTCAATTAAGAAAAAATTTATCATAACAATAATAATGATAAAAAATTATTGTTAGGCCTTGAGCTCGATTCGAACCCGCGATCTTAAAATCAGTAGGCCGATATAACAACAAAAATTGTTAATACATCCCAGAGCACGGGGAAAAAAGTGTCAATAAATTGTGACACTATGGCGGCATTGCCAACAAACAAGTCCAATTTTCACAGCCATTCTGCAACAGATGTCGCAGTGTTGTGAATATCAATTGGCACGAAACAGAATAGAAGTAGGATTAATGAAGACAAACAAAAAACCGCTGTGATGGCTTAATGGTTATAGCAGCGGCGCCTAAACGTTGCCGATGAAGGAATTTAGCAGTTCCCGAAATGGATCTATACAACGAGCTTTGGCAGTTGTCTAAAATTTTTTCTTTCTTCTATTCTAATTTAAAAATTTTTTCAATTAAGAAAAAATTTATCATAACAATAATAATGATAAAAAATTATTGTTAGGCCTTGAGCTCGATTCGAACCCGCGATCTTAAAATCAGTAGGCCGATATAACAACAAAAATTGTTAATACATCCCAGAGCACGGGGAAAAAAGTGTCAATAAATTATGACACTATGGCGGCATTGCCAACAAACAAGTCCAATTTTCACAGCCATTCTGCAACAGATGTCGCAGTGTTGTGAATATCAATTGGCAGGAAACAGAATAGAAGTAGGATTAATGAAGACAAACAAAAAACCGCTGTGATGGCTGAATGGTTATAGCAGCGGCGCCTAAACGTTGCCGATGAAGGAATTTAGCTGTTCCCGAAATGGATCTATACAACGAGCTTTGGCAGTTGTCTAAAATTTTTTCTTTCTTCTATTCTAATTTAAAAATTTTTTCAATTAAGAAAAAATTTATCATAACAATAATAATGATAAAAAATTATTGTTAGGCCTTGAGCTCGATTCGAACCCGCGATCTTAAAATCAGTAGGCCGATATAACAACAAAAATTGTTAATACATCCCAGAGCACGGGGAAAAAAGTGTCAATAAATTATGACACTATGGCGGCATTGCCAACAAACAAGTCCAATTTTCACAGCCATTCTGCAACAGATGTCGCAGTGTTGTGAATATCAATTGGCACGAAACAGAATAGAAGTAGGATTAATGAAGACAAACAAAAAACCGCTGTGATGGCTGAATGGTTATAGCAGCGGCGCCTAAACGTTGCCGATGAAGGAATTTAGCAGTTCCCGAAATGGATCTATACAACGAGCTTTTGCAGTTGTCTAAAATTTTTTCTTTCTTCTATTCTAATTTAAAAATTTTTTCAATTAAGAAAAAATTTATCATAACAATAATAATGATAAAAAATTATTGTTAGGCCTTGAGCTCGATTCGAACCCGCGATCTTAAAATCAGTAGGCCGATATAACAACAAAAATTGTTAATACATCCCAGAGCACGGGGAAAAAAGTGTCAATAAATTATGACACTATGGCGGCATTGCCAACAAACAAGTCCAATTTTCACAGCCATTCTGCAACAGATGTCGCAGTGTTGTGAATATCAATTGGCACGAAACAGAATAGAAGTAGGATTAATGAAGACAAACAAAAAACCGCTGTGATGGCTGAATGGTTATAGCAGCGGCGCCTAAACGTTGCCGATGAAGGAATTTAGCAGTTCCCGAAATGGATCTATACAACGAGCTTTGGCAGTTGTCTAAAATTTTTTCTTTCTTCTATTCTAATTTAAAAATTTTTTCAATTAAGAAAAAATTTATCATAACAATAATAATGATAAAAAATTATTGTTAGGCCTTGAGCTCGATTCGAACCCGCGATCTTAAAATCAGTAGGCCGATATAACAACAAAAATTGTTAATACATCCCAGAGCACGGGGAAAAAAGTGTCAATAAATTATGACACTATGGCGGCATTGCCAACAAACAAGTCCAATTTTCACAGCCATTCTGCAACAGATGTGAATATCAATTGGCACGAAACAGAATAGAAGTAGGATTAATGAAGACAAACAAAAAACCGCTGTGATGGCTGAATGGTTATAGCAGCGGCGCCTAAACGTTGCCGATGAAGGAATTTAGCAGTTCCCGAAATGGATCTATACAACGAGCTTTGGCAGTTGTCTAAAATTTTTTCTTTCTTCTATTCTAATTTTCAATTAAGAAAAAATTTATCATAACAATAATAATGATAAAAAATTATTGTTAGGCCTTGAGCTCGATTCGAACCCGCGATCTTAAAATCAGTAGGCCGATATAACAACAAAAATTGTACTGATCTTTGATTTGTTTTAAGTTTTCTCTATAATTGCGGTGTGCGCGATTATGAGTTTGTTCTATAATAGCCGCTTGGTCCTCCCTATTAGTAATATCATTAGGGAAAGATCTAGAATGCATAAATTTTGTCGATGGGTAAGTTTCTCTTAAGACATGTTTAATTCCATAAAGCACCTCTGGTGTGCAGTAAATTGCGGTAACCAATTTTGGGTTCAAATATTCTGTCAAAACCGAAGGAATATTTTCAGGTTGATCATATTCGATCAAAAAGCGTTTGTTATTAAATGGAAATATGGCTTCTAAGGCTGTAATTCTAGCACCCTTATCAATAAGGATTTGCTGTTTGAAATGATTTAATGGTTTTTTTGTTGCAGCAATTTGACATTCATCACTACTTTCTGCAGAATGTTGTGTATTAGTTAAAGAGTCGCTTGAGTTACTTTCATCATTTTCCGACTCTGTTACATTATTTAAAATTTGCCGGGATAAAGCATCTGCAACCACATTTATTGCACCTGGTTTATAAATAATTTTTGGGGAAAACTCCTCAATAAATGCCCTCCATCTTTTCATTTTGATATTTGGATTTCTTTCAGAAATTGTAAATGATAATGGTTGATGGTCGGTGTGAATCTCCAAATCTCTCACCGAATAAAGGTAATTTCGTAAATTCTTCAATGCCCACACAATGGCAAATAATTCCTTTTCATTTGTCGCATAGTTTTTTTCAGTCGTGGTTAATGTTTTTGAAATAAAAGTCACTGGTCTCCCCTCTTGAGATAACACAGCTCCTACGGCTACATTTGATGCATCTGTTGTTAGAACAAATTTTTTTGTAAAATCTGGTTGTATCAATTCTATCTGCCGACACAACAATCCCTTTAGTTTTTCGCAAGCAGCTATGCCTCTTGGTCTAGATTGACAATAGTTTTTTTTGATTTAAATTGGGAGATTTTACCATTTTCCCCTTGTAAATATTTTGTAATTGGTTTTGCTATTTTAGCGTAACCTTCTATAAATTTCCTATAATATCCCGTTAAACCTAAAAATCCTCTAACCTGACGTAGAGTTCTTGGTATTGGATAATTTTTTATTGCTTCTATTTTCTTTGGATCGGTTTTAATGACCTTATGAGATACAATGTATCCCAGAAACTCAACTTCTTGCTCGATAAACCTAGACTTTTCTAGAGATATTTTCATATGGGCCTTTTTTAGTACTTCTATTACCAATTCTAAATGTTTCAAATGATCCTCCAAATTACGTGAATATACTATAATGTCATCAATATAGACATGACAAAACTTCCCGATATATCCATGCAAAATATTATTCATAGTCCGCTGGAATATGCTGGGCGCGTTGCGAAGGCCAAAGGGCATCCGCACATACTCATACTTCCCGTTATTAACAGAGAAAGCCGTTTTTTCAATATCCTCTTCTCTCATTAATATTTGATGAAATCCAGATTCGAGATATATCGTTGAAAAATATTTTGATTCCCCCAAATTTGAAAGTATGATCTCTGGATTCGGCATCGGATATCTATCCGGAATGGTTTTTTCGTTTATTTTTTTAAAATCAATCACTAAGCGTAGCTTAGGACTTCCATCCTTATTAATTCCCTTTTTTGGAACTACCCAACATGGAGAGTTATATGGACTCTTAAAAAAAAAAATAAATGTAAGGCGCGATAACCTCCGAAGAGATCTAAGGCCGAGCTTCTCTTCCAATTTGCGTCGTGCTCCTCTTGATTTTCCCTACAAATCGGCCGGACGGGACCTACATGTTTTATGCCGACTCCGAACGGCATCTGCAAGGCAGATGAGTTTTCACTGAGAGCTTTTCATGGCAGAAATACACCCGGAGTGCTTGCCAAACACTGCCGAGGGGCGACCCCGCTTAGAAAAATTTTCTTCTAATTGAAAAATCTTATTTCTAAAATTTTGATGTTGCTTTGCCCGGGAGTTGAACCCAGGGCATACGGTGTGATAGGCGGAGCACGCTACCATCACACCACGGTGGACTCTTACTTTCCCTTATAATCCCCTTCCGCAATAGACTTTGGACTTCTTCATTAACAAAACCATTAACAGACATTGGATATGGATATTGTTTGGACCAAATGGGTCTTTCCTCATCCATGCGAATTTCTGCTCTGACATCTGTATTGAATGGTAAATCCAAATCAACATCTTCATGTTCTTTTCTTATAACATCAATTATCTTCTGACGAAGATTTTTTATATTGCCCTCTTTTGGGCTTATTTTATTATTTGGAATTTTGCTGGTACATTCTTCAGCTGGCGCTGTGGAACGTTCTTGTTCCACATTTATTCTATTTTTTATATTATCTGTACTATTGTCGGTATTACCATCGGCTGGCGCTGTGGAACATTTTTGTTCCACATTTGTTCTATTTTTTATATTATCTGTGCTATTGCCGGTATTACCGTCGGCTGGCGCTGTGGAACATTTTTGTTCCACAAAGTTCACTTTATCAACCTCACTTTCTTTTTCACAACTGTGCTTCATAGCACTCCTTTCCCCAAATTCATAAATTTTCCCAATTCTATTAACAATTAACTTCTGGTTTTCCAGATCCACTAAAGCGTTGACTTTCCGCAATAAATTATAACCTATAAGGAGATCTGACTCCAAGCTATCAATTTCGTAAACAATCTCCTT
Source organism: Eurosta solidaginis (assembly GCF_040869045.1). Taxonomy (NCBI): domain Eukaryota; kingdom Metazoa; phylum Arthropoda; class Insecta; order Diptera; family Tephritidae; genus Eurosta; species Eurosta solidaginis. The sequence goes on from NC_090320.1 coordinate 19,311,923, forward strand.
AACACCAAACAGATGAATTTCATGGTAAAATCTTATTATTGTATAACCATTAATGGTTTTTATCCTCTTATAAATATCCAATTCTTTTGGATTCATATAAATTCCCTTCCTGATGTAACAGGATGTTGCACCTGTATCCACTAAAATTTCAAAATCTTTTTTTATAGCTTGGTCATACAGATATATATATGGCAAGCTTACTGCGGGTGGCTTTGCGAATATTGCAAACCAAATTGTGACCTCATTTGATTGGCATTTAACTCTTGAGCCTTGGCAAGCGCATTTGGCAAATCCTTCGGTGCCAAGGTAAACAATATTTGATCTAATGGGTGATTAAGCCCAGTTATAAAGGTCCGCAGAGCAGTGGCTCTGTTTTTAGAGTTTAGCTCTTTAGTTATGGGTGAGCTTGTCCCATGAGTCATTATGGTCTTATTTATGAGAAGCGTCAACTTCTCGTTAACCTCATTATAGAAACCTATCAGGGATTTCGATCCCTGTCTCAGGACACTCATCTCCTGTTCGATTATATGGCTTGGCCTTTTGTCAGCAAAGGCAAAGTCCAGACGACTTAAAATTGCGTCGAAATTCAAAACTGTTCCGTGATTGGTCAGTATATCATTGGCCTCACGGGTAATTTTATTCCTTAAAATTGTTAACGCCGCGAAATATTTCCTACTTCCCCTTGTGTACAAGGACATGGAATTATTGGCTGCTTCGCGCCAACTTACATAATTATTTATCTTACCCCCAAACTCAGGCAAAGATTTGATAACGTCTAAAGGTTCGTCACAATTTATATTTGAATCTATTTGTTCGGGTACAAACTCGGTCACAGCATCACTGGTGTTGATGGCCTGTATCTGTCGCCTCATTTGCTCTACTTCCGTTCGTAATGATGCCGTACTGGCGGCAATCAATCTAGATATTACATCCATATCAGTGGTACTATTATTACTATTTAGTGACATTTTTGTCAAATCTTCTATCATTTTTAAAAAATTAATAAAAAGTTGTGCAAAATAAAGTGTTTTGTTCGCGCTTCACAAAATGTAACAAATAATGTAATAATACGGTATTGAATTCCTAATATAATAGGAGTTAACTTTGAGAAAAAAGACTCAAATAAATTTATTTAATAAACAAATTTAAACACATACATATACTAATAAACGGTGAAGTAAATCGAAATAAGGCAAAAGCAAAATGGGTATGTGCGCGAAATGCAATCACTCTATAAGAGGAGAGACAGGTATACGATGCGAGGGTGTGTGTAATAAAGTGTACCATTTAAGCCTTGCATGTGCAGGTGTTGATAAATATTGTGTTAAAATGTTTGAGGAAAAACCTATGGCACGATTTATGTGTGATGAATGTGTTACATATATTCAGAATGTAGACTTGGTGCTACAAGAAATGCAAATGAGTGTGAAGAAAAACAATACAATATTAAATGAGTATAAATATGAGTTTGAAGAGGTGATGAAGAAAAGCCAAAATGAAATAAAGGCTTTATTGGAAGCTGTAGAGGGTCGATATACTTAAAGAGTAGCAACTATGGAAAGATCACAAAAGCTGTTTGAGAAAAAAATTGGTGAGATAAAAAGCTTATATGAAATGATAGAAGAAGTGAAAAATAAAACTGAAATAATCGGTAAAGACAATGAAAAGGTATGTAACGAAATAAAGAAAATTAGTAGTAATAATAAGGAAAAAGGGCTGTCATATGCAGAAGTAATGAAAAATAATAATAAAAAAGATGAAAACAAAAGCAAAGTTACTACAGTGCCTGAATTAAAGAAACGTACTCCTATTATTGTTAAACCGAAAGTAAAACAATCGTGTGAAAAAACCAAGAAAGATTTAAACAATAAAATTAATCCTAAGGAACTAAAGATAACAGATATTAAAGCTGGTAATAATGGTATTATGGTGATCGATAGTGTTGATGAAAATGAAAGAGACAAAATAAAAGAAATAATGGACAAAGAAATTAGCAATGAATATGAGATAAAGATACCTCGTGAATATAAACCAAGACTATTTATAACAGGTATGCAATTTGAAAAGAATGGTGATGAATTAACTGAATGTCTACGAAAACAAAATAAATGCTTTGAACAGGGTGAAGTAAAAATTATTAAGCAATATAATGTTAAAGTTAGTCACAAAAATTATTATAATGCAATAGTTGAGGTGGATGTGGAAATATTCACTGAAGCGTTAAAATTAGATAAACTGAATATAGGATGGGAAAGGTGCAAAGTATACGATGGTGTTGATATAACAATGTGTTTTAAATGTAAAGGATACAACCATAAAGCTAGTGAATGCAATAATGAAGATGTTTGTAGCAAATGCTTGGGTAAACATAAACCCATGGAGTGCAAGGAACAACCAAAAAACATGTGCATAAATTGTATTAGGGCTACTGAGAAATTAAATCTAGGGCTTGATACCAATCACCCTTGCAATAGCAGACATTACCCTGTCTACTTAAAACACTTAAATGTAAAAAAACAAAGGCTAGGATACTAGCAACTAACAATCAGGCCACTGGCTCACCTGGAACATACTAATGTTATGCAACGTAGAGTATCAAAGTACCAAAAACGATCCACAAAGGACATCAACAATGACTTTAAATGCATCTATTTAAACATAAATAGCCTAGTAGCTAACAAATCAGAGTTGGAAGTGTTGGCGGAAGTTCATAGACCAGGCATCATACTGTGCTCTGAAACTTGTACAACCAAAGATATTATAGACAATGAATTAAAAATAGCAACCTATAAAATGATAAGATGTGATTCCCACAGTAGGCACACAGGAGGTGTGTTAGTTTATGTACATAGTACAATTGATGTTAAAGTAATCTATAATGATAACATAAATGAAAACGTTTGGTGCATTGTAATAAAACTGAAGAAGGTTGATAAAAAGTGGCAGATTGGAGTTCTGTACCACTCGCCGAGCACTAGTGATGCAGCTTTTGTTGAATACCTAAATGAAATTCTAATTGATAAATATGAAAAAAGTAACCATAATATAGTAGTCGGTGATTTTAATATTAACATGAACTGCATTTCGACATATAGTACTAAATTAAATGAGATATTTGCTGTGATGGGGATGAGCCAAAAAATAGAATTTAATACGCGAATCACAGATACAAGTGAATCGAAAATTGATCTATTATTTTCAAACTCGGATGAAATTCTCTGTAATAATTTGCAAGAATACAAAATATCTGATCATGAAACTATAAAATTTAATATTAAAACGTCCAAAGTATACAAGATGAGACTGACCAAAAAAATCATAGCATGGGACAAATATAATAGTGATATTTTAATAAGCGTCCTTAGATCATTTAACTTCAACTTTACTATAAACTTATCAATTGATGTAAAAGTCGAATTAATTAATAATATAATGATTCAGGCTATGGAAAGTTTAACCTACGAGAAAGAAGTGCATATTAAGTTAATGAATAAATGGTATGATAGAGAATTGGCACAAATGAATAAATATAAATACAATATGTACACGCGTGCGTTACAAACTGGAGAGTGGGATGAATATAAAAATATAAATAGGTCTTACAAAAAATTAGTCAAATTGAAAAAAATAAAGTATATGGAGAATAAAATCATTTTGAATGAATATAATGCTAAAGAAATGTGGAAATATCTCAAACAAACGGTTAACCAAACTAAAGATAACGAAGGGATAAAAAAGGTGATACTGGATGGCATACTGGTTGAAAACGAAACCGATCTGGCGAATGGTCTAAATAGATTTTTTGTAAACAGTGTGATTGAAATTAATAATAACATCGAAACCTGTCAAGTAGCACTAGAGGATACACAAGTCCATTCAAAATTAAAGTTTGCTGAAATTACCACCGATGATGTTATTAATATCTTAACAGACTTTAAATATAAAATAGGTGGAAGAAAACTGCTATCCGAAGGTGTACTAAAAGATTGTATATCGTATACCGGATATTTCTATGCTCAAATAATTAATAACAGCTTAGAAGATGGTGTAGTACCTGAAATGTGGAAAACGTCAACAATAATACCTGTGGGAAAAGTTAAAAAGACAATGCAACCTGAAGAACTTAGACCCATAAATACCCTGCCAAGTGATGCTAAAATTCTCGAAGTCGTTGTTAAGAATCAGTTGGTGAATCATCTTGAAGTAAATAATATATTAGTCTACCAACAGTCAGGATTTAGGAAAAAACACTCCTGTGAGACAGCGCTGAACTTGGTGATATCTGATTGGAAAGAAGAGCTAAACAACAAAAAAGTAGTGGTTTCAGTTTTCCTTGACCTCAAAAGAGCTTTTGAAACGGTGGATAGAGAGATATTAATAAAAAAAATGCAGCGGATTGGCATAACTGATATTGAACTTAAATGGTTCCGCAACTATTTGAAGCAGAGATAGCAGAAAACAGTTATAAATGCTGTGACGTCGGATGAATTAGAGGTACCCATAGGGTTACCTCAAGGCTCAGTATTGGCACCTATATTATTTCTTATATACATAAATGACATAGTCAATGCTATCGAAGGTTGTGAAATTAGACTTTTTGCGGATGATGCATTAATTATGATAAGTGAAAATAATATTAATACTGCACTCGCCAAAATGCAACATGAAATAAATAACTTGTATAAATGGTTGTGTGGTAATAGACTGAAACTAAACATAAATAAAACTAAATATATGATAATAACAAGGAGGAATATCAATGAGGAGGATATAGCCGAGCTAAAAATAAATGATGAAATCATACAAAGAGTTAACAGTATAAAATACTTAGGAATAATAATTGATAATAAACTCAAATTTGAAGATCATATAAATTATACAATTAAAAAAGCTGCTAATAAAATAGGAGTGATGCAGAGAACAACGAAATTCATTCAGAAAAAGTACAAAATAATCTTATATAAATCAGTTATAGAACCGCACTTCGTGTACTGCCCGTCCATTCTATTCATAATATCGGATAAAGAAGTAGACAAGCTCCAAAAGCTTCAAAATAGATGCATGAGATTTATTCTTCAGAAACCTAGAGATACACGAACGGCTGACATGTTGAAGACTTTAGACTGGTTAAGTGTGAAACAAAAGATTTTTTTCCACTCCATGAAATTCATATTTAATATTAAACATGGAAATGTACCTGAGTATTTAAATAAAAATATAGCATTAGTTGAGCAAACTCACAACATAAATACGAGGAGCAAACATAATTTCAAATTGCCGTTTTTTAGAACTGAAATTGATCAACAGAACATTTTCTACAAGGGTCTGAAAAGTTACAATGAACTGCCTATGGATATAAAAAGTTGCAACCAAATAACAGTATTTAAAACAAAATTATATGAATATTGTAAAACCTTAGCTATAAGATAAAAAACTGTAATATTTTCAAATTTACGAATTAGGCTTCTGGCCGTAATAAATAAATAATCTAATCTAATCTAAAAGAATCCAGATCTATATATCCTTTTCAAATCTTCTTTCACAATCTTTCAGCACTTCATATAACTTTTATTTTTTTAATTTTGCTTTATCTCTTCTTGTTTTGTTTTCACTTTTATAATCTTCTAATTTATATGTACATATATATAATTATTTATACATACTTTGTATTAACATATACCTTAACTATTTTATTCATTAGCTTACGCTTCTTCGCCTTCGGATTCTCGTCCTTCTATTAGATCCTTGTTCGCTTTGTGGATGAATGCTGCTGTTCATATGTTGGTGGTCCTTTCACTTTCTGGAGTTACGTACTTCGCGTTTTTAGGTTTCTTGTAAGCTGACAAATTTTTTGTTTGCTTTAATTTTACAGTGTTTTTTTTGCCTTTTCTCTCTTTTTTTGAGATACTTGTTTTATTTTAATTTTCACAGTGTTTTTTTTTCTTTTCTCTCCTTTTTAGAGATACTTGTTTTCTTTTATTTTTACAGTGTTTTTTTTTTCGTTTTCTCTCCTTTTTAGAGATACTTGTTTTATTTTAATTTTACAGTGTTTTTTTTTTCCTTTTCTCTCCTTTTTAGAGATACTTGTTTTATTTTAATTTTTACAGTGTTTTTTTCCTTTTCTCTCCTTTTTAGAGATATTTGTTTTATTTTAATTTTTACAGTGTTTTTTTTTCACTCCGGAGGACACGCAACCTTTTTACAGGCTATCACTGCGTGGCTCCTGGCAGGATCGCCAATTAAAGTTTATGTTGAGTTAATTGAGTTTTTAAAAAACTCTTGCATTTTATTTCAATGCTGCTATAAAACTGACTAAGCTTTACATTTTACTCTTATTTATAACTTACAAATAGTTTACAATAGGAATATTGAATAGGATGTTTATCTTAATACGATACCTTAGTAATTTTACTCCTGGCATTGCATCAGCTGGCTAACGCAATGTCAGTATGTGGGAATGGAATGGAATGTTACAACAGATTCCGTAAATAAATCAAATAGCAATGTTTAAACAATTTGTTTATATTTGCCACCTGATTTGAGTGGAGTCATGTTCCTTAACTTGCATACATTTGCTTATTTCATATACAGTAACTCATGTGAATAAGTGACATAGATCCAAAAAAATTTAAAGGACTTAAGAATATTACTTTATTTTACTTAAATTGAATGGACTACAAATCTCAATACTCTAAACAATTCTAAAAATTCGGAAAAAAAAATTTAAATTTTTTATGAAAATTCGTCGAATTTTTCAAACATTTTTTAAATATAATTTAGTTTTTGTTATAGATCGTGACAAATTTTCTTATGGGAAATTAGTTAAAATAAATTTGCGGAAGCGAAAATTGTAAGAATTGTCCAAAAAGGGGTGTCTACTTATTTATGCGAGTGACTGTACATATACATGTACATACATATTTTGTATTTATTTGAGTATTTATCCTGGCACTACAGTTTTTACAAAGTTATTTTATAGTACCAGTCAGGAATGTAAAAGTGAATTACAATAATAATAACAACAATTGTAAATTATTAAATTAATTTTGTGAAAATTACTTATTACAAAAACTTAAACGTAAAGTATCATGCAAAGTAGAAAAGACAATAGATTTAAATTAAATATATATATAATTATGTTATTATTCGCTATCATCACTTTCATTCGATGAGTCACTTGTGGAATAGTCATGAGCATCAGCAAAACTACTGTGAAAGCTTGAAACAACTGGGGTATTTATTGACTCCTCAACATTATCGGGGGACAGTAAATCTAAGACTTCTGAAGTCAGACTTTTAAATTTTTTCTTAGGTATCTCCCTAAAACTGTTAACTAAAGGATCCTATGTTATAACCAACATATTCATAAGATCTCTATTCGTGGCTTCACGCGACTGCTTTTGTGTGTTATCATCCCTGAATAGTCTCAAATCTTTATTACGGGCTTCCTGTGCTTCCTCAGAAGGTTGACGAATAGGTAAAATTGCTGATTTATAATATCAGTACTATGGACTAAGATTTTATGAACTGTAACAGGCATATTAAACCATGGATAGAGATCTATGTATAGTTTTTTAGTCTCGACCGCAAATTTTTCAAATCTTTGGATATTTATTTTGTACCCAGATGCTAATACGCGAAGGAGAGTGTCGAATCTTTTGATGAGCGTTACATCCAATCCCGTAATCTCAGAACTAGCCTCAGAATTTTCGAAAAATGTACGAGCAGTGTTGCCGTCATTGGTATTGCCGAAACCTGGTTTTGGTTTATCTACTATCAATCCAAGTACACTTTTAAATTTATTCTGGATTTCGTTGGAACGTAGCTTTACACTCTCTTTATCTGCCTCATTCCTAAGCTGCCATTTTGTTACTTCGAGGCGAAAACATCTTATCCATGCATGGAGAGTAGACAAACCAAAACCAAGATTATCTCGGTTAGGCGTAAAGTCCCGTAACTCATTATTCATATCTTTTGGAGTGGCACCACAAATATAACACTTTTGTGCGGAAGAAGTTTCAGTCAAAGCATTGCAAACTTTTCCGTCAATCATTGTTAGAAGCATATTGTGATTTACGGAAACTTCGTATTCTTCGAGCATGTACTTTGTTGGCAACAACGCATTTAAAAAAAAAATAAATGTAAGGCGCGATAACCTCCGAAGAGATCTAAGGCCGAGCTTCTCTTCCAATTTGCGTCGTGCTCCTCTTGATTTTTCCCTACAAATTGGCCGGACGGGACCTACATGTTTTATGCCGACTCCGAACGGCATCTGCATAGCAGATGAGTTTTCACTGAGAGCTTTTCATGGCAGAAATACACCCGGAGTGCTTGCCAAACACTGCCGAGGGGCGACCCCGCTTAGAAAAATTTTCTTCTAATTGAAAAATCTTATTTCTAAAATTTTGATGTTGCTTTGCCCGGGAGTTGAACCCAGGGCATACGGTGTGATAGGCGGAGCACGCTACCCATCACACCACGGTGGCCGCTTTGTTCGTTTGAAAAACAATAAAATCTTTTGTATTTAATTGGACGACAATACATGGTAGAAGAAGGTCGAGGATTCTGCCAAACAATGTTACCTTTTTCATCCTGTAATTGAAGAGGAACGAAAGAAAATATAAACAAAAACTCATCAGTGTCAGAACTGCATGTAAACTTTTGCTTATATGTGCTATGGCCAGAGCTTCCATCGCAACCCCACTTACTGATTAAAGTATACGTCAAGTTTGTAGGTAATAAACTAACAAACACTTCTTGATTTGCTAAAACTAAACGCTCAACAGTTTTATCTAATACGGACTGGACTTTAATTTCCGCACGTGTTTCACCCACATCAATATCATTTGGATAGCATTCTGCCTTAGCTTTTCTTAGACTATAAAATGATGGATAAACCTTATGGCCTGACTTGATGCTCCACTTCCGAGTGGTTCCTGTGATTTTTTATAATGTTAGCAACATTTCTGTTGCCGGACATACGCGTTGATAATTCTGCCGCATAAAATAACTCACCAGGACTTCTAGATTGCAAGAGGTCATCCACTCGATGCCGTTTGGTTTTTTTACTGCAGCTAACAAAGTCCTTCTTTCGTCTTCCGGGACGGGGTTACCTGAAGAAGTGGTTGGTTGGTCTGGTGACATCTTTGAATCCACCGTTTTTGTAAATGTGAAGTCTGGACCCGAAAGCCACTCCGAGTTTTTATTCAAAAATCGCTCCTTATGTCTTCCAGAATTGTTCCACTTTTGATCCAGCTTCGACGAATATACCGATATTTGTAAGCTTAAACTTTTTATCGAATACCCGGCTGCTTCGCTTAAATCGTACTTAAGTACAGCAAAACTAAATAATTCTTTATATCTGGTTTCCTTCAAATGTTGAACCCAAATGTCAAAAAAATCCGTTATTGGTACGGCTATAACTAAACTGCTTTGTGTTGTTGATTTTCCGACAGGGTGAATAGTTGATGATTGTTGTGCTGCCATCTTAAGTGTAGTTGATCGTTCTGATTTGTTATCAGTTGTGCAGTATTTATATTACATTCAGGTATTGGCGTAGATGCTACCAAATGGGGTTGTTTTGTGTAGCGTTCCTGTGTGGTTATACCTGCATTAGGATTGCTTTGTATGTACCTGTTTTTATGCCTTGGTGACTGGTGCGGTAGGTTGTGGCAGGTTGAAGTCAGTGATATTCGCCTTTTTGCTGTTGGTGTGCTCTTGTTGACCTTGCGCGTTTATTTTTGTGTGTTTTATGGCTACGTGTTTGTTCCCTGTACCTGGAAATTGGTTTTGCCGTTTCTAGATCAGCTTTAAAGGTTCAAATATCTCTTCGGAGCTGGTACGTACATACATCCTATTTTATATGTAGAGATAACTAAATCTACAAAAAAAAATTAAAAATAGATATGCAAAGATTCGGCAAAAATTCGCAATAGTTCTTTCTTTCGGCTATTAGAGAATACTTGCGCCTATAGGATAGGTTAGGTGGTAGCTGCCCTGATAAGGATAGCTCACTTGGACAACACGAAGGTCCGTTGTGATACCACATACACCAAAAATAACGGTGACCTAGATCCAGCTACTTAGAGAATCGTTGGGTAGCAACGATAAAGCTCCGAATGATACCGATCTCAACTTTGGATATATCCTCGGGAGATCCAAGTGAGTCGCGACCGAAGTACTTTCGCCTAATTCTGGCAAAAGCTGGACAATCAAGCATAAAGTGATTTGGTGATTCCACCTCATCATCCTCCATACAGCTGCAGCAGGATGGAGTTTCCAGTATATTGAGACGTACCGCATGGATACCCATGGGACAGTGCCCTGTCAAAACCCCAATGACCATTGATAGGTGAGCCTTAGTGAACCCAATTATTTCAGCAGACCTCCTGCCATCCACTTTCGGCCAGAAAGATCTTGCTACCCTGCAAGACGTGGTATCCGCCCAACGTTTGCTGAGCTGATTCGAGGCCCAGCTATGGAGGAGCAATCCACAGGTGGCCAGCGGGATCCCGAAGTCCCTACAGCCATCTTCATCCGGTTCAGTTGTACCGATGCGGGCTAAGAGATCCGCTTGACAGTTACCCGGGATATCACTATGGCCCGGGACCCAGATAATCTTAATTGTAAAATAATTCGATGCAATCGCAAGCGAGGTCAGGCACTCCCAGACCACCCTCGATCGCACTGTAGTTGAGCTCAAGGCCTTGATAGCCGATTGGCTATCAGAGTAGATGTTAAATTCCCTAACCGTGGTAGCACTGGATAGCATTCCATCCACCGCATCCTTAATCGCAGCAATTTCCGCTTGGAATACACTGCAGTGATCAGCCAACTTAAACTTGCGGCTTAAATTTAGCTCTTGACAAAAGACCCCCCCACCAACCTTTCCATCCAGCTTTGACCCATCCGTGAACAAGTTAACCGGTCCCATGCCCCAGATAATTCCTCTTCCCCAATCCTCTCTCTCTGGAATAACTGGGGTGAAGGTTGTATATGGAGCTGTTATCGGCATACAGTAGTCCGTTCTGTCCGGGATGAAGTCGAAACTGGTAAGAAGGCTAGAGTGTCCGCGGTCAGAAAGTCTATATCCCATATCACGAAGCCTGACCAACGACCTTGCCGCGGCCGCCTTTCCCGCAATATCTACTGGGTATATGTTCAGCATGACGTTCAGTGCCAAGGTAGGCGTTGTTCTGAGAGCGCCACTGATACCGATCAGCGCCGTCCGTTGCACTGACACTAACATTTTGGAGGTGCTCGCCGTGTCCAGTGCTTTCCACCAGACCAGCACCCCATATAGCAGAATCGGTTTGACCACCATCTCATAAAGCCAGTGTACTATTCTTGGCGAGAGTCCCCATCTCTTTCCGATAGCTCCTCTGCAGCAGTACAAGGCAATGGCGGCCTTCCTGGCCCGATCTTCCGCATTGGGTCTCCAGGACAGTTTCTTGTCCAAAACAATCCCCAAATATTTAACCCTATCAGAAAGTACCAACGGTACCCCTGCAATCGAGGGAGTTCTGAAATCGGGCACCTTATATCTTCTTGTGAAAAGGACCAATTCCGTTTTTCCCGGGTTGACCGCCAATCCACATGATTCAGCCCACCTAGCCACAGTATCCAGGTAGCCCTGAAGAACATCGCGCAGGGCGCCCAGAAATTTGCCTCTGACTAGGATAGCGAGGTCATCTGCATAGGCAACCACCCGACAACCATTGGCTTCCAGCTCCACAAGAAGCTCGTTGACTACCACAACCCAGAGGAGAGGAGATAGGACACCCCCCTGTGGCGTGCCCCTGCACACCTTCCTCTTAATTATGGCCCCTCCCCACTCCGCTGCTACAATTCTGCCGCATAGAAGTTTGCTAATAAATTCAACCAGAGCCGCCTCGACTCCTAAAGCCACCAGAGCTCTTTCGATTGACCCCGGTAAGACATTGTTAAAAGCTCCCTCGATGTCTAGAAAGGCACCCAGAGCATACTCTTTGTGTTCTAGGGACCCCTCTATTTGCTTTACAATCGAATGGAGAGCCGTGTCCGTCGATCTGCCCTTGCAGTACGCATGTTGTGAAGCCGACAGTAACCCCCGAGGTATCCTTTCCCGTAGGTACAGGTCAATCAACCGCTCAAACGTCTTAAGAAGAAACGACGAGAGACTGATTGGCCTGAAATCCTTAGGTGATACATGAGAGCTTCTGCCGGCCTTCGGAATGAAAATAACCCTAACCGTGTGCCAAGACTTCGGGATATAGTTAAGCCTGAGGCAGTTAGTATATATGATGGCCAACCAGCGGCAGGAAATCCCCAAAGACCTTTGAAGCTGCGCAGGAATGATTCCATCCGGGCCCGGAGACTTATAGGGCTTGAACGACCCTATAGCCCAGGTTATCTGACTTTCCCGTATTGGAATGGCAGGCACTTCTGCATGGCCAACGACCGCCGACCATGCAGGCGAAGATCCCTGCGCAACTGGGACATCGGGAAAATGATTGTCCAGTAAAAGCCTTAGGGACTCCTCGCTACTCATCGACCAGTCCCCACCATCATCTCTCAGATACCCCAGAGGAGCGGGGTTCCTAGAGAGTATTTTTCTAAATCTCGCGGATTCATTGCAGCCTTCTACGTTTTCGCAGAAGCTTCGCCATGCATCTCGCTTGGCTATCCTTATTTCATATTTATAAATCCCCAGACTCACCTTATAGAGCTCCCAGTCCGAGGGTAATTTACTCCTCCTGGCTCTGTTGAAGAGCCGCCGACTGGACGCTCTTAGGTCGTCAAGAGAATCCGACCACCAGGGCGGCTTGCCCTTCCCCCTGTAAGTTTTCAATGGGCAGGACAGCTGAAAGGCGCTATTGCTTGCCGAGGTGAAGTTTTCCACCAGAACGTCTATCTCAGATTCGGACAGGCCCGAACTAATGATAGGCACCGCAGGCAGTAGCTCTCCCAGCTTCCTACAATACAAGTCCCAGTTAGTACTTTTAGGGTTCCTAAAAGATATTTTACCGGGACGTTCTTCGTTCACTGAGAACTGAATATATCGGTGATCAGAGAAGGAGTGCTCGTTGAGAACCCTCCATCCAGATATCCGACCTTCCAGTTCTCTACTAACCAGGGTGAGGTCCAGGACCTCCTCCCTTAACGCAGTAATAAAAGTCGGGTCATTCCCCCTATTACATATACAAAGTCCCTCATCTACAATAAAAGTAAATAAAGACTCACCTCTAGTGTTGGTATCCGAGCTTCCCCAAATGCTATGATGGGCATTTGCATCGGCACCGATGATCACGCCAACACCTCTCCGCCTTGCTTCAGCGGTGATTTCACCCAGTATCGCAGGTGGTGGTCCCACTACGTCCCCGTGGGGCATGTACGCTGAGACCACCCACATTTCATTACTTCCTCGCTCGAGGCAGACCGTGGTTACGTCAGCATTGCTGAAATTAGAGAGAATAAAAGCTTTAATCTCTTTTTTAACAAGCACACAGGATCTAGGCCTACTTGCCTCCGCATGCACCAAGGTGTTGAATTTTCCAGTCCTTAATCCAGAAATCTTACTGCCGTTACTACTCAGCCACGGCTCCTGGACAAGGACTATATCCACTCCGCCTTTTTCAAGGCAGAGCAACAAATTTGCGGAAGCCGCCTTAGAGTGCTGAAGATTGATTTGACGGATTTCCATCAAAAGCGCTCTTCTTCCGCACCCCATCCTTGGCGGATTCGTATTAGTATTGTCCATTCTAAAAAAGTCCCCCCTCAAGGCCGCTATCCGAAGCCGATTGTGTAGTCGCCCTTTAACGATCTCGTGGTTATCTATGCTACGCAGGGAGGCCACGCGAGGGTTGACGCATTACCTTATGAGTAATGCGTTCAGAGCCAGACCGGACGCGAAGCGGGAAAATCTTCAACCACACCTACACCACCAACTTAACGGCGACGGAGCCGGAACGTACCTTGAGGCCCGCCACGGTTTTAACGGGACGTGGGCAGGTGCAGCATTAGCCTACCAGCCATTTTGGTAGGGTTTCACCCCGACCTACTAAAGTGGCAGAATACCGCACCTACCAGCCCAATGTCATCAAGTCAAAATGTAAAGGGAAATCAAAGTCCTTAAACAGTCCAGTTCGTCACCGTTGTGTACCGATCTTGACTCTCCCTCCCCTGAGCTCGGCACAATGACTCAAGGGGTGCGGGTTTTATCGAGTTGTCCTCTCTAGATCCGCCATTATCAGTAGAAGCAGGGGCACCTCGTGCAGGACGTGATAACTAATCACGCGTGACATTCGTCACTATGGCCGGTCTAAGACTGATATCAGTCCCTGATCCAGAGCCTGAAACCACTTATGATATCCAAGCCAAGTATCTTAGCCCCCACTTGCGCCTATAACATATGTAAAATTTAGCCCGGACGTCCGCGGGTGTATGTAACTTTTTTGACCCTAAAGTTAAAAATATAGAGAAAAAATACATTTTCTTCTTAATAACGGAATGCTAATATATTGAAAATACTCTAATTGCGAAAGAATTACTATTAAAAAATTTTACTTACCTTCGAGCATAGAATCCATCAAAAAAATTATATAAAAGTGTTCACTTAAAAGAAATATGAAGCTTAATATTCAACAAGAATTTTGCAAATTAATCAATGCATTTTACGTCCACTCCTGCCTTCTTACTTCAATTACTCAATATATATGAGCAAAAATATCAAAAGAAAAGCAAAAATCCCGTTATGTTGTTTGTTATCTTTCATTTCTCATTACACTTTTCTTGGAATAAGAACTTTGTTTTTGTCCAGCTAGCTTGTTCTACACGAAACACTGTGCAGCGATCAGAGCACATCTTATCTCCGTAAGGACGCTTTGCGTGAGGTTTCTATTTAAAAGCACTATTTCTCATTTGTATCAAAAGGGAGAGGGATGTGACTATTTACAAAAACAATACCAGTTTCACTGAAACCGCCAACAAAAACATATCTTTAACACATGATTACATACAATGTATATACTGTGTACAAAGAATAAAATAAGCGAGAAAGGCAATTGGGATAAAGTTTACAACAACTAAGGCATTACGTGGCTGAATGCGTTTGTAACACTTCAACCATCGTAGGAGTGCGGGTTCAAATCCCACTCCCGGGAGAAAAGGCTTTGAAGAGATTTACAAGATATAATCGGAACAGCTGTCGCCTTGTCCGTCCCGAGGTTACGTTGTTTACATTTAACTTTAAAATTCATATATTTTTGAAATCAGAACTGATTTAAGATTTTCCTCAGATAATCCTCTGTATATATAAATTAAAAAAGAGATACAACAACTTCAATTTTCGTCATATTTTGTAAGATTTATCTAACATCAATTAACAGTTCATATACTGCTGAAAGCGCAAAATGCCCTCTTTCTGACAAGATATAAGTTTTGTTCGTTGGCTAAACAGAAATAAAGTTATCGGCCATTATATGGATCAACTAATGGACTTGACAAATTTTAGACACCAATAAAATATGTTACTCGAACTTTCCCGAAAAATGTTGTTAAACAGACCTATTTAACATCTGAAAGCTTTTTTAATTTCAAGTACTAGGAAAATAATAAGGATAAGGGCAGGATCAATTTATAAATCCTCCGTTATCTAAAGTGCTAAATAAAAGTCTAAACAAAATTTTATTAAAAGCAAAAGGACGTTATATTTTGTTAGTGTGTTTTGTGTTCCGGTTTGTGATGGACCTTATTTCGGAATCGCCCACATATAAATAAACAAACAATTGCAAACAAATCTTATTTTGAAAAGGTATAGCAAAATGCGTCATTTCATTTCGCTAGAATATCAATAAAGACATTTGAATAACAAAAGGTAGAACAAAATCCGTTTGTTCAGCTAATTAGAACAAATAAAAAACAAGTATACGGTTTTTGATTTATGATTAATAATATTTATTGGAAAATAAAGACTCTTAATATCAGTTCACACATTAAATTTTAACATTTTTGATGAATTATTTACTAAATTATCAGGTTTTATGTATTTTTCAAAATGTTATATATGTAAAAAGTGGGCGTGGTTATCATCCGATTTTCTACATTTTTAATAGCGATGGGAGATGAACGCCAAGGAACCCTTATGCCAAATTGCAATATTTTATTCTCAATATTTACTCAAGTTATCGTGTGCAAATGGACGGACAGATGGAGGGGCATGGCTAAATCAATTCCTTCGTCCTTTCATCCTCAGCATTTTGATATATGGAAGTCAATATTTATCTTGATTTGTTTAACGAAAAACTGATTGGCCTTCCAATCGCCGTTTGCGATTAACAGAAACTAGGTAATCTCATTCTGCCAATTCTTGTAAAATTTAAAAAGAAGCATCAAGCAATTTGGCAGAGAAGCTCGGTCTTAATTTCTCTCGGAGATATTACGCGCCTTCTCTTCTTAGTTTTAATCTTTTTAGGTCTCTTTCGCCCTCCTTCTACAAGGAACTTGTGCTCGCCAGAGAGTAGACTGCTAAATATGACAAATTCTTGTAACAGGATGCTTCCCGACTTGATGAGGTCGGCAATTGTATTGGAAAAGTTGTGAAACGATACGAGCCATATATGTTAAGTTCATTAATCCCTTGAATCTTATTCTAGTCTATGGATCTCCTCAGAGTTTCCGAAGAAATAATGTTCAGGCATTCTTCAGGACTCCCACTGAGCAAAGCGTCTTGAAACGCAAATGATCAGCAATGAAAGATATCTAGCTTAGAATTGGTCACAACAGCCTCGCCTTCTGCATCACCATACCGCAAGTAACCAGCGAAATTTCGACTTTCATGCTACTCCGCCTTCAATTTGAACACGAAAATAGTTCAAGACAATTAAGAGCGACGCCAGTAACACGCGATCTATCCATCTAAACATGGTTGAATTCAAACTGAATTATTACTTAATATACTGGGCGACCACCGTGGTGTGATGGTAGCGTGCTCCGCCTATCACACCGTATGCCCTGGGTTCAACTCCCGGGCAAAGCAACATCAAATTTTAGAAATAAGATTTTTCAATTAGAAGAAATTTTTCTAAGCGGGATCGCCCCTCGGCAGTGTCTGGCAAGCGCTCCGATTGTATTTCTGCCATGAAAAGCTCTCAGTGAAAACTCATCTGCCTTGCAGATGCCGTTCGGAGTCGGCATAAAACATGTAGGTCCCGTCCGGCCAATTTGTAGGGAAAAATCAAGAGGAGCACGACACAAATTGGAAGAGAAGCTCGGCCTTAGATCTCTTCGGAGGTTATCGCGCCTTACATTTATTTTTTTTTTTATACTGGGTAAATATTGAACAACTTCACTGTGAGATTCCTAGATTGATCGGTCAATATGCGGATGCTATTGAGTTCTAAACATAATACCAAGTGTTAATATATTACGCATTCATTTGGCTCATCAATCAGATGTCTGTTGGGATTCCCAGGTTTCTGGGTATTCAACAGGAACTGTTTGGTTAGCATTTCATTTCTCTCTCTGATAGGGAGTATTCTCGCCTCATTATGTAGATGGTGTTCTGGGGACAATAAGAAGACAACCCGTGGCGGTTCTGAGGGCAGTATTTTTTCAGGTCTGTAGCTTCTTCCAGTGAGTGGTCTTTATGCTTGGCAACCATGTTGGGGACGCGTAGCATGCAATCGGCTGCCCAATTGCTTTGTAAGTTGTAATGAGCGTTTCTTTATCTTTTCCCCAAGTACTGCCAGCAAGAGATTTGCGGATTTTATTACGGCTCTGGATTTCTGGTACAATTGCCGCTGCATGCTTGCCAAGATCCTAATCGAAACTCACACACAAGATTTTGGGGTGTAAGACACTTGGTAGCGTAGTGCCATTGACGTGGATATTCAAAATTGTCGACATTTGGGACGTCCATGTTGAAAATAATACTAATTTCACACAGACGGCTTATTGAATAATAAAGGCAATTTTCTACATTAAGACGCTTATTGAGCTCAATCTTCCCTACAAAATTCGAATCTATTATTATTTCATTAGTAGCTAATCGAATGCCTAATGAAGTCAAAAGCACAATGCAACTCTGTTGGCAGCGTTCCGCTTCCGTTTCCGCTTCTTAGTTTTCAAAGCAAATGTCATTGGCTGCATGGCGGAACGATACAAGGTGGCCGCATCGAACAGCTGATTATAACCTTTTTTATTTGATTTGATACATCAACTGCCGGCGCAGTACGATTTTGACATTTGTCCATCGAATTTACAAGTACATGGAATTTTTTTTGTTTGTAGGTATGTCACCATGCTCCCACCTTGTATCGTTCCGCCATGATTGTCTGTCTCATCCTTCATACTAATCGAGCAGTTACTTCTGTGTGAAAGCAAAAAATTTACGATTTCATTAGCAGGTGAAATGAGATCATTAAGTTTCTGTGTGAAAACAGTATATGGTCGCCGATGATTTAGTCGGTGATAATTGTTATCGAAAATTATAGATTTGTTATTGGAGTTTAACCGAATGGGTTTCGACAAGTTATCTTCTTGCTATCGATTTTTATCAATCAGATACTGATAAATCCTAAACATAAAATCAATAACCCGGCGATAACAAGCAGTGATATGAAGCCAACAACTAGTCGATGGCTCGGCGATAACATGCATAACATGCTGATAACAAAGCCAAAACACGACGAAAATTTCGCTATCCGTAATAAGTCAACAGAGAAATGACTCATCCATATTGGTTGCAAGAAAGTACGAAATCAATTCAAAAAGATGAATAGGCGATCCCTTAAGATATTCACTTTCATTGCCGCAAGATTTTCGTTTTGAGATTCATTATTTGTGGATATTCTTGTTCTTGTAGCAATAAAGACACTCGGCGAAAGTTTTGGGGAGTGTTCTCAATGTTGATATTTCCGAGATATTCGGGCTTGTACGTTAATGGTGCTTTTTTCCGGAACGTACCGGATCTATATCTGGAAAAGGACCATCAACATCGATAGCGCTCCTCAAATCCCTCGTGGACTGTCTTTATCACTACAACAACATCTCAGAAATGATTTAATATGACAATATTAAACCTTCTAGGCCATTCCGTCCTAGTTTTACGAGGAGTTTAGGGTCTCACCAGAGCCTCGACTGCTAAAGAAACAGGATTCTGACTTCTGCGCTGGGAAGGACTACACTCGCCGGTAAAAGATATATGTGTTCAAATTAATGGTAGGAAGCTTAGTAAGATATACCCAACATTGTTGTCTGCGTATCTCGACAGCTCTCCATCTCACCTCCTCTCTCACTCAAGCTACTTATTTGTCTTCCTCTCCCTCCTCTTTCTCCTACTCACTTCTTCCTGTATTTCTCACAATACAATATTGTAATGATTTAAATATAAATAACCAAAAAACCGCACTTATGACCCATTGTGCAACGAGAAATTCGAAAAAACAATAGTATTTCAACAACAACAACAATATGGAAAGAGATTCACACTGGAATTACAATATTGTAATTATTTAAATATAAATAACCAAAAAACCGCACTTATGACCCATTGTGCAACGAGAAAGCACTGCCCGAATTTCGAAAAAACAATAGTACTTCAACAAGAACTACAATGTGGAAAGAGATTCACACTGGAAATGCTACATATACTAAACACACCAACTAACACAAGAATTAACTACAAAACAGATGTAGCAAACACCGCGCTCTCCTATAGGCATCTAATAAAAAACCAAAATAGTTAACAACTCCACGTACAAAGGGAAAGACATGTCAAAAATGTATGTTTTCAATGTTTAAGAAGTTTTGTTAATAATTGTTAATTGTTGTTTGATGTAAATTATATGTTATTTTGTGTTCTGTTTGTTTATAGTTCACTCTGAGGACGGTTATCGTGCATAACCGAAATATATTGGTAAAAAATTTAAAACATCTGTGTTTTATTTTCCAAAACATCAGACCTCAAGCCGGCAAATAAAAATTTATTAAATTAATTATGTGAAAATTACTTATTACAAAAACTTAAAAGTAAAGTATCACACAAAGTAGAAAAGACAATAGATTTAAATTAAATAAAACCCGATCCAACAAAAAGTTATAGGGTAAGTTATCTTTTATAATTATGTTATTATTCGCTATCATCACTTTCATTCGATGAGTCACTTGTGGAATAGTCATGAGCATCAGCAACACTACTGTGAAAGCTTGAAACAACTGGGGTATTCATTGACTCCTCAACATTATCGGGAGACAGTAAATTTAAAACTTCTGAAGTCAGACTTTTAAATTTTTTCTTAGGTATCTCCCTAAAATTGTTAACTAAAGGATCCGATGTTATAAGCAACATATTCATAAGATCTCTATTCGTGGCTTCACGCGACTGCTTTTGTGTGTTATCATCCCTGAATCGTCTCAAATCTTTGTTACGGGCTTCATGTGCTTCCTCAGAAAGTTGACGAATAGGTAAAATTGCTGATTTTATAATATCAGCACTATGCACTAAGGTTTTATGAACTGTAACAGGCATATCAGACCATGGATAGAGATCTATGTATAGTTTTTTAGTCTCGACCGAAAATTTTTCAAACCTTTGGATATTTATTTTGTACCCAGATGCTAATGCGCGAAGGAGGGTGTCGAATATTTTGATGAGCGTTACATCCAATCCCGTAATCTCAGAACTAGCCTCAGAATTTTCGAAAAACCTACGAGCAGTGTTGCCGTCATTGGTATTGCCGAACCCTGGTTTTGGTTTATCTACTATCAATCCAAGTACACTTTTAAATTTATTCTGGATTTCGTTGAAACGTAGCTTTACACTCTCTTTATCTGCCTCATTCCTAAGCTACCATTTTTTTACTTTGAGGCGAAAACATCTTATCCATGCATGGGGAGTAGACAAACCAAAACCAAGATTATCTCGGTTAGGCGTAAAGTCCCGTAACTCATTATTGATATCTTTTGGAGTGGCACCACAAATATAACATTTTTGTGTGGAAGAAGTTTCAGCCAAAGCATTGCAAACTTTTCCGTCAATCATTGTTAGAAGCATATTGTGATTTACGGAAACTTTGTATTCTTCGAGCATGTACTTTGTTGGAAACAATGCATTTATCTCCCCTAAAACTCTGTTCGATTCAAAAGCAATAAAATCTTTTGTTTCTTTAGAAAAAATAAATTTAATTGGACGACAATACATGGTAGAAGAAGGTCGAGGATTCTGCCAAATAATGTTACCTTTTTCATCCTGTAATTGAAGAGGAACGAAAGAAAATATAAACAAAAACTCATCAGTGTCAGAACTACATGTAAACTTTTGCTTATATGTGCTATGGCCAGAGCTTCCATCGCAACCCCACTTGTTGGTTAGAGTATACGTCAAGTTTGTAGGTAATAAACTAACAAAAACTTCTTGATTTGCTAAAACTAAACGCTCAACAGTTTTATCTAATACGGACTGGTCTTTAATTTCCGCACGTGTTTCACCCACATCAATTTCATTTGGATAGCATTCTGCCTTAGCTTTTCTTAGACTATAAAATGATGGATAAACCTTATGGCCTGCCTTGATGCTCCACTCCCGAGTCGTTTTGTACCCATGAGTCGTCGACTTGGTGTATACGTAGTATGCTAAATCTTCTACATTGCTCAAGCATCTTGCATCTGGCTCACATGTCATCTTTTTGCCGGATATTTGAGTGGTTTCCTGTAATTTTTTTATAATGTTAGCAACATTTCTGTTGCCGAACATACGCGTTGATGCGTTGTCCACTCGAAGCCGTTTCGGTTTTTCACTGCAGCTAAAAAAGTCCTTCTTTCGTCTTCCGGGGCTGGGGTTACCTGAAGAAGTGGTTGGTTGGTCTGGTGGCATCTTTGAATCCACCGTTTTTGTAAATATGAAGTCTGGACCCGAAAGCCACTCCGAGTTTTTATTCAAAAATCGCTCCTGCCGATATTTGTAAGCTTAACCTTTTTATAGAATACTCGGCTGCTTCGCTTAAATCGTACTTAAGTACAACAAAACTCAATAATTCTTTATATCTGGTTTCCTTCAAATGTTGAACCCAAATGTCAAAAAAATCCATTCTTGGTACGGTTATAACTAAACTGCTTTGTGTTGTTGATTTCCCGACAGGGTGAATAGTTGATGATTGTTGTGCTGCCATCTTAAGTGTCGTTGATCGTTCTGATTTGTTATCAGTTGTGCAGTATTTATATTATATTCAGGTATTGGCGTAGATGCTACCAAATGGGGTTGTTTTGTGTAGCGTTCCTGTGTGGTTATACCTGCATTAGGATTGCTTTGTATGTACCTGTTTTTATGCCTTGGTGACTGGTGCGGTAGGTTGTGGCAGGTTGAAGTCAGTGATATTCGCCTTTTTGCTGTTGGTGTGCTCTTGTTGACCTTGCGCGTTTATTTTTGTGTGTTTTATGGCTACGTGTTTGTTCCCTGTACCTGGGAATTGGTTTTGCCGTTTCTAGATCAGCTTTAAAGGTTCAAATATCTCTTCGGAGCTGGTACGTACATACATCCTATTTTATATGTAGAGATAACTAAATTTACAAAAAAAAATTAAAAAGAGATGTGCAAAGAATTCGCAATGGTTCTTTCTTTCTGCTATTAGAGAATACTTGCGAATATAACATATGTAAAATTTAGCCCGGATGTCCGCGGATGTATGTAACTTTTTTGTCCCTAAAGTTAAAAATATAGAGAAAAAAAACCTTCTCTTCTTAATAACGGAATGTTAAATATATTCAAAATACTCTAATTGCGAAAGAATTACTACTAAAAAATTTTGCTTACCTTCGAGCTTAGAATCCATCAAAAAAATTATATAAAAGTGTTCACTTAAAAGACATATGAAGGTTAATATTCAACAAGAATTTTGCAAATTAATCAATGCATTTTATTTTACTTCAATTACTCAATATATATGAGCAAAAATATAAAAAAAAACCAAAAATCCCGTTATGTTGTTTGTTTTCTTTGATTTTCCATTACACTTTTCTTGGAATAAGAACTTTGTTTTTGTCCAGCTAGCTTGTTCTACACGAAACACTGTGCAGCCATCAGAGCACATCTTATCTCCGTAAGGACGCTTTGCGTGAGGTTTCTATTTAAAAGCACTATTTCTCATTTGTATCAAAAGGGAGAGGGATGTGACTATTTACAAAAACAATACCAGTTTCACTGAAACCGCCAACAAAAACATATCTTTAACACATGATTACATACAATGTATGTACTGTGTAAAAAGAATAAAATATGCAAGAAAGGCAATTGGGATAAAGTTTACAACAACTAAGGCATTACGTGGCTGAATGCGTTTGTAACACTTCAACCATCGTAGGAGTGCGGGTTCAAATCCCACTCCCGGGAGAAAAGGCTTTGAAAAGATTTACAAGATATAATCGAAACAGCTGTCGCCTTGTCCGTCCTGAGGTTACGTTGTTTAAAGTTTTCCAAAATTATTAAATAAAATTATAAATTAAAAGTTTCTTCAAATAAATTTTTTCATACTTTTAAAAGCAATGAGGGCAGCCCCTCTTAATTCGAAGTATTATTCTGAGCAAACCATCGCCGTCACATCAAAACGACAAAGGCCAGCAGATACATATTTAGCGTCAGCACATCTAAGCCAACGCCGTGATAAGTAATCCATCTACTTTTTTACATTTTTCCCAAATTCCAAAACTCTCGATTCCATTCCTGTGACTCCGATATATATACATATACTAGCAGACCTGGCAGACGTTGTTCTGCCCTAAATTTGGTCTATCTGCATACATTTTAATAAGCGTTTTCCGTCTTATTTCTTTATTTGAATTAGTCTACGAACATGAAAAATATTCTTACAGACTATGAGTAAATAAAACTTAGCAAATTAATATTTTTTAATTTAAATTTTTTATATTAAATTTAAAGTATAAAGAAAATATGATTTCGAGATCGAAAAATCAACATCGATAGAATTAGAGATTATATTGAATTCATTAACAGCCTTGACAAAGGGGCGTTCCGAAGATAGTTTGTCTTAAAGTTTTCGCAATAAAAAATATTTGAAAATCGCAGTGTCCTTTGCGGGTCATTAAGATAAATGCGCTCCAGAAGGTAAGTACAGTCAACAGCTCCTTGTATAATGCCAAGAACAAAATTTAACGAGAGGACAGACCTTCCTTTTTCTAAAGATTTAAGATCTATTAACAATGATCGAGACATGTAGGAGGGAACTGGTTCCGTGAAGCGAAGACAAAGCAAAGCATCTTTAAGAAACACTTTTTGAACACGTTCTATCCTCTCTATTCTAATTTGATGAAATGGACGCCATATAAAGGCTGCACACTCCAGATAGGGACGTACAAAGGTGGAGTAAAGCAACTTTAATGTATAGGGATTTGAGAAATCGGAACTATTTCTTATAAGAAAACCTAGCATAGCATATGACTTCAATACTATAAAATTAAATGTGGCTCTTGAAAGAGAGCTTGGCATCAAAAATAACACCAAGATCATTTATTTCACTGGATATCTGCAGAGTATGAGGTGAAATACTGTAAGATAATGCTAAAAGATTATTAGATTTTGAGAAAGAAACATGAAAACATTTGCTCATATTACGCGAAAGGTGCGACTTCAGGCACCACAAGTATAAATTATTAAGGTCTAATTGAATTTTAGCCACGTCAGTTAGCTTGCTAAGTCTCGAAAATATCTTCAAGTCATCGGCATATAGCAAAAAGCAACTGAACTTAAAGCATGAGGAAATATCATTTATAAACAACACAAAGAGCAATGGATCAAGAATGCTACCCTGTGGGACACCCCATGTCGCAACATACGAATAAGAGGAGGCACTATCAACCATAACCACGCATGGTCTATGACGTAAGAACGACTTAAGCCAATTAAAAAATCCAGAATGAAAGCCAAGACACTCAAGCTTCGCAATCAGAATCCTATGAGACACTTTGTCAAAGGCTTTCGAAAAATCCATGTAGACACAGTCTACCTGAGATCTGCTAGAAAAAGCCGATAGACAATACTCACTAAACACTGCCAAATTTGAAACAGTAGAGCGCCCCGGAATAAAACCATGCTGGTTTGGAACAATTAAACTTTTGACTGAAAAATACATGTTGTCCTTAATAATACATTCAAGTAGCTTTGAAACAGTAGATAGTTTGGAAATTGGTCTATAATTTCTTACATTGTTTTTGCTACCACTTTTAAAAACCGGGGTTATGGATGCCAATTTCCAAGCATCTATAAAGACACCCGTGGATAGCAATCTGTTAAAGATAGTTAGTAAGGGGAATATCAAAGCTGGACAATTCCTTAATAACACTGCAGATATTCCATCTACGTCAGAGGAAGGCTTCATTTTCGAAATACCATTAGCAACATCTTCATATGTGAGAAGAAGCGACCCAAAACCTGACGATAAATTTGCATCAGAAGAAAAATTGAAGACGCAGCTGAGGGTTTCTACCTTACTTGCGGTAGCACTTAGCTAGGTATACGAGTCGATGGGTTTCTACAACCGACTAAAACGCAACTGAGGGTTTCTACCTTACTTGCGGTAGCACTTAGCTAGGTATACGAGTCGGTGGGTTTCTACCACCGATCAAAACGCAACTGAGGGTTTCTACCTTACTTGCGGTACTTAATTACATAACACTAGCTGAGCAGAGAGAGCAACAAAAGGTTTTTGCCTCAAAAGTATACATTAAATCTTCCGGATTTCTATCTGTATACATATCTTAAGTCAAAATGGATGCATACATACTTTTTGCTGAGGCAATTGTAGAATTCGAATCAGATATCGGTAACGTGACTGATCTCGACAAATACACTCTTTCCTTCCAACAAGAAAAGTTAAAAAATATGTGGGTAAAAACCAAAAACGCTTATGACGCGTTAATCTCCGCGGGTTTGTCCAAAGAAGAAATTAAAGCCATAAAAAAGAAGCATAAACTTTCTATGGCTAGTTATTTTAAATGTATGTCTGCTATGTCGGCTCAGATAGAGACCCTTAATAAAGCAGAAACAGAGAAAATTGACCAGCCTGCCCAAAAACAGACTGATCGCAAACACCACCTTCGCCTCCCTCCATGTGATACCGAAGACTTCAAGGGTGACTATTTGTCTTGGCCAACATTCCGAGATATGTTTACGGCCATTTACATTTCGAGCGACGATATTTACCCTATTGAGAAACTATATTACCTCAGTCAGAAAACAAAGGGGGAGGCCAACGAAATTGTTAGCAACGCACCTGTCACAAATGAAGGGTTTGAAATAGCGTGGAAGAACCTCACTAAAAGGTATGAAAACAAGCGCAGTTTGATTAAGGCTCAGCTCGACACTGTCTTCGGAATAAAACCTACTGAAATGGATTGCGGTAAATTTATTAAAGATTTACAATTAAAATTAAATAATTGCATGAATGCATTAAAAGGGTATAAGATAGATTTATGGGATGCACTTTTTGTGTATCGGTGCGCAGAAAAATTGCCAGAAACCAGCCTTTCAATTTTGGAACAGTATTTAGGGAACAAAACGGATATAGCAAATGGGAGGACATGGATAAATTCCTATCCGATAGATTTCTTGCGTTAGAAAACGTGTCTGGTCACAGCGGTAATAAAACTTCGAAAAGTTTTAAGCCCCAAAATACCAAAACCCCTGAACCTCATAATAACAAGTAAGGAAGGCTAAGTTCGGGTGTAACCGAACATTACATACTCAGTTGAGAGCTATGGAGATAAAATAAGGAAAATCACCATGTAGGAAAATGAACCTAGGGTAACCCTGGAATGTGGTTGTATGACATGTGTATCAAATGGAAGGTATTAAAGAGTATTTTAAGAGAGAGTAGGCCATAGTTCTATGGATGGACGCCATTTAGGGATATCGCCATAAAGGTGGACCAGGGCTGACTCTAGAATTTGTTTGTACGATATGGGTATCAAATGAAAGGTGTTACTGAGCATTTTAAGAGGGAGTGGGCCTTAGGTCTATCGGTGGACGCCTTTTCGAGATATCGCCATTAAGGTGGACCAGGGGTGACTCTAGAATGTGTTCGTACGATATGGGTATCAAATGAAAGGTGGTAATGAGTATTTTAAAAGGGAGTAATCCTTAGTTCTATAGGTGGACGCCTTTTCGAGATATCGCCATAAAGGTGGACCAAGGGTGACTCTAGAATGTTTGTACGATATGGGTATCAAACGAAAGGTGTTACGGAGCATTTTAAGAGGGAGTGGGCATGAGGTCTAGGTGGACGCCTTTTCGAGATATCGTCATTAGGGTGGGCCAGGGGTGACTCTAGAATGTGTTTCTACGATATGGGTATCAAACGAAAGGTGTTTACTGAGCATTTTAAGAGGGAGTGGGCATTAGGTCTAGGTGGACGCCTTTTCGAGATATCGTCATTAGGGTGGGCCAGGGGTGACTCTAGAATGTGTTTGTACGATATGGGTATCAAACGAAAGGTGTTACTGAGCATTTTAAGAGGGAGTGGGCATTAGGTCTATAGGTGGACGCCTTTTCGAGATATCGCCATAAAGGTGGACCAAGGGTGACTCTAGAATGTTTGTACGATATGGGTATCAAACGAAAGGTGTTACTGAGCATTTTAAGAGGGAGTGGGCATTAGGTCTATAGGTGGACGCCTTTTCGAGATATCGCCATTAGGGTGGGCCAGGGGTGAATCTAGAATGTTTGTACGATATGGGTATCAAACGAAAGGTGTTACTGAGCATTTTAAGAGGGAGTGGGCATTAGGTCTATAGGTGGACGCCTTTTCGAGATATCACCATTAGGGTGGGCCAGGGGTGACTCTAGAATGTTTGTACGATATGGGTATCAAACGAAAGGTGTTACTGAGCATTTTAAGAGGGAGTGGACATTAGGTCTAAAGGTGGACGCCTTTTCGAGATATCGCCATTAGGGTGGGCCAGGGGTGACTCTAGAATGTGTTTGTAGGATATGGATATCAAATTAAAGGTATTAACGAGGGTTTTAAAAGCGAGTGGCCCTTAGATGTATATGTGAAGGCGTTCTCGCGATATCGACCAAAATGTGGACCAGGTGATCCAGAAAATCATCTGTCGGGTACTGCTAATTTATTTATATATGCAATACCACTAACAGTACTCCTGCCAAGATTCCAAGGGCTGTTGATTTCGCCTTGTAGAACTTTTTCATTTTCTTCTACTTAATATGGTAGGTGTCACACCCATTTTACAAGTTATATTTTGCGTCAATAAATCAATCCAGTTACCATGTTTCATCCCTTTTTTCGTATTTGGTATAGAATTATGGCATTTTTTTCATTTTTCGTAATTTTCGATATCGATAAAGTGGGCGTGGTTATGGTCGGATTTCGGCCATTTTTTATACCAAGATAAAGTGAGTTCAGATAAGTACGTGGGCTAAGTTTAGTAAAGATATATCGGTTTTTGCTCATGTTATTGTGTTAACGGCCGAGCGTAAGGACAGACGTTGGACTGTGTATAAAAACTGGGCGTGGCTTCTACCGATTTCGCCCATTTTCACAGAGAACAATTACCGTTATAGAATCTATGCCTCTACCAAATTTGAGAAGGATTGGTAAATTTTTGTTCGACTTATGGCATTAAAAGTATTCTAGACAAACTAAATGAAAATGGGCGGAGCCACGCCCATTTTGAAATTTTCTTTTATTTTTGTATTTTGTTGCATCATATCATTACTGGAGTTGAATTTTGACTTAATTTACTTATATACAGTAAAGATATTAAATTTTTTGTTAAAATTTGAATTTAAAAAAATTTTTTTTTAAAAAGTGGGCGTGTTCTTCATCCAATTTTGCTAATTTTTATTTAGCAAATATATAGTAATAGTAGTAACGTTCCTGCCAAATTTCATCATGATATCTTCAACGACTGCCAAATTACAGCTTGCAAAACTTTTAAATTACCTTCTTGTAAAAGTGGGCGGTGCCACGCCCATTGTCCAAAATCTTACTAATTTTATATTCTGCGTCATAACCTGAACCCATCTACTAAGTTTCATCGCTTTAACCGTCTTTGGCAATGAATTATCGCATTTTTTCGGTTTTTCGAAATTTTCGATATCGAAAAAGTGGGCGTGGTTATAGTCCGATATCGTTCATTTTAAATAGCGATCTGAGATGAGTGCCCAGGAATATACGTACCAAATTTCATCAAGATACCTCAAAATTTACTCAAGTTATCGTGTTAACGGACAGACGGACGGACGGACATGGCTCAATCAAATTTTTTTTCGATACTGATGATTTTGATATATGGAAGTCTATATCTATCTCGATTCCTTTATACCTGTACAACCAACCGTTATCCAATCAAAGTTAATATACTCTGTGAGCTCTGCTCAACTGAGTATACAAAGGTTGGCAGCTTCCAAACAAGCATAAAGAATTTTAATTGCAAAATGTGTCACACGAATAACCACAAACTACGAACCTGCGCTAAATTCCTCAAACTTACACCTACTCGTAGAATTGAGTTTATTAAAACCAATAATAGCTGCCTGAATTGTTTGTCTTCTGGATATACTGTGTCGAAATGTACTAGTTCTTATAACTGTAGTATATGCCATTCTCGACACAACACGCTCCTACTTATACAAAAAATTCAGCAAAAAGCAGCAGTTCATACAAGTAAATAGGATGATACCCCTTCAACATCGCGAAAAGCACGAGAGAGGCAAAATTCAAAATCCAATGACAAGCAAACCTCCAATGTGCAATCTTGCCATGCGCATAATACCACTGGTGTACTGTTAGCACCGCTCGTGTCAACATACATTATAACAATGCCAATTTTTCAACCAGAGCCCTAATTGATTCTGGTTCTGAATGTTCATTTATTACCGAACGTCTCAAACGTCGAATTAATCTGCCATCCAAGAAAATTCGCGCTCAAGCTTCCGGTATAACTAACTCATTCTCTGCACAGGTCAAATAGTCTTGTTCAATAGAGTTGCGGTCACTAATTGACCCATTATTTTCTTTGACCACAAAAGTTCTTGTCCTGCCAAAGCTTACAGGGGATCTTCCAACATGCCAGATCAGTGCGATGACCAGACAATCATTCCCTGATCTCGAGTTGGCCGATAAAAGATTCTTTGTCAACGAACCAGTGGATCTAGTTCTTGGAGGGGACATTTACCCTCAAATCATCATGAACGGATTGCAGAATAATGTACTTGGTACGCTCTTAGCACAAGAAACTGTTTTCGGCTGGATACTTACAGGCCGTACAGATGTTCAAGAGCAACAAAAAAGAAATCGTCTCCTATTACAGTGACGTATCATTGGATAAGCAATTATCCGCCTTTTGGGAACTCGAAGAAATCCCTAAAAACAAACGCTTTAATGCGGACGAACAATACTGCGAGGAATTATACAGAAGTACCTCCACTAGGGATAATACCGTGAAATACACTGTCTCATTACCTTTTAAACGAGAATTTCCTTCCAATATATCCCTAGGGCCTTCTCTTAAAAGAGCATGCTCTCAGTTCTTCCGGAACGAGACACGCCTCGCGAAAAATCCTACTTTACAAACGAGTTGTGACCGAATACGAGGAATTAGGACATATGTCAAGGATCAACAGCTGTGTTCCACCAGACTCCTCTGACCATTATTTTCTACCTCATCACGCCGTCATCAAGGAAGAAAGTACCTCCACGAAAGTTCGCGTTGTTTTCAACGCATCTAGTCCGACCGCAAACGGAGTAAGTCTGAACGACGTTTTGTATAAAGGTCCTACGCTACAAGCTGACCTAACTATTCTTATACTTCGCTGGAGACTTTACAAATATGTCTTCAACAGCGATATCGAGAAAATGTACAAACAAATTATGGTACAACCTAACCAAACCAAATACGAACGCATAGTATTCCGTACTAGCTCTGAAAGCCCTATCAGCCTTTACGAACTAAAGACTGTGACATTCGGGGTTAACTGTGCTCCTTATCTAGCAATAAGGACACTTTTACAATTGGCAAAGACGTCGAAGACACCTTTCCAATTGCATCCACAATACTAAGAGAATGCATGTATGTGGATGATATTCTTGCTGGTGGACACTGCATCCAATCAGCAATTACTGCCAGAGATCAAATATCTCAAGCATTGCAATCAGCCGTCTTTCCACTAAGAAAATGGACAGCCAATTCCGACCAAATACTAAAGGATATCCCTAAACAACATCTCCTTAACAAAGATTTCCTAGAATTCGAAGACGCTAGTTCAGTGAAGGCACTAGGAATCAGGTGGAATGCACATAAGGATGAAGTTTACTTCATCGCAAAGCCCATGGAAAATTATGAGATTTTGACCAAAACAACGATTTTATCAGCAATTGCAAAACATTTGGCTTGAAGGCACAAAGTGGGATGAAGAAGTATCACCAATTACTACCGAACGTTGGAAAATTTTTATGGAAAATTATCCCGAAATTGATAACATTCGGATACCGCGCTGGACATATTTTTCTCCAACAAACAATGTGGAAATACACGGTTTCTGCGACGCATCGGAGAAAGCGTATGCTGCGGCAATATACCTCCGCGTCGAATCAAACGACCAAGTTCAAATCAATTTGCTATTGGCGAAAACTAAAGTAGCTCCTGTAAAAACTATCGCCCTTCCCCAATTGGAATTATGTGGAGCAGTGCTACTCGCCGAAATGATGGAAACATTAGCAGCAAATCTCAATTTAGGGAACCCAAAAACCTATTTATGGACCGATTCCACGATTGTACTGGCTTGGATACGAAAGCCCCCTTGTTCGTAGTTAACTTTCGTAGCACACCGTATCACGAAAATCGTCGAGAAGGTCGGAAAGGATAATTGGGGTCATGTGGATTCGGTATCAAATCCAGCCGATATGGCTAGCAGAGGCCTCCCAGCACATGAACTGGTCAACAATTCCTTGTGTTGGCAGGGACCTTCTTGGTTACAAGAAGACATCTCAAAATGGCCTATACAAGATATAACTTACAACACAACCATCGAGGAGAAACGAGTGCAAGCACATGCAGTAACGACCAAAACGGGTTTTGATATTCTGGATAGATTTTCCAACCTACCCAGAGCATTAAGGGTGATATCTTATGTCTTGAGATTTCTCGAAAGAACTCATGCAAAGACAAAAGATCATTTTAATAAAACGTCGTATCTGGTTTCATCAGATGAAATCGAAATCGCTACGCAACGCTTAGTTAAGATGTCGCAACAACATTTTTATCCCACAGAATACAAAAGTCAAAAGTATGGCATTATAAGGACTGGTGGTCGCATTCGCGCGGCTCTAGACATACCATACAATGAACGCCATCCAATAATCCTACCTTACACATGCAAATTTTCTCGCCTTTTAGTTCAGTTTACCCATGAAATCTCTTTACATGGAGAAAATCAACTAATGTTTAGGCTTATTAAGACCCAATACTGGATTCCTAGGGTGAAAAATATGATAAAATCCATCATTCACAATTGTAAGGTCTGCACAATCTATAAAAAACGTGTACAAACCCAACTTATGGGTAACCTTCCCAAGGAACGTACCACATTTTCCCGACCATTTACTAATTCAGTGGTAGATTTTGCAGGATCATTCGACATAAAAAGTTACAGAGGTAGAGGGTGTCGAATTTCGAAAGGTTATGTCTGTCTGTTTGTCTGCTTTACTACGAAAGCCATAAATTTGGAAGCCACAACCGACCTTAGCATCCAATCCTTTCTCGCGGCATTTTCCAGATTTATCGCCAGGGGAGGATGTCCGAAAAATATCTATTCCGACAATGGGACTAACTTTGTCGGAGCCTCACGATCACTTAAATCTGAGTTTAGAGCATTTATAGCTGATTCGCGTGAAAACGCATTGTCTAGATATGCTCATCAACTTCTGCAATGGCATTTCATCCCCACTGCCTCTCCTCATATGGGAGGTCTGTAGGAAGCAGGAGTAAAAAGTTTCAAAAACCACTTTCGAAAAGTGGCAGGTAGGGATAAATATAACTTTGAGGAATTCACAACCCTACTTTGTCGAATAGAGGCTTGCCTCAACTCGCCACCATTAAGTCCAGCGTCGAAAGAATCTACCGACTTAGAAGCCTTAACCCCTGGTCATTTCCTGGTAGGCGGGCATCTTCTCGCTCCTCCAGAAATAGATTCCAATGAGAATCCTGCCTCCATAGTCAATAGGTGGCATAAATTGAAAGCTTTGCTTCAAACCTTTTGCAAAAGATGGAAAAGAGAATATCTCTTAGAAATGCAAAAGCGGGTAAAATGGAAACACCCGAAAGCAAACATCAAAATAGGGGATTTCGTCGTCGTGAAAGACGACAATGTAGCTCCGAACGAGTGGAGACTTGGAAGAGTGGTCGAACTCCACCCGGGACCAGACGACCTTGTACAAGTTGTCGACATCACGACTGAAAAAGGTCAAATTACAAGGCCATTGGCCAAACTGGTTCTACTTCCACCAGCCAATGAAACAAGTGGAGAGGTATCCACCGATGACCAATCTACAAACAGTTTACCACGTTTACGTCCATAAGCTGCAGGAATATAAATTCAATTCGCCACTTTTATTTCAAAAATCTACCATCTTTATTTTCTTCATCAAAATGTACCTAAATAAAAAAAGGGTTTAATGTTTCTATTACAAGGTACAACTACAACAACTTGACAAAATTTCACGTCAAGTTGGTGTAATTGGACAACTACAATACATAAGCATTTTTTTCTAATTAAATTCCATTATTTTTCATTAAAAACTAAATTCGCAAGTAGGTACAAACCTCACATGCAATCGGGTATAAACCCACCACTCGTTCAGAGTATTAATAATGCGTAGCATTGAAATTGCAAACAAATTTACATATTTATTTTAAACCGGAATCGAAAATAATATTTTTGGGGTTTAATTGCTGTTTCTTATTTCTCATAGTACCTTACAACATTTTTTGTAGGGTATTGTGAGACATAGCAAATGAACCAAAAACAATACAAATAACGTGCTTATTTTTCACGCAAAATAACACAATTGTGTACAAAGCATTTAATTCCGGATTTCCTAATCCATTAAAATATCCAAACTTGATGGACGCACTCCATTAATTAATCCTTAAGGTTTTTTCTTCCCTACTCTTTGTTGTTGCTGCCTGTGCAGCAACCGGTAATACTGCAACATAAATCCCTTCTTGGGTGTTAATTGCCGCATAGTGTATATACATACATATGTACACACAGGGACATCATTTAATTGGCATACTCTGAAAAGAAAAGTAAATAAAAGTTAGTCAAACCATACAATTAATAAATTACAAAATGCCTCTATGTTTACTTACCGGCATGTTTAATATATAATTATTGCCATAGCGAACATTTTTTTTTTTTTTTCTTTGTTTTACACCAATATGGGTGTTTTAGTGGAACATGATCCGTTCCAATTTTTTTTCACTGTTTGTAATTACTGATATCACGAATACTTTATTGAAAAATATTGCAAAATAAGTACGAATTGCAAGAAAATTGTTCAAAACTCGAAAGGTTTGAATTTTTTCGCAACAAACATTTTTTCAACTACCATATTTTTACCGAAATCCACAAATCTAGTTGGAAAATGCGAAACTTTCTTGGGTGGCAGAACACTTTGTGACAAATTAAATCACAAAAATAAAAACCAAATTATAAAATTTCGATCAGATTCGAATATACAAATTTTATTTATGAATTAATCACTCGCAAGTGTAATTTATTCATTTTCTACGTATCCAATGCAGACACACGAAATTTAATACAAAGAAGAGATATGATGTACTCAGGGAGCATTTAGAAAGTGATCAATAACCCATTGATAAACAGTTGTGCGGTCACGCGGTCATTCTTGCATCACTGCCCGAACTTTGGACAGCCCATAAGCAGGTCCTTGCCCATGGTCAATCTGCTATAAGCGCCTGTCAGAAGGTCAATACGTATATAAAGAATTTCATATGCATATGTATGCCATTCAGCGTTCGCCACCTAATCAAAATAAATTTTTTTTTTAAATAAAACCAAAAATTAAAATTCAAATATAATATAACCAAATAAATCCACTCTGGCACGGAGACACGTCCTCTTCGTCTGGATATAACATTTAACCTCATAAAGTTAAAATCTGGAACAGAGACTTGGCCTCTTTGTCCAGATGGAAAATTAATTGTCACATGATATAACAAAATAAATCCAATCTGGCACGGAGACACGTCCTCTTCGTCTGGATATAACATTTAACCTCATAAAGTTAAAATCTGGAACAGAGACTTGGCCTCTTTGTCCAGATGGAAAATTAATTTACATTCGTCGAAATCTGGAACGGAAACGTCCAGACTACGAAATATCTCGGAACACAAAAGAGATAAATACAGTCCAAATATATATACTGTATAATGTGCGTTGAATTATAACCCGTTCTTGTTTTCAGCTTTAATATGTTGCTTCGTTTCCTACAGCGGCTACAATATGCAAACAAGTCCGGATATGATCAGGCAACAAATTTTCACTCAATAATACAAACATATTGTATCTAGTTTTAAGTAATATGTACGCGTGACAGCTTCAGCATGACCTTCCTTCATTTTAAGATATTGCTTACCGCAAGGGGGCCGATATGTTTAGGTCAGGACCTAAATATTTTTATACTGCAACCACAGCCACTCTAATACATAACTTATTTAGTGCAAATACATTCATACATCCTTTCATGTACTACAGACCCACATGCATACACATTCATGTATGTTCACATGTATTCAACGCTAACACCGGTAACTGAGTTTTCCATCAGATAACAAATATCCATTGGAAAACCCCCGCACGATCTCCGGTTCGACAACACGGAGATCATTTTCCATTTTTCTGTTCAATTTCAACCACGAAGGAAGAAGGTCAACTGCTGCTGTCACGCCACATACCAAAGGTAAAATATTGTATCATTTTAACATTAAATAAACTATTTATTTGTCATTATTATTAATACAAATATTTGCCTTTTTATTTCTTTTGTTACATATACATATATATTCTCCGTGCAACCACGCACCGTGCGAGATTATACATTTGCTCAAAGGTATATTTATCCCTACCTGCCTTTTTTCGAAAGTGGCTTTTGAAACTTTTTACTCCTGCTTCCCACAGACCTCCCATATGAGGAGAGGCAGTGGGGATGAAATGCCATTGCAGAAGTTGATGAGCATATTTAGACAATGCGTTTTCACGCGAATCAGCTATAAATGCCCTAAACTCAGATCTAAGTGATCGTGAGGCTCCGACAAAGTTAGTCCCATTGTCGGAATAGATATTTTTCGGACATCCGCGCCTGGCGATAAATCTGGTAAATGCCGCGAGAAAGGATTGGGTGTAAGGTCGGTTGTGGCTTCCAAATGTATGGCTTTCAGATCTAAGTGATCGTGAGGCTCCGACAAAGTTAGCCACATTGTCGGAATAGATATTTTTCGGACACCCTCGCCTGGCGATAAATCTGGAAAATGCCGCGAGAAAGGATTGGGTGCTAAGGTCGGTTGTGGCTTCCAAATGTATGGCTTTCGTAGTAAAGTAGACAAACAGACAGACATAACCTTTCGAAATTCGACACCCTTTACCTCTGTAACTTTTTATGTCGAATGGTCCTGCAAAATTCTTTATCTGAATTAATAAATGGTCGGGCAAATGTGGTACGTTCCTTGGGAAGGTTACCCATAAGTTGGGTTTGTACACGTTTTTTATAGATTGTGCAGACCTTACAATTGTGAATGATGGATTTTATCATATTTTTAACCCTAGGAATCCAGTATTGGGTCCTAATAAGCCTAAACATTAGTTGATTTTCTCCATGTAAAGAGATTTCATGGATAAACTGAATTAAAAGGCGATAAAATTTGCATGTGTAAGGTAGGATTATTGGATGGCGTTCATTGTATGGTATGTCTAGAGCCGCGCGAATGCGACCACCAGTCCTTATAATGCCATACTTGTCTAAGAAAGGGTCAAGAGGAAGCACTTCGCTTTTACAATCTACTAGCTTGCCTGACTTCAGATTTTTGTATTCTGTGGGATAAAAATATTGTTGCGACATCTTAACTAAGCGTTGCGTAGCGATTTCGATTTCATCTGATGAAACCAGATACGGCGTTTTATTAAAATGATCTTTTGTCTTTGGATGAGTTCTTTCGAGAAATCTCAAGACATAAGATATCACCCTTAATGCTCTGGGTAGGTTCGAAAATCTATCCAGAATATCAAAATCCGTTTTGGTCGTTACTGCATGTGTTTACACTTGTTTCTCCTCGATGGTTGTGTTGTAAGTTATATCTTGTATAGGCCATTTTAAGATGTCTGTCAAGTAGCTTTGAAACAGTAGATAGTTTGGAAATTGGTCTATAATTTCTTACATTGTTTTTGCTACCACTTTTAAAAACCGGGGTTATGGATGCCAATTTCCAAGCATCTATAAAGACACCCGTGGATAGCGATCTGTTAAAGATAGTTAGTAAAGGGAATATCAAAGCTGGACAATTCCTTAATAACACTGCAGATATTCCATCTACGTCAGAGGAAGGCTTCAATTTCGAAATACTATTAGCAACATCTTCATATGTGAGAAGAAGCGACCCAAAACCTGACGATAAATTTGCATCAGAAGAAAAATTGAGATCAAGGTTTGACTCAGAAAAATTGTTATTAAAATTAGACTTGAAGAAATCGGCAAACAAATCTGCAAAATCTACAGGAGTATGAGCTGATTTTACATTAAGAAAAACGGTTGATGGTATTATAGAACAGAACTTTTTCGACTTCAAAAAGTTCCAAAAGGTCTTAGGATTAGAGTTGATGCTATGTTCGATATTAAGAATATAATTTCTATGCAAAAACTTATTCAGACAGTTAAACTCTTTCAGCAAATGCTTGTAGGTATTATAATGGTATTGACTGTTTGCCTTATACTTCTTGTAAAATTTATTGCGAAGACTTTTTAACTTCTTCAAACGATAGTTATACCAAGGTAACTTATATGGTTTGCTTTATATCACAGGAATATTGGTATATTTATATACCAAATTTCAGGCGAATCGAAAGGACGTATGTAAATAGGTATGTGGGTATTATTAATTCATGTTTTAATTTCGGCTTCGCATGCATATTTATCAGTTTTGCCAGGTTGATGCGACTAAATCGAATATCAAAATGAAAATTACTTTAAAGCTCTCAGCAACAGCTTTCATTTGATATCCATATTACACATTCTAGGGGTATCCTGGTCCACGTCTTGGCCTATATCTCGAGACCCTAGTCACCCAGCGGCATAAAATTTACTCTGTACTAAAGCACACATCAACAGCTTCAATTTGATGCCCATAATGTAAAAAAACATTCAAGTTATATATAAGATATGTGGATAGGTGCGCTCATTCACATACATATATATGTAGCTATATACGGCAATATCACTCATCGTTCATATTTTCTAATTTGCATACAGTGTTACTTATTCATGAATTCGAACATTTCAAGTCGATAGTTGTATAGTTTTAAATTTCATTATTGTAGTTTGATTTACTCGAAATATAATTTGTTGAATCTTCCTTATTAGTTCATAAGTCATTATTGTTAATTCAAACCTGAATTAATTGAGAGGAAGTTGTACCAATCATATCGGAATACATACCCGGCGTGAGTATAATCTCCCGTTCGCATTCAGGCACACCCCTAGTGTTCAACATATGATATATATACGACCGATCTCATCCTTTTTCTTCAGACAATAATATGTGCAATATGCGAAGGCATGTGGTGAAGTTTGAAGATTCAATATAATAAATTAAGGGAGATATGACAAAAAGATCCTCTTTTATGAAAAATCGGTTATATGGGGGATATATGCTATAGTGTTCCGATTCGGTCGGTTCCGACAAATGTCTAATCGGACACCTAAATACACCCGCTCACCAAATTTTATCAAGATATCTCAAAAATTGAGAGATAATTTTGCATACAAACAGACAGACGGACAGGCGGATATGGCTATATCAACGCAACTCTTCATCCTGATAATTTCGGTATACTTAATGGTGGGTCTATCTATTTTCGATTAAGGACTTGCAATTTTGAGATTCGTGACGAAGTTAAAATACCATTTCATTTTCATGAAAGGTATAATAAAAGTCTAGACAAAATTTTGTTAAACACAAACGGACGTTATATTTTATTAGTAAAACATTCAAATTTGCAAAACCGATAAAGCCTTTCCTTGAAATCATGTTTCTCTGTCCAGGATGAGGGAAAAGAATGAAAAAATTGTTTTCAATATCATACACATATTTGACCTTTAATCCCAAGTGATAGAAATAAAGTGTGACCACTTTTGATTTCCGGTTTGTGATGGACCTTACTTGGGATTCGTCCACGTACTTATAAATAAACAAACAATTGCAAAGAAATTTTGTTTTGACAAAGTATAGCAAAATGCGTAATTTCATTTCGCTAGAATATCGATAAAAACATTTGATTTGTTATTTTTGTAGAGCTAATTCAGCTAACTAAAGAGCTTGTTCAGCTAATTAAAATAAACAAAACCAAGTAAGGGTGTTAAGTTTGGGTGTAACCGAGTATTATATACTCAGCGTGAGTTTGATTTGGACAGTTAATTTCATATAAATTACTTTATCGAATTTCGTTACGAGGGATTGTTTTTGGGGGCTCTATACATGTTTTGTAATGCTTGATTGGAATAGGGGCGTGGCACCGCCCATTAAAAAAATATCTCCTAATTTCCCCTTACAATAAAACTTGATCAGTGAAATATCATTGAAACAAAACTACTTTTCGCTAAGATATAGGCTATTTTTCTATTCTACGACCCTTTTAAACACCTATTATATAAAAGTGGGCGTGGTTTTTAGCGGATCCCGTCCACTTTTCCTAGAAATATATATATATATATATATATACATATATATACCCAATCTTATTACGATCCTTTAATTTTTCTTCGAGTTATGACTCCCGAATTATATAAAATTGTTTGGTCATAAAAGGGGCGGTGCCACGCCCATTTTCAAAAATTAAAATTTTTTCCTTTTTCTTTTTATAATTTCACTTGGAAAATGAAACACCATTGATATAAAGCTCTTTTTTGCAAAGATATAGCTTATTTTATTCGTCCACGATCCTTTAAAAAATCTTTTATATAAAATTGGCGTAGTCCTTCACCGATTTCGCTAATTTTTCGTCGAAGCATTCTCTATAGTAAAGGCAACCCCTCTGTCGAATTTTGTTATGATAGGTTTAACGGTTTTTGATTTATGATTAATAATATTTGTTAAATTGATATTATCACAAGTGGGCGGGGCCACGCCTTTTTTCAACGAAAAATCAAGAATCTTAATATCAGTGCACACATGAAATTTTAACACTCTAGATTAATTATTTACTAAATAATCAGGTTTTATGTGTTTTCCAAAATGTTACATATGTAAAAAGTGGGCGTGTTTACCATCCGATTTCCCTAACTTTTAATAGCGATGGGAGATGCGCGCCAAAGACCCCATATACCAAATTTCACTATTTTATTCTCAATATTTATTCAGGATATCGTGTGCACCGACAGATAGACGGACAGATGGACGGACATGGCTAAATAAATTCCTTTTTTTTCATCCTCAGCATTTTGATATATGGAAGTCTATATTTATCTCGTTTATGCCCGTTATGTTACCAAAGTTAATACAATCTATGTGTAAAGCACGCTGAGTATAGCAAGATTGGCCCTGAGTAGCTTTAACTTAAATTTAGAGGTACTTTTGTTATTTAAAATTCTTGAAATCTTATTTTTGATTTACACGTCTCAGATAAAACTAATTAGGTGTACCCATGGTACTGTTCATTAAAAATACATTCATTGTACACATGTCAACTCAACAACACACTTTGCAAATACAAATGGGCAAGTTCATGGTAACGGGCGCGACATTCTCACGCATTTTAATGTGCATAAAAGAAAATATGAGCAGCGAACTGAGCGGATATTACAATATTGGAAGCAACAATTGTGGGTACCTCAAAAATGTAAGTACATATATGATGAAGCTCGGACCCGACAAGAAATAGAAGTAATTTTTAATGCTTGTGAAAGTATGCAAAACTCGAAAAGCTAAAATGAGATTTTACATTCCTTAAATGAGAGACAGAAGATGAAATAAAGACCCAATGTCCATAATTTTCCGAAATATGAAATATCTTTTTAAAACGGTGGATTTAAGCTTAGGAACGATTACGGACGGGACAAATTTTTCTCAATGAATTGCACTATAAAACATTGAGAATATATTATTTGCGAGACATCAAGTTTTGTGTCTAGTAGAGTAAACAAAATCTGCATATCTGGAATATCGAATATGCCCTCAAAGTCCGGGCTATGGGCCCAAACTGGTATATAACTTTCCCAGTGTTTATTATTCGATAAATTTTTAGGTCATCAAATGTTAGTTTTATGGAGGAAATAGATCAGAAGTACAAAATAAATCAAAATTTAAAGAGGCCATATATAATCTTGCGTTCAACAATTCACGAATATAATAAATCCATTGAAACTTGGATAAAATGTTCCCATTTATCCACTTCTAGTGGACAAATATATATGTATATTTTTTAAGCAGATAAGATTCACAAGAAAAATGCAATACAGTTTGAACTGCTTTCTTTTGCGTCTTCTTATGAAATTGTTGAATACACCAATAACCAATAAAACCTACATTAATCTTTAAAACTCATATCTTGTTGAAATCAGAACTGAATTTAGTTTTTCCTCAGATAATCCTCTGTATGGCGGCCACCGTGGTGTGATGGTAGCGTGCTCCGCCTACCACACCGTATGCCCTGGGTTCGCACCCCGGAAAAAGCAAAATCAAAATTTTAAAAATAAAGTTTTTAAATTAGAAGAAAATTTGTCTAAGCGGGGTCGCCCCTCGGCAGTGTTTGGCAAGCGCTGCGGGTGTATTTCTGCCATGAAAAGCTCTCAGTGAAAACTCATCTGCCTTGCAGATGCCGTTCGGATTCGGCATAAAACATGTAGGTCCCGTCCGGCCAATTTGTAGGGAAAATCAAGAGGAGCACGACGCAAATTGGAAGAGAAGCTCGGCCTTAGATCTCTTCGGAGGTTATCGCGCCTTACATTTATTTTTTTATTTTTAATCCTCTGTATATATAAATTAAAAAAGAGATACAACAATTTCAATTTTCGTCATATTTTGTAAGATTTCTCTAACATCACTCAAGGAATCAATTAACAGTTCATACACTGCTGAAAGCGCAAAATGCCCTCTTTCCGACAACATATAAGTTTTGTTCGTTGGCTAAACAGACATACAGTTGTAGGCCAATATATGGATCAACTAAAAGACGTGGCAAATTTTAGACACCACTAAGAAATGTTACCCAAACTTTCCGGAAAAATTTTAGTAAACAGACCTATTTAACATCTGAAAGCTTTTTTAATTTCAAGTCGACGTTTGCCTACTAGGAAAATAATGAGGATAAGGGCAGGATCAATTTATTAAACATACGTTTTCCAAAGTTTTTTTAATGCTAAATAAAAGACTAGACAAAATTTTATTAAAAGCAAAAGGACGTTATATTTTATTAGCAAAACATCCAAATTTGCAAAACCGGTGAAGCCTTTCTTTTAAATTATGTTTCTCTGTACAGGAAGTGGGGAAAGAAGAAACTAATTTATTTTAATATCACACACGTATTAGGCCTTTAATCCCAAGTGATAGAAATGGGGTCTGGCCAATTTTGATTTTCGGTTCGTGATGGACCTTTTTTGGGATTCGCCCATATATAAATAAACAAACAATTCCAAAGAAATGTTGTTTTGAAAAACTATAGCAAAATGCGTCATTCCATTTCGCTAGAATATCAATAAATACATTTGACTTGTTATTTAGGTAGAGCTAATTCAGCTAATTAAAGAGCTTATTCAGCTAATTAAAATAAACAAAACAGGTAAGGGTGTCTTAGTTTGGGTGTAACCGAATATTATATACTCAGCGTGAGTTTGAATTGTACGGCTCATTTCATATAAATTACTTTTTCGAATTTCGTTACGAGATATTTATACATTTCTTTTGAGGCTGTAGAAATGTTTTGTAATGCTTCATCGGAATAGGAGCGTGGCACTGCCCATTAAAAAAATGTCTCCAATTCTAGTCTACGACCCTTTCGGGGTGGCGCCGTGTGTGGAAGTCCTTGAAAGTGGGGAAATCTTCTGACCGCCATTCACTTGGGAATGGCCAGAGCGATTCTTTTGCATGCGGTTCAAGCAGCTCACTACTTCCGGTCGTTTGCGGCCAAGTATTCTCTGGGTGAGCTTATGTGAGAAGGCGACAACCTGGCTAGGCCACTCTGACAGAATCGGTTTTAAGGGCTAGTTGGGGGATATTTCATCGGCAGCGTCTGTCCACCACAAGGTGCCGCTGTAAGCGGGCGACTATCTTGGATCAAGCGGCTCGCTATATAAACGTGGAAATAATATTGCCATCCCCGTTGAGCGGGCTTGGGACCCGCCACGCCAAGCAACACTCCAACGAAAACTCAACAAAGCCTCTGATAAAAAGACAACCCTTTACTGATGACGACCATGGCAAACGTTTGAAGGACAAAGATTTGAAGGCATGCACCTGAAATGTCCGCTCCCTGAATGGGATTGGTGCAGACGCCATCCAAGAGATGCGTTGGACGAAGCAAGGAAGAAATAATATTAAAAATTGTCACATCTACTATAGTGGCCATACAAATAAGCGCATTTGCGGCGTCGGATTCGTGGTGGGAGACAGACTCTGTCGCCAAGTATTGGCGTTCACGCCTGTCGACTAACGTCTCGCCGCCCGAATAAAAGCAACATTTTTTAATATATCATTCGTCTGCGCCCATGCACCGACAGAGGAGAAAGACGATGAGGTGAAAGACGCTTTTTATTAACAATTAGAACGCACATACGAGCTCTGCCCTCGCCATGATATAAATATCGTGCTTGGCGACTTTAACACCAGGGTGGGCAAAGAAGGTGTTTTTGGCCCCACAGTCGGGAAAGTTCAGCCTACACAATGATACTTCTCCTAATCGACTGAGGCTGATTGACTTTGCCGGTGATCGAAACATGATCATATCCAGCACGAGGTTCGTGGATAGAAAGATACATCAAGCTACATGGCTGTCCCTCGATCGAAATACTTTCAATCACATCGACCACTTTGTGATAGACGGACGGCATGCCTCCAGTGTTTTAGACGTGCTCACGATCCGAGGACCTAACATCGACTCGGACCATTATCACGTCGCAGCCAAACAACCCCCCGGCTCTGCGCGGCTAAAACCAAGGAACAAAAAAAACAAGGAAAGCTAGACGTCGAAAGGCTGCAAT
This sequence comes from Eurosta solidaginis, assembly GCF_040869045.1. Lineage (NCBI taxonomy): Eukaryota > Metazoa > Arthropoda > Insecta > Diptera > Tephritidae > Eurosta > Eurosta solidaginis. The sequence goes on from NC_090320.1 coordinate 19,356,409, forward strand.
CTCAACAGAATGCCAATGATTTGGCAACTCGACTCTCACGCGTGCTCTCTGAGAGCAGAACTCAACCCGCCGGAATGTAGGAGCAGTGGGGCATATCTTTAAAGCATTTCGTTCCGCCGCCGAGGAAAAAATTGGTTACCGGCAACCACGGAAAAAGAACTGATACGATGAAGAATGCCGCATTGCAACCGAAAGAAAAGACGCTGCCTACAGGGAGGTGGGAGGGCGGGATGACCTAGAAGGTGGTCAGGCAAAGAGAGGCAGAAAAGCGTGAGTGCGAGGAGCTTGAGCTGCTAGCCACCAGGAATAACGCCCCAAAAATTTACCAAAAAATTCGTCGACAGACGGACGGCCGGAAACTGATATCCAGAGAGTAGTTAGATTATGGAGGGAACACTTATCTGCTCTCCTAAATGGGGACAGCGATTTACCGCACTGGTGTGACAAACCCTTTCTTGCAATCGATGATGATGGAATAAATGTCCCCCCACCCGATTAAGACGAAGTCAGAATAGCAACAAGGCGGCGGGCGCTGAGGATTGCCTGCGGAGCTATTCAAATACAGCGGCGAGGAGTTGGTAAGGTACGTGCATCAGCTTTTTCGCAAAATATGGTCGGACGAGTGCATGCCCGACGATTGAAATCTAAGTGCTCCTTGCCGAGTCCACAACAAAGGGGATACTGCAAACTGCGCCAAATTTCGCGGAATCAACCTTCTTAATGTCGCATATAAGGTACTGTCAAGTGCATTGTGTGAAAGATTAAGGCCCACCGTGAATCGGCTGATTGGACCTTATCAGTGCGGTTTCACCTGGTAAATCTACCATCGATCAGATTTCAACAATGCGCCAAATCTTGAAAAAAAAAAACGCGAAAAAGGATCTAAACACATCACCTCTTCGTCGATTTTAAAGCCGCCTTCGCCAGTACGTAAAGGAGCTGCCTATATGCCGCTATGTCTGAAGTTGGATTCACCGAAAAACTTATACGGCTGTGCAAAATGGCGTTGAGCAACACCTTCAGCTCAGTCAGAATTGGGAAAGACCTCTCCGAGCCAGCCGTTCGAAACTAAACTAGGTTTCAGACAGGGTGACCCCCTATCTTGCAATTTTTTTAATTTGATGCTGGAGAAAATTATACTAGCTAGTAGCCATAGAACTTAACCCCTCTGGAAAAATATTCTTTAAAAGCGTGTAATTATTGGCATATGCTTATGACATTGATATTATCGGCCTTAACACCCGCGCCATTAGTTCTGCTTACTCCAAACTGGAAAAAGAAGCGGTAAAGATGTGTTTAAAAGTGAGTGAGGACAAAACGAAGTGTCATCGGGCAAAGAGTCAGCGCATTGGCAACCACGCTACTGTTGGCAGCCATAATTTCGGAATAGTAAAAGACTTCGTTTATTTGGTAACCAGAAATAAAGCTAACAACAACAACAACTCTGAAATTCAGCGAAGAATCCTCTTGCCAATAAATGCTACTTTGGACTATGTAGGCAATAAAGAAAGGCAAAGAAAGTTTTTCTATCGCAACCCGCCCATGGAAGCAGCGGAAGAGGGTGGCCCCCACTCCGCTGGAAGGACCAGGTGGAAAACGATTTAAACTCCCATAACCGTTTAAATGGTCAAGCGACAATTAAGTAAGTAAGTAAAACTGTTTTAGACATATTTTATATAAATGTGGGCGTGGTCTTTAACCGATCCCGTCCACTTTTCCTAAAAATATATTTCCTGCTATATGGAAAATATTTTTACCCAATCCTTTTACGATCCCCTAAATTTTAGAGTTAATTATTCATGTTATGGCTCCCGGAACATAGACAATTGTTTGGTCATAAAAAGGCCGGTGCCGCGCCCATTTTCATAAATTAAAACGTTTTCCTTTTTCTTGTTATAATTTAGCTTGGAAAATGAAAAAACCATTGATATAAAGCTCTTTTTTGCAAAGATATATTTTATTCGTCCACAACGACCCTTTTATAAAACCTTTTATATAAAAATGGACGTGGTCCTTCGCCGAATTCGTTAATTTTCCTTCGAAGCATTCTTTATAGTAAAGACAACCCCTCTGTCGAATTTTGTTATGATATGTTTAACGGTTTTTGATTTTTGTTTAATCATATTTGTAAAATTGATTATATTACAAGTGGGCGGTGCCACGCCCATTTTCAAAAAAAATCAAGAGTCTTTATATCAGTCCACACATCAAATTTTGACATTCTAGATAAACTATTTAACAAATATTCAGATTTAGGTGTTTTCCAAAATGTTGTGTATGTAAAAAGTAGGCGTGGTTTTCATACAATTTCCCTCATTTTTAATAACGATGGACGTGCATGGCTATATCAATTCCTTTTTTCATCCTCAGCATCTGAATATATGGAAGCCTATATTTATTCCGATTCGTTTATGCCCGTTATGTTACCAAAGTTAATACACCCTCTATGCAAAGTACGCTGAGTATAGCAAGAGTAGCTTTAACTTAAATTTAGAAGTACTTTTGTTATTTCAAATTCTTGAAATCTTATTTTTTATTTACACGTCTCAAAACAGATAAAACTAATATTAAGTGTACCCATTTTACTTTTCATTAAGAATAATTTCATTGTACACGTGTCAAATCAATAACACACTTTGCAAATACACATGGGCAAGTCCTTGGTAACGGGCGCCACATTCGGGCGCATTTCTACCTGCATAAAAGAGAACATGAACAGTGGACTGAGCTGATATTACAATATTTGAAGCAGGAATTGTGCGTACCTCAAAAATGCAAGTATGTTCATATATATGGTCATATATTATGAGGTTCGGACGCGACAAGAAACAGAAGTAATTTTTTAATGCTTGTGAAAGTATGCAAAACTTAACGCAGCGAAGGGAGAAACAGAAGGTCAAATAAAGACTTAACGCCCGTATATTTTCGAAATCTGAAATATCTTTTTAAGGACGGTTACGGGCGCAACAATTTATCAAGTTTTAGTAGAGTAAACAAATTCTGCATACCTAAAATATCGAGGTCGAATACGCCCTCAAAATCGGGGCTCAAGGCCCAAACCCCCTTTTCATAAGCGGAGACTTATACTGGTATATAACTTTCCCTCTGTTCATTCTTCGATCAATATAAATATTAGTTTTATAGAGGAAATAGAACAAAAGTTCAAAATCAATGAAAACTTTAAAGAGGCCATATATAATTTTGCGTTCAAAAACTCACGAATATAATAAATCCATTGTAATTTGGATAAGATATTCCCATTTAACCATTTCTAGTCGACAAATATGGGGCAGAAACATTGACCATGATAACAGCAGATGAAGCGGCTCTGGGAGTGTTCGAGAGAAAAGTTCTTCGAAAGATTTATGGACCTCTACGCGTTGGCGATGGCGAGTACCGAAGAAAATTTAACGATGAGCTGTACGAGCTATACACAGACATCAACACAGTCCAGCGAATTAAAACGCAGCGGCTGCGCTGGCTAGGCCATGTTATGCGAATGAAAAATGACGCTATATCCAAGAAAGTGTTTATATCGGAACCCGCCAACTGAAGCAGAGATATAGGGCGGCCCTCACTCCGTTGGAAGGACCAGGTGGAAACTACGAAGGAGCGATTGGCGCGCCGTGTTGGACGGCCATAACCGTTTAAACGGTTAAGCGCCAATTAAGTAAGTAAGTTAGTCGACAAATATATATATATATATATATTTTTACGCAGATAAGATTTACAAGAAAAACGGAAGCTAGTTTGTACCGCTTTGTGTCTTCATATGAAATTGTTGAATACACAAATAAATCCGACATTAATCCTTAAAATTCAAATCTTGTTGAAATCAGAACTGATTTTAGATTTTCCCCATATAATCCTTTGTATATATAAATTAGAAAAGAGATACAACAGTTTAAATTTTCGTCATATTTTGTAAGATTTCTCTAACATTTCCAAGAATCAATTAACAGTTTATACACTGCTGAAAGCCCAAAATGCCCTCTTTCTGACAACATACATATAAGTTTTGTTCGTTGGCTAAACATAAATAAAGTTATAGGCCAATATATGCATCAACTAATGGACTTGACAAATTTTAGACACCAATAAGATATGTTACTCGAACTTTGCGGAAAAATTTTAGTAAACAGACCTATTTAACATCTGAAAGCTTTTTATACTCAGCTGAACAGAGCTTACAGAGTATACTAACTTTGTTCGCATAACGGTAATCCGTAACGGCATAAACTAATCGAGATAGATATAGACTTCTATATATCAAAATGATCTGAGCGAAAAAAGAAATTCATTTAGCCATGTCCGTCCGTCCGTCCGTAAACACGATAACTTCAGTAAATTTTGAGGTATATTGATGAAATTTGGTATATAGGTTTCTGGGCACTCATCTCATATCGCAATTTAAAATGAACGGAATCGGACTATAACCATGCCCACTTTTTCGATATAGAAAATTTCGAAAATTCCAAAAAAGTGCGATAATTCATTACCAAAGACGGATAAAGCGATGAAACTTGGTAGATGGGTTGACCTTATGACATAGAATAGAAAATTAGTAAAATTTTGGACAATGGGCGTGGCACCGCCAACTTTTGAAAGAAGGTAATTTGAAAGTTTTGCAAGCCGTAATTTGGCAGTCGTTGAAGATATCAGGAGGAAATTTGGCTAGAGCGTTACTCCTATTCCTGTATGTATGCTAAATAAAAATTAGCAAAATCGGATGACGAACACGCCCACTTAAAAAAAAAATTTTAAGTCAAATTATAACAAAAAATGGAATATCTTTACAGTATATAAGTAAATTATGGCAACATTGAATTCCAGTAATGATATGGTGCAACAAAATACAAAAATAAAAGAAATTTCGAAATGGGCGTGGCTCCGCCCTTTTTCATTTAATTCGTCTAGAATACTTTTCATGACATAAATCGAACAAAAATCTACCAATCCTTGTGAAATTTGGTAGGGGCATAGATCCTATGACGGTAACTGTTTTCTGTGAAAATGGGCGAAATTGGTTGAAGCCACTCCCAGTTTTTATACACAGTCGACCGTCTGTCCTTCCGCTCGGCCCTTTACACGATAACTTGAGCAAAAATCGATATATCTTTACTAAACTTAGTTCACGTACTTATCTGAACTCGCTTTATATTGATATAAAAAATGGCCGAAATCCGACTATGACCACGCCCACTTTTTCGATATCGAAAATTATGAAAAATGAAAAAAAGTGCCATAGTTCTATACCAAATATGAAAAAAGGGATATTACCTATATAAATAAATTATCGGTACCCGACAGATGATGTTCTGGGTCACCCTGGTCCACATTTTGGTCGATATATATACAACTAAGGGCCACTCCCTTTTAAACCCCTCATTAATACCTTTAATTTGATACCCATATCGTACAAAGACATTCTAGAGTCACCCCTGGTCCACCTTTTGGCGATAACCCGAAATGGCGTCCACCTATAGAACTATGGCCCGCTCCCTTTTAAAATACTCTTTAGTACCTTCCATTTGATACCCATGTCATACAAACACATTCCAGGGTTACCCTAGGTTCATTTTGCTAAATGGTGATTTTCCCTTATTTTGTCTCCAAAGCTCTCAGCTGAGTATGTAATTTTCGGTTACACCCGAACTTGGCCTTCCTTACTTGTTGAATTTCAAGTCGACGTTTGCTTACTAGGAAAATAGTGAGCATAAGTACAGGATCAATTTTTAAAACCTACGTTTACCAAAGTTTTTTTTAATGCTAAATAAAAGAATAGACACAATTTTATTAAAAGCAAAAGGACGTTATATTTTGTTAGTCTGACCACTTTTGATTTCCGGTTTGTGATGGACCTTATTTGGGAATCGCCCATATATAACTAAACAAACAATTGCAAAGAAATGCTGTTGTTGTGAAAAACTACAGCAAAATGCGTCAATCCATTTCGCTACAATATCAATAAATACATTTGATTTGTTATTTTGATAGAGCTAATTCAGGTAATTAACGAGCTTGTTGAGCTAATTAAAACAAACAAAAAACAAGTAAAGGTGTCTTAGTTTGGGTGTACCCGAATATTATATACTCAGCGTGAGTTTGAATTGTAAACTTCATTTCAGATAAATTATTTTTTCGAATTTTGTTACGAGAGAATTTTTTTTAGGCTCTAGAAATGTTTGTAATGCTTGATCGGAATAGGGGCGCGGCACCGCCCTTTAAAAAAAATGTGTCCTAATTTCCTCTTACAATAAAACTTGGTAAGTGAAATATCATTAATACAAAACAAATTTTCGGTAAGATATAGCTTATTATTCTAGCCTACGACCCTTTTAAACATATTTTATATAAAAATGGGCGTGGTTTTTAACCAATCTCGTCCATTTTTCCTAGAAATATTTCCTGCTATAAGGAAAATATGTCTACCTAGTCTTTCTAAAATCCTCTAATTTTTCGAGCTAATTATTCGAGTTATGGCTCCCGAAACATAGAATATTGTTTAGTCATAAAAGGGGCGATGCTACGCCCTTTTTTAAAAACAATCAACAGTCTTAATATCAGCTCACAGATAAAATTTTAGCATTCTAGATCAATAATTTACGTAATAATCAGGTTTTATGTGTTTTCCAAAATGTTATGTATGTAAAAAGTGGGCGTGGTTACGGTCAGATTTCCCTCATTTTTAATAGCGATGGCAGATGAGCGCCAAGGAACCCCTATACCAAATTGCAATATTTTCTTCTCAATATTTACTCAAGTTATCGAGTGCACCGACAGATGGACGGACGGATGGACGGACATGGCTAAATCAATTCCTTTTTTTATTCTCAGCATTTTGATATATAGAAGTCTATATTTATACCGATTCGTTTATGCCCGTTATGTTACCAAAATTAATTCACTCTGTGTGCAAAGCACGCTGAGTATAACAAAATTTACCTTCTGTAGTTTTAACTTAAATTTATATTTGTTTTTGTTATTTAAATTCCTGAAATTTTATTTTTTATTTACATAACTCAATTAGGTATAAATAGCGCCCACAAAATGTATCTCGGTGTACTTTATACTCTAAAAGTGGTAGAAGAATTTTTAAACAAAAATGAATCTAAATCATACCGCACTGCTGTTTGTCCTGCTTAGCTGGGTTTTAAGTTATACGAATGCGCAATTGCGCCTTATAAATGGCACACCTATAAATATAAAGAGCAGCGCACACACAGTTGCAATATTTTTTAAAGAGAACTATAATTGCGTTGGTTCCATCGTCAGTCCTAATTCAGTAGTTACTGTTGCGCATTGCGTAGCAGGTAAAGATGTGCATAGTCTCTTCGTCCTAGCTGGTGAAAGCAATATATACTCAAAAAAATCGGAAAAAATCCGTGTGAAGGAAACACATACTGATTATTATAATCCAGAAACAAAATACATGGATATAGCAGTAGTTAAAGTGGTTGCACGCTTTGACTTTAATGAAGCAGTAAAACTAATTGAATTTTGCAAATGTAAATTATTACCAAACCAAGAGATGGAAATTAGTGGATGGGGTTCGACCAGAGTAGACAGAGAAGATCCTTCTGTTGTTCTCAGAACTCAGAAGGTTGTAATAATGCAAAGTTGGCATAAATATATGAATTTAGCTATACCGACCATTTTAGCACAAACAACCTTGTATGCTGGAGCTAGTGGGGAAGATATGTGTGCTGGAGATGCTGGAGCAGGTGGCGTTGTTAATAAAAAACTTTGTGCGATGGCACAAAGTACATGTGCAATATCCCAACGTGCGTGTTTATATATAGATTTAACAAATCCAATAGTTCAATATTTTATAAATTCCAAGATTTACTGTTGATTGAAAGATCATCCTTACACGACTAAGCGGCGAATTTCAAAACAGCAGTTGAAATATGGTGATGTTCCGCTCAGCAGTCGAAAAGATGAAATTTTTACATTTATCATGTACATAAATTTGTATAATTTTGAATAAATAAATATTTTTTATTGTATGCAATGAAAGTGTGATGCATGTAAATGAAGTAAGTTGTGAGACCAAACTTTGATCACAAGTTTAAAGTTCCCTAGTGTATGAAGTTCCCATGAGATGAAAACAAAATTGCGGAATGACTACTTTGGTTTTCTGCCATATCCATGATCTATAAATTTTTGCGTTGGCGAATTTATTCACATTTTGGGGATTGTATTTTTCGTTTTGAAATTTTTCGTATTTTCTATTTTATGGAGTTATAACTTTTTTAGGTTAAGGCTCCAATAAGCGATGCCAATATACATTTATCTATGACTAAGTTTTCACTTCACATGGTTACGAATTGGGCGTTATGAATATGGCAAATTTTCCAGGGCCTTTAAGGAGTCGATATTTTACCAAAATAGGATTTTACTTTGGCAATAGGTGTCGCTGGATGTCGCACTGATCGAGCTTTTTAGGTAACCCTCGGAAAGGTGTGCCAGTATTAAACAAAAAATACTTGGCGCATTTTACCTCCTAAGCCAAAACTTCACTTCCAATTTGCGTTGTGCTTCTTTTTAGTTTCTCCTACAAATTGGAGGGCGGAACCTACATGTATAATGCCGACAGAAATACACTCGGGGTGTTTGCAAAACCGCTGCTTAGAGGGTATCCCGCTTAGAAGAACTTGTTTTCCAATTGAAACAATTGTTTTCTTAGTTGTTGATGTTGCTTTGCGAAGGACTTTAACCCATGACCTTTAATGTGTTTGGTGGATCACGCTACTATCATGCCAGCATCGCTTCCAGCACAATGACAAAATCTCCATCGCCTTTGGCGATTAAGTGCGGTTGGAGACGAAAAAATGCGCGAACGCTTTTTTCCGACACTATGTAATGCATTCTACCGTTAAAAAAGCCAGACGGCGGGCTAAAAGACGTGCACACAAGCATAAGCACAGCCCCTCCTCAATTACCATCACCACCAAAGAGATTAAAGATGCCATTGTTAATGCTAAACCATCTAAGACAGTAGAACCATACGGCATAGCCATGCCGGTGTTTAAAATCTACGCAAAGAGACATTTAATTATCTAGCACGTTTCTTCAACCTGTCCCTGTCCACCTTCGCCATCCCCGAAAAATGGAAATGGCCGGGGGGTTCCGCTATTAAAGCCTGAGAAACCAACTAACATAGGAGATTCTTATTGCTCGATATCTCCCTTATCACCAGTAGCCAAGAGACTTGAAGTCATTCTACTTTCCTATTTCACTTCAAGTGGACTCCCGTTAGAGGACATTGATGAAAATTTGGGATCGGTCGCACCTATTGGATGGGGCGAAGCACAGCTACAACAACAACAACAACCATCCCAGCACATACAGTATCTAACGTTAGTTAGATAAAGGAAATAAAAATAAAAAGAGCGAAGAGAAAGTGTTTTATTCGCCTGAAAGTAAGCAATTTTAATTCTTGCGTTGGTGGCATGGTGACCCCATATAATGACATTTTGCTACTGCAAATGCCATAGCAATAACAATTGTTGCCATCATTACCCGTTTGCCATCGTTTATATTGTTCTTGTCGCTGCTGATGCTACACAATCGTTGACAGGGCTTCTAATGATATAAATTCCATGCCAAATGTTTGCGCTTTCTTAGAGTTTTGTTGTATGGTGTAGCCTGTAAGGCTTTCTGCTTTCACTTTTATTTTGTTTAGAGTCACAATGAATAGAGACTGCATTGCTCGTGACAGTAATTTACAACTTCAAAGAAGTTAAATTTTTGAAGAAAAAAATTAATAAATATTTCTCGGTAATGAGACTGTTATGGGAAATAAACTAGCATTAAGCTCCAAGCATCAGCTGTGACACACAGGCGCGTATTCAGGGGGGGTTCCAACCCCTCCCCCCGAAATTTCCGAAAATTAAAAAATATTCGTCTGTACTAGAATAATTACTCTATTCACTTTTAAAGCCCCTGTTAAGAAAATAGCAATAATAGCAATAATGAAAATGCGAAAGGAAAAAATTGAATAATATTTCACACTGAGAGAAGTTATTGGTATTCGCTAATCAATTATCAGAGCAAGTCTGAGAGGTCACAACTAAACTCCTGCAACGGTTCACTCATGTTCTTATGAGTGTTGTTATTTTCATCGCCACAGGGCTGCACGGCAATCAATCACGAAAGCCGTTGTAGCCATATTAAACCTAATTCTACTTTGGGGAAGCGACAGTGAGTGGCGTCCTTTTTATTTTGTCAATAAAAACTAAAATAGAAGTAAATAACAGATAATAAAAGCTAAAATCATTATTTTGGGCGTTTTTTAACATAATTAACATTTTTTTCTAAATTTTTCGCTACTGTTTGCTGTAACTTACATTGGTGGCTGCCGCTTTCAAAGTAATCAAGAAGGCAATGGTTGGCTTCGGTTTGTGCTCAAGCTTTGCTTTATTATGGTTGTGGTCTGTAGACGCCTTATTGAATGTGATCAGCACTATTCGCGCAAAACTATCCGACTTGCTCTGCATAAGATCAACTTAACATCTCAACTACATAGCATGTTAACAACAGCAAGTCTTTTGAAATTCAAATTAACTGCTTTTCGAGTTATGAATACAGCGGGGAAAAATCGTAAAAATGAGTGTCTCTCGTTATTGTAGTTTATTGTGACTCATTCTTGCTGTTGTTACGAATGAGCCGCAAGTTTTTCATATTAGTTCGCTCATGATTCTAAAGGCAATAAGAGTTTGGAGCTCAACGCTCAAAAGAGAAGAGCGCGCTGCATTTCCTCTCAGCTCTTGCTAACATTTAATGCCCAATGAATCAAATCGCTTATTAACCAACTCAAACCTCACGTGTGGGTGAATCTAACAGTTAGATTCTAACTAATTATTTGAGTAGAGTTAAAAAAAAATATGAGTTGCACATGTAATGTTTGTTTGACGGCCATTCTATTGTTCCGCCATGACTTACAGTATTCATTTTTAGTGATTGTGTATCTTTGACGAGTGTATTTAGTTAATATAACGTATGCGATAATGGATATTCGTAATTTTTTTGCGAAAGGACCTAGATTAGAAAATGAAGACGTAAGTACAAATTTTAATTAATCTCATATTGAATAATACAAGTAACGGGTGTAAAAATATATAATTTTTTATTCAGGAAAATTCCCAACAATCTGATAAGCAGCGATTGGAGCAACCAGATACAGCAAATTTACCCCAGCCCAAACTTGTACAGAACAAAGATTTATCGTTGTGCCGTTCAGTTTCGGTAAGTTGATTCAGGAAAATTTCGTTTTGCTCTCTCAATGGAATAAGTCTCTGCCTGGAAGACGCTGCAAAAGTCAAGAAGTTGATTGAACTGAAAATGATTCGAGTACAGTCCAGCCCCGGTTCCCTTTTCCATTTTTGAGCCGTCTGTGTTGGCTCTAATGTCTCTACCGTTGTCTAGGCCTCCCTCCTTTTCCACCCTCGTAGGAAACCTTATGTTCTTAACCTGGAAATCAACAACTGTCGGGATATAGTGTGTGTCTTCTCACCGGGCATATCAGGAATACCCGGGCCTGAGGGTTTTCCCGCTTTCCTCCTCCCTCTCGTAAGGCCTGTGTAGGCATCTTGTAATAATGCCACGCAGACGACGAATGGGTTTGTCGCCGGCGGCTTGTATCATAGCCGGTATCACTCCGTCCGTTCCCGCCAATTTCAACGTTTGGAATGACTTAATGGCCCATAATATCTTATCCGGGTCTAGGATGCTTGTGGTATCAGTTTGCGGAGAATAAACGGGACCATCTGCTATTATAATAATATCCCAGATGAAAATTCTACTTTTAATCAAAATTGTTGCAGGTTTCTCCGAAAGACGTAGCAACCTACTGCCGGAAAAACCTCAACAACAATGAAAAATATGAACCTCTTGTTAATACGTGGATCCCAGATGAAACTTTCAAGTTCCCAATTTCAAGCTATCGAAATTTAAAATTTCAATTGTCATGGCTACGATCTTTTCAATGGATGACTTACTCGGCTGAAGAAGATGGAGTTTATTGTAAATATTGTGTTTTATTCGCAATCAAATCTTCTGGGAAAGGAAATCATCAAATCTTGAAAACTTTTGTGGGGGCACCGTTCAGAAACTGGAAGAAAGCCCTAGAAACTTTTAGAGAGCAGCAAGAAAAATGGTGTCACAAGGATGCCTTTATCGATGCACAGAATTTTCAGTCTACTCTGGAAAACAAAAAAGACGACATTTTGAACGAGATCGACACGAGTCGAAAGAAAATGCAACTCGAAAATAGACGGAAATTGACTCCAATTATCCGAACTGTCCTTCTGTGTGGTAGACAGGGGATCGCACTGAGAGGTCATCGTGATTGCGGTCCAATGTTCACGACATTTCCGAAAGAAAGTGAAGGAAATTTTAGAGCGCTATTGCATTTTGCTTTAGAAAGTGGTGATACATATCTACAAAGACATTTGGGCACTGCTCCTGCCAACGCCACATATACGAGTCCATCTATTCAAAATCAAATAATAAATGCTGCTGGGGAAACGATAACAGAAAAACTTGTGGAGCGCGTTAACAAGTCAAAATGTTTCGTGGCAATCGCTGATGAAACCATGGACGTTAGCGGAATTGAACAATTTTCAATCTGTGTATGGTACATCGAAAATTCAGAAGAGGAATATCGGCTTCAAGAATATTTTTTGTGTTTTGCACCAGTAAAAGATGTAACCGGGAAAGGGCTTGGCAATGCACTTCTTGCGACTCTAAAAGAGCTAAAAATTGAGTCTTCTTACAGGGTTGGACAAGGTACATTGTAGAAAAAGCAGAAATGTTAATTTTGGAATTCGAGTTTTATCAAGATTTTTTTAGTTAACCTTCGATTTCTCTATACATATATGTATAAGTGTACCAAAATTGTTATTCGCAAGGTTATGACGGAGCGCGTGCAATGAGTGGAATAGTTAAAGGGCGCGCCGTTGAAGTTCAAAAATCCCATCCACAAGCCATTTACCTTCATTGTGCCAATCATAGTTTAAATTTGATCATCACACATGCATGCGACGTTCCACCAATTAGAAATTGTATCGGGATAATCAAAGCAATTGTTAATTCTTTCCGTCAATCAAGTAGAGCTGTGACCCCAGACTCTTATTAAGACTCTTATTAAGACCCACGTTTCCGATGCAAGGCGCACTCGTTCGCTAAAACTTTGTGAAACCCGATGGGTCGAGCATCTTGATCCTTTGCAATTGTTTCACGATGATTATGAACATGTTTGTCTGGCCCTAGAAAAACTTGATGAAACTGTCACAAAAGTTGAAGGAGTTCAACCCAATGCACTCCTTACATCCATACAAAAACCTCAGTTTATAATTGCTCTGACAGTTTTGGAACCTATTTTTCGATTAACGAAAAATCTCAGTTTGAGTTTACAAAAGAAAGACTGCGATCTCAGTATTTGTGTAAAATATGCAGATAAATTGTTGGAGGAGGTTCAGGATATGAGAAGAAATGCAAACGTCACATTTGAAGAAATTTTTGCAGCCGCAACGGAAACTGCTACAAAAGTAGGAGTTTCATTAAGTATTCCTGGTGTTGTTGAACGACAGGCAAATAGAGACAACTATACTGGTGCCCCAAAAGAATACTACCGACGGTCTATTTTCATCCCATTTTTGGAACACTATTGCGAAGAATTGGAGACTAGATTTATCAAACACCGTGAACTCCTTTCAAAACTTCAAACCATATTGCCATCAAAATGTATGGAACTGGATTCCGATAAGATCAAGTCAACGGTAGGATGTTTTGAGACTCAATGGCCAAATACACACTCTTCGACCGAAGAATTTCTAGCTGAAATGAAAATGTGGCAAAGGTAATTAAGTTTCATATTTTCCGACAGCACAATTATCCTTTTAAAATATCGAATTTTGCATTATTTTCATGCACAGTCATATCATTTTCGTATGTTTCACCTGAGTAAAGCCACGTCAAAACCGCCAGTGTAATTTCATTGATCTCTGGGATTTCAACAAAGACTGCAAATATATGTAGGAAATGTCGATACAAAAATACACATGAGCGATTTTTCGAGATTCCACTTCGCTTGCAAGATACAGTGTTTAAAAAAAAAAACAAATAAAATAAGGAATATTCTAATGAAAAGTTAATAATTGATAATTGCTTTTTGCAATAAATCTATGAAATTTTTTTTGAGAGTAGGCAAATATTTTGTCTACAAAAAGAAAATACAGACAAGTTATTAACTTTTCACTAAAATGTTCCATTAAAAGAAAAATGTTTTCTCGCAAACGAAGAGGAATCTCGAAAAGTGTAATTTTGTATCGACATTACCTATACATTTTTGCTTCGCTGTTGAAATTCTAGAGATCAATTAAAAAAACATGTCCGGTTTTGACGCTGCTTTACCCACCTCTCAATTAAAATGCAATGAAGGAAATCTCTCATCAAGTAAATCAAATGAAAATATGATCAAGAATATTTTTTTGTATTACACCATAATAAAAAACATAGCAAAACTTTTTAGGCATTGTTTGACAATCCCAAAGGAGGAGCGACCAAGCACGTTCATTGATGCATTAAATAATTTTTCCGTGTCTTTTTTCCTTACGGTACATCGATATATAAAAATTGCTGCGACGCTTCCAGTTTCCGTTGCTCCTAGCGAACGCTCTTTCTCTTCCCTTCGAAGGTTAAAAACTTATCTAAGAAGAACAATGGGCCAGGAGAGGATGAATGGGTTGGCTCTACTCAACATCCACCCTACTATTGAAGTAACTAATGAAGAAATCCTAAACAAAATGGCAAAACAAACAAGAAAAATAAATATTGTTTTGTAGAAAGAAAGAAAAATTTCAAATAAATAAAAGTATAAATATGTAATATGTAAAAATATATATGTGTATATATACATTTAATTATTATTTACTGACACTTTGGCCAAACCCCCACCCGCCGCCCCCCCGCCCCCCCCCCCGAAATTTTTTTCTGGCTACGCGCCTGGTGACACACAATTGCAAATGTGGTGGAAAATTGTGTCGAGAATTTAATCGGCAGAATCTCTAAATAAGAACTCAGAAATAACCAAATTGAAGCATTTTGGGCCCACCTTCATAAGACCGTTGCTATATGGCAGACGTAACACTCAATATTGCATACTTTTAGGTACACCTAGTTTTAATTGGGAACTTATTGCAATTGATTAAAAACCCCAGCTATTCTTAGAATTAGATAAGAGGAAATAAACCCATCTGTCTACTAACGGCTTCTTACTAAAATCAAGTCCAGTTCCTGGTGATGGAGGCAGCTACCGCAACATAAAGGTTTTTTTCGATTAAGTGATGCCAGCTTGTACAAACATAGCGCAAATAGACTGAATTGAAAAAAAAAAAAAAATGTAAGGTGCGATAACCTCCCAAGAGATTTTAGGAAGATCTTCTCTTCCAATTTGCGCCATGCTCCTTTTAAGTTTTCCTATAAATTGGCGGGACGAAACCTTCTTGTTTTATGTCGACTCCGAACGGCATCTGCAAGGCAGATGAGTTTTCACTGAGCAGCTTTTCATGGCAGAAGTACACTTGGGGCGCTTGCCAAACACTGCCGAGGGGCGACCCCGCTTAGAAAAATTTTCTTCTAATTGAAAAAACTTGTTTCCTGTGTTCATCTTCTGCTATATGTAAGCACTGAGCTCTGATCGAATCCTTTAATGGGCGAAAGATACCGCAGAAGTTTACGGAGCCCTCGTGAATGTCATTTATGGCTTACACTGTCAGATCAAACGCATATTTTACTTTTTGTCTGCTCTTTTCGCAGACGTCCCTTCATAAGCCCCATGGTAGCTAAACCGCTTGAAGCAGTAGTCTGCTGGGGTACCTCGTGAAATGATAGTCTGGTGAGGGAATAGGGGTTACTACTATTCTCCAGCACTCTTTTACATACAAGATGGAGAGTTTATATATGGTGCAGAAGCATGGACCATGGCATCATCATATAGGGGGCTCTAGAGGTTTTCGAAAGATAAGTTCATCGACGGTGATTACCGAAGAATATTTAATGTACCTTACGAGCTTTATACAGACACCAACATAGTGCAGCGAATTATAACACAACAATTACGCTGTCTAGGCTTTGCTATGTGAATGAAAGATGATGCTCCGTCCAAAAACTTATTCCTATCGGAGTTCGCCTATGGAATCAGAGGAGCCCCCCACTCCGCTGGAAGGACCAGGTGGAAAACGATTTAAATTCCCTTGGTGTAACCATTTGACACCGGTTACCCCAACAAACAAGTAACTGATGTGCCTTTTTAGACGGCCGTAAGCTTTCAAATGGTTAGCGCCAATTAAATAAACAAATAAGAAGAGTTTGGCTCAGAAGGTTTACCTTCATAATATTTTCAAACTTCTGGAGGCTCTTATATCTAGCATTCTCCCTTCCCCTCTTGCGCTCTTTCTCTCCCTTTCGCTCTCACTTTCTCATATCCTATCAAATATATTCGCAGTTCGGCATTTGTTCTATTACAAAGTTTTAAAAATTGTTTACATAAGAGGTGGCTATTTACAAAATCCAATACCAGGTATGTACAGCCTGCGTAGTAACCATAGCACATTTGTTTCTTTGCCAGTTTTTCGAACAACATTGTTTATTTGTTTATTTGTTTTTATTTATTTATTTTTTTTTTTTATTGTTTAGAAATTCCTACACTGTCTTCTCCTGCAACCTTTTTAAATCCCTTCAAGAAAACATACGAAGAATTGGATCCAGAGATCTCACCCTCCTCTGTTCTCCTCATCTTCTTCATCTGCTTTCCTTCTTCCCCACCTTTCCCTCCTTTCTATACCCTATTCCACTCCCTCTGCCTCCTGTGGCGCTCCTAATCCATCTCATGCCACCCCTTTGCCTTCTCCCTCCCCATTTCTTTCTTCCTCCCCTTTACCACCTCCCATCCTTCCCTTTCTACACCTCCCTCCGTCTTTCATTGTCTCCATCTCTTTATTTCTCTTATCTCCATATTCCTCTCGTGTTTTCCCTCCGTTTCCTTCTCCCTAGTTCTTCTTCCCCCAGTCAATTCTCGCTCTGTTTTTTGTTATCTCTCTTCCTGTCTCTAATTCTCCTCGCCCTCCCTCTACTTCCAAGATTCTAACCACTTAAATCACATTTTTTCCTTTCAACAGATAGGCCCACGTTACTCTTCCCGAAAAACCTTGAAGTAGCGCTCTAGCGATGGTTAATTCATCCAACATACATATATTTAGATTCTTCCAGACGTTTTCGCTGACTCCACATCTGAAGGCGTACAATCATGCTGCTTAACAACTGACCTAACAGGCTTAACGCCTTCTTTGAATCGTTCTCTTGTTTTGATTCTACTGGTCTCTATCTAGTGCGTATGAACTGCTGGGGGGAAGTATTTATTGGCATAATTATAAAAAATAAAAATAAATGTAAGGCGCGATAACCTCCGAAGAGATCTAAGGCCGAGCTCCAATTTGCGTCGTGCTCCTCTTGATTTTCCCTACAAATTGGCCGGACGGGACCTACATATTTTATGCCGACTCCGAACGGTATCTGCAAGGCAGATGAGTTTTCGCTGAGAGCTTTTCATGGCAGAAATACCCCCAGAGTGCTTGCCAAACACTGCCGAGGGGCGACCCCGCTTAGAAAAATTGTCTTCTAATTGAAAACCCTTATTTCTAAAATTTTGATGCTGGTTTTCCCGGGCTGTGAACCCAGGGTATACGGTATGGTAGGCGGAGCACGCTACCATCACACCACGGTGGCCGCCGTTGGCATAATTAGTCAATGCCCTATTAGGACATAAAAACTCACTTGGTTTATGTAGGAAAACTACTTCATTTCTTGGCGCAATTTACTACTCCAGGGGCACATCACAGTCCCTAGCAGTGAATTATTCGAACACCAAGCTTCTTAGTTCTGCCATACAAAATATTTGATAAACAGTGCAATGGCTTCAAGAAATTTCATTCCTTGGGAGCCACAATAAATCATCGAGTGATCTCTTAAAAGCAAGATCTCAAATTCGTAAGTTAAGAGCAGCAAATAACGATAACAACATCTTCCCACAATAGCCATACTTCCTACTCATATTGAGGATTATTACATAATTATTACAGAATTTAGGCCTATTACTGATTATTACATAATTTAATTTCGTTTCCTCTATGAATTCTTATTTAATCACTCAAATATTTATGTAGCATTATTTGGCTTAATGCACGCGAGCACAATTTACTTGAATGGCATTTACGTTGCATGACCAGAGATGCTTTCATGTCCTACTTACTTTTGATAAACTAAGGAGTGTTACATTAATTGTCAGCTGTTCAATACCTGCAGGTTAAGGTTAAATTGCGACGTAATTGAAGAAGCGATCAATGACATTGAAATTGCTGCTTAATGGCAAGTACGATGTCATTTTACAAATTGTTGTTGGATGTTCATCTTTGATAAAGCACGAAGTATTTTTATAACGAAGCCATTATTAAATTATTTTTAAAATAAGCAGAACTAAGCTTTAACAGGAAAAGCAGTTCCTACTAGGCGTTCTCACGATTAATTCACACACCACGCTCCGCTCTAACGAAACGTTCATTTACTTATTATCGTTTCATTTTCAATATTTGTCTCGTAGAAACTTTGGCTCATATCAGTAAAAAATTTTAATAACCATGTGCTTATTTTGTTAAATGTCAAAAAACGTTTCGAAAATATTTTGATAAATTTTCACAACTTTCAATTATATAAAATAATAAAAAAAAATTTAAGTTAAACGGTTTTATTAAAAACAATACTTACATGAAGTAATAATAATACTTGTTTGGCCGGGGAGCGTCTGATCTTTGCGAGAGGTGGGCGCACCGGGTCGATCTCATTGGGAATATGCGTATGGGTATAAAAATAAGAGAATACGAGATTTCTCGTTATAATAGGTGCGTTTTATTATGTAGAATTGGGAAATAAAAGGATTACAATATTACCTTAGTTTATTGTGATCAGGACGGCAGAGATCGCTGGCGGCAGATGTGTACGCGTTGGCTGTTGAAATCAAAGAGGCCGGTTGTATAGCAAGCTACAACCGTTGACCCGCAAAATCCTCCGTTTTGGAGGGGAAAGGCACCCACACATCAACCCCGACATGCATATGCATGAGTGCTGACAAAAAGCACACATACACGCGCATGTACATGCATGCACATGCATGAGGGTGATGGTATGGGTGGTTATAAATTAATTCGAGTATCGAGTATCGATTTGCAGATAGAAATAAAGTGTGACCACTTTTGATTTCCGGTTTGTGATGGACCTTACTTGGGATTCGTCCACGTACTTATAAATAAACAAACAATTGCAAAGAAATTTTGTTTTGACAAAGTATAGCAAAATGCGTAATTTCATTTCGCTAGAATATCGATAAAAACATTTGATTTGTTATTTTGGTAGAGCTAATTCAGCTAACTAAAGAGCTTGTTCAGCTAATTAAAATAAACAAAACCAAGTAAGGGTGTTAAGTTTGGGTGTAACCGAGTATTATATACTCCGCGTGAGTTTGAATTGGACAGTTAATTTCATATAAATTACTTTTTCGAATTTCGTTACGAGGGATTGTTTTTGGGGGCTCTATACATGTTTTGTAATGCTTGATTGGAATAGGGGCGTGGCACCGCCCATTAAAAAAATATCTCCTAATTTCCCCTTACAATAAAACTTGATCAGTGAAATATCATTGATACAAAACTACTTTTCGCTAAGATATAGGCTATTTTTCTATTCTACGACCCTTTTAAACACCTATTATATAAAAGTGGGCGTGGTTTTTAGCGGATCCCGTCCACTTTTCCTAGAAATATATATATATATACCTATATATACCCAATCTTATTACGATCCTTTAATTTTTCTTCGAGTTATGACTCCCGAAATATATAAAATTGTTTGGTCATAAAAGGGGCGGTGCCACGCCCATTTTCAAAAATTAAAATTTTTTCCTTTTTCTTTTTATAATTTCATTTGGAAAATGAAACACCATTGATATAAAGCTCTTTTTTGCAAAGATATAGCTTATTTTATTCGTCCACGATCCTTTAAAAAATCTTTTATATAAAATTGGCGTAGTCCTTCACCGATTTCGCTAATTTTTCGTCGAAGCATTCTCTATAGTAAAGAATTTTGTTATGATAGGTTTAACGGTTTTTGATTTATGATTAATAATATTTGTTAAATTGATATTATCACAAGTGGGCGGGGCCACGCCCATTTTCAAAGAAAAATCAAGAATCTTAATATCAGTGCACACATGAAATTTTAACACTCTAGATTAATTATTTACTAAATAATCAGGTTTTATGTGTTTTCCAAAATGTTACATATGTAAAAAGTGGGCGTGTTTACCATCCGATTTCCCTAACTTTTAATAGCGATGGGAGATGCGCGCCAAAGACCCCATATACCAAATTTCACTATTTTATTCTCAATATTTATTCAGGATATCGTGTGCACCGACAGATAGACGGACAGATGGACGGACATGGCTAAATAAATTCCTTTTTTTTCATCCTCAGCATTTTGATATATGGAAGTCTATATTTATCTCGTTTATGCCCGTTATGTTACCAAAGTTAATACAATCTATGTGTAAAGCACGCTGAGTATAGCAAGATTGGCCCTGAGTAGCTTTAACTTAAATTTAGAGGTACTTTTGTTATTTCAAATTCTTGAAATCTTATTTTTGATTTACACGTCTCAGATAAAACTAATTAGGTGTACCCATGGTACTGTTCATTAAAAATACATTCATTGTACACATGTCAACTCAACAACACACTTTGCAAATACAAATGGGCAAGTCCATGGTAACGGGCGCGACTTTCTCACGCATTTTAATGTGCATAAAAGAAAATATGAGCAGCGAACTGAGCGGATATTACAATATTGGAAGCAACAATTGTGGGTACCTCAAAAATGTAAGTACATATATGATGAAGCTCGGACCCGACAAGAAATAGAAGTAATTTTTAATGCTTGTGAAAGTATGCAAAACTCGAAAAGCTAAAATGAGATTTTACATTCCTTAAATGAGAGACAGAAGATGAAATAAAGACCCAATGTCCATAATTTTCCGAAATATGAAATATCTTTTTAAAACGGTGGATTTAAGCTTAGGAACGATTACGGACGGGACAAAATTTTCTCAATGAATTGCACTATAAAACATTGAGAATATATTATTTGCGAGACATCAAGTTTTGTGTCTAGTAGAGTAAACAAAATCTGCATATCTGGAATTTCGAATATGCCCTCAAAGTCCGGGCTATGCGCCCAAACTGGTATATAACTTTCCCAGTGTTTATTAATCGATACATTTTTAGGTCATCAAATGTTAGGTTTATGGAGGAAATAGAACAGAAGTACACAATAAATCAAAATTTAAAGAGGCCATATATAATCTTGCGTTCAACAATTCACGAATATAATAAATCCATTGAAACTTGGATAAAATGTTCCCATTTATCCACTTCTAGTGGACAAATATATATGTATATTGTTACGAATATTAGCAAAACTGAGGAGTGCTGCCATCTCCAGGCCGATGCTAAGCAGTGACGTGAATTCACATCAATAATTCAATCATTATGTATCTACATAAACGAATCAATAATTGCGTCTACACATATGTACACATTCCGACGGGCAACATTTACATACAAGGCAGCGAGAGATGAGATGTCACACACCGATGAATTTACTTATACGCTTATGTGTGTGCGGGAGACTGTAAACTACAATCACATGCATATATCTTATCTGAGTTGTCACAAGAGAGGGCAATAATTTGTGCACGTAGTTGTGGCTGGCGATTTTGTAGCCGAAACAACTAGTAAGTTCTGGAAATCGAAGAGCCTAGAAGTATGCAGCGTAAACTATAAAAGCGGGGCAAGCAAGTAAGAAGTAATTCAGTTTGATTTGAGTTGATCAGCAGTTACGACTAAGACGATATCTAGCGAGCAATAGCAGTATTACTTGGATTAGTGGAGTTTCATTTGAGCTATCAGTTTGGTTATTAAGCTATTCGTTGCACAGTTTGAGTGTTATTGTGAAGTACTATAATAAAGGCCATTTTTCCATTGTTCAATATTGGAGTTATTTATTCAACAGTTTAGTGATTCGAACTTAGCAGAGGATTGCAAATAAGAGGATTTGCAGCAAATTCGTTACAATTGGTGTCAGAAGAGGAATTGTTGAATAAATTCCGAAGACTTCGAATAAACTTGGACATGGCAAAGTTAAGTGAATTGAAGATCCCGCAACTGAAGAAGGAGTTGGAGAGCCGTGGATTGAATACAAGCGGCGTTAAACTCGAACTTCAGGCACGGCTACGAGAGGCAATGGAAGCAGAAGGACT
Organism: Eurosta solidaginis; assembly: GCF_040869045.1. Taxonomy (NCBI): domain Eukaryota; kingdom Metazoa; phylum Arthropoda; class Insecta; order Diptera; family Tephritidae; genus Eurosta; species Eurosta solidaginis. The sequence continues at coordinate 19,378,838 of NC_090320.1, forward strand.
TGATGTGGAAGAGTATGTCTTTCATCTTGGTGGCGAGGAGACAACAAAAATTGAAGAGAAAAACGAAACATCGCAGACGGTTACCAGTACAGACTTGAACATGATATTGGCTGCAATAGCTGCTCAATCATCGACAGTAACAGAAATGGCGTCGCAAGTAACATCACAATTGGAAGAACATAAAACGTATATGTCATCACAGATGGAATCCCAAGAGACACGAATAACATCGAAGATGGAAGAACAGAAGACGTATATGATATCCCAACTGGAATCGCAGGAAACTCGTATAACATCACAATTGGAAGAGCAGAAGACATATATGGCATCCCAGCTGGAATCACATGAGACACGTATTTCAGAAATGTCGACACAGATTACATCAAAGATGGAAACACAACTGAAAAAACAAGAGGCGCGTATATCATCAAAACTCGAAGCGCGTATGGACGAGAAAATAACGCAGTTTGAAGAAAAATTCGAGGCAGAGGTGGATGTGTTGAGAGGTCGTATACAGGAATTGCAACTTAATCGGCCGGCTGCTTCAGCGAGTAATCCAAAGGTAAAGACACCATCCTTTGACGGTTCTGTTCCTTTTCAGGTCTTTAAGCTACAGTTTGAGAAGACCGCAGCAGTGAACCAATGGAATGCTGAAGATAAAGTTGCAGCTCTGTTCGTGGCACTGAAAGGTCCTGCCGCGGAAATCTTACAGACGATTCCAGAGTATGAACGGAACAGTTATGAAACATTGATGGCTGCTGTAGAACGACGTTATGGAAGCGAGCATAGGAAACAAATATTCCAAATTGAGTTGCAAAACCGTCACCAAAGAGCGAATGAGACTTTGCAGGAGTTAGCCTCGGATGTTGAAAGGTTAGCTCATCTCGCAAATGCGGACGCACCCGTGGAATACACTGAAAGGGTAAAGATTCAGAGCTTTATAAATGGCATACGGGACGTCGAAACAAAGCGAGCTACATACGCAAACCCAAAGCCAACATTCGCAGAAACGTTTTCACAAGCTCTGATTCAGGAAACAGCGTCGCTTCTGTGTAAGCCAGTTTTCAAAGCACGCCGTGTGGAAGTAGAAAGGCCAGAGTGGGTAGACGCAATATTGGAGGCACTGAAAGGATCGCAAAAGCGAAGTGAAAAAGTTATCAAATGCTTCAAATGCGGGAAGTCCGGTCCCATAGCACGTCATTGCGATCTTGGTATTAATAGTTCCAACAATGTGGGTGGCCGTAAACGCAAAGCTGGAGGAGATGAGCAAGAGCGAGTAAGAAGTAGAGAGCTAGATCCAGCTATTGAATGCCCTGTGATATCTGTGTCGCAAATTGGAAGGAAATCAAGCAGTCTTACCGTCAGAGGGAATGTGGATGGCAAAGAACGAATACTGACTGTAGATACGGGCGCATCTCATTCCTTGATCCGATCTGACTTGGTCAACAGGAGAGTAAAACCGTTAGCTGGAGCAAAGTTGCGTACGGTCACTGGCGAGTATAACCAAGTTCAGGGAGAAGTGATATGTGAAGTATTGATTGGGAAGGTCATGGTCCTACACAAATTTGTTGTGGCGGAGATTGTTGATGAAGTTATATTGGGAGTGGATTTCTTGGTTGACCGTGACATCAAGATCGATATGCAGAGAAGGGTGATGCGTTATGAGAACCAAGATGTGCCACTTAACTTTAGTTTGGAAAAACGGTTCAGCAGTTATCGGGTACTGGTGGAGAAGACTCGACGAAGGCCACGAAATTCAAAGGTAAAGGTTGATGGAACAAATGGGCCAAACAAATCAAAACCGAAGGTACCTGTGAGAGAAACACTGGCATTGAAAAGCCCTAACGGACGTACTAAACCAAGAAAGAATGCAATTGTGGTTTCAAGCCAAGGCACACTACTGTTGTGAAGCGTCGGAACGATACTGATTATGCAAAGGAAATCCGTCCAGCGCAAGCTCTGCGAAGTAATTCTTCATTGGCCAAGAAACAGATTGCGAGGGAACGATCCAGAATAATGAGTAGTAAGATGGAACACAGGTACGACAGGGAAAATAATTCAGAAGGTTTCCGGAATGGAGATTTGGTACTGTTAAACAACCCTCACCGGCAGAAAGGTGTTCCAGCCCAATTTCGGTGCAGTTGGGAAGGCCCGTACAAAGTTGTGAAGAAGATCAGTGATACCATCTACCGCATACAAACCACTGGGAAACCACGGATTAGAAGGGTGGTACATTTGGAGATGCTAGCGGCGTTTAGATTGGGAGATTTATCTGATCGGGACGATCAGACTTAGGTGGAGGGCAGTGTTACGAATATTAGCAAAACTGAGGAGTGCTGCCATCTCCAGGCCGATGCTAAGCAGTGACGTGAATTCATATCAATAATTCAATCATTATGTATCTACATAAACGAATCAATAATTGCGTCTACACATATGTACACATTCCGACGGGCAACATTTACATACAAGGCAGCGAGAGATGAGATGTCACACACCGATGAATTTACTTATACGCTTATGTGTGTGCGGGAGACTGTAAACTACAATCACATGCATATATCTTATCTGAGTTGTCACAAGAGAGGGCAATAATTTGTGCACGTAGTTGTGGCTGGCGATTTTGTAGCCGAAACAACTAGTAAGTTCTGGAAATCGAAGAGCCTAGAAGTATGCAGCGTAAACTATAAAAGCGGGGCAAGCGAGTAAGAAGTAATTCAGTTTGATTTGAGTTGATCAGCAGTTACGACTAAGACGATATCTAGCGAGCAATAGCAGTATTACTTGGATTAGTGGAGTTTCATTTGAGCTATCAGTTTGGTTATTAAACTATTCGTTGCACAGTTTGAGTGTTATTGTGAAGTACTATAATAAAGGCCATTTTTCCATTGTTCAATATTGGAGTTATTTATTCAACAGTTTAGTGATTCGAACTTAGCAGAGGATTGCAAATAAGAGGATTTGCAGCAAATTCGTTACAATATTTTTTAAGCAGATAAGATTCACAAGAAAAATGCAATACAGTTTGAACTGCTTTCTTTTGCGTCTTCTTATGAAATTGTTGAATACACCAATAACCAATAAAACCTACATTAATCTTTAAAACTCATATCTTGTTGAAATCAGAACTGATTTTAGTTTTTCCTCAGATAATCCTCTGTATGGCGGCCACCGTGGTGTGATGGTAGCGTGCTCCGCCTACCACACCGTATGCCCTGGGTTCGCACCCCGGAAAAAGCAAAATCAAAATTTTAAAAATAAAGTTTTTAAATTAGAAGAAAATTTGTCTAAGCGGGGTCGCCCCTCGGCAGTGTTTGGCAAGCGCTCCGGGTGTATTTCTGCCATGAAAAGCTCTCAGTGAAAAATCATCTGCATTGCAGATGCCGTTCGGATTCGGCATAAAACATGTAGGTTCCGTCCGGCCAATTTGTAGGGAAAATCAAGAGGAGCACGACGCAAATTGGAAGAGAAGCTCGGCCTTAGATCTCTTCGGAGGTTATCGCGCCTTACATTTATTTTTTTATTTTTAATCCTCTGTATATATAAATTAAAAAAGAGATACAACAATTTCAATTTTCGTCATATTTTGTAAGATTTCTCTAACATCACTCAAGGAATCCATTAACAGTTCATACACTGCTGAAAGCGCAAAATGCCCTCTTTCCGACAACATATAAATTTTGTTCGTTGGCTAAACAGACATACAGTTGTAGGTCAATATATGGATCAACTAAAAGACGTGGCAAATTTTAGACACCACTAAGAAATGTTACCCAAACTTTCCGGAAAAATTTTAGTAAACAGACCTATTTAACATCTGAAAGCTTTTTTAATTTTAAGTCGACGTTTGCCTACTAGGAAAATAATGAGGATAAGGGCAGGATCAATTTATTAAACCTACGTTTTCCAAAGTTTTTTTAATGCTAAATAAAATACTAGACAAAATTTTATTAAAAGCAAAAGGACGTTATATTTTATTAGCAAAACATCCAAATTTGCAAAACCGGTGAAGCCTTTCTTTTAAATTATGTTTCTCTGTCCAGGAAGTGGGGAAAGAAGAAACTAATTGATTTTAATATCACACACATATTTGGCCTTTAATCCCAAGTGATAGAAATGGAGTCTGGCCAATTTTGATTTTCGGTTCGTCATGGACCTTTTTTGGGATTCGCCCACATATAAATAAACAAACAATTCCAAAGAAATGTTGTTTTGAAAAACTATAGCAAAATGCGTCATTCCATTTCGCTAGAATATCAATAAATACATTTGACTTGTTATTAAGGTAGAGCTAATTCAGCTAATTAAAGAGCTTATTCAGCTAATTAAAATAAACAAAACAGGTAAGGGTGTCTTAGTTTGGGTGTAATCGAATATTATATACTCAGCGTGAGTTTGAATTGTACGGCTCATTTCATATAAATTACTTTTTCGAATTTCGTTACGAGATATTTATACATTTTTTTTGAGGCTGTAGAAATGTTTTGTAATGCTTCATCGGAATAGGAGCGTGGCACTGCCCATTAAAAAAATGTCTCCAATTTCCTCTTACAATAAAACTTGATAAGTGATCTATCATTGATACAAAACTATTTTTCGCTAAGGTATAGCTTATTATTCTAGTCTACGACCCTTTCGGGGTGGCGCCGTGTGTGGAAGTCCTTGAAAGTGGGGAAATCTTCTGACCGCCATTCACTTGGGAATGGCCAGAGCGATTCTTTTGCATGCGGTTCAAGCAGCTTCCGGTCGTTTGCGGCCAAGTATTCTCTGGGTGAGCTTATGTGAGAAGGCGACAACCTGGCTAGGCCACTCTGATAGAATCGGTTTTAAGGGCTAGCTGGGGGATATTTCATCGGCAGCGTCTGTCCACCACAAGGTGCCGCTGTAAGCGGGCGACTATCTTGGATCAAGCGGCTCGCTATATAAACGTGGAAATAATATTTCCATCCCCGTTGAGCGGGATTGGGACCCGCCACGCCAAGCCACACTCCAATGAAAACTCAACAAATCCTCGTATAAAAAGACAACCCTTTACTGATGACGACCATGGCAAACGTTTGAAGGACAAAGATTTGAGGGCATGCACCTGAAATGATCGCTCCCTGAATGGGATTGGTGCAGACGCCATCCAAGAGATGCGTTGGACAAAGCAAAGAAGAAATAATATTAAAAATTGTCACATCTACTATAGTGGCCATACAAATAAGCGCACTTGCGGCGTCGTGGTGGGAGAGAGACTCTGTCGCCAAGTATTGGCGTTCACGCCTGTCGACTAACGTCTCGCCGCTATCCGAATAAAATCAACATTTTTTAATATATCATTCGTCTGCGCCCATGCACCGACAGAGGAGAAAGACGATGAGGTGAAAGACGTTGTTTATTAACAATTAGAACGCACATACGAGCTCTGCCCCCGCCATGATATAAATATCGTGCTTGGCGACTTTAACACCAGGGTGGGCAATGAAGGTATTTTTGGCCCCACAGTCGGGAAAGTGCAGCCTACACAATGATACTTCTCCTAATGGACTGAGGCTGATTGACTTTGCCGGTAATCGAAACATGGTCATATCCAGCACGAGGTTCGTGGATAGAAAGATACATCAAGCTACATGGCTGTCCCTCGATCGAAATACTTTCAATCAGATCGACCACTTTGTGATAGACGGACGGCATGCCTCCAGTGTTTTAGACGTGCTCACGATCCGAGGACCTAACATCGACTTGGACCATTATCACGTCGCAGCCAAACAACCCCCCGGCTCTGCGCGGCTAAAATCAAGGAACAAAAAACACAAGGAAAGCTAGACGTCGAAAGGCTGCAATCTCAAGAGAATGCCAATTATTTGGCAACTCGACTCTCACACGTGCTCTCTGAGAGCAGAACTCAACCCGCCGGAATGTAGGAGCAGTGGGGCATATCTTTAAAGCATTTCGTTCCGCCCCCGAGGAAAAAATTGGTTACCGGCAATCACGGAAAAAGAACTGATACGATGAAGAATGCCGCATTGCAACCGAAAGAAAAGACGCTGCCTACAGGGAGGTGGGAGGGCGGGATGACCTAGAAGGTGGTAAGGCAAAGAGAGGCAGAAAAGCGTGAGTGCGAGGAGGTTGAGCTGCTAGCCACCAGGAATAACTCCCCAAAATTTTACCAAAAAATTCGTCGACAGAAGGACGGCCGGAAACTGATATCTAGAGAGTAGTTAGATTATGGAGGGAACACTTCTCTGCTCTCCTAAATGGGGACAGCGATTTACCGCACTGGTGTGACAAACCCTTTCTTGCAATCGATGATGATGGAATAAATGTCCCCCACCCGATTAAGACGAAGTCAGAATAGCAACAAGGCGGCGGGCGCTGAGGATTGTCTGCGGAGCTATTCAAATACAGCGGCGAGGAGTTGGTAAGGTACGTGCATCAGCTTTTTCGCAAAATATGGTCGGACGAGTGCATGCCCGACGATTGAAATCTAAGTGCTCTTTGCCGAGTCCACAACAAGGGGGATACTGCAAACTGCAGATTGGACCTTATCAGTGCGGTTTCACCTGGTAAATCTACCATCGATCAGATTTCAACAATGCGCCAAATTTTGAAAAAAAAAACGCGAAAAAGGATCTAAACACATCACCTCTTCATCGATTTTAAAGCCGCCTTCGCCAGCACGTAAAGGAGCTGCCTATATGCCGCTATGTCTGAATTTGGATTCCCCGAAAAACTTATACGGCTGTGCAAAATGGCGTTGAGCAACACCTTCAGCTCAGTCAGAATTGGGAAAGACCTCTCCGAGCCAGCCGTTCGAAACTAAACGAGGTTTCAGACAGGGTGACCCCCTATCTTGCAATTTTTTTAATTTGATGCTGGAGAAAATTATACTAGCTAGTAGCCACAGAACTTAACTCCTCTGGAAAAATATTCTTTAAAAGCGTGTAATTATTGGCATATGCTTATGACATTGATATTATCGGCCTTAACACCCGCGCCATTAGTTCTGCTTACTCCAAACTGGAAAAAGAAGCGGTAAAGATGTGTTTAAAAGTGAATGAGGACAAAAAGAAGTGTCATCGGGCAAAGAGTCAGCGCATTGGCAACCACGCTACTGTTGGCAGCCATAATTTCGGAATAGTAAAAGACTTCGTTTATTTGGTAACCAGAAATAAAGCTAACAACAACAACAACTCTGAAATCCAGCGAAGAATCCTCTTGCCAATAAATGCTACTTTGGACTAGGTAGGCAATAAAGAAAGGCAAAGAAAGTTTTTCTATCGGAACCCGCCCATGGAAGCAGCGGAAGAGGGTGGCCCCCACTCCGCTGGAAGGACCAGGTGGAAAACGATTTAAACTCCCATAACCGTTTAAATGGTCAAGCGACAATTAAGTAAGTAAGTAAAACTGTTTTAGACATATTTTATATAAATGTGGGCGTGGTCTTTAACCGATCCCGTCCACTTTTCCTAAAAATATATTTCCTGCTATATGGAAAATATTTTTACCCAATCCTTTTACGATCCCCTAAATTTTCGACTTAATTATTCATGTTATGGCTCCCGGAACATAGAAAATTGTTTGGTCATAAAAAGGCCGGTGCCACGCCCATTTTCATAAATTAAAACGTTTTCCTTTTTCTTGTTATAATTTAGCTTGGAAAATGAAAAAACCATTGATATAAAGCTCTTTTTTGCAAAGATATATTTTATTTGTCCACAACGACCCTTTTATAAAACCTTTTATATAAAAATGGACGTGGTCCTTCGCCGATTTCGTTAATTTTCCTTCGAAGCATTCTTTATAGTAAAGACAACCCCTCTGTCGAATTTTGTTATGATATGTTTAACGGTTTTTGATTTTTGTTTAATCATATTTGTAAAATTGATTATATTACAAGTGGGCGGTGCCACGCCCATTTTCAAAAAAAATCAAGAGTCTTTATATCAGTCCACACATCAAATTTTGACATTCTAGATAAACTATTTAACAAATATTCAGATTTAGGTGTTTTCCAAAATGTTGTGTATGTAAAAAGTAGGCGTGGTTTTCATACGATTTCCCTCATTTTTTAATAACGATGGACGTGAATGGCTATATCAATTCCTTTTTTCATCGTCAGCATCTGAATATATGGAAGCCTATATTTATTCCGATTCGTTTATGCCCGTTATGTTACCAAAGTTAATACACCCTGTATGCAAAGTACGCTGAGTATAGCAAGAGTAGCTTTAACTTAAATTTAGAGGTACTTTTGTTATTTCAAATTCTTGAAATCTTATTTTTTATTTACACGTCTCAAAACAGATAAAACTAATATTAAGTGTACCCATTTTACTTTTCATTAAGAATAATTTCATTGTACACGTGTCAAATCAATAACACACTTTGCAAATACACATGGGCAAGTCCTTGGTAACGGGCGCCACATTCGGGCGCATTTCTACCTGCATAAAAGAGAACATGAACAGTGGACTGAGCTGATATTACAATATTTGAAGCAAGATTTGTGCGTACCTCAAAAATACAAGTATGTACATATATATGGCCATATATGATGAGGTTCGGACGCGACAAGAAACAGAAATAATTTTTTAATGCTTGTGAAAGTATGCAAAACTTAACGCAGCGAAGGGAGGAACAGAAGGTCAAATAAAGACTTAACGCCCGTATATTTTCGAAATCTGAAATATCTTTTTAAGGACGGTTACAGGCTCAACAATTTATCAAGTTTTAGTAGAGTAAACAAATTCTGCATACCTAAAATTTCGAATACGCCCTCAAAATCGGGGCTTAAGGCCCAAACCCCCTTTTCATTAGCGGAGACTTATACTGGTATATAACTTTCCCTCTGTTCATTCTTCGATCAATATAAATATTAGTTTTATAGAGGAAATAGAACAAAAGTTCAAAATCAATGAAAACTTTAAAGAGGCCATATATAATTTTGCGTTCAAAAACTCACGAATATAATAAATCCATTGTAATTTGGATAAGATATTCCCATTTAACAATTTTTAGTCGACAAATATGGGGCAGAAACATGGACCATGATAACAGCAGATGAAGTGGCTCTGGGAGTGTTCGAGAGAAAAGTTCTTCGAAAGATTTATGGACCTCTACGCGTTGGCGATGGCGAGTACCGAAGAAAATTTAACGATGAGCTGTACGACTTATACACAGACATCAACACAGTCCAGCGAATTAAAACGCAGCGGCTGCGCTGGCTAGGCCATGTTATGCGAATGAAAAATGACGCTCCATCCAAGAAAGTGTTTATATCGGAACCCGCCAACGGAAGCAGAGATATAGGGCGGCCCCCACTCCGTTGGAAGGACCAGGTGTAAACTACGAAGGAGCGATTGGCGCGCCGTGTTGGACGGCCATAACCGTTTAAACGGTTAAGCGCCAATTAAGTAAGTAAGTTAGTCGACAAATATATATATATATTTTTTACGCAGATAAGATTTGCAAGAAAAACGGAAGCTAGTTTGTACCGCTTTGTGTCTTCATATGAAATTGTTGAATAAACAAATAAATCCGACATTAATCCTTAAAATTCAAATCTTGTTGAAATCAAAACTGATTTTAGATTTTCCCCATATAATCCTTTGTATATATAAATTAGAAAAGAGATACAACAGTTTAAATTTTCGTCATATTTTGTAAGATTTCTCTAACATCTCCAAGAATCAATTAACAGTTTATATACTGCTGAAAGCCCAAAATGCCCTCTTTCTGACAACATACATATAAGTTTTGTTCGTTGGCTAAACATAAATAAAGTTATAGGCCAATATATGGATCAACTAATGGACTTGACAAATTTTAGACACCAATAAGATATGTTACTCGAACTTTGCGGAAAAATTTTAGTAAACAGCGTTACTCTTATTCCTGTATGTATGCTAAATAAAAATTAGCAAAATCGGATGACGAACACGCCCACTTAAAAAAAAAATTTTAAGTCAAATTATAACAAAAAATGGAATATCTTTACAGTATATAAGTAAATTATGGCAACATTGAATTCCAGTAATGATATGGTGCAACAAAATACAAAAATAAAAGAAATTTCGAAATGGGCGTGGCTCCGCCCTTTTTCATTTAATTCGTATAGGATAATTTTAACGCCATAAGTCGAACAATAATTAACCAATCCTTGTGAAATTTGGTAGGGGCATAGATCCTATGACGGTAACTGTTTTCTGTGAAAATGGGCGAAATTAGTTGAAGCCACTCCCAGTTTTTATACACAGTCCACCGTCTGTCCTTCCGCTCGGCCCTTTACACGATAACTTGAGCAAAAATCGATATATCTTTACTAAACTTAGTTCACGTACTTATCTGAACTCGCTTTATCTTGATATAAAAAATGGCCGAAATCCGACTATGACCACGCCCACTTTTTCGATATCGAAAATTATGAAAAATGAAAAAAAGTGCCTTAGTTCTATACCAAATATGAAAAAAGGGATATTACCTATATAAATAAATTATCGGTACCCGACAGATGATGTTATGGGTCACCCTGGTCCACATTTTGGTCGATATCTCGAAAACGCCTTCACATATACAACTAAGGGCCACTCCCTTTTAAACCCCTCATTAATACCTTTAATTTGATACCCATATCGTACAAAGACATTCTAGAGTCACCCCTGGTCCACCTTTTGGCGATAACCCGAAATGGCGTCCACCTATAGAACTATGGCCCACTCCCTTTTAAAATACTCTTTAGTACCTTCCATTTGATACCCATGTCATACAAACACATTCCAGGGTTACCCTAGGTTCATTTTGCTAAATGGTGATTTTCCCTTATTTTGTCTCCAAAGCTCTCAGCTGAGTATGTAATTTTCGGTTACACCCGAACTTGGCCTTCCTTACTTGTTGAATTTCAAGTCGACGTTTGCTTACTAGGAAAATAGTGAGCATAAGTACAGGATCAATTTTTAAAACCTACGTTTACCAAAGTTTTTTTTTAATGCTAAATAAAAGAATAGACACAATTTTATTAAAAGCAAAAGGACGTTATATTTTGTTAGTCTGACCACTTTTGATTTCCGGTTTGTGATGGACCTTATTTGGGAATCGCCCATATATAACTAAACAAACAATTGCAAAGAAATGCTGTTGTTGTGAAAAACTACAGCAAAATGCGTCATTCCATTTCGCTACAATATCAATAAATACATTTGATTTGTTATTTTGATAGAGCTAATTCAGCTAATTAAGGAGCTTGTTGAGCTAATTAAAACAAACAAAAAACAAGTAAAGGTGTCTTAGTTTGGGTGTACCCGAAAATTATATACTCAGCGTGAGTTTGAATTGTAAACTTCATTTCAGATAAATTATTTTTTCGAATTTTGTTACGAGAGAATTTTTTTTAGGCTCTAGAAATGTTTGTAATGCTTGATCGGAATAGGGGCGCGGCACCGCCCTTTAAAAAAAATGTGTCCTAATTTCCTCTTACAATAAAACTTGGTAAGTGAAATATCATTAATACAAAACAAATTTTCGGTAAGATATAGCTTATTATTCTAGCCTACGACCCTTTTAAACATATTTTATATAAAAATGGGCGTGGTTTTTAACCGATCTCATCCATTTTTCCTAGAAATATTTCCTGCTGTAAGGAAAATATGTGTACCTAGTCTTTCTAAGATCCTCTAATTTTTCGAGTTAATTATTCGAGTTATGGCTCCCGAAACATAGAATATTGTTTAGTCATAAAAGGTGCGATGCTACGCCCTTTTTTAAAAACAATCACCAGTCTTAATATCAGCTCACAGATAAAATTTTAGCATTCTAGATCAATAATTTACGTAATAATCAGGTTTTATGTGTTTTCCAAAATGTTATGTATGTAAAAAGTGGGCGTGGTTACGGTCAGATTTCCCTCATTTTTAATAGCGATGGCAGATGAGCGCCAAGGAACCCCTATACCAAATTGCAATATTTTCTTCTCAATATTTACTCAAGTTATCGAGTGCACCGACAGATGGACGGACGGATGGACGTACATGGCTAAATCAATTCCTTTTTTTATTCTCAGCATTTTGATATATAGAAGTCTATATTTATACCGATTCGTTTATGCCCGTTATGTTACCAAAATTAATTCACTCTGTGTGCAAAGCACGCTGAGTATAACAAAATTTACCTTCTGTAGTTTTAACTTAAATTTATATTTGTTTTTGTTATTTAAATTCCTGAAATTTTATTTTTTATTTACATAACTCAATTAGGTATAAATAGCGCCCACAAAATTTATCTCGGTGTACTTTATACTCTAAAAGTGGTAGAAGAATTTTTAAACAAAAATGAATCTAAATCATACCGCACTGCTGTTTGTCCTGCTTAGCTGGGTTTTAAGTTATACGAATGCGCAATTGCGCCTTATAAATGGCACACCTATAAATATAAAGAGCAGCGCACACACAGTTGCAATATTTTTAAAGAGGACTATAATTGCGTTGGTTCCATCGTCAGTCCTAATTCAGTAGTTACTGTTGCGCATTGCGTAGCAGGTAAAGATGTGCATAGTCTCTTCGTCCTAGCTGGTGAAAGCAATATATACTCAAAAAAATCGGAAAAAATCCGTGTGAAGGAAACACATACTGATTATTATAATCCAGAAACAAAATACATGGATATAGCAGTAGTTAAAGTGGTTGCACGCTTTGACTTTAATGAAGCAGTAAAACTAATTGAACTTTGCAAATGTAAATTATTACCAAACCAAGAGATGGAAATTAGTGGATGGGGTTCGACCAGAGAAGACAGAGAAGATCCTTCTGTTGTTCTCAGAACTAAGAAGGTTGTAATAATGCAAAGTTGGCATAAATATATGAATTTAGCTATACCGAGAATTTTAGCAGAAACAACCTTGTATGCTGGAGCTAGTGGGGAAGATATGTGTGTTGGAGATGCTGGAGCAGGTGGCGTTGTTAATAAAAAACTTTGTGCGATGGCACAAAGTACATGTGCAGTATCCCAACGTGCGTGTTTATATATAGATTTAACAAGTCCAATAGTTCAAGATTTTATAAATTCCAAGATTTACTGTTGATTGAAAGATCATCCTTACACGACTAAGCGACGAATTTCAAAACAGCAGTTGAAATATGGTGATGTTCCGCTCAGCAATCGAAAAGATGAAATTTTTACATTTATCATGTACATAAAATTGTATAATTTTGAATAAATAAATATTTTTTATTGTATGCAATGAAAGTGTGATGCATGTAAATGAAGTAAGTTGTGAGACCAAACTTTGATCACAAGTTTAAAGTTCCCTAGTGTATGAAGTTCCCATGAGATGAAAACAAAATTGCGGAATGACTATTTTGGTTTTCTGCCATATCCATAATCTATAAATTTTTGCGTTGGCGAATTTATTCACATTTTGGGGATTGAATTTTTCGTTTTGAAATTTTTCGTATTTTCTATTTTATGGAGTTATAACTTTTTTAGGTTAAGGCTCCAATAAGCGATGCCAATATACATTTACCTATGACTAAGTTTTCACTTCACATGGTTACGAATTGGGCGTTATGAATATGGCAAATTTTCCAGGGCCTTTAAGGAGTCGATATTTTACCAAAATAGGATTTTACTTTGGCAATAGGTGTCGCTGGATGTCGCACTGATCGAGCTTTTTAGGTAACCCTCGGAAAGGGGTGCCAGTATTAAACAAAAAATACTTGGCGCATGTTACCTCCTAAGCCTAAACTTCACTTCCAATTTGCATTGTGCTTCTTTTTAGTTTCTCCTACAAATTGGAGGGCGGAACCTACATGTATACTGCTGACAGAAATACACTCGGGGTGTTTGCAAAACCGCTGCTTAGAGGGTATCCCGCTTAGAAGAACTTGTTTTCCAATTGAAACAATTGTTTTCTTAGTTGTTGATGTTGCTTTGCGAAGGACTTTAACCCATGACCTTTAATGTGTTTGGTGGATCACGCTACTATCATGCCAGCATCGCTTCCAGCACAATGACAAAATCTCCATCGCCTTTGGCGATTAAGTGCGGTTGGAGACGAAAAAATGCGCGAACGCTTTTTTCCGACACTATGTAATGCATTCTACCGTTAAAAAAGCCAGACGGCGGGCTAAAAGACGTGCACACAAACATAAGCACAGCGCCTCCTCAATTACCATCACCGCCAAAGAGATTAAAGATGCCATTGTTAATGCTAAACCATCTAAGACAGTAGAACCAGACGGCATAGCCAAAGATCACCAGTAGCCAAGAGACTTGAAGTCATTCTGCTTTCCTATTTCACTTCAAGTGGACTCCCGTTAGAGGACATTGATGAAAATTTGGGATCGGTCGCACCTATTGGATGGGGCGAAGCACAGCTACAACAACAACAACAACCATCCCAGCACATACAGTATCTAACGTTAGTTAGATAAAGGAAATAAAAATAAAAAGAGCGAAGAGAAAGTGTGTTATTCGCCTGAAAGTAGGCAATTTTAATTCTTGCGTTGGTGGCATGGTGACCCCATATAGTGACATTTTGCTACTGCAAATGCCATAGCAATAACAATTGTTGCCATCATTACCCGTTTGCCATCGTTTATATTGTTCTTGTCGCTGCTGATGCTACACAATCGTTGACAGGGCTTCTAATGATATAAATTCCATGCCAAATGTTTGCGCTTTCTTACAGTTTTGTTGTATGGTGTAGCCTGTAAGGCTTTCTGCTTTCACTTTTATTTTGTTTAGAGTCACAATGAATAGAGACTGCATAGCTCGTGACAGCAATTTACAACTTCAAAGAAGTTAAATTTTTGAAGAAAAAAATTAATAAATATTCCTCGGTAATGAGACTGTGATGGGAAATAAACTAGCATTAAGCTCCAAGCATCAGCAGTGACACACAGGCGCCCCCCCCCCGAAATTTCTATTCACTTTTAAAGCCCCTGTTAAGAAAATAGCAATAATAGCAATAATGAAAATGCGAAAGGAAAAAATTGAATAATATTTCACACTGAGAGAAGTTATTGGTATTCGCTAATCAATTATCAGAGCAAGTCTGAGAGGTCACAACTAAACTCCTGCAACGTTCACTCATGTTCTTATGAGTGTTGTTATTTTCATCGCCACAGGGCTGCACGGCAATCAATCACGAAAGCCGTTGTAGCCATATTAAACCTAATTCTACTTTGGGGAAGCGACAGTGAGTGGCGTCCTTTTTATTTTGTCAATAAAAACTAAAATAGAAGTAAATAACAGATAATAACAGCTAAAATCATTATTTTGGGCGTTTTTTAACATAATTAACATTTTTTTCTAAATTTTTCGCTACTGTTTGCTGTAACTTACATTGGTGGCTGCCGCTTTCAAAGTAATCAAGAAGGCAATGGTTGGCTTCGGTTTGTGCTCAAGCTTTGCTTTATTATGGTTGTGGTCTGTAGACGCCTTATTGAATGTGATCAGCACTATTCGCGCAAAACTATCCGACTTGCTCTGCATAAGATCAACTTAACATCTCAACTACATAGCATGTTAACAACAGCAAGTCTTTTGAAATTCAAATTAACTGCTTTTCGAGTTATGAATACAGCGGGGAAAAATCGTAAAAATGAGTGTCTCTCGTTATTGTAGTTTATTGTGACTCATTCTTGCTGTTGTTACGAATGAGCCGCAAGTTTTTCATATCAGTTCGCTCATGATTCTAAAGGCAATAAGAGTTTGGAGCTCAACGCTCAAAAGAGAAGAGCGCGCTGCATTTCCTCTCAGCTCTTGCTAACATTTAATGCCCAATGAATCAAATCGCTTATTAACCAACTCAAACCTCACGCCTCACGTGACTAATTATTTGAGTAGAGTTAAAAAAAAAATATGAGTTGCACATGTAATGTTTGTTTAACGGCCATTCTATTGTTCCGCCATGATTTACATTATTCATTTGTAGTGATTGTGTATCTTTGACGAGTGTATTTAGTTAATATAACGTATGCGATAATGGATATTCGTAATTTTTTTGCGAAAGGACCTAGATTAGAAAATGAAGACGTAAGTACAAATTTTAATTAATCTCATATTGAATAATACAAGTAACGGGTGTAAAAATATATAATTTTTTATTCAGGAAAATTCCCAACAATCTGATAAGCAGCGATTGGAGCAACCAGATACAGCAAATTTACCCCAGCCCAAACTTGTACAGAACAAAGATTTATCGTTGTGCCGTTCAGTTTCGGTAAGTTGATTCAGGAAAATTTCGTTTTGCTCTCTCAATGGAATAAGTCTCTGCCTGGAAGATGCTGCAAAAGTCAGGAAGTTGATTGAACTGAAAATGATTCGAGTACAGTCCAGCCCCGGTTCCCTTTTCCATTTTTGAGCCGTCTGTGTTGGCTCTAATGTCTCTACCGTTGTCTAGGCCTCCCTCCTTTTCCACCCTCGTAGGAAACCTTATGTTCTTAACCTGGAAATCAACAACTGTCGGGATATAGTGTGTGTCTTCTCACCGGGCATATCAGGAATACCCGGGCCTGAGGGTTTTCCCGCTTTCCTCCTCCCTCTCGTAAGGCCTGTGTAGGCATCTTGTAATAATGCCACGCAGACGACGAATGAGTTTGTCGCCGGCGGCTTGTATCATAGCCGGTATCACTCCGTCCGGTCCCGCCGATTTCAACGTTTGGAATGACTTAATGGCCCATAATATCTTATCCGGGTCTAGGATGCTTGTGGTATCAGCTTGCGGAGAATAAACGGGACCATCTGCTATTATAATAATATCCCAGATGAAAATTCTACTTTTAATCAAAATTGTTGCAGGTTTCTCCGAAAGACGTAGCAACCTACTGCCGGAAAAACCTCAACAACAATGAAAAATATGAACTTCTTGTTAATACGTGGATCCCAGATGAAACTTTCAAGTTCCCAATTTCAAGCTATCGAAATTTAAAATTTCAGTTGTCATGGCTACGATCTTTTCAATGGATGACTTACTCGTCTGAAGAAGATGGAGTTTATTGTAAATATTGTGTTTTATTCGCAATCAAATCTTCTGGGAAAGGAAATCATCAAATCTTGAAAACTTTTGTGGGGGCACCGTTCAGAAACTGGAAAAAAGCCCTAGAAACTTTTAGAGAGCAGCAAGAAGAATGGTGTCACAAGGATGCCTTTATCGATGCACAGAATTTTCAGTCTACTCTTGAAAACAAAAAAGACGACATTTTGAACGAGATCGACACGAGTGGAAAGAAAATGCAACTCGAAAATAGACGGAAATTGACTCCAATTATCCGAACTGTCCTTCTGTGTGGCAGACAGGGGATCGCACTGAGAGGTCATCGTGATTGCGGTCCAATATTCACGACAGTTCCGAAAGAAAGTGAAGGAAATTTTAGAGCGCTATTGCATTTTGCTTTAGAAAGTGGTGATACATATCTACAAAGACATTTGGACACTGCTCCTGCCAACGCCACATATACGAGTCCATCTATTCAAAATCAAATAATAAATGCTGCTGGGGAAACGATAACAGAAAAACTTGTGGAGCGCGTTAACAAGTCAAAATGTTTCGTGGCAATCGCTGATGAAACCATGGACGTCAGCGGAATTGAACAATTTTCAATCTGTGTATGGTACATCGAAAATTCAGAAGAGGAATATCGGCTTCAAGAAGATTTTTTGTGTTTTACACCAGTAAAAGATGTAACCGGGAAAGGGCTTGGCAATGCACTTCTTGCAACTCTAAAAGAGCTAAAAATTGAGTCTTCTTACATGGTTGGACAAGGTGAATATCAATAATGAGTAGAAGTCGAAGAACTTTAATTAGTACATTGTAGAAAAAGCAGAAATGTTAATTTTGGAATTCGAGTTTTATCAAGATTTTTTTAGTTAACCTTCGATTTCTCTATACATATATGTATAAGTGTACCAAAATTTTTATTCGCAAGGTTATGACGGAGCGCGTGCAATGAGTGGAATAGTTAAAGGGCGCGCCGTTGAAGTTCAAAAATTTCATCCACAAGCCATTTACCTTCATTGTGCCAATCATAGTTTAAATTTGATCATCACACATGCATGCGACGTTCCCCCAATTAGAAATTGTATCGGGATAATCAAAGCAATTGTTAATTTTTTCCGTCAATCAAGTAGAGCTGGGGTCACATTGGAGACTCTTATTAAGACCCACGTTTCCGATGCAAGGCGCACTCGTTTGCTAAAACTTTGTGAAACCCGATGGGTCGAGCATCTTGATTATTGGCAATTGTTTCACGATGTTTATGAATATGTTTGTCTGGCCCTAGAAAAACTTGATGAAGCTGTCACAAAAGTTGAAGGAGTTCAACCCAATGCACTCCTTACATCCATACAAAAACCTCAATTTATAATTGCTCTGACAGTTTTGGAACCTATTTTTCGATTAACGAAAAATCTCAGTTTGAGTTTACAAAAGAAAGACTGCGATCTGAGTATTTGTGTAAAATATGCAGATAACTTGTTGGAGGGGGTGAAATGCAAACGTCACATTTGAAGAAATTTTTGCAGCCGCAACGGACACTGCTACAAAAGTAGGAGTTTCATTAAGTATTCCTCGTGTTGTTGGACGACAGGCAAATAGAGACAACTATACTGGTACCCCACAAGAATACTACCGACGGTCTATTTTCGTTCCATTTTTGGAACACTATTGCGAAGAATTGGAGACTAGATTTATCAAACACCGTGAACTCCTTTCAAAACTTCAAACCATATTGCCATCAAAATTTATGGAACTGGATTCCGATAAGATCAAGTCAACGGTAGGATGTTTTGAGACTCAATGGACAAATACACATTCTTCGACCGAAGAATTTCTAGCTGAAATGAAAATGTGGCAAAGGTAATTAAGTTTCATATTTTCCGACAGCACAATTATCCTTTTAAAATATCGAATTTTGCATTATTTTCATGCTCAGTCATATCATTTTCGTATGTTTCACCTGAGTAAAGCCACGACAAAACCGCCAATGTAATTTCATTGATCTCTGGGATTTCAACAAAGACTGCAAATATATGTAGGAAATGTCGATACAAAAATACACATGAGCGATTTTTCGAGATTCCACTTCGCTTGCAAGATACAGTGTTTCAAAAAAAAAAAAAAATAAGGAATATTTTAATGAAAAGTTAATAATTCACAGGCTTTTTGCAATAAATCTATGAAATTTTTTTTGAGAGTAGGCAAATATTTTGTCTACAAAAAGAAAATACAGCCAAGTTATTAACTTTTCACTAAAATGTTCCATTAAAAGAAAAATGTTTTCTCGCAAACGAAGAGGAATCTCGAAAAGTGTAATTTTGTATCGAAATTACCTATACATTTTTGCTTCGCTGTTGAAATTCTAGAGATCAATTAAAAAACATGTCCGGTTTTGACGCTGCTTTACCCACCTCTCAATTAAAATGCAATGAAAGAAATCTCTCATCAAGTAAATCAAATGAAAATATGATCAATAATATTTTTTTGTATTACGCCATAATAAAAAACATAGCAAAACTTTTTCAGGCATTGTTTGACAATCCCAAAGGAGGAGCGACCAAGCACGTTCATTGATGCATTAAATAATTCTTCCGTGTCTTTTTTCCCTACGGTACATCGATATATAAAAATTGCTGCGACGCTTCCAGTTTCCGTTGCTCCTAGCGAACGCTCTTTCTCTTCCCTTCGAAGGTTAAAAACTTATCTAAGAAGAACAATGGGCCAGGAGAGGATGAATGGGCTGGCTCTACTCAACATCCACCCTACTATTGAAGTAACTAATGAAGAAATCCTAAACAAAATGTCAAAACAAACAAGAAAAATAAATATTGTTTTGTAGAAAGAAAGAAAAGTATAAATATGTAATATGTAAAAATATATATGTGTATATTTACATTTAATTATTATTTACTGACACTTTGGCCAAATGGCTTCTTACTAAAATCAAGTCCAGTTCCTGGTGATGGAGGCAGCTACCGCAACATAAAGGTTTTTTTCGATTAAGTGATGCCAGCTTGTACAAACATAGCGCAAATAGACTGAATTGAAAATAAAATAAAAAATAAATGTAAGGTGCGATAACCTCCCAAGAGATTTTAGGAAGATCTTCTCTTCCAATTTGCGCCATGCTCCTTTTAAGTTTTCCTAGAAATTGGCGGGACGAGACCTTCTTGTATATGTCGACTCC
Source organism: Eurosta solidaginis (assembly GCF_040869045.1). Classification (NCBI taxonomy): domain Eukaryota; kingdom Metazoa; phylum Arthropoda; class Insecta; order Diptera; family Tephritidae; genus Eurosta; species Eurosta solidaginis. The sequence goes on from NC_090320.1 coordinate 19,399,000, forward strand.
GAACGGCATCTGCAAGGCAGATGAGTTTTCACTGAGCAGCTTTTCATGGCAGAAGTACACTTGGGGCGCTTGCCAAACACTGCCGAGGGGCGACCCCGCTTAGAAAAATTTTCTTCTAATTGAAAAAACTTGTTTCCTGTGTTCATATTCTGCTATATGTAAGCACTGAGCTCTGATCGAATCCTTTAATGGGCGAAATATACCGCAGAAATTTACGGAGCCCTCGTGAATGTCATTTATGGCTTACACTGTCAGATCAAACGCATATTTTACTTTTTGTCTGCTCTTTTCGCAGACGTCCCTTCATAAGCCCCATGGTGGCTAAACCGCTTGAAGCAGTAGTCTGCTGGGGTACCTCGTGAAATGATAGTCTGGTGAGGGAATAGGGGTTACTACTATTCTCCAGCACTCTTTTACATACAAGATGGAGAGTTTATATATGGTGCAGAAGCATGGACCATGGCATCATCATATAGGGGGCTCTAGAGGTTTTCGAAAGATAAGTTCATCGACGGTGATTACCGAAGAATATTTAATGTACCTTACGAGCTTTATACAGACACCAACATAGTGCAGCGAATTATAACATAACAATTACGCTGTCTAGGCTTTGCTATGTGAATGAAAGATGATGCTCCGTCCAAAAACTTATTCCTATCGGAGTTCGGCTATGGAATCAGAGGAGCCCCCCACTCCGCTGGAAGGACAAGGTGGAAAACGATTTAAATTCCCTTGGTGTAACCATTTGACACCGGTTACCCCAACAAACAGGTAACTGATGTGCCTTTTTAGACGGCCGTAAGCTTTCAAATGGTTAGCGCCAATTAAATAAACAAATAAGAAGAGTTTGCCTCAGAAGGTTTACCTTCATAATATTTTCAAACTTCTGGAGGCTCTTATATCTAACATTCTCCCTTCCCCTCTTGCGCTCTTTCTCTCCCTTTCGCTCTCACTTTCTCATATCCTATCAAATATATTCGAAGTTCGGCATTTGTTCTATTACAAAGTTTTAAAAATTGTTTACATAAGAGGTGGCTATTTACAAAATCCAATACCAGGTATGTACAGCCTGCGTAGTAACCATAGCACATTTGTTTCTTTGCCAGTTTTTCGAACAACATTGTTTAGAAATTCCTACACTGTCTTCTCCTGCAAACTTTTTAAATCCCTCCCATACGAAGAATTGGATCCAGAGATCTCACCCTCCTCTGTTCTTCTAATCTTCTCCATCTGCTTTCCTTCTTCCCCACCTTTCCCTCCTTTCTATACCCTATTCCACTCCTTCTGCCTCCTGTGACGCTCCTAATCCATCTCATGCTACCCCTTTGCCTTCTCCCTCCCCATTTCTTTCTTCCTCCCCTTTACCACCTCCCCATCCTTCCCTTTCTACACCTCCCTCCGTCTTTCATTGTATCCATCTCTTTATTTCTCTTATATCCATATTCCTCTCGTGTTTTCCCTCCGTTTCCTTCTCCCTAGTTCTTTTTCCCCCATTCAATTCTCGCTCTGGTTTTTGTTATCTCTCTTCCTGTCTCTAATTCTCCTCGCCCTCCCTCTACTTCCCAAGATTCTAACCACTTAAATCACATTTTTTCCTTTCAACAGATAGGCCCACGTTACTCTTCCCGAAAAACCTTGAAGTAGCGCTCTAGCGATGGTTAATTCATCCAACATACATATATTTAGATTCTTCCAGACGTTTTCGCTGACTCCACATCTGAAGGCGTACAATCATGCTGCTTAACAACTGACCTAACAGGCTTAACGCCTTCTTTGAATCGTTCTCTGGTTTTGATTCTACTGGTCTCTATCTAGTGCGTATGAACTGCTGGGGGGGAAGTATTTATTGGCATAATTATAAAAAATAAAAATAAATGTAAGGCGCGATAACCTCCGAAGAGATCTAAGGCCGAGCTTCTCTTCCAATTTGCGTCGTGCTCCTCTTGATTTTCCCCACAAATTGGCCGGACGGGACCTACATATTTTATGCCGACTCCGAACGGTATCTGCAAGGCAGATGAGTTTTCGCTGAGAGCTTTTCATGGCAGAAATACCCCCCAAGTGCTTGCCAAACACTGCCGAGGGGCGACCCCTCTTAGAAAAATTGTCTTCTAATTGAAAAACCTTATTTCTAAAATTTTGATGCTGGTTTTCCCGGGCTGTGAACCCAGGGTATACGGTATGGTAGGCGGAGCACGCTACCATCACACCACGGTGGCCGCCGTTGGCATAATTAGTCAAGCCCTATTACTTACTTACTTAATTGGCGCTTAACCGTCTAAACGGTTATGGCCGAAAATAAATGTAAGGCGCGATAACCTCCGAAGAGATCTAAGGCCGAGCTTCTCTTCCAATTTGCGTCGTGCTCCTCTTGATTTTTCCCTACAAATTGGCCGGACGGGACCTACATGTTTTATGCCGACTCCGAACGGCATCTGCAAGGCAGATGAGTTTTCACTGAGAGCTTTTCATTGCAGAAATACAATCGGAGCGCTTGCCAGACACTGCCGAGGGGCGACCCCGCTTAGAAAAATTTTCTTCTAATTGAAAAACCTTATTTCTAAAATTTTGATATTGCTTTGCCCGGGAATTGAACCCAGGGCATACGGTGTGATAGGCGGAACACGCTACCATCACACCACGGTGGCCCTATTAGGACATAAAAACTCATTGCCCTGTAGATCCATTTCTAGGTTATTAAGGTTGTTTTGGGTTTTCATGTGATAAACTTGGTTTATGTAGGAAAACTACTTCATTTCTTGGCGCAATTTACTACTCCAGGGACACATCACAGTCCCTAGCAGTGAATTATTCGAACACCAAGCTTCTTAGTTCTGCCATACAAAATATTTGATAAACAGTGCAATGGCTTCAAGAAATTTCATTCCTTGGGAGCCACAATAAATCATCGAGTGATCTCTTAAAAGCAAGATCTCAAATTCGTAAGTTAAGAGCAGCAACTAACGATAACAACATCTTCCCACAATAGCCATACTTCCTACTCATATTGAGGATTATTACATAATTATTACAGAATTTAGGCCTATTACTGATTATTACATAATTTAATTTCGTTTCCTCTATGAATTCTTATTTAATCACTCAAATATTTATGTAGCATTATTTGGATTAATGCACGCGAGCACAATTTACTTGAATAGCATTTACGTTGCATGACCTGAGATGCTTTCATGTCCTACTTACTTTTGATAAACTAAGGAGTGTTACATTAATTGTCAGCTGTTCAATACCTGCAGGTTAAGGTTAAATTGTGACGTAATTGAAGAAGCGATCAATGACATTGAAATTGCTGTTTAATGGCAAGCACGATGTCATTTTACAAATTGTTGTTGGATGTTCATCTTTGATAAAGCACGAAATATTTTGATAACGAAGCCATTATTAAATTATTTTTAAAATAAGCAGAACTAAGCTTTAACAGGAAAAGCAGTTCCTACTAGGCGTTCTCACGATTAATTCACACACCACGCTCCGCTCTAACGAAACGTTCATTTACTTATTATCATTTCATTTTCAATATTTGTCTCGTAGAAACTTTAGCTCATATCAGTAAAAAATATGAATAACCATGTGCTTATTTTGTTAAATGTCAAAAAACGTTTCGAAAATATTTTGATAAATTTTCACAACTTTCAATTATATAAAATAATAAAAAAAATTTAAGTTAAACGGTTTTATTAAAAACAATATTTACATGAAGTAATAATAATACTAAAAGCGAGAAAATAATTAGGTAGTTCCTAGGTACTAGTCATCACACTCCTCATCAATCTACGGCGTTGATCAGACAATTAAATAAAAGCGTTGGGTGCGTTAAATTTCTAAAAATGTAAGGCGTATCATAACCTGATTAAGGTTCAGTTATATATGACTATCAATAGAAATTTGACGCGTCCAACACTTTTATTTAATTGTCTGATCAACACCCTAGATTGATGAGGAGTGTGATTACTAGTACCTAGGACCTACCTAATTATTTTCTATGTTTTAGTATTACGAGCCGGACTCGTGCGCATCTCGCACAACCAATATAAAAGTCTCTTATCGAAAATCAACAGAAATCAGCAGTTCTTTTAACATAACCTAACCTAAGGCCTGCTGTAGATATGTTAAAATATATTATACGAGCACTGGTCCGGCACATCTTGCGCAACCAATACAAAAAAGTCTCTTATCAAATATCAAACGAAATTAGCTGTTCTATCAGTGAATTAAAACAGCTTGCGCTGCCAATTGGCGTACGGTAGCAACTGCCGGTAATGCAGTGCAAATATTCACAATAATGCCATAGTACACGTAGATTTCTTTGTGTGCTCACAATCGTTTATTTTTAACAAATTATTTTAATAAAATATAGCTAAACAAAAGCTCTACGACCAAAACTCGCTAAAAGCCCCTATCTCCATCCTTACAACCAAAACTTTATTTATAGATTTGGATTCCCAATAAGAGCGAAAAAGGGACCCGTACATAAAAACAGCAATTAGAAATAATATATATGATTATTACTTCATGTAAGTATTGTTTTCAATAAAACCGTTTAACTTAAATATTTTTTTTAATTATTTTATTATCAAGTTTTTATTCTTTATTTAATTGCCTATTACTTCTCATTCTATTTAGTTCGTATAGTGACTCATTATTACACCTCAATACATAATCCTTCCAAAGACTTTACTCGACTCTGCGCCACGTATGCTTGTCCCTCCTCGAACTCCAAAATATTTTGATGTCGCTTCGACCGGACTATATGTAATATTTGTTCCAAATATGAGCCAAATCGGACATCATAGGTCGCTTTCTATTCATGTATGTATTATGTGTTCCAGAAATGCGATTTTTTTGAATATATCGATCATTGCGCCACCTAGCGGCGTTTTTTTTTCACAGGCCGTTTTCTATTCTTGTATTTATTATTAAAAAATTTTTTTTAATTATTTTATTTTCAAGTTTTTATTCTTTATTTAATTGCCTATTACTTCTCATTCTATTTAGTTCGTATAGTGACTCATTATTACACCTCAATACATAATCCTTTCAAAGACTTTACTCGACTCTGCGCCACGTATGCTTGTCCCTCCTCGAACTCCAAAATATTTTAAAATCACTTCTACCGGACTATATGTAATATTTGTTCCAAATATGAGCCAAATCGGACATCATAGGTCGCTTTCTATTTATGTATGTATTATGTGTTCCAGAAATGCGATTTTTTTGATTATCTCGATCATTGCGCCACCTAGCGGCGTTTTTTTCACAGGCCCTTTTCTATTCTTGTATGTATTATGTGTTCCGAATATGAGCCAAATCGGACTACAAATACGATTTTTTTTAATATCTCGATCCTTGCGCCACTTAGCGCCAATTTTTTTCATAGGTCGCTTTCTGTTCATGTATGTATTATTTGTTCCAAATATGAATAAAATCAGACCACAAATACGATTTTTTGAAATATTTCGATCCATGCGCCACCTATCGGAGTTTTTTTCTTATTATTGCATTTTCATCGGGTTCTGAACTATATTCCAAGTTTCAAGCTTTTAGCTTATCAGCAAGTTACTTAAATTTCAATTACAAAATTCGTGCCAGCCATCCAGCCAACCAGCCAGCCTCTCAAGTCAAGCTAAATAAAACCGCAGTGTTCGGGAAGTCATTACGAAATGTCCATGAAATAATCCAGAAATAACTCCAACATGTTTCAAGAATATGCGACACTATTCCATCTCCTCAAAACCGAATCGAAGACAGAAAAGTGGGTCTTGCGTTTAATGAGGACAAGACGACGTACTTGCTGTCATTCAAAAACGAATTGGTGTATTCGTGCCTTGGCAGCCACATCATTCATGACAGATATAAATTAGAGACTGTGACGGATTTTGTCTCTCTGAGAACCAGCTTAAACAACAAAAGAAAATGTCAGCTTAAAAATCAAACGGGGAATAACTCTTTCCTACTGTTGCTACTTTGAATTGAGTAGGCAATTGAAAAGTAAAATGGTCTCTCGACGAACAAACATCTCGCTCTACTAGTCGCCCATCATACCAATCCTGACGTACAGAATCATGGATGGTAACGAAAGCAGCTGAGATGCCATCGGAGTGTTCAAGAAAAAGTTCTTCGGAAGATTTATGGTCCTCTCCGTGATAGTAGCGACGAGTATCGAAGGAAGGGGGTATAATGATGAGCTGGTTGACGATGATGATGATTTTCAGCACTACATTTATTATAATTTTTTTTTTTTAAATATATATAAGTAATAGTTCCAACAAAAGAACTAGATCTAAGCTGCTAATTTGTACACTATTGAATAGAACCAATAAGTGAAATAGATCTATACTTAAGATTTGTGCACTGGTTGGAAGCTATCGAGAAAGCGCCATTAAACCAACTGCTTCTAAAGCGGAAGTTTTAATCTTGTTCGGAACTACAGAAAAGCTAATGAAGAGGGGAAAATTTATACCTTCTAGTTCATCGACAATTTAAATTCGCCAGTTGAGAGCATGTAAAAAAGATAGGCGGAAAACTATAAGTGGTTCCGTAAGAACTGGAAACGCGCCAGTTTTGAATGAGAGAGTTTCACTACAAGATACCTATGTGTTTCTAGTAGAGCAGGAAGACGCTGCTCTGCCTTAACTTTCGTCTATCTGCATAACTTTTAAGAAGTCTTTTCCTCTTACTCTCCCTCCTCCCTCTACCCGTTTTTCTTATCCGTTTATTCACTCTTCCCTCTGCCTTATTCTTTATCTGGGTCTCTTTCTCCCTCTTCCTCTTTTCCCCACTTCTGTTCCGCTTCATCTATCCCTATCTCTATATCTTCGTTTAACTTTTTCTCTTTTTCAGTCTCTTTCTCCTTCCCTCTAGTTATTTTGCTTCTCTAACTCCTATTCCCAATCCCAGTCCCAGTGACAGTCCCAGTCCCAGTTTCAATCCCAGCTCCAGTCACAGTCCCAGTCCCAGTTTCAGTCGGAGTCCCAGTGCAAGTCCCAGTCCCATTTCCAGTCCAGTCCCAGTCCAGTCTCAGTCCTAGCCCCATTCCCAGTTCCAGTCCAGTCCCAGTCGAGACCCAGTCCCAGTCTAGTCCCAGTCACATTGTTGGTCCCAGCCCCAGACCCAGACCCAGTGTTTTCGTTTTCTATCCGTAACTATATATCTTCGTCTAACTTTTTCCTTTTTTCAGTCTCTTCCTCCTTCCCACTAGTTTTTTTTTCTTCTCCAACTCTTATTCCCAGTCCCAGTTTCAGTTGCAGTCCCATCCCCAGTCGCAGCTCAGACCCAGTCCCAGTTTCAGTCCCAGTCTAGTCCCAGTCCCAGTCCCAGCCCTAGTCCCAGTTTCAGTCCCATTCTCAGTCCCAGTCCATTCCCAGTCCCAGTCGGTTCCTGGAACCCTCTCCGGAAAGAAACTTCACATGAACACTCTCCCGGTCACTGTGGAGTTATCCGACACATTTGAATAAAAATGGCACGGGGGTTTCGGAGTTAAGAAAATGACCACTAAGACTTTAGAAAAAATGGTCGAACGTATTGTGAGGCGCTGTTTCAACCAGAGCTTCATTGCACAAATGGGATTTCCAGCTGCACTACCGGAAGAAAATACCTCTTGTCAGTGCTGCTCTAAATGTAGTTTAATTTTCTTCAAAGGCATTTAATTAGTTTGCTGAGTTTGAAACAATCTCAATTATAAAGTATAGCCAGCTGAAACCTCTGTTAGATTTGTTAATTTGGCGATAGTTTCGTATTCCTTAAATGCTACAACTATGGGATATGAACCTCATTTTAAAGTCACCCTTCACTTGTCGAAAGAGAACAGATCTTCTGATTTAATAAACTCTGAGCTAGACCTAAGAAAGATGAAGCCTAATCACCCTACATAAACTTTTTAATTATATTCAGCTGAGCAGAGCTCAGAGAGTATATTAATTTTGTTCGCATAATGGTACCGGCATAACTAATAGAGATAGATATAGACTTCTGTATATCAAAATGATCTGGGCGAAAAAATAAATGCATTTAGCCCTGTCCGTCCGTCTGTCCCTAAATACGATAACTTGAGTAAATTTTGAGGTATCTTAATGAAATTTGGTATGTAAGTTCTTGGCGAAATCGCTATTTAAAATGAATGACATCGGACTGTAACCACGCCCACTTTTTCGATGTCGAAAATTTCCAAAAACCGAAAAAGTGAGATAATTCATTACCAAAGACGGCTATAGCAATGAAACTTGGTAGGTGCGTTGACCTTATGACGCTAAATAGAAAATTAGTAAAATTTTTTTCAAAAGAAGGTAATTTAAAAGTTTTGCAAGCTGTAATTTGGCAAATTTTAAGTCAAATTTTAACTAGAACAATAAGCTATATCTTACCAAGTTTTATTGTAAGCGGAAATTGGCAGACATTTTTTTTTAATGGGCCGTGCTACGTGTTGTATAGAAAAGTAATTTATCTGAAATTAACTGTACAATTGAAGCTCACCTCACGGGTTACCCCCGGACCCGAGGTTTCTGAGGGGGCCCGCGATTTAGAAGTACTAAGACATTTTTTTCTTAATTCCACGTGCAATTTTTAAGCCGAATTTCAAAAGCAATGAATATCTGCATTTCGTTTTACTATTATAGTGAGGTGTGAAAAATAATAATCTATACATATAAAAGGAAAGGCTAAAATGTGTGTTAGTTGGTCGCCGGTGTTTGAAGAGATGCGTCAGTCGATTTTGTTCAAACGTGGACCAGGCTACCCCTAGAATGTGTTTATAGAATATGAAAGCTGTTGATGGGTGCTTTAGTAGAGGGTAATTTTCATACCCCTGGGTGACTAGGGTCTCGAGATATAGGAAAAAACGTGGGCCCGTGAATGCCTAGACAGTGTTTATACAATACGGATATCAAATGAAAGCTGCTGATGAGTGCTTTAGTACTGAGTAATATATTATACTGCTGGGTGACTAGAGTCTCGAGATATAGGCCAAAATGTGGACCCCGATACCCCTAGAATGTGTGGGTAATATGGGCATCAAATAAAAACTGTTGCTGAGAGCTCTAAAGTAATTTTCATTGTGATAGTCGATTTGGTCGCATCAACCTGGCAAAACTGATAAATGTGCATAAATAGAGACTAGAATTAATAATACCCACATACCTATTTACATACGTCCTGTTCGATTTGCCTGAAATTTGGTATATAAATTTGCCTATATTAGTGTCTACGATCCTTTTTTTCGGACCAGAGAGGGACTGGGACTGGGATTAGGACTAGGACTGGGACTGAGACTCGGAGTGGGACTGGGACTGGTACTGGAACAAAAAAGATAGGCTGAGAGAGATAGAATGAGACGAAGATGGAGATGGATGAAGCGAAAAAGACGGATGGAGGAGTGAATAAAAGGATTAGGAAAAAGCGAGGAAGGGGGGGGGGGGGGCAGAGTTAGACGGAAAAAGTTTTTTAAAATGTATGCAGGTAGGCCAAATTTAGGGCAGAACAACGTCTGCCGGGTCTGCTAGTATAGTTTAAAAAAGTAAAAAAACATGCAAATATGGTGCCGTTTTAGTATCTACAATCCACTTTGATGTTGATAGCACCGTACCGCTATTAAGCACAACGTGTTTTGTAGCGAGTTATTTAACCACTGCCGCGAGTTATCAATAATTCCCGCTAGATGGGTCTAACTGTCCTTTGCGCGCCTAGCCTAGAGAGTTTCAAACAAGCATACATACAAGTGAAGCTAATATAAGCGTGTTAAAAAAGAAATATTACTTAACTATATGCAGGTGTATGTATAGATATATGTGTGTGTGTGTGTGAGTGTGAGATAATATAAAATAGCTGAATATGCTAAATGACTTCATAAAAAGCAAGCGATAAGAACAAAAGTGAAAAAGTGTTTTAACTGAAAAGAATTTCTTTCTCACTCAGATTTGTTTGTATGGCACTAAACAAAGTAAAAGAATGAATGCTTCGACGCGTGCTGTGCCCAGCCTTTTGTTGTTGTTTACACAGTTGGCATGCTAGACTCATTAACAAGAAAGCAGAATAGGCAGTTGCCTCAAAAACTGAAAAAGACTTCTAAAATTTTCTTACAAACATAAAATTCTATAGAGTGAAGAAAAATATAATCAGAACTGAAAATAAATTTTACTCAAATAAATAAAACTCAATTGACCGCATTCAAAAGGCGACGACCGACGAACTAGACAAGGTTCCTAAAAATGACATTTCCGACTCATTTGACAAATTGTATGAGTATATTGAATAATAAAAAAGAATTATCTCAAAATGTACACTGGTTGTTTTTATTTTGAAAAATTTCGGTTATTTTTGGAACAAAGGGTGTAGAAGCCTTCAAGCGGAAATTTCAACTAGAATGTTGAATGAGTAAATGGTTAATAATGCATGACAAATAAATGAATGTATTGTAACGAATTTGGGGATTTCCTGATGTCTTGCACCTTCTGCTAACGTTCGTATCGCTGAACTGGGGAATAAATAATTCCAATATTCAGTATTCTTTATTTAGTCTACTTTGGGACTAGTACAATTATAATTCAATATCGCGCACTTCACAAAAGCGTGGTTAAATCAAACTGATTACTGAGGAAAAAACTAAACATATTATTTCCTCATGTAGGTTATACAGAAATCGTAAAACATACTCGTCGTAGAAAAAAACAACCTAATGACGGAAATGCTCCAAAGTAGAATTTTCGCCACTGTGAAGGTTTCCTCGAAATCATCGAAAGTCCTCACAGTGAAATCAAACGACGTGCGAAAGTATATATCGAAGTTTCAGAGAGATTTGCATTTCTCATCAACTTTTCTCTAAGTGATGGAGACCTCCACGAAGCTATAAAAAGCTTAGTTCGTTTTTATTCTAGAGATTTGGAAGAATTTTTCATTGAAATGAAACAATTCCTAAGTTACGTGAACTCTAGATACACTGATGCACATCATAGACATTTGTATAAGATTCTAATGGAAGATCAATTAGTCGATGTATTTCCTAACACAGAAATAGCTCTTCGGATTTCGGATTTAACGTTAATGATCACAAATTGTTCTGCCGAACGATCCTTCTCGCAATTAAAAAGAATCAAAGCTGCTGAAAGAGCTACAACGCGACAAGAGGGACTCGAGATGTTAGCTATACTTTACATTGAGTCAGATTTATTGAAAAAAAATCGATATTGATGATATAATTGATGAATTTGCCGAAAACAAATGTAGAAAACGACATGTTTAAAATGTAGATAGTAATTTTATTGATATTATTACATTGTGACAATAAAATTTTTATGAAAGATATAAGTTTGTATTTTTTAATCGAAAAAAGAAGGGCAGGGACGTGAAGAAAAGGTCCCCAAATTGATGGTTGCCTAGGGCCCTGTTGAGGGTTAATCGGGCTCTGGCGAGTCTTTATCGCCTTTGTGAGTGTGGAAAATGGCGAATCCCACAAATTAGAGCAAAAGTAATAAGCTGCATTTTAAGACAAATGTTTTTTGAATAAACACAGAGCTTAAGCGTAGGCAGGCGGAAACACTTTTTCCGCTTCGGCTGCCAGGTTGTTTCGTTGGGCAAAGAACCACTCTTGCCAATAAATGCTACTTCGCACTAGGTAGGCAATTGAAAAGTAAAGTCCTCTCTCGGCAAACGAAAATCATGCTCTACAAGTCACTTATCGTACCCATCCTGTTATATGGTGCAGAAGCATGGACTATGACAACAATAGACGAAGCGGCTCTAGGAGTGTTCGAGAGAAAAGTTATTCGAAAGGCTGACAGAGCTCTACGCGTTGGCGACGGCGAGTACCGAAGTAGATTCAATGAACACCTGTACGAGCTTTACTTACACATCAAAATAGTCCAGCCAATTAAGAAGCAGCAGCTACGCAGGCTAGGCCATGTTATGCGAATGAAATATGATGCTCCTGCTAAGAAAGTATTTTTATCGGAACCCGCCTATGGAATAAAAGGAAGTGAGCGGCCCCCACTCCGCCAGAAAGACCAGGCGGAAAACGATTTAAATTCCTTTTTTCTGGTTAAAATCAATATACTTCAAACTAAAGAAAAAACTAAAGCAGATTTCTGAGTGTTAAACATCTCAACATGCCTGATCCCTACGTAGGCCGGACAGATGCATTAAATAAGCTCAGCCATTTTATGCTTTTCAAGAACAGATAGGCGGTTTGGACTGCCATATATAAGAATCACAGCCATTTCCGTATAGCTCGTGAATGACCAATGGAAAGTCTTACAACTAAAAGGGCATTCCTATCTGATCAATGAAAGCTGAGACCAGCCCAGACCTTTTGAGATTGACGTTAACATGAGATTTACACGCCCACATACAATATATGCTTCCTTATGCCAACATAACGAAATATTGATACATTTTTGACCGTGGGCTCAAAGCGACCATGGGCAAGTGTTTAGAAAGGGTAAGGTAAGCTCATTATGTTTGACCACATATTTATAAAGCCGAACCATTTTTGTAGTAAACCAGCAACATAAATTCCAACTATTTTCCAAATATGAACAAATTGCCAATGCCAGAGCCGTGACGAAACGAAGAATACCTTACCGCCAAACGTAAAATCAGGTTTGGAGCCGTCAGTAAAAGTTCTGAAGTATAAGATGCCGGGAGCAGCATTTTCATAAAGTCGGGGACTCAATATTAAATAATGACAAGATTACCATGCGTTATTCTTATATGTCGAGGATATGTATCGTCAAAAGTTTATATTTTTTCCATAATGCAAAACTATTGTTTTTTTTTTTAATAAAGGCCCAAGTGGAGTTAGCGGAAACTTTTTGTGAGAAATGCAAGTAAAAACAAACAAATCATAGGTAGGTCGTAACCAAAACAAAGTCCGTCTCACAAAAAGGGAGTTGTCGAAAAATGTGACGGGATAACTGAAAGAACTATTTAAAAGGCCCGAGAAAAACAAGTTTAAAAGTAGCAAAGCTGCTATTGCTATAAACACGGCTGTTCAAAAATTATATGTACACTGAGCTATTTTAAATTGAAAAAAAAAATAAATAAATAAATAAAATTAATTTTAAATGTATAAAGAATTTTGATGGTCCCTTTAATGAATAAATTTAGAATTAAAATTTTTCTCGGTGCCACAATATTTTTGAAAAATGTTTTTGTTGTCAATTTGTTAGTGTAAATTTGAATATCTTACCGAAGTGTCTTGCCTTCATATGGAATTGCGTTCTCTTTGCACTTTCATATGAAATTCAGGCACTTTCATTTGAATCGAATTTATATGTGAGGGCAAATCGAAGTGCTATGAAAGTTTTTTTTTACAATCAAATTGTGAATTTGTATCTGTGCTTATTTTTCAGGGGAAAACAAAAACAAAAATGTTATAAGTGTATAGGGGTTGAGCAGCTCTGGCTATAAAGGTCTATATATACTTTAATTTTTTTATAGGATTCAGAGAAAAAATCTTTCTAAAACGAAGGAAACAAGTTCAAAATCAAGAACATTCGTTGACAAAAGTCTGTTAAGTACGTTTTTTCTTAAATCGTGACCGATGGGCTTGTTTTAAGAACACTTTTTCCAAACACACTGTTCGTATTTTATGACCAGTTTGCTATGAACCTTCTGTGCTCGTTTCAAGCACTACTTGGGCTTGATTTAAGATTTTTCGTTCTCACGCTTCGAGAACGGTGAGTTGCCGATTTAAGAGTTTTCAGTCACAATTCAAGAACAGTTCGTGCTTGATCATTGGTGGGAGTGGGAAGTTATTTTTTCCAATTTGTACCCATTTAGTTACTTTTTTTATTAATCATTTTTTTTGTCATTAACAAAAAATATTAATAACAAACAAACTATTATTAAAATCCAAAATATTATACATGTATATATATATTAAGACGGGTCAAATTGTATTTTGAAAAATGGGGGAAGAAAACTTCAGCTGCACATACAGTTTCTGAATCTATGGGTCATACTGAGTAATATTGTCCATGGGACCATAGGTCTGAAATGAATTTCAATCCTCCCTAATTGTTAGAAAATTCTATATCCCAATCCGAATAGCGTCTGTCACAAATAAAATACATGAAAATAAATGTCAAATTCGTATTGGGATATAAAATTCCCTAACAAAATTGGGGAAGCTCGAAATTCATTTCAGATTTATGGTCCCATGGACAATATTACTCAGTATGACCCATAGATTCAGAAACTAGATGTGCACCTGAAGTTTTTTCCCCCATTTTTCCCCATACAATTTGACCCGCCCTAATATATATATATTTATTTTAAGCAGTTTAGATTCACAAGATAAATGGAACATAGCTTGTACTGCTTCCTTTGGTGTCTTCATATGAAATTGTTGAATACACCAATAAAACCGACATTAATCCTTTCAAATCTTGTTGAAATCAGAACCGATTTTAGATTTTCCCTATATAATCCTTTTTATACTCAGTTGAGCAGAGCTCACAGAGTATATTAACTTTGATTGGATAACGGTTGGTTGTACAGGTATAAAGGAATCGAGATAGACATAGACTTCCATATATCAAAATCATCAGTATCGAAAAAAAATTCGATTGAGCCATGTCCGTCTGTCCGTCCGTCCGTCTGTCCGACCGTCTGTGCGTTAACACTATAACTTGAGTAAATTTTGAGGCATCTTGATGAAATTTGGTATGTAGGTTTCTGGACACTCATCTCAGATCGCTATTTAAAATGAACGATATCGGACAATAACCACGCCCACTTTTTCGATATCGAAAATTTCGAAAAACCGAAAAAGTGCGATAATTCATTACCAAAGACGAATAAAGCGATAAAACTTGGTAGGTAAGTTGAACTAATGACTCAGAATAGAAAATTAGTAAACGTTTGGACAATGGGCGTGGCGCCGCCCACTTTTAAAAGAAGGTAATTTAGAAGTTTTGCAAGCTGTAATTTGGCAGTCGTTGAAGATATCATGATGAAATTTGGCAGGAACGTTACTCTTATTACTATATATCTGCTTAATAAGAATTAGCAAAATCGGAGAACGACCACGCCCACTTTTAAAAAAATTTTTTGTTAAATTCAAATTTTAAAATGAAAGTTAATATCTTTACAGTATATAAGTAAATTATGTCAACATTCAACTCCAGTAATGATATGTTGCAACAAAATACAAAAATAAAAGAAAATTTCAAAATTGGCGTGGCTTCGTCCTTTTTCATTTAATTTGTCTAGGATGCTTGTAATGCCATAAGTCGAACAAAAATTAACCAATCCTTGTGAAATTTGGTAGAGGCTTAGCTTCTAGGACGATAACTGTTTTCTGTGAAAAAGGGCGAAATCGGTTGAAGCCACGCCCAGTTTTTATACACAGTCGACCGTCTGTCCTTCCGCTCGGCCGTTAACACGATAACTTGAGCAAAAATCGATATATCTTTACTAAACTCAGTTCACGTACTTATCTGAACTCACTTTGTATTGGTATGAAAAATGGCCGAAATCCGACTATGACCACGCCCACTTTTTCGATATCGAAAATTACGAAAAATGAAAAAAATGCCATAATTATATACCAAATACGAAAAAATGGATGAAACATGGTAATTGTATTGGTCTATTGACGCAAAATATAACTTTAGAAAAAAACTTGGTAAAATGGGTGTGACACCTACCATATTAAGTAGAAGAAAATGAAAAAGTGTTGCAGGGCGAAATCAAAAGCCCTTGGAATCTTGGAAGGAATACTCTTCGTGGTATTACATATATAAATAAATTAGCGGTACCTGACAGATGATGTTCTGGATCACCCTGGTCCACATTTTGGTCGACATCTCGAAAACGCCTTCACATATACAACTAAGGGTCACTCCCTTTTAAAACCCTCATTAATACCTTTAATTTGATACCCATATCGTACAAACACATTCTAGAGTCACCCCTGGTCCACCTTTATGGCAATATCTCGAAAAGGCGTCCACATATATAACTAAGGCCCACTCCTTTTTAAAATACTCATTAGCACCTTTCATTTGATACCCATATCGTACAAAAAAATTCTAGAGTCACCCCTGGCCCACCTTTATGGCGATATCTCGAAAAGTCATCCACCTATAGAACTGAGGCCCACTCCCTTTTAAAATACTCATTAACACCTTTCATTTGATACCCGTATCGTACAAACAAATTCTAGAGTCACCCCTGTTCCACCTTTATGGCGATATCTTGAAAAGCCGTCCAGCTATAGAACTAAGGCCCACGCCCTTTTGAAATACTCATTAACACCTTTCATTTGATACCCAAATCGTACAAACAAGTTCTAGAGTCACCCCTGGTCCACCTTTATGGCGATATCTCGAAAAGGCGTCCACCTATAGAACTAACGCCCACGCCCTTTTAAAATACTCATTAACACCTTTCATTTGATACCCATATTGTACAAACGCATTCTAGCGTCACCCCTGATCCACGTTTATGGCGATATCCCGAAAAGGCGTCCACCTATAGAACTAAAGCCCACTCCCTTTTAAAACACTTAATAACACCTTTCGTTTGATACCCATATTGTACAAACGCATTCTAGAGTCACCCCTGGTCCACGTTTATGGCGATATCCCGAAAAGGCGTCCACCTATAAAACTAAGGCCCACTCCCTTTTAAAATACTCATTAACACCTTTCATTTGATACTCATATCGTACAAACAAATTCTAGAGTCACCCCTGGTCCATCTTTATGGCGATATCTCGAAAAGGCGTCCATCTATAGAACTTAGGCCCACGCCCTTTTAAAATACTCATTAATACCTTTCATTTGATACCCATATCGTACAAAATAAATTCTAGAGTCACCCCTGGTCCACCTTTATGGCGATATCTGGAAAAGGCGTCCATCTATAGAACTTAGGCCCACGCCCTTTTAAAATACTCATTAATACCTTTCATTTGATACCCATATCGTACAAAATAAATTCTAGAGTCACCCCTGGTCCACCTTTATGGCCATATGTCGAAAAGGCGTCCACCTGTAGAACTTAGGCCCACTCCCTTTTAAAATTATCATTAACACATTTCATTTGATACCCATATCGTACAAACAAATTCTAGAGTCAGGCCTGGTCCACCTTTATGGCGATATCCCTAAATGGCGTCCACCTATAGAACTATGGCCCACTTCCTCTGAAAATACTCTTTAATACCTTCTATTTGATACACATGTCATACAAACACATTCCAGGGTTACCCTAGGTTATTTTTACAACATGGTGATTTTCCCTTACTTTGTCTCCACAGCTCTCAACTGAGTAGGTAATGTTCGGTTACACCCGAACTTAGACTTCCTTACTTGTTATATATAAATTAAAAAAGAGATACAGCAGTTTAAATTTTCGCCATATTTTGTAAGATTTATCTAACATATGCAAGAATCAATTAACAGTTTATACACTACTGAAAGCCCCAAAAGGGCAGATCAATTTATAAACCCTCCGTCTTCCAAAGCTTTTTTTAATGCTAAACAAGTAAGGGCGGGACTGTCTTCGGCTGAACAATGGGGCTGAACAAGAATCTTATCCCATTCGTAATATACAAATAATCGGCTGTATAAGATAAGAAATATATAGTGAACAGATGTGCATACCTAAGCGATTTTTAAGATAAATATAAAATAAAAAAATAGGTAGGTACTTTATATGACGTAGGCGTAAGTATTTGATGAAGTCTTCAAATTATTATAAGCCGGTGTTAAGCTCATGAATTCTTAAATATAAGTATAATCTGAACACACTATTAAACAAACATATATAGAAATCTAATGAAATTTGATGCTTCTAGCCATTAAAAAGGGGGCAGAAACGACAGTTTATATGGGGTATATACTACACATTCCACCTACCTCTATGATTTTTTCAGACAGCAATTAATGCTCTAAACGTAAGCTTTCGGTGAAATTTCAAGCCTCTTGCTGGTAAATGGCGCAGTAATTACGAAAAGCTCCTTATCTGAACAATCGGTTGTTGCGGATATATGCTATATATACGACCGATCTCAACCTTTTTTTCAGACAATAATATGTGCAATATACGAAGCCATGTGGTGAAGGGTGAGGCTTAAATATGATAAATTAAGGAAGATATGACAAAAATACTCTTTTCTGAAAAATCGGTTATATGGGGGATACATGCTATAGTGGTCCGATCCGGCCGGTTCCGAAAAATGTCTCATCGGACACCTAAATATACCCGCTCACAAAATTTTTCAAGATATCTCAAAAATTGAGGTACTAATTTGCATACAAACAGACAGACGGACATACAGACATGGCTAAATCAACTCAGCTCTTCATCCTGATAATTTCGGTGTACTTAATGGTGGGTCTATCTATTTTCCGTACAATTTTTAGATTCGTGACGAAGGTAGGTAGGTTGAACTGGCCGGTCCATGAGGACCTCACATAGACTGAATGAGTCCGTAGTGTTACCAGAAGTTTTTAACGACCAAACTGAAAAACCCTATCAAAAACCAGGACCTATGTTATAAAATAACTCCGTCCTCTTGGCAAATACTAGAAGAGTCCTAGGACTTAAGCCACTTGCTGCTTCTAGATCTGACAGCTGTATCACTCCTAATAGCTGGAGTCTTAGCCTGGCAAGTGCAGGGCACGAGCACAGAACGTGCTCGATCGTTTCCTCCTCCAACCCGCACTTCCTACACCTGCTATCACTGACCAAGCCTAATTTAAAGGCATGTGACGCCAGAAGGCAGTGTCCAGTCAGAATACCCGTCATGAGTCTACAGTCCTCTCTTTTTAATGATAGAAGCAACTGTGTTAGTCTAAGGTTGTAAGACCTACACATAATCTTCGACACTTTACAGCCCCGCGCTTGAACCCACGCCTTTTCTGCTTGGTCGATCATGTGCACCTCTCGCCTTCGCTTAATCTCGCCCAATCTAATTGGGACGTCTACGGAGCAAGCTTCAAGGGACGCGCCCTTTTTAGCTAATTCGTCCGCTTTTTCATTCCCATCTATTCCCATATGCCCTGGGACCCAATATAGATGTATGCTTCTCCCTGTCCCGATTCTCTCCAGAGACTGCTTACACTCTAACACGCATTTAGATGCTGTGCTATGCGAGATTATTGCCTTAATTGCTGCTTGACTGTCAATATAAAAGTTAACACGGTTGCAGCTTAAGCTATTCTCTTCCAGGGTTTCTACTGCTTTGGTTACGGCTAATATTTCCGCTTGGAAAACGCTACAGTAATCCGGCAGCCTGTAGGATCTGCTTAATTCCGGATCAGCGCAGTATACCGCAGACCCTACTCCTTCCACTATTTTGGAACCATCGGTGTACACATGTTTCGCCTCGTCCGCCATTTGCGCACCCTTGCGCCAACCGTCCACCTCTATTGTGGCCTTAAGATCTCCCTCAAAGTGCAGGTAGGGAATCATGTAGTCTGTTCGTCTTGTGACTGAGGACGCTATACTACTATGGCCATATGGTCGGCGCTTAAGCTGCCCCGAAGCATCGAGCCTGGTTGCGGTCGTTAACGCTTTGTTCTTTGCTACCAGGTCTACAGGTGGAATGTGCAGAATGGCATACAGTGCAGCCGTCGGGGTTGTTTTCAGGGCTCCCGTAATGCAAAGCATCGATAGTCTGCATACCCCCTCTAATTTTTTGAGGTATGTTGTTTTTTGTGTGGCTTTCCACCAAACAAGAACTCCATAGTATAGAATAGGGCTTACAATCGCTGTAAAAACCCAATGAGAAAGAGAGGGCGATAGGCCCCACGTACACCCCAGCATTCTTTTACATGCATAGAGTGCCGTTGAGGCCTTCTTGACCCTCTCCTCCACGTTGAGCTTCCATGACAGCTTACTGTCTAGGATGATTCCTAGATATTTTGTGCAAGGTTTCCCCTGTAAGGTCTCCGCTCCTAACTTAGGCCTGGTCCAATTTTGGACCTTGTACCTCTTTGTAAACAAGACCATATCCGTCTTCTCCGCATTGACTTTCAGCCCGACATTAGATGCCCAGGTATGAATATCCCGAAGCGCCCGATCCATCAAAGAACTAATCGTTGGAAGGCATTTTCCACTTATGACAATTGCAACGTCATCTGCGTAAGCCGTAAGTTTTACGGGTCCCTCATCGAATTGCCTGAGCAGTTGGTTGATGACCAGTGTCCACAGCAGAGGTGATAGCACCCCTCCCTGCGGCGTGCCCCTGTCCGCTGATTTCGTGGCCTCGTACAATCCCCATTGTGATGTAATCTTTCTGCAATTTAACATGCAGCCGATCCATCTGATTAAGGCAGGATGTACTTTAATGTAATTAAGACCATCCATAATCGCCCATTTTGCAACATTATTGAAAGCCCCGGCAATGTCCAAGAAGACTCCTAGAGCATACTCCTTATATTCCAGGGATTTCTCTATGCTTATTACCACCCTATGCAATGCGGTGTCTACCGACTTGCCTTTGGTGTACGCATGCTGTGTTGTGGAGAGCAGCTTTTCATCCACGTTGGACTTTATGTACACATCTATCAGCCTCTCAAAGGTTTTGAGCAGAAATGATGTTAAGCTAATGGGTCTATAGTCTTTGGGATACACGTGACCGATCTTCCCCGCCTTTGGTAGAAAAGCTACACGAGCAGTTCTCCAAGAGTGCGGTACATGATTCAGTCTTATGCACCCATCGAATATTATTTTAAGCCATTCCACGACCGCCCTACTTGAGACTTGTAGCATGGCCGGGAATATACCATCTGGGCCCGGCGATTTAAACTTAGAAAACGTCTTCACTGCCCACTCGATCTTGGTATCGGTCACCAAGCCCGGCACCACTAGCTCCGTGATCGAAGTGTGAGTGATGTTTGCTGGTTCTTCTAAACCGTCTCCCGATGGGAAATGTGTATCGAGAAGCACCTCAAGGGATTCCTCACTATCACGTGACCATTCCCCGTTCTCTTTCTTTATTAGTCCCTGGACTATGTTTCCCTTTGCTAGGACTTTTTTCAACCGTGCTATTTCACTGGAGCAATTTATGTCCGTACAGAAACTTTTCCATGAGTTTCTCTTCGCCCTGGTAATTTCACGCTTGTAGATCCTCAGTAGATCCCTGTACTCGTCCCGACACGCTTCGCTTTCCGCGGTCTTTGCGAGTTTAAACATTTCTTTTACCTGTCTTCTTAGAAGACTCAGCTCATTGCTCCACCATGGCGGCTTTGCTTTTCCTCTGAATCTTCTTAGAGGGCAAGCTTTGTTATACGCAGTCATAAGCGTCCTTGTTAGGAATTCATTCGACTCCTCCAGTTCCTCTACATTAGCAACCTCTTTGGGTTGTCCCAGTTTCGTTTCTACATGTTTCTGGAATTTAGTCCAATTCGTTGCCCTAGGGTTTCTAAAGGTTCCTCCCTTCTCTACCCTCTTTAGTGGGATGCCGAAGCTTATATACGCATGGTCGGAGAAGGATGGTCTATCGAGAACCATCCAATCATACCTTGATATATCACGCTCGGAGCTCAATGTAATATCCAGAACATTGCTGGATGTTGGACCAATGTATGTAGGAACATTTCCCCTGTGGGCTATCTGCAAATTGGTTTGCAGGATGTAACAAAATAGAGATTCGCCTCTCTCGTTCGTATCTGCTCCTCCCCACGCATTGTGGTGCGCATTGGCATCTGCGCCTATGACCAACCGCCCTTTGCGCCCTTCCTCCTGTACTAGCCTTTTGCACTCCATCGGTGGAACCTCCGCAGCATGGGCCATGTAGCAGGACGCCAGGATAAATGCCTGCTTATTCTTTTGCTCAACGGCCACCGCTACGAGATCCTCGGTGGTGTAATTAGGCAGCATATATGAATGCAGCTGTTTCCTTACCATTACTACAGCTCGCACCCGTCCTTCCGTTTGTGCGTAGTAAACGCCAAACCCGCGCGCGCTGAGTCCAGAAACCTTTCCTCCCGATGAGAGCCACGGCTCCTGGATCAGCGCCACGTCAAACGAACCCTCCTCCAGGGTTAGGAGGAGTTCGCTCGACGCCACTTTACTGTGTTGGAGGTTTATCTGTAGGACTCGCAGCACCATTGGGCTGTTTGTCCCCCCCCAGCACCTTCGTCTTGACGTCGTCGTCCTCCTCTTGCCCTTTTGGTTTAGAGTATTCGAGGCCCCCTTCAGCCCCTCGTGAATGTTGTGCCGTGTGTTCCTCTGTGCGAGTCGCAGCACTATTTAGCGGTTGGTCCTCTTCTAGCACGTTCGTGGTGACGTCGGGGACCTCCAACTGTCTTTTTTCCCTTAGGCTTCTGAGGTCCTTTTCGACTTCGCCCACTTCCAGCGTGTTAGGATTTTTATCCTCGGGACTTCTTTTCCTGAGTCGCATGTAAATTTTGCCAGTGCCAAAGGACATTTTGCCAAGCTGCGTGTACAAAATATCCTCCGCCTGCTTGTTTATTTGGAAGATGTAGAACTGACCATCCTCGGTAGGACGAGATACAGTAAGTACCTTCCAATCCTGTGTCGGTATGTTCGGATTCTGATTCTGCAGAAGTCGCAGTGTATCCTCCGACTTCATCACGCATGGTATCCATACCTTAACTTTTGGTACCGTGGGGATTTGCGCTTGATCCACCACCTCAAACCGCGCGTTCGTACCTTGCCTTTGGAGGTTTGGAACGACTTCCTCCAGCCACCGCAAGCTCGCGATGTTGTCGCACGCTATCATCTTCACACCATTATACCATCCCCCCGAATCAAAGGTTGGAAGGGGCTTACTTGGTTGTTCCCGCATCATCTTAAGCATTAAGCTAATAAGCTCCCTTTCCACAGATCTCCACCTTTCAGTAGTCATTTGTCCGAACGGACTGCTACGATCAACCAGCGCCACAGTCAGTGGCTGCTTTGCCACATCACTCATCTTCTCGGGAAAAGCAGGAGTCTTAGTGTTATCTCCCTTTGGAACCTCCGAGAACACCGGAGTCTTCGCGTTAACTCCCTTTAGCGCCTCCGAGAAAGCCGGAGTCTTAGCGTTATCTCCCTTTGGCTTATCTCCTACTTCCGTAGTTGGAACTTCCCTCTGACTGGCAGCTTTCGAGGTAGTTGCTACCTCGCTATTGGAACCCATCTGTCTTACAGCTTTGGGCTTACTTGTCTTGTCTATGCGACTGCCCTGCCTCGCGGCTCTAGGACTGGATCCTTTCTGCCTCTTGAAAGCAGGCTTGTCGCCTTCTGCCGAACGGTGCCTCTTCATTCTGCCATTCGACGCTTCTTCCTCCTCGTACCGGTTGCAGAACCGAGGGTTTCTCGCAGCAAACCTTTTGAACTGCCTTCGACCTACTTCTACCGCTTCATGGGCCCATTCCAAGCGCTCGATCTCCACTTCTGTTGGGTCGACCACTGCTCCCAAGCGTTGTACAATTCTTAGTGCTGCACGGTACTGCGAGAGAGCTCTTTTACTTCCTCTGCTCCGTACCCTTCTCCACTCTTCTACTCCGTTTTCATTTGTGTGCTTCTCCAACACGGAGTTCATTGAATCAGCACTACTCTCGCTCCCCGAGTCCGACGCATCGCTTGTGCCGTGTGTTCCTCTGTGCGAGTCGCAGCACTATTTAGCGGTTGGTCCTCTTCTAGCACGTTCGTGGTGACGTCGGGGACCTCCAACTGTCTTTTTTCCCTTAGGCTTCTGAGGTCCTTTTCGACTTCGCCCACTTCCAGCGTGTTAGGATTTTTATCCTCGGGACTTCTTTTCCTGAGTCGCATGTAAATTTTGCCAGTGCCAAAGGACATTTTGCCAAGCTGCGTGTACAAAATATCCTCCGCCTGCTTGTTTATTTGGAAGATGTAGAACTGACCATCCTCGGTAGGACGAGATACAGTAAGTACCTTCCAATCCTGTGTCGGTATGTTCGGATTCTGATTCTGCAGAAGTCGCAGTGTATCCTCCGACTTCATCACGCATGGTATCCATACCTTAACTTTTGGTACCGTGGGGATTTGCGCTTGATCCACCACCTCAAACCGCGCGTTCGTACCTTGCCTTTGGAGGTTTGGAACGACTTCCTCCAGCCACCGCAAGCTCGCGATGTTGTCGCACGCTATCATCTTCACACCATTATACCATCCCCCCGAATCAAAGGTTGGAAGGGGCTTACTTGGTTGTTCCCGCATCATCTTAAGCATTAAGCTAATAAGCTCCCTTTCCACAGATCTCCACCTTTCAGTAGTCATTTGTCCGAACGGACTGCTACGATCAACCAGCGCCACAGTCAGTGGCTGCTTTGCCACATCACTCATCTTCTCGGGAAAAGCAGGAGTCTTAGTGTTATCTCCCTTTGGAACCTCCGAGAACACCGGAGTCTTCGCGTTAACTCCCTTTAGCGCCTCCGAGAAAGCCGGAGTCTTAGCGTTATCTCCCTTTGGCTTATCTCCTTCTTCCGTAGTTGGAACTTCCCTCTGACTGGCAGCTTTCGAGGTAGTTGCTACCTCGCTATTGGAACCCATCTGTCTTACAGCTTTGGGCTTACTTGTCTTGTCTATGCGACTGCCCTGCCTCGCGGCTCTAGGACTGGATCCTTTCTGCCTCTTGAAAGCAGGCTTGTCGCCTTCTGCCGAACGGTGCCTCTTCATTCTGCCATTCGACGCTTCTTCCTCCTCGTACCGGTTGCAGAACCGAGGGTTTCTCGCAGCAAACCTTTTGAACTGCCTTCGACCTACTTCTACCGCTTCATGGGCCCATTCCAAGCGCTCGATCTCCACTTCTGTTGGGTCGACCACTGCTCCCAAGCGTTGTACAATTCTTAGTGCTGCACGGTACTGCGAGAGAGCTCTTTTACTTCCTCTGCTCCGTACCCTTCTACACTCTTCTACTCCGTTTTCATTTGTGTGCTTCTCCAACACGGAGTTCATTGAATCAGCACTACTCTCGCTCCCCGAGTCCGACGCATCGCTTAATTCGTATTTGTCGTCCCTGGATTGCGACTCAGTCTCCTCTTTACATCCTCCTTATTACGTTCAGGTAATGAGTTGTTCATCTTGGTCGTACGACCACCTGCCCGACAAGGCGGGCTCAGCGGTCCAGTGTTATATACGGGGAAAGAACCGTCCGCCACAGCAGCGCCCCTTACTGCGGTAAGGCCATAAATACTTCCCGAGATGGCCCGGTGTCGGGAAGGCTCCGTTCGAATACAGCCGAATTTATCCCCTGGCTGCAAATCGTCCAATAGGCACGGTCCGCATAACACCCTGGATTAGGGGGTTGGCAGTTCTTGGTCACCGACATCCCGCCGCCCTCCTATGAGGCGAAACGGCGTAGATGTCAGTCCTAAACAGCTCCGCCTCATAGTCGGGCGTTATGGAGTTCGGCTAAGCCCTCACACCAACGACAAGGTGCCTACCCTAGTGAGGGGATTCGTGACGAAGATAATATAACATTTCATTTTCATGAAAGGTATAATAAAAGACTAGACAAAATTTTGTTAAAACCACAAGGACGTTATATTTTCTTAGTAAAATATCCAAATTTGCAAAACCGATGAAGCCTTTCCTTGAAATCATGTTCCTCTGTCCAGGATGAGGGGAAAGAATGAAATAATTGATTTCAATATCATACACATATTTGACCACGGCGGCCACCGTGGTGTGATGGTAGCGTGCTCCGCCTATCACACCGTATACCCTGGGTTCGCACAACAACATCAAAATTTTAGAAATAAGGTTTTTCAATTAGAAGAAAATTTTTCTAAGCGGGGTCGCCCCTCGGCAGTGTTTGGCAAGCGCTCCGGGTGTATTTCTGCCATGAAAAGCTCTGAGTGAAAACTCATCTGCCTTGCAGATGCCGTTCGGAGTTGGCATAAAACATGTAGGTCCCTTCCGGTCAATGTGTAGGGAAAATCAAGAGGAGCAAGACGCAAATTGGAAGAGAAGCTCGGCCCTAGATCTCTTTGGAGGTTATCGCCCTTACATTTATTTTTTATTATTTGACCTTTAATCTCAAGTGATATAAATAAAATCTGACCACTTTTGATTTCCGGTTTTTGATGGACCTTATTTGGGATTCGTCCACGTATTTATAAATAAACAAACAATTGCAAAGAAATTTTGTTTTGAAAAAGTATAAGCAAAATGCGTCATTTCATTTCACTAGAATATCAATAAGTGCATTTGATTTGCTATTGTGGTAGAGTAAAAATGTTTTTTTCAGCTAATTAAAACAAACAAAAAACAAGTAAGGGTGCCTAACTTTGGGTGTAACCGAATATTATATACTCAGGGTGAGTTTGAATTGTACAGTTCATTTCAGATAAATTACTTTTTCGAATTTCGTTACGAGGGATTTCTTGTTTTCTTTTGAGACTCTGGAAATGTTTGATTGGAATAGGGGCATGTCACCGGCCATTAAAAAAATTCTCCTAATTTCCTCTTACAATAAAAGTTGGTAAGTGAAATATCATTGATACAAAACTATTTTTCGCTAAGATATAGCTTATTATTATAGCCTACGACCATTTTAAACACCTTTTTATATAAAAGGTCGGGATGGATTAATCTATCCCGCCCATTTTTCCAAGAAATATTTCCTATAAGAAAATATGTGTACCCAATCTTATTACGATCCTTTAACTTTTATTCGAGTTTTGGTCCCCGAACATAGAAAATTGTTTGGTCCCAAAGGAGCGGTGCCACGACCATTTTCAAAAATTAAATTTTTTTCCTTTTTCTTGTTATAATTTCACTTGGGAAATGAAACACCATTGGTATAAAGCTCTTTTTTGCTTATTTTATTAATCCACTACCCTTTTAAAATCGCTTGTATAAAAATGGGAATGGTCCTTCGGTGATTTCGTTAATTTTTCATTTTTTTGCATTCTTTATAGTAAAGGCAACCTCTCTGTCGAATTTTGTTATGATAGGTTTAACGGTTTTTGATTTATGATTAATAATATTTGTAAATTTTATATTACCACAAGTGGGCGATGCTACGCCCACTTAAAAAAAATCAGGTTTTATTTGTGTTTCAAAATGTAATATGTGTAAAAAGTGGGCGTGGTTACCATACGACCTCTATACCAAATTGCAATATTTTATTCTCAGTATTTACTCAAGTTATTGATTCGATTCGTTTATGCCCATTATGTTACCAAAGTTAATACAATCTAAGTGCAAAGCACGCTGAGTATAACAAGATTGACTTTGTGTAGCTTTAACTTAGATTTAGAGGAATTTTTGTTATTTCAAATTCTTGAAATTTTATTTTTTATTTTCATATCTCAAAACAGATACAACTAATTAAGTGTACCGATTGTACTTTTCATTAAAAAAACATTCATTGTACGCATGCCAACTTAATAACACACTTTGCAAATAAATATGGGCAATTCCTTGGTAACAGACGCGTTATTAGCACGCATTTTAACGGGCATAAAAGAGAATATGGGCAGCGGACTGAGCGGATATTACAATATTTGAAGCCCAATTGTGGGTACCTCAAAAATGTAAAATGTATATGACCTGGAATCATGAAACGACCCTGTTGTGGGAAAATACCGTTCTTCACTTTTTGAGTGATTCCTGTAGGAAATTTAACTCTCTTTCTAATGGAACAAACCGCAGTTTTATATTTCATTTCATTTCATTACGATTTCTTGAAATATTTCGATCTATGCGCACCTATCGAAGGTTTTATTTCTTATTATTGTATTGTCATTGTGTTCTGAACTATATTCCAAGTTTAAAGCTTGTAGCTAATCGTGAAGTTAATTAAAACTTGTTTTCGCACAATAGGGTCGTTTCATAATTCCAGATCACATATATATGACGATATATGATGAAGCTCGGACCCGACAAGAAATAGAAGTAATTTTTAATGCTTGTGAAAGTATGCAAAACTTGAAGAAGCTAAGAGAGAATAAATTAGAGACAGAAAGCGAAAGAAAGACCCAATGCCAGTAAATTTTCTAAATCTGAAATATCTTTTTAAAACGCTGGATATAAGCTTAAGCACGGTTACGGAAGCAACAATTTTTCTCAATGAATTACACTATAAAACATTAAGAATATATTATTTGCGATACATCAGTTAGGTTGAACTGGCCGGTCCATGAGGACCTCACATAGACTGATTCTGATTGAGTCCGTAGTGTTACCAGAAGTTTGTTTTAACGACCAAACTGAAAAACCCTATCAAAAACCAGGACCTATGTTATAAAATAACTCCGTCCTCTTGGCAAATACTAGTAGCTTCCTAGCACTTAAGCCACTTGCTGCTTCTAGATCTGACAGCTGTATCACTCCTAATAGCTGGAGTCTTAGCCTGGCAAGTGCAGGCCACGAGCACAGAACGTGCTCGATCGTTTCTTCCTCCAACCCGCACTTCCTACATCTGCTATCACTGACCAAGCCTAATTTAAAGGCATGTGACGCCAGAAGGCAGTGTCCAGTCAGAGTACCCGTCATGAGTCTACAGTCCTCTCTTTTTAATGATAGAAGCAACTGTGTTAGTCTAAGGTTGTAAGACCTACACATAATCTTCGACACTTTACAGCCCTGCGCTTGAACCCACGCCTTTCCCGCTTGGTCGTTCATGTGCACCTCTTGCCTTCGCTTAATCTCGCCCAATCTAATTGGGACATTTGGAAGTCTCCGGGCCCGGATGGAATCATTCCTGCGCAGCTTCAAAGGTCTTTGGGGATTTCCTGCCGCTGGTTGGCCATCATATATACTAACTGCCTCAGGCTTAACTATATCCCGAAGTCTTGGCACACGGTTAGGGTTATTTTCATTCCGAAGGCCGGCAGAAGCTCTCATGTATCACCTAAGGATTTCAGGCCAATCAGTCTCTCGTCGTTTCTTCTTAAGACGTTTGAGCGGTTGATTCACCTGTACCTACGGGAAAGGATACCTCGGGGTTACTGTCGGCTTCACAGCATGCGTACTGCAAGGGCAGATCGACGGACACGGCTCTCCATTCGATTGTAAAGCAAATAGAGGGGTCCCTAGAACACAAAGAGTATGCTCTGGGTGCCTTTTTAGACATCGAGGGAGCTTTTAACAATGTCTTACCGGGGGCAATCGAAAGAGCTCTGGTGGGTTTAGGAGTCGAGGCGGCTCTGGTTGAATTTATTAGCAAACTTCTATGCGGCAGAATTGTCGCAGCGGAGTGGGGTGGGGCCATAATTAAGAGGAAGGTGTGCAGGGGCACGCCACAGGGGGTGTCCTATCTCCTCTCCTCTGGGTTGTGGTAGTCAACGAGCTTCTTGTGGAGCTGGAAGCCAATGGTTGTCGGGTGGTTGCCTATGCAGATGACCTCGCTATCCTAGTCAGAGGCAAATGTCTGGGCACCCTGCGCGATGTTCTGCAGGGCTACCTGGATACTGTGGCTAGGTGGGCTGAGTCATGTGGGTTGGCGGTCAACCCGGGAAAAACGGAATTGGTCCTTTTCACAAGGAGATATAAGATGCCCGATTTCAGAACGCCCTCGATTGGAGGGGTACCGTTGGTACTTTCTGATAGGGTTAAATATTTGGGGATTGTTTTGGACAAGAAACTGTCCTGGAGACCCAATGTGGAAGATCGGGCCAGGAAGGCCGCCATTGCCTTGTACTGCTGCAGAGGAGCTATCGGAAAGAGATGGGGACTCTAGCCAAGAATAGTACACTGGCTTTATGAGATGGTGGTCAAACCGATTCTGCTATATGGGGTGCTGGTCTGGTGGAAAGCACTGGACACGGCGAGCACCTCCAAAATGTTAGTTTCAGTGCAACGGACGGCGCTGATCGGTATCAGTGGCGCTCTCAGAACAACACCTACCTTGGACTTCGCAAATTTTAGACACCAATAAAAAATGTTACCCAAACTTTCCGGAAAAATTTTAGTAAACAGACCTATTTAACATCTGAAAGCTTTTTTAATTTCAAGTCGACGTTTGCCTACTAGGGAAATAATGAGGATAAGGGCAGGATCAATTTATTAAACCTACGTTTTCCAAAGTTTTTTAATGCTAAATAAAAGAATAGACAAAATTTTATTAAAAGCAAAAGGACGTTATATTTTATTAGTAAAACATCCAAATTTGCAAAACCGGTGAAGCTTTCTTTTAAATTATGTTTCTCTGTACAGGATGTGGGGAAAGAAGAAACTAATTGATTTTAATATCACACACATATTTGGCCTTTAATCCCAAGTGATAGAAATGGAGTCTGGCCAATTTTGATTTTCGGTTCGTGATGGACCTTTTTTGGGATTCGCCCATATATAAATAAACAAACAATTCCAAAGAAATGTTGTTTTGAAAAACTATAGCAAAATTCGTCGTTCCATTTCGCTAGAATATCAATAAATACATTTGACTTGTTATTTGTATAAAGCTAATTCAGCTAATTAAAGAGCTTGTTGAGCTAATTAAAATAAACAAAACAAGTAAGGGTATCTTATTTTGTGTGTAACCGAATATTATATACTCAGCCTGAGTTTGAATTGTACAGCTCATTTCAGATAAATTACTTTTTCGAATTTCGTTACGAGAGATTTATACATTTTTTTGAGGCTGTAGAAATGTTTTGTAATGCTTCATCGGAATAGGAGCGTGGCACTGCCCATTAAAAAAATGTCTCCAATTTCCTCTTACAATAAAACTTGATAAGTGATCTATCATTGATACAAAACTATTTTTCGCTAAGATATAGCTTATTATTCTAGTCTACGACCCTTTCGGGGTGGCGCCGTGTGTGGAAGTCCTTGAAAGTGGGGAAATCTTCTGACCGCCATTCACTTGGGAATGGCCAGAGCTTATGTGAGAAGGCGACAACCTGACTAGGCCACTCTGACAGAATCGGTTTTAGGGGCTAGCTGGGGGATATTTCATCGGCAGCGTCTATCCACCACAAGGTGCCGCTGTAAGCGGGCGACTATCTTGGATCAAGCGGCTCGCTATATAAACGTGGAAATAATATTTCCATCCCCGTTGAGCGGGCTTGGGGTCCGCCACGTCCAATGAAAAACTCAACAAAGCCTCGGATAAAAAGACAGCCCTTTACTAATGACGACCATGGCAAACGTTTGAAGGACAAAGATTTGAGGGCATGCACCTGAAACGTCAGCTCCCTGAATGGGGTTGGTGCAGACGCCATCCAAGAGATGCGTTGGACGAAGCAAGGAAGAAATAAGATTAAAAATTGTCACATCTACTATAGTGGCCATACAAATAAGCGCAGTTGCGGCGTCGGATTCGTGGTGGGAGAGAGACTCTGTCGCCAAGTATTGGCGTTCACGCCTGTCGACTAACGTCTCGCCGCTATCGGAATAAAAGCAAAATTTTTTAATATATCATTCGTCTGCGCCCATGCAACGGCAGAGGAGAAAGACGATGAGGTGAAAGACGCTTTTTATTAAAAATTAGAACGCACATACGAGCTCTGCTCCGCCATGATATAAATATCGTGCTTGGCGACTTTAACACCAGGGTGGGCAAAGAAGGTGTTTTTGGCCCCACCGTCGGGAAAGTTCAGCCTACACAATGATACTTCTCCTAATGGACTGAGGCTGATTGACTTTGCCGGTGCTCGAAACATGGTCATATCCAGCACGAGGTTCGTGGATAGAAAGATACATCAAACTACATGGCTGTCCCTCGATCGAAATACTTTCAATCAGATCGACCACGTTGTGATAGACGGACGGCAAGCCTCGAGTGTTTTAGTTGTGCTCACAATCCGAGGAAGTAACATCGACTCGGACCATTATCACGTCGCAGCCAAAACACGCAGACGCTTCTGCGCGGCTAAAACCAAGGAACAAAAAACAAACGGAAAGCTAGACGTCGAAAGGCTGCAATCTCAAGAGAATGCCAATGATTTGGCAACTCGACTCTCACACGTGCTCTCTGAGAGCAGAACTCAACCCGCCGGAATGTAGGAGCAGTGGGGACATATCTTGAAAGCATTTCGTTCCGCCGCCGAGGAAAAAATTTGTTACCGGCAACCACAGAAAAAGAACTGGTACAATGAAGAATGCCGCATTGCAACCGAAAGAAAAGACGCACTGGAGTGACGAACCCTTTCTTGCAATAGATGATGATGGAATAAATGTCCCCCCACCCCATTAGGACGAAGTCAGAATAGCAATAACCAGATTGAAAAACAACAAAGCCGCGGGCGCTGAGGATTGCCTGCGGAGCTATTCAAATACAGCGGCGAGGAGTTGGTAAGGTACGTGCATCAGCTTCTTCGCAAAATATGGTCGGACGAATGCATGCCCGACGATTGAAATCTAAGTGCTCTTTGCCGAGTCCACAAGAAAGGGGATACTGCAAACTGCGCCAAATTTCGCGGAATCAAACTTCTTAATATCGCATATAAGGTCCTGTCAAGTGTATTGTGTGAAAGATTAAGGCCCACCGTGAATCGGCTGATTGGACCTTATCAGTGCGGTTTCTTCTGGTAAATCTACCATCGACCAGATTTTAACAATGCGCCAAATCTTGGAAAAAAACCGCGAAAAAGGATCTAACACATCACCTCTTCATCGATTTTAAAGCCGCATTCGCTAGCACGAAAAGGAGCTGTCTATATGCCGCTATGTCTGAATTTGGATTCCCCGAAAAACTTATACTTGAGCAGCACCTTCAGCTCAGTCAGAATTGGGAAAGAACTCTCCGAGCCAGCCGTTCGAAACTAAACGAGGTTTCAGACAGGGTGACCCCCTATCATGCGATTTCTTTAATTTGATTCTGGAGAAAATTATACTAGCTGTAGAACTCAACCGCTCTGAAACAATCTAATATATATTATAAATGGGAAAGTTTGGATGTTAAGATGTTTGGATGTTTGGATGTTTGTCCAGACGTTTGTCTTTGTGTCTCAATAACGCAAGAACGGCTGGACCGATTTGGATGAAATTTTGCACACATATAGCCAATAGTCTAGAAGGATCTACTAGCTATATATTTTTCAAACGGGGCGTGGTCCCCGCCCCCTAGGAACAGTTATAATTTAATTATTATATTTTTTCGTCTTTGCGACTGAATCACCCAGAATGGCTACACGGATTTTGATGAAATTTGGGACACAGACAGTAGTCTACTAGCGAAATTTTTTTCCAACATGGAAAGAGGGGTGGGGGTCCCACGACCCCTTCGAGAAATTATTTTTCATAATTTTTACACATTATAACTTTACGTATACTGGCCTTCACCAATATCACAGACTCAAGGGGTCAAATAAGTCGAGGGCTTACAAAGTAAGCAGTGACACCCTCCGCCCGCCCCCCTTTATCTCCCCCTCTGGTGTAAAATCCATAAATTGTTATAACTCAATCTAAATTTTCTCCTAAATCAATAGTTTTAGGTATCTGGTACATACAGAACGAGATCTAGACAATTTTGGAGGAACGATCAGTGGTCCTCTCCTCTACTCCCGCCATCCGCCCTCCATCAATTATTTTTATTAGCACGCTTTTATTAGCTTTACCTGTATGTTTCTATCTAACTTTTTATTCGCTCCAATGCGCCTGCTGCCTTATTAACATGGTTTTATAATTAGCTTCACCTTATTTGTAATCCCGTAAGGGTCATATCGAGACCCTTCCGGGATCATTTCTGGATGGTTTTCGGGATCGGTCCGGGATTACGCCGGAGTAATTTCGGGACTTTTTCGGGACTATTTCGGGATCATTTTGGGACCCTTCCGGGATCATTTCTGTATAGTTTACGGGATCCGTCCGGGATCCCGTCGGGGTTATTTTGGAACATTTTCGGGACTATTCCGGAATCTTTTCGGGACTATTTCGCGATCATTTGGGGACCCTTCCGGCATCATTTCTGGATGGTTTTCGGGATCCGTGCGGGATGTCGTCGGGGTCATATGGGGACTTTTTCGGGATCATTTGAGGGCTCTTCCGGCATCATTTCTGGATGGTTTTCGGGATCCGTCCGGGATATCGTCGGGGTCAATTGGGGACTTTTTCGGGATCATTTGGGGGCTCTTCCGTCATCATTTCTGGATGGTTTTCGGCATCCGTCCGGGATCTCGTCGGGGTCATTTGGGGACTTTTTCGGGATCATTTTGGGGCTCATCCGGCATCATTTCTGGATGGTTTTCGGGATCCGTCCGGGATCCCGTCGGGGTCATTTCGGGACTTTTTCGCAACTAATACGGGATCATTTGGGAACCCTTTCGGCATCATTTCTGGATGGTTTTCGGGATCCGTCCGGGATCCCATTAGGGTAATTTCGGGACTATTAGGGGATCATTTGGGAACCTTTCCGGCATCATTTCTGGATAATTTTCGGGATCCGTCCGGGATGCCGACGAGGTCATTTCGGGACTATTTCGGGATAATTTGGGATACCTACCGGCATCATTTCTGGATGGTTTTTGGGATTCGTCCGGGATCCCGTCGTGGTCCTTTCGGGACTTTTTTCGACTAATACGGGATCATTTGCGGACCCTTTCGGCATCATTTCTGGATAGTTGTCGGGATCCCGTCACGGTCATTACGGGACTATTAGGGGATCATTTGAGGACCTTTCCGGCATCATTTCTGTATTGTTTTCGGAATCCTTTCGGGATCCCGTCAGGGTCATTTTGGGACTTTTTCGGGGCTAATACGGGATCATTTGGGGATCCTCTAGGGGTCGTTTCGTGACTTTTTCTGTTTTATTTCGGGATCATTTGGGGACCCTTCCGGCATAATTTCTTGATGGTTTGCCGGATCCATCAGGGTCATTTCGGGACCATTTTGGGATCATTTGGGGACCCTTCCGAGATCATTTCTGGATCCGTCCGGGATGCCGTAGGAGCCATTTCGGGATTTTTTGTTACTTTTCCGGGATAGTTTTTGGACCCTTCTGGGATCATTTCTGGATCTGTGCGGGATCCCATCTGGGTCATTTCCGGACTATTTCGGGATCATTTTGGGATCCTTCCGGAATCATTTCTGTATGGTTTTCGCGATCCGTCGTTTATTCCCTCGGAGCCATTTCGGAACCTTTTCTGGAGTATGTCGGGGTCATTTGGAGACTTTTTCGGGATCATTTGGGGCTCTTCCGGCATCATTTCTGGATGGTTTTCGGGATCCGTGCGGGATCTCGTCGGGGTCATTTGGGGACTTTTTCGGGATCATTTGGGGGCTCTTCCGGCATCATTTCTGGATGGTTTTCGGGATCCGTCCGGGATATCGTCATTTCGGGACTTTTTCTCGACTAATACGGGATCATTTGCGGACCCTTTCGGCATAATTTCTGGATAGTTGTCGGGATCCGTTCGGGATCCCGTCACGGTCATTTCGGAACTATTAGGGGATCATTTGAGGACCTTTCGCATCATTTCTGGATAGTTTTTGGATTCCTTTCGGGATCCCGTCAGGGTCATTTCGGGGCTTTTTCGGGATCATTTAAGGATGACTTTCAGGATTCGTTCGGGAACCCGTCAGGGTAATTTCTGAACTTTTCCGAGACTATTTCGGGATCATTTTGGGACCTTCCCAAGATCATTTCTGGATGGATTTCGGGATTTGTCCGGGATGCCCTCAGGGTCATTTTGGGAGCCGTTCCGGCATCACTTCTGGATGGTTTTCGGTATCCGTTCAGATTCCCGTCGGAATAATTGCGGGACTTTTTCGGGATCATTGGGGTCCCTTCCGACATCATTTCTGGATGGTTTTGGGATTCGTCCGGCATCCCGTCGGGGTCATTTCGGGACTTTTTCTCGACTAATACGGGATCATTTGCGGGCCCTTTCGGTATCATTTCTGGATCAAAATTTTAGAAACGAGGTTTTTCAACTAGAAGAAATTTTTTTTAAGCGGCAGTGTTTGACAAGCACTCTGTGTGTATTTCTGCCATGAAAAGCTCTCAGTGAAAACTCATCTGCCTTGCAGATGCCGTTTGGAGTCGGTATAAGACAAGTAGGTTCCGTCACGCCAATTTGTAGAAAAAATCAAAAGGAGCACGACGCAATCTCTTCGGCCTAAAATCTCTTCGGAGGCTGCCGCGCCTTCCATTTATAGCTTATAATTCTAGTCCACGACCCTTCAAAACACCTTTTATATAAAAATGGCCGTGGTCCTTCGCCGATTTCGTTAATTTTCCTTCGAAGTATTCTTCATAGTAAAGGCAACCTCTCTGTCGAATTTTGTTATGATAGGTTTAACGGTTTTTGATTTATGATTAATAATATTTGTAAAATTGATTCTATCGCAAGTGGGAGGTGAGACGCCCATTAAAAAAAAAAATCAAGAGTCTTAATATCCGCTCACACATCAAATAATCAGGTTTTATGCGTTTTCCAAAATTTTATATATGTAAAAAGCGGGCGTGGTTACCACCCGAGTCCCCCTTTTTTATTTGCGATAGGAGATGAGCCCCAAAGAACCCATATAACAAATTTCAATATTTTATTCTCAATATGTACAGATAGAGGGACGACCATGACTAAATCAATTCCTTTTTTCATCCGCAGCATCTTGATATATTATATTAATCTCGATTCGTATATGTCCGTTATGTTACCAAAGTTAACACATACACTCTGTGTGAACAGCACGCTGAGTATAACAAGATTGACTTAATGTAGTTTTAACTTAAATTTGGATGTTTTTTTTTTATTTCAAATTCCTGAAATCTTAATTTTTATTTACACAACTCAATTAGGTATAAATAGCGCTCACAAATTTTGTTTCGGTATACTTTATACTTTAAAAGTGGTGGAAAAGGTTTTAAATGAAAATGACTCTACGAAATCAATTAGCGTTGCTATTTGTGCTGCTTAGCTGTCCTGCGCAATTTCATATTATAGATGGCGAAGATATAACTAGCAGCCCACATACAGTTGCAATATTTAAAAAGAAAGAATATTTATGTGCTGGTACCATAATCAGTGCTTACTGGGTGCTTACAGTTAAGCCTTGCGTACATTTTACCCCTGCAAACGAAATCGGTATTGTAGCTGGTGCAACCGATATATACAGTGAAGAAGTGCACCGACGCGAAGGGATTACAGTACGTTATGATTTTGAATTTGAAAGACCAAGTCATTTTGATTTAGTTGTGATTAAAGTGAATGAACCCTTTCAAGAGAATGCTGCAGTAAAAAAAATAAAACTTTCCAATGTTCCATTGGCACCGGCCTCAAGGATGGAAATTAGTGGATGGGTTTCCAGTGGGACTGCTTGTCCCTTTTTCAAAACTAAGTCCGTGAAAATACAACAATGTGATCAACCAACACCGCAAGAATACCTAAAAATATATATTTATATTAAAAGTAATGAAGAAGATATGTGGTGTGGAGAATCTGGAACACCAGGCGTTCATGATGGACTACTTTATGCGGTGGCACAAGAAAAATATAGAGGCGCCAATAGTCTGTGTATATATACAGATGTAACAAATGCAAGAGCTCGCCAGTTTATAGAAAACTATACAAATTAAAATTTGTTATATTAAATTAACTGTTCATCGGATTATCGCCCTAACTCGACTGAACCCCGAATTTCGAAAAATTTTGAGATAGACGTTTTCCAAGCAGCAGTTGAGATATGATGATATTCCGCTCAGCAGTCGAAATGACGATATTGCTTGCTTGTATCATGTTTAAATAAATTGTTATAATTGTAAATAAATAAATGTTTTTTATTGTATGCAATGAAAGAGTGACGCATGTAAATGAATTAAATTGTGAGAGCAAACGTGGATCACAACTTTAAAGTTCCCTCGTGTATGAAGTTCCCATGAGATGAAAACAAAATAGCGGAATGACTACTTTAAGGCCCTGGCAAACTCCGTGAAAAACAGCTGATCCAACGATTTCTATGGAAGTCGATGTTGTTGTTGTATTAACGGTGCTTCGCCCCATTCAATGGGCAAGACCACTCACAAATTGTCATCAAAATCCTCTAACGGGAGTCCAAGGAAACTGGTTGTTTCAACAGGAGCGGACCAGAGGGAGATAGGTGTTAAAGGCGTTGGTTCCACATCACAATTGAAAAGATGGTTGGTGTCATGTGGAGACACATCACATGCAGGACATATATTACGTATGTCGGGGTTGATTCTGGACAAGTAAGAGTTTAACCTGTTATAGTATCCAGAGCGAAGTTGGGCCAGGGTGACTCGTGTTTCCCTTGGTAGTGTGCTTTCTTCTTCTGCAAGGCTGGGATATTGCATATTTATAACGGCGTTCGACGGGCGCGTCCTGACAAAGGCGTTTACCGATTCTGTGTGGATTTGGCTAAGGGCCTGCTTATGCTTGCCTGTATCAAACGG
The DNA here is from genome assembly GCF_040869045.1 of Eurosta solidaginis. Classification (NCBI taxonomy): domain Eukaryota; kingdom Metazoa; phylum Arthropoda; class Insecta; order Diptera; family Tephritidae; genus Eurosta; species Eurosta solidaginis. The sequence goes on from NC_090320.1 coordinate 19,437,239, forward strand.
CAGCGTTGGCTGATGCCGGATCTCGTCATAGTGTTTTAGGAGATATTCCCTTAATCCCCGTGGGGGCGGTGCTAGATCAAGCAGTTGTTTCTAGGATGTTCTGGTTTGTGACAATTAAGCAAGAACTGTTTGTTCAGCATTTTGATTGTGCTCTTTTATATTGAGCTCTTTGGCCTCACTATATAGATGGTGTTCGGTAGTCATAAGGAGACATCCGGTGGCAGTTCTGATTGCAGCATTTTGCAGGCCTGTAGCCTTTTACAGTGTGTATTTTTAGCGGTCTACCTTTTTAGACAAGCAGGAAGGTGTAATCCTTATTTGTCTTGGAGTAGCGTGCCGTGGTTGACTGTGTCAAAAGCCTTTGACAGGTCGAATGCCACGAGCACCGTCCTATGATGGGATTTTTGCTGATTTAACCCGTAATTAACCTGAGTGTTGATAACATTGAGCGCGGTGGTGGTGCTGTGCATTTTACGGAAGCCATGTTGCTGCGTGGTAACGCGGAGATTCGCCGTGAAATGAGGGAGCAAAACGGTTTCCAATGTCTTTGTTCCTGCCGAAAGGAGTGATATCGGTCGATAAGATTCGCCTTCTTTGGCAGGTTTGCCAGGCTTTAGTAGCGGGATTATCCTTGCCATTTTTCATTTTTCGGGAATGAAGAAGGATTCCAGTGACAGGTTGAAAACATGTGTTGGGTATTTTATTCCCTCATCGCCAAGGTATTTAAACATTGGCATGGCTATTCCATCGGGGCCTATCGACTTGGAAGGCCTGACCTTACGGTGGCTGCTTCAACCTCTGTAGGGGTGATGATAAAGGGTGGGACGTCATGTTTATGTTTATGGGCTCGTTTGTTAGCACGATGTCTGGCTTTGTATATAGAAGTCTACAGTCGTCACTCTGGGAGTCAGAGATGGATGAAGGCGCCTTGAAGGATATAGGCTTTGTCGAGTGTGCTGTCCGATTGCTGCTGGTGTACCTGGTGTCAGTAGGTTGGTACTAGTGTTTTCGCAGCAAGGTACAACGAATATGCCGGTCGTACGATTTCCGTTTGTAAGCCCGGAGCATCTATGAAAGTGTCATAGGCCAAGGCATAAACTGCATTGCAACCATCTTTTACACGTGACACACTGACAAGAGTATGACCATCTAAGATAAATCCTCAAGTGAAAAAACGATTACGAATTGGGCTTTATGAATATGACAATTTTTAAAGAGGCGATATTTTACCAAAATAGGATTTTACTTTGGCAGTAGGTGTCGCTGGATGTCGCACTGATCGAGCTTTTGAGTGGTGCCACTATAAAAAAATACTTGGCGCGTTTTACCTCCAAGGAAATTTAAGCCTAAACTTCGCTTCCAATTTGCGTTGTGCTTATTTTTAGTTTCTCCTACAAATTGTATAATACCGACAAAAATACACCACTGCTTAGTGGGTATCCCCCTTAGAAGAAATTGTTTTCCAATTAAAACTACTTTTTTCTAAGTTGTTGATGTTGCTTTGCGAGGGGCTTTAACCCAAGACTTTAAATGTGTTTGGCCGAGCACGCTACTCCCACCCAGCATCGCTTCCCAAAACAGCCGGGTCTATGTACTGGAAAGACTAGGGATTTGTCCCGACCAAGGGCTGTCATTTCAGTGTAACCCCATTTAATTTGTTCCGTCTCTCCCACAAATTGTCATCCTCCCAGCAGATCCTTGCAGCGGGACTGCACATTATTCTCCTGCTCCGGGAAGGTATCGAACCCAATCCGTGACCTGTACCTCGGTCCAGAGAAATGGTTTTGCTGCGTTTGCCGGAAAGGAATATCTTTTAGGACGGTCGCACTCTTGTTACGAGTAAGGGATGGTTGCACCGGACGGGATGCTCTGGGCTAGATCGCAAAACCCTACGTTCTCGTAACATTTAACAATATTTTGTGGCTCCTTGTTGTTTACGCCCAAGGGCGTCGCGTAGTCTGCGCCTTAGCGACAATATGTAATGCATTCTAGCGTTGACAAAGCCAGACGGAGGGCCAACAGACGCGCACACAAGCATAAACACAGCGCTTCCCCAATTACCATCACCGCCAAAGAAGTTAAAGATGCTGTCGTTCATGCTAAAACTTCTAAAGCAGTAGGTCCAGACGGCATAGCCATGCCGATGCTTAAAAAACTGGGCAAAGAGGCATTTAATTATCTGGCGCATTTCTTCAACCTGTCCCTGTCCATCTTCGTCATCCCCGAAAAATGGAAAGTGGCCATGGTTCCGCTATTACAGTACTCGCTTCGCTGGACCTGTCAAAAGCATTTGATACGATCGACCACGGCACGTTGCTGCAAGACCTGGAAGGGTCCCACATTCCTCCAAGTCTAAAAGGTGGACCGCAAATTATCTATCTGTGCGGCAAGCATCGGTGCAATTGAGGAACATACCATCTAAACCCAGAAGAATTAAACAGGGAGTACCACAGGGTGGTGTTCTATCTCCACTTCTGTTTAGCTTCTACATATCAAAACACCAGGTCCTCAGTGATATCCACAAACAGGCGTCGGACTTCTATGTCAGGAATTGCCCGGCGAATCCAGTTCTTAAAGAAATTTACCTAGAACTCGCAGAAGAGGAACGCACTCTCCCTAGGGAAACGCACGTCATTCTAGCTCAACTGCGATCTGGCTGCTGTTGTACAGTCGTCGTGTACAGGTACTTACTTTTTAAGCGTATGCGAAATAATTTTATAGACGAGTGCACGGCTACTAGTTTCTGCTAAGACCAAGTTTATTAACTTTAATAGACAGTTACAGAGCAGCTGATTAATGTAAGATAGGTACAAAGAGAGGAATTAGGGATAGAATATAAATATATGATACTTATGTTACAAAGGCGTTTACAGACTATAGCTATACATAAGTATGTTCATGTTATTCTAATTTATATGCGGTGGCACTACACCATCCTTCCGAAGGTAAGAAAACTGCATCAATTTGATCAGGCTTGATACAATCATCGTCCCGCTGTCAGGGCTGTACACTAATTGAACGAACTGAACGAATAACTTTTTAATTTGGTAAGATATGCTTATCCCCTTTTTTCATTCAGTTTAATCAATTTGAGTGTTTTATTGAAAATGTAAAATGTAGGTACGTAATTCAAAAGTTTGTTTCTTGAATTACGGCAATACGGATCGATCGTCACTCTGCGAGTCAGAGATGGATGAAGGCGCCTTGAATGATATAGGCTTTGTCGAGTGTGCTGTCCGATTGCTGATGGTGTACCTGGTGTCAGTAAGCTGGTACTACTTTTTTGGCAGCAAGGTGCAACAAATGTGCCGGTCGGACGATTTCCGCATTAGGTGGAAGCGCCGTTAGGCGCGAGCACCAACGCACGGTTTATGTGGACTACTCAGCAGCGTCGCTGCTAGAAGGTGCCGGAGGTACCTGAACAGCAGGGAGCCACAAAAGTTTTATAGAAGTTTCGGTGGCGACGAACGTCGGGTTTTAACCCAGAACAGCCTAAACGATGCAACCATCTTTTACACGTGAAACACTGATAAGAGTATGACCATCTAAGATAAATCCTTTTCCGTCATATGCAGCAGAACCACATCCTGGGAGCGGGGTTAGGTTCAATACCTTCCCGGAGCAGGAGGGTACGTAGCAGTCCAGCTGCACGGAGCTGCTTCGAGGATGACAATTTGTGGGAGGGACGCAGCAAATTAAATGGGGTTACACTGAAATTACAGCCCTTGGTCAGGGAAAAAATCCCGAGTCGCTCCGGTACGAAGAACCGGCTGCCGTGGGGAGCGGAGGAATGGAAGTCAATCTAATCGGTTATTGAAGCCCTTGAATAACGCCTTAGTCATAACGATATCATAGCCAACCAATTAGGATTTGGTTTTCCGTCATATCCATAATGTATAAATTTTGCGTTGGCGAATTTATTCACATTTTGGGAATTATATTTTTATTTTTGAAATTTTTCGTATTTTCTATTTTATGGAGTTATAACTTTTTTAGGTTAAGGCTCCAATAAGCGATGCCAATATACATTTATTTATGAGTAGGTGAAAATATGATTACGAATTGGGTTTTATGAATATGGCAAGTTTCCAGGGCCTTCAAAGAGGTGATATTTTACCAAAATAGGATTTTACTTTGGCAATACGTGTCGCTGGATGTCGCACTGGTCGTGCTTTTTAGAAAACCATCGGAAAGTGGTGCGTTTTACCTCCAAGGAAATTTAAGCCTAAATTGCGCTTTCAATTTGCGTTGTGCTTCTTTTTAGTTTCTCCTATAAATTGTCGACAAAAATACACCACTGCTTAGTGGGTATCCCGCTAAGAAGAAATTGTTTTCCACTTGAAACAACTTTTTTCTAAGTTTTTGATGTTGCTTTGCGAGGAGCTTTAACCCAAGACTTTAAATATGTTTGGCGGAGCACGCTACTACCATCCTAGTATCGCCCAAAGCAGCCGGGTCTATGTACTGGAGCGACCCAGGATTTGTCCCGGCCATGGGTTCTCATTTCAGTGTAACCCTATTCAATTTATTCCGTCTCTCCCACAAATTGTCATCCTCCCAGCAGATCGTTGCAGCGGGACTGCGCATTATTCTCCTGCTCCTGGAAGGTATCGAACCCAATCCGGGACCTGTACCTGATCCCGGTCCAGAGAACTGGTTTTGCTGCGATTGCAGGAAAGGAATATTTTTTAGGACGGTCGCACTGTTGTCAGTGTGTCACGCGTAAGGGATGGTTGCACCGGACAGGACACTCTGGGCAAGACTCCAAAACCCTACGTCCTCGTAACATTTATAAATCTTTTGTGGCTCCTTGCTGTTTATGCCCAAGGGCGTCCCATAGGCTGCGCCTTAGCGAGAATATGTAATGCATACCAGGGTTGACAAAGCCAGACGACGGGCCAACAGATGCGCACATAAGCATGAAAACAGCGCTTCCCCAATTACCATCACCGCCAACGAGGTTGAAGATGCTGTCGTTCTAGCTAAACCACCTAAAGCCATAGGCCCAGATGGCATAGCCATGCCGATGCTAAAAAAGCTTGGCAAAGAGGGTTTTAATTATCTAGCGCATGCCTTCAACCTCTCGCTTTCCACCTTCGTCATCCCCGAAAAATGGAAAATGGCCATGGTTCCGCTATTAAAGCCTGAGAAACCAGCTAACATAGGAGATTCTTATAGGCTGATATCTCTCCTATCGCCAGTCTGCTTGCCTTCCGCTATTAAAGCCTGAGAAACCAGCAAACATAGGAGATTCTTATAGGCTGATATCTCTCCTATCGCCAGTCTGCTTGCCTTTTCCAATGCAAATTTGCGTATTGCCAATTATCAGCATGGCTTTCGAAAACTACATAGCACTACAACCGCGCTAAACGCAATTAACATGGAAATGAATTGCGGATTAAATCAAAAACTCCACCATAGGACAGTACTCGTTGCGCTAGACCTATCAAAATCTTTTGATAAGGTCGACCAAGATCTGAAAGGGTGGGTCCTCCGTTCCTCCAATCTCAAAACGTGGACCGCAAATTACCTATCTGGTCGACAAGCATCGGTGCAATTCAGGAACATAACATCTAAACCCAGAAGAATTAAACAGGGAGTATCATAGGTTGGTGTCCTATCCCCACTTCTGTTTAACTTCTACATATCGTCGCTGCCTTCACCACCAGAAGGAGTCACTATCGTTTCCTACGCCAATGGCTGCACAATAATGGACACAGGCCCATGCCCACACATCGATGAGCTTTTTAATAAAATAAATAGCTATCTCCCAGATCTCTCCGGTTTTTTCGCCTCGCGAAATCTGAAATTGTCACCGACCAATCATCGGCGACCTTATTTGCAATATGGATGCGCCAAATATCAACTATATTGAACATGCACGCCGATGGAGTCACGATACCGACTGTCTTACACCCAAAAATCTTGGGGGTGACTTTCGATCAGGATATACATTTTGGAGAGCATACAACCGCAATTGTTCCTAAAATCCAGAGTAGTAATAAAATCCTCAAATCTCTTGCCGGCAGCACTTGGGGTAAAGACAAAGAAACGCTCATTACCACTTACAAAACAATGGGCCGGCCGAGGCGAGAGTACTACCTATTAGGAAGAGAAATGAAATGCTGAAGAAACAGTTTCTATTGAATACCCAGAAACCTGGGCATCCCAACAGACATCTCATTGATGAGGCTATACCTCCCAGGGATTTATGGGGTCATCTGCGTAAGCATTATCAGGAAATACGGTACTGCAGAACACAGCCGTGTGAAGCAAAAAAGTAGAAGCAGGTCCTGGCTTCGGACTTCTATGTCAGGAATTGCCCGGCGAATTCAGTTCTTAAAAAAAATACCTAGAACTCGCAGAAGAGGAACGCACTCACCCTAGGGAAATGCGCGTCATTCTAGCTCTACTTCGATCTGGGCACTGTTTCAGGTTAAACTCTTACCTATCCAGAATCAACACCGACATACAAAATGTATGCTCTGCTTGCAATGTGTCCCCACATGACACCAACCATCTCTTCAAATGTAATGTGGAACCAACGCCTCTAATACCCCTCCCAATATGGTCCATCCCTTTTGAAACTGCAAGTTTCCTTGGACTCCCGTTGGAGGAGCTTGATGACAACTTGTGATCGGTCGCACATATTGGATGGGGCGAAGCACTGATACAACAACAACAACAACCAACCCAACATACACAGTTAGTTCTCTAGTGCATCTCTAATCGAAAACTAGATTAGAGAACTAGGTTGGAATTCGATTAGAAAACTATTTGGGAAACATTTGGAATGCAATGCTGTCAGAGTTATTGATTATTTGTGGGACATGATCACTCTTCCTTAGTGTTATACAAAGGTTTGCAAAATAGTCAAAAGTTTTGCCGAAATAATGGTAGTTGGAAACCCAGTTTTTCATTTGTAATAATTAAAATTTGTAAGTGAAAATTTACAAAAAAAAAACAGTTAAAGAGTGAAATTGAGCAAAATGTTAGCATACTATTTGACTGGCATTAGGAGGAAAACGTGTCCTCATCTATATTTCAAATCAATGCCAAGCTAAATACTGAAGGAATAAGTGACAGTGAAAATTTCGTTTAGATTAGGCCATGATGCAAGAAACAGGTTAAGTCAATATTACAATAAAAAGAAAATAAATAAGTTATAAGCATTTCCTTTATATAAATGGAAGAAAAATCATCGGACACTGTTTTCTTATATAAAGACATATTCTTGCTGAACTTGGATTTTAAAATTTTGACATAGAAATTGTAAAAATTTTTATGAGAAATCAAAATATAAAAGTGGAGCGTGTATTACTTGTATTGGAAAGTTGGTAGAAAGGCAGTTACCTTATCAGTATATAGCGATCCACATTCCTATCTAATTATTTCGAACCATGTCCCACCTAAAAGAATTTTTTTCGTCTTTTGTTGCATTGTCTCGGTGTCTTAACCTATCTGTGAAGTTTCACGTTTGTAGCTCAGAGAGAAGTTACTTAAAAATCGATCACAAGATTAAACCGCACGTAATTCAGCGAGGCAAAAGTCAAAATCTGGAAAGCGTGAATCTTAAGCTGCCATAACTACAAGAAGCTTCATTAACTGCACTTGACTAAGTGCCCACATTTTCACTGTTTTGGAGGAATTATTGCTTTCTTATAAGATTATACAAAGATCTGCAAATATATGTAAATAATATAACGTAGTATGTATGTTTAATGTTAAAGTCATTACCATTTAGAATTTTGAAGCTTAAGTTAGCTTTGTTTCGAATTTTCCTTTGTTTGTTTACATATCCTGATTAGTTATTGCAAATTAAATTTATATTGGCTTAAGAACTTAAATACCTTTATTTACCTTTATGCTGTAATTCATTAACATTCTATGCGCAAGTTGTTAGTAAAAATCAACGGCAAAGTTCCGTGATGCACAAAATTAGTATTAAATGCACTTCATGAATTCAAATGCAATGGCAAACGTGTGTGCATGCATATTTTATAACAGAAATGAATCGTTGTTGCAAATCACGAAGATACGTGTTGCTCATACGCACTGGTGCACTTTGTCGCAGTAGAGTGTGCTTAACTGGCTATGTGACTAAAATGATAACGAAATAAAATAAAAAAATACAATAAAATTAAATTAAATTAAATAAAACAAAATAAAATGAAACAAAAAACAAGTAAGGAAGGCTAAGTTCGGGTGAACCGAACATTACATACTCAGCTGGGAGCTTTGAAGACAAAATAAGGGAAAATCACCATTTAGCAAAATGAACCTAGGGTAACCCTGGAATGTGTTTGTATGACATGGGTTTCAAATGGAAGGTATTAAAGAGTATTTTAAAAGGGAGTGGGCCATAGCAGCATTCCAAGGGCTTTTGATTTCGCCCTTCAACACTTTTTCTTTTCTTCTACTTACAATTACAATGTTTCATCTCTTTTTTCATATTTGATATAGAATTATGGAATTTTTTCATTTTTCGTAATTTTCGATATCGGCAAAGTGGGCGTGGTCATAGTCCGATTTTGTTCATTTTAAATAACGATCTGAGATGTGCGCCCAGGAAACTACATACCAAATTTCATCAAGATACCTCAAAATTTACTCAAGTTATCGTGTTTACGGACGGACGGACGGACATGGCTAAATGAATTTCTTTTTTCGCCCAGATCATTTTGATATATAGAAGTCTATATCTATCTCGATTAGTTTATGCCGTTACGGATTACCGTTATGGGAAAAAGTTAATATACTCTGTGAGCTCTGCTCAGCTGAGTATATTAATAAAGTAAAATCAAATAAAGTAAAAGAAACTAAAAATATTATACTAAATACAAAAAAATATAAGAAAAATTAAGTAAAATAAAATAAAAAAATTATTTAAAATAAAATAAAATAAAAAACCACAAAATGAAGTAGACTAAATTAAATAAAATAAGGCAAGGCACAATAAAATAAAAATAAAAATTGCAATAAAATAAACCAAAAAAAAAACATTATAAATAAAAAAAATTTTAAAAATTAAATAAAATAATACAAAATAAATTAGAGTATAATAAAATAAAATAAAAAAGAATATAATAAAATAAAACAAAATATATAATAATAAAATAAAAAACATAAAATAAAGTAAAATAAAGCAAGGTACAATAAAATAAAATAAGGCAAGATAAAATAAACCAAAACTAAAAAACCAAAAAACAACATTTTAAAATAAAATAAGCAAAATCAAATAAAGTGAAAAACAAATTAAAAGATAATAAACATAAAATAAATTAAGCTAAAAAAATAATAATAAATAAAAAACATTTAACAAAATAAATTGAAATAAAGTAAAATAAAATAGAATAAAATGAAAATAAAATAAATCAAATTAAATAAAATTAAATTAAATTAAATAAATTTATAATTACTTAATTAGCGATTCATGCTCATATTGCTTTATACAATTTGTTTGTTATTGATATTGAGAAAAATAACATAATTTCCGCACGGTGATGGTTACTATGACATGTTCCTGTATTTCACTTCATTATCAGCTAGCTTCCCGGAGCTGAGTATTGAACTCGAAATCTCCAACATTTCATATTAGTGTAAAGGCGTCTCTGACTTTAGCCCCTCAGCCGTATGAATGCCCCGCTGCACGCTTTGCAATTGGTCTCTAAGTATTGCCTTTTTTGTTGCTATTCCTTTACATACCATTAGGTGCACACTAGTATACTATACGTTTTTAACCCGAATTGTATAGAATATACTTTAAGATCGTGTTCGATTAAGAAGAGAAAGTAACATTCTTGAAAGCATTTAAAATAGTTAGAAATACATTAGAAGCGCAGCAGTTTTGATCTAAAGATTTTTCCCACAGGTATATGAATAAAATATTATCTCGTAGAAGGTGACTAAATTCATAGACCTGAAGGATCGAGGGGTAAAAAAGTCGGTTTCCAGTGCCGTGCTAGTAGCAAAGTGCCGCAAAGTACTGACCACATCAGCAACACTGCCGTAAACCTTCGCGAAGTGTGTACAACAACAACAGCTAGGACTTAAGAACCTGCTTTATATAAACAAACCATATACTCTTCCCCATCTGTTATTGCAAAATTTTTCGTTGTCTCCCCATAAATATTTATCATCACGACAACTTCTTAACAAATTACACCTACTTCAAAGCAAATTTGCAGCTAGCCTGCCATCAGCATGGCCTCAGAAAACTCCATAGCACCACCACCGCGCTAAATGCCATCAGCACCCAGATAAATTGCGGTTTAAATCAAAACCCCCACCATAGGACAGTACTCGTTGCGCTAGACCTGTCAAAAGCTTTTGATACGGTCGACCAAGGCACGTTGCTGCAAGACCTGAAAGGGTCTACCCTTCCCCCATGTCTTAAAAGGTGGACCGCAAATTATCTGGGTGGTCGGTAGGCATCGGTGCAATTTAGAAATGAAACATCAAAACCAAGAAGAATTAAACAGGGGGTGCCACATGGTGGTGTCCTATCCCCACTTTTGTTTAATTTCTACATATCTAAGATAACCTTCGCCACCAGAAGGAGTTACTATCGTTTCCTACGCCGATGACTGCACAATAATGGTCACAGGCCAGGCCCATGGATCGATGAGCTTTGCAACAGAATAAACGGCTACCTCCCTGATCTCTCCAGTTTTTTCGCCTTGCGAATTCTGGCATTATCACCGACTAAATCCTCCGCGACCTTATTTACAACATGGACGTCCCAAATGTCGACCATTTTGAACATCAACGTCGATGGCACTACGCTACCGACTGTCCTACACCCCAAAATCTTGGCTGTGACGTTTGTTCAGAAAATCCAGAGCCGTAATAAAATCCTCAAATCCCTTGCTGGCAGTACTTGGGGAAAAGACAAAGAAACGCTCATTACCACATACAAAGCAGTTGGCCAGCCGTTTGCGTGTTACGCGTCCCCTATATGGTCGCCAAGCCTAAAAACTACCCACTGGAAGAAGCTACAGGCCTACCAAAATACTGCGCTCCGATGCGCTGTCTTCTTATGTCCCCAGAACATCATCTACATAATGAGGCGGTAATATCCCCATCAGGGAGAGAAATGAGATGCTAACCAAACAGTTCCTGTTGAATATCCAGAAACCTGGGCATCCCAACAGACATCTGATTTATGAGCCAACACCGCCTAGGGACTTGAGGAGTCATCTCCGTAAGCATTTTGAGGAAATACGGCACTTGAGAACTCAGCCGTATTAAGCAAAAAAACACAGCAGGTCCTTGTTGAACTCCACAAACAGGCGTCGGACCTTTATGCCGGGAATTGCCCGGTGTATTCAGTACTCAGGGAATAGTACCCAAAACCTGCGGAAGAGGAACGCATACTCCCCAGGGAAACGCGAGTCACTCTGGCTCAACTTCGTTCTGGATACTGTAACAGGTTAAACTCATACATATCCAGAATCAACCCTGATATACAAAATGTATGCCCCGCTTGCAATGTGTCCCCACATGACACCAACCATCTCTTTAATTGTAATGTGGAACCAACGCCTCTAACGCCCCTTTCATTATGGTCCACCCCTGTCGAAACACCAAGTTTCCTTGGACTCCCGTTAGAGGATATTGATGACAATTTGTGATCGGTCGCAGCTATTGGGTGGGCCGAAACATTGCTACAACAACAACAACTTCTTAATCCTCTCTATGAGATTCTGGTACTTCATCATCAGTATCTAAATATTTAACTTTTTCGAAACCCCCCTTGGGGGAAATGCCAAACCAAATAAATATATTGAAGGGTGGCAGCGCATGAGACGCGAGTGTTCCAGCCAGTGTGGCGAGGAGAACCTCGCTATTACGTTCCCTGACTTAAATGCCTTGCCAAATTCAAAGGGAGACGTATTTGTACCTCGCAGTATCGTGGGACCTCTAGTTCACCTTGTTGCCACAGAGCTTGCCTCAACCATCGACGAAAACCAACTTCCTATTCCAAATCATTATCTAATCGTGTGCCACATCACGAAATTCTCTTAAATAAGGAAATGTGGATAAGCACCTACCGGCTACTAAATTTTCCCTCCGTCTTCCGTCCATACTACTCATATACCTATCTCTTGAGATTTAAAGGAAAAGACGAATCAATTTCAATGCTCTAAGACAAACGTCTAAATGTAAGCATTTTTCCACTTCAACAGCAATTCGATAAAAACACTGTAACAGATCAATTTTAACCGCACATTATTTAACCTCACTCTTTCTGACCAAAACACCAGTAAAAGGTAGCAAAAGATTTAGATTACATGACAGTGTTAGTTATGTAAGCTCACAATTGACAACAGCAAAATGTAGTTACTAAGAAATATTGTACATAATACAAACTAACAAAATAATACAAACTAACAACGCTCTATGCTGCTTAAAGCCATTCCAAACGTACTTACGCCACTTTTTCGGTTGGTAGAAAAAGTCCTCAAGTTCGACACTCAACACACCGTTGCAGATGATAGGGATTAAAGCTGAGAATTTGAAATGTCGACATTGACAAATTTATGAAAAATTGTGGTTCAGAGGAGTTAGAAATAGTAAGGACGGAGAGGGTGGAAAAAAGCTTAAGTATCTCAAAAATTGCATTGCAGGTACAAATGTTAAGCTGAAAAACTTGTGTCTGTTTTTTGCGCAAAATGGGCGAAACCGCAAAAAATTCCGAAGCCAATACTTATGAAGATGATGATGAGATGAAAACGAGAATTTGGACAGTAACTGCTTTTCTGCTTTGCTGCAAACGTTGGCAAAGTGGGCATGATTGTGGCGAACAAATTGCTTGTAGTTTATGCTGCACAGTGTAAAAGAATGGGAAGGTAAAGGGAAAGTTTGGCTAGTAAACAAGTATTCGGTATTTTCCCCTTTATTTTTTTGGCTATTATGCAGCACACATGTGTCACGTTTTATATACAAACATCACGTGCCATACTTATAAAGTATGTGCGTTAAGATCCAAAATGAAATACTGGAGCTGAAAAGAAACTTTCATTGCAAGTTATATAAGCATTTATGCTTGTGCAATTTGGCTATCTTCACATACTGGTTTTAGTTAACTGTTAAACGAGACTGAAATTCAAATAACATGCTGCGTGACATGTCACACTAAAAATCTCAGCTAAATATAGCACCCGGAAAGCGCTGCCGTGCGCCACTTAGTGCTGGGCAGTTGCATATGTGGTGAACCACCGTTTCTTCCGCCTCCTCCTCTTTAAAACTCCTGCGGCATCGTCGATAAAGCACTTCTAACCTTTCTGCATGCCTACCTATGAGGCAATGCCCAGTTAATGCCCCTACAAATGTCGATATTGGATCCCATTTTGGCCCACACCCCGGTGTTTGAAGCCAACTTTCTTCTGCTTGACGGTATATGCGCTCTTTTAGCATGTGAGGTGTATACGGTTCTGTTGGGACGAGTAGGAGCCAATAGATGTTATGGCAGCCCGGCTGTCTCTGAAAATAAAGATTTATTTACCGACATTATATGTCCCTATCCTAACTTCGACTTACATGATGGCTGCAACTTCTGCCTGCAATACGCTGTAGTGATCGGCTAGTCTGAAGGAGAGCTGAAGGTCAAGGTCCCTTGAGTATACTCCATCTCAAACTCTACCGTTTAGCTTATATCCGTCCGTATATATGGAAATGCTGCCATCAACAGCAAGGCACCTATCCGACTCCGTCCAATCATCTCTACTGTGCATGTTTATAATAAAGTTGGTTTCCACATCTGTTGTGGTCGTACAGCGAACCGTGCTAGGAGCAACAAAACTGTATTTGTTTAGTATACCAGAGTGTACTGTGGTCTTGTTGTTCCCACAGGAAAACTCCCTTAAGCGCAAGGCTGACGTTGCCGCCGCTCGATAACCAGCTAGATGGTTTAATAAAAAGCTGACTTTTTCTTTTTTTAAATATCTAACAAGAAATGTACCATCTAATTTCGCTTCAGAAGATTTTAATTTGCAAAAAATGTCTACCTCATATTGCATGCTGTGTGCCATACAGTAGCATTTTCGTTCATACTGCTCTATGTATGGCATAGACATCCGCTTGGAAGACACTGCAGATGCCTTGAGCTAATTCCAGCTCCAGTTCCCCCTTTCCATGTTCGAGCCGTTTGTGTATATTCTAATGCTCCTACCACTGTCCAGGCCTTCCTCCTATTCCTCCCTTAAAATCTAACTTATGTTCTGCACCTGGAAATCAACAACCGCGCTGATATGGTTGGTGTCAGACGTTAAGTCAATTGTGATTCTGTTTAATCACCTCCTTGTCATGTCAAGGGAAAACTTACGTTTATCCTTCCTACGATGTACTGGCCACTGCTTCTGACCTCTCAAGGCATGCTAGCCTTTGCACGTTCCCATCTCTATGTTGATTTCATTTTTTTCTAACGCCTTGTTCCAGACAAGAGCTTTATAAACTAGAATCGGTTAGCATCCCTCCACCCGAAATCCCTCTGGCAGGTGTAGTATGCTGGCAAAGCTTCATTTGATCTCACCTCACCAACGTTCCCTTACCAGTTTAATTTGAAGTCGAGAATCATGCCAAGATATTTGGTTAAAGAAGATAGATCTATATTTGCCGATTGACCGTGGCAAACTTAAAGTGAGAGTTTTTATACTCAGTTGAGCAGAGCTCACAGAGTATATTAAGTTTGATTGGATAACGGTTGGTTGTACAGGTATAAAGGAATCGAGATAGATATAGACTTCCATATATCAAAATCATCAGGATCGAAAAAAAAATTGATTTAGCCATGTCCGTCCGTCCGTCCGTCCGTCCGTTAACACGATAACTAGAGTAAATTTTGAGGTATCTTGATGAAGTTTGGTATGTAGGTTCCTGAGCACTCATCTCAGATCGCTATTTAAAATGGACGATATCGGACTATAACCCCGCCCACTTTTTCGATATCGAAAATTTCGAAAAACCGAAAAAGTGCGATAATTCATTACCAAAGACGAATAAAGCGATGAAACTTGGTAAGTGGGTTGAACATATGAGCAGAATAGAAAATTAGTAAAATTTTGGACAATGGGCGTGGCATCGCCCACTTTTAAAAGAATGTAATTTAAAAGTTTTGCAAGCTGTAATTTGGCAGTCGTTGAAGATATCATGATGAAATTTAGCAGAAACGTTACTCCTATTACTATATGTACGCTTAATAAAAATTAGCAAAATCGGTGAAGAACCACGCCCACTAAGTAAAATTTTAACAAAAATTTTTATATATTTACAGTATATAAGTAAATTATGTCAGCATTCAACTCCAGTAATGACATGGTGCAACAAAATACAAAAATAAAAGAAAATTTCAAAATAGGGGTGGCTCCGCCCTTTTTCATTTAATTTGTCTAAGATACTTTTAATGCCATAAGTCGAAAAAATTTACCAATCCTTTTGAAATTTGGTAGGGGCATAGATTTTATGACGCTAACTGTTTTCTGTGAAAATGGGCGAAATCGGTTGAAGCCACGCCCGGTTTTTTACACAGTCGTCCGTCTGTCCTTCCGCATGGCCCTTAACACGATAACTTGAGCAAACATCGACATATCTTTACTGAACTTAGTCCACGTACTTATCTGAACTCACTTTATCTTGGTATAAAAAATTAACGAAATCCGACTATGACCACGCCCACTTTTTCGATATCGAAAATTACGAAAAATGAAAAAAATGCCATAATTCTATACTATATACGAAATAAAATTAAAGAAAAAAAAAACTTTTTTAAAAATAAGCTTTTATTATTGGTTAATAAAATTAACTAAAAAGTAAACAATAAATTGACTCTAAAGAAATATAACACTTTATAAGTTCATTGTAAGCTTTAACGATAATTAGGCTTTTTCGTCTGCGACAAAAGAATTCTATATTGTACATAATTATATATTTTTAACATTAAAACTTTACACCTAAATTATTAAACCTTACAGTTTATATCACAGTTCTAATTGTTCTAATAAAAAACGTGTTGAATTTTGATGGTATAATTAAGAACATTTAGGATCTCCTTTTCTTGCTATCGCAATGTAACACGCTTTTATTAGAACAATTAGGACTGTGATATAAACTGTAAGGTTTAATAATTTAGGTGTAAAGTTTTAATGTTAAAAATATATAATTATGTATAATATAGAATTCTTTTGTCGCAGACGAAAAAGCCAAATTATCGTTAAAGCTTACAATGAACTTATAAAGTGTTATATTTCTTTAGAGTCAATTTATTGTTTACTTTTTAGTTAATTTTATTAACCAATAATAAAAGCTTATTTTTAAAAAAGTTTTTTTTTCTTTAATTTTATTTTTTAGTTTTTAGTTCGTTTTATTAACAAGTAATAGAAGCTTGTTCTTAGAAAAGCCTTTTTCTTAAATTTAATTTAAATAGGAATTTTTTTAAATTTTTAGTAGGGTAAAATATTGTTTAAATTAGTTACGTAATCTTTACTTAGTTATTTGTAACGTTTCTCATTCTATCAATTTCTCTAATGCATCAACTTACTTTTAAATTAATTTTATTAACCAATAATAAAAGCTTATTTTTAAAAAAGTTTTTTTCTTTAATTTTATTTCTTTCTTTAATTTTATTATATCATAATCCGAATATATTGGGGCATATTCATAATCGAAATAAAATGTGACTAAGTTAGTTGAAGCATTTTTGACAGAGAGCACATATAAAATTGTGTCAAACAGTGTTAAATAACTTAACTTTGCCTATGCCGCGATCAGCTTACAACTACTTATTGCAGATCTCTCATCTGTGGGTTAAATCCGTTTTAAAATAAAATTCCTACTTTCGCTTAGCTAAAATTCCATCGCCAAAAATCTGTAAAACAAAATCAAGTGCGCAGAAAAGTATGCAACACTTACCGATAACAGCCTAACGGCGTTAGCGTTCGTTGTATCACAGAATTTTTACACTTTGAAAATGACGGCTGTTGTTTGCAAGGTTGCATTCCTTTGAGTCTGCGTTTTCACCATCTGGATTAACAAAGTCATGAGCTTGGACATTCGTGCAATTTTAGTGATGTAAATTGCATGGCGCCAGCACCAATGCGGTGCCAGCTCAATGGTAGCTCATTTACGAAATGACTCCAATCGAATTTTTGGCGCTACTTAGTAGTGAGTGCGTAGTACATTCGTAAGTAAATTGGCTGCGTTAAAAATCACGAAATTAACATTTCTGGCAATTTTAGCTAAAAAAGAAAATTCGGAAATTTAATTAAATTTTTTCCAACATGAAAAGTTGCTTTATTTATAAATCAAATGGCACTTGAGTACTTGGCGTACCTACGTTTTATCACAAGATGAAGAATTACTAAGTCCATCGCCAGTGGTTAGACACCTTCTTAGAGAAGTAGATAACCTATTCCACGTGAATGCAACGGAGTTTCGAAAGCTGTACCGCCTAACCCCAGACTTGGCTCATGATATTATTTCTCAACTTGATGGTCAATTAATTAATACCGCATTTATGTACTTACGTTTTGTTAAAATAGGTAAAAACTTGCACAACAATACTTTTAAAAGCAGTTAGTATACGGAATTTATTTATTTTTGGCATTCCTTTTACGCTTTTCGCATTTTTTAGGTTACGTTAAGCTATGCTGCCACCTTTTACCTTTCTACTATTAAAACGAAATTTAAATGTTATTTATTTCGAGTCGTTAAAAGTAAGTTAGTGAATATTACAATCGATAAGGCAAGCGACAAAATCGTTAATTAAAATCTCATCAAATCGCATCGCACAATTCCACACACACTTTCATTTTAACAAAAATCCTTTTGGAAAACACTTGCGCTATTGAGTGAAACGACTTTTGTGTGTCAGGCACGAGTTTGGTGTTATTGGCGCTACTGGCAATGATGACACTGAGCTGATGGCTGTAGCGCTGGTAGTTCAGCTTTTGAATCAGAGAAAGAATTGATGACCCGTGCAAATTATTATGTTGTATTTGCACCAAATAAATGCTGCGGACATAACAACCGGAGTCATTTTTGAGTTGTATATTTTAAATTTAATGCACAACTAATATGGGTGTGTTTGAGCGGCCAAATAATAACAGTAATATTGCTAAAGTGCTGCTAAGTTGATGGAATGTCGCTAATTTCCTAGCGATGATCAAGATATTGTCAATGTTTCGTTCAACGGACACCCGAAATTGCCACATCTGCTCAAATTTTCCAAGTTTTTCCATTCTTGATTTAACTTAAGCTGTTATGCTAATATTTTTCAGCCAGCTTTTTTCAAATAGGTAATTTTTCCAAAAGCAAAATAAATTACAGAAAAGATTACAGAGTTAAACAGCCTTAAAAATTCAGTATGTTGGTTATACACAGAAATACAACAGAGGGTTGTGTCTCCGCTTTTCGCAAGCGTTGAGATTCACCACGCGTGACACGCGTGAATCACCACGCGTGATTCACCACGTCCAAATATCACAATCCACGGATAGGTACCGGCGGGTTTGTATGGGACTTAGGCTGTTATTCCAAAGTAAATACCAATCTTTACCGATAACTGTGTTATCGATTAATTTATCGAATTCTAACAAAGTAATATTGCATTGTCATCGGAGTTAAACATGTGTGCAAAATTTCAGCTCAAACGGACACCGGGAAGTGTATCAAATTTAACTTGCAAGATTCCATTACATACAACAAAAGTGAAACTAAATAAAAGCTTATAAAAAGGGATGAAACATGGGAATTGGATTGGTTTATTGACGCAAAATATAACTTTAGAAAAAACTTTGTAAAATGATTGTGACACCTACCATATTAAGTAGAAGAAAATGAAAAAGTTCTGCATTGCGAAATAAAAAACCCTTGAAATCTTGGCAGGTATTATATATATAAATAAATTAGCGGTATCCAACAGATGATGTTCTGGGTCACCCTGGTCCACATTTTGGTCGATATCTGAAAAACGCCTTCACATATACAACTATCACCACTCACTTTTAAAACTCTCATTAACACCTTTAATTTGATACCCATATCGTACAAACATATTCTAGAGTCACCCCTGGTCCACCTTTATGGCGATATCTCGAAAAAGCGACCACCTATACAACTACCACCACTCCCTTTTAAAACCCTCATTAATACCTTTAATTTTATACCCATATCGTACAAACACATTCTAGAGTCAACCCTGGTCCACCTTTATGGCGATATTTCGAAACGGCTTCCACCTATAGAACTAAGATCCACTCCCTTTTAAAAATATTCATTAACACCTTTCATTTGATACCCATATTGTACAAACGCATTCTAGAGTCACCCTTGGTCCACCTTTATGGCGATATCTCGCAAAGGCGACCACCTATACAACTACCACCACTCCCTTTTAAAACCCTCATTAATAACTTTAATTTTATACCCATATCGTACAAACACATTCTAGAGTCACCACTGGTCCACCTTTATGACGATATTTCGAAACGGCTTCCACCTATAGAACGAAGACCCACTCCCTTTTAAAAATATTCATTAACACCTTTCATTTGATACCCATATTGTACAAACGCATTCTAGAGTCACCCCTGGTCCACCTTTATCTCGCAAAGGCGACCACCTATAAAACTACCACCACTCCCTTTTAAAACCCTCATTAATACCTTTAATTTTATATCCATATCGTACAAACACATTCTAGAGTCGCCCCTGGTCCACCTTTATGGCGATATTTCGAAACGGCTTCCACCTATAGAACGAAGACCCACTCCCTTTTAAAAATATTCATTAACACCTTTCATTTGATACCCATATCGTACAAACACATTCTAGAGTCACCCCTGGTCCACCTTTATGGCGATATTTCGAAACGACTTCCACCTATAGAACTAAGACCCACTCCTTTTTAAAATACTCATTAACACCTTTCGTTTGATACCCATATTGTACAAACGCATTCTAGAGTCACCCCTGGTCCACCTTTATGGCGACATCTCTGAAAAGGCGACGACCTATACAACTACCACCACTCCCTTTTAAAACCCTCATTAATACCTTTAATTTGATACCCACATCGTGCAAACAAATTCTAGAGTCAACGCTGATCCACCTTTATGCCGATATCCCTAAATGGCGTCCACCTATAGAACTATGGCCCACTCCCTCATAAAATACTCTTTAATGCCTTTCATTTGATACACATGTCATACAAACACATTCCAGGGTTTCCCTCGGTTCATTTTCCTACATGGTTATTTTCCCTTATGTTGTCACCGTAGCTCTCAACTGAGTATGTAATGTTCGGTTACACCCGAACTTAACCTTCCTTACTTGTTTTTCTTGTAAAGAGGCCAGGTTACATCTTTGTTGGATTTACCACCGCCCATTTCGCCCTGCCTATCGCGAAATGCCTCAGAGTGATGTTTCCAGTGATATTTCCATGAGCTCGCTACTCGTTGGCAGGAATTCACCTGTGATCAGAATCAATAAGTCATTGTATGTGACTACACTCATTCTTTCTGAACGCTTTCAAATCTACTAATTTTTTTAGTTTTGGAACCACCATTGTCCATTATCAATTCCTTCTGTCAGCACCAGTAATCATCTCTTCACACATTTCCGTAACCGTCTCAGACTTCATATCTGTCCTCTTGATGTGTTGTGAAATTATCGCAATGTACATCTTCGTCGGCATCTGTTTCTGTCTCCCTCTACCAGTGCTTCTCTCTTACACATCGGTATTTGTAACTACGTCCTACATTTAATTTTTTTCACAGTTCTTTTCCCATTATCTTTCACTTTTCCCGTAAACCTCTTTGTCTACGTATCGCATGAGTCTCCATGTTCAAATGCATGTCCTTATCCATATCAGTCTAGTCTACTTTTTCCCAACTGTATAGTTGTCCTTATCAGAGCGCGTCTCACTATCAATATATATACCGGTCTATCTATTTTTATCAATGGTCAGCTTCGTCCTCGATAGTCTCCCCATCTTTATCCCTGGTCAAGGGATACTAACTCAAGATATAAGAGTTCATTTGTCGTTTCAACTTACATAAGTTACAATTTAACATCTTCCGCTGCATCAGGCGAATTCATCTCCTATATGAATGAAGCATTTCAAGCCAAGCTCTTACCTGTACCAATTTGAGCTCAACTAACACTTAGCACAATAATTACATTGAATTGACACTGCTTTCACTTAACACAAAAAAAAAATGTCTTTATCTTGAATTTTTTAACCAAAATATGTGGGTGTATGTATGTATGTATGTATGTATGTATGTAAGAACATAGTTGAGCATTGCAATATGTAATTGAAAACAATTTCGAAAAAGACAATCATTTATTGTTATTTATTGTTTGCTCAATTTCCTGCATTTAACAGATTGCATTCTGTATACTAAATTGACGAAAATTTTCGGCTCAAACCAGCCAAATTATTGGTAACCCATATAGAATTGGGCAGTAAGCGTAGTTGACACGAAACTATTGTTGTTGTTGTTTGTATGCTGTAAAAAATTTTATACTGACCAATATTGAAATAAGAGAGAGAGAGAGAAGATGGGGAGTGTGAGTGAAGTAAGAAGTGTTGTTAGAAAACAATTTTATTCAGATTGATTTTGTTGTTGTTTGATTTAGTTGCAAGCAATTTGGGAATTGAAGTTCAAAATACTTTCATCTTTATAAAAAAATAAATGTAAGGCGCGATAACCTCCGAAGAGATCTAAGGCCGAGCTTCTCTTCCAATTTGCGTCGTGCTCCTCCTGATTTTCCCTACAAATCGGCCGGACGGGACCTACATGTTTTATGCCGACTCCGAACGGCATCTGCAAGGCAGATGAGTTTTCACTGAGAGCTTTTCATGGCAGAAATACACCCGG
Source organism: Eurosta solidaginis (assembly GCF_040869045.1). NCBI lineage: Eukaryota > Metazoa > Arthropoda > Insecta > Diptera > Tephritidae > Eurosta > Eurosta solidaginis. The sequence continues at coordinate 19,459,120 of NC_090320.1, forward strand.
AGTGCTTGCCAAACACTGCCGAGGGGCGACCCCGCTTAGAAAAATTTTCTTCTAATTGAAAAATCTTATTTCTAAAATTTTGATGTTGCTTTGCCCGGGAGTTGAACCCAGGGCATACGGTGTGATAGGCAGAGCACGCTAACATCACACCACGGTGGCCGCCATCATCTTTAATTGCATAGAAATTGGTTGTAGTTTGTAACATACGTACATACATACAGAATTATTTCAAATATGCTCGGAAGTGTATTGAAACCATTATGTCATATAGTTTAACTAAAGCGCCAAATACACGACACGAACATTTCCGCGAACATTCCGCAATCTTGTTCTCAGCTTTGGCCATACACCATACGAACTTTTGGCCGAACATTATTTTATTATTTCATTATTTTATTGTCCATTTTACTTTTCCGCGCACGTCTGTTCCGTTCAGAAGTTACTACGATTATGAGCTATTTCTCCATACACGCACGAACAGTTCGCGCAAATGTTCGCCAAAAATTAAAATATTTTGATTTTTGGCGAACATTTGCGCGAACTGGCAAACACCACCATACACGACAGAAAAGGTCGCAGAAACATGACATAACGGGAATGTTCGCGGAAATGTTCGTGTCGTGTATTTGGCGCTTAAGCGCGCCTGTAAAGTTTTATTTGAAAACTATAAAAGTATGAAGCTAAAGCGCCAAATACACGACACGAACATTTCCGCGAACATTCCCATTATGTCATGTTTCTGCGACCTTTTCTGTCGTGTATGGTGGTGTTTGCCAGTTCGCGCAAATGTTCGCCAAAAATCAAAATATTTTAATTTTTGGCGAACATTTGCGCGAACTGTTCGTGCGTGTATGGCGAAATAGCTCATAATCGTAGTAATTTCTGAACGGAACAGACGTGCGCGGAAAAGTAAAATGGACAATAAAAAATTTCTGAGTGAATTTATTGAAATGTATAAATCTTTGCCATCATTGTGGCAAGTAAAAAGCAAAGATTATTGTAATAGAATTAAAAAGAATAATGATTATGCGACTTTAATCGCAGCACAATTGTTGTCCGTATTCATCGCTGTCTGAAAGAGAACTAATGTTCGGCCAAAAGTTCGTATGGTGTATGGCCAAAGCTGCGAACAAGATTGCGGAATGTTCGCGGAAATGTTCGTGTCGTGTGTTTGGCGCTTAAGGGTCATGAGTTATCGGTTATCGGAAGTGTAGGAAATCTGCTATCGATAAAAAATAATACACTGGTGAATAAAATAGCACTTTTTTCTGTTGCATGGTGTTTTTCAATTGTTTCTCATGAACTTGGGGTCGCTGAATGCAAATCCGCCTTTAATTTTTTTCTAGCAACTCGAGTTTTTGAAATTCCGGTATCCTACAAAAAAGAAAAAAAAACACTTCTTAGATGACATATAAACAAAGTAGGTGTGAGTTAATGATGTAATCCATTGCGGTATTGGGTTTTGGTTTCATAAAAGAGTACGTGTGTAAACATCCAAACAGTTTTTGTTTTATTTGTGGCGCGTATATGTTCAAGGAATTTCGTTTGAATTCATCAGACCTAGTGAAAAGAGCTTAAATGGACTTATTCGGTTCCCTATATTAAACTAATTACAAACCCTAGATCCCTAGTTGTCTATGTAAAAGTGAAATAAAACATGTAAGGAAGGCTAAGTTCGGGTGTAACCGAACATTACATACTCAGCTGAGAGCTTTGGAGACAAAATAAGGGAAAATTACCATGTCGGAAAATTAACCTATGGTAACCCTGGAATGTGTTTGTATGACATGGGTATCAAATTGAAGGTATTAAAGAGTATTTTAAAAGGGAGTGGGCCTTAGTTCTATAGGTGGTCGCGATTTCCGGATATCGCCATAAACTTGTACCAGGGGTGATTCTAGAATGTGTTTGTACGATATGGGTATCAAATGAAAGGTGCTAAGGAGTATTTTAAAAGGGAGTGGCCCTTAGTTCCATAGGTGGACGCCTTTTCAAGATATCGCCATGAAGGAGGACCAGGGGTGACTCGAGAATGTGTTTGTACGATATGGGTATCAAATTAAAGGTATTAATGTGGGTTTTAAAACCGAGTGGCCCTTAGTTATATATGTGAAGGCGTTTTCGAGATATCGACCAAAATGTGGACTAGGGCGACCCAGAACATCATCTTTCGGGTACCGATAATTTATTTATATAGGTAATACCACGAACAGTATTCCTGTCAAGATTCCAAGGGCTTTTTTCTTTTCTTTTCTTTTCTTTTCTTTTCTTTTCTTTTCTTCTACTTAATATGGTAGGTGTCACACCCATTTTACAAAGTTTTTTCTAAAGTTATATTTTGGGTCAATAAACCAATCCAATTACCATGTTTCATCCCTTTTTTCGTATTTGGTATAGAATTATGGCATTTTTTTCATTTTTCGTAATTTTCGATATCGAAAAAGTGGGCGTGGTCATAGTCGGATTTCGGCCATTTTTTATGCCAAGATAAAGTGAGTTCAGGTAAGTGAGTGAACTAAGTTTAGTAAAGATATATCGGTTTTTGCTCAAGTTATCGTGTTAACGGCCGAGCGGAAGGACAGACGGTCGACTGTGTAAAAAACCTGGGCGTGGCTTCAACCGATGTCGCCCATTTTCACAGAAAACAGTTATCGTCATAGAATCTATGCCCCTACCAAATTTCACAAGGATTGGTTAATTTTTGTTCGACTTATGGCATTAAAAGTATTCTAGACAAATTTAATGAAAAAGGGCGAAGCCACTCCTATTTTGAAATTTTCTTTAATTTTTGTATTTTGTTACACCATATCATTACTGGAGTTGAATGTTTTTACTCATACACTGTAAAGATATTCAATTCTTTGTTAAAATTTGACTTTTACAATTTTGTTTTTTTCGTGTTCGTCATCCGATTTTGCTAATTTTTATTTGTTACACATATAGTAATAGGGATAACGTTGGTGCCAAAATTCATCATGATATCTTCAACGACTGCCAAATTACAGCTTGCAAAACTTTTAAAATACCTTCCTTTAAAAGTGGGCGGTGCCACGCCCATTTTCCAAAATTTTACTAACTTTCTATTCTGCATCATAAGGTCAACCCATCTACCAAGTTTCATCGCTCCATCCGTCTTTCGTAATGAATTATCGCACTTTTTCCGTTTTTCGAAATTTTCGATAAATTGTTGAATACACCAATAAAACCGACATTAATTCAAATCTTGTTGAAATCAGATCTGATTTTAGATTTTTCCTAGATTATCCTTTGTATATATACATTAAAACAGAGATACAAAAATTTTAATTTTCGCCATATTTTGTAAGATTTCTCTATCATCTCCAAGAACCAATTAACAGTTTATACACTACTGAAACCACCGTTTTCCAAAGCTCTTTTAATGCTAAGCAATATAGGTAGGTACTTTGTATGACGTAAGCGTAAGTTTTTGAAGAAATTTAATGAAATTTGATGCTACTTGCCGTAAAAAAGAGGCAGAAATGACAGTTTATATGGGGTATATAATATATATACCACCGATCTCTATGATTTTTTCAGACAACAATATATGCTATATACGTAAGCATTTGGTGAAATTTGAAGCTTCTAGCTGTTATAATGAGGCAGAAATTGCGAAAAGTTTCTTATCTGAACAATCAGTTGAAGGGGATATATGCTATATATACTACCGATCTCATCCTTTTTTTCAGACAATAATATGTGCAATATATGAAAGCATGTGGTGAAGTTTGAAGCTTCAATATGATAAATTAAAGAAGATATGACAAAAATACTTTTTTCTGAAAAATCGGTTATATGGGGGATATATACTGTAACGAATTTGCTTGCAAATCCTCTTATTTGACTTTTTGCTAAGTTCGTATCGCTAAACTGTTGAATAAATAACTCCAATATTGAATAATGGAAAAATGGCCTTTATTAAAGTACTTCACAATAACACTTATACTTTGCAACCAGCTTGCTTAACAACCAAACTGATTGATAGCTTAATTGAAACTGACTTTCAAAATAATACTGCTATTGCTTGCTAGATATCGTCTTAATCGGAACTGCTTGACAACTCAAATCAAACTGAATTCCAGCGCCTCTACAATTGTCGCCTTTTATACTCTTTGATTTCAACCTTCGCATCTTCTAGGCGCTTCCAGGATCTACTAGTCCAGCAGCTCTCAAGCTTCTCAGCTGTAACTACAATTGCACAATTTTATACATCTTCTAGGCGCTTCCAGAATCTACTAGTCCAGCAGCTCTCAAACTTCTCAGCTGTAACTACAATTGCAAAATTTTATAGTTTTTCTCATTGCATACTTATAGGAGTATCTCCGATATATGCATGTGTTTGTGCATTGACTCTCCGCTGCTCGTATACGTACATGGTACATATGTGTAGACGCAATTATTGTTTCGTTTATGTAGATACATAATGATTGATCTATGGATGTGAATTCGCGTCACTGCTTAGCATCGGCTTAGAGATAGCAGCACCCCTTAGTTTTGCTAATATTCGTAACAATACTATAGTGGTCCAATCCGGCCGACAAATGTCTAATTGGACACCTAAATATACCCGCTCACCAAAAATTATCAAGATATCTCAAAAATTGAGGTTCTAATTTGATATTAATTTCGGTGTACTTAATGGTGGGTCTATCTATTTTCCTTACAATTTTTAGATTCGTGACGAAGTTATTATAACATTTCATTTTCATGAAAGGTATAATAAAAGACTAGACAAAATTTTATTAAAACGAAAAGGACGTTATATTTTCTTAGTAAAATATCAAAATTTGCAAAACCGATGAAGCCTTTCTTTGAAATCATGTTTCTCTATCCAGAATTAGGGGAAAGAATAAAATAATTAATTTCAATATCATGCACATATTTGACCTTTAATCCCAAGTGATAGAAATAAAGTCTGACCACTTTTGATTTCCGAATTGTGATGGACCTTATTTGGGATTCGTCCACGTACTTATAAATAAACAAATAATTGCAACGAAATTTTGTTTTGAAAAAGTATAGCAAAATGCGTCATTTCATTTCGTTAGAATATCAATAAATATATTTATTTGTTATTTTGATAGAGCAACATCTGTTTGTTCAGCCGAAGACTTCACACCTTTCATGAATGGGGCTGAACAATAATCTTATCCCGTTCGTAATCTCCAAATAATAGGATGTATAAGGTAAGAATTATATAGTGAACAGATGCAGATACCTAAACGATTTTTAAGATAAATATAAAATAAAAAATGACAAAAAACCCCCTTATCTTAACGATCGGTTGTATGGGATATATATTATATATAGCTCCGATCCAAATGATTTTTACAGGAAATCCTCTATGATATATTAGAATAAATATCACCAAGTTTCACGTTTTTATTTTGGAAACTAAGGGAGAAATTGCCAAAAATCTTTCTATCTGAACGATCGGTTGTATGGGATATATACTAGATATAGCTCCGATCAAAGTGATTTTTTAAGAAAATCTTCTATGATATATTAAAATATATACCACCGAGTTTCACGTTTATACTTTCTAAATTGCGGCAGGAATGACCAAAATCGTCTTATCTGAACGATTGTTTGGTCCCAAAGGGCGGTGCCACGCCCATTTTCAAAAAATGCAACTTTTTCCTTTTTCTTGTTATAATTTCACTTGGAAAATTAAACACCATTGATAAAAAGCTCTTTTTTGCAAAGACATAGCTTATTTTATTCGTCCACTACCCTTTTAAAAATCTTTTATAAAAAAATGCGCTGGTCCTTCAATGATTTCGTTAATTTTTCTTCGTACGTAGACCAGGGGTGACTCTGGAATTTCTTTGTACGATGTTGGTATCAAATGAAAGGTGTTAATGAGTATTTTAAAACGGAGTGGGCCTTAGTTCTATAGGTGGAGGCCTTTTCGAGATATCGCTATAAAAGTGGACCAGGGGTGGCTCTATAATCTGTTTGTACGATATGGGTATCAAATAAAAGGTATTAATGAGGGTTTTAAAAGGGAGTGGCCCTTAGTTATATATGTGAAGGCGTTTTCGAGATATCGACGAAAATGTGGAACAGGGTGACCCTGAACATCATCTGTCGGGTACCGAACAGTATTCCTGCCAAGAGTCCAAGGGCTTTTAATTTCGCCCTGCAGAACTTTTTCATTTTCTTCTACTTAATATGGTAGGTGTCACACCCATTTTACAAGGTTTTTTCTAAAGTTATATTTTCCGTCAATAAACCAATCAATTAACATGTTCAATCCTTTTTTCATATTAGGTATAGAATTATGGTATTTTTTTCATTTTTCGTAATTTTCGATATCGAAAAAGTGGGCGTGGTCATATTCGGATGTCGCTAATTTTTATACCAAGATAAAGTGAGTTCAGATAAGTACGTGAACTAAGTTTAGTAAAGGTATATCGATTTTTGCTCAAGTTATCGTGTTAATGGCCGAGCGGAAGGACAGACGATCGACTGTGTATAAAAACTGGGCGTGGGCTTAACCGATTTCGCCCATTTTCACAGAAAACAGTTATCGTCATATAATCTATTCCCCTACCAAATTTCAGAAGAATATAGAAAGATATTAAATTTTTGTTAAAATTAGACTTTAAAAATTTGTGTTTAGAGAGTGGGCGTGTTCGTCATCCGATTTTGCTAATTCTTATTTAGAACACATATAGTAATAGGTGTAACATTCCTGCCAAATTTCATCATGATATCTTCAACGACTGCCAAATTACAGCGTGCAAAACCTTTAAAAAAATTACCTTCTCTTAAAAGTGGGCGTTGCCAAGCCCATTGTCCAACACTTTGCAATATTTACTAAAGTTATTGTATGCACCGACAGATAGACAGACAGATGGACGGACATGGCTAAATCAATTCCTTTTTTCATCCTCAGCATTTTGATATATGGAAGTCTATATTTATCTCGATTCGTTTATGCCCATTATGTGACGAATATTAGTGACACTAAGTGATACTCACATCACCAATCTGATACTAAGTAAATAAAGCCACAACAACCATAAAGGAAGCTGCCACCAGTGTTGCCAGGTTAGCCTTTTCGGGGCTAGATTTAGCCTTTTTTTTACCTTTAGCCTCGAAATTTTTGGTTTAGCTTCGTGACTTTTTTCTATCCTTTTTTACTCCGAATGTACTTTTAAAAATTTCTAAAATAAAATAATTTCCATAGTTCCTATGAATACCTAATAATATGAGTTCTCTACAAAAGATTAATTCTTTTTCTGCTGAAAATTCGTTGAAAATTTCAAAGCCAGATGTATTTTCTTACTTTGAAAAAGAGAAGTATAGTTATTCTTCAAGTCAAATAGCATTAATAGAGCTGCAGTGGCGAAAACTTATAACTATACAATGGAAAAATGTACACTACACCATGGAATTTTGGTCGGAAGTCCGAGAACATAAAAATGCATTAAACGAACCTCCTTGTTTAGAACTTTTAGAATTAATGTTTAGTTTTTTAGTATTACCACTCAGTAGCGCGGAAGTTGAAAGAATTTTTAGTGGCATGAAAAGTCTGAAAACTAAATTAAGGAACAAACTTAAAATTAAAATGCTTAATGCGCTGCTTAATATTGGATGCTCGTTAAAACGCTTATCTAAATGTTGTAATGACTTTGAAATTACCGATGATCTCATATGTATGGTAAATAGCCAAACTTTATACCCAGACTTAAGCTCTTCTGATTCTTCAGACGGGGAATAGTTTATATAAATAATTAGTTTGTAATATTTTTTTTATGTATATACACATATGCAATCATTTAAAGTAATTACATGTGCTAGTCAAGGAAAATGTGCCTGATATGTTTTGAAACAGGAAGTTATACTTAAGTTATGTTTATAAGTTTTTATTTACAAATGTGTAAACTAAAATATTAAAAAAATTTAATAAATTAACCAAAAAATGTCTGGCCTTTTTTAGCTTCCTTTTTTACTAAATTTAGCCTTTTATAAACTTTTTTTTGCCAATCTAGCTTCTTTTTTTGCATCACTGGGCAACACTGGCTGCCACACTTGTATGCACGTAAACAAATTAATCATTATGATAACACATATGCCCATACAAGCAGCGGAGAAAATATCACAAACACATGCATATATCTGAGATACTCCCAAAAGTAGGCAATCATCGGTGGAAGTATCACTCGCATATACACGCGCATATGGCTATGCGAGAAGCTATAATCGTGCATCTGTAGTTATAGCTGATGAGTTTATAGCTCGTAAACAAGTAGTAAATTCTAGAAGATAGAAACGCTTAGAATATGGGAAGGAGACATCACAGAGTATAAAAGGAGTTAAAGCTGAGTAATCAGTAATCTGTTTGATTTAAGCAAGCTGTTGGTTGTGAAGTATCAGTGTTATTGTGCAGTACCTTAATAAAGGCCGTTTTGCATTATTGAATATTAGAGTTATTTATTCAAAAGTTTAGCGATACGAACGTTAGAAGAAAGTATAAAATAAGCGGAGCTTCTCTAAATTCGTTACAATATAATCCAAGTGCAAAGCACGCTGAGTATAACAAGATTGACTTCGTGTACCTTTAACTTAAATTTAGAGGTACTTTTGTTATTTAAAATTCTTGAAATCTTGTTTTTTATTTACACATCTCAAAACAGATAAAACTAATTAGGTGTACCCATTGTATTGTTCAATAAAAATACATACATACATTGTACCTACGCATGTCAACTTAATAACACATTTGACAAATACAGATGGGCAAGTCCTTGGTAACGGACGACATTCGCACGCATTTCAACCTGCATAAAAGAGAAAATGCGCAGCGGACTGAGCGGATATTGCAATATTTGAACCAACAATTGTGGGTACCTCAAAAAATGCAAGTAGATATACGATGAGGTTCGGACGCCGCAAGAAATAGAAGTAATTTTTTAAAGCTTCTGAAAGTATGCAAAACTTAAAAAAGCGAAGGGACAGAACAGAACAGAAGGTGAAATAAAGATCCAATGCCCGTAGATTTTCGAAATCTGAAATAACTTTTTAAAACGCTTAAGTACGGTTACGCACGCGACATAAGCACTTGACCATTTTTTTTCAATGAATTACACTAATTGACATTGAAAATATATTCTTTTGGAGACATCAAGTTTTAGGTCTAGTCGAGTAAACAAAATCGGCATACCTGGAATTTCGGATATGCCCTAAGTCCGGGGTAAGGGCCCAAAACACCCTTTTCATATGCGGAGACGTATACTGGTATAGAATTTTCCCTCTGTTTATTCCTCGATACATTTTTAGGTCATCAAATCTTAATTTTATAGAAGAAATAGAACAAAAGTACAAAATAAATCAAAACTTTGAAGAGGCCATATATAATTTTGCATTCAGAAACGCACAAATATAATAAATCCATTGAAATTTGGATAATAGCCAACAAATATACTGTTATGAATATTAGCAACACTAAGGGGTACTGCCATCTCTAAGCCGATGCTAAGAGTGATTTGCATTCACATCCATAAATCAATCATTATGTATCTACATAAACGGATCAATCATAAGGCCTACACATATGTACGTATACGCAGCGGAGAAGCAACAAACACATGCAGATATTTTATCTGAGAAATGCAATTATAATTGTGGAACAGGGTTGGGAAATGACATTTCATGAATTGTACTAAATCCACTCAAAAATCGTACTTTTTTCGTTCAAATTGTACTGAATTTGTTTGTGTATGGATTTACATATAATGCACTATTACTCATTCACTTTTTTTTTACTTTTTAGTACCAAAATAAAAATACGTGCTTAACCGTCCTGTTCATGAATAAATTTTCTTCTTAGTTCGCATGGTACCAGGGTATCCCAGCCATGACAACTAGTAATAAAAAACTAATTTTAGTAATAAAAACTAATTTATTAAAAAATCATCTTTATGAAAGTATATGTGAAAAAATGTTCTCTCCCTTTTTGTAGAAAACTTATTCCCATAGGATGCCACAAAATTTTAACTTGTTTCTATTTGTAGATTACGTAAAAAGGTGAGAACTACGAGTGGTACATGGGTATGCCAGCCATGAGAACTAGTAATAAAAACTAATTTATTAAAAAAATCATCTTTTTGAAATTATATTTGAAAAAATTCTCTCTCCTTTTTGTAGACAACTTATTCCTATAGGATGCCACAAAATTTTGACTCGTTTCTATTTGTAGATTATTTAAAAATGGTTTTTGAATATGCAAAAGGTACCCGGGTAGCCATGTATGAACAGGACGGTTAATGTATGTATTCATTTGAAATAAATTTTTCTTTTTATTTAGTAGGAAACATTTTTTTAGTTCAATAAGAGTTTTTGGAAAACATAAATATTCTTTTCTCATACATAAAACATACTATTATTACATAGGTATATTTTAAATATTTGCATATATGTATGTATGTTTGTTAATCAAAAATCTTTTCATCCTCGTCAACGATTAAACTTTGTTCACGACTAACTCCCTTATCAATTTGCATATTATAACAACATTGCACCCTGGTCTTAATAAAATCCTTTGTTTTTATCAAAGATGAAACTCATTCAACAAGTAAACGATTTCTACACCTGGTTTTAATTATATTCTGTATCGAAAATATTCTTTAAACATTCGCTGAAGAATGTGAAATTGATAAAACCCTCTGAACAATTCTGTATATATTTGCAAAAAACGGAACGTTCAGTTCATTTTTCCATAATCGTACCTTTGGTCAAAACTCAGAAATGGAATGATTTTTAAGAGCACGCAATTCTTCGTGTTCTGACAGGGCTCGATATTCCGAATTAAGTTCCTCTATTTTATCAATTTCACATATAGGAAATAATTTAGCAAACAGTAGAACAATGCTAGTTACTTCTCCTGATAAAACAGTTTCAGGAGCAAGCTTTGTGACCCAATTCAAAATTTCATTAACAAAGTAAATTTTCGCCTGTAGGTTTTTACAAAACTCCATGTAAAAGAGTTTGACGTTTAGTTTAAAATTTTGAATATCTTGTTTTTCCAATAAATTTTTACAATTGAATAGATCTACTTCAGCGCCGCAATATATACTATCATTATCCATATGATTTTTGTTTACATCTATTTTAGAAATAGTAGTGTTATCCAAATATTTTTTTTTTATTTCAGTGAAAACAGGTGGGTTTCATAAATATGTATGTAGGTACATATTATTTCAAACTTAATTATTGCTTGAAAAATAATATGTGATAAAGGCAGTGTCGAACTGTGCAAGTACAAAGATAAAAGGAACGTTGTAGTTTATTCCAAAGACGGTTGCCATAGCGTCAAAATACATTACTTAAATTAGAACTTTAGTTGTAGGCAAAATTGTACCAAAAATGGTAGCGTAGTACTTCAGTACTTTCTTGAGTCAAATTGTATCAAAAAAAATACAATTGTATCGAAAAACCCAACCCTGTTGTGGAAGTGTCGCTCACAAACACACGTACATATGAGAGCTATACACGTTCATCTGTAATTATAATTATAACTGATAACCAACTAGTAGATTCGAGAACAGAAGAGCTTAGAAGATGCAGCGAAGAAATCAAAGAGTATAAAAGGCCTCAACAATAGAGGCGCTACAAGCAGTTTTGATTAAGACGATATCTGGTGAGCAATAGCAGTATTATTTATTGTAAAGTACTTTACAAAAGGCCATTTTTCCATTATTCAACATTGGATTTATTTATTCAACAGTTTAGTGATTCGAACCTTAGTAAAAGATTTGAAATAAGAGGATTTGTAGTAAATTCGTTACAATACATTTTTTTAAGCAGATAAGATTCACAAGAAAAATACAAGACATTTTTAAATACACCAACAAAACCTAAATTAAACTTTAAAATGCATATCTTGTTGCAAACTGATTTAAGATTTTCCTCATATAATCCTCTGTATATATAAATTAAATAAAATTAAAGAAACTGAAATTTTTTTTGGTTGAGCTCAATGCCGGGTTTTCTTAAATAAAACACTTGGATGTGTATTTTATTTTGTTTTTATTTTTCAATATTTCGACTTCAGTCTGAAATCATCCTCAGGAATCAGGACTTCAGACTGAACTGGAAATATTGAAAAATAAAAACAAAATAAAATACACATCCAAATGTTTTATTTAAGAAAACCCGGCATTGAACTCAACCAAAAAATTTCAGTTTTTCTAAACACTAAAGGCCTTGGTGTGACCAATTGGCGCCGGTTGGCGGAACGAAGGAGTGACTGGCTCGCCTTGTTGGACGGCCATAACCGTTTAGACGGTTAAGCGCCAATTAAGTAAGTAAGTAAGTAACGACCAATAACGAGACAAAATAAAATTAAAGAAAAAAACTTTTTTAAAAATAAGCTTTTATTATTGGTTAATAAAATTAAATAAAAAGTAAAAAATAAATTGACTGTAAAGAAATATAACACTTTATAAGTTCATTGTAACCTTTAACGATATTTACGCTTCTTCGTCTGCGACAAAAAAATTCCATATTGTACATAATTATATATTTTTAACATTAAAACTTTACACCTAAATTATTAAATCTTACAGTTTATATCACAGTCCTAGTTGTTCTAATAAAAACGTGTTACATTGTGATAGCAAGAAAAGGAGGTCCTAAATGTTCTTAATTATATCATTAAAATTTATTTTCAATGAAACAATACCAATCATAAATTATTTACAAAAAAATAGAGAATTAAAACTTGAAAGAATATCAGAGAATTTTTAGGTAACAGACGAACGAGAAAATGGTTAAGAGAATTTTCTGTAACATCCTGCGACATGTTAAGTTAACATGAATTTGGGGAAACGTGATGAAGTGCAAAACGTTTCACATGCAAATGGATCGTAACTGAAAAGCCGCCATAAAACTCCTTCTCATTGTGTAAAAATTCTCTGCAACTACTCATTGCAGATCTCTGCTCTGTTTTAAAATAAAATTCCAACTTTCGCTTAGCTAAAATTCCATCGCCAAAAATCTCTAAAACAAAATCAAGTGCGCAGAAAAGTATACAACATTTAGCGATAACAGCCTAACTTCTACGTTTGTTGTATACACAAACAAAACGAAGTTATCCGCGTTCTTGAGGACTTAGGCATTTATGCCAAGGTGAGCACAAATCTTTACCTATAACTCTGTTATCGATTTATTTATCGAATTCTCACAAAGTAATATTACATTGTCATCGGAGTTATACATGGGTGCAAAATTTCAGCTCAATCGAACACCGGGAAGTGTATTAAATTTAACTTGCAAGATTTGATTACAAACAACAACCAAGTGAAACTAAATAAAAGCTTATAAAAGTCGATACAACAATTTAAATTTTCGTCATATTTTGTAAGATTTTTCTAACATCTCCAAGAATCAATTAACAGTTTATACATTGCTGAAATCGCAAAACGCCATCTTTCTGACAACATATAAGTTTTGTTCGTTGGCTAAACAGAAATAAAGTTATAAGGCCAATATATGGATCAACAAATGGACTTGACAAATTAATAAGAAATTTTGCGGAACTTTCCGGGAAAATTTTAGTAAACATATGAAAGCTTTTTGAATTTCAAGTCGACGTTTAATTACTAAGAAAATAATGAGGATAAAGGCAGGATCAATTTATAAAACCTCCGTTTTCCAAAGTGTTTTTAATGCTAAATAAAAGTGTAGACAAAATTTGTATCTGGGTTGAACAACGCAACAATTTAAAGAAAGGACGTTATATTTTGTTAGTAAAACATCCAAATTTGCTAAACCCATGAAGCCTTTCTTTGAAATTATGTTTCTCTGTTCAGGATGAGGCGAAAGAATAAACTAATTGATTTCAATATCATACACATATTTGACCTTTAATCCCAAGTGATTGAAATAAAATCTGACCACTTTTGACTTTCGGTTCGTGATGGACCTTATTTGGGATTCGCCCACATATAAATAAACAAACAATTCCAAAGAAATGTTGTTTTGAAAAAATATAGCAAAGTGCGTCATTTCATTTCGGAAGAATATCAATAAATACATTTGACTTTGTATTTGTATAAAGCTAATTCAGCTAATTAAATAGCTTGTTCAGCTAACTAAAACAAACAGAAAACAAGTAAGGATGTCTAAGTTTGGGTGTAACCAAATATTATATAATCAGCGTGACTTTGAATTGTAAAGTTCATTTCATATAAATTACTTTTTTTTATTTCGTTACGTAGGATTTATTAATTTTTTTGAGGCTGTATAAAGGTTTTTCAATGCTTGATCGGAATAGGGGCGTGGCACCGCCCATTAAAGAAATGTCTGCTTATTTCCTCTTACAATAAAACTTGATAAGTCATCTATCATTGATACAAAACGGTAATGGTCAAAAGAGCCTAAGTAAGCATTAGTAAATGTTATAAAAAAATTGACCGGGAAATCACAAAATTGAGATACAAACCTATTTTTCGCCAAAAATCTGTAAAATCTGTATTGGCGGTCGCCGTGGTGTGATGATAGCGTGCTCCGCCTACCACACCTAAGATCTTGGGTTCACGAGCAAAGGAACATCACAATTTTAGAAACGAGGTTTTTCAAATAGAAGAAAACTGTTTTAAGCGGGGTCGCCCCTCGGCAGTGTGTGATAAGCACTCTGAGTGTATTGCTGCCATGAAAAGCTCTCTGCGAAAACTCATCTGCCTTGGATATGCAGTTCGGAGTCGGTATTAAACAAGTAGGTTTCGTCCCGCCAATTTGTAGGGAAAATCAAAAGAAGCACCACGCAAATTGGAAGAGAAGCTCGGCCTAAAATCTCTTGGGAGGTTTTCGCGCCTTACATTTAATAGCCTATTAATCTAGTCTACAACCCCTTTAAACACCTTTTATATAAAAGTGGGCGTGGTCTTTAACCGACCCATCCATTTTTCCAAGAAATATATGTGTACCCAATCTTATTACGATTCTTTAATTTTTCTTCGAGTTATGGCTCCCGAAACATAGAAAATTGTTTGATGAAAATGAAACACCATTGATATAAAGCTCTGTTTTGCAAAGATACAGCTTATTTTATTCGTCCACGACCCTTTTATAAAACCTTTTATATAAAAATTAAAAAAAAAAAACTTTTTTAAAAATAGGCTTTTATTATTGGTTAATAAAATTAAGTAAAAAGTAAAAAATAAATTGACTGTAAAGAAATATAACACTTTATAAGGTCAGTGTAACCTTTAACGATATTTAGGCTTCTTCGTCTGCGACAAAAAAATTCCATATTGTACGTAATTATATATTTTTAACATTAAAACTTTACACCTAAATTATTAAATCTTACAGTTTATATCCAGTCCTAATTGTTCTAATAAAAAGCGTGTTAAATTTTGATGGTATAATTAAGAACATTTGGGACCTCCCTTTCTTGCTATCACAATGTAACACGCTTTTATTAGAACAATTAAGACTGTGATATAAACTATAATATTAAATAATTTAGGTGTAAAGTTTTAATGTTAAAAATATATAATTATGTACAATATGTTATTTTTTTGTCGCAGACGAAGAAGCCTAAATATCGTTAAAGGTTACAATGAACTTATAAAGTATTATATTTCTTTACAGTCAATTTATTTTTTACTTTTTACTTAATTTTATTAACCAATAATAAAAGCTTATTTTTAAAAAAGTTTTTTTCTTTTATTTTATTTGTTACTTTATAGTAAATTTTATTAATCAATAATAAAACCTTATTTTTAAAAAAGTTTTTTTTCTTTAATTTTATTTTTGTTCATTTTGTTCCCACGAGTATAGGACAAAACCGGTCCATCCCCCAGATATCCATTGTAGAGGGATAAGGCTTCAGTACAACAGGGTTCGGCCTGATACCCTGAGGCGCAACGTTAGCGATATGAAATTTTTATACACCCTCATATCATTAGCCCTCGGCACGTGCTCACCTTGGCATTGGGTCATAAATACTAATAATAAATCAGAAAAAATCCACATTCATAAACAACAAATTTTCTCTGTGGCAGAGATCGGCATCAGGTAACTTTTTTGATACTCTAATATATCCGCAGCAATTTGAGTATGAGTAGGTATAAAGCAACCAAGCGCAGCTAGCCTGATCTATTCGTTTACATACAACAATCGATGTGTAAGTATAAGCTATGATGCATATGGATGCAAGCGACAACGGTCTCTCACGAACTATTCTCGTGTTTTCTGCTTTCGTATGAAATTTTAATTGAAATACGAGGCAAAAGTTTGCTTAGATGGGTGAATTTCAAAGCGCAACTGCTAGCTCAGCTAATCAGTTATCAGCTGAGTGAAAGAAATTGTGCTTTTGAAACAATACGTTGAGCCAATTGTCAACAATCAATCGATAAAAACGTTGAGTGAATGGAGGGGAAAATTTTTGTGCTCACTAATTTGTCGTAAAGTTGCAACTGTGCGTTCCAAGAAGTTATCACTAATCAACTTCGCCAGCAGTTGTGCTTTTGGAATGCGCCCCATGCTTTGTTCAACTCATTCACGTGAATTTGTATATATGTGCATACACATGTTCACGTGTTCTTGCAACAACAAAACGTTAAATACATACATAAATGCATATGAATATACAGATTTTCGAGAAAACATATCGTATGTGTTTGCCAAAAGTGGCTTCACTTCGGATATCAGCATCTTCGGTTGTCAGATCTTTCTCGTTCAATGCTAACGCGGTGTTCGGATGAAAAAGACTCTCAACCAAATTACTGATACGAATCGCTACGTTAAATAACCCTGACTGAGTATGAGTACACGATTTTTTATATCATGATCCGAATATATTGGGGCATATCATAATCGAAATAAAATGTGACTAAGTTAGTTGAAGCATTTTTGACAGAGAGCACATATAAAATTGTGTCAAACAGTGTTAACTAACTTAAAATCATATTTTATTGGGACGTTCAGTTTACAACTACTCATTGCAGATATCTGCTCTGTGGGTTAAATCTGTTTTAAAATAAAATTCCAAATTTCGCTTAGCTAAAATTCCGTCGCCAAAAATCTGTAAAACAAAATCAAGTACTTACTCAGAAAAGTATGCACCATTTAGCGATAACAGCCTAACTTTTACGTTCGTTGTATACACAAACAAACAAAGCGAAGTTACCTGCGTTCTTGAGCCGCTGTAGCTTATTCACCATCCCTCTAAACAAAGAACATGGATATAAGTGTGGGATTCACAACGTGGTAAGAAAATTGCCTCATATAAAATGGCATGGTGAATCCCATACCCGCGTAGTAATGGCATGGCATTTGATTACAGACAACAGCCAAGTGAAACTAAATAAAAGCTTATAAAAATGGACGTGGTCCTTCGAACAACCTCTCTGTCGAATTTTGTTATGATAGGTTTAACGGTTTTTGATTTATGATTAATAATATTTGTAAAATTGATTATATTACAACTGGGCGGTGCCACTCCCATTTTCAAATCAAGAGTCTTAATATCAGTTCACACACCAAATTTTAACATTCTAAATAAACTATTTAACAAATAATCAGGTTTAGGTGTTTTCCAGAATGTTATGTATGTAAAAAGTAGGCGTGGTAATTATACGATTTCCCTCATTTTTAATAACGATGGGAGATGAGCGTCAAGCGAGCCATATATCAAATTACGATATTTTGTTCTCAATATTTACTCAGTTATCGAGTGCACCGATAGATGGATGGACGGATGGACGGACATGGCTAAAGCAATTCCTTTTTTTATTTTCAGCATTTTGATATATGGAAGTCTATATTTATACCGATTCGTTTATGCCCTTTATGTTTTCAACGTTAATACACTCTGTGTGCAAAGCACGCTGAGTATAACAAAGTTTACCTTCTGTAGTTTTAACTTAAATTTATATTTGTTTTTGTTATTTAAATTCCTGACATTTTATTTTTTATTTAGATAACTCAATTAGGTATAAATAACGCCCACAAAATTAATCTCGGTGTACTTTATACTCTAAAAGTGGTAAAAGAAGTGTTAAACAAAAATGAATCTAAATCATACCGCACTGCTGTTTGTCCTGCTTAGCTGGGTTTTAAGTTATACGACTGCGCAATTTCGCATTATAGGTGGCGACTATATAGATATAAAGAGAAGCCCACATTCAGTTGCAATATTTCATAATAAGGACTATAATTGCGTTGGTTCCATAGTCAGTATTATATCGGTGGTTACAGTTGCGGATTGCGTAGCAGGTAGAGATCTGAAGAGTGTCTCCGTTCTAGCTGGTGTTACCGATATAAACGCAGGAGGAGGGCAACGACTCTGTGCGATGGAAAGACATGTTCATCCTGATTATAATCCAGAAAAAAAATATATGGATGTAGCTGTAATTAAAGTGGGTAAACCGTTTCAACTGAATGATGCAGTAAAAATAATAGAATTTTGCGATGTTCTATTAATACCGGGCTTATGTATTGAAATTAGTGGATGGGGTACGGAAGATGTAACCAGTAGAACTCCTTCTCCTCTTCTCAAATCTAAGTCCGTGCAAATACAACAAACTAGGTATCGAACTGCGAAAATACCAATACCGGAAATTTTAGCAGGAATAACCTTGTATGCTGGAGTTAGTGGGAAAGACATGTGTTTTGGAGATGCTGGAGCATCAGGCGTTCTGAATGGACGACTTTGTGCGATGGCACAAAGCAGGTGTACAATAGGCGGTTTGCCTTGTATATATATAGATGTATCAAGTCCATTAGTTAAAAAATTTATAGAAACCACGATCAAAAACGACGATAAGGTGTTATTATAAATTGAATGTTGATTGGTATATCACCCTAACTCGACTGAGCGCCGAATTTCAAAACATTTTGATATATGGCGTTTTCGAAACAGCAGTTGAAATATGGTGATATTCCGCTCAGAAATCGAAATTATGATATTTTTGTCTTGTATGATGTACAAATAAATTGTTACAATTGTGAGTAATTAAATATTTTTTATTGCATGCAAGGAACGTGTGACACATGTAAGTGAATTAAGTTGTGAGACCAAACTTTGATCACAAATTTTAAGTTCCCTTGTATATGAAGTTCCCATGAGATGAAAACAAAATTGCGGAATGACTACTACTGACTAAGGCCCTGGCAAACTCCATGTAAAACAGCTGATCCTACGAATTCTATGAAAGTCAACCTAATCGGTTATTGAAGCCATCGAATAACGCCTTAGTTATAACGATACCATAGCCAACCAATTAGTATTTGGTTTTCCGCCATATCCATGATCTATAAATTTTTGCGCTGACTTGTTTATTTACATTTTGGGGATTTTATTTTTCGTTTTGAAATTTTTGGTATTTTCTATTTTATGAAGTTATAACTTTTTTTAGTTTAAGGCACCAATAAGCCTGTGGACATTTGGAAAAAGGACTTAAGTCTAAAACTCAAATTTTACAGGAAAGAGAAAAAACACCTTTAGCTGCGTACAAAATTTTTGTTGGTAGTTGTAAAATAGAAATAAAAACATTATATAATGAAAACATGATCTGCCATACCTCTTTGAGTTAAATTTCTTCTCTATACGTAGTGGTTTTTTTTTTTTGTTTAAATAAATTTCAAAAAAATTTAGTTCTTTTGCCAAACTGATTTTAGAAAAAAGTATCAACTTAAGTCACATAAGAGATTTTACAAAAATCACTTCTTGTAAATTTTTTTTTTTTTTAATTTGGTCACGTAAGATTACTGAGGTTTCTTTTGCAAACAGAATATTGGAGGAAGATCGACTTAAGTGAAAATATACCAAAAAAAAATCAAGAGAAAATACATATCGTTGGCTTAATGTGAAAATGTGCTAAGTCATTTTTTTTGAAAAATTGTATTTTAATGCAGTTTTAAAACTGAATTCAAAATAAATCGGTCACAAGAAAAAAATATTTTAATTTTTAATTTTTACATGCTGTTTGCAATGACGTGCTAAGTCGTCAACTGTTCAAAAAAAATGTGCTAAGTCAACCTGTCAATAATATCAATCTGAATTACTAGTCATTTCTTTGTGCGCGCATTTTTTTTTTACTTATTAATAATTCATTCAGTCTAAAAGTACATGATTTAATGTTGTTGTTGTATTAACGATAAAGACACTACCCGAAGGCTTTGGGCCGTTGTTGATGGTCCCTTGCCGCATATAGATCCGGTACGTTCCGATAACAAAGCACTATTAAGTTACTAGTCCGACCATCTCGGGAACGATTTATATGACCACATTAAACCTTCTAGGCCATCCCATCCTCCGCACCCCATAGTCACCAAAGCCTCGGCTGTCAATGAAACAGAATTCGCCACGGGTAGGTGAGGTTGTCAATTGGGTTGAAGAAGCTATATATTGCGCTGGGAACCCCTTTAGTGGGTTGCCTACACAACCCCTTGGAATTGGATTCACCCAATTGAGACATACTTTTGGTGTTTGATAAATGCTTTGCGCTGACCATAATCTACTTCAATTCTTACATGTCGATAACTACATGCTTTCTTACAGACTAGTTAAAAATAGAAAACAATTCAAGCCTAAACTTATATAAGCTGTTATTAAAATTAATAACACTACTGAATTCATTTGCTAGATGTATAGTCCTATTTATAGGTTCATTCATAGCATAATTCGTTTTATGAGTTATTTCGATAACAATCTATTATGCCGAAGATCACGCAGTGGAATATATGGAATGAACAAAGATAAATCAGAGCAATTCGTGCTAAAGTTTATTACAAAATAGGCAAGCATGAGTGAGATTTAAGTTGTTCTGTCATGCAAAGCCTGAAGACCAAGCAATTTGCTCCTGCTGGTATATGATGCACTGTAAAAATTTTAGTTTACTTTTAATAATATTTAATACCAAATTGGTATCTATATATAACAATGCCAGAAAGTATAATATTAAAAACGAAAAATATTAAAACGCGACAATCAGCATTGATTAAAGTTTTGTTTCAAAATTTGGATTAAAATTTATATTTCATGGTCTTAAAATAAAACTTTTCTAGAATTAAAGCACAAATTTAATACCAAAAGTTTAAGTTCAATAGCAACTGATAATAAAAGTAAGATTCCACTTTTTACAGAGTGGGAGGCCGTCTGGCCAGTGAAGCATACGTAAAGCAATTTTTGTAAACATTTTTTGAACTTTCTCAATTTTATGGGAGTTAGATTCATAGAAAGGATTCCATATTATCAATACCACCTCTGACCAAGGATATATAAAGTGCCTTCAACGTCATAGTATCCTTAAAGTCACTGGTGCTACGTCCACTGAACCCAATTATTGCAACAAATTTTGAACCAACGAAATCAATGTGACTAGAAAAAGAGAGTTCGGAGTAAAAAATTACACCCAAGTCTTTACTATCTTGACAACGATTAAGAGATTTAGCATTTGGTTTTCAGATAAAGTATTTGGCAATTGTCTTTATGGAATAAGACACAACAGAGCATTTGTTTGAATTAAAAAATAAATTATTGTCTGCGCACCATCCGGCAAAAGAGTCCAGATCAGTACCGTTAGAAATAGTTTGACAAATAAATAGTATTTTTTGTGAAATATATAGTTTTAGTGTTATATTTCAATCATTAAAGGGGAGGAGTGATGGGGAAACATATTGAGTAAAAAGTGCTAAGTCAGGAGAAAAAATTTGTTTTGAGTGCGGAAATTGTGCTAAGTCATAAAATAGCTGCTGGGTCACCATACGAGATTTTTATTTATCTTTTTCAAAGCTTCTACACTCAGAAGTATTGCAACTAGGTATCCTCATTCACAGTTTTGAAAAAAAGGTTATTTAAAAAATTATTCAGTTTTTTTCGTCTACTGTAAAATTCGTAAAAAGTGACTTAGCACATTTTCATATTAAGCTAACGATATATAACGTATAATAGGAAAGAAAACAAAATGTTTTAATCCAATAATCTTGAAATATACATGCATATAATAATACATTGATAATTGTTTTAATATCTATTGATTCAATTAAAAGTTATTTTCTTCAACTTCAACCATATCTGAATCTATTTCAACTTCGTGTTGTACTTCCACTTCGAAATTTTGGTAAAAATTATGCAGCTCTGGTTTGATCAATGGCAACATATATCGTAGTAAATTGCGTTTTTTGTTTACAGAAATTAGAAGAGGGCCTGTATAACATTTTGAGAGCTCGGTGTTTTGACTTGTTTTGCGTCGTGCATTTATGTTCAACTCCTTGAATGAATCGTCCATGTCAAGAGAATATTTGTACCGCATCAGTCCAGTTTCCTTATTTGCATACCGCAACCACCCTGCCAGCTTCCACTCAAACTTTTCACCTAGAAATACGAATAATGATTAAATAAATATAAGTAACTATAAAATAGTATAAAATGGTTGTATTGGTGTTATTGCTTCTGTAGGTATATTTTATTGGACCATATATCAGTTTTATATGCGCAGTTATAAAATTTAAGTAAAACGAGAACACGTTAATTTCGTACAGCGTATATTTCAGAAAAAAAAAAAGAATTCAACTCATACAAATTTATTCAACGTCAGTAGTACAATATGACAGTAATTGCAAATGCGATACAATATTGAAAACAAAGTGGTTATTTACAAAGTATATTTCTAACACTCCTCCTCAATATATATACAATTTTCATTATTTAATAAAATCCCATATCTTTTCTAAATTTGCAATGTTTTGTCTTTTGCAAGTTTTTGGTTAAAATATCCGCTATAATTTCTTCCGTACAAACATAATTCAGTGCTATTTCCCCTGTTTTATACAAATCTCGAACAAAATGATATTTCAAATCTATGTGCTTACTTCTAGCATGATATACAGGATTATTTACCAAAAACTGTGCACCCTGATTATCACTTTTATTACAGTAGGTTTAGGATCACCGACACCTAATTCATTTAAAAGCTTTCTTATATATATATCTTCTTTTGCAGCTTATGACATCGCTATATACTCTGCTTCTGTACTACTAAGTGCAACTACGCTCGGTTTCTTGGACTCCCAGGAAAATACTGCACCTGTAGCGAAAAATGCATTTCCTGAATATGATTTCCTGTCATTTACGTCGGCTCCCCAATCAGCGTCAACATAACATTCAATTGGTTTACCCGTTTTGTGATAACGTATTTTCATATCTCTTGTACCCTTTAAATATCTAAGAACATGTTTAGTTGCAGCTTCATGTTCACAATGTGGATCAGTATTTCTTTGAGAGAGTTTACTTATTGAATGAAGAATATCTGGTCTCGTGGAAACAGCCAAATATTAAAGCGCCTATCAAAGACTGATATTCACTTTGTGACACGCGTCTACATTTGTTGTCATTACAACTAACTTGAAAACCTGCACTTAGCGGTGTAGATACAACTTTACAATCAGACATTCCTTGTTCCATTAATAAGTTTGTAATATAATTTTTTTAAATAAAAAAATAAATGTAAGGCGCGATAACCTCCGAAGAGATCTAAGGCCGAGCTTCTCTTCCAATTTGCTTCGTGCTTCTCTTGATTTTCCCTACAAATTGGCCGGACGGGACCTACATGTTTTAAGCCGACTCCGAACGGCATCTGCAAGGCAGATGACTTTTCACTGAGAGCTTTTCATGGCAGAAATACACCCGGAGCGCTTGCCAAACACTGCCGAGGGCCGACCCCGCTTGGAAAATTTTCTTCTAATTTAAAAGCCTTATTTCTAAAATTTTGATGTTGCTTTGCCCGGGGTGCGAACCCAGGGCATACGGTGTGGTAGGCGGAGCACGCTACCATCACACCACGGTGGCCGCCAATAATTGTCAATATAATTCTTATTCCAAGATAATAATTTAAAGGACCTGCGTCAACTACATCAAACTCATTTGCTAATTTGCCCTTTACTATTTTGACCTCTTCTAATTTCGTACAGCCTATAATTAAGTCATCCAATTATACAGCAATAATATTATAATTCTCATATTCATGTCGTATGTAAACGCAAGCCTCACTAACACATGGTTTATATCCAAATGCCTTTAGGACTGAATCTAACCTTGCATTCCACTCGCGCCCACTCTGCTTTAACCCATAAAGTGCCTTATTTAATTTCAAAACATGATTAGGAAAGTCTTTGCTAACAAACCCTTCAGGTTGATTCATAAAAACCACATCATGCAAATCACTATTCAAATATGCTGATAATACATCCAATTGATGTAAATGTAAGTCGTATTCACATGCTAACGCTAAAATTAAACGTGTTGTTGCATATCTCACTACAGGTGAAAACGTTTCATTAAAATTTTCACCAAATCTCTGGTTACAACCTTTTGCTACAAGCCGACTTTTCAAGTATTTTATACGTCCGTAAGCGTTTCTTTTAATGCAAAAGACCCATTTAAAATTGACGACTTTTTCGCCATGAGGTAATTCCACCACGTATGAATTTTTTAAGTGCATCATACTCCTCCTGCATAGAATCTCTCTCTGCGTAGCATTTTCACCACCTAATGCCTCCTCAACAGACTGCGGAACTGTTTCAATTAAATTTAGACGATGTCGTTCTATACGGGGGTGACCTCGAGCTCCTGAACGAATTATTCTTAGTCTACCCGGACCAAAACGAACTTGCTCTACGCGATCATTATCACCGTCGTTCAATTCATTTACAGACTGTTCGATTCGTTCAACACTGTTACTCTCATTTCGTGTTAAATAAAGTAGCATAATATCTATATCTGTCTTTTTATCGTCAAAAAATTTGCTCTCCATAAACACAACATCTCTACTTATAACAGTTTTATTAGTAACTGGATTCATTAAGCGATATGCTTTGGATGTACTGGAATACCAAACCATTAATAATTCCCTTCCTTTTGGTTGAAACTTCTTCGATTGCGTCTTATCGAGGGCTATTGCCAACGAACCGAAAATTCTAAGATGCTTAACATCTGGCTTCTTACCCATATACTCTTCATATGGAGTTTTGTTGACTAAAGTTTTTGTAGCAGCCCTATTCCGTAAATAAGATGCTGTTGCCACAGCTTCCGCCCAAAAATTTTCGTCCAACATAATATGCTCTATCATGCATCGTGCCATCTCAACCAAAGTTCGATTAGCACGTTCAGCCACACCATTTTATTGGGGTGTATTTGGGACTATCAGTTGCCTAGATATACCATTTTCATCCAAAAAGTATTGAAATTCGTTACTCAAATATTCACCGCCATTATCGCTTCTTAAAATTTTTATTTTTCTGCCTGTCTGCTTTTCTGCCATTTTCTTAAAAGTTTTAAATGCCTCTAAAACCTTACTCTTCGATTTCAAAAAATAGAGAGAAATGTCTTGTTAATATTTCTAACGGGTGTTTTACTACGTTTTACCAATTCAGTTGGAGTAGAAAAAATGTTGCCCTCAATAAAAAGAAAGTAAAAATTTTAAGCATTTCCTTTATATAAATGGACAAAAATCAGAAAAAAATGTGTTCATATATAAAGACATATTCTTGTTCAACTTTGATTTTAAAATTTTGACATAGAGATTGTAAAAATATTTATGAGAAACAAAAATATAAGAGTGGAGCGCACATTATTTGTATTGGAAGAATGTATAGTCAATTAATGCGTATCTAATTATTTCGAACCGTGCGCCTCCTAATGGCATTTTTTTACCGTTTGTTGTATTGGTAAATTGTTATCTAATTATTGCGAACGGTGCGCTATCTAAAGGAATTTTTTCTACTTTTGTTGCACTGTCTCGGTGTCTTAACCTACATATATGTGAAGTTTCACGTTTGTAGCTCAATGAGAAGTTACTTGAAAATCGATTGCAAGATTTGTATTGAAAATGCGACCTAATATAAAGGAAATAAAAATAAAAAGAGCGAAGAGAAAGAGGCAATTTAAATTCTTGCGCTTGCTAATCACGCTTTCACAATAAATAAAATGGGCATTAAGTATGTCGCTGTTGGTGGCATGGTGACCCCATATAGTGACATTTTGCTACTGCAAATGCCATAGCAATAACAATTGTTGCCACCAATACTCGTTTGACATTGTTGATAATGTTATCGTCGCTGCTGATGCTACACAATCGTTGACAGGGCTTCTAATGATATAAATTCCAAGCCAAATGTTTGCGATTTCTTAGAGTTTTGTTTTATGGTGTAGCGTGTAAGGCTTTCTTATTATATATTTATTTTGTTTAGTGTCACATTGAATAGATACTGCATTGCTCGTGACAGCATGAAATGCAATATGTTGCAATTTACACCTTAAAAGAAGTTGAATATTTGAAAAAAAATAAAGAAATGAATAAATATTCCTCGGTAATGAGACTGTGATGGGAAATAAACTAGCATTAAGCTCCAAGCATTAGCTGTAACACACAATTGCAAACGTGGTGGAAAATTGTGTCGAGAATTTACTCGACAGAATATATAAATAAGAACTCAGAAATAATAAAAATGAAGCATTTTGTGCCCAGCTTCATAATATCGTCTGCTATATGGCAGACATAACACTAAATATTGCAAACTTTTAGGCACACCTAGTTTTAATTGGGAACTTATTGCAATTGATTAAAAGCCCAGCTATTCTTAGAATTAGATTAGAGGAAATGAACCCATTTGTGCCATGCTCCTTTTAATTGTTCCTACAAATTGGCGGGACGGGACCTACTTGTTTTATGTGGACTCCGAACGGCATCTGCCAGGCAGATGAGTTTTTACTGAGAAGATTTTCATGGCAGAAGTACACTCGGAGCGCTTGCCAAAGACTGCCGAGGGGCGCCCCGCTTAGAAAAAGTTTCTTCTCATTGATGTTGATGTTGCTTTGTCAGGGGTGTGAACCCAGGATCAACTGCTTATAAAGTGGAAGTTTTTACCTTGTTCGGAAATACAGAAAAGGTAATGAAGTGGGGAAAATTTACACCGCCTAGTACTGCTTCTAAAGTTAAAGTTTTTATCTTGTTCGGAACTACAGAAAAGGTAATGAAGTGAGGAAAATTTACACCTCCTAGTACATCGACAATTTATATTCACCAGTTGAAAGCATGCAAAAACAAATAAGGAAGGCTAAGTTCGGGTGGAACCGAACATTACATACTCAGCTGAGAGCTTTGGAGACAAAATAAGGGAAAATCACCATTTAGCAAAATTAACCTAGGGTAACCCTGGAATGTGTTTTTACGCTATAGGTATCAAATGAAAGGTGTTAATGAGTATTTTAAAGGGAGTGGCCCTTAGTTGTATATGTGAAGGCGTTTTCGAGATATCGACCAAACTGTGGACCAGGGTGACCCAGAACGTCATACGTCGGGTACCGCTAATTTATGTATATATGTAATACCACGAACAGTATTCCTGCCAAGATTCCATGGGCGTTTAATTTCTGCTTAATATGGTAGGTGTCACACCCATTTTACAACGTTTTTTCTTAAGTTATATTTTGCGTAATAAACCAATCCATTTACCATGTTTCATCTCTTTTTTCATATTTGGTATAGAAGTATGGCATTTTTTCAGTTTTCGTAATTTTCGATATCGAAAAAGTGGCCGCGGCCATAGTCGGATTTCGGTCTTTTTTTATACCAAGATAAAGTGAGTTCAGATAAGTACGTGAACTGAGTTTAGTAAAGATATATCAATTTTTGCTCAAGTTATGTTAACGGCCGAGCGGAAGGACAGGCGGTCGACTGTGTATAAAAACTAGGCGTGGCTTTAACCGATTTCGCCCATTTTCACAAAAAATAGCTAACGTCATAAAATCTATTCCTCTACTAAATTTCACAAGGATTGGTAAATTTTTGTTCGAGTTATGGTATTAAAAGTATTCTAGACGAATTGAATGAAAAAGGGCGGAGCCATTCCCATTTGGAAATTTTCTTTTATTTTTGTATTTTGTTGCACCATATCATCACTGGAGTTGAATGTTAACATAATTTACTTAGATAAAAGATAAAGATATTGAATCTTTTGTTAAAATTTGACTTTTAAAAAAATTATTTTTTAAAAGTGGGCATGTTCGTAATCCGATTTTGCTAATTTTTACTTAGAACATATATAGTAACAGGAGTAACGTTCCTGCCAAATTTCATCATGATATCTTCAACGACTGCCAAATTACAGCTTGCAAAACTTTGAAATTACCTTCTTTTAAAAGTGGGCGGTGCCACGCCCATTGTCCAAATTTTACTAGTTTTCTATTCTGCGTCATAGTCAAAACCCACCTACCAAGTTTCATCGCTTTAACCAAAACCCCTCCGTCGCTACGCCCCTGTGTCCATGTATTAAAGATGGCATTGTTGGAAGGACGTGTCCAATATGTGGAATTTATTTCGCGTCAAAAATGTCCATGAAAAATCATCAGAAAAACATGCACGGTAATGTAGTTGACGACGTGTCTCCCGTGCGACCTCTGCAGGTCCTCTCCAGGAGACCAAAAGAGATCTTATGTATCGTGGAGCAAAGCGCGGAGTGGATAGACATCGAGGCCGTCTACGAGGAAAAAATAATCACGTCTGAGGAAACCCCTGATGCTACTGCTCCCATAATCTACGATGTATCCCAGTGGCTTGGTGCTGGAAGCGTATTCGTTAAAGTTGAATTAGATGAAAAGAAAAAGACTTTCTAAATTATGTTGTTATTCGAATATGCTTCGCGTAACACGGCGGTTGCCGAATTAATAAAAACAAATATAAATCAAATAAAATTGTTTTTAAGTTAGCAAAAAATAATTTAAAATCATACTTATGAGCTACTACGTGCAAACTAAAGGGGGAGGGTGGTCTTAAAATATACTACCGGTGGTCACCGAGGGGGCCGATGGGGATAAAAAGTTGTAGAAAATGGGTCACGTAGTTTGGGTACGTTCCCTAAGTAAAGATATATCGATTTTTGCTCAAGTTATCATGTCGTATCGTCCGAGCGGAAGGACAGGCGGTCGGCTGTGTATAAAAACTGGGCGTATCTTCAACCGATTTCGCCACAGAAAACAGTTATCGTCATAGAAGCTATTCCCTTACCATATTTCACAAGGATTGGTAAATTTTTGTTCGACTTATGGCAATAAAAGTATTCTAGACAAATTAAATGAAAAAGGGCGGAGCCACGCCCGTTTTAAAATTTTAATGAATTTTAGTATTTTGTTGCACCATATCATTACTGGAGTTGAATGTTGATATAATTTACTTATATACTGTAAAGATATTAAATTTTTTGTTAAAATTTTACTTTAAAAAAAAATTTTTTTTAAAAGTGGGCGTGGTCATTCTCCGATTTTGCTAATTTTTATCAAGCATATATATAGTAATAGGAGTAACCTTCATGCCAAATTTCAGCATGATATCTTCGACGCCTGCCAAATTACAGCTTGCAACACTTTTAAATTACCTTCCGTTAAAAGTGGGCGGTGCCACGCCCATTGCTCAAAATTTTTCTAGATTTCTATTCTGCGTCATAAATTCAACCCACCTACCAAGTTTCATCGCTTCATCCGTCTTTGGTAATGAATTATCGCACTTTTTC
The DNA here is from genome assembly GCF_040869045.1 of Eurosta solidaginis. Taxonomy (NCBI): domain Eukaryota; kingdom Metazoa; phylum Arthropoda; class Insecta; order Diptera; family Tephritidae; genus Eurosta; species Eurosta solidaginis. The sequence goes on from NC_090320.1 coordinate 19,488,667, forward strand.
GGTTTTTCGAAATTTTCGGTATCGAAAAACTTGGCGTGGTTATAGTCAGATTTCGTTCATTTTTAATAGCCATCTGAGGTGAGTGCCCAGAAACTTACATACCAAATTTCATTAAGATACCTCAAAATTTACTCAAGTCATCATGTTTACGGACGGACGGATATGGCTAAATGATTTTTTTTTTCGCCCAGATCATTTTGATATATAGAAGTCTACATCTATCTTGATTAGTTTATGCCGTTACGGGTTACCGTTATGCGAACAAAATTAATATAGTCTGTGAGCTCTGCTCAGATGAGTATAAAAATGTAACTTCTTAATGGACCATCCTTTTATCTATCTCTCCTGGTTTAATTAAAGGGTGTCGTGCATGTATGCCAGCAGTGATCAACTAATGTGTCTAAATATGTAACGTAATATGTGTAAATGTGTAAAGAAAAAAAGGAGCATAAACGAGATTTATGAATGTATATTATCAATCGTGGAACTCCCCACGCTCATATGCAGACTAGGCACCTAGGCTGGAGAGGTGGGCGGCTGAAAGTAAAAAAGAAACGAAACAAACTCTCTTGCACAAACCTAAGTGTCCACATGGATTGGCTTCTAACTTTCACCACAAAATACTTTTAGTTCCGGTTTGTAAAAAAAAACATGCATATCAAAATTCGTAGAGCTTGCGTAGATTAATATAAAAAGAGCAAAAAAATATTATACAATTATTGTAATCAATGTAATAAGTTAAATGGTGTTGAAAATTTAGTTTTGCCAAAAAACCGCAAAAATAAATATATATACAAATGTGCAAATTTGTTGTAGTGTATTCTAGCAGACCCTTCGAGATTTCGGAAGTGCCCCAAAATCTAATAAATTCTTAATTTAAAACTTCACGAAAAAACAATAAATTCAGCTTTATTTTCTCTTAAAATGCAAAGAAAAAACCTCCAAGAAAAAATCGTATAACAGAAACAACGAACAAAAAACAAAATCCGAAAAGTGCGAGAAAATTAATGGCAAACGCAAAAGTTTACAACAACTAAGGCATGACGTGGCTGAATGCCTTTGAAATACTTCAACCATCGTAGGAGTGCGCGTTCAAATTCCGCTCCAGTGAGAAAAGGCTTTGAAGAGATTTACAAGGTATTATCGAAAGAACTGTCGCCTTGTCCGTGCTGATGACACGTTGTTAAAATTTTTCCCAAATTATTAAATAAATTACACTGGTCAACAGTGATTTTGGTGCAGCTCTACTTGTAACCAAATTTGTAGTACTCGGTACCCTGATAAAAACTGTATACTTACTTTTTTAATGCTACGTACAGTTTTCTAGATAGGGTCAAGAACCGCTTTTTAAGAGGTTAAGGCAGGTATGACCCCATAACTTTATTTCTGTTTATTCTATCTACACTTTTGATGTCGTTGAAAAGAGTGCATTTCGCCGCTTCTACTAGTATAGAAGTTGTTAATATATCTTCATAAACGTCAGAAAAATTGCAAAAATAATATGAAAATTCAATTTTTTGTTAAATTTTTTCATTTTTAATCACGGTTTTCTCGAATAATTTGTTAACCAGTGCATATGTAAATTATTTTAGAACAATCTCCTATTAATTCTGTTTTCAAAGACATATAACTTTTTTATATCCAAGTAGATCTTCCTAATATATTCTATTTTAGTAAATTTTTACTGTGAAAAAAAAGTTTTTTGTTGTCCATTTTATTATTAACTTTTTCTCATATATAAAATTCTTCTGTCACGGTGTTAGAGGCTTAACTCCTCCGAAACGGCTGAACCAATTCTCATGAAATTTTGTGAGCATATTGGGTAGGTCTGAGAATCGGCCAACGTCTACCTTTTTTCCGCTACGTGCCTAGGGTCTTGAGATCAAAACGTGGACCCGGGTAACCCTAGAATGTGTATACAATATGGATATCAAATGAAAGCTGTTGATGAGTGCTATAGTACAGGTTAATTTTCATACCCCTGTGTGACTAGAGTCTCGAGATATAGCCCAAAACGTGGACCCGGGTACCCCTAGAATGTGTTTATAAAATATAGATATCAAATGAAAGCTGTTGATGAGTGCTATAGTACAGGATAATTTTCATACCACTGGGTGACTAGGGTCTCGATATATAGACCAAAACGTGGACCCGGGTACCCCCAGAATGTGTTTATAAAATATAGATATCAAATGAAAGCTGTTGATGAGTGCTATAGTACAGGATAATTTTCATACCCCTGGGTGACTCGGGTCTCGATATATAGGCCAAAACGTGGACCGGGGTACCCCCAGATTGTGTTTTTATATTATGGGTATCAAATTGAAGCTGTTGATGTGTGCTATAATACAGAGTAAGTTTTACACCGCTGAGTGACTAGAGTCTCGAGATATAGGCCAAAACATGGACCCGGATACCCCTAGTATGTGTGTGTATTATGGATATCAAATGAAAACTGTTGCTGAGAGCTCTAAAGTTCATTGTGATATTCGATTTAGTCGCATGAACCTGGCAAAACTGATAAATATGCATGCGAAGCCGAAATAAAGACAAGAATTAATAATACCCACAAACCTATTTACATACGTCCTATTCGATTTGCCTGAAATTTCGTATATAAATTTGCCTATATTAGTATTTACGATGCTTTTTTGCGGGAAGTTTACCAGAGACGGATTGGGACTGGGATTAGGACTAGGCCTGAGACTGAGACTCGGAGTAGGACTGGGACTGAGACTCGGAATGGCACTGGAACAAAATACATACCACCCTCTGGGACTGGCAATAAGAGATGAAGAAGAAGGAGAAAAACTTGAGAGAAGAGAAAAGAGAGAAGGGGACTGAGAAAGAGATAGAATGAGACGAAGATGGTGATGAAGCGAAAAAGGCGTAGGGAGGAGTGAATAAAAAGATTAGGAAAAAGTGTAGAGGGGTAGGGCAGAGTTAGACGGAAAAAGCTTATTAAAATGTATGCAGATAGGCGGAATTTAGGGCAGAACAACGTCTGCCGGATCTGCTAGTATTTACATAAAAACTTTCGTTTACGTGATTTTCGTGAATGAGGTATGGCAAGCCAATCACGTTGCATTCCCCAGCAGTAGTCAGTCATCATATGCTGATCCCATTGGCCTTGGTACCTCGCTTCCATAGTTTTTAGGTCCTGGTGAAACCGTTCGCGTTGTTCTTCGCTATAGGAACCAAGATTCTCCGGAAACTGGTCAAGGTGGCTGTGGAGATAATGGACATGTTACATCCTAAGTTTTTGTAATTCTCTAGCATGTTTTTAACAATATCAGAGTAGTTACTTGACTTGTGATTTTCCAGAAAGTTCTTAGTAACTTCAACAAACGAATTCCACGCAAGCAGTTCCAAACTGGTCATTGAATTTGAAAAATCAACATCTTTTATCAACATTATTATCTGTGGGCATTAAAAATACCTGGTTTTATTTTTTCTATGCTTATCCTAGGAAATTTCCTCGTTATGTAAAGAAGGCATTTTCCATGTTGTTTCATTAGACCTAGTTTAATGTGTAAGGGTGGCAAAATTATTGAATCTCTTGTAACTAAAGGTGGGTTTATCACATTCTGCTTTCCCATTTCCAACATCTCATGTATAGGCCAGTCCCTTTCTTTCCAGTGTTGGTGCTTGGCACGACTGTCCCACAGGCAATAAAAACATGGGTATTTGGTGTATCCACTTTGTTGTCCTAACAAAAAGTTAACCATCTTTAGATCTACACAAATACTCCAATTATGTTCGTTATACTTGATTTTGTCTAAAACAAGTGCAATATTTTGATATTCTTTCTTTAATTTAGTTGAATGAGCAATGGGAATTGAACCATATTGGTTGCCATTGTGTAAAAGAACACACCTAAGGCTTCATTTAGAGCTGTCTATGAAGAGACGCCATTCATTTGGGTGGTATTCTGAAAGACCCATTTTGAGAAGGAGGCCTTGCACATCTGAGCAAAAAACTATATCATTTTCCAAATTAAAAAATGGCAGCAACTCTTGCTCTCTTTTACGGTAGAGAGTTACTTTCGTACCTGTAGCCAACAAGTTTTTTTTCTTTTAATCTAGAAGCCAACACTTCTGCAGATTCCTTAGATAATTCAAGATCCCTTATTAGGTCGTTTAATTCTACTTGGGTAAAAGTTGTTGGCTCAGTAGACGCTATTTGTTCGATATCACTATCGCTAAACACTTCACTATTTGATGATTCACGGGTAGAATAAAATGTTGGAACAGGTGCTTCCTCTGAATGTGGTAAAGGTATCTTAGCGCATTGAAAGTTTGGATATATCATTTTTTTAACATTAACACCACGCAAATTGACACAGCAGAAGTAACAGTCATCGAAGTGATTTGTTTGTTCTCTCCATTGCATAGGCACCCCGAAACTCATATGGCTTCTTTTACCATTAACCCACTGTCTCAAGTATTCACAGCACATTTTGCAAACTAATCAAGGTATGCACGGCTTGTTTTTGTCTACAACTTGCAATTTAAAATACAAAAAATAAGCACCTTTTATAAAATCTGTTATACTTTTCCTGAAGTTTTGGACTGTGTATTCCTCACAAATGTAGCAAAACACATTTGGGTCATTGACACAACTACCTAACTAATTACAGAAAATTTAAAAAATAAAGGGGAAGGAAACAATTTTTATAAAATATAATTTTTTTTTTTATTTAATCGGGGATTACCCGTATTGCTTTTTTTTTTAAATGTATGAAAACATTTATTTGAAGCAATTTTATTTTTTTTATTTTATAATTTATTTAATAATTTGGGAAAAATTTAAACAACGTGACATCAGGACGGACAAGGCGACAGCTGTTTCGATTATACCTAGTAAATCTCTTCAAAGCCTTTTCTCCCGGGAGTGGGAGTCGAACCCGCACTCCTACGATAGTTGGATGTTTAGTAATCTTCCGCCGTTAAAATTTGTTGTTAACTTCAGTCTATTCACGTCTTCTATCTATATCTATATATATATATATATATATAAAGTTAAAATTATGAATTTTTGTATGTAGATATAAATCGGGTTGCACCCTAAACGGATCGACCGATCCCAGCTAAGTTTGAATCACGCACTAGAAACCTTCCAAAGATGGTCATAGGCTAAACATAACTTCAGTATAAACAAGTAAGAACGGGACTGTCTTCGGCTGTGCCGAAGACTTCATACATTTCATGAATGGGGCTGAACAATAATCTTATCCCGTTCGTAATCTCCGAATAATCGGATGTATAAGATAAGAAATATAAAATAAAAAACAGGTAGGTACTTTGTGTGGGCATGCAAAGTTTCAGGTTTTTTGTGGTCTGCGTGTAAAAGCTATGACTACGAATCACGTATTTCAACAATATATGACGTAAACGTAACTATTTGATGAAACTTGATGAATTTTGAAGCTTCTAGCCGTAAACAAGGGGCAAAAATTACAGTTTATATGGGGTATATAATATATATACCACCGATCTCTATGATTTTTTCAGACAACAATATATGCTATATACGTAAGCATTTGGTGAAATTTGAAGCTTCTAGCTGTTAAAACGGGGCAGAAATTGCGCAAAGTTTCTTATCTGAACAATCGGTTGTATGAGATATATACTATATATACCACCGGTCTCTATGATTTTTTCAGACAACAATATATGCTATATACGTAAGCATTTGGTGAAATTTGAAGCTTTTAGCTGTTAAAACGGGGCAGCAATTGCGCAAAGTTTCTTATCTGAACAATCGGTTGTATGAGATATATACTATATATACCCCCGGTCTCTATGATTTTTTCAGACAACAATATATGCTATATACGTAAGCATTTGGTGAAATTTTAAGCTTCTAGCTGTTAAAATGGGGCCGAAATCGCAAAAAAAATATATATATACTATATTTATATACTATATATAACATCATATATATATTATATATATCACCGATCTCTATGATTTTTTGACACAACAATATATACTATATATGTCAATAATCGGTGAAATTTGAAGCTTATAGCTGTTAGAATGGGGCAGCAATTGCGCAAAGTTTCTTATCTGAATAATCGGTTGTATAAGATATATACTATTTATACCACCGGTCTCTATGATTTTTTCAGACAATAATATATGCTATATACGTAAGCATTTGGTGAAATTTGAAGCTTCTAGCTGTTAAAACGGGGCAGAAATTGCGCAAAGTTTCTTATCTGAACAATCGGTTGTATGAGATATATACTATATATACCACCGGTCTCTATGATTTTTTCAGACAACAATATATGCTATATACGTAAGCATTTGGTGAAATTTGAAGCTTTTAGCTGTTAAAACGGGGCAGCAATTGCGCAAAGTTTCTTATCTGAACAATCGGTTGTATGAGATATATACTATATATACCCCCGGTCTCTATGATTTTTTCAGACAACAATATATGCTATATACGTAAGCATTTGGTGAAATTTTAAGCTTTTAGCTGTTAAAACGGGGCAGAAATTGCGCAAAGTTTCTTATCTGAATAATCGGTTGTATGAGATATATACTATATATACCACCGATCTCAATGATTTTTTCAGACATCAATATATGCTATACACGTAAGCATTTGGTAAAATTTGAAGCTTCTAGCTGTTAAAATGGGGCCGAAATCGCAAAAAAAATATATATATACTATATTTATATACTATATATAACATCATATATATATTATATATATCACCGATCTCTATGATTTTTTGACACAACAATATATACTATATATGTCAATAATCGGTGAAATTTGAAGCTTATAGCTGTTAGAATGGGGTAGAAATTGCGAAAAGTTTCTTATCTGAACAATCGGTTGTATGAGATATATACTATATATACAACCGATCGCTACGATTTTTTCAGACAACAATATATGCTATATACGTAAGCATTCGATGAAATTTTAAGCTTCTAGCTATTAAAATGGGGCTAAAATTACGAAAAGTTTCTTATCTGAACAATCGGTTGTGGGGGATATATACTATATATACGACCGATCTCATCAATTTTTTCAGGCAACAATATATGCTATATACGTAAGCATTCGTTGAAATTTGAAGCCTCTAGCTCTTAAAATAGGGCTGTAATTACGAAAAGTTTCTTATCTGAACAATCGGTTGTGGGGGATATATACTATATATACGACCGATCTCATCAATTTTTTCAGGCAACAATATATGCTATATACGTAAGCATTCGTTGAAATTTGAAGCCTCTAGCTCTTAAAATAGGGCTGTAATTACGAAAAGTTTCTTATCTGAACAATCGGTTGTGGGGGATATATACTATATATACGACCGATCTCATCAATTTTTTCAGGCAACAATATGTGCAATATACGAAATTATGTGGTGAAGTTTGAAGCTTCAATCTGTTAAATTGAGTATGATATGACAAAAATCCTCTTTTTCTGAAAAATCGGTTATATGGAGGATATTTGCTATAGTGGTCCGATCCGGCCGGTTCCGACAAATGTCTAATCGGACACCCAAGTAAACCCTCTCACCAAATTTTATCAAAATATCTCAAAAGTTGAGGAACTAGTTTGCATACAAACAGACAGACGGACATGGCTAAATCAAATCAGCTCTTCATCCTGATTATTTCGGTATTCTTAGTGGTGGGTCTATCTATTTTCGTTTAAGGACTTACAATTTTGGGTTTCGTGACGAAATTAATATACCATTTCACTTTCCATACGAATGGAATGTTTGATACAGCATAACTCTGGAAGTATTCATGCAAAAACATTGAAATCTGGTAAAGAGTTAAATTGGGTCAATCCCTAACACCACTAAGAAAATAAGGGGTGAGTAAGAAGTGGCGTGGCACCTCCCATACAAATGGAATAATGAAAATTGGTAAGGAGGTATATGACGTTAAGTCCTAACAGGACCAGTAATATATGGAATTGAAAAAAAAAAACCATGACAAATGGGACTTTAAGAACTATGGCTGCCTTAAAAACTTAGGATATTTCAACACGTAAAGTTTGATTGTAGTGTTGGGTTTGGCTGTTATTCCTTTAGTATTCTTTTATGTTATCTTCAGGGTAGGTATTTTTGGATACGCCTGGAGGAACCGGAAAAAAAATTTCTATTTAATTTGATATTAATTGATGTAAGATCAAAAGGAGAAATCACTGTGGCAGTGCTTTCTCAGATACCGCGGCTACAATTCCGCATTTAAATGACCACTGCCTGCAAATATCTGATACACCGATGTGCAACATAAGCAAACGGTCAGGCCAAAGTGAGGGTGTGCGATGTGTGCACCATGACTCATAAACAGTCGGTGCAACTTTTAGACCAAACCCCTAAGTATTTTAGGTGTAATCACCATCACAAAAGTGCTGCTTTCCTGTTACTTGCTGGAACAGCCGCAGTTGAAGTCAATGCGTCGTTTTTCTTCTATAGACGGCTTTACGTACAAAAATTTACTCTCTTTAGAAATAAGAGAGGGCAATTTGGCGGAAACACTTCAGCAGCAGCTTTTGCTAAACAACTTCTTGAAATTAATTATGGCAAAATTCCTATTTCTTTACTGACAGATTTGATTTCTTTTTTTGTTTTTGAGAAATTATGACATCACCTGAAGCTTTAATAGCTAATGTTTCTTCCAAATATTGAATCTATAACCAAGACAGCTTATCACTCTATTAACACAGTCGTGGAATTGAGTCGATTGAGTTTATTTGTTCTTTTGAGCCATCAGAAATTTCTCCTCAATGATTGATCCTTAAACAAGCGCCCATAATATCATAATATTTATGCTTCGTTATTTCGATTCTCCACGCTTATGTAGGGGGACAAGGCTTTTCATCACAAAACTTTTAAGAGTGTCATTGAAGCAATGCATTTTATGGGAAAATTTCGAAAACAAAAAAGTTTAAAACCAAGGATTCTATTGACACCGATAGATTTGTCTTTTCAATTTTAAAAGACTCAAATTTCCTATCCCTATCAATGAAGCTCAAGGACGATCATTAGCTGCGAATCAAGGGATTGATGAGCGTAATACAAACCTTTATAGCTTCAGGGGTTCTGCAACTCATTTGTCAACCTCACCTACGGGAGGGGAATCCTGTTACAAATATGAATATATCATACAACAACAGTCATTAGCTGTAGCAGAAGTCAATCTTACCAACTCATGTTTTACCCATGGCCAGTTACGCACAGCCCGCATATTTTTATAGAAACGTGGGGTAAAACCCACGGACATAAGCTAGTCTCAATTATAAAATATAGCCAGCTGAAACCACTGTTCGAAATTTGTTTATATTTTTGTATTCCTTAATTGCTACACTATGGGATGGTAACCTAATTTCCCTTTTCGAAAGAGAAGAGATCCTCTGATTTAATAAACTTTGAGCTAGATCTAAGAGAGATAAAGCCTTACACTTGCACAAACTAACAGTAAATCTTTCTAAGCTATCGTAAGCTAATAACAGCTCGTAAAAGCAATTTGCGCAAATTTACTTTGAATAAAATAAATAAAGTTTTTCTAACAAATACTAAAATATTTAAAGCATTTGTGAAAATATAAATAATAAATATAATCTAAAAAAAAAATAAAAATAAAAACGTAAATATGGTGCCGTTTTAATATCTACAATCTATTTAGATATTTGATGTTGATAGCACCATAGTACAGATGTTTGTGTCTCCGCTATTAAGCACAACTCGTTTTGTAGCGAGTTATTTAACCACTGCCACGAGTCTTCATTAATTGTCGCTAAATGGGTCTAACTCTTCTTTGCGCGCCTAGCCCAGAGAGTTACAAACAAGCAGGCATACAAGTGAAGCTAAAAGAAAGGGCGCATCCCTTGAAACTTGCTCCGTATACGTCCCAATTAGACTGGGCGAGTTTAAAAGAAGGCGAGAGGTGCAAATGATCGTCCAAGTGGGAAAAGCGTGGGTTCAAGCGCGGGGCTGTAAAGTGTCGAAGATTAAGTGTAGGTCTTACAACCTTAGACTAAGAAGAGAGAACTGTAGACCCATGACGGGCATTCTGACTGGACACTGCCTTCTGGCGTCACATGCCCTAAAATTAGGCTTGGTCAGTGATAGCAGATGTACGAAGTGCGGGTTGGAGGAGGAAACGATCGAGCACGTTCTGTGCTCTTGCCCTTTCCAGGCTAAGACTCCAGCTATTAGGAGTGATACAGATGTCAGATCTAGAAGCAGCAAGTGACTTAAGTCCTAGAAAGATTTTAGTATTTGTCAAGAGGACGGAGTTATTTTATAATATAGGTCCTGGTTTTTGATAGCGGTTTTCAGTTTGGTCGTTAAAACAAACTTCTAGTAACACCACTCACGGACTCGTTCAGTCTATGTAAAGTCCTCATGGACCGGTCAGTTCAACCCAACCTAAACTAAGTAAAGCTAATATAAAAGTTTTAAAAAAGAAATATCACTTAAATATATGTATGTGTTTGTGTGTGTGTATGACAAACATAAAACAGCTGAGTAGGCTAAATGAATTCATAAGAAGCAAGCGATAAGAATAAAAGCGAAATAGTTTTTTAGTGAAAAGATTTCTTTCTCATTCAGATTTTATTGTATGGCACTAAACAAAGTAAAAGAATGAATGCTTCGACGCATGCTGTGCCCAGCCTTTTGTTGTTGTTTACACAGTTGGCGTGCTAGACTTTTGTGAGTATGGAAAATGCAGAATAACAAGAGTTATAAGCGGCATTTTAAGACAAATGTTTTTTCAATAAAAGCAGAGCTTAAGCGTAGGCAGGCGGCAACACTTAATTCCTCTTCGGCTGCCAGGTTATTTCGTTATGCAGAGAGCGCATAGAACAGCACTCAGGTAAGCTTACTTATTTAATATGACCGTCCACCAAAGCCGCATCTTTTATGGGTCCACTGGCACCAATTGGTCACACTAAAGGAATTTAAATTTATTTGGAAACCGGCATAACACAAAAAACAACGTCAGCTCTGAAATCCAGCGAAGAATCACTCTTGAGAATACATGCTAATTCGCACTAAGTAAGCAATTGAAAAGTAAAGTCCTGTCTCGGCAAACGAAAATCGTGCTGTACAAGTCACTTATCGTACTGATCCTGCTATCTGTATGGTGTAGAAGCATAGACTATGACTACATCAGGCGAAGCGTAACTCTACGCATTGGCGACGACGAGTAGCGAAGTTGAACAGCTGTAAGAGCTTTACTTAGACATCAACACAATCCAGCAAATTAAAATGCAGCAGCTACGCAGGCTAGGCCATGTTATGCGAATGAAATATGATGCTACGGCAAAGAAAGTATTTTTATCGGAAACGGTCTATGGATGCAGCGGAAGTGGTTCTGTTGTTCTTGACTTAATGGAGATTCGGTGAAATTGATCGAATTATGGTTAATTCGACCGAGTTCTTTGTTAAGCTAACAAATTAGTTTAGTCATTTCAACAGAAGAGAAATTGTCGCTCTTAAGTTAACAAAATTCTGTAAAATTGACAGATTCCTAATCAATCTAACTGAGTTTTTTGTTAATACAACTGATCTCATTGGTCATTTCAACAGCGATCAACAGTCAATACATGATCAAATTTCAAAGAGAATTTTACGCTCACTGCGCTCTCTACTTTGTGCTTATGTATGCTGTACTATATGTATGCACATATTTACGTATATATATGGGGGCCGCCGTGGTGTGATGGTAGCGTTTCCGCCTACCAGACCGAAGACCCTGGGTTCACACCCCGGGCAAAGCAACATCAAAATTTTAGAAATAAGGTTTTTAAATTAGAAGAAAATTTTATAAGCGGGGTCGCCCCTCGGCACTATTCGGCAAGCACTCCGAGTGTATTTCTGCCATGAAAAGATCTCAGTGAAAACTCATCTGCCTTGCAAATGCCGCAACATAGGTACTTTCGTAAAAAAGCTGTCGCTACAACTTTTTTTGTTCATTTGACTACTAAAACGAATCAATGATTTGTGCGCAGTTGATTCAACATCTTGTTGCGATGGATAAAAATTTACAGAAATTTCAGTTGAACTGACCCGCATTTCGGTTGATTTTACCAGTCTTTTTCTTTCAGTGTGGTTAGCCAATTGAGTTCTTCGCCTTTGCCCAAAAATACTAAATATTATGAAATATTAATCAAACCAAGTACGTTATGTCGTGCTATGCTATGTTAGTTCCCAAAATTAACATTTTGCTTTCTCGAACTTTTAGCTCTACAAATGCCACAACCCCGACCGCAGCTGTACCTCAAGCTTTTGCTTCATCCTCCAACAGCTGCCCGCAAAGTGGTAAAACAAAGAGCTTCAAGTCTGAGCAGCAGTTCACTTCGATGGCGCATATATTTTGCTCGCTGCTTTACATGACCCTTAAAAGATGTTTTATGAATTTCAGTACTGCGTACAGGGCAAAATGCTGTAATAAAGAGATTACTGGGAATGCGGATGGGTTTGTAAAAGGAAATCGTGCTTACAAATTGATTATTTGCTGTTAAATTGAGGCAAAATTTTGTTGAGTTGGATTGGGAAAGAGAAAGTGAAATATTTGGGCTTACACGAATATGGTGCTAAAAAAACAAAGAAACAGCATTCCTGAGAAAAATGAAGGCCTAACTGGGTAGGCCTAGAGGGAACATTTTGTGAAAAATGCAGGTAACAACAATGAAATCATAGGTACGTCGCAACCAAAAACAAAGTACGGCTCACAAAAAGGGAGTTGTCGAAAAATGTGACGGGATAACTGAAAGAACTATTTAACAGGCCGGAAAAAACTAATTTCAAAGTAAGCAAAGGTTCTACTGCTATAAACAGGGCTGTTCAAAAATTGTTATGTTGAAATGCAAATTACAATGCATATACAAAGTTCGTAATGGGCCATGCAATCGAAGTTCCGTTTCTCAAGGAGTATGTTCTCACGCGTTTGCTTATGTTACCTCAAGAATTAAATATTCCTTCTACCATCCTTCGTTGTGGCGGTAATCACTTACGTAGTAGTGGCACGAAGTCTAGTCGGATAGTTCAGGAAGCCAAACTTGCACATTTTTTCGAACATATACATATGTACACTGAAGTAGCAATCTTTAGTTAAATATTTGAATCCTGAATAGAGCTCGGCAATCAAACACCTGGTCCATTTACGCCAGTAATACCACTTTACTGTTATCGCCAGCTTTGCAGGGAAGCATATTAGAAGGGAAGAAAAAAATGACGATGAGAAAAATGAAGAGGAAGAGATAAGGAAAGCACACGGAAATAGGAATAAAGAGGAAAGGAACGTATAGGTTAAGAAGCAAAAGGATAAGGGAAGGAGGAAGAGGGCAGTAAGAGAAGAGTGGAGAATGTGAGAGTAAGAATAGAAATAATATTCAGAGGATGAGCTTAAGATTAAGAGTAAGACTACGACTAAGAGTAAGAGGAAAGTTAAAATAAGAGCGAGAGTAAGGGCAAACACAAATATAAATGTATGAGTAAAACTAAGAGCAGAAATTAGAGTAAGAGTAAAATTAAGGGTAAAAGTAGTAGTAACAATATAAGTGAAAGTAAGAATACAAATGCGTATAAGAGTATGGGTATGAGTAATAGTAAGGGTAAAAGTAAGAACAGGAGAAGGATTTAGAAAAAGAGAAATTTAAGGGTAGTATTATAGGAATAGCAGTAAGAGTATATATATGTATATATACATATATTGGTGCGACTACATTTTAAGCACGCTTGCTGATTTCTTCACGGCTACAATATCCGCCTGAAAGGCACTACAGTACATTGGTGGCATGACGGATCTACTTATTTCTGGATCGACATAGTAAACTCAGACCCGACCCCTTTCGTTAATTTGTAACCAACGGAACATGTGGCATATGTGATTTTTACTTAGCTTCTACAACGCCCGAAATGCCCAGGTGCATGGAGTTGTGCTACTTATAGAGTTCTGTCATAAGTCCTTCGACAGTTCCGTCTTTACATTTTACTTTCTTTATATTAGGTTTGTTGAATGATTGTCCGCTTTTCATACAAATCTTGCAATCAATTTTTAAGTAACTTCTTATTGAGCTACAAACGTGAAACTTTACACATAGGTTAGAACACCGTCAATGCAACATAAGGCAAAAAAATCCGTTATGTGGCGTACGGAACGAAATAATTAGATAAGAGTTTGAAAGTTTTCAAACCAGCTGTTAAATTAGCGATGAGCTAGAGGCTTGAAATTTCAAACTTAATTCAGGGGTCGATGACGCGATACAAAAAGATTCGCTAGGGGGCGCACGGGATGAGATATTTAGAAGAATCGTAGGAAACTGAGGGAATTTTAGGATTGATTTTTATGTAAGTTCTCATTGAGCACCAAATGTAAAACTTCACATATAGGATAAGACGCCGAGAAAATTTAAGAAAAGGAGAAACAAATTCCGTTAAGTGGCGCACGGATCGCAATATTTAGATAAGAATTTAGAAATTTGGTGTTTTTAGATCAATTTTAAAGTAACTTCTCATTGAGCTACAAACATGAAACTTCAGAGACAGGTTAAGACACCGTTACAAAGGAACAAAAGGAGAAAAAAATTCCGTTAGGTTGCGCACGGATCGAAAAAATTAGATAATAATTTGGAAATTTGAAACCGGGGTTTAAGTAACTTCTCTATGAGCTAGAGGCTAAAACTTTAGAGCGTAATTCAGAGGTTGATGACAGCCGATGACACAATTCAACAGGTTTCGCTAGGGGGCGCACGGACTGAAATATTTAGAAAAATCAAACGAAACGGAGGGAATTTTGGGATAGATTTTTATGTTCTCATGGAGCTACAAGCGTGAAACTTAACAGATAGGTTAAGACACCGAGAAAATGTAAGAAAAGGAGAAAATAAAAATAAAATAAAACAAGTAAGGAAGGTTAAGTTCGGGTGTAACCGAACCGATACATACTCAGTTGAGATCTATGGTGACAACATAAGGGAAAATAACCATGTAGGAAAATGAACCGAGGGAAACCCTGGAATGTGTTTGTATGACATGTGTATCAAATGAAAGGCATTAAAGAGTATTTTATGAGGGAGTGGGCCATAGTTCTATAGGTGGACGCCATTTAGGGATATAGCCATAAAGGTGGATCAGGGTTGACTCTAGAATGCGTTTGTACGATATGGGTATCAAATGAAAGGTATTAATGAGTATTTTAAAAGGGCGTGGACCTAAGTTCTATAGATGGACGCCTTTTCGAGATATCGCCGTAAAGATGGACCAGGGGTGACTCTAGAATACGTTTGTACGATATGGGTATCAAATGAAAGGTGTTAATGAGCATTTTAAAAGGAGTAATCCTTAATTCCATAGGTGGACGCCGTTCCGAGATATCGCCATAAAGGTGGACCAGGGGTGACCCTGGAATTTGTTTGCACAATATGGGCATCAAACGAAAGGTGTTAATGAGTATTTTAAAAGGGAGTGGGCCTTAGTTCTATAGGTGGACGCCGTTTCGAGATATCGCCATAAAGGTGGGCCAGGGGTGACTTTAGAATTCGTTTGTGCAATATGGGTATCAAACGAAAGGAGTTAATGAGTATTTTAAGAGGGAGTGGGCCTTATTTCTATAGGTGGACGCATTTTCGAGGTATCGCAATAAAGGTGGACCAGGGGTGACTCTAGACTTTGTTTGTACGATATGGGTATCAAATGAAAGGTGTTAATGAGTATTTTTAAAAGGGAGTGGGCCTTCGTTTTATAGGTGTTCGCCTTTTCGAGATATCGCCATAAAGGTTGACCAGGGGTGACTTTAGAATTTGTTTGTATGATATGGGTATCAAATGAAAGGTGTTAATGATTATTTTAAAAGGGCGTGGGGCTTAGTTCTATAGGTGGACCCCTTTTCGAGATATCGCCATAAAGGTGGACCAGGGGTGACTCTAGAATTCGTTTGTGTAATATGGGTATCAAACGAAAGGAGTTAATGAGTATTTTAAGAGGGAGTGGGCCTTAGTTCTATAGGTGGACGCCTTTTCGAGATATCGCCATAAAGATGGACCAGGTGTGACTCTAGAATGCGTTTGTACGATATGGGTATCAAATGAAAGGTGTTAATGAGTATTTTAAAAGGGAGTAATCCTTAGTTCCATAGGTGGACGCCGTTTCGAGATATCGCCATAAAGGTGGGCCAGGGGTGACTCTAGAATTCGTTTGTGCAATATGGGTATCAAACGAAAGGAGTTAATGAGTATTTTAAGAGGGAGTGGGCCTTTCTGGACCAGGGGTGACTTTAGAATTTGTTTGTATGATATGGGTACCAAATTAAAGGTGTTAATGATTATTTTAAAAGGGCGTGGGTCTTAGTTCTATAGGTGGACCCCTTTTCGAGATATCGCCATAAAGGTGGACCAGGGGTGACTCTAGAATTCGTTTGTGCAATATGGGTATCAAACGAAAGGAGTTAATGAGTATTTTAAGAGGGAGTGGGCCTTAGTTCTATAGGTGGACGCCTTTTCGAGATATCGCCATAAAGATGGACCAGGTGTGACTCTAGAATGCGTTTGTACGATATGGGTATCAAATGAAAGGTGTTAATGAGTATTTTAAAAGGAAATAATCCTTAGTTCCATAGGTGGACGCCGTTTCGAGATATCGCCATAAAGGTGGGCCAGGGGTGACTCTAGAATTCGTTTGTGCAATATGGGTATCAAACGAAAGGAGTTAATGAATATTTTAAGAGGGAGTGGGCCTTAGTTCTATAGGTGGACGCCTTTTCGAGATATCGCCATAAAAATGGACCAGGTGTGACTCTAGAATGCGTTTGTACGATATGGGTATCAAATGAAAGGTGTTAATGAGTATTTTAAAAGGGAGTAATCCTTAGTTCCATAGGTGTTCGCCTTTTCGAAATATCGCCATAAACGTGGACCAGGGGTGACTCTAGAATGAGTTTGTACGATATGGGTATCAAATTAAAGGTATTAATGAGAGTTTTAAAAGGGAGTGGTGGTAGTTGTATATGTGAAGGCGTTTTCCAGATATCGACCAAAATGTGGACCAGGGTGACCCAGAACAAATCTGTTGGATACCGCTAATTTATTTATATATGTAATACCTGCCAAGATTTTAAGGTTTTTTTATTTCGCCCTGCAGAACTTTTCATTTTCTTCTACTTAATATGGTAGGTGTCACAACCATTTTATAAAGTTTTTTTTAAAGTTATATTTCGCGTCAATAAAACAATCCAATTACCTTACCATATTTCATCCCTTTTTTCGTATTTGGTATAGAATTATGGTATTTTTTTCATTTTTCGTAATTTTCGATATCGAAAAAGTGGGCGTGGTCATAATCGGATTTCGTTCATTTTTCATACCAAGATAAAGTGAGTTCAGATAAGTACGTGAACTGAGTTTAGTAAAGATATATCGATTTTTGCTCAAGTTATCGTGTTAACGGCCATGCGGAAGGACAGACGGACGACTGTGTATAAAAACTGGGCGTGACATCAACCGATTTCGCCCATTTTCACAGAAAACAGTTAGCGCCATAAAATCTATGCCCCTACCAAATTTCAAAAGGATTGGTTAATTTTTGTTCGACTTATGGCGTTAAAAGTATCCTAGACATATTAAATGAAAAAGGGCGGAGCCACGCCCATTTTTTAATTTTTCTTTTATTTTTGTATTTTGTTGCACCATATCATTACTGGAGTTGAATCTTGACATAAATAAATAAATAAATAAATGTAAGGCGCGATAACCTCCGAAGAGATCTAAGGCCGAGCTTCTCTTCCAATTTGCGTCGTGCTCCCCTTGATTTTCCCTACAAATTGGCCGGACGGGACCTACATGTTTTATGCCGACTCCGAACGGCATCTGCAAAGCAGATGAGTTTTCACTGGGAGCTTTTCATGGCAGAAATACACCCGGAGTGCTTGCCAAACACTGCCGAGGGGCGACCCCGCTTAGAAAAATTTTCTTCTAATTGAAAAATCTTATTTCTAAAATTTTGATGTTGCTCTGCCCGGGAGTTGAACCCAGGGCATACGGTGTGATAGGCGGAGCACGCTACCATCACACCACGGTGGCCGCCATGTCTTGACATAATTTACTTATATACTGTAAAAATATTAAATTTTTTGTTCAAATTTTACTTTAAAAAAAATTTTTTTAAAAGTGGGCGTGGTCCTTCTCCGATTTTGGTAATTTTGATGATAAGAGTAACGTTCCTGCCAAATTTCATAATGATATCTTCAACGACTGCCAAATTACAGCTTGCAAAAGTTTTAAATTACCTTCTTTTAAAAGTGCGCGATGCCACGCCCATTGTCCCAAAATTTTACTAATTTTCTATTTTGCGTCATAAGTTCAACTCATCTACCAAGTTTCGTCGCTTTATCGGTCTTTTGTAATGAATTATCGCACTTTTTCGGTTTTTCGAAATTTTCGATATCGAAAAAGTGGGCGTGGTTATAGTCCGATATCGTTCATTTTAAATAGCGATCTGAAATGAGTGCTCAGGAACCTACATACCAAATTTCATCAAGATACCTCAAAATTTACTCAAGTTATCGTGTTAACGGACGGACGGACGGACGGACATGGCTCAATCAAATTTTTTTTCGATCCTGATTATTTTGATATATGGAAGTCTATATCTATCTCGATTCCTTTATATATGTACAACCAATCCAAGTAACGTACGTTCCACTTTTATATTTTTACTTCTCATAAATATTTTTGCAATTTCTATGTCAAAATTTAAAAATCAAAGTTTAGTAAGTATACGTCTTTATATAAGGAGACATTTTTCGCTGATTTTTGTCCATTTATATAAAGAAGTGCTTAAAATTTTTTATTTTATTTTATTTAAAAAGAAAACGTACGACTTCATATACATATATATATATATATATATATATATATATATACAAAGCAGCCGCGAAGGTGGATATTTCGAAAAGAAGCATGAGCTTAAGTTCCATCAGAATAGAAATAGCCATCATTTCTGAACGCGTTCCTTTCACATCTCGAGACATTCTTTGCTAATTGGTTAACTCAGAATAAACACTTTCTTAATTTATTAATTAGAAAAGGAGTATGTATGACCCATACCTGCTATGCATTGATTTAACTTACAAATGTAAAAACTAAAAATAGCAAAAACCGTACAACTACACTCAAACGGATCTAATAGTAAATATATTTCTCATGATTTCTCGTGGAAAACATTAATTCAAGTACAATGAATTAATTTGATTGCATCTGAGTTTTACTGGCGGCATGTGCAACATGTGAATATGCTCGTGAAGATGTGAGTGAGTTTCTATTCAAGTCTATTTCGTTTATATGTATGGATGTAGGTAATACCTATTTGTGTGTGTATGCATGTTTGTGAGTGTAATTTTGCCACAAGTGAATAGCAATAAACCAAATGCAATTCAATTGCATTCTGATGCTTATTGTTCTGCGCTTGCTTCCGTTAGACTTATATTTGTATGAGTGTATGTTTTTATTTACCTTTTTTTTACTTCAGCATTGTTCGCATTTCAACGATACACATTTCATTCCATTGGGAATTTTGCATTATTTGCACAGCAAAATATACATATATGTATATGTATGTATGTATTATATATAACAATCGTATTAGTGGTGGGCTTGGCTTCTATTTTAGAGAACCATATATGTACATATATATGCTAGAAAATTTAAAGTAATACATACAGTACAGTCGGAAAGTATTAGAACAAGATGTAAAAAGTTGTTTTTGTCAGTTTATCGTATCATTTATTAAAATAATATTCACAAATTTCTAAGAAAAGAGTTAGTATGTTACTTTAACCGATTTTCTAGAAAATTGCCACTTTTTGCTTTGATGATTACAGCGCACAATTTCGGCATTCTTTCGATGAGCTTTTGAAGTGTTTGATGTGGAATATTTTTCCACGCTTCGTTCTAACAATCCCAGAGGTCAGGAAGGCTTATTGGCTTTAGATCTCTCACACGTCGATCCAATTCTTCCCACAATAACACGATGGGATTTAAAGGGGGCGATTGTGGTGGACACTCCATTGTATCAAGGTCACCTGCAACTTTTTTCGTTCTAAATAAAAAGTAAAAAGTTTTGATGTATGTTTTGGATAGTTATCTGGTTGATAAATGAACCCACAACAATCAAATTAATGCCAGATGGTATTGCATGTCATTGGAGCACCAAAACATCACTGAGCCACCGCCATGTTTCACAGTTGGAACAACGTAACCTGCTTTCAATCTTTCATTGACGTTTCTGAGAACATATTGACGCCTATGGCTACCGAAAAGTTCGAATTTGGATTCGTCTGACCATAAAACTGATTTCCACTGATCAATCGTCAGTCAATATATTCTTGAGCAAACTTCAGTCTTTTCTGTTTATTTACTGGCCGTAGAAGTGGCTTTCTGACAGCAATGCGTCCAATCATCCTTTTTCTTTAAGCCGGCCTTTGACTGTCATGAGCGATATTGATGAATTCAAGACTTCATTGACTTATTGCATAGGTATATTTTGTTGTCGATTCTTTGGTTTGCCTTTCTTGGTCGACCAGATCGTTTTCTGTTAGTATTACGTCCAGTTTCCCGATATCTTCTAATGACCGTATGAACTGATACAGAGATATTTTTAAAAGTTAGGCTATTTCTCTATAGTTTTTCTCCGTTTTTGCAAAATAATGATTTGGGCTCGTATTTCCGCGGATACTGCCTGTCGCTTGACCATTTTCAATTTGTAAAAATACAATTCTGAGACTATTTCCACAACAACATCTTTTTTATCTTGTTCTAATACTTTCCGACTGTACTGTATGTATTCGGCATATAGCCCGTATGCACAGTGCAAATTTTGCACTTGAAATTCTGCTTTGACTTTCCTAGATAGTCTCAAGAATAAAATTACAATATGAAAACTAGCTAGTGGAATATAAAACTTTCGTATGCCATGGCGTATGAGTAACTTTTTTGTGATCATCATCATAATCATTTATTTGGCGCTCAACCGCCTAAGCGTTTTTGGCCGTTTCATAACAAATCACGATAGCTTTCCCTGTTTCACAATAACTGACACCGCTTATCCCCACTCAGTAGATGTCTCCAATTCCTTTGCTTCCAAACTGCGGGGTTCGACTGAAATACTTTTTCGTGGTCGGAGCTAAGGACGAAGTTTTGCATAACATGAACTAGCCAGCGAAGCCTTTGGGGTTTAATTCGCTGCATTATCGTCATATCTGCGTACAGCTTTTTGGCATCCAAAGAAAAAACCGCTAAACGTCAATCCCATGTAAGACTATTTCGACCAACTTATCATATAGAAGTGTAGCATTGTTTGTTTCCAGTTGATATTCTTGTAGACAAGATTACTTTCCCATTCATATTTTCATTTAGTTTTGTCACTTATCATTATGTTGTAGCCAAAATCGTTTAAGCGCGTCAGCACCAATTTTAAAATAAACAAAAATTGTTTGCTATTTCTGCTAATGCCTAGTTGGTCTCGAAAACAATCTCTGTAAAATTTAGAAATTTTACCGAAGGAAATTCCGAAATTAACCGATAAATATAAAAATAAATACTTGGCGTGTTTTAACTCCGAGGAGATTTAGGCCAAGCTTCTCTTCCTGTTTACGTTGTGCTCCTTTTTAATTTTTCCTACTAATTGGCGTGACGGAACCTAATGTTTTATGCCAACTATGAATGTCAGTTGCATTTTTTTACTGACAAGCTTTTCATGGCAGAAATACACTCCTTGTTTGTCTAATAATTGTTGAGTCGACGCCGCTTAAAAAACTTTTTTCTAATTTGAAAAACAAAAAAAAAAATTCGCAGTTTTTGATGCTGCCTTGTCAGGAACTTCAACCCAGGACCTTCGGTGTGGTAAGGAGAGTACGCTACGAGAATGGCAGCCGCAATCAACCCCAAACCAATCTGAAAATGGCCGGAAAAAATGACGAATGGGTTTTTCACTGAACACGAAAGAGACGAGAGGACGATGATTACAAAAGAGAATTCCAATACAATCTCGAAGTAATTCTACAACATTTTCAAAACACTTCCGAAAAATATATCGGAACGTACCAGGATTTATCTTGAGACAGTGGCGAAGACAATTCCGAAAAAGTCCCGAAATATTTACAAAATTATCCTAAAGAATTCCAAAGTGTTTCTCAAATTACCCTAGATTTGAAATTATCTCAAAAATAATCTCGCAATAGTCCTCAACCTATATCAACTCCGAAAACGGTCGAACTAATGCTGAAATAGTGCCGACTTTAGCTCTATAATAATCCCGAAATAGTTCTGAAATTTCCGAAACAGCCTCGAAACGGACTCGCAAGAATCTTAAAACACTTCTGAAAGCGCTTTTGCAAGGATCCCGAAATACATCTTAAATAAACCCTAAAGAATTCCAAAATAATCGTAAAATAGTCCCAAGTTAAGCGCGTCAAGAAGTCCAAAATGGTCCTTAAATTACGCCACTAAAATTTTGGCATGATCCTAAAATAACCTTGAAATAATCATAAAACTAAAGTACTCCCGAAAAATATCCCGGAATTATTGGAATACAGTTCCGAAGACGATTTCGAAAAGGTCACCAAAACTTTTCCAAGTCATCCAAAATCAATTTCCGAAATGGTGCTGAAACAGTTTCGAGTTGAACCCTAAACTAGTTGTCTTTAGGTTATTCCGATATATTTTTTCAAAATAATACCAAAAACGATCCCAAAACAAATTTCGTAATAGTCATAAACTATCTCAAAACACTTCCGAAAATGTCTCAAAACAGACCCAAAATGTTTTCGAAACAGTTCCGAATACAATTCGGAAATAGTCGTGCATTGATCCGGATAACATTAACGATATGGTCCTGAATAATAAATTCTAAAGACAATCCAGCAGGGTCTCTGCGCGCATATTTCCACTATCCTCATTGTCCTCTGCAAGGCTGCCGTCTGACCCTAGGCACTATATCTTTTCAGGCTTCTTGCTGCATTTAACTATAGTCATGCTCTACAAGGCGCTCATCACACTACTTTGGAGTGTTCGAGAGAAAATTCTTCGAAAGATCTTTGGTTCTATCCTTCACTTCGACGGCGAGTATCCAGCTGTAACGATGTTCTTAATAAGCCTTACGCAGTTTTGGGGATTTGGAGATTTGGTGCACTTCTGTTCACACAACTGGTTACGCGTAAAACGTTCGATTCCTCTTCATATTATGGACACATTCAGTATTTGTGAGCTATTGAGGTAGAAGCCCGACCATATCGGAACGATTAAAAATGACCACATTGAAGTTTCTAGCCATTACCCCACCCCCCGCCCCTCTAGTTCCAAGGAGCTAGGGATCGCCAGAGCCTCGGCTGCTAAAGAAGCAGGATTCGCCTACACGTAGGTGATGATAGGTACACTGTATCAAGTACATACATACATAGGTATATGCGTAGAAGAATATGTTCTGTTGCTTTTACTTCTGCCATCACGTCGCTTCTATAACACTAAATGAGAATGTATCTGCATTATATGTATGTGTATAAGCTATTGGCATTTGGGTGTGTGGGTTTGTACGTATATCTGCTATAATATGCGTGTTTACCATCATAAAAATTCGATATTAAATAGGAAGGAACACGAGGTCTATGCTTCCATTTGGTGGTGGAATTATGTGTTACAAATACACCTACTCCTGTGAAGTAGCGGAAACGGATGTTTACATTGCAAAATTTAGTGGTTTCAGATCGCGAACTCAGCCATATAAATATATGAGAATGTAGACGAAAACGCACACATATGTATGTATGTATGTATATATTAGAGTACAGAATGCACAACAATTGAATTAAATTGAAATCAATTTGGTTCGAATGCAGCCACGTGAGCACACATTCCCGTTATATTTTGTTGCTCTAGTTTTGTTGTTTTATGTTATTTGTGGTTTACGTTATTGCCCTTGGTGAGCATGGAAACCGATCAAAAAGCCAATCGAAATATTTTATAAGCGCTGAGTTGTGGAATTGTAGTTAGTAAAAAGATATTTACAACAAATTATAATATTTTTTCACTCAAATGTAAGCAGTAAACTTAAATCATGACGCAATTAAACCAGTCGAGTGAAGTTAATATTACAAGATGGAGTCGCATTTGACAATACTCGCCCTCACAAATTTAGCTGTCGCTTCTTGATCTACAGCGTCGATTTTGTCAGTAGCATTTAAAGAAAATCTACATTAAGGGCTTTTTCAATTATGAAGTCACGTGCAGGAAAATTACTTCTGCGGTCTATATTTCCTTTTGTGTGAGATTGTTATTTCCTTTTCCTGAGCGGTAATGGAAAAATTTCAAGTCAACGGAAATGAATAACCGAATCTTTAGAGCATCACATTGTCCACAACTAGGTTAGGTTAGGTTTAACTGGCCGGTCCATGAGGACCTCATATAGACTGATTGAGTCCGTGGTGTTACCAGAAGTTTGTTTTAACGACCAAACTGAAAACCACTATCAAAAACCAGGACCTATGTTATAAAATGAATCCGTCCTCTTGGCAAACACTAGAAGCTTCCTATGACTTAAGCCAATTGCTGCTTCTAGATCTGACAGCTGTATCACTCCTAATAGCTGGAGTCTTAGCCTGGCAAGTGCAGCGCACGATCACAGAACGTGCTCGATCGTTTCCTATCAGAAGGCAGTGACCAGTCAGAATACCCATCATGAGTCTACAGTCCTCTCTTTTTAATGATAGAAGCAACTGTGTTAGTCTAAGGTTGTAAGACCTACACATAATATTCAACACTTTACAGCCCCGCGCTTGAACCCACGCCTTTCGATCATGTGCACCCCTCACCTTCGCTTAATCTCGCCCAGTCTAATTGGGACCTCTACCTTAAGGGATGCGCCCTTTTTAGCCCTGGGACCCAATATAGATGTATGCTTCTCCCTGCCCCGATTCTCTCCAGAGACTGCTTACACTCTAACACACTTTTAGATGCTGTGCTATGCGGGATTATTGCCTTAATTGCTGCTTGACTGTCAATACAAAAGTTAACACGGTTGCAGCTTAAGCTTTTCTCTTCCGGGGTTTCTCCTGCTTTGGTTACGGCTAATATTTGCGCTTGGAAAACGCAACAGTAATCCGGCAGCCTGTAGGATCTACTTATTTCCGGATCAGCACAGTATACCGCAGACCCTACTCCTTCCACTACTTTGGAACC
The DNA here is from genome assembly GCF_040869045.1 of Eurosta solidaginis. Lineage (NCBI taxonomy): Eukaryota > Metazoa > Arthropoda > Insecta > Diptera > Tephritidae > Eurosta > Eurosta solidaginis. Next base: position 19,513,882 of record NC_090320.1, read on the forward strand.
ATCTGTGTACACATATATCGCCTCGTCAGCCATTTGCGCACCCTGGCGCTAACCGTCCACCTCTATTGTGGGCTTAATATATCCCTCGAAGCGCAGATAGGGTATCAGGTAGTCTGTTCGTCTTGTGATTGATGACGCTGTACTACTATGCCCATATGGTCGGCGCTCAAGCTGCTCCGAGGCACCGAGCCTGGTTGCAGTTGTTAATGCTATGTTCTTTGCTACCAGGTCTATAGGTGCAATGTGCAGAATGGCGTACAGTGCAGCCGTCGGGGTTGTTTTTAGGCTAGCATCGATAGTCTGCATACCTCCTCTAATTTTTTGAGGTATGTTATTTTTTGTGTGGCTTTCCACCAAACAAGAACTCCATAGTATAGAATAGGGCTTGCAATCGCTGTAAAAACCCAATGAGAAAGAGAGGGCGATAAGCCCCACGCACACCCCAGCATTCTTTCACATGCATAAAGTGCCGTTGAGGCCTTCTTCACCCTCTCCGCCTCGTTGAGCTTCCATGACAGCTTACCGTCTAGGATGATTCCTAGATATTTTGTGCAACGTTTCTCCTGTAAGGTCACCCCTCCTAACTTAGGCCTGGTCCAATTTGGGACCTTGTACCTCTTTGTAAACAAGACCGTCTTCTCCGCATTGACTTTCAACCCGACATTAGATGCCCATCCATCAAAGAACTAATCGTTGGAAGGCACTTTCCACTTATGACAATTGCAACGTCATCTGCGTAAGCCGTAAGTTTTACGGGTCCCTCATCGAAACGCCTGAGCAGTTGGATGATGACCAGCCACAACTAAGGATGAGATGCTTTACGATCTTAAAAAATATCACGAAGTTGCGGATGAGTATATGGGGGGCTTGTTATACGAACATACGGGATTCACGGTATACGGTCCCAAGATCAAATATTTATCTATGTAAGCCAAGCGTAGAGGTAGGCTCATTGAACAGAAAAGGTGGCTGATTTAAAAGAATATAAAGACAGATTTTATAGCAACGATAATTAAAACAAGTAAGGAAGCCTAAGTTCAGGTGAAACCGAACATTACATACCCAGCTGTACACTTGAAATGCTGTTGTTGTTTGTCTTGTGTGCTTAATAGTGTTACAAGGCTTCGCAATAGTACATATACATATGGTTCTATTCTGAACTAATTTTGGTTTAAAAGAAGCAAAAAGGATATAGAGGCTAACACCAATGACCTTAAGCGGGTAATAGTGCAGTTTTCCTTCAGATATGGGGATTTCCCTACTGTTTATTTCAAAATAAAGCTATAATAGAACAATGAACATAAACACACAAGTGCCATTGTACTAAAAACCGTTATTACAAAAAAGGGCAGGGTTATTAACGAAATTTTCCAACTTTTACTAGAAATAGCTTATTACCTGCATCTACGCACTTTTATAAAAATTTTTATATAAAAGAAGGCGATTTAACCGATTTAGTGCATTTTTACTGAAAATATTTCCTGTTAAAAGGCATACATGTGCACCAAATTTTTCGTCGAGTTATGGCTCCAGAAACGTTGAAAATTGGTTAGACAAAAAAGGGGGGTTCCACACCCATTTTCAAAAATTTTAGTGTTTTCCAATTTAATGTTATAATTCAATTTAGAAAGTAAAAGTCTGTTGATACAAAGCTCTTTTTCGCTACGATATAACTTATTATTTTCGTCTACGACCCTTTTAAAAATCTTTTATATAAAAGTGGGCGTGGTCTTTAACGAGGCATTCTTTATAGTAAAGGCGACCTCTCTGCCGAATTTCGTTGCGATAGGTTTACCATTTTTGATTTATGAATTATAATATTTGTAAAATTGATTTTATTACAAGTGGCCGATGACACGCCCATTTTAAACAATTTTTTCAAATTTTTATTAAGAGTCCCAATATCAGTCACAGGTCAAATTTCAACATTCTATGTGTATTATTTACTAAATAATCAGGCTTTTTGTGTTTTTCGAAATGTTATATATATAAAAAGTGGGCGTGGTTATCATCCGATTTCGCTCATTTTCAATACCATTATGGGTCCAGATAAGCTCGTGTACCAAATTTGGTGAAGGTATCTCAATATTCACTCAAGTTATCGGGGTAATGGGTTAACGGACAGACGGACGGATGGACATGGCTCTTTCAAATTTTTTTTCGATACTGATGATTTTGATATATGGAAGTATATATATATGGAAGTATATATATTTCTTTATACCTGTAAAACCAACCATTATCCAATCAAAGTTATAATACCCTGTGTACAAGTACAGCTGGTCAAAAAAATATCTTTGGCTTATCAGAACTTTATTTTAAAGAGCTCTGGGTAACGCTGGAAACTTTCAGATAAATATGCAGCTCAGCCTTATGATCAAACCCGACAGCCATGTTCTACCTCTCTATATCTATCCATTTGCCCCTCTTCTGTCTAGCCCTCTTCCGCTCTTATTTCCTGTCCCTAATGCGTTTTCTAGTTTACCATCATTGGCTCATTTACTTTTTCTATTCTTTCATTCTTCCTTTAATCTTCCCGCTTTCCCTCTTACTCTTCCCGCTGTTGTTTTTATCTAGGTATAACTCTCACTATTACTCTTAAATTGGTCCTTATTCTTAATCTTCCTGTTAACCTATTTTATTAATTTATCTCAAACCCTTATCCTTATACTTACTTTTACTTTTAGCTCCACCCTCCGTCTTCAACAGATGCCTGTGCGAAAACACATAACGCGCACAAAAATGATATTTAGACCTACAAAACGACGTAACAAGGGAAATTGACGTATATGAGAAGAAACCTAGTAACACACAAAGAACAAAATCAATCCACACCATCCAAATATAGAGTTTAACCCCAACAATTTCTATAAATCTATAAGCATATCAGTCCTGATATACAGCGCAGATCGATGAAAACATCACATCATATGATCCTTGAGATACTTAAGGAAAGTGCCAGCATCCTCTTCGTTAAGCCTTTGTGTTGTCTCATCTTACTTAGCAGTTCTCTGGTTATTAAGAATGTAAGCAGATTTATAGTAAAAAGATAAAAGCGTCATGTACGTGGATCTCTCTTAGAGTTTCACCTTACTATGATATTCGGCATCTGTTTCGGAAGATTGCACACAAAGGGGTATCGTGTCCTAAATCGCAAATTTTTTCCATAAACCGTCTAAGAATTACAAATAAATGAAAACTTGCTTGAGTTGACCTTTCAACGATTCGCAGTATAAATTATCAGACCAGTTTCAGTATCAACAATCATTCTCGAAGTCTAATTTAATATTACTCTGAGTTTGGTATTGAATAAAAATTAGTATGTTTAACACGCACACATATATCTTTATGAATAAACTTGTTGGTCCACATTTATATGCCCAATTGCACAAAACATTGCTGGCGCACAAACATATCTACGTACAGTGTCATATATATTTATGTATGCATAGCTTATTTGCGGTTTCCTCGGCATAGTCAATAGATTCGTTGTTTGGTCGGCTAAACAGTTAGTCGGTCGTATATATGTACATGTATGTATATAATAAAAGTAAATGCAGTATAAAACATTTATACTACCGCTTGATTGTTTGGTCATTTGGTAAGTCGGTTTGGTAATTCTGTTAGTTGATTCATTTGGCGGTTGACTAGTCGATTGGTTAACCATTGTTGGTTGAATTGAATAAATATTTGTAAAGCTACTTGCAATACATGGATTCCGAACAAATAAATCCCCGCATGATATTATATTTCTATAGGCGTATGCATGTGTATGTTTGTATTATATGAATGCACCAAAGACGTACATACATACATAGTGCAGAAGAAAGGAAAACAAAACAAGGGAAACAAGTAAGGAAGCCTAAGTTCGGGTGTGACCGAACATTACATACTCAGCTGAGAGCTTTGGAGACAAAATAAGGGAAAATCACCATATAGCAAAACGAACCTAGGGTAACCCTGGAATGTGTTTGTATAACATGGATTTCAAATGGAAGGTATCAAAGAGTATTTTAAAAGGGAGTGGGCCATAGTTCTATAGGTGGACGCCATTTCGGGATATCGCCATAAAGGTGGACCAGAGGTCACTCTAAAATGTGTTTGTACGATATGGGTATCAAATGAAAGGTGTGAATGGGTATTTTAAAAGGGAGTGGGTCCTATAGGTGGACGCCTTTTCGAGATATCGCCATAAAGGTAGACCAGGGGAGGCTCTAGAATGTGTTTGTACGATATGGGTATCAAATTAAAGGTTTTAATTAGTATTTTAAAAGTAAGTGGGTCTTAGTTCTATAGGTGGACGCCTTTGCTAGATATCGCCATAAAGGTGGACCAGGAGTGACCCTAGACTTTGTTTGTACAGTATGGGTATCAAACGAAAGGTGTTAATGAGTATTTTAAAAGAGAGTGGGCCTTAGTTCTATGGGTGGACGCCTTTTCGAGATATCGCCATAAAGGTGGACCATGGGTGACTATAGAATGTGTTTGTACGATATTGGTATCAAATTAAAGGTATTCATGAGGGTTTTAAAAGGGAGTTGTAGGTTAGTTGTATATGTGAAGGCGTTTTCGAGATATCGATGAAAATGTGGACCAGGATGACCCAGAACATCATATGTCGGGTACCGCTAATTTATTTATATATGTAATACCACGAACAGTATTCCTGCATTCCATGTTTCATCTCTTTTTTCATATTTGGTATAGAATTATGGAATTTTTTTTATTTTTCGTAATTTTCGATATCGGAAAAGTGGGCGTGGTCATAGTCGGATTTCGGCCATTTTTTATACCAAGATAAAGTGAGTTCAAATAAGTACGTGAACTGAATTTAGTAAAGATATATCGATTTTTGCTCAAGTTATCGTGTTAACGGCCGAACGGAAGGAAGAAGAGGGCGACTTTGTATAAAAACTGGGCGTGTCTTCAACCGATTTCGCCCATTTTCACAGAAAACAGTTACCGTCATAAAATCTATGCCCCTACCAAATTGCAAAGGGATTGGTAAATTTTTGTTCGACTTATGGCATTAAAAGTATCTAGAATACGAATTAAATGAAAAAGGGCGGATCCACGCCCATTTTGAAATTTTCTTTTATTTTTGTATTTTTTTGCACCATATCGTTACTGGAGTTGAGTGTTGACATAATTTACTTATATACTGTAAAGATATTAAATTTTTTGTTAAAATTTGACTTAACAAATTTTTTTTTTAAAAGTGGGCGTGTTCGTCATCCGATTTTGCTAATTTTTATTAAGCACACATATAGTAATAGGAGTAACGTGCCTGCCAAATTTAATCATGATATCTTCAACGACTGCCAAATTACAGCTTGCAAAACTTTTAAATTACCTTCTTTTAAAAGTGGGCGGTGCCACCTCCATTGTTCAAAATTTTACTAATTTTCTATTTTTCGTCATAAGGTCAATGTACCTACCAAGTTTCATGGCTTTACCCATCTTTGGTAATGAATTATCGCACTTTTTCGATTTTTCGAAATATTCGATATCGAAAAAGTGGGCGTGGTTGTAGTGCGATTACGTTCATTTTAAATAGCGATCTGAGATGAGAGACCAGGAATCTACGTACCAAATTTCATCATGATACCTCAAAATTTACTAAAGTTATCGTGTTTACGGATGGACGGACTGACGGACGGACATGGCTAAATGAATTTCTTTTTTCGCCCAGATCATTTTGAAGTCTATATCTATCTCGATTAGTTTATGCCGTTACGGATTACCGTTATGCGAACAAAGTTAATATACTCTGTGAGCTCTGCTCAGCTGAGTATAAAAATGCGTGCGTTATGAAGAAAATTGGTTTTCTATTCAATACGAATTGACAAATTTTATCAAACTCAAATAGAAAGAAAACTCGTATTTTGTACCAACAAGCGAAGTTGGGGAATAGTTTTTTACACGCTCTATTTAATAACCTAAACCTTAAAAAACTAACCTTGCTATGCTTTCGTTAGAGCTCCAACTCTGAAGAAGCCATTGAAAATTGATAATTTACGCCTTAATGGCTTCCCTTAAGTTTAGATTGAATTAACTAGTCAATAGTGACCTCAAATACAGTGGATATGTATGTCCATAGTGTTAATTGAATTTTTTTGGTGACCATACGAAAAAACCCAATAAGGTATCAGGACTTATTAACAAAATTAAAAAAACAATTTTTTGTTAAACGGTTTTATTGAAAACAATATTTCTAAAAATGTGGAGCGTAGCTTAACCTGATTAATGTTCAGTTGATCTTACTTATGACTATCAAAAGAAATTTTTATTTTAAAGTTTTTAGTCTTTATTTAATTGCCTATTAATTCTCATTCCAAAGACTTTACTATGCACATCGCCACATATGCTTGTCTCTCGTACTCCAAAGTATTTTGATGTCACTTCTACCGGACTATATATACTATTTGTTCCCAATATGAGCCAAATCGGACAACAAATACGATTTTTTAAATATTTCGATCCAGGCGCCACCTATCGAAGTTTTTTTCTTATTATTGCATTGTCATTGGGTTCTGAACTATATTCCACTACACAGAGTCGAGCTAAATAAAACCATTTAATAGGTTCGTCCTCTTGGCTGATACTAGACATTTTCTAGAGCTTGGTTAATTGCTGCCTAAAGATCTGACACCAATTTTGCCGCCCAGTATCCGGTTACTAGGTCCATCATATGCCTTAAGTCCTCTCTCCTTAGGGTTAGGATCACCTTTGGTAGTCTAATGGCGTAAGACTTGCACATGATCTTCAACACTTTACAGCGCCACCCTTCATTTACATATATTTAGTTAACTGCTGTTTCCTTTAAATTTCTCCCAAAAGTCTACCATGCATTAATTACACGCATCACATTGAATAAAAAAAAAGATGCTGTTTGAAGAGCTCCGCTGATGAGAGCTTGTTGTTATGCACAAAACCGTTTAAATATTTTAACGCCAAAAAAGTAAGCAAGCAAGATATTTCTGCAGTAATTTGCGCCTAAGATTCATATATCCGCCGGTTCGAGGGCTCAACAAGACCGAGCTAAAATGCTTCATATACTGCAAAGGCGCCAAGCAGAACACAGAATCTTGCCTTGAAATGTACATGTGTACACTTAGATAATTGTCCCTCTAAACTCGGCATTGGTACGTTTGTCTTACGATCCAGTATAACTCTACGATAGTTTCTATTGACACAAACATAGTTCTTATTGAACAATTGCTAAATGCTGATTCAATGTCTTGAAGAGTACCCATTTTTCTTGCTCTAACGCACCTTTACTCAATAATCGATAGGAAAGCCGTTCTCGTTAACCTTGGCACGCTGCAGTGCCGATATTCTCCACATGACATCCTCTTTCCTATGATCAATAAAGCACTGTAGCGTTTTTAGAAAGAGGAATGGGCTACTTGATCAAATTGAATGATTTCGGCAGTTTGGATAGTGAACTACATAGCCTAACGAAAATAAGAGCACATAGTAATAAGAATCAAACCCTGCATTATTAAGCTACCAGGTTAAGGGTAGCATACACTCATGGTCTCTTCGGAAAAGTCTTTAGCGGGAAGCTACGAGTGCAGGGAGTAATTCTATCCATCACATATATTTCACAATCTGTTATCACAAAACAACAAATTAGTAGAAAACATCTTTAGATGTCTCTTGTGATATCTAGTTCACTATAACAAAAGAAACTAACAAATCTTCGCTTAGTTGAACAGTTGAAAAAAGAACAAACTTCGTCTTTTTTTTCTCTCAGTATTGTGACGAACTTTTGAGAATTCTCGATTGCTCCATGCATTCTGTTATCGCCTCGGATCACTGAACTATATATAAATAAATTGCTCTTTATTCAGCACTACTATGGTGTTAAAACTTCACAATTAAAAGTATTCGCGTGCTTCACTAAAAACGTATTAAAATTGCGCTGCTTATATACCAGTCAGTTGGTTTCGTCGTGAGTTTTCTCGCAGGATGTATACTTTTCGAGAAAATCCTACCCAAGTAGTCGCTTATTTAATTCTCGTTTCTGTATCTCATATATGATTTGGCTATGGACATGTGTGTGTGCGTGTAGATTATGTAGTGTAATATGCGCTCTTTATTGCTATGTACATATTGTACGATTTACTTGCAAATCCTCTTATTTGCAACCCTCTGCTAAGTTCGAACCACTAAACTGTTGAATAAATAACTCCAATATTTAATAATTCAAAATGGCCTTTATTAAAGTACTTCACAAAAACACTTATACTTTGCAACAAATAGCTTGCTTAGTAACCAAACTGATTGATAGCTCAAACGAAACTGACTTTCAAAAGAATACTGCTCTTGCTCGCTAGGTAGCGTCTTAATCGAAACTGAATTCCAGCGCCTCTACATTTGTTGCCTTTTATACTCTCTGATTTCAACGTTCGCATCTTCTAGGCGCTTGCAGAATCTACTAGTCCATCAGCTCTCAAACTTCTCAGCTGTAACTACAATTGCACGATTTTATAGCTTCTCTCGTTGCATACTTTCAGGAGTATCTCAGATGTATGCATGTGTTTGTGCATTGATTCTCCACTGCTCGTATACGTACATGGTACATATGTGTAGACGCAATTATTGTTTCGTTTATGTAGATACATAATGATTGAATTATTGATGTGAATTCACGTCACTGCTTAGCATCGGCTTAGAGATAGCAGCACCCCTTAGTTTTGCTAATATTCGTAACAATATATATGTAGCTATCTCATCTGCTTGCTTTTCTGTTGTTGTTGGATGTGGTGAAATTACATTTACATACTACATACCACCTTATTCGGTAAACCAAATTCTCTTTACTCTCTTTTCCTTTACAACACAGTACAACAATAAATAGTAGTAGACAACAACCAAACAAATTGCATCCCATTTCAATTAAATTAACTGCCCAATTTTAGTTTAATGTTGCCACTATTTTTGTCTTGGTCGTATGCCAAACGATTTTATCGGCAAACATTTTTCACCGCCTGTGAAAGTTTCCAAAAACTAAAGTAATGAAAAAGAAATAACTAAGGTCTTTATGGGAAAAGAGATAGTAAGAGACAAGAAGCTTTAGAAGTCACACAGCAAATAATGAGCTTAAATATCGCCGACTTTATTTTTTTAATGGGGAACTACAGAAAGTGAAAACAAATAATTGGAACACAAACAGTAACACGAAAAGTGGATAAAGAAGAAGTCTAAATATTTAACACTTTTTTTGTTAAAAGGTACATACATTAGGTTGGGTCGATTTTTATGGACGAAAGTTAACCGATATCGCGCCATCGATTTTTCGATAGGATTTGGGCTCAAGAAAAAAGTTCCACTACGCATACCAAAAAAAAAAATAAATTTCGAGCCTGCGAAATTTAATTTTTTTGACTTTTTTTCGAATTGGAATTTTAAGTTTTTTTCATGACCTACTAAAAAAAAGTCTCATATATATACCCTGTCCGACCCAAAAATGTCCGCTAAAAAGTTTTTTTTTTTTCAAAAAACTGTTATCGCCAACGATTTTAGCGGACATTTCTGGGTCGGCTATGAAAATTTTACAATCAAATGAAAATTTGTTTAGTAGGTCATGAAAAAAACCTTAAAAATCAAAGTCGAAGAAAAGTAAAAAAAAAATGAAATTTCGCAGGCTTGAACATTTTTTTTTCGGTATGCGTAGTGGAACTATTTTTTCCTGAACCCAGTTAATAAATCGACCCAGTCTAACATACAAAATCGAATATCGAGGTCAAACATTATACAAATAAAGGAAATCAATAAAATAGTTTCTCAGTAAATGTATGTCATCATCATCATTAATTGGCGCTTAATCGCCTAAGTTTATATCCTTATATATTGTGATGAATATTAGCAACACTAAGGGATACTATCATCTCTAAGCCATCACTAAGCAGTGACTTGTATGCACATCAATAAATCAATCATTATGTCTATACATATGTCCATACAAGCAGCGGAGAGCAACGCACAAACGCATGAAGGTCATTTTGCATTATTGAATAGTGGAGTTATTCATTCAACAGTTTAGTGATTCGAACGTTAGCAGAAGATTTGGAATAAGCGGAATTTAACAAAATTCATTACAATATGTAATTTTTCTTTCGAATACACAAAGAGTAATCTCGTCTTCTCTCCACAACATTCATGATTCCGAGCCATACACCTAGGCAAGTGTGATGAGTGACGATGAGTGATGACCGTGATTTTTGTTCATTGGGAGAGGAAATTACTTTTCAATTGCCTACACCGTCCATGGCATATATGAATTGTGATTTCGACAGAACGACTGAAAATCACAGCGACTGAAAATCGCATCGACTCGAAGTAACAGCGATAGGTGGGGAAAATATCCGTGTCTGACTCATTCTACGGTATCTGCATTTCGTCCACAATTATGCTTTCCAATAATGACAGCTAGAGAACCAATCCAATCACGTGACAGGAATAACCATCTACGATAACTCGATCGAATGTCCAAGCGCATTGTCTCTTATATTAGGTATGATAGTATGAATTTATAAATCCGTCACTTGTTCTCCTTTTTTTGCAGCTAAAGCTCGTAGCTGTGTACTGCGACATCTAGCAGCATTGATTCTCTGATTCATATTTTAGAGGCTCATTGTGACCCTGTGAGGAGAGCTGTGCTTGCGATTATTGGTAAGCGTGATTTATGAGCTCCAATTTAGAGCATATGGTGACGGAAAGGACACAGTAGCAGGCTTCGAATTCCAATCCTGTTCATGTCTTCACCTCCCCTGTGACCACAGTCAGGTATTAAGCCACGTCGCTACTGCTTCGCATGCGCGTTTTCCACGTTCCCCTGTAATATGCATCACTTGCGTCATAGTTAGAAGCGCCATTTTGCTCACAACAGACCAACAATATATATGCCTACATATTGAGGAAACTCAATTACTGACGGAAGGTTCCTCCCCAAATACTCGTGTGTACAGCGGACCTTTCGCCAGGAAAGCAAAGCCGATGGAATTTTATTTGTTCTGCGTTTTCCATTTTAGCAGTATATCTATTTTGTGGGTGAGTTTAGAACTGTGCTCGTCTAGGTAGCTTCGCCCAGGCCGCCGAAGGTGGGCAAATTTACATTAGCGTTTCACTAACTTAAGAAACTTTGTCTCCCACCGCCCTGAAGTATTCCTTTAAAGTTAGTTTGGAGTCAATGTTTACTATTCAATATTTCAAGTAAGGCTTCGAATTAATTTGATAATTTCCGATAGTTAGGACTAAATCATACACCATCCTGTTCGAGCTCACCAAAACCACTTCTGTCTTATTGCTAGCCATGTCAAGCCCCATAATCGTCAGTCATGCCTGTATTCTTTCTACTGTGTCATAACATAATAGCTGGAGTAGATCTAGTTTCATGGCTACTGCTACCTTTATTTAATTTAAGACACCTCTCACGACTATTTCCAATTCATAGCTGTGTCCAGTACTTCGATATTTTATTAATTATATGACCTGTCCGTGCCTAGTCTCTCCGTAAGCGGGGTGGAGACAACCTTTTATTTCACGAATACATCAAGCTTGCACATAACGATGCTTAGCCAAATATAAAGCCCGAAAATCAGCATATATATGCGATAATTATGGACGTCATCAAAAAAATCTCACTCGAGACCTTCTGAGTAAGTTGTTCAGAAGGGTTAAAGAATCTGGAATATTTGGTTGCAGAACATAGTTCTACCCAGGATTCATTGAGTGTATTTACAATATTCTTTATTTTCTCACACCAGAAACGTGGATAATCAAAGACACATCTTTGAAACCCAGTCCATGTCAAAATTCATAAAAGTATGTATGTATATACATATGTATGTATGTCTACATTCATTACTGCTAAACTCTTTTGCTCTGGGTCAGATATTTCCTTCATACAATAAATCCTTTTCAATTAACTTTGCATTTGTATTTAATTGCTTCCACGTTACAAACATCCACCGACAAACAAACAAACTACTCACACACGCGTAGAGGTGGTGATATGTGGTGATGTATTTACTTGCTTGTGTGAAGATTTTGAACTCATACGAAGTTATTCCTCTGTAGTGGTGATTTAGTGTAACTGCGTCCTGTATACTTTAGTGCCACGTTGCAACTAATAAGTCGGTCCTCACACATACATATAAACGTATACATCATAGCGCATATGAGTGAATATTAAGACTAACATATATTCATTTGTCCCTTTTCTAGGGCAGTTATCGTCTCATTTCTGCTTGGTTTAGCTGTCGTCAGTTGGTGGCATTAGAATTATTACTCTAATACAAATTGAAGCACACACATACAAACAATTATACACACACACACACACACACACATGCTTGTAATCTCAACAAAAATTCAAACATATACTATATACAGATTTACATGAAAGCATAAAGCAAAAGTAAAGTACTAGAAAACTCAGTGTGAACGTAATACAAAAAGAGATTGTGCTTTTGTAGTACGAGTGACAAAGGAAGCTTATAAGGACTCGTTAAATAACTTGCGAGTAAGTTTTTGGTTTGATAAAACATTTTTGTATATGAAATTTTAGGAACTGCACAATTTGAATTGTTTGAGTGAATTTTTATTATGAATGTGTGTATGTATGTAAGTAAGGAGGTATGCTGCTAGGCGTTCGGCAGCTGTGATGCTAACTAAAACAGCTGAAGCTGGCCGCCAAACTTTGGTCTAGCAGTGTATATGAAGTTTCCGGTATTATAAGCAAGAATTTTGTATGTGCATATATGTACATGCTGTCGTTGTATGTGTAAACTTAGATTGTTACATCAAATGTGATGTTAGCTCAAACTTTGGCATGTGGTAAGATATAAAGATGAGTGAAGCCCCAGCGGGTTAGGGCGCTTAGAATATATCCGCGTTAGGTATGCCTGTAGTAAGAGGCAACTAAATTCCAAATTGATTCAAGGGGTTGCCAGCGCATTATATAGCTTCTACAACCCAAAAGGTGAGGTTGACATCACCTACCAAGAACAACAACAACAGTGAAGCTTAGTAAATGATAGTGAAGGAAAAACGTTTCCTGGAGGGATACCAGTTTCTCAGCACATTCTCTACTTCTTTAGTTAGTATGGTTTTTTTCTTTTTTGTGCTACGCCAAAGCTGACAAATATGCAAAAACTTGTGATTTTGTTACAACAATTGAAACATAGTAGTAAATGACAGCGCCAATTAGAAAGAAATCGCCGTGGCTGACTATCTTTAATAGCCGCCGAGTCTGAGTTGGAATCACTATTGCAACTAATTTCAATTCGAAGCAAAATCACAGTTCTCGTCACAGAAGAAATTAGATGCGACAATATGCATCAATAAGACTGTGATATATTTTTTATATTTGGCGGCCACCGTGGTGCGATGGTAGCGTGCTCCGCCTACCACACCGTATGCCCTGGGTTCGCACCGCGGGCAAAGCAACATCAAAATTTTAGAAATGAGGTTTTTAAATTAGAAAAAAAAATGTCTAAGAGGGGTCGCCCCTCGGTAGTGTTTGGCAAGCGCTCCGGGTCTATGTCTGCCATGAAAAGTTCTCAGTGAAAACTCATCTGCCTTGCAGATGCCGTTCGGAGTCGGCATAAAACATGTAGGTCCCGTTCGGCCAATTTGTAGGGAAAATCAAAAGGAGCACGACGCAAATTGGAAGAGAAGCCTTGCCTTAGATCTCTTCGGAGGTTATCGCGCCTTTCATTTATTTATTTTTTTAATTTTTTATATTTCGGGAGCCATAACTCGAAAAAAATTATACGGATCGTAATGAAATTGGGAACACATACTTACCTTATAGCAGAAAATATTATTAGTAAAAACGAACGGGATCGGTTTAAGACCACGCCCAGTTTTATATTAAAGATGTTTATAAAGGTCATAGACTAGAATAATAAGCTATAACTTAGCGAAAAGTAGTTTTGTCTCAATGATATTTCACTTAACAAGTTTTATTGTAAGAGGAAATTAGGAGAAATTTTTTTGTATGGGCGGTGCCCTATTCCGATCAAACATTACAAAACATTTCTAGAGCCGCTAAAAAAATTGTTCCTAAAAAAATTCGAAAAAAGTTGTTAGAATTCATGTTTGTTTGTTTTATTGGTGTGTTCAATTTTTACTTATTATTAAGAACTCATTAACTTAACACCGGCTTATAATAATTGCATGTTCAATTATTATGTTTTTCTGAGAGAAACTGAAAAGAAAGAAAGAAACATTTATTGGCATATTGCTTTTATTGTTGTTACAATTCATCTGCTCTCTTTTTTTGTATTTCTCTTTCTACGACTTATAAACCTCATATTAAGTACCTGCATTGTACTTATATAAAAGCTTGGTGAGCAACATCAGTCAAGCTTATCAAATTAAGCTTTCAGTTTTAACTTTCACGATACGCAAACCCATCACTCCTATCTCATCGTTATCAAATCACTATATTTAGCATTTTTCTTTTCTAGTCGTGCTACATTCTACCCCTCTCCTTTTTTTAACTCAATCGCTTTGTTCTTAAAAGCTCGTTTCATTTGCATCATTTTCAAAAATTTTTCCTTATCTCGGCGGATTGTTTTTTTGTAGTATTTTTTTTTATTTTTTTTTTGCATACGTTCAAGCGTCATATGAGCCACAAACGCTTACATTCCATCGATACCATAAATCTAATGTCACCTCATCATTTCAACATTCCTTTGTCATAATGCTCCTTAACAGCTTTACGTGCCTTTTCTCTCAGCCCTTCATCTCATACTTCAAACTTTACCAACAACTTCAACACTTCATTGATTCAGCTGCACTCAGACCAAAAACCAAAAAAAAATTGTATTAATCAGTGGAATGGAAGTAGTGATGCTTGACATAAATTCACAATCAATATATATGCCAGCGTTCGTTGGGTAGACAACTTGGCAACTTTATGCGGCATGATGTTTTGAGGAATGTATGTCAATATGGTGTCTGAGTGACTGGTTGTTGGTTAAATTCCAAAATATATGTGGCATGGGTGTGTGTGTGTAAATGAGTTTCGTATATCGATAAGTTTCCTGGCTCAGCTGGATTTTCATTAATTCCTGGACCATTTCGTAGGCAAACACATTAAGAACAAAATATGTATGTATAATAGTTGAAGCAACAGGCTGTCTTATGGCATTTATATTCATATGCAATGCAGGGAGTCATTATTCACGCTGGCTTGTCATTTACTATCTGCTTCGGTTGGGCTAGATTAGACAACACATCAGTATTCCACATTTCTGACATGTGTAAGAAACATGTATGTATGTATATGGATTAATGCTAAAATGAGCCTATCTCCAACAAAGCTCTTCTGAGAAAAGGCTAAATAGAGTTAGGTTAGGTTAAAGTGGAAACCACTTTGTATTGTAGCAGTGCCTCACCTTAATTAGGCGACACACAAGCTCAAAAGTTTTGCTTTGGAAACCATCGAAAGGAAGGCACAGAAAACTTGCTATTCATACAGTAATAGTGGTATTAGATGAGAGTGTTTTAATGAGCACGAAGACAGTTGGTTCATAAATTGGAAATCCACGAGGTAAGGTTAGATTGGGTTATTTGGTGGTTGCCCCCCGCAAGTCCCCTAGTGGTTTCCCTGCTCGCTCATCAGCAGAACAGTTTCCATGTACACCAATGTGAAGCGGGACCCACACCTGCATTGTGATGCACCGAGAGCAGCGGCTGCCTGCATTTTGAACTTTTCCATAACAAATCGATGCTCTTTCGATAGCAAATCGATAACTTTTAGATAAGAAATTGATAGTTTTTCTATTTCGATAACAAATCGCTGACATGAAGTAACGATGAAAAGTTTCTAATACTTCGATAACAAATCGATAACTCGTGTATACCGCGGCGCGTAGCACGCCGATAACAAGCCGATAACACTTCGATAACAGTTGTTATCATAACAAAGCATTAACACTTAGCTAGCGAACTGATGAAATGGTCACGGTTCCTATTACAGTTTCGGTTTTGTTTTGCCATTTTTTCTCTCCTTTCCTTCTTTTTCCGTCCATTTCCTTACCTTTCCTACACTCACACAGCATACCGTTCGCATATACTACGCTTACATTTGCACCTGCCTTACGCTAACATTCTGTACTACCGCATACCGTGCCCTCACTAGGGTAGGCACCTTGTCGTTGGTGTGAGGGCTTAGCCGAACTCCATAGCGCCCGACTATGAGGCGGAGCTGTTTAGGACTGACATCTACGCCGTTTCGCCTCATAGGAGGGCGGCGGGATGTCGGTGACCAAGAACTGCCAACCCCCTAATCCAGGGTGTTATGCGGACCGTGCCTATTGGACGATTTGCAGCCAGGGGATAAATTCGGCTGTATTCGAACGGAGCCTTCCCGATACCGGGCCATCTCTGGAAGTATTTATGGCCTTACCGCAGTAAGGGGCGCTGCTGTGGCGGACGGTTCTTTCCCCGTATATAATACTGGACCGCTGAGCCCGCCTTGTGGGGCAGGTGGTCGTACGACCAAGATGAACAACTCATTACCTGAATGTAATAAGGAGGATGTAAAGAGGAGGACTGAGTCGCAATCCAAGGACGACAAATACGAATTAAGCTATGCGTCGGACTCGGGGAGCGAGAGTAGTGCTGATTCAATGAACTCCGTGTTGGAGAAGCATACAAATGAAAACGGAGTAGAAGAGTGGAGAAGGGTACGGAGCAGAGGAAGTAAAAGAGCTCTCTCGCAGTACAGTGCAGCACTAAGAATTGTACAACGCTTGGGAGCAGTGGTCGACCCAACAGAAGTGGAGATCGAGCGCTTGGAATGGGCCCATGAAGCGGTAGAAGTAGGTCGAAGGCAGTTCAAAAGGTTTGCTGCGAGAAACCCTCGGTTCTGCAACCGGTACGAGGAGGAAGAAGCGTCGAATGGCAGAATGAAGAGGCAACGTTCGGCAGAAGGCGACAAGCCTGCTTTCAAGAGGCAGAAAGGACCCAGTCCTAGAGCCGCGAGGCAGGGCAGTCGCATAGACAAGACAAGTAGGCCCAAAGCTGTAAGACAGATGGGTTCCAATAGCGAGGTAGCAACTACCTCGAAAGCTGCCAGTCAGAGGGAAGTTCCAACTACGGAAGTAGGAGATAAGCCAAAGGGAGATAACGCTAAGACTCCGGCTTTCTCGGAGGCGCTAAAGGGAGTTAACGCGAAGACTCCGTTGTTCTCGGAGGTTCCAAAGGGAGATAACACTAAGACTCCTGCTTTTCCCGAGAAGATGAGTGATGTGGCAAAGCAGTCACTGACTGTGGCGCTGGTTGATCGTAGCAGTCCGTTCGGACAAATGACTACTGGAAGGTGGAGATCTGTGGAAAGGGAGCTTATTAGCTTAATGCTTAAGATGATGCGGGAACAACCCAGTAGTAAGCCCCTTCCAACCTTTGATTCGGGGGGATGGTATAATGGTGTGAAGATGATAGCGTGCGACAACATCGCGAGCTTGCGGTGGCTGGAGGAAGTCGTTCCAAACCTCCAAAGGCAAGGCACGAACGCGCGGTTTGAGGTGGTGGATAAAGCGCAAATCCCCACGGTACCAAAAGTTAAGGTATGGATACCATGCGTGATGAAGTCGGAGGATACACTGCGACTTCTGCAGAATCAGAATCCGAACATACCGACACAGAATTGGAAGGTACTTACTGTATCTCGGCCTACCGAGGATGGTCAGTTCTACATCTTCCAAATAAACAAGCAGGCGGAGGATATTTTGTACACGCAGCTTGGCAAAATGTCCTTTGGCACTGGCAAAATTTACATGCGACTCAGGAAAAGAAGTCCCGAGGATAAAAATCCTAACACGCTGAAAGTGGGCGAAGTCGAAAAGGACCTCAGAAGCCTAAGGGAAAAAAGACAGGTGGAGGTCCCCGACGTCACCACGAACGTGCTAGAAGAGGACCAACCGCTAAATGGTGCTGTGACTCGCACAGAGGAACACACGGCACAACATTCACGAGGGGCTGAAGGGGGCCTCGAATACTCTAAACCAAAAGGGCAAAAGGAGGACGACGAAGTCAAGACGAAGGTGCTGGAGGGGGACAAACAGCCCAATGGTGCTGCGAGTCCTACAGATAAACCTCCAACACAGTAAAGTGGCGTCGAGCGAACTCCTCCTAACCCTTGAGGATGGTTCGTTTGACGTGGCGCTGATCCAGGAGCCGTGGCTCTCATCGGGAGGAAAGGTTTCTGGACTTAGCGCGCGCGGGTTTGGCCTTTACTACGCACAAACGGAAGGACGGGTGCGAGCTGTAGTAATGGTAAGGAAACAGCTGCATTCATATATGCTGCCTAATTACACCACCGAGGATCTCGTAGCGGTGGCCGTTGAGCAAAAGAATAAGCAGGCATTTATCCTGGCGTCCTGCTACATGGCCCATGCTGCGGAGGTTCCACCGATGGAGTGCAAAAGGCTAGTACAGGAGGAAGGGCGCAAGGGCGGTTGGTCATAGGCGCAGATGCAAATGCGCACCACAATGCGTGGGGAGGAGCAGATACGAACGAGATAGGCGAATCTCTATTTTGTTACATCCTGCAAACCAATTTGCAGATAGCCAACAGGGGAAATGTTCCTACATACATTGGTCCAACATCCAGCAATGTTCTGGATATTACATTGAGCTCCGAGCGTGATATATCAAGGTATGATTGGATGGTTCTCGATAGACCATCCTTCTCCGACCATGCGTATATAAGCTTCAGCATCCCACTAAAGAGGGTAGAGAAGGGAGGAACCTTTAGAAACCCTAGGGCAACGAATTGGACTAAATTCCAGAAACATGTAGAAACGAAACTGGGACAACCCAAAGAGGTTGCTAATGTAGAGGAACTGGAGGAGTCGAATGAATTCCTAACAAGGACGCTTATGACTGCGTATAACAAAGCTTGCCCTCTAAGAAGATTCAGTGAGCTGAGTCTTCTAAGAAGACAGGTAAAAGAAATGTTTAAATTCGCAAAGACCGCGGAAACCGAAGCGTGTCGGGACGAGTACAGGGATCTACTGAGGATCTACAAGCGTGAAATTACCAGGGCGAAGAGAAACTCATGGAAAAGTTTCTGTACGGACATAGAGTGCTCCAGTGAAACAGCACGGTTGAAAAAAGTCCTAGAAAAGGGAAATATAGTCCAGGGACTAATAAAGAAAGAGAACGGGGAATGGTCACGTGATAGTGAGGAATCCCTTGAGGTGCTTCTCGATACACATTTCCCATCGGGAGACGGTTTAGAAGAACCAGCAGACATCACTCACACTTCGATCACGGAGCTAGTGGTGCCGGGCTTGGTGACCGATACCAAGATCGAGTGGGCAGTGAAGACGTTTTCAGATGGTATATTCCCGGCCATGCTACAAGTCTCAAGTAGGGCGGTCGTGGAATGGCTTAAAATAATATTCGATGGGTGCATAAGACTGAATCATGTACCGCACTCTTGGAGAACTGCTCGTGTAGCTTTTCTACCAAAGGCGGGGAAGATCGGTCACGTGTATCCCAAAGACTATAGACCCATTAGCTTAACATCATTTCTGCTCAAAACCTTTGAGAGGCTGATAGATGTGTACATAAAGTCCAACGTGGATGAAAAGCTGCTCTCCACAACACAGCATGCGTACACCAAAGGCAAGTCGGTAGACACCGCATTGCATAGGGTGGTAATAAGCATAGAGGAATCCGTGGAATATAAGGAGTATGCTCTAGGAGTCTTCTTGGACATTGCCGGGGCTTTCAATAATGTTGCAAAATGGGCGATTATGGATGGTCTTAATTACATTAAAGTACATCCTGCCTTAAACAGATGGATCGGCTGCATGTTAAATTGCAGAAAGATTACATCACAATGGGGATTGTACGAGGCCACGAAATCAGTGGACAGGGGCACGCCGCAGGGAGGGGTGCTATCACCTCTGCTGTGGACACTGGTCATCAACCAACTGCTCAGGCAATTCGATGAGGGACCCGTAAAACTTACTGCTTACGCAGATGACGTTGCAATTGTCATAAGTGGAAAATGCCTTCCAACGATTAGTTCTTTGATGGATCGGGCGCTTCGGGATATTCATACCTGGGCATCTAATGTCGGGCTGAAAGTCAATGCGGAGAAGACGGATAAGGTCTTGTTTATAAAGAGGTACAAGGTCCCAAATTGGGCCAGGCCTAAGTTAGGAGCGGTGACCTTACAGGAGAAACCTTGCACAAAATATCTAGGAATCATCCTAGACAGTAAGCTGTCATGGAAGCTCAACGTGGAGGAGAGGGTCAAGAAGGCCTCAACGGCACTCTATGCATGTAAAAGAATGCTGGGGTGTACGTGGGGCCTATCGCCCTCTCTTTCTCATTGGGTTTTTACAGCGATTGTAAGCTCTATTCTATACTATGGAGTTCTTGTTTGGTGGAAAGCCACACAAAAAACAACATACCTCAAAAAATTAGAGGGGGTATGCAGACTATCGATGCTTTGCATTACGGGAGCCCTGAAAACAACCCCGACGGCTGCACTGTATGCCATTCTGCACATTCCACCTGTAGACCTGGTAGCAAAGAACAAAGCGTTAACGACCGCAACCAGGCTCGATGCTTCGGGGCAGCTTGAGCGCCGACCATATGGCCATAGTAGTATAGCGTCCTCAGTCACAAGACGAACAGACTACATGATTCCCTACCTGCACTTTGAGGGAGATCTTAAGGCCACAATAGAGGTGGACGGTTCGCGCAAGGGTGCGCAAATGGCGGACGAGGCGATACATGTGTACACCGATGGTTCCAAAATAGTGGAAGGAGTAGGGTCTGCGGTATACTGCGCTGATCCGGAATTAAGCAGATCCTACAGGCTGCCGGATTACTGTAGCGTTTTCCAAGCGGAAATATTAGCCGTAACCAAAGCAGTAGAAACGCTGGAAGAGAATAGCTTAAGCTGCAACCGTGTTAACTTTTATATTGACAGTCAAGCAGCAATTAAGGCAATAATCTCGCATAGCACAGCATCTAAATGCGTGTTAGAGTGCAAGCAGTCTCTGGAGGGAATCGGGACAGGGAGAAGCATACATCTATATTGGGTCCCAGGGCATATGGGAATAGATGGGAATGAAAAAGCGGACGAATTAGCTAAAAAGGGCGCATCCCTTGAAGCTTGCTCCGTAGACGTCCCAATTAGATTGGGCGAGATTAAGCGAAGGCGAGAGGTGCACATGATCGACCAAGCAGAAAAGGCGTGGGTTCAAGCGCGGGGCTGTAAAGTGTCGAAGATTATGTGTAGGTCTTACAACCTTAGACTAACACAGTTGCTTCTATCATTAAAAAGAGAGGACTGTAGACTCATGACGGGTATTCTGACTGGACACTGCCTTCTGGCGTCACATGCCTTTAAATTAGGCTTGGTCAATGATAGCAGGTGTAGGAAGTGCGGGTTGGAGGAGGAAACGATCGAGCACGTTCTGTGCTCGTGCCCTGCACTTGCCAGGCTAAGACTCCAGCTATTAGGAGTGATACAGCTGTCAGATCTAGAAGCAGCAAGTGGCTTAAGTCCTAGGAAGCTTCTAGTATTTGCCAAGAGGACGGAGTTATTTTATAACATAGGTCCTGGTTTTTGATAGGGTTTTTCAGTTTGGTCGTTAAAACAAACTTCTGGTAACACTACGGACTCAATCAGTCTATGTGAGGTCCTCATGGACCGGCCAGTTCAACCTACCTACCGCATACCGTGAGCGAGGTTCTCCACATCAGATACCAGGTTGTGTCAACACAGCGCTTGCTGCTTACGTACAATCAACGCCATTTCTGATGTACCCACTCAGTTAAAGCGATCGGTATGGAAGCTTTGTTTAAGGTTGTCATTTTTTCTTGAGACCCAGACAGTTGTTTGCATTTATTACTGCTCATCTATGGCATCTTTAATGGCGGTAGAAAGCAAACCCTCCATCGTCTTTCGCTATATAGAAATCCACTCGCCTCCATGCCAGTCTACTTACTAAGGAATCCAGAAGCCAAAAATAACAGAAGAAAATAAATACGTATTTTATTAAATTAGTTAACTTAGGCGGTATTGAAATTCATAGCTGCACATTGCATCGTCCTTGAGCACTAATGAAGCAAAAGGATTACAATTTAAAAGGAAATTTGAACTCAATGTGAAGCGTAGAAAAATACGAAACCATATAAATTTAAGAGCAATTCTAATAACCTCAATGAATTTACAAAGTTTTCAGCACCTACATACAAACATATGCAAATACCTATGTACGTTCGTATATAAGAGGATATATCTGTAATCCGCTTAAAGTGACTTTGCCATTGAAATGTTGTCTTATTTCAGGGTAATTGACAACTGTTAAGTAAACACACAAAAAAAACTGAAAACTTATTTACTTCCACAAAGTCGCCTACCGCACACATACAAAAATAGATTTTGCTGATTTACCTATGTGACAATATTGTCGATTAGTTTGTACTTTAGTGGTAATTAATTAAAATCGTAACGTATGGTAACGTTTGGTATTTTGACGTCACCATTTGTGCGGCTGCACCTGCAAACATCATTCGTTTTAATTAAGTTTTGAAATTTAACAGTTAATTCGTTTCAAAGATTTTGATTTCTTTTGAAGTTTCATTTGCGTGTTAGCTAATGAAAGGGGAACTTCTACCATGTTGATTGTATTTGTAAATAAGTTTTAGTGATGTGTGTTTCTCAATATTTCAAAATGCTGTGATCGGTTTCGATTATACTTGGCAATTTCATTATAAACTTATTACTTCGTTTTATGTAAGTATCAAGTGCTTCCAAATGTTGATATTTCAGTGAATTAGCGTTGTCAAATATTCATGTTCACGTGATTTTGTCACAGCGACTGAAATGTCACAGTAATTTTCGGCGACAGCTTCATAGAAATCGTCGTGAGCAGTGTAAATCACAGCTCGTGTCATAGGAATAATCAGCTCATAGATGTCACTGTAAATAAAAACAAGAGCATTTGTACAGTCACCTATTTTGCAGCTAAATGCGACATCTAGCAGTAAATAGGAGCACAAATCACGGCTTAATTGATTTATGTTGTCACAGCTAGTTGTTCTGATGAAAAGAGAGTTGTGATGGGGTCAGTGAGTGCGATATATCACAGTTACGTATAAAAATCATTGAGAATGATAAAAATAGTCACTACTGTTCACGTTGTACCTTGAACATCGCGAGATCTGCCTTCTGTCCCGGCTACACACCTCTAAAACCAGCTGTACTTCTACACAGAGCATTATAACTTTGATTGGATAACGATTGGTTGTACAGGTATAAAGGAATCGAGATAGATATACCCATACCTTCCAAAAATCAAAATCGTTAGTCTCGAAAAAAAATTGTTCAAGCCATCTCCGTCCGTTAACACTATAACTTGAGCTAATATTGAGATAACTATCTTCACTAAATTCGGTATACGGGCTAATCTGGATCCAAAATAGAATGGTATTGTAAATAAGCGAACTCGAAAGATAACCACACCCACTTTTTCGATAACGAAAATGCAGAAAAATGGAAAAAATTTGATAATTCAAAAACGAAAAACCGCTAAGCTTATGAAATTTGATAGATGGATTGGTTTTATGACGCAAACCATAAATTTCAAAAAAATTTGGGATATGGGCGTGGTACCACCCACTTAAGTGCTATCGGTACAAGCGTGGCTACAAACTTTCCCGTGCTGCATCCGATTCGCACCGGTTCGGTGATAGTCTTGAAATCTGACTGTTTTTCGTTTTTTCTAAAAGGACATTACAGAACAAAAAAAACGAAGCACGAAGCATCAGCTCGCGAAATTATCGCGGTTTTACACCTATCAAGTATTGAACTCAATTCCGTTCTCTGTTGTTGAAGTCGGTGAAATTTTCTGCAGTAAAGCTATGTATGAACTAGGGCAATCGTAAGTCTTTCTGTCCCGCATACAAAAGGGGGTGCTCAGAAACACCACCAATAAAGTCGACGTGTTAAATTGGAAAGTTGAAAACTTATTAATCCAAGACCGTCTATAAAAACACGATGAATCCTTTTTCGAAATATCTTATTGAAATCCGCGACACTGCCACATTGCGGGAGCCATAAATCGAAGACCAGTTAATGTCCCTGCGCATATTTTTCTTATAAATATTTCTGGCAAAAATGGACGGAAACGGATAATGGCCACGTCGGCGTTTATATAAAAAGGTAACTTTACCAGAAACGAATAATTGTCAGCTTTTTCAGAAGACCTGCCCCGACCTCTTATTGGCAAACAACCGATACCAACAAGTTGTTGCTTTACTGTCCGCTTATTATCGATAGCGAATTATCATCGTCGAACTATCGGTTTGTTAACGCCAAGTCAACGCCTTCTTATTGATTCTTATATAAAGTTTTATCGGTATCTGTTTTTAAAAAGCCGATGAGTTGTCGATAACCAATACATAATACGCCGATAACAAAACTGAGAAGAAATCGCTAAGTTTTCTTTATCAAGTCGATAGATTTTTGATAATTGATCAATATATTTTCGATAACTTTTCTATAATAAATAGATTTATTTTCGATAGCAAATAACAAGTTGGTAACACTCACACTCATAACAAGTTTGCAACACTTCCATAACAAATCGATAGCTTTTTCTTAACATTTCGATAACCTTGTGATACATAATCGATTAGTTTCCGTTAATAAATCAAACACATCTCCATAATATAATGCTATTATTTCCCATAAATAAACGATAACTTACCGATAACCTTTGTAATGTATAACCTGCGTTATCCTTAGTAAATTAATAGCACTCCGGCAAGTATATACCGCTTCGGTAATACATCCATAACAAACCGATAACTCGTGGATAAGCAATTGTTAACAGTCCATATTCCTTCGGTAAAAAATCGATAATTCATCGATAACAACATGTTATCAAACCATTTCTATCATACAAACTTAATCACTTTTTTTTTGCTCGAGGGCTGAAAAATGCACCATAATTGCTGCCGGCGCAGCAACCGTGTGTCCGTAGACTAAAGAAACCGTCGCCCACCCCGGTACCACTTTCGTATTACTTCAGGGTGGCGTTCCATATTTCTCATTTTTTAAAGGCCTACTGTTGTTCCTTCGTCTACATTCCATTCCATTGAGCTACGTCCCAAACTAAGGTGAAGGTCCAAAGCCCTTTACTCGATGCCTCCCACCGTTCTTTCCACTTAGCTATTGTTTGTGTCCTTGCTCTTTTCTTGGGCTTCTTCAGATTGTCATCGATATTAGTGTTATACCGATCGGCCATTTGGCTTCCGAGTAAGTCCACTCTGATTTTGCGGGTTAGGACCAGGATCGCGTTGTCAGACACCATCCGATAAGCACTTGCTATTCTTATATCTGCAAGTCGGTATGCTGCTAATATATCTTTTTGATGGGTCTGTTTAGATCCATACCACATTGGTGCTGAGTATAGTATTATAGTTAGCGGACGCCTCCAGTGATGTTGTACTCTTTTGCCTCTTGATCCGTGTCAAAAAGAAGTACTCTCTGCTTAAAATAGCTACCTATTATTCTGCGTAAGTAAGCTGGTGTGCCGAAGCTTCGCAGCGCTGTTATTATCTGCATCCAGTTCGCAGTGATGAAAGCATGCTTGATGTCCAACATAATCAGTGTACAGAACTTCCTTTTATTTTGGCCTCCAGAGATAGCTTCTCTAGCTATATTGACGACTTTTTGTATTGCATCTACGGTGCATCTTTATTTGCGAAATCTATATTAATAGTTCGATAAGCCACCGGGACGTTTTACAGTCAGCTGTAGGCGCTCGCTAATTATACGCTCGAAAGTCTTTCCTAGGGAATCCAGCACAGAAAGTGGCCTGTATGAGGATGGTTGCTCCGGCTGTTTACCAGATTTCAGCAAGAGGACAAGTCTCTGTCATTTCCATGGGCCAGGGAACACTCCTTTTTGCATACAGGCATTAAGCTTTATCACCTACATTGTTTCCACTGCACTTATGTTTACATTCTACATATATTCCCTTATATAACATACAACTTCTAAAGGATACTTATGCTTACGCGTTCTCCCATCTTTAGTACAGATATTTTATGTTGATAAAAAATGTCATAGCTACTTTGAGTAAAGTAAGACATTACGTGGAGATATTTGCGCAAGCGTGTATGTACCTACCAAGTAGTATATATTTATAACACCAGAATTATAAATGTGTATACTTGTTAGTATGTATACATATGTATGTAGCTATCTATACATAGCAGATGTAATATAAAATTGTAACAAACACATATGCATAAAATTACAATCATTTTTTTTTTTCATTTTTATATGCAAACTAATGCTTACGCGCCTTTATCTATGCAATGTTCTACAACATTTTTATAAAGTGTCAGTTGAGAAATATGTCCTAACTGAACGATGAATAAGCGCA
The DNA here is from genome assembly GCF_040869045.1 of Eurosta solidaginis. Classification (NCBI taxonomy): domain Eukaryota; kingdom Metazoa; phylum Arthropoda; class Insecta; order Diptera; family Tephritidae; genus Eurosta; species Eurosta solidaginis. The sequence continues at coordinate 19,540,335 of NC_090320.1, forward strand.
CATACATTAATGTTTTAGTTTGAATGTGTGCATGTTTGTATGTGTGTACTTGCACTTTGCGTGAAAGGGAATAAATATTGATAGGATATCAAGTGGCTTTAGTTGATGCCAAACAGCTTGTAACGAGCATGGCATGGCACGTCTGCCAGCAACAACACATGCTCACACAAACACATGCACACAACTACATATACATATACATGCAAAAGCGTCTTTGCTCGATACTCGTTAGGTATTTGCGCTAGGAAATTGGTTGTATTGTATCGGGTGCATATGCAAAGTTTATACATATATACATGTGTGTTGTATAGATGTAGTAGTACACCTTCATTCGATTATACAATATGTTGATTTTAAAAATTTATATATATTGCAAACTTATTTTGTGTTATCATTTTTTACTCTTTATTTTTTCTCATTATTTTCGCCAAACTTTCGGTTCACTACAGGCAATAACGTGACGTGCATGCTAAGTGATTTATGTTGTTGTCTTGGCGAATCTAGTTTAGCAGGTGATGAATATAAAACCATTGTTTGGTATATAAATTGAAAAAGAGTGCAACAAAGTGAAAGTTTATAGGGAGCGCATATAAAGAAATAGTGTGGATTTAGGTAGACGCCAGGATATGAGCTTTGAGTGTGTATAAGGAATATTTGTTGTTGTTTGTAGATATACTGCGCTTCAGTGTAAGCTTCTTGAGCAAATATTTTGCTAAAATGTTTGCATACATTTATATTCTTATAGGTATTTATTTTGATTGTAATTTTATAAGAATCTAGAGAGAGATGTAAATCAAGCAGAATGAAGGAAGAGAGGTGAAGAAAGAGAGGGGAGAATAATAGGAATGGGCAGGAGGTAGGAACATGGGAAGGCAAAGCCAGAACTAGGAAAAAAGTGAAGGAAATGTAAGGCTTGATCATGGGTCTTAACTAAACAAAATAGTTTTCCCAAAAATATATTCAATTCTGAATGAAATAAGTTTTTTTTACATAGCAACGAGCGGGGTAATAGCTAGTTACCTATAAAAGATGCTCTCAAATCTTCGATCTTCGGTAATGAATTATCACGTTTGTTCCATTTAATATATCGAAAAGGTGGGCGTGGTTATCGTTCGATTACTCCCATTTCTATTCTGTGCCCAGTTTACGAAGTTTCTAATATTTTATTAGTTTCGGTGTCAAAGCTGATTTTAAAACAGACAAAGTTTTTCATTGTATCTTTAACCTGTGATGCGGTTGGGAAGGAGCATGCACGCCATTTACAACTTAGGCTTTCAAAGCCTTGTCCTGGTTTACCGCCCCCGGCTTAAGCCTTCTTTTTTAAGTAATCTAAATTTCTGATTTTGGTCGAAGCCGTCTAAGAAACTTGTTTGACAGCGTTTGTATATTTAGTACATATACATGTTCTACTACAGCAGCTGAGTACCTGGCGCCCGAGCAACATATATTTATGTTTTTTATATACAAAATTAAAGCGTCTGCAGTTCTTAGAGCGAAACAAACTATCTACTTGGCCGATTTTCCTAGTTCAAGTCTTATAATGACATATGTCTGTCCCAGATTTACAAAGAGGTCCTTTTTTATTAGTTATTTTATAAGAACCTAGAGAGAGCTGTAAATTAAGCGGGATAAAGAAAGAGAGGTGACGGGAAAGGGAGATTAATATGAATAGGCAGGAGGTAGGAACAAGGGAACGCAAAGGCAGAACTAGATATTGGGAAAAAAAAGTGAGAGGAAGCAGGCGAGGGTAAAGAAGGGGAGAGAAAATAAAGAGTTAAAGGAGAATAGAGATTAAGAAGTAATAAAGTAAGAAAGTAAGGGGAAAATGCAGTGGGAAAGAACGCGGAAGAGGGGAAAGCGGAAGAGATGACTAGGAGTGAGAAATTAAAGGCTCGACCATTCAATTCTGAAATTAGTTTTTCTAGCAACGAGCCGGGTAATAGCTAGTTACCTATAAAAGATGCCCTGAAATCTGAGCCGAAAGTTCTCTAGGCTTTTGAACTGAGCATGTTAAAGTTATAAATCTGATCCTGTATTAGAATTCGCTGTTTATCAGCAGACCTATTTCAACTATACCGAGAGCATTAGTTGCCAAAAATATGCAAACAATTTACTCAGGACATATTTGTAGCAATCTTGTGCTATATTTAAATTTTTTTTATTTATATACAAATATATATGCGTAAATATGTTTTACCATGACTTTTTTTCTGCTTGAAAATCAAATCATTTTATCAAAGTAACCTAGTTTTTCAGGCAACCAAAGCAAAAAATCTGAATAAGAGAGATTAAGCATCAAGCGCCATAGAATTTGCTTCAGGCGACCAAGCAAATAGCCATGAAATATGAATTCACACACATTTGCGGGCATACATACGCACACATACATATATGTAAATAAATAAATATTTACATATATGAATAGTATTTTTATCTTATATGTAAATTAGAGCGAGTCAAATTTTTTGCCCACCAGGAGTATAGCAAAAACGTAATCTACAGATGATTCTAAGAAAAATTGCTGAAGACGCCATAGCTCTAGGTCCGATTTCGAGGTCCGAGAAAAAAAATTTCAAAAAAAAAACAAACCTATATTTTCAAGTAATAAGCAAACATTTTTTTCTACTAAAACGAATTCGAAAAAAGAAAAACTGTCTGGACGAAAGTTGTTGGAAATGTTCTGAACTTATTTTAGCTGTAAAGAAAAAAAAATTCCATAAGAAATTTATTAAAAATGATAATATTGTGACGAATATTAGCAACACTAAGGCATACTATCATCTCTAAGCCGATACTAAGCAGTCACTTGTATCTACATAAACAAATTAATCAATTTGTCTACACATATGTACATATAAGAAGTGAAGAGATATGCACAAACACGTGCATATATCTGAGATGCTCACAAAAGTATGCAATCATCGGTCGAAGTATCACTCATATATACACGCGCATATGAGAAGCTATAAACGTGCATGTGTAGTTTATAGCTGGTGAGTTTATAGCTGGTAAACAAGTAGTAAATTCTAGGAGAAACGCCTAGAAGTATGTCGACGAGGAAACCGAAGAGTATAAAAGCAGCACCCGCTGATGCATGGGCAATCAGTTTAATTTAAGCACGCTATTGGTTGTGAAGTATTTGTGTTATTGTGAAGTACTTTAATAAAGACCATTTTGCATCATTGAATATTGGAGTTATTTATTCAACAGTTTAGCGATACGAACGTTAGTAGAAGGTTGCAAATAAGCGGAGTTCCACTAAATGCGTTACAATATAGTAGTTAGAAGTTAATTTTAGGCTAATTTCTCATAATTTAAGCCTGATATCTCTACTAAAATTCAAAAACACTATAGATATTAATACAGATTCTCAAATGTACGTAAATGCCTTTAAAGTAAGCCCAATATGATATTTTTCCTATAATTCTATCAGAAGCTATGAAGATTTTTTGACCAAACCCTACATTCATATGCAAAATATCTATTTTGCAAAAGTGGGGACCTCGAAATCGGAATTAGAGCTAGAATTAATTAAATTAGAAGTGTCTTCAGCAATTTTTCGTAGAATCATCTGTAGATTACGTTTTTGCTATACTCCTGATGGGAAAAAATCCATTCATACAATTTGACCCGCTCTAATGTACATATATACAAATTTAATATATAAAGCATCCTCAAGTGCGTTTATGGACCAGCAGATCCTAAGGCATCCAATTATTTTAATTTGGCTATTTCATCTCCTTACTCTGCAATGCTTTTAAGTCAATGTTAAAAGCACAAAATTGGTTTTAAGTTGCAACCAGCAATACGAGTGTGTAGTTTTTTGCTGTCTTAAATATGATACTTCATGGGTTTTAAGATATTTGAGAAAAGATTTTATTTAAGAATTTTTTTAATCAGGCTCTTGGGCTTAATCAATAGAAAAACGAAAATGGTTAAAAAAATTTTTCTCAAACATTTTCTTAATAGTTCTGAGCATAACGCGGCAGTTTTTTAGCTTTCAAGTGTAAATTAAGAAAGAAAAGCTTGTTTTCAAGAAAAAGAAATCTTAGGTCTGAATTCAGAAACATTTTGCGGCTTCTGGTAGGTCCGTTGTTGCCCGCAAACTAACTCGGAATACAGTTAGTGCTGATATTTCATCACAATCCGTAAACTAATGAACAATAGGTCAGGAAGGCTAATGACTATTTAAGAGGGATGGGATGGGAACTCCGTCACACTACATCTTTGCCGTGGCAGTCAGTGGGGCTCTAGAAAAAATTCAAGAAATTTCATTTTTCAATGGAAAACGCTGGACAATAGAAGTTCGCTGATAACACCATTACCTTCCAGGTACATGCCTCCAAATTTATCTTAAGAACAAAGTCGCAACAAAATCTTCATATCGTTCACCGCCAGCACTTCGGGAGAAGGTAAAGAAATGATGCTAGTAATTTACAAAGTAATTGGTCGGCCGCTAATGTACTACGCGTCGTCTGGTCGCCCGTCCTAAAACCACCACGGAATATCTTATGACCCTCATCTGAACAGTGAGGCAAAAACCCTCAACATAACAGCGCATAATAAAATGCTTATCAAACAGTTTTTTGCGAAAATCTCACAAATCACAAGCAGCACTTAAGGCAATAATCTCGCATAGCACAGCATCTAAATGCGTGTTAGAGTGTAAGCAGTCTCTGGAGAAAATCGGCAGAGGGAGCAGCATACATCTATATTGGATCCCAGGGCATATGGGAATAGATGAGAATGAAAAAGCGGACGAACTAGCTAAAAAGGGCGCATCCCTTGAAGCTTGCTCCGTAAACGTCCCAATTAGACTGAGCGAGATTAAGCGAAGGCGAGAGGTGCACATGATCGACCAAGCGGGAAAGGCGTGGGGTTGTAAAGTGTCGAACATTATGTGTAGGTCTTACAACCTTAGACTTTTATCATTAAAAAGAGAGGACTGCAGACTCATTTCGGGTTGGAGGGAGAAACGATCGAGCACGATCTGTGCTCGTGCTCCGCACTTGCCCAGCTAAGACTCCAGCTATTAGGACTGATACATCTGTCAGATCTAGAAGCAGCAAGTGGCTTAAGTCCTAGGAAGCTTCTGGTATTTGCCAAGAGGACGGAGTTATTTTATAACATAGGTCCCGGTTTTTGATAGGGTTTTTCAGTTTGGTCGTTAAAACAAACTTCTAGTAACACTAAGGACTCAATCAGTCTATGTGAGGTCCTCATGGACAGGCCAGTTCAACCTAACCTAACCTCAGAAATCGGGACATCTCAGCAAATCAACTGCTTGATCTAGCCCCGCCTCTATGAGGAATAAGAAAACATCTCCGTGACCACTATGATGAGATTCGGCACCTGCCTACGCAGCCGATTGATCCAGATAAGCATAAGGAGTTCCTAAGCCTAATCCACAAAGAATCACACTATATACTATCCAACCCTTGCAGAAGGGGAAAGCAGACTATCAAGTGAGACACGAGTCACTCTGGCCCAAATTTCTTTTTGGATGCTTTAACAGGTTGAACTCTTACTTGTCCACAATCAACCCCGACATACGTAAGGTATATCCTGTTTGCTATGTGTTCTCATATGACCCCAACCATCTTTTAAATTGTATTTTGCAACTAACGCCCTAACGCCCAATATTCCTATGGTTCAACCCTGTTGAAACTACTAGTTTCCTTGGACTCTCATTAGAGGAATTTGTGAACAATTTGTGAGCGGGTTGCACCTTTTGAATACGGCCAAGGACTGTGAACTCAACAACAACAGGTTGCTGATCCATCATATGAAATCGATAACTGTTAAATACCAAATCGATAACTTTTCTATCACAAATGCTAATAAATTCGTAAGAATCCGGTAACTTTACGATAGCAAATCAAAGTTCCTTTTATAAAACGTCGATCAATTTGTGATAAATGATCAATAACTTTTAGATAACATGGTTATAACTTTTTGATAACAAATCGATACATTTCTAATAACAAATCTATAACTTTTCGATGACAAATCGAGAATTCCTTGATAGCATATCTATGATTTTTCGATAAATAATCGATGAAGTTTCGATAATAAATCTATACTTTTTCGATAACCCAGTAAATCTACTTAATATTTTAAATTCGCAGTGAGTACCAAAATCGATAACTGTTTGATTGCAAATCGTTAAATTTTTGGTAATATATTGACAGAAAATCGATATATTTTCGATAAAAAATATAACTCGTCCATAAAAGATCAGTGATTTATTGATAACCCTTGTTATCGATACCAAACTTACAATCCTTCGATTAGAAATCGATAACTATTCTTTACCTCGTCGATAACACAGCTTTGTGCAACAAATCGATAAATAATCTTTAAAAAGTGGATAAAACGCTCATAATCCGTCGACCAGAAACCGATAACTCATCCGGTAATAAACCGATAGAGTACCCAGAATCCTAAAAACAAAGAAGCAGAAGGGAAATGAAAATGGCATTCCTTTCTAGAGATCGTTTAAAGTGAGCAGAAAGCTTTTTCGCTTTTTCAAAGAAAAAAATTCCTATAAAGTAGTTTACTACATTGTTGATAAAAAGACTAAGGGCTCACAGGCAAATGAAAAACGGAACAAAAACATGAACATATTTATTACTGAATGTTGAGAAATGTAGTTACTTTGATGCGTAATAATGCAGGCGTTGACACCAAATAAAATTATAACAGAGCAGGCCAATTACTCTTAGGGATTTTAGTCGGCATACAAAATATTTCATTGCCTTTAGTCACGCATACTATTACATCCAAAGATATGCTAGCAAAATCATGCATAAATAAGGGATATAAAAAACCGATCTAGTAGACTTTCCTATTCTTCGATATCTAACTCTTCACACACAGTCACACACTCTCTTATTTGGTGTAACTGCATTTTTCTGCACGTTCTCCACATACTTGTAGGGATTCGCATTTTCTTCTTATCTTGCGGCAATAAAAATCTGTCATAAAATCATATGACGCCGCAGAATCGAAAACACTTGGTATCTCGTACAAGCTGCTAATAAATATATGTAATAAAACGCCTATAAGTAGGCAATACATTTTATTATTTTAGGACGTTCTTATACAAACTATGGCGGCGGGTCAACATACTTTGTAACAGAAGCGCCAAAGGGGTCATATGGAGTTTGGTGTTTTGGCGTAGGAAAATCAGAAAAAATAATTGCTACACTCAAAATACCAGCAGCGTTGTTGTATATATTTATGTCTTGGGTTAATGGTTATTGCTGCCCTAGCGATACGAGAGTGCGATAAATCGTTTGCTAGGCAGGACACACTTATATGACACATTTTTCTTATGCGGCTGGAATTTATTGTGTCAAATTAAAGCTTTTTATATAGAAATTAAGAATTTTTTGTGTTATAAAGATCGTTTTGCGTTAGAGCAGACATAAGGCTGATATGGCTATATAATAGAACCATTTACGCACATCGAAGAACGGTACATACTTTTAGGCGCATATTTTCGCATAAGTATACTCCAATGCATGTTAATTGGTGGCTACCGGACAAGACAGCAGCTATCTCGTCGACCCTTGCGGTTTCCTATAAATGCGCAGGCATCCAAAGTGAAGAAACGCCAAATTATCATGTCGAACCAAACAAGAGTCGAGACTATTCACGCTGACCTTGGAGACCGAAGAACCGCAATTAACAATAATTTTGTTTTCAGCGTCCGGAAGACTCTGAGAATAGACACGCATGTGAACACTTATTCCAGATTACCAGCTACGAGTTTCTAAGAGTTCCCTAAAATGCCATTATTTTATTGATAAAAGATCAATTTGTGAAATTTAGCTTTTCACGTTTCCTAGTGTCATTAGGACATAATCAATTCTGTGTTCGCAGTTATTTGATCTTTCCTTAGTTGAGACGTCATAGCCTAGGCCAAATTGTATGGTTCTAACTAAGTTGATTAGTTACCTTACTTCACGTTAACTGGCGCTACCCGTCCTTTCTTTGACTTGCTTCGATAGAGACAACCGTATTTTCTCACACCGTTTTTCGTGCCAACAATAATTTTCATGGCGTACAGAACCCCATAGCTCTGTCCGACTTAGTGCCTGTGTTCAGCCCCAAATTAAACTTAGATATTATGTTACGTGGTAGCTGCCCCGATAAGGAAAGCTCACGTCGACAACACGAAGGTCTGTTGTATTACATGTGGTATGTGATAAACTTAGATATTAGAAGTACTCTGAGGTAATTTGCGCTAAAAGTGAGACTTGAATAACGGGAGTGGTTGACACTATTTTTCTCTTGAACATTTTTGCGAATGAGGAATTGCATTTAGCATTACTTCAAATAGAGAAGGGCGCTACGTGAGTTCTTTTGTCACTACCAGGTTATAGGAATAGACAACCTGCCATAACGGGAAGAGAATAGTCCAAACGTATTTGCAGCTCATCCCATCTTTCATTGTTTGGCACTGTATGAAGAAGTCGCACGGGGATATATCACCATAACGGTTTTCCATCCCGTTTCCTTGTTGTGTGATTTGGTCGCTTTCGATGAAAGTGCAGCGAAAGTGGCTCATTAGTTTTATATTTTTGCAGAAGTAGCAGTGCCCAGTGGCTTCAATGCAGCTTAATTCTTGTTACCAGCTTGGGATCGATTTCTTTTGCACCTACAACACAGCAACATCTCTGTTGTCTTGTTTACAGTGCTTCGCCCCATTCAAGAGGTGCTCAAAGTTGTCATCAAAGCCCTCAAGTAAGATTTTAACTTATTAAAGTATCCCGAACGAAGTTGGGCCACTATCTCTGGCTACTTCTGCGGTAAGGGGTGAATTGCTTTCGTTTCCTTAAAGAAATGATGTACCGATCAACGCAGCAGAATCGCTGGAACCGATATTGAAGCTGCTCGATACTTACAAAATGTTTTTGAATCCCCTCAAAGATAACTGATTCCAAAGCCGATACAAGCAGCTTTTCTATACATGGTTTTAGACCGCCTATGATTTCCAATAATAGACTGAGATTCTCTGTTGTGTCTGCAAGTTTCTTGCAGGTCCCTTGAAAGGGGTTTGAGATGGAGAGCTTGCTATCAAAGCTCAGCCTTTGGTATTTAGTACAAGTGCGTGCCTCCACTTGTTGGTTCTCATCCATGTGACTTGCTGCGAGGCAGCCGACTGAAATTGCCTAAGAATATAAGCATACGAAAATTATACTAATTAAAATAAATTCAATGGCTTCAACATTACCTCGCTCAAAATCATTCCCTTTTAATTATATGCCGCCATAACGCAAGTTTTGCTTTCTAAAAGTTTTCAATACTTAAACACAAACAAAATCAAAAGCCCTTCATCCGTGATTATAAAATTGTACGTTGGAATAGTTTCCCATAGTATATTAGTATATTACTTTCTAATTAATTACATGCCACACTGACCTCCACGTGAAAAATAGCTCAAATCCCATTCATTAGGAACTTTTTACACCTCTTTTAACATTTTTTTGCTTTCATAGTTTTCTTCTTTATTCCACACACACTGTTCAAACCAAAATAAACTTTTGTTCTTGTACATACTTTTTTATTTGCATTATTTCCTTTTTTCATTTATTTGTGTTTAAATTTAATGCTTTTGTTCTACTTTCGCCGTCTACATACTTTTGATGACCCTTTAAAAGCATTTACTAAATCTTCTTTTGGCCCACTAAGTTTTAAGGGATAGCAAGCAAATGTGTTGGCGGCCACCGTGGTGTGATGGTAGCGTGCTCCGCCTACCACAGCGTATGCCCTGGGTTCACATCCCGGGAAAACATCAAACATTTTAGAAACAACTAGAAGAAAATTTTTCTAAGCGGGGTCGCCCCTCGGCAGTGTTGGGCAAGCGCTCCGGGTATATTTCTGCCATGAAAAGCTCTCAGTGAAAACTCATCTGCCTTACAGATGCCGTTCGGAGTCGGCATAAAACATGTAGGTCCCGTCCGGCCAATTTGTAGGGAAAATCAAGAGGAGCACGACGCAAATTGGAAGAGAAGCTCGGCTATAGATCTCTTCGGAGGTTATCGCGTCTTACATTTTTAAGCAAATGTGTAGATATTTAAAACTATAGCGAGATACATGCAAAATATTTAAATATGACATTGCATACTTTTTGGCGCACAAATAGTCAACGATTTCTAACGATCGCGTTCATCCTGCAAGCAAATTTTAGAACCCCGTTGTACATTAACCAATCGCTGAAGTATGTAATAAAATTCCTAAAATATGATGTGAGCCTAAAAGTATGCAACTAATAGTCACTTACTCATTGCTGGATGTGATCAGGCAAAAATATTTGAAGGTTTCAAAAACACTTCACTGCTTCGGCCTTGCAATACAATACAGATACGGATATACAGGTGGCCAAAAAACTAAAAGTAGATCGAAAAATGACACTGAAGATGGCACAAAGCCGAAACCAGTGTCCGCAAACCAAATTTGACAAGATCTTCTCTTGAATTGATTGTGCCAATTTACATCAACAGCTGTTAAAGCTTTGTTACCAAGTGATGTGAAGTCCTTGATTCTTGAACCAATTTGTTTTGGGCAGTACTATATAGGAAGCTATCTCTAAAATTTAATATGGACGCCATAGCTAAGAAAGTTTTGCAGGTTTTGTGCTGCTACCAGTTTCTATTGGCAACTTTTGGATGCTATTATCAAGATCAATACATAGCTTCATTTGGACTATCCGTCGCATGTACGGCCAAACAGCTAAAAAACTTCTGCCCTTTAACTTTTGCTCCAGTATCCTCACAACCTCTATGCCTCCTAGGGAATAGCACATCTGGAGTGGTGGACTTGGAATTATTTTATTTGTAGGCATATTCTGTCAATAATTTATAGTCAGCTCATAAGCTCCTGCTACTCGATCAGTTCACTTAACGACTAATCCGAGCTCAATGCAGGTAAATAGTGTATAACGTTTCGTAATTGTTGCAGTCTTGTGGTATATTCCCTTCGCGCTAAGCGAAATTCTACAGAGTGCGCTTAGCAGGCTGCATACCTGGGCCACATCGAGTGTCCTCAATATCCACAAGAGCCAGACACAACTGTTACTGAAGAACAAACTGAAGACAGAAACAAAATAGTTATATGTGACCCAGCCTATGAAAAGGTGGCTTATGACTCAAAAAATATTTTTCCACTTGTTTTCTGGATTCGATAGTTTTTGAGACGCTCTTTCACGTGGTGAAAACTAGAAAGTCCCAATTTGATTAGAAGTGTTCTCGAGATGATATTTTCATCCACTTCCATTTGATCTTCAGCTTGAAACAATACTTGTAGTTCGTCCTCGTAATTGATACCAACATTATCGAAAGAACCATCATCATTCTCTTCGTTTTCCCAGAAATATGTTTGAAAAACGGCGCTAAATTCTTCTTCGACAGACATTATTCACAAGCGACACACGTCCTACTCGTTCAGCATTGCTTTTAAATCTTAGCACTCACACGATTTTATTTCGGTCAGAAACTGGTTTGTGCTTTGCTTTGAAAAAAACATCGTTCTTTATATACACACACGAACTTATCTCATTTATGTTCTTTTGCCTTTTTTTGGTTGCCTTTTGGGCATGACTGTTCATTATGCAAAGGAAAAACTACTAAGAACTGAAGAAAGGCATTGTTTATCTTAAACAGATGTATCTCGCAATTTCTTTTTTGAGTCATAAGGCAGCTTTTCTTAGGCCGGGTCACATATTTCGACTGCCTTCACTAAATGTCACAGAAATCTCGCTGTCAACTAGGGCTAAGTGCCTTGGCATCGAAATCGACACCAAGACAAACTGGGAAGCCAATTTTGAAAGAAATGTAGAGAAGACGTACCCCACGCGGGTTAGGGGGCTTAGAATTTACCCGCGGTAGATATGCCTGTCGTAAGAGGCGACTAAAATACCAAATTGATTAATAAAGCCAAACATGTTCAAAACTAAAAGTGAAAGCAATAAGAACGAAAAGAAAAAGTGAAAATGCAATTAAACGAAAATTATAATTGCTTGTTAATATTACACACACAAATGTGGCATACAAAGCAAAATGAAAAAGGAAGAGAGAATAACGTTCATTGGTTTTCGAAAGTGTTATTTAAAAGTGAAGTAGAATTTCGACAAATTACCGTTTTATGTACTTGTATTGTTGTTCAAACGAAATAAAAGCAACGTATGAATGAGTGGCAAAAGAGGAAGTGTCGCAGAAGAACAATATCCTTCTACCAACAAGAAGTAGTTAAGACAGATGTGATTTTATGCACTTGACGAAAAAAAGGGAAGAGATAAAATCAGAAATTTAAAAAAATAAAACGAAAGAGATATAAATACACACTGGTCAAGTGAAAGTAACGCACAAAGAGAGAGTATAAAAATTGCATAAAAAGAGTATAAAATACAACTGGTTTAGGAGAAATATTCATAAGAAGTGAAATACGTGCATTTTATTAAGATGAACCAACCAGAAAACCAAGATAATGGAGTGCAGTACGTTAAATAATGAAATGAAAGTAAAAGAAAATAAAATAATCAAGTTCCTCCGATCCAAATTAAGACATTAAACACTGAAAAAGGGAAAGGAAGGGAAAGGTGATTCCACAGCGCACAAGAAGTTGAGGTATAATGCGGCAAGTTTGATAGCATCTAATATGACTTCTACTATGGGAAATTATACTGACCTCACATACCCAATGCACTTGAAATGTAATGACCTTCATATGCACAACCAAAGCAGCTTGACCTTTACAGTCATCATGATTCCGAATTTTACTTAATGGGAAAATGATACGACGCTAGCGCTAAGACTCTTCAAAACTGTAGTATGGTAGCTGTTTAGTCGTTGATTAACGAGCAATGAAGCATTGTTTGTTAACTTTCAATAAATTGTTCAAAATATAATTGTATTACATGAGAGTACCAACAAATTTAAATAAAATAGAATTTCAACTTGCGAAAGCTTGAAAATAAGCGCTTGAGCTTTTCTTCTCTGCCTTTAAGATGAAAGATGGTTCAAATTCGGCTCCAGTGAGAAAAGATACTTAAAATGTTCTCGTGGAAGGTAAGCCTTTCGCAAGAATAGAATAAAATCGACAGATCTGAAGATTTTGAAGGCTAAAGGGGCAATCGACCAAAGGGTGCTAGTCGGAAGCGCCCAGGGTTTTTATGCGACAAGGGATTGCCCACATCCGCAACACTTTTCCAACCTTCGGGGAATCTTTATGCAGCTACAACAACGAAATCCAAAACCGGATCCAAACTAAAAACAAACACACGAATAAAACTAGCACAAAAAATTGTTCTCCAAGAAAACAGAAATACCCAGGTTTTTGCTGACCACAGAGACAGGTATTCACCCAATGTCAAAGAAGGTTAATGATAACTGTAGGAGCGCCCCAGGGTTCAGTATTAGGTCCCGATGAATATTACTTACGACAGTGTTCTCTGATTTAACTTGCCAGAAAGCACATTCCTTGTCGCTTTCACAGACGACGATGTCACAGACGACGCGACAGCTGCAATAAAAGCACGAAGATATGGGCTTAAACTTAACTAGGTTATGTACAATGTAAATAGATGGATGGCTGATCACACTTTCCAGATGGCAACAGTAATAACAGAGATCATCATCTTCATAAAGAGGCGGATTCCGATCAGGAATATGACGGCTGGGGACCAGCAAATACTTAGAAACACGCACTTCAACGAAATATCTGACGGTGAGGCTGGACAGTAAGCTCATATTTTCAGTCCAACAAAGTGAGGCGTTGCGGAAAGCTTTAACTTACAGCACGGCCTCTTCCGAAGCTGTCCTAGTCGTTGCCGAAACCATGCTGGTATATATTCTCGCTCAGGAAGAAAAAGTGAGTATACGAAAGCGAATCGAAAGCGAGTAAAACTACTCTTCCCATAAAGGTGCGAGAAGAATCCATCCACCTTTGGAAAATAACAGTGGACCAACAGCATTATAGAAAAGTGAAACTGGGATCTAATTTCTGAACTGAACTCATGGTTGAAGCAACAACACGAAGAGGTCGACTTTTACCTGGACCGATTTTTAACCGGACACGGTTACTTCCGCAAATATCCTCGGTTGAAAACCGAAGTAATCGCATGCGAAGTAGTACTAAGTGCAGGTCACATCCAACGTCGCACACTCTGCTATGTAACTATTGGGAATGACGCTCCCGGCATCCCGATCTTTATTAAGTCTCAAAAATGACTGAATTATTCTACTTTAATCCCAGGATTGTTGAAAATAGCATTTTAATATCCATTTAAATAATTTAAAACTTGTTCCACAAATATCCCTCTTTAAAACACAAATATCTGTGTGAAGGTTGCTAATGGTTTCTAAAGGTTTTTATTTCACAGAACCTAAATCTGGAGCCAAGTTTGCCAAATTAGTTAAAATAAAAAAAAATTCGGCTTAAAATTGCGAAAACGCCTTTTCTGCTTTATCACAGCCAAACAAAAATCCAATCAAAATTTTTAACCGGAAACAGTACTACACTTTGTCGAAGGTTACCACGTGATGAACCCGAATCTGGAGTCAAAAGAATCACGGCATTTCAAGTTTTTGATATATTCAATCCTTAAAGTGTATTAAAGTGTGATTTTTAAGGTACATTTCTGGTCATGCCACTTCAAAATTTCTCTTTTAAGATCGTTATTCTACCTGAAAATACCACTCCTACTCTTCAAAATTCATTTGAATCATTTCAGATCGTCTAGTTTATGCCAAATCGTTAACTTTTCGATAACAAATCGTAGGATTTTTGATAACCTATCGATGAGTTTGCTGTAAGTAATTATAAATTTTCGATAGTAAAACGACAACTTTTTGATAACAAACCGATAACTCTTCGTTAAAAATCTGTATCTTTATAACTGTTGCTACCAATAGCATATTGAAAACTTTTCGATTAATAATCTATAAATTTATGGGAAAAAAGTCGATCACTTTTTAATTACATGTCCATAACTTTTTTTATAACAAATTGATAACTTTTTGAGTGCAAACCGATAACTTTGCGAAAACTGTTGGATAGTTAATCGATACTTTTTTGAAAATAAAGAAATATATACATGTTAAATTTCGCGACAATACAGGGATCCTGGTATTGCACTTTCAAAACCCGAAAGTCATTGCAGGCAGAAAATCCCAAAAATTGCCATCTCTAGCAACAATATCGGATTTTTAATATTTTTTCCTGCTTTGTTTAACACTTTTTATTGTGACAAAACAAATAATAGTCTTTTTAGTTGCAAATCAATTGAAAATGCAAATTATTCACATTGATTGACAATTTACTCCCACAGAAGTTTTAAATAAAGGTAAATACTACATATCTACGCATGAATAACAGGTTTTACCCATTTTGGGCTAAATATACAAATTTGCATGGTAAATTTTTGTTAGGTGATATTGTTCAACATTTTTCAATTTCTATGCTGTCACTCAATTTTGCTTTCGATTTGAATTGTTTTTTTTTTCTTCTTCTTCTTGTTTTTAGAATTTTTGTCAATCGGCAGCAATTGCGAATCCACTGAGGTTTTCAGCATAGTTAAATGTGTTCTATTTAAAGATTTTGATATCAATTTAATGCGCAATTTCTTATACTCAGTTGAGCAGAGCTCACAGGGTATATTAACTTTGATTGGATAACTAACGGTTGATTGTACAGGTATAAAGGAATCGAGAAGTATCGAAAAAAAATTTTATTGAGCCATGTCCGTCCGTCCGTCCGTTAACACGATAACTTGAGTTAATTTTGAGGTATCTTGATGAGATTTGGTATGTAGGTTCGTGGGCACTCATCTCAGATCGCTATGTAAAATGAACGATATCGGACTATAACCACGCCCACTTTTTCGATATCGAAAATTTCGAAAAATCGAAAAAGTGCAATAATTCATTCCAAAGACGGATAAAGCGATGAAAGTTGGTAGGTGAGTTAAGATTATGACGCAGAATAGAAAATTAGTAAAATTTTCGACAACGGGCGTGGCACCGCCCACTTTTAAAAGAAGGTAATTTAGAAGTTTTGCAAGCTGTAATTTGGCAGTCGTTGAAGATATCATGATGAAATTTGGCAGGAACGTTACTCCTATTACTATATATATGCTTAATAAAAATTTGCAAAATCGGGGCCGACCACGCCCACTTTTAAAAAACAATTTTTTTTTTAAGTCAAATTAAAAAAACAAAAAGTTAATATCTTTATAGTATATAAGTAAATTATGTCGACATTCAACTCCAGTAATGATATGGTGCAAAAAAATACAAAAATAAAAGAAAATTTCAAAACGGGCGTGGCTCCGCCCTTTTTAATTTAATTTGTCTAGGATACTTTTAATGCCATAAGTCGAACAGAAATTTACCAATCCTTATGAAATTTGGTAGGAGCTTAGATTCTAGGACGATAACTGTTTTATGTGAAAAAGGGCGAAATCGGTTGAAGCCACGCCCAGTTTTTATACACAGTAGATCGTCTGTCCTTCCGTTCGGCCGTTAACACGGTAATTGGGTTGGTTTATTGACCCAAAATATAACTTTAGAAAAAAACTTTGTAAAATGGGTGTGACACCTACCATATTAAGTAGAAGGAAATGAAACAGTTCTGCAGGGCGGAATCAAAAGCCCTTGGTATCTTGGCAGGAATACTGTTTGTGGTATTACATATATAAATAAATTAGCGGTACCCGACAGATGATGGTCTGGGTCACCCTGGGCCACATTTTGGTCGATATCTCGAAAATGCCTTCACATATACAACTACCACCACTCCCTTTTAAAACCCTCATTAAAACCTTTAATTTGATACCCATATCGTACAAACAAATTCTAGAGTCAGCCCTGGTCCACCTTTATGGTGATATCCCTAAATGGCGTCCACCAATACAACTATGGCCCACTCCCTCTTGAAATACTCTTTAATACCTTCCATTTGATACACATGTCATACAAACACATTCCAGGGTTACCCTAGGTTCATTTTCCTACATGATGATTTTCCCTTATTTTGTCTCCATAGCTCTCAACTGAGTATGTAATGTTCGGTTACACCCGAACTTAGCCTTCCTTACTTGTTTTTTAATATATTTTAGTTTAGTGCCCAACAAATGTTTCAGCGTTTTAATATGCCGTGAAAGCGTAAACTTAATTGAAAAAGCTATATCTGAAATATTGCTTTTTAAATTCAGGTATACATTACGTCAAATCTATTTTGGTATTGTTATGAAAAAAGTAGTAAATGCGGCACACTTTCAGATTTGACCCATTTGATTAAATTTTCTATGGCACGCGTATATTTCCATTAAGTTCTTTTGTTTTCGCTTTGTATTTGACCTTTGTTAACAAACGATTGACTATCGGTTGTACTCTATTTCTAATGTATTAATATGAAAACAGCTATTCCTACAGGTAACAGTTTTGTATGTCACGCATTCCCAACACTTTGACCAATTCAAGTAGCTGAAGTTAGTTGCTCAATATTTTTTGGGTCAAATTTTGTTCACGTCTCTATTTATGGACCGCCATGTTATCGCATAAGTGTTAGAAGCGTGACAAATTGTTCATTGTCAGGCACATAGAATTGAAAATGTATTTGTACGGGTTTATTGTAGTTTTTACCAACAAGAGGGTTTCCTTTTTGCTTACAAATGTAAATAAGAGTACTTTGAAATGACCAGTGAAAAATTGTAATGAAAAAATTCTATGGAATTGATTATTTATTGGTGCCAGTTACAAATGTGATAACAATCACATATAGTCACGCATCAAGTAAATATATCTAATTTCAATATTGTTAGATCTACAGAAAGCTAAGTCTATAGGAAGTGGTTATTCATCATGAAAAAAAGCCGTGAGTACCAATCCTGTAAGGAAAATCTCTAGTTCAAAACTAGTGCACTTCTAGAGCATTCCGAACCACTACCCTTTCGCCAACCATCTGTTTTATATGCTTTCAACTAGAGAATTTATCATGGTGATATTCTAGGCGGTGGAAATTGTCCCCGCTGCATTACCTTTCCATTAGTTCCGAACTCGATAAAAATGTGCACTCTAGAACTAGTTCTTTATTCGCATTTTTTCAATGGTTCCGTACTTTTCTTGGTACTATTCCGTTGGCTCCCAACCGGACCCAAATTTATATACGATATTATCCCCTTTTGCGATAGTTTCGAACTGGTAGAAACTTGTGGGGGAAAGAGGAAAGCTCCTTAAAGCTGGTAGCAGTTTTTTTGTTGGTGGCATATATCTTAAATATATAAATCGAAACTGTAGATTTTATAACTGGAGAAAATCTATCCACGAACCAATACTTATTTACCACTTTAGGTATACACCATTTCCAGTTTAAATGAGAAAGCGTCAATTGTAAATGAGAAACCGTCATATGGAAATGAGAGTAGTTACTTGTAAATGAGAAAGTGTTAGTTGGAAATAAGATTTGTAAATTTATTTGAAATTAGATTAGTAAAGTGTAAATTAGAAATCGTTAAATGTATATGAGAAAGCGTCATATGAAAGTGAAAGTAATCAATAGTAAATGCAAAGGCGTCAGTTCTATATGACAACAGTTATTTGTAAATTAAAGAGCGTCAAATGAAATTGTGAAAGCATAATTTTTATTTGGGAATAGTCAGTTGGAAATGAGAAAGCGTCAGATGTATATGCGAAAGCGCCACATGAATTTGTTTGTATGACACACTAAGGGCCCGATTAGATGAAAAACTGATTTGTAATTTATTATTCTTTAAATGAGGTACAGTTTAGTTATCTTTATCTTAAACAATTTTAATTGATCACTTTATTAGGAAAGTCTCTTTCAACTCCATATTTCAATTATGTTCGCTTAAGTGGAACTGTCAATTAAGCGTGCGCACAATTTATTTCTAACCAACTATTTGTTCAAAGTACTAAGCATTTTATATACACTTTAACCCTTTGAGTACATTTTATAGCAATTTACTTAAAACAATCCCTGCAATGCGAGGTATTCATCTATGCATGCATACATTCGTTATGGAGCATTACTTGAGAGGTTAAACACCAGTTTGCTATTGAGACATCGCTCGCTTTAGAAATATATAAATACTGGAAAAACAAATCATTACACAGAAAAAGCGTCAAAGTATGAAAGTGGAAAATGTAAATATGAAAGCATTAGAATTAAATGTAACTAAGAGGGGGGTGTGTGCTATCCCAACAGACATGAATATTAAAGTATGGCTATGTAAACAAGTAAGCATGTATGTAACATTCAAACGAGGGTACATTGGGTCATTATACACAAAAGCAAATGGCAACATTGTTGATAAACAGTATAAATGTAGTATGCATGTGGATATGCAGATGGTTTGTACGTCAGCATACACATTGAGACAATTTTTATATATGAACACCTACATACACATACTCACAAGGCAGCACACAAATCAACGCTATAGAAGAAACAACGTCAGCATTGGTGGCAGTGTGATAGCTAATAAACACATGCTTAACCCACATAACCCACATAACGAGCGAACGAGCAAAAAGAGCAAACAAAACAAAAGAAACAAAATAAGGCAAACGTGTGCCAGCAAAAGCACGTTTTGTACGCTGCAAAGTGTAACAGTATGGTGCAGACAAACATTAAAAAACAAAAAAATTTGTAGCGCTGCACATTCCATGCTCACTAGAGAATTTCCTTTTGTAGTGGGACATTTTTCAAAGCACTCTAATTTATGAATATGCATGTTAGCGAGCGACTGTACATGCAATAAAACCGTTTTATGCAAAAAAGTTAAATTTCCCAAAAAAGGGAAATTTTTGTTTATACAAATTATTGCTTGCATTTGAATGCAAAATGAATAAAACATATGTAGAGCGCAAATTTGCTACGAAAACGCAAATTTCCCAAAAGGGAAATGTTTGCTTTTCCCTTCTGTGCATTTAAATTTTGCGCAGACGCATAACAGCGCATACTCAATTGCAGACAAGTACGTTTTGTGTGCAATTTCCCATTATTATGCGCCTAAAAGCCGACTATTGCTATCAATAATTATGCCAAACATGCTACACACAATTCAGTTCAACGTTGGGTACCTTCTCTCTCGTGCCGTTTTTGAATTGTATCTAGCAAACGCTTAAAGCGGCAGCGCACGTTAAATTTTCTGTTGTGTGTTAATAAATGAAAATTAAATATCTTTAGTGCAAAGCAAGCAAAATCAATTAAAGCTGTGAGTAGCGTGAAACACGCGTACAAAAGAAAATCAAAATTTTTTTAAAGAACTGTGCTGAGAAATTAAGCGGCACAATAATAGTAGCGCTAATAAATAACACATAAAAAAGCACATACAATATGTGTAGCGTTCAAAATAAAAAGAGTGCTATAAAAAAAATCGATTCATAGCGTTGAAGTAGGTTTTTTGGTGCGTGGCGATAATTTTTGTGCCAATAGCCAATTTCACTCTATTGACACCACGTGTACGTACAAACGTGCAATTGTGTGTATGTATGTATATATGTGTGCGGCTGAGTTTATTGGTGCGCTTATAAAGATATGTGAATGTGTTTAATTAACGCTGGATGTGTATTAGCGTGTGCAGCACTGCAAAAGTAATTAAAATTTTATAGCGCGCTTGGCACTTAAAAATTTTGTGAGGCGATTTTAGTATAAGCCAGCCACCAGTGGTCAGTTTTAATGATATAATAAAGCAAGTTGAAATAATAAAAAGTTTAAAACAAAATCTTTAAGTGAAAATAAGAGTCGTAAATTTTTATGATAAAAACGAACAAAAACAAATTATTTTAATCTGAAAAAAATTTGTTAAAATTCCTTTTTTTAAGACTTAGCACAAAATAAAAGTGAAAACTCCCCTTTACTCAAAACAAATTACCTTGCACAACAATACAAACGTAAAATCAATTTATTTAATTTCCCTGTTGGAATTTCATAAATCAAGTAGCGGCATTTTCTTTTTTTTTTTTGATTTCATTGCTTTCCTTTGGTTTACTTTCATACACGTTCGCATGCACGCTTAGGTCAACAAACCCCATGACACATCCATAGCACACAGCGGGTGAAAACAACAACAACAACAAATGAAACATATGTGAGTTTTAAGATTTTTTGAACCATAACTAATCGCACCCACAGCGGCACTTGAAAATCGTGTTACGCATACCACCCGTTGTACCAAAACAAACAACCGTGTGCGAGCACACTCAGGAACACACACACACACACACTACTATTACTAATCTGCTACACTGCTGTTTTGCTACTCTACCGCTCTATTGCTCTCACTACGATGTATTGCTGTTGGCGACATGTAATCTGACGTTGTGCGACGAGTTTTAGTGATTGTGGCGCGTAATTTGTGGTCTTAATGGAAAACATACATACATACATACATTAGCGTTGCCGGAATCTGTATATTCAAATTGAGACGAATTTGTTGATTTTCCGTTGTATAGTAATTTGTTCGTTCCACTTAATTGTCAATTAGATGATTTATTGTTATCCATTCGTGTCACTAAATTGCCAAATAAAATATATGCACATATTCTATACATCAAAGCATAGTTTCCGTACTTCACTTCCTTAAACCCCCTTTTACCGTCTTTAGCTAAGTTGGAATTTATCTGAAAGACAACAATCTTGCAGGTAGTTTGATATATGATATTCTCCTTACCACCAACACAGGGTGACCAAGTGCCAGTTATGCCGATAATTGTTAATGTTATGTAGAACAATATGCAAAACTCTATTGTGTACACCAAAATCAGCATTCGATACTTCAGTTAGCATGGAGAAAACGAGAATTTTGATAACTTTTAGACAAGTTTCGAATTGAAATTGGTTAAACCGACCCTGAGAGTGAAAATCAATGATCAGCTGGTGTGACTTGCTTACTGCTTTCAAATTCGCCGCTCCTACTATGATTTCCTTATTTCGCTGATTCCTAAGTTATAGGAATAGGCTTCTGATGTATTGGGGTTTCCTCTTTACCTACTCAATATATATATATAGACATTAGTTGTTGCTTTTGCTTTTGCATACGTATGCATGTTTAATTTCGTTGTCGTGTACTTACGCTGCCGTTGTGCTTGTAGCAGCGTTTTTTTTTTTTTTTGTGATGTGCGATATTTCATAATATTCTCCAAAAAATATACCAAAAGAGGTTGCTGTTCGAGTATTCGACTATTAACAGTTTTTCTAATACATCTGCATTTTCTTTCGCCATTCTTCACTTTTATCTTCGTAAATAATCGTAGCAAATAGAAAACTTAATTCTGAAGCTTGAAACAAATCGACTGGATTTTATTATTTTCGCCTAATCCCCTTTCAAATTTAAACATCTTACTGTAAAAATTTTCAAATTATTAACGTATTGCTGTAGCTATAAAGCCGTTTAACTTCCAATTGTGATGACTATTTATGAATTTGTATATGTGTGTGCTTCTCCGAGTTCCTTACGAATTTTGTATTCGACCAGCATATCTGGTAGATGTTTTCCTGTCAGAAAATTGTACCAAAAATATCAGTCCTAACTTGTTTCCTGAGATGTGGAATATTCAGCTACCTCATACCACCTCAAGATATATGGTGTTTTGCTTAGTGAAGTATTCACCACAACAGTTTGTTCACGCCGTTCCTGCAATATGGTCGATATCGATATCTTCGGTTCAATATTTGGTCTTAAAAAGTTAGGAATTTTAGATTACTACATCTGGCAACTCTGACAAACATACTTCAATATATCATGAAATATATGCATGTGTCTATATAATTTGGTGTACGGGCGCTCGTTCCCCAATACGGCTGTTGGCAAAAAATTAAAGTATTCTTGTTGGCGTTGTTGTTGTTGTTGAAAGGCACGTAAAATAAAATTAGAAAATAGTTTGGCACGTTAATTAGCAGTCAAAGCGTTAATTGAAATATTTTTAATTTTTGAAATGAAAATATGTGCAAATAGTTTTAGAAAGTTTATAACAAGTAAAATAATGTGCTTACATACATACATATGTACATAAACATACATTAGATATTAGTATTTTGAGGCTCTGAAAAAGCGTGATCAAAAATAAGTTATGTAGTTCCCATAATTGAAATTCAGGCAGATGCCACCTGCCCTATCCCTTTTTAGGCTAAACGGTTCCACAAAAGACAGCGTACAGTTTGGTTCGTTGTTGTTGTTGCTGTTGTTATACTTCAGCCTGCTTAATCCTCTTATTCTTAGCAGGTTCAGTAGAGTTGGACCATATAAAGTGAGATTGTGGTTAGGACATTTTGATTCGCTGGACATATGCACCATCTAACAACGATATTCAGAACTAATATCTACGGAGTTATATCTCGCTTATTTGTTCAGAATATTTTATTGTTTATCATTGAACAGTAACCAGATTATAATTTTAAGTCTCTAGATTTAACTAACCGTTTCTTAAACTACACAGCTAAACTATTAGTTCCAATTTGTGATTAATTTAGAAATAAGATCTGTGGGTAAAATTATTTTTTTGATATGTCATCTTTACTTAATCACATGTTTGAATCAAGTTTGGAAGACTTTCATTAAAAAAATCTACCAGCTAATCTTGTTTACTTAATTAATCTCGCACTTGAAATAAAATTTTTGAAGTGAAAATTGATTAAATTGATTACTTTATTAATTACTTATTTGAACAATGCTCAGAAGATTAACTGGCTGTTAAAATCTGTGTTAGCAATCTAATAATATTAATGTGGAAATAAAGTTTTTGATAATTTTATTAATCTTCAATCATAAATAACCTAGCAGGTTTTAATTTGGATTAGTGCTGCGCGATTACCTTAGATTTCTAGATTGTTATTAATCGCAACTTCAGTTACGCAATTAAACAGTTCGTTCAAATGTATTATTAATTTGGAAATAAGACCAGTGGGAAATTGTTTATTTATTTTTTTTTTTTTATAAATCATCTTTACTTTCTGACATTCGAACCAAACTCAGAATATTAATGTGGAAATACATTTTTTTTTATTAAAAACGTATTAAATAATCAACTTCAATTTATTCATCACTTATTTGAATAAAATTTTAAAGACTATCATGATCTGATTAGTGAAAATTCGATTTAACTAACTGGTCATGTTTACTTGATTACTCTCACATTTGAATAAAACTAAGCACATTAATTAATTAATTATTCACTTATTTAAATAATGCTCAGAAGATTTATTTAGTGATAAAATCTTTGCTTAACTTAAAATAAATGATCATTCAATCGCTTGAAACTGATAATTTCTATATTTCAATTAAGTTCAGAAAATGTATGTGGATATTAAATGTTGGGCTTAAGTCATATTTTCCCATCACCATTTCTTATTTACTTTCTTGCAGTCGGCTATCACTAAAACAATATTTTGTAAATAGTAATTAAATTAATTTTCAATTTAAATTAGTCAAAAATAGTCAATTAATTGTATTTATTATGTAATCAAATAATCTTAAATAATTACAAGTGATGTGTGTACTTAAAATTTATATAATTAATTAATTAAATTACGTAAGCAAATTTAATAATTTTATTTAATTACAGACTTAATTTCAAAAATAAAATAAAATAATCTTGATTTTTAATTATTATTTTACAGATATATCTCACAAGCAAATTATGAAACATAAGTTGAGTGAAAACTTGAGCGCGATTTGAAAGCAAATTAGAAGAGAAGCTTTCACAAACAAATTGAAAGAAATAAATAACAAGTGTGAGCATGCTTCAAAAAATTGTATATGTATGTGTAAAGGAGCAGAAATATTATTAAAACGAAACAATCTAAAAATTTATTTAAAGCTCATCATAGTTTTTGTGAATAAACGTTAAGCCAAAATTGAGCTAAAACTTTCAAAAGTAAGTAAAATTTAAGAAAAGTTGATTACTGTAAAAGCTGGATGAAAGCTCAGTGAAAGTTAAAACAATAATAATTTAAAACGTACGGATGAAAGCTAAGTGAAATTTTTAGAAATTAAAATCAAAAAGCATTACGAAATCAAAAAAAATGAAAGCTCGGTGAAAGCTCTAAGAATAAAATATAAATAAGAAGTATTAAGTCAAAAACGGCTTCTAAGAAATCATTTCAGAGTTAAAATTTGGCAACAAATTTATTTCAATATAATCAAAATAATTGCATGAATAAACTAAATTACAATAAAGAAGTTATTTAAGTGAAAAAAACCACCAGAGTCTTATTAAATGTATTGAGCTTAAAGTGATAAACGAGAATGTAGGCAGATTGAAGCTTAATATATTAAGAGAAAGTGTACAAGCAAAAAGCTTTAGTCGCAGATTGTTATTGAAAAAGAGAGAAATAGCTAAAAAAAATATTAAAACAAATAAATATTGTGGAAGAATATAAACGCAGTTGCAAAAAAAAATTACTAAAAAGACATATAATCAAAATCTTTAAAGCTCAAGCAACAATAAAATATTTATAAAAAAGTAATTTTAAAGATACATAAGTGAAAAGTTCAGTGAACAAACGAAATAAATGCAAACTATAAAGAAAATAAATGAAAAACTTCAGAAAAAAACTTGAGCTTAAAAAAATTATTTAAAATAAAACAAAGGCTTCAGGCTACTTAAAAGCTTGAGAGCTTCTGACGCTCAAGTGCTTCTGAAAATGAATTCAAAATAAATTTGGAATATCGATACTATTTAAAAATATTTAAAAAATTTAATTACAAGTTATTAAAACGATATTAGCTTCAATTTAACCATGATCAAAATAATCTGAAAATAACCAAAAAATTAAAATTAAATCAAAATATGCTCGAAACCTGCAACAAAATATATCAATCGAAAAAGTGAAGCCATGAAAGCTTTTGTGCTATTTGTGAATTAAAAAAACAATTTATTAAATCTCAAATTTAATTATATAAATAGTTTATCATAAACTAAAAACCTAAAGCAATCCCAAACAAAGGGTCTGAAAGATGAATTAAATTATTCACATAAAAAAAAAAACTAGAAAAAATATTGCATCATTAAAAAAGCTTAAGAAATGCTTCAATTAAGAAAATTAACCGCAAACTACACACAGTTGAAAAAATTACAAAAGCAGTAACAACAAATAAAACAAAAAACAAACAAAAAAAATTACAACAAAATTCACAACAAAAAGTCTTCGAAGCAGCTTATCAAATATCAACAGGCTCCAAAATACACATCAAAGAAATCAAACCTATTGAATAGCATTAAAGTCTAAATTAAAAAAAAATATATAATATACATAATATTATATATAATAATACATAAATTCAAATATTTATTAGAAAAGCACAATCAAATTGTTAGATGCAAATATAAAGTTAATTAAAAAAAAGGTTTAATATAAAAATATTTCAACGCTTAACACAAGCATATCTTAAGCCAATTTTGAAAAAGATTGTGGCTGTTAAAAAAATATTACAAAAAAAAACCCAACAAATAAGCTGAACAGAAAGAGAGAAGGCGTACAAGGGGAACTAGTACTTTAAATTCAACTTGGTAAGTGCAAAAAAATATGAATTTATAAATCTTTTTGCATATATCACTCTATCTCAATTCTTCCCCTCCTTCCTCTTCTTATTCTAACTGTTATTCTCCTCATCCTTATCCTTTTCCTTCCCAATTCCCTTTCACTTCCTTCTCTTTCTGTTTCCCTTCTGCTTCTAGATTCCGTTCTCCTCCTCTTCACCTTTTTTATTTTCATATCTCCTTGCTTCTCCACTTACGTATCTTTATCCTGCTCCATACATTTTTTTTAATTGTTTGGGGTTCCTAGAAGCATGAAAATTTGTATACATTGACTGATAATTTATTAATATCTGCGATAATTTCTGCGTGAAGAATTTCCTTCCTCTGTTAAAGCGTAAATCACAGATGCGCCTACATAAGCTCATGCTAATAGCTACGCAGCCGTGTTGTTGTTGTTCTAACGATAAGGTCACTACCCGAAGGTTTTGGAGAGTGCTATCGATGTTGTTGGTTCTTTGATGGATACAGATGCTCTACGTTCTGGTAACAAGTGCCAAGCACCATTAAGCTACTGGCCCCACCTCCACGAGAAAGAGTTATGAACCTTCTAGGCCATCCCGCCCCCAGCTCCTAGTTCTGCGCGGAACCCCGGGCTGCCAGGGCCTCGCCGGCTAAATATGTGTATGAAGCATGCATACTACTTTTAACAAGATTGGATTCGTGTAGGCGAGGTTGACAATTGCTTTGCGGAAGCTATGAATTGCGCGTATTAACCCCGTGCCTCTTGCATCTGCTGACCATATCCCATCTGTCACTTTCGCAAGTCATGTTATTGATTAAACTGACCGGGAATAGGTCGCTAATTTTATCTTCTACACTCCGTCGCAGTTGAATGAAATGTTAGCATTTAAATAAGGTGTTAAAGTATTTACAGAAAAACCAAATCCAACAAAAATATTTTCCACATTCAGCTTCCTGCAGAGTTCGGTTCAGATTCGCAACAGTGCGGCCAGCTCTCATTCAAACTCCGAGTTGGCTGTCTAGCTTTACCTAGGTATTTCGTTTAGCTGTATTTTTCTACTCGTTGGTCCTTATAGGGGGGTTGGACTATTGGTAAGGATGACGTTCGCGTTTTTGCAGCCAGTCATCAAAGAATTTACGCTAGCTCATCATTTTTTTGTTGTTATGAAAGCTGTCGCTTAGTCTGTGAAAACAATTTTTTCTAACATGTGAAAGTGAAAATGAATGTTTCGCCGAAGCCTTGACTGCTTTTCAAGGTATATTCATAGCAGATTCCTAGGTTCTTTGAAGGAGCATTATTGATAAGGACGAGTCGGCTTACTTAACTGCTGCTATATCTTCTGCTATGATTTCTATTGTGGATTGCTCTCTTTTGCTAAGCAAGCCATTCTGTCGCTGAGTCTGCCTTCCACCACCTTTTATATTTGCCGCAGTAGCTTCCATGTAAAATGGGGGATAGATAGTGGACTCTTGGAGTCTTCTTCGCCTATCAGAATCAGAACTATACATGCTATATTCCATCTAGCGCCATAAACTGCTAGTTCCACACATTTATCACAAACATGCAACAAGATCTCCGAGCAGTTATTTGCTGTAAGCCTAATTTCCCCTGCAAATATCTGCAGATATTCCATCAATTTCTACTTTCTAAAAACCTAAAATCATACATTTTAGGCTAATACAATGACAGTTTCCTGTATGACTTGTTTAACTAGTACAGGATCTGGTAGGTCCTCTTATCGCATCAGAGGTCTCTCAATAAACTTTAGAAAGCCTACAATACACAAGCGCCGCGTAGTTCAAGAACGGCCGAAGTCCCAGCTAGTTAAAGTATACTTGCGGTAAGGGATGCCTGTAGTAAGATACGAGTAAAATTCAAAGATTCATAGTCGAGCTGGTAACAGGCTAATACAATACCAGTTTCCTGAATTACTTGCTTAACTTAGTAAAGCATCTGGTAGGTCTTCTTATCGCATCAGAGGTCGCCCGATGAACTTTAGAAAGCCTACAACACACAGGCGCCACGTAGTTCAAGAACCGTCGAAGTCCCAGCTAGTTAGAGTAAAGCTGCGGTAAGGGATGCCTGTCGTAAGAGACTAGTAAAATTCAAAGATTCGAAAGTAGTAAAAATTCGGTCCCATCATATTCGTGTTAGTAACAGGCTAATACAATACCAGTTTCCTTTATGACTTGCTTAACTTAGTACAGCATCTGCTAGGTCTTCTTATCGCATCAGAGGTCACCCGATGAACTTTAGAAAGCCTACAATACACAGGCGCCGCGTAGTTCAAGAATGGTCGAAGTCCCAGCTGGTTAAAGTATACCTCCGGTAAGGGATGCCTGTCGTAAGAGACCAGTAAAATTCAAAGATTCGAAAGTAGTAAAAATTGGGTCCCGTCATAGTCGTGCTGATATCAGAGAGTGTTACTGTCTCAGCGTACCGGATTCTTATT
The DNA here is from genome assembly GCF_040869045.1 of Eurosta solidaginis. NCBI lineage: Eukaryota > Metazoa > Arthropoda > Insecta > Diptera > Tephritidae > Eurosta > Eurosta solidaginis. The sequence continues at coordinate 19,569,316 of NC_090320.1, forward strand.
TGCTAAAGGACTTCCCACATCCATAACACCATCATCAACCTCCGGACGGTTACAACAATAAACCAAATCAGTACGTTACCTGTATTTGAGTCGTGTAAGATTGACGTTAAAACAAATTTCGCATCGGGCCACCTGAAGATAAAAAAATGTTACTCATACGCCATGTATTCCCCTTAATAAAGACAGCTTAGCTGATTACAGTTTTACTAAAAACCAATATGAATTCCGTTTAATTCGCCTAATATTATGACGAATTGAAATATAACTACACAGATTCCGTGCTAAAATTATCAGGCGTAGTATTTCATTTAACACTGTTTTTGTATTACTGGCAAAACTCGCTGATTTTATGCTTCCTGAAAATTTTCTTTTCTTCTGCGCTAGGTCAAGGCTCCAGTTATTAGGGGCAGCAGCGTAGCCAGATCTCGAGGCAGTAGTTAAGCTATGTCCTACAAAATGTCTAGCATTTGCCAAGATGACGGAGTTATTTTATATCATAAGTCCTGGCAGCTGTTTGAGGCTCTTCGGTTTGGTTGTCAAACAAACTCTTGTAACGCTATAGACACATTCAGTCTATGTGAGTACTTGATTGACCACAGCCAGTTCAACCTAATCTAACCTAGACTTAAATAAATAATTTTTCTCATTGCACTCGCATCTATTTTCCTCATCCATTTCACTCCTACCGCCACCTATCGGAAAAACCTAAACGCATAGCTATTTGCTTATGCATTGCCTTGTCAAAAATTTCATGGCTCATTTAGAAGCTGATTCTAATACAAGCTGTTCTGCTAGCAAATTTTGGGCTATCTGCGTCGTTCCTCACTTCCAATGCACATCTTTTATGAAGTTGCATTTCTGGATGGGTATACGCAAATTCATTCAATTCAATTTCGCAGAGAAAATCAAACTTCTGCAATCTTTCGGTGGTGTTAGTGAGGTAACAGTGAGAATGCTTTCCCTAGATATCGGCGATGGCTAGCCGCACAGCTTCTCATGTTATGCTATTACTGCCGCTGCAGTTTTCTTCTTCCACACACGGTATCTATGAAAAAAAAGTTTCGACCTAAGCGACAACCCAGCCCACATTAAACATCTCTTCCGCCAACTTATACGACATCAAAGGGAATATAATATTGTACAAAACAGATCTCACCACATCTCTGCTTTCCCACGAACAGCACAAAAATTAATTAGCACATAGTGCGCAGCAGTCGTAAGTCGCTTTCAACCTCATTAACTTCTTATCCCCACAGCATCAGTTACTTTTTCTGTATTTGTCGTCCCCTGTTTTTTTTTTTTTGTTTTTTTGTGGGCTCCTTAATTTGGTCTTTAAAACTTTACACTACGTTCGTGTCGTAACTTTTCAAATTTAATTTACACCATTAAAATGGTTTAGTAACAAAAATATTTACTTAAATATGCATTGTAGTCGGTCAGTCTGACGTTGTACGTTGTGGCTTTGTCAGCTGTGTCGAGTGCAAGCATGAAAGTGTGTGTTGTGATGTGTTGCGTTTTGTCGTTTAGCAACACTGGGTTTTCATCGTGGTTGATGACATTAGCCAAGTTAGAGTGCAGACATTACAAATTTAAAACGAACTTTCTATGTATATGCAAGGTTGCACATAAATAATAAAGATATGTACTGCTATGTATATGGATATAGATGTGTAAATATATATGCTTGCTGCTAGTACATAAGAGCTAGAAACTTCGTTTCATTTTTAAAATCTGGTTTTTGGCACACAATACTTCGGCGTTAGAAAGCTGCTCCCAGCAAATTTTATGGTGTCGTTGTAATTAAATATATTAAATTACCCTGTTTTAAACTCCCTCCAGTTTTTTTAACAATCAAATGAAATATGTCTTAAAAGGTATTAAGCCCTAAGAACATATCCAGGTTCAAGTATTATTATTAGTATTATCAGACTGCGTTGCGGTGCGAACTTTATTTAGATCTATTGAGTTTTTTATACCATATCACGAAGGCATAGGTAGTCACGTCACCTAGATGGAAGAGTGTCTGCCTTGCCAGAGCGACGAAAGCGCAGATAATGTCAATATTCGTTTCTTCTTCCAGCCCAAAAAAGCAATATATTTGATATATTTGTGCTAGTTGGATTTTATTTACTAAAACGGTATCGAAGACTACAGTGTCCCATACAGGACCTTCTCTCTGCTTAAATTAATGGGGTTGGATGATACTTTGTTGTTGTTGTTGTAGCGATAAAGACAATTCCCGAATACCATGAGGAATGTTATCGATGTTCATGGTCCATTGACGCATGCAGATCCGGTACGTTCCGGTGACAAGAACCATTAAGGCACCAGCCCGATCATCTCGTGAACGATTTAGTATGACCACATGAAGCCTTCAATGCCATACCGCCCACCCGCCCCCTACATCCATGAGGAACCTGAGGTCTCCAGAGCCTCGGCTGTTAAAGTAACAGGATTCGCCACGGGTAGGTGAAGTTGACAATTGGGTATGAGGAGCTATATTTTGCGTTGGGAACCCATTGAAAGCGTTGCGCTACACTACCCCTTGAATCAACCCCCCCCCCCCCCCGCTAGGGGATGATACTCTCGTTGTTGGGAGTATAAACGATTTGGGGCCTGTCTTTGTCATGGGCATTGAATCCAGAGTTGTTTTAACTGATCTGTTGTAACAGTTACCTATGGTTTCCCCAGTACATGCCTTTGTGACAGAAGAACTCTGGACCAAGGACTGCTGATAAAGCAGCCGGCTTTGCTAAGTAGTGTGCCTGTTCATCACCTTTATGTCCCTTTTACATAGGACACTTTTTTTTGGCTTCCAGATCATTTAGAACTCCAATGCATTAATACACTAGCTTCTAAGTAATTGTATGAGACTGTAAGGCCAGTTAAGGCTGCCTGGCTGTCTGACATAATAAGGATACTCCTCGAGTTAACCAGCTTCGTATACATTCTCTCCCGTAACTTTCTATTGCATGGAATTCTGCCTGAAAAATCCCACTGGTATTGATTTCTTGAAGTTCGGTACTTAGATATCAGCTGCCATATTTTCGTCAACAAATTTTGATCGATCCGTAACACAGACCTCTTGAGTTAGGGCCAATAAATGGATTACCTGTTTCACAAAGCGTGTTGTTCACAATAGGCACCTCCAAAATTCCCTGAGATTTTGAACGTCGTGGCCACCAATAATTTGGCTAATCATACTGTGATCCACGATATACATTTAGTCAAGTATATTTTTCGATAGATATTCAATCGCTAGATATAGAAGATATTTCTCAAATTTAAGCTCAAAGAGAAGCATTTATAAGGACAGAAAACCCATCGGATTTTAAATGTTCTTTATAACTTTCCGATATATTCTATGCATTAATTTGAACACATTGCTGTGTGTGCATTGAAACTTCACTTCCATTACGACAAGCGCTGAACTTTCCTAAGAATCCAAGACTGTCGTCCAGAATTCGCTATCTTTGCGTGCAGACAGTTTAGATTCTATATCTCATTACGACAGTTGGATATTTGCTAAGCAATCTATAAGTATTATATTATTTAGGCGGGAGCAGCTAATATATTTTTCAGAGAGACCGGCAGTTCGATCCCTATACCCGGAATATTCGAGTCTAGGCACCAGCAATTTCCGGATTAATATTTGCTACTTCCGAAACACTGGGAAAATCCTTTGGCAGCATTCTTTAGCCTAACAGCAACACCAACATCTGCCCCGAGATAGAGGCTAAGTTCAAATTTCATAAATTTTTCGGGGGAAATTTTGAAATAAGTCTCTTTAAGATATAATAGTGTAACTTCTTGGCGGCCGTCGTGGTGTGATGGTAGCGTTCTCCGCCTACCACACCGAAGATCCTGGGTTCACGCCCCGGGCAAAGCAACATCAAAATTTTAGAAACTAGGTTTTTCAATTAGAAGAAAGCTTTTTCTAACGTGGTCGCTCCCCGGCAGTGTTTGGCAAGCAATCCGAGTGTTTTTCTGCAATGAAAAGCTCTGAATGAAAACTCATCTGCCTTGCAGATGCCGTTCGGAATCGAGTAGGTCCCGTCCACCCAATTTGTAGGAAAAATTAAAATTGAGCACGACGCAAATTAGAAGAGAAGCTCGGCCTAATATCTCTTCGGAGGTTATCGCGCGTTACATTTATTTATTTTTTAACTTCTTTGAAGCACATCTGACAGAATAGATTATTTCACCGAAAAGCACTTCATTGACAAAATTAGCGAAGATATTGCCGAACTCTCGAAATTGTGATATAACCCTTACCCCACCACAGCGCTACTGTCAAATAAAATAGCTATGAGGAGGTAATAATTAACTCACAAACGCCACAAGTCATTAACGGTACCACTTTTATTTGACACCTGTCATCCGACGCACACAATTTTAAACAAGCCATTTAGCCACTGCATCATTTCAAGCAGTTTCCGCTTGTCAATGCGTTAGATTGTCATAGTCATATGATAGAAAAAGATGCCGGCAATGCACTTAGTGTCCTACACAATGCAATCTTCTTTTTCATTTCATTCTCTTACATCCTTGGTTTCCCTTTTCCTTGGCAACATGATCAAAATGTAAAATAAAGTGACATGCTTGTGGTGATGACTTGATTGTCAATCGCATCAGCATTGTATATTGTATAATTTCCTTTGTATTCTACATTTTTTGGTGTGTTGTTGTATGTGTGCATTTTAACTATGTCATTGTCCTTGCTATTACCAAATTTTCATTTTACTCTTCTTTCATGTTTCTATCAAACGTTCGTTCGTCCAAACCCGCAATCCATCTAATCCCTACCGTTGGTCAATGTCTAATATCTACCAGGCAATAATAGTTTATATGTTTGTATATGTGTTCGTGGTTGTTGCTGTTGTCTTTATTACTTTCCTTCCTATTGCTTTCTTGTTTCTCCTTTCATTTGGTTGACATATCTCTCTTGCGTACTTTTTTGTCTGTTGTTTTGCTTTTGTCTTTACTGTAATTACCAAAGTCATTACATTGTGTCTGCATTGAGTTTTAGTATTGCTATGAGTTCTGGCTTTTCTCTTCTATTTTCTATTGTTCCATTAGCGTGCTTTATCAATAGCCAACAGCAACAGCATGTCAAGTAATGAACATAAAACTCAATTACATTTGGTGTGGGTCATAATGTTATTGTGCGTACTTAGAATTTAACGGTTAAAATGAAAGAAGCCACAAAAAAAAATTATTTTAAAGAGATGAATAGAAATATTAATAAAGTGTTCAGGGTGCCTTTTAAAGTGTGCACGTTAAATGGTGAATGACGTCAATTTAAAAAAGGCTGGCAGCGAAAAGTTTTCAAATTAAATCTCAAAATATTAGAATGAGGTCGTCAATGAAAAACTTTTGTTAACTTTTAAGGAAATTTTTATAGAAAATACTTTTTAAAACACTTATATTAACTTCACTGGTATGTTTGTTGGTATGTAACTCTCTTTTATACCGAGTATTAACAAAATGTTACGTCTACGCATAGGTACCCGTCTTTTAAGTTTCTCCTGATATGTTTGCACGTAATTGTTTTAATAAAACAATGTGCCTATTTCATTTACATTTAATGATTTTTTCTCGAAGAGGAGAATTATTAAAATATTTAATACTTAAGCTGCCTCGAAAGCTCATCACGGGGCGCTATTTTGCATTTGGAGATTCTATATACACAGAAAAAAAAAATTATGTGAGTCTTAGGTTAAATTAGGTTTTACTGGCCGGTAAATAACAACTTCTCATGGACTGAATGTATTGATAGTGTTACCATAATTTATTTGACGACGGAAACGGAAAAATCCCAATTAGGTAGCAGGACTTGTGCTATAAGATAACTCCGTCCACTTGGCGAATACTAGAAGTTTTCTAGGGCCTAGCTTAATTGCTGCCTCAAGATCTGGCAACTCTGTCGCTCCTAGTACTTGAAGCCTGGAACGCGCGAGCCTACGACACGAACACAGCACGTGCTTAACCGTTTCTTCCTGCTGGCCGCAATTCCGAAAACTGCTGCTACTGACGAGGCCTAATTTATACGTATGTATCTTTAGAGATATGAGCATCTTTTTAAACCAAATGTAGAATTTGCACATGATCTTAGAAAATTTAGCAGCCCCGCGCTTCTTTCCATGACTTTCCTGCTTGATGGATAATATTCAACTCCGGTCCCCCTTTGGTTTCTTTCGATATATCAAGTGCAGCACCCTCCTCCAGCACAGAGGTCTTTTCGTTACCTTCTATTCCCTTATGGTCGGTAACCCAGCATTAATGTATGGTCCGGCCTGAAAGTGGCCTTCCCAATGCTTGTTTGCATTGCATCTCAGTTGTTGATGAAGTGCTGTGTGAGATTATTGCCATAAGAATAATATATATGTATATAGATGTTGAAAAATAGGCGGTGTTTCCCCCTTGAATGGCACGTTAATATAGAAAACGTACAAATTTCCCTTATCTCCTAGTCTTTTTGAAACACTTAACCAAAATGCAAGTGCGAGTGTGATGGTAAGTTATGTAGGCTTTACATAGTTTAAAAAAATCTGAAATTCGCTGTATTTTCTATTCTGTAATCTTGCACTGTTCAAATATCTGACCATACAAGCCTATAATAATTTTGAATTTAATAAAATCAAATTGGTCAGCAAAAATCGATCACACATTAAAAACTTTAAAAGTTTTTTTGTATTTTCCCGAAAAGTACATTTAAAAACCAATTTTTAAAAAAAAAGATCCCAAACGGTCAATTTTTGAAAAAGTTATAGCATTTTGGAAAAAAAAACACCGTTTTTTTTTTAATTCATAACTTTTTTTGAGTTGGATGAAAAAATTTGAAAAAATTCTGAAAAACGTCTTTCGTAAGCTAGAAAAAGAAGAAAACCTTTCAGACAATTCTAAAGGGGTCGGGTTCAAAATTGATCGCAATGGAATGGAATATCCCCTATATACTTCTGTTTTTTCTCAAACAAGTTTTATAAGTAATTTTCCCACTCCGCATGCGGCACCTCCAAGAGGCGCGTCCCTCTCAGCTTGTACCGTAGACGCCCCAATCAGATTGGGCGGATAAAAAGAAGTCAAGAATAGCACATAATCGACCCAGCAGGATAGAAAATGGCTGAAGAACACGTGCAAGTTTTAATACCTCAGACTAACAAAGTAGTTGTCTTATCACTAAAAATAGCGAACTATAGGCACGTAATGAGTATTCTGAGTGGACACTGCTTTCTGGCGTGGCATGCATTTAAATGTGGATTCATCAGTAAAAGCAGATGTAGCAAGTACGGTTTGGAATAGGAAATTGTCGAGCACGTTCTGGACTCATGACCTCCGTTTGCATATCTAGAAACTGAAAATGGACAAATAAAAGCTTTGTAGTACATACTAAGTTATCGGTGTTACTTTGTAGCATAGGTCCTTGCTTTTGATATGGTTTCCTGGTTTCAACGTTGAGCAAATTACTGATAACATTTTTGACACATTCGTCTTATTCGAGGTCGTCACAAACTGACCAGTTCAACCTAACCTATCCTATCTCTAAAACAGGTTTTTTTAACGCCTTAAACGTTGCAGAGTGTAATAACAAAAAGATAGTGGATACTCTTCACAGTCACAATATACCGTGTGATCCTGCCACACTGAAGATTCTGAGTTTAGGACCCGAGCAAAGCAGCATTAAAATAATTTACAAACAGTTTTTCGAAAAGTGAGGGCCGTCTCAGGAGTGATTTGGCAAATATTCCCAATGTATTTCTGCGATGAAAAGCTACTGAGCAAAAGTGTATCTGTCTTCCAGATACAATTCGGATTCAACATAAAGCATGTAGGTCCCGTCCGCTAATTTTTAGGAAGAATAAAAAAGGAGCACGACGCCAATTGTAAGAGAAGCTCGACATAAATCACTTGGATGTTATATCACGCCAATTGGTTTACGTCGTTTTAGATTGCCCTTTCCACTTGAAACATGCTATAGTTGTCGGAAAGGCTGAAAGAAGTTTCAAATACATTGAGGAAATACCTTTCTCCTGTTTCCTCCAGCTAGGGATACCTCTTATAATTTTGGTCCCATTTCTTTTCATGTTTGCCCATTATGAGCCACGTCTCATGTAAAAATCAGCTTAGGACGGTTTTAGTGCGCATAACACTTGTATCTAACAAGAAAGTCAAACAATTACAAGCTCTCCGAACTGCTGCAATATTTCTTGGTTAACCTCTATCGTCTACCCTTACACGCATTACACATTGTCTAGCTGACATCCCCATCCTCTCCTTTAGCTATCCCTTCTTTTATTTATTTATGCAAACTTGCTACTATAAAGCTAATGTAGTCTGTGATTTGTCCTTACTGTTGTAAGAGCGAATTACATCGCCATTCTTATTACTTCATATATATCCTTAGAGTATGCTGCTCATCTTATTCTATTTTTTTTTTCTGAGAAAGTGTGAAATAAAATTACTTATCAATGTTGGAGCTTGATACATACTTAAGGAAAAGATACTCTTATACACTAAACATATGAACATAAAAGATGCATTAGGGTGATTCGAATAAATGAAAATTAAATGAAATGAAATGCACACGAAATGGAAATGAAATGAAATGGAAATGAATATGGACGAAAATAAAATGAAAATGACATTAAAAGGATATGAAAATGAGATGAAAGTGAAATGAAATAAAAAGAAATGAAATGGATATGAAAAAGGAATAAAAGTGAAATGAAAATTAAATGAAAATGAAATAAAATACAAATGGAATAAAAATTAAATGAAAATGAAATAAATAGGTAATGAAATGAAAATGAAGTGAAAATAAAATGAAAATGAAATAAAATGAAACTCAAATGAAAATTATGTGAAAATAAAATGAAAATGAAATTAAATAAAATTTAAATGAAAACGAAATGAAAGTGAAATAGAAGATAACGCAAATGAAATGAAAATTAAATAAAAGGTAAATGAAATGAAAACGAAATGAAAATGTAATGAAATGAAATGAAACGAAAATGAAGTGAAAATAAAATTAAAATGGAATCAAATCAAAATCATAACGAAATGAAAACGAAATTAATTTAAATGGAACAAAAATTAGATGCAAATGAAATTGAAATGGAATGAAAATTAAACAAAAATCAAATAAAAATTAATGAAAATAAAACGAAAAAATTAAGTCAAAAGCATTCTTAATTATTGTAGTTGTTGTATTAGACACAAAACACTTCTCCGAGATTTCAGTGAGATTTGCACCACAATCCTTTACCAGGAAATAAATCCCGTACATCCAAGAACTAGTGCCTGGGAGACTAACACACGGTGGAGTTTATATAGCTCGTCCATACCCCTAAGAAAGTTTTGGTCGATAGGAATGGATACTTATGGTTTCTCCTTTTCTGAAAATAACGTCGCCCTGTTGGTTCTTCTCAGGTCTTTTGTAAGTGTGTGTTCCTTTCACAAAATTACTCTCACTTAATAATAAAATGCGTAGTATTACGTACAAAATCAGCCGATTTGCAGAGCGCCAAGTGACCGCGTATAAGAGTTAGAATTTAAGAGTGCGAAATGAGGGTAACATTTTTTCTAGAAAATAAAAGGCTATTATTAGGAAATCTTATTAAAAACTCCCTTCAGAGGACTAGTATAATGGAAATTCTAGCATGGACAATTATATAGTTGAACTTTCATTGCTGTCAAGCAAAGTGTGACTTTCACAGTTCCATATGCAATATTTTTGCCCACCCTAGTATCTTCTGTCGTGTACAAAACTACATTGTGTTAATGTTCTACAGCTCCTATTGCCTACTCCAATTGTATGTATTATTTCTGGGACATGTACTGTTTTACGAGACAGCTTTGACATAATTTAGATATATGTGCGAAGAAGTATAATATGTTTGTTTATATACAGCAGCGAACGGAAAAGAAGCTGTGGCGAGTTTTTCTTTTTTCTTTCTTCTAGAGAAACCTTCTATGAGTTTTGTAACTGAAGCTATGCAAATCAGTCTGAATAATTTCGCGAAAATTTTAAAAAAATTTTAAGAAAGTTTCGAATTATTTATTTGCCGGTTGGCAGAGAGAACGAGCGGTTGGCGCGCCTTGTTGGACGGTCATAACCATTTTAACGGTTAAGCGCCAATTAAGTAAGTAATTATGAAAGTTTTTTCCTAAAATACCAAAAATAGAAAAAGTTCGAAATTTTCGTAACATTTTCCCAAATGGCTGAAAAGCTGCTCTCCATTACACAGCATGCATACACCAAAGGCAAGTCGGTAGACATCGCATTGCATAAGGTGGTAATAAGCATAGAGAAATCCCTGGAATATAAGGAGTATGCTCTAGGAGTCTTCTTGGACATTGCTGGGGCTTTCAATAATGTTTCTAAATGGGGGATTATGGATGGTCTTAATTACATTAAAGTACATCCCGCCTTAATCAGATGGATCGGCTGCATGTTAAATTGCAGGAAGATTACATCACAATGGGGATTGTACGAGGCCAAGAAATCAGTGGACAGGGGCACGCCGCAGGGAGGGGTGCTATCACCTCTGCTGTGGACGCTGGTCATCAACCAACTGCTCAGGCGATTCGATGAGGGACCCGTAAAACTTACGGCTTACACAGATGACGTTGCAATTGTCATAAGTGGAAAGTGCCTTCCAACGATTAGTTCTTTGCTGGATCGGGCGCTTCGGGATATTCATACCTAGGCATCTAATGTCGGGTTGAAAGTCAATACGGAGAAGACGGTTATGGTCTTGTTTACAAAAAGGTACATGGTCCCAAATTGGATCAGGCCTAAGTTAAGAGGGGTGACTCTACAGGAGAAACCTTGCACAAAATATCTAGGAATCATCCTAGACAGTAAGCTGTCATGGAAGCTCAACGTGGAGGAGAGGGTCAAGAAGGCCTCAACGGCACTCTATGCATGTAAAAGAATGATGGGGTATACGGGGGCTTATCGCCCTCTTTTTTCATTGGGTTTTTACAGCGATTGTAAGCCCTATTCTATACTATGGAGTTCTTGTTTGGTGGAAAGCCACACAAAAAACAACATACCTCACAAAATTAGACGGGGTATGCAGACTATCGATGCTTAGCATTACGGGAGCCCTGAAAACAATCCCGACAGCTGCACTATATGCTGGACATCCCACCTGTAGACCTGGTAGCAAAGAACAAAGCGTTAACGACCGCAAACAGGCTCGGTGCTTGGGGTAGCTTGTCCGCCGACCATATGGCCATAGTAGTATAGTGTCATCAATCACAAGACGAACAGACTACTTGATTCCCTATCTGCGCTTCAAGGGAGATCTTAAGGCCACAATAGAGGTGGACGGTTTGCGCAAGGGTGCGCAAATGGCGGACGAGGCGATACATGTGTACACAGATGGTTCAAAAGTAGTGGAAGGAGTAGAGTCTGCAGTATACTGTGCTAATCCGGAAATAAGCAGATACTACAGGCTGCCGGATTACGGTAGCGTTTTCCAAGCGGAAATAGTAGCCGTAACCAAAGCAGTAGAAACCCTGGAAGAGAATAGCTTAAGCTGCAACCGTGTTAACTTTTATATTGACGGTCAAGCAGCAATTAAGCAATAATCTCGCATAGCACAGAATCTAAATGCGTGTTAGAGTGTAAGCAGTCTCTGGAGAAATCGGCACAGGGAGAAGCATACATCTATATGGGTCCCAGGGCATATGGGAATAGATGGGAATGAAAAAGCGGATGAACTAGTTGAAAAGGGCGCATCCCTGGAAGCTTGCTTCTTAGACGTCCCAATTAGACTGGGCGAGATTAAGCGAAGGCGAGGAGGTGCAGATGATCGACCAAGCAAGAAAGGCGTGGGTTCAAGCGGGGGGCTGTAAAGTGTCGAAAATTATGTGTAGGTCTTACAAGCTTAGACTAACAAATTTGCTTCTATCATTAAAAAGAGAGGACTGTAGACTCATGACGGGTATTCTGACTGGACACTGCCTTCTGGCGCCACATGCCTTTAAATTAGGCTTGGTCAGTGATAGCAGATGTAGGAAGTACGGGTTGGGGGAGGAAACGATCGAGCACGTTCTGTGCTCATGCCCTGCACTTGCCAGGCTAATAATCCAGCTATTAGGAGTGATACAGCTGTCAGATCTAGAAGCAGCAAGTTGCTAAGTCCTAGGAAGCTTGTAGTATTTGCCAAGAGGACGGAGTTATTTTATAACATAGGTCCTGGCTTTTGATATGGTTTTTCAGTTTGGTCGTTAAAACAAACTTCTGGTAACACTACGGACTCAATCAGTCTATGTGAGGTCCTCATGAACCGGCCAGTTCAACCTAACCTAACCTCCCAAATTTTCGAAGAGTGTACTGATTTTGGTTTGCATAGCTTCAGTTGCAAAATTCATAGACGTTTTTTTTAAATTATCGAAAACGATATGATATCGCTGCTGTATATTTATCTACATATGTGTAAATATACCTACGGGTTGTTTAAAAAATAGAACTCGTGAAAACAAAACAATATATTTGTATGTAAATATTCACGATATGAGTTGCTCTAGAAGGCATGCAGTTCAAAAAGTTGTGTATAAATAGAACTTAACTCAAATTTAGTGAATACAATCCTTAGAGTCTAGAAAATATATATGTATACTCGACATATGTACGCATATTGATATCTACCCTTATACATTTCTTTAACCCACCAACTACGCATTTGTATGTATGTGTTTGTTTTACTTAATGTGTCTTCTATTGTAGTAAAAAGTCAGTGACATTCACGAAGAGTGGCATTGCTGTCACTGTCAAAGTTGTCAGCAACATTGAAATATTCACAATAAGTATTTGATGTCACTGTCATTAACATGGATATGCAAAATGAGGCTAAAAGTGGAGAAGAAATATTAATAATAAAAACATCAGGCAGAACGTTTTGCTTTGGTTAACAATTACACGTTTTCAATAAGAACGTGACATAGAATGGTGTGCACTGAAAGGATAAATTTGTTGGATTTGCTCAGGTAATTTCTTTGGCCGTGAATTAGATCCTTTTTATGTTTTACATGCATTAGAATTACATATTACGAATGATTTATCTAAAGGAAGCGAGGGAATTCGCTATCAAGTAATCGAACTACTTATGTTTCAACCGAATTGGTTTCAATAGAGAGGTGAAGGTTCCCGTTATGACATCCACTTTTTTGGTGTCGAAAAATTTTTTAAATATACCAGAGAAAGACAATGGCGTATATCGAAGAAAATATAGCAATGAGATCTTATCTGAATGAGTAAAAACTCTTAGGCCCCTAACAGAATAAAAACGAATCGTTTTTTTAGCGATAGAAGGAAGGCCTGCATTGAGTTCACAGATATAGCAAAACTGGATCTAACTTTTGACTCGAAGTCAGCGTAAATTAATAATTACTTTAAAGGAATGACTGCAAGGAGTATTCTTACAGCTAAAACAACCACAGCTCGAAATTTATGAACATGCACCTAAGTCCCTGTTACTCTATGTTGGTATGACATTTTTTTTTTACTGTTCACAATCAACCTCGACTTATATGGATCTGTCTGGGGACAATACATAGCCAGTGGAGCAAAATAGCCCTCAAGAGTAATATCGCAAGGATAAAATGACGAAGGACTCGAGTTAGATACTGCAGTCTACTGAGAATGCCTCCATAAATCTTAGCAAATACTGGCAAGTCAGTGAATATGCTTAGTTAAACAAAAAAAAAGAAAACCCTTCCCATGTGTTATGACACGTACTCCAAACCACCTGATGGTTTCCCTGGTAGGCACCTTTGCGCGGGCTTATCCGGATTTCATAGCATCCAATTATGAGACTTGGCAACGTGGCTGCGTCTAGGCAACAGCAACAACACAACATAGACTACAACGCATACAGCCTAACTACCTTAGTTGATTTGAAGGGATTCCATGTGCAACTGGACGTCTGATGTAGAAATACCATTCCATTCACGTCTTACTATTAATATTCTGCTTCCAGTCACGTTAGTTTTTACTAATCACTTGGAATTTTTTTTGGAGCCCATTCCACAAAAACGTAGATGCCTTTTTATACAACGAACTTATTTTTAAAAGAATAATTTAACAGAACAAATATACTTGTTTTACTAACTTGTGTTTTTGAGGAACAAGTCGTACTGTAGTCGCAAGTACCAAACATCTTTTAGAAATAAAAGTTTGAGATAAACAACGCATCTCTTAAAGCTAACTCCCACGCTGGTTGAAATGAAGATTGTTTTTTTTTTACTTTTCTTTTTAAGTCAACAACGGTATGCACATCTACATTTATCGTATGCATGTTGGTTTCTTTTTTTTTTTGGTTTTTTTTTTTTTTTCTTTTACTATAAGTCAGAAAAGAGAGGACTGTAGACTCATGACGGGTATTCTGACTGCACACTGACTTCTGGCGTCACATGCCTTTAAATTAGAAGGAAACGATCGAGCACGTTCTGTGCCCTTGCCCTACAACTGTCACATCTAGAAGCAGCAAGTGGGTTAAATCCTAGTAAGCTTCTAGTATTTGCCAAGAGGACGGAGTTATTTTATAACATAGGTCCTGGTTTTTGATAGGGTTTTTCATTTTGGTCGTTAAAGCAAACTTCTGGTAACACTACGGACTTATTCAGTCTATGTGAGGTCCTCATGGACCGGCCAGTGCAACCTAACCTAACTACAAGTCAGTATTTAGTCTGTATTATCTCATTGTTATTCTCTTTATTGTTACCAATGGCTGCCATTAGCCATCACATTCATGCGTATTAGTTTTTATTGTTATTCTAGAATTGGCTAACTCCCAATTTTAGTTGGCTGTGCTACTACATGCACGACTACTTATATCAATAGAAATACCTATACATAAATCTTATGTATATATGACTCATACTGAAGTAAAAATGTCGAAATCTTCTTAAACTTTTCGACGCAACGAGATTTTCGCTGCCATGAGACTGGCAAAGGCACTTCACTTTGGATATGAGCTCGTTGACTTGACTTGTTTTCATCACGTTTTTTTTTTTTTGTTCTTAACATTTTCTTCATCTCTTCCGCTTTTACAACGCATACGTGCATAGTTATTGTATGGTGACAAAACTCATACACCAAACATCAAGAGTGCAAAACACTGTCTTCATATCGGAATTTTACAAGCACGTTCATATATGCTTGAATGTATTTGTATGTATTATTGTGTGTGTTAGAACTTCACTTGTTTGCCTGAGTTCAATAATTCTTATTGCTTACTGCTTTTTGTTGTTATTGTTGTAATCCTTACTTCTGTTTCTTATTGTTGTTAACGCTTCTTCCAGTACTCGACAGCTTCTTTTGTACTTTGTTTGCTAAATGCTGTATAAAGAAGAAACAACAAATACATATAGCTTACACTTATATATACAACAACAAACCACTAACAACAGCAAAATCAACAACAAAAGCTAACCTTTGTTTTGTTTAGTGAAAAAGTCCTTATACACATGGATATTAAGAAACACGCACACACATAAACATATACAATCCCATGTACGTTGGCACCAATATAGATTTGCAAGTTGGTTGTGTAAAGCCAGTGCTTTTTTTGCACTTCCTGTTGAACTTTCGAGTACACTCTTGTACACATACACACGCCAGTACAAAATAAAATTTGATAAGTTCGTTAAAGTGACGTCTTGTGTTCAAATTAAATACAGAGTTCAGTTTGGTTTCAGATCCTATTTCTATTTTCAAAAATATATAAAAACAACATAAAACCAGAATACATCTATTTTGTTAAAAAAACAGTTCTCCAAGAAAAAGAAAAAGCACAAAAATTAATATTTTGAGATGAAGAAAAATCTCTAATAGGTTAGAACTATAGTACTAGATGTTGCATAATTTTAGGCACGTTTAACTTATATATATATATACAGGTCTCTAAAGTATAAATAAAGTTCTCTTTCAAGAGATTAGATCTATGTTGCATACTTTTAGGCGCATCTAGCATATATTGTTACATCGGTGTAATAGGTTAATTTTCCATCAAATATTAGGGGGACTCATTAAAGCATATAAACTTATAAGGTCTAAAATTATATCCATTTACACACGCTGTTATATGAACGCACTTAATAATATTCTTGATAAACTTAATTGTCGATCAGCTGTATTATTGCCGAAAAAAATTTTTTGATTGTTATACAAATTAAAAAATGCTAAGGTTAAGTGAAAACTCAAAACTAAAACGGCTTTTTTAAGATATTCCTGTAAATGACTTGCTGATGTTGGAGATTTCTGATGAAAATGCCTGCTGTAATGTCTGCAAGGTTGCTTCCCTTTGAGTTTACCGCGTTTACGCCATGAAATGTGCGCGTAAATTTATACAAATTGTGTAAATGATTTTTCATACAAAATTTGACAGCTTGTTTACGCACTAGATAAATTTAAACGTTTATACACTTTATAAGGCATTTATAAGGTTAAATGAGTTCCCCTATTTACTATACAGGTTTCTAAAGTATAAATAGTTCTCTTGCAAGGAATTATATTTATGTTGCGTACTTTTAGGCGCGCCTAGTACATATAATTTCATGCACTTATTTGGTTCATTTTCCATCAAATTTTTCTGCAAAGGTTTCTAAATTAGCAATAAACTTCTCTTTCAAGAGGTTAGACTTATTTTGCATAATTTTAGGCGTACCTAGCACATATAATTTCATGCACTTATTTGGTTCATTTTCCATCAAATTTTTCTGCAGAGGTTTCTAAATTAGCAATAAAGTTCTCTTGCAAGAAATTATATTTATATTGGGTACTTTTAGGCGCGCCTAGCGCATATAATTTCATTCATTTATTTGGTTTATTTTCCATCAAATTTTTCTGCAGATGTTTCTAAATTATCAATAAAGTTCTCTTTCAAGAGCTTAGATTTATGTTGCATACTTTTAGGCACACCTAGCACATAATTTCGTATATTTATTACGCTCTTTTTTCGACAAGTTTTAATCATACAGATCACTAAATTATAACTGGCTACGGTTGAGAACGTGAAACATTAATATTTCTATCACAAGTTCCATCCAAACTCGCGAGCTACAATAATTTCGGTACAATTTTAGAATACCGACGGAACTATCCGAATTTAGAAGCTTCGATGGAATTGAGGATAGGCCTGCTTGTGCTAAAGATGATAAGATGATTTGATTACATCCAGTTCGAGGTGCACGTCTTGCCAAAAACAGGCTTGGCATAGCACGAAATGACTGGACGTGCCCAACTTATCATACTCCATAGAGACAATACAGCTCGAATTTTCAACGCCGTATTGACCCTCACTGAGTTGTTTACTGTCAACACTCTAATCATTATGCTAAGATGATCCCTTGAAGAAGGCTCAGGTGAGCCTTTGAGCGAATCCCGCTACATATTTCAAATGAGAAGCAGATTTCCAAAGCCTTGAACAATATAAACCGCGTATAGATTCGTTATACGCAGTTCGAGAGTAGAAGTTGTACGAAGTATCGGCTGATTTCAACCAAGGCCAATTCCTGTCTGTCATGTAGTACATTTGACGAGACCGATACTCCACCCTATTATATAAACCAGCGCTACCATTTGAGTAACACCAGCGCAGTGAAGGATGCCGATGCTTTATCCGCCCTGTCCCCCACTTTAAGCTTTACTAACGAGGCACTTGGCGCTATTAGACAGAATTAGCGGTACTTCCCCAATCGAGGATGGCCTAAACTCAGGGATCTTGATGAGGGCACAATGGACCGCAGTGTAATCCTCAATTATCTATCTACCGTAGATGATATCGCATTATTACAATACGAGCCTGTCACGCAAGCCAAAAACGGTGCGCAAAAAGCTTGGAAGCCTTTGTCGTATGGTTGTTTTTCCTCCAGCAAATTCGCGAGCCATAATGAAAATGACTAATTCGAAATCGGTTCAAAACAACGAGCCTATCTATGTACCTTAAACAAGTGAGGCGCTCTTAACACAACTGTAAAATTTGAAACTTCAGTTCGGCATACTTCTAGGCGCAAAGTGCTTACACATTTCATTGAAACAGAATAGCCCCCGCTAGTTTGACAATACAGAATATCTCAGCAAGTCACACCCCTTAACCCATTTTCGCGATAGTTGACGACAATTGGAAGCACCAAAGGTCCATGTTTTTCTCCAACTATCTCTCTTAACCTGGTCGCTGCCAAATATAGCAGTATAACGATAAAAATCTCGAAAGCACTATCAAGTTCTCCTAAAAGTATGCAACATCTAGTTACTTACCTTACAATTGCTGTTGAATCTTGGAGCTAAGGTATTATTAGTCAAGATATTTAAATTTCAAGCCTTTCCGTCAATATTGCAAAATTTAGCACCACCCTGTATTCTATGAAAAACAACCCTAATAATAATTAAAAAGTAATCACATTAACACATAGCTCCCATTATTCCTAAGCGAAAGGGTATTTTCGTTAAATTGTTACCTAAATTTGTTAGTCAGATTTAAATGAAATATTTGAAAATACCTTTGCGAACTTTAGAAATAAAATTTCAAATTTGTTTGCATACTTTCAGGAGCAGTGTTATAAAATAAACAAATTTTTTGGAAGGAATTTGAATGAAGGCTTCAACACAAAAACAAACTAAGTAATGCTTTGTAAATACTACATACTATTTATTTACGTAATACCTACATAGTTGATGAGAAATGAAAAATTAGGGTAGCCAGCGGCGGCATTTCTTCTTCTTATTCCTTTTTGCGATTATGTATTTGTTGAAATTGTTGAATTGGGGTAGCTTTTAAGAAATGATTGTACTACAGGTCGTATACGTAACTAAATAGTTGTTAGAGAGGATGAGGAGGCTTGCTGTAAAAAGCAAAGGGGAAGTCAAGGGCTGCTTAGCATGTGGGGCTAAGACAACTTAATGAGTGGTAATTAGTATTGAAACGATTAACCATTACACAACAACAATGCGAACAATAATACAGTCTAGTAACAATAATAATAGATTTGGCAACAAGAACGAGACCCATTTTTTTATATTTTTTTGCAATTTATTTTCGTTACCAACTAAGTACTACTAAGCGTTTACCCCATTAATGTAAACTTTTCACACTTTACCTACACAAGCGCCGACAGACAGGCATTCAAGCATCCCCCAGCGGCCAGAATATACCCGCGGTACGTATGCCTATCGTAAGAGGCGACTAAAATACCAGATTCAAGGGGTTGTGTAGCGCAAGGTTCAGGATGCCAGCACAATATACAGCCTCTCCAAACCCAATTGTCAACCTCACCTATCCGTGGCGAATCCTGTTTCATTAACAGCCGAGGCTCTGGCGACCCTGAACTCCTCATGGATCTGGGGGGTGGGAGGACGGTATGGCCAAGAAGGTCGCATATGTTCATAACAAATCGTTCTCGAGATGGTCGGGCTTGGTATCGGAACGTACCGGATCTGCATCCGGCAAAGGACCATCAACATCGGTAACACTCCCCAAG
The DNA here is from genome assembly GCF_040869045.1 of Eurosta solidaginis. Classification (NCBI taxonomy): domain Eukaryota; kingdom Metazoa; phylum Arthropoda; class Insecta; order Diptera; family Tephritidae; genus Eurosta; species Eurosta solidaginis. The sequence continues at coordinate 19,588,807 of NC_090320.1, forward strand.
GCCTTCGGGGAGTGTCTTTATCGCTACAGCAACAACGACAACATGCATTCAATCATATTCCAATTCTTCTAAAAAATACTCACACATAAAGGCAGTACTGGACATGTTTGTATGTATGTATGTACGTTCCTCATACTTGTCTGTTGATTGATTTGAGTGATGATATTCTAAGCTACACTCATGTTCTTTTAAACATTTTTGCACAGTGCGTTGCATTCTTTAGATTTATGCGTGTAAAATGCTGGGGTACGTGTTTAAATCAATGATACCGCATAATTCTCGACTGTTAAAAAAACTCTCATAATAATTGTTACTAAAAGAGAGATAAATTTTCGGTCAGAAAATAACTGTTATCCTTCTAAAAGCCGTTTCTCGGTTTCTCTCAGAGCGCAATTTCTTCAAAACGGATATATATTCATATATTTTTTTTTGAAATTTTCTTCATCCAGCTATGTTATTCTATGTATAATATTAAGAAAAATATAAAAAATTATTAGTTTAATCTTTATCATTTAGTAAAATATATTTATTTTTACAGCAATATTGCTTATCGCAAAGCCAATCCTTCCTGCAGATATTTTGTTGCAAATTTAGAAAAATTTCAGTTGTTTGGTGGGCCAATGTTTATTATTTTTGGGTTATTTTATATAAGAGCTATTTGGCCGATGGTTTTTAAGCGAAAAAAACTAAGTTTTCCTTTATCCTCCTACGCGTTTCAGCACATTTTGTACCTTCCTCACGGAGATCTGTTTTTATTAATAACTTAAAACAATTATTTGCAAAATAAACATTTTACACAACATTGGGGATTTCACTTGCATTACATTCAATTAAATTTAAAAAATTTCGTCAAACCTATATACATATATTCGCGCTGCATCCTTTTCGTGGCTCATCTCATCAAACTGTGTGCTTTTTGATTGCTGTGAAGTGAGCAGAGTCGATATTGTGCACGTCTTTTTTGAAGTTCACACAGTCTTTCGGGCAATTTCGTATTATAGATGGCGAAGAATAAATGACTGTGTGAACTTCAAACAAGACGTGTACAATATCAACTGTGTTTACTTCACAGCAATTAAAAAGCACACAGTTTGATGAGATGAGCCACGAAAAGCATGCAGCGCGAATATATATATATAGTTTTGATGAAATTTTTTAAATTTAATTGAATGTGTTGTCAGTGAAATCCTCAATGTTCTGTAAAATATTTATTTTGCAAATAATTGTTTTATGTTATTAATTAAAACAGATCTCCCTGAGGAAGGTACGAAATGTACCGAAACACGTAGGAGGATAAAGGAAAACTTAGTTTCTTTCGATTAAACACCACCGGCCAAATAGCTCTTATATAAAATAACTTAGAAAATTTTAATTTATGAGGTTCTCTTCCGAGTTTAGAACATTGCAAAACCTCCCTTCACGAACTAGACCTGAAATGTTAGCAAAGTAATTTCAGATTGATCTCGATTTAAACCTTATAAGTATACCAAAATGGGTCAGTAAATAGTCTCAACATGGGATGAAAAGCGAGTGATCTGAGCCTGGTATGCAAACTTAAGCTTTCTCAAAGAACGCTAAGTAGGTGCGGAAAAACTCAATTTAGTGCTGGTACTTACTTCGGAAATAATACTTTTTAAAGATTGCTTATGCCTCCCATCCCTGCGCTTGATATGTCTCAATGCTCGTATTAAGTAGAGCAACTTTTAGGGCTACCTGGGTCACGTTTATCCGCTTATCTCCAACATCATATGATGTTTTGAAATTTAATGCAGCCGCTGTCCTGCTCCAAACCCCTGAAAATAAATTTATCAAATTTCATCCAAATCGGTTGAACTGTTTCCAATTAGGTGTGGATAACCCATGTTAATAACCCTACTTAAAAATATTGCTATTGGAATACAAAATTAATAGCTTTCTTTTGATACCCATCTCAAACCCAAGCAATTTTTAACAACTGATATTTATTTAGGATACGTATTTTTGATCCCTATATAACAGTTATTTAGTGATAGGAAAAAATCACCCTTATAAATCTTAGTGATAAATAAATCTCATAGACAAAACAATATTTCTATTCCGCGGTTCGAAGCAAGGCAATTTTAAACAAGAGAATCAATAATGAGGCTTATTAAGGAGAGATTTATATATTATGGTCACTATATAACTGTTATTGAAGAAATAAATAAATCTCCTTAATATATCCCAATGAGAATCTCTTAGTCATGGAAAATACACGATACATTTTTATTTCCTAATATTCTGGGACTCCATAAGTTAATTGTTGTGTTTTTCTGTAACTCTTATTTTGGAGCTCTCGTTTTAATGTTTAACTCTTAGATATGGCCAATTCTAGAAAATACTGCTAAAGATAGGTGGAATGAAACTACTATGAATGAAGGGTTGTCTACCAATGACTGTCGTGCGTGAGAGCTCTAATTGAGTGAGCTGCTAGCTGTGAGCATTAGAAGTTGTGATTAATTAAAACATATATTTCACAGAAGCTTATATAAATAGACAGTTAAAAAGGATGCAATTCATTGTTTAGTATTGTTGGGAGGTTGTTGCAATATGTGTGGCAGCAAAGGATGCACTTGTGAAATTTCATTTGACACAAATGAGTACATCATTGGTTCTAGCTGGAAAAATAAGCAAAGTCTTCGTGATCATAATTATTTATAGTCGCTTGAATCGCTTGACCTCAAAAACCTCGTATCTTATGTCAAACTCTATCAGGAGACAAAGATACTTGGCTTGTGCTTCACTTCAATAGAAGTCTCCGCTAGATTATCCTAACGAAATGTAGACTAAAGAACAATGTAGAACTTTATCTAGAATTAAGTGAGGAGCCCTACTTATCGTTAGGTATGTAGGCTAAACAAGTACTTCAGCTTTAGACAGATATCGTTTTCGAATATTTTAGGCCATAAATACGCTTTACTCTCGTGCAGGCTAAAAATTTGAATATGAAATGACATAATGCCTCGTCATTCGCAGAAATATTCGGCATGTATTTTCAATCGGCAGTTCGCTGTCATCATAACAACAATCATGGGTAGAGGGGGACACGCTGAACTGTAACAGTTCCAGCTAGCGTTTGGCATCAACTAATCGGCAAAAAGATTTTTGACACCTGACAAGTAGTTGAGCTGACTCGAGGCCCCGAAGTTGACACCGAGTGACCAAAGATCATTTAAAGACTTTATTGGAAACACTTACAGACAAAAAATTGCATGACATTTGAAAGGGACGCCGCTATGCCCTGTCACGCAGATTATTTTGATCAAAAAGGGATCGAGGCTGCCCGCGAGTAGAGTCACGTGATCCCTGATAGTGCTTGACCTCATGTTGACTGAGCTTAGTGTTTATAGCTTTATTTCTCACTATATTATCCGAGTAAATCTTAAATTCGCTACCATTTGAAGCATATGATAGCATCTCACTCACCACATATTAAAGAGCGCAACCTCTGCCGGGGACGCTGAAGTCCACGACTAGTTTGAGTTTCCGGCTGTCTTCGAGCACTTGGCAGAATACTCTCCCACCTTCCCTTCTATGCGGGCTTGATATCTATCCGTAAATAAGTTCCCCATACTCCTGTCTCTGATTGGTTTCTGCCACACTCGTCTCTACACGTACTATTGGCGGTAAACCTAGCAAACTGATTCGGAAAGAGAATCATAGTGACCTACTTTGATAGAGGCGAAATTGAAGCTGGTTAAAATGCACGAATACATGTAATCAACATGATTGTATCTCGCGTCTCAGGTTCATCATTGCGTTAAGGGTACGCCACTTGGTGTACTATTTCCGTCCTCATAAACTTAGTCCACTTTATTGTAGTACAGCTCACTTTTCAAAAGGTCTCCCTGAATTTTGAAGTGTGCTCTTAAAAGCGGTCTCCCTATTACTTAATCTCTTTTGCGATTTGCTTTATAACTAAGACCTTTTTAAACACAAGCCGATGCTTATAGTTCTTCCTTTCTGCATTGAGTGTTATTCTCTGTTGGTCTGGTTGATCATGCTGTTATAATTATTTCAAATAACACCCCTTGGGATAGCCCTAAACAAGATATGCGTCTGAATAGTATTATTGATAAGGAATATATGTGAGTTTTAAGAGAATTGAGGGATTGTTTCTCTGCCTCTACTAGTAAGCGTATCAATGGTGCGCTGGCATATGGTTTGCGAAATCGGGACTGTTTATATCAAGCAAATAAACCAAATACAGTTTCTTCTACTCTCAATCAACTTATCTTGATAAACCCACTCTCTTGGTTGAGGAAACTACTACCTTCTCCAACTCAAGCCATGCGAGTGTATATATATTTGATCTTATATATCCTTTTATTATTATGTATCAAAGTCTTATATTTTAGGAAGAGGTAATCTCAGACACTACTTAACGTAATTATCTGCAGTTTTCTTTAGAGGAATGCTCACATTTACCTCTAGAAAGTTAGCTACGTAAATGAAAAACTAGCCCATCCATTGTTAAAGGATTAACATATAAATTTGTTATCAAATCTGAATGAACTCAAATTCAGTACTGTAACGGCAAGAACTGTGATTGTGTGAGTCGTAAATCAACTGCCATTCCCTGTCATTCATAAATCTTCAGCGAATTGTCTTTTGGCAGTCGATTTAACTCGATAAATTTATTAATTAAATAATATATAAGGTATTTGTTTATTAAATAATATATATTTTGACAAATTTAAGCAATATCACAGTGACAAGACACAAATCCCGAGGCACAACACTCTTGTTTCAAATTTTTCACAACCCATTTGCATGAAATCATTTCTCATTTTTGCCTTCTTTAATGATCATTTTTAAAAAAGTCTTTTCACTATTGTCAAAATTTAAATATCCATTTGTTGCTTCCCTTAATTACCTGGCTTATGTTTAATTTGCCCATCTAATATTTTATACATATTTATCACTTTGTTCTAATATTCTGGCTGTCATTGCACGTCCTAAACAACATCGTTGAACTCTTGGCCGGATAAATCAAGTTAGCATGTAATTTATCTTGGTTGCTGAAAATTTCTGAGCTGTCAGGTTACGGCGGCAGTTATTTCTCTTGTTACGCAGATATTTAATCCAATGTTGCTTACCTTTTGCTGTGTTTATGTTTTCACTTTTTCTAGTCATTTTTTTGTGGATGTTTTCGACTTACACTCCTTGCAATTAGGCTTATCGCACACGCATCAGTTCGTGGTAACTTGAGCAGGTGTATTGTATTGCAGACATTTGGTTGTTTATGGCCCCCGTTTTACCTATCTACTTAGATAAATATGTTTGTTAAATTTTAATGCTACTCACTTTTTGGGTTCCTTTTTATTTAAGGATTTTCAGCTCATATTCGCCTACCTTGAGGGTGGGATGAGTAAGTGTGTCATCTTGAATTTATGAGCACCTTAATTTATATCTTTTATAATTGCATGTGTGCCCCCTCATTACAGATTTGTTTTTTGAAACTCTCGCCTGTTTTCTAGCTTCCTTTTTTTTTTGCGATACTGGCGCCAATTAGGAGATCAAATCTTTCTAAAAATGTCTCTTCCAACTCAGTAGAGGTTTCTCTCTTCCTTTTCTAAAGGCTCTTTTGGTTTCGACTGGCTCGGTTAGGTCCCCGAAAATACCCTTTTTCCATATGGAACTAATACTCTCTGGTACGGGCATCTTCTGGTACTAGCCCGACTGAATCGGGAGAGATTTTGTTATCCCCTTGAATTTTCGGCTCTGTGGATGTTAGTTGCTTACTACGATAGGCATGCCTGCTGCGGAAATATTCCAAGCACATCAACCTGCTGGAGCATTTCCTTATGCTTTGTTAGTCCAGTTACGAAACGTTAACTCTATCGGCACAGAAAACTGCTACTTGAAAGTTGGATATGGTTAATATAATGTAAAGGAGCTTTTTGAAGGATATTGGAAATTTCTCGAGTGGTAGAATAGCATAAAAATTTTTACACACCTAAAAATCAAAAACGAATCACTCCATTCATATATTTCTGCTTTTATGTTTGTTCGCTATGAACCAAACGTACAAACATGCGTTCAGCGAGAGCATTCCACCACATCATATTGTTGAATTTAATCAAATGGTGAAAAAGTTCAGCTATGTATGTAAGTATGAAGACATCTGCGTTTCGCGTCGTTTTGATTTGGGTGTCAAATACGTCTTTATGCAACCAAATGGATTAAACCCGCGTATGTCTTTTGATGTAAGGTGTCGTAGGGTGGTTGTAACGTGCTCCACCTTCTATACCGAAGATCATGGGTTTAAGCCCCGGGCAAAGCAACATTAAAAATTTTAAAAAGAAGTTATTACAATTAGAAAAAAACTTTTTCTAAGCTCTGTCGACCCTCGGCGGTGATTTGGCAAGCACTTCAAGTTTATTTCTGCCATGAGAGGCTTCTCAGTGAAAACTCGTGTGCATTGAAGATGCCGTTCAGAGGCGGCGTAAAACCTGTAGATCCCGTTCCACCAATTTTTAGGAAAACGTAAAAGGGAGCACTGCGCAAATTGGAAAAGTAGCTCGGCTTTAAATCTCTTCGGAAGTTATCGCACCTTGAATTCATTTATTTCACATGTTTCGAAACATACTTTTCGTTTAAAAGCTTTGTACAAACTAGGGAAGAATGAATGAATCCAAACATTTTTTAAACCCACAATTTTTGTACGTCCACTGATTGTATTTAGCCTATTTTGTTAAAATTTCCAAAACCTCTGCATATGCACCCAGAGAGTGTTCAGTTTTTTTCATGAAGTGGAAAGTGCTGTAAAAAATCTTATCTAGGATGATTCTTGCTCAGATTATTCATCATCATCATTAATTGGCGCTTAACCGCCTAAAGAGGTCAAGTCTTTCGCCACCTGCCTCTCCCAGCTCAGTGGTGGTCTTTCCTTTTCTCTGCTTCCAAACTGCGGTGTCGACTGAAACACTTTCTTGGTCGGAGCGTCCTCATCCTTGAATAAATTATTAGGGTTTTAGTTTGTGGAAGTGAAAGAAAGGAAAAATGTGGATAAGAGAAAGAGAGAGATAGAGAGAGACAGAGGTAGGCATTAAGTTAGACGAAAATAGAGTTGTAGAGGGAGCTCGGTAGAAAAAAGAAGAAGCTAGAAAAGGAGATCGAGATAGAGAAGGAAATGAATGGACAAAAAGAAAATAGAGGGAGAAAGAGATGGTGGTGAGCGAGGAAATAAAAAATAAAACGAAAAGATACAAAACTTAAAAATAACAGTTTTTCAAAATTGAAAAAAAAATCAGCAGGTATTGATTGATGGGGTACGTATTAATATACTTCATTGGTAGGTAACATAGCCCTTTGATTGTAATTATACTCAGTTGAGCAGAGCTCACAGAGTATATTAAGTTTGATTGGATAACGGTTGGTTGTACATATATAAAGGAATCGAGATAGATATAGACTTCCATATATCAAAATAATCAGGATCGAAAAAAATTTGATTGAGCCATGTCCGTCCGTCCGTCCGTTAACACGATAACTTGAGTAAATTTTGAGGTATCTTGATGAAATTTGGTATGTAGGTTCCTGAGCACTCATCTCAGATCGCTATTTAAAATGAACGATATCGGACTATAACCACGCCCACTTTTTCGGTATCGAAAATTTCGACAAACCGAAAAAGTGCGATAATTCATTACAAAAGACCGATAAAGCGACGAAACTTGGTAGATGAGTTGAACTTATGACTCAGAATAGATAATTAGTAAAATTTTGGACAATGGGCGTGGCACCGCCCACTTTAAAAAAAAAGAAGGTAATTTAAAACTTTTCCAAGCTGTAATTTGGCAGTCGTTGAAGATATCATGATGAAATTTGGCAGGAACGTTACTCTTATTACTATATGTACGCTTAATAAAAATTAGCAAAATCGGAGAAGGACCACGCCCACTTTTAAAAAAAAAATTTTTTTAAAGTAAAATTTTAACAAAAAATTTAATATCTTTACAGTATATAAGTAAATTATGTCAAGATGCAACTCCAGTAATGATATGGTGCAACAAAATACAAAAATAAAAGAAAATTTAAAAATGGGCGTCGCTCCGCCCTTTTTCGTTTAATTTGTCTAGGATACTTTTAACGCCATAAGTCGAACAAAAATTAACCAATCCTTTTGAAATTTGGTAGGGGCATAGACTTTATGGCGTTAACTGTTTTCTGTGAAAATGGGCGAAATCGGTTGATGCCACGCCCAGTTTTTATACACAGTCGTCCGTCTGTCCTTCCGCATGGCCGTTAACACGATAACTTGAGCAAAAATCGATATATCTTTACTAAACTCAGTTCACGTACTTATCTGAACTCACTTTATCTTGGTATGAAAAATGAACGAAATCCGACTATGACCACGCCCACTTTTTCGATATCGAAAATTACGAAAAATGAAAAAAATGCTATAATTCTATACCAAATACGAAAAAAGGGATGAAACATGGTAAGGTAATTGGATTGTTTTATTGACGCGAAATATAACTTTAGAAAAAACTTTATAAAATGGTTGTGACACCTACCATATTAAGTAGAAGAAAATGAAAAAGTTCTGCAGGGCGAAATAAAAAACCTTTAAAATCTTGGCAGGTATTACATATATAAATAAATTAGCGGTATCCAACAGATGATGTTCTGGGTCACCCTGGTCCACATTTTGGTCGATCTCTGGAAAACGCCTTCACATATACAACTACCACCACTCCCTTTTAAAACTCTCATTAATACCTTTAATTTGATACCCATATCGTACAAACTCATTCTAGAGTCACACCTGGTCCACCTTTATGGCGATATTTCGAAAAGGCGAACACCTATAGAACGAAGGCGCACTCCCTTTTAAAAATACTCATTAACACTTTTCATTTGATACCCATATCGTACAAACAAAGTCTAGAGTCACCCCTGGTCCAGAAAGGCCCACTCCCTCTTAAAATACTCATTAACTCCTTTCGTTTGATACCCATATTGCACAAACGAATTCTAGAGTCACCCCTGGCCCACCTTTATGGCGATATCTCGAAACGGCGTCCACCTATGGAACTAAGGATTACTCCCTTTTAAAATACTCATTAACACCTTTCATTTGATACCCATATCGTACAAACGTATTCTAGAGTCACACCTGGTCCATCTTTATGGCGATATCTCGAAAAGGCGTCCACCTATAGAACTAAGGCCCACTCCCTCTTAAAATACTCATTAACTCCTTTCGTTTGATACCCATATTGCACAAACGAATTCTAGAGTCACCCCTGGTCCACCTTTATGGCGATATCTCGAAAAGGGTCCACCTATAGAACTAAGCCCCACGCCCTTTTAAAATAATCATTAACACCTTTCATTTGATACCCATATCATACAAACAAATTCTAAAGTCACCCCTGGTCCACCTTTATGGCGATATCTCGAAAAGGCGAACACCTATAAAACGAAGGCCCACTCCCTTTTAAAAATACTCATTAACACCTTTCATTTGATACCCATATCGTACAAACAAAGTCTAGAGTCACCCCTGGTCCACCTTTATTGCGATACCTCGAAAATGCGTCCACCTATAGAACTAAGGCCCACTCCCTCTTAAAATACTCATTAACTCCTTTCGTTTGATACCCATATTGCACAAACGAATTCTAGAGTCACCCCTGGTCCACCTTTATGGCGATATCTCGAAACGGCGTCCACCTATAGAACTAAGGCCCACTCCCTTTTAAAATACTCATTAACACCTTTCGTTTGATGCCCATATTGTGCAAACAAATTCTATGGTCACCCCTGGTCCACCTTTAAGGCTATATCTTGAAACGGCGTCCACCTATGGAACTAAGGATTACTCCCTTTTAAAATGCTCATTAATGCCTTTCATTTGATAGACATGTCATACAAACACATTCCAGGGTTTCCCTCGGTTCATTTTCCTACATGGTTATTTTCCCTTATGTTGTCACCATAGCTCTCAACTGAGTATGTAATGTTCGGTTACACCCGAACTTAACCTTCCTTACTTGTTTTTATTTGGTATACATTTTGACCAATAACATAGGCCGAAAAAATTAAAACAACTCCTGACTAAAAGTATTTAATACTTTTCTAAGGGTCTCCAGCTTTTAAATCTGAATATCGAAATTGATTTTTAAGTTTGGTTCTATGTTTCGAGATATTCTTTTTACGGTCTTGATTGCTGTAAACAAAGGAAATATTTGCAGCATACTTTAAGGCAGATTTTCCCATATAATGTTTAGATTTATGTAACAAGATATGGAGAAGTCGATATAATCATCTGTTTTAAGTTTAAAAAGCCTTAGTTTAAATATGCATGGCTTGCTAAAGTTACCTTCTTGCACACATTTTGTGGCTAAAGTGCCTGAAAGTTGACAATATGTGTGCAAAAAATTTTTCGAGAAAATATCGCAAGCAAAATATATTTTAAAGAACAATATCTCAAGTCTCAAAGAGAACCTGCCTAAAGTAAAAACGGCGTGTTGAAGAGAAATAGTTTTGATTTTAAATAATAAATGTTGCTTTGTAATTAAAAACCTAATTATTGTAGCAGAAAATAGGCGTTTTTGTCATTTTTTAAGTATGAATATCTTGAAAACTAGGATCAATTTAAAAAAAGCTGGCGATGTTTTTGGATTCAGCATACCATAGGCCGTCAATTATGGAGCAATGCTATAAAATTCAATGTCACTGATCAAGTGCTGTTGAACGCGCCTATAAATATTCCATATGGCACTTAAAACATAGGTATATGCGTACTAATGTGAACATTAAAAGGTAGCAACAGAAAGGCAAAAGATATAGACAAGTTACAAAGCGTGCATTCAAATGCCTGAGTGGATAGAGGCATCTGTCATAACACCAGTTAGAACGCAGGTGAACACGAGTTCAAACCTCTGCACGCGACAATTTTATAAAGTAATATGAGCCTGTCTCGCTATTCAAATATACAATAATATTATACTTACGCTTTCAAATATTAGTAGTCTATGTAGCAAAATTACATACAGAATATAAACATAATTTTTTAATTTTTTTTTTTTTTTGACTGGGATCAATAATAATAAATACAAGAGTTCCAAGTTAGGTTTTATAACATTTAATTTTTTGTCATTTTTCCATATATTAATTCAATTACTAAAATAAATTTGTTGTTTAAATTTCTCTTTACAAATATTACATAATAATTTTCATAACCACAAATATGAAAATGATCTTGTTAATAGATTTTATTTCAATCACTTTATTAAAAATTTGCATATCACATACATACAAACAAACATTTAGCTGAATGTGTTAATGAATCCAATTTCGACATTTCAAACGTTAATGAGTGTAAATAATGTAATCCAAATGCTAATGACAATTTACTGTTTATGGAAATTTTATACAATTACATACAAACATTCTAATTTATGCACACATAAAATGAAAAATTTAAATTTTGTCAAATCATATTAAAAATATATTCATATTACGTATATTTAACACCTTCACGAACACGCATACATGCGTACAGTTACATGCCAAATACACTTTCGCATAAGCGAAACGTTTGCGCTCACACACAAATTTTGTTAGATTATCAGAAGCTTTGGCAGCCACCAGAGATCTGCTTTGAGTACTAATAAAATTAGTGCACTTAAGCGCCAAATACACGACGCCAACATTTCCGCGAACATTCCGCAATCTTGTTCTCAATTTGGCCATACACCATACGAACTTTTGGCCGAACATTAGTTCTCTTTCAGACAGCGATGAATACGGACAACAATTGTGCTGCAGCAATATTGCTCGCTGTGCCAATTAAGCGTAAAAAAAAAGAGAGAAGATCGCAAAAAAAGAATTTGAATTTCAATAAATTCACTCAGAAATTTTTTATTGTCCATTTTACTTTTCCGCGCACGTCTGTTCCGTTCAGAAATTACTACGATTATGAGCTATTTCGCCATACACGCACGAACAGTTCGTTTTGGTAAGTCCACTAATAACCTTAAAAGATGAATAATTGCAGCTCACTGCCAGCCACCAATAGTCTGAGGGCACAACAGGAGCAGTAGCTGTTTTATTATTTAAAGATTAGCTGCTACTTTCAATAGACGGTGGAAATTCGATCTGTAAAATAACGTGGAGGCAAACGGAAAATTTTGCTTTATTTAACAGAGCTGCTCAACCCCTATACATTTATAGCACTTTTGATTTTGTTTTGCCCTGCAGAATAGGCACAGATACATATTTGAATATAAAAAAATTTCATAGCACTCTCATATATCCTTACATATAAATTCGATACATATGAAAGTGCAAAGAGAACGCACTTCCATTTGAAGGCAAGGCACTTCGATACGATATTCAAATGTACACTAACAATTTTTCAAAAATATTGTAGCACTGAAAAAAATTTTAATTCAAAATGTAATTAATTTAAAATTTATTTAATTTATTCCATCAAAATTCTCTAAACATTTCAAATTAATTTTATAAAATTTTTTTTTTTTTTCAATTTAAAAAATTTTCAGTGTACATATAATTTTGTATATGTATTGTGATATCCACTTCAATATAAAAATTTTTGAATAGCCCTGTGATTTAGTTTTCCATTGCGATGCAGGAGAGAGAAATGTGAGTTCGCAGGGGATAAATATTAAAACATTGCTAAGAGAATTATTAAAATCGCTCACTAATTACAATATCTACATACTGTATTTATGTGATTTATGTATAACTCCTCGCTCCCATCAAGATTAAGCACAGTTTGTTATTTAAATCTTTTAGGGGAATTTGAAACATGCTCTCTCCCTTCTATTCTTATACAGCAGCGAACAGAAAAATAGCAGTGGCAGTTCTTTGAAATTATTATCGATAATTTAAGAACAACCTTATATGAATTTTATAACCGAAACTATGCAAACCGAACTCAAAGACGTGTTCGAAAAAATCCGACAATTCGAAAGAAAAAATTACGAAAATTTCTAACTTTTTATTTATAGTTCTCTGATTTTTTTTTCTGACAAAAATTTTCATACATTTGTGAGACCTTCGATTACTTAAAACCCTTAATTACCTCCTATAAGTAAATAAAAAAAATGTAAGCAATTCCTTTATATAAATGGACAAAATCAGCGAAAAATGTATCCTTATATAAAGACATATTGCTGAACTTTGATTTTAAAATTTTGACATAGAGATTGTAAAATTATTTATGAGAAATAAAAGTTTAAAATGGAGCTCACATTATTTGGATTGGAAAGTTGGCAAAAAAAGAAGTTAACTTATCAATATATAGTCCATTCAATGCGCTTCAAGTTCTTATCTGATTATTTCGAATCGCCACCTAACGGATTTTTTTTTTACTTCTGTAGCATAGTCTCGGTGTCTAAACCTACGTGTGAAGTTTCACGTTTCTAGCTCTCCGAGAAGTTACTTAAAGATCGATCTCAAAATTCCAAATTTCGAAATTTGTATCTAATTATTTCGACCTGCGCGCCACCTAACGTATTTTTCCCCCTTGTGTTGCATTGTCTCGGTGTCTTGACCTATATGTGATTTTCACATGTGTAGCTTAATGAGAAGTTACTTAAAAATCGATTGCAAAATTTGTATTGAAAATGCGTACAAACAATCAGCCGACCTAATATAAAGGAAATAATAAAAAAGCAGACCGCCGTGGCTTGATGGCCGCCGTGGTTTGATGATCACGTGCTCCGTCTACCACACCGAAGATCCTCGGTTGACGCCCGGGGCAAAGCAACATCAAAATTTTAGAAACAAGGTTTTTTAATCAGAAGAAAATGTTTGTAAGCGGTGTCGCCCCTCGGCAGTATTTGGCAAGCTTTCCGAGTGTATTTCTGTCATGAAAAACTCCTCAGCGAAAACTCATCCGCCTTTCAGATACCATTCGGAGTCGGCATAAAACAAGTAGGCCCCGTCGTATTGCACGACGCAAATCGGTAGAGAAGTTCGCCCTGAAATCTCTTCGGAGTCTAACGCGCCTAATATTTTTTTCTTACGACTATTTTGGGATCGCTTTGGTATTATTTTCTGGTACTTTATTATGAACCATATAAAAAGGAGCCCCATGAGTTTCCATTTAAAATGACTGGCTATCTTCACCTCCTTGAAGCGAGTCACCTATCCACAAACCTTCATGCTTTTTAATACTTTTGGAGCACCCTGTACGTTGCTAAGAGGAACCGGAGTTTAGCTGCGTTACTGATTTTGAATGGCACTCAAATTTTTCCCCCTTTTTTAATATATTTCAATGTTGCTATTTGCTTTTTAGATATTTTTAGAACAAACACAATAAACTGAAAATTTCACTTTTATCCATTTCATTGGCGCTATGCGGCTTTATTGAAAGTACTACATAATTTGTAGTATGTACGTAAGCCTAAAATTTTGCAACAGTTTTGTTTGACCAAAATGTAATCAAAGCGTTGACAAAGCATGATTAATGTGACAGCAAAAAACAAGGCTGATACTCTACAACAACAAATCCCAAAATAAACAGCATACCAAATATATATGTGTAGGTGTGTACTGTCGTCTCACATATATGTATAATATACAGTGTACTCTCTCATAAGCGGACACCTCTCATAAACGGACAATTTTTTCAATACCAAAATACTGTCGTCTCACATATATGTATAATATACAGTGTACTCTCTCATAAGCGGACACCTCTCATAAACGGACAATTTTTTCAATACCAAAAAAAATTTTAAGCATTTTTTAAGTGTTTCCCTTTTGAGCGGACAACCCTCCCATAACAGGGCGCGAACACTTGCTTTTTACCCCAAAGGGCTTTTTAATTTCCCATAACCGGACAGCTTACAACACTTTTTTTTTCATTTACTCTTTACCTTATTCGTACAGCTGTTGCTTATTCACTAATACGTGCATGGATGTAGGGGAATCCCCTAAATACGAAGAACCAGTTTTCAATACAGTGAAAAACATAAAAATGTACATATGTACCTATTGCATACACGTAGTTAGTATCTTCTTGTGTGTGTACGTGCGTGAATCGCAATGCCTAAAGTAGTGTTGAGTATTAAAGACAAATTTAATGTCATTGAAATTCATAAGAAAGAAAAACTAAGTGTACGAGAGTTGGCAAAGAAATGTAAGATCAGCAAAACGCAAGCTGCTAGCATTATCAAAAACAAAAATCAAATTTTAAGTTTGTGGGACACTGACGTCGAACCGGAGAGAAAAAGGAGTCTGCTGAAGCCCAAAGGCCTTAATATTGGTAAATTGTGCTACGAATGATTTGTAAAGGCTCGAAATAACAGCATTCCTCTGCCAGGCACACTTATAAGGAGCAAAGATAAAGAAATTGCAGTGAGACTCAATTACGACGATTTTAGTGCATCATCCAGCTGGCTGGAAAGGTTCAAAAAACGTTACAACATAACTTTCCGTACAATTATTTTGAATATTTTGTACACAAAACTTTATTCTTTAATTTATGAACAAAGCTTTATGAACCTCCTAACTCAGTCTTATTTGTATGCATTAATATTCTTGTTTTGGAAATAAAGCTGTTTAAACATTCATCAATAATACTTTTCTTTTAAGCGGACAAATTTGGCAGTCTCTTAAATAAATAAATGTAAGGCGCGATAACCTCCGAAGAGATCTAAGGCCGAGCTTCTCTTCCAATTTGCAAAGCAGATGAGTTTTCACTGAGAGCTTTTCATGGCAGAAATACACCCGGAGTGCTTGCCAAACACTGCCGAGGGGCGACCCCGCTTAGAAAAATTTTCTTCTAATTGAAAAATCTTATTTCTAAAACTTTGATGTTGCTTTGCCCGGGAGTTGAACCCAGGGCATACGGTGTGATAGGCGGAGCACGCTACCATCACACCACGGTGGCCGCAAGTGGCAGTCTCTTAGGTGTCCGTTTAAGAGAGAGTACACTGTACATCGTATATACAGTTAAAAATTTTAATAGCCGCTATAGCTTAGGTAGCATAAATAAGCGGAAAATTTTAAATTTTACCCTTATATATCTACAAACAAAAGCGCTCAATAAACAATAGCATAAAAGCTAAGACCAAAAAAAAAATATTAAATTTTTGGGTTTGCTCGGTCGCCAGCTGCATACACACAGGCAACTAATAATTTCACGGGTTTGTTAGGTTCACATTTTTATATGTTGGCTACATTTGGGAAGGATTTATGATTATTTTATTTATGTCACTGTGGGTGAATTTTACACAAATTTAAAAATAAGTAAGCAAAACCTAGAAAAACATACAAGCATACATGCTGAACGCCAAAAAAATATACTATACTGATGATATACAAAATTTTTTTCAGTTTTATAGTGGAAAAAAAAACTAATATAAATAAATTGCATTAGCAAAAATTGCATCTGGAGATTACATTTGTGATTTGGCTTAAACTGTTAATTTAAATTGACATTATCATTTTAAGAAATCGGGTACGGCTAATTCAGAGTTGTATAAATAGGGTTGGGATCAAAATTCTGCTTTTTTGGAAATTCTGCATTCATAATTCCGGAAGTCGAAACACCGGAAATCAATATTATGGAAGTCAATATTCAGGAAAAAGCCGATCCAACACCGGCTGCGCCATGCCATATATGTGTTCTGTGCATCGAGCCGCGCTGACATATTTGTGGATATTTGTGATGACATTTCTGTTATGCGTGTCTCCTGTGCTTCCATCTTGGATGTTATACGGTTCTCCTGGGATTCTAGTTGAGATGCCATATATGTCTTCTGTTCTTCCAGTTGAGATGACATTTGCGAGGACATTGATCTTACTGTCGATGTTTGTGCAGATATTGCACCCAATATCATGTTCAAGTCTGTGCTCGTAACTGTTTTCGATATTTCGTTTTTCTCTTCAATTTTTGTTGTTGTCTCGTCGACATATAGAGGAAAGATATACTCTTCCACGTTAATTCCTTCTGCTTCCATTGCCTCTCGTAGTCGTGCTTGAAGTTCGATTTTAATGCCGCTTGTATTCAATCCACGGCTTTCCAACTCCTTCTTCAGCTGCTGGATCTTCAATTCACTCCACTTTGCCATGTCCAAGTTGTATTCGAATTCTTCGGAATTCATTCAACAATGCCTCTTCTGACACCAATTGTAACGAATTTACTGCAAATCCTCTTATTTGCAACCTTCTGCTAAGTTCGAATCACTAAACTGTTGAATAAATAACTCCAATATTTAATAATGCAAAATGGCCTTTATTAAAGTACTTCACAATAACACTGATACTTCACAACCAATAGCTTGCTTAAATGAAACTGATTTACGTGCCTATACTGTTCCTGCTTTTATACTGTGTGATTTCCTCGTTGCCTCTTCTAGGCGCTTCCAGAATTTACTTAGTTACTGGTATATAATTATAACTACAGATGCACGTGTTTAGCTCTCATATGCGCGTGTATTTGTGAGCGACACTTCCCCAATTACAATTGCATAATTTTGGGAGTATCTCAGATAAGATATCTGCATGTGTTTGTGCGTTGCTTCTCCGCTGCGTGTACGTACATATGTGTAGACATAATGATTGATTCGTTTATGTAGATATATAATGATTGATTTATGGATGTGCATACAAGTCACTCTTAGCATTGGCTTAGAGATGCTTACTTTCAGGCGCATACGACTTAGCGCTGTTTAAACATCTAGGTGATTCGAATATAAGCTCAGGTATGTCCAAATCCAAGTTGCGCTCGGGCATCTAGTAAACCATTGGTGTAGTGTTAAGTTGTATTACCTTTCAGAGTCAAGGACCCATAGACTGTCCATATTATGAACATTTTTACTGAGCTAGAAGCCAGTTTAACGAAGATGTTTGCGGGAGTCTCTGGTGAGGTTGTGCACTGTTACAGCCTGGTCGGTACGTACTTTAAACTTTTTTCATTCATCCAACTTTAGTTGTCTAAAGCGCTCGAAGCAAACCCAAATTTTGTAATCGTTATGGTTGCTTAGGTTAGGTGGAATTGAATGGTTTCTGACGACCTCATGCAGACTTTTTATGTCTTTAGTGTTATCAGAAATTTTCTCCCCAGCTCATTTTCTGTCCAGTGGTATCTTCACTCTTAAATACACCGTCAGGTCATCAATGTAAGACTGAAAAGTTGAGACTGCAGATTACGGAAAGTATGTATTGTTAGAATTGAACTCAATTCAAACTAGAACCCGATAGCAAAATAGACTTACATTCCAGCAGTATGGTCAATCACATTCAAGAAAATTCTTAGAGGCTGACGATGAGAGACGCCATATGCGAGCTATCAAATCAGCAGTTATTTCAGCAATTTTATATACGGTCGTGACTGCGTGCCCTAAAATAATTATATAAATACGAGAGGAGGTACCTCCGAGGAGATTTCGCTCGAGCTTCACATGCATAATACTTCCTTAAAATTGTTCCTAGAAATGTTGCAAGCCGACTCCGAACGACATCTGCAAACAATAATGAGGCAAACTAATATAAAACTCAATAAAATGGCAGAATATGTAGACAGTACAGACGCCAGCTAGAGCAGACACATTGTCGATGATGCTATGGCTCCATAAGAATGAAGAGAGATTAAGAATGATAGATGATGCTATGGCTCCATAAGAATGAAGAGAGATTAAGAATGATAGAACAAGTGGGGAAATTGGGGAGGATTTCAAGTGAACTTAGTTAGCAGGCTACAGAAGCCTATTAAAGATGAGTTGAAAAGCACACGAGATAGAGAGGAAGGAAAGAACTCTCTCACAACCCTTGCAAACTGCCACCAAAGATAGTTTTCAATCAAACTAAAACAACTCTTGATAGTTTTTGATAGTTTCCGAAAATGCAAAGCATCGATAGAACTATCGGTAGTGCAATCGTATTTGAATGGTTTCTAATCCTGAATTCACCAACAGAATTAGTAATGTGCAAAAATTTCTGTTGGCGTGGAGTGTAAAACTATCGATAGTACAGCAAAGCATGGATATTTTTTATAGTTTTAAAAAAACAGTCGATTGTTCTTAATAGTGTGACGACTTTTAGGAATTCTCGATTTGCTTTTTTGCTTTGTTTTTGTTCGAATCTCTATCGAACGATCAAACAAATAAATTCCAATATTATATCGAAAGTTTGTTTATGCAGCACTACTATGGTAATGGAACTTCACAATTTAATATATGCACGTACTTCACTTAGAACGTGTTAAAATCAGACTGATAATTCACTCCTTAGATTACGCTGCTTATACACCACTCAGTTGGTTCGTCATTATTTTCTCATAGGGTTTGGACTTTTAGCAAACAGCCTTTCCGTGTAGTACAGGCATGTGTGTGTGGTTTATCTAATAGCTTCGTCATAAGCTGACTGCGTTCGTTGTTGCTGTGTATGCGTATATAACCACTGCTATGTACATCTTTGGTGTATGAATGTGGGTGTATAGCTGTTGTTATGTCGTCTACTTACGTATTTGTTTGTGTTGAACTTGCTAATATTCGCCACAAAAGTCGTTGATTGTTTAGCTGTTCTGTAGAGGCGGAAGGAAGTAGCAGCTTCGGGCGGAAGGCGATAAACCTGCCTTTAAGAGATGTAAAGAATAGCGGACAAATACCTCAGTCCCTGGCCATGGGGCAAGCTGCAAGGCATAGTGAGATACGAACTCTTAATATCGCGGAACCATATACCTCGAAAGTAGTAAAGCAGAAGTTGGAAGGAAATAGTGGCTGTTTTTCGTTTTCATCTCCAAATACGTCTGTTACTTTTACGATTTCATTCCAAGCAATTTCGTTTGCTTTCCTACTTAAATAATAACAAAGTTCATGTGCCAGTTCAAATATTAAGAATTGCGAACAATGCAAACAAATAAATATTGTTGAAAAATAATCAAGAAGTATCAATATTAGCTGCACTTTAAACATCGCCACATTTTAATCGCACTGCAAATATTTTCAAAAGCATTCAAAAGTGAAAAAATAAACAAACAACAAAATTAAATACTTAGCGAACGCAACTACGACTACGCCATGGAGAAACAGAGGAAATGGAAGAGACTGAGGAAGTAGCACAGAGAGAGTGTGGCTAGGATGATAGAGTGGCAAGGAGACTCAAATGAAAGACAGCGGAAGGAAAGCAATACAATTGTCCACTGCTTTTCGACGACTTATAGCGGAAGTAGACCACAGCCTCCCCTACCAGCAATTCAGTTTCATTTTATTGCTTATTTGCTGGCGCAGCTTCGCTTGATTCATAAGATGAGGAAAGAAGTAAGACGTATCGTTGAAAATCTAAAATAAAAATGTGTACATAAAAAGAGCGAAAAGAAATTGAAAGCGAGGTAATGGCTAAAATAAATGAGTTCCGCAAAATGTACATATATACATATGTATATCAATGGATATATAACATTGCTCACAAAACTATATTAATTGGAATGTAATAAATTAAACTATAGAAATAACTTAGCGGTGAGTTGAGCTGCTGGCGAAGTCGAATCTGTGAGACGAGGTCTTGCTTTGAAGGAGATATGCCAAGTTCTCTGCACATGCTCGAACTGCCCACTCTGGCAACAAATAAAATTAAAGCTACAACTTTGTTTGGTCGTGATTGGTCTTAGTGTAGCATTAAGTAAGGTAGCCGTCCGTTGGCTGTCAAGCGTGTATCCTAAATGTATGAAGTTAGGTCACGCTTTGGTGTTAGAAACGTCTTTTTACCCATTGCATTGATCTTCATTCATAGGAGCATGAATTAAAACAAACGAACTTATGCAGACTCTGAGCTTTGGTTGATCCTAGTGAGACAACTTATATGCTCTTATTCTCAGCGTTACTCCTGTCCTAAGAGAAAGCTATCTTGCCTTCATGTACACCGTGGGCCGGGATTTGTTATAAAGGCACAGTGTACTCGTCTTACTTCCTCTTATCGTGTCGTAAAGAAATTGTTGTTTTATATACCGCGATACCTAGTCTTTAGGAATCGATATTGAGTACCACGTTAAGGTTAGATATACATAATAGGGAAGCTGGCTTATCCGCCAAAACCTACAAACATATCATACCTGCTCTCTGCTTGGAAATTTGTAGGTAAGATACTGAAGGATTAAATATATGGCATGTTACACGGGGATACCCCCACACGTATGGTAAGAAATTGGCATAGTACGCCAGAACTTTTCAACTGTCAGCAGATACAAAGTAACATGGCTGACTGTTTGGCTGGCGAGGAACGGTGGCAAGCATGTATGATTGCATCCCAGTCTAGCTCGTCGTCTTGGGTGAGCTCTTTCACCAACGTCCATGCATGTATGGTAAAAAAGGGGGGACGAGCTGGAAAATATAAAATTGACGTGAGGGACAAGAAAAAGGAAATAGAAAAGGTGAGGTCTGTCCTATCAGGCCGTTCATCTGCCAATACTGCTCTCGCTGGAGCGATCAGCCGAATTCACCAAATAATATTTTAGCGTGCTTTTCGGAAAGTCATTGAGTCTGCGTCAGCTCACTTCATTTCCGCTGGAAGAGTTCCGGATATACGGTGAAACTTTCCAACCGAAGCCGCAACCTTGGTGAGGGGCTTTGACCTTGTGATATAGCAAGCCCTAGTGACCCTCAAATCAGTGACATAAACTTGCATGCCACACAGCTGGTGGATAAACAAAAACGGGCGAAATGGAAGAAATATCTAGAGAACTAAATATAACTTCTATGCCGGTTTTGGTAAGTTATGGTCAACTGCAAAGTCTATCTCAAATTGCGTCTCCAATTCCCAACACCGCCAAAGAGTTTGAAGAAGAAAATAAAACTTGCTAAACCATCAAAATTAGTAAGCCCGAACGGGATTGCTGAAGCTGAAGTTAAAAAACATTAGGGATAAAGGGTTTAAATATTGATTCGTTTTATTTTGTTGATTTTCCGACAATGTGGATAATTGATGTATATTTGAACGATTTTCCGAGAAAGCAAAATAACACTGATGATGGCGCAACGCCGAAACCGGTTTGTCTCCTTACCAAATTTGGAGAAGGGATGACGAAAAATCATTTCATTTCATTTTCATTCATTCCAATATACGGATTGAGTTACCTTTCGCTTGCCTCCAGCAATACTGGATACTGGTTTTTGTGCTTAGTAGTCTCAACCGGTGTTGAACTGTGGGCAATTGAAATGTGCATGAGTATAGGTTGGTCTTTAGCAAGTCCGAAGTTTGTTACATTAAATTAGGATTTCATGAAAGTACTTATCGAGGATGGATCGGTTTATAAACTTTTTTTCTGCTTTTGCAAGACGTGATTTAGCAACTGCGTCCATTAGACTGAGTGAGATAACCGTGCTTTACAACTGTGTTTAATTTTACATTCCCGAACCCCTCTTCCACTTATATGGCAATTCTATCAGCACCTCAATACTTTCCCTTTGTTTTAAGGTCACTCATTCTTCTACCCATTTCATATATGTACCTACCTCATTGTACTTTGAACATTTAGAGTTTAATTACCTTCGTCCTTTTCTCGTTGCTCTTGAGACCAAATTAACACCTAGGAAACTAAACGGAGCGGCAGTGCACCATTAGCACTAATTAAAGTAATTGTAGTTCGTGCAAATATTTATTTTTTTTACGTTATTTCTGCTTCATCGATACGAAGAACAAAATGGAACGAGAACAACATAATGAAAGTATTTTTTTTAAATTGTAACAACATCGAATTTATTAAGATAAATAAGAAAATGGTTGTCTTGTTAATTAATCACAAAAAAAAAATATTTGATGTGTTGATTACGGTACATTTGATGTTCGTTTACCCTTCATTAATGCGTTTGCTCATTAAAATAATCAGCTACTTAGATGTTGCTACTTTTTTTCTTGATTTGTAGAAGCCCGAGAGAGCTTGGATCAAAAATGGTCCTTATTAGTAATAGGAAATGATGTATGTAATTACAGAAACCGCAGCCAAGAGGTTGGACTCCACAACTCCATTAAAAATGTTCCTTTTTGACAGGACAGCAGCCTTTCCTTGTAAGCTTTAACAGCGAAAACCCCTCTTTTGGAAATGTACCGGCGCAAGGCCAGTAGATGTGCTATTTAAAGGAACAGCTTATATCATCGCCATAAAGGAAATGCGATATACGAGACAAGGCGAAAGAACAATGCGGTCCTTAGACGCCAACCGCAGTGACCAAAGAGAGAAAGTGAGATGCTATGATGCGAAGGAGACAGCCAATTACTGTTGTTCACGCATGTTTATGAGCGTCTTGCCGCAGCCAAGCCAAGGCTATTCAGGAACTCCCCAGCGGGTTAGCGGGATTAGAACATATCCGCGGCAGGTATGCCTGCCGTAAGAGGCGACTAAACTACCAAGGGGTTATATAGCGCAACCCTTTCAAGGAGTTGCCAACGCAATTTATAGCTGCGCCATAGCTTGTCAACCTCTCCTACCCGTGGCGAATCCTGTTACTTTATCAGGCAAGGCTGTAGCGACCCCAAGTTCCTCGTGGATCTAGGGGTGGGAGGGCGGTATGGTTCCATGTGGTCATATTAAATCGTACCCGAGATGGTTGGGCTAGTACCTTGATGGTGCTTGTAAGCGGAACATACCGGATCTATATCCCGCAAAGGATCATGAATGCCCAAAAATTCTTCTCCAGGTTGCTGGAGTGCGAGAGACGACAAACTTGAACCCCGATTACTTGACGCAGGAATAAAGGATCCGCCGCCTGACAACGACAAAGTTGACAATTGAAACAAACAAAAATTCTCCGGCAAACAACTGACTACTCGCTGAGCTGGTCAGAAACGTTGCGAAGAATTAGTAAAGAGCTTGCATCAACTCTTAAGCAAAATATGGTCGGAAGAGCGCGTGGCTGTAGATAAGAAGATGTTGTGTGCTCCACCAAATCAGTAAGGAATGTGGCTGTGGAATCTACTCTAACGACCGTAGAACTAGTCTGTTTGATATACATAGCATCGAGACAAGTGCTCACTCCCTACTCAATTTTTGGCACTAGTCCCCAACTCTGACACTACTCGCTATGATGGTTGAATTTTAGTACTGTCTTAGAAAACGGCTTAAAGGACCCTAAACTGCTCAACGCTCGTTCCCCTTCATCTTTCCTTAACTTTTACTGAATTATTTAGCTTTTAGTTAGAGCACTCCCTAGTCTGGCTGTTTTGCTAGAGTAGAGCAGCGACGAGTGCTGGGAAGAATACTGGGATCCACGTAGTAATTTCCTTCATGAGGACCGCTTTGCTCTGCCAGTCTACGGTAGATAGACTCTCGACAGATACCTATATTCGTATCAGCGTTCCACGAAGTCAACGAATTTTTCCAACTTAAAAACATCGCTCGCATGCTTTCGATGCATTTTAAGCTACTTGTCACACCAGGTTGACTAAGCTTTTTTCCTGAATCTCTCAAGATGACGCTACTTATTGTAAGCGCTAACAAAAGTCTTGCTTACGCTGATTTTGAACTTCTCATACTTTTTTGCAGTGGTAACCTTCTTTGGTTGCCTATGATTGCTGTCTAAAAATCTTTGGAAATCGGTCTAGTCCGCGAATCTTGGGTACTCCTAAAGCCTCTATCTTTTTTCAGCCTCTTTGGGTGTACGCTGAAACTTATATATATACACTGTCGAAAAATTATGGCTTGTAAAGGACTCACCATTCCTACCTTAATTTGTAATGCTCAAAAGAAGAGATAGACTTGCAAATGTAGGATCATGACCCCTGTTGGCTTCTTACTTTACTGTGCGCTTATTAAAAAAATAGTAACTCACCTCTATTGTGATGCACATTCGTTTCCACGTCTATGACTAATCATCCTCTGCATCCTTCTTCTTCAACCAGCCTGTACAGCTTAATGTAAAGAGTTGCAGGCTTTGTCTATCGTTCGAAGGAAGCTATGCCTTCTTTTTTCTATAAATGTCACTAACTAAACAAATTGTTCTAGTTTACGCCAAAGAAGTCTTCATTACTTCGTTAAAGAGTTTCGATGATGTTCCTACATCGTACCCACATTCCCGCATCTGCTCATACTAAGTATCTGACAAGATACTTGCCAGGATTTCTTACATACTTTTTGCTCTTCGCTTATTTTCCTATTACACGCAAAAGTGTGTCAACGCAGGAACATCAAAAAAAGCAAAAATCTCAAAGTTAAAAATAACAACAAAGTTGCACTACAACATATTTGCACGTTTCTTAGTTATTTTGTGTCACAGCTGTGGTGTTCCTTATTACTCATTGCTGTCACATTTCTTGAAAGTATAGCAATTTTTATTTTAGACGCGTCCATACATAAACCTTGTTCTATGCAATTACATGCAACGCAGCACAGCATAGCATAGTAGTGCCAGCGTAGCATAACATCTACTATATACATACATACGTACATACATACAATGTAAGATTGCAAATGTCTTGCAAATATGCCACCAGATGTTAGTTTCGTAATGCAGATTTTTTTTCAGCTAAAGCGTGATATGTAGGAAAGTAAAATACTAGAAGGGAAAATCAACGAAGAGTCTGTAAAAACAACTAACTGCTTTAGGCTATGCATAATAGCAAAAACAACAACAAATATAAAATAAGGCACAAAAAACGTAAAATTGCAACCAAGTTTACCGCAGAACAGAAAATAAGCCAGCAGAAGTTTCTCTCTTTTTTTAATGGATTCATATGCATTATTGCATTGTTTCGTTTAGCAGCGAGAGCTTCACATTGCCACAGTGACAGCGAAGTAGCGAATGTAATGGTGATATTTGCAACCACAATAAGACATTGTTTGCTCATTGAATTTGCGACATACTACATGCGAAGAATAAATAGAATTGGGAAAATAACTAAACAGGCGTCAATTAAAATTTTATCCTGTCAGCTTTTTTCAGACTTGAGAAAGTCCATAGCCCACCCAACAAACCGCTAAATTTTTTGCATTTAATTTATATGTGAGATCTTTTTGGAGTCATAGATGAGCAAAAACTCAATCTACTCGGGCGCCAAGAAGGAAGTCGTAAAAGTTGATTGAAAGAACTCCACTTCTCATAAATTTGGGTTTTTTTTTTACTTTTTCTATAAAAACAATTTGGGGCTTTTTGGAGTTATATTGAACACTTACTTTGAAAATTTTGCGGTAAATTATGGGCATTTTTTGACTCTTTCTAAAAACCATGTTCAAGGTTCTTTGGAGTCATATTGTAGACTTAGATTTGCTTATCCTTTTGGAGTATATTCGTACTCATAGTAGCAATTTTCTAGATAGGAAAATTACTCGATTTTGAACCATAAAGCAATGGTTAATCAGATTATTTCACTCCCAAATTAATTGTTCTTTTTGTGTGAACAAGCAAAGAAAAAAAATTGCTTTAAAGAAGACCATTCGAACATCTTTGAATCATTTTAGAGCTATGTTTTATTCATCCTTCCTAACCAAAATTAAGAAATAATACTCGTATTTTCTATAACTTTTTTTTTTTGAATAAGCTTTTTTAAGTGTCTTACATTTTCAAAACCTCTTTCTACTCGGGCGCCAAGAAGGGAGTCCCAAAAATGAGTCGAAATTAAGTGACTCTGAGTCCAACTAAACGGAAGCTAATTATATGTAATACTTCAGAGACTCTTAGCAGGCATATTGGAGCCATTTTGAGATTATCTTGTTTCGTTTTAGTGAAGTATTCTTTAGATTGATATATCTAGCCTTAGTTGTCGTAACGAAGATTTTTTGGGTTTCAAATCTAATTTTTGTTGGAGACACCTGGGATGGTTTTACTCTGCTAAAAACCATACATTATAGAATGTGAAAAGTTAAAAAAGTAAGCATTATGCTTCTTATTCTTGCTAGTAGCAAGACACTCTCCGAAGGTTTTTGGGAGTATTATCGAGATGATGGTCCTTTGGCGGTGATTGATTCGGTACGTTCGGGGGAAATTAGCATCATTAAGAGTCATGCCTGCCGTATAACTCGCTGGGGGGTAAACGCTAAGCTTTTCCGGCATTCATTCATGCTGATTGGCTTTTTTAGCATTTTTTGGTATCGATTTCCCTCATCTGAAGTATCTCTATAGGCTGTTGGTACTTTAGATTTTCCGGGAGCTAGAGCCATGGCACACTTGTTACAGCATAGAAGAACGAACCCAACCGATGCTCTTTTGGACTGAGGATATTGAAGATCAAAGTACCCTTTCAGGCGCCTTACTATATCTTCATCGTTTGCCAACAAAGATCGCATGATTCTTTCTTCATTGAACATCTTGTCCTGCATACAATACTATAGTCACTAACGATCGAACTCCTGAAGCGTCTACCTACATATGTAGGTCTCCCCATTCATTGGTGTACGTACTAATGTAGCGTATGCGGCCCGCTCTACATTGTTAGCCATAAAATTCTCTTTGCAACGCTATTTTATTATAGGCTTCTACTGATGACTACTGAAATAGTTAGTGGACAAAGTATCCGTACTCGATGGATGATCTAATATTTCCAGGTCCTGATGGACTGTGACATGAAACTTGACTGCCAAGAAAGATTTCGACAGATCTCGTTTCAGGAAGATCGGCCTTTAGTTTGTGTTAATATATCTTTATAGCCATCATCGGATTGGTGGTGCTACGCAAAATGTGGAATCCTAATCCTAATCGGGTGCATACTCGTTGTGTAGGAAGGTAGGGCGCCTGCGAATATCTGCACCACAGAAAAGAGAACGAATACCAGTCGGTAGAAAATTTCTTGTCATGCCCAATTTCCAGGTTTTAGTTAAAGGACTTTAGTTAAATTGGTGATATCTAGGTCTTGTAATGCTAACGCTCATGACGCCCCTAAGGCCAATGGGCACGAAGGTGTTTCTTCAATGATGTTGCGATGATTTGGATTGATTTCATGTGATCTCCTGCAGTCTCGGCATTAAATTATCCTTCGATATTTAGCGGCGGACTTATGCTGCACTGTTGATGTTGTAATGGCCAAACAGAGGGGTCCCATTAGTCGGGTAGGATAGATAAGGTTGAAGTGGCCTATCCATGAGGACCTCACATAGACGGAATGAGTCCGTATTGTAACCAGAAGTTGGTTTTAACGAACAAACTGAAAAACCCTAACAAAAATCTGGACCTATATTATAAAATAACCTCGCCCTCTTGGAAAATACTAGAAGTTGTCGGATAGCCTTATAATAAATTTAGGAAAGAGGTGAAGGATATATCGACTAGAATTGGACTAGAAGGATCATCTTTTGACTTGTGACTTTCTTACATATGTACAGAGGCTGTGAATCAACTAAGCATGCTCTATAGTTTAAAGCCATTCTTTAGTACCTGAGATACAATGTATGCAGAGCTATTTCAGATAGGCATTGAAAAGCCTAAGGTTTCCGAATGCAGATGCGAATGGCTCATGATTATTCTAAATAGAACTGAAACCCAAGGTGCCCGAGCATATCAAAAAATGGCAAAAACTACTTTAACTTTAATATTGAGGTATTTCAGGTAGTCGTTGAAAAGCCTTAAGTATCTGAATACAGATGCAGGGGATCCACGTTTATCCTAATTAGATCTGAAGCACAAGGTGCCCTGAGCATGTCAAACTAAAACCCTATATAAACCTACACACCAATCGAAGTGTGTCATAATATCCCAAATATCTTATTTCTCGGATAAAAAACTTGCTAAAGCAGAACATCGGTGAACTTACAATTAGACATCACGGCAATGGATTGATTTGGTCGCAGCTTGACTCGCAACTCCACCCTAAGAATTCCTTTCATTTCCCTTTGTCTCTATCTAAAAGAAATACTGACTCTCTCCTTTGCTGGTTTTTTCCATTTTTTGCTAGAGATTTTCAGGAAAGGGGTTTCAATAGCTATTAGATTAGTAATTGAACGACCTACATTTCAATCGATTAAACTAAAATGGCTCCTTCAAAACCTTTTCCCTCGCCGCAACTCTATATAATCTATCTATCTATCTATACAAAACAACTTTATAAATGCACTTAAAATCGAGTTTATATGAGTTATAGAATTCAAACCATTTAGCTGGGGTTTTGTTCCATTAAAGTGCACTCACCACACGTGCCACTCAATTAAGCTCCAACCCATTTGATTTCATTTAATTACCTGGTATAAACTCCATATCACCAATTCATACAGCAGAGGTAACGAAGCAAAGTAATGAATCGGCAAGTTGACCCTATTTATGTGTGCATAAGTGAAAACGTATAAACAAATATTCTGAGAGGCAAAGTTGGAATATTAACTGTGAAGCTTCGTCATTTGGCCACAAACCATTAATAAAACTAATAACTAAAAACAAACAAAAAAAAACATATAATAATATGAATACGAAAATTTTAGTTATACGATTGAGCACTTTTGTTAAAGTGATTGTAGCGTAAATGTGTGGGGCATTCTGCATTAAATTGAACATCATTTGGTTTAATGCCTTATAACGGCGGTTTATTATTGTAATGAATCTTCTGAAATTGTTTCTGTATATAAATTACTCTTTATTAACAGCACTACTATGGTAGTAGATCTTCACAATTTAATGTATTTGCCTACTTCACTTATAACGCATTAAAATCAAACTGATTGACTATCACTTGGACTGCGTCGCTTTTAAACGCTCAGTTGACTCGTTCGCATATTTCTCTCAGGCTTTAGAACAGCCTTCTCGAACATTTGTTTATTTACTTCTCTCATTTGCTGCATCTCATATTCGCTGTAGTCTTCTTTATATGTATTCTGCTTAATAGCAAGAGTACTCTTTTGGTGGGACGATTTTTTTTCCGTTTCTTCAAACCAATGTCAAGCACTTTTTGAAACTTTTGGTAACTTCAAGAGTTACGGAGTTAGATGTCCGGTAAAGTGAAATTGTTAACCAAACTTCAGTGTGACCTTTTTCAATAATCCAATAGCAAAAGCCAAATGGTGCTAATTTACAGCAGAATGGCGCTCATATATATTTCCTAAATTGCTGTTATGCGGGTATCCATGGTCAATGTGTAGCATGAACTCATTAGCATACTAAATGTGGTACTTAAAAACAAATAAAACTATTTGAAAACAAGTAAAGGTGTATAAGTTCGGGTGTAACCGAACATTATATACTCAGCGTGAGCTTAGATTGTACATTTCATTTCAGATAAATTACTTTTCTTTAGTAGAAACCTGGAGCCGCCCGTTTAAAAAATGTCTCCCTATTTCCTCTTACAACAAAACTTGATAAGTGAAATATCATTGATTCAAACTTTTTTTTTGCTAAGCTATAGCTTATTATTCTAGTCTACGACCCTTTTTAACTTGTTTTATATCTAAGTTTTCGTGGTCTTTAACCGATCCCGTCCATTCTAGAAATATTTCCTGCTACAGGGAAAATTTGTGTACCAAATTTTACTACGATCCGTTAATTTTCTTTCGAGTTATGGCTCCCGAAACATAGAAAATTGCTTAGTCATAAAATGGGCGGTGCCACGCCCATTTTTTAAAATTTGAAGTTTTTGCTATTTATTGTTATAAATGCACTTGGGAAATGAAATACCATTGATATAAAGCTATTTTTTGCAAATATATAGCTTATTTTATTCGTCCAAAACCCTTTTAAAAATCTTTTATATAAAAGTGGGCGTGGTCGTTAACCGATTTCGTTAATTTTTCTTCAAAGCATTCCTTATAGTAAATGCAACCTCTCTGGCGAATTTTGTTGCGATAGGTTTAACGAATTTTGATTTATGGTTAATAATATTTGTAAAATTGATTTTTTCACAAGTGGGCGGTGCCATGCCCATTTTTAAAAATGTTATTAAATTTTTATCAAGAGTCTCAATATCAGCCCACACGTCAAATTTCAACATTCTATGTGTTTTATTTACTAAATAATCTGTTTTTTTGTATTTTCCAAAATATTATATATATAAAAAGTGGGCGTGGTTATCATCCGATTTCGCTCATTTTCAATACAAATCTATTCAGGGCCCAGGTAAGTTCGTGTACGAAATTTGGTGAAGATATCTCAATATTTACTCAAGTTGTCGTGTTATCGGACAGACGGACGGACGGACGGACATGGAAGTCTATACCTATCTCCATTCCTTTATACCTGTACAACCAACCGTTATCCAATCAAAGTTAATATACTCTGTGTGCAAAGCACGCTGAGTTTAAATATATCGACAATTTATACATATGCGGTAAATCAAAATAAATAAATAAATTCACGTTAACACAGACTATTCGCAATATAAATAGAAGGTATATTTGTGCCGAGGGAAGTATTCGTTAAGCTCATGTCATCATAGGCTTCGAACAGTGCCAACGGGCTCAGGGTAGTAGTACTCATATCAAACGCACGCCCTTACATACATGTATGCGTTAGTTTGTGTGTGGGGGTATTTATTATAAGCAGGCACCACTTATTCAATGCACCGATCAACAGCCACATTTCCATTCAACCACATGCTCGCAAGTACACTCCCACATACAAACAAATATTCATATTATCGCACATTCTAGCTGCGTTGAGCTGTTGGTCAAATGGCTTAACATACTATAGCAGATTTTCACCTCTTCATCAGGTTCAAGCCATATTGGGCAATAACTACACTCAGTTCTAGTACACACATACTATTGCGCCAGTGTTCGAAGTGTATTCGAGAGCTTACGAGCCTACGTCCGACCG
Source organism: Eurosta solidaginis (assembly GCF_040869045.1). Lineage (NCBI taxonomy): Eukaryota > Metazoa > Arthropoda > Insecta > Diptera > Tephritidae > Eurosta > Eurosta solidaginis. Next base: position 19,620,477 of record NC_090320.1, read on the forward strand.
CTTATTGCTTTCGACCATTACAATGCCATTGAGTGGACTTCATATGCAATATTGAAAATATACACATTTGATCAATATAATAGTCTACACAAATATATGTATTTTTATTTTGAAGTTTTTATGTATATTGTGAATGTGTGTAGGTGCATATTTATGAAGTGACGGAATGCATTCTCTGAGAAAAAATTTAAATTTCGTTTGAGCTTTAGGGCTGTTGGGCCATTTCCAGCCAGGTAGCTATGACTTGATGAAAAAACACTTTGCGGAACTTGCAAATGCCATGAATGTCCCTATGCCAGAGAATCAAGCTAATCGACCGGAAACCGACGCTAATTTTGGGCTTGTTTTACGACATGGAACCTAGTGGTGTATAGTTGTATTGGTTGACTCTATACTCATCAGAAGTGGTTTTCAACGCAACTTGTGGCCAAGATTGGTATTTTAATTGGACATTAGGCTGGTATATACTCGAAGAATCTACAGTTAAAGCAATTATACCGCCTTCCTGGCTATTGCAGTGTTTTCCAGGTAGAGGTGCATACCATAGATCGTGCAGGTAGGTTGCTCCGGTTGCGTCACTTCAAAGGCATCAGCATCCAATTTTGTCAAATCGGAAATAGCGCAAAAGTGTCAAGCCTCGCTGGCTCCCACAGGATAAGCCAGCGTTCCTCTTAAACGAAATTACATATGAAATGGTCTGGAAAAGTTTCTGAAAGGAGATAATAGACTTGGAGGAAAACTGTAGAACATACAGTTAGGGCAACGAACGGTGCTGATTTGCATCAATTGCGTTTTTAGAAAAACACCTACCTTGGCACTGAATGTCATGCTGAACATAAATCCAGTAGACATTGCGGGACGGACGGCTGCGGCCCAGTGGTTGGCCTTTCTGTTTCGGGCACTCTAACCTTCTTACCAGGCCCGACTTTGACAGCGCAGGTTTTCATTTATCCTGTTCACGGATGGGTCGAAGCTGGATGGAAAAGTTGGGGAGGGGGGGGGGGGGGGGGGGGGGGGGGGGGGTCCTTTTCCAAGAGCTAAATGTAAATGTAAATGTAAGATGCTATGGACGAAATACTATCCAGTGTTACAACGGTTGAGGGAATTTAGCATCTATTCTGATAGCTAAGCGGCTATCAAGGCCTTGAGATCCACTATAGTGCGATCGAGGTTGGTCTGGTATTGCCTGACCTCGCTTGCGATGGCATCGAGCTATTTTATGATTAAGATTATCTGGGTCCCGGGCTATAGTGATTTGTCGGGCAACTGTCAAGCGGAGCTCCCAGTCCGCATCGGTACAATTGAATCGGATGCAGATGGCTGTAGGGATTTTGGGATTCCGCTGGCCACCTGTGGTCTGCTCTTGCATAGATGGGCCTGGGCCTTGAGTCAGCTCAGTAATCGTTGGGCATACACCTTCCCTTGCTGGCTGGAAGCAGGAGGTCGGCCGAAATAATTGGGTTCATCTATCAATGGTCATGGGAGTTATGACAGAGCACTGTCCATTGGGAGTCTATGTGGCACGTCTCAATATACTGAAACCCCACGCTTCTGCAGCTGTATGAAAGATGACGACGTGCAATCAGCTTTTACCAGAGCTAAGCGAAAGTATTTCGGTCGCGACTCACTTGGATCTTCGGAGAATTTCTGCAAAGTTGAGATCGGTCTCATTAGAAACTATACCGTTGCTACGCAGCGATTCTGTTCACGCTGTTCAAGTGAGTTTTCCCTACCAGAGCAGCTACCACTTAACCGAACCTAGGGCAAAGAAAATTGCTATGGATCAGCCGAGACGAAAACCTTTGATGATGTTTTCAGTACGGCGTATGCGTGTAATTACAAGCAGCTATAAGGACGAGAGAAAGAGCAGTAGATGCATTGCTTTCACTGCCGATGTCCGTGCCTACAAGCAAAACGACTAAGACTTAACATATTTCTGTGGCCTGGCATAGGTAAAGAAGGAGCATTTCGCACCTGCTTAAGTTCATGTGGAAATTAAATTAAATAAAATGATTTATTTGAGAAATTTATGGTTGAATGAATACCCAGTTAAGGGTAAGAGTCGAAATTGGCCTGGCGCTGTGTTGGCCACCAGTAGTCTTCTCTTGAACAGGCACGCATCTGGTTAGTCAGGTTTACTTTGGGTATACATTCGCTTACAGCCTAATTATATCCTTCTAGCAAGTGGTGCAGCCACTCTGCACTTGCAGACATGGAAAGCGAGGTGGTGGCTAAACGGATTACCTCTTTCTAAGATAAGTTGAAAATAAGCATTACCCGACTCTATCGGAGTTCCAGAGAATATTCCAAGATCGAGGTCGGACGTAGTTGCAGCGATTCTATACAAAATAAAGTCTGACACCAATATAATTTTGAGCTTACAAATTCCAGAAACCGTTTTCGCCGATATAAATTTAAATTTTTTCCATTACCATGTCCAACTTCACGTAGCTTCAATGATTTCAAAAACGACTCCCAGTCTAACTACTCCGCTGAAAAAAGGAAAATCATAACTTGACATATATACCAGCATCATCACTATTTTCTATCGAAAATAATCTGATATCCTTTCAATCGGCGCCATTCCACGCCCGAATCGCAAAGTGCAAGAAAAATGAAAAAACCTCTGAAAAAAGTATCAATAATCAATTGATATCGGTTGCAGCGTGAAATGTAAATGTAAACTGCAGCATTCGTTGATTTCATTATGTTTCAATTTTTTCCTGTAATTTTTTCATACACTCCATGATGTTGAAACGTTTTCAATTTCTTTTTTCAAGCCAATCATTCTCGTGTTTTCTTTTAAGTCGGTTCGCTTGTACTTTTTTCCTGATGCCATTTTCCTGTCGACTAATAGCGTTTGCCTTGTTGATTGAACTGCGTTAATGCAAACACTATGCGAAAGTGAGAGCGAGCAACACGTACGATGTAAGCGTCAATTTAGCGAAATCACGAATTATCAGTGCATATGAACAACGCTTAAAGGGAATACAAAAAAGCCTGAATGCCAAGTACTCGTGAAGTTCCATGTGTAAACTTGTGAGTGTGTGTCTAGAAAACTAACGTTTTAAGTTAATCGATACCAAAACCTTTTGATATCAGACCCATAACGAATTGATAACTTTCAAACTTTTTTTCATACTACAAATCAATACATCTTTCATAATCAATCGATAAATTTTTCAAATTATATCGATAATTTTTCGATAAATTACCGATAACTTTTCGATAGATAATCGATTATTTTTCGGTAGCCTTTCACAACCTTTTTGAAAACAAACTCATAAATTTTAAAACAAATCGATAATCAATCGATTATCTTTCGCTAGCAAATTTATATCACTTCGATGAAAAAATGATAACTTGTCTGTACTTTGTCGGTAACAAATAGATAACTCATCCTTTCCTTTATTCCATTCCCATCCTCTGTGGGACACAGTCGTGAAGATACATACGAACCTGCATCCTACCGGGTAACTGAGCCCTGTGGTCAGCGACTAAGCCCTTGGATCGCGGCAAGATGTCTACCCTTTTCGAGGGAGGCAAATACTTAAAAAAAGTTTTTCTAAGCGGAGTCTCCCCTCAGCAGTGGTTTGGCAAGCCCGGTTTATTTAGCTATGCTTTGAGTTTATTAACGTTCGCTCCCTGAGTTTTTGCCGTGGTGTTTCTGTAGAGTCACTTTTTGCAATCAATTTCTATATATGTAAAAAGCTTAAGGGATTGTGTGGAGATCGATTCCCAGGCAATTATTTGGCGACCATTGGTTTACACCAAAAAACAAGTTGTTTATGTTACGTATACGCCATGTCATATCATAGATACAAAGTGACACAACTTTTCTCCCAAAAATTCCACTGTCTTATAACAATAGTTATTACCTTGTCTTAATCAGCTCATAACCATTTATAAAAGATATCAAATCCAATTTTTGAAGCTATCATTTTCATTGTAGACACCGTTAAACATTTTCCTTCTTTTCATAATTTGATGTTTATTCAGATTGGTAATCATTATCGAATTTCCAATTTACCTCAACCCTCAGATATATTGCCACAGACAGTGTGACACACCCACGCACACATACACTTACACAACGCCCTAATGGAAAACGCAGAAAAACTCGAATGAAAAGCTATAAAAATCACCAAAGCCGAACCACAAAGCATCGTCAAAAGCCAGACGCCAAAAAAAATAAAATAACAAATCATAATTTGAATATTATACACTTATTATTTTTGCTGTTGTTGGCAAAAAAAAAATTCTTGAAACCCGAAACTTGACATAAACCCCACCTTCAATCAAAAGAGTCAATAGCGACACGTTCAGCGTGGCAAAAGATATTTGATGGTAGGTCATTTGCAAACGAAAAAAGTCAACAATGGAAATCTTTTTTATTTTTATTTTCTTATTTTTTATTATAATTGGGTGTGCAGGATAAAATTTCCACAGAAGAGAAAACTAATATGCCAATGAAAAAAAATTTTTCACTATGGAGACGTGATGTAGGAGGGGTGATAAAATAGCACGTGTAGATGAATTTTGCAAAAAAAAATCTATGTAAATATATTCAGAGACTTAGACAGGGTGGGTCAGAGTTAGGGAAGAGCTTATATAGTGATAAACTGGTGTGCTTTATGTGCTGTTATATTGTAAACCGAGAAAGTAAAAACCCATATTCCACACTTTTTTTATTTCGTCCAAGCAATATTTTCGAATTAACCAAATGCAAATACGATGGACTATTCAGAACCTAAAATAGACACCACCCAAAGTTGCTGGGTCTTTGCATTTGCATGGTTAATGGTGAATGGTGATTAGTCGGGCAGTGGTACTGAGCAACGACGAACCGCTAAGTAGTTGGCTTTTAAATTCGACTAAGTGCGCCTACACCTGCGTCTACTACAAATAAGATGTTTTATACTGGTAAAAGCCTATGTAGGATCAAACAGTAACCGCCGTAGATCTATTTCCAACCACATCTTTGTGGAGGGTGGCATCGCACTTTTATCAACTATCTCTTATTTATATTATTGCTATCTCCCGGTGCTTCCGACATTCGTCGGTGCCTTTCGTGAATGCTTCCCCGCGAAATTAGAAGTTTCGTCAGATTTCTGCAAGTGTCCCGCAGGAAAAAACGTAGGAAGACGCATTTAAATGACATCAAACTACAGCCCTTATCCGCTGTTCTCGGGTTACCACTAAATTTCACCATGTTAAACATATAAACCTCGGTCATCGTTGTATTTTACGTACTAAAAGATTCGGGGTATAGCATCAGTTTTGTGTACTCAGTTACTTTGGGTAGGTATCTGTGTAGGAGTTGGATACTCAGAGGTACAAATACCAACTAATTAATAATAATAATTGGCTCTGCCCTGGTGGCTGTGTACGAACGCTCGCGGCTCCCTCCTGATGAGTTTACTGCTCTCTTGAGAAATTATCTAGCCTTGTTGTGTTCACTGGATGTATGTAAATGTATGTAAATTGTATCCTTGTATCCTTATATCCTTAAGATCCCATTTTGGCCAGGTTTGCTTAAATGTCCGGAAGTTTGTAGCCATCAATCTTTGGCTTGACGGTAGATGTAATATTCTAGCATTTGCTGGCATAAGATAAGGTGTAAACGTATATGCTGGTCCATCTTCTGAAAAGACCGATTAAGTGTTAATTCAGAATTGAATGAGTAAGAGCCAAGAAATTTGATAACTGCTTGGCTCGGCGCGAAATACAAAGTTGTGTTTTCCCATCTAAACCCTATCTTCCTCACCTAATAATTCTACCTGGTGGCCACTGCAATGACCAGGTAATCTGAAAGAGAGTTGGAGGACCCGGTCTTTTGAATAGACCTTTCCTACAACCGTACCGTTCAATTTAGATTTGTCGGTGTATATAGAAATGCTGCCATCAGCAGCGAAGCAACAATCCATCTTCACCCAATCATCCCTGCTGGGAATGTTTACCATAAAGTTGCTGCCCGCAACTGCTGTGATCGCATAGCGCTATGTGCTTCGAAGAAGAAAACCATAAGGGTTTAGTATGCCAAGAGCGCTTTTAAACGCAGGGCTGACGTTGTCGCTGCTATGTGTTCTGATACATCGAAGGGTAGGAAATAAAGAATGTTTTGAAGAGCTCCCCTTGGTGTTGTCCTTAAATCACCACTTTTGCTGATCATACTTGATTTGTGCACATTTGACAACAAATTGTTGCTGCTCTGTGGGCTGCTACATCCAAGGGTAGGTTATCAAGAATGTTTTGAAGAGCTCCCCTTTGGCGCTATCCTCAAATCACCACCTTTGCTAGATCATACTTGATCTGTGCACTTTTGAAAGCAAATTTTATTGTTTAAACAATCAAGAATTTTTTCTCCAAAACTAACTGTTATTGTATAAGCGATATAAAAAATTCGAAAAATAATTATTAAAACTCGATTTTTATAATAACACTCATAACTCATACGATCTTTTATAAAATTAAGTGAAGAACGAATTCTAGATCCATATCGAAGGCGCTAAGTCCCTATTGTCAGTACGCTTAAGGCCCACTGCGCTAGCCATATGGCTTTACGTCAGTGGTTTGATGGCCTGATTTCCTTCAAGGAACAATTAGGCTACTAACCGACTAGGCTGTTCTTTAGTTCTTTCTCAGTTCTGCATGGCTCAAGACCAATGTTATTTAATAACAAACATTTTTCATAATACATTTTTCCAATTATTTGCGATTCTGTGGCTTTCTATAACGGAAGAATTTTCCACCAAAATATTTTTATTTTCCTTTATACCGAACAACAATTACAGCTGTCGCCTACCTGAAAAAGGTACTACACTTCTTAGAAATGGAAAAAAATTGCCAAGGAATGAACAAAAACAGCACAACTGAAACGGCATCCAGGAAGAGAGGACATAATAAATCATTTTATTTCACCTTCCTGCTGTTAACGTAACCGCGTTGAATCGTTCGACCGGCTGATTGCTCAACCGACCGTTCATTTGCTGCGGAAAATTTTTACAAGCAAACATTTCCGGAAAATGCTTTTGGCGTAAGCCTTAACACAATTTACTTAGCTATTGCAAAACAAATGCTTCTAGGAAACACATTCAAAAATGTATACACACGTTTGTAATATAATGAATAGGTAGTGCTAGCGATGGTAAGTTATCGATAGTTGACAATATTTTTAAGCTATTGCATAGATTTTATTGCGGGCTTGGCGACTAAATAAAAAAAAACCGTAACGGGTATTTGTCAAAACAGGTTCGAAAAAGGTTCGGTGCTAGCAACAGGCCAAATACATAAAATTGGATTCTCTATCATAAAGTTAAAGTTTTTTTTTTTTTTTTTAAGTTAAAGTTAAAGTGAATGTTAAAGTTAAAGTGAAAGTTAAGGTTAAAGTTAAAGTTAAAGCTAAAGTTAAAGCTAAAGTTAAAGCTAAATTTAAAGTTAAAGTTAAGGTTAAAGTTAAAGTTAAAGTGGAAGTTAAAGTGAATGTTAAAGTTAAAGTGAATGTTAAAGTTAAAGTTAAAGTTAAGGTTAAAGTTAAAGTTAAAGCTAAAATGAAAGTTAAAGTTAAAGTTAAAGTTAAGGAGTTTACTGATTAGGGCATTACAGTTTTCAACGATCTCGCAGCAAGAAATTATCAGTTAGAATTGGGCACTCACCCATGAGGGTCATGAAGTAGTGGCTTATAACTTTGTTAAACAGGATTTCACTTCATGTTTGAAGCCTGTGTTTGGGCGCAGGAAAAATTCCCATAAAGTAAACCATGGAAATAGACAGTTTGGGAATCACCGACTGGACTGCTTAGGACAAGGACGCTCAAAATATATTGTTGGTATATGTGTCCAACCATTATTGCAGTAAAGAGGCAGATCAACTTGTTGTGCATTTGTAGTTAAGAGCCTTTGTGTTGGCTCACCAAAATAACCCCGAAGGAAATCCTTAGCAACTGGGAATCTAAGCAGTTTAGGAGGCACTGGATGAATAAAGGCAGGCGAAACTCCTCGGACATCCATCAGAATAAGTATCAGCAAACTAGTCTGTTAGGCGTCGGTTTTCTCTGCCTCACTCGCACTAGGAACCACAACCAACACTGTGTTCTACTGTATTACCTCAGTAAACTGAATCCTGCAGATGCAGAAATATGTCGGTAACCAAACGGTGAATCTACAAATATATTTCTCTTGCCATATACAACACTAGGTTCTGGTGGTAACTCGGTATTTTTCTGGTTATAAATTTTTTTGGAAAAGTAGGCAGGGCTCCCAAGAATTTAAAATTTTATTTCGCCTAAAATACATTGCTCAACCTATCGATAATTGAATATATGTACATATGTATGTATGTGTCCTACATAACAATTTTGTAATTTTGGAAAAACGGGCAATACCAAGCCCGCTATCAGGAACAATTTTAATTCGCTATATCTGCATAAGTATAGGAAGCAGGTATACAGGTGGTGGTCGAGGTAGATAAGGATGTAATTAAAAGCTTGAGTCGGAGTGAGAGTTTCAGTGAAAGTGTGATTGAGTGGGAGTGGGTGTGGGAGTGGGAATGGAAGTGGGAGTGGAAAATCAAGCATAATTTACTTGACTTAATGTTGCATTGCATCAGAGCTTAATAAGCATCAAAAATAATTTCGATAATCATGCACCTCAATAATCATTGTTATCGATTATATCAATCATTAAAGGTTTGCCATCACAAGCTAGTACACCAATATATATGAGCATGTAGTTAGCGCAAATAACATAGGCATTTGTGTAAGGACAAAGGATGTATATAAATTGCAAAAACAGAGGTAAATAAGGAAAAGTGAAATGATGGCATTTTGGTCGAATTAAACTGAATTTTTTTGTGGTGAGAAATTAAAGATTTTTTTGCGCACAGTTGTTTAAAAGATTCATAAGTTTTTATGTAAAAATTTTGTTTAGCAAAGGGATTTTAAGCCGACATGTACCCTTTTTTAAACTATCATCGTGTTAGCAGATAAATTCCGAGTATTGTTGTTTCATTAATTACAAATCAGTGTCAAATATAGAAAGTAATTGACACTTCATTTGAACAGGTAATCAATAACCATTGTTAGTGTTCAGAAAGCAAATAAGAGAATGTGTTTGTTTGGTAATATTAACGCCCTTATTACGTAAAACGCGACGCGAAACAATCGGTGACTTGTAATGCTGTAAAGCAATATTTGTACTCAGAAAAGCGATCACTCGTTTCGTTGGCTATACTTGAATTTGGATAAATATTGTGGAAGGAAATGTGGCACTCTACACCAAATCGATATTTAAACTAAGCATCAAAATCAAAACCGGAACCTTTACCGATCACCTGAATTCAAACTGTAAATGAAGATCGATTTATCAACCGTATACGAAATCAAAAACTGCAGCGAAGTCTACTTGTTTAAAAATCAGAATGTTGGAAAGTAAATGCGAGTTAAGTGTAGCAGGGTTATTCATAATGGGGCCCTAAATGAATAAATTAATAATGAAATATTTTGTACTAGCGGCATAGTCGATAATTACATACAGATATGTAGATTTCTATAAATCTTTTGTCCATACTAAATTTCCTGACATCCGGTTCATTTGAGTTGATCACAGCGTCAAAACGAGTGAAACTTCCTCAAGCGCCGGGAGGAGTTAGCTGGAATTTTATTTCTATCACCCGCAACATTATTAGGATGTTTGTCTCCCACAGCGTCTTCGCAGTTGCTCTCGCGCCTTCTTTTCTCACCGTTCATCTCAGTTTCTGAAGATTCTGCTTCCCGTGCTTCTACATAGATGAATACAGTGCATAACCCACAACATTTTTCCAAACTCTTTCGCTCCTACCTAAGCCGAGTACCTTCTAATATTCGCGTTCTAATCCTACAACAGAAGCAACGATTTTTTCGACTTCATAGATTTACGCTTAATTAACCTTTTAGAGCCTCACCTTCCGTGAAGAACTTGGAACTATCACGTGACCAGCGGAATCCCAAAGTCTCCCCTGATCAACACGTTCACTTCGTTCGTGCCTACCTGCGCCAAGAGATAAGCTTCGCAGTTGCCAACAATATCCTTATCTAAATAATTTCTCTCAAAAAGTAGTTAGATGCCATCGCAAGATAGGCAAAGAAATTCCACACAGCATTCGACCTCACGGTGGCAGTAATAGCGGCGGATAGCGTCCGATCTACCGCATCTCTTATAGCGGCGACCTTCGCCTCGAAAACTCTGCAGTGGTCGGACAGCCTAATTTTTCTGCTAACATTGAGCTCGTGGTAGAATACGCCACCTCCAACTCTGCCTTCCAGCCTGGACTCATACGTGAACAGATTCTCCATACTCCTATCCCATATTAACTACCCACTCCATTCACCCCTTGAGGGAATATACATAAGTGGTGAATGTAATGACAGTAGCGGAAATTGGCTCACAGTAGTCTGTCATGCCATGGATGACGTCGAACTTGGTTGGACTAAAAATAAGTAAAGAGAACTCCTGCGTGTCATGAAAAAAATAAAAAAAAGTTAGAACGTTCCACGTCATGAAGGCATATGTAAAGATTTAATAAACTTCGGTCTAAAGTACTTCATCCTCATCATTCCAAAGGAAGGCCATCTGAAAAAAATTCGATCAGATGATGCCATTTCGCCATCCCCTAGGAAGCTTCTGTATAAAACAGTAGCCACGTAATATCCAGCAGCTTCGCAATTCTTCGAGTAAGGCAATCACCAACAATGCGATGTACACAAAATGCTTACGTAAGTCAATTGGCAGACTCTAAAATGGGATTCAAAGCCGCTTTGGAGCAAGTGCGACATTGCTAAGATTGCGCCAGTGCCATCACGAAGTTGTCGTTCTTTAAAAAAGACGTTGAAAAACGGATTATCTGCGCATTGGCTATCAATGCTTTTGGTTGAACTTCCGTTTGCTGCACCACGCAGGTTCTTGGCGAGGGTCGCGCTTCGGCAGTTTTCTGGCAAACATTCCAATTGTATTTCGGTAATGAAAATCTGCACAGCGAAACCTCATCCACTTTGCCGATGCCATTCAGGTTCGTAGGTGCGTCCCGAAAATTTGACGACGTAAAACGCAGCTCGGCCTAAATCTCCTAAGAGGTATATTGCGCAAGTTATTTATTTATTTATTTGTCTGCTACTGAGACTTGTCTACTGATTCGAATAGGCTAACAAAGGCTGAGATAATTTCCAACCATAAATATTTTAATTTAATTTGCTGTAGTAATTTGAATCAATCAAAAATATCCGCAAACAAAAGAGGATATTCCGTGGTTTGCCCATAAGTGGTTTACCACATAATAAAAGTTTGCTCAATCTACCAGAAACAATGAGCAACCAATGGAAAGCTTTGAAAGATAAATGGAAGCTTTTAGTTGCCTTTCATGCCACTGATGTTTTATCAATGCTTAAAAGATAAATAAATCATTCAAAGTACTACATACTCTCCTGACATTAAACATCTCACGAAATTGTGTCACTCTTGCGGTAAGGGGGTGTGGGAAAAAGTTCCTTAATAAATGTAACCGCTTCTGCATTAAATATTTCTGCTACGAAATCTTAACTTAATTCTTTTATTCTCTGTATCAGATTTTGGGTCGCTTAGTAGCATATAAGTAATTTGGCTTTCCATTTCATGCTGTGTGACACATTTGTATGATTGATACAAATGAGATAAGAAATTACATTGATTGAATCATCTGAGTCTGTTGTGTACAAAAAAAAAGGTAAATGACAGCCCAAATGAGCGCCAAGCCATGGGGATTTGTTGAGAAGAAATCATTTGTAAGTCCTACATATGTAAATATGCATAGACATTTATGTATGTATGTGTGAGTGGAAGGTAGCTAGTGAAACTTAATGCAGACGGAGCTAAGAGGTCTTTCATTACAATGTCGAAATCAAAAAATGGGACAGGAGACGCCTTATCAGGAAGAAAAAAGCAGATGCAGAAAGGCGTGAGTGCGAGAAGCTTGAGCTGCTAGGCACCAGGAATAACGTCAAAAATTGGGCGACAGACGGAAGGTTTTAAGTCCGGGGCAAACTCTTGTAAGAACGAAAACAGCGAGCTTATAGCTGATGTCCATAGAATACTTAGATTATGGAGGGAACACTTCTCTGCTCTCCTAAATGGAGACAGCAATGTACCGCAAAGGGATGACGAACCTGATCCCGCAATCGATGATGTTGACGATGATGATATATGTCCCCCCGCCCGATTATGACGAAGTCAGAATAGCAATAACCAGATTAAAAAACAACAAGACCGCGGGCGCTGATGGATTGTCTGCGGAGCTATTCAAATACGGCGGCGAGGAGTTGGCAAGGTGTATGCATCAGCTTCTTTGCAAACTATGGTTTGACGAGTGCAAACGATTAGAACCTAAGTGTTCTTTGCTCAGTTAACAAGAAAGGGGTCACTGCAAACTGCGCCAACTATCGCTGAATCAGTCTTCTTAATACCGCATATAAGGTCCTTTCGAGTGTATTGTGCGAAAAATTTAAGCCCACCGTAAATCAGCGGATTGGACCTTATCAGTGCGGCTTGAGACCTGATAAATCTACCATCGATCAGACTTTCACAATGCGCCAAATCTTGGAAAAACCCCGCGAAAAAACATTCGACACACATTAACTCTTCGTCGATTTTAAAGCCGCCTTATCATCGGACAAAGAGTCATCGCATATATGCGCCTTGGCAACAACGCTACTTTTGGCAGCCATAACTTCGAATTAGTAAAAGACTTCGTTTATTTGGGAACCAGCATTAACACTAACAAAAAGTCCTCTCTCGTCAAACGAAAATCATGCTCTACAAGTCATTTATCGTACCCGTCCGGCTCTGGTAGTGTTCGAGAGAAAAATTCTTCGAAAGATTTATGGACCTCTACGCGTTGGTGTTGGCGAGTACCGAAGAAGATTTAACGATGAGCTGTACAAGCTTTACGCACACATCACCATAGTCCAGCGAATTAAAATGCGACGGCTGCGCTGTCTAGGCCATGTTATGTTAATGAAAGATGACGCTCCGACTAAGAAAGTATTTTTGACGGAACCCTCCTATGGAAGCAAGGGAAGAGGGCGGCCACCACTACGCTGGAAGGACCAGGTGAAAAACGAGTTAAACTCGCTTGGTGTAACCAATTGCCGCCAGTTGGCAGAGCGAAGAAACTACTGGCGCACCTTGTTGGACGGCCATAGCCATATCATCTTATATCCTCAAGTCTCGTATTTCGTTAATTTCCACGTATTCGATTCCCTTAGTCGTAGACCCCTGTACATGCTAGTCATTGCAGCTTCTTCTCTTTTTGTCTAGCGCCTCCCTCCACATAAGAGCTTCATACGTTAGTATCGGTCGAATGACTATGTTGTACACCCGATGGATGATATGCGCTGACAGTCATTTTGCACGTGTATAACGCTGCTAGAGCTTTCTTCAATCTCACCTGCAAGTTCCTTTTACAGCTTTTTTTGTATTCGAGAATTATGACAAGACACTTGGCTTCAGAAGAACGATTTATAGTTGATCCTTGGTAAGTTAAAGGAGAGAATTTTTGTTTTCCTTTTGAGAGCTGCCTCTGGTAGACATTTTAAATACTGAGCCAGCTTCTAAAGTTGCGCTGACTACCCTACTCATAAGCATGGAATCGATCCATGCTACTACAGATCCTTGTATTCCACGTCGTATAAGTGGCCTAATGATGGCCTCCCTTTGAACATTGTTGATGGCACCCTAGATATCGAGTTAGCCTGACAAAGTGTGTTTTACCGTCCTAAATACAAATATAGGTATTCACATTTTTTTTTCGAAGGTTAGTCATTAACAAGGTCGTTCAAATTTTTTAGGACGGCAGTATTCTTTGCAGTTCAGTGATTTCTCGATGACGCTGACTGCCTCGTGAAGGGCAGAAGTTAGCGTTGGTTCTTATATTCAGGTCAATAAATATCTCCAGTGTTTTTAGAATAAAAGAGAATCTTCGGTTTCCGAGTGTTCTAGTTTTCGGGTGCCTAACCATCTTTTAGGCATCTTGAAAAGATACCATTCAGATGGGTTATAAATGTTTCGCCCGCTGCTTGCAACATGGCTGTTAGCACGCCATCCCGTTCCGCCGATTTGGAATGTTCCAATGATTTTATGGCCAATAGCATCTGAGCCAGGTCTAAGATGTCTTTAATGTCCGTTGCCGGAAAATTAGTGCGACTCACTGGCATAGTGATGCTCCTCGCATCCATAAAGTAGCAATATATGCGTAGGAACTCTGCTCCACATCAAATGTTTACTTGTTTACTTATGTGTTTGCTTTCGAAGCTTCTGAATGTATATGTACATATGTGAGTTTGACAATTCACTTTCTTTTTTCCCACTTTTTTAACTCATTTACTTCCCTTTTCATTTTTGCACCTTTTTTCATTGGCAACCGAATTCTGAGAAAATGTAAAAGTACCGACATACAAATATATTGTCACGGATATTAGCATCACTAATTTATCCCATCACTAAGGCGATGCTAAGGCCATGCCAAGCAGTATTTACGTTAATAATCAAATCAAGTATACACATATATAAGGCAGCCCAGAGAGATGTCACACACAGATGCATTTACTTATACGCCTATGTGCGCGCGAGAGACTGTAAACTACAAACATTCACATCAATAATTCAATCTTTATGTATCTACATAAGCGAATAAATAATTGCGTCTACACATATGTACCATGTACGAATACGAGCAGCGGAGAGTCTATGCGCAAACACATGCATAAAAGCTGAGAAGTTTGAGAGCTCATGGACAATGCCAGTACATTCTGGAAAAATGCGAACGAGGAAACCAAAGGGTATAAAAGGCAACAGATGTAGAGGGGCTGCAATTCAGTTTGAGTTGAGCTATCCATCAGTTATTGATTAAGCACGCGATCTGGCGGCCAATAGTAGAGTTTAATTTGAGTTATCAATCAGTTTGGTTATTAAGCCAGCGAGTAGCAAAGTATAAGTGTTATTGTGAAGTACTTTAATAAAGGCCATTTTTCCATTATTCAATATTGGAGTTATTTATTCAACAGTTTAGTGATTCGAACTTAGCAGCGGATTGCAAATAAGAGGATTTGCAAGTAAAATTCGTTACAATATGATATCCTTGTAGTATACATACACCTGCATGTAAAAAATAGCACTAAGAATTATTTGCATATTTCAGCGGTTACTCTCTTAATTTGCAAATTATTTTCTTTCATTTACTACCAGTTTATTATTTAAATTTCGTTTATTTAAAAAATGTATTTATTGTATGTCTTAAGTCTGCTGAATCAATTTCGAAAAAGTTTTCGAAAATTTGAGTTTTTGTTTTTTTTTAATGATCGAAAACACAATGCGGAAACATTTCCAATAAATTTTTGAGACGAAAAATGGATAACCTTTTATGAAAATTTTTAAATTTGTATGTAGGCTTATGAGAAATTGTTTGAGTCTCAAGTTTTATAGTTCAATTCAAGTTTGAGAACTCCAATACACGCACTGCAAAACAAAGATAGCAGCAAAACCTAATTAAAAATTTTATCAATGACTTATTTCTTTTTAAATTTTTTTTTAATTTGAAGATAATTTAATTTATTCTATGTCGTAAGTCCTGCAAATCAGTTTTGAAATTGTTTTCGAAAAATTTCGAAAATTTAGTTTTTTTTAATTAATAAATAAACCTAATAAATGAAAAATCAATGCGGAGATTTTTTTACTAAATTTTCAACACGAAAAGAGGCAACCTGTTATGAAAATTTCCAAATTTTTATGTAGCTTAAAAGAAACTTCTCGAGCCTGCAATTGCACAGTTCAATTCAAGTTTGACGACTCTCAATACCCTGAATTTTGACAGTTTTTTTCGAAGGCTTTCTAAGATGTTCATCAATATAATTAAACAAAAATGTTGCAAATTTTTTTTCGCAAAAGCAAACAATTTTCAAAAATCAATGCAAATTTTGTAGTTAACCAAATATTCATGAAGATTTTTAAAAGCTTATCAAATATTCGAACTTTGTATAAAATTTGTTTACATTGTTTTTGTTAGGAAATTTGAGAACGAAGTTTTCTCAAATACTGAAACAAAAGTTTCAAATTCATATGAAGATTTTGAAAAAAAAAATCGCTTGTTTGACTTTTTCGAAATTTTTTTTTAAATGTTTCTACATAGTTGTTGTTATACAATTCAAAGAATAATAATGTCGTTTGAATTCATTTTTTCGATAGTTTAAGTAAAAACTTCTATGAATTTTGTAACTAAAACTAGACAAACTAATCCTTCGCCATGTCACGTTGTTTAGATTTTTCGCAAATTATTAAAATAAATTAAAAATTAAAAGCAATAAGGGGTTAATTCAAACAATCTCAAAAATGTTTTCGACAAAATGCGAAAAGTTGAGAAAATTTTACGCAAATTTCGAACTTTTAATTTAGAGTTTTCTGAATTTTTTTGGATATGTAGTTTTGTAGCCCAATCAAATTTAGTCTGTTAAAGTGCAATTTAGAAGTCCCTCAAAACTCAAATCGTTTTTGAAATTTTTTTTTCCAAAGCATGTTTAAAATTTTCTTCCTCACAAAGTGCGCATAATTTTATTTTTTGTATGGAAAAAAATATGAGCACCTTTCGGAAAAAGTTGTTTCAAAAATCAATATAACTGCATACTTAAAAAAATTTAAAAAAAAGCTCGTAATAAAAAGTTCGAAATTTTCATAAAAAATTTTCGAATTTTTTTGAAAATTTTTTGAGATGGCTTTAAAAAGTTACAATTACAACAAATAAAAGTTTAATTTAGGAAAAAAAATTCACATTGCTATTTTTTTGTCCGCTGCTACATATACATATGTGTCGGTCTACGCCTGATCCATACAATCTTAAAAACATTTTCGAACAAATTCGAGAAAGTTTTACGAAAATTCGAACTTTTAATTTAGAGTTTTCTGAATTTTTTGGATATGTAGTTTTGTAGCCCAATCAATTTTCGAACAAATTCGAGAAAATTTTACGAAAATGCGAACTTTTAATTTAGTTTTCTGAATTTTTTTGATATGTAGTTTTGTAGCCCAATCAATTTTAGTCTGTTAAAGTGCAATTTAGAAGTCGCTCAAAACTCAAATCATTTTTGAAATTTTTTTTTCCGAAGCGTGTTTAAAATTTTCTTCCACATAAAGTGCGCATAATTTTATTTTTTATATGGAAAAAAATATGAAGCACCTTCGGAAAAAGTGTTATCAAAAATTAATGTAACTGCATGCTCAAAAAGTGCCAAAAACTTGTATGAAAAAGTTCCAAATTTTTATAAAGAATTTTCGAATTTTTTTGAAAACTTTTTTGAGATTGCTTTAAAAAGTTTCAATTACAACAAAGAAAAATTTAATTGAAGAAATTAAAAAAAAATGTTGCTATTTGCTTATTCACTGCTACATATGTATGTATATGTGTCGGTCCCCGCCCAATTCATACAATCTCAAAAACAATTTGAGAAAATTTTACGAAAATTTTGAAATTTTAATTTAGGGTTTTCTGAATTTTTTTGGTCATGTAGTTTTGTAGCCCAATTTTAATCTGTCAAAATGCTCAAAACTCATATCTATTTTGAAATTTTGTTTTTCCGAAGAGTGTTTCAAATTTTCTTCTACATAAAGTGCGCATAATTTTATTTTATACTAGCAGACCCGACAGACGTTGTTCTGCCCTAAATTTGGTCTATCTGCATACATTTTAATAAGCTTTTTCCGTCTCACTCTGCCCTCTACCCCTCTACACTTTTTCCTAATCTTTTTATTCACTCCTCCCTCCGTCTTTTTCGCTTCATCTATATCCATCTTCGTCTCATTCTATCTCTTTCTCAGTCTCCTTCTCTCTTTTCTCTTCTCTCAATTTTTTCTCATTCTTCTTCATCTCTTATTGCCAGTCCCAGAGGGTGGTATGTATTTTGTTCAAGTCCCATTCCGAGTCTCAGTCTCAGTCCCAGTCCCAGTCCTAGTCCTAATCCCAGTCCCAGTCCGTCTCTGGTATACTTCCCGGAAAAAAACATCGTAAATACTAAATAAAATTAAAAAATCGTAAATACTAATAAAGGCAAATTTATATACGAAATTTCAGGTAAATCGAATAGGACGTATGTAAATAGATGTGTGGGTATTATTAATTCTTGTCTTTATTTCGGCTTCGCATGCATATTTATCAGTTTTGCCAGGTTGATGCGACTAAATCGAATATCACAATGAACTTTAGAGCTCTCAGCAACAGCTTTCATTTGATATCCATAATACACACACATTCTAGGGGTATCCAGGTCCATGTTTTAGCCTATATCTCGAGACCCTAGTCACTCAGCGGTGTAAGACTTACTCTGTATTATAGCACACATCAACAGCATCAATTTGATACCCATAATATAAAAACACATCCTAATGTTACCCTGATCCACGTTTTGGCCTATATCTGGAGACCACAGTCACCAATAGGTATGAAAACTACGCTGTACTAAAGCACTCATCAACAGCTTCAATTTGATACCCACAATGTAAAAACATTGTCTAGGCGTTCACGGGCCCACGTTTGGCCTATATCTCCAGACCCTAGTCACCCAGGGGTATGAAAATTTTCCTCTACTAAATCACTCATCAACAGCTTTCATTTGTTATCCATATTGTATAAACACATTCTAGGGGTGCCCGGGTCCACGTTTTGGCCTATATCTCGAGACCCTAGCCTCCCAGTTGTATGAAAATTATCCTGTACTATAGCACTCATCAACAGTTTTCATTTCATATCCATATTGTATAAACACATTCTAGGGGTGCCCGGGTCCACGTTTTGGCCTATATCTCGAGACCCTAGCCTCCCAGTTGTATGAAAATTATCCTGTACTATAGCACTCATCAACAGTTTTCATTTCATATCCATATTGTATAAACACATTCTAGGGGTACCTGGGTCCACGGTAGACGTTGGCCGATTCTCAGACCTATCCAATATGCTCACAAAATTTCATGAGAATCGGTTCAGCCGTTTCGGAGGAGTTAAGCCTCTAACACCGTGACACAAGAATTGTATATATTAGATATCGAAAAAAAATGAAGAACCTTTCGGAAAAAGTTGTTTCAAAAAGCAATGAAACTGCATACTCAAAAAAATTTAAAAACAAAGCTCGCAATAAAAAGTTCGAAATTTGGTTTAAAAAAATTCAGTTACAGCAAAATAGAATTTAATTGAAGAAATTTAATAAAAAAATGCTTTTGCTATTTTTTTTTCTTCGCTGCTGTATATGTCAGTGGTTTGTTCGAAATTCGATTGTTTATTCCATTTTTTTTTCTTTTTTTTTTTTTGCCACTTAAAAATTTTCTTACACTTATTCTGTGTAAATATTCCATGAACCGTAACAAATACAAGCTTGAGTGTAGTATGAGTCATGTAAAGGCATTTGAAGTTAATCGGAACAGATGTGATTGGATACAAATTGAATGCATTCGTAAAGGAATTAAAATACAAATCCATCAGAAAGTGTAATATGCAAAAAAGGAGTAAAAAGAAAAAAAATATTTGTACATAAAACACTCACGCATCGCTGAACGAATGAAAAAGTAAAAAAAACTACTGCAATGTTTTAAAATTTGTTTAGTAAATAAAGAAAAGAGCAAAGGTCAAATAAATAAAAGGATGATGAAGAAAATGCTTTTTTCATTATTTTACATTTTTTTCAGCAATTTTTCTTGTATTTGAAGTTGAGCAAGCATACACATATTTATGTTGTTTTTGGACAACCGATTAATTCAAGCAGTTGTAACTTCAACGCACCTTCAAATGTCCGTATAGGTATCGACACAACACCAAAGACTAATGTTTATTAGTATCTCAACATTTGCTTTGACTCTTTGCTTTGCTGTTGTACACCTATCAACAGCTTTTCTAAATGACACACTATAAACATAGTCCATTTGCGCTCAAAGCCATTATTGCTGCAGCTATAAAACGTGCTCCAGACGCTTAATTGCTGTTACTTGTGCTTACTTGGTACTGGGTTTTTGACCTTCGGTAGTTCGTGTTGGTAGTGCGTGTGTGTATGTTTTCATACTCGTATGCAGGTGTGCGAATGACATGATTGTTGGCTCAAATGGCTGTGAATGTAAATATTTTTCAATGTCAAAGACAGCGTCACCGGCATATACCTAAATATGCATATAGACATGTTACGGAAGTGAGTTTAGCGGTACCGGAGCTCGTTTCGTGTTTCAACATATAGTTTCATTCATGCAGTCCGAATCGACGTTGGATCTCGGGGAAGGGTTCAACTCATTTTGTTTAATTTTGTGATATTGCTATATCAAATTGTAGAAATACAATACTAAGGGTGTTCTTTTCTCCTGACTTTTGTTACCGAAGTCATAGTTGTTTGTTATCGGCGAGATATCGGTTTCTTATCGACGAGATGTAGACGCGTTATCGACGTATTATCGAAGTGTCATAAACATGCTATTAATAACAAATGTTATAGTTAAGTTACGGAGAATTTTTATCACAAGTGATCGATTTGTTATCGAAAGTTTATCGATTTACTATCGAAAATTTGTAAATTATCAATCGAAAACTAGCACATGTTATCATAAGTTACCGATCTGTTATCAGAGTGTTACTATTTGGGTATCTATTACTTATCGAAAAGTTATTTATCAAAAAGTTAAATTTTTTAACGAAAAGTAATCGATTAAGTATCGAAAAAATATCGATATTTGGTCAAATAGTTATCGATTTTTTATAGACAAGTTGTGGACTTCTTATCGGACAGTTGCCTAATTTGCTGTCAGCGTTTTTTGGACCTAAAACTAAATCGCTGACGCATCTTCAACCCATCGATAAGAAACCTTTAGGAAACGTTCAGAAGCCGATAATTCGGCGATAATAAGCCAATAACAAGCCCGTGACTCAACGATATCGTTGCTTCGATAATAAGCAGCTAATAAAACAATAACTTGTTGGTAGGGGTTGTTAGCGATATGCAGCCGATGAAGCTCCCTCTGATGATTTGTTCGAGTCTGGATTATGATTAGTAGGGATTGCGCGATTCTGTTTCTCGGGTTTGTGTACGCAGGGGTTATGTTAAATAACCGAAAGCAAAAGCTCGCTTGGACTGTCTGATTGCTTATTACTTAAAAACATGACGTCAGCTTTAATTACTTGGGAAAGTGCAGCGTTAGAACGATATACTTCCAAACAAGACTGATGTCGGCTCAATGAACAATTGAACATAAAACGACACGATGATCCAACCTCATTTTTCTTCATGCAGTTCCAGCAGGAAGGGTCTCCAAGTATGTTGCGACATAACCCCATAATTCTAACCAAACCCAATAAGCCAAGCACACCTTCTGCCATTCAAACCACTTCCTGTGAGAAAGATCTCGCAACTTCGCAAGATAGAAGGTCTGCCCGTATTTGCTCAGCTTTCTTGAAACCTATTTATAAAAGATCAAACTATGGATCCAGTACCCATCCGGGTCAAGAGTACGCGACTAACCAAAATATTTCTTTGCCTCGGTCATCATATTATACTTACCTTGAAACAGTTCAAAGCAATCGTATCGAGGTTAGGCATTTCTATACTAAACTCAATCGCGCCATTGTTGAACTGAATGCGTTAATTGTTGCCTAACTATCCGAGTAAATTTTAAATTCCCCAACCGTAATAGCACTGGATACTATCTTGTGGAAAGCAACAGATCCGTGGCACATTATTGGCAGTGACTTTTGCTTAGAAGATCCTACAGGATTGTATGCTAACTTGAACAAGTACGCATCCTTTCCAAACTTCCCTACAATCTTCGATTTATCCGTAAACCAGTTCACCATTCCAAATCGGGTATCTCACCGCGTTTCGATCTTTAGGGATAGAAAGTGTTATAGCAGGTATAGATGGCATTGTGTCCTCTGTAGTCATTCCCCGAAGGTATTGGTCAGTGTTATCTATATTGATGGTCCTTTTCCGGATATAGATCCGGCACATTCTGTTGCAAATGTGTTTGAAGGGCCGATGCCAATACATATAATAATTTGATAAGTACAAGGACGTAGCTAAAGAGGGAAGAGCGAGAGGGGCTTAACTATTTTATACATTAGGCTTTAATTTTGAAATATTGAAGACTTAATAAGGAGCCGTGGCAATAAACTATGGCAGATAAGTATGCTACTTCCATGGGTCTTTAAATAAGTTCAAGAGCTTACATACACCCCCAGGACGATGCCAATACATATAAAAGTTTGATAAGTTCAAGGACGTATTTAAGAGGGAAGCGCAAGAGGCACTTTTTCATTTTATATCATACAATTCTAATGCAATATTTGAGACTATTTAGGACTCGTAACAATGTAATTATTATAATTTTATAAGCCCAAGGGAGCAGCTAGTGAGGGGGAGAGGGGGGTTTTCCTATTTTCTGCAGTGGGAATTGATTTAAACTTAAAAGACTTATCAAAGACGAATGCAAATTCTATAATTTAATAAGTTCAGAGACGTAGTTAGAGGGAGTGAAAAAGAGAGATCGGGTGGAAAAGGATAGCTTTATACGGTTAGAAGTTAGAATACTTGGAATTAGGGGAGAAATAAGCAATATTTCTGCCCGAGTATATCGTTTTTAGAGTTGATAAGTACGAAGTTCATGCGAGCTCCAGGAACCAGCTCTTTCCCACACACAAATTTTACTACTCCAGATACATAAATTAGCTTTTGTTTACTCACGCATGCAGTCCCAACTGAATGGCTCAAATTCTCTGCAAATAGACAAAACATGGAAACTAATAGCTACTTAACTGGCCTACTGGCATTATAAATTTTTAAACTTTTCTGCGATTCAACATACATATTGTGACGAATATTAGCAAACCTAAGCTGCTACTAATAAAACCACAACAACAATTAAGCAGCCACACTTATGTACAAGGCAACGAAGAGATACCTCACACACACAGATGAAGTCATCAGCCGAAGTTTACTCACACATACACATGCTCATATACATGTATTTGGCTGGTAACTACCCAAGCATGACATGCAACTGTTCTCGAAACAATTATATCTTGCTTAGGAGAAGTATACGGACAAGGCAACAGAGAGTGTAAAAGCAGCACAAGCTGAGGAATGACGAATCAGTTTGATTTAAACACGCTATCCGTTGCGAAGTGAGTATAATTGCACTACTCCCAAAGTAGTCTAATAAAGACCATTTTGCAATACAGAATATTGGAGTGATTTATTCAACAGTTTAGCGATTCCAACGTTAGCAGAAGGTTTCAAATAAGCGGAATTTCCCAAAATTCGTTACAGTATTAAATTATCATATGGGGTTTAATTATGCAAAAATGTTATTATACATGCGTTGATATACACACACATACATGTACACAAGGTCATATTCTGATAAGATTAAATAGTTAGGTTAAGGCAACTTGAACGGCATTGAATGCACTTGAAAGTACTTACCTATGATTTGGCTGAATGAAACTTAACTGTTTTGTGCCTTTGCTACTTATCTAGTGTATACAAATATTGGTACATACATACATTTGTTTATGCATCTGTATTGCGCAGCTGTTGCTGATGCTACCAAAGCCACCGATGTTGCATTCAAGGTAACCACACCATTTAATCTTTCTTTCAAAACAAACGCAAATAGCGACTTATCGTAGGTTTCTTATGTCTTATGTGTTGGATGCAAATTCAAAGGGTGTTTCAGTAAGGGTAGGTAGATAGAAACATCATTGCACTAGTCAGCAAATATGTGTTGCCTCAATTCCTTTTAGGCCATGTACGATCTTTAGTCTTTGGCTTTGCTCTATGGCTGTTAATAAATTTTAAAAAATTAATCCTTATCTCTTCTGTCTAATAGCTTATTAGCTGTGCCCAACTAGGGCAACTTAAACAGAATGTTCCACCAATACTCGAGTCAGGCAATGTGAACTAGTCCAAGGTGTTATGCCTATACTATGGAGCCAGAGCAGAGCTTTCGCAAACGAATTCATTGACGGATATTTTGCAGCTTTACTCCTGTACCCCTCTTTGGAATAAGTCCGTTTTCTGTTCATCTGTAGATCCAGTAGCCAAAGGCCAATTCCATATGGCAATCATATTGTGCTTTTACTATTTCTCATTTTCAATTGCTGTCTGCGCATAATGCACTGTGACTGGCACAGCGCTATCTACCGATGACCTCGCCTCTAATAGCTCATAGTAGCTGTCTTTGCCGGAGTATATGCATACTTCTCGCTCATATATAAAATTTTTTAGCAGTATACTTTCGGTAATAACTACTTCTGCTGGCTAAATTTGAGAAACGAAAGGACACTTATAACTGTAGTTGCGCTGAGAAAATTTCTGCTAGGACAACGAGGTCCCTTCAGGACCCATCATTGTTGAGTGAGATGTGCCATCATTGCAAACCCTGTCTCACTTCAGTTGATTTAGAAGATGCAGCCAGTTTCACAACCATAACACTCATGTTGTCGCAGAAATATTAATGACAACGAGAAAAATTGTGAGCCAGCCACAGTCACTGGGATAGCAAGCGAAGAAATTTTTGACTTGTTTCAGCATTGAAAGCAGGAAGTTGCTTTCTACGGTCACTCGCTATGCACAAATCTTTTGTAGTAATCGTGCAGCTTGAATTAAGGAACCATTAAAAAGCTTTAAAAATAACTGGTTTATGAGCCTCGGTTACCTCGTACAGCTGTCGTGGGAATAGTTGAACCCCCCATGTTAGAAACACTGTGATCCTTTCTACAACAACCCCTCTGCAATTGGATGCAATACTGAACCCTATGCTTGTGGAATGGCTCTTAAAATATTCGATATAGGAGTTCTTCGGGAGATTATGTGTTATTTCGGTAATGGCGTTGCATAAATAATCCGAAATCGTTTGATGCACTGTAGGTATTACTACGGACTGGAAAAACTATGAGTCAGTCTTCGAAAAAACCTTATCTTGCCTAATATAGATACATAAACAATCTGAAGTGCCTTACCTGCTTAGAAGGATTTCAATACATTGGTAGCGGTGTTATATGCTAAATTGTACATCTATTAAGAAAGACCTCAACAATTTTAACTCTGTAGAGCAAGGACAGCGACAACCGACTATAAACTGTGGGTCAGCTATCGAAAAATCTAGCCTTGCCTAATCTATATAATACATCTGAAGTGCCTTACCTGCTTAGATGCAATACTGAGATAGTTGGCAGCGGGGTTATATGCTAAACTGTACGGAAGACCCCAACAATGTTACCTCTATACAGCAAAAGCAGCGACTCGCTTCAATTGCAGCACTTTATAGCATGAAGTAAACTCACATATGAGTGTGAATCTAGAATTGCTTTTTGCATGCATCCTCTACCAAGAGGCTAAGCATGTGAATGAATGTGACTTAATGATGCTACGATTGCAATGAACTGGTGTTATTGTTGTTGTTGATGCTATTATTGTTTTGCATAGGCCAAAGCATAGCTTCTGGAGCTCCTGTGAGCTTATAGTAGAAACTCATATGTGCATATTATTAAGGTTGTTAGCATGTTTATGAAAATGTATATGTATGCGTAGATGTGTGTGTGCAACAACAGTACAAATACAATAAACAAATCTTTAAAAATATACCAACAAACAGAATAAGAATCCTGCAAGTTTTTCCACACAACTGCACACAAAGAAAAGCGAAGGTCACAGCTACACATATGTATGTATTTGCATACATTTTATGTGTGTGTGTGTCGTTAAAGGAACATATTCACTTAATTCCTTGGTGATTTCGTGTACAAAGCTATGGCTTAAGTGAGCAGAAGAATAAGAAGAAATGAAAAAACATATTTTTTAAATTTTGTGAGAAAAGTTTATAAGTAGATATGGATCATATGTGTTTGTCATACGGCCCGAAACACATACATTCATGCACAAAGCAAATGCTTACATATTCAAGAAGTTTTTGGAAAAGTAGAAAAAGCTACAGAGATTTTCTCAGCTAGCAGGCTTTACATGAGCGTGACCGTTCGTTATTGTCCCTTGGTGTGAGATTTGTTGGGAGCGCCATTTCAACTTTGCTACATTTTCACCTCTTCGCCTCACATTGGCTTTGGCAATAAGAAAGAGAGATTTTCCATAGCAATATAATATTTATAATGCGGTAAGTTGCGTAACAACATAAAGTAGTAAAAATAAAAATAAAATATATTGATATGTGCCTGGGCTTCGAATTGTGGAATATTGCAGTTGCAAGCTGCAATTTGGTCCATGAATGCTGCATTACTTTTTTGTTGCTGTTTGTGCTATTGTTTGAGTTGTTCTGTTGCTGATGTTAAGTTTTGTATTGTTGTTGTTATTATTTTGCATGCGTTCAAATCCTATTCTGATGTTTGGATTGTGTAGGGATTTGGTTTACGGTTATTATATTATATAACCTCAAAATGAAGCTGTTTTGTTATAAAATTTTAAACATTTACTGTTATGAGCAGACTTGGTTTTAAATAAAGGAGAAACAAGTAAGGGTGTCTAAGTTCGGTTGTAACCGAATATTATATATTCAGCGTAAGATTCAATTGTACAGTTCATTTCCGATAGATTACTACTTAGATAAATGCCTCCTAATTTCCTCGTACAATGGTAAGTGAATTATCATTGATACGATGAAACGACGAGAGACGTTCCAATCCGTTTTGATAGAGACTAAAAGGAGAGAGGAGTTGCATATGATCCATCAAGCAGAAAAGACGTGGACAAAATTTCTAAGATCATGTGGAAAGCATACGATATTAGACTCACAAAGTGGCTCACATCTCTGAAGAGAGAAGGCTTAAGGCTCACAATGGGCATACTAACTGAACATTGCCTTTTGGCGTCATATTCTTATAAGTTAGGCTTCGTCAGTAACAGCAACTGTAGGAAGTGCGAGCTGCAGGAAGAAACGGTTGAGCACATTCTGCGTATGTATCTTGCCTTCGCAAGTTCAAGGCTCCAGTTATTAGGGGCGGCAGAGTTGCCAGATCTAGAGGTATAAATTAAGCTAAATGCTAGAAAACTTCTAGAATTTGCCAAGATGACGGAATTATTCTATAAGATAAGTCCTGGTACCTGATTGGGGCTCTTCCCTTTAGCCGTCAGTCAAACAAATTCCGGTAACACTGTGGACGCATTTAGTCTATGTTAGGTCTTTATTGGCCGACCAATTCAACCTAACCTAACCTTTCATTTAATGTCTTTAAATATGACAACTCTTCGAGGATCAATTTCAAAAAAAAAATTACTTTGTAGCCGAAGGTTTTGGGGAGTGTTACCGATGTTGATGATACTTTGCCCGATATAAAGCCTTGTCTACTAAAGAAACAGGACTCGTCAAAGGATGGGAGGTTGACAATTAAGTTGGAGAATCTACAATTTGCGCTAGAAGCACCGAGAAAGAGTTACGCTACACAACCCCTTGGATCCTAAGTCGATTTCTTCCTTTTCTCGCGTTCTTTTTGACTGCAAATTTGTTGTGATTGTAACAGTACTTCTTATAACATATGTTCTGGTTTTTGAAAGGGGCTTTCAGTTTAGTCGATAAACAAACTTCTGGAAGCACTATGGACTCATTGAGTCCATGTGAGGTCCTCATGGACCGGCCAGTATAACCTTATCTAACCTAACAGTACTTCTCACGCTATAGACACATTTATGTGAGGTCTTTATTGACCGGTTTTGGACGGGAACGTGCTTGGCGAGTTCGTATTTGTCGTAGGCCACATGGTCGTTACTTTTTTCGCTTTTACCTTGTAGTTCACATTTACATATTTCTTTCTTAATCTCCTTCTTCTACGTTCTACTTACCATCATCTTCTTGTTCTCCTTCGCCTCTACTATTAGCCGTGTTTTTTAACACGCGCGTATACGTTTCGTTTGCACGTGTAAAAAAACGCCTATCTTCGCTTAGATAATGCTTAGGAGACCCATCTAGCGGCTGTGGTTAAACAACTAGCTACAGCAACAGGGTGTACCGAAAAGCGGAGACGCAACGCTCTGATGGCCATAGGGTATAACATATAGCTGAATCAGTTGCGATGAATTGTGGACACACATAGAATACATAGAATTAGTGTAGAGGGTGAAACAAAGACACATATTTCAGTTACATCTGAGTATAATGCGTATTGAAATTTAGTGGGACAAAATTTATGCGCAGCAATTTCAGAGGTGTATTTATAGTTTGTCACTTAGCAGTCAATATAAAGTTTAAGCGTAAACGGATATACGCGTGTTAAAAAACACGGCTATTGACTATATTAGGCAAACATTTTTTTTCTTGTTTGGTTTATGTACACTCACTGAGTATATTTAAACGTTTCTTTAATAAATTCATATTAAGGGCACCGACTTCGTAAAAGTTCGTTTATATCGATAGACGTAAGATTACAGGGATGCTGGCGTGTTGCAGCTCAAAGTGTCTAAGAATTTTAAGTCTCAGACACAGTGAAACAGAAAAAAAACAATGGCTTAAACTACCTACCATCTGAAAAATGCTTCAAACAGATAAACTACTTAGATGTCAGAGCATGCATTTGAAATGCTCGCTATCTTTATGATAACAATTTTATGATGAATAAGAGGTCCAAGCCCCAAGGAGCTTGCAAATCACTGCTAGATATAAATAGCCTTTCCCAGTGGGCAAGTAAATATACTTAATCAGATTCTCTTTTTAAGTTATTATGGATGCTCTAAGATGCTTTAGAATAAACTCCATGCAGAAGAAAATTTTTATCTAGTAGAACAAAAAAAATAGATGTTCAGACTTAGGAAGTTGACAAACAGCCGGCGAATTCTCAACTGCTGCTGCCCTTTGCCAACACAAATGAATTAAATCGAAAGGAATACATATTTGTTTATCCTAGAAGACTTGGTTTAAAAAAATCTGAGTTCGAAGCGAACTCGCGCAGTAAGCCAAATACTTTCGAGTATTGTGCTTGCTCGCAATCGATTGGGAGGACTTCAAGTCATTGGCGACTTCGTTCTTATGATTTGCTTCACAGTTCCTCTTATTGTCGGAAAAAGTGATTCATTATTAAATTCAGCAGAAAAACAAGTAAGGAAGGTTAAGTTCGGGTGTAACCGAACATTACATACTCAGTTGAGAGCTATGGTGACAACATAAGGGAAAATAACCATGTAGGAAAATGAACCGAGGGAAACCCTGGAATATGTTTGTATGACATGTGTATCAAATGAAAGGCATTAAAGAGTATTTTATAAGGGAGTGGGCCATAGTTCTATAGGTGGACGCCATTTAGGGATATAGCCATAAAGGTGGATCAGGGTTGACTCTAGAATGCGTTTGTACGATATGGGTATCAAATGAAAGGTGTTAATGAGTATTTTAAAAGAGAGTAATCCTTAGTTCCATAGGTGGACGCCGTTTCGAGATATCGCCACAAAGGTGGACCAGGGGTGACTCTAGAATGTGTTTGTACGATATGGGTATCAAATTATAGGTATTAATGAGGGTTTTAAAAGAGAGTGGTGGTTGTTGTATAGGTGGTCGCCTTTTCGAGATATCGCCATAAAGGTGGACCAGGGGTGACTCTAGAATGCGTTTGTACGATATGGGTATCAAATGAAAGGTGTTAATGAGTATTTTAAAAGGGAGTAATCCTTAGTTCCATAGGTGGACGCCGTTTCGAGATATCGCCATAAAAGTGGACCAGGGGTGACCCTAGAATTTGTTTGTTCAATATGGGCATCAAACGAATGGTGTTAATGAGTACTTTAAAAGGGAGTGGGCCTTAGTTCTATAGGTGGATGCCGTTTCGAAATATCGCCATAAAGGTGGACCAGGGGTGACTCTAGAATGTGTTTGTACGATATGGGTATCAAATTAAAGGTATTAATGACGGTTTTAAAAGGGAGTGATGGTTGTTGTATAGGTGGTCGCCTTTTCGAGATATCGCCATAAAGGTGGACCAGGGGTGACTCTAGAATGCGTTTGTACGATATGGGTATCAAATGAAAGGTGTTAATGAGTATTTTAAAAGGGAGTAATCCTTAGTTCCATAGGTGGACGCCGTTTCGAGATATCGCCATAAAGGTGGACCAGGGGTGACCCGAGAATTTGTTTGTACAATATGGGTATCAAAAGAAAGGTGTTAATAAGTATTTTAAAAGGGAGTAATCCTTAGTTCCATAGGTGGACGCCGTTTCGAGATATCGCCATAAAGGTGGACCAGGGGTGACCCTAGAATTTGTTTGTACAATATGGGTATCAAAAGAAAGGTGTTAATGAGTATTTTAAAAGGGAGTGGGCCTTAGTTATATAGGTGTACGCCGTTTCGAGGTATCGCAATAAAGGTGGACCATGGGTGACTCTAGACTTTGTTTGTACGATATGGGTATCAAATGAAAGGTGTTAATGAGTATTTTTAAAAGGGAGTGGGCCTTCGTTCTATAGGTGCTCGCCTTTTCGAGATACCACCATAAAGGTGGACCAGGGGTGACTTTAGAATATGTTTGTACGATATGGGTATCAAATAAAAGGTGTTAATGAGTATTTTAAAAGGGCGTGGGACTTAGTTCTATAGGTGGACGCCTTTTCGAGATATCGCCATAAAGGTGGACCAGGGGTGACTCTAGAATAAGTTTGTACGATATGGGTATCAAATTAAAGGTATTAATGAGAGTTTTAAAAGGGAGTGGTGGTAGTTGTATATGTGAAGGCATTTTCCAGATATCGACCAAAATGTGGACCAGGGTGACCCAGAACATCATCTGTTGGATACCGCTAATTTATTTATATATGTAGTACCTGCCAAGATTTTAAGGGTTTTTTATTTCGCCCTGCAGAACTTTTTTCATTTTCTTCTACTTAATATGGTAGGTGTCACAACCATTTTATAAAGTTTTTTCTAAAGTTATATTTCGCGTCAATAAAACAATCCAATTACCTTACCATGTTTCATCCCTTTTTTCGTATTTGGTATAGAATTATGGCATTTTTTTCATTTTTCGTAATTTTCGATATCGAAAAAGTGGGCGTGGTCATAGTTGGATTTCGTTCATTTTTCATACCAAGATAAAGTGAGTTCAAGTAAGCACGTGAACTAACTTCATTAAAGATATGCCGATTTTTGCTCAAGTTATCGTGTTAACGGCCATGCGGAAGGACAGACGGACGACTGTGTATAAAAACTGGGCGTGGCATCAACGGATTTCGCCCATTTTCACAGAAAACAGTTAACGTCATAAAATCTATGCCCCTACCAAATTTCAAAAGGATTGGTTAATTTTTGTTCGAATTATGGCGTTAAAAGTATCCTAGACAAATTAAATGAAAAAGGGCGGAGCCACGCCCATTTTGAAATTTTCTTTTATTTTTGTATTTTGTTGCACCATATCATTACTGGAGTTGAATGTTGACATAATTTACTTATATACTGTAAAGATATTAAATTTTTTGTTAAAATTTTACTTTAAAAAAAATTTTTTTTAAAAGTAGGCGTGGTCCTTCTCCGATTTTGCTAATTTTTATTAAGCGTACATATAGTAATAGAAGTAACGTTCCTGCCAAAGTTCATCATGATATCTTCAACGACTGCCAAATTACAGCTTGCAAAACTTCTAAATTACCTTCTTTTAAAAGTGGGCAGTGCCACGCCCATTGTCCAAAATTTTACTAATTTTCTATTCTGCGTCATAAGTTCAACTCATCTAACAAGTTTCGTCGTTTTATCTGTATTTTGTAATGAATTATCGCACTTTTTCGGTTTTTCGAAATTTTCGATATCGAAAAAGTGGGCGTGGTTATAGTCCGATATCGTTCATTTTAAATAGCGATCTGAGATGAGTGCTCAGGAATCTGCATACCAAATTTCATCAAGATACCTCAAAATTTACTCAAGTTATCGTGTTAACGGACGGACGGACGGACGGACGGACATGGCTCAATCAAATTTTTTTTCGATCCTGATTATTTTGATATATGGAAGTCTATATCTATCTCGATTCCTTTATATATGTACAACCAACCGTTATCCAATCAAACTTAATATACTCTGTGAGCTCTGCTCAACTGAGTATAAAAACTTAGAATATGTTACATTTACTCTCCTTAACATTTTTCTAGAAAACCCGTTCCTTAAACAAATTTAGAAGAAATCAATTTGTTCCTTTACATAATATATTCATAGTAAACCGGGTCGATTTATTAACCGATATTGCGCCATCGATTTTTCGATAGGATTTGGGCTCAGGAAAAAAAAGTTCACCTACGCATACCGAAAAAATAATAATTTTCAAGCCTGCGAAATTTCATTGATTTTTTCGATTGTTTATGCATTTTTTTTTTTTTTTTTCATTTTCAAGGCTCCAAATCATTTTTTATGTATTTTTTTCGAGTCCATTGGCAAATGCAAAATTGGATTTACCAATTTTTTTGAAAAAAAAAAATGCTTTTATGGATATTTAGAAGAACTTTGGTCGAAAAATCTACTATTTTTTCGCAGGCTCGATAATTATTTTTTTGGGTATGCGTAGTGAACTTTTTTTTCCTGAGCCCAAATCCTATTGAAAAATCGATGGCGCGATATGGGTTAACTTTCCTCCATACAAATCGACCCAACCCAATTCATTGTCCTTTCATTTTAAGTTATTGCCTTAGTTGAACTAATAAATCGACTAGTTTACAAACCATTAATCAATCCACCGAAACTGTCAGATGTTTGTCAAATTTACTTGACAACAGTATGCTAATAATGTGCGCATACATTAACACGTCTAATATAACATGAACGCCGCGAGAAAAATGATATTCAAACGAGAGGCTAAAGGTGCATGAGCAAGTGGGTAGGTGGGCATAGGTAAAAGGGTAGATAAGATTGAAGAGTATGAGCAAATTAATGAATTTTAAATCATATGAAAAAGGAGTATTAGGGTTCCGGCATCTGCCTGCATCTTTTTCGTATTGAAATAAAGTGATACAAAAGTTTACGGAAGAGGCGAGAAGAAGTTGGTGAAAGTATTTGAAGAAATATTGAGCAGCTAACTGGATTTGCTTAAGAGACCTAAGGCCTTCATAATTGCATCAGCACGCAGGTAGTTTTACATTTTCAAGTCCAAGGACTGTTATACTGAAGTTTGGTTACGAAGCTGTCATTTACATAACTGCAGTGACAGTCAAAATGCACCCAAGTACCCTATTCAATCAAGCAATAGCAATACAAACTTTCGTTGCTCATTTCATAGTTCTTAAAATATTTTAAATTCTATTTCTATAAACAACTTAACTTTCCTTTAGCAACAATTTGCCACAATTTTTGTTTTATTTAAAAAATGTTATCGTTGTGGTAAACATTATAAGATAAGCATTGCAATTAAAACACAAAGTTGCAACAACTCCTGCTTTGAACGCCTATATAAAGTTTCAAATCAGATAAAAATGCCATGATATCTACATCCCTGCAGATGCATATATGTAAGTACATGCCCAGTACGAAATTCGTATGTCTTCCCTTTTTTGTGGCGATATGATTTAAGTGGTCTTTCAAATCTGAAGTTGGATATAGCGTAGTAGTTAAAACAAGTAAGGAAGTCTAAGTTCGGGGGATATATACTACTTATACACATGCAATATCGTCTGCGGTAAGAAGCTGCAAAACATTTACTGTCATAGAAACAATGTTCCTACCAAATATCGCTAAAATTGTTAGCTTTACATTCGACTTTTGTAATTAAGCGTGGTATTCAGATCACAAGAAAACGCTGAAGAAGCTTTTTGATTTTCCTCTTGTAAGCCACACTTGAAAATTTTGTATTTAAAGATGTGTAGTTTGTTATTTTGATATTCGTTTTCTTTATAAAATTGCTTCCGAGATGGATGCTGCAACCATAAATTGAAGCCTAGAGGTATTTCTTGAGAATTTTTAGGACCATTGAAGAAATGCTCAAGAAGTGCCCAAGAAATCTGTGTATATTTTATTTACTACTTTAAATTTCCTAGAGGCCAGATCTCTCTACTCATGTATCTTGATGAGTGACACAGTAAGCAAGTATGTAGAAGTGTGTGTATAAGTATATATATATGCGTGTAAGGCAAATTGGGAAATTACAATAAATATACCACGAAATTGTAAAGGTATGTTGAGCTATGTGTAACTTTTACCTTTCAGCAGCGCACATACCTCACATACATTCCTTCAAATTGTTTTTGAATTAAAATGTATGAAAGAAAGACGAAGCGCAAAAAGATTAGGGTGGGTCAATAGAAAAATTTTGTGATTACGTGCGTTAAAATTTGCGGAGGATTTTTATAACAGAGACAGACATTTCAAGTGGAGGATACTAATAAAACTGTGTATGCATTCGATCTTGACATGTGTATATATTTTCTTGATGTGTAAACATGTTAGCTCACGATATGGCGTATTACAGAATGTAAGCGTACGCGTAGTCTTTAGAAGTAGTAAGCTATATAGGGGAATGCAGAATGTATTCATAGTGTGTAGTGCAGGAGTTTTTTAGTAACTTCACTATAGCATGAAGTGAGAGCAATACAAGGCCAGGAAAAGAAGGAAATGCTTATTATAAGTGTGTTATCGATGACGTGTACAGAACCGACTTTGATTCCTTTTGTTTTTTTTTTTTTTGATTTTCCAACAGGGTGGATAATTGATAAGTGATGTATATTTCGACGAATGAAAAATTTCACTGATGATGACGCAACGCCGAAGCCGGTGCGTTTCCAAACCACATTTGACAAGGGATGACGGAAAATGGTTCCAATATACGTCTGTTATATTTTTGTTATCGATAACAAAGGTTATGGGCGAGTTATCGAAACCGGTTTGTCTCCAAACAAAATTTTACAAGGGAAGACAGTTTTGCTATTGGTAACCAAGGTTAGATATCGTTGAGTTATCAATTTTTATCAAAAAGTTATCGCTTTGTTATCAAAATATTATAGATTTATTAGCGAAAAGTTGCCGGCCATTAATCGAAAAGGCATCCATATTTTAAAAAAATTAACAAAACTTCATTACAAATTCGATGAAACTTCTGTAAACAGTTGTTAACAACCCGATAAGAAACTAAGCGATAACATGCTGATATCAAATCTATAACTCGACGATAAAAATTCGCTATCGATAATATGCCGATAATAAAATAATATATTGTAGGTATCGGTTGTTATCGAAATTATTTGTTTCTGGTAGAGCTGGCTCTAGTCAATTTAAAAACATTGCTTTTCTAAACGTACACCAGAATGTTTACACATCGAATTTCACTAGTACATACTTGGTACTAACACCTTTTTTTTATTCATCGCGGGTTTGTGAGACCTGCAAATGACCCTGATTTCACTCAGGGCTACCTTAGCTTTTGGCGGTTTCATACAAATGGTATGCTTTCCTCTCGTTTCAATTGCTTTTACATTCATGCTGTAATGCTGCGATCTTTTTTTTAAATTCCCGTTTAAAAAACCGACTATGAACAAGAAGCAATCTCCTCCATCTATACATATATCCAATTCTGTGTGTGTGTGTTTCCCTATGGAAACGTATTTCCCACACTTCAATCATCACCAAATTTTGGTTATAGGTTCCTTCGTTTTTCATATTTCAGAACTAAGAATTTTAAATAAAATTTTTTTTCAATTTCACGTGCGCCACTGGGTGGTGCGACAAATTTTGATGTCAGCAAAAGTTACTCATACGCCATATGCACGTACTTTAGTGCAAAACTTTTGTTTGGTCAAAAAGTTAAAGCGATTGCAATGAGTGATCTAAAATTTAAAAAGTTTTTATTAAATTTAAGTATTACATTGTAAAGATAGCTGTCTACATGAGATGATAGACAAAAATTGTGCAGCTAAAATATTTTGATTAAGTTATGAGATTTTGAGTATGAATTATGTGTGACAAAATAAAATTTGAAAAGTAAAGCAAAGAATGATAAATTAGAGAAATGAGAGATCTAAGAAAAAAGAAAAAAGAAAAAGAGAGGTAGAGGGTGTAAAAAAAGAAGAGGGAGCGATAAGGAAATTATTAAGGGTAAGAATGCGAAAAATTGGGAGATATATTTTGTAGAAGACCAATAAAATCTTATATACTGATTGCTTGACTTTGAGTAACGGGAAGGAATGGATTAAAATACACCTGCTTATTTAGATTAGTATATGCCCAACCCGAGCAACACCGGGTGTCCTGCTAGTTTTAAATATTTCCTAATTTTTTCGATGTAGCAACAAATCCCATTAATTTATGACACACCCTAATGTACACATATGTTCAATATGTCTTAGCATTTCATACAGCTGTTTGTCATTGACGCGGAACTCCCCATTCATGTTTTTCAAATAATTTTGTATGCACAAAAGAATTTTGTTTTTTTTTTTTTTTTTTTTTTTTTGTTAACATATACACCAACACCAAAAGACTTGTTAACAGTAAAATATTCAAATTTTTAACTTTGGTGTAAAATACTTTTTTAGCATCTGTAACGCCAGCACCACCTTGCCTAACGCCATCAGCGGCATATTAAACGCGCCAAGAATGTTTATAAGGACTTAGTTATCAAATGCATTATACTTACCTATACACATGTGCATGTTTGGAAGTATGTATGTATGACATATCCACATATTTATGCTTATGATGATATATGTGAATGTGTGTGTTGTGACTTTGTTGAGCTCGAAAAGAAAATTAATACTTACGTGAATGTTTATATGAGGTTAGCTTATATTAGGGATGCTACGGAGCTTCGTTTTCGATATGAATCGAGCCTTTGTTGAGTTATTGTTTGTTTTAAATTAATTAAAAATGTGTCTTAACGGGTTATCCACCCCTATTCTGCATTTCGACTTGAATTGGATTTTTTTCGATTTGGCAACTTTGGTATTCTGTGTTCCAATCTCTTTCGAACCAACTTCGAATCGTTCGATTTTGTGTATTCTGCATTTCGATCGTAGTTCCGTTTTTTTGCAATTATTTTCTTTTTATTTTGTTATTAATTTATAACAGAATTTTAACAAAAATATAAGTAAAACTTGTTGAGAAACGTAAAAGGCTTGATGGTGCTTGTTTTGTTTCCAACTAAAGTGCAGTATGAGACCTTGGCTAATTTAATGGCAACAAAGCGCGATATGATGACTCCTGGGAAGCCAGCCTTCGCATAAAATTTTTGCTTCGCTTGTATTTTCTCCTCTTCACTTTGTTCAAATGTTATGCGTTGCTTTCCAACTCCACAAATAATGCCGCGGCTATTGATTCCATTATAATAGACAGCTATAATTTGTGTCTGTTCGTTGGGTCCAGTTATATGCCAAAGCAAGCTGCCGGAGTATAGGAAGTTGAAGCGGAAACGTAAACAATCCTTGCGGAAAGAATAAATAAATCTTTGTAAAGTATTTTAGGCCAGTGCAATGAAATTAGCATCCATAAAATTCAGAAAATGTCAACTATATTCGTGCAGCAATCCGTTCTAACGAAACGTGGCCACGGCAGGGATTTGGCCAAAAGAACGATAAAAACACACTTACAATAATGAAAGCACTTCACTCAGAAAATATTACACTGCGGCAATATATTCTATTGCTTTATTTTGTATAAAATGGCATAGATAATAAAATATAAACGTTTTTCAGTGTTTTTTACAAATTCTTTAATTTATTTTGTTCCATTGTTGACACATTCCGTACAAACAGCTGATTTCGAAAAATCATTTGCTCTTGCTCTTCTCGTTACAATTCCGTCGTAAAGCAGAATACCCAACTTCGATTAAAGCGGAGCGTAGAACGGGAACGTAATCGAAATGCAGAATAGGGGTGATCAAGTATGGTCTGAATCATGGCGCAACGATACAAGGTGGCAGCACGGAACAGCTGATTATTAACTTTTTTATTTGTTTTGATACATTAACTTCCGCCGCAGTACGATTTTGACATTTGTCCATTGAATTTACAAAAACAAAGTATGGATTTTTTATTTATGTTTGTAGGTATGTCACCATGCTGCCACCTTGTATCAATTCGCTATGGTCTGAATTGAAACATTAAAATACATACAGCCCTAATCAGATGGATCGGCTGCTTGCCAAACTGCAGTAGGATTACTTCGCAGTGGTGGCTGTATGACGCCAAGAGTTCAACGGGCAGAGGTGCTTAACATTGTGGTGTACTATTACCTTTGCTGTGGAAAATGATTATCGGTTAACTGCTCAAACGGTTCGACAAGGGATCCGTTAATCTTACGGCGTACACAGATGTCGTTGCAGTTGCAAAGTGCCCTTCAACAATTAACTCTTTGACGGAATGGGCGCTTCGGGATATATACCTGGGCATCTAATATCGGGTAGGCAAAGAAGACGGATATGGTATTGTTTACTGAGAGGTATAAGATCCCGAATTGAAGTAGGTCCAAACTAGGAAGGGTGACCCCGCAGGAGAAAGCTCAACGTGAAGGAGAGAGTGAGAAATTCCTCGACGGCACTTTATGCATGTAAAGTAGTGCTGACGTGTACTTGGGGTCTCTCTCATTGGGTATTTACAGCGATTGTAAAGCCTGTCCAATATTATGGAAACTTTGTTTAATGGACAGTCACACAAAAAAGAACCTTATTCAAAAAATTAAAGAAGTTATGCAGATAAGCAATGCTTGGCATAACGGTAGCCCTGAACACAACCCCTACAGCTGCACTGTATGCCATTCTGCACATCCCAACTGTAGACCTGGCGGTGAAGTAGATAGCGCAAAAAACTGCAAAGAGACTTAATGGATCGGAGCAGCTTGAGCGCAAATCATACGGTCATAGTAGTATAGCGTTATCAATCCCCGGACGAACGGGCTATTTAGTTCCCTTCCTGCGCTTCGATCCGTCACCTAGAGCCACAAAAAGAAGTAGAAGATTGACGAAAGAGTGCCCAAATGGCAGACAAGATGATTCCAAAGTAATGATAGGAGTAGGGTCTGCGTTATAGTGTGCTAACGGGGAAATAAACAGATCATACAAGCTGCCGGATCACTGTAGTGTTTTTCAGATGGAAGTAGTAGCCGTAACCAAATCAGTAGAAACACTGGAATAAAATAGCTTAAACTGCATCCGTGTGAACTTTTATATTGACAACCAAGCAGCAATAATCTCGCATATCACAGACAGAAATGATAGAACTAGAAATGAAAAGGCGGATGGGGTAGCTAAAAGAGTGTATCCCCCTATAAAGACGCATTCTCCAGTAGACGTCTCTATTAGTTTTGGCGAGATTAAAATAAGGGAAGAGTTGTGCATTGATCAAATAAGAAGGAAATGCGTTGAACGAAACACGAGGCTGCAAAGTGTCAAAGGTCAAACAAAGTTACTCTCAGCGTTGAAAAGAGGGGACTGGGGGTCATGATAAGAAACTCTGACTTGACACTGCCTTCTGGCGTAGTATGCGCTTGAATGAGGCCTCATCGGTGATAGCAGGTGTACAGAATGCGGGTTGGAGGAGGGAATGATCGCAGACGATTTGTGCTCGTGTCCTGCGTTCTCGAGGCTAATACTCCAGCTGTAAGGAGTGGCACAGCTATCAGATCTATAAGCAGCACATAGCACAGGTCCCAGAAAGAATCCAGTATTTGCCAATAAAACTGCTCAGCCTTTTGTAGAGTTCTTCACAGTATGTACACGTCTGCTAGACACTGATTTTGAAGCGGTGACGTACTCTGGCTAATGCAGTAGGACAGGGGACTTCACGCTTCACTTTTATCTATTCAACTAATGCAAGAAACATTTTCTGAGTGTTCCAATCCTTTTACATGTCACAGATAATGTCAATTTGTGAACTTTATCAGCAAGCATAGAGGGAATGGGTGTGATAGCCAACCCTTCAATGAGCCTTCAAATGAAGATACACTCTAGTTTCAGTAGGTATATTTCTAGTAAATCCGCGACCTTACTGCTTAGCTGGAGAGCATCTTTTACAGAGGCGATAG
The DNA here is from genome assembly GCF_040869045.1 of Eurosta solidaginis. Lineage (NCBI taxonomy): Eukaryota > Metazoa > Arthropoda > Insecta > Diptera > Tephritidae > Eurosta > Eurosta solidaginis. The sequence continues at coordinate 19,660,458 of NC_090320.1, forward strand.
TAACCAGCGGGAGAGCCTTGAGTATCCGAGTCTGATACATTGAAACAAATCAAATTCTAGCCATCCAATGCAAATGCTTCAGAAAGGGATAAATATGTACAACTTTTGCGATGTGCTTCCAGTCTAATGCTTGGTCGCTCTGCCTGGAGTGATTGCTTACCTAAATCTGTTCTCGATATGTATATTTACGGTTTTAATCTCCAACGTATTCTCTGACCAGGGTCGGTAACGCGTTATACGATTCGTGCTCGAAATCAATTTTTTAAATTGCGATAGGTCTGAAACGGGCAATCGGAATAGGGAAATATGTGAACTTGTGGCTACCAGTACTCATTAGATCCATAATTTATTATCATTACCACGAATCTTTTGACAGTTTCTGATTTATTGTTTGCGTGACATTGCTTTTCGATACATGACCGTATAACACGATACGGGCTCAGTTTTTCGGATTTTAAAGAGCACTCTGTCATTAAAAGTGGAAGATTTGGGACGTCTACGGAGCAAGCTTCAAGGGATGCGCCCTTTTTAGCTAGTTCGTCCGCTTTTTCATTCCCATCTATTCCCATATGCCCTGGGACCCAACATAGATGTATGCTTCTCCCTGTCCCGATTCTCTCCAGAGACCGCTTACACTCTAACACGCATTTAGATGCTGTGCTATGCGAGATTATTGCCTTAATTGCTGCTTGACTCAATATAAAAGTTAACACGGTTGCAGCTTAAGCTATTCTCTTCCAGGGTTTCTACTGCTTTGGTTACGGCTAATATTTCCGCTTGGAAAACGCTACAGTAATTCGGCAGCCTGTAGGATCTGCTTATTTCCGGTTCAGCGCAGTATACCGCAGACCCTACTCCTTCCACTACTTTGGAACCATCGGTGTACACATGTATCGCCCCTTCCGCCATTTGCGCACCCTTGCGCCAACCGTCCACCTCTATTGTGGCCTTAAGATCTCCCTTGAAGCGCAGATAGGGAATCAGGTAGTCTGTTCGTCTTGTGATTGATGACGCTATACTACTATGGCCATATGGTCGGCGCTCAAGCTGCCCCGAAGCACCGAGCCTGGTTGCGGTCGTTAATGCTTTGTTCTTTGCTACCAGGTCTACAGGTGGAATGTGCAGAATGGCGTACAGTGCAGCCGTCGGGGTTGTTTTCAGGGCTCCCGTAATACCAAGCATCGATAGTCTGCATACCCCCTCTAATTTTTTGAGGTATGGTGTTTTTTGTGTGGATTTCCCCAAACAAAAACTCCATAGTATAGAATAGGGCTTACAATCGCTGTGAAAACCCAATGAGAAAGAGAGGGCGATAGGCCCCACATATACCCCAGCATTCGTTTACATGTATAGTGCCTTTGAGGCCTTCTTGACCCTCTCCTCCACGTTGAGCTTCCATGACAGCTTACTGTCTCGGATGATTCCTAGATATTTTGTGCAAGGTTTCTCCTGTAAGGTCACCCCTCCTAACTTAGGCCTGGTCCAATTTGGGACCTTGTACCTCTTTGTAAACAAGACCATATCTGTCTTCTCCGCATTGACTTTCAACCCGACATTAGATGCCCAGGTATGAATATCCCGAAGCGCCCGATCCATCAAAGAACTAATCGTTGGAAGGCACTTTCCACTTATGACAATTGCAACGTCATCTGCGTAAGCCGTAAGTTTTACGGGTCTCTCATCAAATTGCCTGAGCAGTTGGTTGATGACCAGCGTCCACAGCAGAGGTGATAGCCGATCCATCTTATTAAGGCAGGATGTACTTTAATGTAATGTTAACACGATAACTTGAGCAAAAATCGATATACCTTTACTAAACTTAGTTCACGTACTTGTCTGAACTCACTTTATCTTGGTATAAAAAATGAACAAAATCCGACTATGACCACGCCCACTTTTTCGATATCGAAAATTACGAAAAATGAAAAAAAAATGCCATAATTTTATACATAATATGAAAAAAGGGATTGAACATGTTAATTGATTGGTTTATTGACGCAAAATATAACTTTAGAAAAACCTTGTAAAATGGGTGTGACACCTACCATATTAAGTAGAAGAAAATGAAAAGTTCTGCAGGGCGAAATCAAAAGCCCTTGGAATCTTGGCAGGAATACTGTTCGGTACCCGACGGGTGATGTTCTGGGTCACCCTGTACCACATTTTGGTCGATATCTCTAAAATACCTTCACATATACAACTAAGGGCCACTCCCTTTTAAAACCCTCATTAATACCTTTAATTTGATACACATATCGTACAAACACATTCTAGAGTCACCCCTGGTCCACCTTTATGGCGATATCTCGAAAAGACCTCCACCTATAGAACTAAGGCCCACTCCCTTTTAAAATACTCATTATCCCCTTTCGTTTGATACCCATATCGTACAAACAAATTCTAGAGACTTATTTCGTGGCCTCGTACAATCCCCACTGTGATGTAATCTTTCTGCAATTTAACATGCAGCCGATCCATCTGATTAAAGCAGGATGTACTTTAATGTAATTAAGACCATCCATAATTGCACATTTTGCAACATTATTGAAAGCCCCGGCAATTCCTTATATTCCAGGGATTTCACAATGCTTATTACCACCCTATGCAATGCGGTGTCTACCGACTTGCCTTTGGTGTATGCATGCTGTGTTGTGGAGAGCAGCTTTTCATCCACGTTGGACTTTATGTACACATCTATCAGCCTCTCAAAGGTTTTGAGCAGAAATGATGGTAAGCTAATGGGTCTAGTCTTTGGGATACACGTGACCGATCTTCCCCGCCTTTGGTATAAAAGCTACACGAGCAGTTTTCCAAAGTCGGTACATGATTCAGTCTTATGCACCCATCGAATATTATTTTAAGCCATTCCTCGACCGCCCTACTTGAGACTTGTAGCATGGCCGGGAATATACCATCTGGGCCCGGCGCTTTAAACTTAGAAAACGTCACTGCCCACTCGATCTTGGTATCGGTCACCAAGCCCGGCACTACTAGCTCCTGATCGAAGTGTGAGTGATGTCTGCTGGCTCTTCTAAACCGTCTCCCGATGGGAAATTTGTATCGAGAAGCACCTCAAGGGATTCCTCACTACTACGTGACCATTCCCCGTTCTCTTTCTTTATTAGTCCCTGGACTATGTTTCCCTGTGCTAGGACTTTTTTCAACCGTGCTGTTTCGCTGGAGCACTCTATGTCCATACAGAAACTTTTCCATGAGTTTCTCTACGCCCTGGTAATTTCACGCTTGTAGATCCTTAGTAGATTCCTGTACTCGCAGATTTTGGGTAGCAGAAAAAAAAAACTATTTTAATTTTAAGTCTCCATTGAGAAACCCCAACTCTGACCCCTATCCTTTAACTCTTTACAACCGCGACCAAAATTTATGTGATAATTTTAACCTAAGTATTGTCATTTGTATTTGTAGTAAAGGCTGAATTATGTAATTCAGTCTCATCTCAAGTCTCTAAGTTTGAGATTTTCCATTAGTGACAATTTGTGTGACTTGAGATGGTTTCGGTATTCAGTAAACGAAAATCACAAAAAAATTCAGCCACTCGGGTCCTATATTTATATTCCGTCAAACACTGTTAAAATATCAGCTGTAAAAAAACTGTAGTCCGATGGAGCCAGTCAATAACCTCTTAAGAGTTTCTACCAATGGAACATTTTTTTTGTGGCACAGATGAAGGAAAACGGGGAAACGGGGACGGCGAGCTTCTCTTCCAATTTGCGTCGTCCTCTTGATTTTCCCTACAAATTGGACGGACGGGACCTACATGTTTTATGCCGACTCCGAACGGCATCTGCAAGGCAGATGAGTTTTCATTGAGATTTTCATGGCAGAAATACGCCCGGAGCGCTTGCCAAACAATGCCGAGGGGCCACCCCGCTTAGAAAAATTTTCTTCTAACTGAAAAATCTTATTTCTAAAATTTTGATGTTGCTTTGCCCGGGGTGTGTACCCAGGGCATACGGTGTGGTAGGCGGAGCACGCTACCATCACTGATGTATTTAAATGACTTAAACTGAAGTATCTGTTTTTGTTATATTATATACAAAATATCCACAATTTACTTGGTCAATGCACAATGTGTTCATTTACAAAATCCATCATTTTACAACAATAGCAAAATAAGTAGTAACATTTTGACATATAGCAAGAAAGCAATAGATTGTCTTTGCGAAGTTTCAGTCAAATTCGACTACATCTTCATGTCTTTTGAATATTTTATATAATCAAGAGCCCTATGGTTTTATGTAAGCGAGTTATCCGCGAGATTTACCTAAAAAGGAAACCAATCAACTCACAAGAGCCTAACATTTTTTGATCTCACACGATTAATTAAAAAAAATTAACCCAATTACGAAGTATACAAAATATGCTATGAAGTACTTTTTCTTTGTATGGCTTATCTTCGGACACCATGAAGATGATTTAAGACTTTCCTGGTTTATAATTAAATACTTGTTTGTTTGTTTTCGAAATGGTACCGTCACAATATACAAGTAAATGCTTCTTTCATTTCAGTTGCTCTTAAACAAACATAATAGTTCATATTCAATAATTATAAACCGGTGTTAAGCTCATGAATTCTTAAATATTAAACTACTTGAATAATTAGAAGAGGATAATTTTGCTATTGACCAATTTTACGCATTTTTTGCACCCAACTCCTAAATTGATTTAACATATCTGATGGCAATGAAAGTATACAAAAACATAACCTTGGGGAAAAGTATTTAGTACTGAATGGAAAAAAGTATGCATTCATTTCAAGTTTACATTCATTAAAAATTGCATTCATTAAATTAGCTTTGAGTTAAAGTATTTTAAGCCATTCAGGAATGGAGATATATAATATGCAACCAAAAAATCACAAATTTTTAAAAGAATGCTGAGAGAATGCACACTCAATTGATAAAATCTTTTTACAGCTCTAGTCGTCGTACATCCATTTGTCACTGATAATGCTAAGCCAATCCGTCTAGTTCCTCGTAGTATTCCATTGGCAAATCGCCTGTTATACTTGCGGAAAAGGATTAAAAATTCGAATTTGACTTGCACTAAAGCAAATTTTTGGTCATTTTCAGCCAATTTCTATTATATACAGATGAAAAATTTGGTTTTGTAGGAATATCCAGATATTGAACGACAAAGAAGCTATTGCCAAGAGTTGAATTCAATTGATTACCAACTATAATCGAACTTTACTATCCATAAATTTAAGTTTGCAACTTTTATTCTTTTCACAGTGGGTACAAAACATTCAAATACAAAGTTAAGAGATACCATAAAATGTTTAATGGAGTATACAACTTTTTTAACGTACGATTTCTCGAATTGGTTCGAGAAGAAATTTCTCGGGAACATCAACTCGAATCTCGTCAGACTCGCAAGCTTCAACATTAAATCCAATCGGTGCATTGCAATGTTATACATATGTACATATATAAATAATGATTTCTTTTCGCTTGCGTTCGAACAAACTCGAGGAATTGTAAGCTCTTAAAATTATTCATATGGATATGTATATCTGTTTAGTGGTGTCATTGAAAACGCAACACATAAGTATGTATTTTTAATGAACAAAAAAAAAAAACAAAAACAACAGCGCATATTTATAATATTCCAATGTGGCGACTAAATTTCTGGACTCCAACGTCTCGTTTTATTTTTATATGTAAGAACTAAAAAAAATGAATCAACGTGTATAAAATTTGATGTTATATGACAGCGGTTTATAATAAGGCCGCTCCGTCCAAAGTGAAAACTAATTCCGTTTACAAGAAAGCAAAATACGCAATTTTTCGTTAGCACTCACAAGCCATAATTCAGAAACAGCTGGACCCATTTTAAACTCGTTGACAGTCATATTCTCAAAATTTATTAAATGAAACATTTGTTTCAAAGTATTTCCTGAATTTAGATCTTCAGAATGAGCTTTGGGTGAATCATCAACCATTTCAATTTTATTTAATGCAACACCATCCATTTTCAGTCCGTGTATTTTGCCGTAGTTTTCTATCAAACAAAAACGTTCGATTTCTTTGAATTTAGAATCAATTTTTTTTAGTAGATCGTAGAAAAGCACAGGTTGCAAGTCGTATATAGATGTATTACTTGTTAATTCCTTAGATTCATAAGGAAAGGCACTCTCATAAATACATGTATCATTTATATATTTGAAGTAAGTTATCTGTCGTCTAAGTTTCCTTTGATATTCATAAATTTGAACATAATCATGCAAGCTTACATGTTCTTCCTTAGCTTTTATTACGATTGTATCATGGCATTCAGTTAGAAGTTTCCCCAGCCAATAATAATCTGCCAAGTAAGCTATATGTTTCAAACGTTTCAAGTTTAAGTATTTAAGGGAATATTTTTTTCCATATATATAGTCCAACACTATTTTGAAGTCGGTGATATCAGATACGTTAGGCAGTGGTATGTTGGTGCTGGCGTCTGCTTCTTTGTAATTGCCATTGAACATTCTTTCAAAAACGGTAGAAGCGCGTGAGAGTATAGATTTATGTGCTCCAATGGTTATGGCGCTTGCTCCTGACCCAATCACAAAACTGCAATCAACGGGCGAGGACTCTTGATCGCCTATTTCGGAAATACTAAACAAATTAAAAAACAATGAATCATAATAAAGTAGACTTTCATCGTATCAATAAATTTTATTTACCTTGAGTCAGTCTCGTCAGCCATTTCCAAATCGAGAATTTTGTGAAATCAGAAGTTCAGTGGCGTTACTATGCAGAATCAAATTCTCTTGTATGGAATTCCCCTTTTTTATGTTACACACTTGCCAATGCTTGCCAAGGGATAAAGACACAAGCTCATTGTTTACTATATAGTTTGGCAGCTTAAGTAGAGGTTATGTTGCGAATAGAGTGGAAGGCAGTGGACTAGGCAGTCGAATGTCATATAATGAAGGAATGGTGTTCGGAGTTTTTTCAAAGTTAAAAAAAAAATGATAAAAGCTTTAATATAAATAAAACTATTGTTTTAGTAACAACAAAAACGCCATATATATTCTGTATACATTAATTGGCAAGGATTATCTCACTTTAAAATTTGAATTAAATAATCTAAAGTTTTTTTTTGAAACTGAGTCGAGAACTGTGCGTGTGAATGTGCGAATTTTGACCGATCAGCTGTTAGTTGCGCTACTTGGTAAAATTTACAATGCACAAGCTTGTGCACCATGATTAAATCACAAGACAATTGCAGCCATTTTGCTCCCAAGTCGAATTGACATCCGTTAACTGTGTTGTTTCTTTGCGAATTTTCGAAAAATATTAGTAGTAGAAATAAGAACCAATCAGTTTACAAATACCCGATAAGTACTTATTTAATTTAAATTTTATGATGAATTTATTAACTATGCCATGATCTATTAGTGTGCCTGGACATAGGTTATATGAAAAGTATGGACACCAAGGAATCGTGCACTTTCGTAAACCTATGAACATTCGAAAGTAAACCAATTCAAAATTCATCGTTCAACGTCAAAACCTCGACTATGAAATCGATTCACATAAAAATGTCATTAGTAAATAATGGAAATGCCATAACGAAATGTACACATGTGTAAGCAACCCTACTATCGAATTAACAATAACGACCCTGTTGTCACTCTCACTGGCAACCCAGTTGAAACATGGCGATACGAATCAAATTAACGAAGGACAGTAGTAGTTAACGAGAAAGCGAAGCGTACCAATCGGAGAAACTAAAAACGTAAAATCTCATCCTATTAATTAATTTGAAATATAATATTAAACTCTGTAATTGAATTGTTGAATTAAAAACCAGTTCCTCAAATTTAAGAAACAATCTAAAATGTTTCTATAGTTCAGAAGAAGGGATTATTGCCCAAGAAAAACAGAGTGTGAGTGATTTTGCAAATTATATGTATGCATATACGTACGTGCAATAAAAAATCTCTGTATAAACTGTGTTGGCATAAAATATGCATGAGCTTATGGAAAATATAAAGTTTTGTACTTATAATTGCTTTGCGACATATAGATATATATATATATAAAGGTGCATGAACATGAATATGCACGGTCGAAAAGTTTAAGGGGCATATTCGTGGTGAAATCCGTTTGCAACATACGTACATACATACAGGTGCAGAACGTTCGAGAAATTACTGACGTCGGTGTGTTAGTGAATTTCATCATATCTTATGCGCGCATGTTCGGTAGTGTAATTGCAACGCGAATAGCATTCACACCAACAACAACGTAAATATTAGCGAGTAACGACAAAATTTCAAACATATAAAAACGAGCAAGAACAAACGAAAATAAGTGCGAGCAAATAAACGGCGAAATCGGTTGAACGAAGCAAAGAACCAGGTGGAAAATAAAAGCGATAAAAAGAAACGACTGAAACGAAACGTGAACGGCAAAATCGTAAACAAAACAATAACGAAAATATGGGTGGAAATCAGAAACCAAAACAAAACAAAGTGCAAAGTGAAATGCAGCAGAACGATCAATATGAGGTATTTAAAATTGCCGATATGAAAATCGATCAATTAAAATCGGTATTATCGCAAAGAAATTTAGCAACGACAGGCTCGCGCGCTGAACTTGTGCAGCGTTTGCTTGACAACAATGGTTCTGATGAAATTGAGGTGCAAGTGCCACCGGTGATGTCAAGAGCAAATTCAAATGCAAATGTGAGTGCGGGTTCTAATATTCAAGAGCAAATAAACGAGCTTCGGGGCGCTTTAGATAATATAGTCGCGTTATTGCAACAAAGCGTATCGAATCAAAATGTACAAAACGAACCTTCGCGCGAGTCGGTAACAACTCCCATGACAACAACTAGTTTGCAAAGCGGGAATGGGCGAAAGGAATCTATTAAAGAAATAAGTGAAACAATTCCGGAATTTGATCCGACAAACCCCCAATCGCTTACGGTAGAGCAATTCACAGACCGCGTTAGTAGTGTCGTGCAAGCGTATCAATTTGATGAAAAGTGTGTACTTCTAGCTGTGTATAGTAGATTGCGTGGCGTAGCGCGTATGTGGCTCGATGCCCAACCAAGAGTACACACCTCATGGAACGATTTTTCAAATGATTTAGTGGCAGAATTTGGTGTTCACCTCGATGAGGCTCAGATACATCGGGTGATGGGTGAAAATGTTCGAAAATCAAATGAGCGAATTAACGATTACTGTTTCCGTATTTGTGCGCTTGGTAGACAATACCGGCTTAGTGAATCCGCGATAATTAATTACATACGCGCCGGCTTACAACATCGTGAACTACAAATCTCAATCGCCGGGATGAGATTTAAAACTGTCAAAGAAATGCGGGAAGTAATAGAAGACTATCTTTCCAATCGTAACAAAATCAGCGAAGTAAAAACTAGAAATGTGTCGGTAAATGGGCAGGAACAACAAACACAGCAAACAACGAAATCATCAATAAAGTGTTATAACTGCAAAGAGGTAGGTCATATTTCTAGTAAATGTCCCAAGCCGCAGCGGCGCGCTAGGTGTGTAGATTGTAGCAAAGTACATGCTAAAAATGAACCACAAAATTGCGGTAAGCGGGGATATGATGTCCGTCGAACCGAAATGTCAAAATTAGATCAGTGCTTCACAAAACATCTCGAAATTGGCTCTGAAACTTTTAAGGCATTTATAGACACTGGCAGCCATTGCAGTATGGTGCGGTCGTCGGTAGCTAAAACACTAAACATGACACTCGACAAGTGTCAAACGCAACTAAACGGCTTTGGGGGCGGTAGTCAAGTTATACAAGAAATGTGCACTTTGAATATAAAAATAGGTAAAGCGAATGTTAATGCTATATTCTACGTGGTTGATGACGTATTGTTACAAACAGACTTTCTAATCGGCCAAGATATATTAATGAATAAATCGGTAAAATTCGAAGTAAACGATGGCAAGTCAATTTTGGCAAGCAAACGCGTGGTAGTAGATGGCAGTAGAAATTTCGACGTTGGACAATTGGTGGCAGATATACAAGACCAGTCAAATCGTTCAAAAGTATACGCGGTTTTAGAAGAATTCGGTGATCTGTTTGCGGAAGGCTTAAACGGCATCGGTAAGACGAATCTAATCGAAATGACCATCGAACTTAACGATAATAAAATCATAGCGCAATCTCCGTATCGTATACCGGCACCAAAAAAAGCACTAGTTACAGAAATGATAAATGAACTCGAAACCAACGACATAATAACTAAATCTGAGTCAGAATATGCTAGTCCTCTCGTGCTGGTTAAGAAAAAAGACGGCGGCGATCGCCTTTGCGTAGATTATCGACGGTTGAATCAACTAATGATAAAAGAAATATTTCCGGTTCCAAATATAGAAGAGCGTTTGTACGAAGCGAAGCAGTATAAATTATTTACGGTCTTAGACTTAAATAGCGGCTACTATCAAATACCAATCGCTACTAGTTCTCGGAAGTTTACGGCCTTTATTACTCCGGACGGGTTATATGAGTTCAAAAGAATGCCTTTTGGCCTCAAAAACGCTCCTATAGCTTTTCAACGATTAATGGCGAAGGTTCAGGATAAGACGAAACCAGGCGATATGCTATTATATATGGACGATATTTTGATAGGTGGAAATTCGGTTGACGAAATGGTAGATAAGTTGCGACGCGTACTCTCTGCCTTAAGACAAGCCGGGCTTACCCTAAACGCAAAAAAATGTACGTTTTTAAAAACTTCTATAACTTTCCTGGGTCACGAAATCACCCCTGATGGAATAACACCGGTCGGGGTGAAGACACAAGCTATATCAGAATTTGCTATACCAAAGAATGTAAATGACGTTCGCCGTTTCCTCGGACTCAGCGGCTATTTCCGAAAATTTGTCCCTGGCTTTGCATTGATCTCTGAACCGTTACGAACACTTTTGAGGAAGGGCGTCGATTTTCATTGGTCATTAGAGCAAAGCAAGGCATATACCCAACTCCAACGCGCATTAACGTCAAAACCTATACTAACTGCTTATCGAGTGGATGCTGAACACGAACTCCACACAGATGCAAGCTCCATCGGGTTGGCTGGTGTACTGATGCAGCGAGAAGGTGACGACATCAAGCCTGTTGCCTACTATAGCCGAGCAACGTCTCCCAGTGAAAAGAAGTTCCACAGTTTCGAGCTGGAAGCGTTGGCTGTGGTGGAGTCGCTTGAACGTTTCAGGCATTACATATACGGCAAGAGTATCGTCGTAAGAACTGATTGCAATGCAATTCAAACGGCAATGAAGAAAAAGGAGTTGATTCCACGTATAGCGCGTTGGTGGCTCAAGATTCAAGATTATGATATTGACATACAACATAGACCTGGCAGAAGAATGGAGCACGTCGATGCCCTAAGCCGAGCTCCAGTGGAAGAATCGATAGAATCAGATACAGCACATTTACGCATATCCAAAGTAGTTATCGACGAAACCGACTGGCTATTCAGCATGCAACTCCAGGACGACACGCTGCGAGGTATCATCAACTAAATCCAGGCTAAGGGTCTATCATCCGACGGAGACTACGTAATTAAGGATAATAGGCTATTTCGGCGAGTAGACCACAAATCGTTATGGCTCGTCCCTAAGACCCTAAGATATCGAGTAACGCAAGACGCTCACGACCGTGCTGGACACATGGGGGTGGAGAAGACAATACAACGACTAATGGATCACCTCTGGTTTCCCAGGATGCGCAACTACGTTAAAAACTACTTAAAATCTTGCGTGGAGTGTGCATTCTACAAGCATAAGGGTGGGAAAATGGAAGCCCAGTACCATTTCGACGATATTGAGCCCATCCCATTTAAAACTGTTCACATGGACCACCTCGGACCGTTCCCCAAGAGCACTAAGCGAAATGAACATCTCTTGGTCATCGTCGACGCGTTCACCAAGTTTACTATTCTGCGAGCAGTAAAGAACACGTCCACTAAATGCGTAATTGATATATTGAATGATGTAAGTAGTTTCATAGGCATGCCCGAGCGAGTTGTCACCGATCGCGGAACAGCATTTACCTCGCGTGATTTCAAGAGATACTGCGACGACAACAATGTCAAACATATTCTAACTGCGGTGCGAACGCCTCGAGCAAATGGTCACGCCGAACGAACCAATCGCACCATATTATCGATGCTTCTCCCAACCACAGAAAACGACAGGCACTGGGATGAAAATATCCGCAACGTCCAGTGGTGCATCAATACCATGAACAATTCAACTACGCATTGTACTCCCTATGAGTTACTATATGGGTTTCAACCACGCGATATCCTGAAGAACAAAATTGTCTCTAGCCTACATAACAGCGACTATCTTAGCGACGAGGAACTCCAAAACATTCGAACTACCGCAGCGTCGCGAGTTAACGACCAACGAGCAGCCGCTAAGCTACAATTCGATAGAAAATGTGTAAAACCAACGTGTTTTGAAGAAGGCGATTTAGTACTTGCTCAAAATGAACCTCCTAGCACTGGGTGTTCACGGAAACTCGAGCCTCGCTTTAAAGGCCCGTTCATTGTCACGAAGGTTCTCGACAAAGACCGATACGTGATTGAAGATTTACCAAAATCAAAACGCTCACAAAAACATTATACATCTATCTTTTCTGCCGATAAATTAAAAAGGTGGTGCTCATTACCACCCGAAGAAGGAATCGATGATGAACTTGATCGAGACTCTGATCCTGGTTGCGGTAACGAGGTCGTTCCCATTGAGTCGGATGGCCGACTGTAAGCAACCCTACTATCGAATTAACAATAACGACCCTGTTGTCACTCTCACTGGCAACCCAGTTGAAACATGGCGAAACGAATCAAATTAACGAAGGACAGTAGTAGTTAACGAGAAAGCGAAGCGTACCAATCGGAGAAACTAAAAACGTAAAATCTCATCCTATTAATTAATTTGAAATATAATATTAAACTCTGTAATTGAATTGTTGAATTAAAAACCAGTTCCTCAAATTTAAGAAACAATCTAAAATGTTTCTATACATGGAATATAAAGTTTTAAGACAATAAGCCATTTTCTTTTATTTTTGTTTTTGTCAGTTCATTGTGGCTGCTGAGTAGCGTATCACACCATGTCGGCTGCCTGTTCAAAATCGTGCTATCTCAAAATATTTTTCGAAAATTTCCCAATTCAGGATTTGTCACAAAACCGCCCTATATTAGAGTTAGATTGAAAAACGCTTCATCTCAGAATGCTTTTCATTAATTCCCTCTTATTGCAAAATGTATTGAAGTTATGCTCATATAGGGAGTTTTTGAAACAAATTTTGAATTAGCGCATTTTTGAATAAAATTCTAACGCACGACATTCTTAAAACAATTTCTGAAAGAATGACCAAACCAACATAACTTTATAAATTCACGAAATATTTAGTAGAAAATGAATTATTTACCCAAAAACTTTTGGCATTTACAAATTTATTATCACTACTAATATACTACCAAAGATACTTGTCTACTACAATTTCACTGAAGGGGATTGAATTATTCCCCGTTTCCCTTACTTCGTAAAAGCAACCCGTCCAGATTTTTCAGTTTGGGAGTGTCAAATATGTGCCCATTGTTTACTATATAGTTTGGCAGCTTAATTCGAGGTTATGTTGCGAACAGTGTGGAAGGCACTCGCAGGGCGTGAAAATAGGCGCTCGAATGGAGTGGAATTAAGGACAGTAGGAAGACCAGAGTTGCATTGGATCAATCATTGCATCAATATTAAAGATAAATTTAGAAAAAATAAATAAATACTTGAGTATAAACAAACATTTTCTTTCAATTACTGCAATTAAGGTGTCCTAGATGCTATTTATTCCAAAATTATAACATTTTATGTCTGTTTAAAAATTTAACTTCAAAACTTTTTAAAGAATTGATTGGAGTTTTCGGAAAAAATACAAAAAAAAATTTAATGGTAATTTCCGATCAGTTTTATTAATTTATATGTAGTTTTTCAGCTTTACTGATCTATTAGGGTCAAGTGCAAATAAAATGTTATTTATTCCACCATTTAGCCCAACGTTTCGATAATTATCCTTATCTTCTTCAGGGGCGGTCTATATTTGTTTATAACAAAATACAAAAGACAAAAACAACATTAGAAATAAAATTAAACGATCTAAATTACATAGTTTCAAACAAAGTTTTTCACAATTATAAATTTGAATTTTACATGAAATATTACTTCACAAACAATTATTTATATTCACTCACATTGGTATTTAAAAAACGATTTTATTATTACTTTACAAAAAAATTAATTAAATGCTACCATCACTATATGGTAAACTTGTCAAACTAACACCCCTATTATGAACTCGTACGATAGCCGATAAACGCTTGCAATCTGTTCTACCGTATTATGAAATAAATTCTAGCGTGTGAAACTCGATCGTTAGCGTTTATCGTTTATCGTGGTATTGCCATACGCTAACTATCGCATACGCTGTTCAATTTTCTACGCTAGCTATCGCTGATAATTTTTTCCACGATACGTTGGGAACTATTTAAATAGAAGTAAATATACAATTATTACATAATCCAAAATAATCCAACTACAGCCTCATTCCCAACACACTGTTGCAACACCCTGGGCAAGAAGCCTTAAAGTGGCACAAACCTTCAAAATATTTGGGATGGATGGCCTATTTTTACGGGTGCGCAAACTGCCTTGTATTTCTGTTAAGACATACTCTGACATCAATTTTGTTTATTAAACTTTTTTTACTTTTAGTATGTCAAGTACTTACAGTGTAGAGTTCATTTCAAGAAGATTGGAAGGATCTCTCAATTTTCTTCTCTCTGTGGAATCTATGAAAGTTTCGTCAATTTGTTCATTTGAGTTTATATAAAAGGTAACAGAGGTTGCATAAAACATTTTATTATAACAGCTTTTAAAAACTTTTACCACTTTTACGTACAAGACAAATGAATTGTTAGTATTTACGTTTTGTTTTGATATCTGTTTCGTACAGATTCACAAAAATTTGTAAACAAAACTCTGCTGTCATTCACAATAGTACATCTATTGGGCGTGTGGAAATCGCAATATGAAAGCTGATTTTTTACGATACGCTAGGAAGCGTTTATCGTCTATCTTATGAAAATTCATAATAGGGGTGTAAAACTAATTATCTGTGTCATAGGCATAATAAGTAAGTCGCGGCTATGTCTTGTGTATCTTCTTTCTTTTTCATTGCCTTTTCTCTGTTTTGCATTATTCTTAGGCTCTCGAGTGTGTACCTTGTTCTTTCTCTCGTCTCTTTGTCTATTATTTTTGTTGTTGTGAAATGTACTGTGTGTTTGTTGTTTACCGCGTGTTGTGGTAACGCCGTGCTGTGTTTTTCTTTGCTGATATCGGCTTGGTGCTCTGCAAGTCGTGTGTTTAGCGCCCTCTTCGTAGTGCCAATATATATTTTGTTGCAATGTTCAGTTTCATTTCCTTTGCACTCTATTTGGTATACCACGTTACTTTGTTGTTGTATGTCGATCGGGCTTTTTGTTTTTGTAAAGAATGTTGATAGAGTGTGGTTAGATTTGTAAGCCAGTGTTACTTTTGGGTTTTTTGTTATGTGTTGTGCTAGATTTTCTGAGAGCCTGGGAATATAGGTCGTACTAAAATATTGTTTTGGTTCATTCGGCGACTCTTTCGTTGTGGTTTGTGTGGGAATATTTATTAATTCTTGTTGTTTACGGTCAATTAGATTACATATTAATTTATTCGGATAATTGTTACTTCTTAGCGTCATTTTCATTTTTTCTATATTAGCGTTATGAAAACATTGATTGCTGATGGTCAGTACTTTGTGTATAAAATTTTTGGTGGTATTTAATTTATACTTAAAGGGTTGTGATGAAAAGAAATTTATTAGGCGACCAGACGATGTAGGTTTTGTGTACCAGTCAAATATAATTTTATTGTTAGCTCTATATATGCGGGTGTCTAAGAAGGGGATGTTGTTGTTTTTTTTCATTTCAATGGTAAATTGCAGTCTATTGTGGTATTTGTTCAGTGTACTTAAGATAATTTCCGTGTCGCTTCGTTTTATTATTGCAAATACGTCGTCTACGTATTTGACAAGAAATTTGATACCAGTGTTTTGTTGTTGGTTCAGCTCAGAGTACATATTGTGTATAAGGTCGTCCATCACAATGTCCGCTATGGTGGGGGAAAGTGGGTTACCCATCGGCATTCCAAATGTTTGTTGGAAAATTTTGTTATTGTACATGAAATAGTTATTTTCTTTTAAGCAGAACTCTAATATGGTTAAAAATTTGTTTTTCGGTATGTTTGTGTGTTGTTGGACTTTTTCCCATTTTTTCATGACTATCTTTATTGCTAAAGCCGTCGGTATGTTGGTGAAGAGCGAGACGACATCGAACGATACTAACACATCATCATTGCATACATTTACATCAGCTAATCTATTTTTCAAGTCAAATGAATTTTTAGTGTTGTAGTCTTCTGATATTAGTGGCGTCAAGATTTTTCCTAAATATATGGACAATTCATAACATGGAACATTTATAGAAGACGAAATTGGACGTAAGGGGCATTCGGGTTTGTGGATTTTGGGTAAACCATAAAGTCTCGGTGCGGTTGCTGCCGAGCTTGCGAGCTGTTGTTTTTCTCTGTAGTTTATGTGCTTTCCTTTGTATAATTCGTTCACAATGCTATTGTTTTTCTTTTGCAGTTTTGTTGTGGGATCGACTCTGACGACTTTGTATGTGTTCTTGTCGCCTAGTAGTTGGTTCATTTTCTCCATATAGTCTGTCTTGTATAGCGCAACAGTTCTATTTCCTTTATCCGCACTATGTTGTCTCTGTGTAAGTGCAAAAATGTTCTAGTTTTGTTGTATGTCTCTATGATAAATTTTTCGGCTGAGTTTTGTTTTATATTACTTTTGAACTGTAAGATTCTGTGGCTAACTTGGCTTCTCGCGACTTCTTTATCTTTTTCGTTATCTATAGTTTGAATTACTTGTTCTATTTCTGCAATTGTATGTATGGGTGAAAAATTAGTATTTGTTGTAGGTAGTGTGAATTTTCGTCCCAGGGATAGCAGCCACATCACATCTTCGGGAAATTCGATGTTGGTTTTGTTCACAAACCAATTGCTGTTTATGTTGATTCCTAGTTTTCTTATTTTTTCGTATTTAAGTTTTTTCATTTTCGCTTCTAGTGTTGCTTCTTTCTCTTTTGCTATCTTCTTACCCAGAATTTTTTGTTTGGTGATGAACTGGTCAAATTCCTGCTCGCCTAATGCATGTTTTAATTGTTGTTGTGCGTGAAAAATTAGATCTTTTGTTGTTTTGATGTTGATGTTGGTTTGTGTAAGTTCTATGTTTAATATTTTCGATAGAAATTTCTGTTTGGTCTTTTCAATTTTTGTTTTTACTCTTTCGGACGTTGTTTGTATTTTTATGTATTTTACAGTGTTCGTCAAGTGGTTTGGTGTTAGCTCGTATCTCTTGCATTCTAACAAGAATTTTAGCTGCTCAGTTAGCTTCGCGTATTTGATTTTTTGTTTACTATAGTGTTTGAGTGTCATACAGATATGATCACCGTATTTGAATTTCATGTGTTTGTAGAAGTGTTTCATTTTTCTCATTTCTTTGTTGCTTTTGTTGTTGGTTGCTATAAACTTTGTTTTTACCGGTAGGCTTTTGTTTGAAACTATGTAATTTAGATCGTTTAATTTTATTTCTAATGTTGTTTTTGTCTTTTGTATTTTGTTATAAACAAATATAGACCGCCCCTGAAGAAGATAAGGATAATTATCGAAACGTTGGGCTAAATGGTGGAATAAATAACATTTTATTTGCACTTGACCCTAATAGATCAGTAAAGCTGAAAAACTACATATAAAAAAAAATTTAGTTTTTTTTTAATTAAATAAAAAAAAATTTAGTTTTTTTTTTAATTAAATAAAAAAAAACAATTCTCGGCCCACTCCGAGATTTTTGGGGATGATTGCAGAATTGATTGAAGGTTTTTATGGGAAAAAAAGGGCGAAATTCGAAAAATCTCGAAAAACTGAAAAATTAAAAAAAAAACTTTAAAACATTTTTTTGAATTTTTTCCGGAAAGTACATTTAAAAACAACGATCAATTTTTGAAAAAGTTATAGCATTTTAAAAACAAAAACGGTGTTTTTTCAAAAATTCATAACTTTTTTTGAGTTCGATGAAAAAATTTGAAAAACTTCTGAAAAACGTCGGCGCAATTTCTGCCCCGTTTTAACAGCTAGAAGCTTCAAATTTCACCAAATGCTTACGTATATAGCATATATTGTTGTCTGAAAAAATCATAGAGATCGGTGGTATATATATTATATACTTCATATAAACTGTCATTTTTGCCCTTTTTTTACGGTTAGAAGCTTCAAAATTCATCAAATTTCATCAAATAGTTACGTTTACGTCATATGTTTTTGAAATACGTGATTCGTAGTCATAGTTTTTACATGCAGATCACAAAAAGCGTAAAGCTTTGCATCCTCACACATAGTACCTACCTATTTTTTATTTTATATTTATCTTAAAAATCGTTTAGATATGTTCAAATTTCACCAAATGCTTACGTGTATAGCATATATTGTTGTCTGAAAAAATCATAGAGACTGGTGGTATATATAGTATATATCTCATACAACCGATTGTTCAGATAAGAAACTTTGCGCTATTTCTTCCCCATTTTAACAGCTAGAAGCTTCAAATTTCACCAAATGCTTACGTGTATGGCATATATTGTTGTCTGAAGAAATCATAGAGATCGGTGGTGTATATATTATACCCCATATAAACTGTAATTTTTGCTCCTTTTTTACGGCTAGAAGCTTCAAAATTCATCAAATTTAATCAAATAGTTACGTTTACGTCATATGTTTTTGAAATACGTGATTCGTAGTCATAGTTTTTACACGCATACCACAAAAACCTGAATCTTTGCATCCTCACACAAAGTACCTACCTGTTTATTATTTTATATTTATCTTAAAAATCGTTTAGGTATGTAGATCTGTTCACTATATATTTCTTATCTTATACATCCGATTATTCGGAGATTACGAACGGGATAAGATTATTGTTCAGCCCCATTCATGAAAGGTATGAAGTCTTCGGCACAGCCGAAGACAGTCCTGTTCTTACTTGTTTAAACTATCATCGTGTTAACAGATAAATTCCGAGTATTGTCGTTTCATTTATCACAAATCAGGGTCAAAAATATAGAAAGTAATTGACACTTCATTTGAACTGGTAATCAATAACCAGTGTTTTTGTTCAGAAAGCAAATAAGAGAATGTGTTTGTTTGGTAATATTTACGCCCTTATTACGTAAAACGCGACGCGAAACAATCGGTGACTTGTAATGCTGTAAAGCAATATTTGTACTCAGAAAAGCGATCATTTGTTTCGTTGGCTATGATTGAATTTGGATAAATATTGTGAAAGGAAATGTGGCACTCTACACCAAATCGATATTTAAACTAAGCATCAAAATCAAAACCGGAACCTTTACCGATCACCCGAATTAAAACTGTAAATGAAGATCGATTTGTCAACCGTATACGAAATCAAAAACTGCAGCGAAGTCTACTTGTTTAAAAATCAGAAGGTTGGAAAGTAAATGCGAGTTAAGTGTATCAGGGTTATTCATAATGAGGCCCTAAATGATATAAATTAATAATTAAATATTTGTACTAGCGGCGTAGTCGATAATTACATACAGATATGTAGATTTCTATAAATCTTTTGTCCATACTAAATTTCCTGACATCCGGTTCATTTGAGTTGATCACAGCGTCAAAACGAGTGAAACTTCCTCAAGCGCCGGGAGGAGTTAGCTGGAATTTTATTTCTATCACCCGCAACATCATTGGGATGTTTGTCTCCCACAGCGTCTTCGCAGTTGCTCTCGCGCCTTCTTTTCTCACCGCTCATCTCAGTTTCTGAAGATTCTGCTTCCCGTGCTTCTACATAGATGAATACAGTGCATAACCCACAACATTTTTCCAAACTCTTTCGCTCCTACCTAAGCCGAGTACCTTCTAATATTCGCGTTCTAATCCTACAACAGAAGCAACGATTTTTTCGACTTCATAGATTTACGCTTAATTAACCTTTTAGAGCCTCACCTTCCGTGAAGAACTTGGAATTATCACGTGACCAGCGGAGTCCCAAAGGCTCCCCTGATCAACACGTTCACTTCGTTCGTGCCTACCTGCGCCAAGAGATCAGCTTCGCAGTTGCCAACAATATCCTTATCTAAATAATTTCTCTCAAAAAGTAGTTAGATGCCATCGCAAGATAGGCAAAGAAATTCCTCACAGCCTTCGACCTCACGGTGGCAGTAATAGCGGCGGATAGCGTCCGATCTACCGCATCGCTTATAGCGGCGACCTTCGCCTCGAAAACTCTGCAGTGGTCGGACAGCCTAATTTTTCTGCTAACATTGAGCTCGTGGTAGAATACGCCACCTCCACCTCTCCCTTCCAGCCTGGACTCATACGTGAACAGATTCTCCATACTCCTATCCCATATTAACTACCCACTTCATTCGCCCCTTGAGGGAATATACATAAGTGGTGAATGTAATAACATTAGCGGAAATTGGCTCACAGTAGTCTGTCATGCCATGGACGACGTCGAATTCGGTTGGACTAAAAATAAGTAAAGAGAATTCCTGCGTGTCATGAAAAAAATAAAAATAAAGTTAAAACGTTCCACATCATGAAGACATATGTAAAGATTTAATAAACTTCGGTCTAAAGTACTTCATCCTCATCATTCCAAAGGAAGGCAATCTGAAAAAAAAATTGATCAGATGATGCCATTTCGCCAACCACTAGGAACGTTCTGTACAAAACATAACCCACGTAATACCCAGCAGCTTCGCAACTCCTCGAGTAAAGCAATCACCAACTATGCGATGTACACAGTAAGCTTACGTAAGTCAATTAGCAAACTCTAAAATGGGATCCAAAGCCACTTTGGAGCAAGTGCGACACCCCCAATGGGCTAGGGTGTTAGAATATATCCGCGATAGATATGCCTGTCGTAAGAGGCGACTAAAATACCAAATGGATTCAAGGGGTTGTGTAGCGCAACCCTCTGAAGGGTTGCCAGCGCAATATATGGCTTCTCCAACTCTTCTTTAACAACCGAGGCTCTGGCGACCCCAAACTCCTCATGGATCTAAGGGATGGGAGGGCGATATGGCCTAGAAGGTCGCATGTGGGCATCGTTCCCGAGATGGTCGGGCTTGGTACCGGAACGTACCGGATCTGCATCTGGCGAAGGACCATCAACATCGATAACACTCCCCAAGGCCTTCGGGGAGTGTCCTTATCGCTACAACAACAACAACAAGCAAATGCGACATTGCTCAGATAGCACCAGTGCACTCACGAAGTTGTCGTTCTTTAAAAAAGACGTTGAAAAACGGATTATCTGTCGCAGTGGCTATCAATGCTTTTGATCAAACTTCTAATTGCTGCACCACGCCCGTCCTTGGTGAGGGTCGCCCTTCGGCAGTTTTTTGGAAAACACTCCAATTATATTTCGGTAATGAAAACCTGCACAGCGAAAACTCATCCGCTTTGCAGATGCCATTCAGTGTCGTAGGTGCGTCCCGACGATTTGTGGGAAACATTTAAATGTAGCACGACGTATACTGAAAACGCAGCTCGGCCTAAATCTCGTAAGCAGTATATTGCGCAAATTATTTATTTATTTATTTTTCTGCTGGTTCGAATAAGCTAACAAAGTTTGGGATAATTTCCAACCATAAATATTTTAATTTAATTTGCTGTAGTAATTTAAATCAATCAAAAATAACCGCAAACAAAAGAGGATATTCCGTGGTTTGCCCATAAGTGGTTTACCACATAATAAAAGTTTGCTCAATCTACCAGAAACAACGAGCATCCAATGGAAAGCTTTGAAAGATAAATGGAAGCTTTTAGTTGCCTTTCATGCCACTGATGTTTTATCAATGCTTGAAAGATAAATAAGTCATTCAAAGTACTACATACTCTCCTGACATTAAACAGCCCACGAAATTGTGTCACTTTTGCGGTAAGGGGTGGGGGAAAAAGTTCCTTAATAAATGTAACCGCTTCTGCATTAAGTATTTCTGCTACGAAATCTTAACTTAATTCTTTTATTCTCTGTATCAGATTTTGGGTCGCTTAGTAGCATATAAGTAATTTGGCTTTCCATATCATGCTGTGTGACACATTTGTATGATTGATACAAATGAGATAAGAAATTACATTGATTGAATCATCTGGGTCTGTTGTGTACAAAAAAAAAGGTAAATGACAGCCCAAATGAGCGCCAAGCCATGGGGATTTGTTGAGAAGAAATCATTTGTAAGTCCTACATATGTAAATATGCATAGACATTTATGTATGTATGTGTGAGTGGAAGGTAGCTAGTGAAACTTAATGCAGACGGAGCTAAGAGGTCTTTCATTACAATGTCGAAATCAAAAAATGTGACGCGAGACGCCTTATCCGGAAGAAAAAAGCAGAGGCAGAAAGGCGTGAGTGCGAGAAGCTTGAGCTGCTAGCCACCAGGAATAACGTCCGAAAAATTTACTCAAAAATTCGGCGACTGACGGAAGGTTTTAAGTCCGAGACAAACTCTTGTAAGAACGAAAACGGCGATCTTATCACCGATTTCCAGAGAGTACTTAGATTATGGAGGGAACGCTTCTCTGCTCTGCTAAATGGGGACAGCAATGTACCGCTTAGGGATGACGAGCCTGATCCCGCAATCGATGATGAATGGAATACTTGTCGATTATGACGAACTCTGAATAGCAATAACCAGATTAAAAAATAACAAGACCGCGGGCGCTGATGGATTGTCTGCGGAGCTATTCAAATACGGCGGCGAGGAGTTGGTAAGGCGCATGCATTAGCTTCTTTGCAAACTATGGTCGGACAAGTGTATGCCGTACGATTGGAAACTAACGTGTTCTTTGCCCAGTTAACAAGAAAGGGAATACTGCAAACTACGCCAACTATCGCGAAATCAGCCTTCTTAAGCTGGCATATAAGGTTCTGTCAATTGTATTGCGCGTAAGATTGAAGCCCACCGTAAATCGGCGGATTGGACCTTATCAGTGCGGCTTCAGACCTGATAAATCTACTATCGATCAGATTTTCACAATGCGCCATATCTTGGAAAAAACCCGCGAAAAAACATTCGACACACATTAACTCTTCGTCGATTTGAAAGCCGCCTTGTCATCGGACAAAGAGTCAGCGCATATATGCGCCTTGGCAACAACACTACTTTTGGCAGCCATAACTTCGAATTAGTAAAAGACTTCGTTTATTTGGGAACCAGCATTAACACTAACAAAAAGTCCTCTCTCGGCAAACGAAAATCATGCTCTACAAGTCATTTATCGTACCCGTCCTGCTATATGGTGCAGAAGCATGGACCATGACGACATCAGATGAAGCGGCTCTGGTAGTGTTCGAGAGAAAAATTCTTCGAAAGATTTATGGACCTCTACGCGTTGGTGTCGGCTAGTACCGAAGAAGATTTAATGATGAGCTGTACAAGCTTTAGGCACACATCACCATAGTCCAGCGAATTAAAATGCGACGGCTGCGCTGGCTAGGCCATGTTATGCGAATGAAAGATGACGCTCCGACTAAGAAAGTATTTTTGACGGAACCCTCCTATGGAAACAAAGGAAGAGGGCGGCCACCACTACGCTGGAAGGACCAGGTGAAAAACGAGTTAAACTCGCTTCGCGTAACCAACTGCCGCCAGTTGGCAGAGCGAAAAAACTACTGGCATACCGTGTTGGACGGCCATAGCCATATCATCTTATATCCTCAAGTCTCGTATTTCGTTGATTTCCACGTACATGCTAGTCATTGCACCTTCTTCTCTCTTTGTCTAGCCCCTCCCACCACATAAGAGCTTCATACGTTAGTATCGGTCGAATGACTATATTGTAACACCCGATGAATGATATGAGGACAGTCATTTTGGAGGTGTATAATGCTGCTAGAGCTTTCTTCAATCTCACCTGCAAGTTCCTTTTACAACTTTATTTGTATTCGAGAATCATGACAAGACACTTGGCTTCAGAAGATCCTTGCTAAGTTAAATGAAAGAATTTTTATTTTCCTTTTGAGAGCTGCCTCTGGTAGACATTTTAAATACTGAACTAGCTTCTAAAGTTGCGCTAACTACCCTACTTATAAGCATGGAATCGATCCATGCTACTACAGATTCTTGTATTCCACGTCGTATAAGTGGCATGATGATGGCCTCCCTTTGAACATTGTTGATGGCACCCTAGATATCGAGTTAGCCTGACAAAGTATATTCTACCGTCCTAATAACAAATATAAGTATTCACATTTTTTTCGAAGGTTAGTCATTAACAACGTCGTTCAATTTTTTTAGGACGGCAGTATTCTTTGCAATTCAGTGATTTCTCGATGAAGCTGACTGCCTCGTGAAGGACAGACGTGAGCGTTGGTCTTATATTCAGATCAATAAATATCTCCAGTGTTTTTAGAATAAAAGAGGGTATTTGGCTTCCGAGTGTTTTAGTTTTCGGGAACCTAACCATCTTTTAGGCATCTTGAAAAGATACCATTCAGATGGGTTATAAATGTTTCGCCCGCTGCTTGCAACATGGCTGTTAGCACGCCATCCCGTTCCGCCGATTTGGAATGTTCCAATGATTTTATGGCCAATAGCATCTGAGCCAGGTCTAAGATGTCTTTAATGTCGGTTGCTGCGGCTCTCTAGCATAGTGATGCTCCTCACATCCATAAAATAGCAATATATGCGTAGGAACTCTGCTCCACAACAAATGTTTACTTGTTTACTTATGTGTTTGCTTTCGAAGCTTCTGAATGTATATGTATGTGAGTTTGACAATTCACTTTCTTTTTTCCCACTTTTTTAACCCATGTACTTCCCTTTTCATTTTTGCACCTTTTTTCATTGCCAACCGAATTCTGAAAAAATGTAAAAGTACCGACATACAAATATATGATATCCTTGTTGTATAAATACACCTACGTGTAAAAAAATAGCACTAAGAATTATTTGCAAATTTTAGCGGTTACTCTCTTAATTAGCAAATTATTTAAATTTCGTTTATTTAAAAAAATGTATTTATTGTATGTCTTAAGTCTGCTGAATCAATTTCGAAAAAGTTTTCAAAAAAGTTCGATTTTGAGTTTGTTTTTTTTTTTTGAATGAACGAAAACACAATGCGGAAACATTTCCAATAAATTTTTAAGACGAAAAATGGATAACCTTTTATGAAAATTTTTATATTTGTATGTAGGCTTATGAGAAATTGTTTGAGTCTCAAGTTTGTGAACCCCAAAACACGCACTCAATTTTGGCAGTTTTGTAAAAGATAGCAGCAAAACTAATTGCAAATTTCACGAATGACTTATTTCTTTTTAATTTTTTTTTTTTTTTTCAATTTGAAGAAAATTTAATTTATTCTGTCGTAAGTCCTGTAAATCAATTTTGAAATTGTTTTCGAAAAATTTCGAAAATTTACTTTTTTTTAATTAATAAATTAAACTAATAAATGAAAAATCAATGCGGAGATTTTTCTACTAACTTTTCAACACGAAAAGGGGCAACCTTTTATGAAAATTTCCAAATTTTTATGTACCTTAAAAGAAACTTCTCGAGCCTGCAATTTTACAGTTCAATTCAAGTTTGACGACTCTCAATACGCTGATTTTTGATAGTTTTTTTCGAAGGCTTTCAAAGATGTTCATCAATATAATTAAACAAAAATGTTGCTAATATTCGCAAAAGAAAAAATTTTCAAAAATCAATGCAAATTTTGTAGTTAACCAAATATTCATGAAGATTTTTAAAAGCTTGTCAAATATTCGAATTTTGTATAAAATTTGTTTACATTGTTTTTGTTAGGAAATTTGAAAACCAAGTTTTCTCAAATACTGAAACAAAAGTTTCAAATTCATATGAAGATTTTGAAAAAAATCGAAATTGTTTTTGAAATTTTTTTACATAGTTTTTGTTATACAATTCAAAGAATAATAATGTCTTTTGATTTCCTTTTTCGATAGTTTAAGTAAAGCTTGTATGAATTTTTTAACTGAAACAAGACAAACTAATCTTTCGCCTTGTCCGTCCTAATCTCACGTTTTTTCGTTTTGTCGCAAATTATTAAAATAAATTAAAAATTAAAAGCAATAAGGGCTTAATTCAAACAATCTCAAAAACGTTTTCGAAAAAATGCGAAAAGTCGAGAAAATTTTACGAAAATTTCGAACTTTTAATTTAGAGTTTTCTGAATTTTTTTGGATATGTAGTTTTGTAGCCCAATCAATTTTAGTCTGTTAAAGTGCAATTTAGAAGTCCCTCAAAACTCAAATCGTTTTTGAAATTTTTTTTTTCCGAAGCGTGTTTAAAATTTTCTTCCTCACAAAGTGCGCATAATTTTATTTTTTGTATGGAAAAAATATGAAGCACCTTTCGGAAAAAGTTGTTTCAAAAATCAATATAACTGCATACTTAAAAAAATTAAAAAAAAAAGCTCGAAATAAAAAGTTCGAAATTTTCATAAAAAATTTTCGAATTTTTTTGAAAACTTTTTTGAGATTGCTTTAAAAAGTTACAATTACAACAAATAAAAGTTTAATTTAGGAAAAAAAATCACATTGCTATTTTCTTGTCCGCTGCTACATATACATATGTGTCGGTCCACGCCTAATCCATACAATCTTAAAAACATTTTCGAACAAATTCGAGAAAATTTTACGAAAATTCGAACTTTTAATTTAGAGTTTTCTGAATTTTTTGGATATGTAGTTTTGTAGCCCAATCAATTTTAGTCTGTTAAAGTGCAATTTAGAAGTCGCTCAAAACTCAAATCATTTTTGAAATTTTTTTTTCCGAAGCGTGTTTAAAATTTTCTTCCACATAAAGTGGGCATAATTTTATTTTTTATATGGAAAAAAATATGAAGCACCTTCGGAAAAAGTGTTATCAAAAATTAATGTAACTGCATGCTCAAAAAGTTCCAAAAACTTGTATTAAAAAGTTCGAAATTTTTATAAAGAATTTTCGAATTTTTTTGAAAACTTTTTTGAGATTGCTTTAAAAAGTTTCAATTACAACAAAGAAAAATTTAATTGAAGAAATTAAAAAAAAAATGTTGCTATTTGCTTATTCACTGCTACATATGTATGTGTCGGTGCAGTATCTGATTTAGTTCATAAAATGTAGAACATACTGTATGTTCACTTCTACTTTGCTAAAACTACTTTGTCCATTCAATAAAGGTTGCATGTAACTATGATCGTAGTAGTATTTGCTTTAATGCAATGGCGTCTTTGATTGAATTTTCTGATTCTTTGTTCCAATTATACTATGAGAGAGAGTATTTCATTACTCTTGATGTACCTACTTTTCACTGTACAATATTTTCTGCTGTGAGCGAGGTAAGAGCTAAAGTGCTCTACCGAGTGTGGTCCTGAACGCTTTGATATGGCTGAATAGAGTTTTCACTCAAGTGTAGATATGAAACAATCTAGTAGTTCTTGAGATAATGATTGAGAAAACTATAAAATTGTGTCAACCATTTTCATTACTTGAAATTACGTGAAGTCAAACAGAGCGTTCAGGAACTCACTGCGCATATCAGCAATTGTGAAATAATTTTATTGAAATTAAAAAAATGTCGTGTGAGGAAAATTCTATTAATAAAGGAAATTACATTTTGAATGGTGAGCATTCCTCGACAAATGGTGAGCATTCCTCGACATCAGAAGTGGGATGGATCCCGCCTGAAGAAACCTCAAATGAATGTTGGCGCGCGCTTCTGGAGTCGCAAAATCGAAACTTCCAGGAGTTAATTAGAGCAATGCATAAACCTAATATTATAGAGCCAAAAGTTATCTCGTTGCCGAAGTTTAATCCAGATAGTCCTGGCGCTGACCCAATTTCGTGGTGCACTACAGTCGACATGATTTTTGCGGAAAATTCATTAGTGGGTAGTGCGCTAATCATATCCTTAAGTAAGGCTTTAGAAGGAGGTGCTTCGCAGTGGTTGTCACAAGTTTGCTTTGCTGGCATAACGTGGCAGCAATTTAAAGACTTGTTCGTGCAGCGATTCGTGGGTGTTGAGACTCCAGCGGCCGCATTGATACACATTTTGAATGGTCGTCCGAGTGATGGTGAATGCCTTTCTCTGTATGGAAGTCGATTGGTAACTTCCCTTGTGTCAAGATGGAAGTCAATGAACATTGAGGAGATCGCCGTGTCTGTCGTTCTTGCGCACACTGCACAGTTTGATAACAGATTACAGCGTTCGCTTTTCACAACTGATATGAAAACTAGAAATGAGCTTCAGCAAAACCTTCAAGCTTTTGCCTTTGGAAAGCGAAAGGAGTCGTCTACTTTTCCTGGTTCTACGTATCCTGAAAATAAGAAATCAAGGTTGTCAACAGTTGTAAAATGTCATTACTGTGGTAAAACGGGTCACAAAATTGCGGATTGCCGTTTAAAAGAAATAATGTGAGCCACGCTTCAAGAGGAAATCAATTGCAGAGCAGTTCATCGCTGGAAAGAAAACGGCCAACGATTACATGCTTCAAATGCGGTGAAGCAGGTCATGTAGCGACTGTGTGTCCAAAGGGAAGCAGCACATCTTTGAGTGGCAAAAAGGAGAACTCGTACGGGAAGAAGGTGAACTTATGTGCAATAGCTGAGCCAAAAGGTATGCTGTTTCAGTCTGGTGAGTCGTATCCATTTTATTTTGATTCTGGGGCTGAATGTTCGCTTTTAAAAGAGTCTGTATCAAAAAAATGTGTGGGTAAATGAATAAATAATAACGTTGTGTTGAAAGGTATCGGTACTGCCACTGTATGTAGCACACTACAAATTTTATGTGATGTTGTAATCGGTGGGCATGCCTTAGAAGTTTTATTTCATGTAGTTTTAGACTGCCATTTAACGTACGATGTAACAATTGGTCGTGAAATTATAAGCCAAGGTTTCGGAGTTGCCATGTCGGTTGATAGCTTTGATATTTTTATTTCGAAAAGCGTAAATACGTGTTCGGTATCCGAAAATTACAAGGATCTTATAAATAAAGACGCAGAGCTTGATGTATCTGATAAAGAGTGTTTGTTGCAAATTTTAAAAGAATTTTCAAATTGTTTTATTGATGGAATTCCGCGAACTCGGGCTAATACTGGTCAGTTAGAGATACGGTTGGTTGATCCAAATAAAACTGTACAGAGGCGACCCTATAGACTAAGCTCTGAAGAAAAAGAAACTGTTCGAAATAAAATAAGTGAGCTTATAAAGTTTAGTATTATTAGGCCAAGCTGTTCACCTTTTGCAAGCCCGATGCTTCTTGTCAGGAAAAAGAATGGTACTGATCGCCTCTGTGTGGACTATCGCGAGCTGAATGCTAATACTGTGTCTGACAAATACCCACTACCACTTATTTCCGATCAGATAGCTAGACTACGGGGGGCAAAATATTTTTGTTGCCTTGACATGGCAAGTGGGTTTCACCAGATTCCCATACATCCTGATTCTATAGAGCGTACAGCGTTCGTTACACCGGAAGGCCAGTACGAATATTTGGCAATGCCATTTGGCCTAAAGAATGCACCATCAGTGTTTCAACGCGCTGTTATGGTAGCTTTAGGCGAACTTGCTCATTCGTTTGTTGTCGTGTATATGGATGATGTCATGATAGTTGCTAAAACAAAAGAAGAAGCTCTGGAAAGATTGAAAATAGTTTTAGATGTTCTCACGAAAGCAGGTTTTTCATTCAATATAACAAAGTGTTCCTTTTTAAAGACCAGTGTTGAATATCTTGGCTACGAAATAAAGTCAGGTGAGATTCGACCTAATCCACGTAAGGTCCAAGCATTAACCGCTTTACCTACGCCTCAATCTGTTACACAGCTAAGACAGTTCATAGGGTTGGCATCGTATTTCCGACAATTCATTCCTAAATTTTCACAAGTGATGAAACCTTTATATTTGCTTACCTCTGCTAAACATAGTTTTGTCTGGTCAACTGAAAATGAGCAGGTACGACAGAACATAATTTCAATTCTAACAAATAAGCCCGTTTTAGCCATATTTGACCCTCAATTTCCAATAGAGCTACATACTGATGCTAGTTCTGACGGTTATGGTGCAATTCTATTGCACAAAATCGAAAATAAGCCGCATGTAGTTGAGTACTATAGCAAAAGAACGTCGCCAGCCGAATCCAAATATCATTCATATGAATTGGAAACATTAGCAGTTGTTAATTCAATAAAGCATTTTCGCCATTATTTGCAAGGCAGAAAATTTATAGTATTCACAGATTGTAATTTCTTAAAGGCGTCACGAAATAAAATTGATTTAACCCCAAGAGTTCACCGTTGGTGGGCCTATTTGCAGTCATTTGACTTTGACGTACAATATAGAGAAGGGAAACGTATGGCCCATGTAGATTTTCTCTCCCGTAACCCATTACCATCTGATCAAGCTATTGTTAAAACTTTAGAAAAGCGTATAAACTTGGCAGAAATCTCCGATGGCTGGCTTCTTGCAGAACAACAAAGGGACCCAGAAATAGTTTCCCTTGTTTCAAAGTTGCGTAATAATGAACTTGCCGAGGACGTGGCAAGAACATATGAGTTGCGCGCAGGAACCCTTTATCGGAAAATCCAAAGAAATGCCAAAACGCGATGTTTACCCGTAGTACCTAGATCCTTTAGGTGGTCAGTGATTAATCATGTACACGAGTCCATTATGCACCTAGGCTGGGAGAAAACATTAAATAAAGTTTGTGATTACGTATTGTTAAAAAATGAAGAGCGACACCAAACGAAATTAGATCCTAAGTTCAGAGGTCCATTTTTGGTTGCAGAGGTATTAGACGGAGATAGGTATGTGTTGAGATCATTAACAAATAAAAGGACGTACAAGTACTCCCACGAGCATTTAAGGAAGATGCCAGAAGGACAGGTTACCACAGAATTGTCTGGTGAGCTTAGTACTGATAAAAGTGTTGATAAAGAAAACGTTGAAAGAGACGTCCATGCAAAGTAAAGACAGTAGATCGCACCACAGTCACTATAATTGCAAGCTCAAGTGCGAACACAATTGTTTGATCATGGCGGGTGGCGCAGTTGGTGTTGTGGCGGGGGTCTATTAATACTGTAAATATAAAAGATATACCCTTTTACTTCAAGATGTATAAGAAGCTTTAATTGAGAATTACTAACTGAAGTTTTAATAAGAACCTAGCCTGTGGTAACTGTTGTTTGAGCATATCTAATATAAAAAAAAAAAAAAAAACAAAAAAAAAAAAATTTACAGAACATCCTGTCAGAAGTCTCTACCTTCACACCAAATATGGAAACCTGAATTAATTTATTTATTTCTAATGGCTTATGTAAAAAAAAAAAAAAAAAAAAAAAAAAACACGATGTTAATAAATTTGTAAACCACGCAAATTGTAACATCCAGTCTTTAATTTTTAGACAACCACGAGGACGTGTGATCGTCAGGAAGGCCGTGTCGGTGCAGTATCTGATTTAGTTCATAAAATGTAGAACATACTGTATGTTCACTTCTACTTTGCTAAAACTACTTTGTCCATTCAATAAAGGTTGCATGTAACTATGATCGTAGTAGTATTTGCTTTAATGCAATGGCGTCTTTGATTGAATTTTCTGATTCTTTGTTCCAATTATACTATGAGAGAGAGTATTTCATTACTCTTGATGTACCTACTTTTCACTGTACAATATTTTCTGCTGTGAGCGAGGTAAGAGCTAAAGTGCTCTACCGAGTGTGGTCCTGAACGCTTTGATATGGTTGAATAGAGTTTTCACTCAAGTGTAGATATGAAACAATCTAGTAGTTCTTGAGATAATGATTGAGAAAACTATAAAATTGTGTCAACCATTTTCATTACTTGAAATTACGTGAAGTCAAACAGAGCGTTCAGGAACTCACTGCGCATATCAGCAATTGTGAAATAATTTTATTGAAATTAAAAAAATGTCGTGTGAGGAAAATTCTATTAATAAAGGAAATTACATTTTGAATGGTGAGCATTCCTCGACAAATGGTGAGCATTCCTCGACATATGTATATGTGTCGGTCCCCGCCCAATTCATACAATCTCAAAAACATTTTCGAACAAATTCGAGAAAATTTTACGAAAATTTTGAAATTTTAATTTAGAGTTTTCTGAATTTTTTTGGCTATGTAGTTTTGTAGCCCAATTTTAATGTGTCAAAATGCTCAAAACTCAAATCTATTTTGAAATTTTGTTTTTCCGAAAAGTGTTTCAAATTTTCTTCTACATAAAGTGCGCATAATTTTATTTTATACTAGCAGACCCGACAGACGTTGTTCTGCCCTAAATTTGGTCTATCTGCATACATTTTAATAAGCTTTTTCCGTCTAACTCTGCCCTCTACCCCTCTACACTTTTTCCTAATCTTTTTATTCACTCCTCCCTCCGTCTTTTTCGCTTCATCTATCTCCATCTTCGTCTCATTCTATCTCTTTCCCAGTCTCCTTCTCTCTTTTCTCTTCTCTAATTTGGTATGTATTTTGTTCAAGTCCCATTCCGAGTCTCAGTCTCAGTCCCAGTCCCAGTCCTAGTCCTAATCCCGGTCCCAGTCCGTCTCTGGTATACTTCCCGGAAAAAAGCATCGTAAATACTAATAAAGGCAAATTTATATACGAAATTTCAGGTAAATCGAATAGGACGTATGTAAATAGATGTGTGGGTATTATTAATTCTTGTCTTTATTTCGGCTTCGCATGCATATTTATCAGTTTTGCCAGGTTGATGCGACTAAATCGAATATCACAATGAACCTTAGAGCTCTCAGCAACAGCTTTCATTTGATATCCATAATACACACACATTCTAGGGGTATCCGGGTCCATGTTTTGGCCTACACTCCAGACCCTAGTCACTCAGCGGTGTAAAACTTACTCTGTATTATAGCACACATCAAAAGCATCAATTTGATACCCATAATGCAAAAACATATCCTAGTGTTGCCCTGATCCACGTTTTGGCCTATATCTGGAGACCCTAGTCACCAATAGGTATGAAAACCACCCTGTACTAAAGCACTCATCAACAGCTTCAATTTGATACCCACAATGTAAAAACATTGTCTAGGCGTTCACGGACCCACGTTTGGCCTATATCTCCAGACCCTAGTCACCCAGGGGTATTTTAATTTTCCTCTACTAAATCACTCATCAACAGCTTTCATTTGTTATCCATATTGTATAAACACATTCTAGGGGTGCCCGGGTCAACGTTTTGGCCTATACCTCGAGACCCTAGCCTCCCAGTTGTATGAAAATTATCCTGTACTATAGCACTCATCAACAGTTTTCATTTCATATCCATATATCATGTATAAACACATTCTAGGGGTACCTGGGTCCACGTTTTGATCTCAAGACCCTAGGCACGTAGCGAAAAAAAGGTAGACGTTGGCCGATTCTCAGACCTATCCAATATGCTCACAAAATTTCATGAGAATCGGTTCAGCCGTTTCGGAGGAGTTAAGCCTCTAACACCGTGACACAAGAATTGTATATATTAGATATCGAAAAAAAAATGAAGAACCTTTCGGAAAAAGTTGTTTCAAAAAGCAATGAAACTGCATACTCAAAAAAATTTAAAAACAAAGCTCGCAATAAAAAGTTCGAAATTTGGTTTAAAAAAATTCAGTTACAGCAAAATAGAATTTAATTGAAGAAATTTAATAAAAAAATGCTTTTGCTATTTTTTTTTCTTCGCTGCTGTATATGTCAGTGGTTTGTTCGAAATTCGATTGTTTATTCCATTTTTTTTTCTTTTTTTTTTTTTGCCACTTAAAAATTTTCTTACACTTATTCTGTGTAAATATTCCATGAACCGTAACAAATACAAGCTTGAGTGTAGTATGAGTCATGTAAAGGCATTTGAAGTTAATCGGAACAGATGTGATTGGATACAAATTGAATGCATTCGTAAAGGAATCAAAATACAAATCCATCAGAAAGTGAAATATGCAAAAAAGGAGTAAAAAGAAAAAAAATATTTGTACATAAAACACTCACGCATCGCTGCACGAATGAAAAAATAAAAAAACTACTGCAATGTGTTAAAATTTGTTTAGTAAATAAAGAAAAGAGCAAAGATCAAAGTAAATAAAAGGATGATGAAGAAAATGCTTTTTTCATTATTTTACATTTTTTTCAGCAATTTTTCTTGTATTTGAAGTTGAGCAAGCATACACATATTTATGTTGTTTTTGGACAACCGATTAATTCAAGCCGTTGTAACTTCAACGCACCTTCAAATGTCCGTATAGGTATCGACACAACACCAAAGACTAATGTTTATTAGTATCTCAACATTTGCTTTGACTCTTTGCTTTGCTGTTGTACACCTATCAACAGCTTTTCTAAATGACACACTATAAACATAGTCCATTTGCGCTCAAAGCCATTATTGCTGCAGCTATAAAACGTGCTCCAGACGCTTAATTGCTGTTACTTGTGCTTACTTGGTACTGGGTTTTTGACTTTCGGTAGTTAGTGTTGGTAGTGCGTGTGTGTGTATGTTTTCATACTCGTATGCAGGTGTGCGAATGACATGATTGTTGGCTCAAATGGCTGTGAATGTAAATATTTTTCAATGTCAAAGACATCGTCACCGGCATATACCTAAATATACATATAGATATGTTACGGTAGTGAGTTTAGCGATACCGGAGCTCGTTTCGTGTTTCAACATATAGTTTCATTCATGCAGTCCGAATCGGCGTTGGATCTCGGGGAAGGGTTCAACTCATTTTGTTTAATTTTGTGATATTGCTATATCAAATTGCAGAAATACAATACTAAGGGTGTTCTTTTCTCCTGACTTGTGTTACCGAAGTCATAGTTGTTTGTTATCGGCGAGATATCGGTTTCTTATCGACGAGATGTAGACGCGTTATCGACGTATTATCGAAGTGTCATAAACATGCTATTAATAACAAATGTTATAGTTAAGTTACGGAGAATGTTTTACACAAGTGATCGATTTGTTATCGAAAGTTTATCGATTTACTATCGAAAAGTTGTAAATTATCAATCGAAAACTAGCACATGTTATCATAATTTACCGATTTGTTATCAGAGTGTTACTATTTGGGTATCTATTACTTATCGAAAAGTTATTTATCAAAAAGTTAAATTTTTTAACGAAAAGTAATCGATTAAGTATCGAAAAAAGATCGATATTTTATCAAATAGTTATCAATTTTTTATCGTCAAGTTGTGGACTTCTTATCGGAGAGTTGCCTAATTTGCTGTCAGCGTTTTATGGACCTAAAACCAAATCGCTGACGCATCTTCAACCCGTCGATAACAAACCTTTAAGAAACGTTCAGAAGCCGATAATTCGGCGATAACAAGCCAATTACGATATCGGTACTTCGATAATAAACAGCTAATAAAACAATAACTTGTTGGTAGGGGTTGTTAGCGATTGCAGCCGATGAAGCTCCCTCTGATGATTTGTTCGAATCTAGATTATGATTAGTAGGGATTGCGCGATTCTGTTTCTCGGGTTTGTGTACGCAGGGGTTATATTAAATAACCGAAAGCAAAGGCTCACTTGAACTGTCTGATTGTTTATTACTTAAAAACATGACGTCAGCTTTAATTACTTGGGAAAGTGCAGCGATAGAACGATATACTTCCAAATAAGACTGATGTCGGCTCAATGAACAATTGAACATAAAACGACACGATGATCCAACCTCATTTTTCTTCATGCAGTTCCAGCAGGAAGGGTCTCCAAGTATGTTGCGACATAACCCCATAATTCTTACCAAACCCAATAAGCCTAGCACACCTTCTGCCATTCAAACCACTTCCTGTCAGAAAGATATCGCAACTTCGCAAGATAGAAGGTCTGCCCGTATTTGCTCAGCTTTCTTGAAACCTATTTATAAATGATCAAACTATGGATCCAGTATCCATCCGGGTCAAGAGTACGCGACTAACCAAAATATTTCTTTGCCTCGGTCATCAGATTATACTTACCTTGAAACAGTTCAAAGCAATCATATCGAGGTTAGGCATTTCTATACCAAACTCAATCGCGCCATTGTTGAACTGAATGCGTTAATTGTTGCCTAACTATCCGAGTAAATTTTAAATTCCCCAACCGTAACAGCACTGGATACTATCTTGTGAAAGCAACAGTTCCGTGGCACCTTATTTGCAGCGACTTTTGTTTAGAAGATCCTAATGTGATTGTATACTAACTTGAACAAGTACGCATCCTTTCCAAACTTCCCTACAATCTTCGATTTATCCGTAAACCAGTTCACCACTCCAAATCGGGTATCTCACCGCGTTTCGATCTCGAGGGATAGAAAGTGTTATAGCAGGCATAGATGTCAGTTACCGACACACAGTAATCAGTACTCTGATTAAGACCTTCAACTTTTATTCGACGCAGATATGGCATGCATTAATTGTGTCCTCTGTAGTCATTACCCGAATGTATTGGTCAGTGTTATCGATTTTGATGGTCCTTTTCCGGATATAGATCCGGTACATTCTTTTGCACGTGTACACATTTTTGAAGGGCCGATGCCAGTACATATAATAGTTTGATAAGTACAAGGACGTAGCTAAAGAGGGAAGAGCGAGAGGGACTTAACTATTTTATACATTAAGCTTTAATTTTGAAATATTGAAGACTTACTAAGGACCCATGGCAATAAACTATGACAGATAAGTATGCTACTTCCATGGGTCTTTAAAAAAGTTCAAGAGCTTACATACACCCCCAGGACGATGTCAATACATATAAAAGTTTGATAAGTTCAAGGACGTATCTAAAGAGGGAAGGGCAAGAGGGACTTTTTCATTTTATATCATACAATTCTAATGCTATATTTCAGACTATTTAGGACTCGTAACAATGTAATTATTATAATTTTATAAGCTCAAGGGAGCAGCTAGTGGGGTGAGAAGGGGGTTTTCCTATTTTCTGCAGTGGGAATTGATTTAACCTTAAAAGACTTATCAAGGACGAATGTCAATTCTATAATTTAATAAGTTGAGGGAGTGAAAAAGAGGGGTTCAGTGGAAAAGGATAGCTTTATACGGTTAGAAGTTAGAATACTTGGAATTAGGAGAGAAATAAGCAATATTTCCGCCCGAGTATATCGTTTTATAGAGTTGATAAGTACGAAGTTCAAACGAGCTTCAGAAACCAGCTCTTTCCCACACACAAATTTTACTACTCCAGATACATAAATTAGCTTTTGTTTAGTCACGCATGCAGCTCCAACTGAAGGGCTCAAATTCTTAGCAAATAGACAAAACATGCAAATAGATATAACATGGTATTATAAATTTAGATATATAACATGGTATTATAAATTTTTAAACTTGTCTGCGCTTTAACATACATATTGTGACGAATATTAGCATCACTAAGCTGCTACTAATAAAAGCACAACAACAATTAAGCAGCCACAACACTTATGTACAAGGCAACGAAGAGATACCTCACACACACAGATGCAGTCATCAGCCGAAGTAGTTACTCACACATACACACTTATATGGCTATGGGAGAGGCGTGGACTACAGATATAC
Source organism: Eurosta solidaginis (assembly GCF_040869045.1). Classification (NCBI taxonomy): domain Eukaryota; kingdom Metazoa; phylum Arthropoda; class Insecta; order Diptera; family Tephritidae; genus Eurosta; species Eurosta solidaginis. The sequence goes on from NC_090320.1 coordinate 19,698,185, forward strand.
ATGTATATGGCTGGTAACTAACCAAACATGGAATGCAATTGTTCTCGAAACAACTAGATCTTACTTAGGAGAAGTATACGGACAAGGCAACAGAGAGTATAAAAGCAGCACAAGCTGAGGATTGACGAATCAGTTTGATTTAAACACGCTATCAGTTGCGAAGTGAAGTAAAATTGTACTACTCCCAAAGTAGTCTAATAAAGACCATTTTGCAATACAGAATATTGGAGTGATTTATTCAACACTTTAGCGATTCGAACGTTAGCAGAAGGTTTCAAATAAGCGGAATTTCCTAAAATTCGTTGCAGTATTCAGTTATCATAAGGGGTTTAATTATGCAAAAATGTTATTATACATGCCTTGATATACACACACATACATGTACACAAGGTCATATTCTGATAAGATTAAATAGTTAGGTTAAGGCAACTTGAACGGCATTGAATGCACTTGAAAGTACTTACCTATGATTTGGCTGAATGAAACTTAACTGTCTTGTGCCTTTGCTACTTATCTAGTGTATACAAATATTGATACATACATACATTTGTTTATGTATCTGTATTGCTGAAGCTGTTGCTGATGCTACCAAAGCCACCGATGTTGCATTCAAGGTAACCACACCATTTAATATTTCTTTCAAAACAAACGCAAATAGCGACTTATAGTAGGTTTCTTATGTCTTATGTGTTGGATGCAAATTCAAAGGGTGTTTCAGTAAGGGTAGGTAGATAGAAACATCATTGCACTAGTCAGCAAATATTTGTTGCCTCAATTCCTTTTAGATCATGTACGATCTTTAGTCTTTGGCTTTGCTCTATGGCTGTTAATAAATTTAAAAAAATTAATCCTTATCTCTTCTTGTCTAATAGCTTATTAGCTGTGCCCAACTAGGACAACTTAAACAGAATGTTCCACCAATACTCGAGTCAGGCAATGTGAACCAAGGTGTTATGCCTATACTATGGAGCCAGAGCGGAGCTTTCGCAAACGAATTCATTGACGTATATTTTGCAGCTTTACTCCTGTACCCCTCATTGGAATAAGTCCGTTTTCTGTTCATCTGTAGATCCAGTAGCCAAAGGCCAATTCCATATGGCAATAATATTGTGCTTTTACTATTTGTCATTTTCAATTGCTGTCTGCGCATAATGCACTGTGACTGGGACAGCGCTATCTACCGATGACCTCGCCTCTAATAGCTCATAGTAGCTGTCCTTGCCGGAGTATATGCATACTTCTCGCTCATATATAAAATTTTTTAGCAGTATACTTTCGGTAATAACTACTTCTGCTGGCTAAATTTGAGAAACGAAATGACAGTTATAACTGTAGTTGCGCTGAGAAAATTTCTGCTAGAACACCGAGGTCCCTTCAGGACCCATCTTTGATGAGTGAGATGTGCCCTCATTGCAAACACTGTCGTCACTTCAGTTGATTTAGAAGATACCGCCAGCAGCCAGTTTCACAACCATAATTCTGTTGTTGTCGCAGGAATATTAATGACAACGAGAAAAAAGGTGAACCAGCCACAGTCACTGGGATAGCAAGCGAAGAAAATTTTGACTTATTTCAGCATTGAAAGCAGAAAGTTGCTTCCTACGGTCACTCGCTATGTAGTAATCGTGCAGCTTGAATTAAGGAACCATTAAAAAGCTTTAAAAATAACTGGTTTATGAGCCTCGGTTGCCCCGTACTGCTGTCGTGGGAATAGTTAAACCCCGCATGTTAGAAACACTGCTGTGCTGCAAAGGCTGTATCGAAATTAGCGATCTAGAACGTGGGCTATAAGCCTGAAAACCGAGGGCTTTCCAGCCTTCTCACAAACTTAACCTTCCTTTGCTTGATAGTTGAATACCCACCTACCCTGAAGAGAGAAGAAATGAGAAAGGTTCAGCTGACACAGAAGAAAAGTGAGTTTTTTACTCCTGAAAATATGCTGGAAGGGAGGGTTGGAAGGAGTATTTTATGAAGTCAGTTAAAGTGCTGAATTAAGCCGCAGTGCACAACTCTGACAAGTGGGAGCTATGGATGTGTATGACAGGACAACCTTGTAGTGCCGCTAGCCATTTGCAGTCTATACAGATATACCACGGGTTAGATAGTCCAACGATGCGCTTTCACCACCTCTCACCGGGTTCTGCATACATTTTTTTGTCAGTTGTCAATGCCAGGCACTCGAACTTTTGCACTGAAACCCATCCTCTTATGTCAATGCAATGCACCTTAATATTTTCAGCGCTCTCAGCAGTGCGAAATGGACTCACTCATTTAATCCCCTTTCGTAAGAGCAAGTCATGTGCGCCTCGGTTTTAGTGTCATGTTATGCGAATAGACGAAGAAGCTCCGGTCAAGAAAATATTCCAATCGACACCGCAGCAGAGGAAGGAGAGACCTGCACTGAGTTGGAAGAGGCAGTTAAAGGGGTACCTCAACTCCCTTGGTGATCCCAATTGGCGCCAGTAATCGCGAAACAGGAATAGTTGACGCGACTTTGTTACGAAACCTCCAAAGTCGCTTAGGCGATTAAGCGCCAATTAATGAAAGGATGAACATGTCTCACATCATATCTGTTCTGATATATAGTTCGGAATGATGCTCGGTGTCAAAGGGGGTGGAATGGCTCATAAAATATTCGATATAGGAGTTTTTCGACAGATTCTGTGTTATTTCGGTAATGTCGTTGCATAAATAATCCGAAATCGTTTGATGCACTGTAGGTATTACTACGGACTGGTAAAACTATGAGCCAGTCTTCGACAAACCCTTGCCTCATCTAGATACATAAACAATCTGAAGTGCCTTACCTGCTTAGACGGTTTTCAATACATTGGTAGCGAAAAATCCAGCCTTGCCTAATCTAATACATCTGAAGTGCCTTACCTGCTTAGATGCAATACTGAGTTAGTTGGCAGCGGGGTTATATGCTAAACTGTACGGAAGACCCCAACAATGTTACCTGTATACAGCAAAAGCAGCGACTCGCTTCAGTTTCAGCACCCTATAGCATTAAGTAAACTCACATATGAGTGTGAATCTAGAGTTGCTTTTTGCATGCATCCTCTACCAAGAGGCTAAGCATGTGAATGAATGTGACTTAATGATGCTACGGTTGCAATAAACTGGCATTATTGTTGTTGTTGATGCTATTATTGTTTTGCATAGGCCAAAGCATGGCTTCTGAAGCTCTTGTGAGCTTATAATACAATCTCATATATGTATGCGTATTATTAAGGTTGTTAGCATGTATGTATATAAAAATGTATATGGGGTATTCCATCCCATTTCGACCAATTTGTAACCCGACCCCTTTAGAATTGGCTGAAAGTTTTTCTTCTTTTTCTAGCTTACGAAAGACGTTTTTCAGAAGTATTCAAGTTTTTTCATCCAACTCAAAAAAAGTTATGAATTAAAAAAAAAACACCGTTTTTGTTTTCAAAATGCTATAACTTTTTCAAGAAATGACCTTTTGGGATCTTTTTTTTTAATTTGTTTTTAAATGTACTTTTCGGAAAAAATTCAAAAAAATTTTTAGTTTTTTTTTGTAATTTTTCAGTTTTTCGAGCTTTTTCGAATTTCGCCCTTTTTTCTCATAAAAAACTTCAATCAATTCTGCAATCATCCCCACTAATCCCGGAGTGGACCGAGATTTTTTTTTTTATTTAAGTGAAAAAAAACTTTAAATTTTTTTTTTGTATTTTTTCCGAAAAGTACATTTAAAGACATATTAAAAAAAAACGGTCAATTTTTGAAAAAGTTATAGCATTTTGAAAAAAACACCATTTTTTTCAAAATATTTAAAACTTATTTTGAGTTGGAAAACGGTGTTTTTTTTTAAAATGCTATAACTTTTTCAAAAATTGACCGTTTGGGATCATTTTTTTTTTTAATATGTTTTTAAATGTACTTTTCGGAAAAAATACAAAAAAAAATTTAGTTTTTTTTTTTTCAATTAAATAAAAAAAAAAAATTCTTGGCCCACTCCGGGTTAGTGGGAATGATTGCAGAATTGATTGAAGTTTTTTATGAGAAAAAAAGGGCGAAATTCGAAAAATCTCGAAAAACTGAAAAATTACAAAAAAAAACTTTAAAAATTTTTTGTATTTTTTCCGAAAAGTACATTTAAAAACAAATTCAAAAAAAAAAAAAGATCCCAAACGGTCAATTTTTGAAAACAAAAACGGTGTTTTTTTTTTTAATTCATAACTTTTTTGAGTTGGATGAAAAAATTTGAAAAACTTCTGAAAAACATCTTTCGTAAGCTAGAAAAAGAAGAAAAACTTTCAGCCAATTCTAAAGGGGTCGGGTTCAAAATTGGTCGAAATGGGATGGAATACCCCATATGTATGTATGTGTGTGTGTGCTACAACAGTACAAATACAATAAACAAATCTTTAAAAGTATACCAATAAACAGAATAAGAATCCTGCAAGTTTTTCCACACAACTGCACACAAAGAAAAGCAAAGGTCACAGCTACATATATGTATGTATTTGCATACTTTTAATGTGTGTGTAAGTGTGTGTGTCGTTAAAGAAACATATTCACATACGTAATTCCTTGGTGATTTCGTGTACAAAGCTATCGCTTAAGTGAGCAGAAGAATACGAAGAAATAAAAAAAAACATATTTTTTAAATTTTATGAGAAAAGTTTATAATTACATATGGTCATAGAGAAACACATTCGGCCCGAAACACATACATAGTTACATGCACAAACAAATGCTTACATGAAGTTTGTGGAAAAGTAGAAAAAGCTACAAAGATTTTCTCAGCTATCACGCTTTACATGAGCGTGACCGTTCGTTATTGTCCCTTGGTGTGAGATTTGTTGGGAGCGCCATCTTAACTTTGCAACATTTTCACCTCTTCGCCTCACATTGGCTTTGGCAATAAGAAAGAGTGATTTTCCATAGCAATATAATATTTTTAATGCGGTAAGTTGCGTAACAACATAAAGTAGTAAAAATAAAAATAAAATATATAGATACATATGTGCCTGTGCTTCGAATTGTGGAATATTGCAGTTGCAAGCTGCAATTTGGTCCATGAATGCTGCATTACTTTGTTGTTGCTGTTTGTGCTATTGTTTGAGTTGTTCTGTTGCTGATGTTAAGTTTTGTATTGTTGTTGTTATTATTTTGCATTCGTTCAAATCCTATTCTGATGTTTGGATTGTGTAGGGATTTGGTTTACGGTTATTATATTATATAACCTCAAAATGAAGCTGTTTTGTTATAAAATTTTAAACATTTACTGTTATGAGCAGACTTGGTTTTAAATAAAGGAGAAACAAGTAAGGGTGTCTAAGTTCGGTTGTAACCGAATATTATATATTCAGCGTAAGATTCAATTGTACAGTTCATTTCCGATAGATTACTACTTAGATAAATGTCTCCTAATTTCCTCGTACAATGGTAAGTGAATTATCATTGATACGATGAAACGACGAGAGACGTTCCAATCCGTTTTGATAGAGACTAAAAGGAGAGAGGAGTTGCATATGATCCATTAAGCAGAAAAGGCGTGGACAAAATTTCTAAGATCATGTGGAAAGCATACGATATTAGACTCACAAAGTGGCTCACATCTCTGAAGAGAGAAGACTTAAGGCTCACAATGGGCATACTAACTGAACACTGCCTTTTGGCGTCACATTCTTATAAGTTAGGCTTCGTCAGTAACAGCAGCTGTAGGAAGTGCGAGCTGCAGGAAGAAACGGTTGAGCACATTCTGGGTATGTATCTTGCCTTCGCAAGTTCAAGGCTCCAGTTATTAGGGGCGGCAGAGTTGCCAGATCTAGAGGTATAAATTAAGCTAAATGCTAGAAAACTTCTAGAATTTGCCAAGACGACGGAATTATTCTATAAGATAAGTCCTGGTACCTGATTGGGGCTCTTCCCTTTGTCCGTCAGTCAAAGAAATTCCGGTAACACTGTGGACGCATTTAGTCTATGTTAGGTCTTTATTGGCCGACCAATTCAACCTAACCTAACCTTTCATTTAAATTCTTTAAATGTGATAACTCTTCGAGGATCATTTTCAAAAAAAAAATTACTTTGTAGCCGAAGGTTTTGGGGAGTGTTACCGATGTTGATGATACTTTGCCCGATATAAAGCCTTGTCTACTAAAGAAACAGGACTCGTCAAAGGATGGGAGGTTGACAATTAAGTTGGAGAATCTACAATTTGCGCTAGAAACACCGAGAAAGAGTTACGCTACACAACCCCTTGGATCCTAAGTCGATTTCTTCCTTTTCTCGCGTTCTTTTTGACTGCAAATTTGTTGTGATTGTAATAGTACTTCTTATAACATATGTTCTGGTTTTTGAAAAGGGCTTTCAGTTTAGTCGATAAACAAACTTCTGGAAGCACTACGGACTCATTGAGTCCATGTGAGGTCCTCATGGACCGGCCAGTATAACCTTTTCTAACCTAACAGTACTTCTCACGCTATAGACACATTTATGTGAGGTTTTTATTGACCGGTTTTGGACGGGAACGTGCTTGGCGAGTTCGTATTTGTCGTAGGCGACATGGTCGTTACTTTTTTCGCATTTACCTTTTAGTTCACATTTACATATTTCTTTCTTAATCTCCTTCTTCTACGTTCTACTTACCATCACCTTCTTGTTCTCCTTCGCCCTCTACTATTGACTATATTAGGCAACCATTTTTATTCCGGTTTGGCTTATGTGCACTCACTGAGTATATTTGAACGATTCTTTAATAAATTCATATAAAGGGCACCCATTTCGTAAAAGTTCGTTTATATCGATAGACGTAAGAGTACAGGGATGCAGGCGTGTTGCAGCTTAAAGTGTCTAAGAATTTTAAGTCTAAGACACAGTGACACAGAAAAAAAACAATGGCTTAAACTACCTACCTTCTGCAAAGTGCCTCAAACAGATAAACTACTTAGATGTCAGAGCATGCATTTGAAATGCTCGCTATCTTTATGATAACAATTTTATGTTGGATAAGAGGTCCAAGCCCCAAGGAGCTTGCAAATCACTGCTAGATATAAATATCCTTTCCCAGTGGGCAAGTAAATATACTTAATCAGATACTCTTTTTAAGTTATTATGGATGCTCTAAGATGCTTTAGAATAAACTCCATGCAGAAGAAAATTTTTATCTAGTAGAACAAAAAAAATAGATGTTCAGACTTAGGAAGTTGACAAACAGCCGGCGAATTCTCAACTGCTGCTGCCCTCTGCCAACACAAATGAATTAAGCCGAAAGGAATGCATATTTGTTTATCCTAGAAGACTTGGTTGGAAGACTTGGTTTAAAAAAATCTGAGTTCGAAGCGAACTCGCGCAGTAAGCCAAATACTGTCGAATATTGTGCTTGCCCGCAATCGATTGGGAGGACTTCAAGTCATTGGCGACTTCGTTCTTATGATTTGCTTCACAGTTCCTCTTATTGTTGGGAAAACTGATTCATTATTAAATTCAGCAGAAAAAAACTTAGAATATGTTAAATTTACTCTCCTTAACATTTTTCTAGAAAACCCGTTCCTTAAACAAATTTAGAAGAAATCAATTTGTTCCTTTATTTAAGATATTCATAGTAAACTGCGTCGATTTATTACCGATATCGCGCCATCGATTTTTCGGTAGGATTTGGGCTCAGGAAAAAAAGTTCCACTACGCATACCGAAAAAAAAATTTCAAGCCTGCGAAATTTCATCGATTTTTTCGAATTTTATGCATTTTTTTTCATTTTCAAGGCTCCAAATGATTTTTATGTTTTTTTTTTCGTGTCAATTGGCAAATGCAAAATTGGTAAATGCAGTTTTTTGAAAAAAAAAAAAAAATTCTTTTATGGAGATTTAGAAGAATTTTGGTCGAAAAATCGACTATTTTTTCGCAGGCTCGAAAATTATTTTTTGGGTATGCGTAGTGGAACTTTTTTTTTCCTGAGCCCAAATCCTATTGAAAAATCGATGGCGCGATATGGGTTAACTTTCCTCCATACAAATCGACCCAACCCAATTCATTGTCCTTTCATTTTAAGTTATTGCCTTAGTTGAACTAATAAATCATGACTATAGTTTACAAACCATTAATCAATCCACCGAAACTGTCAGATGTTTGTCAAATTTACTTAACAACAGTATGCTAATAATGTGCGCATACATTAACACGTCTAATATTACATGAACGCCGCGAGAAAAATGATATTCAAACGAGAGGCTAAAGGTGCATGTGCATGAGCAAGTGGGTAGGTGGGCATGGGTAAAATGGTAGATACGATTGAAGCGTATGAGGAAAGTAATGAATTTTAAATCATGTGAAAAAGAAGTATTAGGGTTCCGCCATCTGCCTGCATCTTTTTCCTGTTGAAATAAAGTGATACAAAAGTTTACGTAAGAGGCGAGACGAAGCTGATTAAAGTATTTGAAGAAATATCTAGCAGCTAAACTGGATTTGCTTAAGGGACCTAAGGCCTTCATAATTGCATCAGCACGCAGGTAGTTTTACATTCTCAAGTCCAAAGACTATTATACTGAAGTTTGGTTACGAAGCTGTCCTTAAAATAACTGCAGTGACGGTCAAAATGCACCCAAGTACCCTATCCAATCAAGCAATAACAATACAAACTTTCGTTCCTCATTTCAAAGTTCTTAAAACATTTTAAATTATCGGCTTAGAGATGATAGTATCCCTTAGTGTTGCTAATATTCGTCACAATATTTATGTATATAGACAACTCAACTTTCCTCTAGCAACAATTTGCCACAATTTTTGTTTCATTTGAATGTTATCGTTGTGGTAAATATTATAAGATAAACATTGCAATTAAAACACAAAGTTGCAACAACTCCTGCTGTGAACGCCTATACAAAGTTTCAAATCAGATAAAAATGCCAGCATAGTGATATCTATATCCCTGCATAAGCATATAAGTACATGCCCAGCACGAAATTCGTATGTCTGCTCTTTTTTGTGGCGATTTGATTTAAGTGGTTTAACAATTGATATCTTTCAAATCTAGAGTTGAATATGGTGTATTTGAAAAAAGAAGTAAGGAAGTCTAAGTTCGGGTAATATATACTACTTATACGCATGCAAATATCGTCTGCGGTAAGAAGCTACAAAATATTTAATGTCATAGAAACAATGTTCTTACCAAATATCGCTAAAATTGGTAGCTTTTCATAAAGATTGTCGATTATTATTAAATAACTCAAATATTCAGTATAGCAAAATGTCATTTAGTTTCCACACTACTTTGGGTAGTAGTAATTTAGAATTTAATTACTAGCGTACTTCACTGACAGCTGTAACTGGAACTGGGACTGATAGTAAGGGATGGGGAAGAAAAAGAACTAGGGTAATGAGAAAAGAGAAAGAGTGACAGAGATGTCGTTAGACAAAGATAGTGCAGAAAAGAAGTGAAGGAAAAAGAAAGAGAAGCAAAGAAAGAGAAAGGCAGAGCGAGGAGTGAATTTGTGAATTTTTGCTAGATTAATGTAAATATGGTCAAGTTAGCTTTCAAAAATTTAATTATAATGTATACAAAAACTCTGATTCTGATGTAACTTTGCAATTAGCCACGGTTGTTTTAGAAATTTTTCTCCAAAAGTGTTTCAAGAGATGTTTGCTCCGAGTTACACCAGCTGGCTGTTATTATTTTTGACAGCTCGCTCTGCTAAAACTGTCATAAACTTGTTTTGTGTTAATTAAACAGCCCCAATCAAAAAGGTTCGCTACAATGTCAATACGAGTATAAATCAGTAGCGCTTTTCCATGTTCACTCAAAGCAAGCACTCGAATCTAATTTTTCTCACTACTTTAAATTTCCTACAGGCCAGATCTCTCTACTCATGTATCTTGGCGAGTGATACAGTAAGCAAGTATGTAGAAGTGTGTGTATAAGTATGTATGTATGCGTGCAAGGCAGATTGGGAAATTGCAATAAATATATCACGAAATTATAAAGGTATGTTGAGCTATGTGTAACTTACCCTTACCTTTCAGCAGCGCACATACCTCACACATGCATTCCATCAAATTGTTTTCCAATAAAAATGTATGAAAGGAAAGACGGAGCGCAAAAAGATTAGGGTGGGTCAATAGAAAAATTTTGTGATTACGTGCGTTAAAATTTGCGGAGGATTTTTATAACAGGGACAGACATTTCAAGTGGAGAATACTAATAAAACTGTGTATGTATTCGATCTTGAAATGTGTATATATTTTCTTGATGTGTAAACATGTTAGCTCACGATATGGCGTATTACAGAATGTAAGCGTAAGCGTAGTCTTTCGAAGTAGTAAGCTATATAGGGAATGCAGAATGTATTCAGTGTGTAGTGTAGGCGTTTTTTAGTAACTTCACTATAGCATGAAGTGAGAGCAATACAAGGCCAGGAAAATAAGGAAAGGCTTGTTATAATTGTGTTATCGATGATGTGTACAGAACCGACTTTGATTCCTTTTGTTTTTTTTTTTTTTTTTTGATTTCCCAACAGGGTGGATGAGTGATAAGTGATGTATATTTCGACTAATGAAAAATTTCACTGATGATGACGCAACGCCGAAGCCGGTGCGTTTCCAAACAACATTTGACAAGGGCTGACGGAGAATGGTTCCAATATACGTCTGTTACATTTTTGTTATTGATAACAAAGGTGAGTTATCGAAACCGGTTTGTCTCCAAACAAAATTTGACAAGGGATGATATGAAATAGTTCCAATATATGTACATGTGTTACAGTTTTGCTATCGATAACCAAGTTAGATATCGTTGAGTTGACAATTTTTATCAAAAAGTTGTCGCTTTGTTATCAAAATGTTATAGATTTATTAGCGAAAAGTTGCCGGCCATTAATCGAAAAGTCATCCATATTTTAACAAAAATTAACAAATTTTTTATCGATTATTTTTAATATTTCGATTTGTTATCGAAATATTATCGATTTTTATATAATATTAAATGTCATCGAAAATGTATCGATTTTTTTCGGCATGTTATCAACTTGTTATCGGTGTGTTATCGCTTTGGTAACAACAAACCATTGGTTAGCTATGAAATAAATACCGTTAAAACTTCATTATAAAATCGATGAAACTTCTGTAAACCGTTGTTAACAACCCGATAAGAAACTAAGCAGAAGGCGATGACTCGTCGATAACATGCTGATATCAAATCGATAACTCGACGATTAAAATTCGCTATCGATAATAGACCGATAATGAAATAATATCTTGTAGGTATCGGTTGTTATCGAAATTATTTGTTTCTGGTAGAGTTGCCTCTATTTAACTTTTAGGGCTGGCTCTAGCCAATTTAAAAACATTGCTTTTCTAAACGTACACCAGAATGTTTACACATCGAACTTCACTAGTACATACTTGGTACTAACACCTTTTTTTATTCATCCCGGGTTTGTGAGACCTGCAAATGACCCTGATTTCACTCAGGGCTACCTTAGCTTTTGGCGGGTTCATACAAATGGTATGCTTTCCTCTCGTTTCAATTGCTTTTACATTCATGCTGTAATGCTGCGATCTTTTTATACTCAGTTGAGCAGAGCTCACAGAGTATATTAAGTTTGATTGGATAACGGTTGGTTGTACATATATAAAGGAATCGAGATAGATATAGACTTCCATATATCAACATAATCAGGATCGAAAAAAAATTTGATTGAGCCATGTCCGTCCGTCCGTCCGTCCGTCCGTCCGTTAACACGATAACTTGAGTAAATTTTGAGGTATCTTGATGAAATTTGATATGTAGGTTCCTGAGCACTCATCTCAGATCGCTATTTAAAATGAACGATATCGGTCTATAACCACGCCCACTTTTTCGATATCGAAATTTTCGAAAAACCGAAAAAGTGCGATAATTCATTACCAAAGACAGATAAAGCGACGAAACTTGGTAGGTGAGTTGAATTTATGACGCAGAATAGAAAACTAGTAAAATTTTGGACAATGGGCGTGGCATCGCCCACTTTTAAAAGGTAATTTAGAAGTTTTGCAAGCTGTAATTTGTCAGTCGTTGAAGATATCATGATGAAATTTGGCAGGGACGTTACCGCTATTACTATATGTACGCGTAATATAAATGAGCAAAATCGGAGAAGGACCACGCCCACTTTTAAAAAAAATTTTTTTTAAAGTAAAATTTTAACAAAAAATTTAATATCTTTACAGCATATAAGTAAATTATGTTAACATTCAACTCCAGTAATGATATGGAGCAACAAAATACAAAAATAAAAGAAAATTTCAAAATGGGCGTGGCTCCGCCCTTTTTCATTTAATTTGTCTAGGATACTTTTAACGCCATAAGTCGAACAAAAATTAACCAATCCTTTTGAAATTTGGTAGGGGCATAGATTTTATGATGTTAACTGTTTTCTGTGAAAACGGGCGAAATCGGTTTGATGCCACGCCCAGTTTTTATACACAGTCGTTCGTCTGTCCTTCCGCATGGCCGTTAACACGATAACTTGAGCAAAAATCGACATATCTTTAATGAACTTAGTTCACGTACTTACTTGAACTCACTTTATCTTGGTATGAAAAACGAACGAAATCCGACAATGACCACGCCCACTTTTTCGATATCGAAAATTACGAAAAATTAAAAAAATTCCATAATTCTATACCAAATACGAAAAAAGCGATGAAACATGGTGAGGTAATGGGATTGGTTTATTGACGCGAAATATAACTTTAGAAAAAACCTTTATAAAATGGTTGTGACACCTACCATATTAAGTAGAAGAAAATGAAAAAGTTCTGTAGGGCGAAATAAAAAACCCTTAAAATCGTGGCAGGTATTACATATATAAATAAATTAGCGGTATCCAACAGATGATATTCTGGGTCACCCTGGTCCACATTTTGGTCGATATCTGGAAAACGCCTTCACATATACAACTACCACCACTTCCTTTTAAAACTCTCATTAATGCCTTTAATTTGATACCCATATCGTACAAACTCATTCTAGAGTCACCCCTGGTCCACCTTTATGGCGATATCTCGAAAAGGCGTCCACCTATAGAACTTAGCCCCACGCCCTTTTAAAATACTCATTAACACCTTTCATTTGACACCCATATCGTACAAATTTATTCTAAAGTCACCCCTGGTCCACCTTTATGGCGATATTGCGAAACGGCGTCCACCTATAGAATTAAGGCCCACTCCCTTTTAAAATACTCATTAACACCTTTCTTTTGATACCCATATTTTACAAACAAATTCTAGGGTCACCCCTGCTCCACCTTTATGGCGATATCTCGAAACGGCGTCCACCTATGGAACTAAGGATTACTTCCTTTTAAAATACTCATTAACACCTTTCTTTTGATACCCATATTGTACAAACAAATTCTATTGTCACCCCTGGTCCACCTTTATGGCGATATCTCGAAACGGCGTCCATCTATGGAACTAAGGATTACTCCCTTTTAAACTACTCATTAACACCTTTCTTTTGATACCCATATTGTACAAACAAATTCTAGGGTCACCCCTGCTCCACCTTTATGGCGATATCTCGAAACGGCGTCCACCTATGGAACTAAGGTTTACTCCCTTTTAAAATACTCATTAACACCTTTCATTTGATACCCATATCGTACAAACAAGGTCTAGAGTCACCCCTGGTCCACCTTTATGGCGATATCTCGAAAAGGCGAACACCTATAGAACTAAGGCCCCCTCCCTTTTAAAATACTCATTAACACCTTTCGTTTGATACCCATATTGCACAAACGAATTCTAGAGTCACCCCTGGTCCACCTTTATGGCGGTATCTCGAAACGGCGTCCACCTATGGAACTAAGGATTACTTTTTTTTTAAATACTCATTAACACCTTTCGTTTGATACCCATATTGTACAAACAAATTCTAGAGTCAACCCTGATCCACCTTTATGGCGATATCCCTAAATGGCGTCCACCTATAGAACTATGGCCCACTCCCTCATAAAATACTCTTTAATGTCTTTCATTTGATACACATGTCATACAAACACATTCCACGGTTTCCCTCGGTTCATTTTCCTACATGGTTATTTTCCCTTATGTTGTCACCATAGCTCTCAACTGAGTATGTAATGTTCGGTTACACCCGAACTCAACCTTCCTTACTTGTTTTATACTCAGTTGAGCAGAGCTCCGTCCGTCTGTCCGTCCGTCTGTCCGTTAACACGATAACTTGAGTAAATTTTTAGATATCTTGACGAAGTTTGGTATGTAGGTTCCTGGGCGCTCATCTCAGATCGCTATTTAAAATGAACGATATCGGACTATAACCACGCCCACTTTTTCGATTTCGAAAATTTCGAAAAATCGCGATAATTCATTACCTAAGAGGGATAAAGCGATGAAACTTGGTGATAAAGCGATGAACAAGGTGGGTTGAACTTATGACGCAGAATAGAAAATAAGTAAAATTTTGGACAATGGGCGTGGCACCGCCCACTTTTAAAAGAAGGTAATTTAGAAGTTTTGCAACCTGTAATTTGGCAGTCGTTGAAGATATCATGATGAAATTTGGCAGGAACGTTACTCCTATTACTATATGTATGCTTAATAAAAATTAGCAAAATCGGAGAACGACCATGCCCACTTTTAAAAAAATTGTTTTTTTAAGTGAAATTTTTACAAAAAATTTAATATCTTTACAGTATATAAGTAAATTATGTCAGCATTCAACTCCAGTAATGATATGGTGCAACAAAATACAAAAATAAAAGAAAATTTCAAAATGGGCGTGGCTTCGCCCTTTTTCATTTGATTTGTCTAGGATACATTTAATGCCATAAGTCGAACAAAAATTTACCAATCCTTGTGAAATTTGGTAGCGGCTTAGATTCTAGGACGATAACTGTTTTCTATGAAAAAGGGCGAAATCGGTTGAAGCCACGCTCAGTTTCTATACACAGTCGACCGTCTGTCCTTCCGCTCGGCCATTAACACGATAACTTGAGCAAAAATCGATATATCTTTACTAAACTCAGTTCACATAATTATCTGAACTCACTTTCTATTGGTATAAAAAATGGCCGAAATCTGACTATGACCACGCCCACTTTTTCGATATCGAAAATTACGAAAAATGAAAAAGTGCCATAATTCTATACCAAATACGAAAAAAGGGTTGAAACATGGTTATTGAATTGGTGTATTGACGCAAAATATAACTTTAGAAAAAAACTTTGTAAAATAGGTGTGACAGCTACCATATTAAGTAGAAGAAAATGAAAAAGTTCTGCAGGGCGAAATCAAAAGCCCTTGGAATCATGGCAGGAATACTGTTCGTGGTATTACATATATAAATAAATTAGCGGTACCCGACAGATGATGTTCTGGGTCACCCTGGTCCACATTTTGGTCGATATCTCGAAAACGCCTTCACATATACAACTACCACCACTCCCTTCTAAAATTCTTATTAAAACCTTTAATTTGACACCCATATTGTACAAACACATTACAGAGTCACCCCTGATCCACCTTTATGGCGATATATCGAAAAGGCGTCCTATAGAACTAAGGCCCACTCCCTTTTAAAATACTCATTATCACCTTACGTTTGATACCCATAATGTACAAACGCATTCTAGAGTCAACCCTGGTCCACCTTTATAACGATATCCCGAAAAGGCGTCCACCTATAGAATTAAAGCCCACTCCCTTTTAAAATACTCGTTAACACCTTTCATTTGATACCCATATCGTAAAAAAATTCTAAAGTCACCCCTGGTCCACCTTCATGGCGATATCTCGAAAAGGCGTCCACCTATAGAACTAAGGCCCACTCCCTTTAAAATACTCATTAACACCTTTCGTTTGATACCCATATTGTACAAACGCATTCTAGAGTCATCCGTGGTCCACCTTTATAGCGATATCTCGAAAAAGCGTCCACCCATAGAACTAAGGCCCTCCCACTTTTAACACCTTTCATTTGATACCCATATCGTACAAATTAATTCTAGAGTCACCCCTGGTCCACCTTTATGGCAATATCTCGAAAAGGCATCCACCCATAGAACTAAGGCCCACTCCCTTTTAAAATACTCATTAACACCTTTCGTTTGATACCCATATTGTACAAACGCATTCTAGAGTCATCCCTGGTCCACCTTTATAGCGATATCTCGAAAAGGCGTCCACCCATAGAACTTGTTATGGGACCTTTGACAAGCATACTTACTCTGGGTTGACAATTGTTTCGCAGTTGTACCAAGTTTACCTGGTGGCACGAAGAAGATGATCGGCGTCTGCCCGTGTGCGTCTAGCTGTCCCGGAGCTTCAGCCACTTATGTGGGTTCGTTGACCAAACGACCGACCAAACCACCAGTTACGACAAACCCAAGGCCTAACAAGAAAAAATTTACGCACACGTAAGGGTTAAGGAATTTCTTACCTCATCACTCAATAGGACCGTTGATTAACCTTTTAAAAAAGCGACACAACACTTTGTCTTTTGCCTAGCGGTTCTCCTACCAATTACTTACCGCTCTTATCCCACCCAACCATGACTTCTCAGATGTTAATGAGATGTCCCAATGTAAAGCAACAACAACAACGAATTTCAGACCATTATTACAAACTTAACAATTCATGTTTTATTTAATAATAAGACTAATCAACTAAAAAGAAAAAGATCAGAATTTGATATCATACTAAATTTAGTACTAAAGCAAAAAAAAGTACCAATTTTTACTATTGGGCTTAAGACCGAACACCTATAGGAACGGCATGGAATCGAAACTATATGCAAAAAAAAAATCTTACGAACTTACTAAAGAGTGTGTGATATTTAAACAGGTGAAATATTATTAACACAGAGAAACGAATCATATTAAATCAAATATAAGTTATTTGATTGAAATTTCCGCGGTTTTGAAGTATGTTACGAATTCAGTATTAGTAAATATTAATCTAAAACAATTTAAAGATATTTCTAATACCAACTCGTTTCGTTGATTTTCTCGTTCTCTCACGATTCACTGATCATACTTAATGATCATTAACACGGTAGTTAAATAAAAAATTATATGGACATATGCAAAACAAAAAAAACCAAATGGTACGAAAATATAACAATTTTATTATAAACTTACGTGCATTGATGTTGCAGGAACTCGACGAAGGCCTTCTACGATGCTTCTGCTTTGCTGTAAAATGGTACTTTAGCACATATATAAATTTTCTAATTAGAATTTGATATTGCGATTGCTTCGAGTTGCAATCAGATTTTTGTTTTCCTATTCTTATTGGAACGACAATAAGACACTGGAACTCTCTCTCCAATCACTTAAAAAAATGTCACTCTCTCCTTTTCTAACTTGAACATTTAATTATAATAAACTATATTATTATACTAATCTTACTTTAATTTTCATGAACCATGAAATTCCAAAAATATTATTATTTTCTTTGTTAAATTCAAAGGAAAATCATTGAAAACTTTCGCACACATTTAATTTAATAAAATTATGTCACCTACACTATATTTTTCTCTCTCTTTCATATTTAGTATGTATAGGCTTTGTTTCTTTAAGTTATGTATTTCAATGAAGTATACATATTCACATATTTATAACTTTAATTGGAAGATTTAATTTTTACAATTTTTTTTATGTTAAACATTTTTTTCGTGTTTTTTCTGTTTTTGAACATCCTATATTCTGAAATTTGTTTAACTTAAATTTTTCTATTATATATGTTTTTTTTCCCCGATTTTTCACCTCGAAAATATTTTTAGTCAGACTATTACGACTATACCGCGACAAAACTAGTTGCATACTGGAAGTCAAGAGGAACTTGGAATTTCTCGATTTCTCACGACTCTTGACTGCATTTACTTATGTATGTATATACCTTTTTTTTTTTTTTTTTTAAACAAAAAGAATTATTTTTTTTTCAAAGGTTTAAATATAATACACTTATACAAGTATTTTATCACTCCAAATTTTGTCACTGCAACCAAGCCTGCGAGTTTTCCATGGTGAAGTTGATGATGATGTAGCCCCAATCCGTGTCATTGTGAGTACCAATCCGAACATTGATGGATCTTTTAAATATTATAGCTTTAATTTGCGGGTTACGCGTTTAGATTTTTGAAAAACCCGAATTATTTTTCTCTAAGAAGTATTAGCGAAAATATAACATTCCGCCTTACTTGTGGAACTTAGATCCGAACGATTTTTAACTTTTTTGATCCTCATCGCGCGAGTATACGTTTAAGGCAAACTTTATCCAGCAAAAGACCCCGCTATGTCTAAATCCGACGCTTTTATAGGCACGGAAAAACAAGTAAAAAAAAGGTGGCGTGATGCGAAACAGAGATAATTAAATAGGGATGGAGATAGATATTTATATAGGTTTGTCCTTTTTTAGTTGTTTTATAGGACATTATCTGACGGTAACTTGTGTTTTAACCCTTGCATTCCTTAATATCTTTTCCGTGGTACCACCCTATCTTACCATGTATGTCTTGCAATTGATACATGGAGTTTCCTTTTGTGGCGAGAACTGTAGCTTTTACAAAAACGGGTGCTAGCTTGGCGTTAAACTTATTCGCTTTGTCGCTCAGAACGAAATTGCGCCGATATACATTTTCACCTACACTGAATGGTTTTACTCTGCTTCGGAGGTTGTAGCGTTGAGCTGATTTCTCAAAAGCGTTTTGTATGTTCTTGGCCAACTCAGTACGCACGAGTCGGAGTTTGTCTATGCGGTCTATTACAACATCCCCTCCCAAAGACTCGAGCGTACGCAGCAGACTATAATCATCTGCATGACTTAACATCTGCTGACCGAACATCGCATAGTATGGCGTGCAGCCAATAGTTTGGTGAAATGAAGACCGAAGTGCTTCAGCTATCATTTGAAGATTTTTGTCCCAATTGGTTTGATCAGATTGGAGATATGACCTGATACCAGCGATAACGGAGCGATTGACCCTCTCGCTCGCGTTAGCTTGGGGACTATATACGGCTGTAAACGAATGTTTAATACCCCTGGAAGATAAACAATTTTTAAATTGGATGGACTTGAACTGACTGCCGTTGTCGGATACAATGCATTCAGGTGCACCAAAAATTGGGAAAATTTGTTTTTCTAAAAAGTCGCAAATTGGAGTGGCAGTAAACTTTTTTACAGCTTCGATAAATGGAAATTTCGTCAAATGGTCGAGAACTATAAAAATGCCAATATTTCCCTGCTTAGAGCGCGGATAAGGACCTAAAAGATCTACGTATAACCTTTGGCATGGACGTACAGAATTTAAGTTTGCTTTCATAGGTGGACGAAGAATTATATTTGTAGATTTACTCTGCTGGCAGATATCACAGCGAGAAATGAAACTTTTAACATCATTTACCATCGATGGCCAGTAGAAATTTAAACGAAGGCGTTCTAACGTTTTTGCCATACCACCATGGCATTTGTTTGGAGGACAATGGGCCTTTTCGATAGTATCCTGGACTATTTCCTTTGGAATCCACAGTTTCCAACATAAAACTTCTCTTTCTTCATTTCCATTCGCGTATTCTGTTCGCTTATACACTTTATCGGCTTTGACCTGCAGGTCTGGTAAACTACTCTGAGATTCTTGAATTTTCTGTTTTAATTTATTGTACTCGTCGGAGTTGAAAGCTTCCGAATCTAAATTGACTGCTGGACAGACAGAAATTTCCCCTAGCTCATCAAAGTTTTGCCTCGACAACGCATCGGGAACGATATTCTGAGAACCACGTCGGTGCTCAATTTTAAACCGATAACCCTGTAGTTTGAGTGACCAGCGTGCTAATCTACCACTTAAGTCGTTTTGCTTCATTAGCCACTGCAAACTTGCATGGTCAGTCACTATCGTAAAATCTTGGCCTTCGACGTAAGCACGGAATTTTTTCAAGCTAAGAATAGCTGCTAGGCACTCAAGCTCGGTTACGCTGTAATTGCTTTGTGCGCGATTTAGTTTTCGCGAAAAATACGCGACGGGAACTTCTACACCGTCGTCATTAATTTGGGCCAACACTGCTCCTACACCTAGTTTGCTAGCGTCACATTGAATAAGAAAAGGTTTACTATAGTTAGCATTAGCCAGTATTGGTGCTGACGATAACAGGGTTTTAAGCAACTCAAATGCGGTTTGGGCATATTCAGTCCATTTAAAAACTTTGGCCTTTTTCAGCAAATTTGTCATTGGTGCAGTAACTGCAGCGAAGTTCGGTACAAATCGCCTATACCAACCAGCCATGCCAAGAAATCGGCG
Source organism: Eurosta solidaginis (assembly GCF_040869045.1). Taxonomy (NCBI): domain Eukaryota; kingdom Metazoa; phylum Arthropoda; class Insecta; order Diptera; family Tephritidae; genus Eurosta; species Eurosta solidaginis. The sequence continues at coordinate 19,718,451 of NC_090320.1, forward strand.
TAATTGCTTGATAGTGGTTGGTTGGGGATATTGTGTAACCGCAGATATCTTATCCGGGTCAGTACGGAGTGTACCGTTCCCTACAATATACCCTAAGTACTTCACTTCTCGCAGACAAAATTTGCTTTTCTCAATATTGATTGTTAAGCCCGCGTTTCTTAAATGATATGCAACTTCCGACATCGTCTTCATGTGAGCATCAAAACTTTCTGATACGATGAGTAAATCGTCAAGATATACGAATACGCTCTCTCTTAAATTCGATGGAATCACGCGATCCATTAATCTACATAGGGCCTGAGGGGCATTGCATAAGCCAAAAGGCATTACGCGGTATCTATACAAAGGACGGTTTGGTACCGTAAAACAAGTCAAATCTCTGCATTTTTCCGATAAGGGAATTTGCCAAAATGCTCGCCTTAAATCGAGCGAAGATATAAACTCAGCTTTTGGTAAGCGACTGAGTATCCCATCTATGTGGGGTAAGGGGTAAGCGTCTTTAATAGTTACGCTGTTTACTTTGCGTGAATCTAAACACAGACGAACTTTTTCACCTTTACGGACTAAAACAACCGGACTCGACCACGGACTGTTGGGTGACTCCTCGATTATTCCCAACTTCAGCATTTCATCTATTTCCCTGTGAACTAACTTTTCTATAGCAGGTGAAATAGGAAAATATCGTTGTTTCAACGGACGGACATTTGGCTCTAACTCAATTACGTGCTCAATAAGGTTGGTTTTGCCAAGACCATCCTTAGCATATGACGGAAATAAATCTTTTGTGATTTGCAAACGTTTTTGTTGCTCAGTTGTCAGGGTGTGCATATTATTTAAAACATCACTATTATTATTATCGGTGCTTACACAATCGATTTGGCTTATCAGATGGGGTGCTATTTGGAATGCGATCCAGAAATCTACGCCCAAAATCAAATTTTGCTTCAAGCTAGGGACAATATAAAAAAGTAGTTTTGATGTTTTGCCTTTATAGGTAATTTGAAATAAAGAGGTACCAAATACAAATTGGTCATTGCCATCAGCAGTTCGTATCGATGAACAATGATTGGTTTTAATATTTTTATCCGCGCAGATCTTTTCAGCCAAGTTGCTGCCTACACAAGAAACTTGCGCTCCACTATCGAGCAAAGCTAGATGAGTTTCGTTAATAATCTCTATTTCGGCATATGGTCGAAGGTCTGACGAATGCTTTTGCAAAGAACATATTAAATTGGTTAGCCCTTTTCTACCTGCTTTAACTTTTCTCCAAAATTTACTTGCCCGTATTGCCGAACGTGATTTAGATGGTGTGCCCTTTTCGATATTATTGAAAATTTCTTTTCGTTTTTCTTGGTAAAATTTCAAACGATCTAGGTACGGTACTAAATGTCTTAATTCTGGTTTATAAAAATTCTTAGTTTCAAGATTGGGCTTAATTACTTCTGGCGAGGAACCGTTTTCGAGTCCTCGCTCGCTTGCAAGTTTCCCGACTTACACTTTACACACGTAGGTTTGTACATGCCTACACTACCACAACCATAGCAAAATATCGTTCGCTCTGCCAAGCAGTCGAAGTAACGATGCCCTTCTTTGCGGCAATTCCAGCACATCAGCTGATTGTTGTTCCTACGCCGTGTCATCTCGTCAACTTCAATAGCGTCTTCGCCGCGTTCTTCTTCTATTTCATCGACAATGTCAACTTCGTTAACTTGCTTACGAACAGGCGTATTTCGATAAGGGGTGGACAAAGCAGTATTACTTGAAGACGACTGTCTAGCGATTTCTTGAAGTAAGCTTTCGTGTTTAATGCATAACTCGCGCAATTTAGCTACCGAAGGAATGGAAACGTATAAAAGTTGTTGCCTCAAGCGAGGTCTTAACCCTCTCTGTAGTATTTCTACAAGTTCTGCCTCTGGGATAGGAATGCTCAAGTTTTCTGCGATTTTAAAAATAGCATTGCGGTATTCATCAAAGGTTTCGGACATATTTTGCTTGCGCATACGTATTGCCTCTTTAATATCCGTATCAGTACGGTGTGCGGCAAAATGGGTGCGGAGAGCTTGACAAAGATTAGGCCAAACAACACGATCTACTGAGCGTCTGTAACGCCAGTACCAATCTTTGGCCTCCTTAGTAAACACGCTTTGGACGTGTTCGCAGAACAAAGTGAAATTTCCTCCGAGTGTATCGATCACCTGTGACTCGACTCTATAAATAAAATTTTCTACCGATAGACGATTTGAGCCATCAAATTTGATGTCCCAGTTTGAAATAAGGTTGGAAATTTTGCCAGAATTAGTGACGTGTGATATGTCACTACTGCGCGGAAAACCCACATTAGAATTCCTGTAAGGATTTCCTTGTGCATGCATATTTAAAGGCGCGCCACCATGTTGACTAAGGCCATTAACAAAATCCGGTGGATCTTGTGGCCAATCAACTAATGGTGGTAAATCATTGTTTTGTGGAGGTTGCAAGTTTACGTTTTGCAATCTAGAGACAATATTATTAACGGATTGATCTAACCGCTGCTCCAATTGAGCAAATCGGGTTTCGAAGTCTTGTAATAAATTAGCTTGTCGCGCGGAGATAACGGCGCTGACAATATTTCGGATTCTAGTGTCTTCCGGTGGCGTAACAGATATGTCGTTGCTGTTGTTTTGTTCCATGGTTCTTGCTGGTGATTGTTGTGACTGTTGGGATTGTTGAAGACCCGAATTTCCTGCGGCTGCTTGAGCTGAAGCTTGTGTTTCAACACTAGTTTCTGCCGGTTGCTGCTGCTGTTGTGCGGCCTGTGAGGTAGACTGTCGCTCTTGAACAGTGGGACTAGTTACCGATCTAGCTTGTGAACGAAAAGGGTATGGATTTGGTCGAAAGTTATTGGGATTGCATTGTGCTCTACACTGAGGACAAGTTGTATTATTCCTTAGCCAATTCAAAAGACAAGACCGATGGAATTTGTGATTGCATGCAGTACGCACAGCATCAGAAGTCAAGGTAAAGTTTTCGCGGCAAATTGTGCACAAACGCCTTGGGGTTAGTGGCGGAGGTGCATACTCATCACTGTGACGTAACGGCATTGTGCGTATATTAAAAAAATTGCAAAAAGGTATATAGATGTATATATATATATATATATGTAAGGATATTAAAAAATGTATATGCGTGTGTATTTATTCAAAATACAGAAAAAAAATTTTTTGTTAAAGCAAACTCAAATCAAATATGGTCTTACTCTTCAATTGTTGCTGTTTGTTTTGTTGTTATACGGCCAAAGACATTTGTGTTCTTTTTCACTTTCATGTGGTGTGAGAATTTTTGTTGTTGCAGTACGTGCAACACACGCATTCCAACTTGCAACAAAAATTTGATGGAACTAAATCTTGATCCTTTAAACATACAATAACGAGATTCTACATTCAAATGGTATTTAAAATATGCATATAGCCAAATTCAAAATAGATCCAAGATGAAAAAAAAGAAATAACGAATTATACGTCAGTTTTATTTGCAATTATGTGGTCAAAGCTACTGGTATGGTTAGTACGACGTTAATTTATCTCATCGTTTCAAACTAAATTCCAAATACCAATGGCTATGAAACCGGTACTACAAAAATAAAATTAAATGAAGAGAAACAAAATTCGTATAGGACAATGGTTTATGAAACCCCTAATTAAAGTTAAAAATTATTTTTGGCTTACTTCTACGCTGGGGCCCCACACTGTTGGGCGCCATTTTCTGTTATGGGACCTTTGACAAGCATACTTACTCTGGGTTGACAATTGTTTCGCAGTTGTACCAAGTTTACCTGGTGGCACGAAGAAAATGATCGGCGTCTGCCCGTGTGCGTCTAGCTGTCCCGGAGCTTCAGCCACTTATGTAGGTTCGTTGACCAAACGACCGACCAAACCACCAGTTACGACAAACCCAAGGCCAAACAAGAAAAAATTTAAGCACACGTAAGGGTTAAGGAATTTCTTACCTCATCACTCAATAGGACCGTTGATTAACCTTTTAAAAAAGCGACACAACACTGTCTTTTGCCTAGCGGTTCTCCTACCAATTACTTACCGCTCTTATCCCACCCAACCATGACTTCTCAGATGTTAATGAGATGTCCCAATGTAAAGCAACAACAACAACGAATTTCAGACCATTATTACAAACTTAACAATTCATGTTTTATTTAATAATAAGACTAATCAACTAAAAAGAAAAAGATCAGAATTTGATATCATACTAAATTTAGTACTAAAGCAAAAAAAAGTACCAATTTTTACTATTGGGCTTAAGACCGAACACCTATAGGAACGGCATGGAATCGAAACTATATGCAAAAAAAAAATCTTACGAACTTACTAAAGAGTGTGTGATATTTAAACAGGTGAAATATTATTAACACAGAGAAACGAATCATATTAAATCAAATATAAGTTATTTGATTGAAATTTCCGCGGTTTTGAAGTATGTTACGAATTCAGTATTAGTAAATATTAATCTAAAACAATTTAAAGATATTTCTAATACCAACTCGTTTCGTTGATTTTCTCGTTCTCTCACGATTCACTGATCATACTTAATGATCATTAACACGGTAGTTAAATAAAAAATTATATGTACATATGCAAAACAAAAAAAACCAAATGGTACGAAAATATAACAATTTTATTATAAACTTACGTGCATTGATGTTGCAGGAACTCGACGAAGGCCTTCTACGATGCTTCTGCTTTGCTGTAAAATGGTACTTTAGCACATATATAAATTTTCTAATTAGAATTTGATATTGCGATTGCTTCGAGTTGCAATCAGATTTTTGTTTTCCTATTCTTATTGGAACGACAATAAGACACTGGAACTCTCTCTCCAATCACTTAAAAAAATGTCACTCTCTCCTTTTCTAACTTGAACATTTAATTATAATAAACTATATTATTATACTAATCTTACTTTAATTTTCATGAACCATGAAATTCCAAAAATATTATTATTTTCTTTGTTAAATTCAAAGGAAAATCATTGAAAACTTTCGCACACATTTAATTTAATAAAATTATGTCACCTACACTATATTTTTCTCTCTCTTTCATATTTAGTATGTATAGGCTTTGTTTCTTTAAGTTATGTATTTCAATGAAGTATACATATTCACATATTTATAACTTTAATTGGAAGATTTAATTTTTACAATTTTTTTTATGTTAAACATTTTTTTCGTGTTTTTTCTGTTTTTGAACATCCTATATTCTGAAATTTGTTTAACTTAAATTTTTCTATTATATATGTTTTTTTCCCCGATTTTTCACCTCGAAAATATTTTTAGTCAGACTATTACGACTATACCGCGACAAAACTAGTTGCATACTGGAAGTCAAGAGGAACTTGGAATTTCTCGATTTCTCACGACTCTTGACTGCATTTACTTATGTATGTATAAACCTTTTTTTTTTTTTTTTTTAAACAAAAAGAATTATTTTTTTTTCAAAGGTTTAAATATAATACACTTATACAAGTATTTTATCACTCCAAATTTTGTCACTGCAACCAAGCCTGCGAGTTTTCCATGGTGAAGTTGATGATGATGTAGCCCCAATCCGTGTCATTGTGAGTACCAATCCGAACATTGATGGATCTTTTAAATATTATAGCTTTAATTTGCGGGTTACGCGTTTAGATTTTTGAAAAACCCGAATTATTTTTCTCTAAGAAGTATTAGCGAAAATATAACATTCCGCCTTACTTGTGGAACTTAGATCCGAACGATTTTTAACTTTTTTGATCCTCATCGCGCGAGTATACGTTTAAGGCAAACTTTATCCAGCAAAAGACCCCGCTATGTCTAAATCCGACGCTTTTATAGGCACGGAAAAACAAGTAAAAAAAAGGTGGCGTGATGCGAAACAGAGATAATTAAATAGGGATGGAGATAGATATTTATATAGGTTTGTCCTTTTTTAGTTGTTTTATAGGACATTATCTGACGGTAACTTGTATTTTAACCCTTGCATTCCTTAATATCTTTTCCGTGGTACCACCCTATCTTACCATGTATGTCTTGCAATTGATACATGGAGTTTCCTTTTGTGGCGAGAACTGTAGCTTTTACAAAAACGGGTGCTAGCTTGGCGTTAAACTTATTCGCTTTGTCGCTCAGAACGAAATTGCGCCGATATACATTTTCACCTACACTGAATGGTTTTACTCTGCTTCGGAGGTTGTAGCGTTGAGCTGATTTCTCAAAAGCGTTTTGTATGTTCTTGGCCAACTCAGTACGCACGAGTCGGAGTTTGTCTATGCGGTCTATTACAAACTAAGGCCCACCCACTTTTAAAGTACTCATTAACACCTTTCATTTGATACCCATATCGTACAAATTAATTCTAGAGTCACCCCTGGTCCACCTTTATGGCGATATCTCGAAAAGCCGTCCACCTATAGAACTAAGGCCCACTCCCTTTTAAAATACTCATTAACACCTTTCATTTAATACCCATATCGTACAAACAAATTCTAGAGTCACCCCTGGTCCACCTTTATATCGATATCTCGAAAAGGCGTCCACCCATAGAACTAAGGCCCACTCCCTTTTAAAATACTCATTAACACCTTTCGTTTGATACCCATATTGTACAAACGCATTCTAGAGTCATCCCTGGTCCACCTTTATGGCGATATCTCGAAAAGGCGTCCACCCATAGAACTAAGGCCCACCCGCTTTTAAAATACTCATTAACACCTTTCATTTGATACCCATATCGTACAAACAAATTCCAGAGTCAACCCTGGTCCACCTTTATGGCGATATCTCGAAAAGGCGTCCACCTATAGAACTAAGCCCCACTCCCTTTTAAAATACTCATTAACACCTTTCATTTGATACCCATATCGTACAAACAAATTCTAGAGTCATCCATGGTCCACCTTTATGGCGATATCTCGAAAAGCCGTCCACCTATAGAACTAAGGCCCACTCCCTTTTAAAATACTCATTAACACCTTTCATTTGATACGCATGTCATACAAACACATTCCAGGGTTTCCCTCGGTTCATTTTCCTACATGGTTATTTTCCCTTATGTTGTCACCATAGCTCTCAACTGAGTATGTAATGTTCGGTTACACCCGAACTTAACCTTCCTTACTTGTTTTCAAATAATTTTGTATGCACAAAAGAATTTTTTTTTTTTTTTGTTTTTTTTGTTAACATACATATACATATATAAAAGACTTGTTAACAGTAAAATATTCAAATTTTTAACTTTGGTGTAAAATACTTTTTAGCATCTGTAACGCCAGCACCACCTTGCCTAACGTCATCAGCGGCATATTAAACGCGCCAAGGATGTTTATAAGGACTTAGTTAACAAATGCATTATACTTGCCTATACACATGTGCATGTTTGGAAGTATGTATGTATGACATATCCACATAATTATGCTTATGATGATATATGTGAATGTGTGTGTTGTGACTTTGTTGAGCTCGAAAAGAAAATTAATACTTACGTGAATGTTTATATGAGGTTAGCTTATATTAGGGATGCTACGGAGCTTCGTTTTCGATATGAATCGAGCCTTTGTTGAGTTATTGTTTGTTTTAAATTAATTAAAAATGTGTCTTAACGGGTTATCCACCCCTATTCTGCATTTCGACTTGGATTGGAATTTTTTCGATTTGGCAACTTTGGTATTCTGTGTTCCAATCTCTTTCGAACCAACTTCGAATCGTTCGATTTTGTGTATTCTGCATTTCGATCGTAGTTCCGTTTTTCTAAATTGCAAATTTGCAATTATTTTCTTTTTATTTTGTTATTAATTTATAACAGAATTTTAACAAAAATGTAAGTAAAACTTGTTGAGAAACGTAAAAGGCTTGATGGTGCTTGTTTTGTTTCCAACTAAAGTGCAGTATGAGACCTTGGCTAATTTAATGGCAACAAAGCGCGATATGATGACTCCTGGGAAGCCAGCCTTCGCATAAAATTTTTGCTTCGCTTGTATTTTCTCCTCTTCACTTTGTTCAAATGTTATCCATTGAGGGCATAATTTTGGTTGCATTACATCCAGACACGTAGACATTGACTTTGACACTGTTGACTCTCCAATTCCTACATTATAATCCGCCCCTATTCCATGCTGGTAACTGCCTTCTGCAAAAAATCTCAAAGCAGCTCCTACAATATTAAGGGCAGATGTCGATGTCGAAGTCTTTGGACGAATTTGCCCCGCAAAAGTATCTAACACATACTTGAAAGCATCCTTAGTCGAAAGTTTTTTTTGAACCTAAATAAGAAAATAAGTTAGTAAACTTTACCACTTTTAAGTTCAATTTCTTACAATACGTCACTCATCTCAAATGGATTACACAAATCTCGCAATATTTGCCTTTCCATTCTCGCCTGACCATTTTCGTATGCGTTGCTTTCCAACTCCACAAATAATGCCGCGGCTATTGATTCCATTATAATAGACAGCTATAATTTGTGTCTGTTCGTTGGGTCCAGTTATATGCCAAAGCAAGCTGCCGGAGTAGAGGAAGTTGAAGCGGAAACGTAAACAATCCTTGCGGAAAGAATAAATAAATCTTTGTAAAGTATTTTAGGCCAGTGCAATGAAATTAGCATCCATAAAATTCAGAAAATGTCAACTATATTCGTGCAGGAATCCGTTCTAACGAAACGTGGCCACGGCAGGGATTTGGCCAAAAGAACGATAAAAACACACTTACAATAATGAAAGCACTTCACTCAGAAAATATTACACTGCGGCAATATATTCTATTGCTTTATTTTGTATAAAATGGCATAGATAATAAAATATAAACGTTTTTCAGTGTTTTTTATTCTTTAATCAGCCCTATTCTGCATTTCGACTTGGATTGGAATTTTTTCGATTTGGCAATTTTTGTATTCTGTGTTCCAATCTCTTTCGATCCAACTTCGAATCGTTCGATTTTGTGTATTCTGCATTTCGATCGTAGTTCCGTTTTCCTAAGTTGCAAATTAGTTGGCGGAAAAATATTTTCTTTTTAGTTTTTTATTAATTTATAACAGAATTTTAGCAAAAATGTAAGTAAAACTTTTTGAGAAACGTAAAAGGCTTGATGATGATTGTTTTTTATATGTTTCCAGGCCAAAAACAACATGTCGATGTCGAAGTCCCTGGACGCATTTGCTCCGCAAAAGTATCTAACACATACTTGAAAGCATCCTTATTAAGTCGAAAATTTTTTGTAACCTAAATAAGAAACTAAGTCATTAAACTTTACCACTTTTAAGTTAAATCTCTTGCAATTCGTCACTCATCTCAACGCTCCGGTACCACAGCACCATTAAGGTGCTAGCCCGACCATCTCGGGAACGATTTATGTGGCCACATTAAACCTTCAGGTCATCCTCTCCCTCCCCACCCCCAAGTTCCATGAGGGGCTTGGGGTCGCCAGAGCCTCGTCTGTTAGTGAAACAGGAGTGGCCGCGGATAGATAAGGTTGACAATTGGGTTTGGAGAAGCTGTATATTGCGCTGGCAACCTGAATAGTTGCGCTACACAGCCCCTTGAATCTGGAATTTTAGTCGCCTCTTACGACAGGCATACCTACCGCGGGAATATTCTGACCCCCTAACCCGCTGGGGTATTTGTGTCTGTTCGTTGGGTCCAGTTATATGCCATAGCAAGCTGCCGGAGTAGAGGAAGTTGAAGCGAAAACGTAAACAATCCTTGCGGAAAAAATAAATAAATCTTCATAGAGTATTTTAGGCCACTGCAATGAAACTAGCATCCATAAAATTCAGAAAATGTCAACTAAATTCGTGCAGGAATCCGTTTTAACAAAACTTGGTGGCCACGGCAGGGAATTGGCCAAAAGAACGACAAAAACACACTTACAATTATGAAAGCACTTCACTCAAAAAAATATAACACTGCGGCAATATATTCTATTCCTTTTTTTTTTGTACAAAATGGCTTGGATAATAAAATATAAACGTTTTTCAGTGTTTTTTACAAATTTTCTTTAATTTATTTTGTTCTAATGTTCACACATTCCGTACAAACAGCTGCTTTCGAAAACTCATTTGCTCTTCCTCTTCTCGTTACGATTCCGTCGTAATGCAGAATACCAAACTTCGATTTGAGCGGAGCGTAGAACGGGAGCGTAATCGAAATGCAGAATAGGGGTGAATTTATTTTGTTCCATTGTTGACACATTCCGTACAAACAGCTGATTTCGAAAAATCATTTGCTCTTGCTCTTCTCGTTACAATTCCGTCGTAAAGCAGAATACCCAACTTCGATTAAAGCGGAGCGAAGAACGGGAACGTAATCGAAATGCAGAATAGGGGTGATCAAGTATGGTCTGAATTGAAACATTAAAATACATCCAGCCCTAATCAGATGGATCGGCTGCTTGCCAAACTGCAGTAGGATTACTTCGCAGTGGTGGCTGTATGACGCCAAGAGTTCAACGGGCAGAGGTGCTTAACATTGTGGTGTACTATTACCTTTGCTGTGGAAAATGATTATCGGTTAACTGCTCAAACGGTTCGACAAGGGATCCGTTAATCTTACGGCGTACACAGATGTCGTTGCAGTTGCAAAGTGCCCTTCAACAATTAACTCTTTGACGGAATGGGCGCTTCGGGATATATATCTGGGCATCTAATATCGGGTAGGCAAAGAAGACGGATATGGAATTGTTTACTGAGAGGTATAAGATCCCGAATTGAAGTAGGTCCAAACTAGGAAGGGTGACCCCACAGGAGAAAGCTCAACGTGAAGGAGAGAGTGAGAAATTCCTCGACGGCACTTTATGCATGTAAAGTAGTGCTGACGTGTACTTTGGGTCTCTCGGATTCTGTCTCTCTCATTGGGTATTTACAGCGATTGTAAAGCCTGTCCAATACTATGGAAACTTTGTTTAATGGACAGTCACACAAAAAAGAACCTTATTCAAAAAATTAAAGAAGTTATGCAGATAAGCAATGCTTGGCATAACGGTAGCCCTGAACACAACCCCTACAGCTGCACTGTATGCCATTCTGCACGTCCCACCTGTAGACCTGGCGGTGAAGTACATAGCGCAAAAAACTGCAAAGAGACTTAATGGATCGGAGCAGCTTGAGCGCAAATCATACGGTCATAGTAGTATAGCGTTATCAATCCCCGGACGAACGGGCTATTTAGTTCCCTTCCTGCGCTTCGATCCGTCACCTAGAGCCACATATAGAATTAGAAGATTGACGAAAGAGTGCCCAAATGGCAGACAAGACGATTCCAAAGTAATGATAGGAGTACGGTCTGCGTTATAGTGTGCTAACGGGGAAATAAACAGATCATACAAGCTGCCGGATCACTGTAGTGTTTTTCAGATGGAAGTAGTAGCCGTAACCAAATCAGTAGAAACACTGGAATAAAATAGCTTAAACTGCATCCGTGTGAACTTTTATATTGACAACCAAGCAGCAATAATCTCGCATATCACAGACAGAAATGATAGAACTAGAAATGAAAAGGCGGATGGGGTAGCTAAAAGAGTGTATCCCCCTATAAAGACGCATTCTCCAGTAGACGTCTCTATTAGTTTTGGCGAGATTAAAATAAGGGAAGAGTTGTGCATTGATCAAATAAGAAGGAAATGCGTTGAACGAAACGCGAGGCTGCAAAGTGTCAAAGGTCAAACAAAGTTACTCTCAGCGTTGAAAAGAGGGGACTGGGGGTCATGATAAGAAACTCTGACTTGACACTGCCTTCTGGCGTAGTATGCTCTTGAATGAGGCCTCATCGGTGATAGCAGGTGTACAGAATGCGGGTTGGAGGAGGGAACGATCGCAGACGATTTGTGCTCGTGTCCTGCGTTCTCGAGGCTAATACTCCAGCTGTAAGGAGTGACACAGCTATCAGATCTATAAGCAGCACATAGCATAGGTCCCAGAAAGAATCTAGTATTTGCCAATAAAACTGCTCAGCCTTTTGTAAAGTTCTTCAGAGTATGTACACGTCTGCTAGACACTGATTTTGAAGCGGTGACGTACTCTGGCTAATTCAGTAGGACAGGGGACTTCCCGCTTCACTTTTATCTATTCAACTAATGCAAGAAACATTTTCTGAGTGTTCCAATCCTTTTACATGTCACAGATAATGTCAATTTGTGAACTTTATCAGCAAGCATAGAGGGAATGGGTGTGATAGCCAACCCTTCAATGAGCCTTCAAATGAGGATACACTCTAGTTTCAGTAGGTATATTTCTAGTAAATCCGTGACCTTGCTGCTTAGCTGGAGAGCATCTTTTACAGAGGCGATAGTAACCAGCGGGAGAGCCTTGAGTACCCGAGTCTGATACATCGAAACAAATCAAATTCTAGCCACCCAATGCAGATGCTTCAGAAAGGGATAAATATGTACAACTTTTGCGCTATGCTTCCAGTCTAATGCTTGGTCGCTCTGCCTGGAGTGATTGCTTACCTAAATCTGTTCTCGATATGTATATTTACGGTTTTAATCTCCAACGTATTCTCTGACCAGGGTCGGTATCGCGTTATACGATTCGTGATCGAAATCAATTTTTTAAATTGCAATAGGTCTGAAACGGGCAATCGGAATAGGGAAATATGTGAACTTGTGGCTACCAGTACTCATTAGATCCATAATTTATTATCATTACCACGAATCTTTTGACAGTTTCTGATTTATTGTTTGCGTGACATTGCTTTTCGATACATGATCGTATAACACGATACGGGCTCAGTTTTTCGGATTTTAAAGAGCACTCTGTCATTAAAAGTGGAAGATTTGGGACGTCTACGGAGCAAGCTTCAAGGGATGCGCCCTTTTTAGCTAGTTCGTCCGCTTTTTGTTGTTGTTGTTGTTGTTGTAGCGATAAGGTTGCTCCCCGAAGGCTTTGGGGAGTGTTATCGATGTGATGGTCCTTTGCCGGATACAGATCCGGTACGCTCCGGTACCACAGCACCATTAAGGTGCTAGCCCGACCATCTCGGGTACGATTTATGTGGCCACATTAAACCTTCAGGCCATCCCCTCCCTCCCCACCCCCAAGTTCCATGAGGAGCTTGGGGTCGCCAGACCTCGTCTGTTAGTGAAACAGGATTCGGCGCAGATAGGTGAGGTTGACAATTAGGTTTGGAGAAGATATATATTGCGCTAGCAACCTGAGGGGTTGCGCTACACACCCCTTGAATCTGGTATTTTAGTCGCCTCTTACGACAGGCATACCTACCGCGGGTATATTCTTACCCCCTTACCCGCTGGGGGGTCGTCCGCTTTTTCATTCCCATCTATTCCCATATGCCCTGGGACCCAACATAGATGTATGCTTCTCCCTGTCCCGATTCTCTCCAGAGACTGCTTACACTCTAACACGCATTTAGATGCTGTGCTATGCGAGTTTATTGCCTTAATTGCTGCTTGACTGTCAATATAAAAGTTAACACGGTTGCAGCTTAAGCTATTCTCTTCCAGGGTTTCTACTGCTTTGGTTACGGCTAATATTTCCGCTTGGAAAACGCTACAGTAAACCGGCAGCCTGTAGGATCTGCTTATTTCCGGTTCAGCGCATTATACCGCAGACCCTACTCCTTCCACTACTTTGGAACCATCGGTGTACACACGTATCGCCCCTTCCGCCATTTGCGCACCCTTGCGCCAACCGTCCACCTCTATTGTGGCCTTAAGATCTCCCTCGAAGCGCAGATAGGGAAACAGGTAGTCTGTTCGTCTTGTGATTGATGACGCTATACTACTATGGCCATATGGTCGGCGCTCAAGCTGCCCCAAAGCACCGAGCCTGGTTGCGGTCGTTAATGCTTTGTTCTTTGCTACCAGGTCTACAGGTGGAATGTGCAGAATGGCATACAGTGCAGCCGTCGGGGTTGTTTTCAGGGCTCCCGTAATGCCAAGCATCGATAGTCTGCATACCCCCTCTAATTTTTTGAGGTATGTTGTTTTTTGTGTGGCTTTCTACCAAACAAGAACTCCATAGTATAGAATAGGGCTTACAATCGCTGTGAAAACCCAATGAGAAAGAGAGGGCGATAGGCCTCACATATACCCCAGTCGTTTACATGTATAGAGTGCCGTTGATGCCTTCTTGACCCTCTCCTCCACGTTGAGCTTCCATGACAGCTTACTGTCTAGGATGATTCCTAGATATTTTGTGCAAGGTTTCTCCTGTAAGGTCACCCCTCCTAACTTAGGCCTGGTCCAATTTGGGACCTTGTACCTCTTTGTAAACAAGACCATATCCGTCTTCCCCGCATTGACTTTCAACCCGATATTAGATGCCCAGGTATGAATATCCCGAAGCGCCCGATCCATCAAAGAACTAATCGTTGGAAGGCACTTTCCACTTATGACAATTGCAACGTCATCTGCGTAAGCCGTAAGTTTTACGGGTCTCTCATCGAATTGCCTGAACAGTTGGTTGATGACCAGCGTCCACAGCAGAGGTGATAGACGATCCATCTTATTAAGGCAGGATGTACTTTAATGTAATGTTAACACGATAACTTGAGCAAAAATCGATATACCTTTACTAAACTTAGTTCAGGTACTTGTCTGAACTCACTTTATCTTGGTATAAAAAATGAACAAAATCCGACTATGACCACGCCCACTTTTTCGATATCAAAAATTACGAAAAATGAAAAAAATGCCATAATTTTATACATAATATGAAAAAAGGGATTGAACATGTTGATTGGTTTATTGACGCAAAATATAACTTTAGAAAAAACCTTGTAAAATGGGTGTGACACCTACCATATTAAGTAGAAGAAAATGAAAAAGTTCTACAGGGCGAAATCAAAAGCCCTTGGAATCTTGGCAGGAATACTGTTCGGTACCCGACAGATGATGTTCTGGGTCACCCTGTACCACATTTTGGTCGATATCTCTAAAATACCTTCACATATAAAACTAAGGGCCACTCCCTTTTAAAACCCTCATTAATACCTTTAATTTGATACCCATATCGTACAAACACATTCTAGAGTCACCCCTGGTCCACCTTTATGGCGATATCTCGAAAAGACCTCCACCTATAGAACTAACGCCCACTCCCTTTTAAAATACTCATTATCCCCTTTCGTTTGATACCCATATCGTACAAACAAATTCTAGAGACTTATTTCGTGGCCTCGTACAATCCCCACTGTGATGTAATCTTTCTGCAATTTAACATGCAGCCGATCCATCTGATAAAAGCAGGATGTACTTTAATGTAATTAAGACCATCCATAATCGCACATTTTGCAACAATATTGAAAGCCCCGGCAATGTCCAAGAATACTCCTAGAGCATACTCCTTATATTCCAGGGATTTCACAATGCTTATTACCACCCTATGCAATGCGGTGTCTACAGACTTGCCTTTGGTGTATGCATGCTGTGTTGTGGAGAGCAGCTTTTCATCCACGTTGGACTTTATGTACACATCTATCAGCCTCTCAAAGGTTTTGAGCAGAAATGATGTTAAGTTAATGGGTCTAGTCTTTGGGATACACGTGACCGATCTTCCCCGCCTTTGGTATAAAAGCTACACGAGCAGTTTTCCAAAGTCGGTACATGATTCAGTCTTATGCACCCATCGAATATTATTTTAAGCCATTCCTCGACCGCCCTACTTGAGGCTTGTAGCATGGCCGAGAATATACCATCTGGGCCCGGCGCTTTAAACTTAGAAAACGTCTTCACTGCCCACTCGATCTTGGTATCGGTCACCAAGCCCGGCACTACTAGCTCCGTGATCGAAGTGTGAGTGATGTCTGCTGGCTCTTCTAAACCGTCTCCCGATGGGAAATTTGTATCGAGAAGCACCTCAAGGGATTCCTCACTACTACGTGACCATTCCCCGTTCTCTTTCTTTATTAGTCCCTGGACTATGTTTCCCTGTGCTAGGACCTCTTTCAACCGTGCTGTTTCGCTGGAGCACTCTATGTCCATACAGAAACTTTTCCATGAGTTTCTCTACGCCCTGGTAATTTCACGCTTGTAGATCCTTAGTAGATTCCTGTACTCGCAGATTTTGGGTAGCAGAAAAAAAAAACTATTTTAATTTTAAGTCTCCATTGAGAAACCCCAACTCTGACCCCTATCCTTTAACTCTTTATAACCGCGACCAAAATTTATGTGATAATTTTAACCTAAGTATTGTCATTTGGAGGAGTAAAGGCTGAATTATGTAATTCAGTCTCATCTCAAGTCTCTAAGTTTGAGATTTTCCATTAGTGACAATTTGTGTGACTTGAGATGGTTTCGGTATTCAGTAAACGAAAATCACAAAAAAATTCAGCCACTCGGGTCCTATATTTATATTCCGTCAAACACTGTTAAAATATCAGCTGTAAAAAAACTGTAGTCCGATGGAGCCAGTCAATAACCTCTTAAGAGTTTCTACCAATGGAACATTTTTTTTTTGTGGCACAGATGAAGGAAAACGGGGAAGTTGAATCTAAAATTAAAAAAATGTATGTAAGGCGCGATAACCTCCGAAGAGATCTAAGGCCGAGCTTCTCTTCCAATTTTCGTCGTCCTCTTGATTTTCCCTACAAATTAGACGGACGGGACCTACATGTTTTATGCCGACTCCGAACGGCATCTGCAAGGCAGATGAGTTTTCATTGAGATTTTCATGGCAGAAATACGCCCGGAGCGCTTGCCAAACACTGCCAAGGGGCCACCCCGCTTAGAAAAATTTTCTTCTAACTGAAAAATCTTATTTCTAAAATTTTGATGTTGCTTTGCCCGGGGTGTGTACCCAGGGCATACGGTGTGGTAGGCGGAGCACGCTACCATCACTGATGTATTTAAATGACTTAAACTGAAGTATCTGTTTTTGTTATATTATAGACAAAATATCCACAATTTACTTGGTCAATGCACAATGTGTTCATTTACAAAATCCATTTTACAACAATAGCAAAATAAGTAGTAACATTTTGACATATAGCAAGAAAGCAATAGATTGTCTTTGCGAAGTTTCAGTCAAATTCGACTACATCTTCATGTCTTTTGAATATTTTATATAATCAAGAGCCCTATGGTTTTATGTAAGCGAGTTATCCGCGAGATTTACCTAAAAAGGAAACCAATCAACTCACAAGAGCCTAACATTTTTTGATCTCACACAATTAATGAAAAAAAGCAACCCAATTACGAAGTATACAAAATATGCTATGAAGTACTTTTTCTTTGTATGGCTTACCTTCGGACACCATGAAGATGATTTAAGACTTTCCTGGTTTATAATTAAATACTTGTTTGTTTGTTTTCGAAATGGTACCGTCACAATATACAAGTAAATGCTTCTTTCATTTCAGTTGCTCTTAAACAAACATAATAGTTCATGTTCAATATTTATAAAACGGTGTTAAGCTCATGAATTCTTAAATATTAAACTACTTGAATAATTAGAAGGGGATAATTTTGCTATTGACCAATTTTAGGCATTTTTTGCACCCAACTCCTAAATTGATTTAACATATCTGATGGCAATGAAAGTATACAAAAACATAACCTTGGGGAAAAAGTATTTAGTACTGAATGGAAAAAAGTATGCATTCATTTCAAGTTTACATTCATTAAAAATTGCATTCATTAAATTAGCTTTGGGTTAAAGTATTTTAAGCCATTCAGGAATGGAGATATATAATATGCAACCAAAAAATCACAAATTTTTAAAAGAATGCTGAGAGAATGCACACTCAATTGATTCAATCTTTTTACAGCTCTAGTCGTCGTACATCGATTTGTCACTGATAATGCTAAGCCAATCCGTCTAGTTCCTCGTAGTATTCCATTGGCAAATCGCCTGTTATACTTGCGGAAAAGGATTAAAAATTCGAATTTGACTTGCACTAAAGCAAATTTTTGGTCATTTTCAGCCAATTTCTATTATATACAAATGAAAAATTTGGTTTTTTAGGAATATCCAGATATTGAACGACAAAGAAGCTATTGCCAAGAGTTGAATTCAATTGATTACCAACTATAATCGAACTTTACTATCCATAAATTTAAGTTTGCAACTTTTATTCTTTTCACAGTGAGTACAAAACATTCAAATACAAAGTTAAGAGATACCATAAAATGTTTAATGGAGTATACAACTTTTTTAACGTACGATTTCTCGAATTGGTTCGAGAAGAAATTTCTCGGGAACATCAACTCGAATCTCGTCAGACTCGCAAGCTTCAACATTAAATCCAATCGGTGCATTGCAGTGTTATACATATGTACATATATAAATAATGATTTCTTTTCGCTTGCGTTCGAACAAACTCGAGGAATTGTAAGCTCTTAAAATTATTCATATGGATATGTATATATGTTTAGTGAAGTGTCATTGAAAACGCAACACATAAGTATGTATTTTTAATGAACAAAAAAAAAACAACAGCGCATATTTATAATATTCCAATGTGGCGACTAAATTTCTGGAGACTCCAACTTCTCGCTTTTTTTTATATGTAAAAACTAAAAAAAAATGAATCAACGTGTATAAAATTTGATGTTATATGACAGCGGTTTATAATAAGACCGCTCCGTCCAAAGTTAAAACTAATTCCGTTTACAAGAAAGCAAAATACGCAATTTTTCGTCAGCACTCACAAGCCATAATTCAGAAACATCTGGACCCATTTTAAACTCGTTGACAGTCATATTCTCAAAATTTATTAAATCAAACATTTCTTTCAAAGCATTTCCTGAATTTAGATCTTCAGAATGAGCTTTGGGTGAATCATCAACCATTTCAATTTTATTTAATGCAACACGATCCATTTTCAGTCCGTGTATTTTGCCGTAGTTTTCTATCAAACAAAACCGTTCGATTTCTTTGAATTTAGAATCAATTTTTTTTAGTAGATCGTAGAAAAGCAAAGCTTCCAAGTCGTATATAGATGTATTACTTATTAATTCCTTAGATTCATAAGGAAAGGCACTCTCATAAATACATGTATCATTTATATATTTGAAGTAAGTTATCTGTCGTCTAAGTTTCCTTTGATATTCATAAATTTGAACATAATCATGCAAGCTTACATGTTCTTCCTTAGCTTTTATTACGATTGTATCATGGCATTCAGTTAGAAGTTTCCCCAGCCAATAATAATCTGCCAAGTAAGCTATATGTTTCAAACGTTTCAAGTTTAAGTATTTAAGGGAATTTTTTTTTCCATATATATAGTCCAACACTATTTTGAAGTCGGTGATATCAGATACGTTAGGCAGTGGTATGTTGGTGCTGGCGTCTGCTTCTTTGTAATTGCAATCGAACATACTTTCAAAAATGGTAGAAGCGCGTGAGAGTATAGATTTATGTGCTCCAATGGTTATGGCGCTTGCTCCTGACCCAATCACAAAACTGCAATCAACGGGCGAGGACTCTTGATCGCCTATTTCGGAAATACTAAACAAATCAAAAAACAATGAATCATAATAAAGTAGACTTTCATCGTATCAATAAATTTTATTTACCTTGAGTCAGTCTCGTCAGCCATTTCCAAATCGAGAATTTTGTGAAATCAGAAGTTCAGTGGCGTTACTATGCAGAATCAAATTCTCTTGTATGGAATTCCCCTTTTTTATGTTACACACTAAAGACACAAGCTCATTGTTTACTATATAGTTTGGCAGCTTAAGTAGAGGTTATGTTGCGAATAGAGTGGAAGGCAGTGGACTAGGCAGTCGAATGTCATATAATGAAGGAATGGTGTTCGGAGTTTTTTCAAAGTTAAAAAAAAAAATGATAAAACCTTTAATATAAATAAAACTATTGTTTTAATAACAACAAAAACGCCATATATATTCTGTATACATTAATTGGCAAGGATTATCTCACTTTAAAATTTGAATTAAATAATCTAAAGTTTTTTTTTGAAACTGAGTCGAGAACTGTGCGTGTGAATGTGCGAATTTTCACCGATCAGCTGTTAGTTGCGCTACTTGGTAAAATTTACAATGCACAAGCTTGTGCACCATGATTAAATCACAAGAGGTTTGCTCGACAGATACATTTTTTGACAATTGCAGCCATTTTGCTCCCAAGTCGAATTGACATCCGTTAACTGTGTTGTTTCTTTGCGAATTTTCGAAAAATATTAGTAGTAGAAATATGAACCAATCAGTTTACAAATACCCGATAAGTACTTATTTAATTTAAATTTTATGATGAATTTATTAACTACGCCATGATCTATTAGTGTGCCTGGACATAGGTTATATGAAAAGTATGGACACCAAGGAATCGTGCACTTTCGTAAACCTATGAACATTCGAAAGTAAACCAATTCAAAATTCATCGTTCAACGTCAAAACCTCGACTATGAAATCGATTCACATAAAAATGTCATTAGTAAATAATGGAAATGCCATAACGAAATGTACACATGGAATATAAAGTTTTAAGACAATAAGCCATTTTCTTTTATTTTTGTTTTTGTCAGTTCATTGTGGCTGCTGAGTAGCGTATCACACCATGTCGGCTGCCTGTTCAAAATCGTGCTATATCAAAATATTTTTCAAAAATTTCCCAATTCAGGATTTGTCACAAAACCGCCCTATATTAGAGTTAGATTGAAGAACGCTTCATCTCAGAATGATTTTCATTAATTCCCTCTTATTGCAAAATGTATTGAAGTTATGCTCATATAGGGAGTTTTTGAAACAAATTTTGAGATAGCGCATTTTTGAATAAAATTCTAACGCACGACATTCTTAAAACAATTTCTGAAAGAATGACCAAACCAACATAACTTTATAAATTCACGAAATATTTAGTAGAAAATGAATTATTTACCCAAAAACTTTTGGCATTTACAAATTTATTATCACTACTAATATACTACCAAAGATACTTATCTACTACAATTTCACTGAAGGGGATTGAATTATTCCCCGTTTCCCTTACTTCGTAAAAGCAACCCGTCCAGATTTTTCAGTTTGGGAGTGTCAAATATGTGCCCATTGTTTACTATATAGTTTGGCAGCTTAATTCGTGGTTATGTTGCGAACAGAGTGGAAGGCACTCGCAGGACGTGAAAATAGGCACTCGAATGGAGTGGAATGAAGAACAGTAGGAAGACCAGAGTTGCATTGGATCAATCATTGCATCAATATTAAACATAAATTTAGAAAAAATAAATAAATACTTGACTATAAGAAAACATTTTCTTTCAATTACTGCAATTAAGGTGTCCTAGATGCTATTTATTCCAAAATTATAACATTTTATGTCTGTTTAAAAATGTAACTTCAATTTCCCTAAGATTTCCATAATATGGAATAGTGATGTTTGTGTGTGTGTGCAAATTTTGAGCGATCAGCTGCTAGTTGCGCTACTTGGTAAAGTTTGCAATGTATGTGCCATAGTGTACAAGTACAAGTGTGTTGACTTATCTGTCAAGCATTCTGACAGGCACTCGCTGGATTCGGAATGACAGCGAATTCAAAATGGATACCATTAGCGAATGCTCCGAATGATTGAAAAATTGAAAAAGTCCATACGATTGGTAGTCAAAAATGTTGTCGTTGAGACTAAAAATGCGACTCTAGACCTGAGATTTCCATCAGGTGAGCGAGGCTGTTTGTAGTTTTGACGTTTATCGCTTAGTGAACACACTTGGTATAGGTACACTATGGTATGTGCCATCATTGAAGAACAAACCTCTAGTAATTGAATCATGTTGTGCACATAGTGTACTTTTACAAGTGTGTCAACTAAGCGATAAACGTCAAAACTACAAACAGCCTCCATTGTGAATGACTTAGTCAGTGTGAAATCTTCTGCATAGACGTCAAAATTCCAGTGATCGGATCACCTGATTTGTATTTGACTATCGCTGTCTCATTCTGTCTCTCTTTCTATCACCCGCTAAAGATAGGCGCCGCCATATTGAACAGCCTGTGAAACCGCTGAAAAGTAGCATATTGAACAGCCTGTCAGGCAGTTGGCAGATAGGATAACACACTTAGTCATCATTCACAATGACAGCCTCGCTCACCTGATGCAAATCTCAGGTCTAGAGTTGCATTTTTGGTACGTAAGAGTACTTCAAGCCCCCGTTACTGATACTTAGCATAGACTTGACTTGACTTGGCGTAAACTTGGCAACTTAGCCACGATTATACTCCACTTGGCGCATAAAATCTGGCATCATAATCAGCGTTGAAATTTATTTTTAAATAAATGTCAATTTGTATGACAAAATGTCAAAATGAAATGGAAACAAACAAATGGCATCTCAAAATGTAAACGTCACTTAGAACTTACATAGAAAATCAAAATTCAACAGACTTCTAAGTCAAGTTAAGTTTTGAGTAATCAGTAACATGCAATGTTCATTTAACAGAACTGTAAGTGACAGTTCGCAAGCCAAGTCAAGTCTATGCTAAGTATCAGTAATGGAGCCTTCAAGCTGAGTTGCATTTGATAGTTTAATAAAACTTTGTAGTATTTACAGATGAAATAGTTGCATATATTTCCGCGGAAATACGAATAATAGAAGATTTGTAGCCTGCAACAATGCGGAAACATACGGAAAGCAAAATTTATTTAAATTACAGTCAAAATATAAAGCGCCACACGTGTAACATGGAAACAAAGGCTGTTTACAGAATAACATAAGGGCAAAATTATATAAACACTTTGGTCGCTTCAAAGCAAAGATAACGTACGGCGTTTCATTGTTTTTCGTATGGCGTTGTCAAAGCGTAGGCACGTAACCAAAGCAATTATGTAAATTTTTCGATACTTCGCCCGACAGATGAATTAATCAGACCAATTCTAAATATTCTCGCGGAATTTTTTTCTCGCGGATTTTGT
The DNA here is from genome assembly GCF_040869045.1 of Eurosta solidaginis. Taxonomy (NCBI): domain Eukaryota; kingdom Metazoa; phylum Arthropoda; class Insecta; order Diptera; family Tephritidae; genus Eurosta; species Eurosta solidaginis. The sequence goes on from NC_090320.1 coordinate 19,741,289, forward strand.
TATTCCCGCGGAAAAATTCCTCCAATTCTTTTCTTCTAAGGAGAAGAATAATTGGGGAATAGGAATTTCGAATTTTCGAAGTCAGCTGTTTTGTCACTTGAAATTTCGTTGCGCATTTCTTATTTTGTTTAAAAAATTGAAAAGTTTAATTATTGTTGCGAATTTGTTTGAAATTAAGAAATAAGGTATAAACAATGCACATTATTGCATTTCATGTGGTATTCACTGGAATAAGTAATGAATTGGTGCCACAGCAACATCAACAGAGGAGCATAAGAAGAAGAAGGCGGCGGGATAACACAAATCCGCCGGAGTTGCATGCATTCATTCTGCAAAGCAATTTTCTGGCGGCCAAGTCGAGTTGAGTTCACCTTTCGCTATATGCCAAAATCTATTTAAGCCTTCTTAAAAAATCCTTGCGCAATTTCTGGATGGCTGCATCAAATATGCGAAGAGCTCTTCCCTTGCTTATGATATACTTTTCGACTTAAAATAATGAATATTGTGGTTGTTGTTGTTGAATTAACAGTGAGAATATTGTGGTAGAATGTAAATACATATTTTAGCACAAATTTGGACAAATAAGTGGTTTTACTTAAAACAACCAATTTCCTTTAACTATTTTGATGCATTCCCTTTAATTTAACTAGTGAAAAAACTCCTATGAAATGGCAGAGAAATCTCCCTCTCCCTGACATTCATAATACCTACTTTTCTCCCATAACCAGTTTCCGCTTTTTCGAACATTGTTCAGAATAGGAGGAAAGGGAGAAGTGAAAAAACTCACAAGGAACAAGGAATTTTCGTTTAGAATCGGGCTGAATGAATGCAACACAACCAAAGCGTCTGTGTAAATCCGCCTTAGTCTTTGTAGCTGTGAAAGTCTCCTGCAAATAAAATGGTGAGATAAGTGCAAACAAATCAAACTCCTATGTGACACTACTTTATTTTCTGTGTATTTTTCTTGTATTTTCTCTTATACTTTTTTGTCGAGGGAGCCAATAAGGTTTCAGTACTGGTGTAAGTGTGTGAACTATATTTAAAAAAACTAACGAAATACAAGAAAAATACAACGTAGTTCATTAAAAACAAACAAGCCAGTTTGTATTTCGATAGGGTTTTTTGACATTATGTTATGGAATCGCATCTACGATGGAAGCAGTAAGGAAGGCGGTCGGCATGATGTGGTGGTGCACAGTGGCTAGTCATTGTCGGCTGGGGCGGGTCCTTGCCAACCTTACTGTTCCTGCGCCATAAACAGAAAAAAGTTCCTATCATGCCTATCAAAACTGAAAGCTGTCAAAATCAAAAAAAAACCTGACAGAAGGGCAGAGACCGACTCAAAACGCTTACAACTTCAAAATGAAACGACATCCGGTCGAACCGGATGCCACGGACAGACCGTTAAATTCAAAACTTTAAAAATTCAAAAAACTGACGCAAAAAAAATTATCGAACCGGACACGACCGGTTACTAACTGCTGAAAATTAAAACAAAAAGCTGAAAATTAAAATGAAAGCAAAAAGAAAAATAACCAAAGAGGGCCGAATATATATAGGGGGCGCCGCGGGTGGTGTTGCGACGCCCGGTGCTTAGCCCACCCTCAAAATCCATGGCCACCGACGCACCCAAATTTCGGTGGCCCCTTACCTGGTAACCCTAAGTGCCTTCTAAATAAACAAGAAAGTCAGCATTCCCATTTAAAATTACAAATTTATTCAAAATTCATTATTAATATGTTGTTGTTAAACCTTTTCTTTAAAAAATCATTGGATTATTAGCTAAATTTCTAATATAAACTATACTCTCTAACAACAAAGGTATTCAAATTAATTTGCTTATATTTTGTTAACCAAAAATATATATAAAGTTCTCTTTTGGTTACTATCATTAGGGGTTGGTGGGTGTGTTGGGTGTTGGTGTTGTTGGTTGCGAGTGTATATAAGTTACATCCATACATACTTGTTATATACACATACTATTTTAGTGTTATATAGTTTAGCCCCTTATTAATTTTGGCCTTAAAGTACATTGTTACAATAATCACCTATTATTTGCTTTTTTTTTCACTTACAAAAATTATTATGTTGTTATAGTAGAACTTATTTTTGAGTGTAACAAAATATCAAATTGGTATAATGCTAATGCGCATAGTATAATGATAATAATATGTAATATGTACTAAGAAAATTTGTTACAAAACCAATAAAGATAACATTGCGATAGCAATAGGTATTACGTGCACGTATGTTACTTTCGTCGTGTTGTTCGAAAGATATTGCCCGCAATAGGGATTCATATGTATATATATCTAATCTAATCTAATATATATTAGGGGGACTCATGATAGCATATAAACTTATAAGGTGTAAAATTATATCCATTTACACACGCGGTTATATGAACGCACCTAGTAATACTCTTGATAAACTTGATTGTTTTTCAGCTGTATTATTTCCAAAAAAATTTTTTTGATTGTTATACAAATTAAAAAATACCAGGATTAAGTGAAAAATCAAAACTAAAACGCCTTTACTTGCTGATGTTGGAGATTTTTGATGAAAATGCCGTCTGTAATGTCTGCAAGGTTGCATTCCTTTGAGTTTACCGCGTTTACACAATGAAATGTGCGCGTAAATTTATACAAATTGTGTAAATGATTTTTTATACAAAATTTGACAGCTCCTGCGTAAACTAGATAAATTTATACGTTTACACACTTTATAAGGCATTTATACGGTTACATGAGTCCCCCTATTATAAATGGCAAAGTTTGGATGTTTGGATGTTTAGATGTTTGGATGTTTGTCCAGACGTTTGTCTTTGTGACTCAATAACGCAAGAACGGCTGGACCGATTTGGATGAAATTTTGCAGACATATAGCCAATAGTCTAGAAGGATCTACTAGCTATATATTTTTCAAAAGGGGCGTGGTCCCCGCCCCCTAGGAACAGTTATAATTTAATTATTATATTTTTTCGTCTTTGCGACTGAATCACGCCAGAATGGCTCCACGGATTGTGATGAAATTTGGGACACAGCAGTAGTCTACTAGCGAAATTTTTTTCGAACATGGAAAGAGGGGTGGGGGTCCCACGAGCCCTTCGAGCAATTACTTTTTAATAATTTTTACACATTATAACTTTACGTATACTGGCCTTCACCAATATCACAGACTCAAGGGGTCAAATAAGTCGAGGGCTTATAGAGTAAGCAGTGAAACACTCCGCCGCCCCCCCCCCCCCCCCCCCCGCTCCCCTTTATCACCCCCTCTGTTATAACTCAATATAAATTTTCTCCTAAATCAATAGTTTTTGGTATCTGGCACATACAGATCGAGATCTAGACAATTTTGGAGGAACGATCAGTAGTCCTCCGCCCTCCTTCAATTGTTTTTATTAGCACGCTTTTATTAGCTTTGCCAGTATGTTTCTATGTAACTTTTCATTCGCTCCAATGCGCCTGCTGCCTTATTAACATGGTTTTATAATTAGTTTCACCTTATTTGTAATCCCGTAAGGGTCATATCGAGGCCCTTCCAGGATCATTTCTGGATGGTTTTCGGGATCGGTCCGGGATCCCGTCGGGGTTATTTTGAGACATTTTCGGGACAATTCCGGAATCATTTCGGGACTATTTCGCCATCATTTGGGGACCCTTCCGGCATCATTTCTGGATGATTTTCGGGATCCGTCCGGGATCCCGCCCGGGTTCTTTCGGGATCATTTGCGTACCTTCGAGAAATAAATTCTTGATGGTTTCCGGGATCATTACGGGACTTTTTCGGGGTTATTTTGAGTCCCTTTAGGCATCATTTCTGGATGGTCTTCGGGATTCGTCCGGCATCCCGTCGGGGTCATTTCGGGACTTTTTCGCGACTAATACGGGATCATTTGGGGACCCTTTTCGTATCATTTCTGGATGGTTTTCGCGATCCGTCCGGGATCTCGTCAGGGTAATTTGGGACTTCTTTTTGATCATTTGGGGGCTCTTCCGGCATCATTTCTGGATGGTTTTCGGGATCCGTCCGGGATCTCGTCGGGGTCATTTGGGGGCTTTTTCGGGATCATTTGGGGACTCTTCCGGCATCACTTCTGGATGGTTTTCGGGATCCGTCCGGGATCCCATCAGGGTAATTTCGGGACTATTAGGGGATCATTTGGGGACCTTTCCGGCATCATTTCTGGATGGTTTTCAGCATCCGTCCGGGATCCCGTCGGGGTCATTTCGGGACTTTTTCGCGACTAATACGGGAACATTTGGGAACCCTTTCGGCATCATTTCTGGCTGGTTTTCGGAATCCGTACGGGATCCCGTCGGGGTCATTTCGGGACTTTTTCGCGACTAATGGGAGATCATTTGGGAACCCTTTCGGCATCATTTCTGGATGGTTTTCGGGATCCGTCCGGGATCCCATCAGGGTAATTTCGGGATTATTAGGGGATCATTTGGGGACCTTTCCGGCATCATTTCTGGATAATTTTCGGGATCCGTCCGGGATGCCGACGAGGTCATTTCGGGACTATTTCGGGATCATTTGGGATACCTACCGGCATCATTTCTGGATGGTTTTTGGGATTCGTCCGGGATCCCGTCGGGGTTATTTAGGGACTTTTTCTCGACTAATACGGGATCATTTGCGGACCCTTTCGTCATCATTTCTGCATAGTTATCGGGATCCGTTGGGGATTCCGTCACGGTCATTTCGGGACTATTAGGGGATTATTTGAAGACCTTTCCGGCATCATTTCTGGATAGTTTTCGGAATCCTTTCGGGATCCCGTCAGGGTCACTTCTGGACTTTTTCGGGATCATTTAAGGATGCCTTTCAGGATTCGTCCGGGAACCCGTCAGGGTAATTTCTGGACTTTTCCGAGACTATTTCGGGATCATTTTGTGACCTTCCCAAGATCATTTCTGGATGGATTTCGGGATCTGTCCGGGATGCTGTCAGGGTCATTTTGGGACTATTAGGTGATCATTTGAGGACCTTTCCGGCATCACTTCTGCATGGTTTTCGGTATCCGTTCAGGATCCTGTCGGAATAATTGCGGGACTTTTTCGGGATCATTTGGGGTCCCTTCCGGCATCATTTCTGGATGGTTTTTGGGATTCGTCCGGTCATTTCGGGACTTTTTCTCGACTAATACGGGATCATTTGCGGGCCCTTTCGGCATCATTTCTAGATAGTTGTCGGGATCCGTTCGGGATCCCGTCAGGGTCTTTTCGGAACTATTAGGAGATCATTTGAGGACCTTTCCGGCATCATTTCTGGATAGTTTTCGGGATCCTTTCGGGGTCCCGTCAGGGTCATTTCGGGACTTTTTCGGGATCATTTAAGGATGGTTTTCAGGATTCGTCCGGGAACCCGTCAGGGTAATTTCAGGACTTTTCCGAGACTATTTCGGGATCATTTTGGGACCTTCCCAAGATCATTTCTGGATGGATTACGGGATCAGTCCGCGATGCCGTCAGGGTCATTTTGGGACTATTAGGTGATCATTTGGGGTCCCTCCCAATATCATTTCTGGATGGATTTCGGGATCTGTCCGGGATCCCGTCAGGGTAATTTAGGGATGCGTTCGAGATCCCGTTAGGGTCATTTCCGGACTTCTTCGGGACTATATCGGAATCATTTCTGGATGGTTTACGGGATCCGTCTAGGATCCCTTAAGGGTCATTTCGGGACTATTAGGTGATCATTTGAGGACCTTTCCGGCATCACTTCTGGATGATTTTCGGTATCCGTTCGGGATCCCGTCGGAATCATTGCGGGACTTTTTCGGAATCATTTGGGATCCCTTCCGGCATCATTTCTGGATGGTTTTCGGGATTTGTTCGGGATCCCGTTGGGGTTATTTCGGGACCTTTTCGGGACTAATACGGGATCATTTGGGGATCCTCTAGGGGTCGTTTCGTGACTTTTTCTGTATTATTTCGGGATCATTTGGGGACCCTTCCGGCATAATTTATTGATGGTTTGCCGGGTCATTTCGGGACCATTTTGGGATCATTTGAGGACCCTTCCGAGACCATTTCTGGATCCGTCCGGGATGCCGTAGGAGCAATTTCGGAATTTTTTGTTACTTTTCCGGGATAGTTTTTGGACCCTTCCGGGATCATTTCTGCATCTGTGCTGGATCCCATCTGGGTCATTTCCGGACTATTTCGGGATCATTTTGGGATCCTTCCGGAATCATTTCTGTATGGTTTTCGCGATCCGTCGTGGATCCCCTCGGAGCAATTTCGGAACTTTCTCTGGAGTATGTCGGGGTCATTTGGGGACTTTTTCGGGATCATTTGGGGGCTCTTCCGGCATAATTTCTGGATGGTTTTCGGGATCCGTCCGGGATCCCGTCGAGGTCATTCCGGGACTTTTTCTCGACTAATACGGGATCATTTGGGGACCCTTCCGGCATCATTTCTGGATAGTTTTCGGGATCCGTCCGGGATCCGGACGGGGTCATTTGGGGACCTTTTCGGGATCATTTGGGGGCTCTTCCGGCATCATTTCTGGATGGTTTTCGGGATCCGTCAGGGATCCCGTCGGGGTAATTTCGGGACTTTTTCGCGACTAATACGGGATCATTTGGGAACCGTTTCGGCATCATTTCCGGATGGTTTTCGGGATCCGTCCGGGATCCTATCAGGGTAATTGCGGGACTATTAGGGGATCATTTGGGGACCTTTCCGGCATCATTTCTGGATAATTTTCGGGATCCGTCCGGGATGCCGGCGAGGACATTTCGGGATCATTTGGGATATCTACCGGCATCATTTCTGGATGGTTTTTGGGATTCGTCCGGGATCCCGTCGGGGTAATTTCGGGACTTTTTCTCGACTAATACGGTATCATTTGGGGGCTCTTCCGGAATAATTTCTGGATGGTTTTCGGGATCCGTCCGGGATCCCGTCTGGGTCATTTCAGGACTTTTTCGGGATCATTTAGGGTACCTTCCGGCATCATTTCTAGATGGTTTTCTGGATCAGTCCGGGATCCGGTCGGGGTCATTTCGGGACTATTTCGGGATCATTTGGGGTACCCACCGGCATCATTTCTGGATGGTTTTCGGGATTCGTCCGGGATCCCGTCTGGGTCATTTCAGGACTTTTTCGGGATCATTTAGGGTACCTTCCGGCATCATTTCTAGATGGTTTTCTGGATCAGTCCGGGATCCGGTCGGGGTCATTTCAGGACTTCTTCTCGACTAATGCGGGATCATTTGGGGACCATTTCGGCATCATTTCTGGATGGTTTTCGGGATCCGTCCGGGATCCCGTCGGCGTCATTTCGGGACTTTTTCGTGATAATTTGGGTTCCCTTCCGGTATCATTTCTGGATGGTTTTCGAGATTCGTCCGGGATCCCGTCGGGGTCATTTCGGGACTTTTTCTCGACTAATACGGGATCATTTGGGGGCTCTTCCGGCATAATTTCTGGATGGTTTTCGGGATCCGTCCGGGATCCCGTCGGGGTCATTTCGGGACTTTTTCTGGACTAATACGGGATCATTTGGGGGCTCTTCCGGCATAATTTCTGGATGGTTTTCGGGATCCGTCCGGGATCCCGTCGGGGTCATTTCGGGACTTTTTCTGGACTAATACGGAATCATTTGGGAACCCTTCCGGCATCATTTCTGGATGGTTTTCGGGATCCGTCCGGGATCCCGTCGGCGTCATTTCGGGACTTTTTCGGGATAATTTGGGTTCCCTTCCGGCATCATTTCTGGATGGTTTTCGAGATTCGTCCGGGATCCCGTCGGGGTCATTTCAGGACTTTTTCGCCACTAATACGGGATCGTTTGGGGGCCGTTTCGCCATAATTTCTGGATGGTTTTCGGGATCGGTCCGGGATCCCGTCATGGTCATTTCGGCACTATTTGGGGATCATTTCGGAACCTTTCCGGCATCATTTCTGGATAGTTTCCGGGATCCGTGGGGGATCACTTCAGGGTCATTTCGGGATTATTAAGGGATCATTTGAGGACCTTTCCGGCATCATTTCTGGATTGTTTTCGGTATACGTTCGGGATCCCGTCGGGTTTATTTCGGGAGTTTTTCGGGATCATATGGGTTCCCTTTCGGCATCATTTCTGGATGGTTTTCGAAATTCGTCCGGGATCCAGTCGGGGTCATTTCAGGACTTTTTCGCCACTAATACGGGATCATTTGGGGGCCCTTTCGCCATCATTTCTGGATGATTTTCGGGATCCGTCAGGGATCTCGTCATGGTCATTTCGGCACTATTTGGGGATCATTTGGGAACCTTTCCGGCATAATTCCTGGATAGTTTCCGGGATCCGTCGGGGATCCCTTCAGGGTCATTTCGGGACTATTAAGAGATCATTTGAGGAACTTTCAGGCATCATTTCTGGATAGCTTTCGGGATCAGTCCGGGATCCCGTCGGGGACATTCCGGGACTTTTTCTCGACCAATACGGGATCATTTGAGGACCTTTCCGGCATCATTTCTAGACGGTTTTTGGGATCCGTCCGGGATCCCGTCGGGGTCATTTCGGGACTTTTTCTCGACTAATACGTCGATGATTTGGGGACTTTTCGGCATCATTTCTGGATGGTTTTCGGGATCCGTCCGGGATCCAGTCAGAGTCATTTCGGGACTATTAGGTGATCATATAGGACTTTTCCGGCATCATTTCTGGATGGTTTTCGGTATCCGTTAGGGATCCCGTCGGGGTCATTTCGAGACTTTTTCGGTATCATTTGGGTTCCATTCCGGCATCATTTCTGGATGGTTTTCGGGATTCGTTAGGGATCCCGTCGGGGTCATTTCGAGACTTTTTCGGTATCACTTGGGTTCCCTTCCGGCATCATTTCTGGATGGTTTTCGGGATTCGGCCGGGATCCCGTCGTATTCATTTCAGGACTTTTTCGGGATCATTTGAGGACCTTTCCGGCATCATTTCTAGATGGTTTTCTGTACCAGTCCGGGATCCCGTCGGGTTCATTTCGAGACTTTTTCGCCACTAATACGGGATCATTTGGGGACCCTTTCGCTTTCATTTCTGGATAATTTTCGGGATCAGTCCGGGATCCCGTCGGGTTCATTTCGGGACTATTTCGGGATCATTTGGTGTACCTTTCGGCATCATTTCTGGATGGTTTTCGGGATCCGTAAGGGACCCCGTCGGGGTCATTTCGGGACTTTCTCGACTAATACGGGATCATTTGAGGACCTTTCCCGCATCAGTTCTGAATAGTTTCCGGGATCCCGACGGGGTCATTTCGGAACTATTTCGGGATCATTTGGGGTACCTACCGACATCATTTCTGGATGGTTTTCGGGATCCGTACGGGATCCCGTCAGGGTCATTTCAGGACTCTTTCGGGATCACTTGGGTCCCTTTCGGCATCATTTCTGCATGGTTTCCGGGATCCGTAAACGATCCCGTCGGGATCATTTGGTGTACCTTCGGCATCAATTCTGGATGGTTTTCGGGATCCGTCCGGAATCCGGTCGGGGTTATTTCAAGACTTTTTCGGAATCATTTTGGGTACCTTTCTTCATCATTTCTAGATAGTTTTGGGGATCCGTCCGAGATCCCGTCGGGCTCATTTCGGGACTTTTTCGGGATCATTTAAGCATGGTTGTCAGGATTCGTCCGGGATCCCGTCAGGGTAATTTGTGGACTTTTCCGAAACTATTTCGGAATCATTTTGGGCCAAAATGATTCCTGGATGGATTTCGGGATCTGTCCGGGATCCCGGCGGGGTCAGTTAGGGGGCCGTTTGAGATCCCGTCAAGGACATTTCGGGACTTCTTCGGGACTATTTCGGGATCATTTCTGGATGGTTTTCGGGATCCGTCCGGAATTCCGTCGGGGTTATTTCACGACTTTTTCGGAATCATTTTGTGTACCTTCCTTCATCATTTCTAGATAGTTTTGGAGATCCGTCCGGGATCCCGTCGGGGTCATTCAGGGACTTTTTCGGGGACAATACGGGATCATTTTTGGACCCTTCCGGCATCACTTCTGGATGGATTTCGGGATCTGTACGGGAACCCATCAGGGTAATTTCGGGACTTTTTCGGGACTATTTCGGGATCACTTGGGGACCATTTAGGGGTCATTCCATGACTCTATCTGTATTATTTCGGGATAATTTGAGGACCCTTCCGGCATCAATTCTTGATCGTTTGCCGGATCCATCAGGGTCATTTCGGGATCATTTCTGGATCCGTCCAGGATGCCGTAAGATTCATGTTGACATTTTTTTTGTTACTTTTTCAGGATAGTTTTGAAACCCTTCCGGGATCACATTTGGATCCGTGCGGGATTCCATCGGGGTCATTTTCGGCCTATTTCGGAATCATTTCTTTATGGTTTTCGCTATCCGTTGTGGATCCCTCGGGGTCATTTCGGAACTTTTTCGGAGCTTTTTCTGGACTATGTAGGGATAATTTGGGAACCCTTCCTGGATGGTTTTTGAGATCCGTCCGGGAGCCCGTCAGGGTAATTTCGCAACTGAGAGTAATGAGAGAAGAGGTGAATGAAGACGGACGTGTTTTATTTGACCCGTGTCATTTTTTATTTTCTTGCGCAATTGGGCTTTTAATTTTTAATCTGTATTGTTAAATAAACTCGCTGATGAGCAAAAAATATAAAATGCAAATTGGAATTTGTGAAAACAGTGACTTTGTCAACAAATTTTTATGAAAAAGTGGTGGCGGATTAGGCAAAATGCCGCCGTCTGAATGCAAAGAATGCTTGGTAAAACTAGTGCAAATAGACGATGCGATTTCATGTTCGGGTGGATGTGGATTTTTTTTCTGCATAAAATGCAGCAACATGAAAAGAACAGAAATTAAACTATTGACTGAAAATGCTAATTTAAAGTGGTTTTGCAATCAATGCTCGGTATGTGATACTAATACCAAATTTATTGAAATAAAACATTTGATACAAAGTTGTGATCAAAAGAGACTAGGAAAGACAGAAATGAAGGATATAATTGAAGAAGCATTATGTCACAAAATACAGCAGCTGAAAGTTAGTCTGATGACTGATTTCAATTCACTGCTTGAACATAATATAGAAATTAAAATTAATAAAATGAGAAAAGATATTCTGTCTGAGTTATCACAAACAATAGAAAATAATAGCGAAAAATTAAATGAAGTTTTGGCGGGTACCAGCCTAAACAACAACACAAATGTAAACAAAAAAATTACATATGAACAAGCAGCCTCACAAAGTGAAAATAGGATTGTTATTAAACCGAAAGACAAAGCAAAGAAAAATAAACACACCAAAGTAGCGCTTAAAACAGTCATCGAACCAACCATGTCACAGCAGTAAAAGAGATCAACAACGGTGGGATAGTAGTGCAATGCAAGAATAAGGAATCATGCGAACTATTGCAGAAAAAGATAGCGGAACAAATTGGGAATGAATACGATATGGAAAAAACAAAAGACAAAAGAGAGATTAAACAAATATTTAAAGTTATAGGTTTAACTGAGAGGCTTAGCAGTGAGCGATTGGTAGAATGTATTACAAAACAAAATAGAATATGTGAGGGTAAACAATTCAAAGTTGTAAAGGTTTTTGAAAATTTCAGTCGAAGAGAAGAATGCTTCAATGCTCTTGTTGAAACAGATATAGAAACATACGAAAATATTATTAATCAAAAGAGAATTAATGTAGAATGGGACTCTTGCATAATTACTGATTATGAAAGAGTATTTAGATGCTTTAAATGTTTGGGATTTAATCACAAGGCGGTTGAATGTATCAATAAAAAAGCATGTAGTAGATGTGGAGGCAATCACGATTTCAGAGATTGTGTATCAAATGTATATAATTGTGTAAACTGTTGTGAGCTAGTCCAGAAAAAATTGATAGAGACTGATGTACACCATGCTGCGTTTAGTAAGGAATGCCCAGCATATAAAAGATATATTCAAAGCAAATCCAAAACTAGAAAGTAGCAATTAAATAATCTAATTTGTCTTTAGGGGGACTCATGTAACCGTATAAATGCCTTATAAAGTGTGTAAACGTATAAATTTATCTAGTTTACGCAGGAGCTGTCAAATTTTGTATGAAAAATCATTTACACAATTTGTATAAATTTACGCGCACATTTCATTGTGTAAACGCGGTAAACTCAAAGGAATGCAACCTTGCAGACATTACAGACGGCATTTTCATCAAAAATCTCCAACATCAGCAAGTAAAGGCGTTTTAGTTTTGATTTTTCACTTAATCTTGGTATTTTTTAATTTGTATAACAATCAAAAAAATTTTTTTGGAAATAATACAGCTGAAAAACAATCAAGTTTATCAAGAGTATTACTAGGTGCGTTCATATAACCGCGTGTGTAAATGGATATAATTTTACACCTTATAAGTTTATATGCTATCATGAGTCCCCCTTTTATCTTAATATAAACAGTATTGTAAGTAATAAAAATGAATTAGAAAGACTGATCGAGATTAAAAATCCAGCGATAGTATTTTGCGCTGAAACATGTACCACAAATGTCGTAACAAATCAAGAGTTGAAAATAGAATCCTACAAATTAGTACGTTGTGACTCCCATAGTAGGCATACTGGTGGCGTTCTTGTTTATGTACATGATTCAGTTGAATACTGCGTTAAACATAATAAAGAAATCGATAAAAACTTGTGATATATTTTTATCCAATTGAAGCACTTTAACCCAAAAATTCAAGTGGGTGTGATTTATCACTCACCCAGCTCAAGCGATTCAGATTTTATAAACTATTTACGTAATGTCTTAGGTATTACTTGTGAAAATTCCGGAAACAATATTCTTGTAGGAGATTTTAATATTAATTTAAATAATACATCCACATATAGTACACAACTAATTGATCTGTTTAAATCATACTCTATGTGTCAAAAAATTGATTTCAATACTCGTATAACGGATATATCTAGAACAAAAATCGATTTACTATTTTCGGATAATAATGATATTGTTTGCGAAAGGTTAGATGAACATCAAATAACTGATCATGAAACAATCCAATTTAAAATTAAAAGTAGTCCACAATTAAAAATGAGAATTATTAGAAAAATAACCTCATGGGAGTATTATAATAATGAATCACTTCTTAACCAACTGCGTCTGTGTGATTTCAGTAATTTTGATCATATTGATTTAGAGAGTAAGGTTTTGCTGATTAATAATAGCATTTTAAATATCATGCAAAATCTTACCAGAGAAAAAGTAGTGCATTTAAAAATACATAATAAATGGTATGACAACGAGCTAGCCAATATGAACAAATTCAAATTTGAACTTTTCAAACTGGCTCAAATCTCAGGAAACTGGGACGAATACCGGTATATAAAAAATAAATACAAACAGTTGGTAAAAATTAAAAAAGTTAAGTATATGGAATATAATATAAATAAAAATTGTCATGATAGCAAAATGATGTGGAAATATCTAAAACAGGCCATAAGTATGGCAAAAGAAGATACATCAATAAAGAAGATTGTAATAAACGGTCAAATATACAATGGCGAATCAGAAATTGCTGTCAACTTAAATAAATATTTTGTTGATAGTATTACTGATATTTGTAATAATATAGAGGCATTTGATAGAGAAGTATATATAACTAATCAAAGAAACTGCGTTTTTAAATTTATCAAAGTTGGATCAGATGACATCGCTGAACTTGTCAGTAAGGTCAAAGCTGTGAGAGGTGGAAAAAAATTGTTATCAGATGGTGTGGTGAAAGATGCAACCCCCTATTTAGGCTTCTTCTATTCTCAAATAGTAAATGAAAGTTTAAGTAGTGGCATAGTGCCTAGTATGTGGAAAACTTCAACAATTGTTCCCATAGAGAAAGTTAAAAATACTATTAAAGCAGAGGAGTTACGGCCCATAAATTCATTGCCCAGTGATGAAAAAATTTTAGAACTGGTGGTAAAGAACCAATTGGTTCAGTACTTAGAAAAAAATAAGATACTTATACATCAACAATCAGGCTTAAGAAAAAATCATTCCTGTGAAACAGCATTAAATATGGTTTTAGCTGAATGGAAAGATGATCTTAGTAATAAAATGTCGATTTTAGCAGTTTTTGTTGATCTTAAAAGAGCTTTTGAAACCATAGATATAAAAATACTAGTGGAAAAATTATCAGACATAGGCATTCAAGGTTTAGAACTAGACTAGTTTAAAAGTTTTTTAAGCAACCGTAAACAAAGAACAATCATTGGCTCATCGTTGTCAGATGAATTGGATGTTAGGGTTGGGCTTCCACAAGGCTCTGTCCTCGCTCCAATTTTATTCAACATTTACATTAATGATATTAATTCAATTTTGAAATATAGTTCAATAAAATTGTTTGCTGACGATGCACTAATTTGGATAAGTGGTAGAAATGAAAATGATTTAAGAAATAAATTACAAAGTGACTTAAATGCCCTTTATATTTGGTTGTGCGCTAACAAACTTAAACTTAATATCGAAAAAACTAAATACATGTTAATAACTAGAAAGAATGTTTCCGATATTGGTACTCTCAAAATAAATAATTCAGAAATTGAAAACGTAGATTCTATTAAATACCTTGGTATCGTAATAGATTGTAAATTAAAATTCAACGCCCATGTCGCTTATATAACAAACAAAATAGCAACTAAAATATGGTTCATGCAAAGAACCTGCAAAAACCTAAGTAATTACTATAAAACTAAAGTATATCGATCCGTTGTTGAACCTTACTTTTTATATTGCTCTACAATTTTATTTGTTATGAAAGATTCGCAAATCGATAAATTGCAAAAAATGCAGAATAAAGCTATGCGATTCATCTTAAACAAACGTTATGATACCCCAATAAAAGATATGCTACTTAGTTTAAATTGGATGAGCGTGAAGCAACAAATATTTTTCTTTACGATGAAGTTTATATACAATATAAAAACCGGAAATTTACCTGAATACTTAAGAACAAATATTAGAGTTAATTATGATGTCCATGGAAGAAATACAAGACAAAGAAATGATTTCAAATTACCTAATTATAAAACAGAATCTGAACAGAATAGTCTTTTTTACAAAGGGTTAAAATGCTTCAATGAACTACCTGAATACATAAAAAATAGTGATAATAACTTGTTTAAAAAAAGGTTATACACTTACGTCAAATCTATGAGGATAAAATAAATACTAAGATCTGAGCTGGTTTGTGATACGTATTCCTAATTTATATATATTTCCTCGTTTATATATATATATACATATATCTATTTAAACTTTTGTATAAGCTAGGCTCTTCGAGTCGTAATAAATAAATGAAATGAAATGAAACTTTTTCGGGACTATTTCGGGATCAATTTGGTACCCTTCAGGGATCATTTCTGTGTGGTTCTCTGGATAAGTCTAAAATCGTGTCGTTTTCATTTCGGGTTTTTTGGGACTACTTCGGGAACTTTTGGAGACACTTCCGGGGCGTTTCTGGATGGTTTTCCGGATCCGTTCGCGATAGCGTCGGGGTCAATTCGTGGCTTTTTCTGGATATTTTCGTTATCATTTTGGGATCCTATCAGGTTATCAGCTCATAAAGTTCTTTTTTTTACTCAATTACAAAAATAAAATGCATTAGACAGAAAAAAAATTTTAAACAGATAACTTTATAAGCAGGCTAACGTGAATAGCCCACATATTTCATTTTCTCCTTGCGGACGGGGCCGCGGGTAAAGGCTAGTATATATATATATTGCATTTGTATGATATAAGAAAAAAAATAATTGAAATCCTTTTGCCAATTCGTGCATAATCGACGAATGGCTGCTGTCGCAAAAAAAAAATTTCTTTAAATTTATGGTTGAGCTCCAAAAATGGAACGCTAAAACTTTTCAAATGATACAGACCGCTTTTCTTATGACTAAAAACTTATCGAGCTAACTTCAATCATTTTGAAGCAAGAAAAAATATCATTAAAATGAAGAAAAGGAGATGTTTCCCCGTTGTTGTATAGCCAACAATTTCGAGTATTCAATAATAAAATTTGACAAAAAAAAAATCGACCCCCGTTAAATAGTTGAACCGGACTGTATAGAACCCTCTAAGTACCACTTAGAAGTTTCTTTAACTACCCTGCAAAAACGCTCTCGTCATTCCACGTCATTTGACCAGACACTCTACAGCCATAGGTTATATTCATAGTCACATTTGCATGAGCGTGGGTAAGTTTTATGACCAAATTTTTTGTAGGGTAATTATATCTAAAGTTATACTTTGCTGGTACTTACATGGCCGTCAGAGTACGTACCATGGGTCTCTGCCGGCGTGGTTACCGGTGTTGTTGTTGTTGCTGGTGAAGGTGTCGCTGTCGTCGGTTATGGTGCGCGGTCTCGGGCACGCCATGTTGGTACTGTTGGTGGTTATTGCGCTCTGGTTCGAGGTAATCGAATGAACCTGGTGGCGATAAAGCTTCGTGCTGGCCTTTACGATCTGGATGACTTGGCCATTTTGACGTTAGTTGTGTTACGCCTCAGCGTACTGCTGGCCCTGGAGGCGGCATTGGTGGTCGGACGCTTTTCCGAAGGTGGTAGGGTACTTCGTAACGTAGAGAAAGGGGTTTATCTTCGGATTGCAAAGGTTCTCATCAACATTTAGCTCAGTGCCGTCCGAATCCGTATCGGAATCACTAACACTTTTTTCACTAAGTGTGGCTGTGAAACGCCGACCTACTTCACTAGATATTATATACGTTGCGCTTGTGTCAACACGACACCACCGTGATAAGGTTTATTCCCACTTGCTTGTTCTTCTAGTAGTTGGGCCTGCAATTCCTCGTTGCAGTCTTTTGGTTCCACAATGCTCGTTGAATACGTGCACAGCCGGCTAGGGTATTTGGCGATTCGTTAAATATAAGTGGGGATGTGCAGTTGACGTAGCAATAATGTTAATAAAGCAGTTGGCGCCTTGCTATTGAAGTTGTGTCAACCGATGTTACACGATCCCTTTTTTTTTTATATATCGCCAGGCCGCCTCAATTTTAGCTGCAGCCAATCACACTTTTTTCCGGAAACTCATTGCCATTTTTTCTCTAGTGATGGCCGGTCTGTTTATTTCTTGTTTTCCGATACTTTTTATCGCAACTTTCGCCCCATCACTAGGTGTGTTCGCGCGAACACGCTCCCAAGTGGACCGTAACCGTAGACCATAACAGCAGACCGTAACAATTAGGCCGTTTTTTCTCAATTTTTTCTGACAAATGAAAATTTTGTTTTTAGTTTCAAAATTTTGTGCATAAAAACACAACTAAATTCAAGGTGTAAATTGTGTGTGTAAATGAGTTTTCAATAATTGTACATTTTTCAGTTTTTCATAGTTAAGGAAATGACCTCCAGATTCTTGTGTTACACAAATATAGTGAACTTGGGTACAGAAATTCAAATTAAAAAGTTTTTCACAATAATTTGAAAAACTCTAAGTTTTCTCTGCTTTTTACACTTAAAGGAGTAACCCTCCGTAATAAATTAAACTTTTAATGAAAATCAATAACTCTGAACTGAACACTTTTCGCCATGATATAAAATTTAAATGCTGTGGAACAGGAGCAACACTTTTGTGACTACATAAACCCTGTTTCAATCTTTTACGTCTCTGCACAGAACCCTAATTGACCGTTTTCAACCGAAACAACAATTGCAACCCAGATTTTCCCGTTATGCTCACTTATACGAGTGTCTGTCAGAAAGAAGTCAACACACTTGTACTTGTACACTATGGATGCGTACACATGCTTATGCATTCCAATAATATCGCCACAATCAACCAAGATGTCGCGTTTGTAAATATGAAGGAACTTCAGACTTGGCAATTGAAGTTTATTACGCCTTGCCTATTCACATACAAAATTTCGCGAAGCACTGGTATTAACATTCTCCCTATACAACAAAAATACTTGCTAACATATTTTGTGTCGTATTCGATTGTTATATTGCAGTTTTTAAATGTGAAAAATGTTAGAAAATTTACCAACCAGTGGGAAAAATAATTTCACTTGCAAAGTGTGCCAACACCCTTAGCCAAAGCAAATGTCAAATTCTTCTTATGATTTGCTTGGACCAAAATTGGGCAGTTAGTTACTTTTCAATATCAGATGGCGCCAGTGTCGCTCATTCTACCATTCTCCATAAAAATACGTGCAATCTACTCGTAATGCACAAGCTTGTGTTAAACCAAATATTATCGAAAATAAAGATGTTGCAGAGACGAAAAATCGTGTGAAGCAAGCTTCACAAAATTCTCGTAGGTCACATTCACCACTTACCACAACAGAATTTGTTAAACTACCACTGTCTGTATTTGTTATTTAACAATTATTTGTACACTTTTTATTCAGCTAATGTGTTCAGAATTCACATTTTTACTCTCTAAAACTCCAATCAGTGTATTTCTGTGCTTAAATTATGTTACAAATTGTGTTAAAGTTTTTGGTGTGGTGAAAGTGACCTACTAGAATTTTGTTACGCTCCGCTGCTTTCCACCGAAGTTTGCGCCTGCTATTAAATTTATAGTATATAACACCAAACCAGGACACCGCAATCCAAACAGACCAATCCTCCACAGCAACCAGACCACCACAGCCAGCAACTCCTATGCAACAAAGACAACAACAGCAACCAAGATTTCCTTTAATAATAATCAAACTTTAAGGAACACTTTGTACACCATCGTACAGAGACAATAAAAATCCAAACACATTAGCTATTTATCAAAATTTATTGATTCCACTTAAATTTCTTTTATCTTTTCTTATTTAATTCTTTCAGAAAACTTGTCACACCGGCGTTACAAAACTGAATCAATCTTTCAATGTTAAGTTTTACATAGCATATAAACTTAACATTGCTATAATGAATATTGCAATTTGCTTTTGTCATGCAATGTAGAACATTCTCGAATATTATCTGTGTTAACTAACATAGCTTCACATGTATGCTTGCCATGTATCTTAAAAAGTCAATATCAAATACATGAGTTGCCAACACCTGCAACATCTTTATTTTCGATAATATTTGGTAAAACCCCATTGTGAATCAAACTAAGTGTGATATCTTCTGCATAGACGTCAAAATTCCAAAGTGATGGGATCATCTGATTTGTAATTGACTATCGCTGTCTCATTGTGTATCTCTTTCTATCACCCGCTGAAGATAGCCGGCCCTTGCGCCGCCATGTTGAACATCCTGTCAAAACACTTATTTTTTTTTTTTTGAAATTTGGTTTAATGGAGGGGACTATATTAAAAATTCCCTATTCCAGGTTATTATCAATATTATATGTTGTTTAATTAATGGATTAAATTACCAATGTTGTATAGACGCACGTTGAGCTCCACCAGTACACAATGGTAATACCAATTCGGCCAGAACCATGTGTAGCAGCTTGCTATTAGTATTTGACTATCCGTGATTTGTAAAATGGTATTTAAATGGCACCACGCCAGGTTATATTCAAATAGTCTTCGTATTTAGTGTTATATTTTTTTTTTTCTTTTTTTTTTGAGATGTAATTTCAAAGAGGCCAGAACCACGTGTAGCAGCTTGCGAATGGATGTCAATTATTGTAATTGTTCTCAAATTCAATTGAGATTGGTATTTCGATGGCACCACGCCAGGTTATATTCAATTTGTCAATTAATTAATTAATGTTCACAGAAAGTGGTTTTAAAATTTTTGCAATCAAAATTGCAATTTAATGTTCATAGATATGCACAGTATTGCATAGCTTTTAAAACGAGCTGCTTATTCAGCATAAAATTATAATCCGTAATTTGTTCCGTTATAATTCTTTAATTTCCAGTATATGGCCTGTCGCCATGTGCTAAAGCGCCAAATACACGACACGAACATTTCCGCGAACATTCCGCAATCTTGGTCGCAGCTTTGGCTATACACCATACGAACTAGTGTTGGGAACTATCGAATGAATTCAACTATCGATAGTTAGTTACTGAATGATTTTAACTATCGAACGAATTTTTTCATTCATTCATTTAATTTGTTCTTTAGCTTGCCAGAAGCCAAAAAAACAATTTCTGGATTGTTTTAGTTACCCCTCGGGGTAGCTAAAGAACAAACCTATATAAGACAAAAAACGTCGTGTTCCAATGAAACGAGATCCAGATTCGGCTAGAGATTTAACATGCAAATGCGACAACAATGTGAACCATATGGATCAATTTGTTGTTGCATTTGTATGTTAAATTTCTATCCGTATCGCTACATTGGAACGTAACAAAAACGTTAAATATGACTAAAATGGTGTAAATTGTGCTTCAAGTAAATAATGAAAATATTCAATTTAAATGCCTTTGTTACATGTTATGCAAAGCGCATGAATGATATGCAAATGACCTTGGTTCGCAACCCACAGAGTTTTTTGGTCTCCCCAAACCTGTGGAGAGATTTTATGCCTCTACAACAACAACAACAACAACAGGAAATAAGGTTACTTAAAATGGATTTTTATCTGTATTATTCAAATCTGTTCCAGAGGCATTATTGATTGCCTTAACTTATACATAAGCTACTGTTTTTTTTTTTTTTTCAAAATTCAGGTCACGTTTAATTAATATAAAAATTGCACATTAAATTTCACTTATAAAAGAAACATAAAACAAATATTTCAAACACTTAAATACTAAAAGTCGCTATGGTTGTTCTAGCCAAAATCGGATAGTACATGAGGGTCTATATTAAATTTTCGCCGCAGAGATGGCAACTGATTGTGTTATTAAACCCCTAAAAAATTGATTGTAAAGTAAATAATACAAGTATGTACATTGAGTTGACATGAAAAATACCTTCAATGTTTAAATTGCTGTTCAAAAATATTATCATATCTAGTTTATCTCCTTTAAGTCGGTTTCTCCTGTCGTTAATTATTTGCCCTGCTTTCGAGAAAACTCGTTCTGACGGAACCGATGTTGCGGGTATACATAAATATTTTTTCGAAAGCATATATAGTTCCGGAAATGTTGGCTGGCTACGATTCCAATAGTCTAGGGGATTATTTGAGCGGTCAACAAAATTTTGCCTTAGATATTGCTCCAACTGAATATTTGCATTGACATTGGGCGCGTTTTGACAAATTGTTTTTGCTTCAGCAACTTTTTCATCGAGAAGGTCCCAGAGAGATACTTCGCTTTTATCGACCGATACTTCTCTTGGGGTGTTGGTAGAAACACTTGTGTTTTGTTGCCGTATTAGGGAAGTTACTTCTTCCACTAGCCATTTTGTTGTATTATTTGCATTAATTTCGTTACCGAACGCAAGGATCTAGGAATGTTGATTTAGCGAACATTTTGTCAGACTCCAACTGCCCTAATCGTCTCCAAGCTACCTCTAACAATCTGCTCTTCAAACTTTCTCCCTCTACAGTTTTCATTTTGCGATTTCGTACTGCGTATTGAAGACCCCTGGTTAGGGGCACTACCAGTGACATCGTGGGATAATTTTCTCCTGACAATTCGGTTGTCATGGCCTCTACGGGCTTGAAAAGATTAGTGTAGTCCAACAATGTTTCCCATTCTGATGAATTGCGGAAATCAGGAGCATTTGGTAAAGAAGTTATTATGGCAGAGAGTGGTTCTTTTACCAAGCATATGCGCTCCATCATTATAAGGGTGGAATTCCACCGGGTAGGGACATCTTGTTTTAACCTCAGTTCAGTAACGCCCATTTGCTTTTGCATATTTTTTAATTTTTCCGTCGCTTGAGAACTATGGTTAAAGTAAGTGACTATGGCACGACACTTGTTTATGAGCACAGTAACTTGTGGAACAGCTTTGATGGCATCAATTACACATAAATTTAATGTATGCGCTACACATGGGTGGTGGTGCTTCTGTAGCATTTCAATTATATCCTTTTTAATATTAGCCCCGTTATCACATACTACAGTAACTATTTTGTCAAAAACGGACCACTCATCAAATATTAACTTCAATTCTGTAGCTATATTTTGGGAGGTATGATTTCCTAAGATTTCCTTTGTTGATAAAACTGCAGAAATCATTTTGTTATCCCGAACGAAATGACTAGTAACTGACAAAAAAGATTTTTGACTATCAGAAGTCCACATATCAGTTGTAACTGAAATATGTGTTACAATGTTGAGCAAGTCATGCAGTTTCTTTCTTACTTCATTGTATTTAAAAGGTAGCATTGTATTTGATAAAACTTTTCTGTTTGGCAAGGAATATAATGGCTGAAGCTTTTTTGTATATTCTACAAATCCTACATTGTCAACGATGGAAAGCGGCTGCAAGTCTTTTGTAATCATCTTTAAAAGAGATTCATCAATATTATTTTTTTCTTGCTCTGAGAGCTCAGAACGTGTGCTGGTAACAAATAATTTTGTTTGAACAGTCCTTCTCAAACATCCACTATTGGAAATGTCTTCGGTAGGTACTGTTAACGAACTGCGCGCTGCACTCCCTGCAGTAGTTGACGAAAGAGAAGTGGAACTACGTTCCTCTTCTGAAATTACTGGCGCTATTTCTCCTGAAGTTAGATTCCTATGTTCTGAGGAAGACGGATGCTTACGGCGTAGATGGTCATTTAAATTTGATGTGTTGCCAGAAAATTTAAAAATTTTTTGCATATATGGCATTTAACTTCATTGCCATTTTGGTAAAAAACTCCCAAACAGAAGATCTCTTCAATCCAGGCCGCATTATAAATATCTACATAAATTTAATCGTTAAAATCACTTCCTCAGTTAAAAATATTTAACAATTACCACGCTTAAAACGTTTGTCGATTAGGTTGACGTATGCTAAATTTATTTTAATATCTTTTTAACACTGATATATGCACAGCAAAAATTTAAATAGAACGAATGATTCGAAGAAATAGTAATGAGCGAATCATTCATACCAAAAACTAGTAGTTCGATAAAATAGTAATGACCGAATCATTCATACATAAAACTAGTAACTCGAAAAAATAGTAGTGAACGAATCATTCATGCCTAAAACTAGTAATTCGAAAAAATAGTAATGAACGAATCATTCATACCTAAAACTAGTAACTCGAAAAAATAGTAGTGAACGAATCATTCATACCTAAAACTAGTAATTCGAAAAAATAGTAATGAACGAATCATTCATACCTATAACTAGTAACTCGAAAAAATAGTAGTGAACGAATCATTCATACCTAAAACTAGTAATTCGAAAAAATAGTAATGAACGAATTTCAAATGACTATCGAATGAATGAAAATTATTGAACTATCGAATAACTCGATAGTTTTCATTCGATAGTTCCCAACACTAATACGAACTTTTGGCCGAACATTAGTTCTCTTTCAGACAGGGATGAATACGGACAACAATTGTGTTGCAGCAATATTGCTCGCTGTGGCAATTAAGCGTAAAAAAAGGAGAGAAGATCGCAAAAAAATCAATAAATTCACTCAGAAATTTTTTATTGTCCATTTTACTTTTCCGCGCACGTCTGTTCCGTTCAGAAATTACTACGATTATGAGCTATTTCGCCATACACGCACGAACAGTTCGCGCAAATGTTCGCCAAAAATTAAAATATTTTGATTTTTGGCGAACATTTGCGCGAACTGGCAAACACCACCATACACGACAGAAAAGGTCGCAGAAACATGACATAACGGGAATGTTCGCGGAAATGTTCGTGTCGTGTATTTGGCGCTTAAACATTTTCCCGTTACGACAGTTATACGTAAATCGAGTTGGTATTATGTGGCCCACGCCAGGTTATCAATTCTAATTTTTCAATATGCTTTCACTTATACTTTCACTGATTCCTGTTGGGAGTGCACAACCACTATCTGACACCAGATCAGTGAAGCACTGCATCTCCCAACTCCGCCGAAAAGCCAGAAGTAAGCACAAAGCCAACCTTGAGGCCTATTAAAATTTTCGACTCAACTAACAAAGTCCGACAAATTACAGTTGAGCCGAGGATGACCCGCACGACCACTCTGACTGAACGACTAGAACGGAATGTGTGTCAAAACACTTAAAAGCATCCATATTGAACATCCTGTCAGGCAGTTGACAGATAAGATATTACACCTCGATTCACATTGTTAAACTCATCTCTATGAAAAACTGATTATGTGTCGGAGCTATAAATACTAGAGTTGGAAATGCATTCACGAGTTCAAAATTGCTTCGTTCTGCGCAGCTACGTCACACTTGACTGCTTCAGCGAATGAAAGAAAGAAAAAAACAAGAGCTAAAGGAAAATGACGTAAAGATTGGTCATAAAAAACAGCTGAACTAATGTTTACATTGTTATGGTAACGCATTTTCGATGGAAGCAGTAAGGAAGGCGGTCGGCATGATGTGTTGGTGCACAGTGGCTAGTCATTGTCGGCTGGGGCGGGTCCTTGCCAACCTTACTGTTCCTGCGCCATAATCATACACCTAGGGCTAGGTATGAGATTAGGACTAGGATTGGGAATGAGACTCGGAGTGGGACTAGAACAAAATACATACCACCCTCTGGCACTGGCGAAGAATGGGAAAAACTTGAGAGAAGAGAAAAGAGGGAAGGATAAGGAGACTGAGAAAGAGACAGAGTGAGACGAAAATAGAGATAGATGAAGCGAAAAGACGGAGGGAGGAGTGAATAAAAGGATTAAGAAAAAGTGAGGAGGGGGAGGGGGGGGCAGAGTTAGACGGAAAAAGTTTATTAAAATGTATGGAGATAGACCAAAGATAGGGCAGAACAACGTCTGACGGGTCTGCTAGTTATCGATAATGAAATTATCAAGATAAATCGTATCTCGTTTTTAACCGAAACGAAAAGCCTTCGTTAACGTTAAAAACGTTAACAAAAACGTGATACTTTATGTTTGAATTGTGCTGGCAATGCTATAGCCATGGTGAAACCGTAAGGTGGTAACAGCGAGCGGACATACACACACAAACTCCATGTAATTTGTTTGTGTAATTCGTTGGTTGTAATGTCAAAAATAATCTGAGAAATGTTCGTGCTGTCAAAATTCATGAGAAAAGTTGCAATCAGATTGGTTAATGCTTTCACCTTTAATGACTCCGCAGAAAACGAAACAAAATCATTTCGTTAATTTAATATAATAATAAAAAAATAACATTTTACAAGACGGTGCACCACCTAATTTTTATCAAAAATTATCAAAGGTGATATCAAAAGATTGTTGTAGCAGTGCTTCGTCGCCCCATCCAATATATGCGACCGATCACAAATTGTCATCAATATCCTCTAACGGGAGTCCAAGGAAACTTGCTGCTTCAACAGTGGTGTTAGAGACGTTGGTGTATCAAAAGACGGAACAAGTGCAGAATACATACATTTGTCAAAAAAAAAAAATAATAAAAAATCGGTCTTTATAGAGATTTTTATGCTGATTCCAACATTTCTTTTTTGGTGCAAATCATATATGTATTACTCCTATATTGCTAATAGAAAATGCTCGCAATGTAGAAAATGCTACGTGACTACAGGTGGTCACGGAGGGGGGAGGGGGATAAAAATTTTCAGAAAATGGGTCACGTAGTTTGGGTACGTTCCCTTACATATATGGTGCAAATGAAGGGTTTGGGGGTAATTCCATGTCAAAAGGCGAAATTATGAATTTTTCAAATATCTCCGAAACTAGTGGATGGATTTCAAAAATTAAAAAATCGAAAAATAACTTCTAATAATGCCTTTCATCTGATGTATATATATCTTTAACTTTTCTAGTCTTTATTTACCAAAAATTTGAAAAAGCTCTTTTTTGGTGGAATTTTTTAAATTTTATTTTTTTCAAAAAAGGCTTAATTAAAACTATCTAAAACTAGTCTTATCTATTCCTATATTAAACACAGCTTCCTTTTAACCTAGTTAACTTAGTCTACAAATTTTAAACATATATATTAAATTAGCTTTCTTATAACCTAGTGTACTTAGTCTACAAATTATTATTAAAAATTGCCCTTAGTCGATCCAAAACCGGCTACGCCATGCACAGTAATTCTGCGTAGAACACCCTTAGCCGATCCAACACCGGCTGCGCCATGCACATTAATTCTGCGTAGAACACCTTTCTGCATAGGCGGCCTTCGGTCGTGCTTATAATCAAGTTTTGACGTTCTTAACGTTAATAAACGAAACGAAATGATTTTGTTTCGTTTATTAACGTTAATTATCGTAACGGAATGATATCGGTTCATTGGTTAAGCATGCCTTATAAATCTTATAAAGTCGCTAAATGCCATGTATGCACATAACTTCACACAGAATGCTCCGATTTTAAAACGGTTTTTTGCATTTGAAAGCTTAGCTACGTGAGATGGTACAGTTAATATAATTTGAAGATATATATTATAGGGGCGTGGCAAATTGCCAAAATGTAATAAAAAATCATAAAATTTTTGTTTACTGACTCATAAACGGATGGATGGATTTAAAAAATTCTACTTTTCAGTAAAACTTTGAACTATTTATCTTCGATCTGCATCAAAAAAAAATACTTGATTCCTTTCTTATATCAATCAAATTGTTTAAACAAAAGTTACATTTTTACCAAAAAATTTGTTTGTGTGGTTGTTTGCTGTGAACTGTTCGCGCTAATTGCTTTTGAGTGAGGATGATGCGACACATACGTACATATATACATATGTACATAGCATTCGCTGCGTTAATTAACTTCGGGCGTAGGTTTATAGGTATGTATGAATGAATGTACATATGTATGTATGTATGTGTTTTCATATCATATCAGCTTGAAATAGGTATGTACATACATATTTATGCAACATAAATGGTTAAGAATGCATACATCTATTGAAAAATACTCTTTCGTTAAAAATATTGAACATTTCCTTAAAATTCTTAAACCAAAGTTTTATTTTTTGGTATTTTTGCATGTATCACTATCACTACATAGTAGAGATATACGCCGCCGATAAACGCCGCCGCCGCCGTCGTTTTTCGCACGCCGCCGCCGAATGTCAAAAATATCGGCGCGTCGGCGCGGCGTCCGGCGCGTTACTATATTTTCTACTCGTTTAAGACTGTTTAGGCCATTTATTCTTCATGTCGAAAATTGGTCGGATATGGTCGAAAGTGGTATCAACGGATGCGCATCACTGCCAGTTATAAGAAACTAATTGCGAAATTTAACTCTTTATAACTATTCAAAAGTTATTTAAAATAACAGGCGCTTTCGATGTCAGCTTAACACGGACTTTGCATCACCCAATTCAGCAAGTTATTAAAACAAAACACTACAAGGAAAGTTATATAATAAATTTATATGCTCACTTTACATTTTTGAAAAAATTAATAATGAAGGATTAATTCAAATAAAATGACCCAAGGCGAACATGTTTTTAAATTGTCCTTAAGAATAAGCGAAATCAGTGATGCAAAATCCTTTAGCAGGTTCTAGGGGCATAAACACTCCTTTGAAATTATTCTTATACTGTTTTCACACAGAAACTTAATGATCTCATTTCACCTGCTAATGAAATTGTAAATTTTTTGCTTTCACACAGAAGTAACTGCTCGATTAGTATGAAGGATGAGACAGACAATCATGGCGGAACGATACAAGGTGGGGCATGGTGACATACCTACAAACAAAAAAAATTCCATGTACTTGTAAATTCGATGGACAAATGTCAAAATCGTACTGCACCCGTAGTTGATGTATCAAATCAAATAAAAAAGGTTATAATCAGCTGTTCGATGCGGCCACCTTGTATCGTTCCGCCATGCAGACAATGCCATTTGCTTTGAAAACTAAGAAGCGGAAACGGAAGCGGACGCTGCCAACAGAGTTGCATTTTGCTTTTGACTTCATTAGGCATTCGATTAGCTACTAATGAAATAATAATAGATTCGAATTTTGTAGGGAAGATTGAGTTCAATAAGCGTCTTAATGTAGAAAATTGCCTTTATTATTCAATAAGCCGTCTGTGTGAAATTAGTATTACCTCATACTTAAGTTGAGGATATATGTACTTATGAGAAGGGTTTGAAAAATCATTAGTCTTGCATTCAAACATCTGTTGTTTATTTGCGAAACTATACAATAGCGTCTGAAATGTTAATTTTGATTTTCACACTTCATCCTTCAACACCCAAGTCTCTCGGTTTGACATTTCCTAAAGTTGGCGGCCCTATCCAAAACTAGTCCCTTGGAGTGAATCGCATTGATTATAGCCTATCAACCAAGTTTAAATATCACCTACACGTTACGGTTCCTTTTACAAATGTCAATACGTAGGCACATATATCTACCAGGTGAGGCTTTGTCCTTCGCAAGAACACTCAAAGTGGTGAAGCAAAAGCTTACCCAAGACAGTGGAACTAATGACCGTGTGTGATACTACCCTAACGTAGTGGACAGTCGAACTTGTCTGAAAACTGAAGCTACGCGGTCATCCACAATGAGCTCCTATATCGTAAGGCCGGAAAACAGTAGTTAACAACTTTCAACTTAAAATCCGTCGACTTTCATTCTAAATTTGATTTAACGAAGACTATTGAAGTCAATGTTGTGAACACAAACGTCTGCAATCTTTGTTCTACATTTTAAAAATTTTATCCAGGGTCCTTGTAATACGATTATACGATTTTCACCCATTCCGCAATGACATACACTTAGACGAGGGCGGCATCCTTGGCCGAATATTCACTCCCTAACGTTTCAAGGTCCTTCTGTGGTGTAGCTCGGAAGCATAGCTCGACAAAAGCATCCGTTGGAAAGTCTTCGGAGCTACGCCTAGAGCTTCTAGGAAAGTGACGTCGACGAAGGTATGAGTTCGAAGCCGCAGTGCTATAGCTTCTGTGCTGGCATATGGTGTGAGGCTCAGGAGGCGTGGTAGCGACTGGTGGTAGGGATCGCTACTGTTCGCACATCGGGAATTATAGCTCTTAAAAACAGCCGAAAAAACTGGAGGCACCCTGTGCCACGAGAGTCATGAGTATTAATAGACCATTAGTAGCAACCCTAAGTCGCCTTTATGCGTGACCGCCAAGGAGCGCCAAATAATTTAAAGAAATTGTGTTCGCGACGATTATTAGGAGTTGACCCTAGGTGAAACTACTACGCTTTGCACGAGATATACAGGCAAAAGTGTGACTATTTTATGTATCTCTATTTCTTTTCAGCAGACGCAGCAGTACCAATTCCATAGACCGGGGTTAGGGTCAAATCCTTTGGCTGAACCCTCCCAGAGGGTGCCGGCTGGTAATATGCACAACAGTTTCCCCTTCCAGGGGAGTGCTAGCTAAGTTTAGGAATCATCTCCATTTGTGCCCCAGCTCCTTAATAGCTTAGGCATATGGAAATGGTTTTTAAACGTGGCCTCAAGGTGGGAAGTGGACCACGCCCAGTTGGAAAGGTGGTCCACCCCTAATCCAGGGTGTTATGCGATTCCGTGCCCATTGGATGGTTTGCAGTCAGGGGCATCCGACTGTATTCTTACGGAGCCTCCCGGATACCGGGCCACCTCCGGAAGTAACGGCGACCTGCTGCGGTATGGGGCTCTACCGCAGTCGACCGCATTGTTTCCCCTATCCCTTTAACTTCAGGCTGCCGAACGGTCTCACCTTAGTAGGCAGCTAAAGAACAAGATATATTAGTGAATAACAAAAACCTGGCCTCGGATCCCTGCACGGGTAAAGATGCCGCCCTTGGACTAGGCATTAAAAAAGTCCACAATTCGTCGGGAACCGCACCGACGGCGCCGACCAGGCCTTCACGGCAACAAAAAAATCTTCGGCAAACTGTGCAAGCTAGCGGAAGAACTAAACCCCTTGAGGGCAAGTCCAATTCCGCAGCAGCCGGCAAAGCTAGCCCCAAAGAGGGAAAGCAACGTCCGACTGAGCAAGCACAGGAGGCCCGTCCCACGCCCGTACCGGGCACCTCTTGTCAGCTGGTGGCTGGTACCAGCACTAAATCCTCCACGGACAAAAGTACTGCCTCCACCGCTGCAAAGTTACCTCGCAAGCCGGCTGAACCCCTTGAGGGTTCCAAGGCAAATAAGCGAATCCCGACTTCGGTCCGCAACCAGCGGAACATTCGCAATGCCGTCAAAATCGTTGAGAAACTTGGCAACTCTCCCAGCGACAAGTTGACGGCAGGGCAAAAAAGTTCTCTGGCCTGGGCCAGGAAGATTATTGCTGCCAAGAAGAGCAGCAACAACAACCCCACCCCTTCCTCTTCTGCCACCAAACAAACTTCTGACCCGAAGATGCCGGCCCTTAAGAGGCAAAGGTCTATGGGAAAGGCCTTCAGCCTCTACTCCCCCTGACCTGACCAAAACCTTCAGCGAGGCGGCTAAGGCCAACTTTACGCTGGCGGTTTTGAACCGCGGTCACCCGGACGGGAACATGACCCCGGATAACTGGAAGGATGTCCTTAACGGCCTTCTCAAGATCTTTAAGGACATCATGACCAAGCATCCGGGCCGGCTCCCACTATCCGTGATGCCGGCTGGTACCAGGGTAGGGTCAAGCTTGTTTCCTGCGCCGATGAGCGCTCGTGCAAGCTCTACAAACTCGCCATAGCTTCGCTGGGACAGCTGTGGCCTGGGGCCAGGTTGGATGCGGTCGGTGTGGAAGAAATTCCGAACAGACCGAGAGCCTGGGCCTGGGTCCCAGACGGCATAGCGGATCCTGGCGAGATCCTTGATACCATCGCGGAGTCGAATCCGGGGCTACCTTCGAGCGATTGGAGGATAGTCCGGGTCGGCGAGACAAGGGCGAAGCAGCGTTATGTTGGTTTCATCATAAACGAGGCTTCTCTCCCTTGGCTTGACGAATGTGGTGGAGTATTAAGCTACGGCTTCTACTCCATCACGTTGAAAATTCGACCGGAGGATCTGGTGATCGGGGATACCGCCTCGAGCGAACCCGCAATCGCCACATTGAATCTCACGGACCCATGCAACACCTTGAGTGGACATGGGGCCGATATCGAACTGGCACGCAGCACTCCGGATGCCGAGAGCGATACACTCTCGGTATCTGAGTTTGCGGGCCAGTTCTTTACGGGCATGGACGAGCAGCTTTTGCTGGAATCCGACCCGTCGGATGCCGAATTCGACGATACTATCGTAGAGGAGGCATCCGACGATGCGGATCAGCAGAGGATGGACGTCGATGCCACAAACGAATCGTAACGGGCGCGCAGGTACTACAGATAAACCTGCACCATTCTAAGGCAGCCTCGGCTGCCCTAATATTACGCCTCAGCACTACGTATGAGGACGTCGTTCTAGTCCAGGAACCTTGGGTCGTTGGCAGCAAGGTCTGTGGACTCTTTTCTAAGGACTACCGGCTGGTGACACCGCCCGTGACAGGTAGAATCAGATCTTGTATTCTAGTAAAGAAAAATCTAGTATTTATTTTACTATCTCTTTTTAGCGACGAGGACTTTACCTGTATTAGCCTCGAGCTACAGGGGCAAACAATCTGGCTGATGTCCGCATATCTATCGCACGATCGCCCAACTTCTGTGCAGGACCGGCTCTGCAAAGCGGTACGGGAGGCCCACAGTAAAGGGTTCCCGATATTAATTGGGACCGATGCCAATGCACATCACACTGCTTGGGGCTCTACCGACATTAACAGTAGGGGTGAGTCTCTTTTTGATTCTATTATAAGTAACAATCTAAGTATATGCAACTCTGGAGACAAACCAACTTTCATCACCTCAAATAGGAAGGAGGTTCTAGATGTTACTCTAGTTTCTGGGGCATTCTCTGACCTTGTCAAAAATTGGAGAGTTTCCAATCAAAACTCCTACTCTGATCATATGTATATCATTTTCACTCTGCTCTTGCGTACACCGCCTAGGGTGGCTTACAGGAATAGGAGACGTACGGACTGGAACCTTTATAAAAAAGTCCTATCCTCTACTCTCCTAAAGAACGCTTCTCACGGTAGGCCGAGCCTACCGCTAACAACTGATGAAGCGCCTCCTTTAGACACAACATTTGCTTCTCTCGGTGAGCTAGACTCATCGTCAAAAATAGAAGAAGCAGTAGATCTTATCACCAAATCTTGTAACGCTGCCTTCACAGTAGCCTGCCCGGAGATTAAGGTGAGGGGAAAGAAGAAACCCTATTGGTGGAACCAAGAAATCTCCGAGCAGAGGAAAAACGGCAGAAAACTCTTTAACGAGGCTAAGCGCACGGGAATCTGGTCCCATTATAGGGACGCCTTAAAATCTTTTACGAAGTTAATCCAGAAGGCCAAAAGGGACTCCTGGAAGAACTTCACTAATGACATCGAAGAAGTCTCAGAGGCCAATCGCCTACGAAAGGTCCTCTCCAAAAACCCCATACCTCCAAGCTGCATTCGCACAACGAGCGGAGAATGGGCCACTTCTAGTACGGAAATTCTCGAAACCCTGATCAGCACTCACTTTCCGGGCTGCAGATCTCAACCATACATCTTAAACACGCAATCTAACCCAGGGCCATTTCAACCCCTGGACCACATTGTAAGTGAAAAAGGAGTTATCTGGGCAATCAAGTCCTTTAAACCCTTCAAATCTCCGGGAACGGATGGAATATTTCCCGCTGAATTGCAAGCTGCAAGCGATGTTATAAGCCCGCTGCTAGCTAAAATCTACAAGGCTTGCCTCAACCTGGTCTATATCCCCACGGAATGGACCAAGGCAAAGGTAGTCTTCATACCCAAAGGAGGCAGGATATCGGGCAACAGTCCAAAGGATTTCAGACCAATAAGTCTGACCTCCTTCCTCCTAAAAGTTCTAGAACGATTGCTGGACGCCTACATTAGACGATCGGCAAATAAGGCACTCATCTCCAACAACCAACACGCCTACTCTAAGGGCAAATCCGTAGAGACAGCTCTACATGCTATCACTACTAAGATAGAGAAGGGTCTTGCCTTTAAAGAATTTACGCTGGGTATCTTTCTCGACATAGAAGGAGCCTTCAACAACGTTCTCCCAGCAGCGGTCACAAAATCTCTACGTTCTTTTGGGGGTGGAAGAGCCTCTTATGAAGTTCGTCGAGCTCCTTCTAAACAAGAGAATCATTATCTCTGAGCTGGGCAGCTCATCGTTAATAAGGTATACCAACAGAGGAACCCCCCAGGGGGGCGTTCTTTCTCCTCTACTATGGAACCTGACGGTGAACGCTCTGTTATCTATACTACGGCCCACCGGATGCCAAGTCATTGCATATGCCGACGACATAGCCTTGACAGTTACCGGCAAACACCTTCCGGTGCTTGGCGAACTCCTGCAAAATGCTCTTAATCTAACAAACACATGGTCTATGAAATGCGGACTCAGCATCAGCAGTGAAAAAACTGAGATGGTGCTTTTTACCCGCAAACGCAGTATACCGGAATTTACCCTCCCATCCCTAAACGGGAAGGAAATCAAACTCTCTACCGAGGTTAAATATCTCGGAGTTATTCTAGACAGGAAGCTTGACTGGAAGCGAAATGTGGAGGAACGATCCAGGAAAGCCACAATGGCTCTCTACGCTTGTAAGTCGGCAATCGGAAAAAGGTAGGGTCTCCAGCCACGCATAGTCCATTGGATCTATACGGCAGTGGTGAGACCCACACTCTTCTACGCCGTCACCGTATGGTGGACGGCACTCGATATCGAATGTAACAGGAGTAAAGTAACGATAGTGCAGAGGATGGCGGCAATGCTCACCAGCGGTGCCCTTCCCTCCACTCCCACCAAAGCTCTTGAAACCATATTATTCCTTCTCCCAACTGATCTATATGGCAGATACTGTGCCTCCTGCAACGCGGCGAGGCTCAACGCTATCGAACCCTGGAGGGATTGCAGGTTTGGTCACACCCGGATCCTGAAGCAAGTCCCTGAAACCTTCTTGAAATTGGATCATACAACATCGCCCCCTTGCTGGGACAACAAATTTTCCACAAGAATCCCAGAGAGGAACGAGTGGGCAAACGGCGTAGAGCCGGGATCACACGAAATCTCCGTTTTTACAGATGGCTCTAAACTAAACAACAGAGTCGGCAGCGGGATATTCTCGGAGAAGCTCAATCTAAGCGAGAGCTTTCGCCTACCTGATCACTGCAGTGTTTTTCAGGCTGAACTCATAGCTATCTGGGAAGCAGCCCGCTATCTGGCTAACCTGCAGGTAACCAATTCTATTTCAATTTTCTCTGACAGCCAAGCTGCAATAAAATCCCTGCAATGCAGTAACACCTCGTCACTAGTGGCATTGAAGTGCAGAGAAACCCTCAACAAACTAGCTGAAAATGGCACTGCGGAAGGGACCGCCACCGCTCCGGAGGATCTGGTGATCGGGGATACCGCCTCGAGCG
This sequence comes from Eurosta solidaginis, assembly GCF_040869045.1. Lineage (NCBI taxonomy): Eukaryota > Metazoa > Arthropoda > Insecta > Diptera > Tephritidae > Eurosta > Eurosta solidaginis. The sequence continues at coordinate 19,775,633 of NC_090320.1, forward strand.
AACCCGCAATCGCCACATTGAATCTCACGGACCATGCAACACCTTGAGTGGACATGGGGCCGATATCGAACTGGCACGCAGCACTCCGGATGCCGAGAGCGATACACTCTCGGTATCTGAGTTTGCGGGCCAGTTCTTTACGGGCATGGACGAGCAGCTTTTGCTGGAATCCGACCCGTCGGATGCCGAATTCGACGATACTATCGTAGAGGAGGCATCCGACGATGCGGATCAGCAGAGGATGGACGTCGATGCCACAAACGAATCGTAACGGGCGCGCAGGTACTACAGATAAACCTGCACCATTCTAAGGCAGCCTCGGCTGCCCTAATATTACGCCTCAGCACTACGTATGAGGACGTCGTTCTAGTCCAGGAACCTTGGGTCGTTGGCAGCAAGGTCTGTGGACTCTTTTCTAAGGACTACCGGCTGGTGACACCGCCCGTGACAGGTAGAATCAGATCTTGTATTCTAGTAAAGAAAAATCTAGTATTTATTTTACTATCTCTTTTTAGCGACGAGGACTTTACCTGTATTAGCCTCGAGCTACAGGGGCAAACAATCTGGCTGATGTCCGCATATCTATCGCACGATCGCCCAACTTCTGTGCAGGACCGGCTCTGCAAAGCGGTACGGGAGGCCCACAGTAAAGGGTTCCCGATATTAATTGGGGCCGATGCCAATGCACATCACACTGCTTGGGGCTCTACCGACATTAACAGTAGGGGTGAGTCTCTTTTTGATTCTATTATAAGTAACAATCTAAGTATATGCAACTCTGGAGACAAACCAACTTTCATCACCTCAAATAGGAAGGAGGTTCTAGATGTTACTCTAGTTTCTGGGGCATTCTCTGACCTTGTCAAAAATTGGAGAGTTTCCAATCAAAACTCCTACTCTGATCATATGTATATCATTTTCACTCTGCTCTTGCGTACACCGCCTAGGGTGGCTTACAGGAATAGGAGACGTACGGACTGGAACCTTTATAAAAAAGTCCTATCCTCTACTCTCCTAAAGAACGCTTCTCACGGTAGGCCGAGCCTACCGCTAACAACTGATGAAGCGCCTCCTTTAGACACAACATTTGCTTCTCTCGGTGAGCTAGACTCATCGTCAAAAATAGAAGAAGCAGTAGATCTTATCACCAAATCTTGTAACGCTGCCTTCACAGTAGCCTGCCCGGAGATTAAGGTGAGGGGAAAGAAGAAACCCTATTGGTGGAACCAAGAAATCTCCGAGCAGAGGAAAAACGGCAGAAAACTCTTTAACGAGGCTAAGCGCACGGGAATCTGGTCCCATTATAGGGACGCCTTAAAATCTTTTACGAAGTTAATCCAGAAGGCCAAAAGGGACTCCTGGAAGAACTTCACTAATGACATCGAAGAAGTCTCAGAGGCCAATCGCCTACGAAAGGTCCTCTCCAAAAACCCCATACCTCCAAGCTGCATTCGCACAACGAGCGGAGAATGGGCCACTTCTAGTACGGAAATTCTCGAAACCCTGATCAGCACTCACTTTCCGGGCTGCAGATCTCAACCATACATCTTAAACACGCAATCTAACCCAGGGCCATTTCAACCCCTGGACCACATTGTAAGTGAAAAAGGAGTTATCTGGGCAATCAAGTCCTTTAAACCCTTCAAATCTCCGGGAACGGATGGAATATTTCCCGCTGAATTGCAAGCTGCAAGCGATGTTATAAGCCCGCTGCTAGCTAAAATCTACAAGGCTTGCCTCAACCTGGTCTATATCCCCACGGAATGGACCAAGGCAAAGGTAGTCTTCATACCCAAAGGAGGCAGGATATCGGGCAACAGTCCAAAGGATTTCAGACCAATAAGTCTGACCTCCTTCCTCCTAAAAGTTCTAGAACGATTGCTGGACGCCTACATTAGACGATCGGCAAATAAGGCACTCATCTCCAACAACCAACACGCCTACTCTAAGGGCAAATCCGTAGAGACAGCTCTACATGCTATCACTACTAAGATAGAGAAGGGTCTTGCCTTTAAAGAATTTACGCTGGGTATCTTTCTCGACATAGAAGGAGCCTTCAACAACGTTCTCCCAGCAGCGGTCACAAAATCTCTACGTTCTTTTGGGGGTGGAAGAGCCTCTTATGAAGTTCGTCGAGCTCCTTCTAAACAAGAGAATCATTATCTCTGAGCTGGGCAGCTCATCGTTAATAAGGTATACCAACAGAGGAACCCCCCAGGGGGGCGTTCTTTCTCCTCTACTATGGAACCTGACGGTGAACGCTCTGTTATCTATACTACGGCCCACCGGATGCCAAGTCATTGCATATGCCGACGACATAGCCTTGACAGTTACCGGCAAACACCTTCCGGTGCTTGGCGAACTCCTGCAAAATGCTCTTAATCTAACAAACACATGGTCTATGAAATGCGGACTCAGCATCAGCAGTGAAAAAACTGAGATGGTGCTTTTTACCCGCAAACGCAGTATACCGGAATTTACCCTCCCATCCCTAAACGGGAAGGAAATCAAACTCTCTACCGAGGTTAAATATCTCGGAGTTATTCTAGACAGGAAGCTTGACTGGAAGCGAAATGTGGAGGAACGATCCAGGAAAGCCACAATGGCTCTCTACGCTTGTAAGTCGGCAATCGGAAAAAGGTAGGGTCTCCAGCCACGCATAGTCCATTGGATCTATACGGCAGTGGTGAGACCCATACTCTTCTACGCCGTCACCGTATGGTGGACGGCACTCGATATCGAATGTAACAGGAGTAAAGTAACGATAGTGCAGAGGATGGCGACAATGCTCACCAGCGGTGCCCTTCCCTCCACTCCCACCAAAGCTCTTGAAACCATATTATTCCTTCTCCCAACTGATCTATATGGCAGATACTGTGCCTCCTGCAACGCGGCGAGGCTCAACGCTATCGAACCCTGGAGGGATTGCAGGTTTGGTCACACCCGGATCCTGAAGCAAGTCCCTGAAACCTTCTTGAAATTGGATCATACAACATCGCCCCCTTGCTGGGACAACAAATTTTCCACAAGAATCCCAGAGAGGAACGAGTGGGCAAACGGCGTAGAGCCGGGATCACACGAAATCTCCGTTTTTACAGATGGCTCTAAACTAAACAACAGAGTCGGCAGCGGGATATTCTCGGAGAAGCTCAATCTAAGCGAGAGCTTTCGCCTACCTGATCACTGCAGTGTTTTTCAGGCTGAACTCATAGCTATCTGGGAAGCAGCCCGCTATCTGGCTAACCTGCAGGTAACCAATTCTATTTCAATTTTCTCTGACAGCCAAGCTGCAATAAAATCCCTGCAATGCAGTAACACCTCGTCACTAGTGGCATTGAAGTGCAGAGAAACCCTCAACAAACTAGCTGAAAATTGCAACCTAAGCATAATATGGGTTCCTGGCCACTGTGACATCTCAGGAAACTGCGCTGCGGATGAGCTAGCTAGGGAAGGCACCAACTTGCAAACAACAACCTCCGCTGATTGGGCCAGCCCTCCTCTAAATACTTGCAAATACCACCTGCGATCTCTTTTCACGGATCAGGCAAACGCCAGATGGGCGAGGGAACCTACATGTAGTATATCCAAGCAAATCTGGCCTAAGCTGGATGAAAAGAGATCGCGATCGGTGATATTATTAAACCGTATCTCTATAAGCCCACTAGTGGGCCTTCTTACAGGTCACTGTCTCATGGGCACTCACGGTGCCTATATGGGCCTGCAGACAAATGACTTCTGCCGCAGCTGTAGGGACAAGGAGGAGATAGAAAGCGTTGAGCACTATCTGTGCCACTGTCCCGCACTGTCAAAAACCAGGTACCAATGCCTCCACAGACACTTTTGGGTGCCTTGCGGAGCCTGAATCTATAAACCCAAACGATATCTTGCGTTTCATTAGGCAAACGCGCTGGTTTAGCCTCACTGGGGTCTAAACTCTCCTCTTCTTCGAAAGTAGGGTAATAGGAAATAGGGGCCCCCCGCGTGGTAGCACAACGGGCCACAACGGCCTACGTGAGTCTCCGCTCGGACAGCGGAGGCAGCCACTCTAACCTAACCTAACCTAGGGTCAAAGCCTCTCTAGAACAAGCGACCGAGGGACAATCCCTTCGCAAGGAGCTACTCCTGAAAATTTTTGAACGGTCTTTTGATGCAAAAACCCCGGATCTTTCCGAAATGGCCAACACGTTGATGTCCTTAAATACATATAAACAAAACCCTTCCTAAATATTATTTATCTAAATAGAAAAATCAAGATTTTAAAGTAAGAACACCGGCGTACGCCGGCGCGCCGCTACGCCACCGCCACCGGTATATAATAGAGCTTACGCCGCCGCCGCCGATAAAGTGATCGGCGTAAACCTCTACTACATAGTATAAAACAAAGTCGCTTTTTCTGTCCCAGTCCCTTTGAATGCTTAAACCTCTAAAACTACGCAACGGATTTTGATGCGCTTTTTTTTTAATAGATGGAGTGATTGAAGAGGAAGCGTTATATGTATAATAACATCCATTAAATAGTGGAGAAATACTGTTATTTTTGAAGTTTTTAATGTGATGTATATATATAAAAGAAAGTGGTGTTAGTTACACTATTTATAACTCAAGAACGGATGAGCAGATTTTGCTGAAAATTGGTGGAGGGGTAGCTTACAACCAGGAGACAGACATAGGATACTTTTTATCCCGTTCTGGATAGGGTCTTGAGATCGAAACGTGGGCCAGGGTAACACAATGATGTGTTTTTACATTATGGGTATCAAATGGAAGCTGTTTGTGAGTACTTTGATGCGGGGTATTTTTCGTACCCGTGGGTGACTAGGGTCTCGATATATAGGCCAAAATGTTGACCCGGGTACCCCTAGAATGTGTTTATAGAATATGGATAACAAAGGAAAGCTGTTGATGAGTGCTTTAGTACAGGGTAGTATTCATACCAATTGGTGACTAGGGTCTCCAATTGAGGCCAAAACGTGGACCCGGATACCCCTAGAAAGTGTTTATACAAGATGGATAACAAATGAAAGCTGTTGATGAGTGCTTTAGTACAGGGTAATTTTCATATCTATGTATTTGTCACTAGGGTCTCGAGATATAGGCCAAAACGTGGATCAGGGTAACACTACGATGTGTTTTTACATTATGGGTATCAAATTGAAGCTGTTGATGTGTGCTTTCCTATTCGATTTGCCTGAAATTTGGTATATAAATTTGCCTATATTAGTATTTACGATCTTTTTTCGGGGAAGTAGACCAGAGACGGGCTGGGAATGAGATTAGGACTAGGATTGGGACTGAGACTCGGAGTGGGACTAGAACAAAATACATACCACCCTCTGGCACTGGCGCAGAATGGGAAAAACTTGAGAGAAGAGAAAAGAGGGAAGGATAAGGAGACTGAGAAAGAGATATATTGAGACGAAAATAGAGATAGATGAAGCGAAAACGACGGAGGGAGGAGTGAATAAAGTGATTAAGAAGAAGTGAAGAGGGGAGGGCAGAGTTACAGAGACAAAGCTTATTAAAATGTATGTAGATAGACCAAATTTAGGGCAGAACAACGTCTGACGGGTCTTCTAGTTTTGACATATAGCAAGAAAGCAATAGATTGTCCTTGCGAAGTTTAAAGAGAAACTGAAAAGAATGAAACATTTACTGGCATATTTCGATGATTTAAGGCAACTGCGGTTCGAATATCAGTGAAGCCTTTGATAAAATTCGAAATTGACTGATGATGATTATGTAGCGGTTTTCGAAATGTTAAAATCGCAGTATGCCAGTAAATTTTTCTCTCTTTTCAAAAATAATGATAGAATATTCAATTATTATAAGCCGGTGTTAAGCTCATGAATTTTTAAATATTAAACTACTTGAATAATTAGAATCTATCTATTGATAAATTTTACGCCTTTTTTTGCACCTAACTCCTAAATTGATTTAACATAACTGATGGCAATGAAAGTTTACAAAAAGAGAACCCTAGGGAAAAAGTATTTAGTACTGAATGAATTGTGCATTCATTTCAAGTTTACATTCATTAAAGATTGGGAATGGTTCCTACATTCCCACTCTATATTGAATTATATTTTACCATTCAATAACACACACACTTTAGATTTGAGTTAAGATGTTTTGAGCCATTCAGGAATGGAGATTTATAATATGCAACCAATAAATCGCAATTTTTTAAAAGAATGCTGAGGGAATGCACACTCAATTGATTCAATCTTTTTACAGCTCTGCTCTATGTCATTTTCTAGGACATCTGGTGTTATTCAGGGCTGTCATGGAATCCAATAGTTGTCGGAATCGGATTTAAAAACGACAAAAAAAATTACTTTGGTGTCATGAAATCCAATGTTATCGGTTTCTGATAGGGTTTTTCAGTTTTTGAGGAAACTTATGATAACATCATGAACTCAATCAGTCTATGTGAGGTCCTCACGAACCAACCAGTTCAACCTAACCTATTGAGCAATATATGTATATGGTTGTTGTTTTTTGCCAGATTTGTTGCACACACAGACTAATGCAGAAAGGTGTTCTGCGCGCATTTAGTTTTGATCCCCAAACCGGTGTCGGATTCACCCAGGGTTATTTCTTATAAGCGCGGCCGAAGGCCGCCTACCCCGACCCTCTCGGGGTCATTTTACGGTTTTTTGTAAATAACTTTCGACAGAAATAAACTTTTTGATTTCAGCTTTCGGATTCTTAAAACGGAGGTCGAGATGAGTCTTTTGGGCTTAAGTGCAGAATACATACATTTGTCAAATTAAAAAAATGTATATGAGTATCGGTAGTGGTGTTTATGGTGAGTTCAACCGTATAACTTTTTTTTTTGGTGCAAATAATAACTATAGGGGTAATTCCACGTCAAAAGGTAAATTTTACATTTTTTAAAACAAAATATCTTTGAAACTATTGAGTCAATCTTGAAAATTGTAATGTCTTTAGATAGGCAACAAAACAAGGTTTTGTTTGATATATAAAACTTCTATATTTAGAAGAAATTTCTATAATAAAATTATGTTTTTATGGGAAAATGATTGCTAACTTATCATAAACCGAATAATAAGTCGAAAAAATGTGTTATTGACAAAATACTTTAATACTATCGTGTTGAAGATAATTTCATTACCTTTAATTTGGTATATATATCTTTATATTAGAAGGTATAACTTGATTATTTCGGGGCGAAAAACAAAGAAGGTATCATATGTCAATTATTTTTTATCGATTAGGTATATATATGATGTTATTTATGTATATATGGGTTTATGCATTGTATTAATTAATTGCAAAAATACATAATGTATAACATTGCTAATTTTTTTATTTCTAAAATATACGTGAAAGGTAAACTATTTAAAATTTTGCATTCGTGAACGAGCTGATATTACCTAATAACTCTTATGTTTATTGTTATTTATTTTCTTGGCAACTCTAGAATAAAGCTTTTAATAACTGTAAAAAGCCCGTTATTATCAAAATTGGAATTTAATTGTGCGTGATAATATGGCTAACTTAAACTTATTAAAAATTTTTTAAATCTTCGGTTATAAAGAAAGTGGTCCATTAACAAGAGATGCACTACCCTGCAAAAATTGTTGGATTACGTGTTCCATTTTCTTCACATTGGAGTACTCTAACAATACTCCTTTGCAATACGTTTGCGGACCACCATCAGCCGATCATTGCTCGTTTTTTAATGACAGTGATCACGACACGATGACGATCGAACAGAGTTGCCAAAAGTAAAATATTGCATGCAAATAACTAATAATAAAATTTTACTTTGGCAGCTCTGATAAAATGCAACAGCGCACTGGTTTTATGTATACATACTAAAGTATGTATAGAGAAATATTAGTCATTGTAAATTTTACCAAGTAGCGCAACTAACAGCTGATCGGTGAAAATTCGCACATTCACACGCACAGTTCTCGACTCAGTTTCAAAAAAAAACTTTAGATTATTTAATTCAAATTTTAAAGTGAGATAATCCTTGCCAATTAATGTATACAGAATATATATGGCGTTTTTGTTGTTATTAAAACAATAGTTTTATTTATATTAAAGCTTTTATCATTTTTTTTTTTAACTTTGAAAAAACTCCGAACACCATTCCTTCATTATATGACATTCGACTGCCTAGTCCACTGCCTTCCACTCTATTCGCAACATAACCTCTACTTAAGCTGCCAAACTATATAGTAAACAATGATATTAGTACTTTGGAAAGTACTCTCACGTATGTACTCTATGGATTACTCACAAACAAAGCGAGAGTGGGATCACCTACTCCTATGAATACAGATTAGATTTGGAGCAGTCATATACTCCCAAAGGAGTATTCTTTACATTATTTATAGAGTACTCGCGTTTTTTGAAGAGTAGCAGCTCTTCAGGCGTGGGGGTTGGTGCCTTATGAAGGTACATATTTATGTGCAGAGGGCCATGAAATGAAATTGGTCGAGTACGCCCAGAACATTGACGTGTTTGTTTGGAGGTGAGTTTTTTTTTTAGTTTTCTTGTTGCCGGTGTCGGATCTGTTAAGGGTAATTTTTTTAAAGGTGTTCTACGCAGAATTACTGTGCATGGCGTAGCCGGTGTTGGATCGGCTAAGGGTCATTTTTTTAAAGTGCGGCCGAATGCTGCCTACGTAGAAGGGTGTACTACGCAGAAGGACATCAGCGTGGCGGTAGGGATTCAAGGGGTTGTGTAGCGCAATATATAGCTTCTCCAACCCAATTGTCAACCTCACCTTCGAGCGGCAAATCCCGTTTCACTAACAGACGAGGCTCTGGCGACCCCAAGCTCCTCATGGGGAGGGATGGCCTGAAGGTTTAATGTGGCCATATAAATCGTTCCCGAGATGGTCGGGCCAGCACCTTAATAGTGCTGTGTTACCGGAGCGTATCGGATCTGTATCCGACAAAGGACCATCACATCGATAACACTCCCCAAAGCCTTCGGGGAGTAACCTAATCGCTACAACAACAACAACAACAGCGTGGCGGTAGCCACGGTTGTACCACACACTCGGACTTGGCATGGCGTAGCCCAGTGATATTTCTTATAAGCACGACCGAAGGCCGCCTATGCAGAAAGGTGTTCTACGCAGAATTACTGTGCATGGCGCAGCCGGTGTTGGATCGGCTAAGGGTGTTCTACGCAGAATTACTGTGCATGGCGTAGCCGGTTTTGGATCGACTAAGAGCTATTTTTAATAATAATTTGTAGACTAAGTACACTAGGTTATAAGAAAGCTGTGTTTAATATAGGAATAGATAAGACTAGTTTTAGATAGTTTTAATTAAGCCTTTTTTGAAAAAAATAAAATTTAAAAAATTCCACCAAAGAGCTTTTTCAACTTTTTGGTAAATAAAGACTAGAAAAGTTAAAGATATATATACATCAGATGAAAGGCATTATTAGAAGTTATTTTTCGATTTTTTAATTTTTGAAATCCATCCACTAGTTTCGGAGATATTTGAAAAATTCATAATTTCGCCTTTTGACATGGAATTACCCCCAAATCCTTCATTTGCACCATATATGTAAGGGAACGTACCCAAACTACGTGACCCATTTTCTGCAAATTTTTATCCCCCTCCCCCCTCCATGATCACCTGTAGTCACGTAGCATTTTCTACATTGCGAGCATTTTCTATTAGTAATATAGGAGTAATACATATATGATTTGCACCAAAAAAGAAATGTTGGAATCAGCATACAAAATCTCTATAAAGTCAAAGTTTTTATTATTTTTTTTTTTTTGACAAATGTATGTAGTCTGCACTTCTTCCGTCTTTTGATACACCAACGCCTCTAACACCACTCTCATTGTGGTACACCCCTGTTGAAACAGCAAGTTTCCTTGGACTCCCGTTAGAGGATATTGATGACAATTTGTGATCGGTCGCACATAATGGATGGGGCGACGAAGCACTGCTACAACAATCTTTTGTTATCACCTTTGATAATTTTTGATAAAAATTAGGTGGTGCACCGTCTTGTAAAATGGTTTTTTTTGTGATAGAAGCAAAATTGTTGATATTTATTCGCGATCCAGGGTTCGAAATGCATCCTTTATGTTATGCTGCCGTGAAATCAGGGTTGCCTGTATGATTTGTTAATCACCCGAAAAAATCCCTGGTAATAGTCTAGAACAGGGGTCCACTGCTAATACGCGTCCAAAAATATCGAGAGGTGCCTCGACAACATTAATCCGACGGCGGAAAATAAAAATTTCAACTCGTTCAAAGGATATTAACGAAAAAGCCAAAAATTACCCCGGTTTCGTAGGAACATTATTATTTTTGCGCAGAACACCTTTCTGCGTTCGCGGCCTTTGGCCGCGCTTGTACAAAATTACCCCCGCCGGTCCACCAATGGGGTGGGATCAAAATTAAATGCGTTCAAAATCCCTTTGTATACAAAATTTTTTTCAGTGCACATTACAGGAACCACTCCGCTCTCATTATGGTCCGCCCCTGTTGAAACAGCGAGTTCCTTGGACTCCCGTTAGAAGACATTGATGACAATTTATGATTGGTCGCACCTATTAGATGGGATGAAGCACTGCTACAACAACAACCACATGAAAATTTCCAACTTTTTTTTACAAATATCTCCAGACAGATACAATTCTTCTTTTCCGCCATCAGATTATTGTTGTCGAGGTCAAAACGCGTCTTTTGGCACCTCTTTTGGACGCGTATTAGCAGTTGACCCTTGCTCTAGAGTCTAGAATCTAGACTTTTAACAAACCTCTAGGCGATTAAAAGCCAACTTATTAATTTAATTTACATTTAGGTTTTAATTACTTTTTAAAATTAAATGAATTCACATTTTATTTACTTCTGTGCATACAAAAATTTTAAGCAAAGTTAAAAAGTACAATTAAGTTTAGTATGAAAAACCAAATGAACGAGTAAAATACAATTAGGCATACAACCCAATTGAGGGGTTAAAGATCAAAGCCGCCCCCGTCTAGACTTAAAAATGATTGTGAATAACCGATGTCAGGATTCGCAATTGTTCTTCCGAACTAGCAATCCATATTTCGGAAACGGCGGGACCAATTACAAACTGGTTGACAGACATACTCTTGAAATTTATTAAATCGAACATTTCTTTCAAAGTTTTTCCTGGAGTTGGGGTTTGAGTATGAGCTTCGCCAAAGTTGTCAACCATTCCCAATTTTTTTGATGCAAAACCATCCATTTTCAGACCGTGTATCTTGGCGTAATTTTCAATTAAGCAAAACCGTTCGATTTCTTTAAATTTACCTTGAAGAAACTTTAGCAGATCGTAAAAAATTTCGGGTTCCAAGTCGTATATCGAGGAGTTAGTAGCTAAATCAGTGATGTCATATGGAAAATTTGATTTATAATAATGTCCACAATTTTTATACTTAATATAAGTAATCTCCCGACCAAGTTTCTTTTCATATTCAAAAATTTGTAAAAAATCATGAAAGCTTGTGTTTTGTTGCTGAACCTTCGTACTGATTTTACCATGGCATGCAGTCAAAAGCTTCTCCAGCATATAATAATCCGCCAAGAAAGCCACATGTTTCAAACGTTTAATGGTCAGTAAGTCAAGAGAGTCAGTTTTTTCATAATAAATATATTCCAATATCACTTTGAAGTCGATGATATCTAGTACATTTGGTAGTGGAATGTTGGCACTAGCGTCTGCTTCTTTATAGTTTCCATTGAACATACTTGCGAAAACAATTGAAGCGCATGAGAGTTTAGATTTATGTGCTTCAATAGTACTAGCGCTTGCTCCCGACCCTATCAAAAAGCTGCAATCAAAGGGTGAGGACTCTTGATTGCCTAATTTTTCGGTAACACTAAAAAATAATGAATCATATTAAAACATAACATAATATTACATAAATTTATTTTACCTTGAGTTATCTTCGCCAGCCATTTCAAAATCGAGAAATCAGAAGTTCTGTGGCGTTACTATTCACAATCAAATTCTATTGTAGGGAACTCCCCGTTTTTAGGGTACACACTTGCCTAGGGATAAAGCAATGCCAGTAATTACTAGAGATGGCAATTATTCGTGTACCTGTGACTTTGTCACAGCTACTGAAAGATTAGATTCAGCGACAACTTGGAAGGAACAGCCGTGATTGACTGACAGTGACAGCCATTGTGAATGATGACTAAGTGTGTTATCTTATCTGTCCTGCCTGACAGGCTGTTCAATATGGCTACTTTTCAGCGTTTTGACAGGCTGTTCAATATGGCGGCGCCTATCTGTAGCGGGTGATAGAAAGAGACACAGAATGCGACAGCGATAGTCATTTACAAATCAGGTGATCCAATCACTTTGGAATTTTGACGTTTATGCAGAAGATATCACACATAGTCATCATTCACAATGGTGACAGCATCTCTTTTCCGTTCCCAATCACGCTTACCAATAAAAATAATCACAGACTCAAACATTGCTCTCGTCACAGGAACAATTAGCTCTTATGCTATGAACCAATGTTCAAAGTTACTTAAACTGCGACTTAATAACACTAGATGTCCTGGAAAATGACATAAAGGGCGGCTATTCCCACGCTCTTGCTAGAATTTGATATCTACTATTAAATCAATTGTCGCATTAACAGTGGTGTGGTGTTATGTGCATATCTGGCACATATGGCGATATCTAGTGCTACTTATTCGTATCATCAGTCAGCAGACAATTATATAGGTATTGGTATTTTCTCTGAATCAGTTACAGATACAGATAAAAACAGCTTCGACTGGCAGGTCACAATAACAGACCACAGATTACAAATCACGAGATCGGCCAGCATTAGGAACCAAAGAGGATAGATATAATTATTTATAATATCTATCCTCTTTGGCGCAACTAACAGCTGATCGCTCAAAATTAGCACACACACACAAACATCACTAATGGCCATATTATGAAAATCTTTAGGGAAATTCATGTTAAATTTTTAAACAGACATAAAATGTTATAACTTTGGACTATATAGCATCTAGGACACCTTAATTGCAGTAATTGAAAGAATATGTTTGCTTATACTCAAGTATTTAATTATTTTTTCTAAATTTATTTTTAATATTGGTACTATGATTGAAGGTATATTGATCCAATGCAACTCTGCTCTTCCTACTGTTCTTCATTCCACTCCATTCGAGTGCCTTCTTTCACCGAATTCGAGTTCCTTCCACTCTATTCGCAACATAACCTCAAATTAAGCTGCCAAACTATATAGTAAACAATGCGTAGCATAACCTTTGATCGAATTATGGTTAAAGCCGGAGTCATTGGACCCGTATGTCGTATCGCTGTATCCGTATCCCTAACGTAATCAGCTGTTTATCGTTACGACGGTAAACCAAAACCCAATTGGTTGGCTACGATACGATTACGACCTTAGCGGCACCAATAATCGATTGCATTGATTCTCATAAGGTTGGTCGAATCAGCTGTTATAAGGTTACCGATACGGTTACCGATAAAGCACCAATGTCTTCAGCTTAATTCGACCGAGTTCTTTGTCAAGCGAACAAATTAGTTTAGTGATTTCAACAGAAGAGAAATTGTCGCTCTTAACAAAATTTTGTAAAATTGACAGATTCCTACTCAATCTAATTGATTTTTCTGTTAACACAGGTCATTTCAACGGCGATCAACTGTCAATACATGAGTAAATTTCAAAGAGAATTTTACGCTCACTGCGCTCTCTATTTTGCACTTATGACGATGGTGCCACTTGTTAAAAAAACACCAAAATAAGAAAACCATCAAATAGAAAAAACCCACAAAATGGGAAAACAATAAAAAACTAGTTTTTCAGTTATCAATACAAAACGAAAAAATCCTTTTTTGAATTTAAATAAAAAAAAAATGTAAGGCGCGATAACCTCCGAAGAGATCTAAGGCCAAGCTTCTCTTCAAATTTGCGTCGTGCTCCTCTTGTTTTTCCCTACAAATTGGCCGGACGGGACCTACATGTTTTTATGCCGACTCCGAACGGCATCTGCAAGACAGATGAGTTTTCACTGAGAGCTTTTCATGGCAGAAATACACTCGGAGCGTTTGCCAGTCACTGCCGAGGGCGACCCCGCTTAGAAAAATTTTCTTCTAATTGAAAAACCGTATTTCTAAAATTTTGATGTTGCTTTGCCCGGGAGTTGAACCCAGGGCATACGGTGTGATAGGCGGAGCACACTACCATCACACCACGGTGCACACTACTGTGCAAAAAATTATGAGATACCGGGACACCTATTTATCGGGTACAATTTTGCAACTTCTCGTCCAAGCGAAATGCTTGCGCCCTCTTGTTGAAAAAGTTTTGCTTGAACGAACAGGATTTTTCCAAAGTTAATAACATTTTGTTCAAGTTTTTATGAATGTTCATTCACGCGAACGAACCTAATAAGATAATAAATAAACATCCTTTTTTAATGTTGATGTTTCCGACAAAATAAAAGTTTGAATAGTTTTGGAATCGTTTCAACTTAAAGTGTTACGAAAATTCAACTTGCCGAATTGCATGTAAAGTTACTCCAGTGGCGAATTACCTTCCTGCGATTTGATTCTTTACTTTTCTATAACTTACAAGTTCCCTTTTTAAAATGTTACGTCAAACATTTATACTACAAGTTTTGTTCGAAACAACCAAGTGTGGCAACTACATGCGAGAGAAGAAATTGAGAATGAGCTGAGCTGCAACTGAAAGAATTGAGAATCAGTTTTGTGACTACTATTTTCATTTCTATATTCATATTATGAGGTGGGTTTTGTCTAAGGCTGGGGTAACGCTCAGTCAATCCAGAGTCGAGTAAAGGTCCCACAAACCCCTACTGAATAAATACACGATATTTATGTGTTACGAACACACGCACACACGGCTGGAGATATTAGGCGGACAGCAGCTTTCCGTCGCAAGATGGCGAGGGGGGCGGAGCGTCGACTAACGGAGGTTCGGTAGGGCGGCTGAACGGTCGGGTAACGGACGGACTGGTACGGCGGTACGGAAGCAGCGGCGGGATAGAAGCAACGGCTTAACTGCGGTAGGATGGCAAGCGGCCAACGGTCGTCGTCGCAGTGGCGGGACGGATGCAGCGGCTTAACGGCGGTAGGATGGCGGACGGCCAACGGACGTCGTAGCAGCAGCGTGACGGATGCAGCGGCTTAACGGCGGTAGGGTGGCGAACGGCCAACGGTCGTCGTAGCAGCGGCGTGACGGATGCAGCGGCCTAACGGCGGTAGGATGTCGGACGGCCAACGGACGTCGTAGCAGCGGCGCGACGGATGCAGCGGCTTAACGGCGGTAGGATGGCGAACGGCCAACGGTCGTCGTAGCAGCGGCGGCACCAGAGGGGCGACGATGCGGCGGTGGGCTACGGAGCGCGTACCAGGGCCGTGGTGAGAGGGGAGATGGGCTGGCGACGGGGTTTACCTGGACAGCGGCAGCGTGTTCCGGGCGGGATAGGATGGACGTACCAGCGGACTTGTATTGGTCGGTCGGCTTCGGCAGGATCGGGCTGATCGAACGTCTTCGGCAGGCTCGGTAATCGGCGGGGTCAGTCACCTGCGGGAGAAACTGCGAGGACTCGGGTTAGTGCTGGTTTCACCGCTGGACACCCCCGCCTCCCTAATTGCACACTAGTAGAAGGTGCGTAAGGGGGGTGGGGTTGTGCCAGCCGAGGCGCCGTGGGTCGACCCGCGGCGGAGGGGAAGTGCACCTTAACGGAACAGCGGTAGCCCCTTGTGCGCACGCATCGGCTCACGGCCGAAACCAGAGCTGCGGAGAGGGGGTCGTGCGGTCGTTCGGGCGGCGAGTCATTCCTTACCGGACCAGGACGACGGAGGGAAGGGTAGTCCTAAGACACCACTCGCGTCATCCTGGTGCAGCAGGGGGTGACTCGCGCCACGGCCGCACTCTCTTCTCCCCAGCTAACTAGAGGGAGTGGTTCCTCCGCTCCGGCCAGCCTACTAAAATCAGAGCTGAGGGGGGAGGGGGTTATTTGGTCATTAAGGCAGCGGGCCGCTCAACACCAGGGTGGGCGACGGAGGGAAGGATAGTCCGAAGACACCACTCGCGTCGTCCAGCCCAGGTGAAGGGTGACTCGCGCCATGACAGCGCCCCTTCCGCTCAGTCCGAGCCGCGGGGGAGGGGGGTTATTTGGTCATTAAGGCAGCGGGCCGCTCAACACCAGGGTGGGCGACGGAGGGAAGGATAGTCCGAAGACACCACTCGCGTCGTCCAACTCTGGTGGAGGGTGACCCGCGCCATGACAGCGCCCCCTTCCACTCGGCTAGCTAGCCTGAGTGGCAATTTTGTCTTTAAAAAGACAACCACTCCCGCTGGCTCACCTGCGAGGACTGAATTGCAAAAATGCAAATTCAATGTTTATATGGGTGGTGCCGCAAACTGGTTGAGAAGTCAACGCACCATTATTGTGCTTTTTCATTCGTTTGCTATCAGTTGCTATCAGTGGTTGTTGACTATGCTATACAAGTGGTTTTTGGCTATGCTATAGAAACTGGTTGAGAAGTCAACGCACCATTATTGTGCTTTTTCATTGGTTTGCTATTAGTGGTTGTTGACTATGCTATACAAGCATAAGTACAAGTGGTTTATTGTAACGCTACGTTACAGTCCCCCTCCCACTTCGGTTGACGGAAAGCTGCGGTGGGGAAAGATGGATCTCCAGGCATGGCCTAGGTCTTGTGCCGGTGTGCATGTGGGCGAAGCACTTTATTTAAAAAAAAAAATTTTTTTCCAAAAATATACAGAGTCATTCCACTTATATCTAACAGAGTTAATGTTATTGTAATTGTTCAAAAAAAATGTTCCACTGTTTTTTTTTTTTTTGTCGGGGGTGGAGTCGTACTAAACTGTGTCCGTTGTCGTACTTCTCTTGTTCCCCTTTTAATGTTATGTAGATATGAAGGTATTTATATATATATATATATTTATTTATTTTTTTTTTTTTTTTTGTTGTGAAAATAATTTACAATTCATTTCTGACTTAAATCTAACAAGTTTTTGTAGAAGGTATGAAAATATAAAAATATAAAAAAGAAATGCGGCGGCCTCTTCTCTTGCTGTCTCATTCGACTTGTACCATTCGGTTGATTCCCATCAGCGAGACTTTCGCCCGGTTCTCGCCCATCATCTTCACCTTGACGCGCTGGTTCTTCCAATAGAATTTCCAGCACTTTTTGCTCAGTTTTGTCGGGCGTTTTAGTTTTAGTTCCCCGAAAAATTGTTCGGGATCGGGGTGCCCCTCTTCGTATGTCGTTTTCTTCGTTTCGTTGTGTTCGGTGTCGCCACGTCCCTGTGGCTCTGGTTGCGGGTCTTCTTTTATGGCCATTAGTTGCTCTATTGGTGGCCCATGAAAAATTTGGATTCTCTGAATCTTCGGTTTGTTTGCCGGCCACACTGTTGCCTCAAACGGCGGGCGCCACGGGCGTATCGGTTTCGGTGAGTCCGGTGGTGTGGATTGCCGCTGTTTTCGACTCATTGTTGGGCGGTTTGATTCCTGCAATGAGTAAGCAAAACGGGGGTTGTTTAGAATTCGAACGGCTTTAAATCTTGCAAGTGCGCGTGTTGTCGCTTTGTTTGCTCCGGGTGGCCTAATTTCACCGTGTTCGTGGAAACATATTCCATCACCAAATATGGGCTGGAAAATTTTGGTGCTAACTTCTGGGCGAATTTGTCGGCCGCGGATGAGAGTGGGTGGTCCCTTTTCATCACCTGCTCGCCTATGCGTGGCTTCCATTGCCGTCTGCGTAAGTCGTAGTGTTTTTTCTGTTGCTTTGAAGCTTTGGCTAGGTGCCTTTTTATCTCGTCCCATAACTTGGTGATGGACGGTGGTACGGTTGGTGGCTCTGCTGGTACTGCTCCCTCCGTGCGCACTTGCTGCGGTGCTGTAAGGTCTCTACCGAAGTTGATTTCTGCTGCTGATGCTGTTGTCGACTCGTGGCTAGCCGTGTTTATCGCGAATGCTATTTGCGGAATCTCCTGGTCCCAGGTGCGGTGGTCGTCCTTGCATCGCTGAGCTATCATGGTTTTCACGACTCGGTTGGTTCGCTCGGTGGGGTTTTCGTGCGGGGCGTAAGCTGCCGTAAACTTGTGATCGATGCGGTGGTCGTTCAAAAACGCTGCTAATGCCTTCCCGACGAATTGTTTACCATCGTCGGTGAGGAAGGTTTTCGGGCAGCCAAATCGGTATATGACTCTTTCTTGGAGTGCTTTGATTACGCTTGTCGTTGTCGCTTGGCGCACTGGGATCAACTCCACCCACTTGGAGAATTTATCCACCATGACGAGGAGACAAGTATTTCCTTGCTTGGAACGGGGCAGTGGTCCCACGAAGTCAGCGGTTACTATTTCCCACGGCCGTGATGATTGCATGGTTGCCATCAATCCTGCTGGGCGTCTTTGCTCGACTTTGTATTCTGCGCATCTGATACACTTCCGTACGTGTTTGAGAACATCGCGGAACATCCCGGGCCAGTAATAGTTCTGTTGTGCTCTCTTAAGCGTCTTCTTCACCCCAAGATGTCCGGCGGCGGCGGCGTCGTGGACTTCTTGTAGTACGTCCTTTCGTCGGTCGGCTGGGATGCACAGCTTCCATTGCGGTGACCGCGAGCGTTGATTTCTCGGGGAAATGTGGCGGAAGAGTCGGTTATCGACGATCTGGTAATCTGGATGTGCTTGAGGTTTTTCCTGCACCTGTCTTGCTTTCCTCTCGTGCCAGTCGTTTGTTCCGTTGGTTATGGTGTACAAAATGTCGTCATCGGCGTGTTGTAGCGGGCAGCGGGAGAGTGCGTCGGCTACCACGTTCTGTGCTCCTTTTCGGTATTCTATCTCTAAATTATATTGTTGCAATTCCAGTGCCCATCTTGCCAGACGTCCAGAGGGGTTTTGGAGCGAGTGCAGCCATTTTAGTGAGTGGTGTTCGGTGATGACGGTGAAGTGATACCCCCCAGGTACGGTCTCATCTTACGGATACCCCATAGCACGGCGAGGCATTCCTGTTCGGTGGCCGAGTATCGTTTTTCCAGCTGGGTTAGGCTTCGGCTGGCGTAAGCTACTACGTTTTCGTGGTCGGAATGGCGTT
Source organism: Eurosta solidaginis (assembly GCF_040869045.1). Taxonomy (NCBI): domain Eukaryota; kingdom Metazoa; phylum Arthropoda; class Insecta; order Diptera; family Tephritidae; genus Eurosta; species Eurosta solidaginis. Next base: position 19,794,760 of record NC_090320.1, read on the forward strand.
GATAGAGCACGACGCCCAGGCCCTCTCCGCTCGCGTCGGTCTGGAGAAAAAACGGTCGAGAGAAGTCCGGACAACAAAGTATTGGCGCGCTGGAAAGCTTATCCTTGAGTACTTTGAAAGCGTGATTTTGTTGCGCCTCCCATTTCCAGACTTGTCCCTTTTTCAGCAGTTGGTTAAGCGGCGCGGCGAGCGTAGAGAAGTCGGCCACGAAGCGGCGGTACCACGACGCGAGTCCAAGAAAACGGCGGAGCTCTTTGAGCGTTTTCGGTGCGGGCATCTCTTGTACAGCGGATACTTTTGCTGGATCGGTGTGAATTCCTTTCGAACTGATGATGTGTCCTAGGTAATGGAGTTGTTGCTGGACGAAGCTGCACTTTTCGAAGTTTACTTGCATCCTGTGTCTTTGTAGGCGCTCGAACACTTCCCTCAAGATCGCCAAGTGTTCTTCGAAGGTATCTCCCAATACGATGATATCGTCCAGGTAGGCGAAAACTTTTGGTTGGAGTTCGGGCCCAAGTATCGAATCCAGAGCGCGTTGAAAGGTAGCCGGAGCAGAGTGTAGGCCAAATGGCATGACTTTCCACTGGAACAACCCTCTGCCAGGAACTGTAAATGCGGTGTATGGTCGGGATGCTCTGGCGAGCGGGATTTGCCAGTAGCCGTTCTTCAAGTCAATGGTCGAGATGAATTTCGCCTCTTTCAGCTGGTCGAGAATGGCTCCAATTTGCGGCAACGGGTAAGCGTCTTGCTCGCTGGCAGCGTTGAGCTGACGGTAATCTATGCACATCCTCCACGTGCCCTGTTTTTTGCGGACTAGCACGATTGGCGACCTGTACGCGCTTCGTGATGGTTCTATTCTTCCTCCGGCTAATAACTCGTCTACCTCTTCGTTGATTACTTGTTGCATGGCCGGGTTGCGGGGGTAGTATCGTTGCTTCAGCGGTCGGTTGTGTTTGAGACGAATCGTATGCTCGGCTGCAGTGCTCGGTCCGATGATTTCGCCAAACCGCTTTTGGTGATGCGCCAGGAAGTTTCCCAGTTCCGTGTTTTGTTCGTCGCTCAGGTGTTCTCGGCTCGTCAATGCACATAGCGTGTCCAGTTCGGGTGCTCTCTTGGTCACGGTGGCCTCTAGCGGCTTGCCATCCAGCGTGACGATGATTCCCCTCTTTCTTAGGAAGTCCATTCCGAGGATTACCTGTTCGGCCAAGTTTGGGATAACGGACAGCATCGCGTCTGTGGCTCGTCCTTGATACACAATCCTTGCCGGGTAGGAATTTGAGGTAAAGACGCACGTTTGGTCTGCCAGCTGGATACTTCGCTTGTTGGGGCGTGCCTTGATGTTGTTCTTTTCTAGGTGTTTCCGTACGGTGTCATCTACATAGGATAGGGTGGCGCCGGTGTCCACTAGTGCGCGCACGCTCATGTCCTCGATGACCACTGGTATATAGAATCGGCCATCTACCTGCTGCCAGCTTGTGCTGGCGGGTGGTTCCCTCGGCTTCTCTGGTCGGACATACGGTGCTTGGCGGCTTCCTTTAATAGCGTTGGACGGCGTTCGGGATGCGTTCTCGGTAATTGGGCTAGTCGGAGGGCATGGGCAGTCCCTGGAGAGGATGTTGTCTTGGCCACACCGGGAGCAGAACTTCCTCCAGGGGCCCTTACATTGGAAGCGGAGCCTCTTAACAGCTCATACTCTTCCGTTAGCTCCAGGAGCTCCTCGATCGTCCTAAACTCGCTGCGTTTGACGAAAAGGCGGTATTCCACGCGTAGACCATCATAGATCCGTTCGAGGTGATTCTCTTCGCACATCGTCGGGTGTTGGCGGATCAGCGTTTCCAGTGCGAGGATGTAGTCCTTGGCCTTCTCTCGGCCTTGCTGTTTGCGTTGTCGGATGGCCTCTTCCAAATGTCGTATGTGTCGCTTAGGTAGAAAAAAATGTTGCACCTCCCTCCGCAGATCGGTCCAGCGGTGTATGTGTTGCTTACGGACGCGGTACCATTGCAGTGCCTTCCCACGTAGAAGCTCCGACAGTGTTGGGAGGAGTCGGTCGACGGGGATGCGGTAGCATTCGGCAAGCTCCTCTATCCTCTCAAGAAATTCGTGCAGTGACTCCTCCCCTGAAAAGTGCAAGTCCCAGCGGCGAACGGTATTCATAAGTTCACCGTCGCTCATTTCGTCTCGTTTCTGTAATGCGTTCTCTCCCTTTCCTCCGTGCGGCTGTGGGCTGTGGATCTGGATTGTAGGGATCGGCTTTGTTGTTGGCTGGGGTAGCGTAGCGAACTTCCCCTCTTCCTCGTTCACTTCTCGTTCCAGCTCTTTCAACAGGTCTTCACTGGATTTCCTGGCGCGTTTCGCTCGCACGTAAGAACTCAGTGCGCGACGCAGCTCGGCTACGGTTTGGCCTTCCACGTCGATTCGGTGTTCCTTACACTCCTCGATCAGCTTCTCCTTCCTAAGTAGGTAGATCCAATTGAGCGAGTCGGTGTTCAGCAGCGTGCCTTCCGGAGCCTGTGTGTGTGTTGTTTCTAGCGATGTGTTCGTTGAACCCGCCCCGGCCGTGTTAGTGGTGGTTGAAGTTGTTTTTCCACGGTCATCTGCGGAGGAGGGTCCCTGCTCGGGCGCCATTTATGAGGTGGGTTTTGTCTAAGGCTGGGGTAACGCTCAGTCAATCCAGAGTCGAGTAAAGGTCCCACAAACCCCTACTGAATAAATACACGATATTTATGTGTTACGAACACACGCACACACGGCTGGAGATATTAGGCGGACAGCAGCTTTCCGTCGCAAGCTGGCGAGGGAGGCGGAGCGTCGACTAACGGAGGTTCGGTAGGGCGGCTGAACGGTCGGGTAACGGACGGACTGGTACGGCGGTACGGAAGCAGCGGCGGGATAGAAGCAACGGCTTAACTGCGGTAGGATGGCAAGCGGCCAACGGTCGTCGTCGCAGTGGCGGGACGGATGCAGCGGCTTAACGGCGGTAGGATGGCGGACGGCCAACGGACGTCGTAGCAGCAGCGTGACGGATGCAGCGGCTTAACGGCGGTAGGGTGGCGAACGGCCAACGGTCGTCGTAGCAGCGGCGTGACGGATGCAGCGGCCTAACGGCGGTAGGATGTCGGACGGCCAACGGACGTCGTAGCAGCGGCGCGACGGATGCAGCGGCTTAACGGCGGTAGGATGGCGAACGGCCAACGGTCGTCGTAGCAGCGGCGGCACCAGAGGGGCGACGATGCGGCGGTGGGCTACGGAGCGCGTACCAGGGCCGTGGTGAGAGGGGAGATGGGCTGGCGACGGGGTTTACCTGGACAGCGGCAGCGTGTTCCGGGCGGGATAGGATGGACGTACCAGCGGACTTGTATTGGTCGGTCGGCTTCGGCAGGATCGGGCTGATCGAACGTCTTCGGCAGGCTCGGTAATCGGCGGGGTCAGTCACCTGCGGGAGAAACTGCGAGGACTCGGGTTAGTGCTGGTTTCACCGCTGGACACCCCCGCCTCCCTAATTGCACACTAGTAGAAGGTGCGTAAGGGGGGTGGGGTTGTACCAGCCGAGGCGCCGTGGGTCGACCCGCGGCGGAGGGGAAGTGCACCTTAACGGAACAGTGGTAGCCCCTTGTGCGCACGCATCGGCTCACGGCCGAAACCAGAGCTGCGGAGAGGGGGTCGTGCGGTCGTTCGGGCGGCGAGTCATTCCTTACCGGACCAGGACGACGGAGGGAAGGGTAGTCCTAAGACACCACTCGCGTCATCCTGGTGCAGCAGGGGGTGACTCGCGCCACGGCCGCACTCTCTTCTCCCCAGCTAACTAGAGGGAGTGGTTCCTCCGCTCCGGCCAGCCTACTAAAATCAGAGCTGAGGGGGGAGGGGGTTATTTGGTCATTAAGGCAGCAGGCCGCTCAACACCAGGGTGGGCGACGGAGGGAAGGATAGTCCGAAGACACCACTCGCGTCGTCCAGCCCAGGTGAAGGGTGACTCGCGCCATGACAGCGCCCCTTCCGCTCAGTCCGAGCCGCGGGGGAGGGGGGTTATTTGGTCATTAAGGCAGCGGGCCGCTCAACACCAGGGTGGGCGACGGAGGGAAGGATAGTCCGAAGACACCACTCGCGTCGTCCAACTCTGGTGGAGGGTGACCCGCGCCATGACAGCGCCCCCTTCCACTCGGCTAGCTAGCCGGAGAGGCAATTTTGTCTTTAAAAAGACAACCACTCCACCTGGCTCACCTGCGAGGACTGAATTGCAAAAATGCAAATTCAATGTTTATATGGGTGGTGCCGCAAACTGGTTGAGAAGTCAACGCACCATTATTGTGCTTTTTCATTCGTTTGCTATCAGTTGCTATCAGTGGTTGTTGACTATGCTATACAAGTGGTTTTTGGCTATGCTATAGAAACTGGTTGAGAAGTCAACGCACCATTATTGTGCTTTTTCATTGGTTTGCTATTAGTGGTTGTTGACTATGCTATACAAGCATAAGTACAAGTGGTTTATTGTAACGCTACGTTACAATATGTATGTATATGTAGCAAGCATGCGTATTTATGTATTCACATATTTACGTGTATTTACGTATGGCGGCCGCCGTGGTGTGATGGTAGCGTTCTCCGCCTACCACATCGAAGACCCTGGGTTCACACCCCGGGAAAAGCAACATCAAAATTTTAGAAACAAGCTTTTTCAATTAGAAGAAAAATTTTCTAAGCGGAGTCGCCCCTCGGCAGTGTTCGGCAAGCACTCCGAGTGTATTTCTGCCATGAAATGCTCTCAGTGAAAACTCATATGCCTTGCAGATGCCGTTCGTAGTTGGCATAAAACAAGTAGGTCGCGTACCGCCAATTATTAATAATATTAATAAAAATTAAAAAGGAGCACGACGCAAATTGGAAGAGAAGTTCGGCCTAAAATCTCTTCGGAGGTTATCGCGCCTTACATATATCTATCTAAGGCGAACTTCAGGTAATTTTTTATTTGAAGCGGTGTCGCCACTCGGCAGTTTTTGGCAAGCACTCCGAGTGTATTTCTGCCATGAAAAGCTTCTCAGTGAAAACTCATCTGCCTTGCAGATGTCGTTTGGAGGCGACATAAAACATGTAGGTACATTCCCGCTAATTTGTAGGAAAAATTTAAAAGGAGCACGACATATATTGGAACAGAAGCTCGGTCCAAAATCTCTTCGGAGGTTATCGCGCCTTACATATATCTCTCTAAGGCGAACTTCAAGTTATTTTTTATTTGAAAATAAGTATTTTCCCTTTCAAAACTCATTTTTTATACAAAATGACTGTTGATATGCGTTCTGCTAGCATCATTTAAACAGTGCTAGGATTTCTTAGGTAATTATAGAAAATTTTTTCAAGCATCCAGAAAACGCTTAAGAAATAATTGCACGCTTATATTTATAGTTGCAGCACGCATATTGTAAGAAATTTCGTAAAGTAAATGAATAATAAAAAGGGAGAATGTTGCTAACAGGAAGAAGCTAAAACAAATCGTGAACGTATTCTTGCGAATAGTGTGAATGAAATAAAAAAATCTGTAAGCATTTGCGTACAAATACCCTATTTGTGTTAAAAGCATTTTTTCATAAACTTTCTGGCAGCACTGTCGACAACAGTTTGGGTGCTACTGTAGTAATTTTTCATTATTACTGCTCTCATCTCGCTCGCACGCGTGGCAATTCGGTATGGCCAGACAAAGAGGATTAATAAATGAAGAGAAACTGTTCCCAGCAATTGTCACTTTTGCTAGTTGACAATCGCCAAATCGCGACGTGAATTTTCATGTAATATTCATTTCATCTCCTTAAAATTTTCGTGTTTTTAACCAAATATCAGCATTAATAAAGTGGAAAACTAATTTAAATGAAAATTTATTGTTTAAGAAGTGTGCTACTGTGAGAAAATTGCAAAGAAACGCCCACGTTTTCGCTAAAAAACAAGAAATTCAACTTTTCAATAGAGTGGTGTGAGGCGGCTTTTCCAATTGGACTATTGTAGTAGGAGCTTTGTGTGCATGTATATGCACGCCAGCGACTTTGACAGCTAACAAAAATCGATTTGTTTACATGTAAAATATTCCATTCTATGTATAAAATTGTTCAAATAATGCTGAATTAGTTAAACGTTACATAAATATAAGTAAACTAATACTAAAAACGTGAAAGTGCATGTACTATGAAGATAACGGTGTTTAAACACATACCTTAATTTGTTTTTGTCAAAGAGGATAAATAAATAAGAGGAGTCAGCTCGCCAAGACTGGCAGAATCACTCGCTGAAAAATTAAAGAAATGTACCAGCCTGACTGGGTCGCGCTTTACCTTTGTACTTCTCTTCCGTACAATCGCCGCACACTACTTTTTTCGCCGGAGCAAATGAGTATTTTTTTGGTTAGAGTTATTTTTTGTTTTATATCGAGTTTTCGTGAAGTAGAGATCTCAGCCATTTGAGTTTTTGTAAACTTGAGAAAATTTGATAATAATCAAATATGAATACTTTTGATGATCAAGTACTGAATATAGTTTTTCAATCAGATTTGAATCAAATGTGTTTACTTGAAGTGATCAACAATTTTTAATAATTTATCATTCAGCTTTCTGAATCTGAATAATGAATTTTATACTTGTTAAAATTTTACTTTTCACTGAATATCTTATTTTTTGTTTACATACATTTTTTCAATCATGAAGTTCAGAAAAAATATATTAACATTTTATTCTTCAAGACAAGAAATAATGTAAGTACTACTCGTAACCGAAGATGTCCCTAAAGGCTTGGTTTCCCCCAAAAGCGGTACCGCTATGTTACTTTCATAAGAAATTCACATTTTCATGATTCGAAATTATATGGGAGTGCTAATTTTTTTTTTATATTCAAAGTGTGAATTTGAATCTGTGCCTATGATTCAGGGCAAAACAAAAACAAAAGTGCTACAAGTGTATACCCAGCCAGGATTTTTTGAAAATTTTGAACAAAAAATACTCAAATAGCATACCCCAAAATGATTAAAAACTTTCAAATTTAAAAGCATTTTCTATTCGATAATTAACGTATCGTCGGGAGAAAAATGGGTAATTGTGCAGTTTAGGGGCCCCACCCTAAAACTGGGCCTTTTTTTTTGAGTGAGGTATCAAAAGACGCGTATTCACGTCTAGATCAAGAATCAGAAAGCGGAAGTTAACTTCTTTTACCCGTTCAAAAGATATTAACGAAAAACCGAAAAAAGACCTGTGGGTACTTCCGAAACCGGGGGTGGAATCCATAGTATTTTTGCGCAGAACACCTTTCTGCGTTGCTTATAAAAAATAACCCTGGGCTACGCCATGCCAAGTCCGGGTGTGTGGTATAACCGTGGCTACCGCTACAGTGATGCACAATTTTTTTTGTGGGTATCAACACAACAACAACCACATGAAAATCGCCAACTTCAACTGCAAATATCTCCGGACAGAGATAAAATTTTTCTTTTCGCCTTCAGATTATTGTTCTCGAGATTAATACGCGTCTTTTGATACCTCACTCAAAGATCTTGGCCCAACTTTAGGGTGGGGCCCCTAAACTGCACTACTACCGAAAAATGTACCATAAATGTGATTATTCTTGAATAATCATTTATGATTCATATTTCGAAACGCTTTTTGTTCATATTTGATATCATTGTAAAATTGGGCTTTAATTGTTTTAGAGTAATATTTGAATGCTTTTCACAGTAATTTTCTGATCATATCCGTGAACATATTTCAATCATTTTGGTTAAGCTTTTTGAATAATTTTTGGAATGCGATTATCATACATTTATTCTTCATATCTCATACAAAATAAGATGCCTAGTAAATGTCCATTAACCTGTTAGCTAAAAATTTCCATGCATTGTTCATATAAATTATTGAAAATAATTTTCCCATTTGCTGAATTGCCGAATTGACACAGCTTATGGCAATTTTTATTTGTTATTTGAAAACCCTCATCATATTCTGCCGAAAAATTGTTCGCGCAGCCAAATTTGCAGCAACTGTGTTGCAGTTGCTACATAAAAGTGGTGTTTTACCCCTTTTTGGTCCGAATTCGCACTGTGACGTCATACTGTATGTACTGACTTGTTTATCACATGTCAGTACAAAGTAAGAATTTTACATTATTTTCATAGATAAAAATTAATAAATGGGAGCGGCGAAATGAATTAAAGTAATTTTGCGAAGAAATATAACATTATTTCGCAAAAGTGCAATAAATTCGTTTATTTTAGTATTAATAATAAATTCCCCTGTTAGCTGTGAGTTTTTAAAGGTACAAACGGCAACACTTTTAGCCACCAACGACACATAATTTGGCTCGTGCCTATTGTATTTCATCGGCTAATTGCTACGAGCATTGATATTTACATATACATCTCCGTATACGCGAATTTACATAAATGATTTGGTCGCTTCATAACGTGGAAAGTGGCAAGTTGGTTTATTAATATCTTAAGACGCTGCCACAGTATCAAAGCGACCAAAGTTTTTATGCATGTCTGCCTTTACTTGGAGTATTATATGTATGTATATACATTTGTACTTTTTGCTTTGCTTTGTATTTTCATACATATATATTCAATGATACAATGCTCAACAGCTGATCGACAGGCACATGCTTCTTGTTTATATATGCATATACATACATTTTTAAGGGTGGAATTTATGCTGGTCAAGTGCATTTATCTTTCGACTTGGCTGATGAAACCAGGCTTTGAGTAATACTTACCCAACAACTCTCCCACCCATAGTCCACATAAAAACCCAATAAATCTTTAATTTCATTGAGAATTGGGCATATGCGTTTGCCGTCGGCAAAACGTTGTTAACATACATTAATACATTTTTACCAACAACCTTTAATAAATTCCAATTCAATCAATTGCCACTATGTGGAAGATTTTTACAGTTTTGTATGCAGCTATATTTATCATTAACACTATTTAAAATAGTGCAAAATGCGCATATAAAATTGATCAAGAGACAAAAATTAAAATTTGTATAATCCCTGCGCTTTTGGGTTTTAAAGTGGAAAAATTGAAACATGCTCTGAAAAGAAGCATTGGGTCATTACAACTTGGCTTCCTGATCGCTCGAAATATTTTTCGGCATGGAAGAATGGAGTCATGGCTAATGAGGCTTCCCATACAAAAGTTAAAGTGTACTTTGCAACGTTTTCAATAAAATTATTTGACTTGCAAAAAAAAGAAAGTGACACATTTCATCTTAACTACCTCAGGATATCATTTTAAATGAAAGTTGAGATTTGGTTGAATGAACACATTTTTATGACAAGTGAAGGTCAATAATATTCCTATATTGTTAATACAAAATGCTCACAATGAGTTTTGTATACGAAATCAAAACAAGACAGCCTACAAAATTCTTTCATACACAATAATATTCCTATATTGCTAATAGAAAATGCTCACAATGAGTTTTGTATACGAAATCAAAACAAGACAGCCTACAAAATTCTTTCATACACTTTAGCCAAATAACTCAAAACGCACTCAAAGAGATTTTTATTTTCGCCGCGTTTCTCAAGCAAACAGCGGACAGACACAAAGAAGAATCGCCGACCCAGTCATAGAATCCATCGAGAAAATATTGTTACAACTAGAAGAAAAACACACATTTTTCAAATCAGCGATTGACGCCTCTTATTATATTTATCCTCTTTGGAAATGTTTAGCCACTGCAAGTTGTAAATAGAATTCAGATACACAAACCAAAGAGGATAAATAAATAAGAGGAGTCAGCTCGCCAAGACTGGCAGAATCACTCGCTGAAAAATTAAAGAAATGTACCAGCCTGACTGGGTCGCGCTTTACCTTTGTACTTCTCTTCCGTACAATCGCCGCACACTACTTTTTTCGCCGGAGCAAATGAGTATTTTTTTGGTTAGAGTTATTTTTTGTTTTATATCGAGTTTTCGTGAAGTAGAGATCTCAGCCATTTGAGTTTTTGTAAACTTGAGAAAATTTGATAATAATCAAATATGAATACTTTTGATGATCAAGTACTGAATATAGTTTTTCAATCAGATTTGAATCAAATGTGTTTACTTGAAGTGATCAACAATTTTTAATAATTTATCATTCAGCTTTCTGAATCTGAATAATGAATTTTATACTTGTTAAAATTTTACTTTTCACTGAATATCTTATTTTTTGTTTACATACATTTTTTCAATCATGAAGTTCAGAAAAAATATATTAACATTTTATTCTTCAAGACAAGAAATAATGTAAGTACTACTCGTAACCGAAGATGTCCCTAAAGGCTTGGTTTCCCCCAAAAGCGGTACCGCTATGTTACTTTCATAAGAAATTCACATTTTCATGATTCGAAATTATATGGGAGTGCTAATTTTTTTTTTATATTCAAAGTGTGAATTTGAATCTGTGCCTATGATTCAGGGCAAAACAAAAACAAAAGTGCTACAAGTGTATACCCAGCCAGGATTTTTTGAAAATTTTGAACAAAAAATACTCAAATAGCATACCCCAAAATGATTAAAAACTTTCAAATTTAAAAGCATTTTCTATTCGATAATTAACGTATCGTCGGGAGAAAAATGGGTAATTGTGCAGTTTAGGGGCCCCACCCTAAAACTGGGCCTTTTTTTTTGAGTGAGGTATCAAAAGACGCGTATTCACGTCTAGATCAAGAATCAGAAAGCGGAAGTTAACTTCTTTTACCCGTTCAAAAGATATTAACGAAAAACCGAAAAAAGACCTGTGGGTACTTCCGAAACCGGGGGTGGAATCCATAGTATTTTTGCGCAGAACACCTTTCTGCGTTGCTTATAAAAAATAACCCTGGGCTACGCCATGCCAAGTCCGGGTGTGTGGTATAACCGTGGCTACCGCTACAGTGATGCACAATTTTTTTTGTGGGTATCAACACAACAACAACCACATGAAAATCGCCAACTTCAACTGCAAATATCTCCGGACAGAGATAAAATTTTTCTTTTCGCCTTCAGATTATTGTTCTCGAGATTAATACGCGTCTTTTGATACCTCACTCAAAGATCTTGGCCCAACTTTAGGGTGGGGCCCCTAAACTGCACTACTACCGAAAAATGTACCATAAATGTGATTATTCTTGAATAATCATTTATGATTCATATTTCGAAACGCTTTTTGTTCATATTTGATATCATTGTAAAATTGGGCTTTAATTGTTTTAGAGTAATATTTGAATGCTTTTCACAGTAATTTTCTGATCATATCCGTGAACATATTTCAATCATTTTGGTTAAGCTTTTTGAATAATTTTTGGAATGCGATTATCATACATTTATTCTTCATATCTCATACAAAATAAGATGCCTAGTAAATGTCCATTAACCTGTTAGCTAAAAATTTCCATGCATTGTTCATATAAATTATTGAAAATAATTTTCCCATTTGCTGAATTGCCGAATTGACACAGCTTATGGCAATTTTTATTTGTTATTTGAAAACCCTCATCATATTCTGCCGAAAAATTGTTCGCGCAGCCAAATTTGCAGCAACTGTGTTGCAGTTGCTACATAAAAGTGGTGTTTTACCCCTTTTTGGCCCGAATTCGCACTGTGACGTCATACTGTATGTACTGACTTGTTTATCACATGTCAGTACAAAGTAAGAATTTTACATTATTTTCATAGATAAAAATTAATAAATGGGAGCGGCGAAATGAATTAAAGTAATTTTGCGAAGAAATATAACATTATTTCGCAAAAGTGCAATAAATTCGTTTATTTTAGTATTAATAATAAATTCCCCTGTTAGCTGTGAGTTTTTAAAGGTACAAACGGCAACACTTTTAGCCACCAACGACACATAATTTGGCTCGTGCCTATTGTATTTCATCGGCTAATTGCTACGAGCATTGATATTTACATATACATCTCCGTATACGCGAATTTACATAAATGATTTGGTCGCTTCATAACGTGGAAAGTGGCAAGTTGGTTTATTAATATCTTAAGACGCTGCCACAGTATCAAAGCGACCAAAGTTTTTATGCATGTCTGCCTTTACTTGGAGTATTATATGTATGTATATACATTTGTACTTTTTGCTTTGCTTTGTATTTTCATACATATATATTCAATGATACAATGCTCAACAGCTGATCGACAGGCACATGCTTCTTGTTTATATATGCATATACATACATTTTTAAGGGTGGAATTTATGCTGGTCAAGTGCATTTATCTTTCGACTTGGCTGATGAAACCAGGCTTTGAGTAATACTTACCCAACAACTCTCCCACCCATAGTCCACATAAAAACCCAATAAATCTTTAATTTCATTGAGAATTGGGCATATGCGTTTGCCGTCGGCAAAACGTTGTTAACATACATTAATACATTTTTACCAACAACCTTTAATAAATTCCAATTCAATCAATTGCCACTATGTGGAAGATTTTTACAGTTTTGTATGCAGCTATATTTATCATTAACACTATTTAAAATAGTGCAAAATGCGCATATAAAATTGATCAAGAGACAAAAATTAAAATTTGTATAATCCCTGCGCTTTTGGGTTTTAAAGTGGAAAAATTGAAACATGCTCTGAAAAGAAGCATTGGGTCATTACAACTTGGCTTCCTGATCGCTCGAAATATTTTTCGGCATGGAAGAATGGAGTCATGGCTAATGAGGCTTCCCATACAAAAGTTAAAGTGTACTTTGCAACGTTTTCAATAAAATTATTTGACTTGCAAAAAAAAGAAAGTGACACATTTCATCTTAACTACCTCAGGATATCATTTTAAATGAAAGTTGAGATTTGGTTGAATGAACACATTTTTATGACAAGTGAAGGTCAATAATATTCCTATATTGTTAATACAAAATGCTCACAATGAGTTTTGTATACGAAATCAAAACAAGACAGCCTACAAAATTCTTTCATACACAATAATATTCCTATATTGCTAATAGAAAATGCTCACAATGAGTTTTGTATACGAAATCAAAACAAGACAGCCTACAAAATTCTTTCATACACTTTAGCCAAATAACTCAAAACGCACTCAAAGAGATTTTTATTTTCGCCGCGTTTCTCAAGCAAACAGCGGACAGACACAAAGAAGAATCGCCGACCCAGTCATAGAATCCATCGAGAAAATATTGTTACAACTAGAAGAAAAACACACATTTTTCAAATCAGCGATTGACGCCTCTTATTATATTTATCCTCTTTGTTTTTGTGCTTAGTTGCCGGCATAGAGGCGCCACTGCAACGCAACGTTGACGTCGACAGCGAAGTCTGTGTTTTGTTTGTGTATCCAAACCAAAGAGGATAAATATAATAAGAGGCGTCAATCGCTGATTTGAAAAATGTGTGTTTTTCTTCTAGTTGTAACAATATTTTCTCGATGGATTCTATGACTGGGTCGGCGATTCTTCTTTGTGTCTGTCCGCTGTTTGCTTGAGAAACGCGGCGAAAATAAAAATCTCTTTGAGTGCGTTTTGAGTTATTTGGCTAAAATGTATGAAAGAATTTTGTAGGCTGTCTTGTTTTGATTTCGTATACAAAACTCATTGTGAGCATTTTCTATTAGCAATATAGGAATATTATTGTGTATGAAAGAATTTTGTAGGCTGTCTTGTTTTGATTTCGTATACAAAACTCATTGTGAGCATTTTGTATTAACAATATAGGAATATTATTGACCTTCACTTGTCATAAAAATGTGTTCATTCAACCAAATCTCAACTTTCATTTAAAATGATATCCTGAGGTAGTTAAGATGAAATGTGTCACTTTCTTTTTTTTGCAAGTCAAATAATTTTATTGAAAACGTTGCAAAGTACACTTTAACTTTTGTATGGGAAGCCTCATTAGCCATGACTCCATTCTTCCATGCCGAAAAATATTTCGAGCGATCAGGAAGCCAAGTTGTAATGACCCAATGCTTCTTTTCAGAGCATGTTTCAATTTTTCCACTTTAAAACCCAAAAGCGCAGGGATTATACAAATTTTAATTTTTGTCTCTTGATCAATTTTATATGCGCATTTTGCACTATTTTAAATAGTGTTAATGATAAATATAGCTGCATACAAAACTGTAAAAATCTTCCACATAGTGGCAATTGATTGAATTGGAATTTATTAAAGGTTGTTGGTAAAAATGTATTAATGTATGTTAACAACGTTTTGCCGACGGCAAACGCATATGCCCAATTCTCAATGAAATTAAAGATTTATTGGGTTTTTATGTGGACTATGGGTGGGAGAGTTGTTGGGTAAGTATTACTCAAAGCCTGGTTTCATCAGCCAAGTCGAAAGATAAATGCACTTGACCAGCATAAATTCCACCCTTAAAAATGTATGTATACCGCAGCCGCGCGTGGGCGGTTAACCAACAAAGTGATGTGAAAGAAACTAACAAATTTAAAAAAGTTAATTCAATAAAAACCTGTTTAGTGCGCCATTTTTCGGTTATGAGCTGCATTGCTTAAACAGAGCCAGTGTGAGATCAAAAAATGCATCAACTGACAGACCAATTGATACTTCGGAAAACACAATCCTCTAAAATCAATCCTTATGCCAATAAATAATTGGAACGTGCTTTGTGCTTGTGACGTGCACTCTCATCCAAATCTTTGTATCAAAGACAAGACCAATTACCGCTTTCTTTACCATGAACGTTTTCTAGCTTCAAGGTTCGTATAAAACATTCCTACTATTTGCATAGGGTAAAATATGTATATTATTATCTAAATGTGTACCTATGCTTTTTAATTCATTACGAATCATTGTAGCTTAATAATATTTATTCAGGCATTCGATCCAAATAATTAGCGCTATATCGTTAACATTCATTAATCAAACTTATATCAGCTTATCAACTGCTGAATATTATACTATGTACCGGAGCGACTCGGGATTTTTCCCGACCAAGGACTGTCATTTCAGTGTGACCCCATCTAATTTGTTTCGTCCCTCCCACAAATTGTCATCCTCCCAGCAGCTCCTTGCAGCAGGACTGCTCCATATTCTCTTACTCCGGGAAGGCATCGAATCCAATCCGGGTCCGTCTCCTGACCCCGGTCCTGAGAAATGGTTTTGCTGCATCTGCCGGAAAAGAATTTTCTTAGGACGGTCATACTCTGTTCAGTGTGTCTCGTGCAAGGGATGGTTGCATCGGACAAGTTGTTCTGGGCTTGATCCCAAAACCCGACGTCCACGTAACTTTTATAAATCTTTTGTGGCTCCTTGCTGTTCACGCCCAAGGGCGTCCCGTAGTCTACGTCTAAGCGCCCCGCCACTACGTTCCAGCAGCCCCGCTGCTCAGCAAGCCACAACAAGTACCCGCTGCTGCTCGCGCCCCACGGCGCCAACAACTCAAACAGCTGCTACCAGTCATAACTACAATCTTCGTAGTAGAGTCGGAAGCAATGCTGAGCAACAGCCCCTGCCCCCGTCTTCTCTCCCCCCCCCCCCCCCCCCCCCCCCTCTTTTCCGGCAGCAATCGTGTAGGTCAGGGAAACAGACTCTTAGTCTCTACCTCCGTTTGCACCGTTTGCCAGCACAGAATATATATGTTTGCGACATCCGCCCAATGCAGCTCCTGCCTTGGGTGGTGCCACTTCCCTAGATGTTCTGGTCTCCGCGACGGAAACCCCCCGACGGGTTTCATCGCGCCATGTTGCCAGGTCGCAAACCCAAATCATCCGGGTACCCCATGGTTTACACAAGGACGCCCAGTCCTAGGGCCACAACAGCAATTGCGTCCTGGCCTTCCCCAACCCAGGCGTAGTCACCCGTCACTTACCCCCAGAGCGGCGACGTCTCCCCTTATGCACTTCAGAATTCCGCAGTTAAACTGTAATGGACTAACTGGGAAGATTACGGAGATAGTCGATTTCATGAACGGCACAACATCCGCATTGCTGCGATTCAAGAGACTAAACTCACAGCAAGATCTGCATTGCAGACCTGCTCTGGGTATAACGTCCACAGGAAAGACCGCGAGAGCGGAAATGGAGGCGGTCTCGCGTTTATCATACACCACTCTGTGCAATATTGTATATTTGATCCTGGCATCGACCGCAGGGACAATGTCTTAGAACGTCAAGGCCTATCTCTCCGGTCAGGCGATGCAAACCTAGAAATCACCTGTTGCCCCAGTGGATACCGCCCTAATATCAGGGCCTTACTCACTGGCAACAATCGCATTATCTTAGGCGATTTCAATGCCCATCATGATCTATGGCATTCAAACTTGCGGGCGGACAGTAGGGGTGTGATGTTGGCGGATCAAATAGAAGAAACGACGTTCTGCACAATAAACGGAGACGCCCCCACACGTATGGTAGGAAGCTGTCATAGCTCGCCAGATATCTCAATCGTGAGCGCAGAACTCGTAAATTGTGTCAACTGGCAGCCGATGGTAACATTGGCATCCGACCACCTGCCCATACTTATTTCGCTTGAGCGTAACGCCGACTTCATCGTCACTGAAAAACGCACTTTCATAAACTTCAAAAAAGGAAAGTGGGAAGAATATAAATCCTTTACAGACAGCCGCCTAGCTGCCCTCCCTATCCCGACTGATGCCCGCCAAGGGGAGCGTGCCTTCCGTAAGGTCATTAAATCCGCCTCGGCACATTTCATTCCCGCCGGGAGAATTCCCGAAATCCGGCCCCACTTCCCGGCGGAGGCCGCAAACTTAGCGAGAGAACGTGACCTTATAAGACAGCTTGACCCAGGCGACCCCCAAATAAGGGATATAAACCAACGCATCAGATTGCTTGTAGATGAACACAAGCGGGCGAAATGGGAGGAGCACCTAAGAGGCTGTAACCTCTCTACCGGTGTGGGTAAACTTTGGTCCACCGTAAAGTCCCTATCGAATCCGACTAAGCACAAAGACAAAGTTTCCATCGCCTTTGGCGACAAAGTGCTGTCGGACGCGAAAAAATGCACGAGCGCGTTCTGCCGACAATAATAATGCATCCTACGGTCGACAAAGATAGACGGAGAGCCAAAAGACGCGCACATAAACAAAAATTCAGCGCGTCACCAATCACCATCACCGCTAAAGAGGTTGAGGACGCCATTGGTCGTGCTAAACCATCCAAAGCAGTGGGCCCAGACGGCACAGCCATGCCGATGCTTAAAAACCTAGGGAAAGAGGGGTTCAAATATTTAGCGCATGTCTTCAATCTGAAATGGGAAATGGCCAAGGTGGTCCCTCTACTAAAGCCTGGGAAACCAGCTAACATAGGTGAGTCGTATCGTCCGATATCTCTCCTATCGCCAGTGGCAAATACGCTCGAAGCCATTTTGCTCCCTTATTTCCAAGCAAATTTGCAGCTAGCCCCTCATCAGCATGGCTTCAGAAAACTCCATAGCACGACCACCGCGCTAAATGCCATTAGCACCCAGATAAATTGCGGTTTAAATCAATACCCCCACCATAGAACAGTACTCGTAGCGCTAGACCTATCAAAAGCTTTTGATACGGTCAACCATGGCTCGTTACTGCAGGACCTGGAAGGGTCTACCCTTCCCCCATGTCTTAAAAGGTGGACCTCAAATTATCTGGGTGGTCGGCAGGCATCGGTGCAATTTAGAAACGAAACATCAAAACCAAGGAGAATTAAACAGGGGGTGCCACAGGGTGGTGTCCTATCCCCACTTTTGTTTAATTTCTACACATCTAAGGTACCTTCACCACCGGAAGGAGTCACAATCGTTTCCTACGCCGATGATTGCACAATAATGGCCACAGGCCCAGGCCCAAAGATCGATGCGCTATGCAATAAAATAAACGGCCACCTCCCTGATCTCTCCAGTTTTTTCGCCTCGCGAAACCTGGCATTATCACCGTCTAAATCTTCCGCAACCTTATTTACAACATGGACGCCCCAAATGTCGACCATTTTGAACATCCACGTCGATGGCACTACGCTACCGACTGTCCGACACCCCAAAATCTTGGGTGTGACGTTTGATCAGGATCTACATTTTGGTGAGCACGCAGCCGCAATTGTTCCGAGAATTCAGAGCCGTAACAAAATCCTCAAATCCCTCGCTGGCAGTACTTGGGGAAAAGATAAAGAAACGCTCATGACTACATACAAAGCAATTAGCCAGCCGATTACGTGCTACGCGTCACCCATATGGTCGCCAAGCTAAAAATCACCCCCTGGAAGAAACTACAGGCCTGCCAAAATACTGCTCTCAGAATCGCCACGGGCTGTCTTCTTATGTCCCCAGAACACCATCTACATAATGAGGCGAGAATACTCCCCATCAGGGAGAGAAATGAGATGCTGACCAAACAGTTCCTGTTGAATACCCAGAAACCTGGGCATCCCAACAGACATCTGATTGATGAACCAGCACCGCCTAGGGGCTTAAGGAGTCATCTCCGTAAGCATTTTGAGGAAATACGGCACCTGAGAACTCAGCCGTATGAAGTGAAAAAACACAAGCAGGTCCTTGGTGAACTCCATAAACAGGCGTCGGACCTTTATGCCGGGAATTGCCCGGTGAATCCAGTACTTAACGAAAATTATCCAAAACTTGCGGAAGAGTAACGA
This sequence comes from Eurosta solidaginis, assembly GCF_040869045.1. Lineage (NCBI taxonomy): Eukaryota > Metazoa > Arthropoda > Insecta > Diptera > Tephritidae > Eurosta > Eurosta solidaginis. Next base: position 19,813,331 of record NC_090320.1, read on the forward strand.
ATACTCCCCAGGGAAACGCGTGTCACTCTTGCTCAACTTCGTTCTGGATACTGTAACAGGTTAAACTCTTACCTATCCAGAATCAACCCCGACATACAAAATGTATGCCCCGCTTGCAATGTGTCCCCACATGACACCAACCATCTCTTCAATTGTAATGTGGAACCAACGCCTCTAACACCCCTTTCCTTATGGTCCACCCCTGTTGAAACGGCAAGTTTCCTTGGACTCCCGTTAGAGGATATTGATGACAATTTGTGATCGGTCGCGGCTATTAGGTGGGGCGAGCATTGCTACAACAACAACATACTATTTTATAGTTGCTGTTGTTGTTGTCGTTGTTGTAGCTATAAAAACACTCCCCGAAGGTTTTGCGGAGGGTTATCAATGTTGGCCTTTGCCGGATACAGATTCGGTATGTTTCGGTAAAAGGCACCATTAAGGTGCCCCTCGGGTTAGGGGGTCAGAATATACCCGTGGTAGGCATGCTTATCGTAAGAGGCGACTAAAATACCATATTCAAGGGTATGTGTAGCGCAACCATTTCAGGTTGCCAGCGCAATATATAGCTTCTCCAAACCCAATTGTCAACCTCACCTATCCATGGAGAATCCTGTTACATTAACAGCCGATACCCGGCGACCCCATGCTCCTCATGGTACTTGGGCGTGGGGAGGGAGGGATGGCCTGAAGGTTTAATGTGGCCATATAAATCGGTCCCGAGATGGTCGGGCTAGTACCTTAATGGTGCTGTGTTACCGGAGCGTACCGGATCTGTATCTGGCAAATACCATCACATCGATAACACTCCCCAAAGCCTTCGGGGAGTAAGCTAATCGCTACAACAACAACAACAACAACAACAGGTGCAATTAAGGTAAAAGCCCGACAATCTCGGGAAAAATTTAATATGACCACATTGAACCTCTTTGGCCATACCACCTTGTTGCTAGCAGTGTTTCGCCCAATCCAATAAATGCGACCGATCACAAATCGTCATCAATGTCCTCTAACGGAAGTCCAGGGAAACTTGCAGTTTTAACAGGGGTGGACGATAGTGAGAGCGGTGTTAGAGGCGTTGGTTCCACATTACTCATTATTGAAGAGATGGTTGGTGTCATGTCCCCACATGCAAGCAGGACATACATTTTGTATGTTGGGGTTGAATCTGGATAGGTAAGAGTTCAACCTGTTACAGTACCCAGATCGAAGTTGAGCTAGTGCGGCCGCCCTAATAGAGAGTACTCTCGCCTCATTGTGTAGGTGGTGTTCTGGGGACATAAGAAGACATTGTAGCGGTTTCTGAGGACAGTATTTTGGCAGGCCTGTATTTTCATTCAGTGAGTAACCTTAGGCTTGGCGACGCGTAGCATGCAATCGGCCGGCCAATTGCTTTGTAAGTGGTAATGAGCGTTTCTGTGTCTTTATCCCAAGTGCTGCCTGCAAGAGATTTGAGGATTTTATCACGGCTCTGGATTTTAGGAAGAAAATGTAGATCCTGATCGAACGTCACACCCAAGATTTTTAGTGTAAGACAATCGGTAGCGTAATGCTATTTACTTGGATGCTCAATATGGTCGACATTTGGCGCGTTCATGTTGTGAATAAGTCGCCGATGATTTGGTCGGTGACAATGTCAGGTATCGCGAGGCGAAAAAACTGGATAGATTAGGGAGATAGCTGTTTATTACAAAGCTCATCGATGTGTGGATCTGGGCCTGTGGCCATTATTGTACAGTCATCGGCGTAGGAAACGATAGTGACTCCTTCTGGTGGTGAAGGTAGCTTCGATATATAGAAGTTAAACAAACGGTGGGATAGGACACAGCCCTGTTGTACGCCTTGTTTAATTCTTCAGGGTTTAGATGTTATATTCCTGAATTGCACCGATGCTTGGCGACCAGACAGATAATTTGCGGTCCACCTTTTGAGACTTGGGGGAGGACCCTTTCAGGTATTGCAGTAACGTGCCGTGGTTGGCCGTATCAAAAAATGTTGGAAGGTCTGGCGCAAGGAGCACCGTCCTATGGTGGGGTTTTTGATTTAATCTGCAATTTATTTGCGTGTTTAAGGCATATAGCGTGGTTGTAGTGCTATGTAGTTTTCGAAATCCATGCTGATGATTGGCAAGACGCAAACTTGCAGTGAAGCCAAGGCAGCCGGTTCTATATACCGGAGCGTCTCGGGATTTTTCCCGACAAATGTTTGTCATTTCAGTGTAACCCCATTTAATTTGTTGCCATCCGGCCTCCCACCTTCTATTTCCTTGAGGAACTTGGGTCGCCAAAGCCTCGGCCGATAAAGAAACAGGGTTTGCTACGGGTAGATGGGGTTACCAATTGGGCTGGAAGGCTGCGCTACAGAGTTCCTTGAATAATTTTGGTATTTTAGTCGGCTTTACGAAAGGCATACCTGCCGCTGGGGGTTATTAACAACATCGACGCGACAAATTTCGGCAATGTCTAATACATACCTCTCGATGACATTAAGCTACCGACTGCCCTACACACGAAATTTCTGTGTGTGAAACTCCATCATGACCTCAATTTTGGCGAGCATACAGCTGCAATCGCTTCTAAAGCTCAGAGCCTTAACAAAATCATTCTCAAGTTCCTCGATGAAAGCACTTGGCGCAAGACATAGAAACGGTCATAAAAAAAAGCAAAAATAAATAAATAAATGTAAGGCGCGATAATCTCCGCAGAGATTTAAGGCCGCGCTTTTCTTTCAATTTGCGTCGTGCTCCTTTTAATTTTTCCTACAAATTGTTGGAACGGGATCTACATGTTTTATGCCGACTCCGAACGGCATCTGCAAGACAGATGAGTTTTCTCACAATAAGTATTCATACATATATACGAGTTAGCTAAGTGAATAAGAGTACGCGACTGTAATAGGGTCTACATACCGTGCGACTGACTCGTGACTCAGCTGCGTACCTGTTGACTCGCCGGTCAAAATCAAAATCATTTTGATTTTCACGAGTTAGCCATAGTCATGACTGTGTGACTAATACTAAAATATTTTCACTAACACACCTAAATTGACTCTTGAGAAAATTATCCTTATAACCAAGGAAAAAAAATTTAATTAGTTTTTGAGAAAATTTCTTGTCCAGATCAATCCCATTTTTCTTCGTTGTTGAGGAAAGCAAACTCCCCAGGGAGACGCGAGTTACTCTAGCTCAACTTTGATGTGGATACTGTAATAGGTAAAATTCTTACTAATCCAGAATTAACCCCACTTACCCAATGTATGTTCTGATTGTAATAAATCCCCACATGAGACAATTACGTTCTACAATGCACGCCTCAAACAGCCCTTAACTCTTTCATTCAACTCTGTTGAAACAGCAAGTTTCCTCGGATACCTGGTAGAGGATATTGATGACAATTTGTGAGTGATCGCACCTACTGGATGGAGCAAAGCACAGCTACAACAAAAACATCATAATACATATAATCGCGTTCGGTGGCCTTTCGTGATCGTCCACTTCGATAGCGTAGGGATTATGTCACAGATTCAATATATTTCGTCCAGAATCTCGTTAGGTGAAGTTCATTGTCTATCAATTTTATAATGAAATAAAGTTGCCTTTACGAAAACTGCTAGGGGCTTTCTAACACTCTCGCCTTAAAATACAACCAAATAAGTTAAGGAATTATCAATTTCAACCCAGGAACTAGAAGTCTCGTTACGTAGCTGTAGTGACCTTAGAAACGCCATAGCGTCGCCGTTTTTTTTTTTTTTTTGACCGTAAGTTTAAAGTGCACACTTCAGTTCATATGTGAAGCTATATTGGTGGTTTTCGGCATAGACTCTACAGGCTAATAATTCACATATATTCTCCATAGGATTAAGGTCGGCCGAATCCAAAACATTAACGCTATTTTCAGAAAAAAAAATTTTGGTCTCGCAACTAACATGTATTGGTGCCTTGTCCTGCAGGAAAATCTAACGTTTTTCACTATTTGCTCGTAAAAAGGAAAGAAGACTGCATTGAACTACATTTACGTAATGTGATCTCAGCATTTTTGAGCTCACAAATTGCAGCATCGTCTGTAAATGCTCCCCAAACCATCAACGACCCACATACAAAATTTCTCTATGAAAAATTTGGGGCTGCTTTTCCAAAACTCTCCAATAGCCTATTTCCGTCTGAGCCATCTATAAAATGCATTATTTTGTACAGACAAATATGTTTATTTAAATATGTAAATTATTGAAAATGAATATATAGATGATCGAATATTGAAATGTATGCAATTGAGTGTGAATGTATGTATGTAGAAGTACAGATGTTGTTGGAAGTGAACATTGACCGTTGATTATATTTTACGAACTACGGAGCGACGCGTGCTTATGCCTTCGTAGCTAATTACCAACTGACTTGCTAACTGTCCTGTCTGTGACAGCTCAGCCTTTCCTGATCCCTCGTCCTCACAGGACGATTCATCTTCGTCTTCATCCGTGTCTAGCTCCGGACTTGATACACACCAGGGTTTTATATGGTCTGATGACATAACGTTGGAATAGCGCCTTTGCGTAACCGTGACATCTGGTAAGTCTTCGACAATATAGCGGTCGTGAGTGAGCACTTTTGATACCATGTATGGGCCCTTGTATGCCGGGTCCAATTTATGCGACTCGCCTGTTGCTGATGGAACGTGATCAACTACTACCAGGTCGCCGACCTCATATTTCGTTGGAGTTGTGTGCTTTTTGTCGTATCTCTCTTTCCACTTATTCCGCTCGGTCATGATCCTATCGACTGCCATATCGCGCTTCATATCTATATCCGACATATCGACCTCGTCATGTATCGCTTGTATCAGTCGGTTGCACGTAACATCTCTAGGATTGAAATAAAATACTAATTCGTTAGGAGTATAGCCGGTTACCTCGTTTTTTGTGAGTTCAAGCTCCATTGTATCGTTGTGAGATGCGCGTCCCAATTTTTGTTATCCTCGACTGTACATTTGAGTGCTTGCATTAACGTTTTGTTGACCCGCTCGGCTTGACCGTTGGCCCTTGTTGTCCTAACCGCCGTCTTGATATGCTGTATGCCTCGCTTATCCACGAATGCTTGGAATTTCGCAGAAGTAAACGCGGTTCCTCGATCGGACGTTAGCTTAATAGGTTGACCGAATATGCCGATCATCTCTTCTCGCTTCCCAAGGCAGTCGGTTCTATGTACCGGAGCGACTCGGGATTTTTCCCGACCAAGGACTGTCATTTCAGTGTGACCCCATCTAATTTGTTTCGTCCCTCCCACAAATTGTCATCGTCCCAGCAGCTCCTTGCAGCAGGACTGCTCCATATTCTCTTACTCCGGGAAGGCATCGAATCCAATCCGGGTCCGTCTCCTGACCCCGGTCCTGAGAAATGGTTTTGCTGCATCTGCCCGAAAAGAATCTTCTTAGGACGGTCATACTCTGTTCAGTGTGTCTCGTGCAAGGGATGGTTGCATGGGACAGGTTGTTCTGGGCTTGATCCCAAAACCCGACGTCCACGTAACTTTTATAAATCTTTTGTGGCTCCTTGCTGTTCACGCCCAAGGACGTCCCGTAGTCTACGTCTAAGCAGGATTACAGGAGCTGCATGTACCGATGAACTGCACCGTATAATACCGTGTTTGAGCAGATTGTCAATAATTTTCGTTAACGTTGAGCGTTGCGACAAGGGCACTTGGTACTTTTTGCCCACTACCGGCTGATCCGTCGAAATAGCTATATCCATCTCTGTTGTTTTGCATCTGCCTAACTTTGCCAAGTCTTCAGCAAAGCAATCGCTATACTCATGCAACAAATATCCGACTTTCGCGACGATTTCATGTGGCAATTCTTCGTTTATGTTAAATGAAATTCCCGTCTTCTTATGAACTTGCATCACACCCGCATCAATGGTCAACCTGTAATCGTTTTGGCAAAGTACATCTCTACCCAAAAGAATACCAAATGTCATAAACTTATCTGGAACGATCTGACAGGTGGTCAAGATCGTAATTCCATCGACGATAATCTCTGCGTTGATAGCCTCTGTGCTGCTGATAACCGCACCTCCGAAACCTGTAAGCCGTTTTGCTGAAGTTGTACGCTGCACCCCAGGTGGAACTTTGGACAGTGCAATTAGTGACACATCACTACCTGTGTCGATGAACGCCTTGTATCGGTTGCCATTCCACTCGACCGTTTTTATGACAGGGTTTGGTACACCTTTCGCTTCACTTTGCACCTCTGCTACTGTTGCTTTGTCAACCTTACATGATTTTACGTCGTGACCACTTTTGTTGCATTTGCTGCATTTTGGCCTTCGTTGTGGTTGCGTGCATTTGGACGAAATATGTCCCAACTCGTTGCAGTTGTAGCATTTGATGGGTTTCTTGTCCTGCATCGTTTTCTGCGTTTGATCACCACTACCTTTATCGTATGGTGCACTAGATCTTGTAAAACTCTGTGTCGGCATGACGGCCATAGCTTCTAGAGAACGGAGCAGATCATTACACGTTGGTAACTTCATCGCGAGTAACGTGCGCGACAAGTTAGCATCGTTAAGCCCCGATATAATATAGGAATTTATGGATTCTTCAACTCATGCTCAGCATTGCGTAATAGAATTCTTCCAATGTTTCTTTTGGTTGGCGTTTGCGTTGTGCCATTTCGCGGTGAACTTGCGCCGATATGATCGACTTTGGAAAATCTTTCGTGAAATTCGATACGAATTCCTGCCAAGACTGAAACACCTGTTGCCAATCCAACCATGTTTTCGCAACGCCTTTGAGGTTGAGCTGTGCCGCCACAAGAATTCCTTTCTCAGACCATCCGTAAATATTTGGCTCTGAATTTATGCTGCCTTTTAGTGGATCGAACGTTGGTAAAATTCCACTTATTTCGTGCATACTGGCTGGTCGTTGTAGTGCCGCCGTTGCCTGACGTGGCGCTGCAGTCACTAGTGGTTCCGTAGCTGGTGTCGTTGCCGTCACTGGTTGTTCCGTAGCTGGTGTCGTTGTTCGTTGTGCCTTTTGTGTGGTGGCCAATTCCGTTACCGTTTTCGTGAGTTCCATGAGCATTTGACGTAGCTCATCCACTTGCTGCTGCGTTGCATCTTCGTCGTTAGTTTCCTCCAATTCGTCGGATTCAACTTCATCGGTTCCATATATCTCCCACAATTTGTTGACTTTTGCCGCTTTGTTTCCCGTGATGACTACGCCATGAGTTTGCAGCAATTTATTTAGCTGGTCAATTTTCAGCGAATTTAACTTTACCATCACCATGGCTTTAATTTACGCGTCTGTCCGCTTTCATTGTCACCTTTCAACTTTCCTTATTTTAAAATCTGTACTTTTTTCTATTTCAACGCACTTGATTTTTCTCGAAAAATCTACCGCTAGGATGGCGTTCCCGTTTCTATATATATTTTATTTTTTTTTTTATTCGTATCGTTTCCTGTTTACTTTATTTTACTTTGCAAAATCAATTGTTTAGCGGCCGATTGCCATGCTAAACCGCTGTGTCTTTATTTGCGACTCCGTTCGCTCAAGTTGTTGACACTCAGTGTTCACGCAACCTTGAACATTTTTCTTATTTACAGGATAATAGTAGTTAACCGATTTGTAAATACAGTCCACTGTTAGAAACTATATTTTAGCGATTGAGCGACCTATTTAAACAAAGATAAGACAATCACGCACAAACACATGTATATAGATATGTAGCAAATGAACCTCTGTAAATATGAACTACTTACACAAACAAAGATAAGATAATGCATACGAGGTCGCTCATATCAACAAAACAAAGATAAGACATTCACACACACACATGTAAATGAACCTTTGTAAATATTTATGTATACAACAACAAATTATAAGAAAGCTAGGATAAGACAAGTGTATATAAAGTAAGATAATTTTGTAAATAAATCAGAATTCTTTGAACTCTCAAACCAACCACTTCTTATTTTAATACAAACTGCTTCCCCCCACCAGAGGTAAGGGGCATTTGTTGTAACGTTTGAGAATGTATTTGGCTTCTCATTTAGAAACATTGTTTTGCTTCTTTAAAGTATTCTTTGGTTCCCCCCACCAGCGGTAAGGGCCAAAAAATTACTTTTGGTATATGGCAATTTACGACTGCCTTATATTTGAGACCCTTACAAAATCTCAAGGAAGCTTCTCAATATTCATTGGTCAATCGAGCCTAAAAAGAGCTCAGCGGAGGTACTATAAGTCTCTACAAAGAAAAAGAGCATGACCAAGCAAACAAAAATATATGTAAGACGGGACAGCAAAGTCTGCTCGCATTAGTAAACGTAAAGAAGCCCTATAAACATAGGCAAATAAGTAAAAGTAAGACCTGTGAAACAAATACAGGCAATCAACAAAACCAAAAAGCCCTATCAATATAGGCGAAGTAAAAAGTCCTATATAATTAGGCACATAAAAACCTTAGCATTGGCTAAAGGCAAAACTCCCCCGGCAAAACCACATTTTAGTGGTTTAATAGGGCCTAAAAAATATATACTGGGCAAAAACAAAAGTACAATTAAATAAAAATAACTCAGCATGGCGAAGATCGCTGAAAGTCAACTTGACATAAGTCAAAGAAAAATACAGATATTTAAAATAAAAATTGATTTGTTCTACAGACTTCTGGACAAGTGTGAACTTGCCAACAGTACCGCTTCTGACAAATTTATATCCCAATATTTTGAGGATATACAATTCCTCTACAAAACACAATTTGCTGAAGTCTGTAATCCAGAATTGGAGAATGATTACCACAAGATGTTGGCCGAATATCATAAGAAATATATCTACATACCTAATTTTCTTGCAAATAAAGTAGGAGGAAACGAAGAAGAATCCAAATCAGATGAACATACTTTAGGTGGCTTAGAAGAAGAAACCTTCATATTCATTCCATCACCGCGATTACGTCAGCTATTCATGCCGCAAGAGAAGGACAAGGATGAATACGTGTCAGCCAACGATGGCGCGCGAGACAATGCTATGAACTCATATTCAATAACACAAAGAAATATTAACGCGGATAAAAGTATTAGTGATATTCGGACCGAGGCTGATGAAAATACAATTCTCTTTACGCGTGCTACTCGGCAGGAAATTCTGGTCGAATTTGCCAAACCGGGGGGAAAAGTGGAATAAGCATTAGGACAGAGACTCTTGAAGATGGCGACGACGAGGCGAAAGAGGATTATTATAATGATGCTGTACGAAAAATAGAACGACCGCAACTGCAACCGCAACATAAAATCGAAGAACAACCGCAGAACCTTCCGAAGTCAAAAAATGATCATTTAACATACGAGCATGCTGACTATGAGTTGGTATCGGATTTAGTTTGTGATGTTCAGATGGCGTCGAAGAAAATGGAAGTAACCAATAGCAATTCAGATGATAGCATAAATGAAATACAAATGGGGTGTAGTATTCACCGTATCGATGGTAGTAGTAATGGAAGTATCTCCGTCAATACTGTACCCATACAATTGAACTCAGCTTCGCCGGTGTCTATCGGTCACCAGCATCATCCGAAAGTACAGCATCCACAACAACTACAAGAAAAAGCTACAAAAGAGCGACAACATAGCATACCACAAAGGAAAATTATCGTTGATACAAATAGGCAAGTTATAGGCAATTTCCTGGTGCAACGTCAACAGCAGCAACAACAACAATTAAAATATCTCAAGCATCAAGGCATTCAGATCACTGCAAGCAAATTTTTCAGGAAAGATGACATCAAACGTTACTTCCGGGATAAAGGCGGAGGCAGTTTGGAAGAATGTATGTATATTTTATCTATTTTTTATTAATTATATCTTTTCATCCACAAAATATTCTTCAATTAGAGAAAAACATACGTACACAATAATAAGTGTACGCTAAGATGAACTATTGCTAAAAAAACATTCCAGTATTTTAAAATTTAAAAATATTCATACATAATTTTCCCTCGCTTTATTTCATATGCAAGTCAAAAAATAAAATTACAATAAAACTTGACTGTCATGCAAAATAAACATATCTAATCGATAAAAATATTTTTGGCCGTGGCAGTATGTTCAAGCAACCTTGAACATTTTTTCTTATTTACAGGATAATAGTAGTTAACCGATTTGTAAATACAGTCCACTGTTAGAAACTATATTTTAGCGATTGAGCGACCTATTTAAACAAAGATAAGACAATCACGCACAAACACATGTATATAGATATGTAGCAAATGATATGGAATGGAATGAATCCTGCTTCTGAACTGTAAAATGCATTATTTTGTACAGACAAATATGTTTATTTAAATATGTAAATTATTGAAAAAGAATATATAGATGATCGAATATTGAAATGTATGCAATTGAGTGTGAATGTATGTATGTAGAAGTACAGATGTTGTTGGAAGTGAACATTGACCGTTGATTATATTTTACGAACTACAGAGCGACGCGTGCTTATGCTTTCGTAGCTAATTACCAACTGACTTGCTGACTGTCTGTGACACATCTAAGTTCCATTTTTTTTCTCATCTGAAAATATAGCCTACAACAAAAGCCGAGGCATAAATATGGGTTTAAAAGAGAAATTTAACTTTCCTACTTGAGACCAGTCCATTTTCATATGTTTCTCTTCTTAAATTAAATTAAATTATTGTTAATTTTCCTAACGATTGTAATCACGAGTGTCGCCAATTTTGAACAGCTCAGCGAGGAGTTGCTGGTGTTTCTTATTATTTTTCGCCTTTCGCGATGCGAAAGCTTTCGTTTTGGACCCCAAATCCTTTCTTATCGTACTCCGCTGTATTTAAAAACAAATTTTGTTCATAACTTTGCGACTCTGATTAATTTTTTATTAAATTTCGCTAATTTTAAAATTTTGTTCCTTCAAATCAAAATTTTGCCTCTTTCGGTTTCAGTTAATTTTGTTCCACGTGGCATTTTTATCACCGTTGGCTTAGATTTATACGTACAAAAAAGAAGTTCGTTAAGAAGCTACTTTTCCCTTAGCACAATATAGGAAGTGTTTTGCCTTTTTATAACGGTCAATTCAATGCAGGAGAGATATTCAAAAAGTTGGGCGCTCAAATGAGTGAGGATGAATAGCTGTGGGTATTTTTCGATATTTTTAATTTTATTTCTAAGGGCATCAAAAAAACTTCTCACCAGTTAGTTCCATGAAGAATTTGGGGTCGCCAGAGCCTCGGCTCTTAATGAAACAGGATTCGCCACGAGCTATATATTGCGCTGGCAACCCTTTGAGAGGGTTGCGCTACACAACCCCTTCAATCAATTTGGTATTTTAGTCGCCTCTTACGACAGGCATATCTCCCCGGGTATATTCTAAGCCCCTTAACCCGCCGGGTCGCAGTAACTATATACTTCTTTGACTTTATTTTATAATTTAAAATTTATATCTGTGTTAATTTAAAGAATATTTCTGCAAGTTATTTGAATTTAATTCAACACAGGTTAAGTTGCATTCATCAATATTTTTTTCAATTTCCATTGAAATATTATTAATAATGCCCTTTTTCTAAAACAAAATATAAACCAAATAAACAAATAATTTATACAAACTTTTAAGCATGCAAATACGCGTGTTTGTTGTATTTAATATTTTAATTTAATACATTTTTTCTATACATGTGTTTATGTATGTGCTACTAAATAATGCTATTGCATTTTAATAAAGCTTAAAATTATTCAAATCTAAATTTCACTTAGTATAAAATTCAAAACAATTAAATTCAATATTTGACTAAATAATTTTTATTAATTCAGTAAGGTAACGTTTTTTTCCATGGAAAGCATTTTTGTGGTCAATTGCTTGTTTATGGTTAAAAATAACGAAAAAAAGTCAAAGTATTGAAATATAATACAAGTATCATTGTAAAATAACTATTGGTATTAGATGTGTAAAGATATTTTAAAACAATCATGCTATTTTGGTAATAGAAAATAATTATTAGAAGGTGTTATAGAAAAATGCAGCACTGAAAAGGGGGGTGGTTGTATAATTAGATTGTATCCATCCATCCATTTTTGTGAAATTTAAAACAGCTTTTGGCAGCGTGCAAAGGAGTTGCTCCTACATATAACGCCCCAAATTTCATTTTCCTGGTGAGCATATGCGGCCTTGCCAAATGACGTTGAAAAACATTACCGGTATTGCAAGGCTTAGGATGGACCTAACCGAGCAGTTTATAGCCCAACGAAAAGACGATTTCCTATAGTGCGAGTTCTTTAATCTGCTGCTAACGAGGATAATTATAGCAGCAGATGCCAACCGCAATGGCACAATCCACAACAATAGAGTACGGTTGATGTCGTAATGTCGCGAATGGATCGACGTAGTTACACATTATCATCCAAGCCTCTGTTGATATCCAACAGATCATCGTTCTTGACAACAAGTGCTACTATGGGTTCAGTAGGTGGGATTCGTGGGGTTATGTATCGCAAGTCTTTAAGGGCTTTCCAGCGCAATCTGTGGCTTTTAAAATCCAATTATCAACCCTTACCTAGTCGTGGCGAATATTGTTTGCGCTGATTACCCCAAATGAATAAAGAAAATTATAACATATACCAGAAAATGACCCTGAAGATGGCACAATTCTGCAGGTATTTGCAAGGGTTAAAGGAAAATAATTCCAGTATACATACAATATAAAAATGAATTGCTTTTCGTTAGTTTAGCTAAATGTCAAAAACGGCTTGACCGATTTCGATACATTTTCTTTTATGTCGATTGTTATGGTTCAAGGATGGTTTAGGAAAAAATTTGTTCGAAAAGTAGGCGGTGCCACGCTCCCTATTAGGAAAAGTTTAAGCTCTCTCTCCGAAATTATTTGAAGAAGGTATCCGAAATGAATTATAGAGCTTCTGTGCATGAGTAGATGTGCAGTGAGCGCGGGAGTTGGAGTGGGGTGGGAGTTGGAGAGGGGGTGGAAGTGGGAATGGGAGTGGGAGTGGAAATGACAGTTGGGGTGGGCGTGGGAGTTGCAGTGAGAATGGGAATAAGAGATGGAGTGCGATTGGGAATTGGGGCGAGAGTTGGAGTGAAAGCGGTAGTGGGAGATCGAGTGCCGGCGCGAGTGGGTGTGGAAGAGATATGAATGGATTTAATGACGGACAAGAATAAGAAGAAAAATTGAGGATAAAGTAGACGAGAATGGTAAAGAGAGCGAAAAGTGGAAGCTAGGCTCATTTTTCGAATGTAGGCAAGCCAATTTTCGGGAAGGACAAAGTCTGCCGTGTACATTAGTATAATATAAATATTTTCGAATCAAAAAAGAGGGCATAAATATTGAACATTATAACACGAACTACAATTATTGGCATTGTAAACAAAAACATGTTTTTGTGTTGAACAATAATAAGATTTGTTACCGCAATTAGTTGCCGAAATCAATTAAGCATAAAATTGAAATACGATGATAATATAAACAATATTAGTGCCATACGTAAATACACACAGATAACTACCTAAAATATGAAAAACTAGTAAGAAAGTGTATGTTCGGTTTGAACAGAACATAACATACCCAGCTGCGCTCTTGAAACGCTGTTGTTGTTTCCTTTGTGCGGTTAATATTGTTATAAATCAGGGCAGTAATACATAATTTGGCAAGGATAGTGTCTCTGCCAAATTTCAATGTAATATCTTTAACGGCTTTTGATTTATGATTTGTTAAAACTCCAAATTTTCTTCTAAATGTGGGTGATGTCACGCCACGTTTTTGGAATTCATGTTTTGCGTCATAAAACTAAACCATATACCTAATTTCATTAGCTTAGCGGTATTCGTTTTTGAATTATATAACTTTTTTTCATTTTCGATTAAATTTTTCGATATCGAATTGGCTACAACCCGATTTAGCTCATTTTCAATACCAATATATTTTGGGTTCAGATAAGCCCGTATACCGAATTTGGTGAAGATATTATTTGCTCAAGTGATCGTGTTAACGGACGGACAGACGGACGGGTGGACATGGCTTAATCAAACTTTTTTTCGATACTGATGATTTTGATATATGGAAGTCTATACCTATTTCGATTCTTTTATACCTGTATAACCAACCGTTATCCAATTAAAGTTATAATACCACGTGTACAAGTACAGCTGGGTATAATTACGTAAATCTCGTATACCTACATACATAAAAAGGATATCAAGTAGCCAAAAGGAGTAACATAATCAATATGCAAGAAGCGAAAGACAAATAATAACAACAACCATGTATGTATGTAGGTAAGTAAATAAATATGTGAAAAAAAATACAATGAGCTGGAAAATAAAGAAACAGTGAGACAACAAAAGGGTAAGAACAGCCACCAAAAGCAAACAAAAAATGAAAATGCGCCAACTCATTGTACAGCTGTGCATATTTCTTAGTCAATTTGCGTTGGTGGTGCATTACATTTTCTTACTCTTCTCCATTTGACTATGTTGCATGATTTTACTTTTTATGGGACTTTCACAAAGCTATCGTCTTATAATTGCAAGAAATGATAATGTAAATATGGAACCCTTTTAAAATACAAGGAAGTAGCATTTGTTTTCTCTTTCAAAAGCAGTCCTTCTTAAGGCGCTTTCGAGGAAAAACAATTAAGTAAGCAAAAATCATCCCTTAACGGTCTTAATAGTTGCTTGAATTAGCATAGATACATACGTGGTCATATTGGAAGAAGGTATATACACTAGTATCTGTTATATTTGAGGAGAAGGACTTCCAGATTTTCTATGAACTCTGCTTTCTACTGACTCCTGAAAGGTTCTTTCCCAATTCAGGATCTAGGCAGAAGTTTTGGCTTTTCTTAATGCAGGTGTCACCTCCGTATCACGAAGTCCAAAGGGCTGCTATGCTTTGTTCTCCTATCAAAAACAAACAAACATGTCATGATTTAAAGAAAAAAACAATTTTATTCCTAAGGTCCTATTCACTTCTTCGAAAATCATAAAAAGTAGATAAAGGCCACGGTCGACTAAAAAATTCCAGTGCCTACAATGAAAAATATAACTGGAAGGGGCCCTAGAAAGACATTATTACAAATCAAACACATTCATCTGAAGCAAATTTCCCACAGAAAAGCTTTGTAGGTGCCCTTTGGAGCCAGAACAATGTATCTCTCTACCAATGTGTAGTTAGTACACTAAAATTAGCTAATACCCAATGACTCTACTCTTTCTTCACACTTTTTTACTGCATCCTTCTACCTCTTTCTCCTTTCCTCTCTGTCTCTCTTTATCTCTTCCTCCCTCTCTACCTCTTCCTCTTTCTCTATCCTACCCTTTAAGTCTCTAACTTCCTTACTCTTCTTCTCTTCATCTGCCCTCTCCTTCACTCCATTTCTCCCTCTCCTTCACTCCATCTCTCCTTTTTCTATTGAACCATGATATTTTTGAAATAGTGCGTCCCTGGTCTACCTCACGAATATGGTATCCAAAATATGAACCTAGGAAAAAAGTTACCAAATTTCAAGCAAACCGGATCACAATTTTTTTTTAGAAATCTCGTTCCATGGTCCAATTTTCGTTGGAAAAAGTATTCCATATATTAACCCTGCTTTTTAGAAAAGGTCGGTCCCTAGCCCATTTTGGCAAAAACATTTACCTCATAAAAAGTGCTAGGAAAAAAATACTGTACAATTCAACCACATAAGTTTCGGAGTATTCATGAATCGTTCCAAAAAACGTGATATTCAAGATTTTGTTGTGTCACGCCACCGTATTTTCAAATAGTTTTACATAGACTTTTAAATACAAGAAAATAAATCAACGAGCACAACCAAACGAGGGTCTGGCTTATATCCTCGTTTGTCTCATACTGATCTCACTTTTATTTTCGTGAGGATGCCGACCGCTAGTCCACTCTAAGAAGATAGCACAAGCATCTGAAAAGTTCAGAAAGTCAGAAGAGATTTCGCTCCGTCACCGAATCTGGATTCGATGGCAATGCAGGATACTGTTAACACTCAAATACCAAAATTCCCAGGAACTCTTGCACAGACCGATGCTTCCAAGTGCAGCTGCTAATTGAAGATATCACCTCCAAAATCCCAACACCTTAGCGCATAAAGTTCAAAAATTTCCTTTTAGCAACGAATTGACTGATGAACCTACTTCGACAACATCAACCCACGCTCCATAAAGATGCTCAGGTTCGCAGAACTGCAAATAAAATTAAAAAAAAAAACTAATAATAATAAAAATTCAACTAATTTCAAAATAACAACTGCATAATTGCTAGCTTTTAATCAAGTCGTCAGCAACAGAGTGCTCCATTATTCTACACCCGCGAGCTAAACCGAATCGCAACAGTCGTTTGCCATCAATTGATAACTGTTGCTTGCACAACCCTCGACCCTTTTTCATTGCTGTTGTTGTTTATACAAATTTAAAATGTGTTGCAAAGTGTATTATGCCATCTCTCTTCGCTCGCTGCTGTGCAACTATAAAAGTAGAAATTAGCGACATGCGTGCCAGTGCCCAAGATCGGCTGGATAGCTTCAACACCAGTCCCAATTGTAACCATTCACATCACCCTCGTATTACATACATATCACTCACTGTACGCTTCAACTGTACATGGTGGTTGGCGGTCAGTGGTGGCACTAAGCGCGTTAGCAATTAATTTGCATGTTGCTACTGTAAAACTGTAAAAATAACAATAACAATCATACAACTCAACCAGACACAACCGGGCAGCCGACCACAAACAATGTTTTGCTCCACATTCGATTAGATTTTCACAATAGAATTGAAGGGTAAAGAAAAGAAATGATTGTACGCAGTTGTATCTTTTATGGAGGATGAAGGGAGCGAAAATCACGTAAAAAGTAACATTTCTATTATTTATTCCTACGTGTGGGTTTGTATGCAATGAAGACTCCCTTTGTAGGGAATGAAGGACGCCAATTCAACAATTTTAGTAATTTGCAGACAATTTAAATAAATGATTATGTTCTTAAAATAGACTTACTCTTAATTGTTTGAGCTCCTAATTAAGATAAGCTGCCGCCATTGTATTGAACATAAGTCACGGAGCAGTAACATCATACATACTTTAGCAAAGTTTTTCTAAATGATGTAGAGCCTTGTTACGCGGCCCATCCGCCCATCCAACAGCAGAGAAGTAGCTTGATAATCTCGACCGTCCAACAAAACGCGCCAGTCATTCTTTGATTTGCCTTTTCTTGCCTATTCGCTTGGCCCTTTCCACCTCCTTTTCTCTGCTACCATGGTTAAGTGCCGAGAAGAATACCGGAGAAGGAAGAATTGTATTTCATTGGCATAATGTGGTCTAGCCAGCGGGCCGCTGTTTTATACAGCTCATCATACAACTCATCCTTACAATGACACGTAGACGAAGAACTTTTCTCTCCAATACTCTCAGAGTCATTCCAGGATAGCTGTACCGTACGGCAATTACGGATGAAATTAGTGATTATTAGAGCTTGATTTTGGTCTGCCGAGACTAAGTACTTTCCAGTAAACCTACATCGACCACTCTACTTCCAACGAATTCGCAATCCTTCTTTTGTTACGCCACTGAGCTAGCTCTCTTTTTTCGATCATCAAAGCCGCTGTTCGAGGCTGGTTATTCCAGGGCTAGATAGAGCTCAGTGCAGCCTCAAAACAAAAAAAATCCCCCTAGTTTCTTCAAATCCTTAATAAAATGGTATGCACAGAAGATTTGGTTGACATAGATTACAGACCTTCGTGTTCTTACTGATGGACGATAGGGTTGAAAATTTTTTGGGAAGGCCTTATGCTGTGTGCTCTGTGCCTATTAGGGTAAGATTAAGTTGAAAGAGCGGGCAAGAGAAATTGCTGCATTTTTAACGGAAAAACTTCATCCATTTTGAATGCCCTCAATGAGGGTTGGGTAGAGAACCTTCGTCCAACCCGATATTTACCCCCATTAAAGCTTATTTACTTCTGGTGCACTATTGATAAATGTGCGCTGGGAAATCGGAGTCTCTTTGTATGTGATCCTAGATATCGACCAGGAAAAGTGATAAATCGACTCAACTTCATAAAAACAGCTCCCGGGAACTTGTTAGTTTATGCTTCTAATGCGATCCTGCGATATCAAATTGACCTGCGAAGATGCCCGTAAATATTCTATCCGCAGATTTATTTTGAGAAGCAATGTCGTAATTTCTTCCTATTAAGATATGTCCAAAGCGACTACGCAACCAGATCAGTTGGTATATATTAAGTTCGTATGAGCGTATGCCTCAAAATACCCCAGGAGATAGCGCTATGGTGATCACAGTGCTGCCCGTCCCATTAATGTACATTTTGGAGTCTTTCTCGGTTATCTCATCTGCAAATGTGGTCTTCTGTAGGAAAGAGAGACACTGAGATGCTTTACTGATGTCAGAAAAGCTTCACTTTATTGGTTTCTAATGTTTCTAATCCAGGTTGGCTTTCAAAAACCGCTGGGCGGTGGCATAAACCTCCGCTCTGAAGATACTTCAAGAAATCTGGAACCATAAATCAATTAAGAAAACTCCAGCCTTGTGAAATTATTACCTTAAATTTTTAGCTACTTATAGAGATTTTTGGTTTCATGTTGCCAGTTTCTTTGATAATAGAGTTTTCACTTCCAAGATTCTCTTACCACAAAACATTTCATTCTGCCTTACCATCTAGCTTCGACCCATGGCTAGGGTACTTAGCTTACCAGAACTTGTCCTTCCTATTCCTTGCGATCTCTTTAGGAGAGATGTGTTGATAAAGCTTTTGGCCTAAGCGAAGATAGGAACATATTTTTGCGGAATGAGGTCGACACCGTTGAAAATCATAGAAAGCCCATACTCTCTGATCAGCTCATACCCCACAGAAGACGTTCATAGCATAGTCTTATGGTCCACCCTGTAGTATGAAAGTAAAAACTGCCTGAATTAAAATGTCGCTGATATCTTTTGCAAACATAAAATGTGAATAGATTTTCTCACTTGTCTTTAGCACCAATTCAAAACGCCTACCTCGCCTACTTTTAATCCTCTCGCGTTATCATCATATCCAAGTTATAGATAACAGCTGTTACCCCGCAAGACGATGCAAAAATTACAATTTGACCAGCTGCCAGCATGACCCTAAAGGCTGTCGTCCTTTTCGTAAGTGATTGTTATTGGGCTGCGTGCGTACGCGTGCCAGCTGCTATGCTTTGTGATTCAAGGTTAGGGGTGATGGAAACATAATTGTGCTATGTGACACATTTTGATATCGAATTGTGAGCAACGTCACGCTGCTTTTGCCTTCTGTAGTTGCTCTGCCATGTAGCTGCAGGGGTAAAATGCTTGTTGTTGTAAAAAAGAGTAACTAGCAGGCAATCTCTGATTGCGTTTCTACTTCCGTAGCAAATGACAGTGGCAATGGCACTGCCAGAGATACGAATTTGCACGTTTGTAGATAAAACAGTTCCTGCGGGCAATTTTGCCTAACGCCCTATGTCGATTGCCATTTTTCCCCTTCTCCCATCACCCTATGTTGCAAATAATTTTTAGTTTCCATTGACAATTTCGCGCTGCCATTTTTACGAATTTCTGTTTGTGATTTCGATTTGTGCATAAGTGTTTGTGTTATTAGAGATGAAAGTGGAGAATCGAGTTCCGCGATATTAAATTTTTAATTACAGTATATAGGGACAGCTTACAGTTATTCTTCAGAGCGGTCTTCCTTGCTAGTTTATCAGCAGATTCCATGTATACCTCTGTGGTGCATCATGTGGAAAGTTCGTTTGCAACTGTCTCTCACCAATTTGGTGCTACCTTCGATGAAGTATTCCTGCCCTGAAGATCTTTTATGTTGGCTGTGATATAAACTTCAACGAATGTTGCAACCTCTTTTATGACTAAAAGACGCTGGAATGGCCTTATACTTGTAAGCCGTTCGACCAGATACCGCTGCCCATATCACCGTTATGTTAGAAAGCCATGTATGAAGACGGCCATCAAGATATGGAAGATATAGAAATATAGTCACATTCCCGTATCTGACAGAGAACTTTTTGTCCAGTGAGAATCTCGCTCTAGGGCTGCATTTAGCAACTCGCCTGAAGTTTACCATTGCGGCTTATCTCATCTCAAGTCATCTACACCTCCACAAACATATCACCCCTTGTAATAGAGCAGGTTTAAAATATAGTTCAGTCTTCGCAAGACGCACTTTGAGAACTCTTTTAAGGAACCAGTACCCTACGTGGACTAATGCGGTCATCGTAGCTCCTCTAGAGTTTGAACATATTTTTCTGTTACTATTCGAGCTAGTAGTAAGTAAGCAATGGCTTGAACACCAGTCACTTTCTGCTTCAGTTGTAAGGTTCACGACTAGGCAAAGCCCCCTACCTTGTTATGGAAAAGTTTATCACAAGGGGATCGTTATTTACTTTAGAAGTTGCTGCACGAACTCCACATGTAGCCTCTTTAGCCCCATTCTTAGTAGGGACTCCATTCCAGCGTCTGAATAGACCTTGCTAAATGCTCCCTCTAGGTCGAGAAAGACGCCTAGAAGTCGTTGAAGGCAGTCCTTTTATATACCTTTGTGGAGAGTTGACCGCACGCCTTGCCTTTTGAATATGTTTGTTGGATACTAGACGAGTTATGTAAGTGCAATTTATTTTCTAATTTCAAACTTTTCTGTACGTTCGGGACTTCAAATGAACGGTATCGAAATTTATTATTTAACCACATACCATCGCTATCTAAATCCTACTCTCTATTGTAATTATTGAATTGGAAATAAATGTACGTAAAAGGAAATTTGTTGATAAGAACATTTTTTAATGCCAAACTGAATGATTCTCTTGAATGTTTGCCTTATTTTTGTTCTGTCTCATTGCTGGCGGCTGCCGAAAATTCAAAAGTATTGACATGTTATTTGAAAACTTTTATCGCATTTTGCTTCGTCGGTTTTGTTAGATGCGAGGGAGATTGGTGAGACTGGTGCTCAATATATGTGACCCGTTCTATGAAAAGGTGGCTTATGATTAAAAAAAAAATTACTATTACTAAGAAACTGAAGAAATGCATTGTTTATCTTTAACAGCTGTTTCTCGCAATTTCTTTTTTGAGTCATAAGCCACCTTTTCATAGACCGGGTCACATATATGAAAACAATTGACAATGTGTACGTAAATATATTGATAATTCTATTTTATTAACGATAATTTAAAGAAAACTTACATGGGTTATGTAACTGAAATTATGCAAACCAATCTTAAAAACATTTTCGTAAAAATTCTAAAATTCGGGAAAATTTTAGTTTTTATTTTAAGTTTTCTGAATGAAAATGAAATGAGGTATACATGATTGTGTGATATCTTATGCGTCAACTGCCTGACAGAATGTTACGGTGACTAATTTTTAGCGTTTGGCAGCATTTTGACAGCTTGCTCAATATGGGATTGCATACGGTTGGCTATCTTCTGCGGGTGATCGAAAGAGATACAAGATGAGACCACGTCTACGCTGAAGATATCACACTTGTTTTTGTAACCCAATAAATTTTAGTCCAAGTTATAGCATCTCGTATTGATTTTTAACAATTTTTTTACGAAGGGTAGTTTATATTTTCTTCCATGCGTAAGGAAAAAAATCTGAAACACCCTTCGGAAAAAAAATATGGAAAAATCTATAGAAATTTTGAGAGATTTACTTGTACTTTGTTAGACTAAAATTTATTGGGGTGTTAAACTGCAAACTCAAAAAAATTTTAAAGTTCGAAATTTTCGTAAAATCTTCTTTAATTTCGGGATAGTTTCAGATAGTTCCAGTTACAATATTCATTGAAGTTTTTTCTAAAATTTCCAAAAAAAAAAAAAAAAATAAAATAAAACCAAGAATTCAATTGCCGAATTTTGTTTCAACACAAGCATTTTTTGGCGCTGTGCCATCTTCAGAGAAATTTTTTGCCCTGGCTATGACTCTATTAAAAAATATAAACTACTTACCTAGTTTTTGCTCTGGCTTTCGGAATTAACAGCCCAATACTAACACTTATTGTATGTAAAAGTGATTACATAACAGGATTTTTACTTTGTCATGTAATGTTCATTTTGATTTTTTAATTAAAACAGCTTTAGAGCGACAAAAAGAACAGTCACTTTTGTGGCGCATTTTTTGCGCAGGTGCAAAATTTTTAAGCCGCTTTTAGATGACCACAACATCGTTATATTTTTGTTTATGTTGTTACATGTTTTCCTTTTACGGTTTTTTTTTGGGAAAATCCAACACCAAAAAATTGCATCAAAGTTTTTGATGTGAAAAATATGAAACTGGATTTTTTTGCGGTCACTATAAATATGTGAAAGTTAAAGAGTCCATTGCGTGCTCTCCTTCATCGCTTGGGCGTTGAAAGCTTGTTTTTGAATTTACATATTTTTTTCAATCATTTTTATTAAAAAAATTGTTTACCTTAATGTTTTTTGATGCGTTCTTGTTTTAGGTCCAAAAGAACTGGTAAATAACCTTTTCTGGCTCTTTGCGGTTCGTGGTTTACAAGCGCATTTCAATAGAAGTGCTTCTGATCGCTGGAGCTTTTGGTAGCTTTTGTATGTTCTTTAGCAAAGCTTCTTTCGGTTTTTTGCTTATTTTAATTTCTTCAATTCTCTAATTAATAATTTTATAAGTTACTAATTAAGCGTTGGTAGAAGCTGAGGCAAGACTTTCTTCAAAAATTTTCTGACATCAAGATAAAAAAGCAAATATGTAGGAGACTCACCCCACTCTCCCTTGCATAAATTGTGTGCCGAATAAATTTTAATTTTGGAACATGAGAGCACACCTAATCGGCCTAACGTTTTCAAATCTGCCTTCTAAGAACGCCGCCAAAAGACGACTAGAAAGAAAGAATGAGACCGTTAGAAGACACGCTGCTACACTAATACCTCCCAGTCAGAAAACTAAATTAGATTTTATAATAGCACTGGTTATATTTGTCCATTCAATAGGATGGTACTTCAGAAGAACTCTTGTCACTTTGCTAAGGTCTCGCTATTTTCTCCTATAGGAGAGAGAACGTTCTTCAGCCGAATTCTTAAATAGGACGTTTTTGAAAAATATTCTGAGACAGCTCGTACACTGCCCTTAAATAGGCGAATAGGTGTTTTTCATTCCAGGTCATGTCTTAAGCAAAGTTTGCTATCTTGTCAGGGTTCAGGCTAAGTATAGATTTGCTGTACTACACATTTTTTAACTGCTGTTCGGTATGTGACCGTTGCGCCAGTTCAGAAAGCATTTGATCGATATCACGATACACAAAGTCCGTCGAAGCGGAACTTTATGATTTCGAAAATAATTTTTTTTCTCTTTATATGACTATCGAGTTCTGATCTAGAATAATAAGTACAAGATTTAGCTTTACTCATATCCATTACTTTTTTCTTTGGGATATTGCTTGGTTAGCAAGTATGACGTCACATTATCAAAGCTCTCTCGGCAAATAAGATTGTTTGATTTTCTTTCTATCAGTAAGGTAGTACTGTATTCTTCTTCATATATAACGGTAGAGTGATCCTCAAGAATAATAAATACAAGATTTAGCTTTGCTCAGATACGCTACTTTTCTCTTTAAAATATTGCTGGGTGAGCAAGTGTGACGTCACATTAAGAACGTTCTCTCTGCAAATACTCATTACTCGATCCTCACGCTCTATCTTGTATGGTGATTGGTTTACAGTATACGTGTCAGAGCAACGCTGTGGACCTCGAAATAGTCGTCGAAGCACGATATTTGTTTAATAGACTTTGGTTTTTATAGCGCGTTGTTTAAATGAAATCTTGTAGCTACTTTGTGATGTAAAAACTCCACTTGATTATCTCATCTTCAACTTTCTCTTCAAGCGTCCTATATTCGAGGTCAGTTCATTTTGCTCAGTTTTTATTGAAGAAATAATCTTAACTAAACTCAATCTAAACTAAATCACTAACACATTTGATATCCTTTTGTGGTAGCTAAAATTTAAAAATAAGCCGCAATCCATCTTCTCCATTTTAAATTCACCTACTATAAACTCTTACCACTCTACCCTTGCTGCTGATTGTGGAAATCATATTTTTTTCCTTTTGCACTAAAGCACAAAACCAAATATAAATTTCTAACCTGAAATTTTTAATTCTCAACGATTTGCTCACGAAAGCCGACATTTTCATTCATTTCCCCAATTTCTTTTTATTTTACCCTTTATATTTACCTGTCTACCTTTATGCGCCTTTAACTATGCTTCATCACTACCGCATGTCGACCCGCATGCTTCACTACGTTAAACTCTACTCGTATTTCTAGCGAGCTTACCTTCTCAATGCATTCTACATCTACTTTTTAAACTAGCAAAATCAGCGCAAAATGTCTGCAAATTTGAGCGGCCATAAATCACTACCACCGCCCTTTCCTTGTTATCACCTTTGCCATTTTACCATTGCTATGTATGTACTGTATGTGGTAGGAATTGTGCTTGCTTTTTGTGTGCGAACGCTCGCTCTAAAATAACTGTATTGTGATAAAGCTAGCAGTTAGTTTTTCAGTTAAGTTGTAGGCACTTCCGTTCTTTACTTACTTAAGTTTGTTTTTTGTGATTTTTGTTCTTTTTTTGGGGGGTCCAAATATGTATGTTATGCGGCTTTAGCATGAAAAATGAGACAAGTGACGTTGGTACGACGAGTTGCACTAGACTGACGCAGTTGACAACAGTGAAACCCCTCTAGTTTAGTGGGGCGGCTTTGAATTGAATTCAATGTCATACCTACCTAGCTTTGGAACACGCATCTATAAGGAAGACAAAGGAGTAAGCTCTGATAGACCTTTTTTTTTTAGATGATGTGTGAAATTTATCTGGCGCTTGAGTTCTCTTTTCGTTTCCATCAAACTAGACAAGGAAGCCTAGTGGTGCTTCGAAAATTGTAAATAGAAGTTCGCATAGTATTCATGTTGAAGCTATGATGGGTGCTAGCCTTGAAGATCAGACGCAAACGCACTTCCCAAGGCAGTCGGTTCTATGTACCGGAGCGACTCGGGATTTTTCCCGACCAAGGACTGTCATTTCAGTGTGACCCCATTTAATTTGTTTCGTCCCTCCCACAAATTGTCATCCTCCCAGCAGCTCCTTGCAGCAGGACTGCTACATATTCTCTTACTCCGGGAAGGTGTCGAACCCAATCCGGGTCCGTCTCCTGACCCCGGTCCTGAGAAATGGTTTTGCTGCATTTGCCAGAAAAGAATCTTTTTAGGACGGTCATACTCTGTTCAGTGTGTCTCGTGCAAGGGATGGTTGCATCGGACAGGTTGTTCTGGGCTTGATCCCAAAACCCGACGTCCACGTAACTTTTATAAATCTTTTGTGGCTCCTTGCTGCTCACGCCCAAGCGCGTCCCGTAGTCTACGCCTAAGCGTATCCCCACTACCTTCCAGCAGCTTCGCTGCTCAGCAAGCCACAACAAGTACCCGCTGCTGCTCGCGCCCCACGGCGCCAACAACTCAAACAGCTGATATCACTCATAACTACTACCTTCGTAGTAGAGCTGGTAGCAATGCTGAGCATCAGCCCCTGCCCCCGTCTTCTTCTCCCCCCTCTTTTCTGGCAGCAATCGTGCAGGTCAGGGAAACAGACTCTTAGTCCCTGCCTCCGTTTGCACCGTCTGCCAGCACAGAATATACAGGTTTGCGACATCCGCTCAATGCAGCTCCTGCCTTGGGTGGTGCCACTTTCCTAGATGTTCTGGTCTCCGCGACGGCAACCCCTCGACGGGTTTCATCGCGCCATGTTGCCAGGTCGCAAACCCAAATCATCCGGGTACCCCAATGCTTGCCCAAGGGCGCCCAGTCCCAAGGCCACAACAGCAATTGCGTCCTGGCCTTCCACAACCTAGGCGTAGTCACCCCTCACTTACCCCTAGAGTGGCGGCGTCACCCCTCATGCACTTCAGAATTCTGCAGTTCAACTGTAATGGACTAACTGGGAAGATTACGGAGATAGTCGATTTCATGAAGCGGCACAACATCCGCATTGCTGCGATTCAAGAGACTAAACTCACAGCAAGATCTGCATTGCAGACCTGCTCTGGTTATAATGTCCACAGGAAAGACCGCGATAGCGGAAATGGAGGCGGCCTCGCGTTTATTATACACCACTCTGTGCAATATCATATATTTGATCCTGGCATCGACCGCAGTGACAATGTCTTAGAACGTCAAGGCCTATCTGTCCGGTCAGGCGATGCAAATCTAGAAATCATCAACATCTACATCCCTCCTGTCACCTGTTGCCCCAGTGGATACCGTCCTAATATCGAGGCCTTACTCACTGGCAACAATCGCATTATCTTAGGCGATTTCAATGCCCATCACGACCTATGGCATTCAAACTTGCGGGCGGACAGTAGGGGTGAGATGTTGGCGGATCAAATAGACGAAACGACGTTCTGCACAATAAACGGAGACGCCCCCACACGTATGGTAGGAAGCTGTCATAGCTCGCCAGATATCTCAATCGTGAGCGCAGAACTCGTAAACTGCGTCAACTGGCAGCCGATGGTAACATTGGCATCCGACCACCTGCCCATACTTATTTCGTTCGAGCGTACCGCCGACTTCATCGTCACCGAAAAACGCACTTTCATAAACTTCAAAAAAGGAAAGTGGGAAGAATACAAATCTACAACAGACAACAGCTTTGCTGCCCTCCCTATCCCGACTGATGCCCGCCAAGGGGAGCGTGCCTTCCGTAAGGTCATTGAATCCGCCTCGGCACATTTCATTCCCGCCGGGAGAATTCCCGAAATCCGGCCCCACTTCCCGGCGGAGGCCGCGAGCTTAGCGAGAGAACGCGACCTTATAAGACAGCTTGATCCAGGCGACCCCCAAATAAGGGATATAAACCAACGCATCAGATTGCTTGTGGACGAACACAAGCGGGCGAAATGGGAAGAGCACCTAAGAGGTTGTAACCTCTCTACCGGTGTAGGTAAACTTTGGTCCACCGTAAAGTCCCTATCGAATCCGACTAAGCACAAAGACAAAGTTTCCATCGCCTTTGGCGATAAGGTGCTGTCGGATGCGAAAAAATGCGCGAGCGCTTTCTGCCGACAATATATAATGCATCCTACGGTCGACAAAGATAGACGGAGAGCCAATAGACACGCACATAAACACAAACTCAGCGCGTCACCAATTACCATCACCGGTAGAGAGGTTGAGGACGCCATTGGTCGCGCTAAACCATCCAAAGCAGTGGGCCCAGACGGCATAGCCATGCCGATGCTTAAAAACCTAGGGAAAGAGGGTTTCAAATATTTAGCGCATGTCTTCAACCTGTCTCTTTCCACCTTTGTCATACCCGAGAAATGGAAAATGGCCAAGGTGGTCCCGCTACTAAAGCCTGGGAAACCAGCTAACGTAGGTGAGTCATATCGTCCGATATCTCTCCTATCGCCAGTGGCAAAGACGCTTGAAGCCATTTTGCTCCCTTATTTCCAAGCACATTTGCAGCTAGCCCCTCATCAGCATGGCTTCAGAAAACTCCATAGCTCTACCTCCGCGCTAAATGTCATTAGCACCCAGATAAATTGCGGTTTGAATCAATATCCCCACCATAGAACAGTACTCGTAGCGTTAGACCTATCAAAAGCTTTTGATACGGTCAACCATGGCTCGTTACTGCAAGACCTGGAAGGGTCTACCCTTCCCCCATGTCTTAAAAGGTGGACCGCAAATTATCTGGGTGGTCGGCAGGCATCGGTGCAATTCAGAAACGAAACATCAAAACAAAGGAGAATTAAACAAGGGGTGCCACAGGGTTTTTTGTTTAATTTCTACATATCTAAGCTACCTTCACCACCGGAAGGAGTCACAATCGTTTCCTACGCCGATGACTGCACAATAATGGCTACAGGCCCAGGCCCAAAGATCGATGAGCTATGCAATAAAATAAACGGCTATCTCCCTGATCTCTCCAGTTTTTTCGCCTCGCGAAACCTGGCATTGTCACCGACTAAATCTTCCGCGACCTTATTTACAACATGGACGCCCCAAATGTCGACCATATTGAACATCCACGTCGATGGCACTACGCTACCGACTGTCCTACACCCCAAAATCTAGGGTGTGACGTTTGATCAGGATCTACATTTTGGTGCGCACGCAACCGCAATTGTTCCAAGAATTCAGAGCCGTAATAAAATCCTCAAATCCCTTGCTGGCAGTACCTGGGGAAAAGATAAAGAAACGCTCTTGACCACATACAAAGCAATTAGCCAGCCGATTACGTGCTACGCGTCACCCATATGGTCGCCAAGCCTAAAAACCACCCACTGGAAGAAACTACAGGCCTGCCAAAATACTGCTCTCAGAATCGCCACGGGCTGTCTTCTTATGTCCCCAGAACACCATCTGCATAATGAGGCGAGAATAATCCCCATCAGGGAGAGAAATGAGATGCTGACCAAACAGTTTCTGTTGAATACCCAGAAACCTGGGCATCCCAACAGACATCTGATTGACGAACGAGCACCGCCTAGGGGCCTAAGGAGTCATCTCCTAAGCATTTTGAGGAAATACGGCACCTGAGAACCCAGCCGTATGAAGCGGAAAAACACAAGCAGGTCCTTGGTGAACTCCATAGACAGGCGTCGGACCTTTATGTCGGGAATTGCCCGGTGAATCCAGTACTTGAAGAAAAATATCCAAAACTCGCAGAAGAGGAACGCATACTCCCCAGGGAAACGCGTGTCACTCTTGCTCAACTTCGTTCTGGATACTGTAACAGGTTAAACTCTTACCTATCCAGAATCAACCCGGACATACAAAATGTATGCCCTGCTTGCAATGTGTCCCCACATGACACCAACCATCCCTTTAATTGTAATGTGGAACCAACGCCTCTAACACCCCTTTCTTATGGTCCACCCCTGTTGAAACGACAAGTTTTCTTGGACTCCCGTTAGAGGATATTGATGACAATTTGTGATCGGTCGCGGCTATTAGGTGGGGCGAGCATTGCTACAACAACAACAACAACATCAGACGCAAACGCTTTTCGTTTGAGTGCAGCTTGACTCCGAGCTGTAAACTGAACATCTATGATAGATCGGCGCTTCAATATGGACGCAGTTTTAACCAGACCTCTGAGCGGAGACTGATTTGAACTAAACAATTAAGGCGCTCTTATATAAAACAATTTCAAGGAATACCAAAACTGTCCAGCACAGGGCTAGCTCATAAGCAACCTCGCTCGTAGGTCTGTCGTAAAATGCGGCCGCACACGACAGACGCTGGGTTCAAGCAGGCAACATCAAAAATATTGTAAAATGTTTTTTAGTTAGAAAACAGTTTTTCTGAGCGAAATCGCCGCTCGACATTGATTTGGCAAACACTTCAAGATTATTTCTGTCATGAATGGCTTCTCAGTGAAAACTCATCTGCCATGTAGATGCCGTTCGGATCGCCGTAAAACATGTAGGTTCCGTCTCGCCAATTTGTAGGAAATTAAGATGTGGCTAGATCTAAATCCCAGAGCCCATCGTACACATTATTTAATGCTCAAGTGTAGCATAAGGGCTTGATATAGCTAGGCGTTTGCCAAAATTACGCCTAAAAATAGTCTGCAATAAAACCAATTGCAAACGATTGACCTGCAGCTAATAACAAACTGCGACAGTTGAACTAATTACAAAGCATTACATCACTTTTTCCAATAATCAGAACATTGTCCTTACCAAAAGCTGTTACGCTATCACTGCGGATTCCAACACCTGCAATGAGTTAGTGTGTATTTACGAGGGTTGAGAAGGAGACTGCAAAGACATCCAGACATCTCCTTATAATCATCTTACTTCGAAAGGGGGACTCGCTATCATTCCCTAAGACAGGGATAGTAACTACTCCTGTATCTTGTCACCGGATGTGAACCGTCGCTCTCTACAATGGGTATTTTCTCAGTCGCTCTGTCGCCACTATTAGACTCACACGCCTGCTATCTGTAATGTAACCGCTGCAACGTGCTAAAGCGTAGCTGTTCCCATTACTGCTCCGTTTTTACCGTCGGCATCCGCACCCAAATACTATGACTCTCGTAAAGTTTCTAATTGATTCGATCACTGGTGGGCGCACGGACTGAAGCAAACCTTCAATACTTTCCGCTTTCAACTAATCCGTTCATCATATATGTATATTGCAACCACAGATCCCTTTCACTCTTATTCTAACAGTCTTCACACAGAAAACTGTTGGTTGGTATATTAACAATTTGTTTTTGATTCAATTTTAACATATACATAAATATAGTTGCTTATCCCCGAAGCATTTTGTGGAATCCTTATTGAAACTAGTTGACCTCAAATTTTCACAAAATTGGTTAAAAACTTTTGTAACCTGTACATACCTGCAGTTCTCCTCCAACTGAGAGGTTTACCCTTTTAGTGAATACTAAGCCAGCTACAACGTTCTTAGATCTGGCGACATTCACAGCCGATATCCGCTATGCTGAATTACTGTGTGGGTCGGCCCTTCGCAGAACTTTTAAATGCAGGTTTTGGCATTTTTCTTGTTGTCTTTTACACAAGACACACCGACTGGGAGTGGAGATGTCCTGAATTGTGTTGTAATTTCAGCTCTGATCCTGTTTTCCTTTCCATGTTGTAACATATGCCCTTATTTAGCCTAATTGACCGTATTTGCTGTACTCTGATATTTCTTCAACATAGTACTGTTTGCCAATGATACGAGATTCTAGAATGCCCTAAAATTTTTGGATATCGCTATTGCTGGAACTTGGTCGTTAAAATTTTCCGGAATAATATAACGTGCGCCTACAAGTATGCAATGCTAATCAGTAGGAATACATGTAGCAGATATGGCCCTAAACGTTGCATGGTTTAAGTCACAGTTATATATATTTTTAAAGCGTTTTACGATTGTTTTAGCAAAGCGTTTTCAAAAGTCTGTGCGCTTTTTTCAACAAAAACGATTCTCAGTACTTTTTAAAGCCAACCAGCAACTCATCAAAAAGCAATACTGTGAGAGTGATGCAGTCTTGCCTTATAATTATAATATAAAACAAAAAAAAATATTCTGCTTCTGTTCATTTCAAATTGAAAACTCAGACACATCTGCATTTTTAGCATAACCCATCATTCAGAATTGGAATAAGTCTTGTATGAATAGTTCTCGACAAATAAAAAAAAAAAAATACGGCAGTCATACATGAACCAAAAATAACTAAGCCAAAAACTCGCATTCTTGCTTCTTCCTGAAGCGTGCTATTAATTTTGCTGTCTGCGCTTCTATTAAAGGCAAAAAAAAAATTGGAAATGACAGCGAACAACAAACCGAAACAAACAATAAACACATGACTTGGCTCCATCATAATTTTCACACATCACAACGACACAACAAGAAAAAGCCAAAAAAGCAAAGAAAACAAAACACAGAATACAATGCTATATGAAGTGAATAAAGGAATATGAACTCATTTTCATGAGAGAGCACTGTGTTCAGTAGATAGTTAAGAACAGACAAGCTTGTTTGTAGTCTGTATGTGTGTTTAACATTTTATTCATATAAAATGAGATGAGCAGCAAAAATGCTTTTTTTACGTTTTTGTGTAAAGGAAACACCAATTTATTCCACGCCAAAAAGCAGCAACTGCAAAAATTATAACCGGAAAGCATACGGGTCGGATTTAAAAAATTTTATTTAAGGAAGTGAAACCCTGAACTTTAGTCAAAGTAGAACGAGCAATTCAAAGATATTAAAAAGAGTTTAGCCTTTTATATTTATGTAAATAAGAGTTTATTGTACGAGGGTTGCTTTAGAAGTCTTGGTATACCAAAATCGTTGCAGTTTTGTAGCGCCTAAAAGTAAGCAAAATTAAAAAATGCGGCGCAAGTAAAATTACATTATTTCATCCAATTGCTAATAGCGCTATAATTCGCACCAATTCATAAAAAATTGCGAATAGAGCGAAAGTGTGCGTTTGCTCATTACGAGAAGTGAAAAAGTTGCACTATAATGTTGATGTATTACCAATCCGATGAACAACACCAGCACTAGAGCAGTTCTCGGATCTTCAATAGGAGATTAGAGGCCCTAATACCATACAACCTATAGCGCGTTATTATGTTAGACCTGAGAGAACTACGCTCTGCCCACAGCAGAGAAAACAGCGCTGAAGAAGAAAGTTAAACATGCAAGTTTCGAATCTTGATTAGCATACAGGGCGTAAATTCACGACTTATTGCAAGTAAATGGCTGCGATGTGTGCACAAACGCATTTAAGACGAATAAACACTTTGAATTCATTACATTCCTGCAGAGATTTTAGAGCCTGGCCACGTATGACACAGATTAGTCAGATGCCTATGTCCGACTCACGGCAACTATTATACCCTCCTCAACTATCAATTAGTGAGCCACTGATATCCAATTAAATAGCTAGAAACCGATATTTGAATTAGCCAACTAGATGGGTGGCGCCGTCTAACAACTAGCGTTTGCTGCAAAGTTTAAAAACCTCGTTGACTACCGAACAGGGAGTTAGAGAGCATCTCCTTGTCAACCACAGATAGATGAGCTGCGCAGATTTGACTACTTCTTAATATTGTAAACTCTCTAATTATCTATTGGAGAGCTACCGATAGCAAGATATCGGTATGTGCAATCTCAACAATCACCAATTACCGCGATAGCTCACTACAGTACCCTGAATGATTCCGATATCCGCAACCATCGCCTTTCCAAGCCACTTCGACCAGTTATTTGCTATAACTAGAGCTAAGATGGTACTAGAGTCCTTTCTGCTTTAAATATCAGGAAATGCGTTGGTCGGCCGGCTTCGCGAAGCAAGCGGTTGATCCGTTTATAAGATTTTAAAGAAGGCTTAGTTATAGTGGTAGATAAGTGTACCGAGCCTCTCTTCAGAAAATTGGCTATTTAGTATATGAATAACTAAATTAGACACTCTCGTAATAGAAAACTTTTTATTTTTCCTTCCATCACTTCAACTTCTCAAAGTTAACTCCAAAAATTTTATGCTAGCAAAAATCGCTTTCGTTGCCGTCCCTTTACTCCTTGCATCCCTAATTCCATCTAGCACATCTACTATACGAAAGTGCAAAGTTCAATGTCCTCGTTGCTCAAGTTCACTCACTGTTTCATGGTTATATAATGGATAAAGGATGCATCATACAATAGCTACCTACCAAATGGCAAATCTTATTCTATATGCTAAGGAAAAGTAAGAAAGCTAGATAACGAAAATTTCTTGTTTGCTGATTTTTCTCACCTTTCACCTTTTCATATATGTATATTTTTCTAGTACTTTTGCATCTTGACTTGATGTTTGCAGGCAAAATAAAGCATTGTTTGTAGATTATACATATGTGCATGTGTGCGTCTCTTTTGTGATTTCGTTTTGGTTTTATTTCTTTTGTTTTTTTTTTTATAGAAGTTGCACTGTTTGAGTGAGCTTATCTTACTTGAAGACTAGCCATGCATACACTTGATGTGCACTGAGACGGTGAGATGTGCTTCCGGTGGTCGAAGCTGAAGAGCTATTGCGTAAAACAGGAAAAGAAGAAAGCATGACAAAATATCAAGTAAAATTATAGAAATTGAAATAAACGCCAAACTCGTTCAGCAAAAAATAAAAATAACTCATGTGCGCCTAAAATGATGCAATGATTCGTTAAATGGCAGTGATAAATTTAGTAGTTAAAAAGCGGCCTTTACACGAGGTAATTTTCTGGTCCATAGTTTTGATGTTCAGTCAAAATTACAAAACAAATAGTTTAACGTAACACAAGCCGCCAGAAAGTCAACTCTTGTGAAGAAAGCCCAAGGAACGTGTATCAGACATATTTATAATTAAATGCTGCATACTTTAAGGCGCATCTTTTATCAAATACATTGAAGGAAGATACCAGAGATAGTTTCAGATTCGGCTTAAGTACTTAAGATAACGAAGGATTTCTTTGGTTATTCTCGACTTAAGATACTAAAGGGGCTATTTCCTAATATGTTTATTGCATGAAACAAACGAGAAACCAAATGAAACTGAGAGTGGTTATCCAGGACACGTTGAAGTCGATAAACGACACAAACCAAGATCAGGAGTTGCATTGAATGCTCAGCTTCAGGGTAACAGGGACAATGGTGGAATGGACAGAATGGTGACAATGTCGGCTTTTCTTGTTCTGATCGGGAAAGAGACCTCTTTTATGTTTTAAAAATCTCTTAACTCGATATCACCTATTGCCTATTTTACATAACGTGCTATTGGATCCACAATTAATCTCGGACGTTGGGGTTTACGCAGGTCACTAAGAGGCGGTGGAAAAAAGGATATATTGACCGAGAGAAGGGGAATACGTAAGAGCGAAAAAAGAGAGGGAAAGAAAGAAAGGGAGAGAGTGGAGATACATTGAGAAGGAAATAGAGAGAAAAATTGAGTGAAATAGAAAAGATGTATTCAGAAGTCAATAAAGAGAAAAGTACAATGAGAAAAAGAGAGCATAGGATTAGGAGTGAAGATATTGCTTAAAGGGGTGGACAGAGGAGCTGTATTGAGATACCAAAATTGGGAGTAAAAGAGAGAAAGGGAAAAATATAAAGAAAGGCGGAAGGCGTTAAGGAAAAGAGAGAGCGGAAAATCGAACTAGAGCCTAGGTCGGCATTTTTTTTGTGAGGCTGTATTGGTGAATGCGAGAGTAATTTCGCTAGAGTGGTGCTACGAACAAAATGTTCGCGTCAGTTGCTTAACCGGCAGCAAGGAAGTAACAACGTGATCGCTTTATCGCTAGAAAAAATCTGCTCACAGTTTCACAACAATTTTTTTTATTAAAACATCGCCTAAAAAATGTTTCCTTGCCTAACATTGCTTAACTAACTCTGCTTGACAGACTCTGTTTAACGCGGTTTCCGCATTTCTATAATTTATTGCTATTGCATAAAAAATATGAACAAAGCGACGATACGTGTCATCCCTTTACTGTCTGCAACACGACTGGCATGAAAATTCTGTTCTAACACCACTGTGGCGCAATTGATTTTTCGCTCTCAACAGCAACTGAAGTGAAGAGCATAAGAATACGTGTGAAGAGCGTAATACCCAGATGGGGTATCTTTGCCGACCTATGAACTAGAGGTTCAAGGCGTACGATTAAGAAAACGAGAATAAGGTGATATGGGATGGAGTTAGACAGATAGAGCGAAGGGCAGAAGAGGAGAGAAGGGAAAAGGGAGATTGTGAGAGAGAGGCAGAAAGAGAGAGGTAGTGAAAAGGGAGGAGAGGGTGAAATAGAGAAGAATAGATAAAGAAAATAAGAGAAAGAGGAATATAGAGAGAGGTGGCGAGAGAGAGAGAGAAATGTTGAGAGAAGGGCGAGAGAGAAAAGGGAGATAGAGATCAGGACAGAGACGAAAGAAGAAAAGAAAGGGTAGAGAGTAAGAAAAAGATAAAAGAGACAGAGAGAGGCAAACGGTTAGAGAAGGAGAGTCGGGAAGACTGGAAGTCCATATCAGGGCTGCCGGGTTTACATATCATTTACATATCAAATTCATACATCATATCGGTTCGTATATCGTTCGTGGTTCTTGGCTATTTTGTTTGGGCTCTAGCCTCGTTTTTATATACATATATTCAGCTGCCCGTTTCATTCGTCATTTCTGCCTGACAACCTCTCACATCTTCCCAGCTCAGCGACGCAACAATGAACTTGTCATGCTACACGCCTAATTTCATGTTAAGCCTCAAACACAAGGCTAACAGAATTAGTAGTCTTTTATTAAGAAAAGCACACCAAAAAAAAAAACTACGCTTATAGCGCATCAAAAGTCAGTTAGAATAACAGTACAGTGGGAATATTCAATGAGAAGGCACAAAAGATGATGGTGAAAGTAATATGAAGAAGAAAAAAAGATAAACAGAACACCGACATAATGACCGCAAAAGAAAATGGTTTAGCTTAAATGATTTTTTAAAGCAGCTTAACGATTTTAAACGTCATTGTCTTCCACAAACTACCAAAAGGCAGTGAAAGCTCGTGCTCCAGCATTGTGCTGTTAGTGACAGCGGTGAAATGAAATTTGTGGCTGTGTTTTTTGTCGTTTCTGTACATTTCTCGATTGTTGTCAAAACAGTGCGTAAATCGTGGAGTAAATTCATATTGTTTAGTTTTCTTGCTGGCTTTTTCGTTTGATTCTTTAGCTTTTGCTTAACAAAACAATTGAAAAGCCAGCGATTCTTCGTTTATGGGCGGACATTCTACTATTTGACTTGATTATCTTTGTCACGTTAAAGCAGTGCTGCTGGATCTAAAGCCACAGCCACATAGATAACGTCACAACTACCTAAAACGCGTATGCTGCATTGTTTCCATATCTACGGTTCGCTGAATTGGTATGGCTGTGGTTATGGTTCGTGGAAGTACAGTAGATGCTCTACAGTGACTAAGCTCTTTCAAGCTCATTGCACTGTGCAACATTTTCTGAATTTGAGAGATATATAAAAAAATCGTTTCTGAGGCCTGTTAAGTTGATTTTATTTCTGAAGAAATCCCTTAAAGATCCGACTACCAAAAGTTGGCTTGAAATCGATTTGAGAGAAACTCCTTTCACTTCCAGATTATTGCAGCGTCTTATAATTCGCATACTCCTCAGACTCCTTGTGCTGTAAAACACTAAAAGAAAGCTTATGTAGCATACTTTTAGGGGTTTTAGTAAATTTTCAAGCCTATCAAAATGCCAGGGACACCTTTAAATCCCAGTCTTCAAAGTTTCTTTCAGGTGTGATTGAAGATAAACTTAGACTTTGGCGTGCTGTCAATGCTTTGGAGAACCATGACAAATTGTGTTGAGTACCTGGCTTTGGAGATATCCAGATGTAGCGCTACACTGAGGATCTGTATTCACCCATGTGGCACCACTGGGAATAGCATCTCTTTTAAACCCTCTGAGACCACTAAAGATATCGATTAGATTATGCGCAGGACAGAAATGGCTTCCAATTGAACATGAGGAAAAATGTTACAGACTACAAATAATCTTAAGACTGAATGCGTATGACAGTCTTTTTCCATTTAAATTTTTTGTACGCATGAACTTAGGCTTTCTACAGCTTGATTGTTGTACCAGAGGGATATATGCAAAGATCGGAAAAAGGTGTGGTTGCCAAGCTGAAGGGTTGGAAAAAAGTTTAATGCCTAAGTTCGCTCCCGCTGATTTGTGAATCTTTCAGATTCGACAAAATGTAGGTCTGAGAGCTACACGTAAAAAGAACAAGCTGTGCACTTATCTTTAAAAGAACAGATTATAACTACACAGACATGTAAAGCCATCAAGAAAGATTAAAAATATGACTTTCGTGAGAGTGTTCATTACTTAAAATATTTCACAAAACCACTTTACTGTATGAGTTTGCACAGTTTTTTTGCCAGACCTGCATATTAATCCTTTTTTCACTTTATCGAAAAAAATTGCAAATTCAATTAGAAAAAAAATTTATTCGCTGAGAATGCAAACATTTTTTTTTTCATTTCGAATAATTTTACCAGCACTTTGTAAAGAAATGCGTAACCTCTCTCTATCTCTCTCTACCATCCCTTCTCCATGCTGCTCTGACCAACACTCTGTCACTTCAATCCGCACTGAGCTAGTCGCATTATCTCAATTCATTTATCTCAATTTCAGGCGCGCGTGTTACGCTTCTACGAGTTACAACATAGTCGTACATTAAACTCACTTACTGACATACATTTTTGCACATCTTTTGGTTCTG
The DNA here is from genome assembly GCF_040869045.1 of Eurosta solidaginis. Taxonomy (NCBI): domain Eukaryota; kingdom Metazoa; phylum Arthropoda; class Insecta; order Diptera; family Tephritidae; genus Eurosta; species Eurosta solidaginis. Next base: position 19,851,127 of record NC_090320.1, read on the forward strand.
TTTACGTATACGTAAGATTCGTTTACCATATATGTATGTAAGTATTTTAAACAGCACAGCTTCAAAGGCATAGCATACATCGAGGCGCATTGCATACTACTGCTTGCTTGCATGAATGTTGCTGAGTGTTTGTTTGCATTTGCTGATGAGATTTGTTAGCATTCGCGTTTTCATCTCTTTGTGTATGTATGGCTGTGTGTACATGTGTGCGTGTGTTTGCTTAATAAGGCGTAACGACATGATAGCACAGTTTTAGGCGTGCAACATTGTCAGTTTGCCATTTAGTTTTCAAATTAAAGCAGCGTTGCGTGATTATTATAGTAGGACAATCGCCTTAATACACGAATTTTTGTGTTACACTTTTATTGTTGTTCTAAAGGAACTTTGGTCCTTGCTCTACATTCTTTGTCATGAACTGCCTTCCACATTTCGTTTTTGCACTTAACTGTAAGAAATTCGATATTTTTGACGTGCTGTCTTTTCATTTCCATGTTAAAGATTTGCAACAGTTTCTTTTTTCCCCAATTTAGTCACGTATTTTTGCTTCAGGTTGTACAAAAAGGAGGTTTGAAAACAACATGGTCTAAAAAACTTATTGATTTTGAACTTTGTGTGGATTTGATAGCATGAAGTCTCTAAAACTCAAGCAGTAATTTTTCAGCCTTGAGTGTCTGGTAGAAAGTGATACAGTCACAAGAACCATCGCTCTTTTGCTTGTCGGGCAATAGACCTCCAGTGATAAAAAGGAGAACTCCAAAACCTTCTCTGTAAGCCTGAATATTTAACCCGAAACATGTTTTGTTTGAATTGACATCTATAGTTTTTTATAATCCGGTACCGCTCTAGAAGGCGAAGGTAACCAATTGGTGTAGATCACAAAACAATGCAAAAAAAGACTCTTTAGTGAAGCCTATTTTGTCTCTGGAGCTGGCTATAGTTGGCATCTCTTTTTACATGTAATTTATGAGCTTTTTGGACGGGGAGGAATTAAAGCTCAAATAACGTTAAATTTTGTTCACCTACGCGTTTCGGCGCTTGCTTACAGCTTCTTCAGGGAGCCCGCATTGCACTCACGTTTTCATTAGTATCATTTAAAAAACCGTCACAAAGGTATTCAATAAATCAACATCAGACTCCCTGCAGAAAGAGGCAAAAAAGCACCGAAACATGTAGAAGCGTAGAAGTGCCAATAATCTTATAAATTAGACATAAAGATGAATTAAAGGAATGGCCCAATAAAAAAAAAATACCGCGAATTTGTTTCGCTAACTTCTGACATTTAAAGCTACTCTAGGAATCTGGCGAGCCTCGTATAAAAATTGGTATCATAGAGATTAGGTACAATATAGCAGCAGCTCATTGTCTCCCTTGGCTAAAAAATGGTAACTGAATCCGGACTTAAGCTGGTTTGAATTTAATCAGCAGGGTTTCTGATCTTGATTCCAACCATAATAGGGAGATTCCCTCTTCTTGTAAACTTCAATAGACAAGAAGCTCATATGAGAAAATAATTTGATAATCGCTCCACATACCCTTGGTAACTTGGTACTGATCCAAATAATCAGCCATCCCTTGTAAGCTTTTTTTTCTTACTTACTTTGTATTTTAGTTTTTCCTTGCTCTTTTCGTCTCACTTTAAAATTGCTTTCCCCTTATATTTTACTCATTATTTCAGTTTTTACATATTTTTATTCATTTTTCTTTACTCCCTTCTACTTAGTTTTCCATATACATATAAACTCAACTTTTTCACCGCCTCTTGCTGCAAAAATTTGTTTGTAAATGCAATTTTCCCATTTCCAAGCTTGAGCTGTCAATTTGACGCGCTGTCTTCTTTTTTGATTAAAAATTTTCTAAATGATAAAATTACACTTTAAATTGCTTGCCTCACTCATATTGAAGTTTGTGGCATTTCAAGTAGTTCCAAAGGAGTTAGAGAAGAGGAATGCTTATAGAAGTAAGATTTGGTTGAAAAAATATTGACGATACACACAAACATGTAAACACTCGCATCTGCAATAGGAAAAATTAGCTTAAGATACATACCAGTTTAAGAAACGCACCGTTTAGTAGTGGGAGCAGAGTGATTTAAGTGAACTGAGGTTTGCAGCGCCCATTCACAACAAGATGCGGCTGCAAGCTGGTGCCTGAATTCGAGTAACAGACTCGATATTTTTATGTGCAATTGTCTGCTAAAACAAGTAGCTAGGATTGGGACTCGTCATTTAAAAAAAAAAAAAAGAAACAGTACCAACGGGACTATAATGATTTCCTTAACAGGGCCTCGAAACATGGTCATCTGTTTCTGCATAAATATCACTACCAAACTAACTGTCTTTCCATTTCACGTGAACGGAAGGCTTTATGCCAGCTTTATGGATTTTGGTACTCTCCCAGGTCTCAATATCGACCATTACCTTGAGGCAGCCAAGATACGTACGCGGTTATATGCAGCGAAGAAAGTGTGTACGTCCACCATTTCAAAGAAAGGAAGAAAGGAGGAACAACAAAGGCAAGCTCTAAAGTAACCTAAAAATTGTACTTAAGTTGTGTAGGGAACACTTCTCCTTATTGCTAAATAGGCCAATTTAGGCTAGTTCAGTGGTAGTCACCCCGGCACACGAAGCTCACTTAGAAGATCGGTGGAGATCCAAATAAAATAAAGGCGCCAAAAGATTAGCTATATTAGAGAATCGTCGCCCAGCGACGATATAGTTTCGAATGAGACCGCTCTCGACTCTCGACAAGTCCTTCGGAGATCCCAGTGAGCCGAAACTGAAATAGTTTCGTCTAGTGCTGGCAAAAGCTGCACAGTCAATCATAAGGTGTTTTGATGATCACACCTCATCATAATCCATGCAGTTGCAGCGGGAGGTGTTTCCTACAATGAAAGAAAAAGACTGGTAAAATGAACCGAATGGATAAAAATTGACAGAAATTTCGGTTGAAGTGACCCGAAATCTCTGTCAATTTTTATCCATTCGGTTGATTTTATCAGTCTTTTTCTTTCAATGTAGTATGCTGAGATGCACCGCATTGACTCCCATTGGACAGTGACCCGTCAAAACCTCGAATCACTATTCATAGGTGCACCTTGGTTTCAGCAGACCGCCAGCTATCCACTTCGAACCAAAATGATCTCGCTACCTTGCTAGATGTAGTGTCCTCCTAGCATTCGTTAGCTCACTCGAAGCCCATCTATAGAGGTCCACAGGTGGGCATGAAAATGTCGTGTTCCCTACAGCTATTTACATTAGGTTCAGTTGTACCAATGCACTCATTCATTATCTTAATCTTAAAATGGTTCGACGCCACTCCCTACTCTGCATCCCATTCACGGCACCCTTGATCGTGGCAACTTCCGATTTGAAGACGATGCAGGTATCGGCCAACCTAAAGTTGCGGTTTACTTCAAGTAGATGACAAAAGAAAACTCCCCCTCCAGCCCTCCCATCCAACTTCGCGCCATCCATGAACCAGTTAATCAGTCCACTGTACCAGCTGATTCCCTTTTCCCACTACTCTCTCGAGGGTACCACTATTCTGAAGCCTGCATAGGTGTAGATTTGGCACACATTAGTATGTCTTGTTGTATTGCTAACTAGCTCTTCTACAAACCCCGATATTTATTTATTTATTATTTATTAAATAGATTATTTATTGTAACCTTTTCGTAGTCATAGTCATTAGCTTTAAGTTTCAAGTTTAAATTGTTCCTATTTTATGCCTTTTTGACGAAGTGAGAATAACAATATCCTCGCTCGAAGGTGATAAAGTGCCGAAAAGTTTAGTTCCATCTGCTGAGGTATTTAAACGCGGGTCTAAGAAGTTGCTTAGAAGTATGCAAAATGCGGTTCGACATGCAAATTCCTCTACATTAATTGATCCTAAATACCGCACCAGATTCCAGGGAAAATTAAGCATGCTGAATATTTCGATATAGTAACTCGTTAAGGCTTGTCGCAGTTTTTTTGAGCGGCTAAGATTTCCAATACCTAATACTTACTTAACAACAACAAAAAACTATACGACGTAAATTGCGCTTAGTAGATGACGAGCTTATATGAATGATAATGTACTACTTTGTTCCGATGTAGGAGATTTAAAGGAAAACAGCTATCGATAAAATAGCCAGCTTAATCGCCTTTCAAAAGCTTATTACGCTCATTTACTGTGAATGATTTCATTTGTAAGCTACAAAAGAGATGAAGTGCTCTGTGATTTTTTTGTTTCAAGCCAATACAATGCTCATGATTTTAAGGCCAAGCGTCCTATTCATTTTCTGCATTTTATTTTGCTGCTCCCCGCCTTTCAGTGTATAAAGAAGAAATTCGCCTCTTTGTCGGGGTGCCTACAAAAAAAGCTTTTTCAAGATTTAAGCTCTGCTTGACCACGGTTTCGAACCGTTAACCTTTGTCACACAAATTAGCAATCTACGCTCTAGCAGTTTTACACTATTACCCTTACATTATGATTACTGTACGTTTTATGTCCATTGTTGAGCTTATTCAACTTTATTTATTTGCTCGAAATCATTTGAATGCGATGTATTATACCCAGCTGTACTTGTACACAGGGAATTATAACTTTGATTCGATAACGGTTGATTGTACAGGTATAAAGGAATCGATATAGATAGACTTCTATATATCCAAATCAATGAAAAAAAAAATTTGATTAAGTCATGTTCGTCCGCCTGACCGCCCGTTAACACTATAAGTTGAGCAAATATTTTGATATCTTCACCAAATTCGGTATAAGGGCTTATCTACCCAGAATAGATTGGTATTGAAAATGAGCGAAATCGGACGAAAACCACACCCTCTTTTCCGATATCGAAAATTCGGCAAATTGGAAAAAATTTGGTAATTCAAAAACGAATACCACTAAGCTAACAAAATTTGGTAGATGGATTAGTTTTATGACGATAAATATTGTGGTGAACATTAGCAACACTAAGGGATACTATCATCTCTAAGCCGATGCTAAGCAGTGACTTGTATGCACATCATTAAATCAATCATTATGTCTACCCATATGTCCATACGAGCAGCGGAGAAGAGACACACAAACACATGCATATATCTTATCTGAGAAATAGAAGGCAATAATTTGTGCAAGTATCACATATACACGCGCATATGAGACGCTATAATTGTGCAAGTATCACTCACATATACACGCGCATATGAGAAGCTATAATTGTACAATTATCACTCACATATAACCGCGCATATGAGAAGCTATAAACGTAGTTGTAGCTGGTGATTTTGTAACTAACTAGTAAATTGTAGAATAGAAAGCCTAGAAGTAGCAACGAGGAAACCATGCAGTATAAAAGGCAGCAACAGTAGAGGCACATCAATCAGTTTGAGTTAAGACGCTATCTGGCGAGCAATAGAAGTGTTATTGTGAAGTACTTTAATAAAGGCTATTTTGCATTATTGAATAGTGGAGTTATTTGCTCAACAATTTAGTGATTCGAACGTTAGCAGAAGGTTCCAAATAAGAGGAATTGCAGTAAATTCGTTACAATATAAACTCCAAAAAAAAGTTTATTATGGGCGTGGCACCACCCACATTTAGAAGAAGAAAACTTGGAAGTTTAAGAAGCCGTAAATCAAAAGCCTTTAAAGATTTTACAGTGAAATATGGCAGAGGCACTACCTATTATATATGTAGACTGAGTGAAGATAATCAAAATCAGTTAAAGACCACGACCACTTATCCTTATGGTCTAACCTTAACAAAGTTTGCAATAGCTCTATGGTATTTAACTACATTTGACTGATATTCTACCTCAGTAGTGGTATGGTTGAGCTAAGAACAAAACTTAAAAAAATGTTGAAAATGGGCGTGACCCTACCCTTTTTTTGTTACTCTTTCCCAAATACTTTTAATGCCATAAGTCGAACAAGAATCGCCTGAAAGACACTCTTACCTTTTATACCCAGCTTTACTTGTACACAGGGTATTATAACTATGACTAGATAACGATTGGTTGTACAGATATGAAGGAATCGAGATAGATATAGACTTCCATATATGTTATATCTTTATTTTAAAATAAACTATTTTTGTAGGGAAATCCCCATATCTGAAGGAAAACTGCTTTTTATACCGCTCAAGTTCGTATCCTTTTTGCTTCTTTTGAAAGAAAATGTGTTCAGAATAGAACCATATGTATATTATTGTGCAGGCTTATAACACTATTGACCACACAAAGCAAACAACAACAGTGTCTCAAGTGCACAGTTGGGTATGTAATGTTCGGTTTCAGCCGAACTTAGACTTACTTACTTGTTTTTTTTTGTGTGTTTTTTTTTCTTAAATGCTTAACTTGACTAACAGCATTAAACACACTTTAATGTGAAACAATTCGAAAGAGCAATCGAACGTTATCTCAGCCATTTATATGCTTGTGAAAAAAGAAGAGATAGATGCTCATCACTTGTCTATCAAGTTAAGAAGGAATAAAAAGCTTCACCCATACAAACAAACAAAACTCGTTTCCCAACAAGCATTGAAAACAAAAATATTGATTCTCAACATTATTTATCATTTGAAACAAAATATTTTCTCGACTTTTTCTCAAACGTCGATCTTCAACTTGAGAATAATTTGAGACATACTTGAAAATTTTTTTCTCTCAAATGTTTGAGAAAATATTAATTCTCAGTTTGATATTCAGCACTATTAATCATTTGAAGCTAAATATTCTCTCAACTTTTTCTCAAACGTTGTTCTTCAACTTGAGAATGGTTTGAGATATACTTGCATTTCGTTCCATTCTGGTGGAAAACCATCGATATCATGGAATATTTCCATTAATAATAATGTGAATACTTTTTGCGCCAATGTGTCTAAATTTTAAAGTACATAATAAGTGTTCATGAAACCCAAAAATAAAATAAAACATAGTACAACATCCTTATTTTACATCAATGCTTTCGATAGTGTCGTCGATAGTGCCGCTGATAATTCGTCGATCTCTAGTTTGCATACTTTAGCTCGAAATGTAAACAAGCGATTTTACTGGGTGAAATTGGACATAAAGTGAAAAAATAAGGAAGTATTTATACATTTTAATCATATTAAGTGATATTGTACTACATTATGCATAAATCTAAACGAGTTAAAAGTTAAGTGATGCAAATAATAAATTTGCTTACCGAAAGTGGCACAACAGTGGATTCCATTTCGTTCCGCTTTATTCTCGTTTGAGAAAAAGTTGAGAATCCAAAAATTTTAAATTTGAAAATAACGAAAAATTCCATATTAAAAATGTGCATTTTAGCTTGAGAATGCTATCAACGGCTTTTTTTGATATGCATTTGAAAATGAACGTTTGAAATGTGAGAAATGGACTGATTCTCAAATGTATCTCAAACTGAGAATTGACAAAAATGTTTTTTGGGTTACTACAAATACCAAATGATGAATGTACGCCAAAGTAATGGTTGTATATCTCTTTTACAGACCACTTGCTGCACTCACTAAAGAAAGGACTTTAGTATAAGAGTTTAACATTTCTGTTTTCTGAAGCATTCCACAAAAAGCTCTTAATTTAAGTTGAGATTTTAACACAATATTTTATTTTGGTGTGTTTTTTGCTTTATAATTTTTTCGAAAATGTGTAGCAATGGCTTATTTATTCCTTTTCTTCAATTTGTAGTTTTAACTGCTTGTTTATGTTTATTGTGTTTTTTGTTGTTTATTTTAAAAGCATTTGCACTTTATGCACTTTGAAGCGTATTTTTTATATTTTTCCTTCCAATTTTTTTTTGTTTCCTTCAACCATTTACAATCGAAAATTCAACAGAAAAATGATAAAAATCAGCTGGCATGCGGCCAAGTTTGTTTGTTGTTGTTATTATAAGAGAATATTGGCTAGTTAATGTAATTGAAATGGAAGTAATTTCTTTTTGCTGATTATTTACATATGCAAATTTTTACAAAATAAACTATTTATTTTGGAATTTACTTTTGCTAGCACGTGGTTGAGCTGTTGATTGGTCTTTTTGATGTTTTTAAGAAGGGAGGAGTTTAACTTTTTCTGGAATCTGATGGCGGTTGCTTCAAAACTTTGGCAGTAAGTCTTTTTTGGGATATAGTTAGTCCTGCTATAGTGATGCTAGATTAGTTCCACCTTACAGCGCGGTAAAGCGAGGTGCTGCTGGGATAATTTTAAATGCAGCTTCGATATATGTAACTAATTTGAGCATGGTTTTTGAATGAAGTACAGGTTTCACTTTCTTAAATAAATAAATGCAAGACGCGATAACCTCCGAAGAGATTTTAGGCCGACCTTCTTTTCCAATTTGCGTCGTTTTCCTTATAATGTTTTCGCTGAGAAACTTTTCATGGCAGAAATACACTCGGAATGTTTGCCAAATTATAATTATAACCAGCTGTACTTGTACACAGGGAATTATAACTTTGATTCGATAACGGTCGGTTGTACAGGTATAAAGGAATCGAGATAGATATAGACTTCTATATATCCAAATCAATGAAACAAAAAATTTGATTAAGCCATGATCGTCCGTCTGTCCGCCCGTTAACACGATAAGTTGAGCAAATATTTAGATATCTTCACCAAATTCGGTATACGGGCTTATCTACCCAGAATAGATTGGTATTGAAAATGAGCGAAGTCGGACGAAAACCACACCCTCTTTTTCGATATCGAAAATTTAGAAAATTGGAGAAAATGAGGTAATTCAAAAACGAATACCACTAAGCTAATAAAATTTGACCTCTCTGAAGTTGGCAAGACAACTTTTACGTGGAAAAAAATTACCTATTGGGAAAATTGCCGTGAATTTGCCGTAATTTATCCGTGAAACAAAAAAATTTGCCGTGGCCATATTTTAGAAAATACAGGGTGGCACGCCAACTTCACGTGAAGTTAGCGTGCCACCCTCAGAAAACGATCTTAGAGACCCGCTAGGAAAATAATTCTTGCACACGAATTTGCCGTAAATTTACCGTAGATAAGTGGCATATTATATAATTTCGAAAAAAAAAATTTTACTTTTTTTTTTTATGGTGCACCGCCAACTTCACGTGAAGTTAGCGTGCCACTTTTCGAAAACCACCTTAGACACCAGTTAGGAAAATAATTGCAATCTTCTTGGCAGAAATAAACTCGGAATGTTTGCCAAATCACTGTCGAGAGCAACCCCGCTTAGAAAAACCTTTTTATTGAATAAACTTGTTTCTAAATTCGATGTTACTTTGCGTGGGGCTTGAACCCGGGATACATAAACATACAGGTGTCAGGCAAGAAAACTAGTTTTTTAAAATTAACTGGAGCTCGGGCAGGTATTAAAGTTAAACCACAAGAGAGGTAAACTTACCGACTTCATATCGGTAACAACCGATATCGACAACTTATTGTTCCGCCCAGCGGGTTAGGGGGCTTAGAATATACCCGCGGCATGTATGTCTGTCGTAAGAGGCGACTAAAATACAAAATTGATCCAAGGGGTTGTGTAGCGCAACCTTCTCAACCTCAAACCAAACCCAATTGTCAACCTTACCCACTCGTGGCAAACGCTGTTTCTTTAACAGCCGAGGCTATGGCGACCCCAAGCCCTCGTGGATCAACAATCTGATAACAAATTGCTAACTTTTTGATAATATGTCAATAACTATTAACTAAGCAAGTCGATAACTTTTTGATGATATATCGAAGGATCATGATGCTCAATATTTGTAGATGCATGAAATATAATAAATTAAACCGCTAAGGTTTGAAAGAGGACCTGGAATAGAATTTTATGCTTTCAAAGGTTTATTTAAGTAAAATCTTTCTGCGCTGATACCAGTCAAGTGGGCAATCGAAATTGCAACCCTGCCTTCTGTTATCAAAACCGCTATTGGAAGTATGCAACAATTCGCAATGACATAACAGGGATGAATCGAGATGATGAAGGTATTGAAGGTACTCCATTTAGGGAGAAGGTACTCCAATAGGGGGAATACCTTCAATGGTATTTCTTTTAGGGGAATGAATGTGACTGCTGGAGTTGAAAAAAGGAATGTGTACTCAGAATAAAGTAGTCTACATCACGAGCGCCGCCGAAGACTGTGCAGTCTCAGGATAAGGACAAATGATGCACGTATCAGGGAAATAAACAAGTCCTCCGCACAGATGTCGTAGTCTTAGAAGAGATTACATTATTATGGATAATTTAAGACCAACTAGAGTTCGCAATATGTCGGGGTTCGATTCCCATTCCTTCCCTTAACCGCAAACCTTAACACCCAAATGTGAACATTAAATTTTCTTATCCATAAAACTTTGGAAAGTATGACCACTTAAGCAATAAAGAATATTTCAATGCGTTAATCTATCAGTAATTCTACCTTTTATGGAACACTAATGGATTTTCGTATTTCTCACATTAAATCATAAACTATTTTTTGCACAATATAAAAGAAGGCGATGAAATACAATAGTTGCTTACATTATAGCACTACTTACTTACTTCACAGTCCATAAAAGCCTTGTATTCCATACATTGTTCTAGCACATGGACACCATACAAGCTTACCTGAGCGAACTATAAAAACTGTTGTCCCTTTGATTCGAGCTGAAAACCGACGACCAACAAGTAGGTAATATGTAAATGAACTGTAGCTGAATTTGAATATGTACATACCAACTTATGCAATACAAGATTTGGACTAGGGATGACGATTCCGGGTTTTATTGGACTTTAATCCCGGGGTTTTGAAAATATCATTTTTATATCCATTTAAATAATTTAAAACTTTTTCCACAAATATCCCCCTTTTAATAGCTAAAATAAATAAATAAATAAATGTATGGCGCGATAACCTCCGAAGAGATTTTAGGCCGAGCTTCTCTTCCAATTTGCGTCGTGCTCCTTTTTAATTTTTCCTACAAATTGGCGGGACGGGACCTACTTGTTTTATGCCGACTCCGAACGGCATCTGCGAGCCCGATTAGTTTTCACTGAGAGCTTTTCATGGCAGAAATACACTCGGAGTGCTTGCCAAACACTGCCGAGGGGCAACCCCTCTTAGAAAAATTTTCTTCTAATTGAAAAACCTTATTTTAAAAATTTTTATATTGCTTTGTACGGGGTGTGAACCCAGAGCATTCGGTGTGGTAGACGGAGCACGCTACCATCACACCACGGTGGCCGCCGTGCAAAACAAAGCCGAAAAAAATCCAAGAACAGAAACAGGACTTTACTTCAAGCTATTGAGATATTCATACTTCAAAATGAAGAAAACGCCTTTTAGTTAGATACATTCGAAGTCATGCCACTTCTAGAACTTTTCATTTTACTCTTTTTTTCTGAGATGTCGTTTTTGCTTCTGAGAAGTCGTCTTTTGAATTAACTGATTTTGGCAATTTCGTCAATGATTGTCAGAAACCATAAAAAAATCTATACGGGCAATTTCGCGACTATCGCTGAAAGCAAAAAATACAGAAAATTACCGATTAAGTGACACGTGTGTAGGGACTGAATAGTGTTCGACTCCTATTCCTACACCTACATCCATTCCCCCTGCCATTACCACTACCTCATCCACTCCCTCTGCCTCTCTCACCACCATTTCCTAATATATGGAATCAGTACGAAATATAGAATGTTTGGTTCAGCCCTCACGTATTGGGGTATCGGGTTCATCATCCACCTCGGTATATAGATATGAGAAGAAGTATTCCTTCTAGAACTTAAGCAATATTTGTACGCTGGAATCCAGGTATAGAAACCTTTGCCATATTGTGTGGAAGACAGTCACTCTCTTGCAAGGAAAGGAAAAGAAAGAGAAAGGAAATTTAAAAAGTAAAAGGAGGGGAGAGAAAGGAAATATCAGAAGTCAAAACCGAAGTCGGAACGGAAACCGAACGGCGTGTTATCGATTTGTTATCAAAGTGTTAACGATTTGTTATCGCAGAGTTATTGGATTTTTATCGACGGGCTATGGGCGTGTTATCCATTTTTCATCCACAAGTTTTCGGTTTGTTATGGGAGTGTTACCGACGAGGTAAACCTCGGCTATCGAAGCGTAAATCGAGTGACCTATTATGAATCGATTGATAAGTTTAGCGCTCAGTAATCGGGTTTTGTCGAAAAGCTATGATTTATAATTAAAGAATATCGCAAATTTATCGAAAATCGATCGATATGATTTTAAAAAGATCGCTATTTTATCGAAAAGTTATCGGCATTTTACCGAAAAGCTATCGGCTTACTAACGAAAAGTTATCGATTATTTATCAAAAATATGTCCATTACCTAACAAAAAAATTATGTACATATATGTTTCAAAAAGTTATCGGTTTGTTATCGATTCGTTATCGATGGTTCATTTAAAATTAACCGATTATTTATCGAAAATTTATCCATTTGCTATTGAAAACCGATAAAACTTCAATATGAAATCGATGAGACATCTGTAACCCGTGGACAACGAGCCGATAACTCGACGATAATAATTCGATATTGATAATAAGAACTATACGCTTCCGATACAAACTTCTACAATTTATACTTTTGTCAATCCCTACGCGTAACATGATATATCTAGTTATATATGTACATGAATTTAATGACTGATTTCAAGTTGTGCGGAAAATAACGGCACTATAATACAAATGGGCACATCGTCATAGAGCGAAACAACAGATGACATAAGAGACTCAAATATGTAGACCGGTCCATTGCACGTACATAGAACACAATCGACAGAATATACCCAGACAAAAGGACATTGGCGATTGTGTGACAGTATGGCAGTAGAAACCAACAACACGATTGCCGTACTTATTAACAATGACATGAATGAGAACAATGTCAGCTTAATGAAATGGGTAATATGTACAAATGAGTATGAGATATAAAATCAAAAGGAAATTAAATGAAATGAAGTGAGTGGGAAATCGAATGAATAAAAAAATAAAAAAAATAAATCTAAGGCGCGATAACCTCCGAAGAGATCTAAGGCCGAGCTTCTCTTCCAATTTGCGTCGTGCTCCTCTTGATTTCTCCCTACAAATTGGCCGGACGGGACCTACATGTTTTATGCCGACTCCGAACGGCATCTGCAAGGCAGATGAGTTTTCACTGAGAGCTTTTCATGGCAGAAATACAATCGGAGCGCTTGCCAGATACTGCCGAGGGGCGACCCCGCTTAGAAAAATTTTCTTCTAATTGAAAAATCTTATTTCTAAAATTTTGATGTTGCTTTGCCCGGGAGTTGAACCCAGGGCATACGTTGTGATAGGCGGAGCACGCTACCATCACACCACGGTGGCCGCCGAATGAATGCATTCAGATTTAAAGGCATCGTAAGCATATGCATAATTGGAAATTTTATTATTATTTGTTTGTGAACCTATATACCTATATGAAAGAAAGATAATAACATAAAGCGAGCTTAAGGACCGTGGGCCACCTGAAGAAGATTGGACGAGGAGGAGGATTTATTGTGTTAAATAAGTACCCCAAAAATATAGGCTTTAAATTTTGTGTACAGTAGACTGGGTCGATTCATTAACCGATTTTTCGATAGGATTTGGGCTCAGGTTCGCAAACTCAAGTTCCACTACGCATACCCAAAAAATTAATTTTCGAGCCTGCAAAATTTCATCGATTTTTTATACACTTTTTTAATTTTCAAGGCTCTAAATCATTTTTTATATATTTTTTCGTGTCAATTAGCAAATGCAAAATTGGTAATGTATTTTTTTGGAAAACAATTTCTTGTATGGAGATTTAGAATAATTTTGGTTGAAAAATCGACTTTTTTCGCAGGCTCGAAAATTATTTTTTTGGATATGCGTAGTGGAACTTTTTTTCCTGAGCCCAAATCCTATCGAAAAACCGATGGCGCGATATCGGTTAAGTTTCGTCCATACAAATCGACCCAACCCAGTATACAGCTCAGAAATAACCAAAGGAGCTAAATACAGTAGATAAGGAAAAAAATAAAGGAACAAGAAGAGTGTAAGATAAGAGAATGAAAGGTGAGATGTAGGAAGGGGAAAAAATTAGATATTAGGCAGAAACACAAGAGGTGAAGAAAGTGAAAGCTTTGGTTAAAAAAAAGATATCGGTAAAGAGAGACAGGAGAGGTAGAGTGAGGTAAGAAGATGAGAGATAGAAAATGATAAGTGAAAATAAGAAGAGAGAGATATAGAAAGGGAGAGATATAAGATACTTGGTAGAAACAAAGGAAGAGGTGATGAAAGGGAAAACTTTTGTTAAGAAAAACTATATGAAAAGAGCGCAAGGAGAGCTGGAGTAAGGTAAGAAGTTGAGTGGTGGGGAATGAGAGCGCAGAATAATAAGATAGATATATAGCAGAAACACAGGTAGAGGCGAAGAAAGAGAAAACTAAGGCTAAGAAAAGAAATCAAAAAAGAAAAAACGGATCATGATGAGTGTCCAAGTGAGAGGGTGATAAAGGTGTTGAAAAGAGGGAAAAGATGTAGTCAATATTGTTGGAAGTTATGTAAACTAAAAGAGTTAGTAAATATCTTTAGAGACTGAAGAAAGGACTGTGATATGGGATAAGTGAATATGTGAATATGTATTTATAATCATAGTTTCATTGACGGCCGCAGCGCACCTATTAAGTTCTGGAATTGAGCGTGTTAAAATAGTTAATCAGAGGTTATGGAATGCATTCCATTCCTCATCTCAATTTTCATATGTGTCTACCTCAAACACTTGTATGCACAAGTGACAAAAAGGCCACTGTACTTAGCACCTGTTTGAGCTGCCTAATAAAGTATTGTACACACTTGCTTTCCCTAAATGTACAGTTCGATGAATTATATAACTAAGAGTAAGAGTTCTTGTTGTTGTCAATCTTAATAGGTACTTATCAAGGACTCACATAACCTTAATAACAATAACAAACAAATACTGCTTACATAATTTATTTACTAATTCAAGGTAAATAAGTACATACTAGGGATGGCAATCCTGCGATCCCTGTCTTTTATAAGATCCGCGAATGCCGGGACTATTGGAAAGTAATCCGGGGCTTTCCAGGAATGGAACCCTAAATCTAAAAATCTTTTTGTTCATTAATTACTTTGTTGTTCGGAGTTTTTCAAGCAGTATTAACTCACCTTTTTCAAGTTATGCTGTAGCACAATAATGAATATCTAAATACTGGAACTATCTCCGGGATCCCGAAAATCCCGGCATTTTGAAAATCGAAAAATTGTCGTCCCTTGTACGTCCATAGCTATGAAGTTATTGAAAGTCACATTGATGTACAAATGTATGCATGTATGGTAATTAAGTGCGAAGTTGTGTGCATTATATAATCAGCAAATATGTTGTCTTAGAGACTACAGATATACAGTGGAGAGCAGAAAAATAGCAATGATTTTTTTTTTTTTTATTTCATTTATCAAATTCTTTTTTTATTTCGGTATATTAACTAAATTTTGTAACTGAAAATACAAAAACTAACCTCGAAACCTTTTTCAATAAAATTCGCAAATTCGAATTCAATTTACGAAAATTTCGAACTTTGTGTGCTGGGTTGCTGAATTTTTTTGCGTATGCAGCTTTGTAGTGCAATCAATTTTAGTCTAACGAAGTACAAGTTATATGTAGGTCTCCCAAAATTCACATTGATTCTAGACAGTTTTTTTTCGAAGGGTGTTTCAGATTTTCTTACATCTAAAAAATGTGCACACTTTGTAAGACAGCAAATCTCAAGCATCCTTCTGAAAAAAAAAAAATGTCCAAAAGTAATGCGAATTTTGAGAGACCTATAACTTATACTTTGTCAGACTAGAATTGATTTGGCTAAAAAACTGCTTACTCAAAAAAATTCTGAATACTCTAAATAAAAATTTTGAAATTTTCGCAAAATTTTCTAGAATTTTCGAATTTTTTGGAAAACGTTTTCGAGATTGCTTAGCATAGTTACCGTTACAAAATTACCAGAAGTTATTTCTAAAATTATCGAAAATAAAAAAGAAGAATAGAACTGAAGAAATTGTTTCACCACTGCGATTGTTCTGTGCGCTGCTGTACATATTTGTTCAGAAAACTTGTAGCTTGCTTTTATCAATTGTAAATATCCATATACAAACTCTCTAATACGATTTAACATGTTTCATTGCTTTCTTGGCATATTTGTAATAAATTTGTAAATTTAAGTTTGCATGAAAGTACGTTCATGTGTTTAGCTTCTCTCATCCTTGTGCTATTAAGTAGGATTATTGCACTTCAAAATTTTTTTCAAAATATTTATTTTCAATTATATGAGTCTAATGTGCAAGGTATTTACATGAAAAGGCAAATGGGTTAGAACCAAGTGAGTTGTACTTAAATTAGTGTAGATAAAAAAATACTACAACACTTGCTTTTACGAATTTATTTTTAACATAGAAACACTTTATGAACGAAGTATGATTTCATTAGATATTCCAAGAGCATTTAGCTATTAAGGTTCAAAAACTTTTGTGTCAGTTATACCGAAAGCTATAGCTAATTGATCACGGCAAAAACATTTTTAGGGGATGAAGAAAAGCAGTCTCGTTTATTCATTTATTATTTTCAGCCAATTAAAATTTGTAAATCGATAGACTGTTTTATTTAAGTGAGAAAATGGGTTAAAACTCTATCGGGTTGGGATTTGGTTTCACTTTGGTTCATACAATTTAGGATTTGATTTCATTTTGGTTCATACAGTAAAATTTAACAAGGAATGGCTTCATAGATTCTGGTTAGAAAACTGAGTTTAAAACATATATGTAATACATTGCTACAAAAGGCTAGGTACATTCCCAAACATCAGAGTGCCGATATATTGCTGTTTAAATGTGTGTTTTTGTATTCAATAATCGAATGTACCTAAATTGAAATTTTTTCTTGTCACACTTATACTACTACAATCACAAAAATTTTATAGGCTGTCTTGTTTTGATTTCGAATTCAAAACACATTGGGAGCATTTTCTATTAGCAATATAGGAGTATTACATATATGGTTTAAAAGGATACCATTTTCTATGATATAAAAGGCAATATATAGTCTGTTGGGCACTGCGCCAGAAATCACACCTCTCGGAGAGTATAAATATTTACACTGATAGTTCCGAATGGAAAATGTAGTCTTTTTCCAAGTACCGGAGTCTGATTGTATAGTTCTGACCACCATATAAATGCATTATTTCCCTGGCAGAGTTATTGATTATCATGGAATCTGTACTGCAAATGAAACGAACACCATGGAAAGAGATCTTTCAGCTGAAGTGAACAATTCCAGTCTTTTGCTTAATTTATATTTGGTACTGAACTGTCATGTATGTTGATTCAACAGAACAGGTAATACCCCATTCGTGCCTTATGAAGTAAGCATATAGAAGTAAACTGAATAGCTGTGATTTGCTCCTTCATTGGGTTTTCTGATTACTAGCTCAATGTAGACGAATAAACCTGTTTTGCGGTCCCGTATTGGGTCTCACCATACCGTTAATCGGTGACAACCTTATCTTATCTGGAAAATTGGAAAATGCAGTATTCAACAAATGAAATGCTGTCCTTAAGCTATAAAAATTCCACACTTGATTAGACTTCTGTAAATTTGAGCGGAGAGCATTTCAAAGTGTGTACTTCATCAAAAGGCATGCGGCCCGTTTCAAAAAAATACAAGTCTGATTTTAATAATCGGGGATTGCCCATATTGGTTTTTTTTGTATTTTATAATTTATTTAATAATTTGGGAAAAATTTAAACAACGTGACATCAGGACGGATAAGGCGACAGCTGTTTCGATTATACCTTGTAAATCTCTTCAAAGCCTTTTCTCCCGGGAGTGGGAGTCGAACTCGCACTCCTACGATAGTTGAAATGGTTATAAACGCATTCAGCTACGTCATGCCTTAGTTGTTGTAAAGTTTTTCCCAATTGCCTTCTTTTTGCATAGTTTAATCTTTTACACATTGCATACTTCGTATGCAACTATGTGCCAAAGCTATGCTTGGTACGGCGGTTTTCAAAGATACTTTGGTTTT
The DNA here is from genome assembly GCF_040869045.1 of Eurosta solidaginis. NCBI lineage: Eukaryota > Metazoa > Arthropoda > Insecta > Diptera > Tephritidae > Eurosta > Eurosta solidaginis. Next base: position 19,869,160 of record NC_090320.1, read on the forward strand.
GTTGCTGTTTTTGTTCTATTTATAGAACTACAATGAATTAACCAATTTTGTCTGTTTGTATGATTTTAATAATCGGGGATTGCCCATATTGCTTTTTTTTAATTTTATGTTTAATTATTAAATAAATTATAAAATTAAAAAAAAGCAATATGGGCAATCCCCGATTATTAAAATCATACAAACAGACAAAATTGGTTAATTCGTTGTAGTTCTATAAATAGAACAAAAACAGCAACAAAACCAAAGTTTCTTTGAAAACCGCCGTACCAAGCATAGCTTTGGCACATAGTTGCATACGAAGTATGCAATGTGTAAAAGATTAAACTATGCAAAAAGAAGGCAATTGGGAAAAACTTTACAACAACTAAGGCATGACGTAGCTGAATGCGTTTATAACAATTTCAACTATCGTAGGAGTGCGAGTTCGACTCCCACTCCCGGGAGAAAAGGCTTTGAAGAGATTTACAAGGTATAATCGAAACAGCTGTCGCCTTATCCGTCCTGATGTCACGTTGTTTAAATTTTTCCCAAATTATTAAATAAATTAAAATACAAGTCTTTTAATACAATTGGCTTTGCTCTGACAAAACTTTTTTCAAAAGAAGTTTACTTGTATTATAAGATTTGTACGTTTTGTGAAACAAGCCCATGGTAACTATGGCAACTAGTATAAATTCATAATTGCATGCCCTTTTGAACATTCAGAAAACACAGAATCTGCATAGAACGCAAAATATTTAGTCGGAATTATGTTTGGTCGGAATTTTATCGTATCTGGGTAATGAATGGTCAGGATTTAGTCGTGCCTGATTTATGTATTTCGGGATTGTGTAAGTGGCGAATATGTTATACACCATTTGATTTCGTAACCTCGAACCATCTAGGCCATCCTTATACCCCATCACTTCTTTCCGTAAGGAACTGGGGTTTTCAGAGCTTTGCCTGCTAAAAATGTGTACATAGTATGCATTCATTAAGATTTAACATTGACCTAGCAGTGTGACAGTAAAATATCTTAAAAAATCGAAGCCTCTGAGCTTTAACATTTTATATTTTCTATTTGTTATGTAGATATCCACCTTAATTGGCTCCAATAAGTTTAAATTCATACAACTAGGCTTTGTTTAAAACCATTCGTTTTTAATTGGCGCAATTAAGTTTCATTTTGGTCAATTTAATTTTGATCAAGGCAATTTTTAAAAGTTTTAATTGAGTCGAATAAATTTTAGTTGGATCTTCTAGTTTGCCGTTGCTGTATCGCGTCTCAATTGAAAGCCTTTGTGCTTGACTCAACTAGCAGCTTACTTTTCTGGACAAAGCTTCAACAAAAACTTGTAGAGGAATTTAGGGATTTTGTTTGTGTAAGGGAAAAGAATAGGGCTTAACTGCCAAGATACTTTGAAAAAGCCCTTAATTGACCATTTAAAAGTCATGTGTGAACATACTTTATTATTGACACATGATGTTTAAAGCAAAGAAACATGCCCTTCGCTCAATTTATGTTCAATTAATATTAGTCGAGTAGTTCAAAGAGGAAAAATATGGCTTTCAATTAGGAGAGGAAAAAATATAGATTTCAGTTAGCAGCTTACTGTACCTGGCACAATTAAAGTTCGAATTAAAACTGATAGAGGAAGTTTGTAATTTTATTTCTGTATGTGAAAAAATTTGAACCCAAATAAATAAATAACATAATAATGTTCTAAATCTGTGCCCTTGAAGTACTTTCAACTTACACTTTTAACTTTGTAGTGTCCTACGAGATGGCAATTCCCTCTTTGATGTATTAATTTAAATACATATAGATTAAGCTTGATGGCCGAACTTCTTCCAATTTGTGGTGGCCTACTTCTTATTTTAATCTCCCATTTGGCAGGATCTTCATCCATTCTGACTTTCGTAAGCTTTTAATTACAGGAATACACTCGACGGGGTTTCCAATTCACTGCTAAGGATCGACTCTGTTTAAAATCAATTTTCTAAGTTTGTCGTTATATTATCCTAGCCACTAACTCCACACTAACATGGCGGTCGCAACTCAGAAAATATGCGCCTGTATAACGAAAATTATCTTGCTCAATTATCTGGTTACTCTAAAAAGTGCTTGATTGCTCAATTACACGTCGAGTGTGAACACAATTTTAAAGTTAGAGTCAATTAAGCACTTACTTAATCAAATTACTCTTCAACAAAGATCTTAAATATAAGCATTTGCTAATATTTCTTTCTTTTCATTTTTCAGGTAAATGAGTTTCACTATTTTCAAAATCAACATTTCTGCACTAAAGAGCTCTGATGTTATTAAAAGTTTCTAAACGTCCAAGGTAAAATACTAATAAGAGCCTTAACACTTACATATGTATGTATATATTTCTGTATATACCTAAGTATTTGGTATGTATGTATGTAATTGCTTGCACATACAGTAACATAGATACAAAAGTAAAGAAAAAACCCAACATCTAAGCGGTTTAAGTTCACTTGTACAGCGCTTTAATGCCTTATAAGCCTTGAGGCAAGAGCCTTGAGCTGAGCACCTTTGTATTAAAGCTCCAGTAAGTATGTATGCGTGAATATTTTCTTTTGTGCGTGCAACTTCTACAAATTGTTTATGGTAAATTTTAGCCTTGAGCATAATTGTCTTATTCAACTTTGCACAAACTTGAGGCCGAAGCGAATGCATATTTTTCTGTTTTCTATTTTGTTCTAACACTGAAAGTTATCCACCTCATAGGAGGCGCTCTTTTCAAAATTTCTAACAGAACTTGTAGTATATATGTGTACTTTCTAGGTAAACCATTTTTATACTCAGTTGAGCAGAGCTCACAGAGTATATTAAGTTTGATTGGATAACGGTTGGTTGTACATATATAAAGGAATCGAGATAGATATAGACTTCCATATATAAAAATAATCAGGATCGAAACAAAATTTGATTGAGCCATGTCCGTCCGTCCGTCCGTCCGTTAACACGATAACTTGAGTAAATTTTGAGGTATCTTGATGAAATTTGGTATGTAGGTTCCTGAGCACTCATCTCAGATCGCTATTTAAAATGAACGAAATCGGACTATAACCACGCCCACTTTTTCGATATCGAAAATTTCGAAAAACCGAAAAAGTGCGATAATTCATTACAAAAGACAGATAAAGCGACGAAACTTGGTAGATGAGTTGAACTTATGACGCAAAATAGAAAATTAGTAAAATTTTGGACAATGGGCGTGGCACCGCCCACTTTTAAAAGAAGGTAATTTAAAACTTTTGCAAGCTGTAATTTGGCAGTCGTTGAAGATATCATAATGAAATTTGGTAGGAACGTTACTCCTATTACTATATGTACGCTTAATAAAAATTAGCAAAATCGGAGAAGGACCACGCCCACTTTTAAAAAAAAATTTTTTTAAGTAAAATTTTAACAAAAAATTTAATATCTTTACAGTATATAAGTAAATTATGTCAAAATTCAACTCCAGTAATGATGTGGTGCAACAAAATACAAAAATAAAAGAAAATTTCAAAATGGGCGTGGCTCCGCCCTTTTTCATTTAATTTGTCTAGGATACTTTTAACGCCATAAGTCGAACAAAAATTAACCAATCCTTTTGAAATTTGGTAGGGGCATAGATTTTATGACGTTAACTGTTTTCTGTGAAAATGGGCGGAATCGGTTGATGCCACGCCCAGTTTTTATACACAGTCGTCCGTCCTTTCGCATGGCCGTTAACACGATAACTTCAGCAAAAATCGACATATCTTTAATGAACTTAGTTCACGTGCTTACTTGAACTCACTTTATCTTGGTATGAAAAATGAACGAAATCCGACTATGACCACGCCCACTTTATCGATATCGAAAATTACGAAAAATGAAAAAAATGCCATAATTCTATACCAAATACGAAAAAAGGGATGAAACATGGTAAGGTAATTGGATTGTTTTATTGACGCGAAATATAACTTTAGAAAAAACGTTATAAAATGGTTGTGACACCTACCATATTAAGTAGAAGAAAATGAAAAAGTTCTGCAGGGCGAAATAAAAAACCCTTAAAATCTTGGCAGGTATTACATATATAAATAAATTAGCGATATCCAACAGATAATGTTCTGGGTCACCCTGGTCCACATTTTGGTTGATATCTGGAAAACGCCTTCACATATACAACTACCACCACTCCCTTTTAAAACTCTCATTAATACCTTTAATTTGATACCCATATCGTACAAACTCATTCTAGAGTCACCCCTGGTCCACCTTTATGGCGATATCTCGAAAAGGCGTCCACCTATAGAACTAAGCCCCACGCCCTTTTAAAATACTCATTAACACCTTTCATTTGATACCCATATCGTACAAACATATTCTAAAGTCACCCCTGGTCCACCTTTATGGCGATATTTCGAAAATGCGAACACCTATAGAACGAAGGCCCACTTCCTTTTAAAAATACTCATTAACACCTTTCATTTGATACCCATATTGCACAAACAAAGTCTAGAGTCACCCCTGGTCCACCTTTATTGCGATACCTCGAAAAGGCGTCCACCTATAGTACTAAGGCCCACTCCCTTTTAAAATACTCATTAACTCCTTTCGTTTGATACCCATGTTGCACAAACGAATTCTAGAGTCACCCCTGGCCCACCTTTATGGCGATATCTCGAAACGGCGTCCACCTATGGAACTAAGGATTACTCCCTTTTAAAAAACTCATTAACACCTTTCTTTTGATACCCATATTGTACAAACAAATTCTAGGGTCACCCCTGCTCCACCTTTATGGCGATATCTCGAAACGGCGTCCACCTATGGAACTAAGGATTACTACCTTTTAAAATACTCATTAACACCTTTCTTTTGATACCCATATTGTACAAACAAATTCTAGGGTCACCCCTGGTCCACCTTTATGGCGATATCTCGAAAATGCGACCACCTATACATCAACCACCACTACCTTTTAAAACCCTCATTAATACCTTTAATTTGATACCCATATCGTACAAACACATTCTAGAGTCACCCCTGGTCCACCTTTGTGGCGATATTTCGAAACGGCGTCCACCTATAGAACTAAGGCCCACTCCCTTTTAAAATACTCATTAACACCTTTCGTTTGATGCCCATATTGTACAAACAAATTCTAGGGTCACCCCTGGTCCACCTTTATGGTGATATCTCGAAACGGCGTCCACCTATGGAACTAAGGATTACTCCCTTTTAAAATACTCATTAACACTTTTCTTTTGATACCCATATTGTACAAACAAATTATAGGGTCACCCCTGGTCCACCTTTATGGCGATATCTCGAAACGGCGTTCACCTATGGAACTAAGGATTACTCCCTTTTAAAATACTCATTAACACCTTTCATTTGATACCCATATCGTACAAATGCATTCTAGAGTCACCCCTGGTCCACCTTTATGGCGATATTTCGAAAATGCGACCACCTATACAACAACCACCGCTCCCTTTTAAAACCCTCATTAATACCTTTAATTTGATACCCATATCGTACAAAAACATTTTAGAGTCACCCCTGGTCCACTTTTATGGCGATATTTCGAAACGGCATCCACCTATAGAACTAAGGCCCACTCCCTTTTAAGATACTCATTAACACCATTCGTTTGATGCCCATATTGTACAAACAAATTCTAGGGTCACCCCTGGCCCACCTTTATGGCGATATCTCGAAACGGCGTCCACCTATGGAACTAAGGATTACTCCCTTTTAAAATACTCATTAAGATCTTTCATTTGATACCCATATCGTACAAACGCATTCTAGAGTCAACCCTGATCCACCTTTATGGCTATATCCCTAAATGGCGTCCACCTGTAGAACTATGGCCCACTCCCTCATAAAATACTCTTTCATGCCTTTCATTTGATACGCATGCCATACAAACACATTCCAGGGTTTCCCTCGGTTCATTTTCCTACATGGTTATTTTCCCTTATGTTGTCACCATAGCTCTCAACTGAGTATGTAATGTTCGGTTACACCCGAACTTAACCTTCCTTACTTGTTCACTTTCATATCTTTTTTATTGCTCAATTTTTTCTACTTCTACGTATTTGCTTATTCATATCTTATGTTTTGCATACCGTGCCCTTTTTTGTCCCATTCGTTATTATTACTTTATTTGCTTGCCTTTTATTCATCTCCCATTTTCCATTTAAATTTCAGTGTAAATTCTATTTTTATTTTCAAATTAAATACTTACGATTTGCATAGCGAAAAACATAAAAAAAAAACTTAAATTTGTTTGCCAGTCTTTTCTCAATTCATTTAAAATATTTTTCTGGCGCCTTATGGTATGCTACATATAAAATGTCTTCTTCGCATTTAAGTGCTTCATCCGTTTGGCCTTTGGCTACATAATTCCTTTTTGATTATTTGCTTAGTAACCTGCCACACTTCTGCTGCATTTCCTAAATAAATATTAAGAAATTTTCTTAGTATTTCAAACTCAAATCTCAACTTTTTGAGTGGGGTTAAATGGGGATGACACACTCGAAAATACGGCGGCGGTAAACAGACGAAAGTGTAAAGAGTGCAAACAACCTTAAACAATTTTAAATGAGCAGCAAAAAGGAAATATGCCCAGCTAAACTTTGTTTAGTTTGCTGGTTGTTTGTAGGGGGCGAAAAAACTGATTTGAATGGGGCAACTGTTTTGCATATAATCGAAAACAAAATACGAAAACAATAAATAAAGAAATTAATAATTGAAGATACTAAGAAAACTAGAGCAGCAGATGGATGAATGTGATTTAAAAATCTGGCGTATTTTTAGTTAGTTGAAAAAGTTTTGCATATCTTTAGGCGCATATTTAATGAAATTTTGCAAATGTTTAAACTAGCATATTAAATAAACATTTTTTAACCGAAATAACTAATTTTCCTCAGTAACTGCACAATTTGTTATGATTTGAATTGAGTTTGAGCAGGAAGTAGGGCTAAACTGAATTGAAAGGATGCCCTCTGTTGGTCATAGTTAAGTGTGATATACTCATTCGTCTAGACGATTCCATTTTCTATTCCTCCTGTTAAACAACTTGTAAGGGAAGTAAAATGTTAGGAGCTTTGTATATGGCGCGTAAACACCTCAAGATGGGCCGATCCAATACAGGCTACGCGCGAGGATGACCTGCGGCGACAGTGCCTCAAAAAATAACCCTGAACTTATCAAAAATCAGCCTAACCGGTCTATAGTAAATCTGCACAGAAAATTGTTTAAGAACTTCAATTTGTCGTAAAAAAATAACCCCGGGCTAATCTTTCAGTATGGATGGCATTTGAACTCCATTCAAAAAGATAGGCCACAAAAATAAGCTTGGCCCATCCAACATCGAATGTAGTATTTTGCTGGCAAGTGCCTTTCTGCGTGCGTGGGCTATTACTCGGGGTTAAAAAAAACTAAGCACTGGTCACATTGTCCTGGCCCATCTGTTGTTTTCCAAGCGTTAGAGACACCACAAATGTTTTTGGGGAGTGTTACGATCATGATGGTCCTTTGCCGTACATAGATCCGTTACGTTCCGCCAACAACCACTATTAAGGTACAAGCCCGACCATCCTGGGAATGCTTTGATATGGCCTCATTGAATATTTCAGGCTTGAAATTTTCTATCAACCACCGACTCTTCAATGACATTTTTTTATATATTACCCCTATCAGCCACTACAATACATTGGTGTTACACCTTCCTTCCAACTAAGCGTCTATCTTCCCTCTACGCGCTACGCTAACACTCACTTACACAGCGGATTCCGCTCTAACACCACGTGGCTCTGTGCCGGTGTTTTTCCTTTCGGAAATACAATGGCGTTTATTTTCGTCCTAGCTGGTTGAAGCCCCAAAGTGCCTTAAGCCGCAGGGCGGAGTGTTTGACAAATCATCTAGAAATGTGATCGATAATTGTAACAGAGAGAGAGGTGCTTCGAGAGCCGAGTAGGGAATTCCTAAGCAACCTTTTTTGTGAGCAGCTTAAAGAACCCTCAATTTTTTAGCGTTCGCGCTACTAAGTGAACCAAGTTGACACAACAAATTTTTCACGCGCCAGAAAAGAAGCCTCCAGTCTTCTGAGGTAGTCATAGAATGCAGGAAGGCGCTGAATGGACTAACATTGAAGTCGCATTGGTGTCTAGACATTTAGACATTTCGAACAACCGTGACACGCACCACCTAGCCAGATGCGATACTGCCATTCCAGAGACCGTTCAATCGATGCTAGGCATATAAGCTTCCTTGTTTACTGACTGCCATCATTTTCCCGCAGTAGTAAACTTCGCCAGGCCCGAATGACTTGGCCTTTATCACAAGCCGGTTGACATCAACCAAAGGAGCAGCGATACCTTTCCCATTACGGTGTTGAAATGCGGTTCGCTTTTTTGTTTTTTAATTGCTAACGAAACATGAAACAAATATTTTGTAAAAAAAAGTGTTGCATACTTTTAGGACTTTTATTTTATAAAATTTTCTCGTCAAACTTTTGCCCTAAATTTTACATATTTCTACATTCTAAGCAATACGAGTTTATGTGTATAAAAGCTGCAAAATACATATCGCTATCACCTTTTAGGCATTCCCCAAGCGCTTGCTCGCATGACATCGTCGATATCAATTTAATTTACATTTTAATTAAATACTAGTTAGTGCAATTAAAACACTCGATTACAAATATTAACATGAGCAAACAAAATCGATTTAATCACGCCTTAGGCACTAATTTACATGACCAATATAAATACACACCTTTTCCTAACACCTCCCTAAGCAATTGGCCTTGCCTGACAGTCATGTGCACACTGATGGATAAAAATACAACCGATACCACTCAATACTTTAAACGCTTAATGGTGTGTACATAAAAGCCAATAATAGTTTAATCTATGTACACATAATATACTTCATTAAATCTAGTTATATAAATTGAACAAAATTTATATGCGTGTAAATTGTATGCACCTTTACGACTAAATGTATGCAGTAGATACCAAAGGTACTTTCAGATAACTATAATACTAAACCACAGTTCTACCTGCATATAGATTTTTAAAAATGCTTTTAAGCAAATATCTGTCATTTATTTGCCTGTTAAGCGTATTTCACTGCGCTAATGCGCCTAAAAGTAGACAACCTAATGCTATTTTTGCTGTTATCAGTAATTGTTAATGCTCGTTTCAATAACTGTTGAGATATATACTTTATTTAAAATATATATGTAATAAATGAAGTGATAAACTTACATATTTAAATTTACATTTGTGATTGTTAGTTTATTTTTTTTTATTATAACTTGGTTATATAACATTCGATTTTAAAAATGAAAATATTAAAATTTTAGTTTTAGGAGCTCTATAATTTCTTCTAATGTCAATTTGAACTGTGAAGTCGTTTTCAGATAGTTTTGGCCTTTGGTGCCCCTTAAAGTATACCTCTTGTTTCACGGTTATGAAAAAACAATTACATGAAAGTGGCGGCAGGACTCTAAAGGACATTACAACATTTTATTGAGCTTTTAAGCCCAAAACGAGACATATGAATTATAAGGGATGCCATATAAACAAAGAAAGTTTAATGAAAAAACAATTTAGGCTGTTTTTAAAGGAACAAACAAATAAGCTTTAAAACAAGGGATGATCTTCTGCAACTTTTTATTACGTATGGCGACCAACCCAGTCCAATGCATGTGCTCACTGAATTATCTTGCCTTTTTTAACACACCTCTCAATTAGTGCAATTGCACGATTGGAAAAAGTTATCTTAATTCACCAAAAACGGTATAATCAGCAATTCAGCTCTCTAGGTCAATCTTCATGAAAGTACGAAGTACCAAATACAATACTTTAAAAAAATGTTGGTTCAGTCTCAAGGTCACCTGTATACTTGGGACTTATTCTGGATAAAAAGCCTCTCTCGAATAAGAATTATATTGGGTGGACAATAAACACGATGTTCTGTTCCGTTGTAGAAAATCTAATAACTTTTTAACATTCGCTGTGTGTTGGAGTGAATCTGATAATTCTTGTAACTTTTATCATCTAAAGTAGTGCACTAGTTCTCTTTAATCATTGTAAGTCCTATCCTGCTTTACGGTCCCGTTAAATAACAGCTTTCTCTGGCAATGTCGACGCCTCTCGAACAGCTCCAAAATTAGAATAGAGCTCGAATCTCTGCATAAGCAAATACTGTTGAATCCACTTCGGTGTAAAAACTCTTCTTAGGCAATCCATTTCGGTGAGAGATGAACTCTACTGCATCTAACAACATATTACTGAAATTTGTTAGCAGTCGACATCTAAGCCGGGGTGAAAACGCCCCATCTCAGAACGCTCTAAATCTCTCAGAATTTTATTTGCAGAAGGTGTTCTGTTGAAACAGAACTCCGTTGAAAACACCCATTTGTATTCATAAACGCCCAATCTAAACTCAAACAAAATCTGAGATATGAAGGTGGTAGCATTCCATTCAGCAGTCAACACTGTTTTAAGTAAGAGTGATCTGTATGCTCATCGACAGCTGTGGGCAGAACAGTAATACACAAGGACTGGGCTAAGTATAGTGTCCCCATATTCCATACTTAAGAATACGAAAGAGATACATATCTTCTCGGAAAGTCAGTCCATACTAAAAGCGCAGTACTCGTACGTCGACTACACAAAATCAGTCACTAAATGCTATGAATCTCTCATTGAAATAGCCCTGTATTTATGTTGAACTCAGCTGTGCAGCAATTGAGTTGGCCAGATTGGCGAAACAAACATTGGTTGAGAGCTATCCACAAGTTTATCACTAGGGTAGGCACCTTGTCGTTGGTGTGAGGGCTTAGCCGATCTCCACAGCGCCCGACTATGAGGCGGAGCTGTTTAGGACTGGCATCTACGCCATTTCGCCTCATAGGAGGGCGGCGGGATGTCGGTGACCAAGAACTGCCAACCCCCTAATCCAGGGTGTTATGCGGACCGTGCCTATTGGGCGATTTGCAGCCAGGGGATAAATTCGGCTGTATTCGAACGGAACCTTCTCGATACCGGGTCACCTCGGGAAGTATTGATGGCCTTACCACAGTAAGGGGCCCTGCTGTGGCTGACGGTTCTTTCCCCGTATATAATACTGGACCGCTGAGCCCGCCTTGTCGGGCAGGTGGTCGTACGACCAAGCTGAACGACTCATTACCAAATTGTAATAAGGAGGATGGTAAGAGGACTCAGTCGCAAACCAAGGACGACGAATACGCATTAAGTGATGCGTCGGACTCGGGGAGCGAGAGTAGTGCTGATTCAATGAACTCCGTGTTGGAAAAGCACACAAATGAAAATGGAGTAGAAGAGTGGAGAAGGGTACGGAGCAGAGGAAGTAAAAGAGCTCTCTCGCAGTACCGTGCAGCACTAAGAATTGTCTAACGCCTGGGAGCAGTGGTCGACCCAACAGAAGTGGAGATCGAGCGCTTGGAATGGGCACATGAGGCAGTAGAAGTAGGTCGAAGGCAGTTCAAAAGGTTTGCTGCGAGAAACCGTCGGTTCTGCAACCGGTACGAGGAGGAAGAAGCGTCGAATGGCAGAATGAAGAGGCAACGTTCGGCGGAAGGCGACAAGCCTGCTTTAAAGAGGCAGAAAGGACCCACTGCCAGAGCCGCGAGGCGGGGCAGTCGTATAGACACGACAAGTAGGCCCAAAGCTGTAAGACAGATCTGCCCCAATAGCGAGTTAGCAACTACCTCGAAAGCTGCGAGTCAGAGGGAAGTTCCAACTACGGAGGTAGGAGATAAGCCAAAGGGAGATAACGCTAAGACTCCGGCTTTCTCGGAGGTGCTAAAGGGAGATAAAGCTAAGACTCCGGCTTTCTCGGAGGTGCCAAAGGGAGTTAACACTAAGACTCCGGCTTTTCCCGAGAAGTTGAGTGATGTGGCAAAGCAGTCACTGACTGTGGCGCTGGTTGATCGTAGCAGTCCGTTCGGACAGATGACTACTGATAGGTGGAGATCTGTAGAAAGGGAACTTATCAGCTTAATGGTTAAGATGATGCGGGAACAACCAAGTAAGCCCCTTCCAACCTATGATTCGGGGGGATGGTATAATGGTGTGAAGATGATTGCGTGCGACAACATCGCGAGCTTGCGGTGGCTGGAGGAAGTTGTTCCAAACCTCCAAAGGCAAGGCACGAACGCGCGGTTTGAGGTGGTGGATAAAGCGAAAATCCCGACGGTACCAAAAGTTAAGGTATGGATACCATGCGTGATGAAGTCGGATTATACACTGCGACTTCTACAGAATCAGAATCCGAACATACCGGCACAGGATTGGAAGGTACTTACTGTATCTCGGCCTACGGAGGAAGGTCATTGCTACATCTTCCAAATAAACAAGCAGTCGGAGGATATATTGTACACGCAGCTTGGAAAAATGTCCTTTGGTACAGGCAAAATTTATATGCGACTCAGGAAAAGAAGTCCCGAGGATAAAAATCCTAACACCCTGGAAGTGGGCGAAGTCGAAAAGGGCCTCAAAAGCCTAAGGGAAAAAAGACGGGTGGAGGTAGCCGAAGTCACCACGAAGGTGTTAGAAGAGGACCAACAGCCAGATAGTGCTGTTACAAGAGGCTGAAGGCGGCTTCGAACACTCTAAACCAAAAGGGCAAGGGGAGGACGACGACGTCACGACGAAGGTGCTGGAGGGGGACAAACAGCCCAATGGTGCTGCGAGTCCTACAGATAAACCTCCAACACAGTAAAGTGGCGTCGAGCGAACTCCTAACCCTTGAGGAGGCTTCGTTTGACGTGAGGCTTCGTTTGACGTGGAGCCGTGGCTTTCATCGGGATGAAAGGTTTCTGGACTTAGCGCGCGCGGGTTTGGCGTTTACTATGCGCAAACGAAAAGAAGGGTGCGAGCTGTAGTAATGGTAAGGAAACAGCTGCATTCATATATGCTGCCTAATTACACTACTGAGGACCTCGTAGTGGTGGCCGTTGAGCAAAGGAATAAGCAGGCACTCATCCTGGCATCCTCCTACATGGCCCATGCTGCGGAGGTTCCACCGATGGAGTGCAGGAGGCTAGTACAGGGCGAAGGGCGCAAAGGGCGGTTGGTCATAGGTGCCGATGCAAATGCGCAACACAATGCGTGGGGAGGAGCAGATACGAACTAGAGAGACGAATCTCTATTTTGTTACAACCATTTTGCAGATAGCCAACAGGGGAAATATCGCTACATACATTGGTCCAGCAATGTTTTGGATATTACACTGAGCTCCGAACGTGATATATCAAGGTATGATTGGATGGTTCTTGATATACCATCCTTCTCCGACCATGCGTATATCAGCTTCAGCATCCCCTTAAAGAGGGTAGAGAAGGGAGGAATCTTTAGAAACCCCAGGTCAACAAACTGGAGTAAATTCCAGAAACAGGTAGAAACGAAACTGGGACAACCCAAAGAGGTTGCCAATGTGGAAGAACTGGAGGAGTCTAATGAATTCCTAACTAGGACGCTTATGACTGCGTATTACAAATCTTGCCCTCTAAGAAGATTCAGAGGAAAAACAAAGCCGCCATGGTGGAGCAATGAGCTGAGTCTTCTAAGAAGACAGGTAAAAGAAATGTTTAAGTTCGCAAAGACCGGGGAAAGCGAAGCGTGTCGGGACGAGTGCAGGGATCTACTGAGGATCTACAAGCGTGAAATTACTATGGCGAAGAGAAACTCATGGAAAAGTTTCTGTACGGACATAGACTGCTCCAGCGAAACAACACGGTTGAAAAAAGTCCTAGCAAGGGGAAACATAGTCCTGTAACTAATAAAGAAGAGAATGGGGAATGGTCACGCAATAATAATAGGACCCGTAAAACTTACGGCTTACTCGGATGACGTTGCAATTGTCATAAGTGGAAAGTGCCTTCCAACGATTAGTTCTTTGATGGATTGGGCGCTTCGGAATATTCATACCTGGGCATCAAATGTCGGGTTGAAAGTCAACGCGGATAAGACGGATATGGTCTAGTTTACAAAGAGGTACAAGGTCCCAAATTGGATCAGGCCTAAGTTAGGAGGGGTGACCCTACAGGAGAAACCTTGCACAAAGTATCTAGGAATCATCGTAGACAGTAAGCTGTCATGGAAGCGCAACGCTTCGATGGCACTTTATGCATGTAAAAGAATGCTGGGGTGTACGTGGGGCTTATCGCCCTCTCTTTCTCATTGGGTTTTTACAGCGATTGTAAGCCCTATCCTATACTATGGAGTTCTTGTTTGGTGGAAAGCCACACAAAAACCAACCTACCTCAAAAAATTATAGGGGGTATGCAGACTATCGATGCTTAGCATTACGGGAGCCCTGAAAAGAACCCCGACAGCTGCACTGTATGCCATTCTGCACATTCCACCTGTAGACCTGGTAGCAAAGAACATAGCGTTAACAACTGCAACCAGGCTCGGTGCCTCGGGGCAGCTTCAGCGCCGACCATACGGCCATAGTAGTATAGCGTCATCAATCACAAGACGAACAGACTACCTGATTCCCTACCTGCGCTTTGAGGGAGATCTTAAGGCCACAATAGAGGTGGACGGTTGGCGCAAGGGTGCTCAAATGGCGGACGAGGCGATACATGTGTACACAGATGGTTCCAAAGTAGTGGAAGCAGTAGGGTCTGCGGTATACTGTGCTGATCCGGAAATAAACAGATCCTACAGGCTGCCGGATTACTGTAGCGTTTTCCAAGCGGAAATAGTAGCCGTAACCAAAGCATTAGAAACCCTGGAAGAAAATAGCCCAAGCTGCAACTGTGTTAACTTTTATATTGACAGTCAAGCAGCAATTAAGGCAATAATCTCGCATACCACAGAATCTAAATGCGTGTTAGAGTGTAAGCAGTTCCTGGAGAGAATATAAGTTAAAAAATTGTTAGAGATTTTTCGTTAAAGTATCGAAAATTAAAATTGAAATAATTTAATTGGCAAAATTAAAAAAAAATTGCCATTGCTTTTTTTTCTGTTCGCTGCTGTACATGCGTGTAAAAATTTACTATCAATGACACGAATTAATATAAAGCTGTGGTTTTTGATCGCGTTGATTCAGCGTGACAAATTAAAGCGATTGACTAAATATATAATATTTTTATTCAATTTCATTTGATTTTATAGGCAATTTGGTTTGCTGCATATACGTACTTACATTAGACCATTCCAATTTCTTTTTGTCTTACAAACTGGCTCATAAGTTGTTGAAAGGAATCTGCTCATAGCCCTTAAATATAGTTCGGAATTACGACCACCAATTAGACCGCTCTTTAAACGAGCGGATAGAATAGAATGCAAACGCTTTAGAAGCGGTATTTTGGGGTTATTTATTACTATTAATTGAGCGGCCTATTGACTGGACTATAAGGAGACGGGATCGGTCTAATACACATATGTATATGTATACCTGCATACAATGGCTGCGCTTTTACATGCCCTTTTTGGTTTAAAATATTTCATCTCTGTTAACATTCGTTAAAGTATCAGATATTCTGGTTCAATTATTTTATGATTTATTTAAATTTATTATGAAATTTGTAAGTAAATACAGACTATTAATATGGACAAATTGATAGCGATTTAATTGCCGATACACAAAATGACACTTTATGTGGATTACAAGCAGCACTGAAACTAGGAGCATGCTATGTCGACTCGCAAGGTATATAAAAATACAGTGACTAACCAGATTTAATGTTGTCGTTGGGATCCCAAGATTCATAAGATTTGCTTGGCTTTCAGAGTATATGTCTGCCAGATACTTAACGTATCATTATTGACATGCCTATCAGTCCGGGGAACGTATGCATGGATATGGAAGTGCTGCAATGACTTCCGCTCCTAGTTTTCGCTCTTTCCGCTATTTTATTTTATGAAAGATAATCCTTAGTTTGTATAGCATACTTTTAGGGGCTAACTGTAGAAGGAGGGGGAACTGCCTTGAGCGTGGTCATATCGAATACCGAGATATCCGCTAAATAACCAACTACTACAAAAATACTTCATTAGGTTTATATACGGCTGCTGTAGTTCACTCTACAGATTCCTCAGCATCGTTGGTATGATAAATTACACATCTTGCCCTCAGATCGCCTTGCCGCAATCGTCTAAATTAAGCGCCTTGATAACTCATTGCAAAACCTCTATCAAACCAACCTGTTTGCGATGGCTTCTTGGACTTCAAACCTTTGCCTATATTCGTACTAAAGAACATTGGGATGGTATCACACCTGTTGCAGCTTAATTGATAATGACTGAAAGAATAGCGCAAGTAGGGACCTTGTTCTTCGATTACTCACAAAAAACGCTTACGCCAGCCTATCGTAGACATCCATGTGTGGTAACTCACAATGAAGAAGCCACAAAATAGCAAAAATGAGTGGCCTGCAATATTTTCTTTTAAATCTGACCTAATCGCTATATATTCTAAAACCTAGCATTAAAGTAAACTATCAAATGGGTAAACTATCTCTCTGCCCAACCGTAAGCAAAATTATTATTAACAAAACACAGAGTGTCTCAGATCATAGCAAAAGGGAGTTTTAATTGCTGATGTGAATAAGAAACATTGTGGAAAATTTTTACTTCATCACTGATTTGAATCTGAAGTCATGCTGTACTGAAATATATTTTATGAAAAATGTGTTTTTCGCAAAACTCCCACAAAAGAACATAGGGCAGCTTTAACCAAAAGGTAACATATTTGCTAACTTTTCTTGCGCGTTCACATGTCTTCGCATGTTCAGAAGTACGCCAAAGATCATCACCCTCCTCTTTACTTTCTTACACAGAGAGCTTTTCTGACCGAATTCCAGAAGGGAGTCGTGGGGAAACCTTTCTGATCAACCAGATTGAAGAAGTCTGAGCGTAACAGTTATCGCTGCTTAAATTAATCCATCTCTTCCAAAAATATGCAAAAAAAAGAAAAACAAACTATCCAAAAAACCATAGAGTGGCCTGAGCGTAACAGATTATCCTTGCTTAAATTAATGAAAATCTATCCAGACCAAAAATATGAAAAAAAAAACTATCCACAAAACAATAGAGTGGCTGGCTCAACTCTTTAAAAAGGGTGTTTTATAAAAGTTGGTATAGATAGCAAATTTTGGTTGGCTTTCCTGTTGTATACTGGTTTCAGATGAAGTCATGAAGTATCGAAATAGTTGCTTCATACTCCGCCTAAAAGTATGCTAAACAACGTTGACAAAACCATTTTTTTTAAACATAGATTGACGTAAACAGAGAATAGTTGTTTTTAATCTAAATCACTACATAACAAATTTTTTCAATTTTCTTACCCAAAAATTCCCAGGTTCAAATCCGAAGTCTTTCAAAGAAATTCACAATTTTTGTATAATTTTTTTCATATGGGCAGTTGTATGCAAACTCCTTAATAAAACTCTCTGTCAAGTAAGTTTTACGCACACAAATTAGCTGCCTTAGCTGATGTCGTGGTAATATAAAACTTATTATTTTTTTCGGAAACATTAAAAAGTAGCATACCACAAATTTTAGTGGCAGTTCTGCTTTGGAAACTCATCAAAACTTAACTGACTTCATTAAAAATGCCCATTGATATTATTTTTGCCCTACAACTTCCATAAAAAAATTCTACCGCAAAAACTATGTAATTTACAACTTTTTAAAATTTAACTGCATCAGAATTTTCTGCTTACCGAGTGCAATGAAATTTTCTTTCATTGGTTACAAATTTCAAGGCATACTCAACACACCATAATTTTGTGGGTTACACTTGTTAGAGCCAATTAATATTTTCCGCAAGTTTTCGTTGTTGCCGTTGCTCTGGCTGTTACTGCTTATATTGCTACTTTTTCAAAACAGTTTTTTCAATTTTTCCGTTTTTCTTTTGACTTGTATTGTATTAAACACTAAAAAACATGAAGTATGACACTAGGTTGTCGTGCCACATGCAACCAACCACTTTATGAAGTAGCACATACTCTTATATGCATGTGTTCAATAGTGCTGTACGGTTGCGAGTATGCGAAAACCGGGTTAATTTGAGTAGGTTTCGTAAAATACGGCTACGGTTCACGCC
The DNA here is from genome assembly GCF_040869045.1 of Eurosta solidaginis. NCBI lineage: Eukaryota > Metazoa > Arthropoda > Insecta > Diptera > Tephritidae > Eurosta > Eurosta solidaginis. The sequence goes on from NC_090320.1 coordinate 19,887,248, forward strand.
ATTGTAACTTGATCCTCTCACAACAACGGCGCTTTACAGGCCCTGCGCCTAAAATCACACTAACAGAAAGCAGCAAGCGGTCAGCTTTTAATTAACATGCAGGCAATTCACAGGAGTGCCAAATAAGCATTGCGTTTCGGTACTGTGTCGCAATAATGGGTTTTTATAAGTTGCGTATTTGCTGTTGACATTTCAATCCGTCAGGTGAGAGTGTGAGTAAATGCTTTTGAGGTAGACTATACAACTACTGCTGCTAGCTATCTAAATGAGAGGGAGTTGTTGCTGTTGACGAGGCGGGTCCGTTTAAGGTAGATCCACCGCCTTTATGACTAGGTGGTCCCTCCTTCAGCTCGGGTATTGGCCGTAGTGTACTGTTCTACACGCTTTATTTGTAGCATTCGATCCATGCTGGTAAGCTGGTAGGAGGTGCTGGGCTTTGGAATATTAAGATACTCCCGCTAGCTACCTGTGAGGAAAGATGTGCCAAAATGGTGCCGGTCACCCTCAGACTTGGTTGGACCACAGCTATCTAAATGAGAGGGGAGTTGTTAATGTGCGGATTCCATTTCGTTTTGGCAAGTATGAGGGACGGATACGTTTAAGGTAGAACCACTGCCTTTATGACTAGGTGGTCCCTCTTTTAGCTCGGGTATTGGCCGTAGTGTACTGTTCTCCACGCTTTATTTGTAGCATGCGTTCTATGCGAGTGGTGATGCTCATAAAGGAAGCGTGTTACTCTGGTAAGCTGGTAGGAGATGCTGTGCTTTGGAACATTAAGAAACTACCGCTAGCTACCTGTGAGGAAAGATGTGCCAAAATGGTGCCGGTCACCCTCAGGCTTGGTTGGACCACAGCAGGAATGCCCTTATGCTATTAATTCTCCATGCCTTCCTGTTAAGGTCTTGTTATGACTGCGTGATCCTCTTTCCCGCCAGTTTACTGTTGTGTGAGAAAGAGTGGCTACCGTTTTGCATGTAGCGTGTACTTGCCATCAGGCCATCGTCTGTGTAATCGCGACCATTACAATATCGCCTGTGATTTTAACCTTTCAACAAAACGTGCGTGTATAGCAAGTAAGCTAGCTCAAACCAGAGTCTCTGGAGCTCCCGATCTGTAGCTTCACTGACCTGCTCCTCAGTGATGTCGTACGCTAACATACCGTCGTTTAACTATAGTCGTCCCTATGCCATCTGTTGCTTACAACGGTCCTTGGCCGTCTTAGTTGACGACTATTGATCACTAATCATCCCACTGTAGGAGTAATCTCCGACACCACCCACCCACAATTACTTTGTTCGTCATACATATACTATAGGCAGGATATGGCAGGTAACCTTCTTCTACCACGCTTCTTTGCTACGAAAACTGTAGCTCGTCTCACACCTCACTTTTCGACACATAAATATAACAGAAAGAAGACGGGCAGTTCATCTCAAATCCTATAGTTTTCAAAGTCAATAATGAATTCAAAAGTTGGGTATAGAAGATAAGATAAAAACGTGCGTTTCTAACTGCTTTCCGACTAATATTGAGGATGTTGCCATATTTTTCAAAATTATATTATTTGAGGGCTTGTAAGGCCATCCATACTATCGCTGCCTCTGCTTTTATCAATAAAACCAGCCAATCGATTGTGAAAGAAATTGACGAATTTGCTTAACGATATCCGGAACCCCTTGATAGTATTTAAGGCTAAAAATTATGAAGTCGGTAAAAGCAAGCGGTTCTAGACTATAGTTTTCTTTGCATTTTATCCTTTAACCTTCTTTGATTAGACCTTGGATGGCGCCCGTTTTTTATCTAAAATTAATAACCATATTTACGGGTTTCATAACTCGTATTTGCGCATCACTGGTTCCCACATTTCATATCAAACCTGCCAGCAATATGTCAAATAAACGAACAACACTAGAAAACCGAAACGATAGAATGGTTGTAGCTCAGAGGGCAAATGAAGAGTGAATTTTGACAGGAAATTGGAAAGCAGTGCAACATATTAAAATATATTTTAACACATGTGCTAAAGTTACGAAAGGGTGATATTATACTTTAATACTGAGTTGCAGGGAAATATGCACGACATAAATGTGACATAGCTTACAAAAAAAAAAAATAAACAAATTATGAAAGACACGCGTACACAACGGGAGTGATGGAGATGAAGCTGAATATGACAGCTGAGTGAAGTGGCGCGTTGTAAACGTCACACGCGATTAAAATGATGAGGCAGGTGAATGCAATTGAATAGAAGAAGAAATGGTGAGGAGAAAATAGGAAGCGGAGACTCCTGGAAAAAGTGGAAAAAGTCATACTGTGCATACCCGTAAAGCTCAAAGCTGCGAGGAAGTTGTGAAAGCACGAATAGTAAAATTGGTTTTTTCGCTTTTATAGCCGACACGCCCACCTATCTACCTAGTATGAGTATTATATAAACAAATTTTCAACACTTGTCAGTGTAGCACGCTGTGAAGCTCAAAAGAGAGAGTATGAGACGGGCATACGAGTATCAAAAATATGTACGTGTAGAAATGGAGAAGTGAGAGGCTTTAGCTGTCATATTTGAATCTGCCATTTTCAAAATGATAAATGTGCTCAAGGAGAAAGACAAAGTGAGGAGCTGCTGCTGTCTTATCCCAGCAACAATTAATGGCAACAATATATGTTGCTTTCTATGGTCTTATCATAACATAAAAACATAACATATTTTTGTAACACAACACAACATAACATAAAAACTTATCAAAATGCATAAATTTAACAAAAAAATAAAATAAATCACAAAAAATATGATCATTTGATATAACATAACACAATATAACATGATATAAAATGGCACATCACCACTCAATAGAAAAACACAGCATAACGTAGAACAACGTATACCATACCAATGGAGTGCATAACATACATATGTGGTATAGCATAATATAACATAACATACCTAACCACTACATAACATATCATAATATACCTCAATACTGCATAACACAACATAACATAACATAGCATGACATAATATACCATAACATAACATCACATAACGTAGCTTAACACAACATAAAATAACAAAACAAATGATAACATAGCGTGACATAATATATCATTCCTTATATTTACTTTTTGTCTTCGTCGAAGGCAAAAATGGGTTAAACAGGAATTTAGGCGTCGGTACTTAGTAGATACTCAAGCAGCGAGACTCACAGGGGGCAGGACTTTCCTTCTCATTTGAAAGACTACCCACTAAAAACCAACTTCACACCGCTAGTTTTTTGTACCTGCTGCTAGGTTTAGAATTTCTTCGGGCACGACAGTGCGTTACTAGAGCTCCAAGGCCTCCCTCATTTTAGTGGACTGGACTGCATTCCGTTCGTCTTAGAATGGGTATGTTGTAACGTATCTGTGGTCTTTATCCCATCTTATAAATGACTTAGGCCATTACATATGTCTCTTCTAACCTCCATCGTTGCTCGGCGAAGTGATCACATTCGAAGGTGTGGCGTATGGCGGTCGTACATCACAGGCAGTTCGTGTTTTCAACTTTCACTATTCTTTGTAGCAATTTTCAGAAATAACTGGGTCCGATTAGGAATTTTGTAGATAAAAGTCGCTTCAACTATGAATCCAGCTTAGGAATTAGTTCTATGATCTCAAATGCTTTTCACAGTTCTTCGATTGCTCTCCGATCGATTCTTCTCGTGTCTGTATGGCTTGCCTTGCCCGTAATCTTGCCCTTCACAGATTCCTCGAAAGTGCATGGAGAATGTGAGTCAAACACTTCGTAGAGCTACGAGTTTTTACTTGCACAGCATATCATCACATAAATGATAGTGGGGAACTACCTCTTCGTCAGGATGATTACGTCTGATTCGGTTGTCGCTAACTGATGATCAAGATAAGGTATCCATCTTTTGACTTGCTGAAGCCCAGTTGTGCCGGCTTGCAAATGCTACTTATTCAATCTTCCGTGATAAAAACCCAATCAACCTGCATTCGCGATTTCTTTAAAAACACACAATTGTATCTCTCCACGCATACAATTCTTTTACGTATATGAAGTTGGGTTGTTGTTGGTTTTATTCTTTGACCGACTACTCTACTACTGAATATTCACGTAAAGTTTTTAGTTTCGCTTGCTTTTCTCTACCTTCTTTTTCTTTTACCCGTTCCATAGTTGAAATTTTCTTTTCACTTCTACAGAATGTACAACAAAACAGAAATACATCTGCTGAATAGGTTATAGAGCACCGTTGATAATTAACAATTGGCACCTAAATATATATATATATAAATGGTATATGTAGATAAAAAACGCGTTCAAACAACTTAAATGATGTCATTTAATATTCAGTACCACTAAATTATTACTATGACTCGGGCCTAGTAACTGACAAACATACTTTTAGGCGTCACACGCATTTCTGTGAAATTAAAAATGAAAATACATATTTCAAATGCGTTTCCCGCAAGTTGGGATGATACTTTGTCACATTAAATTTTCACAAAAGATAAAGCGCGCAGAAACAATTTGTTCCCTACTTATAGGCGCATAACCACTTAAGTGAAAAAACCATACACGTGCTAAGTAATTCTCAATTGTCGACACAAAACTAACAGCACACAACTCGCATGCTCGGGTTTTGTATTTATACCGAAGCCAATTGTTTAAAAGTACAGGTTTTCTTTGGGGCCTGCTTTTAGGGGTTTTGTATTTCGCATATGTTTCGGAGACATTATATGAGAACTCAAACAGAAGTGAGCTCTTCTTTTGTTTGACAGTAAAAAAAAAAGAAAACTTAATACGTGCAGCATCGCGCACACAAAGGACAAAGTTTCAACAACTTCATTGCGACAAAAAAAAGCTCACAACTGACAGATAAAAATTGAAAATAAAGCTAAAAAGTGAGTGAAAAGTATGTAATGAAGCAGGAGGCTTATGTGCGCGGAGATAAGTTTATTGCTTTATGTTTTGAGTATTTTCTTTTGTTGTTTTTTGTGCATATGAGCTAAATGAAAAGCTCACAATATTATTTTGTAGCATACGCACAGGCGTTGATGTGTAGTGAGCGCGTTTATTTCATGTATACTTTTTTTTGTTGAGCAGCGCGTTTCAAACAATATAAAAAGTTAGTTTGCCATAAACAAAAGGCGGTATGTATAATATGTATTCATATTATTCTGATTCAAAGTCGGCAAAAGAATATTGTTACTAAGCAGAATTCTTGCATATTACTTTCTGGTGATTGCTCTGCGCGCGATGAGGCGCTTCAGAAACTTTGATGATGTCCTTAGAGCCGTTTTAACTTTCTTCACTTTGTCTCTTATCCATAAGTTATCGAAGTTCTCGCTTTATCCTTGTTAACTGAAGCATCGACTTTGAGTTAAATTTAAGACAATAGTGTAAACAGATGTCAGCTGCTTTGTTGATTTTCGAGTATTCGCAATTGATTTTTGCGATTGGTTTTATAAAATATACTCAATTATCGAGTGAACTATGTGTTGGACACCCTATATTGGCGAAAACGAAAATGTCTTGTGAAGCTATCTGACGGATTGTTATTCTCCTCCGTCCTCCAAATAATTTCTAACTTAACTAGAGGTAGTGAAACGGTCAATACATTAGAATTTATTTGTTTCAAATAAAATAAATAAAATTTTTTCTACTGCGTCACCCTGCACTTGTGTGTATGTTGGCTATTTCTAAAGGCATGTATGCAACGCTCGTGGAACGAAATCATATTTACGACTCGATGGAAAATCGTTGTATATTCGGCTACCAGTTTGAAAACTGTCTCATCGAACCTTCAAAGGAGGTCCTATATCGGGCTAAATTTTCTAAAAGTAAGAGTAAGCGTTCTCATTTCAAAGTGACGAATAAACCCATTCATGGTTAGCTTTTTCTCTCTGCAGAGCTTTTACTTTGGAAAGCTTTAAAACTTTAAATAACTTTTATGCAGCTAACATTTCAAGTCCAATTTGAGCTGACTTTTCAAAGAAAATTGAATAAGCTTCAAAACGCTGTTTTCATTAACTTTGTTTGTTTCTTTTGTTATTTGTTCAGAGAGTGCTTTTATTTAGATTTGCGAAGATTTTGGACCACAGGTTTGTGAATCAAGTTAATCGCAAAATCTTCGACTAATTTTTTGAAAAGCTTTTTATTGTTTTGCAAAAAGCTTTTCTAGCTTTTCGACAAGCATTTAAGAAAACAAATTTTGTGATAAAGCTCAGAGCTCTATGCTTTTGCAGCAAACGTTTTTGATAAACCTTTAGGTTAAAGAATTGTGGGGCTTTTTTTAAATTTTAGAATAAAATAAAACCACACCACTACTGAAGTAGAATATCAGTCAAATGTAGTCAAATACCATAGAGTTATTGCAAACTTTGTTAAGGTTAGACCTTTAGGAAGAGTGGGCGTGGTCTTTAGCCGATTTTGACTATCTTCACTCTATATAATTTTCCAAGGATAGTGTCTACCAAATTTCAATGTAATATCAATATTTGCTCAAGTTATCGTGTTAACGGATGGACAGTCGTTCAGACCGACATGGCTTAGTCAAATTTTTTTTCGATACTGATGATTTTGATATATGGAAGTCTATATCTATCTCGATTCAAGTACAGCTGGGTATAAATACGTCTAAGATGCATAACAATTCATTTCCTGGAAACGAAAATATTAAACACTTTGTATGATTTTCCAAAATCCCTCGAATTACATAAGCCAACATACTTTTTAGATCCAGAAATGAGCTTATACTTTTCTTAAGGCCTTCGGTACGTTGAGTCAGAATTAGAGTTTGGAAATTTTGTAGGCCTTCGGAAACTTTCGGCCCCAAAAAACTGCTTTCTGAAAAAAATCACAAAGAATCACTTTTTTGTTATTAAACAAAGCCAGACAAATCAGACACATTTTTGGGAACCAAATCCAAAAGCATCCACATGTACATACGATTACACATGTCTACAAATACTGGGCGCAATTTGTTTGTCGTTCGCCTGACAATCACATCCGTTTAAAATGCATTTTTAATTAAATTCAATTTACCAAACACAAATTCGACAATAATCCGCATGTCACTCAACATTACAAATGTATAAGAGTATTCATTGAAATTAAAACAACAAAGTGGCAAATGGACCGGAGAAATGATGATGATGACGATGATTACCATGATGATGTATTTTGCTCATATCCTTTTAGATAACCAAAATGAACCGGATGAGGCAAATAAGTAGAGCACCACAATCGTGACATGTGGATGGACCCAATTGTTGATGCAAAGTAGAGAATTTCGGTTCCCATCAGCTTCTAATGCTTGAGCATTAGGCAAATGCGCCTTAATGTATGCTAGGCTATTTGAATAACACTTTCGTTGCTGCGGTTGTGTGTGTGTATGTGACAGGAAGCAGGCACTTTAGACACAAACATATAATACAAGCACTTAGCTACGCTATAAAGGCAACGAGCTTAATTCTTTGTAAAATATAAAACGGAAATGCTGAGCATTAAAACACGCAAATGCTTATTGGGCTTTGAGAAGTCGTAAAATGGAAGCATAAATGGCAGTTGAGTGGTTACATAATAAGTGATAGTTGGATTGGTAAACGCTAGGATGTAGCGGTAGCATATGGGTGATAAAGGTCACTTGTATAATCTATCATAACGCTGGCAATAGTAATTAGTATAACACATGCTCTCATTTACATACACACAAAATTTCAGTAAAACTAAATAGTGAGCTGACAATGAGTATTTCCAAATGTAAATTTACATTTATTAAACATATTTGCAAGCATTTAGCCAACATTTTGTTCTGCATACAGATTCAGCAAATTACCCTTGCTATATTTCGGTCGCCAGCACGATCCCTTAAAATCCCATTTGCGCCTAAACGTATGCAACATTGGTTGTATTGCCAAAAGTAGTCCCGTCAGCGTGCGGACTTCTTCTACTCAAGTAGTAAATCTACTACATTTTATATTTAACTAAAGAATTCACCTCTACTACATCGCAAGTTTGGAAATTTGTCGAGTTTTGTTTTTCCAACAAAGTTTCGATTTTTCCCAATTATTAGATAGGAACAACACTATTGTGGACACATTTTTATAAAACTCTGTATAACGCTCACCAATGATCTGAGCCTTTGGTTTGCTTTTTGAACCCTGAGTCATAGAAGGAAAATTTTTGTGGACTATTATACTGTCTCAACGTCTTAAAGTCACAGCATAGAAAGAGAAACATTTCTGTAACTCAAATATCATGCCTCAAGATTGCTACATATCCTTCCGAGGCATTTTCATATACACCGATGGGTCTTAGCTAATCAAGATTGTATCTCAAATATCATGCCTCAAGATTGCTACATATCCTTCCGAGGCGTTTTCATATACACCGATGGGTCATAGCTAATCAAGATTGTTGGTGGAGATTACACACAAATTACTAATAAATACTGAAGTTGTAGCTATCATGAAGATATCATGATGAAATTTTTGCAGGAACATTACTCTTATTACTATATGTCTGCTTAATAAAAATTAGCAAAATCGGAGAACGACCACGCCCACTTTTTAAAAAAAAATTTTTTTAAATTCAAATTTTAAAAGAAAAGTTAATATCTTTACAGTATATAAGTAAATTATGTCAACATTCAACTCCAGTAATGATATGTTGCAACAAAATACAAAATTAAAAGAAAATTTCAAAATGGGCGTGGCTCCGCCCTTTTTCATTTAATTTGTCTAGGATACTTTTAATGCCATAAGTCGAACAAAAATTTACCAATCCCTGTGAAATTTGGTAGAGGCTTAGATTCTAGGACGATAACTGTTTTCTGTGAAAAAGGGCGAAATCGGTTGAAGCCACGCCCAGTTTTTGTACACAGTCGACCGTCTTTCCTTCCGCTCGGCCGTTAACAGGATAACTTGAGCAAAAATCTATATATCTTTACTAAACTCAGTTCACGTACTTATCTGAACTCACTTTGTATTGGTGTAAAAAATGGCCGAAATCCGACCATGACCACGCCCACTTTTTACATATCGAAAATTACGAAAAATGAAAAAAATGCCATAATTATATACCAAATACGAAAAAAGGGATGAAACATGGTAATTGTATTGGTCTATTGACGTAAAATATAACTTTAGAAAAAAAACTTGGTAAAATGGGTGTGACACCTACCATATTAAGTAGAAGAAAATGAAAAAGTTTTGCAGGGCGAAATCAAAAGCCCTTGGAATCTTGGAAGGAATACTGTTCGTGGTATTACATATATAAATAAATTAGCGGTACCCGACAGATGATGTTATGGATCACCCTGGTCCACCTTTATGGCGATATCTCGAAAAGGCGTCCACATATAGAACTAAGGCCCACTCCCTTTTAACATTAACACATTTCATTTGATACCCATATCGTACAAACAAATTCTAGAGTCAGGCCTGGTCCACCTTTATGGCGATATCCCTAAATGGCGTCCATCTAAAGAACTGTGGCCCACTTCCTCTTAAAATACTCTTTAATACCTTCCATTTGATACGCATGTCATACAAACACATTCCAGGGTTACCCTAGGTTCTTTTTACAACATGGTGATTTTCCCTTACTTTGTCTCCACAGCTCTCAACTGAGTATGTAATGTTCGGTTACAACCGAACTTAGCCTTCCTTACTTGTTTTCCACTGCATTTGTAATCTCGTTATTTCATCAGTGCTATACTTGTTTTTTTCATTTGTGAAATATGAAAACCTTTGAGGTTTTACAATTCTCAACGTGTTTTCAACCGAAAAGAAATCTATTTTGCTAAGCGTTTCTATATTGTGGAGCAAGCGTTGCCTTAATTGTTCTATTAATTTAATTATGAAGTCGCGACATATATTACGTATCTTTCTTTCAATGAATACATTTATCTTATTTTTTAATTCGTATATATTTTTCAAAGGTATAATGCAGAGACAAACTTTTTTTATAATCTGAAGTTAAAGGTTCGAAGCTCTTAGAAGGTGACACTATGCTGTTGCACAAGCTGGAAAGCAAATATACAACCTCTTGACACAATTTATCGATTAAAGTTTTTGTTATCAGTTGAGTGCCGAGTTGCCACATCATACATAACGAAGCAAATAAAATAAAACTTCGACAGACATAAAACAAATTAAAAATTTCACAGTACGTGTCGCCAAAATAGATTTGGAGCCAAAAAGGGGCAAACATTTTAAGGAGGGCCAAAAAAAGAGCTAGGGGCTAAATCGGAATTTTTGGAGCTAAACGCAAAAAAAAATGGCTAGATCTGGCTCCTAAAGCACCAAAATGGCAACACTGCATCCACTCCTCTAGACGAGTAATTGTCTATAACATTGCAAAGTTTATCGATAAGTTATTGGTTTATTTGTCGAAGCGATTATGTTGAAATGTTATTTATTTATTTATTTAATTATTTAAAGTCAACTAACAAGAGTGGTCGACTAACAAAATACAAAGGAAAGTAACATAAAAAAAGATAGCGTAAAAATATATACAAGTATAGAATTAAAAATGGAATAAATTAAAAATTTACAATTTCTTTTAACATTGAACAAGAACTAAAATTAAACTATCATTACAAATTAAACAAATAAACTTTAAGATATCAGTTGAGACTGAAAAGTATACCATTGCGTAAGGCAACAAACGAACATTCGATACTAATGCAATTATACAAGTCGTTATAGTACGAGCACCAAACACGTATAGGATCATTTTTGCCAAAATTTCTACGACACAGGGGTAAATGGAAGGGCACGTAGTGTCTGGACGTCCTAGCAGGAACTGCAAAGCTCAATCGACTTAGTAGCTCAGAGGAGTCAACCTCACCTAGAATTAGCTTATGCAGGAACATTACCCCGAGTAATATTCTACGATTTTCCAGAGTTGGCAAATTAATGAGAAGAAGTCTACTTCTATAAGACGGAAGACGAAGATTTGAGTCCCACTTAAAGGCCCGTAGAGCAAAAATTAAAAATTGTTTCTGCACAGACTCAATACGCTTTATATGAGTAATATATAATGGACACCAAACACACGAGCAATACTCAAGTATTGGGCGGACCAGCGAAGTGTAGAGGACTTTGGTCAGATACGGATCCTTGAACTCCTTAGCCCAGCGTTTCACAAAACCAAGGGTACCCATTGCTTTATTAGTAATAGCTGAAATATGTGAGTTGAAGCTCAGTTTCGAGTCAAACAGAACCCCTAAATCGTTAATCGAAGATATACGCTCCATAAGAGTGCCATAAAGTGCATAAGACGACAGGACAGGCTTCACGCGATGAAATGTCATGAACTTACATTTGGAACAGTTTAGAACTAATGCATTTATTGTACACCAGCGTTGAAATGAGTCCAAATCAACCTGAAGTAGATTTGAGCGAGTTAACTCCGAAGGCAAGCATGTATAGCAAATTTTTACATCATCGGCATACATTAGAGCTCGTGAATGATTCAAAATCTGTGGCAGATCATTTATAAAAAGAGTAAAAAGCAATGGGCCTAAATGACTGCCCTGAGGTACACCAGAGGTAACATGAATTGATTTTGAAATAATATTTTTATAAAGCACCTTTTGGGTTCTATTAGAAAGATAGCTTAAGAGCCATGAAGTCAGACTCTTCGGAAAGCCCAGTAAATCAAGCTTCAGAATCAGAAGTTCTTGATTCACTGAATCAAAAGCTTTACTAAAATCCGTATAAATCACATCCGTTTGCTTGCAAGCCAAAAAACCATCCCGGACTAAAGAGGTAAACTCAAGTAGGTTTGTGGTGGTTGACCTACATCTCACAAACCCATGCTGAAAGGGTGATAATATGGAAGTACACGAATGTTGAAGCTGACAGGTAATTATTTGTTCAAAGGTTTTAAGAATAGCTGAAATCTTAGCAATTCCCCTATAATTCTCAATATTAGATCTACAACCCTTCTTGTGCAGAGGTATGATAAATGACTGTTTCCAAATTGATGGAAATGACGCCGATTGCAAATATAAATTGAACAATTTTACAATTTCCGTACACAGCGATAGACAATAGTCCGAGAAAGGTAATCGATTTTTAATAAAAAATAGATCTGTTATTTATCGAAAAAATATCGATATGTTATGAAGAAAATATGGGTTTGTTATCGTTATTAAAAATTTATCGATTATTTACCGAATAGTAATTGATTTGTTATCAAAAGTTATGGATTGGTTATGAATTTTTTTTTATCGAAAAGTTATCGATTTATTATTAAAAAGTTATCGATTTCGTCGTCGATTACTAACCGGTTTGTTATGAAACAAACACCGAAAAAACTTCAATATAAAGATGACATGTCTGTAACCCGTCGATAACAAGCCGACAAGCAAAATAAGTCAATGACCCAGTGATAAAAGCCGATAACAAACCCATAAGTCGACGATCATTTCGCTTTCGATAGTAAATCGATAATTAAACAATAGATTGTCGGCATTCGTTTTTACCGATAAGAAGCCGACGAAACTCTTCTCTTCAATCTCTAGACGAGCTTTAGTTAACTTAAAAACATAACTTTTCTAGTTTCTTGACCCTCTTCACATGTACTTGGTACCCCTGCCGTTTTCCCCATAAGTGCAAATTTTTAAATAAAGGAAAGTTTTTTTTTTAATATCTAAAAGTTCAAGAATTGAAATAAAAAATGATTATTAAACTGCTTCCTCCTTCCTGCGCTGAATATAGCAACTGTATTATTAAATTTGTATATAACTTCGCTTCACACATAAACAGCATAAAAGAGCCTCTTACATTCAAGACATTCTAATAAAAAAAATATATTACGAGGGAGAAGTAATACATAATAATTTCATTTCGCATAAAAACTAAGCTTACTAAATACTCTACTAGTTTTATGAATGAAACGAATGCAAGTTAAGTCAACCATATAGAAGAGATAACATACTTATGAGTGGAAATAAGCTTGCAATAAACTTGGCTATAAAAAAATACGAAGGAACATACATTCAAATAACATTGTAAGTATGAGAGATGAGACAATGGTTGAAATTTGCAGTTTATAAGTTCACCTATATATTTATGTTTATGGAAATTTGTGGCAAAATATAAACTAAGCCAAAGGACTTCATAAACTATACAGCAGCAACAGCGATAGGATATTGGTACTATAGTGCTAATCTGCAAACGCACTCAATAAAAGTTCATCTAAAGTAAATATATACATATGTAGGTGCCTTTATATAGACATGAACATTCATACGAAAGCTTGCAAAACTATTTTGCACATAACTGGTAGTGAAATAGCGAGGTATGTAGTCAGAAAAGTGGCATGCCAATAGTGAGCGAAATCGAACTAGTCCAATGGAAATGTGAGCTGCTGTGTCGTAATAGTATAGCATTTGCGATAAGGCGCAAAGTTGCGCCAAAACTTACACTACAGTGGAGTGGTACACTACTTGCTGGAATGTTAATTGCGTAACTGCCGCCAGGGGTCTAAACCCAACGTGTTCAAAATCATAGCAGATCACAACGGATGCTCTAGACGATTTAGTGTGTATCGAGGTCTACCTAAACATTTGCCGTACAATCTGTTCAGCACCCTCTTGAAGAAATAAATTCCACACCGAGTAACATGTACTTTTTCTGGCAACCATAGTCTGCAATGCTATTTATAAGCTTGATTCACTTTTACTACTTGACTTATTGTTATTTTTTTTTTCAACAATTTCATCCACCCTTTTGTAAAACCAGGTCCCTTAAGCTAGCCAAGCCTTTCCAGTCCAATCAAAAAACGAGACCGTACTAAATTCCAAAAATATTTAATGCTGATTTAGTAGGGCTTAATTAAATTTATTACACTTGTTTTCTAAAAAATATCGAGTTAAGTTTAAGCTACGGCTTAATACGGCTTAATTAAATTTATTACACTTGTTTTTTAAAAAATATCGTTTTAAGTTTAAGCTAGCCCAACCCATATGCCCAATCAAAAACTGAAAACGTATTTAATTAGAGCATATTTAATGCTAATTTAATTCGGGTTTAATAAACGTGTTACACTTGTTTTTTTTTTTAAATATTTTAAACTTAATTTTAAGCTAGCCCAACCCATATGCCCAATCAAAAATTTAAAACGTATTTAATTAGAGCATATTTAATGCTAATTTAATACGGGTTAATTAAATTCATTACTCTTGTTTTTTTAAAAACTTAAGCTAGCCCCAAATCTCGATATAGAAAAAAAAAACAAGTGTAATAAATTTAATTATGCCGAATTAAGCCGTAGCTTAAACTTAACTCGATATTTTTTAAAAAACAAGTGTAATAAATTTAATTAAACCGTATTAAATTAGCATTAAATATTGTGGAATTTAGTACGGTCTCGTTTTTTGATTGGGCTGTAAAGGTTGGGCTTAAGGGACCTTGTAAAACCTACTTAAGTATAGGTAATCGCATTTTTCAGCAACCCGTGCCACATTCGTGTTTTGATACATAGCCACCACGAAACTCGCAGAAGGGTCGTTCAAAGTGGTTTTGGTAGCATGATGTATACGTGAACATTGAAACCATCGTAGTCTTTTGTTCCAGAGATAACAAATAAGGCTTCGTGTTGGACTGCTTCACTGACCTATACTAGTAAAGTTAACATTTGAAAAGTCATATTTACTGATCTAGCCCCCAAAATTACTGCCAATTTCGCGGACAGTGCTGCCTATATTTCGGGCGAGGGGGGGGGGAGGGGAGCACCGAGGAACACATTATCTTAAGATCAGTAGTAAGCACCACTGTGAGGGTAACACCCGCTGAACAGTACCACAGTACCTGCTCTGCTACTGATTTCCTTGCCTTCTTATTACTGCTGCTATGTAGCGCAGCTGTTTCTCAATTGCTGTCACTTATCAAACTGATTTGTATGAAAGTGAGGGATTACAAACAAATTGGCAGCCTTTGGTCGCAAAAAGCCGAAATCGCTGCGGATCAACTGTTGTTTACTTCGTCCCAACCTTCCCTCCTTCACTACTACTACGTTCTCCAGCCACTTCTCAACTGTTCTCTTGCTTCCGCATTGATGTGGCACCACTCTGGTGCTGCCGCTCATCGGTCGCACAGTGTAAAAAGAACCATAACTGTAAGCGTATCGCAGAGAGCTCTATCTGTGGAATGCTCAGCAGCTGTGATTGCTCGTGCTTAGAAGCTGCTCTGTAATGCCTATATAAGCGAATGACAACTTTTCTTCTAGAATAAATACTGTGTGTTATTAGAGGGAGTTTTGTTAAAGCTGGGATCTTTAAGTTGGATCTTCTGGAACATCTACCTCAGTAAAAATATGATTTTCTCAAATATAATCAGCATACTTATTAGTTCCGGTTGAGTTTCATACTAATAGTAAGAACGTTTACAACTATTTAATTTCAATGCCGGGTATAAATAGAGCCTCATACATTGTAAGCGATCGTTTGTTTGTATTGAAAAAGAAGCAATTAAAGTCAAATGTAAACTTAATTGAAAAGGCTGAATTGTATGTATAAGTAGTGGTAGATTGCATGAACCAGGTGTTAGAAATACATAAATGGTTATGTATGTTAGTATCTACATACGCAATTTCATATGTGAGTTTAGTTCATGCACGTTTATGTTTGTGCAAGTACTTACAATCTGCTTAGAGGTCGAGTACTCGAAAGTATTCACATCCATTACACATTTGTATATATCATATAAGGTATTTATGCACTTTCGTTAGCTTAATTTATTTCCTTAGTTGTTGACTTTTAATTCTAGTAATAATTATACATTGCCTGAATTTCTCTTGCTTTATGCCTACCTGAGTTTTCACTGCGTAGTTCTTCATGGCCCAAAAAAGGACTTGAATCCTGCACCTTCGGTGGGGTTGGCGAGCCCGCTACCACCACACCACGGCGGATTTCAAAGCGTAGCTGCTTTCTCTCTAGTGGTTTGGTAAAGACACTGAGTGTATTTCTGCCATGAAAAATTTCTCTGCGAAAATATGTACATCAGCCTTGCAGATGCCGATCGGCCTAGAAGGTTCAATGTGCTGATATTAAATCATTCCCGCAATGGTCGGACTAGTACTTTTATGGTGCTTGTTACCGGAACTTCCCGGATCTATATGCCACAAATAAAGATCAATGTCATTAACACACCACAAAACTTTCGGGGAGTATATCCATTACAGCATTCCTTCCACTTATTTACCCAAGGCGAGAGTAAATGCCTAACAATAACTGCTCCCACGTTCCTGGGTTCAAAAATTTAGAAACAATATTTTGGACCAGAAAGAAGTGTTTCTAAGCGGGGTCATCCCTCGGCAGTGTATTATTCTGCCAGAAAAAGCTTATCAGTGAAAATTCATCTGTCTAGCAGAAGTCCTTTGGAGTCAGCACAAAATATGTACGTCACGTCCTGCCAAAGAAAACTTGCTTTCAAATTAATAAATCTGCACTTCTAAGTGAAAAAATATGAATTTATTGCGAAATGAAGTTCGTGCTTCGAAGTTCATGCTGTTTGAAGAAATGCGGTATGGATAAAAGGCATTAACTGAGTCGCTTAATTATAAGGTGGTTTTAGGCACTAATTAGTAAAATTTTGTGGTTGCTGTACCGTTGGAACTCGCCGTTATGCTCCTTTTCTACCTGGTTTTCTTTTCATAAAGGTCTGTCCGCAATCATTTTCGCATTCATGTTCTACTCCGTTTTCTTCCCTTTTCTAATTCATATTGAATTAATTATTTTTTTTCCTCGTTTTTGCCGTTTTCTTTTTTTTAATTCTTATCCAATAACTTTTACTTATTAACTGTATCACTTATTCCTTTTTTTTATACTCAGTTGAGCAGAGCTCACAGAGTATATTAAGTTTGATTGGATAACGTTTGGTTGTACATATATAAAGGAATCGAGATAGATATAGACTTCCATATATCAAAATAATCAGGATCGAAAAAAAATTTGATTGAGCCATGTCCGTCCGTCCGTCCGTCCGTTAACACGATAACTTGAGTAAATTTTGAGGTATCTTGATGAAATTTGGTATGTAGGTTCCTGAGCGCTCATCTCAGATCGCTATTTAAAATGAACGATATCGGACTATAACCACGCCCACTTTTTCGATATCGAAAATTTCGAAAAACCGAAAAAGTGCGATAATTCATTACAAAAGATAGATAAAGCGACGAAACTTGGTAGATGAGTTGAACTATGACGCAGAATAGAAAACTAGTAAAATGTTGGACAATGGGCGTGGCGCCGCCCACTTTTAAAAGAAGGTAATTTAAAACTTTTGCAAGCTGTAATTTGGCAGTCGTTGAAGATATCATGATGAAATTTGGCAGGAACGTTACTCCTATTACTATATGTACGCTTATTAAAAATTAGCAAAATCGGAGAAGGACCAAGCCACTTAAAATAAAAAAATTTTTTTTAAAGTAAAATTTTAACAAAAAATTTAATATCTTTACAGAATATAAGTAAATTAAGTCAACATTCAACTCCAGTAATGATATGGTGCAACAAAATACAAAAATAAAAGAAAATTTCAAAATCGGCGTGGCTCCGCCCTTTCTCATTTAATTTGTCTAGGATACTTTTAACGCCATAAGTCGAACAAAAATTAACCAATCCTTTTGAAATTTGGTAGGGGCATAGATTTTATGGCGTTAACTGTTTTCTGTGAAAATGGGCGAAATCGGTTGATGCCACGCCCAGTTTTTATACACAGTCGTCCGTCTGTCCTTCCGAATGGCCGTTAACACGATAACTTGAGCAAAAATCGATATATCTTTACTAAACTCAGTTCACGTACTTATCTGAACTCACTTTATCTTGGTATGAAAAATGAACGAAATCCGACTATGACCACGCCCACTTTTTCCATATCGAAAATTACGAAAAATGAAAAAAATGCCATAATTCTATACCAAATACGAAAAAGGGATGAAATATGGTAAGGTAATTGGATTGTTTTATTGACGCGAAATATAACTTTAGAAAAAACTTTAGAAAAAACTTTATAAAATGATTGTGACACCTACCATATTAAGTAGAAGAAAATGAAAAAGTTCTGCAGGGCGAAATAAAAAACCCTTAAAATCTTGGCAGGTATTACATATATAAATAAATTAGCGGTATCCAACAGATGATGTTCTGGGTCACCCTGGTCCACATTTTGGTCGATATCTGGAAAACGCCTTCACATATACAACTACCACCACTCCCTTTTAAAACTCTCATTAATACCTTTAATTTGATACCCATATCGTACAAACTCATTCTAGAGTCACCCCTGTTGTTGTTGTTGTTGTAGCGATAAGGTTGCTCCCCGAAGGCTTTGGGGAGTGTTATCGATGTGATGGTCCTTTGCCGGATACAGATCCGGTACGCTCCGGTACCACAGCACCATTAAGGTGCTGGCCGACCATCTCGGGAACGATTTATGTGGCCACATTAAACCTTCAGGCCATCCCCTCCCTCCCCAACCCCAAGTTCCATAAGGAGCTTAGGGTCGCCAGAGCCTCGTCTGTAAGTTAAACAGGATTCGCCGCGGATAGGTGAGGTTGACAATTGGGTTTGGAGAAGGTATATGTTGCGCTGCCAACCTGCACAGTTGCGCTACACAGCCCCTTGAATCTGGTATTTTAGTCGCCTCTTACGACAGGCATACCTACCGCGGGTATATTCTGACCCCCCCTAACCCGCTGGGGGATAGAGTCACCCCTGGTCCACCTTTATGGCGATATTTCGAAAAGGCGAACACCTATAGAACGAAGGCCCACTCCCTTTAAAAAATACTCATTAACACCTTTCATTTGATACCCATATCGTACAAACAAAGTCTAGAGTCACCCCTGGTCCAGAAAGGCCCACTCCCTCTTAAAATACTCATTAACTCCTTTCGTTTGATACCCATATTGCACAAACGAATTCTAGGGTCACCCCTGGTCCACCTTTACGGCGATATCTCGAAATGGCGTCCACCTATGGAACTAAGGATTACTCCCTTTTAAAATACTCATTAACACCTTTCATTTGATACCCATATCGTACAAACGCATTCTAGAGTCACACCTGGTCCATCTTTATGGCGATATCTCGAAAAGGCGCCCACCTATAGAACTAAGGCCCACTCCCTCTTAAAATACTCATTAACTCCTTTCGTTTGATACCCATATTGCACAAACGAATTCTAGAGTCACCCCTGGTCCACCTTTATGGCGATATCTCGAAAAGGGGTCCACCTATAGAACTAAGCCCCACGCCCTTTTAAAATAATCATTAACACCTTTCATTTGATACCCATATCATACAAACAAATTCTAAAGTCACCCCTGGTCCACCTTTATGGCGATATCTCGAAAAGGCGAACACCTATAAAACGAAGGCCCACTCCCTTTTAAAAATACTCATTAACACCTTTCATTTGATACCCATATCGTACAAACAAAGTCTAGAGTCACCCCTGGTCCACCTTTATTGCGATTCCTCGAAAATGCGTCCACCTATAGAACTAAGGCCCACTCCCTCTTAAAATACTCATTAACTCCTTTCGTTTGATACCCATATTGCAAAAACGAATTCTAGAGTCACCCCTGGCCCACCTTTATGGCGATATCTCGAAACGGCGTCCACCTATAGAACTAAGGCCCACTCCCTTTTAAAATACTCATTAACACCTTTCGTTTTATGCCCATATTGTGCAAACAAATTCTAGGGTCACGCCTGGTCCACCTTTATGGCGATATCTCGAAACGGCGTCCACCTATGGAACTAAGGATTACTCTCTTTTAAAATGCTCACTAACACCTTTCATTTGATACCCATATCGTACAAACGCATTCTAGAGTCAACCCTGATCCACCTTTATGGCTATATCCCTAAACGGCGTCCACCTATAGAACTATGGCCCACTCCCTCATAAAATACTCTTTAATGCCTTTCATTTGATACACATGTCATACAAACACATTCCAGGGTTTCCCTCGGTTCATTTTCCTACATGGTTATTTTCCCTTATGTTGTCACTATAGCTCTCAACTGAGTATGTAATGTTCGGTTACACCCGAACTTAACCTTCCTTACTTGTTTTTATTTTTTTTATTTTAATGGACGTTGTGGCAGCGCGCTGCCCTCAAGTGGCCCAATGAAACCAGGCTAATCCTGTTCACGCGATCGATTTATATATATATATAATAACTTTTTTTTATTTTTTTTTTATTTTGCCGAGTCTTTGATGGGCAGCGGTTTGTCAAGCGTCACGATCTGAGACTGCTCAGCTACAGAAGAAATTTCATCAGCCAAGCGTAATACTTAAAGAGAACAGAAGCAAACGTATTATACATTAATTTAGAGAGGTGAGAACAATCTTTTTTATAGAAAAAAGGGAGTCCGAGCTATCAAATGTGTTTGAGTGAGAGTTATAATCTTGGCATAAACGCCGAAAAGGTTCATTTTGTTCGAAATTCGTTCTACATTGTTTCAGCAGAAGAGGTTTGAAGTATCTCGATGTCCGAGAGGGAACGCAAAAGTTCACTTCATTCAGAAGGAATGGGCTCGAAATTGATCCATTTAAAAGTTTTGTCATAAATATCACACCAAGCATTTCCCTTCGACTAGCAAGAGTTGGAAGATTGATAAGCTTTAATCGATTAGTATAAGGTGGAAGATTAGTTAAAGAGTCCCATTGAAAATTTCTTAAGGCAAATAGTAAAAATTGTTTTTGTATTAATTCCAGACTGTCTGCATGGACTTGATAAGGCGGATTCCAAATTATTGAGCCGTATTCTAATATTGGCCTAACTAATGTTGTAAAAAGTGCTTTAGCTATGTAAGGGTCGTTAAATTCTTTTGACCACCGTTTAACAAATGCCAAAACACCTTTGTCTTTATTCACTGTAGCATTAATATGAAGATTGAAACTAAGTTTGGAATCCATCATGACTCCCAAGTCAATAAAATTATTTACAGTTTCTAGACTATAGTTGTTAATTGTATATGAAGCTGGTGGCGAAACTCTCCGAGAAAAACACATGAATTTACATTTTTTGAGATTGAGCGGCATATAATTTACATTGCACCAGGTAACCAAGTGATTTAAATCCATTTGAAGCAATGAATGTTCCTCAACCGAGGCACATGATTTGAAAAGTTTTACATCGTCTGCGTACATCAAGATTTTTGAGTATTTAATTGTACCAGATATATCGTTTATGAACAACAAGAACAGAATCGGACCAAGATGGCTGCCCTGAGGAACACCAGAAGAAACATTGATGACCCCAGAAAATGTATTTTTAAAGATTACTTTTTGCGTACGATAACCAAGATACGAAGAAATCCAACATATAAGACGGGGTTGAAAACCGAGTTGACTGAGCTTATGAATAAGTAATGGGTGTGATACTTTGTCGAAAGCTTTACTGAAATCGGTGTAAATTACATCAGTGTGAAGGCCTTTTCTAAATCCATTAGAAACGTGGGTGGTAAATTCTAGTAAATTGGTGATAGGTGATTTGCCCTTACAGAACCCATGCTGCGAGCTTGCAATTATGGGGGAAATAGGGAATGTTAGGTGGTGGGTAACAATAGCCTCAAATAACTTTGGGATAGCGGATAACTTTGCTATGCCCCGGTAGTTTTCTATTGAAGACCTGCTTCCATTTTTATGAAGCGGAATAAGAAAAGATTCCTTCCATATTGTTGGGAAAACGCCATAAATTAAAGATAAATTAAATAAATCTGTTAGCGGCTGATAGATGTTTGCGGCACATTTTTTAAGAAAGTGTGTCGGGATCCTGTCGGGGCCGTATGAATATGATACTTTTAAAGTTTTTAAATAAGATAATACATCTTCTGAAGATATAAATGGAGCTCTGATTGAATAACATGAATCAATATGGTATGTGGTATGGGTATTCATTAGGTGAAACGTTGGTCTCAATAGAGTAATTTGATTTGAAAAATTCCGCAAAGAAGTCGGCGATCTCTTGATCATCGCTGGAAATATTATCTTGGAATTTCATGGATGATGGAAACCCTTTCACCCTGCGTTTAGAGTTTACGAATCCGTAAAATGCCTTCGGGTTGCAAGTTATATTTCTTTTCATTTTACAAAGATAAGCTTTGTAACAATTTTTGTTCAATTGAAAATACTTGCAGCGTAGAATCGAGTACTGTAAGTAATGGTTATGTAAACCCGTCTTTTTGAACAACTTGAAAGATCGAGACTTTTTATTCTTTAAAATTTTCAGCTCTTTAGTGAACCATACTTGGCTTGTATCGGAATGTACACAAATCCGCTTAGGTACGTATTTTTCAAAAAGACAGTAAATGGTATTGTAAAAGTGAGAAACGCTTTGCTCCACATCAGCATTAAATGTTGGCCACACTATTCGAGATAGATCACGATTTAATTTTTTAAAATTGGCCTTCGCAAAGTCGAAGCGATAACTGGAGTCGTATCGTTTATTTCCGCTGTTACAAGCATAATTTACAACTTCGTAAACTATTTTGAGGGAAGGGTGGTAAGCATCTTCAGGTTCAATAATGGGTTCGCATCGACTAATGGAATATTTAGATTCATCATCCACAAAGGCTAAATCCAACACTCTTCCGAATTTATTCGATTGGATGTTGATTTGTTGAAGGCACAGCTCAGACATTCCGTCTAGAAATTCATTGTTGGAAGACTTTGACGAAACTGGTACGATATTAAAGTCAGAGATGCACCATGATATGTGTGGCATATTGAAGTCACCCAAGACAATAATGGAATCGGAAGGCTTTAGCATCGAATTAACAGTTCTTAGCAAGGAAATGTGATTCATATAAACGGACAGTTCAGAAGATGGCGGGATATAACAGATGGCCAAATAAATGTGGATATTTGCTAGTTGTGTGCGTATGCACAAGAACTCAGTTGTATCGGTGGCGGTTACGCAAATCTCTTCAGATGGTATTGAAGAGTGTACAGCAAGCAGAACCCCACCTCCAACCCTGTTCAGGCGGTCATTTCGATATATCTGGTAGTCATTACAGAGGATCTCTGAGTTAAAAACATGAGGTTTCAGCCAGGTTTCGGTTAAAGCAATTATATCGTAGCTTGAGTTAAATGATTTTAAAAACAGTTCTGTTAACTTGGTGTTTAAGCCTCTAACATTTTGGTAAAGTATATCTAAAGCAGATTTGATACCCATATTGCACAAACGAATTCTAGAGTCACCCCTGGTCCACCTTTATGGCGATATTTCGAAACGGCGTCCATCTATAGAACTAAGGCCCACTCCCTTTTAAGATACTCATTAACACCTTTCGTTTGATGCCCATATTGTACAAACAAATTCTAGGGTCACCCCTGGTCCACCTTTGTGGCGATATCTCGAAACGGGGTCCACCTATGGAACTAAGGATTACTCCCTTTTAAAATACTCATTAACACCATTTGTTTGATACCCATATTGTACAAACAAATTCTAGAGTCAACCCTGATCCACCTTTATGGCTATATCCCTAAATGGCTTCCACCTATAGAACTAAGCCCCACGCCCTTTTAAAATACTCATTAACACCTTTCATTTGATACCCATATCGTACAAACATATTCTAAAGTCACCTCTGGCCCACCTTTATGGCGATATCTCGAAAAGGCGAATACCTATAGAACGAAGGCCCACTCCCTTTTAAAAATACTCATTAACACCTTTCTTTTGATACCCATATCGTACAAACAAAGTATAGAGTCACCCCTGGTCCACCTTTATTTCGATACCTCGAAAAGGCGTCCACCTATAGAACTAAGGCCCACTGCCTTTTAAAATACTCATTAACTTCTTTCGTTTGATACCCCTATTGCACAAACGAATTCTAGAGTCACCCCTGGTCCACCTTTATGGCGATATTTCGAAACGGCGTCCATCTATAGAACTAAGGCCCACTCCCTTTTAAGATACTCATTAACACCTTTCGTTTGATGCCCATATTGTACAAACAAATTCTAGGGTCACCCCTGGTCCACCTTTGTGGCGATATCTCGAAACGGGGTCCACCTATGGAACTAAGGATTACTCCCTTTTAAAATACTCATTAACACCATTTGTTTGATACCCATATTGTACAAACAAATTCTAGAGTCAACCCTGATCCACCTTTATGGCTATATCCCTAAATGGCTTCCACCTATATAACTAAGGCCCACTCCCTTTTAAAATACTCATTAACACCTTTCGTTTGATGCCCATATTGTACAAACAAATTCTAGGGTCACCCCTGGCCCACCTTTATGGCGATATCTCGAAACGGCGTCCACCTATGGAACTAAGGATTACTCCCTTTTAAAATACTCATTAACACCTTTCTTTTGATACCCATATTGTACAAACAAATTCTAGGGTCACCCCTGGTCCACCTTTATGGCGATATCTCGAAACGGCGTCCACCTATACAACAACCACCACTCCCTTTTAAAACCCTCATTAACACCTTTCATTTGATACCCATATCGTACAAACAAAGTCTAGAGTCACCCCTGGTCCACCTTTATTGCAATACCTCGAAAATGCGTCCACCTATAGAACTAAGGCCCACTCCCTCTTAAAATACTCATTAACACCTTTCATTTGATACCCATATTGCACAAACGAATTCTAGAGTCACCCCTGGTCCACCTTTATGGCGATATATCGAAAAGGCGAACACCTATAGAACGAAGGCCCACTCCCTTTTAAAATACTCATTAACACCTTTCGTTTGATGCCCATATTGTACAAACAAATTCTAGGGTCACCCCTGGCCCACCTTTATGGCGATATCTCGAAACGGCGTCCACCTATGGAACTAAGGATTACTCCCTTTTAAAATACTCATTAACACCTTTCTTTTGATATCCATATTGTACAAACAAATTCTAGGGTCACCCCTGGCCCACCTTTATGGCGATATCTCGAAAAGGCGAACACCTATAGAACGAAGGCCCACTCCCTTTTAAAATACTCATTAACACCTTTCGTTTGATACCCATATTGTACAAACAAATTCTAGGGTCACCCCTGGCCCACCTTTATGGCGATATCTCGAAACGGCGTCCACCTATGGAACTAAGGCCCACTCCCTTTTAAAATACTCATTAACACCTTTCATTTGATACCCATATCGTACAAACAAAGTCTAGAGTCACCCCTGGTCCACCTTTATTGCGATACCTCGAAAATGCGTCCACCTATAGAACTAAGGCCCACTCCCTCTTAAAATACTCATTAACACCTTTCATTTGATACCCATATTGCACAAACGAATTCTAGAGTCACCCCTGGTCCATCTTTATGGCGATATCTCGAAAAGGCGAACACCTATAGAACGAAGGCCCACTCCCTTTTAAAATACTCATTAACACCTTTCGTTTGATGCCCATATTGTACAAACAAATTCTAGGGCCACCCCTGGCCCACCTTTATGGCGATATCTCGAAACGGCTTCCACCTATGGAACTAAGGATTACTCCCTTTTAAAATACTCATTAACACCTTTCTTTTGATACCCATATTGTACAAACAAATTCTAGGGTCACCTCTGGCCCACCTTTATGGCGATATCTCGAAACGGCGTCCACCTATGAAACTAAGGCTCACTCCCTTTTAAAATACTCATTAACACCTTTCTTTTGATACCCATATTGTACAAACAAATTCTAGGGTCACCCCTGGTCCACCTTTATGGCGATAACTCGAAACGGCGTCCACCTATGGAACTAAGGATTACTCCCTTTTAAAATACTCATTAACACCATTCGTTTGATGCCCATATTGTACAAACAAATTCTAGGGTCACCCCTGGTCCACCTTTGTGGCGATATCTCGAAACGGCGTCTACCTATGGAACTAAGGATTACTCCCTTTTAAAATACTCATTAACACCTTTCATTTGATACCCATATCGTACAAACGCATTCTAGAGTCACCCCTGGCCCACCTTTATGGCGATATCTCGAAAAGGCGACCACCTATACAACAACCACCAGTCCCTTTTAAAACCCTCATTAATACCTTTAATTTGATACCCATATCGTACAAACACATTCTAGAGTCACCCCTGGTCCACCTTTATGGCGATATTTCGAAACGGCATCCACCTATAGAACTAAGGCCCACTCCCTTTTAAAATACTCATTAACACCATTCGTTTGATGCCCATATTGTACAAACAAATTCTATGGTCACCCCTGGTCCACCTTTGTGGCGATATATCGAAACGGCGTCCACCTATGGAACTAAGGATTACTCCCTTTTAAAATACTCATTAACACCATTCGTTTGATGCCCATATTGTACAAACAAATTCTAGAGTCAACCCTGATCCACCTTTATGGCTATATCCCTAAATGGGGTCCACCTATAGAACTATGGCCCACTCCCTCATAAAATACTCTTGAATGCCTTTCATTTGATACACATGTCATACAAACACATTCCAGGGTTTCCCTCGGTTCATTTTCCTACATGGTTATTTTCCCTTATGTTGTCACCATAGCTCTCAACTGAGTATGTAATGTTCGGCTACACCCGAACTTAACCTTCCTTACTTGTTTACCTTAATTTTCTACCTTATCTCTTCTTAATGCCTCTTCCCTCTTTCATTGAATATATTATAAACATCTGCAGCCACATTTAACTCTATTTGTCTGAACTGACGCATTCAACCTTCTTGTGGTTTTATTTATTTCTCTACTTAACAATAAAGTGAATGTACACTTCATTATGTTTTTATTATTCCTCTGTGTAAACAGGAAACTATATGTATTTTGAGGCAAATATTTTTCGATTGCGCGCATTTATTCTACAATTGGCGTTTAATCTTCACTCTTTCCTCTTTACCCAAAATGTATCAGACCACAGCATATTCGCATGCTATCTGCAACGATAATTTGTCTATACCGCCATATTTTTATACCCGCTGTACTTGTACACAGGGTATTATAACTTTGATTGGATAACGGTTGGTTGTACAGGTATAAAGGAATCGAGATAGATATAGACTTGCATATATCAAAATCATCAGTATCGAAAAAAAATTTGATTGAGCCATGACCGTCCGTCCGTCCGTCTGTCCGTTAACACGATAACTTGAGTAAATATTGAGATATCTTCGCCAAATTTGGTACACGAGCTTATCTGGATCCAGAATGGATTGGTATTGAAAATGAGAGAAATCGGATGATAACCACGTCCACTTTTTATATATGGGGTATTCCATCCCATTTCGACCAATTTTGAACCCGACCCCTTTAGAATTGGCTGAAAGTTTTTCTTCTTTTTCTAGCTTACGAAAGACGTTTTTCAGAAGTTTTTCAAATTTTTTCATCCAACTCAAACAAGTTATCAATTTTTAAAAAAACACCGCTTTTGTTTTCAAAATGCTATAACTTTTTCAAAAATTGACCGTTTGGGATCTTTTTTTTTTTTAAAAAATTGTTTTTAAATGTACTTTTCGGAAAAAATACAAAAAAATTTTAAAGTTTTTTTTTTTAATTTTTCAGTTTTTCGAGATTTTTCGAATTTCGCCATTTTTTTCTCATAAAAAACTTCAATCAATTCTACAATCATCTCCACTAATCCCGAAGTGGGCCGATTTTTTTAATATTTTTTTTTATTTAATTGAAAAAAAAATTTTCAAAAATAAAAAATTTTTTTTATCAATTTTATTTATATAACAAAAAAATGTAAGAAAATGATTTTTAAGTATTCTTTTCTTTATGCTGTGGAGAGGATATATTTGCCATGTGAATTTAATTTCCGAACAGGAACTATGGATATTGCTGTAATTAAAGTGAGTCAAATCTTTAACCTGAGTGATACAGTGAAAACAATATCATTTTGCGGAACTACATTAACCAAGGGCACAAAAATGAGAGTTAGTGGATGGGGTTATTCAACAATCAATGAAAATCCTTCGCCTACACTCAAAAGTACTATCTTATGTGTAACATCATACGACGATTGTGCGAGACGTTATTATTGGGCAGGGAGAATTTTAACACAAACGATGATTTGTGCTGCAGGTCGTGGAACTGATACATGCAATGGAGATTCTGGGGCACCGGGCGTTGTGGATGGAGGACTTTGTGCGGTAGTATCATGCTGTGGGTTGTAACAACCCCCGATATCCGGGTATGTTTACAATTATAAATAATTCAGATGTTCTAAACTTTATATTCATAGGGATGACAACAGATTAATTGCAGGGTGTTTTTTAAATCAACTGCTGAGTGGAAAATCACCCTAACTCGACTAAACGCAGCATTTCAGAACTTTTTTTCATAAACGCCCCAGCTCATGTCAAAACATATAAATTGTATTGTAAGATAGAGCGTTTTCGAAACGGCAGCTGGGATATGGTGATATTTCAATCAGCAGTCGAAATGGCGATATTTATTTTTATGTTATATACAAATAAATGTTTATAATTGCTTTTTAAGAAAATGTTTGGTTGTATTCAATTCAACTGTGACGCACGCAAATGCCTTACGTTGTGAGATCTAACTTTAATCATAGGTTTATAGCGGTCTTAGTATATCGGCGAACTGGGTTGCCAAAAATGTTGCAATGTTAAAAAGCTTATATGACAATTAAGAAAACGATGGAGTTAACAGTAATTTCATATAGCTGCAAGCCCATGATGATGTCGGTGTGTCCGTTTAAAAGATAACTTGACCAAAAAAATATCTTTCTCAAATGGTTTACACTGGCCTATCTATACAGAAATCAGATCTTACTTACTTAATTGCAGTTTAACCGTTTATACGGTTATGGCCGTCCAACAAGGCGCTCCAACCGCTTCTTCGCTCTGCTCACTGGCATCAATTGGTCACACCAAGCTATAATTTTCCACCCGGTCCTTCCAGCGGAGTGGAGCCGCCCTCTTCCTCTGCTTCCATAGGCCAGTTCCGATATAAAAATTCTTTCTTAGCCGGAGCATCATCTTTCATTCGCATAACATGGCCTAGCCAGCGTAGCCGCTGCGTTTTAATTCGCTGGAATATGTTGATCAGTGTTGTCATTTTAGCTGTTTTCAAGTTAGATTAAGTTTTTTTTCTCCGTTTAGCTTGAAAATTGCGATCTTGCTTTAAGCTTGTTTCTTTTTAAGCTGTTTTCAGAAATTTGTAGCTCTTTTAGTTTTTTTGTCAAATCTAGATGAACAGTTTGGTGCAGATCAATTTTAAGAATATTGAATGCATTTGAGCTGAATGTTCAAAATTTGATTGGCGTAAGAAGGGATAACGATAGCGTTGTGGTAGGCAGAAATCGAGGCGTAGTAACTTTATATTTTACTTTTTGTTCCGGGTGTTTGCCATTCGATTCGATTGGGTGTTTCATCTGCTTCGGATCGAGTGAAATTGAATTTTTGATTTCAGAAACATTAAACTACAGATTCCACAATTGAATTTCGGAGACAGGTTCGAGAGTATAAAAACGTATTTGATAAAAATCCATATCTCGAGACCCTAGCCTCCCAGTTGTATGAAAATTAGCCTGTACTATAGCACTCATCAACAGCTTTCATTTGATATCCATATTGTATAAACACATTCTAGGGGTACCCGGGTCCACGTTTTGGGCTATATCTCGAGACCCTAGCCTCCCAGTTGTATGAAATTTATCCTGTACTATAGCACTCATCAACAGCTTTCATTTAATATCCATATTGTATAAACACATTGTAGGGGTACCCGGCTCCACGTTTTGGGCTATATCTCGAGACCCTAGCCTCCCAGTTGTATGAAAATCATCCTGTACTATAGCAATCATCAACAGCTTTCATTTGATATCCATATTGTATAAACACATTCTAGGGGTACCCGGGTCCACGTTTTGGGCTATATCTCGAGACCCTAGCCTCCCAGTTGTGCGAAAATTATGCTGTACTATAGCACTCATCAACAGTTTTCATTTGATATCCATATTGTATAAACACTTTCTATGGGTACCCGGGTCCACGTTTTGGGCTATATCTCGAGACCCTAGCCTCCCAGTTGTATGAAAATTACCCTGTACTATAGCACTCATCAACAGCTTTCATTTGATATCCATATTGTATAAACACATTCTAGGGGTACCCGGGTCCACGTTTTGGGCTATATCTCGAGACCCTAGCCTCCCAGTTGTATGCAAATTATCCTGTACTATAGCACTCATCAACAGCTTTCATTTGACATCCATTTTGTATAAACACATTCTAGGGGTATCCGGGTCCACGTTTTGGCCTATATCTCGAGACCCTAGTCACCCAGGGTTATGAATATTATCTTGTACTATAGCACTCATCAACAGCTTTCATTTGATATCCATATTGTATAAACACATTCTAGGGGTACCCGGGTCCACGTTTTGATCTCAAGACCCTAAACACGTAGCGAAAAAAAGGTAGACGTTGGCCGATTCTCAGACCTACCCAATATGCTCACAAAATTTCATGAGAATCGGTTCAGGCGTTTCGGAGGAGTTCAGCCTCTAAAACCGTGACAGAAGAATTTTATATATTAGATCAGCCTTTTGTTCTTATTAATTAGGTGTTTACGATTTTGGTAAATACTTCAGCCGAGTGAAAAACAATTCCTAAAATGTAGATGGACAAGTTATTGTTTATTTTTTATTCACACGACCGAATTATGTACACGTAGAACAAGATCATGATTATTTCAGCCTACTTAAGTTCGAGAAGTGTTGTTGCTCAAAATGTATTGCACTGCTCCCAACTCTGGACTTGTGACAGTGTTCGATAGAACATATGAGCAGTTTGGAAACAAATAAAACTAATTAACTGTACGCTTTGTACACATCATAAAAATATAAAGCTTTTATAATAAGAAGTTTCTAAGAAAATGTTGCTTTTAGAAATTTTGTTGTTCTTATTAATTAGGTGTTTAGAATTTTGACACACACGTAAACTGAAATGAGCCGAGTGTTGTTTAACTCCGACTGGAATTGAGAAGTATTTTCATTGTGTCTAATTCCCAATTAGGTATAAATAGCGGCCACAAAATTGAACTTGTTCCACTTTATACTTAACAACCGGTGGAAATAGTCTTAAACTTAAATGAATTTACGTTATAATATCGCGCTCCTGATTATCGTGGTTAGCTTCCTTTTCTTGACTTATACGAATTCGGAACCTCGCATTATAAATGGCGTTGATTGGGATATAGCGAGGAGCCCATTTTTGGTATCATTAAATTATTCCTGTGTCTCTATTTGTGTTGGTTCATTACTCACTATGCAGAGGGTGGTAACAGCTGCGCATTGCGTGATTGATAGAGATCCGAACCTCTTCACTATTATAGCTGGCGTCACCGATATTCGTGATTTACGCGTAACTGGACAAAGTCGTGCTGTGGAGAGGATATATTTGCCATGTGAATTTAATTTCCGAACAGGAACTATGGATATTGCTGTAATTAAAGTGAGTCAAATGTTCAACCCGAGTCGTACAGTAAAAGCAATACCATTTTGCGGAACTACATTAACCTTGGGTACAGAATTGCGAGTTAGTGGATGGGGTTGGAGAAGAAAAAATGGAAATCCTTCGCCTACACTCAAAAGTACTATCTTAAGTGTAACATCATACGACGATTGTGCGAGACGTTATTATTGGGCAGGGAGAATTTTAACACAAGGAATGATTTGTGCTGCAGGTCGTGGAACTAGTATATGCTATGGAGATTCTGGAGCACCGGGAGTTGTCGATGGAGCACTTTGTGCGGTAGTATCACATGGTTTGGAATGTAACGACCCCTATTATCCGACTATATTTACAATTATAAATAATCCAGATGTTTTAAACTTTATATTCATAGGTATGACAAAAGATTAATTGCAGGGGTGTTAGTTTAAATCAACTGATGAGTGCAAAATCACCCTAACTCGACTTAACGCCGCATTTCAGAACTTTTTTCACGGCAAAAAATATAAAATTTATGGTAAGACAGAGCGTTTTCAAAACGTCAGCCGGGATATGGTGATATTTCAATCAGCAGTCGAAGTGGCGATATTTCTTTTTATGTTATCTACAAATAAATGTTTATAATTGCTTTTTAAGAAAATGCTTGGTTGTATTCAATTCAACTGTGACGCATGCAAATGCCTTAGGTTGTGAGATCAAACTTTAATCATAGGTTTATAGCGGTCTTAGTATATCGGAGAACTGGGTTGCCAAAAATGTTGCAATGTTAAAAAGCTTATTTGGCAATTAAGAAGAGGATGCAGTTAACAGTAATTTTATATAGCTGCAAGCCAAGATGCAAACTCTAACTCATGATGTCGGTGTGTCCGTTTAAAAGATAACTTGAGGAAAAAATTATCTTTCCCAAATGGTTTACACTGGCCTATCTATACAGAAATCAGATCTTACCTACTTACTTAATTGGAGTTTAAGGCCCAATTAAACTTCCTTAACCCTAACGCCATAGTCGTAACCATACCCATATCCATAACCATCTCCTATGTGATCGATTAATGGTGCCTTAGCCTAAAAATCATTAAAATTTCATAAAAATTAAGAAAACGCAAAAAATTAAAAACATTTTCCACAAAAAATAAGGCTCTTAGTCATAACGTATTCAAAACAATGAATAAAATGTACAAAAAGTTATTAAATTCACCAACTCAAATATTTTTAGGTTATGGATATGGCGAAAAACCAAAAACCAATTGGTTGGCTATGATATGGTTATGGCGTTAGCGTTATGGTATGGCACGATTAATCGATTACATTGATTTCCATAAGGTAGGCTCGATCAGCTGTTTTATCTGGTTATGGTTTTATGGTTATAAGTCACCATTCATTGGCCCTTTAACCGCTTATACGGTTATGGCCGTCCAACAAGGCGCTCCAGTCGCTTTTTCGCTCTGCTCATTGGCACCAGTTGGTTACACCAAGCTATTTCAAATAATTTTCCAGCGGAGTGGGGGCCGCCCTTTTCCTCTGCTTCCATAGGCGTGCTCCGATATAAAAATTCTTTCTTAGCCGGAGCATCATCTTTCATTTGCATAACATGGCCTAGCCAGCCTAGCGGTTGCGTTTCAATTCGCTGGAATATGTTGATCAGTGTTGTCATTTTAGCTGTTTTCAAGTTAGATAAAGTTTTTTTTTCTCCGTTTAGCTTGGAAAATTTCAATCTTGCTTTAAGCTTTTTTTCAGAAATTTTTAGCTCTTTTTAGTTTTTTTGTAAAATCTAGTTAAACAGTTTGGTGTAGATCAATTTTAATAACATTGAATGCATTTGAGCTGGATGTTAAAAATTTGATTATCTTAGGTTAGGTTGAACTGGCCGGTCCATGAGGAGCTCACATAGACTGAACGAGTCCGTAGTGTTACCAGAAGTTTGTTTTAACGACCAAACTGAAAAACCCTATCAAAAACCAGGACCTATGTTATAAAATAACTCTGTCCTCTTGGCAAATACTAGAAGCTTTCTAGGACTTAAGCCACTTGCTGATTCTAGATCTGACAGCTGTATCACTCCTAATAGCTGGAGTCTTAGCCTGGCAAGCGCAGGGCACGAGCACAGAATGTGCTCGATCGTTTCCTTCTCCAACCCGCACTTCCTACATCTGCTATCACTGACCAAGCCTAATTTAAAGGCATGAGACGCCAGAAGGCAGTGTCCAGTCAAAATATCCGTGCTGAGTCTACAGTCCTCTCTCTTTAATGATAGAAGCAACTTTGTTAGTCTAAGGTTGTAGGCCTACACATAATCTTCGACACTTTACAGCCCCGCGCTTGAACCCACGCCTTTCCCGCTTGGGCGATCATGTGCACCTCTCGCCTTCGCTCAATCTCGCCCAGTCTAATTTGAACGTCTACGGAGCAAGCTTCAAGGGTTGTGCCCTTTTTAGCTAGTTCATCTGCTTTTCATTCACTTCTATTCCCATATGCCCTTGGACCCAATATAGATGTATGCTTCTCCCTCTGCCGATTCTCTCCACAGACTGCTTGCGCTCTAACACGATTGTTTGGCTTAAGAATGGATAACGCTGGCGTTATGATAGGCAGAAATCGAGGTGTAGTAACTTTATATTTTACTTTTTGTACCCGGTGTTTGCCATTCGATTCGATTGGGTGTTTCATCTGTTTCGGAACTAAGATCGAGCGAAATTGAATTTTTTATTTCAGAAACATTAAACTACAGATTCCACAATTGAATTTCGGGGACAGGTTCGAGAGTATAAAAACACATTTGATAAAAATCCATTTGCCAGTCTTTCATTTGTTTTCGAATTTTTAGTTTTGCCAGGAGTGGGGCGAGTTTTAAGTACTACGAATATCAGAATACGAACCAGCGAAATACAATTCATTTAAAATTCAATATTGTATGCACAACTAAATATTTATAGACTAAATAAGAAAGGAAGTGCTGTCATGACTTTGTTATAACAAACGATCCCATTAAACTAATGAACAATTCAAATATTTATCCTCATTCATTAATGATTAAGAAAATTGGGATACTAGCGGCCGACGTTGTGTGGTGATAGCGTTCTCCGCCTACCACACCGAAGGTCCCAGGTTCAACTTCTGGAAAAAGTAACATACAAAATTTAGAAACAAGTTCTTTCAATTAGAAACAAGTTTATCTAATGGCGGTCGCCCCTCGGCAGTGATTTGGCAAATACTGCGAGTGTATTTATGCCATGAAAGGCTTCTCAGCGAAAATTCATTTGCCTTACAGATGCCGTTTGGAGTCGGCATAAAACATGTAGGTACCATTCCGTCAATTTGTAGTAAAGTTAAAAAGAGAACGACGCAAATCGGAAAAGAAGCTTGGCCTTAATCTTCTCGGAGGTAAATTGCGCCAAGTATTTATTTTTAAACGGTTTTGTTTAGCTTGACTCTGTGTAGAGAACAGAATTTTGTAATTGAAATTTAAGTA
The DNA here is from genome assembly GCF_040869045.1 of Eurosta solidaginis. NCBI lineage: Eukaryota > Metazoa > Arthropoda > Insecta > Diptera > Tephritidae > Eurosta > Eurosta solidaginis. The sequence continues at coordinate 19,922,171 of NC_090320.1, forward strand.
ACTTTCCGATATGCTACAAGCTTGAAACTTGGAATATAGTTCAGAACCCGATGATAATGCAATAATAGGAACAAAATCTATGCTAGGTGGCGCAAGGTTCGAGATATCCAAAAAATCGTATTTGGCTCATATTTGGAACAAATATTACGTACAGAAATAGAAATCGGCTTATGAAAAAGTTCGGCTAGGTGCCGTAAGATCGAGATATTCAAAAAATTCGAATTTGTGGTCCGGTTTGGCTCATATTTGGAACACATATTACATACAGAAATAGAAATTCCCATATGAAAAAAATGCCGCTAGGTGCCGCAAGAATCGAGATATTCAAAAAAATCGTATTTGTGGTCCGGTTTGACTCATATTTGGAACACATATTACACACAGAAATAGAAATCGCCTTATGAAAAAAAAAAAAATCCCTGCTAGGTGCCGCAAGGATCGAGATGTTCAAAAAAATCGTATTTGTGGTCCGATTTCGCTCATATTTGAAACAAATATTACATACATGAATAGAAAACGACTTATCACACACTTCCCATCAGGAGACGATGCGGAAGAGTTATGTAGCCACGTCTACAGTCCTAATACGGGGCGAGAGGTACCAGGATTGGTTACAAAGGCAAAAATTGAATGGGAAATAAAAAATTTTGGTATGTTCAAATCGCCGGGCCCAGATGGGATATTACTTGCCATGCTGCAGATGGCCGGTGGAACGATTATAGAAAGGCTAAGTATAACCTATGTGGGTTGTATAAAGCTGAACCACGTCCCGCAATCTTGGAGAACGACTCTAGTAATCTTCATACCGAAAGCGACCTCAAGCCTATTAGTTTGATATCTTTTCTACTAAAAACCCTGTAGAGATTAATAGATGTATATATAAAATCAAAAATGTATGAGGAATTATTCTCTTCAGCACAACATCCTTATCCCAACCGCAGGTCAGTTGATATTGCCTTGCAGGCCCTGGAACACCAGGAACATGACCCAGGTGTTTTCTGGACCTTGCCGGAGTATTCAACAATATCTCGAAACGAGCAATCATGGACAGTCTCAACTCGATTGAAGTTCATCTGGCCTTAACAAATTGGGTCGGCTCCATGTTAAGCTGCAGATTGGCCACGCCGCAATGGAGAATATACGAGGCAACAAAATCTGTTAACAGAGAAACGCCGCAGGGTGGGATTTTATCACCAATTCTGTGGACGCTGATTATCAACAAATTGATTAGGCGGTTCGGCGGAGGACCATTCAAACTCACGGCATATGCAGATGACGTTTCAGTCAGCGGCAGATGCCTAAAAACAATCAGCCCTCTGATGGATCACACACTTCGTAATGCACATGCCTGAGTTAGGTTAACCGCCAGCGCGAAAAAAAATCAATCTAGTATTATTTACTATGAAATATGTCTCTATTAGGGGTTAACCCTACAAGAAAAATGTAGCTCAAAATATCTAGGAGTCATCCTAGATAGAAAGTTGTGGAAGCTCCATGTGGAAGAGAGAGCGAAGAAAGCCTTCGCGGCACTGTATACATGCAAGACGATGCTAGGATGGGGTCTATCACCCAAACCCTCTCATTGGGTATTTACGGCAATTATCCAACCTATACTATACTTTGGGGTTCTTGTTTGGTGGACAAAAACACTAGGTTGCCCATATCGTCAGACCAATATATGTATAACAAGTGAAGTTTTGGCTTATTGTCCGAACCAGAATATGTTCATGATGATGAATATGATGAAGATGTTCACTACGACTAACTTGTTACCCGTTTTCATATCACTGGTTTTTATGTAAGTATTTTGAGTTTGTTGTCACAGCCTAAAGGCTACTCACTGGAAGAAAATACAGGGTTGCCAAAACACTGCTGTCAGCATCGCTATCTTCTTATGTCCCCACAACACCACCTACACAGTGAGACGAGAGTACTCCCCATTAGGTAGAGAAATGAAATGCTGAACAAGCAATATCTGTTGAATACCCAGAAACCTGGGATCCCAACAGACATCTGCTTGAAGAGGCCCCATCTCACAGGGGCTTAAGAAATCATCACCTCAAGCAATATGAGGAAATACGGCACCCGAGAACACATCCGTATGTAGAAGAAAAACGCAGACAGGTCCCCAGGAATATCCACAAAAAACCGTTTTTAAAGATAAATATCCTGAACTCGCATAAGAGAAAAGCATTCTACCTAAGGAGACGCGTGCCACTCTAGCTCAGCTTTTATCTGGATACTGTAAATGTTTAAACTCTTACCTATCCAGAATCAACCCAGCCATGCAAAATGCATTTCCTGCTTGCAATGTGTCCCCACATGACACCAACCATCCTTCAATTGCAATGTGGAACCAACGCTTTTAACACCACTCTCACTATGGTCCACCCCTGTTGAAACTGCAAGTTTCCTTGGACTGCCGTTAGAGGATATTGATGACAATTTATGAGCGGTCGCTCTTATTGGGTCGGGCGAAGCACTGCTACAAAAACAACAACAATATGTGTAAGATGAACAGACATTTAAATTCAAAACAAATGCAGGCCTTATTAACACTTAGAACAAGATCTTGATTATGTCAGCCTACTGAAGTTCGAGAAGTGTTGTTGCTCAAAATTTATTGCACTGCTGCCAACTCTGGTTTTTTGGCAGCGTACGATAGAACATATTAGCAGTATTGAAACAAATAAAACTAAGTAAAATTCCTAAGAAAATTTTGTTTTTATAGGATTTATAAGCCTTTTGTTGTTCTTATTAATTAGGTGTTTACAATTTTGGCAAACACTTGAGCCGAGTGAAAAATAATTTCTAAAATCTAGATGGAAAAGTTATTGTTTCTTGTTTATTCACAGAACCCAATTATGTACACTTAGAACCAGATCTTGATTATGTCAGCCTACTTAAGTTCGAGAAGTGTTGTTGCTCAAAATGTATTGCACTGCTCCCAACTCGGGACTTGTTACAGTGTTCGATAGAACATATGAGCAGTTTGGAAACAAATAAAACGAATTAACTGTACGCTTTGTACACATCATAAAAATATAAAGCTCCTTATTATAGGAGAAGAAGTTTCTAAGAAAATGTTGTTTTTAGAAGTTTTGTTGTTCTTATTAATTCCGTGTGTTGAATTTTGGCATACACTTTCACCCGAAAATCTAAGCTAAAATGGGCCGAGTGTTGTATAACTCTAAGTGGAATTGAGATGTGTTTTTATTGTGCCTAATTCCCAATTAGCGGCCTCTTCTTCTAAGTATTAGTTTAAGGAATTAAAATTATTTTTATTTATAATCGCACTGCAAAGTGATTTTAAATGAGAAAATATGGTTATGTGAAATTGCACCTTATATGGAGGCAAGGGAAAGAATGAGCGAAGCACGCCCATTTTTATTCTCAAACATAATCTATATCTGTTAAAACATCTATATTGTTGTTAAAAATTGCACATTCATAGCATATTTTGTTTGACTGTTATGAATTTGACATCCTAAAAACGATAAAAGTCACACTGTGCGGCTAGATAAGGTTGACAATTAAGCTAAATAAGCTACAAATTGCCCTGGGATCCCCTTTGAGAGGGCTGCGTAACACAACCCCTCGAATAAACTGGGTATTTTAGTTGTATCAACATAATACGTACCTGAGATACGACTTAGCTAAAAGGTGGAACATAATTTGGACCTGTGACCTGGAATTGTCGCTAGCTGGGGGTGGAGTCCAAATAAGTGCCTTAAACAATAAAAGAGGTTGTAGACAATCTTGATAAAACTTACCACCAATTTATTCAAAATTAAATTCAATCAAAACTGACCGTTTTGTTTATGAAAAATGCGTCTGCTCCTTTTCTGTCCAAACACTAAGCTTAATTAAAAAAAAAAAAAAAAAAACTACACAAATAAGGATACCCTTATCTTATTGACTAAAAGCTAATCCCTTAAGTCTAATACTATTTCTCAAGAAGCAATAAATATAAAAATTACTCAAATGTGTTTGGTAAACCAAACACTGTAACAGTGAGTGAAGCCAAGGGACACAAACCTTTAAAATTTTATCACAAAAATCAAGAAAGAAATAAAAACATAAACAAAAACAAATCAGATATGTAAATCTTTTCAAAATATTTAGGAATGCAAAATTTATTATAAAAGGCCAATCACTTGTCCTAAACTCACATACTTGCCAATAATATCTCTGGGTATTTTCTTGTTTAGTTTGCGTAAAGTAATTTAATATTTTTTTAACTACTTTTGCATATTCACCAAATGCAAATAAGAACTAGACAAAAAAAAAACCAAATTAATATTATAAAGGCAAAGCTTTAAGCACAAATGAAGGGCTCAGAACCAAAAGGATTTAAGTGACATTTTTTTAAAATTGAGTTATACCCATATTTGTATATTTAATATAGTGTCTATTTGTTGACAATGCGATCCAAGCCATTTTGGACATTTTAGTGCCATATATTTGCCAGGCCAAAAACGTACTAAATTTTATTGCATTAATGATTGGAGCCAAAAGGATTTAAGTGCGCTCCTCTAAGCAATACAATTTAATTGCTCGGCCAAAAGAACATGCAAAATTTTTTCAAGTATGCAGTTTTGTAGCCCGTTTAATTTTAGTATAATAAAGTGCTAAACTTAAGTTCGTAGGAAGTGTCGCTGATTTGAAAGAGGTGAAGAAGCCTCTCCCCTCTCTCGTCTGTGCCGCAGACTTGGGCTCAATACTTGACTAATGTAAAAGCAGTATGTTGTTACATGTTACATGTATGTTGTATTTTATGTTGTATATTTTCTGTAAATACTTAATATAATGTCACTATGCCTAATGTATGCCAAATTCGCGAAAATTTGTTATTTTGGCCGAGCAATGAACGTTCGAAATTTTATTGCAACAATTTGTGGAGCCAAAAGGGTCTAAGTGCGCTTGGATCCAGAAAAAAAAAATTGCCAAAAATCAGCGAGACTTCCTACGAACTTAAGTTTCGCACTTTATTATACTAAAATTAAACGGGCTACAAAACTGCATACTTGAAAAAATTCTGCAATTTTTGCAATAATTTTTGGAAATTTACAGTTATTTTCCATCTGCAATAAACATCCTTTGAATTAGTTGACTAACCTGCATTCATTTAAACAGGAATCATTTCAAACGCATTTACCCAGAATTTACAATAAGTAACTTACATTAACCTCAATTATCTCAATTCAACGTCGATGTTACTTAGATCGTTTTGGTTCTAAGCCCTTCAAATATCAAATTTGCATGCGTCTACACAAAATATTTATGCACTTCAAAGGCTTAAAGTGAAAGCTACATAAGCGTTATTTTTAAAATTTTGCGGTTAGTTTGCTTACATTGTATGCCATTATTTAATCTCTTTATGTTGTGTAGGTATTTTACTTCCTTTATGTTAGGTCGGTTGAATGTTTGTCCGCTTTTCATACAAATCTTGCAATCGATTTTTAAGTAACTTCTCATTGAGCTACAAACGTGAAACTTTACACATAGGTCAGAACACCGTGACAATGCAACAAAAGGAAAAATATTCCGTTAGGTGGCGCACGGATCGAAAAAATTAAATAACAATTTAGAAATTTGAAACCGGGTTTTAAGTAACTTCTCGATGAGCTAGAGGCTAATAATTTAGAGCTTAATTCAGAGGTCGATGACAGCCGATGACACAATACAAAAAGTTTCGCTAGGGGGCGCTCGGCCTGAGATATTTAGAAAATCAAACGAAACGGAGGGAATTGTGGGATTCATTTTTATGTAACTTCTCATTGAGCTACAAGCGTAAAACTTAACAGTTAGTTAAGACACCGAAAAAATGTAAGAAAAGGTGAAAATAAAAATAAAATAAAAAAATCTTAAGCACTTCCTTTATATAAATGGACAAAAAGCAGCGAAAAATGTCGCCTTATATAAAGACATATTCTGGCTAAACCTTAATTTTTAAATTTTGACATAGATATTGCAAAAATATTTATGAGAAGTAAAAATACAAAGGTGCAGCGCAATTGATTGACTAATAATATCTCCTTTCCTACCAACTTTCCAATCCAAGTAATGGGCGCTCCACTTTTATTTTTTACTTCTCATAAATATTTTTGTAATTTCTATGTCAAAATTTAACAAGTAAAGGTGTCTAAGTTCGGGTGTAAACGAACATTATATACTCAGCGTGAGCTTCAATTGTACATTTCTTTTCAGATAAATTACTTTTCTACATAACACGTGGCACCGCCCGTTTAAAAAAATGTCTCCCCATTTTCTCTTACAATAAAGCTTGATAATGAATCATGAAATATCATTGATTCAAAACAATTTTTTGCTAAGTTATAGCTTATTATTCTAGTCTACGACCCTTTTAAACTTGTTTTATATCTAAGTTGCCGTGATCTTTAACCGATCTCGTCCATTTTTACTAGAACTATTCTCTGCTATAAGGAAAATTTGTGAACAAAATTTCTTTACGATATGTAAATTTTTCTTTGAGTTATGGCTCCTGAAACATAGAAAATTGCTTTGTCATAAAAGGGGCGGTGCCACACCCATTTTCAAAAATTTTAGTGATTTCCAATTTAATGATATAATTCAATTTTGAAAGTAAAATTCTATTGATATAAAGCTTTTTTCGCTAAGATATAGCTTATTATTTTCGTCTACGACCCTTTTAAAAATCTTTTATATAAAAGTGGGCGTGGTCTTTAACCGATATCGTCAATTTTTTCTAGAACTATCTGCTATAGGGAAAATTTTGTGTACCAAATTTTATTACGATCCGTTAATTTTTCTTCGAGTTATGGCTTAGTCATAAAAAAGGCGGTGCCACACCCATTTTCAAAAATTTTAGTATTTTCCAATTTAATGTTATAATTCAATTTAGAAAGTAAAATTCTATTGATGCAAAGCTCTTTTTCGCTAAGATATAGCTTATTATTTTCGTCTACGACACTTTTAAAAATCTCTTATATAAAAGTGGGCGTGATCCTTAACCGATTTCGTTAATTTTTCTTCAAAGCATTCCTTATAGTAAAGGAAACTTCTCTGCCGAATTTTGTTACGATAGGTTTAACGATTTTTGATTTATGATTAATAATATTTGTAAAATTAATTTTATCACAAGTGGGCGGTACCACGCCCATTTAAAATTTTTTTTTAAAATTTTTATCAACCGTCTTAATATCAGTCCACACGTCAAATTTCAACATTCTAGCTGTATTATTTACTAAATAATCAGGTTTTACGTGTTTTCCAAAATGTTATATATATAAAAAGTGGGCGTGGTTATCATCCGATTTCGCTCATTTTAATCCTGGGTCCAGATAAGCTCATGTACCAAATTTAGTGAAGATATCACAATATTTACTCAAGTTATCGTGTTAACGGCCAGACGGATGGACGGACGGACGGAGGGACATGGCTCAATCAATTTTTTTTTAAGATACTGATGATTTTGATATATGGAAGTCTATATCTATCTCGACTCCTTTATACCTGTACATCCAACCGTTACCCAATCAAAGTTAATATACTCTGTGTGCAAAGCACTCTGAGTATAAAAATCAAAGTTTAGCAAGAATATGTCTTTATATAAGGAGACATTTTTCGCTGATTTTTGTCCATTTATATAAAGGAAGTGCTTAAAATTTGTTTATTTATGAATAAATTGTTGCGCCTTAAAGCATGCAATCAAACCCATTCTGCTGCAATGTTCGGCCTAATGCTTGGGCTAGCAATTGGTATAGTGATTGGCTTTAACGCACACGTCACGGCTCGGTTTTTAGTTGGAATATAGAAAAAAAAAAATTTCATAAAAATAAAACATATATTGGTATGCCATAATCTTTAACTTATAAGTTCTATACCATATTGAGCTCTGCAGTAATTTTCACAGAGTCGTTTTTTGATAGTTCGTGAAACGCAAAGCATATTTTAAAGAGCTCCTACACGTTTAGCAAACACAACAAGGTAAAAACAATCCATAGCTCAACAGAACATTTAAAGATAATATTAAGCTTCTCAATGAAAAATATTAATTTATAAAAAATTTATTTGCGTTGTATTTTTCTTTAAATTTTGTTTTGAGACCATGGGGAAAATTCTTATCTGTAAAGTGGTGGAATGAGAAAAACGTTTCAAACAGAAATGTATTTGAGTGTATCAACTTTCGACACTGATGATGGCACAACGCCGAAACCGATTTGTCTCGAAACCAAATTTGACAAGGTATGACGGAAAATCGTTCCAGTATACATCAATTGTCCACCCTGCCGGAAAATCAACAAAATAAAATTAATTTTATAATTTATTGAATAATTTGTGAAGAGATTTACAAGGTATAATCGAATCAGCTGTCGCCTTGTCCGTCCTGATGTCACGTTGTTTAAGGTTTTCCCAAATTATTAAATAAATTATAATATTAAAAAATTGCTTCAAATAAATGTTTTCACACATTTAAAAAAGCAATACGGGCAATCCCCGATTAAATCATAAAATTAGTTTTGTTGTTACCTTATTGTTTTATAGAACAAGAAAGGAGGTCGGCTCCTTTCCATGTAATCATAAGCCTCAAATTTAGAGGCGTTCTTTAAGCTCACTGCGGATAAGGTTTTTTTTAGTATTACAGAAACAGGGTCTGAGCCATTTTAGATACAGAAACATGGTGAGCTGTTGGAAATCGATATATTCAAAAGGTATATTGCGCGCAGTCTTCGAATTTGTCCATTTTCAAGAAGAATCGCTAATTAAACTCTTACACTTTTTTCCCCATGAAGAGGCTTTTCTAGCTTTTTTGAATCGAACAAATTTTGACCCGCTTTCAATTTTTTGCTTAATAAACTTAAATTCTGTTAAAAGGTGTTCCAAATCCTTTACTTTGAAATCGAATATCTTTTTCATCTAATTAACGGATCTTTGAAATATAATTTCTACAGCGAGTTGCAAATTCGGAAAGTCAGATGATTAAAAGTCAGTTTCACCTCTGTGAGCAGAATGGTGAGATTCGACGATACATACTGTTAGAAATTGTATTCTTGTGATATTTTTATAGTTATTTATGTACTTATGTTATTGTTGTTGGTTTTTTTGGGAGTGTTATCGATGTTAACGGTCCTTTGCCGAATATATATCTGGCACGGTCCGGTAATAGCCACTATTAAGGTACAAGCCCGACCATATCGAAAATAATTGTATGAATACATTGAACCTTCTCTTCTAGGCCATCCCGCCCCATTCCTTAGTTCCATGGGGAACTTGGGGTCGCGAAAGCCTCGCCTGCTAAAGAAACAGGATTCGCCACGGGTACGTGAGATTCACAATTGAGCTGGAGAAGCTGTAAAATGCACTGGCAACCCCTTGAAAGGGTTGCGCTACACAACTCCTTGAATCCCATTTATGTACTTATCGAGTTCTTTTGTTTGATATTACCGGATACCCGATATTCGTAGAGCGTTAATTAAAATGATGACCTCATCGATTCTGCTCTGAAGTAAAATATGAAGTAGATACATTAAAAGGACATTGTGCGTATGCTTTGTAGATCTTTTGTATCTTGTATCCAGTAAAAGAAGTCAACTAATATAAAAAAGTTTTATTTAAAAAATTTTACTTACTAAATCATTTTCTTTTTCTTTACAGGTAAATAATATTCTGCAAGCCCTTCGTATTAACATATTAAAATCTGAGGTAATTATATGTAAAAAACTTTGTACTATAATTATGTTGCAAACTCACAATTACGTTTGCCACTACAAGTACTAAATTTCTATGATTTATTCCATCCATCAACAACAAAAATTGCTAACCTTGAGTAATTTTTTCATTAAATTCATCCTCGCGCTGAATAAAAGAAACAATGTAATAATTTAAATAAACGCTGAAAATTATTGTAGGCACCCTTCACATTTTAGACTAACAAAATGCCTCAAACAGCCTTGCAGTGCGCACTTGTATTATAATAGCAGCAGGGGATGCTGAGCAAATTTTGGCAAAAAAAGCGCCAACGCGAATATTAGGACACCGAAGTATATAAAACCTTTCAACCTCGTGTTATATCGTACTAGCAGACCCGGCAGACATTGTTCTGCCCTAAATTTGGTCTATCTGCATAAATGTTAATAAGCTTTTTCCGTCTAACTCTCCCCTCCCCCTCTTCACTTTTTCTTAATCCTTTTATTCACTCCTCCCTCCATATTTTCGCTTCATCTATCTCTATTTTCGTCTCACTCTATCTCTTTCTCAGTGTCCTTCTCTCTTTTCTCTTCTCTAAAGTTTTTCCCATTCTTCTTCATCCCTTATTGCAAGGCAAATCGGATAGGACGTATGTAAATAGTTGTGTGGGTATTATTAGTTCATGTCTTTATTTCGGCTTCGCATGCACATTTATCAGTTTTGGAACTAAATCGAATATCACAATGAAAATTACTTTAAAGCTCTCAGCAACAACTATCATTTGATATTCCTATTACACACACCTTCTAGGGGTATCCGGATCCAGGTTTTGCCCATATATTGATGCCCTAGTTACCCAGCGGTATAAAAATTACTCTGCACTAAAGCACTCATCAACAGCTTCAATTTGATACCCATAATGTAAAAAGACATCCTAGTGTTACCCTGATGCACGTTTTGGCCTATATCACGAGATCCTTCACCAATAGGTTTGAAAACTACCCTGTACCAAAGCACTCATCAACAGCTTTCATTCGTTATCCATATTCTATAAACACATTCTAGGGGTACCCGCGTCCACGTTTTCGCTTATATCTCGAGACCCTAGTTACCCGCGGTTACGGAAAAAACACCCCGTATCAAAGTACTCATAAACAGCTTACATTCGATACCCATATTGTACAAACATATCCCAGGATTACCCAGGTCCACGTTTTGATCTCAAGACCATAGCCAGAGCGGGATAAAAATTATCCTATGTCTGTCTCCTGGTTCTAAGCTACCCCTCCACCAATTTTCAGCCAAATATGTTCATCCGTTACTTCCTCTTCAATCACTCTTTATCTATTAAAAAAGCGCATCAAAATTTGTTGCGTATTTTGAAAAATTTAAGCATTCAAAGGGACATAGGGACAGAAAAGGCGACTTTGTTTTATACTATGTAGCAGGGATGCACCTTAATGTTAAACTAAGCGTTTATCAAAAAATTCCCACCGTTTCCGTTGAAACACTTCGAAATATTATCGATAAAGAAATTATCAAGATAAATTGTATCTCGTTTTTAACCGAAACGAAAAGCATTCGTTAATGTTAAAAACTTTGACAAAAACGTGATACTTTATGTTTGAATTGTGCTGGCAATGCTATAGCCATGGTGAAGCCGTAAGGTGGTAACAGCGAGCGGAAATACACACAAACTCCATGTAATTTGTTTGTGTAATTCGTTGATTGTAATGTCAAACATACTCTGAGAAATGCTCGTACTGTCAAAATTCATGAGAAAAGTTGCAATCAGTTTGGCTAATGCTTTCACCTTTAATGACTCCGCCATCAATCAGCTTTGCCAGCATAGTTTAAAATTAATAATCAACATAAACGATTTGATTTCGTTTTGATATGGCAGAAAACGAAGCAAAATCATTTCGTTAATTTGACGTTCTTAACGTTAATAAACGAAACAAATTCATTTCGTTTCGTTTATTAACGTTAATTATCGTAACGAAATGATATCGGTTCGTTGGTTAAGCATGCCTGCTATGTAGTGATGTACATCCATACATACCTATAAACCTACGCCCGAAGTTAAATAACGCAGCGAATGCTATATATGTACGTATGTATGTGTCGCATCAAGCCTCACTCAAAAGCAATTAGCGCGGACAGTTCACAGCGAACAAACACACATACGCATTTTTTGATAAAAATTTTACTTTTGTCTAAACAATATATATAAGAAAGGAATCAAGTATTTTTTTTGATGCAGATCGAAGGTAAATAGTTCAAAGTTTTTCTGAAAAGTAGAATTTTTTAAATCCATCCATCCCTTTATGAGTTATAGATCTGTAAACAAAAATTTTATGATTTTTTACTACATTTTGCCAATTTGCCACGCCCCTTTAATATATACCTTCAAATTATATTAACTGTACCATCTCACGTAGCTAAGCTTGTTACGGTCTGCTGCTACGGTCTACGGCTACGACCCACTTGGGAGCGTGTTCACGGGAACACACCTAGCGATGTGGAAAAGGTTGCGATGAAAAATATCGGAAAAGAAGGGAACAGACAGACCGGCCATCACGAGAAGACGGGAGAAAAAAAAAGAAAAACCACCACGAGTTTCCGAAAAAGAAAAAGATCCCTTTTCCTTTTTGCTTGCGGTCTGAAGTGGTTGAGAAGACAACCCTCGTGACCTAAAAGTGGCCGAAGTGAAAAATTGCAGCGATCATAATTACAAAAGGTTACCGGTAAAAGCTTGCACAAAAATTTTCTTTCCATTCGGCAGACAATACACATAAGTGCATCCACATATAGTTGGTGGAACTGACGAGCGCCGTTCTCAAATACAGATAGTTCACCATCAAAATTTGGGCGGTTTATAGCAATCATAAAACACTCCTCTACATATGTTCATCGTATTTTCTGAATTCCTCAAAGCCGTGCTTATATACATAGCCAAATTTTGAAAGACTAAGGAGCTACATACGTGAAGTTTACATTTCAACATTTTAACCCGAAAATTGTCTCCGAAATGAGTGAATTCAATTAAAAACGAATTAAGCTAACCGGTGGCCACGTTGAAATTGTTTTAACCTACTCTCAGGACGTGCTAAATTCCCAAACATCGTGAATACTAATAAATAGTAATTGGAAGGCATCGGCGTTGCCTTCTCCGCGTATGCGAGGAGCACGGGAATGTTGGAATATTCCCAACGATTGCCACGTAATATACATGGTTCCTCAACTTAGCAATAGTGGTGTTGGCTTAGCGGTGTCATTTCCATCCACACCAACTACATTAGCACCAACCATATCCAGTGACCCCGGCACCGTCATATGCCACGACGCCAGACGTACCACTCCTAGAGTGACATATCGACAATAACAGCGTGTGCAATCTTTCGAACAGCAACATCAACAATTGATAGCACCTCAAAATCCACATTCCTCACATCTGGACGTTCGCGGAGCCAACAGCATCGTCAGGCCTAAGGGCTGCCACCATTAGTGCGTGCAATACCGCGCGCTACCAAATCGATTGCGCCAACAACGAGCGCAACCACCACCGATTTTAGTAATAACAATAGCAGGGCCGCCGCATATAGGCCTGCTACTACCACCCAGCTGTGACAACTAACCGGCAATGACCTCATAGTACCAACTACCAGCAACAACATCTAAAGCGGTGAGTTCGTTCCGGTTACGGAAGATATTTTCAAAACAAGAGAATGAGAAATTCTGATGAATTTTTTTTGTTAAATCTACAAATTTTTATCTAAGCTTCAAAACTTTACTTTTACCCTGGGTTGTATCGTCTAATTCATTTCGGCCCAGACCGGTATAACACTTAATTTTGACAATTTTTTTTTCTCAAAGGCATCTGTGGATTTTTTTTATATAATGTATGTAAAAATTAAGTTTTTCTTAGGGGAGAAAACTTGGAGTACTCTTTAAGAGGGATGGACAAGGAAAATTATATTTTTGATTAACTAACTAACATTAATCGAACTGGAATCATGCACACTATAAGATTCTTGAAATTCTAAGTAAATGCTTGGAAACGGTTTGGAATTATCTAAAATTTTGGGTAATCTTTGGAACTTCTCGAAGGCACGTTCGAAAACGGGCTTCATACTAAGAAAGTTCCTTGAACTTCTAAATTTTTTTTTTGAAATTCTCAATAAAAGATTCCTTTTGGTGAATCCTCTAACTTTTCTAAAATATTAGAGTCAGTTTATAAAGATTTCGGTATTAAAGAATCTTTCTTTTATTAACTAAAATAAACGAAGGAACTGATGAAATTTCGAAATCATCACTGTTGGAAATCGTTGACTCTTTACATCTTCAACCGACGTATGTGAGAACGTGAGAATCGAAAGAGTCTTTGTAACTTAAGCAGAGCGAGTTGCTTCCAAACGGCTTAATATTGCCCAAGTCTTATGCTTCCAATACTCTTCAGGCTGTTTTTCTTTGCAGTGCGATTACGAAAGAATATCGCTATTATTACAAGTTTTCTCCCTCCATTGCTTATAAAACAGCGAACCACAGCATCAGTTAAATATATAATCATAGTTATAGTAACTTTACTTGAGCTTGTAAGTAAAAACCTTCTAACACTATGTTAATCAAACTCGGATTTGACGAGGTCTTAACAATCAATTGCTAGCTTGCGTAAATGATAAAAAGAAATATATGACAGTCTTGTTTATTTAGCACAAAATTGAATTTTTAAGAGACGTGCCTCTGTAAATATATTGCGTAGTTATTCCTAAGTTGCTATATTATTTATGTATCTATATTATTTGGAAACCTTATTAAAACCCGAACAACACTACTTACCAGGATTATCCAAGAAAAGAAATAGAAAAGGAAGGAACGTAAGGTAAAATAAAATAAAACTCAATAAAGGTAGAATAGGTAGGAAGTTGAGGAAACTTTTAGAGAGGGTGTACAGGTACGCGTCGGGCGTAAGTCTAGCGTAAGAAAGAGATAGGAAACTTAGAGTAGCAATTGTCTTAGGAGCCTTTGGGTTGTACTCGCCGTAGAAACGGATATCCAAGTAAGTCAGATACTCTCTCATCTTAAAATATACTTACCCTTGAGTTTTCTTTTGCTTAAGGTTTCCCTTATAATAATTTTTCATAAGCCTTAGTATAGCTTTAGTTATATAGCCTGTAATGCCAGGTATATACGGAATAAGTCTCACTGAAATGTTTTGATAATGAACTGTAAATAAATTAACCTTTAAAATGGGAATGCTGGCGTCGCCATTTATTTAGAAGGCACGTAGGGTTAACAGGTAAGGGGCCACCGAAAGATTAGGTGCGTCGGTGGCCATGGTTATTTGAGGGTGGGACTAAGCACCGGGCGTCGCAACAACACCCGCGGCGCCCCTCTGTGTATTCGGCCTTTTATTTTCCTTTCAGTTTTTGTTATTTTACTTTTCAGCTTTTTTGATATTTGATTTCAGAGTAGTAACCGGTCATGTCCGGTTCGGTAATTTTTTTCTTGCGTCAGTTTTTTTTATTTTTTTTTGAATTTGAATTTAAATTTTGGAATGTTAACGGTCTGTCCGTGACATCCGGTTCAGCCGGATGTTGTTTTATTTTGTATTGATAAGCGTTTTGAGTCGGTCTCTGCGCTTCTGCCAGGTCTTTTGAATTTGACAGCTGCTCGTTTTGATAGGCATGATAGGAACTTTTTTCTGCTTATGGCGCAGGAACAGTAAGGTTGGCAAGGACCCGCCCCAGCCGACAATGACTAGCCACTGTGCACCAACACATCATGCCGACCGCCTTCCTTACTGCTCCCTTGTAAATGCGTATCCATAACAGATGGCGCCCAACGGGATTTGGTGCCCGAAGCGCTGTCGCGCTGGTCATTTTGGTCAACTTGTGAAGTTGACCATCCCATCAGTCCGAGGTGTGCAGCCGCAGGAGCAGCCACCTGCGTTGCGGTGGGATGGTTGGACGGATCAAGTTGTCCAGAATGATCATCGTTGACTGTTGCTGAGGGCACCATAACAGATGGCGCCCAACGCGGCGCCTGAGGCGCTGGCCGCGAGGGTCAGTCGGGTCAACCCGTGAAGTTGACCATCCCACCAGTCCGAGTGAGCAGCCACAGAAGCTGCCACCTACGTTGCGGTGGGATGGTTGGGCGGATCAGGTTGTCCGGGCTGGTCATCGGGGGCAGTGGCCAAAGGGGTCACGGACTTTACGTCAAGTCTCCGGATTTTTTTTTTCCATTTCACCCGATGAGGCAGTGCTGCACGCACTTGATTTTTTTTGTAGTTGGGATTTTGGCTTGCCGGATGTTTTGTCCGTTAGTCGGCCCTGGTAACAATATGTCCGCTAACTTGGGTTTTTTTTTGTAAAGTAGTTTTTTTTAGGTTCCTTTAGCCGAATTTGTGTTGTCCAGGGTGAATGTGTGTGTGCGTGTAGTGAGGACCCCAGCTCATCCCACGTCCCAGGTGGTAGCTTGGAATACCACCTGGAGGGTGATGGGTTGAGCTGGGATTCCGAGTGGCACTCCTTCCTGTCACCACCAGACTGGGGAGCGGTTTCGAAACCGCTCCACCCATTGCGGCGGAGGCAGGAGGGGTGTCCAGGGAGAATGGACGGGAGGCCTCAACACCCCCAACCAGTCCCAGGGGCAAGCCCCTGGAGACTGCCCCTGCGTTGCGGCTGGGCGTGTTGAGACCTACTCGTGGGTGCCTGGAACGGACCCTAGTGGCCCCAACCTATCTCGGAAGGGCCTTAAGACCCCCCCTCGATTGCGGTTGGGAGCACTAGGGCCAAGTATGAATGTGTTTGTATCAAATTTTTTTTTTTTGCCTAGCCTACTGCCTTCTAATGATGGGATGTCAGCGTTCCCATCACCACCTACATTGTTCATATAAAATTTATAGATAACTAACCGTTTTCTTTTCAGCTTTTGAATTTTTTTTCTATTTTGGTGCGATCATTGATAAATGATTGCATTAATTCTTGCACAATTTTTTTATATATAGATATATAAACTTTTTTCCCTCTTTTAACAAACCATCTTCTGGGAACAGAAGGTTTTTTTTTTCGAATACTATTTGACAAAGAATTTTTTTTTCTCTAACGGATTATGTCGCGTGACCAGTCCTACGGGCAAACGGGCCGGAACACTCCGTTCGAGAGTGCGGGCAGTTTACGAGGGAACCAGCACCGGGGCGGTGCTAATAGGGGGGCTTTTTCGAAAGCAAGGCGTCCTTTGGTGGTGCATACCCCAGTAGGAGGATCCTACGGAAATCCCGCGGGGACTCATATAGGCTCGGGCCCGAACGACGACCGCGACAAACTGGACATACCTGTAAGCACCAGCAATTTAAATGCATCGCTGCTAAACACACACAACATCTCGGGGATAATGACCAATGTGTCGAACTATGCACCAGATGGAGCGGGTGCCTTACCACCAAATCAAGAGGTTGGAAATTTTGGGGACGCTACCAGCGATCAGGCGAACCTCCTAGGAATGCAGGACGAAGCCACTCGTGGAGGCTCGTGGGTGGACGTGCTACACCAACTGTTCCAGGCTTCGCAGGAGGAAATGCGGAGAGAGATGGGCTCAATTAGAGCCAACATGGCCCAGCTCAACGCCGCTCTCGAATCCACGCAGCAAGCACACCAGCAACACAGGAACGCAAGCAGGATGGACCGTAACCCATTGCCATCGGTAGTACCGCCAATGTACCCGACTCCAAGCAGCATAACAGTAAAACCGCAGGAGTGGAAAATCGCATTCGACGGCACTGGGAGTGTAAGCGATTTCCTCTTCAAATTAAACACCTTGTGTGAGCGCACACAATGCCCTGACGAACAAATAATGGCCAGTTTCCACTTATTCCTTTCGGGACGAGCCGAAGAATGGTACTGGCTATTTACCAAACAAAACCCAAATGCGACATATGCCTTTTTGTGCTACTCCTTAAAAAGAGAGTTTGGCACTTTGAAAACGGACCACGAGATCATGATGGAGATCTCCATGCGCAAGCAAAAGGCAAGTGAGTGTTATGACGTGTTTCACGCGGACATAATCTCCTTGAACGCGCGCTTAAGGGAGCCGATGTCAGAGCTTCTACTGATTGACATAATAAAAAGGAACGTCAACAGTAGCCTTAAGCTAATGCTTTTTAATGCGGACGTAAGGAACCTCCATGATCTACGCGATGTAGCACGCCGAGGTGAACAAGTGCTGAAAGAGAGCAAGCTGCTGGGAGCCAATTACCCAGGACGGCATGTAAGCGAGGCACGCGTGACAACCCCGGACATGACGATGGAAGGCGAGAACGGCGAGATAGATCCGCAGATAGAGGCGCTGGAATATAGACGCAGCAGAAGACCGGACTACTCGGGAATCCAGTGCTGGAATTGCCAGGGAATGGGGCACTCCTATATATATTGCGAGGAACCCATAAAAAGTCCTTTTTGTTTTAAATGTGGGTATAAGGGTGTATTCACTCCTAAATGCCCTAGGGACCATCGCAGGCAGGGAAACCAGTACCCGAGCGAGAAGATGGGGGAACCTCGTTCGGCTTCATAGCTCCCACATCAGCCAGTGCTCGAGGCGTCGTCCCGTGCGCTGAACCAGAGGGCGAATCTCTGCGTGGAGGTGGTGAGCTTCCGAGGTGCAGTAGTACCCTGGCAGAAGAACCCTCGACTGTAATAATAACCTTCCCCGATAGTACTGACGATTCGAATAGTTCTGAATCCGAGAGTCGAACGTCCTCTTTCACGATGGGCGAGCAAATCAAAATCCTGCGACGCCAGCATAGGGATGTCGCGTGCCAAACGCAACTTTTCCCAACCCTAAAAGAAAGGGAGGATAGGTATGAACAAATGAGACATACCATTTTTGACCAATATCCGGTATCGGACAATATTTTGAAGTGTAGGAAGAGATACCACCGGAGAGTACAGGAGCGTAGACTGCTGCAAGCCACCACGTTAACGCTTACAGAGGACGAAAGGCCTTTAGTAAAGGCTAGAATTAAAAATAGTTTTCTTGTAGGGTTGTTAGACTCGGGAGCCAACGTCTCCATCTTAGGGAAAAATGGAGTAGAATTCCTAGAGGATAACGGCTTCGAATATCAGCCCTTACATGCGTTCGTATATACCGCGGGCGGCAACAAGCAAAAAATTTTAGGCTCAGTATCTCTACCGGTCACTTTTAAAAATATCACAAAGATTATTCGTTTTTACCTTGTTCCCTCGTGGCTCCAAGAAGCATACTTCGGGGTAGATTTTTGGAGAGCATTTGCGTTAGCTCCCGAAATATTCCCGAGCGTAGAGTGCTTAGAGACTAGGCTTGAAAAGGAAGAGGAACTTAACCTCCATGAATTGTCACCAGAACAGAAATCAGAATTGCGAAAAGTCATCGAGACGTTTCCTTCGTACGAGAAGTTAGGCCTAGGGCAAACTAAATTAGTGGAGCATCACATCGACACCGGTGATGCTGTGCCTATAAAAAGCAAGCATTTTCCTCTTTCGCCGCCGAGGCAAGCCGAAGCTTTTAGAGAACTAGACAGGTTACTACAGTTAGGAGTTATAGAAGAATCCAACTCCCCGTGGTGTAGTCCTGTAGTACTGGTCCGGAAACCAGGCAAAGTCAGGCTGTGTATAGATTCGAGAAAGGTCAACGCGGTGACTAAGAAGGATTCGTACCCCCTGCCTCATATCAACGGCTTATTGAGCAGACTGAAAGATACGCATTTTATTAGTGGCATTGATCTGAAAGACGCGTTCTTCCAGATCAAATTGACAGAGTCCTCGAAGGAAAAAACAGCATTCGCAGTTCCGGGGAGGCCTCTGTACCACTTCAAGGTGATGCCATTTGGTCTGTGCAATGGACCGCAGACTATGAGTAGGCTGATGGACAAGGCGATCCCTTCGCGTCTGCGAGAGAACGTCTTTGTCTACCTGGACGATCTGATGGTATGTAGCACTAATTTTGAGGATCATCTAAAATTGCTAGCGGAAGTGGCGAACTGTTTGAGAGATGCAGGTCTGACAATAAATGTGGAAAAAAGTAAATTTTGTCAGAAGGAAATACGCTACTTAGGGTATTTGATAGGCAGCGGCTGCCTGAAAGTGGATCCGGGAAAAGTAGAAGCAATACAAAACTTCCCGATCCCTAAATCCCCTCGGCAAGTGCGTAGGTTTGTGGGCATGGCGAATTGGTACCGGGCATTTATTACCAATTTTGCTGACTTGGCAGGTCCCTT
Organism: Eurosta solidaginis; assembly: GCF_040869045.1. NCBI lineage: Eukaryota > Metazoa > Arthropoda > Insecta > Diptera > Tephritidae > Eurosta > Eurosta solidaginis. The sequence continues at coordinate 19,942,095 of NC_090320.1, forward strand.
AACCGACTGTCTCCGCAAGTCAGCAGGCCCGTTTAAACTCACTCCTGAAGCTATAGAGGCGTTCGAAAAACTAAAAGTAGCCTTGAGTTCGGCGCCTGTCTTGGCCCAACCAGACTTTTCCAAAGAATTCGTAATACAATGCGACGCTTCCAAAATAGGTGTTGGCGGAGTGTTGTTCCAGGTCGATGATGACGGCGCTGAGCATCCAATCGCATTCGTGTCGAAAAAGCTGAATAATGCTCAACGCAATTATACAGTAACCGAGCTGGAATGTCTTGCAGCCATAATTAGCGTGAAGCGTTTCCGACCCTATGTCGAAGGATTACCTTTTCGGATTATTACGGACCACTCCAGTCTCAAGTGGTTGATGACACAAAAGGACTTGAGCGGGAGGTTGGCGAGATGGTCACTCTTACTGCAAAGATACGATTTTAGAATGGAACATCGTAAGGGCACCCTGAATGTAGTACCAGACGCGCTGTCGCGTTTTGACGTTGACGAGTTAACTTTCACTACCACACCCGGAGAAATAGACTTAGTCTCTCCCGAATTTGCCAGCAAGGAGTATTTAGACTTAATTCGGACCGTCACCGAAAACGAGGAATCACTTCCGGATTTACGAGTGGTGGACGGTGTAATTTTCAAAAGAGTTAAGTTTCGTAAGGGGATGGAAGGGGAAGAAGACTCGCTGTGGCGTTTATGGTTGCCAAAAGGGTTGACTGAGGAAGCAGTGAGATTAGCACATGACGCTAACCGGAGTTACCATGGCGGATGGCTGAAAACCTTAGAACGTGTTAGGCAGAAGTACTTCTGGCCGCAGCAGGCTAAGGACGTCAGGGACTACGTCCAGCGTTGTGACACCTGCAAAACGGCAAAACCCACCAATCAGCAGTCGAGACCACCTATAGGGAGTACCTTTGAGTCCGAAAGGCCATTTCAGCGGTTGTATTGCGACTTTCTAGGGCCGTATCCGAGATCTAAGCGGCGAAATCAATTTCTTTTCATAGTACTAGACCATTTTTCAAAATACGTTTGGCTAAAGCCCATGCAGAGAGCCACCACTGTAAACGTTACAAATTACTTCGCGTCAGAAATTTTTCCGGCTGTAGGGGTCCCTGAGTTTATTCACAGTGACAATGGTAAACAGTTTATTTCGAAGGAAATGAACCAATTTTTAGTAAATTACGGGGTGACGCACGTGAGGACGGGGCTATATTCTCCCCAAGCGAACGCATCCGAACGCGTCAATAGAGAAATTGTTTCTAAGATTAGGATTTTCCTGAAGGATAAACCTGACCACACTAATTGGGATAAGCATATACCCGAAATTTTATCAGTTTTGAGAAGTGATTTTCATACAGCGATTCAGTGTTCTCCGTACTTTGCATTATATGGCCAAAACATGGTCCAACATGCCTCAACGTACAACATTTTAGGGAAACTCGGCAGCCTTCGAGAAGACCAGGTTACGGTAGTAAGCCGAGCTGACAAGTTGACTAATATTCGTGAGCAGATCCGCAGAAATTTAGATCAGGCCAAAGATAGGGGAGTAACCACCTATAACAAGCGCTCTAGACACGTCAACTATAAGGAAGGTCAGGAAGTTTTCCGGAGAAACTTTGCCTTAAGTAATTTTAAACAGGGCATTAATGCCAAATTCCTACCCAAATACCTGAAGTGTCGCGTGCTTCGAAAAATAGGTAACGCATTGTATGATCTCGAGGACCTAAACGGGAAATTGATAGGTCGCTTCCATGCTTCCATGCTCCGCAATGAACCAACAAGGGCGTTTCTTTTGCCAATTTACAATTTGATTTTTTTGTTTATATATCCACCTATTGGACTTTTTTTGTCTGGGCGTTTTGGCGGTCGGGGACATCTCGTCCAGTATTCTCCCCGAGCACTGACCTCATAGGATGTTCACGCGCGTACTCACCGAGGACCGTGAACACCCTGGCAGTCCCGCTTAGGTCGGACTAGCCTTTCGGAGTTTGGACGAGTTCTCCATATCAAAATGTCTATTTTTTTTTGTCTTGCCTTTTGTGGGGGCGATAACCACTAAAACCTTTCGGAGTTTTGACGAGTTCTCCATAACAAATGTCTAATTGCCGCAAAGCCCTTTTAAACTAGGAAACAGAATTAATTCCCAAATTTGACTTAACTTTTTTTTTTGATGGACCCATGTTGCCCGGCTAGCTTCGTAGTAGGACTTTGAGACTCTTATCTCAGGGGTGAGTCGTGCCCCACGTTGCTTGTCATCGGAGATCCCTGGCAACAGCTTCCCACAGATGATCCGGTTCCCTGTTCGCTTCATCGTCAGGTCTTCAAAGCGAAGCAGGTTTGTTACGGTCTGCTGCTACGGTCTACGGCTACGACCCACTTGGGAGCGTGTTCACGGGAACACACCTAGCGATGTGGAAAAGGTTGCGATGAAAAATATCGGAAAAGAAGGGAACAGACAGACCGGCCATCACGAGAAGACGGGAGAAAAAAAAAGAAAAACCACCACGAGTTTCCGAAAAAGAAAAAGATCCCTTTTCCTTTTTGCTTGCGGTCTGAAGTGGTTGAGAAGACAACCCTCGTGACCTAAAAGTGGCCGAAGTGAAAAATTGCAGCGATCATAATTACAAAAGGTTACCGGTAAAAGCTTGCACAAAAATTTTCTTTCCATTCGGCAGACAATACACATAAGTGCATCCACATATAGTTGGTGGAACTGACGAGCGCCGTTCTCAAATACAGATAGTTCACCATCAAAATTTGGGCGGTTTATAGCAATCATAAAACACTCCTCTACATATGTTCATCGTATTTTCTGAATTCCTCAAAGCCGTGCTTATATACATAGCCAAATTTTGAAAGACTAAGGAGCTACATACGTGAAGTTTACATTTCAACATTTTAACCCGAAAATTGTCTCCGAAATGAGTGAATTCAATTAAAAACGAATTAAGCTAACCGGTGGCCACGTTGAAATTGTTTTAACCTACTCTCAGGACGTGCTAAATTCCCAAACATCGTGAATACTAATAAATAGTAATTGGAAGGCATCGGCGTTGCCTTCTCCGCGTATGCGAGGAGCACGGGAATGTTGGAATATTCCCAACGATTGCCACGTAATATACATGGTTCCTCAACTTAGCAATAGTGGTGTTGGCTTAGCGGTGTCATTTCCATCCACACCAACTACATTAGCACCAACCATATCCAGTGACCCCGGCACCGTCATATGCCACGACGCCAGACGTACCACTCCTAGAGTGACATATCGACAATAACAGCGTGTGCAATCTTTCGAACAGCAACATCAACAATTGATAGCACCTCAAAATCCACATTCCTCACATCTGGACGTTCGCGGAGCCAACAGCATCGTCAGGCCTAAGGGCTGCCACCATTAGTGCGTGCAATACCGCGCGCTACCAAATCGATTGCGCCAACAACGAGCGCAACCACCACCGATTTTAGTAATAACAATAGCAGGGCCGCCGCATATAGGCCTGCTACTACCACCCAGCTGTGACAACTAACCGGCAATGACCTCATAGTACCAACTACCAGCAACAACATCTAAAGCGGTGAGTTCGTTCCGGTTACGGAAGATATTTTCAAAACAAGAGAATGAGAAATTCTGATGAATTTTTTTTGTTAAATCTACAAATTTTTATCTAAGCTTCAAAACTTTACTTTTACCCTGGGTTGTATCGTCTAATTCATTTCGGCCCAGACCGGTATAACACTTAATTTTGACAATTTTTTTTTCTCAAAGGCATCTGTGGATTTTTTTTATATAATGTATGTAAAAATTAAGTTTTTCTTAGGGGAGAAAACTTGGAGTACTCTTTAAGAGGGATGGACAAGGAAAATTATATTTTTGATTAACTAACTAACATTAATCGAACTGGAATCATGCACACTATAAGATTCTTGAAATTCTAAGTAAATGCTTGGAAACGGTTTGGAATTATCTAAAATTTTGGGTAATCTTTGGAACTTCTCGAAGGCACGTTCGAAAACGGGCTTCATACTAAGAAAGTTCCTTGAACTTCTAAATTTTTTTTTTGAAATTCTCAATAAAAGATTCCTTTTGGTGAATCCTCTAACTTTTCTAAAATATTAGAGTCAGTTTATAAAGATTTCGGTATTAAAGAATCTTTCTTTTATTAACTAAAATAAACGAAGGAACTGATGAAATTTCGAAATCATCACTGTTGGAAATCGTTGACTCTTTACATCTTCAACCGACGTATGTGAGAACGTGAGAATCGAAAGAGTCTTTGTAACTTAAGCAGAGCGAGTTGCTTCCAAACGGCTTAATATTGCCCAAGTCTTATGCTTCCAATACTCTTCAGGCTGTTTTTCTTTGCAGTGCGATTACGAAAGAATATCGCTATTATTACAAGTTTTCTCCCTCCATTGCTTATAAAACAGCGAACCACAGCATCAGTTAAATATATAATCATAGTTATAGTAACTTTACTTGAGCTTGTAAGTAAAAACCTTCTAACACTATGTTAATCAAACTCGGATTTGACGAGGTCTTAACAATCAATTGCTAGCTTGCGTAAATGATAAAAAGAAATATATGACAGTCTTGTTTATTTAGCACAAAATTGAATTTTTAAGAGACGTGCCTCTGTAAATATATTGCGTAGTTATTCCTAAGTTGCTATATTATTTATGTATCTATATTATTTGGAAACCTTATTAAAACCCGAACAACACTACTTACCAGGATTATCCAAGAAAAGAAATAGAAAAGGAAGGAACGTAAGGTAAAATAAAATAAAACTCAATAAAGGTAGAATAGGTAGGAAGTTGAGGAAACTTTTAGAGAGGGTGTACAGGTACGCGTCGGGCGTAAGTCTAGCGTAAGAAAGAGATAGGAAACTTAGAGTAGCAATTGTCTTAGGAGCCTTTGGGTTGTACTCGCCGTAGAAACGGATATCCAAGTAAGTCAGATACTCTCTCATCTTAAAATATACTTACCCTTGAGTTTTCTTTTGCTTAAGGTTTCCCTTATAATAATTTTTCATAAGCCTTAGTATAGCTTTAGTTATATAGCCTGTAATGCCAGGTATATACGGAATAAGTCTCACTGAAATGTTTTGATAATGAACTGTAAATAAATTAACCTTTAAAATGGGAATGCTGGCGTCGCCATTTATTTAGAAGGCACGTAGGGTTAACAGGTAAGGGGCCACCGAAAGATTAGGTGCGTCGGTGGCCATGGTTATTTGAGGGTGGGACTAAGCACCGGGCGTCGCAACAACACCCGCGGCGCCCCTCTGTGTATTCGGCCTTTTATTTTCCTTTCAGTTTTTGTTATTTTACTTTTCAGCTTTTTTGATATTTGATTTCAGAGTAGTAACCGGTCATGTCCGGTTCGGTAATTTTTTTCTTGCGTCAGTTTTTTTTATTTTTTTTTGAATTTGAATTTAAATTTTGGAATGTTAACGGTCTGTCCGTGACATCCGGTTCAGCCGGATGTTGTTTTATTTTGTATTGATAAGCGTTTTGAGTCGGTCTCTGCGCTTCTGCCAGGTCTTTTGAATTTGACAGCTGCTCGTTTTGATAGGCATGATAGGAACTTTTTTCTGCTTATGGCGCAGGAACAGTAAGGTTGGCAAGGACCCGCCCCAGCCGACAATGACTAGCCACTGTGCACCAACACATCATGCCGACCGCCTTCCTTACTGCTCCCTTGTAAATGCGTATCCATAACAAGCTTTCAAATGCAAAAAACCGTTTTAAAATCGGAGCATTCTGTGTGAAGTTATGTGCATACATGGCATTTAGCGACTTTATTTTATAAAATTTATAGATAATATTTAAAAAATTGGCCGGTCCGTGAGGACCTCGCATAGACTGAATGAGTTCATAGTGTTTGTAGTAGTTTGGCCAGCTACGAAACTGAAAAACCCTTTCAAAAACCAGGACCTATTTTATAAAATAACCCCATCCTTTTGGCACTTAGGACCTATGTATGCTACTTGCTGCTTTTTGTTCTGATAGCTGTGCCAATCCTAATAGCTGGAGTGTAAGGGTGGCGATCGCAGATCTCAAGCCTTATTAGCGAGCTCATCCGCTTTTTTATTCCCATATACCAGGGTACCCAATATAACAGGTATGTATATTTCTCCGTATCCCAACTCTTTTTAGACATCCTATCATTTATAAAAACGCGTTTTGACGATAAGCCAGCTCTACATATATCTGCTTTTGATATCACGGGGACACAATAATCTTTTCGCGTCTACGAAAATCCTGTCTCCGTGCTCCGATGACCTGACATCCTTATTAGAGAAACGATATGTTCACTCTTTAAGTACATGGCCTATAATCGCTTCCTTCTCACCGGCCATATCTGTAGCCGGAAATGTCGTGCCTGCTTGCTAAATTGCCTTCCAAAATATCAAGGAAATATTGGAGTAGACGTAATAAGTGCTTAGTTCTTAATTGCTTTAGTTAACTACTTGTCGTAGACTATTTGGTTTAGGGTTGGCAGGCTACGTGATTTTGTCGAACGTGATCTGTGATTGCATACTCTGTGATGGAAGTATGTTTGAGTCTCTTATCGTTTGGTTATCATTGTGAGTGCAGTGATTACGATTATTAGTTAGCGTGATTGCGAATGGGAAGCAAATGCCGGCGGGCATAGTCAGTCGATCACAGTGATTCCATCCCAGTTGGCTCTGAAATTAACTGTGATCTCTCAGTCGCTGTGTCAAAATCACAGGTACACGAATATTTGCCAACTCTAGTGTGGTTCATAAACACAAAGACTTACTACTCCACTCCTTCACCGGTCTTAAGTTCCTACATGTACACCTAGCGCGTTGTTACGTATTCGTCTCCAACAAAAATGTCATTTGCATAAGTCGCTCTCCAATTTTTGTTTTCTACACGCAACAGACAAAAAAGCCACAATTGTAATCATGTATGCGTATAAACTCAGTTGCTTATGTGCTTATGTAAACTTTGTATTGCTTAAATGCATATGTGCATTTGCCAGTGAGGACTTACGTGACTGCAGTACGCATTGAAAAGCATATTTTGCACACACAAACTCATATGATTACGTAGACAAATTGGACCAACAAGAGGAACAAGGTAGAAATCGTGTCAATATAATTAAGTGGTACGAGTCCAATAGACCCATGTAGGAACAAAGTCCTGTCTTCCTGATTCGGCGATTCCAAGCACCATATTTTGGCAGCTCAGCTCTGTCTTCTCTGCGCAAGACAAAGAGGTAACAAATGTTGATGATGGATACTTTCAAGTACTCCTTGCTGTCTAAAAGAAACTTGTCGCACCGTATTAGGAAGGTGAAGCATAGAATGACTGGACCATATTTCCTGTTTCTAACTGCCGGTAGGTACATATATGAATGTCGCCCAGTCACCAGTATCATCTGGACTCAACTTTGATACGCAGTTTCACAAACTGGGTACATACATTTACCACATCCCCTTTCATACATAAGTACAATTTTGCTAGCAAATTGTATACGAGCTTGCAAATTTTCAGTCTGCCAAACTAAGGACAAGTCAAGCATACAATGAATTGCACCAGAGGCAATATGTCACATACAAACCAAAAATCAACTCAAGGACTTTTGCACTCTGGCATGTATGTATGTATGTATGTATGTATGTATATGTAAAATCAATGCAACAAACATAAGTATGCACCATATGAGTATATTGATATGCACGTTTATACAAGAGTACGTAATTATGAATTCACTAGAAATCACGCACACATACATATTTGTGTAAATGTAAAGTGTAAGTAAGCTGGTTTATGCAGATATGCACATATAATCTGGCGCCTGATTTGCGTTTATATGAGCATCCCAGCAGTCAAATCAGTTATCTATAAAAACGGTTATAAATGAGTTATTAATTTGTTTCGTTGCGTTATTGGTTTGCTATCGTAAGGTTATAGATTATTTAACGAAGAGTGATTGATATTTTATCGAAATGTTATCGACTTGTTATCGAAAAGAAAATGATTTGTTATTCAAAAGTTGTCGATATGGTATTGAAAAGCTATCGATTAACTATCGAAAAGTTACCAGTTATTAATCGAAAAGTTGTCTTTATATTAACACAAAGTTATCTGTACATTTCGATTTATTATCGAGAAGTTATCGAAATTGTATCGCAGTTATCGATTTTGTACCGAAAAGTTTTAGCTTTGGTATCGGAAAGTTATCGACTCTTTATTGAAAATGCACCTGAAAAATATCAAAAAGTTATCGATTTCTTATCGGAGTGTTATCAATTTCCCATCAGTCTGTTATCGATTTGTTATCAACAACAAACCAGTTTTTAACACGCTTATATTAGCTTCACTTGTATGTACGCTTGTTTGTAACTCTGTCGGCTAGGCGCGAAAAGGAGAGTTAGACCCATCTAGCGGCACTTATTGAAGACTCGCCTCAGTGGTTAAATAACTCGCTACAAGACGAGTTATGTTTAATAGCGGAGACACGACCCTCTGTGCTACGGTGCTATCAACATCAAATATCTAAGTGAATTGTAGATAATAAAACGGCACCATATTTGCGTGTTTTTTTAGTTTTTTTAAACTGTATTTATAATATTTTTATAAAACAGATACCAAAAAACTTCATTATAAAATAGATAATAAATCCGTAACCCATTCCGTCGCAAGCCGATTAGAAACCAATGAGCAGCCGAGGACTCGGTAATAAGCAGCCCATTACTCGACGATGAACTGTGCTATTCATGAGCAATTTTACCACCGCAACTGGCGTTTCGTCCTCCGCTTGGCAGGCACTGCAAAAGCATGAAAGTCGGTGGGAACAAGAAAGGTTTAATTGGTTTCAGTGTGAGTGCATCACAATAGCGCCATTAGCTCTAGCCGAGCCCAGTACTTCTGCCTCAGCGGCACCAACCAACCAAGTTCCTGCGCCATCTTCAGGTTTGGCTTGGCTTATGTTTCTTAATAGTTCTACCCAAGATTAATTTTGTGTTTCTTGATTTTCCTGCAGGATTTTTAGATTCATTAAATACTAGTGTATAACCTCATTGTTGGGTTGGCTAAACTGAGCTAGCATGTGTGTGTGTATATAAGTTCGCTCTTACCCATATTTGTATTTGCCGCATCATTTACTCTATTTTGTATTCGCACTTGAATTTGTGTCTTTTCGCGTAAAAATCTATTTTAAATAATTTCCCATGCGTAAATGTTTTATAAATGCATTCAGCATTCCTAAATGCCAGAACTCATCCCTCACTCCCTCTCTCTTACTGCAGACTTTACTAGCACCCTCAAACAAAAAAGGGGTTGGTCGACTCTGGTGCTGTTGTCAGAATTTCTCGCTTAACCGCTATTACCGCCTCATAAATCGCATAGCAAATTGAAATTTCAAATATTGAAATGAAGTGAAATGTTGCAAAAATTGTTTACTTGCCACTACTACATACATACATACATATATGTACGTATATATATATTTATACATATATACAAAAACCACTTGCCACAAACCATTTGGCATGATGTGACATACCATGTACATGTATATCGCATGGGAGTCGTTGCTATTGTTGTTGGTATATATCTGCCACAGAAATGCTAATGAATTTACTTGCGTGTGTGGTATGTCACATAAAAATTAATGAATTACAACAACACAGCATGCTACTTTCTCTCTATGCGCTACGTGCAAACATGCAACAGCGGCCGCAGCAGCAGCGTTGGTGGCAAAAGTGCATGTGCAAGTATATGCACATATATCTATGTTTGCATGCATCTGAGTAGTGCAACAGTTGTCGCCATTTCATAGTTGACCGATAAGAACAAAAATAACAAAAACTTCACATTTGGCTCTATACACAATTACACTTCCATCAATTTTGGCGTTGATTGAATTGTGGGTAGTTCGGTTGCACAGATGTTGATCGGTCATTCAGACGTTGGGTCAGCCGGTCAGACGTTGGTTCTGTTAGTGGGGTGAATTATTATTATATATAGATTGGTGCTGGTTTTGTTCATATTTCAATTTTAACTGTTAATTATTAGCTTTGTTTTTTTTTTACATGTACATACATATGCACTTAAACTTTATATGGACTGCTAAGTGCATAACTTTATCTACACTTATGAAATTGTTGCGCAGAAAATTAGTACTGCTAAATTTCAGTATGCATTATACTCAATTGCCACTCCTACTTTTTTAATTTTGGATAATTTAGGGAAAAATTCTATGAATTTTTTTTACTGGAACTATGCAAATTGATCTCAAAAACGTTTTCGAAAAATTCGAAAATTCAAGAAAATTTTACAAAGACTTCCAACTTCTTATTGACTTTTCTCAATTTATGCGGTAATGCAATAAATTTTAATCTGACATAGTACATGTTATAGGTCCCTCAAAATTCAAAGTGTTTATTGAGACGTTTTTTCAGTGGGGGTTTTCAGAATGTCTTCTTTATAAAGATGGTATGGTAAGTGGGTGATCTTTGACAATACTTAACTGGTGAATAGGTGAAATAGAGGAAAATATATGTATATTTCAACCCGACACTTAGGTGACGCATGGGCCCACTATGATGTCCCAAACAGTCTCAATACCTTACTGCACCAGCTACTGTGGTAACACTACAAACAAATTTAGCCAACTGTTTGATTTTGAGTTTGAGGTAACCCCCGTTCCTATAGGAAAGCCACACTAGCCTTAATGTCTCATACATGCAAAGAGCTGTTTAGTACGAGGATAGTGCTTTGAGGCATATGAATGCTCCACTACTAACACCTTCTGATACCGCAGTTTCGCATTCGGACTATCTGTACTCCAAAAGGGGATTGGAGTTAACTACCACGCCACCTAGCGTAAAGGAAAGCAAAAGATTGAAAGTAAACAGGAAAAGCCGTCATATCCGTATAGTAGGCACTTCTTTGCTTAAAGTGTTATTGATATGTTAAGCATATGTCTGATGTATTCTAATGGATGGTTGGTACCATTAGAAATTTCTGTTTGAAGTCCACAAGTCGTGGAACCAGCATCATTTGTAGTAGGGTCGCGATGTCAGTCTGCGTACGATATCGACACTGACAACTAAATGCAATGCTGAACTTGTACGGAGTTGACGAAAAGGCCAAAGTCCGGGCTGCAATTAGGCTGCTAGGCGTTTGATATAAACTGGTCATTTAAAACATGTCAGAGCTCTAACAAGAGTCAAGTACGTGTCTAACAGCAAGGTTTATCATGCGCTGCTTTCCTCGCTGTTTTGCCAGCGTATCTTCTCTATTTTCCTCTGTGGAGGGATAGGATGAGAAAATAATAAGTGGCTGAAGTCTCTTGAACTACCTCACGGATCTAAGCTGAATTTCAAGGTTGGCGGGGCTGATGACAGGTTGATAACTGAAACATATTTTCAGCGGAGGGCGCCAGTACTATGTATGTGGTGGATCGCTTGATTAAAACAAACTCTCTTTGCCATCCCACAGCATGAACAGCAAACTGTTTTTTCTACTCATTTTGAACTCATACCAACAATCTCTAAACGTAACCTCATTACTCTTTCTGAAATACATTTTTGCTTAAATAAAGTGAACACCATCAAATCAGAATTACAAAACATTATTACGGTTATTAAAACTTCTTTCGAAAATTGAGAAAAAATATGATATACAGGCGTCTAACGTGATTGTGGGTTCGTATACCATTAAATAGAATTTACCAAACTAAATTCATAGTAATTACAAGTAAGTGTTGTAAAATGCGTTAAAACAAGAGCGCACAACACCATCACAGTACCCGGAAGATCACAAAAGCGTGCAGCCGGCTACACTTCCTTATCGCAAAACAATGCCAGTATCAGCATTCAACCACCAGACACCAACCATTGGCGAACCTTAACCAGCCAATGAACACCGCCGTCAACTCACAAAGCTTTGAACATTCCTTGTACGTGTTCATGCATAAAATATTAATTGTAATTAAGTGCAGGTAATTTGTAGCATTAAAGTGTTCATACATTTTATGCTCAATTGGACGGTTAGTCAGGTGGCAGCGAGTAGTGCGAATAGCGAGTTAGCGGAGCTTGTTGAGTGCGCGTCAAAGTCACTATCGCCAAAATTTGAGAGCCTGGTTAGAAGCGGCAGCTAATTCGAATTGAAGTGGCGCCATTTTACGCGCTAATTATTTAGGTCAAAGTATTATAAAGTTTAAGAATTGTTAATTTTTTGTTTACTTTTGTTTGAACAGAAAATATAGCTAGCATGAGAGTTTTGGATTTTTTTTAATCACACTCACAGCGTTTTAATGTCTTTAATTTGTATAGAGTGAACAAATGCTTAAAAATTACTCTATTACGCCAATTATTTTACCTGAGATATTTTAGATTATTTAAATTAAAAACGTTATGATCGAAAAAGTAATGTTGATCCTGTAATATTCACGCCTCACGGAAACTAACGAAACACTGCATACATAGTAGGTGCAGCTAATTGTACTTTGATCATCCAAGTTGCCGTCTCGTAGATCTCCATATCTCGAATGAGGAAAGTCCACTTGTAAGGACTGATCAACATCCATTTAGTGGCCGTTTTTCCTTCTTCTCTTCTTTAAAAAATAAGACAAGTATGAAACAAACTACGAAGTGCGAATGACTGCCCTTAGTTTGTGCGTATGTATGTAGATATACACACAACCACGTTCACGCTTGATTCGTTTTTTGTTTGATACTAAACTCATTGTTAATTTTGTAAGGTGTAACGCTCACCTTTATTTGCGTGTGTGAGTATGCCGAGCACTCTTCGCGGTAATTATTTCTAGTGAAGACTATTAAAAAGATATCTGCCAGAATATCTAGTCAACAAGCTCGCAATTGGTGATATGTTATTGTGCGATATGATTCGAGGTGATGCGATGTAATGTGGTGACGTCGATGCTTTGGGCTGTTACAAAATTTTATATGATGTGATATTATGTGATATGATTTTCTCAGCATACCTGTTCTGACTTATGGTTTGCAATCGTGGACAGTGCCAATAGAAAATGAGATAGCATTTAGAGTGTTGGAGAGAAGGAGGTATAATGATGAGCTACAGGAACCTTACGCAGATATAAAACAGTGCAACGAACAAAAGCCCAAATGCTTAGATGGCCATGTTGGAAGAGGCACTTGGAGGAAGACTTGAAATCCCTTAGTACTCCCAACTGGCTTCAGTTATTGCGAAAAAAAGATTACTGGCGTGACTTGTTATGAAGCGGCTAAAAGCGCCTAGGCGGTTAAACGCCAATTACTAGATTACAGATTTGTCTGATCTTCCTTTTATGACCCATTGGTCAAATTACTTTTTATAGATATACACTAGGAGACCCGGCAGACGTTGTTCTGCCCTAAATTTGGTCTATCTGCATATATTTTAATAAGCTTTTTCCGTCTAACTCTGCCCTCCCCCCTCTTCCCTTTTTCTTAATCCTTTTATTCACTCCCTCCTCCACCTTTTTCGCTTCATCTATCTCTGTCTTCGTCTCACTGTATCTCTATCTCAGTCTCCTTTTCCTTCCATCTTTTCTCTTCTCTCAAGTTCTCCTCATTCTTCTTCATCCCCTATTGCCAGTCCCAGAGGGTGGTATGTATTTTGTTCCAGTCCCAGTCCCACTCCGAGCCTCAGTCCCAGCCCGTCTTTGGTCTACTTCCCGGAAAAAAGGATCGTAAATACTAATATAGCAAATTTATATACAAAATTTCAGGCAAATCGAATAGGACGTATATAAATAGGTATGTGGGTATTATTAATTCATGTCTTTATTTCGGCTTCGCATGCAGGTTGATTCGACTAAATTGAATATCACAATGAAAATTACTTTAAAGCTCTCAGCAATAGCTTTTATATGATATTCATATTACACACACATTCTAGGGGTATCCGCGTCCACGTTTTGGCCTATATCTCGAGACCCGAGTCACCCCGCGGTATAAAAAATATTCTGTACTAAATCACACATAAACAGCTTCAGTTTGATACCCATAATGTAAAAACCCATCCTAGTGTTACCCTGATCCACGTTTTGGCGTATATCTCGAGACCCTAGTCACCCAGGGGTATGAAAATTACCCTCTAATAAAGCAGTCATCAACAGCTTTCATTTGTTATCCATATTCTATAAACACATTCTAAGGGGACCCCGGTCCATAAACAGCTTCCATTTGATATTCATATGGTACAAACACATCCCAGGATTACCCAGATCCACGTTTTGATTTCAAGACCATAGCATGAGCGGGATAAAAAATATCCTATGTCCGTCTCCTGGTTCTAAGCTACCTCCCCACCTATTTTGGGCCAAATAGGTTCATCCGTTCTTGAGTTATAAATAGTGTAACTAACACCACTTTCTTTTATATATATAGATAACATATTACGTATACGCAGTGGTGCCCCTCTTTTCAGTTGGTATGGATATGTTTGTGCACGTGCTTATTTAACTTTACATACATATATGAAATATAACCTATCCTATATTTCAAGTTAGACCAAACTACACACAGGGTGCAAAACAAATTCAAAATCGGTTTAGTAGTTTAGGAGTCCATCGCGGTTAAACATAGTGACACGTGATTTTTATATATAAAGATATGTATGAAGAAATGTGATACGGTGTTATAGCAACAGTAAAAGCTAGTTTAATTTCAGAGGAAGTGTGGTGTTATTTAGATGTTTTTGATAAAGCGACATCTATGCATGTTAGTTGCAGGAAAATCAAGCCGTGATATGATATTATTTGCTTTATATGTCGTCGAGTCAAGGCATATAATGTGACCAATGTGATGTGATATGTTACCAATCAACGTTTTTCGCTTGACCTAGTAAGAGTATGTGAAAAAAACTGGTGAAAAATGTTTTTATTACGCATAAGACTTCTAGTGATTTTGTTTGCATTATCATCAGCAAAGTTTCATCACATCATTACCAGAGGCTATTACAAATATTTCCTTTTTATTAAACGGTTTTATTTAGCTTGACTTGATAGGCTGGTTGATTGGCTGCCTGGTTGGCTGGCTGGCACGAATTTTGTAATTGAAATTTAAGTAACTTCCCGATATGCTAGAAGCTGGAAACTGGGAATGTAGTTCAGAACCCGATGACAATACAATAATAAAAAAATCGCCGCTAGGTGGCGCGAGGATCCAGATATTCACAAAAATCGCATTTGTGGTGCGATTTGGCTCATATTTGGAACACATAATACACACAAGAATATAAAGCGACCTATGAAAAAATCGCCGCTAGGTGGCGCAAGGATCGAGATATTCACAAATATCGTATTTGTTGTCCGATTTGGCTCATATTTGGAACACATAATACATACAAGAATAGAAAGCGACCTATGAAAAAAAATCTCCGCTAGGTATAATTAAAGAAAATGTTTAAGTTAAACGGTTTTATTGAAAACAATACTTACATGAAGTAATAATAATACTAAAAGCTGGAAAATAATTCGGTAGGTCCTAGGTACTAGTCATCACACTTCTCATCAATCTAAAGCGTTGATCAGACAGATTAAATAACAGCGTTGGACGCCTCAAATTTCTATCGATAGTCATATATAAGACCAACTGAATTTTAATCAGGTTATGATAATTTTTAGAAATTTCACGCGCCCAACGCTTTTATTTAATTTTCTGATCAACGCCCTAGATTGATGAGGAGTGTGACGACTAGTACCTAGGACCTACCTAATTATTTTCTAGCTTTTAGTATTATTATTACTTCATGTAAGTATTGTTTTCAATAAAACCGTTTAACTTAAACATTTTTTTTAAATTACTTTATTTTCAATTTACTTTTATTTGCTTGTGTGGCGTTTGTGTCATACTAATAAATGAAAATTTTGAAAAACTTAAATTGATGCTTTGACAATTGAAACTCAAATACTAGGTCACACATTCAAACAAACAACAACTTTCATTCAACTAATTTTCACTACTCCTGTTGCTGTCTCTAGTTATATGTTTGACATTACTAACTTTGCTTCTGCATAATTTCTTTTGAATTTTTCTTCATCAATGCTTCATAAGTCCGCACATGAACTGTGATACCAAAAGAGCCTTACTGGCACGGTTGACACTTGGTTACAGTGATATATATATGAGTAATGGAATTGCCCATAACTATCCTATTTTGTTGCCGCGATTTTCTAAACCAACACCAGCACGCTGACCAAAGTGGTGCTTAATCAGCGATGGAGAAAGTTAGAAACAGAAGAGAAAAAAGACAGAAAAGTTAGTCAAGAAGAAAGTCAATGAAATATGAAAGCACTGCAACTCGTATGTAGCAACAATAAAAAACGTTAAGGGATTCTAAAGTTTGCGAAGTATTGATGTAATCAAAAGAGTTGTGCGATATTGGAAGTACTTGCAATGACTATTTAATGGTTGCGGTGGGATAGCGCGATCTTTTCTCTGTCGTTCGTAATTGATTGGATAATAAATGAAGTAGAAATATGTATTTCTGTAATCATTATTAATTTTATTTCCAAACAAATGTTTTATATTAATTAAAAAATAGAATGTTTGGAAGATTGAGTACCAAGTACTCTTGAAGTTTGCGGTGTAAATATTCGCCTCGAAATTTAGTGCAATCTAATAAGAAAGACTGCATTACAATTTGTTAGCTAATTTCACTACACTTATAATGAAAACGTACACGATTCACCATAATCACATTCATAACTGTTACAGTAACCATAACCGTTACCGTCACCGTAGCCGTGGCCGTTGCCATAACCGTAATCAAAACTTTTACTATGACAATCGTTATTTCAAAAACTGTAACCACAAAAGTAATAGCAACCGCAATCGTAACCGTAGCCGTATAATTATACATTTAAATATTCAATATTTTAACTAAAATTATAATGAAAACGTACACGCTTCAACGTAACCGTAACCATAAACGTAACTGTTATTTTAGCTATAACTTTAACAAGAACGCTTATCGTAACCGTAACTGCTACTATAATAACCGTAATTTTGATAACTGGAACCATAACCCTAGCCGTTGCCGTCACAATCACCATAATCGTCGCCGTAACCGTAATCATAAACGTAACTCTAAGTTCAAACGTTGCCATATTCGTAATAGCAGCAGCAACAACTGAAGCCGCCACTGTAACAGTCTTGGCCGAAATTGTAACTATAACTCTCAACATAACAGTGATGAAACACCAAAATAATCTATGTATATTACTGCCGTAACAGTTACCTCAATCCCAGCTTTAAATGTAAAAGTAAAATTAACAGTAACCCCAAACGTAACCGAAGAAATAGCAGTTGCATTAATCAAGGTCCTTAATCAAAATCCTAGTCATCACACTATCACTGTTAGGGCAGGCTTGAACGCAACAGTGGGCTTAAACTGTAGCCTCAGCCGCCGTAAATGTACCTGTAACCCTTACTGTAACAAAGTTCAAGATTCCCTACTTCTTTTTCGCTTAGCCCACAACTCTTCGCCATTATAATCATATTAATGGTGCTCTGCTGTATCACTTCCATTGCCATTAAAACTTTACTCTCTCTTCTCGTTTTCCGTTTCATCCACGTTTACTTTCTTTTCTTCTAATTTTCATTTTTTACTTTTTTGATATTTATACTTAAATTAACTTACGTTTTACGTATACAATATATATCCAGTAAGCAAAAAAAAAAAGTACATAAATGTGTAGATAATATTAATCCGATTATTGTTATAGTAAAAAACATCATGGAATGAATAAAGAAAAAATAATGTGGGTGTTTAAACATCAAACAGTTAACTATGTATCAAAGTATGAAAAAACGAATACAGAACCCCTATTAATAAATAGTTGAAACCTTCTAACTAAAGTTCGAAAATAAATTACACACAGGAAAAGTATTGTTTCAATTATGCAAAATTACTTTGATGAGAAATGATTTCAATGAAACCTTAAAGTTATTAGAAGATATGATTAAAATAAAGCTTTTGAGATTATACCTTAAGCAAAGAAAGTTAATTTAGCTTATAGAAGTTGCATAACTGAAAATCAAACATATTATATTAAAGGCATCACATCATCCTATTTTTTTTTAAGTAATGCGACATCGTCTGTTGTACATCTACTTAGTTATACCAATCATAATAGCTATCATCCGGTGGCAAAATCCTGAGCCAGATAAATAATTTTGCATGTAAATGCAACAACAACGATAATTTGTTAATTACTTCTTTTTAGGTTGGCAACGCGACCTTTAATATACCTACTTTTCCAAAAATAGATGTCGCTGCTTAGCCTTTCGCCGTATGAGTTAAATGAAAAAAGCGGCGACATCTGCCTATAACATTTCACGTGTGCGAAAATTTCACTACATCTGCTTCTCAAGTCTCTCAATGATCCAGAGAATTCCCGTGAGAATTGAGCGTGAGCCGGAGCTGTAAAACTCACTGAAAGACGGCAAATGTTTTACTGCCATAATATACCCCACTTAATATTTCCAGTCTAAATACATATACATATTTGTAACCATGTGTATAACATCATAACTATGAAACAATCAGCCTTTTTTTTTTGCGGGGAGGCTGAAAAATGCCTAATGCACCATAATTGCTGCCGTCGCAGCAACCGTGTGTCCGTAGACTAAAAAACAGCCCCGTTTTGGAACCGCCGCCCACCCCGGTACCACTTTCGCATTACTTCAGGGTGGCGTTCCATATTTCTCATTTTTAAGAGCCTACTGTTGTCCTGCGGCCAGGTTCCCGGTATTTGCTCTGAGTGTCCATTTAATCGCCACTGCTTCGCATGCGTATTTCTCTGCGCTCCCTCTCAGCATCCATCAGGCGTGTCATTACTATAAATGCCATTTTGCTCACTGCAGTCCAGCACTCTTTCCTGTTGCACATATGTGATACTAAATTTCTCGTGGTAGGTTCCTCCCCAAAGACTCCATGCAAGGCGAGTCTTTCTTCGTGGAAACGTGGGCAGTGGAACATGACGTGTTCTGCGTTTTCTAACTCCGTGGTACACATTGGGCAATGAGGATCTTCCTCTATCCTACGCTTCCATAAATACTCTTTGAAACAGCCATGCGCACTCATTATCTGCGTGAGATAGTAGTTCAGTTCGCCGTGCTTCCGCTCATTACATTGAGCTACGTTCCAAACTAGCGTGAAAGTCCAACGCCCTTTACTCGAGGCCTCCCACCGTTCTTGCCACTTAGCTATTGTTTGTGTCCTTGCTCTTTTCTTGTCTTCTTCAGATGGCCGCTCGATATTAGTGTTATACAGATCGGTCATTTCGCTTGCCAGTAAGTCCACTGGGATTTTCCGGGTTAGAACCAGGATCGCGTCGTCGGACACCGTCCGATAAGCACTTGCTATTCTTAAAGAAGCAAGTCGGTACGCTGCTAATATATATTTTTGATGGGTCTGTTTAGATCCATACCACACTGGTGCTGCGTATAGTATTATTGAGCTGGTTACTGTGGACAATAGCTGACGTGTAGCTTCGCTCGGACCACCAATGTTAGGCATTATTCGCATAAGTGATCCATTAACTTTGGTAATTTTCTCCCCCACCGCTCTGAAGTGCTCTTTGAAAGTTAACTGTGCACTCCTAAGTATTTTAAGGAATCCTTTAAAGTGATTTGATGATCCCCGAGAGTTAAGACTAACTCGTTCGCCGACCGTTTGGAGCTTACTAATACCACTTCCGTCTTTTGGCTAGCCAACTCCAGTCCCATATTGGTCAGCCATTCCTTTATTCTTGCTACAGCGTCATTACATAATTATGTCTGTTTGTTTAATGGTGTGTTCAGTTTATACTTATATTTAAGAATTCATGAGCTTAACGCCGGCTTATAATAATTGAATTTCAATTAATATGTGTTCTAAGAGAAACTGAAAAGAAAGAAACATTTACTGGCATATTGCGATGGACCCATTTCGAAAACCGCCAACGTAATCATCATCAGGCAATTTTGTAATGTTATCAAAGGTTTCACCGGGATTCGAACCGTGAATCACATGGTGAAAATGCAGTAACCTTTACCATTTCCAGCCATTACATAATGCTTGAAGCAAGTCCTGTTTCTTGGCCACTACTACCACTGCAATATCGTCAGCATATCCCACAATTTGCGTGTTTTCTGGTAGATCAATCTTTAGCACCCCGTCATACATTACATTCCAAAGCGTTGGACCGAGAACAGATCCCTGTCGGACGCCTCCTGTGATTTTGTACTTGTTTGCTCCTTGATCCGTGTCAAAAAGAAGCACTCTGTCATTAAGATAGCTACCTATTATTCTGCGTAAGTAAGCTGGAATGCCGAAGCTTTGCAGCGCTGCCATTATCTGCATCCAGTTCGCAGTGTTAAAAGCATTCTTGGTGTCCAACATAATCAGTGCACAGAACTTCCTTTTATTTTGGCCACCAGAGATAGCTTCTCTAGCTACATTGACAACTGTTTGTATTGCATCTACGGTGGATCTTGATTTGCGAAATCCATATTGACTATTCCATAAGCCACCTGGTCTTTCTAGAGTCAGCTGTAGGCGCTCACTAATTATACGCTCGAAAATCTTCCCTAGGGAATCCAGCATACAAAGTGGCCTATATGAGGATGGTTGGTCCGGCTGTTTACCACGTTTCAGCAATAGGACAAGTCTTTGTCGTTTCCACGGGCGAGGTAACACGCCTTCTTGCATACAGACATTAAAAATATCAGTAAATAATGTAGCCCTAGTTGTGATCGCGGCTTTAAGGGCTATGTTTGGTACTTCGTCGGGTCCTGGGGATTTGTTATCAGCAACTCTTTTGCAGCATCCAGCACCTCTTGCTCTGTAATTTGCGGAATTTCCGTACTTTCTAGATCCTCGCTTGGATAAGTCCAATATAAGTTTTTAGCGACATTTCTTTTTTAAATAAATAATTTTCTTGCCGGCTTGAGGTCCAATTTTGTAAATAAAATTTTTCAAAAATTGTTGAGTTTTTTTCTTCAATATATTTCGGTTACCTACTGTAACCGTCTTCAGGATTAAATTATTTTACTGAGTACAAAACTCCGCGTTGAGCAGTGAAGACGCGTAAAATAATTTAACCTGAAGACGGTTACAGTAGGTAACCGAAATATATTGAAGAAAAAAACTCAACAATTTTTGAAAAATTTTATTTACAAAATTGGACCTCAAGCCGGCAAGAAAATTATTTATTTGGATAAGTCCAGCGATCTTGCGCCGGGAAAAGTGTTTCAACAATAATATTCATCAGTATCGGGCACGTAGGCTGCTGTGATATCGGTCCTTTAACTTTGGCCATCACAGTTCTGTAGGCTGATCCCCTAACCGACATAAATCATGTGAAACATCCTCCAACACATCGTCTAATGCTCTATATCTCATCAAGTTATAACTTACTCAGCAATTTTCAAGCATATGTTCTTGAACCCTTGCAGCCACGCGAATTGACCCAGACTATATCACATACATATAACGAACGCATCAGGTCATATCTAATTTAATTGCACCACCATTAATGAAACTGGCCACGTCACATTGCAATAATATCGCATCACATCTTACGTGTTCGCGAAAATTCTTAACTGTATCACATTATATAGAAACGCATCTAGTCTATCACATCAGACCATTTTGCGTCACATGACACTGTTCGGTGATTTCATCATACATCAGTAGTTTCCTTATCACCAGATCTAATAGTATACCGCTCCTGATCGTATCACAATAATCAAATTATAAAACATGATTTCAAATCATCTCATGTCGTAACATGTGAGCAAATAATTTTACTACACCATCACGTCCAATTTAACAATACCCATGGCATCAGGTTGCATCACATTACATACTCCACTGTACTTTCACAATTCTGAAAAAAATTCTTGAAGTTATACTTCTTTAGTTATGAAAAAGTCACATGGTTGAAAATGTTGGTTACGCGCAAACTTGCGTGGATTGGGATGATTGTATATGGATGTATGTATATATTCAAAAAAAAAAAAAAAAAAAAAAAAAAAAGCTACCAACAAACTGGAAATACCGCATCTATTTTTTATGAAATCACACCACCATCATTAACCGGCGCTTAGCCGCTTAGGCGATTTTTGGCGTATCGTAACCAGTCACGTCCACTATTACAGTTTTGCGATAATTGACGCCATTTGGGAGTTGTGCTTCTAAATAGGGGTTTCGATAGAAACACTTCATGCCTTGTGGCATCTTCTAACATACGCATAATATGGTCTATCTTCATATCTGCGTAAAGCTCGTGCAGCTCATCATTATACCTTCGTTGGCATCACAGATAGAACTATAAAGCTTTCGGAAAACTTTTCCCTAGGGTCATCTATAATCTCTCCACACAATCTATGATTCCGAGCCATACCTCAGGACAGCTATAATCAGCAACTTTCAGAGCTTAATTTGCGTTCGGCGAGAGGAGATTCCACTTTTCTGTAGCCTACTCAAGACATACTTAAGACATTTCTCCCTATACGAAACTACAACATTTCTCATCACAATCATTTAGTTTCCTATGAAATCGCATACTATATCTGCGTTCCACATGACATAAATATTATCACATTACATGCCATTAACCAATCTCATATCATATCGAACCAAATTTCGTCACATTGATATCACATCGAACCATATTACTTCAAATTAATATTTCAACAAAAGAACAAAGCAAATTTTAAAACATTACAATAATAAAAAATAAAATAAATAAAAATTCATACCAATCCCATACTTATGACAGATCTACGTATATCAGCTCATATCACCTCTTATCCCATCACACTACTTCATATGATATCGCGTGTTAGGCGGTCAGAATATAACCGCGGTAGGTATGCCTGCCGTCAGAGGCGACTAAAATACCAGATTGAAGGGGCTGTGTAGCGCAACCCTTCAGGTTGCCAGCGCAATATATAGCATCTCCAAACCCAATTGCCAACCTCACCTATCCGCGGCGAATCCTGTTTCGCTAACAGACGGGGCTCTGGCGACCCCATGCTAATCGAACTTGGTGGTGGGAAGGGAGGGATGGCCTGGGCTAGCACCTTAATGGTGCTGTGTTACCGGAGCGTACCGGATCTGTATCCGACAAACGACCATCACATCAATAACACTCCCCAAAACCTTCGGGGAGAAACCTTATCGCTACAACAACAACAACAACATATCACATCACACCTACTATAATAGGCCATCATGTATGCGCATGCCTTATTACATTCTATCACATCAAATAACTACATATCAAATCTATTGCATGACATCGCATCAACTCATATGACATCACCTACAACTTGAATACAAAGAAATCACAATGATTTTCAATAAAACCATCTTAATTATGCACCATCGAATGCCTCAAATAATTTAATCACACTTAGATCAAACTAGCTTAAAATTTAACTACAAGCAACGTGTATTCATGAAAACATTTTACCTTATTATTAACGACAATAAAATCATCCCCGCTGTGTTATTCTATACTCAATTTCAATTTAGCTTAAATTTCATTCATTTCCTTTTAAATTGTCTTTCTTTG
Organism: Eurosta solidaginis; assembly: GCF_040869045.1. Lineage (NCBI taxonomy): Eukaryota > Metazoa > Arthropoda > Insecta > Diptera > Tephritidae > Eurosta > Eurosta solidaginis. Next base: position 19,965,676 of record NC_090320.1, read on the forward strand.
TTTCAATCCCAAAGAACAAAACAATTCTCGTCTTCATTGTGTACCAACTTTCCCTTTTTTTGTTTTCGCCTTTGATATACTTTCGTTACGTTACGAAAAGAGTAAATACACTTTTCATAAACTAAGGCATTCATATGTCCTTGTCAAAGTTTTCGTAAAATATCATCAACTCAATTAGTTTCGCTATGACAACAAAAACAACAAATATAACATTGAAAGTAGCAACAAATCAAGCCTTCACAACTTTACTTGAGTATGGTGAAGAAAATATTAATGACAATATTGTTTCGTATCGTTTGTTTGAATGTTTCAATAAATTCATTTATATATATAATGTTATTGGAGTGACCAGAAAGTTTTATCTTCCTTTTTCGTCTATACATATTTTTTCTCATCCATTCACTTTCCCGTTTGGAAACAGCGGAACCTATCTTTCGCGTGTCCCCTTTATGTTCTTGTATTTTTTTCACTTCTAGTTTTCTGGTTCACGCAATAATCGAAAAACGGCAGCAGCAGCAACAAGAGCTTTTTTGTTTCGTGATAACTATGACCACTTCAATAGCTTGAATGCGTCCTTGTGTATGTGTGTGCTTGGGCGTGGCAGCTTTGATAATATTTATTTGTAGTTCATGCCGAATTTTTGGAATTTTGCACTTTACTATTTCGCTATTTCTTACAAAAAAGAAAATATTTCACTTTCCTGTTGCTTTGTTTAAGTTTTCAATGTCTAGTTGATTTTTTTTTGTATATAAATATATCTGAATACATATATTTTTATAGTTTCCAATCCACAATAGTCCAATCTCATTATAAAAAATTTTTTCCCCAATTTTTTAAATTAGAAATTTTTGGACAAGTCCTTTTTTTAAAGAAGTCAAAGGAGGGTACCATTTGTATATGTATCCATTTCTTTACGAAAGAAATTCAATTTTAGCTGTACTGGAGTGTTAGGTTAGCTTAGGTTTAGATGGCGTGTATGGGAAATCTCCACACTTCCACTTGGAGACAATTTTGCCCATTGTAAATGCCACACACTGCGGGCGGGTGGCGGCACAATCGTCCAACCATATAACTTCTTAGTAGTCCCCAGGAAACCACTGGCTTTCTCTGATGAAATTAAGTAGAAGCAAAAGATCCAACTTCGCAGTTGCTGTCAGATTGTCGAAAAATCGCACACCCAGAAGTATGACTCGTCTTGTTTGATAAATCAACTCCTCCTCCTCATCCTGACAACTTTTGCTGAAGGAGCTTGTTGGTATACACCACCGTCTGCGCTTCGGTGCAATAGCGCAATGACCTGTGATTACACCCGTAAGTACTCTCGCTGCAGAGTGGTTTAGCTTGAAGCTAGTTCCTTGCCTAGCCAAAATTGGCCATTAGAACCTTGAGCCCTCAAATCATCCCTGTTGATCAACAGCAAGTCCGTTAACATTCCTCAGGACATAACCCAGCGGTATCGCTGTGCCCAGGAAGCCAGTAAAACGAGACATTAAAATGTCTTATGCACCCCTGCGAGGCTCGACACCTCCGCACGATATATGAATTTATCCCTTGGATTCTAATACGGCCTGGTTATCGACAGAGATCGTTATACTGGTGTCTGAGACGGTACTGTCCTGGGGCAATTTGGCTGCTCTCTGTGGCATAGACCCTTTGTACATATGAGTACATTCCAGCTTCAGCTCCATTTTCTATTTCGAGTGGTCGATGTAGATGGTAACGTCCTGGAATGTTTAAATGTTATGTTTAATATACAGAAAACTGTTAAAAAGTTTCCTACGATACTCAGATAAAAGATTTATATAAACAAAAAAAGCTGTAGAACAGGTAACGGTAGCCGTAGTCGTTCATGAACGTATACGTAGCCTTAACCATATCTGTAAACGTAACGGTAATCATAAAAATAACCCTAAGCGGAACGGTGTCACTAACCATAACAGCGTCTGTAACTTTAACCCTAATCTTAACATAACCAAATAAGCAATCATTCCTCAGGAACCAGAACCGTTATTGTAAACGTCACCGTAACCTTAGCCGCTAAGGAAAGATTATAGCCGCTACTAAAAACGCAAGAGCAACAGAAGTAACCACAATGAAACCATGACAAATAACATACCATAACCGCAACTGAAAGCTTTACTGCGCCTCTGAAAATATGCAAAAGTTCATATATCGACATAGATTGAAAATTTCTCAAGTGAAAAGACAAAAATGCACATTTTACAAATTATAAGTTACGGTCGTATAACACTTAAACAAACTAAAACTTTTACGACATAAATATAAACTTTGTTAATAGTAAAGCTTTTGGCTTTGTTTTCATATCCTTTGCTGTTTGTTATAAAAGCTATGCATTTATAGTATGTGGTAGTTAAATAGTGCTTTTTGCAGAGTTCTTAAACAAACAAATATCTGCTCTAGTGCTTCCAAGTTGTATTAGGTGGGAAGCTTCATACCGCATTGCCAGCATATCCAAGTTTTAAGGATACACTGTAAAGGGTGAAAAGCTTTATAACATGCTACAAATTATATGACGAAAGGGTGACACACAGCTATAGCTTTTGCTTAAAGTGCTTTGGGTAGTTACTATTCTCTTATTCTCTTATAATATGAGTATGTAGATACTTATATTTTTATTATTATTATTTGTTAGATTTGTGTCTAGTGTTTGTTTTATACGTTCATCCATAAGTGTATTTGAAGATATTATTTGCTATAACTAAATTTGGATGTGAACTATGATATTCAGAATAAATGTTTTTCAGTATTATAAAAATATACCAATTTCGTACGAGGAGTTCATTTGGAGAGTTGTCTACAGGATTATGTACAGCTTTGAGTTTTAAACACAAAAGTGGATTGCTTGACCATCTATTTGCTACCTTTCTCGCCGCAGCTTGTGCAAATGCTGTTAAAAGGCATTCTCATTCTCTCAGCATGCAGACCAAGCCTATCGGATACCGTGATTGTGCCAGTGATTCTAAAGATTTCCTTCCTTGACGTATCAAACAGGTGTTCTGTTATCCTACTATCGTAATTCGGCAAAGTTTGCTTGGCTTGCAGGTATCCGAGTTGGAGACGGCTACCTCCTGAAATCTGCCTTGTTTGTTTCTTTTGATGGATGTGAGTGGATGGATGCTTCTCAACCGCCTCCGTCGTCTATCAGTAGATGCAATAGGTCGCTTCATGTTGCAGCTAACTTCACAAATATCTAGATCTTACGATTTCTTCTCGAACACAAGCGAGATTTTCGAGACCCGAGAAATCGAGAACCCGACTTCTCGCGAGATTCTCGTGTCTCGAAGTACTCGCAAATCTCGTGAACTTCTCGACATAAGCTTAATGGCTGTATGGACAGTATTTATACACTTGGGTTTTTACTTGTGAATTTTTTTATTTTTTATTACATTGCTTTCCAATGTTAAATGTCATAAGCATACATATTTATTATACATATAATTTTGTTCACAATATTTTATTTTTTTAACGAGACATCGAGAACACGGCCTCTTGCGAGATTCTCGAACATTGTGGATAAAACAAGTGTGATATCTTATCTGTCAACTGCCTGACAGGATGTTCAATATGGCGACTTTTAAGCGTTTTGACATGGTGTTCAATATGGCGGCGCATAGGGCCGGCTATCTTCAGCGGGTGATAGAAAGAGATACAGAATGAGATAGCGATAGTCAATAAAAAATCAGGTGATCCATTTAATTTGTAATTTTGACGTCTATGCAGAAGTTATCACACTTGTCTTATCCACAATGTTCTCGAATCTTTAAATACTCGCGAGCTTCTTGACTTTAAATTCAGTCGCTGCATTGGCAGTACTCTATACATTTCGGTGTTTTTTAGTTGTGGTGTTGTGGATATTTTCGCTTGTGCTCCAGAAGAAATCGTAAGCTCTATATAAAACAGCTAATGGATCCATTAAATTGAATGTCGAGAAGCTCGCGAGCCTTACGAGTAATCCGAGATTCGAGCTCCTCGCGAGAAGGCGAGACTCGCGAGAAATCTCCTCTCGAACAAGTTCGAGAAATCGTAAGCTCTACAAATATCACACTTATATGGGTTGCTGTTCACAGAAGCATTGAGGTCAACGAGAAGCCAAACGAATTGTAAAGGCAGAGGCACTACTTGCAAACTTAGCTGCAACATGAAGCGACCTATTCATCTGCCGACGGTCTTAGATAAAGTAATGAGGGTGCTAAATGCCATGAATACAGCTTGATTATCTGAGAAAATTTATACTTCGCGCTCTCTCACCGAGTCCTTCGATAGGAGCATACATGTTGTCCCTTTACTCAGAACATCCGCTTAGAAAATATCAGCAACACCTATTGTTCTTCCCAGAAGATACCAGCTCCCACAACTTTTCAACCGGTCGATGTACAGTGAAACCCTTTCTGTGCGTCCCCCCAAAGTTCCCTCTTTAAGGAAATTTCACCTTACGAATCCTTTAAAATTTAGCGATGGAGTGTGATAGTCTGATGACGGAGCCCCACAGGGACACCTTCTGAGGATACATGATTTATTTGTGCACAGATTTGTATGTACTTCATACTTAAGTCCTTTACTGCTACAACAAATTTTTTAGTTACAGCATTTTTAGCCAAGTTTCATCTTTATTATATGACTCATAATTTCACAAGATTTTTTAGAATTTTCTATCCATACAAATTAGTTTATTGCACTATTATTATGATTATTATTAGGCTTTGAATCACTGCGACTTTTATTTAGATCTATTGCGCTTGACCTTTCAGCCTATAAGTGTATGTGGAGGCGTTTAATGTATTTAGTACCCCTTCAGTCTTTTTACTCCATGTCACGAAGGGATTTAAAGTCCCGCCACCTAGATGTGAGAGTATCTGTCTTGCCAGAGCGACTCATTCGAAGAGAATATAAACCGGCGTTTCATCTTCCAGCTCACAAAAGCGACAGATTTGTGTGTCGTACCGATTTAAGTTAATTGGTTGATATCGAAGACTACAGTGTTTAGTAGTCAGTAGGAACTCGTAGGTACATTAACGAGTTTGGCTGATACTCTCGTTGTTGGGAATATAAACTATTTGGTCTGTCTTTTCCATGGGCAATCAATTCAGTTTTGTGCGTACTGCTTTGTTTCCCTGTTACTTATAGTTTTCCTACTGTGTGCCTTTGTGAGTCCACAAAAGGGCTCTGAACCCGAGAATGCTTCCATAGCACCCAGCTTGGCTATGTAGTCTGCATGTTCATTACCTTTATCCTTCTACTGCATACTGTATGCAATCCGAATCCGTTTTTTCAACATACTCCAAAAAAAGCTCAAGGTAAAAAGTTACTCTACAAACGTATGTATTGTCCTCAGGCACATCGTTTGTCATTGTGAAACATTAGCCTTTGATACGAGTAACTGTATATACATACAAAAAATGCATTCCTACAGCTTAGTTTCTATAAAAAAAGTTTGGTTAATATGTATGTATGTTATTTTTTTTCACCTCTATGTTGTAACTGTGATTTTTGCATTATTTGCTTACTTGCCCTTTGCTTTGCGGCGTCTATTTTTTTCTCTTTTATCGTTTTGTCAAATGCTAAACAGCACAGCAACCCTGGTTGACAATTGAGCATCACAGAAGCGCATCTCAGCAACAGTGCTGTATCTCGAGGGAATAGCAGCTCTGTTGTTTATCTAAATAAATGCATATGTTGAACAACACTACATGTACAACACATCACTAGGTAGACTACGCGACTTTTCTCGTGCTTTTCGAAGCGTAATGAAAAAGCACAAAAGTATCGTTGGCTGAAAAAAGAGCATAAGCGTCTGAATTAAGTCCATCATATGCTTGTATGAGTGTGTGCATTTATGTGGCGCATGCTACCGCAGGGTTGAGTTTATAAATTAGTGTTACCAAATCCCTAGGCTGCTACATATTTTTTTGTTTGGCGCGTAAAAGTAACATTTGCTGGTACATTTGCTTAGCTTAGCTCGTATTTGTAGGGAGTCAGAAATAAGTCAAGTGAAATGGTTGCAGTTGCATTCCCAGTTGGAGAGGTGTAAAATCTACATATGCATCTAATGAAAATTGCGTAGTACGAGTAGTATTAGCCATTTAGCAAGGAACTTTTTTACATATACAAATGTAAATTTGCCTTTTATGCTAATTAAGTAATGGTGCACGCTGAGCCTCTAACCAACTTGCTGATAGTAGGCCGCCTCATACTTGTGAGTAGCTCCCGTGTTGGCTGGTCAGAATTGACTTACTTCTAATTGAAGAATTTTGTATATAATTTTTTAAGTATGCGCTAAACCGTAAAAAACAAGTAAGGAAGGCTAAGTTCAGGTGTAATCGAACATTACATACTCAGCTGCGAAATTACAGCTTGCAAAACTTTTAAATTACCTTCTTTTAAAAGTGGGCGGTGCCATGCCCATTGTCTAAAATTTTACTAATTTTCTCTTCCGCGTCATAAGGTCAAGCCACCAAGTTTCATCGCTTTATCCGTCTTTGGTAATGAATTATCGCACTTTTTCGGTTTTTCGAAATTTTCGATATCGAAAAAGTGGTTATAGTCCGATTTCGTTCATTTTAAATAGCGATCTGAGATGAGTTCCCAGGAACTTACACACCAAATTTCATTAAGATACAGCAAAATTTACTCAAGTTATCTTGTTTATGGACAGACGGACGGACATGGCGAAATTCATTTCTTTTTTCGCCCAGATTATTTTGATATATAGAACTCTATATTTATCTCGATTACTTTATGCCGTTACGGGGTACCGTTATGCGAACAAAATTAATATACTCTGTGAGCTCTGCTCAGCTGAGTATAAAAACAGAAATGGGAGCAGTCATAATCAGAGCAAATCAGAATTTAAAGTTATACCACACAACTTTGCGGATTCATCTTTTCTCAAATAAAACTATCAGACTCACTGAAGGTGACGCGAAATCTTCGAAACGCGTATGTGTCAAAATTATCCAAAAAGGGGCGAGGGCCAAAACCACATTCTACCATACCTCTATTAGACTCCCTGAAGAAGACATGAAAGCAGCGTGTAGGTGGAAAAAGATCTGGTAGTTTACCCAACCTTGCACCTAGAGTGCTCCCGTTTCTCAAAATGAACCAAACCCTTTTGGTTTAGCTTAGGGCTTAAACCACACTCTTCTACACGTCTACTGTGAAGGCATATAAGCATTCTAAGAAAGAAATGGGAAGTATAAAAAACATCAAATTCACTTTAAAGCTTTTTGAAGAAATTAAAAAGTAAAATGGACATTGAAACTATGCAAAAATAAAAAGGAACAAAAAGCAAATAATAACATTTCTAACACCCAGCATTAGCAGTAAAGAGCAGTTAAACACTCCTGTGGCTTATATAAAGTTGCCCCAAAACGGTACTCCACTTCATGCGAATAGACATACAAGAGTTGTACACGTTGTTGTTGGAAGTCCACATCTCAGTGCTGCTAAATCGCAATGAAGTCGTACACATACGCATAGCTGAGCAACTAAAGAACAGAGTGGACATAATCAACTCTTAAACTGTGTCCCGCTGCTAGTTTTGTGATCATTTTTAAGCAATGCGCGTATATTGTGCTAGTCAACTCATGCTTCTAGTATGACAACAACAGCAAATTCCTAGCAACTTCTGGTACACAACAAAAGAACAGCAAGGCTTATCAAACCAAGAATAGAAGCTTTTACAAAGCGATGTATGTAATGAAATCAAATTCACTAAGCGGCTCATTGTCATTGTTTTATAGTTGGCAAAGCAACGAACCGGTAAATGCTTGGAAACTTTAAGCGAAGTCCGTTTGATTCAAATATGTTACATTTCCATATTAGAGCATATTTTCAGGCATTAAGAAAAAATACCTTTCTACTTATGTTAAGTTAGAGCAATAAATACTTAGTAGTTTGCATTTGTATGCAAATTCATAGCACGAGCTTACTTAACTGAGGACATAGGAAGTTTGTTTGCTTGGACAACTCTGCAGAGCCACTAATACTTACTATTATATATGGGGTATTCCATCCCATTTCGACCAATTTTGAACCCGACCCCTTTAGAATTGGCTGAAAGTTTTTCTTCTTTTTCTAGCTTACGAAAGACGTTTTTCAAAAGTTTTTCAAATTCTTTCATCCAACTCAAAAAAAGTTATGAATTTTTAAAAAACACCGTTTTTGTTTTCAAAATTCTATAACTTTTTCAAAAATTGACCGTTTGGGATCTTTTTTTTTTTTCAAATGTTTTTAAATTTACTTTTCGGAAAAAATTCAAAAGAATTTTTAAAGTTTTTTTTGTAATTTTTCAGTTTTTCGAGATTTTCCGAATTTCGCCTTTTTTTTTCTCATAAAAAGTTTCAATCAATTCTGCAATCATCCCCACTAATCACGGAGTGGGCAGAGAATTTTTTTAAAAACATATTTAAAAAAAAAAATGATCCCACCGTTTTTTTCAAGATATTTAAAACTTATTTTGAGTTGGAAAACGGTGTTTTTTTTTCAAAATTTGACCGTTTGGGATCATTTTTTTTTAAAATATGTTTTTAAATGTACTTTTCGGAAAACATACAAAAAAAAAATGTTAAGTTTTTTTTTTTAATTAAATAAAAAAAAAAAATTCTCGGCCCTCTCCGGGGTTAGTGGTGATGATTGCAGAATTGATTGAAGTTTTTTATGAGAAAAAAGGGCGAAATTCGAAAAATCTCGAAAAACTGAAAAATTACAAAAAAAACAAGTAAGGAAGGTTAAGTTCGGGTGTAACCGAACATTACATACTCAGTTGAGAGCTATGGTGACAACATAAGGGAAAATGAACCGAGGGAAACCCTGGAATGTGTTTGTATGACATGTGCATCAAATGAAAGGCATTAAAGAGTATTTTATGAGGGAATGGGCCATAGTTATCTAGGTGGACGCCATTTAGGGATATCGCCATAAAGGTGGATCAGGGTTGCCTCTAGAATTTGTTTGTACGATATGTGTATCAAATGAAAGGAGTTAATGAGTATTTTAAGAGGGAGTGGGCCTTAGTTCTATAGGTGGACGCATTTTCGAGATATCGCCATAAAGGTGGGCCAGGGGTGACTCTAGAATTCGTTTGTGCAATATGGGTATCAAACGAAAGGTGTTAATGAGTATTTTAAAAGGGAGTGGGCCTTAGTTCTATAGGTGGACGCCGTTTCGAGATATCGCCATAAAGGTGGGCCAGGGGTGACTCTAGAATTCGTTTGTGCAATATGGGTATCAAACGAAAGGAGTTAATGAGTATTTTAAGAGGGAGTGGGCCTTAGTTCTATAGGTGGACGCATTTTCGAGGTATCTCAATAAAGGTGGACCAGGGGTGACTCTAGACTTTGTTTGTACGATATGGGTATCAAATGAAAGGTGTTAATGAGTATTTTTAAAAGGGAGTGGGCCTTCGTTTTATAGGTGTTCGCCTTTTCGAGATATCGCCATAAAGGTGGACCAGGGGTGACTTTAGAATTTGTTTGTATGATATGGGTATCAAACGAAAGGTGTTAATGATTATTTTAAAAGGGCGTGGGGCTTAGTTCTATAGGTGGACCCCTTTTCGAGATATCGCCATAAAGGTGGACCAGGGGTGACTCTAGAATTCGTTTGTGCAATATGGGTATCAAACGAAAGGAGTTAATGAGTATTTTAAGAGGGAGTGGGCCTTAGTTCTATAGGTGGACGCCTTTTCGAGATATCGCCATAAAGATGGACCAGGTGTGACTCTAGAATGCGTTTGTCCGATATGGGTATCAAATGAAAGGTGTTAATGAGTATTTTAAAAGTTAGTAATCCTTAGTTCCATAGGTGGACGCCGTTTCGAGATATCGCCATAAAGGTGGGCCAGGGGTGACTCTAGAATTCATTTGTGCAATATGGGTATCAAACGAAAGGGGTTAATGAGTATTTTAAGAGGGAGTGGGCCTTTCTGGACCAGGGGTGACTCTAGACTTTGTTTGTACGATATGGGTATCAAATGAAAGGTGTTAATGAGTATTTTTAAAAGGGAGTGGGCCTTCGTTCTATAGGTGTTCTCCTTTTCGAAATATCGCCATAAAGGTGGACCAGGGGTGACTCTAGAATGAGTTTGTACGATATGGGTATCAAATTAAAGGTATTAATGAGAGTTTTAAAAGGGACTGATGGTAGTTGTATATGTGAAGGCGTTTTCCAGATATCGACCAAAATGTGGATCAGGGTGACCCAGAACATCATCTGTTGGATACCGCTAATTTATTTATATATGTAATACCTGCCAAGATTTTAAGGGTTTTTTATTTCGCCCTGCAGAACTTTTTCATTTTCTTCTACTTAATATGGTAGGTGTCACAACCATTTTGTAAAGTTTTTCTAAAGTTATATTTCGCGTCAATAAAACAATCCAATTACCTTACCATATTTCATCCCTTTTTTCGTATTTGGTATAGAATTATGGCATTTTTTTCATTTTTCGTAATTTTCGATATCGAAAAAGTGGGCGTGGTCATAGTCGGATTTCTTTCATTTTTCATACCAAGATAAAGTGAGTTCAGATAAGTACGTGAACTGAGTTTAGTAAAGATATATCGATTTTTGCTTAAGTTATCGTGTTAACGGTCATGCGGAAGGACAGACGGACGACTGTGTATAAAAACTGGGCGTGACATCAACCGATTTCGCCCATTTTCACAGAAAACAGTTAACGCCATAAAAGCTATGCCCCTACCAAATTTCAAAAGGATTGGTTAATTTTTGTTCGATTTATGGCGTTAAAAGTATCCTAGACAAATTAAATGAAAAAGGGCGGAGCCACGCCCATTTTTAAGTTTTCTTTTATTTTTGTATTTTGGTGCACCATATCATTACTGGAGTTGAATCTTGACATAATTTACTTATATACTGTAAAGATATTAAATTTTTTGTTAAAATTTTACTTTAAAAAAAATTTTTTTTTAAAAGTGGGCGAGGTCCTTCTCCGATTTTCTAATTTTTATTAAGCGTACATATAGTAATAAGGGTAACGTTCCTGCAAAATTTCATCATGATATCTTCAACGACTGCCAAATTACAGCATGCAAAATTTTAAATTACCTTCTTTTAAAAGTGGGCGGTGCCACGCCCATTGTCCAAAATTTTACTAATTTTCTATTTTGCGTCATAAGTTCAACTCATCTACCAAGTTTCGTCGCTTTATCGGTCTTTTGTAATGAATTATCGCACTTTTTCGGTTTTTCCAATTTTTCGATATCGAAAAAGTGGGCGTGGTTATAGTCCGATATCGTTCATTTTAAATAGCGATCTGAGATGAGTGCTCAGGAACCTACATACCAAATTTCATCAAGATACCTCAAAATTTACTCAAGTTATCGTGTTAACGGACGGACGGACGGGCGGACATGGCTCAATCAAATTTTTTTTCGATCCTGATTATTTTGATATATGGAAGTCTATATCTATCTCGATTCCTTTATATATGTACAACCAACCGTTATCCAATCAAACTTAATATACTCTGTGAGCTCTGCTCAACTGAGTATAAAAACACTTTAAAATTTTTTTTTCCGAAAAGTACATTTAAAAACATATTTAAAAAAAAAAAAATATCCCAAACGGTCAATTTTTGAAAAAGTTATAGCATTTTGAAAACGAAAGCGGTGTTTTTTTAAATTCATAACTTTTTTTGAGTTGAATGAAAAATTTTGAAAAACTTCTGAAAAACGCGTTTCGTAAGCTAGAAAAAGAAGAAAAACTTTCAGCCAATTCTAAGGGGTCGGGTTCAAAATTGGTCGAAATGGGATGGAATACCCCATATGGATTCATGGAATAAGTATGCTGTAATTGCAAACGCTTACAAAAAAAATGGTATACAATACTCTAAATTGTAGCCGTGAATAGGAAGCGTGCTTAGGGACTGCAGGAAGAAACGGTTGAGCAAGTTCCATGTTGTTGTTCTGCGCTCGTGAGGTCAAACCTTCAGCTACAGGGGGCGGCAGAGTAGCCAGATCAACAAGGCAACAATAAAGCTTGGTATTTGCGAAAAGGACGAAGTTAATTTATAACATAAGTCCGGGTAAATTATACGGGGCTTTCCGTTTGGCCGTCAAAAAACTGCTCGTTACACTAAGGACACATTCCGTCTATTTATTGACCGGCCAGTTCAACGTACCAAATCGCTTCCGCAAGACCCTTTGCTTTCAGCTATTGGTTAGAACTTTCAATACAAACTTGGTGACAATTTCTGCTCCCCTTGCAAGTAGGTCTTTTGCATGTTCGCCTTTTGTGGTAGGTTTTTTTGTCCACAGGGTTAGGGTCGTGAGGTCTGAAATAAGCTCATCCGCAGTGGACTCTAGAGTCGAGTCGGTGACATGAACCCACACCAAATAATAACACAATTCGTTTTTGTATTTCCACACAAAAACGCACAGGGCCGCATCAAGTCTCAAATTGCAGAGAGCGTATGAGAGAAAAAGGACGAAACAAAGCGTTTTTACTGGTGCGAGCGCAAGGGGCGGTTGAAGTGGGTCTATTGTCATAAACTAACTTATCATCAGTGCACTTAGGCCTTTTACTTAACTTGTCGAATTCCGCGCTCCTGAAGCACGGCTATACCCAGTCATAGGGCCTGGAGGCACTTAAGACCACTCGATATGTGAAAGTAGCGACATCAACTAAGGTGCTTACGGCCGTAAGTAGCCTCCTTCTTTGAATTAACTTCTTCCTTCTTTGAATAAACTTCTTGCGTTCCCTTTAAAGGTCTCAGGAGCTCACGAAGTAACGACATTGATGTATGTTGGAACGATTTGCCGTCAAATGTTATCAATATTGATTTGAAGACAATCCGGTTCCGGCCCTGTGTTATCTTCCGTACCGTTTTCTGTTCCATATGGTTTTGGGGAATCGCATGTCCAACTTGTGCTACCCTATTATGTACACTCTCATGATATTCTGCACAGGAACTCCTGTTTGGATTCCTTTCAAAAGGGCTACCAAATCGACGTGGTCTATACTGATTTTTCTAAGGCTTTCGATAGGGTATCGCATCGAATACTACTGGCAAAACCTGAATGCTTGGGCTTTCACTATGAGTTTCTGAAGTGGATATCTTCTTACTTAGAGAACAGAAGTGGTGTCGTTCGTCTAGATAATTTGTTATCTTTTCCATTCGCCCCAACTTCCGGTGTCCCCCAGGGCAGCGTCCTGGGTCCGCTACTATTTGTCATATTTATTAACGACATATCATCTTGCTTTTCAAGGTGTAAGTTTCTTCTTTATACTGATGACTTAAAAGTTTACCATGAAATCAAGTACCTGGATGATTCTTTAACCTTACAAAATGAGCTTAGAAACTTATACCATTGGTGTGTCCGTAATCTTCTATTCCTAAATATTGGTAAGTGTCATTTTACCACTCCTGTAATGGTTCGGGTTTAGTTCCTACACCGTATAGTATCTCAGACGTTCAATTAAAGAAGTCAACTGAAGTTAAAGATTTGGGTGTGTATTTTGATACCAAGCTGACTTTCACCACTCACATAAGCTATATAGTTTCTAAAGCGTACGCGATGTTGGCTTTTATCCGCCGTAACTGCTCATCATTTTCAGATCCTTATACTCTCAAACTATTGTACACATCTTTAGTTAGATCGAGGTTGGAGTATGCGGTATTTGTTTGGAGACCTTTTCATGCTGTTTATATCAAGAGGTTAGAGTCTGTTCAGAGAGCTTTTGTGCGCTTTGCGTTGCGGTCGATGAACTTTGTAGACCCTGTACCATCATATCACTCTCGCTGTTTACTGATAAATCTTATGTCACTAGACTCCAGGCGGACTCCGTTGTCAATGTGCGTTGTCTTTGGTATCGTTTCGGGCTCAATTGACTGTTCTTACCTGCAATGAATGGTCCCCTTAGGAGGACACTTTCTCAATTTAATGCTTATTCCTATTCCTTGGCGTTTGATTTTAGTTGTAGTAAATTTACATTTAAGAACCTGATAATCAGTTACTTGTCATAAAGTTAAATATACTTCTTATATAAGCTTCTAGCTTTACCAGGCGCACGTTGTAACGCCCGAGATCGAATGGATGTTGCGTTATTTTTTCTGTTTTGTTTGTTGATAATTTAATTTATTGTTCTGTAAATTGAATTGAATATTGTACGCATATTTGGTGAAATTTTCTGTTAAACATTTTATTCTTGTATCTTATTGTATCTTATTTTATATTATTGTATTGCTTTTACCGCTGATGATTGTTGCTTTGATTACATTCCGAAGGAGCATGACTGGTGAGCCAATTTTCAAAGTTGATATATGCGCAGGATTTCCGTTTGGTTCTAAGGAGTATAGAAATTCATTTGGATAATTCACAATTTTATCTTCATCTGTAACTGTCGATCGATTTATATTTCGTCACGTCACCAGGAAATTGATTTTGAAAGCGATCATTGATTTTGTTAACATGATAATTTTTGGGAGCTAAGATATTTCTTTCGCATAGCCAAAAAACAAAAACATTTAAATTTAAAATTCTTAATTCTGAAATATGAAAAACTTTCGTCTTGATCGAAGGAACCTCGAGCCAAAATTTGGTGATGATCGAGGTATAGCAAACACGTTTTCATAGGGAATACACACACAGAATTTGATTTTTATAGAAGATGTAGATAGACTGAAGCTAAACAATTTTTTTAAGAGCGGCAGATTACTAAACGTCCAAAAGGCATAACAGCTAAACTCAACAATGCAGTCAAACTTTAGGTGTTAAAATAACTTAAGTTTGTACGGCAGCCATAGTTTTTCCCCATTCCACATTTTACTGGAGGTTTTAGGACTTAACGTCACATAGCTCCTTACCAATTTTAATTATCCTACCATTACGACATCCAGATATATGCAGTATAATATATTCAATTTGTATGGGAGGTACCACGCCCCTTTTCCCAATTCCATATTTTCTTGGTGGTGTTAAGGATTGACCTCAAATAACTCATTACTGAATTTCAATGTTCTGGCATGTATACCTTCAAAGTTATGCAGTACCAAAGACTCCATTTCAATGGGAGGTTCCACGCCCCCTCTTTCCCAATTCCGCCTTTTCTTGGTGGTGTTAGCGATTGACCTCATATAACTCCTTACTGAATTTCAATGTTCTGGCATGTATACCTTCAAAGTTATGCATCACTAAAGATTCCATTTGTATGGGAGGTGCCACGCCCCCTTTCTCCAAATTCCGCATTTTCTTGGTGGTGTTAGGGATTGACCTCATATAACTCCTCATTGAATTTCAATGTTCTGGCATGTATACCTTCAAAGGTATGCAGTACCAAAGATTTCATTTGTATGGGAGGTGCAACGCCCCTTTTATATATCGAAATTATTTTTAGCCTAAAACCTTCCCGTTGATCGAAGGAACCCATAACCAAAATTTGTTGATGATTGATGTGTGGGAAATACGTTTCCATAGCGAACACACACACACACAGAATTTGATTTATATATATATATATATTGCTAAACCGATTTGGGATTTCAAAATCAACTAACCATCATCTCTCCTTCCTGTATCTTTCCTAAAAATTTCATGGCAATCTGTCGAGCCGTTCTCGAGTTATGGAGTGACAATCAAAATGTACACTTCTTTTTATATATATAGATTTGCGAAAAGGACGAAGTTAATTTATAACATAAGTCCGGGTAAATTATTCGGGGCTTTCCGTTTGGCCGTCAAACAACTTCTCGTTACACTAAGCACACATTCAGTCTATGGGAAGTCTCTATTGACAGGCCAGTTCAACTTACCAAATCGCTTCTGCAAGGTCCTTTGCTGTCAGCTTTTGGTTGGGACTTTTAACTCAAGCTTGGTGAAAATATCTGCTCTCCTTATAAGTAGGTCTGTTGCATGTTCGCCTTTTGGGGTTTGTTTTTTTTTTTGCCCCACGGCTAGCGTCGTGAGGTCGAGTAGGTTACACGAACCCATACCAAATAATAACACAATTAGTTTTTTTTGTTTGAGAAAAAGGACGAAACAAAGCGTTTTTAATGGTGCGAGCGCAAGGAGCGGTTGAAGTGGGTCTATTATCATAAACTAACTTATCATCAGTGCACGTAGGCCTTTTACTTAACGTGTCGAATTCCCGGATCCTGGATCACGGGTATACCCTCAATGAATATTTTGCATAGCGCCTGGAGGCACGTAAGGCCAATCGATCTGTGAAAGGAGCGACATTAACTATGGTGCTTACGGTCGTAAGGAGACTCCTTCTTTGAAATAACTTCTTCAAATGTTCGGTCGTGTCTCTTCGCGTTCCCTTTAACGGTCTTAGGAGCTCACGAGGTAACGACATTGATGTATGTTGGAACGATTTGCCGTTATATGTTTGTAAAATTGGGTTGAAGAGAATCCGGTTCCGGTCCTGTGTTATCTTCTGTACCGTTTTCTGTTCCATATGGTTTTGAGGAATCGCATGACCAACTTGTGCTACTCTATCATGTACACTCTCATGATATTCTGCACAGGAACTCCTGTAAAATATCACTACACGCATACATCCATTGCATTCCAGCAAAAGGTACCAGAAATCTTTCTTCATCTATTTTAATAAACTTTTATTATTTAAATCACTAGCTCTACTCTTTGGTCGTTAACGCTAATGCAAATTATGAAAGTCTCGCCACATCAACCAACCCACCAACTAAACCCAGCAAACTTCACGCATCAGCGCATGTGATACACATTTTCCATTATGATGCTATTTACAGAAGACAAATGCATTCTCACAATGCGGTCTGTTTTAGTCCGAGTGCTTGCATGTGGAACGCAGATTTCGCAGTGTGAGATCATCATTTTTCACTTGTTCACGCGACAAGAGAATACATAACATGTGTCAATAGACAGTATGAGTACTGCGAATATTAATAGCTCTATGAACTTCCACATAGAAATGTACATATGTATTTACCATCTGACTTGTATTTGCACGTGCTTGAGACAATTAGTTTATGGTAGTTAATTTCATTAGCTGCGTGTGTGTGCGTGCGAGTTTGTGTATCGTTATGTTTTCTGTCGTGCATAATGACTTAATTACTTATGAATATGAACATTTCAAATATTTGGACTTATGGTTGGTTGGCGACAGGGTAACAATGAAGCTATTTTAGATATGATGTGTTGTTAGTAAGTACGAAGATATTCGTTGAGATTGAATGAAAAGTGTGGGTTGGGCAATCCTTAGGATTAGGTGCTTAGTATCTCCCAGCAGTAGGCATGCCTGCCATCATAGGCGACTGAAATCCAAATCCCATACCCGGGTTGTGCGCTGAGCTTGGGACACGCCACCTAAAACCCGTACCAATGAAAAGCGAAAAGAATTCTCGAATGACATCTCTTTTTTTTTGGAAGGTACTGATTTTCGGCTATTTAGGCTGGTTGATATCATCGCGAAGGAAAAGGCTGATATCACCGCAGGAAGCATGATGAACACAGCAAGGTTACAGGACAATAGGGCCTTGAAAGGTCTAGCACAGTGGCCCTTTCGGCAGAAGCACAATTCGAAGCCACGATGAGAAAGGGGCTTCGTCGCCATGTACTGTTGCGGGCGCCCGTGACGTAGCGATCCACGTTAAGGTGAGTTATTTCAATACAAAATTTATTCGCACCTACGTACCTACGCACCTATATATAACGCAGCCGAAGTGGATTAGCACCTATTTCATTAGAAACTAAAAAAAGATAAACGACGACTGCTACCGTTATGCAATGAGAATTATGCTTAGCGGCTTTAACGCCAGAGTTGAAAAGGAAGAGGTCTTACGTCGAAATTCAGCCTTTACGATTATGAATCTCCCAACGAGCTGAAGTTGATTGAAATATGATCATCTTTAGTACGAGGTTCCAGCGTAAAAAGATACATCAAAGCTGACTATCTCCTCATCGTAGAACATGAAACAAAATCGATCACGTTGTGATTGACGGCATATATAGCACCAGTATCATGGGTGTGAGCAGGTATAAATATCGACTCGAACCACTACCAAGATATTTACACGACTATGTGTCTCAAAGAATGCGAATGGCTTGATACAGGAATAGTTCCCCGTCAATACGCTGCACACGAAACAGGCAGCGAACGGTTACTCCAAACGGCTGTCTTACATGCCCAATGAAAGCGATATTCGACCTGTGAGTTTTACAGCGAGCCCGCAAAAACAACTGGTACAATGAGTAAAGTCGCTATTCTTTAAAAAAAAAAAGAAGAAAAAAAGTAAATGGGGTCACGCTGCCTATGGCTACCACAGCGCTATCGTAAAAGGAAGATTCACGCCTAATTGTAAGAAAAAACCTCGGGCAGGAGGGCGTGGTGGCGGGAACAATCAGATGCTGGTCCGAAAAATCCACCAAAAAATAGTCGCCGGATGAAGGGTTGTTTCAAGACTGGGGCGGATAAATACTTTCGGCGCTGCCTCGAATGCTGAGAGAAAGTTATACTAGCTTGCGTGGATAGGAGTGCTTTTGCTTAGTCGACGGATTTGGAAAAATTGTTTGACGACTAGTCGGTAACGAGAACCAACTAGATCTAGGTTAACTCATCTCATACAGTATTAATGTTTCCATTTTTTGCTACTCGCTTTTCGATGTCAAATTTGTCGTGAGAAAAGCTAATTGATATTTATCATCATAGATCATCAAAAAATGTCATTAGTTTTACAATCACTGAGTTTCAAAATTTCAATGAACGCTAGATAAAATGAACAAGGTGCAAGAAGGGAAAGAAGACAGTAAAAAAAACACGAAAAAAAAAGATCACAAAACACAACGGAAGTGTCGATATCGTTAGAAGCATGGCTTCCTATTGAATTTCAATTTTACAAACGATAATTGCTACTATCAACTTTATTTGTGTATGTCTTTACTGCTTTTAGCAAAACAGGGTGTCAGTATCAAATACGGAAAAAATCAACTAGAATAATGCTTTGTAAAAATACTAACAAAAGAAAACAGACAATACAAAAGATATGAAGCCGAAAAAATCAGGCAACAAACATGCATTAGAAAAAAAAAGCTGGTGACTTAGCCATTTAAAATTCATTGCTGTATACTTTAAGGCGCTGTCGTAATACAATTTTCTTTCATGTTACAGTGGAGACCTAAATGAAAAAACGGCGTGTAAAAAATTTAACAGTAAAAGAGTGCGCTTATACATGAAGTCTCGACGCCTGAATTGAAGTGCAGTTTTTGTTTAGATTTCGGCTGGACCTCCTATTCGCATCGCCTTTGGGTCATGCCTAAAAGTATGCTAACTCTAGTATCTTGTTTTATATTTGTTTACTTTGGTTGACGTAAGAAATATTTACTGGAGCCATGCTGTTATTTTTGAAAACATATATGCAAACCGATGAAGAGTCATGCTACCATTTATCGATAAAACTGAATAAAAATCGATATGAACCGATTAAAACCGCAACATTTAAGTAGATAAATAGAAATGATAACATAAATAAACAAAAAAAAAAATTTATAAATCAATGAAAATCCGAAATCAGCAAAAGAAGTTGGAAACCTATTGTTGTTTCTGTAGCGATAAAGATACTCCCCGAAGGATTTGGGGAGTCATATCGATGTTGATTGTACTTTGCCGGATATAGATCCGGTACTTTCCGCTAACAACCAAAATTAAGGTACAAGCCCGACCATCTCGGGAACGATTTAATATGGCCACATTGAATCGTCTAGGCCATCCCGCCCGTAGCCCCCTAGTATCATGAGATACTTGGCGTAGCCAGTGCCTCGTGTAGGCGAGATTGACAGTTGGGTTGCGCAAGCTCTGAATTGAGCTTATCAACCCTTTGAATCCCATAACTCCGTCCTCATTTAGGCAAATACTAAAAGCTTTCTACAACCTATGCCATTTGCTGCTTCCAGATCAATCCGAATAACTGGAGTATTTATCCAATCGATTATTTTGGAACCATGGGTGTATATTTGTATCGCTTCGTCTGCCATTTGTGCACCCTTGCGCCAACCATCCGCCTACACTGTGGCTCAAAGAGCCTCTTTGAAGCGCAGATACGGAATTTGGTAGTACGGTTGTTAACGCCATGTTCCACAGGTGGAATGTGCAGAATGGCATACAGTGCAGCTGTCGGGGTTGTTTTCAGAGCTTCCGTTATGCGAAACATTCATAGCCTCATACCATTTCTAATATTTTGATGCTGCTTTTTTTTTATTATTGAGAACGATAAAAAAATGTCGCATATTCTACGTGCAAGTTAAGGGGCAGTGTCTCCGTGTCTTAGCCCGACAGCCAAGCAAAGTAGATGAATAGATAGTTTGACATTTCTTGTTTTATAGTAGGAGAGCTGGTAAGCATTTTTGAGCAGGTATTTTAGGCACAATGAAAATTATGTACAATGGTATGGTACAATGGTATGGTATCTAAGTATAGAAATGCAGAACTGGCTAAGGGGGGCGGGGTTGAGACTGCCCTTGAATTTAACAAAAAAATTAATTTTTGCATTCTAAAAATGTTTTTGAGGCACTTTGAAAATTAGATATGTTAAAATTTAATATTTGAAAAATATAAAAAGAAATAAGCCAGATTATTAGGCTGGGTCTAAAACTTTGCCAGGTCTTTGCAAAATAATTCTTTTTTTAATTGAAAAAATGTTTTTGAGGCACTTTGAAAATAAGGTATGTTAAAATTTAATGTTTGAAAAATATAAAAAGAAATAAGCCAGATTATTAGGCTGGGTCTAAAACTTTGCCAGGTCATTGCGAAATAATTTTTTTTTAATTGAAAAAATATTCTTGAGGCACTTTGGAAATTAAATATTTTAAAAATTTATATCTGAAAAATATAAAAAGAAATAAGCCAGATTATTAGGTTGGGTCTAAAACTTTGCCAGGTCATTGCAAAATATTTTTTTATTTTTAAATTGGAAAAAATATTCTTGAGGCACTTTGAAAATTAAATATGTTAAAATTTAATAGCTGAAAAATATAAAAAGAAATAAGCCAGATTATTACGTTGGATCTAAAACTTTGCCAGGTCATTGCAAAATATTTTTTTATTTTTAAATTGGAAAAAATATTCTTGAGGCACTTTGAAAATTAAATATGTTAAAATTTAATATTTGAAAAATATAAAAAGAAATAAGCCAGAATATTAGGTTGGGTCTAAAACTTTCCCAGGTCACTGCAAAATATTTTTTTTTTTTTATTGAAAAAATGTATAATCTAAGTATTTGTAAAAGTAAAAAACATATTGATTTTTTTTATTCAGAATCTGAATTTGTATCTTCATCGTTCTGTTCGTCACAGCTTGAATACTCGTCTTCTTCGAAGTCATCGGAATTATCTGTGAATAATAATAAATGTATATTTAATATTTATTAACTGATAAACTATAAAAATTCTGTTATAAAAAAATTCTTGCTGCTCACCTGCTGTGCTGTTTTCATCGACAGTATTCGCTTCGTCTATAATAGCATTAATTACTGAATTTGGAGCACAATTTGGTTTGATGGAGACCAATGAAATTCCAGTGAATCAGCATTCTGTTCCCATCCGTTTCTGTCTGGTGTTAAAGAAGTAGGAAAACGCAAATACGCATTAAGCCAAATACTAGTTATGTATTGTGATCTTAATAGGTGTTCGTATAATTCGGATTTACACGGAGGCAATCCAGAAGGGTCACAGTTTTTTAATAATTTTTTGAACGGCTCGTCTTTTTTATTGGCTTTGAAAACAGCACACAATTTTTTAAACCTTGCTTCATTTATGTTTGTGCAGTTCTGGAAGCCATAAATTTCACAAACGTATTTTTCTAGAGATTCAAATATTTCCTCTAGCGAACCGGATATGTGGGCAACTCCAAGATTTATTAATGCTGTTTGATAATCCTGATTTTCTGTAAGATTTTCAACGGTTTTATCTTTTTTTTGCAATGACCTGGCAAAGTTTTAGACCCAGCCTAATAATCTGGCTTATTTATTTTTATATTTTTCAAATATTAAATATATTTAACATATCTAATTTTCAAAGTGCCTCAAAAACATTTTTTCAATAAAAAAAAAAAAATTATTTTGCAGTGACCTGGGAAAGTTTTAGACCCAACCTAATATTCTGGCTTATTTCTTTTTATATTTTTCAAATATTAGATTTTAACATATTTAATTTTCAAAGTGCCTCAAGAATATTTTTTCCAATTTAAAAAAAAATTATTTTGCAATGACCTGGCAAAGTTTTAGACCCAACTTAATAATCTGGCTTATTTCTTTTTATATTTTTCAAATATTAAATTTTAACATATTTAATTTTCAAAGTGCCTCAAGAATATTTTTTCCAATTTAAAAATAAAAAAATATTTTGCAATGACCTGGCAAAGTTTTAGACCCAACTTAATAATCTGGCTTATTTCTTTTTATATTTTTCAAATATTAAATTTTAACATATTTAATTTTCAAATTGCCTCAAGAATATTTTTTCCAATTTAAAAATAAAAAAATATTTTGCAATCACTTGGCAAAGTTTTACACCCAACCTAATAATCTGGCTTATTTCTTTTTATATTTTTTCAGATATAAAATTTTAACATATTTAATTTCCAAAGGGCCTCAAGAATATTTTTTCCAATTTAAATAAAAAAAAAAAAAAATTGTGCAATGACCTGGCAAAGTTTTAGACACAACCTAATAATCTGGCTTATTTCTTTTTATATTTTTCAAATATTAAATTTTAACATATCTAATTTTCAAAGTGCCTCAAAAACATTTTTAGAATGCAAAAATTAATTTTTTTGTTAAATTCAAGGGCAGTCTCAGCCCCACCACCCCTTAGCCAGTTCTGCATTTCTATACTTAGATACCATTAAAAAAGCATTGTACATAATTTTCATTGTGCCTCAAATACCTGCTCAAAAATGTTTACGAGCTCTAGACTATTAATTTCTTTTTCTGGACGATTTTTTTTCACTTGCTCAACGCTGACAATTATTTTTGTTGATCTAATTATTTGATACCAACTTTTTTTTTGTGGGTTAGCTTTTGACTCCACACTCTTTTGGATGAAGCGAAAAATTCAATTAAAATTCTAGTCTACTATCTGATAGCATTTACTGTTACTATATTTCATACATATGTACATACATGCGTTTGATAGAAGAAAAAATTTGACGCTTCCACTGCATATGTGACACTTTGCCTCTGACTGTCAACTTGAGTTGCAATGTGACAGGTTGGCCAGCCACATGCTTTGAAGTATGTTATTTTTTCGCTTGTTCTTGTTTTTTTTTCTTTTCCCATGTCTATGCAAAGCTGTTTTTGCTACAATCGACGCGTTTGCTATGCATGCTTTTCAATTCATTTCCGTTTCCGATATGTCCAATATACCGCAGACGCGACAAGCTTGCCAGACTTTTTCGATTATTGTTTTTTTTGTAACATTTTTGATTCACACTTCTAGTGTAAGACGCAATTCGTTTTTGTTTTATTTTTCCTTTCTATTATCCTATTCTGCATTCATTTGTCTTGTATGGCGTGACATCCAAAAAAGGTGACTACTCGTATGATTTTACTTTATCTTAGCTTGGGTATGGGTTCATAATACTTGTAGACGTGCAACGTTGACTTGGTGGCTGCTTCACTTGATTTCCACTTTGAACATTTAGCGTGGTTGAATGCATAACTGTGCATTTTTTTTGTAGTTTTTGTTCTTTTCTCTTTTTCATCACTTTTTTTTCCTCCTTAGGACTCAACTTCTTCTACGACTTCAGTTGACTTTCTTCCTCCGCTTATCTTTTTCCCAATATTCATTTGACTGCAACGTCAATTCAGTTGGCCAACATTTTAGTTGGGTTGCGTTGCTATGCTCGAGTTTTTGGCTTGTTTGCAAAAAAAGTGTTGGCTCAACCTTTTCGTTGTTGACTTTCCTTATAATTTGAAAACAATGGCGTATAGATTTGCTGCACTTTTGAATATAAATGAGCTAATATCAGTTTTTTTGTTTGGGGGAAGCAACTGTCCGACACCTTGGTTAGACAGGCCGATTGTAGATGATGCTTTTTTTAGTATTGCATATTTTTTTCGTTGAACACCTTCACATGATATTTGCCAGTATGTGTGACTTCCGTTTGATGAACCTTCTATATTGCAAATATATTAATTAGTTTTTCAATTTTTTTTTCTCTTCTGAGGTAAGCATCATTTCATGTGATATATGATAATATAAATCAATCATTGTAAGTACTGTATAGCTATACCATCACATCCGTAGATACACATCTTTCATTTTATATACCCTAGGCGCGACGAGAATCTTGTTACTAGCATGAATGTATGCTAACTCATATATAGCAGACGTGGTTATATCCACCCCAACGTTCTCCCAATAGGAGGGGGTAAGAGAAGGTACCTTGTAGTCTTAAAACATTGTCCCTGAAAAAGGCGAGTTTGTGCTTAAAAGGTGCTATTTCGGAATGGACAGGAGGATTATCCGATAAAAGGCTCTACACTTCGATATTCATTATAATATATGGTAGCAAACATGCAGTCATTCTATCCATTCTAGGTTTTGAAGCTTTGCTATAGACTCTCGCGGGCTAATCTGTTTAAGATTGGTTCTTTTGAACGTAGCTAATACCAGAATTTTAAGCCTTGGTCTAACAGAAGTTTTCTCATATAGTATGTCTACAATACACACTCACTAAGACCAGCTATGCCTTTACTGAAAAAATAGATCTCTTTTGCGACTGGTAGGTGACTTGTGAATAAACTCTAAACTAAATTCTGGTAATTTTGGATTGACTATAAAGAAGTTCATTTTAAGAAAAATCTAGGGCTAGAGTATCGGATTGGGATCAACGAATTTCGTGACTGTGACTTTTCAGTGGTAGTGATCTTTAACCGTGATTCTGACTGAATAGTGATAGAATTGCTATTTAAACTAAAACGTAATTGAAATTCACGACACATTTCAAACTTTTTTCAAAATTTGAGCCAACGTTGGGGTATTCGCCAGAAAGAAATATGACTTCCCTAAATAAAATAATTTAAAAAAAATGTTTAAGTTAAACGGTTTTATTGAAAACAATACTCACATGAAGTAATAATAATATTAAAAGCTAGCAAATAATTAGGTCCTAGGTACTAGTCATCACACTCCTCATCAATCTAGGGTGTTGATCAAACAATTCAATAAAAGCGTTGGGCGCGTGAAATTTCTAAAAATCATGTAAGTATTGTTTTCAATAAAACCGTCTAACTTAAATTTTTTTTTATTTATTTTATTTAGGGATAGCTCGATATGTCGGTGATCTCGAGGAAGTCATATTTCTTTCTGGCGAATACCTAAACGTTGGCTCAAATAATATCTCATTTTTATTTTCAAGTTTTTAGTTTTTATTTAATTGCCTATCATTTCGCATTCTATTTACTTCATTTAATGACTCATTATTACAAGGACTCTTTCCTGACAATTTGTTACAATCTATGTCCTCAATACATAATCTTTCCAAAGAATTTACTCGACTCTGCGCCAAGTATGCTTGTCCCTCCTCGAACTCCAAAATATTTTGATGTCACTTCTACCGGACTGTATGTAATATTTGTTCCAAATATGAGCCATATCGGACATCATAGGCCGCTTTCTATTCATGTATGTATTATATGTTCTAAATATGGACCAAACCGGACCACAAATACAATTTTTTGAATATATCGATCCTTGCGCCACCTAGCGGCGATTTTTTTTCACAGGCCGTTTTCTATTCATGTATGTATTATATGTTCTAAATATGCGCCA
This sequence comes from Eurosta solidaginis, assembly GCF_040869045.1. NCBI lineage: Eukaryota > Metazoa > Arthropoda > Insecta > Diptera > Tephritidae > Eurosta > Eurosta solidaginis. Next base: position 19,991,463 of record NC_090320.1, read on the forward strand.
AATCGGACCACAACTACGATTTTTTTGAATATCTCGATCCTTGCGCCACCTAGCGACGATTTTGTTCATAGGTCACTTTCTATTCATGTATGTATTATGTGTTCCAAATGTGAACCAAATCGGACTACAACACAGATTTTTTGAAATGTTTCGATCCATGCGCCACCTATCGGAGTTTTTTTTCTTATTATAGCATTTTCATCGGGTTCTGAACTATATTCCAAGTTTCAAGCTTGTAGCTTATCGGGAAGTTACTTAAGTTTCTATTACAAAATTCGTGCCGGCCAGCCAGCCTGTCAAGTCAAGCTAAATAAAACCGTTTAAAAATACTTCTTCTACAGTTAGGCTGAACCATTCTGTCTTCTTAGCGTAGATTTCCTTCGTGTAAGGGCTACCGTATCAAAAGAAGCAGATTTGGATATTGTCTTAACACCGGCTCCCAGATACCGAGTAACAGGTGTACAATGAGAAGTAGAGAATGATGCTGCATTCTACTGAGTCAGTGTTAGGACAGCTGATTTTGAATGATGTTTTAGTTTTATTCCGTTCATTTCTCTGTGAATCACAAAGGCTCTGTACAGTCAATATCCATCTTCTAGTTAATTTAGAGACACTGGACATATGAATGGAACAACATCCGGACAGAAGAATTTCGCCAGCCTGATTTGCACTACCTTCATACAACCTTCTCCCATGCTTCCATGACATGCGACTATTTCCCTTTACAAAAGATAAGGCCGTTCCCGACTGTAATAAAGTAGGATATGGTAAAACCTCTTCCCTCTCCTCCAGGACGCTGTAATCTGTATTACTCTTGTAGACGTCAGTGACCTAAGTCCAGTCTAAATAAGAAATTTTGAGATATTTCATAATTATTATCAGGTCTATTCGACTGCCCTAATCGGCGCCCGTCAATTCTTTCAGTAGACTGAAATTATTCTTAGAAAAGAGATTTTGAAGTGAATTGCTTAGTAACACCACCTAAGGGTTAAAAAAGATATAACTACGTTCATGCACATAATTGCAAAGGTTCCGCTCAAATTTATCATAATTACACATCAGCAGTGAGTTGTCATAAAAATCAGGCACGGTAAATGCGCTGAAAAAAGCTTATTTTCATAAGGATATTGAAAATAAACATAAACAGAATAGCCAATCACACAAAAGGTACTGTTGCGATAGGTTAAAGAAAAATGTAGCTTTACATAAAAAAGGCTCAAAAAAGATATAGGCGTTGAAGAAACCAAAGTATGTTGCTTCAAATGCTAAAACGGAAAATATTGGGACCGCAAAAAAAAAAGAAATAAATTTGTATTTATGTGAAAAAAAATGCGTAAAACATAAACATAAATGTCAAAACAAAAGCTTACAAACCAGCTGCCGCATATTAAAATAAGCTATGAAAAATGATTGTAATTTGTTCCATACGCTTAGGCGTAAACATACAATCGTTGTATGCATGTGAAATAAGACATAAAATTCAGTCGGTTTATTTAGAGCTTTAACTTTGAAGTTAGTAAGTAATAGCTAATATAATAATAATCATGCGATTATAAAAGTACACAAATACATGCAAATATATACAAAGTACTATCCCAACAAACACTGAAAACAAAAATTTCAAATGTTTGAGAAAAACATTGATTCTCAGTTTGATATTCAACATTATTTATCATTTGAAAAAAAATATTTTCTCGACTTTTTCTCAAACGTAGATCTTTAACTTGAGAATAATTTGAGACATACTTGAAAATTTTTTTCTCTAAAATGTTTGAGAAAACATTAGTTCTCAATTTGATATTCAGCATTATTAATCATTTAAAGCTATATGTTCTCTCAACTTTTTCTCAAACGTTGTTCTTCAACTTGAGAATGGTTTGAGATATACTTGCATTTCGTTGAACTCTGGTTGAAAACCATCGATATCATGGAATATTTTCGTTAATAACAATGTGAATACTTTTTGCTCCAATGTGTCTAAATTTTAAAGTATATAATAAGTGTTCATGAAACCCAAAAATAAAATAAAACATAGTACAACATGCTTATTTTACATCAATGCTTTCGATAGTGTCGTCGATAGTGCCGTTGATAATTCGTCGATCTCTAGTTTGCATACTTCAGCTGGAAATGTAAACAAGCGATTTTATTGAGTGAAGTTGGACATAAAGTGAAAAAATAAAGAAGTATTTATACATTTTAATAATATTAAGTGATATTGTACTACATTGTGCATAAATCTAAACGAGTTAAAAGTGAAGAGAGGCAAATAATAAATTTGCTTACCGAAAGTGGCACAACAGTGGATTCCATTTCGTTCCGCTTTATTCGCGTTTGAGAAAAAGTTGAGAATCCAAAAATTCTCAATTTGAAAATAAAGAAAAATTCCATATTAAAAATGTGCCTTTTAGCTTGAGAATGCTATCAACGGTTATTTGAAATGCATTTGAAAACTAACGTTTGAAATGTGAGAAATGAACTGATTCTGAAATGTATCTCAAACTGAGAATTGACAAAAATGTTTATTGGGATTTGATAAATATCACAAGATTGGAGAATGTTTGTGCGCCTATAAATATGAAAGTGTATTCGTCTATTTTATATGCTTTATGTATACGCTCTGGCTTATGCTTGTAGATCCTTTATCTCAATTGATGCATTTTTCTTTTCTGAATCCTTTCTAATGTTAATGTATTGTCATAAAATATGAGATAATGTATGAAATCATCTCTCAAGAGTTGTGTTGCCATATTTTATGAGCCATAATCTACGTCTCTGTCGCTCCTAATGCTTTTTCCCTAAAAAATAAACAAGTTTCGTCTATTCCAATTTCAGCTAAGAATTTAGCTAGAGCAACAACCACCGATATTATTGATAAAATCATGAACTGCCATTGTATTTTATAAATTAAGTTAGCTAAACAGGAGAACTACCCGTCACCTTGTCGATAATCCCCGCCGCTGATGCTGCCATTCCTGCTCAATTGATGCTGTTCGTTCACTGTTGCGGGTGGCACTTGCGCCGCCATCCAGGTGTTGGGAATAGTAGTACCTGTCAGCTCATCTATATTCGTAGAACCCTGATGCTGCTCTACTGGTGCTCTACCTAATATTACCTATCATTTTCTACTTTCGTTGTCTGCTTCGAACTAAACTACCATCACCATCTGCCTCCCAGCGCTCTTTTGTGTCTGCTTTAACTCATTGCGGCTCAACTGTTGCGTACACCGATTGCCATGTTGTGGCGAATCTCCAATTTTATCCGCTTTAAAGTAACAACCGTTCACATTCATATACATCAACCATATCTCACGCCGAAGTTAGGAATTCTGTCGATGTCCACGTAGACCCCAGTCGACGATATTTGTCAGGGGGCTTCGCATAGGCCAATACTAAAATAGAAGTTATTTGAGATCAAATATATTTCTTCCTCAGAAGTTCTAATACTGGCGTAAAATGCGCGGATTGTAATAAAATCGTGCATTGAAAACTGAGTGAAAAGGGCTGAAAAGGTTTGTTAAATAAAAATCCAAAAAATTCATTGATTAATTGCGATCGATACAAAAACAATTCCCTTTTTTGCTTTGGGATGTGGAACATAATCCCCTTCTTATTATAGCCATCTAATGTCAGAGATGCGAAGAAATGGTTATCTTGATAATCCCTTTGAGAGGCAATGTCAGTGGTGGCATGGTATTCTTGTTGGATGAGTTAAAGTCTAATATCGCATTTAAACCGCCGAGATATTTTCAAGCGACATTTGATGCATCTGCCAGAATTTCCAAAATTATTTGCAGGAATTTTGAAACTTCTGACTTTCTTTACCTATATAAACGATTTTTACCTGCTATCTTTAGTACACGAATCAATGTAAGGAAAGGGTGGGTTGGAAACGCGTCCGTTGCAGCAGCCCATTTATTACAAATCGACCCAGTCATTATGCCGACAGCATCAGTCATATCACAGAGGTCAACAGAATTATTATGGACAGTAAATAGCTAGTGGGTATATGGGAATTAGAAACGCGTCCAACTTCCAAGTAAGCTACGTTGCTCGTATTTAATGGGTAAAAGATAATAAATGCATTGCATTTTGCTTAAAAAGCTTCTCGACGCTAAGCTTAGAGCTTAAGCTATTTATTTGAAATAATTTCCAACAAACTCCAAACTTAATTGCTTTAATGAACAATATTTAAGATTTTCTATCCAACTCCAAATATTATTACAACATTTATCAATGTGACTTTGGTTAATACATGCATAATCCCTTAGACTGGCACAACAAAAAAATACAACTACAAATAAACCAAAATAGCGTAAGTTATAAGCCGGCAAGCAATCTGTCAATAAATGCAATGTTACCACGTTGAGATTATCAGCAACATTAACTCAGTTGTTTGCTTACAACCAAATGTGGTAATACCAATACATATACAGTTTTCCTGCTACATACATACGCATGCTTGCATTCTGATATAGAAAACTGTCAGCAAATATCCGTTATATTTACATGTACAATGGCAAGACATTACAATGACTTGGCAGCGAGCTCTTAAGAACAGTTTAGATGTTGACGATACACAGTAAGTTATAGTAAAAATGGGATAGTCCTCAATCTCGTAAAAATTTCGTTTGTTTTTTTTTAATTTTTTTAAATTTTTTATATTGAAGTTGCACACAAAAAATGTAATTTTATAATTTTGCTGGAAATAATTAAACAAAAAACTTTTTTACCGGTTTGCCAATTTGCGAGATTGTTCGAAATTCGAGATGGCAAAAATAAAAAAAGTTCCGACGTTTTTTTGGATCGCATAATTTTCAATGTTAGGTTAGGTTGAACTGGCCGGTCCATGAGGACCTCACATAGACTGATTAAGTCCGTAGTGTTACCAGAAGTTTGTTTTAACGACCAAACTGAAAAACCCTATCAAAAACCAGGACCTATGTTATAAAAACCTTCCGTCCTCTTGGCAAATACTAGAAGTTTCCTAGGATTTAAGCCACTTGCTGCTTCTAGATCTGACAGCTGTATCACTCCTAATAGCTGGAGTCTTGGCCTGGCAAGCGCAGGGCAAGAGCACAGAACGTGCTCGATCGTTTCCTCCTCCAGCCCGCACTTCCTACATCTGCTATCACTGACCAAGCCTAATTTAAAGGCATGTGACGCCAGAAGGCAGTGTCCTGTCAGAATACCCGTCATGAGTCTACAGTCCTCTCTTTTTAATGATAGAATCAACTTTGTTAGTCTAAGGTTGTAAGACCTGCACATAATCTTCGACACTTTACAGCCCCGCGCTTGAACCCACGCCTTTCCTACTTGGTCGATCATGTGCACCTCTCACCTTCGCTTAATTTCGCCCAGTCTAATTGGGACGTCTACTGAGCAATCTTCAAGGGATGCGCCCTTTTTACTCGATTGCAGCTTGGGCTATTTTCTTCCAGGGTTTCTACTGCTACGGTTACGGTTACTATTTCTGCTTGGAAAACGCTACAGTAATCCGGCAGCCTGTAGGATCTGTTTATTTCCGGATCAGCACAGTATACCGCAGATCCTACTCCTTCCACTACTTTGGAACCATCTGTGTACACCTCCCGTATCGCCTGGTCCGCCATTTGAGCACCCTTGCGCCAACCGTCCACCTCTATTGTGGCCTTAAGATCGCCCTCGAAGCGCAGATAGGGAATCAGGTAGTCTGTTCGTCTTGTGATTGATGACGATATACTACTATGGCCGTATGGTCGGCGCTCAAGCTGCCCCGATGCACTGAGCCTGGTTGCAGTTGTTAACGCTATGTTCTTTGCTACCAGGTCTACAGGTGGAATGTGCAGAATGCCATACGGTGCAGCCTTCGGCGTATTGTATTAAAATATAATAGTTCAATTATATAACAAATTTTATTTAAGATTTGCAACTGACAGTTTTAGAGAAAATTTGTGTTTTCACTTTTAAAATAAATCTTTGTTAAATCTTCAAGTTTTGGTACAACATATCTTTTTTAAGTGTTGATAAATTTAACCGTTTTTATAAAACTCATTAAAGAAGTCCCGAAATTAAAATTTTTTCATAAAAAATGACTTAAATTGAAATAAAAAACAACTTTTGTTTAATAAAAACATTTTAATTAATAGAAATGTTTGTTAAATAAATTCATAATTTGGTAGAATATAGTTTGTAAAATTTTTCTTTTTTTAATTCTGAAAATTCTTAGATACAAATCTTTTTGAAATAATAATTCCTTTTCATCGCTCAAAAAAATTCTTAAGATTAATATAAAACTTTTTTTTAATTAAAAAAAAAAGAAAATTTTAAGCATACCAGTACAACAATCAGACGTGCCGTTGAGACTATAGCCCCGTTAACTTGCAAGCGTCTATCCTACAATTTTTTATAGAGACAATTTTTATTCAAACGAATTTCCTTTATGGAGTAATGCTGCTTTTAAACTATGCTTTGAACTGTCTATAAACAAGCGCCAATCACCCACTTTATTTTCAAATTTTAGTGCTTCAAATAAACTTTGAACATCATTGCAGTAGCAAATATTTTCTTTTTTAGTACAAAAAGAAGAGAAAGTCTTGTGTCTATTTCGAAATTTGGAAGTACTTGTCGAAGGGCCCAGACTGCCCCATTGCTGCAAACGAGATCCTAGAATTTCGCTATCAAATTTCGATAATTTCAAATCTCTGGCCAAGTCATTAAGTACGGCTTGTGAGACTCGAACGAGAGGTCCCACATCTTGTTCACTGTCTGAATTATCTGCTTCAGAGTCACTTTCGCTTGAGGCTTCAAAACTTATAGGCGGCCTAGGTATGGGTAAGGTATGGTCATGTAGTTTTGGTTTTTTAGCTGATGCCACATTTGGATAACTTATTAATTTCTCGTTTTATCTTGAAGGTCTATCACGCAAAAATAGCACTGGTCGTGGTTAAAGGGTTCAATCCACATCATTGGAACAGCAAACTTCATGTTATGACCTTTACCCGATACCCATCTCATTAAAGTTAATCTACAGGAGGCGCAAATAAAATGAGGTGTCCAAGATTTATCGAGATTTTTTACACGGAAACCGAAATAATGAAAGTATGCATCTTTGACAGAATTAGTTATTTTCCGAGCTGAGTTTCCGAAAATATAATGTCCGCAAATAAAGCAAAAATTATCCGGATTATTTTTACATTTAAAATCTCTTTTGCAACAAGCCATTTCGTAAACACATCTACCGATATAAATAAAAATAAATGTAAGGCGCGATAACCTCCGAAGAGATCTAAGGTCGAGCTTCTCTTCCAATTTACGTCGTGCTCTTCTTGGTTTTCCCTACAAATTGGCCGGACGGGACCTACATGTTTTATACCGACTCCTAACGGCATCTGCAAGGCAGATGAGTTTTCACTGAGAGCTTTTCATGGCAGAAATACACTGGGCGCGCTTACCAGACACTACCGAGGGGCGACCCCGCTTAGAAAAATTTTCTTCTAATTGAAAAACCTTATTTCTAAAATTTTTGATGTTGCTTTGCCTGGGATGTGAACCCAGGGCATACGGTGTGGTATATCTACCGATATAGTATGTATAAATTTGCACTACAATTTGCAAAACAAAACTTACAACAAACAGTAGTGGTGTCTTTTTAAATTTATTAGACCCTAAGGTAGAGTGACCAAATTAAATGTCTCGCCAATTTTATCAAAGTAATATTAAAATTTTAGAATAGACGCTTGCAAGTTAACGGGGCTATAGTCTCAACGGTACTGGTGTGCTTAAAATGTTCGTAGTTAAATTACCTTCAACATAGGAGGGCTAACTTTTTTTCGTCCATAGAATTTTTCCGATTTTAAAGTGGTTAAATCTGAAATTTTGTAAAAAATGTCTTTTTTCTCAACATTTTTTGAACGTTTTTTTGGCATAGTGGCCAAACTACTGAAGATACTGAAAGGAGGTGAAGGCAAGAAATGTTTATGGGAAATAGTATAATGTATAATTCAACAGTTTAAAACGAAAAAAAGAAAACTATACATTTTTGTCCTACCTATATGAAGTAGTGTTCTGCAAAAATGGGAATTTTCATATTTTCGCCGATATCTCGAAAACTAGATCTGCCACAGGAAAATGGAAGTCATATTCGGAATCAGGAGAAAATTTTACTTTAGGAAAGGCCTATTTTATTATTGGAGATTTTTTTTTTGTCGAGTAGTGTTTTCTATTAATAAAAAAAAGCTTGAGGGCATTAAATTAGAAAGAGATTTGAATTTTAAATAAGCAGCAAATTTTTATTCAAAAATTATTTGAACAAAATTGGAAAGCACCACATTTTTTTAAATTTTACAAAATTTAAATTTTTTCACACTTGAAAATTTTTAAAGACTTAATTTTTTATACGTTTACAATACAAACTTAAAAATATATATATATATATATATATCCCCATATCACAAGTCATCCCATTTTTTTCATTCGGGAGCAATGTAAAAAATCGCCCTTGTATCCATTTTGCTTCCTCAAAAAAGAAAGTCTGCTCACTTCATTTGTAACACTACACTGTACATAAAAAGACAGAATTAAAACCTAGCTAAAGTAGGAATGGCAAAAGCAATAAAAGTGAAAAATAATAATAACAACAACAACAACAAGAAAAAGCGTTTGACACGACACAACTAACAAAGTGACAACAGAATCAGGCCATGCTCCTACTGCTATTGCTGCTGGTGTGGATAGCTTGAAATGCTTGAGGCTTGTGGAATAGCAGCAGCAGTTGGTTATAGAGAGCAACAGCCAGCAAAGGATTATGCCTAGCTGTGGGATTAATAAAAGGATCTCAATGTGGAAAATGCCAGCTGTGGCAAGAATACATATACAAATAAACAACAAGACAAATATTGAGTATGTATTCGCTAGCATGGCTCAGGGAAGTGCAACATGGAAAAGCAGAAAAGTATGCTGCCAAGCTACTATACTCTCCACTACACAGTCAACAACCAAACAGCTATCCAGCAAACTATTGGCATAGTTGCGTCACAATGCCAGGTAACCAACTACGACAAATGACAATTTTGTCTGTTGGTATTGCAAGCGCTTGCAGCAATAGCAGCGATAGTTGCCGTAGAAGTAAGATTATACATTAAAGCTGGAGCTGAAGCTGCTGAAGCCAAACATATTTGATTGCAGCCCATAAGAAAAGTGGGCTTATGCTATTGTATTGGTGGCTGTATGTGCTATTTGTTGTACCATCCAACCCGTCAGCGAGAAAATGTAAAATGTGGTTTAGCTTTACCGACAAATAAATCATGAATTTCCTTCATTGCCATTCGTTGCATGAGGATGTGTGTGTGTTTGTATGTGTATGTATCGGCGCTCGCGTTTCTCACCAACTGAATGAGTGATGATGAAAAAGTATGCAGATTTGCATCTTAATTTTTTAATGCTTGCCATCAAGCATAGACTACATCACCACAAACGCATATTGAATGATAAGGAGGGCGGTGGAAAGATGTTATAGCCCCTCTGATACACCAGACCCATGCATTTCAAATATTAATCTAAGTGGAGAATATAATATTGCTATTAAAAGCATGCTACTCTTCGCAATCCGTCGAGTCTTTAAAATTATTTTTTGGTGTTGTTATAAGCAATCTGGGATTTGTTGTGAAATATCAAGCTACAGTACGGTAGTCATTAGTTTAACCGTTCGGATAAATTAAAGAATATTTCTACTTTTAAATCATTCCAAATTAATTATAAGCAATGGTGACTTAAGTTCCATAATCTAAGAATGGTTGTAGCGGGGTATTCTGTGGAGCACAGGGCTCATTTGTTTGACTGCTCCTAAGGATGGCTAGGCCATTGTGCTCTAACATAATCAAATGAGCTGAAACCCCTCTTACTTTAATGCGAATGGAAGCTAAATAATTTCATTTGTCCAATGTAGCTTAAAACATAATATCAGTGAAGCTAAGCTGTGCATAAAGCTCTTTCTCAAATATTCCATATGTGTCTTGGCGAGAGTCAGAGCAAACCTTCTATCTTCTCTACGTCTCTGCAACTGCATACAGCTTTTTTTAGATCTTCTCTCTATTAGCCATGCACTCCCGCAAGATCATGCCTTCTTAATATAGCTTTCCACTTTAGGCGTTTATTGTACAGAATGTCTATGATGTCAGCAGATTCTAGTTGTCAATAAAATATATGCCTCGGACAGGTTCTGTAGATAAATTTTTCTATCTTTGACGACTACATTAAGCTTCTTTAAGATTCCCATGCTTTAACCAAACAGTTTGTCTGAGTGAAGACGGTTTATTAAGAAATCGCAATATCTGAGATATGGACTTCAGGATCCAGCTGGTAGTTTCTTACTCAGTTGAGATAAACTCGAGTTTGTTGGAAAAAAGGGTAGGTGCTGCTCGTCTCGTTGCCCCTAGTCTAATTCGGACATTGCCCGCAGCTGGAGCAATTCGATAATAAGGTGAGGTAGCCGCGACAATCTTTGACTCAAGAAGTCAGCCTGAAACAAATTGCATTAGCTCGAAAGTTTTACAACTAAGTAGAGCAGCACATATTTCGAACAGATATCAGCAACCCTCTCATTCAGCTCTGAGCCACTCCTACAAATAGTCTACATGATAGGTGTTTCTTCATTTCTAGGATTATTGATCAAAAGTGCATTTCTTTTCGGTGGGTCGGAATAGTCTAGTCCAAGATTATGTTTCTTTTTAATTTTAGATATAGACAAGTAGAAAGAAAAAGAAAAGAAGGAAGAGAAAAAAGTGGGATTGGGTTGCCTTCTTTGCTATTCAAATTATATATGTGACCAGGCCTATGTAAAGGTGGCTTATGACTAAAAAAAAACTATGACTACTAAAAAACTGAAGAAATGCATTGTTTATGTTTAACAGCTGTTTCTCGCAATTTCTTTTTTGAGTCATAAGCCACCTTTTCATAGGCCGGGTCACATATAACAAAACTTCCTTCCGCTGAATGACCTGATCATATAGCTACGTCTGACATCCTAAGGATCTTCACTGAAACGCGAAATTAGCGAGGTATCTCTTAAACTCATACAGAGGCCGTAATTCATAGCTTCCGAAACCCAATTGTCAGCATCACCTATGCAAGGCGTATCGAATATGCATGTACCATACATATATTTGTCAGGCGAAGCTCTGACGACGGCAAGTTTCTCAAGGAACTAGGGATGGGGGCGCTATGGCCTAACGGGTTTAATGTAGTCAAATAGTTCCTGAGATGGTCGGGATCGTACATCGACAACCCCCCGTCTCCCTGGTTTCTTTCTTAATACCTGAAGCAGTACATGGGTGTGTATTCGTACTTAGCACATAAATACTGCATGTTTATTCGGTGGGGGTTTGTGAGACCTCTACTTGACCTGCATTGACTAAGTGTTATCTTAGACATTGGAAAAATCCACTTCATAAATAGCGCCCGAGCAGGGACGCGCTTCTGTAGATGTCTGATCAAGAACAACAACAATAAGCACCAACAATGTCGCCGCGTCTCCTACACATAATCTGGAACATCTTATACCGAACCGAAATTATTCAACTCAACCTTCGACAAAACTTTTTTCATAGCAGGAAAGCTTGGAACGAACACAGTACAAAACTTGCTGACAATGCAACGAGAGAGAAAAATAATGCCGCTAAGTGGCTCAAAGATAGATATATCAAGAAAACAGTCAGTAGCTACAACTCTCACTTTGGGCGCCATGCCAGCTTAAGACAAACATTTTTTTCTAGTATTTCATCTGTATTAAGAAAAACGAAAATATTTAAATAATGAAATGATTTAAGAAATTTGCTGCAAAATATGGCAATCAAGCGTTAGTAATATTCTTTGTGAGATAATGAAGAACAGGAGGGGGAGAGTAGCAACAGCTGCGACAAAGTGGGACAGTGAAAAAGGGAAAATGCAATAAAATGAAAAGAATAAGCCAGGACATGTTTGGCCAAAAATTGCGAGCAAGTGTTAAAAACACAGCCAAGTGTGCCATTTGTCTGTCCGTGGGGCCAACACTCCCACAGAGAGACAAGCATACGGAGAACAGCGCGCATAGCAACCAAATCTTCAATGGCAGAATTATGAGTGCACTTTTACTGCTGCCAATTTGAACTCTACTGATGTTGCTGCTGCTGCTTAAAACTAATTTATTTAGTCAATAAAAGCAGACAATCAAGTGCTAGAAAGTGCTAGTGAGAGCGGCTACATAGTACTGTTATGATGTGTCAATTGTGTTGACTTCATTGCCCTGCAGCAAACAAAGAAAATTGGTGTTTCTAGCATTTCTGCATTATCTGGTGGTTGTTGTTGTTGCTGTATTTATTGCAAATATAGAAGTATCATCACCTTGAAAGTGATTTCAACGAAGGTAATATTACTTTAATTGTTGACGTTGCTCTGTTTTTGTCTCTAATAACGTCAATGAAGCATGCACTCAGTAAATATTTTATATGAAACAAAAAAGAAGGCATTTGATTGTAGAAAAATAATTTTCCACTGTGTGAAATTTTGTGGAAAACTCAAGGCAAAGCAAGAGTTTATTTGCTTTATCCAAAGAAAAAGAAAAATCATTTGTATCTCAAATTAATGGCATTGCTGAATGTGTAAAATTGGCATGCTCAGCTTGCTGAGATCGACTTCACGCTGCAGCATGTTGCAAATAGCTTTTGAGTTGGCAACAAATTATGGCAATTCAAAACTATTTGTGCAAATTGATAAGTTGTTTGAAAATGAAAAAGGACTAGGTAGTGAGAGTAGACAATGTATCTTTCTAATTGGATTGTGATGATGTAGAATGCTGATGCGCATCTGTTTGTGCAGTTTGAAAAAAAAAAAAAAAAAATGTTTACTGGTATAACGAATGAAAGTGTAAACTGGAGGTTAAATAGTCTTCAGTGGACACAAAATGTGTAATGTTAAAAGCATTCCATCGACTTGTAGATCGCGGGCATAGATTTGTTTTGAGAACTGGTAGCTGGTGTTTTATGAATGGTTCCAAACTTATGTTTAACTGAGTACGTTATCGATAACGGTAGCTTTTACTTCTTCTATAGCGTGTACTTTCTTGTACCATTTACTCTTCCCAGATTGGATACTTCTTGGATAGACATCGATCACTTTTTTATACCGAAATCATTGCTTCCATTTCCGCATCCAATGCAACAAAATTACAAAAAAAAAACCTTGAAATAATCTCAAAAACAGCACAGAAAGGGCGTCGAAGGGATCACGGAACAGTTGTTGTTGTTATATTAACGACAAAGACATTTCCCGAAGGTTTTTGGGAGTGTTATCGATGTTGATGGTCCTTTGCCGGATATAGACGCGGTACGTTCCGGTAATAAGCACTATTGAGGTACCAGCCCGACTATCTCTGGAACAATTAATATGACCACCTTAAACCTTCTTGGCCATACCGCCCTCCCACCCCTAGTTCCATGAGGAACAGTCGAGAGATTGTATGATACTGTTACCTGAATGGTTCCAAACTTAATACGAAGTAACGCCAAAAAGGTCTAACATTGTTTTGTAGTCCTCACGGAGAGATTTGGTATTAAGTGCTTAAACAATTTCGATATGATTCATGACAAAGTCTTATTTTAGTCTCAAAAATATACAATACTCACACTTTCGAAAGCCATCACTGTACATATGTATGTATAGGTACTAATGTAATATGAAAAGCTTGTCTTAGTCACCCTGTTTTGTTAAAGTTAATTCTTTTGTTTAATTTTGATGCTACAATTAGAAAATCTGCAACCTTAACATTTTCCCTCTTTCAAACTCATTAATCAATCTTCCTTTTCACTCGCATATTCCCAAACAAACAACTTCATTAATTTCGTTTCGTGATTTGTGCTCATCTTCACTATAGCACAAATGACATTTAAATTGTGCTTAACGATGCTTGAAATTCTAATATTCACTTAAATGCAGAAAAAAAAAACAAGGAAAAATAATATCAAAATTAAAACGCAATAAAATTAAGTACAAAAATAAATAAACAACCCTAAACTATATTTAATCACTTTAGATGGTCGTTGTGCAAATTAACCGTTTTCTTGCTGACCTCAAGCATTAAACAGTAACAACTCCAATACAACGCGCCTTTAATGAGGGAGAGGAATTTGTAAGTCATTGGCTATAACTTTTTAGTTTCTTTGTGTTTATTTCTTTTTTTTTTGCATAATTAAATATTTGTTTTTGCACTTCAGTCAGTTAAGGGTATATACAACAGCGAACAGAAAAATAGTTTTTATTTTCGCTATTTAACGAAAAAACGTCTGTTAATTTTGTAACTGAAAACTGTACAACAGAATCTCAAAACCGTCTTCGAAAAAATTCGAAAAAGTTTTAGGAACATTTCAATCTTTACATTTTGAATCCTCTGAATCTTTTTTAGTCCACAGTTTTGTTGCCCAATCAACTTTAGCATAACGAAGTAAATTTTATAAGAATTTAAAGATATGCATTAATTTTTCGCATTTTTTGTTCCGCAGAAGGTTTCAGATTTTCTTAAAAAATAAGGCTATGCGCCTTTTGTATGAAGAGAGTATAAATCTCTCTTCGGAAAAAAATTTTAAAAATATTTTAACTTGTACTTAAAATACTTTAACTTGTACTTTTGTATACTAAAACTGATTGATCTTCAAAACCACAAACTCAAAAATTGTCAGAGAAATCCAAATAAAAAATTCGAAATTTTAGTATTTTTTTTTTTCAATTTTCGAAATTTTTCGAAAATATTGTGGAGACTGCTTTGCACAGTTTCAGTTGCAAAATTAATAGAAGCTTTTTCATAAAATTTTGAAAATTAAAATAAAGAACTTAAAATACAATATTAAAAAAAATCGCCACTGCAATTTTTTTGTTCGCTGCTGTATGTTGTAGTTGCCAACAGAAGAGTGCCAGAGCTAATTCCATTAACTCATTTTTCCACTTAAGTATTGAATAAAGAGCAGTTAAGTACCTTTGCTTTTGTTTGTATGCTTGCGCTGTTTAAGTGTTTACTAATTTTTTTCTCCCAAGTTTCTCCCATTTGTTTATATACATTAGATAATTGCAACTTAAGAAATTAAATAGCAATTTTAAGATTTAAAAGAGCGTTAAAGCATAATTATATCTATGTTTTATGGCAGTGAAAAAAGTTTTTAAATATCAACACTTGCTCTCTATTATTCATTCTTGGGAGGTATTAAAATATATTTCAGAATAATAAATATACTGACCACAACCCCAAACTCTATCAAATTGCAACCTTCGATAAAGTTTAGTCAACCAATCATAAAATAATGAAATACAAATTTTTTTTTATAGTAAAAAAAAAGCTCAAACATTTTTTTGTATTAAAAAAAGCTTAAAATATTTTTTTTTAAGTTAAAATAAAACAAAAAATAAAAACAAAATCAAAAAATAAAAATAATTAAAAATTAATCAAAAAAAAAAAAAAAATTACGAAAAAAATTTTTAAAAAAAAAAGAAAATAAAAATAACAAATAAAAAAAGAAAAAAAACTTTAGTTAAACATATTTCTCAAACTATTACTTGACCTAATTAATTAAAGTTTTTTTTATTTTTCTTTTAATTTCTTGCTTGACCTTGTACGAGAAATATTTAATGTTTTTTAATTAAATAGATTTTACATTTTTTCTATTTTTGTTTGATTTTTTTTTTCATGGTTTAATTTTGAATGCGTAAAAAAATAAAATTAAGTTATAAATACAAAAAGATTAAAAAACTTTAATTACAAATATTTCTCAAGCTATTGCTTGACCTATTTAAATTAAGGATTTTTTTAAACTCGCGATAGGAAATCGAGAGCTAGGCGATACAACTTTTTGATAAAATATTCATATTTTTCGATAACAAATCGATAATTTGTCACGAACTTTTGGGTAACATATCGATAGCCTTTAGATATAAAATCAATAACTTTTAAATAACAAATCGATAAGTTTTCGTTTACAAACAGATAACTCGTCGATAAGAAATCAGTACTACAAATTGATAACATGCCCCTTTTTCCCTTTTCCCCATCCTTTCCTTGTTTTTATTTGCACTTTAATTTGGTTCATATCAATTCACCACATGCATTGTTCTTACATTACGCTACAGTGTACACTACACACCACGCTTACATTCTGTATTCTCCCTTCCCATACACTACACCTACACCTCTACACTCTGTATTCCCCCTTCCCAGACACTACACCTACACTTCTACATTCAATTTTCTCCCATCCAGCATACCAATTTTAAAGACAAAGCCTACTTTCACACTATGCTTACATTCTAGACTGAGTCTTGTCAGCTAACACGACTCGTTTCTTACATACATTTGTTAATTTTATACGTCGACATATGCAGTGTACCAAAATAATGTACATTACACCAATTACTACAACCAAATTATTGGTTGTTGTAAATTAAACAACATTTCAGTTGTAACAACACTGGAAATTCATTAGAAATAACACAAATCGAAAACAAAGTAACTATCCTTGCCGCATTACAGCTGCGAACACGGAAATAGCAGTATACATTTTTACTAAATTTCGTCTTTTAAATTCCTCTTTTCTTATTTTAGCAAATTTATGAAAAAACTTCCACAAATTTCGTAGCTGATTATTTTGATATCTTTATTTAGAGTTTTCAGAATTTTTGTCTGTTTATCTTAAACAATTGTAGTCTAACAAAGTACAATTTATAAGTCCCTCCAAACACGCATTGATTTTTGAATTTTTTTTTTCGGAGGGATGTTTTAAATTTTTTCCATACAAAAAAACAAAAAAAAAAAAAACAAGTTCACACTCTGTATGACGAAAAACACCCTTCGGAAGAAAATTGTGAAAAATCTATTTTTGTTAGACTAAAACTGATTGGACTACAAAATTGCATAGTCAAAAAATTCAGAGAACTTCAAATAAAAACCTCGAAATTTTCGTAAAATTTTCTCGAATTTTTCGAACTTTTTCCGAAAACTTTTTCTAGATGGGTTTACATAGTTTTAGTTACAAAGTTCATTAAATTTTCTTCTTAAAATATCAAAAAATAAAATAAGAATTTAGTTGAAGAAATTTAAACGAAGTTTCTACTGCTCTTTACGTGTTCGCCAGTGTACATCCGAGAATAAATGTGCACACCTACAACTCTCTAATCAATTACTTGCTACATTGACTTTACCTCTTAACCCAAAATATTGTACCGAAAACATACAAAAACACTTCAATCTAAAGCAAGACAAGCTCGACAAGTTAAGGAAGACAACACAAAGTCCATTCAACAATAATAATTATAATAAAAAAATCAACATAAATATGTAACGAAGCTTGCGTCCGAGCGCTTGTCTCATGAAATTTACTTATAGTGATGACCAGCAGATTTTTGTTGTAAATCGACAAGCTAACAGAACTAGTAGAAACAGGATAAATATGCTGACAAACTCACATTTGTAGATATATGAATATGATTATTCCTTATGGTATGTATAAAGGATGCAAGGAAATTTGAGTGACTGAGTAGTTACTATACTGTATGACAGTATATTTGTTGTTGTGTTGTAAGTGCATGAATGATTGCAGAATATTAACGAGAAGCAGAGTGCAAGATTGTATATTGAAGGACAAAAGTAATTCTGAATTTAGTGGATCGTTAGCCTTTTATAGTTAAATGACAGTAGGTGTGAAACGACTAGGCTAGTTGACTAGAAGGAAAGAGAAATTTTAATTTAGGTCATTGTGATGCAGACTTTCATTTGATGTACATATTATCGTAGTTCTCAACGAGTTTATGACAAAAGCTCCAGATCCGGGAAGAAGCTTATACTGAGAGCAATATAAACATGTAATCAGTGTAATCAGTGTAGCCAGTGTTTTCGAAGCTCGCTCCCTTTTCGGTAGGTTTTGCGCTGCTTGGTACTAACTTTTCTGTTTCTGTTCTCGCTTTCTTCTTACTTTCCCTATCCTTCTTGCTTACTCTATCCTACCTCTCCCTCTACTTCCACCTTTACCACTACCTACCTCTGCCTCTTAGTTTTTTTTATGCTAACTACGACGAGCTCAGCAACAATCTACGCGTTGTCCTTGCCTTACTTTGTCTTATTCCAAACAGCTAACACAGCTATGATTGTTCAAAATATTGAGCCGTACCGCTTGAGTTCCTGCCGGCAGAACTGTAGAAGTATGACTGGATACAACAAATGCCCAGAAGTTCTACGACAGCTGGCAGGAGTTGATGCCGGCCCAATGGTTGTTAAGCTGACTCAAAGTCCACACGTTCAAAAGTATAACTCCAAGGTGCGCAGTGACAACTATAATCACCTCGCAAGATCTGGTTTGAGATAAGAAATCCGCGTTACAGTTACCACAGAAACCATAAAGCATTTCTATGCAACCGCGTGCGAAATCAAACAATCGCCGGTCACTATCGACCCCCAGTGATTAGTCTCAGCGCATTAATTGCGACTAGAATTGCAGATTAAACATTAATCTCCCTAAGCGCTCCGAGGATCAGTGCAGCACAACGTCGACTCTACTACCCAATGAGGGTTGTCTGATTTCTTGAATCGAGTACCTGTTCTTCATTGAACTTGGATTCACATCTGTTCCACATAATCCCTACCACCATAACCATGAGTTCCCGCGGGTGCCTATAAACTTTCTACTGACAAGGCTTCCCAAGTCGTCGGGGAAAACCAAAATTTGACAAAGCCCTCATTTAAGATCCTGAAGGTGGTCTGTGGAGGCTTGTGACCACGACCCAGAAGAGATAACTTTGCCCAGAAAGAAAAACATGTTTAATACCTTGCGCGATCTATCTCCGCCGAGATTTAAGCAGAGCTTGTCTTCCACTTTGCGTGGTGCTGCTTTAAGTTTTCCCCACAAATAGGCGGGATGAGATCTACGTGTTTTTTGCTGGGTCCGAACGGCAGCTGCAAAGCAGATGCATTCTCACTCAGAAACTATACGTGGCAGAATTACACTCACAGTGTTTGCCAAACCACTGCCACAGGGCAGCCTCGCTTAGAAAACCGAAGATTTGTGGGGTAAAAGAAATTGTTAATGAAGCAGTCGTCCTAGTACCATAAGGTGCTAGTAATGAAGCATACCATATTCAAATCCGCCAAAGCAGTACTCACATCCATAACACTCCCCTAAAATTTCGGGGAGACGTTTACAACCACAACAAGAACTTCCTTGCGCTCGACAGAGCCATCCATCAGTTTGATAACCGATTGGATAGCTGTTTCTGTAGACTTCGCTTTGCCATAGGCATTTTGTGATGCCGATTTTAGTTTTAGTGAGCGCCCATATTACTTATGTGGAGATCAATAGGGCGCACGAATTTTTTACAAAGGATTATGAACAGATTGAGTTCTCTTCAGATTCACCAAATTGCGGTCGAAGTCGGAGTCCTCACGTTCAGACGCACGCTCCCCGCCCCTCTCCGAAGTTCCTATCCAAGTATTAGCAAAGTAATGATCAGCTGAGGCGATTGTGTTCAATATCCAAAAAGTTCTGCCGAATGCTTTGTCTATCTGCATTGGGATTGTCCTGCCTGGGGCTTCTCTGTCTATGATCTGTCTATGTCTCATAGCCGCTAAGTTCCGAATTCAAAACTACTTTTCTTTATTCCATTCAAATAACTCAAAATTCGTTCCAAAATGCAAACATGAAACTCAGCAACATTGCTGCACACCTACTAATCCTTTAAAATTTGACACACAAATATTTCATATCAAAACTAAAATACCTTTAAGACAGCACAAGTATAATCGTTAATCAGCTCAATTAAATCGTTGCCGCTCTTGCAACGTAATCAACTCAATCAATTGGATATCGTTTTGTATTATATGTAAACCCATTAATTATCCTATAGTAGGTAATTTCAAACACAATTCAGACGATGTAGTAGCTATTAATTAATTAATTCATTATCTTGCAATTAAGTGCAAGATAAACGACAAATTGTGGCTCTATTTCTACACCTCAAACCCTTTAAGCTTTGCATTCGTCCTTCACGCAAACTTGACGTTTATCTATGTCCATCATAAGGCTACGCATTAAATGTCTTTTCCCGTGTAGTTGTTGTTGGTCAATGTTTTATCTATCCTAAGTCTTACTAAAGCTGACTTCTCACTTTGCTTGGTCTTCATCAATGAAGCAAATAATTTTTTGTTCTTATTCATTTACTTTGTGCTGTTGTTTCGGTTAAATATCAGATACATTTATCAGCTCATTGATTGTAGGTAAAAGCGGAAGTTGTATTGCTATTGGTGCTGTTGTTTTTGTTACACATTCTCTCTGTTATGACCTTTACTGTTTGTATTGTGCGCTTTGTAAATATAATACTTTAATTGCGACGATAAATTGTTTAAGGTAAATGAGATCAAATAATAATAATTAACTTAAATACAGCTGCTCAGATTGTTGCATACTTTTAGGCGCATAACATATCTGTACTATGAACGCTATACATAAAAATAGTAAGTAGTACAATTTCTATTTCGTCTTATTTCAGTTGACCAATAATATATCCAACTAACTTAATTAAAATCGAAGTGGCTAGAACAGCGGATAACCAGACTGTGAGGTAAGAACAACATAATAATACATACTATAAATCCATAAATCTTATGAAATAAACACGTTAAATGTTGATTTAATGTAAAAACTCAGAGACTCCTACTTTCAAAGCTAAGCTTTGTCAAATGGTTAATTTCGAACCAAAACTGTTTAAACATAAACTAGGACACGACTTTTCTGGGTAATGGACTAGGGGCCGATCTATGCGAAAACGTCTAATTTATGGAGCGTATACTTTAAAAAACTTATTACATACTTTTTTAGCAAGGGTATTGCTGGAAATTGGATAGAGGACACAAGAGAAAAGAAAAGCGAGGGGATGGAAAAGAGACTGAGAAAGATACAGAGTTAGACGAAGATAGATAGAGTGACCGGAATAGGGAGAAGGATGAGGGGCTAGAGAGTGGTAGAGAGAGGAAAGAGAGGGAGGGGCGAATAAAAGGAAGAGAGCAAAGGGGGAGTAAGAATTTAAAACTTCTTCAAAGTCACACACATACACCGAAGTTTAATCAGAACGTCTGCTGGATTTGCTGGTTTATTATAAGAAAAATCTTCATGTTTAAGTTTCTTTTAATCGTTATGGAAGGCGAAATATCTTTTCTGAATTCTCTACATCCACTGGACATTTGTTAATCCCAAGTAAATAGGTAAGAATATTTTGTTTCCATCCCTATTATGTCGAATTATTAAAGTTTTCAATTGGTCTGTGGGTGTAAAACTGCATGCACATATGGGTGCATGACATAATCTCGAGTAGCACATTTCCGAAACACAGAATCCAGTAATTCGTAATCTTAACTCTACTAAATCCTGGCTGAACATGGAAGACTCAAGGTTGATGGGCTTTGGTTTTGTAAGAGTAATGTGTTGTCTGGATATTGCCTTGCCGATATATTGTTTCATTTATTTTGGGAGCTTATATTCAGATTCAGAAATCTGTATAATGCCTTCAACTTCAGGTAAAGATGAGATTGCCAATGATAGTCCAACATGTAAGAATTGAAGCTTGAAAAAATTTGAACAAAATAAAGAAAAGAGAAAACAAATACAGGATAAAAAAATAAGCCATCACAACATCAACCATAACGGAGAGTAGATAAGAAAAAAAAATATATACAGAATAAGAGCGTTAAACTTGAAGTGAAGAAAGAAATAAGAAGAATATAACTATGAAACATATTTAAACAAAATACGAATTGAAGAAAATAAGAAAAAAAATTGTTTAAAACAGCAATGAAGATATGAGAATCACAGAAACTCAAGGCAGTAGGATGGACAAAGGCAGACCACAAACGAACTTAACCGAAAAGAGTTAAGGAAATCGGAAAAATAAAAACGGAAAGAAAAATACAGAAGGAAGGTGTGGAAGATTAAGATTAAGCAGATAAGAAAATAATGGGAAATAAGAAAAGAAAAAAGAAGAGAGAAAGATACAAAATAAATATAAAAGGCGAAGAGAGCAAGAATAAGAATATGGAGAGAGAAAAGCTATAATCGAAAGAAAGAGCAAAAGAAAAAGAAAAAAGTGATAGGAGGGAAAAGAAAAGAGTCAACTAATGAAAGGCACTAATAAAGTTTACCTACATGTATGCATAACAACAATAACAACAATATGAAAAAAGTATATACAACAAGGAAGGGACCAAAAGTAAGATAATTTACAAACAAATCATAAACTCATTTAATTAAAAAGAAGAAAAAAATAACGAAAATCAACAAAAAAAGAGAGTGTATAAGAAATATACAAATTAAGATAATATACACAATTAAAGAAAAAAGGGGAAAGAAAAAAATAAATAAGCAAAATATAAGGGGAAACTAGAAAGAGTAACAGCAAAGCAAAGAGAAAGAAAAAAAATTGGAATGGGGAAACCGAAAATGAACCTTGTAAAAGAAAAGGTGGGGTAAGAACATTTCATAAGAAAACAGGAAAGGAGGAATGGAGCAAAATGTGTAAACAAAGTAAGAAAAAGGGAAAATAGCAAAATGAAAAATGGGAAAACGATAAAAAAGGACTACGGCGTAAAAAAACAACGCAATGGACTGCAAAGATTGAAGGGAATTAAAAAAGATTTTTAAAATTTTGAAGAGATTAGAGATGGAGGGAGTTTGGCAACGAAGAAAAGGAATGTTGACACAAAGGTGGAGTAAATTTTAGTAAAGAAAATATAAATAAATAATAATAAAAAAATAACAAAAAAATAACTAATTAAAAAATAATAAATAAAAAAATAAAATAAAAAAAATGAAGATAAAAAATAAAAAAGTATAAAACAATTTTGTTAAAAAATAAAAGAAAAAATAAAAAGAAATTTAAGTAAAAGATAAAACAAAAATAAAAATAAAAAGAAAAAAAAAACAATAATAAAAATTATAAGAAAATAATAAAAACCTATTTCCTGCCGCTATAACTCCAGAACGTACCAACCGATTTCCACGGTTTTGCATTCGTTGGAAAATCTCGGGCTCCGTGAGGTTTGTAGCAAAGAAAATTCGGGATCGACGCACAGAGTCTCTAGATATAGGCCAAAATGTGGAGCTTATATTCAGTACCCATAGAATGTGTTTATAGAATATGGATATCAAATGAAAGCTGTTGATGAGTGCTTTAGTACAGGATATTTGTCATATAACTGGGAGGCTAGGGTCTCGAGATATAGCCCAAAACGTGGCCCCGGGTACCCCTAGGATGTGTTTACACAATATGGATATCAAATGAAAGCTGTTGATAGGTGCTATAGTACAGGATAATTTTCATACAGCTGGGAGGCTAGTCTCGAGATATACCCCTGGGTGACTAGGGTCTCGAGATATTTATTTATTTATTTATTTATTTATGGCAAAACTGATAAATATGCATGCGAAGCCGAAATAAAGACATAAATTAATAATACCCACATACCTATTTACATACGTCCTATTCGATTTGCCTGAAATTTGGTATATAAATTTGCCTGTATTATATATATTTTTTTCGGGAAGTAGACCATAGACGGACTGGAGGAGGGATTGGGACTAGGACTGGCACTGAGCATCGGAATGGGACTTGAACAAAATACATACCACCCCCTGGGACTGGCAATAAGATATGAAGAAGAATTAGAAAAACTTATGAGAGAAAAGAGAGAAGGAGGAGACTGAGAAAGAGATAGAATGATACGAAGATTGTGATAGATGCAGCGAAAAATACGGAGGGAGGAGTTCATACAAAGATTAGGAAAAAGTGTAGAGTGGCGAGGGCAGAGTTAGTCGGAAAAAGCTTATTAAAATGTATGCAGATAGACCAAATTTAGGGCAGAACAACGTCTGCCGGGTCTGTTATCATACATATATAATTGGCGAAATCACACAGAACGAAAAGTGAAAGAAGAATTACTGAAAGGAAGTTTATACGTTATATAGAATAAAAATTAGCCTTTTACTTACATACTTTCATGTCTATTGTAAGTGTGTGGACTATTTCACTCGCATATCTTGCCCTTTTATCAGTTATTTAGTTTACATACGTGAAACGTTTACTCAGGAATTCCGAAAAATACTAATATGTGTTTAATTAAAACAGAAACCTCAAATACCTATTTGCTTAACCAGAAAACCCTCAACTTCGTGACTGAATAAACTGATAAAAAAGTATGTGGAGTAGAAGAGTACATCGTAATGGAGGTGTATGTATGTAGTTATACATATATGTTAATAGAAGTGATTTACTCATTCACAATTATCCACTTTAACAGGTATGAAACTTTCAATTTGAATTGTTTTTTAATTCATTAACCTCTTTGCTGCCCACAATTGCACCACACACTAACAGTAATGTCGTGTTTAAAACGAGCGGGGTAAAGTAGGTCGTATGTATACATACATAAGTATGTGTATGTAATTCATTTACTTTTCTGTTCATATCCTCTGCACAAATGTTTGTTGACTGACATATGACCAGTCAAACTTTTCCCATCAACCAAATGGCATTTGCCACTTTTTTCGCTACATTGCACTTGAGCAGATTTAAAAAAAAAAAAAACCGAAAAAATATGATAAAAGTAAAATCTAGAGAAAAGGTGTGCAATTTGCGGTGTAATTAAAATCAACATTGTGGCAAACTGTGTTATATGTATGCATACTTACACTTCAACTAGCTTAAGATATGCCCAGCAAACATAGTGATAGTGTATCAAGACCTATACTCATGAGTACATGATACGTTAAGGTATGAGTCACAGATATTTGTAAGTCAGATATGCTTCTTATATGCAAAGTAGAGTATGAACTGAGTATGAGTCTGATATGAAACTTAAAAGTACACATAACTACGTGTATTTCAGATTTTTTGAGTCAGTTGTGAGCCCTTAATATGCATAAATATCATTCTCACTATTTATAGAATTTAATTCTGCGAACAATCACTGACATATTGTTTTTGTACCTATAAAGACTGACATGTCTTCATTCACGGAAATCCTTGTTTTTATCTCTAAGGAGTGTGAGAGAATCTAAGCAATTCATGGCAAGCTTTAACGTGTTTGCCTGAGACCATCTTAGTCCTCTAGGGGAAACTTTAAATGAATCCTCTTTTTAGTGAAAACACAGAGGATTTTGCTGATCAGCAGGCAACTATTAGGTTCCCAGAATAATGTTGATTGGGTCACAGCGCACACACTGTTGTTGTTTTTGTTATAGCGATAAGGACACTCCCCGATGGTCTTGGAGAGTGTTATTGATGTTGATGGTACTTTGCCGGATGCAGATCCGTTACGTTCCGGTAACAAGCACCTTAAAGGTACTAGCCCGACCATCTCGGGAACGATTTGGTATGACCACATGAAACCTTCTAGGCCATTTGTTATGTATGTCTAAGACGCTGTATTCATATTGGTTGCGTCTTACATACTTAGGTTGCTATGTTTCTAACTTTTAGTATGCGGCTCACATGAATACTTCAAACTAGTCATTATCTGACTACATATTCAGGATTTTACTTGTTTGACAAGTGGCTTACGTAGCCTCAACTGAAATAAGCTTATGTTGTTGTTGTTGTTGTAGCGATAAGGTTGCTCCCCGAAGGGTTTGGGGAGTGTTATCGATGTGATGGTCCTTTGCCGGATACATATCCGGTACGCTCCGGTACCACAGCACCATTAAGGTGCTAGCCCGACCATCTTGGGAACGGAAATAAGCTCATAATGAGCGTATACTCTTATATTTAATTGTAACTCGTTTATGACTTACCAATACTAGTATAACTCTCCGAATGTTTGCTGTGTTGTAAGTGACTATTCGTATAGATAAAAGAAATAGAAGACAACGTTGCTAAATTGACTTTCGAGTATTTCTAGAATGAAAAAAATCATATGTTCTGATGAAGGAGAATTGCAATGAAATTTTACTATGAAACAAGAAATCTTTTTTGAAATACTAAGAATTCAATAAAAGTGTCAGTAAATGCCAGTCTTTCCTTTACTAGTCTTATTATTAGCTTCTAATGAGCAAAGTTTCATCATCATCATCTTCCTCAACTCCTATTGGAGCATAGGGCCTCGACCCCCGACTTAAATCGTATTCTGTTAGGTGCGGTCCTTGTGATACCATTCCACGTGTATCCTGCGTCTTCGAGTTCTTTATCCACAGTTCTGCGCCAAGTTTTCGCAGGTGCACCAGGTCGTCGGCTTCCTTGTGGATTCCATCGCAACGCTTGTCTGGCTATATTTACTGTAAGTCTTTTCTGAGTGTGACCAATCCACAACCATTTAGGCTTAGTTATTTCTGAGGTAGCCTTAGGTTGATTTGTTCTAGACCATAAGTCGTCATTTGAAATTCTTTCCGGCCATCGAATGTTCAGGATTCGGCGCAGACATTTATTAATAAAAACTTGTAGACGTTTCTAAATTAAAGTTGAGCTTTTCCACGTCTCGCAAGCATAAAACAGTACTGATTTAACATTCGAATTAAAAAGTCGTAACTTCTTTTTTAAAGATATTTGGCTGGACCTCTACACGTTTGTCAGTTGCCCCAAAGCCATTTTTGCTTTGTTTATGCGAGACCGAACGTCCTCATCTGCACCGCTTTTATTTCAGACAATACTACCAAGATAAACAACGGACTCTACACCTTCGATTTCATTTTCGTCAACCGTAAGCATTATACTATGTTCAAACAGAAAAATAAATTGAGGAAATTTCGATTTGAATTGAGTGCTGTTCATACAACTCGATTTAGCTTACACAATAGTAATTTGATAACTGGTTGGCTCATCGCTACAGCAAGAACATACCTTTGTTCAGACTGTCAAAATGAACACGCACATTATTAGGCGAATGAAATGGAATGAAAACATAAAACTTTGAAATTTTTGTGTGTTGTAAGAAAATGTGTTCAATGTTTTGGTTTCATTTTGATTTCATTTTGATTTTGCCATCTTCTTTTTACAATCCCTACTCCAGTGAAATGAAAGACATAAAATCAGCTGATGAGACGAGCCAACCATATAGTTCAGCCATGCGTAACTGACGTTTAAGTATACTCAATAAACACACTTTACAATGTTGCATTTGCAGTTTGAAACAATTTATTACGCAATTTTTTTAAATTGGCAATTTATTATTACAATTTATTATATGACAAATTGCGTAATAAATTGCCCAAATAGTATAAATTGCCAATTTGGTGTGTGTTTGAACCTAGTATTAATGGCCTTGATGAAATACTATAGCCGTATCTTATGCCTTTCGTTTCCGCTGTATTGATGCTCAGTCCGGCATCCTTTGCACGTATGTTAACAGCTTCTAAATTGTTTTGAAGGTCAGTTCTTCTGTGATTCTAAGTCCTCTAGCTGAGTGAAAGGCGTCCACTGTACACCGTGCCCACCATTTTCTGCGTTCCTTATAATCTCGTCTAATGTCAAGATGAACAAGAGCGGCGAGAGTATGCATCCCTGTCGTACCACGCTTTTAACTTCGAAAGGTTCTGAGAGGCACCCATCGTGACTGACCCGGCACTTTAATTCAGCATACATTGCCCTTATAATGTTATCTATTTTATTTGGCATCCCTCATTTTCGTAGTATTTCCCAAATGTATTTCCTGTCGACGCTATCAAAAGCTTTTTTAAAGTCAATAAAAAGTAATCTTCCGTCAGGTATGGGAAAAAGAATCCTACCCTCATCAGTGGAATAAAGGCATATTTGTAAAAGTCGCAAAAAAGGGAGATACCTCTGATTGTAACAATTACAGAGGTATTACCTGATTCCTAGCAAAGTATTCTCCACTATCTTACTGTCCCGAATTCAAGATGCACGGAACTCTAAGAGAAAATCAGTTTGGCTTTAGACAAAACCGATCCTGTGTTCATCTAATAAATACCGTTCGAATCATTGTTGAACAATGCTGTGAATACAGAACACCAGCTTATTTACTTTTTATTGAGCAAAGTTTAAGCGAAGTCAAACAGGTGTGAACTACAGCATAGTTTCCTTAACACCTTAAGTTTAATATCCTATCTCGTAAGGAGGCACCGTTTCCCACAGCATGGGAAATAACGATGTATAGAGGGACTTCAAAAGCTAAAGGAGAACAGATTTTGTCAACGTTTCATAAGCTATTTAAGAAGAGGAAGAGACAAGTTTGACTAGCTCTGTTTTGCATTGAGACACCCATCGAGTTGAGGATCCCTTCAATTACAGCCGAAACTGTGTTTTTTTTCATGTAACTTGGTTATTTTATTATGTCTGATTTTTTCAATTTTATATGTAAAAATGTTTGTCTTGAGAATCTCTGTTATTCCTTCTAATGCCCTTTTTGAGATCCGAGCTCGTTTTATTATAGCTTTTTGTGCTTAACCAGTTGTAAGCTGTAAAATTAGGGGCAGACTCTGACAACTTATTTATTTCGTATGGGGACCAACCCAATCTAATGCATATTTGTTCAACCATACGCATGGTTACATACATTTTGATATCGATGAGATTGTTTATAAAATATGCAAACCACCATTTCGCGATTAGGCGCTGCCAGGAACAAATACAGCAAATAAGAAAACATGAGCTTCGACAAAACCACTACATATGTTGGCTTGAAAAATAATAAATATAAAGTAGAATCATAAAATCATACCAGATGAAAGGGTACACATAGCAAGCGAAAGCACAACAATCACTCATCGCAGCTAGCGGCAGGTAAAAAGTCAAGGCAGTAAAAGGATACAACAAAAATAAAAAAATGTAAACGAATGCGCAGGGTAGATAAAGGAATGAGAAAGGTGGAAGAAGGTGTAAGAAGAGCAAACGAAAGAATGTAGAAAGCTAATATGAGTTAACCATCTCGATAGCAACATGCTTTAGTAGGCAGTTGAGTTATTCGCTTTTAAATATGGCCAACTTTTACTGGATCTTGCTATGGAAAGTAGTCCTTTAAAATGTGTGGCTTCTGGTTGCGGTGGCATTGTTGACGTATATGGAAAATGGATTACAATTTGTAAGTTGGTTAGTGAATTTTTTTGTCCTGCTTCAAGTCCTACTTCATTGGCTGAGTTAGTGGTAGCGCTGAGCCGTTTAAAGCCAATAATGGTTTTTGCGCCTTAAAGTATGCCAAAAAGTATCATACTCAAATAGGGCCTGATGGTGCGCTGAACGCAGTTTTAGCAGGGTGCTACGGTAATGGAAAGTACTTTGCCGAACCTTTTAATATCGGAAGGGTAATATTGAAGCTAAGTGAGGTTTTATCAAATTTTCACCACGGATGCGCGGAGGTTTAAAATATTGTTATTAGCGGGGCTCAATGAACAGGGTATTTGATGAAAAATGAAGCGTACAGCGAATGTTCTGGTTGAGTCGATCTAAGCTTTGGCGAAATGGTTTTTCACTAACTTAGTTTGCTACCTACTTTTCGCAGTTGGTTTGTGTGGTACCAGCCATGCTTAGGCACTTCATTGGATAAATTGGCGACAGTTGGTAACACCAAGTGAACTGAGATCGTTTTCCACCTGGTCCTTCATATCCTCTTTCTACTTCGATGAAATGGCTTACCCATTCTTCGGTACACGCCATTACCACCGAGTAAAATTTTGGAAGAAATTTTCTTTTGTACACTCTTCCCACTATAGTATAGACTAATAAAGGATTTGGAAGAGTGGGTTATTGATATTTGGCTGGTAATGTTCTACTTTATCATCTGAGTCTGGACTCAGAAAAATATTCGGTGCAAATAAGTGTGTTTGTCTTTGATAGCTGTAAAAACTGTGATTGGGAATGAGAATAGCAGAGTGAGTTGTGGTGTGAGTCGAAGTATGAGCGGGGGTGGGATAAGCAATGTGAGTGAGAGTGGTAATGTTAGTGGTACATTAGAGGGAGTGAGAGTGGAAGAAAATGCGCGTGTTTGGATTTTACATCTGTAAAAACTGGAATTGGGAATGAGATTTGTAAAGGGAGTTGACGTGGGACTCGAAGTGAGAGTGAGGTGAAATTAGGAATGTGAGTGGAAGTGGAAGTGAGAGTGGAAGGAGGGACCAATAAAAAGAAATAATAGATGAATATATCTTAGGCCAAGACTTACTATGCGTGCTATGCCTCTTAACTCGCCTTAACAAAAATAATACATATATAAATAATTTTTTATGATGACATACATAAATAATATCTTGAGATTTATTAGTAGCTAGAAAATTTTCCTTCCAATCAACATGGTTTGAAGGATTTTCCATCTTATATTTGCTATCGCTTTGAATTTTCAATTTATATTTTTGCTTTTTTAAATGCATAAGTGGCGCTGTCATCATGTCATTATTTAATATTAATGTGCCCCAAGCACAAGTTCATGATATATGGATAAGCACCTGCCTGCTAACATGTGTGATTAGGCGCCGGAGTTAGAGTGCTACAGATGGTACTGCGTGGCGGTATTTTGAACTATGCATTGCTTCTGTAGGAGCAAAGAGTGCATTAAAAAAGCGGTATATTATTTTGAGAACGGTCGGACGGGAAAGGCAGCCGATGATGTGTCTGTTGTGTCAGTTTTGCATCCGAGTTATTGCGATACGTAGAACCGTCTGCGGTTGGACTATGAAAATGCTCCATAGTCTCTTCCTACTCGTGGTCTCTATGCTCTTATAGTATATCAGGGAAACTGCAGGTTTTCCAAAATGATCATCCCTAAAGCGGAATACAATTTGCTGTTTTAAACTCCCCCTAGGCAACATAAAAGCTCTAACGCATGATTATTTTGCCACTAAGTTGTGGCTGATTTTTAGAAATCATGTATAAGCATCTACATTTTTATATTATTAAATTTATTATACTCAGCTGAGCAGAGCTCACAGACTCAGACAGAAAAAAAAATTTTTTTAAAAGTCAAATTTTAACAAAAAATTTAATATCCTTACAGTATATAAGTAAATTATGTCAACATTCAACTCCAGTGATGATATGGTGCAACAAAATACAAAAAAAAAAAGAAAATTTCAAAATGGACGTGGCTCCGCCCTTTTTCATTTAATTCGTCTAGAATACTTTTAATGCCATAAGTTTTACCAATCTTTGTGAAATTTGGTAGGGGCATAGATTTTATGACGCTTACTGTTTTCTGTGAAAATGGGCGAAATCGGTTGAAGCCACGCCCAGTTTTTATACACAGTCGTCCGTCTGTCCTTCCGCTCGGCCATTAATACGATAACTTGAGCAAAAATCGATATATCTTTACTAAACTTAGTTCACGTACTTATCTGAACTCACTTTATCTTGGTATAAAAAATGACCGAAATCCGACTATGACCACGCCCACTTTTTCGATATCGAAAATTACAAAAAATGAAAAAAATGCCATAATTCTGTACCAAATATGAAAAAAGAGATGAAACATGGTAATTGGATTGGTTTATTGACGCAAAATATAACTTTAGAAAAAACTTTGTAAAATGGGTGTGACACATACCATATTAAGTAGAAGAAAATGAAAAAGTTCTGCAGAGCGAAATCAAACGCCCTTGGAATCTTGGCAGGAATACTGTTCGTGGTATTACATATATAAATAAATTAGCGGTACCCGATATATGATGTTCTGGGTCACCCTGGTCCACATTTTGGTCGATATCTCGAAAATGCCTTCACATATACAACTAAGGGCCACTCTCTTTTAAAACCCTCATTAATACCTTTAATTTGATACCCATATCGTACGAACACATTCTATAGTCACCCCTGGTCCACCCTTATGGCGATATCTCCTTTATAGCGATATCTCGAAAAGGCGTCCACCTATAGCACTAAGGCCCACTCCCTTTTAAAATACTCATTAACACCTTTCTTTTGATACCCATATCGTACAAACACATTCTAGAGTCACCCCTGGTCCACCTTTATGGCGATATCTCAAAAAGGCGTCCACCTATAGCACTAAGGCCCACTCCTCTTTTAAAATACTCATTAACACCTTTCATTTGATATCCATATCGTACAAACACAATCTAGAGTCGCCCCAGGCCCACCTTTATGGCGATATCCTGAAATGGCGTCCACCTATAAAACTATGGCCCACTCCCTTTTAAAACCCCCATTAATACCTTTAATTTGATACCCATATCGTACAAACACATTCTAGTGTAACCTCTGGTCCACCTTTATGGCGATATCTCGAAAAGGCGTCCACCTATAGAACTAAGGCCCACTCCCTTTTAAAATACTCATTAACACCTTTCATTTGATATCCATATCGTACAAACACATTCTTGAGTCGCCCCTGGTCCACCTTTATGGCGATGTCTGAAAAAGGCGTCCACCTATAGAACTAAGGCCCACTACGTTTTATATAATCATTAAAACCTTTCATTTGATACCCATGTCGTACAAACACATACTAGAGTCACCCCTGGTCCACCTTTATGGCGATATCTCCTTTATAGCGATATCTCGAAAAGGCGTCCACCTATAGCACTAAGGTCCAATCCCTTTTAAAATACTCATTAACACCTTTCATTTGATACCCATATCGTACAAACACATTCTAGAGTCGCCCCTGGTCCACCCTTATGGCGATGTCTGAAAAAGGCGTCCACCTATAGAACTAAGGCCCACTACGTTTTAAATAATCATTAAAACCTTTCATTTGATACACATGTTGTACAAACACATACTGGAGTCACCCCTGGTCCACCTTTATGGCGATATCTCCTTTATAGCGATATCTCGAAAAGGCATCCACCTATAGCACTAAGGCCCACTCCCTTTTAAAATACTCATTAACACCTTTCATTTGATACCCATATCGTACAAACACATTCTAGAGTCACCCCTGGTCCACCTTTATGGCGATATCTCAAAAAGGCGTCCACCTATAGAACTAAGGCCCACTACGTTTTAAATAATCATTAAAACCTTTCATTTGATACACATGTTGTACAAACACATACTGGAGTACCCCTGGTCCACCTTTATGGCGATATCTCCTTTATAGCGATATCTCGAAAAGGCATCCACCTATAGCACTAAGGCCCACTCCCTTTTAAAATACTCATTAACACCTTTCATTTGATACCCATATCGTACAAACACATTCTAGAGTCGCCCCTGGTCCACCCTTATGGCGATGTCTGAAAAAGGCGTCCACCTATAGAACTAAGGCCCACTACGTTTTAAATAATCATTAAAACCTTTCATTTGATACACATGTTGTACAAACACATACTGGAGTCACCCCTGGTCCACCTTTATGGCGATATCTCCTTTATAGCGATATCTCGAAAAGGCATCCACCTATAGCACTAAGGCCCACTCCTCTTTTAAAATACTCATTAACACCTTTCATTTGATATCCATATCGTACAAACACATTCTAGAGTCGCCCCTGGTCCACCTTTATGGCGATATACTGAAATGGCGTCCACCTATAAAACTATGGCCCACTCCCTTTTAAAATACTCTTTAATACCTTCCATTTGAAACCCATGTCATACAAACACATTCCAGGGTTACCCTAGGTTAATTTTTCTAAATGGTGATTTTCCCTTATTTTGTCTCCAAAGCTCTCAGCTGAGTATGTAATGTTCGGTTACACCCGAAGTTAGCCTTCCTTACTTGTTTTCTTTTATCTTAAATCACATTATTGCTTTGGCAATACGCCTTATAAACAAAAGCTTAACGCAATTTATGAGCCAACATGAGTGGTTTAAACGTAAATAATGCGCTAGAAAAGGGGGAAAGAAATAGAGAAGACATATACTGACTCGTTGTACTACATATTCTCATATCTATAAAGTCATACATGCATGTGACATACTTCCAAATACCCATCAAATGTCCCCCATCTTCCTTTCATGGCACTCAGCCTCCTCAACTGGATTGTACTTAAATAATATGATTATTAGCTTTTATATTTCGCCATCATATACTCGTATCAAAAATTGATTTTGTTTTCAAATAAAAAATGTTGAAAAAAATAACGGTTATTGCTTTCCAAGCACTTATTTAATAACTCATATTATTTGCGCAGCAATTTCTTCTTCACAGTGCACGCGCCCATCAGTCATACACTTTTTTAACCCCATTCACTTTTACTTGGATCCATTTTTTCTTTGCTTGGATGACGAATTACTATTTTATATGACCATTCTTATTATTATTTTGTTATGACCTTTAAAGTAGATACATTTTTAAGAGTGGAGTAACACAAGTTCGAGATATATCAATGAAAAAAATAAGTACGAAAAAATTATTGCACACTTTTAGGGTATTCGTTTTTTATTTCTGAAGTCTATCTAATTTTCCCTTTAGAGTGAAGACTCGTTGATAATGTGAACCGGCGTTTCATCCTCCAGCTCACTAAAGCGGCAGATCTGTGTGTCGGATAGATTTAACTTTCTTAGGTGATATCGTATTCTACCCATCGGGTTGCCAGCACAATATATGTATATTGCTTCTCCAACCCAATTGCCAATGTCACCACCCGTGGCGAACGTGAGCCGAGGCTCTGGCGACCCCGAACACCTGATGAATCTAGGGGGTGGGAGGGCGGTATGGCCTAGAAGGCTCCATGTGGTCATACCAAATCCTTCCCGAGATGGTCAGGCTAGTACCTTTATGGTGCTTGTTACCGGAACGTACCGGATCTGCATCCAGCAAAGGACCATCAACATCGATAACACTCCCCAAGGCCTTCGGGGAGTGTCCTTATCGCTACAATAACAACAACAACATATCGTATTCTCTACACTATTCCGTATAGTACCCAGTTAAAGTTCATAGGTCCTCCCTGGTTAGACAAATAAGTGTGGCTGATACTCTCTTAAAGTTGACTAGAGTTTAGCCCAGCCACTTCGGCCGCTTAAGCTGAGATGAGCAGCAACATTTTATATTTTCGAACAAAGTGGCATGGTATAACTCTAGTCAACTTTATCTGGATTTTAAATTAGCATTGAAAAGCCGGGCAATAATGTTGTACTAATACTCTTTTTGCAATAAATTAAATGAAATGAAAAATTTATGTTTCGAAATTTGCCGCCAAAACTTATTCCTATAACAAAAAAAATATATATTTGCATACTTTTAGGTTTGGCATTTGTAGTTAGTTCAAGGTCCACTAGCAGCACGGCAAATTATTTTTTTTTGACTCAGAGTTTATTTAAGATGTGTGAGGTTGACCCCTCATGTCAGGTTAACTCTGAGTTAAAAAATTAATTTGCTGTTCTGCAATTGGGACTAAGTACGTTAAAAACATCCATGCTTACGTTGGGTTGAACTGGTCGGCCTGTGAAAGTCTTATATGTTCTGAATGTGTTCATAGTGTAACCAGAAGTTCGCTTAGATATCAAACTAAAAAACCTTATTAAAGACCACGGCCTAACTAAGTTACAAAGTAACTCCGTTGTATTTATGTTTGTATGTATGCTACTTTCTTTTATTCGGAATAATAAAAATGCTTCATTTACGGACCCGTACCTGTCTTTGCAGGTGGTTTACCTGTAATTGCTTGGTTAAAAAAAAACGCGTTTATTTTAATAACAATTTTACTTAACTTTTCAAAAATCTTTATTTCTTGTGTAAGACTTTTTTGGGAGTCCTTTGAAAATATTTGTATGCAACTTTCAACTTAAAATGTGTCAAAGAGTTATAGTTCGCAAAAAAATATTTAACACTTCAGTCATCTTTTAAAATCTGTTAACTATACCTAACTCGAAAACCCTTACATAAATAAATGTAAGGCGCGATAACCTCCGAAGAGGTCTAAGGCCGATCTTCTCTTCCAATCTGCGTCGCGCTCCTCGTGATTTTCCCTACAAATTGGCCGGACGGGACCTACATGTTTTATGCCGACTCCGAACGGCATCTGCAAGGCAGATGAGTTTTCACTGGGAGTTTTTCATGGCAGAAATACACCCGGAGCGCTTGCCAAACACTGATTGAAAAACCTTATTTCTAGAATTTTGATGTTGCTTTGCCCGGGGTGTGAACCCAGGGCATACGGTGTGGTAGGCGAAGCACGCTACCATCACACCACGGTGGCCGCCTTACATACACTCTCTATATTTCTCAAAATCTCTTCAAAATTCACCTACTCGTCGAACTTTTTTCAATCCCTACCTTGTTATATTACCCTCCTATTCTTTTGTTTCATAATATTGATATTTTTATGGGTGATTTCAAAAGTCATTTGGTCGTTTGCGAGCGCAAATCATCTGAGGCCATTATAACTTCGTTATATGATGTTTGTGCTTGCTCCTGGGCATTGCACAAATAAAATGTCAATATAATGTCAACTTTTTACACGCCTTTTTAAACACACACATATACTTATATGTATGTACATATATGTATACTAATATGTGGTGTGCACAGCTACTACGACACAAATTCACTTTCATAATCCATTAGCGTTGTATTTTTACCCGCATTTCTCCCTGCTCTTGCCTTTTTTCGTTTTTCGTTTGCGTTGATTACCTTTATACTTGCGCTTTAATCCGTTTATACTCACAAAAGCTATAGAAAATTAAATTTTTTGTTATGCGTTAAATTGAATTGCGAATTTGTGAATAAAAAAGCGTATTGAACTCATATCTCTTTGATGCATTGATAGCTATATAAATGAGTTTTGTTTGCGTTTTTAGTTCATGAATACTGAATTTCCAATGATTATCTAAGTATTATTGAATAAATTTGCCGTTTGGCTAACCAATTGTTTTGTTTACTTATAAATTACTAGCAGACCCCGCAGACGTTATTCTGCCCTAAATTTGGTCTATCTGTATACATTTTAATAAGCTTTTTCCGTCTGACCCTGCCCTTCCCCCTCTTCACTTTTTCATAATCCTTTTATTCACTCCCGCCTCCGTCTTTTTCGCTTAATCTATCTCTGTCTTCGTTTCACTCTATTTCTTTCTCAGTCTCCTTCTCCTTCCCTCTTTTCTCTTCTCTCAAGTTCTCATTCTTATTCATCCCTTATTGCCAGTCCCAGAGACTGATATGTATTTGGTTCCAGTCCCATTCTGAGTGCCAGTCCCACTCCGAGTCTCAGTCCCATTCCAAATCCTAATCCCAATCCGTCTCTGGTCTACTTCCCGGAAAAAAGGATCTTAAATACTAATATAGGCAAATTTGTATACTAAATTTCAGGCAAATCGAATAAGACGTATGTAAATAGGTACATATGTAGGTATTAATAATTCATGCCTTTATTTCGGCTTCGCATGCCTATTTATCAGTTTGCCAGGTTGATGCGACTAAATCGAGCAACATATTTCTTTTGATATTTATATTACGCACACATTCTAGGGGTATCCGGGTCCATGTTTTGGCCTTTATCTCCCAGGGATATGAAAATTACCCTCTACTAAACTACTCATCAACAGCTTTCATTTGTTATCCATATTGTACAAACACATTCTAGGGTACCCGGGTCCATGTTTTGGCCTATATCTTGAGACCCTAGTCTCTAATAGGTATGAAAAGTACTCTGTACTAAAGCACTCATCAACAGCTTTCATTTGATATCCATATTCTATCAACATTGTCTAGGCGTACACGGGCCCACGTTTTGGCCTATATCTGCCAGGGGTATGAAGATTACCCTCTACTAAAGCACTCATCAACAGCTTTCATTTGTTATCCATATTCTATAAACACATTCTAGGGGTATCCTGGTCCACGTTTTCACCTATATCTCGAGATTGGTTGATTCCCATATTGTACAAACACATTCCAGGATTACCCAGCCAGAACGGGATAAAAAGTATCCTATGTCCGTGTTTTGGTTCTAAGCTACCTATACACCGATTTTCAGCCAAATCCTCCATCCGAGAGTGACTTTGGTTCGCCATATCCTCGCCTGCTGAGTAAACAGGATTTTTCACGCATAGGTGAGATTTGCAATTGGGTCGGACACAACCTCTTGAATTCCAAACCAAATCGCTTATGGCGTTTCGCCCTTCCCGTCTTTAGGTTTTCAAAGAAGAATTATTGGTGCATTTTTCTCAGCAATTAAAAACCCCCTTAAGTCACATCGGCCAATTGTTTCATAAAGTTCCAGGATGTGTACGAAAATCTCCACCTCCACAGCTTTAAACGAAGTTGGTTTCTCGCTCCTTTTGCAAATATTAAATCCCTCTTTTACCCTAGAAGGAAGACTAATCCTTTACGCGTCTAGTTCTATATATCGTGTTTTAGCTGCGATCCTGCATAATATAACAAGTAGCGGCCGCGCTTCATCGCATTGCATATATGCCTACAGTATCCGCTACACATTATTTTAATTATCACTCAGAATCTCAGGGTACGTCCGTTTAGTCCGTCTTCAGCCACTAAATTAAGCCTGCCATCGACGGCCGTCAACAGCTTTTAATTGGTTCAAATTTATATGGACCAACATACAACACCCTGTACTATTTTTTTTTTAACTTTCCCTTGTTGATTTTTTCCTACTTAAAGATTCGTTACGCACGTTACCACTTTTCACACCCATAACTTCTCTCTCTCTCATTACGAAGATACAAGTTTAGCTTACATATGGACATCTGCTCTTTTGCACACTGTCACTAGCCTAAAGGTATGCAAGATGTAATGTATATACACACCTACAAATCACACGAACAAGTTCGGGAAATCCTGCGGTTGTTTGTTGGCGCACCTGCTCAGAATATGCGAGTAGTATTTTGTTATATGCAGTTAAGGTAGAAAAATAGCCCACAGCGTTTATCATGAAAAAAGTAACTAAGTTAACTATTTGCGCCTAAAAGGCGGCAAAGAAAAAGAGCACAGCGTGTTCCATGCATCTACCAATTCGATTTTGAGCTATCAGGTATGTATTTACAATCAAAATTTTCTCCTATTCAACAAATACATTTGTATGTATTACGCGTTGCATGTTTTGCTAAATGCTAATACAGTTTGGTAAATAGCCTAAAAGTATGCTACACTAAAACAAAATTTTGCAAAACGCAAAATATGCCATTTCTTCAAGCATTTACTACGAAAATGTAATAATTTGTATGCCAAAGTGTGAAACAATGTGTGAAAGTGTTATTGTAACGCCGCAAAGCTTTAATGGCAAATATCCAAGGAAAACAACTGAAAATAACATTTTCGTATGGCTTTAGGGTATCGATGCTCAGTGTACGTGTTGACTGGTAAATGTTTTTGGTGCGTGTCAAAAATCTCAACCAATTTTGAAGGTAAACAATAAAATGTTTATTTTCCGTTGGCAGCCACAGAAACACAAATGATGTGGAGGTATGTGTGTGTAAGTGTGCACGTGTTAGTGTGTTTACATATATATTACGTGCAAAAATCTTTGCATATGCTTAAGGTAATTGCCCATTGTGGCTCACACAGTTTTGTGTAGAATACGCTTGTTTTATTTTGGCATTATGTTTGAAATGCTTCAACAGCCAAGACGTTATGTATAATTCTACAGAGTAAGGTATAAAGAGCATGTTGTAAATTTTTTCTCAAAATTAGATAGACAGTCAAACATTTTCAAAACAAAGTTCAGAGCGCCTAAATATGCATATGCTACCGGAATCGGTTCACTAAGAGGGGGTAAAATACTTGTAGCATAGTATACTCTTAGGTGCTAAACTGCTGCGCTTTACATTTGAAAACTTTTTACCTTTGCCGTTATAATCTTTGTCAGGCTTACGCCCATTATGATTGACAATATCTGCCAATACACTACCTCACACTTATCGCATTGGAAATGCTAAATCTTTGCGTCAGTGGTTTATGCATCCCCTCAGATTTTTGTTGTGGACGTGCCTTGTTTCCCTGATAGATTCTCATAAGCTAACGTCGAGGTTTCAGCAATGTTGTCGAGACATAAAAGCGTATTTAGTGTCTTCATTGTGTGATTTTAAATAAACATGTTTAGGCTTCATAATGAGATAACACATTGGTGCCTTGGGTTCTATGTTCTAACGGGTTCCACATCCAGCAATTTTCACTCTTTCAGTTGACAATTTGTAGTTTTTTAAATTTACTAACTATTTACATTTTTCAGCAATTTATAATTTTGATTTTTAATGTCGCCTTCGGCCGACGTGTTGACAGAAAAAACTAGAGTTTCTTCTCCTACGCGTTTTTATCCTTTTTTACACCTTCATCAAGGAGTGTGATGTAGATAAAATTTCAAACGAAAACAAACATTGACAGCGAAGTATAGTAGCTAAGATTTGTATATCAATGGGTGTTCTCCAGCGCTATCGCGTTTCATATCTATCTAAGAGCACCAGTCTTAATTTTTGCTTGTGAATTCTGAGGTGAAACAGTAAAAAATCTACGAGATCTTCTGCTAGGTCTGCTAATGTACCCAGTTAGTTTTCTCATTTGGTTATCATAAGGTAGATCAAATGCACTCTTATGCTATTACTAATTCCCTGGCACGATTGTTTTCCATAAGCATTTCCCTTTAATAGGATAGTGCGACGGCCTATATAGAAACTACCCCTTTAAAGAAGCTTTCGGAAAGACTAAGTCATTCAATTCGCGTTAGTCCTCAATTCCGTGCAAGTGGGCCCACTGAATATAACCTCCAGAGGGAGCTTGTTTTGAGCTTTGAATCGCGACCAGCGATGAGCAAGAGTTTTGTGTTTTTAGTGGGAGCTCGGTTACTATAATCGTTATCTGCTTGTGTTAAAACTGTCAGCAGAAATGAGGCTTTTTACTTCTTTGGGCACTAGCATATTACAGACATAATAGTATGATCCGTTTCAGAAAAGTAGAGATTGTGCATACCTTTGTTAATACTGTTTGTTCTTTTACTATTATTTTACTTATTTAATAATTTTTATTTTTTCATTTCTTCTCAGCATTTTTATAATGTTATATAAGTTGATTCTAAGACTGTCGCTACTGATCCTATACAATTCTACTACGATTGCAATTGTGCTTTATGCAAACATTATTAACTTTTGTAATCGTATTTTGTCATTCTTTTGCTCATATTCCTCAATACTTTAACAACGATTGCTACTACAATTTCTAAAATCATTTTACTGTAAATTTTACGATCGCGGGTTCGAATCGAGCTCAAGGCCTAACAATAATTTTTTATCATTATTATTGTTATGATAAATTTTTTCTTAATTGAAAATTTTTTTAAATTAGAATAGAAGAAAGAAAAAAATTTAGACAACTGCCAAAGCTCGTTGTATAGATCCATTTCGGGAACTGCTAAATTCCTTCATCGGCAACGTTTATGCGCCGCTGCTATAACCATTCATCTATACAACGAGCTTTGGCAGTTGTCTAAATTTTTTTCTTTCTTCTATTCTAATTTAAAAAAAAATTTCAATTAAGAAAAAATTTATTATAACAATAATAATGATAAAAAATTATTGTTAGGCCTTGAGCACGGTTCGAACCCGCTATCTTACAAATCAGTAAGCCGATATAACAACAAAAATTTTAAATTTTACTTTATTTCTACTGCTTGATCTACTCGGTTGCTAGTAATTTTAATACTTATTAGTACGATTTCACTGTTATTTAACTACTATTTCAGTACAATTTTTACTAGTATTTCTTATTGTTATTTAAATGCTATTCACTTTAACTTTTACTATTTTATTACTTTTCCTGGCATCCTTATTTTTTGGTACTATTTTTACTCCTGTTTATACTACAGTTTTTCCTACTACTTTTACTAAGGTAAGCAATTTTGAAATGCAACT
This sequence comes from Eurosta solidaginis, assembly GCF_040869045.1. Classification (NCBI taxonomy): domain Eukaryota; kingdom Metazoa; phylum Arthropoda; class Insecta; order Diptera; family Tephritidae; genus Eurosta; species Eurosta solidaginis. Next base: position 20,033,191 of record NC_090320.1, read on the forward strand.
TCAGCTACTGTTTTCACTAGTATTTCGTATCGTTTCTAAAATTATTTTACTGCCATTTAACTACTATTTTAGCACAATTTTTTTTTTTTAAATATTACTTTCACTACTTTTCCTATTACTTGCAATGTCTACTACTGATTTTTTTCACGACTGTTTTTACTGCTATTTTTATTACTGTTTTCCTTCTACTATTGCTACTGTTTTTTTTTACTTTTTCTAGCATTTTTAAAATATAACTTCTGTTACTATTTTTACTAGTATTTCTTATTATTTCTAAAATTATATTTCTGCGATTTGACTACTAATTTAGCACAGTTTTTGCTACTATTTTTACTATTACTTTCACAACTGTGCTTATTACTTTTTTTAGCGCCTTTGTAAAGCAAAGTCTACTACTGTTTTATCAACTATTTTGACTGCTGTTTTACTTCTGTTTTTTTGTTTTTGTTTTTTATTTATTTAACTTTTGTTTATTTTTTTATACTTTTGAAAGCATTTTCAAAATGCTACTTCTGAACCTTTTTTTTCTAGTATTTCCTATTATTTCTAAAATAATTTTACTGTGATTTAATTATTATTTTAGCACAGTTTTTGCTACTACTTTTACTTTTTTTATTTTACACCTGTTCTATTTGCTTTTTCTGTCGTCTTATAATGCAATAGTAAAATTTTTTCAGTACTATTTTGACTCATACTTGTTAATGTTTCTACAATTATTTCACTGCCATTTGACCACTATTTTTGCTTATATGTTTACTACTATTTTTGCTACCTTTTTTCTTTTTTGCTACTATTTTCACTACTACTTTTTATTACTTTCTGTAGTGGTTTTGAAATATAAATTCTGCTACAATATTTCTCACTCATATTTTTACTAGGCATTCTTCTACTTTGAATACAATTTTATGTAGTAGTATTTTTAAAACTACTTCTTTTTAATCATCGATGTAATTAGTTTGATCAAAATCCTTTAATATACATTTATTATTTTTAACATGCATCACAGTTCTTAAACGACCATACAGTGAAATTTACCGTTGAGTCAAGTATAACTTTAATTACAAAGATGCAAGAAAATGTATAGAAAGGACGAAGTTGTGTGGGTTCGTTGAAAAAAACTATCCAACAGAGCGAAATCAAAACAGATTAAATCAGCACAGACGGAAATATATATAGATGTGATACCTAGTACCGTTAAACTGCTGAAAGATAGTGGCGAAAAAATAAAATAAAATACAAGGATAATAAATGTAGTTACACATGGTTGCACATACACATGCCTACGCATATGCGGATGTGAGAGTATGCGTACTACATGTAAAACCACTTGTTTTCTCCATTAATTTCCACTTTGCGAAAAGTAGAGGACGTAAGGTAACCAATGTATGTATGCCTTTGTATGTTGCGTTGATAGCGATTGGATTGAGCGAAATATAGCAGGGTCGGCAATAAAAGGGCAATAGCTTAAAAACAAGAGCGTATCTGTATGCAGTGTATACCTTTAAGTGAGTTCAGGTGTAATGCTGACAAATGAGTGCTTTTACATGCAACCACGATACAGTACTTAAATATCGCTTTTATTGTGTAATTTTCTGTATAAACTGACTGCAGTGACATTTTAACTCACATGTGTATAACACCACTTACTTACTCCGCATCATGCTCACTTTTTTACCTTATAAGCCAGTACTCATACTACCTTCTTTTATTAGGTATCTGCTTTATTACCACTTAAAATGTATTTTTAGTTGAGCGGGTACAGTTTTTGGTAGAGGTGATGTATTAAATGCACCATACATATTTATATGTGACCCGGCCTATGAAAAGGTGGCTTATGACCCAAAAGATAAATTGCGAGAAACAGCTGTTAAAGATAAACAATGCATTTCTTCAGTTTCTTAGTTTTCTTTTTGTTTTTTTAGTCATAAGCCACCTTTTCATAGACCGGGTCACATATATATAAAAAGGCCTGGCTGGTTATCACTGGCTTCAACGCTGTGGGGTATCTTACTTTACAAAGCATTCAATAAATGTATAAAACGGACATATTCCAACTTATATAAACATATGCATGCAAACAGGCGGCCACCGTGGTGTGATGGTAGCGTGCTCCGCCTATCACACGGTATGCCCTGGGTTCAACTCCCGGGCAAAGCAACATCAAAATTTTAGAAATAAGGTTTTTCAATTAGAAGAAAATTTTTCTAAGCGGGGTCGCCCCTCGGCAGTGTTTGGCAAGCGCTCCGGGTGTATTTCTGCCATGAAAAGCTCTCAGTGAAAACTCATCTGCCTTGCAGATGCCGTTCGGAGTCGGCATAAAACATGTAGGTCCCGTCCGGTCAATTTGTAGGGAAAATCAAGAGGAGCACGACGCAAATTGGAAGAGAAGCTCGGCCTTAGATCTCTTCGGAGGTTATCGCGCCTTAAATTTATTTTTTTTTTTTATGCAAACATGCATATACATATCATAATATATATGTACTCAATAAGCATTCGCATAGATATAAGTACATAGAAAGGATGGTAATTTTCGGTGAGTATTAGTATAATTGTTCGCTCTTATTTTAGATAAAAGATAATCAATTCAAGCAGCCAAAAGCGTAGACAAAAGCAAAACACATGTAATGTTTTATAGGTTTGCAGTTAATATCCTAGATAAGTGTATGCTTTTTTGTGTGTGCGTGTGTGTTTTCAAGTCCTTTGAGCGAAGCTACAATGTCATTGGGTTTGTGTGCGTAGGCAAACATGCCACAGATGTGAAAGAATTTATAAATTTAATGTTAGTTAAGGAAACCCGTCCTCTACAGGTAACATTTATAGCCTCCAGTTTTTCTATGAAAGTAAAAAGGTATGCGTGTGTGTTCGACTGTCCCTTTTTATAGACAAAACAAAGTCCGATAACTTTTATTCATGAACGTGTATATGTAATGAGCATATTTAATTATATTTAAATGTTAAATAACTAAAAGATGGTGCAAAAAGATAATTTGAAATGATTCGAACGAATGTGTTAATATATACCATGTGCATGCATATATATGTATGTACACAACTTTATATACTCTTTAATCCCCTTTTTTATTTTTTAATGGACGTTGTGACAGCGCATTGCCCTCAAGCGGGCGCGTTCCTTGTTTGCTCGATCACAGCTCGAAATATTGTGGAAATATCGGAAAAATGCCCTGAAAACGTAATGCCTTAATACAAGAGACGGTGACGGAGCTTAGCTCGACTTGATTTTGTTTAGCCTCAGAAACTCTATAGATTTTGGATATACAATATGTAAATAACGTCAGGGGTTCTCCCTACACTAATATATTTTTATTAAAAATAAATTGAACCAGGTGGCAGCATTGATAGAACATAGTTGTGGTAGCAACACCAGATTACCCCAGGCAGATGGCCGTGCAGTATATTACCTATTTACAAAATTTCGTTTTAAATGACTCAAGCCGTGTTCGAGACATTCCGGATATGCAAAAGAATATATGCTTTTATAATAGAGTTAGGCGACAACGTAAGATAGCAATCTTTGTTAAAAATCTGTCTATTGAAATACGGCATAAAATAGCTTCCATATCGTATTTAATTTATTTTCTAAATATGTATGAAACTTTGTAAAAATATCCCAGGTAACATAATCCAAACATAAATAAAACAAGTAAGGACGGGACTATCTTCGGCTGTGCCGAAGACTTCATACCTTTCATGAACGGGGCTGAACAATAATCTTATCCCGTTCGTAATCTCCAAATAATCGGATGTATAAGATAAGAAATATATAGTGAAAAGATGTACATACCTAAACGATTTTTGAGATAAAATAAAAAATGGCAAAAACCCCCTTATCTGAACGATCGGTTTTGAATATATATTATATATAGCTCCGATCGAAATGATTTTTACAGGGAATCTTCTATGATATATTAGAATATATCACCAAGTTTCACGTTTTTATGTTGGCAATTAAGGGATAAATTGCCAAAAATCTTTCTATCTGAACGATCGGTTGTATGGGATAGGTATATACTGTTACGAATATTAGCAAAACTAAGGGGTGATGCTATTGTCTCTAAGCCGATGCTAAGCAGTGACGTGAATGCACATCAATAATTCAATCATCATGTATCTACATAAACGAAACAATAACTGCGTCTACATATATGTACCATGTACGTATACGAGCAGCGGAGAGTCAATGCACAAATACATGCATATATCTGAGATACTCCTATAAGTATGCAATGAGAAAAACTATAAAATTGTGCAATTGTAGTTGCAGCTGAGAAGTTTGAGAGCTACTGGACTAGTAGATTCTGGAAGCGCCTAGAAGATGTATAAAATTGTGCAATTTTAGTTATAGCTGAGAAGTTTGAGAGCTCATGGACAATGCTAGTAGATTCTAGAAGATGCGAACGAGGAAACCAGAGAGTATAAAGGGCCGCAGATGTAGACGCGCTGGAATTCAGTTTGATTTGAGCTATCAATCAGTTTGGTTATTAAGCTATTCGTTGCACAGTTTGAGTGTTATTGTGAAGTATTTTAATAAAGGCCATTTTTCCATTATTCAATATTGGAGTTATTTATTCAACAGTTTAGCGATACGAACCTAGCAAAAGGGCAAATAAGAGGATTTGCAGAAAATTCGTTACAATACTATATACTATATACATATATCTCCGATCAAAGTGATTTTTTCAGGAAATCTTCTATGATATATTAAAATATATATCACCAAGTTTCACGTTTATACTTTCTAAAATAAGGGAGAAATGGCCAAAAATCTTTCTATCTGAACGATCGGTTGTATGGGATATATATTATATATAGCTCCGATCGAAATGATTTTTTCATGAAATCTTCTACGATGTATTAGAATAAATATCACCAAGTTTAACGTTTTTATATTGGAAATTAAGGGAGAAATTGCCAAAAATCTTTCTATCTGAACGATCGGTTGTATGGGATATATACCGATCAAAGTGATTTTTTCAGGATATCTTCTAAGATATATTAGAATATATATCACCGAGTTTCACGTTTATACTTTCTAAATTGCGGCAGGAATGACCAAAATCGTCTTATCTGAACGATCGGTTGTATGGGAGATATATGTTATAGTGGTCCGATCCTACCGGATCCGACAAATGTCTAATATAATACAAAAGTACATCCTTGTGCCAAATTTCATTGAGATATCTCAAAATTTGAGGGACAAGTTTGCGTTCAAACAGACAGACGGACGGACAGACGGACATGGCTATATCAACTCAGTTCGTCGCCCTGATCAATTCGGTATACTTAATGGTGAGTCTATCTTCTATATTTCTCAACGTTACAAACATCGGACCAATGTTAATATACCATTTCATGTTCATGAAAGGTATAATAAATACAACTCGCGATATATGTACCTCCGAAAAGATTAAAGCCGCGCTTCTCTTCCAAAATCCAAGCAAGAGCTTAAAATAAGCCTTGTGTGTTACCTATACACACATCTAAATGCGTAAATCCGTTTTTGAAATAGCACCGAGCCTTCAAAGGTACATATTGTATTGAATAAATAACTCCAATATTTAATAATGCAAAATGGCCTTTATTAAAGTACTTCACAATAACACTGATACTTCACAACCAATAGCTTGCTTAAATGAAACTGATTCTCGCGCCTCTACTGTTGCTGCATTTATACTGTGTGATTTCCTCGTTGCATCTTCTAGGCGCTTCCAGAATTTATTTAGTTACTGGTATATAATTATAACTACAGATGCACGTGTGTAGCTCTCATATGCGCGTGTATATTTGAGCGACACTTCCACAATTACAATTGCATACTTTTGGGAGCATCTCAGATAAGATATCTGCATGTGTTTGTGCGTTGCTTCTCCGCTGCGTGTACGTACATATTTGTAGATATAATGATTGATTCGTTTATGTAGATCCATAATGATTGATTTATGGATGTGCATACAAGTCACTCTTAGCATCGGCTTAGAGATGATAGTATCCCTTAGTGTTGCTAATATTCGTCACAATATATAATGAAGTTAACCGGCAACCCTAGGTAACAACGGTACTAAAATATATTGGAATATGACGTAGAACAGCTTTCGCTCGATAGCCATGTTGTCACACCTAAATTAATAAATAAAAAAAACCTAATAGGGGGCATCCATCTAAAGACATCCTCAGTGGCAACATCAAAGTAATATGTCTTAGAATTTCCTGATATCCTGATATGAGGTTTGCTTAGCATACTTTCAAGTCGCGCGGGCGCGATTTTAAGGGCCACGAGAGCCCTTTTTTAAGGATAAATCGGAGATTTTCGGCTGCCGATGAAATGAAAAAAGTTTCATTTGTTTTGAAAAAAGTTCCCTACAAGTAAAAAAAAGTTTCGTTTGATTTGAAAAAAGTTTAATTTAACTTGATTAAGTTTCATCTGAATTGAAAAAATTATGATTGATTTCAAAAAAATTTCGTTTGATTTGAATAAAGATTAATTTGACTTGAAAAAAGTTTAATTTGACTTGAAAAAAGTTTAGTTGGACCTGAAAATGTCATATATGAAATCCAATAAACAGCAACAGTTCCGTCGAGCGCTTGGAGTCAATAACTGGGCAGAAAGATCTCGCCATCTGCCAAGAGGTGGTGTTAGTCCAGCGTTTACTTAACTCATTCAATGTCCAAAATTAGCAAATACGTAACCATCAAAGTTCCGAAGACCCTACTGGCAGCTACGTCCCGTTGGCAAGTGCCCGCTTGAGCCGTTATATGAGTGAGACAGTTGCAAGGAATTTCGTTATACTTGTTATCAAAATGTAGTTCGATTCCACCGCTACTGATGTCGAGCAATCCCGACAGCCCTCGACCTCAACTTAACAGAATTTTTCGGCTTTATAGCCGCCTGACTAACCAAGTAGATATTAAATTCGCGAACAAGTAAAGCGACTAATAGCACTTTTCCGGTAAACAAACTGTGAGGTCATCAGCATGGGCTATTACTAGCTTGGTCTCCAAGCAGGTCGTTCACAACCACAACCAAAAGCAGGAGACAAAGAAACGCTTCACCTCTTTCCGTGCCATCCCATTTTCATTCGTCCTATAACATTCGTCTATAACAGCTCTAACCTAAGGGGACATTTATAGTTATAGAAGCAAGTTTATTCTATTATCTTTGATGTAAATTTTCAAGTGTTGAGATGGCACTCCAACTTTTTCGTCCACAATTTAAAATTATATTCCAATATGCTTGATGGTGGTGCCCAGAAGTCTGCTAAGTAAATGAAGTTCACTTTTCTTAGGTGGAACAAGAATAATAACTTAAATTACTAACTTTACTTTGAAATTCAACAAAAAACAAAGCAACCCTTTTCAACCCTTTCTCATTTGTATAAATCAATTGGACAGTCGCATTTTTTGGATATTTTAAGATAATCAGTTTCAAATTAGCTTATGCTTCAACAATTAATTAAAACAACTAACCTAATTATTCTCTATCATTAAGCAGCCTTTTTAGAATCAATCGGTTTGTAGACTCACTTTTTTTACTTTTTTGTATGCACCAATTGAAACTATATCGACGCGTTGCCAAAAGGTGGTGAATCAAATCGCTGCCACAATAGTCGCCTCAGTACCAGAAGCTATTTGAAAAGTAAGAAACCACCCCCGTTCCCGGAAAGGGACTGTTCATATCTATAAGAGTTCTTACCGCTATTCCTATAACCAATGAACGTGGGTTTTGTTTTTTTTTTGCTGAGGATACACAGAACTTTGTTCAACTACATCAATGTCCACCTGGAAGATTGTCCGACTAAATAGTCTTCTGAAGAAACATAAAAAAGTTCGTCGTCTCGTACTTTACGAGTAGCACAAACCCGGAGGTATGCTGAATAGTTGCTTGAGAGGAAAATCCATGAAGCATCGGTATTCGGTACCGAGAAATATAGTAAATTTATTTTCCATAATAGAATTGATCAACTAGCTGGCCCAATGAGGATCACAGAGACATAGAAATTCTATTACTAGCGAAGTAACATTGAAGTTTGCTTACCGATTTGGAAGATTCTTTGCAATATTTAAGTAACAAGATGCTCAAGTTCTTCAATTAGATCCAAGAAAAAATAAATTAGTAAAAGAGCAACGGTGCAGGCAAATATGTAAATCCTTTCGTGAAATATATGTGGCACATACATATGATCTGTAGCAAACCAAGAATAACGCCAGCAGGACTGTAGTTCGTTTATGCGCATGATTTAATATTCTGACACAAGTAGAAGGGATCACTTCAACCCATATAAAGAGATCAAAACTGGCGAGACTATAGCCCTGCAAAACATCGTGTGACTAATCCCTAAAGACAGTGGTCTGCGATTGATCTCTTAAGTAAACAGTGGGATATGATTGATTCCTTTAGTGTACAGTTGGGAACAGTCTGTACATGGGTAAAATGATATAAAAATTTAATGGAATTTAAACGAATGAATCAAGAAAAATGGGCAGTCCCATAACGAGTGTAAACTAAAAGTACCCTGTATTCCAAAAGAAAAAGATTTGAAATAAAATCGGTAGTTTTTCCTTAGAGGTAAAAAGAGGAACTATCGAAAAGTACCCATAAGGATATAAATATGAGTATAAATAGGACTTATCCGACAGTACCCGTATGCGTACATAAAGAACCAGTCCGACATTATCCGTTGAGGCATGAACACGTGTAATTGGGCTTTCCATAAGACATGCTCAAGCAAAAGTGATCACTCGCTATAAAGATCAAAACTGCCTACAGCCGCATTATCCTCTGTGTTGCATCCAGGTTTTATCCTAGACTAATCAAGGGGGGTTCCGAGAGCTATGTTTATTATTCAAGTTCTTTTTAGCGATGTCGATCCACAGAATCTGTTGCGTTGATGACTAAGTTGACAACAATAAGCCTTTCTCTCTCTTTAGCTATACCCATACGTCTTTTAAAATCAGCTATGAAAAGCATACAAATATCTCTTAAATTTATTTGTCCAAAAATTGTGCAGATCTAGGTTCCAAAAGTGTCACACAAAATAACCCACAAATGAAATAAGCTGATTAATTATCAACCCTTAAGCTCATAAACAAAATGATATCCTATAAAATGAGAACAGAGCGCTTTTAATTAAACTTAAAATCTGTGTCACTTTTATTTCTTAAGAAAAAGGACTGAAGCAAAAAAGCCAAAATAAGTACATCATTTCAAGGGAAGATTTCGATCTGAATTAAGGCATTTTTTTCGTCGACAAGAGAAGCGGAGAAAAAGTAGCGCGACTCGAAAATGTAATCAACGTATAATTAATTTAATAAAATCAAGCTATGGGCCGCTTTTCAGCGGAAATACAAAATATGACTTACAATTATAGTTGAAAAGGAAGCTCATTATTATTTGAGTGTGTGTTGATGTTCGTTTTATGTACCAAGAACATTTTATTTTTGCATAGAAATTCATGGAAATTATGCATATTTGTTTTGAGCAATGCACGTTTAATACTTAGCAATTAAGTTCTCATTACTCTATCCCTTAAACATTAGACAGATTGAACTGCATGTAAAAGACAACGCTAACTTCTGCAGGATGGATGCAGCTCAACACGCATACCGGAAAACTAATTGATTCAAAGCGGCCCTCTCCATGTAGCCAGCGTAATCAAAAAAGCACGGAACTGCAAAGAGTACACCCTGGCAGTCTGCCTCGACATTGAGTATGTCTCCAACAATGTTCAAGAGGAGGCCATCTTCAGAGCGCTTTTACAACATATGGAACCCAGTACTCTATAGATGCGTGGATCGATTCTATGCCCAGGAGTAGGGTTGACAAATCAACTTAAGCCGGACAAAATGAGCAACAAAAGCAGAGCTTGTCCTTCAATCACACAACTAGCCGAGACTAAGCGGCACAACAATAAATCTCTATTCTGAAGCCAAAAATTCTTTAACATTTCTTGACTTAAAATTAAACTGTAAAACGAACCTTGAGGATAGATCAAAAAAGCTCTACCAGCATACTGCTTCTGCGAAAAGGTTTTCGAGAGGTCCTGGGGACTGTCATCGCTTATCATATATGGCATGTACAACGCAGTCAGACCAATACTCACATATGGAGCGCTTGCCTGGTGGAGGAGGCTAAACAAAAAGAGCAATCAACAGAATATCAGGGGCAGTGAGCAGCATACCTTAGAAAGGGTTAAACATAATTTTTCACTTGAAGCCTTTGCAAGCGTTCGTGCAGGGTTTGTAGAAAATGCCGGCACGCGAAGATATTAGATGGCATTTCAAGGCGACGATTAAACGGGATCATTACTGACATAACGTGCGACATCGACCATATCACGGCGATTGTGACTTCCAAGTAAAGAACTTAAAATATCCTTCGAAGGAAGAATGGAAGAAAGACAGACGGCTCAAAAATAGAAAAGGGAACGGGAGCTGGGTTGCACTCAATCAAAGCATGCAGTATCTTCTAGGCGAGCGTCTATGCTATAGAGAGAGGACCTGCTGCAGGACAATACCGTCTCGGACAACAATTTTAAGACCTTTGTCGACAGCCAGTATTACATATTGACAAATACGGCTCCTCGATAACTTTAACAATTTAAAATTCCGACTCAATATAATCGCGACTTGCATATATCTACATTTCAAAAGTCAATATAGAAAGGCACTTAGCTGCAGTAAAATACTTGACATACTTTTAGGCGCTTTTGTTTTATTTTCTATGAAAATTTCAAAAACATTGCACTCAAATACCAAAAATTCAAATAATTGCCAAATGGCTACGAATTAAAAACGTACTTACAAGTTGACGTTGACAGCCGAAAAGTTTCCAGCTTGACCACACCCATAAAAAATAATAGCACATGAGTGATCATGATTCCATCTCTTCCTCCTTGGCTATGCATATATTTTGTGACTGGTTTGTTGTAACTGGCATTAACAGCAACTCACGCACACACACATAGTCAACCCAATTATTTTACATGCGTGCTTGACACACTAATTGTGAATTTCACCAGTTTTTCATGCTTTGTTATTTTAACCGCCTAGAACTATGCCACAATTTACTTAAATTAGTCAAACTCAATTATGTGATGCGCCCAGCAATGAAGTATAATAAAACTTTTTGAAAATCAGCAGTCGTGTGTGTTAGTGTGAGTATGATTCATGCATACATAGATGAAAATGATTAGGTATGCGTGTTTGAGTGTGTGTACATGAGAGTGTGCGTCTAAAGCGTTGAAACGTGATCATTGCTTTACACTCTACCCCTTACCAGCTAGCATATGCCTTAACTTGGACTTTATTACGCATAGGGGAATTTAACAAAACAATGAAAACGTTACGCACGCATGCATACACACACAACTGTGCTACACAAAAATTTTTAGCACTTTTGCGCCTAAATGCACGCTAACAATGAATTCAATCCTCTAAGGGGAAAGTGGGTGCGGGTACTATTATAATTTGTTCACTCAACAAAAAATTAATCCAAAACAATAATGTATGTATGTATGTATCGTTGTTGTGCTGCATGTTTTAAACCTGAACATGTTTTCATTTTATTATATATTGCTGTTGTTGTTCTCCAAACATTGAGAGGCACGTCTCGCATGCTGCTTTTCTTACACAATTGTTGTTGTTTAATGCTCATGTAAATGTTTCGCAATATTTGTTAGGCTTGTAGCGTGGTTTGAATAATGTTTTCATTGTTTCCTTTTTATTGTTGTTCTCTATGGGGGTCAACATACATACATATGTTGATTATTCATATACAAACTCATTTACAAAACTAATAAAACGTTGTCACAAATTAGTCACAATATTCATGTGTTGACGCATATTTTTACATACATACATATATAGATATATCATACATCAATTCGCTTTTGTCATTCATGTGAGGGCGAGTCACATCAATTTTGGGTTAATTTCGATCCCCAAATGCATTTTGTGCGTGAATTTTTCATGCGCTTACTCGTGCCCGGTCCCTCTTTATGCCTGGCCTGCTCTGTCAGTATTCTAAGTTTCATAATTACGCATATCTTTGATGAGATTAGCTATGTGTGTACATGATTTTCACAATTTAGCAGTGTAATTTTCGTAATGTACTTGTAAATATCTAAGCAATCGTATTTTTTTTTTTGTGATTTTTGTTATTATGCGATGTACCCGCATCTAAACATTAAGGTAGTCTAATTTTTCTTGCGACTACATCTGTGGCATATTCGGTTGCTATGGAAATCTTCTAGAACACTTGCTGAAAAGTGAAAAAACTCATCAAAAACAATGAACTTAAAAAATTTCTTCAGTAGGATGATAGCTTGAAAGCCCCATAGAAATAAAGAAGTAACAACAGAATACGTTTCAACATTTTTTTATCCTTCAGCATAAAACAAAAATATCCGGGAATTTTTGCACAGGATTTTCCGGACGAATAAGGATAGCTTTACAAAATATCAATATCAAAGTAGGGCCAAATGATAACACCTCTCACAAAAGCACAGACGTAAAACCAATTTTCGATATCTTAAAGAAGGTTTGAAGTTGAAAAGGCACCAAATTGACTTAAGAGCCATGCCCTCGTTTAATTTTTTTTAAAGAATAAATAATGAGCGATGCCGAAAAAGTTTACTCCAGTCAAATCGACCCACTCTAATGTACTTATATCTTCCATTTATAATCTCTGAATTTTTTTTTACAAAATTCGTTTGAGTTGACACCAAACTGGCATTAGGCTTCTGGTGATTGTAACCGACCAGGTGAGCTTTTATGGGTAGAATAAATGTGAAAAATAAAAGTAAAATAATAAAAAATAAATAAAATATTTATCTAAACCAATTATACAAAAGTGCCTTTGTATATGCTGCTTGTAACCGGTAATGTCAAAAGATACTGAAACGATATGAAAAAAAAAAAAAAATATTTGTTTTAATTAACTTATTTGAGTGCTTGATGTGAATAACATTGTAAGCGCCAATCGTAAGTGTTTAGAAAACCAAAAAAAACATCTACTATATTTTGTAATATTTGAAAGCGCGGCCTATTTGGAGCAGCAAATGTGTTGGAAATGAAGTAGTCCAGTGAGTAGAAAGTAATTTCGGTATATAAGGGGCGTGGCATCTATATAGACGAGTATGTATATGATCTGAAAGCTTCCAGTGCCGGAATGGTACGGAAATCATCCCGAAACAGAGTCGTCAAGAAATGGTTCTGAAATGAGCAGAAACAATCTTGAAATTGTTCCAGAAAAGTTCCGAAAAGTTGACAAATCAGCCCTAAAAAGATATCCGGAAAAGGTTCTGAAATGAGGCCCAACAGTCTCGAAGTTATCCCAAAAAGAGATATCGAAAATATTCAAGAATTCGTCTCGAAATATTACCGCAAATAATACCGTTATGACCCTGAAACAGCCCCAATATAGTTCAATTTTCAATTCAATTATCTCGAAATAGTCTGAAACATATATGAAATTATCACAAATTCCAATATGATGACGAAATAACCCCGAAAAGATATCGAAAACAATATCATCGTCGATTACAATCCCGAAATGGTTTTGAGCTGGGGCAAAACAACTCGAATTATGCCGAAATAGTCTCGCTAACAGTCCCGAAATGGTTCTGAAATTAGGCCAACCAGTCTTGAAATTATTCCAAACTAGTTTTAAAAAGGTGACGAATAGATATCGACAATAATCTAGAATTCGCATCGAAATATAACGGCCAGCGACACCCAAACAGTCCTTAAGGCAGTATCGATATAATTCAAAAGCTGTTCCGAAATGGTCCTGGACAGTCTTGAAACCATCCCGAAAAAAAACTGGCAAATAGCCGAAAGTTTTCTTGAACCGCTAACAATCCTGAAATCACCTTAAAAGAGTCCTGATTCTGATACGTAATGGTCCGAAAATTATACCGCAATAGTCTCGTTAACACTACCAAAATGATTCTGAAATGTGGTCAGACACACTTGAAGTTATTTCAAACAAGTTCTCAAACTGTTACAAAATAGCCTTGAAAAGATATCGACAGTAATCCCGAAATATTACCGCAACTAAACGCGAACTAGCCGCAAATATCCCGAAATAGTCTCGATAAAAATCCCGGAATGGTGCTGACATAAGGCCAAGACAACCCCGAAAGCGTACTGCAATAGTGACAATACAATTAAAGAAAAATTTCCCAAAATCGTGCAAAATAGCCTTGAAATTATCCCAAAACGGCTTTCGAAGCAGTGAAGAAAGAACCCCGAAAAGATATCGAAATGACCCCGAGGCAGACCTGATAAAATTGCTAAGCGAAAATTTCCGAAAACAAATCCTAAAGTGACTCCAGAAATGGTCGCGAAAGAATTTTGAAGCAATCCACGAATAGCTCCAAAATTATTCCACTATGATCCCGAAACTATTTTGTACTTAACAGTCCCGAAACTTTCTCGAGTTTGTTCCGAAATTAAATGAAATACCAAGTTTTATTAGTTCAATTTAGAATAAATACATAAATGTAATGCGCGATAACCTCCAAAGAGATTTTAGGCCGAGCTTCTCTCAATTTAGAATAACCCGAGAAATATATACGAGCAAATAATCATGGCAGTACAAAAGCCTGCAACTTTCTTTCAATAAAAAAAAAATTCGATGAGGCAAGCGTAATTCGCAACAAAAATGTAAACGGAAACAGCACAGCAAAATATTTTACATGCATGGCATATAACAGTGATGCACAAAGTTGATACAGCTGCCATCAGCAGAATTCTAATCTGGAATTTTAGCAAGGTATGTTTACTGGTCAAGTGCTGTCACCACTGTCGCAAATATTATCGCACACACTATATAGGGCTGCAATCGTGTGTGATTTGACGTGATGTCATTTCCTTTTTTCGAAAAAGCCACACAAACAAAACAGTGTAGTTGTACTAAGTTTCGAAAAGCTCCTGAATGCACCTCTGGCTTACATGCATTCGCATTATGCCAAAGGAAAATAAATGCAATCAAAAGAAGCAGCAAACGTAAGAATTCTTACAGAATCCATATTACAAACAAGCTCTCCAATAGGGTGCCGTTTCTTTTAGATGCACACAGACATATGAACGTTGGTGTTTGTATACATAACCATCATAGAAGTTCCCTCATTTTATATCTTGCCATCGATGTTACTAGTAAACACAGGTACCAATTTTCTCCCTCCCATCTGGTATACCGTTGCATAGCGGAACTCCACACATACATACAGTTGCATCTCAGTACACAACTACAAACAAAAGCTTGTTGCGCACTGCATTTCAAGCCAACTTGCTGGCTGCTTTACTAATGGAATGCCAGCAATTGGATTAAACAGCGTTAGTGGCAAAGCGGCAAATGAAAAGAAATTCCACACAAAAAAAAAGCATAAATCCAAGGAAAATGCATAAAATTTCTGCTGAATAGCTGAAGTTCTACAAATAACTGAAAGTAAATGTACATAATTGCCATGAAATGAAATAACCGTACAGCAATTGGCAAGGTAAAAATTCCAATAGTTAGTATTAAGCTTCGATATATGAAACGAAGAACTGTAGAAGGAGTGAAAGCGAAATAACTGATAGCAGCGCTAATAGTGTAATGTTCACTTTCTTTTAGAGCTCATCAGTGTTTAAATTGTTAGCCAATTGAAACACCATTATAGTTGTTGGTATGGGAACTCAACATTATTTAATTTGCAGCAATTTTAGATGTAACTTCCGATCAAAAAAATCATATATGTATTGTGTGCCAGCGTAAGAAACAAAGTTATATATTTAAGTATAATTTACTGTTATCGATTGACTAGTGCTGTTGTTATCGTAGGCGTTTTTGGAGTGGTTACAGCTGTCGCTTTGCATATTGTTATATTGTACATCTATCTATATATATATATATATAAATCAAATTGTGTGTGTTTGTGTTCCCTATGGAGACGTATTTCCCACACTTCAATCATCGCCAAATTTTGGCTACAGGTTCCTTCAATCAAGACGAAGCTTTTTCATATTTCAGAACTAAGAATTTTAAATTCAAATTTTTTTCGAATAATTTTCTTCCGATCAGTATGACATACGTGGAGATTAAGTTTCCTTTAAGCTATTCTGATCTATTTCGTTGTAGTGCGAATAAAAACAAGGTTTATTCCACCTTGTGGCCCAACGTTTCACCAAATTTCCTTGGCATCATCAGGGGCGTAATATTCTATTTATTATTGTATAAAATAAAAACAACAAGAAATGCAAAAAGTTACAATACTAAAATTTTTAAATGCTTATGAATGTACATATATCCACAGACAAAACTCAACGAAACAGATGAACAAATACAACATACTTCTGAAAATCAACTTACTTTAGATGTGGCGGTAGACAAAATTACAAAATGAAAATAAATAAAATTTACAAAAATTACACCATTAATTACATATAAAATCGGTACCATCGAGTTGTGGTACACTTTGTCACATTAAACACTATAAACATAATAAATGAGCTGCGGCAATATTGTCAGTATCTTCCTTCCTGTTGATTGTCTTTTCTCTATTTTGCAGTATTCGTAGGCTCTCTAAAGTGTATCGTTTTCTTTCTCTCATTTCTTTGTCTAAAACTTTCGCGCCTGCAAAGTCAGCTCTGTGATTATTTGTTATTGCATGTGCGCTAATGCTGTGCTTTGTTTTTGTTTTCGTATATCGGCTTCATGTTCAGATAGTCGCGTACCTAAAGCTCGTGTGGTCGTCCCGATGTACACTTTGTTGCATTTTTCTTCGTCGTTTCCTTTGCATTGTATTTGATACACTACGTTGCTTTGTTGTTGGAGATCTACAGGGCTTTTTGTTTTTGTAAAGCAAGTCGCCAAAGTGCAATTTGATTTAAAAGCCAATGTCTTGTTTGATGTTTTTATAAGATCTCGCGCGAAGTGTTCTGTGAGCCTAGGAATATATGTGACACTGAAATATTTCTTTGGTTGGTTGTTGTTGCCTGTGTGTGTTGTTTGAAGTCTAGTATTTTTGATGTCCATTTTTTTTTTTGCACGATTAGCCTTGATATCAAGTAGTCGGGGTAATTATTCTTTCTAAGTGTCATTTTGATTTTTCTTATATTAGTGTCGTGAAATGCTTGATGGCTGATTGTCAAATTTTTTTCAATTTCACGTGTGCCACTGGGTGGTGCGACAAATTTTGTATGTCAGCAAAAGTTACTGTACGCCAAGTACGTACTTAACTTTTGTTTGGTCATAGCATTGAACTGACAAAAGTTAAAGTGATTGCATTGAGTGATTTAAAAGTTTTTATTAAATTTAAGCATTCCATTGTAAAAATAATTGTCTATATGAGATGATAGACAAAAATTGTGCAGCTAAAATGTTTTGATTAAGTTATGATATTTTGAGTATGAATTGTGTGTGACAAAATAAAATTTGAAAAATAAAGCAAATAATGATAAATTAGAGGAATGAGAGATCTAAGGAAAAAGGAGAGTGGTTGAGGGTGTAAAAAAAGAAGAGGGAGAGATAAGGAAATTATAAAGGGTAAGAATGAGAAAAATTGGGAGATACATTCTGAAGAAGATTAATAAAATCTTATATACTGATTGCTTGACTTTGAGTAACGGCAATGAATGCGTTAAAATACATCTTATTTCAGATTATTATCTGCCCAACCCGAGCAACGCCGGGTACCATGCTAGTATTATATATCGATTACGTTATCGATAACTTTACATGTGTATCAATAACGTTAACGCTGCAGTTATCGTTATTGCTATTGATATGAAATCGTAAGCTTACGTTTTACGTATTGCTATCGTAATTCTAATCACTGTCGTAACATTTTAAGTATATCTTTCATCCCCTGTATATTTTTTTTAGCTTTCCAAGTCCTTTCCTTCCGTTTTTCTTTAAAGTCACTTTACCTACATATCCAAAACTTGTTAAACTGCTACCTTCGTTTTTTGTATGAGTAGCAACAATTTCCTTACAAAAAAAAAAAGCAAAACCAATAAATCATTGTCGCGCTCTACGTCCGAATAGACTTAGTCCGAACTTCTCTTCCATTTGCGTCGTGCTACTTTTTAACTTTTACTACAAATTAACGGGGCTGTAACTACATGTTTTATGCCGACTCAGAATGACAGCTGCAAGGTAGATGAATTTTCACTGCGTAGTCCCACTTCATCTTTTCACATCCTTTTTTATGCTTTTTTAGCGGCACTAAAAACCAGGTCCTTTGGTTTGGTATGGAGCATGTACCCCTAACCTTGTCCTTAAACAGTTTCTTATAATTTTGTTTATTCTTATCTTTGTCCTTATCCTTTTCGCAATCCTCATTCTTGTCGTTATCCTAATCCTTGTCCTTATCCTCATCCTTGTCCTCATCCCCATCCTTGTGCTTTTCCTCATCAATATTCTAATGCTTATCCGTATCCCTATTCTCACAATTATCCTCATCCTTATTCTTATGCTTATCTATATCCTTGATCTCATCTTTATCCTTGTCCTTATTCTCATCCGTATCCTTATCCTTATCTCTTGTCTTATCCTTTTCCTCACCCTTATAATTATCCTTATTTGTATCCTTTTATTTATCCTTATTCTGGTCCTTATACCAACTTTATCTTTATCCTTGTGCTTGTTGTTGTATTAACGATGAAGACATTCCCCGAAGGTTTGAGGGAGCGATTATCGATGGTGGTCCTTTGCCGGATACAGATGCGTGTCCTTATCCTTATCGTCATTATCCTTATCCTTATTCCTATCCTTGTCCTTATTCCTATCCTTATCCTTATCCTTAAATTTATCTGTATCCGTATCCTTGTACTTATCCTTGTATTTGTCCTTATACTTATCCTTATTGTTATCCTTATGCTTGTCCCTGTCCTCTTCCCTGTCCTTGTCCTTATCCTTACACTTATCCTAATCCTTACCCTTATCCTTATTATGCTCCTTATACTTAACCGTATCGTTATTTTTCCGCTTATCCCTATCGCTATTCTCTTCCTTACCTCTATCCCTATTGTTATCTTTATATTTTTTTGTTCTTATCCTTATCTATATTCGTAACCCATTCTGTTTAAGTTTATCCCTGAACTAGCCTGTATCTTTATTCTTATCCTCGGTTACATACATACGCATGCATGATGATGCATATGATGTATAACCCATTTGAATTGTGGGAGTGGTATATATCGAAATAAATAAAAATGAATTTTTAAATTCCAGGGCTCTCATTGCCGTGTATTTGCATGATTAGCGTGAAAGAACTTGCCCCATAAGCTTCATATCGGGTTACTTATGTATTTTTAACGTTTTGTGTATATATATGTTTGAGTTATTATTAGTTTTATCACTTTTGTAAATTATTAAGTAACTAAATTGAATTGATGGTATTTATTATTTGAAATATTATTCGAGTGACAAAAAAGGCAGACACGTGACGTTTGTATGGTTTAATATTATTTAGGTTGATTGGGTATTATGATGAAATTAAGATCAAAAGGGAGTATTTATAAAAGTTTATTAAAAAATTATTTAAGTCCGGTTTATGAAGTACATTTGTATAACTATATTTTAGATATTCAGTTTTTAGTTGCATATGTCGAATGCGGCCGTTTTGTAAAACTGTTCAATACATTTTTGGTTTTGATAAATCTGTTATTCTAAAAAGCATTAGGGGAACTTAAGTTCAAAAGTTTAAGCAGTGCTTGTTTGCATCCCCTTTCTCATCCGTTTGCCTTTTCTGATTGAAGTTCATTTCTTTTAAGAACAAGTAAGGAAGGCTAAGTTCGGGTGTAACCGAACATTACATACTCAACTGAGAGCTTTGGAGACAAAATAAGGGAAAATCACCATGTAGGAAAATGAACCTAGGGTAACCCTGGAATATGTTTGTATGACATCGGTATCAAATGGAAGGTATTAAAGAGTATTTTAAAAGGGAGTAGGCCATAGTTCTATAGGTGGACGCCATTTCGGGATATCGCCATAAAGGTGGACCAGGGGTGACTCTGGAATGTGTTTATACGATATGGGTATCAAATTAAATGTATTAATGAGTATTTTAAAAGGGAGTGATCCTTAATTCTATAGGTGGACGCCATTTCGGGATATCGCCATAAAGGTGGACCAGGGGTGACTCTGGAATGTGTTTATACGATATGGGTATCAAATTAAATGTATTAATGAGTATTTTAAAAGGGAGTGATCCTTAGTTCTATAGGTGGACGCCATTTCGGGATATCGCCATAAAGGTGGACCATATGGTATACGATATGGGAATCAAATGAAAGCCTTAGTTATATAGGTGGACGCCTTTTCGAGATATCTCCGTAAAGGTGGACCAGGGGTGACTCTAGAATGTGTTTGTATGATATGGGTATCAAATGAAAGGTGTTAGTGAGCATTTTAAAAGGGAGTGGCCCATAGGTCTATAGGTGGACGCCTTTTCGAGATATCGCCATAAAGGTGGGCCAGGGGTGACTCTAGAATATGCTTGTACGATATGGGTATCAAATGAAAGGCGGTAATAAGTATTTTAAAAGCGAGTGGGCCTTAGTTCTATAGGTGGACTCCTTTTCGAGTTATCGACCAAAATGTGGACCAGGGTGACCCAGAACATCATCTGTCGGGTACAGCTAATTTATGTATATATGTAATAGAGGTTTACGCCGATCACTTTATTTGATTTTTCTATTTAAAAAAATAAAATTTAGGAAAGGTTTTGTTTATATGTATTTAAGGAAATCAACGTGTTGGCCATTTCAGAAAGATCCGGGGGTTTTGCATCAAAATCTCGCAGACCGTTCAAACATTTTCAGGAGTAGCTCCTTGAGAAGGGATTGTCCCTCGTTCGCTTGCTCCAGAGAGGCTTCGAACCTAACCCCGGTCTTTGGAATTGGTACTGCTGCATCTGCTGAAAAGAAATAGAGATACATAAAATAGTCACAATTTTGCCTGTATATTTCGTGCAAAGCGTAGTTTCACCTAGGGTTAACTCCTAATAATCGTCGCGAACACAATTTCTTTAAATCATTTGTCGCTCCTTGGCGGTCACGTATAAAGGCGACTTAGGGTTGCTATTAATGGTCTATTAATACTCATGACTCTCGTGGCACAGGACGCCTCCAGTTTTTTCGGCTGTTTTTAAGAGCTACAATTCCCGATGTGCGAACAGTAGGAATCCCACCACCAATCGCTACCACGCCTCCTGAGCCTCACACCATATGCCAGTACAAAAGCTATAGGACTGCGACTTCGAACTCATACCTTCGTCGACGTCACTTTCCTAGAAGCTCTAGGTGTAGCTCCGAAGACTTTCCAACGGATGCTTTTGTCGCGCTATGCTGCCGAGCTACACCAGAGAAACACCTTGAAACGTTAGGGAGTGACTATTCGGCCAAGGATGCCGCCCTCGAAATGATAAGCAATCTAAGTGGAAGTAATTGCGTAATGGGTGAAAATCGTATAATCTTCGGCGCATCTGCATGATTAAAATTTTACAAGGACCCTGGATAAAATTTTTAAAATATAGACCAAAGTTTGCAGACGTTTGTGTTCACAACATTGATTTCAATAGTCTTCCTTAAATCAAAGCGATATTTTAGAATGAAAGTAGACCGATTTTAAGTTGAAAGATGTTCACTGCTGTTTTCCTGCCTTACGATATAGGAGCTCATTATGGATGACCGCGTAGCTTCAGTTTTCAGACAAGTTCGACTGTCCACTACGTTAGGGTATTATCACACACGGACATTAGTTTCACTGTCTTGGGAAAGCTTTTGCTTCACCACTTTGAGTGTTCTTGCGAAGGACAAAGCCTCACCTGGTAGATATATGTGCCTACGTATTCACATTTGTAAAAGGAGCCGTAACGTGTAGGTGATATTTAAACTTGGTTGATAGGCTATAATCAATGTGATTCACTCCAAGGGACTAGTTTTGGATAGGGCCGCCATCTTTAGGAAATGTCAAACCGGGAGACTTGGGTGTTCAAGGATGAAGTGTGAAAATCAAAATTAACATTTCAGACGCTATTGTATAGTTTCGCAAATAAACAACAGATGTTTGAATGCAAGACTTTGTGATTTTTCAAACCCTTCTCATAAGTACATATATCCTCAACGTAAGTATGAGGTAAGAATAATTTCAAAGGAGTGTTTATGCCCCTAGAACCTAGATTTTGCATCACTGATTTCGCTTATTCTTGAGGACAATTTAAAAACATGTTCGCCTTGGGTCATTTTATTTGAATTAATTGTTCATTATTAATTTTTTCAAAAATGCAAAGTGAGCATATAATTTTATTATATAACTTGTCTTTTAGTGTTTTGTTTTAATAACTTGCTGAATTGGGTGATGCAAAGTCCGTGTTAAGCAGACATCGAAAGCGCCTGTTATTTTAAATAACTTTTGAATAGTTATAAAGAGTTAAATTTCGCAATTAGTTTCTTATAACTGGCAGTGATGCGCATCCGTTGATACCACTTTCGACCATATCCGACCAATTTTCGACATGAATAAATGGCCTAAACAGTCTTAAACGAGTACATTCGGCGGCGGCTTGCGAAAAACGACCAAAATCGGCGGCGGCGTATATCTCTAATATGTAATACCACGAACAGTGTTCCTACAAAGATTTCAAGGGCTTTTGATTTCGCCCTGCAGAACTTTTTCATTTTCTTCTACTTAATATGGTAGGTGTCACACCCGTTTTACAAAGTTTTTTCTAACTTATATTTTACGTCAATAAACCAATAAAATTACCATGTTTCATCCCTTTTTTCGTATTTGGTATAGAATTATGGCATTTTTTTCATTTTTCGTAATTTCCGATATAGAAAAAGTGGGCGTGGTTATAGTCGGATTTCGTTAATTTTTTATACCAAGATAAAGTGAGTTCAGATAAGTACGTGGACTAAGTTTAGTAAAGATATACCGGTTTTTGCTCAAGTTATCGTGTTAACGGCCGAGCGGAAGGGCAGACGGTCGACTGTGTATAAAAACTGGGCGTGGCTTCAACCGATTTCCCCCATTTTCACAGAAAGCAGTTACCGTCATAGAATCTATGTCCCTATCAAATTTCACAAGGATTGGTAAATTTTTGTTCGACTTATGGCATTAAAAGTATTCTAGACGAATTAAATGAAAAAGGACGGAGCCACGCCCATTTTGAAATTTTCTTTTATTTTTGTATTTTGTTGCACCATATCATTACTGGAGTTGAATGTTGACACAATTTACTTATATACTGTAAAGATATTAAATTTTTTGTTAAAATTTGACTTAAAAAATTTTTTTTTTAAAAGTGGGCGTGATCGTTCTCCGATTTTGCTAATTTTTATGAAGTATACATATGGTAATAGGAGTAACGTTCCTGCCAAATTTCATCATGATATCTTCAACGACTGCCAAATTACAGGTTGCAAAAGTTTTAAATTACCTTCTTTTAAAAGTGGGCGGTGCCACGCCGGTTGTCCAACATTTTACTAATTATCAATTCTGCGTCATAAGGTCAACCACCCTACCAAGTTTCATCGCTTTATCCGTCTTTGCCAATGAATTATCGCATTTTTTCGGTTTTTCGGACGGACATGGCTCAATCAAATTTTTTTTCGATACTGATGATTTTGATATATGGAAGTCTATATCTGTCTCGATTCCTTTATACCTGTACAACCAACCGTTATCCAATCAAAGTTAATATACTCTGTGAGCTCTGCTCAACTGAGTATAAAAATAGAGCCAAAAAATGGCTTAAATCGTTCACAAATCATAGAAAAAGCAGGGCGATGGACTAGAGATGCTTGAAACATGTGGAATACACTGTCTCAAGTTACTGATCCCGAATTATTTTATATATATATTTTTATTTTTTTTTTTAATTTAGGTAATCTACAAAGAAAAAAACGATTTCAGAAGTTTTAAACATGCCTCAGAGAGGGTAAATTCGCAAAATCTCAAGAAATGAAAAGAGCATTAAAAATCGCGATTTTGACTTACATTGCGCCGTAGTCAGCGCAGCAGTTCAACACGGCGTTACCCAGACCTACATTGGCGGCACGTTGTTGCATTTTAAGTATTACACGATAAAAAATAATTTCAATTGTCTTAATTCCAGCTGCAACCAAATGTTGCAGCCACATTGGACGCTTCAAAGAAACTAAAACGAACAACAATAAAAATGCAAAAAAAAACTCCAAAATCTGGTTGGCTGTTTTTTGTTTTGCAAAACTTAATCTATCATCATTGTTGGTCTTCTGCTTCCGCTTGAGCTGGCGCATCTTTTCTGATTATGCAACAAAAGCACACTTTCTGAAACTTTACTTACTTACACACATCTTTTGTCTGCCATATTATACTTCATCACTTTTTGTTGTTCTCTTGACAGTTGTGCCAGAGTTGCTAAGTTGTCTTCTTTGCACATTTTTTTGTTTCTTGTGTATGTCTGTAATGCGCTTTGGTTGTGTATTCTGCAGTGGTTTTTCTTTCTTTCTGATTTTTCTTCCTTCTAACTGCTTCATTGTTGTATTAGACTCAAATAGCATTAAAAAGGTGTTGTTTAGAAAATTTGTTACCCAAAATATTTTCTTTGCTTGTTTTTAGGCGGTTTCACGTAAGCAGCTTTAGGAAACAATACCTTTCTATTTACAGTTTTTCGCTTTGAAGTGCAAATTTTTGTATAACTGGTATGCTTGGTGTTTCGGTTATTTGATGCATTCCTTACGCCGAAAAGTATGCAATTAAATTGCAAAAGAACAACTAACGGAAACATTGTCATTATTTTAATTAAAATTTTTAGGCAGATGTTTTGCTGTGGTAATGAATATATATGCTTGTGAATAAAAATTGCATTTTCGCAATATTTTTCTTTGAAATCTTTTCTGCCAAAAATATGCTCTATTTTGTGAGTACATATATTTTTACTGCAGAACCGCCTAGCTAGGCGAGAATATGGCTACCCTATTATCAGCAATGCAACGAGCACTTCCTTCTTGTCTGATAGATAACGACGACTTTGGGTTGAAGCGCGCTCTCTGAATGGAGTTGACATAGCAGTTATCACTTAAGCCCAAATTTAAATAAAATCTTTTATTCGCCTGAATGTATGCCCTATTTTTTTATGTAGGCGATCGGGATTGGAGTGAAATCAAGCCATAACCTCAACACATGGTGACATATCCATGGTTAAGACGACAATTGTGAATATTTTGTAGAAGAAATCGCAAAAATCTATCGAAAATATACGAAAACTAGCCAAACAGCTGTCGTTTGTTTACCCTTCTTCCTTGGACTTCATATTAATGTTTAGTTCACCTTATAACAGACACGAACGAATGTTGCATACTTTTAGGCGTATCTTCTTCTAACAATCGACTATTGCGTGTACACTTGTTTACTTGAATGTATATACCTTAGTAACTATTTAATCAACCGAATATAAACTATTACTTTCCTCCTCACTTCATGTTTCACAATTTCAAAATATTTTTTTTTATAAATTTTCTTACTCAATCAGCATCAATCACTTTGACAAACTGCATGACAACATTTCTCAGTATAGGAGTGAAGCACCGTCACTGCCACCAGTGTAATGCTCTCTATAAAAGCCGCTATTCATTTCAAGAAAATATGATGACGAAGCTCTATAAAATATGTCTTACCCATGGCGTCAATTTCATAAATATTTAAAGACTTTTGACACTTACTCATATCATTACTTGTGCTCAAGTGAGTATGAATAATTTTTATTAAAAATGGTAGGACATTTTCAATCAGCGAAAACACAAAAGCGTAGTCAATTAACTTAAAAAATAGTTTTAAAACATGTTGCCTCCTTTGGCGCTCTATTAGCATGGAGTGGCATATATGAGTATATTTTAGGCGCATAAGTTAATGAGTAAAAAAAAAGAATGCGTACACTGTAAATAGCTCTTCAGTAAACATTGAAATTTGTGAAATAAACATAAATCAAAAATAATCATGTGCCACCATCTGCTGAGTCGGTTTGAAAATCATATACGTTGAGCGTGGAACTCTGTGCTCTCTCAGCTTGACAGCTTCCTGTTTCGGTCAATGGGAAAACTTTAAAAAGATGCGGGTTTATGTTGTAATTTGTAGATTTTCATGGAATTGAGGCTGAATCTGGGCTCATGTGCTTGTGGAAAAAATTTACAAATAAATTAACCGTTTCAGCGACGTTTGTTTAATTAAAATTAAGAAGTAGATGCAAACAACTATCAAATAGCTCACCTACATAGTGAATTTTTAGCGAGAAAAACACGACAGTAGACACGAGAAAGGTTTAGAGGCGTCTGCATGCGGAAACGTAGCATTGGTAGAATATAAAGGGCGGCGAGTAAGGCAATTAGGTTCATTTGAACAAATTTTCAGTCATTTACACGGAAGTATCGTGGTATCGGTATCTGAGAGATGATGGTGGGGACTGATCGATGAGTAGCGAGGAGTCCCTGAGACTTTTACTGGACAATCATTTTCCCGATGTCCCAGTTGCACAGGGATCTTCGCTTGCGTGGTCGGCGGTTGCTGGCCATGCAGAAATGCCTGCCATTCCACTACGGGAAAGTCAAATATCCTGGGCTATAAATTCGTTCAAACCCTATAAGTCACCCGGCCCGGATGGCATCATTCCTGCGCAACTTCAAAAGTCTTTAGGGATTTCCTGCCGCTGGTTGGCCACCATCTACACTAACTGCCTCAGGCTTAACTATATCCCTAAGTCGTGGCACACGGTTAGTGTCATCTTCATTCCGAAGGCCGGCAGGAGCTCTCATGTGTCACCTAATGATTTCAGGCCAATCAGTCTCTCGTCGTTTCTTCTTAAGACGTTTGAGCAGCTGATTGACCTGTACCTACGGGAAAGGATACCTGGGGGGTTACTGTCGGCTTCACAGCATGCGTACTGCAAGGGCAGATCGACGGAAACGGCTCTCCATTCGATTTTAAAGCAAGTAGAGGAGTCCCTAGAACATAAAGAGTATGCTCTGGGTGCCTTTCTAGACATCGAGGGGGCTTTTAACAATGTCTTACCGGGGGCAATCGAAAGAGCTCTGGTGGGTTTAGGAGTCGAAGCGACTCTGGTCGAATTTATTAGCAAACTTCTATGCGGCAGAATTGTCGCAGCGGAGTGGGGAGGGGCTATAATTAGGAGGAAGGTGTGCAGTGGCACGCCACAGGGAGGTGTCCTATCTCCTCTGCTCTGGGTTGTGGTAGTCAACGAGCTTCTTGTGGAGCTGGAAGCCAATGGTTGTCGGGTGGTTGCCTATGCAGATGACCTCGCTATCCTAGTCAGAGGCAAATTTCTGGGCACCCTGCGCGATGTTCTGCAGGGCTACCTGGATACTGTGGCTAGGTGGGCTGAATCATGTGGATTGGCGGTCAACCCGGGAAAAACAGAATTGGTTCTTTTTACAAGCAGATATAAGATACCCGACTTCAGAACTCCTTCGATTGGAGGGGTTAAATATTTGGGAGGGGTTAAATATTTGGGAATTGTTCTGGACAAGAAGCTGTCCTGGAGGCCCAATGTGGAAGGTAGGGCCAGGAAGGCCGCGGTTGCCTTGTACTGCTGCAAGGGGGCTATCGGAAAGAGATGGGAGCTCTCGCCAGGAGTAGTACACTGGTGAGATGGTGGTCAAACCGATTCTGCTCTATGGGGTGCTGGTCTGGTGGAAAGCACTGGACACGGCGAGCACCTCCAAAATGTTAGTGTCAGTGCAACGGACTTGGTATCAGTGGCGCTCTGAGAACAACACCTACCTTGGCACTGAATGTCATGCTGAATATATATCCAGTAGATATTGCGGGAAAGGCAGCCGCGGCCCGGTCGTTGGTCAGGCTTCGTGATATGGGTTATATGCTTTCTGATTTCAGACACTCTAGCCTTCTTACTAGTTTCGACTTTATCCCGGACAGGACGGACTATTGCATGCCGATAGCCGCTCCCTATGCAACCTTCACCCCAGTCATTCCCCCGAGGGAGGAGTGGGGAAGAGGAATTATCTGGGGCATGGGACCGGTTAACTTGTTCACGGATGGGTCGAAGTTGGACGGAAAGGTTGGCGGGGGGTCTTTTGCCAAGAGCTAAATGTAAGCCGCAAGTTTAAGTTGGCTGATCACTGCAGTGTATTCCAAGCGGAAGTTGCTGCGATTAAGGATGCGGTGGATGACATGCTATCCAGCGCTACTACGGTTAGGGAATTTAGCATCTACTCTGATAGCCAAACGGCTATAAAGGCTTTGAGCTCAACTACAGTGCGATCGAGGGTGGTCTGGGAGTACCTGACCTCGCTTGCGATTGCATCGAATTATTTTACAATTAAGATTATCTGGGTCCCGGGCCATAGTGATATTCCGGGTAACAGTCAAGCGGATCTCTTAGCCCGAATCGGTACAACTGAACCGGATGAAGATGACTGTAGGGATTTCGGGATTCCGCTAGCCACCTGTGGATTGCTCTTCCATAGCTGGGCCTTGAGTCAGCTCAGCAAACGTTGGGCGGACACTACGTATTGCATGGTAGCAAGATCTTTCTGGCCGAAAGTGGAATGCAGGAGGTCTGCTGAAATAATTGGGTTCACTAAGGCTCACCTATCAATGGTCATTGGGGTTTTGACAGGGCACTGTCCCATGGGTATCCATGCGGTACGTCTCAATATATTGAAAACTCCATCCTGCTGCAGCTGTATTGAGGATGATGAGGTGGAATCACCAAATCACTTTATGCTTGATTGCCCAGCTTTTGCCAGAACTAGGCGAAAGTATTTCGGTCGTGACTCACTTGGATCTCCCGAGGACCTATCCAAGGTCGATATCGGGATCATTCGGAACTTTATCGTTGCTACCCAACGATTCTCTAAGTAGTTATATCTACGTCACCGTTAGTTTAGTTTATTATATGTGGTATCACAACGGAATGTCATGTTGTCCAAGTGAGTTTCCCCTATCAGGGAAGCTAACACCCAACCTAACCTTAGCTACACGGAAGTATACAATTTGTGTTTGTATATTTGTCGTCGTTTGGGCTTTTTCTGGATCTCTAGGCGACTATTTGAAATTTTTTGAACCCTTTTGGGATGCCGGACTGTTTTTGGAATCGTATCGGGGCCATTTCGGGACAATTTCGGAATGATTTTTTGGTTACATTCGAGACTCTTTGGGCCAGTTTGGATGAATGTTCGGAATCGTTTCTGGACTACCTCAGGACTATTTCGGAATAGTTTTGGAATTCCGTTTGGAATGGCTTCGGTCCTATTTTCAGATTACTGCAGAACTATTTGGGGGTCATTGCGGGATTGTTTGAGAGACCTTTTCGGGGGCTATTTCAAATTTTTCAGAACTATTTCGGGACAGGTTAGGGATTGTGATGCAGATCTTCTCGAGTCTGTATCGGATCAGTTTCTTAGTTGTTTTTCGTTGTATTAATACCGTCGCGACCATTTTGTGACTATTTCGGTATTATCTGCATATGGTTCGAAATTTATTAGGGGCAGTTCTCGGGACGTTTTCGGAGCCGTTTCGAGGCTGTTCCAGAGTCACATCGTAAGGATTTCTATTTCAAGACAATTTATGAATGAATTCTTAGAAAATGTTTCAGGAGAGTACTGGACCTTACCGTTTTGAAAAATCCAGCATATCTCTCTATTTCTATGGATCGTTGCGCGTTTATCTCGGGACTATTTCGAGATTGTGTGTGCTTTTGTTTTGGAATATTTTCGGGACTATTTCACGACTATTATTTACACTGTCTCGAAACTATTTTCAGTACCTCATCGGCGTATATCGAAATAATCTTATGTTGTATTTTCTTCGTGCGGAACAGGCCACGGGTATATGGTAGTAATTTAAATATATGCCAAACAACGTCGCGAAACAAGGCTGCATTGTCTCTGATATTTAGGTAGGACACTTGATGAAGTTGCAGAGCATTGTATGAGTCGATTACACTAATTTTATTAGGAATACAAACTAATTATTCAATTACTCACAGAATTGGAATGATGCTTTTATTATTTTCTTTTCGCTACTTATCATGTTATAAATAAAATTGTTGTCTGGGTGATATTTGACTTATTTTTGAAAGTATAAAAACCCCATTTTTTAGGGGTGGACAGTTAAGGAAAGGAGTACTAAAATTCTCTTGTTCTTGGTTTTATACTCAACAGGAGTGGCTATCATTTTCTGTGCCGATTACAGGAAGAAAATGCTAGCCTTTCATCTCTCCAATGATTTCCCATTTATGAATCCGGATATCCGGATAGCCGGGTTTTTTGCTTAGCTATCCGGTTATTCGAATATCCGGTTTATCCGGATAGTTGAAAAATCCGGATGCAGTTCACAGCCTTAGTAGATACCCTAAACTACCTCCCTACAGCCGTCCTGTTTGAACTCTCATTGCAATAATTGTTCTTCTTTCATGCAATTTGTTTGCATCCTTGTATATAACCCTAAATGTAGCTCCTTTTTCGTTTAAACATAAAAACAACAATTAGTTAGTTGCCATACAATTGCTTCTATGCTTTTAAATTTTCTTTGCTTTTAGTATTCTATTGGCAGTTGAACTACTGAACAATATTGTAAATACTATTTCATGTAATTGTTGCAACTAGAAAAAAAAATAGGGGCAAAAATTCCAATGATAAAGGTCGAGGCGCCGCTATGTATGCAATGACAAATTCAAAACAATATGTACTAAGAAAACACTAATAGATGGGTACAGTTAGGAGAAAATTTCAATCACATGTGAAATATTTCATGAAGGAAGTGAGAAGAACAAAGGAAAGGCTTTTCCCTCGACCGATTGGTCAACAATTTAAAACCTCAAAAAAGAAACACCCTTACTACGAACTTTGAGAATGCACTATTTTGGAGAATTTCTTTGAGGAACGCACTTATCTCAGAACTCCCCTTTTTAAGTCGTATATGTAATTAATATGTCTCGGGGTAGAGATGAAAAAGAATTACGAAATAAGTTTTATTTCGTATCTCAGACCGAAAAGAAAAAATTATTCACTCAGGCGTCAAAATGTAAATTAGGTACAATTTTTCACATTTGTTCGCAAACATGTTTTTCATGCCACTGTCTTTTACTTCAATCACTTCATAGCGCTCTAGGGGCAAATATGTTAGCAGCGCAACCAGACAGTTGAAGACCATTCAACAATAATAAACTGAAATTTTAATTGCCTTGTAACTTGTGGTTTGGCAGTCATTTGTAAAATTACAGTCTCATTTCACAAATTTTCTTTCTCACACTCGCTGTCTCGCTCTCACAAATGTATTTTAGTTGTAATAATCGAAAATACAAAATTAAAAGCATACTTTCAGGCAGTCGAATGTTAATGGCAATTTGAGTTGGAAATAAGTGCTAAAACAGACAACAAAAAAAACACGAAAGTTTTTGACAGAGACTGGCAATAGACCAATAATTTGAAAACCGATTGAATGTCGCATATTTTCTTTGTGAAAGGAAATTTATTTAGATTAAATTAATTGATTTTTCCCTATGAACCATATTTCGATGCTACCAACAGCTCAGACATTTTTAAGCAAAGTTTAGTAGAATAGTTAAGTTTAGGACAAAAATACACATTAATAAACATTACTAAAAATCCCTGTAGGAAACTCAACTGACTATACTTATTTTAGTTGTCAGTCTGGTTCCATTTCTTTTCATAGGCACCTTGTTACAGGTCTTTAAATCGAGGGAACAAATTACGCAGGTCAGTACGAAATCTTTTTCTGATTTGAAACTGATTGAGTCAAACCTATCAAAAAAATTCTAATGTGGTGCTGGGAATCGCGTGCATCCCGAAATCATCATCAGCAACACATTTCTGAATTTATATGTATAACATACTATGTTAAAAAGCTTGGAATATGATTTCTAGACAAAAATCTGCAGAATACCAGCATAATTATAATATTGTGCATTTCAAAGGACCCGGACGCAGTGCCGTAAGGCAGTCTAGCCGTAATGGCGGTATAAATACGTATAAAGCTGCAGGAGAGAGGGACCCTAACTAACTACCTCGAAAGCAACAATGTGAAAAGCTGCGTGCAAAGAGGGAAATAAGCCAAAGGAAAGTAACATTTAGACTCCGGCTTCCCCAAATGGAGGTAACACTAAGACCCCGGCTATTCTGAAGAAGATGAGTGAAGTGGCGAAGCAGTCTCTGTAAAAAGGTAGCTTTTTAACGTAATGCTAAAGATGATGCTGTAGCTAAAGTGGTTCAAACCCCCAAAAACCATAGCACGATAGAGCGCAGATCCCCATCATACCAAAAATCAAGGTATGAATCCCATGCGTGATCAAGTCCAAAATTATAATGCGCCTTCTGCAAAGTCAGAACCCAATATACCGGCACAGGATTGAAAGGTACTTAATGCATTTAGACCTTCGAAAGGAAGTCAGCTTGAGAAAATGTCTTGGGGCACAGGCAGAGTTAATCTACGGTTCGTGAAAAGAAATCCCAAGGATAACAATCCTATCACGCTAGAAGAGGACGAGGTGGAAAGGGACCTCATAAATATTAGAACTAGGGGCAGGAGGAGTACGTAGACGCCACGAGGAAGGTGTTAGAGGGGGACGAGCAGCCAAATGATGCTAAGAGTCCTACAGAAGAACCTCCAACACACCTAGAATCGGACGAGGTTGAGTAGGAGCTCGAAAGCCTTAAACTTAGAGGGCAAGGGGAGGACTTTAGACGTCACGACTGTAGTGGAGGGGAACAAACAGTCCAATGGTTCTGCGAATCTTACAGATAAACATCCAATAAAGTAAAGTGGCGTCGAGCGTTCTAACTCTTGAGGACGGTTCGTTTGACTTGGGGCTGATCTGGGCTAAGCGCGCGCTAATTTGGCGGTACATAGGAACAATATGAAGTCAGGATGATAATGGCAAATATGGTAAGGAAACAGCTATACTGCTGTATGTATAACATTACGCTACTGAGGACCTGGCATTGGTGGTCGTCGAGCGGAAAAATAAGCAGGCATTATCCTGGCATCCTGTTATATGGCTCACAATGCGAAGGCAACTCCAGGAGAGTGCAAGATGCTAGTCATCAAATAAAAATAACGAACTAAAAACGAATTTGTTCTAAACTCGCTACACGGTGGTTAAATATAAACTAGTTTATTGTGATTAATTGTGGACAAAAATTTGTTGTGTTCAAAAAACAAACAATTTAGTAAAAGTTATGCATCTGAAACTAATTTAAAGTTCGTCGTATAATTATTAGTTGCCTACAAAATTCCTGCAGGGTTTTCCTTTTATAACTTAAATATACATAATTATAAACATATGTATGTATTAAGCGCTTATTTTTCACTTCCGGCAACATTTTGTTTTGACAACGTCAAACAAGATTGCCAACTAATTTTCACACCACCACAAATTAGCGGTGGCTTAAGCTTTGAATAAAATTAATAGTTTTGACAAAGTAAATGACGTAGAAGGTTTTCACAAAATTTTATTTTTTCTTACATATTTATTTATAAGCAAACCAGCAGCATTTTCCTGACGCTTTTGATGCTTGATTGAATCGAACTTTGCTGCACCTCTACAAGCGGATTGCCCTGAGGAGCTATGAGCGCTAAGCATAATTAGTTACTAGCTTACTGCAATCTAAGCCCTTTTATTTAATCGTTAGTTGGTTAGTTGTGATGGGTGTTGATATGCTTGACAATCAAGTAGTGGCTAATTTGGTTGGATGCTCGGTTTTGTAAGTTGGTTTGACCATGCTGACATATTTATCTCTCATGTCAGTTGGATTGTTATGCTGGAAGTAAGTGTGCTCATGGGAGTGAGCTACTGTTTAGTGGAGTGTAGATATTTTTGGAGTCACGGCCAGTTTAGACTTATTTGGCTATGGCATAAAATAAAGCTCCTTATAAGGTAAGACTGCATGTAAGCACACTTAGTCCCACTCAGGGAGGTTTTTGTAAAGCTACAATCTTATATAATATTTCTAATTGCTGTTTTTATGTACAGGTCCCTTTTTCGCTCTTATTTGGAATCCAAATCTATAAATAAAGTTTTGGTTGTAAAGATGGGGATTCGTGCTATTAGCGAGCTTTGGGCATTATTAGTCGTAGTGCTTTTGTTTAGCTATGTTTTATTAAAATAATTTGCTAAAAATAAACGATTGTGAGCACACATAGAAATCTATTTGTGCTATGGCACTATGGTGAATATTTGATGAGAACTAACACTGCATTACCGGCAGTTGCCAACATTCGCCAGATGGCAACGCAAGCGCATGTAAGTTTATAGATGTTTCATTGATAGAGCAGCTTGTTTCTGTTGATATTTGATATGCGCTTTTATATTTGTTGCGCAAGATGCGCACGGGCACGGCTCGTGCTTGTTATTCTTAGAGATGAAACACGTTAAGAAGAAACTTCAAGAGAAGCCTAGTTCCATAATCTAACAGATAATTTCGCCATTGGGCTTTCCTCCGCTATCAAGCATGGCTTGGCTAGACCGTAGTGCTTCATTCAGTTTTGCAGCAAAGTCTTGTTGGATGCAATTTGTGTCCACTTATCTGTGCCGATATCTCCTTGCTTCTTTCTATATCTTCCTTTGGCATTTGAAAATTTTCTTTACCACGAAAGCTGTAAGCTGGTCTCCAAGCTCAAAAACATATATATTTGTTGCAACTGCCACCTAATCTACAGGCCGGAACGGGCTTACGACACCGGAATCTGTAAAAGAAAGACCACTTCGAAATTCTGCGGATACCCTACAATGTTTCTGACCACATGCAGGTCGTGTGTAAGCAACCACGAATTTTATGTAATAGCAGGGGC
The DNA here is from genome assembly GCF_040869045.1 of Eurosta solidaginis. Classification (NCBI taxonomy): domain Eukaryota; kingdom Metazoa; phylum Arthropoda; class Insecta; order Diptera; family Tephritidae; genus Eurosta; species Eurosta solidaginis. The sequence goes on from NC_090320.1 coordinate 20,068,031, forward strand.
AGGGAGCGTATGTCCTCTGGTGTTCATAGAAAGAAAAAGTCAACCTCCTCTCCTGTTGGCTTGCAGACGTAGGATAACAATTGGGGACTTGGTAGTGTGATCCCGTCAAACCACAATTCGAACGTCGTGACATCGCTTTTTCACTTCGCCTCTTCTGTTCTTATTCAAAGCATTCCTTCCACACATTTTTATCCTCAGAGCAGATCATAGTAGCCAGATTGCTCCATTCTCTCACCCTCCGGGAAGGTGTTGAACCTAACCCCGGTCCAGAGAAGTGGTGGCCCAAAAAAGAACTCCAGGTCTTCCTCGCTATTGCTCGCGCTATAAGATTCGGTATTAAGCATGGCCTTGGCAGCTATGCTAACGAAATGGAACATTTTCGATAGTTGTTGAAGAAACTGCTCGAGGAAAAATGAAAATGTTTCAAGATGAAGATTTTTCACTTGCATTATCAAAAGGAGAGGTACTTCTATACTTAAGTGGTGAAGGCAACATATATATCTTTGTCACCCTGCAATTTCTCAGATTTCCATTCCAATCTGTTTTAGTACCCATAGTGTTTTTAATTCGGAAATGAAATTGTACTCCCTGCAGTCGCTTACAGGTATAAATTATTTTGATATAATAAACGAAATAAATAATCCCACTACGTGTAGCAATGATGCCAACACGTGACAACATGTTTAACAAGAAAGCAAAAGCCAATGAAAGGGAATCCCCACAAACGCGCATATGAGTTTTTTTTTTTTTTTGAGGTAAGGGAAAACCTACCTATTCTGAAAAGCTGAAGAACTAAACGACTCAGCGTGAAAGCGTTACTTTTATGAAAAGCTACATTCAAACAAACGTCCCAATTTTGAAGGCTAAAAAATGAAAAGAAATTTTGATGCTCCTTTGAGGTGAAATTTGTCATAAAAAAGGCGCAGCGCATAACAACACAGCCGGAAGTTAAATACAACAGCGCGTAAATTGTCTGTCAAATATGAAGGGATAGAAAACAAGACAAAAACCTGCGAAAAATATCTAATTTTAAAATAAATATGAGTAACATAAACGACGGCAATGAGTAAGCCTCTACTATTCGAGCATTCCATGGAAAATCGTAAATTTCCGCTGATTTGTGAATTGCTCTCCTTATTAATTCTCAATGCCAATATATTTATTATATATCACACCTCAATGTATTAAAGAAGAATAATTTAAAATAAGTATCACCAATCGGTAAAAAAATACATTAAAAAATTTGGTATAAATAATTGGTATAAATAATTGGTATAAAAAAATAAAAAAATTTACATTAAGTTTAATATCGAGCATTCAATGAAAAATACTTAATCTTCGCCGAATTACAAATTTATCTTCTTATTAATTCGCAATGCCAATATTTTTTCCATATATCACACCTCAATGTAATAAAGATGAAGAATTTAAAATTAGTATAAAAAAATTTGTACATAAAAATGGTATAAAACGAAAGGTGGTATGGAAAAAAATTAAAAAGTCAAATTATTTTTAATACCCAAGCATTCTATGAAAAATCGTAATATTTCGTCGATTTGCGAATTACTCTCTTGATAAGTTTTAATTTTTCATATATTTTACATATATCACCTATATGCTGGATAGAATTCAAATTCAAATTCAAATTTATTAGTTGAACAAAGTGGTTGTGACAGTAAGACGGAGTCTTTTATAGCACATCGTCCGTTTTATAAATACAATATAATTACCATAAAACTAAATTCGAGTTTAAAATTAACGAACTTAATAATATTGTAACGAATTTAGAGAAATTTCGCTTGTTCCAAATCTTCTGCTAACGTTCGTATCGCTAAACTGTTGAATAAATAACTCCAATATTCAATAATGAAAAATGATCTTTATTACACTACTTCACAATAACACTTATACTTTGCAACCAATAGCGTGCTTAAATCAAACTGATTATGCCTCAGCTGGTGCTGCTTTTATACTCTTCGGTTTCCTCGTTTGCATATTTCTACGCGTTTCTCCTTCTAGAATTTACTACTTGTTTACCAGCTATAAACTCACCAGCTATAAACTACAGATGCACGTTTATAGCTTCTCGCATAGCAATATGCGCGATGATTGTATACTTTTGTGAGTATCTCAGATATATGCATGTGTATGTGTGGGAACTACTTCGCTGATGATTGCATATTTTTGTGAGTATCTCTCCGCTGCTGTATGTACATATGTGTAGACATAATGATTGATTTGTTTATGTAGATAAATGTGACTGCTTAGCATCGGCTTAGAGATGATAGTATCCCTTAGTGTTGCCAATATTCCTCACAATATAAATAATAAATATACCAAATTGGGGTACAAAAAATTAGTATAAAAATTTAATTTAAAAAAAATGTGTACAAAATTGGCATGTAATAAATTGACATAAAACAAAGAAACTGGTATAAAAATGTTTTTGGAAAAAAAAATTTTAATAAATAAATTTAAAAGAATTTAAAAAGCCATTATAACACCAACCCAAGTTTCCTTAGCAATTTTTTTTTCTTGAATATTTATTAGTTGAAAATTTTCATAATGTTCATTTCTGGAAATAGACTCAGCCTGTACCTTAAATATGCACATTTTGGGTAATATAAGGAATCGTGAGTTAATTAACATGAATTTGGGTAACCATAGCATCAATAAAATAAGAGAAAATGATAATTTAAAAACTGAATTTCGTACGTGATCCCCACAGCAACTTAGTTTTTTTAGTTTATTTTTTTGTGGAATAAACCAAAAACGAGTTTGTATTTTTTTCTTAGATATTATTGATTTCGCTGAAATTTCACCTGACTCATCTGGAAAATTTTTGCTGTCCCGTACATTTCAAAAACGAGTTTCCTTTTTCGTTTAGGCATACACCACACAATATTAATGCACAAAATATTGTTTCTGAAAATTTTATGTTTTTTTTATTTAAGCCTGAAAACTTTAAAAATGCTTGAAAGCAAAATTTAACCCAAATTTCAAATTTTTCATTTGTAGTTCCCTGAAATTTTTTGAGTATACAGTTTTGTAAGCCCCAATAAATTTTACCCTAACAAAGTGCCAGTTCAAATTCACACAAATTTCGCATGCACACTTTACAAGGAAAAATAATCTAAAACCCTCTTCGGCAAAAAACGGTCAAAAGTCAACGCAAACGTTTTCTGTACTACGGAGTTCTTGTTTATACAGACAGCCAATGCTTAGCATTACGGGAGCCCTGAAAACAACCCCGACGGCTGCACTGTACGCCATTCTTTCTGCACATTCAACCTGTAGACCAAGTAGCAAAGAACATAGCGTTAACAACTGCAACCAGGCTCAGTGCCTCGGGGCAGCTTGAGCGCCGACCATAAGGCCTTAATAGTATCTATCTGCGCTTCGAGAGAGATCTTAAGGCCACAATAGAGGTGGACGGTTGGCGCAGGGGAGCGCAAATGGCGGACGAGGCGATACATGTGTACACAGATGGTTCCAAAGTAGTGAAAGGAGTAGGGTCTGCGGTATACTGTGCTGATAAACAGATCCTACAAGCTGCCAGATTACTTTTTCGTTTTCCAAGCGGAAATATTAGCCATAACCAAAGCAGTAGAAACAATAGCTTAACTCTGTGTTGACTTACCCAGGTTACGCAAATATTAGGCTGCAAAGGAAGGGAGAGATCTCAGTTTAGGGAAAAATAGCTGAACGGTAACTTGGCCTCCTTAGGTGTATTTGATTGCCCGGAAAAGGGTCCAAACTTTTCCGACACTGCTGTTTGCATTCTATGATAGTTATCTTATCCTGAAAGTCTGTGTCTAAATAATGAAAACAGCAGGTAAATGATTTGCGGTGTACACGACTGTCATATTTTGTGTGTAATTTTTGATGAAACATAAACCAAATATAATATGCATGAAATAGCACTTTTATGTGGGAGAAAGAAATCCACAAAAAATATAACAGAAAATATTAAGCGATGAAGAAAAAGAAACCCCACATACAAGCAGTGTGTGGCTAATGACAGGAGAGCGTGTGGGTTTTATTCTTTTGTAGCTGCTGCGTAAATTGCTGGTATATGCGTGACAGATTAGATTAGGCCAGGCATGCTTAACCAACGAAACGATATCATTTCGTTACGATAATCAACGTTAATAAACGGAACGAAGTCATTTCGTTTCGTTTATTAACGTTAAGATCGTCAAATTAACGAAATGATTTCGTTTCGTTTTCTGCCATATCAAAACGAAATCAAATCGTTTATGTTGATTATTAATTTCAAACTATGCTGGCAAAGCTGATTGATGGCGGAGTCATTAAAGGTGTAAGCATTAGCCAAGCTGATTGCAACTTTTCTCATGAATTTTGACAGTACGAACATTTCTCAGAGTATTTTTGACATTACCACCAACGAATTACACAAACAAATTACATAGAGTTTGTGTGTGTATGTGCGCTCGTTGTTGCCACCTTACTGCTTCACCATGGCTATAGCATTGCCAGCACAATTCAAACATAAAGTATCACGTTTTTGTTAACGTTTTTAACGTTAACGAAAGCTTTTCGTTTCGGTTAAAAACGAGATACAATTTATCTTGATAATTTCTTTATCGATAATATTTCGAAGTGTTTCAACGGAAACGGTGGAAATTTTTTGATAAACGATTAGCTTAACGTTAAGGTGCATCCCTGGATTAGGCTTATATGTCAGAGATGTAGTATGTGTGTGCACACAGAGAAAATTTAAAATATGTCATTCACTTGATGTAAACATATGTTTGACATATTTCAATATTCAAGCTAACATAGATATTTGCATATGCTTCAAATAATAAAATATATACGCTTCCGGCGGCGACATAACACATCTCGTAGGCAAAATGTATGTATGTAGAAGAATGTATACACACATGCTTAAATCTGTATGTATGTATATATATATTTTAATATATATAAACGCTGTTTTTCGTTTGCTTCTATGTGGGCGATTCTCCGCAAACTCTCAGTTTTGTGTCGCTTGGTGGCGATTTCTAATACTCATTAAGCATTATCAATGAACTATGGACGCTAAATGTTGAAAAGTGACTTTCTTCAAATAGTTTAGGCTAAATTGTTGCATCATAATAAAATTTTATCAAGTTTTCATTGGCAATACCATACGAATGTCACAACCGTGGCATGTCGCCAACTTCAATTCTTGAATGATTTAATTTGGTTCAGACTGAAATCGCTAATAATGGGAATACTAGTTTTTATTTATATTAAATACGTTATTCACTGATAAATATTTCACATTTCTGAGTTGCTGGTATTCATTTCTCGATTCCCAACTCTACTTTGAAAAGTGTCGATTAGGTTTGAAAGAAATAATGTTGTCCAATTGTTTATGCGAGTATTACTACAGTGCGAGCTTGCCTGCACCATGCATGGGTCAGTTTCAATCAGCAGGCGTCACTGAACGTTTTTTTTTTGTTAATATAGCGTTCTTACTCACACCGGTCTTTTTTTATATATAATCGAAAACCAAACGGTATGTTTCGAAAATGCACGTCACAACCGTGGCACTTGCCACTCGGAAAGGGTACATTGTGTGTACTGCAATTTACGTGTTTTTCAACACGTTCGCTAACACAACCTTCAAAACGGTCGGAAAATCTTTTAGCTTGAATTGCATTTTTGTAATGTACAGTTATTCACTGAAATGTCACAACCGTGGCAGGTTGTCTATTTTTGAGGAAAATGTCACAATTTCGTGAGGTTTTGATGTATAACTCAGTGTTAATATCAATTGAAATTATAGTCTTTTTGATGATAAAGGCAGAAATATATTTTATATATATTTTCTAAGGAAAATTCTCATCGTTTGAGCTATTCAACATTCGCTAAACTTCGACCACCATATTGCGTTGCACCTAAAGCTTCAAATCGTGACACTTGTGCTTGTTTGATTCATGAAAATTTTTCAATTTTGATTGTTGCTTTATTTAATGCAAATGTCATGCGCGAAAATTCACTGGAGAAAGTGTTAGGCAATATTGGTGCGATAATAGGTCTGAAGATTGTCTCCGAAGAACCTGTTGTGCATGCCAAAAGCAGGAAGTTCAGTACAGTTGTGAGATCGGCCAGCATGTACAAGAAATTAGCTATGAAAAGTGGCAAACGTCCACAGAAGATCGAATCAATGAGAAGACCAAAAATCCTATTTCTGTAAAGTTAACAGCTAAAAAGAAGATTACTTGTACTATAGAAAGAGCAATTAAAATTTTCAAGGAAGAAATGGAAAAGTTCATAGGTCAGGAATATCGACGTGTACACCAAAAATCTTACCTGGAAAAACTGATTGCGAATGCTTCATGTGAAGATTAATCGTACTCTTCGACTTCAGTGAAAATTATACTTGTAAATATGGAACCGAAGTTCATTCAGTGCATTTTGGGGCAAGCAGAGCTCAGTGTACACTTCATACATGAATGCTTTATACATCTGCTCATTCTCAAGGATTTGCTACTTTGTCAGAGTCGCTTAGACACAATACATGAGCCATCATAGCTCACGTGGGTAAAATTTTGGATATTTACTTGCCAAAAATGCACACGGTGAAAACTATACATTTATCATTATTTATTTATGGATTGAAAAAACAAGCTGATGATCGAGTCAAAAATATATACCTTGACGTCGTGACAAAAGATGATATCGAAATTGTCGATTCGAAACTCCCTAAAGAAATACCTACTTTCGTAGGTACCATGAAAGTGCACCAATATACTTGGTCGAAACAAAAACCCAACATCGTTTTTTTCAACTCTCTCAGCTGTTCTGAGTGCGCAGTTGGCACAGAGTGCGAGCACTATTTCATGGGAAATTTATTATTCAACTCAGCTGCACAGAAAAGTAGTAAAATAAGAGCTCCACGGAAGACAAAATCCGCACATGAAGATAATATTATACACTCCTCAAGTAAGATGCAAAGGAGAAACCACCAGCCTTCTACGAAAAAAAGTAAAACAGAAGTGTCAAAAATTCATAATAAAGACATTTCGATTTTGAAAAACATGCCACATAAGAATAGTTTGCGGTAGGTAATTTATATCTAAGGCCAGTGAATAAATAACTAACTGAAACTTTTTTGTCTATTTCAGTGCTCAAAAATGCAACAATGACTGATAATTTCTACTAGCGGCATTAAAAGACCGAAAAAGTTTCATTTTATAAGTTTATTGAATTAAATAATTTTATTTATAAGTTTTTAAATAATTTTTAGAGCTTGATGCTCATCCCGATGTCCAATTTTCATATAAGCTCGAGAATGAAGTGGGCGTTTACTCCGTATTTCTCCTGGCTTGAAATACACCAAATAACATAGAAAAATTACTTGATTTTGGTCAAATATTATTAAACTTTTATATAAATAAAGCGAAGAATGTTAACTATGTCCTGTAATGTGTTTTTTTATATCGATTGTTACTAATGTCACAATGGCAATCCGGTCACAACCGTGGAAACGAATTTCAGAGATTTACCTGTCAAATCTATAAGTTTATACTTTAAGCTTGGCCACTTTGACAGTCCATTTCACAAGTATAAATGAACTTTAAAATATCAAAAAATATTCAAAACTCGCACGTTTATTTTTTTCAATTTTGCACTCACAAAACTGAGAGTTTGCGGAGAATGAGCCAGTAGATCTTTTGGCTGATAATGGCAATAATAATCAGCTTTATGTTTAGCTCTTTCTCAAGAAAGCTTTCTTTCGCATTAACTGTGTCTATGAAAAATGTATATGTAAATATGTAAATATATATATTTGTATGTATGTAATCATCTTTCATCTTGTAAATCTGTCTCTCAGACGCCAACAAAGCTCTTTGGTGTTTTAAGGCAACAATAAGCAAAGTTAATATGTTTGTTTGTTAGTTGCTATGCTGTTGTGCGCCTAAATATATGCAATTATTAACATGAGTGTATGCTGTAGATCCGGTTTGATTAAAAAGTTTATATGCCTTTTGGTAAAAAAAAATTAAGCGTACGTCTTTTTCGCTTTATTCATAAAAGTATTACAGATTTATGACATCTATGCATACGAATTTTAATTTTATCAGCTTCAATGTTTGATGTGCTGATTAGATTTTTTGAGAAAAAGCTTCTAATGAAATTATAAGCTACTGGCAGTAGTAGCTTTGTGCTTGGGTTAGTAAAGAAACACGCAAAAATATAACTTTTTAAGTTTTTAAGTATTCTTAAATGAATATGGCATAACTCACAAAGTCAGAAAGAAAGAAAAGAAAGAGAAAGTAACAATCATGCTCTAGAGCTTCATCTAACTCACTTGGTTACATTAGAATAAAGAGCGACACACTTTTTCTTTCCGCACCTATTAAGCCATAAAATATTCACTAAGCTGCAGTTTGATCAGTTTACTATAAAACTGTTAAAGAAGGGTATTCCGATTTGTTCATATAAGGTTGAAAAAAAAAAGTAAAAAAAAAGAAGCGAAAAACTGTTTTTCTCTTCGCAACTAATTCGAGCCTAACTAGCGGCAAAATAGTCACTAAGTCGTATTTCAATTAGTTCACTACCACGCTGTTTCACGGGGATACTTTGTTATTTTTTAATAAGGCCAAGAAAAAAGAATACAAATTTCTTTAAGCAAATAATAAGCGGCAAAATATCAGCTCGGTGACAATTTGATTAGTAGAGTGTAGGGAATCTTTCACGAGTGTGACTCGCTAAGTTCACGTGTCTAAACAAGCACAAAAAATAGTGACGAAAATTTCCTTTTCGCAGATGATTAGGGACAAATAAGCGCAAAAATACCAGCTAAGTCACATTGCGATCAGCGAAAGTACGTCAGATTTTACAGCTTCGCTAACTTCATGTAATCTCAGCGAAGCACCCAAAAAGACTTCGAAATGAGCGATACACTTTTTCTCTTTGCCAATAATTAGCGACTAATGTTCGGCAAAATACCGACCTAGTAGTTGTTAGATACGCCGAAGGGTATCGCTAACTTCATGTTCATGAATTATGGTTATATGTAGGGCTTTTGTCAAAAGTTGGCAAAATATTATAGTGGGACAACTTTTTATTATGGTGAGACATGTTTCTAAATAATCTTGTGGAATGTGAAAACTAGTATCTATAAAAATATAAAATTCACAGGTACTTTAGCATAAGAGAGTTGAAGCGCTTGAACTGAACCGTCGGAGCCATTTATGAGCCGTTACACGTTTTTCCTAAGTGGTTCAAACCGCTGACCCGAACCGCCTTACTTTTTGACGAGGTTAGCAACCCTGAACTGACAAACGCGATTTGTGAGCGCGTTTGCATATTTGTTGGCCTTGCGATACTAACAAAGATTGTTATTAAAGCTGGGAGTTAAGCTGCCCTCATTTCACTCACGACACTCGTAGCAAGTATCGCAGCTCTAATATTAACACTATATATGTTTTCCCTTTGGAGATTAGTCGCCCCAAATCGTTTAAATAACTAATTACCTGGGATTTGTCTTCATTGGCAAATCATAGTTCTCCTATGAAACCTCTTCTATTACTACCTTAAAAGGCCCACAAATCAAGTTGCTCGTTACTTGCTTGAATTGGCTTTCTTATTTTCTCTGTGTAGCCCAAAAAATCATTAAAAGCTATACTTAAGAAAGAAGGTGATAACTGTCCCAGATTTGTTTAGAAGTTTGCCTATTTTGTGGGGGAATAGGGACATACCTTTGTTGTCCAACAGATGGTTTGTACTATAGAATTAAGGCTTGACTCCTGCGGGGTAGTACAGTTTCCGCCTTTTTCGGCAGCTACCCTGTTTGGAAGGCATTGGAAAAAGAAGTGATATTATTTAAAGTGCGGTAGATTTGCTTCTTGTTGACGCCTTTAAGCCGGTTCAATATTCAATTTACCCTGATTAGAAACTGGGATACCGCGTGAAATTTCTAAAAACGTGAGACGTAGCATAACCTGATTAAGGTTCAGATGGTTTTACTTATGACTATCAATAGAAATATGACGCGTCCAACGCTTTTATTTAACTGTCTGATCAACGCCCTAGATTGATAAGGAGTGTGATGACTAGTACCTAGGACCTACCTAATTATTTTCTAGCTTTTCGTATTATTATTACTTCACATAAGTATTGTTTTCAATAAAACCGTTTAACTTAAAAAATTTTTTTTAATTATTATATTTTCAAGTTTTTAGTCTTTACTTAATTGCCTATTATTTCTCATTCTATTTAGTTCATTCAGTGACTCATTATGACAATTTGTTACAACCTAAGTCCTCAATACATAATCCTTCCAAAGACTTTACTCGACTCTGCGCCATGTATGCTTGTCCCTCTTCCAACTCCAAAATATTTTGATGTCACTTCTACTGGACTGTATGCTATATTTGTTCCAAATATGAGCCAAATCGGGCATCATATGTGTTCCAAATATGGACCAAATCGGACCACAAATACGATTTTTGTGAATATGTCGATCCTTGCGCCACCTAGCGGCGGTTTTTTGATAGGTCGCTTTCTATTCTTGTATGTATTATGTGTTCCAAATATGAGCCAAATCGGGCCACAAATATGATGTTTGTGAATATCTCGATCCATGCGCCACCTAGCGGCGATTTTTTTCATAGGTCGATTTCTATTCTTGTATATATTATGTGTTCCAAATATGAGCCAAATCGGACCACAAATACGATTTTTGCGAATATCTCGATCCTTGCGCCACCTAGCCGTGATTTTTTTCTTATTATTGCATTGTCATCGGGTTCTGAACTATATTCCAAGTTTCAAGCTTGTAGCTTATCGGGAAGTTACTTAAATTTCAATTACAAAATTCTTTCACAACGGCCGTGCATGCGGCCGTGCGGTCTGCCTGTCAAGTCAAGTTAAATAAAACCGTTTAAAAAGCCTAATGTGTTCAAAAAGTATCGCGAATTTTGTGTTTTTTCAAAAATTATTTATTTATTCATGAAAATCTATTTTGTCCCCTTCAAAGTAATCCCCATCAAATATTATACACTTGTGTCAACGGCGTTTCCAATCTTCGAAGCACTTCAAAAAATTATTTTTTTTTATCTTGTTTAGTTCCTCCTCCGATGCCGTCTTTATCTCGTCAATCGTAGCGTAGCGTCATCCTTTCATGGGCGTCTTCAGTTTGGGGAACAAGAAAAAGTCACCGGGGGCCAGATCTGGGGTATATGGTGGCTGCGGCATCATTAGTGTGTTGTTTTTGGCCAAAAAGTCGCGTCGAAATTGAGCACTTTTGGTACGAATTTCGCGGCGACCCGTCTCATGCCCAAATCACTAATAAAAATCTAATGGCACGAGGCAATTAATATGTCTAGGTCCTCAGCAACTTCTCTAACGGTGATTCGACGATTGTCCAATACCATTTTCTTCACTTCAACAATTTTTTCGCCCGTTGTTGAAGTGGTCGTTGGGCACGCTCTTCGTCGTTCACATCTTCTCGGCCTTCTGAGAACATTTTGTACCACCGATAAACGTTGCTTCGGTCCAAGGTAGCTTGTCCGTATGCCACTGTCAACATTCGGAATGCATCCGCGCACTTAATTTCGTTTTTCACACAAAATTTGATACAGGTTCTTTGATTCATTTTTTTTGAATAGGTAAAAATCGAAGACGAGCCACAACACGTGCAAGCAAAGCAGCTGTCAACAATTAAGTGAACAAAATGGCCGAGCTTGTCGGCATAAGTTAGATGTATGTATGTATTTATTTAATGATCAAAATTATTAGTACAATAAGATTTGAGGTCTTTTATGGTACAACATGAAAGGAAAGATAGCTATAAGTAGTAGTACAAAAAGAAAATAAACAGTTACATGATACTGATATAAACAGATATATATATATATATATATATATATTGTAAGCCTATCCATAAAACCTAATTTGTAATTTGTAATTTATTCTAGTATCGTGATCAAATACACGGCCAGTCTACATACTAATATCAGAAAAATAGTTATAGATAACATTCTTATAGTTGCTCCTACTTATACTATTCCTTATAGCATTGGGAATAGAATTCCAGATACGTATAGTGTTCACGAAGAATAGTCTAGTCGACGCAACAGATTTAAATGTGGGTACTATAAGGTCGTTTGAACGAGCGAGTCTTGTGAAAGAAAGCTTATTATAAATATATTGGGGCGCCTGAGTTAGCATGAGTCGGAAAATGAAAATGCAGCTCCTGGCTTTGAGATAGTCGGATATTTGACATCCCAGAAGGCTAGATTTCCAACGGGATATGTGGTCGAACTTCGAAAGCCCATACACATAGCGTATTATATGGTTAAAGGCCACGTCTAAACCGATGAGCCGAGTGCGAGTCTAGCTTATTGTATATCAACTCGGAAGATGTCAAATAAGGTAAAATTAATTGGATAGCCAATTTATAGCGGATGTTATGAGGAGTAAACATCGCCAATAGCCTCAGATTTCGCAGTGCGCCATACACCCTTCCTATAGCCTGGTTAATGTGGTCAACACAAGTCAAACTGGAGTTGACTACAAAGCCAAGGTTTGTAATTTTACTCAACAGTTTAATTTGGTCGGTACCAATACAAATCGGTGGGATACCCGTCTCAGCCAACTTTTTCTTTGATATAGGTAAGACGTAAGTTTTATTTCCGTTAAGACGGAGCCCGTTGTGATTAGCCCAATGGAAAATTACTGAGATGTCAGCGTTAAGTTTAGAACAGAGATCATCCACGTCATCAATACGACTAGAAAGGTAAAGCTGAACATTGTCTGCATAAGCGTGCATAGTAACAAATTTACAGACTGTAAAAATGTCGTTGCTAAATAAGCTAAACAGCAACGGCCCTAGAATTGACCCCTGAGGCACACCGCAGACTACTGCACTAAATCGTGACATTTGGGACCCCATAATTACCCGTTGGTATCGGTTGGCTAAATAACTTTTAATTGACGCTAATTAATTGTAACTAAAACCAAAGTAGGACTTCAGCTTAGCGCAGAGCAAATCGTGGTCAACTGAGTTAAATGCCTTGGAAAAGTCAAGCAGACACAGCAACGTTAGTAAGTTTTCATCGAAGTGACTACGAATATCGTCGAGGATCTTAAGCATAGCTGTTGCACATCCATGATTAGCACTAAATCCAGACTGTAAAGGTGACAGAAGTGATATCTCTGCACGTGGGTTGAGATTTGTTCGGCTATTAATGCCTCAAATGCTTTGGACAGGGCAGGTAGTATACTAATAGGACGGAACTCAGAAGGAGTGTCGGCATACTTCTTCTTTACAATGGGTCGAACTGATGCAATCTTCCATTGATTAGGGAAGCAAGACGAAGTAATGCAATGATTCACAATATGAGTTACGGCTCCAATGATGAATGGTAACACCATTTTTATAAATCTTATGGGAATCCCATCCACACCAGTAGCATTCGATTTAATTTTTGATATACACTTTATGACGTCCAAGTCTGATACAGCTTCAAGTACAAACGTATTACTGGAATAGCAGGTGTTATTTGGGGTGGCGGGGGGGGGGGGGGGGGTAAACGCACGGTGATGTCTCTACAACATAGCGCCACAAAAATTCGAATATACGTAACCCGCAAGAATTCAAAATTCGCGATACTTTTTGAACATACCTCATGTATGTGAATACAGAAGATTGTGGGGCTCCCGAAAAAACATTTGACAACCAATTAAATGAATGCTAGAGGTAGAAAGAAATACCTAAAGTGTATGCATAAATTTGTCATAGTCATAGAAAAATAGAACTGTGTACACATTTGGTTCTGTCATTTTATTAGTCTTATTGATACACATCTTAGATGATCATCACAACCTTTTCGAGCTTAATCAATATTTACATTCTAATTTTTAGAGTAACAGTTTCAATTTACATGTTTTTATTTTAGTACCAACTTCATTTTTTTTGTAATCAAAAACTTTACATTAATTCAAAGTGTCATCATAAATTAGTGCTTTTCGAAAATTTTGTCTATCATCACACTGCATAGAATATTGCATTAGTTGACAAAATTTTAAAGTTTTTCGTTTATTTTTAGTTATTACTTAACTGCTCACTTAATAATGCAAAGTTGACTTTTTAAGTTGACTGTGGTTTTTTTGTTTTGTTTGAAATACATTAATGTCCAACATGCTCCTGGCAGCGCTCCACTTTGCTGTTAAATTTTTATTTGCATAGTTGATTACCGTAAGTTTTTGGCAACCTTTTGAGTGCTGATTATTGCTACGTAGAAGTAGAGTTTAGATATGGTGTTAAAATGTGTGTTTTGAAATCAAATGCTTGGTCATTACTTTGAAGAGTTTAACTGCAAAGAAATGAGAAAGGTTGGAGTTTAGATTTAATTAAAAATAGACCTAAGAAAGTTTTGATTTAAGTAAGATGAGTGAATACTTAAAAAAAATAGTTTTTATTAAATATTTTTCTATTTTTGTTTATTTACAGCGCAATTTAATGAAATTTGAATCAATAACATCATAACAACTGCAACAATAGAACATATTTCAGTACTACTCTATGCGTAAGTAATGTTTCTTTATTATATTTAAATATTAAAGTGAATGTAATGCTTTTTATCATGGAAATTTATATTATAATAATGTATATTAAATTCTTTGCTCAGTGAACAACGAAAAGTTAGGTATACCAAGTGATTGCTTCAACGACATAAACTGCACACTGTAAAAGTTCGGAAGATACTTTCTTATACTTAAATATGTAATCTTATAAACTTCAATATTCATAAACACTACAATTTATTCAAACACTACCAGAATATGCCCACAGCTTTATAAAACTTATTTCTATACACAATTCGCGTAAAACTTTCGAGCCCTGCATCACAGTGCAAAAGCCCTTTTTGAGATTACTGTTGGAAACAGTTGGAATTCAAGATGAAAGGCCTTAACTGAAACAACAGCACCTGAACAAGTTTTTTTTTTAATTATCGGATTATATTGTAATATTTCATCTGAAAATGTTTGTTGTTGCTGAGGAGATTCTCCTTATTGCTTAACCTATGAACTTATTTTTTGTACCACGACCAAACCAAATTTGGTTTCATTTATAGCCTATGCCGGTCTTCCAGAAAATGAGTGCACAGATCTGGGCTTTAATTTGAATCTAGAGAAGTTGACACTTACAGTTATCAAAAGAAAAAAAAGACAAAAAAACTAGTGTTCGGTAGCATGGCTTCGAACCGATGTGCCACGGATTCCGGCATCACATATGTGTAAAATAACATATAACAACTTATGTGAATAATAGAAAAAGAATCAATGACTTACAACACTTTTGACAACTGAAATTTTTTGTTTTTAAACTTTCGGCACCAAGTTTAAACTCTTTGGCGCATAGTCGTAGTCAAAATAAAATAGGTTTTATATTTAGTTTCAGCTTTTTTGACAGTTAGCTCATAGAAAGTTATGTGAAAAACTGCAACTATATTTAAAGCATATTTTATTTTGACTACGACTATGGGCCCTGGTGCTTTAAAACCAGACGTGTATACAAGTTTCTATTTTTGTGTTTTTGAAACTTTTTAGCTTGGTTTCAAAGCCAGAAGTGATTACAAGTTTCTATTGTTTAATTTTTCGAAACTTTTTTAGTTTTGTTTTAAACCCTTTTGAATAGTATACGCTTTTTTTCAAATAAATTTATTTTTCAAATAATGTTTAAAAAAGTGTTTATACCGATGAAGGGCTTAAAATTTAGGCTCAGATGTCTAACCGTGTAAAGGAGAAGAGATGAACCCACCATTAAGTATACCCAAATGATCAGGACGATTTACCGATGTCAATCTCTCTCTGTTTGAACGCAAACAAGTCTCTAAATTTTTGAGACATATGAATGAAATTCGGTAAGCGGATTTATTTAGATGTCTGATTCGGATCGAACCACTGTATCATATATCTCCTATATTCAACCGATTTTTGGGATAAGAAAGATTTTGTCCTTTCCTCCTAATTTTATTACTTGAAATTTCACAGAATGGGTATATATAAGGCATATATTGTTGTTAAAAAAAAATTTGAGATACATAAGTTGTTTATATAATTTATATTCCATACAACTGATGGTTCAGATTTTATAACTTTGTAATTTCATCACATTATTGTTCAGCTTCATTTATGAAAGGTATGACAGCCCCGTCCTTACTTGTTAATTTTATTTAATATTGTTGGAAAAAAATTTTAATAACACTACATCAGCCCCGGAATTCCAACATTTGGTAACGCTAAAACTCCATCGCCAAAATTTTCTAAAAAAGAATAAAGTGCGCAAAAAAGTATGCAACATTTATTACCATGTTGTATAGGAGCTAGGCTGTCATTCTTTCTGACCATGTGGTATTAAATGTTGCATAATTTTCTGCGCACTTGATTTTGTTTTTGATATTTTTGGCGAAGGAGTTTTTGCGTTAGCAAAGAACGAAGAAGCCGACAGCTGTTTATTTTTATTTAAATGCAATAATGTAAGTGGCTTACTTATTTTTATTTGATTTTATTTGTTTTATGCTGTTTTGTTTTAAATAAAATTATTATACTCCCTGAAGAAGACATAACAGCGTCGAATCGCGTAGGAGTCAAAAGGAAAATTAAATTTTGTATTCTCAATTCACGACCATAAAATTGGATCATAAAAAAATTATTCCTTGATTTAACAAGTAAGGAAGGCTAAGTTCGGGTGTAATCGAACATTACATACTCAGCTGAGAGCTTTGGGGACAAAATAAGGGAATATAACCATGTAGGGAAATGAATCTAGGGTACCCCTGGAATGTGTTTGTATGGCATGGGTATGAAATGGAAGGTATTAAAGAGTATTTTAAAAGGGAGTGGGCCATAGTTCTATAGGTGGACGCTTTTTCGAGAAATCGCCATAAAGGTGGACCAGGGGTGACTGTAAAATGTGCTTGTGCGATATGGGCATCAAATGAAAGGTGTTAATGAGTATTTTAAAAGGGAGTAGCCCTAATTTGTATATGTGAAGACGTTTTCGAGATATCGACAAAAATGTGGACCAGGATGACCCAGAACATCATCTGTCGGGTACCGCTAATTTATTTATATGTATATGTAATACCACGAACAGTATTCCTGCCACGACTCCAAGGGCTTTTGATTTCGCCCTGCAGAACCTTTCATTTCTTCTACTTAATATGGTAGGTGTCACACCCATTTTTCAAAGTTTTTTTCTAAACTTATATTTTGCGTCAAAAAATCAATCCAATCACAATTTTTCATCCCTTTTTTCGTATTTGGTATAGAATTATGGAATTTTTTTAATTTTTCGAAATTTTCGATATCGAAAAAGTGAGCGTGGTCATAGTCGGATTTCGCCCATTTTTATTACCAAGAAAAAGTGAATTCAGATAAGTACGTGAACTAAGTTTAGTAAATATATATCGATTTTTGGTCAAGTTATCGTGTTAAGGGCCGTGCGGAAGGACAGACGGTCGACTGTGTATAAAAACTGGGTGTGACTTCAACCGATTTCGCCCATTTTCACAGAAAACAGTTACCGTCATAGAAGCTATGCCCTTACCAATTTCACAAGGATTGGTAAATTTTTGTTCAACTTATGACACTAAAAATATTCTAGACAAATTAAATGAAAAAGGGCGGAGCCACGCCCATTTTGAAATTTTCTTTTATTTTTGTATTTTGTTGCACCAAATCATTACTGGAGATTAATGTTGACATAATTTACTTACATATATACTGTAAAGATATTAAATTTTTTGTTAAAATTTGACTTAACATTTTTTTTAAGTGGGCGTGTTCGTCATCCGATTTTGTAAATTTTTATTTAGCACACATATAGTAATAGGAGTAACGTTCCTGCCAAATTTCATCATGATATCCTTAACGACTGCCAAATTACAGATTGCAAAACTTTTAAATTACCTTCTTTTAAAAGTGGGCGGTGCCACGCCCATTGTCGAAAATTTTACTAATTTTCTATTCTGCGTCAAAAGGTCAACCCACTAGCAAGTTTCATGGCTTTAACGATCTTTGGTAATAAATTATAGCATTTTTATCGGTTTTTCGAAATTTTCTATATCGAAAAAGTGGACGTGGTTATAGTTCGATTTCGTTCATTTAGCGATCTGAGATGAGTGCCCAGGAATCTACATACCAAATTTCATTAAGATACTTCAAAATTTACTCAAGTTATCGTGTTTAAGGACAGACGGACGGATGGACGGAACGTAATAAACGAAATTTTTGGTAAAAATTGCCACTGCAATTTTTTTCGCTGCTTTACGTAGGACAAATTTTTTGTCTTTTCCTGCTTTATTTCAGATAATTTTTAAAACTTAAGCTGTTTCTAAAAAAATGCTAAAAAAATATGAAAATAAATAACTTCGCGGCCGCCGTGGTCTGGTGGTAGTGTGCTCCGCCTACCACATTCAAAGAACCTGGGTTCAAGCCCAGGGTAAGGCAACATCCAAAATTTAGAAACAAGAAAAAAGTTTTTCTGAGTAAAAACTCATCAGCGAACGACGCAAATTGGAAGAGAAGCTCTAAAATCTCTACGGAGTTTATCGCGCCTTGCATTTTTTTATAAATTACTTCAGATACAAAATTTCCTTAACTTCGCTTTACTAAGTATTTTGCCTATATTTCAATGCAATTTATATTTAGAGTAAAAAATAGTTATGTGGTATTTCTAGCATATATGATGCTGTTAAGAGTAAACAGCAGCAAGAAAAGTAATTAACTAGAGAATCCATAGCAAAAACATACTAAACAAATTATTCTTCTTACCAATGATGCGCTATCATAACTTTCAACTTATAGAGAAGCACTAAAAGTGAACAAAAAGTTAACATTGTGTACGCCTAAAAACAAGCAACACTCATCGTCAGTGTCATTGCGTTATGTACACACAACCACAGCTGCTTTGGAGAAGAAATATGCAATAAATGCAGAAATTAATATTTTCATTAGCGGCAAATAGCAAGCAACTTATAATAAAACCGAGAATCACGCACAAAAAAAAGAGGAAACTAAATCGAGTTGCGGAGCGTGAACGCCTTAAAGTATGCATATATCTATGAGAGGATCTTAGTGTGTTGCAATACAAAGATCAGCAAGATGATGTACTTAAAAACTTCCTGCGAAGAGTGTTGAAGTGCTATAGCCAAGAAAAAAACAGTTTTTGCTATTAGTGCATAATACGTACTAACACACATAAAAATTAAGGCATGTGTACTTTAGGGTAGGTCAATTTGTATGGTGAGTTTTTTCTTGACAGCATTTGCTGAAAATTGCGATTCAACAGAAAATATTATATCAAATAGCTGGGATTTTTCGTAGAGAGAGCCGTAATTTTAGCAAATCTGCGGGGTAATTTTCACAGTAGGTTAAGTTCAGGTGAGTGGAAATTGGTAGTGGGAGTTGAGCTTTAGTGAGAGCAGGAGTTGAAGTGAAGGTTTAAGTAGGAGAATGAGGGTACGACAGAGGGAAAGAGGGAGAAAAGCAGAAGGATATATATAGAAGAATAGAAAGTTAAAGAGAGTGTTACGGAGACTTGGGAATACAATTTTTCAAATGAAGCGAAGCCAATTTTCAGGATGGACAATATATTCTTGGTATGATAGCATTATATTACAATTGTGAGGGCTTCTGAGTGAGCAGGTACACCTTCTGCTGGGCTTTCACTCTTCAGAGACTAACCCGATATTTACAGTCAGCTGAGCGGAGCTCACATAATATATTAGTTTTGGTTGCATAACGGTACCCCGTAACGACATAAACTAATCGAGATAGATATAGACAAAAAAAAAAGAAATTCATTTAGCCATGCCCGTCCGTCCGTCCGTCTGTTCGTAAACACGATAACCTGAGCAAATTTTGAGGTATCTTAATGAAATTTGGTATGTAAGTTCCTGGGCACTCATCTCACTCATACATCTCGCTATTTAAAATGAACGAAATCGGACTATAAATCACGTCCCACTTTTTCGATATCGAAAATTTCGAAAATCCGAAAAATCACGATAATCATTACCAAAGACGGATAAAACGGTGAAACTTGATAGGTGGGTTGACCTTATCACGCAGAATAGAAAACTAGTAAAATTTTGGAAAATGGGCGTGGCACCGCCCACTTTTAAAAGAAGGTAATTTAAAAGTTTTGCAAGCTGTAATTTGGCAGTCGTTGAAGATGAAATTTGGCAGGAACGTTACTCCTATTACTATATGTGTTCTAAAAAAAAATTAGCAAAATCGGAAGACGAACACGCCCACTTAAAAAAAAAATTTAAGTCAAATTTTAACAAAAAATTTAATATCTTTACAGTAAATTATGTCAACATTCAACTCCAACATTTGTCTCCAAAGCTCTCAGTTGAGTATGTAATGTTCAGTTACACCCGAACTTAGCCTTCCTTACTTGTTTTTATCTCAATAGATTTAGAATAGTTGATCACTGATAATACTGCAAGGTTAAAATACTGCTTACATTTCCGTATATCAACCGCTTAAAAATAGGTCGACGAGAATGTTTACCAATGTAGGTCTTAACTACTCTAGTCAAATTTTGGCCGTTTGTGAGTTAGAACTTTGGAGATGACACGTATCCACGAACTACTTCACACAAACTTAAACGATTGGAATTTTTCAGAAATTCGATATTATAGCTCATTGGCGGATGCAAACTAAACTTCCAGTCAACCCCATACCCATAAGGCTCCCGCTTCGGTATCCATTTTCTCGTATAGCAAGGCGAACCTTTAAGATATCGAGTTAGCAATATCAGCATCGAGCGTGGTTGAAGATTACAGAGAATAAGCAATGATCATAGTATAGCTCAAACGGAGGGAAAATTGAGTAAGCTCTTGCGCATATTATTCTACACGGGCTTAATAGCGCCAATGGTAGGTTGATGAGTACATTTTACCGCATTAGCTCAAGGCCCTTATTCCGGAAAATCTGAATAAAA
Source organism: Eurosta solidaginis (assembly GCF_040869045.1). NCBI lineage: Eukaryota > Metazoa > Arthropoda > Insecta > Diptera > Tephritidae > Eurosta > Eurosta solidaginis. The sequence continues at coordinate 20,089,014 of NC_090320.1, forward strand.
AGTTAGTTTCGAGATCGCCAGAGGGTAAAAACTCCAGTTGTTCGAAAAAAAGAGTTAAAATGAATTGTACGCCTTGAAATATGCAACTTAATTTCTTTTCCCCTCCAAGTTTAAACATTTGTTGCATACTTCAAGGCGGTAATTTTAAATTCTTAATCTTTTTTTGTCGTTCTTTGTACAAAGAGTTTTTGTAAGAGCACTCTTTTTAATCTACGCTTCGAGGGCGACCTTAGGGCCACAATAGAGGTAGACGGTTGGCACAAGGGTGCTCAAATGGCGGACAAGGCGGTACATGTGTACACAGATGGTTCCAAAGTAGTGGAAGAAGTAGGGTCTGCAGTATACTGTGCTGATCCGGAAATAAACAGATCCTACAGGCTGCCGGATTACTGAAGCGTTTTCCAAGCGGAAATAGTAGCCGTAACCAAAGCAGTAGAAACCCTGGAAGAAAATAGCCCAAGCTGCAATTGTGTTAACTTTTATATTGACAGCCAAGCAGCAATTAAGGAAATAATCTCGCATAGCACAGCATCTAAATGCATGTTAGAGTGTAAGCAGTCCCTGGAGAGAATCGGGACAGGGAGAAGCATGCATCTATATTGGGTCCCAAGGCATATGGGAATAGATGGGAATGAAAAAGCGGATGAACTAGCTAAAAAGGGCGCCTAGACATCCCAATTAGACTAGGCGAGATTAAGCGAAGGCGAGAGGTGCACATGATCGACCAAGCAGGAAAGGCGTGGGTTCAAGCGCGGGGCTGTAAAGTGTCGAAGATTATGTGTAGGTATTACAACCTTAGACTAAACAAGTTGCTTCTATCGTTAAAAAGAGAGCACTGTAGACTCATGACGGGTATTTTGACTGGACACTGCCTTCTGGCGTCACATGCCTTTAGATTAGGCTTGGTCAGTGATAGCAGATGTGGGAAGTGTGGACGGGAGGAGGAAACGATCAAGCACGTTCTGTGCTCGTGCCCTGCGCTTGCCAGGCTAAGACTCCAGCTATTAGGAGTGATACAGCTGCAGGTCTAGAAGCAGCAAGTGGCTTAAGTCCTAGGAAGCTTCTAGTATTTGCCAAGAGGATGGAGTTATCTTATAACATAGGTCCTGGTTTTTGGTAGGGTTTTTCAGTTTGGTCGCTAAAACAAACTTCTGGTAACACTACGGACTTATTCAGTCTATGTGAGGTCCTCATGGACCGGCCAGTTCAACCTAACCTAACCCCTTTTATTAACTTATTACGGCAGATAATTTTGTTAGAATGTTTATCCCTCAAGCTGCCATTTTTTTACTAATATTTTCGCTTGCACCTGAATTTATATCTACGGCATAATGGATTTAGAGTCTTAGCCTTTTGTGTAGAACTCGAATCTGTCGAATGTAAATAAAAAAGCAACCCACCCTAATATATACCTACATAAAACCCCAGGTACCCACTCTAAGTAGGTGGGTGTTGTAGTTATTTTATTGCCATGTGGCAGCTATAAAACTGTTAGTAAAACATTTGTAGGCGTTGCAGCAACAAGAAGTTGTATATATAACATGTGTTTTAACGTTTGTGGTGTGTTAGTAAGCTCATGCAATTCATGCGTTTAGTATAGCAATAGCTTTTACACATAAAAATATGTTTTGCTTTTTGCACTCACCGAACATAAAATATTGTGGAGAAATTCACATTGCAACCTTATGAAATTTTTGCGCTTTGGATGCTTAATTAAAAAAGTTTCATGTGCAACAACTTGCAATGCAGTAAGAACTGTTGTGCATACAAATGTGTTACACTGGAGACTCAACAAATATTCGTAAAATAATATAATGTATGTACATACCAATAAAAGTAAATACATTTGTATTTTATTTGTACTTGTCTACACTTGCTTGTGTACACGCATTTAATGCTTTATAATTTTGCTCGAAACAATAATATAATTTTACACCTATTCCTGCATATTTTCGGGCGGGATAAGAAGGTAGCAGTTGTAGAAGTAGTGAATGACGAGAAGAAACAAAAAGCAGTTTTTGAAATTTTTTATTTTTTTTTGTAGTATGCTTCTTTTTGTTGTTGCGTTCAAGAACATGGTTATAACTAGACATTTTATTTTGGCATTTCATTTCTTCTACTCATTTTTCTTTGTCGCGTTTAAAGCTAGACTTCATTACAAATAAAAGAGATGCGCCTAAAATTATGTAACATCAGATGAAACCTACTGGTAGAGCTGCAGTACTAACTCGAAGTACTCGAGTTTGATTCTCAACTCGAGGATGTCCAATTCCTCAAGGCGGAAGATTTATGCTTACTGCTTCGCAGGGCGAACAGCAACTTATTTTTTTTAACTCAGAGTTTTAAGAAAGTTGTGAAAAATGTATGAGTTTAGACCCTCTGATATGACCTGGTCTTTAAAGGTTAATTTCCCGTTCTGAAAGTGTTAAGGCCCACTTTAAAAAAACAAATTAAAAGATCAGTTTTATGAATATTAATTAAAATCAATAAAAACAAATTTGCTCATGTAAAAACTTTCTGCTTTTTTTTTAATTTATAAAAACATAAAGAGCGAAAATTTGTTGGAACATAATCTTTTGAACAAAGAAGTATTTTGAAACTATTTTTTTTCACAAAACTAACAGAAAAAAAGTTTATTCTAGAAAAATAAATTTAGAAAACTCAAGTGTTTTAACAAATTTGTGAAAATGAAAAAATTAAGTTCGGGAGAATCAACATTTTCAAGAAATTGTTAAAATAAGACGAAGAATAAATAGCATATAAGCAACTTTCGAGATAAAATAAAAGTTTTTAAAGAATACAATTTTTGAAAATTTAAATGAAATTTTTTGGGCAAAATACAACAAATTTTTTTTTGCAAAAAAGGTTTAGGAAAAAAGTTTAACTAAACTTTGGAGGTTGGAGGAACAATGTTGATTAAAAAGTAAAATAAAAAGTTAAAAAAAAAATTTTTTTTTTAACAGAAAAAAAGTTTATTCTAGAAAAATAAATTTAGAAAACTCAAGTGTTTTAACAAATTTGTGAAAATGAAAAAATTAAGTTCGGGAGAATCAACATTTTCAAGAAATTGTTAAAATAAGACGAAGAATAAATTGCATATAAGCAACTTTCGAGATAAAATAAAAGTTTTTAAAGAATACAATTTTTGAAAATTTAAATGAAATTTTTTGGGCAAAATACAACAAATTTTTTTTTGCAACAAAGGTTTAGGAAAAAAATTTAACTAAACTTTGGAGGTTGGAGGAACAATGTTGATTAAAAAGTAAAATAAAAAGTTAAAAAAAAAAAAATTGTTTTAAAGGAAAAAATAAAAATTAAAACAAAATTTAATTGTTGTTGTTTTGTTGTTGTTGACGTTGTTTTCCTTTTTTAAATTTTGTTGAAATATTTTCAAAAAAAAAAAACTTAAAAAAAAATCAACATTTGCAACAAAATTAAAACCACATTTTTGGAAAAAAATAAAATTCTGTAGTCGCGACTTCTCTTTTCAAACGTTTTTATTTGAATGAACGGATAACGCGTTTCTTAACTAGTGTCGATATACGCTTATCGAAATTCCGATACTTTACGATAATTTTACATTAGGGCAAGTACACACCGTAAGCTAAGGGATAACTTAAGGGTCAGATACACTATGCGACATGGCAACATAATCATACACGGTTAGCCTACTGTACATGAGACGTAACTGTAATCTGTAATATACTACAATTCAATTATTTATGTTCCTACAAGTTTTCACTTTTTAAAACATTTTGTATATTTGAAACATTTTTGAAAAACTTAAGTGAGAAAATTTTGGTTTTATATGTTTGTTCATATTCCTCAAACTGATCTTTTTATTTTTTTTTTTGGTTTTTGTTTTTTTTTTTAATACCTGCCACTATCCCCTCAGATCAGGTTAACTCTGGGTTAAAAAGCTAACCTGCCGTTCTGCAAGTGAGGCAAAAAGTATTCAAAAAAACAGAAAACCCAAAAAATAAAGGAATTTTTTAAATTTAAAAATTAGACCCCAAGCCGACAAAACACCAAAGTAAAGAAGGAAGGTCGCAAAAAAAAATTCAAATATAGAAAATTTATTTTTGAGAAAAAATAAAACTTGAAATAAAAATGTTTCACTTTTTGCAAAAAAAAAAAAAAAAACACAAACATTAAAAAAAAATTTAAATCGAAATTTTTTAAAAATAAATTTTTGAAAAAATAATATAACAAAACTTAAAAAAAAAAATTAAATTTTAAGGAAAGAAGTCGATTAAGTAGAAAAATAAAAAAACTTTAAAGAAAGAATAAAATAAAATAAAAACTAGAACTAAAATTAAATCAAAAAATATTAGTTGTTCGAAAAACACAGCATTTAAAAACGGGACCGTGTCACTTTTCTGCATTACAAAATTCGACTCCCCAAAATTCTGAAACATTGAAAAATTCTGCTCGAACAAAATTCTGCTTTTTTTATTCTGCTTTTATTAATTCTTACTTTTCGAAATTTTGCTTTTCAAAATTCTGCATTGCTTTCTTACTAAATTCGGTTTTTAGGGCACCTTTGGCTAAAACCTAAACTTTTGAAATGCGTTTTAACTAACTTAAAAACCCGTTATATATAGCGAAAAAGTTATAACCAGTGTATTTAGATTCAACAAACTAAACTTTTATTCCATATAAATGTACTATGTACGTATATTAACAATATTTTGGTTTAGTAAATTGTCATATTTTTCGCAATTCGTTTCAAAAAATTCGTGTGACCTAATTCATTTCTTTTTCTAATAGTTCTTCGAATTTGTTTATTTTTTTAATTAAATTTCTTTTTTTCTTATTATTTCTCCATTTTCTCTTCTGGATATTTGTGATTTAGCATAAATAAGTTCCCTTTGCAAATTTAATACAAGATTGCAAAACTGTGAATTGTTTCTTCCAACAAGTACTTTTAAACGTCGATGCCACGCTTCGACACTGTTTTGCGTTCTAGGAAAGGTTTCCGTTTCCGATGAGGTGTGGCCATGTACTGACCAAAACTCAGGGGAATATTTCGGGTTATAATTATCTATCCGCGATTTACACTGAAACTGGATTATTTTTAAACAAGACCAACTATGTGAAGCATTTTTATTTATTTTCTCTAAATAATACGAATAACCATCAACACTTAACATGTCTTTGTTTTTATTAGATTTTAAAATGCTAATTTGTTACATGTTTGTAAATTAGTAATAAACCACGTTTTTCGATTACTATTGAGCACATAACAAAGAACCGTTTAAGAAAAGTTTAATTTCACCACTATGGCAAGAATTGTTTTTAAAAGATAATATTTATAACTACCAATATCTTTAATGCTGTTTCAAGAAATAATGTAAATAAAATATCGTTTGAAATAGAAAATAATTGAGAATTTTAAAAATCAGAATTTTAAAAAAGCATAATTTTTAAAAAGTAGAATTTTGTAAAGCAGAATTTTGATTTTCGAATTTTGTTCGAACAGAATTTCGACACCAACCCTTTAAAAACTTAAAATTTTACGGGAAAACAATAGTTGAAAGCAAAATTGAAACAAGTAAGGAAGGCTAAGTTCGGGTGTAACCGAACATTACATAGTCAGCTGAGAGCTATGGAGACAAAATAAGGGAAAATCACCATGTCGGAAAATGAACCTAGGGTAACCTTGGAATGTGTTTGTATGACATGGGTATCAAATGGAAGGTATTAAAGAGTGTTTCAGAAGGGAGTGGGCCATAGTTCTATAGGTGGACGCCTTTTCGAGATATCGCCATAAAGGTGGACCATGGGTGACTCTATAATAAGTTTGTACGATATGGGTGTCAAATTAAAGGTATTAATGAGGGGTTTTCAAAGGGAGTGGCCTTTAGTTGTATATGTGAAGGCCTTTTCGAGATATCGACCAAAATGTGGATCAGGGTGACCCAGAACATCATCTGTCGGGTACCGCTATTTCATTTATAGACATATGTAATACCACGAACAGTATTCCATGATTCCAAGGGATTTTGATTTCGCCCTGCAGAACTTTTTCATTTTCTTCTACTTAATATGGTAGGTGTCACACCCATTTTACAAAGTTTTTTCCAAAGTTATATTTTGCGTCAAAAACCCAATCCAATTACCATGTTTCATCCCTTTTTTCATATTTGGTATAGAATTATGGCATTTTTTTCATTTTTCGAAATTTTCGATATCGAAAAAGTGGGCGTGGTCATAGTCGGATTTCGCCCATTTTTAATACAAAGATAAAGTGAATTCAGATAAGTACGTGAACTGAGTTTAGTAAAGATATCGGTTTTTGCTCAAGTTATCGTGTTAACGGCCGAGCGGAAGGACAGACGGTCGACTGTGTATAAAAACTGGGCGTGGCTTGAAGCGATTTCGCCGATTTTCACGGAAAACAGTTACCGTCATAGAATCTATGCCCCTGCCAAATTTCACAAGGATTGGTAAATTTTTGTTCGACTTATGGCATTAAAAGTATTCTAGACAAATTAAATGAAAAAGGGCGGAGCCACGCCCATTTTGGAATTTTCTTTTATTTTTGTATTTTGTTGCACCAAATCATTACTGGTGTTGAATGTTGACATAATTTACTTATATATTGTAAAGATATTAAATTTTTTGTTGAAATTTTACTAAAATTTTTTTTTTTTAAAGTGGGCGTCTTCATCTTCCGATTTTGCTAATTTTTATTTAGCACACATATAGTAATAGGAGTAACGTTCCTGCCAAATTTCATCATATCTTCAACGACTGCCTAAGTACAGCTTGCAAAACTTTTAAATTACCTTATTTTAAAAGTGGGCAGTGCCACGCACATTGTCCAAAATTTTACTAATTTTCTATTCTGTGTCATAAGGTCAACTCATCTACCAAGTTTCATCGCTTTATCCGTCTTTGGTAATGAATTATCGCACTTTTCCGTTTTTCGAAATTTTCGATATCGAAAAAGTGGGCGTGGTTATAGTCCTATTTCGTTCATTTTAAATAGCGGTCTGAGATGAAAGCCGAGGAACTTACATACCAAATTTCATTAAGATACCTCAAAATTCACACAAGTTATCGTGTTTACGGACGGACGGACGGACGGACGGACATGGCTAAATGAATTTCTTTTTTCGCCCAGATCATTTTGATATATAGAAGTCTATATCTATCTCGATTAGTTTATGTCTTTACGGATTACCGTTATGCGAACAAAATTAATATACTCTGTGTGCTCTGCTCAGCTAAGTATAAAAAAAGAAACAAATATCTAAAAAATTGAGGACCAATGCAAAAAATAAAGAAATTAAAAAATAATGAAAAATTATAGTTTTTGAAAAATACTAAATTTATGGAAACAAATTCCAAATACTTCATCATTAAAAAAATAAGTTTGGATTCATAAAATGTTTTAAAAAATTTTATTTTGATAATATACCATGATTCAATTACTAGAGGTTTGTTCTTCAATGACGGCAGAGCTTTGACACTCCCAAATTGAAAAATCTGGACGGGTTGCTTTTAAGAAGTAAGGAGAACGGGTAATAATTCAATTCCCTTTAGCGAAAATTGTAGTAGAAAATGCCAACATGTTTTGGAGGAAATAATTCATTTTCGTCTAAATATTTCGTGTTATGTTGGTTTGGTCCTTCTTTCAGAAATTGTTTGAAGAATGCCGTACGTTAAAATTTTATTCAAAAATGCACTATCTCAAAATTTGTTTCCAAAACTCCCTACATGAGCATAAGTTCAATGCATTTTGTCATAAGAGGTAGTTAATGGAAAGTATTCTGAGATTAGTCGTTCTTCAATCTAACTCTAATATAGGGCCGTTTTGTTACAAATCCTGAATTGGGAAAATTTTGAAAAGTATTTTGAGATAGTATGATTTTGAACAGGCAGCCGACATTGGGTGATACCCTACTCAGCAGCCGCAATGCACAGACAAAAACAAAAATAAAAGAAAATGGCTTTTTGTCTTGAAACTTTATAACTACCTTGACTTTGACAGAAGAGTTAAGCTTTTGTTTGATCCTGCTACACAGGGAGTAGTCACCTTTTTATTCTGAAATTTCGGAAAGCTCTTTTCCGTTAAGTATTCATGGAAGCGTTCCGGATAAACCGTTAATTTAGAATATTCGGAATACGTTCATTTGATACTACCTCACGAGGTCCGAATATGCATAATATTCCAAAAAAAAAAAACCGATTATCCAAATTCTAAAATGGAGACGAATGTTCTGAACATACGGAAATAATAGAACAGAAGGTCGACTTTTAATACGCGCCCAAAAATATCGAGAGAAGTGTCAAAAGACGCGTATTGACCTCGATAACAATAATTCGAAGGCGGAAATCAACATTTTAGCTCGTTTAAAAGATATTGACGAAAACCCGAAAAATGACGCCGGGTTGCGTTGGCAGCCTTCAGCCGAGCTTATAAAAAATTACCCTGGCCAGTCCACCAATGAGGTGGGATCAAAATTAAATGCGTGCAAAATCCCTTTGTAACAAAATCTTTTTCAGTGCACAAAAACATTACAACAACCACATGAAAATTGCCAAATTCAACTGCAAATATCTCCGGACAGAGATACAATTTTTCTTTTCCACCTTAGGATTATTGTTGTCGAGGTCACCTCTCTCGATATTTTTGGACGCGTATTAGCAGTAGACTCCTGTTCTAGACTTTTACCTGAATAAGTTAACATGCCCAATGAGTACATTTCGTTATGGCATCTCCATTATTTACTAATGACATTTTTACGTGAATCGATTTAATATTCGAAGTTTTGACGTTGAACGATAAATTCTGAATTAGTTTAGGTTTCGTATGTTCATAGGTTTGCGAAAGTGCACGATTCCTTGGTGTCCGTACTTTTCATAAATTCCTTGGTTTCCCTACTTTTCATAAAACCTATGTTCAGCCACACTAATAGATCATGGCATAGTTAATAAATTCATCATAAAATTAAAATAAATTGTATGCAGTTCAGTACTTATCGGGGTATTTGTAAACTGATTGCTTCCTATTTCTACTACTAATATTTTTCGAAAAATCGCAAAGAAACAACAAAGTTAACGGATGTCAATTCGATTTGGGAGCAAAATGGCTGCAATTGTCAAAAAATGTGTCTGTCGAGCAAACCTCTTGTGATTGAATCATTATAATATACTACATTTTAAGGTTTTTTTCATGTTGCCATTAGCGATGGTTTTACAAGCTTGCTAATTATTTTGGATTCTACAAGAATTTCATAAAACATCTTTATTTTGACATTAAACGCGGGAATTCTCATGAAGTTTTCTGTATTCAGAAAACCTTTTTTAATTTTACGAAAATTTCTTTTACAAATTTGAAGAACCTCACATAGACTGATCGCGTCCATAGTCACATGCATAGTTGTAATATTTAAACTATAAAATATATTTCACTTGTTATCTAATCTATGCCCATCCCGCTTTGCTTTTCTTAAAACATACGCTTTTCATAAAAAAAAAAGAAAGTTGATAATACATATGGAAAAATTTGCTCCAACCATAAAGTGTGCCACAGAATGAAAGATACAAAATGTTGGTACCATAGAAATAAGAGCATAACGAAATACAATTTAAATTGTTGCGATTGTTTTGTTGCTGCATTTTTTGCAACATGAAGACGACAGAAACAAAATCAATGCGCAATTATTTACACCCACACAAAAACATATTTCTTTTAGTTTTGCACAAAATTATTATCTAGTAGCTGGAGAAACGTTGGACTAGGGACAGGAAGAGAGAGTTGGAGGAAGAACAAGTTGTTGAAATACAATAAAATCATAAAATTGCTAAATAAAACGAAGTTTTAAAATTATGAAATTTCTACAGAAATGTACGCATGTACTACTGAAAATTCATGCAATCACACATGTGAGACTTCTTTTTTTTTACTCTCTTTGATTATTGAAGTAAAACTCATGGACGTAGTTGAGGTGATTTCTTTATTAAAACATGTAAAATGGAAACTGCTTTATTCGTTAACAAGCATATATAGCAGCGTGCACGATAATAGCAGTAACATTTTTTTACATCAAATTTCGTCAATTCAATTCTTCTTTTTTGATTTTCGATAATTTAAGAAAAGCTTTCATGAATTTTGTAAATAAAACTATGCAAAACAATCGAAAGAAAGTACAAAAATCGAGAAAATATTACGAAAATTACGAACTTTTTGTTCAGAGTTTTCTGCATTTCTTTGAGGTTGCAGTTTAGCGGCCTGATCAACTTGAGTTTAATAATCCGTATTCATTTTTAAAACAATTTCCTTTTCTAAATCTGAAGCAGCTTTCGGAAAAAATTGTCAAAAATCAATACGAATTTTGAGGAGTCTAAAACATAAACTTTCTAGGTCAACCAATTTAGCGTTCAAAACTGCATACTCAAAAAAATTCAGTAAACTAAATACAAATTTCAAAATTTTAGTAAAATTTTTTTGAATAGTTTCGAAAACGATTTTCAGGTTGGTTTGGATAGATTGAGTTACAAAATGAATAGAAGTTTTTTATACTATCGAGTTTTCTTAATACTACAACAAATTATTTAATTGGAAAAATTTTATAAAAATTGCCACTGTGCTTTGTCTAGCCTAAAATTAATCGGGCCACAAAAAAAAAATGAAAAAAATATTAAAGTCAAAGTTCGAAGTTTTCATAATTTTTTGCATTTATGCGAACGTTTTTGGGATTAGTTTGCGTAGTTTAAGTTACAGAAAACCTAAAATTAGTTTTTCGTTTTTTTTCGAAAATGTTTTTGTTCATAATAGTACTTTTTGGAGCTTTATGGCCGGCTTTCCTTTAAAATAAAACAAATGTTTACTTACACAAAAACGTTCATAATTGACGAAAATTTATAAGAATTGCCACTGCTACTTTCGTGCTTACTGCTGCACGTACATCCATAGAAATACATATCTTGATGCATAAATGTTTATGCTATTTCAAACTTTTATTCGCCTTTTTATGTTTTCCTCAACATTTTATTGCATAACAACAGGCGCATAAACGTGCGTTCCGTTAAAGACAAAGAATGCAGTGTGCGGTTTGTGAATTGTGAATAAGTTTTGTATGGAACTTTTTTGTGCACAGAAATGTGTAAAAACGGTGTGTGAATTTTTATCGTGCGGGGAAGTGGAAGTTATAATTCACTATAAAACATTGCAGAACTGATGTACGTAACTTCTGTCCTGACATAAGTGATTTCTATTAGTCAGCTTATTCAGATATTTTTCTCCTCTTTGCCTCTGGTAAACTGGGCCCGTATTACTTGTTACGATCCGTGATCGAAACTCATTTTTTAAATCACAATAGCTCTGAAATGGGGAATCGCACTAATGGCATGTTTGAACTAGCGACAAATAGTACTCGTTAGATCCATAACGTATTATAATTTTTAGATAAAACTTGACAGTTGCATAGTTATCGTTTGAGGGAAAATGGTTTTCAGTCACTGATCGTAAAACGTAATACGTGCCCTGTTTCTTTGTTCCGAATTATGTATGGGTTTGACGCCCGTAGCTCAGTGGAAAGTTTCAAAAAAATGTATGGAATGATTTCCCAGTTCTCCAACTACCTCTACCAGTGCACCTCCTAGCATAACTTCAGGCCTGTAGAATACCAGCATGTTGCTTAAAAGTCGATAGCTATATCGCAAACTTCGTAAGGGTTTTTCAGCTATCTGGAAACTTTCTGCCACCTAGTGGTATATTTTTCTGCCTTCGCTGCATTGTCTGAATGCTTTAAACAACTTTCACGCTTCAAGTTTTTAGCTCAATGGGTCTCTGGAAGTGGGAAATAGCCCACAAATTTATCGCAACGTTTAACTTTATGGGTATATCTAGATTCGCGCGCCCCTAGCGAGACTCTTCGCCAAATGTGTTGCAGTGACATTGGCCACTGAGCCACATTTTAAATTTCATGTCCCTAGCTCACTGGGAACTTACTTAAAAACTGATCCCAGAATTCCAAATCTCCTACGAATTTTCCGATCATCTCAACCCGTACGCACCTAGCGGAAAATGTTTCCTTTTGCTGCATTGTTACGGTGCCCTGATCTAAGTGTAAGGTTCCAAGTTTCTAGCTCTATGGTAAGCTACATAAAATCAAACGCAGGACTCACTTGTTCTGTTTGATTTTCTAGAAATCTCGGCCCCTGCCCTATCTATAAAAAAAATCGATAAATTCGAAATTTAAAGTTCGATAGCGGCCCCCAAGCTACCCAATACTAGCTATAATTATAATAATTTGTTGATTCAGATAGAGATATTTCTCCATTTGTGGTGTGCTTTTATAAGATTTTCCAGAAAGTTGGTAGGATTTACAAATCTTATGCTGCCTCAAGAATTTCATCCCATTTCTAAGCTTATCACCTATCTTCAGTCGACAAAGTAGATACGTAGTAAAATGAAGGGATAACCCCGCCTTTGGCGTTGGCTTATAAAAACCCACTTCTTAACTATAATTAAATGCAGAAAGTGAAAATTTTTGAGGCAGATAAGACCGAAATACACTCCACTACGAACCCCAATTGCTCCTTAAAATATACTTTAAATATTTGTTTTTTTTCATCACATCATCAGGATTGCATATAAGTATGCTATAGTTATAACAAACAAGTAAGGAAGGCTAAGTTCGGGTGTAACCGAACATTACATACTCAGTTGAGAGCTATGGAGACAAAATAAGGGAAAATCACCATGTAGTAAAATGAACCTAGGGTAACCCTTGAATGTGTTTGTATGACATGTGTGTCAAATGGAAGGTATTAAAGAGTATTTTAAGAGGGAGTGGGCCATAGTTCTATAGGTGGACGCCATTTAGGGATATCGTCATAAAGGTGGACCAGGGGTGACTCTAGAATTTGTTTGTACGATATGGGTATCAAATGATGAAAGGTGTTAATGAGTATTTTAAAAGGGAGTGGGCGTTACTTCTATAGGTGGACGCCTTTTCGAGATATCGCCATAAAGGTGGACCAGGGGTGACTCTAGAATTTGTTTGTACGATATGGGTATCAAACGAAAGGTGATAATGAGTATTTTAAAAGGGAGTGGGCCTTAGTTCGATAGGTGGACGCCTTTTCGAGATATCGCCATAAAGGTGGACCAGGGGTGACTCTAGAATTTGTTTGTACGATATGGGTATCAAATGAAAGGTGTTAATGAGTATTTTAAAAGGGCGTGGGCCTTAGTTCTATGGGTGGACGCCTTTTCGAGATATCACCATATAGGTGGACCAGGGGTGACTCTAGAATGCGTTCGTACAATATGGGTATCAAACGAAAGGGGTTAATGAGTATTTTAAAAGGGAGTGGGCCTTAGTTCTATAGGTGGACCCCTTTTCGAGATATCGCCATAAAGGTGGACCATGGGTGACTCTAGAATTTGTTTGTACGATATGGGTATAAAACGAAAGGTGATAATGAGTATTTTAAAAGGGAGTGGGCCTTAGTTCGATAGGTGGACGCCTTTTCGGGATATCGCCATAAAGGTGGCCCAGGGGTGACTCTGTAATGTGTTTGTACGATACGGGTATCAAATTGAAGGTATTAATGAGGGTTTTAAAAGAGAGTGGTGGTGCTTTTGATTTCGCCCTGAAGAACTTTTTCATTTTCTTCTACTTAATATGGTAGGTGTCACTCCCATTTTACAAAGTTTTATTCTAAAGTTATATTTTGCGTCAATAGACCAATCCAATTACCATGTTTCATCCCTTTTTTCGTATTTGGTATATAATTATGGCATTTTTTTCATTTTTCGTAATTTTCGATATCGAAAAAGTGGGCGTGGTCATAGTCGGATTTCGGCCATTTTTTACACCAATACAAAGTGTGTTCAGATAAGTACGTGAACTGAGTTTAGTAAAGATATATCGATTTTTGCTCAAGTTATCGTGTTAAAGGCCTAGCGGAAGGACAGACGGTCGACTGTGTATAAAAACTGGGCGTGGCTTCAACCGATTTCGCCCTTTTTCACAGAAAACAGTTATTGTCCTAGAATCTAAACCTCTACCAAATTTCACAAGGATTGGTAAATTTTTGTTCGACTTATGGCATTAAAAGTATCCTAGACAAATTAAATTAAAAAGGGCGGAGCGACGCCCATTTTGAAATTTTCTTTTATTTTTGTATTTGATTGCACCATATCATTACTGGGGTCGAATGTTGACATAATTTACATATATACTGTAAACATATTAACTTTTCTTTTAAAATTAAACTTTTCTTTTAAAAATAAAAATAAAAAAATTTTTTTAAAAGTGGGCGTAGTCGTTCTCCGGTTTTGCTAATTTTTATTAAGCATACATATAGTAATAAGAGTAACGTTCCTTCCAAATTTCATCATGATATCTTCAACGACTGCCAAATTACAGCTTGCAAAACTTCTAAATTACATTCTTTTAAAAGTGGGCGGTGCCACGCCCATTGTCCAAAATTTTACTAATTTTCTATTCTGCGTCATAAGTTCAACTCACCTACCAAGCTTCATCGCTTTATCTCTAGTTGGTAATGAATTATCACACTTTCGATTTTTCGACGTGGTTATAGTCCGATATCGTTCATTTTAAATAGCGATCTGAGATGAGTGCCCGGGAACCTACATACCAAATTTCATCAAGATACCTCAAAATTTACTCAAGTTATAGTGTTAACGGACGGACGGACGGACATGGCTCAATCGAAATTTTTTTCGATACTGATGATTTTGATATATGGAAGTCTATATCTATCTCGATGCCTTTATACCTGTACAACCAACCGTTATCCAATCAAAGTTAATATACTCTGTGAGCTCTGCTCAACTGAGTATAAAAAGCTTACCATGAATGAGTAATTTCCCGTTGTGGACATTCCCTTCATAATATTGCTCAAATTCTCATGGCGATATGATACTTTTCATTAACCAAAGTATATACTTTCCAACCAACAATTTTATTCACTAGCTCGTTCTTAAATCTATAAACATAAAGTAACAAGCAAGTGCGTGTCTATTAATAAATGTAAGTAGGAATTAGCGATTGAAAGGCTTAATTGGATTTATTACTTTGAAATTTTGGCTACAAATGCTTAGATGATACGTACATTAAAAATGCATGACATACTTTTAGGCGCATCCTCTAAATATAATAGTCCACATCAAAAATTAAAAATCCGAGGGGATTGAATAACAAAACATATTTATTAACATCAAATTTTCCTTGCCTATGTCAGCACTTAATGTTCCGTAGGGAATTACAACACACAATTTGTGTAGTAAAATTAAAAGGGACAGATAATGTAAACATAACTATAATGTGAAGATACTTTGTACATGTATGTATGCAAGGTAGAGATAACCTAAAAGTAGGTCGCGCATTTATTTATGCAATTGCACTCAAAATGTTGACATTACAAGCGAAGATTGCTACTTTGCCCCTATCACCTATTCGCACCATGCCTCTACGTACTTGCATATTTCGTTTATTCAAATGCAATCTCACTGTATTGCCATTTTTTTCATTTTTAATTTTCCATTTTTGCATTTTACATTAAGCTGTAAGTAATTTCGACGGTTACTGCCTGCCGCTTACACTTTTGTATGCTTTTACATGCATACATTTAGGCTGATGTGGGAAAATTGAAATTTTACGATGCCTAAAAGTAGGCTTCATATTTGTAGTAAGCAATAGCTACTGTAAGCATACGTCAAGTATCGCAGTGCTGAGGAAAGCAGTAGCTTGGTTATGACGTTATGCTGAAGTGCTATTTTGTTTAAAAAAAAAAGCAACAAAATTGCAAGCAAAAAACTCAAAAAACTTAAAAATTTCAATTCAACATGCATTGTGTTGCCCATTGTGCCAGGTAAGCATCAAAGTAAAAACAAAAATGCAAACTTGTTGTACGCCTAGAACGCCTCATGCCATAAGTGATGTGCAAACAGTAGTTCGCAGTCAACAGAGCTCAGCGAATTGAAGAGTGCCCGAATCATAACTGTATTGCCTGTTTTAAGCGAATTAACAAACAAAATTTTCAATTTAAAATGGATTTGCTAGAGCATAAGAACAAAAAGGAAGTAGAAGAAATATCTGTACTACAAAAAAGAAGTTCGAGAGATAACGGTTTATTAAAGTGGTACTTCATGCTTTCTCAACCTTAACTGTGTTGTAGGAATGCGAACCAATAAAATGAAGCTAACAAGAACACAAACTTACAACTTTCACTCCCTTAACCTTCATAAGTATTTCCAAACCATTAACGTTACGGTTTTTTTGGACAAACCTGACACAAGTAACATTTTAGATCTTAGAAAAATGTATGAAGATGTCTTCAATTTTATTTGAGCTACTACAGATTTGTATGCAACAACTTTTATCCAAAAATTAGTTTAGCCTTACAGCAAACAAAATATAGCCAGGCATATGTAATGTTTGCTCCTAAAATATCTAGATGGTGTTAGCATCCGCCCCTTTACAGGGGAAAACATGAACGTGAAGCTAGCGTCCGACTTTCGGGGAATGAAAAAATTTATAGGTCGGTATTTTGTCGCAAATTATTCACTAATTAGTTGCGAAGAAAAACAATGTGTGTCTATTTTCCAAGTGCTTTTTTGGGGTACTTCACTAAGTTCACGTCAAGTTGGTCAAGCACCCTCGTAAAAATTTACATAGCTGGTTTTTTGTTGCGTACTAGTTGCGAAAAAATATTTACCTTTTCACTCACTAAGTTCACGTGAAGACCTTCGTAAAACCTTCACTGTTTCAAATGCGACCTAGTGGGTATTTTGGTGCGTATTAGTCGACAATTAGTTGGGAAAAGCAAAAGTTTGTCACTCTTTCAAGTGCTTTTTTTTTTGGTGCATCGTTAACTTCACGTGAACTTAGCGAAATACCACAGAAAAAGAAAAGCGCAAAAATTTTTTGCTCTTCGCACCTAATTACTTAAAAATTTGCGGCAAAATACTGACCTTTGATATTTTTATCCGCCGAAGCTGAACTTCACGTTCATGATGATAATGCATCTGGCTCTTAAATGCTGCAAACCGTACCCGAAGTTTATAATAAAGATATTAACCAATAAACTCTAGTACCTAGTTTGGTCGCAGAAAATATAAACCTCTAGAAATACGAGCAGCTCATAGTGAACCAGTAGACCTTTTAAGGGTTAAAAACATTAAATAAAATCAAGACAACTGCATACTTAAACGTAAACATAAAGGCAATAATTTGAAAAGCTCAGTCAACAGATATTACTTAAGTAGGATGTTATGAAATGCAAAAATATATTATGTGCAAGCTGGCAATACAAAATGAGCGAAGATAAAGGATAATAACACTGTGCAACAGCCGGCTGGGTATTGGACCAAACCCACTTTTTTGTAGGATTGAGACAAAGTACTATCTCCGTTTTTCGAAGTTAGCCTCCAAAAAATAGATACCGGCTTTCGAAATCCAAAATTCTACATTTCGAAATTTTATTTTTTTTGTTAACGCGTTCAGCAAATTAAAAAAGTAAAAATCTGGTCGTGGTCCGCCTTTTTCTTCTATTTGAATGGCTGAATTCTTTTTTTTGAAAAATGACAGTACGAGCAATTCCAGTGCAGAGTATGTGCAGACGTGAAAGTAGTAGCCACTATCATGGGACTATCTGACTTTTCACCTCGTTAACAGCTGTTATACTAAATTTCTCAAAAAAAGAATTCAATCCACGTCCAAAGCACGATCACATTTTACTTTTTTCATTTGCTGAATGCGCTAACAAAAAAAAGAAAAAATTTCGAAATCTAGAATTTCGAACTTCGAACGGTGATAGTTCTTTGTCTACTTAAGCCTCCATCTCTACAAAAAAGTGGGTTTGGTCAATACCCAGAAAAAAAGTTGATTTTGTCGCATAGTGTACATGCAATTTTAATTCCCGATTATATTTGAAAACTTAAGCATAGTTTTAGTTGAAGAAAACTTCAAAATACGATTTGGCAAATTATTAAAAATCAACTATAAACTTTGAAAAATTACATAAGATGCGCCTGAAAGCATGCATCATCTCGTTGCAGGTTTCTCGTTATGATTGATGGAATTCATGATTTTACAAATAGTTGTGAAACTTCTAGATAATTTCTTTAACATTCTTTCTATTAAAAATTTAAATAAAATTCCATGTTTGCCCCAGAGTTAAAATTCTCTAAAGTATTATTCGCACCTTATAAGGAAGAATGTTGTAGAAAAGCTCATTATAAGAGGTCGCTGTGTAATAAATTTATGTCTGAGACCTGTATTGTATTAATAAAATAAATGTAAGGCGCTATAACCTCCGAAGAGATTTTAGGCCGAACGTCTCTTCCAATTTGCGTCGTGCTCCTTTTTTAATATTCCTACAAATTGGCGGGACGGGACCTACTTGTTTTATGCCGACTCCGAACAGCATCTGCAAGGCAGATGAGTTTTCACTGAGAGGTTCTCATGGCAGAAATAAACTCGGAGTGCTTGCCAAACACTGCCGAGGGCGACCCCGCTTAGAAAAATTTTCTTCTAATTGAAAAAACTTATTTCTAAAATTTTGATGTTGCTTTGGCCGGGGTGTGAACCCAGGGCATTCGGTGTGGTAGGCGGAGCACGTTACCATCACACCACGGTGGCCGCCGCCTGTATTGTATTACAAACATTAAATCCGAACATAATAATTTGAAGATCACCGACTATTGCAAACAATTTACAAGCCAGGTGGCGCTACAATAG
Organism: Eurosta solidaginis; assembly: GCF_040869045.1. Lineage (NCBI taxonomy): Eukaryota > Metazoa > Arthropoda > Insecta > Diptera > Tephritidae > Eurosta > Eurosta solidaginis. The sequence continues at coordinate 20,107,745 of NC_090320.1, forward strand.
TAAAATTTTCGGAAACTTTGCACACATTCAGGCGGTCACTACAAATTAATTAACATACTTCTTCCATATTTAATTAACACATACTTCTTCCATATATAATCTTCTAATTAACATACTTCTTTCATCTTTTAAGATACTTTTCTTTCTCAAAATTGTTCAGATCGAAACATACGAATGCAGTATGTTGCTATTCACTAAAAAATATTTAAGGTAAATTTGTCTATAGGTCCACATACGCTTTCCAATACACCTTAAATTCGCTAGCGAAATAAAGAAGCAAATTCAGAAGTGTCCAAAAATTCTCCCTTCTGTTTAACAGCATTCTTTATACTCAGATGAGCAGAGCTCACAGAGTATATTAAGTTTGATTGGATAACGGTTAGTTGTACATATATAAAGGAATCGAGATAGATATAGACTTCCATATATCAAAATAATCAGGACCGAAAAAAAATTAGATTGAGCCATGTCCGTCCGTCCGTCCGTCCGTTAACACGATAACTTGAGTAAATTTTGAGGTATCTTGATGAAATTTGGTATGTAGGTTCCTGAGCACTCATCTCAGATCGCTATTTAAAATGAACGATATCGGACTATAACCACGCCCACTTTTTCGATATCGAAAATTTCGAAAAACCGAAAAAGTGCGATAATTCATTACCAAAGACAGATAAAGCGACGAAACTTGGTAGATGAGTTGAATTTATGAAAATTAGTAAAATTTTGGACAATGGTCGTGGCACCGCCCACTTTTAAAAGAAGGTAATTTAAAACTTTTGCAAGCTGTAATTTGTCAGTCGTTGAAGATATCATGATGAAATTTGGCAGGGACGTTACTCCTATTACTATATGTACGCCTAATAAAAATTAGCAAAATCGGAGAAGGACCACGCCCACTTTAAAAAAAAATTGTTTTTAAAGTAAAATTTTAACAAAAAATTTTATATCTTTACAGTATATAAGTAAATTATGTCAACATTCAACTCCAGTAATGATATGGTGCAACAAAATACAAAAATAAAAGAAAATTTCAAAATGGGCGTGGCTCCGCCCTTTTTCATTTAATTTGTCTAGGATACTTTTAAGGCCATAAGTCGAACAAAAATTAACCAATCGTTTTGAAATTTGGTAGGGGCATAGATTTTATGATGTTAACTGTTTTCTGTGAAAACGGGCGAAATCGGTTGATGCCACGCCCAGTTTTTATGCACAGTCGTTCGTCTGTCCTTCCGCATGGCCGTTAACACGATAACTTGAGCAAAAATAGACTTATCTTTAATGAACTTAGTTCACGTACTTACTTGAACTCACTTTATCTTGGTATGAAAAATGAACGAAATCCGACAATGACCACGCCCACTTTTTCAATATCGAAAATTACGAAAAATTTAAAAAATGCCATAATTCTATACCAAATACGAAAAAAGGGATGAAACATGGTGGGGTAATTGGATTGGTTCATTGACGCGAAATATAACTTTAGAAAAAACTTTATAAAATGGTTGTGACACCTACCATATAAGGTAGAAGAAAGTGAAAAAGTTTTGCAGGGCGAAATAAAAAACCCTTAAAATCTTGGCAGGTATTACATATATAAATAAATTAGCGATATCCAACAGATGATGTTCTGGGTCACCCTGGTCCACATTTTGGTCGATATCTGGAAAACGCCTTCACATATACAACTACCACCACTCCCTTTTAAAACTCTCATTAATACCCTTAATTTGATACCCATATCGTACAAACACATTCTAGAGTCACCCCTGGCCCACCTTTATGGCGATATTTCGAAACGGCGTCCACCTATAGAACTAAGGCCCACTCCCTTTTAAAATACTCATTAACACCTTTCGTTTGATGCCCATATTGTACAAACAAATTCTAGGGTCACCCCTGGTCCACCTTTATGGCGATATCTCGAAACGGCGTCCACCTATGGAACTAATGATTACTCGCTTTTAAAATACTCATTAACACCTTTCATTTGATATCCATATCGTACAAACGCATTCTAGAGTCACCCCTGGTCCACCTTTATGGCGATATCTCGAAAAGGCGACCACCTATACAACAACCACCACTCCCTTTTAAAACCCTCATTAATACCTTTAATTTGATACCCATATCGTACAAACAAATTCTAGGGTCACACCTGGTCCACCTTTATGGCGATATCTCGAAACGGCGTCCACCTGTGGAACTAAGCATCACTCCCTTTTAAAATACTCATTAACACCTTTCTTTTGATACCCATATTGTACAAACAAATTCTAGGGTCACCCCTGGTCTACCTTTATGGCGATATCTCGAAACGGCGTCCATCTATGGAACTAAGGATTACTCCCTTTTAAAATACTCATTAACATCTTTCGTTTGATACCCATATTGTACAAACGCATTTTAGGGTCACACCTGGTCCACCTTTATGGCGATATCTCGAAACGGCGTCCACCTGTGGAACTAAGCATCACTCCCTTTTAAAATACTCATTAACACCTTTCTTTTGATACCCATATTGTACAAACAAATTCTAGGGTCACCCCTGGTCCACCTTTGTGGCGATATCTCGAAACGGCGTCCACCTATGGAACTAAGGATTACTCCCTTTTAAAATACTCATTAACACCTTTCTTTTGATACCCATATCGTACAAACGCATTCTAGAGTCACCCCTGGTCCACCTTTATGGCGATATTTCGAAACGGCGTCCACCTATAGAACTAAGGCCCACTCCCTTTTAAAGTACTCATTAACACCATTCGTTTGATGCCCATATTGTACAAACAAATTCTAGGGTCACCCCTGGTCCACCTTTATGGCGATATCTCGAAACGGCGTCCACCTATGGAACTAAGGATTACTCCCTTTTAAAATACTCATTAACACCTTTCATTTGATACCCATATCGTACAAACGCATTCTAGAGTTACCCCTGGTCCACCTTTATGGCGATATCTCGAAAAGGCGACCACCTATACAACTACCACCACTCCCTTTTAAAACCATCATTAATACCTTTAATTTGATACCCATATCGTACAAACAAATTCTAGGGTCACACCTGGTCCACCTTTATGGCGATATCTCGAAACGGCGTCCACCTGTGGAACTAAGCATCACTCCCTTTTAAAATACTCATTAACACCTTTCTTTTGATATCCATATTGTACAAACAAATTCTAGGGTCACCCCTGGTCTACCTTTATGGCGATATCTCGAAACGGCGTCCATCTATGGAACTAAGGATTACTCCCTTTTAAAATACTCATTAACATCTTTCGTTTGATCCCATATTGTACAAACGCCTTTTAGGGTCACACCTGGTCCACCTTTATGGCGATATCTCGAAACGGCGTCCACCTGTGGAACTAAGCATCACTCCCTTTTAAAATACTCATTAACACCTTTCTTTTGATACCCATATTGTACAAACAAATTCTAGGGTCACCCCTGGTCCACCTTTGTGGCGATATCTCGAAACGGCGTCCACCTATGGAACTAAGGATTACTCCCTTTTAAAATACTCATTAACACCTTTCTTTTGATACCCATATCGTACAAACGCATTCTAGAGTCACCCCTGGTCCACCTTTATGGCGATATTTCGAAACGGCGTCCACCTATAGAACTAAGGCCCACTCCCTTTTAAAGTACTCATTAACACCATTCGTTTGATGCCCATATTGTACAAACAAATTCTAGGGTCACCCCTGGTCCACCTTTATGGCGATATCTCGAAACGGCGTCCACCTATGGAACTAAGGATTACTCCCTTTTAAAATACTCATTAACACCTTTCATTTGATACCCATATCGTACAAACGCATTCTAGAGTTACCCCTGGTCCACCTTTATGGCGATATCTCGAAAAGGCGACCACCTATACAACTACCACCACTCCCTTTTAAAACCATCATTAATACCTTTAATTTGATACCCATATCGTACAAACAAATTCTAGGGTCACACCTGGTCCACCTTTATGGCAATATCTCGAAACGGCGTCCATCTATGGAACTAAGGATTACTCCCTTTTAAAATACCCATTAACATCTTTCGTTTGATACCCATATTGTACAAACGCATTTTAGGGTCACACCTGGTCCACCTTTATGGCGATATCCCTAAATGGCGTCCACCTATAGAACTATGGCCCACTCCTTCATAAAATACTCTTTAATGCCTTTCATTTGATACACATGTCATACAAACACATTCCAGGGTTTCCCTCGGTTCATTTTCCTACATGGTTATTTTCCCTTATGTTGTCACCATAGCTCTCAACTGAGTATGTAATGTTCGGTTCCACCCAAACTTAACCTTCCTTACTTGTTTTTATTATTTTTTTCTCCGGATATACTAAATCGAAATTTTCAAAAATTTGGATACTTTCAGGCTATGATCACATAATAATAATTATCTGTTTTGGAGTTGTTCTTTCACAGGAATGCAAAAATACCTACATTGAACCACACAAAAGTAAAAATCGATTACTTTATGAAACATCGATATTTTTTAAATAACAAATTGGAAACACACTTTTCGATAACAAGTCGCAAAATTTTTAATAGCAATTCGATAACTTCTCGAGTTTTTTGAACTAATCGACAAGCTAATGAAAACAAATAAATAATTTTTCGATTACGAATCGATAACATGCTGATTGATAACTTTTCGATATAAATCGATAGCACGCCGAGCACAAATTGGTAATACATCAATAATAAATCAATAGATTTTCGATAAAAAATCGATACGATAATTTAATTACATATCGATGAATTTTCGATAAATGACTGTAACTTTTCGTCAAAAAATTGATCACGTTTTGAAAACAAATTAATAATTTTTTGATAACATATTGATAATTTTTTGATTACTTTTCGATAACATTTCGATAATCTCATGGTAAATAATCGGTAACTTCTCCACAAAAGCTATCGATAACAAAAATAAAACACTTGGATAACAAATTGGTAGCTGGTTTACTACTCGTCGATAACACACTTTTAACAAATCTTTCCTCTCCTTAACTTGTCTTGCCTTGATTTGCTGTCTGCGCTAATACTACCATGTATATTGTTCCCACATTACGCTTCAATGTATTGACTATACTTACACACTATGGCCACACTACACACTACATTCTCTGAACCCCTACACAGAATACCAAGCTGCACTATACACTACGCCTACACTGCACACTAGAGTTGTCACGAATATTCGGCAACTATTCGGTATTCGGCCTATTCGGCCACTTTTTTGCTATACCGAATATCAAATCATGTAAAAAAGACACGTTATATTACTCAAAATTATGTATTTATTTCAAAATTACAACACTTTAGTATTTAAAATTCATCAGTGGTAAGTTATGATGGATAGAAACAAGCTTTTCAGCATTTTTAGGTAGCAAACGATTACGCTTTTCATCGCAAATGTTACCAGCCTCAGAAAATAACCTCTCACTATACACGCTACTTCCAGGAGAAGAAAGATAAACTTTAGCAAATTTCGAAAGGTTTGGGTATTGTTTTTCGTTTACTAACCACCACTTGTAAGGATCGGCCTTCCGATCTAGGCGAATAAAAATCCAACTCATTTGCGACAGCATTCTTCTCCACGTCCTCCTCATCATTATCATTTCGCATATTATATGTAGCGACTTCCTCAAAGCAGTTCCAGAAACTGTCGTGTATTTCAGTTGTCCTATCATTTTCATTCAAGTTTCTTTTCTTATGAACTGGAGAAGAATCGTCATCGGTACTACTAGATTCATCACAACTAAGATTCATCATAACTAACTCGCCCCGACAAGCATGTATTTCGTGCCGAATATTCGGCGGCCTAATATTCGGCGCTTCGGCCGACAGCGTTGCCGAATATTCACTAGTCGTGGCATCTCTACTACACACTACGCTTATGATTACATTCTGGATTACCCCATGTCGTGAGCAAAGATATTTACACATCAAAACAATCTTTATAACGTAAGCTACTTTTGTAAGCAGAAAAATTCTCATTCACAACTGCAAAAAGTACAGCAAGTCCTTAACTAGTGACGCACCTCCCTAATGTTACATATAAAATATAGGCCACTCCATTCAACAACGTGATGCGTATGACTCACGCAATTCGTATTGCGTGTAACAATTAAAAATTTACGGCTTTGCGTTTGTCTAATAAAATGTCTGCTCATCGATTGCGTAATATAAAAATTAATTTAAAATTTTTGTAAATAAATGTTATACTTATGTTTATGTATGTACATAAATATATTCCCAAGATTGAAAACAACATCGAAACACACTTAAACATCTTTTGACTTTATAAATTTTTAATTGCTCATAAAAAGCGTAAAGTAGAAAGTTCAGGTGAAAAAAGGTTGAGTAAGTGACAAGATATTGAATGTTTGTCAGATATAGAATCATGATATAAAATACAAATATTATTTTGGATTTAGGTCGATTTACGTTGTAAAATATATATTACAGGTACATATTATACATGTATTTACAAATACTAACATTATAAATAATGCTAGTAATAGAGTGGTATTGAAACCTTCATTCAAGAGGTTTTTTTTCTTTTGACAGCTTAGCAGTAGCCTTTATCTTTCTTTTAAATTATTATTTGTTGGAGATGGAGAATAAGATTTTTAATTGATTAAATTGATATTCGTGTTACATAGTTTCACATGTGACAATTTGTAATGTAATCTATTACATATTCTTATATAGGTAGACCTATTAAGGTAGGATAAAAAAAAAATTATTGTGGTTCCTTAATGTTTGATAGGTCAGTTATATTCACATTTTTTTTATTTTACTAAAGATTTAAACAAAATTAGCAAACATAGAAATATTGGCGTCCAACGTGGGACGCATTAATGAGGCTTTGATGAGGAAGTGTGGCTGCTAACCGATAATTTCGTGGGGAAAATAGATTCCGTAGAACAAAATATAAGTCGCAACCGATGTTTAGAATAATAGGGTATACTGCAACTGAAAAAAAAAAAAAAATTTAATTAAAAAAAAAATATATAAAAAATTATGGCAAAAGTCCGCGCCGAAATTTGAAGCCTATGTTAATAGAGTATCGGAAATGTTTTTATAAATTTGTTTTTATCCCTGAAAGTACAGCCGAAATATTGTTTCTTTTTTATTGTAAGTAGGTTTTATTATAATTAGGTTAACTAGGTAAAATATTGGTTTTATAAAAATTTCTCTAGGCTAGACTAGTTGTAGCCCCTTAAAGTACGATTTTTCCCCAAACCGAAAAGCACGCTTGTAAAAACTATAGCATAGCCAAGAAGGGGCATTAGAAGAAATAACTGAGTTTCTGGGATGTCAAATAACTTAGATACAAAGGCAAGAAACGAATTCGCTTATATTCGAAAGGATTAAATAAAATAAAAACAAAATTTTCCGCGACACTCTCGGCATAGGCCAAGAATAATGTAATAGAAAGGTGGAAATTACGACAGGATAAATTTAAAAACTAAATTAAAAAATTCGGGCACGTGTTTTTTCTGGTTGACTGCCACACACCGATGGTACATCTCCTGTGGCGTAGCTAGTAGTTCAATTATTCCTCAAGACACCAATTCGAATTGGTAGTTTAGTACAATGAAAAGTGAGATGACAGATTCTATTGCAGTGAAAGAGGTAACCAGAATTGTTTTTTGTTTTAAGGGTCTTGGCTCTTGGCGATAGGAGAGATACCCGACGATAAGATTCTCCGACGTAAGCTGGCTTCCCAGGCTTTAGTAGCGGTACCACCCATGCCATTTTCCATTTTTCGGAGATGACGAAGGTGTACAAGGACAGGTCGTAGACACGCGCTAGATATTTAAAATCCCTCCTTGCCAAGTTTTTTAAGTATACGCATGGGTATGTCATCGTGGCCTGCTGCTTTCGATGATATAGCATGAACGATGGCATCTTCAAACTCTTTGGGGGTGATGATAATAGGGGACGCGTTGTGTTTGTGCCTGTGTGCGCGCCTGTTGGCCCGTACTGCCTCAACAACAACAAAAACATGTGTAAAGTACAGCGGTACGTCTTTTGTTTTTAAATTATTTTGAGCTCGTTCAGGGGTTAAAGTTAAACCACAATTGACAACAAATCGGCAGTGTTTGGCAAGCACTCCGAGTGTATTTCTGCCATGAAAAGCTTTCAGTGAAAACTCATCTGCCTTGCAGATGCCGTTCGGATTCGGTATAAAAACAAATAGGTCCCATCCCGCCAATTTGTAGGTAAAAAAAAGAGGAGCACGACGCAAATTGGGCGAGAAACTCGGCCTTAGATCTCTTCGGAGTTTATAGCGCCTTACATTTATTTTTTATTATGGCAGAAACAATTAATTTGGTCGGCTTCTTATCGGTAACAACCGATACCGCCAAGTTATTTTCTATTATTGGTTTATTGTTGATAGCGAATTATTATCGCCAATGTTGTTGTCGATTTTATAATGTTTCGACACCATAACAAACGGCAACACGCCGATAACACATCGATATACTGTCTTTAAAAGTCGATAAGCTTTTGATAGCATATCGAAAACCTTTCGATATATAATCGATAATTTATCAATAAATTATCGATAGATTTTTGATAACAAATCAATAACATTTCAACAACAAATTTATAACGATTGTATAAAAAATCTACAATTTTTCAATATATATAATATACAACAAAGCGATATCACACCGATAACAAATTTACTTACTACTATCGATAACTTTTCGATAAAAAGAAAGGCATTTGGTCGCATTGATAGCAAATCGACAACTCGAATACACCTTGTCGATTACTTATATTTAACACACCTAAAAAGAAATTTTCTGGTAGTGAATTTTTTTTTATATGTAGTTTGGCGCCCTCACTTCATGCTTATACCGTTAAAGTTAATGTAATATTCATAAGTGCCTCAATGTATGCAACACTTGAGACATGGCTGACGACCGAAATTAAAGAAAGTTGATTTTGCTTCATTCAAGTTTGTTATGATACCCTCTTTCGCTGTTAATTTTAATTTCATTTTCTACTTAAATGCGCTTTTTAGTATTATTAAAATTATAGCCACCACTTAATGAAATTAATAGATTTTCCTGGTAACTAATAATCCACGCGAACAAAGCTGTTTTTTTCTTGTCTATGAAAATCTTTCAAGCCAGTCGCTACCAGCGACTTATACTCCAAAAAAAGATTAATTAATTTCATATTCCAGCACACGCAACTCAGAAGAGGGAAAGAAACCAACAATAACGAGGTTTTGAATTAATTTCAATAAAACGTTGAAAAAAAAACAACATCAGTTATATAGTCATCTTTTAATGGTACAAAATCACCACTTTACTCAACCTCTCATTCTAACACGCTCACCAGCTTAAGCGCCTGCTGATGTGCTTCATTTTCGTTCAATACTTGCCTTCCAGCCATTTGCAGCATTTGCTCTTCTACTCAACTCATTTGACCCCAATTCAATGGTACTATAACACGCGCTCATAAGTATTAGTAGCACGTTCGCTTTTACAATTAACAAATATTTAGCTGCCTGTAATATTTTGTTGTTGTTGTTGCCACCATGGTCTTAAAAATAACAAATGCCGGTTTCCATTGTTGTCTTTTTGTTGCGGGCATATACCAAAATTTTATGAAAATTTCAGCATCTCATCAGCGTGTCTCACACCGCTGCTATTTCCTCATAAATACATATACATATGCACATTAGAACGGTTCAAACATTTTGTTTGTTTCTTTGCAAATAAAAAAAAAAAATAAATAAATGTAAGGCGCAATAACCTCCGAAGAGATCTAAGGCCGAGCTTCTCTTCCAGTTTGCGTCGTGCTCCTATTGATTTTCCCTACAAATCGGCCGGACGGGACCTACGTGTTTTATGCCGACTCCAAACGGCATCTGCATGGCAGATGAGTTTTCACTGAGAGCTTTTCATGGCAGAAATACACCCGGAGCGCTTGCCAAACACTGCCGAGGAGCGAGCCCGCTTTGAAACATTTTCTTCTAATTGAAAAACTTTATTTCTAAAATTTTGATGTTGCTTTGCCCTGGTTGTGAACCCAGGGCATACGGTGTGGTAGGCGGAGCACGCTACCATCCCACCACGAAAGGAATATAAACAAAAAGGCAACTCTTAGAGATTATTTGTACAACGAACAACGGGACTGATGAAAAAGTGAAATTCAGAAACATGTCCTAGTAACCATCGCCGTTTGTAAACTTACCATTTTTCTCTAATATCAATTACAAAAACCAATGTATAAAGCAATATGAGCAAAGCTCGCTAATTAAATACATATGATCGTAAAGTAATAATATTTATGAATAAAGAAATAGGGTGTGACAAGAAAATGGTTAAGGGAAGGGGAAGGAAGATGCAAAGGCAGTCGAAAAAGAGAAGGTATATATGATTAAAGACAAGGAAGAGATAGAGGTAAAGAATTACTTATTATATGATAGCAATGTGGAACCCTTTCAAAGGGTTGTTATAACAACAACAACAGGAAGAAACTGTTGACCGCTTCATCCCGTTGTCTGGGAGCTCGTTTTCTGAATAACCTACGCCAGGTCGTGGTAGCCCTTATCCCATCCTCATTCAAAACGAAAGCAGAAACCGAAACCGAATTACGAAGTATAGTCAGTTTTTTATCGATGAGCTATCCTTTTGTTATACATAGGTGTGTTATCGACAAGGTATAAACGAGTTATATATTTGTTATCCAAGTGTTATGCATGTGCTACCGAGAACAAGGAGTTACTGACTTTTTGTGGATGAGTTATTGGTTTGTTATCTGAAAGCTATCGATTTATTACCGATTATTCATCGAATAGTGATCTATCAATTTGCTAAATTTTAATTTACTCATAGTCTATAGGAATATTTGTCATGTTCGTAGACTAATTCAAATGAATAATAAATAAATAAATAAATATGTTAACAAAAAGTTATTGACAAGTTATCGATTTGCCAGAAAAAAGTTATCGATATGCTAACGATAACTAAGTTGTCGATTTTTTATTGGGAATTTAGGTATAAATTATCAAAAAGCTAGTAACTTTTTCCAAGTTTAACTAGTCTGTTATCGGCGTGTTTTCGATTTGTTTTCGAAAATTTATCGATTTGCTATCGGAAAACTATCGAAATGTAATTAAAAAGCTGTCAGTTTTTTTATTTTTATTGGAGTGCTATCGATTTCCTAGCGGTGGTTATCGATTTGTTATCGACGACTCATAGGTTTTCACTTCAAAATCGATGACACACCTGTATCCCGGCTATAGCAAGCCATTCAGAAACCAATGAGAAGCCGATGCCACAGATATAACAAGCCGATAACTCGATGGTAACAATTTGCTGTGAATAATAAGCCGATAACCAAATAATTATTTGTAGTTACAGATAAGAATCCGACGAAACTCTTGTTTACGCCCGAAATTATTTGTGTCTATTAAATTTGCCTCTCTTGTAGCTTCAACTCCTGGATATGTTCTAGCTAAGTTAAAAACAATAGTTTTCTAGACGTTCACATATACCTATATGTTTACATACGAGCACTTGGGTTTTTTAACCGAATAAATCTTTAGCAACATTTTGCCTCAACACGAAGCAACTTTGCTGTTGACTGCGGATAAAATTTTAAAGAGTGGATGGAAGGGAAATGTTGGAATCTCCCCTCGTATGAAGTTAGTAAGTTACTAATATTCTTCGTGAACTAAAGCTTAGCACCTTGTGAGCAAATAACCTTCAAATGCAAATTCAAAGTAAACTAAACAAACTATCAGCCCTATTCTGCATTTCGAATTCGATAGAAATTTTTTCGATTTGGCAATTTTCATATTCTGTGTTCCAATCTCTTTCGATCCAACTTCGAATCGTTCGATTTTTTGTATTCTGCATTTCGATCGTAGTTCCGTTTTTCTAAGTTGCAAATTAGTTGGCGGAAAAATGTTTTCTTTTTATTTTTTTATTTATTTATAACAGAATTTTAACAAAAATGTAAGTAAAACTTGTTAAGAAACGTAGAAGGCTTGATGATGATTGTTTTTTATATGTTTCCAGGTCAAAAACAACATGTCGATGTCGAAGTCCTTGGACGTATTTGCCACGCAAAAGTATCTAACACATACTTGAAAGCATCTTTGTTAAGTCGAAAGTTTTTTTTGAACCTAAATAAGAAAATAAGCCATTAAACTTTACCACTTTTAAGTTCAATTTCTTACAATTCGTCACTCATCTCAAATGGATTACACAAATCTCGCTATATTTGCTTTTCCATTCTCGCCTGGCAATTTTCCAACTCCATAAATAATGCCGCGGCTATTGATTCCATTATAATAGACAGCTATAATTTGCGTCTGTTCGTTGGGTCCAGTTATATGCCAAAGCAAGCTGCCGGCGTAGAGGAAGGTGAAGCGAAAACGTAAACAATCCTTGAGGAAAGAATAAATAAACCTTTATAAAGTACTTTAGGCCAGTGCAATGAAATTAGCATCCTTAAAATTCAGAAAATGTCAACTATATTCGTGCAGGAATCCGTTCTAACGAAACTTGGTGGCCACGGCAGGGAATTGGCCAAAAGAACGACAAAAACAAACTTACAATTATGAAAGCACTTCACTCAAAAAAATATAACACTGCGGGAATATATTCTATTGCTTTTTTTTGTACAAAATTGCGTGGATAATAAAATATAAATGTTTTTCAGTGTTTTTTACAAATTTTCTTTAATTTATTTTGTTCCAATGTTCACACATTCCGTACCAACAGCTGATTTCGAAAAATCATACGTAATCGAAATGCAGAAAAGGGTGTATACGTTTGTTCTGGAAAAACCATGATAACCTTGTTCAAAAATTGCTGTTGTACAGTGTTATTAGTAGCTATGGAAATATTGGGTGTATGCATGCGCGAGTGCATAGTGATTGTCACTACACACGTTTTTCTGAACGGCCTAATGTAGTTACACATCTTTGTTAAAGTTTGTATGTATGCATATGCTTTGGTGCTCATTACCACTGGCAACTATACAGTTTTTTTTTTTTGTTTGAAACAGCTTTGCGGCTATTTATGGTGCTGCATGCCTCATCATTTTTTGGCAAGCAGCATTAAAGTTGCATTTATGTACTGTTTTGTACTGAAATATCTTCACCCCCCACACACGAGTTGGTGTGACATATAAAATTTTTAATGCATAAATGCAGTTCTGTACTCGTTTGTAAGTTGTTACACACACGTAAATTTGTGCAACCAAACTTAAATTTATATTTCATGTTTAATTACTGTTTTTTTCCATTGTTTTGGTAATAGTTCAAAGTTTATTTTTTTTAAATTACTTACAACGGGTTGGCAAAATTCTTTAACTGGGTAGCCAAAAAATTTTTGCATAATTTTTATATTTAGTTTTTTCTTTTCTTTTGGGAATGTCACATAGAGTACTGCGTGCGTGTTTGTTGATGTAATTGAGGTAATTTACATGAATTTTTGGGTTTTATTTAGAAAAATGTGTGAAAGGATGTTGGTTTGTATATGCAGCAGCGAATAGCAGTGAACATTTTTATTTTTTTCAAATTTCGTCAAGTAAATTCTTCCTTTATTTTCGATATTTTGAGAAACAATTTCTATGCATTTTGAATTGAGACTATGCAAAAGAGTCTCTAAGGCGTTTTTAAACAAGTTCGAAAATTCGAAAAAGTTTTTCGAAAATTTCGAGCTTTTTACTCCGAGTTCTCTGAATATTTTTGGGTATGTAATTTTGTGGCGTAATCCATTTAGTCTAACAAAGCACTCGTTGTCTCTCAAAATTCGCATTGATTTTTGGCAATTTTTTTCCGAAATGTGTTTTAGATTTTTTTCCATATGAAAAAAAAAATTGTTAATACTTTTTATGGATAAAAATCGGAAGCACAATTCGAAAAAAAAATGGTTAGAAATCATTGCTAATTGTGTTTGTGTGAGATCTATAAGTTGTAGTTTGTTAGACTAAAATTGGCAGGGCTACATAACTGCATATTATCCAGAGAACTCCAAACAAAAAGTGCAAAATTTTCTTAAAACTCTCGAATTTTTTTCGAAAACATTTTTGCGATTGATTTGCATAGTATCCGCTACAAAATTCATAGAAGTTATTTCTTTAAATATCGAAAATAAGAAAAAGAAGAATTTAATTGACGGAAATTGATAAAATTTGCCACTGCTATTTTGCTGCTCGCTGCTGTACCAACGAGCTCGCATAACTGAAAATGTAGAATTTGTTGAAACTATTATTTTAGTCAGAACTGCAAAACAAACTCAAATGTATGACAAAAATTAAACTCGAAAAAAATGCGTTATGAGCATGCAAGGTTCTCAACGGATCTCTATTGTAACGAATTTAGAGAAACTCCGCTTATTTTACACCTTCTACTAACGTTCGTATCGCTAAACTGTTGAATAAATAACTCCAATATTCAATAATGCAAAATGGTTTTTATTGGACTACTTTGAAAGTACAATAACACTTAACTTCACAACCAATAGCGTGCTTAAATCAAACTGACTTTCTGACTACTCAACTTGCGCTATTTTATACTCTCTGCTGCTTCATTCGCATATTTCTACTACAGTCTAGACGTTTCGCCTGGGGATGGCAGCACTATTTATATCTGCTCCAATCCAATTGTCAACCTCACCTACCCGTGGCGGATCCTGTTTATCTAGTAGCCGAGGCTCTGGCGACCCCAAGTTCCTCATGGAACTAGGGGGCGGGATGGACTAGAAAATTTTGTTTGGTCATATTAAATCGTTCCCGAGATGGTCGGACCTTCCTTTATGGTGCTTCTTACCGCATATATATCATGCAAAGGGCCATCAACATCGAAAACACTTCCCAAAACCTTCAGGCAGTGTATTTTCCGCTTAAACAACAACAACCTGAATTTCCAGCATGTTGTGTATAATGCACTCTCTTTAAAACGGGCTAAAAGAAATTTAAAAAAAAATACCTAATATTGAGTTTTAGTGTTTAAGCATAATAAACAAAATTTAGCACACGTGCCACGAAAATGGCCAGCTTTGCATTAAGAGCAAAAATTAAGCATTCATTCTGTTACTTTTTGTTTGCATAGCGCTTAAATTTATCCGACCTCAACATTTACTTTGCACGCTACTTATACTCAACTCTTACTTTATTAAAATAGTTTTTCTAACAATTTTCTCCACAATTTTTTTTTGTTTTTACCCTTTTTGGGTGAGTCAATCGGCATTTCGTTTACTAACTGCTTTACTTTGAATTAACTTTAGCGCGTAGCTCATTATGTATGCATGTGCGCACGTATCCTTTTTCTTAGTCACACACACTTTTGCACAACGGTACACAAACCTTATGACACATCTAAACGCATTCATTTTCTATTTTTATCATGGTCTCAGTTTCTTTTCACAACTTTTGACCAATTTTATTCAATTGACATTCGACCACAGCACGCACGCAAATCAACAAGAAAACTAACAAGGAAACCGAGATGTACGTTAAAGTGAGCAGCACACCCACACAACCACAACTACATAATTCAGAGCAAATGCTGGTTGAGAACCACTGTATAAGTATGATGTGCTTGTGAGAGTAGCAAATATTGCAAACGTCAATTCGAACGTTAAGCATTTTAATGATACGACGTTTGCCGTGTTAGGTGCCACTGGCAGACGAGCACGGCAAAATCATGGAGGCATGTTACCCACACATGTATATATGGGAGTACATTGCAAAAAGTTTCCATCAAAAGAAATTTCATCGAGCGAAATTGTGAAAGAACTTCGAAGGCATTCAAATACGAATGTGCTGGCGGTTTACTTGACGTAATTGTAGCAAAGCTGTGTACATGTGTTTGTGTGTATGCATAGCACCCTGTAGGAAATTTTGAAGCCGACCAAAAATACTGAACTTTAATCATGTATTTATAGTTGTTTTTACATTAATTTCAAAGTGAGTCACTGCTCCGTTGCTGAAAATATTAAAGTTCTAAGAGATTGCTGAATATATAGTTATTTGGAGTCAATGCTATTATTCTAGCCGTCAATAAAATGGTTTGACAGAAATTCAAAGCAGCTGGGCCTGAGGGAATCCTAGGCAGCTCGAAGCATGAAGAGAAGCAAATAATTTGGTCTTTAAGGTATTTTTTAAATGACCCTAGAATCAGCAGATTTTATTCTGTCTGAATCGTGGCTTTGATATATTAAAAAAAAATGTATATGTAGCAGCTTAATACTTTTGTCACAGGATATTAAGCTTTTCAGGGAATTGGAGCAGGGATAACTCGAAGAAAAAAATCGTTCTTGTAGTCTTAGAGGGCGAGAAAAAGATGCGAACAGTGAAAGATTGAAAGAATGGGCGAGTAAAAAAGAAAAGAAAGAGGGAGACCAGAAGGACATGGAGGTGGCAAAAATGACCGGAAGTGTGTTCGGAACTACAAACTAAAAGGAGATAGAGGAGACTGAGACTGAGGGGAGAAAATATAAAGAGAGATAGAGAATGAGTGAGAAATCAAGAGGGAGGGGCCATTTCAGAAAGGGAGATAGAGAAAAAGCCGGTGTGGCCTAGAAAGAGAGAGAGGTTCAGAAATATTGTGAGCGCTGTATAAATGGGAGAGGAGGTTAAAAAAGATAACGGAGAGCAAGGGTTCGGTATTAAGCTTCTTAAAATATATGTAAGTCATGAGAGTCTGCAAAAAAATAGGAGACAAGTGCGTAAGGCGACAGTTTCGCAGTGCAGGTTCAATGACGATCTCCGAACAAGTACTAATCGGATGCATAGCGGAACAGTTGATGAGACACTTTTGTAGGTATGAACGTGTTCTAAAAGTCTGCAAAGCGGGGACCGGAATCAAACTAGTGTCCTCGAAAATTCGCGAATTTTTTTATATCCTACATTTTGTTTATAATATTATAAGATTTTTTGACTTAGTCGCTTTGTGGTCTAACTGATATTAACCGAGATTGACCTGGTCACTCAATAAAGACCACGCATTGATAAGTTTTACACAGCACGGGTTTGAAGTGTTGGAAATTCCACCTTTTATACGACGGAAATCTAAAAAACAGTTCTTCAATTCTCAAGTGACTGTTTCAACAAGCAAATATACAAAATTTGGATCATACTAAAGCCATAGCTCTTTTCACTTAACAATTATTACTGTCACTCTTAGAATAACAATGAAAACTGCTAAAATAACAGATCTAGGCCAACATCAGAATAACAGTGCAGGTTTTTGACGTAACAGAGATTTCTGTGGCACCGTGGTCATAAGAAAAAGTAGTGAACTTCATCATGTGCATAATATTGACCGATGTTCGTTAAATTTATTGAGTAGTTATCTGTTATTTTTCCTGAATATATATTTGAAAGAAACAGTTTCTCTTCTGTTGAAATTACTTAAGACATAAATTAAAATTTTCTGTTTTAACTTACTGTACGTAAAATAATGATATGTACATTCAAAAAGTTTCGTAACAATCAGAATAAAAATTTAGAACATCTCGAATTTTCGAAGTTGGTTTACGAACGGAAATAAAAAAGAAGAAAATAACTGATTACATTTGCTAGCGTTGGAATAATATCTCTAATAGCGGTTTTGAACTAAAGAAAGTTAAGGTATTATTGAATTAGTTCTTGTTTAATACATTAGGTGTTGGTTTGAACCAGAAATTTCAATTGCTAGTTAGTGACTTCGTCTCCAGGGTATACATGGGCTTTAACTTATTTATCTCTTTCCGTGCTTGCCACGCCCCTATTAAGTTTTAATTCGCTTTATCGCCGCAATTATTTGAAGAAGGTATCCAAATTCATTAAAGAGACTCCACTTTGTAGTTGGAGTGAGAGTTGTAGTGGAAGTGGGAGTCAGAATGGATGTATGAGTGTGAGTAAGAGTGGCAGTTGGGGTGGGAGTGCGAGCGAGAGTGGGAGTGGAAGTGAGAGTGGGAGTCGTAGGGAGGCAGATGGAATAAGCGATAGCCAAAAATAAGAAGAACAAGTAAGGAAGGTTAAGTTCGGGTGTAACCGAACATTACATACTCAGTTGAGAGCTATGGTGACAACATAAGGGAAAATAACCATGTAGGAAAATGAACCGAGGGTAACCCGGGAATGTGTTTGTATGACATGTGTATCAAATGAAAGGCATTAAAGAGTATTTTATGAGGGAGTGGGCCATAGTTCTATAGGTGGACGCCATTTAGGGATATCGCCATAAAGGTGGACCAGGGTTGACTCTAGAATTTGTTTGTATGATATGGGTATCAAATGAAAGGTGTTAATGAGTATTTTAAAGGGGAGTGATCCTTAGTTCCATAGGTGGACGCCGTTTCGAGATATCGCCATAAACGTGGACCAAGAGTGACCCTAGAATTTGTTTGTACGATATGGGTATCAAATGAAAGGGGTTAATGAGTATTTTAAAAGGGAGTGGGCCTTAGTTCTATAGGGGACGCCTTTTCGAGATATCGCCATAAATGTGGACCAGGGGTGACTCTAGAATGTGTTTGTACGATATGGGTATCAAATTAAAGGTATTAGTGAGGGTTTTAAAAGGGAGTGGTGGTAGTTGAATATGTGAAGGCGTTTTCCAGATATCGACCAAAATGTGGACCAGGGTGACCCAGAACATCGTCTGTTGGATACCGCTATTTTATTTATATATGTAATACCATGAACAGTATTCCTGCCAAGATTTCAAGGGTTTTTTATTTCGCCCTGCAGAACTTTTTCATTTTCTTCTACTTAATATGGTAGGTGTCATACCCATTTTAAAAAGTTTTTTCTAAAGTTATATTTTGCGTCAATAAACCAATCCAATTACCATGTTTCATCCCTTTTTTCGTATTTGGTATAGAATTATGGCATTTTTTTCCTTTTTCGTAATTTTCGATATCGAAAAATTGGGCGTGGTCATAGTCGGATTTCGGCCATTTTTTATACCAATTCAAAGTGAGTTCGTATAAGTACGTGAACTGAATTTAGTAAAGATATATCGATTTTTGCTCAAGTTATCGTGTTAACGGCCGTGCGGAAGGACAGACGGTCGACTGTGTATAAAAGCTGAGCGTGGCTTCAACCGATTTCTCCCTTTTTCACAGAAATAAGTTATTGTCCTAGAATCTAAGCCCCTACCAAATTTCACAAGGATTGGTAAATTTTTGTTAGACTAATGGCATTAAAAGTATCCTAGACAAATTAAATGAAAAAGGGCGGAGGCACGCCCATTTTGAAATTTTCTTTTATTTTTGTATTTTTTGCACCATATCATTACTGGAGTTGAATGTTGACATAATTTACTTATATACAGGAAAGATATTAAATTTTTTGTTAAAATTTGACTTTAAAATTTTTTTTTTTTTAAAGTGGGCGTGGTCGTTCTCCGATTTTGCTAATTTTTATTAAGCATGCATATAGTAATAGGAGTAACGTTCCTGCCAAATTTCATCATGATATCTTCAACGACTGCCAAATTACAGCTTGCAAAAGTTTTAAATTACCTTCTTTTAAAAGTGGGCGGTGCCACGCCCATTGTCCAAAATTTTACTAAATTTCTATGCTGCGTCATAAGTTCAACTCACCTACCAAGTTTCATCGCTTTATTCCTCTTTGGTAAGGAAATATCGCACTTTTTCGGTTTTTCGAAATTTTCGATATTAAAAAAGTGGGCGTGGTTATAGTCCGATATCGTTTATTTTAAATAGCGATCTGAGATGAGTGCTCAGGAACCTACATACCAAATTTCATCAAGATACTTCAAAATTTACTCAAGTTATCGTGTTAACGGACGGGCGGACGGACGGACATGGCTCAACCAAATTTTTTTTCGATCCTGATGATTTTGATATATGGAAGTCTATATCTATCTCTATTCCTTTATACCTGTACAACCAACCGTTATCCAATCAAAGTTAATATACTCTGTGAGCTCTGCTCAACTGAGTAAAAAAATGGAAGATAAAGAGAATGCGATATAGAGAGAGAAGGCGAAGCGAGGCTTACTTTTTGAATGTAGGTAAACCAATTTTCGAGCAGGACAAAGTCTGCGGGGTACAGTAGTCTCATATATTTTTGTTCTGTTTTTGAGTAATTATTCGAAGGTAATGTATACTCTTAGTCCAAGCAATGTTTAAGTATTTAGTGCCCTACAGGGTGGTAATACATGCTAGAAGCTAACTGACCACATTCATATAAATCTCTTAACAACTACATAACTACTCCAGTAATTATTCACGTATTATATGGCTAAATTTCACAAATTACTGAGAAATTCTTAGCAAGAATATTCAAGACAGTATCAATACCTTTAAAAGGGTTTTTGCGCTTTTTCGGAAGTTCTCAGTGCTCGGAATATTGAATATAATTTCTAGTTAGGTATTTCATCTCAACTAGAGGGAAATCATACTATTTTAAAAACGGAGCTACAATTTAAAACATATGCCTATTCTAGTAGAGATATATTAAAAAAAAATGTATATGTAGCAGCTTAATACTTTTGTCACAGGATATTAAGCTTTTCAGGGAATTGGAGCAGGGATAACTCGAAGAAAAAAATCGTTCTTGTAGTCTTAGAGGGCGAGAAAAAGATGCGAACAGTGAAAGATTGAAAGAATGGGCGAGTAAAAAAGAAAAGAAAGAGGGAGACCAGAAGGACATGGAGGTGGCAAAAATGACCGGAAGTGTGTTCGGAACTACAAACTAAAAGGAGATAGAGGAGACTGAGACTGAGGGGAGAAAATATAAAGAGAGATAGAGAATGAGTGAGAAATCAAGAGGGAGGGGCCATTTCAGAAAGGGAGATAGAGAAAAAGCCGGTGTGGCCTAGAAAGAGAGAGAGGTTCAGAAATATTGTGAGCGCTGTATAAATGGGAGAGGAGGTTAAAAAAGATAACGGAGAGCAAGGGTTCGGTATTAAGCTTCTTAAAATATATGTAAGTCATGAGAGTCTGCAAAAAAATAGGAGACAAGTGCGTAAGGCGACAGTTTCGCAGTGCAGGTTCAATGACGATCTCCGAACAAGTACTAATCGGATGCATAGCGGAACAGTTGATGAGACACTTTTGTAGGTATGAACGTGTTCTAAAAGTCTGCAAAGCGGGGACCGGAATCAAACTAGTGTCCTCGAAAATTCGCGAATTTTTTTATATCCTACATTTTGTTTATAATATTATAAGATTTTTTGACTTAGTCGCTTTGTGGTCTAACTGATATTAACCGAGATTGACCTGGTCACTCAATAAAGACCACGCATTGATAAGTTTTACACAGCACGGGTTTGAAGTGTTGGAAATTCCACCTTTTATACGACGGAAATCTAAAAAACAGTTCTTCAATTCTCAAGTGACTGTTTCAACAAGCAAATATACAAAATTTGGATCATACTAAAGCCATAGCTCTTTTCACTTAACAATTATTACTGTCACTCTTAGAATAACAATGAAAACTGCAAAAATAACAGATCTAGGCCAACATCAGAATAACAGTGCAGGTTTTTGACGTAACAGAGATTTCTGTGGCACCGTGGTCATAAGAAAAAGTAGTGAACTTCATCATGTGCATAATATTGACCGATGTTCGTTAAATTTATTGAGTAGTTATCTGTTATTTTTCCTGAATATATATTTGAAAGAAACAGTTTCTCTTCTGTTGAAATTACTTAAGACATAAATTAAAATTTTCTGTTTTAACTTACTGTACGTAAAATAATGATATGTACATTCAAAAAGTTTCGTAACAATCAGAATAAAAATTTAGAACATCTCGAATTTTCGAAGTTGGTTTACGAACGGAAATAAAAAAGAAGAAAATAACTGATTACATTTGCTAGCGTTGGAATAATATCTCTAATAGCGGTTTTGAACTAAAGAAAGTTAAGGTATTATTGAATTAGTTCTTGTTTAATACATTAGGTGTTGGTTTGAACCAGAAATTTCAATTGCTAGTTAGTGACTTCGTCTCCAGGGTATACATGGGCTTTAACTTATTTATCTCTTTCCGTGCTTGCCACGCCCCTATTAAGTTTTAATTCGCTTTATCGCCGCAATTATTTGAAGAAGGTATCCAAATTCATTAAAGAGACTCCACTTTGTAGTTGGAGTGAGAGTTGTAGTGGAAGTGGGAGTCAGAATGGATGTATGAGTGTGAGTAAGAGTGGCAGTTGGGGTGGGAGTGCGAGCGAGAGTGGGAGTGGAAGTGAGAGTGGGAGTCGTAGGGAGGCAGATGGAATAAGCGATAGCCAAAAATAAGAAGAACAAGTAAGGAAGGTTAAGTTCGGGTGTAACCGAACATTACATACTCAGTTGAGAGCTATGGTGACAACATAAGGGAAAATAACCATGTAGGAAAATGAACCGAGGGTAACCCGGGAATGTGTTTGTATGACATGTGTATCAAATGAAAGGCATTAAAGAGTATTTTATGAGGGAGTGGGCCATAGTTCTATAGGTGGACGCCATTTAGGGATATCGCCATAAAGGTGGACCAGGGTTGACTCTAGAATTTGTTTGTATGATATGGGTATCAAATGAAAGGTGTTAATGAGTATTTTAAAGGGGAGTGATCCTTAGTTCCATAGGTGGACGCCGTTTCGAGATATCGCCATAAACGTGGACCAAGAGTGACCCTAGAATTTGTTTGTACGATATGGGTATCAAATGAAAGGGGTTAATGAGTATTTTAAAAGGGAGTGGGCCTTAGTTCTATAGGGGACGCCTTTTCGAGATATCGCCATAAATGTGGACCAGGGGTGACTCTAGAATGTGTTTGTACGATATGGGTATCAAATTAAAGGTATTAGTGAGGGTTTTAAAAGGGAGTGGTGGTAGTTGAATATGTGAAGGCGTTTTCCAGATATCGACCAAAATGTGGACCAGGGTGACCCAGAACATCGTCTGTTGGATACCGCTATTTTATTTATATATGTAATACCATGAACAGTATTCCTGCCAAGATTTCAAGGGTTTTTTATTTCGCCCTGCAGAACTTTTTCATTTTCTTCTACTTAATATGGTAGGTGTCATACCCATTTTAAAAAGTTTTTTCTAAAGTTATATTTTGCGTCAATAAACCAATCCAATTACCATGTTTCATCCCTTTTTTCGTATTTGGTATAGAATTATGGCATTTTTTTCCTTTTTCGTAATTTTCGATATCGAAAAATTGGGCGTGGTCATAGTCGGATTTCGGCCATTTTTTATACCAATTCAAAGTGAGTTCGTATAAGTACGTGAACTGAATTTAGTAAAGATATATCGATTTTTGCTCAAGTTATCGTGTTAACGGCCGTGCGGAAGGACAGACGGTCGACTGTGTATAAAAGCTGAGCGTGGCTTCAACCGATTTCTCCCTTTTTCACAGAAATAAGTTATTGTCCTAGAATCTAAGCCCCTACCAAATTTCACAAGGATTGGTAAATTTTTGTTAGACTTATGGCATTAAAAGTATCCTAGACAAATTAAATGAAAAAGGGCGGAGGCACGCCCATTTTGAAATTTTCTTTTATTTTTGTATTTTTTGCACCATATCATTACTGGAGTTGAATGTTGACATAATTTACTTATATACAGGAAAGATATTAAATTTTTTGTTAAAATTTGACTTTAAAATTTTTTTTTTTTTAAAGTGGGCGTGGTCGTTCTCCGATTTTGCTAATTTTTATTAAGCATGCATATAGTAATAGGAGTAACGTTCCTGCCAAATTTCATCATGATATCTTCAACGACTGCCAAATTACAGCTTGCAAAAGTTTTAAATTACCTTCTTTTAAAAGTGGGCGGTGCCACGCCCATTGTCCAAAATTTTACTAAATTTCTATGCTGCGTCATAAGTTCAACTCACCTACCAAGTTTCATCGCTTTATTCCTCTTTGGTAAGGAAATATCGCACTTTTTCGGTTTTTCGAAATTTTCGATATTAAAAAAGTGGGCGTGGTTATAGTCCGATATCGTTTATTTTAAATAGCGATCTGAGATGAGTGCTCAGGAACCTACATACCAAATTTCATCAAGATACTTCAAAATTTACTCAAGTTATCGTGTTAACGGACGGGCGGACGGACGGACATGGCTCAACCAAATTTTTTTTCGATCCTGATGATTTTGATATATGGAAGTCTATATCTATCTCTATTCCTTTATACCTGTACAACCAACCGTTATCCAATCAAAGTTAATATACTCTGTGAGCTCTGCTCAACTGAGTAAAAAAATGGAAGATAAAGAGAATGCGATATAGAGAGAGAAGGCGAAGCGAGGCTTACTTTTTGAATGTAGGTAAACCAATTTTCGAGCAGGACAAAGTCTGCGGGGTACAGTAGTCTCATATATTTTTGTTCTGTTTTTGAGTAATTATTCGAAGGTAATGTATACTCTTAGTCCAAGCAATGTTTAAGTATTTAGTGCCCTACAGGGTGGTAATACATGCTAGAAGCTAACTGACCACATTCATATAAATCTCTTAACAACTACATAACTACTCCAGTAATTATTCACGTATTATATGGCTAAATTTCACAAATTACTGAGAAATTCTTAGCAAGAATATTCAAGACAGTATCAATACCTTTAAAAGGGTTTTTGCGCTTTTTCGGAAGTTCTCAGTGCTCGGAATATTGAATATAATTTCTAGTTAGGTATTTCATCTCAACTAGAGGGAAATCATACTATTTTAAAAACGGAGCTACAATTTAAAACATATGCCTATTCTAGTAGAGAGACTTAGAAAAATGCCCTTATTCAACTCATAGCATTTTTTTCGAAAATAAGTTTTGAGACTCACGTTAAGGCTTCTTTAAAAAGTGCATATGCATGCCGGTATGTGATACGTGCGCCTTTCGAGTGATTATGTTCTTCATGAGGCCCGCATAAATTTGTATATCCTTTGAACCATCTTAGTATTGACTAAATACAAAAAAAATATACATATGTATGAATATCCTAACTTTTATTTCAGTCGAAGTACTTCAATATATACAGACGTGTGTGAATATGTTTGATAAAATTAAACTTACACAAATTTTTACGTACATAAATCGCCCACATGCACGTGATAAATTTAGATTTTTTCCGAATTACTTTTGTATGATCAAAGTTGTCAAAAGATTATATAAACAGAAACAAGAAAGCACAAAAAAAAAATGTATAAAATATGTTCACTTAAAAAACTGTCTTGTGCAAATAAATATGGAATAAATTACGTTCAGCAATGTCTAATGAAGTTGTCCTTTGCAGGAGTAATATCTTAAAACTCCCAGCCAATTTGCCACACGCATGTATGCTGGTCACATAACCCTGCAAAAAATAGTGCGACTAATCCCTAAAGAGAAGGGTATCCGATTAATCTCTTTTGTTCCCATATGGGTACAAAGGGGATTGGTCCTATAGTTCCCGTTCGGGTAAAAGTATCTTCATAGGACATGCCCAAACAGAAGGGAACACGTCAACGCATACAAAGAGATCAAAACTGGACTTAGTCGCATACTCCTTTGCGACTTATCCCGGAGTTATCATAGACTAATAACATTTTTGCAGGGAATATATAGAATTTGTATGGATGTGTGCGTAAATCTTCAAATAGCAGAATCTCTATATGGAAAATTCCATGCAAACTTATTCCATCTATATATATAAAAAGAAGTGTACATTTTGATTGTCACTCCATAACTCGAGAACGGATAGAAAGATTGTCATGAAATTTTTGGGAAAGATACAGGAAGGAGAGATGATGGTTAGTTGATTTTGAAATCCCAAATCGGTTTAGCCATTCTTGAGTTATGATTTTTTTTAGAAAAAATTCAAATATGTATATAAAAGAAAGTGGTGTTAGTTGCACTACGCATAACTCAAGAACGGATGAACCGATTTGGCTGAAAATTGGTGGAGAGGTAGCTCAGAACCAGGGAACGGACATGGGATACCTTTTATCCCGTTTTGGTTAGGGTCTTGAGATCAAAACGTAGACCTGGGTAATCCTGGGATATGTTTGTTGAGTATGGGTGTCAAATGGAAGCTGTTTATGAGTACTTTGATACTGGGTATTTTTCGTATCCCTGGGTGACTAGGGTCTCGAGATATAGGCCAAAACGTGGACCGGGCACCCCTAGAATGTGTTTATACAATATGGATATCAAATGAAATCTGTTGATGAGGGCTTTAGTACAGGGTAGTTTTCATACCTATTGGCGACTAGGGTCTCGAGATATAGGCCAAAACGTGGAACCGGGCACCCCTAGAATGTGTTTATACAATATGGATATCAAATGAAAGCTGTTGATTAGTGCTTTAGTACAGGGTAGTTTTCATACCTATTGGTGACTAGGGTCTCGAGATATATGCAGAAACAAGGATAAGGGTAACAATAGGGTGTGTTTTTACATTATGGGTATCAAATTGAAGCTGCTGATTTGTACTTTAGTACAGAGTAAGTTTTACACCGCTGGGTGACTAGGGTCTCGAGATATAGGCCAAAACTTGGACTCGGATACACCTAGAATGTGTTTTTACATTATGGGTATCAAATTGAAGCTGTTGATGTGTACTTTAGTACAGAGTAAGTTTTACACCGCTGGGTGACTAGGGTTTCGAGATATAGGCCAAAACTTGGACCCGGATACCCCTAGAATGTATGTTTATTATGGATATCAAATGAAAGCTGTTAGATTAGATTAGATTAGATTAGATTATTTATTTATTACGGCCAGAAGCCTAATTCGTAAATTTGAAAATATTACAGTTTTTTATCTTATAGCTAAGGTTTTACAATATTCATATAATTTTGTTTTAAATACTGTTATTTGGTTGCAACTTTTTATATCCATAGGCAGATCATTGTAACTTTTCAGACCCTTGTAGAAAATGTTCTGTTGATCAATTTCAGTTCTAAAAAACGGCAATTTGAAATTATGTTTGCTCCTCGTATTTATGTTATGAGTTTGCTCAACTAATGCTATATTTTTATTTAAATATCAGGTACATTTCCATGTTTGATATTAAATATGAATTTCATGGAGTGGAAAAAAATCTTTTGTTTCACACTTAACCAGTCTAAAGTCTGCAACATGTCAGCCGTTCGTGTATCTCTAGGTTTCTGAAGAATAAATCTCATGCATCTATTTTGAACCTTTTGGAGCTTGTCTACTTCTTTATCCGATATTATGAATAGAATGGACGGGCAGTACACGAAGTGCGGTTCTATAACTGTTTTATATAAGATTATTTCGTACTTTTTCTGAATGAATTTAGTTGTTCTCTGCATCACTCCTATTTTATTTGCAACTTTTTTAATTGTATAATTTATATGATCTTCAAATTTGAGTTTATTATCAATTATTATTCCTAAGTATTTTATACTGTTAACTCTTTGTATGATTTCATCATTTATTTTTAGCTTGGCTATATCCTCCTCATTGATATTCCTCCTTGTTATTATCATATCTTTAGTTTTATTTATGTTTAGTTTCAGTCTATTACCACACAACCATTTATACAAGTTATTTAGTTCATGTTGCATTTTGGCGAGTGCAGTATTAATATTATTTTGACTTATCATAATTAATGCATCATCCGCAAAAAGTCTAATTTCACAACCTTCGATAGCATTGACTATGTCATTTATGTATATAAGAAATAATATAGGTGCCAATAATGAGCCTTGAGGTAACCCTATGGGTACCTCTAATTCATTCGACGTCACAGCATTTATAACTGCTTTCTGCTTTCTCTGCTTCAAATAGTTGCGGAACCATTTAAGTTCAATATCAGTTATGCCAATCCGCTGAATTTTTTTTTTAATATCTCTCTATCCACCGTTTCAAAAGCTCTTTTGAGGTCAAGGAAAACTGAAACCACTACTTTTTTGTTGTTTAGCTCTTCTTTCCAATCAGATATCACCAAGTTCAGCGCTGTCTCACAGGAGTGTTTTTTCCTAAATCCTGACTGTTGGTAGACTAGTATATTATTTACTTCAAGATGATTCACCAACTGATTCTTAACAACGACTTCGAGAATTTTAGCATCACTTGGCAGGGTATTTATGGGTCTAAGTTCTTCAGGTTGCATTGTCTTTTTAACTTTTTCCACAGGTATTATTGTTGACGTTTTCCACATTTCAGGTACTACACCATCTTATTTGAGCATAGAAATATCCGGTATACGATATACAATCTTTTAGTACACCTTCGGATAGCAGTTTTCTTCCACCTATTTTATATTTAAAGTCTGTTAAGATATTAATAACATCATCGGTGGTAATTTCAGCAAACTTTAATTTTGAGTGGACTTGTGTATCCTCTAGTGCTACTTGACAGGTTTCGATGTTATTATTAATTTCAATCACACTGTTTACAAAAAATCTATTTAGACCATTCGCCAGATCGGTTTCGTTTTCAACCAGTATGCCATCCTGTATCACCTTTTTTATCCCTTCGTTATCTTTAGTTTGGTTGATCGTTTGTTTGAGATATTTCCACATTTCTTTAGCATTATATTCATTCAAAATGATTTTATTCTCCATATACTTTATTTTTTTTTAATTTGACAAATTTTTGTAAGTCCTATTTATATTTTTATATTCATCCCACTCTCCAGTTTGTAACGCACTCGTGTACATATTGTATTTATATTTATTCATTTTTGCCAATTCTCTGTCATACCATTTATTCATTAACTTGATATGCACTTCTTTCTCGTAGGTTAAACTTTCCATAGCCTGAATCATTATATTATTAATTAATTCCACTTTTACATCAATTGATAAGTTTATAGTAAAGTTGAAGTTAAATGATCTAAAGATGCTTATTAAAATATCACTATTATATTTGTCCCATGCTATGATTTTCTTGGTAAGTCTCATCTTGTATACTTTGGACGTTTTAATATTAAATTTTATAGTTTCATGATCAGATATTCGATTTAGTCCCATCAGTCTGGCAAAACTGATAAATATGCATGCGAAGCCGAAATAAAGACATGAATTAATAATACCCACATACCTATTTACATACGTCCTATTCGATTTGCCTGAAATTTGGTATATAAATTTGCCTATATTAGTATTTACGATGCTTTTTTCCGGGAAGTAGACCAGAGACGGACTGGGACTGTGATTAGGACTAGGACTGGGACTGAGGCTGAGACTGAGACACGGAGTGAGACTGGGACTGAGACTCGGAATGGGACTGGAACAAAATACATACCACCAAGAATGAGAAAAACTTGAGAAAAGTGACTGTGAAAAAGATAGAAAGAGACGAATATGGTGATAGATGAAGCGAAAAATACGGAGGGAGGAGTGAATACAAAGATTAGGAAAAAGTGTAGAGGGGCGAGGGCAGAGTTAGAAGGAAGAAGCTTATTAAAATTAGAAAATTAGGGGCAGAACAACGTCTGCCGGTTCTGCTAGTCCTTCTATAACGTTTTTTTTATAATTTTTGATTTGCATATACCTTTTTGGCAAGTAATGGAGAGGAAATGCAAGGAAAGCAAAGGAAAAGTACGGATGAGTTATCGGTTTCTTATCGACGGGCTATCGTTTTATAATCGAAGTTTCGAAATTTGCCATTGATAAAAAAATACCGGCTAATAATAGATTTTTCATCGATGAGTTATCGGTCTGTTATCGAAAAGTTAACAATTAATTAATGAAAAATAATCCATTATTTATCGAAAACTTATCGATTTGTTATCTGCGTGTTACCAGTTAAATTTGTTTAGGTCTATCGATATGTTATCTAGAACTTCGAAAAGACAACTTTTATCGAAAAGTTATCGATTTGCAACCAGCAAAAAGTGTACCATTTGTTATCGGACATTTTGGATTTGTTATCGAAAAGTTATCGATTTAATATCGAAAAGTTAACGATTAGTTATAGGAAAGTTCTCGATTCGTTGCCGAAAATTCTCAAATTGTTATCAAAAAGTTTTCGATTTGATATTAAAAAATAATCGTTTTCTAATCAGAATGTTGCCAATTTGTTATCGACAACTCATCGTTTTTTTATCGTAGTTTCATTAATTTGCTATCGATAAAAAGGTTATCGGCGAATTATCGAATTTTTATTGATGAGCTACCGCTCTTTTATCGAAAAGTTACAATTAATTATCGATAAAATATCGATTTTTAATCGAAAAGTTGTCGATTTCTTATCTGTGTGTTACGAATTACATTTTTTTTTGAGGCTTACCGATTTGTTATCTAGAATTTATGGTTTTGATATCGAACAATTTTTATCGAAAAGTTATCGATTTACTAGAAGCGTGTTATCGATTTGTTATCGAAAAGTTATAGATGCGTTATCGAAAATTTATATATTTTTTCTCGGAGAGTGTACCACTTGTTACCGGAAGTTTTCTATTTGTTATCGAAAAGTTATCCATTTGTTATCGATATGAGATAACGACTTACTTTTCAGACAACACCTTTGGTAAATGGGACTTTGAGTATACCTGTCCCATATAAAAAAGGAAGGGACGCGGGCTCAAAGCGTATTGGAGCGAAATTAATATTGCTGGGATAAGAAACCCACGTCTTCGATGTCACGGGATTCCATGCCATCATTGCCCTTACTGAGAAGATTATTTAATGTTTGATTTATGCCAATCGTGCACCATGCCTCACATATTCTAGAATCTTTACTTACAGCTAAAACGGCTGATTTTAGGTGTGGTGTCGGAGTATGTGCTGAAGATAACGGTGACGAACTTCACTTTTCCCTTGGAAAGTATGCTTTGGTATTCCAGGTAGAGGTTTTCGCAATTCTCAAGGCCATAGGCTATGTTAAGGAGAAAAGGTAGAGAAGCAGATATATTTGTCTGTAGTGACAGCCAAAGTTCACTTTTCTTATAATATTCGGGTATTCTATCTTGGCTGTATTAAATAATTTGCAAAAAATGTAGAAAGAGATTTCGACACTTCAGCGAAATCGCTGGCACAAAATCCTTCAGTAGACCAAGTTGGCATGGAACACCCCACATGCTTTGCATGCTGTTTGGTACTTAATTTCAGCTGTCACCAGTTCATTCTTTCTATGATACTTTCTTCCCCTACATTTTTGTCTATAAATGCTGACCCTTTTCTTTATCAAAAGTTTCAATAGATCTACTATCATTGCTTTTATTACAAGGGTGTATACGTGTCTGGTGCTTATGCAATGGTATGCTAGTATGGTATGGTATGCCAGTCTCACAATTTTTCTTTCCAGATATGGGAAATTTTATATTTTTGATCTTTTTTTCTTATTTGTGAAAAACCAACAAATTTATTTACCACAGTGTTCAATTGGCTTGGTCTGATGCAGGGGATTATAAAACACTATACTATCAAAAGGTCATGTGAAATATGTATGTTGATAAGTAGTATGGTAAAAGTGGAGAGGGAATAATTGAGGACTATAAATAAGATTTGAGTTTTTTGCAATTTTTGTAATAAGTTATCATATTCTATAAACACTGGTAGATGCAATGCTGACCAACATAAAAGCATTCAGTGAGACTCGAAAGCAACATCAGCTCTGAAATCCAGCGAAGAATTACCTTGCCAATAAATGCTACTTTGGATAGGTGGGTAATTGAAAAGTAAAGTCCTCTCGGCAAACGAAAGTTATATCCTGCAAGTACCGTCCTGTTACCCGTCCATGTTATGCGCAAGTATTTTTATCGGTCTATGGAAGCAGAGGAAGAGCCCAACTACCAAATTCTTCACAGCGTTAACCTCCGCCTATAAGGCGATGCAGTAATAGCGTGGCCTAAATTTCCGGCTGACATTAATATTCCACCCCCAACCCAGTGTAGATGTTGTACGAAGTGTCCTTATATTGTTGAACGAAGTGCCCTGCCTAATGCTGCCATGCTTCCAAACTTCTGTTCGTGGTCTAGTGCTCTCCATCAGCGAAAAACGCGATAGAAGATCATCGTACAGCCAATGTACCAAAAGCCAAAGCTATGTAGACCAAAGTTAGGGCAGAACAATGTCTGCCTTCTCTGCTAATTTGGTGATAAAAGTACCCAAATGTGAAAGCATTCTTGAATGTTGAATTCTATGAATGTATGAAGAAACCCAACGTATATCCTAATTGCAAAAAGCAACATTAAATGCAAGCATTTGCACTAGATATGGCGGCTGGCTGACCATTGCTCCATCACCAAACTTTTCCAATCACAAATAAATTATATGCAAAGAAATTTTCGTATATGAGTGCAAACAAGAAAGCGCTTGTTACCTCTCTGAAGTTGGCAAGACAACTTTTACGTGGAAAAAAATTACCTATTGGGAAAATTGCCGTGAATTAGCCGTAATTTATCCGTGAAACAAAAAAATTTTTTAGAAAATATAGGGTGGCACGCCAACTTCACGTGAAGTTGGCAGTGCACCATAAAAAAATTGAAATTTTTTTTTTTCGAATTTATAAAAAATGCCACTTATCTACGGCAAATTTACGGCAAATTCATGTGCAAGAATTATTTTCCTTGCTGGTCTCTAAGGTGTTTTTCTGAGGGTGGCACGCTAACTTCACGTGAAGTTGGCGGTGCACCATAAAAAAATTGAAATTTTTTTTTTTCGAATTTATAAAATATGCCACTTATCTACGGCAAATTTACGGCAAATTCGTGTGCAAGAATTATTTTCTTAGCTGGTCTCTAAGGTGGTTTTCTGAGGGTGGCACGCTAACTTCACGTGAAGCTGGCGGTGCACCATAAAAAAATTTGAAATTTTTTTTTCCAATTTATAAAATATGCTACTTATCTACGGCAAATTCTATATTTTCTAACATATGGTCGCGGCAAAATTTTTCTTTTACGGATAAATTACGGCAAATTCACGGCAATTTTCCCAATAGGTAATTTTTCTCCACGTAAAAGCTTTGTATCATATCATATATTCCCATCGGGGCCTTTACTTGCGAGATTCCTCGAATCCCACGGTGGTGTCTTTCTGGGAGGCATGCCTCCTCCTGAGTCAATTATTCCCTTATTGTGTGAAATACTATCGTCATGATGGACTCGGATCCTATAGGTCTTTCGGATGCCCGTCCGCTCCCTCCTTTCCATCCACACCTCAGGGTCCCGGTACGCAAGCCAAACTATTAGTGTTATTAGCCCCTAAACGATTCAAACTCTCCACGCACTCGCGGACTGTTGCTGATCTAATCTAAACTAACCATATTGCCTTGAGCGTGGCCTGACTGTCACTGTGTATAACGATTCTCTCATTTTTGAAGCCTCGCTGCAGGTTGATCTCCGCATACCGGCTTATGGCGGAAACCTCGGCCTGAAAAATATTGTCGAAGTGGTATGGATATCTTAGTTCAGGGGACTCTCTGTTGTCTTCTAGCCATCGATGTACCGTATATGAGAGTGTTTCCGTTCAAGAGCTTCTAGATTGTTCAACTTAATTTTGTTATCCAGCAAATATGCTTTCAGGTGTCATCTCTGAGAGCTGTATGAGTTGGATAATAAGCCTTACTCATATAACACGCCAGGAACTTTGTTCGAAACATTTTATCATCCTTGCCGTCCTCTGCACCTATACTCTAGTTTTTGTTTTGCTACTCCTCTGCCTCTTTATCTCTCTCCGTTTCCCATTCCTACCTCCTGATAGACAGAATCAATATGAAATATTATTGCGTTTTCTTTGCCGGAAAAAATTTTATACTCATGTTGCACTCTTACGTTCTAACTTTTAAACTATTAGCGCTTTGCAAAATTACTCATTTTGTAGCTAATGAGATCCCTTTTCTTGTTCAGTGGAAAATGTTTTTTGAAAGGAAAAACCCACAGGGTAACATGGCCAATCCGTCTTATGACCACCTTAGAAGGACATAAGGCTAATTGGATTTATTTCATTTTAAATTTGACTTATTGGCCATTTAGGAAAATTTTGTGTGAACTTATGAGAAAAAGGCAAAAACATATTTTTACAGTTTAAGAGACCCACACAAAATTATCTCCTTTAAAGAAAAATATCGTGGTTATTGTGTTTAAAAAAAAAAAAGTAAACTTGTTTCCAGTGCTATCAATCTGTGAGCTGGTGGTTTGTTAACAATATTAGTTACTAGTACTATATTAGTTACTTGGACTGAGATAATTTTCTATTTTTCTCTCTTTGTATAGTTGAACATTCAGACCTTTTTCGTTGCATACTTGCAGGCGCTATAACACTATGTCGTCCTTCCAATGGTCAGTAGTAATTAAGATTTTTTGCGCTAAACGAAAGGTTTATCTATCCAATACTCGCGAAATAGTCCTTTCAGTTTTATATGTACGTCGTGTGCGTGTAATCGTAATTTTCCTGTTAAAGAATTCGGTTTTTACAAGCAAATTCGCCCTTTTTCTTGATACCCTTTTTTCGTATAATGTCAAAATTTGTGTTTCGTGTACAACAATGTACAAATTTCGTTCTCTCGTTTGTCCCAATGATGGTATATGCTTATGTACAGAAGTGAACTGAAAAATAGCAGTGGGCATTTTTTTCTTAAACTAAGTCAATTAAATTGTTTGCTGGACGCATCCGCGTCATCTTCAGGAAGTAATAATTTAATTAGTTGTACAAACACAATAATATCACAGGTTCAGGACAATCGATACATTAATTTTTCTTATTTTCTATTTTTGTTTTTATCATTTTTTATTATTGCTGTATAAGCGCTATTTGTATTGTTGGCGGATGCGTCGAAATGCATAGAAGAGAAAAGTAAAAACTCTTGGTTTTTTCTTTATACATATCGACCAAAACAGCTCCAACCCAGCAAACAATAAGTCAATTAAATTTTGGCGGTCACCGTGGTGTGATGGTAGCGTGCTCCGCCTACCACACCGTATGCCCTGGGTTCACACCCCGGGCAAAGCAACATCAAAATTTTAGAAATAAGGTTTTTCAATTAGAAGACGATTTTTCTAAGCTGGGTCGCCCCTCGGCAGTGTTTGGCAAGCGCTCCGAATGTATTTCTGCCATTAAAAGCTCTCGGTGAAAACTCATCAGCCTTGCAGATGCCGTTCGGAGTCGGCATAAAACATGTAGGTCCCGTCCGGTCAATTTGTAGGGAAAAGCAAGAGGAGCACGACGCAAATTGGAAAAGAAGCTCGGCCGTAGATCTCTTCGGAGGTGATCGCGCCTTACATTTTTATTTATTTTAAGTCAATTAAAACTATTTTTATTCTAGATATTTTAACAAAAAAATTCTATGAACGTTTTAACTGAAACTATGCAAACCAAAATCAAAAACGTTTTCGAAAAAAATCGAAAATTCAAAAATTGTTTTCAAAAAATTTCGAACTTTTTTTTGGGGTTTTCTGAATTTTTTTGAGTTTGCAGTTTTGTAGCACAATAAATTTTAGTCTGATAAAGTACAAGTTTCATGTCTCTCAACCTTCGCATTGATTTTTGACATTTTTTTTCGAAAGGTTTTTAAATTTTCTTTTATACAAAGGGCGAACCTTTTTATTTTATGTGGAAAAAACAATTGTCAAAAATCAATGCGAATTTTGAGACCTAAAACATCTACTTTGTTAGACTGAAATTGATTTGGCTGCGAAACTGCATGCGTACTCCGAAAACTTCAAAGAAAACCAAACAAAAAGATCGAACCTTTGCAACAATTTAAAGAATTTTCGAATTTTTTCGGAAACGTTTTCGAGATTGGCTAATATAGTTTCTGTTAAAAAGTAATAGTATAGAAAGTTAGGAAAGAAAAAAAAAAAAAGAATTTAATTGACAAAATTTGGAAAAAAGCCACTGCAACTTTTCGGTTCGCTGCTGTATATATAAGCATTTTGCTACATAAAACATTCACACAATGCGCAACAATTTGGTTATTCATCCACATGACCATTCATTCATTGTACAAATACTCACAAATATTTGATGTCATGTGTCACTCTAAGCCGTGACATAGATAAACAAAAAACCTATATTTTATTTATAACAACAATACCACCATAAATAAAAAAAATGTATAAACCCATCAACTCAAATAAGTGTGATTAAGAGAAGGTGGTTTGTAATAACTTGTATTCGAATTTTCATTTGCAAATTGTAGTTCTTTGACACTGGCAGGATTACTTTGTATAATAAAAGTTGCAGTAAAAAAATGTCTATATTAGAGGCCCTAATTTGCCGCACTTTTGTGGAATTACATATGTCACAGAATAACTGTTTAAATAGTTGCTTTAAAAAAAATCATTGTATAGATTGAAAAACCTGACGTCGTTCGTGTTTATAGGTGTAACGAATTTTATAAAAAAAGAGTATTCATCCAATGCTTTGTTGAGATTGAGCCTTGCTGTCCAACTTCGACAGCTTGCCCAGCGTTATAACCACACCCCATTACATTCCATCCTGTTTAGTTATCTCTGCGGAACGAAAAAAAGGAGCACTAGAGAAATTTGCGCCATAACGAACTAACCGAAAAGTGGGCACACATTTCTTACTCACTACGTTACGCTGCTGTGGCCGTTATAAGGCTCCAACGGGCTCGGAAAATCTACCGAAAACTTGAAAAGGACTACGCAGCGTCGCAACAACCTGCGCTATACGTGCTAGTTAGCGCGGAGAGAGTAGAGGCGCTTAGTTAAAAGATGGAGGCAGAATGGCGTAAGTGCTAGAAGTTTTAGGTCAGGGGTCGCCAAAAAATAGAAGTGATTGCACTTTCGCTTACGCAATGATAGCACAACTGTGTGATAGAATGCGGATCCCTGCTTGAAGGACTGCGTTCAAAAAATTGTCACTTACAAAATTTTAAATACTTCTCAAAGTAGTAGACCCTTTTTTGCTTGTTTAACCAGTATTTTACTCTTCCTTTTATTACGCCTTATAAAATGTCTAACGGCCGCCGTGGTGTGATGGTAGCGTGCTCCGCCTACCACGCCAAATATCCTGGGTTCACGCCTCGGGTAAAGCAACATTAAAATTTTAGAAACAAGTTTTTTCAAATTGGAAGAGAAGCTCAGCCTTAAATCTCTTCGGAGGCTGTCGCGCCTTTAATTTTTTTTTTATCTAAAGTGTCTTGAAATTTGTCTCATAGTTTGTATTTTGGAGAAAATGGGAGCCATTTTTGCGCTCCCTCTATCAACGGCTTCATGATGTATTCTGAAGCTTTGCAAACTGCAGAACATCAACTTCTCTAAAAATTGTTAACCGTTCGCCTATATTGACGAGTATAAATTCAATTGGCCAGCGCTTTAGACAGATTGGCGGATATGCTTCTCAAAGCTTCAAAATGCATATTCCTTTAAGTGACCGTTGGATTATCTTCGAAAAAGCTACATACCTCTCTACATAATCCTTCAATTTCTTTGGAAGTTAATAAATCCTGTGGCTCCAAAAAGCTGTTTCTTTCGCCGCATTTGCTGGTTGCCTGCCGCAAGAGGGATTTTGAATAAACTTATTGTCTATACTTCCGAGATAATTTTCAAAGTAAAACTTTTGACATGGACATTGTGAAAAGACGGACATGATTTTTCCTTAATGATAGACCTATTAAAAAAAAGCTACTTAGCTCATGACACATTATTTAGGACTCCCGTGGTCACAGATAATTCATGTGGAACTCTTTTCACCTTGAATGTCTTAATACAACCCTCCCCGCTTATTCTCCAGAAAAAAAAACTTGTGAAAATGTCATCCTAGCCGTGATAGCCTTCTTCTTTAAATGATTTTTTTAGTGAACTTTCTTTACCTGTTTTGGTCACTCATGGTTAGCTACTTTTCTTCCAGAACTATATTTTAAAATAACGTCCCATTCAGATGAGTTTTGGGCCTGTCTTGGTTCCCAAGCAATTTTTTACAACACAAAGTTAGGTTGGTCATGAAAACTTCTCAAATACACTAGTTTTCAAGCACGCGGTTTAGGTTAGTCTATCATTTTTAAATAAATATAAACGTCTAGCGGAAATATGTAAACATGGACAATTTTTAGCAGGTTTTTATTATTCTGCCCTTAAAATGAGATGACGGACCCTATAACCGAAGTCCTGACCACGGAACGAACGTTTTGCCAACAGAGTACGTCAAAGTAAGAATGTCAATATGCTGGCTTGGGAATAATAAAGCTGGTAAAACCAACGACAACTTTCCGAACGAGCTTCTCAAA
This sequence comes from Eurosta solidaginis, assembly GCF_040869045.1. Classification (NCBI taxonomy): domain Eukaryota; kingdom Metazoa; phylum Arthropoda; class Insecta; order Diptera; family Tephritidae; genus Eurosta; species Eurosta solidaginis. Next base: position 20,145,854 of record NC_090320.1, read on the forward strand.
CTCGCAGTCGTGGGTTGATAAAAATTATGCATCAACTTTGACGCAAAATATGTTCGGGCTAGCACATGCAACGTCGATATTTAAACGATATTTAAGTGTCGAATCCCATTAGTTACCTGGGAATCAATCTACTTCATATCGCATTTGAAGTTGCATCTAAATAAATTAAAAATAAATATACGGAATGACACACCACCGAAGAGATTTGGGTCGTGCCTTCTTCCAATTTACCTCGGGCTCCTTTCTTAATTTTTCCTACAAATTAATCGGATGGGTCTAACGCCGACTCCAAACGGCATATGCAACACTCGTTGTGTTTGTCAAATGACACTGCCAAAGGGTGACCTCGCTTAGAAGAACTTTTTTGCTAATTGAATTTGTTGGAGCACCTCCTTATCAAGCTTGACATGTGAGAGTTCTGCTTCCGGAAAGTGAACATGCGGCCGACCTATTCGACAAAGTCCTATTTATGGTGCGATTTGCATGAAATTTAGTACAGATTCTGCTCTTCGACAAGCTTAATATTTCTATCCATAAAGTCTACCAGGATGGAGCGATTTGTTTAAAATTTATTATTTAGGCAGACTTTCGAATAGGTTCGTCCTATAACTTTTAATCAAGCTTACGACAGTTTCGTAAAGTTTCATAGATGGTTTGTATGTGGGTTTTAGTTCCATATGAGCTGAAATCGAAGCAAAGGAAAGTAAGAGAATAGGAGTGGGTGTTGGAAAGGGAGAAAAAGAGAAGGGGTAAATATTATGGGGCAGGAGGACATCTCTATTATCTGCATATGTGACCTGGAATCATGAAAGGGACCTATTGTGCGAAAATACCGTTGTTCACTTTTTGAGTGATTCTTATAGGAAATTTAACGCTCTTTCCAATGGAACAAACCTCAGTTTTCTAACTATCTTTCTTAGTTTTTTCACAAATAGCATTTAAAGCCAAATCGGACCACAAATACGATTTTTGAAATATTTCGACCCATGCGCCACCTATCGGAGATTTTTTCCTTGTTATTGCATTGTCATCGGGTTCTGAACTATATTCCAAGTTTCAAGCTTGTAGCTTATCGGGAAGTTACTTAAGTTTTAATTACAAAATTCGTTCGCAACGGCCGGCCGCTACACAGAGTCAAGCTAAACAAAAACTTTAAACGCGTTTTTCTGGAAACTTGTTTTCGCACAATAGGTCCCAGGTCACATATATCTTATATGTAAAGAGTGAGTGCCTTATTCGCATATAGTTTCACAGTGGTTTAAGAAAACAAAGATATTATAATCTGTCGGTCAGGTGAATCGGGTATACCATATTTGGTGTAGAGATCTCATATACAATGAGTTGAGAAAGAAAAAGGGACTGGGAGTGGAACTTGAAGATGAAGTAGGGATGGAAACGTGTGTGGAAGTAGGAATGGGATTAGAAGCAAGACTGGAAGTGGTAGTCGAAGCGATAATTCGAATTGGAATGGTTTCGGGAATGGGAGGAAGAAGAAGAGGGGAAGCGAAGCACACTTTTGAAATGAAGGGAAGCCAATTTTCAGGCGGCTCAAAGTCTGTCGGTTACTCCAGTTACTTATGAAATATTCTTTAATAAAAAATTGAACTTGTTTTTTTTTTTTTTGAATAATTAGTTGTAGTTGGTATAGCGTCTTAGAAGACAATATGCCTTAAATCACTTAAAAAATTATAAAAAACTGTTGCAGTTGGTATATTATAGAAGCATAATTACTTAATTTATTTTATGATTGCATTTAACTGAGTATTTTTACTCAAACGAGTAATTTGATGCCGAATGCAAAGCATTAAATGTCCACAAATTGTACATTAAATAACATTCCAGACTAATTGGATAAACTGAAAGTACCCCTTAGGGAATGTTATAAACAGAACACGCACTAATTCAATTCACTGCGTACCTATATATTTTTAAATAAATATATGTTTATACAATTAACATAAAGTCGCTTTTACTGCACTACCTTTAGCCCACGAAACATTGTTTACAACAAGATAAGATAGTTACTTAATTCAATTATAGAGACACTTACCTGCCACCAATGTGGTTAATTTTCCTTAGTGTCACAGTTATCTTCGTCAAATGCCTAAAAATATGTTATGACAGCTGAACGAAGTTGAAATTTAAAACTTGTGCCCTCGACTTGTACATTTAAGTCCATCGTAGTTGAAGTTTGCTTCAATGCAGCATAAAATTAAGTCGTCTGTATTACTCTTTTATATAACTTATCACACAACAAGAGTACATAAACAACACAGCTTACGCATTATGTTAAACGTCTCTGGAGCTTATGCGCCTAAGCTTATGCAACCATTATTCACAATTGTCTCTTTTGTATTGTCACTCTTTTATTATATGTAACTAAAATTTTTCCTAGTACTTCACAAACAAATGTTAACTGTCACTGCATGTCAGTGTCAACAAGCGTGCAATGCCTTTTCACTGTTGGCTCCCTTCGTGCTAAGCGTCTTGACTGCCCAACGCACTAAGTAACGTTAAAAAATTTCCACGCTTGTAAATGTAAAAACTGCAATCACACAAAAGTATTAGACTTTGACACACACAGTTAACGCACACATCGTGGTTAAGCGACGTAAAGTATGCTTTTCATTTTTTCGATATTTGCTTTATATATTTGTCCACTACGCACGCACACTGCTTCATTTTAACATTTCGAAATAACAAAAATTTCTTTCAACACACGCGCGCCAAAAAATATGTTACGCTTTCCCAGAAAACACAGGCACACACATATACACTATGGGTTTGTTACGACGTTTGCCACTTTCGTGCTTTTAAGCACTCGGGCTGAGCATGCTCGTCCATGGCAGCCACTTCGTTCCGTACTCGTTGCTGTACGAGTTGAAACTGAATTTGGATTTGTTGATGGCGCCACTACTGACGGTCAAAGTCAATGCTACTTGGCGCCGTTGAAGCGTTCATTAGTGCCTGGTTGGTAAGCGGTGGCGAGTATTGAAGATATGCAGTGTTGATTTTTGTAACCGAAGTTAATGACGGAGAGCTGTGGTGAATTTATCATCGCTGTGAGAGGAAGTCAGCGCTGAATTTATACAAATAAACTTTCTCTCAACTCACAAACGATGTAAAAATTGTAGCCCTCATTCAGCGTTGTTTTTGCTTATTGTGGTTGAAACATATGTAATGTGATGTATAATGCATTTCACCAAATATTGGTACTATGTGATTAAGTCTATACCAATGACGACACTCCTACCACGGCTGAGACAAACTGTGGCAGGTCGTCTAACATTACACCCCTCGGTGCGTATGTAAAATGATGACGTATCTCATATTTGCTTAGAAATAATTGCCCATCCTCAGTCTATAGCGGTCTTTATGATTATAGGTAGAAAAACTGTTATTCATTTCCCTGAAATGTACTAGAAGTATTAAATGAGATAGTCGCTGCTTTACTCTCTCTGCGTGTAATATTTTTCAAAGCGAACCTAGCTTCGGCGGTGTATATATTCACTCCCCAGATATTTAAACCCCTTTGAAAAGCTATTAGGTAAGCCTACCCGTCTACGCCAATACAATACTAAAGACACGTTAACAAAGATACTTGACAAATTGCTACGAATCTAAATCTTTCTAAGAAGGCTAAGGGCCTGAAGACGTGAAGCTCTGTTTTCGATACTGATTCTAGCGAACTAATGCAAATTGTTTCACCCTGTAACAAGAATGTTGAAGAGTGTTTTCAATTTCTTATCAAAGCGTTTGCGGTTTGTTATCGATGAGTTATCGGCTTCATACCGACTAGTTTTGGGCGTGTTATCCATTTCTTATCGACAAATGATTGAATTTTTAGGTATGTGTTAAAGACGAGTTATGGGTTTGTTATCGAAGTTTTTTAAATTTGCTATCAATAACACAGGCCATCGATTTACTATCGAAAAACTATATATTTGTTTTCAAAAAAGTATCGTAAAGTTATCGATTTTTCTCGAAAGGCTATAGAAAAGTTAGCGATTAGTTATCAAAAAGTTATTTTTGTAAAGTTATAGATTCGTAAACGAAAAATTATCCATTATATTTTGAAAAGTTGTCGATACGTTATCACAAATGTATCGATTGATTATCGAAAATTTATCATAAAGTTGTCGATCTTTGATCGAAAAATTATCGATTTCTTGTCAAAAAGTTATCGCAAAGTTATTTATTTCTTTTCGAAGCTTTTATCGGCATAGAATCGATTTGTTATCGATGACCCATCACCTTGTTATGAAACGGATACCGATAAAACTAAAATATAACATCGATGACTCATGTATAAGCCATCCTTTAATAAGCCTGTAAGAACCCAATAAGAACCGGCTGACGGGGAAATAGTAAGCCGGTATCAAACCGATAGTTCGTCGATAATATTTCGCTATCGATAATAAGCCGATCGACAATAGTTTTTCGATATTGGTTGTTACCGACGAAGTTCTCACCGATAGGCTATAAATTATTTGTTTCTGTGGTCTAATTTGGGAGCTCTAGTGAGCGTGAAAATATTAGTTTTGTAGACGTCAAACTGTACGTTTGTACATCGAACTGCTCGAGTACTTGGTATTCACGCCTTTGCTGTTTATCATTAATCGGCCCTAAGGTTAATAAATTGCATAAATCAGTCAAATAAAGAACATGAGGTCAAGGCTTTTAATAACTTCTCCGATCCTTCAACAGCCTCCATCACAAGGAACTTCTCATTTTCTCCACCTCTCTTTTTAATCCCTTAACGAAGTAGGTTCAACTACTACTCAACACTATTGTATCTGACGTAAGCGTCACGTTTGATAGTTGTCTATAATCCTGGGCACTCTAGAATGAACGAAGTTGAAAGACACTTACTAACAGCAAGGGTAAGGTGAATTTGCTTTCATGGAGCTCAATTTCATAGGCAGAGATCTAAAACCTGCCGTGGCTGCGTATCAATCAATAAATTAGCAAGCCGTATGCCTTTCAGTGTGTTCGATATGATTTGTTTGTCATTCCAGTGCAACCCAGATCTGGAAGAACTGGTTAACACGTAAATTAAGAATGGCATAATGGTGGGAGGGGAGTCGTCTTTTCACAGGGCGATCCAAATTCATTATCTCTATATTATTGTCCTAATTATAATTTATAGACAGCCCACAATTAATGATTAAATTAAGCGTGACCGTGAAAGTGGTAGGTTGGTGTCGAAATTCTTTATGTACAAAATTCTAAAAACAAAATTCTGCTTTTTTAAAGTTCTGCTTTCTAAAATTCTGCTTTCAAAATTCTGTATCACAAAATTCTGTATTACAAAATTCTGTATTAAAATATAATGTTAACAATGTTAAAGAGGTCATGTAATTATTTTGAAATTAATTATAATTATTATAAAAAATAACCCTGGGCTACGCCATGCCAAGTCCGGGTGTGTGGTATAACCGTGGCACCACCACGGTAATGTCCTTCTGCGTAGTATACTCTTCTGCGTAGGCGGCCTTCGGCCGCACTTTAAACAAGTAACCCTTAGCCGATCCAACATCGGCTACGCCATGCCGTGATTCCGGAATTTCGACTTCCAGAATTAAACATGCAGAATTTTGAAAAAGCAGAATTTTGTTCAAGCAGAATTTTTTTGCAATTTACAGAATTTTGTCATACAGAATAATGACACGCTCCCAGTGGTACGGTAGCTGCTACAACAACATTAGCTAGCTAATAAGCTCACCTTAAAATAAATATCTTATTACTATTTACCCCACTGCCTTTCTATCCTCAGTTAAGCTTTCAACACAAGATTTACTCATCTGTGTTGTATTTTTGTTTATTCAGCACGGTTTCGCAACCCTGAATTCTTCTCGTAATATTTTAAAATTTTTCTCACTCTGATACAAAATGTTTGCGCTCTCTATTTATTGACATACTGCAACAAACTAGTATATATAGTAGCTGCTGTGTTGAATTTGCTTTCATGCTGTTGAATTCTCAATCTGTGTTGAGTATCATATTGCGACCACATAATTTCTCTTACAATTTTTACATCCCTTTTTCTCTCCCACATTTTCCTCTTTCAGTGACTGCGCTGAATTACATTTTCTCATTTGCATTTACGCATTCTTCTTCTCTTTCAACTCCCATTGCCTCCCTCTCTCACTTTCGTCTACTTGCTCTCTCATTTTCATGCCTAAGGAAATTCACCTGTATGGGAAATGTTTTTTCCTACCTCAACTAACTAAAACTTTTACCTATGAATTTCTTATACGCTCGAAATTCCAATAGTCGGCACTTCGCTGATAATCATTAAAACGCCTCTCGACCACAAAGCGGAAATAACTGTAATAGTGCTGTGTGGTGAATTTTGCTGATTTTTTAAATTAAGCGTATAATACCTTTGAAGCGCACTCAAATGTTGAGTACTGCTTTTGCAATTGAGTACGATGCATGAATGTTTGAGTGTGTGTGTATGCAAACTCGCATTGAGTGCCGGTGGTTGGCTGAGGTTATAAATGTGGTTTTAATTGCACTTTGGTTGAAGCACTTACAACAGCTTAAAATGTGAATTCGAATTTGAATTCGTTTTTAGTGTGTTAAGTGGATACCCGACAATGGAATATTAAGGAAGCGATTTTATATTTTATATATCACATTTTCGTTGCTCATCTAAATTATTGAATTAGGTTAAGAGTATCTCATATGCTGAAGCACTAAATTAAATTTCGTCTGACTGAAATACTGATGTCTGCTAGAAATATTTATGTTAGAATAGAGCGGGGAAAAATCTGGCCAATTGTATAACCAATGCTAAGAAGTAGAAATCCTGCTCGTAGTTTAAAACGAATTCGAAATCTTTAATACTTCGGAAATTTTAAGGGTTTGGACTCAAAGAGACTCTTCTCAAAAAAATGTTGAGTTTCACCACATGAAGTTGCTTTAGACTGCGCCCTTTAATACCGCATTGACACTTTGAAAACCCTGTTATCATTCTAACCCTTGGCCACAATTACTTATCTTACTAACACAACGCAGCATCTGACCAAAATTTTGTGTAACACTTATAAAATAAGATTCCACAAGGAAACGACTTTGTGTCCAAACAAGCTCTTCCCTCGCTTACATTAATGGGTAATCTGCCAGTACATGGACTCCCTTAGTAGAATGGCCTTAGCAGACATTAAACATACAGCGATAAATAGGCTTAAGTAAACATATGAAGTGAACGTTTGTCTACAATACTTGGTCTGACGAATCGCCCTTCCTGTGTAACATTAGTTAGCTGGAAAAATTGTCTGCAGAGTGTGTCATCGGCCTCACACCCCATTTTCTCCGTTCTTTTCATTCCTCATTCCTTATGAAGACTATGCACAAATCCATCAGGTCGAATTTACGGAAAGCAGTGAAATCTTAATAGTAAGTATATCTCTTAGAAGTGAACCAAAGTAGTTCCACATTCAGCTATTCCAAATGATGTCTGCATCACCGGCCTCCCCACTGCAGAGCTTATCGCAATCATAGATCATCACTTATCTTGAAAGCAATTTTTTGAAACATGAACAGCCTTGCCACAACCTTCGACGTAACGGCTAAAACACTAATAGTTAATTTTCAGCAGCAGTGATGGGCAATTTGGCTAGTCTATTTTTGCCGAAATGTTCATGTCTTCCGCTCACTATATAGTCGAATAACAACTTCTGCGTATTTATTCTAGCTCGAATGTGCCCGTACAGTTAACCTAAATCTGGTTATACTCTACAGAACAGCAAATCACAGAATTGCCCCCACTGGCTTCTAATAACTCTAAACTCGCAATAAACTCTTATAACTGAAACAAACTGAAGAATCTTCTGCTGCCTATGATTTCAACTCTATCGGAACACTTCGTAACTGCAAATGTTCATAAATCTACAGAAAATATGTTTCTTCAGAGATCAACAATCTGCAATCTGCTTTTGTTAGATGCTGCTGCTCAGCTTTAGATGCTTTTTTTAGATGAAAAACAAAGATAGATATGTTGTCCTTTTCAAGTTTTCCAAAAGTTAAAATAGGCTCATAATATGGTTTAAAGATTTATCAGAGCAATGGATCTATAAAAGTTATGGTCCTTGCTGGCATCTTGACTTAAAAAACTACATACGTAAAATTTAGTATCAAAGAATATTACCTAAATCTCTAATTTATTTTTACCTTGCTTTGCTCTATTCACCTTCACCATATTACACCATTAACCGCTTCGACAAAGCTTTCACCACTACAGATAATACTCTTAGTTATTCTCTTTACTATATTTCAATCGGCCACCAAAGAAGCTTTGCTGACTTCTAAAATTCAACATATGTATATCCTTTCATCACTATCGCAAAAAGTCCTCGCGCTCAGAGCAACATCTGCACTCTCGCTATTTCTCTCACTTTCTCCTACTTATGTTACTTTAAAAATGACCAGGACATCATTATTCACCATTCGTGAACTCTCAGCGCTCGATTGCTTAGCCTTTGTAAAATAATATTCACGTTCGTGTTGAATAACTTTAAACACGAATCATGTTCGGCATCTTAGCCGCGTTAACAATATACCGTTAGTCGCTGTTAGGCATCGTGTTAGTTTTTTGGGGCACGTTAGTAGCATTTCGGGTTTGGCCAGGATGTAAAGGATAATAACGCGAGTTAACGTTACGCGCGTGTTTTTTTCTGTGTGTGTGAAAATTACTTAAGAAAAAAATACATATTTACGCGAAAAAAGTTGCAAGAGAAAATTGAAATAAAAATAAAATTTTATTAATTCTTTAAAAAAAAGCAATTAAAATGCAAATAGAAAGTGTATGAAAATTCGGTGAATAAAAATTAAATATGTGCAAATTATTAAATATATTCACGAATATAAAGTTACAACTTCGTGCATTTGCACGATATCATGCCTGACCTACACTATACGTATGTATGTTTGTAGGTAAAGCCTGCTGCCCACACCGCAGTGGCCGCAAAGGCGTATTAAAAACGCCGCATTCGGCTGGCAGGGTAACGAGCTCGAGTAGCGTCTTAGTATTTTGTTGTATATATTATTTCAAAATTTTTTTGGTTTCAATATTTTTGGTTTTTTGAATGTAATTATCATGCTGAAAAATATATAAAAAATGATACAAAAGGAATTGTGAATCAACGGTCGGCGCTTAAGTCCTGGCTTATAAAGCTGCGGTTTTTGTTTACGTATCAAGAGTTTTTCTAAAAAAGTAATGGTGTTCAATTCCTTCCTTAATCCTCTGTAGTTCTAAAAATTGCGCGAGTAGCTAAAGTCTAAGAATAATCAGATTATTAAATCAAGCGATTTAAATTAATCCATAATTAATCAAAGTTATAAATTGATGTAATTAAAGTGAAAGTAAAATAAATATAATTAATAAAAAATTGTTCAAAAATCCTCCAGTAGAATGCATTTATATACTACATCAATCTTTCAAGATTCACGTCTTCATGATTTACACCGGAGTTAATTAAACGGTAAATTATATGCTTTAGTATAATAATTTTGATCCATTGATTCTTTCAAACCTCGTGTGGAAAAGTTTAAAATTTGTTTTTTTTTTTTAATTCAGCATAAAAATGTTCGATTTCTGATTGTCTATGTAGTAAACACATCCGAAGTAAACGAAAAGGATTTAAAATCAATAAATTTAATAAATCAGCAAGGGCATCAAAAAAAAACGTATTTAATTAATTACGTTTAATTTAAATCAATTGTGCGAATTTGAACATAAAATGGGCTTTGATAAGATTGAATTAATGAAAATAAATTAAACTGAAGTAAGTGGAAAAAATTTAAGCTATTTGATGTAACTAAGATCCAATTAATCTAAATCAATTAAAATCAAGTCAGATTAAACTTAGTAGTACAAATAAAATTTCAGAATTTTTATGTGAATTGAACTAAGATAAATCTAAAGTAGGAGAAAAGTATTTACTGCAAAATAGACTAAATTAAATTAACATATTTTTTTAATAAGCTTTCTAAAATTATACTCGACAACATAATTTACATTAATTTAACATTAGTAAAACTAAACCCATTTAGTTTAGTTAATGCAAATAAATTATTTACGCTAAAACTTATCTATATGGGATTAACCATTTCAAGTTAAAATAATCGCATTAAATTTAATAAAAGAAAACATAATTAAGCTTAACCAAAAGTTTCGTTAATGGAATACGACAATAAAAAATACAAAGTAATATCAAACAAGATTAACAAAAATAAATTAAATAAAATGAAGCATAATCAATTAACTATGAATTATTCATTTTGTCTTAAACTAAAATTCATTATTAGAAGAAATTAAATTAATTAAATAGAAACAAAAAATAGCTTGCAGCGAAATAAAGCAAATTAAATTTGATAAGTAAATTGAATAAATTATATTAAAAATACTTAACTAAAAATAACCTGATGATTGCTAACTTATAAATAAAAAAAATGAAAGGCGCGATAACCTCCGAAGAGAATTATGGCCGAGCTTCTCCTTCAATTATTCCTACAAATTGGCGCGACGGGACCTACATGTTTTATGCCAACTCCCAACGGCAACGGTAAGGCAGATTAGGTTTCACTGCTTGCCAAACACTGCCGAGATGCGACCCCACTTTTTTCTTCTAATTGAAAAAACTTGTTTCTAAAATTTTATTGTTGCTTTGCTCGAGGCGTAAACGCAGGATCTTCGGTGTGGTAGGCGGAGCACGCTACCATCACATCACGGCGGCCGCATTGTTAACTTATGTAGCTGAATAAACGAAACTTAGATTGCTTAAGTGTAAAAATTAATTTAGATTAAATTTACAAAATTTATCTTAAATCATTGAAAATAATTTACTTTAGTTTAAATCTTATAAAATAATTTATACTAATTCAGACCAAACTAATAACCCAATTAAATCACACTAACTTTAATAAATCAAATTTGATTTAGTTAAAAACAATATTTCGACAGTTACCTACAGCAATAAGCTCAGCAGAAAACTAAGATAGTAATTATAATAAGCAAATCAAATAAACTGCACAAATATAGATTAGATTAAACGAACCTATATCATGCGACTCTGATTTAAGTAAATTGTACTGAAAATAATTTGAATTAAACAAACTTATTAAATCCATAGTTATTTGCAACCAAAGATATTTAGCTTCTCGACATACAATCAAACTGATTTAAACGAAACTTATTCCATTCCAATACGTTCTGAGTATTAAGTCAATAATTATTTGCCGTCAAAGAAATTAAATTTAATTTAGATTAACATAAGCTTTAGCTGATGGACATTAAATAAAAAAAAATTATGGTAATTAGAGTGAACTAAAAGAAATCTGACCCACTTGCTCTACGTAAGCACAATTTAAATCTAAGCTCAATTGAAATCGAAAAGCAAAATAACTGACTTATTACATTTAGATTATTTAAAAATAAAAAAAATTATTGCTGTTGTTGGCGACCTGTTGTTTTAGATATTATTTATGGTTTGCCGGCTTTAGGTCGATACCCGTGATTAATATTATTTATATTCTTTTGAAAGCAATTATTTTCCGTAAAATAAATAAACTGAGTTTGTAATTAATTAATAAATGATTACTAAATGTTAATTAAACTAATTTGAATCAATTCAATTCAGATCTATTTAATTTAACATTTTCTTTATTCAGCTTAATAAAATTAGAATAAATAAAATTCATTAGTCACATTTTTTAGTATTAGAATGAACAAAGATTAACAAAGTCAATTACATTCAATTAAGCTGTACTACATACGATTTAATTTTAATTTAATCAAAAGCAACATTTTTTCGGAAAATAAACTATAACTAATTCATAACTGATAATTTGTTCATATATCAATAATAATTATTTCATAAGTAACATGGAGTATACATAAATTCATTTGAATCGAATGAAATAAATCCAGATTTTTTAAATTAGTGATTGTCATTATTAAGCTAATTAAAATTTGAATCAACATATCTAGTTAATGCAACAACTAAGCAGTAAAATAAATAAAAATTAAATAAGTCACATTCAATTAAGTTGAATGAACAAAATCGAACTGATGAAACATGATCGACAATGTAGGCAGGTCGCGGAACCAAGCGCAAGCTGCAAACTATCGAAAATCATGTGCATTCCAATGCATTTTCAAGTAGTTGACAGTTTAGTTTCTCTAATTTCTGTCTTCGTCGTAAACAAATAAAATATTCATACAAAACTAAACTGACTTCCAACATGTTCAGTGTCAACTTAATATTTGATAGCTGAAATCTAAATGAGTTTTAGAGCGAAACTTTCAAACCTGCGAATGTAGCTATCGGGTGTGTGAAATATGCCGCTGCTATAGATTTTAACACAAGCTAGACAAAATTAAACTTTCAACTAAAACTGCCGAGCTTTGCTTTGCTGTTTATTAAGTACGAATTTTTGTACTACTCTAAATTCAAAAATATGTCAGTAATATTTGAAAATCTTTTTCTGACACCAGCAAAGATACAAAAAAAAAAAAACAAAAAAAAAACAAATCACACATACGGTCATGTCCTTCATATTCTTATTGCATTTAAATCCTTACACGAGGTTGAAGTGTGATGTAGCCTGCCAAAATGCGGAAATATTTTCTTGGGTATTATATACATATGTGTGTACATATATACGTAAAAATATATATTTGCATAGAATTCTCAAAGTAACATCAGTTATGTGTGTCTACCGATAACTGGATAGTGTTTATTTTACACCAGCTAAACTATACTTGAAAGTACCCTGCAAAAAATGCGACAAGTCTAGGATGAATCCGGGATGAGTCGCAAATGAGTATGCGACTATAGCCAGTTGTGATCTCTTTATATGGGTTGGAGTGGTCCCTTTTGTTTGAGCATGTCCTATGGAACTGTTCCTCTTTATACCCCTACGGGTACTGTCCGACAGATCTCTTTTGTAATGTTCGCAACTTCCTCTTTGTACCCCTTTGGGTACTGTTCGACATGCCCTGTTTTTACCCCTACGGGTACTGTCGGGCAGATCTTTTCTGTACTGTTCGACGCTACCTCTTTTTACCCCTATGGGAAGTATCTGACAGGCCCTTTTTTCCATACGGGTAGTCTCGGACATAATCTCTTCGTGCCTCTACAGCCAGAGTCACACAAGTCTCTTTTGTTCGCTGTACGGAATTTCTTACTGATTTTATAAATTTGTAAACTCTAATACAATATTCTTATTTTTTTTCGCATTGGTGTAGAAAACTAAAAACAAAACAAATATTACGATAATGGAACATATGGTCCTAGTATTTTAGGTTCGATATAGAGCTCCGCATTTTTCTTTAATAATGCTATTCAATCACATTTAGTCTTTATTTTATTCATTTCTTGGCTTTTTGTTATACTCAGTTGAGCAGAGCTCACAGAGTATATTAAGTTTGATTGGATAACGGTTGGTTGTACATATATAAAGGAATCGAGATAGATATAGACTTCCATATATCAAAATAATCAGGATCGAAAAAAAATTTGATTGAGCCATGTCCGTCCGTCCGTCCGTCCGTCCGTCCGTTAGCACGATAACTTGAGTAAATTTTGAGGTATCTTGATGAAATTTGGTATGTAGGTTCCTGAGCACTCATCTGAGATCGCTATTTAAAATGAACGATATCGGACTATAACCACGCCCACTTTTTCGATATCGAAAATTTCGAAAAACCGAAAAAGTGCGATAATTCATTACAAAAGACCGATAAAGCGACGAAACTTGGTAGATGAGTTGAACTTATGACGCAAAATAGAAAATTAGTAAAATTTTGGACAATGGGCGTGGCACCGCCCACTTTTAAAAGAAGGTAATTTAAAACTTTTGCAAGCTGTAATTTGGCAGTCGTTGAAGATATCATGATGAAATTTGGCAGGAACGTTACTCTTATTACTATATGTACGCTTAATAAAAATTAGCAAAATCGGAGAAGGACCACGCCCACTTTTAAAAAAAAAATTTTTTAAAGTAAAATTTTAACAAAAAATTTAATATCTTTACAGTATATAAGTAAATTATGTCAAGATTCAACTCTAGTAATGATATGGTGCAACAAAATACAAAAATAAAAGAAAATTTAAAAATGGGCGTGGCTCCGCCCTTTTTCATTTAATTTGTCTAGGATACTTTTAACGCCATAAGTCCAACAAAAATTAACCAATCCTTTTGAAATTTGGTAGGGGCATAGATTTTAGGGCGTTAACTGTTTTCTGTGAAAATGGGCGAAATCGGTTGATGTCACGCCCAGTTTTTATACACAGTCGTCCGTCTGTCCTTCCGCATGGCCGTTAACACGATAACTTGAGTAAATTTTGAGGTAACTTGATGAAATTTGGTATGTAGGTTCCTGAGCACTCATCTCAGATCGGTATTTAAAATGAACGATATCGGACTATAACCACGCCCACTTTTTCGATATCGAAAATTTCGTAAAACCGGAAAAGTGCGATAATTCGTTACCAAAGACAGATAAAGCGACGAAACTTGGTAGATGGGTTGAGTTTATGACGCAGAATAGAAAATTAGTAAAATTTTGGACAATGGGCGTGGCACCGCCCACTTTTATAAGAAGGTAATTTAAAACTTTTGCAAGCTGTAATTTGGCATTCGTTGAAGATATCATTATGAAATTTGGCAGGAACGTTACTCTTATTACTATATGTACGCTTAATAAAAATTAGCAAAATCGGAGAAGGACCACGCCCACTTTTAAAAAAAAATTTTTTTAAAGTAAAATTTTAACAAAAAATTTAATATCTTTACAGTATATAAGTAAATTATGTCAAGATTCAACTCTAGTAATGATATGGTGCAACAAAATACAAAAATAAAAGAAAATTTAAAAATGGGCGTGGCTCCGCCCTTTTTCATTTAATTTGTCTAGGATACTTTTAACGCCATAAGTCCAACAAAAATTAACCAATCCTTTTGAAATTTGGTAGGGGCATAGATTTTATGACGTTAACTGTTTTCTGTGAAAATGGGGGAAAACGGTTGAAGCCACGCCCAGTTTTTATACACAGCCGACCGTCTGTCCTTCCGCTCGGCCCTTAACACGATCACTCGAGCAAAAATCGATATATCTTTACTAAACTCAGTTCACGTACTTATCTGAACTCACTTTATCTTGGTATGAAAAATGAACGAAATCCGACTATGACCACGCCCACTTTTTCGATATCGAAAATTACGAAAAATGAAAAAAATGCCATAATTCTATACCAAATACGAAAAAAGGGATGAAATATGTTAAGGTAATTGGATTGTTTTATTGACGCGAAATATAACTTTAGAAAAAACTTTATAAAATGGTTGTGACACCTACCATATTAAGTAGAAGAAAATGAAAAAGTTCTGCAGGGCGCAATAAAAAACCCTTAAAATCTTGGCAGGTATTACATATATAAATAAATTAGCGGTATCCAACAGATGATGTTCTGGGTCACCCTGGTCCACATTTTGGTCGATATCTGGAAAACGCCTTCACATATACAACTACCACCACTCCCTTTTAAAACTCTCATTAATACCTTTAATTTGATACCCATATCGTACAAACTCATTCTAGAGTCACCCCTGGCCCACCTATAGAACTAAGGCTCACTCCCTTTTAAAATACTCATTAACACCTTTCGTTTGATGCCCATATTGTGCAAACAAATTCTAGGGTCACCCCTGGTCCACCTTTATGGCGATATCTCGAAACGGCGTCCACCTATAGAACTAAGGCCCACTCCCTCTTAAAATACTCATTAACTCCTTTCGTTTGATACCCATATCGTACAAACAAAGTCTAGAGTCACCCCTGGTCCACCTTTATTGTGATACCTCGAAAATGCGTCCACCTATAGAACTGAGGCCCACTCCCTCTTAAAATACTCATTAACTCCTTTCGTTTGATACCCATATTGCACAAACGAATTCTAGAGTCACCCCTGGCCCACCTTTATGGCGATATCTCGAAACGGCGTCCACCTATAGAACTAAGGCTCACTCCCTTTTAAAATACTCATTAACACCTTTCGTTTGATGCCCATATTGTGCAAACAAATTCTAGGGTCACCCCTGGTCCACCTTTATGGCGATATCTCGAAACGGCGTCCACCTATGGAACTAAGGATTACTCCCTTTTAAAATGCTCATTAACACCTTTCATTTGATACCCATATCGTACAAACGCATTCTAGAGTCACCCCTGGTCCATCTTTACGGCGATATCTCGAAAAGGCGTCCGTCTATAGAACTTAGGTCCACGCCCTTTTAAAATACTCATTAATACCTTTCATTTGATACCCATATCGTACAAACGCATTCTAGAGTCAACCCTGATCCACCTTTATGGCTATATCCCTAAATGGCGTCCACCTATAGAACTATGGCCCACTCCCTCATAAAATACTCTTTAATGCCTTTCATTTGATACACATGTCATACAAACACATTCCACGGTTTCCCTCGGTTCATTTTCCTACATGGTTATTTTCCCTTATGTTGTCACCATAGCTCTCAACTGAGTATGTAATGTTCGGTTACACCCGAACTTAACCTTCCTTACTTGTTTTTTATTGATTTTTATACTCAGCTGAGCAGAGCTCACAGAGTATATTAACTTTGTTCGCTTAACGGTAATCCGTAACGGCATATACTAATCGAGATAGATATAGACTTCTATATCAAAATGATCTGGGTGAAAAAAGAAATTCATTTAGCCATGTCCGTCCGTCCGTCTGTCCGTCCGTCCGTAAACACGATAACTTGAATGAGGCATCTTGATGAAATTTGGTATGTAGGTTCCTGGGCGCTCATCTCATATCGCTATTTAAAATGAACGAAATCGGACTACAACCACGCCCACTTTTTCGATATCGAAAATTTCGAAAAACCGAAAAAGTGCGATAATTCATTACCAAAGACGGATAAAGCGATGAAACTTGGTAAGTGCGTTGACCTTATGACGCAAAATAGAAAATTAGTAAAATTTTGAACAATGGGCGTGGCACCGCCCACTTTTAAAAGAAGGTAATTTAAAAGTTTTGCAAGCTGTAATTTGGCAGTCGTTGAAGATATAATGATGAAATTTGGTAGGCACGTTGCTCCTATTACTATACGTGTGCTAAATAAAAATTAACGAAATCGGACGACGAACACGCCCACCTTTAAAAAAAATTTTTTTTAGAGTCAAATTTTAACAAAAAATTTAATATCTTTACAGTATATAAGTAAATTATGTCAACATTCAACTCGAGTAATGAGATGGTGCAACAAAATACAAAAATAAAAGAAAATTTCAAAATGGGCGTAACTCCGCCCTTTTTCATTTAATTCGTCTAGAATACTTTTAATGCCATAAGTCGAACAAAAATTTACCAATCCTTTTGAAATTTGGTAGGAACATAGATTCTATGACGGTTACTGTTTTCTGTGAAAATGGGCGAAATCGGTTGAAGCCACGCCCATTTTATATACACAGTCGACCGTCTGTCCTTCCGCTCGGCCGTTAACACGATAACTTGAGCAAAAATCGATATATCTTTACTAAACTTATTCCACGTACTTATCTGAACTCACTTTATCTTGGCATAAAAAATGGCCGAAATTCGACTATGACCACGCCCACTTTTTCGATATCGAAAATTACGAAAAATTAAAAAAATGCCATAATTCTATACCAAATATGAAAAAAGGGATGAAACATGGTAATTGGATTGGTTTATTGACGCAAAATATAACTTTAGAAAAAAACTTTGTAAAATGGGTGTGACACCTACCATATTAAGTAGAAAAAAATAAAAAAGTTCTGCAGGGCGAAATCAAAAGCCCTTGGAATCTTAGCAGGAATACTGTTCGTGGTATGTATTACATATTTAATAAATTAGCGGTACCCGACATATGATGTTCTGGGTCACCCTGGTCCACATTTTGGTCGATATCTCGAAAACGCCTTCACATATACAACTACCACCCACTCCCTTTTAAAACCCTCATTAATACCTTTAATGTGACACCCATATCGTACAAACACATTCTAGTCACCCCTGGTCCACCTTTATGGCGATATCTCGAAAAGGCGTCCACCTACAGAACTAAGGCCCACTCCCTTTTAAAATACTCTTTAATACCTTCCATTTGAAACCCATGTCATACAAACACATTCCAGGGTTACCCTAGGTTCTCTTTGCTAAATGGTGATTTTCCTTTATTTTGTCTCCAAAGCACTCAGCTGAGTATTTAATGTTCGGTTACACCCAAAATTAGCCTTCCTTACTTGTTTCAATTGCCTACAAAAATTTCGAACTGACTGATGCCAAGTATAGCCAAAAGGGACTATGGATCAATTAAACCCCAATGTGGACAAAAGAGGTCAATCGCAGACCGCTCTCTTTACTGATTTATCGCACGATTTTTGCAGGGTAGCTATGTATTCAGAACAGACAGTGGAAACAGCAGTCAAGTACCGTTGAGCCGCAACCAACACATGCATACCTATTCATATACATAAATATATATATCTTCTTTGACCACATTGCAATTGGCTGTCTCACTGCTTCCTGCACCACTCCACAGCCTGCAGCTAGTGACTTGTACTTTTCTAGGCTATGTTGAATATTTGGCAGATTTTTCCTTTTTGTGGCTTTACGGCTAAAGTGTTTGTTTGTTTTTTTTGTCCTTACAGTAGTTTATGGTCAACAGACAGTTCAAATGTATGTAAGTATTTATATACAAACAAACTTTAGACTAGCAAATATTGGTATGTTGTTAGCTCTACTTTTGCTGGCAATAGCTTGTCGATTATTTGTTTTTGTAGTTTATCTCTCCAGTTTTCTTCGTACATATCTATGCGTTTATGTGTGCATAATTTTTGAAAATTTGTAACTGACAGCTGGTGATTGAATTATTTATTTATGCGGGTCACTGTAGTACAAAAAGGTTGATGCGCTTAAGTGGCATAGTAAAAAAGCATGAATGACAACAACAAGCAAAATGATACATAAATAAGTGGCATATGTCCAATGCATTGTAGGAAGGATAATTTAATTTTATTTAGTATTGTATAATTTTATTTGATCTTTATCCGATAAAGTAAAACAACGCTTTTTACCTTATTCGTGTTTAATGAATTACTAATAATAATAACAAGTGAGAGTAGACACTATTTATTTCAGCAAATGTGAGGGCTTTACTGTCCTACCTTTCCAATCTAACTAGCTGTCCGAATAAATATCTTAGCGAAAGAATAAAATAGTAGCATTAGGCGGGATTCAAGAGGTTGATAAGCACAATTCAGAGCTTCCGCAAATTAGTCGTCAATTTAGCCTACGCGACGCAAATCCTCCTATCAATATGAATGTATCATACCCATATATAACTTGCGAGGTTCTGGTATCCCCCAGGTTTCTCATGTAACTAGGGGTTGGGGGCCGTTTTGGCCTAGAAGGTTCACTGTGGTCACATTAGATCGTTCCCTAGTTGGTCGGGCTAGTATTTTAATGGCGCGTGCTACCGGAACGTACCGGATCTAAATACTCACTATAAGTGTTTCCTTTACAGTCCATTGTTTCGAGCCATACATTGCAACAGGAATGTTGAGTGCCTTATAGAGCATACTTTTTGTTAGTCAAGAAAGACATATTCTTTTTAATTGCCTACACACGCGCGTGAATTTTCTAAAATCGTAAGGCGTAACCTGATTAAGGTTCAGTTGGCCTTACTTGTATATATATGAAAATATCATTCGTAAAGATATGAGCGGTTGACGATCAATAGAAATTTGATGCGACCCACGCTTTTATTTATATGTCTGATCAACGCCCTAGATTGATGAGGAATGTGATTACTCGTACCTTGGATCTACATAATTATTTTATAGTTTTTAGTATTATTATTAATGTAAGTATTGTTTTCAATAAAACCGTTTAACTAAAATTTTTTATTATTATTTTATTTTCACTTACTCTTAGTCGTTTGTGTACCACATATTCCGTCATCAGGGATTTCAGTATCGGGTTCGTCATCTTTTTTGCCATCTTGTAATGAGTGGAGGTGTTCCTTCCACAGCGTACACGCTCTGTACGACGGTTATTATGTTATTACTCTCTTAATCTTTCGCCAACCACACAATTTTATGGCATTTTTTTTTGTATCGTCAAACACTTGAAAGTCTTCGCTTCTTACGCGTCCTTATTCTAAATAAGTGTGTATTTTCCCTTTTCGTGTCATTATAACACTCAAACGCACGTTGCACTTCTACATCCGTACCCAGCGTAGAGAGTGGTTTTTTCGAGGCTGCGCCCCTTCCTTATCGTATCAGATGTTCTTCCAGTCATACTGTAATCATACAATGCACGCAGCAAAGGTACGTTGGTAGGGAGTGAGTAAAGTATTTCTACCACTCGTTTACATCCTTCAATCGCAGATTGGCCTCAGTGAACAGTTGTCAGAGCAGAGTGAAGAAATTATCAGCTGTATGTTCCGTCGAAACCAAATATCAAATAATAACTACAGTACATTTATTGTTGTTCTAAAAACCTATCTGCCGTATTTTTATTGTAATGAGCTCACGCGGTGGCTATTACCATCTGGGACTCTTCCACTTTAAGCGTTTTGATCGTTCCTTTTTCTGCTAACGATAAAAGCATGCCCCTCCGGTTTTTTGCAGTATTATCTTTGATGATGGATAGAGATCCGCTACATTCCGGAAATTAGCACCATTAAGGCACTAGCGCGACCATCTCGGAAATGAATTGTCGAACATTCCTCTTCGCTACTACTAGGATATGCCTACTAATCTGCTAATTTCCACATTTATTTCAACTAATCTCCAAAATGCCACCCCAACAGCCTTCTCGTTTCTTTCGAAGACTCGTGCTTAAAACACACTGCAACAAGAAGTCAGTTTGAATGAAATAGACATATTTAGAGACTGTTAGCATACTCTGCTAGAAATATCTGATTTCATCTTGGAACTGTCAATATAGATTTGTTTAGTTAAATTACCGTTCTCTATATATGAAGTGATGTTGTTTTTTGAAGTTTATTATTGCAAATTCAATTGTGACGGGTGTGACATAATGTTGCGATGGATGTTAAGACTAGAAATGATAAAGAAACATACACGCTCATAATAATAGAATTACGTCATATCTAAGAAAATGTGATTACAAAAGGATCTCCTGCAATCTTAGCATGGTTTAAACCCTGCTCCTACTATTTGTCTCCACTACTGAAAGAGACATTATTGATTAAATGGGGTTAGAGCCCTTCGTCGGGATAAATCCCGAGTCGCTCGGTACATAGAACCGGCTGCCTTGGGAAACGCGATATTATTAATCATTTTATTTGGTATTATTCCCGTGTGGCATGGTATGTAGTTCACTTCCTTCTCCCAGAAAAAAGTAGATTTGATTTCGCCAAATTGTAAGAAAACCTAAGAGCAGCATACCGCAAAATGGAGAAACAGCACGGCCTTAAACGGTTTAGATTTCAATAGGTCCACATTATTATATCAAGTTTTATCCTTTCAATAGGAAAGGTGAAGTTGCCTAACCTGCTTATTTTTTATCATTTAATACCTTCAATATTATTAATTTTTTTTAATGTTTAAAATAGAACTCAACGAAATCGTTGCAAAAATAGTTTGTTTGCCAATTTCATTTCTATTTTTTGGCAAAGACAAAGGATTTATTTGAACAGAAAAAAACTCATTTGCTTAAAATTTATGCATATAAAAATATAAAACACGTTTAAAATATTTTTCTTAACGAACTTGCCAACATCCCAAGACCGGCTTAAGCCTAAGGCAACCAATAGAATTTTCCGCTAAAACAAAGAAAGTAAGAAAATTTCGCCGATAAGCCAAGAAACTTCTCTGTAGACTTTGTGCAGTAAAGCGTAACCCTTAAAAAAACAAAAATAGAACAGCACAAACACAGACTATCCCGTTATCAAATTAAATTAACTGATAAAAGCTTTGTGTGGCATAGCAATGAATCTTGTCAGAACGAGTGACTTTTTCAAGAATGTGAAGAATTGCGTACTGTAAAATGACGAACAGTATGTGGACTGAGATACGCGTGCGTATAAATGTGCACTGAATCGCATAAAAAAGTTGTCATGTTTGCGGTTTGCCGATGGCGTTAACTTTATACCGAAACACACTCATTGATGCCAACCTGCAATCATTGTATCTTTAAAACTCACGCACAAACACGCAAATACATACAAATCTACATACATGTATGCAAGCGGATATAAAAATACATCAGCTTTTATAAATGCGTTTGCGGTATTATCAAGTTTTCAACTCTTTGCATCATTTCACATAGACTTGTGAGTGCATATAATTTTTAATCGCCTAAAAGCATGCTATAAAATGCGTATAACAAACAAACAACCGCATAAATACATTTTTCAGCTTACTTTGTACATTTACTGGTACCATATCTACAATCTACACTATAATCTCGTTCTCTAGTTAAGTTAATCTGTCAGTGTACATATGTTTGTGCGTATAAGCTTTTACTTGTGCAAAAGGGGTTTTGTATCAAAAAATATGCTGCGAGAATTTTATAAAGTAATTCTTAAGCTTACATTATTGTAAACACATAGCTGTTTCACAGAAAAGTAGAGTTTCTCTTAGTTATGGGTGTGGTGTTCTAAACGTACAAATGCAGACATTTTTGTCGATCTGTAGTGAAACACGTGTGTACAGTAAAATATTTATATGTATGTGTTTAAGCTACATTTTTCATTTAATGCGAAAGTTATTTAAATTTGCACTTAAACTCTTTACTAATGAAATGAAATGAAACTTGTGTGCATGTTTTTCAGAAAAATACAAATACTCTGAATTTTTGCAAGAAAATCATTGCTTCTAATAAATTTCTAGCTTACAATTGGTTTATGACTTTAAAAATTTATTCTTGCTATCCTTTCGAAAAGCGCATTTGTTTCAAAGAGTTAAAACAATTTCTAGTTTCTTAGAATGTTTCTGTAAGAACAATGCGATACCGCGTTCCCATAAATAAGGCCCCCGCTGTAATGCTAGGCAGTTTGCAAAAAAAAAAAGCAAACTACTATAATTTGACGCAGGAATGATTATACTACGTCCAAATGCAAAGATAATTCATCGAATTGAGTGCATTAAGTTGCTGACAATTATTTTGACAGTGCTTCATAGTGTTCCAGAACGTTCAGATTTATCAATTTGTGACCAGTTCCCACCGCCTTCTTTTTTGAGTTTACCTTACGCTCCTGAATACCAAAAGAGTGTGGGCAATTGATGCTTCCGCCTCCACAGAAACGACATGTCTGTCCTGTCGGCCGTTTTAGTAGTGATAATACCTGATTATGCACATGTCGTATGTATATCAATTAATTTCAACTCAGCTCATAGCTGCGACAATATGATATGATATGTAGATGTCGTCGTAAGGTGCAAAAGAGTTCGTTGCATAGCAGACTATGCAGCAGTAGATGTTTGGAGCAGTGGGAGTTTATTACAACATATACCGGAACAAGTGCTTAGATAGTCATTATGGTTAAGCATGATTTTGTACGCATATGCTGTCACAGTCAGTGAGTCACGGCGGTTGTTCCAAAGTTTTCGCTGCGATTACCCTAACTTTGCTTGCCAATGTGTTGGCTTACTACCCCTCTGTACCACAGTGTCCTATAATAGTGAAGGCCTCCAGATATTAAGCTTAAGCTTATTATTACTTCCGTGCCAATCCGCAGTCAAAATTTACTGTCGATCACCAAGGCAACTACTCTCCATAAACATGTTTTTACGGCTTCGTACTACCCCTGTTGCTCAACGTCTGTCGATCATCGGCTGCAGCCTGTATCGGCCAGATCAACGTACGGCCAAGCCTAGTGTTATCATTCAACGTCTGTTTCCTATTTCATGGGTACCCAACTTCGCTTACCTTTTCCTACTACTATAACTGTTCTACTGTTGCTGTTTTGAAAATATTGTGCATACCCTAGGGCGCAAAAAGTTTAACTCGCCGCAAAACAAGGCAAAAAAGAGCATGCATTTTTAAACAAAAGGCTTCATTCTGTAAAGAATGCAACCTTTAAAAGTTTACTCCCCAAACTTTAGCATCCCTATCGTAAACTAAGTTGTTTATTGTGAAGTCTTGTGTTAGTGTTAGAGCATATTTTTAGCCGCACTATGCTTTATGTGAAGCAGACTACTCTGTGCTGTATATTTTTAGGCGTACTTAAATTTATGTAAATTAGAGAAGTCTGTCCTTTTTTTTCGGTATTAGATGTTGAGCAAACTACGGTTTTGTTATTTGTTATAAAAATTCTGTCAAATACTGCCCACTGGTTTCTATTTCTTATTAAGGTCAATGTGACGTTCCCTGTTCCACTTTTTCCATAAGTTGTTTTGCATATTTATATTCAAATTTTAAAGCTTACTTCATTAAAGTTTCATTACTTTGAAAAAAACACCGAATTGTATTGCCAATAAATTAACATACTTCAGGGCGTTAATTTTACTTTCTCGCCCTTTTTTGCTTGTTATTAGTAAACTAAAGCCGTCTATGACTTTTTACGCACATTTTTGTTATGGACTCTAGGTGAAAATAACATGATTTATATTCGTGTAAACATACGATATAACTTTGCCGCCTAAAAGTATGCGCAAATAATTTTACTTGTTTGTTATGAAACTATTTAAGCATGCGAAAAGTAAAAAGTATATAAATACTTACCGCGACATACCTACGATGAGATTTTAGTACAAGCTTTAATGCTTCCTACAAATTGCTTGGACAGGGCCTACATGTTTTATGCCGAATCCTGACGACATTTGGAACACATATTTCTTATCGCTGAGAAGCTCTTCATGGCCAAACTACAGTTAAGGCTCAATACCGCTTAGAAAAACTTTTTTCTAATTGAAAAAAAAAAAAACAAAAGTATTTTGATATTGCTTTCTATGGACTTTAACCCAGGCCCTTCGGTGTGGCAGCCAAAAAAAAAATTACTTTTCCAATACCCTATATGTATATTTGAAAACAAGTGTCCTTAGTTGTTATCGTTATTTGTTAATCGTTATTCGTTGCTGCATAAAAAGACAATTTTTGTTTTTCGCTGTAATTTTAACCCTTAAGATAGGCAATATTTTTGTAATTTTTGCTTTTTTTCTCCAGTTTTTACATTTATGCATAGGCCTTTCTGTTTTCGTTATGTGTTATCCAGGAATTGATTAATATTTCTATTTTCTATCAATTTGATTGCGTGAATTCTATTTTAGGTAATGTGTGTTTCACAGGGTGACATAATTTAGGGAAATTGATTTACTGACCACAGGGTGTCACTTCTTTATATAACGTATTATGAGGCTTTTTGGCATAGTTTTTTCTATCGTTCGCATAATTTTGCAAAATGTTATAACCGTTTTGTAAAATATGGCATATAATTCGCCTTTCTTCTCACAGGGTGCTGCATTTAAATAAAATAATTGCATACCAAAATTTGGTTCTGGTAAATGTTTTATGTACGCAGAGATGTAATTAAAACATTTCCTTAAAAAAAGAGCCACATTTTGAACTCACTTTGGATACCATTCACAGAGCGATGCATATTCTAAAAATAACATTTTGCACATCTTTAACAGTGGTTTTTTAATTTGGCTGGTATGCTACAAGAAGTCACTGCCTTGAAAACTATTTCCAAACTTTATTTAATAAACTCTTTCTGTCTTAGGTTTTTACTTCCACAGGGTAACCCTTTTCTTGCCTCAACTTGTGCTAGTTTTTAAACTGCATGCTTCATTCTTGTAATTTAATGTTTTTTAAAATGAGATATTTTTGTTTCCTGGTATTGATTTCTACAGGGTGACATTATCAAAAAAAAAAAAAAAAAAATTTATATTATTTTCTGTCTTTCATCCATTATTCATATAAAAACTAATTTTTCTTCTCAATGGTACCGTTTTTTCACACTTTTGCTATCCACAGGGTTGTAACTTTTGTTGAATAAACTTTTTCTGTTGATTTATTAATAACCAATTTCTCAGTTTTTTTTTTTTTAAACGAAATATCTGTAAATTTTACTAAAAAACATTTGACAATAATTTTATTAATAATTTTATTAAAATTCGTATTTTAATACAATCATATATCTCTTTTTCGCACTACAGACAGGGTGCTTTCTGCCATTAAAAAGATATTTTCGTAAAGTCTTTTTTGTTAAAAACAACTCACAAAGTTTATAAATAACTTAGTTTGACAGCTGAACTGACTTTATTTTACTCAAATAAAAATTATAGGGAGAATCCCATCAACTTTATGTGCGCCTGAAAGTATACCTTCTTGTGTTCATATATGCCAAACTGACGCTACTTTATTTAAAATATAAAAAAAAAAAAAACAACAAAAACACTGCACAGCAGCGACAAACTCTGACAGCTATCTTGTATACCGCAACTTCAACCCAGGGATATCATTAGATTTAAAGCAAAGTTTTGACAGCAGTTTTGGGTATAACATAGAATGCCTGTTTTCCATTAGCTCAGAAATATTTGAAAACAAAAAAAAAACGAACAGTTTTAAATTTATGAAAACGAATACAAGTAGTGTAAATGAGCCACCTGTCTACAGGTTTTGCTATTTTTTATTATATTTGCTCTTCGAACCGCCTAAAACTATGTTACTACTAACGTTGAACCTGTCCACCAGTTAAATGTAATTCACGTTTTTTCTTTTACTACTTACTTCTACTCCTTATTTTTACGTATGTAGGCTGAAGAGCTCATGCTTTCCACTTGAATTACTTTGGGACTTTTGGTGCAGACGACTGC
The DNA here is from genome assembly GCF_040869045.1 of Eurosta solidaginis. Classification (NCBI taxonomy): domain Eukaryota; kingdom Metazoa; phylum Arthropoda; class Insecta; order Diptera; family Tephritidae; genus Eurosta; species Eurosta solidaginis. Next base: position 20,172,708 of record NC_090320.1, read on the forward strand.
TTTGTCCTTTCGAAACAGACACTTTTGTTGTCCACTTCATGAGTTCTCCTGTAGCGTTAGTGATTAGCCAGTTGTACTAGTTTGACATACTTTTAGGCTGGTCAAATTTTGTGAGTAAAGTTTTTGGTAAACAAGTTGTAAAATGTTTTTGTTCTAAATTTGTTTTTATGATTTTTCTGTTTTTTATTTTCATTTCGTTTACTTGTAACACGGGCAACTAATAACTAAGAATAAACTTTGTGAATTGAGAAATGTTTACTTTCAAAATGTAATTGCAGACCAACTTTCCAACACAGCTGGTAATTAGAACTGATGTTCTTTTCAAATATACTGGTTATGACAATTGCTTCTTTGGATATATGTATGTAGAAAAAAGATTAAATCGAATAAGTTTTGCTTGCAATACATCATTTGAATTACAATAACAAATATATTTTGAATGGAAGATAATTGGAAAAAATGTTTGCCTATTTTAAGGCGCATATTTCCTTCTTTGCTTTGTTCTTCGTACGAAACAGTTGCTACAGAATAGTCTTGTAAAGTCATCCGAGGGGCATATTAGCCATTTCGTGGACTTAATATGCAAAACTATATATATTTCTAAAACTCCGTGAGCTCACCAAAATCACTTCTGTGTTATTGTTAGCGATCTCCAGCCCCATAATCACCTATGGTTAGGACTAACTAATCCACAGTACTTTTTGAGCTCACCAAAGCCACTTTGCTCCCCATCTCTAGCCTCATATTTGCTCAGCCGTTCCTTCATTATTTCAACGGCGTTACTATATAATGTTTGAAGCAGGTCCAGTTTCATAGCCACAGCTAGATGCAGCATACATCCTCTAGCATCAATTGGGCTCCTTAGTAGCTAGTAAAACAGCCTGGCTCCCAGCTATTCTACCATATTTTTTACCTACGCCATTAATTAGATTCCACATAAGAGGACTTTAGAAATTGTAAATATATAAATAATTTTGCTTATGATAAATATGGAGGAATACAGTCATGGTAAAGTTGTTCAGAGCAATTAGGTATCAAGAAAAAGACTTCAGCAGTAGACAGAAATCAAAACAGAACAGCAGAGAAGATCAAAGTGAAAGAAAAGCCACAAAAGCGCAAAAAGATCTTTTACAACATTAATACGCATACATTTAGGCGCAGTTGCATTGTGAACAACCCAAAAGTCTCATGGAAAAGATAAGGTTGCCAACTATTCTTAATTACATTCCTTATTATATTTTTTCCTTTTCATTACCTTTATATTAAGTCCCTTTCATGTTTCTCCCCTCATTTCCATACGAATTTTTCACCCCCGGTCTTTTTCGGTAACTTCCCGTTGAGCTAGCCACGTGATACTTAGAACATAGTTCAGATCTGGGAGACATTACAATGCAAGTGAAAAAATCCGCTAGGTGGCGCACGGATCGAGATATACAGGAAATTAATTTTAAAATTGAAAATTTGCGGTCGACTTTTAATTAACTTCTCGGTGATTCAGAGACTTGAAACTTAGCACATAATTTGCGAGTCGATGGCACTACAATTCGCGGAAAACAAAATTCCGCCAGGTTGCAGAGGAATCGAGATAAGCAAAAATCCCTGAAAAACCCTGAAAAAAACGCAGGGAATCTTGCGATCGATTTTTAGGTAACTTCCCGGTGAGCTAGAGACTTGAAACTTGGGCCGTGGGTCAGAACCCGGTGACAATGCAACATTTGATCAAAAAGAATTCGCTAGGTGGCACGCAGATGGAGATAGTAAGAAAACAAATTTTAATTTGGGAATCTTTCCAAATCCATTTTTAACTAACTTCCCGGTTACCTAGAGACTTGAAACTTAGCACATAGTTCGAGGCCAGGTGACAATACAATTTATAGAAAACAAAGTTCCGCTAGGTGGCGCGCCATTCAAGATAACTGCAAATCCTTTAAAAACGGAGGGAATCTTGCGACCGATTTTCGAGTAACTTCCCGATGAGCCAGAGACATGAAACTTGGGCCATAAGTCAGAACCCGGTGACAATGCAATATTTAATAAAAAAATCCGCTAGGTGGCGCATGGATCGAGATATTGAGAAAACTAGTTTTAAATTGGAAATCTTGCATTCGATTTTTAACTAACTTCCTGGATATCTAAAGACTTGAAACTTGAAATATAGTTTAAAACTCGGTGACAGTGCAATGTTTGATCAAAAAATTTGAGCTACGTAACGTACAAGTCGAACTATTTAGAAGATTAAGCCATACCTTCATGGCTAGCCTCCTGAGTTCTAGAATTCCACCTCGTTGAAGGCGCAACTGAATGCACGTCCTTGCATACTTTTAGGCGTACGCGACTTTCACCACGATTATTTTAGACTTTCAGCCGTATGCGAATTTCACCACGATTTTCAGCTATGCAAATTAGGTAGCTGACAAACGAGGTGGAATTCTCTTGTTATGATGCGAGGTGGAATTCTGTTGTTTTCGCCAGTGTTGTCAGCGAAAATTCCACTAATTCTCTTAAATCTTGTTATTTTGAACAAATAAATAAATATAAGAATTTTTACTTAGGAATTACTTAAATTACTAATCAAAATTGCAATTGCCTTTTTGTAGGCAGTACTAAAAAATGGAAAATTAAAAGATGATAAAAAAATTTTAAGCACTACCTTTATATAAATCGACCAAAAAATAGAAGGCAATTTTCACTTTAATACAGACATTGTCTTGTTCAATTTTGACTAAAAAACTTTAATAATAGCTCTTGTAAAAGAATTTGGGGATTTACTATTATAAAGGTAGAGCGCGGGTTTAAATTTTAAATAATCAATTAGTTAATCCCAAGTACAAGGTTTGCCTTAAATTGAAAGATTGCGCTCCACCTTTTTAGCTTTAAATCACAAAATTTTTACAAGAGCTATTGTTGAAGTTTTTTAGTCAAAATTCAACAAGACTATGTCTGTATTAAAGGAAAAATTGCCTTCTATTTTTTGGCCCATTTATATAAAGGACGTCCTTAAAATTTTTTTATCATCTTTTAATTACTCATATCTACTACAAATCAAAAAGTGCTTAATCGATTAATTTTAAATTGTGTAAAAAAAATGAATACTCAGCTCTTATTTTTTGATGTTGTCACTTAGTAAAGTTTCGCAAGACTGGCATCTGTTTGTAATTGAAAAAAATTTTAATATGCGTCATATGGATATTAATGTAAGGTGATTCACCTTGTATTAGAGAAATATTTTCGCATGGGTTGCCATTGTTCCTTGAAGTAACCTTTTTCGAAAATTTGTTTGATGAAATTCACCCACAGCGGTGAACAGTAAAAAATACGGGAATCTTTATTAATTTTTGTCACGGAAAAAAGAGAACTCCATGAATTTTGTAAACCAAAATATGCAAACCAACTTCAAAAACGTTTTCGAAAATTTTTAAAATTCGAAAAAAATTTTACGAAATACTCAAACTTCTTCTTTGGAGTTTTATAGCTCAATCCGATTTATTCCGAAGCGTGCTTTGGATTTTCCTCCATACGAAGTGTGACAATTTTTTTATATAGAGGAAAGCCTAAAACACCCTTGATGTTCCATGCAATAGAGCCGTACTCTATCAAAATTGTATGAATAAAAAAAAATAAGGAACCTATGGATTCAACGAGAGGTATTTGTAGGTCAAATTGATACATAAATTCAATTTATAATGTCTAAACCATTGCCTCAAATATCTAAGATTTGTTCCAGTGTCCTACCATGGGTGTAAAATAGGATCAGGAGAAATTTCTTTCGTTTATTCATTATGTGACTACTTGCAATTCCACTTAAATGTGAATAGATGTTGATGTGGAGCAATTGGTTTTGTGCTGCTGAGCTTTGACTGATCCCATAATGTTCTACTTGCTGACAGGAATTTGAGGGGGTGCGTGCTTAGTCGGACCCTAAGAATACCTTTCTCTATAGTACTATCGCTATGATTCGCCATTTTAAAACCATTATAAAGAAAAAGTTCGGCGTTGAAGTGTCTTCTCTTTGATCTGCTCTCACGGAATATTGGCCATTCACTTCATTACTGGTCAATAAGTTGGATCCTCTTCGAGTCTATGACGAATACTTTACAGTGCAACACGATTTTGAGTGAAACAATACTGTGATTCGCGGAGTATAATATAGCGCTTTGCTGGATATCAAAGCAGAATACAGAATCTAAGCTTATATCAAATCGGTGGGGGCAATAATTCTTTTAAAACAAATTTGAGGCTGGCCGTCATAGTTGCGGGACGGGTGTTCTATAAATACTTTACGACTAGAAGGTAGAGGGGCTCTCACATATAGGTTCCCAACCAATTCAAAGTAGCTTGGGGAACCAGAAAACGACGTATCCCTGCCAAATCCTCGCAAAACCTAGTGAATTGGAGAAGCTAGCTTAGAAGCTAGCGAACATAATGGACAGTCAAACATATATTAGGCTAACATTAATTATATTGAATCCATTTCAATTGACCTTTTCATGAAAACTCAAAGGCTCATGTCACAGGACACGCCATAAGTTTAAAAAATTGCTCCTGGCTATATTTTATGTCACAACAACATATAGTTCTTCAATGAACATCACTATATCTTCTTACTCCCAGCGCAAACTTAATTTCAGTAACAACAAAGTAATAAAAACAACGGCCGCAATAAACATGGCAATAAAAACAAATTAAACAGCAATTACCCATTACATTGGTATATTTCATGTGCCCCCCTGACTTACTCCCCAAGTCAGTTAATAAAAATTTGAACATGACTTAGGCACCTAAGCTAATTAAACGTCATTTACGTATGTATATGCAAATATACTTACACTCCTCCTGAGGTAAAACAAGACATAAACAAGAGTAGCTAATAATAAAATGGAAAAACAATATTAAGTAAGTAGTCTATTGATTGACATGTTCCATTGACGTTTGTGTTATATACATACATACATATGCATGTTAAGTTAATTATAAGGATTTGAGGAAATCATTAAAATAATTACATACATACCTATATATAAAAATATGGTATGACAAAATATTTGACAAGTGTTCGTGTTTTCACATGAAATCGTTGTACTGTTCACGGTGAATAATCGTTGAACACCGTTCACGACGTTAATGCGCCTAAATGTATGCATACAAATATGGAGAAAAGCAGTAAATAATGAATTACTAATGCGCATTATTAGTGCTGGCGCATATTTCTAATTTTATTAGTTGTAATCTCGCCAAAAGGAACCTTAAATATAAATATGTCAAAGGTGAATCAAAAATTTTGTTACGTAAGTGAAAGTGTAAGTTTATACACTTACGTAGTCATATTGAATGTCTCCATTCTGTTGGTATTTTTTTTTTTTTTTTATTGAGAAGCTAGTTTGTTTAGCTATAACCTACGGTGAATGCTAACATTTGTCCCTCATACCCTCCTCTTCTGCGCACCTCTCGTCCATTTGCTTTTCCAATGATTTTTCCACTTCTTCTTTTCTTTCTTATCAATCTATCCTTATACCTCTCTCCTCTACATGAACTCTTTGTTTTCGCTCCCCTTTCTCCTCGTCATCTGCTTCCTTTCCTTCTTCTCTCCATCTGGTTCTGCCTCTGCTCTATGCCCTTCCCGTCTCCTTTTCCCTCCACCTCTGTCCTAATCCCGTTCCCTCTATTCCTATCCTTCACTAGCGAATATTTTTTTACATAGTTCGATTCCTGATCCAAGTATTTGGTCACGTTGACGCTTTGGCAGCGTCGTAAGATAATAATGAAACGTCTCAACGCTTTCTTTGTTTTGAAGCGATGACAGATTGCTTGCTTAAGTAGCAGGGGCATATTTCTAAATGTTGTATACTGTAAGAGGCATAAGCTGCTGCGTTACCAAAGTTCTGATACTTTAAAACTACAAGTCCTTATTTAGTCTTTATTTTTTCAAAATCAAGCTGCAGTTAATTGAGTTGGCGTGCTATCTCTTAGATTATTAACACCCACGCGTTCATTTTACTTTGCTTGGCGAAGGGAAGTTGATTTTGTGCTTTGCTTTGGCTCTAAGACTGCAATTCTCATACACAAAATGCAGCTGGTAACCACTTCAGCTTACCCTAATACCTCAGCCCATTTAAGCTATACTACTTTTAAATATTTGAGACACTTCAGTTTGTATCAAGGAGTGAAACCTTAAAACAAATCTCAGCTCTCCCCAAGGAGCGACACATATCAGTTCGTTAGAACACTTCCAAACAAAAACACATCCAAGCGAAAAAAAGTGGGTATTTACGAAGACTCAAGAAAGTATTTGTGTAAATGCAAGTATGAATAGCAACCAACTTTTACATCTGTGACAGTTGGCGCAATTGAAAATTCGATTGATTGACAAATATCTAGCAAATTAGTAAAAGAAGTTTGGCACAGAAAAAAGATCTGAATTCAAGCAGAGCAAAATAGATTGAGGCTATAAAAACTAAGGAGTAAAAGAAGAATAATGCTGCAAGGCAGTTGAAGATGAAGAAATTTAAACTAAACTCCCATGCAATAAGTTAGATGGATATATGTATATGGTTTCTACTAACCACCGATTTCATACGAACCATTTCACAAAAGCAGCAAAAGAATTAGTATGAACATCTGACTGAAAATTTGTGCAAAAATATATAATAACGTATCTATATACATATTTATACCTTCATTTCTAAAAAGAAATCAGTTAGTTCGTAGAGGTTTCCTTAATTCAACTTCCTTCCTGACATTCCAAGCAGCTTTTTACATGCTGCATGATAAGTGGCGTAGGGGTGAGTAGAAACACACAAAGGATAGGATTGCAAATGTACACTTGCAACGTCTTTTCTCGAAGTAAATCCATTTTTTTTGCTGCTACAATCCTTTACCTATTTTACTTTTATGTATTTTCTGCATTTATTTGAAGATTTGTTTGTTTAATTTTTTTCACATGCGGCCTTTTTTCTTTGAGCTTAGAAGATTTTATTTTTCAAAATTCACTTTAAGAGCGCATTCACAGACTGCCGCCCACAAGTTTTTATTATAAATAAAAAAATAAAAAAAAAAAAAAATAAAAAAAAAAATACCAAAAACCAAAAAATAATATAAAAAGAAGCAAAATGCAGTGCAAAAATTGCACTTTCCAGCAAATTTCACTTTAGGGGTTTCACAATGTGAAATTTACCTTTACTGCAAGCGATTTTTCCTTTGCCACACACTACAACTAAGAAGCAGGGATCGCAAATATTATTTATTGATACGAAATAAAAGTTACGAAGTCACTGAAAAGCAGTGCAGGTGGGTGTTACATAGGTTCAATCAATCAGGAATGGCGTTGATAGAAGCTAGGGACTGCAAGTTCTTTATGATCAAGGGTCAATCCAACGATATTCGAATCACAAAGCTGCTCATATCTCTAAAAAAAAAAGGCTTAATGTTCATGAGGGGCGTACTAACACCACCTTCTAGCGTCGCATGCTTATAAATCATGCTTGACATCAAAGCGCAGCTATTAGGGTCGGCAGAGTTGTCAGATCTCGCGGCAGCCAGTCAACAAGGTCCTAGAAAACTTCTAGTACATGCCAAATTGAAAAAGCCATACGAGATAAGGAATTTTTAAGTCGATTCAATGGTAACTTCCCGATGAGTTTGAGGCCTGAAACGTGGAACATAGCTTAGAATTCTAATAAAATGCAATTCTAAGGCATTTTTGCTTGAACTGATTATGTCCAACGTCCCCTGCAGGCCGTTGATACATTTTCAGCCACTTTGCTTTAGCACACGTCGATCGAACGAAGTTGCCGTAGGTAGCGCAAGTATCTTAATAATCACTGCATTTATTTTGTTACTTCTGACTCGCTCTTCCTAATTAAAAAACACATACTTAATGTCTTGAATACTTAACAAAAAATTTTTGGGATGGCTTGGAAACGCGTCCTCTCCAACCTCCCATGCAGCGCATTCATATTTGCTCTTTAAAATTTGCACTCTGCTGCTCTAATTAACGTCTATTCCGACATCATCATTAATAATTGTATACCAATATATAAGGAATTTTTGTGAATAACAAAAAAGGGGAGGGGGTTACATAAAGTGCTTTCGGACTCAAAAAAATTTCGGCTGTATATCGATAATTCTAGTATGGTCGTGTGGTGCTCGAATTCCCGTCCATTCCGACAACAAACTGAAGAATAATTTATTTATATATCCAATAAATAGACTATGGAATTTCGACTATCGTATTACTCTTGTACGGGCAAACCGTTTATTGTAGATATCGGAAAACAATCAGTTCATAAAATCGCATCTTTCATGGAAGTATCCTTTAGCGCTTATTTTTAATATAAAAGTAAAAAACTGTTACGTTCCCTATTTACAGGAAGAGTTAGAAGTCGCAGCATTTACAAAATCGTTGCATACTTACAGGCGTTGTGCGGTCACATACATGAATAAGTGCGCAAATGTAGTTGCATTTACATACATACATCCATGCATCTATAGAAAAATCTCCTATACGTGCAATTTGATTGTGCGTATCTGATATTTATAGCCAGCCACCTCTGCGTTTGAGCACACCTCTTTCTCCCTTACAGCTGCATCTATTTTTTTCTTTTCATTTTTATTTTAAGCATCCTTCGTTTACTTTTCACATGCCTTTCCATTCTTTTGCGTTTATGTTTTCGTCATATTAACTGCACATAGCAGATTTGTTGTCATCTTTCATTGTTGTTGCTGTTATTATTATTCTTTTCTTGATGCATTTCATTTGCCTGTGTGTCTGTATGCACTTGTGTGCACTTTGCAGTGATTTGAATGCTATTTGCATACATTCAGACGCACCGCAGGCAATATCATACGAGAGTACCGTAGAAAAATGATATTAAGTTTGTTTGTATGTCGAGCATTTGTACCAACATTATATTGCCATTGTATTTGTATTAGTAGGAATATTGTTGTTTGTTGTTGGGTTATGTAACACAAATTTGCGGTTGATTCTTTGCTGGTTTCCTCTGTTCGAGTCTTTTTTTTTTGCTTGTCTTCGTATTTGCTTGCGCAATTTGTGCATTGTGTATGTGAAGAGGAAACTAGCTGAATTAGAGAACAGTTGTTGGAAATTTGTACTGAATTTGTGACACAGAAAAAAAAGGAGTGAAATCCTTGTTTGATCGAGTAGAAACTGATATTATTTACCGACCATTGCATTTCAAAGCTGATGAATTTAAAGGAATTTAAGTATTTATGATTTAAAGAGAAAAAGTGTTTTGTCCAGGTGGTAAAACACTTCCAATGCAGTTATTTCCACACCACCCCAGCTCAGGTTAGTAATTACACCGTTTCCAATTAAAACCATGACCCTCCTGAGGGTCTAATATCGAGCTTCGTTCCTACACTTCATCGATTTTGAGTTCGGTTTAGCCAGTTTTGCCGATTTTGATCAAGGTTTTAATTTTATCTATGTAGTTTTAGATTTCCGCAATAGTTTCAGCCGAAAGTTCCAGCCAAACCTCGTGCCTTTGTAACAATACGAGTCGCGGGTTTGCTTGTGGTATCAGTTTTGTACTCGCTTGAGTTTCAATTACGTTCTGGATTGTGAATGAGTATCATTTTTGATTCCGATATTAGCTTTGTTCCTATTTGATATCTAGTCAAATTTCGTTCAAGCTTCGGTTCGAGTGCGGTTGTTTTTTGAGTTCCAAGTCTGCGTTGGGATCGGTTTAAGTTAAAATTTTGATTTCCGAATTGACTCTGAATCCCGCCTTGGGTCTGCATAAGCTCTTGCTTTCGGATCCAGTTCTTGGTGTCAGTTCAAATTTCGATTTCGGTTCCAACTTATTGTCATAATAAGCCATAGTCCCGGCTGCTAAAGAAACAGGATTCACCGCGGGTATGTGAGGTTGACAATTAGGTTGGAAAAGCTATAAGTTGCCCTGGCAACCCTTAGCGACAGCCATACCTGCGTCTGGTACATTCTAAGCCCCCTAACCCGCTGGGGAGTCGATTCCAATTGCGCTTCCGAACTCGTTACGTTTGAGTTCCGATTTCGGTATCAGTACCTATTTTGGATAAGATCTGGTTTCAGGATGAGCTCAAATTTAGGTTTCGGTTTCAAGTAAGGTTCCGAATTCGGTTTTAGCAAAATTTTCAATTTCAGTGCGTGGTTTTGTTCCGAATCCGATTTCAGTAATGCTTTCGGCTCCGTTTCCGACTACGGTTCCGTATCCGCCTTCGATTTCAAAATCTTTCCAGGATTTATTTATCTTCTCGACCTCAGTACCAATTTCTATATAGGCTCTGCCTCTAGTTGCAGTAGCGGTTTGTTGTCGGGTTCAGGTTTCGTTCTTTTCCAACTGACTCTCGTGAACGAATCTGTTTCTCCTTCGCTTCGGATCGCATATACAGATCTGCTCACTCTATCAACTCTCCCGATCATTTTATTCAGAGCCTTCTTCTTTTCTCATACAAATATTTCTCCACTTTAATACTTTCTTATCTCACAATAACTATGTATGTAAGAGGATAGTGAGTGCAGCCGAATACAGCGTTCGCTTTATTTGCCCTGTAAGCAGATATATTTCGGACTATCCATTACAATTAACCCGTGCTGAATTAGATTGATCAGGTCAAAGTGGATTTGGACGATAGGTGGCCTCAAACATAACCGCATTTCAGGAATTTTTTGCTTGAATTCCTAAGCTGGATTCCTTTGCATTCAGTTGGTAGTTTTCATTCTTTCTCTGACGAAGACGTGTATCACGATACCCTACCAGTACAGCATTTGTGGAGACCACTCAAATATGGAGTTCTTGGCGGTATAGATTATAGCTATATCAAGCTATGCGATTGTGCCAAGGACCAAGTATCCTGCTCCTGGAGCAGCTGCTTTCAGTTGTTATTCGGCCATACGGCATTTGGTGAACCTTTTTGACCCTGTAAGGTACAATAGCGGACATGAAATCTGCTGGTTAACATGCAATTCATATACAAGATCGCTAGCTACTGTTTTCCTTCTAGCTAACCCTAATAAAACTGCTCTGCAGAAACATTTATGAAGCAATTCCAAACAATTACAAATCTATGGCTAGGAGCAAGAACTAGCACTGTCGTCAAATGGTGCAGTGGGCACCGCAGATCCGATATACTTCTATAACTTCTGTAACCGTTTAAGATAGTATTGGCTTTGCGGGCTAGACTAGGGCTATGTAGCTTCCCTGTCCGCAGCCCAGTAGGATTCATTTTGTAAAGGGCGTTATAGTTCGCCACCACCGTCTAGCATTTCTGCACTTCCGTTAGCCCATTTAACAAGTAAATATCCCGTCTTTCAATTTTGTCTGCTGGGAGAGCTTCTGCAACTGGAAGAAGTAAAAAGCCTGCTTTACGAAGCCGACAGCTATTATTTATTCGAAATAGTGCAATAAAAAGAGGAAGACAAGGTTGCAGTTATTGCAAGATCTCCCTACAACCGAATTGAGAATTCGCGAAGTACAAATTGTGCACACCAATTTCATTGAAAACCTCGCAAAAGCAGCAAGAAAAAAAGTAAAGCAAGAAACTCATATTGAAAATACCGTCCAGACCTTTTCAGCGAACTTAACTAAATAAACACTTCGCTTCACGTATGTACGTACTCCGTTGTTGTTGGCATCATACTTATACACAATTTTCCGAAGCTTGAAATGTTGCAAAGAAAATCAGAAAATCGATTTGATAAAAATGTATAAAATACTCAGAGAGAGTACAAAGCAGAGACCTCCATCGCATGCAGCCAGCTAAATCTTAGAAAATAAAGAGAAACAGTTTTTGGTAAGAAATGAAATTTGCAAATAGTATGAAAAGTTTACTATGTGAAGTAGAGGGAAGATTAAGGTTAGATTAAAAAAATGGCTTCAAAATAAATTGAAGTTTTTAAAGATAAAAATGTTGCGCCTTGAAGCAGGTAACAGTTTACGAATTGGTAGGAAAGATAGAGGGTACATTTGACGCGGGGAGTAAGCGATGGCGAACGTGGAATTAATAAAAGTTATATGATATTTTTTGGGGAAACACCCCCGAAATACATAAAAATTTACCTACAGAACGCATTGAAACCAAAATGGCCTTTAAATATGCAATACACAGTAGGACTTATTAGCGCTAGAAATGTTTTGATGGAACTGTGGAATATACCACATTTTCATCCAGGCGGAGGTAGGGGGGACAATAGAAAACGCATATCAGTCTAGTTCTAATTAAGGCTGACATCGGGTGATCAAATATATCGATAACATTCATGTGTTTATGACATGAAAAAATAGCTTCTCGGAAACTCAAAAAATTTTTCTTCGTTCCGACCTTTTTATTAAAGCTAAACACTTTCTCTGCTATACCTTTTCTCGACAACGTATGAAAAGGACTTGTTCACTCCAAGGTTCTCGTTAACCCGAGAGAGTGTCGGTTTTAGACAAATCATTAAAGATTTTGTTGGAAATGCGGTTGTATGTTCGTTCAGCTTCACAAAAGCTGTGGATTAGGAAAGTTCCACGATGCTTGTTCTTTTTATAGGGGGCTTTTGGTTTAGTTAGTCAACTACTAGATTCACCTCATGAGCCGAAGTTGCAGCTTGGGTTACTTCACGTCTTCATGGAAAATAAATCTATCTTGTCTTTCTGCTCTGGCGGTTTAGAAAAATCTTGCACGATTGACCGCTTATTTTCCACCTGCGAAATCAGCAATCGATGTTTAGCGTTCCGGTCATTTACAATTTAAAAAATTGCATGCTTTCAGGCGCTCCTGCCTAAAATTTCACAGATCTTTTGCTAATCGAGTCGCAGCGAAGGCTTTGTTCTGAAAATCGGTAAGCTAAAGATAGCATGCATGCATTTGATTTAAAATAAACACAATTCCACACATACAAACATACCCATAAAAACATGAGCCAACAGGAAAATGGTCGTTCATTCATGGATATGTTGCATACTTTTGGGAGTACAAACACAAATAAGCGCGTAGTTTTTAAATCAGTACACATGCACGCCCAAATGTAACACAAACAAATACCAAATGCACCTGAATAGACACACATGCACAAAAACACACAAGCACATACACAATAAAGCAAACAACATAAACAAACTGAATGCAGGAAAACGAGTTTACCAGAATTTGAACATTTTCTCAGCGTTGGTACTGCAGGAAGAAAGCTTTAGGGCAACAAAGTAAAATTTGATGCCATTGTGGGTGTATGTGTTCATATCTACCTTTATATGTATGTATGTAAATATACCAGTAACACAATGTTGTGAGAAAATATTTTTAAGTGCTACAATAACTGTTATTGTTGCTATTGCTGATATTTTCGCTACTTTTAACTCGAACCAAAAAAAATCACCCCGTATATCTATTTCGTTGCGCTTCTAACTAAAATATGGCAGTACATAGGTAAGAAGTCTATTCTTTTACAAAATGTTTTAAATTCTTATTACTGTGGTTGCATTTGTGCGATAGTTTAGTTTACATACTTCTCGTTGCTCTGTAAGGATGTATGTGAAGAAAGAAAGGGATGCAAGTGTTTCGTTGTTAGAGACATGCATTGAAATGTCTTAAGAAGTCTTGCGGCCATTTTCTGAAATAGATTGTTTTGGGATAAAAAAAATCGCGCAGCTAAGTTGTAGTAAATACCGTCAAATCGTAGAAACTTTCTGCAAGAAAGGCCCATATGAAAACTCCGTTTCTGTTTGTTATCATAACCATGGTAGGTCTGCAATATAGTGCTGATGTAACTCAATACCATCTCCAAATTACAGTGTTAGGCTGACGTCAGAGTGCATATAGCGACCTATGCTAAGCTTGAAACGTTTCTAGCACTGTGACAACTTTTTAAATTTTCCATAAGAAGACATTTTCATAGCTTTTCATATTTATATTATAGAAACGGTTCTCCACTCTGTCCTCAGTGTTAGGGAAAATATTTGTGTTTCAACATGAACGATTAATCTTGAGGAATAAGTTGAGGTCATTCTGGCCCAATAAACAAGATTTGGTTTTAATAATTTGATAGTCTGGTCGTGGAATAACTCATATCCTAGATGGTAAAGCTAAACCTATATATGTAAACCAATCTCGAGACCCTTTTCGATAAAACTTGAAAATTCGAGCAATTTTTAAGAAAATTTCGAATTATTTACTTGCAGTTCTCTGAGTTTTTTTTTTGAGTATGCAGTTTTGGAGCGCAATCCATTTTAGTCTCACAAACTACAGATTATAATTCCCTCAAAAATCGCATTAATTTTTGACGAGTTTTTTTTTCGAAAGATGTCTCAGATTTTCTTCTTTAAAAAGTTTTTTTTTCGAAAGCTTTTTTGTCATTAGTTTGCATAGCTTCAGTTACAAAATTCATGGAGGTTTTTTTTTGAAATATCGAAAATACAGCAAACGAGAATTTAATTTACACGAGTTTTTTGGCTCTTTTTTGAAAAATAGGAATAAAATTATATTTCGGATGTCGGCATGAACTAAAACTAACAACAAATTGAAAAAACAATCGTCCCCGAACAGGGAGAATAAAAAAAAAAAACAATTTTGCGCCTCCAAATATGCAACATATTTTTAATTATTTTTGTATTGACTTCTGTTTTCTACTAAAGGTTCGTAATGATTCGATATACACTAAACTAAATTTCCAGCTATGCAATTATAAAACTGTTGCATACTTAAATGCGCACAGTTTTTAAAATGTTTCTTGTGTGGTCCTCCACGTTCTTTATGCAAAGATTTTCTCTTCGATTACCTCTAATGATATATTCCTGCATATAATTTTCTAGAATAGCATAGCTTAGAAATTTGTCCAAAGAATGCAAAACGATTCAAAGATTTTCCGTTGCTTGCCTGCTTTTTCTATTTTGAGCTGCAATTATTACGCTCGAAATATTACTGGGCGCTAGAGATACTTTTACTTATTAAATATGTTCAAACACCTAGCTTTTCCGGAAGGGAAATTCTGTAGTCGCATCGTTAAATACCGTCACATACATTTAGGCTGAATGATTTAAAAAATAACGAAACATTTAAAATTAGGGAAACTAAAGCGTTTGCTACATTGCAATGATTATGAGTCATTCATATGTGCCAATAAATTGCAGTAAGATTAAAAAGGCTTAGAGTGATTAAAGCTTAAAAGGAAGCTTAATTTTTCCATTCATCGCTAGCATTTTTAGATATTGTATTCGTTGTCCTCTTCATTTGCGTTGCCATAGCCGCGCTTCAAATCTTCGTCGGTGCTACATGCTTTGACATCGGTGATAAGTTTTGGACTAATTGCTAATTTTCACATGCAATCTTATTACAGCTTTGCTTTGTTGGCTAACGATTTTAATGCGGGTTTTCCATGCGTTTGAGACATACGCTTTTTTGCTTCCAAATCTTTTAAGATGCTTTCTCTGTCGCATGCTATATTTGCGCCCAATATGTTCGCCAGGGATCTAATTTACACGCAAATAAGTAGTGGACTACCCTCTATCAAATCCGCTTCCTTTGCTCCCAGCTAGAGTTCGAGAGAGTCTGTTCACTATTTAGTGCTTTTCTTGGCGTATATGTTGTTGTTCTTGTTGTTGTTGTAGCGATAAGGACACTGCCCGAAGGCTTTGGGGTTTAGAGAAGCTATGCATTGCGCTTGCAACCTGAAAGGGTTGCGCTACACAACCCCTTGAGTCTGGTTTTTTAGTCGCCTCTTACAACAGGCATACCTACCGCGGATATATTCTGACCCCCTAGCCCGCTGTGTTTGATGTTTAAATATTAAAAACCCGCTTCTTCTGCTCCCAGCTAAAGTCCGAGAAAGTCTAGAAGCTATTTGTTTTACCAGCCTTTCGGGCTGTAATGACTGTTGACATTTCAAGATGGGATTGTTGGTTTTCACTCAACCACGTTGGCTTCCGCTAGTCGACAGTATATTGTCGGGCCGATCAACGAAAAGAAAATTGTTTTTAGTTTCAAAATGCATTTACCGGTAATTGCTACAAAACTCAAACTCCGTCACAATCTAATCCTACAACCAAGTTGCAACAAAACTTCTCGGGGAAAGGCCAGCTTTCTTCTAGCCTGCTTGTTGAGACAATAAAGGGCCCTTAATTAAATTTTCATATTTACTCAATCCGCATATCAGGATCAAATTTAATTGAGAGCAAAGTAAACCTTCAAAGTTCAATAATGCAACAAAACCCATAATAAAGTGTTTACCGTGAAACACTTGAATTGAATACATTCTAAGAATTTTAGATTCCGATTAATCCTCACTTTCATTAGCAAGCAGTTTCACAACACTTAATTAAATTCGATATTAACTTCTGACCAATACGATTTTACTCTAAGCAATTAATTCGAAATTCAAACTACAAATCGGAGCAATCAAAAATTGAAGTGGCAATTTTCAAAGTTCTTTTCATTCCAACAGATTTTCATGCAAAAGTAAAATAATATTGGCGCTAAATCGCTTTGCCGTAGTTGGAAATTAAGTACAAGAGCAGGAGAGCAGTGCAAGCAATTCGCAAAACAATGTGGCAAAAAGTTTTGGCAAAAGAGAAATTAATGCGAAAAATAAACGACAAGAATTACAAAAAGAGAAGTGTCGCTGCATTAAGTAAAACAAAGGGATAAAAAATAAAAATAAAAAAAATATATTGAGTAGAAATCAAGTAAAGAGCAAGACAAATACTATGTAGGATGATTACAGTTTTGGTTTGCTGCAGGCGAACACCTACGACCACAGAAAACAGCCGGAGCTTGCATTTGACAACGACAAGCATACATATTGATGCACAGTGTTGTAGGATCATGAATTTTTAAGAAAAAAATCAAAAAAAGTCGAATTTGAAATTTCTTATGGAAAATTTTTCTTTTTCTTTATAGGTAAAATAAGTTCAGAACATTTCCAACAACTTTCATTCAGACAGTTTTTCTTTTTTCGAATTCGTTTTAGTAGAAAAACATTTTTTGCTTATTACTTGAAAATATGGGTTTTTTTTGAAAATTTTTTTCTACTAAAACGAATTCGAAAAAAAAAAACTGTCTCAATGAAAGTTGTTGCAAATGTTCTGAACTTATTTTAGCTGTAAAGAAAACAAAATTTCCACAAGACATGTGTTAAAAATGATAATATAGCAGTTAAAAGTTTATTTTAGGCTAATTTTTCATAATTTAAGCCTGATATCTCTACGAAAATTCAAAAACACTATAGATATTAATACCACTTCTGAAATGTACGTAAAATACCTTTAAAGTAAGCCCAATATGATATATTTCCTATATTTCTATCAGAAGCTATAAAGATTGTTTGGCCAAACCCTACATTCAAATGCAAAATATCTAAGTTGGGTCCTCCAAATCGGACTTAGAGCTATGGTGTCTACAGCAAATTTTTTTAGAATCATCTGTATATTACGTGTTTGCTATACTTCTGATGGGCAAAAAAGTTTACCCGCTCTAATATATATATATATATTAGGGCGGGTCGATTTAAAAATCGCTCACTGCTCTGTGAAAATCGTATTCTAGGGATCAAAATAAGAAACTTTGCCGAAGGAACCATACCTCTAAATCGAATTCTGATATGATTTCTTTTGACCTTCATTTTAGAAAATGCTGAAAATATAATATATATATATATATATATATATATATATATATATATATATATCGAACTATCTTCCAAGCTGAAGTTTCTGCTACGTAAATTTTTGACACAAAATATTTTGAAAGAAAATGAGGCCGGACCCACTGAATGTCTGAAACTCAGATTGCAGTACATTTTGTATTTGATAAATTTCTGGCATCACTTAAGAATACATTGTCCCATCTGACGCCCTCCAGTTTCGGAATATTGTAGAGCATATCGTAGGAAAATTTTACAGTGGGTTACGTATCACTCTTCGTTACACTGTACCATAAATCAACCGACCTTCTTTTGTAGCCTATAACAACAACAAACTCTAAATTCAAGACGCATTTGTCGTATGACCATTGAAGTAATTACCGAACTTGGCTTAAGTGCTCAAAAGCTGAGTTTCTGCTTCCACTACTGCTGTTGCTATAAGAGTCATAAAAATGGTTTCAATCGTAACTTTTTTACCACTACAAGCAAGCAAGGGAACAATCTAGCAAGGAGAGAAGAATAAAGTGTCAGAAGAAAATTTACTTCTTAATGTCAAATTCAGTTGAAAATTTCTACAAGAACAATAAACTTGTAAGGTAAGCCAGCGAGGGTGTGGGGTGACCTAGCGGGAAGTGTTCCGCTGCCAATAATAAAGTCCAACACGCAACCATATATTTCACTTTTGCTATGCTGCTTCTGGTGCTGCCGCTTTCTCTGCTAATGTAAATATTTATTAAAAAGTAATAAAGTTTGCCATGCGGTGCAAAGAATTAACTACGTTTGCTGTACCGTTGCTTTTAATTCAAAAACTTTTTGATTTTCAATAAAGGAGAAGAAGTGGAGAGTAGAGATTGTATACAAAGTAGTGGCGTGCGTAGCGTGCATGACAGCCTAAGGAAGCTGAAATGCCTAAAAGTATGCGAGTTACTTTATGAGTATGTTTTTATACGTTTTGGTTTTATTTTTGACGTGTATACATTTTTGCTCACGGTATGGGGAATCCTGAAGTATGCGTTAGGTGAAGCTTAAGCGTAGTCGTATTCTTTGTAAGTCATATGCTGGGTATTGCGTATTGTTATATTGTATGAAGTAATAGAGAATGTAAGCGTAAGCGTAGTAGCATCACCGTAGCGTTATGTTGTAACAAGGTACGTGGAAAGTTGATAAGGGCGAAAACACTCAGCCAAGCAAACATGTCACATATATATCAGTTAAAGTAGTTGAGCATATACACAGTTTTTATACATGCAAGCACAGTTAGAGATATTTACACTGCTGTTTGGTTGGAAATATATAGCCTTGGCAAACATGAGCAATAAATTGAATTTTATTACTAATACACAAAAGTGTTTACAAAAACAAAGCACGTGGTTAGCCCTGATTTCCTTTAATGGTAGGGCGACGGCTATACAGGTAAAAAGTGACTCAGAGATGCTTAGAGCAAGCGACGAACCTAGGAATGGAGCAGCAGTTAAGTGACATTAGTCCGCTATGACAGAAGGGAGATAACAGAGAGCTCACCAATAGCGGAGCATGAACGAGGTAGCACGGACAACATGGGCGTGTTAACCGTTTCTTATCGACAAGTTACCGGCTTATTACAGGTGTGTTATTGACGTCTCATAGACGAGTTATCAACTCGTTATCGAAGTGTTATAGATTTCCTATCGATGACACTGAGATATCTTTGAGCTATCGCTTTGTTATCGAAAACTTTTTGATTTAATAATGAAAAGTTATCGATTACTTATCGAAAAGTTGTCGTTTTGTTTTTGTTATCGATTTACTTTCGACGATTTGTTATAGAAAAGTTCTCGATTTGTTATGAAAAAGTTTTCGGCATGTAATCAAAAAGATATCGATATACTATCTAAAATCTATCGATTGATTATCGAATTGATTATCGTTATGAGGCAACAAAGTTTTCGTTTTCTTATAAAAAAATTACAGATTTCTTATCGGAAATGTGTTATCGATGATTCACCGGTTTGTTATGAAACAGACACCGATAGAATTTCTATATAAAATTCATAATCCATCTGTAGTCCGTCCTTTAAGAAGCCTACACGAAGCTAATAAAAAGCCTATGACAAGGCGATAAGAAACTGATAACAGAGGTGACTAAAATACCAGATTCAAGGGGTTGTGTAGTGCAACCCTTTCAGGTTGCAAGCGCAATATATGGCTTCAACAAACCCAATTGTCAACCTCACCTATCCGTGGCGAATCCTGTTTCATTAACAGCCGAGGCTCTGACGACCCCGAACTCCTCATGGATCTTGGTGGTGGGAGGGCGGGATGGCCAAGAAAGTCATGTGGTCATAACAAATCGTTCCCGAGATGGTCGGGCTTGGTACCGGAACGTACCGGATCTGCATCCGGCAAAGGACCATCAACATCGATAACACTCCCCAAGGCCTTCGGAAGTGTCCTTATAGCTACAACAACAACAACAACAAACTAATAACAAACAGATAACTTAACGATTATAATTAGCTATCGATAATAAAACAATAACTTGTCGGTATGGGCTGTGACCCGATAAGAAGTAATCGAAGTCGTCTCAAAAAGTCTGAAGTTATTTGTTTTCGGTAAAGTCACCTCTCTTGTGGTTTAGCCTCAGCCCGTGGGCGAGCTTCAGTTAACTCAAACCCATCGTTTTCAGGACATGTATTTGTATGTTTGCACATCGGGTACTCACGACTCATATGGCATATGCTTTAAAACTGTTACTGTTGCCAGACCTTGTTACATACATACATATATACGTTTGTACATATGTATAAACAAAATATGTACAGCAAAAGTTAATAATTGTGTGTGTTTTTACTCTCGCAGTCATCAGCAAGTATGTTGTAGCTACTTGTACTTGTTCAAGTATGTAAGCAAGTTTTCTGTTACAGCGAGCGTAGCAAATATGTTTAAGTATCTGCTTAAGTAATACTAGACGCACTTGACTCTGAAAACATTTTAAAAAGTATTTCTGCAACTTTTTTCCTTTCGCACTTTATGTCCAATAACAAACACATTATAATGCTCAAACTTAAGTTTCGCTGCAATTTAATACACTGCATTTTTGTTTTTCGAAAATTAATTAACTTAAGAGGTTATGCTTGTATTTATTTACTTGGTGAATAGAAGAACTTGGTATCCAGTGCTTTTTAAATTCTTTCCTGTTAGCGCTATAATTTTAGAGAGTAAGGACGCATTTCCATGACTACTTCAGTTTGTTGACAAACTTTCTTATGCATCTTTTGCGTGTAAGCGACTAAGGTGTAAGAAAAGGTGAATAAAAGAACATCGAAATTGAAATGATATTATCTTCTCTCAACTCAATTTTTTTCGAATGAAGATTCTGAAAAGTGTAGTTTGAAGAAACCTTGAGTCATTAAAACAAACAAACCTCAGTTGCAATGAAGCCATTGAATGCTCGAAGCTTACTATTAGTATAGGCTCTAATCTTATAAAGTGAAATTCCTTTTGAAGTTGTAGTGGCGGGCTCGAGTGTCGAAATAATCACCTATAATAATACAACCGTCTAATGTAATCCTCAAGAAAGAAGTTCCAGCTTATTTAACTTAATACTAAAACAATCAAGATACTCCACAATATATATCACGGGCACGATTGAGTTTCAGCTGATGGTTTTTGTAGCTGGACAAAAGCTATCGCAGGTTTAACTTAGAGCTCACAGTTTGTTGCTCAGACTCAACTGCCGTACTGGCAAAGATTACCTTTTGTAGTACATGCGATGCGATCTTGTCTTTATAGAATCTTTCTCTTATATATTCCTCACTATCGTGTACCTACAATCGTAGCGAAAGCTAAGTATTGTGTTGTCAGTAGTTCAATTTCACTCCAAAAATCTTCGTTTTTCTACGTCGGGGAAAAGACAGTATAGACACTAACTTTTCGTTATCCTAAAGAAGTTGTTATATGTCATATCAAGTTTGTCACGTCAGTCCCCAATCAGTTTGTTGATCTATTTATAGGCCTCGATGCACTGCGACTTTTAATGTATTTAAGTATATCTCAAATGAGTTGACTCCATATCACGAAATGATAAAGTTTCTGCCTTGCCAGAGTGGCGCATTCGCAGAGAATGTGAAGCGGCGTTTCATACTCCAGCTCAACAAATCAACAGATTTGGGTATAGTATAAATTTAGCGTACTTAGGTGATATCGTAGACTACGGCGTACCGTGTAGTACCCAGTGACAGTTCGTAGGTCCCCTCTGCTTCGATCGATGTGTTTAGCTGATAGTCTCGTTGCTGGTAGTATAAACAATTTGGCCTGTCTTTGCCCAGTTACTTGTGATTTGTCTAGTGTGTGCCTTTCTGAGTCCACAGAAGTCTTCTGGTTCAAAGATTGGAGGCACACTTTCAAAGTTTTTTTTACGTAATACACTCCAATGTGCACACTTCTCAAAATTATCATCAATTGGAATGAATATGAGGATTTTAAAAAATTTGTTTTAGTTTACTCTGAACGAAAATTGCGCTTTTCTTGACTAGTTCAACTTAACAAACTAAATGAAAAACGAAAAAAGAAAGCCAAGAAATATAAAACCAAACAAAAAATACTGAAGCAAAAACCAAACTTAAGCACCAAATAATATATATATGAGTTTATAAATTTTCAAATTGATATGTTGCAGTTTTTCTTGTGATGACATTGCATTTGTTGCAACTAACGCCGAGTCATTTCTAAACAATGTGGCAACGCTGATTGCTTAGATCAAAGGTGCGAAGAAGATTTTCATTGAGCATCGAATGTCTATCAAATTTCAGATAACTGAAGCGAACTCTCACTTTGAACGCCTTAAGGAATTAAGCAAAATTTTTTGGTGTATGGAATCTCTCGCAAATCTTCGCAAAGAAGTTTAGTTGATATAAGCTCTTCGTATGAAAAATTTGACATGAGTACCAAAATTAAAGATAAGTCAAAAGCTACGCCAATATCATGAAACTCATTAACTAAAATTTGAAACCCAATAACTAATATTGAGTTGCAAACTATTTTCGAAAGCCCCATCACATCGTCCTGCAGACGCAATACATCAGATGTACAGGAGATCCTACCATAGCGCTTTAAATCGTCTGCATAATGAAGATAATCAGAATGTTTTAAACGCTCATTTCCTTTTGTTCCATTCTCTAAACGAAAAATTACACTGAAGATCGCACGACGACGATAACGGTTAGTCTCCCTACAAAATTTTGCAAGAAATGATGGAATAACGTTCCATCTTGGGGACAATGTTGCTGTATGTATGTGGTGTATCACAAGAACCTTAACAATTTCTAGTATTTAGTATTCTCACTTTCAACTAAAAATATTATAAACAATTTTGTTGTCTCGATTCAAACCCGCGATCTGAAAAATATTATATTTTCCAAGTAAGACTTCATCCACTATTTGCCAGTTTTCACACCTTGAGAAGCTATCGAGGCAATCAAGCATTCAAAGGTTTAATCGTCCCAAGGGTGAATTGGCTTTCTTTGATTATATTCGATATCGGTAAATAGTGCTCACATAACGGCTCTTTTGGCTCCATATGGCTCCCAACAACAACTAAATCGATTCACTGCTGGCCGGTCTGCAACTGCTGCTTTTTATTTCTATTTCGTGAATTCTTTTTGTTTTATTTATTTTCTTATAGACATATTTTTTGCAGTTGTTGCTTTCGCACCAGCGAATTTCTGTATTTGTTCATGATGAGATTTCGTCAGAATCACAATCTTTTTTGCATTTTCTGGTCATCCTTTCGAAACTTTAGTTAAAAATAAAGATAAAAGATTGATAGAACCTTTGTTAATACCGTCGTATAGTATTATATTAGTTTATAAGTGGCATTGTCTGTTGCCACGGCATCATCGCCGTTAATGAAATTTTTGGCAATGGCAAAGTTTTCGGGAATTCTGCATTTGTGCAACAAACAAAAAAATAAGCAATAGCAATAACACAACCTTGATGGATATAATCAGTGTGGGCTGAAGAGCATAAAACAGAAACTTAAGACATTTTTGAAAAATAAATGTTGAGGTTTATTAAAGCAAAAAAATCGGGTATTAAAAATGTTCAACACCGCAAGAACACTATGCTGGTGGTGTCTGAAGAAAACAAGAAAACAACGGAGCAGAGCGGTCGATTTGGACTCGCTTGGTTGGCGAAATCCAATTATTATGTGGATAAAACACGAATTTTATTCAGTAGATTAGAGATACTCCAATTCGTTTATGATTTTCGAAGTAACGGACGACCGTTGAATAAAATACTCTTCAATCTATTGGCATTAAAATTGATAATACCCATGAACTGCCAGGTCAAGCAGGAAGGAAAAAAATGATAAAAAGCGCGAAAACATATAAATAAATTCTTAAAAATTTAGAATAGTTTTTATTTCTGTGTTTATAAGAAATTACTTTGAAAATTTTTTGATACTATGTAAAAAATCTGTAATTTATTTTTAATTTTAACATTTTTCTGAATTTGGAAAAAAACACACCAACTGAACATATAAAATAATACTTCACTAAAAAAAATAGTTTTGTTTAAAAACTAAACTAAACTTCTTAAATTAAAAAAGAAAAATTCACTGAGATGAAAAGTAAGTTTTATTAAAAAAGAATTCCTATTCTTAAAAAAAAAAAAAATGTAAGGCGCGATAACCTCCGAAGAGATCTAAGGCCGAGCTTCTCTTCCAATTTGCGTCGTGCTCCTCTTAATTTTCCTTACAAATTAGCCGGACGGGACCTACATGTTTTATGCCGACTCCGAACGGCATCTGCAAGGCAGATGAGTTTTCACAGAGAGCTTTTCATGGCAGAAATACACCCGGAGCTCTTGCCAAACACTGCCAAGGGGCGACCCCGCTTAGAAAAATTTTCTTCTAATTGAAAAAATTTCTAAAATTTTGATGTTGCTTTGCCCGGGGTGTGAACCCAGGGCATACGGTGTGGTAGGCGGAGCACGCTACCATCACACCACGGTGGCCGCCTTTATCTTATTCTTTAGATTTTTCCAAACTTGAAAAAATCACCGATTGAATATATATATTTACTTTAAGTTTATTTTATATATATTCTGAATTTGCAAAAAAAAAAAAAAAATAAAACTGATTGAATATAGCTTATTTCCTTTTCAAATAAATTAGTTCCAAAATTTTTGTTAAAAGAAAAAAAAAATATTTTAAAAACGTTTTATTAATCCTTAGATTTCTCTGATCGATTGAAAATATAAGAAAAAATAATTGCTCCATAAAAAAAAGTTGTATTTATTCTTTAAAAGAATTTTACTCTTTTAAATTTTATTTAATTATTATTTTTTTTTTTTCGATAAAAAAAATCTGTAAGAAAATGTTGTACTTTGAGAGCAAACTTAAAAATAAGTGTTCATTAGAAAAAAATATTTTTTATTTTTCTCCAAAATAAATAAAATTCAATTCAAAATTGTTTAAATTTTTTCAAAAGTTTTCTAAGAAATACAAATTTTCTAATTTTTAAAAGCATTTTACTTATTCTTAGATTTTTGCTGGTTTGGAAAAGCAATAAAAATATCTAACATACTTTGACAAAAAAAAAAAAAAAAATGGTTTGTTGGGTAAAAAAAATATACATATATATATGTATATATTTAATTTTGTGAGTTGCTAGATTAGCGAAAAAAAAGAAAAACTGATTGACGACATCTAATTTACTTTGAGAGCTTTAAATTTTCCATCGCCAACGGAAGCGAATGGCCCACTGTGCAGTGGTGTCTAGGCGGATCAAAGAAATCAAACCGCGAAAATAAATAATTAAAAAATATAATTTTCAAAGCATATAACCTGTAGTGGAAGAGAGTAGTAGATAATAATGAATTAAAAGTAGTAGCATAAGAAGAGGAAGCAACAACAACATAACAATTACCAATTGCGGCGCCTAAACACAAAACAAGTTTGCGAAATTGTGGTTGCATTGCAAAAACATTTAGTGTTGTTGCAAGCGCGGTCTGTACGTAATTTATTTCAAGTGACGGCTCCTCCAGGGTGTTGCTGGTTAACACAGTGAGGAAGCGAGTGTAGGAGGAGGAGCATAGAAGTGTGCAGCTCGCTGTGGTGTTGCGGTCATACAGCGACAACGTAAACTTCTGAGTTCAGCAGCAAACAATTTTAATATCATTTTTGGTATCTTGGCAGGCCAAAGTAGCAGTTGCTTGCCACAGAAATGAAAAATGAAAACTAAAACTAAACAAAAAAAAGAAACAAATAATTAAAACTGAAAGCGAAACTATAAAATACAAATATGTATAACTATAAGAGCTTGTGCAGCTGATGTTTCACAACTTTGTTCGAGTTGTTGCACTCATATAAAAAAAGATTTACAATGGAAAATATATCGATAGTTTTTGCTCAAGTTTGATTGCGATCTAACAACACTTTAAAGTGAGTTTGTGAAAGTAGTTGATAGACATAGAATGCGAGGACAGATTTCTTGCAAAACTGTAGGGACGTGTCACACGGTCCCGAGGAAAGTCGGGTGTTTTGAAGCACACAAACAGAATCTCGGTGATTTCGAGAAACTTCTCTATGTGATGACTTACTTGCCCAATTTGCAGGGTTCCAGATTAGACATCTTACGTACTAAATTACTGAAAGGAATCGAAAACGAAAAAAGCAGTCGAATTGGAGTTTTAGGGATTTCTATTGTAAAACTTTTATTACTTGTCAGCACTCACACACACACACGATACCAGTACATGCTCATGATATAAGAAATTTACACTCAAACTTCTACCTTTTCTTTTGTGATTTTTCTCACACACAATAAACTTTTGTGAACTTTATTCACCCAAACTAGCTACAAGCAAATTAATAAGCTGTTTAAGCATTTACTACGGTCAATTCACTTTCGTGACGCCTAACATAGAGCTCTGTGACTGGTTAAAACGAGGGAAATAATATTTAAGTAGAAGAAAAGCGAAAAATACTAACTCGCCTATATTTTGGCAGCAGTATGCCAGCTACTTGCTCCTAAAGTAAGTACATAAAAGAGAAATCAAATTTAGCGAAAAATGATACGCTAAAGCATTTACTTCATTTAACCTGAATACGAGTACATTCAGCTATCTCATCAAACCCTTTTTTGTGTCGCACATTTTATCACCGAACTTTCATTTGCGATATAAAATGATTTCAACAAAGGCATATAAATGAACTAAGGAAAAATGGTCAGCCGCATACCAAGAAATTTTCTTTAACCTTTTGTAAGATTTGATCTTTTTTTGCATGCGTGTTTGTGCTTTCTTCTTCCTCTTGACTCGTCTCCGTTTTACTTATTCTTTGGCAAAACTTTTTTGTGTGCCAGTTCATATCAGGAAAATTTTGTACCAATTCGTTTGGCATTGTTCGTTTTTGTAAAAGCGTATTCCGGAAGAAGAAAATAAGTACGCACAGGTATATATAGTATATAGCGTCTTATACCCGGTAAGACATTTCATAATCGACCGCTATTCAAATTTTCTTGCATGGTTATAATAATATTTCCATCACTCAAACCATACGCCTAAAAACATACTACGGTATTACCACGAAGCATTCCTTTGATTAAAGTCAGTAGCGCCGCCTGTTGGGCGTTAGCAAGCATTAAAATTTAAAGGTGAATTTGCTCGCTAGGCTCTTTATGTCTCACTACTTCACTAAAATAAGCTGCAATTCTCAAATTGTTCAAAATTTTGTGAATACAGATGATTTCAAATGCAAGTAGACTCTGTGGTATTATTCGTACTTCTCGTTGGTCCTGCTGAGATAGGTGTAAGAAACGAATGTTTTCAGTACTTTGTAGGACACTTTTCGGTGTTGGTATTGTGGTAGCATTAAACCCACGTTCCCACCAAATAATTCTCATAAACATGATCTAACGACTTTCTGTGGAAACATCCTGTTTTGTCGGGTTAGGGCATCAATGTTAGATGATTATTGCGGTGGTCATGTGAGGAACTGGTTCCCATCGTTTCGGTACGAATGCCATATATTGCATTTCTTTTTTTGCCACGCTATGATGCTGGATGGCATATAAAAAGGACTATTAAACTGTGTCTAAACTTACCTATCATCATAATGTATCCTTCGAGGGAGAAATTAAACGATAACCTATACATTGCGAGAGACATCACAATCTACACAAAAAAGGTACTGGGCTCTACCGACCCCTCTATATATGATGAAAGATCTGGGACGAAACTTGATGAACGGAAGGTTGTTGTTGTACCGATAAAGACACTCCCCTAAAGTTTGGGGGAGCGTTATCGATGTTGATGATCCTTTTCCGGATATTGATCCGGTACGTTCCGGTAACAAGCACTATTAAGGTACAAGCCGATCATCTTGGGAATGATTTGATATAACCACATTGATTTTTATAGGCAATCCCTCTCCTACCCCCTAGTTTAATGGGACTTGGGGTCGCACAGCCTCGGCTGCTAAAATAAAAGGCTCACCACGGGCTGGTGTCAAACAATACGACTAAGATTTCTGTGCTCAAGACAATGTGAGACAATATGGCGGACTTGGCAAAGGTGTATATTTTGCTCCTCTTCGCTAGTTCCGCAAGGAAAACAAGGGATTTGTTCAGGTTTATTTAGGAAGTATCTAGTTAGACGAATGTCGTTGTATACACATAGCAAAACACGGCTTTCTATGGAAGTGTTAGAAATTTGTCATGGAAGCCTTTTCAACCTAACCTAAAATAGACAGGTAATTCATCTTACCTCTGCTTTTAAATGTCCTTGGTGTGATGTGAAACAAGAAAGTTGGAGATCCTGGACCTTAAAGGATTGCTTGAGGCAATATCCCCCAATACATATGGTTGGTTCCCTGCTACCGGTCAGTATCAATTATATCGTTGACGCAAACGTGTGGAATATTTTACCCCTCCTTCAGCAGTTGCTCCGCCACATTTATTAAAATCCGATTCTCGAGACACAACCTGCTCAAGAACTCTACCCCATAGAATCTTCCTTTCAAGATTGTCGACTAAATTGAAGTAGACAGCTATGCAGACTTTTCATCAAACAGTCGCCTTGTAAACTATCGGAAGAGCAACAAACGCGTTTCCAGTAGGGAGTTCTTAAACTTTTTTTTTAGTTAAGACATTTTCGTACTCATAGCCGAGATAGGGCAAACATCCAATTTAATGACTATGTATGGTATAGTCTAAAGTAAAGACAATATCTGTAACTTGGGAAGGCTACATTCCAACCTAATTTCTCCTGCATGACTTCCCAATGATAACTTCGTTAAAAAATCAACTTCTAGGTTAAGCTTTCTTAAATAAACTTGTTGTTTTTAAATGATTGCGTAGTCAACTAGCTACAAGCTAGTTACAAATAATCAATTTGTTATAAACAAAATTTTTTTTTTGCCGAAACTTTCATATAAAAGCAGTAAGCTTAGCTTGTCGTGAAGTAAACGAACTCGTTTCACAACTAACTAAAAAATAATAAACCTATAACTAATCTATGTATATTCACATAAATTTCCTACCGGCATGCTTCATCATATGAATCACTTTGTGTGTTAGTAGCAAAGTACGTGCAACTGCGTAATGACTATGTTTCACTAACAAAGCAATGCGCATTGACATTGTAAATGGTTTGTTCTTTAATAGCTGTGACTGTATTGATGGTGAAAAAGTTAGCAGCATACGTTAACAACACTAGCACATACATATTTGCAATTTATGTATATACGCACACATGCATATATCAGCCTTATTGTTTTCTTATTCAACTGCGTGCGCTCTTTGTAACTAATAGTCTGTGCGCCTTCACATATGCAACGCAATACTGACTCCATTGTTAGTAGAAATAAATTCTTAAGCATTTATTTGCAGTAGTTTTTTTTTGTTGTTTGTCTCCGCCGCAGGTATACATGTACGTTTGTGTGGTTGTGTGTAAAAACTTTTTCTCTATGCCATTTACTGTTGACTTAGATTTCTTCTGAGAAATACCACTATAATTGTTTTCTTACTTTTCTCATGCAACTCAAACTTCTTATAACATATTTTTTTCGTTTTTTTTCCTTTTCTTTGTGTATTACAAAAAATTCTTATACCAGCATCATTTTTTCCCAAGTTCACTTAACTATGTACATACATTCATATGTTTGAATTGTATGTGACTCAAATTTTTCTTTGGTATTTCTCTTGTTAGCGAAAGTCCAGAGGCTATAAATGCTGAGGATTGCATTTGTGAGATGTAGGACTGCCTGTGGCTGCTTGCTCAGTTGACATACACAATTATTCTCTGTAGTAGTGAAGTTGAAAGTTGGTAAAAGTATATTTTAAAGTTTTGCAGTTTTTATGTGAGAATGTATTCCTTTGTTGTAATCAAAAAATTTAAATAATTTTCGGTATTGAAAAGTTTTACTAGCAGCACCCCTACAATCACCGAATGAGCACATTGTTTTATTAAAAACCAACCAACTACACCCAAACATCTTCGCACCACATGAAAATACGGGTACCGGTGGGTATACGTAACATTTATTTTCTAATTTAGTATAAAGGCTTTCATATAAACATACAAGTGTGCTAAAAAAGATTATAGAACAGCTTCCAACGCCATTGTTATAGATGAAATGGAAAAGATATTTGTAACTCAAGCCCTTGGGTGACACGTTTTGGTAGTGTACAAACGTCCAAAATAGCCACAGCATGCAACAGCAATGAAGAGATCTGCATCTTTGGCGGCTGCATATCTGAAGCTTACCTAACAATGTACCTGGCGAAATACCCTTACCGATTAAAAAAAAAAAAAACATAGACAAGACGCTACAACCTCCGAAGAGATTTTGGGATGAGCTTCTCTCCGATTTTTATGAAATACTTCCCACAACTGAATAGAATTCGTACTTCACGACCCCAAACTCATTTTAAATTATTCCAACATATGTACTTCCAACTCAACATAAACTGCTGCCACTTTTTACCTTGAAAGGTAACAGGTAAAAAGCTGCAGTCCCTTCATTTGCAAGCCCTTTCCAATCGCTGTTTGATAATGTTGTAGCAACAATAACGCTTCCCTACAGTTTTTGGGATTGCTTGACGTTTCCTTCAACCATATAAATCTTGCTCCTTCCGATACTAGGCGCACTGTGCAGCATTATCTTAGGATAGGTGGGTTAAGAGAGCGTGCATGTGAATGTTCACACTTCCATTCACTGTCAGTATTGTCCATGTGAGTGGCAGGTGGCAGCACATTCGTCCTATTAAACTACTTCCTAATAGTATTCAACGAAACACTTGCCTTCGCCGACTAGCTTAAGTAAAAACGAAAGATCCACCAGGCTAGCGAAAAGCGAAGACAGGCTCCTCTGCACGATATCTGACTTTATCATGTTGGATTATAATGTCTTTTGAGGCCGTGGACAAACCGTTGTTAAATCGTACTGTCATGTAGAAGTCTAGTTTCTCTGTCTATGCCTGGAAGGCATTGCATGGGTCAGGAAAAGAACGACTAATTTATATGCAGTGCTTTGAGTACAGTCCAGCTCCAGTTCCTTTTTCCACTTTGAAGCCATCTGTGTAGAATGCAACGTCCCTACCACTCGAGGCCCTCCTCCCATTATAAATAAAAATAAATAAATTTAAGGCGCGATAACCTCCGAAGAAATCTAAGGCCGAGCTTCTCTTCCAATTTGCGTCGTGCTCCTCTTGATTTTCCCTACAAATTGGCCGGATGGGACCTACATGATTTTATGCCGACTCCGAACGGCATCTGCAGGCAGATGAGTTTTCACTGAGAGCTTTTCATGGCTGAATACACCCGGAGCGCTTGCCAAACACTGCCGAGGGGCGACACCGCTTAGAAAAATTTTCTTCTAATTGAAAAACCTTATTTCTAAAAATTTTGATGTTGCTTGCCCGGGGTTTGAACCCAGGGCATCCGGTGTGGTAGGCGGAGCACGCTACCATCACACCACGGTGGCCCCCCTCCCATTACTCCCTCGAAAAATATCTTATGTTTTGCACCTCTAAGTCAATAACTGCCAAACTTGGTTGATTTACACATGCTGAACTCTGTTGATAATAGAACTCATCTCGGGGCAAATGCCTGCACGAGCATTTGTAGAGGGGTTATGTGAAAAATTACCCCTCCTGAGATGTCTTCTCCCAGCGATGCTAGCCCCTGCCATGCGGCATTTCTTTACCGCGTGTAGATTCTAGGCTGTAAATCCAATGAGCTTCCAAGTACATATCTTTCTGTTATTGACAGGAAGTTTTGGTTTTCAGCAGCGCCATTCTATAGACAGGACGAACAGTTAAGTAGGGTTCGTCTCAGCCAATGAAAGGGTGGACATTTAGCATACAACTATTAAGTCCTCGCTCCTCCCCGTTTACGCTGCGAACGTGCAGAACAGCCTCTCCTGTTAGCTCGGTTAATCACAATAGAGGTATGAATGATGCTTATCGCGAGGATATTTCCTTAAATTTTGCTCACGGATCATCCAGATTTGGTAATATTTGTCCTATTGTCCTAATAAGTCTTTTTCTTCCTCCTCTTCATCTTTTTCGCCGTCCCCCATTCAAAATTAAACGATAGCTCCAACATTTGAAGAACATTCTCCGATCCTAGTAATGTCTATAGTATCGTTCAACCCGCTGCCGTTTAATAGTTATTCGGATACCAATTAAACATTCAATCAATCGTCTACCATTCGCCTTTAGATCCAATCTTTCACAATTCTATTGGTATCCTGCCAGCTGTGCAACGTTCATCCAGCTTCGATATCGCTAAACTATTCCTAGATTTTTCATATATCCGACACCAACTATTATTCGCAAAGTCTGCCGGTATTTTTGCTAGCGCCATAATTTGCTCGGCTGGTGCCAACCATCGTTCATCCAATTGTAGAAGTTATTTCCGAAACCGGCCGCCCTCAACTACTCGGCTTGTCGTATACTGATAAACCAGAGCATCCCCACCTTCCGATCTCCCTCCTCCCTGGTAAGCTGCTGGCCTCCTAAAGGTTCAAGCTGCGTATTGTTCCATCTAAGTACTTAAATACTCAACTCAACTCAATAGCTATCACTTTTCGGGTATAAATTAGTATTAAATTTTTAGCATATCTAAGTTTCATACTCACCCAAAATTGTATAAGTATCAAAAGTCATTTAGTAAAAGAAAAATAAATTGAAACCCACAATATCTCGAGTGAAATTGCGAACATTATATGAAATTGAAATCTGTTAAAATGAATGCGACCTAAACAAGGTGTTTACACAGAATACAATAATAAAAAGCAACAAAAAAGAAAAGGTATAATAAAGGAATAGTAAAATGGTATAAATTGTAAACAACACAATCAAACGCCAAGCAATTTGCACACAAAGAAGTTTTGTAATTCTTTTTTTTTTTTTTTGTTGTTTTCATTCTTTTTTCTTTGTATTCAAATAATAAAATTATATAAAAGGTTAACACACACGCGCTATTAACTAAAATAGGCGCCGAAAAAGCAAGTGACATTTATACCAGGAAAAACTATTATAAATGCATAGGCGTTTTGTATTTAGTTCAAAGGTATACTTTTAGGCGTTTAGCCTATATATGCGATTTGATCACAAACGAAATGAACAATACATTTCATTGAAACCTTAAAAAGACAATTTCCTGTATTTACCGTAAGCACATGCGTATTTTATTTGTATTATAAACGTGCATATGTGTATGTATGTTTGGGCCTTAAATCTCATTTAGTAAAAAAAAGATCAACGCTTTTATTATTTTTTCTTTACCTAAACTTCATTTGGATTTAGAAGCCTTAGGTATTTTATTACTTTTAGTATTGAATGCGAAAACCTTTTATTGTAGTTGGCAGCTGCTATACTTTGCTTACTTATTATATGAATACGCATGGGAATTATTTACAGCAGCGAAACGAAAAATAGTAGTGGCAATTTTAATGAAATTTTGTCAACAAAATTATTATTATTTTCTTATTTGATATTTCAAGAAGAATCCTCAAAATTTTATGGCTGAAACTATGTCAACCAATCTAAAAAAGGTTTTCGAAAAAGTTCGAAAAAAAATTTCTAAAATTTCTAACTTTTATTTAGATTTTTTGAATTCTTGTGAGTATGTAGCTTTGTAGCCCAATCAATTTTAGACTGAGAAAGGACTAGTTATAGGTCTCCCAAAATTTGTACTGATTTTTGGCAATTTTTTTTTTTTTGAAGGATGTTTTAGATATTCCCTCATAAAAAGTGTGAAATTTTATTTTTTATATAGAAAATAGCTGAAACTCCGTGCGGAAAAATTTTTCAAAAATTTATTTAAATTTTGAGAGACCTATAACTTGTACTTAGATAAAATGAAATTGATTAGGCTACATAACAGCATACTAAAAAAAAAAATCCAAAGAACTCAAAAAAAAAAAAAAATAATAGCTTAAAAAAACTAAAAAAACACGCTTTTATAGCTAACCGAACTAAAAAATAGAAAAAAATTTGCAATTAAAAAGAGTTTATATAACAGTAGTAGAAGGTCAAACAATCATTTATAGTTAATCACATCAAAATAAAATTATAATAAAATTTAAGTTATTTTCAGAATAATTTAATTCACATTAAAAAGCGTTGGGTGCATTTGACTACATTTCATATCTTTCCTCTCAGATAGTTGCCAATAGAATGATTGTAACATTTAATATCAAGCGCCCCACACTTTTTACTGTGAATTAAATCTTTCTGTTAATAACTTAAATTTTATTATAATTTTATTTTGAGGTGATTAACTATAATTGATTGCTTGACCTTCTACTACTGTTATATAAACTCTTTTTAATTGCAAATAATTTTCTATTTTTTAGTTAGGTTAGCTATAAAAGCATGTTTTTTTAGTTTTTTTAAACTATTATTGATTTTTAATTTTTTAGTTCAAGTAATTTTAAAAGTTTTAGTCGAGAGTGATGAAACCTCGAAACGCCAGTGGTCCATGGATGAATCCAACCCCACGGCACCGAAAAGGGCCAAGACGCAGGGAGGCTGGACGCGGTATTTCGCCGAAATTGCCAAGGGTCGGCAGATCATTGGCATTATAGACGAGAGCAGCGAAGATGGCAGGATCACAAAACAACAGTGGAAGTGGATCAAGGCCGCGCTCGCTACGGTGGCCGTTAAGGTTAAGAAAGACAACCCTGGTCCACCGCCATCTTACACCGATGCAGGGTAGTTCCAGGGCAATGTCAAGCTAATTGCCTGTGACGAGGCCAGGTCGGTAAACCTCTATAGAGCCGCCGTCACGCTGATAGGGGTGGTATAACCGGGCGCGTGCCTCAAGGTAATGGAGGCGCGTGATATCCCCTCACGACCAAGGGCTAGAGCCTGGGTTCCAGTGACGCCAAAGGACCCAGCTGACATCCTGGAGCTGCTCCAGGAGTAGAACCCGCCACAGGTTTGGAAGTCAACCAGGATAAAACCGAGCTTGTCCTCTTCACGAGGAGGTACAAAGGACCAAATCTTACACCGCCAAGAATTAAGGGTACGTTCTTAGCGTTTAGCGTTCAAATCAAGTATTTGGGAGTCATTCTGGATAGGAAGCTATTATGGAGCGACCATATAGTAGAGCGATCCAAGAAGGCAGCAGCAGAGCACCTGCAAGAGGGCAATTGGCACCTCCTGGGGGTTCTCCGTAAGGTGACCTACTGGATTTACACAGCCATTGTGCGCCCGATTCTTCTTTACGGTGCCTTGGTCTGGTGGCATGCACTATCTAAAAGTACCTATCTTAAAATGCTTCAAAAGGTGCAACGGAGCTCGGAGCTCTGCATTACCGGGGCTTTCGGCTCCACTCCAGATTCCGTTACATACATTCATGGATACATAGATACATAGATAGATACATACCAAGCTAATAAAAGCGTGTTAAAAAGGGCTCCAGTATGCTCTTTCGTAGATGTGCCATGCATCCACTTCTATCATTAATAAAGGAATGCGTTTTTCGCATTATGTGCAAGGTTTCAAATCTATGGCCATTTGGGGTGGTCATAAGTTCAATTGACCTTATGTCCGTTAACCTTATGTCACCCCACCATCACATTATTGCATTGTCATCGAGCCTTGATACGTGTGCAAAGTTTCAATCAAACTTATGGCCATCCAAAGTGGTAATAAGACCAATTGACCTTATGGCCGTTGACCTTATGTCACCACACCATCACATTAATGCATTGTCATCGAGCCTTGATACGTGTGCAAAGCTTCAATCAAACTTATGGCCATTCAAAGTTGTAATAAGGCCAATTGACCTTGTGGCCGTTGACCTTATGTCACCGCACCATCACACTAATGCATTGCCATCGAGTCTTGATACGTGTGCAAAGTTTCACTCAAACTTATGGTCATTCAAAGTGGTAATAACGCCAATTGTCCTTATGGCCGTTGACCTTATGTCACCACACCATCACATTAATGCATTGTCATCGAGCCTTGATACGTGTGCAAAGTTTCAATCAAACTTATGGCCATTCAAAGTGGTAATAACGCCAATTTACCTTATGGTCGTTGACCTTATGTCACCACACCATCACATTAATGCATTGTCATCGAGCCTTGATACGTGTGCAAAGTTTTCATCAAACTTATGGCCATTCAAAGTGGCAATAAGGCCAATTGACCTTATGGCCGTTAACCTTATGTCACCGCACCATCACATTAATGCATTGTCATCGAGCCTTGATACGTGTGCAAAGTTTCAATCAAACTTATGGCCATTCAAAGTGGTAATAAGGCCAATTGACCTTATGGCCGTTAACCTTATGTCACCGCACCATCACATTAATGCATTGTCATCGAGCCTTGATACGTGTGCAAAGTTTCAATCAAACTTATGGCCATTCAAAGTGGTAATAACGCCAATTGACCTTATGGTCGTTGACCTTATGTCACCACACCATCACATTAATGCATTGTCATCGAGCCTTGATACGTGTGCAAAGTTTTCATCAAACTTATGGCCATTCAAAGTGGTAATAAGGCCAATTGACCTTATGGCCGTTGAACTTATGTCACCACACCACCACATTAATGCATTGTCATCGGTCCTTGACACGTATGCAAAGTTTCAAATTAATTAGACTTCTAGAAACCGGCGAAAATTAAGACCAAAGATTCCGTTACATACATAGATACAGGCCAAGCTAAAAAAAGGGTGTTAAAAAAGTTCGAAACTGTGGCAAATTTTTTTTCCAATTTTCGAATTTTTGCTGAACGTTTTTGAGATCGGATTGCACAGTTTCAGTTAAATAATTCATAGAAGTTTTTTCTTAAAAAATCGAAAATAAAAGTTTAATTGACAAAATTTGATAAAAATTTATCACTGCTATTTTTCTGTTCGCTGCTGTATGTTTGTATAGAAGTATAAATATCTATTGTGAATCTCTTTGTTTGCGACCTGCCGCATTCAATTTTATTGTGTGAAAAAGATTTTAGTTAAGACTATATGAGCGACATTGATTGTGCGTAGGCATAAAATGGTGTTTACGTAAACTTGTTAAAGTAGCGAATTAAAAGATTTAGTGAGATAAGTGAAATTGAAGAGATGTGTTGAAAATGTATCCTGAAAAGTGTTTGTAATTTTTTTTTGTACAGGCCTCGGCTGGGTATTGCACCAAACCACTTTTCTGGTCTTGATGTTATTGTGTCTAAAAAATTTAAAAACTGAAAAGGCAGGCAAGGTTTAGCTTCCTTTCTTAATTAAACTGAATACTTTGTTGAAAGCGATATATTTCCATTCACACAAAAATTGTTGGCGAATCTGGTAATGCGACACATGTATTCCCATGCATTTTAATACGCTGACTCCTAGTTGGACATCAGAACTGGCCCAATGAGTTCGTAATTATGCCCTAACCTCAATAAAAGAAAATATTAATGTCGACCCGGCTTTTGCTGGGGTAAGGGTCGAATCCCGACCTTCTAGGTAAACTCTGACAGATTCACCAACTTCTTTTTTGTGAAACTGTGTAATTTGTTGCCTTAGTCTTTTCGAAGATTTGCTTTTTCATCCGTTAAAATACTATGTAGGCTTGAAAGGAAAAAATATAACCATACACGGTAAAAAGTTTGAGCCAAAACTTTATCTCGCACTCTTTGGCCTAAAAGTTTTTATACCCAACTGGAATCCTATTAATATGCTTCTACCATTTTAAAACTTTTCGGTTTTAATTTTAACGTAACTGAGCAATAAGTCTAATTCACAAAATGGCTTTACTACAAAGCCCAAAAAGCCTAAACAGTCTTCCGGTTTTGAAAAAGAAGCAAAAAGTTTAAAAAATTTGAAAATAGAACCTTGTAAACGCTTTTAATTTTGAAACAAAGCAAAACGGTTAAAGTCAGACATCGTCAGCTTACTTACTAGCATGATTGGCGCTTAACCGTTTAAACGGTTCAATAAGTGCCTCCAGTCCTTCTTCGCTGTGTCAACTGGCGCAAACTGGTAATTTTAAAAGTTTTCCTTGCAGTACTGCCAACGAAGTGGGCCCACCCTCTTTCACTGCTCCCATAGGCGGGTTCCGAAAGGTGTACATTTTTGGCCGGCGCATCATCTTGAATTCGCATAATATGACCTAACCAGCATAGCGTCTGCGTTTGAATTCGCAGAACTATACCGGTGCCTGCATAATGAAGCTCGCCGTTGCCGACGTGTACAGGCCCATAAATCTTGTCATGAAGGTCATCAGCTAGCGGAACAATTAGCCGCGCTCGCTTTACACGTATTATTTTCTTTCGTTTAGTAGTCACTAAACAAGAAGAGTAGCCACATCGAAAGATACTATTATTTATTTGCATATATCTAACAACATATTTTGCAAACAAACGCGCATGCGCAGGATGTTTTAATTGTAAGTAATATACATATTTTATGTCCAGGTCTATCATGTTTTATGGTGCGCAACTATGGGGTATTGATAAGTTTGAGTCCGTAGAGTAACTCCTGCGGTTCTTTATAAAAAAGCTAATATTTCTCCCATCTAACACTCCAAACTATATGTTGCACCTCGAATCAGGTTTATGTTCGCTGTTCTACCATACTTTATGCACGCACATGTATTATATCGTGCGCTGTTTTAGTTTATCACCAAATAGACTGCCCGCATTGTAGCTGAGGAAACAGTGCGTCAAGGCACGTAGTGGGTAAAAACTGGGAAAATGTTTATGTAAGTGTTGATATGGACCCTCAGCGTGATTTCTCGCTTGCAGCGCTAAAACTGCGAATTCCTGTAGTACTAGAGATATTGCTGCAAAAAGAGTTTGCTAGCTACACCGAGAGTACACTGCAATCTAGGTCACACGATCTTTATCCGTACTTGATTCCTATGGACGCTACTTACTTCTCCGATGAGTTTTCGGCCTACGCCATAAGTCTGATCTTTCGCGCTAGGGGTGGCTTGCTAAACCTCAATGCAAGAGCTTTTAAAAATGTCACTTCTGTAAACTGCTCGGTTTGCAACTTATGTACTGCTGAAGACAACTTTCATTTTATTGGGATATGTCCTATTTACAAAGATATGCGTTTTCAATGTTTTGATAATAAAGTTTTGGACCTACAAACGGTTTTAACTATTCTTAGTGGTGGTAACTATCACTTGCTGCGCTCTTATATAAGTAGTTGCGTTAAATATAGGGAACTTATTGTAACAGAATTTGCCTAAACTATTGTTTTTAACTATACGTGCTATGTAGAAGCACAACAATTATTGTTATTGTCTAAGATCCATTATTTATTATTGTAAAGTATAGTCTTACAATTTCTACTTTTGTAATTCTTTGTTGTAATATAATAAACAAAATAACTATCTACTATCTACATATTTTATTTTAGTTTTTTGTTAGACTCAAGCATAATAAAAATATTTGTATTGCATATTTACGAATTTTTTTTAGTGTTTACAACATAGATGCATACGCTTGCTTCATTGCTAGTTAATCAACGACTCAACCGTTACCACTCCGATGATTTAATTCTTACCAACACAGTCAGTTTCAGTTTTGAAGACGACTGCTTTATCAGCTGAGCATAAATAGAGAGGAAGTTAGAGAGTAATATTTGATTTGTTGACTGTGTTGGACTGTGTTGTTAAGACAATTGTGATCGTAATGGTAATGGTTTAGTCACTGATTAACGAGCTACGAAGTAAGTCGTGTGTACGCATACTTTGTTAACACTCAAAGAATATTTCGTTAATATGCTATGAAAATATAATTTTATTAAAGGGAGTATATGCAATAAAATATAATGCTAGCATTAAAAATCTTAAACATTCCGCGCTCGAGCTTTTGTTTGCAAAATATTTACTTTTGAAATGCGTATGTAAAAAATAGTCTCCTGAGATGTTGCTACTCCGCTTTTTCAGCGATGACTAACACATTCCATAAACGAAAAAGCGAAGCAATCTGTGTGAATCGAATGCGCACAATAGTGCTATAAAATTACGACCCCTATTACAAATCAATTGGCGGCCACCGAGGTGTGAAGTAGCGTGCTCCGCCTAACACCGTATGCCCTGGGTTCACACTCCGGGTAAAGCAACATCAAAATTTTAGAGATAAGGTTTTTCAATTAGAAGAAAATTTTTCTAAGCGGGGTCGCCCCTCGGCAGTGTTTGGCAAGCGCTCCCAGTGTATTTTTGCCATGAAAAGCTCCAGTGAAAACTCATCTGACTTGCAGATGTCGTTCGGAGTCGACATAAAACATGTAGGTCCCGTCCGGCCAATTTGTAGGGAAAATCAAGAGGAGTACGACGCAAATTGGAAGAGAAGCTCGGCCTAAAATCTCTCCAGAGGTTATCGCACCATACATTTATTTATTTATTTATTTATTTATTTATTACAAAGCAATATGGGAGATCTTGCTGGCAAAGAGTTCAGCAATGCCTGGTATT
Organism: Eurosta solidaginis; assembly: GCF_040869045.1. Taxonomy (NCBI): domain Eukaryota; kingdom Metazoa; phylum Arthropoda; class Insecta; order Diptera; family Tephritidae; genus Eurosta; species Eurosta solidaginis. The sequence goes on from NC_090320.1 coordinate 20,213,237, forward strand.
ATTAGTAACTTAATACTTTATTTAAACGTACTTTTTAAAGTTAACTTCTTATAAATATCCCTGTGAACTTTTGTGGCATGCATAAGCCCCTCCAGAACTTAAACTAGAACAAATATAAGGCCTACAATTAAAATGGTATTGATGGGATCATATGTCATTGCCTGCAATTTATACATAAATATATAAATATATTAGAAGACCCGGCAGAGGTTGTCCTGCCCTAAATTTGGCCTATCTGCATACATTTTAATAAGCTTTTTCCGTCTGACTCTGCCCTCCCCCCTCTTCAATTTTTCCTAATCCTCTTATTCACTCCTCCCTCCGTCTTTTTCGCTTCATCTATCTCCACCTTCGTCTCATTCTATCTCTTTCTCAATCTCCTTCTCTCTTTTCTCTTCTCTCAATTTCTTCTCATTCTTCTGCATCCCTTATTGCCTGTCCCAGAGGGTGGTATGTATTTTATTCCAGTCCCAGTCCCAGTCCCACTCCGAGTCCCAGTCCCAGTCCCACTCCGAGTCTCAGTCCCAGTCCTAGTCCTAATCCGAGTCCCAGTCCGTCTCTGGATAATATATTACTCTGTACTAAAGCACTCATCAACCGCTTTCATTTGATATCCATATTGTATAAACGCTGTCTATGCACTCACTGGCCCACGTTTTGGCATATATCTCGAGACACTAGTCACCCAGGGGTATGAAAATTACGCTCTACACAACTAAAGACTCTCCTGAATTAAAAAAAATGTCATAGTACCTCTAAATCGCGGGCCCTCTCAGAAACCACCACCCCTCCCCACCCTCTCGGCGGGCCTGCTGATGTGCTATACTTGATATCATTCGCTATAATATTTTTTATTGATAAGCAGGTTGTTTAATTAAACACCAAGCAATTACACGAAAGTATATCTGCACCACCTGAAAATATGAGTGCCACTGCGTATACGTAACATTTTATTATTAATTATAAACAAAAAAAAATTTGCAATAAATAATATTGCGACTATAAACTGAGATAAAACCTGTCCTATGTTTCAAGTTAGATCAAACTACACACGGGGTGCAAAACAAATTCAAAATCGGTTCAGTAGTTTAGGAGTCCATCGTGGCCAAAACTGTTGGGACACGTGTTTTTTATATATTAAGATATATTGGCATCAGTTGAAAACACACCAATGCGACGTAATTACAATAACACCGAAATGGTTTATACACACTTTAAATATTTAAAGTCAAATTAGCACAAACAATTTAAAGTGAACGTAAAATATTTCTAATATATTTTTAATTGATTGTATTACTGTGTATACAAACAAATTAAATACACACGCATATAAATACAATATTATTTTCTTTCTACTGAACTTCGCAACTCTCACATATGCATGTCTTGTCTACACCTTAAAAAGTACACTTTGAAAGCGTCTATTGCATTTTTTCGCATTTCATTTTATACTTACTTTTGCAAGCAAAGCTTTAATACAAACAAAAAATTAATAATTTGTTGCATACATTAAGGCGCACAATGTTTAAAATGTTATTCAATCAAATGCAGAGATTGAAATGCCAAAGGGAAATTATACGTACATAGGCAAGCCAACTAAAGCATTATGTTAGCAGTAGAAATGAAAATACACCCATACATACACGCATTTGTATACATACATATATGTACAATTATGCATTGAAATGTATGTGTCAACGCGCAGCGTGTTGTGTTAACAACAAAATGCTTGTAGCACTTAACTATAGCACCCAGTAAAGCGTACTTACTGCATGGAAGATATATGATATACAAGGTAGTATATCAAGAAATACAATGCCTTTGGCTTTTATCGATAATCGAAATTGTATTGTTGTTTTATTTGTCATTGCTAGTATTGCTACTGCATTAGGTATGGGGAAACGCAAATTCCAGTAGGTGATTGTTGTCATCCTTCACGCAATTGTGTACTACTTTTGCCTGCTTTTCTTGATATTTGTAAGGCATAAGTTTGTATGTTTATATTGTGTTCCCAGCTACGAGCCCTCGTAGCCAGCAACAACAAATACTCTGCTGAAATATAGCATACAAAAGCTCGATTTATAACAGATAACATTTTCAACACTCAAATTCAATTGATGTTCGCACGTTTGGGTAGAGTTGCCAGAAAATGTAGTTTAAGGAATATAATTAGAAAAACACATGTTGAGTTTCATGTTGAAGCATTTTATACCTAAATCTTTCCAAGAATATCTCATGATGTTTATCTTTTCATGTTTCTATTTAAAAAAATCTTACATATTGTTATTCTTTTTGCTATTCTATCCCTCTGACCCTTTTCCAGTCTCTGATCTTGTGTACCTATGAAAAAAACACTGCTTTACAGCCAAAATGCACCAGAGAAGCCATTATGAAATTCCTATGTTAAATCACCCCCTGATTTCGAAAATCAAGGGTATTTTTAATTCTATGGTAACGTTTTTGAGATATTTACGAATAACGGTTTTTTCAAAAAAAAAAAAAAAAGAAAAAAAAAAATGGGTCCACTTAACCATGTATATCTCAAGAACGACTTGCGCAATTCCAAAACGCTGAAGCTTTTAAAAGGCAATAAAATTTGCTATAAACTGTGCATACAACACTTTTTGCTAGACCCTGCAGATTCAAAGATAACGAACAATCATTACGGATTTTTTCAATTTTTTTTGTAAAAATATAAAAAAATTGGTAATTTGCGAGGAAGGAAGCTCTGTTTTATTACAAAAAAAAATAAGCTTTCATTCAACAAAATCGATGGACTAATACAAAAGTTATAAGCATTCAAGTAAATAAATCCATTTAATACTTAAGTACCCTACTAATATTCACTACCTAACTGATATACGAATACTAACACATATGTATGTACCAGTAGGGTACTTAAGTATTAAATGGATATATTTACTTGAATGCTTATAACTTTTGTATTAGTATTAGTCAAATGTCAAAGGAAGAGAATAAGAAAAAGATATAAAAGAGGAAGTTAAAGTGAAGTATATGATAAAAGAATGGAGATGAGAATAATAAACAAGTATAGCAAGAGAAGAAGAAAAAAACATGAAAAGAAAGCGAGTAAAAGTAAGTAAAAGAAAGGTAAAGATAAAAATTTGAAGTAGATAAACAAAGACAGAGATAAAGGTAAAGATATAGATATATTTACGATAGAGATACATATATAAATGTAGACAGCGATATAGATGTAGATATATGCAAAGATATAGATATATATATATTTGCACATGTATATATATACATAGATATTGATAAAGATACAGATATAGATGTAGATATAGATATAAATATAGATGTAGATGTAGATATATGTAAAGATGTAGATACAGACACAGATAAAGAAATGTATACATATGTACTATGTAGATATATACATATATAGATCCAGATATGGCTATAGATATATATATATATATATATATAGATGCAGGTATACATATATAAAAATATAGATAAATATAAAGATACAGATAAAGATAAAAATAGAGATAAAAGGAAAGTCAAATCACTTTCAAATATAAAGCGCATATTTTGTTACTGAAATACGTGCAAAATTTAACTGTAGCAACAAATAGGTCCGGTAGTACTAAGTCCTTGTGGCACAGTAAACCAATCCCCCTTCTACCTTTCATTTGCGACTTGGTATCCTTAAAAATCTGCATGTGCCTGGCGGAACAATTTCCGCAATCATTGTTCTGTTCAGTTGTGGACTACAACATCCAGTATTTGTTTAACACTTGTTAGTATTCATGCTTCTATGCGAGACTACTCTTTACCAAGAAAGAAGATTTATGTATGTAGCCTCTTATTCTTATTTAGTTATATCAAAAACCTGCATATATGCATTGTATTTGCTCGCAATCTCACATTTTCAAACAAATTGCAAAAGTTTTAAAATAATTGAAAAATTCGTTACTCATACTCCATACCAACAAACATCCACATGCTTTATACTGCCTTGCAATATGCAATCAGTATATGCCACTCTTACCTTTTAGTGTGTTTTCAAGCTTAATGTGTGTGCTGTATGTCTGTGTGTATGTATAATCATACCTATCAGCACATTTTATACAATGACTGCCAATCTCTTTATTTGCCACTCGACAGTGAAGACTTTTTCTATTCATTTTAACTATTGTTTACTTTTGTTTAACACTTGCCTTTTCCTTTTTAAACTTACACTTAAAAAAAAAAAATATATATATATATATATATACATATATATAAAACCAACAAAATCGCATGTGCTTGTGTGTGGTGTTCATTCAGTGTAATTTTAGCACTCAAACAACAAATCTTAGATTTTTCATTTATTTTGTCAGAAATCGCCTGCCAACCACATTTTTCAACACCATTTTAACCCTTCAAATGTTCGTTTATTACAAGTTAGTTACCACACAGCTACGCATATACAACAGCAACTTACGCTATGCACTAACGTCACTCACCACACATACGCCATTAGATCCTTCACTCTTACGTTACCGTCTCTTCTTAGACCACCTTCATTTTTCACGCTTTTAAAAGTTACCTTCAACTCTCCCCGTACTGTTTGCATTGCTTTCAATTGAGTTGAATGAAGTTGAGCTCCTGCCACAAAGTTCAGCCAGTTCACTGACGTTTTGGATTGGCAAATCTTTTTGGGTTATCAACACCAATTGTAAACGTCAACACCATACAATAGGGGGACTCATGATAGCATATAAACTTATAAGGTGTAAAATTATATCCATTTACACACGCGGTTATATGAACGCACCTAGTAATACTCTTGATAAAATTGATTGTTTTTCAGCTGTATTATTTCCAAAAAAATGTTTTTGATTGTTATACAAATTAAAAAATACCAAGATTAAGTGAAAAATCAAAACTAAAACGCCTTTACTTGCTGATGTTGGAGATTTTTGATGAAAATGCCGTCTGTAATGTCTGCAAGGTTGCATTCCTTTGAGTTTACCGCGTTTACACAATGAAATGTGCGCGTAAATTTATACAGATTGTGTAAATGATTTTTCATACAAAATTTGACAGCTCGTGCGTAAACTAGATAAATTTATACGTTTACACACTTTATAAGGCATTTATACGGTTACATGAGTCCCCCTAATAATAACGTAAGTGTGATAAGGCGTCAATGCATTTGTACAAATAATATACTCTTGCCAACACCACAGCGCTGACAACGTCAACAAAAACAACATGTGGTGTTAGTGGACCCAGTAGGAAATGGAGGGGGATCTCTTATTAATTCTGCCCAAAAAACGTTTAGGAAAGAGTTTCAAGTTATGCTGAACCTAAAACATTATCTTGAATGTTTAAAATATATAGCACAGGAAAGCTCTAGTCAGACATAAAGAAAATTTAAATAAATTGCATACTTTTAGGCTAACTATTTTTAACTTAATTTATTTGCTGGTTTACGGTTTCAGTAATTTTGTTTTCCTCTGGGTAGATGTACACAAGCAATGGCATAGTCGGGCGTGATCATTTTGTGCTTCAAGTTGATGATTTTTGATTGATTGAATAAGTAAACCAATAACTAAGCGAGTTCGAGGGAACTAAAGAATAGTAGTTGCCTATATAGCGACGGGCAAACACCAATACAAAAGAAGACTTAGTTGGTTTAGACACCGTATTCTGTAACATATTAATTCTTAAGAAAACCTTTAATTAAAATGAGTTAAGGCGGTATTTTTAAGCGTATTTGTCTGAAGTTAAACTGCGTCTTAGATTTTTTCGCGTCCTGGAAATTTCTGGACTCATATACATGGAATCAAGGGATTGCCGTACTATGCTATACCAGAACTCGCTGCTTATCGCACATAACTACCTACACTCGCTACCACCTGCGATTATGTGAAGTATGAAAAGTGCCTGTCAGGAACTTAGCCCAATACGTAAGAAATCGGTGAAATGGCAGGCTTCCTAATATACACTGTAGAATCTAATTATATTTAGAATAATTACTGGACGAAGGGGGCTGTGACTGGAGGATTTTGGCATGACTCTACAACTTATTGCTCTCAGTTTCAAACGGCGCTTTCCCATTTACAACTGACTATTTTCAATAACAACTGAAGCTTTGGCATTTTCTTTTAATGCTTTCGCATTTACAATTGACGCTTTCACATTTAAAATTTACTATTCTCGTTTAGAACTGACTATTCTCAATTACATATGACGCTTTTTATTCTTCATTTGTCGCTTTCTTTTAGAGTTAGAGCGTGGCTAGTAACATGGCTCAAGCGACTATTGAAGTTAGCGACTATTGAAGTTAGCGTGTGCTTCCACAACTAGATGAAGAAGGTTGTCACTTCAGGTAATAAGAAACTAGGTTTCTAATAAAATTGCGCTGTATCAAACCCGGATTACCCCAAATCATTTCACCTCCTTGGTCTGCCCGGCTATGAAGAGATATGTGATAATTTAGTACGCTTCTAATATGACATTAGTATCCGTTAAGGATCGCCAATTTGTCGTAGTAAATTGCATACTTTTAGGCTGTTGAATAAGCAAGAGAGCGGTTGTCATTAATCGGCTGTGCTATAATCTCTATCCCTCACAGAACCAGCTCTTAGCTCTGGATAAATCGTTCGCCTTGTTCTGGAAAAATTTTACTAGTCAAGCGTGAGGTGACTCCATGATTCCACCTCACTGCCTTCCATGCAGCTGTAAAACAAAGTGTTTTACAATATATTAAGACGCATGGATGCGCTATCATAACTCCAATCCTGCCATCTTCCATCCTAAATTGTTGCTACCCTTCAAGGTCTAGCGTTTGTTTAGTTGACTTGAAGTACATCGATCTGTACAATATCAGCTAGAAATTGGCCAGAAAAACTCCATGCAGCACTCTACATCTGGGTCAGTTGTATCTTTGCGGGATCAGCTATGCTTTCCAGAGATATGTTATGACTGGAACCCATATGCTCTTAGTCTTCAGTAGTTTATTTTTTTTAAGAAAACTTCATCATACCTAATTTCAACTCACTCCTGCACCCTTTCAAATAGGTATTAAGCAATAATGAAAGGAACCATAAAATACTATAAACTCTCTCTGACAGTAACAAGTTGTGCATATTATATGTTGCCTTGGTAAGCATTTTTCTGTTTGTTATTCGTGTGCTTGTTCTTTTTGTGGTTCTTGATGATTGCATGTCAGATCACTCATTCACTTAGCCACCGTTTCACTTACGTACCGCATAACCACCATACGCACGTTGATCCACACGAGCACTACATATTATTTCACCCTATCATTTGTTTGTTGTTCTTGTTGTAGCACTGAATGTTGTTGATGTTGGTTTTGATGTTAAAGTTTAAGCAAATTGTAGATTATACTTGAGCTATAAACTTTTCTATGAACATGTTTAACCTTTTTGGCAGGTATCGGCGCTTTGATTGTTTTGTGGAAAAGTTAGGATTCCTTTTGTCAGTTAATCGAAAAACCGGTTAAAATTAATTTGTTTTACTCGCTTTGTTAAAATATATGTAAAGTAATTGAGGTTGAGGGGTTGAGTTTCTTGGGGGATGTTTGAATTGGGCTTTACTTTTGAATTACCGTCCCGTTATACTAACATTTCTTCTATGCGGTTTAAAGAGCGAAGTTATTCCCCAGAACTGACAAGGTATAATTTAACTGGGTAATTTGTATTGTTCCTTAGCTAAAAATTAGAGGCTTACAAATTTTAGCATTGTTGTGAACCTTCAGATCTTTTCTAAGAGAAATACAAGGTATGTATATAAGTATACTTTTCATCGTGCTTGTCACGAATGTGTACAGCAGCGATCGGAAAAATAGCAGCGGCATAATTTTTTCAAATTTGGGATTTCTTTAAACGTCGAAAATAAAAAAGGAGAATCAACTTGATCTTTCTTTTCGATTTTTAAATAATAAAACTTCTCAGACTGTTATCGGAAAATATTAAGAAATTCGAGAATGTTTCATGAAAATTTCGATGTTTTTTTGAGAGCTCCCTTAATTTTTAGAGTTAACTTGCTCTTTTTTATATGCAATAATTTAAGAAAAATTTTTTATGAATGTTATAACAGAAACTATGCAAACCATTCTCAAGAACGTTTTCGAAAAGAAAAATTCGAAAAGTCGAGTAAATTTAGCGAAAATTTCAAATTTTTTATATGAAACTCTCTTAATTGTTTTGAGTTAGCAATTTCGTAGCCCTATCAGTATCTAACAAAGCATTTTTATAAGTCTCTCAAAATTCGCATTAAGTTTTGAGAATTTTTTTTTCGAAGGACATTTCAGATTTTCTTCCAAGTAAAAAAAATTATTCACGCTTTGTAAGAAAGAAAATCTACAGCATTCTGCGGAAAAAAATTTTCAAAAGGCAATGCGAATTTTAAGAGACCTACTACTTGTATTTTTCAGACTAAAATTGATCGAGCAACAAAACTACATACTAAAAAAAAAAAAAATCAGATAGCCCTAAATAAAAAATTCGAAATTTTCGAAAAATTTTCTTGAATTTTCGAATTTTTTAGAAATTGTTTTTGAGATTATAGTTTGCATAGTTTGAGTTAAAAAATAAAATATCGAAAATTAAAAAAAAGAACAGTTGTCACATCTATTTTCGTCTTCGCTGCTGTTTGTCCACACACATAACAGCATGGAGTTCTTGCAAGCTTCGAAGCCCCATAAAATTATACTTAACTACTTTTCAACGTTTTCATTCTGATATAGCAGCAGCACACCCATTCAATTAATTTTGTTGTTGCTTATGTTTTGTATAAAGATTTTGTTTTTTATTTTGTCTTATATTTCGTTTATTATTATCTTTATACTCCTTTTCTTTCGTACTCTGCCATTTAACCATTTATTCATACACTTTGTCCGTCATTCATAGCTGCACTTACTTCTTATTATTGTTATGGCCTTGTGTTATTTGTTGTTATGCTTACTCAGTGTAGATTACATAATGCGTATAACCAGAGAAATATACAAATACATAAGTACTTTAAGGAGCATATACCCTGTAGGGAGAATATATATAATTCCAGATACGTCAGCTTGGAGTGAATTAGAAGCACCTTAAAGTTAGAAATAAGAGCCTGCCCACCCTTACTTCTATTTATTCCTCTTGTTAACCAAACAACCCCTCTTCATATAATTATCGGAAATACATTGACTCTGCAGCAAAGGCATTTTAAGGTTAGGTTGAACATTACATAGAGTGAATGTGTCCAAAGTGTTGCCAAAAGCTTGCTCAATGACCAAACTGAAAGCTCCTATCAAAAACCAGGACCTGTTTATTTCCTCGCAAATTATATGCTAATTGGCTGCGACGAGAAAAATTTTGTCGCGCTTTTTTAAGTGCATTTTGTTTTGGATGCTTTGCTAAGCATGCGTGAATTAAGGGAATCACCCTAGTAAAAACTGAGACTATTCTATAATTGAAATGCAGTGCTGGTATTTTGTTGCGTATTAGTCGCTAATTGGGTGCGAAAAGAACAAAACTTGTCAATACGAAAAGAAAAATTTCGCTAAATTCACGAAACAAAAAAAAAAAAAAAAAAAAATTAAACAACTAAAAAAAAAGCGTCAAAATTTTTATTTTTCCAACTAACTAGCAACTAATAAGCACCAAATACCAGCTAAGTCGCGTTTCGATCAGAGAGGTGCAAGTGCATTTTTACGAGGGTGCTTTGCAAGCTTCACGTGAACTTCGCGAAACACCCAAAAAACATCACTAAAAAAGAGTGACCTAACTTTACTCTTCGCAACGAATTGGCGCATAATACTCGACAAAACACTCGCTAAGTCATATTTCGAACAGTATAAAGTACATAAGTCCGTTTTTACTCCAAACTAAACTTTTCATTGACTTATTTTCTTTAGATTTTCCTGCAGGATATATTTATACTCAGTTGAGCAGAGCTCACAGAGTATATTAAGTTTGATTGGATAACGGTTGGTTGTACAGGTATAAAGGAATCGAGATAGATATAGACTTCCATATATCAAAATAATCAGGATCGAAAAAAAATTTGATTGAGCCATGTCCGTCCGTCCGTCCGTCCGTCGTCGTTAACACGATAACTTGAGTAAATTTTGAGGTAAATTGATGAAATTTGGTATGTAGGTTTCTGAGCGCTCATCTCAGATCGCTATTTAAAATGAACGAAATCGGACCATAACCACGCCCACTTTTTCGATATCGAAAATTTCGAAAAACCGAAAAAGTGCGATAATTCATTACCAAAGAAAGCTAAAACGATGAAACTTGGTAGATGGGTTGACCTTATTACACAGAATAGAAAACTAGTAAAATTTTGGACAGAGGGCGTGGCACCGCCCACTTTAAAATAAGGTAATTTAAAACTTTTGCAAGCTGTAATTTGGCAGTCGTTGAAGATATCATAATGAAATTTGGCAGGAACGTTACTCCTATTACTATATGTACGCTTAATAAAAATTAGCAAAATCGGAGAAGGACCATGCCCACTTTTAAAAAAAAAAAAATTTTAAAGTAAAATTTTAACAAAAAATTTAATATCTTTACAGTATATAAGTAAATTATGTCAACATTCAACTCCAGTAATGATATGGTGCAACAAAATACAAAAATAAAAGAAAATTTCAAAATGGGCTTGGCTCCGCCCTTTTTCATTTAATTTTTCTAGGATACTTTTAATGCCATAAGTCGAACAAAAATTTACCAATCCTTTTGAAATTTGGTAGGGGCATAGATATTATGACGATAACTGTGAAAATGGGAGAAATCGGTTGAAGCCACGCCCAGTTTTTATACACAGTCGTCCGTCTGTCCTTCCGCATGGCCGTTAACATGATAACTTGAGCAAAAATCGCCATATCTTTACTGAACTTAGTTCACGTACTTATCTGAACTCACTTTATCTTGATATAAAAAATGAACGAAATCCGACTATGACCACGGCCACTTTTTCGATATCGAAAATTACGAAAAATGAAAAAAATGCCATAATTCTATACCAAAAACGAAAAGAGGGATGAAACATGGTAATTGGATTGGTTTATTGACGCGAAATATAACTTTAGAAAAAACTTTGTAAAATGGTTTGACACCTACCATACTAAGTAGAAGAAAATGAAAAAGTTCTGCAGGGCGAAATAAAAAACCCTTAAAATCTTGGCATGTATTAAATATATAAATAAATTAGCGGTATCCAACAGATGATGTTCTGGGTCACCCTGGTCCACATTTTGGTCGATATCTGGAAAACGCCTTCACATATACAACAACCACCACTCCCTTTTAAAACTATCATTAATACCTTTAATTTGATACCAATATCGTACAAACACATTCTAGAGTCACATTTGGTCCACCTTTATGGCGATATTTCGAGACGGCATCCACCTATAGAACTAAGGCCCACTCCCTTTTAAAATACTCATTAACACCTTTCGTTTGATACCCCTATTGTACAAACAAATTCTAGGGTCTCCCCTGGTCCACCTTTATGGAGATATCTCGAAACGGCGTCCACCTATGGAACTAAGGATTACTCCCTTTTAAAATACTCATTAACAGCTTTCATTTGATACCCATATCGTACAAACAAATTCTAGAGTCAACCCTGATCCACCTTTATGGCGATATCCCTAAATGGCGTCCACCTATAGAACTATGGCTGTGGCCCACTCCCTCATAAAATACTCTTTAATGCCTTTCATTTGATACACATGTCATACAAACACATTCCAGGGTTTCCCTCGGTTCATTTTCCTACATGGTTATTTTCCCTTATGATGTCACCATAGCTCTCAACTGAGTATGTAATGTTCTGGTACACCCGAAATTAACCTTCCTTATTTGTTTTTGTTTACATTTATATAATCAACAATAATATTTATTCTAAGTTTTCGCTACTGCTTCAAAATTTTTCTTACAAGTGATTGCCTGGTTAACTTGTATTTGTTTACTGTTTTTTGCGTCTTACGTCCTTCTTATTCAATGTCCATCAATTTTGGTTGAATTGGAAATTGTTGAGTGCTTCTTTTACCCACATATAAATTATTTCATTTTTGCTTACACAATCTATAAATAGTTTTTGCTTGTGTGTGCTTTAAGTTCTTGTATCTTTTGACATTTGCGCTTAAGTGGGTTTTTGACATTGATTATTGTTTTCTGTGCACTTCAACAACAATGACAACCACACAAAAATAGCACTTGAGTGACTTTTTGATTATTATATAGATTTGTAGTGTAGCTTTAAAATTTTATAGATTTGTTTTGGTTTGTTTGTGGCGTGCGTTGATTGTTATGTTTTTAAATTCTTTGAGGAGGTGGCTGACTTTTTATAAGGTTACATAGGTCATGTGTCGGAGGTTAACTTGGACGTAATGGATGATTGCATTTTCCTAAAATTGGTGAAACAAAAAAACCTATTAAACGCACATGTTATTCGGAAATGGTCTATTTCACCGTGCCTTCAATTCCCAACAAAGTTATATTTCTTGATGTAGAAAAAAGTAATCAAAAAGTAATCGCAATCTTTATATCAGGCATGCTTAACCAACGAACCGATATCATTTAGTTACGATAATTAACGAAATGATTTTGTTTTGTTTATGTTGATTATTAATTTCAAACTATGCTGGCAATGCTATATTATCCATTTTGATGGCGGAGTCATTAAAGGTGAAAGCATTACCCAAGCTGATTGCAACTTTTCTCATGAATTTTGACAGTACGAACATTTCTCAGAGTATTTTTAACATTACCACCAACGAATTACACAAACAAATTGCATGGAGTTTGTGTGTATGTCCGCTCGCTGTTACCGCCTTACGGCTTCACCATGGCTATAGCATTGCCAGCACAATTCAAACATAAAGTATCACGTTTTTGTTAACGTTTTTAACGTTAACGAAAGCTTTTCGTTTCGGTTAAAAACGAGATACAATTTATCTTGATAATTTCTTTATCGATAATATTTCGAAGTGTTTCAACGGAAACGGTGGAAATTTTTTGATAAACGATTAGCTTAACGTTAAGGTGCATCCCTGCTTTATATTCAAGGAAGATTAGAGAAAGCTTATAAATCTTGCAATAACAGTCAACAGGCAACATCACATTATAAAAGATAATACAAAATATAACGAATAGATCTGTTTCTCTCAACAAAAACCATGTCCAGTTCTCTCTCTTCAGCAGTATATTATTAGCTCTCTCTCCAGCAGAGTTGCCACATGTTGAGGCAGCTAGATGCTTTTCATGAAAAGAGGTGATGGTATTTTAATTGAGCCTTCGGTACACACTAACAATAAATACGAACAGCACAAATAAAAGCCCAATTACCAAATGAATGAACAGCTAAGTAGTTCAAGGTATTTAATATAATTGATTTTTGCAATCCACCTAATCTTTGAAAACAATATTACAGACATTTTGGTAATCAGCGAACTGCAGTTGGTGAGGAAGGCAAGAAAGGCAGTAGTTGCTCCATAAATGCCTGCGAAAAGATTAGACATCAATTCAAATAATTACGTTTGCTGCTAGCTGACGGTCATAAATTGAAAACAAGGGCGAAAATAATAAGCAAATTAACAAAAAAATAAATAGTATTTAATAGCTTAGCACGGCATCCAATTATGCTTCATTGGTTTCAGGGCACAATTTTAGGCGCGCAGCAGGGTTTATGGAGCAAAGGGCAAGCATTAATGTCACTGGTAAAATTCTACTAAATTTTATCGCTAAAATTAAATCTAATAAATTTAATAGTGTTATTTCGGCAAAAACGGGGAGGGAATACCAAGTTGGAAAGATCAAAGGGAAGTTAAATGTGTAGATGTACGGGCCAATGACTAAAAAGGCGCAAAATTTTAGAATTTTTTTTAAAGAAATAATTTTTTTTAATGTGATTTACATTTTTCAATCCTTTTTTTAATATTTTTTTTATACTCAGTTGAGCAGAGCTCACAGAGTATATTAAGTTTGATTGGATAACGGTTGGTTGTACATATATAAAGGAATCGAGATAGATATAGACTTCCATATATCAAAATAATCTGGATCGAAAAAAAATTTGATTGAGCCATGTCCGTCCGTCCGACCGTCCGTCCGTCCGTCCGTCCGTGCGTCCGTCCGTTAACACGATAACTTGAGTAAATTTTGAGGTATCTTGATGAAATTTGGTATGTAGGTTCCTGAGCACTCATCTCAGATCGCTATTTAAAATGAACGATATCGGACTATAACCACGCCCACTTTTTCGATATCGAAAATTTCGAAAAACCGAAAAAGTGCGATAATTCATTACAAAAGACCGATAAAGCGACGAAACTTGGTAGATGAGTTGAACTTATGACGCAAAATAGAGAGAAGGTAATTTAAAACTTTTGCAAGCTGTAATTTGGCAGTCGTTGAAGATATCATGATGAAATTTGGCAGGAACGTTACTCTTATTACTATATGTACGCTACAGTATATAAGTAAATTATGTCAAGATTCAACTCCAGTAATGATATGGTGCAACAAAATACAAAAATAAAAGAAAATTTAAAAATGGGCGTGGCTCCGCCCTTTTTCATTTAATTTGTCTAGGATACTTTTAACGCCATAAGTCGAACAAAAATTAACCAATCCTTTTGAAATTTGGTAGGAGCATAGATTTTATGGCGTTAACTGTTTTCTGTGAAAATGGGCGAAATCGGTTGATGCCACGCCCAGTTTTTATACACAGTCGTCCGTCTGTCCTTCCGCATGGCCGTTAACACGATAACTTGAGCAAAAATGGATATATCTTTACTAAACTCAGTTCACGTACTTATCTGAACTCACTTTATCTTGGTATGAAAAATGAACGAAATCCGACTATGACCACGCCCAATTTTCCATATCGAAAATTACGAAAAATGAAAAAAAATGCCATAATTCTATACCAAATACGAAAAAAGGGATGAAATATGGTAAGGTAATTGGATTGTTTTATTGACGCGAAATATAACTTTAGAAAAAACTTTATAAAATGATTGTGACACCTACCATATTAAGTAGAAGAAAATGAAAAAGTTCTGCAGGGCGAAATAAAAAACCCTTAAAATCTTGGCAGGTATTACATATATAAATAAATTAGCGGTATCCAACAGATGATGTTCTGGGTCACCCTGGTGCACATTTTGGTCGATATCTGGAAAACGCCTTCACATATACAACTACCACCACTCCCTTTTAAAACTCTCATTAATACCTTTAATTTGATACCCATATCGTACAAACTCATTCTAGAGTCACCCCTGGTCCAACTTTATGGCGATATTTCGAAAAGGCGAACACCTATAGAACGAAGGCCCACTCCCTTTTAAAAATACTCATTAACACCTTTCATTTGATACCCATATCGTACAAACAAAGTCTAGAGTCACCCCTGGTCCAGAAAGGCCCACTCCCTCTTAAAATACTCATTAACTCCTTTCGTTTGATACCCATATTGCACAAACGAATTCTAGGGTCACCCCTGGTCCACCTTTATGGCGATATCTCGAAACGGCGTCCACCTATGGAACTAAGGATTACTCCCTTTTAAAATACTCATTAACACCTTTCATTTGATACCCATATCGTACAAACGCATTCTAGAGTCACACCTGGTCCATCCTTATGGCAATATCTCGAAAAGGCATCCACCTATAGAACTAAGGCCCACTCCCTCTTAAAATACTCATTAAGTCCTTTCGTTTGATACCCATATTGCACAAACTAATTCTAAAGTCACCCCTGGTCCACCTTTATGGCGATATCTCGAAAAGGGGTCCACCTATAGAACTAAGCCCCACGTCCTTTTAAAATAATCATTAACACCTTTCATTTGATACCCATATCATACAAACAAGTTCTAAAGTCACCCCTGGTCCACCTTTATGGCGATATCTCGAAAAGGCGAACACCTATAAAACGAAGGCCCACTCCCTTTTAAAAATACTCATTAACACCTTTCATTTGATACCCATATCGTACAAACAAAGTCTAGAGTCACCCCTGGTCCACCTTTATTGCGATACCTCGACAATGCGTCCACCTATAGAACTAAGGCCCACTCCCTCTTAAAATACTCATTAACTCCTTTCGTTTGATACCCATATTGCACAAACGAATTCTAGAGTCACCCCTGGCCCACCTTTATGGCGATATCTCGAAACGGTGTCCACCTATAGAACTAAGGCCCACTCCCTTTTAAAATACTCATTAATACCTTTCATTTGATACCCATATCATACAAACAAGTTCTAAAGTCACCCCTGGTCCACCTTTATGACGATATCTCGAAAAGGCGAACACCTATAAAACGAAGGCCCACTCCCTTTTAAAAATACTCATTAACACCTTTCATTTGATACCCATATCGTACAAACAAAGTCTAGAGTCACCCCTAGTCCACCTTTATTGCGATACCTCGACAATGCGTCCACCTATAGAACTAAGGCCCACTCCCTCTTAAAATACTCATTAACACCTTTCGTTTGATGCCCATATTGTGCAAACAAATTCTAGGGTCACCCCTGGTCCACCTTTATGGCGATATCTCGAAACGGCGTCCACCTATGGAACTAAGGATTACTCCCTTTTAAAATGCTCATTAACACCTTTCATTTGATACCCATATTGTACAAACGCATTCTAGAGTCACCCCTGGTCCATCTTTACGGCGATATCTCGAAAAGGCGTCCATCTATAGTACTTAGGTCCACGCCCTTTTAAAATACTCATTAATACCTTTCATTTGATACCCATATCGTACAAACGCATTCTAGAGTCAACCCTGATCCACCTTTATGGCTATATCCCTAAATGGCGTCCACCTATAGAACTATGGCCCACTCCCTCATAAAATACTCTTTAATGCCTTTCATTTGATACACATGTCATACAAACACATTCCAGGGTTTCCCTCGGTTCATTTTCCTACATGGTTATTTTCCCTTATGTTGTCACCATAGCTCTCAACTGAGTATGTAATGTTCGGTTACACCCGAACTTAACCTTCCTTACTTGTTTTTATTAATTTTAATTTATACATCCAAATCAACGAAACTGCCCTTCACAGCTTAGTCTTCATTATTGAAACAGCCTTAGTCGAAAAGGATCATTGTTTTTGTAGCCTTTTAAGACATTGGGAGAGTATTCAAGAATATAACCCCAGACCCAGTAACAACGCCCTAACGAACCTGGGTGTAACTAGGCCCCTCAAGAGACTGATAGATGACAAGATGGGGGTAGGGACCATGACCTAGTTATTGCCTACCTAGGTAGATTCCCCCAAACTTATGTAACATGATGCAAGTAGCATTACGAGATATTTCTCTATGGATCTGCCAATGCGGATTCGGCGTTCATTTTGATAAAATGGAGCAAAATAGCACAGTTATACCAACCAGTACTAAATTGTATGCGTATTAAAATAATAAAGCGTAAGTAGTGCTCTAAGAACATCGCCAAGCGAAGCTCTTCAAATCATTCCTGACATTCCACCCTTGGATCTAGGAGTATACCAAATAGCCGCAACTCCAGGAGGAGTACTAAAACTGCAGGATGGCCTAGCAAGCTAGACAGTATAGTTGCAAGTAGCCTTGCTGCTGACGGTAGCATTTCCGTATACACCAACAGTTCTTAGTTAGACGCCAGGGTTGGAGCAGGAGTCTATGTAAGAATACAAGACCGCCAACTCTGGTTTAGACTACGTGATCAGTGTAGTGTCTTCCAAGCAGACGTATCAGCTGTCATGGAAGTCGAGGTTTGGATAGGAACACACAATATCGGCAGGGAAATGTCACGGCCAAGCGGCTACAAATCCTAGCCAGTATAGTTGCAAGTAGCCTTGCTGCTGACGGTAGCATTTCCGTATACACCAACAGTTCTTAGTTAGACGCCAGTGTTGGAGCAGGAGTCTATGTAAGGATACAAGACCGCCAACTCTGGTTTAGACTAAGTGATCAGTGTAGTGTCTTCCAGGCAGACGTATCAGCTGTCATGGAAATCGAGGTTTGGATAGGAACACACAATATCGGCAGGGAAATGTCACGGCCAAGCGGCTACAAATCCCTTGACTCGTACTCGTTCATTTATGAGCTAACATCTTAATGACGCCCATCTCTTCAAGAGATGGCCCAACCGAACCGTGTATACCTCAGATGGGTCGCGGTACTCAACTGCAGTCTTTAATATAAAGTATATAAGCTATGTTAACTTATGTGTTTCTGGACCATGGTATGTTCAGTTACGATGAGGCATGATAAGTTATGTTATATAATGTTATCGTTTGATGAATTATGTTAAGCTGCTATGTTTTTTAAGTTATGTTGTGTTATGTTGTATAAAGTTATGCTATGTCATGTTATGATTTATGATGTTAACTTTTATTCCGTATGTTTTTTTTCTTTCTTTAGCATTATAGTGCTATGCTATGTAATACTATGCTATGTTATGGTATGATTTGTATCGCTACATTTAACTACTCCCATTTTAATTGCATTTTATTCTATAGCTTTTCTTCATTTTCTTCTTGTTTCTTATGCCAAAATACAATTATTTTGCAATAGAATATAAGAGTAATGAAAAAATACCGAAAATTACCAAAGTTGAATGAGCGCAACGAAATTGAACTTCCTCAAAACAGAAAAAGTGAAGTAAATATAATTTAACAAATCACAGACGAAACAGGAAATGTTGTGCTTAATAAATAGAAAAGCGTGCAGAGTGTAAGTAGGGTAAAAATTGGCAAGGATCAAAAGCAAAGGCGAAAAATTGTTAGGGATAAAGTTAGCGTTTGCAAAAGATACTGTTGATATCGTTAGAGCGCCAAGTTTCAAATTTATTTTTATTTTGCACCAAATACCGCACTACGGCGCTCCACCCTTCTCAAGCGACAAAGAGACTCAACAAGCAGCAATTAAATGGCCAAATGCCAAATACAAAAAAATATATATATAAGAATAAAAAAACGAAAAAAAAAATTAAGTGGCACTGTAGGAAAATGCTGTAAAAGAGTAAAAAAGCAATCGAAGAACGAAAACGCAAAGTATTGAGTGAAAGGAGAATATCGAGCGCAGTAAATCGTTATATTGCTGACTTAAGCAGTGAAGGGCAAAGGACAAGCAAATCGTTTTGGCCAAAAGTCAAGCGTGACAAAACAAATACCACTCTAATGCCGTGCCAACAATAAACGAACGATACAATGAACAAATACAAACAATAAAATATGTATGTACATACATTCTTTTTTTTATGTTTGTGCATATGTATTTATCTTTTAAACAACATCAACGTAGTTAATGCAACCTGTAACGTGTTGGTTGATACTTTTTTCCCACACTTTACCACCAACGTTTACCATTGCATGGAAGGATACGTTAAGCCATCAACAGCAAGCCGAGAGGCATAATCTGATGATGGAGTGCACTCCATGTTTGAACGTTGTACAGCAATGTGGGTGTAAGATAGAAAATGCTGTCATGTTTGGCGACGAAAGTATCGAATCGATTAACGAAATGAAATTTGCGCGATAGTAAATTACAAATTGAATGCCAAAAAGTATGCTACGTTTTTTGTTTTTTATTGTTATTACTTTTTTTTGCTAATCGGTTTATTTCGTTTCTTTTTGGGTAGCAAAAGTAAACAGTGAACGCTCATGGTAGCAAGCTGGCTTGCTAAAGATTTTCTCGTTCAATTTATGTGCACCATATTAAGCGCCTTAAAATATGCTAATTGTCGGTTAATTTTTCTATTCTAAAAAAGAGCTCCTCTGCTAGTGTTGTTTGTATTACTCCATAAAGCTGACATGCATGCTATTATCGGATATACAGGTTTTTAGTAATTTAATGTTTAGTCCAATATGGATTTTATAGATTTTGAAGCTTTGGTGTGATTTTCTTTGTATTTATTTGTACATGATGTGATATTGAGATGTATATCGCACAATTGAGAAAATATGATATGAATTTTAATCATATGATGTGATTGACTCCACATCAGATAAGTCACTCGTTTCATGGATAAAGTGTATAATTTTGAATACTTTTAGTACAGCAATAAACCTTCTCCCTGAAGGTATGCAACTTTTTCACACCCTTATATTTCACTGTCCATTTTTTTTTTGCAATTTATGGTAACTTGAACTGTCAGAGAACAAAAATAATTTCGACGCCATACAAATTCCTATTTCCCTTTCCCATTTACTTATTTCGCTTGTCATTTATTTACTCCAATTCATGTTGTTTGTAAAATTGATACTTTTCACAAGTTAGATAAAAATTGTATACATGCCATTTTTTCTACATTTCAACATACCAACATAATGTCATTGTAACGTGCAATCAATTTAATTGCAATTGATATTTGAGACATCGCGCATGCCAGTCTTTATTTTCAACTTTGTAGTCGTTGTATATCTGTCTAACTGTTAGTCACCAATTCATTCAACTTATTATTCTATTTTATTTATCCTTTCTATTTTCTCTATTGCCGTATTTAACCACAATTGTGCGCTGCCAAAATAAATTTGCTATTTCATCGTATCACTATTTATTTGATGACAACAACAAAATCAACAAAGTGAAAAGCTTTGTAGAGCTTATTTAGTTAGTTGGGCATTAAATTGAATTTCGTGGATGAAATGTTTAGGTAGTGACTTTTGGCTATATACCTACTGGGTACTTCGTTTAGATTCTGTGGTAGGAAAATGCATTTTTTTTATAAAAAAAAACTTTAGTAAGCGAAATCCGGGACTTTAAAATTGCTATAAATTGAATTAGTTCGGAAGCGCATTCCAAAAAAAAAAAAGTACAGGTGCCTAAAATTATACACTGTCTATGACAGGACAGTCAATTTAGGCACTATGACTGTCGCGTAGCGGAGAGACTAAGAAATGTTGCATGAACTTAGGCGCAGTTAAATTTGACACTAAGCGAAGATATCAACAAATATTGTTTACATTTAGACCCAGTTGATAATTTTTTGAGATCGCATTTTGTGTTAACCATCTACAGAATTCAGAGGCAGGTTAGTATGATTCGGCATGATCAGATTATTATCTCCAATTATTATCTCCAAAAATTGTTATCTCCAAACTAAAATCAGTATCAATCCAGAATCAGACAAGTTTTACGTTGCATAGGATTTTGTTGAAGGGAAAAATGTAAATTTTTGCAAAAACAGGCTCGGAAAAAGCTTTTCAGTTAAAGGCCAAGTCTCTACGAAAAAACGAATGAGTTACGTCCTTAACTTTTTTTTTTTGGTGAAAGTCGTAATTTTGTTATTCTGAGCTTGCGCGTTGCGACTGGTAAATAGCAAATTAATCCCGCACTCGCTTCGAAGCTTCAACATCATCTTCGGGGAGTTTAGTCTCTAGAGTAAAGACTTCCTGAAGAGGGCATGTAAACACGCTTCTAGTATCTATAGCATAGATTTCCTGATGAAGATGTGAAACCATTGAAGCACGTACTAGGTTACAGGATTTTTTTGTACTAAAAGATGTGTTTACCTGAAGTCCAACCTGTGATATGTGCTGCAACATTTTGCTCTCCTTCTCAATTTTTTTTCTAAAAACAGGAAAAATATTTTCAAAGTTAATTTCAACATAGCTTTAAATTACTTTTTAAAGTGTGCTGAAATATTATAATTAGGTGAATTTGTTAAAACCAAAAACTTCGAAAGATGAAATGTATGTTTTTAGTACGAAAAAAAACTTTTTTAAAATATTTTTTAATATTTAAATAGAACTAAACAGTTCATAAATCTAAAATTTATATTGTACTAAAAGTGATTTTTTCTCACGAAACCAAAAAAAAAAAAAAAATATTTTGTCGCAGTACAGATTTTGAAATCTCGATTGTTTGTTTTTGGTACTAAAAATACCTTTTTAAATAGTATAGCCTTTTTTTAGTATTTAAATAGCACTAAAAGATGTTCTAAATATGTCGGTCAGTTTATAAATTTTAAAACGGTTTTTGTGTTGTATTTATTGTACTTAAAGTTAATTTTAAAAAAATTGTGGTCATAGTGCACATTTCGGAGGTTTCTTTTTTATATAGAAGAGCATCGAAAAGGCTAACCTTTTAAAATGTTTTTTGCTAAATCGAGTTTTACTACACAATTTTATTCGAATGTTTTTCGTAAAAGAAAAGGATTTATACTACCACATTTTCTACCAAGAGGTTATTTTAGCCATTAACTTGAATTTGGTATATTTTGGTAGTACTAAAACATATTCTAAAAATAAAATGTTGATTTTATTCTCGATGAATTTTGTGCTTAAAATGTTTTTGTTAACTTCCTGCGAAATTTTGGTGGTACTAAAAATATTTGGTAATAAAATATATGCATATTCTTCCACACGAGGCCAAAAAGATAACCCTTTTTGAAATTTGCCTAATAAAAATTTTATTTACTTTCATTTCAGCAAAATAATTAGAAAAAATGTCATAAAAAGAAAAATAAAAATTATAAAAACAATAAAAATATGAATTGAAAAAATTATAAAACTACGCCATGGTTCGCGATTCAAGCATGAAAAAAAAAAATAAAACCCCGTTACAGTAATTTAAGGGTTATTATTGAAAATTCTTTATAGAAGCCAACATGAAGCAATCACTTGGTTTAACTACAGTCACAGTCTACAGATAGGCTATCACTGAGCAAACTACCTATTATTAGTACTAAAAAATAATATTCTAATATTCTTCCTAAAAAAAAAGCATTACACGCACGAAAATTAAGTATTCAAAACAGGTAAAAGTATCTTTAGCTAACAAGAAATTTCTACAAAATCTTTTCTTTTGTTACTCACAACAACAACAACGGGTGCGCGCTAACAACAACTGCTATGTGTGTGCGTGTGTGGCTACAACAATAATCTGGGCATACAAATAATTTTTTTTTCTCTACATCATTTGTCCTAATTCCACAATGGAAAATGTCACGAAAATGCGAACGCCTTTGTTCGTGGCCATTAATTAAAATGTCAAATTGTGTGAATCTCTTCATTGCTGCTTCATCTACTGCTTTTGGCATCGACTTGCTGAAAATATGCGCTCATAATGATGATGTTGCTTTTGTTGTTATTGCTAATGTATGCGCGTGACCGCACATGCTGTCCGCTCCCGCTCACGGTGATTGCTGTGAATGAATTTGACAATCAAATGTGAAACGCTGGCGGTTTCTTCCAACACTACGACGCATACTACTGCACAAATACCATCACCTACTACAACTACTACTATTTTTACTACCAATTTTGACATATCGATCAATGCACTGCATGCCAATAATGATGATGATGACATCGCATCTACTGACACATCTCGTTATATCCGATGATTTTCGGCTCACTCGGCATGTCATGTCAACGACGAACGACTGAAACTTGTGTGGAAAAAATTGAGAAAAAAAAATGTAAAAAAAATTCTGATAAAAAAATGCATTTAAAAATTTTAACTTAAAAAAATTTTAAAATAAAAATTTATAAAAAAACAAAAATTGCAACGACGAATTGAACTGTCAAATATACGCACGTAATGTAAAAATATAAGCAACATTTAACCCTAACTTTCTATGCTACTTTAAACATCAAAAACAAAAAAATTTTACATATAAAAAAATTCACAAATTTTAACATTTCCCATCAATTCCCTTAACTCTACAACCGCACTTGTTCTCTACGCCGGAAATGTCATTGCACTTGTCTGTCTGCATTTATTATTACGACTTTTGCCCTTACCGACTTGGTTTGCTGTCACCATCATCACCACCACCATTGTCATTCAATCGACAACTTACGAAAACCCAACAACAATGTTGCGCGTTAACTGTTAATTTAACTTACGATTGTGAATTGTAACGGTAAATGCAACTGCCAAATACTGGCAAATGTCAACTGTCAAATTATTGATGTGTCATTGTAGTTCGTACACAAGAAGCTACGAGCGCTTAACAAGTGAAACCAGCAAAGGCCAAAGTACTTTGCACAGATACAAGAAAGAGAATCAGCAAAAATAATACAAATGACAAGCTAAATAGTGAAATTTTGTAACATAAAAGCTCACGAACTCTAAATTGACAAGTGCAGATTTTAAAGCGAAAGCAAATTAATGAAAAAGTGCTCGAAGAAATAAATAAAAATTAAATATTGAATATACAAAAAAGCAAAGAAATATGAGAAATAAATTTAAAAGAAAACTTGATTTAAAAATGAGCGCTAAGAAAGAGAGATGAAAAGAGGAGAAGAGTTAAACTTCGAGTGGTACAAAAAAGCTCAAAAGCTCAGGCAAAGAAAAGCTTTGATGTATAAGAAAAGCTTAAAGAAGCTATACATAACCAAGTGAAGTCCCAAAGGTTATTGAAAATATGATACAATAAACGAACTAAGGAAATAAAAACTTTTGAAGACAACGAAAGCTCTTACAGACTTAATGGCGATTATCTAAAATCTATACTAGAGAACTTAGGTAAAGCTTGAAGCTTTCAATAGTATACTGTATGTACTTACATATTAACAGGCGCCTGAAGTTCCAAAAAAATATCAGATCTGAGCGAGGGTGGCAAAAAAAGGGAACACAGCTTTAACGGTAAAAGAAGCACAAAAAGCTATAGATTTTGTAAAGTATATAAACGAAAAAAGAGAAAAGCATAAAAAAGCTTAGTAAAGAGAGCTGCTTAAAAGTTTGACAAGGAAGATAAAATATAAAATAAAAAAAATTTAAACTCGCGCATTTAAAAACATCTCACAAGCACATGTAAAATATAACATTAAGTAAAAGCTTGGCGAGACAGAAAGTTTCGTAAGGAGAGCCGCGGCACGTGTTCTCAAAAAGTGATCACTTAGCAGCAAAAACAAGCGTCAAAATCAAACAAAAACCGATAGTAAAATTACTCAGCACCACCATAACAAAAAATTGCAGTCCTTTCCAGCAACAAAACAAATGCCGCCTAGCAGCAAACTGCAAAGCTCGTATAAAATCTAGTAGGCGGCTACTTAGAAAAAGCTTAAAACTTTTGTATCGATAAATGAACACACAAAATCAAAAAGGCAATCGCAAATAAACGCCCATCACTCAAAGCTTCCATTTGCAAATATTGATATTGTTGTTGTTGCTGCTGCTACTGCTGAAGCTGCTATCACACGCTCAGTACAGCTCAATTTAAAATCCAATAATATGGGGCTGCAAATGGCAGCACAGTCAGCAGCCAACAATTATGTTGCATTTACAAAAACAAAAACAATATTTATATCAACACTTACACCCAAACTCATATACACATCCATACTTAGCGCGCTCACAGTCAAAAGCCCCACCACCACCACCACCACAATAGCCATCAACGTGAAAAAGTTGACCAAAGTCATTGCTACGTCATCGTCGAGCATAGCGACATTATTGCTTTTGTTGGTATTGCTGACCTGGAATCCAACAACACTTGGCGTTGATGCAGTCCGTGAGTACAATAACTAATTTTACTTATTTTTTGTAATGTATGTATTAATTATATAAACTTATGTATGTTTATAAAGTGTTATGAAAGCTTCGTTTATATAAGTAGGTATGTATTTGTATCAGTGAATTATTTTTTGTTGGTAACAAAGTAATTGCATTATTATTTGCATGAACAAGTGATTTTAATTGAATTTCACAGCGTTATTGTAAGTGCAGTGCAGTAAGTTATGATTGAAAGGGCAAATATATATTTAGAGTAGGTAATTGTGTATGTATCGTTTTCTTTAAGTAATAATACACTCATACTTATTTACATAAAAAATTGCAAGGTATGCTGCGCAGAAATAATTTTTAAAACGCAATGCAATGAAAATAATTAAATACTGAAAGTATATATCGTAGAAAAACGAACTATAACATATGCACATACATTTGTATGTAAAAATCCTTATCCTTTGTTAAAATTATTTAACCGATCGGCTATGCGAAAAAGCTTGCTTTAAACTTATTCGTGAAAAATCTGAGGCTGCTGAGCAGTTAATATAAATTTTAATTTTTTTTTTCATGTGGTCAAGGTTAACGGGGCTCCTAGCACAATGTTGTAAGTTAGTTGGTTGAAAACAATTTACGTACATTCATTTTCATGTTTGCCATTGAAAATTGTTGGTCCCTAATATGCAGCTTGCATATAATTCATAGATTTAATCTTTCTATTTTTAATACTCAGAGTGCGTTGCACACAGAGTATACTAACTTTAATTGGGTAACGGTTGGTTGTACAGGTATAAAGGAATCGAGAGAGATATAGACTTCCATATATCAAAATCATCAGTATCGAAAAAAAATTTGATTGAGACTATAGCAGGAAATATTTCTAGAAAAAATGGACGAGATCGGCTAAAGACCACGCCCACTTTTATATACAAGTTTTTTAAAAGGGTCGTAGACGAAAATAATAAGCTATATCTTAGCGAAAAAAAGCTTTGTATCAATAAAATCTTACTTTCTAAATTGAATTATAACATTAAGTTGGAAAATACTAAAATTTTTGAAAGTGGGTGTTGCACCGCCCCTTTTATGACTAAGCAATTTTCTATGTTTCGGGAGCCATAAGTCGAAGAAAAATTAACGGATCGTACTAAAATTTGGTACACAAATTTTCTCTATAGCAAGAAATATTTCTAGAAAAAATTAACGAGATCGGTTAAAGACCACACCCACTTTTATATAAAAGATTTTTAAAAGGGCCGTAGACTAGAATAATAAGCTATAACTTAGCAAAAAATTGTTTTGAATCAATGATATTTCACTTATCAAGTTTTATTGTAAGAGGAAATGTGTGTTATGTAGAAAAGTAATTTATCTGAAATGAAATGTACAGTTGAAGCTCACGCTGAATATATAATGTTCGGTTACACCCGAACTTAGACACATTTACTTGTTTCTTACTAAATATGTTGTCGGAATATACGCGATTCTAACCAACACTGCATCACATTTTTATGGTCAATAGGCAGCAAAAATTCAGGGATAGGATAGGATAGGTTAGGTGGTAGCTGCCCTGATAAGGATAGCTCACTTGGACAACACGAAGGTCCGTTGTGATACCACATACACCAAAAATAACGGTGACTTAGATCTAGCTACTTAGAGAATAATTGGGTAGCAACGATAAAGCTCCGGATGATACCGATCTCAACTTTGGATATATCCTCGGGAGATACAAGTGAGTCGCGACCGAAGTACTTTCGCCTAGTTCTGGCAAAAGCTGGACAATCAAGCATAAAGTGATTTGGTGATTCCACCCCATCATCCTCCATACAGCTGCAGCAGGATGGAGTTTCCAGTATATTGAGACGTACCGCATGGATACCCATGGGACAGTGCCCTGTCAAAACCCCAATGACCATTGATAGGTGAGCCTTAGTGAACCCAATTATTTCAGCAGACCTCCTGCCATCCACTTTTGGCCAGAAAGATCTTGCTACCCTGCAAGACGTGGTATCCGCCCAACGTTTGCTGAGCTGATTCGAGGCCCAGCTATGGAGGAGCAATCCACAGGTGGCCAGCGGGATCCGGTTCAGCTGTACCGATGCGGGCTATCACTATGGCCCGGGACCCAGATAATCTTAATTGTAAAATTCCGCCCTCGATCGCACTGTAGTTGAGCTCAAGGCCTTGATAGCCGCTTGGCTATCAGAGTAGATGTTAAATTCCCTAACCGTAGTAGCACTGAATAGCATTCCATGCACCGCATCCTTAATCGAAGCAATTTCCGCTTGGAATACACTGCAGTGATCAGCCAACTTAAACTTGCGGCATAAATTTAGCTCTTAACAAAAGACCCCCCCACCAACCTTTCCATCCAGCTTCGACCCATCCGCGAACAAGTTAACCGGACCATGCCCCAGATAATTCCTCTTCCCCACTCCTTCCTCTCTGGAATAACTGGGGTGAAGGTTGTATAGGGAGCATAGTCGAAACTGGTAAGAAGGCTAGAGTGTCCGCGGTCAGAAAGTCCATATCCCATATCACGAAGCCTGACCAACGATCTTGCCGCTGCCGCCTTTCCCGCATTATCTACTGGGTATATGTTCAGCATGACGTTCAGTGCCAAGGTAGGTGTTGTTCTGAGAGCGCCACTGATACCGATCAGCGCCGTCCGTTGCACTGACACTAACATTTTGGAGGTGCTCGCTGTGTCCAGTCTTTTCCGCCAGACCAGCACGCCATATAGCAGAATCGTTTTGACCACCATCTCATAAAGCCAGTGTACTACTCCTGGCGAGAGTCCCCATCTCTATCCAATAGCCCCTCTGCAGCAATACAAGGCAAAGGCGGCCTTCCTGGTCCGATCTTCTACATTGGGTCTCCAGGACAGTTTCTTGTCCAAAACAATCCCCAAATATTTAACCCTATCAGAAAGTACCAACGATACCCCTCCAATCGAGGGAGTTCTGAAATCGGGCATCTTATATCTCCTTTTAAAAAGAACCAATTCCGTTTTTCCCGGGTTGATCGCCAATCCATATGATTCAGCCCACCTAGCCACAGTAACTAGGTAGCCCTGTAGAACATCGCGCACGGTGCCCAGAAATTTGCCTCTGACTAGGATAGCGAGGTAATCTGCATAGGCAACCACCCGACAACCATTGGCTTCCAGCTCCACAAGAAGCTCAACCCAGAGGAGAGGAGATAGGACACCCTCTTCAGGGAAGTCCATCTAGATTAGAAAGTTCTTACTAAAAAATATATCAAAAATATTATAATTGCGCTCTACCCTTATAGCTTTTTCTTGTAAGCTAAGTAAATTCAGGGTCATACTTTCCGCTTCGTTTTCATACACTTATATATAAAGGTAGTGTTTAAAATTTTGTATCTATTACTTTTTAGTGTTGAATGTTGTTTTCGCAACTTGCTTCGAATTTTTCTATTATCTTGATTTGTTCGACAGCTAATGAAATATTGTACCCTAATGTTGCATTGTCGCCGGGTTCGCAAATAAAGAGTGTGCCCGAAAAAATGTAAGCCTATTTATTTCCTGAAACATGCAATCACTGAGGCGTTTTCTTAAATAATGTAGAGTCGGTAGTGATACCAATTCTCATTAAGAACAGCTTCTGAAAAGCTCGCAATTTGTTCGCTTCACCACTTGCACAGTTTAAGTTATAAAAGATCTTTCTGCCAATCTTTGACTAGTTGTACTCGCAATAGCTCTTCGCTGTTCTTATCTGTGATTCCAATACACAAAACTCTTGTCCTGGTAGTGCCCTGACGTCATATTTTACGTCATATTTATGGATATGGCTTGAGGGGTTCCCCCGTTCTCTGGGAACCCCTTTGATACTCACTGTACTAAGTTCCTATTAAATTTATTCTTGTCTTTATAAGGCGTAAATGTATCTACGGGCTTCGTTTTAATGTTGCAACTTTTATTTTTCTTCCTTTTAGCAACCACTAAAGATCCAAAAACTTCAATCAGCATTTGGTTGCTGTCCGTTTCAGATTACAGAATAATTTGTTTTTACGAACTGTGTAAAACTTTTTTTCGTAGTTCTCTGTTAATTGGCTCTCATTTTGCTTTTCGACCTTTTTGACCAGAGAAATTTAATACCAGATTTTCGGAAATTCAACCTTTTTAAAGAGCCTTAGCTTATCTTCGCTGTTATCATGAGTATTGCCTTAAAGCCTGAAGAAAACGTAACATTTTCGTGCAGACTCCTAAAAATCTCATAAAAATCTATCGCGAAGTGATTTTTTTTTAAATATCTTGGCCAGTGTGCTTCCAGTGTGGAACCTTTTGCGATACGTACATTGGGTTGGGTCGATTTGTATGGACGAAAGTTAACCGATATCGCGCCATCGATTTTTCGATAGGATTTGGGCTCAGGAAAAAAACGTTCCACTACACGTACCCAAAAAATAATTTTCGAGCCTACGAAGTCGATTTCTCGACCAAAATTCTTCTAAATCTCCATAAAAGAATTTTTATTTTTTTTTTTCAAAAACTGCATTTACCAATTTTGCATTTGCCAATTGACACGAAAAAAATACATAAAAAATGATTTGGAGCCTTGAAAATGAAAAAAAGCATACAAAATCGATGAAATTTCGCAGGCTCGAAAATTAATTTTTTGGGTATGCGTGATGGAACTTTTTTTCCTGAGCCCAAATCCTATCGAAAAATCGATGGCGCGATATCGGTTAATAAATCGACCCAGTCTAACGTACATATTTACTGCCATTAGCTTCCGATTGAGTTTTTAATTTAAAGACATTGGCTAATCTGGAAGCTGCTTATAGATGAATTTCCTATTATTTATATTGAATAAATATTGGGAATATTGAATAAAATTGTTCGTACTATCTTTAATCGCTATGGCACGTTCCAAATTTTAAGTCTGTAGTTCAATGGGGTCGTATAAGATTGTCTCTACTAGTGCACCCTTAAATCTCGTAAGGCTTTCCTAATTGTTTCCATCCCTACACCCATAGGGATTTTTTCTCCCTTTTTTGCATTTCTAGGTCCTCTGAACCATGTAACAGGATTCAAGTTTCTAGTTCAATGAGATTTTTTTTAAGAATTGATCGTAAGATTTCCAAGATTGGTATGTCAGAATTTTCGCTCTCTTAAAGCATTTTCATCAAGTTTAGACTACGTGGCTCTTTTTTAAATCTTTCATAAATGTATTGCCGGGTTCCAGATGTTTCCAAATACCTAGATCCGTTCGACAGCTAGCGAAAAATTTTGTCATATCTGTTGCACTGTCCTGTCTCTGAACCACGTTTAAATCGATACAAGCATACCATATCTCGTATGCATTTCTAATTATCGACTCGTGCGCCAACTAGACGCACTTCCCCTTGGTGTCCTGAACTAAGTGCAGTCGATCTCAATATTGGCCCTGTTCTGTATGGCTTTTCTAAATATCTCAATCCCTGCTCCATCTTTTAGAATTTATTATTCTATATAAATGGTTATATGGTAATATGCATTTCAATAGCACTTAAAGCTATGATCAGAGTTTTAGGTCTATAGGTTATCAGTAATATAATTAAGACGACCGCGAAATTCCGAAATTTTTTAAATATCGCGACCTCTGCATCATCTAGTGGCAGTTATTCCCTCATGTTCAAGACTACAACCTTTTCAGTTGTAGTTCAGAAATTTGCATTTGAAGTTTGAAAAATTGCAATTGAAATTCAGAAAATTACAATTATAGTTCAGAATTTATGATTTCTGAACTAAGTATAAATATAAATTCTGTGCTTCAGTTGTAACTACTAAAATTTCCCTGAAAAAAGTGAAACCAATCAAATTGGTTTCGAATTACACACAAATTTACTTTAACAAACGTTTGAAATTTGATATTAGAAAAATACAGAAACAAATTTTCCGGCAAAACAACAAACACCGTAAAGCTAAGAAATAGCAAAATAATTTGCAAACACAATGTGATGAAAAAATATTTCCCAAAAAGAACATATTTTCGAAGTAAGAGTGGAACTTAAGCAACCCGACAGAAAATGAAAAAATTATGTATAAAGAAAACACTCGAAACAAAAATAAACAAACAAAAAACTAAGAGAAGAAAGTAAGATGTAAAAGAAAAAATAATAATAATCACAAAACAAACCAAAAACTTTCACAGTTATTTCGCAGTTTCACAGCTATTTAGCATACTTTTAGGCGCAATTTTTGTTATCCTTTTCAGTTTCATGTTATCCTTATTTTTTATTTGACCTCGCCACACACACATTCGGCATTTTTTACACTTCCATATTTTTCGACTTTTATTAAGCGTAAAACAAGAGCGCAACATAACCACAACAAATAAACCAAAAAAAAAGTTGGAAAAAGAAAACGAGAAAAAGTAACTATTATCTTCATAGTAAATTTAAAAACCTCATTGGGTGTGTAAAAGCGTAAAAAGTCATTTGTGTGCACCGCAACTAACTAAGCCTAAAGTTATGCTACATTTTTTATGGAACTTTGTTTTCAAGGCGCGCGTTTGCCTTCTTACAGGGTTATGCACAGTGAAACAGTTGCAAAAAACAGGAAAAACATATTTTTTCGTAATGATTGGAAATGGGGTTCTTCTTACAGACGCAGGACATTCTTTTCACTGAATTTGGTGGACGAATTGGAACAGGTTAAACACCTTTTTTCAAACTTTATCTTGCGATCTGAAATAGAACATATGCAATCGTTTGCTGAGAGAAAGGGATTTTGAGATGCTATGTTTTTAAACCAAATTCTAAGACGACCGTTTGTTAAAATAAATATTTTCCGAAAATGCAGTACTCATTGAGCTCTCGCAAAAATTCCTAATAATTAAACCAATAAAGCTTTCTTATAAATTTGAGCATTATGAAAAGCTTAGACATTGCCACATTCTAGCTTTATTACTTGACAAGATGACTGATTTTTATTTAACCTCCTTCAAAATATCACACTGTGCATTTCAACTGCGCCCAAAGGTATGCTACATTTTTGTTATCTATTTTTTGTAAGGCGTGAGTCTATTTCCTTACATCGCGACGCTGCTTTACTACTTAAATAAGTCAGTGCTTTTATGCTGCATAGTCGCATTATAAATTTTAATACACTCCATCTCACTTTTAGTATACTTAGGCGCCTAAAATTATGCAAAAGCGAAGAATTTTAGCACTTTATATTGCGTTGATCCCATTAGAGCGCGACGTACAAGCTTACTTGAAGTCAGCAGCTGCTCAAGGCAATGAAAGCCTATCCAAGGTGGCATAAATAGAGTTGAGCTTTAAAATGGCTAGAATGCTTGATGCGATTTGAATACATGAAACCCGCTAACATACTTATTCAGCCACACACATCCATGAATCAACAAGAAACTATAGCAATTATGTGGTTGTGTAAAAAGCCAGTGAAAACCAGTTCTTTGTTGTAGTGGGAGCTTTAAGTTTTACTTTTTTGTCTTACCTACATACTATTTGCTTCATAAGCTCTATCTATCTTCGTATTTAAGGTAGTAAGGGGCATTGTTTATGTGCTTAGTACAATATCGTTGTGTTTTATAAATAAAATTTACAGGAAAATAGCGTAAAGTGTGAAATAGTATTGAGTAGAAGTCGAATTGAAGCAGGCAGAAGTTAAAGGTGTCATATTATATTATAGCATATCGTCATAATAATTTACACATATTTTCCAAGCGCTTTTTTTTCAAAAATGTGCGCCTAAGTGTATGTTAAAATTGTAAGCAAAAGTATTTTAAAGCAATAAATAGTAAAGAAAAGCAAAATCTTTGTTCTAGTGAAGGTAGCGAAGCATCTGCCTACCTCAGCTTATGTAAGTTGAAGACATAAGCATTCTGTTTTTAATTATGCTACTTATTGTTGCTGCAGTTTCAGGCTAAACAATTTTGTTGCTTTTTTATTGCTCAGCTTAACTTGCTGTAAAGGTTTTCCGTCGTCGCTATACAGTTTCCGCGAAATTTAAAAGTAGCAGATGTAAAGTGCGGAAACCTTTCGCCCTTTATATTGAGCTTTGAACAAGAAAAACTTTCCGTTTCTAACTCAAGAATTGACATGTTTCTACTCAAACTATGAGTGTTTCGAAAATTCAGTTTCGTTTATTTAAAAAAGTCTTATCGCTACACACATTTTACTGTGCAGCATTGTGGTTAGCATTTAGCTTCAGCAAAAGCTGTAGCCCGCAAATTATGTTTCGAAAACTCCATGTCGTTTCATAAATAAAAAAGTATTTTTGGAATGTTTTATTGTATTATTTTGAGATGAGAGCATACCCATTTAGTATATGTGAAATTTTCCAGACTCATTGCGCTCTCAAATAAATAAAATTGTTTAGGAACTGGTATTAAGTAGTTACCTTGGCCAATACAGAATTTTCTAACTATATGCAAAACTGAAAGTTATGTTTCGAAAATTCCGTTTTGTTTTCATTGTTCGTTCGACAATTCTTATGCCTCAAAGTAAGCTTTATTACTAAACTACACCTATAATGTGTACAAAATTGATATGTTTCGAAAATTCCATATCGTTTCCCCTTACTATATTTTACCACATACAAAATTATCATTGAAAAAGCTCCTCGGTATCTTATTTCTAGATAAATTTTCTACCTGTCGCTAGCTGCTAACTCACGTACCATACTTTATGACTCCTTTAACAGCATTACTTCAAAACAAGCTTCACTTTAATTGCCAAAGTTTTAAACTTTATGCAATTTTTCTTTAAACGGCTCATCCGCAATGAAAGTTTAGCATTAGCAGCAAAATTTTGCCAAACCATAGGAGAATCTCACACGAGTTTCGTTATCTAATACAAATACGAGAATCTAGTAATTAATTGTTATCTGTATATCATACGTACCATGCGCTAAGCCGCAAGTTGCTAAGATATTGGCTCAAATTTAATTGCAAGTTAGCGTTTGTTATTGAGCATAAGAATGCTTTACTTAAGTAGTAGTCTTATAAATTTCACGCTGGTTGTGTGTGATATCTTAAACCATTTGGGTTATTAACCGAAACGTTTTCACCGAAATTTTCTAAATTTCGTGCACAAAAGTTGTCTTGCTCAAAAACATGCAATAAAGCCTGCATGTGTGTAAAATTAGCAAAAAAAACACCAACTTCCCTTACCAATGAGAGCAAATACGTGAGCATACGATGTGTATACACATACACTAATCCAAATTTATTCGCATAAAAAGTAAAATTTTTCAAAGCCATAATTAACATATAGGAAAAGTTTTGTGTACCCCTTTGGCATAACGATGCACGTTTGCTACAACTAACGGCAACAACAGCATTATTAGCACAATCATTGCCCTAGTTCATTTGGTTTGAGACAAAACGTTTGTATTCCATATATTTAACTACTGTTAGGGAGCTTATGACAGCTGTTTGGTTGCCAAAAAAGCGGGAGTTAGAGGTGATAGGCACAGCGAAAAGTTTACAATTAAATGTAGTTTGCAGTTTGTGTGTGGCTTGTTCGCTGTTATAGTGTATACAAACATTACATGCA
The DNA here is from genome assembly GCF_040869045.1 of Eurosta solidaginis. Classification (NCBI taxonomy): domain Eukaryota; kingdom Metazoa; phylum Arthropoda; class Insecta; order Diptera; family Tephritidae; genus Eurosta; species Eurosta solidaginis. Next base: position 20,248,218 of record NC_090320.1, read on the forward strand.
AACATATTTTAAGTGCACAAATTTTTATCTAACTACATATTGGGAGTTCAACCAAAACGGCAGCTTAAATGAGCTTATGCAACAAAAGTTAGTGAATAAGCTTTTAGCGCACACCTGATGGCGGGCAATGATTTTAAATTGAATTAGCAATAAAGCGCTTGAGTTTTAAATGAAAATTGCGGCATGAAAATAAATTTTTAGTGAAAATAAGCTAGCTTAAGCGGCGGAATTATCCAGTTAAAATTCTGCAAATATTTAATTTTTTTATTACATGATATGAATTCTGGGCTAACAAAAAAGGAAAACATACTCTACAGTTTTGAGGAAATAACCCAATCTTTAAAAAAGGGTGCTGGAACGAAACGGAATTTTCGAAACATGATCTAACATACTGATTCAAATGCTTTGAGGGTTAAAACTAGAGTAAAGTGTACGAAACGTAATGAAATTTTCGAACATAGAATGGATTAAATAAGGACAGAGGATTAGTTATACGTATGTATGTTTATGATTTAAAGTAGAAGGACATGTCGTATGCCTATTTGTTTTTAACTTAATTCATCAAGGCCTTAAGTATAAAAAAACATTGATCACAAAAATATCAGAAATTTCATTTAAACTCTTGAAGATGATCCTGCTCGATCGAAATAATGTCTTTATCATGGGCTGAAACTGTTATTCCTTTTATAATATAAGTCCTTGCAAAACTATTAATTTTGGACTTTAAATATATTTGGATCAAAATAAAAATTATTTTCGCATTTTTATTTTTTTAGTCCGATAGAACTAGTTAAACTTGGACTTTCTCAAAAGAAAAGACTTCAGGCTCATAATGGGCTTACTAACCGGACACTGCCTACTGGCGTGCCAACATTTACATAAATTGGGTTTCGTCAATAACAGCAGATGTGGGATGTGCGGGCTGCAGAAAGAAACCGCTGAGCGCTTGTTGTGACCTGCGTTCGCGAGGTGAAGCCTCGGCTACTAAGGGTGGCATAGTTCGGAGTCTCGATGCAGCTGTCAACTTCTAGTATTTGCCAAGAGGGCGGAGTTATTTTATACCACAAGTCCTGGTATCGAATTGGGGGTTTCGGTTTTAGGTTGAACTGGCTGGTACGTGAACACGGCGGCTGGCTGAGTAAATGTATCATATATATATATTAGAAGTATTGGAATAGTAATGGAATATTCGAAACAGTCACTAAATCCTAAAACTACAGTTGTAGAAAATGGCGCTCAAGAGCTCTACAAAAGTAAGGTTTTAGAAAAAATTATAAATTTTGGGAAGAAATGCGCTCTTGAAATGTGGGCTTTGTGCATTTTAGCGATGAGGCCCAAAGTATTCTCAAATGTTGTGACCCAGCGATTCAATATGAAATACAGGCCAGGAAGAAAATGGAATTTTCGAAACACGAATTATTCGGGTTTTTTTTAACTTTAATATTGGCTTCATTAGGCGCAAAAAAACTGCACAAAACTATTGACATATACACTGTTGGAAGAAAATAGAATTTACCATCTGTGAAGGTCTATTACGGGCAATGTTTAGAGTTTATTGACGAAAATAAGATTTTTCAAAAGATCTACTTTTGCTGGTCCTTGTAACTTATACAGCCCATCTGAAATTCCTAAGGTTATCGCACATCGAATGATTGCACAAACAAATGCATTTTAATTCCTACGTAAGTCTGATATAATAATTCTTTCAGGGCCAATGGAATTTTCGAAGTATTCGTTTTTAAATTTGTGGGACTCATACTGTTAATGAGAGATTTTGTAAATTGTTACTTTCCTCAAGGATAACATAAAATAAAGGCCTTTGTTTCTCTAAATTAACCAGAATTTACAAATTGTTATCTAGCTGATAATGCTTATCCTTGAAATATTCGAAATTGAGGAAATATTGACTTATTTGTCTTAGATATATTCGGCGAAAAGGCCTGGAGTAAATCTGATACAACGAAATTAATAAAATGTACAAAGGAACGGAATGGAAAATTCGAAACACGAATTATTTCCGATTTCATACATCTTCTATTATTTTTATGCTTATCTACAAACCACATTTTTTTGTGGTTATGTTAACGTATTATTAATGTACTTTCACATGCAAAATGTCATTGCTCCAGATAATTTCTTATATATTTTGTTTTATTTATTTCTATATCAATGGCACATGTATATAAACTACCAGGAAAAGTTTTTTTTTTTTTGACAAAAAATTTCTTTGCGTACATAAAAAAGATTTCCTTACGCCCACAGAAGCAATAATATTTCAGCCTACATTTAGGCGTTTATACACTGTTATAAAAGATGATACTAATTTTTACATACAATAATGTTGATTATGCGAATACGTACATACAACATACATGTAAATATCTTGTTTTCTAAAAACATCCATAGAGAAATACGCATGTGTATGTGCGAAATGAAATATGTAGATTTATTTTGTAACATATTTCTTGTAAATAGACATTTGTTTTATTTACTGTGGAGCATGTGTAGTAGTACATAGGAAGAAAAGCTAACATGATTAAAAAAATCTTTATCGCTACAACAACCACAACAACAACAACAAAAATGTAGCAAAATTTTGGGAAAAATCCACCAGCAGTCAGAATGTTAGAAATGTAAAAAGGTACGAACAAGGCTACCCTTAGATCCTATGCAAAAGCAAGGCATATCTTCTACAGCCCTTTCACTCCCACAAGCATGCTTTTTTGCCTTTGATCTGTGACTTGTTTTATGTACCAAAAATTTCGCAGACTTGTGTTGTTACTTATGTATACATTGGTATGTGTGTAGCTCCACTTGATTTAGGATTGTTTAGTTCATGTAATGAAAAGTAATAAAATAAAATTAACACAAATTCGCACAAGCAAATGCGGCAGCACATAAAAGTAATATTTCTATAAAATTTTTGTTGTTAAAATTATCTACATATTTAAGTAATGCTTTTAGCTCAGTGCCACTCAAGTCTAACAAAATTTGCGACATGTTCCACTACTACTACTACTACTACTAATTTATAGTTATTCCAGTAGTTCGTTAATGTTTTGTTGTTCTTCAAATTTATGGATGCTGTCAATGTGACCTAGTCTCGTTCAGGCGTGGGAGAGACTATTATAGTTACTATAACAAACTTACTTTTATGTTCACGTATTTACAGAAAAAAATATATATATGTATATCTGTATAGTTATGGAGATTGCACCTAAAACTAGGCTTGCTATTTTACTAGATTTTCTAAGAATATCAAATGCAAAGAAAAACGCTATAAAGGCAGAAAGAAAAGTGAGATAAATTGCATTGCATTTATTTGGGTTGTAGTGCTTAGTTTCTTGCTGTATATAAAGTAAAAGAAAAATTCCTTCTTCAAATTTGATGACAATCAAAAGATGCCTTGCTGATGAGCGTTTGATGTTGGTTATGTAAACTTGAGTAAAAGTTTAATTTTTCATTTTGCCTTAGATCCTTATTGAGAAGTATGTATTATGTAATATAAAGGGTTTGCACAGTAAGGAATCTCATCAAATTGCTTCGTAAATCACAGAAAAGTGAATGCTTGCTAAGAAATTTATATATACAATATTTGCTTTTTCGAAACATACTTATAGGCGCATTATTAAATAAAATTTAGTTCACTATTCTAGCTAAACGCTGACTTTAAAACTAAGTTTAATCATACTTTTAATGTAATTATAATCATTCGTCAGTCCACATTGATCCTTTTAGGCCTTATATTCCTTCAAAGATAGATCAAATCACTTGACTAGCCATAAGAACTGGAATCGCATGCTTTTTCGTGCTAGACTGAGTTTCTGCTTGTTGTCACAGCAGTACCAGGGAGTAGAGCTTACGATTTCTCGAGCACGTTCGAGAAGGCGAGACTCGCGAGATTCTAGAATCTCGAATTACTCGTAAGGCTCGCGAGCTTCTCGACATTCAACTTAATCGATTCATTGGCTGTTTTATATAGAGCTTCCGATTTCTTCTGGAGCGCAAGCCAAAACGTCCGCAAAACCACAAGTAAAAAACCCCGAAATGTATAGAATATTGCCAATGCAGATACTGAGTTGAAAGTCGAGAAGATCGTGAGTATTACGAGTAATCCGAGATTCGAGAATCTCGCGAGCCTTACGAATAACTCGAGATTCGAGAATCTCGCGAGAAGCCGTGTTCTTGATGTCTCGTTGAAAAATAAAATATTGCGAACAAAATTATATGTATAATAAATATGTTTTGAGTTAAATGTCATCAACAAAAAAGTCAAGTAAAAAAACCAAGTGTATAAATACTGTCCATACAGCGATTAAGTAAGAATGTCGAGAAGCTCGTGAGATTTCTGAGTACTTCGAGACACGAGAATCTCGCGAGAAGTCGAGTTCTCGATTTCTCGGGTCTCAAAAATCTCGCTTGTGTTCGAGAAGAAATCATAAGCTCTACCAGCGAGTCCTTTTCACGATCACTTCTAAAGCATCGGTGCAATTTTTTGTTGCTAAAAGTCGGGAATGTGTACAGCAGTAGCCGTGTTGTTGTTGTATTAACAGTGCTTTGCCCCATTCAATGGGCACGAACACGCAGTAGCCGTGTCGAAGTCCTTTCTGACAGCGAGAGAGATCTTTCTAAAATTTAGCTTCTACAAGTAGCCCATATTCCCTCAATATTTTTCTGGCAGAGTTAGTTTGAAGACAATTTCCGTTTTTAGCACAATGAGAAAGTCGAAGTACTTACATGCAAGGTCTTTCGACATTTTCCATTGGCCTTCGTCGGTTTATATTCATTTTGTAACTTTTAGTACACATGGATTGCATTCTTTGCTTCAGATCGTGCTACGATGCTAAATTATTTTCATATGAATGATGCTGAGGTTGTGTAAATATTTTAGGCTAATGCACGTCGTTTTTCTTAAATTGTAAAGATAGAAGCCTCCCTTTTTATTTTTTCGGTTGATATTTTAAAGCCAGCTAGGGCTTCTGTAGCAGTATATTTTAGGTGCGGATGAAATGCAATAGATACTGCTAATATGTGATAATATCTGAGAGTCAGTAAGATTAATAATGACCCCAAAGCTGAACACAGCTCTTTCCTGTAGGTCTTCTGTATCGCGATTGTTTACCTAGTAAAGGACAGCTCATACGCAGAATTTCTTGACCTACCAGGTTTTGTAAACATACATACAAATTAAATTTACTCCAATACTATAGATTTATATTTAAATGGCGGCTACAAGGTGCGCTACTAAGCTCTGTCAAGTCTGGAACTTTCCATTCACAAAACATGTAGACCTAGAACTGGTCACACATGAATAAATAAGTGTTGTAGTTAGCCAGAGGGAATTGTTCTGCCTGAATAAAAAATTCAAAGGCGAAAAAAGCCTGAGGTGAAAAGGTCACCGATATAAAAAAAAAAAACTGAAACAGGCTCTTTTAACTTGGAGACTCGCGTCGTCCAATAATATACGCCATAAACTCGGTTAGCGTCCTTTTTGTGCCAATAAATTCATGGGAAACCAATTTTTTATTAAAAAATAAATGCAAGTAAAATCCAAAAGAAAGTTAAAAGAAAAAACTTCCAGCGTAGTAAAAAAGTTATGTGTCTCGGCTTAAGTTATTTGCTACAAAAAATTGCTAATTTAAACAATTAAAAATAAGCTGTGAACTTTTAGGCTGACTTTATAATGCTCAGCTTCTGTAAGGGATGTTAACCTACATCATTAACTATTAAAAGTGACTCAAATCTTAAATACAATAAGTTTTAAAAACTTCACAGCTTTCATAAGGCTTTTATGTTGTATTCAAATAGCATTGCATTCTTTTAGGTGTCTGAAAATAAAACAAAAGCACACTTGAAATGCAAGTGATAACTCTTTTTTATGCGATTTTCAACTTAGTTTTAGCGCAAATCCCATAAAAGAATCCAAACATTTAGGTATCCGCTAAACTGGTGTTTGATTTGTAATCAAGTTCTGTTGCATATATGAGGGCATTTAACAGTCATATAAAAAAAATTTGCTCTTAAATTTAATCTTTTGAACCATTTCAGGTTTTGCGTAATACTTCAAATTTGTCTTCAACAACTTTTAGTTTAAACCATGCAAATTCTAAGTTGAATGCATACTTTTAGGCGTCATTCAAAGAAGCACCTCAATTTCATTTGTGAACTATTTTACATTGCAATAACTCTGAATAGTATTTTGGAAATGTACTTTTTTTTAAATTCGACGTATAGGGTGATATTTCTCTATTGCATACCTTTAGGCTAATTTCAATAGACATGAGTAGCCAACACTGAAGCAGTATGCAATATTCCGTAAAAACAATAAAAATTTATTCATTAGCTGTTTACATACTTCATACAAATCTATGTTGCCAAACAAAGCATACAAAGCGTCTGCCGGGAGTCTGCCTTAATTGTGCTTTTTCCAACTTTTTCCCCAATTCACATCACTACTTAAAGTAAAAATAAAACCTTTGACGTAGATCGCTTTAAGGTAATTATAAACAAAACTTAACTTGAACTCCCTTCGTATTGATTTCTCAAATCAACATTCACCTGCGCATGCCTAATTCTAGGCGCCATGATATTACATTCACATTTTCACTGAACACATTAATTTATAATACCAAATTTTCAACTTTACCACTTGAAATGAGTAAAAAATTGCGTGCCTCATGCATTTGCTCACAAAAAAAGTATTACACAGCTTTAAGCGTAAATGGTGACTAAAAGAAAAATACCTAGTGAAAAAAGCATGCCAAAGTAAAAAAGTAAAAGTTGTACGAAAAGTGATGCCTAAAAGCAGGTCAAATGGAAGCTGAATTTACTAGCAAACTTAAACTTCACATTTATGCGAACAGCATTAAGGAAGCTAATGTCCTCTATGCTAGAGTAGGTGATACGTAAGCACAATATTTGAATTTGAGTGCTGTCGTGTTTGCGAAGAACGTGAGGAAGTAAGAGAGCAACATATGTATTTCTCTAAAGAAACAGCAAAAGTACAAAAAAACAAAATCCATAAACAAAAATTTTGAATAGGTTTGCATGTCGTGAAGTACTTTGTTGTTGTGCTTTAATTATTAGTTAGTTACTTACAGATGTTGCTGCTAGCTTTTCATAAACATTAAAGATCGTGACTAAATAAAGTAATGTGTGCGCTGAAAAGTAGGCAACGAAAATTGCTAACTACGCGAGAATTAAAGTCAAGCAAAACGCAATCATGAAAAGTTGAAACACATTTAAGCCATTATTCAAATTAAAGTTTAATTTAAATGATGATTGCATGGAGAGGTACTAAAAACTGGAAGAGTTGGTTAGTATAACAACACACAGTTTAAAGGGTTAGTTTTATGTGGAGTACAACTGAGTATGGCAGATATATAGGGTTAGTTTTATGTGGAGAAAAACTTAGTATGGCATTAAACATACAGATATTCATATTTTTTTTTTTTTTTTTTTTTTTTTGTTTTGATAAAAGTCAGTTTGAAAAACTGCAAGAAACAAAATGAAATCCATGGAACACTGAATATTTCGCACTGTTTGTGATATTTGTTCGAAATGGTTGTCGAACAGTTGGCAATAACGACATAAACATTGAAAAGGAACGAAACGGAATTTTCGAAACATACGTAAAACCTCTTTAATAGGCCTATAAGTAGTTGGCCAAGCACTTAAAAAATTTTAATCTTAGGTTTTTGAGCGAGAATAGGCTTTGAATGCTCGACAAATGCGTTCGCGGTTTTATAAACATGTATTTTTTTAGCTCAAGCATAGTCTGAAAATGGTTACATCGGAACGAAGTAGAATTTATGAAACATACAGTAAAATATTGTATATAAAAGCAGAAATGTTTAGTATAACATTTTGTTTTGTATATTGAATTTTGGAATGTGCTACATGAAGCAATGATTAATTTTTCGCAAATTTAATTTGCATTTTGACCGAATTATGTTAAGAAAAAATCAGTTTGGAGTACAATCACAAATTTTTTTACCATTTGCAAATTTAAATTTTTGACATTCATGGCACGTCTGTATCATGAACAAAATCATAATAAATGCATTTTGAAACAGCAAAACACGAAGAATAGGAAACGCATGAAACTTTTGTCATATTCGCTTTACACATTTTTACTTTCATTGCATTTGACCTAAGTGTTCGCAAACTCCTATGCACCTAAAATGCTGCAATGGAAACGCAAAGCAAATGAACAAATAAACAACTATAAAAGGGCAAGCCTAAAAATAACTAAGCAAAGTAGCTAAACTGCGATTAGGCAAAAAACAAAAATTTAAAAAAGTATAAAGAAAAGGATACAATTGAATGATACAGGAAATATTCTATGTCTGGTGGCATTGTAGTTTACCGCCGGTGCTGACAAACTATGCCATATGCATTGGTTATTACCAATAACAGCCAAACACATTTGATGAGTGAGAGAGTTGAATTTTTTCCATCACTGATGCCAGCGAATGTTGAAACAATGTTAACTCAGTGCTTTTAAGCAACAAAAAAAAAAAAAAAAAAAAAAAATACGAGAAATTGTTGCTCTGACACGTTTTTCGCATATTTCATCTATGTAGCCTACATTTAGGCGCAACTTGATTGCATACAAATGTCTCTCTACTAGCCATTACACTTTATTTGCATGCATAAAGTGTAAAAGCAATTGGGGCATATGCGGCCACAGTCATATTAAATTTAGATTTATAGGTATTCAAAATGCCATGAAGGCTAACTTCGCACCTCGCACAACAGTTGGCATAACACTTTTATTAAGTTTGCCTTACTGCTATCGCTTTCTCTATGCAGCGTGACAAATACACAATTTCACTCTCACTACTTTTTTGTTTGAACTTTCTATTGTTCGCACTTGTTCTTCTGCGCCATTTGTTATTCTTATTGTTCTTATCGGTGTTTTGCCTCCAAGCAGTTTCCGCCACTTTGTGTTAAACAATTGTTGCCTAACTATAGGCGCGCTAAAGGCAAACTCAAGAAAAAAAACAATGGCACATAAAGCCTTTAACAAAGACAATAACAACTCACACATAAACATAAAAACTTAATTGCCTTTTCAACTTTTTGTTTGCAAAATGTTGCAATACATTGTGACTTGGCAATCATGTGGTGACTCGCGGGTATTTACATGTGTACATAGTATATGCATGCACCTAAACATATGCCAACCGACCATCGTAATTGGTAGTGCCTTAAATATTGTGTTGAAAATGTTGTTGCATTTGTTTAGCATTATTTGTGCTGATTGCACTTACAACTTGTGAAATAAAACAAATAGAATAACCGCAAAATGTATGTATTTACTTTTCGTACATTTATTTGTTGAACACAAAAAAGTGCTACACGTTACTAATGTAAGTTTGTATGGATAAGTACAACAAATGTGTGTTTAAAAAATATGAAATCACATTTATTTGTTTATACATTTCGGTTGCACGCAAAATGTTGTTTGCATTAATTGGATTTGTGCATATGAATTTATTTTGCAATAAATGTTAGCGCCTATTTGTATGTCAAGCGCTTGTAAAATGTATATAATATGTTGAATTGTGAAGTATTTTGTAGCATTAGCGAATGTTATTTAAAGTTGTACATGGTTTAAATTTCTATCTAATGAGGGAATTGATTTTTGCTGTTAAATTATTTGTTAGCAATTAAAGTGCCAATTAGCTGTAAAACTACAATGATAGTGTTTTGTTGTATTGCATTATTAGCAGTTTAGCTGAGAAACACTGCAAAAATGCTAAAACATTTGATAAATCAAGATTTATGCCATAGAAACGAAATGGAATTTTCGAAACATTCTCAGTCTTCTGCATTCTCTAAAAAATATAGTTGCTTGCGGTAAGGAGTTATAAATACATTCAAATTTATGTACAGAAACGATGTGTATATTTAGTAATGTTATTTACAAGAACACATCCAAGAGGAAGAACTACATAGAAATGCTTTAACATACGCCGCGTTTAATAGATGCAACGAAAGAAAAAGTAAAACGCGGTTGTCGGCAGCTAATTTCATCAGCGAAATTATACGTCTAAGAAAATCATGTGGGTAAATATCACTTAAAGATCGGAAAGTATACGAGCGTGCTCGCGTAGCTATATATTGACCGTCATTTACACTTTCACATGTTTCGTTCGCCTTTAAGTGCTGCCCTTGATTAAGCATGCTTCGTTAGTGCATCTTCAAATATATGGAACGTAGTGGAATTTTCGAAACACATCCACTTTCATATATTTAATGTATTTTAAAGGCAATTATTTAGATTTTTAACGAAAAACTGCTTAAGGAATTAAACGTAATTTTCGAAACACTTAATATAGGTTTGACAATTATTTATTTAAAATACAAAATTTTAAAATATCAAACTTCTTTGAGACATAGTGCTAAATTAAGACCATACTTAAAACAAACAAAAATATATTCTACCTTTCTCTATCTCTTCGTTCGTACACTTACGACACAGATGTCATTTAAGTGAAAAGGTGCAAGTGACCTAAATGCATAAATAATTTTCACATTGGTTTATTAACAAATACACTCAGGGAAAAAACATTGTAAAATCAATGAAAACGTGCTTAATCCAAGCAAAAACGTATTTAAAAGTGACGTAAATATGAAAATTTTTATTTTAAAAATGTGCATTATAAAGTTGTAAAATCAAGTAAAAAGATATTTGATTTAAACATTTTCCAATTTCATTTTAAATACATCACGATTTTGAATCAAAAATGATCACATTTAATTTAAAAATTTTCCTTTTTGATTCAAGCATGGGTTTTGTTAATTTAAATAACAAACGCATTTGATTTAAAAATATTTATATTTAAATCAAATATGAGTTATATCGAATCAAATACCTAAATTGTTGAATTAAAAATGCACGTATTCGTTTTGATAATGAAACATTTTACTTTTTCGACTTCACCACACTTTATTTATTCACCTTTTTTAAGCCATACAAAAATTGTTAGTTATAATCAAAAACTTAAATCTAAAATCGTACTATCAAAAATGCCTTATTATAATTTTATCATATTAAATTCGGCATTTAAATGAAACGAGCTACATATATATTTATATATAATAAAGTTATGTGTATTATTCAAACAAGTTAAGATAATCAAAACTGATCAAAACATCACATGTCTATTGTTTTGTTACAGAATAAATACATGATAAATACAACGTTTAAAGATATTTTGGTTTTGCGTATGTTTTGCCATTATTTATAGAATATAAATGTAATGGTTGACTTGTAAACATAGATATATTTATAACTTTCAAAACGTCTTCTTTCAAGCCAACTTCATAGGAATGAAAATGTTGGTCGAAGCTTTTAATATATATAGGATAGCATATAATATAAAGATTATTATTTTGATACAGAAATGATTTAATTTTGAATAATTCAGAATTATTGTGAGAACATAAATAATAATTGCTTTTATAATAAGTGCCTTTATAATGTACTTCATTTAACAATATTACAGTTTTAAAATTAATGGGTTGATTGATATTTATTTAAAAAAAAATGCCTCTTTTGTTAAATCTAGAATTTCATAGCTTTTATAACTAATAATTGATTCAAATGATTTTTCATTATCTAACAAAAATTTAGAAAATTTTATACTTGACTTTATTGCTATAGAATATGGAGGATTAACTCTCGAAGTAATGCTGTTAAAATATACTTTAGCTTCTTTATGCTTCGCTTCGAAACGCATACTCCAAATATATTTAAGAGGTCCGCAGTTTTTAATAGCTGTGGGGTAGTGCACAAGAAAATGATGTTTGGGCTTTAATGTCCCAAAAAGCCGAATATGAATAGAGTGATGCGATTTAATTAGCTCTTCCAAGACAACCAGCTCTTCAGTAGCTATTTGAGGTTTTAATATGTATTCTATTATTTGCGTTAAAATAAAAAAAACTTCCAGTGCTCGTTATCGCGTGGTATTAAGTCGCCTATCATTAGGGGTAAAAAATGAATAAAACATGCCACTTCAGATGCGGACATTTTTAAATTATAATTACTTAATCTTCCGGCTTCTAAAGGGGGAGATTTATTGCCTATTTCTATTTCGCCAAACTGAAAAAATTGTTTTCTACTGTTAATAATATCGAGTGTTATGACTTCGTCTTTAATCAAATTTAGCAAAACATTACAAACATCATATATGCAAACTCCTTCGAAAACATCATGCATTAAATCAAATGTAAAATTTTCAGTCACACTAAAATATTTTAAGTTATCAAACACGCAAACTTCCCTTATTCCTGTTTCCTGATAATTATTTTCTGATAAGTCTTTGTAATAGTTCTCTTCATTTCTCAAAGCTTCTTGCTCCTCTGATACATCGCTTCTCATTTGGTCTTTTGTTCTAGTGCAAACACGACAGAATCTCTTAGAATTGAATGATTGAACAAACCCCATTATGCTATTAACGGCTAAATTGTCTCCTATTACTAAACCTAGCACAAAATGAACTTTTTTACTTCCATTTTCCGTCACAATTTCAATACCTTCTTCAAGGAGCTTTAACTCATGTACAAGGTATAGAAATGAGTTCTGTAGTTTGGACAACAGGTGTTTTGGCATTGATGGAAAACTATAATAACATCCACATATCGAGTACGTATGACTGCCGAGAGCATTGTTGATTTGGAAATCATCAAAATAAAGAATGTATGGTATAACTAATTCAGATTGAATTTTATCTTTTCGTGCTTTAAATATTCTGCCGCTGACAAAGTTTTGTATACTACTTTCTTTTAAGTATTTTTCTGTATTCTGTAATGTGCTCTGCAAAAGGCATGGAATCTCAAAAATAGCTTTGAACTGAAAATTTAATGGCATAATGTATATGTCGAATGATTTAGGAGCTAAGGTTGGGATACCGTATTTTGTTGTTTCAGTAACAGATTCTTTGATGGTGATAGTCTTTGGATGTTCATATAAGTTAAGTTCCTTTAATATCTTAAAGAGTCTATACTCAGAGCTTATATCCTGAAAAGGGTTTTTACAAAATTCTAGTAGTAGTTGCAAGTCATCATTAATATCACTAATAGCCTCTGAGTTTAATACATTATGTATAATAAAGGATATAGACGAAAGTAGAGAAGATACCATAGACTGAATATCGATTACTTGTTTTCGTGGCAAATTGTTTTGAGCATACAAACTTAAAGATAAATACAGCGCCTTCTTCTTTAGATTTTTAGTTTCATTAACAATATTTTGCACTGATAAATTAGCACCATCTTGTGTTTCCGTTTCTGTACTTGAACTATTACTTAAAATTGGTAACAACATATCTTCCGTTGGAGCTACGTTTTGTGCGGATGTGCTTTCAAATTTTGTATGAATATTTTGCAAATGATTGCGAAAAGAAGAAAATTTTGTGAATAATTGATTGCAGTTATCTTGCTTACAACGCAGTCGTAAAAGTTTCGTAGAAAGCTTATGATATACTTTAAAATGACATATTAAGGCGTCAGCTTCTGAAAAATTTTTGTGACACTTAAAGCAAAAAAACATTTTGCACGAATTAATTATTTGTCATAAAACTCAAAAGAGACGTCATGTTTGCCGACTTGCAGTCATATGAAGTATAAATTTCAAAAAAAAAAGTGTTGTATGAAAGTCCAAGAAGTTTCACATGCCTGAGGATATTTTAGAGAAAGTGTGTGAAAGATTTTGAAACAGATATCTAAACATTCTAGAAAGGACTCAAATTTATATAATGTTTTATCAAAATATATATAAAATCCTATAATATCTTCCTCAACTATTCCTTCGACAATTATGAAAGGCTGTATTGTCATTCCTACAGAGTAGTACATACTTATTAACTCAGTAATTTTTCTTTCGTAATCGTTGATTGAAGTTAATAGCAAAACAAAGCTTTCTTGTGCGTCTGCTATTGTGGCCTTTTTCCTTATTTTCCCGCACGAACTTTGAAACCTCGACGAAGGTGGAAGAACTCCATTTAGAAGCGTTGTAAGAATGTAGTCTTGTGTATCTAAAAAAAAAACATAAATTAACGTAAGCGCATGGATTTTGTAGTGTTTTGTTTTTGTTTCATTACACTTGATCCGCGTTTATGTACCTTTTTTCGTTGAGGCTTTAGCGAGAGAAAAGAGCTGCTTGCAAAAATCGTTGTGTAGATTAACTTCATAAAAGCGTTGTATTTTTTCGGTAAAAATTTCCCATTTCGAATATAAACAATTCTCCTTACCAGGATACATGATCTTAAAATCAAGGTATATCTGCAATGTGTGGATGTGTTGCTGGGAAATTCAAACTAAGTATGTATGTATGTATTTTCATAGTTACCAGTTCAGGAGCCCGCGAATCAGTATATTTCGGCCAGGTTTGGAGAAAATCAATATTTGTTAGTTCTTTTAAGTCATTCTGTCTCAAGTTAAATGTTTTTTGCCATTTATCTTTGACTTCATTCCAATCAGCAATGCTTCTACTGAGAGATGTTTTCAATGCTCTACATATAGTAACATCAATTTCAGGAACTTCGTCATTTTCGGTGGGGGCCCCAGTATTATCACTAGCAGGTGATGGTGTGTTTTGCTCAAAGCACATGCTCTTCCTTTTCTTACTGCGTTGGTTAACATATTTCCCATATAACTTTCCACTAGGGCATTTTTTACCCTTGCGCGGAATATAATAGTATTCCTGGCAAATTAGAAAAACAGGTGGCAGAATTTGTTATATATTTTAACCAATTTTATAATAAATATATTACCCGAGCACCATTTTCGTTTGGAAAGAGATTTATAATCTGCTCGAGCAAATTTGCAAAATCCTTGGCTTTTAGTATAATGTCATTTGCTATAACTTCGTCAATAACTATGCTTATGAGGTCGTCACGGTTTCTGTTGGTCAAATGTTGATTTTTTTTGTAGGATTCTAATAAAAGCTTCCCCTTGCAAGTTTGTTGGAGTAAACTTAGTAAATCCTTGTTCAAGAAAGGATAGTTATTAGGGGTATTTAGATCGAAAATAATTTATTAAACTTACTTTGTTGAGACAGTGAGGCGAAGAAGATGATTGACTTGACGGCATAAAGTTATTACTTTGTAACCATTCAGTTACTTTGCTTGGCATCGACATGGTTTCATCATCTATTCCATACTATTAACAAAATAAAATATGTGAACGGATAAAGATTTTTTAAGAATTTACCAATGTACACACGCACCTCTTTTTTCTTCCAAATAAATAATTTCTCTCTAAACTCTACACGTAGACCCAGCGGCGGAATGGCTTCCTGTAGGTCAGCAGCCTTTAGAAATTGCAGGCTTCTGAAAGTTATCTGCGAAGCTGCAGGTCGTTGTCAGATATATGTAATAATAGCAAGTTATTAGCTCGATACAAATATTTATTTGTTAAGTAATTACTCACCTTTTAGGAATGGCAAAACGTCGACCAAATCAAACTCTTTCAGCAGCTCTACCAACTTCTCCTCATCCTGATTGTCAACAATTTGTGTGGTAGTAACAACTACTCCTTCTAAATTTGTACACACTCTTCAGATTCCACGTTCTCGAAATTATAAATAAAATCATCAATTTGCAACGAGTTGTTCATTTTGTTCACAATATATCAAGCAAAATCCACAAAATAAATTTTTTGTCAGAACGGACAGCAAATAAAATCAACTAAACTCAGCAAACTGCTTCTTCTTACTTATGCATGAGCCATACTTTTAAATATGAACATGTTTAAAATAAAGACGTTTATGTTTGAACTAAAGTGGTACATTTTTGATTCAAGTATGGAACGTTGTAATCGCACGCAATTTTTAAAATGAATATGTCAATATTAGAATGAAAAATGCAACATTATTAATTCAAATATGAAACATTTTAAAATCTAAAATACACTTTAATTTTAAAAATGACATATTTAGTTTAAAAATATTTTGATTTGTTTTGAAAATCTTCATTTTTAAAATAATAATGTCCTCGTTAAAAACGTGCATATTAAAAATAAAAATTTTATTTTTGATTTTAAAATGCAATTTTTCTCTGAGTGTACTCACTATTTAATCCAGTCAAATTTTGTTAAACAAAAAGTATAACACAAAACTTTTGTTTCAATTTTCTGTAGCCTTTTAGGTAAGTCAGAGGTTGAAACGTGTTATTTGTGGTGCAAATGTGTTGTGAGTATGTGTTTTAAAACGGCTATGGAAGCTGTCCATCCATCCTACTCACTCACTCTCCCGCTTTTTATAGAGGCCGCTCAACACACAAGACTGCATAACATTCGATAGGGTGGAAATCCCTTTGAAACGTCACAGTAAAAACAAATAATTGAACAACAACAGTGACTTAGTTTTGTCACACACTCATTTGCGAAAGTCATCATAACTTATCAGCAAGCACAAAGTTTATTTTCAAAACTAAAAAGGGTATACCTTTTGGCGCTTGGGGAATTTTTCGTGTCTCAAAAGTTTTAGCAATTTTTACCCGTAAACCGATTTTGTTATTGTTGTGCTTGCTGTTTTTACTTATCCATTGCCGATTTATTATTTATTTATCTTGCTTTTTTTATCACAAAAAATAATGTACCACAAAATGTTACGAGCAAAATGAAGCAAAGTAAAGCTGTTAGACGACCCTCTCTTATCCCATCCCCATCCTCGTTCTAGCGTTTCATCTGCATTCAATTGGATAATAATCAATCAAATCGTTAACTAACGAAGCTATTGAAATGCTGCTGACTACTGCACTATCAACGACAGCGTTATTCCCAGCTTGTTCACTCACTCGCTCACTTATTTTATTGTTTGGCTCGCTCTTGGTTACTCCCCTTTATCTCTTGCCTTATTGAAGATCCCTGGTGCCTTTATTATACTTCGTTACTTTAGGTAACTAATATTTGTAAATGTTCTTGTTTTGATAGTGAACAAATAAACTAAAGTTAGCATAAAAAATGAATTGGTTTTGTGGTTATAACAAGAAAAATAGAAAATTTCAAAAACAACAACTCAGCATTGTTTGAGCGAATATTATATGGCTGACAGAGCAAATCCGGTGGGAAAGAATTGCTAGAAAAAAAAAAATATAGGTACAAATATAAAATATAACTAAAATTATTTTCTTTTTTGCAATCATCGCTACGAAAATGGTAAACCACCACATTCTAATGAAATATAATATTATATACCCATTTGTTAATTTGAATTTTTTTACAAATGGTGGCGAAATATAATTTCTCTACTCAAATAGCTGGTAACACCAAAATTTTTTTAATGAAATGTGTCGAATCAGTAATTTTATACCCAGTTGCAAGCACAATTTTTGAAGAAAAAGTGCAGAAACCGATTGAAAACTGGCTGCGGAACGATTTGGAATTTTCGAAACATTTAGTAAAAACAGCGGCTCCAAAATTTGTTTATTAAAAGAATTTCACCTCCTGCTAAAATATATGAATTTTCGAAACAAAGGTTGTTAAACGCCTGAGTTATACAAATACAACTACATATTTATAAATGTATATGATTAGCTGTGCCCAAATCGATATTTATTGCTAACAGCTCCAGTTACTTCGCTTCGCCAATTAGCAACATTTCTAAATTTTTTACTCAAAGTTTTACTTCTGGCTATAAGAGCGGCAACGTTGTGAATATTTGTAGCATTTGCTATACAAGTAAACAAAATCCAAAAACTTTTGATTTATTTTCTGCTTGGCTAAATTACTCTTACTATGAAAAATCGTTGCCCATTTAAAACTGTTGCTTGTTGTTTTGGGCGCTCTTTTAGTTATGGCTATTTATTTTTGTTTTCACTCTATAACTGCACCGTAACCACAAATGATTGGTTGAATCGATATATTCTGATGAACTCCATACCTACTCACATATAAGTGTGGTATGAAAAATGTAGTTCAACTAAATTTAAATTCGAATTATGCTATTTGTTATTGGCAAAACTAGGTAGAGGTTTAGCAAAAATAAAAAAAAAAGCAGCAACCTACTCGAAATTGAAGTGATGCTTGTGGGACGTACTAACCAGTTTGGGAATCAAACATATACTACATAGAAAAAGCATTGATAAATGGTTTTCCATTAACGTTGTGATGTTTTCTGTTTTTTTTATGAAATAAAATATATCCGCATGAGTTTTTTTGTTTGGCTAATTTAGCTGTCAAAGTTTAACTTTGATTTAAAGCTAGTAGTTTGTTGAAAGTAAATAAATGTTAGTGTTTTTTTTTTTCAAAATTGATTGTTTTATAGCTTTGCAGATTTCAAACCTCTGCGCACTAAAGTAGGTCTTGAGTTTCTTGTACTTTCGTAACTTTTTCGAAATTTTCCAATTTCTATGCTAAACAATCCTTGAGTGCTGGTTGGAAAACGTGTGTTAGCTGTGAAAAAATAGTGTAACTATTTTTAATATGAGGTTCAAAAATTCCAAATCGTTCCTTGCTAAAAACGTCAGATAAATTACTAAAGAAGTTTTGTAATTTAATGTACATAAGTATTGCCATTGCAATAATTCTAAATATTTCTGTTTAAAAAACTTCGGGGTTTCGTATGAAAAAGTTTCATGCTGCTTTTTACTAATAGTTTCGAAAATTCCAAATCGCCCCGTGCTTAGAATATTAAGTGCAAAAAGAATTTAAAGCGTGAATTGTATCCTTTTTTAATATGTAAAGGCAAATGATATGTTTCGAATATTTCAAAACGTTTCAACATCAACATATTTCCATAAACAAATTTGCGTACTGTAATATTCAAATATATATAACGTTGTACTTCGAATTTAGTGGATGTGTTTTGAAAATTCCGCATTATTCCAGAAGCAAAGTTATGCCCCAAACCAACCAACCAACTTTTCACGTGACGGTTGAATATGTTTTTGATATTTATAAACATTTTAGGAACAAAAAATTACTCGACCGGTAGAAAGCGAAAGCAAGAAAATGCCGTTTTCCATCGCTTCATAACTCCTAATCAAGTTAGAAATGAACTGAGAGGAATTTGGGAAAATGGTCCAATAAAATCTATGGTCAGTCTTTATTAGAATATTAATATCTAAAGGAACAATTTTACTATAATACTGTGAGTCAGGACATTGGAGTTACTCAAAACTTTTAGAATTTGTTTTTCGAATTTTATTGGCATATGTATTTTGTAATTCTTAAGTGACGAACAACTCAGTAACAGCTCAACTCCGGCACACCAGTACTAACTCACTTGGCGCTGGTCCAGTTTTTAAAAATGTTGCTTTGAAAATTCCAAATAAGTTCAACGGTGAAACAGTTCTTTCACACATACCACTATATTTAAATATATTAAGTTATTAATTTTTTAAGAAGCGTTGGTTGAAAAAGGTATGTTTCGAAAATTCCAAAACGTTTCCTTTGCTATGACATATATTCTTGAATTGAAAAATATGAATGCATTAAATATATACAAATTGCGCAATTGTAATATTGTAACTCCCTTCCCTCAAGCGAGTATGTGTACACATTTACTTCCACATCTCTGCCTCTGGACGACATACTAACTACCTGTCACTTAATGCAAACTAATAGCCTTTGCCAAAACTTTTCCAAGTCATTGCCCTATTAGTCGCTAATATATCTACTTTGAATGTATTATAACACTAGCACACCTGCAAACCACTTAGCCAGTCATAAGTCCTCTTTAAATCCTCATGGGTCTGTTTTATGTCAGTAAGTTATTGTTGTTTAAATGGGGAATTATTATCAGCTAACGATGAAATAGCAATGACGATAAGACGACGTAGTTCACTTCGCATGTTGTTTTTCTATCTGGCATGACTTGCAGGATTTCAACGCAGACATAGATTTCTTTTGCATAGGCACACACACAAAACTTGTACGCTCAAATTTACGCATAAGTCTCTGTGGTCATATTTAAATAATGACCCAATCACACAAAAGCGTCTTCGCCACTAAAATTTTCAGTCTATGATGCTTGTGGGCTACCATGTGATACCATCTAAATAAGATTGTATATATGTTTGAGTGGGTGGTCCCACCTTACCTCCTGCAGCATTTAACTTATTGTCAAAGTCACTGAAATTGCCACTGTGCTGTTGGAGTCAAAATTTAAGGCACATGAGTCGATGATAAAGCTGTAAATGCTTAGTTCACATATATATCCAGCTAGCCAGAAGTATCTTATATATTATTTCTAATTACTGTTTTTATGTACAGGTCCCTTTTTCGCTCTTATTGGGAATCCAAATCTATAAATAAAGTTTTGGTTGTAAAGATGGGGATTCGTGCTATTAGCGAGCTTTGGGCATTATTAGTCGTGGTGCTTTTGTTTAGCTATATTTTATTAAAATAATTTGTTAAAAATAAACGATTGTGAGCACACAAAGACATCTATTTGTGAATATTTAATTAGAACTAACACTGCATTACCGGCAGTTGCTAACATTCGCCAGATGGCAGCGCAAGCGCATGTAAGTTTGTAGATGTTTGATTGATAGAACAACAAATTTCTGTTGATATTTGATATGAAACTTTTATATTTGTTGCGCAAGATGCGCACGGGTCCGGCTCGTTGTTAACTATTTCCTTTGGATTTAGGCGAATAAGTTAGTCTTAAAACAGGGGTTTCATACTCGAGTCTTCTATCACAGATGTAAAAGTATCGATATGGAAGTGTTTCACTGTGAAACGTATGTTACTAGTCTCTGACCACTGAGTTAAACACTTTTTGATTAATTTTTAATCAATGAGATCAAACGTTTTCTTATGAGCCTTTTATATTCCTCTTTTATTCACAAGTGAGTGACAGTGGTAGAATTGTCTTTGTAAATCGCAAACTGTCGCGGCATCATACAAAATCCTATGAACAGTTTTCAAGCGAATGCTGGCTACACTTCATTATTTGAAAAGACTCTATTTTAAGCTGTTAAGCTATAAATATTCAGTTGCTCTCCAGAAATGGTCTGCGAGATTGCATTGGGAAATTTCAAAACGTATCCAGGAAATTGGTACAACTTCGAATGTAAAGGGTTTGAAGTATCTTATATGATTCATTTAATCTTAATTTATTTTCGGGTTATTCTTTCATAGAACTTTTTTTGATTAAAAATTGTAGGTTTCTTTTGAGCTTATATTGGAATCTGTTTGTCTCCTATTGTGTATTTTTTGGTGACATTTCCTTTACGGTGTTGTTGGTCTTTTTAAAAACACGTTTGAGTTTTAGTGTATTAATTGGGCTAAGCAAATTGATGATTTGATTATTAAATAGAGGTTTTTTAGTCGTTCAATTTAAAGCAAATCCAAAAGTTTTTCTTTTTCCTCCCACGCGTTTTGAAACGTTATTGTGTCTTCCTCAAGGAGACTAATGTTTTTACTTTAGAATTTTGTTTCATTGAATTTATCTTGTTCTCTAATACCTTTTTGAATTCTCGGATAAATATTTTTTAGCTCTATGTTGAGCAATGTTGAAAACTTACTCTCGGTATGAAGCTTCATGCTTCTTAGACTACGTTGTACTTAAACTTTTGAGGTTTTCTTAAAGAGTCATATTAACTTTGTGCAGTAAGTACTTAGTTCCGTTTTCGAAATTGTTTGAGTTATATGTTTCACATTTATTAAGCGTTCCTACAATATTTCGGAACTCGCGTAGATACATCTACTCTACTTTATCAAAAACTGTTTTGAGTCATATTTGAGTAATTTTGGTTACGCCCCTGTACCTTTGTCGGACCATCTTTGACATTATACAAAAAAAAATGCATCTACTCAATCTTTTCACATCACTTTTCCTTCGGTGGAAGTGTAAAAAGTATTAAGCTGACATCATCTTATAGGCATTTTTTAAAATACGTATTTTTCATTATTATTTCTTATATTAGCTTTGCTTTACAACATATGGGCCGCAAAAAAATTTATTAAAAAAACATGCTTACTGAGAGCAGTAAAAATAACCAAAAAAATATACCTCATCTTGTATGTGGCCAACCGGGCAGCGATAAAATCAAATTGAGTTATACTTTAAGGCGCATTGTATAGTTGCTTTTGATTCTACTGTACAAGAGGTATGTCGCATTTCTCAGTGGTGCGTTTTAAATGAAGTTGCTCCACTGAATAATAGCACTGTTGATAGTCGCAGATGCCACACTTTCTCAAAGTCTCACTTTACCAGTGTCCTCAATGTTTCATCATCTACTTTCCTCTAGAGAATCTGCGTGGCATTCGGGTAGGAAAATAAGTTAAAAAAAAACATTTGCCACCGTTGTCATAAGGTTTTATCAAAATAATTGCCTTCAACACAAACTATTAAGATATTTATGCGATATGCCAAGATATGCATATCGGACATTTCATAGCTTTTTTCTACTTCCCCCATTGTGCTTTGTGTTTCATTTTTTATTTACTTACTTTTTTGTTTGCTGTTGCTTAAGTACAGCATATTTAATGTGCTGGAGCACTCAGCTATGAAAATTGCTTATCCATGTTGGTGACGTTTGATGTTGGTCATTGTTTTATTTTGGCGGCTTCTTTTTTATACTCATCTGCGCTAACAACGTGAGTTTCTCTATGCTTAATCGATGCCTGCAAACTTTCGCAATGGTCAAATGTTTTAAATATGATTTTAGTAAACGCGCCTTTCTTTTCCCATATTGAGCTTCCTTTTCCCACTATGCATGTATTAGCATCAGTAATAGCCCGCTAGTACTACAGTCATCGAAACGCGCATTAAATAATTTGAGTGCAGAAGATAAGGTTTAATTCATCTGCAGTGCTGTTAATATTAAAAAAAAAAAATAATTTTATTCTTCACACTTTAAAAATAATTTGGACAGCGGCGTAAGACAAACTGAATAAATTTGCAAAACTTGTTCAAAATTACACGTTTTGCAAATTCCATTTCGTTCCTTTGCATTGGAGGCCTTGACTCTTTTTTAAATTTGAAGTATGGCATATTTTTCTGAATGTGTTTTGAATCGCACCTTTGTTTCAAAAATTCCGTATCGTTTCCACAATTATTTTAGTATCCAAGCTCGCAAATCTCATTTATTTTATCTGTACGAAATGCTCCAATGGCATATTATATAGTTTTTGAATCACGCATCAGTTTCGAAAATTCCATATCGTTCCAACATATTTTTTTTCCTTTTACACGTTGTTTTAACCACCACTTGGGTATAAATGTTTGCTTCTATACTAAGCCGATTTGTGTATACGTGCACATTTCTTATTGTCATAGGCAGATGCTGTGCGGTCACATTGAGCACAATAAAGAATTATCTTTTCATTGCTTGACTCATTTTATAGTATATTTTATTGCCATAAAATGCCCAAGCCATGCATTTACCTGCAAATAATACACACTGCACTTACCAGCAAAAACACCAGCAGCTTCATGGTTATGATATTAATAAAATAAAGGGTTGTTATTATTTTATGTGGACGTAGTGAGTCCCTCTTCCATCTTCTGTCCATTTGCAGTTGTTGTACAAAAGTAAGCGCACACACACACATAGTATGTATCATACCTGCTCATTATTCCATTATCAACTAACAAGTTTAGCTGTCACCGTTGTTCCACTTCCACTAACAAAATGACATCGACGCTGATGGCTCTTACAACTGACCGGCTGGTCCACTTTCACTTTGAAGTTAACATTGACTTTTTTACGATAGGCATAATTGTGCTAGTGTGTGTGTATTGTATATATGAATATAACATCACTTTATTTCTTGTACGAATGTACGTATTTGTTTTTCACGCTTGTACATGTGTATGTTACCCTGGGTTATGCTATGCGTTCATATTATTTGTGATAAAATTTATCAACGTCAAGCATGATGAAGTAGTAGATAAGCATTGCAATATTGTACGGACAGCAGCAACCGCATGTAGCAAAGATATGATTGTGGCGTAATTGCATGTATTTACATATATACATATATTCATGTGTATGTATGTTATCCTCGTCTCTAGATGCATATTTGTTCTATAACTTATAATGTAGTCCCTGTCTCTCTCATCTTGCTCTACCATGCACCACCGCCTTCCATACATTACAAGGGCGACTTTTCATTTCAGAATGTAATTAAATGCTTGGATGTTGGTTGGGGAATGTTCATTACTGTGTGTTTTATTAGCGTATTAAGCTAATAGCTGGTTGTGGCTGTAATAAATTTAAATTTGTCAATGCTATAAAGTGTTACACAAAGGTGTGAGATCTTAAGAATGGGGCTAAGCAAATTTCGCAAGGTACCTATTGTAAAGTGGAAATAATGTGTGAGAATATATGAAGAATTTTAGTGTTGTTACTAAAATACATTCGCGAACTGTTTATAGGTTGTTTCGAAAATTCCATTTCGTTCCTGTGCATCACGCATTCGGGCTTTCATTTTCGAATTGAAGTGTGGCATTTATGTGAAAGTGGTTTACAAATTCTGCAGCTGTTTCAAAAATTTCATTTCGTCCTAACTGCTAAATTGTTCCTTTTTTGTTAATATATTTTCTTTTTTATGCAACACAACTAATATTAAAATAAATTAAAGGGAAAGTATGATCTTTCTTCTAATATTACTCTTTATGCTTTAAAGTACGTAGTACATATGGACTTCCGAGAGAAACATTATCCTATCTCTGCTGTCAATTCCGAAACGCTCCATTTAAGAATATTATCCAAAAACACCCTATCTTGAAGAATGCTATGTCACAGAATTTTTTCATAAACGCCCTATCTACTGTGAATAGGTAGTCCATTTGTTCTCAGATGGCGCGTTGTTGAAACAAATTCTCAATTACGGCAGCTTAGATTAGACAGCCAGGGTTATATCCCACTCAGCAGTCGACATGTAGTATGTATATTGTTCTTAAACGATGCGCAATTCTCTTCTTGGAAAAGTTCATCCATATATTTTTTGTTGTTATAAAAGATTATTCGAAAATTGCAGTTTGTTTTTATGCATTCAATTCTGTGTCAGTATTTAGTTAGACATATTTTTTTATATATCTAACAAACCGTATATACATCTGTTTAGAAATTTTTATTTCATTCCAACGATTGTTTTGTTCTTATTTGATTTAAACTACTCGCTTCGTGCATAGCGCTGTGTGTGCAACCCAAAAATGGAAGTATTTATATAATATAAGGTATTTCTGTTGCCATTCCAGTAACTTGCCAGCTTGCGACAATATTTTAATGCTGAAAAAACAATACAAAAATAATTAAAGCCTCAAAAAAGGCGCATACGCGTTTTCATACAGACAACAAGTTGTACGTACTGCAAAGGAGCTATATTTTTGATAAACTTCCAAGTGATGTACAAAGTTAGGCTATTGACGAGGCATTTTTTTAGCACTTCAAAGCGTTAACTTTTTTAAAATCTGCCTAATGGTTCGCATATTCCACTTAGTTCTAAAGTTGTTTCGAAAATTCCGAATCGTTCCAAATATATAATTTCTAAACTGTATCACCAAATTTTTTTTGCATTCTATTTTTTTGTATACTTAAAGTTGCACAGCTAACAGAATTTTTTGCCTTGTTAGCAGTTCTCTTCTTCCGTTCTCCATCTCCCTAGAAAGTGTTTTTTTTTTTTTTTTTTTTTTAAAGTTCATACAAGTATGTATAACTCTTTTAAAATTACTAAAATGTGTCGAAAATTCCAGTGGTGTTCCGAAATTTCCAAATCTGGGTGAAAGCCGAAATTTACATTTTCATCATTAAAAGTTTTACTTATACACTAGTTTAATGCCACTTATTATCGTTTTTCTATTCATATGTACATATGTATGTATAGACCTTCTTAGTCGCTTGCATTTGCAATGACTTGTCACATCCGCACACTTTCTCATTCAATTGACCACTTAATCGGTTAAATTCGTGAGCGTAAGTAATGACTTCCGCGCTCAGAGCACGATCTATGATGTAAGGCGTTGTTTTTACTTAAGCATTTTTTGGAGCATGGATTTTTCTGCATTCCTTTATTGTTTATCCCTTTGAAATGATACGAATCTTGTTCAGAATATGTATAATGAAAAATGTGTTACGGATATAAGAGACATTCCAAAACGAAAAATTGTGTTGGTTTTTCGGTTTTTATTTTGTCGGAAAAAATAGTGGGGAGTGCTCCTGCTGCATAAGCGTTTTTGGATTTCTAATTTATCTTACATTTTTCTATCTTTTTTCGCAACCAAACTTGTATATCTCTGCTTTTTCGCTACTAGTGAAATAATCTGAGCGTCTCCGAAAAAATAGCTCTTTAATTTTTTTTGTGCAAATAAACACTCCGCTCAAGTTTTGCTGCACAACTCTCATTTGTTCCTTCAATTGCTTTTCAGTTTACTCAGCTAATGTAGCATCGCGTATTTTCATTTATTTATCTATCCTCTTCAATAATAAGTATTTTTGTGTTTTTCATTTCACTGCTCTGATTTCCTTCGATTTAAAATTAAGAACAAATAAAACGTTATATGCACTGCATTGCTTCAAATTCGTACAGATGAACAAGTGAAATAGCAATTGTATTGAGCACTAGGACATATCCCTATCCACATCTTCCTCTTCAATATATTAAGTTTAAGAGCGGTGTAGGATATGCTAAGTCATGCTTTCTATTAAGACCAGCTGAAACTACTCTCAACTTTGCTCATCCAATTCGATGCGAAAAACAACTGGTTGGAGATGTGTTCCATAATACATTCAGTTTATAGTTATTTAATTTGACTTCGCCTATACGGTATCTAAAGTTGATTTCCAGCTAGATACGTACTAAAAGTGGTGCTTTAAAATCAAATATATTGTTACGAATATTAGCAAAACTAAGGAGTGCTGCCAGCTCTAAGCCGATCTAAGCAGTGACGTGAATGCACATCAATAATTCAATCATTATGTATCTACATAAACGAATCAATAATTGCGTCTACACATATGTACACATTCCGACGAGCAACATTTACATACAAGGCAGCGAGAGATGAGATGTCACACACAGATGAATTTACTTATACGCTTATGTGTGTGAGGGAGACTGTAAACTACAAACACATGCATATACCTTATCTGAGTTGTCACAAGAGAGAGCAATAATTTGTGCACGTAGTTGTGGCTGGCGATTTTGTAGCCGAAACAACTAGTAACTTCTAGAAATCGAAGAGCCTAGAAGAATGCAGCGTAAACTATAAAAGCGGCGCCAGCGAGTAAGAAGTAATTCAGTTTGATTTGAGTTGTCAAGCAGTTGCGATTAAGACGATATCTAGCGAGCAATAGCAGTACTATTTTGAATAGTAGAGTTTCATTGAGCTATCAGTCAGTGTGGTTATTAAGCAAGCTATTCGTTGCACAGTTGAGTGTATTGTGAAGTACCTTAATAAAGGCCATTTTGCATTATTACAAATTGGAGTTATTTATTCAACAGTTTAGTGATTCGAACTTAGCAGAGGATTGCAAATAAGAGGAGTTGTAAGTAAATTCGTTACAATTGGTGTCAGAAGAGGAATTGTTGAATAAATTCCGAAGATTGGGAATACAACTTGGACATGGCAAAGTTCAGTGAATTGAAGATCCAGCAACTGAAAAAGGAGTTGGAAAACCGGGGATTAAATACAACTGGGAATAAGATCGAACTTCAAGCACGGCTACGAGAGGTAATGGAATCGCAAGGAATTGATGTGGACGAGTTTGTCTTTTATCCTGATGGGGACGAAACAACAACAAAAATTGAAGAGAAAAACGAAACATCGCAGACAGTTACGAGCACAGACTTGAACATGATATTGGCTGCAATAACTGCTCAAACATCGACAGTGGCATCTCAGCTGGAATCGCAGGAGACACGTTTAACATCCAAGATGGAAGAACAGAAAACGTATATGTCATCTCAACTAGAAGAACAGAAAACGTATATGTCATCACAGATGGAATCCCAAGAGACACGAATAACATCGAAGATTGAAGCACAGGAAACACAAATTTCTTCACAACTTGACGAACAGAAGACGTATATGGTATCCCAACTGGAATCGCAGGAAACCCGTATAACATCACAATTGGAAGAACAGAAGACACATTTGGCGTCTCAACTGGAAGCGCAAGAGGCACGTATATCTGCAATGTCGGCACAAATTTCGGAACAGGTATCATCGCAGCTCTTTGTGAAACTGGAAGAACAGGATGCAAAAATTTTACAACTCGAGGACAAAATTGATGCCGAAATAGAAGCGTTAAAAGGTCGTATGGAGCAGTTACAACTAAACCGCCCAGCTGTTTCAGCGAGTAATCCAAAGGTAAAGACACCATCCTTTGACGGTTCTGTTCCTTTTCAGGTCTTTAAGCTACAGTTTGAGAAGACCGCAGCAGTGAACCAATGGAATGCTGAAGATAAAGTTGCAGCTCTGTTCGTGGCACTGAAAGGGCCTGCCGCGGAAATCTTACAGACCATCTCAGAGTACTAGCGGAACCACTACGAAACATTGATGAGCGCTTTAGAGAGACGTTATGGAAGCGAGCATAGGAAACAGATATTCCAAATTGAGTTGCAAAACCGCTACCAAAAAGCAAATGAGACATTGCAGGAGTTTGCTTCAGATATTGAAAGATTGGCTCATCTTGCAAATGCAGACGCACCCGTGGAATACACTGAAAGGGTAAAAATCCAGAGTTTCATAAATGGCATACGAGATGTGGAAACGAAGCGGGCTACATATGCGAATCCAAAACTAACGTTTGCTGAAACGGTATCGCATGCACTGACTCAGGAAACAGCCTCACTTTTGAGTAAGCCAGCGTACAAAGCTCATCGCGTGGAAGTGGAAAAGCCAGACTGGGTAGACGCAATTTTGGAAGCATTGAAGGGTACGCAGCAGAAGAATAATGATGCAGTCAAATGCTTTAAGTGTGGAAAGCCAGGGCATATTGCGCGTTATTGCAACACCAACCCTAACAGTTCCAACAATGTGGGTGGTCGTAAACGCAGAGCAGAAGGAGATGAGCAAATCTCCAAGACAAATCAATCGTTAAACTAAAGCGAGTCAGCAGCAAGGGGCGACAGCTGACTCCCTCAATTGAATGCCCCATAATCTCTATCTCACAAATTGGAAGAAGGTCGAGCAATCTTACTGTCGGAGGAAATGTGGATGGAAAGGAACGTTTACTGACTGTAGATACGGGTGCATCTCATTCCATCATTCGAGCGGATTTATTCAACAAGAAGATAAGACCATTGCATGGAGCAATATTGCGTACAGCCACTGGAGAAGACACCCAGGTAATTGGAGAAGTAGAATGTGAAGTAGCAATCGGGAACGTCACGGTACTACACAATTTTATAGTGGCAGATATTGTTGATGAAATCGTAATTGGAGTGGACTTCTTAATCAACCAAGGCATCAAAATCGATATGCAAAGCAAGACGATACGATATAAGAACATGGATGTGCCACTTAATTTCGGCTACGAGAGAGGCTACAGTAGTAAACGAGTGCTGGTGGAAGAGAGTCAGCAAATACCACCAAAATCAGAAGCAGTCATCTGGGCAAAGGTTGATGGAGATTGTGGGACAAACAAATTGTGGGTTGTCGAAGCAGCAAATAAATCAGCACTGAACATACTTGTAGGAAAAACCCTGGCTATGACAAAACAAGATGGACGTATTCCGGTAAGAGTACTAAATGAGTTCAAGTCACCATTCAATTTGACCAAAGGAGCTATTTTGGGAAGATGCCAAGAGGCCGAAGTAGTTATTAACTGTGAACAGCTCCAGGAACACGTTTCATCTAGTAATACTGATCTTTCAAATGATATCACGGCATGGACGCATGGGCTAGAGGAAGCCTATCAGAGTAAGGCAAAACAACTGCTCATAAAATACGCGAACATATTTGACCAGGATGGTTCCAAACCAGGCCGCACCAATGTTGTGAAACATCAAATTGACACTGGAGATGCGAGACCGATCCGTCAAGCTCCACGTAGTGTTCCACTGGCGAAGCGGGAAGTTGTGAGTCAAATCATTCAAGAAATGAACGACAGCGGCGTCATCGAACCATCAGCTAGTCCATGGAGCTCACCGGTAGTACTTGTAAAAAAGAAGGATGGAAAAATGAGGTTTTGCGTGGACTACCGGAAGTTGAATGACGTAACGAAAAAGGATAGCTACCCATTGCCAAGAATTGACGACACTCTGGACTCGCTATCTGGTACGAAATGGTTTTCCATGCTGGACTTGAAAAGCGGCTACTGGCAAGTGGAGGTGAAGGAGGAAGATAAAGAGAAAACAGCCTTCAGTGTCGGTGATGGTCTTTGGCAATTTACAGTGATGCCTTTTGGACTTTGTAATGCACCAGCTATTTTTGAGAGACTCATGGACCAGGTACTGAAATGACTACATTGGAAAACATGCTTGGTGTACCTGGACGACATCATCGTATTGGGCAAGAACTTTGATGAACATCTTAAGAACTTGGAGGAAGTTTTCCAGAGAATAGCTGGCGCTGGTCTGAAGTTAAGTCCCAAAAAGTGTGCGCTGTTTAAAAAGGATGTCAATTATTTGGGTCACAAGATAACGACAGAGGGCATCTGCACTGCGAACGAAAAAATAGAGGCTGTACAGGATTGGCCAAGACCACAGAATCTACATGAATTGAGAAGTTTTCTTGGGCTGTGCACATATTACCGCCGATTTGTACCAAATTTTTCCAGCGTAGCCCATAGCCTCCATGAGCTTACAAGAAAAAACAAAGCTTTTGAATGGAAGAAGGAGCAAGAAGTGGCTTTCCAAACATTGAAGGAGCGTTTGTGCACTGCCCCAATGTTAGCATATCCGATTCCAGGAGCAACATTTATTCTAGATACAGATGCAAGTGGATATGCTATAGGAGGCGTTTTATCACAACTGGTCGATGGACAGGAGAAGGTTGTTGCATATTACAGCCGTTCGATTGGAAAACCAGAGAGGAACTACTGTGTTACGCGGAGAGAGCTGTTGGCATTGGTAGAGTGCATTAAACATTTTCACAAATACCTCTACGGCCAGCGATTCCATGTCAGGACAGATCACGCAGCATTGAAATGGCTTCTGCAGTTCCGTAATCCGGAAGGACAATTGGCACGGTGGATCGAGCGACTTCAAAGCTATGACTTTTCCATTGAGCATCGAAAAGGTAGTACCCATGGAAATGCCGATGCAATGTCACGAAGGCCATGTAGTTTGGAATGCAAGCACTGTTCAAAGGCCGAGGCTAAAGAAGACATTATAGATGTCCGGCTAATGACTATAACGTGTACGGATGAATGGGACAAGGAACAACTAAGAAAGTGTCAGCTAGAAGATACAGACCTGTCACATGTTATGCAAGGGCTCGAACGAAACGAAAGACCAAGCAGAGAGGATATGTCAGCAGAGAGTCCCATTGCGAAGTCATATTGGGCACAGTGGAACAGTTTGGAATTGATATCCGGTTGCTTGCATCGAGTATGGGAGAGTGAGGATGGTCAGTGCAAGAAGAAACTTATAGTTGTTCCCAGAAAGAGGATTCCTGACGTGCTCAGCGAGTTGCACAATGGTCCAAGTGGAGGCCATCTTGGAATCACGAAGACACTCGAGAAAATTAAGCAGAGATTCTATTGGGTTGGTTGCCGTCAGTCGGTCACCGAGTGGATTGCCAATTGCGAGGTATGCAACAGAGCGAAAGGGCCCAAAACCCGAAGTCGTGGCCAGATGAAGCAGTATATTTCAGGTGCACCATTTGAAAGGATCGCCATGGATGTCGCAGGTCCATTTCCTACTAGCAACCGCGGAAACAAATACGTACTGGTGGTTATGGATTATTTCAGTAAATGGCCAGAGGTATACCCAATCCCAAACCAAGAAGCAGAAACAGTAGCAGAAGTGGTTAAAAACGAATGGGTTGCAAGGTATGGTGTACCAATGGAGTTACATTCTGACCAAGGCAGGAATTTTGAATCAGCTGTGTTCCAAGAACTGTGCAAGAAGTTGGGCATTCGAAAAACACGGACAACTGCATTGCATCCTCAGTCCGATGGTATGGTGGAACGTTTCAATAGAACATTGGAGGAGCATTTAAGGAAAGTAGTCGACAAGTACCATAAGGACTGGGATACACACATATCATTATTCTTGATGGCCTACCGATCGGCAGTACATGACACAACGGGCCAAACTCCCGCAAAGGTAATTTTTGGCAATGACCTTCGACTGCCAGCTGATTTGAAGTATGGGATAGATGCCGATGCGGAGAGGAATGTCAAGAAATCCACTGATGTCTTAGAAGAAGAGCTGAGAGAGATACACGATCTGGTAAGGCAACGAGCAAAGATTATGAGTGACAAGATGAAAGCGAGGTACGATAAAGCAATTAATTCGGAAGGGTTTCAGGAAGGAGATTTGGTGCTGCTATGCAACCCACAACGAAAAAAAGGTTTGTCCCCGAAATTGCAGTGTAACTGGGAAGGCCCATACAAAGTTGTAAAACGGATCAACGATGTAGTGTACCGCATACAAACCACTACCAAACCACGAACCAAAATGAAAGTGGTTCATTTGGAGAGATTAGCAGCGTTTAGATCGAGAGATTTGTCTGATCGGGACGATCAGACTTAGGTGGAGGGCAGTGTTACGAATATTAGCAAAACTAAGGAGTGCTGCCAGCTCTAAGCCGATCTAAGCAGTGACGTGAATGCACATCAATAATTCAATCATTATGTATCTACATAAACGAATCAATAATTGCGTCTACACATATGTACACATTCCGACGAGCAACATTTACATACAAGGCAGCGAGAGATGAGATGTCACACACAGATGAATTTACTTATACGCTTATGTGTGTGAGGGAGACTGTAAACTACAAACACATGCATATACCTTATCTGAGTTGTCACAAGAGAGAGCAATAATTTGTGCACGTAGTTGTGGCTGGCGATTTTGTAGCCGAAACAACTAGTAACTTCTGGAAATCGAAGAGCCTAGAAGTATGCAGCGTAAACTATAAAAGCGGCGCCAGCGAGTAAGAAGTAATTCAGTTTGATTTGAGTTGTCAAGCAGTTGCGATTAAGACGATATCTAGCGAGCAATAGCAGTACTATTTTGAATAGTAGAGTTTCATTGAGCTATCAGTCAGTGTGGTTATTAAGCAAGCTATTCGTTGCACAGTTGAGTGTATTGTGAAGTACCTTAATAAAGGCCATTTTGCATTATTACAAATTGGAGTTATTTATTCAACAGTTAAGTGATTCGAACTTAGCAGAGGATTGCAAATAAGAGGAGTTGTAAGTAAATTCGTTACAATATGTTATTATCGATATATAGTATTGTATCGAAGTATATCTTCATAGCTGTGTCTCTTTTTATTCCTCCTTGTTGTTGTCTTAACGAACAAATACACGCTCAGAAAATTTAAGGTAGACTTTCCGTTTTTTAAAGCAACATCCAATTGAGTTCAAAAAACTTTCACAGTTTGTTCACTTCAAATGGGTTGAAAATAAGGCCGGCATGGGCTCCTTCCTCTACTTAAACTCGTGATGAACATTATAGCAGTTTATGGCATCGGAGGTTTGTTGGTGTACCGTAGTGGTAAAACTTGCTAATACCTTTACTACAAGTTTTGATGTGTCTTATCATTTTAACTTGAAAAACAAGCCCCTTATGTAGTCATGCACATGTGGATTGCCTCAAAAAGATGAGGCTTTCTTTGATAAAAAAAAAGCAGACCTAAGAGTACGCCAGTTCCTTCTGTACACATAATAGGTTTTCCTTAGTCCATCCCATTAGCGAATACTCGCTATTTAAAGTTAACAATCTTTTGTTTCGTAATAAATTTTACTTTTGTTTCAAAGGATGCTCTTTTTATATCGCTAGAAAAAGCGATGATCATGATTTTGTTGCAGTTTGACTTCCGACCCCATTCTTATTTGATGAGTGTTCCATAACCACTAATAAAACCAGCTAGTTTCGACCTAAGCCAGGAATACAAGCTTGTAAACAGCACGTGAGCGATATAAGCACTTAACTGAACAGTGGCTTAGATAAATTCATCTCATCGAATTATTGCTTGTAGAATTTTTGGTTTGGAGCTAAGCACATTTATTTCTTATTGAAACTTACGCGTTTTCATGAATTCTTGGTCTTCCTCAGGGAGTACTGAGAGATTATAATTTGCCTTTTCGTCACACCGATACATAACATAATGTAATTATCACTGTGAATTGCGAATTATTAATGCTCTCTGGGGAAGATGAAAAATCGATTAAAACGAGTAGGTGTAAAATATGAACGTTTGTTTTATATAATAGAACCTACCGCAAAACCTTCAGCAGCAACAACAATTAATTTACAAACCTGGCTTAACAACAAAAATTTATATCTTTTTTTTCGATAAGTAAGAAAAAACTTCTATAAATTTTGGTACTAAAATTATGGAAACTAATCTCGTTTGGGAAAAATTCGAATAAATCAACGAAAATTTCGAGTTTTTATTTGAAGTTCCCTGAATTTTTTAATTAACCAAATACTCTTCGGAAAAAACTGTCAAAAATCCATACGAATTTTGG
Organism: Eurosta solidaginis; assembly: GCF_040869045.1. NCBI lineage: Eukaryota > Metazoa > Arthropoda > Insecta > Diptera > Tephritidae > Eurosta > Eurosta solidaginis. The sequence continues at coordinate 20,282,783 of NC_090320.1, forward strand.
AGAGCTTTAACTTGTACTTGGTTGACTAAAATTGATTTGGCTACAAATAAAAAGCTTTCGTTAAATTTTCCCGAATTTTCCAATGACTTTGGAAACGTTTTCGAGAATGGATTGCATAGTTTCAGTTACAATATTCAAGTGCGATCATCTTGACATAAAATTAAGTATCTACCAAAGTGTATACTACTACGAGCGCACTCTATAATATAACGCGTGCATTTATCGCAAGTATTTCAAGCTCCAAGTAACTAAGTATTTGTAGCAAGTGTCGTACTTCATTATGTTGATATAGAGCTTTAAGTACGCTCATAACTTAGAGCCTGAAGCGGCAATACAACTTTGGCTGCTCCTCCTTTGGCTACTTACTTAAAGAAGCTCAATCGTTAGCACCAGACATGCATGTACTCACACTCTACAAACACTTTGATGCTCACATTTTTTTCCACAGTCACACGCAACTCATTTACTAATACACAGCTGGCTGCACTTTCCTTACACACTCAGCTACTCATTCACTTTGTCTCGATATATTAGTAGTTCTTTTTTATACACAAAATGCACTGAATTTTCCTTATTTGTAAATTAGTGTATGCGAAGTGTAGAAAGTATAGCAATTTTTTTCAGTTTGCTCAAATTCTTGCTGCTACTGCTCATGCTGATGAGTGTGAACACTGAAGACCGATGGATTAAGTGCAATGTGTAAAAGTAGTTTTATTGTGCTACAGCATACTTTCTAGCAGAAAAGGCAAGAAAAAATTGCAACAAATAAAAAAAAATTGGTTACTCGGAAGGCGTGTGAAAGCAGGATATCACGAATACTTAGACACGCTCAAGTGGATTTTTAAGTGGTGTTATGTGATTTATTTTAAGTGAATGTGTGCTTTTACACTAGCTGTGTAAGTAAGTAGCTGGGATGGTAAGCAACAATACTTAGTTAAAACAACGAAAAAGAAATAAGCAATTAAATAGGTACTTATACGGGAGACAATTTTAATTTTATACCCAGATGTGACTATGAAGTGTTGAATAAGGGAAGCATTTTGCCTTATTTTTCGAACGAACTTAAAGTCCAGGTACATGGCAACCCTGCTGTCAAAAATTTCCAGATTCACCAGTAAAAGTGAATTTTATGTGTTTTTTATTAATTTTATCAAAACACTTGGTAAGCCCATTTGATAATATTTCCTTTTTGAAGCTATTTTTGTCTTTTCCTGTTTTAAGTCCATGTAAAAATACGGTTGTAAGCGAAATGGCTCAATTCATTGAATATTTCTAATAAGTGGCAACACTTTTTTTAAATATATCTTGTGTGTGTAATTGAACAGGAGGCATATTCCATAACCCATATTCCATCAAATCTGTCGATCAAACGCACCTATTCTATTGCTTATCTCGTCGTTTCGTTATTTCTCTGTATTTGTTGCCATTTATTTATTCACTTGTCACATACAGCTGCGAACAAAAAATTGTATTAGCATTGTTTATTTTTAAAATTTTATCAATTAAGGTTTTTTTCGATATATCAAGAACAAACTTTTATGAATTACTGAACAAACTTCTACTGAGTAACTGAAACTTTTTTAAAAATATTTTTTTGGATTGATTTGAAAATTTCAAACTTTTTATTTATAGTTCTTTGTATCTCTTGTGAGTATGCCGTTTTATAGCCCAAGCAATTTTAGTCTAACAAAATGCAAGTTTAGAATTTTGTCGAAAACGTGTTGAGATTGCTTTGCTTAGTTTCGGTTATGAAATTGATGGAAGTTTTTAATTAAAATATTGAAAATAAGAAAAAAAAGAATTGAATACACGAAATTTGAAAATATTGCTACTGCTGTTTTTTTTGTTCGCTGCCTGTATCTGTGTGTTGGTGCTTTCTTACTTTCAATTTCTTTTCCATTTGCTCAGTAAATTAGTCTATTGTTTTGACCATCGATCGGTCGCACTTTAATCCGTCCCTTATTCATTTTATTAATCCATCAGTACATTTGTACACCCCACAGTCTGTCCGTCCATGACATAATCCGTCTATCTTTCCATGTTTTGATTGAACAGTTTAAAGTGTCGTTCATTCGCATATCTATCATACAATGGTCGGTAGTAAATATTACCGTACTTCATTGTAATACTATCAATATTTGAGGTCCTTGCCTAAGGTTCATGCTCCAGCTGTGATGCAAACCAGAAAAAATCTGTACTAAAAATTCCAACTGTTTCAATTGTGACTCTTAGGTATAAATAAATAAATGTAAGGCGCGATAACCTCCGAAGAGATCTAAGGCCGAGCTTCTCTTCCAATTTGCGTCGTGCTCTTATTGATTTTCCCTACAAATTGGCAGGACGGGACCTACATGTTTATGCCGACTCCGAACGGCATCTGCAAGGCAGATGAGTTTTCACTGAGAGCTTTTCATGGCAGAAATACACTCGGAGCGCTTGCCAAACACTGCCGAGGGGCGACCCCGCTGTGAAAAATTTTCTTCTAGTTGAAATACCTTATTTCTAGAATTTTTCATGTTGCTTTGCCCGGGGTGTGAACCCATGGCATACGGTGTGGTAGGCGGAGCACGCTACCATCACACCACAGTGGCCGACTCTTAGGTATAATACCTTTTATTTGAGAAAATCTTTTGCTGAATAGTGCTTGTTGGAATTTTTTATATTGTTAGAGTTTTGTTTGGCCTATCTGGATTTTTTCTTGTTGGGATTGTCTCTCTCTGTTCGGAATTCTGAATGTGGGAACTATAAGGAGCGTCCATGTCAGGATAGCTGTTTCAATATAAATACTCGGCACTGCATAGTGTACAAGTTTGTAGCTCAACTCACTAGATGCCCTGAACGCAATTCTTGGAGCTATGCTCGCATGTTTGCAGATTCGATTTCAACGATTTTGAGCCTTTTGGATGCTTTTAGAGTACAAATATATCGTAGAATTATTCAATTTTTTCACCAACTGGTTGTATGTCTACGCGAAAAGTTCAAATTACTTTGTTCTTTGGTCTTCAACAACTTCACCCTTTCTCTCTTCATTTTACATTTATAAACTAAGAACCTACCTAACACAACTGAGTATAAGAAAACCTAAATTACTAAAAATTATACAAAGTGCTGCATTAAGTATTCAAAGCAAAAGATGTTCATTACTCGCAAGGTAGTAGCAATAACAAATACAAATCTATCTGAAAGCTGGCAGGAGTACAAATTTATAGCAATTTCCTCCTACATACAGCGTTGCAACTATGTTTGCAAAAGTAAGCGGAAGAAATTCTCAAGTGCTCCTCTCCAATGACCACTCATAGCACTCAAGTAACAACGTGTTGTTGTAAAGAGTAATGCTTGTTTCATAATTAAAAACTTTTTCAAGCATGTAATGAGAGTAAAAGCGTGGTGCATCTCATTTCTGTTTCTTAACACCCCAGTAAGAAATGCAATAATAAATGTAAAAAAAAGCTGGCAAACTCGTAGATACTCTATCCTAAGTTTTCTTTTAGAACGCTCTTACAAAAAAAAAAAACACTCTCGGGTGTCACTTTAAGTAGCGTGAGTAAGTGTAAAAAGTGTATGGAAAAGTAAGCGCCATAAAGCTAGACACCTTCTCTGTTTTGTTCGTATCTAAGCTTTCAATGGAGAAATACTGTACAAAAGCAGCCACCAGTTCACTTGACGTGGTGTCCACTTGTGCAAGTAAAGTGTGATAAAGTGAGATAAAGGCAGTGTGAGATGTGTGTATCTTGTTCATGGCATAGCATTTTTCTCGTAGCTAAAAATTATGCAATACAGGACTTTTTTGAAGTGCTGTGACGAAGCAAAGCGCAACGAAAGTATTCGTATAAATATTTTAAATTTTTGTTGACTTTTGAAAATGAAGCTGAAACATTTTTCGTTGCACTTGACCAGTTAGATGTTATCTAAGCTGGCTTTGTTGCAAAATGAGTGAGAAAAGTGAAAGAGGTTATTTCAAACAATTTTACAGGGCTTAGAATTAAATTTTGATGTCAAATTGCTATGTGGACAAATACCTTTGCCAGGCTTTCTCTCCCGCTACGCCCATTCTTTTATAGCAGAGATGCCCTCAATAGGTTCGTAGGACGTCGGAAATTTAATAAGCATTCACCTGCATGCTTTGTGATTTGTAGCATCCCTGTGTTGGCAGCGCTGTTCACTAATAAATTTTAAAGCTCAATATTGACAACACTGATCTCAATCGAATGGGTTTTGAATAGTATAAAACATCGTTCGCCTTACGTTCAGTGTTAGACTCTTGATCTGTACTATACTATGTAATGTACACATACCCACTCCTCCGTTAAACCGTTCAGTATACCATCAGGATAATCTATAACCCGTGGAAAAAGTCGTTGCCGCTGCTGAGTAGCGTCCTAATAATGTTCTTAATTTTTGGTCAACGTAGTTACCAAAGCTTTCAGCTCCTCCTTCGATTGCAACAGCAATAGTTACTGCTAGAAGATCCTCTCACCTACTTCCTTCGTAAAGAACTAAAGCCTAATTTCATTTGAACTCTTTTTCATAATTTTTATTAGGTCTTGGTGCATTGCGACCTTTGTTCGATATTTGACATTTCAGCCTATTAATTGCCAGAGCGACGGAATCGCAGAGAATGTGAAACGGCGTTTCATCCTCATGCTGCTAATCGGATATATTTAACTTACTTACATGATATTGTTATGAATATTAGCAAAACAAAGGAGTGCTGCCGTCTTTAAGCCGATGCTAAGCAGTGACGTGAATGCACATCAATAATTCAATCATTATGTATCTACATAAACGAAACAATAACTGCGTCTACATATATTTACCATGTACGTATACGAGCAGCGGAGAGTCAATGCACTAACACATGCATATATCTGAGATACTCCTATAAATATGCAATGAGAAAAACTATAAAATTGTGCAATTGTAGTTACAGCTGAGAAGTTTGAGAGCTACTGGACTAGTAGATTCTGGAAACGCCTAGAAGATGTATAAACTTGTGTAGTACCGTGACGTTCCCAATTGCTACTTCACATTCTACTTCTCCAACTGCCTGGGTGTCTTCTCCAGTGACTGTACGCAATCTTGCTCCAAGCAATGGTCTTATCTTCTTGTTGACTAAATCCGCTCGAATGATTGAATGAGATGCACCCGTATCTACAGTCAGTAAACGTTCCTTTCCATCCACATGTCCTCCGACAGTAAGCTTGCTCGACCTTCTTCCAATTTGTGAGATAGAGATTATGGGGCATTCAATTGAAGGAGTCAGCTGACTCGCTTTAGTTTAACGATTGATTTGTCTTGGAGATTTGCTCATCTCCTTCTGCTCTGCGTTTACGACCACCCACATTGTTGGAACTGTTAGGGTTGGTGTTGCAATAACGCGCAATATGCCCTGGCTTTCCACACTTAAAGCATTTGACTGCATCATTATTCTTCTGCTGCGTACCTTTCAATGCTTCCAAAATTGCGTCTACCCAGTCTGGCTTTTCCACGCGATGAGCTTTGTACGCTGGCTTACTCAAAAGTGAGGCTGTTTCCTGAGTCAGTGCATGCGATACCGTTTCAGCAAACGTTAGTTTTGGATTCGCATATGTAGCCCGCTTCGTTTCCACATCTCGTATGCCATTTATGAAGCTCTGGATTTTTACCCTTTCAGTGTATTCCACGGGTGCGTCCTCATCTTGCAAATAGAGCCAATCTTTCAATATCTGAAGCAAACTCCTGCAGTGTCTCATTTGCTTTTTGGTAGCGGTTTTGCAACTCAATTTGGAATATCTGTTTCCTATGCTCGCTTCCGTAACGTCTCTCTAAAGCGCTCATCAATGTTTCGTAGTTGTTCCGCTCGTACTCTGGGATGGTCTGTAAGATTTCCGCAACTGGTCCTTTTAAAGCTACGAACAATGCAGCAACTTTATCTTCAACATTCCAGTTGTTCACTGCTGCGGTCTTCTCAAACAGTAGCTTGAAGACCTGGAAAGGAACAGAACCGTCAAAAGATGGAGTTTTTACCTTCGTATTACTCGCTGAAGCAGCCGGCCGATTAAGTTGCCATTCCTGTATACGACCTCTCAACGCATCCACCTCTGCCTCGAATTTTTCTTCAAACTTATTTTCTCGTCCATACGCGCTTCGAGTTTTAATGATATGCGCGCCTCTTGTTCTTTCAGTTGTGTTTCCATCTTTGATGTAATCTGTGTCGACATTTCTGAAATACGTGTCTCATGTGATTCCAGCTGGGATGCCATATATGTCTTCTGCTCTTCCAATTGTGATGTTATACGAGTTTCCTGCGATTCCAGTTGGGATATCATATACGTCTTCTGTTCTTCCATCTTCGATGTTATTCGTGTCTCTTGGGATTCCGTCTGCGATGACATATACGTTTTCTGTTCTTCCAATTGTGATGTTACTTGCGACGCCATTTCTGAAATGCGTACCTCCTGTGATTCTAGTTGGGATGATATTTGCGATGACATTGATGATACTGTCGATGTTTGCGCAGCTATTGCAGCCAATATCATGTTCAAGTCTGTGCTCGTAACTGTCTGCGATGTTTCGTTTTTCTCTTCAATTTTTGTTGTTGTCTCGTCCCCATCAGGATAAAAGACATACTCGTCCACATCAATACCTTCTGCTTCCATTGCCTCTCGTAGCCGTGCCTGAAGTTCGAGTTTAACGCCGCTTGTATTCAATCCACGGCTCTCCAACTCCTTCTTCAGTTGCTGGATCTTTAATTCACTGAACTTTGCCATGTCCTTGTTGTCCTCCGGAATTTATTCAACAATTCCTCTTCTGACACCAATTGTAACGAATCTACTTGCAAATCCTCTTATTTGCAATCTTCTGCCAACGTTCGTATCGCTAAATTGTTGAATAAATAACTCCAATTTTGAATAATGGAAAAATGGCCTTTATTAAAGTACTTCACAATAACACTTATACTTTGCAACGAATAACTTGCTTAACAACCAAACGGATTGATAGTTCAAATGAAACTCTACTATTCAAAATAATACTGCTATTGCTCGCTAGATATCGTCCTAATCGAAACTGATTGACAACTCAAATCAAAATGAATTACAGCGCCTCTACATCTGTTCGCATCTTCTAGAATCTACTAGCATTGTCCATGAGCTCTCAAACTTCTCAGCTATAACTAAAATTGCACAATTTTATAAATCTTCTAGGCGCTTCCAGAATCTACTAGTCCAGTAGCTCTCAAACTTCTCAGCTGTAACTACAATTGCACAATTTTATAGTTTTTCTCATTGCATACTTATAGGAGTATCTCAGATATATGCATGTGTTAGTGCATTGATTCTCCGCTGCTCGTAAGCGTACATGGTACATATATGTAGACGCAGTTATTGTTTCGTTTATGTAGATACATAATGATTGAATTATTGATGTGCATTTACGTCACTGCTTAGCATCGGCTTAGAGACGGTAGCACTCCTTAGTTTTGCTAATATTCGTAACAATATCTTAGACTACAGTAACTAGTGAGAACTCCCACGTAGATTAATGAGTTTGGCTGTCACTTACGTTGCTGGGTGTATAAAAAAGTTGACATGTTTTAGCGCTGGGCATTCAATCCAGTGTTGTCTCCACTGCATTATTTCCAAAGCGTGTGCCATTGTGAGTTCAGACCTCTGGATTATCACCATCCTGATTAAACCTTATTTTTAGCTCCGAGATCGTTTTTGACCCAATGCATTGTAATCTAGCCGCATTTGTCAGAGAAAAATAGTTAGCTGAGCTGTCAGTTCCTTAATCGATCTTTGAAAGACTGATACAATGTGCTCGAGATTTAAGAGAGTAAGACCTCTTGAACTTTTTCATGCTACCGGATTCAATCGATCTTTAAATCTGTGAATCGGTTGCGCTAATACTCCTGCGCAAAAAACTTCGTGTGCAACCAAAAGTATGCCATGTGTCTCTAACATCTACTGGAATTGGTTGTTTTAGAACTTTGCCAATGTTGGAGCTTACACACTTTAAGGCACACCATAAAAATTTGAGATTCTTGAGGGTGCAGTTCTAGCTATATCAATTTTCAGCAATTAAGGCAGGGTTTCTTCTTTCTAAAGATTAGAAATTAGTTTAGTTATTTAACATAAAATGCTATAATATTGATATCAAGATTCCCATCTTCCCACTTCTGTTCGCATTCTGTGCACAATTATTGCATATGCTTTCTCATATCTGGCACACTAGTTATTTACACATTAAAAGGTGAAACCACATCTGCCAAATTTTCATTTAAAACTTTTTTAAGTTTCATTTGTTTTTTATGAATTTCAACTTTTTGCCGAAAAACACAAGCAAAAGAAATTTGCACATCATGCCGATGTTAACGATAGATGCCATGAATATATACTGCGCCTAAAAGCAAGCTACATATCTATTTCAGCTTCAGCAGTGATGCAACATAATGCAAACAAATATTTTGAAACAACCTACAAAAATTGTTAGAAAAAATAATAATTATATAGCAAAAGCCAACATGCGAAAGTAACAAAAATTTTATGTTGAATGAGGTTGCAAAAAGCGCAAAATGAAGTAATTTTATGTTTTCGGATGTGAGCAGAAAACCCGGCATTATGTTGCATTTTTTTTCTGCATATAGTGCAGAGAAATATTTTGTATAATTGAAGAGGTCATACATATGTGCATAAAATTCTATATGCACTTCCTTTTGTTAACTCTTTACTTTTGCTGCCATGATTTTGTATAGCGCGCCTAAAACGCTGCTAAACTTTTGCAGAACATAAAAATTTTTTGATTTTTCAAAATTTTTTTTTTTCGGATCAGGAAGTCATTTCTGATTCTCAGATTTGGTCCAGCACGTCAGGTTTTTGAGATATCCTAACCTAAAAGTGCGAAAAACGCTGTTTTTGGCATTTGTTGAGTTTATATTTTAATAATAGCCAATTTTTTTGTGCAAATCTGCTTACAGTATCTTTGAGAACAACTCTTTCCCCACAAAATCCATCTTCGAACGCCTCGATTCGAATTTTTTCCCCCGAGATATGGTCAATTCAAGTTGGGGTCTGTTGTTGAAGTCACATATCATGAGATGGCCGCTAACACTTTGGGTCACGTATTTATTATTTGATATAAGTGCTACTAAACAAAAATCAAATGGTGGCGTTAGAAAATGGATTATGTGGGGAAATAGTTGTTCTCAAAGATACTGTAAGCAGATTTGCACAAAAAAATTTCTTATTATTAAAATATAAACTCAAAAAATGTTAAAAACGTGTTTTTCGCACTTTTAGGTTAGGGTATCTCAAAATCCTGAAGTGCTGGGCCAAACATGACGAAGGATTCGGATTCAGCGCGCAAAAGTACGTCGGAAATGGCTTCCTGATCCAAAAAAAAAAGAACCCTATTTTTGCAGGCCTGTGTTATCCAAGTGCATATGCTCTGTTTTCACTTTTGTTGCATTGAAAATGCAGTGAAATCACCATTAAAGGCCGCAAAAAGTAAACATCTCACTTGGCATATTACGATTACATTCGGTTGCGTTTTTGGTAATGCCATACTTTTTTTCGTATTGACATAGTATGCTCTTTGAATGCCATGGATGTGAAAGCATATAGAAATGAAAAACGAAAATTTTAATTAATCTCAGTGAGTACACATGCTGCTGTTAGTTGAAGGATGAGCTTGTTTGATGATTTTTAGTTGCTGGTTTCGAGGGTGCCTTGGTTTTACATTGTTGACATTCAAATATTTTCCCTAATCCCAAATCATATTTGTTTTCTTTTCGCTTCTAAATGCGCGTGGATCTTAGCTTCATCTCAATACTCTAGCTTGCTAATTATGCTCAGTATTGCGTATGCAATTTCGTGGCATACTTTTGGGCTTTTTTTCTACATAGTTCTTACAGTTTTCTACCTTTGCTGATTTCCTAAGGTTTTCCAGTTTTCGTGACTGCTCAAATGATACGACATTAGTATTAGTAAAGGCAGAGTAAATAATTGAAAATGAGATGCCATAAAGAACTTTTAAATCGTATGCACGAATCTTGCATAATTTTAGGCGTTAACAAATTTTTAAAATGCAACTCTGGTACGACACGATCACTAAGCGAATCCTATGTAGAATTTAAGTTTATTAACTGCTCAACTACTCTATTCTTAGACTCGTACCCTACAGATTTCCTCTTCTCTGAGTGTGCTGTTACCGCAGTACGTTCGAGACTGAAATGTCACATATTTTTCACAAGAAACTTGTTTGGCCCTGTTAGCTTCATTTTGACGATCTTCAACGGATTTCCAGACTCGTCCCTGTAATCCTCCCGCTCAACGATTTTTACTAGCTTATAAGTCCTCCTTGCTTCTTCCATAGACGCGCTTTTACTCTCTACACGTAATTTGTTCCAGTAAGATTTGTCTTTGTTAAGGTTTTATTAGTTTTACAAAAACTTTTAAAGATTCCTGTAAAGGCTTCCCCTCTCTGTGCCCTGTGCGTGGGGGGAGGAGGAGTGCCTCGCGTTATTAAATCCAATAATTTTGTATCACTATTGCATACTACAACTTCACTAGGTACCTTAGTTTTAAACAGTTTAAGGTCCGTATTCTCTATCTTATTGACAAGAATTTAAGCCTAAAAGTATACCACAATATTAAGCATTGTACTACCTGAAGTCTGTCACAGCATACTGTTTACTGTTTATCAAATTAAGCCATTCATTAGCTAGCGTATAAAAAATCTATTAGAATATGACAAAGCCAGAAAGGGCATTATTTGCAGACGCCTATAAGTAGGCAATTAAGTTTGGTAACAACTCGACTGGGGTGACTGAAAAGTATGTGCAAAAGTCAGACGCATAAACTGTTTATATTTCAATAAAGTATATGTTGTGTATTAAAACACAATTTGTTTATGTTTGCATTAAAAAAGGGAAAGCCATTAAACGATTATCAAGCAAATATGTATTTGTATGTTTCCCATTGTCTTCCCACATTTAATGGTATAATTTTGGGTGCAGCCACAAGAATGTTGACAATTTGAATAGGAGTACTCATGAATTAAAGCTATGCCGGAATATTATGAGATACGGAAGTTATTGCTAAAATATAAGATGTTAGTTCACAAGTTACTTTAGAAAAAATAAATAAATAAATCAGTACGTATTTACTGCATGTTATCGTTTGCCTTAACACTACATAAGGAAAACCACAAAATTTTCATGTTGAAGGCTCAATTTTTGATGTTGTATTCTCCGTGTATCTTCTTTACCACTGTTTTTACTACGCTCGCTTTTAAAATAGAGCTCCCCTTTAATGTCTGACTTACATTTCACTATTAACCCTTCTGGCAGAACACTATATTCATTGTGAAAGTTTAACCGGCAAAAGTTTAAAATTTATGTCATCATTCCTATAGTACATTTAAAGGGGTTGAATTAATAACAATGACTCGGTGTATTACAGAGTCGTTAAACTTTATTACCATACACAATACTTTCACGCGATATACATAATTACCGTAACTTAGTCGTTGTTATTCTAAGATATACAGTCGTGAACGCGCTTTTATTATTCATCTGCTTAAAGCTGTTTTAGATTACAGAAAATGTCAAAAAAAAAGCATAATTTTAGGCTGCAGACAAAACGTGAGTAATCAAGGCGTCTCAAAATAAACGCAATTCATTTTTATAAAAATTTCACAATTGTATAAAATCCACCTATTTCACATTAACACAAATTTTAATCGCGAACTTTCAAATTTAAACAGCCTTAAAGTATGTTATGATTTTAAGCAAGCGTACGAACTGTGCAAAAAATTTTAAACATAGTTTAAGCACGGCTGTTTCCAAATATCTGCAAAATAATATTAAATGCGGCTTTAAGTATGCTGGTATTAGATTTTTCTCTGCCAAGCATGTCATATAGCTGAAACTAGCTAACCTTGTCTGACGGAATATATTTAAGACATTTCGCGGTGACGAGCTCACAAATCAAAATTTAAGGCCGACCTCAATATTAGTTAGAATGATCGCAAAAACCTCAAAAATCATATTCAGTAGTTGACGCTACTGAAGTGTACAAGCATAATGAGTACCTAAACAACCTACAAGCATAATGAGCACCTGCAACAAAAGTCCTCCTGTTGATTTGAATAAATATCTAGCCACAATAAATAAAAACAATGAAAATCTGAAAATAAAGAAATTTAACGCAGATGAAATTGAGTAGGAGACACATTGTGTAGCACGATTTTAAACTAAAATCTCAGCGTAAATTTTCCTATATATATTTTTAAAGTAATAGTAAAAGAATAAACTGAAATAAAATTATGATTATCCATCTAGCTGGATATCTGAATAACAATATTCAGTAAATATGTTGTAGTATACTTTTAGGTTCGCTACATAATAATACTTTATCTGATGGCAAACAACAACAAATTTTTCTTTTCACACACTTCAGCTATTTGTTACAACGAAAAAAGGCCGGTTATGGCAAATCTATTGTTCAGTTTAAGTAGCATACTTTAAGGCGCAGTTGCTGATTTATAGGGATGTAAAGTTCAACTAACGACAAAAACGACATAGCTGCGACGACAAACTGGGCGTTGTAGAAGAATATTGGAAAAATGTAAGATAATATACGCACCTGTGTTATGAACAAGATTAGAAAGGTAAATGTCTGACAAAGTTACCAACACACAACCCAACTTAAATACACATTAAGCAATATAACAAATTTATTGCTTACAAGGTTAGGTGTTGTTGTTGCATAGCTTAAGGAAACGTGAAATCGTGGGTGTTTCACCCTCAGTGAGGCAAACCTAAAAATATGCAATGAATTTTTTATGTTGACTACGTCTAAATTTTATTGATTTACCCTTTACGATCGCGCCTTATTTCAGAGAAATGGGCGAAAGGTAAATTTTTTCTAGTTAATATTGCTATCATATGAATATTTTACCATTTTAAGCGGCTCGCATGTTTGAAGCCCCTTACACATTTAAAGCTATCAAAAGCATAATTACCATTACTCTTTTTTAGTTTGTACTTAGCACTAAGCTGTATGCCATTATAACCGCTGTGTGATTACGAAATATTTTTGAATTTATTGTTTGATGTTGTTTTTACGTTCATTTGATTTTTTTTAAGTTCTCTAGGTTATTACTCATATTCTAGTTAAAAAGCTTTGGTAAAATGATAATTTTCTCGAGAATAATATTTCTTTTTAGAAGAGTTGACTTTTTCTCAACAAACATATTTTTCCTCTACAGCGAAAATGTACCTGTTTTCCGCCTGAAAGTATGCAAATAGTAAAATTAAAAAGTCTGCGACGAGGTAGGCAGTGTGGGTATGATCGATTGCTTTCAGGACCTATGCAGCCAAATTTTTATAATTTATAATATCTTTGAAGGAAGAAATAGGTGCATAAATAATTCGGGAGCAGTTTTTTTTTAGTTATGAACGTCTTGCACGAAGTAGACCATTTTTTATATACTCAGTTATAAAGAAGTTTATTTGACTGTCTTTTGAAGGCTGAGGTAATAATTTTAGTCTGATAGCTAAATTTGCTATTACATCCGAAAGAGAAGAAGGGTAGACATTGCGATAAAATGGAGATAGACGAATATATAGAAGAGACAAGGACGAGGAAGGTGAAGACAGAGGTAGAGAAAGGGAATGCGAAAGGGTTCACGTGATTAAAACATTATGTCTACAAACAAACGTAAATGGAGAAAAAGATGGAAATATAAATAGACTAGAAAGAACTAAGGAGGGAGATGAGAATATATTGGAAGCCAATAAGAGGGATTTGGGCCAATGCAGATTAAAAGTGCTGCATTTCTGACCGTGTCGAAAAAAATAAAAATAAAAAAAAGAAATAAATAGTGAAATCAGATACATAGTATATATTGTCAGTTGCAGGTAAAAAAAAAAAATAATAATAATAAATAAAAACGAAAGAAAGGGAAAAAGAAGGAAAGAAGCGCGAAAAAACGATATGCATATAAAGAGAAAAAGAGATAGATATAGACAAAAAATAGAAAAAGAACGGTATGTAGAAAAAGATACGGGAAAAGCGAAAGAGACATAAGGATAAGGACGGAAAAGAATAAGGGAAGATACACATAAGAGACAACAAGAAATGTACATTGAACCGTTTTTGCATGTATTTGGTAGATCAACACCAGCGCTATCCCTTCACACGGTGGCTTGTTTATCAGACAATTTTGGACAATTGAGACAGCCCAAATTGGGATTTCGCTAGCTTTATGTAGTAAATAATTCCTTTCAAATTATACTACCTATTACAATACACCCTTTTCGAGCCAAATGTTTGCAGTCAATAAAGAATCACTTAGGCATTTATAAAATTTCTCGCATGGTGTGAAGTTCATTTTTTCGCTGCTCGAAATAACCATCTCGATGTCTTTTAAATCTAAATAAAGTCAGAATTGAACAAAACGAAATATGCGCCTATAAATATGCAACGCGTTTTAAGCTTATTGTATTAGCATATTTTTACTGACACCGTAATTTAATAGATATATCAACCAAACCACATAAATAAATAAATAAAAAATAAATGTAAGGCGCGATAACCTCCGAAGAGATCTAAGGCCGAGCTTTCCAATTTGCGTCGTGCTGCTCTTGATTTTCCCTACAAATTGGCCGCACGGGACCTACATGTTTTATGCCGACTCCGACCGGTATCTGCAAGGCAGATGAGTTTTCACTGAGAGCTTTTCATGGCAGAAATACAGGCGGAGCATGCTACCATCACACCACGGTGGCCGCCAAACCAAACCACATACTTTCTCTTAATTTCACTTAGACTTTCAGCACTTTCTAATGTTATTTCAGAAAAATACCGAAACGGAAGTTCAACTGTGTTTTGTAAACAGTCTACCTCATTATTAATATAGTTCTATGATCTAAGAAATGTTCAATATATAGAAGTGTATAAATGTGTTGCATACTGTGAGGGGCGTAAGATTTACTTTAATACTGAGAACTTTAAATTTATTATCAATGAATCAATTTTTCTGATGAATAATTATGTAGGGAATTTTAAACCTCGGTTTGCTTGATGTAAATATTTATCTCTAAATTGTATTTAAAAATCTAGCATACTTTAAGGCAGTTGAAGAAGTGAAGCACACCTTCACGCAGTTGTGTAGATTTTCTTAAATTAAATGTTGAAGCTTTCAAGCTTTGCAATAAACTTTAACTAATTTTTTATTTTATCGACAAGCTTCCTTATTATTATATTTCTATGGTCGTAGTAATGAACTGAAATCTATAAAGGTGTTGCATATTTTAGGGGGCCTATGAATTACTTTAATTTCTGAGGGCATTAAATTCCTTATAAATGGATCACATTTTTTGACAAAAATTTATGTAGAGAATTTTAAACACCTGTCTTACCTATCAAAATTTGTATCCTTACACTTAATGTAAAAATCAAGCATACTTTTAGGCAAATGAAAAAATTAAGCATACTTTCAGGAAGTGATATCAAAATTTCAGCGATTTAATGTTGAAGCTTCCAGCTTTATACTAACGATCAGATATCGCTCGATATAAAATAGAAAGACATGCAAAATATTTAAACTCTAATAAACTTCTGAAAACTCTTAACACAATTTAGATTGCTTGACTGCTAATGCCAAAGTCAAGCAGGTCAGTGGCATTGCAAGACAGCTACAACTACTTACAACTCTTTACTACGTATGCAATGAAACAAAGTTAAAAAGACAAGCAATGCAGCTGAAGACTCTGTATACTAAGACGCAAAATACAATAATAACAATAATTCTGTAAGCAAACATGCATGAGATGAAACTTGAGAGAGAAAAATTATACTACAAAAAAATCGTTTAAAAAAGCAATAATGAACAAAATCGAAACAAACAACAAACCATAAAATAAGTTTTTGTTTGTGCATGTTTATGTATGTTAGCTTGGCTTGAGTGCTCATACAAAACATTTTTTAAACTTTACTTTCCTATTGCTATGCTGTTGCATACTTTATGGCGCTGGTGCAGTCTTACGTTAGCTGTATTATGTATGCTGCAGTTGTTGTTGTACAATTGTTCAGGGCAACAGACTATTGCAAATAATTCTTGCAAAGGCAAAGTGAAAGATAGGTAAAGAGTAAGTGTGGACGCAAGGATATGGCATAAACGTATGAGAACAAACAGAATTATTTATGCATATCTATTTTGTTTTCCTTTTTTCTTTCTATCTCTCTCTTTTTTTACCGCTTCCAAAGAAAAACTAAAGATTTCTGCAAGAAGTTTACTTACAAAAAACAACTATAAAATAATTTAGAGCAAGCAAAGTTGAAGCAAAAAAAAAAAATAAGAAATATGTGAAGAAAAGATAGGAGCTTTATCCCCAATAAGCTTGTCACAAACAGAGATATCGCACTCACACCAAAACACCTACACATATGTGCCCATGCATGTTTATCTGCTAGATTCTGTTTGGTTTGATCATAAATTTATGTATGCCGCCGCTGATATCATCGTTCCGAGTGCATATAACTGTATGTAGCTGCTATGCGGGTGCCACAAATGCACTTGCACATGTGCACTGCCTTGCTGACTTACATAAAGTTTAACTTGTTTATAGTTTTTCTTAGAAAAGACTTGCATGGCACATAAAAAAGCAAACAAAATATGTATAAAAGCAAAACTGTGGAACATATTGAAAAAAAAAACATTAGAAAAAATTGCAAAAACTATAAATTCAAAAGAACATATTTCTTCATTCAAAGAATAATGCACAACAAATGGAAAACTAAGTTGAAATCGCTAAGCATAATCAGTTCTTTTGGCGCAGTGGCAAAGAGGCCAACAAGCAGTGCCAGCTGCTGCTGCACACTTATCTTACTTACCAGTGAATTACTCACATACATCCTCGTAAGTAAGTAAGTAAGTAATGCATACTCTACATATATGCATTTACCCTATACTTCCATATTCAGCCTTTTTTTGTTATCGAGTTTCAAAAGAGCACGCGGCAGAATACAGAAAAGCTTGCGAAATAGAAAATCAATGAATTAGTGAACTATTACATTGAGTAATCTCTGCTAGCAGTTAATATGCCGACTAAAAGGGCGCCCAACGTTGGTCATATTTTTATCGGGTATTTGAAAAAATAAAACACGACAAAGATCCTGATAGTTTATAGAAAAATAGCAGCTCTGGCAGATGTTGTTCTGTTCTAACTTTGGTGTGTCTGCATGACTTTTGAGAACGTTTTATCTCTTACTCCTTCTTTCTTACCACTCTCTCAGAGTAAGTTTCAAAAGACGTATGCGGCTTTAATTGGGTTTGTTGCATAAATGTATATGTGACGGTGCAATCAAAACGATATTTAATGAAAAGCATTCTCTAGGTGCCCTTTTCATCATTTGATCTAATTCAGCATGTGTTGTGGTGGACTAGTATCGCTAAATGCATTTTTGAATGAATGGTTTACAGCGAACATACACACAAACTGCTTATGTTTGGAATAAAATAGTTTTTTTTTTTAACTTATTCGGTTATATACGCAGGGAATCTACTTCTTAAGTAAGGCATATTTCAATCGAGTGATTCGTTGTTGATTTATAGTTACGTAAGCTACAAGTTTATGATTTCTTAGCACATTTTAGCGATTTGCCACGCCCCTAATATAGACTCCTTCATTTATTATAACCACCTCACATAGCTAAGCTTTTAAAATGCAAAAATCCGTTTTCAAATTACAGCTTTCTGTTGGAAGATATTAAATTTATTCGACATTTAACGACTTGTGTACTTGCTTATGTGACATGAAAACCAAAGGAGACTGCCCATGATTTGGATATTGAATTCGACATTAAATTAATGCATAGGGTCAAATTGTATGCGCAGACTTTCAATACCCTAACGGCTCTGTATTTCTGCAGCCGGATGCTGCGTCAGTAACTACTTAATTGTTAAATTTGATAGACTGAGGGCCGCTTCCACTGCACACCTTCTGGTAACCAGCAGTTTAGTCGACAGATTGTGGCGAGATTTCTGAAAATAATATACCGATCTTCGAAATGAAAACATTCTTAATTGCTACTCTTTTCTCGTGCCCTCAATACGTTCAAGAATTTAACAACGTTTTTTTTTTTAAATGGTTATATATAAGGCTTCGTTCAATCAATAACTGGCGGCCGAGCAGACACGGTTGACATAGAGAAAACCACAGTATTAATGTGCCGACAAATGCGAATGATCTGGCGGAGTGCATTGCTCTTGCCGTTTAACATCGTTTAACATACCTTCCGGTTTTTCAGCTCGTATTAATAAAGGTGCAGTGTTAACACATTGAATATAGAGATAGTAAGATAGTAGAGGTTTGATCCACACTTGCATCTGAGCTAGATGCGACCCTGCTCTGCCGAACGTCGGCCTAGCACCGAACTAAATTAATCCAATTAGGGGCTGCCGTAAGTTCATAGAAGTAAAGCGTAATTTGCCACTCTGTGCGAAACGTCTTTCTAATTGAATAAATTAGGAGCTTTTTTTGTCGACGGTCGAATCATATGACTGAAAATTTCCATATTACAATAAAACATTATTTAAATAATTCCTATCAGATCAGTCATGTGCTGTTCTACCTAATTATTACTTACGTACATGATCAATCGCCTTCACTTACACTAGTTCTCTGCATCTTAGAGCACCGGTTGGTCAAATAAAAAGCACTTTAGGCACTCATGAACATATTTCAATTAACAGACAAAATAAAATTCCGGTGGCTAGTTTCGAAGACAAGAACTACTTTGAGGACAATTCAATTTACAATATGTATGATATATAGGTTAAAAGCTGTGCTCTCTAATCAAAAGAACTTTAGTACGTCGGGCGTTGGGCGCCCTTTCTTTGTTTCTGCAATTTTTCAAAAATACGAAGGCATTCGAAACGAAATTAGCTTTTCACCAATTCTCAGAAATATAGGTTAGGGGCCCTGCTCTCTGATCAAAAGCACATTGGTGCGCCCGATTTTGGGCACCCTTTCGTTTGTAAATATATTTTTTTAAATACAAAGGAAACATTTAAAACAGAATTAGTTTATTAAGCATGCCAAAAATCTGCCTTCAAAGGCAAGTGTAAAAAAATGAAAATCATAAGATATTCGATAGAATCTAAAGAGTAAGATTTGAGTTTAGAGCCGTCTGAGATCACTTTTCCTGAATAAATACAAATTTCCCCTGGCAACGATGCTGTCAGTGTGCAAATATTTCTTTAAAAAGGTCTTCAAAAAAAAACAAAAAAAAAAAAAAAAAGATCTGTGTGTGCAACTACTAACATAAAAACTGTGAAACAATGGGAATAAAAAAATGTATAGCAACAGGGCACACCTTGTTCAAAACAAAATTTATCACACGCTCATGCACTAAAGCCATAAATACGAAAATATTACTTTCAATGTCTCTAAGTGTTACATCAACACAGCATTAAAGGCGCCAAACCAAGCGAAAACCATATTGCTTTCCTTCTATGCTTCTTCATCTATATCCTGTCGTCTTTCTTTTCAAAATATTTATTTATTTTTCTTACGCTTCATTTGCTTGCCATTGTTTTTTTAAGACTCAATTTCTATTTTCGTTTGTTTTTCAATATCTGCTTCTTCTAGTTTTCTAAAAATATATTTGTGCCAGTCCTAAAATCACATTGGTTGTTTTGCTATTTTACTTTGTATTTTGTAATATATTTTTTTTATGCATTTACTCATCAAAGGCGGCGGCATGAGTTCGTGTACTTCACTACACACAGTACACAGGGAGTTTGTGATTTGATACGTGCTGTCAAGTTCTTTTTTCTTCTGTTGACCTTTCGTGCAGGCCTTGTTTATATTTATACTCAGCGTGCTTTGCACACAGAGTATATTAACTTTGATTGGATAACGGTTGGTTGTACAGGTATAAAGGAATCGAGATAGATATAGACTTCCATATATCAAAATCATCATTATCGAAAAAAAAATTAGATTGAGCCATGTCCGTCCGTCTGTCCGTTAACATGATAACTTGAGTAAATATTGAGATATCTTCACCAAATTTGGTACACGAGCTTATCTGGACCCAGAATAGATTGGTATTGAAAATGAGTGAAATCGGATGATAACCACGCCCACTTTTTATATATATACCATTTTGGAAAACACAACAAACCTGATTATTTAGTAAATGATACACCTAGAATGTTGCAATTTGACGTGTGGTCTGATATTGAGACTCTCGATAAAAATTTGAAAAAAAAACAAAATTTTTAAAATGGGCGTGGTACCACCCACTTGTGATAAAATCAATTTTACAAATATTAATCATAAATCAAAAATCGTTAAACCTGTCGTAACATAATTCGGCAAAGAGGTTGCCTTTACTGTAAGGAATACTTTGAAGAAAAATTTACGAAATCGGTTTAGGACTACGCCCACTTTTATATAATAGATTTTTAAAAGGGTCGTGGACGAATAAAATAAGATGTATCTTTGGAAAAAAGAGCTTTATATCAATGGTATTTCATTTCGCAATTGGATTTATAACAATACATAGGAAAAACCTAAAATTTAAAAAATGGGCGTGGGTCCGCCCCTTTTATGACTAAGCAATTTTCTATATTTCGGGAGCCATAACTCGAAGAAAAATTAACGGATCGTAATAAAATTGGGTACACAAATTTTCCCTATAGCAGGAAATATTTCTAGATTCTAGATCTAAAAGATTTTTAAAAGGGTCGTAGGCGAAAATAATAAGCTATATCTTAGCAAAAAAAGAGCTTTGTATCAATAGAACTTTACTTTCTAAATTCAATTATAACATTAAATTGGAAAAACACTACAATTTTTAAAAATGGGTGTGGCACCGCCCCTTTTTTGCCTAAGCAATTTTTAATGTTTCGGGAGCCATAACTCGAAGAAAAATTCACATATCGTAACAAAATTAGGTATACATATTTTCCTTATAGCAAGAAATATTTCTAGAAAAAATGGACGAGATAGGTTTAAGACCACGCTCTCTTTTTTATAAAAGATTTTTAAAAGGGTCGTAGACGAAAATAATAAGCTATATCTTAGCGAAAAGCACTTTCTATCAATAGAATTTTAATTTCTAAATTGAATTATATCATAAATTGGAAAACACTAAAAATTTTGAAAATGGGCGTGGCAACGCCCATTTTATGACTAAGCAATTTTCTATGTTTCGCGAGCCATAACTCGAAGAAAAATTAACACATCGTAATGAAATTGTGTACATATAGTTTCCTTATAGCAGAAAATATTTCTAGGAAAAATGGACGGGATCGGTTAAAGACCACGGCAACTTATATATAAAACAAGTTTAAAAGGGTCGTAGACTAGAATAATAAGCTATAACTTAGCAAAAAATAGTTTTGAATCAATGATATTTCACTTATCAAGTTTTATTGTAAGGGAGAAATTTTTTTTTGTAACGGCCACGTGTTATGTAGAAAAGTAATTTATCTGAAATGAAATGTACAATTAAAGTTCACGCTGAGTATATAATGTTCGGTTCCACCCGAACTTAGACACCTTTACTTGTTTTATTTGGTTTTTTCAGACTTTTGTTTTTATAATTTACATAAAATTTCTTGCAATATTTTCTTTGCGCACACATACGTCTATATTTTATTTAATTTGAGATTGTATGTGTGTGCTCTCTCGCCTTTGTTTGGCGCCAAAAAATATGCAACGTGAAATGAAAATCGTTAAAATGAAAAACTTTAACACAATTGAAAAGTTTTCTGCTAACGCAACTGACATTGCCTACAGCAGCGTGAAGTAAATATGCTGACTGATTTGGGAAAGAAGTTTTTGGCGGAATGCTGAAAGTTTATAAATGTGTATGCAAAGCTACGTACATACTTTAAGGCGCTCTTGTATTTACTTATACAATGGAGCGAACTTTCCAAAACGCATATATGTATATATTATATCAAAATAGTTTAAAAAATATTTTGTGACTTAAGTAATCCGAAAACTTAAAGCTCAATTTTTATTGCTCAGCGCTTTTTTGATATAAATTTTACATCTATTCTTTAAATCTCTCTTACTCACTCAAATTGCTTCTCCAACTTACTCAAAGGATATACTTAAGAAAACGTATTAAACTTCATATGAAATGAATAATTTTTCCTCAAATCTTGCAATTTACTTTGTCAATGCTAACAGCTGGCACACTATTTGTGAAAACATACACAATTTTTCTAACTTACAAAAATCGTTTACACTTTTATTGCAAACATTTTTATGAACAATATGACGAAAGACGAATTCAACTTGACTTGGCCGCCAGAAAATTGCTTTGCTGAATGGAAGCAGGCAACACCGGCGGCTTTGTGTTATTATTGAAATACGAACATTGGTTTCACAAGAGGCGTTTCTATTGCCTGCTCGACTGCGTAATCACTAACATACAGAATAGGTCGCCTTGTTTACTTCATCAATCTAGGATTGAATTTTTTAAACCATTTTTTTAAGTTGTCAAGTCACATTTTTAAATTAAAACAAGTAAGGACGGGACTGTGTTCGGCTGTGCCGAAGACTTCATACCTTTCACGAATGGGACTGAACAATATTATCCCATTCGTAATCTCCAAATAATGCGCTGTATAAGATAAGAAATATATAGTGAACAGATGTACATACCTAAACGATTTTAAGATAAATATAAAAATTGGCAAAATACCCCCTATTTGAACGATCGGTTGTTTGGGATATATATTATATATAGTGTAATATATATGTGCCATGCATGGTTTTTTTCTTATAATGAATTAGAGAGGCCCGGCGTGCTTTTGCAAGGGAGTTGCCTACTCTGGTAATGATTACTTACAAGTTGTCTTCCTGCAGCTTGTCTCCAAATACACCTGCTGGACTGTAGCCGGCACTCAATAAACGGAAAGATGGTTTTTACTAGTTTGTTGGGATTTCAACTAGGTTGCTTTATTTAACACTTTTTTATTCAATTTTTTGTTAAAGCACTCAATGTTTTTTTGTATTTTTAAATTACAATTTGTTACAAGCTAAAACGTAAGTTTAATAATTTGTAAAAAAAGATGTGTCCGCTCTTGCTGCCGAAAATATAATGGCCGAGCCACTCACGCACTGGGTTGCATTTTGCCCATGCTCGCGACATCAGCTGATGTGTGCTTGATGTGTTGAGTTTGAGAAAGGTGCCATTACAATAGCTCCGATCGACGTTAGCAACGTTACAAACGTCGGACCAAAGTTAATGTACCATTTCATTTTCATGAAAGGTACAAAAAAAAAAGTTATCCAAAGTTTTCGATTATGTTTTTGTCTAATTTTCAAAATTCGAGTTCGAGTTTCACCAGATTAGTTTCGACTGCTTTTTCGGCTGCGTGGTTTTTCAATTCACAGACTGAGCCACCTTGTTCACTTTATTATACTTCCCATCTTCGAAGTTCTCTAATACAACATTAACAGCAATAAGTTGTAAAGAAACATTTTTAAAAATTCGCAAGAATTTTTGCATAGTTTATGTAATCATATTTTGTACGTATAAATACTAACGGTCTTGAAAATATTGCCCATTTCTGTACTTTAAATGTTATTTTGAAAAAAAGTTTTCCAAGTTGCATACATTTTTTAATTACAAAACCTTTTGATTTCGAAATTCTTTTTTGCATCTTGCGTTTGCCAGTATATTTTGGCAATAATTATATACACTTGGGAATATTTGAAATTTGATAAAATGTAGTCCAAGCTTTTTTCGAAATATGTAACTTCGAAATATGGTTTAATACAAACGATTTTAAAAATATTTATTATAAAAAATCTTTAAAAAATTTGAGTTAATCGAAACCGTAACCATACACTATATATATTTCAAATTTTGTAAGAAATACTTTTTCGAGACATAAACTACGAAAAATTGTATTAAATACAAAAGATACTATACTTATTATATAAAGACTGAAAGAAATATCATTTTTTCGAAACCATAGCCATTTAGGTTAAATATTTAACTTTTTATAAAAAAATATTTTAAAGATCCTTGGAGTTAATTTTTTTTCGAAGTTACGTTTTGAAAAAAATTCGAACACATATCTCTGGCCACAAGCAATAATCGCCTAAGTTCTATCCTTTTACATGATACTTAGGCGGTTATTGCTTATGACCACAGATATTTTCTAGTTTCAGAAAATTCCAACTGTATATTTCCAAGCAAAAAAAAAACATATTCGAAATTGCAAGTTTCGAAAAAAATTTCGAATTTATCTTTTCACATGTTATAATCTTGGGTAATTTTTGACAATTTCGAATTACAAGAAATGTTTTCAAGTTTCGAAATTATAATCTCGAAGTATTAAACTTACAATTTCAAATATTTTTTCTTCGTTCTGCCGTTTTGGCAGAAACACTGCCATAATCAACTTTATTAACTTTTTCGAAATTATAAATTAAAAACCCAATAAGTACGTACTTGCTTTCCATTTGGAAAAATTTTGATATTTTCATTTTTTGTTAATCATGTACTTACATATTAGCATGCATACATACATAATGATGCGTGGTAAATTTGTGAAAAATTATTTTTTTTCGTTGCTGTTTTGTTTATTCTCTTTTGTGACAAATTCTCTGCTTCTTTATTGCTTGCCAGTTTACCTCGATTAACTGGCATAGTGTGACATTCAAGAAAGAAAAGCACTTCAAACATCATTCTTATTGAAATATAAGGATCACAAATAACAAGGGTTTTTCTGGAAATAATATTACACACCATGCATGTGTGCTTGTGTGTGTTAGGTCCATTGCAATAAAACAAAAGTAATGAAGGAAATAAATTTTAAATGTATTTGACTTCGAAATTGGAATTTTCGAATAATCGCATAGGAATAAATTATTAGGAAATAAGTGTCGTGAATATTAAAATTTCGTTTGATAGAACGTAACTTGATTATTTGATTTGATGGATCTTTACGGCTGAGAAGTGAGAAGGCAAAGTAAAATTTTCCTTTCATCCCCTACGCGTTTCGACGCTCTCATGTCTTCCTCAGGGTGTGTGATAATTTTATATTAAAAACTCCGTGAAGAAGACGTAAGAGCTCGAAACGCGTAGGAGGGAAACATTTATAAATTTGGCCAAGCAAGAAAAAAATTTGATTGTAGCACAGAAAGCGACACCGTTTACAGTAAATTGCTACTAATTAAGAAGAAATGATAACTAATTACGCTCGTTCTATCACAAACATTTTAAGGTACCAAAACACCTTCATTTCCTAAACATTGTTGACTAACTTCCATCGAAAAAACTATTTCATCACAAATTTCACTTTAATCAGAACCTCGTAACTTTTTGCATGTTTCACACCAATATTTTAGTATAAATTTTCCTAAAAATCACGGCTAAGAAATTCGACACATTTAGGCTACATTACATTGCATTGTTCGCTTTTTAAGCCGCGCAGGCATTGCATGGTCGCTAACACGCCATCGTGTTGCCAAGTTGTATACGTAACTTTTTCCACGTTGTATACGCAACCTTTTGTTCGCTTTGTGTTACTAAATTACTTTTTTGTATTTATTGAAAAATGTTTTGAAAAAATTGCTTTCACTTCATCTTTACTCACATAGTAGACGTTTTTTATACTCTATACAATATATTCTCGCATGCCTTTCAGGTTTTCGCGTTTTAGTTCTCCTTAAATTTTCAATTACTCTTCTTGTTTGCGTGTTTAAACAAAATGTTACGACTCATCGCCTTTGTTAGAGACTTTTCTTCATGTTCAATCTACGCAAATACTAAGTGCCACAATGTAGAAGAAAAACGCTAAAAACTCACAGGAAATTGTGAAACATACAAAATTTGTTTGAATTTTTTAGTGCTGTTATAAAAAGTGAGAGTGAATGTAAACTGGTAATTACTCTGAAATATCTTAATGTATACAGATAAGACATTAAATTTTCTTTGCTGTGGAAACTCCGCTTTTTTCACAATTCTTATTTCGAAAATTCTCGGGCTATTCCGTCAGAACTCTTCATAATCTTTGAATCACTCTGGGTATTATTAAAGTTTTATAAAAAAATACCCAAAAAAAGTTGTTTCTCATTTTTTTGAAGTTTGCCTCCAAACGAAGCTGCAAGCTTTCGAACTTCGAAATATAATTCTTATAATTATTAATTGAAAGTCATGAGTTTGAATCGAACTCTAGCAACGAGAAGTGCTCCTTACACAACTTATACACATTCTGTAGGTCAATAACCAGTTTGACGTTATCATTCCTGCAGGAATCTACCCCGGTCATCACTCAACTGATCGTTCAGACTGCTTCGTTGCGTCGGAACACGGGAAAGCTAACTTATTAGGCCCCAAAAAATTGGTGGAGTTTAATTCGACTGACGTTCAAATTCTATCATCGATTTTGCTCGTCTCATAACAGCAGATAAAAAACGGAAAGAAGCCAATGAAGGAGAATTATATCTCTTTCTTAGACAATGGAGAAACACTGGAAGCCACCAAACTTTTCTTGAATATCCTTAGTACCCTTAAATCTTGGGTTCGACTTTCGATAGTGGTTTTAACTTCGCTTCACGTACAACCTCGATTCCCCTGAAAGCGCCTGACTAACAAACAAAGCGACATTACTAGCAACAAGTATTACGCGTCGTCAGTTTGGTAGCCCAGTTTAAATTGCATATATTGAAGCCTCGGACTTGACAAACCCAGCTCTCCGCGCTTCCACGGTACGTCTCCTTGCGATATTAATAATGTAACATACAACCTTCGTATAAAACAACGGCATGTCCTGGATTTGGAGTATCTCCACAGGACCCAAACTATTTCTTCCGCTTTAATATGCATCCAATAGCCCAATTCTTCCCCTCTCTTTTATAAAGTAAATTAAAAAAATTTCTTCATCACTCTATATTTTGACAACTCATAATGTAGCTATTTTCTGCAGGGTATTTATTGATCTTCGGTATCCATTTACGTTCCTTTAAGAATGTTGTCCGTACCCAAACAAACCAAAAACTCGTCGATAACAAATCGATAACACTTCGATCACTTTTCTAAAACAAGTCGATATATTTTCGATAACACATAGATAACATTTCGAAAGCAAACCGATAAAAATCTGTAATCCGTAATGCTTGATGTTGATAACAAATTAAAAACACTTCGCTAACAAGTCGAAAAATCGTCTATACCTCATTGATAACAATCCGATAACAAGTAGATAAACCACCGACAATTCGATAAATATCAATGGATAACACACAATCCGGTAACTCTTCGATAAAGATTGTTATCGATAAGAAACCGTTAAAATTTCGATTGCATGCGTCCAGTTTCGGTTTTGGTTTCTCATCATTAATCTCCTATCCTTGCCTTTTTGTTTCCTCTCCCGCGATCTGAGCTCAATTCTGCACACTATTGGTTTTCCCGCTTTCCAGCCTTTTCTTACTATGTAAATATTGGACATATTTTACATTATCATTATCAGCTTACAAAAACAAATTATTAGCAGCACATTTAAAAACAATCAACAAATATTTACTAAATATTAGCATTCCGCTAAAAGCAAACTGCAGTGTAAGGATATGTCAACCAAAAAAGAAAAATAAACAAAAGAAAAGTGCTTTATTTGTTAAAAAAGGCACTAAAATGTAAAAAGAATTTGCTAACAAACAAAATGCTAAAGGGCTTTTGTCATTTTTTTATACCATGCAATTTTTTTTTTACACTTACCTATCTAAACAAAAGACAAGTGGGGACGTTGACTATACACAATTCGCCTAAAAGTCGACTACATACAAATGCACGAAAAAGTCACACGGCAAAACTGCCATAATGGAAAAAATAAACCGGACGTTTATCAACTGAATACAAAATACACAAAAGGGGGAAAGTAGACGAAAGCAGGTGTAGAATATTTTGTAAAGACTAAATAGAAAAGACCAATAACAAAGACAGTTGTAGAATGTAGGCTTTGAGAATGTAGGAGCAACATGCTTGTAGCCGAAGGGCTGTATGCTTGGTTAGACTGGGTGATACCTTGTGTGTGTGTGTGCGTGTGTGTCTGGTGCAGTGAGCTGCAATTATTCATATTTTAAGGTTATTAGTGGACTAACCAAAAAATGAGTATTAGTGCGTATGCAAACAAAGAATATCAAGCACTTATATCCACTAACACACATTTACATAGTCATGCTTCGTAAAATGAATAACCGCTCATAAGCCACGAAGCAGTTCAGTACTCAATTGACTTATTGAGCATGAAAGTCAACTTTGTTATACGAAAACATTAATTGGAATAAGTAGGACTACAGTGCAATAAAATGAAT
Source organism: Eurosta solidaginis (assembly GCF_040869045.1). Lineage (NCBI taxonomy): Eukaryota > Metazoa > Arthropoda > Insecta > Diptera > Tephritidae > Eurosta > Eurosta solidaginis. The sequence goes on from NC_090320.1 coordinate 20,311,122, forward strand.
AAAGTCATATCAGTCTTCTGACGCTGGCAACACAACGGTGTAGACGAAACTAAACTGAATACAACGCCAAAGTAAAACTGATGATAAACGAAGTATACTATGTATTACACACGAAATCAAAGTGCTACTGAGTTAAAGCGGCTATGACATCAGTTTATACTCAAGAATGTCATATATGTAAGAGACATATGTATTACGGGGCACTCGTACGTATTTTCTATTTTATGTGGTAATCACTCATAGTATTTGTCTGTACTTAACTAAGTACACATTTAGACACAATTTTTTGGCTAATGACTAAGTGTACTAATTTTATAAGTACTTAAGGCAGATCTCTGGTCTGGTGCTGAAGTTGTCTCAGACTAGCTGTTGCACGAATGGACAATTGCAGACCACAAAATAAAACCGACATGACATAACACGGCAGGCAGACTAACGCTGTAAGCAGTTAGTAGACAACAGTAAATACTTGTCTAGAAGAAGAAAATGAAAATTAAAAAAACAAGTAAGGACTTCAAAAGACAAGAAGCAACAATGGCAAAAGACAAAAGTGTCAACCACAAGGAGTGGTGAATAAACATGCAACACGCTAGTATTCAAAGAAAGCCCAACAGACACACAGACATAAGACACACAAAACGGCAGACAAAGATTTAAAAAAAGGTAGGGAAATAACCAATAAAAAATGTATAAGCAAGAAAAAAAGACTTCAAAAGTTTGCACCAAAACAAATAGACGCCGCGAAGCAACCAAAAAAGTAGGCACTTCCAACATGCAACAATTTGACACGAAGATGAGCGCGTTAAACTTGCGATCGGTGAAGCAGAAGAGTTATAGTATCAAAAGACGCAGGGTGAGGCAATAAAAAAGCAGGACGCTAAAAAAACTTTAGGAGGCGTAGGAAAATGTCGCCAATAGAAACAAATTTGCGTAGCTCTATATACGACTTTTTAATAATTCGATATACGACTTTCTGTCATAATTCTGAAACCAGGCCAATAATAAACACCGGTACCGCAACGGAATATTGTCAGAATACTCTGAACAAACTTTCTCTGGGTTTCTAATGAATATTTGGAGTCGTTCTTTAAGACGGCAATCCGAAACGAACTACTTTTATACGAGCTGTAAGTACGAATAGAATGTAGGGAGCGTTGGATCACTTGAACACTTTTGTAGATGCCCTTATATAATAAGTGCGCGTATAGAGGGAGCTCGACTTAAATTGAGGAGGTTCTGTGGTATATTAAACGCTCAAAATCATTATTTAGTATCAAAATTAACCAGCCGGTCCAACTGTGTCCCTCTGCTTTGCTCTAGTGCAGTTACCGTTATCTAACCCAACCCTTGCCCTAAAAGTTTACAGTAATTGACAGTGACTATCATTTACTAAGATGACTCGGTAACTTTTCTGTAGTCGTCTATCCGTTCTATTCGTCTGACATCGAAATCATAAATGGCGATTTATTTACAAAAAAACAGTATTTAATACGAAGCTCACCTATTAGTTTGAGGACTGCTGAGAGACTGCATTACAGTAGACAGTGACGGCTTACCCGCTTGTCAACTAACATATGACACCTAACAGTTTCGTGTGTGAAACCTAGGTTATTGGAATTTATATACGCAGCACATCCATTAATGCAAACCCCCACGCGAAGCTACCTTCGAGACCTCTGTGCTGCAAAAATCGAGCGTATTAGTATTCAAGAAAAACTCTTGCATACAAAAGACTGCCAATTATTTCGCCTAATGCTTTCAATACTATCTTTATGTAATCAATGGAAAATGTGGTATCTTATCTGTATGCAAATAATGCTAGAAAATCGCATTGCAGTAAAATGGAAAGATCAGTACCTCGGTATGCACATAGCTGTAGGTTGGTATGTATCTTTCTGTGACTTAAATTAGGTAAAGAAAACAGAAAATTAATAATGGGGAGGAAGGAGGAGATAGAGAGCGAAAACTTGGTGAAGAGAAAGAAAGATGGTAGAGGAAGTGACAGCGGTAGAGGAAGAGGACCGCGCAGGAAAATTCAAATTCAAATTTATTAGTTGAACAAAGTGGTTGTGACAGTAAGACGGAGTCTTTTATAGCACATCGTCCGTTTTATAAATACAATATAATTACCATAAAACTAAATTCGAGTTTAAAATTAACAATAAAATGATTTTCTTATAATTCAGATTAATGTTAAACCTTAAATACACACTTAAGACTAAAGAGTAGAGCCATTTAAATATGGTAGGAAAGAAAAAACAGAGATAGGAAGTGAGAGAGATGTAGTCATGCAGTTATGTTGAAATCACAATATTCACGCTGAGCTGAAGTAATCATGAATCACCTTATTGTAATTGCTCCTACTCGAAGCACCCTTGAGAAAATCAGGTATAGAGTTCCAAAGCCTTACAGCATTTACAAAAAATAGCCTCGATGAGGCCAGTAGTAATGTTTGGGGATTATCAGATTGCGGTGCCTACAAGACTTAGGGAATTTAAGCTTTTCGTAAAGATATTGAGGGGTTTTGAACTCGATGAGCTTGAACATATAAATACAGTTTCGCGCCTCAATGTACTCAAAAATACTACATCCTAGTATTTCGCGCTTAAATAGAGAGATGTGATCATATTTCCTTAGGCCGTAGACATAACGCGTGGTATTGTTGAACGCAACATCAATTTTGTGGTACGAGGCAGAATCAAACTGACTATAAACTAGCTCTGAGCACGTTATGTGTGGGACTATAAGCTGAACAGCTAGCTTTTTTCTTGTCTCTAAGGGAGTAAACGAGGCAGACATTCTCAATCTGCGTAAAACCGAATAAACACTACTCACGACTTTATTAACGTGGTCAACACAGTTCAATTTAGAATTTATCACAACACCTAAATTCCTAATTTTGTCAGTAAACGGAAGAACACTATTTCCAACTAACAATTTAGGAATATCTTCAACGTGCACAACACTGTTACTAATGGGCAACACATAGGACTTTTGAGCATTTAAACAGAGACAGTTTTCAAACGCCCATTTCGAAATTGCAGACAAATCACTATTAATTTTAAAACACAAATCCTCGGCGAGACCAACACGGCTAGACAAATATAATTTAATGTCATCGGCATAAGCATGGACATTTACGTACTGGCAAACAGAGAACACATCATTGACAAAAGGACTAAACAGGAGAGGGCCTAGTACACAGCCTTGTGGTACACCCGAGGAAACAGTACATGGTTTTGATGCAGAGCCTTTGCATAGCACTCTCTGGGTCCTTCTCGCCAAATAACTAGCCATAAGCTTTACAGAACTGTCAGAGAACCCAAAATAGGACTCAAGCTTTTTGCATAGGAGACTATGGCTGACTCAGTCAAATGCCTTAGAGAAATCAAGGAGACACAGGAGAGTAAGGTCACTATTATCAAATTTTATTCTTATATCGTCAAGTATTTTTATTATTGCAGTAGAGCAACTATGCTTGGATCTAAACCCTGAGTGGAATGGGCTTAAAAGATGGTGATCTAGGACATATTTTGAAATTTGAGCAGCCATCAAGGACTCACACTCTTTTGCAAAAGCAGATAAGATGCTAATAGGCCTATAATTACTAAGCTCGACTGCATTATTTATTTTGGCGACGGGAATAATCAACGCCTTTTTCCATACCTTTGGAAAACATGACGTTGTGAAGCAGTGGTTAATTATATGTGTGAAAGTTCCTAAAACATATGGCAGCACTAGTTTCACGAACTTCAAACATATTCCATTTTCACCAATTGCATTGGACTTAATGGCCATAAGTGATTTTAGAACCTCTTCCTCCGACACTGCCCTAAACTCAAAGTTATTCTCCGGTGAAAGGTTTCTGGTTATATGATAAGGTACAGGATTGACCCGGCGGTTGCCTGAGCAAACAAAATAGTCATTAAGGGTATCCGGATCAACCTGACACTCAGATTGCTGCTTACCATGTATATTTAGATTTTTCAAATTGCGCCATAAGTCTTTTGAAGGTAGTGATGGGTTTAGCTTATAATCGCAGTACATCTGTTTCGCTTTTCTGGTAATATCAGTGGCTTTATTCCGGGCGGTTTTATACTGCGACCAGGCAAACTCGGTTTGCTCCTCTTCCACTTGGAGTAAAACTTGTTACGATTTTTAATTGCATATCTAACTTTGCCGTTATACCAAGGAACAGAGTTAGTTTTAACACTCACTTTTTTTAGAGGGACGTGTGTATCATAAAGTTTACCAAGAGTTTTATTCAAAAAGTTCAGCTTCGCATCCAACGTAGCAATACTCCCACACGCGGTCCAGTCGACATTAGACAAACCCCAAAACAACGAGCGTACATTTATAGACTTAAAATCACGATATACAGTAGTAAGAGTATCAACAGGGCAATTAAAGGTAACATCCAGTGTCAAAAAACTAAGTCATGGTCCGAAATAAAGCTAATTTGGTCAAACTTAAGAACATGGGCCGGACTTGACGTGATAAAGAGATCTAACAAGCTCGGAGTCGTATTTTGCAAATATCTTGTTGGTAAATGTGTGTTTACGATGGTGAGACCTGCAGCTGAGACATGATCGAGCAAGTTATTGGTATAAGAGTCATCAACAAGAATATTGATGAGTGAATTGTGTGTTTTTTGATATTTATTACCCACTCCATTTCGCAGTCGAAACACATCTCGTAGTGGTGGTGCTTTGTGCTCAGCCACACAACAAATTTTCGAGAAAAGCTCAGGTAAACGCTCATTAGCAGTTTGTGGAATGCCAGTAATAATTAAATCGGATGCAACAGCACTACTCTCAAGAGCATTGAGCTGGGCCTGAGCTTCTATAAGTTCATTACGCATCATCAGAACATCAGAGCACGCGTTCTCAACTGCAGTCACTCTCCTCTCAATTGCCGTGAAAGACATTTTCAGGTTAGCCGTTTCAGCAGCCACCTCACCGAATTTTTGCATAATGCGCTCTTCAGTCTTCCACATTACAGCTGTCAACTCTTTAACTATGGAGTCTCTCAGCTCTTCCAATTCCTTTTTAAGCACATTCGATGATGGTGTGAGAGGGGTTTTAGGGGGAGATGACTGTCCTCTTGCTGGATTTTTCCGCGACATTGCTGTTGGTTTCATAAATTATTTTTTGTATTATTCAAGTTTATTCGACAATTGGCTGGAACAGGTAAACTGATACAAACAAATTACCACCACAAACAGTTCGCAGCACACGCGCACACCTACAACACAAACGATGTGGACAATAGTCGAGGTATTTCTGAGGAAATATACAATTATATGAGAGCGCTTAAAAAACACGTCCTACTCAGTCGACAATAGAACAAGTACAAATATAATAAGGAGAAGAATAAAATGTAAGAGAGGGAGATAAAGACGCAGAGGAAGAGAAATTGAGAAAAGGAAGAAGAAAGGAGGAGGGTAAGGGAAAAAGAACCGTAAATAAAAATCGAGAGGACGATGAGAGCGAAGGGAGGGGGAATGAGACGGAGATAGAGTCTATGTGCTGAAATGCAGGTAAACCAAGGTTTCGGCAGGGAAATAGGTCCAAGTCTGCCAGTTAGCTTAAAGATCACTACGGAAAAGAAAGCGTACGCGGATATGTATTTGATTCCAAGTAAATTTTGAAGGCACAGTTAAAATACGTCTTGAAAACTAATGTTTTTTAATTTACTAGAGCTCGCCCAGAAGCTAAGCTATAAAAGTGGCAACTGTACTAGAAACAAATAGTTTCGGGCTTTTTAGAAGTACTTCTTCGGTTTCTTACCAGGAAAACCCAATACTGATATATATTATATTGTTTTGTTATCGGCTTAATATCGACAGTCACTTATTATCGAGTTATTGGTTTGTTTGTCGTTTTATGGATGTCACTTCATTTTGAAATTTTAGTGATAACTTTTCGATGCAAAATTGAAAACTATTTGATAACGAATCAATAATATTTCGGTAACAAATCGCTAGCACGCCGATAGCAAATTCACGACACTTCGATGAAAAAAGTGATATTTTTTCGATAGCTCATCAATAAATTTTTAATAATTTTACGAGAATTTAAAAAAAAATCGGTAATTTTAGTAAATCTTTTTTTAGTAACTTTTTGGTAACAGGTCGATCACTTTCTGGTGACACATTGTTGAATTTTCGATAAATAACCTATAACGTTTTGTTAGTAAATCATTAACTTTCGTTAACAAGCCCATAACTCGTCGATAAATAATCAGTAAATCATCGATAACCTTTTTTATCAATAGCAAATTTATAACACTTCGATAAAAAACCTATAGCTCATCGATAGCAAACCGTTAACACTTCGATAACAAATTAATAACAGCTCGCTCGATTTCGGTTCCGTCCGCTATTTTAGCTTCGGTTATGACTGTCTAATCTTGTTTTCATCTGATTTTTTTCTCTTCCTTCCACTGATTTCCTTTTAATGAGGTAGGAAAATGTTGAAACTGATATCGTTTCGTTTACTCGAAAAAACATTGCATTCAAAAATTATCCAAAAAATTGTCCGTCTGCCCCGTGCCCACTTTTTGATTAAAACTCCCCGAACAGGAAATGTCCCATACATGTACCAACCCATTCTGGTAATAGTATGTAAGCTGTCTATCGCCTTAGAGTATATAACAGCTTTAAGCCCGACAAAGGCTCAGCACATAACCACACAATTATGAGCTTTATGTTCATACACTTTCACTCAATTTCACAATTCGGCAATGTAGTGTAAGGGCAATTCATTGTGGGAACTTCATGGTGGTGTATAAGCTACATGTTTAATACCTCACACATGAGTCTGCCTATATTTAAACTACACTTTAATCTACCTGCAAGCTAACTTCATTCAATCGTTGTATTTTCTCCTATTCTAGCGCGTAATTTCAGCATTCGAATTGACAACTATGGCATGTGCCATTATTTGAATGCCAATCTCAAAACATTTGCTGTAGGTTGCACAATTTCGTTATGTTTCGTTACGTATGGCTATTTGACGCTGTGCAATGTTTAGAGATTTTACCGAAAATTTATGCTACATCATCTCTTAATTCAGCAAAGCATGCGCATTTCGAATATTGCTTCAACGCCAATTTCTGCGTGGTTACCTTTAGTGTTTATTAGCCAAACTGCTGTCTTGTGCGTTGGAATGTTTGTTTCGATGTTTATGTGCATAGAAGATATGTTCCACTATTTTGTGAATTTTACGCATAGCATTGACATAAATTTCTTGCTATGCGCTCATGCACGAGTTCATAGATTTGCAATCATACGAATAATTATTGCTGCACGTTTGCCATTCATTTTATTGTTGTTGTTGTTGTTACTATTGTTTCTTTATCCAACACATATACATGCACTAAACTGAGCATGATTGGCACAAAATTTCAGTTTACTCTGAAATTTTCCTTCAACCATAAATGAAATCCGTAAATCCACTGGTAAAGCAATGAAATTTTGTCCTTTTTCATTCTGCATGAGTTTTGAAAATTTCGATTTGATTCAAATTATGATACAAGCAAAAATTATTGTTTAACATTTCTAGTGTGTGCGCTAGGTTAGGTACTCAATTATCGTGCGTTATAATTGAAGGCTGGAAAAGTTGCATTTTCTTTGTATCAGATGTGCATTCGAAGTTTTTTTAAAGCAGAAACAAAAAGGCGAATATGTTGAATATAGGCAGACTAAAGACAAGAATAAATACGGAATAAGGAATTCGAATCCAACAACTGCACAAAGGCAAACTTTCTCCTATCGCAGGATATTGTACAAAACCTCATAATTCATTCCCAAAACGGCTGATTATACTCACAGAACCCTGATTTTCATCGGGTTTCAATTCAGGTCGGGGCGTTTAGTCCCACTCATCTCGTAAAGTCAACCCTCCAAGAACAAAACTCACCTTCTACTAACCGGTCTTCAGAATTGTCCTAATGTAGGGGCTCGGAATAGTGGGCGGTGTGAGAGTAGATGAGATGAACCGCGAAGAAAGGTTCTCCGGAAGATCGAAGAAAGTATAATGTTGATGTAAGAAGACTTGATCCCCTTGGTGCTCCCAATTGACGTTAGTTATCGCGAAATAGGGATTGCTGACGTGATTTCCGCTATTGGTATTAGCCCGAATGTGGCGGGAACAATTTGACTTCTGGAACTTCAAGTTCTGTGGGTAAATCCCTGCTGCCTCTTGCTACACACATACTTTCCCGATATAATATTTTAACGAACTTAGTGCAATTCCTCTTATTTGCAACCTTCTACTAACGTTCGAATCACTAACTCCACTATTCAATAAAGCAAAATGGCCTTTATTAAAGTACTTCACAATAACACTTCTACTACTCGACAAATAGCGTGCTTAAATCAAACTGACCTCATGCCTCAGCTGGCGCTGCTTTCATACTATTCGGTTTCCTCGTTTGCATATTTCTAGGCGGTTCTAGAATTTACTATTTGTTTACCAGCTATAAATTCACCAGCTATAACTCAGATGCACGGTATAGCTTCTCATATGCGCGTTTATATGTGAGTGATACTTCCACAGATAATTGCCTACTTTTGGGAGCATCTCAGATAAAATATATGCATGTGTTTGTGTGTCTCTCTCCGCTGCGTGTACGTACATATGTGTAGACATAATGATGTATTCGCTTATGTAGATACAAGTGACTGCCTTCTTATTGTGGTTGTGGATTCATTTACCTAGCATCAGACTAGTGATGTGAGTATCCCTTAGTGTCAGTAATATTCGTCAAAATATTTTGGTTCGATTTGTGGTTTTAGGACAACAATTTCTCATCTAGAACTGCCCCGTAAGTACTGTAACTACTGAATGAATATGTCCTTTATTGATCTTTAGAACTACTGAAGATCGTAACTCGTCACATGAAAGCCATGTTCATCTGAAGAGTCTGCAAGACTGCAATCGCATAATCGAATTAGGTGAAGAATACTAGCCTTATTAAGTCCCAGGCAGGAAGCAAGAACCTTCTTTGCTCCTGCAACATCAAGAAGCCGAGCTAACCTACCGATCACCTCGATGCCAAGTAACACCAGTAACTGGAAACCAAACCCTTTATTTTGAAATGAGGTTAAGTTAACCACGATAATATTGAAAATGTTTCACAAAACTGGCCAAGAAATTCTATATAGTTCTTGAGTTGAAGCTAGTTGAAATTCCCTCCCCTTCCGTCCACACACCACACACTTGGTTGATACCAGTTTTATGACCTTTGGCTCAGGGCGAACTCCACCGTAGTGACAAACCTTAGTCGAGTATCGCCCATGCCCTTTCTGACCTAACTCTTATGGGTACGTAGTGCGGTTACCACATCTGGAAGAAATGATAATTGGACTCCAACTATGAAGTATACCGCTAATATTATTTATTGCATAATTTTCACCTATTATGACATTTCCAACACTTTTCGTTTCAAAAGCACTAGTCGATAATTTTAAACAACAAACTCTAAAAAAGTGTATACTTTTAGGAGCAGCACTTTGCATTAAACTCAGATCCCGACTTACAAAGGTCATCAAATCCAATTTATTGAGGTTTTCATTTCCTCATTTTATTTATGCACCTCCACTGCATAAACTACAAACAAGCATATCATTTTCCAGTACGCAAACATAAGCAAATTATTGCATTATGCTGCTCCTAAAAGTATGCAACGTGCAAAATGGAAACCAAAAATTAATGTTATAAACATCATCAACGCCACCCAGATATGTGGTATCCATATTGACGACTTCAACTACTCAACTTCACACTCCCACATCCACTCACGCCATTTTTGCGCAAAACTGCCAATCTAGACTATCCCATACATATAAAATTAAATATGTATGTCAAAGTCTCACGTAGCTCACGTATAATGCGATCGTGTAAATTTCATTTGCCGCTTAACAGCATTATTGGCAACAAAAAACCATAGTCAATATGAAACTCAACAACAACAAATACAAAGTTATAAAATACGCTTATTCGAAAAAGATTACCAAAAATAAAAATATAATGCATGCACCACGGCTGGTTCAACAAGACCGCGTTTGGGTTCGTGTTCATGTCAGCTGTTTTTGTAATCGTCGGCGCTGCTTGGTTACTGACAAGGTGTTAATGCAGCTAAAAGCCAAATTTAATTAGCTTCAAAATTTGTTTCATTATGTGGCGGTCATGTTATGTGACGCCTGAAAGTAGACGCTGTGAATTTGGTGTCCATATATTTTAATATATTTACTTATGTAATGCGTGTGTGCTGGTAATTTTGCTGTAGAAGTATTTGGTTACCATTAGCTATATGCACTAGCTACGTTGTCACCAGCTTTTGATAATGAAATTTTGTTTGTAACGCATACAAGCGTTTTTTTGCGCTGTTGTTCTAGGTGCGTTGCATAATTTTTGGCGCAAACAAAAAAATACTTAAAACAAATCATATGAGCTTCTATTGTATCTGCACGAAAAAAATGTGATGGTTAAAAAAACAAAAATTTTAATTTATTTAATTTTCAAAGAGTTGCAGATACGCACTAAGTGCATTGACATTTGTTGAAAATTATTCGTGTATACTTTTAGTTGTTATATAGGAAGTGCGGGTTGGAGGAAGAAACGATCGAGCACGTTCTGTCCTCGTTCCCTGCGCTTGCCAGGCTAAGACTCCAGCTATTAGGACTGATAGAGCTGTCAGATCTAGAAGTAGCAACTGGCTTAAGTCCTAGGAAGCTTCTAGTTTTTGCCAAGAGGACGGATTTATTTTATAACATAGGTCCTGGTTTTTGATATCGTTTTTGCAGTTTGGTCGTTAAAACAAACTTCTGGTAACACTACGGACTCATTCAGTCTATGTGAGGTCCTCATGGACCGGCCAGTTCAACCTAAATTTAGCTTTTATAACATTTTTTGTCTTTTACGTCGCTGTAAAAAATTGAAAATTTACATAAATTGGAATACAATTTGAATTGTCTACTTTTAGGCGGCACTTTGGTTTATTTTATTTTATTATATTTTATTTTAATTTTTCAGCATGAATTCTGACATACGCTTTTAACAAAATGAAAACTGCATATCTATCTTGCGACGATACGTTCAACGTGCTATCTGCTACTGCTGGGGTCTCACATATAGTGCAGAAGTTAGAATTTTAGGATTTTAGGTTTTTCTCCTGGTAATGATACCTAATAAATTCAAAAAGAAAAATACTAACTGTCCTATGATAGTCTCCGCTGAAAACAGTGAAATAATTTTTCCTACTAAGAGAAATGGGTAAATTTTTGGCTTGATTATAACATGTTTACTTACTTACTTCATTGAGGCTTAAACGGTTGTTACCGTCCAACAGTCACTTTTTCGCTGTGATAACTTTTGCCAATAGGTAACACCAAGGGCACTTAAATCATCCTTATTCACCATCAAACCCTTTTTTCCGCTCCTTTTTCCTGTTTAGAGTAATCAGAACTTACGGCGGGGTGTTAAGGCCGATGATATCAATGTAGTTTGCATATGCCAGAAATTGCACGCATTCATAGAGGGCGAGTTTTTCGTCTTCCTTCAAGTAGCAACCACAACCTTCCATGAAATAGTTTGTATTTAATACATTTTATGAATTATTTATGTTATACAAGAACAAAAAAGGACATAAAAGAATAAAAGAAGTTTTGAAAAAATTATATAGAAGGCTAAACGTATACACGTAAATGATGACGACGCTGTACGCCTAAAAGCATGCTACAAAAATTGTCCAATTCAAAACAGTGCGCACGTGCCGCCGGTATGAAGAGTTACCTGCTGTCATTTTCTGTCTAAAAAATATTTAAATAAAGATAAAAAATTATTACAATCAAGGAAGATAAGGCAAATGAAAAGAAAATAAATTTATTTGCTCATATAAATTACAAAGAATTCATTCAGCGCTGATATAATCAATGTTTACATTTCATTCAATTTTCAGTAGTGGAGTATCTGAGCATTGAATAGCATTTCACTTAGATTATACGACTGTAAATTTGCTGCGCAAAATGTATTTTCTCATCATCATTGAGATTCATTGGATATTAATGTTAAGATAAAAAAACGATGCTTGACAACACGTGTAACAATTTTCGCTAGACGTACGCGTATTGTACCTTTCATTGAATTAATGTTGCATTTTTGCTTTTTTTTTTTTTTTTTCTTTTTAAATCTTATCACTTTGGCAGTTGTTAAAATGTTGAAAACACAGTACAATGTTGTGTAGCTTTCTGTTTATTTGCAGCTACAGCAGTGAACAGAGAGAGTGCAGTAACATTTTTTTTGATCAAATTTCAACAGTTAAATTCGGTTTTTTTTTTTTTTTTTGATATTCTAAAAAAAAAAAATTATATGAGGCCGCTAACTGAAACTATGCAAACAGTCATAAAAAAGTTTTCGAAAAAATTCGAAAATTTAAAATTTATTATGGAACCTTCAAAACTTTTTTGAGTATGCAGTTTTATAGCCCAATCAATTTTAGCCTACTAAAGTACAAGTTATAGTTCTCCAGAAATTCGCATTGATTTTAGACAATTTTTGTTTTCTGAAGAGTGTTGCAGATTTTTCTCCGCATAAAATGTGAACATTCTTTTATATATAGAAGAAAATGTGGAATACTCTTTGGAAAAAAATTTTTGTCAAAAATCCATACGAATTTTGAGAGACCTACAGCTTTTACTTGTGGGGCTAAAATTGATTGAGCTATAAAACAGAATACTCAAAAAATATTTTATAGAACTCCAAAAAAATTTTCAAAGCTTGCATAAGATTATAAGATTGTGCCGAATTTTCGATTTCTTTTCAAAAATTTTTAAGTTATTTTTGAATAGTTTCAATTAAAAAACATATAGAAATTTTTTCTGAAAGTATAAAAAATAAAATAAAAAAGTTTTACGGGCGAATTTTGGATAAAAATTGGCACTGCTAATTTTCTGTTCGCTTCTGTATTTACTTTCCACTCTAGCGTACATCCCTGTAGGAAATCTTATTTAAGAGCTAAATAGCTAATATTTTATATAAGCAATTGAGACTAGCCCCACTAAATTTGTCACGCTAAGGCTGGTCTTGTTTCTTCTAAAAGTTCTTATTCTAAGTATTTATATGGAATTCACCCGAAACGTAACTTATTTTCTAGTTATGTATTTTCTGAATGACGAAAAGAGGAACCCACACTTTGCTAAGCAGAATTCATTGATGAGTACCAAGCAATTTTATCATAAGGTCAATGTTTGTTTGATCAACTAGAGTTTTGACTAGAGTACTCACGCATTCTCTATACATGCTTTTCAGTGCTTCGGAAAACCATTCGGCGGTAACCTACATGCTGTGCGAGCGCAGCGACGAAAATTCAGTAAAGCAAACAGTCAATCAGTTTTCGCTTGTACTTCAAACAGTAAACATCTCTTACGTGTATTCTAAGCTTAATTATTCAACTTGTACACACATTATAGCTGGTTTTTTGTTTACATCTATAGACGTTTACGCTTAAACTTTATATGGACTGCTAAGCGTCAAACTTTAGGTACACATCTGAAATTGCTGCGCATAAAATTAGTACTACTAAATTTCAATACGCATTATACTCAGATGTAACTGAAATATGTGTCTATGTTTCACCTCAACACTAATTCTATGTTTCACCTCTAAAAATGGTGTGTATTCACTATTCATCGCAACCGATTCAGCTATATGTTATACACAGCCATACAACAGAGGTTTGTGTCTCCGCTTTTCGGTAAACCCTTTGCTGTAGCTAGTTATTTAACCACTGCCGCTAGATGGGTCTCCTAACCATTATCTAAGCGAGGATAAGCGTTTTTTACGCGTAAACGTAAACGTATACACGTGTAAAAAAAAGGGCTAATATTACAAAAAGAATTGCGTCTGTATTCGAAGCTCCAACGGCGTTGTGCAACACTGGTCTAGGTCATACTGTTCTGATTGTGCCTATGTATGCGTTTATTAGGTATGTCATGATCACGCTGCTTTGGTTGTCATTTGTAGATTACCACATATATATCTAGTGCATTGGGTATGTGACATCACCAAATAATGCTTTCTGACTTAAGCGACCATCTCCTGTACGAATTTTAATTATCAGTTTATAATCTACGTATAGTCCTCAATACTTCATGGGAAAACTTGGATACGACCAATTTCCGGAGCTTAGTTGTATTACTTTTGTTCTAACCGCTTTTAGGATCATACTCGTTTAACTTTTCGAGTCGTTTTTAGCAAAGGCAGACATCTTTGCACTTTCTATAGGTGAGGAAAATGGCTTTCTTAGATAGATGTTTTGAAAAGCTCCTAGAATACCAGAAATCTAGTTTTCATTGATGTTTACTTTCATGTATTATCCAAAGTTAAAGGATATCTATATTTTTGTTAATCGAAAAGTGTATTTCATCTTCGAACATGCCTTTGGTTAAACTTCCGTGGTTGGAAGTTTTCATGTATATCTCTTATTTAAGAATCCAACAGGGAATCTTATGCAAAAATATAACAGTGATTGTTGATAATAAAATACTAAGCCGCTTACAATAATATCAAATCAACATTCGACATTTATGTTAAGGCATTATTGTCGAATTGATTATTTCCTTGCAAGAAATACTGATATGCAAACATACATACGAACAAATAACTACTTCTATCAATACTATCATTGATGCCTTAAGAATAACGATTACGTTGTGGCCGTTCTCGTTTTTTTCCTGCAAATGTCAATGCCAATCATTGATTGTGCTATGCATTACAGTCGACATTAACATCAATGTATAATGACAGTTGTTCTTTTGGATTTTGACAGCTTAGTAATACCATTATGTAATAGTTTATTTGTAATATAACAGCATGGATTTCTTCTATCTAGCTGTAAATGTAACTGGAGTGGGGAGTATTTGATGGAATATGAACGACAAGCGCATATGTAGAGGAAGAGAATTGTGGAAGATTTGGCTGCATACTCTTTGGTGCTATCTTGTAAGATATTTCCACTGGGGTCTAATAGCGCCGAAATAGTTAGTTAATAGAGTAAAGCAAATCTGGGGCTTATTACTTACCCTACCTTCCTTTTTTTCAATAATATCTGCTGCAGTGCTGATTGAGTTTAGTCGTTTTTGCGAGATAGAGGCTGGAAAATATATGCGTTGTAGCTTTATAAGGTACAGAGATATCTTGTTATATATCTTCTTAACACACGTGCTGTATCTTTATATAGAAATTTGGTGTGTACTTTTTCTTGCCGCAATTGTCTTTGGAATCGGAAAGCTCCGCTCAAAATATCGTCACTGTACCCGTCGCCGTTCTGAAGATATCGTTAACGAATAAGTAAGCTTTGCCACGCCCTTTTTTTTAGTTTCTTATGCCCATTAATTTAGCTCAATTTAGACAGCCTATATACGAAATTTGAAGACCATAGCTCAAATCGGTATTGAAATATCGAAAAAGTTTATTTATTGGAAATATTTTATGCATAAAAAGTGAGCATAGTTGCATACTTATTACGCCCACATTCTATAGAAACCTCTCGAGAGAGCAGTACTCCAGATTTCTTTGAATTACCTAAATTTCAATGCAAGTTATATCAAAACATTGTGTGAGGATGAGACTTCCGAGGTATTGGGAAGTGAACTGTTAACTTTTTAGCTACCTTTGCGAGGCTCCCGAATTTGTTTCCGCTTATATTCCAAGTGCCTTTGTCACTAAGTACATATACTCTTTTCTTATCTTAATCGTGAAATCACATTTGGATATGGCTGCTTTAATTTTCGATTTGGCTAAAATGACAATTAAAAAGATGTCTCTAAGGTACACCCAACCCTATCCGTATCACACGAAAACACGGGTACCGTTGCATATATTTTATTATTATGTATTATTTGTTATAGCATAGAGTGTGCGTATAAACATATAATTGAAGCTACCCTGTAGTTATAGACATGAGAATTTCTATGTCCTATACACATTGTATGCCTTTCAAAAATTGCCCTGTCATTGGAGGTGACGTCCTGCTACATGTACCAAAGTAAAGATCTTCAGAAACATCACCTTGCCTTTGCCCTTACAGCAAAAGCGTTCTGCTACACACTGCAGACTTTGGGGTATAAAATCACCCAACATACCGAACAATGCAAACATCCACCGAAGAGGCTTGATAAAAGAGACATGAGAAAGTGCTTATCGATTTAGTATCGTGCCACTGCTAGGACAACATAGTAATGTCAGCGTGTTGAAGAGGGATGCTTAACATTCAAACAGGCCTATTTATGTGGAACTTAAGGACTGAGAATTTTCCAAAACCCAAGACCTGACTTCCATTTCGTTCTAATAGAGGAAATGATATAATAATCAAAATCCTTTTATTATTTTAATGAGCCTAGAAAGTCCATATATACTATACTTTGACTTACCTAAGTTAACCAATCCATTGTGTAGCTTCCTCGAAGGCCTATTGAATGGCTCGCAAGCATGCTAACTTGCGCATTTTTAGTATCTTTTATTATTTCAGATAGGCTATGAAGCAGAACGACCAGACAAATTTCAAAAAACCCACCTTGCCTTGCAAAATTGAAAATATAAACTTCATGTAATGAAACATATCTTTCGAGGGGTTAACCTGCATTTAGTTTAGTAGTAGTATTCATTGAAGGTGTCGTTGATATGCCAACTCTATCTAGTGAGTATATTTAAACGTCCGCAATGGCTGAATGAATGAGTTATGAAGACTTTGATAAGATGGCATGAATCACTTTGATTTCGCTACTCGTTAGACTAGATATTTAAGAAAGAACGCTTGAAACTAATAAAATGTGTGGATCCATGTCAGCAAAATAGATACCTGAGAGGCTCCAAAGCACAATCTTTCCTTTAGTTCTTGTAGTAAATTCAGATAAAATATAATGTGAACAAGTCCTTTTTGAAAAATATTTGCGTAGAAACGCATGAAAGTTTATTTTCTAATAAAGGGTGCCTTTTATTGAGATGGCAATGGAGGTTTTCTAAGTTTGTGTATACACAAAAAAAAAAAAAAAATGTTGGTGTCGAAACCGCATTTTGTGGTATTTTTAAACGGTTGTAGTTGGTTAGGTTGACTTGACAGGTTGCACGGCTGCACGGCCGTTGTGAACGAATTTTGTAATTGAAATTTAAGTAACTTCCCGATAAGCTACAAGCTTGAAACTTGGAATATAGTTCAGAACCCGATAAAAATGCAATAATAAGAAAAAAAATCGCCACTAGGTGGTGCAAGGATTGAGATATTCACAAAACTCATATTTGTGGTCCGATTTGGCTCATATTTGGAACACATAATACATACAGTCCGGTAGAAGTGACATCAAAATATTTTGGAGTTGGAGGAGGGACAAGCATACGTGGCGCAGAGTCGAGTAAAGTCTTTGGAAGGATTATGTATTGAGGACTTAGATTGTAACAAATTGTCAGGAAAGAGTCCTTGTAATAATGAGTCACTAAATGAACTAAATATAATGAAAAATAACAGGCAATTAAATAAAAACTCAAAACTTGAAAATAAAATAATTAAAAAAAATTTTTAAGTTAAACGGTTTTATTGAAAAAAATACTTTCACGCGCCCAACGCTTTTATTTAATTGTCTGATCAACGCCCTAGATTGATGAGGAGTGTGATGACTAGTACCTAGGACCTACCTAATTATTTTCTACCTTTTAGTATTATTATTACTTCATGTAAGTATGGTTTTCAATAAACCGTTTAACTTAAAAATTTTTTTAAATTATTCTATTCTATATTAAAACCAAAATTGTCAAAATTTCATCTCTAAGAAGTGCTATTCTAAAAATAGAATAATTATAACAGTATCTAATAAAGAAAAATTGGATGTTGCTTCGCAGAAATTGAAACGCTGGCTGGCTCTTCACATCTGTCGTTACGCAGTACAACGAGCAACAGCGTTGAAGCCAAAATTATTTTCAATATCACTCCGAAAAGTGTAATACTGAACAATACACCAAACTGTGAAAACATTGCACTACTTCGGTGCTAAATTTGAAAGTACACCAAAATTACTTTTGATATTACTCTGAAAAGTGTTAACACTGCTCTGTATTTTTTGTGTGTGTAGAAAGCTGTTTGTATTGTCACTCTTTTCTTCTCCTTGTAGCAGTGTTTCTAGCAGTAGGATCTCTCTTTTCTGCTGGGTACAGCGAGTTCTTATCGTCAACTCATGGAATTCATTTTAATAATTAAAATTGTGTACGAGACTTTCTACTTTCCTGTTTCATCCTACGTTGGAGATAACTTCGTTACCCTACCTAACAAATTTCGCAGAAAATATTGGCACCACAGCAATACACAGTCTGGTTTGTGCTATAACCTCATATATTATCCTTTTACTTGGTTTTATTGAAACAAATACAATGTCATAAAAATGGAAAGTATCCTAGGGTGTAATAAATTATAATGACTTCAAACAAAATATGCTGAAGTGTTTCTAGGGAGTGATTAAGTTTTATGATTTTAAATTGCAATAGCTTACTTTGTAATGCCCATTAGTTTAGTGTATTTGTACTACATGAATTTAATTACATTTTTCACAATACTCATTCGATCCTATTATACTATCACTTAAATGTGCCCACAACGAAACAGCAAACAAACATCACCCTCCCTGCGTTTAATATAAATGTAATTTACAAAAACATATCACATTGTCAAAACAACGGCAAAATTGTTTTTATATCTGCTAATTTGCAATGTTTTTGTTTTTGTTTTGAAATTCAGACAGCTCCCACCATTTACTATATTTAACGCACATGACATATGCTTGCATGTCAAAGTGATATAATCACGCCCAGAGAACAAAGTACATAGGAGTCCATATGTGCGATTGTACAGACACAGCAGCGAAGGAAATAACAGCAGTGGAAGTTTTATAAAATTTCGTCAAATAAATTTTTTTAGTGTCGATAATTTAAGAAAATGCTTTGAAGTATTTGTTTTTTCACGAAACTATGCAAACTTAATTCAGATATACATTTTTTTTTTTTTGAGTCAAGTTTATAAATCTCAGTTTTGACAATCTTATTTTTTCGAAGAGCGTTTTATGCTTTCTTCCATGGGAGAAGCGTAGCTATAGTTTTTATATGTAGGAAAATCTAAAACATCCTTAGGGGGAAAAAATTCCAAAAATCAATACGATATTTCAGTCCCCAAAAATTGATTTTTGTTAGGCTAAAATTGATTGGACTACACAACTGCATACACAAATTCAGAGGACTTCAAATAAGAAGTTCGAAATTTTCGCAAAATTTTTTCGAACTTTCGAAGTTTTCGAAAACGTTTTCGAATTTTTCGTATAATATCAAAATTGTATATAATAAGAATTTAGTTGGCGAAATTTGGTGAAAGTTGCTTCAAATAAAGTTCGAAATTTTCGCAAATTTTTTTCGAACTTTCGAATTTTTTCGAAAACGTTTACGAATTTTTCATAAAATATCAAAATTGTATATAATAAGAATTTAGTTGGCGAAATTTGGTAAAAATTCCTACTGCAATTTTTCTGTTCGCTGCTGTATGTATGTAAGCTAGTTATATACCTTCATAAATATCACAGTAAATTTAGGCTACTTACTTTTCATAAATGAGCCTTGGGAGGACTTCTTTGGTGAAATTCCGGTGTCGATAGTAGTACATTCTTCGCAGGACCTTCTTTATTTATTCGCATAAGTGGAGCAATTTGTTCATATCCGCGAAAAGCTCGTACATGTCATCATACAATTTTTTTCAACATAATTTTTTGGCATCACAGAACAGCCCGCATATCTATCGGGTAACTTTTTACCTTAACTATACCAAGGGTCGTTTTTGCACCGTCTATGATTCCGAGTCAAACATCAGGACAGGTACGATTTACAATAATAATGACTAACTAAATTTACACGTTAAATTTCAAGGACGACCGAATATTTGCCCTGCTCACCACCTTTACGCTACGTCCGTATAAGAAAAATTCTTTCAAAATATAGGATGAGAAGTAAGGTGTGTAAGCAGGTGTTGTGAACTACTTACTTTGAAATAGCATTAATGTCCATCAAGCAAATGGAAGAAAATCCCACTGACCTAGTCGGCTTTGAATAGAATACTTACTAGCATCCATATGCCATTCCACATACAAATTCATTTAAAATTGCACACTTATATACCCAGCAGGAAAAACACCAAGGCAATTAGAACAAGTAAGGAAGTCTAAGTTCGAGTGAAACCGAACAAAAACATAGAAAATTGCTTAGTCAGAAAAGGGGCGGTGCCACGCCCAATTTTTTAAATTTTATGTTTTTCCTATTTATTGTTATAAATCCACTTGGGAAATGAAATACCATTGATATCAAGCTCCTTTTTGTTTTTTTTTATTCGTCCACGACCCCTTTAAAAATCTTTTATATAAAAGTGGGCGTGGTCCTTAACCGATTTCGTAAATTTTTCTTCAAAGCATTCCTTATAGTAAAGGCAACCTCTCTGCCGATTTTTTATGATAGTTTTAACGATTTTTGATTTATGATTGATAATATTTGTAAAATTGATTTTATCACAAGTGGGCGGTGCCACGCCCATTTTAAAAAAATTTCAAATTTTTATCAAGAGTCTCAATATCAGTCCACACGTCAAATTTCAACATTCTAGGTGTATTATTTACTAAACAATCAGGTTTTTTGTGTTTTCCAAAATGTTATATATATAAAAAGTGGGCGAGGTTATCACCCGATTTCGCTCATTTTCAATACCAATCTTTTCTGGGTCCAGGTAAGCGCATGTACCAAATTTGGTGAAGATATCTCAATATTTATTCAAGTTATCGTGTTAATGGACAGACGGACGGATGGACATGGCTCAGTCAAATTTTTTTTCGATACTGATGATTTTGATATATGGAAGTCTATATCTATCTCGATTTATTTATACCTGTAAAGGGAACCGTTATCCAATGAAAGTTATAATACACTGTGTACAAGTACAGGTGGGTATAAAAACAGTACAACTCCACAACCATAACTTTATGGTAGAGATCATACTGGTCCGGAGAGGATCAAATTTGCTCGAATGTTAAATTCATAGATTTTAAGAATACAATCAACTCCAAAAAGTGAAAAATCGTGGAGGAGCCTTTTTATTGCATTTAATTTTTCCGTTTCGGGCAGGGATTGTACAATGTGAAAAATGTCGAAAATCGACAGCTCGTTGGTCCTTTTATAAATTAAAAATACTACAGACGGGTCGGTGACTTGCTGAACTTGAGATTCATGCTACACCTGTAGACAGGAGTATTACTGGTGCGGTAGTATAAAACCGGTTGACATTACCGCTGGGCAAGTCTTAGTCAGTGAGAGCAGATGTTGGAAGTGCGGGTTGCAAAAGAAAACGATCGAGCACGATTCCAGCTCCAAGGAGTGATACAGCTATCAGATCTAAACGGAGCGAGTTGCTTAGGTGCTAGAAAGCTTATGGTATTTGCCAAATAAGCTTATAATATTTGCTTACTCTGTTATATGTATATAACAAAGGTCCTGGTTTATGATAGGCGTTTTCAGTTTGGTCATTAAGCTAACTTCTGGTAACAATATGCACTCGCGGACCGGCCAGTTCAACCTAACCCAGCTTACCACTGGGTATATACATATGTACAAAGGTATATATTTACCTAGAATACGATTATAAACGCCACAGCTCGCTGTATGTGGCGAGGTCAAATACATAATTCGTGATCTCACACAAAAGTACGTTGTACTACCATTGTTTATTCTGTGCTATCACCTACAGTAATGCCTCTTTGTCTCATAACTAATTCACCTGATGAATTGGTTGTCTTACACATTCAACAAAATTATATGCTTGTCCATTTGGTACCCCAAGGACTCGGATTATATGGCATGTATGTATGCACATGAACCTTGATATGTATGTATGTAGCTGTTCATACAACTTTATAAAATAGAAAACAATACAAACCCACAGCCTAAATCCAATTGGAACCAACAGTAAAACAAACAAAGTGGAAGAAAAGTCATGGGCAATATTGTTCAGTTGTGTAGTAGGTATGTGTGTATGTATATACATAGGCTTGTTAATGCGATTAGTCTAGGGAGAATCAAGTAAGCAGTTTTTATCTCTTTATATGTCTTGGACTGATCTCTTTTGTTTGAGCATGTCCTATGGAGAGACCAATTGTACCTGTTTATGTCTGAATGGGTAGTGTCGAAAGGGTCACATTTATACCCCTACGTGTACGGTGGGACAGATATTTTCTCTATTCTCTTTTATAACCCTACGGATAGTGTTCACACATCCTCTTTGTACAGACTTCTTAAAACTCGCATTGATTTTTGAAAATTTTTTTTCCGTCAGGTGTTTTAAATTTTCTTCCATATAAAAAAAATGCTTCCACTTTGTATGGAGAAAATGCTAAACACCCTTCGGAAAAAATTTGTCAAATATCAATGCAAATTTTGAGAGACCTATAACTTTTTATAAAAATTGTCTATGCTATTTTGATGTTCACCGCTGTATATTAAAACTGTACCAAATTTGAAAAAGGCTTCCAGCTAATTTTTTAATGGAGGCTGCTAATCCTTGTATTGCAACAGCTTAATGCATTTGGTTGTATTAGAGTCAAAGGTCCGGACTCATAACCAAAACAGAAAGTGGAACTCCTAAGCACTGAGTTGCGTAGGGCCAAATTTTATTTAAAAAAAAATGTACATGAAAACCCTCATTTAGGATGCCGTCATAAAGACACTCAAAGTATAATCAGAGTTAATAATTTCAAACAATTTTCTATTCTGAATCCTTTACTTCCTTTAATATTCTGCCCTTTTATTAATTTAACTTTTTGCTGAGAGCTTTTACATCTCAGCATGTCTCAATTTATTTTTGCGTTTCTCTAAATCACATTATTTTCGTTATCACTTTTTCGTAATAATGAAATTATGTTAACAAGTAAAGGTTCAGTTCGAGCTTCTGATTTTCTGTACACACCAACAAATATAAATTTGATTGCCACTCACTTTTATTTACCAATTTTCGTTTTTTCGCTGCAAGATTTTTAGGTTCTTTCTTAAACAGACAAGGAAAGTAATTTGTAATGCTCGAACAAAGTTTGTTTTGTTCGAAGTAAATAAAGGGTAGAAGGTAAACAAATTTTAAGAAGGAAAAAATTTATCCTTTAAAAGAGGTTTGTAAACAGAAATGGTTAATTACATGGTTTGTGAATATATTTTTCTTCGTTTCTTTCCACTGATTCTTGCGCTGTTATGAAATGAAAATTATAATTTGGGTGTTGGTTTATTTATTAAAGCTGAAAATCGTCTGCTACAGCATCAAGTCGAAACTGGACACTTCGCCCTAAAAGCTGAGCTCTAATGTTCTGTGTAGGTAAATCAATTTTTCGGATAGATTCGCTGAAAGAAAATCAATGAAACAGGAGTCTGGATTGTATCACCGTCTTCTGCGTAATTTCTAACTCGAGAACCCACTCTCTTTCATCTTGCAGACAACTACTGAATTTTTTTTAAATGTAACAAAGCAAAATTTTAGGCGCAGTCTAGTCCTAAGTCTATTTTAGATATACAGCAGCCAACACGTAAAAAGCAGTGGCAATTTTTTTCGAATTTCGTTTACGAAATTTTTCTTGCTTTATTTTCTATATTTTAAGTTAACAGTTCTAAGAATTTTGTAACTCAAACTACGCAAACCAATTTCGATAACGTTTTCGAAAAAATTCGAAAATTCGAAAATAATTTTCGAAAATTTCGAACTTTTACTTTAGAATTTTTTGATTTGTTTTAAGTATGCAAATTTATAGCCCAAATCAAATTAGTCTCACAAAGTACAAGTTATAGATTTTTTTTAAATTCGCATTGATTAAAAAAAAAAATGTTCGATGTTTGTTTTATGTGACAGAAAATCTGGAACAACCTTAGGGAAAAAAATTTACAAAAATCAATGCGAAGTTCGCGAGACCTTTAACTTATACTTTGCTAGACTAAAACTAATTGCGCTACACAACTGCATACTCAAAAACTTCAGAAGGCCTCGGCCTTGTTTCGTTACCACATTTTATATTATCAAACCAAAAGTCTTCTTAACCTTAAATTTTCCGAGCTGTAAAGCCTAAAAATATGTTAGAATCCTGCCAAATTCTCTTATCCCTTCACTTCCTACATTCAAACTATATTTAAATCTATTATTGTAAAAACTTCTGAAAAATCTTGTCCGAATAACTCAAATGGTATTTTGCACGCTTTTAGTTACTTCGTTTTCAACAATTTCTGTAGCTTAATTAAAAACTTCATTTCTTCACTCTACAAATTCAAACCAATGAATTTTCTGCCAAATTGTTTTGCTTTGTCAGTTAAAAGTACAAACAAACAACATAGCGACTTAAAACTTAGCCAAAATACTTAAGCGCACAAATCCCTTACAAACCATTTAAATAAAATGCAAACATAACAAATTTTTTCGCCGCTCTCTAGTCTACCGCTCACGCATTTAGAAGAAAAAGCTGCTATTCACTTAACACTTTTGGTTTTGCTTTCGATTTAGGTTTTCCTAAATTTTTTTGTGTTAAGCTGCTTGTAGATTCTGCTCGCGTTCATACAAAGTGTTAAAAGTTTATATGTTTAAAGTGCCACAATATTTAAGCTTATTTAAAAATGATGTTGAGGTCTCTGTTTGGGATATTGCGTTTGTTCTTGCTGTTCCGATTGCTGCTGCTGCCAATGTTTCTTTTACACTACTCTTCCAGTTGCTAAATCAAGCCATAGTCATGTTACTTCCTTTTCACTTTCGCTTCTTAAATTTTTGGTCTATTGTTTATGTTTACTTGCAGTCAAGCGTGATAGAAAATCGCGCACACGCATTTCTGCAGTTAAACTTCAAACAAAAGGTATTGTAGAGCTCAGGTTTGTATGAAGTTGATCGGTCTATACCTAGCTGTGGAGACCAGTTATGGGATAGCACGCGAATTTGACGATATAAAATCGAACTCGTTCCAGATGATTTGAGACGCGTTTGTTTCATATTTCAGGATTTTTAATTTATGGACGGTTACCAAAAAATGTTGGAAAACATATTGGACATGTTTCGGAATGATACAATGTACGAATATTTAATAGACCATTTCGAGATTATCTTATGGCAATATTAAAACTATTTCGAGATCAATCTGAAAACAAGTACTTTCAGGACCTTTTTGGAAATATTTATGTATTATATCAGGTATATTTGAAGAGCTTTTAGATTGACTATTTTGAAGCGATTTCGGAAAAAATTCGAAAAATTTCTACGAAAATATTGAACTTTTTTTTGAATTCTCTGAAATTTCGAGTATGCAGTTTTGTAGCTCAATCAATTTTAGTCTAACAAAGTACAAGTAAAAGGTCTATCAAAATTCATATATAGCGTTTACTCATCGAAACTTTAAACTCTGGTTATATTAAATACATATGGGTATAAGGTATAATCAAAGTCTGTTGCACTTCAATATATCACATTATAGCAACAGTTTTCAGCTCCTCCCTTTCAATTCTTCTCCAATCCATTGTTACTCGAGCGTTTTATTCTTCACTTTCACATCTTACAATTTTTCTTAAACATATCTCTAATCCTTCTACAATCTATTAAGGCGCTTAAAGAGGGATTTACGTGGCGATAGCGTTTATGCGCTTATTCACGCTTACGTTAATGCTTATTTTGTCTTTTCAGTGCCACGATTGCTTTTGTTTTGCTTTGCTATACTTAGCGAATAGGATTTTCTCTTGAAACGTAGGAGTTCCGTTTTTCACCCCATTTCGCTTCGTCCATTGAAATCGCTACTATTCGTTACAATAATAATCCAGTTGTTTTTGTTATTTCGGTTTGTTGTTTTTGTTACTCTCGTTTTGCTTGGTTTTGTTACTCTCGCTTTAGTTGTTTTTGTTATTTTAATTTTTGTTTGCTTATTGTTGTGATTTCAATTGTTCTTAATGTTCGCTCGTTTGCTTACATTGTTTATCATTTCTTGGCGCTTAGCTATGCCTCATTTCATGCTTTCTTGTAGCTTGGTTTCCGCTGAAGTACCAGCTCTGTCCTCAATGGCCTTCAATTTGTTTCTTCTTCGCTTGTGTTTTTTTTACTGTGAATTTGCATTTTCTTATCATATATTTTTGTTTATCGCAACCCTTTCAATTTCCACTTGTCTATTTTCCCTTTCCCTTTTTCATTACTTATCCCACGCAGGTATTAGTTACCATGGCTAACGCAGCTTTTGTACATTTCATTATGTACTACAAAATTGAAGACGATTTCTTAGATTTTGTTACATCTTCGTCTTAGTATGCGCTTTATATATTGTTGTTTTTACGTCACTTCCCCCACAAATTACTTTATTCCTCTAGGTTAAGTTGAACTGGCCGTTGAATAAAGATCTCACATAGACCGCATGTGTCCATAGTGTTACCAGAATTTGTTTGACGACCAAGCATTAAAAACGCCAACTAGGTACCAGGACTTATGTTATAAAATAACTCCGTCTTCTTTAGGAGTACTTACTAAGGCCTAGCTTAATAGCTAACTCGAGATCTGGCAACTCTGCCGCTCCCTCTAGGTATGTTACAACATTGAGACGAAACTGATGGGCGATAACTAATACGTAGTAATTTTGAAGTCGATTCAATTCCCTGAACTCGTGCTTATCATTTCATTACCATAAAACTAGCTGGATATGGTAGCGCGGGGCATTTGATTTGCGACTCACACAATCACACTTCTTGCCCGCTACAGCATTGAATTTGCGTTCGTTTGTAACAGTACTGTGCCTAGTATTTCAGAAACCCCCTGAACTTGTGTTTGTTGAAAACGAAACTCGATTGTATTAATTCACTTCTTGCACAAGACAGTTGATTTGCGACTCACACAATTACAACCGTTCGTAGCAATACTGTGCGTAGGATTTCAAAAACGGTTGGGTTTTTATTTTAGGTAGCTAACTTTCTAGAACGAAATGCTAGACAGTTGCAGGCATAAAAGTTAGTGTCTGTAATTACTTCTTTTCGAACTTCGATTTTAAGTAAGTATATAGATATACCATGCAACTGATTGTTCAGATTTGCGAGTTTTTGAAATTTGATCTGATTATTGTTCAGTTCCATTCATGAACCTGTGCAGTCTTCGGCACAAACGCCCGTCCTTCTTGTTATTTACTTGTGGCATTGCATTCACTTATATTTTACTATCTGTCTTGTCATATTCCTACAAGGTTACCTCTTTATTATTTTTCTTCACTGCTTCTTTTCTCCGCTCCGCTCAATTTAATTTTCGATTTACACTTTCCTGTTTATTTATTATTTTTGTTAAATATTTTTGTTTATTTGCTGCTCGAGTGTTTATAATGTCTTCATGTCTATTAAGTGGTTTGTTTCGTCACACCCGTACCTCTGCCGTTTCGTTTTACTGTTGCGAGTATTTAATACCACAACACAAGTTTGAATTCGTTTGTAGATTTCATTTCATACTTCCGTTTTTAATTTCTGATAAAGATACATTCATATACTTCAAGCATTTTGTGTGTATTTTTCGTTAGATAGGAAATTTCGATTGTTTAAGTAAATGTAAATAACATCCGTGCAAGGTTTTTAATAGTCCTTTTTTTTAAATAGAAATTTATTTCCAACATAATAAACATGTTTGATGTGTATTAAGCTCTTGAAATTTAATTAATTTAAAAATTATATATTTGACCCACATTTTACTTGTATTTATTTGAGTTGTGTTCAGTAGTTAAGTGATGAGCTTATTGATATAAGGGGTTATCCAAAAAAAAAAAAAATTCGTTTATTCTTCTGCATTTGTTACAGTGCGTATTGATACCAAAATATTGTAAAAACTGCAGATTTTTATATAAAGAGTAAAATCTGACTCATCGCAATTTTCGTTTCCTATAAAGTTTTACAAGAAAATGTATGCCCTTTAATAAGTAATAATGCCAATATGTTTCTCAAATGGTTTTGCAGTGATCCCGAAATCAATCGAAAACAATAAAGGATTATTCCAAAATATTGTCCAAAGCAATCCTGAAACGACAACAAAACGAACAACGAACAACGAACCACTCTTGAAATTACTCTGAAGTAATCACGAGTTAATTTAAGATAACTATTGCATAGCCTATACCATTAACGTTTGATTTGGTTTAAATATCAAAAATAGAGAAATTTTTCTATCTGACTTTTGAAACAGAAATTTGTATTTTCGCTGTACAAAAGAAGAAGAAAAAAAGTTGATCCACTCTAATGTATGTATACACCAGCGAACAGAAAGTAGCAGTGGTGATTTTTTTCAAATTGCGTCGGTTAAACTTTTCTGTTTTGTTTTTGATAACTTAATAAAAACCTTCTGTGCCTTTTGTGGGTGAAACTATGCAATCCAACCTCGAAAAACTCGAAAATATTTCGAACTTTTTATTTGGAGTTCTATAAATTTTTTCTTTTTTTTCGAGTATGCAGTCTTTTATTCCAATCAAATTTAGTAAGATAGAGTACAAGTTATAGGTCCCCCGAAATTCGCGCTGATATTTGGAAAATTTTTTCCGATGTTCCGTTTGTTTGTATGGAGGAAAATATAAAATACACTTCGGAAAATAAATTTTCATTAATTAACTCGAATTTTAGGATACCCATAACTTGTACTTTGTTAGGTTAAAAATTATTGGGGTACAAAATTGTATACTAAAAAAAATTCAGAGAACTCCAAATGAAAAGTTCGCATTTTTCGTAAAATTATTTCGAATTTTTTCGAAAATGATTTCGATATTGGTGTGTTTAGTTTCACTTACAAAATACATAGACGTTTTTTTTTTTAAATATCGAAAATAAAAACCGGAAAAATTCAGTTGCCGAAATTTGAGAAAAATTTGGAAGATCTATACCTGGCATACCCATAAAAATTCAGAAAACCCGAAATAAGAAGTTCGAAATTTTCTAAAAAGGTTTTCGAGATTGGATTCAATTTTTTTTAAATATCGAAATAAAAAACCAGAAGAATTTAGTTGACGAATTTTGAAACAAAAAAATCGAAGATCTATAATTTGTACTTTGTCAGACTAAAATTGATTGGGCTACAAAACTGCTGAGAACTCCAAACAAAAATGTTAAATGTTTTGAAAAAATGTTTCAAATTTTCCTAATTGTTCGAAAACGTTTCCGAAATTGATTTCGAACTTTTCATTTGGAACTTTTTTGAGTATGCAGTTTTATAGTCCAATCAATTTACATCTGAAAAGTACCAGTTACAGATCTCCCAAAATTGGCACTGATTTTTGACAATACTTTTTCTAAGGGTGTTTCAGATATTCCGTTTTTTTTTTTTTTTTGTGTATGAAGGAAAATCTGGGTCTTTTAGATACGGAAAAAAAATTGTCAAAATCAATGTGAATTGTGAGAGACTTGTTTTTTCCCATATTAAAATTGATTGGCCTACAAAACTACATACTCAAAAAAATTTAAACATCTCTAAATAAAAATTCCGAAATTAAAAAAAAAAATTCGAATTCGCAGAAGCTTCTTCTTAAAATATCGAAATAAAATAATGTAAAATTTAAGTGACGAAATTTGAATAAAA
The DNA here is from genome assembly GCF_040869045.1 of Eurosta solidaginis. NCBI lineage: Eukaryota > Metazoa > Arthropoda > Insecta > Diptera > Tephritidae > Eurosta > Eurosta solidaginis. The sequence goes on from NC_090320.1 coordinate 20,340,774, forward strand.
ATTGGCACTGCTATTTTTCTGTGCGCTGCTGTATGTACATACATGGCATAGCTACTAAGCATACTAACGTATCGATATTCTAACCATAGCTAAAAATACTCGTAAGCTCATGTTATGGAAAGCGCTTAATACAAATGAATATTATGTAAATGCATAGCAAATTGAAACATGAGCACTTGAATGGATTTTCATATATACCAAAGTATGTAAGCATAAGCAATTAAGACAAAGATATTAGATATTGATGTTAGAGTATAGGGTTTTTGCATCGTAAAATGTTTTTTCATTGAAAATAGTATTAGATATTGGATATTTTTAATTTTCTTGAAAGATCAACTTTCGGACTTTCGGAACACTGCATTGAGTATACTTTCCTTCAAAGGTCTGATCTATGATCCTTTGTGAGGTGCGCTGTGGCTGATTAGAAGCGCTAGTGCCTTTTACCAGAATAGTACGGCACATCTCAATATTGGCTCTTCCTTGCATATATAATACATGCCGATGACCTTCTTTGATCTCTCCTCAATCTTACATTTTCAAGTTTTAAGTCAAGTGTGACGGCAATTAAAAATAATTTGCACCTCTTGGCATTGCAAAACTCTCATCTGTAACTGTGGGTATAATTTCGACAATAAGGCAGGCTTCGGAGCGTACTAAGAACATTCGGAGGTTTCTGAAGTGTACTGCACATTTTAGTTCATTTTTGGTAACTCTCACTCGGCTCAAGTGACATGGTTTAACAAAACCTTAATACCAATTTCACACAGAAGCTTAATGAGATAATTAGACAAGTTTTCTACATTAAAGCCTTTATCGAATTCAATCTTCCATACAAAATACAAACTCCTAATTATTGCTTTATTGAATGCCTAATGGAATCAAAAATCGAGTACGTTTTGCTTGTTTGTAACAAATGACAACAAAAAATAAATTATTTTATATAATTTACAAAAAATAGAAAAACACCAAAAAATTCAAAATTTTATTTTCGTTGCAAGTGCAGCAAAAGATAATATAGCTTTTTCAAAAATAGGCACATATTTGGTTATGTGCAAATCTGTGAGAAGTTGCGCATACATTTTATTTTGATTGTCTCAATAGTTAAAGAGGAAACGGCTGCAATCCATTTAAACCTTTTTTTTGTAGAAGCGTAATATTTTTTGGGGGCTGCTGACAGATGTTCGCAAGTGGCCGTGTGTGAAAAGGAAAACTTAATTATTTCATTAAACAATATTATGATTCGATTAAGTTTCTGTGTGAAATTGGTATAAGCTACATTACATACCGTGATCCGACAGAAAATTACTCGATAAGAGTCCACTGAAACTATTTTCAGTGATCCCTTTTTGGATTTGGTTTGAAGACAAACCGGTTTCGGCGTTTTGCCATCTTCAGTGTCTTTCTTCGTTCTTTTCCATGCTTTAACCAGAACGGTCTTGTTATAAAGGAGCATTTTGCTAATATGTCAGAAGCCGCAGCTTCACTTAGCAAATTAGTGGACGATACTTAGAAGGTTAAGTATGCATTCCGCACATCTGCCAGTATAAGGCGATAGTGAGTAGGGTATTTGAAGCATAAGCCACGGGGCAAAAGCTCTTTAGCCAGTGTATGTTCATTGAAACTAGACAAAAAGTAAGATGTAGCTGAAAAAGTTATAGCTTTAGACGACATTCATTTGTGGTCAGAAGTCTAGGAAGTACTACCTTCCAAAAGCACATCGATTGCCCTTCACTTCTGCTACTAAAAAAGTATGTATTACCGCTTAAATATTTATGTGGCATAATTTTAGACGCATTTGGTTAAAAGGCATTCGATGTACCAATTTTCATGCCACTTACACAATTTTCATTTTCACTCAAAAGAGAAAGATCCAACAAAGCAAACAAATGTAAATGAGAGTGAAATAATTTACAAAGCAAACATATAAATTGGAATAAATAAATACATTAATTTGAGTACAAGGCGCTGGTAATGCATACATATCCTTATTCAAAATCACAGGGCAACAAATCTAAAATGTTAAACAAATTGTAAGTAAAAAAAAAGTTCCGCAGGCATACCCTCAAGCCAAGACACATTTTTTTCTCACCCTATTACGTCAGCTAAGTATTATTTCAATTTCTTCTTTTATTTTGAAAAATTTCCCACCATCTGTCTTACCTACTCCCTAAACAAACTCTTATTTACACTTAACTCAAGTTTCATCTTCCTTCAATAAATAAAAGCATATATTTGTTGTCTTTATTTACACTTAACTAACTTTTTTTTAAGCTTTTTTCTCCTTTGGGAATCAACATCCGTTCATCAAGTTCTTGGTCACTTAACTTTTAAGCGCATGTACGCCTAAAGTTAGACTTTCTATTACTCAAGCGCTTAACTCATTACTGCTTTGCTGACGCGCACACAACACGAACGTTTGGCGCTAAATTTTTGTGGGGAATAGAAAATCAGCGTAGAAATAATTAAATATTTAATACATAGCTTTTACAGCATTTTGCTTTCGCAGCACGACCAACAGTTTTTACAAACTTCTGTCCGTAAGCATTCCCCGCATTAGCTGTTGGTTAATTTTTTATGTTGCTTTTTATTTCACTGCTCCACTCAATTGCTCAAATTTCCTTACAGCCAGTACACTTAGATTGACTGCGCACCACAAACTCACTATCAGGCATCAAACACCTTTATGTATGCAATGGAAATTTTAAGCAAGGCATAGTAATAAATAATGAGTTTTTTTTTTGGTATATTTAAAGGGTAAAATGTTTGCTATCACTTTTGCCCGCTAAGTTTTACTGTATCTCTTCCAGTCCTTTTCATGCTACTTGGCTCGCATTTTAGATACTTTCATTGCCTTGTAAATTGCGTTGAACATTAAGAGGGGAAAACAAGCGGTGTCATATTTACAAGCACTAACAAATTTTTCACTTAACTTCTTTTTTCTTCGATATATCTTTGCCATCTATGACATTTTATTATGTTTCTAGTCTTTTTAGATTTGTGTCAATTATGAACGACTTTGTGGTAGAAGAAACTTTTTTGTATCGTCTGCGCCTTAAATTATTTGTTGTAATTTGCGAGTCACTAAAATTTATAAAAAAAAGGTCTGCAAACATGTCTTTTGATTCAAGTTACGAGCATACAATATACGTTAGTTTAATACCAGAAATGTCCACTTGAGTTAAAATCTGCGTCCATCCAGTGCCTCTGGTAAAATCGTTTTAAAAATCTCGTTTTAGGTTATAAGTATAATTCTAGCAAATTCCCTATCCTGCAGCTAATTAACAATTTGATTAGCGCTTAAACTAATAATTTGTTAGTACGATACCAATTCGAGTTTACGTCGGACATATAGAAGTTGCATACTTTCAGGCGCTACACAGATGAAACTAGATTTCTATAAATTTGTTCGATATTAAGCGAATAGCAAACCACTCCGATCCACTACATTCTGTTTCTTTTTATTTTGCCTCCAGTATAATTTTGTCATTAAAAAATTAGTATACTTTTTATATTTGCTTACATAAATCTTAATTACCTCGTTATTTTGTTTTGATGATCACTTAGATTTTTTCCTATATTGAAATACATCCTCACGATGCAAAATTAAACAAGCAGCCAACTACTCTGAGATGCGTAATATTTCAAGCTTAAGTTTGTTAAGCAAACCGAAATATACGCACTTGCAAAAAACGCAACTGTATATTTATGTGGTATAATTAATCATGTGACAACAGCAGCAAACTTTTCATCCTGCAAATCATTGATATCACGTTCAAGTAAAAAACCACAGAGAAACGTAAAAGGGGTATAGTGTGAGGAGAAGATTTGCCAATGTGACTGCTGGCAAAAAAGTTTCAAAATAAAAATAAGGCATAAAAAGTAGGAGGTAGTACAATGAGGCAAGCTTAGAAGTTAGAAAATCAAAGTTAATGCACAGATTTTTTCGACAAAAAAAGTGTTGAAGAAGATGAAAATCTGTCAGAAGTTTATTGCAACATGAAACTGCAGTCTTACTTTTGATGAAGCTAAAGAGCTTATCGAAACGTTGGAACATAAAAGTGAAGATTCTCTTGCACTAAACCACCTAATTGGTCGAAAAGCCTCTTTTCTCGAAAAGTACTTTTCTCAACTTATTCTTTCAAACTCCTAATATTTAAGAATCTATTATGACTGCCTAAAACTTTGCAGCTAATTATGCGTGAATTATCTAAAACCGCGGACAAGTACTTCTCGAATTATGTAATCAATATTTGTAGAATTGTATTTGTATTAGATGGTAAACCATCTTTTGCTTCCACTCACAAGACTGTATTACTTATAGTCTGAAGAGATTTTAATGTTTGTATTGCTTCTTAAAGCCAACAAAAAAATGCTCATCTTGATTTCCATTTAATTTCCTTAATTTATTACTATGTCAACATTGGCGCTCAAAAAAACTTTTCTCAGATCGTTTGCCCTTGCCGTTTACGTTGTAGTGTCTTCTTACAGTTTTGTAATGTGGCGCCTAAAAGTTGGCTGCACTTGCATTGTGGTATGCCTGCTGCTCTTCTATCACTGCAAAATCTAAAGCAGCTCTCCTCAGTTGAGCATCATAATCATCAACTTCATTAGCGCTTACAAACTACATACTCACACTCATTAGTTGTTAAAAGCTCACGGCACACATACTAACTGGCTGACTGACTGAGTGGCTGTATAAACCAGGCAACTGCAGAAGCTTACTTGCTCCGAACAATATGCTAAGATTTCTTAATGCTTTTGTCAGAAAAAACTTGAAATTTTTTACAGCGCACGCATACGATTTTATTGTTGACTTTATATTTGTGCATTCTTTTTCAACATAAGTTCTTACTCAGTTTCATTATTTTTTTGCTTAGTTTTCTAATATTTTTCTCTTGCACTGTGTGCATTGAAATTTTAAATTAAAATCCAAGTAGCTTGTCACTTTGTCATTTATACATTTCTTACTCTACTCATTTTTTACAATCTATTTTATATTTTTTTGCCCTTCAATTTATATTCTCAATTTTTTTAAATATTTTTTTCTACTGCTCACGCAATATAAGTCCTTTCATTATATTCTCTTCTTTCACTTTTCTTCTTCGTTTTTTTATAGCATATTTTTTATTAACTATTTTTTGCTTCTGCTCACTGACGTGGAAAGTCTTATGCTTCAATCTTAAGCAAAAGTTTACATAGAAAATTATAGCTGTATTGCTGCTCGTATCACAATCGCAAATACAAATAATACTTTTGCACTTGTCATTGTATGCTTAGCATATCTCTAGGGGTTTAATGACGGGAGCGCCAGCCAATCAGCTAAGCAGTCAAGTCTCTAGCTTTAGTTACTTAACTCAAACTCATTTTTACTATTATTTGCTCTTCTTCTTCAATCCCAACATGATAAAAACCTATATTTTAATGAAAGAGTTGGAAAATTTGTAAACTGGAATGTTTCGTATAAGAAGTTATAAAAAGTGTTGCAGAATTTTATGTGCTACACTGCCTGTGATGCTTACTTTTTCAGTGCCACTGCTTTTAGCATAGATGAAATGTGCAGCGTTTGTAAATCTATTCAGGTTTCATAAAAAATTTGAAAGGCCAAAGAAAGATAACTTAAGCAGAGATATAATATTTCAGGTATAATTAATGAAATGAGGTGAGTTTGCTAACCTAAATGTTTGCTATGCTATGCCTACGTAGGTCCCATCCCGCAAATTTGTAGGAAAAGATTAAAATAGAGCACGACGCAAATTGGAAGAGAAGCCTATACTCTCTTCGAATATATATTGCGCCTTGTATTTTTTCTATTATTCACAGTGTAAAGTTATTCACAGCAGAATAAGAATTTTGAACGACTCATTTGTAACTCGTAACTTCCTTAAGACTCAACTTACTTTGAACGTCTACTTACTTTAGCGCCTGCAGATATGCAATGTTCTTCTTTCTACATTTGCACAATATCCGCAATGATTCGCGACTTGCAGGTACTATAGCTCCACTACTAACACATTTTTTTAACCTGCCTTAGATTCGCACTACTATTGTTCTCAGTGGGCCAGGGGTGCCAACATATTCCATCATTAAATTATGCTTGCCTTACTTCCAAGGTTATACAATCTCAAGGCCAGTACTCGCATCAAAGGTGAGACTAGGCTCATGGTTCCTTATTCTCGAAACTGTGCATTTTTCTCCCAAAATTTAACTTGGGTTAATGCATCGAGATTTATGAGGTTTTATGAAATCCAAGATGACATGGAATACAGCATTCACTTTTTCGTCGTAGAAAAGGTTGTTTAGGTTGTACTATCCGTTCTTCGTTATTCGGTGTTTCTGGCGTATAAGTCTATGTGCCGAATTTCTTTCTTTTTATCTATTGCTTTTGACCAAAAGTAATAAAAAATCCAAAAAAAAAAAAAAAAAAATGCTGTCTAAAGAGAATCGCTCGCTGGCTGTGTTACAAAAATGATCCATGAGACAAAGTAAAGAATAAAATGTGTTGAATACTTTTAGGCAGTTAATTTAGGAATCTATTTTAAACGCGCATATCGACGAATGTATTTTTTGAATTTAAAATTTCAATTTCTTATTACTTCAATAGATTTTTTATCTAGCTTCCTGGACCTTGTGTCGTACTTTTAAGCGCATTCAACAAATCTAAGGGAACACCTTCAATTTAAAAGATTTGTAGATAACTTTTTGCTATCAAAAAAGTTTTCATTGCATACCCTTTACTTGACTTAAAAGAGCCTTCGCCCATGAAAAAGTAATTTTATTATCTTCGCTCAAAGTGTAGCGCTGCCCTGGCTCATTTACAAGTAATTTTATTAATGATTTGCCTACTTTTAGGCGCCGAAATATGCTAGTCGCAAAAATTACGGACATAAAAAGTTAAGCAAACGTAAATGTTATAAAATCTGTTAATTATTTATTTTATGTATAACAATTAAAGTAAGTGGAACAAACCTTATTAATAGCTAGCTAAATGTCTAGAGCGAGATAACACTAGCAATGAAATCAGATGTTTATGAGGAATTTAATAGAGTAAGAAAGGTGCGAAGATAATAAAAAGCTGACCATTTTTGGAGAAAAAAAAAACAATTGATAACGAAAAACCTTAAAAAAATTTGGCAGAAAAAAAATCTTGGTAACTAAGTATACGCCTGAATTAAATAAAAACAAAGAGAGAAAGAAAGAAAAATAAGGACTTGGGAAAAAAGAGCGCCAGAATATAAAAGAACATCGTGCATAAGAAAATCATGCTCAGCTTACAAATAATGCATTTTTTATATAGAACACTTGCCTTACTAGACATCGTAAACAATTTGTAGCGTAAGCAATAAAAAGTATCCGTTTACATGTGACAACGCCTAAAAGTCGACTACGAACTTAGTATTTATCGCATATTTTTCGGCACACGTACGTGTGCTTCCAGCAAAACAGCGTTGTTCACATTTTTTCATACAAATTTGCTTGAAATAAACATGTCCGCTTAACTTTAACTTAACAACTCATTGCCTTATATAGAGCGAGTTTGTTTTGCAGATTCTTTTTAGGTGTTGTTTTCCAGCTTGTGTTTGTATGTTGTTCTATGCTGGGGTTGAGGACTCTGGTTTTTGTGTGCAGTACTTTTTTTTTTTGCAAACAAACTCAGACAATTACTTCAATTAGCAAGTTAATAGACATGTGAAATGTATATACGTGTGCGTTTTTTTTGGAGTGTATATATGCGGGGTGAAATTTTAAATATTTGAATTAATCTGAGGTCATCATTCAACACTAAGTAAAGAATCTCATGCATCAGACTCATTATAATCATTAGTTGTCGCCAAATCGCCTAAGCTATAGTTAACGGCAATTGTGAGTACCAAGGCAGTCTTCCTCCACCTATCCTTTCCAGCTCAGTGGATATCTCCCCTTCCAATGTTTTCAAATGCGGGTGTCGATTGTAAACTCTCTTGGCCGGGGCCTCTTTTTCCATTCGCATAACATTACCTAGAAAAATTTGCAGAAAAACCTTTGGGCTTTTATTCATCTTCATGTTTGTGTAAATCTAATACAGCTCATCATTTTACCTCTATCGCATCTCGGACAGGATCATAAATCTTGAGAAGCAGTTTTCAGTCGAGTACTCTAAAGGCCACCTCAACTTAACTCGACACCATCCATTATTCCGAACCATACATTAGGATAGGTATAGTTAGCGACTAGCAAAGCGTGATTTTCTTTGCGTCGAGAGGGGACTTTATTGTTAATTGCCTACCTAGTGCAAAATAGCTCTTGTTGGCAAGATATATTCTCTGTTTGACTTCTATGCTGAAATATTTATCGCAGTTAATGCTGGTTGCCTGACAGACGAAGTCCTTCCCAGTATCGTCGTGTTTTTACTTACTGCAAGAGCCACTTTCTTTGCCGTTATCTAATCCAGAGAAGGCAGAACTTACGGCTCGTAGTTAATGCTGGTTGCTTGACGGAATGTGTGTAATAATGATGCGACGAAGTACCACTATGGTGACAAATGGCGGAAATAAACAGAAGCACTATTGACCTATTTTGTGCACAGATAATTTAATTCACCCCCGGTCACTTCCCTGCTAGCAGTGTGACCATCAAATGTACATACATGTAAGCGTGTAACTTTGCGTGTTCTATCTATGTGTGTGCCAATGTATTAAATATTGTAAATAAAATATGAAAGAGGGGTCTGAAAAGTTTCATGATTCAATAAAAGTTTCTCGGCCTTTTTAATTCACATTAAGTGATGGGTTTTTTTCGTTGTCACATGTCTAAGTGAATCTAATGGAAATGTCAAGGGCAAAATAAAGTTAAGAAATTAGTACAAAAAAAACAAAAATTACATTCAAACTATATCAGAAGCTAATAGAGAGTTAGCAAATATACACCAGCATGTTTCAGATTAGGTATAAAATTTACTTTTCTTAACAACTAAAGTAAAACGATTAGATTGCAAGAAATCAGGAAGTTTGAAAAGTTGGATGGAATATTCAAGTAAAATTTATTGAGAGCATACGACAATGTTGTTGGGTTCACATATTTTTATTTCAACAACACAAAGCCTTGTTATACTCAAAGAGAATCAAATTAGCCTTTCTAGTTTATCAGTGAAGAGTACTTAATCACATTAAACATTTTGTCAATCTCATCAACAATATGTTATACTATGGAACTATGGAACTTGAAATTCTGGAAACAAACTCTTTTTCTGTACACTCTGTTTTGGTTTGGCTAGTTTCGCACAGTAGTGGGTCTACTCATGCTTATTAGGATATTATATTATAGTTGTTATATGGAGATTCCTTGTGGGTACGGACCTTCCTATGCTAGCACGACTTCGGCGGGAGCTTTTTGTAACCCCTCCAATGTTCAGGTCTGTAGAGTTAAGTTGTCTCTTACAAAAATCATGCCTAACCGCTGTAATATGGTAAGCGATCTTAACTCGCTTAAAGGACAAGTATCTTAACCAGATGGTCCCATTTTTTTTTTTTTTTTTTTTTTTTTTTTTGTAATACCCCCCCCCCCCCCCCCCTCCCCCCCTCCCCCTTCAGTTATAAGTCACGTGGCTCACTTCGTGATCAAAAGGACTATGTTGGGCCCCTTGTTGGACGCCATTTTCTTCTGTTATTCGAAGGTATTAGAGCTATGAGTTCGACTGCGAAAAAGTATCCTCAATCATATTAAGTTCTTTTTTGTAGTTTATTGATTAAGTCTAGATTTTTAACACTGTAATACATACTAGATACCGGTGGCGCCCAACATGGGGCAATGATGGAAACAAACTCTTTTTCTCAAAAAAAAAAGCTCTCAGTGAAAACTCATCTGCCTTGCAGATGCCGTTCGGAGTCGGCATAAAAACATGTAGGTCCCGTCCGGCCAATTTGTAGGGAAAAATCAAGAGGAGCACGACGCAAATTGGAAGAGAAGCTCGGCCTTAGATCTCTTCGGAGGTTATCGCGCCTTACATTTTTTTAAGTTGTGTACAGCAGAAGGTTTACATATTCACGTCTCATCAGTTCTTCGCATCTTCAGGTCTTTGGAGCTTAGTCGCCTCCTATGAACAGCGTGCTTTTCTACGGTTATATGAAAAGCCCCTTAAACGCCTGTTCTGTATTTTCTCTATTCAGCTATCGATTAGGTGGCACGTATCGTGTTCAAAGGAACTATAATAGACCCACTTGGGCACCATTTTAACCCACTTCTGCAAGGTATACAGCTAAAAGCTTATAAACCTTTATGAACATAATGCGAGGACGTATTTTTAATCATTATTAGCACGTTTTGGTAGTTAACTCACAAAGTTTAAATTTTAACTATAATGTAATATATCCAAAAGTGGCTCCCACTAATGAGCACGTAGTGCGCCTCGCACCAATATTTGAGTTCTTACGTCCAAATCTTTTCCTGTTCCAAAACTTAGTTAGCTACCTCCTACGAAAATGTTTAAACACAAAAAAAGAGAAAAAAATATATCCTGCTAATAGTCAGTAATAAAATCAGTTTGGTTTATATAAAAATTTTAATTATTTAGACAATTTAATTTGAAGCCGTATTCGCACAGCTTTCAAACTGTAGCTTTTTAGCCTCATACTAAACACATTTACTCCCATTTTCAGCCTCTGTTGTAAGCTTTCAGATAGATGTAGTTGCGGTTTGTAGAAAATGCACTAAATTGCCACGCACCTCTTTTATTGCATATTTGTAGGCGCATAGACGGGGATATAAAATTTCATTTATAGTACAGCTAAGCTAAAGCAGCACCTAGGTGTTGCCTAAGGAAAAAAAATTAGCTTAGCGCAGAAAATCGTGCTATGGACGAATATTGTTCTATGCTGAATATGATAGTATGCTGATATGTATAGAGTTTGGATGTAAAGCCATTTGAAAAACGCTAGTGAACCATAAATCTTGTTTAAGCGAAATTGTTAAGATGTAAAGCGCTAACGTACCTATTGCAGTTATCAAACCAACCAAGTCTGGCAAATGCATATACATACACCTTAGCAGGTATATACATATTAATATGGGCTAAAGTATATGTGAAAACACATATTTTACTAGCATTTTTTTTTTTTAAACAAAAGTAAGCCCATGGAAGGCACATCGTGTTTTAGTCCCTCATTGGCCAGTAGGTTGATGAATTATGATTCCCCTGTAACCACTGATGATGTTGGCATTTATACGTACATATGCATGAAAGTACTAACAGTCTTATGGACGATAATGAGCATAAAACTGCAAACGCCAGCAGCCTGACTACGCGATAGCACCTATTGTAATGTGTAGAGAAAGACAAAAATGTGCGTTTGTAAAGGTAGCGATGACGATGGTTGGTTTGTCAGCGGCTTTTGCCCTCTAATGTTTAAAAAAAACACACACACACAGTTACATCCTCATACATCTTTTCCAAGTATACCTGTTTATAGCTATATTAGAAGGGGTTTCTGCGGTGAGAAACAAAACGAAGGGTTACAGTTAAACTCCACTTAGAAATTCAATGAAGCATAAAAGCTGGAATGAACTCGCATGAAATTGTATTCTAAGTCTATAAAAGCAGGTTGGGGTTCAGGCTGCGAGATGAAGAAAATGTTAAATAATTATTAAGATAATGTAAAAAATAATGACACAAGCAGCCCAGAGGTCGGTTAAGGTCTTTACGTCTGCAATTCTTCGTGAAACTTGCACAGCATTTTTATTGCCGATTTCGCAGATGACGTGGACATTGAGGTGAGGTTAGATAATCTTCTCAGATCAATTTCAAAGGGCTTGCGGGAAAACTTCAGAAACCGTAGGGCTCCTAAGTCGATTAATGCAAACATAGACATGCCAAGACCATATAAAAGAAAGCTGCTTGCATCCGCTTCGGATTCTATACGTTTGTACGAAGCATAAAATTAAATTAAATTTAAACTATAACTAAATCAAAATTAAAACTAAATTTAAAATTAAAACTAAGAATTAAAAATATGATAAAAATATAACAATAAATAAGATTTAAATCAGAACTGAAATTAGGATATCGAAATTAAATTTCAGAATAATTCACAATAAAACTAGAATTTAAATAATATCAAAATCTAAACTTAAATTTAAATTAAAGTTAAAATTATAATAAGATCTGAAATTAAAATATAAACAAATAAAAATTAAAAATAAACTTTAGATTAGAATTAAAATTTAAAAATTTACTAAAAATAAAATTGAAATTTTGATTAAAATTCAAATTTAAAAGAAATATAAAATTCAAGCTTTCATCAAAATTTGTGTTTAAATAGAAATTAAAATTAAATTAAAATTAAATGTAAAATATCCGAATTTCATTAGGTAGATGATGCAGGCATCCGCTCAGCCATATTGTTAGGTTAGGTTGAACTGGCCGTCAATGAGGACCTACATAGACTAAATGAGTCCATAGTGTTACCAGATGTTTGTTTTAACGACCAAACTGAAAAACCCTATCAACCGGGACCTATGTAGCCATATGAATGTGGTTTGTTTCTTAATATTGCCTTTTTGTTACAATTCCTTTTATATAAAATTAGGTACATATGTATACTTTACGTTTTTAAACCAAATTGGATGGAATGTGGAATATTTTTAGGCTCGTTCAACAGAACTGATTAGTGAAATTGAATTCTCTAGCAGTGCATTATTGGCAAAACAAAAAAAAAATATTAAATTTTGAATTAAAATAGTAATGATGTTCACAGTGCAACAGTTTTCGTCAGAAACGAAAAATATAGAACTTAAAATCTTTGACGCATTCCACACCTCACGCCAACCATAAAACTTGTTACTGCATTAAAAAACATTTTAAATTTACACATATTTGCTTGCAGTATTTGCGCATTTAACGCCTATTTTTTCGCGCTATAGACGCACTGCAAAACAAACAGCACAAAGAGAAGACGCAGTTAATTTATGATGTTGGTATCTTGGTGTGCATAGATAGACGTTTGTGTAAAACATTGCATATTAATAAGCTGGCATGCATAATTTAACAATTTCTTTGTAAATACATAAAACTGTTTGCCATGGTTGATTGTTTTCGCAGCGGAAGTATGCCCCACAAACACACCTACCGACGAAGCGTCATTTTAAAATATATGCAAACCTTAAATTACAAGCAGTTACTATGTTATGCGTACATAAAAAGCTTGAATGTTGCCTATGCACGGGCGGAAAAGCTAAGGTACTTGCTACGTGCCTTTTTTGTGTACAGTTACATAAACAAAAGATTCGTTAGAGTTTTTGTTGTTGTGTGGTAGCCTACGGCTATGGCGGTAACATCTAAACAAGAAACGGAAATGCAAGGCATACTCAGCCATTTCCGTAACAACAACAAAAGCGATGAAACCACCACACACACGCTTGATTATAGATGTTTGTCTGTGTAAGCATTGGAATGTGCGAAAATACTGAAGAGCGCTGGCTAGGTGGACAAGCAGAGAGTGGTGGAATGTTTTGTTTTTTGCGAAATTAAATCAACTCGCCTAACAAGCAAACGAAGAACGTTGTACAGTGATTTGTTATGCTACACTTTATTGTTGTTTTTTTGTTTTTGCATTTCATATCTGCAGTAACTCGCTGTAATGGTAAATGAGCCTTAACGGTGTTTCATGGCACTCAACTCCCGTTTTCCGTGTGTATGTAAGTGCAGCGTAGCGCTTGCTTATAGCATTGCATACTTTAAGGCGCATTCGCATGATTTTTTTCATTCAGTAGGAGTAAGAGAAGTGAGTTAGAGTGTAAGGAGTTGTTGCGCAGTAAATATAAAATTTTCTTTTCATAACGTTAAATGAGAAAAGTACGCCAACAAGAAGAGGAAGATATAGGAATATATATTTTACTCAAATATAATAAAACTATTTTCAATGCTTAAGTGGAATTTATGAGTTGAGTTCAAGAGATGAAATAATACGAAATGAAATGTAAATAAATAAAATAGATAAAGACATTTCCTAAGATATTTTTTATATTAAAGTTTTCTTAAAGTAAAATAACAAACTTATTCTATACAAATTACAGAGTTTTGACCCGTTTTGGGCATCATATAAAATCAGTATTTAATAAGTTAAGCTAATCTTTAACTAAGTTGATACTTAAATTAAAACTTAGCTGACGAATGTCAGTCTAATTTCTAAATTAAGTTGGAATTGATTTCAGTAAAATAGGAAGATTTACATCTGGTTGATAAAATTTTCATATGTGTACAAGCAAGTTAAACATGTTTTTTGCTAGGAGTATTCTAAACGAGGTTCAAGAAAAACTATTTTGAAATGCATTTATTAATTTACAACAAGATATCTACCGATGGCTCTAATGCTTGACGGGAAGGAGGTGATATCTTTTCGACTTCCCGACTATTGTAGCGTATATCACGTTGAAGTGTTAGTAATACGCGGTGCTGTAAATCATTTGACACACCTGTGCCTAAAGAAGGGAAAAGGCTGATAATTGTCTCTGAACAGCCAAACCGCTTTTAAGCCCTTAGACTCAAACGTCGGTAACACAAGTGAATACCTCATATCTCTCAATAAGATGGCTCAGTACCTCAGTATCAGTCTTATATTGGTACCTGGACATAGGTACATTGGTGGCAACTGCATAGCTGATGAGCTGGCCAGAAAGGTTATGACCATCCACCTCCTTCGAGAAAATGTTTCGGTAGGTAAACATGTATGCCCCTCTTAAACTCCGTACCATCACGAACACCATAAGCAAGCTGTCTAGGTTGCTTTGGCTTTCGATTGATAAGGGACGCACTTACACACTTTTAACCCTGAAAAAGTAAGGGGTTTCGTCCCTGTTAGAAGCAGCATCTTTTGTGTTAGTGACCGGAACTAAGTGGAAGAAGGTTAGCTGCTCTCATACAACCACTGTTTTTTTTTTTTTTTGATATAAATGACTGCATTCGCAAGCGTCGTATGGCAAGGTGTTTAAAAGAGCCCTTATACTGCCAGGTTGTCTAAATTCACTTATTCAATTCCGTTATTTCCAGAAATGTTAATTTTTTGGTTTTTTAATGGCACCACACCAAGCACAAAATTATTAATATGTCTTGTTGCCATGTTTTTTCCACTATCCCGTTATGGGTAAAAGTCCCGTTACGTATAGAAAACGCGTTTGATTTTTTTGGCACCACGCCAAGTATTCCGTTAGTTCATGTTACAATATCCCGTTACATTATGTTAAGTATATAACGACAAGGTTTGGTTTTTCAATGGCACCACCGCAGTTTTCAAATGTCACTGATTCCTATTATGAGTGCACAAAAACCGCCCTAACTCCAGGTCGGGGAAGCATTGCATCTCCTAACTCCGCCAAAACGCCCGAGGGAAGCCCAGCAGCCAAACTTGAGGCCAATTTTAATTTTCCACTCAATGCACAAAAAGCCTGAAAAAATTGACGTTGAGTCGAGGATGACACCGCACGTTCACTGACGCGTAAAGACAAGACCGGAATGTTAACCATTTTTCAAAGATCATATGGATCAAAGTTCAAAATAAGGGCGGTAGTTAAATGTATTGACTCCACGAAGGAGTTCGAACGGCTGTAGCTGGTAAAGTCAGGTTTACCTATCCATGGGTGGCCTAAGTGTCGGGCTGGAAATGCAATTCTCGGTGTAGCCTCCTTAACCTAATCTTTCAATTCTGATATTTTCAACGAGTTCGCCTTTTAATTCACCTGCAAAATCTCTTTCAAAGTCAGACTTTCCCCCGTATTCGCTTTTGCCTTTAATTGCAAATTCAAAACTGCCTTGAAGTATTTTTTTCAAATTTCAGTAAAGTCAGTAAAGTTTTCACTTTTTTGTTTTCTATAATTTAAGAAAACACTTCGAGAAAATTTTTCGAAATTTTCGAAATTTTTATTAGTACTGCATACGCAGTTTTGTAGCCAATCAATTTTAGTTTAGCAAAGTACAAGTAAGTAATAGATCTATCCAACTTCGCATTGAATTTTAACTACTTTTTCCATATAAAAAAAAAAAAAACATTTTACACTTTCGTATGGCGAAAAATCTAAAACACCTTTCGGAAAACAAAAATTTCAAAAGTCAGTGCGTATTAGACTATGAGTTTTACTTTGTTAGACTGATTTGGCTACAAAACTGCTTTTCAAAAATATGAAAGGAAGTCAAAAAAATTTCTCGATTTTTTTCGAAATTGGTTTGCATAGTTTGAGTAACAAAATTTATAGCAGTTTTTTCTTTAAATATGGACAATTAGAAAAGAAGAATTATATTGACGTTTAATAACAATTTCCACTGCTTCTTTTCCGCACCTTTTTATGAACTGGAAAACTAAAATTCATAATAGTTTCACTATTTACTTCCTTCCCATTTCTTACATTTTTCTCCCCTATATGTGTCTTTACTTCCCACTTAACTATTTAAGTCAAACACTTTCAATCACCATTATCTTACCCCATTGCATTGTTGTGCCCTAATTTCACAACTCAGCACATACGTTGTAGATTTTGCAATCTTTGATTCGCTTGGCAGACATTTATTTCCGTTATAAGCCCTCATGTAATTACCACTTGTTTCCCGTTTGTGCAAATACAGGCACACATATAAATATATACTTAAAAAAATATACATAAAAGACTTGACTACATGAACCGCTCTTACGTTGCTGCGCAGCAGAAAAGGAAAAAATCGATATACCCATATAAAAACTTTCTTCGTTTAGCCCTTCTAACACCTTTGTTGCTGCTACATCTTTGCACATTTTGTTTTATATTTGTTTATATTTTTGTTTACATTTTTTCCCTATTTTTGTGGACGTGTTGTTGAAACACAATCAAGGCGCGTGCTTGCCTTACGGAGCCGCCCCATTGCAGCACGATTTGTTTTCTGTTTACTACACGAATCGTTCAAATTTAAATTGTTGCAGTTATTTTCATTACAATGTCTTACTTTTGTTATTTTTTTTATGCAATTTGCAACACTTCATCGTGACAAGTAGTTGTCAGTGTTGGTTGAAAAGTTTTCTTTATTTTATCATGGGGACTATGTTGCATATAATAAGGCGCTGCTAACAAGACACTGTGCCTTTCATCACATATGTATAAGCATGTGTTTGTGCTGAAGTGCACCAAAATTCCTAATTGTCTCACATATCTTTCGTTAAAAGTAACAGTCGTTACTTTATTTGTTGCCATTGTACTTATATTACTTATTTTCTCTACAAGTTAATTGCATAACGAATTGCCAACATGATTTAAGCCGATGTGACATATAAGCATGCAACATATGAACGGCGAAGATTGTGGAGTACCTTTGCAAGAAGTCTATGGTTCTGTACCTTAGAAACACTTGGAGTGTATAATATAGAGTGTTCAAAACACGGAAGCTGCTTAAGAGAGGTCATATCTTTAGAACTGAATGCAGGCATTGCGTTCCCCTGTGTGTTATAATGTCCAGTCACTTGAATTAAATAAGTGATAAGTCCAATTGGTATTTTGTTGACAGAACCATTGCTGATCCGAGAAGACGAAAATCTGCAAGGCTTTCCTAGAAGATAAACTTCTGTAAGCAATTTTAGTTTTTAACAGTAGCGCCTTGTTCTGTTTAGCGAATAACGCTGATTGAAATTACTACGCTCGCTAAATCCGTATGCCGCAAAAACGAACGTAGTTAGTATTGCTTGAAAGCTTCACAAAACATTTCAGCTCCTTCCACAAAAAATGTTCCGTATTTCATCCATATCACTATTTTTCCAATTTTTTCTAGGAAGAGATTCCTTAGTTGTGCATGAAAATGTGTAATAGGACAAATGCAGGCTCTTTTTCATAATTAGAGGCGTCAACACTAAACAGAATACGGTCGTCGCCGTATCCATACTGTTCCCAAGATCTAAACTATCGCAGCCTTAAGGCTACCTCGTATCCGTTTCCTTATTAAAGAGAGCGATCGTTCTAGTCCTTCGACGATTTAATCCCCTCTTTAACTGGAAAAGTAGTAGTTTGCTAAATACTATTTCACATGCCGTTTGCGTAGGCCATTTCGGCTGTAGTCCAATACAGCATGGGTCCGTAGTTTATGATACTTTCAATAATTGCGTTGATCATCCTTGCCTCGAATACCGAGCTCAGATCCCGATTCCCAATATCGTTCTGCAGGTATACAGAGCCCAGTAGGACCGTTTGCCTCCGTTTCTAAGGAATGCTAAAATTTTGGCATCACCAGCTTAATTGGGCCTCTCTTATCGCTTCTAGGTTAAGCGTAGGATTATAAAATAATTTTATACCTAGGAATTTTGAATAGCTATCTTTCAATTTCCAATTCACTTTTCTCCCCATTAATAAACGGAAAGAAAAAAAGAGGTCGGAACGTAGAGGAATCGATTTGAAAAATATAGAGATTGGTAGAGGGCGGAGGTGAAAGAGAGAGCTACTACGTACTCGTTTCCAATAGACGGAAAGGGGAAAAGAAACCAGAATATAAAGAAATCGGATGAGAAATATAAAAGGGTGGGAGAAGCGAAATGCGCGGAAAAGAGGGCAAGGTATACAAAGAGGAAAAGGAAAAAAGTGAGACGGCGGGAAGAAGAAGGAGAGGGGGAGGATGGAGGGGAGAAAGATAGGGAGCGCCAAATTAGGGATAGTGATACGGATAGAGATAGAGATAGCGATAGGGATAGGGTAAGGAATAGAGATAGAGAGAGGAAAATGGAGGAAAAGAGGGATAGGGATAGGATATGAAAAGGAATAGGGATAGTGGTAGAGGTAAGTATAGGGATAGGGATAGAGATAAGGATAGGGATATGGCTAGGTATAGAGATAGAGATTGGGAAGTGGAGGAAGAGAGAGATAGGAATAAGTATAGGGTTAGGATGTGAATGGGAATGGGGATTGTGGAAGAGATAAGGATAGGGATAAATATAAGAATGAATATTGGGGTGAAGATATGAATGGGAATAGGAATAGGACTAGGGATAGTGGTAGAGATAGGGATAGGAATAGGCATAGGGATAAGGATAAGGATGAAGATAGGGATGAGGATATGTATAGCGACAGGAAGAGGGGGCGTACGAGTGGAAGGAGAAAAAGGAGGGGAGAAGAAGGAGAGAGAAAGCGTTTGGAAGACGCATTCATAAGCCAGTAAAAAATTTCGATTTTACACACAATAAATTATATATACACTTATTATGTATTGAGTATTGGTGCCTTACGATTTCCATCCTGTACGCCATACGTGATAATTTAATTAGTGGTTACGTATTCCACGTTCTAAGTAGTTAAAAACAACAAAAAGATGACAGCTTATTTCTTCAACCTAACCAAAAAGTAATGCAAATCAAACCAAAGCAAAAATTATATAAAACTATATATAAAAATATTTCAATATTCTAAAAAAAAATAAAAAATTAAGCAAATGCAATACCACTGCGCTATCAGCGCCTAAAAGCATGCTATCCATACTGCCAACTCATATTTACAAAACTAAAATGTCACAAAAGCGTACGTTTGCATAAGTTGCCAAAAGAGTGTTGGCATGAGCTGTGACTTCCTGTCTTTTATTAGAGTATGACAAGTTGTTGCTGTTGCGATTGTAAACCTTGCTGTTATCATTGCTTTTTTTAAAGTGGTCTTTCTGGTTGTTGTTGCTATTTTTACTCTGTTTATATGAGTCGAAGTTATGCGAGTTGTTGCTTTGTTATATTTTTTGCCTGTCGGCTACATACGTACTGTGATATGTTTACCAACGCCAAGGTGATTATTTTTCAATGTTACGCGCCGAAAACTATGCTTCAAATCGTAAAGGCCACACAGCTCACAGTGTATGAGGCGAAGCAACGAATGGAATATCAAACATGAGTGTTAGGCCGGGTCGGTTTGTGGGGAGGCAAAAAAATCGCCAATTGCTCTGTGAAAATCATATCCTAGGGATCAAAATAAGAAACTTTGCCGAAGGAACCATACCTCTAAAACGAATTCTGATGTCCCCCCCCCCCCCCCCCCCCCCCCCCTTTAGGTCGTAGGGGCAAATTTTGAAAAATGCCACTTTGAAATGCCTATGTTTTTTTATTTTGGAGTTTATTTTTCTCTTTAGAAATTTATTTAGCCAGAACATATGTAAATGAAAAAATGAATTTAACTTAGTAATAGAAAAGAAATTAAAAAAAAATGATTAGAAATTAGCGTTTTTACAACCCCTTTTAAAACCAAGGCATCACTGTGATGCATTTGCATGTCACAAACATAGTTGTGTGGGTTTTTTATTCAACCGTTTTAAAAAATGAAGGTATCACTGTGACACAATTGCAGATCGTAAAATTGCTTGTGTTGTTTTTTTTAAGCCACCACAAGACACAGCAGGTAGAATTGAAATTACCCCTACCCAAAAGTTCGACCCAAAGGGGGGGACATCAGAATTCGTTTTAGAGGTATGGTTCCTTCGGCAAAGTTTCTTATTTTGATCCCTAGAATACGATTTTCACAGAGCAATGAGCGATTTTTAAATCGACCCGCCCTAATGAGTATACTATAGAATAAAAGTGCAAAAGCGTTCGTATGTGTGCATAACGTATGTATGTTATGCATTAGAGGCTGAATTTATGATATTGCAAATAAATTTGCTACTAACGCAGCGCTAAACTCACTTTCGTTGCGAAAATGTGAAAAGGGTGAAGTGCTCCTACGATTGTGTAACATATAGTAAGCGGGTTGCATATTGAAGAGGAAGCAGCTGGTGTGTATTGCATCTAAAATGTGACTACCAAGAGTCATAGCAACAACAAAAATAGATTAAATAAAAATTACATGGATTTATAAATATGTACATGTAAATGTTTGTAAGCATGTATGTGAGTAAATAGTATTTATTTATAAACGAGAGCTCAGCTGAACGTAAAATAACGACGAGTCAACGATTGAAATGCCAAGACAGTGTTGGTTAGGATGTTGCTTAGGGTAAGAGTAACAGAGAGTGCAAAAGGGATGCAGTGGAAACTTTGTAAATGCAATATCACATTATCCTGTCATTTTGTGCAAATAAATTGCATGCTCATGCAGCAGGCACAGTCATTGATATCTGCATTGAAATCGCAGAATATCATACATACAAATGTGTACAACAGTGGTGGCGAGTAGAATCAGTTTTCACTTGTTCAGGAAGCCTTGCACTACGACTGTCATGTCTTTCATTTTTCATTTAACATTTTTTGTGCTGCCGTTGAGGGTGGTCTGTGAAGGCATAACCGCGCTTTCGATCGCCTCGAACTAACAACACTCCGTCCAACTCGCAGGTAGATCTCTTTCCGGTATGCGCACTTGTGAGCTGGTAGTGGTCTGTTGGAAATTCTCAGTCAGCTGAACTACCGTTGGACACATACTATCGCTTGCCGATTAGTGGGATCGCCCTTTCCGGAGGCAGGCGCTCACGCTCGCTCTGCCTGTCTGACCTGTACCAGCTTGGATTATAGACTCTCACATCGGCTAAGATCTTTTAAATATTTATGAAGTATTTTTGTCATTGGATTAACAACGAAAAAAAGAAAAGCAGTGAAGCCAAGATGGTCATCGTTTGAGAAAACCTCATCGTTTGGGATAACCTCATCATTTGGGTGAACTATGAGAAATAGGGCTCCTACACAGTGCAAATGAAGGCAACTTCAAAGCCGGTATTTCATTTGCTTGCATCCGCATGTAATTAACGCACTCTGCGCTGAGAAAACTACATTATCCTACTTCACTCTCAACAATGCTACAAAATGAAATTCTTATTGATATTCACACTACACATATCGAATGTTCCTCTGCATACGGAGAATCTCCGCAAGGTCCAAACTACTCTTCTTAAGCATTTTCCGCCACCGCCATTCCCTCGAAGTTGCATATTTACTGCAGCTCTCGGCCTACGATGTTGGTAACGAAATGGAATTATATTTTTCCATTGAGCAGACCGAATTATGCTACAGCGAAACGTAGGGTAACATAGAAATGCTTTCTTACTAAACATCCCGTTTTCTTTGATGCAATGCTATAATTTCTCATATGCAAGAACTTATGAAGTGGTTGCGAATTATAGTGTACGTTTTCCAATGAATGTATGTGTCAAATATAATAATATCACAAAATACCCGCCATCTCCGCCATCTGGCGCCCATGTCTTAGCAGTTATTAGTTTGGGCAAACTTTTAGGCACCGCAAGAATATTGTTTTCGCTGAGTACTTAAATGTAAAGTACCTGGGCGACCGAGATTTGCTCGGCAACGTTTCGTTGTGCTGGTAGCGTTTCTTTTTTTTAATTTCGAATAGGTGGCAACCTTAAATTACAACCCATTGTTTCATTATATCAGATACTTTTATTTGGTTATAAACTTATAAATTATAATTAAATAAAAATAGTTCAAAATCCTATCGTATGTTTCACAGTTTTCAGTACTAGTTATTGTGTTGGAATTTTCGCTTCCACTTATTTCCTCAGGATTGAGCTCGGCATTGCTTTGAGGTACGGATGAGGAAGCGTTTTCTTCATGCCATTCAAATAGCCCTTCAATAATTGGCTCGCTTTCCCTTTTTAACTTTCTGGATTCATTTTCACTTACTAGTATTTATTATTATAAATAAAAAACTTATTTCTCAGCTTATAATATTTTCACACAATTTTTCACTATTTTTTTTTTTTTTTTTTTTTTGTATAACACTGTGACTGATCATGTCGTGCAAATAATTGATAACTGTGACAATAATCATAACATCGCATTTCTAGTGTTATTCAAATCTTTTCACAGTCGAATTCCAATCGAGTTCTCTCACCTAGTTTTCGATTCGAAAAGCATTAGAGAACTACATTAGAATTCTAATGTAAAACTACAATATTGTGTTTGCTGGGTTAAAAATTTCCCTATTGTAATGCGGAGTGAAATACCTTTCGTCTGATACCCATATCGGTATATCTCATGCAATTTTTTTCATTTCGAATAGGAGGCAACCCTAAATGGGGACCCTACTCAAAAATGTCCCTATTGTAATGCGGAGTGAAATACCTTTCCTTTGATACTCATATCGGCATATCTCATGCAATTTTTTTTCATTTCGAATAGGTGGCAACCCTAAATGGGGACCCTACTCAAAAATGTGCCTATTGTAATGCGGAGTGAAATACCTTTCGTTTGATACTCATATCGGCATGTCTCATGCAATTTTTTTTTATTTCGAATAGGTGGCAACCTTAAATGGCAACCCTACTCAAAAATTTCCCAATTGTAATGCGGAGTTAAATACCTTTCGTTTGATACTCATATCGGCATATCTCATGCAATTTTTTTCATTTCGAATAGGTGCCAACCCTAAATGGGGACCCTACTCAAAAATGTCCCTATTGTAATGCGGAGTGAAATACCTTTCGTTTGATACCCATTTCGGCATATCTCATGCAATTTTTTTTCATTTTGAATAGGTGGCAACCCTAAATGGGGACCCTACTCAAAAATGTCCCTATTGTAATGCGGAGTGAAATACCTTTCGTTTGATACTCATATCGGCATATCTCATGCAATTTTTTTTTATTTCGAATAGGTGGCAACCTTAAATGGCAACCCTATTCAAAAATTTCGCTATTGTAATGCGGAGTTAAATACCTTTCGTTTGATACTCATATCGGCATATCTCATGCAATTTTTTTCATTTCGAATAGGTGGCAACCCTAAATGGGCAAAACCCATGTACAAAAAAAATATATTTTTTTTGTTGACCTGTGTAATTTTCAAACAAAACACATGCAAAGCGCCCTAGGGTATGCTACGTAATACATAAGGCTAGTGAGCGTATAGTAATTGAATTGAATTTAGCTTTAATGCATATGTGTAAGTAAAATTGTGTTGAAAAAAAAGCCAAATAAATAAGTATGTTTATGCTTGTTTTCTTTCACTTATGTGATGCCCAATTATTAGCTGTGAAATCACACTAAAAAAAAAAATTTAAAAAAAAAAAACAAAAATATCTGATTATAATACAAAAAAGTCATCGCCCGTAAAACCACACAACAACAAGCTTTGATTTGTGTTTATAAAGTGTTGGTTTTGTTGCTTTTATACACGTTTTATTGTTCGTATGTGCGTTTGTGTAAGTATTGTTTGCTAATGCTATTTGTATGTGAGAATAACATTACATTAAATTTTATAATTAAATTTGTGTTTACATAACAAATGCATTAAATGCATATAATTTATTTCATTATTATTGCTAATGCAAGCAAAATTCATTGAACTACGCAACACAAAAATTTAAAACAGGTGTGAAGTACAGTAGGTATAACTACATTAGGGTGTGAAAGTTTATATAGGGTACATTTTTCAACAACGTTCTAATGCGTATACAAGTTCAAATTCGAAGTCAAGTAAGTCTTGAATCTACAGATAGTTTTGAGCCATCTTGTCTTTCCTATGAGCCAATTGACTTTCATAGCAAATAGGGACGTTGAAAAATATAGAATAGGGACGTTGGAAAATAGATGTAACCTTGACTTTGGACCTATGAACGAATTGACTTCCATAGCAAATTTTATACAGGATAGCAACGTTGGTAAAAAGATGTAACCGCCCTAAGGTGGATACATATATGTATGTATCTACAGTGCAGTATATTTGCTTATCAGCTTGCTTGAATATTTATGAATAATTACCTAATTTATTTGCTTGGCTTTGAAGTTGGATTTATCATGTATTAAGTAGCGTCAAAAATTAAAGCGTTTTTCGCCAAACAATTTTTTGTTCACTTTTTATTCAAATTAAAATAGTTCCTTAAATTTCCCAGTGTAAATTATTACGGAACATGCTGACAGGATACGCAAATAGAAATTTATTCATTTTCATCAATGATTGTGATCAAGTTATAAACATTCGGAAACATTAGATAATATATAAATAAATGTAAGGTACGATAACCCCCGAAGGGACGGGACCTACGATTCCGAACGGCATCTGCAAGGCGGATGAATTTGCACTGAGAAGTTTTTCATGACAGAAATGCACACTTAAGTGTTTTCCAAATAAATGCTGAAAGGCGTCCCCGCTTAGAAAAACTTTCTTCTAAGTAAAAAAAACGTTTTTTTTTTAGTTTTGATATTCCCTTGCGCGGGGCGTAAACCCGGAATCTTCGGTGTTGTAGGCGAAGCACGCTACCACCCCACCACGGCGGCCGCGGTGATAAGTATCGATAAATAATAATCGTTAAAGTGCTATAAATAAAAGTTTGATTGTTTGTGTTAGTGCGATAGAAAGAAGTATGTTACGCATAATTTATTGCCGCCTAGTCGCTTAGACAGTTTTCTTGGTCTCGTTACATAGTGTTAGGGATAAATGATGCCATTAGGAAACACTTCAAGCCATTCTCCACAAGTTGGAACCTTTACTGTCAAATGTACCACCTCTTTATTTTATTAAATCACAGAAGAAAAAAATAAGAAATATACAATTTGGTTTTCGCCAGTTCACCACTTTAACTTTTACGATCGTGCTAAACGGCTCTTAGAGTATGACTTTCATTATCAAAATACTAATTTAAGTTCAGCGCTTGCATTTGATCTAAATTATATTTGCGGGATGCCACTCTTCTCGACAAAGACACTCCCCGAACGAAAAAAATAGCCTGATAACCAAATTTGATAACGGAAGGCGGCAAATCGTATCGTATACCTTACGCTTACCAAAGAGTTTTGGATGAGTTATTTGTGTTGATGGTCCCTTGCCAGATATAGGTTCATAGATTCGGCACGCTCTGAAAGTAGAATCTTATCTTAGCAATGCTCGATGTGATCTTTTAAAGCCTTATAATTGAATTTTTCTGTCCGTTAGCAAATTCAGCAAACTTATTCATTCAGCTAAGTATTTTGCTTAAAGACCCTCTAAATCCATTGGTTATCTCTCTTTCTCTCTCTCTCTTTCTCCCGTTCTCTCTTGATGTAATCTTTTAGAGACTTCTAAGTGAATTTTTCTGTTCGTTAGGAAATTCAGCAAACTTATTCATTCAGCTTAATATTTCGCTTAAAAGGCCTTTAAATCCATTGGTTATATCTCTTCCTCACTCTCTTTCTCCCGTTCTTGATGTGATCTTTTAGAGCCTTCTAAGTGCATTCTCCTTTCCGTTAGGAGCTTCAGCAAACTTGTTCATACAGCTAAGAATTTGGCTTAGAAAGCCTTTAAATCCAATGGTTATCTCTCTTCCTCTCTCTTTCTCCAGTTCTCTATCGTGCTCTCTATCTCCTTCTCCCTGTTTCTTCCTCGCTCTCTTTCTCTCTGTTTCTCTCCCGCTCCCTATCTCTCTAGTAAAGGTGATAAATTCCCAAATAGTTTCTGTTCGCTGTGAACACTATTCTTTTTAAGCTACCTATGAGAACGGCTATAGTAAGGGTCTTGACTCCTGAGTTTATGATGAAATTGTTTTATTCCTTACCTGAGATAGTTTTTGTGTTTAGCAATTTTCCTTAAAAGAAGTTCTTGAAATTTTCGGATTTATATTTTTCTACAACGACAGTATTTACTTCGTCTTGCTGGCTCTTTTTAAAACCTTTATCTGTGTTTTTGAAGTGCTAGAACTGAGCGTTTGCGATTGTCACTTTGTCACAGTCGGACGGTAGAGCATAGCTTCTCAACAATGAGGTGAAGCGTTAATAAATTCCAAAATAACCGTAATTGTTGCTGTAGGAAGGTGGCGTTAAAACCTCCTGATAGCAGTCTAACTTTTTCGTAGAATTTGTGGGACATCTTTCTATCAGCCCGCGCTAACTGGGCTACTTTCTTGTCCCTTCGCATCACACGCTTACCATCTACAGCACCGAAAACGAAAATAGCGCTGGCAGTTTTTAACAAATTTCTTCAATTACATATTCCTTTTTTGTTTCTGGGCAAAACTTCTATTAATTTTGTAACTGAAACTATGCATACCAATCTCAGAAACTTTTTCGAAGAACTGGAAAATTTTAAGAAAATTTCGACTTATTTATTTAGAGTTTTCGGAATTTTTTTCGGTAGACAGTTTTGTAGCCCAATCAATTTAAGTCCAACAAAAAAGTACAAGTTATAGAGGTCTTTCAAATAGCGCATTGAGTTTTGACAATTGTTTTTGCGAAGATTTTTTTCGATTTTCCTCCCTTGCCTTAAAGCTTAATTTTCAATAACATAAATATAGTTTAAAACATGTAAGAAAGGCTAAGTTTGGGTCTAACCGAACATTACATACTCAGCTGAGAGCTTTGGAGACAAAATAAGGAAAGACACCATGTAGGAAAATGAACCTAGGGTAACCCTGGAATGTGTTTGTATGACATGTGTATCAAATGGAAGGTATTAAAGAGTATTTTAAGAGGGAGTGGGCCATAGTTCTATAGGTGGACGCCATTTAGGGATATCGTCATAAAGGTGGACCAGGGCTGACTCTAGAATTTGTTTGCACGATATGGGTATCAAATGAAAGGTGGTAATGAGTATTTTAAAAGGGAGTGGGCCTTAGTTCTATAGGTGGACGCCATTTCGAGATATCGCCATAAAGGAGGACCAGGGGTGACTCTAGAATCTGTTTGTACAATATGGGTATCAAATGAAAGGTATTAAAGAGTATTTTAAAAGGGACTTGGCCTTAGTTCTATAGGTGGACGCCATTTCGAGATATCGCCATAAAGGAGGACCAGGGGTGACTCTAGAATTTGTTTGTACGATATGGGTATCAAATGAAAGGTGTTAATGAGTGTTTTAAAAGGGAGTGGGCCTTAGTTCTATAGGTGGAAGCCTTTTCGAGATATCGCCATAAAGGTGGACCAGGGGTGACTCTAGAATGCGTTTGTACAATATGGGTATCAAATGAAAGGTGTTAATGAGTATTTTAAAAGGGCGTGGGCCATTTCGATATATCGCCATAAAGGAGGACCAGGGGTGACTCTAGAATTTGTTTGTACGATATGGGTATCAAATGAAAGGTGTTAATGAGTGTTTTAAAAGGGAGTGAGCCTTAGTTCTATAGGTGGACGCCTTTTCGAGATATCGCCATAAACATGGAACAGGGGTGACTCTAGAATGCGTTTGTACAATATGGGTATCAAATGAAAGGTGTTAATGAGTATTTTAAAAGGGCGTGGGCCTTAGTTCTATAGGTGGACGCCATTTCGAGATATCGCCATAAAGGAGGACCAGGGGTGACTCTAGAATTTTTTGTACGATATGGGTATCAAATGAAAGGTGTTAATAAGTATCTTAAAAGGGAGTGGTGGTAGTTGTATATGTGAAGGCGAGATATTGACCAAAATGTGGACCAGGGTGACCCAGAACGTCATCTGTCGGGTACCGCTAATTTATTTATATACGAATTTATTTATTTTATACGAACAGTATTCCTGCCAAGATTCCAAGGGCTTTTGCTTCCGCCCTGCAGAACTTTATCATTTTCTTCTTCTTAATATGGTAGGTGTCACACCCATTTTACAAAGTTTTTTTCGAAAGTTATATTTTGCGTCAATAGACAAATCCATCAGATTTCGTTTTAGAGGTATGGTTCCCTTGGCAAAGTTTCTTATTTTGATCCCTAGAATATGATTTTCACAGAGCAATGGGCGATTTTTTTTGCCTCCCCACAAAACAACCCGCCCAACTGTACAACCAACCGTTATTCAATCAAAGTTAATATACTCTGTGAGCTCTGCTCAACTGAGTATAAAAACTAAAAAACAAGCCGTAGCACAAAGGTTTGTGTCTCCGCTCTTAAGCCATCTCGTTTTGTAGCGAGTTATTTAACCACTGCCGCGAGTTTTCAATAACTGCCGCTAGATGGGTCTAACTCTCTTCTGCGCGCCTAGCCTAGAGAGTTACAAACAAGCATACATGCAAGTAAAGCTAATAAAGCGTGTTGAATATAGAATAAAATCTACATCCTGCAAAAAAAAAATTGTTAAAAGTCATCAATCGTATTCGCTGCTTTAGATACTTTTAGAAAGAAATCTCTCTTATAAAATATTGGCGCTCCTTATAGAATCAATGTTTAGTTCTTCTTCCAAGAAATGTGTCGTTGATGGAATGGCTCATTTGTCAATAGTTTCCACTAAAGCTGCAACTGCAATTGAGTTCATAATCCGTATTTTATTTGAAGCGGATAAGCTGCAGACCAATTGAAAAGCTAATGGAAATTTTCCAAAACAAAAAGTTTGCAAGAATTCCATTCAATCACAACACACACGCTCCCTTTGTCACTCAAAATACCCGATACAAAACTGGAACTTGCCTTAAAGATCTACTACGAAAACAATTCATTAAAGTGGAATAAATATCTGCTAGAGATAGAGATGATGCGAAAGTTTGCAAAGCCTTTATGAAAATATTTTGTGTAAATGCTTTATGTATGTATGTATATGTAGTACTTACTTATACAATCATCTTCTCAGAATAGAGTTTATGCTAGTTTGGCATGCTATATTTGAATATATGAGTATTACTTAAGTGCACTATATATGCAGATTTACTTGGTAATCTGTTGCTATCCATTCATGTACCATTTAAGATGATTGTCATCAACTAAGTCAAGTCATCAGCATATGAACACAACTCATTGACTTTTACTGTGCTTTTGAAGGTAAAGCAGCAAAATAGCAAAAATAAAAAATTACAATCAACTAAGGGTAGTTGGCTTTGGCTATGTATGAGACAATTGTGTAGGAAGCAGTAACATACACACATATACAAATGTGTGTTTCATACACAAAAGCGCACACCTTCCTGAAAACATATGTCAAGCGCCTGGGCTTAATTGACAACGCTATGAAGTAGCTCGCTTAAACTGCCGCTTTTGTTGTTATTGCTGTAATTGTTGTTATTGCAGAATTTCTAATTTTACGCTAGAATAATTTCTGTGGTTGAATATTGTAAAACGACCACAGGTGTATGTAGAAGTGTTTGCAGTTAAATTGTATAGAACGATAACCTCTTGGTATGTAAATAGCTGTGTTTATACTCATGTGCGTGTATTTGTGTAGAGCAGCCTTAGTAGGTATATCATTTGATGTAGGACATACATATATTCGTAATCGAGCGACTTACGATGGATTAAATGATGGCATATTTTTAAGGCATTTCTCTTCATTGCATTTGCATTTCCAGTAGATGAAGCTGCAAAAGATTTTAATGAATTGTTTGCATACCGACTGTACTTAACTTTGACGCTGTAAAGGTATGGAGGTATAATAATATTCCGCATTTCTTAAATAGCGCTTAACCGATTCTTAATCGATTTTAGTCAAGTTCAACAAGATACACCAATCATTCGTTCTTCGTGTTGACCGACAACAAGGTCGGCCGAATACCTCTGTTTTTATTTTGCCAGTATAGTGGCGGTCTCCACGTACGCTATTGAGACAGATGGGCGCGTTGATGAAAAAAAACTTTCTCGGCCGCGTCAGTATCATTCAATTCCATAACGCGGCAACAGAACTAAGAATTTTTTGGGGCAAACCTTGGGGCCACAGATCATCACAAATTCTGTTTCAATATTTACTTTTCAAAGTACTTTTTTCTCTAGCATTTCGAAGGCCTTACTACAGCACTTTGGATTCATTCAATCTGTGTGAGGTCCTCACTAACCGGTCAGCTCAACCTGCAACTTATCAGGACACTTATATTAAATGGCTTGAAGAGTTAATGTTTTGTTCGTATAAGAGCACTAGTGTGCAAGAGTACAAAAGTGATTTTCGTTTCGTTTCTAATCCTAGCTCTCAAGTATATGAATGCCTACTCCATCTGTCCAAAAACAGCCTTACATAATATCTAAAGGACTCTTTGTTTTCCTAGAAAGTACTTGGGCGATGGTAAAATTGCTAAGAGATTCGACTTTCTGCAAAGAAATGTATCGTAAAGCTGTTCAGAAGATGTTGAAAATCATTTAAAGTCGTATTTTTCCCAATTGAATATTTAAATGTCGGCCAAGTAACTACGCTACTCTTACTCCAGGCACGCTTGAATTTTCTGTTGTTTTGGGAAACCATTTAACATCCCCCAGCAAATATATTTTTGTCATAAGCTGTACGAATACAACAATAAAACCACACCGTTTCATATAAGATGCAAATTTATGCGAATTTCACTGTACAGACTAATGCAATATGTAGCAGTTCGAATATTTATAGCTAAAAGCTGTCAAAATCAATTTAACTGAAATTTTAAATGCAAAGAGCAATGACAGCGTGAAAAAACATTTAAATAAAAGGACAAAGACCAGACAAAGATGAAAGCAATATGCTATAAATGGGCATAGGAATCATAAAATTTATGCGGGTTAGGTAAGCAACTCGATAAAAAATGGTGAGGAAGTTCTAACGCAAAAAAGTATGCAACAAAAAAGGGTCACATAAAGTGGGTAGTAAATATGTAAATGAGTGAGTGAAAGTGTCAATGGATTTTGGGTAAATTTGTTGTATGTTATCGATATCATTTGCAATATTTTTTTTTTTTTTTTTCTGTGAACGGATGATAGTATGTGTGTGACAAGTGTCCTTTTTTTGTCACGCCTCTTTGTTATATAGTGCTTTATGACTGATACCTCAATTTGTTAAGAGACACGTAGCCATAAAAACAATAGCACAAATGCTAAGAGGAGCAAAAACAATGAAGACAGAGATTTGATAGCAATTGAAATACTAGATCTAGAGTGCGAATAGGCAAACAAAAAATTTCAATAGAAGAAAGGGTTGTAATGTGAACAAAATTTAAAATTTTTTAAGGTTATCAAATGTATGTTGTTGAAGTATACCTGACAAAAAAAAAGGGATACAAATGTCATAAGTCAGTAAGTGTAACTTGTGTGTAACAAAAATGGTGTTCTTTTGTATCCAAGGATACCGAAAAGTATGGAAATAAATGAAAGCTTAGATTAGAAGTATAAACTGAAGCCGGAACCGTTATCCACGAGCTATCGATCTGCTATCGTTGCGTTATACGTTTGTTATCAAAAATTTTACGATTTATTATCGAAAAGTTATTCATTTTTGATGAAAAAGTTATCGATTATTAATCAATATGTCACAGCGCTATCGATTTTTTCTCTAAAAGTTGTCGACTTGCTATCGATATACTAACGAAAGTTGTCGATATGCTATGAAATAGCTATTGACTTGTTATCGATTTTTCAAAGAACAAAAGAAAAAATTTAACAATTGTTTATGCAGCATTGTATAAGTAAGTTTATATGTACATAGGTATATATAAAAAAAGGTTTCTTTTACAAATCCTTGTAAATGATAAGTAAATCAGCAGCAGCAGACATGTGTGCATGCATATTAAATCTATGCTAAGCATAAACTTAAGCATGTGCTGCATTGTGCTCAAGAAAAATCCTTTTCGACTTAGTACCGCAAATCAATGAGTTCTGTTTGTTATCAACAATTCAATTTGGTGGTGGCTAACATATGTGGACTTAGGGGTTATTGATATCAATTGTAAGTTTATTTTTAAATGTTTAGAGTCTGCAAACGAAAAGTGTTTATGTCTGTATAAACACAGAGGTTAAAGGAAATGTATAAACTTTTTCTTAAAATGTATGAAAGAGAGGCCAGTACTATATGTAGATTACTTTACACCAATCACCCAAACATCGAAGGAAGAGCAAAATAGGCTTTTGTGGATTATATAATACTTTAATGGATTATATATAACTTTAGTTAATTTGCATGACTTTTAGATATTTCCATGTTGTCCACTCCTCCCTACCTCGTATCCTCTTCCCTTGGCTATCTCTCCCGCTTTGTCCCTGTTCTTCGCTCAACATTCCCTCTCCTTATTCCCTCCGTCTTGCTATCTCCCTTGCTCTCCCTTTCTGTGCCCCAGTGTCTCTCTCTGGCTCGCTATCCGCCTCCTTCGCCTGCTCCCTTTATCACTATCTTCGTCTCACTCTATTACTTCCTCTCAGCTTTTTATTATAAGTTAGAATTTTTCTCAACAATCGGCCAAAAGTTTAAAATTGATCGGAAAAGGGACTCGTTTTTTTTTTGATAGTTTTAACAGGGGAGTTCAGAAGATGTAGGTGGTCTTCCTCGGATTCGTTTGTGAAGACAAAATCAAAAACAAAATGTTATCAAACGCAGACCGATACCAAGTATGTAAATCTGTCGTCGGTAGCTAGTTATGCAAGGATCTAGTTGAACATAAATGTTATCGTGGAATGCTACCGCTGAAATAGTGTTTGAATGTTTGGTTCACACCGAACAAACACAAATTTTTTTTTTAGAAAGTGACAGTTTAGTTTGAATGGTCTGATTACCCTCGAATAAAATTAACTATTTTTATGCAAGAATAAATAAATGTCCAATAGGTGCCACCGATCACAAATTTTCATCAATCTCCTCTAACGGAAGTCCAAGGAAACTTGCTGTTTCAACGGGGGGACCATAATGAGAGGGGTGTTAGAGGCGTTGGTTCCACAATACAGTTAAAGAGATGGTTGGTGTTATGTGGGGACAAATTACAAGCAGGACATATGTTTTGTATGTCGGGGTTGATTCTGGATAGGTAAGAGTTTAACCTGTTACAGTATCCAGATCGAAGTTCAGCTAGAGTGACTCGCGTTTCCCTAGGGAGAGTGCGTTCCTCTTCTGCTTTTGGGTATTGTTCTTTGAGTACAGGATTCACAGAGCAATTCCTGGCATAGAGGTCCAACGCCTGTTTGTGGAGTTCACTGAGGATCTGCTTTTGTTTTTTAGCTCGTAATGCTAACGGAGACTACTCTTTAAGCCGTCTGCGTGGAATTATTACGTTGAATACATATTTATTGACCCTATATTATAAGATATATTTGTTTTCATTCAAAAAGTGTACTTAGGCTTTTCTACCAAAAACATTTATCAATCAGATACGGTACTTTTTCAACTTCTTCCAGACTATATTCATTTGATGCATGCTTCTAATGTTACTTCTTATATAATGTTTGAGTGTGTTTTGCAATCTGTTAATCTCTATTTGCTTTTAAAGTTGCGAATTCTAGTTTCGAGGAAGTTTTTGACAGGTCCCTGCTCGGGCGCCATTTAAACATTTTTTTTTCTTCTAAAAATGCAATACATTTTTATATCTTTTTGAAATTTTGTTGCACCAGTTCACATAATGCTCTCGCATAACTTTCACAAACACTGATGGATAGAACTCATCTGAGAAGGGACTCCTTAAAGCTAAGTGGGCAACAAGCTCTCTAAGCTTAAGAAAAGACTGAAACCAGAAATCCACCCCTTTCTCACGGAAAAACAATTTGAAAAACATCGTTTCCGTGAGCTACTTACGACCCGTATTTTTCTTCTAGCGAACATAGCAACAAACCCAATCATCATGTTGATTAAGATGAAGGTACCTAATGAAATAATTAAAAAAACAAATGTTAAAACATATACTGATCAAATTGAAGGCAATATTCCAAAATATTTCCCTTTGAACAAACTTTTTTATATACTTTATTACTACGAACATATTGCTAGCCAATTTATATATTCGTTCATACTCATTGAAGTGGCTGCGATTTAAATGAAATAGAATCAAAGCGAAATCATCTTTTTTGCATTTGGCAAGTTTTGTGGGTATGAAAACCCTTATGGGCAAAAATTTGTATTTGCACTGCCATATATTTCATTGGCTAGTTGAAGCGGCTTATGCGTATGTTTTTTATAACATTTTTCCCCTTCGCGTTATGGTCATACGTTTATTAAAATATGTTACCCATTTGACCGATGTACCAATCGGATTTCATATGCAATGTATTAAGTTTTTTTCCGTCTGCTTAACTACGCACTCACATATTACTCACACAACACCAGCACAGTTAACCACAGTTGCCATATTTGACACATTTCTCTCGGTTTGGATCGCAAGTACAGAATTTTACAATTACAATATGCATCAAAGAACGTTGAAGCTATATCAAGCATTAATGTATGTTATGATATCATGAAAATTGCAAATACAAAGGTCGTTTGGTGTCAGAATACTCTGCATGCTATTGTATTGTAAAACATCAATGCTATATCATACCAAATATGATAATCCGATACAATCTGGTTGACTGGCGGTCCCGTGGTGTGATGGTAGCGTGCTCCACCTACCGCACAGAAGATCCTGGGTACACGCCCCGTGCAAAGCAACATCAACATTTTGGAAACAAGTTGTTTTATTTACAAGAAAACTTTTATAAGCAGGGTCGCCCTCGGCAGTTTTTGGCAAATTAAAATCATCACGATGCAAATTGGAAGAGAAGCTCGGCCTAAAATCTATTCGAATCATATTCTGAATTTGTCACATGGAAGCTGAATGTGCGATTTTATTGTCTTTTAATGTGTAGCTTTCATTATGTGATTATTTCACATCATTCTAATATCAATATCACATCATGTCAAGCTATGTCATAGCAATCTTTAATGACTACTAAATAACAATTCATCACATACAGTCAGCGAGTCCGATGATATCTTAAAATATCGAGTTATATCTCATTATATTACATTAAACTATATGATATTACATCGTATTAAAATATCAATTTTATGACAGCAAGTGATATTATATCACATCATTTCATTTTCATAGTCCTCCACTAATAATATTATCACATCAAATCAAGTTATGATATAGCAATCTCAACTGACTGCTAAAAAGCAGCACATCGCATCACATATAATCAATCTATGTTATCAAGTTTATATGGTATCATGTCATACTTACATATATCACATTACATTGCATTAATCTCCTGTGATAGTACATTGTATCAGAATATCAATTATATCATATGATATCACATCATGTTGCAACAGATCAAATGATATAACACTATTTCGATATTCGCTTTGGTCATCTTATATGAGCGGGTTATGTAATATTACAAAATAAAAATTCAGCCTATTGTATGAAGTTATGCTATGCGAGTTTTATCAGATCACTCGTATGATTTCACATCATTTCGAGTATTCTAAAGTGAATTTAGTTTATACTATGCGATTAAAAAACATCATACTTATATTAATGTTATATGATGATAGGCTGTGATATATCAATATTCAATTACTTCCAAATAAGAGCACATCACATGTATGTAATCAATAATTCAGATGAAGTTGATGTCGTATCATCTCATATCGACTTATATATATCTCATTACATTTAATAAAACTTATGAGACATTACATCGATACATTTCGATATTTGATATGACCATCTTATATGACCATGTTTTATAATATCACAAAATATAATGTCAAACCATATTCAAACGATACCACATCATACGGAGTAATGATATGGCAATTTCTCAAACTCATACGGTATCACATCACTTCGAGTTAAAGCATGCGTTCAAAATCGTACATAATATCTCCATTTTATGGCACAAGAAAAATGTTATTTTTGTATTAGAAAAAATATGGCGAATGGCAACCATGAGGTCCCCGTTTTTTTTCGCAAACTTTATTCACCTTATTTGTTCTGGTAAGCATTTGCTTATACAGGCGTACTCACATATATGCATATATGCATATTTATGTAAATGCCAATATTTATGTTCCTTTATTTTGCATTTGTTTTATCTCAGTTCACTATTTCATTCCATTTTTTTTTCGTGCTGCCCATT
Organism: Eurosta solidaginis; assembly: GCF_040869045.1. Taxonomy (NCBI): domain Eukaryota; kingdom Metazoa; phylum Arthropoda; class Insecta; order Diptera; family Tephritidae; genus Eurosta; species Eurosta solidaginis. The sequence continues at coordinate 20,377,371 of NC_090320.1, forward strand.
AAATACATTTGCCACATGCAAAAGCGCTAGCACTGGTATTAAGTGGATTTCTTCGTAATGGCATGGAAAATTGCATGTGAATCAATTTGGAAAAATCACGTATACAACATGGTATTTATGTGCTCTTTATAAAACATATTGTTTGTGCAGTTATGTTTTTTTTTTTTTCTCCTTCTTTGTAGTTATTGTATGTATTGGTTCGTGTACATACGCATAAATTCAAGTGAAAAAATTGTAATAATGAAAGTATTTTCCAATCAAGTTGGACAGTGTAAGAGGGCGTTTGATATATTTTCAGCAAATAGTTTTGTAACATTTGGCTAACAATGCATGTGGATCGATTTAAAATGTTGCATTTTAAAAAATATTAAGAAATTTGAATGTTATATGAATAGTTGGTTAGCCTTCCTGAGCAGGTGGTCGGATCCGTGCAGCAAAAGCAGATCGGATATTTAAGGAAATGACATTGAATGCTATATGTGTATAGCGATTCCTTTTCTAAGTACGTTTGTCCTTCGATGTAAAATCGATCCCCATTTTCACCCTACCACACTTTTTGTTTTTGCCGCATGCTTTACTTTTGATGTATAAAATCCCACTGTCTAAAAACTGTGACGGATATGAAAAATTGCGAAACATTTTTATTTTTTTTATTTTGGAATTCAAATTTTCTTTAATACGTTAAACAAAAAACTCTATCTAAAATTGCTCAACTAAAATGCAAAACTAAATACTTGCCTACTTTTTGGCGCAAAACATCACGTCCTACTCGCATTACTCAACCTGACAGCAGCTCAAATGGTAATTGCAGCACAGAATGAGAATCTGTACAAAGAAGAAAACAACCACAAGTAAAACTTCTTTGACATTTCAGTAAATGTTAAATTCTTTAGAGATACGGTTGCGCATTTTTAATCATCTTTCACATAGAAGCTACTCATTTTAGCGCCTGAAATTGTGATAAGCAGATGTTTATGCATACACACAAAAAATGCTAAAAAAAATTGTAAAAACTTGAGCCGAGTTAGAAAATCTCTGCAATGTATTCTTATAACATATGTACACACAAAAATTCGTCATTTCGTTCAAAGTAACAAGGGCATGCATAAAAGCAGGGGTGTAGTTAAGTAAAGTTCAATAGAGGGGATGTTGATTAATCTTCATCGCCTTCAAAAAAATAATATTTCTATTTCAGAAATATCGGTGGAAGGGGAAATGGAGAGCAAAGAGTGGAGGCTGTTTGAAATACATTCTATAATTGAAAAATAAGTCTGGAAAGGTCTAACTTTAAGTCAGTTTTCGATTAGATGAACTCCTCTTTGTTACGAAACTATCGAGCAGCTGTTTAGCTGTGCCTGATAGGGAAATTAAAGTTTGTTACAATTTTGCACGATATCAATCGATTGGACAAATTTGTATCGATTATATTAACTTTGTATGCATTATCTTAAGTTCGTAGAAAACAATTTCGATTCCAAGGTTTCTTTTTTTTTGTATAATTCTTTTTTTCTGAATCTAGTTTTTGTGATGGTAAATCACCACTTACTTCCTCCTTTCGTATACGCCCACAGAGTATATAATAGGAAAACAACATAGGCAGTTAAATTAGATTGCAGCGCCTTTCGTCGCAAACAGTATTAGGTAAGCTCAATGTTGAACCCTCATTTAAGTGGCAAATTCTACTGGTCGATCTCTTTCCTGTACTACGACCCTTATTATTGTTGCTATAGCAATTTACGCGTTACGCATATTAATGAAAGCAAGTTTTGTCAATTGAAAACATCGCACCGACTGTTTAATTTCGCTTGTTGCTGGAACGAGTTAAGGTGGCAAGACTTTCTTAGGCTCAACTGCGCCCTTTAAGTAAGGTCAATTTTTGTGGCCTATTGTTAGGCGCTTACGACGTAAAGAAATTAGTATAAAGTTTTATGAAGTGTAGAGTCAATAAAGGCGACTTGGGTTAACTTTACTTTTTTGTTTTGTTTTTGTTTTACTGTGTACTTTGCAATCGACTTACTTTTCTTGATCTCTATTTATATTATTTTAATCTTCTGCTTCTACATCTGCCTTTGCAGCTTGTGCGCCACCTTTTTTCTTCTACACATTTTCCAAACGTCGCCAAACAACCTAATTAGTTCATAAAAACGAATTGCTAAAAAAAGAAAATTATGTGGAAAAACTAATGAAAGCATAGCTAAAAAGGCTCATTTACTTTCTAACGCAGCAATTTTCCATATTGTTCTGAATGTCGCCGCAAGGAAAATTACAGCAAAAAAGATTAAAAAAAAAGAATTTGAAAGAATTAAAAATGGTTTAGCAAAAAAACTGAAATACGAATTAAAAGCAAGAATAATAATCTGTGCTAGAAAAACGCCGCAGAGAAACTTAGCAAGCAGCCATTAGTTGAAAGCTAATTAAATTTGTGCAGAACATGAGTGAACAAGCTGAACGCCTTTTCTAGGAAATGCTATCCTCCCACCAACAACGCTTAGCCACGATGACGCTCTTGGCTACAATGACATTTCACTTTCGCAAGAAAAAGCTTTTTTTCAGTATTTTTTTTTTTTATTTCACCTTTTGTATTTTATTTCTTCTTAGTTTCTTTTTCTTTCTTCTTCTACTATTTCTTCCCCCTCCCATTTTTGACTTCCACTTTGCCAATCATAATGAAATAAGCAAATTATTTAAAGTGCCAATGATAAGTATACTAACTTATGCCATAGCTCCCGCCTGCGCGCCCAAAAGTAGGTAAGATATTTGCTGAGCAACTTTTTTTTTTTGCTTTTAAACCGCATGACCACACAATTTTTTGTTGGTTTTTTTTTTTTCGACCACTGAGACTTTTTGAACTTACCTGCCAACGTCACTTAAGCCAATCAACTCATCTTAATGGGATTCTTGTTAAAGATAAACAAAAGAAAAGTGGCGAAAGTAAGTTAGTTTAACATGGGGAAATGGGAAGAAGAAAAAAAGAAACTGGCTAGTCAATAAAAAGCGACAAAACTGCCAAAAGTGTATTTCCAAAATAAGTAGCATGTAAAAATCATATTTGCTCAATGGCTATTAAAAGCACTGAAGTAGAAAAAAGGATGTTCCGTGAAATTTATAAAAAGAAGTTACGATAATAAATGTTAAAGTTGTTGTTGCTGTTGAGCCAAAAAAAAACTTATTAGAAGGAAATTCAGGGTGCTGCTAAAAAACAGTCTGAACTGAAAATAGATGCGGGTCCGATTGTTGGTAAAGTGCAAAGATATTGCATATTTTTAGGCCACATGCTTATTTAAACTTGGTCAAAATCAAATTAAGAAAAAGTTTGCTCGAGCTTTGTTTATAAAAAGGCAAATTAACAGCTATGAATAGATAAAATAAAAGAATAAATAAACGAAATTGAGGAGGGAAATTACTAGCACATCCCTCCTATGTAGGCACTCTGTGCAGCATGTCCCTTAGACTGGGTCGATTTATTAACCGATATCGCGCCATCGATTTTTCGATAGGATTTGGGCTCAGGAAAAAAAGTTCCACTACGCATGCCCAAAAAATAACTTTCGAGCCTGCGAAATTTTCTCGATTTTTTCGATTTTTTATCCATTTTTTTTCATTTTCAAGGCTCCAAATCATTTTTTATGTACTTTTTTTCGTGTCACTTCGCAAATGTAAAATTGCAAAATGCAGTTTAAAAAAAAAATTCTTTTATTTTTTTGTGTATGCGTAGTGGAACTTTTTTCCTGAGCCCAAATCATATCGAAATATCGATGGCGCGATATAGGTTAACTTTCGTCCATACAAATCGACCCAACCCAATGTCCCTACTGTGTATCAATATGTAAACTTTGCGTTGACCTAAAAAAAAGTGTTTCCCACCCGAAAAAACTTATCGGCAAAAAAGGTTTTATACAGTTTTCTAATCTCCAGTGAGCAGGTTATGAAAAGAGCAGAAATGTAATAAAATTTAGGTGTGCTTCTAGGCACTAAAAATACTTTCGCAGATCAAACCACGTACAACACTGCCGCGGATAGGTCCCTAAATGCCTCTACTTTCCCCATTTGTTGTTGAAACGAAGTGATCGCACTTGAAGAAGGTCTAACGTGTGTTGTTTATATCTTCATAGTATAGATAATTCGGGTATAAAACGTTTCCCATTCTGTAGAGACAATATTTTCGTATGGTCGCTTCACGCATCGATGTTGTTCGGGTATTAACTCCCTGTTCCACTTTCCCGCTGCTCCATCGCGTTTTGCACGTCGGGTTGAGTCTTCTCCTCCCTGTATGACAACAACGTTTCTACTTACTTGTGCTGCTGTTTTTATCCTCAGGATATTTTTTGCATCCGCCCAGATTACTGCAGTATGCAATATAGCAGAATCTGGGTCGATGAGAGAAACTTTATTTGCATAGCTTTGAACTCCCCCTGTTTTCGACATTAGTCGGTTCAGTTTTCTCGTAAGAGTGTAGTGGACTGTCGGACTTATAACCATGCCCCAACCTACCCTACAGCTTTTTTAAATTTTTTCTTTGCCGTGATTAGAGTTGTTAGATATCAGTATCTCATCTTGTTGCACTTGCTGAGTTTAAAACTTTTTTGACCTCAACCGCGACTAGTAGCACAATCGGTCTTGCTTGGTGGCACTAAGCCTATCACTATAGTCTTGTCATCTATTATGGAGTGCCCTCTCGGGAATCTGTACTATCGATAAGATTTCGATGCTGTATGGAGTTATTTCAGAATGGTCTTCATAGTTTCTCCCGCAATATCCAAAATGTGACGGAATGATGATAGGAGTAGAGATATTTTTATTTTCCTTCAGAATGAGAACTATATAATCTGTCTTCCATTTGATGGTGAATATTCTTGCTTCGAGGCATTTGTTATACATGTACTACAAATACTCCTATGCGGAAAGTCCATAGTGAGTTCTCTTTAGACTGGTTAGGCGGGAGGAATTTCTTCGTTGCTATTTTGTACACCTACTCCCAGAAATCTAGGTCCAATACTTCGCAAAGCGCTATTCTGCAAGTGAATTTATTTTGTTTGCTGATTGTGTTGGCATATTTCAACCACTCCACTCTTCTCAACGGAGCAATGAGAAAAAATAGTAACACTTTGCTGCTGCCATAATTGCACTTAGCCTTTTACTTTTCAGTTCCTTGAAAGTTATTACCTCATAAAATTAACAAAACAAAATTGCAGCAAAAAATAAAAAGTAAGCAAGTCTAAAGAATTGCATAGAATTTGTTCATCGCAAGTACTATGTAACATTTTAAGTTTTCTGCTTCTAGCAACAAGCACAAGGTGCTTACAAAGTACTGGGCAAAAATGGTAAACTCATTTCAATGCGAAATCTTAAATAAGTAGTTTTTCATGCATACATTTTTTCTTATTTCTTTTTGATTGAATTTGTTGCTGTTTATTTCTTTGTATTTATAAGGACATATATTTGTAATACTCCTTCGCATTCAAAACATGCCTTCGTGTAATTTTGTCGCTCCTCATATCAGAATCAATATTTCAAATGGTGCTCACGTACAATGAGAATGCGACGGCAGTAGTAAAACTAGCTATGGAACAAAACGCAACAATGTCAGCTTCAAACAAAATATATCAACATTTAAGTTGTAATATCTATAGCAGTTTAAGGAGGTGATAGTTTCTGAATGAGATCAGTTTTACATTTTATGAAAAGTGAATATATGATACGTTCGAAATGATGCTTTTCTACTGAAAAGATTGTTTTTGATGTGTAAACATCTTTGCTGAATGTAAACGTATGGTGTAAATTGTAAGCGTAGACTTTGTAAGTGGTAAGCTTATGAGTGATATATGAAAAATGTAAACGCAGACGTATAGAGTACTACGGAGTGTAAGCGTAATTGAAGGAAAGGAAAGAAGAAGAAAGGAAAGGATAGGAAAGGAAAAGAAAAGAAAGGAAAGGAATCGAACCCGGATCCGAGCTCCGAGGCGGAAGTCGGAAACGCAACCAAACCCGGAATCGTAATAGAAACCGGAACAAAACTCGTAACTAAGCGCGCAAACGAACCCAATCCGAAACTAAGCTCGGAAACGGAAACGCGCCGGAAACGAAACCAAAACGGAACCGGACCCCGAACGGAAACTGAAACTGGAACCAGACCGGAACCGGAAAGGAACACTCGCAAAGTTTTATTATCTTAACGGTTTGTTATCGCTGAGTTTTCGATTTTTCATAGGCGTGCCATCGACGAAGTATAGAGAGTTTGTTGTCGAAGTGTCAATAAAAAAGCTTATCAATGAATTACTTATTGTTTTATAGACGAGTTATCAGTTTGTTATCGAAAAGTTATCAATTTGTTACCAAAGAGTTTTTTATCGAATAGTTATAAATTATTTATCGAAAAGTTAGCGATTCTTCATCAAAAATTTATCTATGAGCTTAAACAAATTGTTGAATTAAGCTTAAGGAAGTTGTCGATTTGTTATAGAAAAGTTGTCGATTTGTTGTTGAAGTTCTGGCAGTTTGTTAACGGCGTGCTATCGATATTTGATCTAAAAATTATCGATTTGTCACGAACAGTTATCCATTTTTATCAACGATGCATCGGTTTTCATGAAACAGATAAAACTTCACTATAAAATCGAAAATATCAGTAATCCGGCTACATAAAGCCGATAAGAAACCAATAGGAAGCGAGGACTGGGTGATACCAAACCGATAACTTGACTCTTAATAATTCGCTGCCTATAATTATCCCATAGTAAAAAAATTACTTGTCGGTATCGGTTGATGTACATAAAAAACAGACGAAGCTCTTCTCAAAAAGCCGACTTTTTTATATCTGGTAAAGTAACCTCTTTTGTCGTTTAACATCAACTTGTGGACGAGCTTTAGTAAACTTAAAAGCTTTAGTATTCTCAGCATTCACCTTTATGTACACATCGAACTTCACGAGTGCTTGGTACTTATAAACCTTTTTTTATTTATATTGCAAAGATTTGCGTTTTCTCTTTTCGTTATCAACAAGACACCCTGCCCTTCATATTTGCGAAAACTTTGAAATAAGGGACAAACCATATTTATACAGAACTATAGATATCTATTTAATTGAGTGTTCGCCTTTGTATAGACGTGCTGTTGTGATCTACTATGACGAAGGTCCCAAGTCATGAAGCAAGTATTGCCAAACGTATTTTCGAAATCCTTTACATAAAAGCTGTCTTTTGCAAGCAGTAGTTAAGCGCATAATCTGGGTGTGCTTCTGCCTTGAAAAGATTCTGAGCAAAAGTTCATCTGCCTTTGCAAGCACTCCGATACTACTACTTCCCACATATGACCTTAGCAAGTCAACTACAAAACATTAAGCATTCAATGTTTACAAACTTGACTAGAAAAAATGCAATAACTTTTTCATTATTTCTTCTTCTTTGCTCTAGTATTTCCTTTGCTACGTGTATATGGCACATATACTCCTTTTGTTAATCTTGTTTACATTGCATACGCATACGCTGACTAGCCACTTAAAATACATTTTACATTTTTTATGTTTGCTTATACAATCAGTAACATTTTCATTTCCATTCATTCAACTATTCATTCGTTTACTCATTCGTGCATTGATTTAGATTCTCCCTGACTTTTATGTACTGTACTGTGCTCGTGCGCCTTGATGTATGCTTGGCATTTTGTAAAACATGATTTGTCCCTTCCACTCTTTTATTTGGGTAGCACGTAGTATGTAAGAATGTATGTCGGCTTATTGGATTCGTTACTCTCACACTTCAAATACTTTTGAAAGAATGTTCGGGAATGTTGATCTAAAACATTGAATTGAAACAATTTTGCCACTGCCACGAAGAATTATAAAAAAAGAAATCTGAAAGGCTTGCGTAAATAAAACGACATATTAAAAAGTACGATATGTGACAATTATAATGAGATAAGAATTCAACCTATTACAGTATCCAGAACGAAGTTGAGCTAGAGTGACGCGGGTCTCCTTGGGGATGTTGCTTTCCTCAACTGCGAGTTCATGATATTTGTCCTTGAGAACGGGGTTTAACGGGCAATAGTAATCCGACAACTTTTTGTGGATGTCTTTATGGGCCTTTCCAGGCTCCTTTTCTTCATACGGCGTACTTTGTAAGTGCCTCTTCAATCAGATGTCTGTTGGTATGCCCAGGTTTCTGTGTATTCACCAGAAGCGGTTTGCTCAGCATTTGAATTATCTTCATTTATTTAGAGTTCTCTCCCTTCACTGTGTAGATGTTGTTTTGGAAACACTAGAAGAAGTCCTGTGGCTGTTCTCAGCGGCCTGCCAATTGCTTTTATTGCCGCTCTGAACTTTAGGTACAATTATGGCTGCATGCTCGCCAAAATATAGGCTCTAATCGAACGTCGCAATAGTTTCCGAGTTGGTCGAGCTTGATTTTAATGTTGCTAGTTTGGAACTGTACCGGACAAAAATGCGGCAAATAGCCATCATTATAGATAATAATCCACGAAGAGAAGTAGCCCGCATTTTTTGGAGAAATTCGGGCCAGTACCAGAAGGTGCTGAGAGCGTAGCGGATTTTGCATTAAACGTTGGGAAGCATTTTAGAAGCTACACGTTAGAAGTACCAAAAGTTATTTTGTAGAACAATTTGGGGACTCAGCATAAAATCAGAGACAATACAAAAAAGAACTTTTTTTCCGAAATGGTAGTGATTTTTTGCTATAAGAATTTTTTAAATTCGCTTTATCTCCGCGTGATGGAGAGAGAGTGGAAGTGAGAGTTGGATTAGGAGTTGGAGAGGGAGTGGCAGCAAAAGCTGGAGTGGTAGTAGGAGTGAGAGTTGGAGTGTGAGAGGAAGCGAGAGTAAGAGTGTTATTGGTTGTTCGAGAGGGAGTGAGAGCGGGAGTGAGAGTTGTAGTGGAAGTGGGAGTTGCAGTGGGAATGGGAGTGAGAGCGGGAGCGGGAGTAAGAGTGTGAATGGGAGTTAGAGGGAGATTGGAAGTGGGCGTGGGAGAGAGGTAAATGGAATAAGGGATGGACAAGAATAAGAAGAAAATTTAAGGATAAGGTATAGGAGTATGGTATAATGAGAGAAGGGACGCGAGCCTCACTCTTTGAACGTAGGCAAACCATAGTTCGGGCAGAACAAAGTCTGCCAGGTACTCTTGTACTCTTGCATTCATTAATAATTGCCTATAATTTTATGCATCAGTGCGTACACTTCATATCACGGTTATAAGCTACTTAATTAATTTCAATTACTAATAGAAAGTTTCTTCGATAATACCAATCAGCTTTAACTACATGTGTATAAATTCTATTAGCAAATATTACCTTGGCATAAAATCCATTTAATTTAATACTTTAAAAGATACTTTTTTTTACTTCTAAGCTGTTTTCTTTTTTTTTTTTTTTTTGTAACAATAACAACAACAATCTCATTGCACCTGTCGCGCCTGAACGCACAAAAACTATTGAGCAAATATATATATATATACAAAATTTATGGCATATTTGTATATATAAAGTAGAATTTATGATTTTTCGCACAGCATAAAAGTGCATCCATAAACAAATACGCACAGAAATGAATGCGGAGAAAAATGATACAAAAATTTGAAAGAAAAGCAATATTGATTGCAAACTGAAAAATTTAATCAAATCTTTTTAATTGAATTTCATATGCTAACATAACCCACCTCTTGCATCTACCACACGTTTCTCGAAAATATTGCGTTTTGAGTGAGTGTCTCACTAGTAACTACATATTTTAAATGAATTTGATTTAGTATTGGGCTGGGTCAAACTTTTGAGGACGAAATTTCGATGTGTAAACATCTGAAATCAAGCGAGTTATGCATAAGTCACAAATTTATTTAACTGCTGGGTTCAGTGAATATTTGGGCAATTAGATAATTAGGAAAATACTCAGTGAGTGTACCTAAACCAAATCGAGTAAGCCTTATCCACACAGAATAGGTAAGCACTTACGCTAGATCGTGCCCAGTGAACCGTGTTATCAATCTACACAATCCAAGCCTTGCAGAAGATGAAAACATACTACCAAGCGAGATTTTAGTCACTCTGCCACAGCTTCGTTCTGGTTACTGTTACAGGTTAAACTCTTACTTTTCCAGAACCTACGCTTCTAACAGCAACACATGGTACAACCTTGTTAAAGCTGCACTACCGTCGGAGGTCTGTGATGTCAAATTGTGAGTGGTCGCACCCACTAATGGGACGAAGCACTGTTTACACAAAAGCAGTAAAGCTCCACTTATGGTTAACGCTGCGGTTAAATTACGATTACGGCTAATGTTGGGCTTATTGTTACAGTTAAGATTCTGTTTAATTATAGGGTGGCGGCTACGTTTGATTACAGAAATACTGTCCTTTTTATGATAACGGTTACAGTTACAGATACAGTTGTAATTAAGGTTACGGTTATGGTTGTTTTTATTAAAACGCTTAAAGTTGCGGATACGATAACTTTTCAGTAAGGTTTCGTTTATTTTTCTATTACGATTTAAAGCTCGGGTACTGTTGTGGTAACTTTTGTGATTACGGTTACAATTACGATTACACCTAAGGTTAACGCGACGCTTATTTTTATTACTACAGTACGGTTGCAGTTACTGTATAAATTCGATTAAGGTTGCGGCTACGGTAATTTTTTGATAAAAAAAAAAAAAAATGTAAGGCGCGATAACCTCCGAAGAGATCTAAGGCCGAGCTTCTCTTCCAATTTGCGTCGTGCTCTTGATTTTTCCCTACAAATTGGCCGGACGGGACCTACATGTTTTATGCCGACTCCGAACGGCATCTGCAAGGCAGATGAGTTTTCACTGAGAGCTTTTCATGGCAGAAATACAATCGGAGCGCTTGCCAGACACTGCCGAGGGGCGACCCCGCTTAGAAAAATTTTCTTCTAATTGAAAAATCTTATTTCTAAAATTTTGATGTTGCTTTGCCCGGGAGTTGAACCCAGGGCATACAGTGTGATAGGCGGAGCACGCTACCATCACACCACGGTGGCCACATTGCATTTTTTGATAACTGTTATATTTAGCGTAACGGTTACACGTCAAGTTACGGTTACGCATAGTTTTATGTGTCCGGATATTGATGCTGATCGTTATTCCTACGAGCAAAGTTCAATAAATTGTTGATTTCAACAATAATAATTTAAAATATACAATTAAGCCGATAAAAAGTTACCTTCACTAATATTTACAAATGAAAGTAGAGCCGGAAACGTGTGTAAATACATATACATATGAACACTGTTTTTTCTTCATATTTACATACATACATAGTGATTTGTTATTATTCATATTTTTACTCTTTTTTAATCCGATTCAATGTATAACCTGTTTTACCCACCTCACCGCCGGTGTATTTATTTATCTTTATTGAATGCACTTCACGGCTTATAAATTTACATTTCATATTCGTATTCATGCATTTTTGTTGTCTCTCGTTTTTCGATATTCGAGTGTTTTTCGCTTTCTCACACAGCAAATAAACTGTTTATAAATGACAGGAGTATTCGTAGTTTTTTTGTCTTGTTTTTTTTTTTGTTGATGCGATGAAGTACAATTTATTTGTATCAAAGTTGATGGAAAGTTTTTTCTCAGTGTTTGCTTTTTAGCCCTGTGCCTCTGCTACAGGTTTGAAAATAACTTTTTTTCGCTGTAAATAAGGCAAGTGCTTGCTCTAAAATGAGCGGGTAATGAAAGGTATTATGATGCGCTTCAAGTAGAGTATTGCTTTAATATGTTTTTTTTACTTAGCTTCATTCTATAGTTGCCTATTGGCTGGACAAATAAGTTGAACTTTAGCCAATTATCCTGTAAAATGTAAAATTTTTTTAGAAACTGCAAACTGTCCGAAAACATTGTTCCCAGTCCCAATAGGGTGCTATATTATCTCATTTCACAACACGATGCAATGTGTTCCCAAAAACTATTTCCAATTGAAAATGTCGGTTGACCGTGACTAAAGCTTGTTTTTCTTTCGAAATTCTTGAACCTATTATGTGTTTTTTGGAGTTTCAACTGTTTCTAACAACTGTTCCCAGTCCCAATACGCTGTCGCCAAATGCTGTTTTCCTCGTAGAAATCCTTCTAGTGCAACTGATTTACTTTATAATCATAACTAGACCATTTCATGGCACGTTACAATCTGTTGTCACAAACTGTTCCGAGTTGAGAATGTCGCTTGACGTGAACAAAAATTGTTTTTCTTATGAAATTCTTGAAATTATGTGTTTTTCGGTTTTCAGCTTTCCCCGAAAACTGTTCCCAGTCCCAATATAGTGCTACCAAATGCTATTTTTCTCACAGAAATCATTTTTATGCAAGTGATTTATTTTGTATTTATTACCAGGATATTTCATTTCATGGCACGTTTCAATATGTTCGCGAAAACTGTTTCCAGTTGGAAATGTCGCTTGACCGTGACCAATATTTGTTTTTCTTATGAAATTCTGGAACATATGTATTTGTGTGGTTTGAAACTGTTCCCGAAAACTGTTCCCAGTACCACAAAAGTGCTGCCGAATGCTATTTTTCTTGTCGAAATACTGTACAATTCGATTCTCATCTGTCCAGAAAACTGTTCCCAGTTTTACTAAGTCACAAATAGCTTATATTAAATTAATTTTCTTGCTACACAAAATACCTTATGCAAATACACAACTCAGAATTCAATTTACCGTTTTAGTATGCAGGCACTGCATACATTTGCATACAAACCGACACTTTACCATATATTAACTTGAGAGCAAATGGCGGTTGCATAAATGCACGCATACACACAACCAAACATACATATGATGTGGTAAAAGTTGTTTGAATTTTTAATTGCAAAGTTTTGTTGCATACTTTCGCGTGCTTGGATTTATTTTATGACATACGTTATTTATTGTGAAAATGTCTATAAACATAAATCTGTTGAAAGCTTACGTAAGTGTTTTAATATGCGTACGCAATTGCATAAGAGTACATGCATACATACATATATACATACATTCAGTATATTAGTGTGTGTGCAAGACAATTTAATTGAAAGTGAGTTAAGCTAAAGTTTTGTTGACGTTCATGCAAATGATGTTGGGCACAGACTGGTGTAGCTGAGGCTATATACATACATACACACATATGCATATGTAAATGCGTGTGTGTATACCTATGCATGACATCATGTGTGCCATTATCAACTCATGGCATGCAAATAAACAAATCTCTATAGATATGCTCGTATTAACATGGTTAAGCCATAAGATGCAACATTGCTTGCATATGTATGTATGCATGTGTGCGCATCAGACGTGGATCGTCTGTGGTTATCGTGGTTTCAATTAAAGATTTTCAGCAAATGGCAACACTTTCATGATACTTTTGTGGTTTTTGTTTATTGGAAAATTTTCTGTGCACTTCCATTCTCACACACACACATACGCAATGATGGAAATTTCTTTTCCAACCAATGCAAAAAACGTATTAAGCAAAAAAGGCATATTAAGAAAGACAGATATACATGAATAAAAATCTAAATGCCACTGCCGTTATAAGGGATCAGGTGACTGTTTGTTGTTCAGAACAATCAATAGTTGAAGAAAGTAATTGCTTTGCTGATATACCAACAAACCGCTTACTTAAACTAAAGCTCGACATGTATATAACCAGACCTGTGCATACAAAAACAATTTCAATATGGCTTAATCTGGGTACAAGATAGCTGAGTGGTGACACGTGCTTATAGCTCTTGTTGTCTCGTGGCCGACTCATGTGTAAGAGCGACTTTGAGGTGTGTATATGGAAAGGAGTGAGCGCTAATTGAAAAGTTAACAGACTGATTAAATTTTGAAAATGACAAATTTCAGTTAATTAGAGTTTCAAAAATTCAAAATAAAAATAAACAAGAAGAGTGGGCTTCTCTTTTGCCTTCTACTCCCGGCACACATTGAACCCAACCTCGCACCAGAAGACTGGCACTGCTGCGTCTGCTTCAGACAAAAGATGGTAACTCCGGAGTGGGTGCTTCCGACAACAAACATCTTCTCCCCTAGACACTTGTTGTGCACCACATGCACAGAATATAAACGATATAGGCTAAAGGCAGTTCTTGCTTTGATTCATGACGCTATCCTAGATGTGCTGAACTCAGCAACTGACCCCCTCTAATGTGTGTGCTCGTTGTACCTTGTTGCCAAACTACACAACCATCAAAGCAGAGTTCTGAGACACCAAGTACGGGCAGGCTGAGATATCAACTGTCAAAACCGCAACAGCACATTTTCCATCGGCACCACCAAGACGTACTTATCTTTTTCCGACCCCTGAGTGATCGCCCTTTCGAAATTCTGCAATTGACTTACTGCAATGATCCCGAGACTAGCGCCTACAGGAAGCGACATAACATTCACGTTGCTATATTTGACTTCACAAACCTAACCGCCATCGGACATCGGAACCTATGATGGCTATATTGGAAATCGATATCTTGAGCAAAATACGTTACCAATCCCGACAGGTGGAAGTCATGTTATACATAACTGTCCGTGTAATGCCGATCTAGAAATGATGAACTTCTGCATACTTCCTTGTTGCTAGAGTACATTTTAGGCAAATGGGGAACTTTGGCAGTCAAAATTGCCACAAATATGTAGGAGATAGAAGCTTGCAGAGCAAATGAATTGTACGACGCTCAGCCACGCCGATGAAGAAGAAGGCTGTCCATGATCACGAATCATATTCATTTCATTGTAGCGCAAGACTTTTAAACTGCGTTTTGAACGATGGTAACACTCTCATCTGGCAAAACATATGGTTGTTGTTTTTGTAGCGATAAGGACACTCCCAGAAGGTTTTGGGGAGGGTTATGTTGTTGTTGTTGTTGTTGTAGCGATAAGGACACTCCCCGAAGGCCTTGGGGAGTGTTATCGATGTTGATGATCCTTTGCCGGATGCTGATCCGGTACGTTCCGGTAACAAGCACCATTAAGGTACTGGCCCGACCATCTTGGGAACGATTTGGTATAACCACATGAAACCTTCTAGGCCATAACGCCCTCCCACCCCTAGATCCATAACGAACTTGGCGTCGTCAGAGTAACGGCTGTTAAAGAAACAGAATTCGCCACGGGTAGGTGAGGTTGACAATTAGGTTGGAGAAGCTATATATTGCGCAGGCAACCCCTTGACAGGGTTGCGGTACACAACCCCCTCAGTCAATTTGGTATTATAGTCGGTTCTTACGACAGGCAACAACATGCTCTTCTAAATCACTTTAGCAGGCGGGGTTCATTACTATCGAAATCCTTATTTCACTGCATGGAGAGTCTGTATGGAATTTATGTAGAGTTGCTTTCTTCCTTGCACTCCCCTTTCCGGCTTATGTACGTAAAACATGATTGTTTTGCATGATCATGGCTTCAGCTTAGGCTCGCTATATACAACCTTGAGCTATACTTTGACGATAACTTTAATGTTGTTGTTGTATTAACGATAAAGACACTTACCGAAGGTTTTGGAAGTGATATCGATGTTAATGGTCTTTTGCCGGATATAGATCCGGTAAGTTCCGGTAACAAACACCATTAAAGTATTTGCTGACGATCTCGGGAACGATTGATATGATCACATTCTATTCATTATAGAAAATATCACTGCTATTTTGATATTCGCTGCTGTATATACTATCTAAAAAAAAATATGTGGACAGAAAAATTTTCACTTAAAACATATGCTTTTCCTTTTTTGTTGCAACCCGAATAGCTATCAACAGTAAGCGTAATTATTTCCTCAAAACGACCCCGCTCAAATCTCACATAAATGAAAATTACAAAATTTTCTATTACAAATGTCATAATAAAAAGCATTTTATGATATGAGGACAAAAGCAGTTTACGACAAATGCAGTCATTTAAATAACCATCCAAATGCTTACAACAAATTGCGTATAAACGTAAAACAAGCGTGGCAATGCATGTCACATCATCTTACACACACATACATGCACACTTACATGGTAATTAAATATTTTAATAACCAACAATACTTCAAGCTCAAATTTACAAACACACACATGCATACAAAAAAAGTTTTATTATTCTATGTCTTCATTGTCCTTTTTTCACATTTGCACGCGCTAACCAAACGCTCATCACATTCTCCAGCACATACATTATTTCTTTTTTCTTTCTCTTTTTTTTTGTCATATAAACTTTGTATGTGGTTTTGTTGAATGCGCAACAAATTTTGCGCTACGCAGTAAGTTCTTGAACTCAATAACGTCTGCGGATATTTTAATTTTGGGTTTTACACAGCACCAGTTACCCGCTTAAGCGGTGACGAACTTCATTTACCAAGCCATTGATTACACACAAACATATGAGCGCATATACAAACACTCTTTACTTAGTAGTCTCATTTGTGCGCTACAAAACAAAATAAACAAAATTGTAGCACACTTTTAGGGGTTACTACACTGTCTAAGGAATGGGCTTATGTTTATTTAAATGTATGTATGTACGTGTATTGTATTTTGCGCTTTAGCTCATTTTAATTGTTAATGGCTCACATGTGGATTCGCGGTTTCTTGATGGTGTTGTCTTCTAAGATTTCAATTTTCTTAGATATGCATACATATCTACAAACATACATACGTTGCACATGTATACGACTTTTGTAACCTTGTAAAAGTGGTTTCGAAAGTAACATTCATAGTGTACGTCTACGTTTTTGCTTGCTATTTGCTTGAGATTTTATGTTATGGGTCACAAGTAGAGCATCTTGTGTGGATTTTTTGAAGACTAGAACTTTTTATTTTTATTCGTACGAAATGTGTTGATTTGTCAAAATGATATGTACTCATTGTGCGATTCATGAGGTGCGAAAAAAGTATGTTTGTAATTAATTTTTAATTGAGGAGAAGTTTATCTCTATACAAATGCGCTAGAAAACAAACCTATCTTCTTATAGTTTTGTAGATCGTTCTTATAGTTTGGTATTCGAAATTCCGTTATTTTGAAAAGCATTATGTCTACCTCCCTGTTTACGGAATAGAGTAGTACGTTTTGGTACAGCAGTGCACAGAAAAATAGCAGTGACAATTTTTTTATAAAATTTCGTCAATTAATTTCTTTTTTCATTTTCGATATTTTAAGAAAAAATTGCTATGAATTTTGTAACTAAAACAAAAAAAAAATTTACTAAAATGCCGATCTCTTTGTTTACAGTTTCCTGAATTTTTCTGAATATACTGTTTTGTAGCCCAACCAAATTTAGTACAAAGTTAAAGCTAAGAGTGTCTGAAAAATTGCTTTGTAACAATTTATTTCCCAAAGCATATTCATATTTGCTTCTATAAAAAAATAAAATTGCGAATCTGAATCAGTGTTAAAAAAAGCATAAAAAATTCTTGAGAACTTTTGGAGACAATATATATATTCACAGTCAGGCGGAGAAGGTTGTAATCTCAAACAGTACAACAGTACTTCATGAAGAAGTGTCCTGGATTTCAAAGTAGCACTAGAGAGTTCGTTCAGACCGTAGCATACATATATATTGGGTTCCCAGTCATAAAGTGATAGAAGGTAAAGAAAAGGCCGATGAGTTGGCAAACGAAGTAACACTCAATGAAACTAGGGTAGATGTCCCAAACCGTTTGAGAGAAATCAAATGGAGACTGGAGTTGCATATGATCCATCAATAAAGAAAGGCGTGAATAGAAGCGCGAGGCCGCAGAACTTCTAAGATTATGTGCAAAATCTACGGCGATTGGCTCACAAAGTTTACACACATCTCTAAAGAGACAAGACTTATTGCTCACGTTGGGCATGAACATGCCTTATGGCGTCACATGCTTATAACTTAGGCCTCGTTAGTAACAGCAGATGTAGGAAGTGCCAGCTACAGCAAGAAACGGTTCAGCACATTCTGTGTTCGTGTCGTGTGCAAGCGAGATCAATGCTATAGCTAATAGGGGCGACTAGGTCCTTGAAAACTTCCAGTCTTTACCAAAAGGACGGAGTTATTCTTCAACATATGTGCTGGTGGGTTTTTCTCTTTGATCCTTAAAAAAATCTGGACACATTCAGTATATGTGTAACACTTTCACTGACTATATAAGAATGACAAATTCTTTTATTTTGAGAAAATCAAAAACAGTTATTTTAAAAAACAGTTATTTTCGATGGATTTATTATATTTGACGCAAATATTCCACTTTGCTACAAAAAAAACAGAAAGGGAACACATATAACGGTTTAAAAGGCAATGATCGCATTCTGCTCCCAGAAATATGATAGGAGATCACACGCTAATGTGCTGCTCTATAGTTGATCCCCTGTTGCTTAAAAAGATCGCTCTATTCCTGTTCATCAAGGGAGCGCTCGAGATATTTTCTACTGGGTTGTACTAGAGTATTACACAATCATATTCACCCTATCCACTCTTAGTAATTTTTCATTTTAATTTCATATTTTCAAATTTCATGCCTGATTGTGCTGACTCAAACAATTCGAATATTATGTCATCCTCCCTGGCCAGCCACAAGCCTATGTATAAGTCGTTTACGACACCACATTTTCTTCAAGCTAAGTGACTTACCGCAAAAGCGCCTAAATTACTGCAATGATAGCCGTAAGGATGTACCGCAATACAAGTACAGATAATTTACTTGTTTAACTGTAGTAACAGCTACATAGTTATTGCAATTGAACAAAGTATGGGTAGAGGAAAGCAAAAGAGCACACATTTGCTGAATTGCTAAAAGAGATTAGGAAATATAAAGATTTTTTGCTTAATCAGCAAAATTTCGGAAGAGTAATATTAAATATAAAAATAATCAGAATTCATTTAAAGTAGATATAATTAAAAGTAAGGGTAAGAAAAATTATGTGCTGTAGTTAGTAGTGGAAAATTTTCCAAATTCTTGTCTTATAATCTGTATTGTGGTAGCAGTGGGTTAAATATGAAATTTTGTGATTTGTTAAGGGTATGTAATTTTGTTAATGTTTAAAATTACTTTCACTTTACTGGGTGAATTTAAATATTTTTTTATCCAAATTTAAGACTTTCCGGATAATCTCCTAAAAATATGCAATGTATATATATATTAGGCCGGGTCGATTTGTGGGGAGGCAAAAATTGCTTGGGTATATGACTCATTGGGTTTTCGATAGTTGTTGATGTAGTTGCTTCATCTTGCGGTGTAGAGGATGGTGGACTCATTGTAACCTTTTTTCTACGAGACGAGGTAATAAGAATGAAATGGTAATTTCAATTCTACCTGCTGTGTCTTGTGGTGGCTTAAAAAAAACAACACAAGCAATTTTACGATCTGCAATTGTGTCACAGTGATACCTTCATTTTTTTTAACGGTTGAATTAAAAACCCACACAACTATGTTTACGACATGCAAATGCATCACAGTGATGCCTTGGTTTTAAAAGGGGGTTGTAAAAACGCTAATTTCTAATAATTTTTTTTTATTTATTTTCTATTACTAAGTTAAATTCATTTTTGGCACGCTTTTATTAGCTTGGCCTGTATATAACGGAATCTTTGAGTTTAATTTTCACCGGTTTCTAGAAGTCTGATTAATTTTAAACTTTGCATACGTATCAAGGACCGATGACAATGCATTAATGTGATGGTGTGGTGACATAAGGGCAACGGCCATAATGTCAATTGGCCTTATCACCACTTTGAATGGCGATAAGTTTGATTGTAACTTTGCACACCTATCAAGGCTCGATGAGAATGCATTAATGTGATGATGTGGTGACATAAGGTCAACGGCCATAAGGTCAATTGGCCTTATTAACACATAGCCATTTAGTTAATTTTTTCATGTAAAGTGCAAAACCGGCGATTTTTTGAAATGTTTGTATGGTGAACCCCCAGGGGTTTCCAGGGGGTGTGCCACTGGCATCGGTGGGTCGGGCCTCCAAATTTAGTGGGGGTCGGTCATACATTTGGACTCGATTGGAGCACTCTAAATGGGTCAAAGTGGGATTTTTCAAAATTTGCCCCTACCCAAAAGTTCGACCCAAATTGGGGGACATCAGAATTCATTTTAGAGGTATGGTTCCTTCGGCAAAGTTTCTTATTTTGATCCCTAGAATATGATTTTCATAGAGCAATGGGCGATTTTTTTGCCTCCCCACAAATCGACCCGGTCTAATATATATATATATATATATAATGATAGTTTGCTCTTACGCTTACGGTGCCGCTTTGCCATTCTTGAAATTTCGCAATATTGTGAATTATTGCATATCTGCAGGAGCACACCCAGAACCTTAAGAAAATTTCGTTTTGTTGTGTAAAGCTATCATTGCAATTCAAAATTATTTTTCCTAACTTAACTTCGGAGAAAAGTATTATTTTTACTACCCTTATACTCTCAATAAAATTGCTGATTAGATTTGTATATTCATTATTAAAAAATGTTGCCTAGTTTCAGGGGCCCATGATTCAAAACGAACTTATGAACGAAATGTTAACAGTTGGTAACGCAAAAAATTGTCTCTAATAAATTTCAAACAAAATTTATGAAAATCAAAAAAAAAAAAATGTATAAAAAGTGGAGTAAATTTTAAAACTATTTCTTATCTAAAAAAAAAATTTTAATCTGATAAATTAATCATGTTATTAGGGGTTTACCAAGAATAACAGAAAAATAGCTGCGAAAAAAAATATTACGGGGTCGCCCCTTGGCAATGATTTGGCAATGTTTTCAGTGAAGATTCATCTGCCTTGCAGATGTCGTTCGGAGTCGGCATAAAACATGTAGGTAACGTTCCGCCAGTTTTCAGGGAAAATTAAAAAAGAACACGATGCAAATTGGAAGAAAAGCTCTGCCAAAATCTCTTCGGATGTAAATTGCGCCAAGTATTTATGTTTTTTCTTAGAACAGATTGTGTTAGGAACAGTTTGTGCGAAGAGGAACCGTGTGTAAAAAAGTGAAAGCGAAGCTATGAAAATATAAAAGATGGACAGTGTTGACAATTTGTGAAAAAAGTTAGTCGATAGTTTTAAAGTATGCAAACAAAATTTTGTGTACTATTTTGCTGAGAAAGTTACATACTTTGAGCAGACTTCCCCAGGTAGTTAAGGGGTTCAGAATATTCCCCCGGAAGGTAGGTGACTGCAATCAATAAAATAGGCCCAAAGGTGCGAGTTTGTGGCTCGTAATAGACAATTAGGCTAGTGCTTTCAGGTGTTAGCACCAGAAAGTTCTAGTACAGGAGTGTATTACATTCAACCCGGCAAAAACGGTGTCTACACCGCACCTCTCCTTAAACTTTTACCCTGTCACCCGCATCAATACTAAAAATGGAGATGGAAATGGAATAGTTGCTATCGTCTGGGAACGATTAATATAATCAGCCTGAAAATGCTGTTAGAGAGTCGAGTAAGAACAAGGGCTTGCCCTAACGCTAAATTTTGAAATTAACGAAGCTTGATTCCTTGTAATTTAGTGAATAAGTTGACTAATTTCAGGCGAGTATCGGGAAACACTTAGCCGCTATTCAATATGAAAACATTCGCATAAATGTTTAAGTGAAAGCTTAAAATAAATTAAATTTAGAGTTTTGTCCAGCTGGAAAAAGTAAACTTGGGAATAGTTTGAGTTGAGAACAATTTGTAGGGACATAAAAAAATTTTTAGTAAACGGATTCTCAGTAAGCCCCTATAAAAGCATGTTTTGTCAGCTTTGTGCGAGACCAAAAACGTTGCATATTTTTGCGAAGCTAGAACTATAAATTAATTAACTTGGCTTTGGAGTACGAATTAAATACAATATGCCCAACTCAAATGAAGCTTTATAAATCAAAATAAGCCGCCACTAAACCCAATCATAATTATGTCACAATTTTTTCGCAAAGCCATATGCATTTAGTATTGTCTCACACATACATACTTACGTACTTATTGCTTATAAATGTACTTTTGTATTAGTGCCATTTGACTTTGCCGCATGCTGTGCGTCATGTTATGTTAAAGTCGTCATGAATGTCTTTATTTTAATGACATTTCAACTACTTGAATTGCTCTGCAGGAGTGCTATGTAGCATTCAAATACTAAAGGTCCGATTACAACGCTACAACTTACACTCTCCTCCCTTCGCTGCATTTGAAACAAAATTACTCCTCTTTTGGCTCTGCATCATTTTACATGTGTGCTTTGTAAAAGAAAAAGTTGTTTTATTTTGGTTTTGCTTTTTGGCCATGACCACTTTCCGCTTGTGGCGCAGCAATCGGATCTGCTTATCCAGCAGCATTGCTAGCTAGTCCCACTTGTCTGCCTGCCAACCTGACAACTAGGCAGCCCTTGTCAAGTTGTTACCGGAAAACACTCAAAAAACGTTTGAATGCTGCTGCCGCACTTCTTTGCCGTAACTCAACCATTTTGTCGTGTTTGTCATTTTTTGCCTTTCTCGTTGCATAAAACCCAAATCTGCTGTCATGCGGCATCCGGTTGTACTTGCCGTAGTCAAAAATGTGTTGCAGAAGCTTTGAGCGTTTGGTTGGTTGTCAAACAGGCCTTTAGACACTTTTTTTTTTGTAACATTTTTATTTCATTTATAGTTTTTGCAGCATTTAGTTTCAAATACATTTGTATATGAGTTCGTCTTAACTCAACTTTCCATATTCTATATTTATTTTTATTTATGTGCAATCCTTCTACGAAAATATTGATTTTTAAAAAAATTGTTTTTCTCAGTTTTCAGTTTTCATGTTCTAAGAGCTCAACCTTCAGTTGCTTTCACATCCCTCTTTGTCTTTCGCTGTGTAGCACTTCGTCTGCTCGGTTGACTCCCCACTCACTTTGATGCTTTGAGTCGCCTTTCAAAAATAATTCAATTTCGTTTGGGAAAAAATTGTCGGTAGTCAAGCCATTTGCCTTTCTTTGCCTCAGCCAACGATTTGCGGTTGGTGTGAAGGATAAGCAATACAATTGATATTATTACCACAGAAAAAGAAAATACTAAATTATCTAAATTGGGGCTAGCAAATGCTAAAGTATTCCGGAAAATATAATAAAATAAAAATCAAAATACAAACTAAGTTTTGTGACGCTTGCTGCATAGATTTTTGCAGTAGAAAATTGTTAAATTAGATTACAAAGCATATAACCCTCGAGCGATAGAGTTGGGCTGCGTTGGTTGTCAACTCGACGTCTTTTTCTGCTATCAATAATTCATATATTTAGGTTTTAGGTAACACAAAAGTTTCTGTTTGCTTTAAAAATATTCCTTTAGAAAATTTAATAAAAGTAGAATATTGAGCTAGATCTATATATAGCGCCTAAAATCGCACTACGTTAAAGCCCGTAATATACGCAATATGATATTTCCTCCATTATTTAAATTATGCTACATTGCGCCCAAATCCACACTACGTTAGAGCACGCAGTATGACGTTTTCATTATTGTATGCGGTTTTTTGGTTAGCAACACAAAAAAAGCTGCGATAACTTCACAACATTGTTATATATGTTTTTGTTGTGTTGTCTTAGGTAAGTTTACAGGAAATCAAACGTTTACTTTGCCATAGACGATATTGCGCATGCCCTTGACGCATATAAGATCTCACACTATATTTTTTTTATTTCCTCCAACCTTCAAGTAGTTAGCATTGTCAAAGCTGGTGCAGAGCCGGCACGTTCTCGATAGCTCTTCTTAAACATACCTTCTCGAAGAATTATAAATTGCTGTTTCTTAGCAGTGTTCGTTCATTTGTTGCTGCTGGCACGTTTTGTGCCCCTTCTTTTTTTATTCTTCTTCTTTTTGTAGATTTAACACGACTGTCCGGGAAGTTTTATCGTTGTTAATAGATCTTTGTCGGATATTGATCCAGCACGTTTCGGAATAAGTCACCATTAAGGTACCAGTCCGACAATCGCAGGAACGCTTTATTTTGACCACGTGGTCGTTTTTTCCGCGCCTTCATAGATTTTCTAATATAGTGGCTCTCTAAGGCTGAACCCGTTACAGTTTAGCTTTTATTTTTTTAAGACCTTTTTTTAGGTATTTTTCGTTTTATTTTTATTTTTTTTAAGTAGTATAAGTTATGTTTTTAATTAGCTAGTCAGGCTCGTATTGTTTTATACAATGTGATTGTTTTTGACATGTTCCTGAATTTTACTTCTTCATCAGCTTTTCGGTAGTTTTGAACTCGAAACTTCCTTCACTCAAATTGGTGTAAAGGCAGAAAACTCTATTCTCTCAACCAAATGAACTCCCCGCTTCACGCCTTGTTATTTGTCTCTAAGTCTTGCCTCTATGTTACATTTACACAATTAGGTACATACGTATGTATACTTTACCTTTTTAACTCAAATTGTGTGGAATATTTTTAAGCTCGTTCAACAGAGCATAATTATATTGATTGGATATTATCTACGTATCATTTGATTATCATTTTCGGATCGCAATGAACAGTTTTCGCACAGTTTCGGTTGATTTCGGACATCGTCAGCTTTTATTTCTGGGTCGCAACTTTATTGAATCAAGCCAAAAATTGTATTCGCGACCATTTAAAGATCACTAAGCAACTATTTCCAGGTGATTTGGAAATCACTTAAGGATTGATTTCGTTTCCATTTTGAGTTAATTTCGGATCACTTCTCGAGCATTTCGTGATCAATTAAGTGCTAATTCAGGATTATCTTGGCAACTATTTTGGGATAATGCAAAGAAAAATCAAGATCATTTTGCAGTCGTTTTCTGGATCACTTTTTGATTTTTGAATTGATTTGTGGATTTTTATGAAATAAAATAGCTTTCCGTTTCTGATTTTTTTTTTTTTTTTTATTTTAAATCTTTTGCACCAGACTTAAAATGTGTAAATCCTTTCAAATTAAATCCTTAAATTACGAGTTGTCTTTAAGAATGCATTTATCTTTTACTTTGCATAAGCACTCACATCATCATTTTCTTTTGCAATTCTATGAAAATACATTTTTAGTTGCGTATAAAGTCGATTTCACACCTTGAGGCTATCAACCATATACATTTTTATTTATGTATTTTTATTTAAATGCTTACCTTTATGGCGAAACTTTCTTGCTCAACTATTAATTGTGTTTACCCAAAATTATGCCAAAGGCATTTTGTACGACACATACGTTGACATTATCAATTTATTTATTTCCGTTTAACTTTTTGGCAGCTCAAATAAATACAATCAGATTTAATTATAAATGAAGTCTAGGTTGCTTGTGTTTCTAGCACTTCCTTGAAAGTTATTTTTCTTTGCAAAGGTAATGATTTTGACAGATACAAACTGTCATGCAATTTGAATAAAGTGCAGGTTAAGACTATTAAATTTCTTATGAACGAAACAGATTCAGCTTACGGATATTGGTGCTTTTTGAAATAGTTTAAGCTACATTTTAAACATGGCTTTCAATTTAACAATCACCGAAAGGTATGATATCATATTCATCATGCCATTCTTCTTATGGATAAGAGCGCGTGGGGTGATATCAGCTCATCACCACGATATCATATGATAGTTTTCTCATATTTAAATTCAATTTGTACGATCAAGCTGTTATAGGTTTGATTTTCAGTATGAAATGATAAGTGATTATATGATTTTATTGTGTTTGTGATATTTCATCGTATGGGACTCAGTTTAATGTTATTTAGTTTATATATTTCATGCATATTTTTGAAAATCAATTGATACGCTCTGCATTGTAATATCGCATATTATCATCCAACTGATTAAAAGCTGTAGTTAGTTTCTAGATTGAAATAGTCGATTTGGCATAGTGATAAAGTGACGACACTTCGAAAAACTAATCATGTGATCAAGTCGTGTAAGTTTTATGACAGATTGATTTTTGATAGCGATTTCCGGGATAATGGTATATGCCTAGGTTTACATGCTGCATAATTTTATGCTGTTTTCAGGTGGTTGGTGCTATATGCACCTAAAAATAGGCTCTATAACTACTACTATCCTTTGTGGTATCGCATGACATCATCCAACTGATGTAAAGCAGATGTAGTGTGTTCCTTGATTGTGACGAAGTCCTCGAAGTTGTATGTCAGATTGATTTTTCATAACAATTTTTTTCGTGTTAATTGTGTATGCCTAGTTGCACACGCTACATACTTAAAGGCTCACATATTACTATTTTCAGTTGTTTTGCTGTTTATGTGCCTTAAAGTAGGCTTTATTTCCTCTTCGCTGTTAGAGTTAATATTCAAAATATATATTGTTACGAATATTAGCAAAACTAAGGGGTGCTGCTATCTCTAAGCCGATGCTAAACAGTGATATCATGCACATCCATAGGTCAATCATTATGTATCTACATAAACGAAACAATAATTGCGTCTACACATATGTGCCATGTACGTATACGAGCAGCAGAGAATCAATGCACAAACACATGCATATATCTGAGATACTCCTGAAAGTATGCAATGAGAGAAGCTATAAAATCGTGCAATTGTAGTTACAGCTGAGAAATTTGAGAGCCGATAGCAAATAGTAGATTCTGGAAATGGAAGCGCCTAGAAGATGCGAACGTTGAAATCAGAGAGTATAAAAGGCAGCAAATGTAGAGGCGCTGGAATTCAGTTTGATTTGAGCTATCAAGCAGTTTCGATTAAGACGTTATCTAGCGAGCCATAGCAGTATTATTTTGAGAGTGAGTTTCATCAGTCAGTTTGGTTATTAAGCCAGCTAGTTGCAAAGTATAAGTGTTATTGTGAAGTACTTTAATAAAGGCCATTTTTCCATTATTCAATATTGGAGTTATTTATTCAACAGTTTAGTGATTCGAACTTAGCAAAAGGGCATTTGCAGAGGATTTGCAGTAAATTCGTTACAATATGTATAGACTATTTTCAAATCTTAGCTTTTTCCTTTGTATTAGACTTGATATATCTTCTAAGCTTCTTTTTCTTGAAACACTCAAAATTGAATTTTTTATTTTCTGGCTTCGAAATCCACTTAAAAATTTATATTATTTATATTTAATCGTCAAGTCCAAAAAACGCATCAGCAGAAATTATTATTCTGCCAATACCAGTTTGTTGTTTACTTTATTTCGCTGACCAGTTTTCGGACATTCGCACATCAATTTCTTATTTATTTTTCGATTCCTTTTTATTTACTTGTGCTTGTTCACGTTTACATTTCAAGTCAATAACAATTTACGCCGCAAATCGTTGGGAAGGAATTAAAGGCGGCAACAGCTGAGGTCAATAGTTGGAAATTTTGTAAAAAAAAGTGATATTAAGGCAGCAGAAAGCTTAGGGTGTATAAGTGAGTAAAATGGTCAACGATTGAAGCGTCAGAATAAGATATTATTGGAAACCATTGTGCGTAGAAATATGGACAAAGCATATATGTATTACTCCTATATTGCTGCAAAAGGCTAGGTACGTTCCTAAACATCAGAGTGCCGATATATTGCTGTTTAAACGTTTTTGTTTTTGTATTCAATAATAGTATGTACCTAAATTTAAGTTTTTTCTTATGCTGCTACAATCACAAAAATTGTATAGGCTGTCTTGTTTTGATTTCGAATTCAAAACACATTGCGAGCATTTTCTATTAGCAATATAGGAGTATTACATATATGGGACAAAGTGTAAAACAAATAAGCCACGAATTAAATCGTTGGTAAAAAAAAGAGGGTGCATGAGCTGCCGCATATCATTAGGAATAACATCTCGGCCGAAGTGTCAGCATTCATTCGCATAATACAGTGCATAATGTTCGTAAGAGAAGCTCGGCCTGAAATCTCTTCCCAGGTTATCGGGCATTGCTTTTTTTTGTAATATTCTTATTTGTACAAAGCAGTGCTGCTCTCTACTCTACAAGTCACTTATCGTACCCGTCCTGCTATATGGGGCAGAAGCATGGACCATGACAACAGCAGATGGAGCGGCTTTGGGAGTGTTCGAGAGAAAAGTTCTTCGAAAGATTTATAAACTTCTACGCGTTGGCGATGGCGAGTACCGAAGAAGATTTAATAATGAGCTGTACGAGCTATACGCAGACATCCACATAGTCCAGCGAATTAAAACGCAGCGGCTGCGCTGGCTAGGCCATGTTATGCGAATGAAAGATGATGCTCCGGCCAAGAAAGTGTTTCTACCGGAACCCGCCTATGGAAGCAGAGGTAGAGGGCGGCCCCCACTCCGTTGGAAGGACCAGGTGGAAAACGATTAACCTTTAACCATTAACCTTTAACCATTAACCTGCCTTCCAGTCTCGCCGTTATTGTAACGAAATAATCATCGAATTATATGGAGAAATCCTATGAGGAACACTTCAAGGAACGTCTTTTCGATAAGTCCCATGATTTTGAGAGATACATTTGGCATGTTGTACAATGCTTCTGCAGCCTTATTGTAATCTACCATTTGCACTATAGTTAAGCGCCTTGTTAAAAACAGTTTTTTTTTCTCGAACGGCTTAAAGGGTCCTTTTTTTAGTGTTTGGTGACTACTTACTACAATTTGCATGCGCAATTCTCAAAGTAATTTTTAGAAAAATTTTGCGAATCACCTCAAAAGCGATATTTGTCTAGTCTAAATTGTTTCCAGAATTTCTAGTATTGTTTTTTTTTCTTCAAATTTTTTATTTGTAACCGCTTCGTTCCCATGCACTCCCATTAGTGCTCTTCGTGTATACCAGCAAATATTTTGTCAACATTTCTACTAATTAGCCTCAAATCACGCTACATTTGAATTAGCGCGCTTTACAAGCAAACCTTAAATCACATTTGTCGATCATTTCCTACACACCCAATGAAATATGTATTCGTATGTGCTTCCCCATGTTAACAACCAAGGTATGCTCATTATGAAAACGATTTGATGGTTTACCATTAATCAAGTATCTCAGTAGCTGGTCTAATTTGGGCAGTAACACAATTCACTTAACGCGGTTACATAAGGTGGTTTCGAGTTTGCTATAATGACTACAATACAATATTGCACATGTGTACGTACGTGTGTGTATACGTATGCGCATATTAATAAGAAAGCTGATTTATAAGCGTAAATATGTGTGTATGTTTCCTTGACACAAAGTTTTCGCCAACATAAACTTAAACAAGCAATAATTTACATATCACGCGTAAAATGTGGCCATCATCATTGTATTTGTGGTTACTTCCCAGACACTTTAAGCAAGAAATTGCTTTGCCATCAATGTCAACTTGGCGTTGTTATTGTTACTGCCGCGATGTCGACATTAGAAGTGTTGTGGTAAAAGCCTACGTTCTGCGGAGTTGTGTGCGTACACCGACCACTCTGCGTGTGTGTGCGGTTATACGCCTTCGGCTAGAACTTATGGTAATTAAGGTTTTGGTTTTAGTGCTGGTGGTAGCGAGTGTTCAATAGTGTGGGTATGGAAGGAGCTAAAATCAAAGTATATAAACAAATACGCAATTTCGTTTCGCTCTGCTTGCCGGCCGAACAATTTTAAATGTTAAAATAATGCATACTTTTAGGCGTGTCCCACAGAAAACACATGTATATAGCAATCCGCTTGATCCAAGGCAGACGCATGTTATGGTGATCCGACGATACCGATGTAGTCTTTCATCTAGAATCTAAACCGATTATGACAGAGATTAGCTAACTTGTTAGTTTGTCGCGTTCTCAATATTAGCCCACCACCAAAGGGATGTTCAGTGACTACCCAAAGGATATTTGCTTGAACCGCATACATAATAATCACCCTGGCCATTCTCTTTTCACTTGGTCTTTCAACAAGAGTAGGACATCTTTTTTAAATTGCTTCAATCGCTGAGGTCTATAGAAATGAGTACCTTCTGAATATGCATTTATTCTGTTAATACAGCCTAACTACTCAGTTTTACTTCGCTGATAAAATATTTTCCGGGGATCGGACTCGCAACGCACATAGCTCCATAACTTGCTGGAAGAATTTACCCGCGAATGCTCCAGGAAAAATTAAATTTATAACAGCGCTGATTGCATAATCTTAATATTTGCTGTAGTTATTAATAACAGCGCCGAGTAAGAAAAAATCAATGACCGAAAGTATGTAAAAATTTGAGCTTATGTTCATTCGGCTCCAATTCGGCTGGAAGTGCGGTTGAAATAATAATAATAAAGAGGTTCTCCTTAAAGTATGCAATACATATCTTCCTCCAATTATTGGCTTAATTTAGTCGTATATTTTTATAAATAGTTTAATTTTGGCACTTTAGTGGGGTATTAAAAAACTGAATCTAATCATATTCTAGCTAGCATGCCAAAAATTGTCGGAAACTACGAAAATTAACCAAGCCTAAAATTATGCCATAATTTCTTGTAATATTGGATAATACTACGACTAGGGTGTTGAGTACTTTAGAGAAGCAAACCGACTTTTTAAGTCAAACAGTTAAGCCTATAACTTAAAAATATGTAGTTCCATAGCTCTGCCTAAAGATATACTGGCCTAATACGCCTAAAGGTATACTCTAATTATATTGAAGAAACGCCAATGCCTTTACTGCATCATATCTTCACAATTTACAACCAATTTAATTATTTTGCTTTTCATTCAAAAATCAATGATATAGTTAATGCATTACCTTTATTTTTATACTTAAACAAAATGTTGACTTTTAACGCACACTACACTCAAAAATATGAAAAAATGTATTCATATTACACAATTCAACATTCTTAAAGCAAATCTTCTTTTCATATGACATAAGAGCCTTGCAAAAGGGTTAACAACATTCCCAACTGACAAAAACTTAATGCACTAACTTATAAGCTGTATCCTTTAGCGCTAAACTTTGTTAAGCTCCTTACAACTCCAAAAATATACAACCATCTATAAGATAACCATATTGGTAAAGCTCCATAAATCAACAAATATGGGAAAGCCGCAATATTTTTAATACATCAACTTAACACATAATTTTTATAGATTTGCGTGTACGGAAATCATGTGGTTTCTCTCATTGCATACCCTAAGGCGCGATAAGCGTATAGCAATAAACCTAATAATTATCTAGTATATCTATTCTTGTATGTGTAGAATAAAGAGATAAAGCAAGCTGTGAAAGTTGACGCTGTCAGTAGCATATTGACACTTTAGCTACTACGTCCAATGCATGTGTGTGTGGCAAAAGTGCATTTGGGCAACCATAAAAGCATTAAAAAAATGACAATATCTGTGTGTTGTAGCTCGTATGGGTAATCACAAGCAGTGTTGCCGCTGATTGACTATTTGCTTTGGTTGGCAAATCGAATTCCAAATCTGATTTTGCTGATTTGAAAACATCACAGTCATGTAATATGCACAGATAAGTAAATGTTGCATATCTTTAGGCGATCTTGAAATAAATTTAAATTTAAAGAACTAAAAGAGTCGAATTTCCTCTGTTATTTCTAGCAGTGTCATTCGATGCACCGTTTTCATCCTCTTAACTAATGCAAACTGTGCCTAGTGATATCCGCCATATAAAAGAATCTGGCAGTGTTTGCCAATTACCTGTCTGATTTGCTTTCTACATTAGGCTTTCCTGATCAGTTCCTGTCAGGTACAATCGCTAGCTACACAAATCTGGTAGATAGCACCAACGGTGTTCCTCCAATTAAGGATCGCGTTAAATGCATCAGGAACAGATCCAATTCTCTTTACTGGTGTCGATAGCTGGTTCGTTTGATTCAGACCGCATTATGACGACGACTAAATATCCTTTCAAATCCTTTTGCAGTGTATGAGGAAATTTCCCCTTGACAACGATCATCATGTCATCAAAAACAATCCACCACTTGGAGATGCCTAGCCTTCAGGCCCTGGAGCAATCACGACGAAGAGCAAGAGAGAAACACTTCCCGTTGCAGTGTACGGCGTCTGATCTTTCCATATATGTAGATACTTTACGAATGCAATAGCTCTCGAAAACAATATTCCTCTTTATGTTTCATATAAATATTCAAGCCGTATTTTTTTAGTTTTAAAAGCGTTTTATAAATAAAATACAATACTAAAGCACAGTTTAATGCACAGAAGTTGCCTTACCTTAACAAACCCCTTTAAGCAAACAAAAATTAAGTACATAGCTTGAAATTTTCTCTACGGCACGTTTGGCCTCTCATAATTTCCCCCTATAAGTAAATTTGTTTCCCCTAAATTGTGTTTGTTTAATGCAGAGGCATTTATGAACGCTTTCTTAAATGTAGCATACTTTTAGGTCAAATATATATATACTTTATGGCCATCCATTGTCATATTTTACTTGGACCATATAACTTTCACCTTCTCACTAATTTCAGTTTAATGTTTCATATATGTGTGTTAATGTAAATAGTTTTGCATATTTAAACTAGGGATGTTACGATAGTGAGATTTTTAAAATCTGAGTAGGTGTCGGATTTTCAAATTTTTTTTTAAATAACGTCGTAGCAGGCTACGAGAGTCTCATTTCTTTTCTTCGGAAGAAAAAATTGTCAAAAATCAATGTGAATTTTCGCAAACCTATAACATGTAATTTGTTAGATAAAGAATTGTTTGCGCTACAAAATTGCATACCCAAAAAATGTTAGAGAACTTCGAAAAAAAGTTCGAAATTTTAATAATTTTTTTTCGAATTTTCGAACTTTTTCGAAAGGATTTTTGAGATTGATTTGCATAGTTTCAGTTACAACATTCATAGCTGTTGCTGCTTAAGTTATAGAAAATAAGAAAATAAAAATTGCCATTCCAATTTTCTGTTCGCTACTGTACATGCAAAAACGTCGTTCACCTCAGCCTTTTTGTAAATTTTCATTTCGAGCTTCTTTGCTATCCTTCCACATAGGAGCTTTCCACTAAGGTACTTCTAGTAGAATTCTGTTAGCAAACAGTTGGCTACATTTCAGAATCGGAACCGAAGCTTCATAGCATCCCTAATTTGTACTGCTACATGTACCACTAAATATGTGCAATTTCGACTAAATTTAACTTGATTTCCCCTAAAGCTGAGTTGCTGTTTGCATGTCAAATGCGCACACAGCGTGCATTTAATGAATATCCGGCCCATGGTTTAAATATTACCATGTGTATATGGTTAGTTGAAATGTCCATGTGAATTATACATTCTTACATATTCTGACCAGCATTAACTTACTACCATGTATGTACTTTTCGAAGTTGGTCAACGTAGAAGTCGACAGTTTTCCTACACTTTTAGTAGGAGGGTTTGCTGTAAAATTTTCATTGGATTTTATGTTTCTAGGGTAGACTGCGTACCAACGTCTACTGGCCACTCTTCTTAGCTCTTCAGCAAAATGGCGCAAAAGAAATCTACAACTATTAAGCTCAAACGCACAGAAAAACGTAACTGACAAGTACACGTGCTAAACATATTGAAACACTTACCCATTTACCACTTAACTTTTACGCAAACATACATCCACCCACATAGGCTCAAGTACACGCCCATTTATGTCCAAAAAGTATTAACACACACAACTTCTTACATGTCAGTTTTTACCTAATATCATTCTGCTAGTGTCATCATGACCATCCTTAAGATATGCTATAAAAATTTATATCACATCAATGCCAAACATACTAAAATATTTGCTGTACTACTTTTATTGCCCTTTAAGCCACAACACTTTTGTGGGAATATGTATGTGTATTTGTGCATAAGCTAAGTCGCGTCAGTTGTTAGAGAAGGAGTGATGTTACTTTTCTTATAGCTGGTTAATACTTTTGTTGCTATATATGTATCAGACACGGTTGTATGGTTCAAATATGTGTCATGAGATAATATAGATAATGCTGATGTTAGTGCTGATAATTTACTTTATAACTTCACATAATGTTCGTCGCCATTTATGATGAGCATAAAGTTGATGTTTTTGCTATGCTGCGCTGTTACTTTGCTTAGTTTTTTTTTTTTCTTGCGGTTAAGTTTGGCAGCCTCAAAATTTTGGTTAAAATTGTATTTGCTCATAACTGATTAATGAGATATATTAGACATATTCTTTTGTTCACAAGTTCTGGGTAAAACAGTCAATAGATTAACAAGGTTAATATGAAATAACAGCACAACAGGTGTATGTGTAGTAGGCCGGGTCGATTTGTGGGGAGGCAAAAAAATCGCCCATTGCTCTGTGAAAATCATATTCTACGGATCAAAATAAGAAACTTTGCCGAAGGAACCATACCTCTAAAACGCATTCTGATGTCTTCCCCCCCTTTGAGTCGTAGAGGCAAATTTTGAAAAATCCCACTTTGCTTATGCCTATGTTTTTTCTTTTTGGAGTTTATTTTTCTCTTTAGAAATATATTTAGTCAGATCATATGTAAATGAAAAAATGAATTTAAATTAGTAATAGGAAAGAAATAAAAAAAAAATTATTAGAAATTAGCGTTTTTACAACTCCCTTTTAAAACCAAGGCATCACTGTGATGCATTTGCAGGTCGCAAACATAGTTGTGTGGGTTTTTTATTCAACCGTTTTAAAAAATGAAGGTAGCACTGTGACACAATTGCAGATCGTAAAATTGCTTGTGTTGTTTTTTTTAAGCCACCACAAGACACAGCAGGTAGAATTGAAATTGCCCCTACCCAAAAGTTCGACCCAAAGGGGGGACATCAGAATTCGATTTAGAGGTATGGTTCCTTCGGCAAAGTTTCTTATTTTGATCCCTAGAATACGATTTTCACAGAGCAATGAGCGATTTTTAAATCGAACCGCCTTAATGTGTAGAAAGCTAATGTTTTTAAGTTAACTAAAGCTCGCCCAGAGGGTTGGAGTTGAACCGAAACATTACTGATTTGAAGTGTATAACCAAACAAGTACTCACCTTCATAATTGGTACTGCTACCGCCAAGCGTAATGCTGTGAATTTTTCCCTCCCCTCCCCGAGAACGAGCATAGTTCTTCTGATCGCTGGCTCCTACCCATAGGTCTACAGTGCAGATATGAGGCAACCTAGTGGTGCCTCTGTTCTCATCTCTTTTGGAACCAAAACACATTTGCTTGCAATTCGAAAAATACGATTTTGTCTCCTGAAACTCTAACAAAACCAACGCGCTGCAAAGTATGCTATATGTATAGGTAACTTTCAACAATTTTAAGTCTTTAAGTACCTTAAAAATTGTCTGAGAGACAAAGTAACAAGCTAATAAATGCAAAAAATTAAATGAAATAAAATAAAATGACGGTGCATGAAAAATAAAACACAAGTATTCACAAATCCCTACCAGTTAGAGGAGAGTCCACCTAAAAGCAAACCGCATAATACCGTGTACTACAATGTGATTTGCTATGCGTTGTCATGCTTTGTCGTTTGGTTTTTTGTGCGAAAATATTTTTTGCAAACAAAGCCAACGCACAAACAACCGAGTGTTGTTTGGCAGACTTAAGCTAATCTTTGCTGGTATATTCATATATAGCTGGTGCGCCTATTACTATGCTACGATAAACCCAACAACGTTAACAGCATACTAAGTAGGAGTGAGTGCATCCGTATAGGTTTTTGTTAGAGGTAGTGCGCGGCATTTATGCGCGAAAACTTATAAAATACAACCTGTAAATAATATTAAAAAAAGTTTGCATATTTTTGAATAGGCTTAGCTTGTGGCAGTAACAATGACAACAAAAAGCGCCATCAGCAAACACACAGCACCGTGCCTCTGTACCACAGCACATTCAGCCAGCCAATGCCACAATGTCAAACCGCTGTTATGTATTAACTAAAGAAAACATACTAAAACAAAAACAAAACGATGTTTTTAGTGCCAGGTTTATAGAGGCGTAGAGAAGTTGTGTTTCAGTGTTAGGCGCAACGCATTGAATTGTGCGTGTGTGCGTAAACGCGTTTTACTAAAGGCACATTGTTATTGTTGATCCTTTTGTTAGCGTTTGCTGTGCATTTGTGGTTTTTGTTTTTTGTTTAGAGTATGTTTGTACGTTTGTGTGATTGCTCGACTGTAAACATTTTTATACCCAGCTGTATTTATACACAGGGTATTATAACTTTGATTGGATAACGGATGGTTGTACAGGTATAAAGGAATCGAGATATGTAGATATAGACTTCCATATATCAAAATTATCAGTATCGAAAAAAAAAATTGATTGAGCCATGTCCTTCCGTCCGCCTGTCTGTCTGTCCGTTAACACGATAACTTGAGTAAGTATTGAGATATCTTCCCCAAATTTGGTACACGAGCTTATCTGGACCCAGAATAGATTGGTATTGAAAATGGGCGAAATCGCTACCATCCGTCCACTTTATATAACATTTTGAAAAACACAAAAAACCTGATTATTTAGTAAATAATACACCTAGAATGTTGAAATTTTACGTGTGGACTGATATTGAGACTCTTGATAAAAATTTGGAAACATTCTTTAAAATGGGCGTAGCACCACCCATTTGTGATAAAATCAATTTTACAAATATTATTAACCATAAATCAAAAATCGTTCATTGCATACGAAGTATGCAATGTGTAAAAGATTAAAATATGCAAAAGGAGGCAATTGGGAAAAACTGTATAACAACTAAGGCATGACGTAGCTGAATGCGTTTGTAACCATTTCAACTATCGTAGATGTGCGGGTTCGACTCCCACTCGCGGGAGAAAAGGCTTTGAAGAGATTTACAAGGTATAATCGAAACAGCTGCCGCCTTGTCCGTCCTGATGTCATGTTGTTTAAATTTTTCCCAAATTATTAAATAAAAAATCATTAAACCTATCGTAATAAGCAGAGAGGTTGCCTTTACTATAAGGAATGCTTTGGAAAAAAAATTACCAAATCGTTTAAGGACCACGCCCACTTTTATATAAAAGATTTTTAAAAGGGTCGTGGACGAATAAAATAAGCTATATCTTTGCAAAAAGGAGCTTTATATCAATGGTATTTCATTTCCCAATTGGATTTATAACAATAAATAGGAAAAACTTCAAATTTGAAAAAATAGGCGTGGCACCGCCCCTTTTATGACTAAACAATTTTCTATGTTTCGGGAGCCATAATTCGAAGAAAAAATAGTTCACAATAGAACCATATGTATATGTATTATTGCGCAGCCTTTTAACACTATTAAGCACATAAAACAAACAACAACAGCATTTCAAGTGCACAGCTGGGTATGTAATGTTCGCTTTCACCCGAACTTGGACTTCCTTACTTGTTAGCTATACATTTGCACTTTACAGTTGCTGCGCGCGCAGGGTCTAAGTCAAGTTGACAATGACAATAAGTTGCTACACGCACTCACATACTAACATACGTTTATACTTGCTTATGCATCTAAATATTGCTTAGATATGTACATACTATGTTTTTCTGCATATGTACATAAGTATATAGCGTTAGTTGCATCTTCTTTTCATTTACCTCAAAAGCTTATAGCGACTCTAAAAGCATTTTTATGATTGCAAAATTGTTAAGCACACAAAATCACAGTTATACTCTATGACATAGCACACAAAACAGTTGTTTGCATAAGTATTTAAGTGAATGAAGGCAAAGAGATTAACCAACAGTTGTATTGTGGCTATTTGTTTATATTTATGCTTGACAGACAATTTGGTATAGTGCCTAAAGGTATGCAAGTATTTTAATGTACTGTAACGAATTTACTGCAATTCCCCTTATTAGCAACCTTCTGCTAACGTTCGAATCACCAAACTGTTGAATAAATGACTCCACTATTCAATAATGCAAAATGGCTTTTATTTAAAGTACTTCACAATAACACTACTATTGCTCGCCAGATAGCGCCTTAAATCAAACTAATTGTCGCGTCTCTACTGTTGCTGCCTTTTATACTCTGTGATTTCCTCGTTGCATATTTCTATGCTTTTCTATTTCCAGAACTTACTAGTTAGTTATCAGCTATAAAATTACTTAGCTGTAACTACAGATGAATGATTTTATAGCTTCTCTCAACCCCATGCGCTTGTATGTGTGAGCGACACTTGCACAACCATTGCATACTTTCGGGAGTATCTCAGATTTGTGCATGTGGTTGTGTGTTGCTTCTCCGCTGCATGTACGTACATATGTGTGGACATAATGATTGAATTATTGATGTGCATACAAGTCACTGCTTAGCATCGGCTTAGAGATGATAGTATCCCTTAGTGCTGCTAATATTCGTTACAGTATTTTATGTTACGAAAATATGGCAATTTATATCAGACGTCTTCAATTAAAATTTTGTTAATTTTTATTTTCGGCATTTAAAAAAAATTATATATAAATTTTGTAGTTGAAACTATGCAAATCAGTCTCAAAAACGTGTTCGAAAAATCGAGAAAGTTTTACGGAAATTCGAAAATTTTATTTAAGCTTTCTGAATTTTTTTAAGTAAGCAGTTTTGTAGCCCAAATCAGTTTTAGTTCAACAAAGTACAAGGTATAATTCTTTCGGAATTTGCATTGATTTTGGACAATTTTTTTCTCAAAGGTGTTTTAGATTTGCCTTCGTACGAGGTGTGAAATCTTTTATTGCTGGAAAAATTTGTCAAAAATCAGTACGAATTTTAAGTGACTTTGTTAGACTAAAATCGATAGGACTTCAAAACTGATAACTAAGAAAAATGCAGAGAACTTCAAATAAAAAGTTCGACAATTTCGTAAAATGTTCCGCAAATTTCGAATTTTTTTCGAAAACGGTTATCAGATTACTTTGCACAGTTCCAGTTACAAAATTCATAGAAGTTTTTTCTTAAAATATTTAAAACAAAAAAAGGAGAATTCAACTGACAAAATTTAAAAAAAAAAATGGCTACTGCTATTTTTTGTATACCAATTCTTACCCAAATTGAAATACAATGTAAGATTGCTTTAAGCTTGCAATATGCCATTAGCCAGTATTATGAGCATTCACACCACTTGCTACAACTACACACAGCTCCACTGTGCAGCAAAAAAACCATAAAAATGCAGGTACAGTGCAAGTAAATTGCATATCGTTCGACCGTCGATACTTGAGTGCGTAAACTTCTCAAACATTTTATCGTGACTTTTATTTAAATACTAGCAGACCCGGCAGACGTTGTTCTGCCCTAAATTTGGCCTATCTGCATACATTTTAATAAGCTTTTTCCGTCTAACTCTGCCCTACGCCTCTACACTTTTTCCTAATATTTTTATTCACTCCTCCCTCCTTCTTTTTCGCTTCATCTCCATCTTTGTCTCATTCTATCTCTTTCTCAGTCTCCTCTATTTTCTCTTCTCTCAAGTTTTTCTCCTTCTTCTTCATCTCTTATTGCCAGTTCCAGAGGGTGGTATGTATTTTGTTCCAGTCCCATTCCGAGTCTCAGTCCCAGTCCGTCTCTGGTATACTTCCCGGAAAAAAGCATCGTAAATACTAATATAGGCAAATTTATATACGAAAATTTCAGGCAAATTGAATAGGACGTATGTAATAGGTATGTGGGTATTATTAATTCTTGTCTTTATTTCGGTTTCGCATGCATATTTATCAGTTTTGCCAGGTTGATGCGACTAAATCGAATATCACAATGAACTTTAGAGCTCTCAGCAACAGCTTTCATTTGATATCCATAATACACACACATTTTAGGAGTATCCGGGTCCATGTTTTGGCCTATATCTCGAGACCCTAGCGTCCCAGTTGTATGCAAATTATCCTGTACTATAGTACTCATCAACAGCTTTCATTTGACATCCATATTGTATAAACACATTCTAGGGGTATCCGGGTCCACGTTTTGGCCTATATCTCGAGCCCCTATTCACCCAGGGGTATGAAAATTATCCTGTACTATAGCACTCATCAACAGTTTTCATTTGATATCCATATTGTATAAACACATTCTAGGGGTACCCGGGTCCACGTTTTGATCTCAAGACTCTAGACACGTAGCGAAAAAAAAGATAGACGTTGGCCGATTCTCAGACCTACCCAATATGCTCACAAAATTTCATGAGAATCGGTTCAGCCGTTTCGGAGGAGTTCAGCCTCTAAAACCGTGACAGAAGAATTTTATATATTAGATACCGATTTCCACTTAACATATCGTGTGCGAAGCAGAAAAGTTTCTTTTACCTAATTTGATTGTGGCTTGGAATACTAAACCGTGCGGAAAGAAGGTGGAATTGTGCTTGAAGGAGTTTGAAAATTTGACGAAGCAAGGAGTTTGGAATTTACGTAGGAAAGATACGCCTTTTCTAGTTAATCCTCTATATTATATATATCTTACTGTATATATGGCTTAAGTGGGTACTAGACTTAACCTTAAGCTGCTCTTAAACCGCTAACAACATTTTTATTCACACTGTCAATCTCTGCAAGTTGTATACTTTGTTTTCGTACAAGTTTCTTCAAATCACCCCTTTCTTGTTAGTCATTTGCTGAGTGTAGTTAACTTGGTCTTACAAACAGATTAAAAAAAATCCAGCCTTTTCCATTTTCAGTAGGCGTTGACATTTTAAACAGCACTCATACTAACACCAATTTTTCGTATACTACTCATATAGTCCGCATCGTTTGTCTGGCATAATGTCATAAACCACACCCCAAACATTCAATATGAAAACTCCTTATAAATAAGACAGCCGAAGTACAAAAACATGCAAAGAAAATAGGAAAAAGTAAAGTTTGTCATAATATGTAGCATAGTCATTGAGAATAGCACAGAAATTTGCGACAATAAATGGGTGCGCCAATAGCAGTAGAAACCATACATGGAAGTGTGCAGTGTACTTGCTGAAGTATATAAACTGAAAAGAGGGGAATGTATTGGAAAATAAAATTGATAAATTGCTCATGCACGCGTATGATTAATGCAATGGCTGTTACGTGTTATACGAACAAAAAAATAAAAACTAAGGAATTACGTAAAACAAGCAGACTTCATGAAACTGAACACCAGCACCAAGTGTGAAAATCCTGCACAAAGTAGATTGAAGTCAGCGCAAACATTTCTCGAACAATGCATACTTTTTGGCACTTATGATGCGATAATGTGAGACATTGTACACCTATTAAGCTAACAAAAAGTAAAAGTTTATATTTTTGGTTTCTTTATTTATGCGCTGTTACGCATGTAATGCGATACTTAATTTTTGCTTTCGTGAATTTTTAGCCTCAACGTCAATGAGCGTCAGCGTCGATGAGTGCCATGAACTTTCTGAATTGTTGCTGTTGTTTGTCAAATTATGACAAACAATTTTCTTATGGCAAAAGTTTGAAAATACGGATATACTTTATTTCTCTTGCTTTATTGCTGTCTTTTTTACGAGTTTTCTTTGGGCTCTCACGCAGCAAGGTTTAATGGTTTTTGCGCCTGTAAGTAGACTATTTATATCGCTATGCATTACATATATCAATAAGTTAATCGATATAAATGACATAGATTTGCTATAGTTTAGGCTCAAATGATGATTATCTCTTACTTTTATAGTACTTTTCTAATTTTTTTTATGAGTTTAGGTTAGTAAGCTACGCTTTTATGTGTTTTTTGTCCATTTTTCTTGCCCGTAAAATCCTTTAGCAGTTTTAAGTGCTTATTTGAAGATTGTTTGATTACGGTGTAAATGATAAAAGTTTTTGATGAGATTTACTGTTTTATGTATAAATAAATGGTGATTGGTTTTCTTCTTCTTCTGCAGTGTTCGAAATAGTAAAATTGTTATCGTTTTTGCCAACGTAAGCTCAGCTCACAGAACTGTACATTAGAGCTGATTCCAATACGAAGGTAATAATCTTAACATTTTGGCAAAATATTGTAAAAAGCAAGCTAACCTAGTGGTTGTATTGAAGGAGGATTTAAACATATCCCACCCGAGGCAGAAGTGTTATAATGAAATGGAGTGGCACCACAATTCTGGGAAAAGTGAGCGAAGGCAGCCGCAAGCGGGTATTTCATCCCCTTTAATCCAACTTGTAGTAGTAAATGATCTTGTGGTGGATGTCGGAGAGCCTATCGGTCGATGGGTTACCACGAGATATGACGTTATAATTTGGTAAAAAAAATTGCCTGCACCTACACGATTATTTGCAGTAAATTATCGACACAGTTACTAAAAGGCAGTGTCATTTAAACTGGCTGACAATTCAGGCCGATAGTCGCAGTTCTTTTTATGAGAAGACAAAAAATCTTAGCCTTTTTCTGTTCTCCCTTAATAGGCTAGGTATCGTTCGTTGTATATGATATACTAAAAATATGTATTTTGAAATTATGCTGAATATTAAGCTGTTTAAAAAAAAATGTGCAAAAAGGGGCTAAAAAGGCCTCGGTATCCCGGCTCGCAAGTATCGGCTATTGGCCTTCAGATTTCGTGTACTGCAGCATTCTTTCCAACTCCGACTTTATCTCAGGTAGGACACGGATACCAGGTGTCGGTACCCTTCGTTAAATCAGCAGCTACGATACCTTCGATAGAGGATTTGGAGGGAAACTAATTTGAGGCGGTGCACTGATGAAATGACTTATGGGTGGATGAAAGTTTTAAGGGAGGGTTGGTTGTTGTTGTTGTTGTAGCGATAAGGTTGCTCCCCGAAGGCTTTGGGGAGTGTTATCGATGTGATGGTCCTTTGCCGGATACAGATCCGGTACGCTCCGGTACCACAGCACCATTAAGGTGCTGGCCTGACCATCTCGGGAACGATTTATGTGGTCACATTAAACCTTCAGGCCATCACCTCCCTCCCCACCCTCATGTTCCATGAGGAGCTTGGGGTCGCCAGAGCCTCGTCTGTTAGTGAAACAAGATTCGCCGCGGATAGGTGAGGTTGACAATTGAGTTTGGAGCAGCTATATATTGCGCTGGCAACCTTGAATCTGGTATTTTAGTCGCCTCTTACGACAGGCATACCTACCGCGTGTATATTCTGACCCCCTAACCCGCTGGGGGTGGGAGGGTTGGTAATGAGTGTTGTCTGTTAAGAACTCTCTGTAAAGCGCGTGCACTTCCGCTGATCGTTCTTATGTCTTGCAAACAATTTAAGATGGTGCTACCTTTAAGAAATTCAGCATGTTCTCGGACACCCAGGTAGCTATTAAGGTCAATATCTCAACAGTGGTGGCAACAAGTATGCTCTGTGAAATCTTGCCTTCCTTACGATTGCCTCGAAATATTATAAGAGTTGTATCATCTGGGTCTGTTTGCATTTCATAGGGTAGCCTTTACCACGTGATCTCCTTGGCCAAATATATACTTGTGAACTGAATATTGTCAGCTGTAGGAAATTTGAAATCGTGCTAACCACCTTAAGTCTGCTTTTGTACAAATGGGAATGAAGTCGCCAAAACAAACGCTGTGGAGATTCTACCACATACATGGAAGCGACATACTTTAGCAGGAAGATTGATGGCAGACGCCCTACATTGATATAGGCATGATATTATAATCTTATCTGCCTGTCCTAACTTGTAGGAGATTGTACGGTTTACGGTTTGCTGTCAGGGTTAAGTCCCTATGCCGCGTGTACCTTTGTCTTACTCCTGCTGCTTGGTGTGAAGCAAACGTTCTTATTGTAAACTTTTTTTTCAATATTTCCAGTATTGTCATAGTTGTCGCACCTTGAGAGAAAAATACTGGTAAAATCAACCGAAATACGGGTCAATTCAACCGAAATTTCTGTCAATTTTTATCCATCGCAACAAGATGTTGAATCAACTGCACATAAATCGTTGATTCGTAATTGACCGTTTTAGTAGTCAAATGAACAAAAAAAGTGGTTGCGGTAGCTTTGTACGAAAGTACCTATGTTGCGGCATTTGCAAGGCAGATAATTTATCACTGAGATCTTTTCATGACAGAAATATACTCGGAGTGCTTGCCGAACAGTGCCGAGGGGCGACCCCGCTTAGGAAAATTTTCTTCTAATTGAAAAAC
Organism: Eurosta solidaginis; assembly: GCF_040869045.1. NCBI lineage: Eukaryota > Metazoa > Arthropoda > Insecta > Diptera > Tephritidae > Eurosta > Eurosta solidaginis. The sequence continues at coordinate 20,421,186 of NC_090320.1, forward strand.
CTTATTTCTAAAATTTGTATGTTGCTTTGTCCGGTGTGTGAACCTAGCGTCTTCGGTGTGGTAGGCGGAGCACGCTACCATCACACCACGGCGGCCGCCATATATATACGTAAATATGTGCATACATATAGTACACAGCATACATAAGTACAAAGTAGAGAGCACAGTGAGCGTAAAATTCTCTTTGAAATTTGCTCATGTATTGACTGTTGATCGCTGTTGAAATTACCAGTGAGATTTGTTAGATTGATTAGGAATCTGTCAATTTTACAGAATTTTGTTAACTTAAGAGCGACAATTTCTCTTCTGTTGAAATTACTAAACTAATTTGTTCGCTTGACAAAGAAATCGGTCGAATTAACCATAATTCGATCAATTTCACTGAATCTCCGTTAAGTCAAGAACAACAGAACCGATTTGTTGATTTTACTAGCGCCATTTCTTTCAGTATAGCATCTGTGTATGAGCATACTGTTAGGCGCCGAAGTACTTGTAGCACCACGAAAATGAAGCACTACGTATACGAATTTCACGCTGTATATAATCTTATATTTTTATTAAAAGCTTTAATTTTCTCTAAGAATAAAAACTGTTTGAAATCGGTTTCAAATGTAATTTAATTTATTTAAAATTTACCAGAGCCTAGCTACTTATTGACATCACCCAACGGTGCATACTCTATGAAGTTTATCTAACTTTTATATGCAACTATTGCACTTAACTCAAATTAATATGATTGCATTCGAGTATTTCAACACAAACCCTTACTATAATATTCTCGTGCATATGAAAAGATGCGCTTGCTTAGTTATTTAGAACACAAGTCGTTGTTGTTGCATCTGTTTATTATTAGTCTGTCTTCACTTCAATGTGCAAGCTTAGTGCCTTAATAAGCTACTAGACATGCACTCAACAACCTCAACTCAACTAGTTCATTCTCTCATCGGAGAAGCACTACATATACTACGTATATATGTATTTGTATCGACATACTTCTTCATTGAGCTGCACTTGAAAGTTGCTCCTTGCATTGGGTTTCCCAGTGTTTTGCAGCTGCAGAGGGTTTCGCCGGGATTCTACGCTTTGGTTATGCTAGAAGTCAGTTATCAACAGATTTGCCATCCCAGAAAAAAACCAAACATTTTTTGTTTGTCAGAGAATTTGTATGTGTATATACGAGTATATTGCTATCCCTGTTATTTATAAGGTGTGTGTGTATTTGTAACCAGGAGCCAGAGCTACCAAATAACTAGTCAGGAGAATCAATTAATAGCTTTAATAAAGCTCCCTGCTGTTTTTTTAATGTCCATACTCGCTTAGGAGGCCAACAATTTGTTTCATTCAACTTATAAAAAATATATATACTGTTACCTTTTTTTGCATTTTTGGTTCTTTTCTTGCTCCGCTGAATTTAGACTAGGAAAAAATTACAAGATCAAATATATTCCCAAAAGAAAACGTATTGGTTTTTCTTCGCTACATAATGTTTATTTATTGAGATTTATTTATTTATTTTTCTCAATAACTGTTATTCAGTGAGAGAAATTAATAAATCTCGAAAGTTAACAAGTCTGTTAATTGGTTTAAACCAAATTGTTCTTTTTATATTATTAATTTATGACAAGTTGTGGTAGAAGTAATTATAAATTGTTAAATAAAAACACACTTTTTGTTACACTAGTTAACAGTGATATATATTTTTAAGACTTATCAATTTCTCTCTCTGAGTAACAGTTATTGAAGAAGTGATATAAATAAATCTCAATAAATAACTGTTGTGTAGACTAAAAAAATTAAATCTTCCTTATAAAACTCCTTAAAAAAAGATTTTACATAAATTTGCTTCAAAAATAGTATACTATAGTAAACTTTAATATGATAAAAAAAATTTGCTGATTGATAAATAAATTACAAGTAAAATTTATAAATTTTTCCCAACGTGCTATACGAAGAAAGCATTTTTTTTTTTTTTTTTTTTTTTTGAAATTGCATTTAAATACACGTTTTTTTATACTCAGTTGAGCAGAGCTCACAGAGTATATTAAGTTTGATTGGATAACGGTTGGTTGTACATATATAAAGGAATCGAGATAGATATAGACTTCCATATATCAAAATAATCAGGATCCAGAAAAAATTTGATTGAGCTATGTCCGTCCGTCCGTCCGTCCGTCCGTCCGTCCGTCCGTTAACACGATAACTTGAGTAAATTTTGAGGTATCTTGATGAAATTTGGTATGTAGGTTCCTGAGCACTCGTCTCAGATCGCTATTTAAAATGAACGATATCGGACTATAACCACGCCCACTTTTTCGATATGGAAAATTTCGAAAAACCGAAAAAATGCGATAATTCATTGCCATAGGCGGTTAAAGCGATGAAACTTGGTAGATGGGTTGACGTTATGACGCAGAATAGAAAATTAGTAAGATTTTGTACAATGGGCGTGGCACCGCCCACTTTTACAAGAAGGTAATTTAAAAGTTTTGCAAGCTGTAATTTGGCAGTCGTTGAAGATATCATGATGAAATTTGGCAGGAACGTTACTACTATTACTATATATGTGCTAAATAAAAATTAGCAAAATTGGATGAAGAACACGCCCACTTTTTAAAAAAAAATTTTTTTTAATTCAAATTTTAACAAAAAATTTAATATCTTTACTGTATATAAGTAAATTAAGTCAAAATTCAACTCCAGTAATGATATGATGCAACAAAATACAAAAATAAAAGAAAATTTCAAAATGGGCGTGGCTCCGCCCATTTTCATTTAGTGGTTCTAGAATACTTTTAATGCCATAAGTCGAACAAAAATTTACCAACCCTTTTGAAATTTGGTAGGAGCATAGATTCTATGACGTTAACTGTTCTCTGTGAAAATGGGCGAAATCGGTGGAAGCCACGCCCAGTTTTTATACACAGTCCACCGTCTGTCCTTCCGCTCGGCCGTTAACACAATAACTTGAGCAAAAACCAATATATCTTTACTAAACTTAGCCCACGTACTTATCTGAACTCACTTTATCTTGGTATAAAAAATGGCCGAAATCCGACCATAACCACGCCCACTTTATCGATATCGAAAATTACGAAAAATTAAAAACATGCCATAATTCTATACCAAATACGAAAAAAGGGATGACACATGGTAACTGGATTGGTTTATTGACGCAAAATATAACTTTGGAAAAAACTTTGTAAAATGGGTGTGCACCTACCATATTAAGTAGAAGAAAATGAAAAAGTTCTACAAGGCGAAATCAACAGCCCTTGGAATCTTGGCAGGAATACTGTTAGTGTTATTGAATATATAAATAAATTAGCAGTACCCGACAGATGATTTTCTGGATCACCTGATCCACATTTGGTCGATATCGCGAGAACGCCTTCACATATACATCTAAGGGCCACTCGCTTTTAAAACCCTCATTAATACCTTTAATTTGATATCCATATCGTACAAACACATTCTAGAGTCAACCCTGGCCCACCCTAATGGCGATATCTCGAAAAGGCGTGCACCTATAGACCTAATGCCCACTCCCTCTTAAAATGCTCAGTAACACCTTTCGTTTGAGACCCATATCGTAAAACATTCTAGAGTCACCCCTGGCCCACCCTAATGGCGATATCTCGAAAAGGCGTCCACCTGTAGACCTAATGTCCACTCCCTCTTAAAATGCTCAGTAACACCTTTCCTTTGATACCCATATCGTACAAACATTCTAGAGTCACCCCTGGCCCACCCTAATGGCGATATCTCGAAAAGGCGTCCACCTATAGACCTAATGCCCACTCCCTCTTAAAATGCTCAGTAACACCTTTCGTTTGATACCCATATCGTACAAACTTTCTAGAGTCACCCCTGGCCCACCCTAATGGCGATATCTCGAAAAGGCGTCCACCTATAGACCTAATGCCCACTCCCTCTTAAAATGCTCAGTAACACCTTTCGTTTGATACCCATATCGTACAAACATTCTAGAGTCACCCTTGGTCAACCTTTATGGCGATATCTCGAAAAGGCGTCCACCTATAGAACTGAGGATTACTCCCTTTTAAAATACTCATTACCACCTTTCATTTGATACCCATATCGTACAAACACATTCTAGAGTCAGCCCTGGTCCACCTTTATGGCGATATCCCTAAATGGCGTCCATCCATAGTCTTTATACTCTTTAATACCTTCCATTTGGAACACATGTCATACAACCACATTCCAGGGTTACCCTAGGTTCATTTTCCTACATGGTGATTTTCCTTATTTTGTCTCCATAGCTCTCAACTGAGTATGTAATGTTCGGTTACACCCGAACTTAGCCTTCCTTACTTGTTAATTAATAAAAACACTAACAAGTAATTTAAAATATGTTAAAAAATTATGGGCGTATTTTTGCAGAAATAGCTTGAGAGTGCAATTTATTTATTTTTCCCAACCCCGAAAAACCAAAAAAAAGTTGTAAAAAATTAAAAAAAAAATTTGTTTGGAAGAATTTAAAAAATAACCTCAAATTGGTCCAAATTTTAACAAATGAATCAAAAGAGAGGTTTACTTCCGTGTCCTTTATATTGCTCTTACTCAATAACAGTTAATTATGGACATTATAAAATTAATCTCACTAAATAACGGTTATTAAAGTAGACAAACTAATAAATCTCATCAAAAAATTGTATTTCTTATTTTGTAATAAACACTTTCCTCCGTTTGAAGAGGTACCAATTTTTTGTTGATTCTTATTTTGGGTCCCTTTTGTAAACTTGCAGCGCTTGCTGTCTCACTTCTGTTGCACAAATTAAACCACAAAATAGATAACTTTTTGACCTCAAAGTTCGTTTATTTGTTGTTCTTGTTGTTTATTTTTGTTGTTAACTTCTAGCTAACCAATTTCTATGAGTTTTGTAAATAATTTTATTTCAAACTTATTTTATTTTCAACTTCTTTTATTTCCCAACAACTCTAGATTCTTCTTCCTCTCTATCATTTCCTTACGTCTGCACCTCTCTACTGTAACTTAAATCACAAGAAATTGGTTTTCCCTCAATACTATTTTTATCCTTTAAGTTTCATTTTTATTCATGCTAGCGCTAGACGTGCTGCTGATTACTCACTCTCTCCTTCAGCTACTTTACTTGATTTGTCTATTTTCTTGATCATATCAGCTTTTACTTAAATGCATTGGGGAATGCAAAAAGTGTGCATGTTTTGCATACAAATGCTCTACGATTAGTGTGTAAACGCATTGTGGTTTTTCTAGTTAAACTAAACGCTTATTTGCTAATATATATTTCGTAGCACCTTAAATGAGCAACCATAGAAAAAATTTGTAGGAAGTAGATTGAATTCTATTTGTTGGGTTTTGCAATTACTGGTTTTATAAACTTATTGAGATTAATGAAATTAGGGTGCTTTGAAATAAATAGTAGGCAGCTGGGCGTGCATAGAAATTAGAGTAAGTTTTCGCTTTGTATAAATGGATTTGTAGTTCAGTGGGAGTAAGCATCTGCAGGCAGCTGACTTGCAGCTTTCCAATCAATATAGAAACGGCACATGCACGTAAAGAAATTTTATTATAAATACGCCAAAAATGCCCAGATAAACCAAGCGCTCAAGCATAAACCCTGCAACAAAAAAACGTTCCTTATGTCACTTGGCCTGTCCTACTTATTCAGGACGTCGAACTACCTACCCGTCAAACATTAACAACGCGCTCTTAGTTTAGGAATCCGATAAGAAACCGTAATATGCGAAAATTTTAAGCCTCAGAAATATTGTCTTATAGGAGTCGTTTATGACTCTGTTATGATTAAAATTATGAGCCGCATGCCGAAAGTTTATATTTAACAAAGCAACTATGGAACAAATATTAATATTTTATTATGAAAACTTTTTCATATCAGCTGTTACATTATTAGACAAACTTGTGCCAGTTGTATGTACATATATATGTAAGAAGACGAACATGTTTGCAAAAGTTCAATTTAATTTACAGATGCCAAAATTCAATTTTACGTGGGTTGAAATTGAAATTTGATGCTAGTTACGGGGACACTCGTGTAAACAAAAACTTTAAGTATTCAGTGGGACATTTGGAATATTGTCGATGTGGGTGAGATGATTATGAAATAAAATGTGAGGTCAGTGGATTTTATTGACATGTTGAGAAAGAAATTTTCAGATAACATGACATTGTTATTTGTGTTTTTTGTTTGTTTTTATTCTATACTATCCTCCGCAATGCAGAAAGGGCAGCAAAAGAATAGTTGTACACGATAGTACTGAGGGCTGGGTAACCGGAATATTTTTACGACATACATGCTTTGCCGCTGCCAGATCCAATCCCCACCCGCTGCTGTAGGTAAAGAATATTCGCATATTCTGGAGGAAATTAGAGAAAAAAGAACGGTGAAGGGGTAGACTGTTAGAAAGGCGAAGAGAATAGGGGGAGAAAGAGTGAGCTGTTAAAATTACTTATAAAAGTTCGGCAAAGTTTGCCGATTCTGCTGAAATCTGTGTAGTATAGTTATCACCGCTACCTCGGCTACTGGGAGAACACTTTTCTGTTCTTGAGATCTCCATAAGTAGTGGTTGTTTGACACTTCTGCAGAGTAATATTTACGCGTGAATGCGGAATATGCTAACGTTGAAGCTTTGAGACGTTAGGGGTATTTTCGGTATTAGGATATTTTATTAAAATGTGGTCATCTCAAACAGGCTCGGTTCCAGCAGCACTTCTAGGGAGGGGGGGGGGGGGGGGGGGGGGGGGGGGTGGTAATTTTTTTTAAATATATATAGTGATAACGTAAAAAAGTAAGAACAATTAAAAATTAGTAAAAATCAGTTTTGTGATAAGAAACTACCATGTAGATTAGTATTATATATTTCATTACAGTCAATACAAAATACAGTCCCCCCTCCCCCCTGGAACCGCGCATGTCTCAAACCCACTGTCGTCTGGTGTAGTAATGAGAATGGGGGCATTAGCTTCCCGGATGTACTAGCCCGAGCCGGAGCGATTTGTACTCTTGAACCTTCGGGTCGACCCACCTTGCTTGTTTTTTCTCCAAAATATATTTGTAGCAAACACTAAAGTCAAACCGAAAGCGATGATTGATAGTTAGAAGTGAATTATGAAACATCGAGTTGGACGTACATAACAATCCCCTCGCGCACCTCATGACTGGTTTATCTCCGTGTTTACCTCCTTCCATCGGTCAAAAGTGTCATACCTTAAAATAAGCGGATATTGTTATAATTGCTGCATGCTTTTGGGCACTCGTTACCAAATTTGAGAGGTTTATGATGGCCGCATTTTAAAAATAACGATTTCCGAAATTTATGTGCCCTCTTCTTCTGAGTATTTATTCTCAAAGCACTTTAACACCAGTGACTGTAATATGTAGCATTGCACTACTACAGCCGAATGAATGGAATAATTTAATATGGCAATTTCAAAGAAGTTAACATAAAAGAGCAACCCTTATATATTTGTGTGTTAAAATCTGGCTCGCATTTATAGATTTTCATGTGTTTCGTTTCATAGTTCAAAAGAACAAAAATGCAAGTAAAACCAAAACTTTACCTTAGAGCCAAAAACTAGCTAAATAAATGTACAACAAAAGTAGCCAAAAAGTATGCAACAAAAACGAATACTCAACCATATGAATGCAAATCTGCCAGTCAGTTTTGAAGCAGTGAAGCAGACAGCACGTCTGTCAGGCTGTGTAAGACAGTGTCTATCAGTCATTCAATGCTTAAGCTAATATTTCAAACGATTTCTAGTTTTAAATACATGCTTCCACACACATCTACATATGTATTAAAGTAGCATAGGCAAACAAACAACTAAAATATTTTAGTTTATTTTTAAGTAAAATTGATCTTACTAAAGTTTACTTAGCGTAAGAGAGTATACTTTTTGGCTTTTGTGGCCATTACTTTTTGGTAAACAAAATTACTTGTTTACACTTACATACATCTAAGCTAAATACTCATGAAATTACAGTAAATTGTAAAGCAAGTTTTTTTTGTGTTATACATTTGTGTGTGAGAGGTAGAGGGCAGTTTGCTTACCATCGAAGTCTTGGCAAATTGGAAGCTTAATTAAGTGTATACACGCACACATACACACCATCTGCCAATAACTAGTTAGGGCATTGTGTTTTGTTGTTGATCCTACAACTCTCGAATATGTAAATACGGTTTTCGAATTAAAAAAACAAGTAAGGACGGGACTGTCTTCGGCTGTCCCGAAGACTTCATACCTTTCATGAATGGAGCTGAACAATAATCTTATCCCGTTCGTAATCTCCAAATAATCGGACGTATAAGATAAGAAATATATAGTGAACAGATGTACATACCTAAAAGATTTTTAAGATAGATATAAAATAAAAAATGGCAAGAAACCCCCTTATCTGAATATATATTATATATAGTTCCGGTCGAAATGATTTTTACAGGAAATCTTCTATGATATTGTAACGAATTTACTGGAATTCCCCTTATTTGCAATCTTCTGCTAAGTGTTGCTAATATTCGTAACAATATATTAGAATAAATATCACCAAGTCTCACGTTTTTATATTGGAAACTAAGGGTGAAATGGCCAAAAATCTTTCTATCTGAACGATCGGTTGTATGGAATATATATTATATATAGCTCCGATCGAAATGATTTTTTAATGAAATCTTCTATGATATATTAGAATAAATATCACAAAGTCTAACGTTTTTATATTGGAAATTAAGGCAGAAATTGCCAAAAATCTTTCTATCTGAACGATCGGTTGTATGGGATATATACTATATATAGCTCCGATCAAAGTGATTTTTTCAGAAAATCTTCTATGATATATTAGAATATATATCACCGACTTTCACGTTTACACTTTCTAAATTGCGGCAGGAATGACCAAAATCGTCTTATCTGAACGATCGGTTGTATGAGAGATATATGTTATAGTGGTCCGATCCTAGCGGATCCGACAAATGTCTAATATTATACAAAAATACCTCCTTGTGCCAAATTTCATTGAGATATCTCACAATTTGAGGGACTAGTTTGCGTTCAAACAGACAGACGGACGGACAGACGGACATGGCTATATCAACTCAGTTCGTCGTCCTGATCAATTCGGTATACATAATGGTGAGTCCATCTTCCATATTTCTCGGCGTTACAAACATCGGACCAAAGTTAATATACCATTTCATGTTCATGAAAGGTATAAAAATGTAAATATTTCTCAACTTTCATACATTTATTAGTTTAACTGATGTCATGTCGTTGCTATTAGTTTTTAATTATTTGCTTTTGTAAGTGTTCAACCTTTATATTTTGTTAATTGTAAGTTTGTTTGTTACACATTCATGTTTTGCCTTTGGCTGTATTTTAATAAATTATTTCAATAACATTTTCATTTTTTCCAAAGTCATGTACATATATGTACATATAATATAAGTCCTCCGGCTGCTATTGGACTTAGAAACATAAATTAAAAACTAATTACAAAATTTACTAAACATGACAGCACTTCATTTATATTGTTCCATATATAATGTTACGGATGCATTTTCAATTATTTTCAGTTTGCTGCTTTTAAAGTAAAATATATCTATTCATTTGAATTTTTGTTTATGATAACTAGATGTGTAAGCCCAAAAGTATGCTAACCGCAATTAAGCTTGCATTAACAAATATTTAAATAGATAGCAATAAGCAGTTTTATTTTTTTTTATTTTACATATTAGGGTAATTGCACTAGATTTTTTTTTGATATATTTATTGCGTATGACTAAAATTTTAGCAGCTATATTTAAAGTTATCGCATTGCAAGTATTTGCTTGATTTTCAGCTTCGTCTATTAGCTTGCAATATATATTTTGGTAAAAGTGTCTGAAAATCGACTCGGGTAGTGTATTCGCCAGCAGTCTAACGTGTAGCTGTAGAGGGCTAGTGCGCCTAAAAGTATACAAGATATGCATGTGAAGCGTTATGCATGTATGAAAATGGTCGATTGCGCGGTCCAGAAAGATAAGCCGCGAGCCATTGGCGCTACAACATATCTGTGGAGTAGGACTCAACAAAAGTAAGGTTAAAGTGTTGGCCTTTGCCGGCTTGGTGAACGAACGAGGATAGCAGAAAACAGAGTTGACTGCTCAAATACTGAATTAGTGCTCTTCACCATTATGCCGAAATCCCCAATTTTTAACATACCTGCTTATAATAGCCAAAAGCTAATGACACTTTCTTTTCTGGAAATAATGTCGCCCTGTTGGTTCTTCTCAGCCCTCTCGTAAGTTTGTGTGCTCCTTTCGAAAAATATTTACCACAGAATTTTCCTTTTTCTCACTACTTAAAAACAGAGTCACTTTGCATACCGACAGGGGACCCAGTTCAAAATTTAGACCTTATATATATAATATATAATATAACATATTTCCCAGAAAAGAAAAGACCATCGCTGCATAGGAAACACTAGTATAATGGAAGGCAGTTGAAGTCAACTTCAGGGTGATGAAAAGTCATAGGCTCTATCTCTTAATACTGGTTTAACGGGGCTTACAATACGTGAAAGTAGCTGCAGCCCTATAGAATTTCTAGAAACATGTAGCTGTCATGCAACGAAATATGATCTACAGACTATCTTCAGATGAATTGAGAGGATATATTTGAATTTGTTTTGGGACTCAAAGCGAACTGGGTATTTGTTGTTTAGCGACATAGACAAGAGGCAACGGTGGAAAGAAAGAGAGAAACCGTAACCGTAAAGCTTTTTCTCTCATATTTTTAAGAAAAAATGTATTAGCTCGTCAAATTCGAGTGATATTAATTCTATAGTCATCGAGTTCAGAAAATTGGTTTCATCACTGGTTCGGCTTAAAAAGTCAGAGCAGTGTCATGCATGCTGATCGTTATACAGTGACAGAGTGGCAGTTTTTGTTCTTAAATGATTTCTTCGCGTGCTTCAAAACGTCTTCTCCCGAATTTTTCATAGAATATTCAGCCGTCATTGGCTAGTTCGTACCCACGCCATTCTGCTTCTGAGAACACGTCTCACTTTCCACGAAATTCATAATAAATTTATGAATTAAAGTAATATCCTTGAAACAAAGAAAAATATTTACACTGAAATTAATCGGATATACAAAAATACATTTACAGAGAGCAGCAAAGAAAAAAATAGCAGTGGATTTTTTTTTTTTAATTTCGTTGATTAAATCTAACGGCGTTATTATGTATAACGCAAACCGACGCGAGGAGTCATTATCACCCAAGTGGAACCAAATTCGTATCATATAACAGCATTCATTCACTTCGGCGACTCGGTGGCTACAGGTGATTGTCTTACGTTTTTTCCTATTATATAGCGACGCACAGTGTCACGAACACTCATTTTTGCTGTCAAAATATTCACTTGCTTCTGGGTCGCGTTTGCTTCATTCACTTCACTTTTTTATTTTCGTTTTTTTATAATTTTTGAGTAAAAATTGAGAATCTTAACATTTCGTGAAAAAAGATTGAAATTTTTCATAGACAGCCGATAAAGGTTATATTTAGAGCTTCGTTCAATGTGTATGCATATTTCGTCAAATTTTACAGGAATAAAAAAAAAGCGAAGCCTATAAAATTATAGCCAGGGACTCAAACTGTTATTCCTTTTATAATATAATTCCTTGCAAAACTATTAATTTTGGACTTTTAATATATTTGGATCAAGATAAAAATTATTTTCGGATTTTTATTTTTTGAGCCCGATAGAACTAATTAAACTCGGACTTTTAAAAATAAAAGTCCGGAAATAAAAGTTAAATCCGGACTTTTATTTTTTAAGTCCAAAATAAAAGTCCCTCTTGATAACAAAGAAACGGCTTATCCGAAATAAAATTTTTTTAAATTTTTATATAACAAACAGGATGCATGATTCGACATGATATTGCTATAGATATACCTGGGAACTCAAACATTTTCCCCTAGGACAATTTGTTGACCGGGACTTTTTCGACTCCGAAAAAAAAAATAATTGTTATTTTCTGTCCCTGCTTATAAATCAGTGCTTCTCCAACAACGTAGTAAATTAAAAGGTGTATCGCAAATTATCTGTCGGCAAACATTGGTACAATTCAGGAACGCAACATCTAAGCCCATTAAACAAGTGGTACCACAGGGTGGTGTCCTATCCTCGCTTCTGTTTAACTTCTACATATCGAAGCTACCTTCATCACCAGAAGGAGTCACTATAGTTTCCTACGCCGATGACTGCACAATAAGGACCACAGGGCCAGGCCCACCCATCGATGAGCTAGCTAATAAAATAAGCAACAATCTCCTTATTTACAACATGGACGAGCCAAATGTCGACCATATTGAACATCCACGTCGATGGAATCACGCTACCGACTGTCCTACACCCAAAAATCCTGAGTGAGACGTTCGATCAGGATCTACATTTTGGAGAGCATGCAACCGCAATTATCCCTACGATCCAGAGCCGTAATAAAATCCTCAATTCTCTTTCCGGCAGCATTTGGGGTAAAGACAAAAAACACTCATTGCCACTTACAAAGCAATTGACCGGTCGATTGCATACTACGCGTCCCGATATGATCGCCAAGCCTAAAGGATACTCACCTGGAAGAAAAGAGATGCCCAAAATACTGCCCTCAGAACCGCTACGGTCTGTTTTCTTATGTTCCAGAACACCACCTACATAATGAGGCGAGAGTATTCCCCATTAAGAGAAATGAGATGCTAACCAAACAGTTTGTGTTCAATACCCAGAAACCTGGCCATCCCAAGCCCAGGGGCTTAAGGGGTCATCTCCGTAAGCATTACGACGAAATACGGCACCTGAGAACACACCCGTATGAAGCAAAAAAGCACAACAGGTCCTCAGAGATATCCTCAAACAGGCGTCGGACCTCTATGCCAGGACTTGCCCGGCAAATCCGGTACTCACAGAAAAATTCCCAGAACTAGCAGAGGAGGAAATCACTATCCCTAGGAAAATACGCGTCACTCTAGCTAAACTTCGATCTGGGTACTGTATCAGGTTAAACTCTACCTATCTAGAATCAACCCCGACATACAACTTGAAAGAACATTGAGGGAATTTAGAAAAAATTCGAACACAAAATATTGAACAAATAAATTAGAAATTTGGTAATACACTAGAACAGTCGAATGCTAATACGCGTCCAAAAATATCGTGATAGGTGTCAAACGAAAATAAAAATATTAACTCGTTCAAAATTTATAAACGAAAATACGAAAAATTACCCCGGGTCCCTCCGAAACCGGGGTTGGCATCCATATTATTTTTGCGCAGAACACCTTTCCGCGTTGGTAGTCTTCGGCCTCGCGTGGGATCAAAATTAAATGCGTGCAAAATCCCTTTGTCCACAAAATTTTTTTTAGTGCACGACATTACAACAACCACGTGCAAATTGCCGACTTCAACTGTAAATATCTACGGACAGAGAACACATTATCGGATTATTGTTGTCGAGGTCAATACGCGTCTTTTGACACTTCCCTCTATATTTTTGGACGCATATTAGCAGTCGACCCCTGTTCTGGACTTTTACCAGAAATTTTGTTTGTCGTAAAAAATTTTAAGTTTTATATTATGAGAAAAAACAGGTTAACGTTACAAAGAGTGTAGCATTAACAACTGCAACGAGGCTATGCCTAGGGAAGCTTGGGCGTAGCTGCAATATTGCCAGCTCGTTGAAACGATGTTATTCCGAAAAAATTGCACTGCAAAGTTTTCCGAAATAACAAAAGTAATAAGTGGCTATACTGGCTACGTATTTGGTTTGACAGTCTCAGTGAATACGTAGTGACTACGTAAGAGACCGAACGCGAATACGTAAGAAGTTATAAAATACGAATTCTGTGTGAATGTGAGTGAATGCGACGCAAACATTCACGGTGACATACATAATAAGGGCCTTATATTAACTTGTTAAATAAAACTTCACAATTCAGTTTCGAAAATGTGTTCGAAAAAATCCGAAAATGCGGGAATATCTAAAAAATATTTTTTTAGGCTCTCTAAATTTTCTTAAGTAAGCAGTTTTGTAGCCCAATCAATTGTAGGTATAGGTCTCTCAAAACTCGCATAATTTTTGTAAATTTTTTTCCGAAGGGCTTTTTAAATATAGACGAAAATTTGAGTTTTAGAGACCCTGGTACTTTGCTAGACTAGTATTGATTGTGCTACAAAACTGCATATTGAACAAAATTCAGAGAACTCCAAGTAGAAAGTACCAAATTTTCGTAAAATTTTCCCGAAAATGTTATCGAGACTGGTTTGCTACAAAATCCATAGAATTTTTTTCTTACATCAAAACTAAAAAAGAAAAACCTTATTCACTGCTGTCGCTGCTATTTCACTGTTCGCTGCTGTATATACAATCTGAACAAATACAATCAATAAAATGCCGTCGGCTCAATTGTCATGTGGTCAAAGAAACACTGTCTACAAGCTCAACTTGAAGATGATGGCTCATAGTTGGCGGTTGCTGGCTCTTGGTCATGACATCAAATGAGTTTATTCCACCAGCGCCAACAGAAGTTGTGAATATGTGCTGCATTCACTGTAGTTCTTGTATAATTTATATATGTTTACATATTTACAAAAGCTCCACAAGTCGGCTACTTCCCTTTGTTCTTTATTTTTATTACATATTATTTTTTGTTTTTATTTATTACTACATGTTGTAGTTGCCTAAATGTCTGCTCATCTGACAGTTGCATACAATGAGGTCTGTCTATCGCAGCATGCTTGTAACACAACTCTCATTTACGCTCAATCTATCTTCCTCTTCCTCTCTTATTCATTCAACTTCATTATATTATGCAGCTACTGAAACGATGTTCATAGTTATCATATACTGTTGCATATTTAGTGGCGCACAGCATGTATGTATGTATATACATATATATATACCAAGCACACATGCACAATCTGAAATTGCATATCACATGTCTACTGCAATCATCTTATGCATCGTTGGAATTTTATCACTTTTGATTGTGCTTTTTATGGCGAAAATGTAATTTTTGCTGAGCTGGATAATTATGTACAAATACACGTAGTTGCAAAAGTGAACATGATATTTAATGCATACATACAGGCGTTCGGTGGACAGTATACATACTTTGAATGGTACCGCTTTAGCATGTTATCTCTTGTATGCTTGGAAAAAATTTTCCTTAACACATCAATAGAGTACATTCTGTCAGGCCAAATTGCAAATATTGAAAAAAGTGCTACTCATATATGAGATAACACATGACCTGTTGTTATTTTCTGTTAGCCAGAAGGCGTAGAGCTTTCTCCCTTTAATTTAAAGACTTGCTGTATTTAAAGGAGCTGTATTTAAGCTTTTGCATGTGAACATCTTCGTTATTTTGATGTCGTTCAAAAACTGAAATCAAAATTTCTGCTCCCTGAAAGTATGCAAATAAAATAAATTCAATTTCGAAAAGCTTGTAGTGCTGAATTTTAATGACACGTGTGTCATCCATTTGTTAGCCACCGCTATAATCAGCTTTCTAGGCCAAAACACATGGCACCGGTACCATTGCGAGTTACGCATAAAAGTATTTCGTTCGGTTGGCAGTAACATTAGAGTTCTCAAACAATTCATGGCCACTTATAAATAAGAAAGGTGCATGGCTGTGAAGAGAAAACATGTTGCAGAGGTCAGATCATTATAAAAAAACGGTAGAAGCGAGCGCGAGAGTAACACTGAGCTGTCTCTGCGCAGACTCTGATCTTAAGTGTTCTTGCGTGAGCGACTTGTTGTACAGCTCCACTTTTAATGTTGTTGTTGTTGTAGCGGTGCTTTGCCCCGTTCAATAGGCGCGACCACTCACAAATGCCCTTTAACGAGAGTCCAAAGAAAGTTGCAGGTTCAATAGGCTTGAACCAGAGAGATATCACGATCGAAATTGGGCTAGAGTGACGCGCTTCTCCCTGGAGAAGTTGCTTCCCATAACTGCGAGTTTAGGGTATTTGTCTTTAATAACGGGATTAACTGGACAATCCCTGGCAAAATAGTGTGTCGCTTTTTATTGGATGTTCTAAAGGCCTTGTCATACTCCCTTTTTTCATTCGGCTGAATTCTTAAGTGCCGGATTTCTTCATACTGCTTACGGAGGTAACTCTTTCTTAAGTTCCTGGGACGGGAGACGTCTTCTAGGTATTGAGTAGAAACTGTTTATTCAGCATTTCATTTCACTCGCTCGCCTCACTGTGTTGATGATATTCTGGGGATATAAGAAGATATCCGTAGCATTTTTGATTCCAAAACCCAAATTTGCCCTTGTCTTTTTCAAATGTTGCATACTTTTAGGCTCGCATGTGAGTTGACCTACAAAAAATTCCTTTCTAAATGATTTTCTCACATGAAGTCACCTAATCTGTCTGCGAAGTCATTAATAAAACTATCGAAAGCGTATCTTTTTAAATTTCTTTGATTACATTTTCCAAACAAAATAAAATTGCACACTCTTTTAAACCTTGCAATCTATTATAAAATCACAAAAAAGCTAAATGGAGCTCGAAATGACAAGAATGCAAGCAAAACGATTCATCAAAAGCCGCGCGGAACCTTTGTGCTTCAGTACACTTGTCGCTACACCAACAAGGATCATTAGGTCAAAGTTTGGCATTTGAAGAGCTGGTTCTCCAACAAACATTGACAAGGGCATAAACAACATAGGAGCCTCTGTGCTTTCGAAATTAAACTTGAGATGCCCTCAATGAACAGTATGCTCACTAAAAACGCCCACACACAATCATTTTTTTCTTAAATGAAAGGAATTCAACAGTAGGAAATCAACGTCAGGCACAATAAACATTAATTGCTACCTGAAATTTATTTTGAAAACTTAAGCTATGAATTTACTATGCGATGCCGAAAAGTAGACGCAATATCGAAGTGAGGCTGCCGCAAGTAGGTTTTTGAGGAAAAGTTTGGTGGACCAGTTGCTACAGTAGCAACTAGCTGAGCCAAGCGTTTAAAAATTGTCCATCATTAATCAAAATTAGAACGTGGCCAAGCATAAAAAGCGCTACGCAATATTAAGCGCAGTACAGTACCATACGAAAGAGGAAGGCTACAAGGATTGTGATGTACATTTAGGCGCAAGCTATATGGAGTTTAATTTTTGTATTACATTAAAACTAAATCTGGCTATGTGGTGTGGGAAAATGAATGAATTATAATAGATGAAAAAGAATGTGAAAAAAAGTGAGATGAAAAGGTGGAAGCAGATGAGAAGGCTATTAGTAAACGTAAATATTTAGATTAAAAAAGTAAAGCGGGTGAAAGCATATACTACGGTGGATAGATTTGTTATGCATTTTCTGGTTTGAGTAAATGTATGCTCGAATTTGTTTGCTGCCATAGCTTGCAACAACCAAAAATACGAATAAACTTGGTTTCTATATACGCCTTTTTGAGCAAATAAAATTTATTGTTTTGAGATTGAGATTATACATGTGCCGGTTGAACATAATTAGTTGAGTATTCAAGTGTCTGGGAAGCTACCGCTAAATATTCTTTAACAAAAGAAAATTAAAAAAAAAAAATTCGTTATATACAAACTTTCTAGATAAACAATAAAATATTTCCATAAAATGAAATATGAATAGTTTAGAAGCAAACTCACCTTTCCTGCAATGAGAGTAGCACAACTAATGCAGCATCGACCAAACTACAATTTCACAATTTTGTTGTAGCCTTTTAGGCGCTTTTAACTAAAAAGTTAAGTAGAATACTTCCACTCGATTAAATTAAAATTAAAGAGATGATTTATGCTTCACATTTTAATATATTAAACAGGCTGAGAATTACAAGTAATAGCGTATACTATACGAGTTTATAATTTTTTTGATTAAATATATTGCATAATTTTAGGATTGAACAAGTAAGGAAGGCTAAGCTCTAGTGTAACCGAACATTACATATTCAGCTGAGAGCTTTGGAGACAAAATAAGGGAAAACCACCATTTAGCAAAATGAACTTAGGGTAACCCTGGAATGTGTTTGTATGACATGGGTTTCAAATGGAAGGTATTAAAGAGTATTTTAAAAGGGAGTGGGCCATGGTTCTATAGGTGGACGCCATTTCGGGATATCGTCATAAAGGTGGACCAGGGGTGACTCTAGAATGTGTCTGTACGATATGGGTATCAAATGAAAGGTGTTATTGAGTATTTTAAAAGGGAGTGGGCCTTAGTTCTATAGGTGGACGCCTTTTCGAGATATCGACCAAAATGTGGACCAGGGTGACCCAGAACACCATCTGTCGGGTACCGCTAATTTATTTATATATAATACCATGAACAGTATTCCTGGCAAGATTCCAAGGGCTTTTGATTTCGCCCTGCAGAACTTTTTCATTTTCTTCTACTTAATATGGTAGGTGTCACACCTATTTCACAAAGTTTTTTCTTAAGCTATATTTTGCGTCATAAACCAATCCAATTACCATGTTTCATCTCTTTTTTCGTATTTGGTATAGAATTATGGCATTTTTTTCATTTTTCGTAATTTTCGATATCGAAAAAGTGGGCGTGATCATAGTCGGATTTCGCCATTTTTTATACCAAGATAAAGTGAGTTCAGATAAGAACGAGAACTAAGTTTAGTAAAGATATATCGATTTTTTCTCAAGTGATCATGTTAACGGCCGAGCGGAAGGACAGACGATCGACTGTGTATAAAAAATGGGCGTGGCTTCAACCGATGGGCGACATTTTCACAGAAAACAGTTATCGTCATGGATCCTATGCCCCTACCAAATTTTCGCAAGGATTTGTAAATAATTGTTCGACTTATGGCATTAAAAGTATTCTAGACGAATTAAATGAAAAAGGGCGGAGCCACGCCCATTTTGAAATTTTCTTTTTTTTTTGTATTTTGTTGCACCATATCGTTACTTGAGTTGAATGTTGACATAATTTACTTATATACTCTAAAGATATTAAATTTTTTGTAAAAATTTAACTTTAAAAAAATTTTTTTGTTTAAGTGGGCGTGGTCGTTCTCCGATTTTGCTAATTTTTATTAAGCATACATATAGTAATAGGAGTAACGTTCCTGCCAAATTTCATCATGATATCTTCAACGACTGCCAAATTACAGCTTGTAAAACTTTTAAATTACCTTCTTTTAAAAGTGGGCGCTGCCACGCCCATTGTCCAAAATTTTACTAGTTTTCTATTCTGCGTCATAAGTTCAACTCACCTAGCAAGTTTCACCGCTTTATCCGTCTTTGGTAATGAATTATCGCACTTTTTCGGTTTTTCGAAATTTTCGATATAGAAGAAGCGGGCGTGGTTGTAGTCCGATTTCGTTCATTTTAAATAGCAATCTGAGATGAGCGCCCAGGAACCTACATACCAAATTTCATCAAGACACTTCAAAATTTACTCAAGTTATCGTGTTTACGGACGGACGGACGGATGGACGGACGGACGGACATTGCTAAATGAATTTCTTTTTTCGCCCAAATCATTTTGATATATAGAAGTCTATATCTATCTCGATTAGTTTATGCCGTTACGGATTATCGTTATGCGAACAAAGTTAATATACTCCGTGAGCTCTGCTCAGCTGAGTATAAAAACTACTAAAATATGTAAATGTTTCTATCCGATTCATTTTCAAATGTGTTTTAATATTTTAATCATGCAAATGCGCTTCTAATCTTAACTAAACTTGTATTACAAATTCCAAGCAAATTTTTCGTAGAAATTATTAAAGCATGCTTTTAGGCGGTAAAGCTTTTAAAGTATTATACAAACTAGAACAATTAAATTACATATATATTTTCGAAATGCCATGGCGGCCACCGTGGTGTGATGGTAGCGTGCTCCGCCTACCACACCGTATGCCCCGGGTTCGCACTCCGGGCAAAGCAACATCAACATTTTAGAAATAAGGTTTTTCAATTAGAAGAAAATTTGTCTAAGCGGGGTCGACCCTCAGCAGTGTTTGGCAAGCGCTCCGGGTGTATTTCTGCCATGAAAAGCTCTCAGTGAAAACTCATCTGCCTTGCAGATGCCGTTCGTAGTCGGCATAAAACATGTAGCTCCCGTCCGGCCAATTTGTAGGGAAAATCAAGAGGAGCACGACGCAAATCGAAAGAGAAGCTCGGCCTTAGATCTCTCCGGAGGTTATCGCGACTTACATTTATTTTTATTTATTTTATTTTCGAAATATTTAGTTCGAAGTTCAGGTGTAAAAATTATGCGACAGCTATCGAAAACAGACTTGCAAACATTTTACAAGCAACGCTACAATTTTAACCCTTTTAAGCCCACATTGAAAGTATTTTCAGCTGGAAATATTTAAAGAATATATAAACTACCAAAACCGCTGTTAAGTCATGCAAAATTGAAAATACGAAATGGTAGAGAAGATGCCAAATATATAAAATTTATGTAGGTAAATAGATTCTCTTTTTTTGTACAAACAAATTTTACAAGTACTTCAGTTATCTGCATTCGTTTAAATTTATGTATGTATGCAAAGACAGAAATATGAAATATATGGCAAAAAAATATGTGTTTATGTGCATTTCTATGCTTTATCGATGCTAACGCCCCTTACGTAACTCAAGTACTTGTGCACTTACATAGTGTCATACATATTTCTTTTTGTAGTAAGAAAAAGCAAATTGAAATAAAGTGAAAAATTTTGCAAAAAAAAAAGCTAGCGTTTACAGTGAAATTGAATTTTTCGGCAAACGTGTTCTCTAGCATTTGTTGTTAGTAGCTATTTGCTGGCTGCTGCGGTTGCGCAATCAATTCACCGCATTTGCGATATGCTTTTACTTCAAAATGTACATGCACATGCATACTCTCACGCGCGCTTGGAACACCTTCGCGAAATCAGACCAGGTTAGACTGATTTTGGCACTAGTCGTAGAAAAACACAACAAAGAAATGCCTTTTTTTGTTTGCGAAATTGACTAACATTTCAATGTTACAACATCTGAAAAATAAGTTCGAAAGCTTTTCGAAAAAAAATGTTCGAACACATTTTTGAAGTACGAATGTATTCAATTTTTCATTTGTTTGTATAAATAATCGCGAAAATATAATGACATTAAAAATGTTGGCATTTATTAACTAAATACAAAGATATGTATTTATTAAATTTTTCGAAGTTCGAATGTTTTCCATTATACTTGATAACTTTTCCAATATTTCAATACATTAGTTTTGGACAACTTTCATTTCGTAGTTCGAAAAAATGTATGAAAGTTTTCTGCGTCTTGGGCTTGTAATATTGACAAAGTAAAATAAGTGCGGCAAATTTTCGAAATATTTAACAAAAATTTTAACGACCAAAAAGAAATTCGAATATTTTCCATCTTTCATTGATATTTGTATAAATATATATAAAATGATAATACAAAACAAAATTACATTAAAAATGTTGACATTTTATTTAAAAAAACACAAAAATACTTCATTAAATTTTTCGAAGATCCCATGTTTTTTTGGGATTTTAGAGCTCTGGTTTAAAATTAAAAAAAAAAAATTATGAAAGCCACACTTGGAAATATTCAAAACTTATTTATTGTACAAAAAAAAACAAAAATTAAAAGGAGAAAGTAAAAAATTTTCCACGAGAATACACACATATGCATAATACTTTTGATTTAAAAATAATATCTGTAATTTCGAAAATCCTAAAGTTCGAAATTAATTCGATTTTTGAACAAAAATTTTATTTAAAAAAATGATGAATTTAATAAAAACAAAATTTGGGAATCCGGATCACGTAATTCTAATATAAATAAAAGAGATATCCGAATTTCGAAAAACTTGAAGCTCGAATTTAATTCGACTTTTGAAAAATGTTACATTTTGCTGATAATATTGAATTAAAAAAACATTTTATGAAAAGTAAACTTGAATACTCACATCGATTTTGGAAAGCTCACAAATCAATTAGAAACAAAAGATGGGGAATTTCGATAATAATAAATTTTGAAAATACGATTTTTGTAAAAAGTTAATTTTTTTTCTTATGATAATGAATTGAATTTAGACCAATTTTAATTCGATTTTGGAAAGCTTATTATGTTACTCGATTCGAAAGAAATTTCTTTCGGATTTGAAGAAAAATGTGTGTGATTTGACAGCCTTCAAATCACATTTGCTTTCGAATCGAGTTACATATAAGACTCCATTTTAAAAAATAGTTCGATTTGAAAAAGATAAATATGTAGAATCTGCGCAAAAATGAGAATTGAATATAAAGTTTGAATTTCAAAAGAAATTTAAAAAGATCTTTTATATTCGAAAATTCGAGATTCGAACTATTACAAAAGTTCTGCCTCTCTTATTTGATTTTTACGCTAGTAATGCTTTTCTTTTCAAAAAAAAAGAAATTCATTTATATTATTTGATTACTAAGTTGGAGACCGCCGTGGTGTGATGGTAGCGTGCTCCGCCTACCACAACGAAGATCCCGAGTTCACGCGCCTGGCAAAGCAACATCAAAATTTTAAAAACAAGTTGTTTTAACTAGAAAACAATTTTTCTAAGCGTGGTCGCCCCACGGCGATGTTTGGCAAGCACTCCGAGTGTATTTCCGCCATGAAAAGCTCTCACTGAAAACTCATCTGCCCTGCAGATGCCGTTGGAAGTCGCTATAAAAAAAGTAGATCCCGTCCCGCCAATTTGTAGGAAAAATTAAAAGGAGCACAAAGCAAGTTGGAGGAGAAGCTTGGCATAAAATCTCTTGGGATGTTATCGCGCCTTACATTTATTTACTACTACTTTTTCTAATACCTGGTATGTAAATATATAGACATTCATACTAACACACACATTCATACTCACACTTACATATTTATTCAATTTTCTATTTCAAATGTATAAGTAAATGTATAGATAACCAGCTAGCGAAATAACGATTTTGATCGTACCTAAAGATGAAAAAGCATTAAATTCATTCGAACATTTGCACGTTCGTTTCGCACATTTGCGCATTGCTTGTTAGTACCTACAACTAAAAGTATGCTACCAAAATTAAATAAGAAAAATATGCGAAGAATATATATGTACGTGAAAAAACATGCAAATATTTATATAAAAATATATGAGTGTGTGTATGAAAATGCGTCCCTTGTGTGTGGCTCCATACATTTTTGATTTATTTTGCATTTTTCAAAGATAATTTTATGACCTGCAAAGGTAGTGGCTTGGCACTGTTGTAATGCTCCTACATACATACATATATGCTGTAAGACAGGTGCTACCATATCTTCCGTAAATGTGTCGTGTGTGTGCGTGTGTACGTATTAGAGGTTTACGCCGATCACTTTATCGGCGGCGGCGCGCCGACGTTCGCCGGTGTTCTTACTTTAAAAAGCTTGATTTTTCTATTTAAAAAAATAATATTTAGGAAAGGTTTTGTTTGTATGTATTTAAGGAAGTGAACGTTTTGGCGATTTCGGAAAGATCCGGGGTTTTTGCCTCAAGATCTCGCAGACCGTTCAAAAATTTTCAGGAGTAGCTCCTTGCTGAGGGGTTGTCCCTCGTTCGCTTACTCCAGAAAGGCTTCGAACCCAACCCCGGTCTTTGGAATTGGTACTGCTGCGTAAATAGTCACACTTTTGTCTATATCTCGTGCTAACTCCTAATAATCGTCCCGGCGGCCACGCGCAAAGGCGACTTACGGTTGCTATTAATACTCATGACTTTCGTGGCACAGGGCGCCTCCAGTTGTTTCGGCTGTTTTTAAGAGCTATTCCCGATGTGCGAACAGTAGCAATCCCGACCACCAGTCGCTACCACGCCTCCTGACCCTCACACTATATGCCAGCACAGAAGCTATAGGACTGTGACTTCGAACTCATACCTTCGTTGACGTCAATTTCCTAGGTGTAGCTCCGAAAACTTTCTAACGGATGTATTTGTCGCGCTATGCTACGGAGCTACACCAGAGAAACACCTTGAAACGTTAGGAGTGACTATTCGGCCAAAGATGCCGCCCTCGAAATCATAAGCAGTCTAAGTTGATGTAATTGCGTAATGGGCGAAAATCGTATAATCCTCGGCGCATGGTTTCTAACTATGAGCAGTTATATACTGTCAGAACTTATGGAAGTGTCTAACTGCTCGGTAAAAGATATCAGCAATTTCATTGACCGCTCCCAATGGTTCAAACGGAGTACCGACTAGCCATATGTTATTAGAAGCAATTGGTTCCAGGAGAATTGTGCATGAAAATGGCGCCCCGCGGTACTTGGGTTCGAATCATTGATATCCAGGTGACACAGCAACCAACCAACCAATAACCATTATAATTGAGATGAAAAAGCGCTCGATACGTTGAATCTGAATCCGGTATCAGAATTTTTAAGTTGGATCTGGTTTTCTAGATATTTGTACATGGGAGTGCTAAAAAGACTTCTGCTGCATTCATCAAGCTTTTTCGTCTTCCTCTTTTGAAGTGTTTTATTTTGTGGAAGGCTCCCTTTAGAGATATTTTCTCCATACAATTTTTTTTCGCAAATTGAAAGTCTACTTTTAGGCACTATGGTCACTAAATAAGTGCATATGGGCATTTTCAGCAAATCTCGAAATAAAGTTAGATTGAACTTTTATGTAAAAATTTCATGAGAACAAGAACCAAATTAAAATTTTTTATAAGTTGCACAAATTTAGCGAAACACAGCACTTTCGAAACGTTTTAGCTCATTACTGGGTCTAAACTCTTTTCAAATTTTTTCGGCCTGTATAATCGCACCAATTCGAATACCAATACCGATGCATTTATCAAAGACAACAACAATACCAAAGTCAATTACTAAAAGCATGTTTCATTAACCTGCCATTATAAGGCCCATTTTCATTGTCACCATAAATCTCTTTATAATTACTCATACGCAGTTAGTAGACCTTTCTCTTTCTTCATCTTCCCTTCAACTGCCATTATCACTTTTTATATTTTAATGTATGTACATTAACGTCGATGACATTGCTAAATTGCCTACAGCATTAACGGGTTTTTGCACTTACCGCTAAATATCCACTTATGGTTACTTACCCAGCTATCATTTCGCAATGCCTAAAAGCATACAAATCAAAATAAAAGGGCGCATATGAAGGGAAGAACGAAAGAAATATGTACTAAAATTGTACTGAATAAAAGACTAAAGTTGAATACAATGACAATTGTGCAAATACCAATTCTTTTATTGAGAAAAAGCGATCACAAATATACTTAATACAAAACAAGTAAAGAAGGCTAAGTTCGGGTGTAACCGAACATTACATACTCAGCTGAGAGCTTTGGAGACAAAATAAGGGAAAATCACCATGTAGGAAAATGCACTTAGGGTAACCCTGGAATGTGTTTGTATGCCATGTGTATCAAATGGAAGGTATTAAAGAGTATTTTTAAAGGGAGTGGGCCATAGTTCTATAGGTTGACGTCTTTTCGAGATATCGCTATAAAGGTGGACCAGGGGTGACTCCAGAATGTGTTTTTACGATATGGGAATCAAATGAAAGGTGTTAATGATTATTTTAAAAGGGAGTGAGCCTTAGTTCTATAGGTGGACGCCTTTTCGAGATATCGCTATAAAGGTGGACTAGGAGTGACTCTAGAATGTGTTTGTACGATATGGGTATCAAATGGAAGGTGTTAATGAGTATTTTAAAAGGGAGTGGTGGTAGTTGTATATGTTAAGTCGTTTTCCAGATATCGACCAAAATGTGGACCAGGGTGATCCAGAACATCATCTGTCGGGTACCGCTAATTTATTTACATATGTAATACCACGAACAGTATTCCTTCCAAGATTCCAAGGGCTTTTGATTTCGCCATGCAGAACTTTTTCGTTTTATGCTACTTAATATGGAAGGTGTCACACCCATTTTTCAAAATTTTTTCTAAAGTTATATATTGCGTCAATAAACCAATCCAATTACAATGTTTCATCCCTTTTTCATATCTGGTATAGAATTATAGCGTGGTCATAGTCGAATTTCGGCCATTTATTTATACCAAGATAAAGTGAGTTCAGATAAGAACGTGACCTAAGTTTAGTAAAGATATGTCGATTTTTGCTCAAGTTATCGTGTTAACGGCCGAGCGAAAGGACAGAAGGTCGACTGTGTATAAAAACTGGGTGTGGCTTCAACCGATTTCGCCCATTTTCACAGAAAATGTTATCGTCATAGAATCTATATTTCTACCAAATTTCACAAGGATTGGTTAATTTTTGTTCGACTTATAGCATTAAAAGTATTCTAGACAAATTAAAGTGAAAAGGGCGGAGCCACGCCCATTTTGAAATTTTCTGTTATTTTGGTATTTTGCTGCACCATATCATTACTGGAGTTGAATGTTGACATAATTTACTTATATACTGTAAATATATTCAATTTTTTGTTATAGTTTGACTTAAAAAAATTTTTTTTTAAAAAGTGGGCGTGTTCGTCATCCGATTTTGCTAATTTTTATTTAGCACACATATAGGAATAGGAGTAACGCTCTTGCCAAATTTCATCATGATATCTTCAACGACTGCCAAATTACTGCCAAATTACGGCTTGCGGTGCCACGCCCGTTTTCCCAAATTTTATAAATTTTGTATTCTACGTCATAAGGTCAACCCACCTACCAAGTTTCATTACTTTATCCGTCTTTGGTAATGAATTAACGCACTTTTTGAGTTTTTCGAAATTTTCGATATCGAAAAAGTGGGCGTGGTTATAATCCGATTTT
Source organism: Eurosta solidaginis (assembly GCF_040869045.1). Classification (NCBI taxonomy): domain Eukaryota; kingdom Metazoa; phylum Arthropoda; class Insecta; order Diptera; family Tephritidae; genus Eurosta; species Eurosta solidaginis. Next base: position 20,447,970 of record NC_090320.1, read on the forward strand.
GTTCATTTTAAATAGCGATCTGGGATGAGTGCCCAGAAACCCACGTACCAAATTTCATCAAGATACCTCAAAATTTACTCAAGTTATCGTGTTAACGGACAGACGGACGGACCGACATGGCTAAATAAATTTCTTTTTTCGCCCAGATAATTTTGATATATAGAAGTCTATATCTATCTCGATTAGTTTATGCCGTTACGGATTACCGCTATGCGAACAAAGTTAATATACTCTGTGAGCTCTGCTCAGCTGAGTATAAATATCATCAATACTGATTGAAACAAAAGCCATGGCGTATACGTAATTTTCTAGTTTAGAATTCCCCATTCTTTGCGTGTACACGTGACAGCGTTAAAAGAAATAAAATAAAATCAATAGCGATGCCAAAATGAATTTCAATTTAAATTATAAGATAACGAATCGTTGCGATTTTCCTTCTACACTTCTCTGGCACTTTTCATTTATTTAGCGTCTTATTTTACTTTCGCTTTTCTCCGCGGTTCTCATCAACGGCTGCGACCAAGCGTTTAAAATTGTGCAGACAATAGCAAAATAAATGAAATGTGCAAAGAAGAGAAGAGAAAAAGTCTTTATTAAAAAATAAAGTGTACAAGATGTTGCCAAAGCTGCTGTTGTTGTTCGAAAATGATTGAACGTGATGTTACTATGTTACTGAAAGAAAAGCAGATTAAAAAAATCTGTATTTGCTGTTCGATTGCAATCAGTACAATGTTCGACTGCGTCAATGTGTATGATAGTAGGTGTGTTTTTGCATGTATTAGTATTATATGCATGCTTCGTACATATGTATATCATAAACAAATATGTACGCAAGATGTCGTGATGTCGTGATGTCATGATGTCACATGCAAAGGTGCATCTCGAATTATGTGTGTGATTTACTAAAAGTCAAATTTGAGATAAACGTGAATCACGAAACATTGGATGAAGGAATTCCATTTAAACGAACGGTTTTGTTGTTAATATATTAATCCAAGGTATGCAGAGGTGTGATACCTCTTTTTAGCGAGTAATTATATAATGATGACTACTTTGAACTAAGGTTGCTAAAAAAACGTATGTTAAATCGTATATAACCAGCCAGAAATCTTCAAAAAATCCAAAATATTTGTAATCCCTATTTTACATACCCTAACCAGATTAACCAAACAAGTTTTTTCGAAGGATCTCAGAGGAATTTTAGCTGTAACCGGGCATTGGGGGGCATAATATGTTCAACAGCCTGCTTGATAGTTCCTAAATACTGGCTTTTGACAGAGACTTTCCAAATAGCAAGAACTTCTGCTTGACACTCACTACTATCTTTCGGTAGTTGAAATGAAGTAGACATCTTTAGAGAATCCGATTAGATTCCGTGATGTCGATGTAGCTTCGTATGCGGTTATCAGCTGCGATTGAGCCTATATTCCTTAATGAGAAGATATTACTACCATCTACACTCAGCTGTCTATATGTTGATAAGTTATTTATTGCGCAGCTAGTATTCTCTTCGGCTCATATCTAGTCCAATAATGTGCCAGGTGCTTGCTGATGTCACATTTCTGCAAATTGTGCCACCACGAGGAGAAGATTTTCTTGACACAGGCAACTTTGTACGCTGCCCGAAAAAGGTTTTTCTACAGCTTCGACTCTGTCTCCATATTTCCTGTAGATGGGATCTACAGAGCTTATACTTGAGGGATTGGTGTCAATCATTACCCATTTACGCTTAGACACTTGTTAAATTTTGAGCGCTTCGTGACTCCGCCTCTACTCCCTTAACATTGTAAGTACTGAAATTATGGAAAAATAAGGCATTAAATATATTTATAACATCAGTGGAGAAATGGTTGTAGCCGTTGACCTGAAGACCCATTATATTTGAGCAGCAACAATCAACGCCCTCCGTTCTGAGAACGACCTTAAAGCTCTCTGATGCAGTTTTGTAATGCTGACCTGATATCGTAGAGGTCGTCCCCTTAGTCCACTCCCCAAGGTTGAGCTGACTTTGGTAGTTTTTGGCATAGTTCGATATCATCCAGATGATCATCTCGTGCTTCTAATGCCGGAAAATATGTCCGTACATAACCACTTCCTCGTTATTGTAATATAATTTGGTGAATACGTTGTAAAATTCCCAAGATATTGTGTTTCTGTTTTCAATAAAGACAAAAGCTACTGACCCTCAATTTAATACCATTGTTGTTAAACTTTTTCGGCTTTATTTTGAAACTTAACGGAACAAGAAGGCTAGAATCTTAAATGGGTTTTAAATCCAATTCCACTTGTTTAAAATTGGCTGTTTAGTTTAACACTGTTTGTCTTAACTGTTTCAATTTTTTTTAAATTGCAAGTCTACATCTCTCTGGTTTAAGGTTGGGCGCACAAGTTTTTACGAAATCTAGCATCGTTTAAAATTTAAAACAAATTTGTTTTTGTAGTCCAGAAAGTTTAAAATGTATACAAAAACGTTTAATCGTTTATCAATATTTTGCTATCGATCTCATGCTCAGCGAACTCGTTTGGTTGAGATAATACAACTCATTTACCCGTGAATTTGAAAAGACGGCGTGGTCACACCACTGTAAGAGATTTCACGAGAAATTTTATTAGCGCTGATTATTTTTTTTTCTTGAAAATTGCCGAATTCCATCTAAGACCAACGTTTTTAAACAGCATACCTTGCAACTGAGTATCTTAGTTAAGTTTATTAAAATCAAAATTTATTATCCTATAATAAAGTTTTATGAAAATTTTATTGCTAAATCCTTAGCTTAATTTAAGTTCGTACTACGTAATATATTCGGTAAAAATATATATCTATTTTTATTGTAACCAATTTAATTGTATTTAATTAGCGACACAAAGTCCTATGCTTTAAAAATTTTTTTTCGATATAAGAGATGGTACTGGTATAAAGGCAGATACCTCTATCCATGCATGCATGAATGCCCAGCTGCACTCTTTGAAATTTTTCCCCAAGTACTGGCCTTTTGTTGCTATTTCCTTTAAACACAATAAGGTAAATATATACCCTACATATTTAATACAAATTGTGTGGAATATTTTAAGGCTCGTTCAACGGAACTTAATCAGTAACATAGGATTTTCTAGCAGTGCATTATTAGCATTGTTTGGCTGTTCACTATTATAACAGTACTATTTAAATTGTTTTTGTTTTTATCGGCCTATTGATAAATCATTCAAGGTTCGAATCGAGCTCAAGGCCAGAACAATAATTTTTTTCTAATGATAATTATTGTTATTTTTTTTTTTTTTTTTTTTTAATTTTTCCAAATTTGATCTATCTGCGCAGTTATGGCAGGTTGTCTGAAACATTTTCTACTTACTATTCCAAAAACAAAATACAATTTTTCAAATTTGGAAAAATTAAAAAAAAAAAATAACAATAATTATCATTAGAAAAAAATTAGAGTACTATTTAAATATATTTAACTAGCGAAATGAGCTCACTATACATTTTTCTTGTTATGGAAATTACAAAAACGTTTCAAAATTTCCACACGGCGAAGGTTAATAGGACCTGTTTTTGAATTTTACCTTTTCATCAATTAGATTTTCAAGAGCTGTATTTTGAACTCGAAATCTCCAACGTTCACACGTCATACCGTAGCGGAAGTCATTGATCAAGTTCCGTTGAACGAGCCTTAAATTATTCCACACAATTTGGTTAAAAGAATATAGTATATAATTTTGTATAAACAAATTACAAAATGGGCAGCGGAGCATTCATATGGCTTAGGGAATAGAGACATCGGTCTTTGCAGCAGTATGAAGTATAATGAAGTGAAATTCAGAAACATGTCCTAGTAAGCAATGCCGTGCGCAAATTTTACAATCTTTCTCTAATACTAGTAAACAATTTAAAAAGTGTATAATTTTAAAACCACTTATTAACATCTAAACGGGTTTCATAAACAAAAAAATTTATTTGAAAATATTAGATGTTTAACATTATTTAATAAATTATCACAATTAAAACGAGCTTTTTATTTAGACAACGAAAATTACATGACTGAATAAATCAAAAGCATATGCTTTGGTGAATTCAAAAAATATATGTATATATAGTATGTCTGTGGATATTTTATCATTAGGGCTTTAACAAATACAATGCTAATTAAAATCTGACAAAACTAATTTACTAATTCATTGTAATGAAAATGCATTAAAAAAACAAAATCAAACAAACAATTTATTTGCCTTTATGGCGTAACGAAATAACGAACATAATCAGATTGGCGTGCAAAAAAATAAAAATACTTATTATATTAATAGTATAAATTAGTTTACATAATAAATACGTAACACATTAAAAATTAAGCAAAATGATAATAAAAAAACAAAAAAGAAATCAAAACCAAAAACAAATAAAATTAATGTTCCTGTGTGTTGCAGATGCAAATTTTTCGGATTTTCCATATATACAATATCTAACACGTAAGTTTTTGAGTGTGTGGGTTTAATAAAGTGCATTTAAAATAAGGCATTTAAATTATACGATTTAGAAATTATAGATTTACTTCTACAGAAGCAATTTAGATTTACTTCTACCCCAAAAAAAAGCTATGATACATTGTTGTCATCCGCGGGCTTAGGAAGCTTTGGTGATGAGGTCTTAGTTTTTTGTAAAAAAAATGCTACGCTACATATTCTACACGTCACTAAATACTTATTTCAAAACAAAACTTTTCAAAAGCTTTCACCAAATAGAGCTTTCGTTGAAGAAAAGCTTTTACCAAAACAAAGTTCAATTCGAACGCTTGCAGCAAGCTGCTAAGCTACACATTTTACACTTCACTGCGTACGGGTGTTAAAACAAGGTTTCTCAGAAAGTATCACTAAACAAATTTTGGTTAAAAAAAAAACTTTCTTTTTAAAAAAAGCTTTCCTACCAAAAAAAAGTTTACTTAAAAGGTGCTCTACACCTCTAAACTCAACAAAGCTTTAAGCGAGAGCTTTCGAAAGCTTTAACCATTTTGCATGGAATCATACTTAAAATGTTTTTGAAGAGCGTAAGCACTGAAACTAGTCTTTGAATAAGACAGTTACAAACGCGCTACAGCAACAGAATTTTCTTTCTTTGACTAAATGTTAATGTAAATGCGTTTAAAAGCTATGATACATAGCTTAGGAGGGTTTCGTGATATTGTTTTTAATAATGTGATAAAAACGTTATGCTATATAATTTACACTTCACTCAACACTTAATTCAAAACAAAGTTTTAGGGGCTTTCACTAAAAAAAAACTCGGTTCAAAGAAAGCTTTCGTTAAAAAAATGGTTACCTACAAAAAAAAGTTTACCTAAAAGTAGCTATAACCCTGCATGGTTATTAACAAACATAACATTGAATAAGCTTGAAAGCTTTTACCGAGGGCTTTACAAAGCTTTTGTCATTTCTAAAGCAGCATAAAGTATTTCAATAAACAATATGTTGATTTAATTGCACATGATAATTTTCCTCAGAGTACAATTTTTGTGGCATTTAATTTTTTTGTCTTATTTAACTTTAAAAATTTGTAGGGCATTCAACCATCATTTTCCGCCAACTCATCAAAGTATATAAATTATTTGCATTCTTGCTTCCGTTATAAATATTTTCGTTCATAAAACATTAATTTTACCTTTCGCTTGAATAAGTGAAAACAAATGTACAAATGTATGTTTGTATTTGCAACAATAAACAGGAATTTCATTAAAACTATACATCCATGTACGAGTATGTATATAATTTTAATGGTAAGCGGAAAAATTTAAAAAAGTATTCATGTGGAGAAAAAAGTTTTAAGTTTGTTAGTTTGAATCAGAGCGGTTCAAGTAATGGAAATCAATTTGAACGTAAACGTGAATTTGTTGCAATATGTTGAGTGTTCCTTCCTTAATTCCTTTCCCGAGTCTTTTCCACAAGTAACCTTTAAGAGGGTTTTTTGATCAAATTTATCTTTATAAGCCCTATTTCGCTGTTAATTATATATAAGCATTTATCACGGCATCACTGTGCTTATGAGTTTTTTAGCTACAATTTTTTTCACTTGTCATTGTGGCAATCGAAAGCTTTTTTAATTAGTCTCACTTTGGTATATAAATTTTTAAAGCTTTAAAAACTTTCAGCATATTTTTGTCGAAGTCATTCGAAAAATAGCCGAAGTTCGATGAAACCAGAAAACTACGGTGACTTTTTTTAAATTTAATTTGATTTTATTAAATTTTATTTAAATTATTAAATTTTTTTATTTCATTAAATTTTATTCTATTTAATTTAATTTAATTCTATTTAAGTTTTATTTGATTTATTCGTAACATACATATCATAACTGAACATAATTTATTATAACATTTCATAACAGAACATAATTTAACATGACATAACATAACACGATGCCACATAATATAAAATAATATAACCATGAAACACATACTCACATAATTAAACTTAACATAGCGTGGCATACCCCAACATACACGAATTTACTTGCAAATCCTCTTATTTGCAACCTTCTGCTAAATTCGAATCACTAAACTGTTGAATAAATAACTCCACTCTTCAATAATGCAAAATGGCGTTTATTAAAGTACTTCACAATAACTTATATTTCGCTTACTGATAACTTGCTTAACTCAAACTAACTCTACTATTGCCCTACAGATTGCATGCTTAATCAAAACTGACTGTAGCGCCTCTACCGTTGGTGCTTTTATACTCTGTTATTTCCTCGTTGCATCTTCTAGGCGCTTCAAGAATTTACTTAGTTACTGCCATATAATTATAACTACAGAAGCACGTGTATAGCTTCTCATATGCGCGCGTATTTGTGAGCGACACTTCCACAATTACAATTGCATACTTTCGGGAGCATCTCAGATAAGATATCTGCATGTGTTTGTGCATCTCTTCTCCTCTGCGTGTACGTACATATGTGTGGACATAATGATTTATTCGTTTATGTAGATACATGATTGATTTATGGATGTCCATACGGTCACTGCTTAGCATCGGCTTTTTATATTGTCTGGGGCAAAATGAGATGGCAGTACCCATTAGTGTTGCTAATATTCGTAACAATATATAAAATAATAAAGCTTAAAAAAACGTGTCATTACACCGATAAGCAACAACATATAGATGTATCTTATCATTATAATTTACTATTAATTACGTAAAACAACATAAAAAAACATGGCATAGCATAACAATGCAGCATAGTGTAAAATAATATAACAATTAAACCACAAGACACATACTATCATAATACAACTTAACATAACCTAACATAACACAGCATAACATAACTTTGCATGCATAAGTAACGTAATAAAACTTAACATTGCACAGCACAACAACATTTAATAACTCTACTTAACTTACTTATTATAACACAGCGTAATAAAACTTCAAACCATAACATAATGCAACTTAATATAAAGTATATATGTATTAAAATATGTGCACCATAAAAACATACTAGCTTAACGCAATATAATGACATAGTAAAACTTTGCATAGGGTAACATAACATAACGTCACATATGAAAACACCATAATAAAACTACATAGTAAAAATACACAACATAGTAAAATAACGTAACGTAACGTAGCATACATACCGTAACATTACATACCTAATAATTTAATAACATAACACAACATAATAAAACATCACATAACATAAAGAAACTTAACATTACTAAAACAAACTTCATATCAAAGTCCCTGCACAATAATATTAGAAGCTTAATATATTGTCATATTTTATACACCGTCACGATAGGAGTTTTGAACATTTTTTACGTCAAAGCTGTAAAGCTCACATACATCACAAATTTATACAATGTAAGTACATATGTATTTGCAAAAACATGAACCGAAATGTTTACACTTGTTATTAAAGGCTTAAATCTATAGCAAAGATTGGACTACCAGCCAGCAAATGTCCAATACGTCGTCATTATTGCAAACATAACGATGTGAAAAGCAAATACGCATACATATGCATGTGTGTATATGCCACGTTGTGTACCTTTTTCATTTTTTTCATATTTGCTTTTTTACAGTATTTTTAACTATCCCCTCTGTTATTTGTACTTTTTTAGTTATGCTTTGATGTTAAAAAACCTACACATAAATTTGCTTAGAAGCTTAGGCGTGAATCTTGTTACGTGCTCTTTTCCAGCTCAAACGGACTCGTTGTAGCATGTCCAATCCCCTAAACGCAAAATTGCTCATACAAATGCAAATATTGTACCCTGAAATGGGATTTAATTTTTTGTTTTATTTTTATTTTTCAATTCAAAAAAAATGTAAAAAAAATATAAAAAACTGCGATATGCCGTTACCATCAGTGCTTACCTCTTCAGTAAATGTGATCAGTTTGATTTGACAAATAATCGGTTTTAGGCGTTCTATTGCGCCCTCTTTCGCGCTAACTGCCTGCTGGTACCTTCGTTAGGGTTGGCTTGAGTTTCTCCCCTCATCAGTTTTATCAGTAAATGCTGAACTTTAACTAATTGCGTTCTTACCTTTTTTTTTCTTCTGCAGATCCACCGGAAATCATTAAGAAGCCGCAAAACCAGGGTGTTCGCGTAGGTGGTGTGGCTAGTTTCTACTGTGCTGCTCGTGGGGATCCACCACCATCGATAGTTTGGCGCAAGAATGCTAAGAAAGTATCAGGTAAGTTGAAAAAAATACAATAAAATACTTCTCAAACTTTTATGAAGAAGACAAAACCTTTCGAAACCACTTCTGCCCACCAACTTAAAAAAAAACACACCCTCGAGGTCCTTGGAAAAGCGATACAGCACATAGGAATACGTGCTTATGGGTTTAGGCTTGTATGTTGCTTGGAAGTGCGTCGAAAATTTAAATAAAATCAATTACACGCAAACATATCCGTACCACCTGAAAAGACGGGTACCGATGCTTATGCGTAACATTTATCATTTGGTATAAAAGAAAGCTACATACATATAAAGGAAGTATTTGAAAGCATGTCAAAATAATACTTTCCGAATTGTACAGTCACCATAATTACCCTGATTTCGCACAAAGACCGACCTTTCCTTTATTTGAAATCCCTTAAATAATGCAAATAGCCTAATACATATTTCTTTTTTTTTTATCAGGCACGCAATCACGTTATACGGTACTAGAACAACCGGGCGGTGTCTCGATACTACGCATTGAACCTGTACGTGCTGGACGTGATGATGCTCCATATGAATGTGTAGCTGAAAATGGTGTTGGTGATGCTGTGTCGGCTGATGCTACTTTAACTGTTTATGAAGGTAAGTGAAAATAAACGATACAAGTTTCCGAAACACTTAATTTAAGAAATATAATGTCTGGTCACAACAAACACAAAAGTGGTTAGTTTAAGTGCCATATTTTGTATGACTCCGCGTCGCAGTCTCTAAAATACACATTCTCCACTAGATAAAACAAAAAATTTCACAGTGGCAGTCAGGTTTACTATTACTCACTTTGGTTGACACGAGAAACGAATGATTCGTTGCATCGCGCTGCGTTTTACATAATTTGTACCTAAGAGAAAATGCCTAACCTTTCCCCGTAATGAAACAAAAGTAGTTAGTTGAAAGCAAACAAAGTAAAATAGTTTTAAACATTCGAAAAAATTGAACCTTCTAATCGGAGGTCACAATAGGTCATCTCTTACTGACATTCACAAGCTTGACTTGAGCGCTTTGACAGTAGAAACAGCGCTTTGAACAGTGAGGTAGGACTCCTAGTACGTACTTCAGTGAACTTAGTAGGTCGATATTTTGCCTCAAATTATTCAATAATTAGTTGTGTAAAGTTATTTGGCAACCCTTTTATGACATGAGGAGTACGATCGAATGACAAAGCAAAAGGGAGTTGAAAAGTATCAGCGAAAGCGAACGGACGTAAATTCAGGACACTTAAATATTATTCAGTTTTACAACTAAATCTTTAATGTTTTATTAATTATTATCATTCAATAAATAAACTTAAATTACAACTTAATCGTTGTGAAAGTATTACTCATTCTATCAAACGGCCATCCCGATAGAGTCAGAGTGGAACGTGAACTTCTGCAAAAATTGCAGAAACGCCTACGACGAAGTTTCATTAAAAATATCTACGTACAACAGTGTGTGCAAGTGTATTTTTGCAGTCACAACGAGAGACAATTTTTGCAAAGCGCAAACGGCACGCATAGCAAACGGCGCAACGAAGCAATTTTTGGAGTCTCAAACGCGACGGTAAAACACACAACGTTACATACACACATTGATGGGTAAACGGCGCAACGAATAAATTTTTGGAGTCTCAACGGCGATGGTAAAACACACAACGTTACATACACACGTTGAGACAGCATATACATATGTAAACGTATACAACATATATGTGAAAACAATTGCCAGACGAAATAGGCAAACGTGCACGAACAAGCAATACGAAGAATTTGAATTTGGCGTAGCAACGGCTAACCGAACGATACTGGTAGGCAGCGCTACAACAACAAAGATTGCAACGAAAACACCCTTATTGTGTGAGCAATAACGAAAGCAAGTAAGCGCAAGCATACTGGCAAAGAAAAACGAAAAGTTGTCAACGTATAGACAGCGAAAAGCAAAAATTTAATACAATTAATTCAACGACAAGAACTGATTGTATTAAGACGCAAAAAGTAAAATTCTAAGATGTTGAAGTTAACTGCGCTTAAAGTTGCTCAACTTAATGAATTATTAAATGCAAACGGTGCAACAACGACGGGCACAAAGGCCCATAAAGTTGCAAAGCTTCAGGAGTTGTTGGGAACGGACGAAATCGATCCAGACGAATTGGAGGAGAACAACACAACAAACGCAAGTGAGCTACAAAAACAAATTGATGGACTGAAGTCAATTATGGAAAAATTGACAACAGCGATCACGACAATGGCACCTATTGCAGGCAGTAGCATCGAACAAACAAATGTAAGTACGGAAAATGGTGGTACTACACCAGCACCTATAGGTGGAATTGAACATGCAACAAGTGTGCTATACGCACCACGGCAATCAACGATGACCATTCAAGATATGGTTGGAATTCTTCCCGATTTTGACCCAGTTAAAGGCACTATCACGTCAGGGCAATTCATAACGAAAATTGAACAATTAAAACAGAACTACAAATGGCCTGAGGTAATGGTATTAGTGGCGATACAACATAAATTGAAAGGCATGGCGAAACTTTGGTTGGATGCACAGCCGGTACACAGCAGTTGGTCAGACTTTGTGCAAGCGTTCTATGTAAACTTTCCGACTGGGTATAATACAGCGGAGGTGCACAAACTGATGGCCAACCGAAAACGTAAAAACAATGAAAACTATGTTGAGTTTTATTATGCGATGATATCTATTGGGCGTCAGGGTGCGCTTGATGATTTGTCAATTATTACGCACATAATTAGCGGGTTAAATGATAATGCATTATCAAAGACATTAGCGGTAATGCGATTTAAATCTTGCAGCGAATTGCTGACAGCATTAAAGAATTTAAAGGCAATGAGCAACCAAGTGACGATGAATACAGGTACAACACAGCAGCCAGTAAAAGTAGAGGGCAAGTCCAACGTTAGGACTCCAGGGCAAGTAAAGTGCTACAATTGTAACGAGCTTGGACACATAGCGGCTAAGTGTTCACAGCCAAAACGTAAGCCCAGGTGTACATCATGCTCAAAGACAGGTCACATCGCGAAAGATTGTACAAATAATAAGGCTACGGTGTTGGAGATTTCTAATGATAAGTACGTTAAGGAGGAGACTACTCCAGTAACAAAACAAATCGAAGTGGACGGCAAATCTGTAAATGCTTTTGTCGACGCTGGCAGTGGATGTTCGTTCATTAAGAAAACAGTAGCAGACCGTATGCATAACAAAGTTAAGGTGCAAAAGCAATTTATTGGTTTCGGCGGGTGCAAGGTTGAAGCATCTGAAAAACTAGAGGCAAAGATAACGATGGAGAATATGCAACGACAGGCGACCTTGTATGTTGTAGAAGATAAGCTGCTACCTGATGACGTTTTATTGGGTCGCGATATACTACAAGAATATGGCTATCGTCTAGTTGTTGATGACGGAGTCTATCATATCAACGAAGGCGATTATAATTTTAATATATCGAACGATTTATGCATCGAAGAGCGTGGTAAGGTGCTAGATCTTTTACTAATGTTTAAGTCTTGTTTTGCAGAAGACATTTGTGACATTGGGCGAGTAAAGGGTACCGAGATGTCAATTCAGGTTACGACAGGTAAACCGATTATAGGAAAGCGATACCAGGTTCCGTTTTCGCAGCGTCCAATATTGTCGGGTATAGTTCGTAAACTACTGGATTGTGGTATCATACGGAAAAGCGATTCACCAAATGCTGCATCAGTATTGCTGGTAAAAAAGAGCAACGGGGAAAGTCGAATGTGTGTCGACTTCCGAAGTCTCAACGAAGTTACGGTCAAGAAAAATTATATCATGCCAGTGGTAGAGGAACAACTCTCACGTTTAGCAGGAAATAAGTTTTTTACCACTGTTGACATGACGTCAGGCTATTATCAGGTTCCATTGGCGGAGGAATCTAAGAAGTATACGGCATTTTTGACACCAGAGGGTCTTTTTGAACATAATGTGATGCCCTTCGGGTTGGTCAATGCGCCGATGGTCTTCCAAGAAGTCATCGTTAACGTTATAAAGACGATGAAGCATCCAGATAAGGTCATCAATTACGTCGACGAGGTTATTATTGCAACGAAATCTGTCAATGAAGGTTTAGAGGTTTTGCACGATTTTTTGACAGCAGTTAAACGTCACGGCCTTACGCTGAGGCCAACAAAAAGTACATTTCTGGCAGAGGAAGTCCAATTTCTTGGACATGTTATCAATCGTGAAGGTATACGACCAGGTGAATGTAAGACAAAAGTTATCGAAGAGTTTCCGGTTCCGTCTACGGCAACAGAGGTACGACAATTTTTGGGTATAACCGGATACTTCCGTAAATTTGTAAAGAACTATGGTGTTGTAGCACGACCGCTTACAGCATTGTTACGTAAAGGTGCAATTTTCGAATGGACAAATTTGCAACGAGAGGCTTTTGAGGCACTTAAGAGCGCTATTACCACAAAACCGGTTTTAGCCATGTATGATGAGACAAAAACGCATGAAGTGCATACAGATGCCAGTTCTAAGGGTCTGTCTGGTGTGCTTATGCAACGTGAAGAAGATGGGCTGAAGCCTGTATTTTACTTTAGCAGGCAATGTAATGATGCCGAACGTAATTATGCGAGCCATGAATTGGAAGTTTTGGAGATTGTCGAAACATTGCAGCGATATAGAATGTATTTGATGGGAAAGCATTTTAAAGTGCTAACGGATTGTAATGCGGTGGCAGCAACGAAAGCAACTACGGCGCTGTTGCCTCGTATAGCTAGATGGTAGCTCAAATTGCAAGAATTTGATTTTGAGTGTGAGCATCGTCCAGGAGCGAATAACGAAGTGGCGAACGGGTTGAGCCGATGTCCAACTCTTCCATCAACTGAACCGATGACGGTTGCCGATGCAGTGTACGCTGTTACTACCATTTCGGAAGATTGGGTAGCAACGATGCAAAGGCAAGACGACAAGCTAAGGCAGATTATAGAAATCATCAACGGCAATGATGGGTTGAACGCAAAACAAATTAGAAGTGACTGTGTGATACATGGGCATCGATTGTATCGTAAGATGGGTAATGACAAACGATTGGTTGTTCCACAAGCTGTAAGGTGGCGATTAGCAAGGGCATGTCACGACGAAGCAGGGCATTTTGGTGTGGACAAAACTGTTGAACGCATATCAAAAAATTTTTGGTTTGCCCGAATGCGACCATATGTAAAGTCGTACATTGAATCTTGTCCAGACTGCTGTTTGAACAAGGTGCGCGGAGGGAAACGAGAGGCACAACTACATGTTGGGGAAGTGGTACCCATTCCGTTCAGAACTATACATCTTGATCATTTGGGACCATTTGTGCGAAGCAAGAATGGCAAGTACTATATTTTGGTTATCGTATGCGCGTTCACGAAATATGTTGTATTGAAAGCGTTAAGCAACACAAAAACAAATCCAGTATTGAATGTTATGAAAGACTACATGACCGTGTATGGGCGTCCAAAATGCGTGGTCACCGACAGAGGGACAGCTTTTACGTCCAAAGAATTTGAAAAGTTTATGGCGGATCATGACATTCAACATGTGAAGACGGCAGTGCGAAGTCCTAGAGCCAATGGACAAGCCGAACGTATAAACCGTACAGTGCTAGCATCACTTAAGTGTAGCACTAAGAATGACAAAGAATGGGACGAGGCTTTGCCACAGCTCCAATGGCAGTTGAATTCGCAAACTAACGCTACGACTAGGCAGAGTCCTAATAGCTTGGTATTCAACTATAAGCTGAAAGATGTTACAACAAATTGGTTAATACAAGCTGTGCAAGACGAAGATGAATTTGAAATTACGTGTGACGACTTTCGAACACAAGCAGTAGGGGAACGAATACAGCAAGAGCGGCTTAAATGGAAGCAGCGTTTTGATGCGCAACATCGTGCACCGAAGCCGTATAACGAAGGTGATTTGGTATTAATCACTCATGTCCCTTCTCCTACAGGTATGTCTCATAAATTAGAGCCAGCATATAAAGGACCATACATCGTTACCAAAGTCCTTCCACATGACCGTTATTTGGTTGAAGATTTACCAGACCTACAGAGGAGTCGCAAAAGGTATTCCGGGGTGTTTACCAATGACAATATGAAACCGTGGTGCACCTTAGGAGCAGAAGATTGCGACGAGACAAATTCAATTATCAACGATTCCGAAGAAGAGATAAATATAGAAAGTTCCAACAATGCAAAATCGTCCAGGGGAGACGATTCATCAGGAACGGCCGAGCTGTAAAGTTATTTGGCAACCCTTTTATGACATGAGGAGTACGATGGAATGACAAAGCAAAAGGGAGTTGAAAAGTATCAGCGAAAGCGAACGGACGTCAATTCAGGACACTTAACTATTATTCATTTTTACAACTAAATCTTTAATGTTTTATTAATTATTATCATTCAATAAATAAACTTAAATTACAACTTAATCGTTGTGAAAGTATTACTCATTCTATCAAACGGCCATCCCGATAGTTGCGAAGAGAAAAAATTTTGTTACACCTTTCTAAGTACTGTTTTTCGGGGCTCCGCTATGTTCACGTGAGGTTAGCTAAGCACTCTTTTAAAAACTTACTTATACTACACTCATCTTAATGCGACTTAGTTGGTATTTTATCGCGTATTAAGCGCTTATTAGTTGCGAAAAGAAAAATTTTATCACTTTTTTAAGTTCGCATGAAGCGGACTTATATTCCTCTGAGAAAAATTCGACCTAGCTGGTATACTGTAGCGCATTATTCACTAATTAGTCGCAGAATGAGAAGTGTGTTCACTCTTCTTTAAGTGCTTTTCGTTTTTGGTGCTTCGCTCAGCAGACGGGAAACTACCTATTAATTTTTTGATCCGCCCAAGGTGTCCCGCTAACTTCGGGTTCATAGTTATTCTTCACTTATTGATAAGTGCTTTTCCTACAGCATAATTATCTTAATACATATGCATGTGGCGATCTAGTGCGAATTTCCTTTTCCAACTTCTTTGAACCGATTTGAACACAAATTTTCGTTGAACTAAATTTTTTGATTTTCTTGAACTGTTAATTTGCATTTGCATTCTCTCTCTTCTTTATATTAGAAAAGTTTTGGCATTTAATCCAAACCAAAAATTTAGATAGCAAATAAGAAAGCAAAAACGATAAGAAGCCAAAACCAGTATGAAGTTCTGTCAGACTTTAATTGCATTTTCTAAAATATCATGGTACAAAAAGAAACAAAAATAAATTATTTTAACGAAAGCAGTGAAAATGAGAAGAATTGTAAGCGCTCACAACTTTACACGTAACTATATTGCAGATATTCACCGTTTATCTCAGTGCACATTGCCATAGCGCAGGGTAAAATAATTAAAGTGAAGAAAACTTGAGTTTAATTGACTTCATTGGACCGATCAGGGTAAGGTATCGAAACACAAATTACCGTCATGTGTCGGAAGATGTTAACACCGGGATACCTATTCAAGAAACCAATGAAATGTTATGAAAAGTGAGCTTCAGACATAACTAGCCGATATTACGCTAGATACCAAATCAAAGCAATGCTCACGCTATTTTTGGAAATTTGGTTTTTCCCTCGATTGCTTGATCTTGGACTTGAACCACTTGTACGCCTGCTTAGAACCTGACAGAGCGAACGACTTTTCACGCGATTCTTCTACAAATCTCTTAAAGTCCGTCACCAAGGTTGGTTTGTCTTTTCTATGATAAGAACACTCTTAATATGTCAGGTATATCATCCCTGGTAAGGGTTCTCACTGTTCAGTGTGTAGTTGGTATAGTAAGAGCTACTTATCGCTAAAAGCATCACAGTGCTTTCATCCTAACTTTCTACATATCTCTGAGCGACTTGATAGCTATCGAGCATTACCGATATCTCAATTTGAGGTCATGGTACCTCACCTTATTCCTATATTATGTTTGGCCTACAATTCGGCCAAACCCCACTGTTAATACTATTCGGTAGAGAAATTTGGAGCCTATACAGATCATACACATACATTTCCAAGGATCGTACACATACATCTCCAAGGAGTCGACTTCTTCTTTTCTTTCCTAAACTATGTAGCCTGAGTTCACCCAGTCGCCCTATGAGCCTACTGTAATGGTCGGTTGAGGACTTTAAACTGTCATAAGGAACGAAAACACACACTCGTCTACAAGGTGTCGACCCCCAATGGTATATTTTTTAGTTGGGTACCCCACAATCAGCTTTTTGCCCACCGCAGCTTCCTATGTGGACAAAGACCTTCAAACAACCGCTTGGCAAGTTAAAGTGCTGCTACAAAACAGCCATTGATGTAGCCTAGAAGTAATACGTTTTTCAAACATTTTTTATGGACACGATTTCGGTCCCTTTAACACACTCGCGATTTGCTGAAATCAGTGTTCGGTTCTCTTCCATCACGTTTCGCTTTTTGGTTATGCCTAACCGATCTTTGCTTTGCATCACTAATTTATGTTTCTACTCCTTCCGTCTTGAATTTCGAAGTCCAAAGTATCAGAGTACATGAAAATTAGCTATGCAAATAGACATAAATACTTACGCAGTTCAAATTTATATTTATTTTAATGTGTGTAAAGTTCACAGATACCACAGGCATGTGTGTGTGTGTGTTCATATATTCGCAGAGTTTGTTAAGAACCATAGAAAACCCCCCTTTTAGCACTTTATTTAGTTTATTTAACAAACTGTAAATCGTTTAAGGATAAAGTTTTTGTTTCAGTTCAAACCAAAAGCCTAATCAACTTAGATCATTACCAAAAACCAACAAACAGCTAAGTAAACTAAATAATAACACCAACAACACAAACAACAATAACAATATTGGCATACAACCATATCTCAAATCGTTTCCTCTACGTGAGTGAGCTCTTAACAAATTTTTACTTTGGCATTCTTCTGCTTATACGAAATTTTAGTTGCCTTTGTACCCATACCATCCAATAGCTAATCAGCCTTTACCAAAACAACTACAGTTTGTGTAAAAGTTTTCAAGTGTGATGCTGTTAAATGTATGTATGTGCGTGTGTGTAATGGGAAAGATATGCTATATCTGTAAGATATACCCAATAAACCCAAAAATATTCGCTAAGCTCATGTTATAGCGGAATACCGAATGTAAGCGTAAGCGTAGTCACCACAGTGTAATGTGGAAAAAATGTACCTAGTACGGTTGATATGAGCGAAATAAAACAGCAATGCAATGCAAGCAAAGGAGGGGACAGAAAAGGAAAGATTAGTAGGCAGAACCGAAGCCGGAAACGAAACTGTGTGGCGTGTTATCAATTTGTTAGCGATGTTATCCGTTTGTTATCGACGGGCAATGAGCGTGTTATCCATTTGTTATTGGGAACTATAGGTGTGTTATGACGAGACATTGATTTCTTATCAGAATGTTAAAAGCTCGATATCGTTAACAAAGGCTATCAGGAGCTACCGATTTTTATCGACGAGTCATTGTTTTGTTACAGATTTAGATAATAAACTATCGTTTATTTCTTAAAAAGTTATCTACATGTTATCAAAAAGTTATCGATATGTTGTCTAAAAGTTATCGATTTATTTTCGAAAATAATCAATTATTTATTGAAAAATTATCGATATTATCAAAAACTTATTGATTTACTATATACAAATTATCGACTTGTTATCAAAAAATTATCGATTTGATATTGAAAATCTATCGATTTCTTTATGAAGTTTTGCGAACTTGTTATCGACGTTGTTACCGCGATTGTTACCGATAACCACAAAGCTTTTTTCAGAAATCACGAAATTATTTGTTTCTGTTAAAGCTGCCTCTATTGAGAGTTAAAGTTCAACTCCTGGGTGACCTGTAGTTAACTTAAAATAATTTACGTTCACAATTACTTGATACTAACACTTTTTTCATAAATTACTTTGCTTCCGCTATACGCCTTAAAGTCGCATTTCAGCCACTCGCTGGTCTCGAATACGATTCGAGTCCATTACGCTTATTGGGTAGGTTATGTATACTCTAAATGGATGGAATGAGTTGGGGCATATTGAATGTATGCTATTTGTATATATGTACGTTGACTAGCTGGCTTAACGATTTATTTAGATTGGGTGTTAATTCGTCGGGCTTCACTTCCTAAGAACAAAGACTTTTGGTCTGTGTATAATGATAAGTTAAATATTGTACATTTGCTTTCAAATGAGCCAATTTAACTATTTAAAAAGGATTTAAAAAACATTCAACAAATTAAGAAAATAAATGTGAAATAGGGAGTCTGAATATAACGGAACTGAAATGTATTGGTATCATATAACTTTGTTCACGGTGGCTTCTAGAGACATAAAAATGATAAAAATGCCGGGAATTTTCGGAGTGTCAAACCCTGCAGAAAAAGTGTTGCAAGTCACGAGTAATACCACTTCAAGTGTATGCGCTTAAACTCCACTAATGCATCCCTCCAAAGGCCGGATCTTGTTCTCTTCAAAGTAAGAACAAGGCCATTAATATTGTTCCTTGAAAAATGTACAAGTATCCGAGAATGGATGGCATCTTCCCGGCAATCTTGTAGCAGCGGTATCAGCTTCTCCCTGCAATACATACCCACAGTATGGATAATAGCATTTATACTCGAAAGTGGAAAAATGTACTACTCCTCAGCGAAGTCCTTCAGGTAGATGGGTCCAAACTATTTTGTAGTGAAGGCAATGCGTCTGTAGCCTAGCCGGAATGCGCCCAGATCTGCCAAGTCTATGGTCACAGCTTTGTAACAACTTTCAACCGAAAAATTATCATTTTATAAGAGTGACGGATGAGACTTGGAAATCACCCGCTTATGTAAGTGAAGACCTCACTTCTCAATTTTTGACAAACTTTAAAAATCTTTTCAATATTGGCTGTAGAGTTTTGAAGGGGAAACTGAGATCCAATTTTTACTTTAATATAATTTGTGCATTGCATATTGTGTGATTAAGTTTTAACTGACAACTATGTGCTTCACTTTTTCACAGACTAAAATAAAATAATTCAATTTTTGAACAGAGTTATCTTTTTCGTCGATATGATTCTTTTATTATATCGTACATCTAGATGAAAACAGCGATCAACTCAAAAATCGTTATATTCAGAAAACGTGAGAAACTTACTGCCTGCCACTCCCATATGCTTCTATGCAATTTATATTTTCGCAAAAGTATTTTATCGCTGATTAGTGGAGTTTAATCGAGTAAATAGTGCGATAGTTATTGAACTACGACAAACGAAGGTGCTCATAACATGGAAATGCCAGATATTTGATTAACTACTTTTTGATCTAGGTGTGCGATATACATTAATTTTCACAAGCTCAAAGCTAGGCACCGAGTACTTTCTCTTGAAAATTTTGTTATCGGTTACCATCCTCGAACTTCTTAAATGAATGCATGTATTGAGTACAAGGCGGTAGCGGAATAACAGTAGATAATATCGCTCGAAGACGTGCTACGCCTAAAATTATGCTACTGTTTAGCAATTTGATTTACAATATTTTTTACCGAATAAATGTGTAAATGTTCTGATTCTTTGAATATAAATCCACTATTCATTAATAATACATCTACAATTATCTCTCACCTGAACAACAATCCGCCGAAGAAGAATTTTTTTGAATAGTTACACATGTACTTCAAAGAAGGGCGCCTATAATTATGTGTGCAATTTTCACTCAACACTTTTTAGTAGCAATTATCATGGCTTTCTTTATGTGTAACTACTCTTAGTTACATAACAATAGCCAATCGGATTCCACACAAATGGTAAATATGCAAATTACCAAACGCTAACAGCTGTCAGTTGTAAAAGGAAGTGTGAATTAATATCGACAACAGTACAAAACTCACATATACATATAGTATTGAAAATTTCAAATGGTAGTTGAAAAAATAAACGAAGACTATTTTCCTAGAATCGGAATGAAAATAATGAAGGAAATGTATAATGAGTGCTAAATGTATAACGCTCTTGCATGTGTACGAGTATAAGAAAATACGTACACCGATTTAGCAGATACCAATAGCTTGTTAAGTAGGCTTAACTAGCAATTTAGTTGGCGCTTAAATGTATGCAACAAATTACAACAACAACAAACAAAACAAAACAAACAGGCAGTTTAAAGTAGAAGGGAAGATAATTTCGATGTTCCGCTAAGTGTTAAAGCGGACTTTGAGGTGAGAAAGCATTTTGATAGTAGTTAAAAAAGCGCATACCTATTAAAGTTTTAGCATTTTTAGCGGGGTTTGCATGTATAAATGTATGTATATATGTGAAGACTCAAAAATACAAAGTTGCATATGTTTTGTTCCAAGGAGGAACGAATTATCCCTTTTGCAGGAGGTGTTGCAATAAACGGTAGGAAATTTGCGCTACATCTAAACATATTCACGCTAGTACAAAAACGTTAGCATACTTTTAGGCATATATGCTTTTTTAGGTTCTATGGCGTTGTGCTTCTATTTTTTATAGTACGCTGTGTGTTTTGTTAAAGCGTGAAGGAATTACGTTAAGGTGTACATACAGACACCTTTATATATCGATTCCAGTGCTTCTTATATGCAATTCAATACTCTATAGCTCCATAGCTTCATAGCTTCTTCTACGGTTTGTTGGCAAAGAAGAATGTATATGTAGTTGCATTTAGCGGGAGAATCTGTGACATCTCGGCGAAACTCCCAAAACCTACAATATAAAATTTGGAGTACTCTAGAAAAAAGTTCATCGAAAGCTGTAAAGTTTTTCATGTGATGTAGAAGGCGTATACCGAAGGAAGTTTAATGATAAGGTGTTTGAACTTTAGCTTCTTAACGGTTGTTGTTTCTAATACTTTTCAAATTTCCTCCCCTAAATGGATATTGCTGTTGGAGGGCGCCGTTTTGTTAGCGCCTACCAGCAATGCTTTTTTTAAGGTGTTGCTAGGTTTTTCAATAGCGCTTGCTTAGTAGGATACATAGGAGAATCCATAACGGAAGGGAGGAAATGAGGAGAAATAGGGAGAAGGAGTTAAGAGGATGGAAGACAAGCGGGAGGGAACGAGAATAAATGTGCAAACGGGAAGAAGATGGGAAGGAAAGGGAATAGTGAGAGTAAAAGCAACGATGAAAGTACAATTAAAATAAAGAAGCAGATGAACAAAGAACCCTGCTTAGGTAGCTAGTCTGCTTGTTCATTGCCATTACTTATGCTACGCACCCCATCCTTTCCAATCCACATCATTTAGGACTCCAGTTATTTGTTTTTACACTATCTAAGAAGTAGTTGTAAAATGAACGTTGTAGAGTTGATATTAGCGAAATCACACAGCAAATCAGGCAAGACAAGGTAAGCTAGTGCAACGAAACTAAACTCAAGGGAAAGAAAATAAAGGAACGAAAACGGATATGGTCAGCGTGTTATTGATTTGTTATCAAAATGTTAAGTGTTTGTTATCGATGAGTTATGGTTTGTTATCGACGGGCTAGGAGGTACGAGTAACTGCTAACTGTTGTTTGTTTGTACGTCTGTTCTCGACAAAATCTATACCTGAAATACGTTTTATCGATTTTTTATCTAATTTATAACATAATTTACATCGATAACAAAAGATGCCTATGAGTTGCCGATTTTTCATCGACGAGTTATCGTAAAGTTATCACTTTATTTTTAAAAAGCTTTCGATTATTTATCTGCTTGTCATCGAAAGAGTTATTAATATATTAGCGAAACATTTTCGATTTATCATAAATTTATTGATTTGATATCGAAAATTATCGATTTGTATAAATCGAGTCATATTAAATTTCCATCGATATAAATACTTTACCGATTTTTCATCGACGAGTATTCAAAACGTTATCGATATATTAACAACAAGTTGTTGATTTGTTATTGGAGTGTTACCGATTTATTGTCGGTGTGGCATCGATATGCTGTCGAAAATTTGCCGGCTTATTATCGAAAAGTTATCGATTTGTTATCAAAAGGTTGCCGATTTGGTATGGAAAAGTTATTGGTACATCACCGGAGTGCTATCAAATTGTTATCGGTGTGTTAGCGATTTGTTATCGACAACTTATCGGTCTGTTATCAATAGATACAGATAAAACATGAATAAAAAATCGATGACGCATCTGTAAACTATCGATAAGAAGCTGATAAGAAACTAATAACGTAAAAATTCGCTATCGACAATTAGGCTATAATAATACAACCCGTCGGAATAGGTAGTTACTGATAAGAAGCTGGCAAGGCTTTTCTTAAACGGCCTGAAATTATTTATTTCGGTTGTGTTTGAACTTTAACACCTTGGCGAGCTCTAATTAACTTGAAAACATAAGTTTTCTAGACATACACCTGTATGTTCGACCCGAAATTCACGAGTATTTATTGTTCAATACTTCGTTTATATCAGAACCAGCCACTGTGGAGGGAAGCAAGGTTTGGGCTTTCAATTAAAAAAAAAGAAACTATAAAAACCGCCAGCGAGGTATATAATATTTGTATATATCCTATTTTAGTCTCTCCCTCCGACTTGTTTTTGTTGCTTGTATCTCGTAGTCAGTAGTATCTGTAGTCAGATAAACTAACCGCTTAAAATTTTACTTCCACCAATTTCTTCTATTTTTTAGTAGTTTTTCAGCTTAATAGCAAGTCTAACAACAGCAAAACATCACATTTGTTTCAAACAAAAGCAATAAGGTAAAATAATGGTTTGCAAAAGTTTATATTTCAAACATTTTACATTTTAACATTTTCCGTTTTGTGGCGCCCGCCATTATACGCTTATTAAGCGCAACTAATAATTTAAGCGCCACTTATGAACAACATATTATTTCGTAGTATACTTAGAGGCGCTTTAACTAGTAGTTTCGCGTAGCAGCTAACTTGTAGTCTCTATTATATAAACAGTCATAAAATATATGAAGTGAAATGCCATAAATAACGCAAAATTGAATATCAGTTCTAACATATACATACATTGGCCATGTGCATGTATGTATGTGTTCCACTGTACGTGCTTCGCAAAGAAATAATGCAGCCGGGCGTTCATAACGTTTAAAGTGCAACATTTCATTGTCCAAAATTGTTTTTTGGTAATTGTTGTGGGTGTGTATGCAATGCTTTTAATAGTCATGGTAGACAAAAATAATAGTTTATACTTTTTCACACACATAAATTTCTACACACAGCTACATATGAAAGTTTCATGAATTATTTCTATAACTCGCTGAATTAGTTGTTTTGTGGAAGTTGTTAATAATAATTCGCAAAAATTGCTTTCCGTGCTAGAACATTTTGCAAATTTTCAAAATTTTTAATTATAGTCCAATTATTACTTGCAGCTTTTTAATTGTAAAATTTTCAAAAAATAACAAAACATTTCTAATTTGATAGAAATTTGCATATGCACCAAATATGAGAAATTTTTTCATTTTAAGTTTGGTGGACTTTAAATTTACGTGTAACCAACATACTTCGCTGAGCTTTTGAAAAAACGTTTATTTAATGGATGATTCATGCACTTAGAAGTGTTGCCAATTGTCTTTACCTCCAACACAATCGTACCGAGTCCCTGACTCATGCAGTGTCTATGCCAGAGAGCGGACATCCAGATTACTCCATAATAATACAGTCCCAGACTTCAATGTAACGATCTTTGTCGACAGCCAGGATGCCTTAAAGGCATGCCACACGAAATAACGAAGTGAGAAAGAAAAAAGTGCTTGAAGTTTTTGGAAAAATCTTTCAAACACTTTTTTGATGACTATCATTCTGTTCCTTTATTGATATGAATCCGAATCGTTCCCGTACTAAGTCAACTGACGTACAAAGAACTGTTGAAATCCCTTTCCAATATCTCTTGCTACATATATGGTTTAATTTTATGCATGACTTACGAATATGACTTGATTGATAGCTCCGAAAAAGTAATGGGCAGTGGTGTTTACATTGCAATTAAAACGACAGCATCAAGATTCTTATAGCACCACAAGAGAGGGAACTGTACAAGAAAAAAATATGTTTGGGCTATTTGAGAAGAGTTTCATTGGCTTCTTATTGGTAACAACCGATACCGACAAATAATTGTTTTATTATCGGTTTATTATCGATAGCGATGTCGACTAAAAACTGGTAGCACTCCGATATGAAGTCGATCACTTTACAAAATCGAATCGATAATTCTTTGATCGATAACTTTGCGTTAAAAAATCGAGAATTTTACGATAACACGCCTATAACAAATTGATAACCCTCCGATAACAAATCGATAACTTTCGATAACCAATCGACACTTTTTGATAACTCATCTATAAGTTCCCCATAACAATTGATACATTTTCTATAGTAGTTCGTTAATTCTTCGATAACTTGTCGATTATTTTTTTATAACAAATCGATAGCTTTTCGTTAATAAATTGATAACTTTTTGATGACAAATCGATATATTTCGATAGAAAATCGTTAATTTTTGATAATAAAGACGCCGATAAGAAATACGTAGAACTTCTATTGATGAATTACCCACAGGGTTCTTTAACAATAGCTTAGATGAAAAGTTGATAGAAAACATAACTCAATTCTTTTTTTGTTTTTTTTTTTTAATAATAATAATAACTCAATTCTTATTTTGGAAAGTCACCATGAAAAGATAATTTATTCAAACTACGATTTCAAAGCACATTTTAATATAACCAATAAGCGCCCCTATATGTCACTATAACTGAGCAAGGTATCCTTCTTAAGCTTTTACGGCAATGCAAATTCACTTTAAGCCAAGTAAAGATAGTTCGGTTTCGAAACAGCAGCCGAGATAGGATGACATTCCACCCAGCAGTAGGAGTGATGTCGAGCAATACTTTATAGTTCCATTTGGACTAGGAATACCCCTTCCATTATACTTGCTTGTTGTTTGCTGCTCTTTATTTCCTCAATCATCTATGCATCAGCTTTGTTTTTTTTTTTGTTAGATTTTTGTCTGTTTTACTTTTTCTTATCTTACCTTTCTCACACTACTTTTCGCTGCATCACTGCTTTTACATTAACGTTGGCGTTGGGATTAATTTAACACCGTCGCGAGTCACGTTACGTACACAGGCACACGTACACAAGTCGTTGAGTGTGTTGCCCTTTTATGTTGCCATTGCGCTATTGGTGGCGTATACTGTTGCGCATTTCCGTTTTGGTGTTAATACGATTTATTTTATGAGCGCGCTAAACTCTTAGACAGACACACATGCCCTAGATCGCTTTAGCTGAGCTTGTTGTCACATTCTCATCTCTAGTTGCTTTTTTTTTTCTTCTTATTTTTCGACACCCACACCTATACGTTAAATATTTTGCATTTTATTTTTGCATATGTCAGCAGTGAGCAAGCTTATCAAAGCGAATGCTTCGCTACTCTTTGCACATGTTGAGAATTTTGATTAAAAAATATTTTCACGTAAGGTAAGAAAATATTTGCACTCTCGGTTAGTGTTGCGATATTTTTTTTGTAAGGCAAATGAAGAGAAAAGCTGGCATTTCTTTAAAAGTTTAATAATCTACTGAAGCAGATATCCGTTGTTCCTCTTTGCTGTCTAGTTGTAGTGATTCCATATTTGTTTCCAGTACTTTATGTGAAACCTTTGCAGATTTTTTTGAAAGGTATTTTAGATTTTAGTCCAACGTGGGAACATTTTGTTTATAAATCTGAAACACGAATTTTAAGAAACCATTAACTTATACTTTGCTAGACATGTCAAAAAAATTCAGAGAACTCCAAATAAAAAGTTCGAAATATTCGAAACATTTTCTCGAATTTTCGAAAGCTATTTTAAGTAGGGTGGCCATACAGATAGAGGTCAAAGCTATTTTGAAAAAGGGAGCAGTGGCACGCCCTCATCGCTTTCCCCCCAAGCCCCATGGTACCATTTTATAAATTGCTATAACACATTCTGATTCTGAGATTGATGCCAAATATATTATGCAAAAGTGAGCAGTGTCACATCAGGGATTTTAGGATTATTTGGGGGCTATTTCGGGATCTTGGTATTTGACCTCTTTCGGGATCATCCTCGTATAATTTCAAAACTGTGTTGAGGACTATTTTGAGGCTTTTCGAGATCAATTTGGAACTATTTCTAAATTGTTGTACAAATGTGGTACAAGTTCGGGACTGTTTTCGTCATCATTTCGGAATATTTTGCGATCGATTACGGATTATTTCAAGAAAATGTTGATAATTTCAAGACAATCTCCGAATCGTTATGAGATATTTTCGACGTAATTTGGGGGCTATCTCGGGATATTTTCAAGAAAATGCCATTACGCGGTTTTCTCCGGGTTGTTTCGGGGTCGTTTTTGGACTATTTCTGGATCACCACAGGAGTGATTGGTATCATTTTGAACCATTTCGGCATAAATTCAAATCATGTTTGGAATCGTTGTTCTAGATTACTTATGTAATATTTAGTGATTATTATAGGATCCGTTTTTGAGGTTGTTTCAAATTCTTTTATCTATTTTTTGGGACTATCTAGAGATTGGTGATCTAGATCTCCTTGGGACTTTCCGGATCAGTTTCTTTGTTGTTTTCGTAATAATTTCGCATATACTATTTAGTGATTGTTTTTGGACTATTTTGAACAGTTTCAAAACTGTCTTCGGAGCCCTTTAAGGGCTGTTCGAGAATCATATCGAAAGGATTGCTACGTGATATTTTTACGCCATCGCCGAATCGTTCCGTTAGGCACAATTTCGTAAAAAAATGTTTCAGAAAAGTAAAAATCTAGTATATCCTTCATTCTGTACATCTTTGCGGGGTTTTCTCCAGATTATTTCACCATTTTGTGCGCTATAATTTGGGATCAGTTTGGGCGTGTTTCATAATTATTTCCTCCACTGTGTCATCTTGCGGACTATACTACGGATATAGACTAGTTGTATAACATAGTACAGCTAGGTATATCTTACATCAAATTAAGTTTTTCCATACATTTTACTGAAATATCTTACTAAAAAATCTACCGAATAAAAAATGTTAACTTTTCAAAGCAATGTCGGATTTCCTTGAACGTCTCATCTATTGCTACTTTAATTCACAAATTCCTTTTATACTCTTTGTTGTGCACACCTTAGAGCACTTTGGTGCTTTTGTGGAAATATGAGTATGAAAATGATTATATCTAGGCTGTTGTTGCTTCATCCGGCAACTTGATTGCAACCACCATATGTGGTTAGTTTTCACAGCATTATTAAAATTTAACTATTGTTGTTTAGTGTTGTTGCAAACTGTCTCCTAATACAATATTTGCTTCAACGACGATAAGCACTTCTTAATACGTTTTTTCTTATTTCTTAGTTTTTTTTCTTATTCTCATCTACTCGCTCGGGTCTTTGTGCATTCCTAAGAATCTCGTTGACTCTTGTATGTTTGTCATTTTATGCCGCTTTTATGAGCTGTGATATTTTCGAAATTTTGCTGCAATGCGGCTGTGAGATTTTATGAAATGTTATGAGAGAGACACTTTAGCGCATATGTGTATGAGAATATGTATGTATACATTACATTAGGGTGACCCTAATTTTTTTTATTTTTGGTACAGTAAAAAATTATTTCTCATTATACAAAAAAAATTTTCTACAAAAAGCGCATCTTTGAAATACGAAGCTTTACGCAATTTTCGACTTTACATATGAATAGCAAAGGTTTATTATTTTGTTTTTTATCAAGATGATTTTTTTATGATCATTTTCGCTAAACATACTTTTTTCAAAGTTATTCAAGAAAACAAATGAATGAACTTTTGATAAATCAAGTAAAGCTCGCCCAGAGGTTGAAGTTAAACCACAGCAGAGGCATGTTTACAGGGAACAAATAATTTTAGGTTCGCTATTTACTGGAAGTAACCGTTACCGACGAGTTATTATTTTATAATCGGCTTGTTTTCAATAGCGAATTATCACCGTCAAAATATCGTTTTGTCATCCGCTTGTAATTGGCAAATAACCGGCTTTTTATTGGTTACTTAGCGGCTTGTTATCGATGAGTTACAGATATTGGCATCGGTTTTACATTGAATTTTTATAGATATCTATTTCACAAAAAAACGATGAGTCGTCATTGAAAAATCGATAAGAAACCGACAACAAAGTGGCAACACTTTGATAAGAAATCAATTTTTTTTTTCGATAACGGAAAAATTTTCGATAACAAGTCGATTACAAATCGATAAGACCTCGTTAGAAATTGGTAACACTTTTGTAACAAGTTGATACTTCTTTGATAGCGTATCGGTAAATTTTTAATAGATACTCATTATCTTTGAGCTGTTGATACTATTTGTTATCGATAGCAAATTTATAGCACTTTGATAACAAATCGATAAATCGTATATGCCTCGTCGATACTTAAGTAGTCGATAAGCAATGGATAAAACTCCCATAGCTCGTCGATAACAAACCCTTAGCTCGCTCAAAGCAAACAGTTTCTTTTCACGATGATTTGATGTCTGATTTCGTTCGAACAACGGTATCACGTACATTTCCCCACACTACTGTATAGTGTAGTGACTATACCTACGCTTACACAGCCTACGATTACACTTACACTTAGCTTAAGCTTATATTCTGGATTTTCCCATACTGTAATGTTGTATAACGCATAGTAGAGAAACAATGTTTGCCTTTGTGAACTAAAATTCTTCTGATACATATGTATGTATAAGAGCATTCACTCGCGTTAGTGAGTAATAGTAAACCTGAGTGCCTTTGTAGAATTTATAGTACTATATAGTGCTGAATGTAAATGTGAGTGTCTATGTTTGCAAAGTATCAAACTAACTGCTATTCTATGGCAGGCGAATTTTTTCAGTGTCTAGAAGAGTTTTGCTTTGCAGAAAAAAACTAAAAAACTGTTTTTTTTTGCTCACCCTAATGTATATGTATATAAACCTACCGCCTGGGTCTAATTATAAAGAAGGCTCAATATTATATTGTGGTTTGCTATGAATCAGCCATCTTCCAAACATCCAAACTCAGCTTTACACCTGCTTCGAGGGAATCCCGATCACCGTAAACCTGATTGAGGCATTGTACTCATCTCGTATTCGCTATGCACGTCTGGGTCATTATACACATGCTGCATTTATATGTAGCTTTCTAAATTTTTAAGGCGTTATGGGAGGGATAATTGATGTACATTGGAACGAAAAATTATACTGATGATGACGCCGAAACTGTTTTGTCTCCAAATCAAATTTGCCAAAGGATGACAACAAATCATTTTGTCAGCGGCTGTATTTCTGTTACTATGAGGTTAGAGCCTCCCTTCAGGGGAAATATTAAGCCAAATTCAAACGACTTATAAAGCCGTAATTTTAAAAGTAAGCGCGGAATTAAGTTTCGACCTACCATGTGGTTAAATATACTAAGGGAGCTCAGTAAGGCACGCTTTAACACACTAAGTATTGAGACATTTTATTTTTAATTTTTAACTTATAGACGCTTTTTGAGATGGTACAGCAAATATAAGTTTACTCCGTAATCACACTCAAAACTCGCGACCGCTGAGATGACGCCCTGACGGCGGAGGCCCTTAAGCTTGCAAAATTTAAAATTAACGAATAGCTTAACATAAGCCTTGTATTTACAAACCTCCGAAGAAGCGGAGTAGCCTGCTATAGTATAAACTACAGAGCTCCTTAGGGCTCCTACCATTGTTGGCTTTAAAAATTAGAAGAAGTTTGAGAAACATCTCTAGTCGTTCACTCAGCTCATAACTCTTTAAATTCGTAAAATTCACTTAAATCAGCCTAAAAATATGCAAGCTTTTTTCAACATTGAAAGCTAAAAAAATTGACTTCTCTTTTGTAACAAAGTCAAAGTTTGTCAAGTGGAAGATCATAAAGAAATAATTAACATGGCTTTCAATGGCTCAGCTCAGTGACGTTACACTTATGTATATACTTTGTAGTATTAACGGCAATTCATTATTTTTACTTTCATTTCATATTTTCTGGCGCTTATTAAATTTTCTTTCTGTGCATGAAATGGCTCAATTGTAAGCGCTTACGAATTAAGTGAAACTCATAATGAGTGCGTGTGTAAAAATTTTAAAGAAAGGAGGAAAGTAAAATGCGAACTCCTGAAGCAAGGGGTGAATAAAAGAAGTGCTTATTAGGAAGTGCACGCTTTTGTGCTGGTGAAAGGCAACAACTTCCCTACGTACATTTGCTAAAGTCACGTGCAGGCAGTGGCCGCCGCATGGATTTTATGCAATTTTTTGTTGCCTACTTTAATGCGCAGAGTATCATAAAAGGTTAATTATTTAATTGGCTTGTTCAACATTGTAACAAAGTTAACGGAGTTTTACGTTTGTCTTTTTAAATACCAAGCTTGTTGCGTGAATAAAGCTATATAAGTTTAAACGCCTAAAAGTATGTCAAATGTGAGAAAAATTTTTTTTGGCGCAGTAGTGAACCGTCAGCTAATCTCCAATCTTTCTCGCATAATCTGTTAAATCACTTAGCTTTTTAGGCCATTATGCAATTTTGTTTAATTTTCATTGCATACTTGTAGGCGTGAACACTTCGCTTAAAATATTAGCTATAATTGCATAATTTTCAACGTTTTGTAGCTTTTAGGCTCAATGTCAGCGCAACAAAAAGAAAGTGAGTAAAAATTAAGACTCCCACTCGTCTTAACTATAATTAATTAGCTTAAGTTGTGGCGCCTGAAAGTAGGCACAAAGTAGCTAATTACAAGAATACGAAAGCAGTTATTGCTATAGTGCGTGAAAAATAAAAGGAAAGTCTATTATTAAGCAAAATGAAGCAAAAAAAAGCCCATTTACTCTATAAAGAAACTCCTCCGCTCGACTTTTCTGCATGCTGCAGAAGCTTTGCTACGCTGATGCCGATTCTTGAGAAAACTTCTACTAACTTTGTGCAATTAAAATAATTGAAGACAACTCGCAAATGCGAATATGTGTGTGGATGCTTTTACTTCTGCTATTGTTGGACTGTACGAATTTATGCTAGATAACTTCCTAGCTGATGTTCTCATGTATCTGCGTTCGTAGTTTGGTTTTCAAAAAATTGTGGTGGGAGAGTTTGTGTAAGTTGTTTGCGTTAAACTCAAATAATTTTAATTATTATTGTTATTATGTTCATTAATGATGACACAGCAAATTTACAAAATGACTTGTCTCATTTAAAAGTAAATGAAGGCTTCTGCCAAAGCGACGTAAGCTCATTGGCTAAGGAGAGACGAGACACAAATCAGATTTCCATAACAGAAAGAAAATCTTAGTAATAATAATGAAGTGGCGTGATATTTTTCGGCGAAGATTTAGGCCGAGCTTATCTGTCAACTTGGAACATCCTAACTTTATTATTAGGAAAGCTGTAGTTATGATGCTACGTAATTTTCTGTCACTCAATTCTTTATAACTCTAATTGACTCAAACCATAACTCAAAAATTGTATTTGATGAAATGGAATTTGAGTTCTCGATAATTTCTGAGCAGGAAAAAAATCAGTGCCCTTTCAGTGCAGCTTTATAACTTACTCAAATGAAAAACTATTTGCTATACAAACGACTTCAATGCTATACCTTGGGCTGAACTAAGGTAGAACTTAATCGAGTTCTTGTTTAAGCTATTTGAAGGGACTCAATGACCACAGACAATTATATTTTGTTATACCGTTTTATGAGATAACTACCTCTTCTTCTTGAAGCAATTAAGACAATCTCCGAGGTTTTTGTGGATTACTATCGATAATGATGGACCTTTTGTGGATATTTATCCGGTACGTTGCGGAAATTAGCTCCTTTAAGGTATTCGACTGACTATTTCGAGAAATATTTCGTATGATCACGTTTGTGGCTTGCAGTCGCTTCTTACGCCAAGCATGACTATCGTGGGAATATTTTAAGCGCCTTAGCACGATCGGAGGGAGATATCGACTATTAATCGCTAGGGCAGTGCAGCGTACACAAACCCAATTATTCTCCATAGCCGCTATATATACAGTCATAAACTAACAGCGAACGCCCGAATCCTCAGCATACGTATTGTGCACTAATTTCTCAGCAGAAATCGTCCGATTCTTTCCTCTGTACACCTTTTATAAAAAACTGTTTTCGATGTCCTTTTAATCTTATGAACCAGTGAGAGTAGATATCAGCATTACTTGGGCATCTCAATCTACTCAATACAGAAATGTTCGCCCAATGGTAGCAGACACCGAACAAAATCGTCGGATGCCATCATAAGTTTAGCCAGCATACTGTTTTAGATGAGTTATCAATATTTATTAAGCATGAACTAGCACTGGTAAAGTTTTCAGCCGATTGATTCTGAGGTACTCTCGAGTAACTTGGTAATCAAAGTAAAGTAACTACGTTATGTTTCAAATAGCTACAGCTCAAGCCCTCATTTTTAGTTCAGCTTGGCTCCCACTTCTGACTATATTCTCCACAAAACCTTTAGTCCAGATAGTTTGTTTCTTTAAAGGTTCGAAGAACTAAAACTTGCTCTCCAAGAAACATATAAAGCCGCCACAATTGCCTTTAGCCTTTTAGCTCTTAGTAAAGATTCAAGAATACGGGTGGAGGTAGAGTACAGAGGGACTGATTATTATAGTGTAGATGCATAGGATCACACAAGGCGTTGGGACCATATTTGATCAGTGCGTTACAATTTTCACCAGCTATTGCATACATTAAGGCGTATACAACTCCTTTTCCGTTTTGCGATCGAGTTGCAGCGATGTTTTCTTCCAGCAACAGAGACCAATGAAATCGCACTTGTCTTATTTTACGTGTTTCTTTATTGACAAAACCAACCTGCGGAAAAGGACACGAAAATAATTTGTATTTAATAATAAAAAATTCCTGAGGCAGGAATATTAAAATTGTTTCAGGTTAAGAAATTGTTTTGCCGCAAGCGCTAACAAAATACACTCCCCTTTTTTTTAGGAGAAGGGGTAACGACCCCGTCACATGTTTCGTGCTAATTGCAAATCTATAAAGTTTGGTCTGTTAACTTTGCTCAAAATGTTTTTGCAAGCTTCAAAATTTTAGGCATAGCACAACAATATTCATATAGGCACAGTAGCGAACAGAAAAATAGCGTAGGCATTTTTTATCAAGTTTCTTCTTCTCTTTTTATTTTCGATAGTTTAACAAAAAAATCTATGTATTTTATAATAGAAACTATGGAAACCAATCTCAAAAAGGTTTTCAAAAAAACTGGAAATTTACTAAAATTTGATAAAAACTTCGATTTTTTTTTTTTTTGTATTTTTCTGACCTTTTTTGAGTATACAGTTTTGTAGTCCAATCAATTCTAGTCTAACAAGTGGAAGTTATAGGTCTCTTGAAATTCCCAATGATTTTTTCAACTTTTCTTCCGAATGGTATTTTCGATTTTCAGCTATACAAAATTTAAAAAATCTTATATCGAAGAAAATCTTAAACACCCTTCGGGAATAAAATTGCCAAAAATCTATGTGAATTTTGAGAGACCTTAAATTTATACTCGGCCACCGTGGTGTGATGGTAGCGTGCTCCTGGGTTCAAACCCCGGGAAAAGCAACATCAAAAATTTTAGTAATAAGGTTTTTCAATTAGAAGAAAATTTTTCTAAGCATGGTCGCCCCTCGCCAGTGTTTGGTAAGCGCTCCGGGTGTATTTCTGCCATGAAAAGCTCTCAGTGAAAACTCATCTGCCTTACGGATGCCGTTCGGAGTCGGCATAAAATCATGTAGGTTCCGTCCGGCCAATTTGTAGGGAAAATCAAGAGGAGCACGACGCAAATTGGAAGAGAAGCTCGGCCTTAGATCTCTTCCGAGGTTATCGCGCCTTACATTTATTTTATTTATTTAAATTTATACTCTGTTTGACTTAAGTTGATTTGGCTACAAAACTGCATAATCAAAAAAGTTCAGAAAACTTCAAGTAAAAAGCTCGAAATCTTTGTAAAATTTGCTCGAATTTTTCGAAAAAGTTTTTGGGATTGGTTTGCATAGGTTCAGTTTTTTAAACTATCGAATATATGTATGTAAAAAAAAAACAAAGAATTAAACTAACAAAAATTGAAAAAATGTTACACTATAATTTTTCTGTTCGTTACTGTATGCATTTGCCCGAAAGCGTCATGAAATTGCACACGAATAATTGCAATTTATTGAGTAGAAAATTAAATTTTAACAAATTTCTATAAACAGTGACATGAGGCGCACCAAACTGCTTGTTGTCATTACCATTTCGACACCCATCACTAAATCGTTGCGTAATAATTGCTTTTTATGTACTAAAATATGCTTACACGGTGGACAATACTGACATTAGCTATGGATTTGCGGCATTGCATAATTTGCGGCGTATAAAATTAAAATTACTATACAAATTTGATATGCTTTGAGGGTGCAATGTTTTGCAGTGGATTCTCTTATCATACCCACAAGCTTTGTTAAGCACAAAGTGCTTACGAACTTTTGTTCAAAATTTATAAATTTTATGTCTGACATGTACATGTGTATGTGCATAGATCTGTTGGGCTATAGTTAACTGATCACACGCCAAATTACATTTTCATAATTGGACACATTTAATGCGCGCTTATATAGTACACAATTACAATTGTATTTGATTATTTGCTGGTATTAAATCTATATATGTATTATTAGTATTGTAGTATTAGTATTACACACTGCAACCACTTTTTTCATTGTGAAATATCTTCAGCTAAGGACGAAAGTCCCAGACTCATAATGATTTTCTTACCAAAAGTTAGTTTGACAACCGAATCGTAAAACCCCAATCAACGACTCTTGTCGTTATCATACTGTGACTGCATGCCCTTCACCTGTACTGATCACCAAAATTTAAATTGTGTCTGTGTTGTTAAGAGTATTGCCATCGTAGTATGGGTAGCTAAGTCGTTGATTAACGAGTAACGCGGCAAGGCATATGCACGCATACTCGTTAACACTCAACGCACATAAACAACAGCTTCCGCTAATGTTGATCATAGGCTTGCCAGTGACTACTAAACGAAAGAGAATAATAATACGTGTAAAATGAAGGCTAATAATTATTTCACTAGCAGACGACCGTCGTTGTAGACTGGTCGTTGGTAACATAGGCTGACAAATTTTATATTTTTTATGCAAAACCTAAATCTATTTCATATGTATTTAATTAGCGAGCTTTACTCATATTGCTTTATACAATGGTTTTTGTAATTGATATTAGAGAAAAATTGTAAGTTTACAAACGGCGATGGTTACTAGAACATGTTTCTGAATTTCACTTCTTCATCAGCTAGCTTTTCGGGAGCTGAGCGTTGAACTCGAATCTCCAACATTCATATCAGTGCAAGCCTTTAGCTGCTAAGCCATATGAATGTCCCGTTGTTCACTGTACAATTGGTCTCTAAGTGTACAGTGTTGTTGTTGTTGTTGTTGTTGTAGCGATTAGGTTACTCCCCGAAGGCTTTGGGGAGTGTTATCGATGTGATGGTCCTTTGTCGAATACAGATCCGATACGCTCCGGTAACAGCACCATTAAGGTGCTGGCCCGACCATCTCGGGAACGACTAAGTGTACAGTCAAGTTGTACAGTGAACAACGGGACATTCATATGGCTTAGCAGCTAAAGGCTTGCACTGATATGAATGTTGGAGATTCGAGTTCAACGCTCAGCTCCCGAAAAGCTAGCTGATGAAGAAGTGAAATTCAGAAACATGTCCTAGTAACCATCGCCGTTTGTAAACTTATAATTTTTCTCTAATATCAATCACAAAAACCATTGTATAAATCAATATGAGTAAAGTTTGCTAATTAAATACATATGATCATATTGATATAATAGTAACTGTACTGTAAAAATCCGAACAAATGTTACTAAGCTTTCAAAAGCGCGCCTAAAAATCATATCCACACCATTAGGAATAAACTACATACAGAGTGTATGTGCCTACATGGTGATCAAAAGGAATATAAACAAAGAGCAACTCTTAGAGACCAATTGTACAGTGAACAACGGGACATTCATATGGCTTAGCAGCTAAAGGCTTGCACTATATGAATGTTGGAGATTCGAGTTCAACGCTCAGCTCCCGAAAAGCTAGCTGATGAAGAAGTGAAATTCAGAAACATTTCCTAGTAACCATCGCCGTTTGTAAACTTACAATTTTTCTCTAATATCTAAATCTATTTCATTTTTATTTTTATTTAAGTTTTGCTTTAGAGACATCGGATATAGGACTTCTCATTCCTAGTAACTGGCCCACAGAACTACAGAGATATTACTGATATCAAACTAATATACCCAAAAATGTGCCTCAAAGTATACAGTAGTAGATATTTAAAAGCACAGCCAGTGGCGGATGTAGCAGAGAGTGGCTTTTCGCAATCAAATATACTTTGTACACAGGGTATTATAACTTTTGTATAACGGTTGGTTGTACAGGTATAAAGGAATAGAGCTAAATATAGATTTCCATATATCATTATCGAAAAAAATTTGATTAAGCCATGTCCGTCCGTCTGTCTGTTAACACGATAACTTGAGCAATAAGATATCTTTACCAAATTCCGTATATGGGCTTATCAGGACCCAGAATAGAATGGTATTGAAAATGAGCGAAATCCGCCCGCTAACCACTCCCACTTTTTCGACATCGAACAACTAGAAAAATGGAAAAAATTCAAAAAAGAAAACCACTAAGCTATGGGCGTGGTCCAACCCACAATTAGAAGGCGAAAATTTGGAAGTTTAAAAAACCATAAATCAAAAGCCGTTAAAGACTCGATAGAGACACTATCCTTGCCAAATTATATAGACCTTAACAAAGTTTGCAATAACTATATAGTATTTAACTACATTTGACTGATCTTCTACGTCAGTAGTGGTATGGTTGAGCTAAGAATAAAACTTAAACAAATTTTGAAAATGTGGTTGACCTGCCCCTTTTTTTTTGTTACTCTTTCCAAAATACTAGTTCCGTACTAGGTCAGAACTATCTAATTAAAAGACGGTCTAGTTCTAGTTCTGTCCCCTCGCAATGCTTTCAGCTGACACTTAAAATTGTGATCTGCTATGAATAGACAACTGCCCCCCGTTGCAGACTTTTTGAACGCGTTCTTAACTGGTACAGTCGTAGGTGGTTCTGAAATACTAGTATCTGCTTTTGAGTAATTAATATAGATTCATATAGCTCAGACTTAAGCACTGCTGTTAAAAGTGTGGCTACCAAATGTCCCGCTCTGTTTTCGATTAGCACCAGCTCGTAGGTAGTCATTAAACCTGTAGTTCCCAACTGTCTTTGCCTGGCTATTTTCCATTTTCACTGCAGGGGACTCAAAACCGCAGTAAGAAGTTAACTTAAATAATGTTAAACTGTTGCACAGTGTTACTGGTATGTGTGTATGGACGTCTGCGTTGACACAAGCATATGTATTTTTTGTGTCTAACAGATAAATGTCGTTTCTATTAATTATATGTTTTAGCTTTAGTATTGCGTGGTATTGCGTATGCTACTCCTCCGCTTTCTATGAAATATCCATAGCTTGCATTTAGGCGTTTAAACATTGAATAATTTAAGGATTTCTTTTGAATATATTTAACATTTAGTTATATTATTTTATTATAACTTTTTTGTATGTTTTTCATTTAATGTTAAATGAAATTAGTCGTTATATTTAAAAGTTGAGCCGGCTCAGTAAGTAATTTAGAAAATCATTATGAATGACTGCACATTAAACATTTTTATTACAATAAAAACCATGTATAATAAAAACTATTATAATACTTTGCGTGCATTACATTAAATAAAGTCAGTTTGTCAGCATTTAGACAGCACAGTAAGTAGGATGACCAGCGCGCAGCGGTCAGCGGTCAGCGACAATGCTTACATCAGAGACACTCCACTTCGGGTCCACAAACGCGCTGAAAGTTATGTCGCAACCCTCTTTCGATAGACTTGTATATAAAGCTTCATGCGGTTATAATAACGCGGTTATAATAAGAGCAGTACTGTTTTGGAGCGACATCAGATTTTGTCATACCTGAATTCTGGGCACCATCTTCGAAAACTTGCGTCAACTTCATTATACCACTCCGACCCTTCCTCTAGGCAACAAATTTTCTTTGAGAATCTCAGAGCGGTACGAATAGGGTAATATCTCCAATCCATACCCCGAATCCACAGACTGTTCACGGATGGCCTCATACATAATGGCAATATGTGAAGTGAAATCAACTCAAAATATATTTCGCTCGCTTTAAGAATAAGGCTGTCGTGCCATTGCGTCGGTGGCTGCTCAATGGCTAGTTAAGAATATCACGTTCATTGCAATCTACGACGGCAGTCAAGCAGCGTAGTTTTCAAGGCAGAACACTTCCTGAAAGGAGGCAGTACATTGCAGACAGTCGTTGAACGAGCCAACCTCTCGGTGCATAAATCTGCTGATGTGTGTTTCAGGTCACAGTAGTGTACCTTAGAACTGCTGACGAAATAGAGAGGAAAGCTAATGAACAGATTGCTCCTAATGAACAGAAAGAATTAATTTAGTTAAGACACATCGCTGTTCCTCTTGCCATACCCAAACACTGTCTTACGCCTGTACTTACCAAGAAATCGAATTTCAGATGGGCTCTTGGAACCCACATGTGATGTGTCTCGACAAACATGGCCTCGCTTAAATGAGAGTCGTACTGTCTCATCAGTTCAATTTATAGAGATACTCAATTGGTACTGTCTGATGGGAGTACACGGCGAATGCATGGGCATCTCAACGGTTTATTTATCAAAGATTTAGGGATGCGAAGGAGAAAAATATATTGAAGTTTCCTTTGTCTGAATAAGCGCTATATCGGCTTTTTATCGGATTGGCTCTACTGAAACGAACAAATTGGTTTAACATTTGCATAAATAGAAGAGCAAAGACATTATCTCATTCAGTAATATCACAATAGACAAGTTAGCGTAAGTGTGCCCCTCGGCCTTGCTGTGAGACAGTAGCTAAACGAGCTAACCTCTCGGTGCACCTAAGTGTTAATGTGTGTCCCAGGTCGCAGATATGTACCTTAGCACTATGTTGCCAATGAAAAAGCAAAGAAAGCCACGTAACGAGCAAAATAAATTTAGTTAAGGTACAAGACCTTCATCGGATTGGCTCTTTTACACAATTAAAGAGGAAAGGTATTAGCGCATTCAGTAATATCGCAATAGGCCAGTTGACAGTAAGACAGTATAGTATTATTGCTAAACCAGTTTATTCTGGAGTACTAGGGACAGTTCGATTGCGGGTTACCTTCCCGTTTATTACGGTATTGCTCTCGGTACTGTTTAGGAGCTCCTTTCAGAACTACTACAGCGTAATTTTCGGAATCTTGATTGCCGGAATTAAGGCAATCTTGCAAATAACCTAAAAATTTACTTTAGCTACCATAACTTTTAGCTCCAGAATTATCAGCTCAACTTCGCCCAATAACAAAACTGAAGATTTATTAGTGCAATTTAAATTTAACATACATACATATTCATAAAACAGACAAATATTGTACACAAGCATAAGTAAAAATATCCATAGGCGGTATGTGTGTATGTATAAAATATTTTCAAAGCACAAAAACCAGAAAAAAAAACTACGCACACAAGGTATTTTATTGCGGCTGCGCCCTAATGTAGACTTCAAACAAATGAACTAAGCTTAACTGGTACCATTCAACCTACAACATCATCATTCTAAAGTATGTAGGCACTTGTTGCAAACTCTAGCAGCGTAATCAAACACACTTAAATATATCCGCTGCAAACACATATATATATACAAATATAAGCTCTCACACACACACGCATATGTATGCACAGATATAAATGATGACCGCATTTAAGTCATAACTCACGCAAAATATAATGGTGGCGTTGTTGGGCATCGATTGCAGCAAACAATGTTTGTAACAATTTCTACAAATTCATGAAAGCGAGCAGGGGGCTATATTTGTTTGCTGAGGGTAACGAAGCAAAGCAATAAAGTAGGTAATAAAGTGTGTGTGTTATATTGTAACCAGTCGGTTAAGGAACTTCACATTTTGAATAGAATGCTATGCGGCTGCAATGTACTGTGGGGTAGCGCAACTTTTCTAGTGCTCAAAAATCAATAAACAGTTGCTGTTTGATTTCAAGAGAATGTGGATTTAAAAAAAAGGTTTATAAACTTTAGGACAATTTTTTAAGGTTCGTAGTTTGTGGTATAGCTGACTTCAAAGGTTGTTGCTTATTTTCGAGACTTGTAATTTATAATACAAAGAGACAGCAAAGCCACCACCGCCACCTTCGCTACAACCAGAATCCTGACCAAAGCCGCAAAACAAAATCCTGCATATAACAGTTAATTGTAATTAATAGTTATTCTTATGATTACCGAATGCTAAATCTTAGTAAACATAGACCTTACCTAAAGGTTGTCGATATATTATCGCAAAGCTTTCGATTTCTCATTGAAAGGTTACCGATTTATATCAAAAAATTATCATTATGTTATCGGAAAGTATTGATGTTTCATCGAAAAGCATTCGATATGTTATCGAAAAGTTTCTGATTCTGTTATCGAAAAATTACGATTTGATATTGAAGTGCTACTAATTTTTTATCGCCATGTTGTCGATTTGTTATTAAAAAAGTATCGGTTTATTGTGAAGCTGATACCGATAGAACTTCAAGCTGATTAGAAACCAAGCCGACAACTCGACGTTAATGAAAATAAAAGCCAATAAGTAAACAACAACAAAAAGCAATAAATAAAACAAACTAACAAACCAATTAAAAGCAATGACTCGGCAATAAAAAGCCGATAATTAAAAAAAATGTAAGGCGCGATAACCTCCGAAGAGATTTTAGGCCGAGCTTTTCTTCCAATTTGCGTCGTGCTCCTTTTACTTTTTCCTACAAATTGGCGGGACGAGACCTACTTGCTTAATCCCGACTCCGA
This sequence comes from Eurosta solidaginis, assembly GCF_040869045.1. Classification (NCBI taxonomy): domain Eukaryota; kingdom Metazoa; phylum Arthropoda; class Insecta; order Diptera; family Tephritidae; genus Eurosta; species Eurosta solidaginis. Next base: position 20,489,670 of record NC_090320.1, read on the forward strand.
ACAGTATCTGCAAGGCAGATGAGTTTTCACTGAGAAGATTTCCATGGCAGAAATACACTCGGAGTGCTTGCCAAACACTGCCGAGGGGCGACCCGGCTTAGAAAAATTTTCTTTTAATTGAAAAAACTTGTTTCTAAAATTTTGATGTTGCTTTGCCCGGGGTGTGATCCCAGGGTCTTCGGTGTGGTAGGCGGATCACGCTACCATCACACCACGGCGGCAGCAACAATAAACAATGAATAAAACAAAAATAAGACACCAATAAAACACCGGTGACTCGGCGATACAAAGCCGATAACAAACAGATATTTTGACGATAATAATTTGCTATCGATAATTAAGCAATAACATTTTGCAGGTCTTTTTAAAAAAAGTCTCAAACTACTTAGTTTTGGTAAAGTTACTTCTGTTGTGGCTTAATTTCAGCCCCTGGGCTGTTGACACGTCTAAATTCACGAATATATGGGGCTTAGGCATCTTTTTTAGCTAGGTCGTGCACCAAACTCCAGTCTATGTGGCTGGTGAAACTTTACCTTGTGTCACGCCCCTAATGGCATATCAAATAAATAAGTTTAAATAGGTGGAAACCCTGCAAAATAATCAGCTGAGCCGTTTACGGCGGTTGTGTACTAGTTGGTTGGCAACTCTAGTTTAAATAATTTTTTTTAAATGCGACGTACATTATTTCTCGTTCGATATTCATACTTGTGCTTCTCAAACAGTTTTTAAACAATTTCAAACAAGTGGTAACGCTGAGAACTTTTCGTAAATGGTAACACGTTAAGAATGTATACAAATTTCCGTTCATATCGGTTGAGCCGATTGCGTTGCTAACTTTTCTGGTTTATTTTACGTCGACTCATTGAGTCCTCCGTATACCTCTCTGAAGTTGGCAAGACAACTTTTACGTAGAAAATAATTACCTATTGGGAAAATTGCCGTGAATTTGCCGTGATTTATCCGTGAAATAAAAAAATTGTTGCCATATCTTCCTCAATTTATCAGATTGAAGCTTCAAACTTCACCATATACTTTCGTATATTGCACATATTGTTGTCTGAAAAATTGATGAGATCGGTCTTATATATAGTGTATATCCCCACAACCGATTGTTCAGATAAGAAACTTTTCGTAATTACTGCTCTATTTTAAGAGCTAGAGGGTTCAAATTTCAACGAATGCTTACGTATATAGCATATATTGTTGTCTGAAAAAAATCATAGAGATCGGTGCTATATATATTATATACCCCATATAAACTGTCATTTTTGCCCCTTTTTACGGCTAGAAGCTTCAAATTTCAGCAAATTTCATCGAATATTTATGTTTACGTCATATATTGTTGAAATACGTGATTCGTAGTCATAGTTTTTACATGCAGACCACAAAAAAATGTGAAGCTTTGCATCCTCACACAAAGTACCTACCTATTTTTTATTTTATATTTATCTTAAAAATCACTTAGGTATGTACATCTGTTCACTATATATTTTTTATCTTATACATCCGATTATTTGGAGATTACGAACGGGATAAGATTATTGTTCAGCCGCATTCATGAAAGGTATGAAGTCTTCGGCACAGCCGAATGCAGTCCCGTCCTTACTTGTTAAAATATGGCCGCAAATTTTTTTGTTTCACGGATAAATTACGGCAAATTCACGGCGATTTTCCCAATAGGTAATTTTTTTCCACGTAAAAGTTATCTTGCCAACTTCAGAGAGGTGATTAAATCAGCAAAAACCCCATCATAGGACAGTGCTCGTGGCGCTTGACCTTTCAAAAGCTTTTGACACAGTCAACAACGGCACGCTACTCCAAGACATAGAAGGCTCACACGTTCCCGCTTGTCTAAAAATATGGACCTCTAATTATCTGAGTGGTTTGCAGGCGTCGGTTGAATTCAGGAACGAAATTACTAAACCTAGAAAAATTAAACAGGGGGTTCCACAGGGAGGTGTCCTATCCCCGCTTCTGTTTAATTTTTACATATCAAAACTCCCTTCCCCACCAGAAGGAGTCACAATCATTTCCTATGCCGACGACTGCACGATTATGGCTACAGGACCTGGCCCTTCAGTTGATGAATTGGTATCTCAAATAAACAGCTATCTCCCCGATCTTTCCGGTTTCTTCACCTCGCGCAACTTGGCATTATCGCGCACAATATCCACGGCCACCCTGTTTACGACGCGGAAGGATCAGATGTCGAAAATATTGGACGTACGCGTCGATGGTATCATACTACCGACTGTAAGTCACCCAAAGATCTTAGGGGTAACGTTCGATAATACTCTAACCTCCAAGGCTCATGCCACCGAGATTGTTTCTAAAGTACAAAGTCGCAACAAAATCTTCAACGAAACGTTGCGAATCACGTACAAAGCAATTGGGCGGCCGCTCATGAGCCACGCGTCACCAGTCCGGTCGCCTGGTCTTAAAAATACACACTTATGACTCCCGAAAACCATTTATATAGTGAGGCCAAAGAGCTCAATATTAAAGAGCACAACGAAATGCTGAACAAATAGTTCTTGCTTAATTGTCACAAACCAGGACATCCTAGCAAAACACTGCTCGATACAGCACCGCCTCCACGGGGATTAACGGAACATCTCCTAAAGCACTATGACGAGATCCGGCACCAGCCAACACAGCCGTTTGATCTAGGCAAGCATAAGCAGGCCCTTAGCCAAATCCACACAGAATCGGTAAACGCCTATTTCAGGACGCGCCCGGTGAACTCCGTTATTAATATGCAATATCCCACCTTTGCAGAAGAAGAAAGCACACTACCAAGGGAAACACGAGCCACCCTGGCCCAACTTCGTTCTGGATACTGTAACAGGTTACACTTTTACTTATCCAGAATCAACCCCGACATACGTAATGTATGTCCTGCACTTGGGGACACATTCCCCACATGACACCAACCATCTTTTCAATTGTAATGTGGAACGTACGCCTGTAACAATCATCACCCTATGGTCCGCCCCTGTTGAAACAGCCACTTTCCTTGGACTCCCGTTAGAGGAGTTGATTACAATTTGTGAGTGGTCGTGCCCATTGAATGGGGCGAAGCACTGTTAATACAACAACAACCGATTTGAATCAAATTTGGTACTTCGATATAGCATTACATTTTAAGACTGTATTTCAGTCACAATTTAAGGCCGCCTATGGGGTATGCTGTTTTGTGCGGCAACATTGGTTTTTTTATTATCTAGATAATTTGTAGATACGGCAACAGCTGGATTTTGTTTACCGAACAAACATGGAAAAAAAATTCTCCGGCGAAATATATATCTAGTTCTGCAAGTGATATCCAACATCATTATTTAATTATTCTTAAACCAGATAGTTCTCGAGTTGATATCCAACTTCATTCTCCAGTCACTATCCAACATTTGAGAAATTTTGTAAAATTGAAAGTTTTCCATTTGATCTCCAACGTCATTAATATTTTCCAATTATTATCCTAATTTCGAGAGATTTTGAGTTCTCAAATGAATATTTAACCCATTTTTCCAGTTGATATCTTACATTATATATCGATATATCGAGTTGAGGTGGAGTTGAAAAAAATCTCCAAGGTGGTACCACCAAAACCAACAGCTGTTTATTGTGAGAAATAAACACCTGGTTGATAGCAGTAATGAAGCGTAATTAATCAAGAATAAATTATATAGGCGGCCGCCGTGGTGTGATGGTAGCGTGGTCGGCCTGCCATACCGAAGATCTTACATCAACATCATTGAATCATACATTTGAGTCCAGTTAGAGTACCGCAAGTTGTTTTTTCAACTTAAGTAATAGCATATTTTGCCTTATAAAAAGTTTCCTCTTTTGCTGAGTACGCTATGATTCTCGAGTTGAGCCACTGTTTCGAAACAACTTTTGAGATTTTAGAAGTACGCCTAGTTATTAACATGAGCTCTAATGGTACTCAAGCCCAAATGCTTGTTGGGTATATTCGACGCCATTTCGTACGAACGCAAATAACTGATAGGTTAACTAGAGTTTAAACCTGGCAGATCGGCCGCTTAAGCTTAGCTTAAACTTCGGTTAAGGTAGACTGAAAAACTGCAGAATAAGTTTAAGCGTAGTTCAACTGACAAACTGAGTTGAACTTGTACTGAAAAACCGGCCCTAAGACACCGATACAATGCAACAAAAGTAGAAAAAATTCCGTTAGGTGGCGCACGGTTAAATAATTAGATAAGAATTTGGAGCGCAATTAATTGACTATATATTGACAAGATAACTCCTTTTCTACGACCTTTCCAATCCAATTAATGTGAGCTCCACTTTTAAATACCACTCATAAATATTTTTACAATTTCTATGTCAAAATTTTAAAATCAAAGTTCAGCAAGAATATGTATTTATATAAGGACACTATTTCTGCTGCTTTTTGTTGATTTATATAAAGGAAATGCTTAAATTTTTTTTTCTCTTTTTATTGTAATATTGACTTCGCCTGTCTGGTTTATTGCATCATGACCTAACCTCAACGAAATTTTCGCTATCACTTCTTCCTTCAGTATTTAGCTCTGCATTGATTTGAAATATAGATGAGAGCGTTTTCCTCCTAATGCCAGTCAAATAGTATAATAACATTCTGCTCACTGTTTAACTTTTTTAATAAATTTTCACTTACAACTTTTAATTATATTAATACTAGCTATACCCGGCGTACGTTGTAACGCCCGAGATAGAATGAGTGTTCCGTTATTTTTTGTTTTGTTTGTTGATAATTTAGTTTATTGTTCTGTAAATTGAATTGATTTTTGTACGCATATTTGGTGGAATTTTCGTTTAAAACATTTTATTATTGCATCTTATTGTAATGCATGTGGGTACACAATATTTTTGGTTTTTTCGTTCGGTGCAAAGATAAACAAATTTTTTGGCGTTCCAACACTAGAGCAAGCAACATATAGATGGCCATGGGAAAAGCATGGACTCTCTAAATTTAATCCTGCAACAGTAAACGATTGTCTTTGTGCTTTGTTGATTGTAATTGCAAAAGCAAGGCGTACAGGAAACTATAAGAGCTTAAAATTGAATGGCAAATCTGTAGGAATAATTGGGATCCGTGGTATGAGCACATCTTCACCTTTACTTTTACCGCTGATGATTGTTGCTTCAATTACATTCGACATTAATTTCTTAACACAAAGTCTGGTCTAAATTCCGAAGAAGCATGATTGGTGAGCGAATTTTCAAAGTTAATATATGCGCAGGCATTCCAGGTGGTTCCAAAGAGTTTAGAAATTCAATTGGATAATTCGCAATTTGATCTTCATCTGTAACTGTGTCGATCGATTTATATTTCGTCACTTCACCAGGAATTTGGTTTTGAATGCGATCATTGATTTTGTATACATGATCATTTTTGGGACCTAAGATTGCTCGTTCGCATAGCCAAAAAAAAATTAATTTTAAATTCTTAATTCTGAAATATGAAAAACCTCCGTCTTGATCGAAGGAACCTATACCCAGAATTTGGTGATGATTGAAGTGTGGGAAATGCGCTTCCATAGGGAACACACACACAGAATTTGATTTTTATAGAAGATGTAGATAGACTAAAGCAAACAAATTTTTTTAACCTAAGTTTGTACGGCTGCCATAGTTCTGAAAAATCCCATTTGTAGGGAAGGTGCCACGCCCCTTTTTTCCAAATTTCACATTTTACTGGTGGTGTTAGGGATTGACCTCATATAACTCCTTACTTAATTTCAATGTTCTGGCATGTATGCCTTCAGAGTTATGCAGTACCAAAAATTCCATTTTTATGGGAGGTGCCACGCCCCTTTTATATATCGAAATTATTTTGAGCCCAACACCTTCGCGTTGATCGAAGGAACCTATAGCCAAATTTGGTGATGATTGAAGTGTGGGAAATACGTTCCCATAGCGAACATACATACACAGAATTTGATTTTTATATATATAGATGTAGATAGACTGAAGCTAACAAAATTTTTTAACGGCGGCAGATTACTAAACGTCCAAAAGAAATAACAGCCAAATTCAACAATGCAGTCAAACTTTAGGTCTTAAAATAACGTAAGTTATGCGTACCCTCGCCCGCTTCGCTAGGCGATAAATTCAATTATTTGCTGAAATAGAATAAAATTAATACGAAACAAAGCAAATTTTTTGACACAATTTCATTCGAACTTTATCGTAACACTTTTTGGTAGACAACGTTTTTCGGTTTTTCCATCTTTCACGTAAGATAATAATGACGATGGTTTGCCTACTCTTGAGCAAGCTACATACAATTTGAGAAAAAATTGGGTATTCTAAATTAATTCTGCACATTTGTAGAGCCTGTCCTTGCGCCTTATTAATTGTCATAGCGAAGGCAAGGCCAGTAGGGAACTGCAAACGTTTGAAATCGAATGGTAAATCCGTCGGAATCAGTGGAATTCTGGGTATCAAAACATCTCCTCTGCACTTCCCTTTCAAAATTGTTACTTCGATAACGTTACCCATTAGCTTCATCGCAGCGAGTCTGGTACCGTTGCAAAGTCGTGGCACATTAATGTTGTGCGTCATAAAATATCGGTGCTAAAATTTTAATCGTAAATTATGAGGTGGTAGCCTGGCAAATCGAGTGAGTTTAAGAATTCAGTTGGATAGTTTACGACAACATCTCGATCAGTAATAGTGTCCATTGACTTATATTCAACTATGTCACCAGGTACTTGATTTAGAATAGTTGCATTTATATCATTGACGTCCTTATTTTTCCCAGCTAAAATTGCTCTTTCGCTGAGCCAATCATAGTTTTTGTAATGTTGAACTATGTATCAATGCCTCTTTAGGCTGTGAAAAAGTGCAGAAATTGTTAGGCAATGTAATCATTCCTGTTGGATCGACAGACATTTGGCCATTTCCGATTTCCAGTAATTGCTGTGAAAATTCAGCTGCTGACGGATCGTTTTGTAGTTGAACACGTACGTTTGTAGAAAGTGTAAGCGTGTTTACATGTCTCCATAAATACGATGATTATAAATATGCATTGATTTCATCTGCAGCAGTGGATTTTTGGATCACAGGTATTGTTTGCCTGAAATCTCCAACCAATAAAATCATGGCACCTCCAAAGACTGTTTGGCTTCCTCGTAGATCTTTCAAAGTTCTATCAAGTTCTTCCAATCATTTCTTGTGTGCCATAGTACACTCGTCCCATACGATAAGCTTACATACTTTAAGAACTTTTGCCATTCCAGATGTTTTGGAAATATTACATGTTGGTGTTTCATTTACCTGCATATTCAAAGGCAACTTTAATGCAGAATGTGCTGTGCGACCGCCTTCCAGTAATGTAGCCGCAATTCCGGAAGAAGCGAGTGCCAATGCAACGTTATTATCTGATCGAATTGTTGCTAATATCAATGAAATCAAAAAGGTCTTGCCTGTTCCCCCAGGAGCATCCAAGCAAAACAATCCACCAGTTTCATGGCTAACATTATTCATGATTGTATCATAAACATGTTGCTGTTGGTCATCCAATTTCATTGAATTTGATGTTACAAACGTGTTTAGTTTATTACAATCATAATGGTATTCACGCTACAGTTCTCGATTGAACATATCATGCATTAGACGATTTGCTGCTGGCATGCCCAATTGTACTAACGATTTGTTTGACATCGACAAACAAATGTCGTCAATCCTTATCAATGCTTCATTGTAAATTTCCAATGTGAATTCCAACTCATAATTTGTAGTATTTCGACGTATTTGGTTTAAAATATCATCTGCCATATAATCTTTGAAATTATTCCATAATTCCAATGGATTAGATGGGGAGAACAATGCAATTATTATGGAAAATAATGTTCGTATTTGATGTGGGCTGGCTATTACAGCTGAAACGGCAAGCGTATCTTCCCAATGCTTATCATCCTCCAACAAATTTAATTGTTGACATGCTTCACGATATGTTGCGCCCAATTCACCATTAATTGTTCTTAAAGCTTGGAATGATGTTGGGCCACGAATATTAATTAACAACAATCGCAAGTAAAAACACTCAGCATTATTTGGATGAACTGCAAATGTATTTAATTGATTTAACGTAATTACAGTATTCCACGTTAATATGCGCTTTGAATGTTTTGGACAACAATGGACAATATGGAACAATCCAACGATTTTCAACTTCAAAATTTTGATTTCCCATCTTAATTATCGTTGATTTACCATTGTCATCAGTGGACCGACGACGATATGCCGGATATCCATCGTCACATGTGACCCTATCCGAAATTAATGCTCGTGGGGACGCTTGGAATATTTCCCATCAATCATGCACGGAGAGTTCACATTCAATACACCGCAAGGTCAATGTATCATATTTTTGTGACGACTTCGAACAAATCTGGATCAATCGTTTGATCCGGTATTTCAGCTGATATCACAATATCAATTTGATCCGGTGTAATTTTATCAACCAACCAAATCAAAATGTGTGCGTGCGGTAATCCCCGCTTTTGCCATTCAACGGAATACATATAACAACGCACCTCCTCTCCAAACACTATGTTTGACAATAAAGTCTATAAGTGATTTTAGTTTTAGTTTGAAAATACGTGCAGCTATGTCGTGTCCATCAATTGAGGATTGTCCAGGAAACAAATGGTCTTTGATTTCACTCCATTGCGGATTGCATGCAAAAGTAATAAACAGATCCAGCCGTCCATAAGCGCAAACATACGCCATGGCATCCTGTGCATATTCATGTATGTGTCGCGTTCTACCATTATATTTTGCTGGTAATATGATCATTCTACCCATGTCATTCACATTTCCATCGTTATTCACTGCATCCCGTAAGTTAATGTATTCCTCGGACCGTAACATTGTCTGGTTAAATTTGATATAGTTTAAGCGCTCGGTCTCAATTTTTGCATACATATCCACGACAAATTGGGGGAACAATTTTCTGCATTTCAGAATGTGAGATTCTTCATTTTCACGAATCATTAATCGATATGAATAATAATTCATAGCGCTAACTTTTTTAATCATTTCTGCGCCTGGATTAAAAAAAATCACATTTGTGAGATTATAAATAAATAAATGTAAGGCGCGATAACCTCCGAAGAGATCTAAGGCCGAGCTTCTCTTCCAAAATGCATCATGCTCCTCTTGATTTTCCCTACAAATTGGCCGGACGGGACCTACATGTTTTATGCCGCTCCGAACGGCATCTGCAAGGCAGATGAGTTTTAACTGAGAGCTTTTCATGGCAGAATACACCCGGAGTGCTTGCCAACCAGTGCTGAGGGGCGACCCCGCTTAGAAAAATTTTCTTCTAATTGAAAAACCTTACTTCTAAAATTTTGATGTTGCTCTGCCCGGGGTGTGAACCCAGGGCATACGGTGCGGTATGCGGAGCACGCTGCCATCACACCACGGTGGCCACCGCGTTTGTGAGATTATTATTATCATATGTGAATATTGATACCCATAATGTAAAACCACATCCTAAGGTTATTCTGATCCACGTTTTGGGCAATATCTCGAGACCCTAGTCACCCAGATGTATGAAAATTACCCTCTGCTAAAGAACTCATCAACAGCTTGCATTTGATATCCATATTGTATAAGCACATTCTAGGGGTATATGGGTCCACGTTTTGGCCTATATCTCGAGACCCTAGTCACCCAGGGGTACGAAAAATTATCATGTACTAAAGCACTCATCAACAGCTTTCATTTGATATCCATATTGTATAAACACATTCTTGGGGTACCCTGGTCCACACTTTGGCCTATATCTAGAGACCCTAGTTACCTAGGAGTACGAAAAGTACCCCATATTAAATTACTCATCAGATGCTTCCATTTTATACCCATATTATAGAAACATATCGTAGGGTTATCCGAATCCATGTTTGACCTATATCTCAAGACCCTAGAAATTTAAAAATTTTTTGCTAAGAACCTTCCCCTATTTAATCTCTATAAGAAGAAGAAAGAACGAATAAAATTAGCTTCGTATCGGCCCCAAAACATGGGCAGGAACGAACATCATTTCATTTTTATATATATAGATTTTGGCAAAACTTTTGACTATTTTTCATACTTTTGTATAACACTAAGGAAGAGTGATTATGTCCTACAAATAATCGATAACTCTGGACAGTATCGCATTTGAAATGTTCCCAAATAGTTCTCTAATCGAATTCTAACCTAGTTCTCTGATCTAGTTTTCGATTAGAGCTACACTAGAGAACTAATGTTAGATACTGTGTGTGCTGGGATGGTAGTAGCGTGCTCCGCCTAACATACTGAAGGGATTGGGTTAAAGTCCCTCGCAGAGCAACATCAAGAACTTAGACAAAAGTTTTTTCAATTGGAAAACAAGTCTTTATAAGCGGGATTGCCCCTAAGCAGTGGTTTTCTGTCGACATTCTACAATTTTTAGGAGAAACCAAAAAGAAGCACAACGCAAATTGGAAACGAAGTTTTGGCTTAAATTTCATTGGAGGTAAAACGCGCAAAGTCTTTTTTGTATATAGTGGCACCGCTTTCCGGGGGTTTTCTAAAAAGCTCGATCAGTGGCGATTGCCAAATTAAATTCCTATTTTGGTAAAATATCGCCTCTTTAAAGGCCCTGGAAAACTTGCCATATTCATAACGCCAAATTCGTAACCATATTTTCACTTAATCATAGATAAATGTATATTGGCATCGCTTATTGGTGCCTTAACCTAAAAATTGTCATAACTTCATAAAACAGAAAATACGAAAAATACAATCCCCAAAATGTGAATAAATTTGCCCACAAAAAAATTTATAAATTATGGGCATGACGGAAAACCAAAAACTTATTGGTTGGCTATGGTATCGTTATGGCTAAGGCGTTATTCAATGGCTTCAATAACCGATTAGATTGACTTCCATAGAATTCCTTGGATCAACTGCTTTACACGGAGTTTGCCAGGACCAATTTTGTTTTCATCTCATGATCTATTCATACACGTGGAAACTTTAAAGTTATGATCAAAGGTTGGTCTCACAACTTAATTCATTTACATGCGTTACACTGTCATTGCGTACAATAAAAAGTATTTATTTACTTACAATTATAACAATTAATTTATACATCATACAAGAAAAAATTATCATCATTTCGACTGCTATGCAGAATATCACCATATTACAACTGCTGTTTCGAAAACGCCCTATCCCAAAATGTTTCGAAATTCGGCGCTCAGTCGGGTTATGGTGTTATTCCAATCAACAGTCAATTTATAATAACACCCTTTAGTTACATTTTTTCTATTATAAAGTCTCGAACTACTGGATTTGATACATCTATATATTCATTCGAATGAAAGTCCTTACAAACCGCCACCCCATAAAGTTGTTCACAAATAACGCCTGCTGCTCCAGCATCTCCAAAACAAAATTTTTGTTGATTATATTCAGCATAAAAGATTGGATATATTCCGCTACATGGTCGTATTTCCACGGCATTAGTATGGAGAACAGGATAAAGATATTTTTCGTATGCTCTTACCGAACCCCATCCACTAATTTTCATCTGTACTTCGGATTTTAATGGAACATTGGAAAGTTCTATTAGTTGTACTGCAGGAGTCCAATCAAAGGCTACCTTCAGTTTAACCACAGCAATATCTATACTATACTCAGGATGAACAAGTACATCCTCCACATAGTGTTCTTGCCCAATTTCTTTGCGTATGTTGGTTACACCAGCTCTAACGACGAGACTATCACTTTTTCCTCTTACGAAACGAGCAACTGTAAGAACCGATTTTTCCTTGATTATGGCACCAACACATAAATAGGTGGTTAGATCAACTATATTGTGTCTTTTCTCAAATATTGCCACGGAATGCGGACTTTTGGTTATATCTATAGTTTCACCTTCTACAATGCGAAAATGCGCATTGGTATAGATTAAACGGCAAATATGCAGGATAAACAGCACTGCGAAATTATTTCGAAGATACATTTTTGATTAAAACTTCTTCTAACAGTTTTTAAGTTTAAGTACACCCAGATTAATTTTGTGGGCCCTATTTATACCTAATTGAGTTGTGTAAATAAAAAATAAGATTTCGGGAATAACAAAAATATATCAATATTCTTATACTCAGCGTGCTTTGCACTTAGATTGTATTAGATCTGGTAACATAACGGGCATAAACTAATCGAGGTAAATATCGACTTCCATATATCAAAATGTTGAGGATGAAAAAAGGAATTGATTTATCCATATCCGTCCATCCGTCCGTCCATCTGTCGGTGCACACGATAACTTGAGTAAATATTGAGAATAAAATATTGCAGTTTGGTATATGGGTTCCCTGGCGCTCATGACCCATCGCTATTAAAAATTTAAGAAATCGGTGAAAGACCACGCCTATTTTTATATAAAATGGACGGGATCAGTTAAAAACCACGCCCACTAGTCGTAGACTAGAATAATAAGCTATATCTTAGCGAAAAATAGTTTTGTCTCAATAATATTTCACTTACCAAGTTTTTTTTTGTAAGAGGAAATTAGGAGGCATATTGTTTTAAATGGGCGGTGCCACGCTTCTATTCCGATCAAGCATTACAAAACATTTCTAAGCCAAAAAAAAAAATAAGGAATTTATCTGAAATGAACTGTTTAATTCAAACTCACGCTGAGTATATAATATTCGACACCCTTACTTGTTTTTTGTTTGCTTAATTAGCTGAACAAACAGATTTTGCGCTATGAAAGAAACAAATCAAATGTGTTTATTTATTTTATTAATAAAGTCTAGCGAAATGAAATGACGCATTTTGCTATACATTTTCAAAACAAAATTTCTTTGCAATTGTTTATTTATATGTTTATTTATATGTGGGCGAATCCCAAAAAAGGTCCATCACGAACCGAAAATCAAAAAAGGTCAGACTTTTTTCTATCACTTGGGATTAAAGGTCAAATTTGTGTGAGATGTGGAAATCAAATAGTTTATTCGTTCCCCTCATCCTTGACAGAGAAACATAATTTCAAAGAAAGGCTTCACCGGTTTTGCAAATTTGATTGTTTTACTAACAAAATATAACGCCCTTTCTTTATGTTGTGGCGCTGTTAAACCCAGATTTATATTTTTGCTTTTAATAAAATTTTGTATAGACTTTTATTAAGAATTAAAAAAACTTTGGACAACGGAGATTTTATAAATTGTTGCTGTCCTTATCCATATTATTTTCCTAGTAACCAAATGTCGACTTGAATTAAAAAAGCTTTCAGATGTTAAATAGGTCTGTTTACTGAAATTTCTCCGGAAAGTACGGGTAACATTTTTTATTTGTGTCTAAAATGTGTCAAGTTGATCCATATATATATGTGACCCGGCCTATGAAAAAGGGCTTATGACTCAAAAAAATAATGCAAAAGAAAAAGTACTAAGAAACTGAAGAAATGTATTGCTTATCTTTAACAGCTGTTTGTTTTTGAGTCATAAGCCACCTTTTCATAGGACGGGTCACATATATATTATATGTTGTCAGAAAGAGGGCGCTTTCAGCAGTGTATAAACTGTTAGTTGATTCTTGGAGATATTAGAGAAATTTTACAAAATATGAGGAAAATTTAAATTGTTGTATCTCTTTTTGAATATATATATGCAAAGGATTATCTGAGGAAAATCTAAAATCTTTCCTGATTTCAACAAGATATAAATTTTTAAGATTGATATAGGTTTTATTGGTGTATTCAACAATTTCATATGAAGACACAAAAGAAAGCAGAAAAAACTAGCTTGCATTTTTCTTGAGAATCTTATCTGCTTGAATAAAATATGTATGTGTATATATTTTTCGCCTAGAAATGGTTAAATGGGACTATATTATCAAATTTCAAGAGATTAATTATATTTGAACGCAAAATTATATATGGCCTCTTTAAAGTTTTGTACTTTTGTTCTATTTCTTCTATAAAACTAACATTGGTACAACGTTAGAAGCACAAGAACGTACTCTCTCTATTGAATGACTTAAAAATTTATCGAAGAATAAAGAGAGGGAAATTTATATACCACTATACGTCTTCGCTTATGAAAAGAGGGTTTTAGGCCTTAGCCCGGACGTATTCGAAATTCCGGGTATGCAGATTTTATTTACTCTACTACACCTAAAACGTGATGTCCCGCAAAGAATATATTTTCAATGATATTTAGTGTAATTCATTGAAAAAAGTTGTCGCGTCCGTAACATTACTTAAGCATTTAAAGAGATCGTTCAGATTTCGAAAATATACGGGCATTGGGTCTTTATTTCACCTTCGGTTTCTGATTTAAGGAACTTAAAATTTCCCCTTAGTACTTTCACAATCATTAAAAAATTACTTCTACTTCTTGACGCGTCCGAACCTTATTATATATGGTCATATATACGTTCTTACATTTTTGATATACCCACAATTGTTGCTTCAAATATTGTAAGATCCGCTCAATCCGCTGCTCATGTTCTCTTTTATGCAGGTTGAAAATCGTGCGAATGTTGTGTCCGTTACCAAGGACTTGCCCATATGTATTTGCAAAGTGTGTTATTAAGTTGGCCCGTGTACAATGAATGTATTTTTAATGAAGAGTACAAACCGTTAGTTTATCTGTTTTGACGCGTGTAAATAAAAAATAAGATCTCAGGAATAACAAAAATACAAATAAACTTAAGTTAAAGCTACACAAATTCAATCTTGTTATACTCAGCGTGCTTTGCACTTAGATTGTATTAACTTTGGTAACATAAACGAATCGAGATAAATATAGACTTCTATATATCAAAATGCTGAGAATGAAAAAAGGAATTGATTTACTGGTGCTCGCACCGATGGCCACTCTAACCTAACCTATATGGGTTCCCTGGCGCTCACCTCCCATTGCTATTAAAAATAAGGGAAATGGGATGGTAATCATGCCCACTTTTTACATACATATCATTTTGGAAAACACATAAAACCTGATTATTGAAGTGATATTAACTATTCATTTTTTTAATGGGCGTGGCACCGCCCACTTGTGATAAAAGCAATTTTACAAATATTAATCATAAATCAAAAACCGTTCAAGCTATCATAACAAAATTCATTCTATAAAGAATGCTTCGAAGAAAAATTAACGAATTCAGTGGAGGACCATGCCTACTTTTATATAAAAGATTTTTAAAAGAGTCGTGGACGAATAAAATAAGCCGTATCTTTGCAAAAAAGAGCTTTATATCAATGGTATTTCATTTTCCAACTGAAATTATAACAGGAAAAAATATTAATTTTTGAAAATGGGCGTTGCACCGCCCCTTTTATGACAAAATAATCTTATATTTTTTGGGAGCCATAACTCGAAGAAAAATTAAATGATCGTAATAAGATTGGGTACACATATTTTCCTTATAGCAGGAAATATTTCTAGAAAAAATGGACGGCAACTGTTAAAAACCACGCCCGCTTTTATATAAAAGATGTTTAAAAGGGTCGTAGACTAGAATAATAAGCTATATCTTAGCGAAAAATAGTTGTGTATCAATCATATTTCACTTATCAAATTTTATTGTAAGAGGAAATTAGGAGACATTTTTTTTAAATGGGAGGTGCCATGCCCCCATTCCAATCAAGCATTACAAATCATTTCTAGAGCCTCAACAAAAAAACTAAATCCCTCGTAATTATATTCGAAAAAGTAATTTATCTGAAATGAACTGTACAATTCAAACTCACTCTGAGTATATAATTTTCGGTTATACACAAACTTACTTGTTTTTGTTTGTTTTAATTAGCTGAACAAACAGATTTTGCTCTATCAAAAAAAACAAATCAAATGTGTTTATTTATTTTATTTATTAATTCTAGCGAAATGAAATCGCGCATTTTGCTATACATTTTCAAAACAACATTTCTTTGCAATTGTTTGTTTATTTATATGTGGGCGAACCCCAAATAAGGTCCATCACGAACCGGAGATCAAAAGTGGTCAGACTTTATTTCTATCACTTGGAATTAAAGGTCAAATATGTGTATGATGTGGAAATGATCGTGTCCCTCATCCTGGACAGACAAACATAATTTCAAAGAAAGGCTTCATCGGTTTTGGAAGTTTGATTGTTTTACTAATAAAATATAACATCTTTCTTTATGTTGTGGCGCTGTTAAATCATCCAGATTTATATTTTTGCTTCTAATAAAATTTTGTCTGACTTTTATTTAGAACTAAAAAAACTTTGGAAAAGAGGTTTTATAAATTAATCCTGCCCTTATCCTTATTATTTTCCTAGTAAGCAAACGTCGACTTGAAATTAAAAAAGCTTTCAGATGTTAAATAGGTCTGTTCGCTAAAATTTTTCCGGAAAGTTCGGGTAACATTTTTTTATTGGTGTCTAACATGTGTCAAGTCCATTTACCTCTCTTCAATTAGTTGATCCATATATATATAATATATATAATATATAATAGCTAATACCCATGGGTTTCACTCCGCTTTGTTATAAAAAATATGGAAAATAAATAAAACACCTTTAAAACACTTCTTGTTTCAGTTTTATAACTGATATATATATATTTAATATTTGTGTTAACATTTTGTGATGAATATTTAAATACTGTAATTAGCTCCAAAACTAAATAATGTAATTATATGATCTTTTTAAATTTAATGAAACCATTCTGGACTGGTATCCGAACAGAAAAGGAAAATATCTAAGAAAATTCCCAAAAAAAAATATAAAGCAAATAAGTTTCGTAGGTATTTTGTATGGAACGAACAAAGTGACGTGAGCTACTATGCTTATAACTGAAGAGCGCCTAGACAGATGCCGATGATTCACACCAATTGTTTCTGATTATGACCAACAGACTGACTCAGACTAAAGAAAGTATCATAATCTAATCTATTAGCGAACGTACTAAAAGGAAAGTTCAAAGTTGTGGGAGTTCTCAATCCGAGAATTTCAACGCACTGATTTCAATTTCTGTTGCCCATCAATTGCACGCGTGCAAATAGTCTGTCATTCCTGCGGTATTTCATTCGAGTTTAGCGAGTCCAAGTTTCAATTATCCTAGCTTTCATCATGACAATCAATAAATCATAGAACCAATCGTTGAGTGTGGTCTGAATATGGGAAATTAATGTTTTTCACAAGGTCAACTATATTTCTCATGTTCTTGTATCGGAAAACCATTCACTTTGATCGTTTTCCGACCTAAGAACAATGCAAAAAATATCGTTTATAACATGCATATTGCTTCATTATGCAAAAAATTACAAAATCGGTACGGCCGCAACCCATTAGTAATCGTTTCAACAAAAATCATCAATTCGATTAGACAATTGACAACAGATTGTCTACTATTTGAAATGACTGCCGATTGTCATACTTTTCAAATTAACTAATTATTGACGAGCTCTTTCGTATACAATATTTTTTGTTTTGCCCTGAATTGTGTTGTATATAAAAAGAGCAGATGGCTTATCTACACGTGAACATGCTACATATAATTGACCATGGGAGAAGCATGGATATTTCAAATCAATACCACACAATGCCAATGATTGCTCTTGTGCTTTCTTTATGGTCATGGCAAACGCAAGACGTATTGAAATTGCATCGTTTAAACTGAAAAGGCAGATCTGATGGATTCATTTGAATCAGCGGAATCAATACATGCTCCCCTTCAAACTTTCCTGTCAAAATCGTTGCCTCAATGAGGTTAGTCATAACCCTTTTTACTGCTAGTACCAAAAAAAACTTGCAAGAAAGCATTAAAAAGTTGCTAAAAACTGCCAACAAAAGTAGTAGAAAGATACCAAAAAAGTATAAAAGAACAGTAGTTAAGAATAGAAAAATAGTACCAAAAAGATTAGTAAAACGGTTTCAAAAAAGTATTTAAAAATGTTAATAAAAAATGTAGCATAAAAGTATTAAAAAAGTAGTAAAGGGTTACCAAAGGTACCAGCAAATGCATTGAATAAGTATCAAAATGGCTAAAAAAACTTTAAATTAGTAAAATTGGATCAAAAAGTAGTAAAAAAAACCGCAAAAGTTTGAAAATCAGTACTAAAAAAAAGTAAAAAAGTGCCAAAAAGGTAGTAAAAAAGTATTAAAAATAGTACTAAAGCTTTTCCAATAACGTATTAGAAATTTAACCGTACTTAGTAGGTTCATAACTTAACATACTTCTTCTATGAACGTGGTATATGAAAAACTGTGTAAGCATAATAAGTAATATTGTTATATTGAAATGTGGCACCACTCAAAGGAATGTTAATGTTGCGTCGACCTGGACGTGACCTGGCATATCGTTCCATGTCAATTTCATTGTGATGTACCCGTTGTTCGTCTGACCGACGTTCTCTTTCGTTGGATATATTTTGTGTTCTCCGCGACCGACGTCGCGTGGAAGGCATTTGCAATTCACTCCACTTTTCTCGAAAACTAACAGCCCAAAACTTTAAAAAAAGATTGGTCGAATAAATGCTCTTTTTTGTCACAGCACTTTTCACTAAAATAAATACGTTTGTAGAAGCAGGAAAACTTTAAGAGTGACTTCGTGAAATAAATTTTATTTACTATTGCAAAAAGTAAAGCGCAATTAAAAATTTGTAATTTTAAATATTTCTATGTACATATGTATTGTTACGCATATTAGCCACACTAAGGGGTACTGTCATCTCTTAACCGATGCTAAGCAGTGACTTGATGCACATCACTAATTCAATCATTATGTCTACACATATGTACGTACACGCAGCAGAGAAGCAACGCACAAACACATGCAGATATCTTATCTGAGATGCTCCCAAATTGCAATTATAATTGTGGAAGTGTCGCTCACAAATACACGCGCATGTGAGAAGCTATACACGTGCATCTGTAGTTATAATTTTATAGCAGTAACTAAGTAAATTCTGGAAGCGCCTAGAAGATGCAACGAGGAAATCAAAGAGTATAAAAGCCAGTACCAGTAGAGGCGCTACAATCAGTTGGATTTAAGACGCTATCCAGCGAGCAATAGCAGTATTATCAGTTTCATTTAAGCAAGCTATTAGTCGCGAGTTATAAGTGTTATTGTGAAGTACTTTAATAAAGGCCATTTCGCATTATTAAATATTGGAGTTATTTATTCAACAGTTTAGTGATTCGAACGTTAAGGGGAATTGCAGTAAATTCGTTACAGTATGTATGTCTTTGAATGAGTTTTCTTAATTTGAAATCGCAGGCGGCTATCTGCTGAATAGGTAGAACCGAAAATATTCATACAACAAAATTGTTTGGAAACAATTTTGAAATTTGAAATATTTTATGTACATATGCATAAGTGATGTGTAGGAAATTTCTTATTGTAAATTAAGTATATGGTATAAAAAACAAGTAAGGAAGGCTAAGTTCGGGAGTAACCGAACATTAAATACTCAGTTGAGAGCCATGGAGACAAAATAAGGGAAAATCACCATGTAGGAAAATGAACCTAGGGTAACCCTGGAATGTGTTGTTTGTACGATATGGGTATCAAATGAAAGTTGTTAATGAATATTTTAAAAGGGCGGTGGCCTTAGTTCTATAGGTGGACGCCTTTCGAGATATCGCCATAAAGGTGGAACAGGGGTGACTCTAGAATTTGTTTGTACGATATGGGTATCAAAAGAAAGGTGTTAATGAGTTTTTTAAAAGGGCGTTGGCCTCAGTTCTATAGGTGGACGCCTTTTCGAGATATCGCCATAAAGGTGGACCAGGGGTGACTCTAGAATTTGTTTGTACGATATGGGTATCAAATGAAAGGTGCTAATGAGTATTTTAAAAGGGAGTGGGCCTTAGTTCTATAGGTGGACGCCTTTTCGAGATATCGCCATAAAGGTGGACCAGGGGTCACTCTAGAATTTGTTTGTACGATATGGGTATCAAATGAAAGGTGTTAATGAGTGTTTTAAAAGGGAGCGGGCCTTAGTTTTATAGGTGGACGCCTTTTCGAGATATCGCCATAAAGGTGGACCAGAGATGACTCTAGAATGCGTTTATACAATATGGGTATTAAATGAAAGGTGTTAATGAGTATTTTAAAAGGGAGTGGGCCTTAGTTCTATGGGTGGACGCCTTTTCGAGATATCGCCATAAAAGTGGACCAAGGGTGACTCTAGAATTTGTTTGTACGATATGGGTATCAAATGAAAGGTGCTAATGACTGTTTCAAAAGGGAGTGGGCCTTAGTTTTATAGGTGGACGCCTTTTCGAGATATCGCCATAAAGGTGGACCAGGGATGACTCTAGAATGCGTTTATACAATATGGGTATCAAACGAAAGGTGTTAATGAGTATTTTAAAAGGGAGTGGGCCTTAGTTCTATGGATGGACGCCTTTTCGAAATATCGATATAAAGGTGGACCAGGGGTGACTCTAGAATTTGTTTGTACGATATGGGTATCAAATGAAAGGTGTTAATGAGAGTTTTAAAAGGGAGTGGGCCTTTTCGAGATATCGCCATAAAGGTGGACCAGGGGTGACTCTAGAATTTGTTTGTACGATATGGGTATCAAATGAAAGGTGTTAATGAGTGTTTTAAAAGGGAGTGGGCCTTAGTTTTATAGGTGGACGCCTTTTCGAGATATCGCCATAAAGGTGGACCAGGGATGACTCTAGAATGCGTTTATACAATATGGGTATCAAACGAAAGGTGTCAATGAGTATTTTAAAAGGGAGTGGGCCTTAGTTCTATGGGTGGACGCCTTTTCGAAATATCGATATAAAGGTGGACCAGGGGTGACTCTAGAATTTGTTTGTACGATATGGGTATCAAATGAAAGGTGTTAATGAGTATTTTAAAAGGGAGTGGGCATTTGTTCTATAGGTGGACGCCTTTTCGAAATATCGCCATAAAGGTGGACCAGGGTCGACTCTAGAATTTCTTTGTATGATATGGGTATCAAATGAAAGGTGATAATGAGTATTTTAAAAGGGAGTGGGCCTTAGTTCTATGGGTGGACGCCTTTTCGAGATATCGCCATAAAGGTGGACCAGGGGTGACTCTAGAATTTGTTTGTACGATATGGGTATCAAATGAAAGGTGTTAATGAGTATTTTAAAAGGGAGTGGGCCTTAGTTCTGTGGGTGGACGCCTTTTCGAGATATCGCCATAAAGGTGGACCAGGGGTGACTCTAGAATTTGTTTGTACGATATGGGTATCAAATGAAAGGTGTTAATGAGTGTTTTAAAAGGGAGTGGGCCTTAGTTTTATAGGTGGACGCCTTTTCGAGATATCGCCATAAAGGTGGACCAGGGATGACTCTAGAATGTGTTTGTACGATATGGGTATCAAATTAAAGGTATTAATGAGTATTTTAAAAGGGCGTTGGCCTCAGTTCTATAGGTGGACGCCTTTTCGAGATATCGCCATAAAGGTGGACCAGGGGTGACTCTAGAATTTGTTTGTACGATATGGGTATCAAATGAAAGGTGCTAATGAGTATTTTAAATGGGAGTGGGCCTTAGTTCTATAGGTGGACGCCTTTTCGAGATATCGCCATAAACGTGGACCAGGGGTGACTCTAGAGTGTGTTTGTACGATATGGGTATCAAATTAAAGGTATTAATGAGGGTTTTAAAAGGGAGTGGCCCTTAGTTATATATGTGAAGGCGTTTTCGAGATATCGACCAAAATGTGGACCAGGGTGATCCAGAACATCATCTGTCGGGTACCGCTAATTTATTTATATATGTAATACCACGAACAATATTCCTTCCAAGATTCCAAGGGCTTTTGATTTCGCCCTGCAAAACTTTTTCATTTTCTTCTACTTAATATGGTAGGTGTCACACCCATTTTACCAAGTTTTTTTCTAAAGTTATATTTTGCGTCAATAGGCCAATACAATTACCGTGTTTCATCCTTTTTTTTCTATTTGGTATATAATTATGGCATTTTTTTCATTTTTCGTAATTTTCGATATCGAAAAAGTGGGCGTGGTCGGCCGTTTTTTACACCAATACAAAGTGAGTTCAGATAAGGACGTGGACTGAGTTTAGTAAAGATATATCCATTTTTGCTCAAGTTATCGTGTTAACGGCCGAGCGGAAGGACAGACGGTCGACTATGTACAAAAACTGGGTGTGGCTTCATCCGATTTCGCCCTTTTTCACAGAAAACAGTTATCGTCCTAGAATATAAGCCTCTACTAAATTTCACAAGGATTGGTAAATTTTTGTTCGACTTATGGCATTAAAACTATCCTAGAAAAATTAAATGAAAAAGGGCGGAGCCACGCCCATTTTGAAATTTTCTTTTATTTTTGTATTTTGTTGCCCCTTATCATTACTGGAGTTGAATGTTGATATAATTTACTTATATACTGTAAAGATATTAACTTTTCTTTTAAAATTTGAATTTAAAAAAAATTTTTTAAAAAAGTCGTTCTCCGATTTTGCTAATTTTTATTAAGCAGACATACAGTAATAAGAGTAACGTTCCTGCCAAATTTCATCATGATATCTTCAACGGCTGCCAAATTACAGCTTGCAAAACTTCTAAATTACCTTCTTTTAAAAGTGGGCGGTGCCACGCCCATTGTCCAAAATTTAACTGTTTTTCTATTCAGCGTCATAAGTTCAACTCACCTACCAAGTTTCATCGCTTAATCCGTATTTGGTAATGAATTATCGCACTTTTTCGATTTTTCGAAATTTTCGATATCGAAAAAGTGGGCGTGGTTATTGTCCGATATCGTTCATTTTTAATAGCGATCTGAGAAGAGTGCCCAGGAACCTACGTACCAAATTTCATGAAGATACCTCGAAATTTACTCAAGTTATCGTGTTAACGGACAGACGGACGGACGGGCATGGCTCAATCGAATTTTTTTTCGATACTGATGATTTTGATATATGGAAGTCTATATCTATCTCGATTCCTTTATACCTGTACAACCAACCGTTATGCAATCAAACTTAATATACTCTGTGAGCTCTGCTCAACTGAGTATAATAAACAAACATAATATGTATACAATGTAACAAAAAGATTTGTTCATAAAGCATTATTAACTACACTAAAGAGAATAGAGGTGAATTTATATTGCCGTTGTCAGCGTTCATTGTGCTCTTATTTTTGCTGATGTAAAACGATTCGTATGCGTCCAATTTTTTGTAGTTGTACACAGCTTTTGTTAGGCGCACACTCTCTTCTAACGTGCCAATCGTATGTATGGTTGGGTTGTCATCTGACGTCGAATTAAAATGCGCTGCTACTGCAGAAAGATGTAAATGTTTGTTATTTGTATATTTTTCATGCTCTTTAAAGCGAACCGCGATTTGTCTTTTGGTTTGTCGTATATATTTTGCATCGCAGCTCACACAACTGATTTGGTAAATCCCGCTTCGTTCATAGATGGGCACAACATCTTTAGTGGAACCAAGTATATTTTTAATTTTATTGTTGTTGGTATAGATAATTTGTGCCAAATAAATATGCTGTTGTGTGAGACGTTAACCCGTTAGTGCCAGTGTTTTGACTTGACCAAAATTTTTTGTAGTCATAAAGGAAGTAGTCTTTCAAAAAATATAAATTAGCTGCATAGATAGATATTGAGTATGAAAGATCCCATTTGTATGGGAGGTGCCACGCCCCCTTTTCCAATTTCAAAAAAGGATATGTATAGGAATAGGGACTTACCTTACATAACGCCTTACCAAATTTCAGTAGTCTAGCATTAATACTTCCAAAGATATTGAGTATGAAATACCCCATTTGTATGGGAGGTGCCACGCCCCTTTTTCGATTTCAAAAAAAAGTACATAAGAACCATGCGGGGCCATGTACCTGACCTGTGTGTAAGTTTGGTTAAAATCCGTCCACGCGTTTGAGCGTCAAGCGGCGACAGGAAAAAAAGTGTTTACTTTTCATAATACATATGTATAGATTATATGTTGTCGGAAAGAGGGTATTTTGAGCTTTCAGCAGTTTATAAACTGTTAACTGATTCTTGGAGATGCTAGAGCAATCAACATAATATGACGAAATTTTAAATTGTTGTATATCTTTTTTAATTTACATATACAAAGTCCTGATTTCAACAAGATATGAATTTTAAAGATTGATATAGGTTTTATTGGTGTATTCAACAATTTCGTATGAAGACACAAAAGTCCACTAGCGGGTTAGGGGTCAGAATATAACCGCGGTAGGTATGCCTGTCGTAAGAGGCGACTAAAATACCAGATTCAAGGGGCTGTGTAGCGCAACCCTTCAGGTTGCCAGCGCAATATATAGCTTCTCCAAACCCAATTGTCAACCTCACCTATCCGCGGCGAATCCCGTTTCACTAACAGACGAGGCTCTGGCGACCCAAGCTCCTCATGGAACTTGGGGGTGAGGAGGGAGGGAATGGCCTGAAGGTTTAATGTTAAATCATTCCCGAGATGGCCGGGCTTAGGGAATAGGAATTTCGAATTTTCGAAATCAGCTGTTTTCTCAATTGAAATTTCGTTGCGCATCTCTTATTTTGTTTAAAAAATTGAAAAGTTTAATTATTGTCTGAAATTTGTTTGAAATTAAGAAATAAAATATAAACAATGCATAGTATTTATTGCAGTTCATGTGGTATTCACTGAAATGAGTGATGGATTGGTGCCACAGCAACATCAACAGAGGAGCATAAAAAGAAGACGGCCGGATAACACAAGTCCGCCGGAGTTGCCTGCTTTCATTCAGCAAAGCAATTTTTTGGCGGCCAAGTCGAGTTGAGTTCACCTTTCGCCATATAGCAAAATTTATTTAAGCCTTCTTAAAAAATTCTTGCAAAATTTCTGGATGGCTGCATCAAATATGTATACCAAGAGCTCTACCGTTGCTTATGATATACTTTTCCACTTAAAATAAAGAATATTGTGGTTGTAGTAGTTGTTGTTGTTGTCTTAACAGTGAGAATATTGTGGTAGAATGTGCATACATATTTTAGCACAAATTTGTACAAATAAGTGTTCCTTCTTAACATAACCAATTTCCTTTAACTATTTTGATGCATTCCCTTTAATTTAACTAGTGAAAATACTCCTATGAAATGGCAGAGAAATCTCCCTCTCCCTCACATTCATAATACCTACTTTTCTCCCATAACCGGTTTCCGCTTTTCGAACATTGTTAAGAATAGGAGGAAAGGGAGAAGTGAAAAAACTCACAAGGAATTTTTATTTAGAATACGAGGAATGGGAGAAGGGAAAAAACTCGCACGGTTTAGAATTGGGCTGTATATTTACTGTTCCATGGCGCTCATCTCCCATCGCTATTAAAAATTCGGGAAATCGGATGGTAATCACGCCCACTTTTTACATACATATCATTTTGGAAAACACATAACACCTGATTATTGAACTGATATTAACTATTCATTTTTTTTAATGGGCGTGACACCGCCCACCTGTGATAAAATCTATTTTACAAATATTATTAATCATAAATCAAAAACCGTTTAACCTATCATAACAAATTCAACAGAGAGGTTACCTTTACTATAAAGAATGCTTCGAAGGAAAATTAACGAAATCGGTGGAGGACCACGCCTACTTTTATATAAAAGATTTTTAAAAAAGTCGTGGACGAATAAAATAAGATGTATCTTTGCAAAAAAGAGCTTTATATCAATGGTATTTCATTTTCCAACTGAAATTATAACAAGGAAAAATATTGATTTTTGAAAATAGGCGTGGCACCGCCCCTTTTATGACAAAATAATCTTATATTTTTTGGGAGCCATAGCTCGAAGAAAAATTAAATGATCGTAATAAGATTGGGTACACATATTTTCCTTATAGCAGGAAATATTTCTAGAAAAAATGGATGGCATCGGTTAAAAACCACGCCCACTTTTATATAAAAGATCTTTAAAAGGGTCGTAGACTAGAATAATAAGCTATATCTTAGCGAAAAATAGTTGTGTATCAATGACATTTCACTTATCAAATTTTATTGTAAGAGGAAATTAGGAGACATTTTTTTTAATGGCAAGTGCCACGTCCCTATTCCGATCAAGCATTACAAAACATTTCTAGAGCCAAAAAAAAAAAAATCCCTCGTAACAAAATTCGAAAAAGTAATTCATCTGAAATGAACTGTACAATTCAAACTCAAGCTGAGTATATAATATCCGACACCCTACTTGTTTTTTGTTTGTTTTAATAAGCTCAACAAACAGATTTTGCTCTATCAAAAAAACAAATCAAATGTGTTTATTTATTTTATTTATTAATTCTAGCGAAATGAAATGACGCATTTTGCTATACATACATTTTCAAAACAAAATTTCTTTGCAATTGTTTGTTTATTTATATGTGGGCGAATTCCAAAAAAAGGTCCATCACAAGCCGAAAATCAAAAATGGTCAGACTTTATTTCTATAACTTAGGATTAAAGGTCAAATATGTGTATGATGTGGAAATGATTGTGTCCCTCATCCTGGACAGACAAACATAATTTCAAAGAAAGGCTTCATCGGTTTTGCAAATTTGATTGTTCTACTAACAAAATATAACGTCCTTTCTTTATCTTGTGGCGCTGTTAAACCCATATTTATATTTTTCTTTTAATAAAATTTTTTTCTAGTCTTTTATTTAGAATTTAAAAAAATTTGTTGATCTTGCCCTTAACCTTATTATTTTCGTAGTAAGCAAACGTCGACTTTAAATTAAAAAAGCTTTCAGATGTTAAATAGGTCTGTTTACTAAAAATTTTCCGGAAAGATGTTAGAGAAATCTTACAAAATATGACGAAAATTTAAATAGTTGTATCTCTTTTTTAATTTATATATACAAAGGATTATGTGAGGACAATCTTAAATCAGTCCTGATTTCAACAAGATATGAAAATTTATATACCAGTATACGTCTCCGCTTATGAAAACGGGGTTTTGGGCCTTAGCCCGGACTTTGAGGGCATATTCGAAATACCAGGCATGCAGATTTTGTTTACTCTACTACATCTAAAACTTAATGTCTCGCAAATAATATATTTTCAATGTCATTTAGTGTAATTCATAAAAAAAAAACAATTGTCGCATCTGTAACCTTACTTTAGCATTTAAAGAGATTCAGATTTCGAAGATATACGGGCATTGGGTCTTTATTTCACCTTCGGTCTCTCATTTAAGGAATGTAAAATCTCCCCTTAGTTTCTTTAAGTTTTGCATACTTTCACAAGCATTAAAAAAAATTACTTCTACTTCTTGTCGCGTCCGAACTTCATCATATATGGTCATATATGCGTTCTTACATTTTTGAGGTACCTACAATTGTTGCTTCACATATTGTTAGCTCCGCTCAATCCACTGCTCATGTTCTCATTTATGCAGGTTGAAATGCGTGCGAATGTTGTGTCCGTTAACAAGGACTTGCCCATATGTATTTGCAAAGTGTGTTATTAAGTTGGCACGTGTACAATGAATGTATTTTTAATGAAAAGTACAAACGGTACACTTAATTAGTTTATCTGGTTTAAGACGTGTAAATAAAAAATAAGATTTCAGGAATAACAAAAATACAAATAAACTTAAGTTAAAGCTATACAAAGTCAATCTTGTTATACTCAGCGTGCTTTGTACTTAGATTGTATTAACTTTGGTAACATAACGGACTTAAACAAATTGAGATAAATATAGACTTCCATATATCAAAATGCTGAGGATAAAACAGGAATTGATTTAGCCATGTCCGTCCATACGTCCGTCTATCTGGCGGTGCCACGATAACTTGAGTAAATATTGAGAATAAAATATTGCAACTTGGTATATGGGTTCCCGCGCTCACCTCCCATCGCTATTAAAAATTAGGGAAATCGGATGCTAACCACACCCACTTTTTACATATATATCATTTTGGAAAACATTTAAAAGCTGATTATTGAACTGATATTAACTATTGATTTTTTTAAATGGGCGTGGCACCGCCCACTTGTGATAAGTGAAGTTAGCGTGCCACCCTGTATTTTCTAAAATATGGCCGCGGCAAAGTTTTTTTGTTTCACGGATAAATTACGGCAAATTCTCGGCAATTTTCACAACAGGTAATTTTTTCCCACGTAAAAGTTGTCTTCCCAACTTCAGAGAGGTCCTCCGCATTGGTTTTTGATTGCTCTCATATAAACTCATTTATGTAGTAAGATTAGTGTTACGCGTAACCGGTTGGAATTCAGTATAAGGAATAGCGAAGATATTTACACATCAAAAGTTAATATTTTCTACATAGAATAGTATCATTCGATTAGATGATGGCTGAAATTAACGTTTGCCAAGCAAATCAATTTAATCAGCCCATAGTGCAGCGTGACTATTTGTTGCAATGCGTTGAGGTGCAAATGGCTTTTAATGGCTTATGAGTGTGTGTGGGCGTATATGAGGAATTTGTGGTTCGCATGCGTAAATGGTTATAAAGCTGCATACATGAGTATGAGTTCTAATACATCACTGTCGCTGTGCGTGTGTGTGATTTTGATTTTGTGCTCATATGAAATGTATGCCGGCAATATTTCGCCAACAATTTTTCAATACCCAGTGGAAGGAGCAATATTTTATTGTTCTTTTTTGACTCAAATGCATATACGAAAGTTCAGTTTATAAACAAAAATTTTTTGTAGATGTATGTATGTGTGCGTGTATTCTTTTTTTACCTTTTTGTGAGTCTTTAGTTGGATATAAATCAGCTATATTAAAAATTGTTGATGCCAGCTGGAAAACAAATTACGCAATACAACCTTAGCTTCCTTCCTGTATGCCATTCCCTTTTGTTCGCCCACACCTCCGCTCGCTTTTACGCGCTCTTAACTTCTCATTGAATATATGTAAACAGGTTTTTTTTTTTGTTCGTAGTCTTAGTGCAATCAACTCTTGTTTCATTTTATCTAAATTCTAGTCGTATTTGCTTAGCGCGCATAAGTTCATATTTTGAAATTTCCGCTCATATTGTGTGCGATATTTTCCGGAAGTATTTTTCTTTCTTTTTTTTTTGTTTGCATTAGTAGCGCATATCTCTTTAATATACCTTGCCATATTTCACTTTTTTAGCTGATGCAGTTTTTTATAAAGTAAACAATGGAAGTTGAATTTGTATGGGAGTCCGGCTACATTACTTTATGCCATAGAGAGAGCAGCCAGACTGGTTCGCTGTATACCAATAGCAATGATTGCGAAGCTCAAGGTCCTAATGGCCAGGTTTGGACAGGAAGGCAACTAGCTTTCTTCTCAAGCGAAACAAATCTGCAGTGAGCGTACTTATGGGTGTCATCACAAGTCATTGCACCATTGCACGAATGCTCCGACATTGACACATACCAAAAAGTTCCCTCTGCAAAGGCAGTCAGGATAATTAGGAAGATGAGCTAATTCATCACTTTCCCTGCGGATGTTCAGAACTACAAACAAGACTATCCATATTTTTGGGCTCAATTCTTTTCGACAGTCTGGCAGAGATTGGGTTTATCAGAGAAAGCAAGTGGTTCGTTGAGGACCACTAAGAAATAGTCTGGTTGGACAATGGACAGAAGGAGGAAGTATTTGTACACGCTCTCTAAAGCTAACCTATTTAATGTCTATAAAAATATTGAAGCCCGTTTGTTTGTGTAATGTGTTCCTTCACAAACATTATCACTTTTCCCAAACAAACTTAACAGACTAACAAACTAACAGAAGCCAAAAATTAAACTATAATTGAAAGCAAAGCCTTAATTAAAGTTTAAGTTAAAAACGGTATGGAATCTGAATGTGAGGCGGGCACAAACCGACTCTCAAAGAAATACAACCAAACCAATGTTACATCATGTAATGTTGTTTTTGCAGCAACGCTCATTTTAGTTTTGCTTTTGGGATCAATTCTAGATTGTTTCAGAATGATTTCAGGATGGTTGTCGAGATCCTTTCTGTACTATTTCACCATCATTTAGATAACACTTCAGGAGTATTTTGGGAAACGTTTTCGGACTATTCAAGGATAATTTGAATGTATTTGAGAGTTTGCAATCAAACCATTCTGAGGCTGGTTGGGCATACTATCAAAATTACCTTTGTAACATTTTTGGAATAATTTTGGAAATGTTTTCAGGAGCCTTCCGTGAATATTTCGGTGTCAAGTTAGAGCTATTGTAGAATCGTTTTGAATTATCTTCACAATCATTCGGGTTAGTTCCGAAAATAGTTGGAAAATATTTAGAAACCATTTTAAAATAATTTTTGGACCATTTGGGAATATTGATTTATTTTAGAGGACTATTCGGAGTTAACTTCGCGACATTTTCACAAGATAATTTTCGTATTTATATTCCATGAATGAGGAAATTGTGGTAGGAGAGGTAGAACGAGTTAGAGTGGGAGTGTGTGTGTGAGATTGGGTGCGTGATTCGGCGTAGGAGTGGACGTCGGGGTGGGAATGGGTTTAGAAGTGGAGTGGGAGTGGAATAAATATAATAAAGAATGGACAAGAATAAGAAAAAATAGGAAAATGGTTTTAAAGAGTGAAGAGGGCAAGACAAAGTCTGCCGCTAGTGCCTAAATAAGCCAATCTTTGAAGAATAACTTTTAATGTATTTGTTTTATATACCTACTACATCAATTTACTTCCTCTATATGCAAAATTCAACGCTCAAAAATAATTACTCTCACGACTTATTTTCTTTTCGACTGAATTTCGCAAGATCGCCAATTTTTCTTTCTCATGTATAGATTAATAAACTTTCATATTTCATACATAAATACTACTTAAATAGAATCCACATTATCTGCTCTGCATATCGTAGTACCCAACCTTAGAAAATAAAATTAAATTAAGTGAGTAAGATTAAATATAATAAAATGAATAAGTGCAAAAAATTTCGCAAGCTTTTACTTGTGTATTTGAGAGTATGCATGGATGTGTCTGGTGTCACTTATGAATGTCTTCTATGCATATTGCACATAACCATAAACACATTCATACTCACACATGTGTGTGAACATACCAAAAGTGGATTAAATTATAAAGAAATGACAAAGATTTACGCGATTGAGCAACGCCAAGCAACAGCAAGTAACTTTCTCTGCGGATGTTCACACTACTTACCTGGTATCTTTAATATTTGTTGGTATTTACGCAGCATCAAATAAATTCACAAGTTTTTTCTTAAATGCAAGTATTTTTCGAGTTTATTTGTGTTTCGCATACAGCAGCGAACAGAAAAATTGCAGTGAAAAATTTGATCAATTTCGCCAATTAACTTCTTGTTTTATTTTCGATATTTTAAGAAAAAACTTCTAGTTTTGTAACTGAAACTATGCACACCAATCTCATTAACGTGTTCGAAAAAAACTCGAAAATTCTGGAAATTTTACGAAAGTTTCGAACGTTTTGTTTTGAGTATGTTGTTTTGTAGCCCGATCAATTTTAGTCACATAAAGTGCAAGCCTTTCGAAACTCGCAATCAATTTATACAATTTTTTTCAGAAGGGTGTTTTATATTTTCTTTGAAGGGCTATATTTGTTTTATGAAAGAAAATCTAAAACACCGCTCGGAAAAAAAATGTCAAAAATTAATGCGAATTCAAGAGTTTTTAACTTTCTCCTTTGCTAGACTAAAATTGACGTGGCTACCCCAAAAAAAAGGTTCGAAATTTTCCTAAATTTTGTTGGAACTTTTTTGAAATTGGGTTGGATAGTTTCAGTTACAGAATACATATAAGTTTTTCTTCGCGATTACAAAAAGAATTTAATTGAGGAAATTTGAAAAAAAAAAAAATGCACTACTCTTTTTTTATGCGCTGCTGTACCAATGTTTGTGTTTATGTGCGTATGTGAGTGTATTTAATATGCGTGAAAATGAAAAATTCCAAAATATTTCTTATCACACGGTTGTGGTATTTTAATAAAAATTTCAATTTTCTCAACAGAAGCATTTTCTACTTCCATTGCCACGCATTTAGTGTTTGTTTGCATGCTCTCTCTTACTATTGCTTCTTTACTTTCTCTTTTCAGGTAAGTGCACTATTTCGCCATAAAGAGGGTTTGCTGTGTAGTGGGGTAAGTTTTTTCATGCAATTTTAAAATATTGTACACAAATAAGACAATTGCATAAGAACTTTAAATTTGACCGAAATTTGTGCGGATGGAAAAACTTCGACAAATATTGTCGCGAATATTTTAAGCGGAAAATTATAATATTCTTTTTACTTAAAATTTTTATAAACTCAGCTGAATAGTGTCGCACAGAAAACTCAAAGTCTAACAAGTGTAACAAAGCGTAAGTTATAGTTCTGTTGAAGTTGATTTTGACAATTTTTTTTCTGAAGGATGTTTCAGATTTTCTCCCATATAAAAAATTAAGCTAGGTGCCCTTCGTATGAAAGGTCAGCTGAAACACTCTTTAGAAAAAAATTGTCACAAATCGATGCGTATTCTTAGACACTTATAAATTGCGCTATAACATACTAAAATTAAATGGGCTTCGAACCTTCATACTTAAATTTCGAAAATTTCGTAAAATTTTGTCGAGCTTCGATTTTTTCCAAAAACATTTTCAAGTTTTGTTTGGATTCATGGTGATATTCGCTTAAAATATCGAAAAAAAAAAATAAAAGTATTGGATTGACGAAATTTCCGTAGTAGGTAAGATTTCATGTACATTCGAGATGGAGAAGTTTTTACCGGTTTGTAGTTCTTGTAGTTAGTTGCATCAGGTAAAAGTCGGTAAACTTAAGGTATTATAATTAGCGAGACCGGCTCATTTTGCTTTATAATTTTTTTCTTATTGATATTAGAGAAAAATCACAAAATTTGCACTTGGCGACGGTTACTTGGACATGTTTCTAAATTTCATTTCTTCATGAACTAACTTTCGGGAGCTGAGTTTTGAAGTGGAAATCTCCTACTTGTGTAAAAACACATGGCTCTATCTACGCAGCCCCGCTGCACGCTTTGTAATATGTCTCAAGTATTGCCTTTTTGTTGCTTCCTTCCTTTTGTGCATAACCAGGTACATATATGTATACTAGGGCGCCTCGATTTAAAAATTGCTCATTGCTCTGTGAAAATCGTACTCTAGGGATCAAAATAAGAAACTTTGCGGAAGGAACCATACCTCTAAAATGAATCCTCCCCCCCCCCCCCCCCCCCCCTTTGGATCGAACTTTTGGGCAGGGGCTATTTCAATTCTACCCGCTGTGTCTTGTGGTGGCTTAAAAAAAACAACAAGCAATTTTACGATCTGCAATTGTGTCACAGTGATACCTTCATTTTTTAAAACGGTTGAATAAAAGAACCGCTAATTTCTAATAATTTTTTTTAATTTCTTTTCTATTACAAAATAAAATTCATTTTTTCATATGTTCTGACTAAATAAATTTCTAAAGAGAAAAATAATCTTCAAAAAGAAAAACATAGGCATTTCAAAGTGGGATTTTTCAAAATTTGCCCCTACGACCCAAAGGGGGGGACATCAGCACCAGAATTCGTTTTAGAGGTATGGTTCCTTCGGCAAAGTTTCTTATTTTGATCCTTAGAATATGATTTTCACAGAGCAATGGGCGATTTTTTTGCCGCCCCACAAATCGACCCGGCCTAATGTATACTCTTTGTTTTTTGGTCCAAATTGGTTGGAATAGTATTAGGCTCGCTCAACAGAAGTTAATCAGTGGCGTCGGATTTTCTAGCAGTGCATTGTTGGCAATACTTCTGTTGTTCAATATTATATCAATATGTTTTAGATATATTTTTTTAAGTTTAAATAGTTCCTTTACCTTATTAATTTTGGTATTTGTGTTTTTATTAACTCATTTTTTGTCCCTACGCATTTTTTGGTGGTATCTGCATGCCTTTTTTTAGTGATATACCAGTTTAAATATTTCATCAGAGATAGTATTTGTTTGTCAATTTTCTTTCGACGCTGCATTTTCAAAAGCATCTTGCAGCTATAAGAGATTTATATGTTCAAAACATTATTTTGTTTAAAACTCATTAAAAAAGTTGTTTTGAAGTCTCGGGGACTTATATAGCTATACATATTTTTGTATACTAAATCGAGATACCTTGCATATGGGCCGCATATGTACATATGTATGTATCTATTCAGTTATGTTTGTGGTGTATAACAATCCTTGTGTCATGATTTCTGTCAAATGTTTACCTCCTACTTTCTGCTTTCCTCTCATTGCTTTTATCAGCATAGCTCACAAAATCTTATATCACAAACTCCAAAGAATAAGCATTCATCAAAAGTATCTTAGATTTAACTTTTACGCGTTTTTTTACAACTTTTATTCATGTCAAATGAAATGCTTTTATAAATACAATCATTTGTCTTCCGATACCAGGTGAAATATACAGACGCATTTATAATATGCGTGAACCACAAATGTTTCAGATAAGTGATAAGATTATGGGTGGTTGCACTTAAGCTATGCAAATATATATGTGCTGCCTGAGGTGTTTTTAAGATCTATATTTTTTATCATACTTTTTTTATTTGTGGTATATTATAAACCATGGCTTTGTTACGTTTTTCTAACAGCGTCAAAATTTAAAATGAGATATGAGAACTTTATTAAAATTGTAAATATATGTATAAAACCTAGCTACTACTTATATGTACATTAGGTTTATCCAAACATTTTTTTGTTTAAAATTTTGTTTTTAGCGAAACCCTTTGAAGGGTTTGCCAACGCAATATATAGCTTCTCCAACCCAATTATCAACCTCAACTACCCGTGGCGAATCCTGTATCTTTAACAGCCGAGGCGATCCCAAGTTCCTCATGGATGTAAAGTGTGGGAGGCCGGTATGGCCTAGATGTTTGCATGTGGTCATACCAAATCGTTCCCCTTATTGAATTCATTAACCAACTTCTGAGTAACGGAATTGTTTAAGCGGAGTGGGGAGTAGCCCACTATCGAGCGAAAGGCATGCAGAGGCACGCCAAAAGCGCTGCTCTATTCTCCTCTACTCCTTTTTGTGGAAGTAAACGAGCTTCGGGTATAGCTAGAAGTGGCTGCCGAGTGGAGACTTGGTAATCATTGTCAGAGGTAAATTTATGAACATGAACATGAATTTGCAGGGCTCTCTGGACTCGATGACTAGGTAGGCTGATTCATATCAATTGGCAATTAATCGTGGAAAACCGGAGATGGTTCTTTTTACTAGAAGTAGTCAAGCAAATCTTGAATTTTGGGGTTGAGTCATATGACCTGGTAATCAACCGTGAAAAAACGGAAATGGTTCTTATTACGAGGAGTAGTCAAGCCAATATTGTTCTATGAGGTTGCGGTTTGCTGGGACGCACTTAACACGGCAAGTATTACCAAAATATTAATGTCAGTACAACATACAGCGCTGGCTGGTATCAACGGCGCTCATAGAACAACACCTAAATTGGCATTAAATGTGATGATTACAAACAACTGGTGAATATTGCGGGCAAGGCGGCTGCGCTCTGGTCAATGATCAGGCTTTATGACATGGGCTGTGGTGGTTTCTCACCTAAGGCATTCCAGCATTCTAACCAAGCTCCACTTCATCCCAGACAAGACAGGCTATTGCCTGTCAACAACTGCCCCCGTATAAGCTTAAGAATAGCGTGAGGGAAGTAATTAAGCTTTCAGTTCTTGAACGATTGTTGTTGTTGTGCGATAAAGACACTGCCCGAGGGTTTTGAGGAGTGTATTCGATGTTGATGGTCCTTTGCCGAATATAGGTCTGCTCTGTTCCAATAACAAGCACCATTAAGGTACTAGCCCGACTATCTCGGGGACCATTTAATATGACCACATTGAACCGCACCAGTCCAATGCACATACGTATTAACTACCCTATACCTCTTCTAGACCATAAAACATTATTTGCTGAATGCAACAAAAGAGGCGCAGCTTATCACTGCGTTCGTGTGTAGTAGACGGAATTTAAATGTAAAAGCACAAAAGATAACATAACTGTTTCGCTTTATTTTATTTACTTATCAGCCCAGCTATAAGTTTTTATTTATTTTTATATCACAGCAGTTGGTTTTTTACTCACTCAGACAACTCAATTTACTGAGTTACTAAAATGAAAAACATTTCCAACGCAGTAAAAGGCTTAGTTAAATATAAAAAACAGGAGTTTCGTATGTTTTTATGTTACCAAACTCAAACACCAACACACACATACACATATATCTATGTACATTACTAACAGCGGCTGTATGCAAGATTTGCAAATATTTCAATTTAGTAGGTACAAATTTTTTTATATATCACACATACATATGCAATCTCAAATTGCCTTGTGTTCAAACAATGCTGTGCGCAGTTCATGTAAATATGCATAAATCATAAATATTTTTCTATAGAAAATCAACTAACTGGAACAGTTATTTGCACGAGCCTCAATAGAGTGGCCAAAAACGCATTGAAAAAAAACTAAGCAGCCTCAAAAAAAAAATCACCAAAACCCAGTATCTAGAAGTAACCTAATTCGGCGCGCCTAAAAGTAGGCATCGTTGCTGTGTTTTTCTTTGTTTTGAAAGCTCATACCAAAAATATCAATACGAACAACAGTTCTGCACAAAAACTCAGCCGCAGTACCAAATAAAGTTGAGTCTAGTTTGTTTTCATATTTGTCAATTCTTTTGCACTGCCATGTCATGTCCGCCATGACACACTCTTCCTTTGTTGCGCCTATATATATGCAACAAATTATTGGAAAATCTGTGTGTGCTGCGGATATGCGAGGTGTGTTAGCCGAATGGCTTTTGTCGTTGAATGCGTGTTACCGTTATCACTACATGCAAATCCTTTTGTCGTCAAATTGGCTTTATTTGGCTTTTTGTTCAAGTTATTGAATTTAAAAAAAATATGAGATATGGTAGGCACATTCTTTTGCTTTATTAACACAACAAATGGAAAAAGCAAAAAATAAATTTCTTGAAAATATTTATATAAAATATTTGTATAAAATAAATATTTTTCTGTTTTGTTTTCGGTATCTTATTTTGCTTTCATTTTTAAGGGTCGCTATTTCTGTTACATGTTCTTGTTTATTTGACCTGATAAATCCAACACGTCGTAAATCAATAGGTCATCTTAACTTATTTGAGTTTGAATAAAAATTGAACAAGTACCACTTTCGCATAAAAAAACAACAACCCGAATCCCGAAAATTTCAATCAAAATTTGCACTATGAACTAAATTCCATATCCTTTTGTCTGCTTGCTGAAGCTCAGACACAATTTTACTTGAATCTGCTAGCTGCATTTGATATTTAAATGATTTCCTTGTTATCTATAGAAGTACTGCAGGAACTCAATAACTTCCTATAAAAGGCTTAGGACTGTGTACAATAGAGCTTACCTCCTAAGAAGATTCACAGAAAAAGCAAAGCGGTAATGGTGGACCAAGGAGCTGCGTCTTCTTAGAGGACAACTAAAATAATTGTTTGAGCTGTCAAAAGTCAGAGAAAGCGAAGCCTACGGGGATTAGTATAGGGATCTGTTGAAGATCTACAAGCGCGAAATCCACAGGACCAAGAGTACCTAATTGAAAAATATCCGTACGTACACCGAGTACTCCAGCGCAACAACGCAGCTGTCCTAGCAAGGGAAAATATAGTCCATGAACTAATAATGAAGGAGAACGGGGAATAAAAAAGTAGTGGTGAAAAACCAACAGCAGTAAACACTTACACTTCGATCTTGAAGCGGGTAATGTTCGGCTTTTTTATTGGTATTGTCACCTTTGCTGTGGATGGTGGTCATCAACCAACTGCTCAGACGATTCTATGTGAAACCTGTCCAGCTTGCGGCTTACGAAGATGACTTTGATGAGGTAGATGTGAATAGCTGGCGCAATGGTACAAGGTGCCAGCTCTCTGAAACCCTAAAATTCCTAACCAAAGTAGTAGAAACACTGGAAAAAAATACCTTAAACTACAGCCGCGTAAATTTTTAAATTGACAGGAGAGCAGCAATTAAGGCTTTAATCTGTCATAGCAACTCATCTAAAAGCGTTAAGAGTGTATGCAATACTTGGAAAGAATCGGGATAAGGAGAAATATACACATATCCATATTGGATCCTAAGGCATATGGGAATAGACGGAAATGAATAAGCTGAAAAGCTAGCTTAACAGCGCACATCGCTCGAAGCTTGTAACATGGATGTTGCAATCATATTGGGCGAGATTAAAAGAAGGCGAGAAGCGCAAATGATCGACCAAGCCGGAAAGGCGTGGAGCTGCAAAGTGTCGGATATCATGTGAAGATCTTACATCGTTATATTAACAAAGTTAATCTTATCGTCATAAAGAGGGGACTGTAGGCTTGTGTTGGTAATTTTGACTGGACACTGCCTTCTGGTAAATTACGCTTCTAAATTACGCTTTTTCAGTGACAGCAGATGTGCTAAGTGCGGTGGAGGGGAGGAAACGGTCGAGCACGTTTTGCTGCTCGCCAGGCTAAGACTTCAGCTGTAAGGAGTCATAAGCTATAAGACTTAGAAGCAGCAAGTGGCATAGGTTCTAAAAACTTCTAGCAATTGCTAAGAGAATGGTTGGGCTTTTTCAGTTTGGTCGTTAAACAAACTTCTGATAACACTATGCACTCATTCAGTCTATGTAAAGTCCACACGGACCCGCAGGTTCAACCTAATCTAATGCTCTCTTAGAACTCATTATCATGCTCTTGTTTACGCTTTTAACCAAAAAGGCGGCAAAAATATCAATTTAGCTCATCGATTTCTCATTGTCGCTCAATATTTATTATAAATATTTGGGTGTTAGTTTATAAATAATAGATCCGCCTAGCCTTAGATTAGTTCATTAATACTAAATAATACCAAGCATATGCTTCGCATTATATGCCATAGAAGCAATGAAGTGGAAAAAATATTTTGTTTGCACAAATTTAATTGCACTTTTCTAATTTGAAAAGCTAGAAAATTTGTTGTTTATTTATATGAATTCTGTTGCGTTAGTATTATACCTTAACATACACACACACATACTTGTGATCTAAATTTATGTAGTATTTAATTACAATAGCTAATTAATGTAGCCAAACTATTATTAGCCCGTTCTACTTTCGTATTTTATGTAAAATGCAATTTAATTTATGATTTAACTTAAATAGATAAAATTGAATACTGCAAAATATCTGAATCAGCACTAAATGTTTTTTGAGTGCATTTATTTTATTGCTTTGTAAACTAATGTGATTGTTGTTGTTGTAGGTTAATTTAATATGAATGAGAGTTGGGAAAATCTATAGTGACTGTACGTGTTTTATTATATTTATTGGCTTAGTATTTGAGAAAGAAGGGTATTTCACATTTGAAAAACAAAAAAATATTCCTAATACCTTTGTTTTGATAGAAAAAGGATTCAAGACGATGTTGTAAGCTAGTTTGGGTAAATTTTGCTAGTTTATTGGTTTTTTCTAGTAAAATTTTAGACAATGCGACATCAGTACAGATGTGGTGGTGACATTATATGTTGTAAATCTTTCATAGGGTTTTATTCTCGGTAGTTTCACTGGAACCTGCATTCCTGCGATGATCGATCTGTTGACAGACAGACTCGACCAAAGCCACTTTTTCTTCTTGTACATTTTTTCCTAATTGCCTTTTGTACAGAAAATATTTTGCCCATTTGCATGTACCAAATCGATGCTTTGATATGAGCCAATTTCTTTATGAGCAGGTTTTTGCAGGCGCTTCTCTCCACACCTTTCCTGTATGGATTATATGCAACTCCTGCCTTCTTTTCATTTCTCCCAAGCGGATTGGGACGTCTACCGTCCATTCAACGAGTGCCGCACCCTCCTTTGCCAACTCATCGGTGTTCTAATTACCTTCTTTACCTTTATAACCGGGAACCCAGTATAGATGTCCGACCTACTGTTTGAGATTATTGCCTTGATCGCCGCCTGACTACCAATTGACGCGACTGCATCTTAAGCACGCTTCCTCCAGATTATCTGCTGCTTTCTTCATGGCTACAATTACCACCCGAAAGTCGCTGCAGTGATCTGGCAGATCTATTTATTTTTGGATCGACACAGTAAACAGCAGACCCTATCCCTCCCATTAATTTAGAACCATCGGTATACACGTACATAGCATGTTCTGCCATTTCTGCACCCTTGCGCCACTCCCCGGCTCCATTGTGGCCTAAGCCACACTGAATTTTTGAAGTTCCCGAATTCCACATAAAAATATGGTCACCTTATTTAGGCATATCTAATTGTGATAATTTTATTGCATCATATAACAAAAAAAAAAAAACACGACGGTATGGTAATGAAATGTCAACATTATATATCTAGAATGAAAACAAACATAAATTAAATATGGTTATTATAATTAAAGCTGGCATGCGTATGCGCCTAAAAGTATACTTTCCTTTATAAACACCATGCACTGTATTTACTTGCACTAGATATAGTTATTGTTGTAGAGATAGGTATAATGCATTGTAGTGAATGTGTAATTAATTATTCAAAAGTGCATTTTCGTAATGCACACATATTCTTACATATCAATCAGCACACATACACACATGTTGTTTTATTACATTAGATATAGGAAACATAGTGTAACGTGTTCCCTAATGGCCAATTCGTCGACTGCTTTTTTAATCGTATCCATAATGTCACATCGCTTATTCGGCCTTACAAGTATTATATCCTCAAAAATAAAGTCTTATCATAAAAAGACCTCAGATTCATCACTAAGCAAGTACTTTAACTAATGTTTCAGCCAGTACAACAACAATAGCAGCCAATGCGTATCCACTAAAGGTTCTTAACTTTTCTTGCTAGAAAAACCCGATCGCCATTTAACATCTATTGGTCGCTTAATACGGATAAGCTGCCAAACGGCAGCTGTCGTATCCTAAAGATTTCAAGATATTCTTCAAGAACATCACAAAAGTTTTGTAAAATTTTTTAAGATTCGCCGCGATCGTTGCTTTGAGGACCTTTAGCGGCTTCTCCTTAAGTTTATCAAGATCTAATTGGCTTTGCCGAATTTAAAAAAATGGTGGGACATATTCCCTAAAAATCATGTTATGCTTTTAGGCTCACGCTATTTTACTCGTGTTATAGCTGATTTGTAATTAGATCACAGCACTCCTCTTAGTGTTCCTAGATAAACACAATTTGGCTCATTGCACGGGCTGATGAAGCAGAAGAGATTACGGCGCACGTGGCAATTATATGATCTCAAATATTGAAAATTCTTTTTATGAAAATTTCCAATTATGTGAGCCTAAAAGTAGACCTTAGTTTTTTTGCAAGATATTGCGCCTAAAAGCGTGCAATTTCCTAAATATAGCACACGGGAATACGTATTGCTTTTTGGAAGCAAATACTGGAAGAAAACGGAAAAATTATAAAAATCAAGTTAATAAGTATATCAAGAATTTTTGCGAATATATTTTTTATTATTAAATTAGATTTATATCTTCAAGACTTGCTTTTTTATTTCATTGTAATTGCCGCCGTCGCAGCAGCCGTGCATATGTGAAAAAGGATCCCCCTACGGAACCGTGACCCAACTAAGGACCGCTTTCACACTACTACATGGTGTCGTTCCATGTGTCTAATTATTAGGAAGCCAGGTACCGCTTCTTTTCACTGATTGGGATCTCTGCAGAACTGTAAATTCGTTGAAACTCTTTTGGTCCGTTAAGCCGTAAATGTACTTAAGATCTTTCTTACTCTGTACAGGTCCATGCTTTGCCATCTTTGATTAATTTCTGTGTCCACCTGCTCCGTTTCCCACAGCCTACACATATCTTCTCTGCTTTCTTCACTAAAGACCTTGAAATTGATTCGTCTCCTCTACAGTACGATGAGCGGAGGCTACTTTCGGAGCTGCTGTTCGCTGTACATATGTCAAAATGTGTTTGCCCACAGTTCGGAGTCGTACACTAACGTAGATAGGGTAAAATGCAATGTAGGTCCTCCAGCGATATCTGTTTATATGCCTTCTCAGTCGTGTGCTGCATTTGGGCCTAGTATGTAATTCGGGTCAAACCTTCTTTCAAAGTTTACTTCTAGTGGTATGTTCTCTTTGTTAGGAGTATCAACTCTGTTTTTTTTCTATTGCTAGCCAGAGTCCACGCGAGACTATTTAGTCGCTTGTGCATATCAGAACCTGATTAAGCTTTTTATATGCCTCTTCTGTGTTTTCGGGCTGTAATGACTGCGACTTTGTCGTCTGCGTGACCGAGTAAGAATAAATTATCGGACAATATTGAGAATGTCATCGTAACTTTCGTTCCAAGTCAAACCGCGAATTCAACGCTGTGCTACTTCGCATGTCTCTTTCATGATTCGTCGGTCCCCTGAAATTTTTTATATAATAGTGGGATCACTGAGTTAGCTTCTTATTAAAAACTGTACAATGCATATGATTTCGATTCAATGGTCTAAATCACTCAGTAGTCTGCCGATCCGATGCTGTTGAAAACGTTTCGTACATCTAAGAGGTAAATTAATACTTTTAAATATGGCTTGTTTAAAAATACAAAAATGTACAAACATAAAATTCCAGTTGTTTAGCGTGCACTAAAAAAAAAAACAATTTTTTTACTGTACTGCGCTTTAGATGTTGCACAATTTTAGGGCGCGCGAATGGAGGCACTGTATTTAAAAGCGCACTCGAGCCTAAAATCAACATAAACTGAAAGCGAATAAAATGAAATGAACATTTAAAGATACATCCGCATACAAAGTTTAAAAAATAGGTATGCTAACGTAAATATTGTAACGAATTTTACTTGCAAATCCTCTTATTTGCCCTTCTGCCAAGTTCGAATCACTAAACTGTTGAATAAATAACTCCAATATTGAATAATGGAAAAATGGCCTTTATTAAAGTACTTCACAGTGACACTCAAACTGTGCAACGAATAGCTTGCTTAATAACCAAGCTGATTGATAGCTCAAATGAAACTCTTCTATTCAAAATAATACTGCTCTTGCTCGCTAGATAGCGTCTTAATCGAAATCTCAAATCAAACTGAATTCCAGCGCCTCTACAATTGCCGCCTTTTATACTCTTTGATTTCAACCTTCGCATCTTCTAGGCGCTTCCAGAATCTACTAGTCCAGCAGCTCTCAAACTTCTCAGCTGTAACTACAATTGCAAAATTTTATAGTTTTTCTCATTGCATACTTATAGGAGTATCTCAGATATATGCATGTTTTTGTGCATTTACTCTCCGCTGCTCGTATACGTACATGGTACATATGTGTAGACGCAATAATTGTTTCGTTTATGTAGATACATAATGATTGATCTATGGATGTGAATTCACGTCACTGCTTAGCATCGGCTTAGAGACGATAGCATCGCTCAGTGCTGCTAACATTCGTTACAATATATATATTTTTGTAAAAAAAAAAAAATAAATAAATAAAAAATCACTTACTTAAACAAAATATAAATACATTTTATCGCGTCACGCAGTATGCGCAATATACCTCAAAAAATATGAGAGCACTTAATTTATACCCCATTACATTGCTATGTGTAGACCCGAGCATAAGTATGTGTGCGTGATTATTAAATGCTCGTTTGTAAAAGCTGAAATGTCTACCACTGCTGCTGGTCGGATGAGAGATTGTTTGCTTTTGTAGTACCGCATTATTAACTGCATATATTGCAGCTGATAACATTTTATGCCCATATTTTATGAGCATACATTTAGGCGCACAAGAGCAGCGCACACAATAAAATGCTTCGAAAAGCAAAATAGCAATGTAATAGCCAAATAAATATAAATAAAATATCATAAACGCAACATTTAATGTGCGGCCAGCAAGAAAAAAAGTAGAAAGAAGTGAAATAAAAATATTAAAAATTATATAATATTTGTACAAAAACCAACACCACCAGCACT
This sequence comes from Eurosta solidaginis, assembly GCF_040869045.1. Taxonomy (NCBI): domain Eukaryota; kingdom Metazoa; phylum Arthropoda; class Insecta; order Diptera; family Tephritidae; genus Eurosta; species Eurosta solidaginis. The sequence continues at coordinate 20,533,564 of NC_090320.1, forward strand.
TTAATCACCAACATCATCTTCATCATGAGCAGCAGCTTTGAAGCTTGCCACAACTAACGCAAGCCACATCAACGATGGTGTTTGCTGATGACTCAATGCAGCCTTTTTTTATAGCTGCTGTCCAAATGCAATGGTAATAAATATAGCTAGGAACAACATTAGCTGTAACTGAGAGAATCAAAAGTAGTAGAAAGAGAGGAAAAAACTAGTAAAGAAAAAATATTTGTATACCACCTTTATATAAATCCATAAAAAGCACTGAAGAATTTGCCTTTAATGAAGGAATTGAAAGAATTAATGATTTTAATAATCCCGATATAATCCAGACACGACCAATTTCAACCAAACATAGTTCAAAATTATCAAGATTTTGTTATGTCTGTATTTTGGGGTGTCTATACACCAATTTTTTGCAGGTCTCTTCTTCTAGTCGAATTTTTTTTTTTTTAATTTAATTTGGATTAAAGTCGACAAAGACACAATGCGGTCGACTACTAAGATATATAAAACATAAAATTAATGTTACAATTAAAAATAATTAAATTCAACCATACATATGAAAGAAAGTAGAAAATATCAGGCCAGACGTGACAGTATTAAATTATACAACTCGGAAAACGAACATTCAAAACTGATGCAGTTATATAAGTTGTAGTGCGAACACCAGCTTCGCAGTGGATTATTTTTGGCAAAATTTTGCCGGCAAAGTGGTAAATAAAAAGGCACAAAGTGCCTAGACGTTCTACCAGGAACAGCAAAATTTAGTCGACTAACAAGATCAGATGAGTCGATCTCGCCCACAATGAGCTTGTGAATGAACATTACCCCGAGTAAAGTTCTTCGATTTTCTAAAGTTGGCAGATTTATAAGGAGAAGCCTATTTCTATATGGTGGCAAATGCACACTAGAATCCCAGTTAAGACCACGTAGTGCAAATATAATGAATTGCTTCTGTACTAACTCAATACGCTTTATAAAGTTTTGATACCCTGGGCACCAGACACACGAACAATACTCTAAGATTGGTCGTACCAACCATGTGTAGAGGGTCCTAGTCAGATACGGATCATTAAACTCCTTAGCCCATCGCTTCACAAAACCGAGTATACCCGTTGCTTTGCTTACCATTGATGAAATATGCGTATTAAAAGTCAGTTTAGGATCAAAAAGAACTTACGACAGATATACGCTCCAAAGACGTGCTGCTTAACGTATACGATGTCAAACTTGGCTTCACTCGGTGAAATGTCATTAGTTTGCACTTCGAGCAATTCAAAACTAGTAAATTTGCAGTACACCAGCATTGAAATGTGTCCAAGTCTGCCTGAAGAAACTCCACACGGGAAGACTCCAAAGGCAAGTATGAGTAACAACGTTTAACGTCATCCGCATACATAAGAGTTCGGGAATGTATGAGAGTTTGTGGTAAGTCATTTATAAACAAAGTAAAAAGTAACGGACCCAAATGACTACCCTGAGGCACACCATACGTTACATCAAACAACCTAGAAAGACTGTTTTTAAACAAAAATTGTTGAGTCCGATTCGCGAGATAGCTTTCGAGCCATGCAAGTAAATGCTTCGGAAATCCAAGTAAATCAAGTTTGTAAACTAAAAGCTCATGATTGACAGAGTCAAACGCTTTACTGAAGTCGGTATAGATCACATCCGTTTGCCTATTGTTTAAAATCCATCATTACAAAAGAAGTAAACTCTAGCAAGTTGGTAGTAGTTGATCTACGCGGCACAAAACCATGCTGGCAGGGCGATAACATGGAGCTACACATGTGTTGAAGTTGGCATGTAGTTATTCGCTCAAATGTTTTGGGAATAGCTGAAAGCTTAGCTATACCTCTATAGTTCTCGATACTAGACCTACTACGTTTTTTGTACAAAGGTATAATAAATGATTTCTTCCAAATCAATGGAAAAGTGGCACATTCCACAGATAATTGAAATAATTTATGTATCGGCTCAGATAAGTTAACTGCACAGTATTTGAGTACACAACTAGGAACACCATATGGACCCGGAGAAAAAATCGAAGGGGAACACAGCTTTCAAAGAAGCCATCAAGAATACCGTAAAATAATGAAGTCGCTGAGTCGACGTCATTACTCGAATAAAGATCTGACCAGTCATGAGTAGCAATCAATTCGTTGAGCTTTATGAAGTCCGCCTTATAAAAACATCTTGAGCGGGATCGAGATTTTAATTTTGTAAAGCACAGCTCCTTAGGAGGCTGAACAATATCAACTGCTGTTTCAAGCGTAGGATATTAGGGATCTTCTGGAAAAAGGTATATAATTTAGATCGTAAACCACGAACATTTTGGTAATGAACGACTATAGAGAGTGAGTCGGTGACTACTTTTTTGCTGTACCCGCGGTGAAGGTCATAGAGTTTTTTGGCACTATATTGGTATTTTTCTTGTACAAATGCACCACAGAATGCCGGCCAAAAAGAACTGTCAAGAACACTATCAACATAAAGGTGTGGCACAGTTATTTTAAAAGATGAAATTTCCCTTTCATATTTAAAGTTAGATTTGAAAACTTCTACACTAGAATTATTAATATTAAGTTTAGAGCATATATAATTTGAAATATCGTCGACAGTCAATGAAGCATGCAACCGACAAACAAAAATTGCTCTGCCCTCAATCTAAGCACAAATTTAAATTTTTTAATTATAACTATTCATGTGCCACTTGCCGGAGCTTTTCGAACTCGAAATTATGTTTCAAGGTTAAACTCGAAGCTTTATTAATTTATATTTCATAGCTTTCGAGTAATGCTTAAATTTCCAGCTCAGCTTGTAATTTTTTTTCTAGCGGATGTCGTCAAGTACCAGAGACGGGTTATAGTGTAACAAATACTGCTGGAATTTGTAAAGTTAGCTGACACCAATTGGCAGCGACAAGAAAGGTCAACTCATCTTCCACCTGCTTCTTTCAAACTGGTGGAGGTATTCCTCTTCCTCTGCTTCCAAACGGTGTCGACTGAAATACTTCTTTTGGAGGGAGCATCCTCATCTTTTCGCACAGGGTTTTATTCGCCGCACTATCTACATATCTGCGTAAAGCTCATACAGCCCATAATTATACCTTCTGCAGAAATCTTCCGGAGAGGTTTTATCTCGAACACTCCAAGAGTTGTCTCATCACCTCCGAACACCATATATGATTCGGGCCACACATCAGTATGATGATTTTTTTCCATCGGGAGAAACTTTACTTTTGAATTGTCTACTCAGGACAAAGTAGCAGTTGTTGGCAAGAGTAATTATCTGTTTGATATCTAAGCTGACATGATTATCGCTGTTTATGCTGATTACCAGATAAACAAAGTACTTCACAGCCGATTCTTTATTGGAAGGCAGCGAGTATTTCGTCTTTTCTTTCTAGCGCAACACCCGCTTCTTTTTGCCTATTTATCTTACCCAGAGAAAGTAGACCTCACGGCGCGTTTTTTATGGCCAATAGCATGATAATATTATCAGCATACACCAACAACGCTCTTATAATGGGTTGTGGCATCACGCTCTAGTTCTGGTGCTAGTATTATCTTCACTCTCTAACAATTGGAAGTACCAATCTACAATCAAGTCATACAGGCTAATAACTCTTCCACTTAGGGAGTGAGTGTTTGAAGGGTTATGCAGGGCGAACTACCTATGTTATGTATATCAGATGTCATTGAGAGAACTACGCCACATGCGGTCTATCCAAGAATCAGTGAATTGACTATAGACCTACCTATAGTACGTACTTCTGGGGCGTTCGTGCTAAATCTTCGATGCCAGCTGTGTGTGTAACGTCAAAAATCTCTATTCGTGCGCCACCTAACGACCATGTTTCAGGCTATAACGGTCTGTGTCGCTCGGGAGATTAGTTAATGATCAATCGTAGGAATGCCCTATTTCCCCACTGAAATTGAAGAAGAGATCCAATTTATATAAAGGTAGTAATAATACTAAAAACCTCGACAAAATAAAAATACAATAGCAAAAATGAGTACGTGCTTTATGTGGTCGACTGTGTTAATTGTGTGCACTAAATCGTTGCTTTGATGCTCGATAGTTGGACAGAATGTTCCCATCGCATTTGGTTTCTTGCTCTTACGCCATGTGCGCCCACAATCGAGTTCTTCATATCTGTGCTCACTGCTCTCACTGTAAATTTTTTTTTTTTTTTTCTAAATACACAGGAAGAGTTATGCTGCATATAAAAAACGACTAAAAAACACTAAAACTACATAAAATAAAGTAAAATCGGAAGTTTAAAAACTAAGAGATACCTGATTAAGTATAAAAGCAATATAAAACAGCAAATGTCAGTACTAAAAAGTGAGAAATATTTAGTGCGAAACTAAGTGTGGGAAAAGTGCCGGAAAAGCTTTACTAAAATATGTTAATACAAAAACGTTTTGCTTCAACGCTTGCCTTGCTTCATTTCCCACTTGCTTTGTTGCGCACAAATATTTATGTATTTGCATACATGGTGTTTCATTTAGAGGTTTACTTAAACCTCAATAGAGGTAGCGTTACCAGAAACGAATAGATTCGGGCTATTAAAGAAGAACCCTTTCTGCTTCTTTTTGATAACAAGCGATGCCGTTAAGTTACTGTATTATTATCTTATTATCGGCTTATTGTCGACTGCGAAATTATCGGCGAATCATCGGTTCATCATCGGTGAATCATAGCTCTCTTTTTTGTTTATCATCGGTTTGTTATTAACGGATTACGGATGACATGCGATAAATTTTCTCTTTGGGCTTGGCGGTGCCGTAAATGGCTCCCTCGCTAAGGCGATTTGCTCGATATTACTTTGGCAGCAAGACCTCGATTAAAATATTAAATAATACATATACATTTTATGAAGCATCCTATACCAGCCTTATATCAAACTTGTATTGTAACAGCAGTAAAGCTGAAATGTGCTCGAAAAAATGTATGAGAAAAAATAACAACAACAAAAAATAAAATTTAAGCAGCATGTTACGTATCATTAATTTCAAATAGCTTTTGTATATAAAAATATGATCACACACATACAGATTAGGGTGTTTTTTTGTATGAAGCGACATTTTGTGGCATCTTTCCTAGCAGATGCAGCATTTACATAAAATTCTAGGTGCCGCAAGTGGTGGTGACGTACGTACATATATATAGCTCATTTACGAATATGACTCTTCTTACTTCTTGCCATCAATGACCGTCTTTCCTTAAAGTTAAGTGGCACTGTTAAGAGTCACACCGTAGGTTCGAAGAGTCAAGTGCAGTGTCCCCGTGCATGCTGCTGCGGAAAAAAACTTTTGAGGAAAGTCCCATACCTTCTCCATGTATGTGTATCACGCATAGAACTCGCAGGCTGAAAGCCGATCTTATTGTTTGGAAATTTTTTTATTCTCAATAATGCCAAACTAAATGTTCCCAGTCGCCCTTCAAGTGGTTTCCTTTTCCTAACTAACATTTGCCTGTTAAATGAAGGTCCGCTTGAGGCTGTGATTCCATGTAGGTGTAGGAGGTGTTATCCAAAGTATATATCTGTATCTTGTAACCCACATAGCTTCCGTTGTAATATCTTTGTTAAGTTAAGTTGAACCGCCAGTCAATGAAGACCTCACATAGACTGAATGTGAAAACCCTTATCAAAAACGATCTTTGTTATAAAATATCTACATCCTTTTGGCAAATACTAACACCGTTCAAGGACCTTTCCTACATCCTGATATCTGGAGTCTTAACCTGGCTAGCGCAGGATAGAACGTACTCGGTCGTTTCCTCCTACAACTCGCACTTACCACATTTGCTATCACTGACTAATTTAAAAGCATATGCCGCAGGAGGCGGTGAACAATCAGAAAACCCACTACAGTCCCCCTTCATATTCATTAATTCATTCATTATTCATTCACTCGTTCATCATATTTACTTTTCGTATGATTTACAATATGGTTACACTTAACCCTATAAACTATGAGCTTGCCTGCGCCACGTCTTTCTTCCTGAATCCATCATTGCAGCACTTACCTTTTTTTATCTCCCCAACCTAATGAGATCAATAATGTTACGGCTACTTTTATGGTAAACAATTACTTGGACAAAGAAGAAGCTCTTCTCCGATCTCCGTCGGTGGAAAGATCATTGTAATCATAATATGGATAACGTGATTAGGAGCCAAACCGATATAGAGGAGTACCCCAGATAACACCCGGTACCCAATCTTACCTATGATGGCTCATGAAGCATATAGGGTAGTAACCACGTCCCTTCATCTGGTGTCGGTATACAGAGCAAGGGTAAGACATTTCTTTGCACATGTAAGTTTGACCTTAACTCCGTGCAAGAATTTACTTCGAGTTCACGAATTATGGGGAACAATGAGCAATGAATGTAGAGCATTTAATTGTATGAGAGTTTTTTGAAGCTTGTCGATTGATGTTAGACCTAAGTCATCGGCGCAAACAGTGAAAAGGCTTGTTACTTCAGAATAGAATAAAATAAGAAGTTAAAATAAAAAAATAAATGTAAAGCTCGATAACCTGCGAAGAGATCTAAGGCCGAGCTTCTTTTCCAATTTGCGTCGTGCTCCTCTTGATTTTCCCTACAAATTGGCCGGACGGGACCTACATGTTTTATGCCGACTCCGAACGGCATCTGCAAGGCAGATGAGTTTTCACTGAGAGCTTTTCATGGCAGAAATACACCCGGAGCGCTTGCCAGACACTGCCGAGGGGCGACCCCGCTTAGAAAAATTGTCTTCTAATCGAAAAACCCTATTTCAAAGATTTTGATGTTGCTTTGCCCGGGTTTGAACCCAGGGCATACGGTGTGGTAGGCGGAGCACGCTACCATCACACCACGACGGCCTCCAGAATATTACTTTAGCATAATTTTAGGCGCTTTCGATGTCAAAGTATGCAGTAAGTGAAAAAATATTGTTCCTTAATATTCCTTTTTTGAATATGTATTTTTCAATTCTGCTTGAATTAATTACATGCCTGCAGGTGCAATTGCCAAACTTCTTATCGAAACGGTATTTGTCCATTGATAAATTTCCCAGAAAAGATAATTTGCGTTAATTTGATTCAGATTGCATTGTGCACAAATTAAAGTAGGTAAATTTTGTTGCCTACTCAACAAATTCTCACTACTCAATGCAATCTCAAACTCACGCCGAAATAAACTTTGGTTCAACATTTTATCTGTCTTACTTAATTTCCTGTTTAACAAGACACGAAATGCCATTAACACGAAAAATGCGCGTAAAGAAATTTATTGATCGAAATACTAAAGAAAGTCGAAGATAATGAAAGCAATCAATACAAAAATAACTAAATGGACAAAGCAAAGCAGTTATAAAGCACAAAAATGGCATTGATAATATAATTAAGCGCCTAAAAGCAGGCAAGCGGACTGCTGCAAAAAAACACACGTGAGAGCAGCAGTAAACTTGTGAGGCTAACAAGCAAGGGATACCGAAAAGGAAACGTGAAAGAAGTTGCAAAACACTCATAATAAGTTGAGGAGCAAGGAGAAAGAAAACAAAGAAAAACAAATCGAATATTTAACAAAATAAAATCTGTTGTAAAAAAAGGCGTAAAACAGTAATTGACCAAATAAATTGTGGTTTGAGCAGATTTCCTTAGAGAAACCTAAAGCACAAAATAGGAGGGTAGAAAAACATAACAAAGAAGACATTAAGATTTATATAGTCTCTGCCAACTTTTAAGCGCAAAAGCGTAAATTCAAATGCCAAAGCTAGTCGTCGTACAAAAACGTATTTCCTTAATGAACTTTTGTGGCTGCGCGCAGTCATTCAAAACGGAAGTAAGGTAAAAACATTTGGCGAAAGCCTAAAATATGGCAAAGTTTAATACCACTGAGGCATATAAAATGCTAAGTAACTAGTTAAATTAAAACTAAAATACCGAGTAATGGTTAATTAATGAAAGCAAATTGTGGTCGCGCAGGTTCAGCAAACAGGTGAAGTGAAAAAATATTTTGAATCAATTTATTAATTTGCCTAGTATACTTTCAGGCGCTACTATTAATATGCAAAGAAATATACGCGGAAATTCATTGAAGTTTAAAGCCAATAAAATGTGTTAAATTAATTTTAATTGAGTGAAATATTTTGCGGCTTACCAGCCCATAAACATAAATATGCATATAAAACGATAGACCTACTTTCAGGCGCGTTGAGGTAACAAAACCACCACAATATACCATGCGTGTGTGTGTAATTATCCCTTGCATATTTAATGCACATGACACTAAATTTTTGAAACGATATCTCACTTGCTTCATACATCCATAAAAACTCACGCACACACAGTAAAAAGCATAACTTCTCAATTTTCCAAAAGGTATTTACTACCCACAAGCGTTTACTCATCTCACACCACCGTAATGGCTGCTCTATGTAGGCAGCAACTCAAAAGTACTAACCGCATTATAAGGCATAATTGAATTCCGATAATAAATTTGCATTATACATAACTGCGGGATGATGCTGTGGGCAAAGCCAGAAGCTAAAATCAGCAAAAAAACCAAATACAAATATGTTGCCAGCAATTTATTTGTATTTTCTATTTTTTGTTATTACTTTAATGATTTTTATTTTATAGACGTGAGAAGGTGTGCTGAACAATTCATTGGGGAATTATAAAGTGTGTTAATACGAAAAAAGCTGCATAATAGCATATGCTGGTAGCTATTGAATATTGTTGGGAAAATACGAAAGTTGATACAGATCAGATTGTTTCTGAGTTTTTTACCCCAAATGCACATTTTCTAATCTGAGTTTTTTAGCGGTAGTAAGCGAAGAAGCAATAGAAGTATTTAATAAAAAATGCACAAAATAAAGTCTGTTGAATATGTTCCGCAAATATGGGATTCCTATGAAGTAAAGGTGCGCCCACAAGGATGAAACACTTTTACTTCGACTAGTACAATCATTTTTCTGTTGGGCCATTCTTGAAAATTATCATTATTGCTCTTTAAAAAAAAAAATGCACAGTGAACTCGAATTTGATCTGTAATGTTCAAAGTTGTTAAGAGCACAACAGGCCAAGTATGTCCTCGAAAATATTGGTTTAAAAATTTTTATTTTGAAAGTGCATAGAGCACCGAGGCAGAAACCAAAATTAGTGATAGAGAGGGTTCGTGGTCGGTGACTGCAGAGACATACTTTTTTTCATTATGATAATTTTTCAGTTCTCATTTTATAGTTGTCGTTAGCCATTTGTTCTTTCGCCGTTTTAATTTGTCCCACGTAATTTTTCATAGGTCATTTGTAATTTGACATGTGTCAATTGTAATTTTTCAGATATCAGTTGTAATTTGACATATGTCATGTGTAATCTGTCAAACCTCATTTATAATTTGCCACATGTAATGTGTCATTTGTAAATTGTCGTATCTCATTTGTAATTTTTCACATGTAATGTGTAATTTGACATGTGTCATTTGTAATTTATCACACATCATTTGTAGTTTGTCATTTGTAATTTGTCAGATGTCATTTTTAAATTGCCACATGTCATTTGTAATTTGTCTTATGACATTTAATTTGCCACATGTCATTTGTAATCTGTCATATGTTGTCATTTGTAATCTGTCATATGTTGTCATTTGTAATCTGTCATATGTCATTTGCCACATGTCATTTGTAATCTGTCATATATCATTTGCCACACGTCATTTGAAAGTTGTACTGAACCATGAATCAATTGATGTCTTTGTTAAGAAAACTTAAATTTTATAGGCCTTATCGTTTTGAAATTCTGAAATACCTCTTACTCCTAAGGAAAATCGATACCCCAGTGCGAAAAAAAATTCCTAGCACATTAAGCTTAAATAAGTCAGTTGGTTAAGCTAGCGAACCTAGCAGACTACCTATCGTTGAAATATAAAATATTTATCATTCGGTAAATATTTATTGGTACAAGTAAGAACGAAAAAAAAACTTTTCCATAAATTATAACAGGACATTTATACTTACACATGGGCATAAATTATTGAATTTTATGTTATTTTATATGCTGCCAATGAATTATACTTTTCGCCGCACTGCATATTGTCTAGATATACTCCAGTTGGCATTGCGTTTAAGGTCCACAACCGCAATATTTTTACGCATACAAGCGTAAAGTCAACTAGCCAGACTCTCACATATTCTACTGTCATCCGCTTCACATTCACACTTATTTTATGAATATCCTTATCATCACACCTCACATTACAATCCTTTATTTATATTTTTATGAATATACTATGAACATTCAGCAAACGGAGGAACAGAAATGAAAATATTTACTATGTAAGTGATAGTGAGAGAGATATAAGTAAATGGTTTACCCACAGTGGTTCAGGAGGGGAAAATATAACCCCAGCGGGTTAGGGGATCAGAATATACCCGCGGTAGGTATGCCTGTCGTAAGAGGCGACTAAAATACCAGATTCAAGGGGCTGTGTAGCGCAACCTTTCAGGTTGCCAGCGCAATATATAGCTTCTCCAAACGCAATTGTCAACCTCACCTATCCGCGGCGAATCCTGTTTCACTTACAGACGAGGCTCTGGCTACCCCAAGCTCCTCATGGAACTTGGAGGTAGGGAGGGAGGGAATGGGCTAAAGGTTTAATGTGGCCACATAAATCGTTCCCGAGATGGTCGGGCTAGCACCTTAATGGTGCTATGGTACCGAAGCGTAACGGATTTGTATCCGGCAAAGGAGCATCACATCGATAACACTCCCCAAAGCCTTCGGGGAGCAACCTTATCGCTACAACAATAACAACAACAGGGGAAAATATATGTATGAAAGGCATATGAACTAATACGGAACTAAATGTCACCTTCGATTAAATTTTGTTCGTATATTCTTGAACCTTTTTGGGACTACGTCGCTACTGTTTCGTGAACATTTCGGGGCGACTTCAGAATAATTTCAACACTATATCGGAACCAATTCGGAACAATATTAGGATCGCTTTCGGATCATTTTAGGTATCATTTCGTGACAACTTCAGAAAAACTCACATATAGGCATACATACCTACGTTTGTTTCAAAGACCGGTTATTGTTCATAAAATCTCAAATCGTTTTGAAAAATAATTTCATTTGATTTTTATAAGCTTAAATAAAAGACAACAAATTATTCTATATGTATGTCAATGTATATATGTAAGAAAAGTAAAACTTATGTGTTACATATTTTTTCTGATTAGCTAATTAAAAGGTGTTTTCGAAAAAGTTATTCCCATTTACTGCTGTTTCTCATAGGTTTTTCTAAACAATCTTATATATGTACATCAATTAAGGGTGTCTAAGGTCAGGTGTAACCGAACATTATATACTCAGCGTAAGTTTCAGTTGTACAGTGTATTTCAGGTAAATTACTTTTCTAATCCTATTGAGACATATTTTAAACACAAACTATTCCCAGAAAAGTAAGGGAGTCAAGGTTACAATTATCACGTACTTCACTAAAGCGTGTTAAATTTAAACTGTTTCATTATTCCTCAGCTTGCGCTGCTTTTATGTTCTATGTTGCCTCGTTCGAATATTTCTTCTAAGGCCTACATTTTTCACGAACATGCCTTCTTGAACAGTTGTATCTAATAGTTGGTTATTTAGCTATATACATGTATATCTGGAGATTATGTTAACCCATAAGCTTCATTGCCGTCTACATGTGTGTGAAATATTCCCTTCGCTTCAAGCTGTGAAATATTCTTCGTTGCCTCCTATTGATGTGTGTATATGGATTACTGTTGTTGTGTATTTATTTACTATCAGCATAGTGATGTATAGAACTGCTAATATTCGCCACATTATGTACTATCCCCACTGTTTTCGTAATGCGTGTATAATTTGTCCCATCAGTGTATTTATATACATATATTTATTTGCATGTATACTCTCAGGCTTATGCTTACGCGTGGTTGGTCTAGTGCAATAAGTTCATTCAAGTTGAGTGTTCACATATAATAAATTATTATATATAATTTCAAGCTTATTGATTGCTATCAAAAAGACCAATCATGACCAGTGTGAGCATGAGCTTCGGCTGAGCGCTAGGTTAACTGAAAACTGTTGCCTTAAAACACGCATAAATGATATTCAAATAATATGCTCAGGTGGCTGATTTAATGAGGTTGCAGCAAATATGAAATTTATAAAACTCCACAGCCACTTAAAAAAGCAAAAATACAAAAATATATTGTATGTTTTTTCCATTTGACAAATGTTTATCCCTGTCAAATTCTAACAACAAAATTCCCAACAAATTCTATAAGAGGCAACAAAGTGCATTTATCGACTTACCAGGGATACTCAATTATTTGCTTTATCCTTCTAGCGCCTAAAAATATGCAGCATTTGCGTTTTTCGCAGAACTAATCCATTTCGTAATTTTGTTTGATTTATAAGCACTGATTTAATGTTTATAAAGAGTAAATACAATATGTAACTAAAAGTGAACAGCATGCTGTTTATAGCCTAAAAATAGGCAATAAATTTAAATAATGTGCACAGCCTTAGCATAGAGTAGTGTAGTGTAGCATAAAAGCTTATAAATAGTAAATATGCTACGAACACATGATGTACTGTGCTCCGCTAGTTAGTTGTTGTTAATAATGTCCTTAGTAATTATATAATTTTTCAACAGCTTGTGGCTTTTATCTAACACAATTCGGTTAGACACATTTTCATTTATGTTATATAATTTTCATTTAATGTGTGGTAAAAATAAATAATTTGTAATTTTATATTGTAATTGTAATATTTTCGAATTTTTTAATTGGTAAAAAGTGTATTAAATATTTATATTTTTTAATGAGCGAATTTTATTTGTATGCGAAAGTGTTGTAACAAATAAGAAATATATGCCTTAGGTGAGTTTGCATATTTTTAGGCGCACCAGCAGCCTTTTTTGGTATTCGAGTTTCAGCAATTAAATTTTCAATATTTGGGCAAGGCTTAAAAGAAATATTACAGTGTTTATGGTTGAATGTCAATATCTTTCTTAGCATCCACCTGATTTAATTTGAATTTTTTGGCAAATTCACAGCCAAAGTGTTGCCTATTTTAGCCACACCTACATATCTAAAATTTTTTGTTTTTTGTCAACTTCTGGCGATGGTTTATATTAAAATACGCGATAAACTGAGAGAATCATAAGTAATTTTTTTATTTATTTATGATTTATAAGTAATGATGATTTGTTATTTACAATCTTAATATATATTTCTTCTGTACCTGTGCATGTGACTGAACACCTCCTGAACGACAGGACCGATTTTCAGGAAATCTTCTATGTGTGTGCTAGGGAGTTTTCGGTCCGTTTTCATTCTTATCTTTTCGGGAACTGAACCTGGAACCGACCTATTCGAAGAAAAAAGATAAATTAAGGTGCAATTTCCCTTAGCTGGCTTATTTATTTTTATACCAAGGAACCACCTATTCTCAAAAATCCAATTTATGGTGAAATTTGCTTGAAATTCAGGGGTGGGGGTACTCCTTTGGCCAGGTTAATGTTTGAGAAACATTTCTTTACGGGAAGTAAGCCCGATTGGCTTATTCTTAAAAATCTATCTTATTTGCTTAAAATTTGGCATAGGGGTACCTCCTTGGCTGGCTCATTATTGAGAAACTTTTCTTTACGGAGAGTAGACTAAAAACCAACCTTAGTATTCTGAAAATTCTTATATATGATGCGATTTACTTGAAATTCGGTTCGGGGGTACTTCTTCGGCCGGAATTAAGTGGGTGTAGAAGAGAAAAAAATCGTGAAATTTAAAGGGGCAGACAGGGTGGAGAGGTAGCCATCAATGATTTAGAGGAGGAGAGAGATGAAAGAAGATAGTTTTTTTTGCGGAAGCTACAATATGACAAATGCTTTTGTATAATGAACAAGTGCATTCATTGGAGAGCGTCTGAAGTATTTATATACTACTTTTATGTAAAGATGAATGCTATGTTAGAAATTGAACCTGTGTTAGTTTAGACTCGTATTGGTTCATAAAATCAAAGATATTGCAATCGGCCGGGCAGGTTAAAGCAGGTATTCAATATTCGGTAAAGAGTTTGCATATGTGAAGAAATTGAGGTGAGAGTGGTGAAGGTAGTGGATGGTAGTAGAACTAAGAATGGTAGTGGGTGTGGAGCTAGGGCTGGGAATGGAAGTGGGTGTGGGCGTAGGAATGCGAGTGGAACTAGGAATGATAGTGGGAGTGGGGTGGGAGTGTGAGGACGATAAATAGAATAAGATAAAGTAGAAGAGAATTGGAAAAAGTGTGCAGAGAGGAAGTGAGGCCCACTTTTGAAATGTAGCCAAACAAATTTTAGGGACAGAACAAAATTTTCCGGGTAATCTAACTTTTTATATAATTGCTTGGTTATTTTAGGTTTTTTTTTATATACGACTAACGTCTTCGAATTCATAGAATGTCAACATGGTAGCTTTTGTTTTTTTTTTGGTATACATTTATTTTTTATATAATAACTAGCAGACCCGGCAGACGTTGTTCTGCCCTAAATTTGGTCTATCTGCATACATTTTAATAAGCTTTTTCCGTCTAACTCTGCCCTCCCCCCCTCTTCACTTTTTCCTAATCCTTTTATTCACTCCTCCCTCCGTCTTTGTCGCTTCATCTATATCCATCTTCGTTTCATTCTATCTCTTTTTCAATCTCCTTCTCTCTTTTCTCTTTTCTCTTCTCTCAATTTCTTCTCATTCTTCTGCATCCCTTATTGCCTGTCCCCGAGGGTGGTATGTATTTTATTCCAGTCCCAGTCCCAGTCCCACTCCGAGTCTCAGTCCCAGTCCGCGTCTGGATAATATATTACTCTGTACTAGAGCACTCATCAACAGCTTTCATTTGATATCCATATTGTATAAACACTGGCCCATATTGTATAAACACTGGCCCACGTTTTGGCCTATATCTCGAGACCCTAATCACGCAGGGGTATGAAAATTACCCTCTACTAAAGCACTCATCAACAGCTTTCATTTGTTATCCATATTCTATAAACACATTCTAGGGGTACTCGGGTCCACGTTTCGGCCTATATCTCGAGACCCTGTACGTCGATTGCAACCAAACCTACCGCGCGAGGTTTACGCAACTTGTGTGAAAGTTTGAACAAAATTGAGCGACGCATCTCTTCAAACAGCGGCGACCAACTAGCACACATTTTAGCCTTTCTTTTTATATATATAGATTTTAATTTTCAAACTTCACTATGATATTAAAACGAAATGCAGATTTTCGTTGCTTTTGAAATTCGGCTTAAAAGTTGCACATGGAACAACACAGAAAAAACCCCCCACCCTCTTGGCGGGACTGGTGATGTGTTATGCTTGATATCATTCGCTATAATATTTTTTATTGATAAGCACGTTGTTTAATTAAACACCAACCAATTACACGGAAGTATATCCGAACCCCTGAAAATGTGAGTGCCGGTGCGTATGCGTAACATTTTATTATTACGTATAAACAAATAAAAAAATTTGCAATAAAATAATATTGCGACTATAAACTGAGATATAACCTATCCTATATTTCAAGTTAGATCAAACTACAGACGGGGTGCAAAATAAATTCAAAATCGGTTCAGTAGTTTAGGAGTCCATCGCGGCCAAAGATTGTGACACGTGATTTTTATATATTAAGATATAATTTATATAAAAAAATTGCATTTAAAAGAAGTGTGCCCTTGCATGATTGTGTGTGCAAATAGCCAGTAGTTATTGACTGTATTATTTATTTGTATTTATTTCAGGCGTAAAAAAGAATTATTTTCATAATAAACGGTTTTATAATTGAGTTGAGGTGTCTGACCCTGCAGTTTTAATAACTGTTTCTGTTTTTATACGCGCTTGTAGTTACAGATGATTCACTCCAAACTCGTTTTGCTATGTTATTGTTTAAGAAAAAATATGTTATTGTAGTTATTGTCATTTATTGGTGGTAACTCGTTTTTTTGTATGCTCATTTATTGGCTTTTGTTGTTGCTCGACAAAGGACTCATACATTGCATGCGTATGGTCAATGATGCTGTATTTATTGTAAAAGTGTTTTTTTTTTTTTTTTTTTTGTTGAATTTATAGCCTTTATATTAAATAATATATTGTTAAATTTTTGAGCTGAAGGCCAATTTAAATAAAAATACAACTTTTTGTATTATAGTTGTATAATTTATTCTTGTCGATATTTCGGCTTTATTCTAAAGCCATCTTCGGGATCATATAAATATGTTCGATCGCCCTATCTTTTAGAACGTATACGGTTCAATGTACCATCGCGAACCCTTCGATGTCACGATTTTTCTGGTTAGATAGATTTAGAACGACTTATGCTTCCAATTCTCCAACTGTTAGGGCAATGAGGGAGTTTAATTTGCTGTATTCTATAGATATTGATTTTGCATTAAATAAATTTAGGTTTAAACTGCAATTGAATGAAATAATTTGAATATTATATATTTATTAGTTAAGATATATTAGTAAATAGTCTGTAAGGAGGTTCTGATTGTCCTAGACTATAATATGAATAAATAAATAAATAAATAAATAATATATGAAAAACACGTGTCACAACATTTTTGGGCGCGATGGACTCCTAAACTACTGAACCGATTTTGAATTTGTTTTGGACACCGTATGTAGTTTGATCTAACTTGAGAGATAGGATAGGTTATATCTCAGTTTATAGTCGCAATATTATTTTATTGGAAATTTTTTTATTTGTTTATACGTAATAATAAAATGTTACGTATACGCAGTGGCACTCATATTTTCAAGTAGGGCGGATATACTACCGTGTAATTGCTTGGTGTTTAATTAAACAACCTGCTTATCAATAAAAAATATTATAGCGAATGATATCAAGTATAGCACATCACCAGGCCCGGCGAGAGGGGAGGGGGGGGGGGGGGGGGGGGTTTCTGAGGGGGCCCGCGATTTAGAGGTACTATGACATTTTTTTTTAATTCAGGACAGTCTTTAGTTGTGTAGAGGGTAATTTTCATACCCCTGGGTGACTAGGGTCTCGAGATATAGGCCAAAACGTGGACCAGTGAATGCCTAGACAGTGTTTATACAATATGGATATCAAATGAAAGCTGTTGATGAGTGCTTTAGTACAGAGTAATATATTATCCAGAGACGGACTGGGACTGGGATTAGGACTAGGACTGGAACTGAGACTCGGAGTGGGACTGGGACTGTAATAAAAAACATACCACCCTCTGACACAGGCAATAAGGGATGCAGAAGAATGAGAAAAAATTGATAGAAGAGAAGAGAGAAGTAGAAGGAGATTGAGAAAGAGATAGAATAAGACGAAGATGGAGATAGATGAAGCGAAAAAGGAGGAATGAATAAAAGGTTAGGAAAAAGTGGAGAGGGGGGAGGGCAGAGTCAGACGGAAAAAGCTTATTAAAATGTATGCAGATAGGCCAAATTTAGGGCAGGACAAGGTCTGCCGGGTCTTCTAGTTACTTTTAAAGTTTTCTGTTTTGTTTTGTTTGAAAAGACGTTTGCATCTGATCTACTCTATTGGTTTATTCGAATACAAGTTTTAAATTGATATTATTAGATGTTTTTCTCTAAACTTCTCTTTTTTGGCTCCCAGCTAGCGGAGCATACATGATACACACACATTTTGAAAAGAAGTTTGAGATGTGAAGTGTTCTATGTGAATCGGGCCTAAATAGCTGCAGATCTTAGGCATTTGCTTTGCTGGGATTAAAATTTGGTACGCAACTAACTTTTTAGTAAGTTTTACTCAGTCATATTTCACTGCATTCATATTTCCAGCTATAACTTATTTTTTCCATTTTCCCTTTGCATCACAAAAAAATAGTTCACACAACCAATATCAAATTACCATTTCGTCTCATTTCCTTGCGTCACAAATCACTCAACTTGCTATAGTGTAAAAGTCGCTGATTTTGCTTTCATTTGCATTTGTGAATTTTACCAAAGTATAGCAGCAAAAATTAAATCTCATAAGTCGCCTAATTAGTAGAAATTTTTTGCCGCTAAGCCTATTGACAGACAGCGCCACAACTGAGTACTTCTCAAATAAGCTGAAATACTTAGAAGTGAGAAGTACTGAAAGTCAACAAAGCGAAGACATAATCATAGATAAGACTTCAACGCCATTGAATAAGCTAATGGATTAGTTAAAGAGTTGCTAGAACTTGTTTTCATTTAAATTCATAAGCATTATCAACTTTCAAATGTAAGAAGGTGAAATGAGAAGTAAAATAGAAGGCATGAGTACCAAGCACTTTTAAAGTACTATACGTAAACAGGCGGGTGTACGTCTACAGAACTTATTTGCTCAAATTTACGACAGCTCGCCGAGGGGTTGAAGTTAAACTACAGCACAGGTAACTTTACCAGAAACAAATAGTTTGGGATTTTCTGGTAAGATCTTCGTTGGTTACTTATCGGCAACAACCGATATCGGCAAGTTATTGGTTTACTCTCGGCTTATTATCGAAAGCGAATACTTAATACTTTGCCGAGCTATCGGTTTGTTATCTGGTTTTTATTGGTTTCTTTCTTGTTTGTATGCAATACGAATATATCATCGATTTCATATTGATGTTTTATCGCCATTTGTTTTATAACAAACTAATGGTTCCTCGAAAATAAATAAATAAGAAAACCGATAGTTTTTCAATGTCAAATCAATAAATTTTGGACAAAAAATCGATAAAATTTCTATATCTTATCGATAAATATTCTTTATCATGCGGATAAAAAATTCCGTAGCACGCTTATTATCTTTTCGATGGCAAATTGATACACTTTTGTTATCATGTCGATAACTTTTGGACAAATAATCAAAAAAAATTCGATAACATGGCAATAACAAGTTATAACACTTCGATAACAAACAGATAACTTTACGATAATTTTATAACTGCATATCGATAACGTTTAGATAAACGACCGATAGTTTTTCAAAAATAATTCGATTACTTTTTCTATAACAAACCGATAAGTTGTCCACAAAAATCGATAAATCATCAATAAAAGTTTTTATCGATAGCAAATTTATAAACTAACTAATAACATGTCGACACTACGTCTATACCTCGTCAATATAACAAACCATAAGTCGATATTGATAATCACTGAATAACACGCTCATAACCCGTCGATAGCAAACCCATCTGTTCCGACTTTTGGCTTTTATTTTCTTTATTTCGTTTCATTTCCTCCCCTTTCATTGCCTTAATTTTCTGTCTGATTTCGCTCATATCAACTCTATGACGTAAATTGTTCTCACATGCTGAGGTATAGTGACTACACTAACACTTACATTCTGTATTCAACTCGACTAAAAACGTTTAACGCCAACTATGAAGAACAAAATGCAGCATTAAATTTACCCAATTATTCGCCACAAATCGTTTCCATACAACAATAATTTATTAATATGGTTGCAAAATTAAATGTTTACAATTGTATTACATATGTGCATATGTATGTCGGTGTTTGATGTGCACATGCAAGTATGTAATCTCCCTGAGTGCTAATGCATTGTTAATTCAATTTTAATGAAGCGTGAGAAATAAACATGGATATTAATACAAAATGCCAATATACAATTAACAACTATGTAAGCAACAGAAAGCAAAATTGTTAAAAACACAATATTAATTTAATAAAAAACACTTTAATTGAAAGTTGTAATATAAATAATTAAAATGTGATAATAATAAATTAAAATAATAATTGTTTCCCAAATTATTAAATAAATTATAAAAAATTAAAAATTGCTTGAAATAAATGTTTTCATACATTTAAAGCAATACGGGCAATCCCCGATTAACTCATACAAATAATTATTTATGTTAAAAGAAAGCTCTTGACGAAGTTAAAAAAATAAATCCAAAAGAAATACTCAATTTTCTCTCATTTTACTTTTTACACTTTACTGCCTTTCTGCTATTGAAGGCAAAAAATATAAACAACCACCACTGTAATCTCATTTTCCACTTGCGCCTAAAACTATATTGTATATAGTATAGCAACAAATAATTATCACAAAGCAGTTAGGTAGCATGTGGTGACAACAACAATGTAAATATGATATGGCAACTCGCTGAAAGACCAAAGTAGCCGTTTATATCTTAAACACATCATAACAGAGGCCGTATAAAAGAAACGAATTAGCTGTTGGCAGGTGAGCCAGTGGGAGTGGATGTGTTTTTAAACGGTTTTATTTAGCTTGAGTTGACAGGCCGGCCGTTGTGAACGAATTTTGTAATTGAAATTTAAGTAACTTCCCGATAAGCTACAAGCTTGCAACTTGGAATATAGTTCAGAACCCGATGACAATACAATAATAAGAAAAAATCGCCGCTAGGTGGCGCAAGGATCGAGATGTTCGCAAAATTCGCATTTGTGGTCCGATTTGGCTCATATTTGGAACACATAATACATGCAAGAATAGAAATCGACCTGTGAAAATCGCCGCTAGGTGGCGCATGGAACGAGATATTCACAAAAATCGTATTTATCGATTTAGCTCATATTTGGAACAAATATTGCATACAGTCCAGTAGAAGTGACATCAAAATATTTTGGAGTTGGAGGAGGGACAAGCATACGTGGCGTAGTCGAGTAAAGTCTTTGGAAGGATTATGTATTGAGGACTTAGGTTGTAACAAAATGTCAGGAAAGAGTCCTTGTAATAATGAGTCACTAAATGAACTAAATAGAATGAGAAATAACAGGCAATTAAATAAAGGCGTTGGACGCGTCATATTTTTTATTGATAGTCATAAGTAAAACCAACTGAACCTTAATCAGGTTATGCTACGCCTCACATTTTTAGAAATTTCACGCGCCCAACGCTTTTATTTGATTGTCTGATCAACGCCCTAGATTGATGAGCAGTGTGATGACTAGTACCTAGGACCTACCTAATTATTTTCTAGTTTTCGTATTATTATTATTTCATGTAAGTATTGTTTTCAATAAAACCGTTTAACTTAAAAATTTTTTTTAATTATTTTATTTAAGAAATATTTAACTGCTCTTGTTAGCTAGTTGTGTGCAAGGAAGGGCCACTATCATGGCCCGGATCAACCTTTACCCAGGTAATAACGACAGGCGGGCTACTTACCTCCGCGGGGCTCACCTGGGTGGAAAAAGGTCCGCTACCTTTATGACTGGTTGACCCTCAATTTTGGACCGTAGACCAATCTACGGAGTTTTTTCTGGCATAACCCCGTCCTCCATTACTTACTTACTTAATTGGCGCTTAACCTTCTAAACGGTTATGGCCGTCCAACAAGGCGCGCCAGTCGCTCCGCCAACCGGCGCCAATTGGTCGCACCAAGGGAGTTAAAAGCGTTTTCCACCTTTTCCTTCCAACGGAGTGGGGGCCGCCATCTACCTCTGCTTCCATAGGCGGGTTCCGATAGAAACACTTTCTTGGCCGGAGCATCATCTTTCATTCGCATAACATGGCCTCCATTAGCACCTCATAGATAGCGTGCAGATATGGAGTCAAGGGCTAATACTGGCGTTAGTCTCGGTCTAACACCGATAAACAAGCCCCTAAGCCCTTACTAACGCACCATATCCTAGGTTAAAGGATCTGATTAACGATTAAGTAATTTATAGTTTGGGAGCTTACTAAGTTATAACACAAAACTGCTGTCCAAATTTCAGAACTTTGGACGTTCATATCTCATAACACTATAAATACAAACCTAGTATCTTTATATATAAATTAGTCGTATTAATAAAGTGTTCTTCTTCTATTTGCAGGTATGTTTGTCTAATCCTATAGGACCAAATTCGCAAATAAGGTAAATACAAAATTTTGATAGTCGTGGGCATCACAGCACCCATGAGAGAATGTAGACATAATTTAAAATAATAGAACCAACTCGTTTACAACGCATTATATAGGGTCATCTAGATTTTTTCGATGTTTAAAGCAACCTCTGTGTACTCCTCAATGTCTCTTTTACACTGAGATACGGCCAAAGCCTGATTCTTCGACAAAAAAAAAAACCCTAAAAATTTTAATAGATTGACTTTGGTCGGCATTCAAAATATGAAAGGAAGGGCAATTGTAGGACCTACAAAGAGCAAATTTGTCTCGTTTATAGAATTAACACGCAACTTTTCTTTACATTCCAATGAGTCATGAAAAAATTGTAAGTCGCGCCCTTCAGAGTATGTTTCCGAGTACTCTCTTCATCACCAGTTCAAGTTGCAATTTTAGTAAAATTTCGACAACTAAATTATTTTTTTTTTTTTATTTATAATAATTTAAGAAAAAACTTTAAAACCAATCACGAACACATTTTCGAAAAAATTTTCAAATTCTACAATATTTTAAGAAAGTTTCGAATTTTTTATTTAGAAATTTCCGAATTTTTTTGAGTATGCAATTGTATCAAATTTTAGTTTCGATAATATACGAAAAAACGTCCATGATCTTTGTAACTGAAACCGACAAAACCAATTTGGAAACGTTTTCAAACACAATCGAAAAAACTAAAAAATTTTTCGACGATTTCGAACTATTTATTTAGAAATTTCTGAATTTTTTTTAATATGCAGCTTTGAGGCACAATCATCAGTTTAACAACGTACACGTTATAGGACTCTTAAAATTTGTATTGATTTTTTTCGAAGATAATTTAAAGATTTTCCCTCATACAAAGTGTGAACTTTTATTTTATATGAAGGAAAATCTGAAACACCCCTCGGACACAATATTTTCAAAAATCAATGCGAATTTGGTGTGATCTATAATATTAATCTTACTTGACTAAAATTGATTGGGCTACAAAACTGCTTTATAACAAAACTGCTGAAAATTTTAAATAAAAAGTTTCCTAAAACTTTCTAGAGTTTTCGTTTTTTTTTTTTCGAAAACGTATTTAAAATTGCTTTGCATCATAGTTTCACGTACAAAATTGATTGAAGTTTTTACTGTTCACTGCTATTTTCGTGTTCGCTGATGTATATAAAGAGGCAAAAAAATTGGATTAGAAAAGCTTACTTTTCTTAAAAAGAAAAAAGCTCTCCTGTAAATTGTAAATGTGCCACCAATTATTTTTTAATACGAAAGGCAACAACAAAATACTAAATTATTTATAGCAACAAAAAAGGTTAAATAAAACTCATGCCTCGTTGACTGCGTCAAACTAAATTCAACAGTGAGTGCCTTTTGAATTGTTGCAATAACCAGCACTTGTGTCAATTGGTAGTTGACTTACCTCTAACTATTAAACAAAAATAGGTTAAATGTGCGATATTAAATGAGATTATTAATTGACCAACAGCAAATGACTGTAGTTTGCATGAATACCAATACCACACCTGGCTCATATACATAGATAGGAAGTGTAGTTTTATCCACGCGCATATGATACCATCCACACATCAGTTGCCAGCTTGTCGCTAACACGTGAACATTTAATAAGTAAAATATATATTTTATCATTTTATGGATCTATAATTTTTTTTTATTGCATACATACATATGTATGTACCTCTATATTATTTTACGTTAATTTGCGCACAAATCGCTGTGCTCTCACGCCAAGTGCCGGTTATAAATGACATTTTAAGCAGATAATGGGCCACCACTCAGCTTTTCTACTACATACAAGGTCTGGAATAATGATACAAAAAATATATTACCAACAGCTGCAACAACAATGTTTTTGTATTAAACTACATATGTCGCATTGCGATACTTTATCGCTTAAATATGACAATATTCATTTGGTTGCTACTCACGAACGTCATTTAGCGCAGTGCCTTTGGCGCCTGAAAGTATGCAGCATAAATTTTTATGCACGTTTAATTACTAACAAACTACCGTTTAACTGTATTTTGGGCATGTTTAAAGCTGGAGCCATTGGTGCTTTTTCGGTAACCTTATAACAGCTGATTCGCTCAACCTTATGGGAATCAATGCAATCGATTATTGGTGCCGCTAAGGTCGTAACCGTATCTTAGCCAACCAATTGGTTTTTGGTTTACCGTCGTAACGATAAACAGCTGATTACGTTAGGGATACGACTACAGCGATACGACAAACGGCACCAATGACTCCCGCTTAAAATCGCGCAGCTAGTTTTTATTTTAAAAATTTCTTGTTTTGAAAATGTGCTGAAATTTGGGTTTTTTTTTATTTAATGTTGACTAACAAAACGTATGGTATGGCGATTGGCCATAAGATAGCGCTTAAAGGCTGTCTTAAAAGTATAAAGTGCAAATCAAAAGCACTTAAGTAGAATACTTTGGCATTGGGAGCAGAAAATTGATGGTTTTGCGAAACTCGGAAGGAAGTTTTGAGCATGCTGTTCCTATTCGTCTGAAAAATTCAGTACAAAATGCTCCGAAACTTTTCGCTGTTTAATTTTTTTTTGTATTTTTCTTTGTTTTACTATATTCTGGATGATAGATGTTTTCCGTACAATGAGCCACTTCCTTCTTTTAAAGCTTGGTTTATATATTTTTCATGATTTTATTAAATTTTACATTTTAAAAGAACTAAAATTTTCCGGGCAAATAACCACTTCCTTATAAGAAATGGCGGGATGAAATTGCACGGTTCATTTGGAAGCTCATTTTCATTATTTTTAGAAGTTTCCTGATCCCAAATACTATTTTATATCTGGAAAGTTTGCTATTGCATACTTTTAGGCTCAAAAATAATTTCTCGTCAGTATTCTTCAAGTAGCACTTCAATCTCTTACTGACGTCGAGCGAAAGTGATAGAGGTTTAAAATATATACTACTACTACTTTAAGTTGCTTATAGCGGCTGGTGAGGAACAGAGGGCAGATTCCTCTTTTGATGATTCCATCTCAGTATTTCACGAGCCTTCATAAAACCTAATAGTCCAACGTCAGCTGTTTAATGCAAAAACTATCGCCATACTGAAAATACTTAGGATATGATGAATAGGCTATGGAACAACCTCACGATCCGATTCGTTTACCACGCAGGTCAATAAAGGCGTCAATAAGGATCAACTTTTTATTTGACCTTACAGAACTAAAACCTTGCTCCTTGATGGGTTTGATTCTCATTTATCTCGATCCCTGTCACCAGTAAATACTGCAGTTCTTGATGTTCAGAATCGGTTGACAGTTTATCTGGTCAAGTTAATAACAGCTCATTAACATCAATAAGCATTAAAGCCGCTCACCTGCCGTTGTATGACTTTTCCTCTAAAAAGCTCGAGTTATGGGCGGCCACCGTGATGATAGCGTGCTGCGCCTACCACACCTTTTGACCTGGGTTCACACCCCGGGCAAAGCAACATCAAAATTTTAATAAGGTTTTTCAATTAGAAGAAAATTTTTCTAAGCGGGGTCGCCCCTAGGCAGTGTTTGGCAAACGCTCCGGGTGTATTTCTGCCATGAAAAGCTCTCAGTGAAAATTCATCTGCCTTGCAGATGCCGTCGGCATGAAACATGTAGGTCCCGTCCGGCCAATTTGTAGGGAAAATCAAGAGGAGCACGACGCAAATTGGAAGATAAGCTCGGCCTTAGATCTCTTCGGAGGTTATCGCGCCTTACATTTATTTTATTTATGAAAGTATAGGCCTTAGTCAATACTAGGCAACGCTAATATAATTCCATATGCGGCTAGTCCTAAAATATTTTACTCTCCTTCGTATTTGAATGATAAAACTATTCGTTTTCAATACTGTGATAGTGTCCTCATATAAGAACTGACACTGACTTCTACTTCATCTGGTTTTAAAAGCCAAAAGCAATAATTGCCAAACAAAAACTTTCAAATAACTATTTCGCTGGCAGAAAAACTAACTTGAGTTCAGCTGATGAAGTATTTTAACTAAAGTTCACTTAATTTGCATTTTCATCTTTGATTTGAGTTGCGAGCGCGAGCGCATCACTAGTGACAATTCCTATTTCGCTTCAGGACTATGTTTTTTGCATTAGTTAGTCACTTGCTGATTGACCAACCGCATATGTAATCAACAGAAAATTAAAAAGTATTTAAACTTTGTTGATTTAAATCCTCCTACATCGCGTTCTCTGACTCTCTTCTGCATCTACTGTCTGCCACATTTTCTCGCCATTGCATTGTCACTTATTTATAATTTTTTTTTTTATTTCTGTTGATTTTTCCATTTCATTTTTCAAGCGCAGTTGAGCGTTTCAGTAATTTCCTTGGTTTACAGCCAACATTTATATTCGCTTTAATTGAAGTTGCACTCAGCAGTATGCGATATATTTATTTTATCTCATTTTCTTGTACCAAATGCAAAACGCACAAAAGTATGCAAGAAGGGAGATGAAAAACGGGAAATAAAAAATTTAAAATAGCAATGTAAATAATGAATAGCATAGTAACGGTGAATACGATAGTGAAACAAGTAAGAGAATATGAGAGAAAAAAGTGTATTATAAAAAAGAAAAAAGGTCCTCTACATTTATAAAAATTGCAAATAAAATGTTCGCATCGATAGAATAAAGTACAGTAAATTACACTAAGCAACAGCACTTTTGTAGACGAAGTGTCTTAAACTAAACATAAACCGGTCCACTTTCATAGAGAATATCATATTCGCCTAAAAATATGCAATTTGTGACGGAGTTAGTTCTAGAGGCGTTAATCTTGATACTACATGCTTTAGGCGCACTGCATATCTTTAAACGGTTTTAGTTAGCTTGAGTTGACAGGCTGCACGGCCGCATGCACGGCCGTTGTGAACGAATCTTGTAATTGAAATTTAAGTAACTTCCCGATAAGCTACAAGCTTGAAACTTGGAAATCGCCGCTAGGTGGCGCAAGGATCGAGATATTCGCAAAATTCGCATTTGTGGTCCGATTTGGCTCATATTTGGAACACATAATACATGCAAGAATAGAAATCGACCTGTGAAAAAAAAATCGCCGCTAGGTGGCGCAAGCATCGAGATATTCGCAAAATTCGCATTTGTGGTCCGATTTGGCTCATATTTGGAACACATAATACATGCAAGAATAGAAATCGACCTGTGAAAAAAAATCGCCGCTAGGTGGCGCAAGCATCGAGATATTCGCAAAATTCGCATTTGTGGTCCGATTTGGCTCATGCTTGGAACACATAATACATGCAAGAATAGAAATTGACCTGTGAAAAAAAATCGCCGCTAGGTGGCGCATGGATCGAGATATTCGCAAAATTCCTATTTGTGGTCCGATTTGGGTCATATTTGGAACACATAATACATGCAAGAATAGAATCGCCGCTAGGTGGCGCAAGGATCGAGATATTCACAAAAATCATATTTGTGGTCCGACTTGGCTCATGCTTGGAACACATAATACATACAAGAATAGAAAGCTACATATCAAAAAAAATCGCCGCTAGTTGGCGCTAGGATCGAGATATTCACAAAAATCGTATTTGTGGTCCGATTTGATTTGGTCCATATTTGGAACACATAATACATACATGAATAGAAAGCGACCTATGATGCCCTATTTGGCTCATATTTGGAGCAAATATTGCATACAGTCCAGTAGAAGTGACATCAAAATATTTTGGAGTTGGAGGAGGGACAAGCATACGTGGCGCAGAGTCGAGTAAAGTCTTTGGAAGGATTATGTATTGAGGACTTAGGTTGTAACAAATTGTCAGGAAAGAGTCCTTGTAATAATGAGTCACTAAATGAACTAAATAGAATGAGAAATAACAGGCAATTAAATAAAGACTAAAAACTTGAAAATAAAATAATTAAAAAAAAAATTTTTAAGTTAAACGGTTTTATTGAAAACAATACTTACATGAAATAATCATAATACGGAAAGCTAGAAATTAATTAGGTAGGTCCTAGGTACTAGTCATCACACTCCTTATCAATCTAGGGCGTTGATCAGACAATTAAATAAAGGCGTTGGACGCGTCATATTTTTTATTGATAGTCATAAGTAAAACCAACTGAACCTTAATCAGGTTATGCTACGCCTCACATTTTTAGAAATTTCACGCGCCCAACGCTTTTATTTAATTGTCTGATCAACGCCCTAGATTGATAAGGAGTGTGATGACTAGTACCTAGGACCTACCTAATTATTTTCTAGCTTTTCGTATTATTATTATTTCATGTAAGTATTGTTTTCAATAAAACCGTTTAACTTAAACAATTTTTTTAATTATTTTATTGACCGATCTATTTTAAGTGACATAGGTTAGGTTAGGTTAGGTTCAAGTGGCTGCCGTCCACATTGGAGCGGCACACTTAGTCCTTTATAGGCCCATTGTGAAACCACACGGATTTGTTCCTACTCTCCTAATCAAACCACTCCGTTGAGTTTATGAAGCTAACTAAGCGTCGTGTATTGACCTCAGCTATATCAGTCAGATATACGAGAAACATCTTGCCCATAAAACGTTGCCTTCTTCTACCGAGCGCCGGACATTCACAGAGTAGATGCCTAACAGTTTCAGGTTCTTCTTGAATGGAACGCCAATCCTTTCCGCATGCGGTCCAATTAAGTGACATACTACCCTGCAAAAATTCCGAGTACTCCATGCATGCATGTATAGAGTACTCGCTATGGACCAACCGAGTACTCCTAAATGAACCACAATTCATACAAAAAATATGGTCCAATTAACATTGCGATGTCCTAGGACTGGACCATATACTTCAACTCCGCATTACATCAGAGTAATCCATGGAGTACCCACAGTCCAATAAACATCGTATAGTGATTACAATCGTTAAAAACGAGCAATGATCGGCTTACAATGTGTTCGTGTAGAAACACGAGTTGGTCCATTGCTGCATTACAGTGGAGTATAATGGTAAGTACTCCAGTGGACCACATTATCCAGCGATTTTTGCAGGTTATGGACACATGCAATCTATGTAAGATCTTTATTGAGCGGCCAGTTCAACCTAGTTTCAGTGGTAGCGACTTCCAAATTGTAGGGTGCGGACTATTCTGACTTAAGAAGTGGCCAAAATTTTGAAATGCATTACATGGCCTATAGTCTGTGAGATTTTTGTCTTGCTGGACAAAGCCACTATGGAAAGTCTGACTATGATATACGATAATTCATACTTAAGTTGGAAGTACTTGCATTACTTCGATAAAGTTTTGTCATGCTCAGAGAGTGCAATGGCAATGTAATTTAGAGAATAGACCGTAACTGTCCAAAGCTATATATATTATGTATCAAATTTTGTTTTGTTTTAAGACCTCCATGCAATTCTAAAATCCCCAGCAAACTTTGTGTATATGTTGCATACTGTAAAATGGAAAATGCATATAACCGCAGTGCTAAAAAAAGTAATGAATAATAGCTAGCCAACACGCCCACACCGCACTTGCTGACGATTTGTATGAATGCACAATTGTGAAGGGTGAGTGCCAGCAAATAATACTTCTTCGCTTCTATCAAGCAAGAGTCAGCGCTTGGAGTATAATGCTGGCGAATGCAATTAAAAATACCCCATATTTCAATGTTGCGCCAGGATTTATTTTATTATTTTCTATGCGCGATGTTGTTGTTATTCTTGTTGCTTTTTGTGATATTGTTGTTGGTGTCATTGCAACTATTCATGTTCCGTTCGTTGTCCTTCAAAATGAAGTTTCACAGCAGACTTGATGTTTTCTCACATTTCAAGCTCATGTTTATGTTTCTTACAGCGTTTTTATGTGGTTATTGCATATTTTTAGGTGCCGCATGCTACAGACTAGTATTTTACACAATTTTTCATTTAACATTCCTCTCCCCGCCACACCAACTATCCACTCAATGCATACTCACTACATAATTTTACGCTTACTTCCCACAAATATGTCCAGTTTCAACAGTCCGCGTGGTATTTTTATCAAACCGCACTATACTTTGTTGTATCATTGTTTGCGTTTGCGGAAATTAATTGACCAAATTCTTATATAGCGGCGCGTTTTAACTGGCAGCAGAAGCACATCTAAGTGTAATCTGTGCATTATTGATAGACAACCAGCGCTAGCTCGGAAAGGGACATAAGTTAATTAAAAGTATACCCGAGTGCCTAAAAGTGTGCTACATAACTAGATAAAGTGTAGATTCCTTGTGCGTAAGTGATTTAATTACGTGGCAGTTTGCGTTTTGAAATGACGGTTGAAAATTACTATTGCGCACTAGTTGTATTTAAGGCGTCATCGTGATTAGGCATTTTCATTAAAAGTAGCGGTAATTGCATACTTTTGGGCAGGAAGTAGTTGCAGTCGTATGGTGTGTCTGCAGGTTTTCGAAAATGGGGGAAAAGCGTTTTAACCCTCTAACCGGAAAAATTTTTTATTTTTTTTCAATGAAAAAACTCATACTTATTAATTTTTAGCTGATAAGCATAAGGTAAGATTACATTTCGTGCAAAATATTTGGGTTTCTGATTTACAACCAAGCATTTTGCACGTCCGTTTATTGCTCCAATCCAAAGAATCAGGTATGTATATGATCAATGCCATCGTAACGAATATCAATCGGTGGTGCGTATGTCTTTTTATTCGCCTTCCATTGGTCACTTGAGAAGCACTAGCTGGTCGCCCCACTGTCCTCCTTAAAAGTTTTTGAGAACTACAAAGTATGTCAGCTACTTCAACTCGAAAATCCGGAAGTTTCACATTTGTAAGCTGATGACTTGCCGTAATTCGACGATAAAGCAGGTATGCATTTACCATTGCCATATCTATAAGATATCCGAATATAATAGCGTCCTAGTAAGGCGTCCATGAGATCAATTCCCCCCATATGATAGTTGTACTCTTTAATAATATTAGGGCAGTCGATTTCAATATATTGTTTATCCTTTCTGTCGTATCTAATTGTCTTTCTTGGTGGCACTTCATCAGATGCAACTCTAAACTGTTTTACACCTGCGTAAGTTGAAGCCAAGACAACGGCTTTTGTGTCCTTCCATACAACAGTAGTTATTTCAATACCATAAGCAGTACCCACAAACTTCTGAATAACCTCGCTCTTTTTTGCAAAAATCTTTATCCTTAGACAGCTTACAGTTTGGAATTCGATTGGCACGAATCTGCCAAGGGATAGAATTCTATCTCTTTCTCAGTCTCCTCTCTTTTCTCTTCTCTCAAGTTTTTCTCATTCTTCTTCATCTCTTATTTCCAGTCCCAGAGGGTGGTATGTATTTTGTTCCAGTCCCATTCCGAGTCTCAGCTTCAGTCCCAGTCCCTAGTCCTAATCCCAGTCCCGGTCCGTCTCTAGTCTACATCCCGAAAAAAAGCATCGTAAATACTAATGCCGGCAAATTTATATACCAAATTTCAGGCAAATCGAATAGGACGAATGTAAATAGGTATGTAGGTATTATTAATTCATGTCTTTATTTCGGCTTCGCATGCATATTTATCAGTTTTGCCAGGTTGATGCAACTAAATCGATTGTCACAATGAAAATTACTTTAAAGCTCTCAGCAAGAGCTTTCATTTGATATCCATAATACACACAAATTCTAGGTGTATCCGCGTCCATATTTTGGCCTATATCTCGAGACCCTAGTCACACAGCGGCATAAAACTTACTCTGTACTAAAGCACACATCAACAGCTTCAATTTGATACCCATAGTGTAAAAACACATGCAAAAGTGTTACCCTGATCAACGTTTTGGCCTACATCTCGAGACCCTACTCACCAATAGGTATGAAAACTACCCTGCACTAAAGCACTCATCAACACCTTCAATTTGATACCCATAATGTAAAAACACTATCTAGGCGTTCACGGGCCAACGTTTTGGCCTATATCTCGAGAGCCTAGTCACCCAGGGATATGAAAATTACCCTCTACTAAATCACTCATCAACAGCTTTCATTTGATATCCATATTCTATAAAAACATTCTAGGGGTACCCGGGTCCACGTTTCGGCCTATATCTCGAGACCCTAGTCAACCAGGGGTATGAAAATTACCCTCTACAAAAGCACTCATCAACAGCTTTCATTTGATATCCATATTCTATAAAAACATTCTAGGGATACCCGGGTCCACGTTTTGGCCTATATCTCGAGACCCTAGTCAACCAGGGGTATGAAAATTACCCTCTACTAAAGCACTCATCAACAGCTTTCATTTGATATCCATATTCTATAAACACATTCTAGGGGTACCCGGGTCCACGTTTTGGACTATATCTCGAGACCCTATTCATCGATCGCAACCAAACCTTTGTGCAAACCACCGCCTGAGGTATACGCAACTTATTTGAAAGTTTGAACAAAATCGACCACGATTCTATAAACCTCACACAAGCGGACCTTCATTTTTATATATATAGATTACATTAACTACACTCTGCTGCAATACAATGGTGCTTAGAGTCAATGCGACCCCTTTTTTTCAAGTGTGGATAAATATCGCTCATATCCTTGCACATCTAGTGTTATAGTGCTGACTTCTCTGTGGATCCGGAGCATATTTTAGGCGTCAAGCGATTGCTCCAGAATCAATAACAAATGCTCCTACAACTATGCAACATTACAGGCACTTAGTATTGCATACTTTTAGGCAAACATAGTATTCCCTCATAAACTTGGAGGCTATCAAGTTTTAGCGATAGCGACGCAAATACTCTGGGTTGTGGTTGCCAATTTCTGTGAAGCAAGCGCTCCAACGATCCTACTTTGGACGATTTGGTTGCTCTAAAAGTATAGAATAGACCATACCAGAGAATTGTCCGACTAACTACACTATTAAAAAGTGCCCACTGAACAGTATGTAGGGCTTCCGCTTGGAGTTTTCGAAGCTGTACTCGCAGCTATCAACGTGGTGGAATCCAGTTCAACTCATATCTCCTAGTTTATCTTTAGAGAGAGAGGGTCTTTCCACGCCAAATTATTGCGAGGCTGTCTATATCTCTTCTCCTGTCCTTACGGGTTTGTATTGTACATTTTTTTGTGAAATATAATCTCCAACTTTATGACAGTTCACATCGAGGAAAGAGTAATACACTAAAACCATAAATTTGTTATTCCAAGGAATACACACCGCAGCGTTTATTAATTTAAAAATCAATTTGCCAGCCGTGTGAGCAATACATATATACAAAGGGAGAAGCAAAAGATAGACTATGTGTGTGAGTGGCTTAATCCCGATAATAGTTACATATGCAAGAAAATAATAGAAAAGGAATATGTGGGAAAAGCTACTAGCGAATTCGGTTTGTGGTGTGAATTGTAATTGCATAAAAGCGTAATCAATACATAAATTGGCATTTGAAAGTCAGCAAACAGAAGCATATGTGTGCACTACATTCAGATAAACATATGCGCTTGTAAACGAATTTATTCCAATTTAAACACAAAGTGAGCAATAAAAAAGTGCACAATTACAGATTCCTCCTTCTCTACCATACACATACGTACAAATTTATTTTGTAATTTGCATTTTACACTCAACGTTCATTTGCTCTAAGACAAATCCTTAATTGTTTATGTGCGGTCATTTCATTCTGCAATTTTTCTTTAAATGCCAATTTCGTTTTACATTCCGTTTTTCAAGTCAAAGCACCAATAAAGCAAACAAAAAAAAAACGGAAAAATAAATGATAAAGCTTTTTGGTTTAACGATATGCTATTGTTTGTTTTTGCCCTCTAACCATCAAATAAAGCAGTGCTCCAAAATAACAGTTAAGCGAAATTTTTTTAGATTAGGAAGAGCTTTGCTTTTAAACACGATTTGTTTTCTCACTGAGCGAAACTCTGCCTATGTCGCACTACTTTATGTTCTACAAAAGTAAATGTCGCCTAGAGCTCTGGAAAACAAAAATTTCAAAGGTCTCTTTATTCGTTTTATCTCACCCGAAAGTAAAATCAATAAATCGATTTTGTTGTTCTTGGTTTAAGAGAAATTCTGTAAAATTGATTGCATTCTGGTTAATCAACCTAGTTTCAATAGATGAAAAACCGTTCGTCGCAAGCTAACAAGTTTCTGTGAATATGAGATGTTCTAAATCAACCTACCTCCTTTTTCTGTTAAAATAACTTATTTTATTGGTCATTTCAACAACGAACAACTGCCAATATTATGGAAATATAACAGTTAATTTTAAAAAGAACTTTACACTCACGGCGTTCACTATTTAATCTTTATAAACATGGTCCCGCAGAAATCTCTGTCAGGTCAACAGCCCTCACTGTTAATCTAACGTTGACGAAAATTTGTTGATTTGATAGTTTTTATTGGTAAGCTGAGGGCTGTTTTAACGTGTGAACACAAATTTTTTTGCATAAAGTGATTTTATCGGACAGATAAGCCTTAAAGTTCACTTGACAAAACGGCCTATAGGATGACAATAATAGTTGTTAAATTAAGAATGAACATGAAGCGTTAGCGAAGCATCTTGGCGGATTACCGAATAACGCAATACAAAAAGTGCTTTAAAAAGAGGGACAACATTTTTCTTTTCGCACTTAATTAGCGACTAATAAGCAACAAAATACCAGCAAAGTCGCATTTCAATCAAAGATGCGTGTTAGTTTTTACGATAGTGCTTCGCCAAGTATACGTGAGCACAGCGAATCGCAATAAAAAGAACTCAAAAAAAGTGAAAATATTTTTCTTTTCGCAACTAATTAGCGAGCGCCAAAATACCAACTAAATGGTATTTCAAACAGTGTAAGTCAGTTTTTACGAGAGGGTTAACAGTTACTCTTATTATGTGACCTTCTCAATTTTCAATTATTTGAGAGTTATCCATGCACCAGGAACAAGGACAATGGAGAAAGATGAACAGCGCAAAAAAATTTGTCGTGTTGGTTTATTGAAAATGTCGCTGGGATTATAAATGGTTCTATGGTGCTTTGTTGTACAGCTGTCAGTGTAGGGTATGACAGTTTTTTTTTTTTCATACACATTGAAATTTTAGAAAACTAGTATACTGAACGACATTTACTGGGTAAGCTTGGGTTTTTTTTTTTTTAATTTTATTACTATTGGCAGTCATACCTAGTTTCGAACTCACAATGGACTTTAAACGCTATGCCCCACTTTAGATGTGGGGCAATTTTTGCTAAACTAAGGTAAAGGACCTGAATAGCAAGATTCGCTTGGAAGGTGCGGTAAAACCTGTAATATTTAATTCATAAAATTTCTTTATAGCAAAAGGTTAAATTACAACAAATTAATTGCCTAAGTTCTTTCGCTCATCTTTTCTCATAACTTCAACTATAACGTACTTCTAGGCGCCAGTAAACAAAAGTTAATGCCAGCAAAAGCTGCTGCACCTATTTATACTTAAAAGCCACAAATTAAAAAGCATCATAAATTTGGGCTGCTACCATAAATCTATTAAAACAACAAAAACATTTTATGTAGTTACAGACGACATTGAAAGATATTTATAAAAAGGCGCATAGCATATTTTAAGGTTATGAGTTTTGTGATGAACATAAAGTTAGTTTAAATTGCATGTCGTCGACCGGACCATCTAAAAGTAGATTCATAAAATATTCATTAACTTTTTTAATTTAATTGCAAGCAATTTTGTGGTGACAACGTACTGATGTAGTAGAGAAAAAGGTAAAAAATAAAAAAATAAAATAAAACAAATAAAAAACAAGTAAGGACGGGACTCTCTTCGGCTGTGCCGAAGACTTCATACCTTTCATGAATGGGGCTGAACAATAATCTTATCCCGTTCGTAATCTCCAAATAATCGGATGTATAAGATAAGAAATATATCGTCGCTGCGCTCACAAAAACAGTTATGTGTTTTTCAGTAACTGTTCAGGAGATCAAAAAAACTTATTTCTGGTGTCCATTTGCAAAATTTTTCAAATGTCGTATTTTTGAAATATTTTATGGAAAGTGTGTTATTGATGTGTGAAGGAAAAAATCATGTTTTTTAACCCATAGCGACGTGATAAATATATGCGCCGTTTTAAAGCACATAGCTGCTTTCAAACATGATTAAAATTGGTTTTGGCGGTAGGGAAATGTATGAAATGTGTGCCGTATTTCCTCGTAATGCTTACGGAGATAACCCCTTAAGCCCCTGGGAGGTGTAGCTTCATCAATCATCATCAGGCTTCTGGGTATTCAACAGAAACTGTTTGTTCAGCGTTTCATTTCTCTCCCTAATGGGGAGTACTCTCGCCAAATTGTGTACGTAATGTTCTCGGGACATAAGAAGACAGCCCGTAGCGGTTCTGAGGGCAGTGTTTTTGCAGGCCTGTATTTTCTTCAGGTGAGTAACCTTTAGGCTTGGCGACCATATCGGTGACGCGTAGCGTGCAATCGACCGGCCAATTGCTTTGTAAGTAGTAATGAGCGTTTCTTTGTCTTTACCCCAAGTGCTGCCGGTAAGAGATTTGAGGATTTTATGACGGCTCTGGATTTTTGGTATAATTGCGGTTTTATGCTCTCTAAAATGTAGATCGTGATTGAACATCGCACCCAAGATTATAGGGTGTAAGGCTGTCGGTAGTGTGATGCCGATGCCGGAATCAAATAGATTATATTGCACTGAGTGGTGGGTGATTAACCCGAGACCGCCTCCATTTCCGCTCTCGCATTCTTTTCTGTGGACGTTATGTCCAGAGCAGGTCTGCAAAGTAGATCTTGCTGTGTGTTTGGTCTCTTGGATCGCTGGATGCCAGATGTTATGCCGCTTCATGAAATCAACTATCTCCGTGATCTTCCCAGTTAACCCATTACAGTTTAACTGCAATATTCTGTGTTGTTGTGGCTTGCTGAGCAACGGGGCAGCTCGAAGGTAGTTGGGGCGCTATGGCGCAGACTACGGGACGCCCTTGGGCGTAAACAAGAAGGAGCCACAAAAGATTTATAAAAGTTGCCGGGACTTCGGGTTTAGGGGTATAGCCCAGAACATCCTGTCCGATGCAACCATCCCTTGCACGTGACACACTGACAAGAGTGTGATCGTCCTAAAGAGATTCTTTTCCGGCAGCAAAACCATTTATGTGGACCGGTTTCAGGTACAGGTCCCGGATTGGGATCCATACCCTCCCGGAGCAGAAGAACATGGCGCAGTCCCGCTGCGAGGATCTGCTGGGAGGATGACAATTTGTGTGAGGGATGCAACAAATTAAATAGGGTTACACTGAAATAACAGCCCGTGGTCGGGAAAAATCCCGAGTTGCTCCGGGTCATAGAACCTGCTGCCTTAGGAAGCAAGATCGCTTGTAATTATTTTTTACATTGAAATGAAAGCACTTTCGCCAGCGATTAAAAAAAATTATAAGCAAGTAAGGAGATAACCGTTTTTCAGAGTACTTCTAGTACTGTGAGAACATAACTGTTTTCGGTCACTTCTAAACCAAAAGAGATATAAAAAAACGGCATATGCAGAAATGTGGGCTCTATATAGTGATAATGAAATATGCAATAAAAAAATTTTGACAAAAAACACATAACTGTTTTCGTTAGCGCAGCGACGATATAGTGAACAAATGTACATACCTAAACAATTTTTAAGATAAATATAAAATAAAAATGGCTAATCTGAACAATCGGTTGTATGGGACATATACTATATATATCTCCGATCAAAGTGATTTTTTCAGAAAATCTTCTATGATATATTAAAATATATATCACCAAGTTTCACGTTTATAATTTCTAAATTAAGGGAGAAATGGCCAAAAATCTTTCTATCTGAAAGATCGGTTGTATGGGATATAACTATATATAGATCCGATCAAAGTGATTTTTTCAGGATATCTTTTATGATTTATTAGAATATATATCACCGAGTTTCACGTTTATACTTTCTAAATTGCGGCAGGGATGACTAAAGTCGTCTTATCTAAATGATCGGTTGTATGGGGGATATATGTTATAGTGGTCCGATCCTACCGGATCAGACAAATGTCTAATATAATACAAAAATACATCCTTGTGCCAAATTTCATTGAGATATCTCAAAATGTGAGGGACTAGTTTGCGTTCAAACAGACAGACGGTCATGGCTATATCAACTCAGTTCGTCGCCCTGATCAATTCGGTATACTTAATGGTGAGTCTATCTTCTATATTTCTCAACATTACAAACATCGGATCAAAGTTAATATACCATTTCATGTTCATGAAAGGTATAAAAACACTTCAGGCAGCAAATCAGCGTTAGATGAATATAATTCAGGTTGCATTTAGACAAAACACAAATGTTTTCTCTCTAAAGTAGGCAAATATGTGTAGTGCACATTTAAGATCAGGCGAAATTTTACCGACTGCAGAATAAAACAATGTAAGATATGTTTTTATGGGTAATGCCAATAAGAGTGGCGCGTAATACTGTTTTTGTTATGTTTCGCTGAAAATGTTTTTTATATGAAAATTGCTACAATGTTCAAACTCTTCAACTACCAACCCTATCAGCTGATAGTGGGTTATGTCATAAATTTTCAAGAGCTACTCAAAATGCTATCGCAAACACGCTGCCGCGTATGACTACAAGCCTAATGACATTTCGTAAATTTGAAATTTGAATAGGCAGTTTTGTAACCCAATCAATTTAAGTAAAAATTATAGATACCTCAAACTACGAATTCATTTTTGACAGCTTTTTTTCGATCGGTGTTTCAGATTTAAAAAAAATTAAGCTATGCAACCTCCGCAAAATTGTCAAAAATCAATACGAATTTATACCTATAATTTTTACTAAAATTGGTTGGGCTACAAAACTGCCTACTCAAATATAGAAAATTTTCAATAAAAACTTTTTTTAAGTTTTCTCAATTTTTTGAATTTTTTTCGAAAATGTTTGCAATATTGGTTTGCACAGTTTCAGTTTCGAAATTGATAAAATTTTTATCTTAAACTATTGAAATTTAAAAAAGAAGTATTAAGTTGCTGTTGCTCCCTCAGATCTGTGAAAAATCGCATAAAGACAACCACTTCAAAATGAATATGAGGATGCACATGAATGTCAACAGCAGTCAGAAATTGCACTCATCTTTACCACCTTGTGCCTTTGCTTCATTGCTTTTATTGTGGTGCTTTTTTTACCACAAACAGGAAAAGGCATATGCATAGAGTTGAGCGTCACAATGCTTGCAATACTTTTCTATAAAAGCCAGAGTATGAGTGGTGGTTGTTTCTACCTTGTAGGAAAATTGGTTGAAGGTGCAAAAATTATCAGGTATGGTCCGGTTGTGCAAAGCTGTTCCAGTTTTCTAGAGTGGAACATATTTTTGGAAGTCAATTCGAGTAGATTTAAAAATTACAATTTAAAGAAAATAAAATTTAAAAATTTCAATACAGTTACTACACCTTTTCCAGCTTAAGCTCAGAAAGTTCAGAAATTCTTATTTAAATTCCGAAAATCACAATTCAAGTTCGAAATTTCCAATTTAAATTCAGAAAGTTGATATTCAAAATCAAAATTTCCAATTTGTATTCAGAAATATGCAAATCAAATTCAGAAAATTACAATTCAAGTTCAGAAAGTTATACTTCAATTTTAGAAAATTGCAACTCATGGGTAGAATTTCATTTTAAGTTCAGAATATTTCAATTCTATTTAAGAAAATCACAATCGAAATTTCGAATTTAAATTCAGAAAGCTACAATTCAAGTTCAGAATTCCCAATTTAAATTCAGAAAGTTTAAATTCAATTTCATAGTCTCCAATTTAATTCAGGAAATTGCAATTCATGTTCAGATGTTACAATTTAAATTCAGAAAGCTAAAATTCAAGCTCAGAGAATTTCAATTCAAGTTCAGAAAATCACAACTCTAGTTCAGAATTTCCAATTTAAATTTAGAAAGTTCAGAAAATTCCAATTCAAGCTTAGAATATCCAATTTAAGTACAGAAAACTTATGTTCAGAAATTCCAATTTAAATTCGAAGAACCACCATAAGAAAGTTACAGTTAAAGTTCAGTAAATTATATTTAAATTCAGAATATTAAATTAATATTTGGAATATTACAACTCAAGTTAAGAGCTTGCAATTTAAAATCAGAAGGTTGCAATTCAAGTTCAGAGATATCAATTTAAATTTAGAAAATTAAAATTCAAGTTCAGAAAAATACAATTCAAGTTTGGAAATTCCAATTTAAATTCAAAAAATTACTACTCAAAATTACAACTCAAGTTCAGAATGCCTAGAAACCAATTTCCATTTTTCCTACATAGCACTCACAAATGCATATACCGCTGTAGCCATTTTAGCACAACATCACCTGTCGGGTTATGCGCATAACGCAATTGTATGGTTGTTTTACCATTTTCTTTTCCCTTCTACGCCTTTCTTGTTATTTCTTTTGTTATTGCTCGTGTTCGTGTTGCATATTCTTTTCAAACTCGAGGGCATTTTTAATGGAAACTCATTTTTGAGGTTAATTGCCATACAAAAAGGGTACACATAAAATGCAAAAAAATAAATGAAGCAGCAACCTGACAGTACTATCCGTACTGACGTGGGATGAGTTATGCTTTCAGAGTAATTTTGTAAGAAAAACGAAAATCATAAGTTCAAAGTGATTCGTATTCCATGATTGCTGAGACAAGTTTTTGAAATTATGTATTTTTTTTAGTGAAGATATGATGTGAAGGTATGATGTCGGACTTAATCTAACCTTTTTCTCAGGGATGCACCTTAACGTTAAGCTAATCGTTTATCAAAAAATTTCCACCGTTTCCGTTGAAACACTTCGAAATATTATCGATAAAGAAATTATCAAGATAAATTGTATCTCGTTTTTAACCGAAACGAAAAGCTTTCGTTTACGTTAAAAACGTTAACAAAAAAGTGATACTTTATGTTTGAATTGTGCTGGCAATGCTATAGCCATGGTGAAGCCGTAAGGTGGTAACAACGAGGGCACATACACACACAAACTCCATGTAATTTGTTTGTGTAATTCGTTGGTGGTAATGTCAAAAATACTCTGAGAAATGTTCGTACTGTCAAAATTCATGAGAAAAGTTGCAATCAGCTTGGCGAATGCTTTCACCTTTAATGACTCCGCCATCAATCAGCTTTGCCAGCATAGTTTTAAATTAATAATCAACATAAACGATTTGATTTCGTTTTGATATGGCAGAAAACGAAACGAAATCATTTCGCTAATTTGACGTTTTTAACGTTAATAAACGAAACGAAATGACTTTGTTTCGTTTATTAACGTTAATTATTGTAACGAAATGATATCGGTTCGTTGGTTAAGCATGCCTGCTTTTTCTACTTAGCTTTTATTGCTATGAGTTTTTAAGTTTTCAATGTAAGGATAAAGGCCGATGCATACCTAGTAAGAAAAAGTTTTAAATAGCACTGGTTAAAAATCATGTAAGATGTAAGACTATTTTTAATTGATTTGATAACTCAAGGTAAAATCTTGTTGAGCTTTTGTTTTGGCTTTTCATGAAAGCAACAACAATAGCTCAAAAATGCGAAAATGGTTGGATATGCTCTTTCGAAATATATTCATTCACAAGTTTTTACATATGTTGGTTTGGAGTATTCGCAAAACTCCTGGACTTATGTGCTTTCTGTAAGATTTTAAAGATTTTTTAAAACTGCAAGGCTTAGGTACTCAAAGTTTTCGTTTTAAGGCAATCAGCGTTGAGTTTTTTCGCAAAAGCTATAAACTTATTTTTAAAAATTCATAGAATTATAATCTGCATATCCAAAGTTGCATTTCAAACATGGCTTCCAAAGCTAGAGGTTAAACCAAGTTCAACTTTAACTGGAGGATAGTCGCGACCTAATGTTTCTACGAGCTCCTTTATAGACCTTATTCTCTTATTAGTTTTCCTTCCCCTTAAACAGCTTTGAACTACAGCTTTGATACTACGATTTTCATTATGAACTTTGATTTTTCTGACATCTTTAAACTAAAGTTTGAGAAGATTACACTGAATTCGTCCATATTTAAAAAGAAAATTTGCAGAGAGAGCTCTTTACTAAGAATCTGAATTTCCTCTTAAATTTTTTTTAGGAATTTGGTGAACTGAGCTCCAAGAGCTTTTGCTCAAATTTTATTATTTACTTTAAGAATGTTAATATACTAAGCTCCTAAAAATATGCAAATAGATTTTAGTGAAAGCTCTAGCTAGCATTGAACGAAAAAATTTGTTCAGTGACTTGTGTAGGAGATTAATATTTTAATATTCCAACGCTTTCATGTATCACAATTTGAATCTTTAATATTACTGCATTTTTA
Source organism: Eurosta solidaginis (assembly GCF_040869045.1). Taxonomy (NCBI): domain Eukaryota; kingdom Metazoa; phylum Arthropoda; class Insecta; order Diptera; family Tephritidae; genus Eurosta; species Eurosta solidaginis. Next base: position 20,575,756 of record NC_090320.1, read on the forward strand.
TAAGTAAAAATCAAATTTGAGACAAAGTATGAACTAGCGAAGTTTTAAATTTGCTGAAATCACATTCAATTTAAAAGGGTCAACAAAAGCCAACTATAGTTATATTCAACTCCCATGTAAAGAAATCACAATCAAATGACACCTAAAAGTATGCTATAATTTATTATATTACTCAGTATATGCACGTGCGTATTCGGAAGCACTAACGCACTGTCATAAATAACTTTTAATTAGTTTCAAATTTATTACTAAACACCGAACTAACAAATAAAACAACAAATATAAATTTGCTGTAAAAACAAAAGATAAATTTATTGCTACCGCGCCTAAATATGTGCTACCGACGCTAATAACATTTTTGGTTAACGTGCAAACAATAGCGTTAACATTGACACATAATATATGTACGAAAAACATAGTAGCAACAACAATCTGTATCTAAATACAATAGAGAGGATGAACACAAGTTCGCGTAGTGGACCAGTCACAAAAAAGACCATGAATTAAGCGAACTTTGGTTAATAATATGCTATACAAATGCGTGTTGTTGTTTGATTATATGTATGAGTGTAGTGGCCTTAATCCAAACGAATGCATTATAGAATAGCCTAAAACAAAAGCAAAATGATATGAGACAATAACGAAAGCAATGACGCGGTGACACCACAAATGAACTGACTGACCACGAAAACACACAAAAATTCCTTTAACGGCAGGATGGCTAAATGAAAAAAAAAACATCACATGCCTAATTGCATGCCTTGAGTTATAGCTAGCGCACACATACAGACATCACGTACTTACAAACGTACTCGTACATATATTTTGTTGGCTGATATATTAGTATCATATAAATTGTTATTGTACGCTCAACAAACTCTTAGACTTATGAAATATTGTTAGCTTTATTAACGGCATGAACAAGATACATGATATAAGCGCCTGCGCCTATAAATATGTTTCAATTGATGATGAATTTTTACCCACCTTCATATAGACATGTCTGCATGCGCGTTCATAAATTGACCAACCGTTTATAACATATTGACATTTTGACAGCTAACTCTCGCACACATTTTCAAAATGCCTGAGCGATATAACAAATAACTCAATTCAAATTTAGGAGATTTCTAGGAGAAAGCTACCTTGTGAAGGACATGGAAAATGAGTAAAAACTACACGCTCGCTAACATATTGCTTTGAAATTAATAAATTGCAAATAATTTATCATAGCCTAAACATAGGCGTATAGAGGTCACATATGAAAGGGAAACGCCCTAATAGGTATCTTTATGTGTACGAACGGCTAACTGATGGCAACGGAAACAATTTGTATATAATCTAATATATGTATAATAAATGTGTTGCTAAATCTGCTAAAATCAGTACACTGTAGCGTAACATGGGAAAAATGAATGTGGTAGAGTTGATATGAGCGAAATCAGACAAATCCAGGAAAGGGGAAAAAAGAATGGAAAGGACCCGAAAGGAATGAAAAGGAAAGGGAGGGAGATGCAAGGAAAGATAAAATAGCAAAAAAAAAGAGAATTAAAAATAAGAAACCAACTGAAACTGGACGGCGTGTTATCAATTTGTTGTCGAACATATTTTTTTAAATCTATTATCCACCGATCCGTCACCTGCTGGTCGCAGGGTATCGATTCTAGTAACAACCGCTTGCTTGGGGAATCAATACACAGACTCATCATCACTAATTCACCGGCATCCACTAATTGACCTATTCTTCATCTGCGATTCGCCCGGTATCGAGCCGATTTGTCATCACCGACTCATCAATCCTACCCATCAACATCCAGGCATTCACTGAGTCGTCGTCTAGGACTCGCCAACCTATCGATTGGGAGTCGATACACCGATTCGTTATCGTCGCCACCAACCGCCTGTCCATCATCATAAACCCCACTCTACCGATCAATAAGACTCTAGATCGCTGTATACCACGTCTCCGTTGACCGATGCACGATTCACCGGAACCCAGCCACATTTCACAGATTACACCAGCAACCGTAAGATGTCCATCAATCGATATACCGTTCACCGAAATTCAGTCACCTTTTACCGATTACACCAGCAATCGTAAGATTTCCATCAACCGGTACACCGTCCAACGAAGGCACCGCTCACCTATTACTGCGGCAGTCGTACGCTGTCCATCGAGCTTATGCCTGTCACTCCTTCCATCAATCGCCAGTTTGTTATAGTTCCCCCTCCAATATTACAACTAGATACAATCCACCGCCACAGAGTGTGTGTACGCCTGAACCAAATACCACCAACAAATTTATCGAATTTTTTATCAAAGACAAATTAATATTTTTTCCAAAAGTCTATTTTAATCCAAAAGATATTGATGTAATATCGAAAAAATATCAATTTTTTATTGAAAAGTTATCGATTGTAATCTGAAAAATATCGATATTTTATCGAATAGTCATCGGTTTGTTACCGGAAAGCTATCGATTTTTCATCGCAACGTTCTGGATTTGTAATCGAAAGGTTATCCATTCCTCATAGGCGTGTTACCAATTTGTTATCGACGTGCTTTTGATTTCTTATTTACCATTCATCGGTTCGTTTTGAAACAGATATCTACTTATAAAACTTCAATATAAAATCGAACAATATCCGTAACTGGAAAGCATTTCTAAGATACGCCAGCAGTTGTTGAATCGCTCAAACTTTTTATTCGTCACACATTTTTTTACACATGGCAGCAAAGTTCTTTACCTACAAAATTGTTTCCTTATTCGTTTGCGAATTCAAATTTCCAGGTATTGAAGGTGTTGATAAGCTCAATTTAAAGCTTTATAGCTTCCGCAACCCAATTGTCAACCTCACCTACGCGAGGGGAATCCTGTTCCAAATAGGATTTCCTCATGGAACTTGGGGGTGGGGACGGGATGACCTAGAAGGTTTAATGTGGCCAAATTAATTGCTCCCAAGATGGTCGGGCTAGTGCCTTAATGGTGTTTTGTTACCGGAACGTACCGGATCTATATCCGGCAAAGAATCATCAATATCGATAACACTCCCCAAAACCTTCGGGGACTGTCTTTATCGTTAATACAAAAACAATTCACATTTCCCAAGAATTTAGCTTTGGTAATGATGTTCGTTGCCGCCTAAATATGCACTATTTAGGTATTTACTTTTTGGGTTACGTATGTGCCTGCGCTTGCCTATAATGCGAGAGAATGAAAAAGAAACACCATTTTTTATGAGCTTCTGTTTTGGTTTCGATTACGGTTGTTGTTTCGGTTAGGCTACTGGCTTTGAATCTGGCTTCGTTTACACCTACAGGTTTTTGTTTTGTTTTTGGGTCCGGTTTCGGTATCGTTTCCGGCAGCACACTTTACGTTTTCAGCTTATTCCGGTTTCGTCTTCGTATTTGGTTATGTTTCTGGTTTCAATTATATATTTGATATCGAAATCTTTTAGCCTACTCAATATTTAAATAGTATAATTATGTCTATTACAAATTATCTTTTGCATCTGAGCTGCAGTCTCTTTCATCGACGCCATATACTATGTAATTAATCTAAAAGGCAACTAAATATCTGCCGTACATGTAATATATTTTTACAACTACACTAATTAATTAGTGTTTGAATAACGCGCTTTGAGGTAAATAAATGTAAGTAATTACTTTTTGTTTGAGAAATTATATTAGACATTTTTACACGCTATTGATTACGATGGTGTCCACTTCCTTCGTTTCGCTTTTCGGTAACAATCACTCTTTCTCTCTTCCTCTCATCCACTTCTCTATCTTTCTATCCATCAGTGCCTCTTTCTCTCTCTATCTGCAAACTTAACAAATCAATTTCAGTTTTACTCTGCCTTCTCTGGCTCTCATTAACACAACATACTATATTATGACGCCGGCCGCATTTATTCATATTAGCCGTGTTTTTTAAAACGCCTATGTTCGCTTAGATAATGCTTAGGAGACCCATCTAGCGGCTGTGGTTAAACAACTAGCTACAGCAACAGGGTGTACCGAAAAGCGGAGACGCAACGCTCTGATGGCCATAGGGTATAACATATAGCTGAATCAGTTGCGATGAATTGTGGACACACATAGAATACATAGAATTAGTGTAGAGGGTGAAACAAAGACACATATTTCAGTTACATCTGAGTATAATGCGTATTGAAATTTAGTAGGACAAAATTTATGCGCAGCAATTTCAGAGGTGTATTTATAGTTTGTCCACTAGCAGTCAATATAAAGTTTAAGCGTAAACGGATATACGCGTGTTAAAAAACACGGCTATTGATTTTTTTGCTATGATTTGTGGTATGATTTTAGGCGTTACTTTAATAAATTGCTGGCATTTGTAAATATATAGTATATAAGTGATATGAGCACATTATTTTTGTATTTGTTTAATGGTATTTAAATTATTACTACCTTTAGCTGCTTGCAGGCGTTAAAGTTTCACTCTAATTGAATTTAGTAGTGGGGAAACCAAAAACGAATAATAAACATTGTTTATGATTCCATGTAAGCAAGATGTAGCAAATGAAGCTATAAATATTTTATTGCTTCCGAGTAACATTATAATTAATTAGCACGTTATGTGCATGGAAAACAAATGATTGAACGGTATAAATATGTATAATTGAATATACCGGAAAAAGGTTGGGGTGTTGTGTGATCAGATTTACTTAGCTTCGAACTGACTTTTGAATTGAAGCGATAAAATCATATATCATTTGTAATCATATTACTTACTTACTTACTTACTTAATTGGCACTTAACCGTATAAACGGTTATGGCCGTCCAACAAGGTGCGCCAGTCGCTCCTTCTCTCCGCCAACCGGCGCCAATTGTTCACACCAAGGGAGTTTAAATTGTTTTCTACCTGGTCCTACCAACGGAGTGGGGCCGCCCTCTACCTCTGCTCCCATAGGCGGGTTCCGGTAGAAACACTTTCTTGGCCGGAGCATCATCTTTCATTCGCATAACATGGCCTAGTCAGCGCAGCCGCTGCGTTTTAATTCGCTGGACTATGTGGATGTCTGCGTACAGCTCGTACAGCTCATCATTAAATCTTCTTCGGTACTCGCCATTGCCAACGCGTAGAGGTCCATAAATCTTTCGAAGAACTTTTCTCTCGAATGCTCCCAAAGCCGCTTCATCTGCTGTTGTCATGGTCCATGCTTCTGCCCCATATAGCAGGGAGGGTACGATAAGTGACTTGTAGAGTATGATTTTCATTCGCTGAGAGAGGACTTTACTTTTCAATTGCCTACCTAGTCCAATTTGATCCGTAGAGCTCATGCATCTCAAGCTACGCCTCATAAACTGTGGAATACAAACTACAGAAAATAAAATAATATGACCTCCATGTATTTTATTCAATGTTAAATCAATAATGAGCTCATAAATTGATTCACGCTACGAAAATATATATAAAACAAAAATTTGCGCCTTTAAGTATGCAATATCTACTGTTATTCAATAAAAATCGATTTACGGGCGGTTATAAAAAAAAAGCATGAGGGAGAAGTGTATGAAAGCCACGATACTACCACAATAAAAATCCATTTAAATAAATGGTGAGAGCAAAACACCATAACGGACCCATTCATATATACAATGGATTTGCGGTTGATTGATTGATTGCAAAGCATTCAGTTGACGTTGCTTTGGCGATTTTGATTGATGCTGCAATGCGATATCTGCTGTTGGAAAACATTGAAAAAATATATCGCTATACAATGACTATGCCTGCGGTTTACTTTGCAAACAAAAACAAAAATTTTATTGATAAATAAATAAATACATTACAAGTGTACTTCATAGACCATAATGTTTTAACTCAATTTGCTGCGTTCAAAGTTCTCAGCCGTTCTTTATGAAATTCACAGCATATTCGTGTGATTACTTGTTACATACTAGGCTTTATATACGGTTAGGTTAGGTTAGGTTGAACTGGCCGGTCCATGAGGACCTCACATAGACTTATTGAGTCCGTAGTGTTGCCAGAAGTTTGTTTTAACGACCAAACTGAAAAAACCTATCAAAAACCAGGACCTATGTTTTAAAATAACTCCGTCCTCTTGGCAAATACTAGAAGCTTCCTAGGACTTAAGCCACTTGCTGCTTCTAGATCTGACAGCTGTATCACACCAAATAGCTGGAGTCTTAGCCTGGCAAGTGCAGGGTACGAGCACAGAACATTTCCTATTCCAACCCGTATTTCCTACATCTGCTATCACTAACCAAGCCTAATTTAAAGGCATGTGCCGCCAGAAGGCGGTGTCCAGACAGAATACCGGTCATGAGTCTACAGTCCTCTCTTTTTAATGATAGAAGCAACTTTGTTAGTCTAAGGTTGTAAGATCTACACATAATCTGCGACACTTTACAGCCCCGCGCTTGAACCCAGGCCTTTCCCCCTTGGTCGATCATGTGCACCTCTCGCCTTCGCTTAATCTCGCCCAGTCTAATTGGGACGTCTACAGAGCAAGCTTCAAGGGATGCGCCCTTTTTAGCTAGTTCGTCCGCTTTTTCATTCCCATCTATTCCCATATACCCTGGCACCCAATATAGATGTATGCTTCTCCCTGTCCCGATTCTCTCTAGAGACTGCTTACACTCTAACACGCATTTAGATGCTGTGCTATGCGAGATTATTGCCTTAATTTCTGCTTGACTGTCAATATAAAAGTTAACACGGTTGCATATACGGTTATGTTTCATTTGAATTCAAATCTATTTCGTTCAACTGAATTATTGTTTGGGCATACATCGCTGCTCTTACTTATCGGGCATCACGGTTTTAACTTTTTGTCTTCTTTATTTCCATTTCTACTCCCTACCTTGCCAATCAATTTTGCACGACCTTGTTTGTTTAGTGTACATGCAAAATTACCATTTTCTAAAGGTGACGGGTGGTACTACGAAATCGAATGAATTCACTTTACAATTTCAGGCCAACTATAATTTTTTTTGAAATTGTCTGTACCGTTTATTTTAATGAAAAACTAAGATCCAATGAACCTTAACGTTACCTTTTTATTTATAATAAAAAATAGAAGCTAATTTTAGCTTGTGACGGGTGCGACAAGTTGCGTTAGAAGTACATACTGTGCGAATAGATTTCAACTGACTGCTTCGTTGTAAATATTCATCTTTGATAATTCAAAAAAACGTAATAGAATAGGATTTTCAGGGAATAATGATATGTATCCGGTTCACGTTTTATCACTTTATCATCTTTTTCTAGTCGTTCATATTTGGTAACTAAACTAAGTAACTGTTTTACGCCAAATTTAATATTGAAATTCTATATAAGAGGTAGTTTAGTTGCAAGCGAAAAAGAGATAGAGAGAAGCAGAAACAGAAATAGAAAATAGGGGGATAGAAAAAGAAGAAGAAAGAAGAAGAGAGAAAATAAAATGGAAAGGGAAAGATAGCGTTGGAGAAAGAGGAAGAAAAATATATAGAGAAGGAGAAAGATAAAAAGAAAGAGATGGAGCGAAAGAGAAAGATAAGAAAAACGAAAGGAGGAATATAATGATGGATAGGTGAAAGGATGAAGTAAGAATGGGAGGGTAATCGTGAGTGGAAGTTTGAGTGGAAGTTGAAGTGAGCGTGGGAGCAAGGCTAGGAGCAAGATTGCTAATGGGAGAAGTAGTGAGGGTGGGTAGTTGGAATGATAGATGTGAGCTAGAGAGGAAGATGAAGGGAGGAAGGAAGGGATGAAAGGATAGATTTTGCTGCTTAGCTCAATGTGCCCCATTTACCTTACAATAAACTAATGATAGATGATTTCTGCATGTTATGAACGCCATAAAATTCATCTCTAAAGAATATTTGCATAAGTTTATGTGGGGAAGGTGCATTCAAACAACCGACTAAATAACTTTGATTTCTTTGAATTATCAAATGGGCTTTTATCAGCTACAGTACAAATGAAACTATGCAAACCAGTCTAAAATATTTTTGAAAAATTCAAAAACAGGAGAGATTTTTACGAACATTTCCAACTTTCTATTTGGAGTTCACTGAATTCTTTGGAGCAGTTTTGTGGTATAATCAATTTAAGTTTCACAAAGTACAAGTTATATGTCTCCCAAATTCTCACAGATTTTTGACAATTTTTTTCCGAACGACATTACAGATTTTCTTCCATTTAAAAAAAAAAAGCTCACACTTGATGTGGTGGAAAATCAAAAACAACCATCGGAAACAGAATTTCTAAAATAAGCGAATTTTGAGACATATACATTGCTCTTCGTTAGACTAAAATTTATTGGACTACAAAACTGCATACTCACAAAATTTCAAAAAACTGAATAAAAAGTTCGCAATTTTCGTAAAAATCTCGCGAGTTTCCGAAATTTTTTAAAAATATTTTTGAAATTGGTTTGCATGGTTTAAGTAACGAAATTAATGGAGGTTTTTTCATTATTTACCGAAAATAAAAAAATAATTTAATTTATTGCTATTTTTCTGCTCGCTACTGTATATATTTAGTTTACTACACTGACTCGGGCAGAGCTATGTCAGTGTGCGTTATATTCCTTGAAATTCTGTTAATGTTAGTAAAATCGTAGAAATATTTTTATTTCAATCCTTTCAATACCAAACAAGAAAAGCTTGTTTGGCTTTAGCTGACTTAAGTACATACTCATTCATACGCACTTAGTTATACATACATACATGTGCATGTGTGTGTTAAAGTCGTTAGTACGGGAGCACTCACCTATTGATGATTGCAAATGCTATGTTTGTTTGCTTGCATTTATGCAGTTTATTGAAATCGCACTTTTATGTTTATTATACGGTTAAAGCGATTGAAATGTGCGGCTTAACCACACCACATAACATGAGCTTTTTTCAATTTTCTTTTCCACGCAATCATACAAGCTCGTGTAATACCGATATTAGAGCGTATTATGTGAACAAAGATTAAAATATCCTGAAACATTTGCTGGAAGGAATTTAAAAACCAGTAAGAAAATCTGTAGAATATCAGCGGAAGTATACCCTTAAAATAATTTTACCTATTTTTACATGTTGCAACTCTTACAAATTGCAGGGTAGCATGTTTAAGGTTCTTTTCCTTGATATATCGTAATACGCCCTAATATATGTACAGCTTATCTATACTTTTCTTATTTATTTTCATATGTAGCAATCTTTAACTTTCACTACGCCTTAGCTCCTTTGTAGCAATAAAATCGCGTGCTCATTGCACATTTCTTTCAATATTTAATGTGTTTTTAATTCGTTATTTTGTTCATTCGATGGTTGGTCTAGATGTCGACTAGCTTAAGTAGTTGTGGTTGTTGCTGTGGATATTGATGTAGATTTTTAATGGTCTGTAGTGCCACATTAACATAAAATTCAATTAAAAGCATGAATTTGTTGTTAACTTTATATGTGTAGTGAATATATATTTACTTATAAAGATATTTAGAATAATAACTAAATTGTTATAAAAGTAAACGGAATTTAGTTCTAAAAGCAAAGCATTTTGAGCTCACCTGTTTGTTTCCTAAGGATATTATTGTGCAAAGCGAATTCAACACAGATAAAAAAGGCCGAGTAATTTCAAACCCAGAGATAAGCTATACTTTTCTAAACGCTTTCGGTACGTTGTATCTTAATCTGAAATTAGTATTTTTAAATTGCGTCTGCTTTTCGAGATATTTGTACCTGAAAGTGCTAAAAACGCATTGTTATGCTATATTCACTAAGCTTTTCGTCACAAAAACTTCTTTTTATTACAGAACAAAATATTAAATTTAAAAGTACAACAATTTTCAATAAAATGAAAATATTTAGTTATCTTTTTTGGAGCACTTCCTGCATTAGATCTGCAATATTTTGTTCCACATACAAAACTTGAAGGTTACTTTTAGGCACGTTAGTCACTTAATAACTGCATGTAGGTGGGTTCAGTAAACCATGAAAATTCGAAATAAAATTATATTAAACTAATAAAATAAAACACTATCACTGCATTATATCGATTACTCCATCTGCTGCCCAAAAGTATGCTACAGATATTGCTCTTTTTCGCGGTCCTCAAGAGTGTAGAGTTAAAAAACGTGTATGTTAACATATAACAAACAAATATCGGGAAGAATTAAACAATTTTTGTAAGGGAAATGATTGTGCTTACAAGCGATATATCTAAACCTTCAATGGAAATTTTTTTCGTGGTAAAAGTACGTATTGCAGCCGAAAAACGTGATTTCCGTTCCTTAATATGAGAATATCTAGAAACCCACAACCAAACCCAAAAATTTGATTATGTATACAGTTTTAGCGAACCTTTCGAAAAGCATAAGCTAACTTCTAAGTCTGGACTTTTTTCCAAATTTCGTTCATAAAGTGGGAAGACCACAACAACAAATACCATAAAGAGAAAACTTAGGCACACTTTTTACTGAATTAACCTAACATCATGCATTTTTGAAATATTTTTTTAATTAACTCTGCGTTAAAAAAAACTTCCACAGCACAAAGGATATTGAGTAACAAATCATCCCACGTTTCGTAAAACGCCTTATGTGTTTACTTGTTAGGAAACAATTTATTATAAATTTGTTTTTACGAAACCCGCTTTTCACTGAAATTAATTGAATAAGTCCTAATGTAATGATTTGGTTGAAAAACGCCATATGCAAAAACTTGTTTCAAAAATGCCTTTCCTCAGAAAATTTAGCGTGTTCTTAATTAAGATGAAAAAACTCTGAAAGAAGGAAATTTTCAATAGGGCAAGTTCTGACTAACGCCAAACATACTGTCATATTTCACACAGAAGAAGATATTACTAATGTACGCGCTTAGATTATACTAGGCTAAATACGGTTCGGTCATATCTTATCAGATTCCAGATTAACCTATATTGTGATTTGCTAAAATTATATTAGATTACGGATGATAAATGAGATAAAATCACAAACGATTATGTTAGATTCGATTTGATTTTATTAGATTACTTAAGTTAGAATGTATTATATTTAATTTCCTAAACTAGCTGAATTTTAAGTATTTAGGGTATTCAATATATACAATGACACTCTTATTGCACGAGTCTTTATAGACCTGATGAATTAAGCCAATTAAAATAAACCAACTAACCAGTTACTGGACTAACTTCAAGAAGAAATAAGTAAATAAAATAATAAAACTTAGATAGATATATTTAAAAATAAAATACAAGGTGCGATAACATCCGAAGCGATTTTATGCCGAGCTTCTAAATATTTTATGTTGCTTTGTCTGTGGCTTGAACCCAGGATCTTCCGTGTGTAGAGGAGCACGCTACCATCAGGCCACGACGGCCACATAGATATATTTATTTCCAGTAAAATACATAGATAAACAAAACGAAATGCAATAAAAATCAATCAACTGCATAAACAAACAATAATTTCTACATGTATACCCTGAAAAATATGCCAGATGAATCAAGTAAATTGTTCATATGTACATGTATGCCAAGTGAGAGTATATTTACATACAAATAGGAGACAGATATTTGATTATTAGATCAGGCGAATGTTAGGCAAACACTTTGTTTGCAATTCTACACAAATTGTTCCCATAACTTCAATTAGCAATGAAAAATAACAATAGAAAACAGCAAGCGGTAGGACAGGAATTTGATGGTTTTCAAATAAATAAATGTATGTTACATGTCCGGGGCTTAAGCCATGGACCTTCTGTATGTCGCGATAGCTCATGCCGTTTACGGGGTTACCTTTATTTCATCTTGATATTTTAAAAATTTGGCGAATAATCAAGCACTCACCGGTGTCATATAATTTTTGAGCTGGAATATTGATCAGCTCACCTCGTAATGAGGTTCCACAGTAAGGGATTTTGGCTTCGGTTTCAAATCATATGTAACAAAAATAACGCATGCTTCTTCCACAGTTTAGGTAAACATTTTTACCGGGGTTTTTACCAGTTTCGCGCACATTATGCCTTCGGCGGATCAAAAAATGTATAGGTCGGTATTTCGCCACAAATTATTCACTAAGCAGGTGCGAAGTGAAAAAATTCACCGCAATTTTCTAAGTGCTTTTTTTTTGGATGCTTCGCTAAGGTCACATGAACATAGCCAAGCACGCTCGTAAAAACTGATATCCTTCTCTGATTGAAATGCGACTGGTTGCATATTAGACGCGAATACGTTGCGAAAAGAAAACATGTATCACTCTATTTTAAGTGCTTTTTGTTTTGTGTGCTTCGTAAACTACGCAAAAAGAAACATTTTCAATGTCACTATCTTTTATGAAACCATTTGCTTGCTACACAGTTTTTCTTTTCGCAACTTATGAGCGCCTAATACGCAACAAAATATCAACTTAGTCGCGTTACGTTCAGTGTACTATAAATCAGTTTTTATGAGGCTGCTTCGCTACTTAGCAAAGCATCCCCATCACTTAGAATTGCGCAACAAATTTTTTCTCTTCGCACCTAATTAGCTAATAATTTGCAAGGAAACACGAACATATTAATTTTTTGATCTACCGAAGGTGCTTCGCTAAATTCATGTTCATGCATCTCAATCACCTCTACCCTCGTCTTTTTTGGCATGTATCTAATTATGCACCTCTACCTTCTCCCTCTGCATCATGAAAGCGCTCTCTTTGATGCTGTTTTGAAAACTCCTATCATCCATTGATTTTTACAAACAATATTCTTTACTATCGTCCATCACCTTAAGCTGTTTTCACTCTCGCGTTTTCGGTCATCTATTTCTGATTTCTAGCTAGGTATCTTCCTAGACTGTTCCGCAATGCTAGTGCTTTCTCTGTCGTAACGTACTGCACAGTACTCAGTACAATTTATATGAGTATGCTTCTGATCCGAGGTGAACCACTCCTAATGTTGAACAACAGCAACAAACTGCAATTGTATATATGTACATTTCCATACCCGAGTGTATTACAACCAACACATTACAAATATTCATGGTGCATGTATGAGCTCCACCTGTATGGTTGCTCCTGCAACCGTAGCGCATGCATTTCAATTAACTTTACACATTCCATTGTGAAAATAAACTCAACACCGCAAAAGCATCCAAAGCAAGGTCAGCAATAAATAAGCAAACACAAAAACAATGCTATATTCATTGCATACATTAGTGGAGACATGGAAAATGTTTTGTGTTTAGACCACATACAAAAAAACGTTTTGGTGCAGTGGTGCTATATATACCTATTTAGTATATTTATTTACCTTCACATATCTTGTTTCTTTCCTCTGTTTGCACTGTCTGCATTTGTGTGCCAATTTACATACATACATGCAATTTTTGCATTACCATTTTTATTTTGCTGTTGCCGCCTGCTGCGCATTTGAAATTTCCCCGAGTGTGATCAAATAAAGCATTTAATTGCAGGTGAATTGTGGTTGCTCGAGATGAAGGTACGAACATGCAGTTGCTTCTACATAGGTAGTACATGGCGTATGCGTAACTTTATATACTAATTTATTGTTGGTTTGCACAACGCATGTTTTTAAAGCGTATAATGTCTAAACAAAAGTAGTGAATTAAATGAATTAAAGTGAGATGGTTATGAGTGTAACCAGATGGTAACATTTCTCTTTTCCGCACTTAACAAACCACAGTTCGAAAATGTCGTAAACGTGGCTCCTGCGACCAAGTACTCTATTCAACTGAGTTTACAATTTTACAAATTACTGAGGGACAATTTAAAAGTAAAGTCTATTATCATACCTGTCCTGATATATGGTACGGTTTCTTGGTGAAGATGTAAAGACATTGTCTAGTGAAAAGTTTTCCATAAAATTTTTAATCCATTCCCGAGATGTCACGGAAAGACTAACACTTTTCAGATGTTCGGGTGAAAAAAGAGCACAGTTCATTGTTTCCTTGAAAGATTCATACATTTCATTTATTTGCGTAGAAAACTACCACGTTTCAGTTGATCGCGTAGAAAACAACACATTTCGTTGTTGGTTTTTCCCGAAAAGGAATAACTATGCTTGTCTTCCCGCTAATAAGGAACTTCCATGGGAATGTGAAACGTGTTTCTCTTCAATGAATGAAAACTGTTTATACCGAAGTTTTCAGGACACTGCAGCAATAGCTGTAGTATTCTGCAGACGAGCTTTATATTATTTTTCTCTTAACAATAGATTTTGCATATTTAAAACCTACTAAAAGCCTATACAGCCTGCAAAACAAGAAAAAATTAAATTTTTTTTCTTACCATCCATCTTCTTTCTTATCCAAGCCTTCCTTACATTCTCTTAATACTTCTCCTTCTTTTCCGCGTATACTTTTCTCCTTTTTCTCCCTTTCTCCTTCTTATCTTTATCCATATTCTTATGGTCAACTTTATCCATATTTTTATACATATCCTTATCCTAGGCCTTTTCCGTATCTTAATCATAATCCATATCCTTACCCTTATCGTTATCCATATTCTCATCCTTGTTCTTATCTTTATCCTTATCCCTGTCCCTATACTTATCTTAATCCTAATTTTATCCTTATTCTTATCCTTATCCACATCATTATCCATATTATTATCCATATGTTATTCCTACCCTCATCCCTCCCCTTCTCCTTATCCTTTTCGGAATCCCTTTCCTTATTCTAACCCTTCTTCGTATCTTTACCCTTATCCATATCCATATCCTGAGCTTTATCCTTATCTTTGTCGTTATCCTTATCCTAATCCTAACCTTATCCGCATCCTCAGGCTTATCCTTATCCATACACTCATCTTTATTCTCATCCTGATCCTTACATCTAGCTTTGTCCTTATCTTTATTTTTATCGTAACCCTTTTCTTTATCCGTATTCTCATCCTTATAGTTATGCTCTTCCTCATCCTTTGCCCTATCTCTATCCTTATCCTTATCTTTATCCATTTCTTTGTCCTTATATTTTATCCGTATCTTTACATATTATTCTTATTCTTATCCTTATCTGTATCATTATCCTTACACTTATCCTTCGACTTGTTTTTATCCTTATTCTAATCCTTATCCTTATATTACTCCTTATCCAATCTGTATCCTTTTACTTGCCCTCATCGCCATCCTTATCCTTATTTATATTCCTATCATTATCTCCATCTTCAACCTTATCCCAATCATTAGTCCAATCCTTATCCTTCTTGCTTTCTCTGGCTTTTCCTTTTATATAATTCAAATAGCTCGACTAAAGAATTGTTCTGTACACTTCGTATTTCCATAAAAAAAATCGATTTGGAATCAATTTTTGTTTAAAAATTCAACCCATGAAATTTCTCTCAACTAGACATCTTCAATGGCAATTGCCATTATATGGGGAGTACTTCATCACAAATTTGGAGTTTCCTCATACACACACACACACGTATGCAAAAATACGCACTGGTAGACACATTTGTAATAGCAAGCATGCAAACATCATGTATTCAAGAGTAATGACCAAACGGTTAGTTCGTATCTCCGACCAAAAACTGGTATTGCCTTTGTAAACACATTTCATTATTGCGTATGTATATATTTAGCAAGGAAGAACTTGGCATGCATATGCGTCAATAACACATACATACATATAGCACATTACAAACGGTAAATGCTTGTGTTCGTGGTCCAAAACCTCAGTCCATGTTATTACAATAATTCTTGGTATGCCGGGTTTTTCGAATGCCTGCGGAGCGCGTATGCAATTACGATTAGTCAACCTTTTCCGCTATGCATTTTCAAAACGAAAAACTCGGATATACTACTTCTCTTGACTTATGTTAGTCGAAAGATAAGAAGGTGTGATAGAGTAGAGCGCAGGATGAAAAGAAGGGACATGAGGAAAAAGAGAGTGGAAGTGAGACTAAAAATAAGGAATGACCCCCTTTTTTGCGCTCAGCTAGAGCTATCTGCATTCAATGGAAACAGAAGCAGTATGGTATGCCAAATGCAGTATAGTTTTAGGCGCTAAAATTTCACTATATTATTAAACATTCACACAAAAGCACGAAACGTACAAACGGGTTTATGAGCGCGCTTTGCGTAGCCAAGGCTTAATACGACTGGCTCTTTTTTTTTTGTATTTCTTATACCCTTTAGTGCACAAAATTCAGGCATTATAACATTCTAGAAATATAGGTTTTTCTCTTCTCTTCCACTGCCGACTCCGTTCCAGGTTTACTGCGGTATTGCTTAGGGACCATATCCGAACTACTTCAGTCGCATTTTCCAGAGATTATTAATAGCAGTTCGGCATTATTTATGCCGTATGAGGTTATTTCGGAGGCAATGCAGGATTATCGCGAAATCGCTTCTCTATTCATATTAACTGTCGCTTTCGGCGCCTACGTAGTGCCCAAAGACTGCAAAAGTGTTTCGCAAAAAAAAATCTGAAAATATACCTATCGATATCAAGTGAATATTTCTGCTTCTTCTTCACCTATTAGCACATTGCACACCACAACAGCCATGTGTACAACGCTCCACTAAATCTTACATATCTTTACGTTCCACTGATATAAACTTTAAGTTTCCCAATGAGATAGCTGTCTTATAAAAAAATATGATATAACTCACTACTGGGTATATAATGTGTAATTCTAGTGAACTTATTCTTTCGTGTTTCTTTTTAGTTAACTAATATAGCAAAACTGCATATGTGGCCTCTGTATAAGCTAGAACGTGTCCGCCAAAAAGTATGCAAGAATGTAAAATTCATGAGATTTCCCATACAGGCGCTCTGCTACACCACCAGGCTGACAGTAGTTTTTAGATGGTTTTGCGATAGTTTGTCAAGTCCCGACCCCTGGGGCGTAGTTTAAATAACAACCATCAAGGGATGGCAGGCTTTATTACGCTTATACAGTACAGTGCATAGTAGCCCTATTGTGGCATGACTGCGAAACGATTGAGGAAACCGGATGACAGCTGCATTTCCCTTCATTTACGTTTTTTTTTTTTGTTTACAGATGGTTTGTGATGCATACGCACTGTTTTTGATGTATGTAAGTTTTTGTGGCAGCAAAGAAAAGGGAGTGAGTGAGGTAGACACTTTCACACATACAGTTTTGCTAATAAAGTAGAACATGTTTCTCGCTCCCCAAAACTCAAAATGCTTTACAAGCCTGTCACAGTCTAGCTTTAGTCAACAATTGCGTACTCGCATGAGGAAATAGACGATGATGCGTGTGCAACAAAATGTTGAGCATCTCGAATTCTTTCAACCTATCAATTGGTACACTGAACCGTTTTCGATCAAAACCTCTTTTAAGGCATGTTTTGTTTTGGCGTATGCTTTTTGCTAAGTAGAATTATCAGTTAGCCAGCGACTTCATGTCAGACGGCTACGCACTCGTGCTACAACAAATGAAATATTGCATGTTGTGTGTAGTGTTTTTGGCTCGCGTTCAGCTGTGTTCGCAGTCAACATTGGTGCTCTATTTGTTAACCAATCACCCCAAGCGTTACCATCTTCCATAGTACAGCATCAGCACAAAGATGATTGATGCTCAATGGAAGCTCTAGCCGATAGTCTGTTTGTTTTGGCAATTTTTCGCAATCCGCAGAAGACCTATACCCGTATTCGCGCCAATCAATGAAAAAAAGAATTAAGCGCCACTCTGCTGGTATGCATAAATTGTTGCATACTTTTTGGCTGGTATATTTGTTCGAAAATCGTTATGCCGTCGTTTTCTTGCCACAATTTTTGCCACATGCAAATGTGAAAGGCAATTGTTATTGCTATGTACGGAATGTTTGTTTTTATTGCTGTTGGTGAGTTATAGATCGTTCAAAAGTTTTGGTCTGGTCAGTTAGCGGTCGTTTTTTCTTTTGTTGGCGCAAAAGTTGCATCGTTCGTAATGAACAATCAGTGAATGCTTTATGGCACATCAAAGGTGATTAACATGGATAAATTCTAGACTAGGAGGAGTGCTTTTTGTCTATATTGTTTAGATTGTTAGGACTCAAAATATTTAAAAATTTTATAATATAAATCTTCTGCTATTATAACACAGGTTGGCAAGAATCTGTTCACAATATTATTGTGATCGCGCGGTTTGTCACTTGTCACTTTTGACATATGCCAATAATGATACTTCCGAGTGTTCTTGGGAATTTAAAAGCACTCTAGTTGTTTCTTTGTCAGGAGTTCTGTTTTATCCAAAATTTTACATTGAAGTGATTTTCTTGCGAAGGCGTTCCGTAACTGCAAGTATTTTAACCTTACCCTGCTTACCTCAATCCCATTTGTTTGCATCTCGTGCAATGTCAGATAAATCACTAAATTCAGCTAGTTTCTCAAGGGTTGTATACTCCCAGTAAGACATCTTGCACTTTAAGAAGTCGCCTTATCCAAAAATTCGCTTGATTCCGAATGACTCGAAAAGGTCCTTTTCAATCCTAACCGATGTGTTGATGTTACTTCAGGTAATTTGGGGAACCACTATGAGCTTTGTAGGTAACTTAGAACATAGGAGAAAGTAATAAGCTCCTCTTTTCATATTGTCCTGATCTTCTTTAGGGTTTGACGCATCGTGTAGAAGTGGGCGATAGTACGAAAACCATTTTGCCTTTTGTTGTTGTTATTGTACCTAAACTTTGATCTGCCTTACCGTTAATATTCCATCACTAATATATGTCTGGAGTTAAAATTTTTTCAGACTGTGCCCTAGGTGTGCCTTAATTATGCCAATTTCATAGTAATTAGCACGGTCTTCGGAATCGCCTTTCTCTGAGATTTGGACGAGTACACTTACTTTCAAATTGTACTCCACCACCGTTTTTCAACCGCTCACATTATATCGTTTGTTATTTTTTTAAAAACGCCATTCTCACCTCGGGTGAATTACATATTCCATCGTCGTAATTTGGATATCAGTTTCATCATTTTACTTATCTTTAAGCAACTGTAAGAAATGTCCCACTGCAATAAACAACTGATACTGAAACTCACCTCACCTGATGCTCTTGTATCACCTTTTGATATTTATTGTATGGCCAATATATGAAGCCCTCTAACTTTTCGGCCTCGCTGTTCTTCTTTGAACTCAAATATTCTGCTCCGATCTTAACATCACAACTTCTAACTTTCGCCGCGCATTACTGCACCCTTTCCAAGGTATAACAGTATTTATCAGAGAAACAGTTGCTCTTCCGGGCTTGCTGCTACTTTGATTGGTTAAATCATAAGGTTGAAGATTTATCTTAGTGAGAATGGCTAAGTTATCAGCTCTCTGTCCCGGACTGAGTCTTATGCGTGTCCTATATTGCAAATTTAGTCTTCGATCCAAATCTTTATTAGGCCATTACGACTCTTTGTTTTTTTTTGGATCGTGGTTTTTAATATTCAGAACGACAAATAGCTGTAGGAGCTTTTGTTTCTAAATCCTTATACTTTGTATCTTTATTTTGATCCATTTCTTAGCTACCCTATCGTTAAACTAACCAACGGTGATTTTGATGTTGTGGTGTGATTAGCGATGGTACTCATGTTCAAGTTTATTTTAAAAGAAGTGGTTATGTGCTAAGCGCTCACTTAAAAGTTTCTCGACGGCATCCTTTAATCATAGCGAAGCCGTAGATTGACTTAGAAGTTAAAAACTTCATCTTAGTAACATTTATACTCACCGAAAATTTCTTAAAATTCAGTTTACGATTATTCTCTTTTGCCTAAAGATAGATTTTTTGCTCTTTTTTCATCATCATTCAAGTTAAACCCGTAGGCATTTTTTTCTAATTTCAATATCATTTTCAAAATAAATTTTTCCTTCAAAGGGAGGGGGGGGGGGGGGGGGGGGGCGGGGGGTAAACTTTGTTAGCTGACCTAATTATGTGAAAACGACTTCATAACTTAAAAGGACATTAAACGGAAATGTAAAGCTTCTCAAGGCCAAAATAATGACGTATCAATTTTAAAAATCGGACGTCAAATAACCAAGTTACAACGAAAAAATCTTTTCGGCTGTATTTCGAAGGATCAAAAAAAATAAAAAAAATTTTTCCGAAACCCTCTCAACATAATCTTTAAATTTAGGGGCGGACATTAGCAACATTTTTTTTTATGGGGACCAACCCAGTCTACAGAATACCCATCATATATGCATAACTCCTATGGAAATCATATAAAGCGTTTTAATGCTGCATCATAACCTCATCTGTAGTGCGACCTTTTCAGATTTTTTTGAGACTTTTGCCGATTCACTCTACTTAAAAGCGCATGTTTTCCGCTCTGAAAGATCTTTTCACCTGAAGTAAGAAGTCTAATTTTGCTGTTCTTTCAATTACCTCTCCCTCTACATCTACCTCTATTGCTAAATCTATTATTAACTCTACCTTTATATTTCCTCTACCTTTTCATATATTACTAAATCTATCTCTGATCTATTCCTATCTCTATCTTTTTCTCTCATCTACACCTATTTCTGTCTCTACCTCTACCTATCTTCCTCTACCTCTTCCACTATCTTTACCACTAACTCAACCACTACCTTTAGCTCAACCTCTATGAATATCTAAACGAACGTCCACTGTCCCGCCCTGTCGAAGACCAGGTACCGATGTCTGCACAGACATGGGTGCATTGCTGCGCTAGAATCCGCAAATGTAAACGAAATGCGGCGCTTCATTAGGCAAACACACAAGTTTAGCTTTATGGGTGTATGAATCACATTCTACAGAAGGGAAACTAGGGCTCCTTCGTGTTACCATAACGTATCACAATGGCCTACGTGAGTTTCCGCTTGTGCAGCGGAGGCGGCCACTTTAACCCAACCTAACCTAAATGAACTTGGTGAGCCGAGGCTTTCTAACCAAAAAATTTGTGATGTGGGCACTCCATTTCCATTACCTATACTATTACACTTTACCAGATTTAAATATCACATAAAACTGTATCATTCATATACAACTACTACTACTTCATATACAACTACTACATAATTCATGGCAAAGCGTAAGATTTTCTAGTTAAACTAACCTAACTTGAATGTATTCACACAAAATCTAAAATCTCTAACTTCATTTACATGTCATTTCATTAATGTCAGAAAGGCTTAGCATGAATTTTGCTTGAAACAGCAATGAGTCAAGCAGTCACAGTGATGTAAATTGTTCTCGGCTAAGAGTATTTCATTACCTGTCTTCTTAGTGCTGCTTAGTGTAAACTCAACATTCTATTTTCACTACTTACCTGACTCTTACATCTTCTTGTCCAAATTTCTGCATAATATTCACAAGCGCTGCTCACCTCCTTCCTTAGTTTTACTCTCAACCTATCTTGCTTAGATTTTCATTAATTAATTCAACATAAGATGTTTTCACGATCTACTTTTGCTTCTATATTACCTTTTGCTTTATATCGTTTTGTTGTTTGTCCGAATTTCGTATTCAAAATTAATGCAGCACATTGAAGGTTGTGATGTTGAAAGATAGGTAGGAGAACTGACTTACAGTGGCGAACAGAAAAATAGCAGTGCAGTTTTTGGTTCGAATTTCGCCAATTTTATTGTTCTTTCTTTATTCACGTTATTTTAAGACAAAACTTCTAAGAATTTTGTAACCGAAACTATGCAAACCAATATCGAAAACGCTTTCGAAAAAATTCGAAAATTCGTGAAAATTTTTCGGAAATTTTGAACATTTAATGTGGAATTGTTTGAATTTTCTAAGTATGCAGTTTTGTAGCTTAATTAATTTAAGTCTAACAAAATGCAAGTTATAGGGCTCTCAATTTTGTTCCGAAAAGGTGTTTTAGATATTTTTTTATATAAAAAAAATATCACACTTTGCATGTGGGAAAGTCTAAAACACCCCTCGGAAAAAAATTTTCAAAAATCAATGCACATTTTAGAAGTGATTTTACTTGTATTTTGTTAAACTAAAATTGAGTCCGCTACAGCATACTCTAAAAAATTCAAAGCACTCCAAATTAAATTGTTCGAAATATTTAGAAAACATTTTTGAGATTGGTTTACATAGCTCCAGTTTCATAGTAGTTTTTTCTTAATAAATAAATTGCCTCTGCTATTTTTCTGTTCGCTGCTGTACATATTGAGAGGCAGTTCAATTTGCGCAATAGTAAATTTTGACAGCTTAAATCAAGAAAAGTCTGCAGGTCTTACTTTTCAAAAGAGCTGCCAAAAATTCATCACTAAAAATCTCAGTAAAAATATTAAAAAAGTTATGCAAATTTAATTTCGACGACTTTTGGGTCGAGTGCTCCCTTCAGGTTTCCCTATTTGTGTAAGTGTGAAGGGTCTAAAGTTTTATTTATACTCAATTAATTCGCTATTGTCATTATTTCCAAACCAGCTCTAACTTGCGAAGTTTACTTGGGGCCCAATTATGTAAAACACAGTGATAATTTTTCGCGCCTTTACTCACGTTCACATTTGCTCAAGTGAGTGAAGTCTTTTGTATAGCAGATGTTTGGTTCAACGCTAGAAAAGGTAACTCGTTGAGCCGCGTCGCGTTTACACAATGAAGGTATTAACTCCTAGAACAACGTTTACCAAGTCAGATTAGATGATAACTCAAAATAATAATTCACAAACTCATATGTTCTTAGATGCTACAGTTTCTCCATCATCCTTCCAAATCACTGTATTGTAAAAATTATGTTAGCACCATCTGTCGTATGACCGACGTGTATTAATATTGCAGTAGATTTGTAGGACCATTTTTGCCAATAGGCGGGAGTAGGTCTTAACGATGGAAAATTTATTTAGGTTGAGCTGGTGATTGTTGTAAATCCCATAAGCAGTATTCTCTGTAGTATGACAATGCTGGGTGTCGCCATGAATCCCGCCTAAACTTTTATGTGTGTTCCCAGCGATGCTCAAGGGCTTTGAGGTTTTACCAAACCTGAGGTTCTAACCCAATATTTTAATGCCTCCTAACCCCACTCCCATCCTCAGTCGTTCGGTCTTCAACACAATTTCAATTGTGGGAAATAAAAAATTCTGCACTCTGCAATCTAGGCATCATCTGACTAGCTTTTAGGCGAAATTGCATTACACTTTAAAAAATTATAATGAAATATCATACCCTGCTTTCTTCATAAGTGGAAAGTACTTTTCTTTAATTTACTTGACTAAGATATTCGAGACAATGTGTACGCATGCCTCATTACGCCACGCAATCATACCAATTACGCACATTTTCGTTTGCCTCCTAAAACTATGCAAAATTGAACAACAACAAAAAAGTCAGAAACAAATAGGCCTTTAATTATTTCGCCGACTGATGGGGCTTAGTAACGACAAAAAAAGCAAAGCGATCTTTATGTGATTTCCTTATTAACAGCAGACATCACTCAAAAAGACTTGTTTTTCATGCGTTACCATATAAAAGAATAGTGCGTAGCGCCCTAAAATAGGCTACAAAATTAATGGTAAACATCATTAGTACTGTCACGTCCGTCACGTATGCCAACAAAAACGGCAAAATGGATATGAATGAATGAAGGAGAAAGAAGCGACCTATACATATGCACCTTTATATGTAATATATTTATTTAAGCACTATATATACAAAGAACCAGTGACATGCTAACACAAAGCTTGTTTACATGCGTCAAGATTGTCATTTGTGTACGCCAAAGCATACGAGTCAAATTATAGTGCTAGTGTGAAAAACGGATACGTAGAAACGAATGCTGCCTTCAAATTCGTTGACGGTGTCGGTGACGGCGATGTATTTTAGTTAAAAGGAAACAAGTTTGCAAACAAACAAAAATCTTCTTTTTCAGTACATAAGCAAAAAAGACACTCCAAGCACGTGCGAAAGTTATGTATACAGTTGTAGACTTAAGCAGTCTCTTGCCAGAAGCATGAGTGTGCCTTTTTAAACGGTTTTATTTAGCTTGATTTGACAGGCTGCACGGCCGTTGTGAACGAATCTTGTAATTAAAATTTAAGTAACTTCCCGATAAGCTACAAGCTTGAAACTTGGAATGTAGTTCAGAACCCGATGACAATGCAATAATAAGAAAAAAATCTCCGCTAGGTGGCGCAAGGATCGAGATATTCGCAAAATTCGCATTTGTATTCCGATTTGGCTCATATTTGGAACACATAATACATGCAAGAATAGAAATCGACCTGTGAAAAAAAATCGCCGCTAGGTGGCGCATGGATCTAGATATTCACAAAACTCGTATTTGTGGTCCGATTTGGCTCATATTTGGAACACATAATACATGCAAGAATAGAAATCGACCTTGAAAAAAAATCGCCGCTAGGTGGCGCATGGATCGAGATATTCACAAAACTCGTATTTGTGGTCCGATTTGGCTCATAATTGGAACACATAATACATGTATGAATAGAAAGCGACCTATGATGCCCGATTTGGCTCATATTTGGAACAAATATTGCATACAGTCCTGTAGAAGTGACATCAAAATATTTTGGAGTTGGAGGAGGGACAAGCATACGTGGCGCAGAGTCGAGTAAAGTCTTAGGAAGGATTATGTATTGAGGACGTAGGTTGTAACAAATTGTCAGGAAAGAGTCCTTGTAATAATGAGTCACTAAATGTACTAAATAGAATGAGAAATAATAGGAAATTAAATAAAGACTAAAAACTTGAAAATAAAAAAATAAAAAAAAAAATTTTAATTTAAACGGTTTTATTGAAAACAATACTTACATTAAGTAATAATAATACTTAAAGATAGAAAATAATTAGGTAGGTCCTAGATACTAGTCATCACACTCGTCATCAGTCTAGGGCGTTGATCAGAAAATTAAATAAAAGCGTTGGGCGCGTGAAATTTCTAAAAATGTGAGGTGTAGCATAACCTGATTAAGGTTCAGTTGGTCCTGTATATGACTATTAATAGAAATTTGACGCATCCAACGCTTTTATTTAATTGTCTGATCAACGCCCTAGACTGATGAGGAGTGTGATGACTAGTACCTAGGACCTACCTAATTATTTTCTATCTTTAAGTATTATTACTACTTAATGTAAATATTGTTTTTAATAAAACCGTTTAAATTAAAATTTTTTTTTTTATTATTATTTTATTTTCAAGTTTTTAGTCTTTATTTAATTTCCTATTATTTCTCATTCTATTTAGTACATTTAGTGACTCATTATTACAAGGACTCTTTCCTGACAAAAATTTTTTAATTATTTTATTTGTTATTGGGTTTAAGGGTTCACTGTGTCGAATGTTATAGCGATCATTCTGCCGTCAGCCTAAGAGTTATCGATTTACTATCGAAAAGTTATTGCTTATTTATCGAAAAATTATAGACATCTTGTTAAAATTTTATCGATTTGTTATCGAAAGCTGTCGATTTGTTATCGGAGTTTAATTAGTTTGTTATCGGCATGTTATTGATTTGTTATTAAAAAGTTTTCGATTTGTTTTTAAAACTGTATCGAGAAGTTATCGATTTAGTATTGACAAGTGATCGATATATTATCAAAAATGTATCGGTTTACTGTCGAAATGTATCAGTTTGCTATCGGAGTTTAAACAATTTGTTACCGGCGATTTATCTAAAAGTACCGATTTGTTAAGGAAAAATTATGAATTTGTTATCGACTTGTTAGTGAATAGTTACCGCTTTCTTACCCAATGCATTATCGTTAAACAAAGTATGACCACCCAGAACGTTTCCGAAGGGCAGCCAAAACAAAATTTACAATTTTCGTTCAAGTGAAAATGTTAAAACGTCGTTCTTTCATGACGTCACTTGTACATAGATCAACTCAACTCTATCAGCAGTGCATAGAAAATAATAAAATAAACGAATGAGATAAATTGAAATAAAATAAAGATCTATGATCATAAAGTCGAAAAAAATACTAATAGATGGAGACGAAAGCAATTTAATAACATCAATGATATCCATGTCATATGATATCAATAAATAGTAATATGTTGATAGAATTTCTGGAAGTCGTATACGATTGAAATTCAAATATGCAATATGAGGAAGTCGAATCACAAAAAAGAATCAGAAAAGAGAATATATCAAACTTAATTGATCCATTCATCATAAGATGATATCAATTGGTTGAGATGATATCAATCGGTTTACTTACAGCAATGCCTTGAAATCAATCAACATGACAAATTTGTAAATAAATGTAGCAATTAATTGTGATAAATAGCAGGCAGTAGATTATTGCTTAAATCAATCATAATGCACGGACAACTTATGATATCAGATCAACCAGTTTATAGTATATATATGATTCGATGCACAATTTCATCAGTTTTCATCAGAAACTATAAGAACGCTTTAGTTGTTATAATAAAAATACAAAAAGTCGAAATTATAGACAGCTAAATTAAAAAAAAACATATCGCATGATCAACTTATGATACCAGATCAACAAGTTTATAATAGAAGTTTAAATTGATGTACAATTTCATCAGCTTTTTGTTATATATGATGTCACATAAAAAATTTCCGAACGCTTAAGTTGTTATGATTAAGGTAAAAAGCTCGAAATTAAACTAAATAGAAAGAAAACTAGGGAAAAAAACAGCTAATGCTTGAGCTAGAATTAACATAGAATCATCTGGCATAAAATGTCAACACTAATCTTCGTTTTTTCACCGGAATGATTCGGTTTCTAAGTATAAGAAACCTGTTCAAAGAACAAGCTTATATACTCTTATGTAAAGGCAACTGGTTATAATTCACCATTGCTTCAATATTATGTGTTTGCTTTTCAAGCGCAAATGCAGTAAATGTTTCCATTTGAGTGGAGTCACACTTGAAAGGCGTTGACTTTTTTGGAGTTAGACAAATGCAAGAGAAAAATGCAAAAAAAAAAAATCAACAAAAAACATGGCCAAAAGCCGTTTTTGTATAAAGAAATGTCCGCTCTATGCATTCGACGCAGATAGAGGTGACATTCAGTGTAATCGGGTAAAAAGACAGCTAGACTGTTTGCACAAAAAACCAACGCATATGCACAAACACATACATTTCACACTCGTTGTTGTGCGACTTTGTCAACAAGGCACATTCTAGCGATAGGCTATCCTTTTTAGCACCAAAGTTTACTTCCGCTTTAGAAGTGTATAGGAAACTAGTTGACAGCAAGTGTAATAACAAGTACAACAAGCAGTTGGCGGAATAAGTAACAGTTTTTGCATACAATGGCGGGTATGGAAATTTGTGTATGACTTTATGTATCTTTTGTCAAGTCAAAGGGTTATTGCATCTATTGAGTCAATTGAAAAGCGAACGGCGTGCGAAGTTTAGTCCTTTGGTATTGAAAAACGTATGCTGCGAATATCACTCAGGATGATTACGGAAGAATAACTATCGTTTTTTAACTTTGTTTGTGTTTTGTTAAGTAATAAAATTGTTTGCTGAAATGATATAGACCTTTCAGTTAGGCGTTTGAAGACGTTTGAAAATTGGTCTTGCTTGTACCTACGCACCTTCACCAACAGCAACACAAGTTGTCATACATATGACATCTAGAGACAACCGAACTTTGATATAATTTCCAGTAACCGTATAAGATTACCCAGAGTTCATCTAAGAAAGCAGTACATTTCAATGTAAATAGATCGTAGAGCAATAAAGTTTAGATTGATGTCACATCACATCGCATCAACAGATTCATATGAATTGCACATCTCAAGCACTGGCGTTAAAAGGATTATATTAGTTACTTATTTTTGCAAGCGAGCTTGAAAAAAACGCTTCAACTAGCTAAACAGTTTCATTATGGCAAAACCATACAGATGGTGGAAGTTTATCAGCTAATTGTTATTTTTTTAGCTGCTATGACATTTCTACTTCTAGCGCATTATGTTTTTGACACTCAACCAGAGAATTACAAAAACAAAATAATGCGTATGTATGTTTGTATGTATGTCACCCTGCCGCCACGCTGCTATTTTGTTATTTTTGTTTATCTGCACATTCGTATGTTCATTTCATTCGCTCGTTCACAATAGTGCCCTATTTTTGAATATGCAACACTATACAACACTATCAATTAGGTCGATAATTACCTAAGCGGTTTCAACTGAAACCGCTTAGCCAACTCAACTCGATTACTTTTTATTGTTGCTTTCCATGCAATTCGGTAAGCTAGCTAGTGTTTTAATTGTAATAGTTAGTAACGAAATACAGCTATTAAATAACAAACACAAACTACTTATCGCATTAGATCAATCAGTTTATCGTAGACAAATCAACTCATGATAAAAATGTCAAATGCGTCAGACTACGAAAATAGGAGCCAAAATACGAAAATCATCACATTTTAAGAATGCGAATAGATTATATAAAAGCCTAATATATGATGTATTAGTCATAACAGATGCAATTAACAAAAATGAGCAGTGGCGTTACATGACAATTAACTGATAGTAGAAACTAATCACATGACTAAAATAAATCGCATAAAAATTATCTCATGCATTTAGTTTGGCCTGGCGGTTGGAAAACTACTTAAAATGGGAGAAAACTGATATTATAAAGTCAGTAATTCATCATAAAAAAAATGGTTTTTCGGCAAATCGTTCCAATGATATCATGTGACGTATGTAAGGCGAAATCCGAGATAACAATAAATCGGCGTAGTAGGACAACTGACTATTATCGCAGTAAAGCATGTCTGTCATAAGACGCAACTAATCTACAACCCTGCAAGTTGCAGGTTTCAAAAAAATCGTTCCTGCGGCAGTCGGGCAAAACATGATAGTAGCAAGAATACGACATCGCATGATTAAATTAAATATTAAATTGTATCATATCAATTGATAATCACTTTCATATGTATTCGAGTAAAGTGATACAAATATGTAGTAAAATGTGAAAATGATTATATCACATGTTACCGAGCAGATCTCAATAGATCAAATACATATAAAAATTAAAGAATTATACAAAAGTAAGTCACTTAGCAAATGTGATAACGCACGTCATACGACAAACATGTACGACAATCATATGATTGAAATATAAAATATGTAAGTCACATAACATAAAATAAATCATATTATACGAAATGAGCATCACTTGCATTGGCCATTCTCACAAGCAATACAAATAGAAACTATAATGTGAGAACCGTTACATCACATGATGCGTATCAGATATTACATAGCGAAATAAAATCACAAGAGATGAAATATCTTGCACCACTTTCTGTTGATTTAATCAAAATGTATAAAAATATAAGTATAAAGCACAATAAAAAACTATTTGTATGAGCAACGTGCGAATAGAAGAGTAAGTAAACGAAATTCGTGCAAAAGTGGACATCGGGAAAATTGAATGCACAAACAGATACACACAAAATGCAAAGGGTTTACTGTCAAATCGAGTTTATTGCACTGAAATGAAAATAAAATTTTGTTGTTAAGGAAAAAAATTAGAGACAAATGGCTACAATATACCCACAAGTGCCATTCAGAGTTGTGTAATACACAAAAAAGGAAGGAGCATACAAAAAAGCAAAAATAAGAATTAAAATGTAAACAAAATAAGAAAATGAATGAAACTATGTGATTTTTTTCTTTGTTTAGGTTTAAGATACATCGAAATGTAATGAAACAGCATGACCGAAATATCCACAAACTTTTCTCTATTTAAAACATAGTTTCAGGCGCTTGACGCTTTGACTCACGTAAATGCTTAGGCATGCAACAAAACACACTTCCTGATTTACGACACTCAAGTGCGTCACTCAACCATTTTTTACCATCATTCAATGTTGTGCTCGCCACGCACAATGACAAACAATTCTTACATGTCATTCACGCAATGATTTCTACACATTTACATACATATATTTACAGCAACCAACACGAAAATAGCTGCGCCAGTTTTCCTAATATAATAGAGAATATGTAAACCAACTTCGAAAACGTTATCGAAAAAATACGAAAATTCGTTAAAATTCTACGAAATGTTTGAATTCTTTCTTTGGAGTTCTCTGAATTCTTTTTTAACTATGTAGTTTTATAGCTCAATAAATTTTAGTTTCCCAAAGTACGAATTCGAGGTCTCTTTAATTCGCATTGTACTTAGGTATGGTTTGGCACGGAAACGCATAACGAATTGATCCAGCCCCTGAGAAGGAAAGGAAATAGGAAAGAAAGAAAAGAGAGAGAAAAGTAATAGAAAGAGAGAAAGATACCCCAGAAACCATGATCAATAATCATTTCCGTATAACCACGCCATTAATGAGTAACGCACACAGCCCAGATTCCCTGATCTTAGCTGGACACCGTCCTGACATCGCACAGGCTCAATACTGTAGTGCCCATTACCAGTCGCACCCTCTTGGAGGGTTCAGTCGGGGATTTGTGCCAACCTAGATTAAATTTGATAGGGCCATATATCTGCGTTTATATTATATTTGTAGAAGGCGATGGTAACTAGAAAAAATAGCTTCTCCGGAGCTGAGTTTTGAACTCGAGATCTGGTTATTTAATATTTTTCGGCTCGTCCAACAGAACTTGATTAGTGACACTGGCTTTGCTTTTATCCAATCAACCATAAGAATGCGCCGCTGCACATTTTGTATTTTATCGCCAAGTATTTCATTTTTGTTGCTATTTCTACTTCTTTCAAAATTGTGGGGAATATTTTTAGACTCGTTCAGCAGAACTTGATTAAAAACTGGATTTTCTAGCAGTGCATTATTAACAATGCTTCCGCTGTTCCTCTGTTCGGGATTGGTTTGCATAGTTTCAGTTACAAAATTTATAGAAATTTTTTCGTTAATTATCTAAAATAAGAATTATCTAATTAAAAATTACCACTGCTCTTTTTGTGTTCGCTGCTGTTGATCTCATTTATCAACCTATATATAAACACAATAAACGTGTGTGCCCATTCAACTATTTCAATGTGCGCAACTTTGCTATTCAACACTCCGCGCACTCACACTCAACAAACACTCAAATGCAATTTTCTATTCGTATGATTTTTTTCATTTATTTTTTTTTTCGTTTCTTTAGTATCATTACGTTGCGTGCGACTTGTTTGTCGGATGTATTCGTATTGCATAGTTGGCGTTGTCATCGTCATGGCTGTTGTAGCACACATTGTGGTGTTATTGCACATAGGAAATGCTTTATTAGAGGCATAAAAACGCAATTTGTTGTTTCTTTGTTGGACATTTGTTTGTTGTGTACACTGACGATGACGACAAGTTGTCAATGAGTTGCTTTACGATTGTATGCGCATTTCTCTAGAGTGTTTTTTGTTAAGCCGGGGCATAGTGCGGGTGAGAGATGTGTTTTTGTGTTTGCTTTTATATGGCATTTGTTTGTGTTAGTGTCGCATCCGCCGCAGTCTACTTGAGGCAGTCAAGTGACACTTCAAGTGACACATTGTAAGCACTTCAGTACGATTTTCTTTTTTTTTTTATACAAATGTGGTTGTTTGCTGTGTATGTGTGGGTGTACATGCGAATTTTGCTTATAAGTGTTTGTTTTGCTATAATTTGTACGCAATTAACCGCCGTCAGTTGATTATAATCAATAATTATTGATGACTGACTGGCGAGCTGGTGTGCATCGTTCCTTGTCTTTGTCCATATTGTCATATTGCCAAAGAAACAAAAAAGGGTGTGAGTGATAAATGCTCGCGATATGAACATTTGTACATACATAAAACAAAGAAAAGGGGGAATCATAGCCATAATAATTGGAATAATGGATACCATAACCCTTCTTAAGGGTTAGATTGGGTTAAATTGGGTGGCAGCCGGAAAGAACAGCTCACTTGGACGCATTTATTTAGGAAACTTGCTTCCAGCTATTTAGCCGGTCGTTATGTGGCAATGATACATCAACGAATAAGGAACACACCGATATATGGAATTTCCTTCAGAGATTTGTAGACGCCCTGATCGAGATACATATTAACTTCTCTTTCTCGCAGAGCTGGTAAGCTGAGTATAAGGTGACTGGATGACTTCACCTCGTTGCTATATATACAGCTTACACTGCGATATCCAGGCATACCGCATGGAATCCCATTGGATAATGCCCTGTTAACGCTCCAATAGCCATGAATTGACGAACTTTTGTAAACTCGAAAAGCTTTGTCTCAACAAGCGGCAAAAGGTGATGTCAGTTTAGCCTGCTCGAGGCACACCTGTACAGAAGCTGAAAGCGATTGATGACCAGAATTGTCTTGTCATTGCCCATCGCAAGGCCTTCTCTTTTCGCCAGTTCATCCCAGTCCTTCCTTTACTGTACGCTAGTTTTTCTTTTCCATATCCTTTCCGTTTAACTGTCTTATTCCATTCCCTTTTGCTTCCTGTTTGAGTTGTTATATTACTTTATTTTTTAGCAATGTTTAATGTTATCCACACATGCGATTAGAATGACGTCATATAATCTATGTTTCATGATATAATGTACATCAATTTATATCGGATGTGTTTTTATTGTTTCATAGCATTTGATATTGCATCATATGATGTAACACTCATGCGATGTCATCACTTCCATGTCATCTAGTTCTTTGAATTTGTTGAGAATATTTTGAAACATCCAGCCGAATTCATTCATCTCATTTGACTTGACAAACACGTCATAATTTATGGTGATATCACCTGCACGGTTTTTACATCTGCTATATGAATAGCTTTCACCCATTTATCAAAATTATCTCTCCCTTATGTCGTATGAAACGTTGTTCATTTTCTTGTGATTGAACTAACTTAACCGTCTTGACTCCATGTGACTCATAAAATGTGAATTACTTTATTTTTAGAGGTTTTCCGGTCAATTTTATATTAATTTAAATTTTTGAGTTAGGCTCTTTTGACCATTAATTGTGAAGTGCAAATAAAAGAAATTTAAATGAATTACTTTATATGAGTGTATTCGAAACAATTGTTTGTTAGTTTTCATACTATATCAAGTCACATCCTATAATCATGACTCATTGTAAACTTCAGCGGACCTTCAGTGAAAACAGTTTGTTGTGTTATATAATGTGATGTGCGAGCATTTGATAGATCAAAGGAAACTAATAATAAAATAGCTGCGCGAGGAACTTGCTCATTCAAATTATTTAAATATATTTGTACCTATACGATACATAATTCTTAAAGGAAGCACTTATGTTTGTAAATCTCGTCTGTATTCTTCGGATCTGTAAATTTTTATAAATTTTAGATATTACGCTACGGGTTTTGTCATATTTATTAAGTTCTAATTTATTTTTTATCACTGCCTTGCATCATACACGCGCTGACAACCGCACCCTCTGAATGTCTCTGATAAATATCTTATATGCATGGAAGTACTACCCACTTTAAAGCATTCAGTACACGCTTCATTTCACCTCATTTTCCCGCCAGAAGTTTTTGCTTTTTTTTTTGAAAATATGTTTATTTACATTTTAAAATATACAAAATTATGTTCTAAGGACACTTCGTTGAACATATCTGCAGATTTGTGGAATTTTTAATATTTTGCTGTTTTCATGTAATTTTTCTTTTTTTTTTTCAAAAGTCATCTCATCAAAAAAGTGCCCCAGAGGCGCTCGCAACACAATGAGGTCGTTAGCACTTTCCTTTTCTGACTTTTCCAATTGTGTGTGTGCGTGTTTGTGAATGAGTGTCACAAAAGTGCCTACAACGTTATTACCCTTGTTTGCTTTCATTATTGTTAAACATAGATTTTTGCCTTGTTTGCGACTCAAATGTCCACTAAAATTTTATTTGCTTGGCATTTTTTAGGTCCGTTTTTTTATGCGCCGATGTTTTTTATTGCGCTGTTATTGTCTGAATTATAACAACGATGAAGTGGTACTTCAAATGACACCAAATATAAAGTAGTAATGTGAAATAAATGTAAACGAAATGCCTTTTATTGGCTAGCATATTTTAAAAAACAATTTAGTGTTTGAATTTGCTTAAATGCTTTGAGCGTTGTATTCATAAATAATTTCAAATTTTATGGAAATATAAAAAAAGCGGCCACCGTGGTGTGATGGTAGCGTGCTCCGCCTATCACACCGTATGCCCTGGGTTCAACTCCCGGGCAAAGCAACATCAAAATTTTAGAAATAAGATTTTTCAATTAGAAGAAAATTTTTCTAAGCGGGGTCGCCCCTCGGCAGTGTCTGGCAAGCGCTCCGATTGTATTTCTGCCATGAAAAGCTCTCAGTGAAAACTCATCTGCCTTGCAGATGCCGTTCGGAGTAGGCATAAAACATGTAGGTCCCGTCCGGCCAATTTGTAGGGAAACATCAAGAGGAGCACGACGCAAATTGGAAGAGAAGCTCGGCCTTAGATCTCTTCGGAGGTTATCGCGCCTTACATTTATTTATTTTTTTTTTATAAAAAAATATGCGAAAATTAATTGAATATGGAGCCAAGCTTGCTAAAAATTGTTGTATTAATCTTGATATTGTTTGTTAATGATATATTATGCCAAATCTGGCTATGTTATTTAATGTTTTGTTATGTTCGATTATGCTATATTATGTTATGTTCGATTTTGCTATGTTATGTTATTAAAAGCTCGTTGGGCATTATTTTTATTGCGTTACGATTTTTTTATTTATGTTAAGTTATGCAAAGTCTGTTTTTGTTACATTTTATTTCTGCTGATTATTTATAAACTTATCAATATTTGTAAAGTTATGGCATGCATTTCTATGTTATACCATGCCACATTCAATGTCATGCTACTTTACGGTATGTTATTTAGATTTAAAAACTTGTTTCTTATAGTATGGGCTAAACATATCTAAAATGTAAATCTTGGTTTGTTTAGTTATGATGTGTCATGTTAAATTATGTTATGTTAAATTTTTGTGTTAATGATCCTTATATTTTGTTATTCTATTTTAGGCTTTATGTGGATTTTATCTCCGACATACATACGTAATATATGGCCCGCTATCATGACACCAACGATATTTTCAATCGTAATGTGGTGCCTACGCCTCTAACATCAATTTCCAAATAGCCCGCCCCTTGTGAAACTGCTAGTTTCTTTGGACGCTCGTTAAAGAAATCGGATAACATTGAGTGGTCCCTAAATACTCCTGAAGTAATCTAGAAATAGTTCCAAAACAGTTCAGAATGCAATCTTGAAGCGGTCCCGAAACAATTCTGGAGTAATCTAGAAATAGTCTCGGAATGATTTCCATTATAACACTGAACTGGTGGAAATAGTACCGAATTTATTCCAAAAATCATCCCGAAATAAATAATAAATAATCTAGAAATAGTTCTAAAATGATGCCGAACCGACCGAAATCGTCCCGAAATGATCCCGGAATAGCAACGATATGGTACCAATAACAACCCGATAAGTTAAGTTATGTTGACATTATATTGCGTTGCTTTATGCCAGCTTATGTTTCGTAAGGATTTGTTAAATTGTTTATCATATTATGATTTGTCACTTTATTGTATCCTATTGCAGCTATGTTAAGTTATGCCAGGATATGCCGTCTATGCGCTATGTGTAGTTATAGTATGTTACGTTATGTTTTATTATATCATGTTGCAATATCGCATATGCCGTTGCTTGTCTTATTTACTACTCATTTAAACAACACTTGCTCCTAACAATTTTCCCTTACATTTAATTCATAAAAAACTTTAAATTTTTGTCTCACCAGTGTGCATTATTAATTACAGCAAATATTTTATGTCTGCTTACTTTAACCAAAAGCGTGAATATAAAAACTTTCGAACCATAAGCGCTGACAATTTTATGCCACAAAACTGAAATGTGACTAACGTTGCAAAAAGTTGAGATGAATTTACATAAAATATGGGCTAGAAAAATGTCAGTAAGGCAGCTTGGCGCTATACGACTAATACACAAATACATATATATTAGGGTGGTCCTTATGCTTTTTTTTATGGCAGGGCGTTATCTCAATTGGTTCTCTATCCTCCGAAACTATTTAAGTATTTTTATCAGTTTTTTTGAAGAACATCTAGAGGATGCGACCGAGGATTGAATTTTATATGGCTCATGGTACTATTTATCTTTTCCAGTAACTTTCAACGGATTTTGTCCCAAAATAACTTAGATAATATTTAAGGTTTTGAGCAGACCTTTAAGAAAACCTACATTAAAAATGTATTTTCGTTTTTTCCTGTTTTATCATTATATTATACAATGATTTTTCTAAAAATTTGAGTTTCGATAGCAACCTCTAAAAACTTTACAAAAAAAGCTGTATACGTCACCAGTATTTTTGAGTTAATAATACTTATACTGGGTAACCCGTTAATTTTTTAAAAGTCGAAAAATAAAGACCACCCTAGCATATATACGTGTATTGTGTATATATATATATATATATGTATGTATATGTCAGAGCTTAAAACTTTTTAGGAACACATTTACGAACGCAGGTCTCCCGCAGGCGACATTTTAGATTTTTTAAAGTGTGTTCGCTTACTATTCAATGAGATGGGCTGTAATATATCAGGGAGAAGTATGCAAGTGCTAGATTTTTTAAATATTTTTAGGTACAATTGCTTTAAGGGTTTTAAATATTAACAAGTAAAGGTGTCTAAGTTCGGGTGTAATCGAACATTATATACTCAGCGTGAGCTTCAATTGTACATTTCATTTCAGATAAATTACTTTTCTACATAACACGTGGCACCGCCCGTTAAAAAAAAATTTCTCCACATTTCTTCTTACAATGAAACTTGATAAGTGAAATATCATTGATTCAAAACTATTTTTTGCTAAGTTATAGCTTATTATTCTAGCCTACGATCCTTTTAAATTTGTTTTATATCTAAGTTGCCGTGGTCTTTAACCGATCCCGTAAATTTTTACTAGAATATTTTCTGCTATAAGGAAAATATGTGTACACAATTTCATTACGATTCGTTAATTTTTCTTCGAGTTATGGTTCCCGAAACATAGAAAATGGCTTAGTCATAAAAGGGGCGGTGCCACGCCCATTTTTTTAAATTTGAAGTTTTTCCTATTTATTGTTATAAATCCACTTGGGAAATGAAATACCTTTGATATAAAGCTCTTTTTGCAAAGATATAGCTTATTTTAGTCGTCCACGAACCTTTTAAAAATCTTTTATATAAAAGTGGGCGTGGTCCTTAACCGACTTCGTTAATTTTTCTTCAAAGTATTCCTTATAGTAAAGACAACGTTTATGCCGAATTTTGTTACGATAGGTTTAACGATTTTTGATTTATGATTAATAAT
This sequence comes from Eurosta solidaginis, assembly GCF_040869045.1. Lineage (NCBI taxonomy): Eukaryota > Metazoa > Arthropoda > Insecta > Diptera > Tephritidae > Eurosta > Eurosta solidaginis. Next base: position 20,612,920 of record NC_090320.1, read on the forward strand.
ATTTGTAAAATTGATTTTATCACAAGTGGGCGGCGCCACGCCCATTTTAAAAAAATGTTTCCAAATTTTTATCAAGAGTCTCAATATCAGTCGACGTGTCAAATTTCGACATTCTAGGTGTATTATTACTAAATTATCAGGCTTTTTTTGTTTTCCAAAATTTGATATATATGAAAAGTGGGCGTGGTTATCATCCGATTTCGCTCATTTTCAACACCAATCTATTCTGGGTGTACCAAATTTGGTGAAGATGTCTCAATATTTACTCAAGTTATCGTGTTAACGGACGGACGGACATGGCTCAATCAAATTTTTTTCGATTCTCATAATTTTTAAATATGGAAGTCTATATCTATCTCGATTCCTTTATACCTGTACAACCAACCGTTATCCAATCAAAGTTAATATACTCCGTGTGCAAAGCACGCTGAGTATAAAAAGTGCTAGTAAGAGAATGCTCAGATAAAATGATGTGAAAAATTGTTATGACTTGATACGAAGCTTACGTAATGTATTAAAGAATTATTTTAAAAACGCGGAATTTTACTCAAAACATGAACGTCAAATTCAAACTGATCACCCTCTCATATGAACACGGTATTTTTTACAGCTTGTATTTTATAGCTATAGCTATAGTCTCCACAACTAATGGCCCCGGGTGTCTCTACATTGTTCACGCATCACATTCTAGGATTATGTGGTATTTCCTATTTACCTCATATATATGTTATCACTACCGCTGATTTATTTTTTCTGTACGATTGTAGCTTTCGTTATCTTTGTTGCACTTACGCTGTCGGTGTTGTTGTGGCACCACCAGTAGGACTTTGCTTAGTGTTTGCCGATACTTGATAAAGGTGCAAATCTTGATTGGATTATTATAATACCTGCATTAAAGATGTTTATACATTTTTAGATTTCTTTTATGTGTCTAGATCTATCATTCTGTGTTCGAACTTTGGTAAGACATTAACTTTAGTCTTGTACTCACTTTACCTCAAATTATTTCGGCACCTTTTCTAAACGATATTTTTAAACTTGGTTCTGCCTGAAAATTATATTATCCTCCATTTCTATCTCTCACCCTCTCTTTCTGGATCACACTTCCACTCCTACTCCAACTTTGCATTCAACCCGTATCTCTCACACTCCCACCTCGACTAGTTTCCTCTTTATCTCTCTCGCTTTCACTCGTATTTCTACTTTATGAGTCTAGCGACTTTAAGCCCTTTGATCGCCTTATGTAAAACTATTTCGGCACATTTTTGAAGGTAACATAATATTTCAAACCTTTGGTGAGAACTATAGGGTTCCGAATTATCATCTTAACTTGGAATGATTCTGTCTTCAATCTATATTTTTAAGTGTAAATGTACCCACCTCGGTCATATTCCCACTTTCGCTCCATCTCTCTTTATCACCCCGTGATGGAATCCAATTCCTTAAATCGAAAAAGCAATTAAATGGTTATTGAGATTGAGGTAATACGTGGAATAGTGTTTACAAATACTTGATAGACTCAATATTTTATAAGCATTTTTAGGAATAGCTTAACAGATTCATATTTGTCATTTGAGTTAAATTGGTTTTCGGTATGTGATCGTATACTACGATACCAGCCCAGAACGGACAAGGCGACAGCTGTTTCGATTATACCTTGTAAACATTTTCAAAACCTTTTCTCGCGTTATTGGAATTCGAACCCGCACTCCTACGAAAATCGATCTTTTGACAAACTTACTCGACCCATAACAATGTCTTGTTGTTTTACAACGTATTCAAAATACCATTTTTGCTTCATATTTGACAAACTTAGACATAACAGAGCACTACTGGGCAATTCATGTCGAGGGTTTCATAAATAAAAAAATATTTTGAATGAGAGTGGGACATATTCAGCCCAATTCTAAACGAAAATTCCGTGCGAGTTTTTTCCCTTCTCCCATTCCTCGTATTCTAAGTAGAAATTCCTTGTGAGTTTTTTCACTTCTCCCTTTCCTCGTATTCTGAACAATGTTCGAAAAAGCGGAAACCGGTTATGGGAGAAAAGTAGGTATTATGAATGTGAGGGAGAGGGAGATTTCTATGCCATTTCATAGGGGTTTTTTCACTAGTTAAATTAAAGGAAATGTATAAAAATAGTTAAAGGAAATTGGTTTTTTAAGAAAGAACAATTATTTGTACAAATTTGTGCTAAAAGATGTATTTATATTCTACCACAATATTCTCACTGTTAATACAACAACAACAACCACAATATTCTTTATTTTAAATCGAAAAGTATGTCACAAGCAACGAAAGAGCTCTTCGTATATTTGATGCAGCCATCCAGAAATTACGCAAGGATTTTTAAGAAGGCTTAAATAGACTTTGGTATATGATGAAAGACTAATTCAACTCGACTTGGCCGCCAGAAAATAGTTTTGTTTTCATCTTCTTATGCTCCTCTGTTGATGTTGCTGTGGCACCAATTCATTACTCATTTCAGTGAATACCACATGAAATTCAATACTATGCATTGTTTATATTTTATTTCTTAATTTCAAACAAATTCGCAAAACAATTAAACTTTTCTAATTTTTAAACAAAATAAGAAATGCGCAACGAAATTTCAATTGACAAAACAGCTGACTTCGAAAATTCGAAATTCCTATTCCCCAATTATTCTTCTCCCTAGGAGAAAAGAATTGGAGAATTTTTCCGCGGGAATAAAAAAATCCGCGAGAATATTTAGAATTGGTGTGATTGCTTAGTAGGTGCGAAAGGTTTAAAACAATTTTTAATTTTAAGTTATAACATATTGCCTATAGGCATGATATACTCCCTATTGCCAAAACTTGATATTGTACCAAGTGTTCACATGAGTCAGCGATACAAATTTCATAAAAGTCGGAACTTTGGTCGCGCATGTAGCACATACCCACAAACACATTCAAGTTTTTATAAAATATTTCTTTCCTCTAATTTCGACGAAATTTTTCTTTGAATCGCTGAAATGGTTTCCAATTTCAACAAAATTATCCTCTTTATCCTTGCTGCAAATTTACAAAACGATCAGCAATTCAATAGCGCTTATTTGATTTCATTACCCAGTACTGCGAATCATTGTTACTTATACCACTTGACCGCTTCTAAAGCAATAGGGCAACACTACCACATATACCAAATGGCGAATGCAATAACTTCCGTTTCCGTTGTTGATACACCATATTCTTGACTTTACTTTCGTTATATACAAAGCTATTTTATTGGCTTTGTGACATCATGTCTGTGTTTACTACACATGTATGTTAAGCTATTATTGTTGTTGTTTTAGAATTTATGTTCATACGAGCGTTTTCTGCACGCCATAAAGTGGTATAATCATTATCATTAGTTGTTGCTGTTATTGCTTTTAGTCCTGTTTCGATTTTAATGCAATAATAAATCATTGAAAATCCATTTGTATTGTCAGCAAAACAAATGTATAATTTTTTTGTATTTTGACCCCAAACACATACATACATACTTACGCACTCAATTACTTTGCCATAGCAATGTAACTCGACTCAAGATATTTAGAATGAAGCTTAGCAGCAGTATTATAACCCTGGTTATCAGCATCATAGCTTCGTTTCCTCATATATACATGCATACGTACATGACAGTTATTTTATTTTTTACTTTTCCTGTGAGCGTTTGTCCCATGTCATTTTCCACATTATCAGTTTGTTAAACTCCCTTTCTTGACACGCTCCCCTTTCCCATTTTAGTTTATATTCTTTGGAATGCAGACATTTATTTAGTCATACACTTCCTGTTATTTGTCTTTCAGATTTAAAAAAAAAAATAAAATAAATACAAGGCGCGATAAGCTCCGAAGAGATTTTAGGCCGCGCTTCTCTTCCAATTTGCGTCGTGATCCCTTACAATTTTTCCTACAAATTGGCGGGACGGGATCTACATGTTTTATGCTGACTCCGTACGGCATCTGCAAGGCAGATGAGAAGCTTTTCATGGCAGAAATACACTCGGAGTGTTTGTCAAATCACTGCCGAGGGGCGAAATTTTTCTTTTAAAATTTCTATATTGCTTTGACCGAGAATTGAACCCCCGAACTACGGTGTTGTAGGCGGAGCACGCTACCATCACACCACGGTGGCCGCAGATATATAAAATTAAATTTTCGCTCACAAATTTGCTATGGAATACATATAAAGAACATAAAATTATATATCAAAATGCGTTTTAATGGAAATTGTATGTTTGTTTTTTTTTGCTTAGCGGATAAAGGCGTCGTCATGTTTTACATTTTCTATTTTCGTGTTTTGTTTATTTTATAACGATTCGATAACGAATCGATAACTCGTCGATACCTCGTCGGTAAAGCGCCAAATACACGACACGAACATTTCCGCGAACATTCCGCAGTCTTGTTCGCAGCTTTGGCCATACACCATACGAACTTTTGGCCGAACATTAGTTCTCTTTCAGACAGCGATGAATACGGACAACAATTGTGCTGCAGCAATATTGCTCTCTGTGGCAATTAAGCGTAAAAAAAAGAGAGAAGATCGCAAAAAAAGAATTTGGTGCAAAGAATGGTTTAAAAAACGAGCAGTTCTTGGACAAAGTGAGCTTATTAAAGAACTGGAATTCACGTCACAAAATGACGCCTTGCTTTAACTTTGCGCTTTCTAGCTAGTGGCAATAGCTTTGAAGACTTAAAATTTTTGACAGCAATTGCGCCCCAAACGATTGGGAAAATAGTTACAGAGACTTGTGATGCCATAATAAATCAATTGAAAGATTTTATTAAGGTAATTATTTATTGATTAAATTATTTTTTTTCGACTAAACAAGAAAAGTTTCTTGTGTACATATGTGTGTCTGAAAATTATTGGTTTTTTGAAGTAAAAATAAAAATAAATTATTCGTCCGTTTCAAACGATGCAAAGAAATTTTGTAAGTTTTCTACCGAGCTCGAATTAATGGATGATGTATCTTCAACGATTCGTACGTTTTGTGTGACTTGAGGTGACATTCTACTACTGTTTATGAACGAGCCGCTACTTAAAGGAGTCGGAACTCTTATTGTATAATTCTGCATGTGTTGGGGCACCGCGTAGTTAAGTTGCGTAGACGTGCGCATTGGGTATTGCGGAATGACATTTGGTGTTAATATTTGACTTGGGTTAAAGACATTTTGGATTTGAATAGCGTGCCTAATTCCAATGCTCCCAAGCAACCTTGAAATAAAACATCTGATATGATTTTTCGCGCAATCGTTTTCTGGGAGGCCTCCATTTCACTATATTGCGAAGCCCACGATTGAGCCAAGGAGTCACCTTCTGTGGGTTCGCGGCTGTTGGCAGGTCTCTCGCATGCAATTTTAATAAGTTTATCTTCTTCAGAAACTTTTCTTTTGCTTGGTCGAACAGTGAATTCCTAAAAAGAAAGATTTATAAGTTTTTCATTACTTTTCAGCGTCCACAAACAGAAAAAGATTGGAAGGGAGAAGCGAAAAATGTTGATGCACGCTGGAACTTCCCAAATTGTATAGTCGCAATGGATGGAAAACACGTCAATATAACAAAGCCACCTGGATCTGGATCTTTTTATTATAATTATAAAAAAAATGTTTCCATCATTTTAATGGCAGTGGTTAATGCTAATTACGAATTTTTGATGGTGGATGTTGGCACAAATGGAAGAGCGTCTGATGCCGGTCTTTTTAGCGAAACAAAATTTTTTTCATCTCTAAAAAATAAAACATTGAAAATTCCTGACCCTCAGCCGCTTCCAAACTGCGAAGAAAAACTACCCTTTGTATTCGTAGCTGACGATGCTTTTCCCCTGTTAGAAAATATCATGAAGCCATTTAGCCACAAAACACTCAAGAAGAAGAAATAATTTTTAACTACAGGCTTTCTCGGGCGAGAAGAATTGTTGAAAACTGTTTTGGCATTTTAGCATCAAGATTTAGAATTCTCCTAGAAACTATTAATTTATCACCAGAAAAGTCACGAAAATTGTGTTAACCTGTTGCTACTTGCATAACTTTTTACGGAGGCAAAATGAGGAGACGTATTTTGAAGGTGGATTCGATGTTGAAGAAACAGATCCCGGAGCGACAGAATACGCCGATTGGCATAATGACCATGGACTTACAGCTCTTCAAGCTTCAAGTGCAAAGAATGCATCCAATTTAGCAAAAACTACTCGAGAAAAATATTGGGAGCAGTTCCGTGGCAGAACAATATATTAAATATAAGAAAGTGAATCATTTACGGAATAAAAACAAAATGAATGTTTGTCTTCACAAAAAAAAAAGAAACAATAAAATTTTGACTTTTTTTCTTACCTCAAATGTGTTTGTATTTTCATCCTGCATTGTGGTAATGCCTGCCAAAGGTTCTTCTTGATCTTTCAAAAAGCATAGCAAATCATAGCACCAAAGAGTAGGAACATATTCATCCTTAGCACCAGCACCAGACTTCAAACTATCTCTCTTTTTTTTTTTTGATTCACGCCAGTATTGCGCCCGCAAACTACTTATTTTTTTATAACTGTATCCTTTGTGGCATCAGGATCTACTTCTTTTAATTTTTCGATTAAAGTCGCATAATCATTTTTCTTTTTAATTCTATTACAATAATCTTTGCTTTTCACTTGCCACAATGATGGCAAAGATTTATACATTTCCATAAATTCATTCAGAAATTTTTTATTGTCCATTTTACTTTTCCGCGCACATCTGTTCCGTTCAGAAATTACTACGATTATGAGCTATTTCGCCATAGACGCACGAACAGTTCGCGCAAATGTACGCCAAAAATTAAAATATTTTGATTTTTGCCGAACATTTGCGCGAACTGGCAAACACCACCATGCACGACAGAAAAGGTCGCAGAAACATGACATAACGAGAATGTTCGCGGAAATGTTCGTGTCGTGTATTTGGCGCTTAACCCATGTTGGTTCCGGTTTTTCTTTACATTTCCATTTACATTTCTTCCTTTGTCGTTTAGTTTTAACCGTATTAAAAAAATAGCAAGGCCGCGGGCACTGATGGATTGCTACGGAGCTATTAAAGAACGGCGGCGAGAAGCTGGTAAGGTGCATGCATCGACTTTTATGCAAAATATGGTCGAACGATTGCATGCCCGACGATTGGAATCCACAAGAAATGGTATCCTGTAGCCTTCACCAACTATCGCGATAATTTTCTTAGTATGGCATATAAGGTACAGTCAAGCATATTGTGTGAAAGATTGGAGCCCACCTTCGTTCGGATGGGTTGACCCTATCAGTGCGGCCTTGTAAATCTACCATCAATCAGATTTTAGCTATGCGCCCAGCCACTTTCGAGTGCACGAAACGGAGCTCCCTATATGTTGTTATATCTGATGTTGTTGCTAGTGTTGATGCTGGTTCCCAAATAAACGAAGTCTTTTACTATTTCGAAATTATGGCTGCCAATAGTAGCGTGGTTGCCAAGGCGCATATGCGCTGAGTCTTTGCTCGATGACAGCAGGTACTTCGTTTTGTCTAAATTCACCATCAAACCCATCTTTACTGCTTCTTTTTCCAGTTTGGAGTAAGCAGAACTAACGGCGCCGATGATATCAATGTCATCAGCATATGCCAGTAATTGCACGCTTTTATAGAATATTATTCCAGAGCGGTTAATTTCTGCAGCTAGTATAATTTTCTCCAGCATCAAATTAAAGAAATCACACGATAGGGAATCACCCTGTCTGAAATCTGGTTTAGTTTCGAACGGCTCGGAGAAGTCCTTCCCAATTCTGACTGAGCTGATGGTGTTGCTCAGCGTCATTTTGCCCAGCCGCAAATTTTGCGGGGAAACCAAATTCAGACATAGCGGCATATAGGCAGCTCCTTTTCGTGCTGTCGAAGGCGGCTTTAAAATCTACGAAGAGGTGATGTGTGTGTCGATTCTTTTTTCCAAGATTTGGCGCATTGTGAAAATCTGGTCGATGGTAGATTTACCAGGTCTGAAGCCGCACTGATAAGGTCCAATCAGTTGATTCACGGTGGACTTCAATCTTTCGCACAATACACTTGACAGGACCTTATATGCGATATTAAGAAGCCTGATTCCGCGATAGTTGGTGCAGTTTGCAGTATCCCATTTTTTATTCCATCATCATCGATTGCGGGATCGGGTTCGTCATCTCTGTGCGTTAAATCATTGTCTCTATTTAGGAGAGCAGAGAAGTGTTTCCTCCACAATCTAAGTACTCTCTGGACATCAGTTACAAGGTCGCCGTTTTCGTTCTTACATGAGTTTGCCCCGGTCGTAAAACCTTCCGTATGTCGCCGAATTTTTTGGTAAAATTTTCAGGCGTTATTCCTGGTGGCTAGCAGCTCCTCGCACTTACGCCTTTCTGTCTCTGCTTTTTTCTTCCTGAAAAGGCGTCTCGCTACCCTTTTTAACTCGCGGTAGCGTTCACAAACTCCTATTGTTGCGCTCGCTTTTAACATAGCCCTGTAGGCAGCGTCTTTTCTTTCGGTTGCAACGCGGCATTCCTCATCGTACCAGTTGTTTTTCCGTGGCCGTCGGTAACCAATTTTTTCCTCGGCGGCAGTACGAAGTGCTTTGGAGATATGCTCCCACTGCTCCTGTATTCCTTCAGGCTGTGTTGTGCTCTCAGAGAGCAGGTGTGAGAGTCGAGTTGCGAAATCATTGGCAGTCTGTTGCGATTGCAGCCTTTCGACGTTAAGCTTTCCTCCTGTTCTTGTTTCCTTGGTTTTAGCCGCGCTAAGGCGGGTGCGTATTTTGGCGGCGACGAGATCGATGTTAAGTCCCCGGATCGTGCGCACATCTAAAACACTAGAGGCATGCCGTCCGGCTATCGCAACGTGATCGATCTGATTGCGAGTATTTCGATCAGGGGCAGCCATGTAGCTTTATGTATCTTTTTATGCAAAAACCTCGTGCTGGATATGAACTTGTTTCGAGCACCTGCAAAGTCAATCAGCCTCAGTCCATTAGGCGAGGTTCATTGTGTAGGCTGAACTTTCCGACTGTAGGGCCAAAAACACCTTCTTTGCCCACCCTCGCGTTAAATTCGCCAAGCAAGACTTTTATATCATGGCGGGCGCAGCGCTCGTATGCGCGTTCTAATTGCTCATAAAAAGCTTCTTTCATCTCATCGTCTTTCTCCTCTGTCGGCGCATGGGCGCAGATGAATGATATATTAAAAAATTTTGCTTTTATTCGGATAGCGGCGAGACGTTCGACCACAGGCGTGAACGCCAATACTTGGCGACAAAGTCTCTCTCCCACCACGAATCCGACGCCGAAAGTACGCTTATTTGTATGGCCACTCCAACAGATGTCACAATTTTTAATCTTCTTTCTTCCTTGCTTCGTCCAACGCATTTCTTGGATGGCGGTGATGTCAGATTTTGCTTTGACGAGGACATTAACCAGCCGGGCATCTGCACCAATCTCATTCAGGGAGCGGACGTTCCAGGTGCATGCCCACAATTCGTTGTCCTTCAAACGTTTGCCATGGTCGTCATCAATAGAGAGTGTTCTTTTTATCCGAGGCTTGTTGTTGCTTTTCATTGGAGTATGGTTTGACGTGGCGGGTGCCAAGCCCAGCGTACAACCCGCTCAGCGGGGGTGAAAATATTACTTGCACGTTTTTATAGCGAACCGCATGCTCCAAGACAGACGCCCGCCGGGCGATCCCCCCGGCTAGCCCTTAAACCTATTACGTCAGAGTGTCCTAGCCAGGTTGTCGCCTTCTTACATTAGCTCACCACTAAACATCCCAGAGGATACTTGGCCGCAAGCGACCGGAAGCAGTGAGCTGCTTGAACCGCGTGCAAAAGAATCGCTCTGGCCATTCCCAGGTGAATGGCGGTCAGAAGCTTTCCCTACTTTCGTGGACTTCTACACACGGGTCCACCCACGTCTAGATCTTAGGAGAAATATGCGAACGAAGCAACAGAGAGTATAAAAGCAGCGCAAGCTGAGGAATAACTATTCAGTTTGATTTAAACACGCTATTAGTTGTGAAGTGAAGTAAAATTGTGAAGTACTCCCAAAGTAGCGTAAATAAAGACCAGTTTGCAATACTGAATAATGGAGTTATTTATTCGACAGTTCAGCGATTCGAACGTTAGCAGAAGGTGCAAGGTAATCAGGAATTCCCAAAATTCGTTACAATATTTAAAGATTGTCGGCACAAAATTCTAAGAAAGAAAGCTGCTCACGTCAAAATCTGCATATTTTGACATACTGTACTGCAATTTATTAAATTTAGTGATAAAAGTAACCTTTGGTTTAAACATATTTACTCACGGTACGAAAGAATGCAGAATGTAAGCGTAAGCGTAGGTGAAGTGTTTTTTGGAAGTGGTAGTATGAGGAACTGGTATGCGGTTTGGGGAATAAAAAGTGTAAGCGTAAGTGAAGAACTTTGTAGCGTTATATGAGAACTATGCACGTGTTAGATTTTATGTCACGCCAGTCGCTTCTTCGTTGAACCAACTGGCTTCAATTGGTAACACTAGTCCCTTCCTCTGCTAACTTATAATGGAAGTATCATCATCATAATTAATTTATGATAACTGATGCCAATTGGTAACACCAATGAAGGCCAAGTCTTCCTTTACCTGCTTTTCGCGACTCAGTGGAGGTGTCCACCTTCTTCTGCTTCCATATTGCAGTGTCGACTGAAATACTTTCTGGGTCATAGCGTCTTCGCACATTCCCACAGCATGGCCGAGCAAGCGTAACCGCTATGTTTTAATTCGCTGGACTTGGTTGATGTCTGCATAAAACTAGAACAGCTTTTCATTAAATGTTCTTCCGTACTCACCTCCGCCAACGCCTAGAGGTCCGTAAATCTTTCGAAGAACGTTTTTCTCGAGCACTCCCAGAATGGCCTCATTAGCAGTTGTAAGTGTCCATGCTTTTGCACTATATAACAGGACGGGCACCATAAGTGACTTGTAGAGCATGATTTTCGGTTGTCGAGAGAGGAATTCACTTTTCAATTGCCTACCTAGCAGAGGCAGAGGGCAGCCCCCACTCCGTTGGAAGGACCAGGTGGAAAACGATTTAGACTCCCTTGTTGTGGCCAATTAGCGCCGGTTGGCAGAGAGAAGGATTATATGCGTATGTATGTGTGAGTAACAACTCTTAGCTGATGACTACATGTGTATATGTGAGATATCTCTTCACTTCGAGTTGCTGGTTATGTGTTTGAATGTACATTAATTTGGCTGCTTGTTGTATTTGTTGTTGTGATTATTTACCAACAGCATACTGATGCTAATATTCGCCACAATATATACCTGAAGCTTCAAGAAAGATGTGAATGCGATTTGAAATATACCTACACATAAACGCTGAACTAAATAAGATATTTATAAGCGCTGTCAGTTTGTATTATGCTAATGGTTATTATCCGCATCATATTTCAATAAACGCTTGTGTTCAGCTTCATTCAGTATTTTCGTTTGTTTTTAGTTGCTTTTGCTAGACTCAATTTGTACCTAACTACGTGTAGCCCTTTTTTCTGAGTAGTGAACAGTGTAATGTTTTGTGAAACAGCGCAACGACACATTGTATTTGAAATTTATAATCAAACATTTTCAAACAACATAGCAGTGTTTATATTTTCTTAATTTCGGTGAGGTAACATAAAGACGGCGGCCATAAGGTCATTTGACTTTATGACCACCTCAAATAGCCAAAGAGCTCAATTGACTTTGAAACTTATTATTAAATTTTTTCCTACAGCATAGTTTTGTTCACATTTGAATAATTTCTCTGAGGTGGCATAAGGTCAACATACGTAAGGCTAATTGACCTTATGGCCACTTCATCTGGTCATAATTTCAATTGACTGTGTAACTAATTTAAGTGCAAATAAGGTAAATTGACGTGATGGCCGTTGAACCTCTCCAAATTTTTTCATACAACATAGTTGTGTTCACATTTGAATAATTTCTGTGTGGTGACATAAGGTCAACAAACATGAGGATAATTGACCTTATAACCACTTCATCAGGCCTTAACTCCAATTGACTTCGTTACCAATTGAAGAGATAATAAGGTTGATTACCATTATGGTTGTTGAGCTCGTATCACCAATCCGTGACCTTCAACTTCAATTGTTAAAATTTTAAATATCTAAAAGAATTTTTCGTTATATTAAATTTTGTATCAAAAAACACACTGTATAGCATAGTATTTTGTGTCCCTTAACAAGATACATATACGCCTTTGCCGTTACGATAATGCTGAATGCTAGATTAAATTTCAAATTGCATGAATATTGCATTAGTGCGAGAAAAAATCGAATGGAAGAGCGCTCAGTTCGCTTTTTCACTAAATATACTTGATATCAGCTTGTTTGGCTGTCCGCTGTCTTCTTGTCTTATAATAATCAATTCTTATAATATGTATTTGTATTATGCATTCAATTGCGTATATATGTTAGTACTTATTGCTCTTGTATAGCCCAAAGTAATGGCATATCTCAAAATAGCTGGTAACATTATTTTGACGTTTGATGAAAATTGATATTGAGAATTATGAAAGCTGTAACTGAGTACTTTTGTGAATTTGTTTCTTTGCAAGGTAATTTCTTGTTTGTTTTTTTTTTGCTTTCTTTTCGGTTTGGGTTTTGTATTCGATTGATTATTTTTGAGTAGTTATGTGTGTAGGCCCAAAGTGATTTAGAAATTCATAGAAATTATCTTCATAAATAATTTATATCGATATGTGTACCTTTTTCAATCTCCAAGTTAGAATGAGTAATCGATAAATAAAATGTCTTTAAAAAATATTGATATTATTTCGCTTGTAAACTCTTTGTGAAACTCACTTTGCAGTATTTTTCTACCTTTATATTAACTCGCTTTCATGTTTGTCCCTTCATTTCCATACGAATTTTTGACCCACGGAAAAGTCTTTTTCGGTAACTTCCCGTTGAGCTAGACACTTGATACTTAGAACATAGTTTAGATCAGGGAGGCATTACAATGCAAGTAAAAAAAAATCCGCTAGGTGGCGCACGGATCGAGATATACAGAAAATTTATTTTAAAATGAAAATTTTGCGATCCACTTTTAACTAACTTCTCGGAGATCCAGAGACTTGAATCTGAGCACATAGTTTGCAAGCCGATGGCACTACAATTCGTGGAAAACAAAATTCCGCCAAGTGGCGGACGAATCGAGATAAACGAAAATCCCTGAAAAAACACAGGGAATCTTGCGATCGATTTTTAAGTAACTTCCCGGTGAGCTAGAGACATGAAACTTGAGCCGGAAGTCAGAACGCCGGGACAATGCAATATTTTATCAAAAAAAATCCGTTAGGTGGCGCATGGATCGAGATATTAGGAAAATTAATTTTAATTTGGGAATCTTTCAATCCATTTTTAACTAACTTCCCTATTACCTAGAGACTTGTAACTTAGCGCATAGTTCGAGACCCGGTGACAATACAATTTATAGGAAACACAGTTCCGCTAGATGGCGTGCTAATTGAAATAACTACAAATCCCTGAAAAATAGGGGAATCTTGCGATCGATTCCTGAGTAATTTACCGGTGAGCTAGGGACTTGAAGCTTGTGCCGTGGGTCAGAACCCGGTGACAAAGCAACATTTGATCAAAAAAAATTCGCTAGGTGGCACGCAAATTTTAATTTGGGAATCTTTCAATCCATTTTTAACTAACTTCCCGGTTACCTAGAGACTTGAAACTTGGCACTTAGTTGGAGGCCTGGTGACAATACAACCTACAGAAAACAAAGTTCCGCTAGATGGCGCGCTAGTCAAGATGACTGCAAATCCTTTAAAAACGGGGGGAATCTTGCGATCGATTTTCGAGTAACTTCCCGATGAGCTAGAGACATGAAACTTGGGCCGTAAGTCAGAACCCGGTGACAATGCAATATTTTATCAAAAAAATCCGTTAGGTGGCGCATGGATCGGGATATTGAGAAAATTAATTTTAAGTTGGGAATCTTGCAATCGATTATTAACTAACTTCCTGGATAGAGACTTGAAACCTGGAATATAGTTTAAAACTCGGTGACAGTGCAATGTTTGATAAAAAAAATTTGAGCTACGTAACGCACAAGTGGAACTATTTAGAAAATTAGGCCATACCTTCATAGCTAGCCTCCTGAGTATTTCAGGCGTTGTAGAATTCCACCTCGTTGAAGGTCCAGCTAAATGCACGTCCTTGCATACTTTTAGGCTTACGCGACTTTCAACACTATTCTTTTAGAATTTCAGGCGTATGCGAATTTCACCACGATTTTCAGCTGTACAAATTAAGTAGCTGACAAACGAGGTGGAATTCTCTTGTTATGATGCGAGGTAGAATTCTGTTGTTTTCGCCAGTGTTTTCAGCGAAAATTCCACTAATTCTCTTACATCTTGCTATTTTGAACAAATAAATAAAATCAAAGTTTCAATTGCCTTTTTGTAGGCAGTACTAAAAAATTGAAAATGAAAAGATGATAAAAAAATTTTAAGGAATACCTTTATATAAATGGACAAAAAAATTGAAGGAAATTTTTCCTTTAATACAGACATAGTCTTGTTGAATTTTGACTAAAAACTTTAACAATAGCTCTTGTGAAAGAATTTTGGGATTTAAAAGTATAAAGGTAGAACGCGTGTTTAAATTTTAAATAATCAATTAGGTAATCCCAAGTAGATGGTTTGCCTTAAATTGAAAGGTTGCGCTCCACCTTTTTAGTTTTGAGTCCCAAAATGCTTTTACAAGAGCTATTGTTAAAGTTTTTATTCAAAATTCAACAAGACTATGTCTGTCTTAAAGGAAAAATTACCTTCTATTTTTTTGTCCATTTATATAAAGGTATTCCTTAAAATTTTTTTATCATCTTTTTATTTTTTATCAATTTACACTTTTTCGGTTTCTTCTTATCACGAAGAATTTTAAAATAATATTTTGCTTAAAATAGCTACTTGAAAACAATCGCAAATTTATAAGCTACATGATGCCCCTTACTAGGAAAATCCTTCAAACATTTATTGTTCTTGAGTGTATCAATGGATACTTCGAGCTACATCCCACAACATATCTGCGTCCTATGTTATTTGCCATAACGCCTCCCTAGAGCGCCCATTAATGCTTCGTAGTTGTTCCGCTCTCCCTTGGGAATCGTTTGTAATATTTCAGCACCAAGTTCTTTTAATGCCACGAATAGTGCAGCAACTTTATCTTCAGCATTCCAGTTTTGCAAGCTACATTTGAAAAAAACAGAACCGTCAAAGAGTGGAATTTTTACCTTTAGATTATTCGCTGATACAGCGAGGCGATGTGTACGAGCTCTCAATGATTCCATCTCGGCTTCAATTTTGTCCTCGAGTTGTAAAATTTGTGTGTCCTATGCCTCCAGTTTTGCTAATACACATGCTTCCTGTACTTCCAGTTTTTGCCACCTGCAATGATAGCGCTCCTCTTGCGCTTACAATTCCAACTCCCTAACAGAAAAGCGTCTGGATAATATAATCACCTCTATTCTGCGTATTAAAGCCGGCGTCCTCTGTGTGAAATATTGGTCAGTGTTCCAATATTTTAAATATCCGGCTACCTTCTTCTTCTGGCCAAAGTACTTCCCATTCTCCAACTAACTCTTCCAACTTTGGTCGTTTCATAACATCGTCACCAAAGTGCTGCCCAACATGGTCTCTCCAGCCCTCTTCTCCGTCGAAAATATATAAGTGGTAAAGCTAGTAGCTTTTGTAGAAACTATGTACTAAAGCCGAGGTTGAGGTCAAGACTCAAAATTTTAGTTCACCAAAGAGTTTGTGTGGTGTGTAGGGCATCGTTCATTCCAACCAAAGTGATACGTGTCACTACTTCCTTTTTTTTTTTGACAGTGAAAGTAGTCCAGTGTATTCCATCAGATCAGTACTTCGTAAAAGAAAATTTTCTTCACGATCACATTATACAGCCGGTACAACGCGATTGCTAAAAGTCTCCAAGCGGTTGCCAATAATAGCCTCTCTACAATAAACTACCCAAAAGAAAGTCTCGGATCTAATCCCGAAACTTAACCCTCTCAGACAATGTCATCGATACTCCGACAGTTTGGAGGGGTATGAGTTCGGGTATGTTGCAGCTCGTTTCGTTTGATTTGGGTTCGAAACTAAATTTGAGGAATTGGATCATCAGAATAAACATGTATCGTTTGCCTCCTCTCTCGGCTGCTGTTCGTGCTGGCTTAGCGCACTTCTGTTTTACATTTAGCTATAACGTTCTTGGCTTGATATATTTTCCTTGGGCTACCTTTAGAGAATTAAAAGAAGCACGACGCAAATTTCAAGAGAAGCTCGGCGTAAATCTCCTCGGAGATTTACTTATTCAGTTCGCGGTTTTCTTAAGCCCTTTGATCTTTGTGAGTTTCTGCGCCCCAAAACCTGTTTGGACTTTTATATTTCTAACGAATTTCCTACTTATTTTGTCAAAAATTGTATAAGAGGTTTTCCTTGTGCCATCTTCAGTGCCTTTTATCATTGGCGAACATATTGCGTATACGCCGTGGCGCCTACAAAGTAGGTGTACTAATAACTTGCAAGCTCAAGTGATATTTATGAAATTTAAATGCTGGGAAACGAAAAACTTTTCAGTTCGCATGTAACGTAATTTGAATTTTTAATTTTGAGTATTTTGAGTGGGAGAAAGGTAAGACGTAAGCTAAAAGAAAAAATAAAATTAAATTAAAATCATTAAACTTTTTCTATATATCTACTAGGAAGAATATAGTCCTTTAAAATATCTACATATGTATGTGTAGATGTGCACCGTTTCCACGTATTCGTTTAAACGGAAATGCATAAATGCGACGCGTTAACACAAAAAGTAAAGCAACTAACGTTAAAAGCGCTCGCGTTTAACCACTTGACAAGACATCGCGCAACGCAACAAAGCAATAGCAAGGCGAGTGGGTATGGGAATTTTGTCAGTGTCAGTGGCAGCAACAGCTGCAGACTGACGTCTACGGTGACAGCAACAATGCAGCTCATTTACATTTTCCAATTAAATCCTTCAGTGTTGTTAGCTTGTTGTAGATTTTTTTTGTTTGCATATTTTTTTTTTTTTATCTTAGCTTTATCCTACGCCTGTAGAGAGAGTTGGCGCATACAAGCAGCCACACACGCACACAAACACGCAGTTTAGTGATTTGAATGTATGTGTTTATGTAAGTTGTCGTTTTGCAAAAACACTCATTTAAAATACAAGTGCTTGTTGTCAAGAGTGTATGTGTATTACAACAATATTTGTTTTTGTTATTATAACGCGATGGTGGTTATAACTAGATATACAGTTTTTTCTAACGGTTATACAGTGGTGGGTAAAATAGTAAATCAAGTTTAAACACTTAAAATTTTTTCTGGGAAAAATGTTTTCTAAATTTTTGGAGTTAGCCCGAAATGATTCCAAGAGGCTCACGAAAAGATGCCAGGCTTGACTGGAATTGGTCTCGAAAATAATCTTTGCATGATCTTAATATGGAAACGAAAGAAATCCTGACATGGTCCCAAAATTTTACGATCCGGACGCGAAATGTAATCTAAAGCTCTCCCATAATCCCCTTCGCAGTATTGTGACGGGCACCGAGACTATAAAGGTAATTAAGACAGTGACCGTCCCCGACCGATACCATTACAGAAAGCGCTGATCGCGACCGAGTAATTCTATGAGTAACCGTAACTGTAACCTCAAGAGTAACGTATACCACAACTGTAACCGTAATTGGAACCGTAACCGACTTCATCACAGTAATCGTACTCCTTACCTTTACGGTTAGGGCAAAGATATTTACGTATATAAGCGTTATTTTAATGTAAGCGTGAGCTAGTGTAGGAATTGATAGCCTTTATATGAGCAAAATTAGACCGCAGATCAGTTGATGTATATTAACAAAGGAAGAAAACAGATCTATGATATGTAAAGGAGAAAATGCACCGACAAAGGAAACGAAGAGGGAAAAACAGAAGAAGAGAAGGAATGACCACGTCGATAGGTGTAACCTAAAGCAAAGCAAGGAAAAGAAAGGAACGAAAGGGAAAGGAAAGAAAAAAAGTTGGAGAGGAAAGCAAAGATTAGATTTCAAAATTCTAGACCGAATCCGGAAAGGGACGGCGTGTTACCAATTTGTCATCGAAGGGCTATTAGTTTGCTATGTATAAGGTATTGGTTTGTTATCGATAAGATTTAGGTGTGCTATCCATTACTTATCGACGATTTATCGGTTTGTGATAGAAGTGTTATCGACGAGGCACGGACGAGTTGTCGGCTTTATATCGAAGTGGCTTAAGCAAGCTATCTATAACAAATGTTGTTGGTGAGCTTGTTTCTGTTGTCGTCTTATTACTGAACAGTTGACGATAATGTACCAAAAAGTTATCGATTTTTTATCGGAGTGTAACGAATCGCTGAGTTATCGATTTTTTTTAGAAAATCTGTTGACATTTGTTAAGTTATCTATTCTGTACCGAATTTGTTTTAATTTATCTATTTGGTATGAAAATATGTCGATTTTGGTCGAAACGTTATCGACGTTTTATCGATTTTTTATCGAGAATGTAGAGAATTTTTTTTTTTTTGTGCAAATAAATTTGACCAAGAAATGCAAAAAGTCTTTGATGTTTGACTAAATGGGCTAGGCCTCTCATCTAGAGAACGAATCTGCCCACGGAAAATTACCATCAAATTGTTGTTCAATGGTATTTGTTATAAAGAAAACTGGCTCATTATACTTGCCACCAGTGTAGATATGTATGTACATAATTTTTGAAATTTACATATAAGATTTTTGAGTGTGCTGCTACATGATTGTTGTTTGTTGGTTTACGTTGATATAAACTCACTTTCTTACAATGTGGAAATGCGTCTGGCGTTAAATTAAAATTTTGCGCGAAACACGACCACAAAAAGGCTACACACATACACATACACAAGTAAATTTAGCATTTTAGAAGCTGGTAGACGAACTGTTGCCTAAGAGCCTGTCAACGCGCTGGCTGTAAAATAGAAGGAGAAAAATATGTACGAACAAAAAGCGCAGCAAAATTGTGTTTATGTTTACTTACACTAACACACGTAAAAAAATGTGTGTACATATTCACATGCCTAGACAACCACTGAATCAGAAATGCCTGTTCGCGAATTTTATGCGATTTTGTTTTGTGCAATTTTTTTTATTAGTTAGATGCGGTTACCAACAACAACAGCGGAAAGATAAAAAATTATGTAGCAGAATCCTTCAGTTGACAGTTGATGTTATGCAAAGTGGTTATTGCTGTTGGATTTTTATTGTTGGCGGCTTATGTTGTTGTTATTGTTTTTGCTGTTGTTTTTGTTTCTACTGCGGTGCTTCATCTTTTAACTTTAGCAAAATGCTTATTTACATTTCTTTAATTTTTGTAGCTCCTTCACCAATCAAGTTTGTTCTTTATACAATTTGATAAAGCTCTATAAATGGGAACAACTTCCTCGGGAAGGACTGTTCTTTTCAAAGCACGCCTATTATAACATCTGGATAGGGATAATGCGTCTCCATTCAGTGTTCAAATTGAAAGATTTTCACTTGGAGCAAAGTTTTTTTCTTGATTTCAAGGTTCCCTATAGCGAGGTCCTGGCAGTGCTAAACGAACACTTATAACATTGAATATCGAAGTTAAAGTGCTTAAAGCTAGAACTCACACAGCAGAGTAAGCATGATCTACGCCCTTACTATTATTACATTCGCCCCTTCTCTAAGTTTTGGTCGTAAGCGACCCGCTATAAAGCCTTTAGATCTGGGGTGTCGCATTGAGAACACAATTTGCGCTTGGAATGCAGACCCCTGCTTTAGACCATAAGAGGTAGCTGACGCCGTCAATTCAGAAATTTCGGTCATATTTGCGTGCTAAGGTAAGCAGAGGATAGCAGCAGCTTTGCCTCAAATGCAGTACTAGATTATGTAGGAGCCACAATCTTATCTGATGCTCCTCTAAGAACAAGTTCTAAACACGAAGTCGAATCCCAAACCGAATTTTTGATAACGATGTTAAACCCGAGACACAACTCAAAGAATCCTCCGATAAGCAGCGCCACAGTCATTCACTGCTTCGCCAAATGACTCATCCTCTCGGAAACAGCCGGATTCGTGGTGGTATCTCCCTTGGTTTCCTCCGAGAAAGCCGGAGTCTTAGAGTTTCCTCCTTTTGGCTTATCTTCTTCAACAAAAGTTGCTGGCGAATCGCCCTCTGCCTGACTTGCAACTTTCGAGGTTTTGTTTTCGAGGTAGTTGCTACCTTGTAATTGTGGCCCTGGATCTAGGTCCTTTTTGCGTTCTGAAGGCCGACTTTATTGTTCGAACGTTTCCTCTTCATTCTGCCGCTCGAAACTACCTCTTCTTCGTACCTTTTGCAGTACTGCGGTTTTTTCGCAGAAAAACTCTTGAACTCCCTTCGACCCACTTCTACAGTTTCACGAGCTCATTTGAAGCGCTCAATCGCGAGGTCTGTTGGATCAACCGCTGCTCCCAAGCATTGGACTATTCTAAGTGCTGCACGGTTGTGGCGAAAGAGCTCTCTTACTAGCACTGCTCCGTACACTACTCCACTCTACTTCTTCGTTTGGAGCTCGTTGACTCTCGACTACTTGCGCTCCTCGAGTCCGAAGCATCGCTCATAGCGCTTTTGTCTTCCATGTACTACAACCCCATACTTCCTCTCTCGTCCTGCTTGTTACTGTAAGATCTTGTGTTTTACATCTTGGTCGTACAACTACCTGCCCGACAAGGGGAAAAAATCGTCCGCTACAGCAACGCCCTTTAGCGTAGTAAAGCCATCGTTACTTTCCGTTGAAATACAGCCGAATATACCCTCTGGCTGCAAATCATCCAACAGGCACGGTCCGCATAATACCCTTGATTAGGGGGAATAACAGAACCCATTGTGAAAAGTTTTCAGAAACAAAAGCAACACCAAAACTGATAACCATTTTCTGGGCTATGACAGAAGGAGATATGAAAAATAGTTTCCAGAAAGAAAAACCGAAACTGAAACTAATTTTGGAAAACGAAATTGAAACCGAAACTGATTTTTGAAAAAAAAAATTTAACCGCGCTTTATTTGAAAACTATCTGGAAAATCGAAACCCACATCACTAATTTTGAAAAATGAGACCTAAACAAAAAGTACCAAATTGAATTCGAAACCCAAACTTACATTGGAGATCGAAATTAAAACGTAAACTAACTGTGACGTACAAAACAAAAACAAAAATCGAGACTAATTTTTAAGTACGAAACCAAAAGCGACACCGAAGCTTCTGAGCTAGTTTATGGCATAGAAATTAGGCACCACTGCACGTGTAGTTGTGTTTAACTTCATTTTTTCTACAGGGTGCTGCATAAACCCAGAACTCTAATAAAATAGTTAAACAATGTAAATTTGCCTTTTGAATATACAAAAATAAAAAGGAAAATTTTAAAACTCATTCGGGAAACAAAAAATTCAAATATGAATATGCAGATGCTTAAAAATATGCACACAAAAAAGGAGGAGATACTGTTATGACAATTACCTCCGTTTGCCGTTAAAAGTTTTTTCATGAAAATTACTTACAGCACCAAAGTTAGTGCATACACACACACACTAACGATTACGATTGCAAACGCACACATACGTTGTCAGACAAAAGCACCACAAAGGGACGTAAATATGCACAGATGAATGTGCGAATATATGACGCCACCATCGGGGACAACCGATGAACAAGTGCGAGTTTGCGGAAAAATGTAGCCATTATGGAAGCGTAAAATTCATTTAATTACCCCCTATCATAAAATGGCGCACTAAGATCATATTCGAATGAATTGAAAAAAAAAATTGTTTTTTCTACCTTTTCTCCGTTTACATTTTTGCATTTTTACACTTGCATATCTGTTGGCTTTTCACCTCTTTTTCTTGTGCTTTACACAAAGAGCCTCTTAATGGCATTATTAATGACGCAGTGTTCGCTGCATGGGTGTAAAGCTAGTGCACGTGTATGTGTGTGTGCGTTTATGGTAAATGTGATTGTGTGTAAACGTCACATTTTAATGCATTTACTTTTGCAGATATTTACAGCTTATTTGTTTAAGTCCAAATGATTTAACCGATAACTTTTGTAAAGGGCGCAAAAAAAAAATTTTTTTTTGTCTGTAATATTTCTCTCCTCGCTATTTGCCTCCTTCTGCGCACTTCCATGCATACGCTTATGCTAATTTTTATTCATATTGTGTAATTTTTTTCTTTTATATTATTCTTGCAGGTGATAAAACGCCACCCGGTTTTCCAGTAATAACTCAGGGTCCTAGCACACGGGTCATTGAAGTAGGTCATACAGCCGTAATGCAATGCAAAGCTATTGGTAATCCAACGCCTATAATCTATTGGATTAAAAATCAGACAAAGGTCGATATGAGCAATCCACGTTATTCAATAAAAGAAGGTAAGTAAATGCACACATGCATACATGTATTGTAAACATTTGTATATTAAGCGCTAATATTAAATTTTGTACGGCATACTTTCGGGCGCATATGCGTGATTTTCATTATTTTCTACATAGTACGCAGGGTAGTTTAATTTATTTAGGTGGATTAGAAGTGCTTTAACTATCAATCCCCCAGACCTGCACGTTTTTAAATTGATAACCGCTGCCAAAATTTTGTAAAATGTTATATACGCCTTAAGGTATGCAGTGTCACTGATACAACCGCTAAATGATAGTGCCTCCTAGCATTTGCTAACCTAGACGAATGATAGGTAAAAAAATTAGTATCAGTCTTTGAGCTCTACACTTTTTTAAATTAATAATCGCCGCTATTTTTTTTAAATGTTTGCAGTGTTAGGACAGGTGGTTCTAACTATTTGATTAAGGTGTCCCCTGGCAATTTCTTACCACTCTCACTCTACTAGTGATAGGTAAAATCTGTTGCAGTCCTATCTGGTCTGTGATTTTCATATCAAGAGATGATCATCAGGCGTAAGTAAGGTGGGCTGCAGAGATAGACACATGCTACTGTTGAAGTCCACGTAACTCTAAGGAACTTGGAAGGAACACCTCGTGCAGCTAAAATCCTCCTAGGTAGAAGATACATGGATTTCTCAGTGAGCCATGTGAGATTTTTTACAGTGATCCTTTTTTATTTTCAAATGTTTTCCCACTATAACTGAGATCGTAAACTTAACATAGGTCATTATAGGAGTCTGCAACTAATTGTCTATCCTCGAAATTAAAAGCAGAAAAATCATACTACGTCCCTATCATACATTTTTGGAATCATGCAGTAACCATTGGCAGGACTAAGTTTAGATAACTTCTGGACTGTTCGGGAATAAATTGGGGTCATTTCGAGAATTTTTCGCAGCAATGTTGGGATAATTCCGGGACTATTTTGAGATCACATTGTTTTAGGTACTATTGCAAGATCAATTTAAGAAAGTGATATAATACATACGGGATTATTTGCACGATTATTTCGGGATCATTTTGGGACTATTACGGCGTTACTTCGTGACTATTTTCAGATCGTTGGAAATTATATTGGGATCTTCCCGCAGTTATTTCGATATAGTTACGGTATTATGTTAGCGACTAATGCGGGATGACTTTGGCACTTTTTTGAAGTCATTTAGCAGGGTTCGCACAAATTCATTTAAGAGTACGAAAAGCTATCAGACTATTATTATTATCGGATTGTTATCGCACTATTATTGATTTGTTATTGTCGATTGTCGAGTTATCGGCTTGTTATCGATAACGACTGTTATCCAAAAGTTGCCGGTATATTAATGGTGGTCTATTGACGTGTTATTGGTTTGCTAATAAAAAGTTATTGATTTCTCAACGAAAAAAATATGCATATATTTTTAATGGAAAAGCTATCGAAAAATTATCGATGTTGTTTCGAAAAGATATCGGTTTATAATTACATTTCTTTTCGAAAAATTTTCGGTTTGCTATCGAAAAATTATCGATTTGTTTGCCAAAAGCTATGAAATTAACTTTGCAGCTGCCAACAAAGTCCAAATTAGCAATTGTTGGCAAGAGTGACCTTGTAGCTCTGCGGGTCAGCCGCTAGGTATAATAATTTTATACCTGTACACACACATTCTTTGCTCTTTGGCGTGTCATTGGAGGTGGCGTCCTGCCCACAAAGCAAAAAAAACCGTTGCCCTTAAAGCAAGAGCGCCCTGCCACACAATGCGCACTTTTCCTTAACGTGCCACATGCTGCAGACTTTGCGCTATATTTTTACTCAACATACCCAAGCCAAATGTCTTCAGACATTTCCACCGAAGATGCTTGATAATTGCAAGGTATTAGGGCCATGAGAAAGCGCTTGTCGAATTGCTAGACCAACAGAGGAATCTTCGCTAGATTTCTAGGTTGACCTTGTTATAGGTGTTTAAGCCGATTGTCAAATAAACGCAGTATTTTTCTATTTCGAAATTATGACTGCCAACAATGTCATGGTTGCCAAGACGCAAATTCGCCAACTCTTTGCTTGATGACAGCAGGAACTTCTCATTCTATTATTCACTTTTATGTGTCAAATGTAGGGACGTTTAAATTATTTTTGTCTAACTTGATCAATAACTTCTTCAAAAGCTAGAAATTTCTGAAAATCCTGACATTGAAAGCAAACTGTCAGGTAAGCCTCCTAAAACCATACCATTTGCAAAAACGTAAATAAAAGCGCTTTCAATGGACGCTTAACCTGTAAATTTTACTTAGAGATCTTCTATTCAACTTATTATAAGCTTAGAGCTACTTTGCATACAGACAGCTTAAATCCGCATATAATCAACTAGCAAAATTCCCATGTTAATATTTTAGCTAAGATAAGTGGTATGAGCTAAAGGCATGCACTTACTGACTTGCTGCTACCTGTGCCAGCCGATGTGTTTAATATCTCGTCTATCAAATTTGTATTACTTCTATGAAAAGTGAACAACAAAATTGAAACGATGCAAGATACTGGTTTTTTGGGTGACAAATACTTTTACACACTTGTAATTGGCTGGCGAGGGGTTAAGGTGTGGTAGTATAAGCAATTTATGATTAACTACTGTCTAAGGATTTTCACGTTGACATTTACCACAGAGCAATGTTAAATAAAGAGATAAATGAAGAAAATGTGAAGGAGTGACAAAAGCGCATACTAACATAGCAAGCCAAGCAATAGCTCAAGACAAATGTTTGTATAAAAGAAGAAGCAAAAATGCAAAATTTCCAACTTGATGCGGAATACGGCAAGTGTGCTCCGCTTTTGCTAAGTTTGAGCGCTCGTTCTTCACTTGATTATTTAGTTGCTTGGCAGCAGCGTAGAGTAGCTAGAGGTTTTGGTCTTCATGTAAACTCATTTATTGTATTATAATTACAAATTGTAAAAATAAATTCAAATAATAATAATAAGCTAAATAGCCCATACACTGAAAGAAAAAGACTGGTAAAATCAACCGAAATACGGGTCAATTCAACCGAAATTTCTGTCAATTTTTATCCTTGGCAACAAGATGTTGAATCAAATGCGCACAAATCGTTCATTCGTAATTGACCGTTTTAGTAGTCAAATGAACAAAAAAAGTTGTTGCGACAGCTTTGTACGAAAGTACCTATGTTGCGGCATTTGCAAGGCAGATCAGTTTTCACTGAGATCTTTTCATGGCAGAAATACACTCTGAGTGCTTGCCGAACAGTGCCGAGGGGCGAGCCCATTTAGGAAAAGTGTCTTCTAATTGAAAAACCTTATTTCTAAAATTTGTATGTTGCTTTGCCCGGGGTGTGAGCCCAGGGTCTTCGGTGTGGTAGGCGGAGCACGCTACCATCCCACCACGGCGGCCGCCATATACATACGTAAATATGTGCATACAAATAGTACACAGCATACATAAGTACAAAGTAGAGAGCGCAGTGAGCGTAAAATTCTCTTTGAAATTTGCTCATGTATTGACTGTTGATCGCTGTTGAAATGACCAGTGAGATCAGTTGTGTTAACAAAAAAAAATCAGTTAGATTGATTAGGAATCTGTAAATTTTACAGAATTTTGTTAACTTAAGAGCGACAATTTCTCTTCTATGGAAATGACTAAATTAATATGTTCGCTTGACAAAGAACTCGGTCGAATTAACTATAATTCGATCAATTTCACCGAATCTCCGTTAAGTCAAGAACAACAACCGATTTGTTGATTTTACTAGCACCATTTCTTTCAGTGTAAGTATGCTTTTCTTAATTAACAATCGTTACTCTAATTACAATTCGCGTGTAATTGGATTAACAATGTTGAAGCAAACTTTTTAGATATGATAATTAAATTTTAAGCTTTGATTGGTACAAATTAAAATAACTTTTTAACTGAGTCCAATCAGTGAGTAAAAAAAAGGAAAAGAGGAAAAACTTTTGCACGCACTTTTGTATGACAACAATTTTTTATGGGTTGTTTATTATGAGCAATTTGTTTAGACTCAGTCTTCTGATAATTTTTTAGTTCTTGGAAGTTTTAATTGCATTTGCAGAGACTGTTATATAAATTTTGGAAAAAATTGAAAAGGGCGTAGGTCTATAAAATGTTGTATACTTTTAGGATGCGAATCAAGTATGTCGTTTCTTTAGGGTGCTATACAATGAAAAATCATTTGTGAAGCCACAGACCCTCCGCTTGGTGGTGAGCTACATGTGCGAAGGCTATAGCCCGGGTACATTAGGCGGAAATTGCCTGTTTAAAGGTTTGCTGAAGGAGCTTATCGACAGCGTTTGAATCCCATGACGTGCAGCTGCAAGCGGGCGTCTGATCATGCGGCGCGCTATGCAAATGTATAATTCTAAATAATTTTCCGCATATTGAGTTGAGCGCTCGGCTAGGGATCCGAAGTCATTCACCCGGAATGTCCGATTGTTCTGCCCTATAAATTGGTGTGTTCTTTATTGAAAAATTGGGGTGTTCTTGAGGAAAAATGAGCATTAAAATTTGTTATGTTTACTGGAAAAGAGCACCAAAGCTCTGAGTCAATAAAGTTGTTTCAGTGGCAGGTTTTTATTTTATACAAGCTGAAATAAAAAATGCCTTAAGCACCATATTTACTACCGATTAAATGCTTTAAAGCCATTAAATTATTCTCCCTTTTGAACCCAGAGCGAAAATCGATCCCTGAACTGCTCCGCATGTGAATTTCATCGTCCGCGAGTGCTATGACGCAAGGTGCATGCGGATGCGATATTTAGCCTATATCCTATGACGCACTGTAAGAGGCATGAGCTTTGGATGCGATGCTCTTAGGCTACAAGAAGGCTCAACTTATTGTCTTTATTTATGTGTCTGATTTATATTAGAAGATTTTGGAAAAGTTCTCCATCTGTGTGGAGCACGGTTTTTACTCTCTAAACAAAATATCGCCCTACAGAATTAAAAAATTTAAATAATCAGCATCTTCGGTTGGTAAGCACCGACTTATTCAGTCTATGCGAGGTCCTCACGGACCTACCAGTGCAACCTAACTCTGGTAAAGCAATTTTAATTATAACTATAACATGCTTTTAGGCGCATGCGTTTTTACTCTGTACATTTTTTGGATAGGTTTTATGTATAATAATAACCTTTCTGGGGTTCAGTTAACTATTTTAAGCAAACCGGCGAAAGCGCTCTTATTCGCAAATCCGTAACTTTTTATGCGAGCGAAATCCATGCGTGCATTGAGGCATATATAATGAAAATGTTATTTTTTGGGGTGGTCTTTTTGTGACTGCATTCTAGATTTAACAATTTTCCAAATCCCAAAGCAAATTACATCACATCAGTTTGCTTTATATTAAATTGCATACATTAAGGCAGTCTTCTGATTAATGCACACTTTGTTTCAGATAATTTAAACTTAGGGAATAACTTTTTAAATTTTCTTAAAATAAACTTACTCTTGTCCACACGTATTGCATACCTTTGCGCATTTCTACCTTTTAGAATCAACAGCTATTATCATAAAAAGCGTTAGTTAATTACAAAAACTACTTTTCATTTTGACCACTAAACGAAAATTAACATTTTTCCAGTGTTTTGCATTCTACTGAATTTACCAAGTGTACTTGTCAATAAACTCCAATTAACCCACCCAGTGAGTCTACTTTGCGGCGCCATTTCTTTACAATCCCATTGAAGTAAATATTTTACATGGACTCAACTCAATACTTGGGTATAAATTAACCTTGAAATGCAACTTTTTGACTCTATAAATAAGACGCCATTTACTTGGCAACAAATTTTTACAACACACACCCCTCCTAAACTGTTTGTATTTGTTTTAGATTTTATTTCTATTTGAATGTAAATAAGTACTGCTCCTAAAAGTATATTAACATTTATAAAGCATAGTTACTCGGCACAACCAGCTGTGGCTTTTGCACTCAGATATCGTAAATTTTCCACATGCCAATGTTATGGTCATAATCTAAACGGGCCAACAAAATACCGTTAAGGGCTAATTGAATAAAAAGCACGACAGGAATTTTTAATGAATTTCGTCCATTACTTGAATTATGTATGCACTACTACAAGCGAAGTTTGTAAATGTATATGTGTATGGGCATGAAAATAGAAAATAGTAAATATTTGTGTAGTTCATTTTCCCTCATAGTAAGTTTGCCCTTCAACAGGCCATACTTACAGTAGCGAATAGAAAAATAACCGGAGCAGTCTTTAATTTTTAAATTTCTTCTATAAAAATTTGTAATTTGTTGTAATTGAAACTACGCAAACCAAACTCGAAAATGTTCTCGAAGGTATTCGAAAATTCAAGAAAATTGTCCGAAAGTTTCGAACTACTTATTTGGAGATCTCTGAATATTTTTGAGTAAGCAATTTTGTTGTTTTTTCCATATGAAAAAAAAACACCCTTCGAAAAAACATAACTGCATACTCAAAAGAATGCAGAAAACTCCAAATAACAATTTCGAAGGTTTTTTTTTCAAATTTTCGATCTTTTTCAAAAACGTTTTTGAAATTGGTATGCATAGTTTCAGTTACAAATTTTATAGAAGTTGTTTCTTAAAATATTGAAAATTGAAGAAGAAAAATTTTATTGATGACATTTAATAAAAATAGCCACTGATAATTTTCTGTTCACAGCTGTATGTACTATACCTACTAGAGATATACGCCGCCGACAAACGCCGCCGCCGATTTAATTGGTTTTTCGCACGCCGCCGCCGAATGTCAAAAATATCGGCGCTGCGGCGGCGGCGTCCGCCGCGGTGCTATATTTTCTGCTAGTTTAAGACTGTTTAGGCCATTTATTATTCATGTCGCAAATTGGTCGGATATGGTCGAAAGTGGGATCAACGGATGCGCATCACTGCCAGTTATAAGAAACTAATTGCGAAATTCAACTCTTTCTAACTTTTCAAAAGTTATTTAAAACAAGTAAGGAAGGCTAAGTTCGGGTGTAACCGAACATTACATACTCAGTTGAGTGCTGTGGAGACAAAGTAAGGGAAATCACCATGTTGTAAAAGGAACATAGGGTAACCCTGGAATGTGTTTGTATGACATGTGTATCAAATGGAAGGTACTAAAGAGTATTTTAAGAGGAAGTGGGCCATTTAGGGATATCGCCATAAAGGTGGACCAGGCCTGACTCGAGAATTTGTTTGTACGATATGGGTATCAAATAAAAGGTATTAATGAGTATTTTAAAAGAGCGTGAGCCTAAGTTCTATAGATGGACGCCTTTTCGAGATATCGCCATAATGATGGACCAGGAGTGACTCTAGAATTTGTTTTTACGATATGAGTATCAAATGAAAGGTGTTAATGAGTATTTTAAAAGGGAGTGGGCCTTAGTTCTATAGGTGGACGCCTTTTCGGAATATCGTTATAAAAGTGGACCTGGGTTGACTCTAGAATGCGTTTGTACAATATGGGTGTCAAACGAAAAGTGTAATAAGTTTTTTAAAAGGGAGTGGGCCTTTGTTCTATGGGTGGACGCCTTTTCGGGATATCGCCATAAACGTGGACCAGGGGTGACTCTAGAATGCGTTTGTACAATATGGGTATCAAATGAAAGGTGTTAATGACTATTTTAAAAGGGTGTGGGTCTTAGTTCTATAGGTGGACGCCTTTTCGAGATATCTCCATAAAGGTAGACCAGGGGTGACTCTAGAATTTGTTTGTACGATATGGGTATCAAATGAAAGGTGTTAATGACTATTTTAAAAGGGTGTGGGTCTTAGTTCTATAGGTGGACGCCTTTTCGAGATATCTCCATAAAGGTAGACCAGGGGTGACTCTAGAATTTGTTTGTACGATATGGGTATCAAATGAAAGGTGTTATTGATTATTTTAAAAGGGCGTGGGCCTTAGTTCTATAGGTGGATGCCTTTTCGAGATATCGCCATAAAGGTGGGCCAGGGGTGACTCTAGAACTTTTGTGTACGATATGGGTATCAACTGAAAGGTGTTAATGAGTATTTTAAAAGAGTGTGGGCCTTAGTTCTATAGGTGGACGCCTTTTCGAGATATCGCCATAAAGGTGGACCAGGGGTGACTATAGAATTTGTTTGTACGATATGGGTATCAAATGAAAGGTGTTAATGACTATTTTAAAAGGGTGTGGGTCTTAGTTCTATAGGTGGACGCCTTTTCGAGATATCTCCATAAAGGTAGACCAGGGGTGACTCTAGAATTTGTTTGTACGATATGGGTATCAAATGAAAGGTGTTAATGAGTATTTTAAAAGGGAGTGGGCCTTAGTTCTATAGGTGGATGCCTTTTCGAGATATCGCCATAAAGGTGGGCCAGGGGTGACTCTAGAACTTTTGTGTACGATATGGGTATCAACTGAAAGGTGTTAATGAGTATTTTAAAAGGGTGTGGGCCTTAGTTCTATAGGTGGACGCCTTTTCGAGATATCGCCATAAAGGTGGACCAGGGGTGACTCTAGAATTTGTTTGTACGATATGGGTATCAAATGAAAGGTGTTATTGATTATTTTAAAAGGGCGTGGGCCTTAGTTCTATAGGTGGATGCCTTTTCGAGATATCGCCATAAAGGTGGGCCAGGGGTGACTCTAGAACTTTTGTGTACGATATGGGTATCAAATGAAAGGTGTTAATGAGTATTTTAAAAGGGAGTGGGCCTTAGTTCTATAGGTGGATGCCTTTTCGAGATATCGCCATAGAGGTGGGCCAGGGGTGACTCTAGAATTTTTTTGTACGATATGGGTATCAAATGAAAGGTGTTAATGAGTATTTTAAAAAGGCGTGGGCCTTAGTTCTATAGGTGGACGCCTTTTCGAGATATCGACATAAAGGTGGACCAGGGGTGACTCTAGAATTTGTTTGTACGATATGGGTATCAAATGAAAGGTGTTAATGAGTATTTTAAAAAGGAGTGGGCCTTAGTTCTATATGTGAACGCCTTTTCGAGATATCGCCATAAACGTGGACCAGGGGTGACTCTAGAATGTGTTTGTACGATATGGGTATCAAATTAAAGGTATTAATGAGGGTATTAAAAGGGAGTGGCCCTTAGTTGTATATGTGAAGGCGTTTTCGAGATATCTACCAAAATGTGGACCAGGGTGATCCAGAACATCATCTGTCGGGTACCGCTGGTTTATTTATATATGTAATACCACGTACAGTATTCCTTCCAAGATTCCAAGGGCTTTTGATTTCGCTCTGAAAAACTTTTTCATTTTCTTCAACTTAATATGGTAGATGTCACACCCATTTTACAAAGTTTTTTCCAAAGTTATATTTTGCGTCAATAAACCAATCCAGTTACCATGTTTCATCCCTTTTTTCGTATTTGGTATAGAATTATGGCATGTTTTTAATTTTTCGTAATTTTCGATATCGATAAAGTGGGCGTGGTTATGGTCGGATTTCGGCCATTTTTTATACCAAGATAAAGTGAGTTCAGATAAGTACGTGGGCTAAGTTTAGTAAAGATATATTGGTTTTTGCTCAAGTTATTGTGTTAACGGCCGAGCGGAAGGACAGACGGTGGACTGTGTATAAAAACTGGGCGTGGCTTCCACCGATTTCGCCCTTTTTCACAGAAAACAGTTATCGTCCTAGAAGCTAAGCCTCTACCAAATTTCACAAGGATTGGTTAATTTTTATCGACTTATGGCATTACAAGCATCCTAGACAAATTATATGAAAAAGGGCGAAGCCACGCCCATTTTGAAATTTTCTTTTATTTTTGTATTGTTTTGCACCACATTATTACTGGAGTTGAATGTTGGCATAATTTACTTATATGCTGTAAAGATATTAACTTTTCTTTTAAAATTTGAATTTAAACAAAAATTTTTTTAAAAAGTGGGCGTTGTCGTTCTCCGATTTTGCTAATTTTTATTAAGCAGACATAAAGTAATAAGAGTAACGTTCCTACCAAATTTCATCATGATATCTTCAACGACTGCCAAATTACAGCTTGCAAAACTTCTAAATTACCTTCATTTAAAAGTGGGCGGTGCCACGCCCATTGTCCAAAATTTTACTAGTTTTCTATTCTGCGACATAAGCTCAACTCATCTACCAAGTTTCATCGCTTAATGCGTATTTGGTAATGAATTATCGGACTTTTTCGGTTTTTCGAAATTTTCGATATCGAAAAAGTGGGCGTGGTTATTGTCCGATATCGTTCATTTTAAATAGCGATCTGAGATGAGTGCCCAGGAACCTACGTACCAAATTTCATAAAGATACCTCAAAATTTACTCAAGTTATCGTCTTAACGGACAGACGGACGGACGGACGGACGGACATGGCTCAATCGAATTTTTTTTCGATACTGATGATTTTGATATATGGAAGTCTATATCTATCTCGATTCCTTTATACCTGTACAACCAACCGTTATGCAATCAAAGTTAATATACTCTGTGAGCTCTGCTCAACTGAGTATAAAAACAGGCCCTTTCAATGCTAGCTTAACACGGACTTATTAAAACAATACACTAAAAGAAGAGTTATATTATAAATTTATATGCTCACTTTGGATATTTTTTTTAAAAAATTAATAATGAACAATCAATTCAAATAAAATTACCCAAGGCGAACATGTTTCCAAATTGTCCTCAAGTTGTTAAAAAAAAAAGCAAATTACCCAAAAAAGGTGTCGATTTTTTTTTTTTTTATTTGCTAGGTTCAAGGGGCATAAACACTCCTTTGAAATGATTCTTACCTCATACTTAGTTGAGGATTTATGTACGTATGAGAAGGGTTTGAAAAATCACTTGGGTTTACATTCAAACATCTGTTGTTCATTTGCGAAACTATACAATAACAATACAAATGTTAATTTTGATTTTCACACTTCATCCTTCAACACCCAAGTCTCCCGGTTTGACATTTCCTAAAGTTGGCGGCCCTATCCAAAACTATTTCATTGGAGTGAATCACATTGATTATAGCTTCTAAACCAAGTTTAAATATCACCTACACGTTACGGCTCCTTTTTAAAATGTGAATGCGTAGGCACATATATCTACCAGGTGAGGCTTTGTCCTTTGCAAGAACATTCAATGTGGTGAAGCAAAAGCTTCCCCAAGACAGTCGAACTAATGACCGTGTGTGATACTACCCTAACGTAGTGGTCATCCATAATGAGCTCTTATATCATAAGGCCGGAAAACAGCAGTTAACACTTAAAATCGGTCGACTTTCATTTCAAAATATCGTTTTGATTTAACGAAGAATATTGAAATCAATGTTGTGAACACAAACGTCTGCAAACTTTGGTCTAAATTTTAGAAATTTTATCCAGGGTCCTTGTAATTGTAGATACGCCGAGGATTATACGATTTTCACCCATTACGCAATGACATCCACTTATGATTTCGAGGGCGGCATCCTTGACCGGATAGTCACTCCCTAACGTTTCAAGGTGTTTCTCTGGTGTAGATCTTCGGAGCTACACCTAGAGCTTCTAGGAAAGTGACGTCGACAAAGGTATGAGTTCGAAGTCGCAGCCCTATAGCTTCTGTGTTGGCATATGGTGTGAGGCTCAGGAGGCGTGGTAGCGACTGGTGGTCGGGATTGCTACTGTTCGCACATCGGGAATTGTAGCTCTTAAAAACAGCAGAAAAAAATGGAGGCGCTCTGTGCCACGAGAGTCATGAGTATTAATAGACCATTAATAGCAACGGTAAGTCGCCTTTGTGCGTGACCGCCAAGGAGCCACAAATGATTTAGAGAAATTGTGTTCGCGACGATTATTAGGAGTTAACACTAGGTGAAACTACGCTTTGCACGAGATATACAAACAAAAGTGTGCATATTTTATGTATATCTATTTCTTTTCTGCAGACGCAGCAGTACCAATTTCAAAGACCGGGGTTAGGTTAGAAGCCTCTTTGGAGTAAGTGAACGAGAGACAATCCCTCCACACGGAGCTACTCCTGGACATTTTTGAACGGTCTGCGAGATCTTGAGGCAAAAACCAGGGATCTTTCGAAATGGCCAACACGTTGATTTCCCTAAATACATACAAACAAAACCTTTCCAAAATATTATTTTTTTAAATAGAAAAATCAAGCTTTTTAAAATAAGAACACCGGCGGACGCCGGCGCCGCCGGTATATAATAGAACCTACGCCGCCGCCGCCGATAAAGTGATCGGCGTAAACCACTAATACCTACATATATATACATATATGCATGTGCATACGATTGTTTCTCTCTACAAATTTGTGCTGAAAATCTGCTGAATTTCTATTTCAAATATTATTCACTTTTGTTTTTTTGTTTTACCGGTATGTGTGTAGATCCTGTGATAGTTATTCGGTGAGCCCTACCCTCATTTGCTATTCATTCATGGCATACCATAAAATCCAGCAGGCTTGAATATTCTTAAATGCCTGTAAATGAATCATAAAAACTTGGTGCCATTTTCAAATGTTTTTTGTTTATTATAAGCTCGTTGAGCTAATAAATGATTAAAAAAAAGTATAAGACCCAAAAAACAGCCGCCGAAAGAATTTCCTTATATAGAAAAAAAACCTTCCAAATAATTCAATATTGCTAATTGCTTTGCCAAGTTTTATTGATGTTCAAATAAAAATTTTCAGTTCAAAATTTTATATGAGCGATGGGGTTCTTAGAACTATGTACGAGATATAGGCAAGCTAAATAAATAGGTCTAGTCAAGCAGACAAATGTAACATACTCAAAATTTAAGCGCCAAAATAGTGACTGTGGTGAATAACATTGTGATGTCATAAGAAAAAATAATTTCCCTTTTTGCAGACCTTTTGAGCGCATTCTGAACTGGTTCAGTGGGAGGTGGTTCTGATATAGTCGTTCGTATTATTTCAAACCCGGTACACATGACTATAAACCTTGTTAGAAACTGTGGGGAAGATATGGTTGAATTTGTAGGAAGTTTGAGCAAAATATTACCACTCTCCCGATCTTTTCAATACACGTGATCGTTCTCTTTCATTTGCCCCATACGTTTTCACAATAGAGCATGTACATATATATATATATCTCTTTAAATCGAGCAAAATGCAATTTTTAATAAACCAATTTTATTTCCCCGCTTAGCTTTCAGTAAAAATATGCTAACAGAGTATCTAAGTGGCGCAAAACAAAATTAAATAAAAATACATACATACTTGCTTACATAGATATGTGTTCTAGGGAATGCTGTTATTTTTCACAATTTGATCTAATTCAACAAAAATTATCGCGGCGAACGCGCGTTTGAATGTTTGGTCTACAGCGAACAAACACAAAAATGGTTTAGAAAATGCCGCTTTCTAAACAATTTTGCTTATATTTGAAAGGAATAATAAATATTTAAAAGTTTAATTGTAATCATTCGTTTTTGATTTAAATAACCATCAAGAGCCTATATTGAAGCCGTGAATGTAGATAAGTAATACCGAAACTGATATCATACTTCAACTCTTGCGGCTCAAACTAGTTTCGATCGGGTAAGAGTTCACACATTCATTGAGTCTCAGTGCAGTTTGTGGCGATTGGAAACATGCTAAAAATGGTATTGACTGTCGCTGTGGAGCATATCGGCAATCTCCATCTGTGTGTTTTCATAACCCAGTAAGAAAGCTGCACTACAATATTTCATTTCCTCCAAGTATTAAGTTGATTTCATCTATCCCCTCTATTCTTTATGCGCATACTGTCGCAACTAAAACATTATTCAATCTAATCCTTTTGATACTTGAAACATGACCACTTCAATCGTCAGAACAACAACTATTACTTTATTTGCACACTTCCGCGTCATTATCGTGGCAATTGTTGATTTGATGTTTTGTTTGTTTGACGTTGGTTTTATTGTTCTGTTATGTCTTCGCTCTAAGTAGTTGGTTTATTATTGTGTGACTTTTTGCTTCATACATTCACCCTCTGGTTGTTTGCTTTCTACGTTTGCCTCAGTTTTGTTTAATTTGATTCTTGGGATGGTTTCTTTGAGTACATTGATTGTTTGTTTAGAACAACAATGTTGCATTTGTCAAGTAACTCATATGACATTTCCTATTTCTTGCATTTCAATTTTCATTGTTAACATCTCGCTCTTACTTCAATGTATTTCATAGTCATTTTCGCATACTTGTTAAGCCACTTGGACCCCAATCCAATGTTTGTTTTAGTGTGTTTGTTCCTAGCTAACGTTTTATATCAACATCATTTGCAATTGAGTCTTGTTTACTTCTGGTGTATTATCGTCAGAAATATGGTTTTGTATATTTTTATATGGAGTTTCAAAGCAATATACACTGCACTATAATGTTCGATTTTCAGAATTTAGTAGTTAGTAAGTTTTCAGGTGCCTTATAAGCGGTTGTCAGTTTGTAGCCTTCGAGACTATTTTATCTGTAAGGTTTGTTGCATTTTCCTATATGTATGTGCAGCGAACACGAAACGGAGTGGGGTTCAAGGGACAGCCAATTCCGGAAGTATTTACAACCCAAAACTCAGAAAGTATTAAGCCAGCAGAATCAAAATTCGGTACTCAAAATTCAGAAATATATTAGAGTGCAGAAAAACATTGAGGTTTGCATAACTCAGAGCCCACCATTGGGCTCCTTCATTCCAAAAAAGTAAATTACCCACGCTATGTGGAAATGTGAAATGCTCTCCGAGTAGCAAGTTCTTGTCGCGTAATGCGTAACAAATTAAACAAGGTAAATGGGGTTATATTGAAATCCCGAGTAGGTCCGATACATAGAACTGGCCGCCGTGGTACGCATAATACGTAACCTCAACCGCTAGAAAAATCAAAACGACAAACCCTCACCAACGCAATTCGAGATTTCAAATTCCTTTGAATTTCAAAGCATGCTGTAAACATTTTGCGTATTTTTCTACTGATTGTTGATGGAGCCAGCCGGAGCCAAAGCGAATTAATGTTGATCGATTTTCGTGCATTTAATTAGGTGATAAGTTGGCACTTACGGTATTCGTTTGAATTGCAAATCATGCTGTGATAATTATCTGTGTTATTCTACCGAAATCGAATAGGTTGTGGTTGGGAGCCATGAGGAGCCAAAGTGATGTTGTTGGGAGCCACGCGGAGCAAAAATTGTCATTTCGTAGGTACTTTAAGGTAAAGTAAATTATTTACATTAATACATTATTTACTTATTATTTGAATTAATACTAAGACAAGTCCTCTATACTAGTCTCATGCTTTTTCTACCAAAATCAATTTGATAGTTGTTGGGTGCCGGTCGGAGCCAAAGTGAATTAATTCAGATTGATTGTCGTTTGTTTGATTGTGTTGCATGACGGAACCGACGCAATCCAAAATTTGAATTTCAAAGCATGCCGTGATTATTTTCTGAGTTATTCTACCGAAGTCGATTCGGTTGTGGTTGGGAGCCAGCCGAAGCCGAAGTGATGTTTTTGGGAGCCATGCGGAGCCAAAATAGTAATTTCGTAGGCACCTTTACCTTCTACCTACCTTTCACCATCGTACTGAAATTCAAATGGTTACTAAAGCAAATACTCTCATACCAGTTTAATGCTAATGAATAACACTGAGCTGTTTTTAGAACAAATTTACCGAAACATAATTGACACACCTCGTGTTCTTCTTGTGTTTTTTCTTGCAAATGACAGTCAACTAATAAATGTGTGTGTGTGTATTTGCATCTGTATGTGTTCCATTGTTAGCTGCTCATTAGTTTCATGTATTTGAAATGTCAATATTTGCTTTTGTAATGACCGCACAACCAGACGTTGAACTTAGCGTGAGAATGACGAACAAACTGACCGACTTGTTATTAATATGTCTTCTTCATTATTGTTTATGTTGCCGCGGTAACTCTCATGCCACTCCTTATTACTAATATTTTTTGCTTCTGCTTTACTCGTGGCCTATGTGCCATAAACGCTATAATGCTTCACCACATCTTTCCCATTAGTGTTGTCATCATTTTGGTCATTTGGCGCCTTTATTGCTATTTCGCCACCATATTTTTTGTTACAAATATGTGTACATAGGTATGAAGGAGCCTGTCTTGTTTGCCCGAACAAAGTGTCCCAAGTAGAGGAACATGATGGCGAAACAAAAGTATCGCTTTAGTACTCGCTTAAGATATTACTAAACAAATAAACGTTCTACTCATTACTACTCTTAAAATACTCGATACTCAAAAATGCGATTCTTACAACGAACTGTAATACCGAAGTGGCGAACCCAATACAAATAGGCTTGTGTTTTTTTAATCATTTATTTACATCGGAACCTGCCTATTGAAGCAGAGAAAGAGGGCGGTCCCCGCTCCGCTGGAAGGACCAGGTGGAAAGCGATTTAAATTCCATTGGTGTGACAGATTGGGGCCAGTTAACACAGCGAAGGAGCGACTGCCGCACCTTGTTGGACCGCCATAATCGTTTAAACGGTTAAGCGTCAATTCAGTAAGTGCTTCCGTCTTCATAATACGTTGTGCAATCACAATCATACCCTTAAAAAAATCGAGTACAAAATATCCGAATAGGGAGGCAAGAGTATGCAAATTTCGGTTGACACTGAAGCTTTGAATGAGTATGAGTTAAAAAATATTTTACTATACCCATATTTTTGTAGAACTTCTGCACATGTGTTGGTATCCCTAATGCTGCTCTCACTTCTCATATTTCCCATCTAGCCACTCATAGCCACTTGTCAACACTAATGATGTCGTTCATCCTCTTTGGTGTTCACATCCTGCACTTTTCATCACGTTATCGTACTTCCTTTTATTTTGTATCGTTTCCCATTATTCAGTGCTATTACTTTAAGTATCTTCCTCCCCGCTAAATGGCACTCTTGTTCTTGCCTTCAGCTTAAGTTTGTAGCATGTTGCTGTTCTTTGTTAAATTGCATAATTTCTTTTCATTTTTCAAGAGGACATTTTTTTTCGGACCTTTATTTTTTCACACCATTTTTGTGGTATATGTTTTATTAAGGCTGTGTAAATATTTTATTGGTTAAAAAAGAATTTGCATATGTGAGTTATAGTAAAATTTATATACTAGACATAAGAGGCTATTTATTTTAATTCTTTATTTAAAACTAGCTGACCATGGTTGTGCCAGGCTCCGCCACGTGTGTGGTGTACACTTCCAAGTACTTACATATGTAAAAATTACATGCGATCAATCACTTTGATTCTGAAATATATCGATGTACATAAAGGCCCCCGTTCTTAGTGCCATATTAAATGAAGCACTCATTTAATACGATATTAAGATATGGGTTGCTAACTACCATTATACGATACGCGTAGTAGTTCATGGATGCGACTGTTTCGCGTGTCCGATCTCCGTTAAAGGGATTGACTTGTGGCATCTGTATCGCATATCCATCCTTACCCCCACACAAAATTTGTAAGAGTCATAGTACCGGTCAATTTCTGATATTCTACGCAAACTGCTATCACAACCATGAATCACAATGTATCGCATGCTATATTGCTGCCCGGATATGAAAACGGCTACTTCAGTAGTGCTAGGAGTACTATAATGGTAACGATGTTCGCCAGCTGGCACGCTATGGATACGACCACCATCGCCTGGAAGATTCTGCATGGTATCTGCAAAAATTTTATTTCATTTCACTGAAGAGCAAAAAGACTACCCGCCATTTGACATAGTTGCCCATGCACTTTAAAAAATGGCACAAAGTCTCGCTAAGACATTTGGTTACATATTAGGCCGGGTCGATTTGTGTGGAGGCAAAAAAATCGCCCATTGCTCTGTGAAAATCGTATTCTAGGGATCAAAATAAGAAACTTTGCCGAAGGAACCATACCTCGAAAACGAATTCTGATGTCCCCCCTTTGGGTCGTAGGGGCAAATTTTGAAAAATCCCTCTTTGAAATGCCTATGTTTTTTCTTTTTGGAGTTTATTTCTCTCTTTAGAAATTTATTTAGTCAGAACATATGTAAAAGAAAAAATGAATTTAACTTAGTAATAGAAAAGAAATTACAAAAAAATTATTAGAAATTAGCGTTTTTACAACCCCCTTTTAAAACCAAGGCATCACTGTGATGCATTTGCATGTCGTAAACATAGTTGTGTGGGTTTTTTATTCAACCGTTTTAAAAAATGAAGGTATCACTGTGACACAATTGCAGATCGTAAAATTGCTTGTGTTGTTTTTTTAAGCCACCACAATACACAGCAGGTAGAATTGAAATTTCCCCTACTCAAAAGTTCGATCCAAAGGGGGGGACATCAGAATTCGTTTTGAGGTATGGTTCCTTCGGCAAAGTTTCTTATTTTGATCCCTAGAATACGATTTTCACAGATAAATGAGCGATTTATAAATCGACCCGCCCTATTACATATGTATAAAATATGTCATCTGAAATACATTTTTATAAGCGTATGCTGACCCTGAATAAACCAATGACAGTTGATTTACGACTCACACAATCACAATTCTTGTCTGACATTACCTCTTCCGCATCAATGCCGATCTCCGGAGCACTTTTATTTTTTCTCTGCCGTCATGGTTCCTTAAGCCGTCTGTATCATATGTAAGGTTTTTTCCAGAAGCTTTTGATATCCGCTTGTCGCTCGATAATAAATCTTTTCATACTTTTGATAACCCCTATACCTCAGTAGATTTTTCCGTAAATCAAGCATTGAAACCTAATTCCTTTCGTATGTACGTAACTCCTTTCAAACGTTACCTGCATGCAGCGCTACCCGTCTTATCAGGTGGTATGGATATGTTTGCATAAAATTTGTTGGTTTTTAATAAAACAGCGTGCTTATTTATATTTTTTTCTTGCGTTAGAAGCTCAACAATAGTGCTTTGAAAAAATCCTGCCCTATGTTTCTAGTTTTTAGTGTTTCTAAGGTCAATGAAACCTTTAGATGTCACTTAATTGTGCTTTAATTTTCTACCTTTTAACTCAAACCTACATTTTTCAAATTAATCCCTGTCTGCAAGTATTGGGTATTGTTCAATAAAATCTCCATAGAAAAAACGGTTGCTATAGTTTTGCGCCAAAAAGCATGCAGCGTGTTTAGTTGGAATGATGGCTACTCAATCCTACTAATGTTTTTTTTTGCAATACGTATGTTTTAAATACATTATCTTTTTCTTTTACTTTATTTTGCATTTCTTTCATTTTGCCATTACGTATGCGTACCTCATTAAATTTAAATTTCCCTAAAGATTAGTTTATTCGCCTACATTTGGTTTTATTTGAAATAAATAATAATTTTTTTCCTTTGAAATATATACTGTTTCTTTTTTTTTTTTGTAATCTTATATACAAGTTTTATTTCCCAAATGTTCAAATGTAAATTTTAGGGAATCGACGTTTT
Organism: Eurosta solidaginis; assembly: GCF_040869045.1. NCBI lineage: Eukaryota > Metazoa > Arthropoda > Insecta > Diptera > Tephritidae > Eurosta > Eurosta solidaginis. Next base: position 20,654,777 of record NC_090320.1, read on the forward strand.
TTTTACATAAAATTGGATTTTGTTTTGATTTTGCTTTTAAATTTAAGTCTTTAATTTTTTAAAATTTAAACAAATAATTTTTGTTTAAAGCTCTCTGAAAACAATTATATTTCCTAAACTTTGAAAAGTATAAATTTTATTAAATAATCGATTTTTTTATATAAAAAAAAAATAAAATTTTAATGAATTGCCAAGTTTCTCTTGCCAACAGCCTTAAAGTTAAGAAAAATTTATTTTCTTTTTTGTTTTTTAATTTAAAAATAGTATAAATGTTTATGATTTTTAAACTTTCAAAAATTACTGTGTATTTGCCGAATTTTTAAATGGGTGACTCTCCGCGAGCTTACAGTTTGGTGTCTTTTCGAAATTTGAAATATATTAAAGCATTTTCTATGAATTAGATTATGTGATTGAGTTAAAATTATGTTTATTTAAAGTTTCATGTTGAATTTTATTGACTGGTCATCAGTTTTATGAAGTTATAGTTCATAATACCCTACAAATGTCACAACCGTGGCATGTCCACAACCACATTTTTCATAATATTTTAGGTGGTAACTTTTTTAATCTTTAATTACACGAGTAATAAATTTACTTGACTTAATCTGCAATATTAAATATTGTTTTAATGTCAACATTTCTGTTTTCACTTTGTAATTTGATTTTGAAAAGTGTCCATGAGTTTTTGAGTAAAAAAAGTTATTCAAACCGTTAGGTAGCAGTACCAGCTTTATTGTACACTGGTTTGTGACATGTGAGTGTGAATTTTGATCAGCAAGTGTCCCCGCATATTTCCATATTAATGTTTGCAGTCCTAAAATAAATAATATCCATTTTTAAATACTGAAGAACTGGAAAAACGGTACATATCAAAAAATCGTGTCACAACCGTGGCACTTGTATCTTTGTAATTTTAAGTTAAGTACCGTCTATTGTACCATTTTTCTTTAAAGTTTGCTGACATAACCTTAAAATTTTACGGAAAATCTTGCGAGTCATACTAGCTTTTTTAATGAGCAATTTATTGTCAAAATCTCACAACCGCGGCAGGTTTCAGTATCAAGGACAGAAATTAATAGCTGTAGCTCATCCACTTTTGCAATGTTTTTTAGCTATAAAAACTCATAGCAAAATGATTGAAAATATTTGAAAATCGAATATTTTTTTCCAAAATTTTCGGTTAGTAAAACTGAGAGCTCGCGCAGAATCGCCCCAATGCTTTTTGTTAAAACTTCCTTTAAAGTTTTTTCAACAGTTTTATTTCACAAGTTTATGAAATCTAAATTTTAATTTTAATTTTTAAAAATAAATTCGACGTTGCTCTTTTTGTGAAAATTAAATGAATTTTCTCTTTGCTCTAACGCTTATAGGTTAGGTTAAACTGGACTTCACATAGACAAAGTGAATACATAGTGTTACCAGATGTTTGCTTTGTGATAAACTGAAAATAGCTATTTTGTAAAAAAAAAATCGGAATTAAGAGTTGGAGTGTAAGTGGAAGTGAGAGTTGGAGTGCGAGTTGGCGTAGAAGTGGAAGTAGGAGGAGGAGTTCGTGTGGGAATGGAAGTGAGAGAAGGAGTGAGAGTACCCCAGCCGGTTAGGGGGTTTAGAATATATCCGCGGCAGGTATGCTTGTCGTAAGAGGCGACTAAAATACCAAATTTATTCAAGGGGTTGTGTAGCGCAACCCTTATAAGGGTTTGCCAGCACAATATATAGCTTCTCCAACCCAATTGTCAACCTCACCTACCCATGGAGAATCCTGTATCTTTAACAGCCGAGACTCTGGTGACCCCAATATCTCCATGGATCTAGGGGGTGGGAAGGCGGAATGGCCTTGAAGGTTTCATGTGGTCAAACTAAATTGTTCCCGAGATGGTCGGGCTAGAACCTTAATGGTGCTTCTTACCGGTACGTACCGGATCTGCATCCGGCAAAGGACCATCAACATCGATAACCTTTCCCAAGGCCTTCGGCGAGTGTCCTTATCGCTACAACAACAATTACAACAGAGAGTGAGAGTGGAAGTGGAAGGCGGAATGTGAGCGATAGTGAGAGCTGGAGTGGGAAAGGGAGTGTGAGTGGGTATAGAGGTGGGTGTGGGAGTGGGAGTTAGTAGAATAAGGGATGTACAAGAATTGGACGAGAAATAGTGGATAAAGTAGACGACAATGGAATAGAGAGAGAAGAGGGGAAGCGAGGTTCACTTTTTGAATTTTGGCAAATCAAATTTTCGGACAGGACAAAGTCTGCCGGCTGCACTAGTTTTAAATATTTTGTAAACAAGTAAAGGTGTCTAAGTTCGGGTGTCACCGAACATTATATCCTCAGCGTGACCTTCAACTGTACATTTCATTTCAGATAAATTACTTATCTACATAACACGCCCGTTTAAAAAAAATGTCTCCCCATTTCCTGTTACAATAAAACTTGATAAGTGAAATAACATTGATTCAAAACTATTTTTTGCTAAGTTATAGCTTATTATTCTAGTCTACGACCCTTTTAAACTTGTTTTATATCTAAGTTGCCAGAAATATTTTCTGCTATAAGGAAAATATGTGTACACAATTTCATTACGATCCGTTAATTTTTCTTCGAGTTATGGCTCCCGAAACATAGAAAATCGCTTAGTCATAAAAGGGGCGGTGCTACGCCCTATTTTTTAATTTGAAGTTTTTCCTATTTATTGTTATAAATCCACTTGGGAAATGAAATACCATTGATATACAGCTCTTTTGCAAAGATATAGCTTATTTTATTCGTCCACGACCCTTTTAAAAATCTTTTATATAAAAGTGGGCGTGGTCCTTAAATTTTCTTCAAAGCATTCCCTATACTAAAGGCAACCTCTCTGCCGAATTTTGTTACGATTGGTTTAACGATTTTCGATTTATGATTAATAATATTTGTCAAATTGATTTTATCACAAGTGGGCGGTACCACGCCCATTTTAAAAAAAGTTTTCAAATTTTTATCAAGGGCCTCAATATCAGTCCACACGTCAGATTTCACCATTCTATGTGTATTATTTACTAAATAATCAGGTTTTTTCTGTTTTCCAAAATGTTATATATATAAAAAGTGGACGTGGTTATCATCCGATTTCGCTCATTTTCAATACCAATCTATTCTGGGTCCAGATAAGCGCATGTACCAAATTTGGTGAAGATATCTCAATATTTACTTAAGTTATCGTGTTAACGATACTGATGATTTTGATATATCGTAGTCTATATCTATCTTGATTCCTTTAGACCTGTACAACCAACCGTTATTTCATCAAAGTAAATATGCTTTGTGTGCAAAGCACGCTGAGTATAAAAATTTTACGGAGTTGAAAATATTTCTTGAGTTTTTGTTTTTTTGTAGGGAATGAGTTAGAAATAAAAAGCATTTAAGCATAATGGAGCAATGAAAGCGCCGAATAGAGATAGCTAGACTTGCGCGATGGTATAGCAACTTCGATATATGTATGAGAGGGTAGCATACTTTATATTTAATATATTGAAATAAAAGTCTTACGCATAATTGATCTTCTATTCCCCCTGTACATTTATCATTTCGAGTTCGATAGAAAACAAATATTATTAGCCGTGTTTTTTAACACGCGCGTATAAGTTTCGTTTGTGCGTGTAAAAAAAACGCCTATCTTCGCTTAGATAATGCTTAGGAGACCCATCTAGCGGCTGTGGTTAAACAACTAGCTACAGCAACAGGGTGTACCGAAAAGCGGAGACGCAACGCTCTGATGGCCATAGGGTATAACATATAGCTGAATCAGTTGCGATGAATTGTGGACACACATAGAATACATAGAATTAGTGTAGAGGGTGAAACAAAGACACATATTTCAGTTACATCTGAGTATAATGCGTATTGAAATTTAGTAGGACAAAATTTATGCGTAGCAATTTCAGAGGTGTATTTATAGTTTGTCGCTTGGCAGTCAATATAAAGTTTAAGCGTAAACGGATATACGCGTGTTAAAAAACACGGCTATTATATTACCTGACCTTTTTCACCCTTTAGCAATGGATAAACTGATAAAAAAAACAACAATAAAAGGGGGACTCATGATAGCATATAAACTTATAAGGTGTAAAATTATATCCATTTACACACGCTGTTATATGAACGCACCTAGTAATACTCTTGATAAACTTGATTGTTTATCAGCTGTATTATTGCCGAACAACATTTTTTGATTGTAATACAAATTAAAAAATGCCAAGACTAAGTGAAAAATCAAAACTAAAACGCCTTTACTTGCTGATTTTGGAGATTTTTGATGAAAATGCCTGCTGTAATGTCTGCAAGGTTGCATTCCTTTGAGTTTACCGCGTTTACACAATGAAATGTGCGCGTAAATTTATACAAATTGTGTAAATGATTTTTCATACAAAATTTGACAGCTCGTGCGTAAACTAGATAAATTTATACGTTTACACACTTTATAAGGCATTTATACGGTTACATGAGTCCCCCTAATGAAACAAAAATACTGCCCCTTCATTTTCTTAAAACTTCGTTTACATAATCTTACAAAAATTCTTATTTACACGTATTTTTCCTTAGTAATGAATATTAATCTTTAGCACCACTTCAGGGCGGAAATTGGACCTAAGCTACATGCTGGTACCATTTTTGCTCCAACGAACTTCATCAATTTCATTGACATTTGTCTCACAAAAACCTTACTTGCCTTTTTTATTAATGTACGTATACAAGTACTTTTGTAAATAAATATTTATGTTTATATTCAATACCTCTGCCTACATATGTACATACTTTAATATAAATATTTTTCTTTGTTGACACCTTTTCCTTTTTTTTTACTTTCCACTACCTGAATAAGGTCGCCAATATCTGTGACTATGTACATATGTAGTTTCCTATCAATTTCCCCCTTTCAACCTTTTTCACAATTCACACTTGAAATGCTTGATATTTGCTTTTTGCATTTTTGTATTTAATATTGCCCTCAAGCTTCATACTCCAATTGTTGTTGGCTTTTGTTTAACATAATAAATATTATTTCACAGAGTTTTTCCAAAGCCGACAGCTTGTGGAAATACATACAAAAGACCAAATTACACATACACACACGCACTTGTGCCCAGATATTGCAAAATAATAATATACTGCTATCTGGTCTTTGTTCTTCTTACACTCTGCTCACTCATGCTCTCTGTTTATCCCCTCTCAACTTTGAATCCTTGCTAACTATCTTCACACTTACTCACCTCTCGTCGTCTTATTATCACCTGCTCATTTCTTTGTATGGATGTGTGTCTACTTCCCAGGTTACAGCCGCCTTTAAAATAAATTGTGACAATGTGCCAGGCATATAAATCTTAATACCCATAGACACAAAAGCGTAGAGAGATAGTAAAAAAACAAGATAGACAGCCGCAGGCAGGCAACAGACGGTAGAGCATACTAAGCTGATGGCAAAGAAAGTGCAAAAATATGTTGAGAAAGAAATAAAATTAAACAAATGCATATGAAAAACTAGAATAAGTCTCCTGTAAGTTGGAGAAAAATCAGGTGCCAAGTAAAATAAACTGAAATAATAGCGTGCCTTAGTGTTCGGGCAGACCAAGCGAAGACAAATCGACAAATCTCAGTTAATAGAACGTGCCAAGAGAGTTATTTGCACAGGAAATTGTGGGCGATCTTGCTGGTTGAGCTTGAAATATTTTATTTATTTTTGTCTTAAAATTTTTATATCAAATTTAGTTGCTCACAGCGATTTACATGTTATATGACTTTTGCTTAGATTCTGAAAATGCTGTCCTTTCTATTCGTGGAAATTATTTTTTCTCAGCAAGAAGAATTTTATTTTTGAGGTTTACAGTCCAGCGTTTCTAAGGTTAATCGAAGTCAGCCAACAGACAAATTCAGCCAGACGCCTTCGTATAATAAAAGAGCAACTGACCAATGGACATCAAGAGCAAGGCTATCAACGCAATGGCTCCGTATGACTTCTAACAACATCACTATGCCCCAGCCGGTTAGGGGGGCTTAGAATATACCCGCGGTAGGTATGCCTGTCGTAAGAGGCGACTAAAATCCCAAATTGATTCAAGCGGTTGTGTAGCGCAGCCCTCTCAAGGGGTTGACAGCGTTATATATAGCTTCTCTAAACTAATTGTTGACCTCACCTACCAGTGGTGAATCCTATTTCCTTAACAGCCGAGGCTCTGGCAAACCCGAACACCTGATGGATCTAGGGGGTGGGAGGGCATTATGGCCTGGAAGGTTTCATGTGGTCATACCAAATCATTCCCGAGATTATCGGGCTCGTACCTTTATGGTGATTGTTACCGGAACGTACCGGATCTGCATGCGGCAAAAGACCATCAGCATCGATAAAACTCCCCAAAGCCTTCGGGGAGTGTACTTATCGCTACAACAACAACAACAACAACAACACTTTGGCTACTACTAGCTCTCAACAACACCCAACTCGATCGCCTAGAAGGATCTGTGTGGTCATATTTAGACATTTCTGAAATGGTAGGGCTAGTACCTTGATGGTGCTTGTTACCGCAGCGTACCAAATCTATATCCGTCTATATATAGTCTTGATTTTGACTGCTTTGCTTTGTTGTTTCGTATTTGAGTATGAAACCTATTTTGTTCGAATTATGTGTTATCATTACGGGAGGTTGTACTTCTTTATTGAAATTTTTATCGTTTGGCTCCGTTAGTCAAATCCCTTGAGCATCCTTGATTTCCAACACTCCAAGGGCCATCTCATCTTCTTTCGATGCCGACCTTGACTCCGAGCTAAATATCGGGACATAATGAGCGACTTGATGAGCCTGACTTTTGTTTACCGATAGTGAATTTTTATTCAATTGCTACTCGGTACAAAGTTGCACTTATTGGCATGAGTTTCCTAGTTCCCATCCATCACAGTCGAGAGGTATGTAGTCTTCACAGAATCTCAGTAAGGGCCATTACATCGATTAATGCTACCAAACTAGGTATAATAAGTCGAGGCTTATTCTACAAATCGTTGTGCCTTTTCTGTCGCATGAGCTGGGGAAACACTGCCCGATGATTTAAAGGAGTGTTGCTGAGTGCCATATATGAGTCAGGTATGCTCCAGCATATGAGTGAAAACTATCATAACATGAGAAAATACGGCGTAAGACGCTAACGATACTTATACCCGTCCACTGTAAAACCAAAATCCAAAGATCCTAAGGCTTGAAGGTCAGCAAATCGTTCTCGCGGCAGTCAAGCTAGTCACAAATAGTACTACTAGCGGAGAGTAGCGAATTCAGAGCACTGCCTATATCTAAAACTCTCCTCTAAACTTAGGGATATGTTTTTGCGGTTACAACAGCAATCCAAATCTTTTTATTATCCAATGAATATTTTTGTTGAGCACGAAATTTATTTCCCAAATTCACCATAATTAACCAATGCCATTATTTTCTAACTAAAAGGCACTTTTTAAATTCCCAAATTAGCTTTAACCATTGACAATCACTGGGTTTTGGTCTGAATGCTTGCGATACCAATTTGTATGCAATCACGTTTGATTGCGACTGTAAAATTTTAAACTAATAATAAATAATCTTCAACCAATTTCAATACTTAAACAATTCACATAAGCACCATGTTATGATATGAATGATTTTAATACCAATTTGATTAAAATCAGATTTGATTTTTTTACTGCGACTTTAAAGTTTAAAATTAAGAGCAAAAATTCATCAATAAATTACCAAAACAATTCAAATAATCAATCTGTTTTGGTATAAATGATTTCAATACCAGTTTAAGTGCAATCACATTTGATTTCCTTGATTGCGACTGTAAAATTCAAAATTCACATTTGTATAACAAAAATAAAAATCTGCAATCAATTTCAATTCTTAAACATTTTTTTAATACCACCAGTGATTGCAGTGTAAGCAACACGTGATTGCACTCAGCTACTTTGAAGTAATTGTAATTTTTACAATCACATTTAATTGCAATCTAATGCGACTGCAAAATTTCTTATTATTTGTGATTGCAATCAAATTCTCTCAAGCAGTCTCAAATTTGACCAGAAATCGAATTTCATTTTCAAATGCACCTCAACTTCTACTCAAATTGAGAATTAACCTAGCGAATTAGAACTAACGCTACAAATTCAATTTAGGGTTGACATTTTCTCGAACTTTTGAGAATTTTTTTTCTGTTGTTGAGTGGGTATAAATAAATCCTTTCCAATGCAATCTAGATTTCCTACTTTTCATGACAGCTTTTATGTAATTTAATGGCATTTAACATTGGCAAGTAAGTGATTTGCAAGTAAATGATTCAGACGGAATAAAGGTGGCTCATAAAATAAAACAAACATTTCCTTAAGTGCTTCAGTAGACGAACGGAAATGCGGCTGAGTGGCTGACAGACATGCATTTACCTCGAAAGAGTTACCTCCTTAGACTACGTCAACATAAAACGACATTTTGAAAAACATGAAAAAAGTATCCATTTTAAACGTTTTCAAAGCTGTAGAAATAACGTTTTTTCAAAACAACTTAAATGCAATTACAATGACTCAACTAAGTGCAACTCGAGGTCAAGGTGGTAAGTTAGCAAACTTTTTACAACAAGTGAGTAAATAATGTCAGCACTAAGTTTGCTACAATTGCAAGTAATTAAAGAGAATTTTAGTTTGAGTGGAATTGTTTGTGTGTGTGTTAGTGTTGCGGCATCTCCCACAGCATAACATACAGCTGACGTTCCTATTCTCTGAGTGACAGTAGCTGCCACTTAGATGACAATTCAAATGCTGATTGTAAATGTTGATTGACAGTTCAAGTGTAACAACAAAAATAAGAACATCTTTACAAAAGCACGCGCCATATTTCCTTTCAGTTACTTTAACTATGAATTGCTATAAACTTCACTTCACTTCACTTTACTCAATTTCTTTTTCTCGACTCATTTTAGAGTACGTTATTTTGCTAAGTTTTTCGTTTGCACGCAACAGCAAAATTCCACTCTAATTGTGAATTGGCTACGTTGATGTGTTTGTGCTGGTAGGTGTGTGGAAACATATCCACTTATGAAAAGAAAGCACAAAAGAAGTAAAAAGCGCAATGTAATTAGCGACTCATTTCATATTTCATTCTACAAACAGCAAATGCCACTAATAAAACGACAACTTAAGCAAAATTTACTTCAGGGACGGATTAGATATATGCAGACACCTCAACACAATGACGTTTTCGGGGCCCAACTATTGTTGCATCAAACTCTCTAGTCGCTGTTTTAAAATTGGTAATTTCTTACCTCGTTTATGTTAGGTCAGTTTTATATGCGCAAATTGCAGTACAAAATTAGACCATCTTGCAATTGATGTATGAGTGACTTCCTGTGGTGTTAGAGTCTTGAAACTTGCAGCATAATTCAAAGCCAAATAACAATGCAACTTGAAGGAAAAAACTTTCTTTAAGTGGCGCAGGGATTGCTTTCGAGTTTTAGAAAACGGAGAGACCTCTTACTTTAAGCAATGGTTTGAGCCATGACAATGCAATAAAAGAGAAAAGCCATCCGCTAGGTGGCGCACGAGATATTTAAAAAATTCACAAGAGATTTAGACAACTTCCCGATAACCTAGGGCCCTGAAACCTTGAACATAGCTTAGAGCATTATAATGGTATTCTGGACAAAAGTTCTTCTAGATGGGACGGAGATCAAGATAGATATTTAGGAAACTCATTTAGTGCATGTGGTATAGACAAGCAGACTACCTAGCCACGCAGGGTGCTAAAGCAGCATTCTACGGTTCAGAGCCCTTCTCTGAACTCACAAAGTTATAAACTAGATAAACCATACGTAATTTTGAAACAAAGAAGTTCAGACAGCGCTGGATTGAATGCTCAGAGCAAATACAGGCCAAATTGTTTTAAGCTCTCACTGGGTACTATACAGGACACTGTAGTCTACGATATCACCTATGTATGTTAAATGTATCAGATACAAAAATCTGTCGCAATCTGTTCACATTCTTTGCGGAGACTCTCCCTTCTGGGTAGCGTGGCTCTTAATCCCTCCGTGATATGGAGTAAAAACACTGAAACGGTAATTTAATGCCTTAAAAGCCTCTATATACAGTATAAGGCTGAAAGGTCAAGCATAATAGGTCCAAATAAAGATAACAGTGCATGGTGGCCTAAAAAAAAAGCATATTATCGATTTTCAAATAACTTCTCATTGAGCTAAAAACTTAAAAACTTACACAAATTTCAAGACACCTTGATAATGCAAAAAAAAGAAAAAATTCCGCTAGGGGCGCATGTGTCGAGTAAATTGGCAAATTCATACAAAATGTATAGTTTCGGAAACCCTTTTTTGAATAACATCGTGTGAAAAAGTTTCACTAGATGTCGCACGGATCTAAATTTTACGAAAAATCTAACGGAAAGGATGGAACCTTGCGATCAGTTTTTGGGAAGCCACAATCTTGAAACATCCCAAATAACATAAGAAAATGTTAAACACCTCTAATATTAGCCAGTAAGGTATTCCGTGACAGGTGGGACATTTTGACTCTACTTTGACTGAAACTATAAGTAATTTCTCTTTAACTAGTAGTTATAGACGATTTGAAACTTTATCATTTAAAGGCTAAAACTCATTTGATATAAAGCTAATGAGAACTTTCATACGAAGCTATTGAAATATGGAAGTAACGTATGACACTATGAAATCACGGAATTGTGGAAATATATTTATTTCTTCCATGAACCTAAATCTTTATGTCGCGGCCTTTGGTAGCATTTACCTACACCGCCATTTTTATAATCCGTCTCTGCATCAGTTGAATGTGTGTGCGCACAGGTAGTGTAGACTAGTAAATGGGTAAAGTAAAAGAAAGAAAAAGCAAATTATAACATTTTCTTGCAAACATATTTTTTAATGTCTAAATGTAATAAAGACGACGACTATCATGTGCCAAGTAAGGTATTCCAACTTTTTTCAATTAGCTTAAGTGTTGGCAAGTCAAAAAAATGTTAGTCTGCATTCTTCTGGTCTTAGGGCAAAGATTAGATTTTTAAATTGCGGATTTTTTTTTTAAATGAATTTCAGTTAAGTATGGAAAGTATGAAAAGAATATAAAAATATATTAATTGCTATTTTAGTAATTTTTAAGCGATAGCCAACAAGATTGAGATAAGCTCAAAGTGGAAATGTATTTGTCGACAGGTATATAACAATGAAAAGAGGTAATTCATATTTTTTTTGCTTTAAGTAATACATTGCATACGGTATTAATGAATATAGAGAAAGCCACGGAACACCGGGAATATGCCTTAGGTGTTTTTCTCAATATTGCCGGAGCCTTTAACAAAGTTTACAAACGAGCAATCATCGACAGCCTCAGCTCGATTGAAGCTCATCCGGCCTTAACAAATTGGATAGGTAACAAAATCTGTAAAAATAGAAACGCCGCAGTTCGGGATTTTGTCACCAATGCCGTGGACATGGTTATCAACCAATTGCCTAGGCGGTTCGACGGACGACCAGTGAAACTTACGGCATATACAGATGACGTTACAGTCATCATAAGCGGCAGATGCCTAAAATAATCAGCGCTCTATAGATCAGGCACTTCGTGATGTATATTGGGGTGGATCGATTTGTATGGACGAAAGTTAACCGATATCGCGCCATCTATATTTCAATAGGATTTTCGAGCCTGCGAAATTTCATCGATTTTTTCGATTTATTATGAATTTTTTTTTTTTTTCATTTTCAAGGCTCCAAATCATTTTTATGTATTTTTTTCGTGTCAATGGTAAATGCAGTTTTTTGAAAAAAATTATTCTATGGAAATTTAGAAGAATTTTAAAAATGAAATTTCGCAGGCTCGAAAATTATTTTTTTGGGTATGCGTAGTGGAACTTTTTTTATCCTGAGCCCAAATCCTATCGAAAAATCGATGTCGCGATATCGGTTAATTAATCGACCCACCCTAATGTACATGCCTGGGCATCTGGAGTCGGGCTAACCGCCCGCACAAAGTATCTAAGAGTTATACTAGATAGTAAATTGTTGTAGAAACTTCACAAGGAAGAGAGAGCAAAGAAAGCTTCCGCGGCACTCTATGCTTGCAAGAGGATGCTAGGATGCACGTGGGCCTATCACCCAAACTTTCTGATTGGGTATTTTCGGCAATTGTCAAACCCATACTTTTTTATGGGGTCCTTGTTTGGTAGACAGCCATACAAAAAAATACGTTTACAAAAAAACTTGAGCGCTCATGCAGATTATCAATGATGAGCATAACAGGAGCCGTAAAAACTACGACGATAGCAGCATTATGTGTCATTCTACACATCCCGCCTACAGACCTGATGGCCAAAAATATCACTTGAGGGCAGGCCGTATAGTTATAGCAGTATAGCGTCATTTAATATCAACCAAAAGCTATATATGATCTCGTGCCATACCAAAGGTTGTAGGTTCAAGTCCCGAGCATAGCAATATCAAAAATTTCAAAAACATTTCTTAGTTAGAAAAACATTTTTTTATGCGAGGACGCCTCTCTGCCGTTATTTAGAAAACACTTACAGTACATATCTTCCATGAAAAGCTTCTCAGTGCAAACTCATCGCCGTTCGGATTCGGCGTAAAACATGTAGGCCCCGTCACCCGCAAATTTGTAGGAAAAATTAAAAGGAGCACGATGAGATTGAAAGAGAAGCTCGGTCTGGATTCTCTGAGGTATACCGCGCCTTTCATTTATTCATTTACTTTTATATCACTTACGACTATAACTTTTCAACGAACTTTCAGACGACCCATTGTTTATGAGGTCTCCGAACGTACCTATTTCATGATACCCTTTTATACCAGTTCCTTGGCGTGTGTCATTTACTGTACGCATAAATAGTGGTATCACACAAAAAAGCGTAAAGCCACAAAAAATGCCACATTCGCATATGAAAGAATAACAGGCGCAGCGGATGTGCAGTTGAGGCATACCGCATATGAACACAAAGAAGCAATTACAGCAGCGAACAGAAAAATAGCAATGGCAATTATTATTAAGTTTCGTCAGTTAAACTCCCCTTTTTTATTTTCGACAACTTAAGAAACAGTTTATATACATTTTGTAACTGAAACTATGCAAAGCAATCTCAAAAATGTTTTCGAAAAAATTCGAGAAAATTTTGCAAAAGTTTCGAACTTTTATTTGAAGTTCTGTTCACTTGGTTTAGTGTGCAGTTTTGTACCCTCTTCAATTTTAGTCTAACAAAGTACAAGTTATAGGTCTCTCGAATTCTCCAATTGATTGTAGAAAATTTTTTTCCAAAGGATTCTTTCGATGTTCCTCCGAGATATGTAGACACTCTTCGCATGTTTTGGGGAGCGTTATCGATGTTGATGGTAATTTCCGAATATACATACACTTCGCACGTTCTGGTAACAAGCACCATTAAGGTACAAGATTTAATATGACCCTATTGAACCTTCCAGACCTACTACCTACTCCGCGAAAGCTTAAACTTTTGGAGATGTGTATATGATTTTGTCACATCGACTTAAAGATCACAGTAGATCGCGGCGATCGCTTTGAAAATAATCACCGAACTTGCTGTAACGGTATCTATCTCTCTTTCGCAATTCATACTGGCAATCACAGCTCTCGCAGGCAGAATAAGCTGCGAACCAAATTAGGTTGTGATTTGTGTTGCGATACAATTCAGGTAGATGTCGCAGTTTACTTCAAGTAGCCATCGCTACTGCAAAAAACATCACATAAAAATTTGTACTTCACTTTTGCTGTGTCCAGTAACGGGCGCAGAAGCTCTCAAATTTAAGTCAATAATATCGAGCTTTAATTTTTTCTATTTTCTTTATGGTTAACAAATCTAAATTTCCGTGTCATGTGTGATGTCAAAATGGGTCTGCTCAGCGGCCAGTTCTGCATACTAGTTATGAACTAGTTTATATCTAGTTTGTTTAACTGCTTGTTAAATGCATTTGCGTATGTTTGTGTGTATGTTTAATGGCTTGTGCACTAAAGATTTGTTTACCTGTCGATAATCTGCCTTTTTTCGCCTGATAAACTACAATGGCTTTATAGAACTTGTCAACGTGCCGTCTCAATCCTGTTGCGCACACGTACATGCTTACATATAAATATATAGTTCCTTTGTGGCACTTGGTTATGAAATGGTTCAGTTTGCAGTTTTTGACCATGAGCTTTTATGTGTTTTCGTCATGCTGTTTCTTTTAGCTGAGCACAGCAGGCTTAAATTTTACTGAGTCCTAGCACTCTACTACACTTACAACCACTATTTTACTTTCAGGTGAAGGCCTTACAGCAATGCACCTACGAACATGCAACAATGCATATTCTAGGAAGATCCATGTTATGAAAAAAAAATAAATAAAAACCTTGTCTTGTGGTTTTTGAGTTTCAGCAGGTTTTTTAATTGTGCGTGACTTTTTTTTGTTTTTTAATTGCATCAAATAATTCTATTTGTTTCCTTTTCATTTCATTTCAAAGAGAGCGTAAATATTCGCAATTCACAAGAACGGAACTGATATGGCTTAAATTAAAATGGAAAAAGAAACAAGCGACACGTGTTCATTCAATTTATTGATTATTACCCTATACCTAAGTTAGGAGGGGTGATCTTACAGGAGAAACCTTGCACAAAATATCTAGGAATCATCCTAGACAGTAAGCTGTCATGGAAGCTCAACGTGGAGGAGATGGTCAAGAAGGCCTCAACGGCACTCTATGCATGTAAAAGAATGCCGGGGTGTACGTGGGGCTTACCGCCCTCTCTTTCTCATTGGGTTTTTACAGCGATTGTAAGCCCTATTCTATACTATGGAGTTCTTGTTTGGTGGAAAGCCACACAAAAAACAACATACCTTAAAAAATTAGAGGGGGTATGCAGACTATCGATGCTTAGCATTACGGGAGCCCTGAAAACAAACCCGACGGCTGCACTGTATGTCATTCTGCACATTTCCCGTGTAGACCTGGTAGCAAAGAACATAGCATTAACAACCGCAACCAGGCTCGGTGCCTCGGGGCAGCTTGAGCGCCGACCATATGGCCATAGTAGTATAGCGTCATCAATCATAAGACGAACAGACTACCTGATTCCCTATCTGCGCTTCGAGGGAGATCTTAAGGCCAAAATAGAGGTGGGCGGTTGGCGCAAGGGTGCGCAAATGGCGGACGAGGCGATACATGTGTACACAGATGGTTCCAAAGTAGTGGAAGGAGTAGGGTCTGCGGTATACTGTGCTGATCCGGAGATAAGCAGATCCTACAGGCTGCCGGATTACTGTAGCGTGTTCCAAGCGGAAATATTAGCCGTAACCAAAGCAGTAGAAACCCTGGAAGAGAACAGCTTAAGCTGCAACCGTGTTAAATTTTATATTGACAGCAATTAATAGCACAGCATCTAAATGCGTGTTAGAGTGTAAGCAGTCTCTGGAGGGAATCGGGACAGGGAGAAGCATACATCTATATTGGGTCCCAGGGCATATGGGAATAGATGGGAATGGAAAAGCGGACGAACTAGCTAAAAAGGGCGCAGCCCTTGAAACTTCTCCGTAGACGTCCCAATTAAACTGGGTTAGAGGTTCACATGATCGACCAAGCGGGAAAGGCATGGGTTCAAGCGCGGGGCTGTAAAGTGTCGAAGATTATGTGTAGGTCTTACAACCTTAGACTAACAAAGTGGCTTCTATCATTAAAAAGAGAGGACTGTTGACTCATGACGGTTATTCTGACTGGACACTGCCTTCTGGCGTCATATGCCTTTAAATTAGGCTTGGTCAGTGATAGCAGATGCAGGAAGTCCGCTTGCCAGGCTAAGACTCCAGCTATTAGGAGTGATACAGCTGTTAGATCTAGAAGCAGCAAGTGGTCTAGTATTTGACAAGAGGACGGAGTTATTTTATAACATAGGTCCTGGTTTTTGATAAGGTTTTTCAGTTTGGTCGTTAAAACAAACTTCTGGTAACACTACGGACTCAATCAGTCTATGTGAGGTCCTCATGGACCGGAAGTTCAACCTAACCTAACCTACCCTATAATGCACTGCAACTAAAAGCTTTGTTGTATGAGTGTGAGTTAAGAAAGTGTGGCTAGAAGCCTGTTTCACTGTGATGATTACCGGTCCTGAAAGACTCGTGTGAGTGCGGGTAATATTCAAACCAAATCTTATACTTGAATGCTATATTGCACACTAACAAAATAATTCAACGAGTTATAGTTTAAATAAAATTTAAGCCCATGTGCTCGCCCACAACAGCTAATTTTGGACCCCATTCTTTGAAAGTCTAAACAAAATGTAGGGCAGAAATTGATATGAGCCAAATCACACAACAAGTGAAGGCAAAGCAAGGAAAGGAAAGAAGAGCTATAGACGAGTTGTCGAGGTGTTATATATTTGCTATCAATAAACAAGAATTTTCGGTGAGTTTTTGTTTTTGACGATTTATCGGTTTTTAATCGAAAAGTTATCGATATTTTATCAAAAAGCCATCGATTTGTTATCGATTGGCCAAAGGTGTGTTACAAATTCGGAGTGTAACGATAGTGTTTAGTGAAAATTATGTGTTTCGTTTAATTCCAATTTTGTAAGTAAGAAAATACTTCTTGTACAAACAATATTTAATTGCAATATTTTAAATTTTAATTTTATATGTATCTGATTGTGTTCTTTGTTGTTTTTTGTTTTATTAAATAAATACAGTGTCACGCTCCTGAAGATGCCAAGGAAAATTGGCGAAACGTCGAGCTGAAAGGTGGAATAATCTTTGTTTTATTTGCACCCAACACAATAGATCTACCTAGCTTAAAATATACATAGATAGTGTTTTCGATTTGTTATCAAAACGTTACCAATTTGTTATCGAAAAGTTATCGAAAATAAACCGACGAAATTATCCTTAAAACGCCCGTAATTATTTGTTTATGGTAAAGTTACCGCTGTTGCGGCTTAACCTCAGCCACTCACTCATTTTTAGCACACCTCGAAAATCATATTTATGCTTCGCAAGTTAAACTTACTTTAGACATCACTTTATAATCGTGATCATTGCAGAAATTTCCGGTCAAGCTGACAAAACTAGTCTAAACTGCGCTTTAAGCTGATACTGAAGAACTTAGGCAATACTGCGTTTTATGTTAACTGCTATTGCTAATTTAGCCAGGTTATAGGCTCTCTCGTCTTACAACCCTTAATGGCTCTTACGTTTCCAGGACATTTACCATTTTTACACTTTTTCACCTAATTCACTACTGATAAAATGAGTAAATAAAGCTCTCATGATTGGAAATTCGAGTAAAAATTTCACTGCCAATATTTTTTAAAACTTTTTCGACTTGCTATGAATTTAGAGCTTATAATTTTAAGCTTTAATAAGCTTTCATAAACTTGATAAGTTTTCATCTTATCTTTATCTCAAAAGTTTTATTTTTTTTCGGTAACTTCCCGTTGAGCTAAACACTTGATACTTAGAGCATAGTTCAAATCTGGGAGACATTACAATGCACGTGAAAAAAATCCGCTAGGTGGCGCACGAATCGAGATATACAGAAAATTAATTTTAAAATGGAAATTTTGAGATCGACTTTTAGCTAACTTCTCGGTGATCCAGAGACATGAAACTTAGCACATAGTTTGCGAGTCGATGGCACTACAATTCGTGGAAAACAAAATGCCGCCAGGTGGCAGACGAATCGAGATAAACGAAAATCCCTGAAAATCCTTGAAAAAACGCAGGGAATCTTGCGATCACTTCCCGGTGAGCTAGAGACCTGAAACTTGGGCCGTGAGTCAGAACCCGGTGACAATGCAATATTTGATAAAAAAAATTGCGCTAGGTGTCGCATGGATCGAGATATTAAGAAAATTAGTTTTGATTTGCGAATCTTTCAATCCATTGTTAACTAACTTCCCGGTGATCTAGAGACTTGAAACTTGGCACACAGTTCGAGGCTTGGCGGCAATACAATTTACAGAAAACAAAATTCCGCTAGGTGGCGCGCTAAGTGAGATAACCATATATCCTTGAAAAACGAGGGGAATCTTGTAATCGATTTTTTAGTAACTTCCCGGTGAGCTGGAGATATGAAACTTGAGCCGTGAGTCAAAACCCGGTGACAATGCAATATTTTATCAGAAAAAAAATCGATAGGTAGCGCATGGATCGAGATATTAGGAAAATTAGATTTGATTTGGGAACCTTTCAATCCATTTTTAACTAACTTGCCGGTTACCTAGCGACTTGTAACTTAGCACATAGTTGGCGAGTCGATGGCACTACAATTCGTTGAAAACAAAATGCCGCCAGGTGGCAGATGAATTGAGATAAACGAAAATCCTCGAAAATCCCTGAAATAACGCAGGGAATCTTGCGATCGAGTTTTAAGTAACTTCCCGGCGAGCTAGAGACCTGAAACTTGGGCCGTGAGTCAGAACCCGGTGACAATGCAATATTTGATCAAAAAAATTTCGCTAGGTGGCGCATGGATCGAGATATTAAGAAAATTTATTTTTATTTGGGAATCTTTCAATCTATTTTTAACTAACTTCCCGGTGAGCTAGAGACTTGAAACTTGGCACACAGTTCGAAGCTTGGTGACAATACAATTTATAGAAAACAAAGTTCCGCTAGGTGGCGTGCTAATTGAGATAACTGCAAATCCTTGAAAAGCGAGGCGAATCTTGCAATCGATTTTTAAGTAACTTCCCGGTGAGCTAAAGACTTGAAACTTGGGCCGTGAGTCAGAACCCAAAATTCCAAATGCATTTTTGTAGGCAGCACTAAAAAAGTGAAAACAAAAAGATGATAAAAAAATTTTAAGGACTACCTTTATATAAATGAATCAAAAAATAGAAGGCAATTTTTCCTTTAATAGAGACATAGTCTTGTTGAATTTTGGGATTTAAAATTATAAAGGTAGAGTGCGTGCTTAAATTTTAAATAATCAATTAGTTAATCCCAAGTTCATGGTTTGCCTTAAATTGAAAGATTGCGCTCCACCGTTATAGTTTTAAATCCCAAAATTCTTTTACAAGAGCTATTGTCAAAGTTTTTTAGTCAAAATTCAACAAGATTATTATGTATGTATTAAAGGAAAAATTGCTTTTTATTTTTTGGTCCATTTATATAAAGGTAGTTCTTAAAATCTTTTTATCATCTTTTTATTAAACTCTATATGTGAAAACTTATCGAATCAATCATATTTGATTTTAAATTTTGTTCGACATCATTTTACAGTGTAGAAGCTCTGCAGATCTTTCATCATTTTACAGCTTTTCTAGAGCTTTTTGGACACATATTTTTCTGAAATTACTATCGTTCCACGGCACCAAAACCGAAACATTCGTTAGAGAGAATGTTGAGTAATAAATTTTTTAAAATTTTTCTTGAAAGAAATTCGTACACCTAAATTAAACATAAGCACAATTTCCCCAGAGAACATTAATAAATTTCTTGA
Source organism: Eurosta solidaginis (assembly GCF_040869045.1). Taxonomy (NCBI): domain Eukaryota; kingdom Metazoa; phylum Arthropoda; class Insecta; order Diptera; family Tephritidae; genus Eurosta; species Eurosta solidaginis. Next base: position 20,674,281 of record NC_090320.1, read on the forward strand.
AAATTTCAAACCACCTTTAGCACACGAAATGATAAACAAAATGCTATCACGCACAAAGTCCTTCGCTTTATATTCGCCTTCTTTAGTCTCCATCCCACTTTTATTCATCGACATCTAAAATATGGCATTGTAAATATTAAATCTTTGGCAAGCCAACGCACTAAAAGCCATAAAGTTGCTCATACGCACTGTTGCCCTTTAAATTATATACAGCTAAACGAGCAACAGCCTTCGCAGACTTATAGAAGCTGCATACCTTTGTTGCAAGAATTCCCAAGCAGGTTTGTCTGTTGCGCTTCCGTTTATATTTGTATATATTGTTGTTGCTGTAGTTGCTATTGGTGCTTTGACCCTGCGAAATTGCAATATTTGGCAAAAGTGCTATTGGATGCTACACTACACTATCTATCTACTGATTGGGTTACAGCAGTTTGGCTTCATGACGTCGCGCATTCATAATTGCTTAATTGAAATTCATTGCACGCAAATGGGTGCAGAGATGAACAAATTAAGGTAGCATATAAGATGAAAGGGGTTGTGAGTTATGTGGGTGGGTGCTAGACTGGATAGCGCTTTAAAGGGAAAACTTTAAAGATTCCATTTATTTCATAAATTGCAAGCTTAATGGCGAAAATCTATGTTTTAGAAAATTTAGGTATACTTTTAGGCTCTTACTTTATTTTTGTTTGCGGCAGCACATCGAAAAGCAAGAATGTGCCCTTTAAACCCGCTATTTTATATAAGAGATGGTTATCCTATTTAAGAAATTGTGAACATTTTTGTATACAAATATTGCCCTCTTAAAAATTATATAACTATACTCCTTGAAACATGCAACTACTTTTTTATGCATATGAACCCAAACATATCAAAAATTATTCGAAAACTGCGTTTTGTCTTAAAACACACTTCAGCATGAAAAAATATCGGGTTTATTTTCGGCACTTATCTAAAAATTTTAGTTCCCACCCATTTTTGAGCATTAAATAGGACAGCAACCTTCCGCTGTGTCTCGTATGCATGCAATATATCTAATCTAAGTACAAGTAATGTAAATGTCGGTGTAACAATTGTTTATTGACTAAATAAAAAAGCGCAAGAAATTAAGTGCTGTATATTTTTCTAACCATACTCAAAATATTCCCCACGTACACCTAATTTATATTTTTATTTACTTTTCTTTTATGTATAAATTTTTGTAATTTAAAAAAATGTGTTTCATATTTTTATTAAGGTTGTGCTTGAGCTCAAATCAAAAATTATGTAATACTTTCTTGAAAAATTCGAATTAAATTACCAGTGTACTTTTAGGCGCAAAATTAGAGATACCTATTTTTAAATGTATCTACCCAAAAACAACACAAGTTTTCATTTACTCTTACCAAGAAGCGATATGCTGTATACTAAATTTGTGTATTCACGAGCGAAACGTTCCGTTCCGTTTCTGAATAGAAAGTGCCCTTTTAGGCGCTTTTCCCAGATTACGATCATATCACGATTTGCCTAAGAAAAGATTTAAAGCTACCGTCCAGCCAAGATCTGAGTTGAAAAATTACTTGTCTCATTTTCCGAAACTAACATTGTAGCGGCTAAATAGATGCTTAATTTTATTGTTGGCATGACACCAATCAAATTATCCTCTAGCGCTGCAGGACACCCACTAGGCATGAGAATTTGCATAACCATTGTAGCAGGGATAACTCCCGCCTATAGACGTGCCTGTTAACATTGGCATGTCATTGGAGGGGACGTATTGGCACAGGTTGCAATTTTATACCTTGAGAAATATTACATCCTTGCCCTAACAGCTAGAGCGTTGCGCCACACTCCACAGACTTTGGGGTATACTTTTTTTTTGAACATACCTAGCATTTTTAACTTAATGTCCCGAGAAATACTCACCGAAAAGCTTGATAATGAGCAAGGTAAAAAGCATGGCCTAGGGCCATAAGAAACTGTTTGTCCGATTCGGTAACTCGCCATTGCTAGAACAACAGGGTAGTTATATCAACAAACGTAATATTTCAGGCACTCTAAAGGGCCGGTTAATGGTGACTTAACCATAACCAGATAAAATAGCTGATCGAACCAACCTTATGGAAATCAATGTAATCGATTAATGGTGCCATATCATAACGCTAAAGCAATAACCATACCATAGCCAACCAATTGGTTTTTGGGTTTTCGCCATATCCATAACTTAAAGAGATCTGCATTCCTATGATCTAAGATTTCTTGGAACTCCCCTACCGCTTTAAGGGACTCCTCTTTCTCCAGTACATGGTGGTGACACGGTTTTATGCTCATTGTTTTTTTACTCATATGTATGCTATAATTAAGGCCAACAAAATATGAAGCAAAATGAATAATGCCTCAGCAGGTAATCATCAAATCACCACCATCGCTATCAGTTTGATCAAAATTAATGTGCTGCTCCTAAACTTATACTACAAACTCCTTATATTAGAATTTTGTGCTCTATAATTGCAACAAACACTACTTTGCGCGAATATAATATATAGCATGAAAAGCCTTTTATTTGTGAGTAACTTTTCTTACAGCTACTTAAACCTTTGTCTTGTATCAGCTAAATAACTTTTCATTCTTGTTTCATATGTAGCGGATTTATATTTACAGCTACTATGCTGCTGTTATCGTAGTTTTTGATAGCTTTACCTTTTGTCATTTTTATGACCAGCCAGTAGTAAGCCTAGCACTAAAATATGATATATTTTATATTTATGTGCCTAGAAGTGTTAAAGTATTTATGATATGTGTTGCATGCTTTTAGGCGTTAACAGACTAATATTACCTCTTCTGCACATCTACAGTAGTTTTTAGATCTTATCTTGTAACTTTATTTTATAGCTTCACTTTGTTGTGTTTATTTACTTTATATGCCTTCATTTTTGCTTTATTAGCATATGCATGCGCCTAAAAGTATGTTCATGTGCGTAAGAACCCAGAATATTTTGTTAAAAATGTATGCAAGTCATTCATTCATGCTTGATTTGCTTTCCTAAATATTATACTTAAAGTTGCTACTTGGACGTACTTGTTTTTGGCTTTTTGCTAGTAAATAGTTTATGTATGAAGAAAAAAGGCTGTAAATGAAATTTAATGTTTTCCTTCTTTTTGTATGATCTACTACTCATTGTTACCAACGATGTAGCATGTAAATTTATCAAGTCTATCACACAAAATCCTTTGCACTTGACAGCATGTGTATGAGGTATTTTGAAGTTTTGTACCAAATTAGCATCACCCACATACTCAGTCAGTTTCTGGTTACTTGTTCAATATGGTAAAGTATTTGTTGATTTTTGTTTAACAACTGACATATGACATATAAGTAAATATTTTATGAAATATGTTAGGTGAGCTAAACGTATAATTGAATTTTTTTTTCAGCATACGAATATTAAAATTAAGAAACTCTTGAACGTACTTTAGTTTACTGATATAAGATATTCCGGCTATTCCGCTGACCATTCCAACACTCCACTGTTTTTGTTGCGAATCATTTGTCGAAGAGGTGAACAAATTGCTACACGTTTGAAGAGATGGCGCTGATATTAAGGATTTGACTTTCATTTCCCTTTGAAATTACTTATTATTGAAGCCGTAGAAACTGAAAATGTAACCCACATTATTCTTACAGCGCTCAGATATTGTATTGTATATGTTGATCTAGCTTAGCGCCATCTAGCGTTTCTGATTGAGCCAACTCGCTAGTTCTTGGAGTACTACAAGTAATTACTGGCAAAAAGTTTTGATACTTCTTATATTGCTTTTCGACCATATCTTTACTTCCTATCATTTTGAACTATACAAAATTGTTTCCACTTAAGTTTAATTTACGACAATTGCCAAAAAGTATGCAACATTTTATTGATAAATGGCATTAAACGATCACAAATGTTTATCTACCCCATCCAAAAAATACACACTCCAATTTTATCTCTCTCCTTCTCTCTTCTGAATGGTGCATGCCAAAGTGCAAACAATTTTTATTTTAATGGTTTGCCTTTAAGCTCAATGCGCGCGAACTGCAGCAATAAAAGCTTTATAACGAAAAAAACTCATACAAACAAAAAACAGCAAAATAAAAAATACTGCGTAGCAAACAAAACAAAAACTATAAATAATGAATGAATGAGTGTTACAAACAAGCATGCCACAATCACACAAATAACTAGCAACAAAATTGGTTTGTTTGTAGTAAAGTAAAAGTAGTAAAAGCACTGCAATGGCGCCTAAAAATATGCAATAAATTTCTAAACAATTCAAATTGATATACGTTTTTGTTTAAACATGCTGTCGCTGACTCACTGACTCATCGACAACATAACTGAATGACTGCCAACAGTTGAGGGAAGTTATTTCTTTTTTTGCATCTGCTTTTTTATGTTATTATTGTTGTTGTCACATGCCACAGTTGACTTTTTACTTTGTACGCTTTTTCTACCATTAAAATGATTTATCGCAAAATTCATTGCTCTATTAATTTTTTATAACGTTTTTAGTTCGTGGTCTCTTGCAAAAAAATTTATTTCAAAATGCTGTCGTAAAAAATTAGCTAACATTGCATGCTTTTAGGCGTAATTTTTTTTTCGTTTCAGCGTTTGCTTGTTCTTTCAAATGAAGTTGTTTGTTAAGTTATTATATTTTTTTGTCAAATCAGCGTTGCTTGATATTTTTATTTATATTGTTATCATGCTTTTTAAAGAGTATGTCATTACGCTTGATTGCCTAAAAACAGGCAATAAAGTCAAGTGATGTGTAAATAAATGGTTGTAACATATTTTGTAAAGCGGTAGTGACATTTTAACAATTGCCGGACATAAATGTCAGCACATGCATGGATATTTTAATTTTTAACAAGCGTTCACTGTATTAAGTGGAAAAATTTTAGTGGAAAATTTTGCAAATTTTTAAAAGCATTTTATACAATAAAATAAATGCGCTGCAAGCGAAAGTGGGAAAAAAGCAAGCAAAGTCGAAAATTTATGTTTAATTATGCATTAAAAATTAAAGCTTAATTGATGTACGCAGTATTTTAATTTGAATATCAGCGCGAGAAACAAATTTAAGAAAAGTAGTATTACTCTCTTAAGTTAACAACATTGCATACTTTTAGGCATACATGGTTTTTCAGTTAAACTGCATTTTAAGTTTATCAGAGTTTAGTATTCCTAGTGTACGGAATATAGCACTTGGCCACTTTTGATACTTGCAAAATCTCCCTCCCCCTTTTGACCCTGAAACTTTACTAGCAAAATATTTATTTTTTTATTATTTTCAGAAAGTACTTGTATTAAAAATATTCATGTACATACTTACTCTGCTCTCCGCACATTGATAAAAATGAAACACAAAAACCTAATTTTACTTCATTATTGTTTATGCGCACCAGAATCACTTTGCCCAAGCCAACGGCAGCAGTTAACAGCAGTTGGCCACACATACCAGCTGTGCATTGGGTTACCATTTTCAAGTTATTTGATCACATATTTTTGCCATAAATTGCCAATGTTGCGGTCGACCCAACCAATATTGACCGCACTTTATGAGCAAAAAATATTTCACGTAAATTGTATCTACATATGTACATTAACACACACACGCATAAGCGCAAAAGTTAATAGTTTGAAATGAGGCTAGTTGGAGTGAGTAAAAAAGAAATAGCGTGAGGATGCACAAGATATGCCACAAGTGCGGCAGTATTTAATAAATATTTGATACCATACAAATTATGTTAAATGTGCGAGTATTTATGTGTGTGCGAATAATTTTCATAATAAGAGTGTTACATTTTTTTTTTTTTTTGTGCAATATCTTTTTAGTCATCTTTTTATGGTGAAGCAATAGTGGGAATGTTGTTTGCCCCAAATAAGTAAGGAGGACAAACATATTCCTTATTTCTTGCTATCTCTGATTCATTTGCTCAATGTTCACTTTAAATGACATCGGACTGCAGATTTATCAATTATTCATTTGAATATATTTTCTCAAATTTTTGTACGGTGGTGGTCAAAAATATTTCACCCATTGCATGAACAGCCCACAGCTAAATGCCTGTTATTTTACTTAAAGTCCAAATATAAATAAATTGTTTCGAACTCTTACCGCTTTTTTTGTTTAAAACAGAATTAAAACAATCCCATTTCATTACCATCATGCTTGGCTGCAAAACAAAAAATTGATACCGTGTTAGAAACCTTGGATCAGTCAGATAGAGACTTTAATTTCCATACCAGAGGTGGCAGCACCCCACATTGCTTCTATATATCTGAATACTTATACTCGCTCCCAGCATCTCAGCTGATATCTCGCGGTTGAGATGAAAAGACGAGACTCCAATTCCTTACTGGTTCTTCCAGAGCTGCCCTACGGGAGGCTGATTCTATAGCTTTATCTTTTACGTTGTTGAAAGAACCTTCCACATCAGCAAACGCGGAAAGTATGTTCTATTAACATACAACATTTTTTGGAAATCTGCTATAAGTCTGAGTAAATACTCAGTTTTATGAGCACACCAAAATGATATTAAGCAAAGCACATATACGAGGCGTCTGTAAGGTGCGTGTAAACAGAGTCTCATAGTTTAAAAAGATGTTTACCATTGGTAGTTTAGTCATTTTTAAATTGATATTTCAGCGCTACTTTTAAATTTTTATAAACTTGTTTGATGGCCTGCACTCCTCTTCAACCTGCTTGTATACATATTGTGACGAATACTAGCAACACTAAGGGGTACTATCATCTCTAAACCGATACTAAGCAGTGACTCGTATGCACATCAACAAATCAATCATTATGTCTACCCACATGTCCATACGAGCAGCGGAGAAGAGACGCACAAACACATGCATATATCTTATCTGAGATGCTCACAAAAGAAGGCAATAATGTGTGCAAGTATCATTCACATATACACGCGCATATGAGAAGCTATAAACGTAGTCATAGCTGGTAATTTTATAGCTGATAACTAACTAGTAAATTCTAGAATAGAAAAGCCAGAAATATGCAACGAAGGAACCAGACAGTATAAAAGGTAGCAACAGTAGAGGCACGGCACGACAATCAGTTTGATTTGAGACGCTATATGGCGAGCAATAGAAGTGTTATTTTGAAAATAGTCTAATAAAGACCATTTTGCATTATCGAATATTGGAGTTATTTATTCAACAGTTTAGTGATTCGAACGTTAGCAGAATGTTGCAAATAAGCGGAATTGCACTAAATTCGTAACAATATGTACATAAATTTTTCTGGGAAAAATTTTAAACGCAATATTTTGTATATTGTAAACATAAATGAAAATTTAAACTTGTACTGAAAAACCGGGCCTTTGGAAGTGCAGTATTGCATACTGTTAGGCGTGCTTAATATGCATGCCCTTCAAGTTTTTACCGATGCAGCTTCAAGGAAAGTAGACTCAGAAGTTGGAAGCTTCCCCAAGTTCCTATTACGTACTTTGAACATCTTAGGGTAATGACTTCCGGAAAATTTGATGAAAGATTATATTGTAAACATAAAAGAAAATTTAAACTCTACTGAAAAACCGGACCTTAGAGTAAAACTTTGAAAATGCAGTATTGCATACTTTTAGACGTGCTTAATATGTATGCCCTTCAAGTTTTTGGCCGATGCAGCTTCAAAGAAAGTCGACTCAGAAGTTGGATGTTGCCCCACGCTCCTATTACGCACTTTGAACATCTCTCAGCTGAAGAGATCTATTTCCGACTCTTGTCTGGCAAATATTTTTTCTTTATCTTATACGTAGTGTGGTGTGTAGTAATGTGCACTTACAGTGGTGTTAAAGTGTCATTCAATTAACGAAATACAAGTTCAAAAAGTTCAAAATGTCTTTAATAAAAAGCTAGTAAGGGAAAAAACGTATACCATGCATTTATCTTCTCACACAAATTTTCTCAAAGTCATAGTGCCAATAAAATAATAATTATGTCATAAATTTTATGTGATGTCGTTAAGGGATTTCACACTTACACACATTTCAATATTTATTTACAACACTTGCACAACAAGGGTGCATAAGCAAAACATATTTTTATGCTTCTGGCGTTTGCACTTCAAATCCATAAAAAAATCTATTGACTGCGCTTTTTCGCTTATTGCTGTAAGGTCGTTAAAGAAATTTAATGTTCATGCGTCGCCTTCAAGTCAAAGTTTGAGATATAAAGATTTTTTGTTGTTATTTATACTATATTGACGTGCACATTGTGCGGATTTGAAGGAGAAATGTGTGGTGCAGCAATTCTTTCTACGCGCAAAAGATGAAGCTATTGCAATTAGCGCAAGGATTTAACAAAATTGAGCGATGTTTTTCTGAACAGCTTATTTAAAAGCTCTACAAAATTAGCGACAGCCCTCCTAAAAAAGGAAATACTGCCGATGTTTTTTGATAAGAAACTGACTGAAAAGCTACGTCGAATGCCTGAAAGAAGGAAATGTATTTATTAGGTTAATTGGCAAAAGCTTCACGGCAACTTAGTAACAATAAATAATTCAACACAGAGATTTAAAAAGTCATAAAAAAGGCTTGACGTTATTAATTAGCCATGCTTCCAAAAGCTCATATATCTCTTTAAAGCTCGAAGCAGTGGTATATCGAACCGTAGCTGCACAGCTTATTAAGTAAGTCATTGCATGTTGTGAAAGTTGCTCTAAAAGCTATCCACTTGAAAAAGCCTGAAAAGTTTTATAATAAGGGACTTAAAAGCTTCGAGAAAATTCCCCTTCTACGTACGCAAAATATTTTCATTAGCTTTGCAGGGTTTGTGCTCCATTGGTGATCACTTCAAAACCTTTTCAAGCCTAATCTCAAACAGCATGACTGATACAAGTTTACCACATTTTTAATCATTTAAAACATAGTGACTATAAGCTGTATCCAACTTAAAGTCTGTTAGGAGTTTTTGCAAAAGCTTCTACGTTTTGTAATGAAAATGATGCATTGTAAAGCCCTGATGTAAAAAATGTACTCCTTTATCAGGTGAAGCTTCTAGCTAGTTAAAATATGCAGCTTTGCAATACAGTTAATTTTTTTTTCGCCCTGAACTTCTAAAGCACCAATATATGCAATCAGAGGTCATTGCTTAATGGCATAGTAAGCTAATATAACAGCGGCGCTGGTAACAACCTTAAAATCTCATAACTACCGCAATGACAACGCCTTGCCGGGTTACACAGCATTCGTATGAAGTGCGTAGAAGTGAGTAGAATGGTAACAGTCGTAAATTTTCACAATATTGTTTTTTTTTTTTACTTTTCACATAACTCTAATTTACAAATATCTGCTTTTAAGCAGCCTCCGGAAAATTTTTTTGAAAAATCAGTGCGAATTTAGAGAGATATATAACTTGCAATGTTGGACTAAAAATGATTGGGCTATAAAACTGCAAACTCCAAGAAATTCATTGAACTCAAAATAATAAGATCGAAAATTTCGTAAAACTTTAAAAAAATAATACATACACATATGCATGACCTATATACTTAATACACATAGCTATGCATTAAGTTACGTAGAAAGATTTGTAATTCACGCCGAGCCGCCCGATTAGCTGTTAATGGTACCTAATGTAGCTGAACGAAGAAAGAGCAATATTTTAAAACAATCTCTGAAGTAAATGACGAGCAATTGATGACTGTTGTGCGATTACAGCGAGAAGGATAACAGGGGTATACAATTTAAACACGTACATTTATTTTAATGCTAGAAAATAGTGAAACGGGTGTAGAACAACCCCTCTAGGAATCAGTTTCTCTTAATTATATTTAAATTAAAATAAAATAAATATTTTCAATTAAGTAGCCAATTGAAATTTGTCCAACCTGTCCCATCCGTCACAAGCTAAAATATGCTAATATACAAAGCGCATCTTAGTTTCCCACGAAACGTATGGTATAGTCGATACAGTTGCCTTAAATTGGGAAGTGAAATCTTCAGCAGTGATTTTCGTTGGAGTCGTGAAATTCGTTTTGTACTGTCCCACTCGTCACTGTTGGAAACTAAAAATTGCTCTCTTAAATTACCTATCGTTCACCGCTTGTATGCTGAGGCCTACGACTGGTATCCTGTTGCCGAACTTTCTCTTGTTGTTATTGTTTTTATACTCAGTGTGCTTTGCACACAGCGTATATTAACTTTGATTGGGTAAAGGTTGGTTGTACAGGTATAAAGGAATCGAGACGGATATAGACTTCCATACATCAAAATTATCAGTATCGAAAAAAAATTTGATTGAGCCATGTCCGTCCGTCCGTCCGTCTGTCTGTCCGTTAACACGATAAATATGAGATATCTTCACCGAAATTGGTGCACGAGCTAATCTGTACCCAGAATAGATTTGAATTGAAAATGAGCGAAATCGGATGATAACCACGCCCACTTTTTATATATATAACACTTTGGAAAACACAAAAAACATGATTATTTAGTAAATAATACACCTAGAACGTTGAAATTTGACGTGTGGACTGATATTGAGACTCTTGATAAAAATTTAAAAAAAAACAAGTAAGGAAGGTTAAGTTCGGGTGTAACCGAACATTACATACTCAGTTGAGAGCTATGGTGACAACATAAGGGAAAATAACCATGTAGGAAAATGAACCGAGGGAAACCATGGAATGTGTTTGTATGACATGTGTATCAAATGAAAGGCATTAAAGAGTATTTTATGAGGGAGTGGGCCATAGTTCTATAGGTGGACGCCATTCAGGGATATAGCCATAAAGGTGGATCAGGGTTGACTCTAGAATGCGTTTGTACGATATGGGTATCAAATGAAAGGTATTAATGAGTATTTTAAAAGGGCGTGGACCTAAGTTCTATAGATGGACGCCTTTTCGAGATATCGCCGTAAAGATGGACCAGGGGTGACTCTAGAATGCGTTTGTACGATATGGGTATCAAATGAAAGGTGTTAATGAGCATTTTAAAAGGGAGTAATCCTTAGTTCCATAGGTGGACGCCTTTTCGAGATATCGCCATAAAGGTGGACCAGGGGTGACCCTAGAATTTGTTTGCACAATATGGGCATCAAACAAAAGGTGTTAATGAGTATTTTAAAAGGGAGTGGGCCTTAGTTCTAAAGGTGGACGCCGTTTCGAGATATCGCCATAAAGGTGGGCCAGGGGTGACTCTAGAATTCGTTTGTGCAATATGGGTATCAAACGAAAGGAGTTAATGAGTATTTTAAGAGGGAGTGGGCCTTAGTTCTATAGGTGGACGCATTTTCGAGGTATCGCAATAAAGGTGGACCAGGGGTGACTCTAGACTTTGTTTGTACGATATGGGTATCAAATGAAAGGTGTTTATGAGTATTTTTAAAAGGGAGTGGGCCTTCGTTTTATAGGTGTTCGCCTTTTCGAGATATCGTCATAAAGGTGGAACAGGGGTGACTTTAGAATTTGTTTGTATGATATGGGTATCAAATGAAAGGTGTTAATGATTATTTTAAAAGGGCGTGGGGCTTAGTTCTATAGGTGGACCCCTTTTCGAGATATCGCCATAAAGGTGGACCAGGGGTGACTCTAGAATTCGTTTGTGCAATATGGGTATCAAACGAAAGGAGTTAATGAGTATTTTAAGAGGGAGTAGCCTTAGTTCTATAGGTGGACGCCTTTTCGAGATATCGCCATAAAGATGGACCAGGTGTGACTCTAGAATGCGTTTGTACGATATGGGTATCAAATGAAAGGTGTTAATGAGTATTTTAAAAGGGAGTAATCCTTAGTTCCATAGGTGGACGCCGTTTCGAGATATCGCCATAAAGGTGGGCCAGGGGTGACTCTAGAATTCGTTTGTGCAATATGGGTATCAAACGAAAGGAGTTAATGAGTATTTTAAGAGGGAGTAGGCCTTTCTGGACCAGGGGTGACTCTAGACTTTGTTTGTACGATATGGGTATCAAATGAAAGGTGTTAATGAGTATTTTTAAAAGGGAGTGGGCCTTCGTTCTATAGGTGTTCGCCTTTTCGAATTATCGCCATAAAAGTTGACTCTAGAATGAGTTTGTACGATATGGGTATCAAATTAAAGATATTAATGAGAGTTTTAAAAGGGAGTGGTGGTAGTTGTATATGTGAAGGCGTTTTCCAGATATCGACCAAAATGTGGACCCGGGTGACCCAGAACATCATCTGTTGGATACCGCTAATTTATTTATATATGTAATACCTGCCAATATTTTAAGGGTTTTTTATTTCGCCCTGCAGAACTTTTTCATTTTCTTCTACTTAATATGGTAGGTGTCACAACCATTTTATAAAGTTTTTTCTAAAGTTATATTTCGCGTCAATAAAATAATCCAATTACCTTACCATGTTTCATCCCTTTTTTCGTATTTGGTATAGAATTATGGCATTTTTTTCATTTTTCGTAATTTTCGATATCGAAAAAGTGGGCGTGGTCATAGTCGGATTTCGTTCATTTTTCATACCAAGATAAAGTGAGTTCAGATAAGTACGTGAACTGAGTTTAGTAAAGATATATCGATTTTTGCTCAAGTTATCGTGTTAACGGCCATGCGGCGGGACAGACGGACGACTGTGTATAAAAACTGGGCGTGACATCAACCGATTTCGCCCATTTTCACAGAAAACAGTTAACGCCATAAAATCTATGCCCCTACCAAATTTCAAAAGGATTGGTTAATTTTTGTTCGACTTATGGCGTTAAAAGTATCCTAGACAAATTAAATGAAAAAGGGCGGAGCCACGCCCATTTTTAAATTTTCTTTTATTTTTGTATTTTGTTGCACCATATCATTACTGAAGTTGAATCTTGACATAATTTACTTATATACTGTAAAGATATTAAATTTTTTGTTAAAATTTTACTTTAAAAAAAATTTTTTTTTAAAAGTGGGCGTGGTCCTTCTCCGATTTTGCTAATTTTTATTAAGCGTACATATAATAATAAGAGTAACGTTTCTGCCAAATTTCATCATGATATCTTCAACGACTGCCAAATTACAGCTTGCAAAAGTTTTAAATTACCTTCTTTTAACAGTGAGCGGTGCCACGCCCATTGTCCAAAATTTTACTAATTTTCTATTTTGCGTCATAAGATCAACTCATCTACCAAGTTTCGTCGCTTTAGCTGTCTTTTGTAATGAATTATCGCACTTTTTCAGTTTTTCGAAATTTTCGATATCGAAAAAGTGGGCGTGGTTATAGTCCGATATCGTTCATTTTAAATAGCGATCTGAGATGAGTGCTCAGGAACCTACATACCAAATTATATCAAGATACCTCAAAGTTTACTCAAGTTATCGTGTTAACGGACGGACGGACGGACGGACATGGCTCAATCAAATTTTTTTTCGATCCTGATTATTTTGATATATGGAAGTCTATATCTATATCGATTCCTTTATATATGTACAACCAACCGTTATCCAATCAAACTTAATATACTCCGTGAGCTCTGCTCAACTGAGTATAAAAAATTTTTAAATGGGTGTGGAACCGCCCACTTGTGATAAAATCAATTTTACAAATATTATTAATCATAAATCAAAAATTGTTAAACCTATCGTAACAAAATTTGGCAGAGAGGTTGTCTTTACTATAAGGAATGCTTTGAAGAAAAATTAACGAAATCGGTTAAGGACCACGCCCACTTTTATAAAAAAAAATTTAAAAGGGTCGTGGACGAATAAAATAAGCTATATCTTTGCAAAAAAGATCTTTATATCAATGGTATTTCATTTCCCAAGTGTATTTATAACAATAAATAGGAAAAACTTCAAATTTAAAAAAATTGTCGCGGCACCGCCCCTTTTATGACTTAGCAATTTTCAATGTTTCGGCAGCCAAAACTCGAAGAAAAATTAACGTATCGTAATAAAATTTGGTACACATATTTTCCTGCTATAGAAATATTTCTGGAAAAATGGACGAGATCGGTTAAAGACCACGCCCGCTTTTATATAAAGGATTTTTAAAAGGGTCGTAGACAAAAATAATAAGCTATATCTTAGCGAAAAAGAGCTTTGTATTAATAGAATTTTACTTTCTAAATTGCATTATAACATTAAATTGGAAAACAGTAAATTTTTTGAAAATCGGTGTGGCACCGCCCCTTTTATGACTAAGCAATTTTCAATGTTTCGGGAGCCATAATTCGAAGAAAAATTAACATATTGTAATGAAATTGTGTACACATATTTTCTTATAGCAGAAAATATTTTAGTAAAAATGGACGGGATCGGTTAAAGACCACGGCAGCTTAGATATAAAACATGTTTAAAAGGGTCGTAGACTAGAATAATAAGCTATAAATTAGCAAAAAATAGTTTTGAATCAATGTTATTTCACTTATCATCAAGTTTTATTGTAAGAGGAAATGTGGAGACATTTTTTTAAACGGGCGGTGCCACGTGTTATGTAGAAAAGTAATTTATCTGAAATGAAATGTACAATTGAAGCTCACGCTGAGTATGTATATAATGTTACGTTAGACCCGAACTTAGACACCTTTACTTGTTTTTTTTTTTTTCAGAAAATACAACGACTCACTCACTTACATAATTTTCAATTCTCTTTTCTTTACTTCCAGGTGGCCTACAAATCGAAAACAGTCGCGAAGAGGATCAAGGCAAATATGAGTGTGTCGCTGAGAACTCAGTTGGCACTGAACATTCAAAAGCAACAAACTTATACGTAAAAGTACGACGCGTACCACCTACATTTTCACGCCCACCAGAGCCTATCAATGAAGTGATGTTGGGTGCGAATTTGAATTTATCATGCATTGCGGTGGGCTCTCCTATGCCACATGTGAAGTGGATGAAAGGTAAGTAACTATTGAAATCAGTTGATAAACACATTTTTTGACTTCAAATAATTTGTTGTTTGACTTTTTTTAGGCGCTCAAGACTTGACACCCGAAAATGACATACCAATCGGCCGTAATATTCTACAACTGACAAATATACAACAAAGCGCAAACTTCACATGCATAGCGGCTTCGTCTTTGGGACAAATTGATGCGACGGCGATGGTGAAAGTTCAATGTAAGCACAACATTTTGTTGAAAGCTGTTTTCAAAGAATTTAATTATATTTCTTCCAATTTCTCAAAACTTTAGCACTACCAGCTGCTCCAACAGACGTGCAAATTTCTGAAGTGACCGCCACATCAGTGCGTTTGGAATGGTCTTATAAGGGACCTGAAGATTTACAATACTATGTGATACAGTACAAACCGAAAAATGCGAATCAGGTTAGTTGGAATTACCCTCAAAGAAATGAATTACCATTTTTTGCGTATGAGTTTTGCCCAAGTTTTAAAAACGAAAGGTGAAAGCTTGTTCAAATTTGTAAGAAAGAACTTTTTGTGCAGCTTTCATCTAATACAAAATAAAAGCTGAAAGCCAATACAAAATTCTGACAGAAAGCTTATTGTCCAACTTTCATCTAGTACAAAAAGCGTATTACTAAAAGCAATCAATTTTTTATATTAATTAATATTTGTAAAACCTTCAATGAAACTAGATTTATTAGTTTAAAGTCAGTAAAGCTTTCACTTTATCTACATAAATGTAATCTTTCACTACACATATGCAGCTTATAGTGACAAACTTATGTGCTATTCTTAACTATTCGCTTACTTTCTTTCACAGGCTTTTAGCGAGATAAGCGGCATTATCACAATGTTTTATGTTGTGCGAGCTTTAAGCCCTTATACCGAATATGAATTTTATGTCATTGCAGTTAATACAATTGGACGTGGTCCGCCATCGAAACCTGAGACTTGTACCACTGGTGAGACAAGTAAGTAAACCAAACTTTTTTAGTAAAAAATTTAAATTGTATGTACATAGATATGATAATGAAAGTTCTGAAATAAGTTGTTTATAAAAGCTCTACAGAATTAGGGACAGCCCGGCAAAAAAGGTATCCCCGATCTTTTTGATAAGAAACTGACTGAAAAGCTATCTCGAATACATGAAAGCTTTAAAGGTCTAATGAATAGAAACAAGCTGAATTAGTTAGAAAGTTTCTCAAGAACTTATATTTCAGCACAGGGATTTAAAAACTAATAAAAAAAACTTAGTTTTATTCATTAGTAAAATATGCTTTTTTGACGATTAGGAAAGTTTTATTTACAGAATATAAAATAAATTTTCAAAAACTCATACAACTCTTTAAGCTCCACCTGAAATATAGCTGCACAGTTTATTAGTAATGCTATAGAGATAGAGATGGTTGGACGGAAATGTTTTGAAAGTTGCTCTTAAAGCTCTTAAGTTAAGCCAGACTGCTAAAGAAATACTTATTTGTTTTATAAGGCCAACTTTTAGGAACCTAAAAGCTTCCAGAAACTTTCGGAACTACATACGTTTGATATTTTCATTAGCTGCGCACAATTTGTGCTCCTTTTCTCACAAAGCTTTTAAAGCTATTAATTGGTGATTACTTCAAAAGCTTCTCAAGTCTAATTCCACACAGCAGTTTAAAGTCTGTTATTTTTTTGTAAAAGCTTTGAAAAGCTCTACTTAAAAAGTTAAGTATAAGTTAAGAAAAAAATGAAACTTTCTTAGTAAATGAAGAAGCTTTGTGAAAGCTTAAAGCACATAATCTCGTTATCTTCGAAAAACTCAACTTCAGAAAGTTAAGTTAAAGTTAAAAAAAAAATAGAACTTTGACAGGGAATGTACATATATAGGAAAGCTTTTGTTTAATCTAAAAGGAAATCTTTAATTACCAAAGTAATTATTTATCATATAGTATATTTAGAGAAATAATGATCAAAGAAATGAGCAGTTAAATTTATTTTGTATCCCTTAGAAGCCTTTAAAGTGGTATGTGAGAGGAGATGCAATGCATAGTTATTGGATCTTTTTTCCTGTCTGAAAGTAACGAAATTTTGTCAAAAAGTAACGAACTCAGGAGCTGGAGCTTTTTACCCTATCATATAAAATAATGTGAAGCTAGCTAGTAAAAACCATTTGTATATATACATACATTTCTTTCTCATGTACATATCTTATATATTTAAGTTTAAAAGAGCTTTCAAGCTCTTTAGTTTTTATGTATGTACGTATGTTTAGATCCAATTTGCCACAATATCATATTAATGAATGCATCTTTCTTTCTCTTTTCTTCCACTTCTCTTTTCTATTGATGCTATCGTTTGAAGGATTTTTCCAACTAACTTTATTTTTATATATGTTGCATAATTTTCTTCGTATATTTTGTTAAAAGCTCCCATTTGAGTATTCAACAGCTTTGCATTTTTTTGTAAATTTCAAGTTGCTTATAAATTTGATATATAATTTTTTTTTAATTGTTTTGATTGAAAAGTTGATAGTCGAATTTTTTCAACTAAAACCTTTTTGAAAGTTTTGCGATTTTCCTTTCTTACATTTATGTTATTAAAAGCTTTGCTAATCGTTTTTTTAAGTTTTTCAAAACTTTACTTCTTTATAATTATGTTTAAAGCTTTTAATTTTTCTGTTTTGATTGCTCGAATTTTTTTTTAACTTTTTTTGAAAGCTTTGTATTTTTTTTCATAATCTTGCAACTCGATTCAATTTACATATCTCTCAATTTCTGCTCCCCATTTTTTGTTTCTCTCTGTTCTCTTCATTCATTGCTCGCTCTCATGGAATAACCAACAACAACAATTCACCTTAACGCGATATCCATAAACGTAACTGAATTGAAAAACAAAATCGAAAAAATGAATTCATAGGCGACTTCACATTCGGAGGTGCAAGTAAGTGTAATTTTCTGTAGTTTCGAACCCAAAAAGCAAAACTCATATTCATGCATTTTTGAATAAGAGCAGTTAAATTTTAGTTGTTTAAAATTGATGGTTATGCTCACGAAAGCTCACTCGTTAAAGCTATAATTGCTTAAGTTTATCTACATACATATCTACAGTTAGTTTTTAAAGTACGTAATAAGTAATGACTTGACTGATTCATACAAAAACCTCATGTGCGAATGGTGTTGAAATTGATATAAATTGAAAATGCATATCCGGTGGTGAAGTTTGTAACGACTGCTATGTATGGATATGTTTATGTTAGGTAAATGTTCTAAATATATGTCTGTGTGTGTATGCGCTGCAAATGTTTGTGTGTTTGTGTGCATGCCATCATTACCCCTAAAAGTATGCAATAACGTAAAAACGTTCAACGATATCAGTTGCGCAGTTTAAGCAGCAATTTTTATGGTGGAGAGCACTATAAGAAAAAAAAGATTAAAAAAAGGAAAAAAAAAACAGTAAAAAAAAGCTGCAGGAAATAATGTTTGTGTGCGGAGACGCGCTACAAAGCGTTACTATTGCAACAAAGAATCGCAGATAAAAATGTTTAAACGTTAAACAATTTCAATAACAATTGAATTGCAGGCGTGTTACTACAAATACAAACAGACGCAGCGCTGTTGTTTTATGCATATACACATGTGTATGTATTTGTATTTATGTAGCATGTACTTAAATGAACGATGTAATGGAAAACTGCCGTACAGCATATGCACACAAGCGTTCGTGAATGGAATACGGCATTTGTATGCTTACTCACCTTTAAGTTCACTAAGAGACTAGCTGATGCTCATTCATATAGTATTGTGCAATAAATTTGCATCCCAAAATATTAATAGATTTGGAACAATTAAATTGCTAAATGTTATATCTCCCTTCACTCCCCTTCCGAACCCTCTCAGTATTCTTCTCTTGCCGGCTTCTCTCTCCCAGTCTCTTTCTCTATTTCTGTCCATCTATGTTAGTAACCCCTAACAGTATTTCTGCCTTTCGCTGTATATGAAACCGGTACGCTCCGGTGCTTACATATTAGCACGACTGCTCCGAGAACGATTGGCGTCCTAGGCTAGAGTTCGTCCCAACGGGCATTGTAGACTTAGTATTAAGCAAAATTTGTGAATTGGTTATGAGGTAAACTGTAAAGTTGTTTAGAAGAGTTGAAATTGAGCATTACGAATAAATTTCAGCTATTTCTCTATCATGTTGAATAGTCATGCCTCTTTGTTGTTCTCTTTAACCCTATGTATGCCATGTGAGTTATTTTTACACTTATTTAGAAAGTTTTAAAGGAATTCTTCAATAATATTTCTGAAAAATTTCTTGCAGAGGTAAAAATATGAAACATTTTAAAAGAAATACCAGAACCTCAGGCTGAAGACTGAGTCACCGAGGATTTCGATGAGGATGTTCGTTTGCCGTTTATTGATTTGGTATTTTCGGGAAATTGCTACAGCTAAGGCACTAGCGTGGCTATTTCAGTAACTATTTGATGTGTCCCATCGAACCTTCTATGTCTGTGGATTTTAATCGCCTCTTTTGACAGACTCTCCTATCGCGAGAATATTCTATACTCCTTACACTGCTGTGGGCTGAAGGCAGAGTGAAAGCGAAAAGCGATGCTATGACAAAATATAAGAAACGAAGAACAATCCGACTCACAAAATATTTTAAAATTTGTCAACAAGGTTTAAAGCTTTCAAAAAAGATCGCTTCACGCCGCTCAAAGCACTCTGCGCCCAGCATAGACATATCAAAATTAGTACTATGCGAGATATCTGATTGTACTTGGAGCAACTTAGGATAGAGACAAACGGGAATCGAAGACAAGCGGGAATTTAGAGACTCGACAAATGGATAACTTGGCTACCAGATAGATTCTCGAATATCGAAACACTTGTAACGGTCACGAGCTTCTCTTCACTTAATTAAGTTGCTGCATTGCCAGTATTATTAATCGAAAACATGGCTTCTCGCGAGATTCTCAACATACTCGGGAAGCTCGCGAGGTTCTCCGAAATTAATTTAATCGCTCCATTGGGGTTATTTTATGTAGGGCGTACGATTTCTTCTCGAAGTTCTCGGTTCTACTTAGAAATTTACTTAGATCAAATTTGAAAAAAGTTAGTAGATACATCATAAAATATATATCTGGCGATCAGTACCAAATCAGCTGACAAGGGAATGTTTTTAGATGTCTTTCGCTTTTGCAAGTTCCATAAGGCATCCATTTCTTTTAAGACAATAACACAGCTGTATTGGATCAAACTTTTATTTTATACTTCTATATAATTTCACAACACTGTACATTAGGTCGGGTTAAATTGTATTGGGAAAAAAAACTTCAGGTGCACATCCAGTTTCTAAATCTATGGGTCATACTGAGTAATACTGGGACCATAGGTCTGAAATAAATTCCGAGCCTCCCTAATTTTATTAGAAAATTTTATATCCCAATCCGAATCCGAATTTGACATTTATTTGCATGTATTTTATTTGTGAGAGCCGCTATTCGGATTGGGATATAAAATTTTCTAACAAAATTAGGGAGGCTCGAAATCCATTTCAGATCTATGGTGGACAATATTACTCAATATGACCCATAGATTCAGAAACTGCATGTGCACCTGAAGTTTTTTTCCCCATACAATTTGACCCGCCCTCCTGTACATATATCCTTATGCATACATGCATATATATATGTGAAACTTTTCCACACCTACCAAGCGTAAAGTTAAACGCTTAAAGTTTAACAACTGGTTTGTTGTAACAAAAAGCCAATAAAAAGTTAAATAAAAACAAGTAAGGAAGGTTAAGTTCGGGTGTAACCGAACATTACATACTCAGTTGAGAGCTATGGTGGCAACATAAGGGAAAATAACCATGTAGGAAAATGAACCGAGGGTAACCCTGGAATGTGTTTGTATGACATGTGTATCAAATGAAAGGTGTTAATGAGTATTTTAAAAGGGAGTGGGCCTTCGTTCTATAGGTGTTCGCCTTTTCGAGATATCGCCATAAAGGTGGACCAGGGGTGACTTTAGAATATGTTTGTACGATATGGGTATCAAATGAAAGGTGTTAATGAGTATTTTAAAAGGGCGTGGGGCTTAGTTCTCTAGGTGGACGCCTTTTCGAGATATCGCCATAAAGGTGGACCAGGGGTGACTCTAGAATGAGTTTGTACGATATGGGTATCAAATTAAAGGTATTAATGAGAGTTTTAAAAGGGAGTGGTGTGAAAGCGTTTTCCAGATATCGACCAAAATGTGGACCAGGGTGACCCAGAACATCATCTGTTGGATACCGCTAATTTATTTATATATGTAATACCTGCCAAGATTTTAAGGGTTTTTTATTTCGCCCTGCAGAACTTTTTCATTTTCTTCTACTTAGTATGGTAGGTGTCACAACCATTTTATAAAGTTTTTTCTAAAGTTATATTTCGCGTCAATAAAACAATCCAATTACCTTACCATGTTTCATCCCTTTTTCGCATTTGGTATAGAATTATGGCATCTTTTTCATTTTTCGTAATTTTCGATATCGAAAAAGTGGGCGTGGTCATAGTCGGATTTCGTTCATTTTTTATACCAAGATAAAGTGAGTTCAAGTAAGCACGTGAACTAAGTTCATTAAAGATATGTCGATTTTTGCTCAAGTTATCGTGTTAACGGCCATGCGGAAGGACAGACGGACGACTGTGTATAAAAACTGGGCGTGGCATCAACCGATTTCGCCCATTTTCACAGAAAACAGTTAGCGTCATAAAATCTATGCCCCTACCAAATTTCAAAAGGATTGGTTAATTTTTGTTCGCCTTATGGCGTTAAAAGTATCCTAGACAAATTAAATGAAAAAGGGCGGAGCCACGCCCATTTTGAAAATTTCTTTTATTTTTGTATTTTGTTGCACCATATCATTACTGGAGTTGAATGTTGACATAATTTACTTATATACTGTAAAGATATTAAATTTTTTGTTAAAATTTTACTTAAAAAAAATTTTTTTTTTAAAAGTGGGCGTGGTCCTTCTCCGATTTTGCTAATTTTTATTAAGCGTACATATAGTAATAGGAGTAACGTTCCTGCCAAATTTCATCATGATATCTTCAACGACTGCCAAATTACAGCTTGCAAAATTTTAAATTACCTTCTTTTAAAAGTGGGCGATGCCACGCCCATTGTCCAAAATTTTACTAATTTTCTATTCTGCGTCATAAGTTCAACTCATCTACCAAGTTTCGTCGCTTTAGCTGTCTTTTGTAATGAATTATCGCACTTTTTCGGTTTTTCGAAATTTTCGATATCGAAAAAGTGTACGTGGTTATAGTCCGATATCTTTCATTTTAAATAGCGATCTGAGATGAATTCTCAGGAACCTACATACCAAATTTCATCAAGATACCTCAAAATTTACTCAAGTTATCGTGTTAACGGGCGGACGGACGGACGGACGGACATGGCTCAGTCAAATTTTTTTTCGATCCTGATTAGTTTGATATATCGAAGTCTACATCTATCTCGATTCCTTTATATATGTACAACCAACCGTTATCCAATCAAACTTAATATACTCTGTGAGCTCTGCTCAACTGAGTATAAACATTGAATGTAATACATACATATAAAAATTGGAAAGCAGGTTAAGAATTAAAGAAATAAAATTTCCAAAAAACGTGCATATAAAGAGACAAATAAAAAATGCAGCTCAAGTATGCACCACCTCACTTTTATCACGTATAAAAGCAACGCATAACGATGTTTTTATTGTAGTTGCCTTTTTTTCCATTTTCATAGCATACTTTTCGGCGTATGACGACTATTGCCGAACGCTGTCAGCATGGATTTACACAATTTGGAGCTGCGTTTTTAAACGATCATGCATACATATGCCATTTTATTGCCGCTTGTCATTGCGCAATTGTACGTAGAAATAATAGGGAAAAATGATTGCGTATAAAATTTCAAACAAACTTAAAAATGTTGCCTTTAGAAAAGTTTCAGCAGAACAATGTGAAAAAATTCGTTTTTTGGCGAAACGCTTTATAGTGGCTAGTTAAAAAATGCAGCGCTTTGCAGCATTTGTTGCATAAATTGTGCGGGTAGCACAACTTAACTGAACTGCCATTGATATTGGCGCTGCAGCTGTGTGGATATAGCTTTGCAGTACTGTGTAGCAAGATATAAAAACTTTTGTCGAGAACCTCAAGACAGATTTGTGAAACCCAAAAATCAAGTGTATATTTGTAAAGACTCAATTTCATGGAGTCACATGTATTTTGGCGCCTAAAAGTATGCACTACTAACCTTTTATTACATAGTCAGCACTTAAGATAGAAAGGCAGCGTTTCATTCTTAAATTCAACTGAAATTCGCACCCACTTCATATTCATTTCAGTATAAGAGTAAGTCAGGGGTCCGCATTCCTTAGCACAATAGTGATATCATCAACTTTGCAATCACGCGCGCAATTTTGCGCCTTAGGTATTCCGCGTTCTTGTTCAAGCCAGCCGCAAGAGTCACAACAGATGTTTGCCAATTGGTTCGCATTGGTGCTCAGTTATTTTTGATGCTTGAAAGTCACAAATTTGTCATGAGGTTATGGTCTGTACTGAATTAAACCAGTCAATTATCGACATCGAACGTTTCGGACTTTTTTTATATGCTTTATTCGTTCAAATATCTGAATTCTTGTGTTCCGGATTTGTTCTTACGGTGATGACTCCTTCAATCCCTGGAAGGCTGCGCTGTAAGCATGCCCAGGCTTCTAAGTGTTTAACAGAAACTGTTTGTTTAGCATTTCGTTACTCTTCTTTATTAATAGCATTTCCGCCTCATTGTGTAGATGATGTTCCAGCGACATAAGAAGACATTCCGTAGCAGTTCTAAGCGCTGTGTTTCGACAGATCTGCAGCTAACGGGGGACTTGAGAATTTCGTTGTGTCTGTGGACTTTCGTAACAGTTGCGACTACATGCTCGCCAACATGCAGGTCATTATCGAACGTCACACCCAGTATTTTTAAGTATCTGACCATGAAGTAGCATAATGCTATCGCCGTGAATGTCCAATATTTCCTACATTTTTGTCGTACACGTCGTGAATATGGTCGCTGAAGACTTGGTTGGTGATAGTGCCATAGTTCGCGAGGCGAAAAAACTGCGTTTTTTTTTTCTTTCAATTCTTCCAAAAATATTTAAAGCAGAATTTTTTTGTTTTAACGATTTTGCTGTTTTATCGGCCTTTTGGTTTGTATGATGGCGAGTTCGAATCGAGTTCACGGTCTAACAATATTTGTTTTGTCTTTATTATTGTTTTGATATATTTTTTCTTAATTGAAAAAATTTTAAAATTCGAATAGAAGAAAGAAAATGTTTTAGACAACTGCCAAAGCTCGTTGCTTAGATCCATTTCAGGCACTAATTTATTCCTTCATCGGCCAAGTTAAGGCACCGCTATGATAACCAGTCAGCCATCACAAAATTCGATACCGTGACCTATTTTTAAGAAAGTGCATGTCTTCAATCCGTGTCTTTTCGAAATTCGGAAAAAATCCAAAAAAAAAATGAATGCTTTTAACAAATTTTTCTCGAATATTTATTTCCTTAAAATTTTGTTTAAAAACACATTCATATCAACCCCTTAAAAAATAACTACTCGTGCTGAAAATTAAGTACAAAAATTTCCGAATTTTTTTTGTTTAATTTCTTTATTTGCTTCATTTTTCTTCCGTCTGGGCAATTCTTTTTTTTTTTTTTTGTTTTATTTTCCTGACGGAAAGCCATTTCCATTTCATACATTAAATACCTTAAATCTGTGTTTTCGAAATTCGAAAAAAATTTTGAATTTTAAAGCGCTATCGAAGCAAAATCGACCACCGTGGGATTGTCATTAGTTGTAGGCAAGCGGTATGGTTCAACGTCAAAAGCAGTATAAACTTTATATTGTTATGCGTAATCGGTACATGAATATGTGCAAACAAAATATATATATGTACGTATATTGACATCATATCTTTGAACATTTATGTGTGTAATTGTATGTAAAAACAAGTAAGGAAGACTAAGTTCGGGTGTAACCGAACATTACATACTCAGTTGAGAGCTGTGGAGACAAAGTAAGGGAAATCACCATGTTGTAAAAGGAACCTAGGGTAACCCTGGAATGTGTTTCTATTACATGTGTATCAAATGGAAGGTGTTAATGAGTATTTTAAGAGGTCGTGGGCCTTAGTTCTATATGTGGACGCCTTTTCGAGATATCGCCATAAACGTGGACCAGGGGTGACTGTAGAATTTGTTTGTACTATATGGGTATCAAATGAAAGGTGTTAATGAGTATTTTAAAAGGGAGTGGGCCTTAGTTCTATACGTGGACGCCTTTTCGGAATATCGTTATAAAAGTGGACCTGGGTTGACTCTAGAATGCGTTTGTACAATATGGGTGTCAAACGAAAAGTGTAATAAGTTGTTTAAAAGGGAGTGGGCCTTTGTTCTATGGGTGGACGCCTTTTCGGGATATCGCCATAAACGTGGACCAGGGGTGACTCTAGAATGTGTTTGTACAATATGGGTATCAAATGAAAGGTGCTAATGAGTATTTTAAAAGGGTGTGGGCCTTAGTTCTATAGGTGGACGCCTTTTCGAGATATCGCCATAAAGGTGGACCAGGGGTGACTCTAGAATTTATTTTGTACGATATGGGTATCAAATAAAAGGTATTAATGAGTATTTTAAAAGAGCGTGGGCCTAAGTTCTATAGATGGACGCCTTTTCGAGATATCGCCATAAAGATGGACCAGGAGTGACTCTAGAATTTGTTTGTACGATATGAGTATCAAATGAAAGGTGTTAATGAGTATTTTAAAAGGGCGTGGGCCTTAGTTCTATAGGTGGACGCCTTTTCGAGATATCGCCATAAAGGTGGACCAGGGGTGACTCTAGAATTTATTTTGTACGATATGGGTATCAAATAAAAGGTATTAATGAGTATTTTAAAAGAGCGTGGGCCTAAGTTCTATAGATGGACGCCTTTTCGACATATCGCCATAAGGATGGACCAGGAGTGACTCTAGAATTTGTTTGTACGATATGAGTATCAAATGAAAGGTGTTAATGAGTATTTTAAAAGGGTGTGGGCCTTAGTTCTATAGGTGGATGCCTTTTCGAGATATCGACATAAAGGTGGACCAGGGGTGACTCTAGAATTTATTTTGTACGATATGGGTATCAAATAAAAGGTATTAATGAGTATTTTAAAAGAGCGTGGGCCTAAGTTCTATAGATGGACGCCTTTTCGAGATATCGCCATAAAGGTGGACCAGGGGTGACTCTAGAATTTATTTTGTACGATATGGGTATCAAATAAAAGGTATTAATGAGTATTTTAAAAGAGCGTGGGCCTAAGTTCTATAGATGGACGCCTTTTCGAGATATCGCCATAAAGGTGGACCAGGGGTGACTCTAGAATTTATTTTGTACGATATGGGTATCAAATAAAAGGTATTAATGAGTATTTTAAAAGAGCGTGGGCCTAAGTTCTATAGATGGACGCCTTTTCGAGATATCGCCATAAAGATGGACCAGGAGTGACTCTAGAATTTGTTTGTACGATATGAGTATCAAATGAAAGGTGTTAATGAGTATTTTAAAAGGGCGTGGGCCTTAGTTCTATAGGTGGATGCCTTTTCGAGATATCGCCATAAAGGTGGGCCAGGGGTGACTCTAGAATTTTTTGTACGATATGGGTATCAAATAAAAGGTATTAATGAGTATTTTAAAAGAGCGTGGGCCTAAGTTCTATAGATGGACGCCTTTTCGAGATATCGCCATAAAGATGGACCAGGGGTGACTCTAGAATTTGTTTATACGATATGGGTATCAAACGAAAGGTGTTAATGAGTATTTTAAAAGGGAGTGGGCCTTAGTTCTATAGGTGGATGCCTTTTCGAGATATCGCCATAAAGGTGGGCCAGGGGTGACTCTAGAATTTTTTGTACGATATGGGTATCAAATGAAAGGTATTAATGAATATTTTAAAAAATCGTGGGTCTTAGTTCTATAGGTGGACGCCTTTTCGAGATATCGACATAAAGGTGGACCAGGGGTGACTCTAGAATTTGTTTGTACGATATGGGTATCAAATGAAAGGTGTTAATGAGTATTTTAAAAAGAAGTGGGCCTTAGTTCTATATGTGAACGCCTTTTCGAGATATCGCCATAAACGTGGACCAGGGGTGACTCTAGAATGTGTTTGTACGATATGGGTATCAAATTAAAGGTATTAATGAAGGTTTTAAAAGGGAGTGGCCCTTAGTTGTATATGTGAAGGCGTTTTCGAGATATCTACCAAAATGTGGACCAGGGTGATCCAGAACATCATCTGTCGCGTACCGCTAGTTTATTTATATATGTAATACCACGTACAGTATTCCTTCCAAGATTCCAAGGGCTTTTGATTTCGCCCTGCAAAACTTTTACATTTTCTTCTACTTAATATGGTAGGTGTCACACCCATTTTACCAAGTTTTTTTCTAAAGTTATATTTTGCGTCAATAGACCAATACAATTACCATGTTTCATCCATTTTTTCGTATTTGGTATATAATTATGGCATTTTTTCCTTTTTCGTAATTTTCGATATCGAAAAAGTGGGCGTGGTCATAGTCGGATTTCGGCCATTTCTTATACCAATACAAAGTGAGTTCAGATAAGTACGTGAACTGAGTTTAGTAAAGATATATCGATTTTTGCTCAAGTTATCGTGTTAACGGCCGAGCGGAAGGACAGACGGTCGACTGTGTATAAAAACTGGGCGTGGCTTCAACCGATTTCGCCCTTTTTCACAGAAAACAGTTATCGTCCTAGAACCTAAGCCTCTACCAAATTTCACAAGGATTGGTTAATTTTTGTTCGACTTATGGCATTACAAGCATCCTTACAAATTAAATGAAAAAGGGCGAAGCCACGCCCATTTTGAAATTTTATTTTATTTTTGTATTTTTTTGCACCATATTATTACTGGAGTTGAATGTTGGCATAATTTACTTATATGCTGTAAAGATATTAACTTTTCTTTTAAAATTTGAATTAAAAAAAAAAATTTTTTAAAAAGTGGGCGTGGTCGTTCTCCGATTTTGCTAATTTTTATTAAGCAGACATAAGGTAATAAGAGTAACGTTCCTGCCAAATTTCATCATGATATCTTCAACGACTGCCAAATTATAGCTTGCAAAACTTCTAAATTACCTTCATTTAAAAGTGGGCGGTGCCACGCCCATTGTGCAAAATTTTACTAGTTTTCTATTCTGCGTCATAAGCTCAACTCACCTACCAAGTTTCATCGCTTAATACGTATTTGGTAATGAATTATCGCACTTTTTCGATTTTTCGAAATTTCCGATATCGAAAAAGTGGGCGTGGTTATTGTCCGATATCGTTCATTTTAAATAGCGATATGAGATGAGTGCCCAGGAACCTACGTACCAAATTTCATCAAGATACCTCAAAATTTACTCAAGTTATCGTGTTAACGGACAGACGGACGGACGGACGGACATGGCTCAATCGAATTTTTTTTCGATACTGATGATTTTGATATATGGAAGTCTATATCTATCTCGATTCCTTTATACCTGTACAACCAACCGTTATGCAATCAAAGTTAATATACTCTGTGAGCTCTGCTCAACTGAGTATAAAAAGAAAAACAAGCAAACATAAATACAAACGACTAAAGCATATCTAACAATTGTGAGAGTTTAGCAGCTGAAGCAACAGCACCCGGGCACCAATACAAAACTTTTCATCGAGGCACACACACACAATAGCTATTAAATTACAATATATAGAAATGCTCACCTACTGGCATCAAGTTTTGAAATTTTTTTCCCACAATTATCCTTAGTTGATACGAACATCGCTGCCAGAAAGGCAGGTGGTTTATATTACGAGAGCACCATGCAGTCAGTTTTTTATGCTGAAAAGTGATTTTGCCTTTCCCTATGACTTTTTGTACCATCCATTTCTACCACTTCTCCTTCGTATTCCTATCCTTCTCTTATTACATCCATATTGAGAATCTGTTACTCTCTGCGAAGGGCAGCAAGCTATAGTGAACCGTAAAGGTATGCTATTTGATTAAACATTAAATGGCCTTTTACCACCTCGGCGGATAAGGTCAATCATCGAAGTTCCAAACTGAGGAGCATTTAGAAAAGTTATGACAGATATCTTTCACTTTGCATTGCAAAAAATTCCTCTCTTCAAAAGGAGGGTCCTCAACTTGTATGTTTTCAGTCATATTATCTCTGCTATGAAGCCGATTACTCCATGGCAAAGTATGTGGCTCTCTGTTAGGATGGCTGGCTTATTGTTATTCTACTCATATAGCGAGCTGAACAATCTTGTACGCCTAATGTAGGCTATAAACTTTTCGATTTCATTACATGTACCTTGACCTAGCGCATCGTCAGGGGAAATTTTCATAACTTTGTATGTACTCTGTATCACTACAGCTGCAAAAGAAGCCCATTGAATACCCATATATTTGCACCTAGCAAGAAGTATCATCAGCATTCGACAAAGTCAGCCCATACGAGTACACAGTTTTTCGGGAGCTTGGAAATCAAAGGGAGCAAAAGCGATGATATTCGCCACTGTATAAAAGGGCCTTTTGATCCGCCAGTTACCAACTGTCTATTGCCGGCATTCTCACAGTTTTAATAAATTCGTAATAAATTGTTGTCTAACGAATGTTCCAATTGATTGCATATCAGCGTGTAAAACTAAGGAGAATCATAGCCTTTCCGTCTCCTTGGCGTCTCCTAAACTCAGCTAGCATATTCGAAGCGGAAAAAGTTGGTACGTATCTGCAAAAATAAAAAAATAAATACTTGGCGCGATATACCTCCGAAGAGATTTAGGCAAATTGGTGAAACGCAGCCTACATGTTTATGACTTTCACGAACGGCAAAGCAGATGAATTTTCACTGAGAAGCTTTTCATGGCAGAAATACACTCTGAGTGTTTGCTAAAAAAACGTTTTCTAGATTTTTGACATTGCTTTGCTTGGGCCTATAATCCAGAACCTTCTCTTGGCTAAGCGAGCACGATATCACCTCACCACGGTGTCTGCGGTTTCTGGTGGGCCTGAAAAAGAATCCCGAACCCCATCAATGATGATGCAAAAGTTGCAGCTTGATCTGCCTACAATAAAAATCAGTCACCGCTTCTACGAATGTCCTACTCTAGCTCATGCAAGGCACAATACTTCTGTGGCAGGTTTGAGTTGTCTGACCTCAAGGAAGTAAGGTAGGCTTATAAGCCAAACTATGTAATTGGTTCCAGGAATCTAATGACTTCAAATGCGTTGAAGAGGAGTGGGACTGATATTTGGAGTAGAAGTGGATTTCTGAGTCGGAATGGGAGAAGGAAAAGTAGTGGAAGCGAGAGTGAGAGTGAGACTGCCAGTGGCAGTGGGAGTGGGAATAAGAGTGAGTCGGAGTGCAAGTGGGAGTGAGACTTGGAATGTGAGTAGAAGAGGTAGTGGACGTGGGTGTGGGTGTAGGTATGGGTGTGGGAGAGAGAGAGAAGAAGAACAAGAAGGGAAAAGAGCTCATTGAAATAAGGAAACGAATGAAATAAGGAGTTGAAACGGAAAAAAAGCAGACGATGGTAGGATAGTAAGTTAAAGGGGGAAGGAAAGACCACTTTTAAAAGTTGGCAAACCAATTGTGCAGGACAAACTCTGCCGGGTATAGTGGTATTAAAAACTGTATTGTATACACTTGCATTTATTTATCAATTAGTACATACGTAACATACCGGACGTCTCGACTATGCAGGGATACCTTTAGGTGTGCCGAGATTATTAGTTTTTGGTAAAACTGCGATCACACAAGCCAATACGATGGCCACTTTCTATTGAACCGATCGCCCTAAACAGCTGAGTTGACTCTGGCGTAATTTTTTCAGTTCTCAAAATCCTCGTCTTGTCGTATCTTGAGCCCCAACCTTATATATGTACATTTTTCGTAATGCACTTAAGCTATTGAAATAACAATTCGTTGTAGCTTTCTTTTTACCTTTACTTGTTCGATATACCCGCAGTCAAAGTGGCCGGTAGTAATCGCTTGCGTCCTTCGGCACTGTCGTGAAATATGCAATACCAACCATTTTATGCACAACCCACATTCTTAAAGCACATATTCACCGTTTTACTCTCTGTCATGGCAAAGCAAGGCACCTCATTTGTATTCTTTCTTCCACATTCCACATCCATTTCGTTCATCTCTGCCACTCTTCATCACGCTTCCACTCAAACTTTAGGAATGAAAGCTTTTTTACTGCATAAGTTTTCTTATATGCGCTTGTAATGCTTTTATTGAATTTTATTCTTATTTCATTCTCTGCTCTTTGCATTTTGATTATCGGTTGAGATGGTTTTTATTGTCACTATAATCTATAAATTTGCTTTTTTTCTTTGTCTTCCTTTTGCTTCTTTCTCCAGTTCTCTATGAAATCAATGTGTGCGTTGTTCTTGTTGGCAGCAGTGTGCAGTTTGTAAGCTTGTTCAGCTTAATGATTTAAGCTTTTATCGTTTGTGATGTTGCATTATTTTAATATATTTTTTGCATGCAACCTGATATCGATATTCTTTTCCACCCTCTTACCCTTTTTTGTGGTTATACAGGTAGCTCTTCTCAGTTATTATTGGCAACATTTTGTGTTCAAACCAGTGCCATGTATGTAGTTGCCAACATGCTTCCGCTTTCAGCCCCTCTAGATACAGTTAGAGCTAAAGCCTTGCAGCATTGCTAGCTATAAATAATCCGCACCATCGTCGCCCACCAAACACTCGTTTCTAGATACAGTTAGAGCTAAAGCCTTGCAGCATTGCTAGCTATAAATAATCCGCACCATCGTCGCCCACCAAACACTCGTTTTTGCTAATTTTTTTCTTTAGACTTGGCAACACTTCTCAGCTACTCTGCTCACTTGTCCTACTCCAGCTTACAGCGACAAGTTTACGTTACCTTTGCCCGTTGAGAATACCGTGGTTACATTTTATTGGCAGTGATAGTGCAATTTTTATCCTAGCTCACTCCTCCTTCATACACTGAAAGAAAAAAACTGGTAAAATAAACCGAATTCGTTGAATGAACTGCGCACAAATTGTTATATCTGATTTGATCGTTTCGACAGTCAAAAAAACATTTCATCATACGTTGCTCTGTTATCCGAACAATTACTACCTCCACCCTAATAATAGCAATACACTGTTAAAATAACATTTTTCATTAACATTAAAATAACAGTGAAGTCTGTTGATATGATGGAGATTATTGCGGCACCTTGATCTTAAGAAGAAATCAGTTAGCGACGTGAGCGTAAGTTTCTCTCTAAAGTTAGTTGTTGTATTTGCACAATATTGACAGTTTTTTACTGTTCAAATTACTAACGAAATCAGTTGCTTTAACAGAAAAATCAGTTGGATTGAATCCGTAATTTAAAAAAAAAAGGTGGAATCGAGACTAGCAGTTTCTCTTCTGTTGAATTGACTAAACAAATTTGTTCTCCTGACAATATTAATTAATTTAATCGAATTTCTGTTAATTCAAGAAGAGCAAACCCGATTTGTTGATTTCACTAGCGTTGTTGTTGTTGTTGTAGCGATAAGGTTGCTCCCCGAAGGCTTTGGGGAGTGTTATCGATGTGATGGTCCTTTGCCGGATACAAATCCGGTACGCTCCGGTACCATAGCACCATTAAGGTGCTAGCCCGACCATCTCGGGAACGATTTATGTGGCCACATTAAACCTTCAGGCCATTCCCTCCCTCCCTACCTCCAAGTTCCATGAGGAGCTTGGGGTTGCCAGAGCCTCGTCTGTTAGTGAAATAGTGAAACAGGATTCGCCGCGGATAGGTGAGGTTGACAATTGGGTTTGGAGAAGCTATATATTGCGCTGGCAACCTGAGAGGTTGCGCTACACAGCCCCTTGAATCTGGTATTTTAGTCGCCTCTTACGACAGGCATACCTACCGCGGGTATATTCTGATCCCCTAACCCGCTGGGGTATTTCACTAGCGTCATTTCTATCGGTGTTGTTTTAGCTTTTTTTCTGGTCATTTTTTGGCTTTTTAATTCTACGAAACTCAGATATTTTTTTTGTTCGTTCTTCTCTATGCCAAATAAGTTTTCGACGTGGCTTTTCATTGCGGTGACATAGCGGTTTAGTGCAGTTAATTAAATTTTTTTCTGGTCACCTTCGCTGATGCGACATTTTATGAAATTTATGTAAAGCTTTTGATAATTAAAAAGTTTGTTAACGAAGTTGTTTTTTACTCTGTTGGGAGTTTTTGGCTCAAAAGGAATATTAGCTAGTAAGTCTTGAAAGGATTTTTTTGTAGCTTTTAAAAGTTTCTTTGATAGTTTAGTTCGGGCTCCTCTGAT
The DNA here is from genome assembly GCF_040869045.1 of Eurosta solidaginis. NCBI lineage: Eukaryota > Metazoa > Arthropoda > Insecta > Diptera > Tephritidae > Eurosta > Eurosta solidaginis. The sequence continues at coordinate 20,707,549 of NC_090320.1, forward strand.
TTTGGATGGACAATGTTTCAATGATTTGCCAGTAATTAAAGCATAATAATCTAGTATCATGTTCCAATTTTTTTATTTACTCAAAGTAACCATTATTTGAATGGGTTGTCATCAGTCAAACTCCCTTGCATTTCAGACCGATTTCAGTTTTCAACTTGAACGTTGTTGCTGTAATTCGTTTCTGCAACAAACGTCATTATGCCAAAGTTTTATGCAGCATCATCCATTCTGACAGATGATTGTTGGCTTTGTTTGCCAAAAAAGCCTTCAAGAAACCGCTTGTTTTCACCGCTAGCGCTGAACAGATATCAATAACAACCGTTTCCCAGCGTCTGAACATCAATGCCATTTTCGTAGGCATCATTGGGAACAGTTAAATCGAAATCACTATACACGAAACGACTGCGACCTTAACTTCGGAATTTGTTGTGGCTGCAATTGTATGAATAGACTGCAAATATATATCTTGTTCCAACTGCATATTTTTCTGAAAGGAACTATTCCCAAATTTAATATATCAAATGCTCTTTTATTAATCTTCCCGTACCTCAAATGATAGTGGCATAATGCGCCTTTTCTCGAATGTCTCGGTTGCCACACACATCGCATTCCTCAAAACCTCAAAGTATTTTCGCTGCTACTTGTCTCCAGAAGCATGCTGGATCTTCACTTTTTTAAGATAATTTTAATGATAAGCCATCTCATTCCCTGTAACTTTCGTGTGTCCCTGAGCCGCGACTATATTTAGTAGTTGTTGTGCTTGACAATATTACGAAGCCGCAACTTACATTTTTGGAGTAGTTGGAGGGCTAGACAACGTCTTTGACGCAGCTTGGCTGTCACCGCTGACAAATAAACTCCTGCGCCTCTCTTTATTTTTCACCACATAGCTCATGTTCTTGAGGAATGCGAATACCTTGGCCTGAAGTACATAGCTATTTCCCTCAACAAACACTCCATCCACTGACAAAAGGTCATCAGTAATGATCCCATAATGTACGCAGCCGGTCTCAGTACCGCTTTCATTCAAAATACCGTTAATATTGTGGCAGTGAAAATACATGGGTGCCTACATTACAGCTACCTGCAATAGCCGTCTCGGTCAACTCAGTTCTACTGAGTGACAGCCCTGTGCCAAATGAGAGTTCATGGTGTCCAGGTATTTAAACCTAGTTTTCGTGGACCATTATTGAAGTGAAAATGTGATGTTTCATTGGCGCCTATGCCGTGATTGTCGTAAAAGTAAATATGAATTGACCTATAATAATATATAGGACTTTGCCGACGGTTCCACAGAAAAGTTGACAAGGAATAGCCAAAGCTATCGAGGATTTCAAAGCGTTAGTTAACTTTAGGCTACGTATTTGATCACTAAACTTATTGCGGTAGTGAAAATCGTTCCGGTACACTTCTCCCCTCTGCCATCTTTGGTTTAATCCATTTGCAGTCGCTTCAATCCTATTCTGCCGTCAATGTACCCAATTGCTCCTCCATCAACCGTCGCACCATACTCGGTATGAGCTTCCGCATAGCCTCTAGTGAAGTTTTTATACCAGGGCTAGTGATAATTTTCATCTAAAAGCTCAACAATGGGGTATCGCTTCAAATAATTTTTCCTTTTTTTTCTTAATCTTACTTCCTTAGATCGTTGAATACTTAAAAAATAATAATAATAGCAAGGAAAAGTGGCACTAGTTTTCCAAAATCTCTCGATAATACTCCCAATCAATTGCCATATCAAACCACAAATTGCTATTAAGTGGTTAACAAATGACTGAAATGGAACAACAAAAACATTGTCAAGGCGTAGTATTACAATTTTTAAAGCAACTTTTTTGATTGTGGCTCTTGGTATACGAAACCCATATGCAATCCCAAGAGCTTTCGAACCACAAAATACCACTATATGCAAGCACTTCATTTCCATATATGTACATACATACGCCAAACAACAACGTCTACCACTTCATTTCAGGAACATAACGGTACACGTAGCACACCGCAAGTGTAACTAATCGCTATCAAAGGAACGTCCACAACACGCATGCATGCCAAGGAAAATGCAAACACAGCTAAAGAGCTAACACAGCATTTCGTCGATTGCCTTGTGTACAGCATGTAGGTGTGTGTATGTATGTGTGTAATTGGAAACGTTTATCGGTTTTGTACTTTAGAAGATGTCCTGCAGCAGGCTTATATGAGTCACAAACACCAACTGCCAAACAGCTTTTCTCCTAAAACTCAAGCAATTCTCTTTCGTCTCCCCCACACTTGCTCGCCACAGCTTTTTATTAGCATACGCACGTATTTGAAGTGTTTTGTTGTTTCTGTTGTTATTGTAATTGCATGCGTCACTTAATTGTGGTCGCATCGTTTCACTGCCACCACCTCCAATTACGATTATCATCATTCGCCTTCACATTCGCATCTTGCCGCTATGGCTGACATCGACGAGTAAACAACTCTATTTGCGTAAAAAGAGGCACTTGTATGAAGCAGATTTTTTTTGTTTTTGTCTTCCAAAATGAGTGTCAGAGTGAGAAACCTGGTTTTAAGATCAGGTTGAGTTAGTAAAATGGCTTGATGGGAATGACAATTGGTATTGAAATACCTGGATCATGATAACAGAAGATGTGCCTTTCGAAAGGAGACGAAAAAGATTTTCAAAATTCTAAAGATCAATCTAATAAATATTATCGATGTGTTTATAGATCGCTATTTCTCTGCTATCAGGGCGAAAACGCAATTTTTTTTTTATTTTTTTTCACAACAACCCAAATTTTGTGGAAGAACAGCCTGTCTCACAAATGTTTTTGAAAAAAAATCTGAAATAATTCGCCTTTAAACAAGTCCTGAGGTATTTATTTTTTGTTCAATACTTTTTTTCAAAAACCCTGTTGTTCAGAATGTGGTGGAAAAACGGCGTATCTTACAAATGTTTTTGAAGAGATTCTGATTCGACTATAAACAAGTCCTGAGGTATTTTATTATTCAATAGTTTTCGCACATAAATTTGTTTTTACAGAAACCCTGTTGCGAAACCGCTTACTAACCATACCTACTATTTTTATACGAGAATCTTGATTAGAACGTCCGCCGTAGTCTGGTGTTAGCGTGCTCCGCTTATAACCGAAGGTCCTGGGTTCAAGTCCCGGTCAAAGCAACACAAAAATTTAGAAACAAGTTTTTCTGAACGGGAAAATACTATTTTCTGTAGCAAAATCCAAGAAAATAAATTCCATTCTTTGAAATAGGTTGTGGTTGTTACGAGAAATTGTTGTTGTTTTTGATGTTGTTGTCTTAACGGCGCTAGCGCTCCCCAAGGGTTAGTTTAGCAGAATGTTACCAACAAAGGCAGTGCTTTTCCATATATGAAACCAGTATACTCCTATACCAGCACAATCTATTTTTAGTCCAAGTTACGCGGGAGGGAATTTTTTTACCCATCGAACTTTCATCTAAAGTGAAGGAGAGTAGTAGTTTTTCGGTAAAAAGTCGACGCGTTCGGGGAATAGTCGTCGAGCTGCATGCCTCTACCCCTTACGGGATATTGTTTAACTAGTGGTAGAATACAAAACTTGGGAACTACACGTAACAAGATGATTTGGTTTTATCCGCCACTGGGCCTATTCAAATAAAGTACACACTGTTATTTTATTGTCGGAACTACTTTTGGCTTTTGATTTGATTTAGATATCATGATCATCGACTTGACTTATGGGTACTTAGTAATACTGGTAACCAGCTCTTTGAACACGACAAAACGCATATCACCAACAACAAAGGCATTTCACACGACAGAGGCTTGCAGGCTCACAAAACAAAGTGTTAGCCTTCTACGTGACATTATAAGAGCGTTGTCTTCTGCTTCTAACAAACTTTCGTCATTTCTGCTATGCGTATGAATATGTTTAAACACATACAGTAGATCCCGCTTTTCCCAACTGGCAAATACAACTGGCAAATATGCTCATATACAACTGACAAATGGTTCATTGAATATTTTAGCGCTACATCGCAAATTTGAATGGTTCAAAGCAGCAGCAACAACCGATAGCTCCAATTGGTCGCCAACAAAAACTGCTGGTTGATGCGAGTGCGTTGGTCATAAAGATGAGCGTTGAATGGTGGCGTTAAGTTTGACATGCCTATTCCATTTTCAAATCGACTAGAATGTATCAGCAGATGCTTGTTGTTGTTGCGTACTACATTGTGACATCGTTGTTGCGCATCTGTTCGTAGTAACTTTAAATTCCTTTGGCTAGGAGATAACCAATAAAGATGGATCTAAATTTAAATTTTGAAGTTTGGAGTTTGAAGTTAAACTACGACAGAGGTAACATTACCAGACACATATAATTTCGGGCATTTTGAAAAGAGACTCGTTAGCTTATCGGAACAGCTAATGCCGAGAAGCTATCGTTGTTCGATTTTGTTTTGAAGTTTTATTGTTTCGCAATAAACCGATGAGCTGTCTTTAACCATACTCCGATAAGTTATCCATATCTTTTTGATAGCTAACCGATAACTTTTGGTACCAACTCGTAACACTCCGATAACAAATCGATAACTTCTCGCTAATAAATAGATAACTTTTTGGTAACATCGATATTTTGTAAATAATTTATTGATGTTTTTTTGATGGCAAATTAACAACTTATCGATAACTTTCCGATAACATATTGATAACTTTTAGATAGATAATCCATAACTTTTCGGCAGCAAATCAATAACTCGCCGAGGCCAATTTGGTAACGCTTGAATTGATAAATTTACTATAACAAACTGATAACTCTTCGATAGATAATCGATAACTTTGCGATAGTAAATCGATAAATTTTCGGTAACAAACCGATTACCTGTCGATGATAGATCGATAGCTCGATACCACACTTGCAGCAAACCTTTTGTTTCCATTCCTTTTCTTTTCTACATATGCTAAAAGACGTAATTAGAGCATTATTTCGTCACATGGCTTGGTGCTGGGGCTCAGTGGTGACTCGGGGGGGTCACTTTTCTAGGATAATCATAGTGGGCTGTTCTAGTAACGACTTGTTTATAGATCAGCTGCTTGGCTTGATAGCTGATAAATGCTAATGGTGGAAATCAACACAGAAAGTTAGTAACGGTGTTTTCGCATTTCTCAACTACTGAATGTGGCAGTGAAGGAGATCATCGTTGTTGAGCCAGTGAACTTCGAGCGTTTAGTATGTATGTTACTCCGTGTGTTTACAATATCGCGTCTGTTCTATTTCCTTCCTAGATTATTCTTTTAGTAGTCATATTGATATTCGTGAGGTGCACATATGAATTTAAATAAATTACTCAAAGGCATCGACTAGTTGTGAAAGTGCTCAGAAGGTCTACAAGGTGAGACAATTGACATTTCTTTGAACATCAAAAAGTCAAAAGTGACAGTTGAGAGCCATGCGAGAGAACTAGAACTAGTACTGCCTCTTGATAAGTTAGATCTGCGATAGTTCGGAACTAGTGCGATTCGACGCAGGGTTGATTCTGTATTATAGCCAAATAAGGCGCCTAAAATTATGTAATCGTATTATTCTACTTTTAACCAAAGAGTCGGTTGCTTATTTACAATATAAAAACAATCTCTTCCATATTTCGAAAAGTAAGGCTGCTTTGGCTATAAATATAATAGTACATTATTATTTGTATTACAATCTAAAATTGACTGATTACAATTTTGAGACAGAGCATACTCTTAGGCGCTTTCTGACCCAGCAAATTGTTTTCCCTGCAAAGAAACCCGTTGATGTTATCATTTGAAAAATATCGGAAATTTCAAAGCCCAGATAGAACGTAATAAATTCTTCCTTAAAAATTTAAGCCACTTAAAAGAGAAACTTTCGACTTCCCTCACTTACGACGTGACCATTTAATGTAGCAAAGTGCATTATTCTTAAAACGAGCATTAATTTGTACGCAAATTAATTATCTTAAATTGCTTTAATTTGCATTAAAAGTAGCTGCTAGCACTTCGACCAATAAATTTTCAACTACTATTCCTACCTACAAAAACCACTTTTCTTGCACTGAAGTGCAGCACAGAAAATTCTTAAAACTGTGATTTCGTTTGTCACACACAAAAACGATAAAGCATCTACAAATGGCATTGCATTGAACCACAGCAGGATGTTCATATATTGGCAAACGCCTATAGGTATGCTACACTATACCCATTTTTAAACACAGCTTCTACACTGAACATAGGTTATATCGAGTACATATACCACAAAGGTCTCCTACTCAGCTATCTAGATTGCAATAACAAACTCAACCAGCAAGCGTATTGCACTGTTGTCTTGAGTTATGCAGGCCAACAAATCCATTTTTAGCTAAAAGTTACCAACTGAGCTTATGTGTTGAACAGTTGCAGCAGCTTCAGTGCGTGTGCCATTTGTAAAGATGGACGCGCATGAAATGCCAGAATTAAAGGTGTTCTCTTCTTGCTTCGCAATCGAAAGCAAACAAATTACATAGATACATAAAGCCTATAGCTATATCTACTAAATATTCCTGTTAGTCGCTGAGCCACATTTACTACGCATATGTATGCTAGGTTTTAGAATGATGTACAAGGAAGATGACAATGACTCCCACTACCTGTATACTATCTCAAAAATACTTTATTGTGAATTTAAAGTCCAGCAGGAGGCAGCTAATATTTGCAACATGACGTATTTCTAAAAATCCGCTTGCATGACCTAGACTGCTCACATTTAAATTCGTCCTATTCTATTCACAGCAAGGGAAAGGCTATAAATCTTCCACGGGAGAGAGTGGGAATTGAAGTAGGAGTGACATGGAGATAAATGGAACAAGAGGCGGAAGAGAATAAGAGGAGAATGGAGGATAAAGTAGACAAGAATGGTAAAGAGAGAAAAGAGGGAAAGCGAGGCTCACTTTATGAATGTAGGTAGGTAAACCAACTTTCGGGCCGTATAAAGTACGTTTGATATATTAATATATGTATAAATTTTTGTCCTTGATCTCTGTGTGTGGCATTCTTTCAGGCAGAATTACTAACGCGTCTAAACGTAAACTTCAAATTTGTTTTACAGTTGAAAGAAAAATATCTGAAATCGAAGCGGAGCCTTCACAAAAAAATTGCACTTTCAAATTTTATCTGTTGTTTTGTAATAAAGGAACATTTTCTTGGCGATAAAGCGTGATGAAATTTCTGATACCGAAATCAGATTTAACCTACCGAAGACCTTTCGAAAAATATTGCTGTATTAGTCTAATAATGATCTAAAGCTGCACTGATAGGCTCCAACCAATTCGTCGACTTCCCATTTCATTATTTATAATCACGCTTTACTATTACATATCCTGCGCTTTATTAAGCCCGCGATTTACAAACTGCCGGTTCGGTGCGTGTCGTGATCAATTTGGTTTCCTTCTATATAGCATTTTCAGGTGAAACCATGGCTCAATTGTATGTTTGGCTTATCTCCTCAGCTGATTTTATTTATTTCATATCACTGGCATAGGGATTGTCAAATGGAGTTGACAAACGCTAATGTAACCAACACATTGGCTATTATTTACTGCCATGGTGGTAAATTTTTAATTAAAAAATAGTTTCACATCACTTTAAGTTATTTTTTTAGTAAATCCATCTAATTTAACGCATTATTTTCCCACAACACACAAGAATTGAAAGTTTTTCATATTTTTTCTCCATTCCATTTGCCTAACACCAACACGCAGATTTTGACAATATAAGCAAAGGTATGTTGTTGCTGTCCACCGTGGGCGGCCACCGTGGTGTGATGGAAGCGTGCTCCGCCTATCACACCGTATGCCCTGAGTTCGCACCCCGGGCAAAGCAACATCAAAATTTTAGAAATAAGGTTTTTCAATTAGAAGAAAATTTTTCTAAGCGGGGTCGCCCCTCGGCAGTGTTTGGCAAGCGCTCCGGTTGTATTTCTGCCATGAAAAGCTCTCAATGAAAACTCGTTTGCCTTGCAGATACCGTTCGGAGTCGGCATAAAACATGTAGGTCCCGTCCGGCTAATTTGTAGGGAAAATCAAGAGGAGCACGACGCAAATTGGAAGAGAAGCTCGGCCTTAGATCTCTTCGGAGGTTATCGCGCATTACGGGACATTCATATGGCTCAGTAGCTAAAGGCATTTGCCTTTGCACTGATATGAATGTTGGAGATTCGAGTTCAATGCTCAGCTCCCGAAAAGCTAGCTGATGAAGAAGTGAAATTCAGAAACATGTCCTAGTAACCATCGCCGTTTGTAAACTTTACAATTTTTCTCTAATATCAATAACAAAAAACCATTGTATAAAGCAATATGAGGAAAGCTTGCTAATTAAAAAAAATAGTTTTTGGCTTATGAGATCAACAGGTTTTAAAGCTTGCTTTTACACTCAGCGGTCTAATCTTTAATATGAGGAAGAAGAGCTCCACCACAGCAGCGCCGCTTACTGTGGTTAGGCTATCGTTACTGCCCGAAGCGGCCCGGTATGGGGGAGGCTCCGTTAAAATACAGCGGAATATATTCTCTGGTTGCGAATCATCCAACAGACACGGATTAAGGGAGTTTGCAGTTCTTTGTCGCCGACATCCCCCCACCCTTCTATGAGACGGAGCGGCGTAGATGCAAGTCCATAACCGCTCATCCACATAGTCAGACGTTATAGATTTCAGCTAAGCCCTCGCACCATCGACAAAGTGCCTACCCTAATCAAATTAGGGCAGTCAGGAGTAAACTTAGCTCAAATTAACTGGAGCTTCACAGTGAGAACTCATATGTCTTGCAGATGCCGCTCGGAGTTGACAAAAAACTCGTATGTCTTGTCCCGCGAATTTGTAGGCAAAATTTAAACGAGCACGTCTCAAATTGGAATAAAAGCTCAGCCTAGGTTGAACTGGCCTGTCAAAATCTCTTCGGAGCTAAATCGCACCTTTTATTTATTTTATTTAAACTTACACTGAACATTGGGTGACAGGGTCTGACTTAAATAAGGTTATTAAAAAAAGCTTTTGGCTTAACGAAAAAAATAATAAATAGCAAATGACAAAAGTTTTCAAATGAAAAAAATTTCAATGGATGTGAAAAAAGTTTCAATGGATTTGAAAAAAGTTTAAATTTATTTGAAAAAAGTTTCATTTGACCTGAAACCATAATTAAAATGGTCTTTGCACATTTCGCCATATTTCAACATACTTTACAATTGCCGCTAAAATTGATCGACCGACCAAAAATGCACAAACAATTAATTTACAAAGCAAATTGAAATCAATGCAGCATGCAAGAGGAATGCAACAACAAACACATGCACACCGGCGCGTACGCTAATGTTTCAAAAATGGTAAATAGACTGCAATTGTGCGCCTAAAACTATGCAACAACTGTACTATAGCGCCGTAGAGGCAATTTTAAATAGCGGCAATCACTGCAAAATGTGTTAGCAAATAAACAGGATAAATATTTTTTGACGTACTACGTTGATAGGATGTGTGAGGGAAGGTAAATGAATGCATACAAAAAGAATTGCATACAACTGAAATTTCATTGAGCGAAATAATTCAATGAATTAATATGAAATATGCAATGAAATGTTGTGGCTATTTTCGAGGTCTTTCATGCTACTTTTTGTGCATAATTTCGGTTTTGGTTTTTGTGCTTCCACTTGCCGCATATTCCAAGCATCAATATGCCAATTGGAAATGTAAACATTTTCACAAATTAATTTCGCTCATTATAAATGCAAAATGCAAAATGCGAAAGACAAAAACCTATAGTGCAATATGCAAATATTTTGTATCTACATTTGTGGAAGTTTATGTGAGTATGAATGTGTGTGTAGGCGATGATGTAGAAAATTGATTGGCATGAATGACAAATAATAAGTGCCTACGAAACTGGCTGACAAACATACAAACAAACGTGTCCGAAAAATATGGGAAACGAGTACCAGTTAGCGTCTGAATGGCTAAATTGACAGAATGATAGAAATACAGACAAGAGGACATATAGATGATTTGGCATAGCTGCATTTTAGCTATGCAAATGTCTAAATGTACATTAAAATGATGAAAATACAGTAAAAGCAATACAATAGAAATGCGCAAAATTGTTATTGTAACGCCGCCGGAAAAGAGCAGACAAGTGGCCAGAATCAAAAAGAGCGGCAATGAAGTATGAATGAAGTGTGAAAACGCAAGCTATTGATAAAATTATACTATACGCTGTGGGAAAGTGAAAAATGTATTGAGCGGTATTTGGATGATAAAATTTGAACTGCAGCTCTATGCAAATAGGCTTTTACACTGTGACGACACAAAAAGTTTAAAAATTATAAAATGAACATCAAAATTTTAAAGTCGCTAGTTGGCATACAGTAGTTTAAACAGTTTTATTTCCAGTTAGTAGCTGCAGTTAGACATTATATTAAACCCATGCGTGCGATGTGATAGTCGTCTGACCCGTGTGCAGCTTTAAGTAACGCAAAAAATAGTAGAAGCTTCAGTGGGATCACTTCCATATATTTTGCTTGAAAGCTCACTAAAGCAGCGTCTGATCCGCATAGACGAACTTATGCAAAACGGCAAACATTTAAATTTTCTCTCTACTCTTCTAAACGTTTCGAAACTACCCTACCACTACGAAAACAGGTAAAGAAAAAAATTTGATTTTTTCCTTATATTTACCGATTGAAAAACTTCAAACCCAACAAAAAAATTTGCAAATTGGCCACATTAAAGAATATTAAGTGAGTTTTGTATTTCAAAAATTTGTTGATGTATAAACATCTTAGCTCACGGCATGGCGGACTCCTGAGTGCAAGTGTAAGTGTAGGTTTTGATCAACTTACTTGGGTTGGTTTGATCTCTGTTTTTTGAGCATGCCTGAACAGGTAGTTTCGAACTCCTACGGGTACTGTCGGTCAGGTCATTATTCTATACTAATGCTCTTACGAGTGCTGCTCGACATATCCCCTTTGTATCCCCACTATCTTTCTTAGCCTACGGAAACTGTCGGACCCGAGAAAGAGGAATTTTTCTACTCGTACCGATTACTCAATGCAATATTTTTAATTTTGTTTACTTTTGTTTGAGCTTTCTATTTATGCAAAAAATAGTGGAGGGCTATCAATTTGTTACCGAAGTGTTAAGGGTTTGTTAGCGATAAGTTATCAGCTTGTTATCGATAGGTTATGGGTGTGTTACAGATGACTATTATACAAGTTAAAGGTGTGTTACCAACAAGGTATAGACAAGGTATATAATTATTATCGGAATGCTAAAAATTTGCTATCGATTACAAAGTGTGATCCTGCCATTTTTTATTGAGGAGTTATAGGTTCGGTATCGAAAATGTATCAATTTTTTGTTGAAAAGCTCTCGATTTTTATGGAAAAGTTTCGATGTTACCAAAAAGTTTTCAATTTTTTGTATAAAAGATGTCCACTTATTATCACAGTGTTATGAATTTCTTATCGATTTGTTGTCGAAAAATTATCAATTTGTTTTCGTAAAGTTTTTGATTTGTTATTGAAAATTTATTGATTCATTATCAAGAGGTTATAAATTTGTGATCAAAAGTTATACAATTATAATAGAAAAGCTATCGATACGTTACAGATTTCTACCCGAAAGGGTTGTCGATTTGTTAGCGAAACTAGCTTGCTATCATAGTATTACGAATATGTCATTTTTCGGCATGTTATCGATGAAACATCGTTTTGTTGTGAAATCTGTCTTCGATAACGAACTTATAAGAAATCAATCAGGAGCCGATGACTTGACGATAGATGGTGAACCGATAACTTGACGATAATTTCGCTATCGATAAAGAGCTGATTATAAAAAGTAATATGTCGGTATTGGCTGTATCGATAAGAAGCCTCTCTAATAGTACGAAACTATTTGTTTCTGGTTGATTTCCCTTTTTTCAAACATCAACCCCTAAGCGAACTCTAGTTAATTTAAAAGCTTTAGAACTTCACGAACACATTAAAGGACATTTATCCGGTATCGCGCTATCTGGGAATGCTAAAATTGGTAGTTGAAGAAAAAAATATAAATTTGGGACACATAAAATTCAACTCCACGAAAGACTAGTTTTTGGCTGTAAAAGTGAAAGGGGAAAGAATGCGGCATTTTACAAGATGTGTGCGCCTGGACTTGGAATAGGGATACATTTTAAAATATAACCATATAATATATCTTTCTAAAATGATCAGTACAGAATTTGTATAAAATTTGCAATGTGTGATATTTGGATATTCCTAAAAGTATGCAACAATCTTTCTACACAACTCAACTGATAACATTTTCAATTTAGTAGGCAGTTAATGCTTTGAAGATCAAATTGCAGCTTCTTACGTAAGATTTGCCATCTTTCAATGTTGTTCGGCTTTCCTATCACCCACATTGTCACACATTCTACCCGTTTCGAAAATCTTTCTTAAACCTATTTGGTACTAATTTCTCTTCCACCAAAAAAATAACTTCTTGCCAATTTCGATGCATAAATATTTATTATACTTTTACACGCATCTGAACTTCCACGCAAACAAACGATGAACGGGAGATAAAACTTCCCCTCTATACGGTTTCAAAATACATTCATCTGTAGCAAGGCAAACACATGTGCGGGTGGAAATGTAAATAAATTATCGTGAAAATTTTGAAACTATTGCAAGAACACACACACACATGCTAACATTTCCTCTCCAAATGGCGCTGAGTGTGTGTGGGGCACTTTAAGGCTACACAGCCACTCTTGCACACATGCAACCCGCGGAATCGCTATTTGTAAAACTTCATCGCTAAAAAGCTCACATGTAATAAATGTGAGCCAAAAAGTATGCAATTTTTATTTATAAATGCGTTCAGATACGACTTGTTTTACGATTTTTTTGGAAATGGTTAACCGAACGAAATGTCGAAATCTCAGCTATTAAAAACCTCTTAAGAAATATCATTTCCGCGAAAACTTTATACTCTTAACTAAGAAATTTATGTGCGCCTGAATTTGCCTTTTCTTTCCCTATAAAAAATTTCCACGTGGCTTGAAAATGTACTTTGCGAAAATTTGTTTGAAATGCTTTACCGAAAGACTTGCCGGAAAAATTCATAATATCCGAAAAACGAAATAAGAAGCTCTTAGGTATCGAGTTTCTGTAGGATCTAGATTTTAATAATACCTATGGAACTGTTCGAAAAGCGAACTGTGAGATTTCGTACCACCAACCCTGAGCTAAAGTTATAGCACTTTCTTCATTTTACTCTGTTGCCACGGTTGAATTTGCGCTAAGACTAAGGTTTGAATCGACTGAAGCACCTGCAAATATCCTTCGAGTACTTTAAGTTGTTGTTGTAAGCGCAAAATAACTCTTCGAAGGTTGAGGCAAGTTTTGTGGATCTGAGTAGTCATTTTTGGGTATGAATACGGTTCGCTCCATAATCCTGGTACCTGATTGGAGTTCTTCCGTTTGGTCGTCAAACAAATTCTGGTAACACTATGGACACATTCAGCCCGCTTCTGTACGCTCCGGTGGTATAACCTTCTGGTACTTGCTCGAATGCCTCGGGAATGACTTTTTTTTAACTCTCAAACCTTTGGGTCCAAGAATTTAAGTCGTCTCTTGCGACAAGCACAGCTGCCGTGGAAATATTCGATGCTCTTTAGTCCCGTAGGGCCGGTCACTTTTAGTAATTAACCCCGTACTGATTTTGAAAAAATTTTGGACCTTATTATCATAACCGCACAAATGTTAGTAATCTGTTTGTTTCGAACTGCAAATTACAGACGCAGCTTTAGTTGTGCATACTTCTAGGCTGATTTCAAATGTTTCGCAATCTATATTTTATAAAAGAAGAAACCTTCCTATAAAGAGGCTTGCTTTCTAAGTTCATTTAAAATTTATATCTATACAATAAGTTGCATTTTTAGATACTAGAAGTTATCAAACGGCGCATTTACTTCAAGAAATTTTTAGCCAACGTCCTTAAACGATGGCAGTTTCCAGAATTCGAGTACAGGAAGTGCAAACATGCGTACACTCAAAGCATGTAGGAAAACATGCTGCTGCTTTCCTTGTCTCCCGCTTAACCTCCCCAGCACCCGTATGTGCTCACTTCATTTCATTTGCTTGCTCAAGCGCGTGGGAGTAACATAGAAACTCTTTTATGTTGCAAAGGCAAAACTACTTTATGGACAAACTTTAGCCACTAACGCCTAAAAGTATACAATTTAGCGTAGCATACATTAATGTTACATCTGTACATGTGTATGCGCGAAATGTGTGTTTGTGGGTTTGTAGCAAGGATTGCTTGCAATTAATTGCCAAGTTATTTCCACAATACACACACACACATCCATGCCTATATGATGTTTTATTCGCGTTTGTATTTGTGATAATATTTGCCTTAGTACTCGTGCTGCAAAATTCTGCAACTAAAACTATTGAGAGAATACAAAACTTAATTAGCGTAATAAATTTTTGGATGCTACTTGAAAGTTGTAAAATGTGTTAAATTGTTTGCCGAAAATTTTGAAGGAGATAAATACATACTTTTTTGTTTTTCCTACTAATTTTGTTGAAACTTTGTGGCTCTTATTATATTTCGAGAGTGGTGTGAGCGTTAAGTGCACAATTTGAAACAAAAACCGAGAACGCGAAGTTAATAACAGCAAATGATTGTGTCCACATTTGAAGTGGTAGCTATCCACACAAAAATTTAACTAACCAAGTTCTTCTATAAAAATTCACTACAGACCTCCTCAGCAAGGGGTATATTTAGATCCAATAAGCTACTGTTAAGATCAATTGATGGCATCTCGTCAAAACCAAGGCAGCTTTTGGAATATGTTTCAATAAATTTGATTGAAAAACGGCGGGACATACTCAATTGAGATGATTCATGAATACTTATTCTAAACTCATACTCTCTCATAAAGTCATGAAGCCACCCAAGCATGCCCCTCCTGCCTAAGCACATGCACACTCGATGACTATGAATTTTTATCGGAACTACAGCAAACTAATCGAAAAGAACACGCATCAAAAATTGAGTAGAACACAGCTGGTACAAGCCGCTTTAAAATCAACTATTCAGGTATCATCTTCGTGGCTCTCAAAATCAACGGACATTCACCGGAAAGAGAACTCAGCCCTAACAAAAGTTACTCTTATTGGCGGAAGCTTGTCTCGTCTAACTTAATACCCTGAAAAGTAACACACACTAATCATGCAAAGTGCCAAATGGCATAAAACTACTGAGAAGCTGAGTTCTCAAAAATGTTCACTAAGATCAGTGGTGTGGGCTCGTCCAGCTCTTGTGCTCAAACGCAAAACACCGAGTGGAGGTAAAAGCGAATGAATTATTATTGAAGGCAAATATTAACTTCGCATTCATGAAGTACCTTTTGTTGTGCAAAAACATTCTCAGTTTAAATTCTGATTTAATTCTGGTTCTTCTCAGTGCACTCAACAGAAAGAACCTAGTGGTCAATCAAAACCGGTTGACTTTTAATACCCGGCTACGAAAAAGGAATGCCGCAGAGAAGTAGAAGGGATATCTAGCTCTTTAAAGCGAGAAAAATCTAGCTAATCTTTTTCTCATTTTAAAACAAATGATCATACGAAATCTTTTTGCTTTAAAAAAAGAAAAACTAATTCATTTTTAACTTGATTATTAATTTCAAATCCTTAAAATTTATTTAGTGAGCTGTCACTCATATACAAGAACAAGATTCGACAATGCGTTAGCAAATCTATTTATATTAATACTCTGCATATGAAGATATAAAATAAATGAAATTTTTTTTATAAATAATGCATTTATCAATTGTAAAAACAAAAAATATGGTCTACTTGCAGGCGGGTAGCATCGTATGACCTCTTATTCTACACACAGTTATAAAGAGATTAAATAATTCACAAGCGTTATGCATTTGGCTGACCATAACTAATCCTATATCAAAACTCTTTTATATATATATGTACGTAAAAATAAAAATGGCATTACATTGCTTAAATAAGAGCATGCAAAGATGTTATTTATAGAAGCCAAATGTGATGAAAGACCAAATACATAGATTTTGTAACTATGATGTTTATTAGGGCGACCATTATAAACCAAGTTGAAATTTCAAAATTTGCATCCGGTGTTTTGGTTACTATGACATGTTTCTGAATATAATTTCCTCATCAGCTAGGTTTTCGGGAGCTGAGTTTTCAACTCGAAATCAGATGTCGCTATCCACTCAAGCCATATGAATAATCCTTTGAATGCACGCTTTGTAATTTTTCTTCGAGTATTTTCTTTTTATTGCTATTCCTTTTATACACAATTAGGTACATATGTGTATACTCTTATGTTCTTTAATCTAAATTGTGTTTAATAATTTTTATACCTTTCATGAAAATGAAATGGTATATTGATTTCGTCACGAAACCCAAAATTGTAAGTCCTTAAAGGAAAATAGATAGACCCACCATTAAGTACACCGAAATAACCAGGATGAAGAGCTGAGTTTATTTAGCCATGTCCGTCTGTCCGTCTGTCTGTTTGTATGCAAACTAGTCCCTCAATGTTTGAGATATCTTGATAAAATTTGGTGAGCGGGTGTAGTTGGGTGTCCGATTAGACATTTGTCGGAACCGGCCGGATCGGACCACTATAGCATATATCCTCCATACAACCGATTTTTCAGAAAAAGAGGATTTTTGTCCTATCTTACTCAATTTAACAGATTGAAGCCTCAAACTTCACCATATATAATTTCGTATATTGCACATATTGTTGCCTGAAAAAATTGATGAGATCGGTCGTATATATAGTATATATCCCCCTTAACCGATTGTTCAGATAGGAAACTTTTCGTAATTACTGCCCTATTTTAAGAGCTAGAGGCTTCAAATTTCACCGAATGCTTACGTATTTAGCATATATTGTTGTTTAAAAAAGTCATAGAGATCGGTTATATATAGTATATATCTCATACAACCGATTGTTCAGATAAGAAACTTTTCGCAATTTCTACCCCATTTTAACAGCTATAAGCTTCAAATTTCACCGATTGCTTACGTATATAGTATATATTGTAGAGATCGGTGGTATATATATTATATACCCTATATAAACTGTAATGTTTGCCCCTTTTTTACGGCTAGAAGCTTCAAAATTCATCAAATTTCATCAAATAGTTACGTCTACGTCATATATTGTTGAAATACGTGATTCGTAGTCATAGGTTTTCACGCAGACCACAAAAAACCTGAAACTTTGCATCCTCACACAAAGTACCTTCCTGTTTTTTATTTTATATTTATCTTAAAAATCGTTTAGGTATGTAGATCTGTTCACTATATATTTCTTATCTTATACATCCGATTTTTCGGAGATTACGAACGGGATAATATTATTGTTCAGCCCCATTCATGAAAGGTATGAAGTCTTCGGCACAGCCGAAGACAGTCCCGTTCTTACTTCTTTTTTTTTTTTTGTTATTGATATTAGAGAATATTTAAAGAAAATTGTGTAAACTTAAAAAAAAATTTTTTTTTTAAATCTTCAAAATTTTAATTCTAAAATCTGCCTTGATAACTCGTCATGAGCCTTAAACTAAAAGTTTAGAAAACGTTTCCTAATAAAAACCCAGCTTGGTTAATAACGGACACCCTAATGTATTTGTGGAGCGTAAGTTTTAAAATTTAAAGCAATTATTTAAATAATCTCTTAATCAAATAAATGTATTTTTAAATGCATTTAAACGAAATAAAAGAGACTATAGACAAGGAAATAGAGCAGTGAAAGGATAAATTGTTGAAAGGGGAAATATTTGCTTAATACATTCCGAGACACATACTATAATATTTGCAGTTTATTATCAAAATTGTATGCATTACTTGAATAATGTATTAACATACAACCTAAGAGTATTTGTATAGGTGCGATTGAAAGTATTTTATCATTAACTATTTTATTCATATTCTCAAGATCGGATGTTAGTATAAGTCTATGTGTGTGATAATATCTGCATACACATGAAAATTGTTGGAGGCATACATGAACCATATAAAAGCAATAGATATACAGCAGCGAACAGAAAAATAGCAGTGGCAATTTTTACCTTTAGTCAATTAAACTCAACTTTTTTAATTTTAAGAAAACACTTTAATAAATTTACGCAAACAAATTTCGAAAACGTTTTCGAAATTTCGCGAGAGATTTGCGAAAATTTAGTACTTTTTATTTGGAGTTCTCGGAATTTTTAGTTTTGCACTTTATTAGCCCAATCAATTTCAGTCTAACAAAGTACAAGTTATAGCTGTTCCAAAATTAGCATTGTTTTTTTTGGACTTGTTTCCCTAAATTTTTTATTTTGTAAATAATATTTATTTTTACAATACTGCACTTTCGCGAATTCAAACCTCTTTCCAATATTTTGCGCCAAATTTGGAAAAACTTCACTTATGAGCCCTCTGCCGAGTTCAAACTTTGTAAATCGTCAATGGTAATAGGCTGAAAAGTTATTAAAGTTATCCCGGACTGATCCCGTTCACAATTCTCGTATGCTTTCAAACTGGGCCAGGAAATTGTCCATACATGAGCCAAAAACCGTAAGTTGTCCCAAAGCACCCTAAGTAGGTGCTGAAGAAATCTTATTTGGCTCATCAAATATTCCGAACTAATCCTATTTCCCAACTACTACCTTACAAATTTTCAGATATCTTCCATCCTTGCATCCCACACGTCTCTGATCTCATACCTATATTCAATGGTACAAATTGTAGGGCTAACTGGGTCACACTTCTGTCCTCATTTCTAAATTGCTATAAGAAATTAAAATTCCATGTAACCGGTGTCCTTTTCCAAGCCTCTGAGAATAAGTGTACCAAATTGCGTCCAGGTCGGTTGGGTAGTGTGGTGGCAACCGCAGTTGGCAACCCTACCTAAAAATGTTCCAATTGAAATACTGAGTAAAAAAATACTTTTCGCTTGATAGCCCTTTTGTGGTGTATCATGTAATTAAATAAAAGTTGTAAGCCGGTGCTAACATCGGGAAAACGTCCTAATACCAACAACTACGCAGAAAGCCTTAAAATGTAATACATTACGCTAACTTTATTCAAATCGGCTTAGCCGTTTATCAAATTTTATACTTTATTATTTTTTTTACATTATAATAGAGTTAATATTATAAGGTTAGGTAGCAGCCCCAGCATACAAAATATTTCTGTTTTAAAAAGAACCTTGTATTGATGCACACATTGGCATGTGTCATAGAATTTTAAAAAAACTTCAAATAGATGGCAACGTCGTTTAGATGTCCTAAGTATCAACATGGGCACGGTGTGTTTTTACAAGCTCCTCAAATTAAATAGACAAAATTTCAGGTTCAGCAGTTTAAGCGTGATGCTTTTATCGCATTTACAACATAAGAAGGGCAACCAAAAATATGCCCAAAAAAGGACGCGCTTATAAAATGTCTTTAAAATCTGAGTTTATGTTTAAAAATATTGAAAATCGCCAAAAGTTTCGCGAATGGCGCCAAATTTCAATTCTGGTCTGACATTTGTGTAATAGAAAAACATAAAATACAAATCTTTGAGTTGCCCTGAATATAAACAAGTAGATAGTTCATGTATTACTAACCATTATTTTATTTATCCATGCAATACTCAATGCGTACCCTCTTCATGCAATATTTTTCTTGTACTTAATTGCAAATTTCATTAAAAAATTTCAATATTTGTTGTTCCTTTTTTTTTATAATTTGTTTTTTTTTTTTATTATTTTTTTGAGAAAAGTGAACTTATTTTTTTACCCTTCCATTGCAATTCTACATTCATTTGCTTCACTAAATTGAAGAATCATCACCTTTTCTGAGCAATCGACTTTTATTTTTTTTTTTCCTACTCCTTGCCGTACAACAGTACTAAGCTCATTCGCGTTTCTCAGCTATTGTGAGTCACACCTTTTATTAGTTTGCCATACAAATTTTTTGCATTTCTTAAGTAGTCGGGGCTGCAAATGACTTATCGCGATTTCCTTTCATTAAATATCTCCAGAAGCACTTTTACACATTTTTATTTTTTTATATATATCGTTTTTTATTATAAAATCTGTGAATGCTTCAGTTATAATTATGCCAGCATCGCTGAGAATATATATGTCTATGGTATATTTTTTAATTAGCAATTAATGAACAATAAGCTTAAAAGCTACTACATACATACATACCTACTAAACAATCAACGCGACGCCATTAATTGAATTTGCTCATTTGCTTTTTCAAATATGCAATATGGCAGCGCTGCTTGTTCGTAATGCTTATTGCCGGTTATTCTGTGTAAGCGAATGTGTGTGTTTGTGTGATTGGGCGGGAGAAGTAGTGCATGAAAGTACGATACTCTTCGCTAAGTGTGAGTATATATCATATAACGCTTCGATTGAATTGCGGTTCTTTGTTTCCACTTCCGTTTCCTATGCTCGTTTGATGTGGAGGAAGTGGTTATTTGCTTGGCTGATTGGTTGTTTCTCGCTTATGCCTGACTACCTTATGGCTGATAGTTCATGGTTTGATTGTCGAGTTGTTTGATTGTTTCGCTGTTTGGGCGCTGGACTATTTGGTTTGCGCAGCACTGATAGTACCTCACCGCATGGTGGCGCACAGTGCATCATTTTGAGGCGCGAATAGTCTTTGTTATGCGGGTTTAAAATCTAAATAAAAAGAATAATATACTGCCTGAGCAAATACTCGTGTAAACTTTCGTCGTGTTATACGTTACTGTTAGCTTGACAATATGTACCGTTTTATCTTTTAAGGCCTCTGTTTGGCTTTGGGAAGCGGTCGAAACTACTAGTCGCTCTGTCTGCCTTGACCTCTACAACTATTCCCACTTTCTTCTACTCGTCATATTTTTCGAAATCACAGTTTTGGTGTCATTAAAATGTGTCTTTAGAGTGACTCCTTGCTTAGTAGAGGTTTAAGATAATAGAGCAACAGAGAAAGTATAGTTAAGCAGCTGTATTGCAGAAGTTTTGATCGGTGAAGTTTTAATCGGTTAACTCAGATCTTACTACATAAGAATCATAAAGTGTTTTTTATCTACCCGACTTCCAAATACCACAAGTAGATTTCAAGTACTTGTACTAGATATCTATAACATTTGGGGGTTCAGTTAGAAAACTTAAAAACACAGAGTTGTACCTACCCATAAAACCAATTAGCAGTCAAAATATCTGCTTTCATGATTATGGAGGCTCCAGATGGCAGAAACTGAACTGCTATGGCAACAAGAGAAGTTAAAAAGACTTTCGTGGTGCATTGGTTACTGCTGTTAGATACTAGAAAATGGACTACTTGCAATAATTTCCCTTAACTAACTGTAATATCACTAATCAAACATGGTCTCATTCTGATTGGGAGACAGAGAGTCTTTATACGGTTTTGGAAATAAAATGATAGTTTGCTATTGCGACTAAAGCGACAAAAAAACTGTAAAAGCAGACGTTGTACATACCTTTACCAGAAGAGCTTCGTCGGCATCTTATCAGCAAGTTATCGCTTTATCAGCGGCTTATTATCGATAACGATTTATTATCGTCGGGCTATAAGTTTGTTATCGTTGGGTACTGATGCGTGATTTATTTTATATTGAAGTTTTATCTGCTTTGTAATAAACTGATAACAAATTAATAGTACGTCGACAACAAATTGGCAACAATCCTATGATAAATCGACATATTTTCGATAGTAAATCGATAACACGTCGATGACAAGGTGGCAACACCCTGCAAACAATTCGAGAACTTTTCGATAACCTGCCTAGACATTTTTGATAGTACATTGATTACAAACCGGTAACTTTTTTAATACAAAAACCGATAACCTTTCGAAAAAATTGTATAGTCGATAGGTATGTGAGGTTTGCCTGAACTAGCAGGTACGTCCTCACATGAAGTGAATTTTGCTAATCGAACAAACTGACCGAACGGAAAACTCCTATCAGAATATGCAATTTATGTTTCTAGGACCTGTATCACTTACTGCTTCTATATCTGATAGTTGTATGACCGATAATAGCTGGAGTCTTAGCTTGACGTGCGGTACGAGCAACAAATATGTTCGATCGTTTGCTCTACCAACCCGCTTTTTCTACATCTGCTTTCACTTACTAGGCGTAATTTGAAAGAATATGACAACAGAAGGCAGTGTCCAGTGAGGATACCCTTCATGAGCCTGCAGTCCCCTCTTTTCAGTGATATGAGTAACTTTGTTAATCTAAGGTTGTAAGACCTGCACATAATATTCGATACTTTACAGCCATGCGCTTAGCTCTACGACTATCCTGCTTGGTCGATCATGCTGCTTGGCTGTCAATGTAAAAATTTAAGCGCTTATCGATAGCAGATTTATACTTCAATAACTCGTCTTTACTCGTCACCTTGCATTCACAAGTCCCTGAAGATGATTTCTAATTGAAATCGAAATATCGACAAAATAAATAAATACGACAATATATGGTATAAAATAAAAATAAATGTAAGGCGCGATAACCTCCGAAGAGATCTAAGGCCGGTATGTTCATTGAATTTTTATTACTCACATATCTGTGTGGCCTAGAGCTTGAAAATTCTTTTTAATATATAACTTTTAAAAGGCCGAAAATAAAAACAAAAACAGTTTATTTAAAATGTATGGATAATTTCACGCACACACGCAGCAGGACGGTCAAGGCGACAACTCTTTGACTCATGCCGTTTTGATCTCTTTCACAGTCGTTTACGCGGCAGGCGTGCAGTGTTGCCAGGTGGTGCAAAAAAGAAGCTAGATTGGCAACAAAAAAAGGTTAGAAAACGCTAAATTTAGAAAAAAAAGAAGCTAAAAAAGGGCCAGAAATTTTTTGGTTAATTCATAAAATTTTTTTTATATTTTAGTTTACACATTTGTAAATAAAAACTTATAAACATAACTTCCTGTTTCAAAACATATCAAGCACATTTTCCTTGACTAGCACATGGAATTACTTTAAATGGTTGCATATGTGTATATACATAAAAAAATATTACAAACTAATTATTTATATAAAATATTCCCCGTCTGAAGAATCAGAAGAGCTTATATCTGGGTATAA
This sequence comes from Eurosta solidaginis, assembly GCF_040869045.1. Classification (NCBI taxonomy): domain Eukaryota; kingdom Metazoa; phylum Arthropoda; class Insecta; order Diptera; family Tephritidae; genus Eurosta; species Eurosta solidaginis. The sequence continues at coordinate 20,730,686 of NC_090320.1, forward strand.
AGTTTGGCTATTTACCATAGATATGAGATCATCGGTAATTTCAAAGTCATTACAATATTTAGATAAGCGTTTTAACGAGCATCTAATATTAAGCAGCGCATTAAGCATTTTAATTTTTAGTTTGTTCCTTAATTTAGTTTCAGAATTTTCATGCCACTAAAAATTCTTTCAATCTCCGCGTTACTGAGTGGTAATACTAAAAAACTAAATATGAATTCGACAAGTTCTAAAAAAAGGAGGTTCGTTTAATGCATTTTTATGTTCTCGGACTTCCGACCAAAGTTCCATGGTGGAGTGTACATTTTTCCATTGTATAGTTATAAGTTTTCGCACTTCAGCTCTATTAATGCTATTTGACTTGAAGAATATACTTCTCTTTTTCAAAGTAAGAAAAGACATCTGGCTTTGAAACTTTCAACGAATTTTCAGCTGAAAAAGAATAAATCTTTTGTAGAGAACTCATATTATTAGGTATTAGGTGTTCACAGGAACTATTGAAATTATTTTATTTTACATTCGGAGTAAAAAAGGCTAGAAAAAAGTCACGAAGCTAAACCCAAAATTTCGAGGCTAAAGGCAACAAAAAAAGGTTAAATCTAGCCTCGAAAATGCTAACCTGGCAACACTGCAGGCGTGTTTGAATCAGTTCTCTACGTGTTTGAAGCAGTTCTCTCTCGTACTCATACAAAAAAAAAAATTCCCTCTGCACATCAAAACCGTACACTGTGCTGCATATACACACATACCAATACATATAAATGTATTGAATTCAGTCATTTGCGCTGTCGCTTCATTTTTAATTGCAGTTAATTTATGCTGCGGTTATGCTTTGGTGGCATAATGACTAATTGAAATTAAAATAAGAAATGATGAATGTGCAAAAGTATTAAACGTAAGATGAGAATACTTTAAAAGAAAATTAAATGATAAACATATATGAAGAAAGTGAAACGAAGCTGGGATGCTATTAGCGCAGCCGACGACAGCGTATATCGATAATTCAATGGATGTGTTTATAATTGAATTAATTTCTGTGTTAATAAGCCAAATAATTGATAAAATGAGATTTAAATGTATATTTCTCGTCCCAAGCAAGGCAAGCATCTCACTGAATCCTTTCCCCTGTTCAATGTTGAAATGAATAAATGTTTAATTTAATTTTAATCACGCGATTGATGATTCAATATATGTATGTATGTGTGCATGGCCTTGTGTGTGTATGTTAAATGAATTACTTTCAATAATGAAAGTGTTAATTTTTTGTAAACATCCCCGTACATACCATACCATCATTCAAAAGGAATGTTGCAAATTCGATGTTGTTTTTGCATGCTTGTTAATATGTCTTATATGAATTACGTACATAATAAATATGTTTAATGTCATATTGTCATTGAAAAATTCATATGAGAAACTTTGCATAACAAAAAATTCCTAAGACTATGTTCATACAGAAAAACTTTTTTTGCTTAATTTCCGCATTTTGTTCTTTGAAATGAAATGTCGGCCTGACGTTCAAAAATAAATTCATTTTATATCAACAAAGCAACTCGTTCTAAATCATCATTCTCATTCAATTTATAATATAATTCTAGTTGTCGCAACAAAAGTTGCCCTACATGAACAAGGTCTAAACTCACCTTTTCGCAGTTTTATCTTACTTTTTTCTTTTTTGTACTCTTCTACTTTTTAGAAATGGAAAGTGCACCGCGTAATGTACAAGTCCGACCACTGAGTTCCTCAACAATGGTTATAACGTGGGAACCGCCAGAGACGCCTAATGGACAAGTGACCGTAAGTAAAGTTATTGTTTTTGTAATAATTGTTCAAAAGTTATGCTGTAGTTATACATTTTTAAACTGCAAAACCTACAACGGTGCTGAGCTTTTGATAAAAAACAACTCAATTTACTTGGTATATTTAGTAGACAAGTTCAAGATTATGGTAGGAAACATACCGTGCCTAGCAGTATGGGGGTATAGTAAATACCGCACATCAGAAAGGGATAAATGGCCTTCTCGAACTGAATAAAACTTGGTGAAGAGGGAAGTCTATATTTCGCCACCACGAAAATGTATACAGGAAAGGTCGTGATCGAATGACTTAAACTAAGCTTAGGGTATTTAAATTGGGGGTCTCATTTCGGTAGAGGTAGGCAACTCATTGAAGTGTATTTCTATCATGCCAATCTTCTAAAAAGGAAAGCCTCAGTTGGTGCATGAAGGAGTTAGTATCAAAGTTTTAGTTGAAGTGGAGCAACACCATGAGCGCTGTAAGAATTGATAAAAGATAAAGATATCTTAAACCCAATGTTAGAGAAGATAATTTTAGCAGCAAAACGGGAGCACAATGGCGCAATATATTATAATAGCGTAAAATTGCTGGCATATGCTGATGATACTGATACTATTGGCCTAAACAAACGCGCCGTAAGTTGTGCTTTCTGTGGATTAAATAAAAAGGCCAAAAAGTGGATCTTGCTGTACACCTGGACAAGACAAAGTACTTGCTGTCATCCAAGAAAGAATCGTTGCATTCGCGCCCAGCCATGTCGCAGTTGACAGACATAAATTCGAGACTGTCAAGGACTTCATCTATCTTTAAACCAGCATTAACTGCGAAAAAATTTCAGCTTAGAAATCAAATAGACATAAGCTCTTGCGACAAGGGCTACTTTACACTTCGTAGGGAATTAAAAAGTAAAGTTCGTTTTACAAGTGGCTCATCATGTCAGTCCTGGATGGTGTCAATAGAGATACCTCTTGAAGTGTTCGAGAGAAAAGTTCTCCAAATGAAAAAATATGTTTAGCATCGTTCTCATCAGCTTCGCCGTACATGCTGATGTGATCTTCCACTTTTTTATTATATGGGAAAAGTAGTGGTTATCTTTGCCTAAGCCTCTATTGATCCATACTTACATCTATGATTAGTTGCTTTGTTGTTCATTTCCATTCTGGTCTTGTAACAGTTTATGCGCTTCCTCCTTTCTCTCTTGGCTAAGGACTTTCAGGCGCTCTTTATGTGCTAGCTTTTTTTTCGTCCTATAGCCTTACTGCTTCTAGCTCTAAATGATCGATGTTATTCTTCTGCTTGTAGCATAGATCCGGTACGCTACGGTAACAACCATCCTTAAGGTATAAGTCCGACCATCTGGGGACCCACTTATTATGGCCACATTAAATCTTCTAGGCCGTCTTGCCCCCCCCCCCCCTAGTTCCATGAGTTCCTTGGGGTCTCCAGAGCCGCGCCTGCTAAATATGTATATGATACATTTCTATTTGTAAGAGGAATCTCCTCCGGTAAGTGACGTTGACAATTGGGTTGCGGAAGCTATAGAGCTATGTATTGCGCTTATCAACCACTTAAATCCCCGCCATTGTATAGTAGTTGTATGTAGACAGATAAAAGAAAACAAATCACACCACAAAATCCAACCCGAACCTCCTACCGCAAATCAACGAATGGCAAGAACTGTCTAAGATTTACTCTTTGCAATATTAATTATTTAGCCATTATAAAGCAAATAAAACCGCAAGTCAAACCATAAATTTATAATCATATATTTGTACTAATTTCATTATATTTGATAATAAGCTAACCAAACGAAGTTGAAAACCTTTCAATTGTCATTTATACTGTATGTTTATTTATTAAAAATATACATATTAAAGTGTCCGCTATTTTCCAACTTAGTTTTTGTCATAGACTTGATTAAATACAACAATTAGATCTTCTTCTTGGAACATAGAAGCCATGAACTTACATCATTTTATTTTTAATTTCAGAAGATAAAATCAATACTTAGCGCGCTTTACTTTCGAGAAATTAAGGCCGAGCTTCTTTTCCAATTTGCGTCGTGCTCCTTTTAATTTTCCCTGCGAATTGGCGGAACAGGATCTACATGTTTATGCCGACTAGAAAAGGCAACCGCAAGGCAGATACATTTTCACAGAGAATTTTTGGGGTTGCTCTACCCAGGAGTTGAACCCAGGACCTTTAGTGTGGTAGACGGAACATGGTATTACCACATTAGCACACCACGGCGGTCGCCGTTTTTATGGGAGATAAAGGGGAATTGCGGCCGCCGTGGCACGATGTTAGCGTGCTCCGCCTACCACACCGAAGATCCTGGGTTCACGCTCCGGGCCAAGCAACATCAAAATTTTAGAAACAAGGTTTTTCAATTAGAGGAACATTTTTCTAAGCGGGGTCGCCCCTCGGCAGTGTTTGGCAAGCACTTCGATGGTATTTCTGCCACGAAAAGCTCTCAGTGAAAACTTTGCAGATGCCGTTTAGAGTCGGCATAAAACAAATAGGTCCCGTCCCGCCAATTTGTAGGAAAAATTAAAAGGAGGACAACGCAAATTGGAAGAGAAGCTCGGCCTAAAATCTCTTCGAAGGTTATCGCGCCTTACATTTTTTTTTTTGTTTTTAAGGGAATAATGGATAAACAAAATATAAGAAAAATGGAAGATTAAGTAGAAGAGAAAGCGATCGTGAGTGAAGAAAGGAAGAAAGCTGACTCTTCAAATGTAGGCAAACCAATTTTCGGACAGAACAAAGTCTGACGGGGACTCTAATAAAATTATAAAAAAACGATTTGTTATCCAAATCACCAAAGCTTAGATAGTGCAAAATGAAATATGTAAGTTATTCTTAATTTTAATAATGAAGCCCACAAAGTTAAACATCTAAATCAATAAATCAATAGATATTATACAATATTTCTTTCATATCTACATATAACCGCAGTTGAGTCATTAAACCGTATTTACTACAATAATAAAACTACGACTGAAAATTCAAATTATCTTCACATTTAATAACTTAAATATATTTGCATAATTTGCTTAGGCAACAAAAACAATAATGCATATTTAACATTAATAATGGCAATCAAAATGATGGAAATTGATAACGATGCATGCTGATGATGATGTGTGATATGTCGTATGTGAATGTAACCATATGCCAGTAATGATGTAATCGTAATGAAAGTAATATTTGTGTTGAAACTTGTAAAGGAAATTTATATTAGCATGTAGTTGTTGCAAGGTATGCCACTGCTTTCCATTTCAATGCATTTATAATCTAAATTTTAGTAAATGTATGTGTATTTACGAAGTTTTATGCCTTCATAACAAACATGATGCCCATTCATTTAAAGCTATTAATTAGCATCTTCAATTTATGTGGAATTTTAACACATTATGAGCTTTGAGGAAACACAAATGTTGACCAGCTTTTGAGTGATAACTTTATAAACGCACCGTTGAATAGTTAAGATCCCCCCAATTGTTGGAACTTTACGTCAAATTACAGAGCAGAAATATTTGCTCAAAGTGATTATTCCTCTTTCCGGTAGTTCTTTGCCACTTAAAAGTGTTGGTTATAAATAAAATTGTTCCTGCTAAAATTATGGTTAAGTTTAAAAAATATTTAAAGAAGTCCCTTTCTTTTAAATTTAAGGATAGTTATTCCATTTGACAGTTGGGTCAACTCACCGAACTCGCACGAAACTATCGCAATAGGGGACGCTACTAACTCTGTCACGTCGCAGTACTTTCAATTGACACTTTTATTAACATTGTCCAGCCGTACCTGGCTCTGAGATAGTAGTAGTGAGTGATGGCTTTTAAAATTTCAAATTTACCCACCACTTACGTTGTTCGCCGTCATTTTTAACAAAATATTGATTTATTTTATTTTCATACTTTGACGTTTGGGTTTTTTCGTAAAACTGACGTTTAAATGTACTCAGTAACCACACTTTACAAGGTTGCATTTGCAGTTTGAAACAATTTGTTACGCAATTTTTTTTTAAATTGGCAATTTATTATATTATAAATTGAGTAATAAATTGCGTAAATGGTATAAATTGCGAATTTGGTGTGTGTTTGTACATAGCATAAGACCTACACTGTATTTTTTGTATCTAGTTTAAATATAATTAGAGCTCAGACTTTCATAAGCATTGTTGGTACAAGTATTTGGTTGTTGTTGTTGTAGCAGTGCTTCGCCCCATTCAATAGGTGCGACCAATCACAAATTGTGATCAATGTTCTCTAACGGGAGTCCAAGGAAACTTGCAGTTTCAACAGAGGTGGACTATAATGAGAGGGGTGTTAGAGGCGTTGGTTCCACATTACAATTAAAGAGATATTTGGTGTCATGTGGGGCATACATTTTGTATGTCGGGCTTGATTCTGGATAGGCAAGAGTTTAACCTGTTACAGTATCCAGATCGAAGTTGAGCTAGAGTGAGTCGCGTTTCCCTGGGGAGTATGCATTCCTCTTCCGCAAGTTTTGGGTACTGTTCTTTGAGTACTGGATTCACCGGGAAATTCCTGGCATAAAGGTCCGACGCCTGTTTGTGGAGTTGGCTGAGGACTTGCTTGTGTTTTGATGACTCCTTAAGCCCCTGAGCGGTGTTGGCTCATCAATGAGATATTTGCTTGGCTGCCCAGGTTACTGGGTATTCAACAGGAACTGTTTGGTTAGCAAATCATTGCTTTCCCTAATGGGGAGTATTCTCGCCTCATAGAGATCATGTAGATGGTGTTCTGGGGACATAAGAAGAAAACCCGTGGCGGTTCTGAGGGCAGTATTTTGGCAGGCCTGTAGCTTCTTCCAGTGAGTGGTCTTTAGGCTAGGCGACAATGTTGGGGACGCGTAGCATGCAATCGCCTGGCCAATTGCTTTGTAAGTGATAGTGAGCGTTTCTTTATCTTTTCCCCAAGTACTGCCAGCAAGAGATTTGAGATTATTACGGCTCTGGATTTTCGGTACAATTGCGGCCATCGACGTGGATGTTCAAAATGGTCGACATTTGGGACGTCCACGTTGTAAATAAGGTCGCGTAGGATTTAGTCGGTGATAATGCTAGGTTTCGCTAGGCGAAAAAACTGGCGAGATCAGGGAGGTAGCCGTTTATTCTGTTGCAAAGCTCATCGATCTGTGGGCCTGGGCCTGTGGCCATTATTGTGCAGTCATCGGCGTAGGAAACGATAGTAACTCCTTCTGGTCGCGAAGGTAGCTTTGATATGTATAAGTTAAACAAAAGTGGGGATAGGACAAAACTCTGTGGCACCCCTTGCTTAATTCTTCTTGGATTAAATGATTCGTTTCTAAATTGCACCGATGCCTGCCGAACACCCAGATAATTTGCGGTCGACCTTTTAAGACATGGGGGAAGGGCAGGTCTTGCAGTAACGTGCCATGGTTGACCGTATCAAAAGCTTTTGATAGGTCTAGCGCAACGAGTACTGTTCTATGGTGGGGGTTTTGATTTAAACCGTAATTTATCTGGGTGCTAATGGCTTATAGCGCGGTGATGGTGCTATGGAATTTTCTAAAGCCATGCTATGACAGGCTAGCTGCAAATTTGCTTTGAAGTAGGGTTGGTACAAGTATCGCTACTAACTGTCGCACTGTGCATCCCATTAGTACCAGATTTTAAACCTGTAGTGCGAAAATGTTTGAGTGACTGTCCTCCATTGGATATTCAAGAATATTTGGGATGTGTCGTAGCAGAATAAATGGCAAGGTAGCCAGCCAGATATTTAATAGTATAGGAATATAGTAGATCCATAAATCTATTGCGCTCTTATTCTCTTCACATCTCATTCATGTCCAGTTTTCTTATGAATTCCAGGATGGTGTTCGTCTCCAAAATGTGTATGTGCCTATCATTCTCTGAGTTGTCCCGCTCTCCTGAAGGATCATATATTTTATTTTACGGGTCCACATTGCCATTAAGGGTTGCCTTACTATGCCCCGTGAACCCAGTCAAACGGTTGATGTTATAAGCCGCTAAGCTCGTTTATTCTCTATTGAGTATCTTATGAAGTGATCTTCAAAAAGTGAGGACTAAATATTATAATGTATTGGTTTATTACACATAAAATCAGTGTGTGTGGCGATTGTTGGTATTGTACTTATCAACAATGTGACTCGTTTGATACTTATATGTAACAAATTAAATATGCTCATATGCTCTCTCTGTTGACGATTGGGTTGTGTACGTGTAAAAAGCCGATGGTGTAAGTGTGAAGGCCGAGCATAGTTCGTTGCATATATTTTGCTGCCTTGCTGGTCCTAAGTGTAGCGATTCTTTCATTTGAGTAGCCAACTAGATCTGTACACAGTGGCTTGTGGAAACTATCACCATGGTGTAAACCAGGGCTCTTCAAAATTGAAAGTGCGCCTGTATTAGTGAGAGCGCAATCGTCGCGATGATCGTGCGTAGTTAATAATTAAAAAAAAAAATTTAAGGCGCGATAACCTCCGAAGAGATCTAAGGCCGAGCTTCTCTTCCAATTTGCGTCGCGCTCCTCTTGATTTTCCCTACAAATTGGCCGGACGGGACCTACATGTTTTATGCCGACTCCGAACGGCATCTGCAAGGCAGATGAGTTTTCACTGAGAGCTTTTCATGGCAGAAATACATCCGGAGCGCTTGCCAAACACTGCCGAGGGCGACCCCGCTTAGAAAAATTTTCTTCTAATTTAAAAACCTTATTTCTAAAATGTTGATGTTGCTTTGCCGAGCGAATCATACGCGTGTGAATTGAGAGGGCACAATTGTGCTATGAAATGAAGAGCCCTGGTGTAAACATATTGGTTCTGGGACTTAACATTCCCGCCCCAAAGCCCTTTGGTGCCTTCTAGCGGTATGTGTATTATATTAGTGTAGGTCCAGTGAACGATTCGGATCTGAAAGTTTAGATGGCTTCATCTGCCTCCTTTTTTCTATATAATAAGTTTTTCAATGTCATCCTACAACTTTCTTAAAATTTCGGGGCTATACTACTCTACCTCTGTCAAAGTTTTTCTTGGCTATGTCCGCCTTCTTTCGGCTGGCTCTTGTAGTGTCCTTAATGCCGCCATTGATAAAACTGCACAGTTTGATCACGATTTTCCTCAACACTCAGAGTTTCCTCGACCACCAAGTGGTTTTCTTGCATAGGCTCTTCGATCCGTGGCTGCTGGAGTTGAAGGCCGCACTAACTATTTAGTTGAAGTCGTTATTTCTATCGGAAAAATGTACTTTGAGTAATATTTTACTCTGAATTCCTTTAAAAAAAAACTTTAGAACTGTTTTTTGAAATTTTTTGTGAAAGTTTTATATAATTTTTGCGTACTTCATATACAATTTTTATATCCACTGCTTTTCAACTAATATCTTCATTTATGTACATGTTTCATTTAAAACTTAGGCAAATGTACTAGCTCTTTCTTTCATGTTTTCATTATTTATTTTATATCCAAGTATTTATGTATGTATATGTCTTTACTACATCTTAGCATGGAGCGATTGCATCTATGAGTATTTTATGCAAATTTAATAAACCTCAAATGTTACCAATAACGATGCTGTGCGGTAACAATCATTCGGCAATACAATAAACAAAGCAGTTGATTATTAAAATGGAATCCTATTTGCAAACAGTTATGTATGGACTACACATATGATTGAAATACCGTATCATACTCATACATGCCTACTGTCAAGACTAATGTGTTAATGTGTGTGACCAGTTTGTGGTAACGAAATTTCTAAACAAAATTGATGGCTGTTGGCAGACAAATCTCGATTACGATAGTTAGATAGTTGCAACTTGTGATTTTATATAGAATAATTGTATAAATCTATGAGTGAAAAGTAAACTTTTGGAATGTAAGCAATTTTGCAATATTGATATTAATTATAATTATGTAGAATAGATGGTGCTGCTGTTGGTCTATTTTGAGAATTTATTTGTATACACACATGTATAGAAGCTGTATGTATTTTTATACTCAGCTGAACAGAGCTCACAGAGTATATTAATTTTGTTCGAATAACGGTACCCCGTAACGGCATAAACTAATCGGGATAGATATAGACCTATATATGTATATCAAAATGTTCTGGGCGAAAAAAGAAATTCATTTAGCCATGTCCGTCCGTCCGTCTGTCCGTAAACACTATAACTTGAGTAAATTTTGAGGTATCTTGATGAAATTTGGTATGTAGGTTCCTGAGCACTCATCTCAGATCGCTATTTAAAATGAACGAAAATGGACTATAACTACGCCCACTTTTTCGATATCGAAAATTTCGGAAACCGAAAAAGTGCGATAATTCATTACCAAAGACGGATAAAGCGTTGAAACTTGGTAGGTGGGTTGACCTTATGACGCAGAATAGAAAATTAGTAAAAAGAAGGTAATTTAAAAGTTTTGCAAGCTGTAATATGGCAGCTGAGTATGTAATGTTCGGTTACACCCGATCTTAGCCTTTCTTACTTGTTGGAGATAATTAAGTGCATAGAAGTTGATGCATGTTCTTAACTAACTGCTCGCCTCCTTATTTGAATAGCTTAAGTAGAGTTTGTTAGCTAACTGCCTAGAATCGGCCCAGGTCTAATATATATGTATATTGTTTTCTGAAGTGCTGTCACCTTCAACGCGATTTGAATCGGTCACGCTCTGCTAATGATAAGCAAGCCACTGTCTTCATAAGAGAAGTTTGAAAAAATCTCAACATCATCCATGCTTATTACGTATATATATTAGGGTGGGTCGATTTGTATGGACGAAAGTTAATCGATATCGCGCCATCGATTTTTCGATAGTATTTGGGCTCACTACGCATACCCAAAAAAATAAATTACGAGCTTGCGAAATTTCATTTTTTTGACTTTTTCTCGACTTTGATTTTAAGGTATTTTTTCATGACCTACTAAAAAAATTTTCATATGTATACCCTGTCCGACCCAAAAATGTCCGCTAAAAACATTGTCTATAACATTTTTTGAAAAAAAAAAAATGAAAATCCTATCGAAAAATTGATGGCGCGATATCGGTTAATAAATCGACCCAGTCTAATATATATATATATATAATATATATTATATATGTATATATGTATTAAAAACAAAACCCACCTAGACTTCTTCGCCTTTGACAGCTGTTATCCTAACTGTCATTAACTATGCAACCGCCATAGATAAACAAATTGTGGGTAGTTGTATTAACCGAGTCCAGCATGTTTTTGCGTACAATGCACATAAATACAGCCATGTATATATAGATTCACTTATGTAAACATACTTGTAAGTGTCATTAATGTCGTACAAATATTTTAAATGTCAAATTCATGCGCTGACATACCAACGGGCCAATGCGTGCATACACAATTGAGAAAATATGTTAGATACCCGTTAAATGAGTATTGAGTGTTTGTCCGTGCGTGTGTATGACTGTAATGTTTAAATTTGAGTGTTTTAGTGTTGTTCAGTTGACATTTATGACACTCATACCGTCATGCCATGACACTGACAGCAAGCAATGTTTAGCGAGTTTACAAAACACACACAGCCAGGCACCCACTTACATCCGCACACATTCAAACATACACTTATTGAGTTTTTGAGGAAAGCTGTTGGCATCGTATGTGGATGAAGATGTAATGCGAATTAAAGATTTATTTTTGGTTGCTCTTATACTTTTGAGTACTAGGAAGTACATACATATGTACTATATTCATACATATATGTATACAAATTTTATTTTGAGCTTCAATGAACTTTTGTTTTAGCCTTTTCACTGCCAATTGTCGCCAAATGCTTAAAAGCTAACAATGTCAGACAGACAACACATAATTTGTCATTTCATTAGCATACATGAATGAACAAATATTAATTGTGTTTAGTTGACGTATTTCATGTATGAAATCATAAATGTGATTTCACACATTCATACACATACATGCAATAACTTGTGTCATATGTCATATAAATCATAATGTGCGTAAGGACATACATACACATAGTATCTCGTATACCTCAATATATCAATTACAAATTTACATGAAAAGCCAAATAAATTTCTGATACCAAAAAAGCAGCCAAATTATTAAAGAATGAAATTTTAAATAAAGCAACATCGAGAACCACTATTACAAGGGCGGGGGGTAAACTTTGTATCTTACATATTGAAGGAACTTAAAGTTTTTCGAGTTAAGAAATGTGAATTAGAAACATCAAGTGTAGCCAGTTTTTTAAAGTCGCCCAAATCATCCATTTGAATACGAGCTCCCGGATAGTGAACTTCAAAATAAAGCAAGTCTCAATTGAGCTGTAACTTTGATGGCTGAAACGATCGAAACTATTGCAGGAACTGTTATTCTAAACCTACTTTGCACAAATGGCTATCTCTGTAATTTCGAGGAACTCGATTGTGATCCACCATTCAGCTGTACTCTAACATGCGCTATGTTTGGCAGTGTACATGTATTAAACAGACTAATAATATCTTTTCACTCAATGCGCTATACTCATATGTCGTCGAAGCTGTTAACTCCTCTTTTCACTCAAAACGACTTTTTGGTAGTAATGGAATGGGTGACAATTTCTGCACATAATTGTACAAAAAATTACGAAATATAAAATATTCTAACTCAAAAAACTTATGAAAAGCGTTTAACTTCATATATTTTCATTGCATTTTGAAATTTCAACGTTTTCATTTAATTGAGTTTTTTTCGTTCTATATAGCAGCAAACATGATTTAATTCTTTTTTCTTTTCCGGACAACATTGTACTGTCAAAAATTTGTTATATCACTCTCTTTCTAATTTTCTAATACTTTATCTTCCAGTGCTCCTTTCTTTTTCATCCTGTTATTCCCTCTTTTGGTCACCCAATTTCACTCTAATTCACCGTTTCCATATCGCCCATTCCCACTCGTAATCCCACTTTAGCGTCCAATTCCACACCCCACTAACTTCCCATCACACACTGGTCGGTCTTATATGGAGTTGGTGACCAAAAAGACTTCCAGTAAAGATATCAACGTGAAACTTTGGCCACGGCTTTACAAATATGTGCGAATTAATTTTTCATAAATTTGGTGCGGGTGATACCTTCATACCGACCCACAACCACCCACTTTCCCCGCATGCATACAAAAAACAAAGAAAGAAATCGTTTGGTCTTTTTAAATTTAAGAAAAATATTTTGTCGCCAATACAATGTTTAATAGGATTAAATAAAGAAATTAAAGTTATTAAAAGATCTTGCATACATAACAATAACAAAACAACAAACACACACAAAAGTTTACATTTGCATATCGTCGACTGAATAAAATAATGTCGTATGTTACATGTGAGCACATATAACATACGACAATAATTTATCAGGGTGACACTATCAGAAAACTGTCGTAAAACATAGTTAGTGGCGGAAAGTGGCAGCTGATACTAACACTTTAGAATCTTAAAACTTTACCTAATAATAAGATATATGTCCCAACGAGGGGATCGGTGAGGAACCCAACTAAAACTTTAGCTGAAATTGAAATATTTGTTCAAATAAACACCAATAACGGCACTGGTGAAATTTTAAATAACAACAACAAAAAAACACAACAAGCTAAAGGCACTAAAATTATTTCAAAATGAAGTAAATACCTTTAACTTCAATATTCATTTTTATATATTTCAATACAATGATATTTTATGTATTTTTAAATAGCTTAAACTTGCACTTTATTTTTAACTTGCTGACACTGCAAAAACTAACTAATGCCATAACCTCTATTTTGAAGCTATTCTTAAAGAGTACAGTTCGAATACAACAAAAAAGGCTGTTCTAATAAGAGATACTAGCGACACATTTGGTGACAAACTTTTCACTTTGATTCTTTTATTTTTGGCCTATGGAACCGACCACTGTACATCATCTCTATAACAAATATTGGATACCTCCTTCTAGTCTAATAGCCCCTTACTGCTAGACCTTTGTCATTTTATAAAAGTTGAAATTTCGTCAGTGCATACTTCCAACTGAAGCAGGATGGTTGGTCTATTATAAAACTTGAGTCATAGTGGCTTTAACAGATATCGTGCAAAAATCTTGCAGAAAAATGGACCTTTCTTTCGTCATTTCATAATAAAGACCGATTTTCATATATGGTCTTCGTCACGATATAAGAAGCCACTAGCCACATTGCCAGACACTTTCCACAGTGGCTTTGATTAGCCAGACTCTTTTAATCCTTCTAAACTTCAAAGAACATCGAGGCAATTTTATACTGAAATTCGAATACAAAATCTTTAAAAAAACTTTTGAAACTTTGTTTGCCGTAAAAAACTTTCAGCTTATGATAAAATATTTAGCTTTATGAAAAAGTACAGTTTTGCATTATAAAAAGTGTTTGGCTGGACAAAGCCACTATGGAAAGTGTCTGACAATGAGGCTAGTTGCTTATTATATCGTGACGAAGACCATATATGAAAATCGGTCTTTATTATGAAATGACGAAAGAAAGGTCCATTTTTCTGCAAGATTTTTGCACGATATCTGTTAAAGCCACCATGACTCAAGTTTTATAATAGACCAACGATCCTGCTTCAGTTGTACTGGCAGTCACGGGCTCTTGGACTTATAGCTTTAAATATACCAAGTATGCTCTGTAGAAAGTATAAGACAATTAGGAAAAAGTTTTGCAACAACAAGACGTGGCTTTAGTGTTTGTCAAACAGATCGATGTCGTATTAGTTAAATTATTCAGTGAATTGAACTTTATGTTGTCTTGGACGTTACACCGGTTATTTTCCAAAATTGTATAAAGCGAGAAAAAGACCGGGTGAGCAGCTGATGTAAAAATTTCGTCAAGAGCGGTTGATTGCTTGGGTGTTTATAAGACATTCATTTTTATTGATAATTAAAAAAAAATTTTAAAAAAATTTTGTAACTAAGACTATTCAAACACATCTCAAAAACGTTTCCGAAAACTCAAGAAGTGCCAATGAATCTGCATGAAAATTTCAAATTTTTTACTTAGGCTGATAGCACTGCTACGCATGAAGCGATATTTTTTTCGTACAGAAACAGAAAATAAGCATTTCTAAGTCTTTAAAACATGTCATAAATTAGTGATTACAAATGCTATAAATTTATTTAAGTACAAATAAGATTATTTAAGCAGGCGTGTCTTCAATTGAACCTGCAATGTCGAGTACCCACATTTGACTTGGATTATTTTACTTGGTACGAGCCACTGTTCTTATTACCCATAACGATTAAGCAATAAATTAACGTGATCTGCAATTGATATGAATATGAATTTGTAATCACTCGCAAACTCATCTGTCAGTTCGTTAAGTATGAGTTAATATAGAAGTACCTACTCATCCACACATAATATGTACATTAGACTGGGTCGATTTATTAACCGATATCGCGCCATTGATTTATCGATAGGATTTGGGCTCAGGAAAAAAAGTTCCACTACGCATACCCAAAAAAATAATTTTCGAGCCTGCAAAAAAAAAATGACGAAAGGGTAAATTTTTCGACCAAAACTCTCCCCAAAACCCGAAAAATATTTTTTCAAAAAACTGTTATCGCCAACGTTTTAACAACAGTTTTTTGAAGAAAAAAAAAAATTGTTGGGGTTTGAGGAGTGTTTTTGTCGAAAAATTTACCCTTTCGTCATTTTTTTTTGCAGGCTCGAAAATTATTTTTTTGGGTATGCGTAGTGGAACTTTTTTTCCTGAGCCCAAATCATATCGAAAAATCGATGGCGCGATATCGGTTAACTTTCGTCCATACAAATCGACCCTGGTTAATGTTTTCGCAACCTCTTCGTGTTTATCATAAATCTCTTTTGCATACAATCAACTAGCTACTTTAACATGGTACCCCGCTGCGTAGCCAATGTCAATAATGCCGAAATCGCTTAGTGAAAATGCTCCCTTATCGTAACTCATTTACGGGGTTGTACAATTAGTTAAAACCTGCTTACGACCACACTAGTCCTTTTTGGGTTTGCTACTTGCCAAATTGTAATTTTCCTGTGGGGTATCTACAAACACACATGTGTATATATGTACATGCGATGAACGCTTAAATTGCAGTAATTAATGAGTATCAGTTGCTTCTATCAGTATATATTCGTATGACAGATTGAATTGCATATAAATAGGTTGGTGCAACAAAGGATATTAATACTAAAGGCGGTGCCACAATGAAATTTTTCATATTGATGCGTTTAACACAAGCTTATGCATTCCAATAACATCGCCACAATCAACCAAGATGTTGCGTTTGTAAATATGAAGGAACTTCAGACGTGGCAATTGAAGTTTATTACTCTTTGCTCATTCACATACAAAATTTCGCGGAGCACTGGTATAAACATTATCCCCTTACAACAAAGATACTTGCTAACATATTTTGTGTCGTATTCATTTGTCATATTACAGTTTTTACCTGCGAAAAATGTTAGAAAATTTACCAACCAGTAGGAAAAATAATTTCACTTGCAAAGTGTGTCAACACCCTTAACCAAAACAAATGTCACATTCTTCTTCTTCTTGTTGTTGTTGTTGTTGTAGCAATGCTCGCCCCACCTAATAGCCGCGACCGATCACAAATTGTCATCAATATCCTCTAACGGGAGTCCAAGGAAACTTGCCGTTTCAACAGGGGTGGACCATAAGGAAAGGGGTGTTAGAGGCGTTGGTTCCACATTACAATTAAAGAGATGGTTGGTGTCATGTGGGGACACATTGCAAGCAGGGCATACATTTTGTATGTCGGGGTTGATTCTGGATAGGTAAGAGTTTAACCTGTTACAGTATCCAGAACGAAGTTGAGCAAGAGTGACACGCGTTTCCCTGGGGAGTATGCGTTCTTCTTCTGCGAGTTCTGGATATTTTTCTTCAAGCACTGGATTCACCGGGCAATTCCCGACATAAAGGTCCGACGCCTGTCTATGGAGTTCACCAAGGACCTGCTTGTGTTTTTCCGCTTCATACGGCTGGGTTCTCAGGTGCCGTATTTCCTCAAAATGCTTACGGAGATGACTCCTTAGGCCCCTAGGCGGTGCTGGTTCGTCAATCAGATGTCTGTTGGGATGCCCAGGTTTCTGGGTATTCAACAGAAACTGTTTGGTCAGCATCTCATTTCTCTCCCTGATGGGGAGTATTCTCGCCTCATTATGCAGATGGTGTTCTGGGGACATAAGAAGACAGCCCGTGGCGATTCTGAGAGCAGTATTTTGGCAGACCTGTAGTTTCTTCCAGTGGGTGGTTTTTAGGCTTGGCGACCATATGGGTGACGCGTAGCACGTAATCGGCTGGCTAATTGCTTTGTATGTGGTCAAGAGCGTTTCTTTATCTTTTCCCCAGGTACTGCCAGCAAGGGATTTGAGGATTTTATTACGGCTCTGAATTCTTGGAACAATTGCGGTTGCGTGCGCACCAAAATGTAGATCCTGATCAAACGTCACACCCAAGATTTTGGGGTGTAGGACAGTCGGTAGCATAGTGCCATCGACGTGGATGTTCAATATGGTCGACATTTGGGGCGTCCATGTTGTAAATAAGGTCGCGGAAGATTTAGTCGGTGACAATGCCAGGTTTCGCTAGGCGAAAAAACTGGAGAGATGAGGGAGATAGCCGTTTATTTTATTGCATAGCTCATCGATCTTTGGGCCTGGGCCTGTGGCCATTATTGTGCAGTCATCGGCGTATGAAACGATTGTGACTCCTTCCGGTGGTGAAGGTAGCTTAGATATGTAGAAATTAAACAAAAGCGGGGATAGGACACCACCCTGTGGCACCCCTTGTTTAATTCTCCTTTGTTTTGATGTTTCGTTTCTGAATTGCACCGATGCCTGCCGACCACCCAGATAATTTGCGGTCCACCTTTTAAGACATGGGGGAAGGGTAGACCCTTCCAGGTCTAGCGGTGATGGTAATTGGTGACGCGCTGAGTTTGTGTTTATGTGCGTGTCTATTGGCTCTCCGTCTATCTTTGTCGACCGTAGGATGCATTATATATTGTCGGCAGAAAGCGCTCGCGCATTTTTTCGCATCCGACAGCACCTTATCGCCAAAGGCGATGGAAACTTTGTCTTTGTGCTTAGTCGGATTCGATAGGGACTTTACGGTGGACCAAAGTTTACCTACACCGGTAGAGAGGTTACAACCTCTTAGGTGCTCTTCCCATTTCGCCCGCTTGTGTTCGTCCACAAGCAATCTGATGCGTTGGTTTATATCCCTTATTTGGGGGTCGCCTGGATCAAGCTGTCTTATAAGGTCGCGTTCCCTCGCTAAGCTCGCGGCCTCCGCCGAGAAGTGGGGCCGGATTTCGGGAATTCTCCCGGCGGGAATGAAATGTGCCGAGGCGGATTCAATGACTATTTAATTCGAGACTTACCCGGGTATTTCAGGGGGTTGCCGCCGTGTGGAGATGGTTGGTGATGATGTGGTGATGGTGGGGATGCTGATATGTGGACACTTTGTTGGCGCTGTGTTGAATGCGCCTCTTACCGAAACCCCGATCGCGCGCAACTCCGATGCAGTGGTTCGGATGTTGTGCAAAAGCCTCCTCCAAATGTTTTCGCCACCAATAAAATACCCGTTTCTTTAGCTTATAGATATGGAACGATTGTCAGCAGTAACACCCTTGCCGGGAATATAATCACCCAAACCAATCGTAGTCAGTGCACTGAAGCAATAATAAAATGTGTCCAAAGCACCCCAAGTCGGTTCGATGTATGCGAAAACCGCCGTCGATATTGCAAGGAATGAGATACTCACAATGAAAGCTCCGATGAATAATGCCTCAAGGAGACCCGGTATATTTGTATGCTGCTTTAATTGAATTAACAAAGCCTTGTCTTCATTTATATGTAATTTTGATTTCACTTTTATTCACATAGAATATGTATTTTGTACAGGAGATTTCATCAACCACCAAAATGACCGAATCACAAAGGTTACGTTAATTATAATAAAGTAAAGAGAAAACTGTGTACTTTTTATATTATATATTGAAAAGGAGAATGATCACAATAATAATTTTTTCACAAGCACGGAAAAATGTTAAGCTGACCAAGATCAAAAACTTTTTTTTATATACATTGCCAAAAAGGTGGTGGTTTTTTTTGACAGGTGGCGATCGTGCCAGATCGCCATCCTGTACTTGCGGCGAATTCGGATTGGTGGATTTTGCGCGGTGGAGGCTGCCACACGTCCATTAGGATTCCCAATAGGGAATTCAAGGGTAGATACAATGCATTGATTCTAGGGATATTTAAGTATAAATTACAATTCAATAGATCGAATACAATACAAACTATGGGTTGTAAATAAATTCAGAGATATACGTATGTACAAGGAGGAGAGGGGACGGGTGGCAACCTACGCCGCGTAAACATCCTGGCCCGCCTAGGCGTACTAAGCGCCTAAAGTGTGTTGCAGCTCGGTTAGAGCCCGGACGGCTTCCTTGATGAGAATCCTTCCAACCTTTTTTTTGTACGTGGATGTGCGCAATCCGGTTGCGGTGCATCGTATCGTGCGATCTCCAACGGTGGGTCGCGGGGTTGAATGCGCGTTTGGCGCGCGACCATTAGCCATAAGTAGTCTGCTGTGGACGTCGGCGACGGGGATATGTAGCGGCGTGGTTGTGGAAGGGATTCCTCTACGGGCGGTGCTTGGCGGCCTCCGGTGTCGCGGTGTAGCAGAGTGTGGTGGAAGCTCCCGCAGTCCCGGCATCGTTCGTTTGAGTTGCAGTCGTGGGTGCGATGCGATAATGCTAAGCAATTTGCACAGAATTGGTGTGCCTTGACGATGGTCTTCCGTTGGTGAGCTGGCATTGCCTTGAAGAGAGGACGCACCGACAGAGCGTGATGTTGTAGGCATAGCCGGCACTTGCGGTAATCGGCCACCGTGGGTTTGATGCGTCGTGACGGGGCATCGGGCACTATGACTCGCGATTGCAGCGAACGGCGTGGTGCTGGCACAGGAGGGCGCTGACGATCCATCTGAGGAAGATAGGATAGAAGTACGTGAGGTTGGAAGTGAGCGTTGGTAGGGGTTAAGATTGTTTCTGTTGATTTTACGATAGCACAGGGAGTTGGACTGTATTATGTTCTGGGGATGTTACTGAGCCTTGTGGGCCTGAGTCAGGCTCAGAGGGCGGTAGAAAGCACAATTTTGTGATGGGCCTGGTGAGTACGCCATTCTGGGTGCGTACGTCGACTACTCGGATATGGCCGTCTCTTCCGAGATGGGTGTCTTCCACGCGTCCTAGGCGCCACTCGGTAGGGGGTAGGTTGTCTTCTTTGATGACGACTAGATTGCCGATTTTAGGGGGAGGTTGAGCGGTTTGCCATCGATAACGCTTATGCAACTCCATGAGATAGTCATTCTTCCAGCGTTTGCTGAATTGGTGATGTAAAACTTTCAACCGGTCCCAACCGTTGATCATAGAGAGGTGTTCATAGTTCGGCTCGGGGATGGCGAGGAGGGGTGCGCCTCGGAGAAAATGGCCAGGTGTGAGGGCGGTGAGATCCGCTGGGTCCTGGGAAAGCGGGGAGATAGGGCGAGAATTGAGAACGGCCTCGATACGAATTAATAGATTCGAGAATTCTTCAAAGGTGAAGCTGTGTGTTCCGGCAACCTTTTTAAAATGGGTTTTAAAGCTTTTGACGGCAGATTCCCATAATCCGCCCATGTGGGGTGCGCCGGGGGGTATAAATTTCCAATCGATGCCTTGTGGCGCATACTTTTGGACAATATCTGTCGAGACTTCGTTGAGGAAGGTGACGAACTCTACTTCGGTAGCTCGCTTAGCACCAATGAATGTTGTGCCGTTGTCGCTCATCATTTGCTTCGGGTACCCTCGACGCCCTACAAACCGGGCGAAGGCAGCGAGAAAAGCCTTACTAGTGAGATCCGAACACAATTCCAGGTGGATCGCCTTGGTAGTGAAGCAAACGAACACGGCCACGTAACCTTTTACGAGGGTTGGAGATCGGAGCATCGAAGCTTTAATTTGAAACGGGCCGGCGAAGTCTACGCCAGTAGTAGTGAAGGGGGGCGCGAAAGTGCATCGTTCGGGGGGTAAAGCTGCCATTATTTGGGACTGCGTTTGTCGCTTATGGATGGTGCAGACTTTACACTGGAAAATACATTTTTTCAGTTGAGGTTTGAGTCGGGGGGTATAGAATTCCTGCCTCATAGCTTGTTGCAGGAGGCGGACTTCCGCATGGAGGAAGCTCTCGTGCAGGAACCTTATATAAAGGGTAGTAAATTTAGCCTTTTCGGGGAGAATGATGGGATGACACTCATTGTAGGTCATGTCGGCGTTTACTAATCTTCCGTTGGCCCGGAGAATCCCGTTTGTGTCCAGGAAGGGGTCAAGTGCCAGTAGGGGGCTTCGCTTTCCGATTGGTTTTGAATTTTCGAGGGAGGCTCTTTCGGAAGCGAAGAATTTCGACTGAGTCAAGCTCAGCAGACGGATTTTCGCGCGCATGACGTCGGCGTAAGAGAGGGCGGGATCGTTAGGGGTACGACTGCCTCCTACGGCATTTCTCAGCCGAGTTACAAATTTTAACACGTACGCTGTTACGCGTAGGGCGCGGGAATAGGAGGAGAACCGTTCCAATAAGTCTTCTGACTCTTCCGCTGCATGCAGTGATTCGACTCGGCGAAGTTCGGGGGGTACAATATTTCTGGCCATTGGTATTGGCCAGTCCTCGGGGGGTCGGGAAAGCTACTCTGGACCATTCCACCATAGCGATGAGTTAGAGAGATCGTCGGGGCTGCATCCTCTGGTTCCAAGATCCGCGGGGTTGTCTTTGCTTCGCACATGTCGCCAAGGGACATTTCCAACGAGGTCTATGATCTGCGCTGTTCGGTTAGAGACGTAAGTTTTCCACGAGTGGGGTGGCTTTTCCAGCCAGGCTAGCACGATTTCCGAGTCGGACCACATGATTAATTTTTTTTGACTTAGGCCGAGATGGGGTTGGACTACTGCGACTAATTTTGCTAATAAGAGCGCTCCGCATAGCTCCAGGCATGGCAGACTAATAGTTTTGAGAGGAGCCACTTTGCCTTTGGACACTATAAGGTGAGAGTGGACCTGAGTACCGACGGTACTTCTTAGGTACAGGGTTGCGCAATAAGCCTTTTCTGAGGCGTCGCAGAATCCGTGGAGCTCAACGTATTGATCGGGCGTAAGATTCATCCATCGGGGTATCTGGATGGCTGAGATAGAGGGAAGGTTTTGAGAGAACTGCGCCCATTTGGCTAGACGGATGGGTTTAACCTTCTCGTCCCATTCGGTCCCATCTAACCACAATTCTTGCATGAGCATCTTCGCTTGGATCATTATGGGCGTCAGCCACCCTGCGGGATCGAAAAGTTTCGCAATAGAGGAGAGGATTTGCCGCTTCGTGGCTGCAGTGGATGCCGGATTTGAGTCGACGGTATACGAGAATGTATCCGTTAGGGCGTTCCACTGGATGCCCAGGGTCTTGGCTGTGCTAGTCTTTTCGAACTCGAGAAAGTTTGTTTCCAGCAGATCAGTTTTCGATATTTTTTGGAGGATGTTGGGATGGTTTGCCGTGATCTTTTTTAGGGGAAAGCCGGCTGAATTGAGAGCGTCTATAGTCTCTGTTAGGGATTGCTCGGCTGATTGAAGATCATGACTGCCAGATAAAATATCGTCAACATCCGTCTCGGATTTTAGTATTGGGGCTGCGCGTGGATGGGAATCGGCTATGTCTTTCGCCAGCTCGTGTAGAGTGCGAATAGCCAGGAAAGGCGCGCAGTTAACCCCGAAGGTGACCGTTTTTAACTTATAGTCCTTAATTGGACTGTGTTCGGGGGTTCGGAATATTATCCGTTGGTAGTCTCGGTCATCGGGGTGCAAGAGAATTTGGCGGTACATTTTCTCGACGTCGCCATTAAACACATATTTATATGTTCGCCATTTCAGCAACATAAGTCGGAGATCGGGTTGGAGGGTTGGTCCGGTACATAAAACATCGTTGAGGGAGTAACCGGAACCCGACTTTTTGGAGGCGTTGAACACAACTCTGACTTTTGTTGTCTTTTTATCTGGCCTTACGACTGCATGGTGAGGGAGATAGAATGAGCAGTATTTACCCAGGGATTCTACTTCATTGGGACTGCATTCTTCCATGTGGCCTAGGGACAGATATTCCTCGAGTACCTGGTCGTATTGCTGCTTGAGATCGCCCTTTTTTGCGAGAGTACGTTCCATGCCATGGAACTGTCGTAAGGCTGCAGTACGGGATTGACCTAGGTCGATATCGTTCGGGAACGTTGGTTTAAAGGGGAGCCGAACCATATATCGACCGTCATCCATGCGAGTGGTCGTGCTTTGATAAAAGTCTTCGCACATTTTATCTTCTGGGGTTTCCCCTTGCGTTCTGGGTATTTCTTCGATTTCCCAGAATTGCCTTAGCTGTTCATTCAGCTGGACATTCGTGACTTCCCACGCTTGAGAGGAGTGTGATCCGACCTTTTCGGGGGTTTGGTCACTTATTATCCAGCCAAATATCGTGTTTTGTGCTAGCAGTGTGGGCGAGATCTTTTCTATGCCATTTAGCATGATTTGAGGGATGAGATCGCTGCCTAACACCAGATCGATTTTGGAGGGATTCTGAGAATTCTGGTCTGCTAGCTTGAGGTGTGACCATTTACGTATTTGGTCGTTATTTAGCGTGAGTGTTGGGAGCTGCCTAGTGAGTCGAGGTAGCACGATTGCCTGGGCCTTTATTTTTACCTTGTGGTCATTTGAGACTAGGGTCAGTGAGCATAGCTTGTTGGAGGTTTGTACTACTCCGCCTCCCATTCCCGATATTTCAAATAGGGAGTGGGTATATGGGAGGCCTAGCTTGATTTGAGCTTTCGACGAGATGAAGCTACGCTCTGACCCTTGATCCACTAAGGCTCTGAGCCTGAAGCAGTCCCCTCGGTGTTCTATGGACACTATCGCTGTGGGGAGAATGATCTTGCTATCATTTTTCGCATACAAAGATTGAATGCGGGCAGCGTTTGAGGTGGTGGGAAGTTCCTCGTTGGGATCTGTGTTGGTAACGTCCTGAGTAGTTGCTACTTGGGCTGCCGTTCTTCGAGGGCCATTGGTTTGGTGTGATATTCCGGTATCGTGGAGGGTGGAGTTGTGGCGACCTTGGCAGTATAGACACGTTCCTGTGCTTGTGCAATCTTTTACGAGGTGGGTTTGTGACAGGCAGTTTTCGCAGAGATTGCTTTCTCTCACGAATTTTTTCCGTTCGGGGATTGCCAGCAAGCAGCTTTGTAGCTTGTGGGAGTTCTGCTTGCACTTTCTGCAGGCGTATACTTTTTGATGCTCGGCCACATGAGCATTTGTGCGAGTTTGAGAGTAGTTGTTGTTCTGCGGGGGGTTGCGGCTTTGGTTAGGGGTTTGAGCCTGCCTGAACTGGGGATTGTTTTGACTTGTGGGAGGCTTTGAGAAATTAGTGGAGGGTGGGTTATATCGGGATTTGGCTGGTCGCCATTGATCCACCCTTTCCACTATCTCGTAGCGAGTAGTCAAAAACTGATCCATTTGGGACCAGTTCGGTAGGTCTCTTCTGGAGCTTAAAGACTGCTCCCAAAGCGCAACTGTATTTTCCGGCAGTTTTGAGGTTACCAGATATATTAATATGGGGTCCCAACTGTCTGTCGAGACTTGTTGGGTTGCTAATATCTGGAGACAGTTATTAAAGGAGGATTGTAATCGCTGGATGTCTTCGCTGTTTTCAGTCGGAATGGGCTTGAGGTTCATGAGGGCTTTTATTTGGTTGTCGACCAGGACTCTTTTATTTTCATAACGGGATTTAAGAGCTTTCCAAGCCAGAGCAAAGTTGTCATCACTCAGTGGAAATTGCTTTACTATCTGACCGGCTTTCCCTTGGGTTTTGTACCTGAGGTGGTACAGTTTTTGGGCGCTCGAGAGTTTGGGGTGGTTGATATAGACCGCCGTGAACATGTCAGGAAGGACGGCCATTGATCATAACTCCCGTAAAAGACTTCGGTGTCACAGGCGGGTACTTTGAGGTGCATCCCGGAATTTTCTTGGGGAGTGGTAGTTGTAGCGGGGACGGGATTGCTTAGTAACCTTAGCTGGAGCTGATCGCCTATTCTTGCCTTTGTGTCTTCATATGCTATAAGGCAGTCGCGGTAATTATTGAAGGCTGAGGCCTTAAAGTCGACGGGAAGATCGTTGTCATCAGATTCCACGACAGCGTCATATGCGCTCTGTAGCCTTTCCCAGAACACATCGATATTTTTATCTTTTATTTTTAGGGATGCCTCGGTGTTATCTTCGATCTGGGTTGTGCCGAACCGAGCGCAATAATCAGTAAAGAGATCCGTTTCGGATATAAATTTATTTTCGACCACGGCAGCCATTCTGAACAGGGACTTGCTTAATTTTATTTTAGCTATTTTGGTTATTTTCTGGGACTGCCTGGTGTTTATTTATGAGGGAAAACCAAAGGGATAAGTTTTACTATTTGTCGATAGTATAGTAGGCTGGGACCAGTTAGACTCAATTGGGAGTAGTCTGGGATCAGTTGGAATGACCTGCAGAATTTGCTGCTGGGTATCTCAAACAATGTGAATGTGGCTGAATTTTTTGCTGGGTGTCGCTAACAATGTAAAAGTGGGGATATGTATTTAAATTATACCGCAAGGGACTCAAGTATTAAAGGGCAATGAGTTAACTTTGTGCAATTGTGTGTGGGATTTGCCTCGAAATTTTTTAATGCACCGCTTTTATGTACAGGTGTATATTGGGGTTAGAATGTACATATACATATATATAAAATGTATTTTTTGGCGGGAAAATATAATTCTGGCGGGAGAAATTTGTATTTGGCGGGAGCCACCAAAATTTATTCGTGGGGATATACCGAATATATGTATATGTATGTATATTATTGAAAAAAAAAAACGCTGGTTCCGTCAATGGCGACGAAGGACCATTATTTAATTCGAGACTTACCCGGGTATTTCAGGGGGTTGCCGCCGTGTGGAGATGGTTGGTGATGATGTGGTGATGGTGGGGATGCTGATATGTGGACACTTTGTTGGCGCTGTGTTGAATGCGCCTCTTACCGAAACCCCGATCGCGCGCAACTCCGATGCAGTGGTTCGGATGTTGTGCAAAAGCCTCCTCCAAATGTTTTCGCCACCAATAAAATACCCGTTTCTTTAGCTTATAGATATGGAACGATTGTCAGCAGTAACACCCTTGCCGGGAATATAATCACCCAAACCAATCGTAGTCAGTGCACTGAAGCAATAATAAAATGTGTCCAAAGCACCCCAAGTCGGTTCGATGTATGCGAAAACCGCCGTCGATATTGCAAGGAATGAGATACTCACAATGAAAGCTCCGATGAATAATGCCTCAAGGAGACCCGGTATATTTGTATGCTGCTTTAATTGAATTAACAAAGCCTTGTCTTCATTTATATGTAATTTTGATTTCACTTTTATTCACATAGAATATGTATTTTGTACAGGAGATTTCATCAACCACCAAAATGACCGAATCACAAAGGTTACGTTAATTATAATAAAGTAAAGAGAAAACTGTGTACTTTTTATATTATATATTGAAAAGGAGAATGATCACAATAATAATTTTTTCACAAGCACGGAAAAATGTTAAGCTGACCAAGATCAAAAACTTTTTTTTATATACATTGCCAAAAAGGTGGTGGTTTTTTTTGACAGGTGGCGATCGTGCCAGATCGCCATCCTGTACTTGCGGCGAATTCGGATTGGTGGATTTTGCGCGGTGGAGGCTGCCACACGTCCATTAGGATTCCCAATAGGGAATTCAAGGGTAGATACAATGCATTGATTCTAGGGATATTTCAGTATAAATTACAATTCAATAGATCGAATACAATACAAACTATGGGTTGTAAATAAATTCAGAGATATACGTATGTACAAGGTGGAGAGGGGACGGGTGGCAACCTACGCCGCGTAAACAATGACCTTACGGAAGGCACGCTCCCCTTGGCGGGCATCAGTCGGGATAGGGAGGGCGCAAAGCTGCTGTCTGTTGCAGATTTATATTCTTCCCACTTCCCTTTTTTGAAGTTTATGAAAGTGCGTTTTTCGGTGACGATGAAGTCGGCGGTACGCTCGAACGAAATAAGTATGGGCAGGTGGTCGGATGCCAATATTACCATCGGCTGCCTGTTGACGCAGTTTACGAGTTCTGCGCTCACGATTGATATCTGGCGAGCTATGACAGCTTCCTACCATACGTGTGGGGGCGTCTCCGTTTATTGTGCAGAACGTCGTTTCGTCTATTTGATCCGCCAACATCTCACCCCTACTGTCCGCCCGCAAGTTTGAATGCCATAGGTCGTGATGGGCATTGAAATCGCCTAAGATAATGCGATTGTTGCCAGAGAGTAAGGCCTCGATATTAGGGCGGTATCCACTGGGGCAACAGGTGACAGGAGGGATGTAGATGTTGATGATTTCTAGATTTGCATCGCCTGACCGGACAGATAGGCCTTGACGTTCTAAGACATTGTCACTGCGGTCGATGCCAGGATCAAATATATGATATTGCACAGAGTGGTGTATAATAAACGCGAGGCCGCCTCCATTTCCGCTCTCGCGGTCTTTCCTGTGGACATTATAATCAGAGCAGGTCTGCAATGCAGATCTTGCTGTGAGTTTAGTCTCTTGAATCGCAGCAATGCGGATGTTGTGCCGCTTCATGAAATCGACTATCTCCGTAATCTTCCCAGTTAGTCCATTACAGTTGAACTGCAGAATTCTGAAGTGCATGAGGGGTGACGCCGCCACTCTAGGGGTAAGTGAGGGGTGACTACGCCTAGGTTGTGGAAGGCCAGGACGCAATTGCTGTTGTGGCCTTGGGACTGGGCGCCCTTGGGCAAGCATTGGGGTACCCGGATGATTTGGGTTTGCGACCTGGCAACATGGCGCGATGAAACCCGTCGAGGGGTTGCCGTCGCGGAGACCAGAACATCTAGGAAAGTGGCACCACCCAAGGCAGGAGCTGCATTGAGCGGATGTCGCAAACCTATATATTCTGTGCTGGCAGACGGTGCAAACGGAGGCAGGGACTAAGAGTCTGTTTCCCTGACCTGCACGATTGCTGCCAGAAAAGAGGGGGGAGAAGAAGACGGGGGCAGGGGCTGATGCTCAGCACTGCTACCAGCTCTACTACGAAGGTAGTAGTTATGAGTGGTATCAGGTGTTTGAGTTGTTGGCGCCGTGGGGCGCGAGCAGCAGCGGGTACTTGTTGTGGCTTGCTGAGCAGCGAAGCTGCTGGAAGGTAGTGGGGATACGCTTAGGCGTAGACTACGGGACGCCCTTGGGCGTGAGCAGCAAGGAGCCACAAAAGATTTATAAAAGTTACGTGGACGTCGGGTTTTGGGATCAAGCCCAGAACAACCTGTCCGATGCAACCATCCCTTGCACGAGACACACTGAACAGAGTATGACCGTCCTAAAAAGATTCTTTTCTGGCAAATGCAGCAAAACCATTTCTCAGGACCGGGGTCAGGAGACGGGCCCGGATTGGGTTCGATACCTTCCCGGAGTAAGAGAATATGTAGCAGTCCTGCTGCAAGGAGCTGCTGGGAGGATGACAATATGTGGGAGGGACGAAACAAATTCTTCTTTTTATGCTTTGCTTGTAACAAAATTTGGGAGATGGCTACTTTTCAATATCAGATGGCGCCAGTGTCGCTCATTCTACCGTTCTCCATAAAAATGCGTGCAATCTACTCATAATGCATGAGCTTGTGTTAAACTCATCTATATGAAAAAGTGCTTATGTGTCGGGGCGTTAATACATCAAACCCTAAACTGACAACTTGAGCCGTATTTTTCAAAAAAAACCTATATTTTCAAGTAAAAAGCAAAAAAAATGTTCTACTAAAACGAATTCGAAAAAAGAAAAACTGTCTGAATGAAAGTTGTTGGAAATGTTCTGAATTATTTTAGCTGTAAAGAAAAAAAAATGTTCGATAAGAAATTTGTTAAAAATGATAATATAGTAGTTAGAAGTTCATTTTAGGCTAATTTCTCATAATTTAAGCCTGATATCTCTACTAAAAATCAAAAACACTATAGATATTAATACAGATTCTAAAATACCTTTAAAGTAAGCCCAATATGATATTTTTCCTATAATTCTATCAGAAGCTATGAAGATTTTTTGGCCAAACCCTACATTCAAATGCAAAATATCTATTGTGCAAAAGTGGGGACCTCGAAATCGGACTTAGAGCTGTGGTGTGGGTAGAGCAGCAATTTTTCTTAGAATCATCTGTAGATTACGTTTTTGCTATACTCCTGATAGGGAAAAATCCATCCATACAATTTGACCTGCTCTAATGTATATACATCTACATTTGCGTGTAAAAAAAAACATTTATTATCACTTAGATAATGTTTAGCGGCAATTATTGAAGACTCGCGGTAGTGGTTAAGTAACTCGCTACAAAACGGGTTGTGATTAATAGCGAAGATACGCACCTCTGGTAGTCATAATGTATAACCTATAGCTGAATAAGTTGCGATGAATCGTGGACAAACACACTTTTCGGTCATTGAAATTGATAAAAGTGTAGAGATAAATAGGAGAGACACATTTAAGCAGTACTAATTTTCTGCGCAACAATTTTATAAGTGTAGATAAAGTTATACATTTAGCAGTCCATATTAAGCTTAAGTGCACATGTATATACATGTAAAAACACACTGCTAATAAAATCTGAAAAACAAAAAAAGAAGAGAAGGAAAAAGAGCAGTATAAGAACAAAGTCGATAACGATGCGGATGATGATAATAACAATGCGTATTATTATCGTCACAGTTGGAAGAACGGGGCAAGGCAATAAAGAGAAGGAAAGAAAATGAACTGAAGGGAAAAGAAAAGAAACTAGGGAAGGGAAAGGAAAGATTAGAAATTAAATTAAAACCGAATTCGTGACTTTAACCGGTTCAATTTGTTACAGAAGAGCTTTCGGTTTCTTATCAACTTATTGTTAGTTTGTTAACATCGAACTATCAGCTTTTTATAGAAAAGTAACCAATTTATTATCGTCAAGTTATCGGTTACCATTTTGTTATTGAAAAGCTGTCCACCATTTATTTAAAAGTCATCGATATGTAATCAAAAAGTTGTCGATTTGTTATCGAAAGTTATCGATTAACTATCAAAAATAAAACAAGAATACGCAAAGAATGGGCGATGATAAACAGATAGCAAAACGATAGCTTAAAATGAAACAAAGAATGCAACAACACATTACTTATCACTGATAAGGTGAAAAGCTTAAGACTACAACTGTTAAGCAGGCGAAACTATAGGAAACCGACTTCAGAGCTCTAAGGGACATTAGAAGAAGTTATAGACTTCTCAAGACAAGATTTTAAAAATCGGTTGGCAAGCGACCACGTGGCGATTTTAAGAAATGCCGGCTGTTTCTCTCAACATACATATATATGCTTTGAGTTAAGGAGCGGACTTTTGCAGCATTTTTTATCGAGCCAGTCTAATTTAGAGTAAATTTCTAAGATTGCAAAATTTTTCCATATTTATTTACCAATTTTTGTTGTTCGAACCGCGATATTTATTTACCTGAAAATCTAGTCCATTACTTATGTATATAAATAACTGCAACTACATAATCATAAACAATAACAAGTTTTCAATTGTAAGATATGCAAAATATGCTAAGGCAATAAACAAACAGAAACAATAAAACATCAACAAGTAAACAAACAATAGTGAAATACAATAATAGAAATAAAAGTTTTGTGTACATTACTAGAATAATGAGAAGAAGCAGACAAAATACATTGCGGCAATCGAAAATATGTACACTTGTACATATGTTAATGACAACCACTGTATAGACATCGCCTATTAGGCGTTGATGCTTAACTATTGTAAAGCATTTTGCATTCACGTTGAGTAATCAACAAAGTCATAAATCGATTGCCCTTAAACGATTGAAATGATGAAGTGTTATGGCAGATGAAGCAGGGGCCATGCAATGGGAAGCTTTGGCAAATGACGTTATGTTGTCATTAATTTGCGGCTAACATTAAACGCACAAATACTTTTACAATGCATTGAAAGTGTAGAAGGATAATTTAATTTTACATATATATAGTATATAAGCACTCATGCATAAGTTTGTCTTACTAAACCATTGTTCAGATATACATATGTAATTATATATCTGTTTATCTTTCGACACAATTGTTTGTCCACGTAAACACTTGTACTTGTAAGTAATTAAATTAAAATACAACCTATTCTAAGTATAACATAATATGCATGTACGATTGAATGTGCGCATCGTTGATTAGCTTCCATCTCTATCTCTATTTATAGTAGCTGCAGTTTGTTTGTAAACATGTGTGCACGAGTACACTTGAAATTAAGCCGGTTGCGCCTAAAGTTATGCCACATTTAATCAAGGACCTAAAACATCTTCATTACATTTGTGGTCGCACAGTGTGTCGAGACAAAGAGACAAAACGAAATGAACACAAGTTATTTATTCAGACGCTTAGATGATGTTTAATGAAGGGTTAGGTTAAAGCGCGCCTAAACGTATATAAAATATACTTACGTGCCCAAAGATTAAATCAGTAGCTGTTTTTATACTCAGTTGAGCAGAGCTCACAGAGTATATTAACTTTGATCGGATAACGGTTGGTTGTACAGGTATAAAGGAATCGAGATAGATATAGACTTCCATATATCAAAATCATCAGCATCGAAAAAAAATTTGATTGAGCCATGTCCGTCCGTCCGTCCGTCCGTTAACACGATAACTTGAGTAAATTTTGAGGTATCTTGATTAAATTGTATGTAGGTTCCTGAGCACTCATCTCAGATCGCTATTTAAAATGAACGATATCGGACTATAACCACGCCCACTTTTTCGATATCGAAAATTACCAAAAATGAAAGAAATGCCATAATTCTATACCAAATACGAAAAAAGGGATGGAACATGGTAATTGGATTGGTTTATTGACGCAAAATATAACTTTAGAAAAAAACTTTGTAAAATGGGTGTAACATCTACCATATTAAGTAGAAGAAAATTAAAAAGATCTGCAGGGCGAAATAAAAAACCCTTGAAATCTTGGTAGGAATACTGTTCGTGATATTACATATATAAATAAATTAGCGGTATCCAACAGATGATGTTCTGGGTCACCCTGGTCCACATTTTGGTCGATATCTGGAAAACGCCTTCACATATACAACTACCACCACTCCCTTTTAAAACCCTCATTAATACCTTTAATTTGATACCCATATCGTACAAACACCTATAGAACTAAGACCACGCCCTTTTAAAATACTCATTAGCACCTTTCATTTGATACCCATATCGTACAAACATATTCTAGAGTCACCCCTGGTCCACCTTTATGACGATATCTAGAAAAGGCATACACCTATAGAACTAAGCCCCACGCCCTTTTAAAATACTCATTAACACCTTTCGTTTGATACCCATAATGTGCAAACGCATTCTAGAGTCAGCCCTGGTCCACCTTTATGGCGATATCTCGAAAAGGCGTCCACCTATGGAACTAAGGCCCACTCCCTTTTAAAGTACTCATTAACACCTTTCATTTGATACCCATATCGTACAAACAAATTCTAGAGTCAGCCCTGGTCCACCTTTATGGCGATATCTCGAAAAGGCGTCCATCTATAGAACTAAGGCCCACTCCCTTTTAAAATACCCATTAACCCCTTTCATTTGATACCCATATCGTACAAACAAATTCTAGAGTCAGCCCTGGTCCACCTTTATGGCGATATCTCGAAAAGGCGATCACCTATAGAACTATGGCCCACTCCCTCATAAAATACCCTTGAATACCTTTCGTTTGATACACATGTCATACAAACACATTCCAGGGTTACCCTCGGTTCATTTTCCTACATGGTTATTTTCCCTTATCTAGTCACCATAGTTCTCAACTGTGTATGTAATGTTCGGTTACACCCGAACTTCACCTTCCTTACTTGTTTTTAATATATTTGGGAATCTCTTAGTCTGACTAAATGCTAGCAATTTATGAAAAAATAATTTTCACCTAAAATTATGCAATGTTTTTTACTTGTCTTTCTATTTGCATTAGAAAGTTAGTCGTGGGCAGAAATATCGTCATCGGGTAAAGCAATGGTTACTTCCTCAAGCGTACGCAGATTTGATAACGATTTATTTATCAAATTATAAAAAAAATTTCTTATATTGCCACTTAGCAGTCTTCAGTGTACATTTTATTTTCAAATAACAAAAGTCAAATACTTCACTCATACCCTTTCTATACTTACCTTTCATACTTTCTATTCTTACCTCATACCCTTTCTTTCTATACACAATACAACTTTCAACCCAGAACTTTTGTAGGTAAGCTCTGGCAATCAAAAGCATTGTCTATCTCGCTTTTGGTATTCACACCAACTAATTCTCAGCAAATATATGTATGTATTATCACAAAAGCAGAAATTCTTCGGTCCACTTAAACTCCTTAGGGATGTTACGGAATATAATTCAACGGCACAGGAACGTAACTGAAACAATTATAATAAAGGCGGACAAAATACGAAAAAAGTCCACACCCAGAATTAACCTAATACTTTTCACAAGATCTTCGGTTCGCTTAATCTGAATACCGAATTAGACTTTTCATTTTTGTCCTTTTTTTTCAAGATGTCCTTACTTAGAGGTACGAACGTTTTTCGGGTACATTCAATACCTCATTTTGCCACGAAAATAAATTTTCATTAAAGTCATATACCCGTTTGAAAGCGCGATCATTACCCCCATTTTCAAAATATTCCCAATACTTGTGATATATTGATATATACATTTTTGTACTCTACGTCCGCAGTTCGTGAAGTCCACTTTCTTATATATGGTTTGAAATTATGTAGCAGATGGAGTAGTCTATATAGTTCATTTTATCTTAAATTTTTGGTTTTAGTAGCTTAATATAACTTTATTTCTAAACCTGCCGCATGCATGTGCCTAAAAGTGAAAAAACTTGTGTATGGCGAAGGTATCGCAATCCTAATACAGTTTAGAGAACAATATATCCACTTCCAAGGGAAGTGCTCTAACAAATAAAACTAAATTATCAAAGAAATCAACTGCCCATATAAATAGTATAGGTTGCTTTGTAATAAAAAAAAGTTTTCGTAATGAAGAACCGTTGTGAATATAGCAGAAAAACGAGTTTTTAGAATTTTCCAGTACAAATATCTCTAAAACCAGAACCAGTTTAAAAATTTCGACACTGGATTTGGATTCAGCGTACTAAAGGCGTTTAGAAATATATTCGTCTATTTCTAGGTCTGCACATTTTTCAAATTTTGTCGACCTGTATAATTATTTGAAGTTGAAGCCTTTGCTTGAGAGGAATGCACTTAAACATATTTTCTATGTATATTATGTGTATAGCTACTCCAAACTTTAGCTGTTAACCTATGCGGAAATGTAAGATATGTTGCAAACGGAATTTAATATTTGACCTATTGAACTCAATTTACAAGAGAATGCATATATGGTCTGAGTAATATGTAGGAACGTGGTTTAAAATACACTCACATAAATCTCTATTACAACATACATTTGAATATTATGGCTATGGCGCAATCAACGTATGCTTCATTGGCAGGCGAAAGTATTTCGCTATAGATAAATGTGACTAACACACACATATATAGATATTTGTGAGGATACATATCTATACAAAAAGGTACTCAAATATGTATATGTTTTTGATGCCTAGAACTATTGTGGTCATACTCATTAATCACTTGGTAGCGGGCGGCATCAACATTGATATAGCAGCTGGAAAGGTAACTTAAGA
Organism: Eurosta solidaginis; assembly: GCF_040869045.1. Classification (NCBI taxonomy): domain Eukaryota; kingdom Metazoa; phylum Arthropoda; class Insecta; order Diptera; family Tephritidae; genus Eurosta; species Eurosta solidaginis. The sequence continues at coordinate 20,765,454 of NC_090320.1, forward strand.
ATTTGAGGGGGTAGCACTTGCAATTTAAAGATGTATGTATCTTTAGTCATTTATTGCTCGTTTCAGCCTGAAAACTAATTTACTAACTTTTTAAATATTTAAGCAAAGTTTATGCAGTTTAAGTTACTTAAAAATTTGTGCTTTAATTCCCCAATACTTCGTAAACAAAACTTACAAAAAACATTCTTTTCTTTCTCACTCATTTCTTTTTCAGGGCTACAAAGTTTATTATACAACAAATCCTAATCAACCTGAAGCATCTTGGGACTCACAAATGGTGGACAATAGCGAATTAACAACAATTTCGGAATTAACGCCACATGCCATTTATACGGTGCGTGTGCAGGCATATACCTCAATGGGTGCCGGTCCCATGTCCACTCCGGTGCAAGTGAAGACACAACAGGGTGAGTAAATGTGGCTAAATAAGTTTAAAGTATTAAATGCGTTTTGGTTTGTCACAATACGATGACAAGATGCTTGAATCGTCTGCCAAGTTTGTTTAATTTTCTCTGATAAGAATGGTGTCATAACTGCATTCGCACCATTGGTTCATGCCATACGACAGTGGTCCGCCCAGGAGCTGCTTAGAACTTCGTAGAACGTGTAATTTTCCCCACATTTGAGTTATGTTTTCATTATTCAATGAGTTCTTTTTTGTCACATGAATGTGTGTGAAATGTTAATGAAACCTTATAGCTGGGACTTGTTTCCCAAAAACTAAGTTTTTTTTTGAAACTGCATTTACGCAGATTTTGGTGCACTTCTTGTAAAAATTTGAAAGATCACTTACAACGACAGATTTATGCCACTTTTAAAAACCCGTTTCCGCGACATGCAGTGAATGTAAAAATAAAATGATTTTTGCTTCTCCAGTAAAGTTTAAAATTTGTTTGGTTAGGGCGTTTTGGAATTAAGCTAACAATATGCAAATACATTTCATTTCATTTCATTTATTAAAAGAAATATATATTAGTACAATAACATCATGTATGATCTTTTATAGTACAACAGACATTAAATAACAGGATAACAATAAAACATTCAAGTTTTAAATTTAACACATTAACCTAACATATTTAAGGTATATAAAATAATATATGATGGAAACCAAAACAGATTCATAACAGAATATGCTCACTACAATTCATAAAGAAAAACAAGTAAGGACGGCTAAGTTCGGGTTTAACCGAACATTACATACTCAGTTGAGAGCTGTGGAGACAAAGTAAAGGAAAATCACCATGTTGTAAAAAGAACCTAGGGTAACCCTGAAATGTGTTTGTATGACATGTGTATCAAATGGAAGGTATTAAAAAGTATTTTAAGAGGAATTGGGCCATAGTTCTATAGATGGACGCCATTTAGGGATATCGCCATAAAGGTAGACCAGGTCTGAATCTAGAATTGGTTTGTACGATATGGGTATCAAATGAAATGTGTTAATGATAATTTTAAAAGGGAGTGGGCCTAAGTTCTATAGATGGACGCCTTTTCGAGATATCGCCATAAAGATGGACCAGGGGTGACTCTAGAATTTGTTTGTACGATATGGGTATCAAACGAAAGGTGTTAATGAGTATTTTAAAAGGGAGTGGGCCTTAGTTCTATAGGTGGACGCCTTTTCGGAATATCGTTATAAAAGTGGACCAGGGTTGACTCTAGAATGCGTTTGTACAATATGGGTATCAAACGAAAGGTGTTAATAAGTGTTTTAAAAGGGAGTGGGCCTTAGTTCTATGGGTGGACGCCTTTTCGGGATATCGCCATAAAGGTGGACCAGGGGTGACTCTAGAATTTGTTTGTACGATATGGGTATCAAATTAAAGGTATTAATGAGGGTTTTAAAAGGGAGCGGCCCTTAGTTGTATATGTGAAGGCGTTTTTGAGATATCGACCAAAATGTGGACCACGGTGATCCAGAACTTCATCTGTCGGGTACCGCTAATTTATTTATATATGTAATACCACGAGCAGTATTCCTTCCAAGATTCCAAGGGCTTTTGATTTCGCCCTGCAAAACTTTTTCATTTACTTCTACTTAATATGGTAGGTGTCACACCCATTTTACCAAGTTTTTTTCTAAAGTTATATTTTGCGTCAATAGACCAATACAATTACCATGTTTCATCCCTTTTTTCGTATTTGGTATATAATTATGGCGTAATTTTAGATATCGAAAAAGTGGGCGTGGTCATAGTCGGATTTCGGCCATTTTTTACACCAATACAAAGTGAGTTCAGATAAGTACGTGAACTGAGTTTAGTAAAGATATATCGATTTTTGCTCAAGTTATCGTGTTAACGTCCGAGCGGAAGGACAGACGGTCGACTGTGTATAAAAACTGGGCGTGGCTTCAACCGATTTCGCCCTTTTTCACAGAAAACAGTTATCGTCCTAGAATCTAACCCGCTACCAAATTTCACAAGGATTGGTAAATTTTTGTTCGACTTATGGCATTAAAAGTATCCTAGACAAATTAAATGAATAAGGGCGGAGCCACGCCCATTTTGAAATTTTCTTTTATTTTTGTATTTTGTTGCAACATATCATTACTGGAGTTGAATGTTGACATAATTTACTTATATACTGTAAAGATATTAACTTTTCTTTTAAAATTTGAATTAAAAAAAAAAAAAATTTTTAAAGTGGGCGTGGTCTTTCTCCGATTTTGCTAATTTTTATTAAGCAGACATATAGTAATAAGAGTAACGTTTCTGCCAAATTTCATCATGATATCTTCAACGACTGCCAAATTACAGCTTGCAAAACTTCTAAATTACATTCTTTTAAAAGTAGGCGGTGCCACGCCCATTGTCCAAAATTTTACTAGTTTTCTATTCTGCGTCATAATTTCAACTCACCTACCAAGTTTCATCGCTTAATCCATATTTGGTAATGAATTATCGCATTTTTTGTGTTTTTCGAAATTTTCGATATCGAAAAAGTGGGCGTGGTTATAGTCCGATATCGTTCATTTTAAATAGCGATCTGATATGAGTGCCCAGGAACCTACATACCAAATTTCATCAAGATACCTCAAAATTTACTCAAGTTATCGTGTTAACGGACAGACGGATGGACGGACGGACGGACATGTCTCAATCGAATATTTTTTCGATACTGATGATTTTGATATATGGAAGTCTATATCTATCTCTATTCCTTTATACCTGTACAACCAACTGTTATCCAATCAAAGTTAATATACTCTGTGAGCTCTGCTCAACTGAGTATAAAAAAGAAAAGTTTAACGTTAACAAATATTCGCTCCCAACGCTTACGAACGCTTACGAAAAACAATTAGGAAAATAAAAACGAACTTAGTATTAAAATCGGTTATATCTAAATATACAGTAAGCCATTTTCGGAAACAGAATTGCTAGTTAGGTACCAGAATACTTAAGATAATAATAATAATAATTGACTAGAAGATATGTAGGTAAACTCAGTTTCAAATCAAGACATTCATTGACGAAAAAACGAATATATAACATTCTTAAAGTTGCTTACTTAAGCTATTGCGAATTGAGTTCGGGATGGAGTTCCATATGCGGATAGCATTGACAAAGAATAACCTTGCAGAGTTCAAATAGTTGTAGTTTGGTAAAATTATGTCACATATGCGAGCAGACTGCGAGAGAGTCAACTTGTTATATAAGTAACTGGGCACTTTATCTGCCATAATACGATAAAGGAAAATGCAGTTCCTCGCTCTAAGGTAATCAGAGACCTCACAACCCAACAAACGAGTCCTCCATTCAGATACATGGTCAAATCTTGCTAAGCCAAAAACATATCGCGTTACATGATTGAAGGCTGCATCAATTTTGTGTGCAGACTTGGAATCTAGTTTGCTGTATACACATTCCGCATAACAAATACTTGGCATATATCCTGAAAGGAGTTTAGTTTAAGACCGAATTCACAGAATAAGGATCCGACCCTTAAACTATGGAACGGCTCATCCAAATGAGAAGAATTTTTTTTAATATAGAATCCTTCGCGTTTCAACCGAAAGCGGTGTATCGAATTTCAAGGCAATATCTCAATTGGACCAAACTTTATGGCGAAAAAACAAGTACAAGTTTACTATAGAAAAAAACGAGTTTAGTACTATGAAGTTTGATTTCAGCCTGGTATTCCTAACAAAAACTTTCAAATGACTAAAACTTGGCGGCCGCTGTGCTGTGGTGTTAGCATAGGTTCACGCCCCAGGCACAGCAACATCAATATTTTAGAAACAAGTTTTTTTCAATTAGAAGACTGTTGCCCCTCGGCAGTGATTTGGTAAGCACTCCGAGTGTATTTCTGCCACGAAAAGCTTCTGAGTCAAAACTTATCTGCATTGCAGATGTCATTTGGAGTCCTACATAAAACATGTAGGCCCCGTCCCGCTAATTTCGTCTTGGGGATTTTGATTATGGGATTTTGATTTGGGAATTTAGATTTTGGGGATAAAGGGGTAACCCCATTTAAGTAGCTCTTTAGCAATATTGCTGTTGTTACTTCGCGGCTCGAACACATCCATACGTGGCAGCTCCGTACATACAGTGGTTTGGTAGGTGGTTTATTTAATGTTTGGTGCAAGATGGAGTTATTCGCAATATTTTTACAATACACTAATGAGGGCAGAGCTACTAGGGTTGCAGTCTAATAATTAGGTATGTATTAGGCGGCCACCGTGGTGTGGTAGTAGCGTGCTCCGCCTACCACACCGAAAATCCTGGCTTCAACTCCCGGAAAATTTGAGGAGAAGCTCGTCCTAAATCTCCTCCAAGGTAAATTTCACCAAGTATTTATTTATTTTTATAATTCACTTGACGCATAAAATATTCTGAAGCCAAGTGCGATGAATTGCATTTGCGATGTTGATATCATAAAGCGATAATGACGTTTTAATGTGTATTTTGTAAATGCATTAATATTTGTGTGCATGGATGAGTAAATGACGTGTTTTAGGTGCACTTTAAAATATATCCTTGTTTGTGTAGGTGTAGGCGCACGTAAGCTAATTGCATGCAATGCACGCAATTTAGTGTGAGTGCTTTTCGCATGCACGAACGCCTAAATATACACTACATATTTGTGTGAGCATACTTATCTACGTAAGTGATTGATATACATATACGTATGTATTAATGTATGCATGTTTATGCTTGTAAGCTACAATGCCAACATACATACATATCAACATGTATTAATGTATTTAAATGAAATGAAATTTGGCAAACCACTAGCCTAGTTTTGTATTACGCATACAAACATATCTCACATACTCTCTCAAAGCAAACAAAAATGCATAACAGCAACATGAATGTTGACAAGCATCGAATATACAGCTTTTTGCTCTTGTTATTGCTGTAATACATTTATTTATTTATTTATTTATTTAAGCCAATTAAAAAAGAATCTTATAGGCTAATTATAAAAGTGTAAAGTAGTTAATAATGTATAATAATATAAATTACCTTACTTATAAAAAGTATTTAAAATACTCAGAAAGCCTTCTTTCGAACAAGAAAAATCTATCTCACAAAATTTAGAAATTCTATTGAACTCAATTAAGGCTCTAGTAATTGGAGCATGCCGCGCATAAAGAGCCCTGAGAACACCAATATGAAAAAACTCAGAAGCACGAAGAGCTCTAGCCGGTATATTAATGAAAATCTTCTCCAAGAGCACAGGGCAATCAACAACCCCACGTAACAAATCGAAAACGAACGACAACGATAAAATTGTCCTCCTGTCCTGCAATGATTTTAAGTTGATCAATAAGCAACGAGCTTTATAAGTCGGGACAGGATCCGAGAAGCGCAGACTGCGTAATGCAAAGCGTACGAATACTTTTTGGATTCGTTCAATTCTTGCAACATGGCAGGAATAATACGGAGACCAGATGAAACAAGCGTATTCAAGTTGGGATCGCACAAACGCAGAATATAAAAGCTTTAGCGTATACGGGTCACTGAAATCCAAGCTATGACGCCTAACAAAAGCTAGCATGGCATACGACTTAGCAATGCACACATTAATATGACTTGAAAACGAAAACTTCGTGTCAAATATTACACCCAAGTCCTTAATTTCACTAACCCGCAACAGGGGCGAGTTTGATATTTGATACACGGTATCAATCAAGTTGACACGCTTCGAAAAAGTTATTTGAAAGCACTTTTTTAGGTTAAGTGATAACCGATTATTATTACACCAGTTACTAAGTTTATCCAAAGCTTCTTGCAACAATACCGCATCATGAAGGCTATGAATAGGCAAGTATATCTTCAGGTCATCTGCATACAGCAAGAATCTTACTTTAGAGAAGCAAGAGCGAATATCATTAATAAACATGACAAAAAACAGTGGACCCAGGATACTACCTTGTGGAACACCGGAGGAAGCAACGAATGGACGAGACCTAACACCATCAACTACAACCATGCAGCGACGCTTAAATAAGTAGGATTCAATCCAACTCAAAAATACTGAGTGAAAGCCCAAACAGGCTAACTTTTTTATCAAAATAACATGGGAAACCCGATCGAATGCCTTGGAAAAGTCAGTATACACAGCGTCGACCTGATATCCTGCCTGAAAAGCTGCAAGGCAGTCATCCGAGAAAATAGTCAGATTAGACACAGTTGAACGTCCTGGAAAAAATCCATGCTGCTCAGGACACACAAAATTCTTTACACAGAAACGTAATTTATCTTGGATGATACATTCAAAGAGCTTCGCAATGGTGGACAGTTTTGAAATAGGCCTATAATTAGTAATATCATTTTTATTGCCGCTCTTGAAAATAGGTGTAATGAATGCTACTTTCCACGCATCAATAAAAGTACCTGTAGATAACGAATTATTAAAAATTAACAACAGTGGATAGACTAGGGAATCACATTGTTTAAACAGAATTGCAGAGAACCCATCGATATCGGTAATAGTCGACGTCTTACGCCGAATAAGCCCATTAAGAACATCTTCCTTAGACAATACTACATTACCGAAGTCAATCGAAGCCTGAATATTAAAAGTAATGTTATCATGATTGACAGAGTCAGAAGTGAAATTGTTCATAAAGTATTCAGCAAAAAGATTTGCAGCATCCTCCGGAGTATCGACAGCTTCTTCAGCAAGAAAAAGAGAGGACGGAATATTCGAAACTGATTTCTTCGAGTTGACAAAGTTCCAAAATGATTTTGGGTTAGATTTAAGATTTTCCTCAAAATTTAAAATATAATTTCTGTGTAAGAATTTATCCAGACACGCGAATTTCTTATCATACTCTTTATACAAGTTGAAAAATGTTGGATTTTGAGTTCTTTTAAATTTACGGAAAAATTTATTTTTCAAATTCCGGAGTTTCATCAAGGCTCTATTATGCCAGGGCACCTTGTACTTCTTTTTGGAAGCCAAGGGAATGACATTTCTACAAATTTGCAGAACAGTAGACTTAAATATCTCAAACCTTTTAGTGCTATCAAGACTGCAAAACAAATTATCCCAATTTATTTCCAGCAAAAGATTGTTCAAGTTCGAAAAATCACATCTCTTAAAATTAAAAGAAAAATTAGAGCTGGTAGTACTCGCTTCGGCAAATTTATAAAACTCAAGATCAAGAACTAATGGAACATGATGCAAATCGGATTTTTTAATAGGAGAAATACATTCAAAAAGTGAAAAATTTAGATTATTAGATAAAAATATCAAATCCAAAGTACGACCTAGTCTGTTTGAAAAACGATTAATTTGTTTAATATCAATACTTAAAAAACTATCTATTAAATATATTTCACTGGAGCCAATGACCTCACATGCTATTAAAGCCGAGTTTGATAGAGTCTGTGACCATTTAACATTACCCAGATTAAAATCACCCAGCACGCAGAGATGATCACCACCAACTTTGTTCAATGCCAGTGACGTAATATTATCGACATGTGCAGTGTATAAGTCGTAGCTACTATTGGGCGGTATATACGAAGTACAAACAAAAACAGTGTCTGATGAGCCTCGAATGCATACACATAGCTGGTCAAGTAGCGCACTATTATTTTCCAGTATGATTTCAGAAGCATGATGTTTGGAATGTACCGCAATGAGAACTCCACCACCTCGTGCACAACCAGTAAAGTTTGAATTTCTGTCTTTGCGAAAAACATTGTATAACATAGGATCAAAATATTCCTCGCTGAAAAAGTTTTCATTTAGCCACGTCTCAATGAAGACAAAAACATCATATTCTTCATGGCAGCTAAATAGCCGCACCAGCTGGGATTTTGTTCTAACACCAGCCATATTCTGCATATATAATCTTAGGTGATTATTTCTTCCATCTAACCCAACCGATTGCCGTCGGACATCGGTTGGTTTTCGTCGTTTTTTGGCTTGAATTTAAATGGGCGCACAACAATATTTGCAGGCCATAGTTCAGGCCGCAACAGCATCGCATATGAGTTGGCATTAACGCCTAACTTGAAATTAAGGTGTCTCAAAGAGCTCGGATCCACACCTTTCTTGCTAAGACTACTGCAAATAATGGAGTTTTCTTCCATACCAGTATGTCTAGCAATATATTTTTTTACCTGGTCAGCTGTTGCTGAAGTAGAAAAGGGAGATATATGGAGCCATTTTCTTCTGACAACAGCTCGTAACTCATTACTGGAGCTCGACCCAATAAATAAGGGTTTAATTAATTTCCGAGCGTTTGCATTTTTTGGGTGGCTAGCGTTGATATTTGCCCTGGAATCAGCATTGTTACCAGAACCTTGCAACTGATTTGAATTTAAATCGCTTTGGGAAGAATTCGCTGTACTAGAACCAGAGGACTTATTTTTGCTTTTATTAGACCTCTTTTTTTTACGCACAGTGTTCCAATCACTTTGGTTATCAGCACCTGCAGCTGGTTCATCTAAATTAGTTGCACTCATATTGGCTGGAAACTCTGGCGCCGCAGTCGGAGTACCAGTAGCGGGAGTAGCAACATGAGGGGACGGCAGCATTTTCTCTTGGCCAGTAGAAGCAGAAGAAGAGGTATAAGAAGAGGAAGTATTAGTAACTACACTAGTTGACAAAGCAGCAACGAAGGCGTATGGCATATTTGTTGTTGGAACAGAAGTATTGACTGCACTGAGTACACCATTACCATCAGACACAATTATTTCCTTTCCACTAACCTTCTCTTTGGCCAAAGGGCCACTAACATATATATACACACAAAGATACAAAGTTGTAATGTGGGGCGGGGTTATTATACTCAGTTGAGCAGAGCTCACAGAGTATATTAAGTTTGATTGGATAACGGTTGGTTGTACATATATAAAGGAATCGAGATAGATATAGACTTCCAAATATCAAAATAATCAAGATCGAAAAAAAATTTGATTGAGCCATGTCCGTTCGTCCGTCCGTCCGTTAACACGATAACTTGAGTAAATTTTGAGGTATCTGGATGAAATTTGGTATATAGGTTCCTGAGCACTCATCTCAGATCGCTATTTAAAATGAACGATATCGGACTATAACCACGCCCACTTTTTCGATATCGAAAATTTCGAAAAACCGAAAAAGTGCGATAATTCTTTACAAAAGACAGCTAAAGCGACGAAACTTGGTAGATAAGTTGAACTTATGACGCAGAATAGAAAATTAGTAAAATTTTGGACAATGGGCGTGGCACCGCCCACTTTTAAAAGAAGCTAATTTAAAAGTTTTGCAAGCTGTAATTTGGCAGCCGTTGAAGATATCATGATGAAATTTGGCAGGACGTTACTCCTATTACTATATGTATGCTTCATAAAAGTTAGCAAAATCGGAGAAGGACCACGCCCACTTTTAAAAAAAAATTTTTTTTTAAAGTAAAATTTTAACATGATCATATGTATTTAATTAGCGAGCTTTGCTCATATTGCTTTATACAATGGTTTTTTTTTTTTTTTTTTTTTTTTACTTGATATTAGAGAAAAATTGTAAGTTTACAAACGGCGATGGTTACTAGGACATGTTTCTGAATTTCACTTCTTCATCAGCTAGCTTTTCGGGAGCTGAGCGTTGAACTCGAATCTCCAACATTCATATCAGTGCAAGCCTTTAGCTGCTACGCCATATGAATGTTCCGTTGTTCGCTGTACAATTGGTCTCTAAGAGTTGCCTTTTTGTTTATATTCCTTTTGATCACCATGTAGGCACATACACTCTGTATGTAGTTTATTCCTAATGGTGTGGATATGATATTTAGGCGCGCTTTTGAAAGCTTAGTAACATTTGTTCGGATTTTTACAGTATTTGTTTTTAATACTTCCGCTGTTACTATTATATCAACATGATCATATGTATTTAATTAGCGAGCTTTGCTCATATTGCTTTATACAATGGTTTTTTTTTTTTAATTGATATTAGAGAAAAAGTAACAGCGGAAGCATTAAAAACAAATACTGTAAAAATCCGAACAAATGTTACTAAGCTTTCAAAAGCGCGCCTAAATATCATATCCACACCATTAGGAATAAACTACATACAGAGTGTATGTGCCTACATGGTGATCAAAAGGAATATAAACAAAAAGGCAACTCTTAGAGACCAATTGTACAGCGAACAACGGAACATTCATATGGCGTAGCAGCTAAAGGCTTGCACTGATATGAATGTTGGAGATTCGAGTTCAACGCTCAGCTCCCGAAAAGCTAGCTGATGAAGAAGTGAAATTCAGAAACATGTCCTACGAACCATCGCCGTTTGTAAACTTACAATTTTTCTCTAATATCAAGTAAAATTTTAACAAAAAATTTAATATCTTTACAGTATATAAGTAAATTATGTCAACATTCAACTCCAGTAATGATATGGTGCAACAAAATACAAAAATAAAAGAAAATTTCAAAATGGGAGTGGCTCCGCCCTTTTTCATTTAATTTGTCTAGGATACTTTTAACGCCATAAGTCGAACAAAAATTAACCAATCCTTTTGATATTTGGTAGGGGCATAGATTTTATGACGTTAACTGTTTTCTGTGAAAATGGGCGAAATCGGTTGATGCCACGCCCAGTTTTTATACACAGTCGTCCGTCTGTCCTTCCGCATGGCCGTTAACACGATAACTTGAGCAAAAATCGACATATCTTTAATGAACTTTGTTCACGTGCTTACTTGAACTCACTTTATCTTGGTATGAAAAATGCACGAAATCCGACTATGACCACGCCCACTTTTTCGATATCAAAAATTACGAAAAATGAAAAAATGCCATAATTCTATACCAAATACGAAAAAAGGGATGAAACATGGTAAGGTAATTGGATTGTTTCATTGACGCGAAATATAACTTTAGAAAAAACTTTATAAAATGGTTGGGACACCTACCATATTAAGTAGAAGAAAATGAAAAAGTTCTGCAGGGCGAAATAAAAAACCCTTAAAATCTTGGCAGGTATTACATATATAAATAAATTAGCGGTATCCAACAGATGATGTTCTGGGTCACCCTGGTCCACATTTTGGTCGATATCTGGAAAACGCCTTCACACCACTCCCTTTTAAAACTCTCATTAATACCTTTAATTTGATACCCATATCGTACAAACTCATTCTAGAGTCACCCCTGGTCCACCTTTATGGCGATATCTCGAAAAGGCGTCCACCTATAGAACTAAGCCCCAACGCCCTTTTAAAATACTCATTAACACCTTTCATTTAATACCCATATCGAAAAGGCGAACACCTATAGAACGAAGGCCAACTCCCTTTTAAAAGTACTCATTAACATCTTTCATTGGATACCCATATCGTACAAACAAAGTCTAGAGTCACCCCTGGTCCACCTTTATTGCGATACCTCGAACAGGCGTCCACCTATAGAACTAAGGCCCACTCCCTTTTAAAATACTCATTAACTCCTTTCGTTTGATACCCATATTGCACAAACGAATTCTAGAGTCACCCCTGGCCCACCTTTATGGCGATATCTCGAAACGGCGTCCACCTATGGAACTAAGGATTACTCCCTTTTAAAATACTCATTAACACCTTTCTTTTGATACCCATATTGTAGAAACAAATTCTAGGGTCACCCCTGCTCCACCTTTATGGCGATATCTCGAAACGGCGTCCACCTATGGAACTAAGGATTACTCCCTTTTAAAATACTCATTAACACCTTTCTTTTGTTACCCATATTGTACAAACAAATTCTAGGTCACCCCTGGTCCACCGTTATGGCGATATCTCGAAAATGCGACCACCACTCCCTTTTAAAACCCTCATTAATACCTTTAATTTGATACCCATATCGTTCAAACACATTCTAGAGTCACCCCTGGTCCACCTTTATGGCGATATTTCGAAATGGCGTCCACCTATAGAACTAAGGCCCACTCCCTTTTAAAATACTCATTAACACCTTTCGTTTGATGCCCATATTGTACAAACAAATTCTAGGGTCACTCCTGGTCCACCTTTATGGCGATATCTCGAAACGGCGTTCACCTATGGAACTAAGGATTACTCCCTTTTAAAATACTCATTAACACCTTTCTTTTGATACCCATATTGTACAAACAAATTCTAGGGTCATCCCTGGTCCACCTTTATGGCGATATCTAGAAACGGCGTCCACCTATGGAACTAAGGATTAATCCCTTTTAAAATACTCATTAACACCTTTCGTTTGATACCCATATCGTACAAACACATTCTAGAGTCACCCTGGCCCACCTTTATGGCGATATCTCGAAACGGCGTCCACCTATAGAACTAAGGATTACTCCCTTTTAAAATACTCATTAACACCTTTATTTTGATACCCGTATTGTAGAAACAAATTCTAGGGTCACCCCTGCTCCACCTTTATGGCGATATCTCGAAACGGAGTCCACTAATGGAACTAAGGATTACTCCCTTTTAAAATACTCATTAACACCTTTCTTTTGATACCCATATTGTACAGACAAGCTCTAGGGTCACCCCTGGTCCACCTTTATGGCGTTATCTCGAAACGGCGTGCACCTATGGAACTAAGGATTACTCCCTTTTAAAATACTCATTCACACCTTTCGTTTGATACCGATATCGTACAAACACATTCTAGAGTCACCCCTGGTCCACCTTTATGGCGATATCTCGAAACGGCGTCCACCTATGGAACTAAGGATTACTCCCTTTTAAAATACTCATTAACACCTTTCGTTTGATACCCATATCGTACAAACACATTCTAGAGTCACCCCTCGTCCACCTTTATGGCGATATTTCGAAACGGCATCCACCTGTAGAACTAAGGCCCACTCCCTTTTAAAATACTCATTAACACCTTTCGTTTGATGCCCATATTGTACAAACAAATTCTAGGGTCACTCCTGGTCCACCTTTATGGCGATATCTCGAAACGGCGTCCACCTATGGAACTAAGGATTACTCCCTTTTAAAATAATCATTAACACCTTTCTTTTGATACCCATATTGTACAAACAAATTCTAGGGTCACCCCTGGTCCACCTTTGTGGCTATATCTCGAAACGGAGTCCACCTATGGAACTAAGGATTACTCCCTTTTCAAATACTCATTAACACCTTTCTTTTGATACCCATATTGTACAAACAAATTCTAGGGTCACCCCTGGTCCACCTTCATGGCGATATCTCGAAACGGCGTCCACCTATGGAACTAAGGATTACTCCCTTTTAAAATACTCATTAACACCTTTCATTTGATACCCATATCGTACAAGCGCATTCTAGAGTCAAACCTGATCCACCTTTATGGCTATATTCCTAAATGGCGTCCACCTATAGAACTATGGCCCACTCCCTCATAAAATACTCTTTAATGCCTTTAATTTGATACACATTCCAGGGTTTCCCTCGGTTCATTTTCCTACATGGTTATTTTCCCTTATGTTGTCACCATAGCTCTCAACTGGGTATGTAATGTTCGGTTACACCCGAACTTAACCTTCCTTACTTGTTTCTTTTGTTGTTGTTGGCCTTTAAAATGTTATTGCCATTATTATTATTTAAGTCACAATTTAAAGTGATAAACATGAGATTTTTGAATGTGAATGTGTGTGCATAAATATGTGTATATTTTAGAGTGTTTAGTGAGATTAGACAATTTAGGATCAGGGAAAATGTGAGCTGGGCAGTACATGTAGTGGTTTTTAGGATAAAACAATAAATTGAAGCATACATTTAGGTGCATATGCAGTTAGTGCACATAGCGTACATACCTAAGTAATATATAAAGGTTATTCTTAAGGGACACACGTACATACATCTGCATTCTTGCCTATTCTTACTTTTATTACAAGCCAAGTCTATGCCATTGCAGCATTCAGCTACGTGACTTGAAGGAAATTTTCCGTCTAATCTCTGCCGTCGCATTTGTTATTGTTGTTGGATACCATGGCATGTCACATTTGATGTCTTGTATTTGATATCTCACATATACGCACATACATACATACATATATTCGCAATTTCAAGACTCCCACACTGCCCAAACCACAACTGGCCAAAATCAGCCCACACTCAACACAAACTCAATTGCCCGCCCAACCGCGTTCACTGCTGTAAGGCAAACGCAATTGTTAGCATTGCTTTTCACAACTACATATGTGTGCGTGTGAATGTGCATGTTTATCTATGAATTTTTGTGTTAGAATACATGTTTATGCGCTTGTGTGCGTATGTACATTATGCTAAAATAGCAAAATTGTATGGAAAACACGTGACACTATTAAGCAATTATGTGAGAACATTTTGTAAATTGTTAGGCAGACAAAAAGCTTTTAAACTTTCATAGAACATTTTCGTCTGAATTGTTGTAGACAATGTAAATATGTGTGCATACATATTTCATATCATTAAACAAAATACTCGTATAATGCATGCAAATAATTCCAACTAAATGTGAGTATGTATTGAGTTGAGAGGGCATGGCGAAGTTATAAGTTGTTACTTCTAAATATTTAAATTTATTGCTTGGAAAACAGATGAATTATGTAGTAATTTTCACTTGTGTGTCAAAATTAGCTACCACGACTATTTTTATATATAATACTTAATACTAGCAGATGCGGCAGACGTTGTTCTGCTCTAGCTTTGGTCTATCTGCATAACTTTTGAGCAGTTTTTACCTCTTACTCTTCCACTCTGTCCCACTTTCCTAGTCTTTTTTCACTCTTCTCTCTGCCTTTCTCTTTCTGCGTCTCTTTCTCCCTCTCCGTATTTTCTCTCACTCTCTATCTTCGTCCAACTCTATCTCTTTTTCCTTCCCTGTTTTCTTTTCCCTCTCGTTCTTCTTGCTAATTTCCATTCCTTGTTCCCAGTCCCAGGGACCGGCCTGCTCCATTTCGCGGGAAAAAAGTGTCGTAAACACTTATCTAGGCATAGGGCTACCTTATACCAAATTTCAGGCAAATCGAACCATGAATAGAATTTGTTCGAATTGATCGGTCTTTGGTCCCCTTCCCGGAAAAAAGTGTCGTAAATACTTATCTAGACAAACGGCTACCTATATTCCAAATTTCAGACAAATCAGAACGTGAATAGGATTTGTTCGCATAGATCGGTCCCTGGTCCACTTCCCGGAAATAAACTTCACAGGAACGCTATCCTATCTTTCAAGTTGGATCACACATTGTTCAAATTGGATTAAAATAGGTTAAATAGTTTAGGAGTCCATCGCGAACAAACAACGTGACAAGAAATTTATATACATATGTGACCCGGTCTATGAAAAGGTGGCTTATGACTCAAACAAGAAATTGCGAGAAACCGCTGTTAACAGTTGTTTTTTTTTTTTTTGAGTCATAAGCCACCTTTTCATAGACCGGGTCACATATATTAAAATGGATTTAATCATTGAGAGACAGTTCACCGAAAGCAGGCATCCTCTCTCTACCTATTGTCTTTTAGTGGTTTCGCAATACTACTATCAGTATCATAGGAAGGTCAAACCAACATTGATAACTCGCATTTAGAATGCGCTGGCATAATTTACCTTGTTTATAGTGTTTGTGTTCACATGGAATTTAAAGTAGGCCAATTGCGAGAAGGAGGTGAGCTGGGTGAGCTCATGTGAGCACATATGTCCAATGCGTTTAGCGTGACCTGGCTGTCGTATAAAATAATAACTCTTTTCCTGTCTTTAGGTATAGGTACCAAATGATTCACAGCACGGCATGTTGCTAACATTTCCACTTGATATACGCTGATACACAATGTTCGGAAAGACGAAAGATCAATAAATATGTTTTGATCTTGCGATCAGTGTCTCATATTTTTGGTCGGTTTTCTTTCCCCTTTGTTTTGGAACCTGTCATTATTTTCTTGGATCGCCCTTCATTAATACGATTTGTCATAAGGGGGTTCCTTAGTAGCGTGCTATGTTATGTCCCTGCCATCGCTAGTTCATCCGTTTACCTATTGTTATCAATATAAAATGGTCTGGTCTTTTGGCTTGTGTGCAGTCTTACCCAGAACAATTGGTACTTATGCGTCCTTTATTACAAAGTCGTCGTAGCGGTATTCTTTGAATAAACTGCAGCTCATTCTCGATGACTTACAGCTCTTCTCAACTGGCATGCAAAAAGCGCCAAGTGAACTGGCAACATTCGCTCTTAGCCTTCGTAATACTTTCTTAATAATTCATGGAGGCCGCCTTATTTGGCTGCATTATCTTTATAAGCTAGCACTCATTAAACTACTTTCGACCTTTTCATCGAAGGTCCATTAGTTCGCCGCTGCAACAAGAAGGGAATTTCATCTCGGTGGATTTTTTCTTCATATTGTGCGGTTTTCCCTACAGCTCATACAGCTCTTGCGAGTGGGCCACTATATGGTTATGATGAACTCATGTTATATGTTAATGTTAGATTAGATTAAGGAACTAATGCGCTTTTTTCGTTTGGGGTTTCTGTGGATCAGAAAAATAGAAGACTTGTTCGACACTCTAGCGGACCTAGCGCTGGTAAATAGATGATGAAGTGCTTAGTCATACAATCACTATGTACTCTCATCAGACCGTGTCATAGACGATTAGAACTAAAATATAATTAAATGGACTTTGGATTAGATCTCATTGGTGTTGGGTCAAGTTTATCTCGATACCTTATCTGCCAGTTTCAGTACCCATTTGACATTGGTTTTTTGTGCAGCAAAAGCCTTTCTTTTGCAGCGCAGTTCGAGAACAAGTATTGAAATTGTGTGGCTCATCTGAACTAAACTCCCCGTTTGTTCTCCAGAATACTAGCTAGTTCTGCTTCTTTGCCGTGCTGACCACCATAGTGTCATCCAAAGTATGGCCAATTTTATTTACTGTGTTGAATTGGACCAAAGTTTTTTTAATTTTCGATAACCGTTTGACGTGCACACTTTTTAAAATATTATATTTTGTAGTGCCTTGTGCATATAACTCGTTCGGTCTTGACAGGGTGAATCTGATGCCGCCTGTACATAACCAGTTCCACATAAGGTTCAACACGATCTGAAGAATCTCGCTTATAACTTGGCGGAAAACATTGCCAATGTCCGTTGAACGCTGTGTCATAGAAGTAAGCTATAACTGAGGGAAAGTTCTTTTCAATCTTGGGAGTAAGATCTTCATAATTAAATTCTGTAGAAGGAAATATTATACCTTCTCATGTATTAATTATAAGGCAAACGCTACAAAACCCTACCTAAAAAAGATATTTTCAGCGTATTTAAAATATAAGTATATTGATGTTAGCGTGCTACGACATCCACATCGAAGATCCTGTGTTCACGCCACAGGAAAAGCAACATCAAAATTTTAGAAACAAGTATTTTCAATTAGAAGACAATTTTTCTAAGCGGGGTCGCCCCTTCGCAGTGTTAGGCAAGCACTTCGAGTGAATTTCTACCATGAAAAGCTCTCAGTGAAAACTCATCTGCCTTGCAGATGCCTTTTGGAGTCGGCATAAAACATGTAGACCCTGACCCGCCAAGTTGTAGGAAAAATTAAAAGGAGCATGACCCAAATAGGAATATTCAAATTGCATTTTTCTTTCATGCCAATCGTATCGTTTGTTGGCGGATTTAATGCGCTTTTCATGTTGTATTTGGCAATATTTTATTTAAGACAATTAGGGACGAAAAGAAGCGAATTCCGCGTCACGAAATTTACTGATCGCACTTTAGGTGTAATACCAACCTACTAAATAAAGTAATTGTTATGCTAAATCCTTATACACCTAAAAGTATACTTCAAATTTCTTTCATGCGAATCGTATCGTTAACGTGTGGATCAAATGAGCTTTTCGGTGTAACTGCGTGTTATATCTTGCAAATTTCTTTAACCGCAGCCATTTATTTGAAGACATTTAATTTATAAGTACAGATGTACTCAGTATAAAGTCAACAAGATCAACGTACAACAGATTTTCCACTTATGCCACAGCACGGTTTCAACTTATTGCATTTCCCAATAATCATCTGCTTTCTTTCATGCTCTTAATACGAAAGCTACTTTTTAAGCGCTTTTGAGAACGAGATTCACAGAAATGCATTCAGAAATGCGTGCGTTATGCACTTTCGTAAGTGTATTTGTGTGCCTTGTTGAGGATGCTGAAGCAAAGTTTTAATTGTATCACGTTAACATATTGTTAACACCAATGAAAATTGTTTTCTGAAAATTGTCTGGAATGCCAAAATGGTACACTTATTTAAACTATTTAAGCTTTATGATATAGCGATGTGTATATGAGTATGTGTATGTGTCAGTACAAATCTGCATTTATTGGTATGTATAATCGGTTTCAATTTGCCCACTAACTATACATGAAAAAATGCGAATACATTTTAAACAACTGACAGAATGTAAGAAAAGGGTAACTTACACACGCACTCACGCACACATTAACAAATGAATGTCAGTGTAATCTGTAGTGTAAATGTGCACATTTTGTCAACGTAAAGCGCTTCAGCGATAAAAAAAAAATATTATAATTAAGCTGAAGTGGTTGCGTGCAGAAGTTGCAACTCAGCAATAAGAAATTTGCAGTCAATGCCATTAAAAGCCGGGGGTATGGTGGACTCACTACGCCATTATAGGCTGAACAAATTTTTTGCACTGCTCTGCAAATAGCTGTAATGCGCTATTTTCGTAACAAATAGTATGGCGGGGTAGACATCGGATCCAACTAACGGGGGCATATCAAGAGGTGCTTCTCGTCGCGTGAAACTTATGTCCCCGAAGAGAGGATTATAGTATGCAGCTCAAAATTGTGCAGAGTAAGACTGATGTCCCTGCAATTACAACATTCAGGGGGCGGGAGTTCACGACGAGAGTAACCAACTATTTCTGAATAACGGTGATAATCTGCCCGTACACCGTCGTATCAAGTACATGCACATCAGGTATAATATATTATCATTATGCTGCTTATGATGGTGCCTTCTTACTTTCTTGAGAGGCGATTTGCCTTTAGCAGCTGTCTGTGGAAAGACGACGCAATGTCGAGTTTGTTTGTTGTTTTATTCGCCTTCACAAAAATTTTTCGTTTCTAAGTTAACAGATATTTATCTGTCCACGTTTTTAGCCTCAAAGCGAGCTGTGTAGCTTTGATGTCTTGAACAAGCCTTATATCGCTTACGCTGCCGAGATATATTGTATTCCATCTCTACCAGTAAATTATGGTATTCTACAGGACCTGCTACCATCCTGTGATTCAAAATCCAAGCCGTATCGGTTGAGCTCGTTGGCCATCTCTCTTCCAAGTATATTACGACGTTCTGGCATCCATTTTACATCTTCTTCTTCTTAAAGCGATTAGGAGACACCCCTAAGATTTGGGGAGTTTCATCGATTTTGATGCTCCTTTGGCGGATATTGATAACGTTTTGGAAAATAGCACCATCAAGGTATTAGCCCGACCATCGCGGGACGGCCACGTTGAACCTTCTAGCTATTCCAACTTACTCATCTCATGAAGGCCAGCGCCTTGTCTGCTTAATAAATAGCATGCGCCACGGGTATATGAGACCCGTATTATTGTTATTGACCCAATATGCGAATAGGCTTCTAGTTACCTACCCTGCTCCCAGCCGTCTGTGGCTTCGGAGAGGGGAAAAATGCGGGAGTAAGTAATTGATATGAAAGTTTGAAAAATTGTGAGTGGTAATATAGAGAGGAGAGGACGCAAGAGTAACGAAGTACATACAAGGAGAAAAATAGAGCGGGGTTGAAAAGAAGAAATATAGTGGGAGTAGAAGAGGGAAAAATAGAGAAAGTGGGCGGGGGAAGATGTGGAGGGGTGACAGTTATAGAACATGGAGAGGCGGGCGAGGTAAGAAGATCCAAAAATTTTGTTTACAAAAGCTAAAATATGACAAACAGGGTACCGTCTCAATTTGTTTACTTTGAGAGTATATACATATATTGCAGGGAAGAATATCATCGGACAGGGTACCGTCTCAATTGTCTATGTCTGAAATGTATATTAAAATTTATGCGATTTTATATATTGTACCTGCGTAAGTTATGTACATAGAGATACTAAGCATTTTACAAAAAAAATTTAAATCGGTCGGTCAGGTGGAGCAGGTTTTCAATATTTGGTATAGAGATTCCATATAAGAGGGACCTGAGTTGAGAGAGGTAGAGGGAGTGGGAGTTAGAATGGGAGCAAGATTGGGATTGGGAATGCGTATGAGTATGGGAGTCAGAGTGGGCGTAGGGGAAGGAGGGAGAAAAATGGAATAAGGAATGGGCACGAATAAGAAAAAAAATGGAAGGTAAACTTGAAGATAATGGGATAGAGATTGAAGAGGAGACTCGAGGCTGACTATTCAAATGTAGGCAAACCCATATTCGGGCAGAAAAAGTCTGCCGAGTACGCTAGTTTCTCAATGTAGTTCAAATCACTTTTCGCGTACTTGAACTATCTTTTCCAAACATTGCTCGAAATCATACTACGCCCTTGATTTGCTCTTACAAACATGCAAAAGAGTGCTTTTGCCGCAAAAAATCGATGCACCCACTTTAAATTGGATATAAAAATGCGTTCTCATTACAAATGCGCTTTTGACAAGTAAATATGTGTACCGGCCTTTTTGGCTTCACCGCAGCTGCTTCAATCAGACTCATATTATTTTAATGCCGATACGCAGAATTTTCTTTAAATTTCAATTGTTCTTTCTCATTTTTTTTTATCTTTTTCCAGCTTCTTATCACTCATTTATTCCCAATGGTTTGCTATAAATTCGTTTTATTTTTGTTCTTAATTTATCACATCAATGTATTTTCACTCATTCGCTACTGACCTCTGTCTTCGTTCGCTTCAAAAGGCAAGTATTTTTTATCCATTCTTGTATTTCCCATTTCGTTCACGTCTTCACATTTCAAGTGCTGACTTTCATGTTCGCGCCATGCATTTGGATTTCTTACTCTACCCCACTCTTTTGTTCCCAATTATGTAAGTTGACAGTGAAAGAAAATTAAATTCATATTTTAATATTCCACATAAGGAAATATGGGTATATTCCATGCTTGACTGACAGCTAAAGAAATGAATTGAGTGTGTGTGGTTAAAGTAGACAGCGCCAAAAGCATTTGTTTAAGCCTTACACCGTTTTCTTCTTCGTTGCTTGTGTAATGCAGTTTTAAATTAACATTTAAATTTTTTATGTAATTTCGGCTGTATGAAATTAAAAAGCCGTGACCACAGCTAGAGAAATGTATATTTAAGTCACATATAAGTATGCTTCTGTATGGAATTGAGGTTGAGTGTTTTTCAAAATTTAAATAGCGGTAATTTTTGGGTAGTTTTAAATCTCTTTTTATATTCAGCATGCTTTGCACACAGAGTATATTAACTTTGATTGGATAACGGTTGGTTGTACAGGTATAAAGGAATCGAGATAGATATAGACTTCCATATATCAAAATCATCAGTATCGAAAAAAAAATTGATTGAGCCATGTCCGTCCGTCCGTCCGCTCGTCCGTCTGTCCGTTAACACGATAACTTGAGTAAATATTGATATATCTTCACCAAATTTGGTACACGAGCTTATCTGGACCCAGAATAGATTGGTATTGAAAATGAGCGAAATCGGATGGTAACCACGCCCAATTTTTTATATATAACATTTTGGAAAACACAAAAAACCTGATTATTTAGTAAATAATACACCTACAATGTTGAAATTTGACGCGTGGACTGATATTGATAAAAATTTGAAAAAAAATTTTAAAATGGGCGTGGCATCGCTCACTCGTGATAAAATCAATTTTACCAATATTATTAATCATAAATCAAATCCGTTAAACCCATCGTAACAAAATTCGGCAGGGAGATTGCCTTTACTATGAAGAATGTTTTGAAGTAAAATTAACGAAATCGGTTAAGGACCACGCTCACTTTTATATAAAAGATTTTTAAGAGGGTCGTGGACGAATAAAATAAGCTATACCTTTGCAGTGGTATTTCATTTCCCAAGAGGATTTATAACAATAAATAGGAACAACTTCAAATTCAAAAAAATGGGGGTGGCACAGCCCCTTTTATGACTAAGCAATTTTCTATGTTTCGGGAGCCATAACTCGAAGAAAAAGTAAAATATCGTAATGAAATTGTGTACATATATTTTCCTTATAGCAGAAAATATTTCTAGTAAAAATTGACGAGATCGGTTAAAGACGACGGCAACTTGGATATAAAACAACCTTAAAAGGGTCGTAGACTAGAATAATAAGCTATAACTTAGCAAAAAATAGTTTTGAATCAATAATATTTCACTTAACAAGTTTTACTATAAGTGGAAATGGGGAGACATTTTTCTTTTAAACGGGCGGTGCCACGTGTTATGTAGAAAAGTAATTTATCTGAAATGAAATGTACAATTGAAGCTCACGCTGAGTATATAATGTTCGGTTACACCCGAACTTAGACACCTTTACTTGTTTGCTGCTATTTTTAGCTACAATATATCGTTTTAAGTAATTTCAGCTGTATAACATTAAGAAAAGGCATAACCACAGCAAGGAAATTGTCCATTAAGTTCACAGATAAATATGTTTTGGTATGGGAATAAGGGTAATGTAGTTTTTTATGAAGAATTTAAATTTCCCTCTTAGGGAAATTTTCGGGAAATTTTTTATCTATCTGACTTGTCTCTGATTTGAGCATACTGAAGTGTTTAGTTGAGCTTTTGTGCAATTATGTGGGGCAAGAAAAATTTCCAAATATTACAATTTATGTGGTTTTGGACAACTGTTCCTTTACTCCTATATTCTTAGCATTACTGTTAGTCTCACCAAAAACGGAAATCCAGAATTTAATTAATTTAATTAAGTTTAAGATTTTTAAAACTAGTGAATATTTTTATCTTGGCAAATCAAATCACTATATGAATCAAGACATTTTTTATGAGACAGATATTAGATATTTGTATCTAACAATATTTATCAATTGTTTTTGTTTTTATCGGCCTATTGATAAATGATTTAAGGTTCGATTCGAGCTCAAGGCCTGAACAATAACTT
Source organism: Eurosta solidaginis (assembly GCF_040869045.1). Taxonomy (NCBI): domain Eukaryota; kingdom Metazoa; phylum Arthropoda; class Insecta; order Diptera; family Tephritidae; genus Eurosta; species Eurosta solidaginis. The sequence goes on from NC_090320.1 coordinate 20,788,954, forward strand.
TTTTCTAATGATAATTGTTATTTTCAAATTTGAAAAATTGTATTTTGTTTTTGGAATAGTAAGTGGAAATTTTTTCAGACAACCTGCCATAGCTGCGCAGATAGATCCATTTGTTATTGTTCTGGCCTTGAGCTCTAATCGAACCTTGAATCATGTAACAATATTTATGTAAAAAACCTTATGACTAAATTTTCATTATGAACATTATGAATTTTCGCGAAAGTATTGAAGTGGAATCTATTATATTTATACCTTAGTGGGAATTTTTGATTAAGCGCATATCTTACCAAGCTAGATTCCTAATACTTTCTATACTTTTTTGAAGCTCATAATGTTGGTTGTATACTTTTCAATCTAAAATTGTAACAAAAAATTACCTTGTGAGAATACATGCCACAAAAATTTTTGAAAAACTTGAAATTTGAATATCCATGTTTGCAACATTGAGCAAATCTCCAAGTTTTATTTTATGGAAAATTTTTAAAATTTTCTCAGGTTTATTCATACCCTCATAATCTTAGCTAAAATTTAATAATCCCAATAATATAATAAAAATCCCACAAATTCCCCGTGCTAGAAATTTAGTGCAATACAATTTCAAAATGGCATTACAGAAGCTAAAATTTCTTGAATTTCCCACCGAAGTGCTTTGACAAGTTTCCTTTTCTTGATTTGGATTTAAAGGTTCCTTTTCCAGCTTAGTTAGGAGTCGAGTCTCATGCCAAGATATTTGACTACAGAGAAGAAGTTTATCGCTGTGCCGTTTACCCTCGATAGTATAAAGAAGGGGATTTTGGTTTTTCTTGTGAACAGGACATGCCCCGTTTTAGTTGGATCTACCCCCAGCCTGTAGCTAACTTTACTAACTGAGTTGCGTTTACGAGCCTGTCCTTGGCTTCCGAGTGGTTAACCTTTTGTGCTTTAGGAAAGAACCCCAACCGTACCCCTCTCCAGGCTTGAGGAACATAACCATTTTGTTGACATCTTTAATAGATGCCATGTAGATGGGGTATCAAATTGTCGCAAGTAGCTTTCAGTATGGCCGGTATCAACATCCATAGTATCTTATCGCGATTTTCTGGCATAGTGATGCTCGTCCCATACATGCGTCCAGGAAAGTGTATCTCCATCAAAACCTCTTAAGTTTCCTGGCTGCTAACGGTCCATGAGCCATCAGACTTCTTTATACTTCATGGGGCTACGGTTGACCCAGATAGTATTTTGCGAACTCTTGATGCATCATTTGCAGGCTCTTACAGTATTGTTCTCATTACTAATTTTTTGCCTTCCCAATGCAGCTTTTCAATTTGTTAAAGCTGCGTCTGTAGGCATCCCAGTCCTCTTCCGAGTCGGCTATGTTTAGTTTTGTTGAAGCGCTTTTTTGTCGTTGATCCAAGTTTGTCTTACTCTTTGTTCCACCACATTGTCCTAGGTTACTTAGCCACAGTTTAGCTTGTTTTCAGCAATTTTTAGTTTATTATCTGCAGAAAAGCTGTTACATTCGCTAATAAGTATACAAATAATTAAGAACCCATATATATAACTCAATAATTACCTTGATCAGCTCAAATAGCTATTTATTCAAGCTAAAACGCAAGGTAGGTATTAAATCTTCTAATTCACGTCTAAAATAATCAGACATTTCCACCGACATTGCGCCGAACACAATCACATAGCGCATGTTCAAATCATTCAAACCCTGGCAATGCTAGCAGCATTTTAGGCGTATTCACAGCTTTACTTAACACTTAAAGCACTTAAAGCTGCTGATGGCGGTAAGCAATATCGCAGTGTTACCGCCTGCCAGCCTGTCAACATCACTGACATTGATGATGATGTATTTGCCTGTTCTACAGACTCTTCAACAATGCCCCCTACTCCTGTGCTGACATAGAAAATCGCGCTTGCTCGCGCCTTCTTAAGTATTTTACCCCTCGTGCACATTTGCTATAATCTTTATAAGGGCGGTTGATTTTTTATGTACATACATGTATGTGTATTTGTAATACATCACGAATACTATGACTTTATTATGTTATTAAATGTATGCCTTTAAAATTGAAAAAATATATATATTTTTAAATTTTTTGCTGCTGCATGAAGGAAGAAAATTATATTTGCGTATGGTTTTGTGTTAAGTAGATTCAAGTGCGCTTTTTAACGAATTTAATTTATCGCTCGGGTAAATATCGCACGTCACTTTTGCGATAACAAAATTATATGAATGCTGTCTGTTTTTTTTTTTTCTACCATTCAAATATGAAAAATGTCAAGCAGCTTTCCATCAGCTATCAATACAATCAATAGTTCAATGATGAAAATTATGTGGTTGACGAACTCACAGCGCTGCAGCCAACAATGCAGTTTAGAATAATTTTTTTTTCATTCAGTAATTTAAAGCGGGAAAAACCCCTGAGTTAATTAATATTTACTTACTTGCTTTATAAAATCCTTAAAAAATTCGGCAAATTGTTGGCGGTGTTTTTGTTTATTCAGTAAATTCAGTAATGAAAAGAGTTTGGCATTAACACTTTATAAAACATTAAAAGCCTTGAAATAATATGAAATGCGAACATATATGACTGGTCTTTTACAAAATTTTTGCTTAAATTAAGTATTAAAATTTTATATTTTTTTTTACAACTAGATTTTAAGAAAAAATTAATAAAATATGAAATTTTTTTCTCACGAACACAATGGAATATTTGAAACACCCATTCAAATTACTCCAACAAACCCAGTTGTCTAGTAAAGCTTTATTTGGCAGTGTTTGAAATATTTCACAAAGTTCCTATTACCAATAATTTTACTTACCTAATGGGCATTTGAATGGATATGGCCGTCCAACATGGCGCGGCAGTTTCTTCTTCGCTGTGCTAACTAGCGCCAATTGGTCACATCACGGGAATTTAAATTATTTTCCACATAGTCTTTCCAGCGGAGTGGGGGCCGCCCTCTTCCCCAGCTTTCGTAGGCGGGTTTCGATAAAAATAACTTCTTAGCCGGAGCATCATCTTTAATTCTCAAAACATTGCTTAGCCAGCGTCGCCTTTGTGTTTTGCTACCCTAGACTATGTTGATGTATGCTTGATTTCATAAAATCTTCTTCGGTACTCGCCGTCGCCAACGTAGTGAAGGCCGTATATCTTCGAAGAACTTTTCTCCCTGTTGGTCCATGCTTCTCGCACCCTACAGTAGGACGGGTACAATAAGTGGCTTGTAGATCATGATTTTCGTTCTTCACTGCACTAGTTAAAATTGCTATAAACGAAGGTCGAGATTATAGCATTACTACGATAAAAGTAAATATCAGTATATACTGGGCTGAACCGTATTGCGTCAGAATCTGTAATAAATAAGAAAAACGCATTTTAAATTGCTATTCGTTGGCAAGCACGCAGTAATTAATACTTCTAAGTATAACAGGGCTACATGTTCATATATAGTAAGCAAACTATTGTTGAGGAACACTATGAAATATTTGAAACATTCAACAAAAGTACTTTATTGTAACATATTATGTAGTTGAATATACGGAACACTTACCCTAAGTTCCGTATATTCCATGTTGCCTTTGACTAAAAAATTGATGACACATTTTTATAAGACTAAAACTCGGGTAGCTTGCAGTTACTTACGATTACTATTTTTCGATTTTTTTTTTTTAATTATTAAGAATTAGAGGAACAGTTGAAAATTAATTATAACTACTATTAGTCAGTGCGAGTTATAAAATGGGTGTAAAAAGCAATTCAGCTTCTTCAATAATATCACTAATCTTTAACATCAGTTTGGCTTCAACTTATTTTCCATGTAGTTGCTTTTTCTACGACATGCGCTGTTATATTCAAAATAGCTACTTTATGCTTTATGGAAGTTGGAATTAAGGAAATATTATGGAAAAGAGACATTTTATTTGCTTACTTTATAGATATATTTTACCAAGGAACGTTATGGAATATTCGAAACATATTAACAAATTCGTATACGGTTTACATAACTATGTTAAGGTGCAGAAAAAAGTTAAATAGTCCAATTTGTAGAATGTTTCTTTAATTTTTCTACGCTGCAAGACTTATTGAGGCGCAAAAAAATTTGGCGATACTCTAAAATCCTCAACAATGTGTCATTTGACCTCTTTTTGTTAATGGCAGATATTATTTGACATGAAAAACAAACGAGGTGGGATTAACGAAACACTTTCGTATACTACTTTTATTCACATTTTTTACCGTTTACAAAGGCTATAAATTTTGTATTAAAAAAAAATAGTTTTTATCAACAAAAATTTTATTCCTGCAGAATCCACTTGAGTGGTGAGATTATGTAGCTCAAAAAAATTTCATCAATGCTATGCTATTGTAATACCCACGGCGAAAAAAGCGCAGCCAGAAGAATTTAAATATTAAATCTGAACGCAGTTGCGAACATACAATGCATTTTAGTACCTACGTTTTTTTTTTCTTATTTAGTTATTACAATTCCATCGAAAATTAAAATATAATCCCATACCACAGAATCCTTTTCGGAAATCCTTTAATTTATTGAATTTCCTCACAACTAGCGGCAATTCAATTGAATTTTCTATTTGTTACAGTTTATGCAGTTTTGTATTTGATATGTATTTGCTTTGTTTTTGTTGTTATTGCAAATGCAAAAATAATTTCCCTAGCGTGTAAAATAAGGAAATTCGTTTTATTCATAGGAATATGTTAATAGTAAATAGAGCTTTGATATATTTTATTTAATATAATTTTCTTCTCTTCTTTTTTCATATTCATCATCTTTTTCGTGCTCACTCTCTCTCGCATACTCACTGCTAACGGTCTGTGCAATTTCCGTTTGATTGACGTGAACAAACCAACGAACCGGCAATGATGTCGCCTGCCATTGCTGATAATCTTGATGATTCTTGATGATGACAATGATGACGTCACCAACAACAAACCCATTACCAACGACAATATTATCGACAAATTCAACAACGAAAAATTAACAACAACAAATGCAACTAAATTTACACTGTATTAACATTGTGTGTATGCGTAAATTTGTTGTGACAGGTGTCCCTTCACAGCCTAGTAATTTCCGGGCTACCGATATCGGCGAGACCGCAGTAACATTGCAATGGTCGAAACCGACACATTCCAGTGAGAATATCGTACACTACGAATTATATTGGAATGACACATATGCAAATCAGGATCATCACAAGTAAGTATGCATGTATAGATAAAATGTGTTATATTTGTACGTATGTGTGTATGTATGTATGTACGTTCTAGCAGGAATTTGCTCTAATGTAGTTGAACAAAATTTGCTCACATTCGACTACAATTCGCATATTAACTAACAATATCAGCTCTTATCACCAAATGATACATGTATATTGATTTCTATTTTGGTTGTTCATTGTGAGTTATTTACTCTACTACTGCGGTTATGTATATGAGTAATTGCTGATTGAAATTTTGGCAACAGATTGAAACATGTATCCATTATTAATAGGTTCAATTGTGGTTGATTAGTATAGGCAGTTTGAAATTGTAGAAAAATTATTAGGGTAAGAGTGCGACCTCCGTGTTGGTGTGGTAGCGTGCTCCGCCTATCACACCGATGTTCCAGGGCTCACGCCCCGGGCAAAGCACCATCAAATTTTTAGAAACAGGGTTTTTCCATTAGAAGAAAGATTTTCTAAGCGAGATCGCCCCTCGGCTATGATTTGTCAAGCACTCCAAGTGTATTTCTTCCATGAAAAGCTTCTCGGTAGAAATTCATCTGCCTTGCAGATGCCGTTCGGAGTCGGCACAAAACATGTAGATCCCGATCCGCCAAATTGTAGGAAAAATTAAAAGGAGTACGATGCAAAGGTAATCTTAGTGCTATAAGAAAAAAAGTGTTTTCAAGTTTTAAATAAAGCAAACACATTTTATTAAACAAGATATGCTAAAACTGGCGTTAGAAAATATCCCCCGAAATGGGAAGTTTCAGATTGCATGATAGCCTGTTAAAAAAATTAGTATTCGGACAGTGAATTTTTTCTTTTTTGTTAACAAATAAAAAACTGTAGTTAGAAAAAATATCCCAAATAGGGAAATTTTTAAATACGTTATCAGCGCTAATCAAATGCGGCGAGCTTCAGCATAAAAAATTTAAACTTTTCGAAATTTATTTTTCAACCATTTAAAACATTTCAAATATGTGCAAATAAATATTAGAAATTACAGGTTTATAGTAAATATCATAAAAATCAAAATTGGTCTTTAAAAATAATTTTAGGATAAGAAGTGATTCTCCTGTACAGCATATATGTAATAAATGTTTCGTAAACAAGATGTGCACAAACTGACTTTAGAAATTTACCTTTAGTTGGGAAATTTCAGAAATTCCGCTAGACTGTTTAAAATTTTATGGCTTAAGCTTTTCATCTTGTTTTTAGTTTCGATTTTGAAATTTACGCTAGAAAAAATACCCCAATGAGGAAAAAAAATCCCAATGTGGGAGATTTTTAAATACTTAATTTTTTGTATTCAATTGCCTCATCTACCAATAAAAAAATTACTAACACTTATTACAAATATACTTTTCTGTCATTAGAATTTTGTTTTCTGATTTTCAAACTCCTTATCAAATAATTTTGTAATATCTTTTAGGCGCATTTCGAACACTGAATCTTATACGCTTGATGGTCTCTATCCTGATACACTTTATTATATATGGTTGGCAGCGCGTTCACAGCGCGGCGAAGGTGCTACAACACCACCCATACCCGTCCGTACGAAACAATATGGTAAGTAAAATTTTCAATTATCCTAATAAGAAAATTTATAAATTATAACTGGAAGATCAAAAAAAGAAAAACGTAGGCAAAATATGCATATTTCTTATCAGTATACTTAAAAATTATTTATGCAAACTAATACTAAAATATTTAGGAAAAATTCTACTAATGAATATGTACAAATATACATACATACTATTTAAAACAAAAAATATCTTACACATTTTTCTGCATATACATACTTAATGCGAAAAGTGTGGTTGTCCTCTTTAACAGCCCGTATGTATTGTAGTAATCCAGAAATTCGTATACACACATTTTAGTATGTATTAGTTTAAGTAAATCAAGTATCCTAACAGTACCCAAACTTCCCCGTAGTGAAACAATTTTTTTTACCGATAACTCCCACTCCCATCCCTATTTAATTTCCTCACTGAAATTTTTTTAAGATTCAAAAGAAAATTCCTATCTTAACACAATTCATTAAGCTGGATAATAAAGAGTTCGTGGAAACAAGGTAATCTGTAAAACAAACAAATAAGTAAAATAGTGTGTGTGGTTTTATGAAGTGATATAATTGTGTGACTGTTGCGCAAAAACCAAATACCAAATTACGGATAAAAACTTTAAAAATACTTTTTTTTTAAAAATATTTGTAAGTGGATTTTTTTGTATTATTTTAAGTTAAAAATAATATTTATTTGGAAAGTAATATTTTAATTAAATTTATATTAAATTTATCGTATTTAGTGTTATTCCATTTTTTTTATCTGTTTTTTAAGTTATATGTATATATATTTATATATATGTACATACATACTCTGTATTCTCATTTACCTCTATACATTTTATTTACATTATAAATTGTTAAGTATATAACCCCATAAAGTCACACGTATGTACATATTTACATATATATTTATGTTTAACTTTACATATCTGCAGAAACATATACATACATACGTACTTATATGCATATATTCTTAAACTATATACTTCATACAAACTTTAAATATTCAAACCAATAAAATTATGTATCAATATATAAAGCAGCGAACAAAAAAATAGCAGTTGCAATTTTTATCAAACTTCGTCAACTGAAAACTTTTTTATTTTCGATATTTCAAGAAAAAACTTCTGTGAATTTTGTAACTGAAACTATGCAAACCAATTTCAAAAACGTTTTCAAAACATTTCGAAGATTCGAGAAAATTTCTAACGTCTTTTAATTGAATTCTCTGAATTTTTTGAGTATGCAGTTTTGTTGCCGAATCAATTTTAGTCTAGGAAGCACAAGTTATAGGTCACTCAAAACTCGCATAGTTTTTGATCATATTTTTTTAAGAAAGGGCGTTTTAGATTTTTCTTCTTGCAAAGTGTAAAAGAGTTTTTTATATAGAAAAAATCTGGAACACCTTTGTTTTTATTTCAAACGGTGGGGAACACTTTTTGGCGTGTTCAAAAGAACTTGATCAGAGGCATTACAACTATCCCCCGATTTACATGGAAGATCGGTTCCAGACAAAACCGTGTAAAGTGAAATCTTCGTTTTCCTATATAAAACCGTGTAAAGCGAAAAAACTACCCAATTCAGTCATTTATTTAAATAAAACATCTTAATGAAGGTTCACGAAAAGACAATTCAATCGATAAGTTACCAGTTCAAACCAAAAAAACTCGCAATATTAGTAAAAATTATGGCTTTTTGTTCAAATTTTCATCAAACGATTTTCCTTCCACATGAACTACATACTCTGCGTTTGGTTATGTACATACATATGTATTCACAATAAGCGGAATCAATCAGTGCTGCCAAGGGGACTCAAAAAGGTTTTTAATGATTTGTGAATCTTCGGAGTTTTTCAAATTTTGCTGATTTATGAACCGTGTAAAAGCGAAATCGTGTAAAACAAGTACCGTGTAAATCGGGGGATAGGTGTATTTGCAATTCTTCCGTTGTTCTTGTTGTATGAATTTATTATATTTATTTGTTTATTGAGACAGACTCGTATTGTTTAACAAAATTTTTTTATTTTTTGATGCCAGGAACAATTTATAAATGTTTACTAGGACATGTTTCCAAATTTTACTTCTTCATCAGCTAGCTTTTCGGTTCTGAGTTTTGGACCCGAATTTAGATACGTTCATACTGGTGTTAAAGCGGATGCCTCTAACTATTCAGCCATTTCAATGCCCCGCTGCACGCTTTGTAATTTAGCTCTAAATATTGCCTTTTTTATATTACTTTCATACACAATTTGGTGTATGTATGTATACTCTATGTTTTTATTCCAAATGGTGGGGAATACATTTCGGCGCGTTCAACAGAATATTTTTTTCTTAAAATATCGAAAACAAAAAAAAAGAATTGAACAATTGACGAAATTCGATACAACGTATCACTGCTATTGTTCTGCTCATTGCTGTACATTAGGGACCCTTCCTTAAGACTTTATTTTTTCTATATTGTGGAGAAAACCTTTGGGTCCTGACATTTCAAAGTGTGCAAAGATTACCCAAATAAATTGCTTATATATTTCGAGCATGGTATAGCCTTGATCAGTGGATGATTAGAGTCGAGGTAGAATTTCTTCAATTTAGCTCAAGAATGCACGAAAGTTACAATTAATTATTAAAATATTGTTTATATAAATGGTCGGTATCCCCAATATATTAATGTTAGCCATTTATTACTTTAAAAAATTTTGAAGGCAATATAATTTTTCACAAATTTTTCCATAAAAACTCATCCGCCTTGCAGATGCCGTTAGAAGTCGGCGTAAAACATGTAGGTCCCGTCCCGCCAATTTGTAGGAAAATTTAAAAGGAACACGATGCAAATTGGAAGAGAAGCTCGTCCTAAATCTCTTCGGAGGAATAACGCGTCTTGTATTATTACTTTTTTTTGTGAACCCATTAACGCACCCTTTCGATGAGTCACTACCAGTTCAGAAGAAACTATAAAACTCACACAGAATATACCATTATGGGATTAAGTTTTTGAGAAAGAAACAAAAAGTGGACGTGGTTTTATATAGGAAATCCCTGCAGATCCACCCTTAAGTGCTGATAATATTAATGGCTAAGGTTAGGTTGAACTGGTCGGTTCATGAGGACCTCACATAGATTGAATGTGTCCTCAGTGTTAATGGCTTAAGTTTTAAGGCAATTTTTTTGGTGCTTTAAACAATATTTTCAGATGGAATTTTAAACAGCTCCCTAATATACATACATATATTCAAACCAAGTTACCTTACTTATCGACGCTGCATAATTACAATGCAAATTAGACTGATTCAAAAAAATGTTTCCGATTTTTCTTTTTTTACAAACAAGCTTTTAGGCTACCTAAATAGAGAAAAAATCTAAGGCTGTGTGTGAGTTGGCCTATATTTCTACCTAAATAGAGAAAAAAACCTAAATCACTGGAAACTGTCGGTAAGGCAGTGCAAAATAAAAATTTAGAATTTTTATGAGCATACTTTTCAACCTAAATTCAAATGTCAAATTTCTACACAAAAATATGGATTTTTCAATATTGTATATGCAAATATGTAAATGGCTCTTGTCCATTCAATTTAAGTAAATCATAGATCATAGAGCGATGATCCCTGCTGCGATTAAGGTCCGATCGATTGTACGTGATGGTGAGCTCAATTTTGTTCAAGCTGATGTTGGCGCCACAAGAATTGGATCCTTGTGAAATATGGGCCGCAATCTGAGCATATTTGGCAGCCAAGTGCACTAATTGGCCTAAAGAAGTTATTGGAGGGATACCAACATCACTGTATTGAATTCGAGATCGTGGAAAAGGTTATTGTGTACGTGCTCCACTATGTCCGAAAAAAACCCTTATAAAACGGAGCCAATGCATCATCTTGAACTGCTATCTTGGGGTTGGTACTTGCCGCGGACCCTAATTGACCTCTGTTCTTTTTAAGCGTGAAAACGCATCAAAAATACCAAATTTCCCGTATTGTTATTATTTTCTTAGCATAAATAAACAATTTAAGTTTTCAAATCAACTCGCACAGTTTTGACAGCTTGTTCCTAAATTATTGCAGTGCTGGAAAGTTCCAGTGGAATATTAGTTTAGGTACTTAAAATTTAGGCAAACTCACACCCAGCCTAAAGTTTAGTTTAATTAAAAAAGTGCATTCTTATAGCTATACCAAGTACAACGGTATCGCGTTTATCGCTTTTTCATAGGATTTATATGGGAAAAATAATTTGCACCTTTTACAAAACTATATAACCTTCAAAGAAAGAGAACCAAATTCACTATTCTAGATTATTATATTCATGCCTAACTCATTGATGCTTAAAAGAGCCGGAATGGTGAAAAAGTCGCCTCATATCCGGGGTAGTTTGATAGTGAATAACTTCCTTTTTAAAAAATCCAGAAGATAATATAAAAGCAATTTTAATATAAAAAGTTCTACTTTCATATGATCTGTGCATTCGGACTGTAGTAAATTCTGTAAGTAAATTCTTGAGGAATAAATTGATTTTGGGCGCTGTGCGCCCTCAATTTTAAAAAGCCAATTTCAAAAACGAACGTTCTAAACCAGCTTTCAATAAATGAAATAAAATTTGGTTTACTTTGAATCAGTCTAATACACATAAACATGCCTATGGCATGTTTAGCCGCCAATACTAATTTTTCCAACCACATAAATGTCCACAAATAATCTAATTGACATTCTACTCTAATTAAATTTTAAACATTTATGGACATATGTATATACTTAGTTAAACATGTACATAGAAACATATCTATAAAAAATTGTGTATATAAACCACACGCAAAAGAAGGGGGAAAAGTTCGCAAACTTGTATTCAAACCTAATAGGTGTAAACTACCATTCATAACTAGTATGAAAACCATGGGCAACTAGTCAGCCGCAAGTCATTAAAAAATATATTATTTCAAATTTTTTATGGAAGAAAATCTAAAACATCCTTGTAACTTCTACATTGTTTAAAGTCAATTGGACTACAAAACTGCATATCCAATTAAATGCAGAGCTCCAAATATAAAGTTGTATAATTTTAGTTACAAAAGTCAGAAGTTTTTATTGACATATCGAAAATAACAAAAAAAAATTGAATTGCGAAATTTGATTATAAAAAACTGCCACTGTTATTTTTCTGTTTGCTGCGGTACCTATTCAATCACAGTATTGTTTATGACGCGAGATTCAGATGGCACGCAAAGATAAAATCTCAGAACCATATGCAACTCACTTTCCTCTTATGGCAAAAGCTTAAATGCTCGAGGAAATGTAAAACTTGTCAATACAAAGTGACGGTTTCGATGAATTCCTAAAGCCATGGTTTTTCAGTGAAGCCAGTTGTCGCAAAATGGTTTGGATGATGATGTGTATTACCCTTTCTCAGGATCGTTAAGAAATATTTTTAGATAGCTTTTATGTAATCAATCGCTGTGCTATCCAAGATATCTAGTAACTTAGTTCTTATAAATCTAGCGCGTGAGACAGGTCTGAGTAAGAAGCCACTACAGTCCACGCCATTTCTCAGTTGTATTTTAAAAAGTTTTGGTGGAATTCCGAATAGTCAAGTTAGATTTTGAAATAGTCCATTTGTTTATAGTAAACGTCGATTTCATTTCAGAAAGAATAGTTGGATTTTGGAAATCGTCAAGTAGTTAGTTTCCAGAACAATTCTTATCATGGAAATTCGTACGACTCCTAAATTATGCTAAAAATATCGGAAAGATGCGTTTTATCCTCGGTATGAATAAAAGAAAATCAAAAATTCCATTTCCTTTAAGGGATATTTTGCATAAAACAGTTTGTGTTGGAGTTGATGATACTATTTTTGTAAGATGCGAATTTTCAATGCGATCCTTAACTATATTTTGTGTAGTGTACGAGGATCTGTAAACTATACAGCATTCACACTTCAGCGTTTCAGCGGCAGCTAACCAAATACTTGAAGAAGTTACTGCGCCTAATTAAACTTTTTCTAACTTTGCGAACTTTTTTGACTTTCGAAGTGGGAATAATCAAACTATATTTTCTATAAACATTATAACCAAACTCATCATCACATCATTGTCACAAAATTATCCATGCTCAAATACTTTTTTATTTTCGATATCTGATTGCATCAAACTGAATGCAAGTTTTTTATTTTCACCCCATTTTGAGAGCTAAGGGTTTGACAGACAGTGCGACCATAGTAAATTGAAGTTTTAGTGCTTTGCATCAAAAATTTGATAGTGGTGGAATTGAAAATTGAGTCCCCAACTATGAATACGACGCGAACGAATTTGGTGTTGATTTCTTGTTGGGTAAAAATTATAACTCACTTCTTGCTAGGTTGATGCTCCAGCCGATAAATGAATAGGCAAAGTAGAATTGCTCCCTTTGCTCCAACGCGTTTCGACGCTTTCTCTTCTTCCTACATTTTTTTAAATACAAAAACAATAGTATATTGCGGCATATAACCCAGCTGGCGCCATTTATAACTACAAGGGTTTTGGTAGATATGATTTTAGAAATCTTGTTATTCATGGCGGAACGATGCAAGGTGGCAGCACGGTGACATACATACAAACATAGATAAAATTTCCATGTATTTGTTTTTTTTTTGTAAAAAGATGGATTATTATGTCAAAATCGTACTGCGCCGGAAGTTGAATTGTCAAATAATGTTAAAAAAAATAACAATCAGCTGATTTCCAGCGGTCAGCTGTTCCTGGTTCCACCATGAATCAGATCAGACAAGCGCTCTAGAGCTTCGGAAAACTATTCGTGTGAGTGCGGCAACAGTGATTCAGTAAAGCAAGCAATAAATCAGTTTCAGCTTGTACTCCAAGCGGTGCACATCTCATGTGTGAATAAAAGAAAAAATGCGTTGACTAATTTAGTTTAGCATAGTGATGTAGACTGCAGCTTTGTACAATAGCATTGATTGCTTATTTAAAGGCAAAAACATTCTTTATTGTCTAAGAAAGAAAACTTTGTTAAGTAAGAAGAAACGTCATTTACAAAACATCAACGTCCAAGGAAAAAAATACGTCTTAACAATTCTTTTAAGTTTATTTTACGCAGTTATAACACATTCTCATTTCCACATCACAGCAAATCTCTCAGCAATGTCACATAGCAACAATAACCACTCCCACACGCATTCGTTGTACATATAAAATTAGATGCAAATCAATAGGGGGATGTGCTTTGTGTTGCAAACGGTGCACGGATTTCACGGAATGTACCAATTGTAAAGTCACAACAACAATATACCGCAAAAAATTAACTTCATGCAATCTGTGTAATTTATAGTATGCTCAAAGCTATGTATATTTTCGTGCAACCCATTGTAGGAAATTAAAATCAACCCTGATTCAACGGTATTCCTCACATTTCGCCCACCTAAAGATTGAGCAATTCTTTTTCATATTTTTTCGTCGTATTTTGTATTTTTGTGTAAATTTTTTTATGTTTCCTACTGATGCTATAACTTCGCAATGGCATACTCTCGAAGTCTTGAATATTTTGCCGTATTATATAAACAATCCATGCACCTTGCAAGACAACGCGAATATTTTGCAGATTTTATGATTTCAAAGTACTTTTCTTCATTTAATGATTGGAAATTTTACGAATTTCCTTGTTTTTCTTTTTATAGTAATTTTCTATTACTTAGAAAGTGAACTTAATACGTGTGTGTGTGTGATTGTGTGAAAACCCAGAGAATTTCAGCACCTGCATCTTAGCGAAGATGGAAAACACATCTAGTTTTTTATTTTTGAAAACAAATTTTTGTTACATGCATGTAAGTTTGTGCACAAGACAAAGAATAAAAGTGATCAAAAAGTGTAACAAATTTAACAAAAACTTAAGAAAATGTACATATAGATACATATTTCTCTCTTATACAAACACAAATTTTATGCAAATTAAGCACCGACAACTTAAATTATTCTATACATATATTTATATACAAGAAAAAAATATTATAATAAAATAATATTTTGAAAACACCAGCACTTGCACAAGCACAAAAAAGCAGCACCCACTCGCACTCACTTATGTATATATTTAAAACTTTTTTCTTTCAATGTGTGTTTTCTTATTTACTTATTTACTTTTTGTATTTGTATTTGCAGATGTATTTAATTAAGCAGCTTAATAGTAGTACGTATTAAAAATGGCATGTAACTTTTAGCGCTTTAAGCAAATATTAATGTGTAATTTTGAGCCTATAAGTATGCAATATTTTGTTTGGAATTATCGTTTTGTTGCTCAATGGCTAAAGCATTTTTATTTTGTTACACCCAATATTTTTTTAATTCTCTCAACATTGTTTCATCGTGTCATATATTATGCGAAATTAAAAAAAAAAAACCTAATGAATTTAAATTGTCTTCCAGAAAGTATTCAGTGCCCTTGTTACGTCAGCAGCCAATACTTTTAAGCGCCTTCCTAGGATCGGTACCCTTTTTTCAATCCTAACTAAGAAAAACGTCAGAGAAATATATTTAGTAACGTTAGATCAAGTTTCCGATGAATTTCGTCATTGGTTCATTGAAAACTTTCAAGTAACCAGTTTTATTAAACTCATTTTCGCGGCACATTTTTAGGCGCCTTTTTCCAATCACTTTTTGTAGAAAGAAAATCATTAATTACACAGTGTAACCAAGAAGACAAAAGTAAAAATACCTGAAAAGTCATACAATTTTTCTAGTAGATATCCAAGAACTGAGAATGACTGCATACAAGATTTTCCCCGGGCACCGCCAAAATCATGAATTTTGAGCGGGTTTTTGCGTGTTCTTGTGACGCTTTTATTAAGAATGAAGTTTTGTCTCTCCAAAACGGGTAAAAGGTTAAAAATCGGTTGGTAGCTACAAAACTTACAGTCATATTAGTCTGCAAAGGGCGATTCCAAGCCTAAACAACAACAAGTAGACATTTCTTAGTCATTTTGAAACAATTTTACATTTTATTAAAATTTTGTTTTCATTAAAATTGTAAAAACTCAGTCAATTTTTAGCATATATAATAAAATCAATACTCATTGAAGTCATAATTAATTTTCAGTTTTGATCCCATGCAGTCTTCTTTTAATTAGTGCATACAGATAGTACCAAAGTTGACAAAACCTGAAAAGATCTGAAAAAAATGTTTCAATGGTAAAATTTTCACAGTTGTGTTATGTTTACTTAGTTCATATATACATCGTTGGAAAGGGCTAAATCTCTTCGGAGAGAAAGTGGAAGTCGGGTTATAGCCATATCACGAAGGGATTAAGAGTCACGACACGCCTTCGCAGAGAATGTAAACCGTTTTTCACAAAAGCGACAGATTTGTGTATCCGATAGATTTAACTTACTTGGGTGATAACTACAGTGTCCCGTATTGTACTCAGTGTAAATTCGTAGGTCCCAAAAACTCAGTATATTTTAGGTGTTCTTTTTCGAAAGAGGTGTGCTTTTAGGCTCGCTCACTCTAAGGAAAAATCTTCTGAGTAGGTATTGCTACCCTTTTTGAAATTTTTTACTTACAAATTTTTCTAAATATAACTCACCGAAATTCCTACATTCAAAAAAATCTACGCCTCGTCTGATACCGATGTTTTTAAGAAAAACTTGCTTTTCGCAAGATCAGAGTCTACTTTAGTTAAGCTTGCAGAAGCTAAATTTTGCGGTTTTCTCTGCGTTTAAAAAGTCCTAAAGGCTTATTCCGCTATTATTCCGCTAATCTATGTATTTCTTTTCTATCTAGCTTAAATTGAACCCAGTTTTCATTAAGCTTTCTATTCGTTTATCTATAGTCTACTTTTAGGCTTGCTAGCACTTCTCATCTTTCCCACATGGGCTTGTTTAGCAACAAAGCGCTTTTATTATGTTTTTATTTATACAATTACACACTTTTATACATTTGATTAAATTCCTATACCTTTTAAAAGCTCTGGCTAGAGCTTTTAAACTTTGCTAAGCAATAGTCTACATTCGGGCGTCTTAAGTATTATTGAAATATTAAACGAAATGTTTTAAATAATGATCATACTACTTTCGGGCGTACTTTAAAAATTTAGCCTGTTATTTTCCTCGCCATTTCAAACAGCTTTTAAGGTTCAGCTTTTCAGCCTAGTTGACCTGCCTTTGGTAAAGTGTGAAAATATAAAAGTTATCATAAACTTTATAGTGATTGCAAATCCTTATGAAATGCCATTCCTCATTGTATTTTTCCATAAAAAACCTACCAGAAACACGTAGTATAGTTTAAGGCGATTGAAAATTATGCTAAGCAAACCTAACGTGCTGCTTAATCATTATTTTGAAGCGAAATTCTGTCGACTAAATAAAAAAATGTTTAAATGTTTAGAGAATTTTATGTTATTTTTAAATAGTTATAAAATTAATGAATTTTTTCGAAATAACCTGTTGTTTTTACTGCATACCTTGCAATTTTGGCTCTGAGAATTGTCTGTATTTGCTCACATTTGCAAGTAAATTTGCCTCTTTAAAACGCTTCATTCAATTGTTTTTCGATTTTATTTGTTCGTCAGATATATTTTTTTATAAATTTAATTGTAATTGTTGCCTTCATAAATTATTAACATGGTTGTTGTATATGCTTTGCCGTACAATGTTGTGACATTATTTTACCGGTATTTTTTTTTTTTTTTTTTTTGTCAACGCAAGCAATTTCAGAGTTCAAAGTTTAGTAATCATTTTATGAAAAAGAAAATAGTTTATTTAACATATTCATGACTTTTTTTGCATAAAAACGTTAAGTTAATTAGCTGTATTCATGTATTAGTAAATTACTTTTTTTAATTAGCTTGAAATATTTTTTGCTACTTGATCAATTGCCTGTGTAATTATATTTAAAATTTATATTTTTTTGCTTATATCTTTTGTATCTGTTTTATATGCGGCATGGCTTATTGATGTGGTTAACGATGTTTCTACAAAATTTGTAATATTTTTAACAAATTATTAAGTTATATTTTGCTGATTGTTTGGTGTTTTTATTGATATTTTGATTTAACTAAATTTTGTTTAAGATAGCTCAAAAGCTCAACCGAAGACGATGGGAAGTAATTTGAAAAAATCGGATAAATACGATTTTTGAGAACCGTTACAGATCGGCTATAATAACAAATACAGGGCTAGATCTGATTAGGTCCTACCTAATTACCCAATACAGATTCGCCGTATACCGACATTATATATTTCTGTCCCGAGCGAGCTATTTTCGACGGTTTTCAGACTAGTTAAGCAATAATTTCGATGGACGTTTCAAGTGTGTATATGTTTCCAACTTTTTGTGATCTTAGTTCGAACGAGTTATGTATATGCCAGGACCTTATATGCTATATTGAGAAGGCTGATTCCGCGAAAGTTGATGCAGTTTGCAGGATCCTCTTCTTGTGGACTGAGCAAATACAGAATGGCTCTTTTTGTAGGTAATAAGACCCCTTTTCTTGTTAAGAGGAAAATATTTTGTGAAATAAACAAGCAAACTCACGAGAGAGCTGAAAAGAACTCACGAGACAGCTCAAAGAACCAAAGGCGACAGTATTTTGCAAAAATAGACACCATTAGATTTGAATCGTCGGGTATGCGCTCGTTCGACTATAGTTTACATAAAAGCTGATGCATGCGCCTTATTTACTCCTCGTCGCCATATTTGAATAGCTCTGCATGCAATCCATTAGCCCCCGCGGCTTTATTGTTTTTTCATCTGGTTATAGCTATTCTTACTTCGTCATAGTCGGGTGGGTAAACATTTATTCCATCAACATCGATTGTGGGCTCGGGCTCATGATCTTTCCTGGGCGTTTAATCGCTCTCTCCATTTAGGAGCGCATAGATGTGTTCACTCCATAATCTAAGCATTCTTTGCACATCGATATTGAGGTCGGCATTTTCGTTTTTACATGAGTTTGCCCCGGACATAAAACCTTCTGTCTGTCGCCGTATTTTTATTTTTTTTTTTTATTGATCCAGTACGATCCGGAAAATACTTGGCACCATTATGTATTAATGTACAAGTCGACCATCCCTGGAACGATTTAATTTAACCACATTGAACCTTTTAGTTCAATAGGAAAGTTCCCACTTACTCTTGGCATGCCTCTATTCGAGCAGCTGTTGTTACTGGTATCGTTTTCTGGTGAAATTATTTCTATCAACTAAGGTGTAGGCCAGGCGCTGTACTACGTGATCAAAGTGACATTATTGAACCCCACGTTGGACGCCAGCTTTTCTTTTTACGTAAATTTTTACTTTAATATACAATTTTGGCATGTTGTTATTTAATAATGAAACAGGGTTATCAATAAGAAAAATATGCTTCTTTTGAAGATGTTTTAAATTTGATTTTCTATTAA
Source organism: Eurosta solidaginis (assembly GCF_040869045.1). Classification (NCBI taxonomy): domain Eukaryota; kingdom Metazoa; phylum Arthropoda; class Insecta; order Diptera; family Tephritidae; genus Eurosta; species Eurosta solidaginis. Next base: position 20,808,107 of record NC_090320.1, read on the forward strand.
TATTATAGGATATAAATATGCCTTGGAAGTTTATTAGTATGACATGCGCTAAATATAAATTTCTTATTGTGAAATATATTAGTTTATTTATTTAATTGATTTTTAGTTATGAATGTCTCTATAAGGTCGTATCATTTTTTTCATTTTAAGTGTTTATGTATAATATATATGTATCTATTTAGTTATTGTTATTTTATTAATTCCTCCTCCTAAATCCATAAATTTTATAACTTACCATTAAGTTATTTCTTAAGTTCTCTTTTAAACTTCAAACCCCAACTCAGAAATGGTTTATGCAAATTTAACAAATTAAAAACAAAAAAACTAAAAACTTTATAACAAAAAAACTTAAAAAACGCCCCTCGCTCCCAGCAATGTACAGTGAGTTTGATGTCTCTAAAAAAATATTTTTATTTTTATTTTTATGTTGCTTCATATTTAAATCGAAATTAAGTATTTAATTTTTTTTACTGCCCCAGTTTTATGCATAGCCTCATCTTGTCCCATGCCACCTGTTTAAAAAAATATATTTTTGAGTTGCATTTTTTTTTTTATTTTTTTTTTTTTTTACAATTTGCACTTTTTATGGATTTTTCTCTTTTGCGTGCTGCATGTTTTTTTTATTAAGTATAAATAAATTTTTTGTCTCACCTTTAAATCCTGAATGTTGCAAAACTAATTCCAAAAGAATATGTGTTTTTAGCACCATTTCACGATAACAACAAGCAAGCGTGTGCAAAATTCTCAACCACTTTATGTATTGGTTTTCTAGTGTTTAGAAGCACCAACTTTTCTTTAGCTTGCTTTTATTTAAACTGTATAAAATAAATAAAAATAAATATATGAAATGTACATTTTAAGTAAAGAAAAATATTTAATGCAATTTATGACTTTTAAGTTTGAAGAGCGAAAAAGACTTTAATAATTTAAGAAAAAATCTTTAGAAAAATTTTACAAAAAGAAACTTTTTTAGTGAAAATGAACCAAAAAATATGCGCAAAATTTTCACGCAAACTGAAAAAAAAATTAGAACTTTAAAAAATTTCTTAAAATACAAGTGAAAAATTGGAAATTTGCGGTAATTCCAAAAATATTTGAAACTTGCATAAACCATTGGTGATATTTTTAATATTATTATTTTATTAAATATAGTTACGTTTTTTACCATATTATTTACTAAGTTTAATTTTACTTTTATTGTTATGCATATCATTTTTTTACATTTAATAATTGTTCGTTTTTTAGTATATATAATTTGCTAATTTTTTTATGTGTTCATTTTTTTCTTTCATTTCATTTCATTGATTTTGCGTTGCTTTTGCGATCCATGTTTATTGCGTTACTCTTATGCTGGATAAAAAAAAACTACAACAAAAAAATATAAATAAAATATTATAAAAAAACGTTTCACAAACAAAAAAAAAAACTACTTAAATATACTACATAAACATAAATCACAAAAACATTTGAAATAAAAACATACTTTTCGGCTGCTAACATAACGAAAACCAAAACAAAATTTTCCACAAACATAAAAATTTGCAAAACAAAAACTACAACAACAAACGACTCAAACTCATATCAACGCCATCAACTCACTATCCACTCAAAATCATAATTAACCAATAAACGAAACAAATTTGTTTCAAACATCACATCAAATATAACACATAAAACAACAACAACATTAAAAATAAAAAAATTATCACATAAAAACGAAAATCAAACTTGTACGTTGCACCATACCATTACGTTCCGATTTCCTTCAATTAGTACCAGGTGCACCGCCACGCAATATCACTGCGATCGCCACCAGTCCAACAACTATATCCGTCTCTTGGCTGCCACCGCCGGTGGAGCGTGCTAATGGTCGCATCATCTATTATAAAGTTTTCTTTGTTGAGGTGGGTCGTGCCGATAGTGAGGCGACAATAACAACATTGAATAAGACAAGCATCGTTTTGGATGAGTTGAAGCGTTGGACCGAATACAAGATTTGGACGTTGGCCGGCACCTCAGTGGGGGATGGGCCGCGCTCGCATCCGATTATTGTGCGCACACATGAAGACGGTACGTATATATGTGTAAGAGAGTGTATGTAGCTCGTTTAAAATAGTATAATTTTTCGATTTTCTTTCAAAAACAATTTTTTTGTCAAATTATATTTTTTTTTGTTTTTTCTACATTTTTAACACTTTGTAAAAGCAGTAAAGAGAATTAAAAAATTCAAATTTTTTCAAGTATAATTTCTTCGGAGTTTCGACAAAGTTTTAAGAAAACAAGCCCTAACAGCAATTTTAGTTTAAACAACAAGAAAAAAGTTTCAAGAAAAAAAAGATGTATATTTGTTGGTACAGTGGTTAATTCTTTGTATTTCTATAAATAGAACAAAAGCAAAACCAGTCCTTTGAACCGCCAGCAACAAAAAAGCGTAGCTTTGTCACAAGCTTACATACAAATTATGTATGTACTTTGTAAAGAATAAACTATGCACAGAAAGCAATTGGAAAAAGTTGCACAACAACAAAGGCATGGCCTTGGCTGAATCTGTTTGTAACACTTCAACTATCGCAGAAGTGCGTGTTCAAATCCCACTGCCGGGAGAAAGAGCTTTGGAGAGCTTTACAAGGTATCGAAACAGCTGTCCTGATGTCACGTTGCTTAAATTTTTCCCAAATTATTTAATTACAAAAACAAAAGAAAACACAAAAAAAGTTGACGTTGTTTCATTATACAAGAGGTGCGATAATACCAACTTTTTTGCTTGGGAATTTTGCTTTTAGGGCTCGAAAACTTCAAAAACAACACTTTTGAACACAATTTTACTTTGATATACTCATAAATTTAAAAAAATTTTCATTTTAAACACTCAAAATCTTTTTGAATTATTTGTTAAATTTTTAATTTTTTGTCACAAAAAACCTTTTTAACTACATGGTTTTTAATTATAGCTTACATTATTTGTTAGTTTATATTTTACAAGCAATACAATACATTCTAATTTGATATTTTTTATTATTTATATATGTACGTAATTTATTTATTTATGTCATACATACGTAATTATACTTTTTTATATAAAATAAGTTTTTTCAAATACAATTTTTTTTTTTATCATTTCTCTTTGTTCAATTTTACGATTCCTAATTTTACTAATGAAATGATGACATTTTTTGCATTTTGTCTCGACGTTAACCAATGCGGCTAAACATTTTTGGATACAAAAACCAATTTTCCTTGTTAATTATATTTTTTATAGGCATCTCAGTGTTTCGATGGCGCGCTGACAACCGAATTTTTGATGTCAACGTCATGCATATAAAAAAAATATTTATATTTATGCATATCTAAATATATATATTAATATATATAATCCAACTCATTTTTAATACATACCATAATCACATAATCATATTATAATTATATCCGCAAGGAAAGAACTATTCATGTGTTGTAGTTTGTAATGGGTTTTACGTGTGTTGAGCTAAATTTTTTTTAGTTATATTTTTTTTATATACTAAGAATTTGGTTTGAATTGTTTATACATATTTTTTTAGTTAATTACTTTGAATCTCTTTAATACTAAAAAAAGGCGAAAATAATATTTTCAAGTTGTGTAAAAGCCCAGCTGGAGACATGTCGCTGGAAATATAATTAGCATTGGCGCAAATTTGTTTTTTTTCGGCTTGGGATGAAAATCTCTAGTGCACCATAAATGCTGCCGTCGAAGTAACCGCGTGTCCGTGGACTAAAAACCATCCCATTTGAAACCGTCGCCCACCCCCCGACCGCTTTCGCATAACTATAAGTTTTATAAAAACCGTCTGTTGTTAATGCCTACAGGTCCCGCTTTTTTGCTCATAAGAGTGTATTCTACGAAGTTACTGATTTGTTGTCACACTTCCGAGCCGCTCAGCATTTTTGCTGTAACATTTTCAACAGTGACTTGGCCGACTCTTTCCTCGAGCATTTGTCGGTTCTGACTACATCGGTAGCATTTAAAAAAAAAGTGTATTCAGCAATAGACCTCGTCTGCATCGCCGTACAAGCACTATAGATCTTCGGCCTTTTTTTATCCTGCGCAGATATTTTTGAAGTACCCGTGCTCGAAGAGCATATGGTTTACGTAGTAACTAATTTACCTCGCCAAATCCGCTAGTGGTCTTTACTTAAGCATCTGTTATTAGATTCGATGTCCATCTGCCTTGTTCATAGAAGCACTCTATACCCCAAGGTGTTATATGCCCTAAAATTCCATGGTAAACGGAAGTAGAATGTGCGTATTAATATATGCCTTTACCTATGGAACGGAATTTTTAGCCGCTAAGCTCAGATTTTGTGTATGTGTTTCAAAGTCTGTCGTCCGTTTAAACCATTTGGTGTGGACAATAAACTTGCTGATATCTTTTACAAATCATTTAGCTACTTCCTGAAATCCCGGCATTACATAACTGCCCATAGTTGTAAACCTTTTGTGAACTAGAACTTGGCATTCACGCAGGGTAGTGCGCGACTGTTTCTTTGCTGGCTTCCTAGCGCAGCCCTTGCAAATGCTGTTAATTTTGCATGCAGGCCGATTCTAAAGATTTATTTCCTTTTGTTTTGGTTAACTTATGTAGATTGCATACAATTTCTTAATTATAATTTTTTTTTTTTGAAAATCAAAAGACTTTCCTTACCTTATTTAAAATTTCATATTTTTTAGTCTTGTTATTCTTTAATTGCAAAACATTTTTAAATTGCTTTACAAATTTACAATATTAATTTTACATATTTTCTACAAGACGAACTTAAAAAAAAAAATTAAATAAATATTTGTATTTAGAAATGTCACTAAAACAGCGATTTGAATTGGAATTTAGCAGAAATATTTTAACAAAAAAAGTCTTACAATGTCGATGCGATTTGTTGGCACATTGCAGCAATGCGTTTGTACCTGTACTCATGAAAAAAAGAGTAACGGAATGCTCGCATTAAAAAAATATAACCACCCGAAAAAATAACTTTATATTAACTTAACCCCTTCACAACTTCATTAATTTTTTTCGTTTTATTATATAAAAAAATTTTATTTAACGTTGCAAGCATATTGCCTCCCCCTCCCAAGCCAAGCTATGGTATGCGCTATCGTTTAAAAACATTTTGTATAATATGTGTGTTTTATTACGTTAAATTGATTTTATTTTATGATATTTGCTTTCAATTAAATTTTTTATTATTCATAATTTTTTTCCAAATTTGTTTGAAATGTTTTACATTTTATTTACGAAGCAAAATTTGTACACCTCATATTGGCACAAATTGCATATTTTTTGGCGCAATCACAAATGAATTTTTTTCTGTTGTTGCATTTTACGCATTCATATGCAACAAAGTATATATTTAAATATAGCAACAACAAAAACAAAATAAATTTGTAACTATGTGTTGTAGGAATAAAATTTTTTTTTATTGGAGAACGCATAAAATTTCCAATTTAATTGGAAAGAATTTTTGAAATGCACTTAATTTATAAATAAATAGAATATATGTATGTATTAACACCCAATTAATATATGTATGTATGTAAACAATGTTTAACATTGTCATTTTTATTTTTATTTATTTTTTTTTTCAAAACAAAAAAAGCAGTTTTTAAATCGTTTTTACACATTATTTTCTTTTTCACTTGATAACTTCATGGCACGTTGCATGTTCGTTTACACATTGCTGTGTTTTAAATTTTTTCTGCTTGTTCCCCCTCTTTCCCTCTTCATTTTGCACAAATAAATTTAATTGCAACTGACATTTTATCTATTTGTTACATGCACTTGTCTCAATTTTTATTATCATTTAATATTTAAAATGTTACGGTATGCTTAATGCATACTTAATTACATGTAGTTTACAAACACACTTACATACACACACACGAATTAGCATTTATGGTTAACCTGCTTTAGTATTTTATTTAAAAAGTCAATTCGTTTAATCGTGTCGTGCACTCGAAAGCTTTATAGAGCTTCGGAAAACTGTTCGGCGTTCACCTACATGTCGTGTGAGTGCAACGACAGAGGTTCAGTAAAGGGCCGATTACTGATACTTAGCATAGACTTGACTTGGCGTAAACTTGGCAACTTAGCCACGATTATACTCCACTTAGCGCATACAATCTGGCATCATAATCAATAAATGTCGATTTGTATGACAAAATGTCAAAATGAAATGGAAACAAACAAATGGCATCTCAATATGTAAACGTCACTTAGAACTTACAGAGAAAATCTAAGTTCAGCAGACTTCTAAGTCAAGTTAAGTGTTGCTAAGTTTTGAGTAATCAGTAACATGCAATGTTCATTTAACAGAACTGTAAGTGACAGTTCTCAAGTCAAGTCAAGTCTATGCTAAGTATCAGTAATGGGCCCTTAATGCAAGCAGTATCAGTTTTCGCTTGCACTTCAAACAGTAAACTTCTCATACGTGTGTTCTATGCTCAAATTTTCTACATTAAACACATACTATTAAAAAAAGTTGCATTTGTATTCGAAGCACACGTTGGGCACCTCTGATTAAAATATAATTTTTGTTAATGTTTTATTTTTATGTATGCATGCACGTAAACATGCCAAATAATTTTGTTGCTGCTATTTGCCTAATTTTTGTACTTTATATAGCATTCGCCAAATTATTTGTCTCGTGATAATTAAATATCAATGTTCAAAAAAAGTAACCGTAATATTTATTTCATTGTATATTTCAATAACTAAGCTCTTCCTTATAAATTTTATTTTAATAAAATTGTATGTGATATGAGCTATTTTAAGTTTTGTTGTTTTTTATTTATAATGACACAAAATTACATAGTGAAATACTTTTGAAATTTTAAAATACAATTCTACGCTGTTGATATGATATAAATTTAAGCTTTAACAGATAACCATAACTACTTTTTTTTAAATCAGCAAATAGACAAACAAATGAATAAAAATAACTCTCTAAAAAGGTAGTACAGTACATCCATAAGTTTCTTTCTACTAACAATTTCATTCCTTCTCCATCGAGTGCTGCTTATTAACGGCCAATTTTTAATGCACGCCTAGTACACAAGGCAAAGCGGTCGAATAAATAAAAACAGCTCCGCTCGTCGCCGGTTACCTGATATATTATCATTGGCGCCTAGTAAATAAAGCAAATCGGTCGGTTAATATGGAAATAGCTCCGCTCGCTGCGCGTTACCTGCTGTATTTTTATGGGCGTCTAGTACAAAAGACAATACGGCCGGTTAATATAAAAATAGTTCCGCTTCCGGTTACCTGCTAGAATTTTATGGGCGCCTAGTACAAAGCCAAAACGATCGGATAATATAGAAATAGTTCCGCTGCCGGTTACCTGCCAGATTCTTATGGGCGCCTAGTACAAAATGCAATACGGCCGGTTAATATAGAAATAGTTCCGCTGCCGGTTACCTGCTAGATTTTTATCGGCGCCTAGTACAAAAGGCAATACGGCCGGTTAATATAAAAATAGTTCCGCTTCCGGTTACCTGCTAGAATTTTATGGGCGCCTAGTACAAAAGGCAAAACGGTCGGATAATATAGAAATAGTTCCGCTGCCGGTTACCTGCCAGATTTTTATGGGCGCCTGGTACAAAATGCAATACGGCCGGTTAATATAGAAATAGTTCCGCTGCCGGTTACCTGCTGGATTTTTATGGGCGCCTAGTACAAAAGGCAATACGGCCGGTTAATATAAAAATAGTTCCGCTTCCGGTTACCTGCTAGAATTTTATGGGCGCCTAGTACAAAAGGCAAAACGGTCGGATAATATAGAAATAGTTCCGCTGCCGGTTACCTGCCAGATTTTTATGGGCGCCTAGTACAAAATGCAATACCGCCGGTTAATATAGAAATAGTTCCGCTGCCGGTAACCTGCTAGATTTTTATGGGCGCCTAGTACAAAAAGCAATACGGCCAGTTAATATAGAAATAGTTCCGCTGCCGGTTACCTGCTAGATTTTTATGGGCGCCTAGTACAAAAGGCAATACGGTCGGATAATATAGAAATAGTTCCGCTGCCGGTTACCTGCTATATTTTTATGTGCGCCTAGTACAAAAAGCAAAACGGTCGGATAATATAGTAATAGTTCCGCTGCCTGTTACCTGCTAGATTTTTATCGGCGCCTAGTACAAAAGGCAATACGGCCGGTTAATATAAAAATAGTTCCGCTTCCGGTTACCTGCTAGAATTTTATGGGCGCCTAGTACAAAAGGCAAAACGGTCGGATAATATAGAAATAGTTCCGCTGCCGGTTACCTGCCATATTTTTATGGGCGCCTAGTACAAAATGCAATACCGCCGGTTAATATAGAAATAGTTCCGCTGCCGGTTACCTGCTGGATTTTTATGGGCGCCTAGTACAAAAGGCAATACGGCCGGTTAATATAGAAATATTCCGCTGCCGGTTACCTGCTATATTTTTATGGGCGCCTAGTACAAAAAGCAAAACGGTCGGATAATATAAAAATAGTTCCGCTTCTGGTTACCTGCTAGTTTTTTATGGGTGCCTAGTACAAAAGGCAATAAGGCCGGTTAATATAGAAATGTTTCCGCTTCCGGTTACCTGCTAGATTTTTATGTGCGCCTAGTACAAAAAGGAAAACGGTCGGATAATATAGAAATAGTTCCGCTGCCGGTTACCTGCTATATTTTTATGGTCGCCTAGTACAAAAAGCAAAACGGTCGGATAATATAGTAATAGTTCCGCAGCCGGTTACGTGCTAGATTTTTATGGGCGCCTAGTACAAAAGGCAATACGGCCGGTTAATGTAGAAATGTTTCCGCTTCCGGCTACCTGCTAGACTTTTATGTGCGCCTAGTACAAAAGGCAAAACGGTCGGATAGTATAGAAATATTTCCGCTGCCGGCGACCTCCTAGATTTTTATGTGTGCCTAGTACAAAAAGGAAAGCGGTCGGATAATATGGAAATAGTTCCGCTTCCGGTTACCTGCTAGATTTTTATGTGCGCCTAGTACAGAAAGGAAAACGGTGGGATAATATAGAAATAGTTCCGCTGCCGGTTACCTGCTATATTTTTATGGGCGCCTAGTACAAAAGGCAATACGGCCGGTTAATGTAGAAATGTTTCCGCTTCCGGTTACCTGCTAGATTTTTATGTGCGCCTAGTACAAAAGGCAAAACGGTCGGATAGTATAGAAATATTTCCGCTGCCGGCGACCTCCTAGATTTTTATGTGTGCCTAGTACAAAAAGGAAAGCGGTCGGATAATATGGAAATAGTTCCGCTTCCGGTTACCTGCTAGATTTGTATGTGCGCCTAGTACAGAAAGGAAAACGGTCGGATAATATAGAAATAGTTCCGCTGCCGGTTACCTGCTATATTTTTATGGGCGCCTAGTACAAAAGGCAATACGGCCGGTTAATGTAGAAATGTTTCCGCTTCCGGTTACCTGCTAGATTTTTATGTGCGCCTAGTACAAAAAGGAAAACGGTCAAATATCATAGAAATAGTTCCGCTGTCGGCTACCTGCTATATTTTTATAGGCGCCTAGTACAAAAGGCAATACGGCCGGTTAATATAAAAATAGTTCCGCTGCCGGTTACCTGCTGGATTTTTATGGGCGCCTAGTACAAAAGGCAATACGGCCGGTTAATATAAAAATAGTTCCGCTTCCGGTTACCTGCTAGAATTTTATGGGCGCCTGGTACAAAAGACAAAACGGTCGGATAATATAGAAATAGTTCCGCTGCCGGTTACCTGCCAGATTTTTATGGGCACCTAGTACAAAATGCAATACGGCCGGTTAATATAGAAATAGTTCCGCTGCCGGTTACCTGCTGGATTTTTATGGGCGCCTAATACAAACGGCAATACGGCCGGTTAATATAGAAATATTTCCGCTGCCGGTTACCTGCTAGATTTGTATGGGCGCCTAGTACAAAAGGCAATACGGTCGGATAATATAGAAATAGTTCCGCTTCCGGTTACCTGCTATACTTTTATGGGCGCCTAGTACAAAAAGCAAAACGGTCGGATAATATAGAAATAGTTCCGCTGCCGGTTACCTGCTAGATTTTTATGGACGCCTAGTACAAAAGGCAATACGGCCGGTTAATATAAAAATAGTTCCGCTTCCGGTTACCTGCTAGCTTTTTATGGGCGCCTAGTACAAAAAGCAGTACGGCCGGTTAATATAGAAATGTTTCCGCTTCCGGTTATCTGCTAGATTTTTATGGGCGCCTAGTACAAAAAGGAAAACGGTCGGATAATATAGAAATATTTCCGCTGCCGGTTACCTGCTAGATTTTTATGGGCGCCTAGTACAAAAGGCAATACGGTCGGATAATATAGAAATAGTTCCGCTGCCGGTTACCTGTTATATTTTAATGGGCGCCTAGTAAATAAGGCAAAGCGTCCGGTTAATATGGAAATTTCTCCGCTCGCTTCCGGTTACCTGCTATATTTTTATGGGCGCCTAGTAAATAAGGCAAATCGGCCGTTTAATATGGAAATATCTCCACTTACTTCCGGTTACCTGCTACATTTTTATGGGCGCCTAGTAAATAAGGCAAATCGGTCGTTTAATATGGAAATATCTCTGCTCACATCCGGTTACGTGATATATTTTATGGGCGACTAGTAAATAAGACAAATCGGCGGTTATATGGAAATTTTTCCGCTCGCTTCCGGTTACCTGCTATATTTTTATGGGCGCCTAATAAATAAGGCAAAGCGGCCGGTTAATATAAAAATTTCTCCGCTCGTTTCCGGTTACCTGCTACATTTTTATGGGCGCCTAGTACAAAGGACAAAACGGTCGGATAATATAGAAATATTTCCGCTTCCGGTTACCTGCTATATTTTTTTATGGGCGCCTAGGACAAAAGGCAAAACGGACGGAAAATATAGAAATAGTTCCGCTGCCGGTTACCTGCTAGGTTTTTATGGGCGCGTAGTGCAAAATGCAAAAGGGTCGGTTCATGTAGAAATAGTTCCGCTGCCGGTTACCTGCTAGAATTTTATGGGCGCCTAGTACAAAATGCAATAGGCCCGTTAATATAGAAATGTTCCCGCTTCCGGTTATCTGCTAGATTTTTATGTGCGCCTAGCACAAAAAGGAAAACGGTCGGATAATATAAAAATAGTTCCGCTTCCGGTTACCTGCTAGATTTTTATGGGCGCCTAGTACAAAAGGCAATACGGCCGGTTAATATAGAAATGTTTCCGCTTCCGGTTATCTGCTAGATTTTTATGTGCGCCTAGCACAAAAAGGAAAACGGTCGGATAATATAGAAATAGTTCCGCTGCCGGTTACCTGCTATATTTTTATGGGCGCCTAGTACGAAAGGCAAAACGGTCGGATAATATAGAAATATTTCCGCTGCCGACTACCTGCTAGATTTTTATGGGCGCCTAGTACAAAAGCCAATGCGGCCGGTTAATATAGAAATAGTTCCGCTGCCAGTTACCTGCTAGATTTTTATGGGCGCCTAGTACAAAAAGGAAAACGGTCGGATAATATAGAAATAGTTCCGCTGCCGGTTACCTGTTATATTTTAATGGGCGCCTAGTAAATAAGGCAAAGCGTCCGGTTAATATGGAAATATCTCCGCTTGCTTCCGGTTACCTGCTATATTTTTATGGGCGCCTAATAAATAAGGCAAAGCGGCCGGTTAATATGGAAATTTCTCCGCTCGTTTCCGGTTACCTACTGCATGTTTATGGGCGCCTAGTAGATAAGGAAAATCGGCCGTTTAATATGGAAATTTCTCCGCTCTCTTCCGGTTACTTGCTATATTTTTATGGGCGACTAGTAAATAAGACACATCGGCCGGTTAATATGGGAATAGCTCCGCTTGCTTCCTCTTACCTGCTATATTTTTATGGGCGCCTGGTAAATAAGGCAAATCGGTCGTTTAATATGGAAATATCTCCGCTCGCTTCCGGTTACGTGCTATATTTTATGGGCGCCTAATAAATAAGGCAAAGCTGCCGGTTAATATGGAAATTTCTCCGCTCGTTTCCGGTTACCTGCTACATGTTTATGGGCGCTAAGTAAATAAGGCAAATCGGTCGTTTAATATGGAAATATCTCAGCTCGCTTCCGGTTACCTCCTCTGTTCTTATGGGCGCCTAGTAAATAAGGCAAAGCGGCCGGTTAATATGGAAATAGCTCTGCTCGCTTCCGGTTACCTGCTATATTTTTATGGCGCCTAGTAAATAAAGCAAAGCGGCCGGTTAATATGGAAATATCTCCGTTCGTTTCAGGTTACCTGCTAAATTTTTATGGGCGCCTAGTGCAAAAGGCAAAACGGTCGGTTAATATAGAAATAGTTCCGCTGCCGGTTACCTGCTATATTTTTATGGGCGCCTAGTACAAAAGGCAATACGGCCCGTTAATATAAAAATAGTTCCGCTTCCGGTTACCTGCTACATTTTTTGGGCGCCTAGTACAAAAGGCAATACGGCCTGTTAATATAGAAATAGCTCCGCTGCCGGTTAACATAGAAATAGTTCCGCTGCCGGTTACCTGCTATATTTTTATGGGCGCCTAGTACAAAAGGCAATACGGCCCGTTAATATAAAAATAGTTCCGCTTCCGGTTACCTGCTACATTTTTTGGGCGCCTAGTACAAAAGGCAATACGGCCGGTTAATATAGAAATGTTTCCGCTTCCGGTTACCTGATACATTTTTATGTGCGCCTAGTACAAAAAGGAAAACGGTCAGATAAAATAGAAATAGTTCCGCTGCCGGTTACCTGCTATATTTTTATGGGCGCCTAGTACAAAAGGCAAAACGGTCGGATAATATAGAAATATTTCCGATGCCGGTTACATGCTAGATTTTTATGGGCGCCTAGTACAAAAGGCAAAACGGTCGGGTAATATAGAAATATTTCCGGTTCCGGTTACCTGCTAGATTTTTATGGGCGCCTAGTACAAAAGGCAAAACGGTCGGATAATATAGAAATATTTCCGGTTCCGGTTACCTGCTAGATTTTTATGGGCGCCTAGTACAAAAGGCAATACGGCCGGTTCATATAGAAATATTTCCGCTGCCGGTTACTTGCTAGATTTTTATGGGCGCCTAGTACAAAAGGCAAAACGGACGGAAAATATAGAAATAGTTCCGCTGCCGGTTACCTGCTAGGTTTTTATGGGCGCGTAGTACAAAAGGCAAAACGGTCGGTTAATATAGAAATAGTTCCGCTTCCGGTTACCAGCTAGATTTTTATGGGCGCCTAGTACAAAAGGCAATACGGCCGGTTCATATAGAAATATTTCCGCTCCCGGTTACCTGCTAGATTTTTATGGGCGCCTAGTACAAAAGGCAAAGCGGTCTGGTAATATAGAAATATTTCCGGTTCCGGTTACCTACTAGATTTTTATGGGCGCCTAGTACAAAAGGCAAAACGGTCGGATAATATAGAAATATTTCCGCTTCCGCTGACCTGCTATATTTTTTTATGGGCGCCTAGGACAAAAGGCAAGACGGTCGGATAATATAGAAATATTTCCGCTGCCGGTTCCCTGCTAGATTTTTATGGGCGCCTAGTACAAAAGGCAATACGGCCGGTTCATATAGAAATATTTCCGCTGCCGGTTACTTGCTAGATTTTTATGGGCGCCTAGTACAAAAGGCAAAACGGACGGAAAATATAGAAATAGTTCCGCTGCCGGTTACCTGCTAGGTTTTTATGGGCGCCTAGTACGAAAGGCAATACGGACGGATAATATAGAAATAGTTCCGCTGCCGGTTACCTGCTAGATTTTTATGGGCGCGTAGTACAAAATGCAAAAGGGTCGGTTTATGTAGAAATAGTTCCGCTGCCGTTTACCTGCTAGAATTTTATGGGCGCCTAGTACAAAAAGGCAAAACGGACGGATAATATAGAAATAGTTCCGCTGCCGGTTACCTGCTAGGTTTTTATGGGCGCGTAGTAAAAAATGCAAAAGGGTCGGTTCATGTAGAAATAGTTAAGCTGCCGGTTACCTGCTAGAATTTTATGGGCGCCTGGTACAAAAGGCAAAACGGACGGATAATATAGAAATAGTTCCGGTTACCTGCTAGGTTTTTATGGGCGCGTAGTACAAAATGCAAAAGGGTCGGTTCATGTAGAAATAGTTCCGCTGCCGGTTACCTGCTAGAATTTTATGGGCGCCTAGTACAAAATGCAATAGGCCCGTTAATATAGAAATAGTTCCGCTGCCGGTTACCTGCTGGATTTTTATGGGCGCCTAGTACAAAAGGCAATACGGCCGGTTAATATAGAAATATTTCCGATGCCGGTTACCTGCTAGATTTTTATGGGCGCCTAGTACAAAAGGCAATACGGCCGGTTAATATAGAAATAGTTCCGCTGCCGGTTACCTGCTAGATATTTATGGGCGCCTAGTACAAAAGGCAAAACGGCCGGTTAATATAGAAATAGTTCCGGTTACCTGCTAGGTTTTTGTGGGCGCCTAGTACAAAAGGCAAAACGGTCGGATAATATAGAAATATTTCCGGTTCCGGTTACCTGCTAGATTTTTATGGGCGACTAGTACAAAAGGCAATACGGCCGGTTCATACAAAAATAGTTCCGCTGCCGGTTACCTGCTAGATTTTTATGGGCGCCTAGTACAAAAGGCAAAACGGTCGGTTAATATAGAAATAGTTCCGCTGCCGGTTACCTGCTAGATATTTATGGGCGCCTAGTACAAAAGGCAAAACAGCCGGTTAATATAGAAATAGTTCCGCTTCCGGTTACCAGCTAGATTTTTATGGGCGCCTAGTACAAAAGGCAATACGGCCGGTTCATATAGAAATATTTGCGCTGCTGGTTACCTGCTAGATTTTTATGGGCGCCTAGTACAAAAGGCAATACGACCGGTTCATATAGAAATATTTCCGCTGCCGGTTACTTGCTAGATTTTTATGGGCGCCTAGTATAAAAGGCAAAACGGACGGATAATATAGAAATAGTTCCGCTGCCGATTACCTGCTGGATATTTATGGGCGCCTAGTACAAAAGGCAATACGGTCGGTTAATATAGAAATAGTTCCGCTGCCGGTTACCTGCTAGATTTTTATGGGCGCGTAGTACAAAATGCAAAACGGTCGGTTAATATAGAAATAGTTCCAGTGCCGGTTACCTGCTAGATTTTTATGGGCGCCTAGTACAAAAGGCAAAACGGTCGGATAATATAGAAATATTTCCGGTTCCGGTTACCTGCTAGATTTTTATGGGCGACTAGTACAAATGGCAATACGGCCGGTTCATACAAAAATAGTTCCGCTGCCGGTTACCTGCTAGATTTTTATGGGCGCCTAGTACAAAAGGCAAAACGGTCGGTTAATATAGAAATAGTTCCGCTGCCGGTTACCTGCTAGATATTTATGGGCGCCTAGTACAAAAGGCAAAAGGCCGGTTAATATAGAAATAGTTCCGCTTCCGGTTACCAGCTAGATTTTTATGGGCGCCTAGTACAAAAGGCAAAACGGTCGGATAATATAGAAATATTTCCGCTTCCGGTTACCTGCTATATTTTTTTATGGGCGCCTAGGACAAAAGGCAAAACGGACGGAAAATATAGAAATAGTTCCGCTGCCGGTTACCTGCTAGGTTTTTATGGGCGCGTAGTACAAAATGCAAAAGGGTCGGTTCATGTAGAAATAGTTCCGCTGCCGGTTACCTGCTAGAATTTTATGGGCGCCTAGTACAAAATGCAAAACGGACGGATAATATAGAAATAGTTCCGCTGCCGGTTACCTGCTAGGTTTTTATGGGTGCGTAGTAAAAAATGCAAAAGGGTCGGTTCATGTAGAAATAGTTCCGCTGCCGGTTACCTGCTAGAATTTTATGGGCGCCTAGTACAAAAGGCAAAACGGACGGATAATATAGAAATAGTTCCGCTGCCAGTTACCTGCTAGGTTTTTATGGGTGCGTAGTAAAAAATGCAAAAGGGTCGGTTCATGTAGAAATAGTTCCGCTGCCGGTTACCTGCTAGAATTTTATGGGCGCCTAGTACAAAAGGCAAAACGGACGGATAATATAGAAATAGTTCCGGTTACCTGCTAGGTTTTTATGGGCGCGTAGTACAAAATGCAAAAGGGTCGGTTCATGTAGAAATAGTTCCGCTGCCGGTTACCTGCTAGAATTTTATGGGCGCCTAGTACAAAATGCAATAGGCCCGTTAATATAGAAATAGTTCCGCTGCCGGTTACCTGTTGGATTTTTATGGGCGCCTAGTACAAAAGGCAATACGTCCGGTTAATATAGAAATATTTCCGATGCCGGTTACCTGCTAGATTTTTATGGGCGCCTAGTACAAAAGGCAATAAGGCCGGTTAATATAGAAATAGTTCCGCTGCCGGTTACCTGCTAGATTTTTATGGGCGCCTAGTACAAAAGGCAAAACGGTCGGTTAATATAGAAATAGTTCCGCTGCCGGTTACCTGTTGGATTTTTATGGGCGCCTAGTACAAAAGGCAATACGTCCGGTTAATATAGAAATATTTCCGATGCCGGTTACCTGCTAGATTTTTATGGGCGCCTAGTACAAAAGGCAATAAGGCCGGTTAATATAAAAATAGTTCCGCTTTCGGTTACCTGCTAGATTTTTATGGGCGCCTAGTACAAAAGGCAAAACGGTCGGTTAATATAGAAATAGTTCCGCTGCCGGTTACTTGCTAGATATTTATGGGCGCCTAGTACAAAAGGCAATACAGCCGGTTAATATAGAAATATTTCCGATGCCGGTTACCTGCTAGATTTTTATGGGCGCCTATTTTTATGTGCGCCTAGTACAAAAGGCAAAACGGTCGGATAATATAGAAATATTTCCGCTTCCGGTGACCTGCTATATTTTTTTATGGGCGCCTAGGACAAAAGGCAAGACGGTCGGATAATATAGAAATATTTCCGCTGCCGGTTACCTGCTAGATTTTTATGGGCGCCTAGTACAAAAGGCAATACGGCCGGTTCATATAGAAATATTTCCGCTGCCGGTTACTTGCTATATTTTTATGGGCGCCTAGTACAAAAGGCAAATCGGGCGGAAAATATAGAAATAGTTCCGCTGCCGGTTACCTGCTAGGTTTTTATGGGCGCGTAGTACAAAATGCAAAAGGGTCGGTTCATATAGAAATAGTTCCGCTGCCGGTTACCTGCTAGAATTTTATGGGCGCCTAGTACGAAAGGCAATACGGACGGATAATATAGAAATAGTTCCGCTGCCGGTTACCTGCTAGATTTTTATGGGCGCGTAGTACAAAATGCAAAAGGGTCGGTTTATGTAGAAATAGTTCCGCTGCCGGTTACCTGCTAGGTTTTTATGGGCGCGTAGTAAAAAATGCAAAAGGGTCGGTTCATGTAGAAATAGTTAAGCTGCCGGTTACCTGCTAGAATTTTATGGGCGCCTGGTACAAAAGGCAAAACGGACGGATAATATAGAACTAGTTCCGGTTACCTGCTAGGTTTTTATGGGCGCGTAGTACAAAATGCAAAAGGGTCGGTTCATGTAGAAATAGTTCCGCTGCCGGTTACCTGCTAGAATTTTATGGGCGCCTAGTACAAAATGCAATAGGCCTGTTAATATAGAAATAGTTCCGCTGCCGGTTACCTGCTGGATTTTTATGGGCGCCTAGTACAAAAGGCAATACGGCCGGTTAATATAGAAATATTTCCGATGCCGGTTACCTGCTAGATTTTTATGGGCGCCTAGTACAAAAGGCAATACGGCCGGTTAATATAGAAATAGTTCCGCTGCCGGTTACCTGCTAGATATTTATGGGCGCCTAGTACAAAAGGCAAAACGGCCGGTTAATATAGAAATAGTTCCGCTTCCGGTTACCAGCTAGGTTTGTATGGGCGCCTAGTACAAAAGGCAATACGGCCGGTTCATATAGAAATATTTCCGCTGCCGTTTACCTGCTAGATTTTTATGGGTGCCTAGTACGAAAGGCAAAACGGTTGGGTAATATAGAAATATTTCCGGCTCCGGTTACCTACTAGATTTTTATGTGCGCCTAGTACAAAAGGCAAAACGGTCGGATAATATAGAAATATTTCCGCTTCCGGTTACCTGCTATATTTTTTTATGGGCGCCTAGGACAAAAGGCAAAACGGACGGAAAATATAGAAATAGTTCCGCTGCCGGTTACCTGCTAGGTTTTTATGGGCGCGTAGTACAAAATGCAAAAGGGTCGGTTCATGTAGAAATAGTTCCGCTGCCGGTTACCTGCTAGAATTTTATGGGCGCCTAGTACAAAATGCAATAGGCCCGTTAATATAGAAATAGTTCCGCTGCCGTTTACCTGCTAGAATTTTATGGGCGCCTAGTACAAAAGGCAAAACGGACGGATAATATAGAAATAGTTCCGCTGCTGGTTACCTGCTAGGTTTTTATGGGTGCGTAGTAAAAAATGCAAAAGGGTCGGTTCATGTAGAAATAGTTCCGCTGCCGGTTACCTGCCAGAATTTTATGGGCGCCTAGTACAAAAGGCAAAACGGACGGATAATATAGAAATAGTTCCGGTTACCTGCTAGGTTTTTATGGGCGCGTAGTACAAAATGCAAAAGGGTCGGTTCATGTAGAAATAGTTCCGCTGCCGGTTACCTGCTATGAACCGACCGTTTTGCCTTTTGTAATAGGCACCCATAAAATTCTAGCAGGTAGTCGGCAGCGGGACTATTTCTATATTAACCGGCCGTATTGCCTTTTGTACTAGGCGCCCATAAAAATCCAGCAAGTAACCGGCAGCGGAACTATTTCTATATTAACCGGCCGTATTGCATTTTGTACTAGGCGGACATAAATATCTACCAGGTAACCGGCAGCGGAAATATTTCTATATGAACCGGCCGTATTGCCTTTTGTACTAGGCGCTCATAAAAATCCAGCAGGTAACCGGCAGCGGAACTATTTCTATATTAACCGGCCGTATTGCCTTTTGTACTAGGCGCCCATAAAAATCTAGCAGGTAACCGGCAGCGGAAATATTTCTATATGAACCGGCCGTATTGCCTTTTGTACTTGGCGCCCATAAAAATATAGCAGGTAACCGGCAGCGGGAATATTTCTATATTAACCGGCCGCATTGCCTTTTGTACTAGGCGCTCATAAAAATCCAGCAGGTAACCGGCAGCGGAACTATTTCTATATTAACCGGCCGTATTGCCTTTTGTACTAGGCGCCCATAAAAATCTAGCAGGTAACCGGCAGCGGAAATATTTCTATATGAACCGACCGTTTTGCCTTTTGTACTAGGCGCCCATAAAATTCTAGCAGGTAACCGGCAGCGGAACTATTCCTATATGAACCGGCCGTATTGCCTTTTGTACTTGGCGCCCATAAAAATATAGCAGGTAACCGGCAGCGGGAATATTTCTATATTAACCGGCCGCATTGCCTTTTGTACTAGGCGCTCATAAAAATCCAGCAGGTAACCGGCAGCGGAACTATTTCTATATTAACCGGCCGCATTGCCTTTTGTACTAGGCGCTCATAAAAATCCAGCAGGTAACCGGCAGCGGAACTATTTCTATATTAACCGGCCGTATTGCCTTTTGTACTAGGCGCCCATAAAAATCTAGCAGGTAACCGGCAGCGGAAATATTTCTATATGAACCGGCCGTATTGCCTTTTGTACTTGGCGCCCATAAAAATATAGCAGGTAACCGGCAGCGGGAATATTTCTATATTAACCGGCCGTATTGCCTTTTGTACTAGGCGCCCATAAAAATTCAGCAGGTAACCGGCAGCGGAATTATTTCTATATTAACCGGCCGTATTGCCTTTTGTACTGGGCGCCGATAAAAATCCAGCAGGTAAACGGCAGCGGAACTATTTATATATTAACCGGCCGTATTGCCTTTTGTACTAGGCGCCCATAAAAATCTAGCAGGTAACCGGCAGCGGAAATATTTCTATATTAACCGGCCGTATTGCCTTTTGTACTAGGCGCCCATAAAAATCCAGAAGGTAACCGGCAGCGGAACTATTTCTATATTATCCGTCCGTTTTGCCTTTTGTACTAGGCGCCCATAAAAATCTAGCAGGTAACCGGCAGCGAAACTATTTCTAAATGAACCGACCCTTTTGCATTTTGTACTAGGCGCCCATAAAATTCCAGCAGGTAAACGGCAGCGGAACTATTTCTATATTAACGGGCCTATTGCATTTTGTACTAGGCGCTCATAAAAATCTATCAGGTAACCGGCAGCGGGAATATCTCTATATTAACCGGCCGTATTGCCTTTTGTACTAGGCGCCCATAAAAATCCAGCAGGTAACCGGCAGCGGAACTATTTCTATATGAACCGGACGTATTGCCTTTTGTACTAGGCGCTCATAAAAATCTAGCAGGTAACTGGCAGCGGAACTATTTCTATATTCACTGGCAATATTGCCTTTTGTACTAGGCGCCCATAAAAATCTAGCAGGTAACCGGCAGCGGAACTATTTCTATATTCACTGGCAATATTGCCTCTTGTACTAGGCGCCCATAAAAATCTAGCAGGTAACTGGCAGCGGAAATATTTCTATATGAACCGGCCGTTTTGTCTTTTGTACTAGGCGCCCATAAAATTCTAGCAGGTAACCGGCAGCGGAACTATTCCTATATGAACCGGCCGTATTGCATTTTGTACTAGGCGCTCGTAAAAACCTAACAGGTAACCGGCAGCGGAAATATTTCTATATGAACCGGCCGTATTGCCTTTTGTACTAGGCGCCCATAAAAATCTAGCAGGTAACCGGCAGCGGAACTATTCCTATATGAACCGGCCGTATTGCATTTTGTACTAGGCGCTCGTAAAAACCTAACAGGTAACCGGCAGCGGTACTATTTCTATATGAACCGGCCGTATTGCCTTTTGTACTAGGCGCCCATAAAAATCTAGCAGGTAACCGGCAGCGGAAATATTTCTATATGAACCGACCGTTTTGCCTTTTGTACTAGGCGCCCATAAAAATCTAGCAGGTAACCGGCAGCGGAAATATTTCTATATGAACCGACCGTTTTGCCTTTTGTACTAGGCGCCCATAAAATTCTAGCAGGTAACCGGCAGCGGAACTATTCCTATATGAACCGGCCGTATTGCATTTTGTACTAGGCGCTCGTAAAAACCTAACAGGTAACCGGCAGCGGTACTATTTCTATATGAACCGGCCGTATTGCCTTTTGTACTAGGCGCCCATAAAAATCTAGCAGGTAACCGGCAGCGGAAATATTTCTATATGAACCGACCGTTTTGCCTTTTGTACTAGGCACCCATAAAAATCTAGCAGGTAACCGGCAGCGGAACTATTTCTATATGAACCGACCGTTTTGCTTTTTGTACTAGGCGCTCATAAAAATCTATTAGGTAACCGACAGCGGAACTATTTCGATATTAACCGGCCGTATTGCATTTTGCACTAGGCGCACATAAAAATCTAGCAGGTAACCGACAGCGGAACTATTCCTATATGAACCGGCCGTATTGCATTTTGTACTAGGCGCTCGTAAAAACCTAACAGGTAACCGGCAGCGGAAATATTTCTATATTAACCGACCGTTTTGCCTTTTGTACTAGGCACCCATAAAAATCTAGCAGGTAACCGGCAGTGGAAACATTTCTATATTATCCGGCCGTATTGCCTTTTGTACTAGGCGTCCATAAAAATCTAGCAGGTAACCGGCAGCGGAAATATTTCTATATGAACCGGCCGTTTTGTCTTTTGTACTAGGCGCACATAAAAATCTAGCAGGTAACCGGCAGCGGAACTATTTCTATATGAACCGACCGTTTTGCTTTTTGTACTAGGCGCTCGTAAAAACCTAACAGGTAACCGGCAGCGGAACTATTTCTATATTAACCGGCCGTATTGCATTTTGTACTAGGCGCTCATAAAAATCTAGCAGGTAACCGGCAGCGGAACTATTTCTATATTAACCGGCCGTATTGCATTTCTTACTAGGCGCCCATAAAAATCTAGCAGGTAACCGGCAGCGCAAATATTTTTATATGAACCGGCCGTATTGCCTTTTGTACTAGGCGCCCATAAAAATCTAGCAGGTAACCGGCAGCGGAACTATTTCTATATTAACCGGCCGTATTGCATTTTGTACTAGGCGCACATAAAAATCTAGCAGGTAACTGGCAGCGGAACTATTTCTACATTCACTGGCAATATTGCCTTTTGTACTAGGCGCCCATAAAAATCTAGCAGGTAACCGGCAGCGGAACTATTTCTATATTCACTGGCAATATTGCCTTTTGTACTAGGCGCCCATAAAAATCTAACAGGTAACCGGCAGCGGAACTATTTCTATATTAACCGGCCGTATTGCCTTTTGTACTAGGCGCCCATAAAAATCTAGCAGGTAACCGGCAGCGGAAATATTTCTATATGAACCGACCGTATTGCATTTTGTACTAGGCGCACATAAAAATCTAGCAGGTAACTGGCAGCGGAACTATTTGTACATTCACTGGCAATATTGCCTTTTGTACTAGGCGCCCATTAAAATCTAGCAGGTAACCGGCAGCAGAACTATTTCTATATTCACTGGCAATATTGCCTTTTGTACTAGGCGCCCATAAAATTCTAGCAGGTAACCGCCAGCGGAACTATTTCTATATTAACCGGCCGTATTGCATGTTGTACTAGGCGCTCATAAAAATCTAGCAGGTAACCTGCAGCGGAAATATATCTATATTAACCGGCCGTATTGCCTTTTGTACTAGGCGCCCATAAAAATCTAGCAGGTAACCGGCAGCGGAACTATTTCTATATTAACCGGCCGTATTGCATTTCTTACTAGGCGCCCATAAAAATCTAGCAGGTAACCGGCAGCGCAAATATTTTTATATGAACCGGCCGTATTGCCTTTTGTACTAGGCGCCCATAAAAATCTAGCAGGTAACCGGCAGCGGAACTATTTATATATTAACCGGCAATATTGCCTTTTGTACTAGGCGCCCATAAAAATATAGCGGGTAACCGGCAGAGGAAATATTTCTATATTATCCGCCCGTTTTGCCTTTTGTACTAGGCGCCCATAAAAATCTAGCAGGTAATCGGCAGCGGAACTATTTCTACATGAACCGAACGTTTTGCATTTTGTACTACATGCCCATAAAAATCTAGCAGGTAACCGGCAGCGGAACTATTTCTATATTAACCGACCGTTTTGCCTTTTGTCTAGGCGCTCATAAAAATCTAGCAGGTAACCGGCAGCGGAGCTATTTCTATATTATCCGACCGTTTTGCCTTTTGGACTAGGCACCCATAAAAATCTAGCAGGTAACCGGCAGCGGAAATATTTCTATATTAACCGGCCGTATTGCCTTTTGTACTAGGCGCCCATAAAAATCTAGCAGGTAACCGGCAGCGGAACTATTTCTATATTAACCGGCCGTATTGCATTTTGTACTAGGCGCCCATAAAAATATAGCGGGTAACCGGCAGCGGAACTATTTCTATATTAACCGACCGTTTTGCCTTTTGTACTAGGCGCCCATAAAAATCTAGCAGGTAACCGGCAGCGGAGCTATTTCTATATTTACCGACCGTTTTGCCTTTTGTACTAGGCGCCCATAAAAATCTACTACTATTTCTGTATGAACCGACCGGTAACCGGCAGCGGAGCTATTTCTATATTTACCGACCATTTTGCCTTTTGTACTAGGCGCCCATAGAAACCTTGGTAAGCGGCAGCGGAACTATTTCTATATGAACCGACCGTTTTGCCCTTTGTACTAGGCGCTCATAAAAATCTAGCAGGTAACCGGCAGCGAAAATATTTCTATATTAACCGACCGTTTTGCCTTTTGTACTAGGCACCCATAAAAATATAGTAGGTAACCGGCAGCGGAAATATTTCTATATGAACCGGCCGTATTGCCTTTTGTCTAGGCGCTCATAAAAATCTAGCAGGTAACCGGCAGCGGAGCTATTTCTATATTATCCGACCGTTTTGCCTTTTGGACTAGGCACCCATAAAAATCTAGCAGGTAACCGGCAGCGGAAATATTTCTATATTAACCGGCCGTATTGCCTTTTGTACTAGGCACCCATAAAAATATAGCGGGTAACCGGCAGCGGAAATATTTCTATATTAACCGGCCGTATTGCATTTTGTACTACGCGCCCATAAAAATCTAGCAGGTAACCGGCAGCGGAACTATTTCTATATTAACCGACCGTTTTGCCTTTTGGACTAGGCACCCATAAAAATCTAGCAGGTAACCGGCAGCGGAAATATTTCTATATTAACCGGCCGTATTGCCTTTTGTACTAGGCACCCATAAAAATATAGCGGGTAACCGGCAGCGGAAATATTTCTATATTAACCGGCCGTATTGCATTTTGTACTACGCGCCCATAAAAATCTAGCAGGTAACCGGCAGCGGAGCTATTTCTATATTATCCGACCGTTTTGCCTTTTGGACTAGGCACCCATAAAAATCTAGCAGGTAACCGGCAGCGGAAATATTTCTATATTA
This sequence comes from Eurosta solidaginis, assembly GCF_040869045.1. Taxonomy (NCBI): domain Eukaryota; kingdom Metazoa; phylum Arthropoda; class Insecta; order Diptera; family Tephritidae; genus Eurosta; species Eurosta solidaginis. The sequence continues at coordinate 20,832,582 of NC_090320.1, forward strand.
ACCGGCCGTATTGCCTTTTGTACTAGGCACCCATAAAAATATAGCGGGTAACCGGCAGCGGAAATATTTCTATATTAACCGGCCGTATTGCATTTTGTACTACGCGCCCATAAAAATCTAGCAGGTAACCGGCAGCGGAACTATTTCTATATTAACCGACCGTTTTGCATTTTGTACTAGGCGCCCATAAAAATCTAGCAGGTAGCCGGCAGCGGAACTATTTCTACATGAACCGACCGTTTTGCCTTTTGTACTAGGCGCCCATAAAAATCTAGCAGGTAACCGGCAGAGGAGCTATTTCTATATTTACCGACCGTTTTGCCTTTTGTACTAGGCGCCCATAAAAATATACTACTATTTCTGTATGAACCGACCGGTAACCGGCAGCTGAGCTATTTCTATATTTACCGACCATTTTGCCTTTTGTACTAGGCGCCCATAGAAACCTTGGTAAGCGGCAGCGGAACTATTTCTATATGAACCGACCGTTTTGCCCTTTGTGCTAGGCGCCCATAAAAATCTAGCAAGTAACCGGCAGCGGAAATATTTCTATATGAACCGGCCGTATTGCCTTTTGTACTAGGCGACCATAAAAATCTCGCAGGTAACCGGCAGCGGAACTATTTCTTTATTATCCGACCGTTTTACATTTAGTACTAGGCGCCCATAAAAATCTAGGTAACCTGCAGCGGAACTATTTCTTTACTAACCGACCGTATTGCATTATGTACTAGGCGCCCATAAAAATCTAGCAGGTAACCGGCAGCGGAACTATTTCTACATGAACCGAACGTTTTGCATTTTGTACTACATACCCATAAAAATCTAGCAGGTAACCGGCACCGGAACTATTTCTATATTAACCGACCGTTTTGCATTTTGTACTAGGCGCCCATAAAAATCCATCAAGTAACCGGCAGCGGAACTATTTCTATATTAACTGACCTTTTTACCTTTTGTACTAGGCGCCCATAAAAATCTAGCAAGTAACCGGCAGCGGATCTATTTCTATATTAACTGACCGTTTTGCATTTTGTACTAGACGCCCATAAAAATCTATCAAGTAACCGACAGCGGAACTATTTCTATATTAACTGACCGTTTTGCATTCTGTACTAGGCGCCCATAAACATACAGCAGTTAACCGGCGAACGGAGCTATTTCCAGCGAGCGTAAATAATGAAGCGAAAAAATTTTGCTCACAGCCGTTCAATCAAAATCGATCTATATAGAATATTGATAAGTTTATTTATAGCATCAATTAAAATTCAAGTTTCAAATAAATTGTTTAATCGGAATCATTTTGCCATTGAAAATAAATAACAGAAATACTTAGCACAGTCTGCACAATTAATTAAGACATATTTATTTACATTTTTAAATAATACCATAAACCATAAAATTTTTATGATTTCATGATTGCCTTTATATGTTTGTAATTCAAAAATTAATGCAAAATTTTTGCAGATATAAGTGCAATTCGTTTTTATTTTGATGGGAAATACATTTTTGTTTCATCCTTGCGCATGCTAGTCAACAACAATTTCAATAGAAATATAAACAAATGTGTCTCCTGAATGAGCTTTTTTTCACTGCTTTTCAAAACTAATCAAATGCCAATTTTTCATTTGATTGCAGAATTTTGTTATTTATGTACGTATGTATATGCTGAGTATAACACACAGAAAGCAATAACACATTATTCAATGTTAAACTAACCTATTAATTAGGCTCGAACATAACACAAAACCAACTTTTTTGAAAGCAAAAAAATACACTAACATTTTTTTACATCAACTTTTTTTTAGCCCTCAGAAGCGGTTTTTTGTTGCATGCCAAATAGCAAATTTTTGTAGTGGCTCTCATTTCATTATTTTAAATGAACAAACTTTTAAGTGCAATATAATTATGTTTTTTAATTTTTTTTTTAAATCAAAACTATTACATTTTTGTAGTATTGCTTGAAGCTTTTGTTGTGCAAAACTCTTGCAGTTATTGTTTTGTATAAAAAATATTTTCAATAAATCACGCGCAATATTTGCATATTTACATACATTTTTTTTACATGATATTGAAAAATTTTCAATAGCACATGTAAATATGTATTAATTTTTTTGTCAATTTGCATACCACAAATGCAAACTGAGTTTGTGTCTATATATAGATATTTGTGTGAAAAATCTAGCACATTTACTCATTGCACTACATTAAACTTTATTTTCAAAAAATTTTCTAATATTTATTGCTATTTAAAATATGTGTTTTTTCTTTATTTTTTTTTTGTATCAAACAATTTAGTATAAGCACCTAAAAGTATGTATATATGGCACTTCTAAAGCAGTTATTAATTTTATTATTTACTAACTTATTGTAGGCTAAGTAAGCTAGATTGTAATACTGAGATAATCTCACTTTTGAGCACTTTTAAGTAAGTTGTCATAAAAGCACTCAGGAAAACAAAGGCACCTTTTATTACAAATTTTACAACAACACCCTGTGTCTAATGTGTAAACTGCACACTAAGCACTATGTCTGTACCTACTTAGGCTAAATAAGCTAGATTGCAGTATTGAGATAAGCTCACTGTTAAGCACTTGTATGTATGTATGTAAGTAATCACAAAAGCATGAAAATGTAAAAATAAGCACCTCTTATTAAAAATTTTACAACAACACCCTGTGTCTAATGTGCAAACTACGCACTTATCACTCTGTCTGCACCTTCTTAGGTTAATAAAGCTAGATTGTAATATTTAGATAAGCTCACTTATAAGCAATTTTGGGTAAGTAATCATAAAAGCACTTCGGTAAACCTAAGCATCTTTCATAACAAATCTTACAACAGCACCCTCTGTCTAATGTGTAAACTGCACACTAAGTAAGCACTCTGTCCGCACCTAATCATCGTTTAGTATTAATTAGCAGGAAGGCTATGCTCAATATTTTGAGGTTGAAGATTTGAGTTTTTAGCGCTTTTTACTTTTTGGTATGTTTGTGCACTCTAAAATAAATTCCCCAGCCTGGCTTCAAAATTTGTGCACTTTTGGGGGCTGTGAAGCTCTGAAGATGGTACGGTTTTAAGACGAACTGAATATTTATCTACTTAAACCAACTGTTGCTCACTTTCGCTTTTTTAGGCATGTTTTTAGGCGTATATATATATATATATTTTTTTTTTTTTTTGTGGGAAAGTAGTTTTAGTTGTGCTTTTGAAAGCTGTAATATAATCTAAAAAGATTTAAAGCTCCATAATATTTAAAGCAAAGCTGCGTCTTTAGAGTAACGGGGTGAATTATAAAAATAAACCGACCACTTGTTACCTAAAGCTAAGTTTCGGTAACTACATTCAATCAAGCTACAAAAGGAAAGTTCTTTTTTTAATTTGTCTATTTTTAAATCTCTAAGGGTTTACACTGACGCTCTTCTGCCAAACTTCATTCTAATAATAAAGTCGAATTTTCTTCCCTACAATAAAAAACAAAACCACTTGAAGAATTTTGTATTACACTTTAAAAAACCAACCAAATCAACCAAACCAAACTTTAAAGAAGGTCACAACCATGCATGTGAGCTTTTTTTTTTTGCTGTCAAGACTTTTTAGAAGGATTAACAGTATATTAAAATAAATACATATTGCACAAACTTGTTGGTTCTAGTAAGCTTGCTTTGGCTATGAAGCATTACTTTATTATCTAGTGGTACTTCAAGCTGGCTTTATATTAACAAAATTATAATGGGAAAGTGTCGAAATATGTAAACATTTTTTTACTTTTTCTTTTATTTGCTGAACTTTTTTGAAAAGATCTTCCGGAATAAGACGAACTTAAAAGCCCTTTCAAACTACTCAAAGCTTACCTCATCAATAAAGAAAATGCATGAGACTTCTTTAAAAGATCCACTGCGTGCTTTAAGGCTGAACATTTTAAAGAACTTAACAAGCTTTTACAAAATTGTGTTTAAATTTCCACGTCTAAAATTCTACAACGAAAGTATGAACAATGAAAACAATCAGGCTTATAGTGTTTATTGTAAGCTTTGCATATTTTAACGGAAATCTTAAACCTTTATATAAGCTTTTGAAACTTGCAATTTTATTTCTTGTATATCAAAAACCTACATCGAAACAACAAACAGTTAAGCTTTCATTCAAATACGGCGCTCAATGGAATGCTTAACTCAGAGTTATTAAAATTGTTTGCTTTTCAAACAAAATTTCTTTTGTATTTAGGTTCTACAGCCGTATACCATAAATGCAGCAATACAAGGAAATACAAGTAAGCTCTGCTAAACATATACTTAAATAAGCTCTGCTAAGATTTTCCCAACGCTGCTGAGCTTGGTGTTTTATAAAATTTCATTGCGCATATTCATTTGATTTTCTCAAAGTACCTTTATCACTTAAACGACCAAAGCTCCTTCTAAACCCCTGCCTGAAAAATGCTTTTGAAAGCTTGACGGCTAACGCTATTGAACTAAACACTGCGCTAGGCGTTCATTAAAGCTTAAAATTACTTCGCTTAGAAATTATAATTTGAACTTGCTTTATCTCATCAAATAAAGTTACTTAAAATGTGTTTCATTCTTTAAGGATTACTCACTGTTACGCGCCTAAAATGCGGCAATGAAATTAAAAAAGTCTAAGCTTGAACAAGATTTTCAAAACTATAATGGTTAAGGTTCTCTGAGTCAAATTGTACACAAAACGTAAAATTATGATAAAATTAAAGGTAGTATCCGCGAACTATGGAACTAATTAGTGAATTCCAAATAAATCACAAAGCTTTTCTGTTATAGCCAAAAGCTTTAAAGTTCTTCTTGAATAAAAAAATATCGCGCCACGCTATACAAAAAAACTCTTCCCTAAACTTATAAAAAGCAGTAAATATAAGAACACAGAATCTCCCGTATTGTGTTCCTTGTAGTTTAAAACGGAGATGTTGATTGTAACAAAATTTGACACAAAAATATCTTATTTACAGTGAATTCGCTTTAACTTCAACCTTTTTGCTGGAATTTAAAAGCTTAGAACTTTCTGCTTCTTTGTACAAATGCTGCAAAACGCCAGCTGCTATATTTTGACCAAAATTATTTCATTATTATTCAAGCAATCATATAAATTAAAGTCAAACGCCTAAAATGCTGCAATGAAAATCCACTTAAATGTAGTTAAAAGCACCACGCACTGCAATGAAGTTAATTTGAAGCAATCAAAATTGTCTTATTTTTGCTCTACAGAAAATATATTTAGTTAACTTTATTTATATGTACGCTAGATGTCAAGCGCAAACTGCACTAGCACAAGCAACTTTCGCATATGTACATATGTATGTGCATACATATATATGTATATACATATGTAGGTGTACTCGTATGTCTTTGCACTGAGCTCTAGAAATCTTCACCAAATGCTCATATAAATGAATATAAGTACTATCCATACGTGTATGTATGAATGTATACTAGGCCGGGTCGATTTGTGAAGAGGCAAAAAAATCGCCCATTGCTCTGTGAAAATCATATTCTAGGGATCAAAATAAGAAACTTTGCCGAAGGAACCATACCTCTAAAACGAATTCTGATGTCCCCCCCCTTTGGGTCGTAGGGGCAAATTTTGAAAAATCCCACTTTGAAATGCCTATGCTTTTTCTTTTTGGAGTTTATTTTTCTCTTTAGAAATTTATTTAGTCAGAACATATGTAAATGAAAAATTGAATTTAACTTAGTAATAGAAAAGAAATTAAAAAAAATTATTAGAAATTAGCGTTTTTACAACCCCCTTTTAAAACCAAGGCATCACTGTGATGCATTTGCATGTCGTAAACATAGTTGTGTGGGTTTTTATTCAACCGTTTAAAAAAATGAAGGTATCACTGTGACACAATTGCAGATCGTAAAATTGCTTGTGTTGTTTTTTTAAGCCACCACAAGACACAGCAGGTAGATTTGAAATTGCCCCTACCCAAAAGTTCGACCCAAAGGGGGGGACATCAGAATTCGTTTTAGGGGTATGGTTCCTTCGGCAAAGTTTCTATTTTGATCCTTAGAATAAGATTTTCAATGAGCGATTTTTCAATCGACCCGCCCTAATGTATACGTATGTGTGAATTTGTGAATGAATGCATATTTGTATGTATTTAAGCACTTGAACATTCATAATTGTGTAGCCATATTTACGAGGTAATAATTTCTTAAGGCACTGCTACGATTTAAATGAAATTGTTAAATACATACAGATAAAGTGAATACAGTTGTATGTATGTATGTGTGTGCGGATGTGTGAGTTTGTTTTTATTGGGATAAGTATGCTGTTGAATCTGCAATGCAATATGTGTGTATGTGTATAAAATTATGTATAATTGAAGTGCCCTTCGCCTCATAAGCATTCTTCACCTCCTACGCTATCTTTTGACTGAAGCCGTTAAAGAAGAAAAAGCAACAAATAAGGAGCAAGCAAAAAAAAATGAGCAGAGTTTTTACATTTAATAAAATGTAAAATATAAGAAGAAAAAAAAGCACACAAAGAAACCTGATGTATGCTGCTGCATATCCGCTTTGGGCGCACACACAATGCAATTACAACGCGCCACAGCACTACAATGAATTTTCATATATCTTTTTTACATACATAAATACCACACGAGCTTTATACAGCTACAGCTGTAACTCCATGTATACACGCTTTGTTCTCTACTCTGTAACTCTGCAGGCAGAAGTTATGCTCGAAAGCAGATGTTAGCGGTGTTTCAGCTTGAGCTTTTTTCATTTCTTTGTTTGGTTATAGAATGTGTGGCGTTAGGAATGGCAACACATTTTAAGTGTTTCCGCTTTAAATGGCTTTATGAATATGCAAGCATTCGTGTAGGTGTGCGCGTATGTGTATGTGAATGCGCCTCTAAGTATGCTTATGATGGCTCTACGTTCGCCCAAGCTCTTCTCTGGTTTTTGTTTTGTGTGCATACATACACACAGACATTTTAATATAATTTTAATTGTACTCAATTACACTGCAGTTCCACTTCATTGTCTACGCGTATGGGTTTGGTTTGTTAAATACTTACATACACATGTACGTGTGTACTTATGTATTTAGAGATTTTTACTCATATAATTACTTTTGTTTGAACTCGAAGCACTATACATATTGCAACTACTGAGCTTCGCGGTGGAGAGCTTTAAGGTTAGAATACAAGCACCATACTTGAATATTTAAAAAAAAACAGAATCGCGCTGTAAGCAATGCCAAAATACTGATTAAATTGAATTGTGACACAAGCTCTTCACAAGGTAGAACACTAATTGCTATAAATTTGTTACGAAAAGGGAGGCCTCAACTATAGCTCATACAAAAATTAGAGGCAACCGAAGCCAAAATGGGAAGAGCTCCCGCATCGGGTAATCGGACTTTATAAAAATGCCTACTAGACTTTTATATTTTTTCTAACTGCAAGTGCAAAATTCTCTAGTTTAAAATTGGCACCCAGTACTGCGCACTCTTTTTTGTACAGTCTAAATTTTAAACCAAATTCACTAATAAATGTCACTAATCAAGTGCCCTTGAACGAGCCTAAAATTATTCCACACGCATATGTAATTCGAAATTTTATTTTGTTGGAAAAACGCAAAAGTTAATTTTTCCATACAGTTTCATTACAAAAAGTTAGGGCCTCATTCTCGATTACGAAACGCATGTTCCTTTCGTTTCAGAGACGAATCGATAGTGTATTTGGACTATGTTAAACGATGGCAACATATCTTTGGCACTTGCTTTCGCCTTCCTGTTTGACATAGAGTAAGAAACGTAAAGGCCGAACGAAAATGATAGAGAATACCATTACTAGACGAAATCCTTTGGAGGCAAATCGTTCGTCTGAGCTACCGTTCGCAATACAGAATGAAGCCCTTAATTCAAAGACAACTGGGCCTGTCATCTTTGCTCCTAAAAGTATTTTATTTATGTGAACATAATCTTACCGGGCGGCTGTTGTGTGTGTGTTAAATCTCGAAAAATTAAAATTTTGCATTACATCAGTTTACAATAAAACGAGCGATATATACCTAATTGTGAAGCACCAAAAAAGGAAATACTAGAGACAAATTACAAAACGTTTAGCGGAGCATTCAAATGGCTAAGCGGATAGAGGCATCTGCGTTAATGAAGTATGAATGTTGGAGATTTTGTGTTCAAAACTCTGCTCCTGAAAAGCTAGCTGATGAAGAAGTGAAATTCGAAAACATGCGTGCGCAAATTTAGTAACTTTTCTCTAATATCAATAACAAATTTGGTTTGATCATATAACTTCTAACAGCATGACCTCCACTACATTTTTAACGATTCTTTGAAAAAATTTTGCACCTACCAAATTCGTTTTTCATTGCCAAAAACCACAAACAGGCTACAATAGTTTGTTATTTTCATAAAACAAAATTTTTGCCACTATATCCTACAAGTTGTTCCCCTTCTCAAGCAAAAGTTTTAAATTTCTTCTTTTAATTTATTTGACAAAATAAATAAGATATTTCCCAATTAATATGCATATAACAAAATAGTAGTCAAAGACTTGACCATAGTACAGGTTTACAAGTATGATATGTATGAGAGGGAAACAATTCTTTTCTCTTTCTAACACACTGCCGTTTGACAATTCGGTCAGTGTCAAACTATTGTGCAACTCAGTGGAACCTGCGTGGAACATGCGTTTGACACTGAACGAAGTGTCGAAATTACCGGGGTTGCTGTCGTGGAAGCGACGCAGGGAAACAAAAAAAGGAGCGGAATATCAGATATGGGTTGCTGTGATAGTAAATTTATTTCAACGAATTTAGTATGAAAATGTACTGCACCTATATGGGTACTACAGAAAATAATACAAAAGTCTTGAATTGGGCTATCTGAGGACACGTAGTTATTCCAGTATTAAGAATACAAACACGGGTGCTAAGTTTTTCTACCCGCTCAAAAGTTCTCCGCGAAAAACAGTTTGAAACAGAGGTCGACTGCAATAACCCGTCCAAAAATGTGGAAAGAGAAATGAAAATACGCGTTTTATCCTGTTATCAATAGTCCAAAGGCAAAAAAGTATTCGAATTATTGGAAGCGAGGCAAAAACGCGTCTATTAATACCTCCCCCGATAGGTTTGGTCGTGTTTTAGCAATCGTACCCGGTAATAAAGTATCACAATTTGGCAATTAAAATTGTCCAAAACATATGGATTTTAAAGAGAGATGTAATTTAGTGCTCGTTTGAAAGTAAATAAGGATATTTTATTTGTAAATTTACAATAAAAATTTTACGCAGTTTTCATTAGCAGCTACTACACTTTTCTTGGACCTAAGAGGTACAACAGTGCCAAATAGCATCCTCAAAAAAAACGAACAAGAACAAGCATTTTATCAGGTGAGCGTGGCTGTGTATGTGCGTGCTGCTACATATCCTACTTGTAGACCTGTACTATGGGCTTGACTAGACAAATTTTCTCATCCAGTTTCTCAACAACATAATAACAGGTGTATGTTAGGTTCGTTTAGATGATTGAAATGACAAATGACATCTACTGGTATCAATCAGTCTCTGAATTCAATCATTCACACTGACAAATACTCTAACAGCTATGCAGCAGAGAAAGCAGATTGACATACGAACATACACTCACATTTTCTAGGTATTGAAGTAAATGACAAATGTCAAATTACATATGCTGTTCAAGATAGCAGACTGTCGATGAATTGCCATGCATTTATCACTTGTCTTCTTCGCCGTTTCGTTTGCCAACCATTCATTGTGATCCTTGTTCCAAGTTATTTTTATATTTTTGTAATTCTGTAAAGGCGACTAACGAGCGAGTAATATGAAACCAATGATGAATAAACTAAACGTCAAATTCGTATTCACATAAGGATATAAGTATGTACTGATACTAGGAATTCACCACGTGTGTATGCCTTGCGATGCAGTGAACAGAATGGTTATAATGGCAATAGCAGCATTGCTAAATAAGAAAAATTTAAGGTATGATGATCTACTAAGTGCGGGGAAAAAAGTTTGAAAAAAATGAAATGCGAGTTGGAAAAATTCAATTAAAGTTATTTTCGTACTTATGTTCAGTTGTAAAATCTGTGTATGTGCATGCAAGCACTTGGAAGCTAGCAAACTGGAGTGCAACTGATGGCTGGCATGTCTATGTACGTGTGCGGGTTCTAACAAAGTCGCTTTTTTGGAGGCTCTTAAATTTATTTAAAACCAGCAAAACCGGCAGACGTTGTTCTGCCCTAACTTTAGTATATCTGCTTCCCCCTCCCTTCTCTCCCACTTTTCCTTATCCACTTTTCCTTATTCTTTTTTCTCCCTCTGCGTTTTACCATCACTTCTTTTCCGCTGCGTCTATCCCTATCTATCTTCGTATATCTCTTTCTCAGCCTCTTTCACTTTCCTCTATTCTCTTCTCTCTAGTTCTTCTTATTCTTCTTCATCCCTTATTCCCAGTGTCAGTCCTAGTTCCCCGTCCCACTCCCAGTCTCAATCTCAGTCGGCCCCTTGTCCTTTTCCAGGCAAAAAAAAGTGTCATAAATATTAATCTAGGCAAAGAGTCTTACATATATACATAATTTCAGGCTAATCGGACCATGAAAAGAATAGAATCTATCCCTGGTCCACTTCCCGAAAAAAAGTATCTTAGATACTATTCAAGGCTACCTAAATACCAAAGTTCAAGCAAATCGAAACATGAATAGAATTTTTTCGAATAGAGAGGTCCCTGGTCCCCTTCCCGGATATACGACAACTTTTATAATTTTCCTCTCCGTAGAAACCATCGTAATTCCAAGGAATATTTTAAAAAAAGAATTAGCGATATCGGCCCAACCGTTCTCGAGTTTTGCGCTTAGCAATACTTTCAGCGACTCATTTTTATATTAAAGATACACGATAATGGTCTGAAACAGTTACCTGGTAACGTAAGGTCCAGTTTACTAATATCCATAATTTACACAAGAAATGATTGCTCGTGAATGGAGCTGGAATCCTAGTAGTATGAGAATATTTGAAAAGATTCAACACTTTTTCTGGAGCTGCGTGAACTATCCTATCTTTTCGTTATTGAACAACATATCGGATCATCTAAGCAGAACTGTCGACACTTTTAGCGGCCAAATGATTAAGCCCTAGTTGAGTATTAGAAAATGTCTTTTCCAACCGAAATATAACAACTTCATCTGAATATTAGGATAAACTTTCTCTATATAGACGATGGAAAACACGTCCTTTCCAACCTTCAAAAATAAGTGACTCATTTGTGACTTCAGTATTGGAGTAGAGCAGGATTGGAAGGATTTCTTTTATTTGGGAACCTTAAGAACGTCACTCTAGAAATACACGGAAGAATCACTATTGCCAACAAAAGCTACTTTGGACTGAAAAGTGTAGTCCTCCCTCGGCAGGCAAAGATCAAGCTCTACAAGTCACTCATCGTACCCATTCTGATATGTGGTGCAGAGGTATGGGTCATGACAACATCAGATGAGGCGGCTGTGGCAGTGTTTGAGGGAAATTGTTTCGAAAGATTTCAAAAAGGCCTCTACATGTCAGCGAGGGCGAGTACCGAAGAAGATTTAATGACGATTTGTACGAGCTTCATGCAGACACTGGCATAGTCCAGCGAATTTAAACACAGCACTAAGCTGGCTAGGTCATGTTATGCGATTGAAAGATGATGCGTCGGGCAAAAAAGTATTCTTATTAAAACCCGCCCATGCAAGCAGAGGACGGTCCCCACTCCGCTGGAAGGGCCAGCGGAAAAATTATTTAAATTCCCTTGTTAACCCAACGAAGAATCGACTGGCGTGCCTTGTTGGATAGCCATAACCGTTTAAACAGTTAAGTGCCAATTAAGAAAGTAAGTCTTCGGTATAGAGCAGAATAAAATCAAAAAGACGATAACTGCACAATGGCAAACTCAATTTGTTTAAAACTCTTTGAATATGCTAAAGAAACAGGACTTTCGGGGCTACTTAATATATACTAATACGTGCCAACCTACACTGTACCAGTAACGTATCAGTTTTATGTGGTCGCTAATATTGAAGAAATATCACCAGCATTGTACTTCCCCCTTCTATAACCTGATGTTGAGGTTAATGTTGAACCTAATAGGCTTAAATGCAATAATTTGAAGACTGTTTTGAGAAGTTTACATGAATTTGTTTTAATTCTTTTTTTTATTAACTAAGCAAACTTTTATTAGTCCCTCCATATAGCGTCTATTGGCACAATAGGTATAATATGACGCAAAGCGACTACTCGTACCGCATTTTTTTTTTTTAGTAATTCTTGTATCTATGGTAATGCACGTGAACTCATTTGCAGTTTGCATTCCAGTGACTGGCAACTGTCAAAGCAACTTCATCTGACATCTTCATCATATGAAAATATGATAGACATGCATATTTTTGAGACGTATGCACTTGGGATATACTTAGACTCGTGTGCGTCAGTTAGGCCTATATAAATTTTAAATTAGGAATAGCAAATTTTATAATACGACCTTTTCAAGCCATCAACCTGTTTCGAGCGTCATTAGCCGACAATTCAACAATGGTTGGCCTTCTTGAGGTATATTTATAAAACATTTGTTTTTCGGTAGGATTATGATTACATGTTATGTCACAGATTTGTTTTAGTTGTAAGTTTCTTCGATAGCTGAAGTCATGTCTTTTCCTTTAAAATAACAATTCAGCACCGTTTATCGTAGTAGAAAAGGAAAGGGGATATAGGAAAGGAAATAATGTAGGACCGTTCGAATGATCTGAGATAAATGGAAAGGTAGGGGAAGACGAGAAAGGGAGGATGCGAAGCAGAGAGAGGATATGGTGGAAAGCAAGACTAAGCCGGAGAGTATAGGAAAGGGGAAAAATTAAACAAATAAGGGGATTAAAGAAATAGATCAAGGGAGAAATGGAGTGAGTAGCGGGAGATTAAGAGGACGAAGGGGGAGAAGATGCAATGGTTTCGATTAACTTTCCAGTTTTTTTTTTACAAACTGACCCACACGAAACCAGACAGGTTTAGCGAGAGCGGAATTACACTCAAAAGGTTTGCCAAACCAGTGCTGATGGGCGTTTTAAAAGAAAAAACTTTTTCTTAAATATTTTTATGTTTAATGCAGAATATGAACCCGAAGCCATTATTATAATAGCTAAGCTCCCAGCTCTTATACCCTGACGGTCAGCGATATATAAAACTGTGCTGTGAACTTTACACTAGTTAGGACTTTTCGGAATGAAGGCTATCTGGAAGCACTTCCGTAATAAAAAAAAGCTTCCAGCTCTTAAATTGAGTATGCCCGGTTCAAATGTGCTAGCTAAAAATAATGACTTTGAATGCCCCAGCGGGTTAGGGGGTTAGAATATACCCGCGGTAGGTATGCCTGTCGTAAGAGGTGACTAAAATACCAAATATATTCAAGGGGTTGTGAAGCGCAACCCTTTCAGGTTGCCAGCGCAATATATAGCTTCTCCAAACCCAATTTTCAACCTCACCTATCCGTGGAAAATCCTGTTTCATTAACAGCTGAAGCTCTGACGACCCCGAGCTCCTCGTGGATGTAGGGGTGGGACGGCGGGATGGCCTAGTTGGTCGCATATGGTCATAAAAAATCGTTCTCGAGATGGGGCTTGGTCCTTATCGCTACAACAACAACCTTGAATACGAGATTCATTGTCTTCACGTTATGTTATTGGCACGTATCTATGGAATTTTAATTGTGGGCTGTACACAGTGCAACGAATGAAAACCCAATAGTTACGATTTTGTGAATGTATAAAAAATCTGCGGCTCAAAAAGTATTCCTATCGACACCGAGTTCGGCAGCAGTTATACGACGAGACCGACACTGAAATGCGCAGGTGGAGGAAGAAGATTTTCTCTCCCTTAATGCTGTGACTTGGAATCAGTTATAAGCAGTTAACTCGAAAAAAATGTGCAACTCTTGTAAGAAATTATCTAACGCTATTAATAATTGGCGGCCGCTGTGTTATCAAACTGACCTTAACAACCGAAGGTTACAATGCTTTTAGTGCTTGATTTGTGAAAAGGTTTCAATCACAACACGTTACTGCAAGACTTGGAAGAGAATTCCCTTTCACTTAGTATCGAGAAGATGAACCGCAAATTATTTGAGTGGTCGGCAAGCATCGATCCAGTTCGGGAACGTAACATAAAACCAGGTAGAATTTAAAAAGGGATGCCACGGGGCTATGTACTATCCCCACTTTTATTTATTTTTTACAAATCGAAGTCCCCTTCCCAACTCGAAGGAGTTACCATTGTTTTCTACGCCGATTATTACACGATAATGGACACAGGTCCGTCCCTTAAATCGATGAACTATGCTGTAAAATTAAAATTAATTTTTTTACCCTCGCCTGACTATAATCGGCCAAGTCCACGGCGATGTTATTTACAACGACAAAGCAAATGTGGGCAATATTGGACACCGACGTCAATTGCTCTCTCTACCGACTTCCTGGCACCCTAAAATACTATGCTGCCGCAATTTTACCTTAAGTTCAGAACGAAACAAAATCTTCAAGTCTTTGGTTGACAGAACTAGTAACAAAGACAAAGAAACGTTCATAGCAATGTGTGCTATGCGTTTTCAAAATGGTCGTCGCGCTTAAAAGAAATACACTGGAGAAGCTGCAGGACTTTCAAAACACCGCACTGAGAACTGGGCCCGGATGACTTCTTATGTCGGCAGAAGATCATCTACACATTCAGGAACATTTCCCATAAAGGAAAGAAGCGAAATCCTAAACAAATAGTTTCTTTTAAATACGTGGAAACCTAGAAATTCTATCAGACAACTAATTGAAGAGGATACGCCCCCTAGGAACATAAGGGGTCATCTTCGCAACTACTATGAAGAACTCCAGTACACAAGAGTTCAGCCATTTCAACCAAAAATGAATAAACAGGCCCTCAGCCTCATCCACAAAGAGGTGGCAAGTCTTATGCTGATAAATGCCCGGCGAACGCCGTTTTCAGCGTCCAATATCCGAAACTCGCGGTGCAGGAAATCTGATTTTCCAAGGAGACGCGCGTCACTCAAGCAAAACTCCAATCTGGATACCGCAATCGGTTCAACTCTAACTTATGAGGAACCAATTCCGACATATGTGTTCTATCTATCTTCTAATGTGTCTTCGCATACGCCAACCATTTTTTCAATTGCAATAAGGAACCAACGCCTCCAACACTTAGATCTCTCGAGTCCAACCATATTGAGACTGCAAGTTTCCTGGGACTCTTGTTAGAGTATATCGATGATAATTTGTAAGTGATCAAACCTATTGAATGGAGCGAAGCACTGCTGGAAGAACAAGAAAATCAACAGGTACCCGACTAAAGTGACGGGACAACTAAAAACAAAATACCTTAGAATATTTTTCTAAAACGATTCCGTCCCTCAGAAAAACCCTTCGAGCGCCTTTCTGCCCTAAAAAGCCTAACAGCGATTTCAAACAGTTTATAAGTTCGCATTCACAAAGAGTGATGGAAAGAGAAGAGGAAGAGAGATTCAAAACGCGTATATCATACAAGGGAATCGCAGCGAACCTGTTTTAAAAATAGTCAACTCATTATCTGATTACTCCTTTGAGGCAAATAAATGCTCTACATATAATTAATGAGAAATGCAATAAAAGATACAATCTATTATTCATATCATCGTTTCTAGATACTGACTCTTATTCACATATTCGCGCTTATAGGTACGTACATATGTACATATGGCCATCACCTCACCGAATTGATCACCTTCAACCTTTTCAACTTGTATCACACTCCCATACATACACATTTCGCATTCATTCATTCATTTACGTTCAACAGTTGATGACATTTATTATTTATATTTCAATACGCGCCGTGCATTCAAGTACTCAACTGCTGCTTATGACAAAATAACGATATAATTATACATGCAATAGTTAGTAAGATACCCTGTTGGAAAGTTTGTTGTCAAATGGATAGGAATTGCTATTGGCTGCTCGTTGCTAAGCAGTTCAATATATCAGAAAAGAAAAAATACCACGTTTTTCGTACTTTTAACCAGACACCTTAAGTCTGTTTAGCTCGGTGGCAAACTATTTTCGATTTTGAGCTGAAGGAGAAGAAACAGCGTGTGTGGCATTAATGAGCTCGGCGTAACCTACTCCTAGATCTGCTATTCGCTTTTCCAAAATTTTCAACCACTTTCTTAGAACGGTCAGGTTAACAATCTGTGAGTTGTATTTGGGTTGGAAGAGTGCCTGATGCATTACACTAAACTGTCGAGATGAGGGAGGATTCAAGTCATCATTGTGATGAATTGCGTCTTTACCATCTAACAGCTTTTGTAGCATAACATGCACGCGCGCGAGCCGTTTCCCTCTTAGAAAAACCGATTTTCCCAAACAAGACAAAATCTTTGTTCACCTTATTTTCCTAACCCTGTGTAGATTTTCCTCTATTACTATTGCAAAATTAATTTTCTAAGGTAAAAATTTCTGCACCGAAGTTTCTTCATCCATGCGCATGATAGGACTTAGTCAGCCGAAAAGTTTGCAGTATTTACTGCAGCCGCTCAATGAGTGAACACACCTCCCTCCTTTGATCCTGAGTACTTGAGCTTATTTTGTTAAATGCTGTAGACTTTTGTAGTATAAAAATAAAATTTATCTCTGCGAGCATTTTTTGCTTGGAAACCCTTATAGTTTACATTTTAAACCTAATTGATTTTGGTCATATAAGGAGTGTGCACGAACAAATAGACGCTTATAAATATATATCTTTTTTTAAGAAATCAGTAATCACTTTCAATGGTTTAGTCCTGTATTATTTTAGAGTCGGTGGTGAGTTATAAATTTTCAATAAAAACAGTTTCTGAAAAGCTCGCTAGATTTTTCCTTAGCATGGGACTTCACCACTTTTCTGGGTACCATTTCAAAATGTTTGTGAAATGTGCGCACATCTTTTGTTGCCTAGGGTTTTCACTTCACTACTGACTAAAATAACTTCAAGGGATGTAGCTCGTGGCAATTTGAGAAATGATATGGAAAGTCAGAATATAAAACCTTAGAAATAAGCTTTTCTTTGAAGTTATCATCAGCAATGTCTTAAAGGCAAAAGAAAATATGTCAATTTTTTCGTGCACACTCCAATTGTATTGCAAATAGTTTCATATTCAAGCTCAATTTTTTAACCGTGTATCTCTGTTGTTTTTACACCTTCCATGAAAATTAAATGGTAAATTAAGTTTGTTACGAATCTCAAAATTGTAAGTCCTTAAAGAAGAAGCGATAGGCCCACCAATAAGTATACCGAAATGATTAGGATAACGACCTGAGTTGATTTTGCCCGTCTGTTTGTATGTCTGTTGAACGCAACTAGAAATTTGATTAACGGGAATATTTTGAACCCCTCATTACTTGGTTTACAACATAACTTTCCTACAGGGCTCTAATGAATAAGCATATTAGTAGCAGTAGGCGTATATAGAACTCGTTGTATTCAAATGGCATGTCAATTGTGCAACATTGTTGCACTTCTGACAGTTAAATGTCAAAAGTCAGGTTAAACAAAATATATAAACGTACCCTGCAGAAAATGCGACTAGCTCAAAACTAACATAATGTGTCGAATGTTAGCATCACTATGCTGTTACTAAATAAATGCACAAGAATAACAAAGCAAGCGACACTTATGTACATGTACACATAGAAGGCGACGAAGAATATCTCACATACACATATGTAGTCATCAGCTAAGAGCAGAAGTTGATACTCAAATATACACACGCATATGGCTAGTAGAAAAGCATAAACTACAAATATACATGTATATAGCTGGTAACCAAGCATCATATACAATTTTTCTCGAACTGTTCGCGAAATGACTAGACCTTAGGAGAAAAGTGTGAACGAGAAACCGAGAGTATAAAAGCAGCGCAAGCTGAGGAATCAGTAATCAGTTTGATTTAAACACGTTATTAGTTGTGAAGTGACGTATAATTATGAAGTATAATTGTACTACTCCTCAAGTAGTTTAATAAAGACCATTTTCAATACTGAATATTGGACTTATTTATTCGACAGTTCAGCGATTCGAACTTTAGCAGGTGTATAATTATCAGAATTCCCCAAGATTCGTTACAATACATAGAACTACACCATTTGGTTACACTACTTGAGTTAGAACTCAATTCTCAACTTTAACTCGACGATGTCAATGACCGTTGCAAATTTATCCAACTTATTAGTTTGCAACTAGTTCCAATCACCAACTTTTCTAAGGCACTTCCGTTTTTGCTCAACCGGCTGTATTTCAGGCGGGCTCGTTAACCGATACTTGGATGTATTATTATTTTGGGACTGCTAATTTCACTGCAGGGTAGGTAGGAACATATATTTATTTCTATAAATGTAAAACGCTGAGTACCTTCATATACATTAAAAGGATATCAAGTGTTATCTGAATGCAAAGCTTACATTACCTGACACTATGACGTCCTGCCTGTCAAGTTTATTATTTTTTATCATCAGTGCCAAAGTGAGAACTTAAAAAAATGTTTCCGTATAATTTTTTAATCTACAATATCATATTGCACGCTTTATGAATGCTCATATCTGTGCATATGTGGATCTGCAACTAAGTATATGGAATGAATAACCAAATGAACTTTAGTGCAACATATAATAAGGACAAGATTATATGAAAATATGATTTGTATGGCTCAAAAAGTCGTTGAACTTATCATGCACTCTTTCAATTGCAAGCTTTTGTGGTTGTAAGGTTTTCGATATTTGAATAAATTTTTGTTTAATGGCATTTCTATGAAAAATGAGTTCAAATGAATGCATACAAAATAATATTATGCACGTTCTTATGAATATATATGTAATTACTCAAATTGGGCAGAAAATTCGGAACAAAAGAGTTATACTGTTTTCACACAGAAACTTAATGATCTCATTTCACCTGCTAATGAAATCGTAAATTTTTTTCTTTCACACAGAAGTAACTGCTCGATTAGTATGAAGGATGAGACAGACAATCATGGCGGAACGTTACAAGGTGGGAGCATGGTGGCATACCTACAAACAAACAAAATTCCATGTACTTGTAAATTCGATGGACAAATGTCAAAATCGTACTGCGCCGGTAGTTGATGTATCAAATCAAATAAAAAAGGTTATAATCAGCTGTTCGATGCGGCCACCTTGTATCGTTCCGCCATGCAGACAATGACATTTGCTTTGACAAATGGCATTTTTAAGCACTGAACACACCAAAAACTAAGAAGCGGAAACGGAAGCGGAACGCTGCCAACAGAGTTGCATTGTGCTTTTGACTTCATTAGGCATTCGATTAGCTACTAATGAAATAATAATAGATTCGAATTTTGTAGGGAAGATTGAGCTCAATAAGCGCCTTAATGTAGAAAACTGCCTTTATTATTCAACAAGCCGTCTGTGTGAAAATAGTATTAGGTTTTTATTGTTTTTTAACAATGCGCATACAAATATCATTTTTTGTATCACTGAACTTTTACTAACGGTAAACAGTATTTTATTTATTATTTTTGTTTGAAAGATATTACTGAAAAAAATAAATAAAAAAATTATGTCGAATAAATGTAATAAGTAAAGATTTGTTAACTCTTTGATAATTTTGGTTCCAAAGTCAACGCTACTTGGTTAGATTCTAGAACTGTGTATAAATGCGACTAGACTGGCCTAGATGACAATCCCGCCTTCCCTTTTTAATCAAAAGGAGTACACTACGGCTGAAAACTGACTCCGACCTTTAGGCTATGAGTTCTGCGTGTCGACGAATTTAAATCCCGACCACAATACGTTTTGTATCAACTATCTAGACCTTACGATAAGTACTGATAAAGTTGGCAATAGATTTAACTATATAATACATAATACCTTGAACTACCCATAAAGGTATAAAAATACAGCATTAAGGCACTTGGTACATAGGCTTGAAAGTACATCTCTTACTCAAGAAGCATACATATAAGAGAGAGCTTGGTGTAGTATATAACATTACTGCAAACAATAAACGAACAAAAGTAACAAACCAACAAAAAAGGTTAAACGACTAAAATTACTGACTTCTACCTGCCTCAGCTAACAACACTCACACATACACAAACATCCATTTTGAGAAAATTTGCTCATATACCTCACATTCACCCCGCTCTGACTCCCACTTCTACGCACATTCCCATTCCAACTCTCCCGCTGCCGCCCACTTATATATAGAATCTCTCTTATACCTTCATTAAAAAATTGCGGAGATAAACCTCCTACTTTTTCAAGCCGTTTTTCAGTTTTAGCGAGAGTAGCGCACAGCAATTCATTTATATGTATATATATATACTAACACTTTTTTTTTGGTTCAATATTCGCAGCTAAGCTGTTTTATTGACGCAGGTACTGTTTTTAATTACCTACTATCGATTTGACAGTTTGCAATCACATTCGTCGTGAAACGTTCGACTAACTTTAAAACTAATATTTGTTCCAGGCATGCTTAACCAACGAAACGATATCATTTCGTTACGATAATCAACGTTAATAAACGAAACGAAGTCATTTCGTTTCGTTTATTAACGTTAAGATCGTCAAATTAACGAAATGATTTCGTTTCGTTTTCTGCCATATCAAAACGAAATCAAATCGTTTATGTTGATTATTAATTTCAAACTATGCTGGCAAAGCTGATTGATGGCGGAGTCATTAAAGGTGAAAGCATTATCCAAGCTGATTGCAACTTTTCTCATGAATTTTGACAGTACGAACATTTCTCAGAGTATTTTTGACATTACCACCAACGAATTACACAAACAAATTACATAGAGTTTGTGTGTGTATGTGCGCTCGTTGTTGCCACCTTACGGCTTCACCATGGCTATAGCATTGCCAGCACAATTCAAACATAAAGTATCACGTTTTCGTTAACGTTTTTAACGTTAACGAAAGCTTTTCGTTTCGGTTAAAAACGAGATACAATTTATCTTGATAATTTCTTTATCGATAATATTTCGAAGTGTTTCAACGGAAACGGTGGAAATTTTTTGATAAACGATTAGCTTAACGTTAAGGTGCATCCCTGATTTGTTCTTTGACATAAGCTTTTTACTTCAGTTTCCGATAAATTTTCCGGTGTATTATTTTCTGAAAGTCCCGAGTTAAGCTTTCAAAACTTTCTTCTGTAACTTTTTTTTACTCAGAAACATCTTTACTCGAAAAAAATATTGAAATGAATAAGTTTGAGCGAAACAACTTGATAGCTACTGCGAGTTCCGCAAAAGGGGCAATGCGTCAAAAAGACACCATGGATACAAGACTGGAATTAAATGATTGTTTTTTAGTGCATGAAGAACATGAAGCAGATATAATAATTTTCTAGGAATCTGTCCCACCAGCCACAAGCTAAAATGAACTTTTATTTTTTCTTTGTAAAAAATACAAGTTACGTTAAGCAACGTTATTAAAAAATATGGTATAGTCAATTTGAAAAAGATCTTAATAATTCATATTAAATTGGAAAGTGAAGTCTTACACCTACTTAGGCGGCTGATGTTGTAGTCCCACCCGTGAGCTTTGTATAGAAGAAGTACTTTAATTTAATTTAATTGATAATATTTCAAAACTTCTATAATTACTAGTTAAAGAGAAATTTCTTTATGTATGACTCAAAATCGAGTCCAAATGTCCCACCAGTCAATATGGAGTGCCCCAAAAGTAAAATAATTGTAAAACAACTGAGCTTTGTTTTATCTTACCATGACTTTTTATGGGAGGAAGTAAGTTTATAAAATTTAAGTAAAGTCCAAGTTTTAAATCAAGTTTTATGTAGACTTAAGATATAAAATTTTAGTAAGAATATAATTAAAGTATGTATGTATTTGTCATCATATAACGTAGTAAAACTGTAAGGCATATAAGTGGAATAAATATATATATTCCAATTTAATATTACTATAGCCAGTAGCATTATATACTATATCAAACTAAGAATCCTGCAGCTTTAAACATAACATATGTATGAAGTGTGAAACTGGGCTAAATTTTGAAGATATTAAATTATATATGTTTAAATATGTATCAAAGGTGTCAAAAAAATCTTCAAAAATGCAACACTGTAAATAATGGTAAGTAGAAGTAGTTTTGCAAAATCCTCAACAAAATTTATTTGACAGAAATGCCAATTATTGTCTAAATTTAGTTCCCATAAAACGGTAACAGACCATTCAAAAATTTTATAGAAAATTTTTTTCAAATATGAATGGATCGAAGAACTTATTAGCCGTGTTTTTTACAAGCGTATATGTTTACGTTTGTGCTTAAAAAAACGCTTATCCTCGCTTAGATAATGCTTAGGAAACCCATCTAGCAGCAGTGGTTAAATAACTAGCTACAGAACAGGGTGTACCTAAAAACGGAGACACAAACCTCTGGTGGCCATAATGTATAACATATAGCTGAAACAGTTGCGATAAATAGTAGACACGCATAGAATACATAGAATTAGTGTAGAGGGTCAAACTTAGACACATATTTCAGTTACATCTGAGTATAATGCGTATTGAAATTTAGTAGTAAAAATTTTATGCGCAGCAATTTCAGAGGTGTATTTAAAGTTTGACTCTTAGCTGTCCATATAAAGTTTAAGCGTAAACGTCTATAGATGTAAAAAAAAACACAGCTATTGTTAATTTACAGCCAGTGTGTGCACTTTACCAGGAATGTGGCAAATCTACCATAGTTTTGGTGGCATTCCCTTTTTAACTCTTTTTTTTTTAAATCTACCACAACTTTATTTTCCAAGACGTTGATAAAAGAAATCTCGACAACATACCACTTCTATATGATTTTCAAAATATTATTAAGGTTAAATTTTTTATATTTAAATTCACAGGAATTCCCGAAATGGATCTATACAACGAGCTTTGGAAGCTGTCTAATTTTTTTTTTTCTTTCTTCTATTCTAATTTAAAAATTGTTTCAATTGAGAAAATATTTATCATAACAATAATAGTCATAAAAAAACTATTGTTAGGTCTTAAGCTCGATTCGAACCCGCGAAATTCACATTTTCTATGTCTATATCTTGTTATTTTGGCAACCTCAGTTGACATTTGCCGGGTACAATGGAAATCAGTCGACTTGATTGAAACAAAATCGTCTTTTAAAAACTCTACCTCGCTTTTATAGAAATATACCACTGTATATTTTTTTTTTTAATTTACACCAAATTGGTTTTGGAAATGGCAACACTGCTTACCGTGCCATTCAATTCGTATACCTTAAAAAATGTATATCTTAATATAGTTACCAATGCTAAAAAGAGTCTATCTAAGCTAACTTTCCAGGTCGACCCTAAAAGTTTCGCCATTTACTTACTGTGGTGTCTTGTTGCCCAACAATCCCTGAAAGCTTAGGGTAGTGCTACAAATGCGGGGCAGTACTTTGCGAATATCAACGCAGTACACCCCGCGATCAGCAAGTTCTGGTACTAACACCATGGCTGCGCGAACGCTTTTTTGACCCCTGAAACCTTGGGTAACGTGGGTTTTTATCACATCTTGCACAGGTCATGACTTATGGTGGTAAATACTAAGCGCCTCAACTATCTGGATCTGTACTTGTGTCTATTCCGATGGTGAAAATATGACGGAATTTTTTTTGCATATCTGGTATACTATCGCTAATTGCTTCTATTTCAAAGTAAATATTCATCTCGAATAATTGGTATAACTGCTTAATTGTTCAATATCAACAAAAATACAGCAAATAACTTATAAAAGGTCATATTTTACAACTTTTTCTTCAATTAAGCATACAACTACAAACAGTAAACACGTGTCGATCCACTGAGAACAACAAAGGCCGAGGTATTTCTTGAAATCAATATTCGTAGTCGAAAACTTGTAAAAAAAAAAACAAACCATATTAGCTTATAATTTTATTAAAATGAATAGTGAAAAAAAGAAACCGAGTATTTGTCTAAAAGTCGCCAATAAATCTCGTTCATTGAAAAAATAAACAAAATGTCACACGTTGGTATATTACAAAACAATTGCATTACCTTGTTCATTGTCGTTTTATAAAAACAAACAGCAAAAATCAGAGATTTCTTCAACTTACAAAAGGAAATCTCAAAATAAATGTTGTTTTCTTCGGTGAGAAGTTCTTGGCAAAAAGAAAGTGTTTATCGCTACACTTTCTCATATATCGGTAATCGACCCCATGAACATTGTCAGTGTCCCATTTCAATTTTTTTTTTACCATCAGTATACGGGATTTGCTCAGAGTGTTAGTAAAACCGAAATAAACAAAATATTTCTTCTCAATAAACTTTTCTTGTTGTATTTGATATGAACTTGCAGCTTTTGTTGAAAATTGGATACTAAGCTTTAAGGTCAAAAAAATTTACTAGCAGTGTTGCATTTTTTATAAGACTTCGAATAAGTGCCAAATGCTTCCCTTTTTATTTTCTTCATTTCTTTTTTTTTTTTTAATATATATATATATATATTTTTTTTTTTTTCAAATAAATATATTTTTTACACGTCCTTTCTTATAGTATTATATTTTTTTAGTAATAGTCCGTCTATTTTACTCAAAAACTAAATATCTAAGTATCTGCAAACCAAAGCGAGTGTGCCAATAAATACAAGTTTTAACGCATCAACGCGAACTCCAATTCAAATCGCATTATTTTAACCCCTGTTTTATTAAGTTTTTCCTAATTTTCCGCTACGAATTCAGTGACTTTTTTGCATAAACTGAAAAGTCGTATTAATCACAAAAAAAAAATATTTCCTTTTCTCTCTTTCATATTTTTTGGCCACTCGCTCTTAATCTAACTGACAACGATAATTTATTGCACAACCTCGTCATTGACTTGAAATTACAAACAAATGTAAACAAAATTCGAGATAAAATCAATAATTTGAATGTATTGAACGCACATTTTGTCTTGCACTGGTTTTTTGGAATAAATCGCACAAAAAATTTTTTGCAAATGCCCAAATTTTCTTTTTGGTTTTTGAATGATATTATATATTAACGATCAATATCTGTGTGTTTGTGTGAAATTTGATTTTTGAATTCACGAAAAATGCACAAATTTTGAAATTTTTTTATGCAACGCACTTTCAAATGGATGGTTTATAACAAAAATTTACAAATTATGAAAATGTTTAAAAAAAAAACTTGTAGTCAAAAAAAGTGAGTATTTACAATTTTTAAGATTTTTTTTACATAAAATAGTGTTATGTATTTAAAAAAGAATGATTCACTTTTTCTTCACACAACCAATTAAACAAAGAACCTACCCCACTGTACAAAATTAAACATTTACCAACACTTTAATTCATTGCGAAATGAGCGTATGCGAGTGCTGCCGCTTTTACGATTTATTGGTGGAGATGTTCGGAAAGAAGTGAAGCAAAAGTAATTCAGCAATCTTTGGGTCAGACAAAATTGTCTTAATTAAGGCCCTATCAATGCAACCATAAATCTACTAGAAACAATTTTTAAGATCAAAATGAATCATTGAAATTCAATTTATACGCTTAGATATACTTCAAGCTTATAGGGAGGCTGAGTATGCTCATAATATACAACATAAAACGGAGCTAGAAAAAAAGATAGTCTCCTTTGAGAGTCGAACAATCAGTTCAACGCTTCTCTAACTTTTCGATACCTTTACGATTTGTCAAATCCCTTTAAATGCGCTACAGTTTTGGCAAACTTTTCTTATTATGGCCCACATCTTTTTCCACGAAGCACGTTTTTGAGATTTTTGAATAAATAGTCGCTAGGGGCCCGATCTGGAGAATACGGTGCATAGCGCAGAAATTTGAACTTCAATTCACATACTTTTTCCATTGCTACGAACGGTTTGTGAAACGGTGCATTGTTTTGGTGAAAGCACATTTAGAAAACGACTTTCTCTTGCCGAAACATTCACATAAAATATAATGCAGCACACGTTCTTTTTATATTTTTGCGAGGGCTGTAATCTCACTCAGAGTAACTGCCACATTTGGAGTGACCAGAGCGTAGGCCATTATCTGTGTCTGTCAGACCGCGTTTATATTATGCATACCAATAATAAGTACTTTATTTTAGTGGAGCAGATTTCCCATAACACTTTTCAAGCAATTGCTGACCTTGAGCTGTATTTTTTTGCAATCAAAAAGCAATGTTAATTTAACGCACAAATTTGCTTTCAAAAAACATTAAAAGTTGCCACACTTTAATCGCCGTAACTTGTAAACAAATGAACGAAAGTTACATGAAATTTTGACAGGTGACGTTTGAAGTGCATACTTTCTAAAAAGTAATATGGATTTAAACATTGTGATAGGTGTAAGTCCAAAGACTTTTCTACAAACATTATTACTAATTGGTTTGAAAAACTAGTAATAAGAACTTGGAAAAACTATTACGGTCTCGCCCGACCACTTTTGTTTAAAACTTAGAATTCCGATTCGAAGCTCAGGGGAGCCAATTAAGATCCAAAAATTATATATGTAGAGCCTCTTCTTATAGCATGCGTTTCTCGAAAATAGTATTAAAAGCCTCAAAATAGATAATAATTCAAACTTGCACTAAAATTATTTATACATAGATTTGTTAAATAAGAATTAAGGTATTTTTGCAGCCAGTGAAGTCTCTTCCTTATTGTTAACAAAAAATGTAATGGCAACCCTTACGCCATTGCGCTCTCTCTCTAACACTTCCACTCAAGGCTACACTGTACAAAACCAGTTATAACTCAACATAAAAAACTAAATTAAGTTGCAAGTAAATGAGTTTGTTTTTTGATTCTTACTTGTAAGCTCTTAGGTATGATTAAGAATGTTTTTGTATAGCATAATATTAAAAACATAAAACTTTTTGTTTATATTATGACAAGACCATCACTTTTTTCACAAATTAAATAATATTGAATGTATGCTTACAAAAATAATAATATCAAATTAAACAACTCTTTTCTTCATTTTTTGTGTTTTGGCTAAATGTTTTTTCTTCTCTATTTAAAAAAACATATTTTATCAAGCCCCGAAAAAAGCAAGCATAAAGGAAACATAAATGACTTGACATATTTTTGAAAAACAAAAAAAAATTTTTGATGCATAAGCAACATTTTTAATAAAATATTTTTAATAGCACTTTTTTTATTTATAATACATTAAAAAAATTTTCTCTGCACAAATAGCACTTTCACTGCATTTTTTTGTGAAAGTTTCTATTTTAAAAAAATGTTAGATATTTTCACAGCACCTTTGTGAATTTTTTTAAGTTTAATGCACTTTCAAGGCATTTTTGTAAAGGTTTATAATTTTTCTGTTTTGTTTTTTTTTTAGAATTTATATAAACTTTCACTACGTTTTCGTGAGTCTTAAAAAAAATTGTATACACTTTTACAAATTTTTTGTAAAAGTTTTTTCTTGAATAATGTTCGCACATTTTTGTTTTAAATTTATATTTTTCTATACATAATAAATTGTATCTTGTATTTTGTAAATAATTTATTATTTCTAACAATCTTCGGTATGCTGAATGTACTTTTTGCACAAATAAAAAGCACAATTTTTGATAGCACTGAAGATTTTATTTTTTAAATACTTGTTACATGGTGTAGGTACTATATTTTAATTATTATAAAAAAAAAATATGTTGTATGCACTTTTTTAATAGATTTTTCGGCTAATGCTATGTTATGCCTTTTTTCAATCAATTAGTGCTATTTTCGAATGCACAATTGTTTTAAATCAAACATTAATTATAAAAATAATACCCCAAAATAGTAATGAAAACCCGAAAAAATTGCTGACAAAGTTATTTTTTAAATGTAAATTCCCTCTACCCCTCTAACTTTTCCTTAAAACAAAAATATGCGTTTTAAACTTTTATTTGTCCCCACATTTAGACATTTTTTTTTTGTGTGTTTAAATTATAAATTTTTACGCATTTCAAAACGTTCTGTGATATGATGATGTTTCCTGTTGCAGATATAAATACTTATTTAATATTAAAATTTTCGTTTACCTACTAAGCACCGTTTTCACCATCTTCCTAGTCACTGATCTATAAGCTATCGCCATTTTCGTGTTCTTCATGCTAACTGAAACTTTGCGTCTCAGGTCCGAGGAAAAAGTGTAAACAAAAGTTATTATGTATTATTATTATTAAAAAGATGATGAAAACGGCCTCAAATTTTTTAAACCACCTTAAAATGAAATCGCTTAACTATCACAGTCGGTTAAATTTCTAACTGTGTTCAGTAATTCTAGCAAAGAATAATTTATGTATACAAATTTTAGGTATGTAGCTCATTTATACTATGTTTATATCACCTCATCTGCGAATATTCTCTAGAAACCTTAGCTAAATTATTACATTCTAGGACCGTTAAGTAAGCTAAACCTTTAGTATTTCATATTTATATTCACTAACTATGTATATATGTATAAACATAAATTTATTGAAGATAAAGTTATTTCAATTCATTACATCTGCCTTAAGTCGCTAGTTAATAAAACAGTACATATCAAAATTTTCTAACACTTCAAATTTTTCCCGTGTACCGCGTTTAGTGCCTGGAGATCCTCAAGATGTGAAGGCAACTCCGTTAAATTCAACTTCAATTCATGTTACCTGGAAACCGCCATTGGAAAAAGATCGTAATGGCATCATACGTGGCTATCACATACACGTTCAAGAAATGCGTGATGAGGTGAGTAAAGTTTAAAAAAAATTAAGATCTTAAAGGGATCATAAATTAACTAGAGTACCTGCCAGACTTTGTTCTGGCCAAAATTTGGTTTGCCTCCTATCTTTATGCAACTGTACTTAAGGCAACGGTAAATCGACTAGCTTACTAGCGGCCGTCCTGGTGTGGTGGAGCGGCTGCGCTCACAACACCAAAAATCCTGGGTTCAAGCCGTGGGCAAAGCAACATCAAAAATGTATAAACAAGTTTTTTCAATTAGAAAAATGTTTCTGAACGGGGCGCCCCTCGTTTGTGATTTGGCAAACACTCCGAGTGTTCTTATGCCATGAAAAGCTTCTCAGTGAAAACATATCTGCCTTGCATATGCCGTAGGTCATAACCCAATCTCTACAGTTTCAACTTCCGCAACCAAAGGACAGCCTCTCCTCTTTAATCATATTTTTTCTAACATTAATTGAGCCCTATTTGCTTTGTGCTATTGAGTCCTTTCTTAATGTTATTTTCTACCAAGTTGTTAAGACCTTAACGAACGCGAACTGCCTTTTCTATACTTGTTTCAATTCGCTTCACATTTTTATCAATACAGCAATTTTCAAACAAAAATTTTTCAATTTCACAGGGCAAGGGCTTCCTTAACGAACCACTCAAGTTCGACGTCGTCGATTTGTTGGAGTACAATGTGTCCGGCCTGCAACCCGATACAAAATATTCAATTCAAGTCGCAGCACTAACGCGCAAAGGTGATGGTGATCGCAGTGCAGCTGTGATTGTGAAAACACCCGGTGGCGTGCCGGTACGACCGACAGTCAGCCTTAAGATAATGGAACGTGACCCCATTGTTTCCATCGAACTGGAATGGGAACGTCCAGCGCAAACATATGGTGAACTGCGTGGCTATCGTCTGCGTTGGGGTGTTAAAGATCAGCCATTGAAAGAAGAAATACTACCAGGACCACAAATTACAAAGCGACGCTTCAACGACTTGGAACGCGGTGTTGAGTATGAATTCCGCGTAGCAGGTAGCAATCACATTGGCATTGGACAAGAGACAGTGAAAATCTTCCAAACACCTGAGGGTGCACCTGGCGGGCCACCCGCAAATATAACAGTGCGCTTCCAAACACCAGACGTGGTGTGTATAACATGGGATCCACCAACACGTGAACATCGCAATGGCATTATTACGCGTTATGATGTGCAATTTCACAAGAAAATCGATCATGGCTTGGGCTCGGAGCGAAATATGACACTACGTAAGGCGGTGTTTACAAATCTTGAAGAGAACACAGAATATATTTTCCGGGTACGAGCTTATACAAAACAGGGTGCGGGTCCATTTAGTGAGAAGATAATTGTGGAGACCGAGCGTGATATGGGACGTGCGCCGATGTCGGTACAAGCGGTAGCAACATCAGAACAAACAGCGGAGATATGGTGGGAACCGGTGCCATCGCGTGGCAAATTACTTGGTTACAAGATCTTCTACACAATGACAGCGGTTGAAGACCTTGATGAATGGCAAACCAAAACTGTTGGTCTAACGGAGTCTGCAGATTTGTTAAATCTCGAAAAGTTTGCGCAATATGCAGTAGCAATAGCGGCGCGCTTTAAGAATGGACTCGGACGTCTGAGCGAAAAGGTTACGGTTAAGATAAAGCCGGAAGATGTACCACTGAATTTGCGCGCACACGATGTTAGCACACATTCGATGACACTAAGTTGGTCGCCACCTATACGTCTAAATCCGATCAACTATAAAATCTCCTTTGATGCAATGAAAGTATTCGTGGACTCACAAGGTTTTACGCAAACGCAAATCGTAACAAAACGTGAAATTATTTTAAAGCATTTTCAAAAAACGCATACGATAAATGAGCTGAGTCCCTTTACCACTTACAATGTAAATGTGAGCGCCATACCATCCGACTACTCCTATCGCCCGCCCACAAAAATTACTGTTACCACACAAATGGCGGCGCCACAACCGATGGTAAAACCTGACTTCTATGGTGTAGTGAATGGCGAGGAAATACTCGTTATACTGCCGCAAGCCTCGGAAGAGTATGGTCCAATCTCACATTATTATCTGGTTGTTGTGCCTGAAGATAAATCCAATTTGCACAAAAATCCTGATCAATTTCTAACTGAAGACTTGCTTCCTGGTAGCAATAAACCAGAACGACCAAACTCGCCCTATATTGCCGCCAAGTTCCCACAACGTTCAATACCTTTCACCTTCCATCTAGGCTCCGGTGATGTTTATCACAATTTTATGAACCGCAAATTGATGCCCGATAAGCGTTATCGCATTTTTGTGCGCGCTGTTGTTGATACACCACAGAAACATCTTTACACATCGAGTCCGTTCTCTGAGTTTCTGTCCTTGGATATGCGTGAAGCTCCACCTGGTGAACGTCCACATCGTCCCGACCCAAATTGGCCTTCCGAGCCGGAAGTGTCTGTAAATCGCAACAAGGATGAGCAAGGCATGTGGTGGGTCGCACTACCAATTGTTGCAGCGGTGATATTTACTATTTTCATTACCGGTTGCATTGTACGTCGTCGTCGTCAACCTTGTAAAACGCCAGATCAAGCTGCCGTTACGCGCCCGTTGATGGCCGCTGATCTTGGTGCTGGACCTACGCCTAGTGATCCTGTGGACATGCGTCGTTTAAACTTTCAAACACCTGGTATGATCTCTCATCCGCCAATTCCTATATCCGAATTCGCCAATCACATCGAACGTCTGAAAGCGAATGACAATCAGAAATTTTCGCAAGAATACGAAAGCATTGAACCGGGACAACAATTTACATGGGACAATTCCAATTATGATTATAATAAATCAAAGAACCGTTATGCGAATGTTACAGCATATGATCACTCACGCGTGCAGCTACCACTTATAGACGGCATCATCGGTTCGGACTACATAAACGCCAACTATTGCGATGGATATCGCAAGCATAATGCTTATGTCGCAACTCAGGGACCGCTGCAAGAAACTTTTAGCGACTTTTGGCGCATGTGTTGGGAGCTGAAAACAACTACAATTGTTATGATGACACGTCTCGAGGAACGCACACGCATAAAATGCGATCAGTATTGGCCTGTGCGTGGCACTGAGACCTATGGTCAAATGTTTGTTACCATCACAGAGACCCAAGAGCTTGCAACTTACAGCATACGTACCTTTCAAATATGTCGTCAGGGTTTCAATGAACGACGCGAGATCAAACAATTGCAATTCACCGCTTGGCCAGATCATGGCGTACCCGAACATCCAGCACCATTCTTGCAATTCTTACGTCGCTGCCGTGCACTTACTCCACCAGATTCTGGTCCGGTTGTAGTGCATTGTTCGGCTGGTGTGGGACGAACGGGCTGCTACATTGTTATCGATTCAATGTTGGAACGTATGAAGCATGAGAAGATTATTGACATATATGGGCATGTAACATGCTTGCGCGCTCAACGGAATTACATGGTACAAACAGAAGATCAATACATTTTCATACATGATGCCATATTGGAAGCAATTATTTGTGGTTTAACAGAGGTGCCGGCGCGCAACTTACACACACATCTACAAAAATTGTTGGTCACCGAACCGGGTGAGAATATTACTGGAATGGAAATGGAATTCAAGAAGTTGTCAAATGTGAAGGTGGACTCATCAAAATTTGTAACCGCCAATTTACCATGCAACAAAAATAAGAATCGGTTGGTACATATTCTCCCCTACGAGTCGAGTCGCGTTTACCTAACACCCATACACGGTATCGAGGGTAGCGACTATATTAATGCCAGCTTTATTGATGGTTATCGTTATCGATCGGCTTATATAGCTGCTCAGGGTCCGGTGCAGGATACTGCTGAAGATTTCTGGCGCATGCTGTGGGAACACAATTCAACAATTGTTGTTATGCTTACCAAACTCAAGGAAATGGGAAGGGTAAGTTATTATAGAAGTGATCACTGACAAAAAATGGTCTTTATTTCGTGTAAGATTGGGTAGTCAGAAGAGAACTCAAGAAAATATCTCATTACATATCTAAGCTTAGAGCTGAAAAACATTTAAAGGCCTTTTGGTATAATTTTTTTTACTGGAATCAGATCTGAAAATCTTGATACTAAATTACTCAATTTAAATTACTATGCGAATTAGATAATTTTTATGGATTTTCTATTCGAAACAATAACTTTGGAAACTTCTAAATCCGTTAAAATCAAACGGTGTGATTAGATCGTTCAAAATTTACAAGCTCTGACACTCCTACATGCGAACTCACATTGTCTTTAAACCCTGCATAACAAGTTTCTATATTGGGAGATGATGCAATTTGATGCGATGTGCCGCCAATAACGAGAGTCCTATTTCAGGATCTTCATTGCGGACTTTAAATTTTATATCTCGAAAATATCAACTATTTAACTTTTCTATTTCGTCGACTGAGTGAAGCATCACCCTATCTCGACTGCCATTTTGAAAAGAACATAGCTTAGCAAACTTTTGGAAAACGCACTATCTCATACAGACCAATTCTAAATATTCTCGCGGAATTTTGTTCCCGCGGATTTTTTTATTCCCGCGGAAAAATTCCTCCAATTCTGTTCTCCTAGGGAGAACAATAATTGGGGAGTAGGAATTTCGAATTTTCGAAGTCAGCTGTTTTGTCAATTGAAATTTCGTTGCACATTTCTTATTTTGTTTAAAAAATTGAAAAGTTTAATTATTGTTGCAAATTTGTTGGAAATTAAGAAATAAAATATAAACAATGCACAGTATTTATTGCAATTCATGTGGTATTCACTGAAATGAGTAATGAATTGGTGCCACAGCAACATCAACAGCGGAACATAACACAAATCTGCCGGAGTTGCCTGCTTTCATTCAGCAAAGCAATTTTCTGGCGCCCAAGTTGAGTTGAATTCGTCCTTCGTCATATGCCAAAATCTATTTAAGTCTTATTAAAAAATCCTTGCGCAATTTCTGGATGGCTGCATCAAATATGTATACCAAGAGCTCTACCGTTGCTTATGATATACTTTTCGACTTAAAATAAAGAATATTGTGGTTGTAGTTGTTGTCGTATTAACAGTGAGAATATTGTGGTAGAATGTAAATACATATTTTAGCACAAATTTGTACAAATAATTGTTCTTTCTTAAAAGAACCAATTTCCTTTAACTATTTCGATGCATTCCCTTTAATTTAACAAGTGAAAAAACTCCTATGAAATGGCAAAGAAATCTCCCTCTCCCTCACATTCATAATACCTACTTTTCTCCCATAACCGGTTTCCGCTTTTTCGAACATTGTTCAGAATAGGAGGAAAGGGAGAAGTGAAAAAACTCACAAGGAAACTCACGAGGAATGGGAGAAGGGAAAAAACTCGCACGGAATTTTGGTTTAGAATTGGGCTGATAATTTATTTGTAGAACAACCCATATTGATATTTTTCAAAGAACGCCTTGTCTGAGAATTTTACTGAGAAACGCCTTATCTCACGATTTTTTTTTTTTCAAAAACGCCCTAAATCAACAAATTGTCAGATAGGACGTTTTGCGATAAACCATTCTCGAATCGACAGATGAGATTGGGTAGTCTTTCAATCAGCTGAAAACCTGAAAAAAATAATAATAACTATATCTTTGCATGCTAGTTGCTGGATATTTTCTTTATAGTTTTTTGTACACTACTTTAAACCTTTAACAACAAAAACTAACATTTAGATTTTAAAATCCTATAGGAAAAATGCTATCAGTATTGGCCACATGAACGCTCGGTACGCTATCAATATTATGTTGTGGATCCAATTGCCGAATATAATATGCCACAATATAAACTACGCGAGTTCAAAGTAAGTTGATACATTTAAAAACTTTAGTAACTAAACCACTACAAAATTAAATTAATTTCTTACCTTACAAATAATTTTAACTCAACAGGTCACCGACGCACGTGATGGCTCTTCGCGTACTGTACGTCAATTTCAATTTATCGATTGGCCTGAACAAGGTGTACCCAAATCAGGTGAAGGTTTTATTGATTTCATTGGACAAGTGCATAAAACAAAAGAGCAATTCGGTCAAGATGGACCGATAACGGTACACTGTAGTGCTGGTGTCGGACGCACTGGTGTATTTATAACACTCAGCATTGTGTTGGAACGTATGCAATATGAAGGTGTTTTAGATGTATTCCAAACAGTGCGCATACTGCGAGCGCAACGGCCAGCTATGGTGCAAACGGAGGTAAGATTTCAATGTTGTGGAAAAGCTGTAAGAAACTGGAAAAAATTTAAATTTACATTAATAAATTTATTTAAAATGAAAGAAATTGACCTATAATGAAATAAATACATACATATAAAATTTAATTAACTTCTAAGACCTAGTTTACATATAACGATATTATCTTCATTTTCGTAATCTCTAAATGGAAGGACAAAATAAAAGAGAAACGTGAAAATTTGACAGAAAATAATCGAGTTCCCAGGGATGTCTATTGACGATTTATTGTAGATTAGAGTATGTGTAAACATGGTTTAAGGCAATTAAGTCTTTCGAAAGTCGATTTGAAAGACTTAAACTTTCTTAAAGAAATATATCAAGTACGTGATATGCGGTGGAAAATTAATGTTAGAGGTTTCAAATGATTGAACAAATCGTCGGTCCCATGGAAGACTAACACCTTTCGGTGCTTCGCGTGAAAAACTACCACGTTTCAGTTGTTCGCGAACTCTGCTAGTCTTCGAGCAAACAACGAACTGTACCAGTTTTTCACGCGAACTTGAAAAGAGCTCGTCTTCAATGGGACCGATAAAATAATTTTAAAATTTTAAATTCAACATTTATATTTTTTTTACCATTACAGGACCAATATCATTTCTGCTATCGCGCCGCTTTGGAATATCTCGGCTCTTTCGATAACTACACCCAATAAAATGTTGGCCATGATCTATTTATTCACCGAAGTAGCTTTAATACGCCCACAAAACATATACCTACAAAATATATTTTGCTAAAGAACAAATATTCAAAAAACTTCAATCAAATGTCAATTTTAATTTAGCTTAAAGCCACGCAAAGTATATGATAAATTAAGTTAGAGCTGCTTGAAAGGGATTCAGTTTGTCTAAACATTTTCACAACCAATTAATAGCACAATGCATCTAGAACGCGTAAAATGATAACAAAATTTATGGAAAATATACTTGCATGTTTACGAGGCAGTTGTACACTGAATGAATACCCTAAGTGTATGAAAACCTTTACACTGAAACAAAAAACACCCAAAACCGTTTTAATACGGCCTGCCCGCAAATTCATTACGAAATATCGAACATATTCGCCGCCAGACAAGAACAAAACGTATCGCTATTGTATTCATTATATGCTAAGTTTTAGTAAAAGAAAACACGTTTAAAAAATACTTAGGTTTTAAGCACAAAGGAATGTTAGAAAAAACATATAATTTTTATATATGTCTGTATGTATATCACATAATAACTTTGTATAATTTTTGTTTTAATTTAAAGAAGAAAATGCTGTTTAAAAATGATAGCAACTGTACCGCTAATTATTTTATCCATAATCGCAAGCTTTCCTTTTGAAAAGCATAAGTTGACCGTAACACACAATCCATGTAAAATTTGTCTTTTAAGTTATTTGTGAACTAAAAAGACTGTTATGCATAAAATTAATTAACTAATCAGTAATATTTACTAAATAATTAATTGTATGCATTAGTTAAACTTAATTATTAACTTAAACAAATTATGTATATGCATTTATGACAGTGGAGCACAACGCCGGCATAGCTTTGAAACGTAGCTTTTTTGTAGTAGAATATGAATACATGGAGAATGTTTGAACATAGATTATACGCATGTGATGTCTACTGCTTGAAGTAAAAGCTAAAACAGATTGCCTGCTTGCATGGCGGAACCATACAAGGTGGCAGCACGGTGACATAAATACAAAGAAAAACAAAGATTCCATGTACTCTGTTTTGGTAAATCGATGGGCTATTGTCATAATCGTAATGCGCTGGAAGTTAAAGTGTCAAATCATATTAAAAAAGTATCAATCAGCTGATTTCCGGCCGTCACCTGCTCACGGTTCCGGCAGAACTGCTTGTTTTACTGTATCTGCCGCTGCGTTTACACGACATAAGAGCTGATTACATTCAACACGGCGTCTTAAGATCACAACCACAATAAAGGAGAGCAACGCGGTAGCCAGAAATATAAATTATAGCAAACAGTAGCGAATAATTTAGAAAAAAATAATTAATTGTGTTTAAAAACCGCCAAAAAGAATGATTTTTTAATTTTGTAATCTGTTATTTACTTATGTTTTAGATTTTTTTAAGGACAAAATAAAATGGACCCCATTCATTGTCGATACCCAAAAATAGAATTGGGTTTAATCTGGCTACAACGACATTCGTGATTGATTGTTCTGCTACTTTGTCGCGCCGAAAATAACGATCCTCCTAAGAACATATTTAAAAATAATTTGACAGATGTCGCTTTGTAGCGGGCGTCGTGAATATAATCAGGCCTTTATATGTATGTGAACGCCGAATTGTTTTCCGAAGCTCTCGAGTGCACCACTGATTTCTAACAACCGATTGAATGTATGTATGCATGTATAATAATTCGTTCGTTTACTGTTTAACTAAATATTCTTAAAGTTTGTTAAGAAAAAATAGTAAATATAGTCACTACAAACTAAAAAGCTTAACCTAAAAAAAACTTAAATAAAAATCAAAAACTTGTATGTTGAATGTTAGGTATTAAATTGAAAAAAACAGAAAGCAAAAAAATAAAATAAAAAAGTTAAAAAAACAAAAAACCACAAATAAAAAATTAAAATAAAACTAAGTACGAAACTATCATAAAATAAAATCAAACAAAATAATATAAACAAAATTAACAAATAAAAATCTTGATTGTAAACAAATTTTAATAAAATGAAATCGAATTTAAAGAAATAATGCACTGCTAGAAAATCCAATGTCACTGACTAAGTTCCGTTGATCGAGCCTTAAATTAATAGAGTATGTATGTATTCAATTGTGTATAGAAGGGATAGCAACAAAAGGCATTGCTTAGGGACAAATTACAAAACGTGCAGGGGACATTCATATGGCTGTGTGGATAGAGGCATCTGCATTTACTCAGTATGAAGTATGAATGTTGAAGATTTCGAGTGCAAAACTCAGCTCTCGAGAACTTAGCTGAAAAACTGAATTTCAGCAACATGTCCTAGTTACCATCGACGTGTGCAAATTATGTATTTTTTTCTGTAATATCAGTAAGAGTGCACTTACACAGCCATTGATTTTGATCGCCCGATGCTGGTCGAAATCTTCCGATAAAAATAAACACACGTATTTAGATGAGCGTGTGTACATTTCAACCGATCACCGAATTGTTATCGGCCGTTGTCGTTTTTCACTGCCGATAAATTGCGTGCATTTACTGCGAAAAATTAATATTTTGTGCGATGTACTGAAAAATTGATTAATTGTGTGCAAAACAGGCGCCCTTTATGGGATAAGAACATAAAAGCATAAACGCAAGCGTATTTTTGGGAAAAAGTGTAAGAAAAAAAGCTGCCGTCCGATAATCGGCTTCAATTTTAACACTAGCCCGGCCGATTTCATCAGCTGATTGCAATTTTTCGGTTTATCAGTGGCTGTGTAAGCGTACCCTAACAGATAAAATCAAAAGTATTAAATAAACTAACTTTAAAAAAAATTTAATTAAATAACTTTTTAAAATGAAATATAAAAATGTATCTAAGAAATAAAGAAAAATAATATAACTTTTGAGGAAAGTAAATAAAATTCATGAAAATGGAAATGAAATAAATTAGCCGGGGAAGTCGGGGTATTCTTCAACACTTTTTGTTTCAACCGAGAACTTTCACAAGAAATTACTGTATCTAAAGATTGTTAAGGCCAAGCTTACATGTAACGAGATTGTCTTCCTTTTCGTACTTAACTGCTAATCAATGATTAAATAACTAGATTTCCCATATAAATGTTTCCCTGCGATGATCGGTAATCACGAACCAATTTTAGAGTTGCCGACATTTTCTCCTAGATATGGAAACTTCGCTAGGGTTCATCTCTAGACAGAAGCACGAAATAAAAGGAAACCTTGAAAATTTTATAGTTATAAATCTAGTTCCGAAAGAACGTCTCAATTAACTATTTTGGATTTATTGCAGATTAGTGCATGTGTAAACGTGGTCTAAACTTACGTTTTGTAGTATAGCAATCAATGCCCCTATTGCTTTCAGGGTATAAACTGTTTTTAAGCAATTTCGAAATTGATAATACACAACAAAAAAGTTTAATAATAGCTAGGCAACTTATGTATATGTATAGAATCGCGTATCTGTAAGAATATAATAAATATATTTAAAATTAACAAAATACTAAGTGAAAGATCACTTTCTATGTAGCAAATTTCTATTAAGTCTCGGAGCGAGGTAACGGCTCGTGTACGGATGTCTTACTCTAAACAAGTTTATGACAGTGGGGTGAAATAGTCAAGCAAATAAGAATACCTAGTCTATAAAAATAACCCGACTTCCCCTATATACTTATGTAAAAAGGAATAAAAGCCGATAAATGAAAATAAAATGGATTTAAATGAAATTAAGCAAAAAAAAAAGATTAAAAAAGTTTTGGTTTGTATAACGTAAATCATAAAATGTGCACTTTAATTTTATTTTATTTATGTAAATATATTTTGAGGCAGCTTTTTTTAACTTTGAAAAACTCGAAATTTTAATTATTTAATTTAATCATATTTTGAAATATAAAATTTGTATTTCTATTTCTACCTATAAGCTGTGCTCTGTTTCAACTTGGATTTTCATAAATAAAAATGTTTAAATTTTCTTACGATAATATTTAATCTGTCAGTTTGACTAAAATACTTCATTATATTGTGCTAAAGCTGTATTTTCTTTTTACCTTCTCTCCTTTAATAAAATTAGTTGGCTAGAACCGATTTTTGTACAAAAAAAATGTTCAATCAAAAAAGTTACGCCCATGCTTTTAAGCTTAATTTAATTTTTTTTTTTTTTTTGACATGTATAATTTCGATCAATTAGAATTTTTCTTTTAATCGAAGTTGGAATTACAGCTTACTATGTTGTTCGTTAAAAAAAAAAGATATACGTTTTTTGTGTTTGTGTTATTTTAAACGTATTTTTAACATAAGTTCTTGGTGGATCAATTTGGATTCGACATCGTATAGGCAGATTAGGATTCTACAAGAAATTCTAAGCAAAAGAGGGCACTACACCTTTTCCAACTATATTTCGGAAAAGACCAAATGCATTTCAGTAAAGTCAGTTGTAGAAAAGCTCAAACGAATTTCAGAAAAGTATAAATGTATTTCAAATTCTTCAATTATATCTCAGAAAACTTCAACTTTATTTCAAAAAAGCTCATGTGTATTTCTTGAAAACTCAACTGTATTTCGGATTTTCCAAATGTATTTCAGAAAACGACGAATTTCAGAAGATGTAAAAGTATTTCAGAAAAAAGTCAAATGTATTTCATAAAGTTTCAGATATTCCATATACATTTGCTTTGAAATACTATTTCCATCTTCTGAAATACGTTTGCGGTTTTTTGAAGTACATTTGACCTGAAAAAAAATTATGGTTTTTTGAAAATGTATTCGAATATCTGAAATATAGTTTCTTTTTCTGAAATACATTTGCCATTTTCTGATATTTATTCTTTTGAGCCTTTCTGAAGTACAATCGATTTTTGCTGAAATACGGTTGGAAAAAGGTGTAGAAATAACTCTTAATTCATGCGCAATTTTGAAAGTACAGTACAACTAAATTATAAAAACTGGCGATGGCGACTTGAAATACATAAAATTTTAAGATTTATAAAAATAAGCCCGTCTCAGTTTTATGCATTTATTTCAAAATTTTATTTTTAATGCATAATTCCTATGTACATAAACTCCTGCTGAATGATTGCATTGATTTTGTTTGCATTCCAACAAAACATCTTTTGAGTTATTGTAAATAAACAAATTAGCAGCAATATTTAACAGACACTACTTAATTTTCAATATAATCAAATAATAATAGTGAAAATCCGCCCTAATAATATATCGAAACTATAACACATAAATACAAAATTACAAATATGTACACTGAAAATAGTGAAAACGGTCCTTAATATACAAAATGCCGAGTACACAGGCACAAGTGAATACATAACATCACGTTTACACATAGTGTTTTGCTAGTTTCAAAAACGACAAGGTAGCCACCACAGTGTGTACTGTTTGAACAGCATTACTTAAAAGGCTCAGTCTAAAAAAACTAGTTCATCTTATTTCTAGCCAAAATATCCCCACCCTAAATAATCATCAACACCTTTCATGGCTACTGCATAATATTTGATTATAAAAAACAACGGCCAGGCAGCTCTTCCGTTACAATCACCTTTTAAAAATATTAAAACTCATAAGATAGATGTAAAAAAACAATTCAAACAAGGGCCATAAAAATTCATACAATAGTAAAAACCAGCCAAGAAATAAAAAAAAATAAATAAAAAAAAAACCTTAACAAATGCAATAAAAATATCGTATAAATGTAATAATGCAATTACAATAACAAATATTTTTAAGATAAAGATTTTTTTGTAAATATACCCAGGTTAAAATTATGTTCATAATTATATATTTTCTTAGTAATAGGCATAAACTGTTTACTTTATATATTAAAAGTAATTGTATTACTAGAATTTTTAAGTATAAACTATGTTGCATCCTCAACCTTATAACTTCAATTTAATTGCCCACATCAATGACAAATAAAGTTCAACTGTAATATTTTTTGTATCTAAGTAACAAGTAAAATATTTTGCCATAAATTAACAATTTAGTGTCCAATTTGTATTTTTTTTTTAGTGTTTAATTACGACCACACTTTGCCTTAATAATTTTAAGTTAACTTCGCATTTAAATTAATTTATTTTTAAGTTGAATACTGTATAAATACTTATTTGTAAAAAAATTTACTAGTATTTTTTTTTAATAAAAGTGGAGCTGTTTTTTATTTCAATTTAACTATTTTGTTTTATTTTATGTTTTTTTTTTTTTTTTTTCTTCATAGTTAAAATAATAATAATTTTGAATTTCCTGAATTCACAAAAAAATTATAAAGAACGTCAGAAATTTGCACAGCAAAATCCAAATATTTTGGATACTATAAAACCTGTGTATATCTCTCTTTTCGAAACGATCAAGCTACACAAAATTTGTGAAATGTACAGCAATGTCACAGCAAAACAAAGCGGAAAGAGTTCTATGTAAATCCGGCGTTAGCATTAACCAGAGATGGTTAAAACGACCTTAAGAACTCTTTTTTTTAACGTGGAGCAAAGCAAAATGGTGAGCTACATATTTAAAAAAGAGTGCCATTTCCGTTGCATGTCAAGCTCGAAGCATTTGGCGAAAACTGGCATGCAATTCCCATTTCCTCGGAGCTGTTGATCGTTAGTCTACGTACAAGTTGCCAGGTAAACTCATGGTGGAAACGTTGTCTAATCGATAGCACCCCGTGAAATGGTAACAATTTCAGTTAACTGTTCCTTACACGTGAAAACCAAAAGTTCCAAGATGGGGGGAAATAGTGTGTGTTTACGTAAATTTCTCTTAAGTTGCTCAATTTACGAGATAGACTTTTCTTGTTTATAAAGACGTGAGAGAGGGGCAGGCTGAAATTGTATGCACCCAAGGAACATATATGTATAGGTATACTACGATTTTCACAAGTGTACTTCAATTATCTTAAAGCGCGTCGCATCCCAATTGACACAAAGCTCCACGGTTGATAACCTAAAGCAATCAAGAGCATTCCTCAGCAGATAAAAATAGACGCAGTAAATTTCGTTAATTCTTTAAATCTCTCCATACTCAAGACGAGGATTTTACATACTATTGAATAATATTGTAACGAGTTTAGTGCAACTCCGCTCATTTTACACCTTCTACTAACGTTCGTATCGCTAAACTGTTGAATAAATAAGTCTAATATTCAATAATGCAATTCAATATTGAATTTTGAAAGCTTTGCACTGAAGTTTCCAGACAAATAGGGGCAGCCCTTTTCTAAACTATTAAATATTCAAATTAACTCAAATTTGTAACAATTTCGATACGTCTTTATTTTTTATTAAATTTTT
Organism: Eurosta solidaginis; assembly: GCF_040869045.1. Taxonomy (NCBI): domain Eukaryota; kingdom Metazoa; phylum Arthropoda; class Insecta; order Diptera; family Tephritidae; genus Eurosta; species Eurosta solidaginis. Next base: position 20,875,631 of record NC_090320.1, read on the forward strand.
TTTTTGTCACATATGTAAATTTGTCTGTGTTATTCTTGATCTCTGAATTTTTGGGGTTAAATGAATGCACCAATGTCAAAGGCGCCAACAACCAATATCGATATACAGCTCAATGTTGTGTAGTCGATCGCAATATTTAAAGTATGTTCCCAAGGCAGCAAGAAACCAGGGGCCCTATTCGCTGTGAGTTTTAAAGTGTACACAGGAAATTGTATAAACTTTGAAATTCTGATTCTGTAAAGCAAAACTGTGAACAAAAAAACTCACTGATAAAAACTTCTTGAGTTTTCTTGGCAGCCAGTGTACACTATTCTGACATTCAAAACTCATACGCACTGTTGCAGAATGACTTTTTTGTTTTCATGGCGTTTGATGAATATTTTCTCACTGACATAAGACTTTTACATTCAGCGCTCATTCAGCAAAACAATGGACACAAAAGTTTACAGAATCGCATGAAAATTTAAAGTGTAAATTGTGTGTGCAAATGAGTTTTCAATGAGTGTACATTTTTCAGTTTTTCACAGTTACAGAATTGACCCCCAGGAAGTGGGATACGTTCTAGAAAGCTTTTAGTATTAACCAAGAAGACGGAGTTGTTTTATAACGTATATAGGTCCTGGTTTTTGATATGATTTTTCAGTTTTTCGTTAAACAAACTTCTGGTAACACTACGGAATCATTCAGTATATGTGAGGTCCTGACGTACTGGCCAGTTCAACCTAGCCTAAGCTAACCCGTGGCATTTACTTTGTGTTTGAGTTTATGTCAACATTTTAGAAATTGATCCACAAAACTGCTTTAAGCAGGTAACACATATTTTCATTTACTTTTATAAGAAGCTATGCGGGAAAACTTAAGTTCACGAACGCATGAGTTAAACTTTGCGAGAAAAATTTAAACGTGTTGGAGAAGTTAAAATTGAAACTTTAACTCATTCTCTTGAATTTTGAGGAAGTATAAAATATACATTTACATATAGCAATGTTGTTGTTTGAATTAAATGGTGAATGATTGAAATAATTTAGATTAAGATCGTGAAAAATTTAGGTATTGGAAATGAAAATGAAGGCGAGAGTTTAAAAAGTAATATATATATTAAAAATTTAAATTTAATTATACTATACAGTACTATGATGAATAGATGTAGAAAAATTGAAATTAAGTAATAAACAAAACCAAAAAAATAAAACACCATCGCAACTGCGGCATATTAAAAAGTTCTTTAGGGGGGGAAATTGGGATTCAGTTTTTGTTGTGAAAAAAAAAATAAAAAAAATTTCATAAAGGTAAGGTTTTATGTTTAAAATATATTAAATATTATTGCATGTAGGATGCATATATCTAAGTGTAAATATAAATAAATATACCTTAAAATAATTGCTTTTAAGTGGTAGTACTTATGTATATCCCTGTATGTAGGCTTATAAGAAAGAATTAAGCTTTAAGTTTAAGTTAAAAATTTTAGTTGTATCCAGAATGTAGAGAATAAAATTTGTTAGCGAATGCAACATAAATATTTATAGATACATAAGCATATATGTAGTATATACATGCATTCAAATAGATATCAACAGCAAAAGTTTAAGTCTGAGCATTGGATTAGTGGAAAGTTAAGTTAGTTGAAAAACATATTATACATAAACAGACAAAACGATGTAGGATAAACGTTGTGTAAGTAGTATTTGAATGTAAATAAAAATATAAAGTGAAATATATATATATAAATAATAGCGTACAGAATATAAATAAATTTTGGTATGTGTATTATAGGCAAACTATATAAGATATCTAGAATTAACTCGAAAGGCTATATATTTAATTGAAATCCGTAAACCAGTTTAAGTGCAATAACGCTTTAGTCTTTATTAATTAAAATAGTATAAATGTAAACTTATGTATTTTTATTTTTAGGTTATTATGAATAAGATAAATTTAATCTAACAACTGAATCATAAAAAAATATGCTAAAACATTCATTTTGTGATGCAACGTAATCTACTGTATAAAAGTATAAAGCACAAAAAATTATAATATAAAAAATAAACTATGATATGTAAAACCATTTTATCGTATATAAAATATTCATATACTAAATATATATTAGAAGAGATGTAAAGTATTGGAAAACACATAAATCAATATACAAAACATAAAGTTGAGTTGGATTCAATTAGATGAATATCACGTTTTTGCAAATCTTAGTTGGAAACATATGATTAGAAATTTTCACATTCAAGGCAGCCTTCTTAATATCGGGCTAATGGTGACCAGCAGTTTGTTTCACAGAAAACGGAAACGATTTCTGTCAAATAAGCTATCTGTCAAAGTTAACCGGAGATGGAAAAACGGTGCACCTCTTAATCAGTACCAATTGAAAACAAATTAGTCAAAATAAAATGATAATAAATTTTACCGAAAATAAAATCTTTTCAACTTAGAATTTTGGCTTCTTTGCTGAAATTGACTAGCGCTAATTTAAACAAAGTTTCTCAATCTCATGCGAAGGCAGTAAACATTTTGCCATAACACCTACTTATTTTCAAAAACCTTACTGATCCAGTGTACATGATCATGATATGTATATCAAGGAATAAGTATCTACATATGTAGTCTAATCTTTCTTACTGTCCCTTTGATAACAGTTATGTACCAGAAACGTATAATTAACATTTGTATCAACATGAAAAAGAATTGAGTAAATTAATTAAACAAAACAAAATGTTGCATCACGTTAAGTATTATTACGTTTACAGATTAATGATAATGAATGCTAAATTGTAATGAAAATATGTTGGGGTAAATATAACTAAATGAAATAAAAAATTAATAAAAATACAAAATAGTTTTAATGTTGTTTTATTTCACTTAGCCGCCATTTAAGCTAGCTCCCAGGGAAATGTTGTGATTTTAAATTAATCGAAAATTAGGTTAGAATTTGATTAGAGAATGATTTGAGAACCACTAGAAATGCGATGTTGTCACAGTTATCGATAATTTTTACGACATGATCACTCATCCTAGGGAAAAGGTGTTGCAAAATTATTAGTATTTGCAAAATCAGTTTTTCATTTCTAATAATTAAAATTAGTAAGTGAAAACGAACAGAAAAGTTAAACAGAGAAATTGAGCAAACTGTAGACATGCTATTTGACTGGCATTATGAAGAAAACGTGCATTGTGAATACATACAAGTGGCGAATGTTTGAAAAAAAATACGTTCACAATAGTAAACAGCCTGAATCACCTCTTACATCGCTGTTCGATTACTGAAATCATTTGCTCAATATTTATCAAAATTTTTTTAAGACGACTGCTACATTGCGTTTGTTACATAATTTAAAATGTTTGCTTAACTGGCTGCTCATATTTTATATATTAACAACATTTTAAAAATTAATATTAATTTGTAGTCTCATTTTCTGTGCATACATTTGAAACAAAAGTTGGTTTGAAACACAAATGAGCAATTCAAGACGCTCCAATTTCTTAGCCGTTAGCAAAAAACAAACCTTTCTTCCATTCGCAGGCCATTCGCGACAACCGTTCTCCCTGTCAGCAATTATTTGACAGGTATGGCAATGGATGAATGGAAAGATTTTTTACTTGTATGAATTCACAATGAAAACGTGCTTCATCCATGCTTCAAATCAACACATAGCTAAATACTGCAGATTCCTCAGCGATTCTGGCAAATTTCGTTTAAGTTAGGTTTTGGATTATTTTGAATTACGATCATAAGGGCATTTGATATAATAAAACAATGAAAATTGAATTGATTTTAAATAATTGAATTTTTTATTTTCGAGAATGCCGTAATACTCGACAGTTTCGCAAATCGTCCTCTTCCTTCTACACAAATATTAAAAATAACTAGTATCGCCGTGGTCGAAATTCGACCAACTTGTATTTTTTCAACTCACTCTATGCATCCAGTGTTGGGGTAGTGCAATAATGCGTTAATAGGAAATATAGCAAACTGATCTATCTTACTTAAAGTTCTCATTAAAATTTTGAATTGGACCTAAGACGTTATAATCTTTGATTGTATTTTCTTAAATTTTCTACAAACTTTTCAAATGTAATTATAAGTAGAGCTCCTTAAAAAAAATATAACAAATATGTAAAATCAAATGAAATTTACATAGAATTGTGGTGAAATTACTTGAAATTGAATTGAAAATTTGCTTTTTATACACCACCCAGGAGATACGCTGTTGGCGCGCTAGCGAAGTTAGTTTTGGGTGCTCGGTTCCCCAGTAGGCTTATATCACCAATATAAACTACATATACATATATCGCCCATTTACTTCAATAGTGTCATAATTCAAAAAACACGAATTTTTAGTTAAGAACGAAGAAATGTGCTAATGGAATTTAACCTATTTCACACCACCCGTTAGGTATGCAATCGGAGCTTTACTATTACATATGTATTGATAATTAATTAAATAAAATTATAATTTGCCATTAATTGTTATAAATGAATTTAGTTAGTTTCAACAAAAGTTAAATCATTATTTGTGATTTTCTTGAAAACAACTAAAATAAAAAACAAATAATCTGTTAAATAAAGAGTTATGTATTTACGTGTAAGTAAAATTTGCCACAAAAAATGGGCCGTTCAAAAATTAATTCTATTTAAGTTTTTTTGGTACGCTACAAATTATTTTGGAACAGTTTTTTAGGATTTTGGTAGAGGCTATTATAGGTAAGTGGCAACATTGGGCACCATATTTGTATGTACGTGAGACATTTGTGCTTTCGAATTTAGCAGGGAATCATAAAGGTTTAGGTCTTTGAAATTCGCATTAGAACACTTAGATAATTGTTCCCAAAGATGGCGCGCTTGTGCACGAAAATTAATTTCGATATTTGTATGAATTGTTCGAATTTACAAAAAACTTTTTCTATTAATTATAAACAAATAGAGTAATATTTGTTAACAAAAATAGGCCGATGCACTGCGGCTGATCAATACGAATCGATTCATATAACTTTTATATGATTTTACGTATGCTAAGTATGCGAAACAGCCTATCAATTGATTGTATGGAAATTTTGTTAGCGTATTAATATATATATATATAGTGGGTAAAATACTGCCTATGCAATACGGCCGCCATGATGCCGGTTGCCGTTTTCACCTAAAATCAAGAGACGTTTTTTTATCGTTTAATATACAACGTGAAATTTTCCGATTCAGTCAAGTTGCCTTTAAATAATAATAAACAAAGTTGAAATAAACGAATATATAATAAAGTAAAATAAGAAATAAAATAAATTAGCATAAAAGACAATATAAAAAGTTTAATGTTATATTTCTGTAAATTTTTTGTTCAGTATAAGACGTACTTTATTATACTCAGTTGAGCAGAGCTCACAGAGTATATTAACTTTGATTGCATAACGGTTGGTTGTACAGGTATAAAGGAATCGAGATAGATATAGACTTCCATATATCAAAATCATCAGTATCGAAAAAAAATTCGATTGAGCCATGTCCGTCCGTCCGTCCGTCTGTCCGTTAACACGATAACTTGAGTAAATTTTGAGGTTTCTTGATGAAATTTGGTATGTAGATTCCTGGGCACTCATCTCAGATCACTATTTAAAATGAACGATATCGGACAATAACCACGCCCACTTTTTCGTTATCGAAAATTTCGAAAAATCGAAAAAGTGCGATAATTCATTACCAAATACTCATTAAGCGATGAAACTTGGTAGGTGAGTTGAGCTTATGACGCAGAATAGAAAACTAGTAAAATTTTGGACAATGGGCGTGGCACCGCCTACTTTTAAATGAAGGTAATTTAGAAGTTTTGCACGCTGTAATTTCGCAGTCGTTGGAGATATCATGATGAAATTTGGCAGGAACGTTACTCTTATTACTTTATGTCTGCTTAATAAAAATTAGCAAAATCGGAGAACGACCACGCCCACTTTTTAAAAAAATTGTTTTTAAATTCAAATTTTAAAAGAAAAGTTAATATCTTTACAGCATATAAGTAAATTATGCCAACATTCAACTCCAGTAATGATATGGTGCAACAAAATACAAAAATAAAAGAAAATTTCAAAATGGGCGTGGCTCCGCCTAGGATGCTTTTAATGCCATAAGTCGAACAAAAACTAACCAATCCTTGTGAAATTTGGTAGAGGCTTAGCTCCTAGGATGATAACTGTTTTCTGTGAAAAAGGGCGAAATCGGTTGAAGCCACGCCCAGTTTTTATACACAGTCGACCGTCTGTCCTTCCGCTCGGCCGTTAACACGATTACTTGAGCAAAAATCGATATATCTTTACTAAACCCAGTTCACGTACTTATCTGAACTTACTTTGTATTGGTGTAAAAAATGGCCGAAATCCGACTATGACACGCCCACTTTTTCGATATCGAAAATTACGAAAAATGAAAAAAATGCCATAATTATATACCAAATACGAAAAAAGGAATGAAACATGGTAATTGTATTGGTCTATTGACGCAAAATATAACTTTGATACCCATATCCTGGTCCACGTTTATGGCGATATCTCGAAAAGGCGTCCACATATAGAACTAAGGCCCACTCCTTTTTAAAATACTCATTAACACCTTTCATTTGATACCCATATCGTAAAAACAAATTCTAGAGTCACCCCTGGTCCACCTTCATGTCGATATCTCGAAAAGGCGTCCACCTATAGAACTAAGGCCCACGCCTTTGTAAAATACACATTAACACCTTTCATTTGATACCCATATCGTACAAAGAATTCTAGAGTCACCCCTGGCCCACCTTTATGGCGATATCTCGAAAAGACATCCACCTATAGAACTAAGGCCCACTCCCTTTTAAAATACTCATTAACACCTTACATTTGATACCCATATCGTACACAAAAATTCTAGAGTCACCCCTGGCCCACCTTTATGGCGATATCTCGAAAGGGCATCCACCTATAGAACTAAGGCCAACTCCCTTTTAAAATACTCATTAACACCTTTCATTTGATACCCATATCTTACAAACTAATTCTAGAGTCACCCCTGGTCCACCTTTATGGCGATATCTCGAAAAGGCGTCCACCTATAGAACTAAGGCCCACGCCCTTTTAATATACTCCTTAACACCTTTCATTTGATACCCATATCGTACAAACAAATTCTAGAGTCACCCCTGGTCCACCTTTATGGCGATATCTCGAAAAGGCGTCTACCTATAGAACTAAGGCCCACACCCTTTTAAAATACTCATTAGCACCTTTCATTTGATACCCATATTGTACAAACGCATTCTAGAGTCACCCCTGGTCTACCTTTATGGATATATCTCGAAAAGGCGTCCACCTATAGAACTAAGACCCACTCCCTTTTAAAATACTCATTAACACCTTTCAATTGATACCCATATCGTACACAAAAATTCTAGAGTCACCCCTGGCCCACCTTTATGGAGATATCTCGAAAGGGCATCCACCTATAGAACTAAGGCCCACACTCTTTTAAAATACTCATTAGCACCTTTCATTTGATACCCATATCGTACAAACAAATTCTAGAGTCACCCCTGGTCCACCTTTATGGCGATATCTCGAAAAGGCGTCCACCTATAGAACTAAGGCCCACACCCTTTTAAAATACTCATTAGCACCTTTCATTTGATACCCATATCGTACAAACAAATTCTAGAGTCACCCCTGGTCCACCTTTATGGCGATATCTCGAAAAGGCGTCCTCCTATAGAACTAAGGCCCACGCCATTTTAAAATACTCATTAACACCTTTCATTTGATACCCATATCGTACACAAAAATTCTAGAGTCACCCCTGGCCCACCTTTATGGCGATATCTCGAAAGGGCATCCACCTATAGAACTAAGGCACACTCCCTTTTAAAATATTCATTAACAGCTTTCATTTGATACCCATATCGTACACAAAAATTCTAGAGTCACCCCTGGCCCACCTTTATGGAGATATCTCGAAAGGGCATCCACCTATAGAACTAAGGCCCACACCCTTTTAAAATACTCATTAGCACCTTTCATTTGATACCCATATCGTACAAACAAATTCTAGAGTCACCCCTGGTCTACCTTTATGGAGATATCTCGAAAAGGCGTCCACCTATAGAACTAAGACCCACGCCCTTTTAAAATACTCATTAGCACCTTTCATTTGATACCCATATCGTACACAAAAATTCTAGAGTCACCCCTGGCCCACCTTTATGGCGATATCTCGAAAAGGCGTCCACCTATAGAACTAAGACCCACTCCCTTTTAAAATACTCATTAACACCTTTCATTTGATACCCATATCGTACACAAAAATTCTAGAGTCACCCCTGGCCCACCTTTATGGAGATATCTCGAAAGGGCATCCACCTATAGAACTAAGGCCCACACCCTTTTAAAATACTCATTAGCACCTTTCATTTGATACCCATATCGTACAAACAAATTCTAGAGTCACCCCTGGTCTACCTTTATGGAGATATCTCGAAAAGGCGTCCACCTATAGAACTAAGACCCACGCCCTTTTAAAATACTCATTAGCACCTTTCATTTGATACCCATATCGTACACAAAAATTCTAGAGTCACCCCTGGCCCACCTTTATGGCGATATCGAATTTACAAAAAAATTTTTCTATTAATTATAAACAAATAGAGTAATATTTGTTAACAAAAATAGGCCTATGCACTGCGGCTGATCAATACGAATCGATTCATATAACTTTTATATGATTTTACGTATGCTAAATATGCGAAACAGCCTGTCAATTGATTGTATGGAAATTTTGTTAGCGTATTAATATATAGATGGTGGGTAATATACTGCCTATGCAAGACGGCCGCTATGATGCCGGTTGCCGCTCTGACCTAAAATCAAAAAAGCTTTTTGGGACATTTTTTTGTTTCGTAATTAGCATAAAAGGCAATATAAAAAATGTAATGTTATATTTTTGTAACTTTTTCTTTTTTGTTCAGTATAAGACGTACTTTATCTAAAGTGAGGATTAAATCTGCAAATGCAACAACATTTTCGAGCAAATTTGTCATTAATTGTTATAAATAAATTAGTTTTAACAAAAGTTAACTCATTATTTGTGATTTCATGTTTTTTTGAAAACAACTAAAATAAAAAACAAGGAATTTAAATAAAGACTTATGTATTTCCGTGTAGGTAAAATTTGCCACAAAAAATGGGCCGGTCAAAAATTAATTCTATTTAAGTTTTTTTGGTATGCTACAAATTATTTTGGAACAATTTTTTAGGATTTTGGTAGAGGCTATTATAGGTAAGCGGCAAAAATGGGAAACCATATTTGTATGCAGGTGAAACATTTGTGCCTTCGAATTTAGCGGGGATACATAAAATTTTAAATTCACATTAAACACTTAGATAATTGTTCCCAAAGACGGCGCGCTTGTGCATAAAGGTTTAGGTCTTTGAAATTCGCATTAGCAAACTTAGATAATTGTTCCCAAAGATGGCGCGCTTGTGCACGATAATGATTTACGATATTTGTATGAATTTTTCGAATTTACAAAAAACTTTCTATTAATTATAAACAAATAGAGTAATATTTGTTAACAAAAATAGGCCTATGCACTGCGGCTGACCAATACGAATCGATTCATATAACTTTTATATGATTTTACGTATGCTAAGTATGCGAAACAGCCTGTCAATTGATTGTATGGAAATTTTGTTAGCGTATTAATATATAGATAACTTTGCGCGATATACCTCCGAGCAGATTAAGATCAAGCTTTTCCTAAAATTTGTGTTGATTTTTCACTTTTCTAAGAATTGGCAGACGCAGTGGTGTGGTGGTAGCGCGTCCCGCCAACCATACAGAAGATCCTCGGTTCGATCCGCGGACAAAGCTACATCAAAAATTAGAAGCAATTTTTTTTTTTTTTCAATTTAAAAAAAGTTTTTCTGACCGTGCTCCTCATGGAACTTGGGGGTGGTGATGGACGGGATGGCCTGAAAGTTTAATGTGGCGACATAAATCGTTCCCGAGATGGTCGGGCTAGCACCTTAATGGTGCTGTGGTACCGGATCTGTATCCGGCAAAGAACCATCACATCGATAACACTCCCCAAAGCCTTCGGGGAGCAACCTTATCGCTACAACAACAACAGGTGTACAATGTTAAAGTTAAAACAGACATTTTTTCCCGCCTTCGGATTATTAATACTGAGGTCGAAACCACATTTTTGGTCGTGTATTAGCAGTCAACTCCTGTTTTAAATTATTACGCAAGTGATTTATTTGGAAGAACGCATTTGAGTCCAATGTAAATGTAGTATAACCCTGTAAACAACCATGCTTTTGGCTTTGCCTCATGATTCAATGACAGACATATATAATATGCTACCAAAGATACTTGTCTACTACAATTTCAATGAAGGGGATTGAATTATTCCCCCTTTTCCTTACTTCGTAAAAGCAACCCGTCTAGATTTTTCAATTTGAGAGTGTCAAAGATCTGTCACCATTGAAGAACAACCCTCTAGTAATTGAATCATGGCTTTGCCTCACCTGACGAAGTTATCGATAACTCATCACATTTGATTTTCAGACTGAAATTTGATTTCCCTTCAGAAAGGTTAAAACACAGCTTTGATTGAATAGTTATAAAAAAAACTTAACTCCTACAATTTCCAGCTATGTTAAAGCTGGTGGCACAACAATTACGCCAGCAAGTGTGGCAGGTTTCCCGTATCAGTACAGTCAATCATACTAAGGTTACATCATGTGCACCCAGCGGCTCGCAAGAACAGCGAGCAGCGAAAACCTCGGCTATAGAAATAACCAAAGCTCTTGAAAATTGGCCTGAAAAGTTACGCAAAGCTGGTGTTGGGGGTATTGATTTCAATCTAAAATGTTTTGTAGCGCATGTGTTGAAACGAAAATTTGTAAGTAGTATGTGACAAAACGGAATGAGAAGCTAGTTCTTTCACCTAATTGCAGAACACCCTCAAAAATTACAATGATTTGCGCTTCACCGAAAGGCAACTACAGGAATTTGAACGTTTGTGTGAAGCACGTTGTGCACGTATGCCACTTCAGTATATACTCGGCGAATGGGACTTTTTGGATTTGACGCTAAAAATGTCACCATCTGTATTCATTCCAAGGCCTGAAACAGAGGAATTCGTCACAAAAATAATCGAAGCTTATCGTGATGTTAAACAGCCAATTAATATGTTCGAATTCGGTTGTGGCTCTGGTGCTATGTCTCTGTCGATTTTACATGCATTACCTAATGTACGTAGTACAGCCATTGATTGTGGCAGTGCCGCTACAGGATTGGCACGCGAAAATGCTAAAATATTAGGCTTAGATAATCGGTTCACTGTTTATCATCACACCATGGAAGAGGATAGATATGTGCCAGGGGAATTAATAAATGAAACATATGATTTAATAATAGGTAATCCACCTTATGTTAAGTCTGAAGAATTTCCACTGCTGCAACCGGAAGTAATAATGTGAGTGGTTTGAAAGGTTCATGTATAAAAAAACGTTGAAATAATATTTTATCTACTTCTTTTGCAGCTATGAAAATTTGAAAGCTTTAGATGGTGGCCCGGATGGTTTGCGTGTTGCTCGTTTAGTTTTCAATTTTGCCTGTGAGAATTTAAGACCAGGTGGAAAATTATGGTTGGAATTGGGTGAAGATCATCCACCAATGGTACAAACTATTATGGAGACCCGGTACGAAGGATGTTTACGTTTTATTGCTGGCTACAAAGATCAATGCAAACGCAATCGATTTGTAGAAATTGAGAAGATCAAACCTTAAATAGTGATAATAGTATGTGATAAATTGACATATGTGAAATTTGCACATTAAATGCATTTCATGAGGCTTAAGAAGCTAATTTACCTGACATTGAAATACATAAATAATATTTATGTAGATTAGCACTATACCTCCGCCCAGTAATATACAATATTAGAAACATGTATAATATTTGCATGCATTTAACGCTTATTAGAATTTAAGGTTCATTTTAAAATAAACTCTGTTAAATAGTTGAAAGCATCTTAACTTGCATTAATAATTATTTTCATGTGAGGTTGGTGGCAACCGTCCTATATATAAGGTATGTATGTCCAAGGGTGAGCGCAAATCGGCTTATTATTTATTTCTTAACATTTTTTTATTGAATATAGTTGAAATGGGATTGTAAAATTTGTTCAAGATAGGAAAATAATGCCGATAAACCGTAACAATGGGAATTCATAAACTAGTTTTTTAACCATAACGCAAAAGCCGCCACAACTATAATATTCAAGCTTATTAAGAGGTTCCAAATAAATACACATAAACAAAGTGTGATCACATTTCTTTATGAAATGAGTTTTAAAAGATCATCGCATAAGATTTTGCACATTGTTGAGTTCAGTATGAAAATGTATGAAATGGTCGTAGGCCAACACCCCGTTGTAGTTCCCTTTTAGATTTCCATTTCGATAAAGACACTCCCTGAATGTTTTATAGACGCTTCCCAAGGCAGTCGGTTCTATGTACCGGAGCGACTCGGGATTTTTCCCGACCAAGGACTGTCATTTCAGTGTAACCCCATTTAATTTGTTTCGTCCCTCCCACAAATTGTCATCCTCCCAGCAGCTCCTTGCAGCAGGACTGCTCCATATTCTCTTGCTCCGGGAAGGTATCGAATCCAATCCGGGTCCGTCTCCTGACCTCGGTCCTGAGAAATGGTTTTGCTGCATCTGCCGGAAAAGAATCTTTTTAGGACGGTCATACTCTGTTCAGTGTGTCTCGTGTAAGGGATGGTTGCATCGGACAGGTTGTTCTGGGCTTGATCCCAAAACCCGACGTCCACGTAACTTTTATAAATCTTTTGTGGCTCCTTGCTGTTCACGCCCAAGGGCGTCCCGTAGTCTACGTCTAAGCGCCCCCCCATTACCTTCCAGCAGCCCCGCTGCTCAGCAAGCCACAACAAGTACCCGCTGCTGCTCGCGCCTTACGGCGCCAACAACTCAAACAGCTGCTACCACTCATAACTACAATCTTCGTAGTAGAGTCGGAAGCAATGCTGAGCAACAGCCCCTGCCCCCGTCTTCTCCCCCCCCTCTTTTCCGGCAGCAATCGTGTAGGTCAGGGAAACAGACTCTTAGTCCCTACCTCCGTTTGCACCGTTTTCCAGCACAGAATATATATGTTTGCGACATCCGCCCAATGCAGCTCCTGCCTCGGGTGGTGCCACTTTCCTAGATGTTCTGGTCTCCGCGACGGCAACCCCTCGGCGGGTTTCATCGCGCCATGTTGCCAGGTCGCAAACCCAAATCATCCGGGTACCCCAATGCTTGCCCAAGGACGCCCAGTCCCAGGGCCACAACAGCAATTGCGTCCTGGCCTTCCTGAACCCAGGCGTAGTCACCCGTCACTTACCCCCAGAGTGGCGACGTCTCCCCTCATGCACTTCAGAATTCTGCAGTTAAACTGTAATGGACTAACTGGGAAGATTACGGAGATAGTCAATTTCATGAAGCGGCACAACATCCGCATTGCTGCGATTCAAGAGACTAAACTCACAGCACGATCTGCATTGCAGACCTGCTCTGGGTATAATGTCCACAGAAAAGATCGCGAGAGCGGAAATGGAGGCGGCCTCGCGTTTATAATACACCACTCTGTGCAGTATCACATATTTGATCCTGGCATCGACCGCAGGGACAACGTCTTAGAACGTCAAGGCCTATCTGTCCGGTCAGGCGATGCAAACCTAGAAATCATCAACATCTACATCCCCCCTGCCACCTGTTGCCCCGGTGGATACCGCCCTAATATCAGAGCCTTACTCACTGGAAACAATCGCATTATTTTAGGCGACTTCAATGCCCATCATGATCTATGGCATTCAAATTTGCGGGCGGACAGTAGGGGCGAGATGTTGGCGGATCAAATAGAAGAAACGACGTTCTGCACAATAAACGGAGACGCCCCCACACGTATGGTAGGAAGCTGTCACAGTTCGCCAGATATCTCAATCGTGAGCGCAGAACTCGTAAACTGCGTCAACTGGCAGCCGATGGTATCATTGGCATCCGACCACCTGCCTATACTTGTTTCGCTCGAGCGTACCGCCGACTTCATCGTCACCGAAAAACGCACTTTCATAAACTTTAAAAAAGGAAAGTGGGAAGAATATAAATCCTTTACAGACAATCTCTTTGCTGCCCTCCCTATTCCGACTGATGCCCGCCAAGGGGAGCGTGCCTTCCGCAAGGTCATTGAATGCGCCTCGGCACGTTTCATTCCCGCCGGGAGAATTCCCGAAATCCGGCCCCACTTCCCGGCGGAGGCCGCAAACTTATCGAGAGAACGTGACCTTATAATTGCTAATAATTGCAGATTGCTTGTGGATGAACACAAGCGGGCGAAATGGGAGGAGCACCTAAGAGGTTGTAACCTCTCTACCGGTGTGGGTAAACTTTGGTCCACCGTAAAGTCCCTATCGAATCCGACTAAGCACAAAGACAAAGTTTCCATCGCCTTTGGCGACAAAGTGCTGTCGGATGCGAAAAAATGCGCGAGCGCTTTCTGCCGACAATATATAATGCATTCTACGGTCGACAAAGTTAGACGGAGGGCCAACAGACACGCACATAAACACAAATTCAGCGCGTCACCAATCACCATCACCGCTAAAGAGGTTGAGGACGCCATTGGTCGCGCTAAACCATCCAAAGCAGTGGGCCCAGACGGCATAGCCATGCCGATGCTTAAAAGCCTAGGGAAAGAGGGTTTCAAATATTTAGCGCAGGTCTTCAACCTGTCTCTTTCCACCTTTGTCATACCCGAGAAATGGAGAATGGCCAAGGTGGTCCCGCTACTAAAGCCTGGTAAACCAGCTAACATAGGAGAGTCGTATCGTCCGATATCTCTCCTATCGCCAGTAGCAAAGACGCTCGAAGCCATTTTGCTCCCTTATTTCCAAGCAAATTTGCAACTAGCCTCCCATCAGCATGGCTTCAGAAAACTCCATAGCACTACCTCCGCGCTAAATGCCATCAGCACCCAGATAAATTGCGGTTTAAATCAAAACCCCCACCATAGAACAGTACTCGTAGCGCTAGACCTATCAAAAGCTTTTGATACGGTCAACCATGGCTCGTTACTGCAAGACCTGGAAGGGTCTACCCTTCCCCCATGTCTTAAAAGGTGGACCGCAAATTATCTGGGTGGTCGGCAGGCATCGGTGCTATTTAGAAACGAAACATCAAAGCCAAGGAGAATTAAACAAGGGGTGCCACAGGGTGGTGTCCTATCCCCACTTTTGTTTAATTTCTACATATCTAAGCTACCTTCACCACCGGAAGGAGTCACAATCGTTTCCTACGCCGATGACTGCACAGTAATGGCCACAGGCCCAGGCCCACAGATCGATGAGCTATGCAATAAAATAAACGGCTACCTCCCTGATCTCTCCAGTTTTTTCGCCTCGCGAAACCTGGCATTATCACCGACTAAATCTTCCGCGACCTTATTTACAACATGGACGTCCCAAATGTCGACCATTTTGAACATCCACGTCGATGGCTCTACGCTACCGACTGTCCTACACCCCAAAATCTTGGGTGTGACGTTTGATCAGGATCTACATTTTGGTGAGCACGCAGCCGCAATTGTTCCGAGAATTCAGAGCCGTAACAAAATCCTCAAATCCCTTGCTGGCAGTACCTGGGGAAAAGATAAAGAAACGCTCATGACTACATACAAAGCAATTAGCCAGCCGATTACGTGCTACGCGTCACCCATATGGTCGCCAAGCCTAAAAATTACCCACTGGAAGAAGCTACAGGCCTGCCAAAATACTGCTCTCAGAATTGTCACGGGCTGTCTTCTTATGTCCCCAGAACACCATCTACATAATGAGGCGAGAATACTCCCCATCAGGGAAAGAAACGAGATGCTGACCAAACAGTTCCTGTTGAATACCCAGAAACCTGGGCATCCCAACAGACATCTGATTGACGAGCCAGCACCGCCTAGGGGCTTAAGGAGTCATCTCCGTAAGCATTTTGAGGAAATACGGCATCTGAGAACACAGCCGTATGAAGCGAAAAAACATAAGCAGGTCCTTGGTGAACTCCACAAACAGGCGTCGGACCTTTATGCCGGGAATTGGCCGGTGAACCCAGTACTCAAAGTAAAGTATCCAAAACTTGCGGAAGAGGAACGCATACTCCCCAGGGAAACGCGTGTCACTCTGGCTCAACTTCGTTCTGGATACTGTAACAGGTTAAACTCTTACCTATCCAGAATCAACCCCGACATACAAAATGTATGCCCCGCTTGCAATGTGTCCCAACATGACACCAACCATCTCTTTAATTGTAATGTGGAACCAACGCCTCTAACACCCCTTTCCCTATGGTCCACCCCTGTTGAAACAGCAAGTTTCCTTGGACTCCCGTTAGAGGATATTGATGACAGTTTGTGATCGGTCGCGTCTGTTAGGTGGGGCGAAGCACTGCTACAACAACAACAACAACAATGTTTTATAGAGTCTTATCGATATTGATGGTTCTTTTACGAATATAGATCTGGTTCGTTCCGGTAACAAGCGCTAATAAGGTACAAGCCCGACCACCTGGGGAACGATATAAAATGACCACATTAAATCTTCTTGACCAAAGGAAGCTCTGCGGGGGGAGTGCGGAGCGAAGAACAGCCGCAGATTTGAGTTTAAAAGTTATAAAAAAGTTTGGTTCTTAGAATCCGAAAGCGAAATTTTAAATTTTTATTTCTGTCAAAAGATATAAGCAAAAAATCGGTTCAAATTTTCAGGTCGTTGTTTTTTGCCAGATTCGTTGTACATACACACACACTAATGCAGAAAGGTGTTCTGCGCGCATTTAGTTTTGATCCCCAAACCGGTTTCGGACCCACCCAGGGATATTTTTTATAAGCACGGCCGAAGGCCGCCAAAGCAGTAAGGTGTTCTATGCAAAAAAAACTATGGATCGGGCCACATATTTCGGACCCTCTCGGGGTCAATTTACGGTTTTTTGTAAATAACTTTGGACAAAAATAAAATTTTTGATTTCCGCTTTCGGATTCTAAAAACAGAGGTCGAGACGCGTCTTTTGAAACCACCTTTGATAAAAAATAGGTGGTGTACCGTCTTGTAAAACCTTACCAAACGTTTTCTTACAGAATAAAAAACAACGAAGAAAATCAAGCGTTTGGTCAGGACCTGTTTATTGGTTATGTAACACTTTGAACTCATTCAGTCTATGTGGGGTTCTCACGAACAGGCCAGTTCAACTTAACCCACTCGTCATGTTAACGAGCTTAGAATAATCCCCCGATAAGGTAGCCGCAGCGCAATGTCAAACAAATCATTCCCGAGGCACTCGGGCTGGTATTATCTGTACTAGAACCGGAACGTACCGAATTCACATCGGGCGAAACACTTCCCACAGCCGTAATACTCCCTTAAACTTTCGGGGTGTTTTTTTAGGGTACAACAAACACATTTTACTTAAGTGAGCGATCAATTCTAATATTTACGAAATCGACTGGAAAACTTCTATTTTCATAAAAAAATACTTATCGTACCATTGCTTAACCCACGAAACTTTGGGTTATGGACTTCTAACACGCCCCGAAGGTTAAAGAGCCGTTACGTTGTTGAACAATTTGGCCAACATGATTCTGGTACTAGCACCGCCCAGTACTAGAGACGAGTGCAGCAAAAACTTTTTGTTTTAAACTACGAACATTCGGGTCCGTGGATTTCAGTATTTTCTCATGACAGGCCTACCTACAGGTATTCTATATCAACTTTAATTTTAAACTACGAATAGAAATCGAAGAAAAAATAATACAGAGTATTAAGTGGGACAATAAATAAATTTCACCCGAACTTCCTTACGTGTTTGATTAAATGGTATTCATTTTTGCACAAATTCCAAACTAATATTATGATAACAGGTAGTTAAAGCTCCATCTAGAGCAACTTGAAACTAGTTACATTTCTAAAGCAATTATATTATATGCAATGCGCGATTTTAAACTAGCGGAATATGGCAGCTTTGTATTTGACACTACAATTCGATTTCAGTCCACTTCAGTCTGTAGCGCAACCCTCACCAGTGTTGCCAACATTAATTTTATTGGGTAATTCTTCACTTTAGGTCACAATTGATAAAACTCGTCCAAATATATGGGAAGAGTTGTGAAAAGACGCGGTTTGAACCCAGGACCACGAATCCGAAAGCGGAAACTAAAAATTTAGTTGAACACAGAAAAAAATTGTACAATGGAACTTTGCACGGATTTAATTTTGGTAAACGTCTAGTTGAGGGGTCGACTGCTAATACGCGAGAGGCGTCAAAAGACGCGTTTTTACCTCGAGAACAATAATCCGAAGGCGGAAAATAAAAATTGTATCTCTGTCCGGAGATATCTGCAGTTGAGGTTGGCGATTTTTATGATTTCATAATTTTGATCCCAAAACATTGATGGACCGACCAGAGTAATTTTTTTAAAGCAAATGGAAAAATACCATGAATCTACCTGGTTTCGATGCGTTCCGGTGTTTCTTGTCGGTTTGTTGGAAATATCTTTTGACAGAAATAAAATCGAGTGTGTAGTCACAGATCCAAACCCCGTCTTCTAACACCTCCCCCTATATTTTCGGACGGCTTTCAGCAGTTGTGAGCTAAAGTAAAGAATTACATTTTAAGGGTCGTGTTTTAACTAACCAATTTCGTTTTAAGGTTGACGAAGACATAATTAATTAAGTATTCTTGATGGTGAAAACATAATGTCATACTGAAAGCAGCAAAGCGTTTAATTACTGTCTTAAACGCGGTATCCAGATTACAGGAAAATTATCAAGAAATTTTTAAATTCTCCTGTTGGAAACCAAACTTGAGCATATTTTATTTGAAAATGTGTATTCTCCTTATTTAATATTCAATTTCTTTCCTGCGAAATTTTTGCCGCAACCGTTAATTTAAGCGTGGAGGTATTTCTTGAGCATTTTTACGCTTGATTGCCACAGCGAGCAATATTGCTGCAGCACAATTGTTGTCCGTATTCATCGCTGTCTGAAAGAGAACTAATGTTCGGCCAAAAGTTCGTATGGTGTATGGCCAAAGCTGCGAACAAGATTGCGGAATGTTCGCGGAAATGTTCGTGTCGTGTATTTGGCGCTTAAGGTCGTAACCGTATCGTAGCCAACCAATTGGCTATCGTTACCGTCGTAACGATAAACAGCTGATTACGTTAGGGATACGACTACAGCGATACGACATACGGCACCAATGACTCCCGCTTTAGTACTACTTTATGCGCAGCAATTTCAGAGGAGTACTTATAGTTTGACGCATAGCAGTCCATATAAAGTTTAGCGTAAACGTTTATAGATGTAAAAAAAACATAGCTATTATTGGTAAAAGTAGGAAAACTTTGAACAGTTGACATATTGAATGTATAAAACATGTGGAAACTAAAAATAAAACTGGAAAATAGGTAAATAATTTCAATTTATCAGTAATAAAACCGTAAAAAAGAATTTCGTAGTGTGTAAATTTAAATATTTTTAATTTTAGAATGGACTGTGAATACCCCCCTTGTATTTTACGTGAATGAGGCTTCTTTCTGTTTATTCAAGCACCGTCGCAGAAGCAGTTTTTCAAATAGACACGTTCGACGCAATCTTACGCGTGATGAATAGATTGAACGAGAGTATTTCATTGAATGGGCATGTCGAAATAAGTTTCAATTGCAAAGTCTGAAGTTCCTTTATATTTACAAACACACCATCTTGCATGATTGTGGCAATGTTATAGTCATGCATAATACATATTACGTTAAAAGTATCAATATGAAAAACTTCCTTGTGGCCCGGCCTTTAGTTATGTATGCCGCTATAGAAATTTCATTTTCACGTGCCGAAAATTCCGTCTACTTGTTTTCGCTTTTCTACTCATTTCAATTTCATGAAATGAAATAGAAAACTCCTCTCACGCCGCCGGCCGGTTAAAACTAATGAAACGTTCCAAAGAGTTTCACGTGTTCATTTCGTTACACGAGTTTCCAGTGCTGCTAGGGCTACCAACTCCCGAAAAATGTACCAAATATGGATTGACAGCAAGTTTCCCACTTTGTGCAATAACATAAAATTTTGGCTGCTCATCTCATTTGACCGGCCGAAGTGGCAGGATTAAACTATAATTAAATTTAAAATCTTACTAAAAACCCGGACCTTAAATTGAGAGGAGCAGTTTATAAATATAAATGGATGAAGTGGAAAGTTTAGAATCTAGGCTACTTAAACTCGCACTGCTAAACTGTACACTAGGGTATAAAACTGTGGTAATTCTATAAAAGAGAGCAGATGAAAACAAATTACTTGTATGTTGCACAAACAATGACTCATCTAGCCACTCTTCAACATGGAAAGCTTGTTATTGATCGATTCCATCATTGAATACGATACGAAAGAAAATTAATTAAGTACATCAGTCGTGTGAGTTAAATGAAAAAAAGAAAACCTCAACTTATTTTGAATTCATTCCTTTTTTTACAATCAAGAGTATCTTGGAACATAATAAGGATCATAATAGATATGAGAACGAAGTATTTGTGGTATAAAAAGTTGATAAATTATCAATACAGCAATTGTGCTTAGTTACTCGTTGTTGCATATCATCATGCCGAATACTATAATGTTGACTAAAGTTTAACCCTGCCACTTCGGCCGCTTAAGATGAAAAGAGCAGCAAAATTTAATGTTACCGAACAAAGTGGCTAATGCCTGGTTTTTCAGTTAAAGTTGACTAGAGTTTAACCTTGCCACTTTGTTCTATAACATAAAATTTTGCTGCTCATCTCAACTGAAGAGGCCGAAGTTGCGGGGGTAAACTCTAGTCAACTTTAACTAGAACCCGCCGGGAAAATTTTAGAATAGCACCCCCCGAGTTCAGGGTAAAACTTGGTATCAAATGAAAGAGGGAGTTGTTCCGATCACAATAGATATATTTTAATTTAAAAGTTATTTGTTTTTAAAGTTTGCAAATTTAGCAAATTTCTATAGCACTTTTAATTACAATTTACACATCTTTCAAAACCTTAATCCACATTCATATCTATATAAGTTGGTAACGATAAAGTTAAATTCCATTTTTGTATATTTCACATTTCATTTTTGCATTGTTTTTACTTATTATAAACGTTTTTATTAAATCAATTGCGCTTTTGTAGCAACATGCACATTTATATATATATATTTTATTGATGACATTACAAAGCTGTGCTGCCACATAAACAAAAAAAAAAAAAAAAAACAAATATAAATATTATCTTATCACCTTTCAGTTACTAAAGAAAAAGGAAAATATATATTTTTACTACTCATTTTGAAAAGTTTAAACACCTTTCCGCGTAGGCGGCCTTTGGCCGCGCTTATAAAAAATAACCCTGGGCTACGCCATGCCAAGTCCGGGTGTGTGGTATAACCGTGGCTGCCACCACGAAGGCCGCCTATGCAGAAAGGTGTTATACGCAGAATTACTGTGCATGGCGCAGCCGGTGTTGGATCGGATAACATAAGAATAAATATAAGAGTTATAAGGTAATATCAGCTCGTTCACGAATGCAAAAAAGAGCTTATTCAAATGTTTGGCATATAAAGACTAGAAAAGTTGAAGATATATATACATCAGATGAAAGGTATTTTTATAAGTTATTTTTCGATTCTGCACTTATTCCGTTTTTTAGATGTGGCAGCACAGATTTGTAATGTCATAAAATATATATACGTATACACATACAAAAGTTGTATAGAAATTTGCAAATTTTAACAACAAATAACTTTTATATTATAAGTTTGCGCACTTTAAAATATATATATTTGTAATCGGGAGAACTCCCTCTTTCATTTGATACCAAGTTAAACCCCGAACTCGGGGGGTGCTAAACTAAATCGCTGCCAACCCGCCCTAAGTGGTTAAACTCTAGTCAACTTTAACTGGAGTTTAAGGCCAATTAATGGTGACTTATAACCATAAAACCATAACCAGATAAAACAGCTGATCGAAACTACCTTATGGTAATCAATGTAATCGATTAATGGTGCCATACCATAACGCTAACGCCATAACCATACCATAGCCAACCAATTGGTTTTTCGCCATATCCATAACCTAAAAATATTTGAGTTGGTGGATTTATTAACTTTTTGTATATTTACCATTGTTTTGGATACGTTTTGACTAAGAGACTTATTTTTTGTGGAATATGTTTGTAATTTTTTGCGTTTTCTTCATTTTTATGAAATTTGCACGATTTTCAGGTTAAGGCACCATTAATCGATCACAGTGGAGATGGAGATGGATATGGATATGGGTATGGTTACGACTATGGCGTTAGGGTTAAGGAAGTTTAATTTGGCCTTTAAGCTCGCACTGAAAACCCGGGCTTGATAAGGCTCGGTAATCTTTTCATAATAACATTTTGGTAATTTTGTGTGTTTAAATTGGTACCTATAAAGTTTGTATTTGGTAGTCGTAGCAATACGAATGGAGGAACTTCATTCGTTTCTTTCATTTCCAAGCATTTTGAGGGTGAGCAACCAACCAGGGTTGCAGCCCTACTAAAAAAAAACCGCTTCCATGAAAAACTGTTTACCTTGAAATTTGCAGGTATGCATGCGAAATGCTCTGAGAAAAGTATATAGTTGAAAGCATGAAATAACTATTTCAAAGCCATTTACCTTCTATTCTTTACATATACAATGCATATCTTCAAGCTAAGTAAGAAATTAATTGCCTAAAAATGTCAATTTCTCAGCCACTAAAAGATATCGCCAAAAGGTTAGGTGTAAACATTTCAAACATTCACACCTTTTCAAATACAACACTGTGTTTCGTGTATCTACCTGTGAACATTGGAAAGAACCAAACGTCTCATTCGGCGTTAGTTGCTTCTACCATTCGGACGTGCTTGTCTTTTGCTATTTTGTTCGTCAAGTAATCTTTTTTAATACAAAAAGAAAAAGTTGGTAAAGTTTTCAAATTATTTTTCATCGCGCATTTATTTAGCATAATAATTACTTGCTAAACTCTTGTGTTTCATACATAAAACAACAAATTAGCGCTTTTAATATTCATTCCTGCACGTAAAGAAGAAAAAATACAATACAGACAAAATGGCCGATGTTGTTGAAAAGAAGTGAGTTGTTTTTTTTTTTTTTATTTAAGTTCCTCATTTATGTTTTATATATAACTTAATGTATATATGTTTAGTATAGCTGAAGTTATATTTCATGAAATGTGTTCAAAAGAAAAAAATGTGTGTTAAAAGAATATGGAAATTTTTGTGTATATAACAAATAGCGGCATTCGGCGTCATTTGTTTCCGTCTCTTTCGTGTAAATAGAGCGTACTTATATGAGGCAACACAATCGGTTTTTGGCGCGACATGTTCAAACGCAGCAGTCGGCTTTTTTAAAACAAGTACAATGGAAAAGGTGATACATACCAGCAGCAGGCAAAAACCTTTTCCCACCACGCAATGCCCTCATGTACACACATACATATATGTATATATAAGCGTATATATATAATTAAATGTGCGCTATTATGGCTTTAGCTTTTAATTTTTTTTTCTTTTTGCACATTTATTTTCTTTACTGTGTGCTTTTGTATTTTTTCTGTTGCGATAAACTTATTCTATTCACTTGACTAGTATCATCATTTATCAAAGCTTTGCTTGCATTTCACGTTTGTTTTTTTTAATTTTTGCCGTATTTTTGTGTATTCGCTTGTATTTTTGTTGCGCACAAGCTAAGCTGTACGTTGCTCTAATATACGAGATGGCGATCGCTGATATATTTATAAGGCATTTCTTTGCGCTTTTTGTTGCCAACTTCAGATTTGTCTTGGTTATTTTGCAAAGCTACTGCGGCTACGTCTAAGCAAATATAACGAGTTTTGCTTTAATGTGAAACTTGCAAATTAAGTCATTCGTAGCTTTTTAGGTATGCGCTTTGTTAAGCCTTTTATTTTTGTAGAATTATGTATTTACTGCAGTATATTTATACATTTTCCTTATTATTTTCAGCGATACTCCAATTGTCGAGAAAGTCGCTGCTGAAGAAGTAGAAGCAAAAAAAGATAAAAAAGAGGTTGTTGATGATGCAGCACCAGCCGCTGAAAACGGTAAGGCTGACAGTGCAACCGCCGCCAAAGAAAATGGTGATGCTGTAGCAGCTGAATCCACAACTGAAACACCAAAAGAAACATCTGCCGAGGCTGAAGCTGCTGCTCCCGCCGCTGAGGAAAATGGCAAAGATGAAGAGGCGGAGAGCGAAGCAACTGGTACGTAAAATTTTAAATGACACATTTTTATTTCCATTCAGCCGTATTTTCAAATTGTGTTTTACTATAACGGCTATAACGCAGATATATAGAAATAACAGAATATGTCAAATTTATAACGCTTTCACATTTCATTTTAAACTATTTTCTATGAAAAGTTTAAATTAACGCTTAAATATCTTTTTTTTACAGACTCAGCACCAACAGAGGCTGTTAAGCGAAAAGTCGGCGAAGTTGAATCTAAATCTAAAACAGAAGAATCCACTGCTGCTGTAGCAACGCCAGAGAAAAAAGCTAAGCTAGACGAGCCGGTAAAGGAAGACAACCAAAATGGTTCGGAGGCTTCAGAAGTTGCGGCTTAACTTAGATCTTAATATTACATTTAAACTATTCAAAACATATTCAGTAACAAAAAAAAAAAAAAAAAAAACAAAAAGTGTACACCCATAGAATTTCGTGTATGATTTTATGAAGTGTGTTCAGTTATTTTTTTTTTTTTGAGGTTGACAAAGCTACCTATCATAATCAATTTGTAATCTCATACGATTATATACATTTTACAGTTGACACATATGTTAAAAGGGGTATACGGTTTGTCTTATAGCAAATCACATTCCTCTTAAACCAAGAAAAAGGCTAAATCTATCTGTACATTCAAACAAATATTCAATAAAAAGTACGACTTGCAGTGGAAAGTCAAATTTTGTAGTTTTTCGTTATTGCGCTAAAGTTAAAAAACGGGTAGCAATTTTCAATTGAGTAGCGTCGTCTTTTCACTACCACGTGGTTTGTGTGTAGACAAAACTAGAGCGCACAGTTCAAAATCTTAGCATAGGAAGTACTAGGGGTGGGTTTCTATGAATGGTACTTGTGAATAAACAGCGTATGGTTGGTGCGCAGCTGAATATTTTCGCACCATTCACCGGTTCGTGTTAAAAAAATGTCTAGCTACCCTAATGGGAAATCCCGTTTTTTTTTAACTACAAAAATTTATGACTAAAAGCAAACGGACATTTGTTGACATAACATATAATAAAGAAAAACATGAAAATGTCAAAAGCGCTAATTTGGTATTGATCTCCAAGATAGTTTTGTAGAGTTATGTAAATTTGACATTTATTAACCCCCTAAAGTCTAAAACAGATGTAAAACAGCTTTGCCCACAGCGCTGCTATTTAATGAAATTGGATCTAAAGTTACTTTTTGACAGAGGCCTTATAACAAATTATTTCAAATACCTGTAACTAACTTTATAACATATGTAAATTTCACTATAACTATGCGGAAATCATTTTTCTTGCCGAAGAGTAGGTAAAAATCAAAAGCAACTTTTATGATCATGTTGCCCTGACCTTTTCTTTCGGCCTCAAATAGAAATGTTAAATAAGCGATACGATATGTAGGGACAATGACGCGACAATTTCTTGCGTATGGGGGAGGAGGTTCATAAATTACGTCACATACCATTCTAATAAAAACGCAAGCCGGTTTTTAAGGCCCGAGAACATATCCTCAAACGTGTGTATTCAGATTAGCTTTGGTGTTATTTTTGTAGATTATTTCATGTGTAAACTCGGTTTAACGCCACGTTTACATATTGGAGTTTGTTTATTTTTATTTAATTTTATATTCAATTTCAGTTGCATTAGAAAATTTGATTGTAAACAGTTGATTCACCCATTAAAATTGATAGATTTTTTTGAAAACTATTATACTATACTAACTATGAAATGGTACTAAAAATGAGAGCAAAATAAAAATTTTAATTGAATTTGATAAAAAGGAAAATCAGTACCAAATTTTTTCAAGAACTACAATTTTTAAAAATAGTTCTTATTTAAACTGATCAAATGTAAACAACGCAAAAAATACAGTTATTCAAACCTACAAACTTTGCTACATACTATTATCACACACTAGTTTACATCATTAAATTTGCAGAAATTGCTTGCAGAACCGATCAGTGTAAACAGCTTTCGTGTCCCATACCGAGAATCTAGTTTATTAGCTGTAAAATTTGTCAGTCGGTCATCTAGTTTACGCTTCTTTTTATTTCATATATAGCGAGAGGACTAACTTTTCCATCCAGCGAAGAATCACTCTTGCCCTTTCAGGTTGCCAGCGCAATATATAGCTTCTCCAAACCCAATTGTCAACCTCGCCTATCCGTGGCGAATCCTGTTTCATTAACAGCCGAGGCACTGGCGACCCCAAGCTCCCATGGAACTTGTGGGTGGGGAGGGAGGGATGGCCTGAAGGTTTAATGTGGCCATGTAAATCGTTCCCGAGTTGGTCGGGCTAGCTCCTTAATGGTGCTGTTACCGGAGCGTACCGGATCTGTATCCGGCAAAGGACCATCACATCGATAACACTCGCCAAAGACTTCGGGGAGTAACATCGCTACAACAACAACAAGAATATAACAACATCAGATGAGGCGGCTCTTGGAGTGTTCCAGAAAAAAGTTCTTGGAAAAATTTATGGACCTTATGGACCGAAAAAGATTTAATAATGAGTCGAACGAGCTTTACGCAGATATCAACATAGTCCAGCGAATTTAAACGCAGTGGCTTCGCTGGCTAGGCAATTTAATGCGAATGAAAGATGATGCTCCGGCGAAGAAAGTATTTTTATCGGAATCCGCCTATGAAAGCAGAGGAAGAGTCGGGGCCCTTTTCCGCTAGAAATACTAGGTGGAAAACGATTAAAAATCCTTTGGTGTGACGAATTGGCGCCATTTAACCCAGCGAAGAAGTGAATGGCTCGCCTTGTTGTACGGCCACTTTTGCAAGTTTATTATATATAAATGTACGCTTTGGAAATTTGATAGCGCCATAAATTAATGCCTAAACAGAAAAAATACGTAATATACATGGCGGTCAAAAAACCGACAGATTTAGCCTCCTATGTTACGCACCACTTTTTCGCCCTTGCTGTGCCCTTACTATTTTCTCTTTTTAGGTCTTGTATGTGATGTCAATCCAAAGCGACGTACGCCATGACAGATACGAATTGTATCTACTGAATCCAGATACGGTTTTTATCTTGTCATCCCGTTTAAATTATACTGAGGCAGATAAACCACTTTGCATATACATCATACATAAATGCAAGAGCAGCGATTTGAGTTAGACAGATGGCTGGTTCAATTTCTATGCTAAGCAAAGTGGGATGATGTTTAATTCGGCTCTTACACTTACGGACTGAAACACAACAGCGGCATTTGCCAATGAGAACCCGTATCTATAACAATTATACAGGTAATCTGCTCCCCAAGTACATATATCAATGACGAGTCAGAGCATTACCGTGATAATTGAGCGTGATACGTATTTATAGATTCTCGTCGGATAGTGGCCAAAAGTAAGATATACATCCGGTCATGTATTAAACGAGAGATGGGAATTATTTGAATACATTTTTACAAAGCTAATTTATTTTTGATTAATTTTCCGACTGAAATTGTTTTTCAAAAACTCAGTTTACTCATTTAAGTACCTATGAAGCAAAAAAAAAAAAATGTTGTATGTTAACTGAAAAAAAAAAAACATCTGTTCCCTGTCGTACCTATTTATTAATTATTATTCAAATAACCAAAAAAAAATAATTTATTCGTCACATAAATATAATATCTTTAAATAAACTAAATTATCAGTAGTAGTAAATAACCACCAACAATTTTTTTCTTTTATTAGTTATTTGAATAAATTTTGTCAAACTCTGTAAGTACATGGTAAAATTTGCTAGTAAATAATTTTAAAGTTGGTTCTAGTATTTAAAACGGTTTTTACCACGTACATAAGTGCAAAGCGTCAAGGGGAAAAGTCCTATGTTGAAATACTAAAATATGACATTCTCATCAAAAAAACTCATCTGCTTGGAATATGTCGTTAGATGTAGGCAAACATCTCTTCGGAGCCATATCGCGCCTACTATTTATTTTTTTTTCATATTTTTGACAAACAAGGGTTATTTATTACTAAATTTAAGAATTAATTGTCCTAATTCGATTCTCAAAACAATTGACTTGTGACGAAATAAGTACAGTCAATCGAGTCGCAAGTACCTACATACAAATCGGATTGACTCACTCAATACTATGTACATATATACAGATAATGAAGTCAGCATTTACTAAAATTTTACTCGTAATACATACAAATACAAATAAATAAATGAGTCAATACATAATAATACACACATTTACATATGTATGTAAATAAAATTCTCTGTGCCGTGTTTATTCATGGATACATAAAAATGTTCAAACACGTGCTCAGTGATATTCGATTCATATGAAGAAATATAAATTTTGTTGCCATTAAGCGTTCCATAACACTGGAATTTTTAGTACTCATCCATTTTGTGTTTGTTTTTTAACGAAATTGTTAACCTGAAAATATATAAGTTTTTGGAGTCTCTATTTCTCTAAAGAACACACATATGCCGTCTTCCAGTGAGTTTTACAGCTCCGGCTCACGCTCAATATCCACGGGAATGCTCTGGATCATTGAGAGACTTGAGAAGCAAATGTCGTGAAATTTTAGCACACGTGAAATGTGATAGGCAGATGTCGCCGCTGTTTTTCATTTAAGTCATACGGCGAAAGGCTAAGCAGCGACATCTATTTTTGAAAAAGTAGGTTTATTAAAGACAGCGTTATCTGGCTCATAAATTGAACCAGACTTCTATCTGGATTTATCTGGCTCAAATTGTTGTTGTTGCATTTACATGCAAAATTATTTATCTGGCTCAGGATTTTGCCACCGGATGACGGCAATAGATTCATAGATTTTCAGCGAACTCTTTTGACCGATTTACATAAACACTTCGGTCGCTTCAAAGGCAAAAAAGCGACAAGGCGTTTCATTGTTACCTTTTGACGCTGTCAAAGCATCAAAACGAAGCAACGCAACCAAAGCGTTTATGTTAATCCGTCTTTTACGTTTGATCCGCGAGTATACATATTTCATGCTTTGTATTTTTTGAAACATCGCTTACTTGGTATTCGGCAAACAAAATGTCTGTCAATTCGAAGACTTGTTAGCTGAGAAAGAGGGAACACAAAAATACTATTTTGGGCGACTACTGGCGCTCTCGGGTACAAAAAAAACATAACGAGAGCTTTCACAAAACTTTTTGTTTAGAGATATACAGAACAGCCAAATGAAGATTGAAGATGTTTTCTGCTTCCGCTATTTAGCACCCTGCATATATTAACAGGGTGTCGTTTCAACAAAATAATTTGAATTGAAATAAATAAGTGGCAAATACAGGAAGCACTTTGTTCTACATTAAGGTGATTGACATTTGACAGCAACCAAAGATTTTAAAAATTATAAGATGGTACATTGTAGACTTGTAAAACTTTTTGGAACGGCTGCGCGAGGAATTCACCATACTTTTTGCTTTGCTGTCCGCCTCAACATAGCTGATATTTTAAGGCTGTTTAACTCTGTAATCTTTGCTGTAATTTATTTTGCTTTTGGAAAAATGACCTATTTGAAATAAGCTGGCTGAAAAATATTGGCATAACAGCTTAAGTTAAATCAACAATGGAAAATATTGGAAAATTTGAGCCGATGTGGCAATTTCGCGCATTCGTTGAACGAAATGTTGACAATCTATTGATCATCACTAGGAAATTAGCTACATTCCATCAACTAAGCAGCACTTTAGCAATACTGCTGTTATTATTTGGCTGCTCAAACACACCCATATTAATTGTGCATTAAATATAAAATTATACAACACAAAAATTGCTCCGGTTGTTATGTCCGCAGCATTTATTTGGTTCAAATACACAACCAATAGTAGCCAAAGCCATAATAATTTACACGGGTCATCAATTCTTTCTCTGATTCAAAAGCTGAACTTCCAGCGCTACCGTCATCAGCTCAGTGTCATCATTGCCAGTAGCGCCAATAACACCAAACTCGTGCCTGACACATAAAAATCGTTTCACTCAATAGCGCAAGTGAAATGTACTATGCACGCACTACTAAGTAGCGTCAAAAAATTTGCTTGGAGTGATTGCGTCAATGAGCTACCATTGAGCTGGCACCGCATTGGCGCTGGCGCCATACAATTTACATCATTAAAATTGCGCGAATGCCCAGGCTCATGACTTTTTTAATCCAGATGGTGAAAACGAAGCAGGAGCAAAACGTATGATGTATTCCTGGTGCAGCCGTCCCACTTTGTGGAGAATGAACGACTCTACAATGCTCCCTCTTATTAATCTACTCTGTTTGCAGCAACTAAGTTTAAAACCTATTTTATTTGTATATTTGTATATTTATATATATATGGCGGCCACCGTGGTGTGATGGCAGCGTGCTCCGCCTACCACACCGTTTGCCCTGGGTTCACACCCCGGGCAAAGCAACATCAAAATTTTAGAAATTCGGTTTTTCAATTAGAAGAAAATTTTTCTAAGCGGCGTCGCCCCTCGGCAGTGTTTGGCAAGCGCTCCGGGTGTATTTCTGCCACGAAAAGCTCTCAGTGAAAACTCATCTGCCTCGCAGATGCCGTTCGGAGTCGGCATAAAACATGTAGGTCCCGTCCGGCCAATTTGTAGGGAAAATCAAGAGGAGCACGGCGGAAGAGAAGCTCGGCCTTAGATCTCTTCGGAGGTTATCGCGCCTTACATTTATTTATTTTTATATTTATATCAGACGGAAGGTTTTAAGTTCGGGGAAAACTCCTGTAAAAACGAAAACGGCTACCTTGTTAGATTACAGAGGGAACACTTCTCTGCTTTCCTAAATAGAGAAAATGAAGACGCGATGTACCGTCCAGGGATGAAGAGCCCGATCCCGAAAACGTTAATGATTTGAATAAGGTCCCCCCACCCGATTACGCTGTTCAATTACGGGGGAAGAGTTGGTGAGGCGCATGAATCGCCTTTTATGCAAATTATGATTGGACGAGTGCATGCCCGACGATTGAAATCTAAGTGTGCTTGGTCGGGTCCACAAGAAGGAGGAACCTGCAAACTGCGTCAACTATCGTGGAATCAGGCTTCTTAGTATCGTCAAAAGTGTTGAGCGAAAGTTTGAAGCCCACCGTGAATTGGCTGATTGGACTGATAAGGTGCTTTTGGCCTAATACATGTACCATCGATATTTGTTCCCTATGCGCCAAAGCTTGGAAAAAAATCGGCAAAATAAAAAATCGTCAGAAATCACCTCTTTGTTATACGGCTGTACAAAATGACGTTGAGCCACCGCAAAAGCTCAGTCAGCATTGGGAAGGACCTCCCCGAGACGTTCGAAACTAAACGAGGTATGAGACAGGGTGACCCCCTATCGTGCGATTTATTTAATTTGATGCTGGAAAAAATTATATTAGCTGCAGAATTTAACCGCTTTGGAACAAAATTATATAAAAGTGTGCAGTTACTGGATCCTGACGACATTGATATCATCGGTCTGAACACCAGCGTCAGTTCTGCTTCCTTCAAACTTAGGACAAATAAGGACAAAACGAAGTACCTGATGTCATGAAGCAAAAAGTCAGCGCATTTGCGCCTTGACAACCGCGCTGCGGTTGGCAGCCATAATTTCGAAATAGTAAAAGACTTCGTTTATTTGAGAACCAGCATTCACACAAACAACAATATCAGCTTTGAAATCCCGAGATTGTCAACACTTGTTACTTTGGACTAGAAAGGCAATTGAAAAGCAAAGTCCTCTCTAGTCTATGATGCGGTTTTGGGAGTATTCGAGTCATGTTATGCGAATGGAAGACGATGCTCCGGTCAGTAAAGTATCCTTATCGGAACATGTCAATGGAAGCAGAGCAAGAAGCCGGCCTCCACTCCACTAAAAGGACCAGGTGGTAAACCATGTAAAATATCTTGGGGTTAGGTTAGGTTGAACTGGCCCGTTAATGAGGACCTCACATAGACTGAATGAGTCCGTAGTGTTATCAGAAATTTGTTTTGATGCTGCCTTAATTGCTGCTTGACTGTCATTATAAAAGTTAACACCTTAACCTTAATCTTAAGCTATTCTCTTCCAGTGTTTCTACTGCTTTGGTTACGGCTAATATTTCCGCTTGGAAAACGCTACAGTAATCTGGCAGCCTGTAGAATCTGTTTATTTCCGGATAAGCACGGTATACCGCAGACCCTACTCCTTCCACTACTTTGGAACCAGCTGTGTACCATTGATTGCCTCGTCTGCCATTTGAGCACCCTTGCGGCAACCATCCACCTCTATTGTGGCCTAAAGATCTCCCTACAAGCGCAGATAGGGAATCAGGTAGTCTGTTCGTCTTGTGATTGATGACGCTATGCTACTGTGGCCGTATGGTCGGCGCTAAAGCTGTCTCGACGCACCGAGCCTGGTTGCAGTTGTTAACGCTATATTCTTTGCTACCAGGTCTACAGGTGGAATGTGCAGAATGGCATACAGTGCAGCCGTCGGGGTTGTTTTCAGGACCTCCGTAATGCTAAGCATTGATAGTCTGCATACCCGCTCTAATTTTTTGAGGTAGGTCGTTTTTTGTGTGGCCAAACAAACAAGAACTCCATAGTATAGAATAAGGTTTACAATCGTTGTAATGAGAAAGAGAGGGCGATAAGCCCCACGTACACCCCAGCATTCTTTTACATGCATAAAGTACCATTGAGGCCTTCTTCACCCTCTCCTCCATGTTGAGCCTCCATGACAGTTTACTGTCTAGGATGATTCCTAGATATTTTGTGCAAGGTTTCTCCTGTAGGGTCACCCCTCCTAACTTAGGCCTGGTCTAATTTTGAACCTTGTACCTCTTTGTAAACAAGACCATATCCGTCTTCTCCGCGTTGACTTTCAACCCGACATTTGATGCCCAGTTGTGAATATCCCGAAGCGCCTGATCCATCATAGAGCTATTCGTTGGAAGACACTTACCACTTATGACAATTGCCAATTGACGCCAGTTGGCCCAACGAAGAAGCCTCTGGCCCGCCTTTTTGGATGGCCACAATATTCGTAAACGGCGCCCCTGCTGAGTTCGTCCAAACCGCGGTCTCTCCTTTTAGTAGAAACGTATTAACTCTGGGTTGACCAGCTCGCCTTTTTGAACTATTTGAAGAGGTAAAGCCAGAGATAGAGACAATCTACAAAACTTTGCTGAACTCTCGTTGATTCTCCAAGGCTGTTATACCACCTCCTACGTCAGGGCGATAAACTGACAACATTAAATGCGTTTTACGAGTACATTGATCCCAGACAGTAAAAATATGTTTTTATACATACATACTCAGTTATACATATATTGAAGTTATTATTCAAAGCGATGGCATACACACTCAAACAAACAAAGAGGTGCTAATTGCTCATAGATAAATATTTAAAAGACGTTACTACTTGTTCCCATAATTATCGCAAACAGATTAAAGTGAAGTGTTTAATTGTCGGCTATAAACTGTGGCGCGCTTATCTCAACACGGATTACTACCGAACTATTAACGCAATAAAGCTAGCAAACCGAACTGCAAATCGGCAGTGGGATAGAGGAACTTTGCCTGTAAGTTGTTGGAAAAAGGCTAACGGCGAAGTGAACAACGATTGCGATAGCTAGATGTGATGCGCAAAAATGAATCGGCCAAAAAAGACTGCCTCATAGCAATGGCGATTTTAATTATTCGCGAAGCTATGCATATTTATTTCAAGCCAACTCGATTGCTGTGATATTCATGGTGGAAGGGGTGGAGGCGTTTTAAAACTTTG
Source organism: Eurosta solidaginis (assembly GCF_040869045.1). Lineage (NCBI taxonomy): Eukaryota > Metazoa > Arthropoda > Insecta > Diptera > Tephritidae > Eurosta > Eurosta solidaginis. Next base: position 20,909,728 of record NC_090320.1, read on the forward strand.
AATAAAAAAATAATAATAAAAATAAATAAATGCTTAAGTTTATTGAAAAGAAAAAGTGCTGCGTCTTGGGTAGGGCGATAAGAAAACTTCTACTTCGCCTGGGCATATGTAAGTGTGTATGTGTGAGCAGTTTTACAAAGCAATTAGCCGAGAAATATTGAAAATTTATGCAAACATTTATGTAAAATGATAAAAATAATAAGAATGCAGTGAAATATTCGAATATAAATTTAATTACATAAATTGGTTTAAGTTGATAAATCGGAAGTGCAATTTTTAGATAGGCGAATGGATTTGTTAGAGGTTTAACTGAGTGGTGTTGTAATATAATTTTGTTAAATTTTTTAAGAACGCCACTGTAGAGTTATCGGTCGGCTAACATGAAGCTCTTTTACTGATGTGTGCTGAAGGAAGACAAACAGCTCATTGGCGCTGCGAGTCTTAGAGATAAACCCCCAAACCAGTAAAGTGGCGACTGGTGACTCTGGAGTAAGCCTCGCTTGATGAGGCACTGATTTGGGAGCCATGGCTCTCATTTGCCAAAATGTTACTGGAATAAGCGCACGCCGACTCAGCGTTTTATTACGCAAAGACTGAAAGCAGGGTTAGAGCAGCAGACATGGTAAGGAAACACCTATACTTGTGTATGCTATCTAACTTCAGCACCGAAGATCTAGCGGTTGTCGCTATAGAGGGGGAAAAACAATCGTCCCTAATCGTAGCATACTGCTATATGGCCCATAACCTGGAAGCCCCACCAGAAAGCTTCAAAAGACCGGTAGATCAGGAATGGTGCAGATTGACGACTTGTAAGAGGCGTAGATGCGAATGCGCATCTCGGCGCATGGGAAGGGGACGATACTAATGATAAAGGTGGGTTCCTTTTTTGTTTTATACTACAGAGTAGTCCACAGGTGGCTAACAGGGGTAGCGTTTCTACATATGCTGGGCCAACGTCGTAATGTGCTCGTTATCATATTGAGCTCTGAACGTGATATATAGCAGGATATGAATGGGGTGTCCTTAATAGGCCACACTTTTTAGTTCATGCGTATATCAGCTTTAGCATCGCTGTAAAGAAGATAGAAGGGGGGGGGGGGGGGGGGAAACCTTCAGAAACTTTAGGACGTCGGACTGGCAGGAATTTCAGAGACATGTCACTGGAAGACTGGGGCAACCTAAAGAGGTTACCAAAGTAGAGGAGTGCATCGATTTTTTATCAAGGGCTACATACAATAGAATTTGTCCTCTGAGAAGATTCAAGGGAAAAGCAAAGCCGCCATTGTGGGTAAGGGGTTGAATCTTCTAAGAGGGTAGGTAAAGGAGATTTTTAATATGGCAAAAGTTGCGAAAAGCGAGGAGTGCTGGGACGAATATAAAGATCTCTTGAGGATCTATAAAGGTGAAATCAGTAAGTAAAATAGGATTTCAAAGAAAAATTTTTGTACAGACGGGCTGAAAGTGGATGGAAGGCGGCCTGTCGAAATCATTTTTACCAAGGTTGGCTTAATCGGATCTCCGTAGGATTGATATAGGGTCGAGATCTGTTTTTCTGAGATAATATTATTGGTATGCTGTTGTACTCTAGGTAATCAAGTGAAGTGAGTTTCTCCTGCCGCGGTATCTAAAGAACAGCACAAACTAACCAAATATAGCTAAGCTTGTTCGGCTTCATTAAAGGAAATCACAAAAGTAAATACCTATTAAAGCAACCAAGCGTTCCTTCTAAGCAACCTAAACGCCTTCCTGTTTTTGTTAGCTTCAGATTCGTCGAAGCCTTACTTAACAGAAATCAAGCCGCGCTCCTACTAATTGATATTAGCTCTCTATGCGCATTCTGATTTACTATCATTTCCTGTGCCTACGTTTGCACGTTAATGGTAGCAGACTTATCTCCCAAATTTTTCCTCGCGCGACGTGGTACTATCACCGACTAAACCCATGAATTCGCTGTTTACGACGTGGAAGAAACGAATTACGCAAATATCGTACCTTGACGTCGGACCTACCGACTGTCAGTCATCCAAAGATCTTAGGAGTGATGTTCGATAACACTCTTACCTTCAAGCCACATGCCTCCGTATTTATATCTAAAGTACAAAGTCGCCACAAAAAATCCACACGGTATCAACGTTGCACCAAGCGAGACACGAGTCACTCGTGCCCAAATTCGTTCTGAATACTGTAACAAGTTAAACTCTTACATGTCCAGAATCAACTCCGACATACGTAATGTATGTCCTGCATGCGATGTGCTACAACATGGCACCAATCATCTTTTCAATTGGAGCCTAGTCAACAACCCTATGTCAAGCACTGTTGAAACTGATAGTTTTCTTAGACTTCTATTAGAAGACTTTGATGAAATGTGTGAGTGGTCGCACCTATTCACTGGGCGAAGCACTGTTAACAAAAAAACAATACCAGGACGATGTAGAGAAATCATATCTTTACCTTTACCAGTTTTGCGGAGCCCTTGGGATCACTCATGCTAAGAAGCATCACATAACAAAAGAGAAGTGAAGTGCTGATAAGCATATTCGACTCTTTCGATAACCATCCTATCATTTGTCGGTTGTTTTAGGATAGATAGGCTTAGCAAAGATTGCTCAGTTTATATATAGGGATTTGGGTCTGAATACTTATCGCAGCCAATACCTTGTTTTGTAATAAGGTTGAATGATAATGAGGATCAGTTATGAAGCGAAGAATGGACGTTTGAGAGCAGCGGGAAGACCGTGTACGACATACTTTTGGTCCAAAAGCTGAAGCGTTGGGAAAGAACCCCCTCCAATCCTATTTTTGTTCTAGTTAAGCTTTTGCTGCTCGGTCAATTAAGTACTCATAATATAATCTCAACATTTTAACGTAAAACTCATTGAAGCAGTAACTTTTCAAAATGCATCTGTACAATTGCACAAAATACAAACACATAGTTTGTTGTTGTTTAAACTCTATGCAACACCTTATTTACCTACAACACAAAAGCTTATAATACAAAGTAAATGTGGCAATCTACGTACATATTAGGGTGAGTATGGGGTACTCGCATGTAAATTCAAAGTTTACTTGAATCGCTATAAGGGAAATATCAATTGTGGATGTGATGGTCAAAAGTCATTTCAACAGCACTAAATTATTATTATCTTCAAGAGGTTGCACACATACTACTTTGAACAAAAAGAAGCAACAAAAAATTTAAATATAAAAAAAAAACTGTACTATCCAAAATACAGTTTTGCCAATATTTATGTTAGGTATGTAAGAATTGATTGCATATGCATACGACACATACACATGCACATGCATTCTACATTTATACAAATGAATTAAGTTATTTCAGTTGAATAAAGACTCACCCCGATGACGGCATCCCGAATTTCTACTAAGTACCTTGTTTCAATGATAGTTCGCTCCATGTACCTAGAAGTATTTCTAGAAAGTTGAAAATTGAGGCCGCAAGGAGAGAGTGAGCATAGGTTGAGACCAAAAAATTACTAGGAAATTCCGTAGATGCAACTGGATTGAGCTACACCAGAAGTAGGTGGTGCTTTAATCAGCCCACAACGATATATTCTGCTAAGGCGCTTACTGCAGCTGGCTGTGTCTGTTAATCAATAGTACCACAATAGTTCCGCTCCTTACCAGTTAGCTACTATATTTTCATGGGCGCCTAGTACACAAGGCAAAGCGGTTAGCTAGTATGGAAATAGCTCCGCTCGCTGCCGGTTACCTGCTATATTTTTATGTGCGTCTGTTATATGAGGCAAACCGGTCGGTTAGTATGGAAATAGCTCCGCTGGCAGATATCTGCTAATATTTTCATGGGCGCCTAGTACACAAGACAAATCGTTCGGTCAAGCATCTGTATGGGGGTAAGCAGCTCGCTCCAAAAATGTGTAGATATTGCTCTCCAATTCCATCATCATCATCCTCACTCTGAGCTAGCTGGGGGCATTCCACCTTGATAGCGCAAAGGGGGGGATCCCCTTTAATAGGCGTACGTTACAATAATTATTATCGATCATATCAGCGCAAAGCTCATACAGCTCATCACTATACCTCCTTCGATCCTCGCCGTCGGTATTGCGGTTGGACCCATAGTTCGGAGTTCTAGTCTCTCGAATACTCCATGAGCCATATCATATTCTCCGTCATGATTCCGAGCCATTTATCAGGACAGGTATGATGAGCGACTTGTAGCGTGTGATTTTTCGTCGAGAGAGGACGTCACTTTTTAATAACTTACTCAGTCTAAAGTAGCAGTTTATTATCCGTTTGACTTCTAAGCTAACATTATTCTCGCTGTTAATGCTGGTTACCTAGTTAAAAGAAGTTCTTCACAGGCTTCAATTGATATCGGTCAACAGTGAAGTGGCTGCCAAGACGCGAATGAGACGATTCGTTCTTGGATAACAGAAAGAACTTCGTTTTGTCTTAATTTATACCCACTTTTTTCTGCCTCTTCCAGATCCTATAGCCCTATAAATAATCTGATTAGCATGGTAAAGACAGCGTAAAAGCGTATGACAATACCTTCATCCCCACATTGATTCTAACATCCACTCCCTTAGCAAATCACAGGCTCACTGGAAGAAAAATCGCTGCAAGAAAAAGATATATTATTATGCGAACTAAGAGCAGCGCAGTTCCAGGTATGAGTTTCTATGCAAATAAGACGGACATGTACTATAGCTCACGGCATTACCCTCGCGAGAGCAATGTTTAGTACAAAAGGAAGAAAAGAACGCCACTGATATGAACATAAGCCATCAGCTACTCTCGATGAAATATTGAAATTGTCTTTCGAAACTTCACTGCGGTTGGCCCTATAGAAGAGAGTAGAATGAAAATCTTTACAGTACCTCAGTATATGAAGGTAGCTGCGGTGATCTAGGTATCTTTCGTCTTCCCGCAATGATACCATATGCTCTGCAGTCTCATCCGCTCTCTCGCAATGGCAACACGATCTACTTAAGCATATACCTCATTAGTTTATGTAAGTTTTGAGTCTGCAGTGACCTGTAAGCAACTTGTCAAGATTTTTAGACTGATTTCTAAAATATATGCCATAGCTCCATTGCCTTTTCCCGTCGCAGCCCTGAAACCAATGCTGTTTTCTATGCTGTATTTCCTCCTGCATGAGGTCATCATTGATCGTGTGGAAGCTTATTGCTAAGAAGGGTTCAGGTCCAATGGGCCTTACAGCAGCTGATTTAATATTCACGTAGCAGGTTTCGCTACTCAAAAACTTTTGGCAAATAAAATCGCGGGAAAGGTGCTCACAAATTGTCACAGTTGCATTAACACAATGATTCTGGGCCAAAGATTACCGCTCCGCTGCCCATTGGTATCTCCGGTCCGTCTGTGTATAATACAACGAATGTGGTATTAGTTGAACATTTTATTAATAAAGGGATCCCATGAGGGTTTATCTCAACTTTATTATTTATTTTTTTTTTACTCGAAACTCGAGTATGTTAAGCAAGGTGCGCCCTGTCCGTTTTATTACTCTCAAGAAGGTGTTTTATTCAACTCACTATTTAATAACTACCAGCTTCTCCAACCTATTTTACAACGAGCAGGCAAGGCCTGAAGACTCCAATTTCCATACGGAAAGAGAAGGAATAGGAGGGTAAGGGGGTGGGGTGACTAACACGGACCAAGGTGAGCATATCCAATCGTACCTGAGACATTCGGGCTAATAGCTGAGGTGTTAGTTCTGGAGGGGAGGCTCTGATAGCGAGACTCGGAAGACCACAAGTTCCTTTTGGAAAGAGGAGTCGAAGGGGAGTGGTATACCTTAGACGATGCAACACAGTCATATCCAATCGTACCCGAAACATTCGGGCTAGTAACTTAAGGCCATGAAGTTCCTTAAGCAGAAAATCATTTACGGACTCTCCACTTCACACTCACACCTTCTTAATCTTATACAAGTTTACATAGCCTCCACCATATTTTACCACTCCAAATTAATAAATGAACACATCAATGTGTGTACAAATCGTATTGGTATTGGTAAATTGTCAAAAATCTACAGCGAAAGTTCTTATAAATTCTCTAAAGGAAATCATCTTTTGAAGACACCCAACTCAGGGGAAGTGACACAGAAACAGGTTTGAAAAGTTTTTGCCGAAAACTTCAACACGGCCAAAGTGCATCTTCAACTGCCGTTTATATAAATAGTACGATACCAAAAACTGACTTTCGAGATACTTACATATCTACATATATGTACATATGTATGTGTGTTTAAGTATTTATTGATGCAAACTCCTACCGACATACAGACATAAAGTTTCTAGAAAGTGTTAGCGATTATGAGTGAATGTGCGTTAGTGTGCGTGGTGGATTAAAAAGGAAGTGCAAATGTATATAAAAATGAGAAAATGTATATATGTATGTATGTGGGTATGTATATGTGAAGCATGACGTGTGGTATGTAGTGTATTTAGGCTTGCGGCTGTTTGGCTTCTGAGCTTTTAGTGTACGCTTAATGCCTTTTCTCTTAGCATGTGAATGGTGTACTTTATAAGTTTAGCGACATCTTAATTCCTATCAAGATAAAGAAAGCCTTTGACCTTTATGGTTTTTAGTGAGTGCCTCATAAATATTAAATAACGGCAATTTAAATGAATTCAAGTGTATGAGTGTATGAGAGCGTTGAGTGTGTGGACATTTCAAATGTAGTTTTAATTCTGTAGTTTTTCGTTTTTTTGTTAATTATTGTATGAGGAAATTAAAAAATTAAAATTTTTACAGTTCATTTTTTAACATAAGACTTCAAAAGCACTTTACGCATGTAAAAGAATGCTGGGATGTACGTGCCCTCTCTCTCTTTCTCATTGGATATTTACAGCAATTGTAAAGCCCATCTGATACTAACCTCAAAAAATTACAGGGAGTATGCTAAGCCCTGAAAAAACCCCACCGGCTGCACTGTACGCCAATCCGCATACCCCACCTGTAGATTTGGTGGCGAAGAATATAGCGTTAACAAGTGCAACGAGATTCAATGCCTCGGGGCAGCTTGAGTGCTGACCATATGGGCATAGTAGAATAGCGCCTTCAAACATTGGACGGACAGACACCTAGCTTCCTACCTGCGCTTCGATGGGTATCTTAGATCTAGACAAGCATCAATTAAGCCAATAATCTATCTAAAAGTGTATTAGAGTGTAAACAGTCCCTGGAGAGAATCGATATGCAGAGAAGCATAACTCTCTATTGGGTCCCAAAGCACATGAGAATAGATGGGAATGAAAAGGGTGCATCGCTCGAACTTGCTCCGTAGACGTCCCAAAAAGATTGGGCTACTTAACGAGAAGGCGTGAGTTGCACATGATCGACCAAGCGGGAAAAGCGTGAACCCAATTGCGTGGCTATAAAGTATCGAAAATCATGTGTGGGTCTTACAACCTTAGACTAACAATGTTACTATTATCACTGAAATGAGAGACTGTAGGCTCATACCACAGCGTGTTAGGGTGCTTAGAATATACCCGCGGCAGGTATGCCTGTCGTGGGAGGCGATTAAAATACCCAAATGATTCAAGTGGTTGCCAGCGCAATTCGAAGCGGGTGGGCATGGGATGGCCAAGAAGGTTCAATGTGGCCATATTAAATCGTTCCCGAGATGGTGGGACTTGTGCTTTAATAGTACTTGTTACCGTAACTTACCGGATCTACATTCGGCAAAGAATCATCAACATCAATAACACTCCCCGAAACCTTCGATGAGTGTCTTTATCGCTACAAAAAACAACAACAACAACAACAACTGCAGGCTCATAACGGGTATTCTGACTAGACTCTGCCTTCTGCTTTAAAATTTGGTCTTGTTAGTGATAGAAGATGTAAGCATTGCGGGTTGGGGGAGGAAAGGAAACGAACGAACATGTTGTGTCCTCGTGCCCTGCGCTTGCAAGGCTTTAGACCCCAGCTATTGGGTATAGCTCTCAGATCTAGAAGCAGTAAGTAGCTTTGGTCTTAGAAAGCATTTAGTATTTGCCAAGAGGACGGATTTATTTAATAAAATATTTTGAGCTGATAGCTAAAGCAGCAGTTAGTCTTAAAATTTATTTTAAGCCTAAATACATAATAACAATAATAATAATAATATAGTCCTTGGTTTCTGGGAAGGTTTTTCAGTTTGGTCGATAGTAATACTATAGACTCATTCAGTCTATGTGAGTTCCTCTCGGACTAGCCAGTTAAACCTAACGTAACCTTCGTGAAAAATTTGCTCGAATTTCTGAATTTTATCGAAAACGTTTTTGAGCTTGGTTAGCATAGTTGCAATTACAAAATTCATAAAAAAATTTTCTTAAAAGTTTCAAAAATAAAATAAGGAGTAATTGAATTGACGAAATTTGTTAAAAATTGCCACTGCTATTTTTCTCAACGCTGCTGTATTTTGAAATTGCATAGTATAAAATTTTTCAATCGCAATCAATTCCAATTTGTTCGAAAATTTTTTAATCAACATAAAATTTCATCTTTTTAAGCAATAAATTCTTAATATAAAAAATTTAGTATAAAAAAAAAATATTGCAGTTTGAAAACAAAAGGGAACTGGAAATCGCAATTTGCTTCGCTTCTTACTACACTTCTAATTCAAATTTATGAAAATTAAGAAACTAAACAACTTTCTGGTTATTCCCATTTAATTGAGCACATAAATTTCTAACCAAAATCAAATTAGTGCACAATATTCTTCTGCATATAAGCAGAACACGAAATGATTTCGGATGGACAGTGCGTTGCCTATCAGCGGTTTATGTTTTGTTGTTTACGCGTTGGCTAACCACCAATTTGTGTTGTCAAAAAAAAAAAAAAAAAAAAAAAAAAAACAAATTGTGCATAGATAATGATGAAGGAAACTTCTTAAATTTTCAAATAACAGTAATAAAATTAGGGATGGAAACACTCAGTACAGTATCTATAGATAGTACAATGGCAAAATATGAGTGCACAGGCCTCTTTGGGTGTCATTATAGTTTATTAGAAAATGAAATTGCTGTCATAATTTGAAATTAATTTGACGCTAAATTTTCATTGAAACTTAAGCGATTACGAGTACGCGGAAGGTGCCTAGGAAATTTACTTTTGAGAAAAGTTCAAGATTAGTTCAATTAATGGAGTTGCGATGTTAAATTTATTTAAGCAGAGATGATCAGACTATAATTTTATTTATGGCAGTATATGTTTGTATTTGTAGACAGTGGAAAGCAGTGATTTGCAGGTAGCTGGGCAAAATCTGAAGGCCTCGAGTAGTATTGTTTAATTTGAACGAAATCTCTCAGTGATGTATACTTACTGCCGTTTTCACCATCTTCAATCAGTCTATTATCTACAAGGCATCGAAATTTTCGTTTTCTCAGTGCTAACTGAAACATCTACGGCTACCGCGTGTTGAAAAAGGAAGCGACCAAAATATTCGCGCACAGGCCGAAGGTTTTAAGTTCGGGAAAACTCCTGTAAGAACGAAAACGGCAATGCTGTAACCAATGTACAAAAGTTGCTTAGATCATGGATTACCCTCCTAAATGGAGATAGCGATGTGCTGCCTAGCGATGACGGGCCTGAGGATGCAATCGTCGATTACGGAATCACTATGTGCCAAATCTGGGTGAAAACTAGCGAAAAAGGAATTAACATACATCACCTCTTCGCGAGTTGAAAAGCGAAGCGACCAAAAAATTTGGCCACAGACCGAAGGTTTTAAGTTCGGTGAAAACTCCTGTACGAACGAAAACGGCAATGTTACCGATGTACAGAGAGTGCTTAGATCATGGATTGCCCTCCCAAATGGAGATAGCGATGTGCTGCCTAGGGATGACGTACTCGAGCATGCAATCGTTGATGACGGTAACACTATGCGTCAGATCTTGGAAAAAAATCAGCGAAAAAGGAATTGACTCCAACAGCACGAAAAGAGGCAGCCTTTATACCGCTTTGAATATTTTTAGTTTCCCTGCGAAACTTATACGACTGTGCAAAATGACTTTGAGCAGTACCATCAAGCTCAATCAGAATTGGGAAGGATTACTGTCATATGCTGACGGCATTGATATTGTAACGAATTTACTGAAATTCCGCTTATTCCAAATTCTCTGCTTACGTTCGAATAGCTAAACTGTTGAATAAATAACTCCAGTATTGAATAATGCAAAAATGGCCTTTATTAAAGTACTTCACAATAACACTTATACTGTGCAACCAATAGCTTGCTTAAACCAAACGGATTCTCGCGCCTCTACTGTTGTCGCCTTTTATACTGTCTGGTTTCCTCGTTGCATACTTCTAGGCTTTTCCATTCCAGAACTTACTAGTTAGTTATCAGCTACAAAATCACCAGCCACAACTACGTTTATAGCTTCTCATATGCGCGTGAGTAATACTTGCACAAATTATTGCCCTCTCTTGTGAGCACCTCAGATAAGATATATGCATGTGTTTGTGCGTTGCTTCTCCGCTGCGTGTATGTACATACGTGTAGATGGTTGAATTATTGATGTGCATCAAGTGACTGCTTAGCATCGGCTTAGAGATGACAGTACCCCTTAGTGCTGCTAATATTCGTATAACAATATCATTGGCCAGAATAACCGCGCTGTAAGTTTTCCTAACTCCAAACTGGAAAAAGAAGCGGATGGATGTGCCTTGACAGCCACGCCACTGTTGGTAGTCATAATTCGAAATAGCAAAAGGGTTTGTTTATTTGGTAACCAGCATTAACACAAATTGAAGCAGACATCAAAATAGTCCAGCAAATTATATGAATGAAAATGATGCCCGGCAAAAAAAGTATTCTTATAGTAGCCCGCCCATGAGAGTAAAGGAAGAGGGCGGTGCACACTTTAAGTTCCCTTGGTGTGACCAATTGTGGCCAGTTAGCCCAACATTCAAACGGTTAAGCGCCAACTAAGTAAGATGAAGGTAAATATTTCAAAGTTTGATTGTAAGTAAGGAATACTGCAATCGAGTGATTCGTTTTTGATTAATAGCTGGGTAAGCTAAAATTTTATGATTTTTTGCCACTCCTCTGGCATAGTTTCCTCTAAATTAGTATCTATTTTAATTTTGTTTTAAATTACTTAATATATTTAGTTTTCACAACCATATAATTTATAGATACATTTTTATATAACCCCGTTAATCGAATCGGGACCGTCTATGGTATGCTGTGCCGATCCAGTAATAACAAAACAGCACAAACTGGCAGATGGAAATATTGGAAAAAACTGCTAAAACTGTAGTCGGTAAACTTTTGTATTGACAACCAGTTGGAAGAATTGAAACAGGGTAAAGTTTGGTAATCATTATAGGGCCCCGTATCATATGAGCATAGATGCAGTGGCGTAGCAAAGGGGTGGGGCGGCGGGGGCGGTCCGCACCGGGTGTCACCTGTTTTGGGGTGACACCCACTCGGTATCTCAACTTTAAAAACAATGTACAAACAAAAAAAAAAAATCGCTAGCACAAAAATTTCTTTTTCTAGGATTCCCCAACTAGCACTAGCTCAGCTCTATGTATAATTCGGGGATTCCCGCAAAAGATTCTGACACTGAATATTTTACTGGCAAGATATGTAATTTTATAATTGAATTTCATATTGATTAACTGGTTTATGAGAAAATACTCTCACATTATAGAGCATAGCAACTGGCTCTTTGTTTTAGTGTAAGAAACAAACATTAAGTCAAAAATGCCCCGGGGAGTGCATATATCCAAAAGAAAAAGTGGATTTCAGCAAAGGAAAGCCAAACATGCTAGATTGGATGTAGCTCAAGGTATGTCTGGATCGATTTTTAAGTATGTTACAAACTCTGATGGCAGCCCAAGTTCATCAAAAGAAATTGATTTTCACCTTGATACAAATGCAAGAGATGATTTAGATAATATCAGCCCATCTTCAGGAAGCAACATTGACAGTATAGAATTAATTAACACAAACGGAAAACATGCTGAAAATAATAATAGCAGTACTATTATTGCTACCAATGAACAATTTACTCAATTAAATGATGTGTCAGAATAGAGTATTCCTGTACCTTACAATGTTCGCATTGAAATAATAAAAAATGGAAGTGAATATTTCCAAAACAAAGAAGGATCATTTGCTGCTTTTTCTAGACACGGAACCAAAATAAAAGGTGACGCTCGTGATCTCTCAAAAGATTGGTTTTATAAAATTATGCCTAATGGTGAAAAAATCCTACGGTCATGGATGGTTTATTCCATCAGCTCTAATAACCTGTACTGCTTCTGCTGTCGTTTATTTGCTGTGGCCAATAATACCAATGCGGGAACATTTACGACTGGTGGAAATTAAATCCTAGAGTAGCTGACCACGAATGTTCAAATGAATATCTAGAAAATCTTGAGAAATAGAAAACTTAAGGAATGAAACTAAAATTGAATAAAACAATAGATGATGCAGCTTTGCAATTGATGGATATAGAAAAGTAGAAGTGGAAGCATCTTTTGACAAGATTACTGGATATAACTTTATTTCTGGCTAAACAAAACTTGGCGTTTCGTGGACATGATGAAGGACAAGACTCTAAAAATAAAGGCAATTTTTTGGAATTAGTAAAACTCTTGTCAAAGTATGATGTAGTGTTGAAAGAACACATGATTAAATTGGGGGAAGACAAAACTTCAAAAGTATCATATTTGCCACCAGATATACGGAATGAATTCATTAATGTTCTATCAAGAATAAGAATGGGATTTTATAGAATCTCTTCCTCATCTTATGAATTGTTCATGACGGTTTGCGTGTCCGTAGCTTCATGTGAGAGAAGTTTCAATAAATTAGTATTAATAAAAAACTATTTGCGGGCAACAATGACCCAATCGCGGCTTAGCAATCTTGGTATATTAGCCATCGAACACGAGGCAATACAAAATATAAATTTCGATGAAGTAATTGCTGAGTTTGCAGCTGTCAAAGCAATTGTAAACAATTCCTTTTCTGTAGTAGTTATTATTCTTCAATTCTTCATATTATAAATAATAAATGATCCATGACGTTTATCATATACAATTTATTGCTTTTTACTTTCGATGGGGTGACACCACCAACTTCCGCACCGGTTGCCACCCAAGGTAGCTACGCCACTGCATAGATGGTAACGAGAAGGCGGATGAACTGGTAAACTAGACATTAGCTGCACTTGATCAACCAAGTAGGAATGTTGTGAAACGTAGCGTAGGGCTGCAAAGTTTCAATTAACATATCAAATCAAATTTTCAGGTCTAGAAATCCATAAAAAAGGGCATGGTTCTTGAGAAGGTTTTTGACACGTTTATGTGCTTAAGGACGGACCAGTTCAACCTAGCTTAATTTCAGGCAATATGGAAGCCTTACTTTTCATTTACATAAAAGCGATACTAAATAGTAACTTCTTAAACTTGAGTACATCTTTACCTTACTCGAATCTTATACATATATTATTTCTAAGAGCTACTTTTATATGCAGGTTCTTTTTGCGCTCTTATTTGGAATCCAAATCTATAAATAAAGTTTTAGTTGTAAATATGGAGATTCGTGCTATTAACGAGCTTTGGGCATTTTTGGTCGTAGTGCTTTTGATTACCTATAATTTATTAAAATAATTTGTTAAAAATAGGCGATTGTGACCACACAAAGAAATCTATTTGTACTATGACACTATTGTGAATATTTGATTAGAACTAACACTGCATTACCGGCAGTTGCTAACATACGCCAGATGGCAGGGCAAGCGCATGTAAGTTTTTATAGATAGATGACTGATTGATAGAACAGCTGATTTCTGTTGATATTTGATATGGGTCCGGCTACTTTGTTTTATTTGGGGAGCCTCCCGAGGAGTCAGCGCCTGTCATATAGAGGGTTTTGTTTGATTTGTTATGAAAACAGGTTTCAGTGTCCACTCAGTAGAGTGTCCACCCGTTTAATAGCAAATAACTGTTCGCGTCCGGCCAAGAAAGGTTCGCTTAACGAAGTGCAATTTGTTTTAAAAAATGTACCTAAAATTTGGTGCATGAAAAACTGGGACATGAAAAACTGTCTGGCCACAGGAGGTGTCCACCTAATAGAAATGCCCGTTAGTATACACTGAAAGGAAAAGACTGGTAAAATCAACCAAAATACAGATCAATTCAACCGAAATTTCTGTAAATTTTTATCCATCGCAACAAGATGTTGAATCAACTGCGCACAAATCGTTAATTCGTAATTGACCATTTTAGTAGTCAAATGAACAAAAAAAATTGTTGCGACAGCTTTGCACGAAAGTGCCTATGTTGCCATATACATACATACGTAAATATGTGAATACATAAATACGCATGCTTGCTACATACACATACATATGTACGCACTTACTAGCCGAACTGGGGGCCATCAAATAGGCACACATTAAACATTATACACTTTATTATTTTGTTTTATTAAACGCACTTTCACCAAATTTATAATTTATTTAATTTATAGTTTTGAACTTCGCTTTGCAAATAGAAATGAAAATAGTAGTCACAAAACTGATTCTCAATTCTTTCAGTTGGAGCTCAGCTCATTCTCAATTTCTTCTCTCGCATGTAGTTGCCACACTTGATTGTTTCGAACAAAACTTGTAGTATAAATTAGAGCTAACGATTTCTTCTCGAACACAAGCGAGATTTTCGAGACCCGAGAAATCGAGAAGTCGACTTCTCGCGAGATTATCGTCTCTCGAAGTACTCGTAAATCTCGCGAGCTTCTCGAATCTGGAATTATTCGTAATACTCGCGATCTTCTCGACTTTCAATTCAGTCGCTGCATTGGCAATATTCTATACATTTCGGGGTTTTTTACTTGTGGTTTTGCGGACATTTTGGTTTGTGCTCCAAAACAAATCGTAAGCTCTATATAAAACAGCCAATGCATCGATTAAGTCGAATGTCGAGAAGCTCGGCAGCCTTACGAGTAATTCGAGATTCGAGAATCTCGCGAGAAGGCGAGACTCGCGAGAAATCTCGTCTCGACATGTTCAAGAAATCGTAAGCTCTAGTATAAATGTTTGACATCACATTTTAAATAGAGTACTTGTAAGTTATGGAAAAGTAAAGAATCAAACCGCAGGAAGGTAATTCACCACTGCAGTAACTTTACATGTAATTCGGCAAGTTTAATTTTCGTAACACTTTAAGTTGAAACGATTCCATAACAACTCAAACTTTTATGTTGTCGGAAACATGGATGTTTTTATTACCTTATTTGGAAAAATCCTGTTCGTTCAAACAAAAATTTTGCAACAAGAGGGCGCAATTTTGCATTCCGCTTGGAGGAGAATCTGCAAAATTGTACCCGATAAATAGGTGTCCCGATATCTCATAATTTTTTTCAGTAAACTCAAAAAAGGGTTTTTCGTTTTGTATTGATAACTGAAAAACTAGTTTTTGTTGTTTTTCCATTTTGTATGTTTTTTCGATTGGGTGGTTTTCTTATTTTGGTGTTTTTTTTAAACAAGTGGCACCATCGTCATAAGTACAAAGTAGAGAGCGCAGTGAGCGTAAAATTCTCTTTGCAAATTGCTCATGTATTGACTGTTGATCGCTGTTGAAATGACCAGTGAGATCAGTTGTGTTAACAGCAAAATTAGTTAGATTGATTAGGAATCTGTCAATTTTACAGAATTTTGTTAATTTAAGAGCGAAAATTTCTCTTCTGTTGAAATGACTAAACTAATTTGTTCCCTTGTCAAAGAACTCGGTCGAATTAACCATAATTCGATCAACTTCACCGAATCTCCGCTAAGTCAAGAACAACAGAACCGATTTGTTGATTTTACTAGCACCAATTCTTTCAGTGTAGTGGTTTCTCTGTATATAGATTCTAATATTCGAAATTGGCTTCTGCACATCTGAAACACAGACTTTACAGAACGCCATTCAGAAATGCAATTAGCTCAAAATAAAATAAAGACATTAATTTTTTGCTTTGTAAAATCAGTATAAAAGCTAGCAATTATGAGCATCGTTGCTATTCTAATACTTAACATTTTTAATTGTTGTTATTGCATTGCATTTCTTAGTGCACACAGCTACATTACTACATACAAGATTTTGGTTATTGTATTACATTTTGATGCCATTTGCATACCACCAAAAATTAATAATCAATTATGCTGATTACTGATTGGCCATAAAGGCGCCATACCGTGCTTTTTATAGCAAATATTAAGTGCTTATATGTTTCTTGTATCTTTGTTTGCAAACATGTCTATGTATTTGTGTATTCTGCATTTTTTTTTGCTAATTCTATGTATATTTGAAATTTCAATTAGAAATAGTGCAATTGAATGCTACTAAAGCTGTTCAAGCTTTAAAAAAAAGAACCAATTTCCATTATGAAAATTTCCAAAAAAGTTGCACTAAGCGTGCATGTGTATGTGTAAAGACGTATGTGTGCTGCATACAAAGAAATCCATTGAATAAGCAAAAGAAAATGTGTAATTGCTATTATTCTATAACGATTATTATACTCAGTTGAGCAGAGCTCACAGAGTATATTAACTTTGATTTGATAACGGTTAGTTGTACAAATATAAAGGAATCGAGATAGATATAGTCTTCCATATATCAAAATCATCAGTATCGAAAAAAAATTTGATTAAGCCATGTCCGTCCGTCCGTCCGTTAACACGATAACTTGAGTAAATTTTGAGGTATCTTGATGAAATTTGGTATGTAGGTTTCTGGGCACTCATCTCAGATCATTATTTAAAATGAACGATATCGGACTATAACGACGCCCACTTTTTCGATATCGAGAATTTCGAAAAACCGAAAAAGTGCGATAATTCATTACCAAAGACGGATAAAGCGACGAAACTTGGTAGGTGAGTTGAACTTATGACGCAGAATAGAAAATTAGTAAAATTTTGGACAATGGGCGTGGCACCGCCCACTTTTAAATGAATGTAATTTAAAAGCTTTGCAAGCTCTAATTTCTCAGTCGTTAAAGATATCATGATGAAATTTGGCAGGAAAGTTACCCCTATTACTATATGTATGCTTAATAAAAATTAGCAAAATCGGAGAACGACCACGCCCACTTAAAAAAAATATGTTTAAGTCAAATTAAAAAAAAAATGTAATATCTCTAAAGTACATAAGTAAATTAAACATTCAACTCCAGTAATCATATGGTTCAACAAAATACAAAGATAAAAGAAAATTTCAAAATGGGCGTGGCTCCGCCCTTTTTTATTTAATTTGTCTACGATACTTTTAATGCCATAAGTCGAACAAACATTTATCAATCCTTGTGAAATTTGGTAGGGGCTTAGATTCTAGGACGATAACTGTTTTCTGTGAAAAACCGGTTGAAGACACGCCCAGTTTTTAACACAGTGGACCGTCTGTCCTTCCGCTCGACCGTTAACACGATAACTTGAGCAAAAATCGATATATTTTTACTAAACTCAGTTCACGTACTTATCTGAACTCACTTTGTATTGGTGTAAAAAATGGCCGAAATCCGACTATGACCACGCCCACTTTTTCGATATCGAAAATTACGAAAAATGAAAAAAATGTCATAATTCTATACCAAATACGAAAAAAGAGATGAAAAATAGTAATTGGATTGGTTTATTGACGCAAAATATAACTTTAGGAAAAAACCTTTTAAAATGGGTGTGACACCTATCATATTAAGTAGAAGAAAATGAAAAATTTCTGCAGGGCGAAATCGAAAGCTCTTGGAATCTTTGCAGGAATACTATTCGTGGTATTACATATATAAAAATAAATTAGCGGTACCCGGCAGATGATGTTCTGGGTCACCCTGGTCCACATTTTGGTCGATATCTCGAAAACGCCTTCACATATACAACCAAGGGCCACTCCCTTTTAAAACCCTCATTAATACCTTTAATTTGATACCCATATCGTACAAACACCTATAGAACTAAGACCACGCCCTTTTAAAATACTCATTAGCACCTTTCATTTCATACCCATATCGTACAAACAAATTCTAGAGTCACCCCTGGTCCACCTTTATGGCGATATCTCGAAAAGGCGGTCACCTATAGAACTAAGGCCCACTCCCTTTTAAAATACTCATTAACACCTTTCATTTGATATCCATATCGTACAAACATATTCTAGAGTCACTTCTGGTCCACCTTTATGGCGACACCCCGAAATGGCGTCCACCTATAGAACTATGGCCCACTCCGTCTTAAAATACTCTTTAATACCTTCCATTTGATACACATGTCATACAAACACATTCCAGGGTTACCCTAGTTTCATTTTCCTAAATGGTGATTTTCCCTTATTTTGTCTCCATAGCTCTCAGCTGAGTATGTAGTGTTCGGTTATATCCGAACTTGGCCTTCCTTACTTGTTTTTTTGTAGCTTCCTTTTTGTTTAGCTTAAGTAACCGCACAAATTAGCGTAATAAAGACGATTTCATTTGGGAATTGCGAATTGCGCCCATGCAACATTGGAGTTTAGAGTTTGGAACAAATTCAGATAACAATTAGATGGTGCAATGAGTAACAAAGAACTTAGTACAGTTGGGTATGTCGAATGTAAGGACATGACGGTCTATTCGCAATGACTCTTCTGAAATCGCTGTCAGGCATAGAAGTTCCCACTCAACCAGCTACAAGATTTTCAAATATTCCAAAACAGTAGTCAGCTCTTTAGGGCGCATTGAATCCAACTGTAGGAAACGCCAACAATAGTTTGTCTTTTTTCACTCTATCTTCATACACCAGGGGAAAGTTCCACGCTTTTACGACTCAAAGCAAACACTTTTCTATTTCTTCTACATGTAGTGATTTCCGGGAATGCATCATTAACGTCTATAAAACCACTCCAAATACTTTGGGGAGTCAACATCGATACTTCCCGGCTGTTGATCCGGTACGGCACTCGACAAACAAAAATCACACTCTACAAGCCACTCAAAATACCTATCCTTATGTATGGCTCTGTATCATGGACGGCGCCGTGAGAAGAAGAGATGACTCTTGGTTTGTTCGAGGGAAAAGTTTTTCGGAAAATTTGTGGCCCTGTACGTGATGTCGATGGCGAGTATCGTTGGAGGTATAATGATGCGCGGTATGAGCTTTACGCAGTTATGAAGATAGTGCAGCGAAAAAAGAGCCAAAGGCCTCACTGGCTAGGTAATGTTATGTGGATGGATGAAAAGGTTCCGACAAAGAAGGTATTTCAGTTGGAAGCAGAGGAAGGGGCAGACCTCCAAAAAGTTGGGGGAGGCAGGTGAAAGAAGACTTGATCGCTCTTGGTGCTCAAAATTAGCGTCAGTTATCACAGCAATTATCATAGCTGGTGGAACATGTTAAGAAATGGCCAAAATCGCTTAGGCGGTTAAGTGCTAGTTAATGATGATGATGATCTTGGGAACTATTTGATATGACCATGCTAAACCTCCAGCTTCCTATTTCCGTGAGGAGCTTGGAGTGGTTAAAGCGTTGCCTGCTATCATGTTTATTCACCAAGGGGAGGTGAGGTTTATAATTGGGTTGGAGAAACTATACATTTACACCAATATTGCAATCATTTGAATTCGCATTTTTAACAACCTCGAATTTATCGCTGAAAACACAGATTATTGTGTGCTGACAGCTTCCCTTGTGCAAAATTTTCCTCAGTGATTGCCTCAAAAGAGAACCAGGGGATGGGATCATCTGGAGCAATTGCCTAGTTGACTTGTTTGGGTATTGGTCGAAGTTGGGAACGAGGGCTCGTGTCGAATATTCTGCAAGAAGCAATTTAACGTTGCTCAATCACTGAAGCTCTTTCAAAGCGGAAGTTTACGTGATGCCGTGGATGGGATGGTTGTGCGTATAGCCGAGCAGTATAGAACTATTTTAAAATTAAGATATTCTAGTTTCAAGGGTCCGTTAGCCTGCTTTTGTAGAACTGAAACGGGCCAGTTCATGACTGATCTATCAATGGTGATTGCTGTTTTGACGCCTTACTGGCAAATTGGAATCAAGGCGTGGAGTTTAAATAGAATTACTGGAAAAACCTTCGCGCTGCAGCTGCGTGGTTGATGATGGGGTGGAGCCATCAAGTCTACCAGGTTTGGCCAGAGCTAAACGACTATTTTCGATTTCAGCGCTTGGATTTTCGGAGGATTTTTTCAGTACACTAAATCGATGTAACGCAAAGATTCTCTAAACGCCCATAGCTAACGACAACGCTACCTTATGTGACATTAAAACTAAGCTTAATGCAAGAGGGTTTCCCCTACTTAGAAACCAAGATAACCTAACCTAATTGTACAAAGAACTTTTGCAGTCAGAAGCTGTTCAGCTCTTGCACCTACTTCTTGAGAGAAATTTTCTCCCAGACGAACTAATCAAGTAGTGGGAGATCATTTCTTACTCACGACATACCGCCATTGCGGACTTGCAAGGGTTTTAGTGAGCTAGGAGACTTGGAGCAAAGAATGCCGAAATCACGATGCTACAAATCTCGGAGAATACAGCGAAACGGCACGCACCATCTATTTATCGACAACAAAGCAAAATTTGACTGCTGAGATAAATTTGAACCACACTGTCTACCAGGGCCACTATCTGGCCCCGGATGTGTAAAGAGCTAGAGCGGGCTCAAAACCGGGAGAATCCGCAAGATTGCGGACTCTCAGGCCTGCCAAACTTTTAATGGGACATGTGCATCCGCGATATCAGCTCACCAGCCATTTAAGCAGATTATCACCCCCACTTACTGAGGTGGCAGATATCTGTGTGCCGATTTTTATACATTAATGAAGTGTTCTACCATCCATGAGCTGGGCACAATCACTTAGGGATGCGGGTTTTATCGAGTTATCCCCTCTAGATTCACTACTATCAGTAAAAGCAGGGGCTCCTCTTGCAGGATGTAACATCTCATTACTGGGGTCGGTGTTAATTACAATAAAAAAATTCATAGAAAATCCCATATTGTAATTATATGATAAAATGGCTCAGAATCTAATGGAATCTAATCAGAATCTAATGGTAAAGTGTGCCATGTGGTCAGAACCCTTTAGGAAGCAGGGAATCTATATACGGACCACTACACAAAGGTCTGGTTCACAAATGGATCAAAACTTGCTGCCGGAAAAACGGGTGCTGGTATATATGGCCCAAGTTTCAAGAATCGATACCAATGAGATGCTACCCCACAACCAGAATCCATTCAATAGAGGTTTGCGGTAGAGAATGTCTACGGAAAGGCCTATCTTCGAGAAGTATCCTCATTATGTCAAACAACCAGGCAGCCTTGCTTGCCTTGATCTGGGAGCCCAAAACAAGGATTTTTAAGGACAGGTTTGTAGGCATCAGGGACATGAAGGTAATGAACAGGCAGTCAGAATAGGCTGGCGACTCTAGCAGTATTCTATGATGCAGAACCCTTCTGTGGATTCACAAAGGCACACAGAAGGAAATAATAAGTAACTGTGAAATAAGGCAGTTCAGTTAGTACTGGATTGAATGTTCAGGGTAAAGATAAGCAAAATTGTTTATAATTCGAGCAACGAGAGTATCAGCTAAACTAATTAATCTTAACAGTTAGAACCTGCAAACTCTCATTGGGTAATATAACGCACAGCGTGTCTACGATATTACCAAAGTAGGTTAAATCTATTGTGAGCTGGAGGATGAAACGCCGGTTCAGATTCTACGTGAATGCATCGCTCTGGCGAGGCAAAGAATCGTTCATCTAGGAAACGTGACTCAAAATCCCTACGTGATATGGAGCAAAAAGCATGAAGAGGTACTTAATGCAATAAAAAGCCTACACATACAGTAATCGGCTGAAAGGCCGAGCATAACAGATCTAAATAAAGTTAGCAGGTAGTTAGGCCTTATTATAATGATAAGGACTTCAATTTCATTTTAACCCTGTTACTGATAGATGTATGAGAGTACCAGCTAAACTAATTAATCTTAAAAGATAGAAACTAAAAACTTTCATTAGGTAATATAACGCACAGCGTGTCTACGATATCACAAAAGTATGTTAAATCTTTCCGATACACAAATTTGTCGCTGTTGTGAGCTGGAGGATGAAACGTCGGTTCAGATTCCCTGCGAATGCGTCGCTCCAGCAAAGCAAAGACTCGTCCATCTAGGTGGTGTATTAAGAGACACACCACCTAGATGGAGGATGAAACGCCGGTTCAGATTCTGCGCGAATGCGTCGCTCTGGCAAGGCAAAGACTCCTCCATCTAGAAAACGTGACTCAAAATCCCTTCATGATATGGAGTAAAAAGTCTGAAGAGGTACTTAATGCAATAAAAAGCCTACACATACAGTAATCGGCTGAAAGGCCGAGCATACCAGATCTAAATAAAGTTAGCTGTGCATCGAGGCCTTATTATAATGATAAGGACTTCAATTTCATTTTAACGCTGTTACTAATAGTCAGTACCCTGCATAAGTGACGACGTACGCCAGCTTTTGTGAAACCTATTGTGGCTCTATATAGGAAGCAATTGATCACCCTAATCGTATTAATAACTTAATACAGCTAAGTAACTGTATAAACATGTTGCTGTATAGATAATTGCACTAATACACACACAAACACATAAACAGCCATCTATCTATGCAAATGTAACATAAAATGCAATGAAACTATTGTTGTTGTACTGTATTCTACATAAACGCATCTCCAACTAACGATGCGTATTTCATATACGAGTATTTGCATTCAAATTTACACATGTTCAAATCGAGATTTACGACCCTTAGTGACATCATTAATCAAGGTTCTGATTGGTGATCCTGTTTCTGTTAATTAATACAATAATGGATTGCATTCAAATTTTGTTGTAAGAATATACATACATAGGTGCATGTACAATAATGTACAATGTTCTGCCAAATAAGTATGTATGCATGTATGTGTGTGTATTTAGTATTGTTATAGAATGGCTACTATATTGGACATGAAACATCTGTTTGCATTTGTGTTGCCGCATTTATTTTGAAATTTATTTAATGCTCGTGATATTGCAGTACAAATCTAAATTTGTTTATGTACTTACTAGTCTCGTATTGTTTGATTACTGTTTAGTAAATTTTACGCAACAATAAATTGATTTGATAGCATAACAAAAATACCAAAAAAAAAACTAACATACACAAACATTTAGTATGTAATTTACAACTTAAGGATATAAAGGTGTGCGAAAATGACTATTTGTTCACTTGATTAACGTTTGAAGCGAGCCACCTCAATATGTTTGTATGTATGTGCAAGTATGCTGTGACCACCTAGGCGTATGAGTGTTGCTCTAGAAATTCATGCAGCATACAAGCTGACTGCTATCATATGCATCTATGGTTGTGGTAGTGGCATTAGTGTGGGGTTACAACACAAATTTCAATTAATACATATCGCTCGCGTGAAAAGCACAAAAGAATTAAGAAAAAAAGTAGAAAGCTTGACTTGCAACGCAGTTTGCTATGCCAGCAAGAAATTATAGCCAAACAAGCGTTAAATTACAATTTTAACAAAGCAAAACGGGAGCGAAAAAGGAAGTGTAAGCATATGGCTACTCAGGTAAGTAGTGTATAGAAGGAACGCTCAATAAGTATGGCATTTGAGCGAGAAGAAGCACAGAAATCTCTCAGAATCAAGATCACCTGGTTTAATCTACGTCATAGTCCGCATGCACCTTTCAATCATCACTTTCACCAACTTCTTTCTATTCCACATATATAAATAAAGGTACATGTATGTATGTATATACGCAGCCGTCTATCCCCGAAAGTATTAAGCCGATTTTTTGTGATTTTCGGGATATCACTGAGACTGTTCCTGTGAAGTGATTTCATTTTTATGACATTTTGTTTCCCGGGCAATGACTCAGGGTACAATCTGGTGAAGTTCGATGTATAAACATATAATTGTACGTCTAGAAAAATGATGTTTTATATTGAACTAGCAGAGTACCCGACGTCGTCTATATAGACTAATATATTAGACTCATCCCAACCCCCATTTGTATGGGAGATGCCACGCCCCTTTTTCGCTATCCCCGATTTTTCCCGAGGAGGTAGATTAGTCTTGTATACCTCCTCACCTAATTTCAGTCGTCTAGCTCTAATACTTTCAGATATATTGACAACGAAAAATTCCAGTTGTATGGGAGGTACCACGCCCCCTTTTTCGTTATACTGAGTTTTCCTGGAGTGGGCACGGATTGGTCTCATATAATCACTCACTTGATTTCAGTCGTCTAGCCTTAATACTTTCAGATATATTGACTACGAAAAATTCCAGTTGTATGGGAGGTGCCACGCCCCCTTGTCGAACACTTTTTGTATATAGCCTATCAATGATTGACGCACTCAGGGTATGTCATGGCAAAATTTCGTTCGATTCCATTCTGCGGTTTAGGCTGTAAGTCCAAACATACATACAGACATACTTACACAAATATATAGTAGACTAGAGCACTTCTCCCATGGGACGAAGCAACAGAGGTAACTTGACAAATAATTTCGGTCGTTTTGAGAGGAGTTTCGTGTACTTCTTCTTCGCGGACTTAAACGATACCGACAAGCTATTGTTTTATTGTCGAAAGCGAATTTTTATAGTCGAGCTATCGGTTTGTTACTGCCGAGTTATCGAAATTTTATTCATTTCTTAACGGCGTATAATCCACGGCTTACAGATGTGTTATCGTTTTTATAGTGAAGTGTTACCGGTATATATTTCACAACAAATCGAGGAGTTGTACATAACAAATCGATAACAGGCCCGTAAAAAAGGTAAGTAAAACCCGATAACGATAGCTCGTGATAAACAATCAATAGCCTTTGTTATCGACAGCGAGTTTAAAACAGCTCGATCCGCACAAATTGTTTAATTAAATTAATTAATTAATAACATTTCGACATTAAAACAACAATATTTCGATACATAATCGATAACTTTTCCATAAAAAAATCGACAACTTTTCGATAACTTTTTTATAAGAAATCGTTAACACACTCATAACAGATTGGTAACACTCCCATAACAAATCGATAGCTTCTTGATAAGATATCGATCAATGTTCGACAAATAATTCATAAATTTTCGAAAATAAACAGACTTTTCGATAACAATTCGATAACTTTTTTTATAAGAAATCGTTAACACGCGCATAGAAGATTAGTCACACTCCAATAACAAAGCAATAGCTTCTTGATAAGATATCGATAAATTTTCGACAATTAATTCATAAATTTTCGATAATAAACAGATTCCTTTTTGATAGTAAATCGATAACTTTGCGATAATCTTTCGGTAAAACATCGATAACTTTTTGATAGTAAATCGATAACTTTTCTATAACAAACCAATAACTCGTCCATTAAAAGCGATAACTCATCGATAATTTGTTATCGATAGCAAATTTATAACACTTCGACAACAAATGTTTATTGTTCAAAAATCGGAGGAATGATTTGGCTTGTTAAAAATTTGGCACGCAAGATACCCGCAGTGTTCCTGAAAACTTTCTACTACCGAGTCTGCATCCAGTCGAGTTGAAAACAAATTATTATTATTTGCTCAACTGTGGATTGGGTAGGAAGCATTTATATTTTAGTTGTCTTGCATAAATTCTTTCCCCCGACCATATTCTGCATAGAAGCTGTGAGTCGCGAATTTCAAAAGCTTGCTAAGTAACTACTATGCTAACTTTACATAACAGAATTCAGACGAGAGGGAACACTCAAAGACTTATGGGTTTCGGATAGGGTCACATGTCTCAAAATCGAAAATGCGTGGTTCATTACAGATGAAAACCCCAGCAGATAGCCTGTCGTAAGAGGAAATTAAAATACACAAACCATTGAAGGGGCTCTGCCAGGGCAATACATAGCTTCTCCAACCCAAATGTCAACAACACCTACTGGTGGTAAATCCTGTATCCTTAGCACGCATCTGGCGATCCCAAACTCCTTTTGGGACTAGAGGGTGGCGGCGAGATGGTCTAAAAAACTCAATGAGGTCATGTGAAATCGTTCCCGAGATGGTAGGGCTTATACCTTAATGATGCTTGTTACTAGAACATAACGGATCTATATCCGGAAAACTAACATCAACATCGATAGCACTGCCAAAAACCTTCGGGTTCAATGGCATGCAACTAGTTTAGTGGGCTACCCAACATGGAAATTGAATCCTAGGAATAAATCGGCAATATTCGGCATTAGAACACATTCAAAAATGAGAACATTGTGGATATGTTGTTACTCTTAGGGACGCTAGTTCGTTGAGGACCATATGATGCATCGTAAAAAATTCCTTCGCAGTTTTAAATAAAAAAACTTAAAGGCTGAGAAATGTATATTTAACTCTTAGAGCTTTTATGATTTATTAACTAAATTTGGAGAAAAAAATCCCTATCCTCCTACAGTTAATCAGTGTGCATGGTTGAAGAGACCACATCTTTTTCATTTCCTTGTTTTCTGCAGTCTCAACAAAGAAGGCCAACTCGAGATTCTTGCCCGTGGACGATTATATGAGCTGAAAGTTTGTCGATAAAACTACCAAAAACTGCCACTAGATTCAAGAGGGAGTTGAAAAATATTTATCTCGTTATTGTTGTAGCGGAGAGAATGGCTGAGTGACAGAGACTGGAAAGATATATATTTGGGTTATTCCAAGCGTTAATAGAAAACTAGTAATTAATAAAATTAGTCTTCAATCACAAACTTATCAGTCATCTCTCGTTACATAGTTTTGTTTTGTCTTATTCAACCTTTTTATAAATATATTTAGTATATCACTTACGATTATCATCACGTTTTATGAGACATTATGGCAACTTTATGGCAAAAGTCAAAATAAACATAACAACAACAACTGAATGTGGTTAATGAATATTGACAAAGGATGTGCATACCTGAATACACATACATACACATTTATATTATTTCTTTAATATAAATTAATATAACTACAAATATATATGGTCAAGTGGGAAAAATTGGTCCAGTGAGATCGAAGGCTTGTGTTCACCATAACATTGTAAGTTAGTTGGATTCTGTCAGGTTTATTTTTACTAATGAACCTAATATCGTGACAAGTATGCACTAAGAACAAATTTTAGTCGAATGTGAGCTCGTTAATTGCAACTAACCTTGACAGGTGCGCGTGTGTGTGTTTGTGCTTGCATAGATATTAGCTTAACTAAGACAAGGCCCATAAAGTATACTTTTTTGTACTTTTTCTTATCGGGATAGCCATCCGTTTGTAACAAATTTAAGAATAGGTAGAGGTAGAGGGAGAGTATGGCCGAGCTCAGGCCAAGGGGGTCACTGCCGGCAAACAGTGAACCGCCTATCAATTTAGGTTAGCTACGAATATTCAAATAAGTAGCCCGCGGCCAAAAGCGGCTGCCGAAGAGAGTTTGGCTTAGAAAGTCTCATGCACTCTGTGAACCCCCAGTGGCAGGGCGTGTAAATGTCACCCTGAAATAAGGTATCCGCAACCCACAATTAGGTTGATACGACGGAATACGTTCTCAAGATAGGGAGGTAAATACGCGGCCCCGGATACACATCCATGAAGGAAGAAAAGAGACGGGGAAAAAGTTTAGGTCTTTAAATATTATGAAACGCTTTTATTTGTTATGATATTAAGACTAAGTAAGGTCTTAGATAAGGTATACTGGATAATGACTTAGATATTTTTGCTAAGGGCTGGCGAGTGTGACGCCCGGAAATTTTAGTACACTACTTGAAACCCCATCAAAACGACTTTCTTGCTACAGCCGGATTTGTTTCCGTCCCGTTTAAACCTTGGCAGGCCTTGGAGTACGTTCCAAGTCCGTCATCATTATGTTGGTGGTGCAGATTCGGTTGAATTTCTCCCAATTGACGCTGATCTAGCTCTGAACGCTGCCTTCATGAGGGTCAACTTTCACGTGATTTCGCATACATAAGCATGGGATCATTCAAGGTGACTGTATATTCGGACTAAGACAGCGGCCCAAGTGGGGACCTCTTCACAAAATGACGAATACGCAAAGTAAAACGTACGATAAGGAAAAATAAGCTTTCACCCATTTATAGGGCGAAAGCTACCTCGCTCTCCAGAAAGGCCTGGCACGCTTGGGGTGGTGAAAATAGTCCATCGCTCACGCTGACAAAATCAAAGGGGACGGAAGGGGCGTGCTAGGAGCATCTCCAGCTACTTCAGGAGCAAGATAGGAGAACTGCGAAAGTAATGATTGGGCTAAGGATGAAACCCCGTCACCACAAGGAAAGAGACCTAGGAAGAACTCTATGAATGGGAACAAAGTAGTCGAGCACACTACCAGGCACGAGAGTAGTGAAACCCCGTCACCACAAGGAAAGAGACCTAGGAAGAACTCTATGAATGGAAACAAAGTAGTCGAGCCTACTACCTCATCAATGTATGTTACGCCAGGACACGAGGGGAGTTACAAGCGTCAGCCACTCATGCAGAAAAAGATCGAAAGTAAGGAAGGCGCGATAGCTGAAAAGACGGGAGAGTCAAACACCAAAACGCGAGTAAGAAAAAAATTATGAAGACCTGGCCTAATGTAATCATTAATTCTAAGGCTAAATATGCATAGTACGCTGAATATTATAAAAAGTGACAAACGAAAAGCCCATGGGAGCGATGTCAAAAATATTAGAATTGGAGGAGGTACAGGCAGAAGTAGAGGTAGAGGAGATACGAGAAGATTTAGGCTGAACTTATCTTCCAACTTCAGTAGTGATATTTTTTCTGCAAGACAGGAATACACTCGGAATGTTTGAAAACCCAGAAACTTGGGTGTGGTAGGTGAGCACGCCACCCCCACAGCACGGCTGCCGAGTTTGGTAGAATGTCGCGAAAAAATAGTATAGCATGGTTTAGGTGACGGCATAGCGCATACTCAAAGTAAACGGTAGAACAATCGATTGGCATTCAATCCCAGTCCATTGCTGTGCAAGGAAGCTATAAGTTTTCACAGCATTCAACCCAAAAGAAGTTGTGATAGGTGTTGGTTCCACTTTACAGTTAAATATGTAGATGATTTGTGTCGTGTAGGGAAATTTTTCGGAAGTAAGTTGCTGTATTGCTCCAGTTGCTAAATTTCTTGAGCACTTTTGCTATACAACACTGGCGCATGAACCGGAATCCTTCAAACAACTCTTGAGGTATTGGAGTCTAAGGTTTGAGACCGCCTATGCACCATGCTTTGTACCACCCCGCTAAAATCACCAATCAAAAGGTGAATCTGTTATTTATTTTAATTACACCCTTAAAAAATAAAAAATAAATGTACATTGTCTTTTCTCGAGCATAAAGTACGATGAGTGTTACTCACTTGACCAGATGTGTTCGTTGCTGTTGCACTCGAGTGAGTGTTAAAAGAATGTTAGTACAGTTAGTACAGTGACACTACCCTACGCTGCTAGTGTGCGGTATTTACGCTTTCTTACGAAGCAGAAAGTAAAGGGTCCATTACTGATACTTAGCATAGACTTGACTTGACTTGGCGTAAACTTGGCAACTTAGCCACGATTATACTCCACTTAGCGCATGCAATCTGGCATCATAATCAGGTTTGAAATTTATTTTTAAATAAATGTCAATATGTATGACAAAATGTCAAAATGAAATGGAAACAAATAAATGGCATCTCAAAATGTAAACGTCACTTAGAACTTACATAGAAAATCAAAATTCAACAGACTTCTAAGTAAAGTGTTACCAAGTTTTGAGTATTCAGTAACATGCAATGATCATTTAACAGAACTGTAAGTGACAGTTCTTAAGTCAAGTCAAGTCAATGCTAGGTATGAGTAATGGGCCCTTAAATGATAAGCACACTGGAGGTGTACTAAGCAATACCGGTGTCATAGCAAAAATGAAGAAGCTGGATGGGTTGTCCATGTAATATCGACCAGTTAACTTCATCCCCTCACTCTGCAGATATATGGTGCAAATATTGGACCAAAAGATATTTCCTAGTTACTGCAATTTAGGCCTTAGCCCTCTGACGCAGTTTTAAAGTCTTGGGCCCTCCTCTAACATGCTTCGATCAATAATTATGGAAGCCCAATGAGCATATGACCATTGGGCAATCCTTTTGCTTTAAGAAAAAATATAGTTTTCCAAAAAATCATGGGGTTGACACATTAAAATATCGAGCTTGGCTGGCGTTTATAAGATAAGTCAATGTCTCCAGTAGACCAAGCAATATCGAAGGGAATTTGTTGTAAAGATGACTTGAAAATATTCCGAAATGGATATAAACGAGACGAACAGCTCCGTACGACTATACAGTGTTATCTCCAGTGGAAAACCTGGGAATATCTTACTAAGTAAAAAAACGATTCTGATACATCAAGTTTCTGGTGGTCAGAATACCTTATCAAACTACCAACTGAGCTGCTCTGGGATAATTTACGGACATTATCACATGTAACTGTGCTACCGCCGATGACGTACACCAACAAGCTGCTTCTGTAGATACTTTCAGGATGAGGAGGAAGACGGCACCACTGAGGTTTCAGAGCGTGCGGTTTTTTGACAGTGTGGTAGAGCTAGGAACTGGCGATCTAGTGCTCCTATTTAAGTTCATAAGGGAAAGTGATTTATTGAGAACTAATTAAGAAAAATCTCATTGCATAAACATGCCGCCACTTACCCAGGTTATTCGCATTGAACTAAAGCGTCTCGGAGTAAAAATGTGGAAAGTCTCCGGTGTCCGACGGAATAAACTTTAAAGTGCTTTGTAGGTTACTTGCAGCTGGCTAGCTTTTATTTTTGCCAACAGTCTGCGGTTGGGCTATGTTCCCAAAGTCTAAGCATATGGTCAAATTCACCTTCATTACAAAAGTGGAGAACAGCTCACAGGTGTCACCCAAAACGCATATTGATCTTTACGTAAGGAGCAGGATTTCTCTATGCCTATTGTACCAGAAATAGCTCTTAATTCGATTGTCAAACTGAGGGAGAGGTTCCTGGAGAACAAAGAATTTGTACTGGGTGCCTTTCTTAACAAAGAATAAGCCTTGAATAATGTCCTACCAGCGGAAATTGAAAACATTTTGTCGAAGACGGGAATCGAATCAACGTAGGATTCATCAGCAGATTGTTGAGCGGGTTAGCTCTAGGGGCGTGGTAAAGGTGGAAGGTGGAGCGGCGGCTTAGAGAAAGGTGAGAAGTGTCTTTCCGCAGGAGGATGTTCTTTTCCCCCCGCTTTGGTACTTAGTAAAGCACGAGTTGCTTCAAGACTTTGATGGATAAATATCTGAATACACTGAGGGACGTTTTACAGGGTTACCTCGGTGTCGTGACAGGGTGGTCCGATTCACGTGGATTAGTTGTCAACACTAGCAAGATTAGTTGTCAACACTAGCAAAACGGGGCTATGTTGTTTATGAGAAGGTACAGGATTCCTGTATATAGAACACCC
The DNA here is from genome assembly GCF_040869045.1 of Eurosta solidaginis. NCBI lineage: Eukaryota > Metazoa > Arthropoda > Insecta > Diptera > Tephritidae > Eurosta > Eurosta solidaginis. The sequence continues at coordinate 20,941,188 of NC_090320.1, forward strand.
TATACTGCCATCGAGGTGTTATTGACAAGCACTGGGGGCTCTCTCCATGTTGGTATATTGGCTGTAAAATATGGTAGCTAAGCCCATCCTCTTTTATACCGTTGAGTGGTCTGGAAACTTCTTTCCCAGTCAAAATGATAGAAGCGAATATGATTTCAGTTTTTAAATCACAGGCTCTACAGCATTCTGACCTCTTCGATGGATATTCCTGGCAAATATCTCTTCCGTATTGATTCTAATGCATCAGTTCCCCTGCTTATATGACAGATCAAAGCTTGTAGAAGAAACAAAGTCGTATATAGGGTGTTTATCCCTCGCAATAAGCTTTTTAGATTTTATTGCTGTGCACATTGTGTTGTTGTTGTCCATTCGTGAGTACACAAAAATGAACACAAATTTTTAGCCACAATTTACGTGGCACAACATCAATTAACTTTTAAAAATGCACGTTAGTCCACTCTGAGTCGCAGGCACACGAACATAAATACTAACTCGCATTTGGTACTTAAAAACGCGTCCATAAATTTTATGTATGCTAAGTTGTGAGACGGGCAGGTGTTAGAGTATTTGTAACCATTTTTTTTTTAGGGTTAAGTGCAAGAGTTATCAAAAGCAGCCGCATGCAGAAAAGGTTAAATAATTTACTAGCGAAATGAAGGAGCTCTAAAGAAACGGATGCAAGCGTAGCTTTACGAAATAAAGCTGCGCAGGCACGAGACCGGTGTAGGAAACGGGGGATCAGGTAGGTTAGGAAACGCTATGTTTCAGTGATGGGATTCAAACGTATTCTATTCTATTTTTGGAAAGTGTATTTATCTCCTGTGGGGCCGGACTCGCGCACAACTCAAACTGCCATTGAATAGGTCTCGTTAAATCCAAGTTCTTCAATGTTTCATTTTCTACTCTCCTGTTGATAGCATCGATTTTTTAATAAAAAAAAAAACACTTTTTGGATGCTACTTACATTTTAGTAGCGCAGTCGGATGTCAGAATCGCAGCAAAGCTGCGCAGTATGACCAAAATAGCCAGTCATGCCGTATAACCGACCCGTATCTGGGATTCAATCGGTTTCCAAGCGGAATCAAAGCTGTATCGCAGGTTAACCTACAGGGTTCAACGGGGTCGTATTAAATAGTTCCCGAGAGGGTCTGGATAATACTTTGATGGTGTTTGTTACCAAAATATACCAGATCTTTATCCGATAAAGGATAATCAACATCTATAGCACTCTCCAAAACCTTCAGGGAACGCTTATCCGCCACAAGAAGTACCAGAACAGCTCCGTCCGTGTGTTTTTCTAAAAGTTCTGCCCGCCTGCTGGCCTAAATTTGTATTTATTTGTCTGATCTGCAGCTCCTGGGCCAGCAAACATCCTGCACAGTGTGCTTGACAGAAAAAACATACATTTCATGCCACGGCCATGTCTCCTTTATGAATATTCTAGATTCTGCACTAATATCTTTTATCGAGCTTATTCAGCCTCAAAACTACAGCTTAGCTGAATAGAAACGGAGAAGATATGGTGACTCTGCGGATAAGAGACGTGTGATGGCGCCTACTTTGTATAGGACTAGGTGGCATGTGCAGTTCAGGCCCTGGGAAAGGATGTCCTTCAGAGTGTACCGGAGTACCTGGTGTTGTTGAGTGTGTGGGTTGGGATAAAAGCACCCGTTGGGGGATTTCCTTCACTAAACCCAGGACATGTACGAAAATGGCATCGTTTAAGGCAGTAAATGCATCGAGCAGATGTGATAAACGTATATATCGTGTACTGGCAGACGGTGCACAGGGTTATAGGCACTAAGAGTCTGTTTCCCTGAATTACTCTTGTGCTGGTGCCGGAAAGAGAGGGCCAGGGGCTAGTGCTCGGAATTGCTTATGTTCATGGCATGGAGATTGTGGTGTTGGTTTGGAGTGGCCGTGAGAGCTGGTGGCGCCTAACGGGCAAACTGCGGGACACCCTGGACGGGAACAGCATTGTGCAAAAAAAGTTTTGAAGAAACGACGGGGTTGGAGAATGTTGGGAATGTATAGGTATACCGTCGATGCAATCATCCTTTGCACGTGACACGCTGACATAGGTGTGACCGAAGCAAGAGAGTATAAAGCAGTTCCTCTGCGAGGATCTGCTTTTAGGATGAACATTTTTGGGAGGGACGCAACAAATTAAATGGGGTTAAACTGAAATGGCTGCCCTTCGTCAGAAACAAGACACTGCGGTACATAGAACCGGTGCTGCCCGTCTTTCCTAATCCTTGACGCCAACTCGCCTATCAGTCCCTAGCTCCTAGGTTTATCACAACTTCCCTGACGCGGATAAAAATAAAGCAGTTCGTTTGATATAAGTAATCAGTGACGACTGAGGAGATAACTAAAAATATAAATATAACCTTCGGTACATCGGATGTCGCAACTTTCGCGTATAACAATGGGCACTGAAAATACCTTGTGAGAGGAAGTGGAAAGAAGAACAAAACCTTAAAAGACCGTGTAAGCAGGTAATCCATTTATCTGACATTATAGAGGTGTGAAAACCAGCAAAGCTCTCCCGGCTGCATGAACTGATGACACTTGCATAGAACATCTACCCATACACGTCTCCATCAATTAGCCAGTTAATTTAGTCAGCTCACAACAAGTCAGGGAATGCTTTCTGAAGTTCACAGTGACGCATTTCGCTGTCCTCCTATCCCTGTAGCATGTCAGTGCAGTCCTCAGTATCTACTCCTCCGTCAGAGATCAAGAAATCAGATTGAAATAGACTTAACTCATACCATTTTGACGAACATTCCAATAAGGATGGGGTAAGTTTGAGTGCTCAAAGAAAGGCTGGAAAATCAACAATGCATAAAGCCGTATTTTACATAATAAAAGTTTGTTTGAAAATTTTAAGAGTTTTTAATTACCAAGGCTACATACAAACGTACACAAAAGGAACTCCCATCACAAGCGAAACTCTTTAATCGCCATGTTGGAAAAGATCAAATGGTAGAATACTGCAATGCATGTAAAACAACAACACTAACTGGGGAACTACCCCATTGTGACCGGAATGATGTGTGTTAATGCAAAGGACATTTTATGAAACTGATGTTTTATGATTTTTTTGTTTCTTTAAAGAAGAAAAGTGACGTATGCACCGACCGGAAGGAATTATTGATTATCACTGCAGGACTTTCCAAGAGTTGGGCTCACTTTCTCTTTTGAAGGCACAACAATAAAACTTAGCCTTTGGTAAGGAATTTAGCATTATACTCATGCGTCGTGCTTCAGGTATATTCTGAGCGTACACTGAAAGAAAAAGACTGGTAAAATCAATCGAAATACGGGTCAATTTAACCGAAATTTCTGTTAATTTTTATCCATCGCAACAAGATGTTGAATCAACTGCGCACAAATCGTTGATTCGTAATTGACCGTTTTAGTAGTCAAATGAACAAATAAAGTTGTTGCGACAGCTTTGTACGAAAGTACCTATGTTGCCATATAAATAAATAAATGTAAGGCACGATAACCTCCGAAAAGATCTAAGGCCGAGCTTCTCTTCCAATTTGCGTCGTGCTCCTATTATTTTGTTTTATTAAACGTACTTTCACCAAATTTTATATTTTATAATTTATTTAATTTATAGTTTTGAACTTCGCTTTGCAAATAGAAATGAAAATAGTAGTCACAAAACTGATTCTCAATTCTTTCAGTTGCAGCTGAGGTCATTCTCAATTTCTTCTCTCGCATGTAGTTGCCACACTTGATTGTCTCGAACAAAACTTGTATAAATGTTTGACATAACATTTTAAATAGAGAACTTGTAAGTAATAGAAAAGTAAAGAATAAAATCGCTAGGAGGTAATTCACCACTGAGGTAACTTTACATGTAATTCGGCAAGTTTAATTTTCGTAACACTTTAAGTAGAAACGATTCCAAAACAACTCAAACTTTTATGTTGTCGGAAACATCAACATTAAAAAATGATGTTTTTTTTATCTTATTAAATTCGTTCGCGTGAGCGAAAATTCGTAAAAACTTGAACAAAATGTTACTAAGTTTGGAAAAATCCTGTTCGTTCAAACAAAATTTTTGCAACAAGAGGGCGCAATTTTGCATTTCGCATGGAGGAGAAGTTGCAAAATTGTACCCGATAAATAGGTGTCCCGGCATCTCATAATTTTTTGCACAGTAAATTCAAAAAAGGGTTGTTGTTTTGTATTGATAACTGAAAAACTAGTTTTTTGTTGTTTTCCCATTTTGTGTGTTTTTTCGATTTGGTGGTTTTGTTATTTTGGTATTTTTTTTAAACAAGTGGCACCATCGTCATAAGTATTAAGTAGAGAGCGCAGTGAGCGTAAAATTCTCTTTGAAATTTGCTCATGTATTGACTGAATTTTACAGAATTTTGTTAACTTAAGAGCGACAATTTCTCTTCTGTTGAAATGACTAAACTAATTTGTTCGTTTGACAAAGAACTCGGTCGAATTAACCGTAATTCATTCAATTTCACCGAATCTCCGTTAAGTCAAGAACAACAGAACTGACTTGTTGATTTTACTAGCACCATTTATTTCAGTGTGTCTCATCCGGGCCCATGTACGGTTGAAACTTGGGTCAGGTAGTACTCGGCTTCAACCAAAACTCGACTTCAAAAAACACTAGGCACGGAGCGAAGCCTTGGGCAACCATGACCAGCAGTTAGCTGTATAAAAAGGTGTACTTATGGATGGAGCGCCTTTTGCTGGAAGCCAATGCAGACTTGAAGGATCCGAGCCTATCTTTGAGCAGAAATATTTAAGTGTAAACAACGTATGTATGTGTGAAGAAATATGTATACCAGGGAAAGAGTCGAGCGCTCATTGTATGCCTTATATTGGAAATAAGTCAAGGCGTATGTGCGCAAATTTGTTGTAGAACTCTTAAATGAGAAATTTTTTATGAGCCTCGTTGATCTTTTGCAACTTGACCGCGAAAGAATTCAGCTATATAGTGACAATAAAAATTCGTAGCAGCAATTAATTACTTTGACTAAATCTCTGCAAAAATATAATATACATACAAGTATCTATTTAATGGTTAGTATGTTATTTATTAATGTAAGACTGTCATACTTTAGAGAAGCAGCAGCAACAACAGAGTTAAGAAAATTGTTACAGCTTGAGATATACAGCAGCGAGCAGAGAAATAGCAGTGGTAAATTTTATCAAATTTCGTCTACTAATTTTTTCTTTTTATACCTTTAACTCCTCACGCATCTCAATTGTAAGTCCTTAAAGGAAAATAGATAGACCCACCATTAAGTATACCGAAGAATGAAGAGCTGAGTTGATTTCGCCATGTCCGTCTGTCTGTTTTTATGCAAACTATTGCGTAAATTTTTGAGATATCTTGATAAAATTTGATGAGCGGGTATATTTAGGTGTCCGATTAGACATTTGACGGAACCGGCCTGATCGGACAACTATAGCATATATCCCCAAAATAACAGTTTTTCAGAAAAGAGGACTTTTGTCATATCTTCCTCAATTTATATTGAAACTTCAAACTTCTTCGTATTTTGCAGATATTATTGTCTGGAAAAATGCATGAGATCGGTCATATTATAGCAGACATCCCCCACAGCCAATTGTTAAGGTAAGAAGCTTTTCGTAATTACTGCCCCATTTAACAGCTAGAGGCTTCAAATGTCACCGAATGCTTACGTATAGAGCATATATTGTTGTTTGAAAAAGCATAGAGATCGGTCGTATATATGGTATATATCCCATACAACCGATTGTTCAGATAAGAAACTTTTCGTAATTTCTGCCCCATTTTAAGAGCTAGAATTTCACCAAATGCCATGTCTTCGTCTCTATATTTGTCTGAAAAAATTGTATAGATCGGTGGTATATATAGTATATATCTCATACAACCAATTGTTCAGATAAGAAACTTTTCGTAATTCAAAAATTCGAGAAAATTTTACAAAAATTTCGTACTTTTTATTTGGAGTTCTCTGAATTTTTTTTTGGAGTATGCAGTTTTTAGCCCAAGCAAATTTTAGTCCAACAAAGTAGTTGTTAGAGGTCTTAAAAACGTTTTAAAATATATTCGAAAACTCGAGAAAAGTTCACGAAAATTTTGAAGTTTGTATTTGAAGTTTTCTGTTTTTTTTTTTAGTACACAGTTTTGTAGTCCAAACAATTCTAGTCGAACAAAGTACGAATAGATTTTTGTAATTTTTTTTGGAAGGGTGATTTAGATTTAGAAGAAAACCCCTTCGGAAAAAGAGCTATCGAAAATCAGCGACTTGTACTTTGTTAGATAAAAATTGATTGGACTACAAAACTGCATACTTTTAAAAATTCAGAGAGCTTCCATACATAGATCAAAATTTTGTCGAATTTTCGAAGTTTTTCGAAAACATTTTTCATATTGATTTGCATAGTTTTACTTGCACATTCCTTAGACGTGTTTTTTGAAAATATCGAAAATAGAAAAGGAGAATTTAACTGATCAATTTTAATAAAAATTGTCACTGCTATTTTTCTGCTCACTACTGTATGTAAGCATATTCTCTCTGCTGCATTTATGCAATATTGTCTTGGTAGGACATTGTTTAATCTGCTATAGTAATTTTGATTTCATGACTGCATCTATACATCTAGGTTTGCATGTGTGTAAGTGAATGTTGCAACATAGTAAATACGTCTTTTAACTCATTCAAATTGCAATATATTAATGTTTCTTAAAATATGCAAAGCCAACCATTAACATTATATGTTGTCAACATCTGGTCGAACATTTGTTCTGAATTTAGCCAAAACGATTTGGTTATTGAAGGCATATGGCACTTGCTTATTTACATATTCGTACTTATTACTACTATGCATATCTCAATATTTGTCTTAGCATACAGATGGGAATTTATTGATGATGATCTTTAAGAATACCAAGGTGCATATAATATAATTTTATTGAAGCATATGCACGTAAGCACCATTTGCATATGAATACGCATGCAAACAAAATGAAGGGCTGGATGACTTACTAGCGTCAGTATGATTGGAGAATATATTCATGACAACCCAATCACTACCCAGAACTGTTGGTTAGTCAGAAGAAGTCAGTTGGAGCACATTGAGTATATGTGCGGTCGCTTTACAACGAAACAAGTAGAATACGGGCTGGTTAGTTTCTCGTAGACGCATAAAGCTTACTCCCTTTGGGTTGAGGTCACGAGCAAAGTTGTAAGGCGGGTTTAGTCGAAGGCTGGCATGACACTCAGTCAATCTAGAGCCGAGAAGGCACCTTTTTCTTTACTAAACGAATACACGTTACTTTGTTGGTGGTATCTGGTTCTGACGTACACACACCTCCATCGTGGCGCAAAATTGTATCTACTTGTAATATTGGAGGGGAACTGTAACAAACTGCTGATGAATGGAAAAGGTGGCAGACGTAGGATCGATGGACAGCGCTCTTTTGCCTGCGGAATCGATGGACAGACGGCGGAACACGGGAGAATGGCATATCGTTTGACGGACAGGTCACGGATGTTGTTGTAATCGGTGAACGATGATCGGGCTTCGATGAACGGTGTATCGGTTGATGGTGATGGTGTTTGCTGCAGACTAGAAGAAAGAGGGGAGAAGGAGGGGTAGGAACTAGGTTCCTTCTCGCCCAATCTCCGGACAGATTAAAAATAGTGGGCAACCGAGGTCACCTACTGTTCAAAAAAGATGGGCCTGTGCAGGAAAAATGAATGATATCAGATCACGCAAAGTGCTTGCGGTACAGACTTCCCTTAGGTTGTACCTTTGATGCTATAGCAAATGCAAAATTTGTTAACTTAAATATAAGTCGTTATAAGCAGTTTGAGAAGTGTGCGCGCTCGCGGTTAGGCGACTGTCGTGCGAATGAAAAGCTTGGAAGTGATAAGTTGCATTTTGTTTGTGCATTCTGCGCAAGAGCATGCTGCTGCTTATTTCACAATAGAGCTAAATCGTATGACAATCCGTAAAAAACTATGGAATGCGCATCGAATCCGGGATCAAGGGCCGGAAAAAACAAAACAAAACTTTAGAAAAGGGTTTCTTGAATTTAAACAAAAAATCTAAGCGGAATCGCCCCGGGCAGTGTATTTCTGTCGCAAACAGTTTCTCACTGAAAACTCATTGTAGATGCTTTTCGGAGTCGGTATTAAACATGTAGGCTCCAACCCGCCAGTTTAATAAATAAAAAGGAGCAAGATGCAAATTGGAAGAGAAGCTCGTCCAAATCTCCTCGGAGATATATCGCGCTTTGTATTTTTTTCATATCATATTTCGAAGAGGCACATAAAGTGTTTTTTGGGGAAATGGGAACAAAACAAAGCACTTGCTAACATCCAAGAATAATTGGCGCATTAGCGCCTTTGCAGTCGAGACTGTGAAGGACTTCACCTTTTTAGGAACCTTAGAATAACTCTTGAAAAACAAAGTTTTCTTTTGACGAACAAAAATCACGCCCTACGAGGCGCACATTATACCTGTGCTCGGAATCATGGACGGTGTCGAGATATAATCAGATGGCTCTTGGAGTGTTGGAAAGAAAAGTTCTCCGGAAGATTTGTGGTCCTGTCCATAATGCCGCCCGCGAGTATCGCAGGAGTTATAATGATGCTCATACAGATATAAAGATATTGCAGCGAATAAAAGCCCAGAGGTTTCACTGGTTGTTATGCGAATGAACGAAGACGATCCGGTCACTAAAGAATTTCAGTTAACACCGCAGTTTGGCAGCAAGTGAGGTAGGAAACCTTGACTGAATTGGAAGATGCAGGTGGAGAAAGACTTGATCTACCAATTGGCGTGTGTTGCGCAAAACAGGGAACCAATGTCCATGCGTGACTTATTAAAAAAACGGACAATGTCGCTTAGGCGGTTAAGCACCAATTAATGATGGTCCTAATCAGCTCTCTTATATAAATACAAAATTAAACAAATAATGAAAGCAGAAAATATTTAAAGCATTTATTAAATGTTGCCAAAGCAATTGGTACCGTTTCCAGTTTTTGAGGAGGTTACGGTTTCACTCCATTTCGAATCAAGGTCATGATTTCGGCTACGTTTTAGGATGCATTCCTTCTTCAAAAAGTGGCTCATGTTTTCCAGCGTTGGCGATATGCGTCGGCTTTGACTCTTTCATGCACAAATTTATTGCAACAAGTTTCCCCTCGATGCTTGCATGACAGTGGTTAAATATGTTATGGAGTCTCGTCCGAAAATACTCTTCATGTGTACTATAATATACGATCTCCTCAGCAGCCCCCAGCGGGTTAGGGGGCTAGAATATACCCTTGGTAGGTATGCACATCGTAAGAGGCGACTAAAATACTAAATAGATTCAAGGGTTTGTGTGGCGCAACCCTTTCAGGTTGCCAGCGCAATATATATCTCCGGGTCACCTATCCATGGCGAATCCTGTTTCATTAATAGCCGAGGCTCTGGCGACCCAGAACTCCTCATGAATCTATAGGGTGGGAGGGCGGTATGGTCTAGAAGGTCGCATGTGGTCATAACAAATCGTACCCGAGATGGTCGGGCTTGGTACCGGAACGTACGGAATCCGCATCCGGAAAAGGACCATCAACATCGATAACACTCCCCAAGGCCTTCGGGGAGTGTCCTTATCGCTACAGAAACAACAACATCTCCTCAGCAGCGTAAAATTTCAAGTTGCGAGTGGTTTCCATGTTTTCCAATACAAGATTTGAGACCTTATGAATTGCCTATATAGCTCCAATATAGATCACCATTCTAGGTTTGGGAGCCTGCTCAGTTTGAAGAACTGTGCTCATACAAATTATATGAACTTCTGATATTTTTGAAGCCACACCAGCCCATCGCACAAATGACCCGTAGTACTTTGAGAACAACAAAAATATCCAGTTGATTATTTTGAGATACAAAAACAGTTTACGAACTTTAGATCTTATTAAAGCCTTAGAAATAAAAGGTAGGTGAAATAATATGCATTTATCGTCTCTTGTTATCAGTTTAAAAGACTCATAACACCATTGGGGTTCGTAGGCTTTCATATATGTAATTTCTAACAACCAATCACAAAAGTAACTGATTATTGTTTTGATAAAAATTGTAATTTTCAATAATAGTACAACATTTTGGTCAGCAAAAGAAAAAAAGGTTGCCTAAGTACTTCAATAACTACCCTGCGAAAAATGCAATTAGTTTAGGATGAATCCGGGATGAGTCGCAAAGGAGTATGCGACTATAGCGAGTTTTGATCTCTTTGTATGAGTTGAACTGTTCTCTTTTGTTTGAGCATATCCTATGAAGAGACTAATTGTACACATTTATACCCGAAGGAGATCGATAGGACCAATCCCCTTTGTACCCATATGGGAACATATGAAGACTAGTACCTTTTCGGGCTAGTACCTTTTAGGGGTCAGTCGCATTTTTAACCCCAATGGTAGTAGAATGATACTCATCGATGTAATCTATTTTAAAATAAAACATTATTTAAGCTCATGAATTGTTAAATATAAGTATAAACTGAACACACTATTAAACAAACAAACATAAATATTGTAACGAATTTACTGCAAATCCTCTTATTTGCAACCCTCTGCTAAGTTCGAATCACTAAACTGTTAAATAAAAGACTCCAATATTGACTAATGGAAAAATGGCCTTTATTAAAGTACTTCATAATAACACTTATACTTTGCAACTAGCTTGCTTAATAACCAAACTGACTGATAGCTTAGATGAAACTCTACTATTGCCCGACAGATTGCGTGCTTAATCAAAAACTGCTTATAGCGCCTCTACCGCTGGTGCTTTTATACTCTGTGATTGCCTTGTGGCATCTTCTAGGCTCCAGAATTTACTTAGTTAGTTATAAATTTCTCAGCTACAACTACAGATGTGTAGTTTTTATAGATTCTCTCATACCACATGCCCTTGTATGTGTGAGCGACACTTGCACAATCACAATTGCATACCTTTAGGAGCATTTCAGATAAGTTATCTGCATGTGCTTGTGCGTTGCTTCTCCGCCGCGTGCACGCGTATGTGTAGACATAATGACTGAATTATTGATGTGAATTCACGTCACTGCTTAGCATCGGCCTAGAGATGGCAGTACCCCTTAGTGCCGCCAACATTCGTAACAATATGTAAAACTGAGCCCGAGTTTACAAAGCTTCTCATTTGCAACGAAGAAGAACTTTACAAAAACAAATCTACATGGCACACACATTAATACAGAGACAAAATGTCTCAATTGTGTTGTTAGTGTAGAAATGAGAAAAACTGAAATAAGCATGAAAACAAATACCACCAGGATAGCCTAGTGGTTAAGGCAACTGCAGTTTCACCGTGTGATTCACGGTTCGAATCTCGGTGAAACCTTTGATAACATTACTTCGTTAGGTGGTGCACAGAGCGAAATTATAAGATGAGAATTTGGAAATTTGAAACAGTTGAGCTAGAGACTTGAAATTTCAAACTGAATTCAGAGGCCAATGGGAGTATACTCTCAAAAGACATTGAGAAAAATCATACGGAACGGGGAGAATCTCGCGATTAATTATTAAGAGACTTCTAATTGAGCTACAATTTTCATACGTTGTAGAGAAGTCGGTGACAATACATAAAAGGGGGAAAAAACTTCGATAGGTGTGGACGGGTCACGAAATTTATAAATCCCGTCCGAATTTGGAAAATTTTGCGGTTGAGTTTTGTGCGCTTCACTTTTATTTTTGTCTCTCATAAATAATTTTACAATTTATATGTCAAAATTTTAAAATCAAAGTTCAGCAAGGATATGTTTTTCTATAAGAACACATTTTTCGCTGATTTTTTCCCATTTATATAAAGGAAGTGCTTAACATTTTTTTATTTCCTTTTTATTCTTAAATAATTCGATTCAATCACCTGTAATCTTTTTTATTTTACTCATTTCGTTGACAGTTTTTTTAAAATTTCTTAAAATGGGCTACATAAATTTCAAACTGACTAGTCCCAACTGTACCCAAAAGGGACTAAAGGGGATCGATTATGCCCAAATGTAGACAAAAGAGATCAATCGGAGACCAACTCCTTAGGGATCAATTGTACGATTCTTGCAGGGCACATAGTTACTTACAAGTGTGGGTTAACACACACATATGAACATCCGTAGAACTCTTTATCATCAAATGCAACTGCTGCAATTGATGGCAAATAACTAGTTTTACACGTTTCTTTTTGAAAGTATGACCTTACGTTAAGATAAAACCCACGTACTGAGTAAATTAAAAACGTGAATAACTTTTTTGAGATAAAATCTGTTTGGACATAAGTTCGTAGCGATTTTGCCTTTTTTTATTCCCAAATGTTTTAAGATTTTTATTATCGCTTAGCAAAGTTATGTTGACAACACGCATTAACCCTTTTGCGGTTTTACACGAAAACTATTAAAGTTTAATACTTATTTGATAACTAAGTATCCTTATTATTAGAGAATTCAATGCCGATTTATTGTTAATAGGAAAAGAGATTTTGCTAGTCGTAATTTTGGCAAATCGTGCAAAGCACAAATAAAATACCTGCACATATAAATATAAACATTTAAACGTACATATTAACAATGGTTAGATGTTTTGCTTGACTTCGAAATATTTAATTTCAACTATTATAGAGTTGTTGTTTTTGTTGATGTGTAAACATCTTTGCTTAGGGTACGAGGGAGTCAAAAATGTAAAGGTAAGTGTAGTCACTATATTGTAAGTAGCTTAATGTGGGAACAATGAACGTGGTAGAGGTCACCTCCAAGGAGATTTTAGGCCGAGCTTCTAAGTTTTACTTCAAATCGGCGGGACGGCACCTATGTATATGTGTTATGCCAACTCTAAACGGCAGCAGCAGCGCAGATATATTTTTTAATCGAGCGGCCAACATCGCTTAGAAAACTTTTTTTTCCAAATGAAAAACCTTTTTCTTAATTTTTGATATCGCTCTGGCCAGGAGTTGAACCCAGAACCTTCGGTGTGGTAGGTGTAGGACGCTCCCACAACACTACGGTGAGCGCTGGTAGAGTTAGACAGCAAATTAAGGCAAGGCACGGTGTGTTAACAACTTACTATCGAAGTGTTAACGGTCTGTTATCGATATATTAACGGTATGTTAAGGACTCACTGTTTATGGGTGTGTTACGCATTTCTTATCGACAAATTATCGGCTTGTTATAGGTGTTTTATCGTAAAGGTATAGACGAATAACCGATTTGTTATAAACGTCTCATAAATTTGCTATCGATAGCAAAGGTTATGCATCAGCTACTTTTTTTATAGACGGGTTATGGTTTGTTTGAAAAGTTTCCAATTATTTATAGAAAAGTTGTCGATACTTTATCATAAAGTTATCAATCAGTTATCGATTGACTATCCAAGGGTTATCGATTACATATTGAGAAGTTGTCATTATACAATCACAAAATTATCGCAAAGTTATAGAAAAAGGCTTGATTTACTATCGAAAATGCATTGAAAAGTAATCGATTTATAATGAAAAAATGTTATCGATATGACATCAAAAAGTTATCAATTTTTTTCTACGAGTTATGGTTTCTCTGGAAAGTATCCAATTATTTATAGAAAAGTAGTCGATACTTTATCATAAAGTTATCAATAAGTTATCGATTCACTGTCGAAGGATTGTCGACTACTTATTGAGCAGTTATCGATATGTAATCACAAAACTAACGAAAGGTTATAGAAAAAGGCGCGATTTTCTATCGAAAATGCATTGAAAAGTAATCGATTTATATTAAAAAAGAAGTTATCGATATGACATCAAAAAGTTAGAAATTTTTAATCGACAAATCATCTGCCACCAATTTTCAACCTTTGCTTACGCTAAAACTTCATCGCCAAAAATATCTAAAACAGTATAAAGTGCGCAGAAACCTATACAAAATTAGTACCATATGGTCACAAGGAATAAAAGCATAACTACTATACTTTTACACAGAACAGATGCGGGGGGGGGGGGGGGGGGCGCTGGTTTCAGTGAAACAGATCCCGATTAAGCTTCAATATGAAGTCGTTGACACAAATGTAAGCCGTGCTTTAACAAGCCGATAGAATACCAATAAGAAGCCGATAACTTGGCAATAATAAGCCGATTACTCTGTGATAATAATTCGCTATCGATAATAAGCCGTTAATAAAACAATAACTTGTCAGTACTGTTTGTTACTAGTAAGAAGCCGACGTAGTTTTTTCTTAAAAGCCCGAAACTATTTTTTTCTGGTAAAGATGCCTCTGTTGTGGTTTAATTTCAACCTCTGGGCTAACTCCAGCTAATGTAAAAACATATGCTTTCTAGACGTACACCTGTGTGTTTACGCATCGACCTTCACGAGTACTTGGTAGTAACGCCTTTTTTATGCTTAAGGCTAGTTAGTGTTTTGTTAATGAGTGTAAAATTGACTTAAATTGATATCGAAGAGTGGTAGTTCTCGTAATGAGACTCCGTGTTCGTTGCTGTGCCAAGTCAAAAGAACCGGATCAAGTATAGCGCGAGGCACGAGGTTTTGCTCAAAGCAATTGATTTGACGTTTAAGTAAGCGGGTTCTGCAGCTTTCAAGGCCGCAACTGCTGCACCCCATACTGAAAGGGATCCCAATTTTTTTTGCGTGGTAGCCCAGTACTCCTGTTATCAGGTAGTGATTCCGAATGTTGCTTACCTAGATCTAGTTACATATGTAGCTGTTTCTTATGTCTCTTTTTACTGCAGCTGTCCGAATAGTATCTTTTATGTCGCGTATTTTTTATGTTTATTCCTAGTCGTATCTACTGATGCGGCCACCTTTGCTTTATCATGGTCTTTATCATTGCCATCCATATTCCTGTGTTCGGGACCGCGGCCAGGTGTGACTTTTATATTCGCTTACGACTTAGAATATGTAACAAGGGAATTGAACGCAATAAGTGCTACCTGAGCATTCACCTTGAAGATACAACCGAGATAGAGAGATGGCCTGACAATGCAACTTGTAATTAGCCTGCTGTGCATTCTTGTCGCATATGAAATTCTGATGACTTTTGCACAACTGTAATAATGTAGGCGTGGCTCACAACCGATGTCTTCAATTTCTGTAGCAAATACTTATCGTCCTAAAGGCAATGTGTTTACTAAATTTTGTTAAGATAAGTAAATAAAGAATGAATAACTAAAAAGTAGTGGAGAGTATGGCGGACGGGGACAAGTAAAATACTCATTAAACTAAAGCGGCTGCTACTATATTGAATCTATTTATTTTTTAAATGCATTTTTGTTGTAATATCTCGGGACGCTAAGCTATGATGAAACTTCTAACATATGTATTTCATGTCATACATATGTTACAAAGATAACATCAAGAAAGGCTTGAAATATTCAAAGAGCTGGGACGGATTTTGATTTCGTTGTAAGTTGGTAACCAATAAACAGTGGCGTAGTGAGGGGAGGGGGGGGGGTGGGGGGGGGCAAGGAAAACATCTTGCACCGTGCGCTACTCACAGAGGGTGTCAAATGGTCCGCAAAGCAGAGTTTTCTATACTAGACAAGTAAGGAATGCTAAGTTAGGGTGTAACCGAACCATTTAGGAAAATGAACCTAGGGTAACCCTGGAATGTGCTTGTATGACATGGGTATCAAATGGAAGGTATTAAAGAGAATTTTAAAATGGAGTGATCCTTAGTTCTATAGGTGGACGGCGTTTCGAGATATCGCCATAAAGGTGGACCAGAGGTGACCCTAGAATTTATTTGTACGATATGGGTATCAAATGAAAGGGGTTAATGAACATTTTAAAAGGGAGTAGGCCTTAGTTTTATAGGTGGACGCCTTTTCGAGATATCGCCATAAAGGTGGACCAGGGGTGACTCTAGAATGTGTTTGTACGATATGGGAATCAAATGAAAGGTATTAATGAGTATTTTAAAAAGTTCTATAGGTGGACGCCTTTTCGAGATATCGTCATAAACGTGGACCAGGGGTGACTCTAGAATGTGTTTGTACGATATGGGAATCAAACGAAAGGTATTAATGAGTAGTTTAAAATTTAGTGGGCCTTAGCTCTATAGGTGGACGCCTTTTCGAGATATCGCCATAAAGGTGGACCAGGGGTGACTCTAGAATGTATTTGTACGATATGGGTATCAAATCAAAAGTACTAATGAGGGTTTTAAAAGGGAGTAGCCCTTAGTTATATATGTGAAGGCGTTTTCGAGATATCGACCAAAATGTGGACCAGGGTGACCCAGAACATCATCTGTCGAGTACCGCTAATTTATTTATATCTGTCATACCACGAACAGTATTCCTGCCAAAAATCCAAGGGCTTTTGATTTCGCCCTGCAAAACTTTTTCATTTTCTTCTACTTAATATGGTAGGTGTCACAACCATTTTACAAAGTTTTTTCTAAAGTTATATTTCGCGTCAAAAAACCAATCCAATTACCACGTTTCATCTCTTTTTTCATATTTGGTACAGAATTATGGCATTTTTTTCATTTTTCGTAATTTTCGATATCGAAAAAGTGGGCGTGGTCATAGTCGGATTTCGGCCATTTTTTATACCAAGATAAGGTGAGTTGATATAAGTACGTGAACAAAGCTTAGTAAAGATATATAAATTTTTGCTCAAGTTATCGTGTTAACGGCCGAGCGGAAGGACAGACGGTCGACTGTGTATAAAAAATGGGGGTGGCTTCAACCGATTTCGCCCATTTTCAAAGAAAACTGTTATTGTCATAGAATCTATGCCCCTACCAAATTTCACAATGATTGGTAAATTTTTGTTCGACTTATGGCATTAAAAGTATTCTAGACAAATTAAATGAAAAATGGCGGAGCCGCGCCCATTTTGAAATTTTCTTTTATTTTTGTATTTTGTTCCAACGTATCATTACTGGAGTTGAATGTTGACATAATTTACTTATATACTGTAAAATTTTTTGTTAAAATTTGACTTAAAAGTTTTTTTTTTTAAAAGTGGGCGTGTTCGTAATCCGATTTTGCTAATTTTTACTTAGCACACATATATAATAGGAGTAACGTTCCTGCCAAATTTCATCATGATGTCTTCAACGACTACCAAATTACAGCTTGCAAAAATTTTAAATTACCTTCTTTTAAAAGTGGGCGGTGCCACGCCCATTGTCCAAAATCTTACTAATTTTCTATTCTGCGTCATAAGGTCAACCCACCTACCAAGTTTTATCGCTTTAGCCGTCTTTGGTAATAAATTATCGCACTTTTTCGGTTTTTCGAAATTTTCGATATCGAAAAAGTAGGCGTGGTTACAGTCCGATTTCGTTCATTTTAAATAGCGGCCTGAGATGAGTGCCCAGGAACCTACATACCAAATTTCATCAAGATGTCACACAATTTATTCAAGTTATCGTGTTTGCGGGCGGACGGACGGATGGACATGGCTAAATGAATTTCTTTTTTCGCCCAGATCAGTCTATATCTATCTCGATTAGTTTATACCGTTACGGATTACCGTTATGCGAAAAAAATTAATATACTCTGTGAGCTCTACTCAGCTGAGTAAAAAAATGCATGCATATATCCGGAACACTTGCGACAGGTTGTGGAATAATTAAAGACATATATCACTGTCAAACGTCAATCTGAAACACAATGGAGCGCCAGAATACAAGCGGTTAGCGTCATTGTCGATGGGCTAGAGAATGTAGTAGAACACTTAGAACAATTAGCAGGGGGCACTAACACCACAAGTGACACCAGAAACGAAGCTACAATTCTGTTGCAAAATATACAAAATTTTAGTTTCATAACATTAGTTCATTTCTGGTATGAAATCTTAAAGAGGATTGATCGTGTGTAGCTCAGATTACAAAATCCGGGGATGAATTTTAGAGAAGCATATCATTAGCGCCTGAACAATCCGAAATTCGAGACATTCTCTGTGAAGAAGCAATAGAAAAGGCGATGTCTTTGTATTCAAAATGGGATATTGGTATAGTAAAACGTGTAAGAAGGCGCCGCAAAATGCCCGGAGAATCGGCTAGAGATGTTGGTCTTTCTGCAGAATGTGAAATTTCTCGCGTTATGAAAAGTGTTGTCGGTCGTCTCCAAAAAGAAATACGTACAAGATTTATACGTCAAAATGACATTAATTTTAAATTTGGATTTCTTTTAGACGTTGGAAATTTGTTAAACAAGGATACTAACAACTTAGAGAGAAATTGTAAGAACTTGGGTGAATTTTATAATACAAATTTCGATGGAACACTGCAAAATATTACTTCGCAGTATAAAAGACATTGAACCTAAAACTCCGTTAGAATTACTTACTTTTATAATCTCGTATGGAGAAGATGTTTTTTTAAACATGCAAGTGGCACTTCAAATACTCTTGACAGTATCAGTATCAATTGCTAGCTGCGAACGTTTATTCAGCAAATTAAAACTGATTTTGATATATTTACGATCGACGATGGGGAAGGTTGCCTAAGTGACCTAACATTATTAAGTGTGGAAAAATAAAATTTTGATGATATCATTCTGCCCTTGCGTCTCCATTGGTGGTTCTATACAATAAACCACTTGAACGAGAAGTGTTTATTGATGCCTGGAAAGCCAGCTCTATCACTCCAGTGTTTAAAAGCGATATTAAGAACAAGTTGTTGCCAATTATCGGCCAATTTCAAAGATATCTTCAGTCTCAAAACTATTTGAGGCTATAGTTAAAAATAAAATTTATTTTGCAGTAAATCGCTTGATCTCCGTTAATCAACACAGTTTTGTTAAAGGTCGCGCAACAGTTTCAAACCTCGCTGTATTTTCGGAATACTGTATTTCTGCGTTTCAAAATCGCCTTCAAGTTGATTCAGTGTACACGGATTTTTCAAAAGCTTTTGACAAGGTGAATCACAGAATTGTATTATTGAAACTAAGAGCTCTACGGTTTCATTCCACTCTTTTAATATGGTTTGAATCCTATCTCTCATCTCGTAAATGTGTGGTTACTGTTGATGGGGCGTCATCTGATCCTTTCATTGTGACTTCTGGAGTTCCACAGGGTAGCATATTGGGTCCGCTTCTTTTCGCAATTTTCAATTACGCAAATTTTCTGTTGTATGCTGATGATCTAAAGATTTTTTCGACAGTTACGAGCAATGAAGACATGGTAAGCCTACAATCTGATATAGACAATGTTGCCGACTGGTGTAAACGGAATAAGTTAAATCTTAATATAAAAAAGTGCTCACATGTTTGCTACTCAAAGTCTCGTTGTCCGCTACCCACATCGTATAAAATAGATGGTCTTCAATTATCCACTTTAAGTGACATTGCTGATCTTGGTGTTGTATTCGATTGTAAATTTTTGTTTCCAACCCATTTGAATTACATAATTGTGAAGGCATATTCAACACTTGCCTTCATTAAACGGTTTAGCGCTGAGTTTACTGATCCTTACATTTAAAAATTGCTATACACCTCTCTTGTGCGGTCTAAACTAGAATACGCTGTTTTTATCTGGAGACCATACTATAATTGTCACATTACTAGGCTTGAACGTGTACAAAAACTTTTTGTTCGCTTTGCCCTGCGGTCGTTGCACTTCAATGACCCGATTCCTTCTGCTTATTATTATTAGCCTAAAGACGTTAGAGAGCAGACGTTCTATTCTGTCTCTCACCTTTGTTTTCGACTTAATAAGTGGAGCGATTGACTGCCCATTTCTGCTAGCCAGAATTTGTTTCAACATCCCAAAGAGGAGTCTATGGAATCACAATACTTTCTGGCTGGACACGATGAGAACAAATTATGCGCCTAATGCTCCGATTTTTAGAGCTTTAAAAGAGTTTAATACGCTTTCAAATCCTGTGGGTCTGCACTTTTCCTCCACAAAATACATATTTAAATCGTTACTAAATGATTTATATACGTAAACTTTTAGTTAATTTTTAGTTTTTACGCTTAAATACTAGTATGTCTATTTTTTTCTTGTAATCTGTGTGAAAATTTTTACATTTTCTAGATTAATACGATATAAATAAATAAATATATTTGGTTCCCCAAAGGCAAGCAAAATTTGCACATAGATATTAGTTTTACTAATGTATTATAATCATATTATTATTAAATATGTATTTGAGTTTACTTATAGATGATATCTTCAGCCTACGACTTTATTGGTTTATAATTTTTGAATATATATAATATTATATTGTTTTGATAAAAATGGAGGGCACTAAAAAATATTTTGCCTAGGGCGCGAGAAAACCTACCTACGCCACTGGCGATAAAGGTAAGCTTCAGCGTAAATTGCGCCACAAATATTTGTACCCGTGCAAGAAAAATATGCAAATTAAATGACTACTTGTGTTGAGGGATTTCCTCCTATTTTTAAACCTCTTGTTTGCCATTTCAAAAGCATAACTGATTTGTTTAAAAACGCATATGGAAAAGACGTTACTGTGGTGTGGTTGTATGGATACCAATATACATATGTAGCTCCAGTGGTAGTACACTGCGTATGAGCAACTAAAATAAGAAACGAACAGAAGTTATCGAAAGGTGGATTTACAATTTTTATACTCAGTTGAGCAGAGCTAACAGAGTATATTAACTTTGATTGGATAACGGTTGGTTGTACAGGTATAAAGGAATCGAGATAGATATAGACTTCCATATATCAAAATCATCAGGATCGAAAAAAAATTTGATTGAGCCATGTCCGTCCTTCATCGGACTATAACACGCCCACTTTTTCGATATCGAAAATTTCGAAAAACCGAAAAAGTGTGATAATTCCTTACCAAAGACGGATAAAGCGATGAAACTTGGTAGGTGAGTTGAGCTTATGACGCAGAATTGAAAATTAGTAAAATTTTGGACAACGGGCGTGGCACCGCCCACTTTTGGAGAAATTAATTTAAAATTTTGCAAGCTGTAATTTGACAGTCGTTGAAGATATCATGATGAAATTTGGTAGGCACGTTACTCCTATTACTATATGTGTGCTAAATAAAAATTAGCAAAATCGGATGACGAACACACCCACTTTAAAAAAAAAAAACTTTAAGTCAAATTCTAACAAAAAATTTAATATCTTTACAGTATATAAGTAAATTATGTCAACATTCAAATCCAGTAATGATATGGTGCAACAAAATGCAAAAATAAAAGAAAATTTCAAAATGGGCGTGGCTCCGCCCTTTTTCATTTAATTTGTCTAGGATACTTTTAATGCCATAAGTCGAACAAACATTCACCAATCGTTGTGAAATTTGGTAGGTGCATAGATTCTGGGACGATACCTTATTTCTGTGAAAAAGGGCGAAATCGGTTAAAGCCACGCCCAGTTTTTATACACAGTTGACCGTCTGTCCTTCCGCTCGGCCGTTAACACGATAACTTGAGCAAAAATCGATATATCTTTACTAAACTCAGTTCACGTACTTACGTGAACTCATTTTATATTGGTATACAAAATGGCCGAAATCCGACTATGACCATGCCCCATGATTCAATTACTAAAGGTTTGTTCTCCAACTGACAGCAGAGCTTTGACACTCCCAAATTCTAAAATCACTCCGGGTTGCATTTCTGTAGGAAGGAAAAAGGGGAATAACTTTTCCCCATGATGATAAGAATGGTAGTAGACTAGTAAGAAAGGTAGTATATTAATAGTTATCAATTTTGCATTTTAAAGTATGTTTACACGCACAGACGAAATAAATAAGTACATATGTATAATCGTATTACTGTTTCTGAATAATTGGCCTATCTTCGCTGCACTGCACTAATTTTTGCACAAATAAAAAGATGATTGTTTAGTTCTTGCAAGACGTTATAGTTTCAGTTTTTAAAATTTTCTTTAGTTATTAATGATTTTACACAATTCACTTTTTACAAACATTTAATACTAAATGAAATTAGTTTCAATATACATACATATATTCAAACTAAATATATGTATGTACACGATTGGTATGCAAAGATAACCAAAAGAAGCGCGCCGCGATTGCCGGCTATTGGTTTTTGACTAGTTCATTGCAGTGCATTACTCAACTCAAAAAAAGTTATGAATTTAAAAAAAAAACACCGTTTTTGTTTTCAAAGTGCTGAAACTGAAAAACTACAAAAAAAAAACTTTAAAAATTTTTTTGTATTTTTTCCGAAAAGTACATTTAAAAACAAATTTTTTTAAAAAAAAGATCGCAAACGGTCAATTTTTGAAAAAGTTATAGCATTTTGAAAAAAAACACCGTTTTTTTTTTTAAATTCATAACTTATTTTGAGTTGGACATCGCTTAGCCCACTCCGGGATTAGTGGGGATGATTGCAGAATTGAAGTTTTTTATGAGAAAAAAAAAAAAAAAATGGCGAAATTCGAAAAATCTCGAAAAACTGAAAAATTACAAAAAAAAAAAAACTTTAAACATTTTTTTGTATTTTTTCCGAAAAGTACATTGAAAAACAAATTAACAAAAAAAAGATCCCAAACGGTAAATTTTTGAAAAAGTTATAGCATTTTGAAAACAAAAACGGTGTTTTTTTTAAAATTCATAACTTTTTTTGAGTTGGTTGAAAAAATTTGAAAAACTTCTGAAAAACGTTTTTCGTAAGCTAGAAAAAGAAGAAAAACTTTCAGCCAATTCTAAAGGGGTCGGGTTCAAAATTGATCGAAATGGGATGGAATACCCCATATGTACTTTGTATTAATTTCTTACAAATACATAATTCTTGTATGCTCACATTTTCCGTTAAGTGCACCGGTAAGCAAGACAAGATTTTCACAGGTGCTATGAACGCGAATTGGAGAAAATACGCTTCAACCATTCGACAGTATATGACCAAACCTTCAAATATTCATGAACAGTTTCAATGGAAAAAGTGATTTTATTATAAATATTTTCATTAACATTTTAATTTAAATTTTACTTTAATATAATAAATTAGTTGTAAGTGAATTTTAAAATATTTGCTACAACTTGGTTATTTTAGCTGAAATATATATTGTGTGTTAAATAATTATCCATTTATTTCATTCTATGTTATAATATAATTATAGGTGACTTAATTCTAAAATCACAACACGGCCTGGTTGTAAAAGGCGATACGCCCCCATAAGACATGAAAATAAATAAAAATGTTTACCAATTGCAATAATAATATATTAGGCGTAGCTTTACTACCTTATCAATATGCCTAGGGTGTGGAAACTATACAAGTTGCGCTCGCAAATGTTAGTTGTTCGTCGGTTTGTTGAAAATTGTCCAATCCGGTATCACGATTGCCGTTAAGGATTCAGGTTCGGCCCTAACCTCAAGAAGTTCATTTCGAAAATTGGTCCGATATGGTCGAGTATCACGGGATGCGTATCACTGCCAGTTATAAAATTAATAAATTATAATGACTTACATATGTTTAGTATATGTAACTAGAGTTATTAATATTATTACACAAAATTGGTTTTCATTCAAAATCTTGTAATGATAAAGAATCAAAGGTGTGTACGACTCTTATTTTGTCCATGAGTGTATGTGCGTGCTTTCAACTAATTTAAACAGGCTAAAACTGAAAGTGAACTACTTATGCATACCTTAATATGTGTGCTTAAAATGTGCAGAACCGGTCACTCACCGTCACAATGGTTTTGGATGGGTGTCCTTTATTTTTGATTAATCTGAAAAATGGTCACGAATAAATTTTGAATTTATGTTTTACAATTAATTGTCTTACCTCAAACTAAGCAATCGAATTCACAACAATTAAACTGCAGCAGCGGGTATTTCGCAATGCTTAACACCTGCAAAATCAAGAATAGTTCCTGTATATTGCTTCATTATAAATTTTTGTCTAAACTTACCAATTTTCATGTGATCAAAACAATTTCTTTTTTTTTCAAAAATAAATAAAAATTACATCGTCAAATAGATATAAGTGTTGCTGAAATATATTTTTATTCTAAGATTTTGCCTTTAACTCATTTTTTTAAACAAACTTGCCAAGAAGCAACACAGTCAGGGGATGTCAGTTCAACTTGGGAGCAAGATGGCCGCAATTGTCAAAAATTTTGGCTGTCGAGCAAACCTCTTGTGATTGAATCATGACCATGCCCACCATTCTATACCAAATACGAAAAAAGGGATGAAACATGGTAATTGGATTGGTTTATATACGCAAAATATAACTATAGAAAAAAACTTTTTAAAATGGATGTGACACAGATGATGTTCTGCGTTACCCTGGTCCACATTTTGGTCGATATCTCGAAAACGCCTTCAAATATACAACTAAGGGCTACTCCCTTTTAAAACCCTCATTAATACCTTTAATTTGATACCCATAACGTACAAACACATTCTAGTCACCCCTGGTCCACATTTATGGCGATATCTCGGAAAGGCGTCCACCTATGGAACTAAGGATCACTCCATTTTAAAATACTCATTAACCCCTTTCATTTGATACCCATATCGTACAAACAAATTCTAGAGTCAACCCTGATCCACCTTTATGGCGATATCCCTAAATGGCGTCTACCTATGGAACTATGGCCCACTCCCTCAAAAAATACTCTTTAATACCTTTCATTTCATACACATGTCATACAAACATATTCCAGGGTTACCCTAGGTTCATTTTACTACGAGGTGATTTTTCCTTATTTTGTCTCCATAGCTCTCAACTGAGTATGTAATGTTCGGTTACACCCGAACTTAGCCTTCCTTACTTGTTTTATCTTGCACTGAATTTGTTTATTTTTTTGCGTTCTGCTTTTATGCATATTTTGAAGACATTTTTGAGAATACCTTTTCATCTTGGTTTACTGTGTCAACACACTTGAGGGCAATAAGAATATTGAGCCTGTATGAGGCTGAGAGAGTTTCACCTGGCGCTACAATAAAAACATAACAGACAAACAAGTTTATGAGCAATATAATTTTATTGCATTCATATGAAATGCATGAGCAGTGAAATAAGATCTGTTTACATAAGTATGTGTCTGCGGAATAGCACTAATAAATTCAAGGCCTACTTCGTATTTTTTTTGGACATGGAAGTGAGACTTAGTCTGATTTAGCTCTAATTTCAAAAAACAATTTCCTTTGGGGTCTTTCAATGCTCCTGCAATTGTGTTAGAAACAAGATCTTCTGGAAATTTATATTACCCTAATGAACTTTATTTACAGTACAATCGAATCAAACCTAATAAATGTATACTAGCCGGACCCGTGCGCATCTTGCGCAACAAATATAAGGATTGCTATTTATATTTTGAGCATTGGCAGCACTAATAGTTTGCCGGCGCCATCTAACGTTTTCAATTGAAAGTTTGACGTTTTTAAGCATAACCCTCTTCAGCAAATTTTGACATTTGAGCACAACTTGTGTTGTTTACAGTAACTTAAAAATTGTATCTCAGCGAAAAAATAGGATAAACTCGTCAAATTTTTCGTGTGATGATTTTTTACAACTTTCGACGTGGATTATCAAGACAGGAGTGCTTGGAACCACTTACTTCCACTTTTTTTGATAAAGCCCCATCCTTTGCCACTATGAAACGCTAGCATAACGAATTCCATCGTGGCCGCCATTCGCTCAGCGACGAAAGTCGTGAAGGTCGTCCAAAAATGAGTTGTTGTGCAACAAAACATTGACGCTGTGCGCGAACTCATATTGCAAGATCGTCATACGACTTATCGTGAGATTAAGGCATCCCTGGGCATTAGTATGATGAGCATCAATAAGATATTGCATGAATATTTAGCTGTGAAAAAAATTTGTTCGCGTTGGATCCCGCATAATTTGACAAAACCTCAATCCTCAATACCTCTAACGGAGTGGAAAAAGTGCTATGAGAATAATTCGAAAAACAATAAAGCCATTTTCGATAATAAATTACTGTCTTTTCATTATTAGGCTCAAAATATAAATAGAACCTCGTACAAGTCTCATATCAAATATCAACAGAAATCAGCTATTCTATCAATCAATCATCAAATCAATAAAAACTTACATGCGCTTGCCCTGCCATCTGGCGAATGTTAGCAACTGCCGGTAATGCAGTGTTATTTCTAATCAAATATACACAATAGTACCATAGTACAAATAGATTTCTTTGTGTGCTCACAATCGTTTATTTTTCACAAATTATTTTAATAAAATATAGCTAAACAAAAGCACTACGACCAATAATGCCCAAAGCTCGCTAATAACACGAATCTCCATCTTTACAACCAAAACTTTATTTTATAGATTTCTTATAGGCTTCCAGTTTTATATATCGGATCATCGTGTATTCACTGTTTGCAAAGGCGATTTCCATATGCCTGGAGCTCTTCACATTTTTATTGAACCGAACATGTCTTCAGTTGAGTGTGCTGAGAAAAAGAGTACTTAATCCAAAGTTCCTCTCAAAGACTCAATCGACTATATTTGAGGACCGGGGTAAGAGTACTTCCAACCTTGTTTTAGTTTCTGATGCATCCCTTATCAGATATCAGAAACGATCAATGGTCGTTTACTTAAACTGACTTGGAAATTCTAGACATATGAAAACCAAACGAAAACCATGACGTACTCCGCCTGCCACACCAAAGGTCTTGTGTTCAAGACACAGGCAAAGAAACATCACAAATTTTGAAAAAAAAAAAACCTTATTAAACTAAACTTAAAAAGGAGCACGACCCAAATTGGAAGAGAAGCTCTGTCTAAATATCCTCGAAAGTGAATGGCGCCAATTATTTTTTTAGTTACTGAAGTTTAAATTAAGACGGTAATGTTTCTTGTATCACTAGGATGGTTCTAGAACACAAACATTAGTTCACTCCAGGCTGGAGTATACACTTTTTAGAAGCCCAGCTGCAATCAGACAAAGTTCTACTGCGTTTGTATTCAAAGATAATATTGATCGAAGTCGGAACTATGCTTCAATTACTTAGTGACATTACAGTGAAGAAGCGATTGCATAGCTACAAATCTTTTGCTATCCCACCATCTTACGTGTTAAATTATTATAATTTCACTTTCTCACACATGAAGCACCAATAACTATCAAATAACTTATTATCAGTCATGAGCCATCAACTGGCAGAAAATTAAGAAATTATCCCTATGGAATTTGCACCGTTAGACTAAATCAAACCCATCAACCTAACCAAGTATTCATGCAAAAAAAAAAAAAAACAAAAAAAAAAAACAGCTAAGACAAAATTTAGCATTACGAAAAGTCTTCACATAAAATTTACGTTTGTTTGTGTATCTCTAAGTAGCAGCCACACATGCTTAGTAAAGACAGTCCATACACGGCCCACCAACCAAACAACCATCTCAATTTGTTCTGATTCTCAACATTTACGATCCGATCAAAAGTTATGTGCACATCTTAGATTGGACATTAAATGGACACTAAAATATTTCCAATACACACGCAACGGGGAGTTATATAATCAAAATATAATACGCAATATCTACGGTAAAAGAGAGCTATTGCATACATACATACACACATGCCAAACATCTCGAAGGCGATAACGGCCCAAAAGGATAAATGCATACAGGAAGACAAAATATGTATGTATGTATGTAAGTAGGCAAGGTAAGAAGGGCATAAAAAAACTGTAAGTAAATCCGTTGAAGGCAGCGGAATAGCAGGGAAAAAATGAAAACGAAATGACATGAAGAAACTCATTGACAGGCACATAAGCACACTGGTTTTATGACCACAAGATATGACCAAAATATATGATTACCATGTGTCCAATAGATGGTATGTAAGTATGTGAAGTTGGTTATCACTTTTGTTTGGTCATTGTGCAGGTGGTTGAGTAAGTTAGAGTGAGTAAATTGAAGCGTGTGTGAATAGCCAAAACAGACGGCACGTTAATCAGGATTACCGACCTAATTCGTAGATATCCGCAACAGCACGGCGTTCTATCAATTTGCCATCGCAGTGTTGATATTTTCTTATCGATGAATTATCGATGTGTTATCAACGATCTATAGACGAGCTATCAATTTATTATCGAAATGGTTTAAATTCGCTATCGCCGTGGTGTGATGGTAGCGTGCTCCGCCTACCACACTGAAGATCCTAGACCTTAGAAATAAGTTTTGTCTAGGCGTGGTCGCCCCTCTGCAGTGTTTGGCAACCACTCCGAGTGTATTCCTGCCATAAAAAGCTCTCAGTGAAAACTTATCTGACTTGCAGATGTCGTTCGGAGTCGGCGTCAAACAAGTAGGTCCCCTTCCGCAAAGTTGTAGAAAAATTGAAAATAGGTACGACGCAAAATTTGAAGAGAAGCTCGGCTGAAAATCTCTTCGGAGGTTAACGCGCTTTACATTTATTTTATTTTTGATAACCAAGTCTATAGTTTTTTTTTTTTGAAGAGTTATAAGTTTCTTATCTTAAAGCAATCGATTCACGAAAGAAAAGCTATCGATTATTTATCGAAAAATTGACGGTATATTATTTAAAAATTTGCAGTTTGTTATAGAAAAGTTATCCATATCTTATCAAACATTTATTGATTTATTATCAAAATGTTATAAATTTGCTATCGATAACAAGCGATAAACAAACAAAAACGAGTTTTATTGAAGAGCTATCGGTTTCTTACTAAAAGTTTTCGATTCAACCGAAAAGTTACAGATGATATATATGACGCAAAATTTATCGGTTTATTATCGGTTTGTTATAGAAAAGTTATCGATTGATTGCGGAAAAGCCATCGATTCATTTCCAAATAGTTATCGATAATTTAACGAAAAGTTATAGGTAAACATTCGAAAATAATTTTATATACGCATGTTGTCGATTTTTTATCGAAAAACTGTCGATTTATTTAAAAAAAATCATCGATAGAACTTCAATATAAAAGCGATGACAAATCTGTAACCCATCGATAATAAGTCTATAATAAGAAACCAATAAGAATACCATGACTCGGCGATAACAAGCCGATAAATTGACGATATTGACTCGCGATCGATAATAAGCTAATAAAAAGACAAAAGCTCTTTGGTATTGGTTTAGTCGATGAAGCTATTCTCAAATACCCCGAGATTATTGGTTTATGGTAAAGTTACCTCTGAAGTTAACTTCAACCCATGAGCGAATCTCAGCAGTATTGGAACCTATAGCGTTTTTGTGACTGATATTGAAGAAATACTATATATATTAAGCCCCTCCACTGCCTTTTATTGGGCGGGTTTAGATCGTATTAAGTAAATAGTTAATCTAGATTAACGCAGCTATCTGTCTACCCTATGAGACATTCCATTGGTCATGCTCGTAAATAGGCGTTTTTGCTGATTCCATGATCCAGGTGGAAAATTATGTAGCAAGTAAAGATATAGTGACATTTCCCCCAAACCTAAATGCCGTTATTCTCGAAGATGTTAAAGGATAATACAAGAAGATAGTAAAAATCAAAATAAACTGCAAGTTATACTCATTGACCATCCTTTGGCTTGTTCAGCATCAATTTTTTATGTGATTATTTTATAGGACTTTATTTGCTGATATGAGTGCATAAATACTGTCCCAGTACGGATACATGCAATTGTTACATTAACATTATCGTTGTTGTTGTATTATCTAAAGTAATTCTGTTATACCCAGTGAGCATTTTGACATACATATATCAAAGAATAGCTGACGATTTCGATTTTATGGACGGTGCGACGCAACTGGGAATGAAACAAGTACAATACGGCTAGCACAGACGCCCAAGGTAATTGAAATTGATAGCGAGAAGGCTTCAGATACACGAAGGCCCCTCATACTCAACTCTTTTCCTGATGGATAGAAAAATGTGTAACACTAAGATATCCAGAAGTTCAAAATGCTGCCATAGGAAGCTGGAAACGTATAGGAAAAGTCCCTCTAGGACAAAGAATTTGTGCTAGGTGGTTTTCTTGGCATAGAATTAGCCTTCAACAATGTTCTACGAGTGGAAATTGAAGCAATTTATGGAGGCAGAACTGTAGTGACGGAGTGGGAGGGAGTGACGGAGGTTGGGGGGTAGAGTTTTCTACTATGAGTTCAGTTTTAGTCGGAAATTTGCATTCATGTAGATACTACGGTCTGTTTTGTTATAATTAAAAAAAAAATTTTATTCGAGTTTCCAGTCAATGGAAATGGGCTATTCATGGCTTAAAAAGAAGTATGTATTTTGCCAATCATGTCAACCGGGTGCCCCTAGCCTGAAACCATCTCTTTCCGTGTGTCCATGCGGCACGCCTTCATATACTGGACAGCTTCAGCTGTGTTAGCTGTATGAAGTTCGACGAGGTGGAATCATCCAGTCACTTAATGCTCAGCTGTCCAATATTTGTGAGGATGAGGCGTAAATACTTCGGTTGTGATGTTGTGTGAATTATTCAAGTTGCACCAATAGAGAATCTGGTAACACAATAGACCAACATAAAAGTGTTCAAGTGAGTTGCTTCTTAACTGTATAGTTGTCATTCAACCTAATCTAACCTTACCTGTGGAGGGAACATTTCTCCTCTGTATAAGATGTAGAGGGACATGCAACTGATAAACCAATATAAGTGTGATCCGGCCAACTTTTCAGGAAAATGCCAAAGACATATTCCTAAAGTAGATAACCTAATTGGATCTGAATTGCTGCTATGTCTGAATTGGGGCCCTTTTCAAATCTTATACACCTTTGCCAAACTACGCTGGGATACTGGGAAGTACCTATCCGTTATATTCGAAACCAAGGTTAGGTTATGTTGAACTGGCCGGTTCGTGGATACCCCAAAAATACTAAATAAGTGCCTGATGTTAACAGAAGTTTGTTTAACGACCAAACTGAAAAGCCTTTTCACAAACCAGGAACTATATTATAAAATAATTCCGTTCTCTTGGCAAATAGTAGAAGCTTTCTGGGACCTATGCTAATGCTGCATCTAGATCTGATACCTGTATTACTACTCATAGATAGAGACTTAGCCAGGTAAGCGTAGGGCACGAGCACAAAATGTGCTCGATTGATTTCTCCTCCAACGCGCACTTCCTATATTTGCTAACTCTGACTAAGCCTTATTTTTAGGCACTTAACACCAGCAGGCAGTATGCAGTCAAAATATCCGTCATAAGCCGACAGCTTCTTCTAGCTAGCTCATCCGCTTTTTCACTTCAATCTATTCCCATATGCCCTGGGACTCAATATAGACGTATGCTTCTCGAAAGCCAAGGCGACTCCCTGCTGTGCGATTTACTTAATCCGATGCTAAAGAACATCCAATCTACATATTTTGGACTAAGTAGGCAATTACTTAAGTACTTTTATATGTCGTGTGTGTATTCTGCTCTACATTTTTCACTGAATTTGAAACGTGAGTTGATTTCTTAACCCACATATACTAATGAACTGTCCTCCCCATCTTCTGAAGCATTTCCATTGATGCTTTCCAATTTCATCTCTAATATTTATTTATTACATGGAGGCTTACGTTTTTATGACTGATTGTAAAGGAATGAAGTGCCATTTTTGCATTTCATCTATTTGAATGCCAAGAAAGGATATGAGTTTGCATTTTGCTGAGCGGATGCTCTAAGTGTTGAGCTTTTAGCCCTTCCAATGCTATTATGTCCAGCAATAAAAGCAATATCGGTACTTGTATTTGCCATTTAGTTGCAATAAAAAGTCAATGAATGTTAAATAAATGATTGTTTGTCACGTTTTTTTTTTTGACAGCTTGACCAAAATTTCTCAATGGTTATTTGTTTGTTTAACAAATGAATGTATGTATGTATGTGTAAAGACTAGTGGTTGGGCCATCATCAAACGCATTTTGAGTGGACAATCCTTTGCAAAAATTTGATGACTCATCAGGAATACATTAATTTTGTTGTCCGTTAATGTCACCTCCAAATGAGCGACACACTTATACATACGTACTCATATATTAGCAAAGATATGTATGTATGTGTATGCGGTACATGGTGGAAATGCACATATGGAACTCTATTTTATTGTTAGAAATAATATAGTCCCTTTATACCTTTCATGAACATGAAATGGTATATTAATTTTGGTCCGATGTTTGTAACGTTGAGAAATATAGAAGATAGACTCACCATTAAGTATACCGAATTGATCAGGGCGACGAACTGAGTTGATATAGCCATGCCCGTCTGTCCGTCCGTCTGTCTGTTTGAACGCAAACTAGTCCCTCAAATTTTGAGATATCTCAATGAAATTTGGCACAAGGATGTATTTTTGTATTATATTAGATATTTGTCGGATCCGGTAGGATCGGATCACTATAACATATATCTCCATACAACCGATCGTTCAGATAAGACGATTTTGCTCATTCCTGCCGCAATTTAGAAAGTATAAACGTGAAACTCGGTGATATATATTCCAATATATCATAGAAGATATCCTGAAAAAACCACTTTGATCGGAGCTATATATAGTTATATCCCATACAACCGATCGTTCAGATTGAAAGATTTTTGGCCATTTCTCCCTTAATTTCCAATATAAAACGTTAAACTTGGTGATATCTATTCTAATATATCATAGAAGATTTCCTGTAAAAATCATTTCGATCGGAGCTATATATAATATATATCCCATACAACCGATCGTTCAGATAAGGGGGCTTTTTCCCATTTTTTATTTTTTATTTTTTTTTATCTTAAAAATCGTTTAGGTATGTACATCTGTTCACTATATATTTCTTATCTTATACATCCGATTATTTGGAGATTACGAACGGGGTAAGATTATAGTTCAGCCCTATTCATGTAAGGTATGAAGTCTTCGGCACAGCCGAAGACAGTCCCGTCCTTACTTGTTTAGTATTCACTTCGAGTTGCTTTGTATATTCCTACGAACGCTATTCAAACTCACTTAGACTTGTTGGCTCCTCGTGATAGTACTTATGAGTGTTGTGATCTTCTACAGAGGCTCATGAAACCTATCCACCGTGTCACATTGCAAAGCAGACTAACTGCACGACTTTTGCAAAACCAAGAGCTGCTTGAAAATCGAAGAGACTGAAATTTGCCCTTTTCGTAAAAATAAGTTCAAGGAAATGTGTGCTTCATGGATCTGTGCCCTTCTGCTGGATCGTCCGCTGTACAGGAATGTCTCTATTTCCGAATAACGCGAAGTCAGTGTACCCTTAAAGAAGCCCGGAGTGGTTCTTGTTGTAGCGACAATGACACTCAGCGAAGGTTTTGGGGAGTGTATCGATATTAATTGTCCTTTGCGGGATATATCGGGATATATCCAGTACGTTCCGCTAACAAACACCATCTACTCCATTGGTAACCCAACCATCTCATAAAGGATTTAATATGACCACAATGACGGTCTAGGGCATCCAG
Organism: Eurosta solidaginis; assembly: GCF_040869045.1. NCBI lineage: Eukaryota > Metazoa > Arthropoda > Insecta > Diptera > Tephritidae > Eurosta > Eurosta solidaginis. The sequence goes on from NC_090320.1 coordinate 20,974,543, forward strand.
CCCCTGCCCCTTAGTTCCATGAGCAATTTAGAGTCGCCAGAACGTAGGCTGCTGAAGAAACAGAATTCGCCACGGATAGGTGAGTTTGATAAGTGGGTTGGAGAAGCTATAAATTGCGCTGGCAACCCCTCTAATCATTTCGGCATTTGAGTCACCCTTTACCCACCTGTCGTGGGTATATTCTAAGCCCCCCAACACTAAAAAAAGCAGAAACCAGACGGCATGTTATCCATTTGTTATCGACGAGGTATAGACGAGTTATCGACTTGTTATCAAAGGGTTATAAATTCCCAAACGATAACAACGGAAATCAATGAGATACAGTTTTTTTATCGACGAGTTATTTGTTAGCGGAAAATTATCGATATGTTAAGGAGAAGCTATCAATTTATTGTTGAAAAGTTATCGATATTTGTCTATAAATTTCCAAAAAAATATCGATTTGTTATCGAAAATTTATCACTTTGTTATAGGAGAGTTATCTGCTGGTTATCGAAATTTTTCGATTTGCTATCGAAAACTATAGATTTGGTATTGAAAAGATATCGATTTTTAGCGGGGTGTTATCAATTTGTTATCGACGACTCATTGATTTGTTTTGAATAAGTTTTATCGAAAAAACTTCAATATAAAATCGGTTACACATCTTTTACCCAGCTGGAACAAGCCGATAAGAAGCTGTTGACTCGGCGATAACAAGCCGATAACAAAGCGACAGCTCGACGAAAACAATTTTCTGTCGATAATAAGCCTTCAGATAAAACCCTAACTTGTCAGTATCGATGGAAACACATCTGAAGCCGACGAAGCTCTTCTCCAAAAGCCCGAAATGATTTGTTTCTGGGAAAGTTGTCTCTATTGTGGTTTAACTGCAACCTATGGATGAACTCTTAAATTTGTTTCCAGACGTGCACCTGTCTGGGTCGAAGTTGGTGATTATTTGTTACTAAAGTACAAGGCCGATCTATTTGATACGACTTGCTTGAAGTTGGTATTCACAAACCGTATTGCCTGTCCTGGATAAGGGGGAGATAGTGAGAAAGAAAAGAGAAGGGCGGCGGGTCAGGGAAGGACCTATTACAAAACCTATTTGTATGGTTGGATTTGCTGGAAATTTTGTTAGTAAGAAGCCTTTCGCCTAAACATACATACCGCCCTTGGAGGAGTGAAACAAGGTCAACGACCATAATGTCAACTATCCTTTTTACCACTTGAAATGGCCAAAAAGTCAATTCATTTCAAGTGACCTAGACATCCAACTCTTCCTCAGGCTACCCGACCACTCAGAAGTATCAGTCATCATAAAATGAAATTCAGAATAGGAACACATTATATCAGCAACGGCAGTCAAATCTCTTGGCTCTTAATCGCTAATTTTTGATCTAGCACTAAACTGTCGTCGATCCCTTCAAAAGATGGCCCAACTGGACCGTATTCACCTCAGATCGGTTCCGGCGCACAAACACATCGAGGAAAACTGCATTGCAAATGAACTCACAAGGCCGGGTAAATGGTTCGAAGAGAAAAGGTAAGGGTGTAGTTTTGTGGTATCACAACGGGCCTAATGTCACTGTCCTCGCGGCAGCCACTTAAACCTAACCGAACCAAACATAACTTGTGTGTAAAAATTTGTAAATAAGAACACTGGGGAACTAGTTTCTACACATTGATGACATCTTCAAATTTTAAGGATCTTCAAGGCATGCTCTGATGTCGAAAAAGAATTTAGTACGTTCCGACTCCCTTATAGTGGGTCTTCTCCCAGTAGTTTCCGTATCATTGAAATTTGGTACATATGTATATAAATTACTAGGTTTTGAAACGGTGGGCTGATGGTGTGGCATGGTGTGGTGATAGCATGCTTCACCTACCACACCGAATATACTGGGTTCAAGTCCCGAGCAACGCACTTACGAAAATTTTGAAAAAGGTATCTCCCACGACGGCTTTAGACTCCATCACGGACAGCAATACGGACTGTGCGAATTCAAGCGCTACATAGCCAGACTGCAGTGAAAGGCAGACAAGGAGTCTACTGGGTAAATGGTCTGCACCGGTCATTGGGCTTTAGGCATGCATTGGAAAAATATGAATATTCCGACTAATAACCACTGCAGAAGTTGTTAAGACTTAACTGCAAAAAATACTATTGAGCATTTTTGTGCAAATGCCCGGCTTTAGGTAGAACACGTTTAAGATCCCTCGGAAGCCCATTTTTTGAAAATCCTTGTGGATTATGTTAAGAAGAGATTTCAAATATTCTTGAATTTACAAACAACTCGGGCTGGTTGTCTTACACATCCGATGTGGCACTCAGTAGGCTCAAACGAGTTTTTATGGCATCAAAATGGCTTTTAGTTAGCTATTTGGGCTACCTGGGTCGCAGCCATTGTACCTTCCAATCTACCTATTTCGCCCTCGGCAGTGATGTGACAAACACTCAGAGTGTAGTTCTGCATTGAAAAGCTTCTCAGTGAACCTGCTTTGCCGCTGCCGTTCAAAGGCGGCATAAAACTTGTTGGTCCCAACGCAAATGAGGCCTAAGTCTCCTCCTTTTTTAATACTTGTTGGATATCTTGTCTCTACATACATATATCTCCTATAACGAGCATAAAATTCTTACTTCCTTTCATTTTAATTTCAATTTAGCTAATAACAATAAAATACACCAAATCTTCTTCACTGGATAAGTACGACAAATAGTGATTTTCATTTTAATTAGAAAATTAGTTGAAAATATGCGCAACACGTTAAAACGCATCCAAAATTACAGAATCCAAAGAATTGCAAAATTTTTAACAACAACAACAGTATTTAGCAGCAACTAACAAGAATAACAATTATATGCATTCATGTAAAAATATACGTGAATATTCATTGATGTACGTGTGTGTGTATGTATGTGCTATGTCCTAATTGAGCGAAAGGAGCGTATTAAAATAAACGGATGTCGAATAAGTTTTGTAAATATGCAAGGATGCATGTGCATGTGGGTGTGTATTTGTAACTAAAAGCTATACTCTCCTGTTCAAGTATCAGCGGACGAAATGTGTCCCTGAAAAAAAAAAAACGTGAGATTAATCCTTAAATAGAGTGGTCTGCGATTGATCTCTTTTGTCTACAGTGGGGTATAATCGATTTCATTGACTATTATAACAATTTTAGGAACTAGCTGACCCGGCATACTTCGTACAGCCTCAGAATCGTTATATATAACAAGTAAGGAAGGCTAAGTTCGGGTGTAACCGAACATTACATACTCAGCTGCCAAATTACAGCATGTAAAACTTTTAAATTACATTATTTTAAAAGCGGGCGGTGCCAAGCCCACTGTCCAAAATTTTACTGATTTTCTATTCTGCGTCATAAGGTCAACCCACCTACCAAGTTTCATCGCTTTATCCGTCTTTGGTAATGAATTATCGCACTTTTTCGGTTTTTCGAAATTTTCGATAACGAAAAAATGGGCGTGGTTATATATAGTCCGAGTTCGTTCATTTTAAATAGCGATCTGAGATAAGCGCCTAGGAACTTACATACCAAATTTCATTAAGAGACCTCAAAATTACACAAGTTGTAGTGTTAAGGAACAACGGACGGACGGACATGGCTAAATTAATTTGTTTTTTTGCCCAGATAATTTTGATATATAGAAGTCTACATCTATCTCGATTAGTTTACGCCGTTACGGGGTACCGTTATGCGAACAAAATTAATATATTCTGTGAGCTCTGCTTAGCTGAGTATAAAAATTAGTTGATGTGTGTTAGTCTCGCTAAACTCAAAAACGCCTTGACCGAATTCGATAATTTTTGTTTGTTTCCTTCGACATGGATCAAGGATGACTTAGAAAAATTTTTTTGGAAAAGTGGAGAGAGCCACGACCTCAGGTAATATAACTCTCATCTTCCTGGCCTCATATATCAATATTTTGAGCCCAGCTTTTGTATGAATACATATATGTACTTTATCTATTCATCTGTATAAAAATTTAAAAAAGTGGGCGGTACCACGCCTCCTATTACGAGCAATTTAAATACGCTTTATATCCAACATTATTTGAAACAGGTATTCAATATTTGGGATATATCATCCATATCTATATGAGGAAATTGTGGTGGCACAGATAGAGGGAGGAGGAATGGGAATGGAAGTGGCTTGAAGTGGGAATAGCTGAAGGGGTGGGAGTGAGAGTGAGAGGAAGATAAATTGAATAAGTTATGGAGAAGAAAAAGAAGAAATACTGAAAATAAAATAGAATGTAATGTGATGGGTTGCGAAAATAGGAATCTGTGCTCGATTTTTTAATGTAAGCAAACCACTAGGAGTGAGAGTGGGGAATGGGATTGGTAGTGGGAGTGAGGGTGGGAGTGGGATGGATAATGGGAGGAAGATAAATGGAATAAGGTATGATGAAAAATGATAAGAATAAAAATGTAGATGAAGTAGAACAGAATGGGGTGATAGAGAGTAAAAAAAGGAATTTTGGCACGCTTTTTAAACGTAGGAAAACCCAATTGCAAGTCTTTCGGGTACGCTAGTTCATGGTTCTCATAGCTTTTGGTTTGAAATTATTTTGGAAAAGCGATAAATTATTGGAATAATTATAGGATTGTTTCGGGACCATTTTACGACTTTCTCCAAGTCGTTTCGGGGTCGTTTTGTGGCTATTTTTGCATCACTATGAATCATTTTTGGACCATTATGCGATAATTTTCGGATTGTGCTTCGAATCATAATGCGACTATTTCGGAATTATTTGGGGTTTTTCGGGACTGTGCTCGTAATCATAAGTTATTTGTGGATTATTTCAGTATTTTTGCGCAGCTATTTGAAGATTTATGTCAAGACCGTTTCGGTACTATTTCAGGGACATTTTCAGGGTTATGCCAAGGCTTTTTTGGGCTAATTTCGGCACCGTTAAGGGATTGTGATCATGATATTTTCTTCGGGGAAATTTCTTATTTATTTTCGTAATAATATTGCTGAGACTACTTCGTGCATATTTCGGGATTCTTTTCGAATAATCATGGAAATGCGTTTGAGATCTTTATTGAGTGATTTCGAAAGTATTACGGGATGGTTTAAGGACCATCACTGATTAGTTTAGGGATTGTTTTCTTATTAATTTCGGATTATTTTCAGATTATTTCGGATCCATCTATGGATAATTTTTGGTTTACTCTTGGACTTACTGACGTTCGTTTGCGTTATAATTGCGGGATGTTTTCGGGATTGTTTCAGGATAATTGCTTTTTACTGCCTCGGAAATCTTTTTTAGCATTATATCTGGCTGTATCATATTAGATTCGTGTTATATTTTCTCAAAGCGAATCTCTCACGCATTACCAATAGGGGTAGATTATTACTCCAACCCATATAAAGAGATCAAAACTGGCTATAGTCTCATATGCTTTAGTGACTCATCCTGGACTCATTCTAGACTAATCATATTTCTTACAGGGGTATGTTTGAATGTAATTGTATGAGTATATCTGTCTGTAATATTTATCATGCAATTCGTACCGAAGTCTCTTTTATATTTACTAACATTAAAACCATTTACGCTTAGTTCGGCTAATTTTTGCCAAAAATGGCGGTACCAATAACATTTTAGTCAGCTTTTGAATAAATGAATATCATATGCCTCTATGAGCGTAAGTATGTATGTATGTATGTGTGTGCAAGTAGAAAATTATATATACTGCGCTGGTGTAGTATTTAGTTGGCCTGCTACGGATCGGTTGGAGGACGTGATGTGCGCCAAATGCTATTATAGTTATTTATTTCGTAAGCACATTTTATGGATGGCAACTTTAAAATGCAATTATCTGCGATTTTTATTTATTTTGTTTTTGTTTTAAATGTTGTTATTTCATACAATTCTTGGAAAATTTGTTAATAGTATGGATATGTGTCGGTTGAGTGTACTCCTCCATATCCCTTCTTTAATGAGGGCTGAAATCATCATGCGAGTGGTGCGTGTATTCTATGTAGCGACTGAAGCGCTAATGGATTCAACTGTATTGTGAATAGATTTGAATATGGATTTGTTTTATTTGGTTCATGTGATTCTAATGGCCTTTTAGATGGATTAATTATGCGAATATATTACAATGCGCTAGATATTACCCATGCAGAAGCTGCCAAGAAGAACAGGAAGGTGCGTCGGTTCACCAATGGTTTTGCTGATACCTCGGAGCTGGAGATTTGCACTTTTCCTCTAGTTAATGTGGAAGGTTTAGGGCAAGCTTTTTCCAATTATTGTTAGGCTATAAAGATTGACTGTTTTTATACCGAATCCGAACGAAATCTGACAAGGTAGATGCATTTTGCTAATAAGTTTTTCTTTGAAGAGGACGCACATGGTCTTGTTTACTAATTCTCGATTCTTTGAGGTTGATAATTGGATTAGAGAACATGCGCTAAACAATTTCTTGAATCTCTTATCCTTCAAGGAAAACTATATAGGTAGGTAAGTGGGTATAATGGCTGCAACCCCGGTTGCCCAAGTAGCTAATGAAAAACTGTTTTGTTACCATAAAATTCGTCTGAGCTCACTGAGTGCTACATCGGATATGCATTAAACAATATTTGGAGTCCATTTTTCCCATAATCTACACAGGTTTTTCAAAAAGAGGCTGCCGCAGCACTTTAGACGCGTTCTTAGTTACGTCTTTACAACTTCTGCATAGGTCATCATGCGCGCATAAGCTCCAATTACCGGTGTTGGACATATATCTACACCGTAAACTGCATGCGTCCTTTCATTGTAGACCGATCAAGTAGCTCTTGATATAGCACAGCTCGTAGTGCTGTTCCACTTTTTCCGAGATTTGCATATGTAAACATTTTGAATATCCTCTTGGCTTGCGACTAGCGGCATGCCTACTACGACGCTGGTTATTCCTAATTTCCTTCCTCTGTGCTCCTACGTGTCAGCTCATCAGCCATCTCATTTCCTTCGATTTCTTTATGATCCAACATGGATATATACAGAGTGTCGGTTAACGCAGCTATAAGCTGCTTGCATGCACCTATAAGCTTTGAGTTAATTTATGATGCAGCTATCGCTTTTATTGTTGCTTGGTCATTAGAAAAGATAGATAATTTGCAAGTTGTGTTTAGGATCTCGAGTGATTTGCAGTTTTGCCAAATCGCGAGGACTTCCGCCTGAAGTATAATAGCAGTTGAAATTACGTAAAATTCTCTAGAAAGTGGGGATATATTGCAGCCCACACACCTGAGCTCATTTTGGAGCCTTCGCGGTATCGTTATTAGCTGGAACCGTACTCTCTACTAATGATTCCTACTTGGAAGACTAGTATGAACGCTACACTCAAAATGCAGTTTGCGGAAATACTAAACAATTTTCGAATTAAAAGTCCCCGACGGCAGTAAATTAAGGATACTTAATGGCCTTTCTAAGAATCCTTCCAGCACCCAGATTTCCTAAGTCTCAGTGCGGTTTGATCCGGTGTACATAGTATATGCATGTCCATCGAACAGTTGCGAGAGGCGCCGGTTCTACAAACAAATGGAGTGCGTCGAATTTTTTGTAGGTTGCTAAGATTTTGGTTCTTATTGAGAGCTTCTGCCCACACTATAGATCCATAAGTCCGCACTGGTCGCATGCCTAAGATCCATGCTGGCTTTCCGTACCAGCTCCTGCACGCTTTGTAGTTGAGGTTACACTCAATTGTTATCACCAGAATCTTGGTACTATTTATTGGGTTAATTACGCACTGCCACCCCCTAGATCCATGACAAGAACTTAGGGGCGCGTACCTGCCGCGGTTATATCCTAAGTCCCCTAACCCGTTGGGGGGGGGGGGGGCAGGTGTTTTGTACTAATAACTCAAGCTGTCAAGCTACAATTTCATATATCAAAGCATTTAACTTTTGTTCCATGACCCTCATAACTTAAAAAAATATGTTTCTTTATTGGGCATAATAGTCTTAAACTTAAAATGAAAAAGAGCCACGCGGGTGAGAGAGAACCACTGGGCATGAGTGATATTCGTATGCAGCGTAATTTGACTTGATTCTGTCGACGACGAAAGCCATAAAAAGAAATTACGTTTAAAACTAAATTGGAAAAGATTTGCTTGATAGCAACGGCGGTGGCACTTCAACAATCGTACAAACCAATCCCATTGAAATAAGAAACGATTATAGTGAAAAAACATGTAAGTAGAAAAAAGAATGGAAACAAAACTTTTCAAGTTGTTTTCTCAAGTATTTACTAGTCCTTTGGGACATCAATGATGCGGTGTTAGAATATATTTAAGCCGTCGTCCAAAAGCACCAACCCCCTCCACCAAAGGTACAACTCTATTTCTTTATAAATTCTTAGTATATTCTTTTATATTGTATAATTGTAACAACAACTACCTTATTTGTGTTCTAAACACCCCACCCCCTTACTCCGTTTTCTTAGTACTACAGTCTGTTGTCTTTCATTCGTCTCTGTGGCTGGCTGCTGCATGTCATTGGTCGCGGCGACTCAGTTTGGTTAAGCACTGCCATTCTTTAGCAACTGCAATCTGTGTTGGAAAGGGGTCACAGGTGGCGTCAAGTGCGTGTACTTGTTGTTTTGATACACTTTTCCCCCTCTCCACACGCCATAAGTAATCTAAATATTTGCGTGCTTTTTTTTCCGGATAATTCGTTTTGTTAGTTATTACAAGGCATTTCTTTCATTTCACGCGCTGCGTATCGTCTGTTTTTGAACTTTTACATTCACTCACTTTTTGACCTGCGGGTCATTGGGGTGTTGCTCTCAGTATGGTGTAAGCTCATGTTGAATTTGGCTGGTTGGTCGCTCAGCTACGCTGCCATCATTATGGTAATTTAGTATGGTAATTTCTGCGGAAATTGAAGCCAAATGAAAAGGTAAACAGCATAACGGAAGTAACTTATTTTCATCTTTAGGCATGAATTTTAATGGGCAGGGTATATGGTACAGGTGTAAGGAGGAGTGTGTGGTGTAACACTTCAAACATAAACATCAACTGTTACATCTGAAACAATAGGTTTTTTAAAGAGATTCATTCATTATCTATATTCATTCGGAAATGAACTCGGCGTTTTTTTATAAAATGAATACAAGTATTTGGGTTCAACCCCAATAATGAGGAAGCAGTGAAGTGAAATGTTAAGTAGATTGGAACCTGTGTATCCTTTTGCGAAATTAACAATTGGTCTGCATAGATCAATCGAGAGTTTCGTTGAGCGTCGGCAATTTATTCGGTATTCACCTATACAGTAGCGGGTTTGAGGGCGGACCGAAGGGGCGATAGCCCGCCTCCCCCTTGACTAGATGTTTTTTTCTAAAATTTATTCGGAACAAAATTTTTTTCACGAAGTCCCACAAACCCACTATTTATATGCAGTATTTATATAAATGTAATGATGGATATTTGATCGTTACTTTTCATAATGCATGTTGTATGCCTGCTTTAATCGAGTATAAATTTTCAAATAATATTAGCGCTCAACAGTAAGAATGCTCATGCAAATCAGTCCAGAAGAAATATTTGCGCTATTGATAACATACTGAATCAAACCTTACTTTATTGAACAAAGTTTATTCAGAATCTTCACTCTCACTCTACACATTTTTCACCACTTTCTACTGGGCATTTGTCATCTCTGTAGAAACTGCAATGCACATATTCAATTACAGTAGAATCGCGAGAAAGTTAATCGCCAGTGTTCGGACTTCTACCATTAAAGTGGTAGATCTACCAATATTTTTCTTTTATATGAACTTCTACCACTTCTACCACGCAAGCTCGAAAAGAGGTGGTAGTTTATTTATAGAAGTTTTTTGAAGAAACCTTTGCTTTTCCACAATTTTTTGAGAAGAGAAACAATATTATTTGTAGAAGAATAGTTTTATAAAACTCAAAATAACACCTAGCGATGCTTTGATCACCATTTAATCTCTATTTCTTTAGGTTTTTAGTACATAACTGCCACTTCCACCTACCTATGTATATATAGGAAAAGAAGTGAGTAATATTCACTACTTAAAAATATTTCAAATATGTATAACCCAATGCTACAATTTTTTTCATAAATCTACCACTATTTTCTGAAAAATCTACCACTGAACAAAATTTTAAAGTCCGCACACTGTTAATCGTTCGGCTAAGTTGACCGAGTATGAGCGTCCACGTCCCGCTCTAAAAGGTTAACTATGTATTGGTTAACTTTTCTGAGCTCATCAACTTTTTCAAATCTAACCGTTTGTTTGGCAATAAAAACAAGTGCGGGTATTCCCCGAATTCCTGTGTGAAAAATTATTGTCGGTGTCACGCGACGCAAATGTAGTTAGTCATGGGCAGCGGTGGGCACCACTACATTTACACAGTTATCAAATTGAGAATGTGTCAGTAAACACGAACGCGTAGCGAGCACGAAAGCAAAATCAATTATTTATTTAGTTTGATTTCAATGCTTGAACGGTGAACACGTGTCACAAGCATTCTTTGGTACTCTGTTTTAAGCGCGCGTGCGACACTTCCTTACTGGTGGACCATCGAAATCAAACTAAAAGAGCTGTCGTTGATTTTGACGAAGTGGCCGTTGTGCCCTCGCTTATCGTATACATATATGGTCGCTTAGCAGGTGCTAAGCTCACGCCCACCCCGGGTCATGGGCATTTAAACTTGTTTGTTGTTGTGTACTTGTGTTAACTTGTGTTAAAGCTTGTGTTTTGGTTAACTTTTTTGCGATTCTACTGTATTAACCTTAGAATATTTAAAAATCTATATATTTGAACCAGCTTTTTTTTATGGGATCACTCGGATATAGTATGTTTATGCATATACTGAAGTCGCGGCAAGAAAACAAGTGCATATAGCTTGTTTTTATAGCTTTTTTTTTTAATATCAAAAAAGGAATCTTGTGTCTACGTATTTCTAATTCGCTACATCAATCAGCATCAAAAAAAAATTCAAGTAGATAAACTTCATAACATGCAAATATTGCTCACTGCTTCTACGTGAATCATAGAGAATTGTTGAGTAACGTGAAATAAATATTTACAGAACGGAAACTCTGATGGAAAAGATAATAAGAAGCGACGAGCTATCAAGAGCATCAAAGAATATTTTTGCAAGCTGCCAAAACTTCAAGAACAGGTCTGCGATGATAAAAATGAAACGGAAGTACTTTTCCACTCTAACTCATACTGATCGCGACGCTAATACATTGTTGGTTGATAATAATAATGAGAAAACGTTGCATTCAACATCTATGAATACTGAATCGGGTTCGAATGTACCTACATATATCACTTTCGCAAAATTCTATTGTTGAAAAATACGACATAGGTAATTTTGTGGGGAAAAAACATTTATTAGATGATTAAACGAAGTACAACTTACTAAAATATCCTTGGGTACAACCGAAGGACTATATCTTCCCTTTTTCGAGTCTTGTAAAAAAGGAACAATAGAAAAGCGATACTTTAAACATCATTTTGTAACTGAATATGACTGGCTTGTTTATTCTGAACAAAAAAAAAGGATGATTTTGTAAATGTTGTTTCTTATTTGCAAGTGATACTGGTGACTGAAATCGAATTTTCCTCTCAATGCACTTGTCAAAGTTCCTGTGACATCGTTTGCAAAGTTGTCCGGTAAAGAAGGTGTACTAAATAACCACGCTATTAACAAATATCACTCAAAGTCAGCCCTTTTTAGTCAAGATTTCATAAATACTTATGAAAATCCAGGAAAGGAAATCACTAATTTCCTTTCTTCTAATCGCATGGAACAAGTTGAGAAAAATAGAAGATTGTTGGAGATTATTATAAAAACTATTATTCTTTGTGGGCGACATAATTTAGCATTGAGGGGCCATAGAGATGACGGTAAACTTAACTTTTCTGAATCAGCAACAAACGAGGGTAATTTTAGGGCAATTTTGAAATTTTTAGCCGCTGCAGATTATAAAGAGCTTGAAGAACTTTTAAATTCTACACATCCAAGAGCTACTTATATGAGCAACATGACTCAAAACGATCTTATTCAATGCTGCGGGTTAAAAAAGCAGCCTTTGTTTGCGGTATTTATATGATGACAATATAAGAGAAGATTTTGTAGCTTTCCTTGATGCGTACGATTCGATCCGAGAAGAAGATGTTATAAATGCAGAAAAAAAAATTGACAGGAGTAGCCTTGGCACACATAGTGATCGATATTTTTAATAATTTAGGACTACCTTTCGAATATTGCGTTGGAATAGGAACGGATGGATGTTCTGTAATGATAGCAGAAGTTAAGGGAACTGTGCAGGACCTTCTTAAAATATGTACCAATGCTAATCATTGTCCGTGTTTCAACCATTGTCTTAATAACTCGCTTGCGAAAACGTCGAAAGTTCTTTAAACAAAAGATTGTATTGCGTTGATGAACAAAATTATCAGTTTTCCAAATCAGTCTCCGAAACGTACCATAGTTTTCAAAAAACATTTGCAGGAACCATTAAGTGGACTATGTGAAGCGCGCTGATCTGAAAAGCATGATGGTATAATGTATTGTGAAGAAAACATCACAAAAATTGTTGCTTCGTTTGAAGAAATTTCTACTTGGGAAGATTCAACAACAAGTTCTGAGGCCCGTTCTATGTTGAAATCTATTTGCGAGACAGAGTTCGTGATTTCAATGATTTGTTTGAGCAATGTACTTTCTGTTACACGACCACTAAGCTTACTTTTGCAAACACCGTCAATAGATTTGAATCAAGCTTCTGAAGCATTGAGTGACACTTTGCGTACATTAAAAACCCATAGACTTGAAGCAGGAAGTCGTTCTTCAGGACTTTACAAAAAAATAGTCGCTTTAGCAGATCAGTTGAAGTTTGATATTGTCATCCCACGAATTGCTAAAAAGCAAATACATCGAGCGAATTACACTTCATCAGACTCTGTAGAGTATTATCGAAAAAAAAATTTATATACCTCTTCTTGATCATATTATTCTTGATTTACAAGATAGATTACCTGAAGATACATTGCAAGTTTTTAATCTTAATTTGCTACTCCCATCGCAAATCATCAAAGATAATACACTGCAAAAAAAGAATTTGTCTAAAGAGCTTGTCCAAGATCTTTGTAAACGATACGCATCTCTTATTGGAGCACATAAAATTAATCTAGATGGAGAGTACGAAGTGTGGTAAGAACGCTGATCTGATAAGCAACACAAAAAATCAATACCATTATCAGCTGAAAAAGTTTTAAATGATTGCAATGAGTATGCGTTTCCATCAATAAATGCTCTTATCAAAATTCTGGCCACGCTTCCAGCTAGCAATGCTTGTGCTGTAAGGAGTTTTACGACACTTCGCCGGTTGAAAACGTGGTTACGGTCCACAATGTCCCAGAACAGACTCACTGGTCTTGCACTTTTAAATACCCATTTCGATATTGAGATTGATATTGGTCATATAATTGAAAGATATATAAAAACAGGGAAGCATAGAATTAAATTTACTGTGTGAATATGGACTATGCAGAAGATAAAAATGGTGTCAAAAAATTGGATTTACTATTGTTAACTTGAATAACTAAATGAAACCAAATATATGTATGAAATTATTAAACAATGTAAAATAATACTAATAAATTTACCCCTAAAAAATAACGGTCTGCTATACGTTTCCCTTGTTGTTTTGTCTTGCATTTTCACTATCTTGATGTGCGTTTTGTTCAAAACACATCAGCTATTGGGAGAAACAATTACTGACTGAAATCGACCCCTCAAAAGCAGCCTGGATCCGCCACTGCACCTAAATATACATATAACGTGTAAGTGTAGTGACTGAGGTTCAACAGAGTAAAAGCTCCGTCACATAAGCAGTTCTTCATATAGATGCGTTTAACTCAATCTTATGCATTATGAGTAGATTGCACGTATTTTTATGGAGAACGGTAGATTTGGCGATACTGGCGCCATCTACAATGGAAAAGTAGCCAACTTGCAACTTTTGTTGCAAGCAAAGCATAAGAAGAAGAATTTGACTTTTGCTTTGGCTAAGAGTGCTGGCATACTTTGCAAGTGAAGTTATTTTTCCCACTCGTTGGTAACTTTTCTAACATTTTTCGCAATTAAAAACTGCAATATAGTAAATGAATACGACATAAAATATATGAGTAAGTATTTTTGTTGTATAGGGAGAATGTTTATAATAGTGCTTCGCGAAATTTTATATGTGAATGGGCAAGGCCAAATAAACTTCAATTGCCAAGTCTGAAGTTCCTTCATATATAAAAACGCAACATCTTGGTTGATTGTGACTATGTTAATGGTATGCATAAGCTTATGTTAAACGCATCTATATGAAAAACTTCATTGTGCCGCGGCCTTAAGCAGTGCATCAGTTTACGCTTGTAACTACTTCAAGCATTAAATATCTCATGCGAAAATTCTATGCTCAATATTTTTCCTCAATCCTCCTTTTACAAAAAATTGGAGCACAAATAGGTTTGGTGAGGTAAATAGTGGGAGTTAGGGGACAGTTCTGTACATATCGACTGCTAGTCCACGCGCTGGCTCGAAAACAACTAAATAACATAACCGGAATAATTGGATCAAACTCCTGCAGATTTCAAACGTTTCCTTGAGGCAGACAAATCCTACGAAATACCGTAAGTTATGACTATGTGCTGCCGTGACCAATGAAATGCCTACCTTTGATTGTCTGGAATACATCTTGCACCCGCCATCGAAAACAGTAAATATCGTGTACCCAGATGGCTGCACAAGCTTGCCTACAAAAATATAGGCTTCGTCGAAGTTGTCACTCAGGTATTGACGCTCTTGGGTGCAGCCAAATAAATTAAATATTTATCGGTAAATTATTACCGATGCGTAGAAAGCCTTGAAAACCAACCAGTTAAATGAGGGAATACGGTGTTAACATCGATTAAGGTCCGTCTTAAATTCGTCAGCATTAAGGGCGAAGAAAATTTAGGGCATAATGTAGTGATATTACCAATAAGGAAGGTCCAGTCTCTGATACAGAGTTCCTGGCTGACTTCATGGTTGCTTTCAAGCTTAATGGCAAATACAACAGTCTACGCATATTTTAGTCAGACCCTTCGCTATCTTCAAGTACAAGGGTACCGCACCATAACGTCTTTCAGAGCGAATTTACAGCCAGAAAGGAGGCCGCTAGACATCTGCTTTCTAAGAATTCCTTGTCC
Source organism: Eurosta solidaginis (assembly GCF_040869045.1). Lineage (NCBI taxonomy): Eukaryota > Metazoa > Arthropoda > Insecta > Diptera > Tephritidae > Eurosta > Eurosta solidaginis. Next base: position 20,989,763 of record NC_090320.1, read on the forward strand.
ATGTCAGTTTACTTTGAGAGTCAAGCAGCGACCAAATCGCTTCAGAGCAGAGATACTTCATAGATGATAGAATAGTTTGAAAATAGTTGCTAAACGAATTGACGTGTGGTCGCCACAGCAATGATGTTTCCATAGATGAGTCCGGTCGATATGAATTCGGAAAATCCCAAACTTTTTTGGATAGTTTTTTTTTTATCCCCTAGAACCTTCTGGGTTGTGAATTTGGGCGTCTTTTACGATAGCCATCCGTAACACGGGAGTATTCTAAGCCTCTCAATGGGGCACCAAGAAGCTGTGTCGCCACCGAGTATATGCAATAAACCATAGAGGTAAATAGTTGCTCCTCTTGCTTTGTGCTGGCACTAGATCGTTTCTGAAATCACCGATGTTATTATTATTATTATTGTTATTAAGTCTGTCTTAGATCTATTGAGCTTGACCTTACAGCCTTTTACTGTATGTTGGAGACTTTTAATGCATACTGTATTTTAACCGGCGTTTCATCCTTCAGTTGACAAAAGCGGAAGATTTGTGTATCCAATAGATTTAACTTATTAAGGAGATATAGTAAACTAAAATGTCCCATATAATGCTCATTCAGAGTTCCTGCCTGTCCATTATCTTTATGTCCCTCATGCTCAGGAACTGGTCCTAACAAATGCATGCATCCGCTAGCTTGGAAGTTGTTGTGTAAGACTACAAGACACGCAAGGCTGCCTGACTGTCTGACATAATGCGGATACTCCTCGAGGATAGGCCTCTCCATAGACACTCTCTAATGAAAATTTTATTGCATGGATTTCTGCCTGAATAGGAGCGGGGTGGCATTCCATTGGTCTCGATTTCTTCGATTCAATATGTGAACCAGACCTCTGAGTCAAGGTCGATATTTGGAATCCCTGCTTTGCAAGAGTTGTGTTCACAATGGAAACTTTAAATTTCCGCGAGATTCTGAGCGTAGGGGCCATTGCATCCTCAAGTTGCAATATGGGATTTTCTATAAACTTTCTTCTTGCTTTCATATGCCCTATCACTGAGAAAGCCAATACCAGACCTGTATTGGAGCTCCCATGTGAGGTGTCTTGATAAACTCGACCCGCTTTAATTAGAACATAACTATATTCCTAAATGATCTCAATAACATCTACTTAGGTCCATTGATGGGGATTTTATTGGTTCACTATGTTGTAAGAGTGAACGATGTAGGCCTCAGAGTTACAACGAATGACTTCTGTCGGAGTTGTTGTGAGGAAAAACCTTGAATAACCTACTCTGCACTACCTCCTCCTTATCGTTGTTGAGAGTTATTAAAAGAAGAACTCTGTTCAGAGCATCCATTTAAGATATGACCTACACGGCAGCAATTGTAAGCCTCGGTAAATATACCGAGAAATAATACGAGCCCAAAACTCCACTTTAAGTGCCTACGTTTAATTTTGTACTTATAAATACTGAATTATCCTAATATCCTTCCCCTTCCCAAATAAGCTGCTACAATGAATATTAATGAGAAATCGTCACCATTTACTATTCAAATCAGTAAATTTCATGCTACATATTTCTTATCATCAAGCACACGCAGCATGGCTCATCTGCGACTCACCTATGACGGCTATGTTTGTGCAAATGTTTGAAGCTGGCATGTTGTGGTAACTTTTCTAATTGTTGTTAACGTCTTCACGCTATAAGAAGACTACATCAAGAAGAAGCCAAAACAATAAATCAACCCTTTCTAAATAATTTCATCAAGTTGAAGTGAAGAAGGTCGCTCAGTCTTAGTAGGCACGTTGCTGACTGATGAATTTATGAGCCATCGTCTGTAGTTAAAGGGTGATGAGGGTGAATTTGAACAAAGTTGTATTTGACTTGTATTAGATGCTGCTTACTTAAGCGTAAGGATGTTGTCAATCGTCTAATCAACAAGGTAAGTTATTTTAAGTGCTATTACAGTCACGCGCGCGTATGTGTGTGTGTGTGTGATAACATGCCACAACTATCTACTATAATATAAACAAAGTTTTGACACCTGATTTGAGTTGTTGCTGTGTGTTGTGTTGCATAATTTGATGTGCTATTGAGTGGGTCTCATCGTGCTGGAAGGCTTTGACGCCTACATTCTCTTTAGCACGCTTCAAAGTTGGCGCCATAGTTTACATAATAGATTTAACACTTTTTGACAGTTGGGCTGTTGATTGCTGTCATAATTTGTTATAGATAATTTCTTAATAATGTGTTGGAGCTGGGCGCGGTTTGATTTGTGGGATTGAGGAGAAAAACTGATGCGGTAAGATGTTGTAGGTGTTACAGTTTTGTCTTGTCTATGTCACTTAGAATTTGAATGTTCAAGGTATATCGTCAGCTTAAATTTTCTTAATAAACGACACGTGTATAGTGGAAGTGTTTTAATCACCAGTAAAAAATTTACGAGGGAGCTAAATTTATGAGATTAATTACAGTTGTACCAAATTCTTAGTTGTACTCAATTTTAAACTGCCTCTATGGGCTAAATAGATAGGTAAAAAATGCTGCACTGGGCTCCTGTGCTCTTAGGGCAATCTTCGAACAAGGGATGCAGTGCCATTAGAGCAAACTTTCGGGGGATTACAAAAGGCGACGGACCGCTATGCTTGGAGTTACCCGGCGAATCCCGTTCTTAAAGATAACTACCATAAACTCACAGAAGAGGAAAGCATTCTCCCTAGGCAGTCATGCGTCCACTCTAGCTCAACTTCGAATAGTGCTAGTAAAATCAACAAATCGGTTCTGTTGTTCTTGACTTAATGGAGATTCGGTGAAATTGATCGAATTATGGGTAATTCGACCGAGTTCTTTGTTAAACGAACAAATTAGTTTAGTCATTTCAACAGAAGAAAAGTTGTCGCTCTTAAGTTAACAAAATTCTGTAAAATTGACAGATTCCTAATAAATCAACTGATTTTTTTTGTTAACACAACTGATCTCACTGGTCATTTCAACAGCGATCAACAGTCAATACATGAGCAAATTTCTACTTTGTACTTATGTATGTTGTGTACTATATGTATGCACATGGCCGCCGCCGTGGTGTGATGGTAGCGTGCTCCGCCTACCACACCGAAGACCCTGGGTTCACACCCCGGGCAAAGAAATAAGGTTTTTAAATTAGAAGAAATTTTTCTAAGCGGGGGGGGGGGCGCTCGGCACTGTTCGGCAAGCAGTGCGAGTGTATTTCTGACATTAAAAGATCTCAGTGAAAACTCATCTGCCTTGCAAATGCCGCAACATAGGTACTTTCGTACAAAGCTGTCGCAACAACTTTTTTTGTTCATTTGACTACTAAAACGGTCAATTACGAATCAACGATTTGTGCGCAGTTGATTCAACATCTTGCTGCGATGGATACAATTCGACAGAAATTTTCGGTTGAATTGACCAGTATTTCGGTTGATTTTACTAGCCTTTTTCTTTCAGTGTACTGTAACAGGTTAAACTCTTACCTATCCAGAATCAACCCCGACATACAAAATGTATATACTGCTTCCAATGTGCCCCACATGACACCAACCATATCTTTAATTGCAATGTGGAACCAATGACCCTAACATCCCTCTCACTCGGGTCCAGCCCTGTTGAAACTGCAAGTTTTCTTGGACTACCGTTAGAGGATATTGATGAATGTGAGTAGTTGCACCTATTGGATGGGGCAAAGCACTGCTAAAACAATAAAAACAACAAATTTTCGACTCACTCTGTAATGCCACCGAGTACACCATATTTCTGTAGCGTTCCCTCAAGAGCTATTGGTGTGATGAGTAGCGTGCGTAACTATTTATAACCACTGTAAGCGCACTTAGCCAGTCATCCCTATTCCACCAAGATGTATCCTTATTATTCTCTATTGTTGAGTAGAAGCGAAAGATGGACATCACTTACATCCATCAGATTATCCAGCGCACCCTTGGAAATACGAGGTTTTTGTACTCGTATATTTTCTACTCATACGCATCGCTACAACAACAACCACGGGTAATGTCGGACAGAATTTTTTTCTACTCTTCTTTTATATTGTTTCACACAGTATCTCTTTGTATAACTATGGGTACTGTTGGACAGATTCTCCTCGTACTCTTATGAGCAGTATCGGACGAGACTTTCGGTTCGCCTATGGGCACTGTTGCACATGTCTTCCATGCCGTGTTTCTACCCGTACGGCAATTATTACCGACTTTATCATAAACTCTAAATAATCTTTTTTTTTTAATTTCGTATTGGTATTGTAGAAAAATTAAAATCAAAGAAATATTACGATAATGGAGCATATGGCCCTAGTATTTTAGGTTCGGTACAGAGCCCCGCATTTAACTGAAATAATTCGATTCAAATCCATATTTATACCTTTCATGAAAATGAAATGGTATACTAATTTCGTCACGAAACCCAAAATTGTAAGTCCTTAAAGGAAAATAGATAGACCCACCATTAAGTATACCGAAATAAGCAGGTTGAAGAGCTGAGTTGAGTTAGTCATGTCCGTCTGTCTGTCTGTCCGTCTGTCCGGCTGTCTGTTTGTATGCAAACTAGTCCCTCAATATTTGAGATATCTTCATAAAATTTGGTGAGCGGGTGTATTTGGGCGTCCAATTAGACATTTGTCGGAACCGGCCGGATCGGACCACTATAGCATATATCCTCCATACAACCGATTTTTCAGAAAAAGAGGATTTTTGTAATATCTTACTCAATTTAACAGATTGAAGCTTCAAACTTCACCATATAATTTCGTATATTGCACATATTGTTGCCTGAAAAAATTGATGAGATCGGTCGTATATATAGTATATATCCCCCACAACCGATTGTTCAGATAAGGAACTTTTCGTAATTACTGCCCTATTTTAAGAGCTAGAGGCTTCAAATTTCAACGAATGCTTACGTATATAGCATATATTGTTGTCTGAAAAAATCATAAAGATCGGTGGTATATATAATATATATATGGTGGTATATATAGTATATATATATAATATATATATATTTTTTTTGCGATTTCGGCCCCATTTTAACAGCTAGAAGCTTAAAATTTCACTGAATGCTTACGTATGTATATGGCATATATTGCTGTCTGAAAAAATCATAGAGATCGGTTGTATATATAGTATATATCTCATACAACCGATTGTTCAGATAAGAAACTTTTCGCAATTTCTACCCCATTTTAACAGCTATAAGCTTCAAATTTCACCGATTGCTTACGTATATAGTATGTATTGTTTTGTCAAAAAATCATAGAGATCGGTGATATATATAATATATATATGATGGTATATATAGTATATATATATTTTTTTTACGATTTCGGCCCCATTTTAACAGCTAGAAGCTTCAAATTTCACCAAATGCTTACGTGTATAGCATATATTGTTGTCTGAAAAAATCATAGAGATCGGTGCTACATATATTATATACCCCATATAAAATGTATTTTTTTGCCCCCTTTTTACGGCTAGAAGCTTCACAATTCATAAAATTTCTTCAAATAGTTACGTTTACGTCATATATTGTTGAAATACGTCATTCGTATTCATAGTTTTTACACGCAGACCACAAAAACCTGAAACTTTGCACCCTCACACAAAGTACCTACCTATTTTTTATTTTATATTTATCTTAAAAATCGTTTAGGTATGTAGATTTGTTCACTATATATTTCTTATCTTATACATCCGATTATTCGGAGATTACGAATGGGATAAGATTATTGTTCAGCCCCATTCATGAAAGGTATGAAGTCTTCGGCACAGCCGAAGACAGTCCCGTCCTTACTTGTTTTTATTTATTTTACGCATTCCGCTGCCAAGTTTTTGTTTGTTAAAAATTAGCAAATTTCAAACAGACTGATCTCAACTGTACCTAATAGGAAATAGGGGTATCTATTTTAACCCAATCTAAACAAAAGAGATCAATCGCAGACCAATCTCTTTAGGAAAAAATCTCACAACTTTATGCAGGGGCAGTTATGTTTAGTTTGAATCTGCGTTCTTCTCATATAATTTGAAAATTTACAATCATCCATAGAAACTTCAATCGCCGATAGTCTATTCTTCCATTTTGTAAGAAGATCACCGAAAACTACCGCACCAAAGTTCTTCACCTGAGTTATAAACACAAAAGTCCCCCCCCCCCATTCTGCCGTGGCTCGTATTCTTCAAACGCGTTGCTAACCGCATCTTATAAATGCGCCGCTAACATGATACAGATTGACCGAATGAGTACGCAAAGGCCGGGATTAAGCTTAACTGCGTTACTGTGTCTGCTTTCTAATTATTCTGAAAGGCATACATACTTTTACGTTGTTGGTGTTCCTAACTCATTAGTTTTAGATTGAAGTTAAACAAGAAGTATTATCACATATGGAACAACAACAAAATATCGTGGTACTATACCATACTGAAAATAGTCAGACCTTCTCCATTTGCAAGAATTTAGAACTTATGCTGAAAAGGTAATGTTTACATTGGCACCAAATGCTACTCGCTTGGTAATTTAACCATAATTTATGTATATGCCAACAACAACACAAATACCAACAAAAATTACTATCACTAGATATTACTAAAACTACAACATAAATACTGCACATCATGCGCCGACTGATAGCATCCCTCAATTGCAACCTAGTCCTGATTGCAACACTCTCCTTTACATTCCGCTTCGCTCTCCCTCTTGACCAAACTACGAGTATACACACAGCATGTTTGAGTATTTGCCTCTTTTTGGCTAAATTATGCGACGCGATTTGAAAGAAATGGCAATTTAAGTGCACATACATACACCTGTTTTGGGGCAATTTATCTCGAAGAATTATTATTTCAAACATTTGTGAATGCACTCGGCGGGTGCTGCAAGAGCGGTGGGCCAGTTAGTCGCAGCAGGCCGCAATATGCCCTGAGTTTTACTATACACACACACACACACACGCACACACGATTTGAGTTTATGACTTCAAACGAATGTTAAAACGAGCGAAGGACAAGTTGTAAGTGCTACCTATGTAGCGAGCGAGTGAAGCAGAGAACGAGCTTTTGGTTACAAAAAAGGGATCAACAAAAATATAAAAGGTTTTCAAAATGGTCATTTCGTATGAATTATGCGCGTTGGTGCAATTACATGTTGCCATTGCCACTATAAAATGTTGCAACATTCACATTTATTCATTCATTTCACTCACTCATTTGCTTGGTCGTTCATGGCTATATATGCGATGGGTGTGTAGGAAGGGAGGGGGAGGATGGTGCAACTCAAAACGACAGATTCACGCAGTAAGTCACATTATTCATAAATTCAGTTGCCACTTTTTGGAATTCATTTATTTATTTTTATTAGTGGGCTGAGTGCTAAGGTGAGGTTCAACCTCCTGGTCTATATTCTTTAGTAGCACATAAAATAAATAAAATAAATATAAGGCGGGATAACCTCGGACGAGATTTTAGGCCGAGCTTCACTTCCCATTTGCGTCGTGCCCCTTTAATTTTTCCTACAAATTGGTCGGACGGGACCAATATGTTTTACGCTGACTCCGAACGGCATCTACAAGCAGATGAGTTCTCACTGAGAAGTTTTCATAGCAGAAATACATCCGGAGTGTTTGCCAAACTACTGCCGAGGGTCGACCCCGTTTGGAAACAATTTTTACTAATTGAAAAACTTGTTTCAAAATTTTGATGTTGCTTTGCCCGGAAATTAAGCCCTGGATCTTTGGTGGTATAGGTGGAGCAGGCCACCACAAAGTAGCTCTAAGTCAGGGGTCGTAATTCCATGGCACAATTGTGCAATGCGTGCATTTGTCTTGCTTCTTTGATCGTTGATCAACGACCACTATCACTACCACTACAATCATAATTCTTTTACTAACACAGTCACAGTTTCAGCGCTACTCTAAGTAATGATAATTATGACGTTTTTTACGCCTATGTTAAGATATGTGTAGTCCTCGCGTTAGAATGCAGATAAAAGCAGCCCCTTTATCAAGGACTGGTTGTCAAGCTATCACTTACGCCGACCACGTAGCTCTAACAGCAACCGGAAAAAGTCTTCATAGTTCAGGCGAGCTACTAGAGACCGTATTAAACCTGGCAGAGTACTGATCCCGCAATCTACTCTTACCTGTGTTGAATGTTTGAGTCTATTCGCATTGGTTTGCAATTTTATAGCGCCTTGTAAATAGTACAAATTGGTGAAAGAGAGTAAGACTATATTAAGAGAGCGTGCGTGGAAATTTCCCACACTTACACTCGGATACATTTTTGTCCATTGTGAGTGCCCTCAGTGAGTGCCGATTTGCGGCATAGATTACTAGCTAGTGGTGCTCAACGAACCACTTGCTTTCCCTGATGAACTTAAATAGGAGTGAAAGAGCCACCTTCCCAACTTCTGCCCGACTGTGGAAAAATCGTGCGCCAAGATGTCAGAGTCGTCTTGTTTGCAGTCCTGCATATCGGCAGAGAAAGTGTTGAATCGATTCGTCTTTCTCCTCGTCCTGACAGCTTCGGCAGAGGGAGGTTGTTGTGTGTGTTGTCGGATCATTGGTGAAAGAGAGCAATGCTCTGCGCTGACACCCGCAAGTACTATCATCACAGAACTGTTTAGCCTGGTAAAGAAGCTAGTTCCTTTCTTCTTCAAACATGGCCATAACGACTGTGAGAACTCGAAATCATCCCAGTTGGTCCACAACAATTCCGTTGCCCTTCTTATATTCCTAACTATTTCTCAGAAGATAACCCAAGGATGGTCGTACGGAGCTGTCCGCCTCGCTTATGTCCTTTGCTGGCCATCTCATCTTGGCATATGCGGCCGTGGGAAAAATATGGGTTTTACAGCCACACATCTTATCCTATGGCATTACAGCTTGGTGGTCGGTACTCGAAAGAAACAGCGCGATAATTAGGATGATTAAATTGTAGTCGGACTCGCAATGCTTATATCAGGAACACTACTCTCTGCACCCACAGATACTCTAGATATTATGTTCAACCTTCTGCCAATTAGTCTGTATTATAAGCTCAAGGCGAGTTGTAATGCGTTAAGATTGAATGCAGTCCTGCCATAGAGTAACATCAGATTTGGTCATACCACATTTCTGACAATCATCCCGGAAATCTTTTGACAACTAAATTATACTACTCCGAGCCTTCCTTAAGACAATGCATTTTCTAATAGAATCCCAGCAGACACCAAAATGGTGATATAGGTCCAAAGTCATAGTGTTGTAGCTGGGAACTTTGTTTCTAATGAGATAGCGGGGAAGTCCCCTGAACAGATCGAGATAAATCAGTTAAGATACATCGCTCCTCTATTTGCGACAAGCATACAATTCCTCATTTAAGTATTTACCGAGCAAAGTAAATGTAAGATAGGCCCTGAAACAAACTTGGGCTCGCATTCATGTTAACCTTATAAATTTCAATCGCCTTTCCTTAAGTTTATTAATCGGTATGCTTACGGAATCTGATGGGAGTACACGATGAACATGTGGTAACTCCAACGAATGACTTTTTTCGAAACTGCAGATCCCCGGATCTAGTCAGAACAGGCATGAAATATCTGAAAAAGCACTTAATCGGTTGCTTGGCACGGCTTGATTCTGCTGAAATTCAAGGCTTCCAGCTCTACATTGGCTGGAAAATTGGCTAAACATTTTATAAATTTAAGGGAGGACATGCACTAGCTCATTCAGTGGTGTTACAAGGGCCGCGGCCTTGCTTAGTAGCAGCCACTATAGGTAGACCGAGTTTTCTTATCTCATGTCCATTATTCGCAAACTATTTTAGCTACGGTCTAACGTCCGGCTATACACTCGGCAAATAAAAGTTATTTTTGCAGGTTTTTACTGCACTCCGAAAATAACAGTTATTTGTTGACTTGTTTACTTTGCTGAGAAATTAAGAGTTATTTTTCGAGTTTATATCAGAAAAAAAGTTATTTTCTCAGTTTTTTATTTCGCACAGATTATAACAGTTATTTTTTCTAGTTTTTACTTCTCTCGGAAATCAACAGTTAATTTTTAAGTTTTTTATTTCTTTCAAAAAATAACTGTTATTTTTTCAGAGTTTTTTTTCGTTTTTTTATTTCGCTCAGAAAATAACAGTTATTTTTTTATACTCAGCTGAGCAGAGCTCACAGAGTATATTAACTTTGTTCGCATAACGGTAATCCGTAACGGCATAAACTAATCGAGATAGATATAGACTTCTCTATATCAAAATGATCTGGGCGAAAAAAGAAATTCATTTAGCCATGTCCGTCCGTCCGTCCGTCCGCCTGTAAACACGATAACTTGACTAAATTTGGTATGTAGGTTCATGGGCGCTCATCTCAGATCCCTATTTAAAATGAACGAAATCTGACTACAACCACGCCCACTTTTCCGATATCGAAAATTACGAAAAATGAAAAAAATGCCATAATTCGTACCAAATATGAAAAAAGGGACGAAAAATGGTAATTGGATTGGTTTATTGACGCAAAATATAACTTTAGAAAAAACTTTGTAAAATGGGTGTGACACCTTCCATATTAAGTAGAATAAAATGAAAAAGTTCTGCAGAGCGAAATCAAAAGCCCTCGGGATCTTGGCAGGCATAATCTTCGTGGTATGACATATATATATTTATACAAATTAGCGGTACCCGACAGAAGATGTTCTGGGTCACCCTGGTCCACATTTTGGTCGCTATCTCGAATACGCCTTCACATATACAACTAAGGGCTACTCCCTTTTAAAACCCTCATTAATACTTTTAATTTGATACCCATATCGTATAAACACATTATAGAGTTACCCCTGATTCACCTCTATGGTGATTTCTCGAAATGGCGTCCACCTATAGAACTATGGCCCACTCCCTCTTAAAATACTCTTTAATACCTTCCATTTGAAACCCATGTCATACAAACACATTCCAGGGTTACCCTAGGTTCATTTTGCTAAATGGTGATTTTCCCTTATTTTGTCTCCAAGACGAATATGATGATGACGATGACTATGAAAAGGAGGCCTATGATATAGATAAGAATGAAGAGGTGAAATAGTAAAAGAAATATTCAAGAATATGATGTAAAATTATGTTCAGGGTTGATATCAATTGGATATTTTAAATAAAGAGTAATGCATAACAACTAAATACTTTGTATTTGAAAGGTTTTAGCCCAAAAGTATAAATACACGAATATCCGATAAATTATTGAAAATATTTTATGGATAAAAGCACAAAATACTTTATTTACACGCATTAGGAATGCAGCTAACTACTACATGCATAACATATTTTTATAACTATACCAAGTACAAATACATGCAAAGCTACAAAAATATGGAGTAACTATAAGCGCCAACAACAATATCAAGCTACCAATATGTATGTATGTGTATAAACTTCCGAAAGAGGCGCGAAAATCTATTCACACATAAAATGTGCCATAGCGTGCATTATTTTAATGTCACTGATAAATCATTTTTATGTTAGTGCTAAATCAAAAGACGACCAGTCAGTAACAGCAATGCGACGAGGAGTAGCAACAACATTACCAGGAATAGCACGAGGAGCAAAAGCGTTAAAGTAGTAGTGCAGCATACGGACAGCAGAATTTGGACTTTTTCACTTGGCCGCCATATTGCATTACCGTAATGCACGCACACATACATAAATACTAACAAAAAAGCATATGCAGTAATTGCGGGCTGATATGGGTACCTACATACGAGTATATATAGGCACCTATGAACACAAACATATACACATGCATCAAATTCATGTACATATCCTTAGACATTCCAACAATGGGTTCGAAATTCTCATCTGATCGTATTCATGAAATCAAGTTTGATTTAGTTTCTTAGAACTTCATGAACACACATACACATGTAGATAGAATGAAATAACGGCGCTTTTGCTAAGCGAACATTGTTTTTTATACCCAGCTGTATTTGTACCCTGTGGGTATTATAACTTTGATTGGATACGGTTGGTAGTACAGGTATAAAGGAATGGAGATAGATATAGACTTCCATATATCAAAATAATTAGTATCGAAAAAAAATTTGATTGAGCCATGTCCGTCCATACGTCCGTCCGTTAACACGATAACTTGAGTAAATATTGAGATATCTTCACCAAATTTGGTACACGAGCTTAACTGGACCCATAATAGATTGGTATTGAAAATGAGCGAAATAGGATGATAACCACGCCCACTTTTTATATATATAACATTTTGGAAAATACAAAAAACCTGATTATTTAGTAAATAATACACCTAGAATGATGAAATTTGATGTGTGAACTGATATTGGGACTCTTGATACAAATTTGAAAAGTTTTTTTCAAATGGGTGTGGCACCGCCCACTTGTGATAAAATCAATTTTACAAATGTTATTAATCATAAATCAAAAATCGTTGAACCCATTGTAACAAAATTCAGCAGAGAGGTTACCTTTACTATAAGGAATGCTTTGAAGAAAAATTAACGAAATCGGTTCGGACCACGCCCACTTTTATATAAAAGATTTTTAAAAGGGTCGTGGACCAATAAAATAAAAAAAAAGCTTTATGTCAATGGTATTTCATTTCTCAAGTGAATTTATAATAATAAATAGGAACAGGCACCGACGCTTTTATGACTAAGCAATTTTCTATGTTTCGGGAGCCATAACTCGAAGAAAAATTAGTTCAGAATAGAACCATTTGTATATGTATTATTGCGCAGCCTTGTAACACTATTAAGCACACAAAACAAACAACAACAGCATTTGAAGTGTACAGCTGGGTATGTAATGTACGATTTCACCCGAACTTAGACTTCCTTACTTGTTTTTTTTTTTTTTTTTTAATTAATGTAACTAATGACTAAATGGATCTAAAGGATGCGCTGAAGTTAATTTGAGCTACACGTTAGTTTTGTTTGCAATTCGGTAGATACGACACTCTATAGGGTTGGTACTAGCATAGAGAAAGCCCTACAATATAAGAAGTATGCCTTAGGAGTCTTAGACATTGCTGGGGCTTTCAACAATGTCTCTAAATGGGCATGACGATTACTTCACAATGGGGGTTTTATGAGAAGACGAAATCAAGTGGATAGAGGCACGCGGCACGCCGGAGTATTATCACCTCTGCTTTGACTCTGGTTATCGGGAGGTTCGACGACGGACCCGTCAAACTAACGACGTACGCAGATCACATTGCAAATGTCCTAAGTGGCAAGTGCCTTCCAACAATATACTTCGCTGTGCATCTAATGTCGGGTTGACCACCAATTCAGAAAAGACGGATATGGTCTTGTTTACTAAGAGGTATATGGTCCAGAATTGGTCTAGGTCTAAGCTATGATGAGTGAGCCTTCAGGAGAAACATTGTACCAAATATCTAGGAATTATTCTAGGCAGTTATATGTCGTGGACACTCAACGTGTAGGAGAGAATGACGAGGTCCTCGACAGCACTTCATGTACGAAGAGAATGCTGTTGTGTACGTGGGGTCTATCGCTCTCGCTCTCCGTTGCTAGGTATTTACAGCGGTTCGAAAGCCTATCCTATACCATGTAATCCTTGTTTGGTGGAAAGCCATACAATAAAGAACCTATCTCAAAAAATTATAGGAGGTATGCATCATCAATTACATGACTAACAGACTTCCTCATTCCCTACCAGCGCTTCGAAGGGGATCTTAAATCCACAATAGAGGTGTATGATTGGCCCAAGGGTGCCTAGACGAGGCGTATTTAATGATGGTTCCAAGTGATGCCATGGATAGGGTCCGCGGTATGCTCTTGTAAGCTAACAGATCACTGTAGTGTTTTTCGGGCTGTAACCAAAGCAATAGAAATATTTTCTTCCATTATTTAATGCTTAAAATGCAGCGAGGTTAACTTTTATATTAACAGTTATGAAGCAATTAACACAATAATCTCACCTAGCACAATATCTAAGAGTGTGTTAGATTTTAAGCATTCCCTGGAAATAATTGGGGGACAGGGAGAAGCATACATCTATATTGGGTCCCTGGGAATATGGGAATGAAATAGCGGGTGAGCTTACTAAGAAGGGCGCGAGATTAAAAGGAAGGCGAAAGTTGCACATTATCGATCTAGCAAAATAAGCGTGGAACCAAGCGCGGGGCGGAAAAGCGTCGAAGATCATAAGTAATTCCTACAACCCCTGACTAACACAGTTACTCTTATTATTGAAAAAAGATTACTGTAAACTCGTGACGGGTGTTCTGACTAGACACTGCCTTCTGGCGTCACATGCTTTAAAATTAGGCCTTGTCAGTGATAGCAGATGAAGGAAATGTGGTTTGGAGGAGGAAACAATGGAGTACGTTTTGTGCTCGTAACTTGCGCTCGCCAGCCTAAGACTACAGCTGCTAGGGGTAAGACAGCTATCATAGCTAAAAGCAGCAAGTAGCATAGGTTTTAGAAAGCTTCTAATATTTGCCAAGAGTACGGATAACATAGGTATTGGCTTCTGATAGGGTTGCTCAGTTTGGTCGTTAAGCTAACTAATGGTAACATTATTTACTCATTCAGTCTATGTGAGGCCTTTACCGACCAGTCAGTTTAACCTGACCTAACTCATTAAAACAAGTAACTAAAAAAAATGTTACGCATACGCATCTGTACCCGTGTTTTGAGGTGATATGATGATATGTTTGCGTGTCATTTGTTCTCGTTAAAGTTGAGACCAACTGCTGGTATAAATTTTTTGGAAATAGAAAAAACTGCACACTTTAAATACATTAACTGTAAATCGCGCCAATTGTTTTCTTTTATTTATTTTTTTGGGCATAATAGCTGTTGGGAGGAGGGTTAAAGGCTTTCAGAATAAAGAGTATTGCATTAAAATAAACATAGATAATATAAAAGCACAATAGAAGAAAATCGTCAAAAGAGGATCACAATAAATATTATTTGTCCTTTTATATTATTTGGCGGAAGTCAGTTGTGCTATGAGTACTAAGTTTTTTTTCTATTTTTGGGAGCATTGTGCCTCAGCCACACGCTTTTTTATTTTTTTTACGAACGAGAAGATATTTTAATGTTTTTTTCTATTTTTGATTGTAAAAAATTCAGAATAGACAAGAGAAATAGACAAGGCTGTGCCGAAGACTTCATACCTTTCACGAATAGGGCTGGACAATAATCTTAACCCATTCGTAATCTCCAAATAATGCGCTGTATAAGATAAGAAATATATATTGAACATATGTACATACCTAAACGATTTTAAGATAAATATAAAACAAGTAAGGAAGGTTAAGTTCGGGTGTACCCGAACATTACATACTCAGTTGAGAGCTATGGTGACAACATAAGGGAAAATAACCATGTAGAAAAATGAACCGAGGAAAACCCTGGAATGTGTTTGTATGACATGTGTATGAAAGAGCATTAAAGAGTATTTTATGAGGGAGTGGGTCATAGTTCTATAGGTGGACGCCATTTAGTGATATCGCCATAAAGGTGGACCAGGGGTGACTCTAGAATGTGTTTGTACGATATTGGTATCAAATTAAAGGTATTAATGAGAGCTTTAAAAGGGAGTGGTGGTAGTTGTGTATGTGAAGGCGTTTTCCAGATATCGACCAAAATGTGGACCAGGGTGACCCAGAACATCATCTGTTGGATACCGCTATTTTATTTATATATGTAATACCTGCCAAGATTTTAAGGGTTCTTTACTTCGCCCTGCAGAACTTTTTCATTTTCTTCTACTTAATATAGTAGGTGTCACAACCATTTTACAAAGTTTTTTCTAAAGTTATATTTCGCGTCAATAAACCAATTCAATTACCATGTTTCATCCCTCTTTTCATATTTGGTATAGAATTATGGCATTTTTTTAATTTTTCGTAATTTTCGATTACGAAAAAGTGGCCGTGGTCATAGTCGGATTTCGTTCATTTTTTATACCAAGATAAAGTGAGTTCAGATAAGTACGTGAACTAAGTTCAGTAAAGATATGTTGATTTTTGCTCAAGTTATCATGTTAACGGCCATGCGGAAGGACAGACGGACGACTGTGTATAAAAACTGGGCGTGGCTTCAACCGATTTCGCCCATTTTCACAGAAAACAGTTATCGTCATAATATCTATGCCCCTACCATTCAAAAGGATTGGTAAATTTTTGTTCGACTTATGGCGTTAAAAGTATCGTAGACAAATTAAATGAAAAAGGGCGGAGCCACGCCCATTTTGAAATTTTCTTTTATTTTTGTGTTTTGTTGCACCATATCATTACTGGAGTTGAATGTTGACATAATTTACTTATATACTGTTAAGATATTAAATTTTTTGTTAAAATTTTACTTTAAAAAATTTTTTTTTTAAAAGTGGGCGTGATCCTTCTCCGATTTTGCTAATTTTTATTAAGCGCCACATATAGTAATAGGAGTAACGTTCCTGCCAAATTTCATCATGATATCTTCAACGACTGCAAAATTACAGCTTGCAAAAGTTTTAAATTACCTTCTTTTAAAAGTGGGAGGTGCCACGCCCATTGTCCAAAATTTTACTAGTTTTCTATTCTGTGTCATAAGGTCAACCCATCTACCAAGTTTCATCGTTTTAGCTTTCTTTGGTAATGAATTATCGCACTTTTTCGGTTTTTCGAAATTTTCGATATCGAAAAAGTGGGCGTCGTTATGGTCCGATTTCGTTCATTTTAAATAGCGATCTGAGATGAGTGCTCAGGAACCTACATACCAAATTTCATCAATTTACCTCAAAATTTACTCAAGTTATCGTGTTAACGGACGGACGGACGGACGGACGGACGGACATATCTCAATCAAATTTTTTTTCGATCCTGATTATTTTGATATATGGAAGTCTATATCTATCTCGATTCCTTTATACCTGTACAACCAACTGTTATCCAATCAAACTTAATATACTCTGTGAGCTCTGCTCAACTGAGTATAAAAATGGCAAACCGATCGTTCAGATAAGGGGGTTTATCTGAACGATCGTTTGTATGGGATATATATTATATATAGCTCCGATCGAAATAATTTTTACAGAAAATCTGCTATGATATATTAGAATAAATATCACCAAGTTTAACGTTTTATATTGGAAATTAAGGGAGAAATTGCCAACAATCTTTCTATCTGAACGAGCGGTTGTATGGGAGATATATGTTATAGTGGTCCGACCCTACCGGATCCGACAAATGTCTAATATACATTACACTTAAAAGACAATTTGATTGTCTTAATAAGTTTTTGTTCAAGCAATATGTGATTAAACTTGAATCGAAATTGAAAACAAATCCGTCTAGTTTTTGAGCGGTTATAAATTCCAAGAGACAGACTAATGGCTTCCCCATGACCATGGAGTATGTTGACGAAGTCTCCAGCAATACGCAAGATAAGTGTAACTTGTTTGCCAAATTATTTCAGAAGGTATATTCAAAGTTTACCTCTTCACCAACTACGGTATTTCACTCTGCATACCAATCTCAAATTTCTTCTTTTGATATTACTGCAGATGATGTGCTTCTGTCGATTTCTAAGCTGCCAAGTAGCACAAAATCAGATATTGAGGGATTTTCTCCGTTATTGCTTAAAATATGTTCGAACACCATTGCAGAGCCTCTGGCGCTTCTCTTTCGAGAATACCTGAGCAATGGAAGTTTTTTAGACTCATGGAAATTATGCTCCATGATATATGCAACTACAGACCGATTGTTAAGCAGAGTAATCTGGCAAAAGTATTCGATCATATATTGCATGGTAAACTATTCGATTACATCGGTAATGCTATAGTTGAATGCTATCATGGATTCTTTCCTGGAAGGTCCACCCTCCACTAATTTAGCTTTAGTCACCAATCAAAATGTCGGTGCTTTTGAGACACAAGAGCAACTTGATGTTATTTATACGGACTTCTCTAAAGTATTTGACAAGGTCGATCATTCTACACTGCTACACAAGCTGGCGATGTACGGTATCAATGGTGACCTATTAAAATTCTTCTCAGGTTTTTTGGAAAACAGGATGCTATATGTGTCAATTGGAGCCGATAGGTCATCCTTGCTTATCAACGCCTGGTCAGGAATCCCTCAGGGTATCCATTGCGGTCCTCTACTATTCCTAATTTTTATCAATGATCTGCCTCAGCAATTCAAGTTCGCTAAATGTCTAATGTTTGCAGACGACGTCACGCTTTTTCTAAGAGTCCTTGATACTTCCGACCACTTAAACTTATAATCCGATCTCAATTATTTTGCCGAATGGTGCTCAAACAATAACTTGCTCCTAAACACAAACAAATGCTGCGTTATTTCATATTCTAAAAAGACAACCGCAACATATTTTAACTATACACTAAATGACAGATCTCTGAATCGCTGTCATGAAATTAAAGAT
Organism: Eurosta solidaginis; assembly: GCF_040869045.1. Classification (NCBI taxonomy): domain Eukaryota; kingdom Metazoa; phylum Arthropoda; class Insecta; order Diptera; family Tephritidae; genus Eurosta; species Eurosta solidaginis. The sequence goes on from NC_090320.1 coordinate 21,008,169, forward strand.
CTGGGTGTGATTTTTGACCCTAAACTTTCCTTTTCAAGTCACATTGATTTCATTGTCTCGAAGTATTTTACAATGGTAGGCTTTATTACACGTAACACAAAAGATTTTAAAGACCCTATGACGTTGAAGGCACTTTATACCTCATTGGTAAGAAGTCGTCTGGAATACTGCTCAATAATATGGAATCCATTTTATGAAGCTAAGTCGCACAAATTGAAAGAGTTCAACAAATTTTTACAAAAATTACATTGCGTTTGTTTCATTGGCCCGATGGTCTCACATCGTACACTAGCAGGCGGAAATTGCTCGGTCTTCAGGCTTTGTGTGATAGAAGAACTTGTTTCTCACTCACGTTTGCCTATAATGTTATAAACTCTAATATCAACTGTTCCGACGTATCCAGCTTATTCATTCCGTATGTTCCTCCACGTTATCTACGGAATAATGGACTATTTATCGAAGCAACGCATAGAACGAACTATGCTATGAATGAGCCTATATCCAGGACTATACATCTAACAAATCGATATAGCAGTGTTCTTAATTTTAATAATAGCTTATATAAGTTTAAGCTTGAACTCTTTTCTATTTTTAACTAGTCTGTAAGAAAGCATGTACTTCTTAGACTGAATGAATAATAATAAATAAATTATAAATAAATAATAATAATAATAAATAATACAAAAATATATCCTTGTGCCAAATTTCAGTGAGATATCTCAAAATTTGAGGGACTAGTTTGCACTCAAACAGACAGACGGACGGACGGACAGACGGACATGGCTATATCAACTTAGTTCGTCGTCCTGATCAATTCGGTATACTTAATGGTGAGTCTATCTTCTATATTTCTCAACGTTACAAACATCGGACCAAAGTTAATATACCATTTCATGTTCATGAAAGGTATAAAAATATACATTAGTCAAGGGACCAAAAGACCTTACAGTATCAAACAAACGATCATAAAAAAAAAAGAAATGAATATAATAATAATAGCATAGGAAATAAATATAAATAAGTAATGTGTCCTGTTGAGGTTTACGTTAAAGTACAAAAGACACCTCGATGAGCTAAAGGCGCGCAATGAGTGCCAACCAACAGTGCATGGCTTGTTTGGACCAACAATTAAAATGGACATACCAATGCAAATAGACATTTTGTATATGTATGTGTGTATAGTATAACCTAAGCAAAAAGCCGTCAGGAAGTAATTTACAATAGAACGCAATGCCAAACAAAAAGAAAGGTGATGCGGCTACTAAAGGATATTCTACATATACTCATTTGCGTTTGTATGTGTATGCGGCGGGTAGTTGAGCTTGTTTTGGGTACACGACTGATGGCTATTTGCTAAAAATTATAGTCATTCAGTGCGGTGGCGTAAATCGACAAGATTTATATTCAATTAAAATATATTTTGAGGGAAATAAAAAGTTTGCAAAATAAAAAAACGAAATATTTTGTGGGCATTAGCTCTATAGGTCGACGCCTTTTCGAGATATCGCCATAAAGGTGGACCAGGGGTGACACTAGAATGTGTTTGTACGTTATGGGTATCAAATTAAAGGTGTTAATGAGTATTTTAAAAGGTTGTGGGGCTTAGTTCAATAGGTGGACGCCTTTTCAAAATATCGCCATAAAGGTGGACCAGGGGTGACTCTAGAATGTGTTTGTACGATATTGGTATCAAATTAAAGGTATTAATGAGAGCTTTAAAAGGGAGTGGTAGTAGTTGTATATGTGAAGGCGTTTTCCAGATATCGACCAAAATGTGGACCAGGGTGACCCAGAACATCATCTGTCGGGTACCGCTAATTTATTTATATATGTAATACCTGCCAAGGTTCAAAGGGCTTTTGATTTCGCCCTGCAGAACTTTTTCATTTTATTCTACTTAATATGGAAGGTGTCACACCCATTTTTCAAAGTTTTTTCTAAAGTTATATTTTGCGTCAATAAACCAATCCAATTACAATGTTTCATCCTTTTTTTGATATTTGGTATAGAATTATGGCATTTTTTCATTTTTCGTAATTTTCGATATCGAAAAAGTGGGCGTGGTCATAGTCGGATTTCGGCCATTTTTTACACCAAGATAAAGTGAGTTCAGATAATTACGTGAACTAAGTTTGGTAAAGATATATCGATTTTTGCTCAAGTCATCGTGTTAAGGGCCGAGCGGAAGGACAGACGGCCGACTGTGTATCAAAACTGGGCGTGACTTCGACCGATTTCGCCCATTTTCACAGTTATAGTCATAAAATCTATGCTCCTACCAAATTTCACAAGGATTGGTTTATTTTTGCTCGATTTATGACATTAAAAGTATTCTAGACAAATTAAATTAAAAAGGGCGGAGCCACGCCCATTTCGAAATTTTCTGTTATTTTTGTATTTTGCTGCACCATATCATTACTGGAGTTGAATGTTGACATACTTTACTTATATACTGTAAAGATATTCAATTTGTTGTTATAATTTGACTTAAAAAATTTTTTTTTTAAAGTGGGCGTGTTTGTCATCCGATTTTGCTAATTTTTATTATCACACATATATGAATAGGAGTAACGCTCTTGTCAAATTTCATCATGATATCTTCAACGACTGCCAAATTACGGCTTGCAAAACTTTCAAATTACCTTCTTTCAAAAGTGGGCGGTGCCACGCCCATTGTCCAACATTTTACGAATTTTATATTCTACATCATAAGGTCAAGCCATCTACCAAGTTTCATCACTTTATCCATCTTTGGTAATGAATTATCGAACTTTTTGGGTTTTTCGAAATTTTCGATATCGAAAAAGTGGGCGTGGTTATAGTCCGATTTGGTTCATTTTAAGCAGCGATCTGAGATGAGTGCCCATTTTTCATCAAGATACCTCAAAATTTACTCAAGTTATCGTGTTTACGGACGGACGGACGGACGGAGATGGCTAAATAAATTTCTTTTTTCGCCCAAATCATTTTGATATATAGAAGTCTATATCTATTTCGATTAGTGTATGCCGTTACGGATTACCGATATGCAAACAAAGTTAATATACTGAGCGAAATAGTTTTAATTATATTATTTAAAAGGGCACAGAAGAGGATCTTCAAAATTAAAGCTGTGACTGTGTTGGAAACTGAGTCTATGATATGGTCGATATTCGTAGTCGTTGATCAACGAGCAACGAAGCAAGGCGAGTGCACGCAATGTATGCTAGCTTAGGTAAGGTTGAATTGGTCGGTCACTAATGACCTGACATAGACTGAATGTGTTCATAGTGCTCTCAGAATGTTTGGCGACCAAACGAAAAAACCACAATTAGGTACCACGAATTACGTTATGAAATAACCCCGTGCTTTTGGTAATTAAAAGAAGTTTCCTAGGACCTAACTGAATAACTGGCTCGAGATGTGGCAACTCTGCCGCAATTAGAGGTGGAGCCTTGGCTTCGCGAGCGCAAGACATGAACACAGAACGTGCGTAACCGTTTATTCTTGCAGCTTGCACTTCCTTCATCTGTTGTTATCAACAGGGCCTAATTTATATGCATGTGACGCCAGAAGGCAATGTCCAATTGGTATGCCTATCGTGAACCTTAAGCTTTCTTTAGAGATAGGACTTGCACAGTGAGCTTAGAAATTTAGCTCCTGTCCTCTTTTGGTCTCTACCAAATGGATTGGGAGATCTACCATCGATTCCTCGAGTGCTGCACCTTCCTTTGCCAATTAACCGGCCTTTTTGTTAACTTCTATGATCTGGAACCCAGTATAGATTACGTCTCAGCCTGATCGAAGCTTCTCCAATGCTTTTTTGCACATCAACATCTCTTCCGCTAATTTTGAACCATCAGCAAACAAGTGTATAGCATGTTTTACCATTTCCACACCTTTGCGCCGATGGAGTCTTCGTAGCTCCAATATCTCCTTTGAAGCTCAGGCAAGGGACGATGTAGTTCTTTTGCTCTATATTAGATGGCGCTGTACTGCTATAGCCATGTGGACTGCACGGAATCAGGTAGTATATTTGTCCAGTAATAGAAAACGCTATACTACTATGGTCGTATGATCTACGCTCATGCTGCCCCGAGGTATTGAGCTTCGTTGCATTTGTTAACGCTTTGTTTTTTGCCAACATATATTCTTCTTACTATTTCTCCCTTTGGATTTGTATGCTTTTCCATCATGCAGCTCGTTGAATCTCCACTACTTTTGCTCCCCGAGTCCGACTTTTAGCTTATAACGTTTTCATCTTCCTTGGATTGCGACTCCGCCATCCATTTCTCATCATCCTTATTCAAATAAGATCTTGAGTCATTTACCTTGGTCGCACGACCACCTGTCCGACAAGGCGGGCTAAGTGGTTCAATATTAAATATAGGAAAAAACCGTCCGCCACACCAGCGCCTCTTACTGTGGTAACGCCATCAATACTTCTCGAGTTAGTTCGGTATCGGGTAAGCTCCGTTGGAATACAGTCGAGAATATCCCCTGGCTGCAAATCATCCAATAGGAATGGTCCGCAATACTCCTTGGATTTGATGCAGATTCATTAGCTAGCTACGTACTAATAGAAGTGATTGTATAGAAAAGTTTGTGTATATGCGATCCATCGGTTTTGCCGCGTAAAATTGCGCCACATGGCAGCCGCATCTACACAGGTATCATAATTTGAGCAGCTCTTTCCGTATAGTGAAGTATACATATCTTTTGACCCCGCATAAAGACCTTCATTGCGTCTGTGTATGATCAGCATGCCATCTGTCTTTTTAATGACAACTTTTTTCTCATTTTGCACTGAAGCGCCCTTTAATATTAAACCATCAAGTGATTCCTTAGACTTTTCTGCCGAAGCCAGCGTAAAACAGATAGTTGGACCCTTTATAGACAACACATTTAATTGTTGCTCCTGTGACTTCCTTGGAACCACGATTTTAAAAGTGGAAATGTACCCAAACCCTTCACAACGTTGAGCGGCATTTGTTGATCGGAATAAGAGAATGTGACTATTGACATCCTTTTGTATCACTTCCATTTGAGCATCGTCGCTTTCTCCTTCCTCCTTATCTTCCATACCTCAGTCATTCACACCATATGTCGCATATGTGTTTGTAATGGTGGTGAATATGCCTTTTTAATAAGTGTAAAAATGATTTCTACTTCACACAGAATTTTAATTGCTGTTGACAAATGCTAATAATAGCTGAGAAGTGTATGAGTGATATTGAATGTGAGTGTATTAGTTATATCCTTCATTAAAGTACGAATTAATAAGTATGTAAGTAGATGTGTGTTTGAATGCAGTAATTCATAAGAATGGTGTTATGAATGGTATTTATGGATGTAATTGGTAAGCATTAGTCGGTTACTTGTCTTTGGCCGAGCTTATTGCAACAGAAATCTCTATGAAATAGTAGAAGTTGTCTTGTCATAACGCATATAACTGCTCCTTCTACGAATGGGGCGTTCTAAGTTCGATGGAGACATTAGAAAAATATGTTACCATGTTCGGATACATGAAACGTACTTAATTACTTGCAATGTCTACTAAAATTGACAAATGCAGTATTTGGCGCTTTAATATACTACGTATATTTTTAATAAATATTTAGATAGGAGGAAAAAAGAGGAGTTCTATAAAAACTCACATCTGAAAACATGTTTCTTAAATTGCATTATTATGAACAATTACCCTTAGAAAAAGTGGTAGTAAGCACATATATCGCACACTAACTACAAAAGAGTCATAACTTCAAAAAATGTAAATGTTCAGGAGAGAAGAAAAACAGTTTATGTGAAAACGTCTGTAATGTTATACTGAAATCCAGTTTTACAAAGAAGGATACCTAATTATAAACTGAATTTACGAAATTTTATTGTAATTATTTGTTTACGGACAAAATATATAGCAATTTTGAAATATGATTATTTCTAAGAAAACTTACTACTCGTACATTCACAATTATTTCATCAAAAAAGGCACATTTCACTATAATACAAACAACTTTACTCACTCTTTACTTATAAAAAGACACAATTTTAATTAATACACAACAAAGTTAAAAGTGTTTTGCAACAAGTTAGTCAGAATTTAAAATAATACACTTTATGCGTAAAAAAACTGTCCACTTGTTCTTAAGCACATTGACACAACTGAAAATAGTACTCTTTAGTTGATAGAGCGCAAGCGATGCAATCAACACCAAAACTGGCATAACGGTAATTTTCCAGTTAAAGAAGAATATAATGATAACGAAATTTAAGGGGCAGTTAGAGATGTGTACTGTGAATTGGTTTATGGAAAAAAACCGGTTTTGAAAAATTTTAAGTTGTGACTCTTTTGTAGTTAGTGTACGATATAAGAATAACACACATATGTATGTAGATACTTGATGATGGACTTCGAATGTGAACGTTTCACAGAAGCATAAGGAATATGACTCAGAATTTGGCAAATTTTTTTTTTATCCAGGAGTCGTCGTTATAATTACAAAGTCCTATCATCTCAGCACTGTGCGGTGAAAACTCTCTTATAATTATCTTATATATTATTTCTAATTGCACTGAAAGGAATGGTGCTAGTAAAATCAACAAATCGGTTCTGTTGTTCTTGACTTAACGGAGATTCGGTGAAATTGATCGAATTGCGGTTAATTCGACCGAGTTCTTTGTCAAAGGAACAAATTAGTTTAGTCATTTCAACAGAAGAGAAATTGTCGCTCTTGAGCTACAAAATTCTGTAAATTTGACAGATTCCTGGTCAATCTAACTGATTTTTCTGTTAACACAACTGGTCATTTCAACAGCGAGCAACAGTCAATACATTAGCAAATTTCAAAGAGAATTTTACGCTCACTGCACTCTATACTTTGTACTTATGACGATGGTGCCACTTGTTAAAAAAAAAATACCAAAATAATAAAACCATGGGAAAACAACAAAAAACTAGTTTTTCAGTTATCAAAACAAAACGAAAAACCGTTTTTTGAATTTACTGTGCAAAAAATTATGAGATACCGGGACACCTATTTATCGGGTACAATTTTGCAACTTCTCCTCCAAGCGAAATGCAAAATTGCGTCCTCTTGTTGCAAAAGTTTTGTTTGAACGAACAGGATTTTTCCAAAGTTAGTAACATTTTGTTCAAGTTTTTACGAATTTTCACTCACGCGAACGAATTTATTAAGATAAAAAAAAACATCATTTTTTAATGTTGATGTTTCCGACAACATAAAAGTTTGAGTTGTTTTGGAATCGTTTCAGCTGAAAGTGTTACGAAATTTAAACTTGACGAATTACATGTGAAGTTACTCCAGTGCTGAATTACATTCCTGCGATTTGATTCTTTACTTTTCTATAACTTACAAGTTCTATATTTAAAATGTTATGTCAAACATTTATACAAGTTTTGTTCGAAACAATCAAGTGTGGCAACTACATGCCAGAGAAGAAATTGAGAATGAGCTGAGCTACAGCCGAAAGAATTGAGAATCAGTTTTGTGACTACTATTTTAATTTCTATTTGCAAAGCGAAGTTCAAAACTATAAATTAAATAAATTATAAAATATAAAAATTTGGTGAAAGTATATTTAATAAAAAAAATTATAAAGTGTTTAATGTTTAATGTGTGCCAGCATATTTGATGTACGCCCAATTGACGTTCGGTTGGTAAGTGCCACCGTGGTGTGATGGTAGCCTGCTCCGCCTGCCACACCGTATGCCCTGGGTTCGCACCCCGGGCAAAGCAACATCAAAATTTTAGAAATAAGGTTTTTCAATTAGAACACATTTTTTCTAAGCGGGGTCGCCCCTCGGCAGTGTTTGGCAAGCGCTCCGAGTGTATTTCTGCCATGAAAAGCTCTCAGTGAAAACTCATCTGCCTCGCAGATGCCGTTCGGAGTCGTAGAAAGCTGTCGCAACAACTTTTTTTGTTCATTGGACTACTAATACGGTCAATTACGAATCAACGATTTGTGCGCAGTTGATTCAACATCTTGTTGCGATGGATAAAAATTAAGAGAAATTTCGGTTGAATTGACCCGTATTTCGGTTGATTTTACCCCTCTTTTTCTTTCAATGTGCTGTTTTTATGTGCAGGACCGTTTTGCGCTCTTATTTCGAATCCAAATCTATAAATAAAGATTTGGTTGTAAAGATGGAGATTCGTGCTATTAGCGAGCTTTCGGCATTATAGTGCTTTTGTTTAGCTATATTTTATTAAAATAATTTGTTAAAAATAAACGATTGTGAGCACACAAAGAATTCTATTTGTACTATGACACTATTGTGAATATTTGATTAAGACTAACACTGCATTACCCGCAGTTGCTAAAATTCGCTAGATGGCAGCGCAAGCGCATGTAAGTTTTTATTGATAGATGATTTATTGATAGAAGAGCTGATTTCTGTTGATATTTGATATGAGAATTTTGTATTTTGTTGCGCAAGATGCTAACGGGTCCGGCTAGTTCATCTCGTTTTACTACCTATTACTACAAGTACATATTTAGTTATCCCAAGAAAAGGAAATGTATGTGCAAAAGTTCATGTATGTAAGTGGAGACGGCGCCTGATCGTCATTCACAAGGCTAGGGTGATTCTTTAGGTAGCCACTGAACACCCGTTTGGTTGTAAGCTAATGTCAGAAAACGACAACCTAGCTAGGTTTAAGAGCTAGTTCGGGGACTTCATCAGCAGCGCCTGATAACTATAGGACACGGCTGCAAGCGGAGGTCTGTCTTGGTTTAAGCGGCGTGCTATATAAACGTGTATAAGTTTTGGTGTTGGATTTGTGGTAGGAGAGAGACCTTGTCGACAAGTTATGACGATTACGCCACTGGACGAACGCCTTGTCGCTACCCGCATAAAATACATTTTTTTAATACCCCATTCATCTGCATCCATGCACCGACAGAGTAGATGAGCGATACGGTTCCAACGCCTCTAACACCCCTCCCATTATAGTCCACCCCGTGGAAACAGCAAGTTTCCTTGGACTCCCATTAGAGGACATTCATGACAATTTGTGATTGGTCGCACCTACTGGATGGGGCGAAGCACTGCTACAACAACATGAGCGATACGGTGAAGGATGCATTTTGCTCCCGCCATGATATAAAAGTCATGCTTGGCGATTTTAATGGGGCAAAAGAGGAGTTTTTGGCCTCATGGTCGGAAGGTTAGCCTCCACTACGAAACCTCTTCTAATGGACTAAGGCTGACGTCTATCAGCTAATGCTCGAAATATGGTCATATATGTATAACAAGCTACGTGATCGAAAAATATGTACCCGGAACGACCACGTTGGGATGGACGTCATGCCTCTGGGACGTACGCACGATTCGAGGACCTAATCTCGAATCGGATCACTATCTCGTTGCGGCTAAACAGCCGCCAGCGCCTTCGCGACTAAAAGTAAGGATCAAAAAATACAAGGAAAGCTAGACGCCGAAAGGCACCAATAACAACAGACTACCATTGATTTCGCAACACGTCTCTCACACCTACTTTCTGAGAACATAAGTCAACACGACGGAATGCAGAAGCCGTGGCAACATATCTCTCAAGCACTTCGTACTGTCGTCGAGGAAAAAATTGGTTATTGGTGACTACTGAAAAACAACTGGTACGATGATGAACGCCGCGTTGCAGCCGAAAGAAAGGACGCATGTAGGGCTACGTTTAAAGCAAACGCAACAAGTAGAAGAAATAGAGGGAAGAGACTCCTTTTCAGAAAGAAAAAAGCAGACTTGCGTGAGTGCGAGAAGCTTTAGCTGCTAGCCACCAGGAATAACACCCGGCGGCAGACAGAAGATTTTAAGCACGGGCTAAATTCCTGTAAAAAGAAATCGGTGAGCTGGTAACCGATGTCCAGAGGGTGCTTAGATTATGGAGGGAACACTTCTCTGTCCGCACAAAGGGAGACAGGGATGTGCCTTCCAGGGATGATGAGCCCCAGCCCGCAATCGATAATGATGAAATTAATGTTTCTTAACCCGAATAAGCGAAGTCAGAATAGCAATAAACAGATTTAAAGACAACAAGTCCGCGGGCGCAGATCGATTGCCTGCGGAGCTATTCAAATACGGCGGCGAGGAGTTAAACCAGCATTAACGAACGCAACATCAGTTTTGAAATCCAGTCAATAAATGCTATTGATTGAGTAGGTAAATGAAAAGTAAAATCCTTTCTCTGCAAATGAAAATCAAGCTCCTTAAGTACTTATCGTTCCCGTCCTGCTTTATGATGCACAGGCATGGACCAAGACAACATCAGAGGCGGCTCTGGGAGTGTTCGAGAGAAAAGTTCTTCGAAAGATTTACGGACCTCTACGTGTTGGCGACGGTGACTAACGAAGAAGATTTAATGATGAGCTATACGTTGTGTTAGAAGCGACTATGCTGGATTGGCAATGTTATATCGGGAACCGCCTACGCAATTGGACGAAGAGAGCGAGCCCCCACTCCGCTGCAATAACCAGGTGGAGTGTTACCAATAACAAACTTCTAGTATACCAAATTGGAGTTTTTCTATTGGTCGTCAATCAAATTCTTGTGACGCTATGAGCACGTTTAGTCTACGTGAGGCCTTTAGGCAGATCAGTTCAACGTAACCTAACTTTGGCAGCTTTAAAAACTCACAATGCTTATAATATTCGAATAAGAAGATTATACAATACTAAATACATGAATAATACGAAAAAGAGGTTTTAGGGTCAAATCTTTACACAGCTTCTTTATGCTTAAACGCAAGCATCATAGGCTTCTTCCTTTTTTGTGGGTGGATATTAAACTCTCATGCCTTTTTTGGTCAGTGCACAAGGATGCATCATCAGCTTGTGTTCAATTGATTCTGTTTAAATTTTTTCTCTGTTATTGATGATATATGATGCATCCATGCATATTTATGAAATATTGCCAAAATTTGTTGTTTTTTATGTTTATCAAGTTTTTTTTGAGTTGACATTCATATAAAGATGCACACACACACACACACACAGACACGCACACCCATGCACGCGCTTCATATGCATTATATAACCTGCATCCTCTTGATGACATTACTTCGGTTCGACGGTAGGCGGTTGGCTGTTTTACTGCCAGTCATTGATCCATAATCCAGCACTGCGTTGCGTTGCGCTTGCTCAGGAAGGTGAAGTGCGTTAGGGTGTGAGTGCGTGTGTGTGTTTGTATGCGTATTGTTTATTTTACTGTCATTCGTGCGTTGCGTTGAGAAATTATGATGCATTTTTATGGATTTTCGATGTTTTTACAGCTTTCCAATTTTTATACTCAGTTGAGCAGAGCTCACAGAGTATATTAAGTTTGATTGGATAACGGTTGGTTGTACATATATAAAGGAATCGAGATAGATATAGACTTCCATATATCAAAATAATCAGGATCGAAAAAAAATTTGATTGAGCCATGTCCGTCCGTCCGTCCGTCCGTCCGTCCGTCCGTCCGTTAACACGATAACTTGAGTAAATTTTGAGGTATCTTGATGAAATTTGGTATGTAGGTTCCTGAGCACTCATCTCAGATCGCTATTTAAAATGAACGATATCGGACTATAACCACGCCCACTTTTTCGATATCGAAAATTTCGAAAAACCGAAAAAGTGCGATAACTCATTACAAAAGACAGATAAAGCGACGAAACTTGGTAGGTGGGTTGACGTTATGACGCAGAATAGAAAATTAGTAAGATGTTGGACAATGGGCGTGGCACCGCCCACTTTTACAAGAAGGTAATTTAAAAGTTTTGCAAGCTGTAATTTGGCAGTCGTTGAAGATATCATGATGAAATTTGGCAGGAACGTTACTACTATTACTCTATATGTGCTAAATAAAAATTAGCAAAATTGGATGAAGAACACGCCCACTTTTTAAAAAAAAAATTTTTTAAATTCAAATTTTAACATAAAATTTAATATCTTTACTGTATATTAGTAAATTAAGTCAAAATTCAACTCCAGTAATGATATGATGCAACAAAATACAAAAATAAAAGAAAATTTCAAAATGGGCGTGGCTCCGCCCATTTTCATTTAGTTTGTCTAGAATACTTTTATTGCCATAAGTCGAACAAAAATTTACCAATCCTTCTCAAATTTGGTAGGAGCATAGATTCTATAACGGTAACTGTTCTCTGTGAAAATGGGCGAAATCGGTGGAAGCCACGCCCAGTTTTTATACACAGTCCACCGTCTGTCCTTCCGCTCGGCCATTAACACAATAACTTGAGCAAAATCCGATATATCTTTACTAAACTTAGCCCACGTACTTACCTGAGCTCACTTTTTCTTGGTATAAAAAATGGGCGAAATCTGACCATAACCACGCCCACTTTATCGATATCGAAAATTACGAAAAATGAAAAAAATGCCATAATTCTATACCAAATACGAAAAAAGTGATGAAACATGGTAACTGGATTGATTTATTGACGCAAAATATAACTTTGGAAAAAACTTTGTAAAATGGGTGTGACACCTACCATATTAAGTAGAAGAAAATGAAAAAGTTCTACAAGGCGAAATCAACAGCCCTTGGAATCTTGGCAGGAATACTGTTAGTGGTATTGCATATATAAATAAATTAGCAGTACCCGACAGATGATTTTCTGGATCACCTGGTCCACATTTTGGTCGATATCGCGAGAACGCCTTCACATATACATCTAAGGGCCACTCGCTTTTAAAACCCTCATTAATACCTTTAATTTGATATCCATATCGTACAAAAACATACCAGAGTCACCCCTGTCCCACCCTAATGGCGATATCTCGAAAAGGCGTCCACCTATAGACCTAGTGTCCACTCCCTCTTAAAATGCTCAGTAACACCTTTCGTTTGATACCCATATCGTACAAACATTCTAGAGTCACCCCTGGCCCACCCTAATGGCGATATCTCGAAAAGGCGTCCACCTATAGACCTAATGCCCACTCCCTCTTAAAATGCTCAGTAACAGCTTTCGTTTGATACCCATATCGTACAAACATTCTAGAGTCACACCTGGCCCACCCTAATGGCGATATTTCGAAAAGGCGTCCACCTATAGAACTAAGGATTACTCCCTTTTAAAATACTCATTACCATCTTTCATTTGATACCCATATTGTACAAACACATTCTAGAGGCACCCTGGCCCACCCTAATGGCGATATCTCGAAAAGGCGTCCACCTATAGACCTAATGTCCACTCCCTCTTAAAATGCTCAGTAACACCTTTCGTTTGATACCCATATCGTACAAACATTCTAGAGTCACCCCTGGCCCACCCTAATGGCGATATCTCGAAAAGGCGTCCACCTATAGACCTAATGTCCACTCCCTCTTAAAATGCTCAGTAACACCTTTCGTTTGATACCCATATCGTACAAACATTCTAGAGTCACCCCTGTTCCACCCTAATGGCGATATCTCGAAAAGGCGTCCACCTATAGACCTAATGCCCAATCCCTCTTAAAATGCTCAGTAACACCTTTCGTTTGATACCCATATCGTACAAACATTCTAGAGTCACACCTGGCCCACCCTAATGGCGATATCTCGAAAAGGCGTCCACCTATAGAACTAAGGATTACTCCCTTTTAAAATACTCATTACCACCTTTCATTTGATACCCATATCGTACAAACACATTCTAGAGTCACCCTGGCCCACCCTAATGGCGATATCTCGAAAAGGCGTCCACCTATAGACCTAATGCCCACTCCCTCTTAAAATGCTCAGTAACACCTTTCGTTTGATACCCATACCGTACAAACATTCTAGAGTCACCCTTGGTCCAGCTTTATGGCGATATCTCGAAAAGGCGTCCACCTATAGAACTAAGGATTACTCCCTTTTAAAATACTCATTACCACCTTTCATTTGATACCCATATCGTACAAACACATTCTAGAGTCACCCTGGCCCACCCTAATGGCGATATCTCAAAAAGGCGTCCACCTATAGACCTAATGCCCACTCCCTCTTAAAATGCTCAGTAACACCTTTCGTTTGATACCCATATCGTACAAACATTCTAGAGTCACCCTTGGTCCACCTTTATGGCGATATCTCGAAAAGGCGTCCACCTATAGAACTAAGGATTACTCTCTTTTAAAATACTCCTTACCACCTTTCATTTGATACCCATATCGTACAAACACATTCTAGAGTCACCCCTGGCCCACCCTAATGGCGATATCTCGAAAAGGCGTCCACCTATAGACCTAATGCCCACTCCCCCTTAAAATGCTCAGTAACACCTTTCGTTTGATACCCATATCGTACAAACATTCTAGAGTCACCCCTGGCCCACCCTAATGGCGATATCTCGAAAGGGCGTCCACCTATAGACCTAATGCCCACTCCCTCTTAAAATGCTCAGTAACACCTTTCGTTTGATGCACATATCGTACAAACACATTCTAGAGTCACCCCTGGCCCACCCTAATGACGATATCTCGAAAAGGCGTCCACCTATAGACCTCATGCCCACTCCCTCTTAAAATGCTCAGTAACACCTTTCGTTTGATACCCATATCGTACAAACATTCTAGAGTCACCCCTGGCCCACCCTAATTGCGATATCTCGAAAGGGCGTCCACCTATAGACCTAATGCCCACTCCCTCTTAAAATGCTCAGTAACACCTTTCATTTGATTCCCATATCGTACAAACACATTCTAGAGACACCCCTGGTCCACCTTAATGGGGACATCTCGAAAAGGCGTCCACCGATAGACCTAAGGCCCACTCCCTCTTAAAATGCTCAGTAACACCTTTCATTTGATACCCATATCGTACAAACAAATTCTAGAGTCAGCCCTGGTCTACCTTTATGGCGATATCCCTAAATGGCGTTCATCCATAGAACTATGGCCTACTCTCTTTTAAAATACTCTTTAATACCTTTCATTTGATATACATGTTATACAACCACATTCCAGGGTTACCCCAGATTGATTTTCCTTATTTTGTCTCCATAGCTCTCAACTGAGTATGTTATGTTCGGTTACACCCGAACTTAGCCTTCCTTACTTGTTTTGTTTGCTTTTAACCCATTTGCAACATTTATGCCAGTACAAGTACAATAGTTGCTGGCACCCTTTTTTGCACACACACACACACACACACACACACGCACACATGCACACTTTTGACGTCAACGCAACGGCTTGACTGTGAGTCTTGAAAATGCATATTTTTGCACTTTTCAACAAGACAACAACTGAAATCCAGTTGAAATCATCAGCGGCTTTGTCATCTTTGTCGCAATGGTTGAGCAGCAGCAGTAGCAGCAGCATCAGGAGGAGTAGCAACAACAAAACATCAATATGCATTTGTCCAACAATGCGACTGTTCTGTTTGGTGAATTTATTTTGGCAATGCGCTTTGTGCGTTGCAATTTATAACAAAAAGCGGACATCCGGTGTGGAATTTTTCGATGGCTTCGACTGATTTATGCTCTTGATGGATAGGCTAGGCTAAGGTAGGTATGTTCTATTTTTTTTTTTTTTTGGTGTGGAATGTTGGATTCATAAAAACAACTAACGGTAACAAAAAGTATGCACACGTGCTGAAAAATGCAGCAACATGCAGAAAAAAACCATTAATTGAGTTTTGAAATACCCAAAAAAAGTTGGTATTACATCCAGAAATAACAAAAGGCCTACAGCTTGCACTACGAGCTTGTTGTTGTCGTGGTTGCATTGATAAAGGCACTTCCCGAAGGCTTTGGGGAGTGTTATCGATGTTGAAGGTCCTTTGCCGGATATAGATCCGGTACGTTCTGGTAACAAGCATCATTTAGATAATAGCCCGAACATATCGGGAACTATTTAATGTGACCACATATGACCCTACATTACGATCTAACTTCAATTTCCGTGAAGCGAAAGCAAAATATAGAGCTTACAAAAATTTTAAAAATCTGTGAACAATTTGGTTGCATCCGCTTTCAATGATCTAGTATAGAATGTGGCTCAAAAAGTGCTAACACTAGATTCACTGGTTGCTCTTGCTCTTTCCTTTGAACGCAATATATACATAAAGGTATCAAACACACAAGAAGGGACAATTGCTCCGAACAATGCGTTGACCAGGCGCAAAGTATATCATACACCGTTTCTGCAGCCCCTCGAAGGTTGCGGTTACGACATGAGGTATTAGGTATGTTTCAATCTCAACTATGCCACATGAACCGTGATTATCCTCCGCCAACTTATCTGAAATCTTTTCGTCTGGCTAAGGATAACTCTTTCTTTGCAGTATAGAAACTCTACATGAACGCAATCGCTAAACAAGTACTGAGAGATGCGACTATTAATGAGTACCAAGGGTGCAATGTTTCCTTTGCGCTTGCGTCTGCAAGGTTTGATGCACGAGAAATATTTGTCGAGTTGGTAGATTTATGGACCACTACATACTGATAAGCCAGACTTTGCGTAATAGCCACTGACCCGAAACCACAAAGAAACCACAGTTATCGGAAAAGAGTTAGTGAAAATCCTGTCAAACTGAGTTGTTGAATATGGGAGTGAGCTCTCCGCCCTATCAATTCTACCCTATAAAAAAGAATATCCCATAGTTTGCATACCACCGCACAACTGTGTGGACTACGAGGGAGCTGGCTTAAAAATTTGAAATTTCAATGATATGAGTACTACTGGGCTCATATGGGAGAGGTAGTCGGTGCTTAGCGTTTTTTGAACATTGCCATTGCCATTGAGGTCATAGCCCTTTCGATTATTGGAGTCATTAACAGAGAGTTCGACATCCGTATTTATAATCTTTCAGAAGACCTAACTCCTAAAGACTAGAGGTACCTTGAGTTGCCACATGCTTGATAAAGAGGTCGATAGGTTACATGTTATGCTTGTTATGCTCAAATCCTCTGAAATGTATAATGTAATCGTCTGTGACTTGTGGTAAAGACCACTTGTTTCGTATTTGAAGCGTCAGTGGCGTCTTGAGGTCTTCACCCAACTACTTAACTTTACGTCGAAGCACAGACTCAAACCCAGTATAAATACTCATCCGCATAAGCCACAACTATAACCCCAATTCTGTTGAGCTAGCATCGAAGTACAAGGAAGGTGTTCGGTGCTCTTTGAACTTTACGTTTGAAAATATTGTTCTTAAAGAAGCTGCTTTAGCCTTATCTGATGAGGTGCAGTAAATGGTAGTCGAGTATAACTAGAAAGCTCATGCGCCATGGTGTGATGGTAGCGTGCTCCGCTTAACACACGGAAGATCCTGGGGTTACGCCACGGGCAAAGCAACTTAAAAATTTTAGAAACAAGTTTTTTCAATTAGAAGAAAATTTTTCTAAGCGGGTCGCCCCCCGGCATTGTTTGGTAAGCACCCCGATTTTATTTCGGCCATGAAAAGCTTCTCAGTTAATACTGAGGTTATCGCGCCTTACATTCATTTATTTTTTATTTTTTGGAAATGTCCTCTCAGCTAAGAATGCATTAAGCAAGTTCACAAGTTCATAACTAAAAGCTAGTTTAAGTGCTGTGTTGGGGACGCCGTCTTCTCAGCTTCCAGGACTTCATTCTATTACAAATAGCAAAGCAGTAATATATAAAGCTTTGTATGCTATCCTTGACTATGTGAAGTGAGCTAAATGTATGGCTAAATGTACGTCCACTCGTTTTGTACGGATCGTAAAAAGTTGAGATATTTTTAAAGAATGGCGCGCTTATCTTTAAAAGTCGAGACCTGAGTCGTAGCATTCTTTGCAAATGTACCTTTCGATCACTTCTAAGAATAATAATCACCATAACAATAACTGACTGCGATATGCTTTTGGGCACCCCAGCGGGTTAGGGGGTCAGAATATTCCCGCGGTAGGTATGCCTGTCGTAAGAGGCGACTAAAATACCAGATTCAAGGGGCTGTGTAGCGCAAACCTTCAGGTTGCCAGCGTAATATATAGCTTCTACAAACCCAATTGTCAACCTCACCTATCTGCGGCGAATCCTGTTTCACTAACAGACGAGGCTCTGGTGACCCCAAGCTCCTCATGGAACTTGGTAGTGGGGAGGGAGGGGATGGCCTGAAGGTTTAATGTGGCCATATAAATCATTCCCGAGATGGTCGGGCTAGCACCTTAATGGTGCTGAGGTACCGGAGCGTACCGGATCTGTATCCGGCAAAGGACCATTACATCTATAACACTCCCCAAAGCCTTCGGGGAGCAACCTTATGGCTACAATAACAACAACAACAACATATGCTTTCGAGGGAATTTAGGCCGAGCTCCGAAACTTATCAGCAAGGCAGATGAATTTTTGCTTAAATTTCAATGTCAGAAAAACACTCGGAATATTTACCAGAAATCTGTCAAGGGACTACCCCGTTTAGAAAAACATATTTTCTATATATTTGATGCTATTTTCCGAGTAACTTAGCTCCAGAACCTTCGTTAGGGTAAGCGAGCATGCTATCTCCACAACACTGCGGGCACTCTCCTCCTGAGCAAATCGAACTTTCATTACTGCCCCCATGGTAAAAAAGCTTGCGTTTTTTTTTGCAGTAGCTTCACTTTGAGTTGTTGTGCTTTGTATAAATGCATTTATGCACTTTTTTACAAATTGCAGGGCGTTAAATGCATTACATGCGTGCATGTGTATGTGTGAGTGGTCATGAAAGCAATTGGTAACAAATACGCGTAACAATTTACTACATTCGACAGATCGATTTATTGCTTGACAATTGGACGCCAACAAACAAAGCCACCTACGCAATTACAACAACCCCCATCCATTGTCGCACCTACACTAACATAGCAGGCTTATAAATTCATGATATGCATGACAATAGTATCGACAGGCGGAAAAGCACCAACAAACAATACATACATACACACATACACATGTATGTGTAGTATATAAATTGAAAGCGATGGCTCAACCAAATATGATATGATATGGCGCCTATGATGCACAAACTCTGATGCAAGCTTATTGAAATGCATTTGCATACATACATACATACAAAATTTATGACAATCAACCCGCAACCCTTTCGCTTTTTACATAAAAGGGTGTATTTTTTTGGTTTTTGTTTTTAAATTTTGACAGCGTAAAAAATGTGCAAACAATAATCATAAATTTTTATTAACAACCGAGAAAAACAATTTTCAAAGTGCATTGTAAAAATATGCAAACATTCATACATTTATACATTGCGATGGCGTACAATCATATGTATGTTATGTACTAAATGCATACAACTTATTGACGAAATCAAAATTGCAAACGAATGGCAAAACTTTTTTAGGATGAATCAAAGTTTTTGTATGTGTGTATGTATCTAAATATAGACATTTAGTTAAAAGGTATGGGGGAAGTCCCTGGCAATGAAATATCAAACTAGTCAGAAAAATTAATAGAACAACGCCGCACTTAATTTAGTTCACTTAACATAATTGAACTGCGATCATATATTCAATTTAAAACTAGTTACAAACTAGTATATTTCCATTCGGAAACTGACAGTTGACATCGTTGAGCCGTCGTTAGCAACCCGATAATATGCCGATAACAATTACGTAAAACTCCGAAGTGAAATCGATAACTTTTGAATAAAAAATGTATATATTTTCGATAAGAAATCGATAAATTTTCAATAACAAATCGATAATACACCGATACCAATTTGGTAATATTCCGGTAGCAAACAGATAACGTTTTCCATTACAAATCGAGAACTTTCTATAGATAATCTATAACTTTTCGATAGCGCATCGATAACTTTTCTATACCAAATCGGCAAGACGGCGATAGTTCACCGGTAATAAACCGTTCGCTTAAATGTCGCGCTAACAAGTCGATAATTAATCAATCTATCCGAACAATGTCAAAATGACTTCAAAAAAGTCCCGAAATAATCGCAAACTAGAATGGGCTCCGGCATGATCCAAATATGATTCCATTATAATCTCACAATAGTACCGTATTACCCCCAAAATGATCCCGAAGTAGTCGCGTAAATAATCCAATAATCCCGATACGTTTGCAACAAATTAATCTCGGAAAGGTATCTTAAATAATCCAGAAAACGTCCAAAGAATTTAATAAGTTTTGTGGTTCCAAAGAAATATTGAAATGATCTAAAAAAAGTTCCGAAATTTTTACAAAAAAGTCTCGAAATTAGCCCAAAATCATCCCAAACACTCCAGAAATTAATACAAAATGGTCCCGGAATATGTCCCTGCATGATCCCAAAAAATGTACAATGGGGCCGCAATATGATAATAAATCGAGAATTTTTATTGCTTAGCGATGACCTTTCATGTAATAATCGATAGTTTTTCAACAATAAATCGATTAATTTTTTACAAAAAAATCGAGAACTCATCGATAACCTTTGTTATCTATAGCAAATGTACAACACTTCGACAAAAAGTCGATAATTTGTCTATACAAAAAAAAAAAAAAAAAAAAAAAACAAAATACATATATAACTACAAAGCAGGATATACCTCCGATTCAGGCCGAGCTTCTCTTCCAATATGCGGGGAAAAAGGCGGGATAGGACCTACATACATACTTTATGTCGACTCCGGATGAATTGTTGCTGAGAAGGTTTTTATTGTAGAAATACACTCGAAGTGTTCGCCAAACTACCGCCCAGAGGCCGACACCGTTAAGAAAGAACTTTACTAAAGTATTTTGATGTTGAGTTTTTGGGAAATTGAGCTTAGTACGTTGCGTGTAGTAGGCGAGCACGTTACTATCACACTTCGGGGGCCGTTGTTCACCGTATGCACTTTTACGAAACTTAAAGTGAAATAATTCCGGATTGTCCCACGAAATTCGGGCTTAATAGTGTTTTCTTCTCTGCAAATAAAGCGCACTTGCTCTCCTCAAAAGACTTTCTTTTAAATAACAAAAATCGAAACCACTACCTACAAATTGTGTCATTTTACTGAGCGTCGGGTTATCTAGGTTGGAGCAAAGGCGCTCAAATGGCAGACGCGGCGGTACAACGATGATTCCAAAGTAATGGAAGGTGTAGGGTTTAGGCATGCTATGCTGATTCAGAAATAAACAGATCCTGCAAGCTGCCAGATAACACAGCAAGTGTGTAAAAGTGTAAGCAATCCATGGAAAGAGTGGAGAGATGGAGAAGTGTAAGTCTAACAAAGTTAAACAAAAGTTAATAAATAAAATAAATAAAAATTAAAATGGATGACTGTAGGCTCATGATGAGTGCTCTGACAGGACACTGCCTTCCGGCGTCACATGCTTTTAAATGAGGCTTATTCAGTGATAGCAGATGTAAGAAGTGCGGATTGGAGGATAAAACGATCGAGCATGTTTTGTGCTATAGCGGTCAGATCTAGAAGCGGTAAGTAACGTACATAGATACCAGAAAACTTCGTGTACTCATCAAGACGACGCAGTTATTTTATAACGTAGGTCATTGTTGTTGATAGGATTTTTCAGTTTGGTCGTTGAGAGAACTTTTGGTTACACTATGGACTCATTCAGTCTGTGTGAGGTCCTTGTGGACGGGTCAGTTCAACCTTACCTAACCTATTACCGTTTGAAGGGTTGAAACTGTAAAAAAAATTTTTATTTTATTTAAAAGGACTGCCCTTATCCGCATAAAGCATACTTTCAGCGAGTAATCTCGTTTCATAAACTATTCACTCAAAATCTCACAAAATTTCAAATTCAAATTTCTAGACATAATCATACATAAGTAATATATTACATACACTTAATGCAAATACAACTTAGTTTCATAAACATACATATGTGTATATGTATGTAAGTATTTTTATACTCAGTTGAGCAGAGCTCACAGAGTATATTAACTTTGATTGGATAACGGTTGGTTGTACAGATATAAAGGAATCGAAATAGATATAGACTTCCATATATGAATATTATCAGTATCGAAAAAAAATTTGATTGAGCCATGTTCGTCCGTCCGTCCGTCCGTTAACACGATAATTTTAGTAAATTTTGAGGTATCTTGACGAAATTTGGTATGTAGGTTCTTGGGCACTCTTCTCAGATCGCTATTTAAAATGAGCGATATCGGACTATAACCACGCCCACTTTTTCGATATCGAAAATTTCGAAAAATCGAAAAAGTGCGATAATTCATTACCAAAGATGGATAAAGCGATGAAACTTAATAGGTGGGTTGACGTTATGACGCAGAATAGAAAATTAGTAAAATTTTGGACAATGGGCGTGGCACCGCCCACTTTTAAAAGAAGGTAATTTAGAAGTTTTGCAAGCTGTAATTTGGCAGTCGTTGAAGATATCATGATGAAATTTGGCAGGAAAGTTACTTGTATTACTATATGTATGTTTAATAAAAATTAGCAAAATCGGAGAACGACCACGCCCACTTAAAAAAAAAAAATTTTTTAAAGTGAAATTTTTACAAAAAATTTAATATCTTTACAGTATATAAGTAAATTATGTCAACATACAACTCCAGTAATGATATGGTGCAACAAAATACAAAAACAAAAGAAAATTTCAAAATGGGCGTGGCTCCGCCCTTTTCCATTTGATTTGTCTAGGATACATTTAATGCCATAAGTCGAACAAACATTTACCAATGCTTGTGAAATTTGGTAGGCGCTTAGATTCTAGAACGATAACTGTTTTCTGTGAAAAAGGGCGAAATCGGTTGAAGCCACGCCCAGTTTTTATACACAGTTTGTCTTTCCGCTCGGCCGATAACACGATAACTTGAGCAAAAATCGATATATCTTTACTAAACTCAGTTCACATAATTATCTGAACACACTTTGTATTGGTATAAAAAATGGCCGAAATCCGAATATGACCACGCCCGCTTTTTCGATTTCGAAAATTACGAAAAATGAAAAAAATGCCATAATTCTATACCAAACACGAAAAAAGGGATGAAACATGGTAATTGCATTGGTTTATTGACGCAAAATATAACTTTAGAAAAAAACTTTGTGAAATGGGTGTGACACCTACCATATTAAATAGAAGAAAATGAAAAAGTTTGCAGGGCGAAATCGAAAGCCCTTGGAATCATTGCAGGAATACTGTTCGTGGTATTACATATATAAATAAATTAGCGGTACCCGACAGATGATGTTGTCGGTCACCCTGGTCCACATTTTGGTCGATATCTCGAAAACGCCTTGACATATACAACTAAGGGCCACTCCCTTTTAAAACCCTCATTAATACCTTTAATTTGATACCCATATCGTACAAACACATTCTAAAGTCACCCCTGATCGACCTTTATGGCGATATCTTGAAAAGGCGTCCTCCTATAGAACTAAGGCCCACTCCCTTTTAAAATACTCATTAACACCTTTCATTTGATACCCATATCGTACAAACAAATTCTAGAGTCCCCCTGGTCTACCTTTATGGCGATATCTCGAAAAGGCGTCCACCTATAGAACTAAGGCCCACGCCCTTTTAAAATATTCACTAACACTTTTCATTTGATACCCATATCGTACAAACAACACATTCCAGGGTTACCCTAGGTTCATTTTCCTACATGGCGATTTTCCCTTATTTTGTCTCCATAGCTCTCAACTGAGTATGTAATGTTCGGTTACACCCGAACTTAGCCTTCCTTACTTGTTATCCTTGTAAATATCTATACTTATGGACTTTGAAAGTTGAAGCATGTTCGGACGTCTTCAACTAAAATGGCGGACTTGAAGATAGCAAAATCCATGGTTTTCCTCAAGTAAAACTTAATCAACGGCACATACGTAAATACTTATGTATGTAAGTGCATGTTTACAGTTTTTCTATGGATATGCATACATACATATGAACATCTATACTAATAGTGCATAATTTGCGTATGCTGTGAAGTCAAGACATCGCCCTTATGGCTATACAATGGGGCATGCAGCTATGATTTTGTCTAAAGCAGGATTCTACGTACAACAACACAAATTTGCGTGCTTGCCGACAGTTTGTTAGTTTGTTTAGTTTCTACCCACAAAACTCGCCTTGGCACGGTACTAAATACAAATTAAAAAAATCCATAAATAATATTTAATAATCTTAACAAGGATATTAGTAGTTTGTGTTTGTGCAAGTGACTATGTTTGCTGTCTTACCAATTAAATAGGAGAATTTGAGAGAAACTTAAGATGTATAAATATCAGTGATGACTGTAAGTATGTGTGTGCATATGTATGATTCTTTCAAAGAACTTAAGATGATGTGTATAAACTAATACGAAGTGAATCCTTCATATAAATTTTCATAAAAAAGTTTATTAGAGAATACGCTTTTTTAAAGTATTGTAGAATTGTGAAATCAAGCTCGATATATGTATATGCCCTGCAGTGAAAATGAGAGACAGTCACACAAAGCACTAGTTCCGCACTACACGTTTAATGCTTACCTTCGAACTGGTGCTAATCGCATGCAGAGCGTTAAATAATCACAACAACAAATCCAAGCAAGGCAAGCAGCCAAACTTATGTGCATGCACACACATAACCAGCAGCTCCAAGTGAAGATATATCTCACATACACACATGTAGTCGGCAGCTAAGAGAAGTTGTTACTCACACATACACAAGCATATAGCTAACTAACCAAATATACGATACAACAGTTCTAGAAGGTGAAACGTCTACCCCTTAGGAGCAATATGCGGAAGAGGCAACAGAGAGTATAAAAGCAGAGCAAGCTGAAGAATGACTAATCAGTTTGGCTTAAACACGTTATTAGTTGTAAAGTGAAGTATAATTGTGAAGTAGCCCAAAGTAATCTAAATAAAGACCAGTTTGCAATACTGAATATTGGAGTTATTTATTCGACAGTTTAGCGATTCGAACGTTGGCAGAAGGTGCATAATAACCAGGATTTCCCTGAACCCGTTACAATATGTTTAAATTAATTAATCAAAAACTGCGTCTATTTCAGAATTAGCTACGGCTGAACCAATTAAGAACGCGTTCAAAAGGTCTGCAAATGCAGAGTTGCCATCTTGGAGGACATCACATTGTTAAAAGTGTAAGAGGTGTCAGTTGAAAGCACTGCGAGGCGACAGTATTAGAACTAGTGCTGTGTCTTAATGCGATAGTTCTGTGCTAGTTCGGAACTAGTGCGATTCGGTGCAGGAAAGCAATTACATCAAGCTTTACAGTATTTTTCATATCGGTCGAAATTATTATTTTAGATATACCAGGCACTTTATCAAACGAATTAGACAAATGGATTAATATTTGTTTGAATAAAAATGATTATACTGAAAAGGAAGTTCTTGCTTGGATGAATCCAGAGTTATTTCGGTACTTAGAACTGCATGACGGTTGCTTTGTTACCTCAGGGTGTTAGGGGGCTTAGAATGTACGCGCGGCAGGTTTGCCTGTCGTAAGAGGCGACTTAAATACACAAATGTTTCAAGGGACTGTGTAACGTAACCTTTCATTGGATTGCCAGCGTAATTCATAGCCTCTCCAACTTAATTGTCACCCTCACCCACCCGCGCCGAATCCTGTCCTTAGCTTCCTCGCGCAAGTAGGGTGAGGGCCGGATAACTTAGGAGGTTCAATGTGATTATATTAAATCATTCTCAAGATGGTCGGGCTTGTATCATAATGGTGCTTATTATCAGAATGAAACAGATCTATATTGAACAACAAATTCGTTGCTTTATTCGCCCCTTGCTGCGGGAGGACAACCGTTACTTCGCATGATGAGTGAGGGGAAGGCTCTGTTCAAATATTGTTTTGGATGTTTCTTTTTTAAAGATAGCGCTGTTTCAAAATGGAATACTAAAAACACAATTTATGTCAAATGAGATTAGTGGCGGAGAAGGAGAAGAAGAAGTGAAACTAGCTCTCTATATTTGTATCATGATATGAGTTAAACTGTTCCATTTTGTTGGCGCATGTCGTATTGGCGAGACTATTTGTATCTGTCGGTGTCTGGGTTGGTACAGTCGAACTAGTACTCTTTATACTCCAGCGGGTACTGTTGAATAGTTTTACTTCTTTTGGTTGACCACGTTCAACAAAAAGTCTAATTGCACTCTTTTATGTCTGAGCTGGTACTGCCAGACAGATACTCTTTGTATACCGGCGGAAATTCACTTTTTTGCTCATACGAGCAATGTCGGACGGGTCATTGCTTTCTGTATACGGGTACGGTCGGACAGGTCCTCAACGAATTTACTTTTTTTAACCGCGTCATAGGTTTACCCGATGGCAGGCGCCGATCGTATTGCTTTCAAGTTTTCATACTCTCTCTCTCTCTCTCTGTATTACCCAGCTGGTTTTAGAGTCGCCTAAGTTAAAATTGATTTTTCCTGATTGATTAATTATGACCATGAATGCAAAATTTAAGTAAAACTCAATTTTTGGCATACTTTTATGTTGTCCGAAACATCTGTTTTTTTCATCAAAATTTGTGCAAATTGTTTTTGTACTTCAGTCGTTCATTAATCTTTAATTGGAAACAAAAGGAAAATTACTTAGAACGTGACATTTTCACAATGATTTGTGGTGCACATTTTATTTTGTCCCAAAAGAAACAAGTAAGGAAGGCTAAGTTCGGGTGTAACCGAACATTACATACTCAGCTGAGAGCTCTGGGGTCAAAATAAGGGAAAATCACCATTTAGGAAAATGAACCTAGGGTAACCCTGGAATGTGTTTGTATGACATGGGTTTCAAATGGAAGGTATTAAAGAGTATTTTTAAAGGGAGGGGGCCTTAGTTCTATAGGTGGACGCCATTTCGGGATATCGCCATAAAGGTGGACTAGGGGTGACTCTAGCATGTGTTCGTAAGATATGGGTATCAAATGAAAGGTGTTAATGAGTATTTTAAAATGGAGTGGGCCTTAGTTCTATATGTGGACGCCTTTTCGAGATATAGCCATAAAGGTGGACCAGGGGTGACTCTAGAATATGTTTGTACGATATGGGTATCAAATGAAAGGCGTTAATGAGTATTTTAAAATGGAGTGATCCTTAGTTCTATAGGTGGACGCCTTTTCGAGATATCGCCATAAAGGTGGGCCAGGGGTGACTAGAATGCGTTTGTACATTATGTGTATCAAATTAAAGGTATTAATGAGGGTTTTAAAAGGGAGTAGCCATTAGTTGTATATGTGAAGGGGTTTTCCAGATATCGACCAAAATGTGGACCAGGGTGACCCAGAACTTCATCTGTTGGATACCGCTTATTTATTTATATATGTAAAACCACGAAAAGTATTCCTGCCTAGATTCTGAGGGCTTTTGATTTCGCCCTGCAGAACTTTTTCATTTTTTTCTACTTAATATGGTAGGTGTCACACCCATTTTACAAAGTTTTTTCTAAAGTTATATTTTGCGTCAATAAACCAATCCAATTATCAGGTTTCATCCCTTTTTTCATATTTAATATAGAATTATGGCATTTTTCTCATTTTTCGTAATTTTCGATATCGAAAAAGTGGGCGTGGTCATAGTCCGATTTTGCTAGTTTTTATTTAGCACACATACATTTATAGGAGTAACGTTTCTGCCGAATTTTATCATGATATCTTCAACGACTGTCAAATTACAGCTTGCAAAGCTTGAAATTACCTTCTTTTAAAAGTGGGCGGTGCAACGCCCATTTTCCATAATTTTACTAATTTTATATTCTACGTCATAAGGTCAACCCACCTACCAAGTTTCATCGCTTTATCCGTCTTTGGTAATGAATTATCGCACTTTTTCGGTTTTTCGATATTTTCGATATCGAAAAAGTGGGCGTGGTTGTAGTCCGATTTCGTTCATTATAAATAGCAATCTGAGATGAGCGCCCAGGAACCTACATACCAAATTTCTTCAAGATACGTCAAAATTTACACAAGTTTTCGTGTTTACGGACGAACGGACGGACGGACATGGCTAAATGAATTTCTTTTTTCACCCAGATCATTTTGATATATAGAAGTCTATATCTATCACGATTACTTTATGCCGTTACGGATTATCGTTATGCGAACAAAGTTAATATACTCTGTGAGTTCTGCTCAGCTGAGTATAAAAAAAACATGCATACATATATACACGACGCATATTCATATACCAACAACTATTAAACAAATAACAAACTCGTCTGTACAATTCTAATTCATCGCAATAATAAATTATAACTTTTAGCCATTAATTTTAAACATTTGCCGTTTGTTCGTTTGATTTTTGTGAATTTGGAAATTTCCCAAAATGATTGACAGCCATCATCAATAAAATGAAATGTATTGAGTCCACTGAAGGGTGACACCGTTCTAAATTGCGAGTTTCGCCGTTAGAGGAGTGTCCCTGCGTGTAAGCATGCATGTGTGTGTATATGTTGGTGTGTGTGTGTGAATGACATCATTGATCCATTTGACTGCGATCGGCACACGTTGCATGCGCGATGCCTTTCAATTGCAATGTTATTGGTTTTACTACATCGTACATACATACATACACACATGCATACATTCATGTACATAGATGTCCTTTTTGTGTTCGATAAATTACAGTGCAAAACTTTGATAAATGACTGATAACTTTTGATGTTTGATGTCGTTTGCCGATTTATTGCCCTGTGCAGAAATTGTGTATTTGAAAAAAAAAAATAATAATAATAATTATGTTAGCGTTAAGCAAATAAAGTTTTATAGCTCTCGTATTCGCATAAAAATTGACTTTCTTAACAGACGCCGCGAATGTTATGATAACGGTTGTTAGCATTGAAAAAAAAATGTTTCTGAAGAAGTAAAAGAGGGTTAGCTTTCAATAATTCATCTTCAGTTTTGGCACACCCAAAAGGGAATTACTTCATTGTGGACGTCGTCTTAGCTCGTTAAGGAACCATTCCACTTTGTTGGTTGCAAACTTTCTAGCATAGCTCTCGAACAACTGAATCTTAAGATAAGCAAAGACCTCGTGCTGTTTTTAAAGGATAGACCACAAAGAGAGCGGAGATTTTGACTAATAGAGTGATGCTGAAAGCCGGCAGGCTAAACTTGATAATATCCAATATGAGCTTTAAACATATGTAGTTTAGGTTAGGCTGAACTGGCCAGAACTAACATAGACTGTATGAGTCGATAGTGTTACCAAACCAAACCCTATCAGATACTAGGATCTTTGTAATAAAATAACTCTGTCCTCTTGCCAAATACTAAATGTCTTGCAGGACCTATGCTAACAACTAGCTTCTAAATCATATAACCGTATCACTCCTTATAACTGGAGTCTTAAACTGGCAAACGCAGTGCACGAGCACAGCATGTGCTAGATCGTTGCCTCCTCCAACCCGCACTTGCTAAATTGCTGTTACTAACTAAAGCCTAATTTAAAAGCATGTGATGCCAGAACGCAGTGTATCCAATGTGAAAGTGAGGGCGATAGACCTTACGTACACTCCAGCATTCATTTACATGCATAAGCTTCGGTCGTGGCCTTCTTAGCTCCCCTACACTTTGATCTTTCACGACAACTCATTGTCCAGAATGACTCCTAAATATTTTGTGCAAGGTTTGTCCTGCAGGGCACCCTTCCTTGCTTAGGCTTAGTTGAATTTGGGACGTTGTACTCCTTAGTAAACAAGACTATAGCCGTCTTCAATGCGCTGGCGTTCAATCCGACATTAGATGATCAAGTATTTATAGCATAAAGCATGCGATTCATAAAAGAGCTAATTGTGTTGGAAGGCCCTTTTCGCTTATGACAACTGCAACGTCCTCTGCGTATGCCGTAAGTTTCAATAAATGTTGTTTAGGAACAAATTTTCTAAGCGGGGTCGTCTCTTGGCAGTACTTTGGCAAATATTCCGAGTGTATTTCTGAAGAGTTTCTGAGCGTGTCGGTATAAAAATTGTTGGAAAAAATTAAAAAGCAGCACGATTGGAACATAAGCCCGACCTTAATGTCTTCGGAGGGTCATCGCGCCATGAATTTTTTTTATTTTACCATAATAGATTTGTTTGCTGTTGAGAGCCAAACAGAGCCATAGTGATGTTGGTTTGTGTCATTGAGAGCCAAAAGCGTCATTGTGTGGGCATTCTATGTTTAAATTTATGGTAGAATCGGGGACCTTATATAGACCGATTCTCATCTCGTTTGAACTAATGCCGATATAGGTTAGATTAAATCAATGAATGCGATCCCCCCCTACTTTAACTTGGATACATTTAAGCATGTTATGATTGCCCTGAGTATGTGGAGGGTGGGGTAACACTAGATATTTCCTACCTTAACGCTATCAAATCACACATGGATTTATAGAAACTCTCATTTTAGTCCATGTCGACTGCAAGAAACTATTTTTTCGATTGACAAGTGCTTTATCAGAAAAAACGAATTTACTTACGACCTAATAAAAACATTTTAATTCTAATAATAATATGTGTTCATATGTACATAGCAAGTAATATAATTAAAGAAGCCGCTACTTTAATATTAATTTACATAACCCATTTGTCTTTATAAACTTGTGATTACATGCATGAGTACATTTCCTATGCATGGAAGGCTCATAGCTGATTCCAAACATGCTGCAATCATAAAATGAACAATTTGTATTAAGCCAACTTTACGAGTTGTCTTTACATGCAATTGTTTACTTAATGAATATCTTATTATTATTTTAGCAAACAATATTTTGTTCTAAATGAGTGCCGCCTCCAAGATGTGATAGTTCAAGCCGACATGCATATATTAAATAGTTCTTCAAATACATGTAGATGACAGTGGCGTCCTATTTTCAGGTGCAACGCACGGTCGATCCAGGGAGAAAAGACTGTCATATATGGAGTATCTTCATTTATCAAAGGTTGCTACCAGGTCTTTCGGTTTATGCGAGTGCTGAAGTAACCCCCGATTCATTAATCAATTTCTGCAGTGTCTAAGGCTTTGTCTGGCCTTTATTTGTACTCATATTTATATTCATATTCATACTGATATCCATATTCATACCCATACACATTTATATTCATATTCATACTGACATTCATATTCATATTCACATTAATATTTTTATTCATTCATATATTTCGAAAATCTTATTTATATTTATATTAATTTCATGTTCATATTCATATTCATATTTATATTCATATATATATTCATATTTATTATCATATTCATATTTATATTCATATTTGTATTCATATTCATACTCCTATACATATTCATTTTCATATTCATTTCCATGTTCATATTCATATTAATATTCATATTCATATTCATATTGATATTTATATTCATATTCATATTCATATTCATAATTATATTTATATTCATATTCATATTAATGTTCATATTCATATTTATATTCAGATTCATATTTATATCCAGATTCATATTTATTTTCATATTTATTTTCATATTCATATTCACATTTATATTCATATTCATATTCGTATTCATATTCCTTTTCATATTCATATTGATATTGATATTGATATTCATATTCATATACATGTTCATATTCATATTCACATTCATATTCATATTCATGTTCATGTTCTTATACATATTTATATTTATATTCATATATATATTCATATTCTAATTCTTATTCATATTTATATTCATATTTTTATACATATTCATACTCCTATACATATTCATATTCATATTCATACTAATATTCATGTTCATATTCATATTTGTCTTCATATTCATATTCATACTCATATTCATTATCATATTCATATATATATCCATATTTGTATTCATATTCATACTCCTATACATATTCACATTTATATTCATATTCATGTTCATATTCATATTCATACTCCTATACATATTCACGTTTATATTCATATTTGTTATTCATATTCATACTCCTATACATATTAACATTTATATTCATATTCATGTTCATATTCATATTCATATTCATATACATGTTCATATTCATATTCATGTTCATGTTCTTATACATATTTATATTTATATTCATATATATATTCATATTCATATTCTTATTCATATTCATATTTATATTCATATTTGTATTCATACTCATACTCCTATACATATTCATATTCATACTCATAATCATATTCATTTTCATATTCATATTCATACTCATACTCATTGTCATATTCATTATTATATTTATATTCATGTTCATATTCATATTCATATTCATACTCCTATACATATTCACATTTATATTCATATTTGTATTCATATTCATACTCCTATACATATTCACATTTATGTTCATATTCTTGTTCATATTCATATTCATATTCATATACATGTTCATATTCATATTCATGTTCTTATACATATTTATATTTATATTCATATATATATTCATATTCATGTTCTTATTCATATTCATATTTGTATTCATATTCATACTCCTATACATATTAATATTCATAATCATATTCATCTTCATATTCATACTCGTCTTCATATTCATATTCATACTCATATTCATTATCATGTTCATATTTATATTCATGTTTGTATTCATATTCATACTCCTATACATATTCACATTTATATTCATATTCATGTTCATATTCATATTCATATTCATATTCATACTCCTATACATATTCACATTTATATTCATATTTGTATTCATATTCATACTCCTATACATATTCACATTTATATTCATATTCATGTTCATATTCATATACATGTTCATATTCATATTCATGTTCATGTTCTTATACATATTTATATTTATATTTATATTCATATATATATTCATATTCTTATTCATATTCATATTTATATTCATATTTGTATTCATATTCATACTCCTATACATATTCATATTCATATTCATACTCATATTCATCTTCATATTCATATTCGTCTTCATATTCATATTTATACTCATACTCATATTCATTATCATATTTATATTTATATTCATGTTTGTATTCATATTCATACTCCTATACATAATCATTTTCATATTCATATTCATGTTCATATTAATATTCATATTCATATTCATATTGATATTTATATTTATATTCATATTCATATTCATAATTATATTTCTATTCATATTCATATTAATGTTCATATTCATATTTATATTCAAATTCATATTTATATCCAGATTCATATTTATATTCATATTCATTTTAATATTCATATTCACATTTATATTCATATTCATATTCGTATTCATATTCCTTTTCATATTCATATTAATATTCATGTTCATATTCATATTGATATTGATATTCATATTCATATTCACATTCATGTTCATGTTCTTATACATATTTATATCTATATTCATATATATATTCATATTCTTATTCTTATTCATATCTATATTCATATTTGTATTCATATTCATACTCCTATTCATATTCATATTCATATTCATATTCATATTCCTATTCATATTCCTATTCATATTCATATTCATATTCATATTCATTTTCTTATTCATATTCATTACATGTTCACATTTATATTGATATTGATATTTATATTCATATTCATATTTGTATTCATATTCATTTTCATATACATATTCATATTTGTATTCATATTCATATTCAAATTCATATTTGTATTCATATTCATGTTCATGTTCATATTGATATTGATATTCATATTCATAATGTTTACATATTTAATATATATAAAGTCAGTGGCAACAAACCTTACCGGCCAGATTTTCAAATGAACTCAAAATTAAAAAAAATAAGTAACAATTAAATCAAGGATCAGCTAAATTCGCCTTGTAGTAAGACTCAATACGTAACTTAAACAAAGACCTAGTCTTTGCAAAGTCAAGATAAAGAGTTATAGAACAGTTAATGAACTCTTCGAAGCTTCTTCGGAGAGAAGAACCTAAGATAATTAGATCTACTGGAAACATGCAAAGTTAACTGCCCCAACAGACCAGAGGAGCGAATAATGAGCTTGTTGACAATTTGCCGGTTCCGAAAAAGGAGACACCTTCACCTCAATGGCAACATTTTAAGCACGGTCTCAACAGCACTACTTTCGAAACTATAGCCCTTTTTCAGATTCTATTATCCTTTCTGATGAGTTAACGAGGCTTCAGTGAGGTTTCTTTAACCTGAGAAGCTAATTCTATCAGCAAATCTAAATACAATCTATTAACAGTATATGTAATTGTTGGCGTTTGCCTCAGAAGCGCGCTATAAGTTCTGCTTTCGTGGCTTGGATAAAGAGTCGAGAAATGAGAGAAAGTCGCGGTAAATGAGAGAACGTCGAAGTACTTGCCGCCATCTTGGCAGCCACAACTATGTTGACGTTTATAAATTCGAAGTTTGTGAAGAAATTCGGAATATGCTGGGGAAGAGGAAGACCTATACTGAGTCGGAAGAAACAAATGGAGGGCACTTGATCTTGACTTAGTGTAACCGGTTAGCGCAACCAAAGCAATGATAGCTGGCTTCTTAAACAACAGTCAAAATTGCCTAGGCGGTTCAGCGCCAGTAAATGATGATGAGTACTACGATAGGTAAAATTAAAGCTGCGGTAATATTAACTGTAGCAGCTATACCTCTAGAAGCCGAAAAGGAGAATTAGCAATCAAGCAATTGGCCTTTCTATACGAACTCTACTTATCCTAAATTAACTCGACAATTTTAGACGCCCCTGACTTATTCACATATAAACATAACTCCCTCGGCGTAATCATATTTGCTTTGTCACAGTTACACCTTGTCATTAGCAGTTTTTAAGGTTTCTTGCTGGCGGACATTTTGTATGCACAACTGATGCAGTTTTAGCCACAGAAGTCGCTTATCATCCGCTGCTCCGTCGCAACAACTCTCAACTCTGAAATGTACACACATGCGCGTAAAACTTCAAAGTATTTAGTTAATTAATTTAGTTTGCGTTATAAATATAATAAAAATATAATACCACTAGCTTTCGAGCATACCCTTTATTTCAGTGATGTACAGCATTAGTAGAGCTTCCCATGACAACCCACTACTATTGTCTTGGGCTCGAGATCGATAGGAACTTAATATGAATTAGTTTCCGCATTTGAAACTACTTTGATATTGAAAGGTCGGCATCTCAAATGAGAGAGGTAGCTACCCAAGTTTTGAGGCACTCTGAGAACTTTCGATAAAACTGTTGAAACTCAGCGGTTATTATAAATTAGAATAATTATGGCGCGATTTCTGAGTGTTTGGTAAACACTGAGGCACATGTCAAACGAAACTACCGAATAAAGAAAACGGTCCTAAATGTCACTGCTGAATGTATCAACTGAAGTACCGAAGTAACCTCTTAAGATAGAAGATGGATCGAATTAGGCACACTTGGATGGTAATTGTGTTGCTCGCGTGGAAGTTCTCGGTTGATTTAGGCCATTTCTTTGAGACCTTGCAATATATACTGCCTAGAGAGTGGTGCCTGATATGTATGTATGTGCCAGGGAGCGACACTTGCCTAGATTATTAGTGCGAATTATTTTGGAACCCTCCTGAATGTTGCTTCTGCTTCCGTAGCAGTGCTTCCTTTCATTACGTGATCAATACTGGGTAAGTTATGGTTGTGATCCTGAAAACGTTTCTCCATAATTTGTTAAGCCAAATTTCAGTTCTATCCCTGGCGTAGTTGTAATAAGTGTGGTCCCACTTAGGTATACATATCTAGAGTTGCAGTAGCAACACCACCTTATGGCAATGTTGTTGTAATCGAAAAATACTCTCTGAAGGGAAGGTTTATGATAGAGTTAGGGATGTGGTCAGTGCTTTGCCGGATATGAATTCTTACGCTTCGTTTCTAACACCATTTGTTGCTTCTTACGACGGGCATGCTTTACCGCGTTAATAGCCTAAACTTCTTAATCAGTTGGTGGTAAGTTTATGAAGGCAATACTGCTTGTAGGCTCTATTCTGATAACCTTGCCTTGGAATGCGCGACAACCACCAATCAGTTAAGTCGATGGGTGCCCGATCTCTTAATATTTACTTTACACTTTGCCCACTTTTCGTTTTAGTTCGGTAGAGTGGCTCTTATTATTGTACAAGTACGGGTACTTTACACTTTTCGTGTGCTCCCATCAAATAAGAATTTGTTAGGTGACTCTGAGAAAACGCTAAGGACACTACTACCTTGACTTTGGTTATTCCCTTATTTTTCTCCTCTAGAGCCCCTACGAAAACGGAATGAACTTTCTGCAAACTGGTGAAGTTGAAGTTTTTCCCAAGATCTTTCAACCATACGATAACTCACATAACATATTGAGTCCCTTTTATTGAGTTTTCCAAGCGAAGCACCTGGAGCACCTTCTCGCATTTTAGTACTTTTGATGACGGATTGAAAGTGACATATTAAGTTGCCCGCCAATGCAGCCCACCTTCGACTCATCCTTTCGTTAGTTAGGATGGAAGGTGGCTAAACATCAGACGGATAAAAATGAGTTTTGTCAGCTTGTCTCTGCGAAAAACAATACACATCTCGTTTCATTATTCGGCTTTTGTGAATCGAATGACCGAGCTAGTTGCGAGTCGTCTAAATAGTAATAACTGTACATGCGTTGTATAGTGCGTACAGTAAGTTAGCGTCTGAGAGAAGATCCTCCAATCTCAAAAGTGCACCACTGCATTAAATACACGCATGTGCAATAATTTCTTTCAGTAACATCTTCAAGCATTTACCGACCACTTATTAGCCAGCGAATCAACAAGTGTAACATTCCATTTTCTCATCTTAAGCACTGTCTTGTGTGCACGGCTACACATACCAACAAACATTCAGAACAACTGATTAGACTCTTACTTTGTTTACTTGTTGATTTAGACGGTGGAAGACTGTCGGCAGTCGCATTTACATAAAAAGAAAAGATTCTTAAGAAGCAGCTGCTGCTTCAATAGGCGACGGCTCCACCTTCACTAAGTAGTTGGCACTGATTCATATTTGTCAAGACTAAATATTTGTTGCTTTTGGCGTTACTTTTGAACGCAACTTTCGAGTTGTAAAAGGAAAAGTGCATGCATCTGAAATAACTAGAAAAAACTATTAAGATCTACATTTATAGATTACTTAATGAGCTCAACAAATATGTCCTTGGTTGAGTGCGAGTATTTCCAGAAACCAGAAGGGGACTTAACCACTAGGGACGGAACTTCTTGTCTACCAAAATATGAATTGGTGTATATACTGCTATACCTCTTCAGTATTGGTCGCCTTGCGGCGGCAAAGGTGCTTAAGCGACATCCCTCTAACGACGGAGCAACAAACTGCGGCGAACTAAGAGGAAAGTCTAGCATTCACCTCCTCTATGGGATGAGGTAGACAAGCCCAACGGTTTGTCGATCCTCCCCACGGGGATGTGGGGAATGATAGGACAGTCGCCACAGAAACTTCAGGCATTCCTTTAACGAGGGAGGCACACACTGCGGCGAACTAAGAGGAAATGCTGTCATTCTCTTCATCCATGGACTGAAGTGATTAAGCTCAACGGTTTGTCGATCCTTCCCCCGCGGATGTGGCGAATGTTAGAATATCGAATGGTCCTCTCCAATGTCAGGACAAGGTTGATTGCATAAGATCATTCTCTACGCACGTCGGCTCTACGGACGAGTGACGAACCCTTTCTGGTATACTCGTGGGACCAAACATGAATTTTCACATGAAAGAAATGCTAAAACAACCTAAAGTTGACAAGCACACAATGAGCAAGATAACTGGGATACAAACGACAAAAAAAAACAACCACGTCAACTAAGACTGCGAATATTTAACTTTTCGACATCAACTGACTCCAGAGGTCACGGAATTAGCGAGGACACACATCTCGCTTGCAGCCAGTAGATGATTTCAGGTGATGTAGGGAGTACCCCTACAACACAATCAGTAACAATAGCAAGCAAAGCCACGGGCGATATCAGCCATACAACACAGAGGAAAAGCATTATACAAGATCCGTAAGATCAAATACAAAAGGCCCAATGTATGCTCGAAAAAATCGGCCAAGGTGTTGCCCCTAGTGGTTCCACGAATATTGGGCACTTCAAAGCGGTGATTGCGCAGTTCGAAGCCTTCAACCGACCTGAAACCCAACGCCAATGATGCTTCTCAAAGGAAGAACCGATCTTATAACGAAAATACCTTTGAGGCGGTACCGAAGTAGCACAGACGGGTAAAAGCGGCAACCGCAATCAGTGATATTACAGTGACTTTGCCACTGACCATCGGCAAGTGACCATAGTGAATGCTAACAGCATATCGCCAGAAACTATGCAACAGAGCTGGTTGGAGGTGAAGGTCAGACTGTTAAAGCTCACGATGCGTCGTGTGTTCGCAACCCGCCAGGACCCCACACAGTGTTTGACTTCTCTGAAACTGTCCCAGGGTACAGGGTAATCATTTGCTAATCAGGCCTCCTTGGATTTGTGACGGGTTTAACAACATTTGCTAAAGCTCATACCCAGGGTGAAGATCCCAAATATACGACGGGCTCGAATTGACCAAACCTACATACGGGTTATGTACATGGACCTATATTGTTTTGATATTTTCATTTTTAAAATCAGACACACTAGGCTGAAGCCCAAAACAAGGACCGGGTATTTTTCAAAAAATTTTTGTTTGTACTACAAGCCCCTATGACTGGGACTAGACATAAATGAAGGAGTAGAATAAAAAGAACTACAGAGAAGAAAAACGAGGGAAGGAGAAAGGGACACAGAAACAGATAGAGTTAGAATTAGACGAAGGTAGAGATATAGCGTTAGATGGAGCGTGGGAGGGCGAAGGAGATGGAGATAGAGAGAATAGAAGGGATGGAGAAAACGGAGAGGGAGAAAAAGACCCAGAGAGAGGAATGAATAAAGGTATATAGAAAAGGGGAACAGAGAGGAAGGGAGAGTAAGAGGTAAACACTTTTTAAAAGTTATGCTGATAGACCAAAGTTAGGGAGGAAGAACGTTTGCCGGCTCTGCTAGTCCATTATAATAGGTTTTAATAAATCAAGAAAAACTGAAAAACTTTCATAGATTTTTATGCTGAATTTTGAGATTTAAAAAATGCTATATATATACTGTTATTTATGATTTGTACATTAATGCATATTTTCCATCTGTTTTCCAAAACTCCTCTATTTTGAAACCAAAGTCCTTTAACAAGCACATAGTCTCGTACTCCATACCTTCGTTTGACTTTGATTTTATTATTTTATTTTAACCTTAAAACCATAAATGTCCGTAAAAGGTTT
Organism: Eurosta solidaginis; assembly: GCF_040869045.1. Taxonomy (NCBI): domain Eukaryota; kingdom Metazoa; phylum Arthropoda; class Insecta; order Diptera; family Tephritidae; genus Eurosta; species Eurosta solidaginis. The sequence goes on from NC_090320.1 coordinate 21,047,332, forward strand.
GATTTATTTCATAAACTTTTGTGCTTTGTTCACTTTTGTCTTTGTTGTTTGTATATGTACATATGTATTGTATATAACCCACAAAATATTTCGACAAATGAGTAAAAGTATGAGGAGAAGAAATATGGGTAGGTAAAAGAATGTTCAGGAATGAGCTTAACCACAGACATACATACATCAATTTCTCTTAAGGTTTTTTTTTCTTGATACTTAAGCTATGAAGTTTGAGACATTCCCAACTTTAATTATAAGCTGGGTAAAGTTGATTGAATTGAAAGTTTAGCCAAGGTTAAGCAATAATTCAATTGTGCCTGCCACCATAGTAGTATGACTTACAGCCTATAGGCCCAACTAAAATGTGAAGAGAGATCTCTACAAACAACGAAATTATTAAATTTAACTGAAGAGAGAGTGAAGCTAAGAAGCGACTGGCGCGACTTGTTGGAGTTAAGATCTTACAGAGAAACTATTCTCACATGAGATTATTGTAGTTGAACGAGAGAGTATATGAATTTCAGCTACACTCTATCACTATTACAACTGACCAATGATACCAGGCATTATCGAGACTAACGTTCGATAGTAGCCTATAGTGGTACCTTTCTTCTTTCCTTAATTAGCGCGCAGTTCGCTTCTTTGCTCTCTTAACTGGTGCCAATTGGTAGGTTAGGTTAGGTTAGGTTAGAGTGGCTGCCTCTGCTGTCCGAGCGGAGACTCACGTAGGCCGTTGTGGCCCGTTGTGCTACCACACGGGGCCCCTATTTCCTGTTACCCTACTTTCGAAGAAGAAGAAAGTTTAGACCCCAGTGAGGCTAAACCAGCGCGTTTGCTTAATGAAACGCAAAATGTCGTTTGGGTTTATAGATTCAAGCTCCGCAAGGCACCCAAAATAGTGTCTGTGGAGGCATTGCTACCTGATTTTAACAGTGCGGGACAGTGGCACAGATAGTGCTCAACGCTTTCTATCTCCTCCTCGTCTCTACAGCTGCGGCAGAAGTCATTTGTCTGCAGGCCCATATAGACGCCGTGAGTGCCCATGAGACAGTGACCTGTAAGAAGGCCCAATAGTGGGCTTATAGAGATACGGTTTAACAATATCACCGATCGCGATCTCTTTTCATCCAGCTTAGGCCAGATTTGCTTGGATATACTACATGTAGGTTCCCTCGCCCACCTGGCGTTTGCCTGATCCGTGAAAAGAGATCGCAGGTGGTATTTGCAAGTGTTTAGAAGAGGGCTGGCCCAACCAGCGGAAGTTATTGTTTGCAAGTTGGTGCCTTCCCTAGCTAGCTCATCCGCGGCGCAGTTTCCTGTGATGTCACAGTGGCCAGGAACCCATATTATGCTTAGGTTGCAATCTTCAGCTAGTTTGTTGAGGGTTTCTCTACACTTCAATGCCACTAGTGACGGGGTGTTACTGCATTGCAGGGATTTTATGGCAGCTTGGCTGTCAGAGAAAATTGAAATAGAATTGGTTACCTGCAGATTAGCAAGATAGCGGGCTGCTTCCCAGATAGCTATGAGTTCAGCCTGAAAAACACTGCAGTGATCGGGTAGGCGAAAGCTCTAGCTTAGATTGAGCTTCTCCGAGAATATTCCGCTGCCTACTCTGTTGTTTAGTTTAGAGCCATCTATAAAAACGGAGATTTCGTGTGATCCCGGCTCCACGCCGTTTGCCCACTCGTTTCTCTCTGGGATTCTTGTGGAAAATTTGTTGTCCCAGCAAGGGGTCGATGTTGTATGGTCCATTTTCAAGAAGGTTTCGGGGACTTGCTTCAGGATCCGTGTGTGACCAAATCTGCAGTCCCTCCATGGTTCGATAGCGTTGAGCCTTGCCGCGTTGCAGGAGGCACAGCACCAATTGGTAATGCCAAGGAACTTTAAATCGTTTTCCACATGGTTCTTCTAGCAGAATGGGGAAGCTGCGAAAAAAGTCTCCAAGTCTCTCGTTGGCAGCACCAGGGACAAAGACAAAAAACGCTGCTAACTATACATGACATCGTTTGGCTTAAAAAAAAAAAACTAACTGGAAAAGCCTATAAGGCTGTGAAAACTCCACACTCAGCACTGCCATGAGATGTCTCATTAGGCACCTGAACATTAATTATGCTATGAAGCCGAAATAATCCAAGTAAAGGGGAGCAAAACCGTTTTTGTTTAATTTCCCGAAACTTGAGCATTCTAAGAGACAACTGATTAATGCTGACCCGCCTCCCAGGAATATAAGGTAACACGAAGAGATCCGGTACACATTAATTCTGTCATTCAAGCTAAAAGAGCATACACAGATTCTCAGCCTCTTCTACACACAGACCGTAAGCCCTGATGTTGATGAAAGCTCAATGAACCCCGTTCTTAGAGGCTTATACCCCAAACTCGCAGTAGAGTAAATCTGAGTTCCTAGGGAGATGCGCCCAACTCTGGCACAACTTCGATCTGAATACCGTAATAGGTTAAACTGAGATCCAGCGGCACACATCAGGAATAAGAGAAATTCATACAAAATTAGATTACTATTGGTTAGCTCGCTAACCTGGGGAACTGCCCGAATACGATCAATGAAATGACATGCTACTCAACGACTTTCATCTCGCACTACCAACATTTTGCTCTTAGTTCAAAAAATGCTAAAAAAACAGATAAGCGAGCCAAGTCGATCTGAAGGTACCGGGGGGTCTAACAAATAATCCCCGCGGCAGTCGGCTTAGTAGCAAAAGAGGCTACTACCGTATTTATATCCTCAACATATAACTAAACCGTTGAGATACATATATTACCTTCCAATCCTGTGAAATAATTGGATTCTGACTATGCAGAAGGCGCAAATTACCCTCTAACTTCATTACGCATGGTATCCATACTTTGGCCTTTGGTATCATGGGGATCTGCGCTCTATCCATCACCTCATCAAATAACTACCCGTCGGCTTATCTTTAACTTCCACATCGGTGGTTGGAAAATCGCCACTTTTTACGTACTCTCTGACTTGCAGCTTACAAGGTTGCTGCTATGACGCTATTGGGGTTCATCTGCCCTATTGACCTATTTGCCTTCTATATGCGGCCTTGAGATCTTCAGTCAGCCGCTCAAAGCTTCTTCCTCCTTGCACCGGTGGCAGTACCGAAGGTTTCTCGAAGCACAACTCTTGAAATGCTACTTTTACCGCCTCACAGGCCCATTGTAAGTGCTCACACTCCAGGGCAGTTGCGTCCACCACTGCTCCCAAGCATTGGGCTATTCTTATTGCTCAACAATACTCCCTCTGCTCCGTACCTTCTTCATTCTTCTTCTTCGTTTGGATTCACCTGCCGTTCCATCACGAAGATCGTTGGCTCTCTACTACTTTCGCTCCCCGAGAGCAATGCATCGCTTGTACCACTTATGTCATCCTTGGCTTGCGGCTCCGTTCTCTCTTTGTCAGACTCCTGATTAGCATAAGATCTTGAGTTGTTCATTTTGGCTCAGCAATCTAACACTAAATATGGGAAGAAAACTGTCCGCCACAATAACGCCCATCAGTACGGTAAAGCCATCGTTACTACCCGAGGTGGTCCGATTTCAGGAATACTTCGCTAGAATATAGCCGAATATATTCCCTGGCTGGAAATCATCCAACGATGCCTGTTGACATAACACCCTGTTGACATAACACCTTGTATTATTGAGGTTGACAGTTCTTAGTCGCCAACAACGCGCCGCTCTCTTGTGAGGCAGTACAGCGAAGACGTAAGTCCTCAAAACTCGGGCGCTATGGGGTTTAGCTAAGCGCTTACAACATCGACAAGGTGCCTACTCTAGTGAGTGAAAACTCAACAAAAGGCGACGGCTTAACTAATTTTATTTAGCTAAATGTAAATTAGTTTTAGAACGAGTCGCCCAAAAGATTATATCGCTTTGGTGGAGTCATTGCGTGGCAGTTGTAATTTACAAAAAAAAAGCAGCAACAAACAACATCGTACAGAGGTCACCAATTTCGTTAAGCAAATCGTAAATTACAAATTAGATTGTTATTCCACCTATGTCCCATCACTCGAAAGTGGGCTTTGGTCTTACAAAGCGATATCAAAAGATTTCCACATAGGCTTGACCCTTTGGCGACGATAACAACAGCAGCTACCAAAATCAGATGCATGAATACAAACGAACAAACTTGGTCCCATTTGTAGTTAATATTGCACGAAATGCAAGTTTACAAGATGAGGTGGAAAAGGGGGGTACAGGAAAATTGGGAGTGAAATCTACAGAAATGCCGCAAACATCGACGAAAATAGAATAAGCTAGCCTACTAGAGATGCGAACAGCTATGTACCTTAAGGCATTCTAACTTTGTAATCCTCACAAACAGATCGCACAGTTCAATACGCGCCAATGTTCGTTTGACAGTGGGAAAGATATTTGACTGCAGATACACAAATTACAGGCTTGTAACTCGTGCACGATCATCATTACGAATGCAAAAAGTTGAATGCAGCTTCATCTTGATCTGTACGCATATAGAACTGACGTATGTATCTATGAATGTACTTGATTATATTTCGCCTCTGTCGTGGTCATCGAAGATAATGTTACAATTGCGTTGATAGTCGTAACTATTGGCGTATTTTCACTAGAGCTTCTTAAGGAGCTGAGTTGTATGCGTTAGCGTGTCATATTATTTCAATTGTACATAGAGTAATATAAGAACACATGAGCTGGAAGCAGCAGCTTAACATAAGGGTGATACGTCCAAGGTTCCAATATGGATACGGGCACCAACTTCACGAAGCACTAAAGCACTTATATCCAACTCTAAACTAGAGAAGAAAGTTGAGAAGAAATTCAGCACCAAAAAACTTGATTATACAACAAACTCGGTAGTACAACTAATGTAATAAGGGAAGCAGTTTTTCCCTTGCCTCTACAAGCTTTCGGGTAGGGATTGGCCGCGAAATGGGCTCTACAACTATGAGAATCTAACATGTGGAAATCAACTAAATACAGGCAAGCGACGTATTAGATGACATGACAAGGGGCTATTAAATGGAAAGCTGGATGATGAAAGGCCGGTTCACATTCTCTGCGAATGCGTCGCTCTAGCTAGGCAGAGACTATCCCATCTAGGTAGTGGGACTCTTAATCCCCAAGTGATATGGAGTAAAAAGCCTGAAGAAACTGGAGCGTAATGTACTTAAAGCATCTGCAGGTAAATCAATCGTACCGACTTCTTGATTCATGCAGTGTCTTCCAGGCGAAGGTCTTTGCCATAGAGAGAGCAGCAAGACTGCTCAAAGATGATATGGTTTCAGACATCAATATAAAGATCTTGTTGACAGCCGGGCCGCATTAAGGCACTAAGAGTTTTACGTGATAAAGTCGGATACCGTGCGGAGGTGTCGAGCTTCGCTGGCGTCCATAAGGCGCCTAAATATTTTCATTTGCTTTATCCCTGGCCGGGAAAGGTTTCGAAATGGACATAAGCAATGCAGACAGCACGACCATCGCTGTGTTATCTCCGGAGGAAAATCGACGAAGCCGAAATAAGGGCAACGGACTAGCTGTGTACCGAGCTAAATGATTGCGGGATCTAAGGACCCTTATAACCATGTTTGGATAGGAAAGCAACTAGCTTTCTTCTCAAACTAAACAAATCTCGATTTATTTTGCTTACGTGTGTTATCATAGGGTTTTGCGCTATTACACCAATGCTGCGACGTTGGCGCATACCAACAAGCTCTCTATGCAGAAGAGGTCAGGATGAGGAGGAAGAACAGTGAATACCTGATTTTCTCTGGTGATGTCCAGAGCTTCAAACAAGAGGACTCAGATATCTAGGAGCACGTATTTTCGACAGTCTGGCAGAGATTGTGAAAGTAGATCTTTCACTTTTACTTAGGCTTATCAGAGAAAGCAAATGGTTCGTTGAGAACCACTAGAAACTAAACTGGTTGGACAAATGTACCGCCATCCGGGAATATTTAGGGTGCTTACAATTGACAAAAATGTTTCAGAGTGTAAGTGTTGGGAATTCCTACGCACGCTCTCTTAACTTTACCTAACCTAGATGGTTTAAACATTCATTCCATGTTGCCAAAAAGTGATCAATGCTCGAAGCGAGAGGACTCTCTTTCACTATCAAACTTGTATTAGTTTCTCTATTTGAAGAAGAGCTAAATGAAAGTGAGAATATTTTACTGATCTGACAATGGTACAATAAATCATAAGGACTTCACAAATCTTCCGAGAAGTACTTGAAAGTGAAACAACCACAATAACAACTTCCGTTCAAAATAAATTCCCTGCAAAGTTTCAGTTTTCTTCTTAAACTTATCCAACCTAAGCAAACCTGTGATTATGTTTAATGTGAATGCCTGTGAAAGAAGAAATTTCTTAGAATATTTAATCAGGACTTATCTGCATTACTAATGCTGTTTTACATAGTATTTATGCATTTATTTAAGTTTCGCACATTATTGTTGTTTTTTTGTCAAACAAATATTGTATACATCTCGTTGGTTCAAAGGATGCCGAGAAAACATTTGTCAAGTACAAGTAATCCTAACACAACTAAACCAGTGGTGCACAATGTCGACAGAGCTTGTTTTGTAGTATTAGCTGTGTTTTTTTACATATTTATTCATCTACATTTGCGTGTAAAAAAACGCTTATCATACATAGATAATCTTAGGAGACCCATCTACCGGCAATTATTGCAGACTTGCTGCAGATGTAAATAACGGCCCTACATAGCGGGTTGTGCTTAATAGCGGAGATACGCACCTCTGTTGGTCATAGTGTATAACCTATAGCTGAATTGGTTGCGATAAATCGTGGACTCACACACTTTTCGGTCACGGAAGTGGATAATAATGTTGAGATTAAATTAGTTACTAATTAAAAATAATTTTCTGCGCAACTATTTTGTCAGTTTCGATAAAGTTACAAACTCAACAGTCCATATAAAGTATAAGTGTATATGGGGTACTCCAACCAATTTCGACCAATTTTGAACCCGACCCTTTTAGAATTGGCTGAAAGTTTTTCTTCATTTTCTAGTTTACGAAAGACGTTTTTCCAACTCAAAAAAAGTTATGAAATTTTGAAAAAACACCGCTTTTGTTTCCAAAATGTTATAAATTTTTCAAAAATTGACCGTTTGGGATCTTTTTTTTTTTAAATTTGTTTTTAAATGTACTTTTCGGAAAAATACAAAAAAAATTTTAAAGTTTTTTTTTAATTTTTCAGTTTTTCGAGATTTTTCGAATTTCTCCATTTTTTTCTCATAAAAAACATCAATCAATTCTGCAATCATCCCCACTAATCCCGGAGTGGGCCGTTTTTTTATATATTTTTTTATTTAATTGAAAAAAAATTTTCAAAAATATAAATTTTTTTTTATCAATTTTATTTATATAACAAAAAAATATAAGAAAATGATTTTTAAGTATTCTTTTCTTTATATATCATAGTAATCTACGATCAAAATGACTCGCTTTCGCTGTTCAGCGACTGCATTACGCCATTTTACCATTACATTACCATAATATATAAAGAAAAGAATACTTAATAATCATTTTCTTACATTTTTTTGTTATATAAATAAAATTGATAAAAAAAAATTTTTATTTTTAAAATTTTTATTTTTGAAATTTTTTTTTCTATTTTTATTTTTGAAATTTTTTTTTTTCAATTAATTCATAACTTTTTTTGAGTTGGATGAACAAATTCTGAAAAACGTCTTTCGTAAGCTAGAAAAAGAAGAAAAACTTTCAGCCAATTCTAAAAGGGTTCAAAATTGGTCGAAATTGGATGGAATACCCCATATGTATACATGTAAAAACAAACAAAGCTATTATGTGCCTACATGGGGAACGTTTAAACATAGACTTCAAGCATGACATGTTTACTGCTTGATATACAAGCAAAACTGATTGACTGCTTGTTTTACTGAATCTGTGTCAAGGATGATAAATGGATTTTTTCATTTTGTACCAAACGAGAAAAAAAATGTACTAAATCATACAAAAATGTACCAAAAGTCTTCGGATGCGAATTTGAACCAAACTAGAGTTATATTCTGCTTCTTTATACAAAAATTGTTTTTAGTCAGGAAAATTTCTAACACAAATTACAGGTAGTATAACAGGGAAATATGATTTATGAAGAAATATTTTTCCAGTAAAAATAATAAAAGAAGTTTGTCGATTGAAGCGTACAATTATGTACACATTTCATAAAAACATTTTAGGTACTAAATATTTATATTCTGGTATAAAAGTTGACAAATTGGCGCCTACATCAATATTAATAACTCATGTTTCAATCACTACATTAACAGTTCTTCTTCTTTGAGTTCTTTAAATATCTCAGTTGACAAAAGGCTTATTTTTCGTATCTACATATTGTCTAAGCTTTGGCGATTTGGTGGGCGAATAGTTTTTTTGCTATTATATTATTTAAGTGGACTGTGTGTTATTTTAGAGAGGGAGATTGCTATGCACCTGTTACACCTTGTATTTATTCATTGGGGCGAGCACTGGGGGGCTCCAAGGTATTGGCTGCGGGTTGAGCCCGCTTTGGGAAAAAAAAACTGAAACTATATCTTTAGAATATTTCACTAACCAGTTGAGAATTACAAGCACACTCAATGGCTAATGAAACAAACGAACGAGAAATGTTCATAGTTTAAGTCACTTAAACACATTTATTATGACAACTATTGTTAGTTGATTTCATCAAGTCTTTAGTTTTTATTATATTCGAAACTGTGTTTGTTTGAATTCTATTTCTACATTTAGTTTTAATTAAAGTTTGTTTAGAAAATATCTTTTCAACGTTTGTGGATGAATGTGGAATCGACAATATGCCTTAAATTATTCTATAAATAGTGGAAAACATTTGCGCACTTAATTTATTTTTAACTGATCTTAATTATTCCCAAAAGCTGCATATATTTAAATTCTTGAATTTTTTAAGGCTCTCATGCTCTGCTGAAGCTCTGAATTCAGAATTAATTTTCCCTATTTTATCAAATGCAGATTTCGGAAACAAGTCCATAACTAAAGGTACAATACTATTCGTTTCACCGCTTAAAATACTTTTTGGTGAAAGCTTTGCAGCCCACAACAAAGTTTTATCATTCAAATTTACTTTCTTTAATAAAATACTACAAAATTGTATATAAAATGGCTTAGCACAGCTCTTAAATATGTGTACGTCATCTTGTTCGAAAAGGTTATTTGATAGAATAATATCCACATTAATACCGCAATAAACTTCATCTGGGGTTAAGTGATTTTCGTCTGAATCAATATTTAACATCCAAATTGGACTGGTGTCTAAATAAGATTTTTTTTATAAAATTTTTAATTTGGTAATAACTAAATTTATGCGAATATCTTTAGACTGCATTGCTATATTCACATTATTTATTTCATTTAAACATAAGAAAGAAATTTAAAATATACTTTATAAATAGGACTTTGAATATTTTCAGATATAAGATTAATATTTTCATTACTGCTTTTATTTTCAAATACGTAAAGATTAAAATAATACTTGAGGGCATTCCATTGCTCAAGAATTCTATCTATGACTGCTTGTCTAGAAAGCCACCTTGTGGGAGCGTACTTTAGTATAACATGCATTTCTGTACCGAAATGTTCTTGAAAACTCTGAAAGTCTGTCCTTCTAAGGGGGATGTTACAAAAATGATAGTTTACGTCTTTTAAAAAATTATTAATTTTGTTGGGAAATACATCACAAGCGGCCATTGAAGCCAAATTTAAAATATGACAAACACATCCATCAACATGCAGATTTGGAACAACTTGCTTGCACTTCGCTTTTTGCTCCCATCATAACCGAGGAATTGTCGGCAGTGAAACCAATAATTGTTTCAAGTGGTATTGAATTGTCTATCAAAAATTTAATAATGGCATTAAAAATACGCTCCGTGCTACTATCGGTCAAAGGTATCAAATCTAAAAATCTATCAATGCACTTTTTATCAAAAATTCGAATCGAAACTGTCAAATTTTTTGATATACATATATTAGTCGTTTCATCTATTATTAGAGAGTAATAATGCTTCTGACAAAATGCAATTATTTATTTATAATTTTCTGGCCCTGTTATTTGAGTTATTATTTTCTGCGCTTTAATTCTATTGATGCAAAATTTGTTCATAATTTTAGAAACAGTTATGCTATTTTTCATAAGCGTATTAAAATGATCCATAATTGCAAATGTCAAATTGCCCTCGGCAACAAAACAACTTTAATATATATTTTCTTCAAACAAATTTTTGTACGTTCAGAGCTGCTTTGCAAATGACTTGAAGTGTAGTGCTGTATTTTATAAAAATGTACCAAATATGTCTATGTAGTACCAACGTACTTTTGCCAAGCGAAATGTACCAAAAAAGTACAAATGTACCATGATTATCATCACTGATCTGTGTCGGTGCGCTCACACGGCATGAAGGTGAATGCCGAATAGTTTTCCGAAGCTCTCGAGTGCACCACTGAGCTAAACTAACACCCAATGCGCCAGTGACGCGACGAAAAGCATAACTGAAGTAGCGACACATCAGCGCGTTTTTGTTGCTGACTAAAACAACAACAGTAAGGACAACAATGAGTACTACTTGTAATAGCAAAATTCAAGAAAAAATTGAATAAAAAACAAAAAAAAAATTATATATATATAAACTTTAGATATAGAATGTATATATATATATACTAGCACTGCGAAAATCCTGTACGATGTTTGGCTTTAAATAGTGTATATACTTATTTTCTAGTTTCAGCAATCAAAGGATACTTACTCTTCCTCTCACGACGTTATCACCTTCGAAAAGGATGTGCTCTGTCGGCTATGAAATTCCCCGCCATTGTCGTTCTTTGAGGTATGCTTGCTTCTGTCTACATTCTTCCCTTATTGTGTGAGACCCTAATTCCGTGATAGGCTCAGGCCATAAAGGTCTTTCGGCCGCTGCCTTCTTGGCTCACCCGTCCGATTCCTCATTTCCATCCACCCCTCTGTGACTTAGTACCCATGTCAAACCAATAGTGTTGTTAGCCCCTAAACGATTAAAACTCTTCAAGCACTGAATAAATGTTGATGATCTAATCTCAACTTACGATATTGCTTTAAACGCCGCCAAGGGACAGTCAGAAAAAGGATTTTTTTAATTTTTGTAGCCTCATTGCTGTCTGATCTCCGTATACCCCCTTATGCCGAAAACCTCGGCCTGAAAAGTGCTGGAATAATGTTCGAGTGGTATGAATATGTTAGTTCTTGGGCCGTAAATCCCCATTTCGATACCCTATGTTGTTTTAGAGCCATCGATGTACCATATTAGTTCCACCTAACTTTGTTCAAACCTAATCTGCTTTCTGGTGTCAGACACAAACGCCAGGCATTGGTGGTGCCGCTCGAGCTAACGTCACTACAGATAGTGATTGAGCTGGCAGCCAGGTGCACGCTGGTAAATATTGCAAAAAAGGGCTCTGGCAGAAACAAAGCGAAACATTCCTGGCATATAGAGATTTTAAAAGAACAAATTCCACTTATCCTGCTCCCAGTGATGATGCGCGTATCTTCACACGTCAGGCATTGGAGCTTGGTTTGTATAGTCACCAGAGTTGCTCTTGGTGCCCACACAACTGCTCCAAACATTATCATCACCTTAGGATCTTGGGGCTACAATCCAAAGTTTTTCTTGAAATGCGTTAGCACACCATTATTGCTCACGTCCCATTTGATAGTGTCGAAGTGCTTTCTCCACAGTTGTATGTAGTCGCAAATGCCTTCCAAGTTTTTCACATTGGTCACATGTTCAAATCGTACTCCATCCGCTACTATTTGCCACATCCCGTCCGGTTGTTTTTCTCTTGATGAAAGGGACGATAGCCGTCTTGTTAGGGTTGATACCTCCACGCACTATTCCTTTTTAATCCTTACGCTCTTTCCATCGCAAATGAGCCTCTGTAGAAGTTCGTTTACTGCTAGGCTCCACAACAGGAGTGACAGGCCGCCACCTTGTGGAAACTCCCAATTAATGCTTCCACAAATCATGCTTGTAGTAGAGCGTTCATCCCCCTGCGTATTGGTTTTTGAACCTCTCTTCTCGCAAGCGCATGATTCGCAATAGTGTGAGCCAGCCGTATTGTCAAAGGCTACCTCTATATCCAAAAAGGCGCATAGCACCACCGCTCCGCAGTCGAGCGCACTTAAAATTTCCGTGGTCAGCTGACATAGTGAAACGTCTCTTGACCCTCCTGTTCTATAGGCATACTGTCCTGGAAAATGCGGTATTATTTCAAGAGTGTTTGATCTTATTTCGTGGTCTATAATTTATCTATTGCTTTTAGAGCAAAGGACGTCAGAATTATCGGCCTGAAGACCTTAGGAATGGAGTAGTCCTTTTAAGCTACCTTGTGTATAAAGACCATATTCGCCCTTCTCCACACCATCGGTATATAGACCAATGCGAGACTATCCCTCATGACCCTAGAAAGGCTGGATAAAATTTCCTCAATTAGGTAAGTTTTGTTTTTTTGGGTGTATGTATGCTTCTATGAAGCATAGCTTGCAACATTTTATGCTGATCCCTGTCAGAATACAAAACACACATAATCTTCACAAAAAAAAACAAACACAAACAAAATAAATTTCCATCAGCAATTGTACGATGCTGCAATGATGTTGCGGACATTGCTGATGCCACCACGTTTGCTGCTATTGCTGGTGGTTCTGGTGGCAACATCAAGATCAACCAATAATGCACGCGCGATTATGTCCAACAAACAGGGGCACATATACTTCAACAAGCCAACAACAAAATTTCATTTGTTCACTAAACGGTTTATTTGTGTGTTTGTTTTAGTTAAAATGTTGAAGTGTAGCGAGTGGAAAAAAAGGACAATGCCAAGTGAGGTGAAGATATATAAATATATTTACGTCATGCAGTAGATAGTGGTGCTTGGGCCAACCGCTGAACAATATGTAAGTGAATGCGCTCATCCCAATGTTGATTGTGCAATGGACGCAAAAGTAACAGTACAAACGGTAACAGAAAAAAAAAAATATAAACAAACAACGAAGTTTACAATGCGCCCTTCGAGTAAATCACAAAAGAAAGTAAAGTGTAAATACACTGGGAGAAATATAAGAACATTTACAGATATTCGCGAAGAAACTTGGAACCCAATGCTCATCCATATTTGTTATGTCTCTGAAACGAGGCTTCATCTTTGCGGTACAGTTGTAAAGTTTGTCAGAGAAGAGTTCGGGTTTTGGTTAAGATGAGAGGCCACAAATGGGAACTTCCTACCCTTCCTCGCAGAGACCGTGCTCTCTCTTTGTCATGAACATCCGCCTGGAAGACACTGCATGAGACAAGAAGTAGGTAGAATTGATTTATCTGCAGATGCTTTCAGTACAGTCCAGCTCCAGTGTTCGTTTAAGGATTCTATCATAGCCTCTCCAGCACTTATTTACAAAGGGCCTCAGCTTATCCTATACGTCGACATACGTGGATGATGAAAGATAGCTTGGCGTTAGCCTACATTTATATGGTGTAGAGAAAGTCTAACCTCCTTTGTCTTGAAGGCAATGGAAAAGATAATATACCACGAGATCAGGTCGAACGCAATCAATAGCTGGTCCCTACATCATAGCCCGCCTCCTACGGGGCTGAGGGTCTACGCACACAGCATTTTTTCAACTGTTGACCGAAATCCAGAGTGCGTTCGAATTGGAGGAAACAGTGCTCTGCGCATTTCTTGATATCGAATGTGCATTCTACAATGCGTCTCTCGAAAGCATAAATATAGCACTGCAGAGAAAAGGAATTGCGAGCGCTATTCAAATAAATATGGACTTCTATTCGCACGAGAACCGCTGAAGCCCAGATGAGTGACATCAGAGTACAGCTCAATACCACGAGGGGGTATCCTCAAGAAGGAGTTCTGTCACCCGTTCTATAGTAATTATTGCAAGAGGTAAATTCGAGAGTGACATCAACCCATCAAAGACGGCCATCATCTTTTTCACCAGAAGAACAGTTTTAGCAGCCTGATATGGAACCGATGTAAAATACTTTGGGGTCACCTTTGATACCAACCTCCGTAGAAGCAACATTTGGACTCCACTAGGGCCAATCAGTCCATAATCGTATGCAAACGTCTAGCAAACAAAACATGCGTCTGAATCCTATATGTCCTGAATATATACCATCAGAGCCTATGTCCTGATAGCCCAGACATCGATACCAACTCGATAGACAGCGAGACCAGCGCTGACAACACTCCAACGAATGACGTGTGTATGAATCACAGGGGCTTTGCGTACATGACTCGCAACAGCGTTAGAGGCTATCTTCAACCTAAACCCGCTACACATAGCGATAGAGCAGTCAGATAAGGGAATCCTCCTGAATACTGCAAAGAAAGGTTCGGGCAAAGAAAAGTTTATCTTGTCAGGAAACTAGGTCAAAATATCCCAAATTCTTAGCTACCAAGGTATGATATCCTCAACCAGGTATCTTTTCAGAAAAGATATAAAGTAGAATGGTAGATAACGAAGGAATGCAGCCATACTAGAGGGCATCCAACGCCTACACAATATTTTATGGTACACAGTAAACTTAAAAACTCCAGAGGATATTGGAGCTGCCGTCTTTGGAACCAGAGCATATATCAAGCGGAAGTATACGCCATAAGTCGGTATGCTGAGCTGAACCCTTAACACAAGGCAATTTCGGCGGTTGAAATAAAGTCAGCACTAGTCTTGAAGTGCATGGGAAAGCGAAACCTACTAGGTACATACAATGTAGTACTCATGGCCTGGGTCCCAGGCCAAAGGAGTGGAGGGTACTGATCGGGCGTACAGCCCGGCGTGAGAGGCAGCGACTGCATGACCCACTGGGCCTGAACCGCTTCTGTCAGTTCGCCCACAGGAAATAAGAGGGCATATATTGCTATAAGAGAAATATAGAGAGAGAGTGAGAGGATAAGAGCGCTGGCGCAATGCGGTACGCTGAAGGCAATCCGAGCTATTGAGAAGTCTAACAGCCACTTGCATAAATTAGACATACGATCGAGTGGCATCGGCCGGTTCTGTGATAGATCAGCGGAGACCGCGAAACATATTCTCCTGTAATGCAAAGCAATCTCAAAACGTAGAACTAAGTTTTTGGGCTAGCCATGCATAAAAATTTCCACATTCAAACCTTTGAGCTACCTGGCTTCATCAAGGAAGTTGGTGTGGATGAGGTGCGGTGGAGCAGATGAGTCCTCAACAATTATCTATATCTAGCAAAAGATAAATTTCCAGCTGTCAATCAGATCTGACAGGTCGTTGGCTGTCGAACCTAGTCTTATGTAATCACATTATTTCTTTATAAAGTTTCTAAGCAAAACGCTTTTCGGTGTATTTGGAAAAAGAACAAGATGTCGAAGAAAGTGCAAAAAGAGGCGGGGATAAACTACACACTTCAATGCCAACAAAAACACTCACTGATTTATGTGTGTGCGCATAACAATGTCCGCAAACGACAAACGACAACGAGGATGACGACGAACAAGTACAAGAAACCGAACTGGGGCACGCCGTAGGAATGTTGACAAGTATGAAATCTATACTCGTACTAACAGCATCATATCCACCAGGTAGCGAACTGAGAACGTGCTGCGGAAAGGCGCCCTAGAAATATGAAATGCCTACAAGGCATCAACTTTGGGGGGCAGTAAAATCCTTGTGGCCATACCACCTGGCTCGTCTACTCGAATGTCGGCATGCTTTTGTTGGCAGCTCCGCACTCACCTATTTTAATCGCGCTGCTCTACAAAGTCGACGCATTAACATTGTACGAATATTTATACAAAGGCTAAAAAAAATGGAAAGAAGCCAAAAAAGAATGAGGAGCGATGTAAATGTCTGGCAGTTGACCGCTCGATGTTAGCTGCATTTGTATTGTTGCATTGGTGGAAAATGGGACGCAAGCCACAAAATACTTAGTCGCCAAAAGCCATGATGAGCAAAGTGCGAATGTATGGAGTTTGATGGTAGGGTGGTGCTTTAAACCAACTGAGCGAGTGAGCGTATTTAGCCTTGGCGTTTCAAGTCATAATTCGTCCTGCAGTAGTACCCTGCTGTATGCGCTGCTTCATACAACTAACTGTTGACAATGCATTGTGGTTTGTGTAGCGTATTGCTCTTGTAAGTGTAGTTGTTGTACTGGGATTTGCTATTATTTTATACCCGCTTGCTCGCACAGCAATATTGATAAAGCTTAGTTCGTCTATCTTTCATTCAATGCGCCCAAATGTTAGTTGCGCTTTATTTTGATTGTCCGTGCGTCCACACTTCTTTGAATTCTGTGTCGACTTTCTATCCACTTTGCGAAAATAAAACAAAACAATAGGACTTTCCCAGAAGGAGTTGGATTTCAAGTCATTGGGACTATGAGTTTTAGTCCCGGAGCATGTTTAAACTCCAAAGTTTAAAGTGGAGATGTTGCACGGCCTATATAAAACAACTGAACAAGGGCTTACCTCTGATATTTGTACGAATGGTTTTAGATAGGGAAAAATGCGGGTCGACCGTGAGGAGTAGTATTGTTTTCATTAGTTATATATAGAAAAGAGGCGGTTCCATATAGAACCTTATCAATGTGGCTTCTTACTTACTTACTTAATTGGCGCTTAACCGTTTAAACGGTTATGGCCGTCCAACAAAGCGCGCCAGTCGCTCCTTCTCTCTGCCAACCAGCGCCAATTGGTCACACCAAGGGAGTTTAAATCGTTTTCCACCTGGTCCTTCCAAGGGAGTAGGGGCCGTCCTCTACCGCTGCTTCCATAGGCGGGTTCCGATAGAAACACTTTCTTGGCCGGAGCGTCATCTTTCATTCGCATAACATGGCCTAGCCAGCGCAGTCGCTGCGTTTTAATTCGCTAGAGTATGTTGATGTCTGCGTATAGCTCGTACAGCTCATCGTTAAATCTTCTTCGGTACTCGTCATCGCCAACACTCACAGAGCCGCTTCATCTGCTATTGCCATGGTCCATGCTTCTGCCCCATATAGCAGGATGGGTACGATAAGTGACTTGTAGAGTATGATTTACGTTTGCCGAGAGAGGACTTTACTTTTCAATTGTCTACCTAGTCCAAAGTAGCATCTATTGGCAAGAGTGATTCTTCGCTGTATTTCAGAGCTGATGTTGTTGCTAGTGTTGATTCTGGTTCCCAAATAAACGAAGTCTTTTACTATTTCGAAATTATGGCTGCCAACAGTAGCGTGGTTGCCAAGGCGCATATGCGCTGACTCTTTGCTCAATGACAGCAGGTACTTCGTTTTGTCCTCATTCACCATCAAACCCATCTTTACCGCTTCTTTTTCCAGTTTGGAGTAAACAGAACTAACGGCGCGGGTGTTTAGGCCGATTATATCAATGTCATCGGAGAGGTCCTTCCAAATTCTGACTGAGCTGATGGTGTTGCTCAACGTCATTTTGCACAGCCGTATAAGTTTTGCGGGGAAACCAACTTCAGACATAACGGCATATAGGAAGCTCCCTTTCGTGCTGTTGAAGGCGGCTTTAAAATCGACGAAGAGGTGACGTGTGTCGATTATTTTTTCGCGGGTTCTGGTCGATGGTAGATTTACCAGGTCTGAAGCCGCACTGATAAGGTCCAATCAGTTGATTCACGGTGGGCTTCAATCTTTCGCACAATACACTTGACAGGACCTTATATGCGATATTAAGAAGGCTGACTCCGCGATAGTTGGTGCAGTCTGCAGTATCCCCCTTCTTGTGGACTGGGCAAAGAATACTTAGAATCCAATCGTCGGGCATGCACTCGTTCGCCCATATTTTGCGAAGAGGCTGATGCATGCGCCTTACCAACTCCTTGCCACCGTATTTGAAAATGCGGCTTCAGACCTTGTTAATCTTAAAGATGTGTCAGATATTGGAGAATGCATTCACGCCTTGGCAGAAAAGACGCATATAGACAGTAAAGGACTTTGTCCACCGAACAACATGAATCAACAGTGAAAACAATGCCAGACGCTCTGGCTAAGGAAGTGATTCTGTCGACACACATATTTGGAACCAGCGAAAGCGTGAGACGTTTACTGAGTTGGAAGAGGCAGGGGGAGGAAGACCTAATCGCTTCTGGTTCTCCTGATTGGCTTCAGCTAAGACGAAACACGGATTACGAAGCGGCCAAGTGTAAATTAATGAATGATAGATTAAAGGCAGATTGTCTTGGCTTGTCAGTAGATGCAGTGGAGATTCACGTCGTATTAGCGCACCGGATCAGTTAAGAAGCGGTGCGACCGAATACTCCAAATAATTTTAGCCCTGTTAACTGTATGAGCTCGTACTCGGCTGTCCAATTTTTGCAAGAAAAGGGAAATTGAAATCGCTCTCACCAGCTAGCCATTGAATCGATTATGTCGGAGTGGCATTAGCTCACCACCAAACAGATATTCAGTGGTTAACCAGAGACACCTGCCGGCAAGCGACCGGAAGTAGAGAGCTGCTTGAAGCGCATGTAAAAGAACCACTCTGGCCCTTCCTTCGTTAAATGGCGGACAGAAGTTTTCCCCACCTACGTGGACTACTACACATGCTTCCACACTCTATACATATATTCGGTTAATTCAGAACTTGTGCCGAACTCAATGCAGTCTCCATAAAGATGGCTCAATAGAACTTGCTATGAGGCAAGACAACAGGTTTGTAAAGGGAGACTGCATGATAGCGAAACATGTAAAACAAGGTACGATCAACCAGATTTATTTAAAGAATACATAAGTATGTGACTGGACTGGAGCTAAAACGCGCTCAATGTATTTTCTTAGAAGGAAGGTTATGTTATAGTTTTCTTTCTCGAAGCACAGATCGGTGTGTGACTACAACATTTGTGGACAGCAATTTTATGATAAAAATTCGCAGCAGGGGTGATTGGTTGGAGGGCATTGATGCCTCACTGCGGACAGCTACATTTCCGTATACACTGACTGCTGTAAGTTAAACGTAACGGTTGTAGTGGTAGTCTATTCAAAGTTCTAAGAACTCTACCTCTCTTTCAGACTACCTGACCAATGCCAGTCATCAGGTAAGCCGCGGTTTGGATAGCAAAACTCACTATTAGAAAGTTTATCTTTGTTTTAAGCGTTAGCCAATTGGCTATCAAATCCCTGGGACCATACTCCTTCAATTCTAAACTAAAACTAAGCTGTCGCCGATCTCTTCAGGGGATGGCTCAACAGAACTTTTAACACATCACATGGGTTCCGGGATAATGGGCGAATTTGCTGGGCAGGGCACGTTGAGTCCACAGTATTATCAGAAGTTTGTTTAACGACCAAACTGAAAAACCTTCTCAACAACTAAGACCTATGTAATAAACGGGGACACCCCTCGGAAGTGATTTGGCAAGCGCTCCAAATATATTTCTGCCATGAAAATCTTCTGAGTGAAAACTCATCTGCCTTGCAGGTGACGTTCGAAGTTGGCTTAAAACATGTAGGATCCGTGCCGCCAATTTTTTGTAGGGAAAATTACAAAGGAGCACGACGAAAATTGGAAAGAAGCACGGCCTTAATCTACTCAGAGGCAAATCGTGCCAAGTATTTTATTTTTATGTTATAAAAAACTTCGTCCTCTTGGCAATTAATAGAAGCTTCTAGGATCTAGGCCTTGATGGCTGTATCCCTTCTTATAGATAGAGTCTTAGCTTGGCAAGCGCAGGGCACGTTCACAAAACATCTCGCACTTCCTACATCTGTTATCACTGACTAAGCCTAGTTTAAAAGCATATGACGCCAGATGGAAGTGTCCAGTCAGAACACGCGTCAAGTGTCCACAGCCGTCACTTTTTAATGATAAGTCAGTAAGGTTGTAAAACCTAAACATGATCTTCGAAACTTCACAGTCCCGCGCTTAGGTCCACTACTTTTTCGCTTGGTCCTACATGTGCAACTCTCGCCGTCTCTTAATCTCGGTCAATCTGATTGCGAGGTCTACAGAGCAGGCTTGGAGGGAGCGCCCTTTTTAGCTAGTTCATGCGGTTTTTACACAGGTCTGGTTCTGCTGGGTATAACATGTTCGATTTCATCTGAGTTTAAACTTTTTACTTCTATTTTTTTTTTTTGCTTCCTCTGCGTTGTCTCTGCTTTGTATAACAAACGTTGTCGAGTTTGTGTCATCATTGTTCGTTCGTCCGTCGTAATGGTGATAGGTAGTTACAGTTACACTACTACAAATATATATGTATATATGCTGCCATTATTGTCCTTCGGCCATTGCTGGTTGGTTTGTTGTCCCTCTAATAAAGTTTAGTTTTTTATTATATTTTATTTTTGCTTTACGCCACTCAAGTTGCTAGCGTTCTACCACCACCTTGTCCAGCTTGGCTTACCCCTACGTTGTTGTACGATGATGCTCTACTCCTTTTCTTTGTTATTGTTGTTATTGTATGGGAATCCGTGTTGTGACATTTTAAATTGCACAATTTTATATAAAAATCCTTTTCTTTCTTGTCTGTGGCATTATTTTGCGCGGGCAGAGTGTTTGCTGCCAAGCTTTCAAGCTTTGTATTGTGTCGTGTCAGTGTTATGTTTGGTTAGTGGGTGCATTCTCTTTTTGAATTTATGCCGTTTTCTGAGTGGTCCGACCAGCTGCAGATTATAAATAGTTACTCGTGTATCAAAAACATTCCAACAACAGCAACAACAAATGTCAGCTGTGTTAAAGAAGGATTTTTAGCATCCACAGCAAAGGATACTTTAGATTAGTGTTACGTACATATGTACACTGAAAGAAAAAAACTGGTAGAATCAACCGAGCTACTGGTCGATTCAACAGATATTTCTGTAAATTTTTATCAATCGCTGCTAAATTAACTTCTTGATTCTAAATTGACCATTCAACAATCAAATCAGAAAAAAAATTGTATTACCTAAGCCATAGCTCTGTTAACTTAACAATATTACTGTCATCCTAGGAAAACCAATGAAAACTGTTAAAATAACAGATTTTTGTCAACATTATAATGTGAGTTGTGACGGTCGATATTACAGCGATTTCTGTGGTACGATAGTCATAAGAACAATGTAGGGAGCGCCATGAGCATAAGTTTCTCTTTAAAATTAGCTGATACATTTGCATAATATTGACAGTTGTTCGCTGTTGAAATGATCAATGAAATCAGTTGCTTTAACAGAAAAATCAGTAAGATTGTTTAAAAATCTGTAATTTTTACGGAATATTGTTAGCTTGAGATGAACAATTTCTTCTCTGTTGAAATAACTATACAAATTTGTACTCTTAACAAAAAACTCTGTTGAATCAACCATAATGCTATAAATTTTACTGAATAATTGTTAATTCCAGAACAACAAACCGATTTCTTAATTTTACTATCTTAATTTCTTTCGGTGTGCAGTATTGCATATATTTATTTGCTTGGGTTTATATTTTCTATTCTCTTAAATAATTTGGTATTTTCTGTTAATGAACATTTGGAGTTGCATTGCTTGATTTACGGGTTTACTTTACTCTCTAAGATAATGTCAGTTTTTTATGATTTAAAAAAAAAATATTAATAGTGCTTTAGAAAGATTTATATTATTGCTGCAATGGAACGGAATCATCATAAGTTTCCTCATCTTACTGCATCTGCGGGACTCTTTAATGTGCTACAAACACGACACTCAATTTTGGCTCGAAATAGTTCATGACTTAATTCGTGAATTACCTTGTCCAAACAGCGAGTCTCGAATACGCACTGAACGAAAAATTAGAATGTGGAGCCGTATTTAGCAGTCCTGATAGCCATTCACCAGGGTACGAGACAGAGCGATTCTTTTGCATGCGGTTCAAGCAGTGCACTTTTACCGATCACTTGCGGACAAGTATCCTCCGGGTACCCACTGATGTGTGAAGGTGACAAACTAGCTTGGCAACTCCGTCCTAATCGGTTTAAGAGCTTGCTGGGGGACTACAGTAGCAACGTCTGATCACCTAAGGTACGGCTGCAAGCGACTGTCTGTCTTTGATCAAGCGGTTAGCTAAATAAACGTCTATCATAAATGCTTCATCACCGCCGAGAGGTTTGTGCGCTAGGCTTGGGAACCTCCAAGTAAAATCTGAATCCAACGAAAATACCAATAAAGCCATGTGTAAAGAGAAAACACTTTTTTGATGACGACATCGGCAAAAGTTTAAACCAACAAAAAAATGCAAGGAAAGGTAGACGTCGAAAGGCTGCAATCGCAACAGACTGCCGATGATTTCGCAGCACGATTCTCACACCACCTGAGAGCGCAAGTCATTCCGACGGAGTTCAGATGCAAAGAGAGCATATCCTCAAGCACTCCGTACTGCCGGCTATCGGCGACCACGGAAAAAATACTGGTAAGAGGAAGAATGCCGCGTTGTAACCGCAAGACATTAAAGCAAAATAAAACTCATCAACTTCTATGCAAAATATGGTCGAACAAGTGCATGCTCAATGATTGAAATGTTGTCGATGTAGTAACGATAAAGACACTCCCCGCCCCAACCCACTTGTTCCAAGAAATTGGGGTCTCCTGAGCCTTGAGGGTTGGGGAAGCTCTGAATCTATAAAGCTTTGTATTGCGCTTATTAAACCCTTGATTCCTTTATCAACCGATTGGAATCGAAGTGTGCTTCGCCCAGTCTGCAAGCAGGATGAACCTGCAAACTGCACTGATAATCGGCTGTTTGGACCATGTCACCAAATCTTGGAAAAATGAATTAGGTAGTCCTGTGTTTATCCAGTAATTGATGACGCTGTATAACTATGAGCGTATGGTCTGCGGTCAAGCTACGCCCAAGCAATAAGCCTTGTTGCAGTTGTTAACGCTATGTTCTTCGTCCACCAGGTATACAGGAGGAGTGTGCAGAATAGCATACAGTGTAGCCTTGAGGGTTATTTTCAAGCCTTTCGTAATGCTAAGCATTGATAGCCTGCATATCCCCTCTAATTTTTTGAGATTGTTTCCTTTTTGTGCGGCTGTATACCAAACAAAGACATATTATAAGATGGTATTTACAGTCGATGTATATATCCAATAAGAGAAAGACAGGGCGATAAACCCGAACCGCAGAATTCTTTTACATCCATAAAATGTCGCCGATGCCTTCTTCACTCTCTCCTCATGTTGAACTTACTGTCTAGAAGGGCTTCGAGATGTTTTGTGCAAGGTTTCCCCTGCACGGTCACCACTACGTGTGTGAACCTTGTACCTCATTAGATGTCCAGGCCTTTATATCCCGATGCGCCCGATCCATCCAACAGCTAATTGTTGCAAGGCACTTTCCACTTATGACTACTGCAACATCATCTGCGTGTGCACTTAGTTTGACGGGTCCCTCGTCGAACCGCTTGGGAAGTTGGTTGATGGCCAGCGTCCGCAGCAGAGGTGATAAAACCGCGATCTGTAGCGTGCCCCTTTCCACCGATTGCATGACCTCATACAACCCCCAGTTTGAAGTTATCTTTCTGCAATATAACATGAAGCCGATCCATCTGGTTATGGCTAAATGTACTTCAATGTAGTTATGGCCATGCATGATCGCTCGTTTAGAGACATAGTTGGAAGCCACGTCATGGTCTAAAAAGACTCCTAAGGCGCAGTCCGTGTATCGCAAGCCTTTCTCTATGTTTATAACACCCAATCATGTATGAACTTAACAAAAATTTACCTGAACTTGCAGTAAAATATTTGAATGATATTTCCTTAGTTGGAGAAATTCCGCTCAAAAAAATGCATTTCCCACCAACTCATAAATATTTCTAAAAATTATCCGGTGTAATCGATTGTCAAAAATTTTCGAATGTTTATTGTCTTGCATTCGCTTTACTTGCCTCACTTGCTTTGGCATTGCAATTCGACTACATTCAATATGATTTCGAACAGAAGCACACATTAGTTGTGTTCTTGTTGTTGCTTATTGCATGTGATATTTTGTATATGTAGTGCTACTTTTTGATTCACACACACACCAAAGCAAAAGCTGAAAGCAGAAGAATGGCAGCAATAATGGCAGTTGCAGCATAAATCAAACTTCCATTACACAAAACGAAATGAAATGAAACCAAACGAAATGAAAGAAGATCCTCCTCACATCAAATACAAACGCGTTTGTAATGTGATTTATGTATGTTGTATGTTGGCACAGAATAAGAAGAAGAGGAAGAAAAATCATGGTATGTAGAAGAAGAAGAAGCAGCAGCAGCAGAAGAATCAGTGCGCGTGCAATTTCTTTCGTTGATAAAAATTTCGAACTAAATCAAAACTTCATTTCACTTCAGTGGCATATTTCTTGCAATGCGCTTTTTTGACATTAACACACGCACACTTGGGCACATGCACTTTTGTATGTGTGTGTGTGTGTGTGTGTGTGTGTGTACATGTATTGTCTGTCGCTACGCCTTTAACGCTACCAATTGCATTGCGAACTTCTTTTGCTTTTGCACCGTTTTTATGATTACCAGTGGGTGGTGCTAGAATAACCGTAAAATATCGTTTGTGCTTCAAGAAGATGCTAAAGGATTGAATGTATGTGGTTGTGCGTGTGTGTGAGTGTAACTGTAAAGTCATGGGCGCGCATAAGAAGAAGTAAGGTTTCAATAATGTAGTATAAAGGGGCCGCGTTTGATTACTATTCAATAATTTTTTTTGACATAGGTTATGAGCAGACAAAGCTGGCGTGGCGTACTTAGGTGGTGGTGCTACTCGGTAAGTAAGATGATGACTTTGAAATATCAGCTTTACAACAAGGCTGTGATGGCGAAGAAGGATGAATTGTGTCCTGATAGATGTTAATAGGGTTGTCCAAAGTGGCTGTTGGAGAAAGTATACTTCCCACTAACGTGGAGGGGCGCAACAAAATAAATGGCCTTATGACTTATGATTGGGTATTTGAGCCTTTAAAACTTGTTTACAAGAAACAAAGTCATCACACAGGTACAACAGACAAACACACATCAACAAATAAACACAAAACAATAAACGCACCAAAGCAACAAGCCCACAAAGAAGGTATAACGACTAGAATTACCGACTTTTACCTGCCTCAGTCAGCCACACAAATCGATTAGTAAAAACCGCACTCGGTTCTGAATTAACACACAGCACATACACATAAATATACACAAGCATCAATTTTGACAATACCTACTCATGTACCTACGAACTATAAATAGAAGACAAACGACACCAACAGATCAGAACGAAAATCGACACTGATGTTGGCACAACGCCGAAACCGGTTTGTTTCGAAACAAAATTTGACAAGGGATGATGGAAAATTGTTCCAAAATATATCTTATGTGCACTTAAGAAAAGACGAGCTCACTTTATGATCATTTCGGAAAAGCAGGATGGCCATATCGTTGTCATTGTTACCTTGTGAAATTTGATGTTGTGACCATTTCATAAAGTCACAATTTCAATTGATCTTGTGGCCATTTGTAGCCTTCAAAAGGTCAATTGTCGTAATAGCCGTTGACCTTATGCCACCCCTACATAGTATTTCATCTCAATACAAAATGCATCCCCTACTTCAACTACGCCTCTGGTATTTATGTATATATACCGACATTATACAGCAACAGCCACCCTTTCTTGTTATTTATTGTTATAGTTGAATTTATTGTTATAATTCATATGCTCTTATTCCTCTTATTGTTGTTGTTTTTTGTTAAAGTGATAGTTTGCTACTCGTCTCATGTCTACGTGCAGTGAGTCGACTCGACAAAATTCTCGGCTGTCAGTTCAATAAATCATTTGCTTTTTGACAACACAACGCTTCAGTGCATCCTCATCTTGCCTTTAGTGCTACTCAGCTCAGAGCTCTAAAATATTCTGCTGTACTCATCTCTGTTGCTAAAAGTTCCTTTGCAGCACGTCGTCGTCGTCTCTCGCTCACTCACTCACTCACTCACTCATCTTATACAAAATTTAGTTTAGTTTTTGTCGTTGTTGTTGTGCTTTTATTTTTGTTGGGATGCATCAGAAGCTCCAGCAAAATTTGCCAACACGCGACGGCGTAGTGCCAATGAAAATCCATAAATAGTAAAACAAAGCAAAAATGGCGAAATAACTACAACACATACACACCCACACACACACACACACATACACACAACCACCATTCAACTATGCACATGTATTTTATCATCAGCACAAATGCTTGTGTAAGCAACATCGAAGTCAAAACGTTGTCATCAAAAAGTAAGAAAAAAAAAAAACAAAAAATATGAAAAAAGAAAGCACAACAACGAAAGCAATACACACAAAAGAAAGCAAAAGTTATCGTATTGTAGAAAATGGCTAAAGCAAAAGATGCAACAAAAAGTACTAAAAACCATAAATCGTCAAATGCTATCCAAGTCGAGCTGCTGTGGTGGAGCTATGATGCTGCGCACAAAAAAGCATTTTACTTAAGGTTACATAGATCAAGAAGGCGCAGCTACTATACAAGCATACATACATACATATAAATTGTATGTAAGTACGCGCGCGCACACAGTCACAATGTAGAAGCAGCAGAAGGATTCCTATCCAACAAGAACAGCCCTTACACGTGCATACAAAATACATTCAATCAAACAAATGCGCCTGCTTGACTGTCACAAGGAGAAGGTGTATCCTATGTAAATTGCATTGGTGTGTGTGTGTGTGCATTGCTGAAGGTGACTGCTTGCAGTTATGCAGCCGCCATGTTGTATGAGACACGGACGTCAATGAAAAACCAAGAAACTATTAAAACAAGCAGTTTCACGAGGATTGGGATGTACCTCCCAAATCGGTTAAGGACTTAATGAAATTATAGTAAAGCTGTTTTTCTAGGATATCATTAATGCTATAGAAATCAGTTCGAGCTAGACAACTGAATGTTATCTGATAAGAAGCCCGCAGATGTTCGATGTGGAGGTTGGCCAGAGATCTCATTCAAAGGCTGTCAGCTACCAAACAGATACTAATAACTCGTCTGATCTTCTTGTAACACACACAACAAAGCAAAGATCGAGCCCTTAAAAGGAGAGACACGCAAAT
Organism: Eurosta solidaginis; assembly: GCF_040869045.1. Classification (NCBI taxonomy): domain Eukaryota; kingdom Metazoa; phylum Arthropoda; class Insecta; order Diptera; family Tephritidae; genus Eurosta; species Eurosta solidaginis. Next base: position 21,074,417 of record NC_090320.1, read on the forward strand.
CTAAGAGGGTTAAGTTCCGTTAGTATGACTTTATCTTCGTCCGACGGCACGTTGTCGACATGTCATTGGGTAAGGAAAGGCCGGTCAGAAAAGGATCAGTCATTCCATGATCATTAAAACAGAAAGAGCAGTAAAGTTATCAATTAAACTTCTGGCCAAAGCTTCATACCTAATCCATCGAAAGAGGAACAGATTCACCTAACGTTGTCAATATGCGATTGAACTTTGGCTTAGGTATCAGGGATTTAGTTGCCTGCATCAGAATTTCTTGGTTTCAATGAAGACAAAACCCCTCAGTGAAGTAAGATGCACGTTGAACTTTTTGGTGGACAATTTCACATTTCGAAACCTTAAAAAATACAAAATAAGGCCTGACGGAGCGGTATAGCCACACCCTTGCTGAACAATTGTTATGTCTCGATTTTCGCTGCTATAAAACTTCGAAGAGCTTTGGGTCGAGCTTCGCCCCAAATTCGTGGTGTGCTTGTTTATTGTGTCCCTACAAGTGGTCTTACTAGCGACCCCGCACAGTGTCTGCTAAAGCAGACCAGTTTTTGTTGAAAACATTTTCATGGCAGTATTACACCACGAGAAGGGTCTTGCCTTTAAAGAATTTACGCTGGGTATCTTTCTCGACATAGAAGGAGCCTTCAACAACGTTCTCCCAGCATCGGTCACAAAATCTCTACGTTTTTTAGGGGTGGAAGAGCCTCTTGTGAAGATCGTCGAGCTCCTTCTAAACAAGAGAATCATTATCTCTGAGCTGGGCAGCTCATCGTTAATAAGGTATACCAACAGAGGAACCCCCCAGGGGGGCATTCTTTCTCCTCTACTATGGAACCTGACGGTGAACGCTCTGTTATCTATACTACGGCCCACCGGATGCCAAGTCATTGCATATGCCGACGACATAGCCTTGACAGTTACCGGCAAACACCTTCCGGTGCTTGGCGAACTCCTGCAAAATGCTCTTAATCTAACAAACACATGGTCTATGGAATGCGGACTCAGCATCAGCAGTGAAAAAACTGAGATGGTGCTTTTTACCCGCAAACGCAGTATACCGGAATTTACCCTCCCATCCCTAAACGGGAAGGAAATCAAACTCTCTACCGAGGTTAAATATCTCGGAGTTATTCTAGACAGGAAGCTTGACTGGAAGCGAAATGTGGAGGAACGATCCAGGAAAGCCACAATGGCTCTCTACGCTTGTAAGTCGGCAATCGGAAAAAGGTGGGGTCTCCAGCCACGCATAGTCCATTGGATCTATACGGCAGTGGTGAGACCCATACTCTTCTACGCCGTCACCGTATGGTGGACGGCACTCGATATCGAATCTAACAGGAGTAAAGTAACGAGAGTGCAGAGGATGGCGGCAATGCTCACCAGCGGTGCCCTTCCCTCCACTCCCACCAAAGCTCTTGAAACCATATTATTCCTTCTCCCAACTGATCTAAATGGCAGATACTGTGCCTCCTGCAACGCGGCGAGGCTCAACGCTATCGAACCATGGAGGGATTGCAGGTTTGGTCACACCCGGATCCTGAAGCAAGTCCCTGAAACCTTCTTGAAATTGGACCATACAACATCGCCCCCTTGCTGGGACAACAAATTTTCCACAAGAATCCCAGAGAGGAACGAGTGGGCAAACGGCGTAGAGCCGGGATCACACGAAATCTCCGTTTTTACAGATGGCTCTAAACTAAACAACAGAGTCGGCAGCGGGATATTCTCGGAGAAGCTCAATCTAAGCGAGAGCTTTCGCCTACCTGATCACTGCAGTGTTTTTCAGGCTGAACTCATAGCTATCTGGGAAGCAGCCCGCTATCTGGCTAACCTACAGGTAACCAATTCTATTTCAATTTTCTCTGACAGCCAAGCTGCCATAAAATCCCTGCAATGCAGTAACACCTCGTCACTAGTGGCATTTAAGTGCAGAGAAACCCTCAACAAACTAGCTGAAAATTGCAACCTAAGCATAATATGGGTTCCTGGCCACTGTGACATCTCAGGAAACTGCGCTGCGGATGAGCTAGCTAGGGAAGGCACCAACTTGCAAACAACAACCTCCGCTGGTTGGGCCAGCCCTCATCTAAACACTTGCAAATACCACCTGCGATCTCTTTTCACGGATCAGGCAAACGCCAGATGGGCGAGGGAACATACATGTAGTATATCCAAGCAAATCTGGCCTAAGCTGGATGAAAAGAGATCGCGATCGGTGATATTATTAAACCGTATCTCTATAAGCCCACTAGTGGGCCTTCTTACAGGTCACTGTCTCATGGGCACTCACGGTGCCTATATGGGCCTGCAGACAAATGACTTCTGCCGCAGCTGTAGGGACGACTAGGAGATAGAAAGCGTTGAGCACTATCTGTGCCACTGTCCCGCACTGTCAAAAACCAGGTACCAATGCCTCCACAGACACTCTTTTGGGTGCCTTGCGGAGCTTGAATCTATAAACCCAAACGATATCTTACGTTTCATTAGGCAAACGCGCTGGTTTGGCCTCACTGGGGTCTAAACTCTCCTCTTCTTCGAAAGTAGGGTAATAGGAAATAGGGGCCCCCTGCATGGTAGCACAACGGGCCACAACGGCCTACGTGAGTCTCCGCTCGGACAGCGGAGGCAGCCACTCTAACCTAACCTAACCTACACCACGAGATGTAATAACCTCCAGCGGGTTAGGGGATCAGAATATACCAGCGGTAGGTATGCCTGTCGTAAGAGGCGACTAAAATACCAGATTCAAGGGGCTGTGTAGCGCAACCCTTCATGTTGCCATCGCAATATATAGCTTCTCCATACCCAATTGTCAACCTCACCTATCCGCGGTGAATCCTGTTTCACTAACAGACGAGGCTCTGGCGACCCCAAGCTCCTCATGGAACTTAGGGGTGGGGAGGGAGGGAATGGCCTGACGGTTTAATGTGGCCACATGAATCGTTCCCGAGATGATCGGGCTAGCACCTTAATGATGCTGTGGTACAGGAGCGTACCGGATCTGTATCAGGCAAAGGACCATCACATCGATAACACTCCCCAAAGCCTTCGGGGAGCAACCACATCGCTACCAGAACAACAACAACAACCACGAGGTTAGAGCCTACGACCCCTGAAATGCAAGACCGCGCGAATTCGTCGACTATTTTTGAGACGATTAAAGGCGAAAACTTTACATTTTCCTTTGCATTCACATTTACCCTTACTTTTACTTTTAGTTTTACCGTTACCTGCAACTTTACCGTTACCTTTACCTTTACCTTTACCTTTACCTTTACCTTTACCTTTTCCTTTACCTTTACCTTTACCTTTACCTTTACCTTTACCTTTACCTTTTCCTTTACCTTAACCTTTACCTTAACCTTTACCTTTACCTTCACCTTCACATTTACCTTTATCTTTACCTTAACAATATCGTTGTCTTCTCCTCTTCCTTTACTTTCTTTTTCATTTCCTCTTCTTACCAACCTCGATAACATCTTTTCCTTCATATCACACCTGCATGCGCTCGAATCGACGTTCTTCGTTTAAATTTTCTCACGCTTACGATAATAAAAGGCATCCATTTCAGAAAGGATTTCTAAAAAGTATGAGTCCTTAAACTTTTGCCTTTACCGGACCTTTACCTTTACTTTAACCTTTATCTTTACCTTGCCCTTTACCTTCAGCTTCACTTTTACCTTTACCTTTTCCTTAACTTTTACCTACACCTTTACCTTTACCTATATCTTTACTTTTGGCTTAACCTTTACGTTGATCTTTACCTTTACTTTTACCTTTACCCTTACTTTTACATTTAGCTTTACCATTACCTTTACCTTTACCTTTGCTTTTACTTTTACCATTACTTTTACATCTACCTTTACCATTACCTTTACCTTTACCATTACCATTACCTTTACCTTTACTTTCACCTTTACCTTTACCTTTAACTTTACCTCTACCTCTACCTTTGCCTTTACCTTTACCTTTACCTTTACCTTTACCTTTACCTTTAACTTTACCTCTACCTCTACCTTTGCCTTTACCTTTACCTTTAACTTTACCTTTACCTTTACCTTTACCTTTAACTTTACCTTTACCTTTAACTTTACCTTTGCCTTTACCTTTACCTTTAACTTTAACTTTACCTTTACCTTTACCTTTAACTTTACCTTTACCTTTACCTTTACCTTTACCTTTACCTTTACCTTTAACTTTACCTCTACTTTTGCCTTCACCTTTACCTTTACCTTTACCTTTAACTTTACCTTTACCTTTACCTTTACCTTTACCTTTACAATTACCTTTACCTTTACATTTACCTTTACCTTTACCTTTAACTTTACCTCTACCTCTACCGTTTCCTTTACCTTTACCTTTACCTTTAACTTTAACTTTACCTCTACTTTTGCCTTTACCTTTACCTTTACCTTTGCCTTTACCTTTACCTTTACCTTTAACTTTACCTCTACCTCTACCTTTGCCTTTACCTTTACCTTTACCTTTACCTTTAACTTTACCTCTACTTTTGCCTTTACCTTTACCTCTACCTCTACCTTTGCCTTTACCTTTACCTTTACCTTTACCTTTACCTTTACCTTTAACTTTACCTTTACCTTTACCTTTACCTTTACCTTTACATTTACCTTTACCTTTACCTTTACATTTACCTTTACCTTTACCTTTACCTTTACCTTTACCTTTACCTTTACCTTTACCTTTACCTTTACCTTTACCTTTACCTTTACCTTTACATTTACCTTTACCTTTACCTTTACCTTTACCTTTACCTTTACCTTTACCTTTAACTTTACCTCTACCTCTACCTTTGCCTTTACCTTTACCTTTACCTTTACCTTTAACTTTACCTCTACCTCTACCTTTGCCTTTACCTTTGCCTTTACCTTTACCTTTACCTTTACCTTTACCTTTACCATTACCTTTACCTTTACCTTTAACTTTACCTTTACCTCTACCTCTACCTTTGCCTTTATCTTAACTATATCTTTGTCTTCCCTTCTTCCTTTACTTTTTTTCCACTTATCTTAATTTTCTTCCCTTACCCCCATCGATAACATCTTTTCCTTCATATCCCACCTAAAATACATTCCAATCGACGCTCTTACTTAAAATTTTCTCACCCTAATGATCAGACAAGGCATCCATTTCAGAAAGGATTTATTACGTGCATTAGATCTTATGCACAACCATTCTAAAAATTATGAGTCCTTAAACTTTTGATTTATTTATTCATACATATTTACCTATAGAATACCTATTGGTTTCGTTTTAGTCCTATAGATAAATATACAAACAAATCTACAACAAAATTCGATAATTGATGTCAACCATACATATTAAAATAAATACATCCATACATATACACATATGTATAAAAGAGTGAGTAAATATTTTTAACACATAAAATATACAAAAAAAAAAAAAAAACAAAAAAAAACAAAAAACGAACGCAAAAACAAAAGTAAAAAGACAAACAAACCAAAAAAAATACAATGCGACAAAACTTTTCATTCTCATACGCCATAAATCTTTTGCCATCGTATTTGCTAACTGATATGCCATTTGCTGTTTCACCCACAACTTGAGGGACAACAAATCGTTCCAGAAACACACACACACATATATATACAAATATCTGAATGCATATATGTAAGTTACTTAAGCTTAAATACTACATACTCAAATGAATAAATAGGTAGTAAGTAGTGAGATAAGTATGTGTTGTCTTAGCTCAGACGAGGTATTGGTAAAACCAAAGGTAAATGGTGAAGGTAGGTATATGAAGACATTCTAACTCCAATTGGTACACATGACAATACATATACATTCATATATTGTTATCCAATTATATACCCATATCCTTATATGTAAATGGCAAAGCTTTAAGAATCGCTTATGTGGGTTGTGCGCTGTTGGTGGCGGCGGCGGCGTCGTCGTCGTCCTTATGCCGTCGTCATCTTATCTCTTCGTCATTTTCTCAAAAGTAATGGCGTAAGCTTTCCTAATTTAACCCATTTCATTAGTTCGCTCTTGCAGTGAAGCAGGGAAGTTGGGAAGGCATATGCCAATTGTGTACGCGTGGAAAGTTGTCACTATAGCTCTGTATGTATGTATGTAAATGTGTATCCTTGAAGATACGTATCCCATTTGCACACACATGTAAATAACTGTGTTTGTCTGTATTTGTTGCTATATGACACTTTGGTAAATAAATTTGATTTTGCCGTCATCGCCTCGAGCGTTAGCTTGTCCTATGACTTGTTAGTTTGTTGCTATTCATGTACAGTTATAAATAAACACATGAAGGCGGGTCAATTCTGTGTTGTCGATATCGTACCGAGAAGGTCATGGAATGCACGTAAAGTTTTAAAGACAAGTTTCGATTCAAGCGTATTAGGTTGATTATGAAGCAAAAGATGTTATTGAGGAAAGTAAGGGGTCCTCCCCTGAAGGGAAATGGAAAAAAGAAAGTAAGGAAAAAAGTGAAAAGAGACACCCTGAAAGAAAAGTGAATGGTAAATAGGATTGGAAATGGGAAGGGAAAGTAAAAGAGAAAGGAAAAGGTAAGGACATGAAGGGAAATGGAAAAGAAAGTAAGAAAAAAGAGAAGAGAAAGATATTGTAAAGAAGAAAGAAGGGAAGTGAAGAGAAAGTGAAAGGGAAACAGGAATACAAATGGAAAGGAAAAGGGAAAGAGAAAGGTAAGGGTAAAGATAAATGTAAAAGTAAATATAAAAGTAAACGTAACGGTAAAGCTAAAAGTAAAGGTAAAGGTAAAGCTAAAGGTAAAGGTAAAAGTAAAGGTAGAGGTAAAGGTAAAGGTAAAAGTGAAGGTAAAAGTAAAGGTAAAGGTAGAGGTAAAGGTAAAAGTAAAGGTAAAGGTAAAGGTAAAGGTAAAGGTAAAGGTAAAAGTAAAGGTAGAGGTAAAGGTAAATGTAAAAGTGAAGGTAAAAGTAAATGTAAAGGTAAAGGTAAAAGTGAAGGTAAAAGTAAAGGTAAAGGTAAAGGTAAAGGTAAAGGTAAAAGTAAAGGTAAAGGTAAAGGTAAAGGTAAAGGTAAAGGTAAAGGTAAAGGTAAAGGTAAAGGTAAAGGTAAATGTAAAAGTAAAGGTAGAGAGAGGTAAAGGTAAAGGTAAAAGTGAAGGTAAAGGTAAAGGTAAAGGTAAAAGTGAAGGTAGAGGTAAAGGTAAAGGTAAAAGTGAAGGTAAAAGTAAAGGTAAAGGTAAAGCTAAAGGTAAAGGTAAAAGTAAAGGTAGAGGTAAAGGTAAAGGTAAAAGTAAAGGTAAAGGTAAAGGTAAAGGTAGAGGTAAAGGTAAAGGTAAAAGTGAAGGTAAAAGTAAAGGTAAAGGTAAAGCTAAAGGTAAAGGTAAAAGTAAAGCTAGAGGTAAAGGTAAAGGTAAAAGTAAAGGTAAAGGTAAAGGTAAAGGTAAAAGTAAAGGTAAAGGTAAAGGTAAAGGTAAAGGTAAAGGTAAAGGTAAAGGTAAAAGTAAGGATTAAGGTTAAGGTAAAGTTAAAATTAAAAGTAAAAGCGTAAGAGAAAGAGAAAAAGAAGGGGATGTGAAATGTATAAAGTTGTGGAAGGCAAACGGTGCAGGGAAAGGAATTTAGGCTAGGATCTTCGACCTACATAGCTTAATTGCTGCCTGGGCACTGAGACCTGGCAGTTCTGCCGTCCATTTTAGCTGGAGTCTTGACCTCGCGGGCGCGGGACACGAACACAGAACGTCCTCAACCGTTTCTACCTGCAGCACACACTTCCTTAATCTGCTATTACTATCAGGCCTTATTTATATGCATACGACGCTAGAAGGTAGTGTCCAGTTAGTATGACCATCGTGAGACTAAAATTTTTTATCTTCAGAGATATGAGCAACTATGTGAGTTTGGCGTCTTAGGATTTGCACACGCTCTTAGAAATTTTGCAAATCCGAGCTTCTTCTGTCTACGCCTTTTCTGCTTCGTGGATTTCTCCTAAATGTATTGGGACGTCTACCGTCTATTCATCGAGTACTGACATTCTATACCTTTATGACGGGGAACCCAGTATTGGTGTATGGTCCGGCCTGGGCGAAGTCTCTCCTATGATTCTTTGAAATCCAGGACACTTCTTTGGGTAAGGAAAAGACAAAGGCATGGGAAAGGGAAAAAGTAATGGAAGAGAAGTAAATCGAAAGGGGCAGTTAGAGGATATTGATGACAATTTGTGATCGGTCACACCTATTGGATGGGGCAAAGCACTGCTACAACAACAACAACAACAACAAAAGGGGCAGTGAAGACAGATAGAATAAAGAAGTGGTAAGAAAAAATAGGAGTAAATACTAAGATAAATGGAAAAGGTGAAGAAAAATCAGAGAAAGTGATAAAAAGGCGAATGGGAAGTGAAATAGAAGAAAAAACGAGAGGATAGGTAAAGTGAAAAGGTAAAGGAAGAAAAGTTTCGACTCTTTCGCATATTGTCTTCAACATTTTCTTACCATCAAAGAAAGAGTAGACAAAGACTTAATCTCGAGAAGAGTAACGATCTTCTTTACGCATATTTGCAAAACGCAATGAAGGAAAGCTACGGCGACCGCGGTGCTGTGGTGGCAGCGTTCTCTGCTTACCACAGCGAAGGTTCAGGATTCAGGTCCTGCGCAAAGTAAAAAGGTGCTTCAATTACATATTAGCGGGGTCGCCCCTTTGTAGTGATTTGGCACTTACACCGCATATATTTCTGCCATGAAAAGTTTCGTTTCTCAGTGAATGCTTATCTGCCATTCGGAGTCGCCAGAAAACATTTAGGTCACGTCCCGCCATGTTGTAGGAAAAATTAAAAAGAAGCACAACGCAAATTGGATGGGAAGCTCGACGTCGAGGACATACGTGGAGATAATGCAGTGATCTATTGGAGCGTTTTTTTTGAACAAAAATGTTTCTCCATCGTTCTGTTACAAATTTGAGTCTATGGAGATTCTAGGAGTTGGGAGGCAACGTTTTAAAGGGGTTGTCAGCGCATTTTCCAGCTTCTCCAACCAAATTGTCAGTCTTATATATACTTAGGGAATCCTTTTTATATAGCAGGGGAAGTTGTGGTAACCCCATGCCGACGGAAGGAGGCGGTTGTATGACTTAGAAGGCTCAACGTTGTCAAAACGTTGCCGAGATAGTCACGCTTAACTACCCAAAATCTTCGGGAGTTTCTTTATCGCTACAACAAGAAGAAGAAGAAGATCGCTTGAGGAAACAACGGGCCCCATGGTATATGTTTTAAGGCCTCCATTGTAAAACAAGTTCGGGTAGGGTTAACCAACTCTGAAAAACAGGCAAACCTGTCCGCTTTCCCTCAACGGCATCACTTAGGGAGTAAATTTTTGGATTGGGCATTTCCAGAAACACATTCAGTAGGCGGACTACACTTTGGAAAGCATTACAACTTCTGTTGAATTGAAATATGCTCTTAAATAATCGGTTTGTATGAATTGACCCACACTAACACACATACATATGCATGTTTATATGTTTATTGCTTGCCACACGAGAGTTTCAAGCTTATCAAAAAAGCGTAATGTGCGAAACATGACACTTGCTACAATTTATGTTCTTGTATCTCATTAAGAAGACGCAGTGACAGAGGGCGCAGTGTAAACGAAGATATTTTATCACATTTACAGCTATTTTTGTTGCCAAATGCCAATTTCCTTTTTATGAGTTTTGAAATGAAGAACAAAATAAAAAACAACGAAGCTTTTTCAACTTTCTTCAAAACTTGATTAAAAACAAAAATTAAGTTTACGCATCCAGCGCCATTTACTCGTTTAAGAAATATGCATATGAGGCTACATAAGGTGCGATCAAAAGTAAGCGGAACTTAGTGAAGTCACAAAATTGTTTTATCTATTGCAAATAAAAAAAAAAAAACCAAATATTCTTTAAATTATATTGGGAAGCTCGGCCTAAATCTCTTCGGGGAAGAGTTGCGCCAAATATTTCTTTTGCTGTAATTATATTGAGGGATTTCAAGCAAGGTTTTACTTACTTAATTGGCGCTTAAGCGTTTAAACGGTTATAGCCGTTCAATAAGGCGCACCTGTCGCTTTTTCGTTGGACTGACTGGCGTCAAGGGAATTTAAATCGTTTTCCTGCTGGTCCCTCTAGCGGAGTTGGGGTCGCCCACTTCCTCTGCTTCCATAAGCGGTTTCCGATAAGAACACTTTTTTGGCCGGAGCGACATCCTTCATTCGCATATGACCTAGCCAGCGTAGCAGCGGTGTTTTAATTCGCATAAAGCTCGTATGGCTCAACATTATATCTGTTTCGGTACTCACCATCGCCGAAACATAGAGGCCCATAAATCTTACGAAGAACTTTTCTCTCGAATACTCACAGAGCCGCCTCATCTGATGTGGTCATGTTCCTTGATTCTGCACCATATAGAAGAACGGGTAGAATAAGTGCCTTGTAGAGCATGATTTTCGTTTGCTGAGAGAGGACTTTACTTTTCAATTGTCTACTAAGTAGTGTTTATTGGCAAAAGTGATTCCCCGCTGGATTTGAAAGATGGCGTTGTTGTTTGTGTTAATGCTGGTTACCAAATTTAACTATTTCCCAGTAATGGCTGCAAACAGTGGCGTGGTTGCCAAACCGCATATGCGTCGACTTTGTTGTTCTCATTCACCAGCAAACTCATCTTTTCCACTTCTATTCTAGTTTGGAGTAAACAGAACATACGGCATAAGGTTAAATCTGACAATTCACGGCGGGCTTCCGTCTAACGCACAATACGCTTGACAGGACTTTATATTACTTAACAGGACTTTATATGCTATACTAAAAAAACACTTTATAGTTGTGGCAGTTTATACGATCTCCCTTCTAGTAGACTGAGCAAGCAACACATTTGTCCCTATCGTAAAGCATGCACTCGTTCGACCATATTTGCATAGAAGTTGCTGCATGCATGCGGGTTCATCGCTCTTCTCATTTAGGAGCACAAGATAAGCATTCTCTCCATAATCTAAGCACCCTCTGGGCATCGGTTACGAGGTCACCGTTTTCGTATTAACAAGAGTTTGCCCTGCCTTAAAACCTTCTATGTGGCACAGGATGTTTTGGGAAAATGTGCGAGCGTTATTCATGATGACTGGCAGCTCGAAATTCTCTAAAGAAAAACGTCGGCTATGTATATGTGTACTTGAGCATATACGCCATTTTTATGCATGCAAGTTCACGGAGACTTGTGTACATTGCGGTTTTGTTGGAAATAAAAAAAACAGAGGTATGATGGCAAATACTTTACTTTTAATACTGATACACAAACAAAAACAAAGCACGTGGCTAAGTATCGAAGTTTAAGATGAAATTGTTTTCTTTTTAGAGTTTTATTGGTTGTAAAATCTTTATAAATTTTTTGGTTAGATTTATATGGAATAATAAAGTGCAAATAAAGAAGAAACAAATTTAAAAAAATAATAATAAATTAAAAGTATAAAACAAATAACATAAAATAGCATTAAATTAAAACAAAAGCACTAAAATAAAATAAAACAAACAAATTTAATTAAACTAAATATAGTAAAGTAAAATAAAAAAAAATAAAATAAAATAAAATAAAAAAATAACATAAAATAAAATAAATAAAAATAAATTAAAATAAGAAAATAAAATTAAATTAAAAAAGCAAAATAAAATATGAAATAAAATTAAATTTAATAAAATAAAACAAAACAAAATCTAATAAAATAGAATAAAAAACAATAAAATAAAATAAGATGAAAAAATAAAATAAAACAAAATAAAATAAAATAACATAAAATAAAAAATAAAATAAAATAAAATAAAATAAGATAAGATAAAATAAAAAACAATAACATAAAATAAAATAAATAAAAATAAAATTAGATAAAAATAAAATGTAATTAAAAAAATGATTAACCGTTTAGACGGTTAAGCGCCAATTAAGTAAGTAATTAAAAAAAATTAAAATTAAAAAAGTGTAAAATAAAATGAGATTTAATAAAAAAATTAAACAAAATTTAGTAAAACAAAATAAAAATTAATATAATAAAATAAGATGAAAAAAATAAAATAAAATAAAGAAAATAAAAATAAAATTTAATTAAAGAGGTAAAATAAAATAAAATAAAATAAAAAAAATAAAATAAAATAAATTTAATAAAATCAAATAAAAAAAAAAAAAATTAAAAAAAATCAATTAAATAAAAATTAAACAAAATAATATAAAATAATATAAAATAAAATAATAGTAAGAAAATAAAACAAACAAAAAATAAAGTAAGCCAACAAAGCTTAATTCATAAACTTACCTTGCTGTAAAACTAATTCGAATAAAAAACTGCTTTTAAATCTGAAATGTCCATTTTTATTTGTTGACTAATTTTATTTTGTAATTAATTTAGTGATTCATAATCTGATATTTCTTTACGTTTACATGCAATGTACTTATGTATACAGTATCAACTTAGGTATGTTCTCATTAATTGGTTTTTTGTTGTTGTGAAAAAGCGCATAAAAGGGTTTTAAACGATATACAATTATAGCAACACAAAGTATGTCACACTACAAAAAAAAAGTTGTATTTATATACATACATACATGACAAAGAAAAATTTTGATTATTTTACTTGTTAATAATTACATAGTAATTTAACTTATTTTCAGTTCATTTAAAAATAATATCACAAAAATAATAATTTTAACATAATTAATTTTAATACAAATTTGAAATTTGCAATATTTTCATATGTATGTATGTGCTTAAATATTATATATTACGCATAGTACTAATCACTAGTTTTATATATTAATGTTTGTTTATTCCTGGTTGTATTCAACTAAATACATAAATAAGTACTTTATTTATGTTTTACATTTATTGATACACACGCTCATGGAAAAAGTATTGGAACAAAGGCTTTTTGCAGTTTTCACCTAGTTTCACATAAACAAAATTGTTTTCGCTATTTTTTTTATGAAAATATGTACAAATATGTTATAAAATCAATAAAACTAAGGTGCAAGATTTTGCAAAAAAGTCGCGAAAATTCGAATTGAAAACACGAATCTTCAGTAAAATGTTTTAAATTTTCAAATTTTCAAATTTTAAAAAGCGTTAATATTAATACCCCAAACAAATTTGCTGATTATTGGAATTTTTTTATTAGCATTTTCTTTCACACAAACTTTTGAACGTAATTTTTTTATAAGGCAGCAAATTGCTAAACTCAGACAAAAAAGTTGCCAAAAATCAGTAAGTTTTTTAAGGGGTTTAAAATTAACACTGCCTTATACTCAAACTCAATTTTATAGCTCATTGCTTACTTGGAAAATGCTTAAACATTTTTAGTGAAAATTTTAAAAATTTTATGAAAGTTCGTGTTTCGAACTCGATTTTTCTCGAATTTTGCGTCAAATCCTTAAATTTAATCTATACTGATTTTATTACATATTTGTCCATGTTTTTATGACAAAATAGCTTAAACTACTTTTCCTAAGCAAAACTAGATCAAAAGAGCCAAAAGGCTTTGTGCCAATATTTTTTTTCGTGAGCGTACATAATTCGTTTGTTTAATTATTTCGTGAATAGGTTTTGAGGAGGGCTATCTTTTTATTTAAAATGTTTTTGTTTTTGTTAAATAATCAAAGTCCTATAATTAACATTTAGCACAATTTATATTGCATATTATTTTTTATTTCATATATTTATTAGGTAACTTTTTCGTATACATATGTTGCATTATTTGTTGTCTTGATTTTGTTTGCTTGAATAATTTTGTTTTTGATTTTGGTGTCTAATGAGCGAAAATTCTTGATATAAATATTTTTTTATTTTAACTACAGCAGGGAGAAGAAAAAATGTAGTGGCAACTGTTATCAAATTTCGTCAACTAAATTCTTCCTTTTTCATTTTGTTTATATGGCGGAGTATCTGAAACACACTTTGGAAAAAAAAAAATTGTCAAAAATCAATGCGAATTTTGAGACACCAGAAACTTGTACTTTGCTAGACAAAAACGATTTGGGATATAAAACTGCGTAGATACTATAAAAAAAAATTATAAAAAAATCAGTAACTTTATATAAAAAGTTCGAAATTTTCTGGAATTTTTTCGAAAACGTTTTTGAATTGCCACTGCTATTTTTCTGTTTGTTGCTGTACATTGTTTTTATTTTATATAATTTATTAAATTTTATTTATTTCTGATTTCTGGCGGCAGCCGTGGTGTGGTGGTAGCGTGCTCCGCCTACAACACCGAAGGTCTTGGATTCAACTCCCGGCCAAAGTAACATCAAAATTTAGAAAGAAATTTTTCAAATAGAAACAAATTTTCTAATCATGGTCGCTCCTCGAAAGTGATCTGGCAATCACTCCGAGCGCATTTCTTCCATGAAAAGTTTCTCAGCGAAAATTCATATGCCTTGCAGATGCCTTTCGGAGTTGACATAAAACATGTATGTAGGTCTCGTCCCGCCAATTTATAGGAACAGTTAAAAAGGAGCACGACGCAAAGCATTCATTTATTCTAATTTATTTCTGGTTGATTTCCTAATTGAGTTCTCTTATTATTACTATTACTCTTAGCTGTGCCTAGCACGCAGAGCGCATCGGAGCCGTCATCAGCTGCGGCTCGCTCCGCCGGCGTGGAGCTACATTTAATGGAATTATTACTCACAAACATTCAAATTCACTTTTTTTTAAATTAATATTAGTGAAAAATTACAAAATTTGAGCACGGCGTTGGTTACTACACCTTTTCCAGTTTAAGTTCAGAAATTTACAATTCATATTCAGAAAATTACAATTCAAGTTCAGGAATTTCCATTTCATATTCAGAATTATTTAAATTAAGAAATTTACAATTCAAGTTCAGAATTTAAAATTCATATTCAGAATTTCCAATTCAAGTTCAGAAAATTACAATTCAAGTTCAGAAATTCCAATTCAAGTTCAGAAATTTCCAATTCATATTCAGAAAATTACAATTCAAGTTCAGAATTTCCAATTTAAGTTCAGAAAATTACAATTCAAGTTCAGACAATTACAATTCAATTTCAGAAAATTACAATTCAAGTTCAGAAAATTACAATTCAAGTTCAGAAATTTCCAATTCATATTCAGATTTTCTAATTTAAATTCAGAAAATTACAATTCAAGAAATTTACAATTGTCCATTCTTTTTGTTATTATGTACTATGCAATGTTACAACGTTTCTATGTAAAACAATTATTACAAATTAATAAAACTGAAGAAGTTTTGTAAGCGTGCTCGTTTTTAAAGTTATTGCATTTAAATTTTCCAACTTGCTTAGAATTGACCCTAATGATTATACTCGGTGTTGCAAAATATTCGGAGTTTGGGAATGTAGCGAGGTTTTTCTGATATACATATGGAAGGGTTTTTTGTTTACATATTTATTTTGGAAAAGCCACATGCTCTTCGGAAGAGGAAGCTATGTATTTATGTACGAATCAATAAAATTAACATATATGTTTAAACAATTTTGCATGCATAGATTTCCATTGGATGAAATAAAAATTCCTGAACAATTTTCTGTACTTGAATTGTAAATTTCTGAACTTGAATTGTAATTTTCTGAACTTGAATAGAAAATTCTGAATATGAATTGTAAATTTCTGAACTTGAATTTTAATTTTCTGAACTTAAATTGGGAACATTAATTGTGATTTTCTGAACTTAAAATGGATATCTCTGAACTTGAATTTTAAATTTCTGAATTTAAATTGGAAATTCTGAACTTGAATTGTAATTTTCTGAATATCAATTGTAATTTTCTGAACTTAAATTGAAAATTCTGAACTTGAATTGTAATTTTCTGAATATGAATTGGAAATTTCTGAACTTGAATTGGAATTTCTGAACTTGAATTGTAATTTTCTGAACTTGAATTGGAAATTCTGAATATGAATTGTAAATTTCTGAACTTGAATTGTAAATTTCTGAATGTAAATTCGAAATTCTGAACTTGAATTGTAATTTTCTGAATATCAATTGTAAATTTCTGAACTTAAACTAGAAAAGGTGTAGAACATGATTTTGAATATCATTTCTTCATCAGCTTGTTTTTTCGGGAGCTGAGTTTTGAACTCGAAATCTCCTACATTCATACTGATATAAAGGCATATGCCTCTATGCACTAAGTCATATAAATGTTCCGCTGCACGCTTTGTAATTTAACTGTAAGTATTGCGTTTTTGTTGCTATTACAATTAGATATATACATATATACTTTAAGTTTTTAATCAAAACTGTGTGGAATATTTTTAGGCGCGTTCAACGGAACTTGATCATTGACTTTAGATTTTCAATGCTTCCGCTGATTTAAAAATGTAGTTGAAATTGTAAATTTCCGGGTAAATCAAATATTTAGTTTCCATTGCATATTCCTGATTGTGGAAATCAATTTGAATGGCACCAGTCACGTGTCTATTTCGATTTCAGCCAACTGTGAAACTGACTTTTACTTCCTATCTTATTCTAATCCAAATATTTTTGTGAACCTGTGGTTTTTGATGTTTTATCTTGCTTGTTCTATACATTTTTATCCTATTGTTTTTTCTTCGATATATTGCATCTAATGTTTTTTTGTGATATTTTTATATCAATATACACTGTATCATTACAATGCAAAGTTGTTACCATTTAACAGTAAATTTGGCATTTGAATATGTTCAAAAGTATAGTTCATTCTTTGTAACATTCGAATTTTATTTTCGTGCAATTTTTCTGTATTTTCGTTTTTATCTCATACTTAGTCCAAACTGGCCCAATGTACGCTTTGTCTCTCACGAGTATTGCATACGCGCTTAAATTAGCTTCACTTATGTGTATATAACTGTTTTATAACAAATAATCAACAAAAATAAAAAAATGTTACGTGAACGTACGGGTACCCGACTTTACTGTTGGTACGGATATGTTTGCGTGTAATTTCTTTTCATTAATAGCTTTATAACGTCTAATTTTGAGAGAAAAAAATACTTAATTTAAAATGAGGTTAATTTCAAATGTTTACGTATACGCGGTTATTAGATTTTGGTATTTTTTTGTATTCTTTTTTAGCTAAGAAGCAGATAATTTTTCATTATGTTTTCAACATCTTTAAAATTTGTTCCATATATCTGTGGGCATGACTTTTTATAATTTGATTTGGTTAATTATAAATTTTAATAGATCTAGCTAATAAATGTAAAATTATACTTAAGTTAGATAGTCTGGACGTTTGCAAAGTATATTATATATCGAATGCTGAGTGGTACGGAACATCACTCTCTCTAATCGGCGATTTCGAAAACATCCTACCTCAGAAAACTTTTGAGAATCGTTCTACTTCAGAATTTGTTGGAAGAATGTTCTTCTTTACTACATAAATTCAATGAAATTCTGAGGTAGCGTGTTTTTGAAAAATATTCTGCGACAAAGTGTTTTAGAAAAATGCAGCCGAGATATGGTGATTTACTACTCTGAAAACAGTATGTATTTGGTAAAAATTTATGAATTTGACTGACTCACATTTTATTTACGCTTAAGTTCTGTGCTTCTTTTTTAAGTTCTATTCTGAAACTTATTAACATATGTTGACAAAACATAGACAAGATATTTCGTTATATGAATTGTTGAAATAGCTACACTTTGTTCGAATTCTTAGGTTTCAGCTTCCCTTTTGATTTATATATTAGGGGGACTCATGTAACCGTATAAATGCCTTATAAAGTGCGTAAACATATAAATTTATCTAGTGCGTAAACGAGCTGTCAAATTTTGTATGAAAAATCATTTACACAATTTGTATAAATTTACGCGCACATTTGGTTGTGTAAACGCGGTAAACTCAAAGGAATGCAACCTTGCAGACATTACAGCAGGCATTTTCATCAGAAATCTCCAACATCAACAAGTAAAGGCGTTTTAATTTTGATTTTTCAATTAATCTTGGCATTTTTTAATTAGTATAACAATCAAAAAAATTTTCTTTGGCAATAATACAGCTGACAAACAATCAAGTTTATCAAGAGTATTACTAGGTGCGTTCATATAACAGCGTGTGTAAATGGATATAATTTTACACCTTATAAGTTTATATGCTTTCATGAGTCCCCCTATTGTACCGACTATTAGCAATTCCGATACATCACTATGCCGCTAGTAAATAAATGCTGTACAATAACAAATAGCTACGCACAATATGAACACAGCAGCTAAGAGCGTAGACATCATTACACATCCATGTACATCGCAACAAAGAGCGCAGCAAATGAGAGAAGTATCTAAATATGCAAATAGTCGAGAAAGTTGTTCGCGAAAAGTCTAGACTCTGGGAGAAATAGGCAACTTAGAGTATAAAAACGGTACAAGTGATAGGGAATCAATTTAATTTTAAAACGTTGTAAGTGTAGTACGTAAATAATTTCAATTGTGAAGTCGTACTACCCGAGTTACTTACTTATTTACTTGGTTGGGAATTAACCCTTTAAACGGTTACCGCCCGTCAGTCGCTTCTTCGCTCTGCTGGCGACAGTTGGTAACACCAAGGGATTTTCTACCTGGTTTCTCGGGCGCAGCGAGGCCAACTTCTACCATACTAATACTTTTCCCACCAGAGTAGAGCTTTATATAAAGATAATTTTATATACAGACGGTGCAGTTATTCTAACAATAAAAGAGGGCGCAGAGTTAAAGAGGTTTTCTTGACCTTCATTACAATTGGCGTCATAAGAGTTGTTGTTGAATAAAATCGGAAGACTTCAGACGTAACGAGAGCATGACAAAGTTAAATGAATTGATGATCCAGCGGCTGAAAAAGGTGTTGGAAGCCAGCGGATTGAATACTACCTGCAATAAATACGAACTACAATCACGACTACGGCAAGCTATGGAATCGAAAAAAATTCACGTTGAAGAACAGAGTTTTCGTCTTTATGTGGAATAGTCAGCTATTAAAATGAAGGAGAAGATAGAGACCCAGAATCCAGCGTATTAATCAGAGTTATGAATCAATGATGTCCTCAGTGGAAAGACGTTACGGAAGTGTGCATAGAAAGTAGATATAGTAAATGGAGTTGCTGAATTGTTCCAGATGGCTTATGAAACATTGCAAGAGTTCGCGGCAGACATAGAGAGATTGACTCAGCTTGCAAATTCGAGCGCAGCTGTGGAATACTGCTACAACAACAACACCTGTGGAAAAAATTTAAAAAGTTAAAACTTAAACCTTCACAAATGGAATTTGGAGTGCCGAAACAAAACGAGCTGCATACACAAATCCAAAACCCACATTATCTGACACGGTATCACATGCACGGACTCAGGAAGTCTCGCTTTTGTGTAAGCCAGCGTTCAAAGCGCGAGGTGTGGAAGCAGAAAGGCCATACTGGGTGAACATACTAATGAAAGCACTTATGAGATCGCTACAGCGGAGTGACAGAAAAATCAAATGCTTCAGGTGCGGGAGGCAAGGTCATAATGCACTTCAATGCGGCATCGGCCCTAATGGTTTCAATGGGATGTTCTTAAGCGCAATTCTGAATAATATGAGGTAGAGTGAGCCAGATTCAAAAAGCGAGAACATGCTCCAGCTATTTAATGCCTCATTATATCTGTTCCGCGAATCGGAAGAAAGTCGAGCATTCTTACGGTTGGAGAATATTTGAATGTAAAGAAGCCTTTACTGACTGTAGATACTGGCGCATTTCATACTATAATCCGACCTGATTTGGTCAGCAGGATAGTAAACCCGTTACACGGAGTGAGATTGCGTACGGCCACTGGTTAATACAACCAAGGTTCCACACAATTCACAGTTGTAGAGATTGTTGACGAAGTCATATTGGAAATCCCGATCATCGAGTATGCTTTGTCAGAAGATAACCTAACCAGAAAACATTCTGCATGCCTATGGGGCACATTTTCTGCTGCCACGAAAATTCACTTGGAAGCATTTGCGCTGATCAAGTAGCTGGAAATTATAGCTGAATTTAAATTTTTGGCCGAATAGGCCTCCTACTTTACTGTCC
Source organism: Eurosta solidaginis (assembly GCF_040869045.1). Classification (NCBI taxonomy): domain Eukaryota; kingdom Metazoa; phylum Arthropoda; class Insecta; order Diptera; family Tephritidae; genus Eurosta; species Eurosta solidaginis. The sequence continues at coordinate 21,094,457 of NC_090320.1, forward strand.
AACCTCCTCCACTTTATGTAAGCCTTTATGGCTATTAACCACGCTTTTTTAAAATAATCGCACCATTTTTGTGTTTTCAGAACTGTGTAAACCAAATTCAAAAACGTTTTCGAAAAAATTCGAATATTCGCAAAAGTTTTACGATATTTTCGAACTTTTTTTTGGTGGTCTCCGAATGCTTTTGGAGTACGCAGTTTTGTATACCAATAAATTTTAGCCTAACGAAATACAGATACAGGTATTTCGAAATTCGCATTGATTTCGAATTTTAATTATGTATCCCGTCTCAAAAATGTTTTCGAAAAAATCGGAAATTTCATGAAACGATCGAAATTTTTATTTGCATAGTTAGCTAATTAAAAAACATTTTCGAAAAATTCGAATATTCGAAAAAATTTTACGAAATTTTTTATTTTTTCTTTACTTTTCTGATGTTTTTTTTTGTTTGAGCACGCAGTATACCAATAAATTTTTGTCTAAGCATCTGAAAGTAATATGTATCACGACATTCGTACTGATTTTTGACAAATTTTTCTCCGCAGGGTGTTTCAGACTTTTCTCCATATAAAAAAGTTCATATTTTGTATTTAGAAAAGTCTAAAACCTCATTCTGAATTTCGAAAGACATATTACTTGTACTTCGTTGCACTTAAATTGATTGACCTGCTGCGGCGAACTGATAAAAAATTTCAGAGAACTCCAAATTAAAACTTCGAAAATTTCGTAAGGCTTTTTCGAATATTCGAATTTTTCCGAAAACGCTTTTGCGACTAGTTTGCATAGTGTTTCGGTTACAAAATTCAAAGAAATGTCTTTTTGCGATATCGAAAATTGAATAAAGAAGCTAGTTTTCTGTCCGATGTTGTAGATTTTTGGCAACTTACAATTATATTTCTGAATTTCGAGTAAAAACTAACTCATATTACTGTAAAAGGGAGAATCTGGCGATAGTTTTTCTATTTGAAAGTTTCTATTTTTTGAATAATATAAACTCGATAGATCAAATTCGTCAGAAAATATCTCTGAGCTAAGCTAATTCACAATCCTAAAGACTTTTCAAATATCGGGCTTTTCTTAAATACTCAAATATTTGCAATTAAATAAATACTCATTGCATGGTTGTCAAAACGTTATCTCCCATATCAATGTTTACTCAACGAATGCCATTGCGAATTTCAACTAAACACGCATTATGCTCCAAAACATCTCATGAGTAGAAAAACAAAACAATACTCAATGTTAGCCTGCGCGTTTCCCCGTGCTGCACTATAATTTTTACTACACTCAAAACATTTCACTCCGCGATTGCACTCAAAAGCAACGCTAAAAAATACTGGTTTTTCAAGGGCTCACAATTTTACCCCGCCTCATAATACAAATTTAGAAATAAATAAAAACAAAACACCATCATTTGTGCCAACGAAAGTTTTTTTGATTGTTAACAAGTGTGACAGTAATGGCTGACATTCATCTATCCCTATTTCATATTGACATCTCACTTGCACATTCAGCTTTTCAGGGGGCAAACTTGACAGACAACATTTCATCAAGCTCCGACAAAGCGCACACGAGCAGGCAGTTGAGATGTTGATGCAGTCAAACAAACAGTAGGTGCTTTGTATGTACATATGGATGTGTGCGGTAGTTTGTGTATGTGTTGTTTATGTGGCGGTGTATGCTGGCATTGAGCCAACAGTGGCGGTGCACATTAATTGAATTTTGATGCACTAACTATGGGCCATCCCGCACCACGTATGCGCCCGGCAAGCAAGACAAATGGCACAAAAATGCAATGTGTGAAGGTGATGGAATGCTGTCTGTTTAATGGTTTACAACGCATGCAGCTGATGGAAAGAGATGTCAAAAGTTTGTATCGCTCTCAATATCAATGTATGTATTTTTTGTTTATTTGTTTATTTTGTATACAATTTTCAATAACGTGCGCGTGAGAGGTAGATTTTATTTATACAAAACAAAAAGTTTATTACACTCTTTGTTTAAAGCAAGAGAACGGCTTACTAATTGTAAAGAGTAGCAAAAATGAAATAGTAAACTAAGAGTACGTAAGCATGGTGAAATTTAAAAGAGCACAATTTTATTTAACAAGATTTGTAGAGAATAAGCCATTGTCAGAGAGGTTATAGTCATCTCAGAATAGTAATTTGTCAGTTAAAAGAGCAAATTGAGCACACATAAATTATGAATTGAGTAGTTTGTTTAATTAACAATTTCTCCAACATTTGGCAGCTATCAATTAGTATTGGTTGGTATTATAATTTTGCGACCTTGCCTATTGTTAAAGTGTGCGTGGCTGGTATGTATGTATGTATGTGCACGTGTGTGGGTGATTGTTTGGGATTTGCAATTTAATTCGAAAGCAAATTAATTTCTTACGTTTGATTTTTAGGCAAATTTAGGGCCTTCTTGCAGTAGATTTGTGCTTTAAAATCTTAATTGTTCAGTTCGATATGCAAATATGTATGTGTGACTTAATACATACACAGGTATTTCTCAATGGTGGAAGAAGCCAGATTTTGCCGTCGGCTCTTCTTAAAACAAAACTAAGCTAAATTGAAAAAAGACAAAATAAAATAAAATAGAATAGAATAAAATAAAATAAAATAAAATAGAATAAAATAAAATAAAACAGAATAAAATGAAATGAAATAAAATAGAATAAAATAAAATGAAATAAAAATAAAATAAAATAAAATAAAATGAAATGAAAGTAAATAAAATAAAATGAAATGGAATAAGATCAAATCAAACAAAATAAAATATGATATAATAAAATAAAATAAATTAAAATGGAATGAAACGAAAAAAAAAAATTGATTAAAAATAAATTCGAATAAAATTTAATAAAAAAAATTTTATAAAATAAAATAGTATGAAATGAAATAAAATTAAATTAAATCAAACAAAATAAAATAAAGTAAATTAAAATGAAATGAAACAAAATCAAAGAAAATAAAATTGAATATAAACAAAATCAAATAAAATTAAATAAAATTAAATCAAACAAAATAAAATAAAATATAATGAAATAAAGTAAATTAAAATGGAATGAAATAAAATCAAACAAAATTGAATAAATCAAAATACAATAAAATTAAATTAAATCAAAAAAAAAAAAAAATAAAATATAATGAAATAAAATAAATTAAAATGGAATGAAATAAAATCAAATAAAATTGAATAAAACAAAATAAAATAAAACAAAATAAAATAAAGTAAAATAAATCAAAGTAAAACAAAATAAAGTAAAAATAAAATAAAATAAATTGAAACAAAATAAAATTAAAAATTTGCGATCAACGAAGTGCAATTGTAAAAACGAAATACATTTTTATAAGGCGGCTGAACGAACTAAAACAAGAAGCGACGAATGAATTACTCACGAGGACTGAAGCTATCAAGACACAAGAAAATAAGTCTACCAAACAGTTAATAGAATGATCGAAGATATGTACACGGAGGAATTAAACCAAGTTGTAGCCCCCGTAAATGTTATTCCTACTGAAAGTGAAAGCACGAAAGCTCTAAAAATTGAGTGCCAGAGCACTCTCCTAGAGTTTTTAGGACGGATCCACTACTAAGACCAATTTAATAAAGAAAATATCGAGCCAACAAATATTCATCCAGTCGAAGCTTATTAGCGGTCCATATGATCGTTGGATACCGGCTACTCGTGGATTTGCAAAGAAGGTAGAACAACGGAAAACTTAAGCGAAATAGGTAACATAACTTTAAATGAAGAAGATGTGGGATAAGCGTTGGGAAACACACACACAACTGGAAGTCCCTCAAGGCAAGACGGTATTCAAACATTCTGATTGAACAAATTTAAAACATCGCAACTTATAATAGGTCACCACTATACAAACTTTCTACAAACAGGATCAATAACCAACCTCTTTATTGAAAGGCCAGAGGTCTACACCAAAAAGACCAAAAGGGTTATCGAAAGCTGGATTTGAGGGCAGGTTGCAAAGATCGTACATACTGTCATATAGATGGCGCAGAGCACTATGAACCGCTATTAAATATCACCCTGGAAAAGGAGAATCTCGGTTTTAAACCCTTGTATGAATGAATTTATCACTTTCGAACAAAGGTACGGATAACGATTTAAACCGATGGTGCCTTAAGAGAAATCTGAAGAAAAAGATATTAAATGACGGATTTGAGACCTAACATTTTTTAAGAGACCCCAAGTTTTTGGTCAATACAAAATATTTTTTTTCTTTTAATTTTTGTGTTCAAATGCTGAGTAAGGATTAATATTTGATGTGAACAAATTTGTTATATCTGCCTCTTTTCGATCAAGTACGTAATCTTCTAGGATATATTCTTGTGCTTTATGCTTTAAGATATGGACTGGGTTTCTATAGGTCTTTATGAAAAAAAAACTGTCTATCTACTTATCATAACTTACTTATCTTAACTTACCAACTTTTTACTTATATTTTCAATCATACCCAGACCCACTTAAGCATTCTTTGATGACAACTGCTTTGCCAACTCGGTATATTTAAGGAACTTTGATTGTGAGCTCTCGCTATAGGGATTGATGATTGGCGCCGACATACTACCAACACCAACTGGACTCTTGGAAGCACTTTTCGGTGATGTAGCTGCAGACTTTGGTGAACTTGCCATTAGCGGTGATTTTATGGTGCTGGTTAATGTTTGTCCAACCTCACTATCGTCTTTGATGTAATGAACCTTCGAGAAATGGTGGCGATAAGCACCTTTGGTACCAAAGACGGCATCACATTGTGTACACTTGATCATTGCAGGCTCAGATGCATTGGGCGCTGCTTGCACAGAATCATTGCAGGCCCAACTGAAAGCCATCATATTGCCAGAGAGCTGATTATTATGATTGATGCCATTGGAAGAGCTGCGTGCTTTAAATGTTGGTTTATCTGTTTTTTCACAAAGCTTTTCCAAAGCCGCCAAAGGATTAGCTTTTCCTTTTTTATTCGTATTGTTGTTGTTGTTATTGTTATTGGATTCCATAACAGTCAACAAGTTTTCGTTGGCCGCTTGCAATTGTGTATTGGACAACCCGGAGCTCATATTATTCAAATTGTCAAACATCGAAGAGAGTGCTGTGAGGCTACTGCCAGTTGCAGCGGCTGTTGCTGCTGCATATCTATTATCCGCGGCGCTAGAGGAAATTGTGGACTTAGGTGTGATTGAGCGTTCACTGGCGCTAGGGCTGGCAGCGCCTGAGCAAGCACTTTGCGTTTGTGACTTATACTGTAACGAGTCGTTGGATAGACGTTCGTCATCTTCTGTATTATTAATCATATTGAATTCCTTTTTTACGGAAATCTTCTGTGATGGTTCACACAATGCAGCGGTTGAGTTATCGTTTGATGTTAGCTCTTGAGGTTCGTTAGGCGAATCCATGGGCTCTGATTTGATGTTCAAAAGCTCATTATCAGAATTTCGCTCTTGCAGATCTTCATTGTCTGCTTCTTTATCGGTTACTTGCGCTTCTACGGTATTCAAACGCTCTTCTGGTGTTTGACGTGGTGTCGACGCTTGACGTACGCCTTCAGCGCTCATACGTTCTGGGGTAAATGATTCAATGCGACTGTTGCAACGTTCAGAAACCGAGCTCGATTCGCTAGCGCTACAATCGCGCGCTGAGTAACCAGTGTAAGGGCGCATATAATGCATTACTTGTGGTTCTATGAGCGGTTTCGTATAATCTATGGCATCATCTATGCCGAGCCGTTTCAGTATACTCGAACCGAGTGGTGTGCTACGCTGACTGCCATTACCATTGCTCGAATAAGAGTTACCGCTGCGTGTACGTGTATCGAAACTTTTCTCGATCAATTGCTCGAGCGCATTGAGCACAGACGGTGTCGAGTTATTTGACTTTTCACCTTCCTTCGGTAGCGGACATAGTATTTCTGGCCTCGTCGATGCATTCGATTTATTACTAACGGCGGTTTTGCATTCATCATTACGATTTGTTGGCGTATGTGGACTGCTCATGTTTTCAAAAGCGTGCATCGTATTCAATGTTGGTCTTAAAGCTTCGCCGCCACCACTATTGCCGCTGCTACTTTGATTGCGTGGCAAGCGGTCAAACAAATTTCCGCCTATACACTTGCGAAGATGTTCGACAAATAATGCAGTCTCCACCTTCTCACCACATCTTTCGCAAGTGATCTTCGTGGATATGGCGAAATCATGCAATGGCTTCAACGCTCCATCCAAACTATTTTTGTAATCGCGTTCCAATTCCAGAAGTTTACGCACAGGCAGCGATTTTTTACGTTTTTCACGCATTTGGCGTCCGCGTCGTGCGGCTGTTGTTGCATGACTTGTTGGGCTCGGTGCAAGCTGCTCTCCCACCCCACTACCGCCACCACCACTAGAACGCATCATGTGCTCTGTGTAGTGCGAATTTTTGATCATATGATTGCTAAGCTCTTTTAGCGTTGGAAAAGCCTGATCGCACACCTTGCATGTTAGCACTGCACTAACAGTAGCCGATGCGGATGAGTTGTTGCTGGGACTAGTAGGTAGAAAAGTACCAGCGCCAGATTGTGGCGATGTCACGACAGGTGATGTTGACGTTGTGCCCGTCAGGTTTGCGCTACCGCCGCCTCCGCCACTATTGGAGTTTTTATCATCTGTCGACTTCCATGAAATGATCTGCTCTTGGGATATTATGTTGGTGTAGTGTTGCGTCTCCTGCATGTGTGATGTCATTTCGGCTAATGAACGAAAACTTTGTCCACACCACATGCATTTCAGTATTTCGCGTGTCTGTTCAGCACCTTTGCCAAGCCAAACATCTTGACCGCGTACAAGTTTGCGTGGCAATGGCATCGTTTCTTTGATTAACAAATTGAGATCAGATTTATTGCTCGTGGTTAACGTTGCTGCGCTGTTCGCTGTGTTGGCTGTAGCAGGTGAGGTGTCTCCTGTCGGAACTATTGGTGAACCAGCTGCTGCTGCGGACGAGTGACGTAAGTGATGTGTCATCGATTGAGTTGTCTGATTGCTATTGCTGCCGCCGTCACCCCAGCTACTACCAAGACCGCCAGCACTGCTATTATAGCTTGACATATTATTAGCACCCGTTGGCGGCATGCTGACACCACAATGTTGTGTCTCCTTCATGTGCGTAGTTAATGTAGCCAATGTGGGAAAACTTTGTTTACACCAAACACATTTGAAGACATCACGCACAGCGTCGGCACCCTTGTTTAGCCAATGTGATTGCCATGCGCTATGTCGTCCACCGTTGCCACTTGCTCCACCACCAGCGTGAGTATTGCACGCATTCCCCTGTCTGTGCTGTGGCAGCTCGGCACTGTCTGTAGCCGAACCAAGTCTTGTCATTTCAGTCATTTTCTCTAATGCTTTGGTAGCTTCATTTGGCATAAGTTTGTGTTTTCCACTCCATTCGAGTGGCGAGAGTGGTGATTTTGGTGGTGATAAACTCGCAGCCGCAACAGCGGCCAGATATGGATTGATTGTTGGCACCCAATTTCTTGCAGCGGCCGCCGCTGCAGCAGCAGCAGCAGCAGCAGGTGGTAACGTTTTATAGTTGTTGTTGTTGTTGTGCGGCATAGTAGTGCGTAACGTTTTTCGCATTGGCATATGCGTTTGTTCCTGCTCTTCAGTAGATTCACGTTTACGTCCCACAGATAAATCAAGCGGACTATTTGCATCAGCAGTTCTGGCATTATTCAAATCACCATTATCACCTTCGTCCACTTCTTCATCGTCTTCACTTTCACGCTCAGATTCGTCTCGGTGTTTGGTGCTAAAGTCCAACACTGGCTCATCAGCTGTGATCTCGGCTACAAGTGTTGCTGGTGTTGTTGGTAGTTGATTTGTTGTTGCCGAATGCCCTTGTGTTGCCTGCTGTACCAATGAGGCCGCAGCTGCCAGTGGATTTGTTAATAATAAATGATTTTGTTGTGCAGCTGCGGCTGCTGCATTAAAATATGCCGCCATGGCAGCAGATTGTGGTGGTAGTAGTGCTGCTGCGGCAGCTGGTGCTAGCGTTGCGGGTAGTGGTAGCCCTGATGGTGGTGTACTTGGGTGTGATGTGTTTGCGGGTGTTGCAGATCTTTCTTGACCACCAGAGCAATGTGAGCCATTCGAAGGACATCGCGTATCCAGCGCTGCAGTTGAGATGTTTGATTCGCGTGATTGACAACGCGGGCTGGTCAACTCACTGAAATGAGATGAGGGGAAATGAGGCTTCTTTAGTTTGATTGTGATTTTGCATATATAACCAATTAAAAAATTTAAGTTAGGTTAGGTTAGGTTGAACTGGCCGATCCATGTGGACCAAAAATTTTAGTTACTATTATTATCTATATATATAAAAGAAAGTGGTGTTAGTTACACTACGCATAACTCAAGAACGGATGAACCGATTTGGCTGAAAATTGGTGGAGAGGTAGCTTAGGACCAGGGAACGGACATAGGATACTTTTTATCCCGTTCTGGCTAGGGTTTTGAGATAAAAACGTGGACTGGGTAATCCTGGGATGTGTTTGTACAATATGGGTATCAAATGGAAGCTGTTGCTGAGAGCTTTAAAGTAATTTTCATTGTGATATTCGATTAAGTCGCATCAACCTGGCAAATCTGATAAATATGCATGCGAAACCGAAATAAAGACATGAATTAATAATACCCACATACCTATTTACATACGTCCTATTCGATTTGCCTGAAATTTGGTATATAAATTTGCCTATATAAGTATTTACGATGCTTTTTTCCGGGAAGTAGACCATAGACGGACTGGGATTGTGATTAGGACTAGGACTGGGACTGAGACTGAGACTCGGAATGGGACTGGAACAAAATACCTACCTGGCAATAAGATATGAAGAAGAATGAGAAAAACTTGAGAGAAGCGAAAAGAGAGAAGTGGAGACTGAGAAAGAGATAAAATGAGACGAATATGGAGATAGATGAAGCGAAAAATACGGAGGGAGGAGTGAATACAAAGATTAGGAAAAAGTGTAGAGGGGCGTGGGCAGAGTTAGACGAAAAAAGCTTTTTAAAATGTATGCAGATAGACCAAAGTTAGGGCAGAACAACGTCTGCCGGGTCTGCTAGTAATTATTATAACTAGACCTCAATACGCCGCAACCTTTATTTAGATCTATTGTGCTTGACCTTTCAGCCTATTACTGTAAGTGGAGGATTTTAATGTATTAAATTAACTCTTCAGGTTTTATACTCCACATCACGAGGGGATTACGAGTAACGTCGCTTAGATGGTAGAGTCACTGCCTTGCCAGAGCGACGCATTTGTAGTGAATTTGAACCTGCGTTTCATCCTCCAGATAACAATAGCGACATATTTGTGTATCCGATAATTTAACTTACTTGAGAGTGAGAGTTCCTAGGTCCTTAATTGGTTCCGCTGCTACTATCTTTACTAGGGGTATAAACAATTTCGTGGCCTCTCTCTGAACTGGTCATTCAATCCAGTGTTGTCTGAACCGCTTTGTTTTCCAGTTATATGGTTTCCACAGTGTGTGCCTTTGTGAGTACACAGAAGGGCGCTGAACCCCAGAATGCTGCTGTAGCATCTTGCTTGGCTAGGAAGTTTATCTGTTCATTACCTTCAAGCCCCCCATGCCCGGGAACCCATCCGAACTAAACCTTGTTTTTTGGCTTTTCAGATTTCTAGGGACTCCCGTGCATTCATCCAGTAGCTAAGTAGTAGTTGTGTAAGACAGGAAGGCTGCCTGGCTGTCTGCCATTAAAGGATAAACCTTGTCTAACGCAAATGTCTATATCACAGATTTCTACCTGAAAAATAATGGGGGTTGCATCCCATTGGTATCGATTTATTGAAGTTCGACCCATTAATACTAGCTTCCAGTTTTTCTGTCCTCATATTTTGATCCATCCGTGAACCACACCTCTGAATCAGGGTCAGTATATGAATTCGCTGTTTCTTAAAGGGCTCTCTCCACAATGGTTACCTCAAAATTCCATGGGTTAATAAAGAACAAAAAAAAGGACGGTCTATGTTTATTTGAAATTTGATCGTCACACATCTGTTGTAGACAATCTTCTAAAAAACAAAAAACAAAGCTTTGATCGTATTTCAACATCATTCAGAAACAAAGAGGGGGGTACTTTGAACAGGAGTAGATGATCCCTCCTTAAGACTAGAGGTTTACCCAGCGAAACAGCGGGGTTGAAGAAAGTCCTGGCAAGGGGAAACATAGTCCAGGGACTAATAAAGAAAGAGAACGGGGAGTACTTTTCGGCACATATTTGCCATCGGGAGATGATTCACAAGAGCCAGCATACAGCACTTACACTTCGACCAAGATCAAATGGACGGGGAATATTCCCAATAATGCTACGAACTTCAAGTAGAGCACTCGTGGGTTGGCTTAAAATAAGGTGCATATGACTGAATCATGTACCGCACTTTCGAGAACTGCTTGTGTACCTTTCCTACCAAGGGCATGAAAGATCGCTCATATATATATACCAAAGACTACAGGCCCATTAGCTTAACATAATTTCTGCTCAAAACCTTTGAGAGACTGATAGATGTCTGCATAATCGGTGGATAGGGGTACGCTGCAAGGAAGGATATTATCACCTCTGCTGTCGACGTTGGTCATTAACCAACTGCTCAGGCGGTTGAAAGTGGGACTCGTCAAACTTATAGCGTACGCAGATGACTTTGAAGTTGTCATAAATGAAAAGTGCCTTCCAACAATAAGCTTTTTGAAGGATCGGGCGCTTTGCGATATACACACCTGAACGTCTAATGTCGGGCTGAGCACCAACACGGAGAAAGCGGATATGGTTTCGCTTACTAGGAGGTATATGGTTCTGAATTGGTTAAGGCTTAAGCTAGGAGATGTGACCTTGCGGTAGAAACCTTGTACCAAATATCTAGGAATCATTATAGACAGTAAGTTGTCGTGAAAGCTCAACGTGGAGGAGATAGTGAAAAAGGCCTCGACGGCACTTTACGCATATAAGAGAGTTTTACGTCTCTTAGAGCCACAATAGAGCTTAGCATAACATCTATAAAGGTGTTAGAGTGTTAGCAATCCCTAAAAATAGTGGGGATAGGGAGAAGGATACATCTATATTGGGTGCCAGGGCATATGGGAAGAGATGGAAATGAAAATGCGGAAAAGGCCGCATCCATCGAAGCTTCCGCCGTATACGATGCGAGATTATAAGTAACCGAGAGTTGCATATGCTCGGCGAAGCAGAAAGGTGTGGACCCAAGTACGGGGCTGTAAATATTCGAAGATCATGCGTAGGTCTTACAACCTTAGACTAAATAAGCTACCCTTAACAATAAAAGAAAGGACTATAGACTCTTGTGTGCATTTTGAATTGATACTGCCTTCTGGCGTCACTTGCTTTTAATTTAGGACTTGTCAGTGATAGCAGATGTAGGAAGTGGTGGCTGGGGAGGAAGCTTCTAGTATTTGCTAAGGGAACGGAATTATTTTATAGGAAAGGTATAAGTTTTTGATAGGGGTTTTCAGTTTGGTTGTTGGGCAAGCTTCTGGTGACACTATGGACATATTCAGTCAATGTGAGGTCCTCATGGGCATGCCAGTTCTACCTTACCTTTAAAGGAAATTGAATAGGTCTGTTTAAAAGAAAAGTCTGGGTAAAACTGGATATGATTTTTTACTGCTCCCTACCTTCAATGATCAACTATTTTAGGGAAGGAAGATTCCTGGTATTATTTTGCTACATTCTTACTAACTTAGTAATGTTATGTGCGGAAAATTGGAAACAGGGACACGAAAGAAGGAGAAAAGAAAACAGAGCAAATGGGAAGGAAAAGTGAAAGTTGGTGGGATGTTGAAAAAGTTATGAGAACTACAGAGTGAGAGTAAAAATAAAAAGAAGGGTAATGGTTTGGACAAAGTAGGTATAACAGGTTAACATGAAGATGAATAATAGTATCAGGATAAGATTTAGTGAGAGTTAGATTTGGATAAGAGCAAGAGCGGGAAATGTAAGATGAAAATCGAGAAGATTTACGGAAGAATGGAAGGGATAGGGATAGGAAAGAAGCGACGAAAAATAGGGTTAGAAGGAGAGGCAGGTGAATAGATAGAGAAATTCGGAACAATGTCAGGTTTGATCATACGGCTGGGGATATTTCATCTTTGTCTAAATCTTTCCCGGGTTAGCCAGAGCTGTTAAAAATAAAGTTAAGTCCGTCGTCAGATACTCAAAGGAGTCTTCATTCGCGGCTGCTACTGAGATTAAATATGCATTAAAAGTGTTTTTAAGAATTGAGACTGTTCGTCGACGTTTGCGTGAGCATGACCTGAGTGCGCACAGGCCAAAAAAACTAGCGTTATTGACTAAAATTGGTATGACCACATGAAACCTTCTAGGCCATATCGCCCTCCCACCCCCTAGATCCATCAGGATATCGGGGTCGCCAGAGCCTCGGATGTTAATGAAAAATGATTCGCCACGGGTAGGTGGGTTGAGTATTGGGTTGGAGAACCTATATATTGCGCTGGCAACCTCTTGAGAGGGTTGCGCTACACAACCCCTTGAAACAGTTTGGTATTTTAGTCGCCTCTTACGACAGGCATACCTACCGCTGGTATATTCTAAGCCCGCTAACCTGTTGGGGTCGTACTATTTTGCTACCTTTTTACAACTTTAGTAATGTAATGTGCGGAAAATTGAAAAAGGAGGCACAAAAGAAAAGAGAAATCAGAGTATATTTGAGGGAAGTCGCAAGAGCGGGAAAAGTGAGATGAAAATTTACGGAAGAATGGAAGGGAACTGGAGAGGAAAGAAGAGAGAAAGAAGAGGGGTAGACAGAGGAGAGGCAGGTGGATAGACAGTGAAAATCAGAGTAATGTCTGTCAGGTTTGATCATACGGCTGGAAGTATTTCATGTTTGTCTAAACCTTTCCAGGGTAAGCCAGACATTTTTAAAATAATGTTCTGATAAGCGACAGATTTCCCGTTTTGCCATTAGGTAAATCTACAAGCTCTGATTTTTTGAACTTTTTGCTGTAAAACCTCTGCCCATATATATACCAGCCCTCCCCCCCTTTTTTTTTTTGCTGCTTAATGAACCTACCTCTGAACGCTTGGTTTATATAGAGAAATGTTGGGTCTTGGGACCGTATACCAACCAATCTGCGGATAAGTCAAGAAGCAACATTTAAATTTATGAGGATGGATATTGTCAAATACGACACCATTTTATAATATTGACTTCACCTGTCTGGTTCATGACATCATGACATACATATGTACGTACAAAAATAAATTTAAATTCACATATTTTCTATAATCACCTTGCTGTTAGTGCCTGCCTGTAAATTTCCAGCATAACCGCCTCGTGCAACATCATTTCTCTCTCTCCTTAGCTTTTTTCTGTTTGATTAAGTAAATGACGAAAGCCGGCGAAAATGTTGAAGTGCAAACAAGTATTTGAACACAAGAATTGCTGAATAAAAGTTCACCCTCCAAAATGTGCGCACCACAGAAAGCACACACACAACTTAAACGTAGGCTAAACTATAAACACACAAACAACACATTTGGAATGCACGCGAATTTTTTGATTTTGCCTAGTTTTTGTTTTTGTTGTATTTTTTTGTGCTCTACAAAGTTCAATTGATTTTAGAGGCGTTGAATGTGCAAGTGTTTGTTGTATTTATGAGATCATGGTTATAGATGATTATTTGGCTTTGTTTTTGTTTTGTTTTTGTTATTTTTGTTTTTTTTTTGCTTGTTTCTATTACTACTTGGGAATCACAAAAAGTTCTTTGTAGGCTGCTGTTTGTTTTTTTTCCATACACATATGTCACTTGTCTGCTGCTCGTGTGACTGATTTATCAGTGTCCCATAGAAATTGCAATTAATTTCCTTCACACGCCTTTATTTGTTGTTGTTGTCGCTGTTGGTTTTTAATAATCACAAAAAAAAATATTTTTTAAAAATAAAGTATGTACTACTAATTCTTTAATGTTCAACCAAACAGAGGACTTCTAAGACATTTGCTGATTTATGGCAATATTCATATGTATCTATGTTTATATGTATGTATATATGCAGATACTGTTCAATTTCCATAGCAACTGCAGTTGTTGTTGCTGCAAAAACTGCTGTTTTTGTTGTTGCCACTAGCAGCTTTGCCATCGAATTATGTGCTGACTTTTGTTGTATGTTTGTATGTTGGAAATATTGATGTTGGTATTGGGCAGAGATGGATGGGCATACGTGTACACATACACATACTTACACTCATACTTGTGTTTCTTGTTTGTTTATTTGTATGTATTTATGTATGCTCATTTGCTTTATTGTGAATTTTGTATGTTGAGAACGTGTCACTAGCGTGTTATGCCTCTATCAAAAACACACACGTCAAATAAATCAAATGTCAGGCGTCTCACTAGACATGTTAGATGTTCTTACAGTAATGTGCATGTAAATAGCACATCTTGACTACACATAAAAAACAAAGGTACTTCTTTGAAAATTGTACGCAAGCAAACATAATAGGATAATGCCAATTACACACAGAGGATTAATGAAATAATTAGTCCAGTTTTCTACATTAAAGCCCTATTGAATTCAATCTTCCATACAAAATACAAATTCTTAATTATCTCATTATTGCTTTATTGAATGCCTAATCGAGTGAAAAATCCAGTCGGTTTTGCTTGGTGTTTCGAATTTTATTATCAATGTAACAAATGACAGTCACAAATAAATTATTTTCAATAATTTACGAAAAATTAGCGTTTTCCAAGTGGAAATAGTAGCCGTAACTAAAGCAGTAGAAACCCTGGAAGAAAATAGCCCAAGCTGCAATCGTGTTACTTTTTGCATTGACAGTCAAGCAGCAATTAAGACAATAATCTCGCATGCCGCAGCATCTAAATGCGTGTTAGAGTGTAAGTAGTCCCTGGAGAGAATCGGGACAGGGAGAAGCATAGTACATCTATATTGGGTCCCAGGGAATATGGGAATAGATGGGAATTGAAAAAGCGGATGAATTAGCTAAAATGAGCGCATCCCTTGAAGCTTGCTCCGTAGACGTCCCAATTAGACTGGACGAAATTAAACGAAGGCGAGAGGTGCACATGATCCACCAAGCAGGAAAGGCGTGGGTTCAAGCGCGGGGCTGTAAAGTGTAGAAGATTATGTGCAGGTCTTACACTTACAACCTTAGACTAACAAAGTTGCTTCTATCATTAAAAAGAGAGGACTGTAGACTCATGACGGATATTCTGACTGGACACTGCCTTCTGGCGTCACATGCCTTAAAATTAGGCTTGGTCAGTGATAGCAGATGTAGGAAGTGTGGGCTGGATGAGGAAACGATCGAGCACGTTCTGTGCTCTTGCACTGCGCTTGCCAGGCTAAGACTCCAACTATTAGGAGTGATACAGCTGTCAGATCTAGAAGCAGCAAGTGGCTTAAACCCTAGGAAGCTTCTAGTATTTGCCAAGAGGACGGGGTTATTTTATAACATAGGTCCTGGTTTTTGAAAGGGTTTTTCAGTTAGGTCGTTAAAACAAACTTCTGGACTTATATGGTCTATGTGAGGTCCTCATGGACCGGCCAGTTCAACCTAACCTAACCTACGAAAAATAGAAAAACACGATAAATTTCAGAATTTAAATTCGTTGCATTTGCTGCAAAAGATAATATGTCTGTTTCGAAAATAGGCAGATATGTATTTGGTTAGGTGCAACATCTATGTGTAGTTGCGCATGCATTTTATTTTGATTGTATTTATAGTTAAAAAGGAAACGGCTCCTTTCCACTTTAATTTTTTGTAAAAACGAAATATTTTTTTGGGGCTGCTGACAGATGTTCGCTTAATGAAGCAAAGGGCCCTGTATGAGAAGGGAAACTTAATTATATGATTAAATAGAATTGTGATTCGATTAAGTTTGTGTGTGAAAACAGTATAAGAAGCTTATGACAAGCTTTCCAATAAACTGAAGTGCACTATTATTATTTATTTTCTTGGAAAAAAGAAAACTTCTTTTGTATGGCAATGATCGAAAAATGATCAGGCTTGTTTATTTTTGCACTACTTGTCAACTAAACAGTAGTCAATTAATGATAACACTTTACAACAGCGGTCGACCTGGTCTACTCCGAAACCAGAGATGAGATCCATAGTTGTTATTGTTGTAGCAGTACGCTTCGCAAGGCAGCCGGTTCTATGTATAGGAGCGACTCGGGATCTTTCCCAACCTAGGTCTGTCAAATCAGTGTAACCCCATTTAATTTGTTGGTCCCTCCCACAAATTTTCATTATCACAGCAGATCCTTGCAGCGGGACTGCGCTATATTCTCCTGCTACGGGAAGGTATCGAACCCAAACCGGGACCAATACCTGATCGCGGTCCAGATAAATGGTTTTGTTAAATCAGTGCAAAATTCCTTGGTAACCATATATTTTTTTACTGTGCACAATAAAATTACAACAACCCCATGTAGACTTTTAACTCAAACTGCAAATAACTCCTGACAGAGTTAAAGTTTTTCACAGAGCTAAGAAGTTACCGACGTGCTTTGTTGGACGACATAACCGTTTAAACAGTCAAGTGTCAATTCAGTAAGTAAGTAAATTATATTTAACTATTGCAATAAAATATCTCCTATCTGCGATGGATTCAAATCCAACTCAAAGCTAACGACACATGTTTTTTTTTTAATGCATGCAATCACGTTTGGGCAAAGGTGAGGAAACATTTATTTATTTTTTTTTTTTCATTTTTGGGAAATTTTGAAAGCACAATCGGCCTAAATCTCATATGAGGTAAATCGCGCTGAGTATTTATTATTATTATCTTTTAACTATAAAAGTCAAATAAAATTATTAAGCTTTAGTTCACACGCCACAATTTACGAAAACAAAATTTAGAAAACATTTCAAGCACGGATCACACGGTGGTTAAAAGAACAAAAAGCGTGCTATTTATCTGCACATTACTTTGTTATTACACACACACATACGGGTGTGTAAGGTCGTGTTGGTGAAGAGCGCACAGCGTAAGAAAAGCAACTTGTGAGTGGATTGCCTAAGGCTGTAGACAGCCATGTGGTTGTTGCACATGCTGCAGCTGTTATTGGTGTTGTTACCTTGATGTTATTGCTGGTGTTGTTACAATTCTTGCTGATGAATGTTTACATGGTTAAGTGAATAAATTTGATGAGCCGCTGTCGTTTGGTCTGACTCTAATGCTCACGCATACACGTGCAACACTGATTGTGTGCTTTTGTGTGAGAGTTTGACATAAAGCATGCCAACTCAACTAAACGTTCCCTGCAGGGAAATGAAATAATCAATTCATTAACCATTACTACAATGGTGCCACTAACGTCGATTTTTATGTTGAGAAGGCTCTAATTGAGAATGCCCTTAAGGAGATATGGAGGGGTAAAATGAACGTCTGGTGGTAAAAAACAGATTGGTACGAAATGAGATTAGAGCGCGCTGAATTTAATAAACATAGTCGTGTATGCAACATTGCAGTAAAAACCTAATACCGGTTTAGTTTCAAAACTTATTACGTGAACATATTCCAAACGTTTATCCTCAGTTTTCGGGAGCACTGTGTCAAGCTCTAAGCTACTTTTTAGAAAGCTTGAGCCGCAGGAAATTCTACCGGACGTCGGAGAGAATGTTTATCAAAATACATATATAAAAATTATTAATGATTTTTTTAATTTCAATTATTTCTCCGAAGTAACCAATATTCAACATCAAAGCAACATCAAAAATAAATAAAAAATATTTTTTCAGTTTAAAAAAATTTTTTCTAAGCGGGGTCGCCCCTCCGCTGTGGTTCGGCAAACGCTGCAGAGCCGGCATAAAACATGTACATAGATCTCGTACTGCCAATTTGTAGGGGAAAACTAAAAAAGGAGCACGACGCAAATTGAACAAGTTTGGCTTAAATCTCTTCAGAGGAAAATCGCGCAAAGTATTTCTTTTCTTGATATTAATAAAAACAATTTTTTTGGAAGATGGTTAAATTCGACACCATCAATACTATCAATATTTTTTTTTCAATACTATCGAAAACTATCGATAGCGGCCCTATCTATAGTTTTGAAATTTAATTACACAGATGTTGACCCCGGGATTAACGCGCGGGTAGAAAAGTCTTTGGGCTAAATAAGAAAACAACATTTTTTCTTAGCAAAATTTGATTTTATTTATCAAGATAGTCCCCTTTGAGAGCTATGAAATCAATCCCACCTTCTTTAACATTTCAACACCTGTTTTGTAGTACGATTTGTCAATGCTTTTAAAATATGCCTACGCTAGAGCAATCAATTCTTCATCTGACCCCAGTTGCTTTCCATGGAGCACGTTTTTGATATTTTTGAATAGATAATAGGCGCTGGGGGTCAGACTTAGAGAATACGGTGCATGAGGATGCAACTAAAACTTCGATTTACACAGTTTTTCCATTGTTTCGAACGATTTGTGACACGATGCATTGGCTTGGTGAAAACGCAAACGCAGTCCCCATCTGAAAATATGTTTTTTTGCCATCAAAAAGTAATGATAAACTAACACACGAAATTGCTTTGAATCCATGTTTTCAAAATAACAAAAGTTAGTTTACTTAGATAGCTGTAATTTGTAAACAAATGAACAAATTGGCATGGAATTTGGACAGATGACGACTGAAGGCTCATATTTTTTAAAATAATAGCTGTTTTTTACATCTATATACATATACGCTTGAATTTTATATGGACTGCTAAGAGTTAAACTTTATCTACTCTTCTGAAATTGCTGCGCAGAAAATTAGTACTCCTAAATTTCAATACGGATTATACTCAGATGCAACTGAAATATGTGTCTATGTTTCACCTCTATACTACCTCTATGTATTATCTCTACAAATGGTGTGTGTATACTATTCACCGCAACCGATTCAGCTACAGGTTATACACTATGGCCAACAGAGGTGTGTATCTCCACTTTTCGGGACAACCCATTCTGTAGCTAGTTATTTAACCACTGCCGCTAGATGGGTCTCCTAAGTGGGTCTCTAAGTGTGGATAAACGTTTTTTTTACCCACAAACGTAGGCGAATGTACGTGTAAAAAAAAACACGGCTAATACTGATTTAATCATAGTGGCACCATTTAGGTGTCAGTCCAAAGACTTTTTTACCCAAATGTTATTTAAGAATAAGTTGTCTGACCACGAAGCTTTGTTCACGGAAACCTCATAAAGCAAGCTTATAAGTATTTGTTATATAAGTATCTGTATCGTAGCTAGATATCTGCTTTTATTAGACAAGGACTATTTAATTTCTCTAGGACGTCACTGCCTTAATTTCATCAGTTGGTTAAATGTCAATCAGATTTAAGTCAAATGTGATTGAAATGCATTATAAGTGCAATTAATCAAAACATGCAGATATTTTCCCTGCAGGGTTGTAGCAGCAACGCTATGGCCACGCAGTCGATTTTGTTAATACGTGTATGTATGTATGTCGGTATCTATGTTGTTGTTCTTGTAATTGCTCTGCTTCTGGTCTAGTGACAGTAATCAAAAAGTGTCAATCTCAAATAACGGACACACACATATATGAAATACGCACAAACGTACAAGGCCAGCACATCAAACATACGCACAAACGCATAAAAATGCATTAAAAATAAAATCCAGTCAAATGCGAATGAAGCAAATGTAAAGAATTGATTCAGTGGGTTGAGATGAGCTGGATCTACATATGTAGCACATTATTTTCAAGTAGCGCTTGCTGTTGCTGCTGGCAAAGGCAACAACAATTACTTACTTATAGTTTTTTTGTTTAAATAAATATTTTTTTATAACTTTTTCATTTTTAATAAAAGAGGCAGGCTCATAATGCACTGGTAGATGTGTTGAACGTGCCTAAACATATTCCACACAATTTTTATTGGGGCATTCATATGGTTGAGTAGATAGCGGCAACATTGGTATATATTAGGGCGGGTCGATTTAAAAATCGCTCATTGCTCTTTGAGAATCATATTCTAGGGATCAAAATAAGAAACTTTGCCGAAGGAACCATACCTCTAAAACGAATTCTGATGTCCCCTCCTTTGGGTCGAACTTTTGGGTAGGGGCAATTTCAATTCTACCTGCTGTGTCTTGTGGTGGCTTAAAAAAACAACACAAGCAATTTTATGACATGCAAATGCATCACAGTGATGCCTTGGTTTTAAAAGAGGGTTGTAAAAGCGCTAATTTCTAATAATTTTTTTAAATTTCTTTTCTATTGCTAAGTTAAATTAATTTTTTCATTTACATATATTCTGACTAAATAAATTTCTAAAGAGAAAAATAAACTCCAAAAAGAAAAACAATAGGCATTTCATAGTGGGATTTTTCAAAATTTGCCCCTACGACCGAAAGGGGGGGACATCAGAATTCGTTTTAGAGGTATGGTTCCTTCGGCAAAGTTTCTTATTTTGATCCCTAGAATATGATTCTCACAGAGCAATGGGCGATTTTTTTGCCTCCCCACAAATCGACCCGGCCTAGTATATATATACATATATATATAAGTAAGAATGTTAGAGATTTCGAGCTCAAAGCTCAGCTTACGAAAAGCTATGTAGCTGATGAAGAAGTGAAATTCAGAAACATGTCCTAGTAACCCTCGTTCCTGTTTTTTTTTTTTTTGTTGTCAGAAAAGCATTTTGTTTTATAATCTATTTTTATATATCTACATTTTTTCTCGTCTTAAAACTCTTGTAGTGCTTTCGTTGATTTACTTGCCATTTTTTGTAATTTATTATCTATTTTGTTTTTGAATTTTTCGTTGTTGCCTTGAGCTATTTATTTATTTATTTTGTTTGAGATTTGGTGATTTACTTTAGCGCTGATCTCAGTATAGTTTTTTGTTTTCTCTACATTTATTTGATTAAATTATATATATATTTTGTTGATGCGTTTGACTTTTAGTTTTTGAACGTTTAGCAAAATAGTAGATACATATACCTTAATTTTTTTTTTTTTTATTTTAATCGTTTATGAGTGGACTATTTTAAAACATTATATACATGCTTAGCGTGGTATGATGGAGCGTGCTCCGTCTACCACACCGAAAATCCTGGGTTCACGCCCCGGGCAAAGCAACATCAAAATTTTAGAAGAAAATTTTTCTAAGCGGGGTCGCCCCTCGGCAGTGTTTGGCAAGCACTTCAAGTGTATTTCTGCCATGAAAAACCTTCAGTGGAAACTCATCTGTCTTGCAGATGACGTTTGGAGTCCGCGTAAAACAAGTAGGTCCGGTCCCGTCAATTTGTAGGAAAAATTAAACGGAGCACGAAGAAAATTGGAAGAGAATCTCTGCCTAAAATCTCTTCGGAGGTTATCGCGCCTCACATTTATTTATTTTTATAAATTTAGTTGTTCTATTTTATTTGGATGAAAATGCACCAATCTGTAGGAAATGGAGTTTTTCAGTGTATAGAAGCCCTATATCCGCATATAGCAGGCTACATATTAGACCAACATATAAAAACTGATTATAATAATGCTACGGAAATGACACTCGGCAGGCAGTTGTAAAACATTATATATATACAAATTTTTCCCTCCATAATACATATCTCCTGATCAGCTTTAGTCACGTTGCTGAATTTTACCATAACAGCCAATATTGTAAAAGCCAAAGTTTTAGCGAATATTTTTCAACTCCTTTATTGGACTTATATTTCGGCCGCTCTCAATAAAATCTGTAGGAAATTGCGTCCTTCAGTGCATAGGAGGCGTGGCATCTAATATACGGACCCATATATGATAAGCCAAATATGTCTGAGGCGAATAGTGTATGTGATATTGTATTGATGGAGGAATTTGGGAGGTATTGGAGAAGAGGGTTTCGTGACTCCCATACAAATTTGTCTTTCCTCATTACATTTCTCATGAGCTGTTTAAGTTACACTAACGAAATTTGGTATAGTTGCCAATATTGTTACTGTCAAAGTCTTAACGAAAATTGTGGTATATTGGAAAAAAGTATGTCGCACTTTACCATACAAATTCAAATTGTCATACATATGTGTATATCCATAACTACGGGATCCGCAGCACTAGTATTCGGTGGAAATTGCTTACATTGGAAGTTTTGGAAACGGAAGTTTGGACTCATAAAATTCTTTAACCACTCGCCGGTTTCAAGAAATATGCATCTTTAGTTGTAAGTTTCGTACAAAAGCGTCGCTAAAAAGAGCTACGCCTCGGAAGTAAAATTTTGATTGGAGCTGCATACGTAGCATAAAAACCAAAACCACAGAAGATTAGAATTTGTGTGAAGGCCACCTCAAATAAAAAAATTGAATTGATCTATGTATGTCCAGAAATCTCTATACAAGCTTGAAGATTGATATCCCTTATCTAATATATTGCCTTAGACGAATTTCTGACCGCGGGCAATAATAGTTTTAGTAAGTACCATACAGAAAAAACAGCTAACTACGAGTTAACTAGAAGTTGGTACTAGTTTGTATCGCTATTCTATGGAGATGGCGCAAAAAACCTCAAAACTAGTTACTTTGCATGTCATGACAACTAAAAAGTAGTGAGTCAACTACTAACGTGCTTGAATTTAGCATTTGCTTGTTTTTTTGGAAAGTAGTAACCCTGCAGAAAAAAAAAAACATCATTTGCTAAAACAAAACTAACTAATAGCCGTTTGTTTTTCGGTATTTCGAAAAGTAGCTCACTTCTAGCTAGCTACAAAAAGTCAGCTATCAACTAATGGAAAGTCATGCAGCATAGCCATGGCAACGTTTTGATGGGAATATCGCCCTATCTCAGCTGTCAGTTCGAAAAAGTTTTTCACAGAACATTTTTCAGAAGCAAACTGTTTCAGGATTTGTTTTAGAACCGTTCTGTGTCTGAAGTCGCTTGGCGATCGTCATAAATCAATTTGTTTCTTTTTTTTTCAAAACCGCCCGATCTCACGAAATAGGTTAATATACCATTCAGCAGTCGATTTATGCTCAGTTTTTTCTTTGAACCCACGACGTTCGGTATGCAAGAAGAATCACGCTACCACCACACCACTGCGGCTTGTTGTTCACATCTGTCATTACACAATACAACGGGCAACAGTGTTGACTTCAAAATGAGTTTTAGTCTCACTCCGAAAAGTGTTATACTGTATAATTCCAAACTTACTATGTTGGTGCTAAATTTGAAAGTACGCCAAAACTAGTTTTGATTTTACTCCGAAAATTAACTGCACTATATTTTTTTGTGTGTAAGCAAAATATTTTTCGCTGTTTTTTATAACAACATATATAAATATAAATAAATAAATATGAGGCGCGATAACCTCCGAAGAGATCTAAGGCCGAGCTTCTCTTCCAATTTTCGTCGTACTCCTTTTAATTTTTGCTACAAATTGGCGGGACGGGACCTACTTGTTTTATGCCAACACCGAACGGCATCTGGAAGGCAGATGTGTTTTCACTGAGAGCTTTTCAAATACTACCAACAACGCTTAGAAAAATTTTCTTCTAATTGAAAACCCTTGTTTCTAAAATTTTGATGTTGCTTTGTTCGGGGTGTGAACACAGTATTTTCGGTGTGATAGGCATAGCACGCTACCATCACACCACGGCGGCCGCATAAATTTACATATTATAAAAACAATATAAAGTCAAGTTGAAGATCTAACGCGGAATTCGCGAAAATTCGAATTCGAAACACGAATCGTAAGTAAATTTTTAAAATATCCACTAAAAACTTTTCAAAACTTTTCTAAGTACGCAATTTTGTAGAGCCTTTGGTTTAATAAATTGTTATTCTTTAATCTTTCATTTACTGATTTTTGACGATTTTTTTACGCTGAGTTGGGCGTTTTTTTCACTACAAACTTTTGAACGTAATTTTTTTTATAAGACGTAAAATGCTCAACTTTATTTAAAATTCAATGATCTACTATACTGCATATTCGTAAAAATTCTAAAAATTTTAAAACTTTTCTGAAGATACGTGTTTTGTAAACGAATTTTCGCCGAACTTCGCGTAAGATCTTAAACTTTAGTTTATACTGATAAATTGATTATTTTATATGTACCTATGTATGATTTTATAAAAAAAATTGGGAAAACTATTTTGCTTAAACAAAACTAATTGAAAACTGCAAAAGCTCCCCTCTCGGTGTGTAGTCGGTATTTGATTAAAATCGAAAAATATTATAAACTACACACTTTTTGCGTTCTAAATACACATAATTTACAATTTAAATGCTTGTTTATATTTTTTTTTATAACAAGCACGTGTCTAGATTACGCCACCAAGCAATAACGAGAGCTTTGTCTATATATTGGAATAGCATTAGCTGCGCTTCCAGTGTCCAGTTCTTATTAACACTTTTAAATTATTTTGTTATTGATATTTGAGAAAAATTACAAAATTTACACACGGTGATGGTTACTGGTATGAATGCCCCGCTGTACGTTATACACAATTAGTCTAAGTTTTTTAATCAAAATTATGTAGAATATTTTGAGGCGCGTTCAACAGAGCTTGATTAGTGACTTTAGATTTGCTGGAAGTGTATTATTAGCAATGCTATTGCTGTTCTTTATTAAATTATATTTCTATTGGGTTTCTATTTTAATTAAGAGCAATAATTTCACTGTTTTGCAAGTTTGTTTTTATTATGATTCAATAGAAATTTGTTTCTTAAAAACAAACAAACAAAAAATGCCTCATTAACTGTTTATTTTATGTTATTTGTCTAGTCTAAACAACTAAATACTCATTGCTTTGCTTTTATTAAATTTTTCGTCTCATCTATGTGCTTCCCACAAAAAATCTTCATTCATTTCATTGCATGCTTATCACTTCCCATCCAATTTCAATAAAAACACTGTAATACTAAATCACTTTTAAATTATCTGCTATTCTAGTACACCACACCAAGCATATTTGATTGGCATTAAACACGCAAAGATGTGCTGTAACAGCAACAAAAAAAAAAAAAAAAAAACAAAAAAAAACGACAATGACAACATTGACAATGCCTTAAGCATTGATGGGACGACATAACGTAGTACATACATACATACAAACATAGTTGCTAGGACGAGTATGCAGTAAATGTCCTTGTCGTCGCCACTACACTAATGATAATAGTACGTACGGCCAACTAGCAATGACACCAAGCAGCACACCGATCCAACTAACACTCGCGCCAACACACTAAAACTAAACTATAGCATCGTATATGCAACACCAACAAGGTAAAAGTTACAATAGAAAAACATACACACACACATACACTTTGATTAGTTGTACGTTTAACTAACACACGTTTTTAACTTTTTGCTACTGTTGTTGCTATTGTTATTGCTATTGCAGTGATAGCACTTTTGCTGCTGCTGTTACTTCTTATGTTGCTTTTATTGTTGTTGCTTCTGCTTTGCTTTGTCAAGTGGCTACGTTTGCTATTCTTACATTTTTTATTTGTATTTTTATTGCGAAAATATTTGTTGTTATTGTTATGCTAGTTGTGGTGGTGAGAGTTAAAGCAACACTAAAATTATTCGACATGATCCCGTCGTAGCGTTTAGTTGTCGACTAAAACATCTTTTTGACACTGACAACGTTGAGAGCTGACAGCCCAAATATACACAGTACATGGCAACAAATATGCAACACAATACACAATGATAAACAACAGCACAGAGCAACAGCAACAGCGAACTCAACAGAGTATTTCTATATAGCCTAGCTAAGTAGAGTATGAGCGCAGCGCTATTTGTTGTAGTAGTAAATGTGCTGGCTGTATTCAAAAATAACAACAGCACAACAAAAATAGGTGATGGTGGTGGTGGTGGTGATGTTACTGACGATGTTGGCAGCAGTAGCGCCGACGATATAAACGATGTACACAACAATACACAAAACAACTCAGCATTGAGTCGGGGGTACTGTTGATGACCGACGTTAGCGCTGCTGTTGCTTTTAGTGGGGTGCGCTGTTATTGTATTTTGTTGTGAGCAAGCAAACAAACTACGAATGATGGTCGTAAAATTGATATATTAAGAGTGAGTGCGCGCAGCATAGATAAGCAACAAAATGTATGCGCAACAAAATTGCTCTCTGATACACACCACATTATGCATATGCATGCATATACAAGAAAAAATAAATAAATATAAATACTCACACACAAAAATAAACATTTTATGTTTTACTAAACAGCAGAGAGCAGCAGCCATGCAATAGCAATAGCAACAACGACCATACCAGCCTAAATATGAAGAGTGCCAGCTGGCGCTTGTGCGCTCGTATGCGAGTTGTGGAAACACGTTTTACTTACAAACTAACAAATTGCATACTCAGCGCAACTCATTTTATAAATGCAAACAAATTTTTCTGCAACTCATAACAAAAACACAAACAACACTTCTTACTAACATGCATTTACGCTGTTGCTGTTGCTATGAGTGTATGTAAGCATATTTTTAGGCGTTGCAGCCGTCTGTAATGTATGTATGCGGTTTTGTTTTGTTGCAATGCAGCGAGCATGCGCTGCACAAATGCAAACATGCATGCACATGCACACATGCAGTCTCTAATTCTCTCTCTCTGTCTCTAAAAATGCTGCACAAATGCTGTTTTGTTTTGATTTGATTTATTGTTTTGGTTTGCCCATTGCTATTGTTTGTGTTGTTGTTGTTGTTGTTGCTGCATTCATTGACTGACTGACGACTGGCAGGTTTTATAGTCTGTATAGCAGCGTCAAAAGCGTGAAGCGCTAAACACATGTTGGGTGCCCACACAGTGTATTGATGTAGTTATAAATGTTGTAAAGCATAAATGAATGTTTGTATGTGTGTATGTATGTTTGTGTAAATATTTGTTAGCATGATTGTATGTTTATCTTTTGTTTCTTTGCTTGTATTATTTCACTATTTGCTCATAAGCGTAACAATGAGTTTGCAATTTGGCTCCCCCGAAGAAATGTATGTCAGTGTGTGTGTGCTTCTACTTAAAACACTAAGTTTACTTATATCAATATCTGTTTGTAAGCAACATGCAGTGCAACTAGTTGTGAACTACTTCACAACTGGTATGACGCGCTTGATAACTAGTCAGCTGACTGTCTCTTTTCAATGTACTACATATGTATGTACATACATATACATATGTATATGTTAGGTTGAACTGGTTGCTCCGTGAGGTCTTCACATAGACTGAATGAGTGCATAGTGTTAACAGAAGTTTGTTTAATGACCAAAATGAAAAAAATCCTATTAAAGACCAGGACCTATGTTATAAAAAATCTCCGTGCTTTTGGCAAATAGTAGAAGCTTTCTAGGAGCTATGCTACTTGCTGCTTCTAGACCTGATAGCCACTAATAGCTGCTTTCACTGATGGGCCTAACTTGCAAACATGTGACGTCAGACAGCAGCAATATTTGCGTCTGCGTGCCTTCCACGTCGTGAGCAGAGTGGTTGTGGATTTGGTTGTTGTTGTTGTTTTAAGAACGCTAAAGACACTCCCCGAAGATTTTGGGGAGTGCTATCGATATTGATGGTCCCCTACTGTATATAGATCTGGTACATTCCGCTAACAAGCACCATTGAGATACTAGTCCGACCATCTTGGGAACGATTAATATGACCACACTGCAACCTTCTAGGCCATACAGACCTCCACCCCTAGTTCCATGAGGAACTTGGGACGCCAGATCCTCGCCTGCTAAATATGTGTATGATTCATTCATATTTGTAACAGGATTGCCCTCGCGCAGATGAGGCTGAAAATTGTGTTACTGGAGCTCTGAAGCTATAAAGCTTTGTATTGCGCTTATCAACCCCTTGAATCCCGTTGAAGATTTGGTCGGTGATGGTACCAGGTCACGTGAGGTAAACAAACCGGAAATACTGGGGATATAGCTATTTATTAAGGAAACTAATTCGTCTATATAAGGGTCAGGTTTTGTTGTCGTGCAGTCGTCGGCATAGGAGATGATAGTAACTCCTTCTCGAGAAGGCTGTTTTCTCAGTGTAACATTGTAATCCCCAATTCTGATTAGCGAAAGGCTCATAATAATCAACCGCTTCCATCTATATTTGGCACTGATAGCAATAGAGTTTGTCCTGAATATTTCAATGCAAAGTAAAACCAAGTAAGGGTGTCTAAAATCGGTTACATTATATACTCAGCGTGAGTTTCAATTGTACAGTTTATTTCAGATAACGTATTTTTACGAATTTTTAAAAGGGATTTTTTTTTTGAGGCTCAAGCAATGTTGTGTAAAGCTTGCTTGGAATAGCGGCGTAGTACCGCTCATAAAAAAAATAAATTTCTCCCAATTTTCTCTTACAATAAAACTTGAAAAGTGAAATATCATTGATACAAAACTATTTTTCGCTAAGATGTAGCTTATTATTCAACTCTACGACCCTTTTCAACATCTTTTATAAAAAAGTGGGCGTGTTTTACCAGAAATATTTCCTGCTATAAAGAAAAAATATGCACCCAATCTTGTTACGATCCGTTAAAAAAATTAATTCGGGTTATGACTCCCGAAACATAGAAAATTGCTTGCCAAAAAAGGGGCGATGCCACGCCCATTTTAAAAAAATTGAAATTTTTTTGCTTTTTTGTTACAATTTCACTTGGGAAATGAAACACGATTGGTATAAAACTCTTTTTTTTTTGCAAACGACCCTTTTAAATATCTTTTATATAAAAGTGGGCGTAGTTCATTGCCGATTTTGATTATCTTCTCTCAGTCTATATAATTTGGCAAGGATAGTGTCTTTGCCAAGATTCAATGTAATTCTCTTCTTCTTTAATGGCTTTTGATTTGCGGCAAATTAGCTTCCAAATTTCCTTCTTCTAAATGTGGGTGTTGCCACGCCCATATTCAAAATTTTTTTGGAATTTGCGTTTTGCGTTATAAAACCAATTCACCTACAAAATTTGATTAGTTTTTCGGTATTCGTATTTGAATTGTCTCACTTTATCCATTTTTCTAAATTTTTTATATCGAAAAAGTGGGCGTGATTATCGCCTGATTTCTATCATTTTCAATACCAATCTATTCTGGGTCTATATAAGCCCGTATATCGACTTTGGTGAATATATTTCAATATTTGCTCAAGTTATCATGTTAACGGACGGACAGACCGACGGACGGACTGAAGGACATGGTTTAATAAATTTTTTTTCGATACTGATGGTTTTGATATATGGAAGTCTATATCTATATCGATTCCTTTGAACCTGTATAAACAACCGTGCTGACTTCCTTTATAAGCTCAGTAAAAAGAACAACAAATCTCGAATGAATCCGACATTGATACTTTAAATCAAAAATACAATTTCATAATTTGTTTGTGTAGCAAACAAAAAAAAAAAAACAACAATAAACTAAATGATGCAAAATACAAACTAACCAAATGAACCAAATTTTGAAAACTTTATGCTAACCGACATTTAATTAAAGATTTGTTATTTTACATCCTTTTAGGGCAGAAATACACTCACATATACAAACATACATACATATTTACATAATAAATTTTAATATACAAAAACATTTAAAGCTGTTATTCCTTCAATTATAAGCATTTAACAGCATCGGATTAATTTTCTACAGAACTGAGCTCACTTATTTACCTCTAGCTTTTTCTAAGAGTGTATGTAAGTACATACGTATGTACATATGTATGTGTGTAACTCAGCGCATCACTTTTATTTGCAGCATTTTGCAGTTTGAAACATTTTGCTTATCAATGACAGCTTTTCATGTTTTTTGTGTTATTAGTGCAACCACAAGTAAAATGAAACATAAACAACCCAACCAAACTATAGCAAATACACGCATGCATTCACACATGTTCATATGTATGCATATTAGGGTGCCTAATATTTATTTATTTATTTCTGTGTTTTAATTTTTGCTTTGTCCCACAAGAACAACATAAATTAACAGATTACTTCAAATCGAATCCAGATGTCTCACATTAAGGCATAAAGGCATCGTTGGTTCGTTGCTGTTCCGCGCGGATACTAAAGACCCGAGTCCAAGTAGCGCACGGCGCGCCATTTTGATGCAAATTCTTCTGGAAGCAATTGCTGCTGTTTTAGTATGGCTAGTCGGTGCTCTGTGCACACCAATTGATGAGGACAATGAACCTGCTGATATCTTTTACAGAGCATTTAGCTAGTTCCTGAAGTTCCGGCTGTATATACATATTGTAACGAATTTACTGCAATTCCCTTATTTGCAATCTTCAGCTAACGTTCGAATCACTGAACTGTTGAATAAATAACTCCACTATTCAATAATGCAAAATGGCCTTTATTAAAGTTCTTCACAATATAACGTTCTTCAAATAACACTATTATTGCTCGCCAGGTGTCTTCTTAAATCAAACTGATTGTCGCGCCTCTACTGTTGCTGCTTTTATACTGTGTGATTTCTCGTTCGCACCTTCTAGGCCCTTCCATTTCCAGAATCTACTAGTTGGCCATCAGCTATACTTCTCATATGCGCGTGTATGTGTGAACACAATTATAATTGCATACTTTTGGGAGCATCTCAGATAAGATATCTGCATGTGTTTGTGCGCCTCTTTTCCGCTGCTTGTACGTACATCTGTGTAGACATAATGATTGAATTATTGATGTGCATACCACTCACTGCTTAGCATCGGCTTAGAGTTGATGGTATCCCTTAGTGCTGCCAATATTCGTTACAATATGTAACTGCCCATAGTTAGAAACCCAGTGTGAGCTAGTGTTGAGCATTTACACAGGTAGTGCGCGACTGTTTCTTTGCTGCCTTCCTCGCCCAGCTTTGCAAATGCTGTTGTAAGGGATACCCATTTTATCACCACACATGCAGGCCGGTCAGTGTTCCGTGATTGTGGCAGTGATCCTAAAGATTTTGTTCTTTGGTCTATTTAGTAGGTTCTCTGTTCTCCTAGTATCTTAATTCGGCCAGGTTTGCTTGGTTATCTTGCATGTGTTCGAGGAGTACCAGTTGGAGGCCGCCAACTCCTTCAGTCTGCCATGTATGATTATTTGGATTGATGTAACTAGATGACCGCCTCCGCAGGTTCCAGCAGGGCCCTTGCACTTGCGGGTTTATCTGCCAAGTTCGTCGTGAGCCCTGAATGTTTTTGTGTCTAGGTACTTACACAAGGGTTATGTTTGCAAAGTTACCTGCGGCTTGAAGCGACCTCTGGCAACTGCTGACTGTCTTACGCGAAGTGATGGGAGCGTTAAACGCCATGAGCGCTGCTTGGGTAGGGGATCGCGCACGTGGGATTCAAGGGGTTGATAAGCACAATACAAAGCTTCGGTAACGCATCGGTACACATATTTAGCAAACGAGGCTCTGGCGACCCCAAGCTCCTCATGGAACTAGGGGTGGCTGGCGGGAGGGCCTATAA
The DNA here is from genome assembly GCF_040869045.1 of Eurosta solidaginis. Classification (NCBI taxonomy): domain Eukaryota; kingdom Metazoa; phylum Arthropoda; class Insecta; order Diptera; family Tephritidae; genus Eurosta; species Eurosta solidaginis. Next base: position 21,125,925 of record NC_090320.1, read on the forward strand.
GGTTTAATGTGGCCATATTAAATGTTCCCGAGATAGTCGGGCTAGTACCTTAAAGGAGCTTTGTTACCGGAACGTGCCGGGTCTATATCCGGCAAAAGGACCACGAACACCGATAACACTCTCCAAAACCTTCGGAGAGTTTTTTTTATCGTGAATACAACAACAACAACAGGAGGGTACACGTCCTCGCAATACCCAGGAAATTCGCTTGGAAGCAAATATAGGAAGACGGACAGACAGCGACATAGCAAACCCCCGCTCCCACACTGCAATTGTAGAGTGAAAAGATGCCCTTTCTTTGCTGATACCCATTCCGAAGGAAGCCTGCTGTACTCTATTCATCTTTCTAATATCGTACTGCTTGTACATGCCCTACCACCATGCTATAGCTACATATGTTAGTATGGGGCTGACGGATATGGTATGGTATGGGTTTTAGACCCCAGGCTCTGCTGATGATTATTTTAGACGAGTAGAAGGCTATGTAAGCATTTCAGACCCTAAGTTCGATATTAGATTCTCAGCTAAGCTTGCTATCTATCTCGATGCCTAGATACTTAACCCTAGTAGACTCGGTGAGGGCAGTATCATTTAGAGAGGACAGTCTAAACTATGGTATTTTGTTTTTGTATTAGCAGTATCTTTCTAAGGTTTACGTTAAAACCCCTTTTGGCTGCACAAACGTCAAGTCCTCGAAGCGCCACTCACCCACAGAAGCGGTGAGAGAACCGCTCCCCTGGTAGCCCCATAAATTCTCATGAAACATCAGTTTTGTTAAAATGTTCATTTTCATAAGCCAGCTTTTCACTTGGATGAGTTGTATAGATTTTTATTTTGAAACTGTATTACCAGGCAGACTATATTCAAAAAGTGGTTCTCCCTGCCTTTATCACTCTTTATATTGTTATTGTCTTTTTCATCTTCCATATCTCTTTCTTACACCCGTTTTACCATGCATTCTTTATTTCCCGTCCCCTCACATTCTAATTCACCTTTTCAATTCCACTACAACTCCATCTTCCAATCCCAATCTTAATCGTGTTTCAAATTCCACTCTCATTCCCACTTCCACTCGTTAATATCGCGAACCTTTATGAAAACCCAGATTTGATAAAATGTTCCTTTCCATTAGTCAGCTATGTACTTGGATGAAACTGACACATTTTTATTTTGAATCTAACTTATCTGACGAACCTTGTTCTGCCCGAAAATTAGTTCATCTACATTTGAAAAGTATTCTCCTTTCCTCTTTTTACTCTCTGTCCCTTATTTTTCGATTTATCATTAATTTCTTCATCTTATTCTCATCATACCCTATTCCCATTATCTCAGTTCCCTTCTCATTTCACTTCACCCTTTCACTCCCACGCACCCTATGGAATCTCAAAACTCAACACTCTCGCTTTACAGTTGGTCTCTAAGTGTTGCCTTTTTGTGCTATTCCTTTATTCACCATTTAGGTACATACTTATTTTATATGGTTTTTAATCCTAATTGTGTGGAATAATTATAAGCGCGCTCCAACAGCTTAGGAACATTGGGTTTATAGCACTGCTTTTATAAGCAATAACTACAGATAATAATATTGACATAATAGTGAACAGCGGAAGTACTGCTTATATAAGCAATGCTATAAACCCAATGTTACTAATAGCGTTTTCTTTTCTGAAATAAATTGTTGCCTAAGTAAATGGTAAAGCCTTTATAGAGTTACTCCTACCCCAGAAAATTTTCAACATTTATAGTGCATACAAAGAACATTTAAACTCACCATATTCACTCATACTAAGAGAGTCTATATTGAACTTAAGAGAGAATTGAGAGTTTCACAGAGTTGCACTGCCACACCGCCATTTTATACAGGGTAAAAGTGTAACGCTTTTGCGTTGCGAGCAGGCAACAATTTTCACAAAAGAATGAAATACCCCGTAAAGGCGTTGACTGTTTTTTACAATAGAACAACAACCCTTGCGCGGCGTACAAAAAGCGTAACACTTGAGCCAGAAAAGAAAACGCTATAAGCAAGCTCTGGGAGCGCGCCTATAATTATTCCACACTATCAGGATTAAAAAGCATCAAGAATAAGTATGTACCTAAATGTTGAATAAAGGAATAGCAATAAAAAGGCAACTTTTAGAGACCAATTGCAAAGCGAGCAGGGGGGGGGGGCATTCAAATGGCTTAGTGGATAAAGGCTTCACATTTACACTAGTATAAAGTATGAACGTTGGAGATTTCGAGTTCAATCCTCAGCTCCTGAAAAGCTAGCTGATGAAGAAGTGAAATTCAGAAACATGTCCTAGTAACCATCGTCGTTGGTGAACTTTGCAATTTTTCTCTAATATCAATAACAAAAAATATTTCCTAAAACGACACACCCTAATGCTCATACCTAAAAATATTGGTTATTGCATTGAAATATCATGCTTGCTGTCAATCTATCACTGTTTATTCATTTGACAGTTGCTGCGTATATGAGAGTGTGTGTTGTTTAAAATTTTTTTGGGGTTTTAATGTTTGACCAAATCTTGCTGCTTGCACAACATAAAAGCTTACATTTGTACTATGCATTTATGGATGTATGTATGTATGAATGCACATATGTTTGTATGTATGTAGGCTTGAGTTGGCGATGTCATAAATGCAACGACATTTGGCCGATAAAAATTGTCGTGCCTAAGCATGGACACACGAATTCTGACAGTTGACGTCGAATTTTTTCGCGCTTTTCGTTGTGCTTTAAACGCTTAATAGCAAAAATTCCGTATGTTTTACAGAAGTTTTTTACGCCTTTACAAAGGTGTGTGTGTTTATGATGGCGAGTTTGATGGGCGTGATGCAGCCGTATTTCGAACAGGCAAATCAATTGACTACTAAATGGGTGGAGTTTACTTTTTGGGCCATTCAAGCACATGTATTTGTGTACGGCTCTGCAAATTGGCCCTAGAGTGCCAAATTTATAGTATGAGTCAAGGGACACACATTTTCTGACTTTTAGCTGCTTCTACAAGGAGTTTACTTTACAAGTGGTAGACCAAACTCTATCAGCGCTCAGAGATTCCATGTGTATGAGTTGAGGGGAAACTAACAATGCAAAAGCGCTATCCTAGAAATGGAGTACCGCAATACGTAGTTTCAAAATCACTGATTCTGATTCTTGATGATGATGGTCCTGTGCCTGCTATTGATACGGTTCGTTCCGGAAAATAGCGCCATTGAGGTACTACCATCACGGAAGCGATTTGATATGATCCCGTCGAACCTTGTCGGTCATTTAACTCTCTTTTACCGTGTAGAGTTTGGGGTCGCCAGAGCATCGACTGAAAAAAAGAGGATTCACCACGGGTAAGTGAGATTGGCAGACACTTGAGAGGGTTGCACTACAAAAACCCTTTGAATATTTGATCTGAGTGACTGACAGTCGGTAGCTTAATGACATCGACGTGAACATCCAACATTGGCATCATCTTTTGCTTCCACGACTGTGGATTTGGGCAGTGTCAGGCCCAGTTCTTGAGTCTTTGATCTGAGTGACTGATAGTCGGTAGCGTAATGTCGCCGACGTGAATATCCAACATTTGTTCCTTCCACGGTCGTGGATTTGGTCAGTGATAGGTCCAGGTCGTGGTGAAGAAACCAGAAAAACTAGAGAGATACCTTTTTATTTTAGAGGCTAATTCATTTATTTCAAGGCCAGTTTCTGTTGCCATTATCGTGCTGTAGTCGGCATAGGAAATGATAGTAACTCCTTCTGGTGGGGAAGACAGCTTTGATATGTAGAAATTAAACATAAGTTTGTATAGGATACCAACCTGTGCTACCGCCTTACTCATTCAACTAGGTTTTGAGGTTTCGTTCTTAAATTGTACCGCCGCTTGCCGACCATTCACATAATTTGCGCGCCATCTTTTAAGACAAGGGGTAAGGGGTAAACATTCTATGTCTTGAAGTAGCGTGTCGTGCTTGGTTGAGTTAAAAGTTATTAACAGGTTAAATGTCATGAGCACCGTACTATGATGGGGGTTTTTGAAAGCGTAGTCCGTAATTTTTCTGGGGGTTTATAACGTTTAGCCCAGTAGTAGTGCTATGCATTTCGCGGAAGCCTTCCAACATCATCGTTACCGGCGAGAAGAGCGATATCGGTCGATATGACTCACTTTCATTAGCTGGCTTTACATGCTTTAGTAGTGGAGTTATTCTTGCCTTTTTCCATTGCTCAGGAAAGGCTAAAGACTTAAACGAACAGTTGAAAACGTGCATCAGGTAGCTCACTCCCTCATCGTAAGTGTGTTTCAGCCTTGGCATGACTGTACCATTTGGGCCTATTAATTTAGAGGGCTTGTTCTTTTCAATTACTTCCTTAACCTCTGTGGGGGTTATGTTAATGGTACGTTCGATTGCAATCTTACCTTCAAGACGCACGCCGCCGAAATTGCATCTAAAGTGCAAAGCCGTAACAAAATCCTCAAGTCGCTTTCCGGCAGCACTTGGGGACAAGAAAAAGCAACGTTGTTAACCACGTACAAAGTAATTGTCTGGTCGCTCATATACTATGTGTCATCAGTTTGGCCGCCTGGTTTAAATAACACACACTGAAAAAAGCTGCAAGCCTACCAAAATACTGCAATCAGAACAGTACACAGGATGTCTTCTAATGAATCTTGAACATCATCTACATAAGGAGGCAAACAGGCTCAACATAAAAGAGCATAACGAAATGCTGCACAGAAAGTATTTGCTAAGTTGTAATAGACCTGGACACCCCAGCAAACAACAAACAAACAAGAGGAATAAGGAAACATATCGATAAGCACTATTACAAGACCCGACACCTGCTTACGCAACCGTTTGATCCAGATAAGCATAATGAGGCCTGGAGCCTAATCCACATAGAAGCGGTAAGCACCTTCGCTAGGTCGCGCCACGTAAATCCCGATATCAATATACCCTAACCAGTACGGCGGGTCGATTTAAAAATCGCTCATTGCTCCGTGAAAATCGTATTCTAGGGATCAAAATAAGAAACTTTACCGAAGGAACCATACCTCTAAAACGAATTCTGATGTCCCCCCCCTTTGGGTCGAACTTTTGGGTAGGGGCAATTTCAATACTACCTGCTGTGTCTTGTGGTGGCTTAAAAAAAACAACACAAGCAATTTTATGATCTGCAATTGTGTCACAGTGATACCTTCATTTTTTAAAACGGGCGATTTTTTTGCCTCCCCACAAATCTACCCGGCCTACTAACCAGCCCTTGCAGAACAAGAAAGCAGACTAGCAAGAAAGACATGGGTCACCCAGGTCCTACTTCGTTCTGTATACTGTAACAGGTTGAACTTACGTAAGGCTATGTATGCGTAATGTATGTCCTAAATGCGATGTGTCCACACTTCAACCATCTTTTTAATTGTAATGTGGAACATACGCCTCTAACAGCAACATCCCTATGGTCCAACCCTGTTGAAACTGCTAGTTGATGGAAGAAACATTGGTAACAATATTGATTTTGAGTTCCCCAAGGCTTCACTGGCTTTCAGGCTATTCAACTACAAAAATTCATATTACTATGAAAGAAAAATATGCAACAATTTATGAGTAGATGTGACCTTGAATATGCATCATACAAAATATCTGCTAGAATTCATTCATAAAATTTGGAGCAATCAAATATCAGCTCGTTTTCATTTCTTCAGGCGGTGGAGTATGCTTCAGTACATCTATTGACTTACATATGTCTGACTGTAAGTCCCTTGCAAAAAATCGTGCGACTAATCCCTAAAGGGAGAGGTCTCCGATTGATCTCTTTTGTCTACATTGGTGCATAATTGATCCAATCTATGTAGCCCATTTTAAGAAACAGCGACAACGAAATGAGTTAAATGAAAATATTATAGGTGATTGATTCACATTATTTAGGAAAATGCGGGGCTCTATACCGAACCAAAATAACATGGACCATATGTTCCATTATCGTCGACCCATATATCTTGGAATGCGTGTATGTAACAATTTTTTGCAAGTTTTAATATTGCGTTTAAAATGTACATAACCTCGTACCATACGAAAACTAACACTATTGCTGAGAAAAGAGATTAGTCTTCATTCGTTCCCATATGGGTACAAAGAGGATTGGTCCTATCGTTCCCGTTCGGGTATAAATGGGTACAATTAGTCTCTTCATAGGATATACTCAAACAAAAGGGAACAGTTCAACGCATACAAAGAGATAAAAACTGGCATTAGTCGCATACTTCTTTGCGACGGACTCGAATGGAATCTCGGACTCAACCTAGACTAATCGCATTTTTTGCACGGTTTGTACTATATGAATTTATAATAAGACTGTAGGCTGCCTCAACCAGCATAGATGCCACATACAAACTATCGATAGACCCATGTCTACACATACATATACATATGTAGCTATAAAAGCTCATGAATAACTCGTTCAATGGAAAACAAGCGCATCATTATACCTTTCATGGACATGAAATGGTATATTAACTTTGGTCCGATGTTTGTAACGTTGAGAAATATAGAAGATAGACTCACCATTAAGTATACCGAATTGATCAGGGCGACGAACTGAGTTGATATAGCCATGTCCTTCTGTCTGTTTTAACGCAAACTAGTCCCTCAAGTTTTGAGATATCTCAATGAAATTTGGCACAAGGATGTATTTTTGTATTGTAACGAATTTACTTGCAAATCCTCTTATTTGCAACCCTCTGCTAAGTTCGAATCACTAAACTGTTGATTAAATGACTCCAATATTTAATAATGAAAAATGGCCTTTATTAAAGTACTTCACAATAACACTCAAACTGTTCAACGAATAGCTTGCTTAGTAACCAAACTGATAGCTTAAATGAAACTGACTTTCAAAATAATACTGCTATTGCTCGCTAGATATCGTCTTAATCGAAACTGCTTGACAGCTCAAATCAAACTGAATTCCAGTGCCTCTACAATTGCCGCCTTTTATACTCTCTGATTTCAACCTTCGCATCTTCTAGGCGCTTCCAGAATCTACCAGTCCAGCAGCTCTCAAACTTCTCAGCTGTAACTACAATTGCATAATTTTATAGTTTTTCTCATTGCATACTTATAGGAGTATCTCAGATATATGCATGTGTTTGTGCATTGACTCTCCGCTGCTCGTATACGTACATGGTACATATGTGGAGACGCAATTATTATTTCGTTTATGTAGATACATAATGATTGATCTTTTTTGTTTTTTTTTTTTTTTTTTTTTTTTTTTTTTTGCGGGGAGGCGGAAAAATGCCTAATGCACCATAATTGCTGCCGTCGCAGCAACCATGTGTCCGTAGACTAAAAAACAGTTCTGGAACCGTTGCCCACCCCGGCACCACTTTAGCATTACTTCAGGGTGGCGTTCCATATTTCTCATTTTTTAAGAGCCTACTGTTGTCCCTGCGTCCAGGTTCCCGCTATTTGCTCTGAGTGTCCATTTAATCGCCACTGCTTCGCATGCGCATTTCTCTGCGCTCCCTCTCAGCATCCATCAGGCGTGTCATTACTATAAATGCCATTTTGCTCACTGCAGTCCAGCATTCTTTCCTGCTGCACATATGTGAAACTAAATTTCTCGTGGTAGGTTCCCCCCCAAAGACTCCATGCAAGGTGAGTCTTTCTTCGTGGAAACGGGGGCAGTAGAACATGACGTGTTCTGCGTTTTCTAACTCTGTGGTACACATTGGGCAATGAGGATCTTCCTCTATCCTACGCTTCCATAAATACTCTTTGAAACCGCCATGTCCACTCATTATCTGCGTGAGATGGTAGTTCAGTTCGCCGTGCTTCCGCTCATTCCATTGAGCTACGTTCCAAACTAGTGTGAAAGTCCAACGCCCTTTACTCGAGGCCTCCCACCGTTCTTGCCACTTAGCTATTGTTTGTGTCCTTGCTCTTTTCTTGTCTTCTTCAGATGGTCGCTCGATATTAGTGTTATACAGATCGGCCTTTTCGCTTGCCAGTAAGTCCACTGGGATTTTCCGGGTTAGAACCAGGATCGCGTCGTCGGACACCGTCCGATAAGCACTTGCTATTCTTAAAGAAGCAAGTCGGTACGCTGCTAATATATATTTTTGATGGGTCTGTTTAGATCCATACCACACTGGTGCTGCGTATAGTATTATTGAGCTGGTTACTGTGGACCATATCTGACGTATAGCTTCGCTCGGACCACCAATTTTAGGCATTATTCGCATAAGTGATCCATTAACTTTGGTAATTTTCTCCCCCACCGCTCTGAAGTGCTCTTTGAAAGTTAACTTAGAGTCAATGTGCACTCCTAAGTATTTTAAGGAATCCTTTGAGGTGATTTGATGATCCCCGACAGTTAAGACTAACTCGTTCGCCGACCCTTTGGAGCTTACTAATACCACTTCCGCCTTTTGGCTAGCTAACTCCAGTCCTGTATTGGTCAGCCATTCCTTTATTCTTGCTACGGCGTCATTACATAATGCTTGAATCAGGTCCAGTTTCTTGGCCACTACTACCACTGCAATATCATCAGCATATCCCACAATTTGCGTGTTATCTGGTAGATCAATCTTTAGCACCCCGTCATACATTGCATTCCAAAGCGTTGGACCGAGAACAGATCCCTGTGTTACGCCTCCTGTGATTTTGTACTCTTTAGCTCCTTGATCCGTGTCAAATAGAAGTACTCTGTCTTTAATATAGCTACCTATAATTCTGCGTAAGTAAGCTGGAGTGCCGAAGCTTTGCAGCGCTGCCATTATCTGCATCCAGTTCGCAGTGTTAAAAGCATTCTTGATGTCCAACATAATCAGTGCACAGAACTCCCTTTTATTTTGGCCTCCAGAGATAGCTTCTCTAGCTATATTGACGACTGTTTGTATTGCATCTACGGTGGATCTTGATTTGCGAAATCCATATTGACTATTCGATAAGCCACCTGGTCTTTCTAGAGTCAGCTGTAGGCGCTCACTAATTATACGCTCGAAAATCTTCCCATGGAATCCAGCATACAAAGTGGCCTATATGAGGATGGCTGTCTGGCTGTTTACCACGTTTCAGCAATAGGACAAGTCTTTGTCGTTTCCACGGGCGAGGGAACACGCCTTCTTGCATACAGGCATTAAAAAGATCAGCAAATAATGTAGCCCTAGTTGTAATCGCGGCTTTAAGGGCTATGTTTGGTACTTCGTCGGGTCCTGGGGATTTGTTATCAGCAACTCTTTTTGCAGCGCCCAGCACCTCTTGCTCTGTAATTTGCGGAATTTCCGTACTTTCTATATCCTCGCTTGGATAAACCCAGCGATCTTGCGCCGGGAAAAGTGTTTCAACAATAATATTCATCAGTATCGGGCACGTAGGTTGCTGTGATATCGGTTCTTTAACTTTGGCCATCACAGTTCTGTAGGCTGATCCCCAAGGATCTAGGTCGACATTATCCAGCAGTTCCCTAAAGCATAACTTCTTGCTCTTTTTTATGGCATTTTTAAGTGCCTTTCTTTGTGCGACATAGGTGCTGTGTAGCTCTGCATATCGTGGTGATGAGCGTGCCCTCTGCGCTATTCTTCGTGCTTTGTGGCATTTTCTACGCTCTTCCGCAATTTCGTCATTCCACCAATATACCGGAGTGCGCTGTGCTTTTCCGCGACTTCTGGGCATGGCAGCATCACATGCCATACATAGCAACTTAGTGATTTGAACCGACTGGTCTTCCGCATGCGATTCTCGTACTATGGCGTCCTTCCAGATAATGTCAAATATTTGTGGGTCGAAAAGGTGCTGTTTCCATTTCCTACTTTGTCGATGTCTTGCTGCTACCGTTCGTGGAGTTTCGAGCAGCTCTACGCTAATAGCTTTATGGTCGCTGTGTGTGTAGACGTTGCTTATGGACCATTTTGCTCGTCTTGCTATTTCGTTGCTAGCGAAGGTGAGATCAATAAGGGATCGTCTGGTACCTGTATCGAAGGTATATATCCCTGGTTTATTTAGGAGTTCTAGCCTCAAAGAAGTAAGACTTTCGAGGAGAACTCTCCCTCTTTCGTTGGTTCGTCTACTTCCCCACACAGATAACCATGCATTGAAGTCTCCACACGCTAAAAGCGGGTGTTTACCTCGTGCTTCAATGGTGATCCCGTATATCATGTCTTCGAACTCGGCGACGGTCATGCTCGGAGGGGCATAGCAACTGAAGACGTATATACCGTTGATTTTTGCCCACGTGAATCCTGCTACCGTTGGCGTCATAATTTCCTGTGGGAGAAATTTCCCTGGTGCCCAAATTGAGGATTTCCCTGCTGAATCTGAGAGCCAACCCTGCTCCTGGCGATTTTTGTATTGTTCAGAGAGTACCACTATGTCATATCCTCCTTCATAGACTGTTTGGGATAATAGCTCTTGGGCTGCCTCGCAATGGTTTAAATTGAGCTGCAATACCCTCATGAGACAGTCATTTTGCTGCCCTCTCGTTGTGGGCATTTAAAACTGCCTGCTGAATGTTGTCCCCCACATAGCGCGCATTTCGGTGCATTTTCGCAACTTGCAGCCTTATGACCTTCCTGGACGCATTTCCTGCATGGGCTAGACCTATCTACAGTCTCCTTACATTTCTGAGCTATATGCCCGTAGCCCCAGCACCTATAACAGCGTTTTTCTTGCTTGAGCTCTCTAATTCGGCAGGAAACCCATCCTACCCGGATTCTTTGCGTATTAAGAACCACCTTGGCATCATCCGCTGTAAGGCTTATAAGTGCCGACTTCGTGCCACTGTACCCTGTGCTTATGCTTTTTATGGCAGCCACATCTGGAAGTTTGATGTTGCATTGCTGGTGGAGGGCGTTGCAAATCTCCTCGGGCGTAGTAATCTCATCGAGATCTCTGCACTGTAGCGTGACCATTTGGGACTTTGTTGTAACTTTAGCCGAGTCCTTTAGTACCGCTTCAATTTCTGCTTCGTACGCGCTTGTTTTCCCATCTTGCGATTTTTTCAGCTCTAGTAACAGCTCTCCTTTCGCCGTTCTTCTAATCGTTTTGACGTCATCACCCAGGGATTTTAATTCGTCGCATCTTCTCACTTTACGCAATATGTCGGCGTACGTCGCATCCCCCGCCTTGGAAATGATGATTGCATCCGGCCTAGCCTTAAGTGATTTTTTCTGGCTCTTCTTTTTGGCTAACTGCCACTCTCCCGTCTTTTGGGCTGCAGTTTCCTCTTTCCGCTCCGTCTTCTCTTGCGTTTCTTGCCGTCGTTTGTGACCACCCACGTGCCCTGGTAAGACATCTTTTAGAGTAGTAGTGGGTTTTACCACGTTGTTCTCCTTGGTCGAGTACGAATTATTCCTCGGTCGCTTTCCTGGGGGTGATGGACTTCTATCCTTGGCGCATTCGCTTGCACGCAATTTATGTTCTAAATTCTTTACCTCTAGGGCCGACTCGATGTACAGCACTTTTATTACGGAGGCCAAGCGCTTGATTTCCGCGTGTATATTATTACGCCCTATGAAGAACTGCATCAAGTCCTCAATCGCCTTGCCTAGCTTGGTCATCTTTTTTTCTCCAGGGGGGTTTTGCTGATTTAACGCAGCTGACGCCTGCTTAATTAGCTCACTTAATAATGGTGTGCCCGTTTGAGCCTTGCTGTCGGAGTTCTTTTTGCAAAGCTTCGGTGTAGCACCCGGCGACAACGCTCCTTGCTTGCTTTCGGCCTCCGCTCCTTTGGGTTTCGTTACCACTTGCGACGAAATGTTAAGGCCCCCAGCCGATGGGCCACGCCCTTCTAGAGAGCGAGCTAGCTTCCTTCCTACAAATGGATTGAACGCCATTTCATTCTCCTGTGCTTGGTTTTTATACTCAGTTGAGCAGAACTCACAGAGTATATTAAGTTTGATTGGATAACGGTTGGTTGTACATATATAAAGGAATCGAGATAGATATAGACTTCCATATATCAAAATAATCAGGATCGAAAAAAAATTTGATTGAGCCATGTCCGTCCGTCCGTCCGTCCGTCCGTCCGTTAACACGATAACTTGAGTAAATTTTGAGGTATCTTGATGAAATTTGGTATGTAGGTTCCTGAGCACTCATCTCAGATCGCTATTTAAAATTAACGATATCGGACTATAACCACGCCCACTTTTTCGATATCGAAAATTTCGAAAAACCGAAAAAGTGCGATAACTCATTACAAAAGACAGATAAAGCGACGAAACTTGGTAGATGGGTTGAACTTATGACGCAGAATAGAAAATTAGTAAGATTTTGGACAATGGGCGTGGCACCGCCCACTTTTACAAGAAGGTAATTTAAAAGTTTTGCAAGCTGTAATTTGGCAGTCGTTGAAGATATCATGATGAAATTTGGCAGGAACGTTACTACTATTACTCTATATGTGCTAAATAAAAATTAGCAAAATTGGATGAAGAACACGCCCACTTTTTAAAAAAAAGTTTTTTTAAATTCAAATTTTAACAAAAAATTTAATATCTTTAATGTATATAAGTAAATTAAGTCAAAATTCAACTCCAGTAATGATATGATGCAACAAAATACAAAAATAAAAGAAAATTTCAAAATGGGCGTGGCGCCGCCCATTTTCATTTAGTTTGTCTAGAATACTTTTATTGCCATAAGTCGAACAAAAATTTACCAATCCTTCTCAAATTTGGTAGGAGCATAGATTCTATGACGGTAACTGTTCTCTGTGAAAATGGGCGAAATCGGTGGAAGCCACGCCCAGTTTTTATACACAGTCCACCGTCTGTCCTTCCGCTCGCCCATTAACACAATAACTTGAGCAAAATCCGATATATCTTTACTACACTTAGCCCACGTACTTACCTGAGCTCACTTTTTCTTGGTATAAAAAATGGGCGAAATCTGACCATAACCACGCCCACTTTATCGATATCGAAAATTACGAAAAATGAAAAAAATGCCATAATTCTATACCAAACACGAAAAAAGGGATGAAACATGGTAACTGGATTGGTTTATTGACGCAAAATATAACTTTGGAAAAACCTTTGTAAAATGGGTGTGACACCTACCATATTAAGTAGAAGAAAATGAAAAAGTTCTACAAGGCGAAATCAACAGCCCTTGGAATCTTGGCAGGAATACTGTTAGTGGTATTGCATATATAAATAAATTAGCAGTACCCGACAGATGATTTTCTGGATCACCTGGTCCACATTTTGGTCGATATCGCGAGAACGCCTTCACATATACATCTAAGGGCCACTCGCTTTTAAAACCCTCATTAATACCTTTAATTTGATATCCATATCGTACAAAAACATACCAGAGTCACCCCTGTCCCACCCTAATGGCGATATCTCGAAAAGGCGTCAACCTATAGACCTAATGCCCCCTCCCTCTTAAAATGCTCAGTAACACCTTTCGTTTGATACCCATATCGTACAAACATTCTAGAGTCACCCCTGGCCCACCCTAATGGCGATATCTCGAAAAGGCGTCCACCTATAGACCTAATGTCCACTCCCTCTTAAAATGCTCAGTAACACCTTTCGTTTGATACCCATATCGTACAAACATTCTAGAGTCACCCCTGTCCCACCCTAATGGCGATATCTCGAAAAGGTGTCCACCTATAGACCTATGCCCACTCCCTCTTAAAATGCTCAGTAACACCTTTCGTTTGATACCCATATCGTACAAACATTCTAGAGTCACACCTGGCCCACCCTAATGGCGATATCTCGAAAAGGCGTCCACCTATAGAACTAAGGATTACTCCCTTTTAAAATACTTATTACCACCTTTCATTTGATACCATATCGTACAAACACATTCTAGAGTCACCCTGGCCCACCCTAATGGCGATATCTCGAAAAGGCGTCCACCTATAGACCTAATGCCCACTCCCTCTTAAAATGCTCAGTAACACCTTTCGTTTGATACCCATACCGTACAAACATTCTAGAGTCACCCTTGGTCCAGCTTTATGGCGATATCTCGAAAAGGCGTCCACCTATAGAACTAAGGATTACTCCCTTTTAAAATACTCATTACCACCTTTCATTTGATACCCATATCGTACAAACACATTCTAGAGTCACCCCTGGCCCACCCTAATGGCGATATCTCGAAAAGGCGTCCACCTATAGAACTAAGGCCCACTCCCTCTTAAAATGCTCAGTAACACCTTTCGTTTGATACCCATATCGTACAAACATTCTAGAGTCACCCCTGGCCCACCCTAATGGCGATATCTCGAAAGGGCGTCCACCTATAGACCTAATGCCCACTCCCTCTTAAAATGCTCAGTAACGCCTTTCGTTTGATGCACATATCGTACAGACACCCCTGGTCCACCTTTATGGCGATATCTCGAAACGGCGTCCACCTATGGAACTAAGGATCACTCCTTTTCAAAATACTCATTAACAGCTTTCATTTGATACCCATATCGTACAAACACATTATAGAATCACCCCTGGTCCACCTTAATGGGGACATCTTGAAAAGGCGTCCACCGATAGACCTAAGGCCCACTCCCTCTTAAAATGCTCAGTAACACCTTTCATTTGATACCCATATCGTACAAACAAATTCTAGAGTCAGCCCTGGTCTACCTTTATGGCGATATCCCTAAATGGCGTTCATCCATAGAACTATGGCCTACTCTCTCTTAAAATACTCTTTAATACCTTTCATTTGATACACATGTTATACAACCACATTCCAGGGTTACCCCAGATTGATTTTCCTTATTTTGTCTCCATAGCTCTCAACTGAGTATGTTATGTTCGGTTACACCCGAACTTAGCCTTCCTTACTTGTTTATTTTAGTATTGTTGTTGCTCATCATTTATTTAATTGGGTCCCCACTTGAGGCCGCCATCTTGGTCCGAGTGTGCAGTTACCTATATAGATCCCGTGGTTGTCTATGCGAAGGCAGGGAGGCCACGTGAAGGTTGACGCAGTCCCTCATGAAGACTGCGTTCAGAGCCAGATCAGTATTAATCGGGACGATCTCAACCGAACCTGCACCACCAACTTAATGATGACGGACTTTGAACGTACCCCAAGGCCTGCCAAGGTTTTAACGGGACGGAGACGAATGTGACATTAACCGGAAAGTCATTTCGACGGTGTGTCAAGCCGTGTACTGAGATTTTCGAATGCCACATTCGCCAGCCCTTAACAAACATATCCGAGTCGTTGATTCCAGTATACCTTAATTAAGACCTTACTGGGCTCAGTCTTAATGTGACAATCACCTTAAATTTACAAATAATTTACCTCTTTACCTTCCTGAGTTTGTATCCCACGTCGTATAGTTGCCTCCCTATCTTGGGTAGGTATTCCCTCGAAGCAACCCCGCACTAGGCTGTGGATGCTTAATTCAGGGCGGCATCTACTCGCCCTGTCACTGGAGGTTCTCAGGGTGCTTTAGGCCTTTTAAGCCAAACCCTCCTCACCAGCCGCTCTTGGTCGAGGGCTGCTTATTTGATATTCGCAGCTAACCTAATTAATAGGCCGTTCACTGTCCGCCAGCAGTGACCCCCTTGGCCTGAGCTCAGAATGATTGATCTATGGATGTGAATTCACGTCACTGCTTAGCATCGGCTTAGAGATAGCAGCACCACTGAGTTTTGCTAATATTCGTAACAGTATTATATTAGACATTTGTCGGATCCGGTAGGTTCGGACCACTATAACATATATCTCCCATACAACCGATCGTTCAGATAGAAAGATTTTTGGCAATTTCTCCCTTAATTTCCAATATAAAAACGTTAAACTTGGTGATATATATTCTATATATCATAGAAGATTTCTTGTAAAAATATTTCGATCGGAGCTATATATAATATATATCCAATACAACCGATTGTTTAGATAAGGGGTTTTTTTTGCCATTTTTTATTTTATATTTATCTTAAAAATCGTTTAGATATGTATATCTCTTCACTATATATTTCTTATCTTATACATCCGATTATTTGGAGATTACGAACGGGATAAGATTATTGTTCAGCCCCATTCATGAAAGGTATGAAGTCTTCGGCACAGCCGAAGACAGTCCCGTCCTTACTTGTTTATTTTTTTTATTTTCGCGAATACTAAATATGTGCATACGTATGTATGCTTTAATATGATTGTTAAGATTGACTTGGTGAGGCCAAGTAAATATATATGTATCTATGTTTGTGCATCTACGTATTTCGAATCAGTTAGCTTCGTTTTGGTTGCTTATTTGATTGCCATTGCTGGTTGTTGTGTTGACTGTTTTCTGGGCGAAAGTGATGAAATTCAAATGAATTGCGACAACAAGCAAAGCTGTAAAAGCGACCAAAGTGGTAAACAACAATAACAAAAGAAAACAGTAGCAACAACAGCAAGAACAATACGATGCAACAAGATGGTGTGATGCAGAGTGTTGAGGAGCATCAAGTGGCAGCAAAATATTATAAGAGGAATAGAGCCACGAGTCAGCAAGGCTCTGAATTTTGAGAGACAGTAGATGAACGAATGACTAAATGAATGAATGAATGTCAAGTGTAGTGATATATGTAGTAACATATGTATACTTGTATGTATGTATTGTTGCTTGCAACATAACAACAGAACAATTCAACAATAAACAACAACAACAACACAACTAATGCAGATCAACATGACATTGGCGCAATAAAACTGAGTGACTATGGCAGGTTTTTGGTGTTTTGGTTTTGAAATTGTTGCGCCAAGCCAAACTGATGAAGTTGATGATGTCACATATGACAAACACAAACACACACACCCAAACACACACATACATAAACCTACATGTGTATGCTCTAACTAGCACTTATAGTGTTTAAAGATATCTGGTATTGTAGATGGATGTGGGTAACAACATGTTGACAGTCGAAAGCGACAATACGTTTAGTATGAGCTGAGATGTACTCGTACAAATTGTTGGTAGAGCAATAATTTTGCTTAGAAGCAGTCGTTTTTATACACTGTTGTTATGTGCACAGTGCATCAAAAATAACTACATCCTTGCTTGAAAAACAAAAATCGAACTCTACAAGTCGCTCATAGTACCTGTGCTAATGTAGGGCTCGCAATCATGATGGGCGTTGAGAGTAGATGAGATGGCACTAGGGGTGTTCGAGATAAAAGTTTGCCGGCGGAGTTACGCTCTTCTCTGTAATGTCGATATCGTGTATCGAAGGAGGCATAATGATGAGCTGTATGAGCTTTACGCAGATATGAAGATAGTACAGCATATAAAAGCCCAAAGGCCTCGCTGGCTAGGTCATGTTGTGCGAATGGACGAAATCGCCACCGCCAAGAAAGTATTACAATCAACAATTCAGTTTGAAAGCAGAGGAAAGGGGAGACCTCGATTGAGTTGGGTGAGGCAGGTGGAGGAAGACTTATCGTGTTTTGGTGTTATCAATTGGCATCAGTTATGACGAAATATGGTTAGCAGGCGTGAATTGAAACGAAGCGCCCAAAATCGATTAGGTGCTCAAACGCCAATTAATGTTGATGTTGATGTATGAGAGCGAAATCTATCAGAAGACTCAACTTCTCGCCAGATATCTAGATTTCTGAGTATACGACGGAGTTGTTAGATCAATAAGTAGCTGTAATTTTTCTGTACATATTGTGTAGTAAGTTTTGCAGGTGGAATGAGATGCCTCACTTTGGCAGTTAACTACGAATTTAAGGAATTCACTTGCAATGCAACAATTTAGAACGGAGAAGATATCTCACTTCTCCCTATCTCTCTATCTTCGTCTAAATTTATCTGTATCTTATTCTCCTTGGTTCTTCTTATTCTTCTCCAACCCTTATTGCCAATCCCTATTCCAGTTTCAATTACAGTCCCAACCAAAGTCCAAGTCCAATTCCCAGTACCAGCCCCAGTCCCAGTCCCAGTCCCAGTCCCAGTCCCAATCTCAGTCCCAGTCGCAGTCCCAGTCCCAGTCCCAATCCCAGTCCCAGTTCCAGTCGCAGTCCCAGTCCCAGTTCCAGTCCCAATTCCAGTCCCAGTCCCAGTCCCAGTCCCAATCCCAGTCCCAAACCCAGTACCAGTCCCAAACCCAGCCCAGTCTCAATATCAGCCCCAGTCCCAGTTCCAGTCCCGCTCCCAATCCTAGCCCCAGCTCCGGTCCAGGTCAAACAATTTGGTCTCATTCGCCTAATCTGAAATAGGAATAGTATTGACGTTCTGCATTTTGTTTATCACTTCTCTTTATTGAGGAAGTCCTATGCAATTCGCTTAGTATCAAATTAAACTTCTTCATCTCGATGTCAGGAAGAATTCAAATCATATTTTCTAAGAATTTATTAAGCAACGCCAGACTACCTTGACGGATTCCTCCCAGGATGATTCCACACCAGTTCACAAAACGTTCTTTGACAAATTTTGCGACTACAGGAATAACAACAACAAAATGGAGCTTATGCCATCATATAAATAAATGTTTCCTTTGTCTTACAACAAATTCAACCAAACCAACCCACTGTGCTTTTTTTCAGCGCAAAACTAAACAGGAACAACAACTAAGCTAGATTTCACAAGTGGAAACACAAAAACAAAACCTAAACAACTAAAATTGAACAGGCAAAAACAATGCAATTAATTTCACTTACAACAATTCAACGGTAGGATGAGCAACAGTCACGGCAGTAGCAGCAGACGGTGGGCATAACTCTATTGAAGCTATGAGTACGTTACCGTAGAAGCCTGCAGCTGCAGGACTCAATATTGTTTGTTATTAGGCAAGGCCACTAACAAATTTGGAGGGATGAGTATTTGCTGGTGATAATGGGATCATTGATGGTTGTAGTGGGCCTCTTGCTGATAACGCTATTGGATCACATATCTGCGGCTGTGACTGTGGAAGCTGTGCTTGTTGTTGTGCATTACTGTTATGCACACATACCTTAGTGTGATGGAGTGATAAATTTAGTTGAATTTGTAGTTGGAGTTGGTGATTGTTGAACGCGGATTGCCACTTGATGGACTAGCTGTAGTACTAGTTGATTTTGGCACTAAAGCTTGTGATGATGATGATGTTGACAAGAAGCGCATTGAATTTATTGCTGTTGTCAGTTGTTGTTGTTGTGCTTGTCTTTGTTGTTTAATTTTTGCTGCTTTCACACACACTTATCAGCCGAGGTGGCCAGTTGTGGTCCTGTTTCTTACACCGCTAGCTACACCTCCAACTGACAGTTGTTGCTGATGAATTTCATAGTTGTTGATTTTATGATTGCCATTTCCATTTCTTGATGTTGATGTCACAGTTATTTGTTGTAGCTGTTGTTGATTTTGTTATTGCCGCTGCTGTTGCTTGTTGAACTGTGGTACTCATTGTTACCGTCATTGAAGTTGTGACGTTAGATGACGTTGTCATTTGTTGTTACGCTTGTTGGCAATGCGGTCGTTAAAGTTATTCTGGTTGTTGTTGTTGTTATGCTCCTTATAGCTGTCGTCATACTCGTTTTGATAATTGTGAACGCTTAAGTTATTGTATAAGTTGCTCTCGACCCCTTTTTGATGCCACTGTTAGTGCTTTTGTTGTTGTTATTGTTGTTTGTTTTATTCTTGATGTGTCATCTGCTCTTTCGATCACATCAAGGACTCTTGGTGGCGGTATCGTTTTTGTTGCTTTGTTGCGACAGTTTTCGTTTCGTTTAATATCCCTAACTGCTACGAGTTGTCTGATATGTGGGTAGCTTGAATTTTTCAATGAGTTGTTGTTGTTATTATACCCTATAGGGTTAGCGTAAGGAGGTTTAGCATTTGTTTACAAAAGGATAGTTTGTGAACCTCACCTAAGCTTGGCGAATCTTGTTTCTTTAACAGCCGAGGCTATGGCGACCCCAAGTTTCTCATGGATCCAGGGGTGGGGGGGGGGGGGGGAGGTATGGCCTAGAAGGTTTCATGTGATCATACTAAATCGCTCTGGAGATGGTCGGGCTAGTATCGTAATGGTGCTTGTTAGCGGAACGTACTGGATCTGCATCCGGCAAAGGACCATCAACATCGATAACACTATCCAAAACCTTCGGGAATTGTCCTTATAGCTACAACCACTACAACGAGTCCACTTCCACGAACACTGAGAGATGATCTGTCTTCACAGGCCTCACTCGGGCAACGTGGATTAGTAGCTTCATAGCTTTTATTCAAATCCCTTGGCCGAAAGAGCCACAATATTGAGAGCTACGTGAAGCGCTGTCAGCTCTAGGCTAATACATTCAGCGGGCTAAAGGGTTTAGAAATGGTCGTAAGAGACGACTAAAATCCACAAACCTCAAGACTCGGGGTTAAAGACATATTGTTTCTATGGCAGTTGGACTAGTAACAGAAGGAATTAATATTGGATTGTATGGTATTCATATTCGTTCATGCTCATGTCTTAACCTACCTGTGACCTTTCGGGGAGTATTTTGAAGTTACAACAACAATATCAGTACTAAAAATGTTCCAAAAGGAACGCATTAAGCCACGATATAATACAAATGTGGATACGCGAATACGGACATACGCTTTGCACAGCTCGGCTCCCAAATTCTCCAGTATCAAGACATTCTCTTTATTGAAATTTATAAGCTTCGATAGTCTCTTCTTAAGGCCTCAGGGCATCTCGAATGCAGACCGTATGGTCACGCTGGTATTACGTCATCTAACATAGGGCTAACAGACTACGTGGTCTTGTGGCTGAGCGGCGAAAGAGATCTTGGAGGCACGATAGAGTCGAAGGGTTACTGCAGAGAAGACTTTAGGCGTCTGATGGGCATGGCAGATTATGGCTGTTTCATTAATGCAGATGTAGGAGTTTTGGAAAAAACGGTTCAAAATGTTCTGTGTTCGTGTCCTGCGCACGCAAGGTCAAGCCCGGGTGGCAGAGTTGCCAGATCTCGCAGCAATTAAGCTAAGTCCTAAAAACTACTCGAATAAGCCAAGAGGACGGAGCTATTTTATTAAATAAGTGCTGGTACCTTATTGGTGGTTTTCCGTTTTGACATCAAAAAAAATAGGGTAACACTTCGTCTTTATTGACCGGCCAATTTAACCTAACCAAAAGTCACTTTTTTTTAGAACAGAGAGTGGATCTTTGATTGAAAAATTGAAATATTCATTATTAGTTAATCGCCAAGAACGGACCAGAAATAGATAAAGTGGGCTGTGTGTAGTCCAGGGCAGCAGTAATAGTTCATGGATAAGCCTGTAGTTGTTGTTGCAGCGATAGTGACACTCCCCTAAGGTTTTGGGGTGTGTTATCGATGTTGATGGTCCTTTGCCGAATACGGATCCAGTACGTTCCGATAACAATCACCATTAAGTTACCTACCCGACCATCTCGACAACGACTTTGTATGAACGCATGAAACCTTCTAAGCCATACCGCTCTCCCACTACCTACATCCATTAGGTACTTGGGTTGGCCAGCGCCTCGGCTGCTTGAGAAACAGGATTCGCCACGTGTTGACAATTGACAACGTGTTGAGGTTGACAATTGGGTATTTAAGTCGTCTCTTACGCTAGGGGAGATAAGCTTGTAGTTTGATCTCTGCCGTCATTTTAAACACGCGACTTGGTAAAAGAGTCAAGGGGCTGATACTCTCTATAAAAACCCACCGTTGCGCAGAGATGATTTGGAATCGGCGAGAATTCTAATAAGCCGCTCACTAATTATTGTTTTAATACCCTTCTGGTATTGATCGGCGGCAGAGTTGCCAGATCAAGAGGACGGAGTTATTCTATGACATAAGTCCTGATACGTAATGGGGTGTTTCCGTTTGGTCGTCAAACAAATTCTGGTAGCACAATGAACAAATTTAGTATATATGAAGTCTTTCTTGACAGGCCGTTTCAACCTAACCGAAGGTTGACATTTCTTTAGTAAAGCGGGTATGCCAGTAAAATATTATTTTAGCCTCTTGGGGGAGTCTACAATTTGCATTACGTCGTGAGAGGCCTGAATGTAAAAGGGCGTAGCTACTGGGTGTATAAACTTTCTTTCTTGTTATTGTACTTTCAGTAAGACATTCTTTTGTTGTTGCTCTTGCCAATCTAGTTTTGATGGCCTTTGGTTGATTGCCATTACTATTCATATTTATGTACCTACGTTTTACAGCCCTCCGCTTTCATCACTTACATACAAACCTACATATTTATTGTGTTGCTGATGGTTTTTTGTTTCTGCTGTTGCTGTTGTATTGTATTTATTATTGCTGTTGACAGGTGAAGCGACATCAGTCTTCGCATACATTGTTACAGCAATGGCACTACAACTTATGTCACTATGACGTTGAGTTTTGTAGTACTCATTCTTTGTGTGTGTGTGTGTGTGTGTGTAGTGTCGACGCTGCTTGCTGCTGTTGTTGCGCTACTGTCATTGCTGTTACTGTCATAGTTTTCCAAATCATCAGCAACAGCAATGGCAGCATTATTGTTTGCGTCACCATCAACAATATAGGCGTTGTTGACATCTTGAGAATCCATCAACGAGGTCGCAACACTGAACTGAAACGAATGTCAACAACAGGAATACTTGTTGCCACCGCAATTCGTCTCATTGGCGTTGATGATAGGATCTCTGTGAGTTGCTTTTGAAATGTTGTTGGTCTCATTGTTGCTGCAGCTGCAGTTGTTGTTGTTGTGAAGCGTAAACGCTTTGTTAAGTGTTTGTTCTGCCGCTTGGTAGTTTTGCTTCACTGACGGAATCGCACTTGACATTACTCATTGTTTTCTCGCTGTGAAGGAGAGAGAGATACTGGTGTTGTTGTTGCTGGGGGTGGGTATGGGAGTGTGGAGACAGCGGTTATAGCTCGATTTTCCTTAAAATCAATATGGTAATTTTATATGGTGCGTAAATTTAACAGATTCTTGTAGGGGTTGAAACTAAACCACAAAACAGAGGAAACTTTACTAGAAACAAAAAAATTTTGGCTCATTTAAAAAGATCTGCATCGGCTTCTTTTCGGTAACAACAGATACCGCCAAGTTATTATCTTATTGTTAGCTTATTATGCAAGGCGAAGCTATCGTAGAGTTATCGGTTTGTCATCGACTTGTTATTTCCGAGTCATCATGATTACTTTTCGGCTTGTAATCGTCGGGTGACAAATGTGTCATTTTATATTGAAATTTTATCGGTATCTGTTTCATAACAATCCGATAAGTCGTCGAGTAGTAACTTTCCAATAGCAAAACGATAACTTTTCGATAACAATTCTATACCTTTAGTGAATAATCAATAGCTTTTCGATAACAAATCGTTACTTTTTCGTTACCAAATTGATAGTACGCCGGTGACGAAAACGATAACTTTTTGATAACAAATCAATAGTTGATCTACAACACGTCGACAACTTTTCGCTAAGTAATCCATAGCCTTTCGATAAATAATCCATAACTTTTCGACAGTTAATCGATAATTTTTCGATATCATAATGATAACGTTTTCGAAAACTGATCAACAACTTTTCGCTAGTAAACGCATAAAAACCGATAAATCGTCGACTAAAAATCTATAACTCATCGATAAAATTTGTTATATATCTTCGATAACTAACCGATAACTCGTCTATATCTCGTCGATAACACAATAACAAGCAGCTAACTCCTTTGTAACATTAAGACAACAAATTGATAAGACGCTGCCCGTTTACGGTTCCAACTTTGGAACTTCTGACCTTTCCTTCCCTTCTTTAACTGTCCGATTATAAGTCCGACCACCTAGCGGAGGTGTTACAAGAGCGTTTAAACTTTGACGTTGCGACCGCTTTTGTGTGATGGTAGCGTGCTCCGTCTACCACACCGAAGATCTTGGGTTCACGCCCCGATCAAAGCAACATCAAAAATTTCAGAAACAAGTTTTTTCAATTTGAATAAAATTTGGCAAACACTCTGAGTGTATTTCTGCCATGAAAAGCTCTCAGTGAAAACTCATCTGCCTTTCAGATGACGTTCTTAGTCGGCATAAAACAAGTAGGTCCCGTCCCGCCAATTTGATGGAAAAATTAAGAGAAGCACAACGCAAATTGGAAGAGAAGCTAGGCGTAAAATCTCTTCGGAGGTTATCGCGCCTTACATTTATTTATTTTTTTAAACTTTGACGCTACTTTGTAAGATGAATTTACAAAGCTGCGTAATTTCCTCCCAACCTCCCAGCTGGTACGAATACTATACTCTCAATCATACCAGCTTTGGCACACGTCCTAATGTCCGTTGGGCTTTGTAAGGTCATACTTAGTGAATTTTTAAAACCTTAAAGATATCTGTCTCTCTATAAGTCTTCAAATTCTCACCCCTACCTATCCAGATATCTGGATCGGAATAGGAAACAGTGTCGAAAGAAGGTGGAATGTCTATCGGTACATTCAATCTATGAGACATGTTTATTAACCAACCTGTTTAAGCTAACCTAGCCACAAGGTATTTGGTAGGGAAGGGTGTTACTAGAGAGTTTTAAGACCATTCTTCTGAACTAAATAGTTTCTTTGGGGACTTATTTGGGTGCTTTGGAATAACTTAATGTTGTACTACGGTTCGGAACTATTTTCGGGATCATTTTGAGGACACACTAAGATTGTTTTCGAGAAAAATCTGGCTGCAGTTTGGCCCCTTATCGGCCGAATACGTGATACCTCGAGTGCATTTCGGGATTGTTTTTGGAATGAGAATGCTACAGTTTTTGAAATCAATTCGTGATACTTTGAGGTCAACTGTTTTCAGTTGTTTTTGGGATCAATATTAGAATATTTCGATGTCAAGTTAGATCATGTCGGAGAAAACTAAAATCGGCACTTTGGGATCGTATAAAAATTTCATAGTGATACTGAACAGGGATATTGAACAGTTTCGCTACAGCTTCGGCTCTGAGCATGAATAGAGTATAGCGCCATGGCATAAAAACCCGACAGCATTTCTCTCGCTACGGGATTATCTACGTGGTTTTCCAAGGTAGTTTTGGTATCATTTTTTGTAATACTTCGTGCTCATTTCAGGATCGTATTGGGCTCTCTTCGGGTTCATTTGGTTGACTTTTCGAAATGATTTTGGGAACTGTCTCATGGTCCACTTGTAGTCATTTGAGGAGCACTTCGGGACTATTTTGGGTTGTTGGGGAATGGCATTACGGATAGGGGTAGTATTTCGGGCCACCTCGGATGATACCTCGGGCGGGTCACTTCAGGTTGATTTTTGGAGACTGCCTCGTAGCCCTGCTGTAGTCACTTGGGGGTCACTTTGGAATGATTTTGGGGACTTTCGGGTTCCTCCCAACTGTCATTTAGAGATCACTTTTGTAAGAAGGGGTTTTTACTGCTCCACCTTCTCACATTATGTTTTGTCAGGATTTAAATACACATGTTTTAAAGTTATAATATTTAATGAATAATAGTATGTATTAAAAGTGTTTAATTAAAGTTACATTGAAAGTTAGAATATTTGATTATATTTCATTTGGCCACACACGAATGGATGATGTTAATCGTTTCGACTCTTGTTGGTAACTAACTCGTCGTGAGAGAAAGACTATTAGGGTTGCTGTTGGTCGGTAATATGCAAATATGATAGGGTTGCAATTATTCGTCTTACAGTCGGCTATTCTGACATTGATGGGCGCCCTCGTCCATCCTCGTTGTCGTCGAAGTATTCGATTTCGTCATAATCATCAGGTGGAAATTGACACCACCGCTTTAGTTTATCTGAAGCAAATACAGATGAGTAATGCCTCTTCGTACGCTGTGATTTAGGCAAATCTTCGATAACGTATCTGTCGTTGCTTAGAGCTTTCGTTACAATGAAAGGACCTTTGTAACGGGGCTCTAGCTTTCTGGACGTACCTGTGCTCGTAGGTTCATTTTCAGTTAGCACCAGATCGCCTTCTTTATACTGTGTTGGTTTGATATGCTTGGAGTCATAACGAATCTTTGCTTTAGCTCGTTCGACGTTGATACGTTGCGCTGCGTTAACTCTAAGCTCTTGTAGTTCTTCATTCGTTACTACCTCGTCATTGTGTAGTAATTGAGTTAACCGATTCTTTAAAATATCGCGCGGTTGAAACCCATATACTAATTGGAATGGTGTACAACCCGTTGTTTTATTTATCATCGTGTTTATTGACCACTGTATATTGCGGAGATTATCGTCCCAATGTTTATCATCTGTAGTCGTTGGTAACAACATTGACAATATTGTACGATTTGTTCTTTCTGCATGTGAATTCGCTCGCGGAGTTCGTACCGCATTTAAAATACTTTTAATGTCGTTTTCTTTGCAATACCTCTGGAATTCTTTGGAAGTGAAAGCACTCCCACGATCGCTTACAATTCTTTGCGGAATACCAAAGTAACTACTTATTTCGTTTAGAACTGTGATTACATGCTTAGTCGAGGTGTCTTTCACAGCCCGAAGGATTGTGAACTTTGTGAAAGCGTCCACTATCACCAAAACATGTTCATTTCTTTTTGCGCTTTTGGGAAATGGTCCCAAATGGTCGATATGAAGGGTCTTGTATGGAATAGGATCAATTTCATCATAGTGGTACTCACCCTCATTTTTACCGCCTGGTCTTCGATTGTATGCACATTCTACGCATGACTTTAAATAGCTCGTCACATAACAACGCATTCTTGGAAACCAGAACTTTGTTTGAATGCGCTGCAATGTTTTCTCCAAACCCATATGACCTGATCTGCTGTGATTGTCATCAACCACTCGATATCTTAACGATTTTGGCACAACCCACAAAAGTTTATTGTCTACTTTGCGGTATAGCCTTTCGTTTTCAACAGTGTACTCTTTTCTAACATTGGATTTGTTAATTCGTAGATCTTCGATGATTTTCTGAATATTCGGATCTTGCATTTGCATTGAATGCACCCAATCTGCTTCGTCGATTGCTATTTTGTAGACTTTCATATCGGCTACTTCTAATTCTTTGGCTGACTCGACCGGCGCCCGGCTGAGACAGTCTACGTGCTCCATTCTTGTCCCTGAACGATGAACTACTTCTATGTCAAACTCTTGGATTCGCAGCCACCATCTAGCTACTCTCGGGATCATTTCGCGTTTTTTCATGGTCGACTTTATTGCATTACAATCGGTAACTACTTTAATGTGCTTGCCTAATATATAGTACTTAAAACGTTCAAGAGATTCAACCACCGCAATGGTTTCTAACACGTAGCTATGAAATTTGCTTTCAGAGTCGCTCGTAGCTTTACTATAATAAGCTATTGGTCGTAAACCATCTTCTTCGCGTTGCAGAAGTACGCTCGCTAACCCTATTGAACTTGCATCAGTATGCAATTCATGCTCAGCGTCAGCACGATATGCTGTCAACAATGGTTTTGACGTTAACTTTGACTTAAGCTCATTAAACGATTGATCATGTCGAGATGTCCACTCAAAGGGCACATCTTTGCGTAACAATTGCCGTAATGGCTCAGATATCAGGGCATATCCAGGAATAAACTTCCGGAAATAACCACTCAAACCAAGAAATTTTCTAATGTCACTTACATTTTTAGGTTTTTCAAACTTTTCTATTGCGATTGTCTTAACCATACCTGGGCTGATACCGTCAGCTGTCAACTCGTGACCTAAGAAGTTTATAGTGTCTTTAAAAAACTCGCATTTATTTGCATTTAGGGTAAGTCCAAATTCACGCAGAACACTGAATACACGTCTGAGTTTAGGTAACAACTCATCAATTGAATTAGCACCTACCAATATATCGTCCATGTAGTGAATCATGTCACCACCAACTTTCTCTTGTACTTTTGCCATCAGTCGCTGAAATACAATTGGTGCGTTACGCAACCCAAAAGGCATTCTTTTGAATTCATAGTGTCCACACGTCGTTATGAAAGCGGTATATTTACGACTTTCCTTTTCGATTGGTATCTGGTAATACCCACTGTTCAGATCTAACACACAAAAATATCTAAACTGTTTGGCTTCATGCAGCCGCTCTTCAATATTTGGTACAGGAAAAATTTCTTTTTTGGTCAGTTCATTTAAACGTCTGTAGTCAATACAAAGCCTATCTTCACCATTTTTCTTTTTTACTAATAATACGGGACTAGCAAATTCAGAATTTGATTTTGCAATTATATCTGCATTTAGCAGATCGTCAATCATTTGTGCCAAAATTTTCTTTTTAGGCTCAGGCACTCTATAAGGTGCTTGAGCTACCACTTTATCTGAATTCAGCTCTATTGTCATTTCTACAGAATTGGTTTTACCAACATTTGCTAAACCTTTAGAAAACAAGTCACTAAAATCGCTTAACACATCGATGAGTTTCGTTTGCGCCACTGTATCCTCAATACCACACGCTAATTCACAGATTATTTCGTTCTGTTTAACATTAATTTCTCTGTTACATTCGATTAAGTTGTTTTCAATTAGTTTCGGTAACTCACTCACAAAGGGCTCATTTTCAAAATGAATTTTACCATTTTTCAATCTGACACTCAAATTCGGATAAATTAATATATCCTGCCCCAATAACATATCTGTTTTCAAAACATTGTCATCAACGATATAAAGATATGTCTCAACAATAACTTCATCAATACACATTTCAACTTTTATTTTATTGTTTAGTACTTTTACACCACCACAAATACCTTTCATTTGCAGTAAACACTTTTCTTGCTCAATATTGATACATTTTGCTATCGATTCTTTAATCATAGAACATTGACTACCTGAGTCAATAAATGCTTTAAATTTGTCACCATTTATCGATACCATCTTACTGAAGCATTTATCGTAATCACTCACATCGTTTTGTCGCACATCAGCATTTTGCTTTGTACCACTTCGAGACTCGCTTTTAGTATTTTGTATTTCAATCTTTTTCTCTCTCTTTTGTGGTTTCGAGCACTGTCGCGAAATATGTCCATGCTCTCCACAATTATAGCAAATAATCTTACTAGCATTCTCGCTACTTTTGACATTCTTGCTTTCCACACTTTGTTTACTTTCTGATTTATAGCGATTCAATGTATCACCACTCTTTCCACAGTTTACAAAATATTCGCTCAACGCTTCACGCATTTGTTTGACAGATTCAAACCTAATTGCAGCAATAGCTAATTGTAATTCACGATTTCTTAACCCGTCGCGAATATACTTTATGATTGCAGCTTCACTCAATTTTAGTTTTTTCCCTAATGCATTCATACGAAAGCAATAGTCAACCACCAATTCGTTGCTTTTCCTAGACGCATTTGACATCATATAATGCACTTGCGCCTCGTCAACATGTTGCTCAAATTCTAATTTCAAAGCAATAGCAAAATCATTCCAATTGGAATGTACGACCGACAACGCGTCAAACCACATACGCGCTGCGCCTTTCAACTGGCTGTATACGGCCAACAATAAACATTTCTCGTCAAACTGATATGCTACACGCACGGCATTTACACGATCGATGAATTGTTCAACTGTTATAGAATTTTGATTTGAGGGATCAAACGCGGGAATAGTCTCAGCAATTTCTTTAACCGAACTACCGCGCACTGTCGAGCTAACAGAAACTGGCGTTTGCGTTGTTTCTCTATGATTGTTTACGTTTGTATTTGCACTGGTTATCGCAGTCTGCACGACTGAAATTGCGTTTTGTAGCATTTCGCGCAAATCATTTATTTGCTCTTGTAAACTCGATGTTTCGGCCATTATAAATTCAATTTCTTCACCCCCGTTTGCTTCTATTAACCTTTGTATTAATTCTGCCCGTGACCCGGTCGTGGCAAGCTCTTTTTCGCGTAAAATTGTTTTCAATTGATCAACACGTAGATCATGAATCTTCAGCATTTTCATTTGCTAATATTTTCTTATTAGAATTACCCAAATTTGTATATGTCTCACTCG
The DNA here is from genome assembly GCF_040869045.1 of Eurosta solidaginis. Lineage (NCBI taxonomy): Eukaryota > Metazoa > Arthropoda > Insecta > Diptera > Tephritidae > Eurosta > Eurosta solidaginis. The sequence goes on from NC_090320.1 coordinate 21,155,800, forward strand.
CTCGTTTGCATTTTAATTACTCTTGTATATGTAATTGCACACATTTATACATATATTCGTTTGCTTTTCGTTACGCCGTTTGTGTCTACACTTCTTTGAATTTTGTTGCACCGACTCTCTGCAGCCAACAACAATTCCTACTAAGCGATATTAGCACACAAACACACACAAGAGAAATATGACACTCGTCATATAACTCGTTCGTTCAACAAAGAGAGTTCGCTTTTGAGAAGATGAAATTCTTCATCTACAACAACTACACTCGCTGAAATTTGAATTTACTCGCCAACCGTCACTATTCGACGCGATGGAAAATTTTCGCTTTTAATATGCACGCACAAACATGTTCGACTTCAGAAACGACTTTTGCGATTTTACGCACAACATTTCGATTGAATCCACGGTTTATGTTTTTGATTTTATACAATTAAACACTAACAAATTGCGATGTACATTTACACATTTTTGTTCACAAATTTTCATATTTTTGCAAACGATTTGCACTCGCGTTGATTGCTATGGGCTTTGCAATCTCACTTCTGAGCTGTAAGAAGGGGTTTTTACTGCTCCACCTTCTCACATTATGTTTTGTCAGGATTTAAATACACATGTTTTAAAGTTATAATATTTAATGAATAATAGTATGTATTAAAAGTGTTTAATTAAAGTTACATTGAAAGTTAGAATATTTGATTATATTTCATTTGGCCACACACGAATGGATGATGTTAATCGTTTCGACTCTTGTTGGTAACTAACTCGTCGTGAGAGAAAGACTATTAGGGTTGCTGTTGGTCGGTAATATGCAAATATGATAGGGTTGCAATTATTCGTCTTACACTTTGGAGTTATTTTGTGGACTTCCTCAGTGTGCTACAGGAGTCAATTGGAAGTAATTTCGACTACTTCCGGAGTCATTTGTTGATTACTGTCGGGTAATTTGGGGTAGTTTCGGGATTAGTTGGGGCTATTTAAAAGTCCATCCGCGTTGCTGTTCTAAAACTCATTGCCATATATATTACTAAAGTTTATACGAAAATGTTTGATTTCGAAAATAATCATTTTATGATCTACCAATAGTGACGAAAATAGTTTCGACAGAGTTCTAAAGATATACGATGTGAACTCGATATACAGTATATTGTGAACGAAAGAACCCCATGACGCTTGTTAGTACACCTCAGCTGGTTTAAGTTAATTCATTTCCTTTATATCTTCGGTGTTGGTGTCACAATAGTTACTTGACTGCCCATATCCATTTTTCTTTCATATTTCGATCTGATGAGGAACCGGAATTTAAACAATGGTGGTTTAAAACAACATTTTTCACGAAAAACCCATTTCATATAAGTACATTTGTCATCGCTAAAAGTTTTTATACGAAAAGAGGTAATATTAATTTCAATCATATTTGACTATCAGCTGAAAAGGATGTAGCTGCAATAGGCGCATTCAAATTGACACAAACACACACACACACACACTTAAAACTTAACTGAAAATGTTTAGCACCAACAAAAAGATGACAAATGATATGCTCACTTCAAAGTAATTACTTTCAATTAGGCTTTTCCGCAAGTGATCCGTTCAAATTGCAAATCTACTACATATTTTTTTTTGCACTACCTTTGAGCCAATGCGCATTGCGCAGGCGTGCCATAGCTTTCGCAACGAGTTTTAAACGCTGACAGTAGAAACCATTGCAGTAGAAGCACGAGTAGCTAGCAGCTGTCGCCTCTGAGGCGCTTTTGTTGGCGTTGACATTGACATAGCACATTCGCACCAGCGGCAGCAACAACGCAACAGCAATGGAGCATCGGCAGCCATCAACGTTAAGCGGTTACGAACGCATGCGCAACGTCTCACTTTTTCGCAATTGAATGCAAATCCATGTGAAAGTAGCTTAACATGTATGTGTGTGTGTGTTGCTGTGTAGATGTATGATTGTGTGTGTGCGTTGAAGGCACGAATCAAACCGCAACATGTCAGTTATTAATGTTGCACATTTCTTGGCTTAATGGCCAACTCAAAGGTTGACAGATGTGCGTAATTTATTCCAACAAAAAAAAAAAAAAAAAAAAAAAAAAAAATGCGCAAAAAGGTTGTTGGTTTCATCGTTTGCTGTTTAGCATTTGACCAAAAGCTATCTGGTATTGCATACATATATGTACATATGTATGAATGAATGTGTTTGCACAAGTAGTTATCCAGTCAGCCAACTAGGATGTATAGTCGCATTATGTATTATGTATGATAAATAGTCGCGTATGAGTACAAAAACAAAAAAACTATAAATATTTATGTATTTGCATGCGCATATTTCATAAATAATAACAAAAAAAAAATAATAAAAAATAAACACGAAAAAACAACTCTTTTTAAATTGATGAAAGTAAATAAAAAATCTTCGGCGCAAAATAATCTTACCAATCAATTGACCTCATGCAATCACAAATTGCTTCTTGGTTATCAGCAGCGATGGCCTCGTATGTAGCATACCATACATGTGTGAAAGGATTTTGATTGCTATTAATTTGGGTGTGGCCAGAAAAAAAGACGTTTCTTTTCAAGCTAACCGCATAAGATGGTTGTAGGATGGAGGAAGGTCTTGGAGTTACTTACACACTTACACTTTCTGCCATGCTATAAATTTCGAGCGAACGTTGAATGGCTTAGAACAATATTCTTGAAGAACTGCTTGTGTAGTTTTCCTACCAAAGGCGGGGAAGATCGGTCATATCTATCCCTTAGACTACAGAACCATTAGCTTAATATAATTTCTGTCCAAAACCTTTGAAAGGCTAATATATGTCTAAAGTCGGCAGACTCGGCACTGTGTGGGGTGGTTATGAACATAATAGAATATAAGGCGTATTCCTTATGAGTCTGCTTAGACAATGCCGGGGCTTTCAACAATGTTGATTGGGGACCTTCGGGATATATATACATACGTGTGCACCTAATGTCGGTTTGACGGCAAACGCGGAGAAGACGGATATGGTATTATTTACTAGGTGGTAAAATTATCCAAATCTTGCACAAAGTAGCTAGGAATCATTCTAGCCAGTAAGTTTTCGTGGAAGGTCAACGTGGAGAAAAGAGTTAATAAGGCCTCGACGACACTTTAAGCATGTAAAATAGGGCGGGTCGATTTAAAAATCGCTCATTGCTCTGTGAAAATCGTATTCTAGGCATCAAAATAAGAAACTTTGCCCAAGGAATCATACCTCTAAAACGACACCCCCCAGGTAGGGGGGTAAATTTTGAAAAATCCCACTTTGACCCATTTAGAGTGGTCCCATCGGGTCCAAATGTATGACCGACCCCCACTAACTTTAGAGGCCCGACCCACCGATGCCAGTGGCACACCCCCTGGAACCCCCTGGGGTAAAGTGCATGTAAAGTGCAAAACCGGCGATTTTTTGAAATGTTTGTATGGTGAACCCCAGAGTGGTTCCAGGGGGTGTGCCACTGGAATCGGTGGGTCGAGCCTCCAAAGTTAGTGGGGGTCGGTCATACATTTGGACTCGATTGGAGCACTCTAAATGGGTCAAAGTGGGATTTTTCAAAATTTAACCTACCTGGGGGGGGGGGGGGGGCATCAGAGTTTGTTTTAGAGGTATGGTTCCTTCGGCAAAGTTTCTTATTTTGATCCCTAGAATATGATTTTCACAGAGCAATTGGCGATTTTTTTGCCTCCCCACAAATCGACCCGCCCTAATGTAAAAGAATGCTAATATGTACGTGGGTCTCTCTTATTGGGGTTTTGCAGCGATGGCAAAGACTACGCTATACAATAAAGAAACTACCTTATAAAATGGAGGGGGTATGCAGGATATCAACGCTTGGCATTGAAGAAGCTCTGAAAATAACCACGACGGCTGTACTGTATGTCGTTCCGTAATTTTCACCTGTAGACCTTGAGGCATAGAATATAGCGGTAACAGCTGCGAGGTCAGTGCCTTTGGGCAGCTTGAGCGTAGACTAAACGTCCATAGTTTGGACGAACAGAATACCAAATGCCGTAACTGCGCTTTGAAGGGAATCCTAGAGCCACAATTTAGATGGATGATTGGCGCAAGGTTGTCCAAATGACAGACGAGGCGACACATGTGTACACCGATGGCTCCAAAGTATTGGAAGGAGTAAAGTCTGCGGTATACTGTGCTGATCCGGTACAAAAAAGAGATCCCACATCATGCCAGATAACTGCAGCATCTTTCAGGCGGTAGTAGTAGCCGTAAACAAAGCTGTAGAAACACTGGAAGAAAATAGCTTAAATTGCAACTTTTATATGGACAGCAAAGCAGCTACTAAGGCAATAAGCTCCCATAGCGCAACATTCAAAAGTGTGTAAAAATTTAAACAATCCCTGGAAAGAACACGGATAGGGAGAAACATATATCTATATTGGTTTCCACGGCATATGGGATTGCTGGGATGGAAAAGCGGATGAGCTTACAAACAAGACGCCCCATTCACACTGAGCGAGCTATAAAGCAGGAGAGCTGCACGTGATCGATCAATCGGGGCTGCAGTGTCGAACATCGTGTGCAGGTTTTACAACCTTGGACTAACAAAGTTACTCTTATCATTCAAAAGAGAGAGCTGTAGACTCATGATGGGTAGTCTGACTGGACACTGCCTTCTGGAGTCACGTGCCTTTAAATGGTCAGGGCTTGGTCAGTGATAGCAGATGTAGGAAGTGCAGCTAGCAAGAGGAAACGATCGAGCATGTTTTGTGCTCGTGGCCTGCGCTTGCCATTCTAAGACTTCAACTATTAAGAGTGATACAGCTGCCAGATCTAGAAGTAGCAAGTGGCATAGGTCCTAGAAAACTCCTAGTTGCAGAGAGGTCCTAACGGGCCAGCCAAATTAATCTAACCTAAGCTAAACGATAAGAACTCGACTTTTAAATAAATTTGCAACAGTAAATCGACTTTTTAACAACAAACCGATAACTTTTCTTTAAAAAATCGAATTTGCGCTTTAAAATTGATATTTTTTTGATAACAAGTCGATCAAGCGTCGATAAGAAATTGGTAGCACTCCGATAACATACCCATAACTTACCGAAAACATCGATAACTTGTAGACAGTGAATCTTTAACTTTTCGATGGTAAATGGATAACATTTCGCGACGAATTGTCGATAAAAAAGAACCCCTCGATTAAAAATCGATAACTCGTCTAATCCTCGTGGATTGATAACTCTTCGATAAGAAATTGGTAACACGCCCATAATCCTTCGTTAACACCGCTGACTCAACGATAACAAGCCGTTAATACTTCGATAACAAATTGATAAGACGCCTTACGTCCTCTTTATTTGCCAGGCCCTGCCTTGATTTCCTGTCTTATTTCGCTCTTATAAACTCTACCACGTAGATTGTTCCCACATTATACTACAGTGTAGTAGCGATTAAATTTATGCATCAAAAATCTCCGCCAGGTGACGTAAGGGTCGATTTATATTATGAAAATTCATACGAAACTAGAGATCTTGGGACTGGTTTTCAAGTTTTCGGTGTGCTAAATTGAAATTTTAAAACATATTGTATTCCAGGTGATTAGATTGTTTAAATATACTTATTGCTTTTGAATAATTATCGAAAAGTTATCGTTTCGTTAGCGAAAACTTATCGATTTGTTAGCGATATCTTTTCTATATTTTTTTGATACTAAATCGATGACCTTTCGAAAACAAATCGATATTTTTTCAAGAACAATCGATCTTATTTCGCCATGTTTTCGATAATATACCGATAACTCGTCGATATCTTCTCGATATTTTTTTGATACTAAATCGATAACCTTTCGAAAACAAATCGATATTTTTTCGAGAACAATCGATCTTATTTCGCCATTTTCTCGATAATATATTGATAACTCGTCGAAAACAGTTTTTATTGAGAGCAAGCCGATAACTCGTCAATAACAAATCACAACTTTTCGCTCCCTGAAGATTTTAGGGAGAGCTATCGATGATTGATAGTCCAGTGCCGGATATAGATCCGGTACATTCCGGTAACAAGTGCTATTAAAGTATAAGCATGTCCAACTTGGGCACCTGCTAAGCGACCCCGCCCACCCGCTGGCACCATCTTGAAAAGGTTGCGCCAAACAACCACATCATTCATCAATCACTTGGGTATTTAAGTCGCCTCTTATGACAGCCATACCTGCCGCAGGTATGTTCCAAGCCCTCTAACCCGCTCTGGCTCCGTGATAAGCCGCATTACTTTTCCGGTAAACCGTTAAATGCCACTTCTGATTTTAAGCTTCAAAAAACTTGTATGGAATAAAAAATTAAAGAGATAACAAATACGCTATTTAAAATTAATACACAATCTTTACATCTTTCTAGTACCGCTATGGCTAGAGGATATTAATCTTAATTTCCAGTTTGGGACCCCAAAGGAATTGTGTGAAGTATAGATAGATACATATTTCTCACACAGGATTGTAAGCGCATATTACATTTGTATGTGTGTAATATATTCGTAAGTAAACTTGTGATGAAGCTTTCAATATATGTACCTATGAATAAGCACATGTGTACCTAAGTGCTGTCAACTGTCCCAAAAGTTGCTGATGATAAATAAATGAGTGCTTATGTCCATATGTAGACACACATGCATACATACAACAAGTAAAGGTGTCTAAGTTCGGGTGCAACCGAACATTATATACTCAGCGTGAGCTTCAATTGTACATTTCATTTCAGATAAATTACTTTTCTACATAACACGTGGCACCGCCCGTTTAAAAGCAAAATGTCTCCCCTTTTTCTCTTACAGTAAAACTTGATAAGTGAAATATCATGGATTTAAAACAATTTTTTGCCAAGTTATAGCTTATTATTCTAGTCTACGACCCTTTTAAAAATATTTTATATAAAAGTGGGCGTGGTCTTTAACCGATCTCGTCCATTTTTACTAGAAATATTTTCTGCTATAGCGAAAATGTGTGTACACAATTTCATTACGATATGTTAATTTTTCTTCGAGTTATGGCTCCTGAAACATAGAAAATTGCTTAGTCATAAAAAGGGCGGTGCCACGCCCACTTTTTAAATTTAAAGTTTTTCCTATTTATTGTTATAAATCCACCTGGGAAATAAAATACCATTGATATAAAGCTCTTTTTTGCAAAGATATATCTTATTTTATTCGTCCACGAGCCTTTTAAAAATCTTTTATATATAAGTAGCGTGATCTTTAACCGATCTCGCCCATTTTTTCTAGAAATATTTCCTGCTGTAGGGAAAATTTGCGTACTCAATTTTATTACGATCCGTTAATTTTTCTTCGAGTTATGGCTCCCGAAACATAGAAAATTGATTGATCATAAAAGGGTGGTGCCACGCCCATTTTTTTTAATTTGAAGTTTTTCCTATTTACTTTATAAATACACTTGGGAAATGAAATACCATTGATATAAAGCTCTTTTTTGGCAAAAATAAAGCTTATTTCATTCGTCCACGACCCTTTTAAAAATCTTGTATATAAAAGTGGGCGTGGTCCTTAACCGATTTCGTTAATATTTCTTCAAAGCTTTCCTTATAGTAAATGCAACCTCTCTGCCGATTTTTGTTACGATGGGTTTAACGATTTTTGATTTATGATTAATAATATTTGTAAAATTGATTTTATCACAGGTGGGCGGCGCCCCGCCCATTTAAAAAATTTTTTTTTTAATTTTTATCGAGAGTCACAGTATCAGTCCACGCGTAAGATTTCAACTTTCTAGGTGTATTATTTACTAAATAATCCGGTTTTTGTGTTTTCCAAAATGTTATATATATAAAAAGTGGGCGTGGTTATCATCCGATTTCGCTCATTTTCAATACCAATATATTCTTGGTCCAGATAAGCTCGTGTACCAAATTTGGTATCTATATCTTAAGATATCTCAATATATACTCAAGTTATCGTGTTAACGGACAGAGGGACGGACGGACGGACATGGCTCAATCAAATTTTTTTCGATACTGATGATTTTGATATATGGAATCTATCTCGATTCCTTTATACTTGTACAAGGAACCGTTATCCAATCAAAATTAATATACCCTGTGTACAAAGCACGCTGAGTATAAAAATTGTATATGAATATACTAACACAACTACATTTGTTTAAACTTTTGACCATCTAAGAATGATTTTCTATTCATCTATTCAGTGATTTGTGTGATGTATTGGATCTATGCATAGATGTAAGTATGTGTGTGTAAGAGTTTATACATCGTGTATCGCTAGGCGTGCATGCTTATAGCGTATGTGAGATATTGTGCTTAAATCTCATAGGAACTAATTCATTCATTAAACAAAAATTACTTGACCATTCATTCATTTGGTATATAGTGAGCGTTTTTCGTTTGAGATATTTAAGTAAGTGTGTATTACATAGTTTGACATACACAAATCACGCCATATTAGTTAGTGTGTCAGTGTGTATAAAAGCGGTAAAAGGCATCAATCAAGGGTTTGCGCCTGTAAGTATGCAAGTAAGTTGATATGTTTGCTGTGTGACAGTTTTTTGTTTGTAATTTTGAGTTTAAAAAAATCACCTGCAATTCATTTTATGTTACATGTGATTTGTTTGTTTATTGTTGTTGCTTTTTCATAAATATATATTGTTGTTTCTATATTCGGCCACTACTCGTTTTAGTTGTTGTTCCTCGTTTGTTGTTGATGTGCCAGTGTCATTTTTTGTGACCACAGTAATCAACTCAAATTACGTCCTGATTAGACTCTGGGGGCACTCAGTGCGATTTCATTGTTAGACTAAAACATTTTTTTTTCCTTTTTAGATTTTTAAAACGATGAGTTTTTCGTTGGTGATTCCACATGACCGAAGGGTGGAAAATGTCACTCTAACAGATTGTTTTTGGCGGCAAAGCATCGCCTTTCTTATATTTGTTTTAAAACATTACAATTGAAATAAACTAAATAATATTTTATACCCTCCTGCGCAAAGCGCACCTTTGTGCCTTTTTCAAAGTAGTTTTTTTTTGATACTTGGAACATCGTGTATATCACCTGTAGCATTAAACGCAAGGATGTACATATATAAATCATTACAGCGCACTCACCACATCTTTCTCTGTTTAATCTCAGAAAGTTCCAATTCAAGTCTCATTGATAGCGAAAACTCTGTGCCGTTTAGTGAAGGCTGGCGAAGTTGAAGTATTTTTGTTCTGTTGCTGAAGAGTATCAGTTTTGTCTTGCTTGGGTAAACATTACGGCCGCTAGATGCCTCCCAGGTATATAGCCTACTAAGCACACGCTGTAGGATTTCGATTAGCGTTGTGCGAAAAGCCCCCGAAACTGCGATAACAACGACGTCTGCATATGCCACTATCTTCACACCATTCTTATCAAGCTCGAGTGGAATTTCGTGCAGTGCTACAACCCAAAATTAAAATCATACTAAAGAAGATTTAACGATGAGCTGTACCAGCTTTACGCAGACATGAACATAAGCCAGCGAATTAAAACGTAGCGGCTGCGCTGGCTAGGCCATGTTATGCGAATGAAAGATGACGCTCTGGCTAAGAAAGTGTTTCTATCGGAACCCGCCTATGGAAGCAGAGGAAGAGGGCGACCCCCACTCCGCTGGAAGGACCAGGTGGAAATCGATTTAAACTCCCTTGGTGTGACCAATTGGCGCCAGTTGGCAGAGGGAAGAATCAACTAGCGCGCTTTGTTGGACGGCCATAACCGTTTAAACGGTTAAGTGCCAATTAAGTAAGTAAGTAAGCTACAACCCACAACAGTGGAGAAAGTACACCTTACTATTGTAAACCCAGGATCGAATCTAGTCCCCGGAGGCTTCGACTGTTTGCTCCGCATCAACACTTGGTTGGAGTGAGCTGATGCTAGTGCTCTGAAATGCATCCGCTAAGCCCTTAACGAGCTGTTTAAAAAGACACCCATAACCACGGAACAGCTCCACTCAGATATTAAACCTGCTTTCAATGAGAGATGCCCCAAGGAAAGATAGGTATACAACGTGATGTGTCCTGGTGGAATAAAAGACTTGGGCAGCTGAAATGACAAGCTAGAAAGCTGTTTAATAAAGCAAGAATTATGCGCGATTGGGATCCATGCAGACTCGCTCTAACATCACATAACAAAGAACTTAGATTATCTATGAGAGCTATCTAGAGAGAATATTGTGAGAGGATCAATGAGCAGTGCAAACCCCTCTAAAGATCAAAAACATGAAATTGGCACTATGAAGGAGACAGATGCAAACTACACTAAGCAGCTGGAAGAGATATGTAAGCTCTTACTTAAAACTCTTTTGGCAGGTAATCAACACTCAAATATAAAGAGAGGCTCGGTTATATTTCAAACAGGTGGACAGAGATTAAGCCAGGGATATCCGAGCAGCTGCCTCGTCGTATCGATAAATTAGCCTCGGTTCGTGTCTCCTAAAAAGTATAGAAACAATTTTGGATAAGCACACTAGGGAAGTCAACCTTAAAAAACTCCCACTGTCTAGGAATACGTGATGCAATGGCGCCCACGCTCAGAACCTGATGGAATTTGGAGGTGTACATTAAGGACATAACACTTTGGGAAAGAGAGAATGCAGATAATGACCCTGCCACAGAGGTCTCGCTTATGGATTCATCTAAAAAAGAAGACAGAAAAACGGAAGCTGGCGTCTATGTACCGAACTTCAATATCACTAATATTGTTAGCCCACTATTTTTCAGGCAAAAATCCCTGAAATAATAGAATGCGGGATGTAATGTCTACGAAGAACTTATCCTCGAGGAGTATTCTCATTATGTAAGACAGCCAGGCAGCCTTGCAGTCTTACACAATCTCCTCTTAGCTAGTGGAACAATACCAGTAAATAAGATGCCTGACAAACTTGCAAGAGGGGGCACATCCGTTCCGCTTTCGTCGTCCTGAAAGGGATTGAGCATGCCCCTCGCTACCTGTAAGCTCACTTTGAAAGGGATTTTCCTTAGGGAAAGTGGATGATAGATGGAGCAATAGCGAATCTTGCTACCACACTAAGCTCGTTGGCCCGAAAGGGACGCGATACACGTAAAAAGTCCCCTTCTTCTGGGAAAGGGGGAACATATCTCGGGTGTTTGGACTTATAACCGGCCACATAGCAATAGGGAAGCATGCACAATGGCTGGGTGCTCCCTATAATGATTACTGCAGGAGCTACAAAGACGAGGAGGAGATAGAAACAGTCAAGCATTTTCTGTGCGATTGTCTGTGCTTTGGTGCAAGAGGAAGAAATATATGGGTTCTCCCTTATTTGGCGATATTTGTAATCTGGCTAAGTTGGAACCTAAGAAATTCCTAACATTTGCTGAATCGACCTGTAGGTTTGAGTAGGGGAGAGATCAATGTGGTATCACAATGGGACCTTTTCGTGCATATGTGCACTGGTGCTCGCACCGGTTTCCACTCTAACATAACCTGACCTAACCTAGTGGAACAATGCATTTGAGTTCTAAATGATAGGGAATGGAGGTTGAAACGTTGTTTCACATTCTCTGCGAATGCGTCGCTCTGATATGGAGAAAAAGCCTGAGGGAGTACTTAGTAGGTTAGATTAGAGTGGCCACCGGTGCGAGCATCAGTGCAGTTAGGCCCAAAAATGTCCCATTGTGATATCACGTGGATCTCTCCCCTACTCAAACCAACAGGTCGATTCAGCAAATGTTAGAAATTTCTTAGGTTCCAACTTAGTCAGATGACAAAGATCGTCAAAGAAAGGAGATACCAGAGATTTCTTCCTCTTGCGCCAAAACGCAGGACAATCGCACAGAAAATGCTTGACTCCTGCAGTAATCATTAAAGGGAGCACCCATCCGTTGTGCAAGCTTCCGGATAGCTATGTGGCCGGTTATAAGTCCAACCACCACAGATATGTCCCCCCTTCCAAGTAGAAGGATACTTCTTGTGCGTCTCGCGCCCCATTCAGGGAGTACTTAAATACATTAAAAGCCTCCACATACAGCATCAAGCACAATATATCTAAAAAAAGGTCGCAGTGAAAGGAAGCCTGTTATAAGAATAAAAGCAAAGCCTACACACATTTGGGTATAAATTCAACCAACTCTTAAGCATTTTTCGCGGTTTTTAATTCTCTTGTTTTCGACTTTTCTTATGCCTTTGAGCAACATTTGCTTTGCTTGACTTTACAACAATTGTTTGCGACACATTTTGTCGCCGTTATCTTCATTTGCCCGAATGGTCATCACATCACATCTTATGGTGGCTGGAGTAGCGTGCGTCTGCCATTTAGCACATGGTTTTCTTAAGACATCCATGGAAGTCACTCAACCAACGCTTGGAATTGTAATAGCCTAGCACTCACACTTGTCAGTCGTTGATGTGACGATGCCGAATACAAAGACGGCTTAGATAAAGATGAAGACGATTTTTCGAAGATGTAGCGGGTGTGTAAATATGTGTGTGTATGGCAGTTATTCTTTTGTTTGTGTAAAAAAAAGAGTGAAGTAATGAAATCGTTCCATTCTTTTGTTCAAGTCTACACAGCTTTTGTATGTTTTTGTCGTCATCGTCGTCCTTTCGTGTCTTTAATTAAAAAAGTGACCGCACTAATTAGCCTCAAAGCGTTGTATTTTTGTTTTTTCTTAGGTTTTGCCTTACGGTGGGCTCAGATTCTTTGGCGTAATATTTCTTAACTTTTGAGTGGCATGGAAATTACGAAATATACTTTCTTAAGTGATTAGCTTAAGTTAGGGTGGGTGCGAGATAGATAAGATGGTGCGCTGTCACTCCAAGAGCGAATTAGTTCATCTAAGGCATGAGGTGCATAACGCGCAAGTAGAGGGAAAGGTCTTCTTTGAGAAAGCATTTGTTGTTCCATGGCGTAATGGAAAAATGGTGATTTCCGAAGCTTGTAGAGCAGCCACAAATCTGGAGAAGGAAACAGAAATAATTTCTCGCAGTCGTTTGAAATGGAAGTAAGAATGTGGCTCTCTGCTGTTTCCAAGAAAAAAGTGCGACGTAGGTTACCAAAAACTAACTGAATATATTCAAATTGAACTTCTTAGAATCAAAATTTGTAAGTACCAACTTTTAGAGGCAAAACACCAAGCTCATGTGAGCGCTTCTCTTATCATCATCAAGGCAAATCCAGTAGTGTTGTATGTACTGAGAAACAAGTCATCTCTGGAGAGCTCATGGAGACATCGTGAGGTGGATAACATGCAGGGAGGCAGCAGTCGTTTGAAATGAGAGTAAAAATGTGGCCCTCAGCTGTTTCCATCTCTGTTTTAATCTCTGGAGAGCTCATACTTTGAATCTTTATTATTTGAGGTTACACTCGATACGCCTTTTGGTCGTCGGACTCATACTCATAAAGTAAGTAGACGAAATGAAGGACACTTCATAGCAATCATGATTGAGTCAAATGCTGAAAGCAAGGTCATCAGTTTGACAGTTAAAGAGCTCTGTCCAGAAATAAGCTAATGCAATGCCCTTTGATATTCCCAACCGATTTAAAAAGAAATACTTGGCGCGATTTACCTCCGAGGAGATTTATTTTTATTATTATTCATCTATTTTGCATCGTGCTCCTTTTTACTTTTTTCTACAACTTGGCGGGACGTAACCTACAAGTTTAATGTCGACTCGGAACGGCAGCTGCAAGGCAGATGAATTTTACCTGAGAAGCTTTTCATGGCAGAAATACATTTGTGGTGCCAAACCGTTGGGAGGAGCGAAGTTTCTTTTCGAAGTTTTTAATGTTGCTTTGATCGGGCATAGAACCCAGAACTGTTGGTGTGCTAGGCGGAGCACGCTATCGCCACGGCGGCTACCCTCAAGTACTACCAGCCAGAGGACTTTGTTGTAGTAAGCCATGATCATGATGTCACACCTCATACCTGAAATTTCGGACCTATCGGTGGAAGTCGGGAGTGTAGGACAAAAATGTATGATTAATTGTTTTTGGCTCATCGAGGTTGTAAGAAGATATGGCAAGAGTTTGGTGGAAGATAGATTCCTTTCATTGTGAATGGAGTGAAATTCATTATACCTTGTATAACTGATTCCACGAGTTTAAATAAAAAGTGATCGCTGGTTACTCGACGTTTGATCTTACTACCATGGCATGCCTCATGAACACCGGATAGATGGATTCTCAAGTTTCTCTGATCCACTGTTTCGTAGAGAAAGAGCTAACTTGAAGAAAGGCCAAGATCATTACGTAACTTACCTTCTTCTCCTTATGGTGACCATTAACCCTTTACAAAATCTTTTGCTTTCAGGAACTCAAAAAGGGATCACTGGAATAAGAAGTGTACTACTGAATCCGGTGATTTACCGTTGCCTGGAATATAGTACTATTGTAATGCGAGAAAATCGACTGTGGTAAAATAGAGAGGAACAGTGACCATGTCGTAGAAGCTCTGTATTGCATTCCTGCAAAGCCGGGATCCAACTGTTGATCTGTAAACAACCGTGCTCACAGTACTGGGGAATCCAAGATGTAAGCGTAAGTTAACGTGATTGTAAGCGTATTCTTTAGAAGTGGTTTGTTTTATGGTGGAATACAGAATGTAAGTAGTCAGTATACTATAGCGTAGTGCGGGATCAATGCAAGTAGTAGAGTTGATATTAGAGATAACATACAGCAAAACGAGGCAAGGCAAGAAGAGTGAAGCAAAGGAAAGGGGGAGCAAAGAAGGAAAGGGAAAAGAAAGGAAGTGAGAGGAAGCAATATATTAGAAGTCAAATCCAAAGCCGAACCCGGAACTGGTTGACGTAATTTTAATTTGTTATCGAAGTGTTGAAAATTTGTCAACGATTAGATTTCGATTTGTAGTAGACGGATCTGGGTATGCCATCAATTTTTTATCGATGAGCTATCGGTTTGTTATAAGTATGTTATCGATATTTTCTGAATTTGGTTTTGATGGGAAAGTTTATCGATTTTTTATGGACGAGCTGTCGGTTCACTATCACAAAATTATCGATTTGATATCGAAAAGTTTTCGATAATAAACGAGAGTTATCAATATGTCGTAAAAATGGGACGGTTATATATTTTGAATCATCGTATTATCGATTTGCTTTAGAAAAGTTGTCAATTTTCTTATAAAAAATTTACGATTTCTTATCAAACTGCTTTCGATTATTATCAAAATGTTATCGGAATATTACAGATTTAATACCCCCGTATTATTGAGTTGTTATCGAAGTATTATATATTTGTAATCGGCGTGTTATGAAAAAGTTATCAATTTCTTATCGAAGTGTTACCAATTTGTTATCGGCCCGCTATCGACTACTCATCGGTTTGTTATGAAACAGGTATCGATTAAACTTCAATATAAAATCGATGAAACATCTGTAGCCCATCGATAACAAGCCAATACGAAAACAGCAAAAAGCCGGTTTCTCGGCTATAACAAACCGATAACTCGACGATAACAACTCTCTATCAATATTAATGCACTTGTAAGATAAAATAATTTGTCGGCCTTGCTTGTTAGCGATAAGAAGCTAAGAAGGTCTTCTCAAAAAGCTAGAAACTATTTGTTTTTGGTGAATTTTTCGCTGTATTGAATTAACCTCATCAACACCTGAGGGTGAGCTTCAGTTAACTTAAAAAAAAAAAAATATTAGTGCTCTAAACAACAACCTGTATGTTTAAACATCGAACTTCACAAGAACTTGGTACTCACGCCATTGTTTTATTCAATTATACTGCCTTTGTGGGATTGATTCAGTTTTATGTGTGTGCATTTGTTGGTCATCATAAAGTTGGCGAGGTGAGGATACCTGAGTGATCCGATGCAATTTTTAGTATAAGTGAATAAATTATGATATTAGTCTGGGTGAGTGGGCGTCATTTGAAGGGTCAAATATAGACTTTTATAACTTGTTGCCCAACACGTTTATCGAGGCTCGTATCCAAATGCGGAAGGGGAGCATGAGGAGCTATACAGTAAATCTCATCTTCAGCACTTTGCATTAAGCATAGACGACGACTTTGTTCTGCTGGAAGCCCCTTGTAAGGAAGAAAAATCAAATGGAATGAGTGCAAAAGATTGATAAGACTGGCCCCAGCGGGTAAGGGGGCTTGGTGATTAAAATACCCAAAGAACTTAATGGGTTTTTTAGACCAAACCTATAAAGATTTTGACGGCCCAGTTTATAGCTTCACCAACCCAATAATGAAACACGTCTACACTTGGCGAATCTTGCTTCTTAAGTAGGAGAGGCTCTGGCGACCCCAATTTCGCCTTGAAGCTAGGGGATGGAGGGCGGAAGGGCCTAGAAGATTCAATGTGGCCGTCCGTCCGTCTGTCCGTAAACACGATAACTTGAGTAAATGTTGAGGCATCTTAATCAAATATGGTATGTAAGTTCCCGGGCACTCATCTCAAATCGCTAATTAATATGAACGAAATCGGACTATAACTACGGCCACTTTTTCGATATCGAAAATTGCGAAAAACCGATGAAACTTGGTAGGTGGGTCGATCTTATGAAGCAGAATAAAAAATTAGTAAAATTTTGGACAATGGGCGTGGCACCGCCCACTTTTAAAAGAACGTAATTTAAAAGTTTTGCAAGCTGTAATTTGGCAGCTGAGTATGTAATGTTCGGTTACACCCGAAATTAGCCTTCCTTACTTGTTTTAATAAATAACAATCAAATGATTTATTTTTTCTTTCACTTAAGAGGTGGAAGACCTCTTTATCCTTAAATATCAAAAAAATGCCATTTACAGAAACTAAAATAACATTTGTCCTTTGAAGTGTAAAATAATCTCGCTAATGAAATTCTTGTAAAAGTTGCTAAATTAATTGCAACAATGAACGTTCGAAATGCAATGCAACAATCAGCAAAGAATCAACAACAATCCTTCTTTTGACGATTTGTTGCCGTAGTGGAGGATGGGGGCTCTGCATGTTGGAGTCATGTCACACATGAAACATATGAAACACTTGAGCAAATATGTCACATGCAACAGAATCAATTTCGCATCAATTGGCTAGTAACATGTGATCAGTTGTAGAAAATCCTAAAACAAATATACTTACAAATGCTCATATATAGTACTTTCAAGGATGTGTGAATGTGTGTGTGTCTTTTGCGTGTTTGCTGCCAAGAAGGACACAATAATCAAGATCTACTCGTAAGTCAAGTAATGTGGTAAAAGACGGTTGTGATGGCATGAAATATGTGGCGGTGTGGTGGCAAAGGCAACAATGATATTACGGTGAAGTTTGTAGAGATTCACGAAATTGAAAATTACTGTTGCAACATTTTGCTGATGCAGTACATACTTGAGGAAAATTTTAAGTTGTTGGTTGTACGTGGACTGTAATTAAAAGTAATGGCAAAATGAAGAGAAGTGAGAGGTTCAGCAAAAGTTCGGTTATTGGAATGCACTTTGCTCACTACTTAAGGGAGAAGATAGCTCTGGAATAAAGTATCACTCGAGGTCTGTCAATTTATGAAAAGCGTCCATATACCATTAGCAGTCGCAGTGACTATGGTTAATTGTATTCAAAGACTCCCAAGCGACAAAGCTGTGAGCAGGAGTACATTACAGGGAATGGTTCTCTTTCTCTCTTGCTCTCAGTAGCCCAGTGGCTGATAACTGGTGTCCTACATCCGCTGATGATTTAAAAATATTTATCAGAGGAAAATTCTTGCTCACTCTGCGAGTAATGAATCTGTCAAGGCACAAAAGGCAATTGAGTTTCTGAGCCCAACCCGCCCTTGATAAAGATTACATCAATCTACTTAGTTCGCTTTAAAGATTATTTGGTAGCCGAACCATAAAGTCATCACTAATCACAAAGGCGTGTTGTGATTGGCAATAGAAGAGACTTTGTAATTCAGCTGGTCACTTGCAGTCTGGTCTCGAACAGACGGCGGGTTGAGCTAACAAGCGTTGAGCTGACAGCAACCCATGGTATATGGCGTGGAACTTCTAGGTAGTTTTTACAGCCCATTTAATTTCTAATGATATTAAAGCTCATCTCTTCGTGATGACTGAAGTATTTATAAGAAGCACGGAAGACTTATTTACTTAACCCAGTATGTTAAGGGGCTTAGAATATTCTAGCGGTGTGCGTGAGAAATTAAATTGGCAAACGAATTTGAGAAAATGGCGAACGTATTTGAAAAATGGGTAAATGTATTTGAGAAGAGGGCAAATGTATTTGAAAGGGACAAGCATATTTGAGAAACGGTGAAATGGAATTGAGAAAATGGCAAATATATTTGAGAAACAGGCAAAAGAGTTTGGGAAAAGGGCGAACGTATGTGAAAAATGGGTAAATGTATTTGAGAAGAGGGCAACGTATTTCAGAAATGGGTAAATATATTTGAGAAAAGGACAAACGTATTTGAGAAAGGGGGAAATGGAATTGAGAATATTGTAACGAATTTAGGGAAATTCCGCCTATTTTCAACCTTCTGCTTACGTTCGTATCGCTAAACTGTTGAATAAAACACTCCAGTATTCTGTATTACAAAATTGTCTTTATTAGCCCACTTTGAAAGTAATTCGCAATTAAATTTCACTTCGCAACTGATAGCGTGCTTAAATCAAACTGAATCCAGATTACTCAGCTTTCGCTGCTTTTATACTCTGTGCCCAAATGTCTAGACGTTTCTTCTGCTAGAATTTTCTACTTGGTTACCAGCTATACGCGTCGCGTGTATCTGTGAGTAGTACTTCGCTGATGATTGCATACTTTTTTGAGTATCTCAGATATATGCATGTGAATTTGTAGTTTATAGTCTCTCGCATAGCCATATGCGTGTATATGTGAGAGTACTACTTCGATGATTGCATACTTTTGTGAGTATATCTACGCTGCCTTTATGTAAATATGTGTATACATAACGATTGATTTGTTTGTGTACATACAAGTGACTGCCTAGCATTGGCTTAGAGGTGATAGTATCCCTTAGTGATGCTAATATTCGTCACAATATGTAAAAGAAACAGGCTAATGAGTTTGAGAAAAGGACAAACGTATTCGAGAAAATACCAAATATTATTTGAGAAATGAGCTAAATTTTTGATAACTGAGGACTTATGTATTTGGTTAATGGGCAAGTGTACATTTTTCCAAGCAGGTCAGAAACATTAATAAAGCACTTTTCTTAAATACATTTGCTCATTTCGCAAATACTTATAATAATTGATTTATATTGGAATGATTTTTCGTCATCTCTTGTGAAATTTGGTTAGGCGACAAACCGGTTGGAGGTGCGCCAACATCAGTGTAATTTTCCGTTCTGATCTCTTGTTGTCGTGTTGCGTCATGCACCTACGAACTATAAATAGAAGATAAACAACAACAACAGATCAGAACGAAAAATGACACTGATGTTGACGCAACGCCGCAACCGTTTAGTCTTCAAACCACATTTGACAAGGAATGACGGCATATCGATACAATATATATCAGTGTTCCAGAAGTTATTCAGAAATGTTCACGAAACCTACCCGAAGTAGTCCCAAAATGTTCCAAGAATATACGATACAATTCCATTTACAGTTTTATTGTAAGAATCCATGCGTTTTCATTTTAATGGAAGAAAACGATTTTTTACTGTCCTTTTAACCGCACTTTTAGTGATATGGCTAGTTTCGCTTTTATTTACGCTTTATATATAGTAAAAACGAGATATTGCTGACAGTTCATATAATCTAAAATTTTTAACGGTTTAATGCGAACTTAGTTTTTATAGATTTTGGTATTCTAAAATTGAAACTGTGACTGTCTTGATAGGAGTAAAATCAAAGTAGTGGTAGAGGTTTAGTCGTTGATAAACGAACAACGTGGCAAGTTGTATGCACGTATGTTAACATTAAACAATTGAGACTTTCTGTACATACTGTTTGTTTGAAAATATGTTTTTTGAATTGTGTAAACAAACAATAGAAACGAAAGAGAATTATAATTATATTGTAACGAATTTACTTGCAAATCCTCTTATTTGCAATCCTCTGCTAAGTTCGAATCACTAAACTGTTGAATAAATAACTCCAATATTGAATAATGGAAAAATGGCCTTTATTAAAGTACTTCACAATAACACTTATACTTTGCTACTCGCTGGCTTAATAACCAAACTGACTGATAACTCAAATGAAACTCTACTATTGGCCGCCAGATCGCGTGCTTTTATAGTTTACGCTGCATACTTCTAGGCTCTTCGATTTCCAGAACTTACTAGTTAGTTTCGGCTACAAAATCGCCAGCCACAACTAATTGCACAATTTATTGCTCTCCCTTGTGACAACTCAGATAAGATATATGCATGTGTTTGTGCATTGCCGCTCCGCTGCTCGTATACGTACATATGTGTAGACGAAATTATTTATTCGTTTATGTAGATACATAATGATTGAATTATTGATGTGAATGTTTGTAGTTTACAGTCTCTCGCGCATACATAGGCGTATAAGTAAATGCATCTGTGTGTGACATCTTTCGGCTGCCTTATATATGTGTATACATGATTTGATTATTGACGTAAATACTGCTTATCGTGGCCTTAGCATCGCCTTAGTGATGGTATAACTTAGCGATGCTAATATCCGTGACAATATATATAATTAAATGTGTTAAGTGAGCGCGAATAATTATTTCACCAGCTGACGACCGCTGTTCTAAACCGAACTTTTATTAAACGCCTTCCATGAAAGACTTATTCTGTTAGAACACGTACATTTGCATCTGTGATGCCTTTAATTTATGTCGAATGAATTTTGAATTTTAAAGTTTTCTTCTCCAAACACATTTTATTTTGAGTTAATTTCTTGCTCACAAAAAGTTTTTTTTCAGCTCTCGTATCTCATTTTTGTCTTCTCTTAATCGGAACGCATCACTTTTGTAAGTTTGATTATTCGATGTTAACAATACATTCCTTTTCTTATTTTCTTTTCAAGGACAATAACAGTATTTAAGTAAACATACTATTTACTGATATTGACAAAATTACAATGCATTGAATAGCAGACCCTGTCTCAAGACTAAACAAACACAATATAAATTAGCTAGCTTTTAGCTCAAAGAGAGTATGAAGTTTATGCGTATCATAGGCGTAGTTGTATGGCACAGTTGTAGGGGTTCTGTAATAAAGCTGTAAAAGAAACTTATATGAAAACCATGCTTTTGGTGAATTATGTTTTATAGGAGCGCTGTTAAAGACAAAAATTATGACTAAGTTATAAAGAGTATTATGATCGTAGTGTGGGCATTTAGGCGTTGATTAACGAGCGACGACGCAAGACGAATGCACGTGTTGTTTGCTCACATTATTATTTTATTACATGAAAGTGCTAATAAATTAAATAAATATAATGCTAAAGTTTAAACGCTCAAAATAACACACCTGACGTTTTTTTCCTAAAAAATTTGACATTTCGTAATACGTAAATAGACAATGGTCTTCTCTGGTCTTGCTACACTGCTTGTTTAGCGACGACTAACACCATTGGTGATAAGGCAAGTGTGATATCTTAAGCATAGACGTCAAAATAACACATAAAAATGAACATATTTATTTTAAATGATACTATCGCGGTCTCATCCTGCATCTCTTTCTGTCGGTGGCGGTGGTTTCATATGCGTCACTTTCTATCAACCGCTGAAGATAGCTGGCCGTATGTGCCGTCAAAACTCTATCAAACGCTAAAAAGAAGCCATCCTGAACATCCTGCCAAGCAGTTGACGGATAAGATCTTTGCGAATAGACCTCTGATTTATAGGCAGTAGTCCTGACTCATGTATGATTTTTAGGCTACCATCCCACAGAGCGCAGACGATGTGGCTGATTTCAAATTTTCACGAGATCTATTTGGTTGTGCGAGGTTTGCACAATTTACGAGCTTTACCAAATATTTGCGAGTTTGTAGAAGTTGCTCTAAAATTAGATATCGTTTTTGTTTTTCCTCTATAGAATGTGTGAAAGATTCAGTTGTTAATATGTATGGAAGAAAATCTAAACCACACTTTGTAAAAAATTTGGGAGACCTACAACCTGTACTTTGTTAGACTAAAATTGTGTTGACCTGCAGACAACTCCAAATAGAACTTTTAAATTTTCAAAAAAATTTCTCGAATATTAAATTTTTTCGGAGCACGTTTTCCAGATCCATTTGCTTAGTTTCAGTTGCAAAATATATTTATACTTTATAAACAAGAAAAATTTTCAATTGAAACCTGAATATTGTGGCGTATATTAGCAGTTCGATACGTCACTAAGTCGCTACAAAAAATGCGATTAGTCTAGGATAAACCCTTGATCATTCAGCCAAGCCACCAAATCTGTTTGATGTAAGTTGTTCGCCCGCTTTTCAAAAAGGAATAAAAAATGTTCTTAGAAAATTTAACACTAACTCCGGTGTAGTTGTTAAGTCCTAGTAATTTAGTTTCGGTATAGGGCTCCGCATTTTTCTTAAATAATTCTATTCAATCACCTGTAATCTTTTTTAGTTAACTCACTGCGTTGTTGTTTTTCTAATATTTCTTAAAATGGGCTACATAGATTTCAAACTGACTAATCCCAACTATACCCGAAAGGGCCCAAAGGGGATCAATTATGCCCAAACGTAGACAAAAGAGAACAATCGGAGGTCAATCTCTTTAGGGATTACTCGCACTATTTTTTGCATTGTAGTAATTAAGTACTACACAACCACAAAAGCAATGTAAGCAGATGAGACAACAAACAGCTACGCACACATGACACAGCGGCTAAGAGCGTAAACGACATTACAGACACATGTACACAAAGAAAACAGATGAAGTTACTCACACATATACATAGAAGACAATACCGATATGGGATGCAGCAAACGAGAGAAATAAATAAGGAACTAATCGAAGCGAAAGCGAAAAGTCTAGACCAGGGCCATTCAAAACTGAAAGTGCATCTGTATTAGTAAGAGCGCAATCGTCGCGATGATCGTGCGGGTGAATTGATTTTTCATTTAGTCGCTTACTAGCAAGCAACGAGCTAACAACAAGTATGTGTATCGCGCATAATTTTTCATACATATTTTGATACCGATCAGCCGATACCCAACACCGATGTTGCTACGCCAAGTGCCAAGCGACGACTAAAGCCGGAGTCATTGGTGCCGTATGTTGTATCGCTGTATCCGTATCCCTAACGTAATCAGCTGTTTATCGTTACGACGGTAAACCAAAAACCAATTGGTTGGCTACGATACGGTTACGACCTTAGTGGCACCAATAATCGATTGCATTGATTCTCATAAGGTTGGTCGAATCAGCTGTTAAAAGGTTACCGATACGGTTACCGATAAAGCACCAATGTCTCTAGCTTAAAGCCGGAGTCATTGGTGCCGTATGTCGTATCGCTGTATCCGTATACCTAACGTAATCAGCTGTTTATCGTTACGACGGTAAACCAAAACCCAATTGGTTGGCTACGATACGGTTACGACCTTAGCGGCACCAATAATCGATTGCATTGATTCTCATAAGGTTGGTCGAATCAGCTGTTAAAAGGTTGCCGATACGGTTACCGATAAAGCACCAATGTCTCCAGCTTAACTCAATTAACGACGAGAGAGCGAATCATATGCGTGTGAATTGAGAGGGCACAATTGTGCTATGAAATGAATAGCCCTGGTCTAGACCCTGGAAGAAATAGGCGAACGAGACAATTTAGAGTATTAAAGCGGCACAGTTCTAGTGATGGTCAGTCTGTTTGATTGTTGCGGTATGCGTATAATTTCAATTGTGAAGTTCTACTACCAGAGTAGTGCGTTAAATAAAGAGCATTTTATATTTAGAACATTTGATTGTGTTTATTCGACAGTTCAATGATTCGAACCGTAACAGAATGCGCAGAATTATCGAGAATCCTTAAGATTCGTAACAATATATTAAAATCTAGTCGGTAATGGCCTAAATTGTTTTGAATCAGATAATAAAAACGAAATGTCAACCGCATTTAATTTAATTTTATTAATCTTGATAGTGAAAAAGACACCTTGCTTTTCTTTCTGAAATCTGTTGGAACGGAGCTTCTTACTTACACTTTGAACTTTTCGAAATAAGAGCTCAAAGCGCGACATATGTATGTTTTTAGTTACAATTATGCGATTCCCTCCCTACTTACGCCACTGACTACTTCACAGTTGCAGGCGTAAGTCGGCTTCGCTACTTCGCTTCTTCGAGTATGTGTAAGTATTAGCAAAAGTAGTGGATGAAAGTAAGTGTGAAGAATCGTTGACAAAGATGTCTTATCCGGCAATGTCTGAAACAATTTCGCTGTGAAAAGACAATAATAATATGGTGGTCAATAGCGGCCACTAAAGACGTCGAAATCAATTAGCCAATTGCAACCAAACTTGTACGTGCAATATAGAGGGACTTTTGGTAAGCGGGCAGAGAAAACATACAAACAAATGACAAAAAAAAAAAAAAAATACTTAGATATTCCTGATCAAAGCGAATTGTCAACACGAACAATAGGAAAGGAAGCATGATTGAGTACAACAATAGAATATAATTTGGAATGAAGAACAGGACGAGGTACAGAGGAAATCAAGAAAATCCAATTGATTGAATTCCAGTCATACAAACAGGCGAGTGTGGCGTGAGGAGGAAGAAGGGTGGTGTGTGCGTGAAAATCGCTAATTTGAATTGAAATAAATAAATTCAAACAAACAATAATACTTGGAAATTTTCTAAATATTTCTACATTAAAGTGCCTATTTGACCAAAACTGAGTTAAATGCACTTTCTGAAACTTCAGCATCATGCCTACCCTAGTGTGCATTTTTTGTAAGCGAGTTATCAATAATGACGGCTCAGAAGCCAGTGGAAATATCTGTTCACCTAAATATCAATCGCCTCTAAAAGACAAAATATGTTCTCCAGAAAACCTTGAAATTTGTCAGTTATCACAAGTGTGCGCTCACCCATCGATATGAAAAAATAAAATTCAAATTTTGAATATCATTTGTTGACAATAGTAAACAAGTAAGGCAGGCTAAGTTCGGGTGTAACTGAACATTACATACTCAGTTGAGAGCTGTGGAGACAAAATAAGGGAAAATCACCATGTAGTAAAAAGAACCTAGGCTAACCCTGGAATGTGTTTGTATGACATGTGTATCAAATGGAAGGTATTAAAGAGTATTTTAAGAGGGCCATAGTTCTATAGGTGAACGCCATTTAGGGATATCGCTATAAAGGTGGACCAGGGCTGACTCTAGAATTTGTTTGTACGATATGGGCATCAAGTTAAAGGTATTGATGAAGGTTTTAAAGGGAGTGGTGGTAGTTGTATATGTGAAGGAGTTTTCCATTTATCGACCAAAATGTGGACCAGGGTGACCCAGAACATTATCTGTTGGATACCGCTAATTTATTTATATATATAATACCACGAACAGTATTCCTGCCAAGATTTCAAGGGCTTTTGATTTCGCCCTGCAGAACTTTTTCATTTTCTTCTACTTACACCCATTTTACAAAGTTTTTTTCTAAACTTTTATTTTGCGTCAACCCACCAATCCAATTACCAGGTTTCATCCCTTTTTTCGTGTTTGGTATAGAATTATGGCATTTTTTTCATTTTTCGTAATTTTCGATATCGGAAAAGTGGGCATGGTTATAGTCGGATTTCGGCCATTTTTTATACCAAGTGAGTTCAGATAAGTACGTGGACTAAGTTTAGTAAAGATATATCGGTTTTTGCTCAAGTTATCGTGTTAGCGGCCGAGCGGAAGGACAGACGGTCGACTGTGTATAAAAACTGGGCGCGGCTTCAACCGATTTCGCCCTTTTTCACAGAAAACAGTTATCGTCCTAGAATCTAAGCCTCTACCAAATTTCACAAGGATTGGGAAATTTTTGTTCGACTTATGGCATTAAAAGTATCCTAGACAAATTAAATGAAAAAGGGCGGAGCCACGCCCATTTTGAAATTTTCTTTTATTTTTGTATTTTGTTGCACCACATCATTACTGGAGTTGAATGTTGACATAATTTACTTATATACTGTAAAGATATTAACTTTTCTTTTAAAATTTTAATTAAAAAAAAATTTTTTTTTAAAAAGTGGTCGTGGTCGTTCTCTGATTTTGCTAATTATTATCTAGCACTTATATAGTAATAGTAGTAACGTTCCTGCCAAATTTCATCATGATATCTTCAACGACTGCCAAATTACAGCTTGCAAAACTTTTAAATTACCTTCTTTTAAAAGTGGGCGGTGCCACGCCCATTATCCAAAATCTTACTAATTTTCTATTCTGCGTCATAAGGTCGACCCACCTACCAAGTTTCATCGCTTTATCCGTCATTGGCAATGAATTATCGCAATTTTTCGGTTTTTCGAAATTTTCGATATCGAAAAAGTGGGCGTGGTTGTGGTCCGATATCTTTCATTTTAAATAGCGATCTGAGATGAGTACCCAGGAATCTACATACCAAATTTCATCAGGATACCTCAAAATTTACTCAAGTTATCGTGTTAACGGACGGACGGACATGGCTTAATCAAATTTTGTTTCGATACTGATGTTTTTGATATATGGAAGTCTATATATCTATCTCGATTCCTTTATACCTGTACAACCAACCGTTATCCAAACAAAGTTAATATACTCTGTGAGCTCTGCTAAACTGAGTATAAAAAGTATATGTTAAAATGAAATAAGTTACGTTCTGGAGTTATTTTAACAACGAATTATTGTTAATTTGACCATTTTGTATTTAAGTCAATTTAAAACATTTTTATTTTAAGTGGTAAACATTTGAATTGAGCCCGTCTCTGTAACCGTAGCCTTAGTTCTAACCACTACCATTACCTTAAGTGTTAAAGTCAATCACCGCCGCTAAAGAATTGGTAACTATTTTAACGACAGTGAACTCCTCTTTGATATGGATGAGGAACCAAGATCTGTTCTAGGGACAACGCTATGGTATGCGATATATGACGATGTACCAGAAATCGACCTTTCCGTTATGATATTGTCGTTGTAGCAGTGGATAAGAAAGTGGATCTGCTCCTACCATTATTCAATGACGCATATAGGGCTGAAAATGTCTAGCAATAAGATAAAAGTGGCTTTGGTAAGCTCAAAGCGAAATGGGGAAGTCCTAACCATGGGAGATTATGAAATGAATTCAAAGCCTTACTTCAAGTGGTTAGGTGTAAAAGTTTACGCAAAACCAACTTTTAGAGAGCACTTCAGGGCAGGAAAGTTTCTAAAGTTGGTTAGTTAGCTATTATTCAAGGTAGCCAACTTGATAATATTATACGTTGCGGCAGTGCGTCTAAAGTGACCCACCAAAATATATACTAGCCATCGTTTTACTGCTATACCTATAGCAAGTGCTTATCGGACAGTGTCTGACAGCGCAATCTTTGTTTTATCTTGGAAAATCCCTGTCGATGTTTTATCAACTGATCTGCATGACAATCGAATCAGGGGACCATCTGAAGAAGCCAAGAGAAGCACAAGTGTACGAACAATAGTTTGGCAAAACCGATGGGATGAGTACAGAAGAGGGTACTGGCCTTCCCGTTAGTACCGAGTATGTCGAAATGTTATAAGCGAAACCACGGCGAACTTAACTACCACCTCACGCAAATCTTGAGTAGGTACAGTGGCTTCAAGGAGTATTTACAAAAGCTTAGGATAGAGGAGGATCCTTTCTGTCCACACTGTCCCACCGAATTGGAAACGCAGAATACGTAATATTCCATTGCGATCGTTTTCTTCGCGAAAAACTTACTGTCACCAGAGTTTTTGAAAGAGGAGCCTTCGAGGTGGAACTTAGTTCCCATAATGTGCAGGCACATAGATTGTCGGGTACCGCAGAGAAATGCGCATGAAAAAACAAGAGTTGTATGACCCTTTCATGAAATGAAGATGGCCATGAAATCAATATCGTTGATATTGTGGCCATTTGAAATTTGACATTGTGACCCTTTCACATAGTCATAATTTCAATTGATTACTAAAGGTGGTCATTAGGTCAATTGGCGGTATGACCTTTGACCTTAAGTCACCCCGCCTGCGAAAATACCCCTAGGTCATATCAGATGTAAACGTAAGTTATAACTTCAATTGACTTTGTGGCCATTTAAAGTTTATTGAAGTTATGGCCGTTTACTTTACGTCACTCATCCTCCTAAAAGAGCAATGAATTATATTGTAACGAATTTACTTGCAAATCCTCTTATTTGCAATCCTCTGCTAAGTTCGAATCACTAAACTGTTGAATAAATAACTCCAATATTGAACAATGGAAAAATGGCCTTTATTAAAGTACTTCACAATAACACTTATACTTTGCTACTCGCTGGCTTAATAAACAAACTGATTGATAACTCAAATGAAACTCTACTATTGGCCGCCAGATCGCGTGCTTAATCAAACTGATTGATAGCTCAACTCAAACTGAATTACTTTTTACTCGCTTGTGCCGCTTTTATAGTTTACGCTGCATACATCTAGGCTCTTCGATTTCCAGAACTTACTAGTTAATTTCGGCTACAAAATCGCCAGCCACAACTACGTGCACAAATTATTGCTCTCTCTTGTGACAACTCAGATAAGATATATGCATGTTTTTGTGCATTGACTCTCCGCTGCTCGTATACGTACATGGTACATATATGTAGACGCAATTATTTATCCGTTTATGTAGATACATAAAGATTGAATTATTGATGTGAATGTTTGTAGTTTACAGTCTCTCGCGCGCACCTAGGCGTATAAGTAAATGCATCTGTGTGTGACATCTCTCTGGGCTGCCTTATATATGTGTATACTTGATTTGATTATTAACGTAAATACTGCTTGGCATGGCCTTAGCATCGCCTTAGTGATGGGATAACTTAGTGATGCTAATATCCGTGACAATATCAAATGTAACCGTATAGTTATAACTTCAATTTGTGATCATTGACCTTATGATCACTTTTAATGTCAACAAATTTAATAGAAGTTATAACTATAACAATTGACGTTATGACCATCACCCCTCCTCCTACAATACCTCTGAATCATACCATATGTAAACTGTGTTAGTTTGCTCACAAAGGCTTCGTCAATTGCTTTAGGATTCATCCCAAGTATAATCATTTTTTTGTTTTCTTATTTGCGCCTTTCTCAAAAAAGGCAAAACCGTTGACTAGCAGAGCTCACCATTTTATGTATTCACTGATCGCTGATCTTCTGAATATCACAAAAATGGCTTCCAAATTTAATGAGCACTTGCTCGAACTCAAATATTTATTTATTCGGGTTAACCAGTTAACAATCGACCAGAAGCATTCAAGAATCCTTAGTAGCTGGTTTGAAAGTGTGGTCGAAAGCACGCCTCCTTGCAGACAGATCAGTTGCGACATCCATACAAACACGGCATTGCAACGCAATAACAACTGGATGTTTAACCATTTAAGGTAACTGGCACCAGAGCAAGAACTGAATAGCATGGCTGGTGAATGTTGCTATTGCCGCGCAGAACACAAGGGGCAGTCGTAAATGTCAACAGTGAAAAAGTAGTTTCACCTCAACTAAAACATGATTGGCTATTTAAATGTAAGACACACAGCAAGAAAAAACTGCATTGATCAAGCAACGGTCAACATTTTGTACGGAATTCTATAGGAGGGAGATGTGTGAGCGTTTGTGCTCCATTGTATGCTGATGAAAAGCGTCTGTCTTCGATGTTCCAAATTGCCTGCAAACATACATATTTACGTATGTATATATGTACATATATATATGGGGTATTCCATCCCATTTCGACCAATTTTTAACCCGAACCCTTTAGAATTGGCTGAAAGTTTTTCTTCTTTTTCTAGCTTACAAAAGACGTTTTTCAGAATTTTTTCAAATTTTTTTCATCCAACTCAAAAAAAGTTATGAATTAAAAAAAAAAGCGGAGTTTTTTTCAAAATGCTATAACTTTTTCAAAAATTAACCGTTTGGGATCTTTTTTTTTTAAATTTGTTTTTAAAAGTACTTTTCGGAAAAAATACAAAACAATTTTTAAAGTTTTTTTTTTTGTAATTTTTCAGTTTTTCGAGATTTTTCGAATTACGCCATTTTTATTCCCATAAAAAACTTAATTTCAATTCTGCAATCATCCCCACTAATCCAGGAGTGGGCCGATAATTTTTTTTTTTTATTTAATTGAAAAAAAAAACTAAACATTTTTTTGCATTTTTTCCGAAAAGCACATTTAAAACTAAATTAAAAAAAAAAAGATCCCAAACGGTAAATTTTGAAAAAGTTATAGCATTTTGAAAACAAAAACGGTGTCCAACTCAAAATAAGTTATGAATTTAAAAAAAACGGTGTTTTTTTCAAAATGCTATAAATTTTTCAAAAATTGACCGTTTGGTATCTTTTTTTTTTGAAAATTTGTTTTTAAATGTACTTTTCGGAATAAATACAAAAAAAATTTTAAAGTTTTTTTTTTCAATTAAATAAAAAAAAAAAAAAAAAATTATCGGCCCACTCCGGGATTAGTGGGGATGATTGCAGAATTGATTGAAGTTTTTTATGAGAAAAAAAAATGGCGAAATTCGAAAAATCTCGAAAAACTGAAAAATTACAAAAAAAAAAAAACTTTAAAAATTTGTTTGTATTTTTTCCGAAAAGTACATTTAAGAACAAATTAAAAAAAAAAAGATCCCAAACGGTCAATTTTTGAAAAAGTTATAGCATTTTGAAAAAAACGCCGTTATTTTTTTTTTAATTCATAACTTTTTTTGAGTTGGATGAAAAAATTTGAAAAACTTCTGAAAAACGTCTTTCGTAAGCTAGAAAAAGAAGAAAAACTTACAGGCAATTCTAAAGGTTTCGGGTTCAAAATTGGTCGAAATGGGATGGAATACCCCATATACAACTGCCTGTTATGTTGAGAATTTCCCCTTGGTGTAGAGTACGTTGTGGTTGATGGCTTGCTGATCGCGTTATTGTTACTTTGGTTTGTTCGCTTTGTTAGGTTCTTTCTGTTGATGGAGATGCAGCATCACAAGATGAATGTTTGTTTTAAAAACAATAAATGAAATGTTTACACGGACGCCCGCAGCGTTCTGCAATGTATTAACGAGACTATATGGACTTGTAATTGCAACAATATTCCAAACAAAAACACTTCATAACCAAAATAAACAGACGAAAGCGAAATGAAATTAGAATGGTAGCTATGTGAATGAAGATTGTAAGGTACACTCCAAGCTGAGGTGGCAAGGTCTTTAAAAAGCGTTAATTCGAATGAGAAAAGCTTTTATTGCAGCTTTGCAAATATTACATTAAGAAGCGTACAAACATTTGTTATCCTCGAGACTTCTCTTCCCAAGGCGTAAATGCTGTGTTCGATTTTCCTCTGTACGACTCGCAGCACCATTTGGCTGTTTGGCATCTGGCTGTCGGGCCCAACTTTTCAACTTCATACACTTCTAGCGTTTTAGGAATGTTATCCTTGGGACTTCTTTTCTTGAGTCACATATCATTTTTTTCTGTGCCCTTGACATTTTTCTGCTAGCACAATATATCCTGTTGTTATCATTGTTGTTGTCGCGATAAGGTTACTCCCCGAAGTATCGGGGGAATGTTATCGATGCTGATGGTCCTTGCATGGTAATGATGCATTAAGGTACAAACCCGGCCATTTCGAGAACGATTTAATATGACCTCATTGAAACTTCTAGGTCATCCCGCCACCAACATGAGGAGCTTGTGGTCAACAGAGCCTTGGCTGCTAAAGAAACAGTATTCGCCACTGGTGGGTGAGGTTGATAATTGGGTTGGAGAAGCTATAAATTGCGCTGCCAACCCCTTGAAATGGTTGCGCCCCTTGAAGGGGTTGCGCCCTTGAATGATTTGGGCATTTTAGTTAGTTTTTACGACAGGTATACCTACCACGGGTATAATCTAAGCCCCCAAACCCGCTGGGATTACAATAGATCCTCTGCCTGCTTGTTTATTTGTATGATGTAGTGCTGACACCCCCCTCCGTAGGTAGAGATCATCTACCCGCACATACGTGCCTTGCTTTTAGAGCTTTGGAACAACTTCTTCAGCTACCGCAAGCTCCCGATGTTGTCTAGCGATTTCATCTTCACACTAGTGCACCACACCGTCGAATCAATGGTTGGAAGGGCTTACTTGGTTCTTCGCGCATCATCTAGAGCATTAAGCCAATAAGCTCCCTTTCTATACACCTCCCTATATCGCTCTTTGGCACCACCGAGAAAGCCGGAGTCTAAGCGTTATCTACCTTTGGAATATCTTGTAGTTCCACGTGCGTGCTTGGCACATCGCTACTTTTAACGTGCTCTCTTTGACTTGCAGCTTTCGAGTTTATTGATTTCGCGATAGTTATTACCTCGCTATTTGGGCCTGTCTGTCCTCCAGCCTAAGACCCACTCATTTAGTTAATGCGGCTGACCTGCCTCGCGGAACTGGGACTGGCTCCTTTTTGCCTCTTGAAAGCAGGCTTGCCACCTTCCGGTGAAAGTTGGCTCTTCATTCTGCCGCTCGAAGCTTCATCCTTCTTTCGCAGTGAGCCACTTGAACTGCCTTCGACCTACTTTCATCGCCTCACGGGCTCATTCACTCAAAGCTCTTGATCTCCAGTCTTGTTTGGATCGACCAGTGCTCCCAAGGAACAATTCTCAGTGCTGCATGGTACTGCGAAAGAGCTCTCTTACTTCTTCTGCTTCGTACACTTCTCCACTCTATTTCTCCGTTCGGATTCTTATGAGTCTTCATAACGGCGCTCTTTGACTCTCTAGTACTTTCGCTCTCTAAGTCCGATACATAACTTATAGCGTTTTCGTTTTCCTTGGCGACTCCTCGTTCAACGTAAAATCGTGCAGCCTTTCCTTTACTTATGTTCGACAAGCCAAATGGATGATACCGTTAAAGAAATTTGAGCAAGAATGGCGACAACATGCAGCCTTTTAAACTGGAATGACTCTCAAAAAAATTTACATACGCGCATAGAGTCTCTGGCACGCACCTACGCAGAAATCATCATCATTGTGGCAGTAAGCCTAGAAAAAAAATCAGACGTGCGAATGACTCGTCAGTGTTGAAGCGGCGTCAAATTGATGACGGCTATTCGGGGAGGATCGATGCAATTCATGTTCGCAGTCGTGGCTAATCGCTGTGCTATAATCATTTCAAGAAACGGATATAAATTTCCATACATGTGAATAAACTGTCTATTATTTTGCTATTTGGTGGCCTATTCACAGCTGGAGCAGAAATGATCTTGATGAGTCACATGCACTCGTTGCGATGTTTAATGTGTGGCTGAGCTTCACAAATTACAGTCGGCTGCCTGGACGGATGGATGGATGTATAGATTGTGCAGATATATGTGGATTTATTAGGTTGTAAGTGTTTTATGATATCAATAAACTTGTTGAATTATTACCACTTTAAGCAAATAGCATGTGTTAGTGGAAGTTATCTTTATCTTCATAAAAGTTCAATTTGATTAATATTTAGGCTGCGAGAGGCCCTCTTACGGCTTACTATTTGCTTTGCATACATATGTATATTTATCTAGTCATAATATATCTAATAATTTTGCACATGAGGCATCTGTCAAATTGGCTGACAGCCCGCGGAGCGAAACGTTTATTCCAAATCGAGCGTACTTTTTCACACATTTCCACACGGAGTGCAATTCCTGTGGTTCACTTGATTGATGATTTGTTTATTTTGATGTGAAATATCTCTTCGCACATCTAAATCGAGCGGCATTGGAACGGTTTTTTTTTATGAAAATAAAAGAATTATGATTTTTTTTGATGTAAACAATTTTCTTTATGTATGAACAAAATTAAGAAATTTCCTCAAGTCAAATATGAAAATAGTTGAAAAGTCATCAAGAGTATTGTGTTGTATTTCACACTGCCGATCTCTATCCATCCACTCTTACTTTCCTCTTGTTCTTACTCCTACAGTGTCTCTTCCTTTTTCAGCTCCTTATACTTTTGTTCTTCACTATTCTAGCTCTCTCCTTCGTTCTTTCCCGCTCCATTTCTGTCTTCCTCTTCTATTTGTACTCTTTTTCCTCTCCTACTCCCTCTATTGGCCTCTACCTCTACCTCCTTCGCACTTTTAACTCCTCCTTCCCCTTCACTTTATAATTTTCTCCTTCTTGCGGGAGGCAATTTCACTTCCTTTTTCTTTCGCTGTCGTGTTGCTTAATCCCTTTTTCTTTTTCCTTCTCCTTATCCTCCTACCTGGTACCTACGCCATATACATACCAGTTTAGGATATCTACTTGAAATTGTTGCAAAGATATATCGAGCTTGAATATTTTCCAGAAGCGGCGTGATACCAACCACTTTTCCAAGAATTGTATTCTATTCTCTTTATTTGACACTTATGAATATCCCAAAATCGTTGTTCTATGATTAATCAAAAGCAATGCATAGTGTCTGGCTTATCTCATCTCTTTCCATCTGCCTCTTCATAGTCTTACTATTATTCTATTCTTCGACATATAATTCTGCTACTTTCGCTCAGTTTATTCTTACTTCCTCTAGCTCTATTCCGCCGTATCTCTGTTTTCAAACTTGTCTCCCATTTTCTAACTTTGTACCTAGTCATTCCTTTTTATACTCAGCTGAGCAGAGCTCACAGAGTATATTAATTTTGTTCGCATAACGGTACCCCGTAACGGCAGAAACTAATCGAGATAGATATAGACTTCTATATATCAAAATGATCTGGGCGAAAAAAGAAATTCATTTAGCTACGTCCGTCCATCCGTCTGTCCGTGAACACGATAACTTGAGTAAATTTTGAGGTATCTTAATCATCTCAGATCGGTATTTATAATGAACGAAATCGGACTATAACCACGCCCACTTTTTCGATATCGAAAATTTCGAAAAATGAAAAAAATTCCATAATTCTATACCAAATATGAAAAAAGGGATGAAACATGGTGATTGGATTGGTTTTTTGACGCAAATTATAAATTTAGAAAAAATTTTGTAAAATGGGTGTGACACCTATCATATTAAGTAGAAGAAAATGAAAAAGTTCTGCAGGGCGAAATCAAAAGCTCTTGGCATCATGGCAGGAATGATGTTCTGGGTCACCCTGGTCCACATTTTGGTCGATATCTCGAAAACGCCTTCACATATACAATTAAGAGCCACTCCCTTTTAAAACCCTCATTAATAGTTTTAAATTGATACCCACATCGTACAAACACATTCTAGAGTCACCCCTGGTCCACCTTTATGGCAATATCTCGAAAAGGCGACCACCTATATAACTAAGGGCCACTCCCTTTTAAAATACTCCTTAACACCTTTAATTTAATACCCATATCATACAAACACCTTCCAGCGTTACCCTATGTTCAAATTCCTATATGGTGTTTTTCCCTTATTTGACAAAGGATGAA
The DNA here is from genome assembly GCF_040869045.1 of Eurosta solidaginis. Lineage (NCBI taxonomy): Eukaryota > Metazoa > Arthropoda > Insecta > Diptera > Tephritidae > Eurosta > Eurosta solidaginis. The sequence continues at coordinate 21,191,246 of NC_090320.1, forward strand.
TGAAAATCGTTCCAAAAAACGTCACCCTTGGTCTACAATTTGGTCGATATTTCCCAAACGTATGCGATATGGAATTAAAAACCACTTATAAACCATCTACGAAACCCTACGAAACCAACGCAGCTAAGCACTCAGCTGAGTATGTAATGTTCGGTTACACCCGAACTTAGCCTTCCTTACTTGTTTTATTTGTAGCGATGTAAACTCAATATCTATATTTCTATAGATGCCGCCTTAAGCTGACTAATTTAAAGAATATGTTAAAGATGAACAGACGTTTAAAAAAAATAAAAAATTTAGTGCACTGTCCCCAACTATGGTTTTATGGCAGGAGAAGACAACATAACAAATTAGCAGCTTGAAAACATATAGATCTAATTAATAATTGTAGTTTTCTCTATTTGTTCATTAAAATTATAGTTATTGTACACATATCACATAAACGTTCTCAAAACTATTGTTCAAATATTTACAGATATAAAAATAAAACATTATAAAGAAATATTCTTTATATAGACAGGGCCGGCGAAACATAAAAAATCAGGGTGGGTAATTTTTCGAAACCGGAAAAACTTCCCCTTATTTTGACTTTTTCTGTTATTCCTTTAAAATTATAACATTATACTGTTTTCAACGAACTTTATTCATCACTTTAAGTTACAAAAAATAATTTGCGTAAAACTACAATTAAATCTAATCTCATTGTTGATGCGCAAAATATTGCAGCTCGCCTCGAATTTTTAGAAATAAATTTATTCATGACGATTTCAATATCAAGCTCGTCATTTTCCTTTGAGTACGAATGTAGAATCGCGACATGGTTTAGTCGATCTTGCACCATAGTCGATCTCAAATAATATTTTACTCTACATAAAACAGAGAAACTTCTCTCGTTAGAGCAAGTTGACCCCGGAATGGTAATGAACAATTGTATAAAACTTAAATATTCGGGAACAAGTCCTCTACACCAATTATTTTCTTTCATAAATTGCACAATATCTTTCAATGCTTTCGGAAATACTTATTGTACGTTTCATTAAATTCAATGCCACAGCTTCGTCACTGAGTAACCTGAATTCGTCAAAACCACCTTTATAAAACAGTATGATTTTTTACACGTCAACCGTTTCAGCGACTGCAAATTGTTCCAATATTCGAAAAAATTTGGCTGAATCTGTGCCGAATCTACTTTTCAAACAGCAAACTATTTGATCATAAATTTCACAGTAAATTTTACGATACTATTCTTTTGGAGTGTTGTAAACATGTCGCTATCATTTCTACTGTCAATTCGCTTTGAAATTTTCCGTCAACGTGGCAAATTCGGTTCCCTGATTTCAAATTTCTTTGATAACTCTATGCATGTTAGCCAAATTGATTCAAATTTGGAATCACGGGAAATTTCCAACGTGTATGATCAGCGGTTGGCACCACTACATTTACACAGTTACCAAATTGAGAATGTGTTAGTAAACACGAACGCGTAGCGAGCACGAAAGCAAAATCAATTATTTATTTAGTTTGATTTCAATGCTTGAACGGTGAGCATGTGTCACACGCATTCTTTGGTACTCTGTTTTAAGCGCGCGTGTGACACTTCCTTACGGTTGAACCATCGAAATCAAACTAAAAGAGCTGTCGTTGATTTTGACGAAGTGGCCGTTGTGCTCTCGCTTATCGTATACATATATGGTCGCTTAGCAGGTGCTAAGCTCACGCCCACCCCGGTGTATGATACAGCTTCAATTTTACGAGACGAATCTACGACACAAAGTTCTACCTTTTGAAGTTCTTTGTTTAGTACTTCAATTCGATCAAATATCTCTATTAAAGCATTCAAAAGGAACAAGAATGCGAAAGACTCCATACGTCCTAAAAAAACTTACAGCTTTGGCGACGATTGTGCTACCGACTTCCAGATCTTCGAGCAGCCCTGCAAAGAATGCCATCAAAGGTTCGTAATTGGCCAATACTATTTTTAGAGACATGATTCGCAATGTAAATCTGAAAGAAAATAATATTCCCACAAAACAAGGTTTTACAACTTTCTCAAAAAATTTTTCTTTTACTTTCGGGATGGGTAATTACCCACTTTCAGGTCTTCCGGGTGGGTAGTACTACCCACCATACCCACGCCTTCCGCCGGCCCTGTATATAGAACAAAAGCTGTTTATTAAATTTTTATTATACTTGAAATTTGATTAGGTAATTTGCCCAAACATTTCCTCAAGCAGGCCGAGCAAATAAAATAATTAGCAATTACTTCAATTAGTTTAACCTTGATTAAAATGTGTTCTTATTCCACAGATTTAGAGGAAAAATCGTTTGTTTGTTTTTTTATTCACACAACAAAATTTTGTATAAATAGCGCCCAGAAAACTTAACTTGCTTCACCTTAAACTTAACAATCGACGGAAAGTCTTACAACTAAAATGAATTTAAGCAGTTCTTTCGCAATCCTGTTTTTCGTACTTAGCTGCCTTTTAGCTAATACGAATTCAGAATATCGCATTATTGGTGGCAGGAATTGGAATATACTGGATAGTCCATATTTGGTATACATAAATTATACCAACCGATATATATGCGTTGGTTCGTTAATCACACTACAGCGTGTAGTTACAGCTGCGCATTGCGTGGTAGAATTAAGCGTGAATTACATCACTGTTGCAGCTGGTGTATCCGACTTACGTGATTTACGCGAAAATGGACAAGTTCGCTATGCACAGCGTATATGTTATCCACGTGTATTTAATTACCTATCAATGGATATGGATATAGCTATGATAAAAGTGCGTGTGCCCTTTTTCGAGTGTGATACAATAAAAACAATACAACTTTGCCAAGATAGGTTAAACCCGCGCACAGCAATGCGAGTTAGCGGATGGGGTTGGACAACTCGTGAAAATGGGGCCTTTTCGTCTATACTCCAATCTGTTGACGTGTATATATTAGAAAAGGGCAATTGTGCGGCTCGTTATGCAATGGCTGGAAAATTTTTAACAGAATCAATGATTTGTTCTTCAACTCAGGCAGCTGATACGTGTTTTGGAGATTCTGGTGGACCGGGCGTTGTAGATGGACGACTTTGTGCTGTGGTATCAACGGGGATAACCCCTTATAACTCCTTTTATCCGACAGTACATACAACTATAAATAATCAAAATGTTCGAGCTTTTCTAAATTGGCGGCCACCGTGGTGTGATGGTAGCGTGCTCCGCCTATCACACTGTATGCCCTGGGTTCAACTCCCGGGCAAAGCAACATCAAAATTTTAGAAATAAGATTTTTCAATTAGAAGAAAATTTTTCTAAGCGGGGTCGCCCCTCGGCAGTGTCTGGCAAGCGCTCCGATTGTATTTCTGCCATGAAAAGCTCTCAGTGAAAACTCATCTGCCTTGCAGATGCCGTTCGGAGTCGGCATAAAACATGTAGGTCCCGTCCGGCCAATTTGTAGGGAAAAATCAAGAGGAGCACGACGCAAATTGGAAGAGAAGCTCGGCCTTAGATCTCTTCGGAGGTTATCGCGCCTTACATTTATTTTTTTTTTATTTAATTTCAATAAGATTAATATGGTAGGGATTTTTGTTCCCCATATACGTATGTATGTATGTAAGTTGTATGGCAAATTTTTGTTTTGATATCTTTTAGTTTGTATAAGATTGTTTTTATTGTATGTATGTATATAAAAGAAATAAATAAAAGAAATTTTATCATGAAATAAAAAAAAAATTGTTCACTTTGAAGGGCAAAGGTTAAGGTTTTTTGCTTTTTGAACGTGTTATAACTCGAAATAAACTTCAAAATACTACTGATCATTTGTGATAAGTGATTTGTCTTCTGTTCAATACGAAGTATAGGTACCCACAACATCAACTAAAAGAAGGTGCTATCCTCATTTTATACTTTCCATTGTGTCGTTTTTTAATTATGAATAAGTTACGCGATGTAGGATATAAAAGGGCAATGCTGGTTAATATTTATTGTTAACGAACTTTCCAAGCGCGGCATTTAAAGAAAGACAAAGAGCATATACATAATCGATTATAAACCCACAACTAAAAACCGAAGGAAAAGTTTGCCTGAATATTTCCATCTATGTATATGCAAATTTATGTATTAGAATTACCAACGCGTATGTATTTATGGTTGTAGGACTGTGATCAGTCAGTACCCTGCAAAAATCGCGTGGACTCCATGCATGCATGTATGGAGTACTCGCTATGGACCAACCGAGTGCTCCAAAATTAACCACAATTCATACAAAAAATATGGTCCAATTAACATTGCGATGTCCTAGGATGGGACCATATACTCCAGCTCCGCATTACATCAGTGTAATCCATTGAGTACCCGCAGTCCAATAAACATCGTGTAGTGATTACAATCGTTAAAACCGAGCAATGATCGGCTTACAATATGTCCGTGAAGAAATATGAGTTGGTCCATTGCTGCATTACAGTGGAGTACAATGGTAAGTACTCCAGTGGACCACATGATCCAACGATTTTTGCAGGGTAGCAGTAGTTAGGTCAGTCAGTAGCAGGTAGAATACACGAGTATGCACACATAAAATTATTGCAAAAACCAAAAGATTTAAAAGAAAAGAATTTCTTCCGCAAGCAAGAATACTTAGCTAGTCCAAGCATCAACAAAATGAAATAAAACAAGTAAGGTAGGCTAAGTTCGGGTGTAACCGAACATTACATACTCAGTTGAGAGCTATGGAGACAAAATAAGGGAAAATCACCATGTAGGAAAATAAACCTAGGGTAATCCTGGAATGTGGTTGTATGACATGTGTATCAAATGGAAGGTATTAAAGAGTATTTTAAGAGTGAGTAGGCCATAGTTCTATGGATGGACGCCATTTAGGTATATCGCCATAAAGGTGGACCAGGGCTGACTCTAGAATTTGTTTGTACGATATGGGTATCAAATGAAAGGTGTTAATGAGTATTTTAAGAGGGAGTAATCCTTAGTTGTGTATGTGAAGGCGTTTTCGAGATATCGCCATAAAGGTGGGCCAGGGTGACTCTAGAATGTGTTTGTACGATATGGGTATCAAATAAAGGTATTAATGAGGGTTTTAAAAGCGAGTGGCCCTTAGATGTATATGTGAAGGCGTTTTCGCGATATCGACCAAAATGTGGACCAGGGTGATCCAGAAAATCATATGTCGGGTACCGCTAATTTATTTATATATGCAATATCACGAGCAGTATTCCTGCCATGGGCGGAGCCACGCCCATTTTGAAATTTTCTTTTATTTATGTATTTTGTTGCATCATATCATTACTGGAGTTGAATGTTGACTTAATTTACTTATATACAGTAAAGATATTAAATTTTTTGTTAAAATTTGACTTAAAAATTTTTTTTTTTAAAAAGTGGGCGTGTTCTTCATCCGATTTTGCTAATTTTTATTCAGCACATATATGGTAATAGTAGTAACGTTCCTGCCAAATTTCATCATGATATCTTTAACGACTGCCAAATTACAGTTTGCAAAACTTTTAAATTACCTTCTTTTAAAAGTGGGCGGTGCCACGCCCATTGTCCAAAATCTTACTAATTTTCTATTCTGTGTCATAAGGTCAACGTATCTACCAAGTTTCATCGCTTTATCCGTCTGTGGCAATGAATTATCGCATTTTTTCGGTTTTTCGAAATTTTCGATATCGAAAAAGTGGGCGTGGTTGCACTAGAATTTTGTTACGTTTAAAATGGATTGCTTCAAACTTTATTTTAGGAAATTTTTTTCCAAAGTTTTCATTAAGTTAACATTGACCTTAAATAACTTTTGATTCATCAGACTTCGCAAAAAATGTTGACAATGACATGTAAAAATATTTCTTTTTAATGGTGACCAATTAGATGTTTATACAAACCAAAAGATATGAAAACAAAAATTTTCTATACAACTTACATACATACATATGTATGTATGTATATGGGAAACAAAAATCCCTACCATATTAATCTTATTAAAATTAGGTACATATTTTACATGTACCATTATGTATGAACATTTCCACACCTGTTTACTAATAAACAAAGTTCTATGATCAGTACAGTGGTAAACGACCCCGATAACTATTTCTAGCTTAAGCCTCAACTTTGGTTACGTAAATATATGTAACTAAATAAATGAATATTAACAAAGCAACCCCAAACAAGCAAAAATATATGCACATATGCATCTATACACACATAAATATATGTACGTATACATTAGGGCGGGTCGATTTAAAAATCGCTCATTGCTCTGTGAAAATCGTATTCTAGGGATGAAAATAAGAAACTTTGCCGAAGGAACCATACGTCTAAAAAGAATTCTTTTTTTCTCAATTTCCACTGGCTGGTGCGACAAATTTTGTATGTCAGCAAAAGTTACTCACACGCCATGTACGTATTTAAGTACAGAACTTTTGTTTGCTCATAGCATTGAATTCACAAAAAGTTACAGCGATTGCATTGAGTGATTTAAAAGTTTTTATTAAATTTAAACATTCCATTGTAAAAATAACTGCCTATATGAGATGATAGACAAAAATTGTGCAGCTTAAATATTTTGATTAAGTTATGAGATTTTGAGTATGAATTGTGTGTGACAAAATAAAATTTGAAAATAAAGCAAAGAATGATAAATTAGAGGAATGAGGGATCAAAGAAAAAATAAGGAGAGAGGTAGAGGGTGTAAAAAAAGAAGAGGGAGGCATAAGGAAATTATAAAAATAACAATGAGAAAAATTGGGAGATACATTTTGAAGATCAATAAAATCTTATGTACTGATTGCACACCCTCTTATTTAGATTAGTATTTGCATAACCCGAGCAACGCCGGGTACCCTGCTAGTATACATAGTATATTATATATATTATATTACATACATATATATTCGAAAAAAGCTACCAACAAAATATGTATGTACATATGTATATGCTAATGTTGGTACCCTAAGAAGATTTAATCGATCTTATAAATATATCATATTTCTTCTTTACGTGTGTTTGCCCCTGAACTCCACCCAAACGACTGGACCGATTTTGATAAAAATTTGTGAATGTGTTCAAGGCGGGGCGGGGGGGTTAGGATGCTTTAGATCCATGGTCACCATTGAGTTGAATAATTATTGGCGCCACTTCACACGTATTATCATTCTCTTTCGTCTTTATTCTGCTTTAGTTGTCGCTGAACAAGCAGAGTAGCAACATCGGGTAAAGCTATTGTTTATTTGTGCATATATTTACGAATTTAACAAACATGCGTGCTGTAGTGTAGCCAAAATAAACACATTCATACATACATGTATACTTACAAAGCACTTAGCACGCATGGCTTTTGAGCTGCTCACTGATAGCGTAAACAAAACGCAACCAACTAAAGCCGGAGTCATTGGTGCCGTATGTCGTATCGCTGTATCCGTATCCCTAACGTAATCAGCTGTTTATCGTTACGACGGTAAACCAAAATCGAATTGGTTGGCTACGATACGGTTACGACCTTAGCGGCACCAATAATCGATTGCATTGATTCTCATAAGATTGGTCGAATCAGCTGTTATAAGGTTACCGATACGGTTACCGATAAAGCACCAATGTCTCCAGCTTAAAATTATGCTGAGTTTGCGTATTCATATGCACCAGCAAGTTCTCACGCTTTGCAACTATATGCATGTGTATGTGAATGTGCATGAGTACGTTTGGCTGCATCCTGTTGTTGGGCTTAGAATCAGAAGTAAATATGTAACAAAGTGTGGGGATAAATGATTTCCACATCTAATTAAACGTTTATTTAACTTTAAACTGTACGTTTATTTGTCAATAAAATCCAACTTAAAACTAGTACAAAATTTATGCGTGTTAATTTCAGAAGTTCTAGAAAGTTAATGCTTGGGAACGAAAAAATAAGTGTTCCTACTGAATACGATTGTAGTAACAAAAAGGAATAAGAAAAAGTACCAATTCCGAAATAATGCTGCCACCCGTGACAGTGGTGTGTAGAGTTCCCACACTACTCCCCCCAAATGATGGCTTGAGCTGGTTGAAAGTCGAATTTAACCTCCGGAATGGAACTACGGTGTGGCTGTTAAGCACTGCAATGGCAGGCTTGTTGACGTGGTCGGTTCCTGAGGCGGATTTGGCTGGTTGAACACCCGTCTGTGTGGGGTATTGCCAAAGACATCGTCGCTTGCCAAATGTGCTGGTTTCAGTCGTTCGATGTTAACGTTTATTTCTCTGCCGTTGACGTCGATCGTGAAAACTCGTTCGTCAATCCTTTTTAAAATTTTATGCGGACCCGAGTATGGCTGGTCGAGTGGTCGTTTGGTTGCGTCGATTCTTAAAAAGACGTGTGTACACGTCAGCAAATCCTTGTGACAGAAAGTTTTTTGGCGGCAGTGATGTGTTGTAGGGGCCGGTCTGATTTTTCGCATATGTGTGCAGAAATCTTCGAGAAACGAATTCCGGTCGACTGGTGAATCACCATTGATGAAAAACTCGCCCGGTACACGAAGTGTCGTTCCATAGAGGTAAGCCGCTGGTGACGCTTTAAGGTATTCTTTGTAACATGTTCTTAAACCTAGCAAAACCGAAGGTAATGCTTCTGTCCATTGAGTTATCTGGTGGCACATGATGGATGCTTTCAGGGTTCGATGCCATCGTTCCACTAACCCGTTCGCCGCTGGGTGATACGCTATAGTTCTGATTCGCTTGCCGCCAACCAAACGTGCAAGGGCTGTGAATAGGGCACTTTCAAATTGCGTACCTTGGTCAGTTGTGAGCAGTTTGGGGCATCCGAAGCGGGCAATCCAGTGTGAGAAAAACACTTTCGCGACCATGTTCGCCGTAATGTCTTTGATTGGGACTGCCTCAGGCCATTTTGTGAACCTGTCAATCATAGTCATGCAATACTTAAAACCCTGCGACTCCGGCAAGGGCCCCACCAGGTCCAAGTGAACGTGATCAAATCTTTCGTCAGGGTCAGGGAATGACGTGGGTGCTACATGTGTGTGGCGGCCTACTTTGGAGCGTTGACATGGAAGACAATAGCGGGCCCACTGCAAAACGTCTTTGTTCATTGACGGCCATACGCATCGCTGGGCTATGATTTTGACTGTGGCTCGGCCACTAGGGTGAGCTAGATTATGTAGTGCTTCGTAGATTTTTCGGCGTAACTGAAGGGGTATGAACGGTCTGATGTTGTTAGTTGAAACGTCGCAGTATACTATGAGCCGACCGGATCCGAAAGTGAGGGTTTGGAGCTTGAGTGAAGTTTCATTGCGAATTAGCAGCTGTTGCAGTTCGTCATCTGATTCTTGTGCGCGCGATAGTTCTTCGTAGTTGATTATTTCCGGAAGATGTATGGTTTCAACACGTGAGAACGTGTCTGCTACATGGTTGTCGGAGCCGGAGATGTGTTGAATATTAGTGGTGAACTGGCTTATAAATCCCAGCTGTCTGATCTGGCGTGGCGACGACTTGTCTGAATTTTGGCGGAAAGCGTAGATCAGCGGTTTATGGTCGGTTCTTACTACGAATTCGAGTCCTTCAATCAAATGGCGGAAATTTTTTATTGCCTCGTAGATTGCTGTTAACTCCCTGTCATACGTACTGTAATTTTGTTGCGCAGGCGATAGTTTCTTGGAGAAGAAGCCGAGCGGTTCCCAGGTGTTGGTGTGTTTTTGTTCGAGAACGGCTCCTATTGCTGTGCTGGATGCATCGCAAGTGATTCGAATATCAGCAGTGGGTAACGGATGCGCTAAAAGCGTTGCGGTTGCAAGTTGCTCTTTGATCGCAGCGAAAGCTTTTTCGGAAGCGTCTGTCCATGGCACCGGTCTTCGGTAATTTTTCTTAGACTCTTTTAAGAACTCGTGAGTGGCGCCAGGAAGTTAGCGGCGTTTTTAATGTGGCGTCGATAAAAATTGATTGCTCCAATGAATCTTCTCAGATCGATGATTGTGTTCGGCTTGGGGAAATCGCGTAGTGATTTGACTCCGTCTGGCAACGGTGTTGAGCACTGTGCTGTGATACGGTATCCCAGAAAATCGACGGCGGTTGAACCCAGTATGCATTTATCTGCGTTAATGCAAAGGCCAAACTGACTCAGTCTTTGGAATACCAGGCGGAGGTGTTGCTCGTGTTGCTTCTCATTGTTTGACGCAATTAGCAGGTCGTCGATGTAAGCATATACGAAGTCCAATCCGGATAGTGCTTCATTTATGAAGCGTTGAAACGATTGGGCTGCGTTACAGAGACCGAATGGCATACTGACGAATTCATACAAGCCAAACGGTGTGATTACAGCTGTCTTGGGGATGTCTTCTTCTGCTACTGGTATATGGTGGAACGCACGTTGAGATCAATTGTGGAAAACAATTTTTTCCCTGCGAGGACGGTGGTATAGTCCTGCAAAAGCGAGATCGGATAACGGTCTGGTATGGTCTGCTCGTTTAGCCTTCGGTAATCTCCGCATGGTCGCCACTCTCCATTTTTTTCCGAGCCATATGGAGTGGACTAGCCCAGGGGCTATTGGATGGTCTGGCGTGGCCTAGGTCGACCAAAATCTGAAACTCTTCTTTAGCAACTTTGAATCGTTCGGGGCACAGCTGGCGTACATGTTGGACGCAAGGTGGTCCGGTGGTTGGTATATAATGCTTTATCGAGTGCTTGGTGGCCGTACGGTTCGATGGATCTTCCAGTAATTCAGGAAATTCTCTGAGGATGTTTGTGAATTTGCTCGGTTTATTGAGGGCCGTTATCGCTGTGATTGGTGCTGTTGTGTATGCACCTGTGCTGCGAGAACCCGAGTTGGGGTCTATGATACACCCCCGTTTGAGGTCGACTATTAGTCCGTGTTCGTGAATTAGATCTGCACCGATGATTGGGTATGGTACGTTAGCCATACAAAAAATCCAATGAATTGGTCGACGAAGCCCAATATTGAGAGTCAGCTCCTTTTGTCCGTATGTTTCGATGACAGTGCCGTTGGCAGCCTGTAGTCGAAATTGGGTTGATTTTAGTTTGCCCTGACGGGGAGGGGGAGTGACTGAAATATCCGCGCCAGTGTCGAAGAGGTATTTTGTGCCTGTTGTGCGGTCGTAAATGAATAGTCGGCGGGGTGTTGGTTTGCCGCCAGTGGTCGCCGAAACTACTGGGGGCATCTTGCGTTTCCCTGATTCTGTGAAAATGTGCATGGTTGTGTGCATCTATTGGCACGTATCCCGAACCTGCGATCATAAAAGCAGGTGGAAGGTGGTGAGCTGTTGGCGTTCGGGCTTTGAGGTATGTTGGGTGCCTTGTTGGAGGACTTGTTCTGTCTGCCTTCTTCTCCGAACGCAGTTGTCATTGTTAATTTTTCAACCTGCTTGGCTAATATGTTGATTTGTTCTCGTAAACTGCTGCTTGTGTTATCAGCTGTATGTGCGACTGGCATAACGTAGCGATTGTCGGAGTAGCGCTGAATTTCCATTAGCCGATTTGCCATCAGTGCGAGTGTGGCGTTATCAGGTTCGTTAGATGCAGCTAGTGCTAATTGTACCTGAGGTGGGAGTCGATCGAGCCAAATTGTGCGGACGAACGTAGTATCTAGTTTGTTTCCGCCCAGTCGATTGATCTCTGAAAGTAGTTCCGATGGACGTCGCTCGCCCAACTCAGGACCAGGTAGAAGCATTTTGAATTTACGTTCCTGTGAAATACTATAATGGTTGACTAGAACTTGTTTCAGTGTATTATACTTATCGGTTTGGGGAGGGTTTGTAATGACACCCTCTACAATGATAAGTGCATCTTGATCCAGCCGGCTGACTACCGCGTAATATTTCGTTGGATCGGAAGTGATTCTCCTGAGCTGGAACTGCGCCTCGACCGCGGCAAACCACAGCTGCACTTGTTGCGTCCAAAATGGAGGTAAATCAAGTCGCTCGAATTTATCTATATGTGTCGCTAGTTGTTGATTACCAACTGCTTCATAAAATTCCTCGGCGCCAGCTACGCCTTGCAAACCAGCGTTGTCGTTCTGGCTTTCTGTTGCATTAGTGTTCATATTGAGTGTGCTGACCAATTATTGGTATATTTATTAAAATTGAAGGGGTCACCAATTATGTGGGGATAAATGATTTCCACATCTAATTAAACGTTTATTTAACTTTAATCTGTATGTTTATTTGTCAATAAAATCCAACTTAAAACTAGTAACAAAATTTATGCGTGTTAATTTCAGAAGTTCTAGAAAGTTAATGCTTGGGAACGAAAAAAGAAGTGTTCCTACTGAATACGATTCTAGTAACAAAAAGGAATAAGAAAAAGTACCAATTCCGAAATAATGCTGCCACCCGTGACAGTGGTGTGGAGAGTTCCCACAATAGTAAATAAATTATACATAAGAATTTGTTTGTAATATTTTTGTATAAATAGACCGAAAATATTTGAAATAAAGGCAATTCATTTTCTTGATGCTGAATGTGGGCATCGATTAAATACATTAGCAGTGCCGATTAATTGGCGCTCACCAAAAATCCAAATATATTCATTTTCCCATCCTACAGTGCATACGTCCTACCTCATTGATCTTTCATCAACAACTAAAGCAACACCAATAAGATGATTTTAGTTTTACTCACACAGCCACAGTTTAAATTTTATTTATCCCTGCTTTAGATTCACAATTTCGTTCAGGCAAAGAGGATAAATTAACAAGAGACGTCAGCTCGTATGTTTGATATCGAACATTTGCTGTGCGCTATTATGGTTCTTGACAGTTGCTTGCCACTTTACATTTTAATTTTCGCAGCATACCGAAACACTCAAGCAGTGTTGCCAGAAGTTTTTCAGAAAAAAGATGTTAAGGAATGTGCCATAAGCTTCGCTTCGCTTCGCTACTCTTTATCTTCTTTGGTCGGCCATTTTTGCAATACTGAGTGGCCAAATTTTTAAATTTCTTCACTTTCATCAATTCTGATTCAGAGAGTTTAAGTTGTTTTGCAACTTCCCGTGTAGACTTGCCCAGTTGAAGCAGCTTTTCTACCTCCGCAATGTGAAATACTTTCACATAATTACACTTGTTCTGCTATTTCATGAAATACTTTTAATATCTAATATTCTTTTGTTAAATTGTAAATGAGATTTTCAGCGTTTGAAATAAAATTTAGTTGATTGTAAGCAAGCAAACCCGACTGTAGCTACCCCGGATTCAAATATCATTACAAATGGCGCCCAACGTGGAAATAAGGACTGGCTGGATTTATAATTTACATAGGGACGAAATTGTGGGTATCCTACAAAATTTTTAAATTCAAGATTGTGGTAGCGTTGCCGAAATGCGCAAGCGTTTATCGGCATTTGTCACCGACTATGAACATACTGATGAAACTCGACGGCAATTGAAAGAATTTCAGAGACAATATTCAGAAGGAACTTCTCACGAACAACAAATTGCAGAAGATATAATTTCAATTCCAGCCAGAGACATCGAAGTGGAGCAACAACATTTAGAGGAATTATCGAACGAGGAACATCGACAACGTGAAAATGCTTCTGCGATCCCTGTCGAAGCGGAGAAAATCAACTTAATAGCTAACAGACATATTCCATATTTATCAGTTATTGACCAAGTACGCAAATGGTCAATCAAGTTTGATGGTACGAAGGATCCTATCTCTTTTATTGAACGAGTTGAGGAATTGATTGAAGTTTTTGCACTGCCACAGGATATGGTGGTGAATACGATGCCGGAACTACTCAAAGATAAGGGTTTGCTCTGGTATCGTAATTGCAAGCGAAACTGGCTATTTTAGGAAAATTTTAAGGACGATTTCTTGAAATTCTTTCTTCCACCACGTTATTTTGAGACTTTAGATGAACAAATTAGAACTCGTCGACAAAACCCAAATGAACTTTTCAAGGATTATATGTTAAGTTTAAGTGATTTGATGCGACATGCGGGCATTCCTGAGGACAGAAAATTGGAACGAATCTATCGCAATTGTAAGCCTGATTATCAACTCTATATCAAGAGAAGCGACTTTGGTTCTCTAACGCAACTTACATCTTTGGCTGAAGACTTTGAAGAAATAATGATTAATCAAAATCGGCGAGTTATAAAAACTAATCAATCTGAATACGTAAAGGAACCTGTTGATTCTTTACAACATCAACCAACTTTTTTGCGGAACGTATGTCATCGCTGTGGTGGTCAAGGCCATTATGCAAAGGATTGTAGGCAACCACAAATATATTTCTGTTGGGATTGTGGTCGTCGTAACATAAAAACCATGGATTGTTGCAGAAAAGATTCGGGAAACCATGTCAGACTTCGATTGAATGGAGGGGAATCGGAGTCCCAGATACAGCAATAGGCACTCTCCAATATAGTAACAAAAAAATAACAACTATTATTCAAGTTGAACAAATTAAAACTGAAGCCACTGTTGATACAGGATCTTCACGCAGTTTTATCAGTCAACGGTTTATTACTCGCTTTAATTTAAATCACAAACTTAAACCATTCAATATAAAAATTCGGATGGCTAATGGTATTACTGAACAAATAAAATTTGTTTTAGATGCGGATTTGCAATGTAATAAAATGTTACGAAATTTTCAATTGATGGTTATGGATTCGGTTATAGATGACATCATCCTTGGTATGGATTTTTTGAAAAGAATGGATACTTACATATGCATTGGTAATGCCAAACTACAACTATCTTCATTTGATACGATAAGTAAGCAAATGAAATATCAACAGTGTACATTGACAGATGATATTTCAGAAGAGGCATTGATTAAAGATTTTTTGCAAGACGAGTTAATAAAGTTTGAAAAAGTACAGGGACCATCGAATGTTACAACCCACAAAATTGTTATGAAAGATGATCGGCCAATAAAGCAGCGATATTTTCCAAGAAATCCTGCAATGCAAAGTATAATTAATGGAAAAGTGGACGAATTACTTGAAAAGTGTTGTATAGAACCTTCGCAGAGCCCATTTAGTGCACCCATTGTGTTGGTTAAAAAAACAAACGGACAATGGCGAATGTGTATCGATTATAGACAGCTTAATGCAAAGTCTATTCCAGATGCATACCCTTTACCACGAATTCAGCACATCCTTGATCGACTGCGTAATGCAAAATACTTTAGTAGCATTGATCTTAAGGATGGATACTGGCAAATACCGATGGATGAAAATAGTAAACACTTTACTGCATTTACTGGACCTGGTCGTGGACTTTTTCAGTGGCGTGTAATGCCTTTTGGTTTACATTCAGCTCCGGCCACCTTTCAGCGAGCATTGGACAAAGTAATCGGTGCTGATCTTGAGCCTTTTGTTTTCGCTTACTTGGACGATATCATTGTCACTGGTAAAACGTTCGAAGAGCATAAAGCTATGTTGGTGGAAGTATTTCGCAGGCTACGAGCAGCTAATTTGAGAATTAACGTCGACAAATGTTCATTTTTCACTAGGAAAACTAAATATCTTGGTCATATGATTAGTGAAGATGGAGTTCATACGGATCCTGAAAAGATTGATGCTATAACAAATTTGAATGTACCGGAAAATATTCGAGAATTACGTCGGTTTATTGGTATCACTTCATGGTATCGAAGATTTGTACCAGATTATGCTAAAATTGCTCACCCCCTTAATCATTTATTGCGGAAAGAGTCAAAGTGGGAATGGAAGGAGGAACATCAAAAGGCTTTTGATGACCTTAAAAACAAACTCACAGAAGCACCAGTTTTGGCATGTCCTGACTTCACTCAGAAATTCATTCTGCAAACTGATGCCAGCGACTATGGTTTAGGAGCTGTTTTAACACAGAACATTGATGGAAAAGAACAAGTTATTGCATACGCCAGTCGACATTTGAGCAACGTTGAATTAAAGTTTTCTGCAACGGAGAAGGAATGCTTGGCTATTATATGGGCTATCAGGAAAATGAGGCATTATCTTGAAGGATACCGCTTTATAGTTGTAACGGACCATTTAGCATTAAAATGGTTGAACTCTATTCAAAGTCCTTCCGGCCGAGTTGCACGTTGGGCCTTAGAGTTAAAGCAGTATCAATTTGATGTGCATTATAGGCGAGGTAAGCTAAATACAGTCGCTGACGCGTTGTCACGGCAACCAATAGAAGATTTGTGTTTAACATCTGATGATCAACAGTGTAGTTGGTTGAAGAAGAAAATGAAAGAAGTTCGTGAAAATGGGCAAGCCAATCCGGGATTTTGTATCGAAAATGGAAAACTTTATCGACGTTTCTCTGCTCGGACAGTTGATGACGATTGCATTCCATGGAAATTATGCGTTGATAAACCTGATCGGATTCGAGTTCTGAAGGAAAATCACGACAATCCTACAGCAGGTCACTTGGGAATAAGGAAAACAATTATTCGGCTCAAAAATCGATATTATTGGCCAGGTATGCATCGTGATATAAAGCGTTATTTTCAGCAATGTGAATCATGTCAAAAATATAAAATATCACAACAACGTCCTGCGGGAATGATGCATTCGGAGATACCTAAAGAACCATGGGAGGTATTATGTGCTGACTTTATCGGTCCCTTACCCCGATCTAAACATGGTAATTCGACACTTTTGGTATTTTTTGACAAATTTTCGAAATGGGTAGAATTGATTCCTTTACGTTCTCCAACCACAAGCAACTTGTGTAAGGCATTTCGAGAACGTATACTTTCACGATTTGGAGTTCCAAAAACTTTTTTATCCGGCAATGGTACTCAATTCACTAGTCGTAAATTCAAGCAATTTTTAGTGGAACTAGGCGTTCGTCAACGGTATACAGCTCCATATATGCCCCAAGAAAATCCAACAGAGAGGGCTAATAGAACAATCAAAACAATGATTGCGCAATTTACTCACGGTGTACATAAGACTTGGGATGAACTTCTCCCCGAATTTATGTTGGCCATCAATACTGCGGTTTCAAACTCCACAGGATATAGCCCTGCGTTTATTGTTCAAGGTAGAGAGCCACGACTGCCAGCCTCTATTTATGATCAAAACGTACAGCCGTTTCCGTCTTATATGGAAACAATTAATGAAAAAGTAACTCGACTTAAAGAGATATTCCAAATTGTTTGTAGAAATTTGGAACAAGCAGCAGAAACGCAAGCCAAATCATATAACTTTCGACATCGTGAATGGAAACCAAAAATTGGAGATCAAGTATTACTTCGGCAACATCATATTTCGAATGCAGTAGAGAATTTTTCCGCCAAGCTTGCACCTAAGTATGATGGCCCGTTTACAGTAACTGGGTTTGTTTCACCTGTAATTGTGAAATTGAAGAAGGAAACTGAGTCGAAATTTCGGACTGGCCATTTATCGCAATTAAAAGCTTTTGTTTCCGGAAGAAGGGAGGAAATGTGAAATACTTTCACATAATTACACTTGTTCTGCTATTTCATGAAATACTTTTAATATCTAATATTCTTTTGTTAAATTGTAAATGAGATTTTCAGCGTTTGAAATAAAATTGAGTTGATTGTAAGCAAGCAAACCCGACTGTAGCTACCCCGGATTCAAATATCATTACAGCAATCATTTTGTTGTTACCCGGCTTCATGTTGTAAATAGAGGTTAATATTTCCACTTTTCACAGCGAATACCAAGTTTGGTAATAAGCCAAATATTTATTTTATTTTTAAAAATTTATTTTTGTTTATTTTTGAGTTTAAATATTTTCAAACTAATTAGAATTTTCTCTTTTTGAAGTTATTCAAAAATTTTAAGTTAACACGAAAACTCAATTAAAATTTATTTTAAAAATTCAAGTAAAGAATACAAAGTAGTTAACACTATATTTACTCCCCCTAGATATAGAAAATAATAATTTTCTATATAATTTTGAATAATTTATTTAAACTTTATTCTTTTAAAAGATATTTTTGATGACTGAAAATATTTTAAATTTTTGATAATTCACCATAAACAGTCTTAAAATAATAAACTTTTAAATTTAACAAGGTATATTTATTATAAGTAGATAACCCTACATATACTCCCCCTCCAGTGAAACGAAAAATTTATCTTTTTAATGTTAATTGTATTTTAATTACTATAAGTTGTTATTGTTGTTAGTGTTTATTTGTTGTAGTAGTTTTATGTGAATTAATATTAGTTATTTATAATATAATATATATATTGTTATTTATAATAATGCGATTGAAAAACCTAGGATGAGGTTGGATGATAGTAGATTGCAACTTTGTGTGTATAATTATTAAAAAATTAAAAACTTGTATTATGCAGAATATATGTTCAATATATAATTGTACTCTGCATAATGTATGTCCAAGTTGTTGATAAGGAATGAAAAGTTGATTCTTTTAATTGTTTGAGGGTGAAATTGTCATTGATTCATGTTATGTTAATGAGTATAAATTGAGTTTTAAATACGATTTACATTTCAATGTGAAATATTGATATTTAGGAAAATATTTCGTTAAAATTTATTTTAAAAAATCTTTAAGAGATTTTTTAAAATTGTAGAAACTTGTTTGATTTTTAAAAATCAAAGTTATTTCTTTTTTTTTTTGTAGTGGATTGTGTTATTTTCGATTTGAATATGATTTAATTTTCAATGCGGTGTTTGTATGTCTGTTGTTGTAAAATATTTTATATGGGTAGGTGATATATATTCTTGAATATAAACTGGAGAAGAAGTGCATATAATTAATATAAATAATAAATTGACTATTGTTTTAAATCAATTAATATAAATTTTTAAACAATGTAACATTAGTATTCTAAATTAAATTATTTTGTTTAGATTAAATTTGATTGAAGAAACAAACTTTTTAAAATAAAATATGAGTATTAGTTGTCGAAAAATGTAAACATTTTGAATAATATAGCTTACTAAATGGTAAGATCATTATACTGGTATTACTGATTTATGTGTTACATTTATTTTGATATTTTTAAATTTTAAAAAAGTTGAATTTTCAAAAATAAATTGTTCTACCTTATATGACTTGTTTAGTAGATTATTAGTGTCAATTAAAAAATAAATGTGGTCGTAGACTAAAATTCGTAATGTTAAACATATACATATATGTATATATATATATTTAGTTTCTGATTTAAATATCTATATGATTGATACGATTATCACTCGTTAATAGGATTTCAAGATTTTTCTTTTATAAAGACAGCTTTGTATGTGATCAAAACTCTTATTGCATATGTTCAACTCCCGTAACGTACTCAGCATATCAAGTTTAGTATAGCTTTTGAAAAATTGAAGCGATTCAGGCAATGTTTCGAGAAGATTTTTATATAAATTAGCGTATGAAGCTAATATTCTCCTCAAATGCCGTGTGGAATACCTCATCAAGCATTGCTGAAAGATTTTGCATTGTCACATTAAGTGTTTGTGTATTTCTCATTTTGTATTTATCGGGAAATATTGCATTCTCATTACAGTCGTCAGTTGGACGACGTGGGCTATTCAAACCATCTGCATTCATGTTATATGAACTCAGGGATGCACCTTAACGTTAAGCTAATCGTTTATCAAAAAATTTCCACCGTTTCTATTGAAACACTTCGAAATATTATCGATAAAGAAATTATCAAGATAAATTGTATTTCGTTTTTAACCGAAACGAAAAGCTTTCGTTAGCGTTAAAAACGTTAACAAAAACGTGATACTTTATGTTTGAATTGTGCTGGCAATACTATAGCCATGGTGAAGCCGTAAGGTGGTAACAGCGAGCGGACATACACACACAAACTCCATGTAATTTGTTTGTGTAATTGGTTGGTGGTAATGTCAAAAATACTCTGAGAAATGTTCGTACTGTCAAAATTCATGATAAAAGTTGCAATCAGCTTGGCTAATGCTTTCACCTTTAATGACTCCGCCATCAATCAGCTTTGCCAGCATAGTTTGAAATTAATAATCAACATAAACGATTTGATTTCGTTTTGATATGGCAGAAAACGAAACAAAATCACTTCGTTAATTTGACGTTCTTAACGTTAATAAACGAAACGAAATGACTTTGTTTCGTTTATTAACGTTAATTATCGTAACGAAAAGATATTGGTTCGTTGGTTAAGCATGCCTGTATGAA
This sequence comes from Eurosta solidaginis, assembly GCF_040869045.1. Lineage (NCBI taxonomy): Eukaryota > Metazoa > Arthropoda > Insecta > Diptera > Tephritidae > Eurosta > Eurosta solidaginis. Next base: position 21,211,357 of record NC_090320.1, read on the forward strand.
CTATTTGGTATAAATGAAAATGCCGATGATGTCGATGATAAAGAATTTGTATCACTTTGATAAAGATGTTGTTGTTTTTCGATAGAGGCACACGCACGTTCACGTAATGTTCATAGAACATGCGTAGTATGGATTTAAACAGACTGCCGTCGATTAACTAAATGCGCCAAGTTAATTAAATGTGCCAAGCAAGGCATTGACAATGGTAGATTAGTTATTGAATTATTTGTTAAATTAAGTTTTATTAGATTTTTTAACAGCGAAATTTCATCCGGGATTTTCGTAATTTTGTTATCGCGTAAATCGAGAAATATATGTATAGGTCAGAAAGATCGTTGGTAGGATCGCAGATATAGAAAATAATAATTTTCTATATAGCTTTTAATAATTTATTTAAACTTTATTCTTTTAAAAGATATTTTTGATGACTGAAAATATTTTAAATTTTTGATAAATAACCATAAACAGTCTTAAAATAATAAACTTTTAAATTTAACACGGTATATTTATTATAAGTAGATAACCCTACACCAAGTCAACCCCTTATCTTAATAAAATACCGAATAACGGTATTAAACGACGCTCTTACTTTATTCAAGTGCAAAAAAATTTTAATGAGTGCAAAAGTGAACACTATACCTATCTTTACTTAAAGACGAATTGGGTTAAATGCATTTGTTGTTGTTTTTGTTTATTAATTAATTTTTGCTCGAAAACCAATGGTTTCTATCATATTATAACACCACGTGTTGTGCATGACATAACCTGCAAAATTAATTCTTAAGTGTTCACTTTTGCTCAATAGTGTATATACATATGTTAAAAAAATAACAAAAGGTTGTACAAAAATAAAATAAAGTGTATTTTTAGGTATTGTGTTTCTACACTTGGATCATACTGCTTTGGTAAAGTACAATGTCACACACACTTTCGTTTAATAAAAATTCTTATATAAATATATGTTTCAAAGAAAAACGTTAGAGGAAAACACGTGCCGCAAGCCAAACTAGTTGCGTTTTATTGACATAAGAATGTTATTATACCCAGCTGTACTTGTTCACAGGGTATTATAACTTGGGTTGTACAGGTATTTATTTATTTATCAAAATCATCAGTATCGAAAAAAATATTTGAATGAGCCATGTCCGTCCGTCCGTTCGTCCGTCCGTCTGTCCGTTAACACAATAACTTGAGTAAATATTGAGATATATGTACCAAAGTTGGTACACGAGCTTATCTGTACCCAGAATAGATTGGTATTGAAAATGATCGAAATCGGATGATAACCACGCCCACTTTTTATATATATAACATTTTGGAAAACATAAAAAACCTGATTATTTAGTAAATAATACACCTAGAATGTTGAAATTTGACGTGTGAACTGATATTGAGACTCTTGATGAAAATTTTTAAATGGGTGTGGCACCGCCCACTTGTGATAAAATCAATTTTACAAATATTATTAAGCATAAATCAAAAATCGTTAAACCTATGGTAACAGTGTAGAGCAGTGGATTGAATGCAACCGGCATTAAACTCGAACTTCAAGCACGAATACGAGAGGCAATGGAAGCAGAATGAATTAACGTGGAAGAGTATGTCTTTCCTCTCGATGGCGAGGAGACAACAAAAATTGAAGAGAAAAATGAAACATCGCAGGCAGTTACCAGCACAGACTTGAACGTGATATTGGCTGCAATATCTGCACAAACGTCGACAGTACCATCGAAAATTGAAGCACAAGGAACACGTATTTCAGAAATTCCGACACAGATAACATCCAAGATGGAAACTCAACTGGAATCACAGGAGGCATGTATAGCACCCAAGATGGAGGCACAGGAGGCACACATTTCAGAAATGTCGTCACAAATGTCATCCCAACTGGCATCGCAAGAGACACGCATAACATCCAAGATGGAAAAACCCCTAAAATCGCAGGTCAACCGTGTAACAGCGAAGATTGAATCACAGGAGACACGTATCTCAGAAATGTCGTCAGAAATAACATCTAAAATTGAAGCACAAGAGGAACGTATATCAGAAATGTCGACACAAATTTCAGCACAGGTATCATCGCAGATCTCTACACAACTAGAATTGCGTATGGAAGAGAAACAAACGCAGTTTCAGGAAGGGTTCAGTGGTCGACAAGATAAAATCGAGGCCGAGATAGATGCTTTAAAAGATCGTATTCAGGAGTTACAATTGAACCGTCCAATAACGTCAACGTCTACTCTGAAGGTAAAATCCCCAACGTTTGATGGTTCTGTTCCTTTCCAGGTAGTTAAGCTCCAATTTGAAAAGACGTCGGCAGCGAACAACTGGAATGCTGAAGATAAAGTTGCAGCTCTGCTTGTGGCATTGAAAGAGCCAGCAGCCGAAATCCTACAGACGATTCCCGAAGGAGAGCGGAACAAGTATGAAGCATTGATGGTCGCTGTCGAGAGACGTTATGGAAGCGAGCATAGGAAACATATATTCCAAATTGAGTTGCAAAACTGTCACCAAAGAGCCAATAAGTTTGCGTCGGATATTGAAAGGCTAGCACATTTAGCGAATGCGGACGCACCCGTGGAATACACTGAAAGGGTAAAGATTCAGAGCTTTATAAATGGCATACGGGACGTCGAAACAAAGCGAGCTACATACGCAAACCCAAAGCCAAAATTCGCAGAAACGGTATCACATGCTCTGATTCAGGAAACAGCGTCGCTTCTGTGTAACCCAGTTTTCAAAGCACGCCGTGTGGAAGTTGAAAGGCCAGAGTGGGTAGACGCAATATTGAAGGTGCTGAAAGGATCGCAAAAGCGGAGTGGACGAGTTAGCAAATGCTTCAAATGCGGGAAGCCCGGTCACATTGCACGTCATTGCGATCTTGGTCCTAATAGTTCCAGCAATGTTGGTGGCCGTAAACGCAAAGCTGGAGGAGATGAGCAAGAGCGTGTCAGATGTAAAGAACGAACACTTGCCCCAGCTATTGAATGTCCTGTGATATCTGCGTCGCAATTTGGAAGAAAATCGAGCAGTCTTGTCGTCGAAGGAAAGCTGGATGGCAAGGAACGTGTACTGACTGTAGATACGGGCGCATTTCATTCCTTGATTCGATCTGATTTGGTCTACAGGAGAGTAAAACCGTTACCTGGAGCAAGGTTGCGTACGGTCACTGGCGAGTATAACCAAGTCCAAGTAGAAGTGGTATGTGAAGTCTTGATTAGAAAGGTCACAGTTCTACACAAATTCGTAGTGGCGGAAATCGTTGACGAAGTCATATTGGGAGTGGAGCTCTTGGTGGACCATGACATCAAGATCGATATGCAGAGAAGGGTGATGCGTTATAAGAACCAGGATATACCACTTAACTTCAGTTTGCAGAAAGGGTTCAATAGTAATCGAGTACTGGTGGAGAAGACTCGACAAAGACCACGAAAGTCAAAGGCAACGGTTGATAGATCGAATAGGCCAAATAAAGCAAAATCAAAAGTACCTGCGAGAGAAACACTGGCATTGACAAAACCTATTGGACGCACAAAACCTAAGCAACGAATTTCCCAGAAAGAATGCTAGGTTAGTTTCAAGCCAGAGCGCACTAATGTTGTGAAATGTGGGAACGATACCTATTATGTGACGCCAATCCGTCAAGCGCAAGCTGTACGAAGTAGTTCATTGGTCCAGCGACAGAGTGCGAGGGAACGATCCAGGATAATGAGTAGTAAGATGAAACACAGGTACGACAAGGAAAATAATTTGGAAGGTTTCCGAGAGGGAGATTTGGTACTGCTATACAACCCTCACCTGCGGAAAGGTGTTCCATACAATATTCGGTGCCGTTGGGAAGGCTCGTATAAAGTTGTGAAGAAGATCAGTGATACCATCTACCGCATACAAACCATTGGAAAACCACGAAGTAGAAGAGTGGTACATTTGGAGATGCTAGCGGCGTTTAGATCGGGAGATTTGTCTGATCGGGACGATCAGACTTAGGTGGAGGGCAGTGTAACAAATATTAGCAACACTAGCGGTACTGTCATCTCTAAGCCGATGCTAAGCAGTGACGTGAATGCACATCAATAATTCAATCATTATGTCTACACATATGTACGTATACGCAGCTGAGAAGCAACGTACAACCACATGCATATATCTGAGACACTCCCGAAAGTGTGCAATGAGAGAAGCTATAAAATCGTGAAATTGTAGTTACAGCTGAGAAATTTGATAGCTGATGGTCAACTAATAGATTCTGGAAATGGAAGCGCCTAGAAGATGCGAACGAGGAAATCAGAGAGTATAAAAGGCAACAACAGTCGAGGCGAAATAATTCAGTTTTTGATTAAGCACGCAATCTGTCGGGCAATAGTCAGTTTCATTTGAGCTATCAATCAGTTTGGTTATTAAGCAAGCTGTTCGTTGCAAAGTATAAGTGTTATTGTGAAGTACTTTAATAAAGGCCATTTTTCCATTATTCAATATTGGAGTTATTTATTCAACAGTAATCACTAAACTGTTGGCAGAAGATTGCAAATAAGGGGAATTGCAGTAAATTCGTTACAGTATTAATTGTGAAGCTAGTGTGTGGACTGTGGGGCGTGCGCATAAAGGAGTTGGCTGTTTTCCTGCAAAAAAGCCCAAGAAACCAAAGCTTTCAGAAAAAACCGAAAAGCTCGAATGGTGTTTGCAGCACATCACAAAAATTGGACTATTAATGACTGTAGACGCGTTCTGTGGTCAGATGAATGCCATAAGCTTCGCTTCGCTACCCTTTATCTTCTTTGGTCGTCCATTTTTGCAATACTGAGTGGTCACATTTTTAAATTTCTTCACTTTTATCAATTCTGATTCAGAGAGTTTAAGTTGTTTTGCAACTTTCCGTGGAGATTTGCCAAGTTGAAGCAGCTTTTCTACCTCCGGAATCACTTTGTTGTTACCCGGCTTCATGTTGTAAATAAATATTAATATTTCCACTTTTCACAGCGAATACCAAGTCAACCACTTATTTTTGTAAAATACCGAATAGCGGTATTAAAAGACGCTCCTACTTTATTCAAGTGCAAAAAAAAATTTTAATGAGTGCAAAAGTGAACACTATACCTATCTTTACATAAAGACGAATTGTGTTAAATGCATTTGTTGTTGTTTTTGTTTATTAATTTATTTTTTCTCCAAAAACAATGGCAATGCTAATAACCTGGTTTTTTTCATATTATAACACCACGTGTTGTGCATGACATAACCTCCAAAATTGATTCTTAAGTGTTCACTTTTGCTCCATAGTGTATATACATATGTTAAAAAAAACAAGTGAGGAAGGCTTAGTTCGGGTGTAACCGAACACTACATCAGCTGAGAGCTATGGAGCCATAATAAGGGAAAATCACCATGTATGAAAATGAACCTAGGGTAACCCTGCAATGTGTTTGTATGACATGTGTATCAAATGGAAGGTATTAAAGAGTATTTTAAGAGGGAGTGGGCCATAGTTCTATAGGTGGACGCCATTTAGGGATATCGCCATAAAGGTGGACCAGGTCTGAATCTAGAATTTGTTTGTACGATATGGGTATCAAATTAAAGGTATTAATGAGGGTTTTAAAAGGGAGTGTTGGTAGTTGTATATGTGAAGGCGTTTTCGAGATATCGACCAAAATGTGAACCAGGGTGACCAGAACATCATCCAATCCAATTACCATGTTTCATCCCTTTTTTCGTATTTGGTATAAAATTATGGCATATTTTTAATTTTTTGTAATTTTCGAAATCGAAAAAGTGGGCGTGGTCATAGTCGCATTTCGGCCATTTTTTACACCAATACAAAGTGAGTTCAGATAAGTACGGGAACTGAGTTTAGTAAAGATATATCGATTTTTGTTCAAGTTATCGCGTTGACGGCCGAGCGGAAGGACAGACGGTCAAGTGTGTATAAAAACTGGGCGTGGCTTCAACCGATTTCGCCCTTTTTCACAGAAAACAGTTATCGTCCTAGAATCTAAGCCCCTACCAAATTTCACAAGGATTTGTAAATTTTGGTTCGACTTATGGCATTAAAAGTATTCTAGACAAATTTATTGAAAAAGGGCGGAGCCACGCCCATTTTGAAATTTTATTTTATTTTTGTATTTTGTTGCACCGTGTCATTATTGGAGTTGAATGTTGACATAATTTACTTATATACTGTAAAGATATTAAATTTTTTGTTAAAATTTGACTTAAATTAAAATTTTTTTTAAGTGGGCGTGGTCAGTCTCCCATTTTACTAATTTTTATTAAGCATACATATAGTAATAGGAGTAACGTTCCTGCCAAATTTCATCATGATATCTTCAACGACTGCCAAATTACAGCTTGCAAAACTTTTTAATTACCTTCTTTTTAAAGTGGGCGGTGCCACGCCCATTGTCCAAAATCTTACTAATTTTCTATTTTGCGTCATAAGTTCAACTCACCTACCAAGTTGCATCGCTTAATCCGTATTTGGTAATGAATTACCGCACTTTTTCGATTTTTCGAAATTTTCGATATCGAAAAAGTGGGCGTCGTTATAGTCCGATTTCGTTCATTTTTAATTGCGATATGAGATGAGTGCCCAGGAACCTACATACCAAATTTCATCAAGATACCTCAAAATTTACTCAAGTTATCGTGTTAACGGACGGACGGACATAGCTCATTAAAATTTTTTTTCGATACTGATGATTTTGTTATATGGATAACTCGATTCCTTTATACCTGTACAACGAACCGTTATCCAATCAAAGTTATTATACTCTGTGAGCTCTGCTCAACTGAGTATAATAACAAAAGGTTGTACAAAAAAAAAAAACTAAGTGTATTTTTAAGTATTGTGTTTCTACACTTGGATCATACTGCTTTGGTAAAGTACCATGTCACACACACTTTCGTTTAATAAAAATTCTTATATAAATATATGTTTCAAAGAAAAACGTTAGAGGAAAACACGTGCCGCAAGCCAAACTAGTTGCGTTTTATTGACATAAGAATGTTATTATACCCAGCTGTACTTGTTCACAGGGTATTATAACTTGGGTTGTACAGGTATTTATTTATTTATCAAAATCATCAGTATCGAAAAAAATATTTGAATGAGCCATGTCCGTCCGTCCGTACGTCCGTCCGTCTGTCCGTTAACACAATAACTTGAGTAAATATTGAGTTATCTGCACCAAAGTTGGTACACGAGCTTATCTGGACCCAGAATAGATTGGCATTGAAAATGAGCGAAATCGGATGATAACCACGCCCACTTTTTATACATATATATAACATTTTGGAAAACACAAAAACCTGATTATTTGGTAAATAATACACCTAGAATGTTGAAATTTGACGTGTGAACTGATATTGAGACTCTTGATGAAAATTTTTAAATGGGCGTGGCACCGCCCACTTGTGATAAAATCAATTTTAAAAATATTATTAAGCATAAATCAAAAATCGTTAAACCTATCGTAACAAACTTCGGCAGAGAGGTTGCCTTTACTATAAGGAATGCATTGAAGAAAAATTAATGAAAGCGCTTAAGGACCACGCCCACTTTTATATAAAAGATTTTTAAAAGGGTCGTGGACGAATAAAATAAGCTATATCTTTGCAAAAAAGAGCTTTATATCAACGGTATCTCATTTTCCAAGTGGATTTATAACAATGAATAGGAAAAACTTCAAATTTAAAAAAATGGGCGTGGCACCGCCCCTTTCATGACTAAGCAGTTTTCTATGTTTCGGGAGCCATAACTCGAAGAAAAATTAAAGGATCTTAATAAAATTGGGTACACAAATGTTCCCTGCAGCAAGAAATATTTCTAGAAAAAATGGACGAGATCGGTTAAAGACCACGCCCACTTTTATATAAACAATTTTTAAAAGGGTCGTAGACGAAAATAATAAGCTATATATTAGCGAAAAAGAGCTTTGTATCAATAGAATTTTACTTTCTATGTTGAATTATAATATTAAATTGGAAAACAGTAAAATTTTTGAAAATGGGTGTGGCACCGCCCCTTTTATAACTAAGCAATTTTCTATTATTCGTGAGCCATAACTCGAAGAAAAATTAACATATTGTTACGAATATTAGCAACACTAAAGGGTACTGCCATCTCTAAGCCGATGCTAAGCAGTGAATGTATGCACATCCATAAATCAATCATGTATCTACATAAACGAATAAATCATTATGTCTACACATATGTACGTACACGCAGCGGAGAAGAGATGTACAAACACATGCAGATATCTTATCTGAGATGCCCCAAAAGTATTCAATTGTAATTGCGGAAGTGTCGCTTACAAATACACGCGCATATGAGAAGCTATATACGTGCACCTGTAGTTATAATTATATGGCGGTAACTAAGTAAATTCTGGAAGCGCCTAGAAGATGCCACGAGAAAATCACAGAGTATAAAAGCACCAACAATAGAGGCGCTACAGTTTTGATTAAGCACGCATTCTGTCGGGCAATAGTAGAGTTATTTATTGTGAAGTACTTTAATAAATAAGAGGATTTGCAAGTAAATTCGTTACAATTGGTGTCAGAAGAGGAATTGTTGAATAAATTCCGAAGATTGAGAATACAACTTGGACATGGCAAAGTTCAGTGAATTGAAGATCCAGGAACTGAAGAAGGAGTTGGAGAGCCGTGGATTGAATACAACCGGCATTAAACTCGAACTTCAGGCACAATTACGAGAGGCAATGGAAGCAGAATGAATTAACGTGGAAGAGTATGTCTTTCCCCTTGATGCTGAGGAGACAACAAAAATTGAAGAAAAAATGAAACATCGCAAGCAGTTACCAGCAGACTTGAACGTGATATTGGCTGCAATATCTGCACAAACGTCGACAGTAACATCGAAAATTGAAGCACAAGAAACACGTATTTGCCGACACAGATAACATCCAAGATGGAAACTCAACTGGAATCACAGGAGGCATGTATAACACCCAAGATGGAGGCACAGGAGGCATGCATTTCAGAAATGTCGTCACAAATGTCATCCCAACTGGCATCGCAAGAGACACGCATAACATCCAAGATGGAAAAACCCCTAGAATCGCAGGACAACCGTATAACAGCGAAGATTGAATCACAGGAGACACGTATCTCAGAAATGTCGTCAGAAATAACATCTAAAATTGAAGCACAAGGGGCACGTATATCAGAAATGTCGACACAAATTTCAGCAAAGGTATCATCGCAGATCTCTACACAACTAGAATCGCGTATGGAAGAGAAACAAACGCAGTTTCAGGAAGGGTTCAGTTGTCGACAAGATAAAATGGAGGCCGAGATAAATGCTTTAAAAGTTCGTATTCAGGAGTTACAATTGAACCGTCCAATAACGTCAACGTCTACTCTGAGGGTAAAATCCCCAACGTTTGATGGTTCTGTTCCTTTCCAGGTATTTAAGCTCCAATTTGAGAAGACGTCGGCAGCGAACAACTGGAATACTGAAGATAAAGTTGCAGCTCTGTTCGTGGCATTGAAAGAGCCAGCAGCAGAAATCCTACAGACGATTCCCGAAGGAGAGCGGAACAAGTATGAAGCATTGATGGCCGCTGTCGAGAGACGTTATGGAAGCGAGCATAGGAAAAAGACATTCCAAATTGAGTTGCAAAACCGTCACCAAAAAGCCAATAAGTTTGCGTCGGATATTGAAAGGCTAGCACATTTAGCGAATGCGGACGCACCCGTGGAATACACTGAAAGGGTAAAGATTCAGAGCTTTATAAATGGCATACGGGACGTCGAAACAAAGCGGGCTACATACGCAAACCCAAAGCCAACATTCGCAGAAACGGTATCACATGCTCTGATTCAGGAAACAGCGTCAATTCTGTGTAAGGTAGTTTTCAAAGCACGCCGTGTGGAAGTAGATAGGCCAGAGTGGGTAGACGCAATATTGAAGGTGCTGAAAGGATCGCAAAAGCGGAGTGAAAGAGTTAGAAAATGTTTCAAATGTGGGAAGCCCGGTCACATTGCACGTCATTGCGATCTTGGTCCTAATAGTTCCAACAATGTTGGTGGCCGTAAACGGAAAGCTGGAGGAGATGAGCAAGAGCGTGTCAGATGTAAAGAACGAACACTTGCCCCAGGTACTGAATGTCCTGTGATATCTGTGTCGCAATTTGGAAGAAAATCGAGCAGTCTTACCGTCGAAGGAAAGCTGGATGGCAAGGAACGTGTACTGACTGTAGATACGGGCGCATCTCATTCCTTAATCCGATCTGGCTTGGTCAACGGGAGAGTAAAACCGTTACCTGGAGCAAGGTTGCGTACGGTCACTGGCGAGTATAACCAAGTCCAAGTAGAAGTGGTATGTGAAGTCTTGATTAGAAAGGTCACAGTTCTACACAAATTCGTAGTGGCGGAAATCGTTGACGAAGTCATATTGGGAGTGGAGCTCTTGGTGGACCATGACATCAAGATCGATATGCAGAGAAGGGTGATGCGTTATAAGAACCAGGATATACCACTTAACTTCAGTTTGCAGAAAGGGTTCAATAGTAATCGAGTACTGGTGGAGAAGACTCGACAAAGACCACGAAAGTCAAAGGCAACGGTTGATAGATCGAATAGGCCAAATAAAGCAAAATCAAAAGTACCTGCGAGAGAAACACTGGCATTGACAAAACCTATTGGACGCACAAAACCGAAGCAACGAATTTCCCAGAAAGAATGCGAGGTTAGTTTCAAGCCAGAGCGCACTAATGTTGTGAAATGTGGGAACGATACCTATTATGTGACGCCAATCCGTCAAGCGCAAGCTGTACGAAGTAGTTCATTGGTCCAGCGACAGAGTGCGAGGGAACGATCCAGGATAATGAGTAGTAAGATGAAACACAGGTACGACAAGGAAAATAATTTGGAAGGTTTCCGAGAGGGAGATTTGGTACTGCTATACAACCCTCACCTGCGGAAAGGTGTTCCATACAATATTCGGTGCCGTTGGGAAGGCTCGTATAAAGTTGTGAAGAAGATCAGTGATACCATCTACCGCATACAAACCATTGGAAAACCACGAAGTAGAAGAGTGGTACATTTGGAGATGCTAGCGGCGTTTAGATCGGGAGATTTGTCTGATCGGGACGATCAGACTTAGGTGGAGGGCAGTGTAACAAATATTAGCAACACTAGCGGTACTGTCATCTCTAAGCCGATGCTAAGCAGTGACGTGAATGCACATCAATAATTCAATCATTATGTCTACACATATGTACGTATACGCAGCTGAGAAGCAACGTACAACCACATGCATATATCTGAGACACTCCCGAAAGTGTGCAATGAGAGAAGCTATAAAATCGTACAATTGTAGTTACAGCTGAGAAATTTGATAGCTGATGGCCAACTAATAGATTCTGGAAATGGAAGCGCCTAGAAGATGCGAACGAGGAAATCAGAGAGTATAAAAGGCAACAACAGTCGAGGCGAAATAATTCAGTTTTTGATTAAGCACGCAATCTGTCGGGCAATAGTCAGTTTCATTTGAGCTATCAATCAGTTTGGTTATTAAGCAAGCTGTTCGTTGCAAAGTATAAGTGTTATTGTGAAGTACTTTAATAAAGGCCATTTTTCCATTATTCAATATTGGAGTTATTTATTCAACAGTAATCACTAAACTGTTGGCAGAAGATTGCAAATAAGGGGAATTGCAGTAAATTCGTTACAGTATTAATTGTGAAGCTAGTGTGTGGACTGTGGGGCGTGCGCTTAAAGGAGTTGGCTGTTTTCCTGCAAAAAAGCCCAAGAAACCAAAGCTTTCAGAAAAAACCGAAAAGCTCGAATGGTGTTTGCAGCACGTCACAAAAATTGGACTATTAATGACTGTAGACGCGTTCTGTGGTCAGATGAATGCCATAAGCTTCGCTTCGCTACCCTTTATCTTCTTTGGTCGTCCATTTTTGCAATACTGAGTGGTCACATTTTTAAATTTCTTCACTTTTATCAATTCTGATTCAGAGAGTTTAAGTTGTTTTGCAACTTTCCGTGGAGATTTGCCAAGTTGAAGCAGCTTTTCTACCTCCGGAATCACTTTGTTGTTACCCGGCTTCATGTTGTAAATAAATATTAATATTTCCACTTTTCACAGCGAATACCAAGTCAACCACTTATTTTTGTAAAATACCGAATAGCGGTATTAAAAGACGCTCCTACTTTATTCAAGTGCAAAAAAAATTTTAATGAGTGCAAAAGTGAACACTATACCTATCTTTACATAAAGACGAATTGTGTTAAATGCATTTGTTGTTGTTTTTGTTTATTAATTTATTTTTTCTCCAAAAACAATGGCAATGCTAATAACCTGGTTTTTTTCATATTATAACACCACGTGTTGTGCATGACATAACCTCCAAAATTGATTCTTAAGTGTTCACTTTTGCTCCATAGTGTATATACATATGTTAAAAAAAACAAGTGAGGAAGGCTTAGTTCGGGTGTAACCGAACACTACATCAGCTGAGAGCTATGGAGCCATAATAAGGGAAAATCACCATGTAGGAAAATGAACCTAGGGTAACCCTGCAATGTGTTTGTATGACATGTGTATCAAATGGAAGGTATTAAAGAGTATTTTAAGAGGTAGTGGGCCATAGTTCTATAGGTGGACGCCATTTAGGGATATCGCCATAAAGGTGGACCAGGTCTGAATCTAGAATTTGTTTGTACGATATGGGTATCAAATTAAAGGTATTAATGAGGGTTTTAAAAGGGAGTGTTGGTAGTTGTATATGTGAAGGCGTTTTCGAGATATCGACCAAAATGTGAACCAGGGTGACCAGAACATCATCCAATCCAATTACCATGTTTCATCCCTTTTTTCGTATTTGGTATAAAATTATGGCATATTTTTAATTTTTTGTAATTTTCGAAATCGAAAAAGTGGGCGTGGTCATAGTCGCATTTCGGCCATTTTTTACACCAATACAAAGTGAGTTCAGATAAGTACGGGAACTGAGTTTAGTAAAGATATATCGATTTTTGTTCAAGTTATCGCGTTGACGGCCGAGCGGAAGGACAGACGGTCAAGTGTGTATAAAAACTGGGCGTGGCTTCAACCGATTTCGCCCTTTTTCACAGAAAACAGTTATCGTCCTATAATCTAAGCCCCTACCAAATTTCACAAGGATTTGTAAATTTTGGTTCGACTTATGGCATTAAAAGTATTCTAGACAAATTTATTGAAAAAGGGCGGAGCCACGCCCATTTTGAAATTTTATTTTATTTTTGTATTTTGTTGCACCGTGTCATTATTGGAGTTGAATGTTGACATAATTTACTTATATACTGTAAAGATATTAAATTTTTTGTTAAAATTTGACTTGAATTAAAATTTTTTTTAAGTGGGCGTGGTCAGTCTCCCATTTTACTAATTTTTATTAAGCATACATATAGTAATAGGAGTAACGTTCTTGCCAAATTTCATCATGATATCTTCAACGACTGCCAAATTACAGCTTGCAAAACTTTTAAATTACCTTCTTTTTAAAGTGGGCGGTGCCACGCCCATTGTCCAAAATCTTACTAATTTTCTATTTTGCGTCATAAGTTCAACTAACCTACCAAGTTGCATCGCTTAATCCGTATTTGGTAATGAATTACCGCACTTTTTCGATTTTTCGAAATTTTCGATATCGAAAAAGTGGGCGTCGTTATAGTCCGATTTCGTTCATTTTTAATTGCGATATGAGATGAGTGCCCAGGAACCTACATACCAAATTTCATCAAGATACCTCAAAATTTACTCAAGTTATCGTGTTAACGGACGGACAGACATGGCTCATTAAAATTTTTTTTCGATACTGATGATTTTGTTATATGGATAACTCGATTCCTTTATACCTGTACAACGAACCGTTATCCAATCAAAGTTATTATACTCTGTGAGCTCTGCTCAACTGAGTATAATAACAAAAGGTTGTACAAAAAAAAAAACTAAGTGTATTTTTAAGTATTGTGTTTCTACACTTGGATCATACTGCTTTGGTAAAGTACCATGTCACACACACTTTCGTTTAATAAAAATTCTTATATAAATATATGTTTCAAAGAAAAACGTTAGAGGAAAACACGTGCCGCAAGACAAACTAGTTGCGTTTTATTGACATAAGAATGTTATTATACCCAGCTGTACTTGTTCACAGGGTATTATAACTTGGGTTGTACAGGTATTTATTTATTTATCAAAATCATCAGTATCGAAAAAAATATTTGAATGAGCCATGTCCGTCCGTCCGTACGTCCGTCCGTCTGTCCGTTAACACAATAACTTGAGTAAATATTGAGTTATCTGCACCAAAGTTGGTACACGAGCTTATCTGGACCCAGAATAGATTGGCATTGAAAATGAGCGAAATCGGATGATAACCACGCCCACTTTTTATATATATATATAACATTTTGGAAAACACAAAAACCTGATTATTTGGTAAATAATACACCTAGAATGTTGAAATTTGACGTGTGAACTGATATTGAGACTCTTGATGAAAATTTTTAAATGGGCGTGGCACCGCCCACTTGTGATAAAATCAATTTTACAAATATTATTAAGCATAAATCAAAAATCCTTAAACCTATCGTAACAAACTTCGGGAGAGAGGTTGCCTTTACTATAGGGAATGCTTTGAAGAAAAATTAATGAAATCGCTTAAGGACCACGCCCACTTTTATATAAAAGATTTTTAAAAGGGTCGTGGACGAATAAAATAAGCTATATCTTTGCAAAAAAGAGCTTTAAATCAACGGTATCTCATTTTCCAAGTGGATTTATAACAATAAATAGGAAAAACTTCAAATTTAAAAAAATGGGCGTGGCACCGTCCCTTTCATGACTAAGCAATTTTCTATGTTTCGGGAGCCGTAACTCGAAGAAAAATTAAAGGATCTTAATAAAATTGGGTACACATATTTTCCTTATAGCAGAAAATATTTCTAGTAGAAATGGACGGGATAGGTTAAAGACCACGGCATCTTAGATATAAAACAATTTTAAAGGTTTGCGGCCCCGTGGTGTGACCACACTGTGCGTGGTAGGCGGACCACACGGAATGCCCTGGGTTCACACCCCGGGCAAGGCAACATCAAAATTTTAGAAATAAGGTTTTTCAATTAGAAGAAAATGTTTCTAAGGGGGTCGTCCGTCGGCAGTGTTTGGCAAGCGTTCCGGGTGTATTTCTGCCACGAATAGCTCTCAGTGAAAACTCATCTGCCTCGCAGATGCCGTTTGGAGTCGGCATAAAACAAGTAGGTTCCGTCCCGCCAATTTGTAGGAAAAATTAAAAGGAGCACGACGCAAATTGGAAGAGAAGCTCGGCCTAAAATCTCTTCGGAGTTTATCGCGCCTTACATTTATTATTATTATTTTTATACTCAGTTGAGCAGAACTCACAGAGTATATTAACTTTGATTGGATAACGGTTGGTTGTACAGGTATAAAGGAATCGAGATAGATATAGACTTCCATATATCAACATCATCAGTATCGAAAAAAAATTTGATTGAGCCATGTCCGTCCGTCCGTCCGTCCGTCTGTCCGTTAACACGATAACTTGAGTAAATTTTGAGGTTTCTTGATGAAATTTGGTATGTAGATTCCTGAGCACTAATCTCAGATCGCTATTTAAAATGAACGATATCGGACTATAACCACGCCCACTTTTTCGATATCGAAAATTTCGAAAAACCGAAAAAATGCGATAATTCATTGCCAAAGACGGTTAAAGCGATGAAACTTGGTAGATTGGTTGACGTTATGACGCTGAATAGAAAATTAGTAAGATTTTGGACAATGGGCGTGGCACCGCCAACTTTTACAAGAAGGTAATTTAAAAGGTTTGCAAGCTGTAATTTGGCAGTCGTTGAAGATATCATGATGAAATTTGGCAGGAACGTTACTCCTATTACTATATATGTGCTAAAAAAAAATTTGCAAAATTGGATGAAGAACACGCCCACTTTTTAAAAAAAATTTTTTTAAAATTCAAATTTTAACAAAAAATTTAATATCTTTACTGTATATTAAGTAAATTAATTTTAATTTTAATATTAAGTAAATTAAGTCAAAATTCAACTCCAGTAGTGATATGATGCAACAAAATACAAAAATAAAAGAAAATTTCAAAATGGGCGTGGCTCCGCCCATTTTCATTTAGTTTGTCTAGAATACTTTTAATGCCATAAGTCGAACAAAAATTTACTAATCCTTCTCAAATTTGGTAGGGGCATAGATTCTATAACGGTAACTGTTCTCTGTGAAAATGGGCGAAATCGGTGTAAGCCACGCCCAGTTTTTATACACAGTCCACCGTCTGTCCTTCCGCTCGGCCGTTAACTCATTAACTTGAGCAAAAACCGACATATCTTTACTAAACTTAGCCTATGTACTTATCTGAACTCACTTTATCTTGGTATCAAAAATGGCCGAAATCCGACTATAACCACGCCCACTCTATCGATATCGAAAATTACGAAAAATGAAAAAAATGCCATAATTCTATACCAATACGAAAAAAGGGATGAAACATGGTAACTGGATTGGTTTATTGACGCAAAATATAACTTTGGAAAAAACTTTGTAAAATGGGTGTGACAACTACCATATTAAGTAGAAGAAAATGAAAAAGTTCTACAAGGCGAAATCAACAGCCCTTGGAATTTTGGCAGGAATACTGTTAGTGGTATTGCATATATAAATAAATTAGCAGTACCCGACAGATGATTTTCTGGATCACCTGGTCCACATTTTGGTCGATATCGCGAGAACGCCTTCACATATACATCTAAGGGCCACTCGCTTTTAAAACCCTCATTAATACCTTTAATTTGATATCTCGAAAAGGCGTCCGCCTATAGACCTAATGCCCACTCCCTCTTAAAATGCTCAGTAACACCTTTCGTTTGATACCCATATCGTACAAACATTCTAGAGTCACCTCTGGCCCACCCTAATGGCGATATCTCGAAAAGGCGTCCACCTATAGACCTTATGCCCACTCCCTCTTAAAATGCTCAGTAACACCTTTCGTTTGATACCCATATCGTACAAACACATTCTAGAGTCACCCCTGGCCCACCCTAATGACGATATCTCGAAAAGGCGTCCACCTATAGACCTTATGCCCACTCCCTCTTAAAATGCTCAGTAACACCTTTCGTTTGATACCCATATCGTACAAACATTCTAGAGTCACCCTTGGTCCACCTTTAAGGCGATATCTCGAAAAGGCGTCCACCTATAGAACTAAGGATTACTCCCTTTTAAAATACTCATTACCATCTTTCATTTGATACCCATATCATACAAACACATTCCAGAGTCACCCCTGGCCCACCCTAATGGCGACATTTCGAAAAGGCGTCCACCTATAGACCTAATGCCCACTCCCTCTTAAAACGCTCAGTAACACTTTTCGTTTGATACCCATATCGTACAAACATTCTAGAGTCACCCCTGGCCCACCCTAATGGCGATATCTCGAAAAGGCGTCCACCTATAGACCTAATGCCCACTCCCTCTTAAAATGCTCAGTAACACCTTTCGTTTGATACCCATATCGTACAAACATTCTAGAGTCACCCCTGGCCCACCCTAATGGCGATATCTCGAAAAGGCGTCCACCGATAGACCTAAGGCCCACTCCCTCTTAAAATGCTCAGTAACACCTTTCATTTGATACCCATATCGTACACAAAAATTCTAGAGACACCCCTGGTCCACCTTTATGGCGATATCTCGAAACGGCGTCCACCTATGGAACTAGGGATCACTCCATTTCAAAATACTCACTAAGAGCTTTCATTTGATACCCATATCGTACAAACAAATTCTAGAGTCAGCCCTGGTCCACCTTTATGGCGATATCCTTAAATGGCGTCCATCCATAGAACTATGGCCTACTCTCTCTTAAAATACTCTTTAATACCTTCCATTTGATACACATGTCATACAACTACATTCCAGGGTTACCCTAGGTTCATTTTCCTACATGGTGATTTTCCTTATTTTGTCTCCATAGCTCTCAACTGAGTATGTAATGTTCGGTTACACCCGAACTTAGCCTTCCTTACTTGCTTTTTTTTTAAGGTTTAAAAGGGTCGTATACTAGAATAATAAGCTATAACTTAGCAAGACATAGTTTTGAATCAATGATAGTTCACTTATCAAGTTTTATTGTAAGAGGAAATGGGGAGACATTTTTTTTTTAAACGGGCGGTGTTATGTAGAAAAGTAATTTTTCTGAAAGGAAATGTACAATTGAAGCTAACGCTGATTATATAATGTTCGGTTTCACCCGAACTTAGACTTCCTTACTTGTTTTTATACTAAATTTCTCCAGAGCTCGGTTGTATCAAGTTAATCATAAAATCAGTCCTAAAAGTTAAAAAAGAAACTGTTTGATGTGTTTAAATTTTCGTTTACCAAGATATCCTTACTCTTCAATTTTCCCATCGATGGCCTATATTCAGTAAGTATGTGTTTTGAAATGTACAATTTTTTACATATTATTTGTTTTACAGAAAAATGTACATTTCAAAACTCACATTTATTGAAGCTAGCCACAGTCCTCAAATTAACCATTGAAAAATCTTAAAAGTTTCAACTGTGTTGTAATGGAATTTTGATCACATTTAACTAGGTACGATAAGTAAGCTAACCATTTTATTATCAAAGTTTCTGGGGTTCTGCTCTTCATTGGAAATAATTTGACACTAAGCATTTATATCAGCTCTACGTTGAGCATATGTAAAGTTAACGCTTTCAAAAGATATTTCCGCCTTATTTCCAATAAAAATAATAGATGGGTCAAGATACTTACTGAAATTTTTTGTACATACCTAAATATACTCAAAATGGGCTTCATATTGATGGTATAATATCGGCAGATAAATAGGATTTCTTTGTAAAAATTGTTTAATGGTCACTTTTGGTTTTTTTTTTTGTGTTTTAAACGCAGCAAAACCATTTCTCAGGACCGGGGTCAGGAGACGGACCCGGATTGGGTTCAATACCTTCCCGGAACAGGAAAGTATGGCGCAGTCCCGCTGCAAGGAGCTGCTGGGAGGATGACAATTTTTGGAAGGGATGCAACAAATTAAATGGGGTTACACTGAAATGACAGCCCTTGGTCGGGAAAAATCCCGAGTCGCTCCGGTACATCGAACCGGCTGCCTTGGCGTTTGTTTGGACATCGATATATTATTTCATATAATAACTTGAACATAAATAAAGGGAGTGGCAAATACACTTATTATAAAACAAATTAGGCTCATGCTTGAATTTAGTTTTCAATTCAAGATTGGCCTCATCAATGGCAAGCTCCGTTAAATTTCTTTGATGTTCACGTGCATTTGCAACTTTTTTTTTTCAAACTCCAATAGTGACTAAAATCTATCACGAAAAGTGTTTGATAACCGATCGAAATATCTTGTCAACAAAACAAGATTTTCTCGTTGGATGCTTGTTTCAACAACAATGAGCGAAAATTGGTTTGCTTCAAGATCCAAAACTCTTCTAAATTATCTGCTAGGTGAAATGTCATTGTTCTTTTACATTTAAGAGTTAATGAAGGTGTGGAAAATTTTGTGGGCAGTGTTGTACATTTTTTTGCCTCAGTGAAAAAAAAAAAACAGAAGTACCAAAATTTAAAAAAAGGGACCAGCGGACCAAATGGGGTTGGAAAGGACCATTTTAGGTAAAAATAGACCAAAGTGGCAACCATGCTGCTAACACCATCCTCCAAAAGTTCACAATAGATTGAAAGGGCTCTATTGCATGACAAGTTAAACTGTATTGAAATTTTATGAAGTTAGCAGCTTTTCATAATTTCGCTTGAGTTAGTGATTCTGGATGTGCGATGTACTGCAGGGCTACCTGGATACTGTGGCTAGGTGGGCTGAATCATGTGGATATGCGGTCAACCCGGGAAAAACAGAATTGGTTCTTTTTACAGGGAGACATAGGATACCCGACTTCGGAACTCCCTCGATTGAAGGGGTACCGTTGGTACTTTCTGACAGGGTTAAATATTTGGGATTGTTCTGGACAAGAAGCTGTCCTGGAGACCCAATGTGGAAGATGGGGCCAGGAAGCCGCTGTTGCCTTGTACTGCTGCAGGGGGGCTATCGAAAAGTGATGGGGGCTCTCGCCAGCAGTAGTACACTGGCTTTATGAGATGGTGGTCAAACCGATTCTGTTCTATGGGGTGCTGGTCTGGTGGAAAGCACTGGACAAGTCAGTGTAGTGTCAGTTAGTGTCAGTGCAATGGACGGCGCGGATTTATATCAGTGGCGCTCTGAGAACAACACCTACCTTGGCACTGAATGTCATGCTGAACATATATCCAGTAGATTTTGCGGGAAAGGCAGCCGCGGCCTGGTCGTTGGTCAGGCTTCGTGATATGGGTTATGGGCTTTCTGACTTCGGACACTCTAGCCTTCTTACCAGTTTCGACTTTATCCCGGACAGGACGGACTATTGTATGCCGATAATCGCTCCCTATGCAACCTTCACCACAGTTATTCCCCCGAGGAAGGAGTGGGGAAAAGGAATTATCTGGGACATGGGACCGGTTAACTCGTTCACGGATGGGTCGAAGTTGGACGAAATGGTTGGGGGGGGGGGGGGGGGAGGGGGGTCTTTTGTCAAGATCTAAATGTAAGCCGCAAGTTTAAGTTTGCTGATCACTGCAGTGTATTCCAAGCGGAAGTTGCTGCGATTAAGGATGCGGTGGATGAAATGCTGTCCAGTGCTACTACGGTTAGGGAATTTAATATCTCTCTGATAGCCAAGCGGCTATAAAGGCCTTGAGCTCAACTACAGTGCGATCGAGGGTGGTCTGGGGGTGCCTGACCTCACTTGCGATTGCATCGAATTATTTTACAATTAAGATTATTTGGGTCCCGGGCCATAGTGATATTCCGGGTAACTGTCAAGCGGATCTCTTAGCCCAAATCGGTACACCTGAACCGGATGAAGATGGCTGTAGGGATTTCGGGATTCCGTTAGCCTCCTGTGGATTGCTCCTCCATAGCTGGGCCTCGAGTCAGCTCAGCAAACGTTGGCGGATACTACGTCTTGCAGGGTAGCAAGATCTTTCTGGCCGAAAGTGGATGGCAGGAGGTCTGCTGAAATAATTGGGTTCACTAAATCTCACCTATCAATGGTCATTGTGGTTTTAACAGGGCACTGTCCCATGGGTATCCATGCGGTACGTCTAAATATATTGGAAACTCCATCCTGCTGCAGCTGTATGGAGGATGATGAGGTGGAATCCCCAAATCTCTTTATGCTTGATTGCCCAGCTTTTGCCAGAACTAGGCGATCGTATTTTGCTCGCGACTCACTTGGATCTCCCGAGGAGCTATCCAAGGGTGGGTTCGGGATCATTCGGAACTTTATCGTTGCTACCCAACGATTCTCTAAGTAGTTATATCTACGTCACCGTTATTTTAGTTCATTATATGTGGTATCACAATGGACCTTAATGTTGTCCAAGTGAGCTTCCCCTATCAGGGAAGCTACCACCCAACCTAATCTAACCTAACCTAGTGATTCTGGAAAATAAACATACTTTTCTTTCACCACCATATGCAGAAATCGTTTCCCACCAGTGTCAACAAGTCGGTTTAAGTTAAATATGGAGCTTTTACCGCATCGTCGACGATCTCAATTTAGTTAATGGCCACAACTTTGTTGATCTTAAACATTCCATTTCTCTATTCCATTTAATTGTGTATTTTGGCTTTCCCTCTCCAATTTCTCCTATCGCTTTACCTTACCGGGGGGAGCGTACTTCCTATAGTGCATTATTATTAAAAAACACACATATACCTAATCCCGCCTCTTTCTTTTCCTTTCTCTCTTTTACCATTCTCGGCATCCCTGTTGTATTGCTGTGTCAATGCATGCATGCAAAAACACGAACCCGCGTCCCTGGCGGCAAGTTGTCCGAAACAGAGCCAGAAAGAGAAAACTTTGTGCGCCTGTCCTGTTTCCAAGATTCGTCCCGAAAACTGAAGTAGGTTGACACTCGTACTCTTAGACATACGAGTACAACCTTTTCAATGATGGTGTGATCAATTCGGGAGAAGGGGTACTTTGATAAAAAGAAAAAATCCAAATATGAACAGCATTCACATGACCTTGAAGCAACAGGGTAAGAAATTAATACTGTACTTTATAAAGACCAAGAGGGTTCGCGGTGACCTTTACTCCGAGTGAATGAATTAGGTCAAAAGTGGCCTTAAGATCCAAAATAAGAAAAAGGATTATTCCTTGACGAAGTCCTTCATAGTGGTTAGTCTTACTTGCTCTAAAGCAATGGAACAAATCGTTGAAAATGGGATCAACATTTACCATCGAAAAACTTAGCATCCCAACCAACACGCCAGTAGAATATACAGTGCGCCAGCCACTTTGCTATTCCAAATGACCAAAGAAATCTGGACTGTGTTTGAGTGCGGAGAATAAATGTTACGTACTTCTTGCACAAAGAGGAGTCTTTCGACAACAAACTCTATGAAAATGTCATTCATGCGCTTGAGAAAGAGGTCACCGCAGCACCGCACCAAATCAGGTTGCGGAAGAAGGAGCTGGACTTAGGAACGTAAACGAGTCTGTGGATAGAATGTTGTCTAATTGCCACTCCTGTGAAGTCTAGTTGTGAAAAACTACTTGCAACTAAATAATATCGGAATGGATTGAGAATAGACAAGTGCTCCAAAATATGACTAAGTATAATAAGACGGCATAACTTATTTAGCCTGTAGAGGATCCCTCAGAGGAATTAGAGCAATCGTGGCCGTTCCTGAGTCAGTGGAGCTACCACCAAAAAGCGCTTGTAACGACATGTACCGGGTTCAATTCTACAAGGCCTTTCGGGTGTTTTTAAACGGTTTTATTTAGCTTGACTTGACAGGCAGGCCGCACGGCCGCATGCACGGCCGATTTGAGCGAATTTTGTAATTGAAATTTAAGTAACTTCCCGAAAAGCTACAAGCTTGAAACTTAGAATATAGTTCAGAACCCGATGACGATGCAATAATAAGAAAAAAATCGCCGCTAGGTGGCGCAAGGATCGAGCTATTCACAGAAATCGTATTTGTGGGCCGATTTGGCTCATATTCGGAACACATAATACATACATGAATAGAAAGCAACCTATGATGTCCGATTTGGCTCATATTTCGAACAAATATCACATACAGTCCGGTAGAAGTGACATCAAAATATTTTGGAGTTGGAGGTGGGACAAGCATACGTGGCGCAGATTCGAGTAAAGTCTTTAGGATTATGTATTGAGGACTTAGATTGTAACAAATTGTGAGGAAAGAGTCCGTGTAAGAATGAGTCACTAAATGAACTAAATAGAATGAGAAATAATGGGCACTTCAATAAAGACTAAAAACTTGAAAATAAAATAATTAAAAAACAAATTTAAGTTAAACGGTTTTATTGAAAACAAAATTTACATGAAGTAATAATAATACTAAAGGCTAGGTCCTCGGTACTAGTCATCACACTCCTCAGCAATCTAGGGCGTTGATCAGACAATTAAATAAAAGCGATCACGCGACTGACGTAAAGCACTTGGGAGTCATATTTCGTCTCCAGCAACTTAATTTTTTTGTATGGGGACGGACCCTGTGTTATGCACACCATGGCACTTAGAGCTAATACATGCTAACAATCGTTCTTCAGAGCATCTCAGGGTATATACTACAACTTTTTGTTTAAAATAAATTTATTTATAAATAAATACATATGCAAGATTTGCAATAATATCATGCATGTCACGAGGCATTCACATACATACATACATATGTATTTACACAAATAATTTTATGCGTCAGCACCATCCCATATGCAAGAGAACAAACCACCACCCATCGTTAACAAACAATAAACAATGAACGCATAAATCACTATAATTAGTTGTTACAGCAACAATTATTATTGTCTTTTTAAGTAGCTATTATGTTTAATGTAAATAGAAGTTTATGGTAGTTTAGAGGATATTCTAGAATTTCTGTATATACGTCAAGATTGATGTTTTGTTTGCGAATGATGCACGAACAAATGTAGGACGCCCTCGCCCGATGGTTCCGTAGGCGTCTTGAAGATCAATTTCGATACATCCTTCGCACTCGAGTAGATATATTAAAAAATCCATAAAACACGACGAATATTGAAAATACTGTGCCGGCCTCCATTCTCCACCTAAACGCACTCCATAAAACGGCACGCGCCCAGGGGCATTCCCAAAGGAGTACACTCAACTGTGGAACCTAGCGGTGAACACCTTATTATTGAAGTTAAAAAGAACCAGTTGCCAAGTAATCGTTAACGCCGATGCCCTTCTAACAGCAAGAGGAAAACATCTTCAGACTCTTGATGAGCTACTGCATACGGCATTAATCCTCGTAGAGGACTGGCTCCTTGTAATCGGCTTCAAAAGTAAATCGTGCTGAAATGGCTCTATTCATCAGACACTACAAAATACCACATTTAAAACTGACGCTTTATACTGGGTCAGGCTGAAACTCTCACCAGAGGTTAAATACCTCGGAGTTATTTTAGACAGTAAAATAAACATAAACAAGCATGTCGAGAACAGATTCAGAAAGGCTATAATTGCTCCCGATGATTCTAAAGCAGCCGTGGGCAAACTTTGGGGACAAAATCCAAATTATTTACATTGAGTGTACACCGCGGCGGTTAGACCCATCCTCTTCTATGGAATTACAGTTTTGTGGCCGCCACTCTAAAGAAACAGCACAGTCAGCAGGTTGACAAGGTTGCAGTGTATATACGCATTGCTTATAACACGGACACTACCCTACAGACCCACAAAGGTTCTAGAGGTCATTATCAACCTCCTACTAATAGACCTGTAAGTTAAGTTCCAGTCGTATTGCAATACGGTTAGACTGAATGCAGTCTTGCCTTAGAGCGACATCATGTGTGGCCATACAAAAATTTTGGAAACATTCCAGGAAAGCTTTCGCCAACTAGATTATTCTATTCTGACACTTCCTCTAGACAAAAAACTTTCTATTAGAATCCCAGAGATACACGAATATTTCCAATAAATATCCAGATTACACATCTGTCTTCACGGATAGCTGAATAACAATGTGGGCAGTGCTATCTACTTACCGAACCCGTGCAGCGTCCTTCAGGCAGAGCTAAGAGCCATAAAGAAGGTTGCTTGAAGACTACTGTTTTACGTCCGTTGCAATTTACCCTGACAGTCATAAAGCGACCAAAGCTCTTCACGGCTAGATCACTTCTTCAAAGGTTGGAATAGAATGCAAACAGTCGCTAGGCAAACTAGTTTCTCGGTGCACAATATTGATGTAAGACCCACACAGTGGGACATAGTGGTGTACCTAAGAGCTGTGTTTGCTCCACAAACTTGGCCTCGCACAAATTGAAAACCGAACTAGTTTCCTTATAGATCTCAATCGTCTCTACTTAGGTCCATTGATCGGGATAATAACGGGAGTTTATTTGAAGGCGAATGCATGAAATCCCAATGAATGACTTTTGTCGAAGATGTAGGGATGAGCAGGAAATAGGAAGTGTTGAAAATTTTTTCTGCAGATGCTGGACTCCCTCCAAAACACGCATGGAATTTCTGAACACAAACAATGCGTTGGCTGTTTAGCGAAGCTTGGTTTCGCAGAAATTGAAGGCGTCGTGGCTTCACTAGACGTACAAATTAGTTCAACTATAAATGTTCAATATACAAAGCAGGAAGGGCATTCGCTCATCCAGTGGTAGCACAATGAACCGGCAGGCTTCAATGTACGTCGCGGCCAGCCACTACAACCTAACCTATCCATCAAGCGCTGTTCTTACTCTCTTATTACTTATTGTTGAAAGGGAGCATACATTTCAAACACAGGCTTCTAAGGCGAAAGCAACTCATCCCTAGAAATAGAAGAAATAATAGAGTTGCTCACAGAGTTTTAGTACGTTGTTCTTAAGCCGTTTGTTCTATTAATCTATGAAAGAAAAATCGTACTCCGCCGTAGTGAATTTCCAAGATTTTCTTCCTCATACAGGAGAAAGCTATTAAATCACGCAACGCGAATCCTGACAAGCTTAGAAACGTGCTTTAAAAAGTTTGGAAAATGCAGACAAGAAGGCTCTGGCGCCATCTGGTTATTATTTAAAGGCGATACACAGTGTTCCAATTATTTAGTTAATAGTTAAGTAGCCACGACCAAATTATGGAAAAGGCAGACAGAGGTTTTGTAAATTTCCTCACGAGAGTCGAATACGTCTCTAACGAAATATTTACGCCTAAATGTTACTAGTTATGGTTAATATGCACTTGCCAGGCCTAACTTAAGAGGTACGATCAACTGTCCACTTCCTTGAGTTATTCTAAGCAACTTCATTAACATGAAATGAGCTATTATATCCATAGAATACCTCAGTCTTCGGAACCGAATGCTTTGCAAACTACAAAAAGCAAAATAAGTTCTTTGCCCTTTGCTGTTAGTGATCTTTTTGAAACCCCTGTAAGACTTTGCTATATTCCGCTAAAATGGGGCGTGGATATGCTAGTTTTAAAGAAGGAAGAACTTTGCACCCAAAATAATAATACATTATGTCCGAGCAGCCGTCTCCTTCCTTGATACCGTAGATAAACTTACTGGTGTACTCTATAGAAATAATTTGCAAATGCATAGCCTTTCCATTCGGTAGCAACTCCATGGATATGGCTCTACACGCAGTCACTAAAGAGATAGACAAAGCCAATGCCTGTAAAGACGTCAGTATACAACTATTTTCGCCTTCCAATGAGGGCGTTTAACTGCGTCAATCGACAAGCATTAATAGAGTCCCTACATGATACGCGTCAGGTAGAAATCTCAAGGAAGTGTATTATTCTCCATGCTGTGGATCCTAACGAGGTATACCAAGACATGAAAGGCCTTGATGAAGCCGACATCAATTTTCAAACTCTAAATTAAGTACTTCAGCACGCATTAAGCCTTTGATAACAAATCGATAACTTCTCTATAACAAACTGATAACTTTTCGATAACACGCCAATAACATATTTTTGATTATCCGATAGAAAGTCGATAACTTTTCCACAAAAAATCGATAATTTTTTGAAAACTTTTCGATAGTAAATCGATAAAAATCGATGATAAGCGGATAAAAAATTGGTGGATCCTAACTAGGTATACCAAGACTTGAAAGGCCTTGATGAAGCCGACACCAATTTTCAAATCCTAAATGAAGTACTTCAGTCCGCATTAAGCATTTAATAACAAATCGATAACTTCTCTATAACAAACTGATAACTTTTCGATAACACACCAATCACATATTTTTCGATAGCAAGTCGATAACTTTTACACAACAAATCGTTAACTTTGTGAAAACTTTTCGATAGTAAATCGATAAAAATCGATGTTAAGCCGATAAAAAAATTGGCAAAACTCGGCTAAAAAATTTATAACTTTTTCGATAATAGGCCAATAACAAATTGTTATCTTTCCGATAGCAAATCGGTTACCTTTCGATAGCAAATTGCTAACTTTATGATAGCTTTCGATAGCAAACCGATAACAAGTCGAAGGTACGCCACTACAAAATTGGTAACACTCCGCTAGAAAACCGATAATTTTTTCTATAGCAGTTTGACATGCAACTTTTTTAAAACATATCGAACTTTGCGATAGTAAATCGATAACTTTTTGAGAACAAACTTGTCGAAAATAAATCGATATTTTTCATCGATAACCTTTGTTATCGATAGTAAGTTTATAAAACTTCGATAACATATTGATTTCTTGTCTATATCTCTTCGACAGCATACCGCTCGTCAATAAGTAATGGATAACAAGGAAAAATCCCGTAGATATTAAACCGATGGCTAATCGATAAAAAGAAAAGCCGTTAACACTTCGACAACAAATTGATGACACGCCGTCCGTTTTCGGCTTAGGCTTCGGTTTCGTCTTCTAATCCTTACTTTCCTCTCACCTCCCTTTCGTTTTTTCATTCCTTGCCGTTTCTTTCCTTTCCTTTCTTTATCTCTTTTTTCTCTTACAATGCAATTGTGGAGTCTGGTGTAGATCTTTGCTGTTGACCAGTGCTATCTAGACATGCTTGTTATCTTTCTTAAATTCCACCAAAAGTTTTTCGTAAGCACTAAGTGCCCGCTCACATAATTAAAATACTTGCATATATGTAAATATGTATGTATGTATAAGTGTAAATATGTTTATGCACTTATAGAGATCATTCCTATTACAAATTTAATGAGTTTCTTTTTATTCTCACTTATTGTCAGCAATTTATCTCACAGTGTGATACAAACGTATAAATCTTTCAACACCACTGTAGTTTTGAGGCAACATAAACATACACACACCTCAACACAACAGTGTACCTTAAGAAAATTCCAAAAAAATAATTCAATTTCAACTTAAAATAAATATTTAAATTTACTTTTAGTATCAAACAAACATTATTTAGATTTTTTTTTTTTTTTTGATTAAGAATAATTTATTAGAAAATAAGTAGTGGCTAGTACTAAGGTGGAGGTGGTGGGGGGTATTTAAGTTAGAGTAATAAATTTGCTACTTTTGCGTTAATACAATACTGCATATGTACATATATGTATAATAAGAGGTATTGACTTATTTTCGTATGGGTGAGTGACGAAAGCCGAAATATGTCCCTGCAAAAAATCGTGTAATAAATCCCTAAAGAGAACGGTCTGCGATTGAACTCTTTTGTCCCACATTGGGGTATAATTGATCCCCTATACTCCCTTTTGGGTATATTTGGCATCAGTCAGTTTGAAATTAGAGTTTAAAAATTATAAAATCCGTAAGAAATTCCGTACGGGTATAAAGAGGACTTGTCCGACAGTACCCATAGGCGAACAAAAGAGACTTGTGTGACTCTGGATATAGAGGCACGACGAGAATATGTCCGAAACTACCCGTATGGATACAACAAGGGCCTGTCGGACATTTCCCATTGGGGTACAAAGAGGAAGTGTCGAACAGTACAGAAAAGATATGTCTATCAGTACCCGTAGGGGTAAAAAGAGGGCTTGTCGAACGGTACCCAAAGGGGTACAAAGAGGAAGTGACGAACATTACAAAAAGGATCTGTCCGACAGTACCCGTGGGGGTATAATGAGGACGAGTCCGACACTACTCGTTCAGGCATATACAGGTACAATTGACTCTCCATAGCACATGCTCAAATAAAGGGGACCACACCAACCCACATAAAGAGATCAGAACTGGTTATAGTCGCATACTCCATTGCGACTCATCCCGGATTCATCCTAGACTAGTCGCATTTTTTGCAGGAGTATTATGTCACAATTTATACATGGAAGTAATTCTTGCAACTAACTATTAAGAATTCATGAGCTTAACACCGGCTTATAATAAGTGAATATTCAATTATTATGTTTTTCTAAGAGAAACTGAAAAGAAAGAAAGAAACATTTACTGGCATATTGCGATGGTACCATTTCGAAATCCGCCAACGTAATCATTATCAGGCAATTTCGTAATGTTATCAAAGGTTTCACCGAGATTCGAACCGCAGTTTTCTTAACCACTAGACTATCCTGCTGGTATTTGTTTTCATGCTTATTTCAGTTTTTCTCATTTTTACACTAACAACACAGTTAAGACATTGTGGCCATATTAATTTGCGTGTTGTGTAGATTTGTTTTTCTGAAGTTTCTTTTTCGTTGAGAAATAAGGGTTTTTATGCTTTCTACTCCGATAAAAAAACAACCTGCGCGCCAAAATATGAGCCTGCTAATTCGGAAAAGCAGTGTTTCTATAATACGTTGTGAGGGCCATTAACTCAAAATCTCACGCAATTTTGAGGTGCCCATTGTGGACAGAGCTATTTGGGCCACAGTGAATCTATATACTGACTCTGGTCTGGTTCACGGATGGAACTAAATTTGATGAAGGAAAAACGGAAGATGGTACCCATGGGCTGAACTTCAAGAAATCGAAACCAACGGAGCTACCGCACTATTTTTCAAGCAAAACTCCATACAATAGAAATTTGTGGATGATAATGTCGTCGGAGTGGTTTGTCCTCGAGAATTACCTCATTATGCCAGATAGCCATGCAGCCTTGCATGCCTTGTAATCTTACACAACTACTTCTAAGCTAGCAAATGAATGCATTGGAGTTCTAAATTATCTGGGATCCCGGGCAACAGAAAAATGAAGATAATGAACAGGCAGACTACCAAGCCAGCAGGGTGTCACAGCAGAATCTATGGTTCAGAGCCCTTTTGTGGATTTACAAAGGCATACACTAGGGAAACCATAAATAACTGAGAAACAAAGCAGTTCAGACAACACTCGATTGAATGTCTAGGGCAAATACAGGTCAAACGGTTTATAATCACAGCAACGAGAGTAAAAGCTATATTCATTTATCTAAAGAAACATTATTATATACGATATCACACAAGTAAGTTAAATCTATCGGATACACAAATCTGTGACTTTCATGAGCTGTATGATGAGACGCCAGTTCGCATTCTGTGAATGCGTCGATCTGTCAAGGCTGAGACTCTCCCATTGCTTTCCTGCAATATGCCTGCAGTATTCAACATTCACAGTGGACTGTAAGACGATGGAGAGTTGTGGCCTTTTCTCACTTTTGGGCTGAGAACTAGCGGTGTGACCATGTACAAATTGTCATCAATATTCTCTAATGGGAGTATAAGGAAGCTAGCAGTTTCCGCGAGGTTAAACTGTGTGGATGTTACTGTTAGAGGCGAAGGTTTTACATTACAATTAAAAAGATGGTTGGCATCATGTGAGGACACATCGGATGCAATACATATATACATTACGTACTTTTGTCGGGGTTGATTATGAACAAATAAGATTGTAACCTCCTTTCACGGCGAAATACTCTCTGTACACAGACTTTTTGGAGAGGAGCCTTCCATTAGAAATTTAGTTCCGCGAATGTGCGGACAAATAGATTCTAGGACTGCTGTGAGCAGGATGGTTTTTATAGTTATAACGAAATTGATGCATGCTGAAAGGGAGTGCAGAGAAATGCGCATAGGAAGTAGTGGCGACTAAATCGCCTTTCCCCGTTGATGTTATGCCTAACAGCGGTCGAACGTGGTGCGGACACATGAACAGGATTAGCCTGGTTCATTGGGCCACTTGAGGGTAGTGCGCTACTCCAACGTCCAATAAAAAAAAAGTGTAACCTATTACAATATCCATAATGAAGTTTGTCCAGAGTGACTTGTGCTTTTCTTTGTAGCCTGCTTTCTTCTCGTGCGGACTTTTTGTGTAGCCATCCTCCCTGGATGATTAGGTGGCAAACAGAACATATATAACATATTACTTGAAACTCTCTTCTTCTTCGCTTGAGATGTGCTCTACTTCGTCTTATTGTAAGTTTCGCAAGACTGCACTGTAAACCTCCACCACCTACTGCAAAGAATCATATTTTGTATGCAATTTTTCATTTAGGTGGAATTATGAAAGCCCTTTCAACGGCCAACTTATATTTCATTAGCTTTACAGCCTTTCAACGCTCTGTGCTGCCATACTTATTTATTTCGCAATTTCGTATGCGCTGAGTGTTGTCTACCTTACCATGGCTATAGTTATGTGCATAGGTCTGGCTACTCATTTACTCATTTTGATGAGTTCGACTTGGTTAAGTTGTAACATTTGAAATTGTTTGTCTTCATTTAATGATACCCACAATTTTTTCTAATCGCCAAACCTTGTGTCGCTATAATGATAGCAATTAATTATCGGCATTTCATTATTTAGCCAACGGACATCAGACAATGGCCAACAAACAGTGATGTTAACATGTCATAGCATTTTTCTCGCCATTCGTCGCACATTGGCGTATACGGCAAAGAGGGCATATAAGTATTACGAGTATATATATCGCCAGCAGCTGTGCGATGGAAACGAATATTGATAAATGTTTGTTGGCTTTGGTTAGAAATATGCGATTGTTGTTATTTTTTCTTGTTTTCCTCTTAGAATTTATCCACTTTTCCTGCCCTTACAAAATATCAAAAACTTTGCCCATATTTTGCTCAACTTGTCAACAGCGAACATAAAATCACAACTTACAGGCAACAAAAATGCAACATAATACTCGTACTTGTAGCCGCAGTACTCATTGTAGTAAGCGTCTTCGTACTTATTGACCGACGATTGGTAAATAAAGAAAAAATTAAAAAAATTGTTGAGTCTCTGTTACTTACTACTCATGTGCTTGTCTTTAAGCTGCTCAGCTGGAATTACGAGGCTAGAAAAACCATGTTGATGACTGAGCTTGTATTGTTAAGCTGTAACACGATGATCATGTCAACAGCAGTCACAACAGCAAAGGCAACTGTAGCAACATACAACAACTAAAATATCTGCACTTGATCGTAGTTCAAAAGAGCATACAAAACTTTTGGCACAGTGAGATCGAGAGAGAAAACGTTCCTACGCATATTTACGATTTAAGTATAGCTATGTAATTTACAATATGAAGTCTTAGTATTAGGGTGTACATACAACTTTTCTGAAGATCGAGGGTACCGTTGACTATTTGTAAAACGCAGTTTTGAGGAGAACAAAACAAAAAAGGAAAATAACTTATCGTCGCTCAAATAACTGTTTCTAGATTTGGCAGATATTCGCGTATCGGTGATATCATCACAGCTACTAAAAGCTCGCAGTAAATATCAGCGACAGCTTTTGTGGAAACGCCGTGACTGGCTGCCTTTGATGGCAAATATTTTTCTTTCCCAATCACACATATAAATAATGTAACAAATTTTAAAACTGAATTGTCGAAGTATTAACTCAAATATTTATATAATTTACAACACTACTATGATAGTAGTACTTCACAATAAAATTACTCGCGTACTTCACTTACAACGGATTAAAATCAATTGATTGAATATTCCTCAGCTTGCGTTGCTTTTGAACTCTCAGTTTCCTCGTTCGGTAACAGCCGTCTCGAATAGTTACTTATATATTTCTCTCTTCTGTATCTCATAGTTCGTTATTTGATGTGAGTAATGTCATCTTCGCTCTTAGCTGATTACATCTTTGTATTTGTGATTGTTTCTCTTTCTTTTACACTCTTAGCTGCTCATTACATACATATCGTTAGCTTAATGTGAAAATGTGCTAAGTCAACTTTTACGAATTTTACAGGAGACGAAAAAAAACTGAATAATTTTTGAAATACCCTTCTTTTTTCAAAACTGTGAATTATACCTGTGAAGATACCTTAATTGCAATCTTTTGAGTGTAGAAGCTTTGAAATATGTTTCCCCATCGCTCCTCACGTTTAATGATTGAAATATAACACCAAAACTATATATTTGACAAAAAATACTATTTATTTGTCAAACTATTTCTAATGTTTCTGATCTGAACTCTTTTGGTGGATGGTGCGTAGACAATAATTTATTTTTAAATTCAAACAAATGCTGTGTTGTGTCTTACTCCAAAAAAAAAAAAACTACCACATACTTTATCTACAAACTAGATACTAAATCTCTTAATCGTTGTCAAGGGAGTAAAGACTTGAGTGTAATTTTTAACTCCAAACTCTCTTTTTCTAGTACCATTGACTTCGCTGTTTCAAAATTTGTTGCAATGGTTGGGTTCAGTAGACGTAATACCAGTGACTTTAAGGACCCTATGACGTTGAAGGCACTTTATACATCCTTGATCAGAAGTGGTCTTGAATATTGCTCAATAATATGGAATCCTTTCTATGAATCTAACTCCTATAAAATTGAGGGAGTTCAAAAATCTTTTACAAATATTGCTTTACGTATGCTTCACTCGCCAGGCGGCCTCCCATCACATACCAGCAGGCGCAAATTGCTTGGACTTCAGGCTTTGCATGACAGAAGAACTTTTATCTCACTCATGCTTGCCTATAATGTAATAAACTTTAGCACGAATTGCTCTGATTTATCTAATTTGTTCATTCCATATACTCCACTGCGTGTTCTTCGGCATAATACATTACACAGGCCGACAGCATCTCAGACCCAGGAACCGGACTATATATTTTCGAAGGATTTTGATGCGATGAATCGAAATCTGGCCTCAAAATTGCTCTATCGGCTCTGGTTTTCGATCCTAAACTAAAAGTGCTAAAAATACCGGTTTTGCCCATACTTGAGGTTATGTAGCCGTGCAGATGTTTTCTTTTACCAAAATTAAGGGATGGCATCTTTAAATACAAGTCTTATTCTTTCAAAATGCGTTGAATTTGCTAAAATATATTTTTTTTTTCGCTGAGATATCGTATTTTGAAATTTTGTGGTGTGGTAGGAGTGGTTTCTAGGGGTTAGGGGATACGGAAGTTGATGGGTTAACAGTTAAGTTGGTTAGCCCACTTGTGGTGTGAGTTATCTAGATAAATAAGACTTATTTTAGGAAAAATATGCGAGTAAACGCTGTCCCCAGGGTTAAGTGGGTTAGCCTGCTTGCGGTATGATAGCGGTGGTTTCTAGGGGTTAGGGCTATGTGTGAGTTGGTACCCGCGGGTTAGATAGTATAGAGGTGTGGTGAGTTAGCAAACTTATGGTGTGAGACAAAATAAGTCTCAATTCAAGAAAATTAGTAATCGACTATATCATGTATTGTTATCTCAATCGATTTTCAGGTGTAGGGAAATTTAGAAACATGAAAATTTCAATTTCTCAGCGAAGGAAAATGAGATTCGAGCACACTCAACGCCAAAGAAAAGAGAAAGAAGAAGACTTGTACTTAAAGATGCCATTCTTTAGTTTTGGTGAAAGAAAACATCCGCACGGCTACATAACCTCAAATATGGGCAAAAACGGTGTTTTTTGCACTTTTAGGTTAGGATATCTCAAAAACCAGAGCTGATAGAGCAAGGCCAGATTTGGATTCAGCGCATCATAAACCTTCGGAAACATATAGTCTGGTTTCTGGATCTGAATAATGGTTGAATTTTGTCGGCCTGTGTTATTAATCGAAATAACTCATAAAACGAATTATGCTATGAATGGAACTATAACTAGGACTATACATCTACATAGCAAATCGATTCAGTAGTGTTATTAATTTTAATAACAGCTTATATAAGTTTAAGCTTGAATTGTTTTCTATTTTTAACTAGTCTGTAACAAAGCATGTAGTTATCGACATGTAAAAATTGAAGTAGATAAAAGCCAGCGCAAAGTATTTATCAAACACCAAATGCATGTCTCAATTGGGTGAATCCGATTTCAAGGGGTTGAGTTCGCAACCCTCTCAAAGGGTTGCCAGCGCAATATAAAGCTTCTCCAACCCAATTGTCAACCTCACCTACCCGTGGCGAATAATGTTTCATTGACAGCCGAGGCTCTGGCGACCACAAGTTCCTCATGGAGCTAGGGGTGTGGAGAGCGGGATGGCCTGGAAGGTTTAATGTGGTCATATAAATCGTTCCCGAGATGGTCGGGCTAGTACCTTAAAAGTGCTTTGTTATCGGAACGTACCGGATCTATATCCGGCAAAGGACCATCAACATCGGCCCAAAGCCTTCGGGGAGTGACTTTATCGTTAATACAACAACAACAACAAAGCATGTACTTTTAGACTGAATGAATTAAATAAGTAAATAAAATGCGTGCACAAAGAAATGACTAGTAATTCAGATTGATATTATTGACTGGTTGACTTAGCACATTTCTTTTGAACAGCTAACGATAAAGACACTCCACTAAGGTTATGGGGAGTGTTATCGATATTGATGGCCCTTTGTCGAATATAGATCCCGTACATTCCGGTAACAAGCACCATTTTGGGAACTAGTTGTTAGAGAAGTATTTCGGTTGTGCTTGCAGCGATTGATTTATTGGGTACTCGATATGGAATAAACATGCTACTTTTCGACCTTCTGGATGTTGATTTCACACTAACTATACTGGCGAGTAATGAAATTTTGGGGGTTCGGTCTTTCGAAATATACTTCAACATTTGATTATTCACCTTGTAGACTCCAAAAATGTTGTCACACCCTTATATACACACCAGTTCATATATATATTTTACCAACTAGCAAACAGCCATCCGATTAGCTGATCGCAGCACGATCGATGAGAATCGATTATCACACACCACAGTCATCGCCGAAGATGCCTATCACTTTTGAAATACTTTGGCAGCTACAAATGCAAAACTCTTAAAGCAAGTCCATAAACTCTCATCCATACATACAGCGATGGTTTTATGCTTGTAAGTGCAAAAACGCAAAGCCACAGTTTACAAGACTTATGTTCACATCGCATACGCAACCGCTGCTCCGCATGGAGACAAGCAAATAAGTAGTATTAACCTCTGAATGAATGCCTATGCAGCAGCTACGCCATGATGATTACGATCTCATTAAAGAGCATCAACAATATGTATTTTATACATTAAATAGCTACCTGACAATGTTGCTATTGGTGATTGTATCATCGTTATGCTAACTGCACCAAATAGTAAACTGGTGATGTTTTATGTACACGAGTAGATATATCCCTCTTCCTAATAGTACTTGGATTGCGATTTTTACCTTAACTATTAGCAGTTGATAGGTCATATGTGAAGTGTGAGGCTATCGCTGACTTTTCCCTAGACTCATTTAAAGTGCACGGTTCAATATTTCCAAATAAGTAACCGGTTCGAAAAAATTAAATGACTCCAAAAAAGTAACTGATTCCATAATAGTAACAGGTTCGAAAAAATTAACAGGTTCCAAAAAATTAGGTGCCTACAAAAAAGAAAGCGATTCCAAAAAAGTAACTGGTCCCAAAAAAGTCACCGGTTATAAAAAGTTACCGACTTCGAAAAAGCAAACGGTTCCAAAAAATTAACAGGCTACAAAGAGACTAGTCCCAAAAAAGCAACCCGGTTTAAAAAAATCACCCGGTTTAAAAAGAATCACCCGGTTTAAACAAAATAACCGGTTCCAAAAAGTTGCCGGTTTCAAATATGCAACCGTTCCAAAAAAAGAAACGGTTTCAAAGAAATTACCGGTACAAAAAAAGCAAAAGGTTTCAAAAAAGCAACCGTTTTGAAATTATAACTGGTTCCGAAAAAATTAACCGGTTTCAAATATGCAACCGCTCCAAAAAACGGGTTAAAAAAATAACCGGTTCCGAAAAATTAACCGGCTTCAAATATGCGACCGTTCCAAGAAACGGGTTTAAAAATAACAGGTTCCGAAAAATTAACCGGCTTCAAATATGTGACCGTTCCAAAAAACGGTTTTAAAAAAATAACCAGTTCCGAAAAATTAGCCGATTTAAACTATGCAACCGTTAAAAAAACGGTTTTAAAAAAATAACCGGTTCCGGAAAATTAACCGGTTTCAAATATATGCCCGTTCCATAAAGCCGGTTTAAAAAATAACCGGTTTGGAAAAATTGACCGGTTTCAAATATGCAACCGTTCCAAAAAAGGGTAACAGGTGCTTGAAAAGTAACCATACGTCAAATACGTACCCGATTAAAACAATTTGACGGGTTAAACAATTTGACGGGAAAAAAAGCTAACCCACAACCCAGAATTCATTAAAGATTTACGCTTCATTTATTTGTCTGCTATTTCATATCTCTGCCGATCTACCACCATTACAGTCCTACCAATAGCTGGTTTTACTATAGCAGCCAGTTTCGGGTTTGCCATTCTTAAGCTATATGCTCATATGTGTACACCGAAACAAATAATGATTGTAAAATACAAATCGGGGTTAAGGTTCTTGAATAAACATTCAACCGAGTTGTTTGTCAATAGAACAAATATGTTTAGTCATTTCAATTGAAGAGAAAATGTTTTGTCTCAGGTTAACAATATTCTGTAAAAATTACAGACTCGCACTCAATCTATGTTTTTTTTTCTGTTAAAATAACTGATTTAATTGGTCATTCCAACAGCGAACAATTGGCAATATTATGCAAATACATCAGCTAATTTTAAAGAGAAAGTTGCGCTCACGGCGCACACTTGTCTGTGTGATAGAATTTAGACGATTCTATATCAGTGTAATTAATGCTGTAGATGCTGCTCATCAACCAATTGCCTAGGCGGTTTGAGAGAGGACCAGCCAAACGCATGGTGTATGCAGAGGACGTTTCAGTCATCATTTACGGCTATTGTCAAGCTCATACTTTACTATAGGAGTTCTTGTTTGGTTGTCAGCCATCCAAAAAGGTACACATATCAAAAAGCTAGAGGGAGTATGCAGACTATCAATGCTAAGCATAACGAAAGCCCTAAAAACTACCCCGACAGCAGCATTGCATGCACATCTCGCCTGCGGACCTTATGGCTAAAACTATAGCGTTTGCAACTGCAACAAGGTTTAAGACCTCGGGACAGCTTAAGTTCAGGTCTTATGGCCATAGCAGCATAGCGCTAACCAATATCAGCCATACGGAATATATGGTCCCGTGCTGGAGGTTCAAAAGAGTTCTGGAGTCCACAACAGAGCCGGAGGGCTGGCGCAAGTGTGCGGAAATGTCGGAACACACTATGAATGTGTATACCGTTCGTTGCAAATAAGCGAAAGGTGTCGAGTCTGCGGTTTACTGTGTCGATCAAGAAATAAGTAGATCCTATAGGTCGCCAAATCACTGTAATGTCTTTCAGGCGGAAATTGTAGCCGTGAAAAAATCAGCAGAAATTCTGGAGGAAGCGTGCTTAAGCTGCAGTCGCGTGAATATATATGCATATTGATAGTGAAGCGGCGATGAAGTCATTAATCCCACACAGCACTTCATCAAGAAGTTTCCTGGAATGCAAAGAAGCATTTGAGAGACTTCGCCAAGGCCAGACAATACATATATATACTGGTCTCCCGGCCATAAAGCGATAGATGGTAACGAAAAGGTCAATGAGTTGGCAAAGGAGGGTGCAGCACTCAATAAGTCGACTGTAGATGTCCCAATTCGTTTGGGAGAAATCAAGACGACACAAGGGTTGCCTGTATGAGCCATCTAGCCGGAAAAGCGTGAACAGAAGCGCGGTGCTACAACATTTCCAAGATCCTTATATCTCTAAAGAGAGATGACTTAAGCGGGAGTCATTGGTGCCGTATGTCGTATCGCTGTAGTCGTATCCCTAACGTAATCAGCTGTTTATCGTTACGACGGTAAACCAAAAACCAATTGGTTGGCTACGATACGGTTACGACCTTAGCGACACCAATAATCGATTGAGCAGTTGAACAGTTGAGCACGTACGAAATTTCAGTTGAGCTGGCGCATAATGTGAGAAGCTGGTATTTTTTCTTCCAGTGTACATATGTAATAATTACATGCAGATATACATACGTATATATATGGGGTATTCCATCCCATTTCGACCAATTTTGAACCCGACCCCTTTAGAATTGGCTGAAAGATTTTCTTCTTTTTCTAGCTTACGAAAGACGTTTTTCAGAATTTTTTCAAATTTTTTCATCCAACTCAAAAAAAGTTAAGAATTTTTAAAAAACACCGTT
This sequence comes from Eurosta solidaginis, assembly GCF_040869045.1. Classification (NCBI taxonomy): domain Eukaryota; kingdom Metazoa; phylum Arthropoda; class Insecta; order Diptera; family Tephritidae; genus Eurosta; species Eurosta solidaginis. The sequence goes on from NC_090320.1 coordinate 21,250,919, forward strand.
TTTATTTTCAAAATGCTATAACTTTTTCAAAAATTTACCGTTTGGGATCTTTTTTTTTTTTTTAATTTGGTTTTAAATGTACTTTTCGGAAAAAATACAAAACAAATTTTTAAAGTTTTTTTTTTGTAATTTATCAGTTTTTAGAGATTTTTCGAATTTCGCCATTTTTTTTCCTCATAAAAAACTTCAATCAATTCTGCAATCATCCCCACTAATTCCGGGGTGGGCCGATTTTTTTTTTTTAATTGGAAAAAAAAACTAAAAATTTTTTTGTATTTTTTCCGAAAAGTACATTTAAAAACAAATTAAAAAAAAAAAGATCCCAAACGGTCAATTTTTGTAAAAGTTATAGAATTTTGTGCATTTAAAAACAAATTTTTTAAAAAATATTATTTTGAAAACAAAAACGGTGTTTTTTAAAAATTCATAACTTTTTTTGAGTTGGATGAAAAAATTTGAAAAAATTCTGAAAAACGTCTTTTGTAAGCTAGAAAAAGAAGAAAAACTTTCAGCCAATTCTAAAGGGGTCGGGTTCAAAATTGGTCGAAATGGGATGGAATACCCCATATATATGTACCTATGAACATATTTATTATTACATTTGCCTGCAATTATACACTTCAACACATTACCGTTAAAAGTAATAGGCTTGTTAAAAAAGGCTATATATGCAAGTATTTCAAGAGCAGCAGCGATATTATTTCATCGCAAATGAAGGAAAAGAAAAGGACTAAAATCCAAATTATACAAAAGGATATAACAGCATACATAAGTGGACATTTCAGCTTAATGACAAACCTAAAACTGGCAGGTACATATGCCAGTGTTATATCTACATTATTTTGAAATCCAAGCTTAACTTTTGACATCACAATAACAAAAAAAGCTATGTCCTTTGATATTACAGTATGCTGAAATTTAGATTTTCACTCGTCATAAATGTTGGATGTGGCTTTGTAGCTTAAATAGTACTCTCACTCCTTCATAGGATAATGATGATGGCTTTTGATGAAAAGTAGACAAGAACTTATTAGGTAGACGGAGCACAACAAATAATGAAAATGAATGGCGTCGGGCTCAAATGTTACATTTAAGATTAGCAAAATAAAAGGAGAACGTCATTGAGTTTGTTAAGTGTGCGGTATAATGGAGACTAGAGTCTACATTTAAATGTGCAAAAAGTCCTTAAGCTTTCGTCCGATTAATACATATGAGTCCAATGAAGAAGCCTGCATCCAGCAATATAATTTTTATACTCAACTGAGCAGAGCTCACAGAGTATATTAATTTTGTCCGCATAACGGTACCCCTTAACGGCATAAACTAATTGAGATAGATATAGACATCTAAATATGACCCGGCCTATGAAAAGGTGGCTTGTGACTCAAAAAAGAAATTGCGAGAAACAGCTGTTAAAGCTAAAAAAAACTATCGAAACCAGAAAAAAAGTGGAACATTTTTTTTTGTCGTAAGCCACCTTTTCATAGGCCAGGTCACATATATCAAAATTATCTGGGCGAAAAAAGAAATTTATTTAGTCATGTCCGTCCGTCTGTCCGTGAACACGATAACTTGAGGAAATTTTGAGGTACCTTAATGAAATTTGGTATGTAAGTTCCTGGGTATCTCAGATCGCTATTTAAAATGAACGAAATCGGACTATAACCACGACCACTTTTTCGATATCGAAAATTTCGAAAAACCGAAAAAGTGCGATAATTCATTACCAAAGACGGATAAAGCGATGTAACTTGGTAGGTGGGTTGACCTTATGGCACAGAATAGGAAATTAGTAAAATTTTGAACAATGGCACCGCCCACTTTTAAAAGCAGGCAATTTAAAAGTTTTGCAAGCTGTAATTTGGTAGCTGAGTATGTAATGTTCGGTTACACCCGAACTTCCATTTCAACTTAACTCACTTAACACAGTTAATATTCCAGCAATATCTCCTTATGAAGTTTTTTCATATTTAACGTCTTTGAAGGAATCTTACAAGTACGGTCCTGATTTAACTACCACTTGCTTTCTTAAAAAATACGCTGAATATATTTATCAGCCCCTATCTGATTTATTCAACCTGTCCCTAAAACATGGAATTTTTCCTTCTGCTTGGAAGGTATCTTTTCTCATACCCCTCCACAAAATTGGCAGCAGGTCGTGTGTAGAAAACTACCGAGGAACTGCAAAGTTGTCGGCCATCCCAAAGTTGTTTGAAGCTATAGTTACCAACCAGCTAAGTTTTTCCATTTTACTGTGATTGTAGAACAGCAACATGGATTCTGTTTCATTACTAATATACTTGAATTCACTACTCATGTTTCTAATGGATTTAGAGAAAATCTGCACACCGATATTATTTATATCGATTTCAGTAAAGCATTTGACAAAGTATCCCACTCCTTACTTATCTACAAGCTTAATCGTCTTGGTTTCCAACCTGGTCTCACCCAGTGGATCTCGTCGTATCTCTGCGGCCGAACGTAAAAAGTTATTTTTAAAAATACTCTTTCTAATGTCATTGATGTTCCCTCTGGCGTCCCACAGGGCAGTCATCTAGGTCCAATTCTGTTCTTGCTATTTATTAATGATATTTGTACCACAATAAAATATTCCAAAATCCTAATGTATGCCGATGATGTAAAACTTTTTAGGTCTTATGCGTCTACCGAAGAACGTCCCTTGCTTCAAGAGGATTTAAACTGCCTAGTTACCTGGTGCAACGTGAATTCAATGCCGCCTAACCTCAATAAATGTAAATTCATGCCCCTCTCTCGGAGATCTTTGCCAGTAGCCTCTTATGTAATTAATAATTTTTGTCTATCATCAGTAAACTATTTTGTGGACTTGGGAGTCACGATAGATACTAAACTTAGTTTCAACCTTCATATTAATGGCACTGTCAATAAGGCTGGAGGTGTTCTTTCATTCGTGAAATGGTGATCCGATGAATTTAGTGACCTTTATGTAACTAAAGCACTTTTCACCACTTTAGTTAGACCAATATTAGAATACGGATCAATAGTCTGGAATCCTAAATATCGAGTTCATGCAGATAGACTTGAATCAGTACAAAAGCAATTTCTACTTTTCTCTTTAAGAAATTTTCAGTGGGACTCTGCGTATAATCTTCCACCTTATACTAGTCGGTTGAAGCTTATCACTCCAACTCTTGCAAGTCGTAGAGAAATGCTAGGCGTAATATTTATGGCTAAACTACTGAATGGATTGATTTCTAGCCCAATTCTCTTAAACGACGTAAACTTTAACGTTCCATCACGAGTGTCAAGACATTACGAACCTCTTCTTTTGAGGCAGTGTAGAACTAATTTCGAATTAAATGAACCTTTTCGGTGTTTGTGTCATGATTTCAACACTCATTCTTGTTCATTTGATATAACGGATTCACTTTTTACCATAAAGAAAACTGTCCTATCCTATCTTAACTCTTAAAAAAAATAAATAAAAAAAATAAAAATTTTACGTACTAAAAAGTTCAATTACTTAACAATGTAGTATATGCATAATTTCTAACTGTTATTTATAATACTCGCTGATGGTTTTTATTCTGTAGCTGAGCAGTTTTAGATCGCAACGCTTAACAAACCTCCGCCTATCAACAACTCGGCAAAAGCAAAAGCAAATCCGCGCGTCATGCGGATGCGCCCCTCGCGTCGGTTGGGCGGGCTTTGGCGGGTATTAATCCGTTGGGTATTATTATTATTATTATTATTATTATTACTTGTTTAGTTTAATATTATTGATCTTTGTCCAAACTTCATATAAGTTAATGTCGACTACGTACGTACTCAAGTGGAAACATCAATTTGAAGTTTATACATATTCGACAGACATTGTACAGCCCGATAATTGTTTTGCCCACATTTGGAAAATGTTCCTTCCTACTCAGCAAGAGATCGCTGGTCTTGGCCACGTGAGCATTGAGGGCATCGATGGCAATGAAAAGGCAACAAACTTGCAAGGCAAGGGAACTAATGGAGGCTGTGCAGGCGTTGGATATGCATCGTCCACCTTACATCAGTCAAAAGAAAAATACATAGCAGATTGAAGTAGTTAGCAGTCTCCAACTGGTACTCCTCGAACACCTGCAATATAACCAAGCAAACGAGACGACAGAGTACCTACTTTGCCACAATCACAGGCCAATGGCCGCTCCTGCACGTTGAGATAATGTGGACCACTTTTTAACAGCATTTGCAGAAGCTGCCAGTATTATAACAGTAAAGATATAGTCGCCCACTCCCTGCTTGAATGCCCAGCTTGAGCACACACTAGGTTTCTAACTATGGGAAGTTATATGCTGCCGAAACTCAATGAAGTAGCTAAATGCTTTGTAAAAGATAACAGCAGGTTCATTGTCTGCGCCAAATGATTCCAACGGAGTACCGACTAGCCATACTAAATCAGCAGCAAATGGCACGTCGTGCGCTACTTGGACTCGAATCTCGGGTACACGAGTGGCACAGCAACTAACTATTTAACTCCTCAAACGAGGCTAATTTGCAGGTCGAAGAAAGCGAGCAGTCTCTGCTGATCACAGTTCCAATAAATACACTTGAATTGTGTTTGAGTATGTTGACATTTCCGCTTCAATAGTTGCCACGCTAACGCCCTCGTATACTTCGTCCAATTGGCGCCAGCGATTGCAAGGTTTTACGTGAGTACCTGTCGACGTCGGCCTAACCATACCATACTCCCAAAGCACACGAGGCAAAGAAACGTTTCAATACGACTCGCTTTTCCGCATACTCTCTTCACCGGCACGTCTTCGTTTATTTGCATAACATGACCTTGCCAGCGAAGCCTTTCCCTCTTCGCACTATTTTCACATCTGCTTAAAGCTCATAGAGCTAGTTATTATAGCTCCCCCGACAACCAACGTCGGCATCATAAATATCACCATAAGTCGTCCGGAAAACATTTCTCTTGAGCACTCCAATCTCATCTTCTCACGACCTCGTCCATGATACTGAGCCATACATACGAACGACTTGTATAGCGAGTGTGATTTTTGTACATCGAGACAGGACTTTACTTTTCAATTGTCCCCTCAGTCCAAGGTATCACCTTTTGGCAAGAGTGACTCTCCGTATAAAATTTACTTTAATCTACATGTGTCTATTGCCAAAGGTCTACAATCTTAATATGACTCAGTATTAAGTTCAGTAGCTATTTAAATGGCGGCAATCAGTGCGAGCTCATGAGATTGCAACGTTGTCTAAAGCGAAGTCGTTGCATGTTGCATTGTGCAATTGCGAGTTATGCTAGAGTACAGTCAGCCAGGAGGATGCATATGCCTATTTGAATATGAATGTGTGAACACGAATACATCAGTCCTAGTGAAGTAAATTTGCAACGACACAAAGTTGATCGTGCTGACGGCTATGAAGATGGTAACGTAATATGCGTTAGGTTAAACTTGGACGTCGGAATGGCAGCTTTAAGTGGGGGTACGAAAACTATTACACGCCTTTCGATTAATATTGGAAGTTAGAGCTGAACTGATTTGCTTTAAAAGACAAATATGGATGGCAACAGATCCCGAAGGATAAGTTCTTGTAAAATCCTAATCGGCCTTGTTCCTAAATTTTAATGGTATCCTCAGCTGTTCTTACACATGCAAGTAACATAATTGAAGATTTTCCATATTGCTCAGGGGTGATTTCTAAGGCTTTGGAGAGTACAGCTATAATATCAGCAACATTCAAGTAACCTTAGTCTTACAATATTCGAGATACATTATTTTATCTTCATAGCTACAACCCATATTGCAACTAAGTACGTGTTACAATATCCCCTACGCTCCGAATCTCACAGAATTTTGAGGAGTACATTGCGGACAGAAAGTTTTGTGGAAACAGGATATTCATATACTGATCCTGACTCAGAGGCTCTGAATCACGGATGGATTAAAATTTGATGGCGGAAAGACAAGAGCTGGTACCTATGGCCCGAACTTCAAGAAATCGATACCAGTGGTATGCTACCACACTATTTTCTTGCAGAAATCCATGCAGTAGAATATCTACGGACAAGGTTATTCTTGACGATTATCCTCATTATGTCAGCCAGCAAGGCGCCCTTGCGTAACTATTACACAACTAGTTAGTAGCTAGTGGATAAATGCGTTGCAGTCTGAAATGAACTGTGAACCAAAAACTAGGTTTTGTTAGAACGGATTCAGGGCACAAGGTACACGAAGGTAATAAACAGTCAGACTTAGTAGCCATGTAGGGTGTTATAGCAGTATGCTATGATTTAGAGTACTTTTGTGGACTCACAGGGGCACACAATAGGGAAACTATAACCCTCCAGCGTGTTACGGGGCATAGAATATCCCCGCGGTAGGTAAGCCTGTCATAAGAGGCGACTAAAATACTCAAATGGTTGTTGTTGTAGCAGTGCTTCGCCCCATCCAATAGCTGCGACCAATACCCAAATGGTTCAAGGGGTTGTGTACTCGCAGTATTTGCAGGGTCGCCAGCGCAATTTATAGCTTCTATAGCTCAATTGTCGACCACAACTACCCCTAGTAGACCCTATTTCTTTTGAAGGCTAGGCTCTGGCGACCCCAGGTTCATCATGCAACTAGGGGTGATGGGTTGCCGCAGTATGGCTTAGAAGGTTCAATTAAATAAATGGTCATATTAAATCGTTCCCGAGATGGCTTGTACCTTAATTGTGCTTGTTAGCGGAACGTACCGCATCTGTATCCGGCAAAGAATCATCAACATCGCTAACGTTCCCCAAAAGCTTCGGGGAGTATATTACTACCACAACAACAACACCAACAACCACAACAACAAGAAAGGAAGTCATTAGTAACTGGGAAACAAAGTAGTTCAAACAACACCGGATTAAATGCACAGAGCATAGACGATTGTTTATAAATGAGAGTATCAGCCAAACTCAATAATTATCTTTTCTATAATACATCGATCAATCTTTGATACAAAATTAAAAACTTTTCAATGCAAAATCGATAAATTTTCGATAGTAAATGGATGCCAAGCCGAAAACAAGCACGACAGCTTTTCGATAGATAGATATTTTTTCGCTTAATAATCGATAACTTTTAAATAACAAATCAATAAGACGGCGATAACTAACAAATCCAAAGCATATTGATAACGATTTCAATAAATAATCGACAACTTTTCAATAGTAAATCGATAAAAGACCGATAAATTTTCGATAAAAATCGATAACTTATCTGTAAATAATCGATACATTTTCTATATGTAATCGATTTTAAATAACAAATCGATAATCCGACGATAACGAATTTGTAACACTTCAATAACAAATCAATAGCACATTGATAACACTTTCTATATATAATCGAAAACTTTTCGATAATAAATCGATAACAGACCGATACATTTTCGATAAGAAATCGATAAACTTAGTTTTTTCTCTGCTCACCTTACTCCCTTCTCAAAACGGCCCTGTTAGCTATTGCTGATGAATGCAAAACTCTGCCTTTATGGTACAAATGTGATTTACTACCACAACATATACATACACAAACACACATATCTATGTACGCTCGTATATCAGTACATATGTGTCGCGATCGAAAATGGATTTGTATCAATATCGACGCTGCGACATGATTTCAATAAATTAATGTACAGGCCAGTTGGTGATCGTTCCAACACAAACAGCAGCAGCACCAGCAGTAAGCTCTCAGCTCGCACATTCAACACATGCTGTTGTTTCGTGTAACCATGTCATCGGTTGGCGTTTTGCTTACCCTCAGATATGTAGCACCGCACCGCGGTTGATCGTTGCTTTGCGTCTTTATGTAGAATATTAATGGCGCAATGATTCCAACAAACCGATTGTGTTGCGCATTGCACGTAGTATGCGTTGTAGAACTGTTAGGTTTAGCAGAAGAGTAGCTTCATCCCAAAGTTGAGTGTATGTAAACGATCGAGTGTTGAGTTGATTGTGATCGGTGATCGGTTTGCAATACGTTGCTACGATCATTTTGTTGTTTTATTGCTTTGTGGAACCACATCGGCTATTGGTTTGTTGGTTTGTGCCCGACTTGGACTGGAATGCAATACCCAGTGCATCTTCGACATCTACATGATGATGCATTGTTGCTGTGTTGCCATGAATTGTGATCGTGTTTATGTAAATAATTGCAAGTCGAAAGCAGTTGTAATTAAAATCTCGCTTTAGAATCATCGGCACTTGCATGCAACTTAACAACTAGTCGATGGATGGCAGATTGTTGTCTGAGTGATAGGTGCGTTGAAAGGTTGTTGTTGTTTTTGTTAGCTTGTGATCGTCAGTTGCACGCAATGTGTATGTCGAGGATTTATTTTTCTTTTTTGTAGTTTGATATTCTTCTTACATTGATTAGGACCGAGCATCATTGTGTGTTGTGTGAGAGAAGGCTACGTGTTTTATATGAAGAGGGCAGACGTAAGCTTTATATACTGGGACCTACTACTCTCTCTTAAATAGGATCTCAAAAGGTGGCCTGCTAATTATCTCTGTGGTCGGCAGGCATAGGTGCAGCTCAGCTACGTAACATCAAAACCAAGAAGAACTAAACAAAAGGTGCCTCAGGCTGGTGTTCTATTACCAATTTTGTTTAACTTTTACATATCGCAGCTCCATTCCCCACCAGAAAGAGGTACCATTGTGTCCTATATCGATGACTGCATGATAATGGCAACAGGTTCCGGCCCAGCCGTCGAGGAGCTTTCCCATAAAATCAACGGCTATCTCCTTAGTATTTCTTGTTTTTTCACCTCTGGATACTGTAAACTCTTACCTATCCATAACTAACCCTGGAACCAACGCATCAAACACCCTTATTTCTCTGGTCAAACCCCTACTATTAAAGGTTATTGATGACAATTAGTGAGTGGTCGCACCTATTTGATAGAACGAAGCACTGCTACAACAGCAAAAACAACTCTATATTTAAAACATAAGCATCCGATATCAGAAAGCGTCCTCGCTAGAACCTACACTGTCCGCGAAAATCTTGTACAAACTCTAATACCAGAGGATACTCATTAGATATTATAAGTTTGGGGTGTTGAAATTTCGTGGCACAGCAGCGGAGAAGAATCTTACGTTACTAGGTCATAATAAAAGTAATCTATCCCAGCAATGTTTTAAGTGTTACTTTTGGCGAATGCGATTTGTTTGCAATCATGGGTCTTATTAAAAGTCTCAACCCATAGAAGTGCTTTAGCGAGACAAACTACTAGTGTATAGGATTTTAGCCCTATAGAGCCTGTTAAAGTAGGTCGTCTTCATATCACTTAGTATGATCTTAAGCCATTTTTGTAATAATTATTAGAAAAAGATTCAAAACCCAAAAGATTCAAGGCGATTCCAAGGGGTTGCCAGCGCAACTTATAGCTTCTCCAACCCAGTTGTGAACCTCTCTTAGCTGTGGCGTATCTTGTTCTTTAGCAGGCACATCGATCGGCACATCGATATTACTCCCTAAAACCTTCGGGGAGTGTCTTTATCGATACAACATCAACAACAACATTTCAATAGATTAGGTAGATTAGGTTAAAATGGCGTCCATGGGCACGTCCCACAATTCTACACGGAGATATTTTTTCCTAATGTGGACCTCACAGGCCCATCGCATTCTCTGTTGAACTTTTGAAAGAGCAACAGATCCACCTCCCCAATCTCTGCCAGACTGTAAAAAAACCATGCGCCCAGAAATCTGAGTCCTCTTGTTTGCAGTATTGGACATCAGCAGATAAAAGGTATGATTCTCCTTCTCTTCCTCCTGATCCTGACAGCTTCAGCAAAGAATTGTGATGATTTCACGTTAGTACTCTAACTGCAGATGTGTTTATCTTGAGAAGGAAGCTTGTTCCTTTCCTATTCAAACATGTTTATAACGAATTTGAGACTTCACAATCATCCCGGTTGGTGCAAAGCAAGTCTCTTGCTCAATCTTATAACTCTCGATTTTCCTCAGGTGACAGTCCAGATGTGGACGTGTGGAGCTCTGTGCCTCACCTATGTGTATTTCGGAACATTTTCTGGCCATTTCATTTGCAAATTCATTCCCTTCATACGACACAAATAGATTTTCAGACACCGTCTTTCCGGAGCCCTTACGGGGTGGACCAGCTATTGCGCGACATTCCAGTATAATGTAGAAGAAAAATTAAATTCTCCGATAAAAACCCTTTTTGCGAGCCTACCAAGATACTTTAACTCGTTATTCTTTTCCAAATCAAAGTTGAGGGCTTAGTGAAGTAAGTTTTGCCTCTTTCTCTGTTATAATAGGTAAGGGAGCTATTCCCACTAAGGCACTAACTGCATGGTTGTCCTTGCAATCATAGCTTGTCGGATAGCTTGATGAGCCATGTTATCGAACGCATTTGAGATGTCAATAGAAGCGCAAAGGCCAATATTTTTTAACTTCGATGTCTATTGATTTTTTCCGTGAGGCTTTGAACAGCCGTAACCGTGGATTTTCCTGACTGACAGGCAAATTGATTCCTACACATAGGAAGCTTGTTTATTTGTATGAATTAAGCGGGGATTGATCTCAATGCCTTTAAATGTATGAAAACATTTATTAGGAGAAGATTTTGATTTATAATTTATTGAATAATTTGGGTAAAATTTACACCACGTGACATCAGGATGGACAAGGCGACAGCTGCTTCGATTATACCTTGTAAATCACTTCAAAGCCTTTTCTCACGGGAGTGGGATTCGAACCCGCACTCCTACGATGATTGAAGTGTTAAAAACGCATTCAGCCGCGTCATGCCTTTGTTTAGTTTGACCTCCCTAAAGTCCTGATCAAACGTTTTCTCCATACCCTTGAGAAGAAAGGAACCGAGGCTTATTGGTCGATACAATGACGGCAATTTCTCGGGTTTCCCTAATTGTCACAGTCCACCTGTTTGGAATATCGCCGCGCAATACAGATACCTTATATAAGTTGGATAAGGCAACATCTTGTGATAAACCAAAGTTAAGTAAAGGTTAGCGCTGCACGTCTATGCTTCATTAGTCAACGCAGAAAGAGGACATTGCATCCTTGAATTTGACCATTTTTTCTTCTCTTCACTTCCAAACACAATCAATCTCGCGTTTCTTTGAATTCTTTTCAAATAATTGTAAATACAAATAAAATATCCATGGACCAGCATTAAAACTTAAACCTTAAATTATTCTTTGTACTCACATTGAGTAAGTAAGTGTTTCAGTGGATTGAATTCGTGATTGTATCGCTCACCATCTCTATCGTTTCTCTCACTTTTAGACTTCTTAAAGTTTCATCTCATCGTAGTAGTCAAAGCAGCAGTGAAGAATGTTTCGCCTCTGTTAACATGTCAAACACCAAACTTAAACGGCTCTACTGTCTGCCAGTTATTTATGGCCTTAGATGTTGGAGATATAGCGCCAGACATCAACATTCGACTGTCCAATCGTTGGACTAAACACACAACAATAATAAGAAGACACAGCAACAAAAATAGTGAAAGAGGCAATGATCCAAAAGAAGATTGTTGCTGCTGTCATTAAGAATTCCGTTGCTGTTGTTGTTGTTTTGTTGCTACCACAGTTGCTTCTTTTGGTATTTATTCACTTATTTGTTAGGGTTGTATTGCTCCTGTTGAGTACCATAAAATATTTGCGCTGAATATTTGCGTAGATTCTCTAAGCTGCAATGTTTGTTTGTGTATGTTAATGTGTTTGCCTAAAATCGCGACGTTATGCTCATGGCTCGTTAAAGAGTCAAAAGGTAGAAAGGTATGTACTTTGTTAACCAACAGCAAAACAAAAATACTAATTTTTAAATGCAGTACAGTGGTGGGCATAATAAGTGAGACCATGCTGGCTTCACTTGTGGAGCTGCTGAGCCATCCTATTGTTTTTCTAATTATATTCCAGCTTCTTCGAGCAACAGTTATGATGACATTTCCTAAAATAAAAAAAGCTATTTCGGAGTTTAAAAGTCAATCAATGGTGCAATAAACTAGCTGATGAGCAAGGATGGTGGTGCCATATCAGAGAAATTGAAATTTCCGCAGTACTAGAATTGGTGAAGAGAGACGCATCACAACAACGTAAGCCAGCAGAGCTTGCCTAGGTGTTTTCAATTAAAAATGATTATATACGAAATTTTTTTTTCAAAGTTTTGGCTAACGAAAAGAAAAGGTAGTCGGTTCTGTGCTAACCTTTGACAAACGAAGCATATCGATTTTTTTTTTAAATTCGCATTTCGGGCTGCTAGCTTCATACAGCATGAAACTTTTTTACGAAATTTTTTTTTACAAGTGTGGGCTGCCGAAAAAAGGGTGGGCTATCCTGCGCAAACAAACCACAGAGTTTCGGGGTACCAGCTTCGCTGGACTTAAACATTTGTTTTTCTGATATTTTTTTCTAAGGTTGTACTAGCGAAAAAAGGCTGGGCAGGATAGCCCAGGATATGGCTAACCTTGGGCAAACGATTTACATTGAGAGAAATATGATTTTGACTTTTTTTATTTTGATGGGTTTGCCAACTTGAAACATTGTTTTAAGAAATTTGTTATTTTTTTTTTTGTTTTACAAGGGTGTGCTAGGGAAAAAAAGAGAGTGGGCTACTCTGGCCAAACGAACCACATAGTTTTCCAAAAAAAAAAACGCATTTCAGCTTCACGCAGCGTGAAAAATTTCCAATTGTTTTCAAGGGTGGGATATCGAAAAAAATGTAGGTTATCCTGGGCTTACTATGGGTAAAGGAACCACAGTGAGAAAAAACAATTTTAATATTTTTTGAATTTTTAGGTTTTTCAGCTTAAAAAAGTGCAGACGATAATTTGTTTTCCAAGTCTGGGGCAGCAAAAAAAGGGTTGGGCTATCCTGAGCTTAACTCGGGCAAATCAACCATATAGTCTTTATTAAAAAAGTTGCATTTTGGGTTGCTAGCTTCACACCGAAACTTATCTAAAAATGATCTTCGAAAAGAGATTGACAGAAATTACGAGAGAACTTCTTAAGAAGTTGAGAGAAAAGTAACGAACGCTGAATATTAGGAGGAAATCAGTGAAGGCGGGATATAGATTTCTATGCGTTATCCCATTGCTGTGGCAGTGTTTTGAAATATATTGCAATTGAAAAATTTGTCTATGAAATGTTTATGTCCACCACTGTACACCCATTTCCGTACACTACATTGACAATCGTTAGTGACAGCAGCAAGGGCGGCCTAGTTATAGTAAAATTAAAATGCCGTGTGGATTTTTATCGACGAATTGTTGATAGGTGCGCACAGTACCATCAACATGCATTGCTAATGTTGCACGAAGGTGAAACGCGCGTTATACTAAGGGGTATTATAATAATTTGGAGAGCTAAAAATGAATTTTTAAACTTTTCTTGAGCAGTGGTATTAAGAAACTTTGATCTGCACTGCAAACCAAACGGATAGATTTATTTAAGGACGCCAAAGTGATTAAAGCGACAAGCTGCATTGATTAAGCAATGTCCAAATTTGAGATATTTTGAAAGTCCACCTTCTTATCTCTATATAGAGCTTTTTGAAAAGAATTTCGTCGGCTTCTTATCGGTAACAAACAATGCAGACAATTTGTTGTAAAATTGTCGGTTTGTTATTGATAACGAATTGTTATCGCCGTGTTTTCGGTTTGTTATCAGCTTGCTAATGATTTGTTATCAGCTTGTCATCGTCTTCTTAATGGTTTCTTATAGGCTTATTATGGATGGGTTGTACACGTGTCATCGATATGGTTTTGATGTTTTATCGGTATCTGTTTCAAAACAAACCGATGATTCGCTAAGAAATCGATAGCAAATCAATAAATTTTTTATACCAAAATCGATATTAAATCAATAACATCCCGAGAACAAATGGGTAACACCCCGATAACAAATCTATAAGTCGAAGTGACAGATATAATTTTGATAACATGCATATCGATACATTTTCTGTAAGTAATCGATAATTTCCTGATAACAAATCAATCATTCTTCGATAACATTCCGATAGAAAATTTATAACGATACGATAACAAATCGATAACATTTTGATACATATCGATAACTTTTCACTGAGAAATCGATAGGTTTTTGATAACAAACCCATAATTTGCGGATAAAGAATTTATATTATTAATTTTGTTTTGTTTATTTCATTATATTTTATTTTATTTTATTAATTTTTAATTTTTTAGTTGATTATATTTTACTTCGTTTCATCACATTTAATTATATTTTTTTATTAAATTTTTTTTTAATTTTTTTTTGCTTATTTAAATTTTATTTTTATATACATATGTTAATTTATTTAATTTAATTGAATGTTATTTCTTTTCATTTCATTTTATTTTATTTTACTTCTTTCAATTTTATTATATTTTATTTTATGTTTATTTATTTTATTTTATTTGATTTTTTTTTTTTTCATTTTATTTTGTTTTATTTCATTTTGTTTTATTGTATTGTATTTTATTTATTGTTTTTTTATTCTATTCTATTTTCTTGTAATATATTTTATTTTATACTATTTATTTTTACTCTTTTTGCCTCATTTTATTTGACATAACTTTTTTAATTATTTTGCTTTATATTAAATCTTTGGTGGTCTATTTCACTTTATCATATTTCTTTAATTAAATTTTTTTTGTTGCATTGTTTTCTTTTTTAATTTAGTTAAATTAAGTTAACTTTATTTTGTTTTATTTAGTTTAGCTTGATGACATTTTATTTTATTCGATTCCGTTTTCTTTTATTTTACTTTATTTTGTTTTATTTTATTTTATTTTACGTTATTTTATTTTATTCTATTTTTTTTATTCTATTGAACTTCATTTAAGTAAATTATTATTTTTTTCTTATTTTATTTTAATAATGTTTATATTTCATGAAACTCTGATCAAAAAATGTACAAACATGTTACAGCCAACAAAATCCTATGAAAAACAACCTTCAACTTAAACCTGATTACCCCACCACGTGCTTTGTTTTTGAAAATACTCTCGCGCTCCTTATTTGAAACAAAACAGCAGCGTATACATCTTTTCGTGCGCTGTCATGCAAAAAAATTGTGTATATGCTCAGATACTTTAGTTTTTATATGTAGATGACGTATTTACCGTGACTTGCTGGGTGATTTCATTCATATCAACTCTACCACGTACATTGTTCCCACGTTATACTACAGTGTAGCGACCACTACCCTTACATTCTCTGTTACTCTATACAGCATACAAATATTACCCACGCTTACGCATTACTTTTCGATATAGTACATATGTATACTTATTTTACACTACGCTTACGCATTAGTTCTCGATATATGTAATACATATACTAATTTTACACATCACATCTGCGTTTACATTCTACATATATCCCTCATATAGTATACCACATAAAAAGCCTACGCTTACGCTAACGCTTACATTTACGCATCAAAAAATTACGGCAATTTTAGTTTACAACTAACAGCCGAGTTTAAAATTACGATCCAATACATGCAAATGACCCACTGTGCAAAACATTTTGCAAATCACGTAACGTGGTACATCCTGTTAAATATATATGTACATACATACGCACTCGTATCTAATGCTGTTGTGACATTTTGCAGGTATATATTGATTTTTTTTAATTTTATTCCTAAAAAAGGTGTAGAGGTTCGATTTGGTAACAAAATAATTCAATGATGACAACTGAAATTTCTAACTACAAAAGCACTAACTCAAAGATGCATTTGTCGAATGTACGTATAAATACATTTTTACATAGTTTTCATGAGACAGCTATAACATAACTACATAAACATAGAAATAAATTTATTTATTTAACAACATGCCATATTTCGTAAAATCAAATAATCCACGAAAAACACTCATTCATACAAATCAGTCAATCAAAATTTTATGTTCATTCCATCACATTTAAGTGATCATTGACGTTTCATAGTGTACAAAATATAAAGTGAAGAGTCATCGGACCGTTTACTTAATAAAATCAAACAAAAACAATTCGTAATGAAATCATAAGAATTACATGCGTTTCACATTCTCTACTTCTCATAGCTAGACCAGTGGTGCACAACGCCGGTAGAGCTTAGAATGCGATCGTAGTAGTATATGTTTACATGGAGAATGTTTGAGCGTAAATTAACTCATGACTTGTTAACTGTTTTAAGAACAAGCTTCAACTGATTGATTGTTTGCTTCAAAGCCCCGTCACATAAGCAGTTTTTCATGCAGATGCGTTTAACTCAATCTTACGCATTATGAGTAGATTGCACGTATGTTTATGGAGAACGGCAGATCGAGCTACACCAGCGCCATTTGACATGAAAAAATAGCCATCTTTCAACTTTTGTTGCAAGCAAAACATAAGAAGAAGTATTTGACATTTGATTTGGCTAAGGTTGCGCACACACTTTGCAAGTGAAATTATTTTTCACACTCGTTGTTAACTTTTGTAAAAATTTTTCACAGATAAAAACTTCAAATTTAACTCGTACGGTGAGAATGTTTATAACAGTGATTCGCGAAACTATGTATGAGAATGGGCAACGCGAAATAAACTTAAATTGAAGTTCCTTTATATGTTACTGGAATGCACATGCTTCACACGCTATGTAGTTGAATGCCGAATAGTTTTCCGAAGCTCTCGAGTGCACCACTGAGCTAGATGTCTTGCACATACGTATGCACGTGTGTCTGTGTGCGTTAAAAGCCAGCACTGAATTGACAGGCGTCCGACATCAAGCACGCAAAAATCAAAATTCATTTCTTCAATCAATCAAATTTCTCTAAATCAGACTATACAACTCGAGACACTTTGAGTGTATTTTCTTATAATTTTTTCTTGTTGTTTTTATTAATTTTGCTCTTTTTTGTTTATTTTACCATTTTCGAGCAACAGTTCATACGGATATGACAGATCATGTGATCAGCAAATTTTCGAAGTACTCGTGCTATTGCTTATCCAACGCAAGTTTTATGATTGATTTGATATCGAAAAATACATTCGGCCTTTCGAATTGAAAAACTTGAAAACAAAGTTGAAAGGAATGCCAAAGAGTTTGGGTAAAATTGAGTAAATACATATATTAGGGTGGGTAAATTTGAAGGGGGTAAGTTTTTTCGATATTGACCATTCCGATCCTACACAAAATTCGAAAAACAAAAATAAGTAACTTCCCGATAACCTACACCCCTGGAGCTTTCAACATAGCATGGAGGCCCAAAACAATTTTTCTAGATATGGCGGTTGTTTATATCCGATAGCAGGCAAGAATATGATGAGACTATTCATAGAATACGATGAGGCCCCCAGCGGGTTGGGAGGTTAGAATATACCCGCGGTAGGTATGCCTGTCGCAAGAGGCGACTAAAATACCAGATTCAAGGGGTTGTGTAGCGCAACCTTTTCAGGTTGCCAGCGCAATATATAGCTTCTCCAAACCCAATTGTCAACCTCACCTATCCATGGCGAATCCTGTTTCATTAACAGCCGAGGCTCTGGCGACCCCGACCTCCTCATGGATCTAGGGGGTGGGAGGGCAGGCTGGCCTAGAAGGTCGCATTTGGTCATAACAAATCGTTCGGGCTTGGTACCGGAACGTACCGGATCTGCATCCAGCAAAGGACCATCAACTCGATAACACTCCCCAAGGCATACCGGAAATGTCCTTATCTCTACAACAACAACGACAACAATATGATGAGACATTACAATGTATGCTTGCTCTGCTAGTATGCAATAAACCATAGAATGAAACACCCTTTACATATGCTTAAAAGTAACAGTAAATTATGAACACATTCTCAACATTAATGAATTATTGATATGTATCAATGCAGCAGCCCAACAAGTTACACCCTCGTTGTTGTTATTGCTAATATGAACCTGAAATACTACAATTCTATTTAATTTTATGTTTGGTAGTAATTATGTCGGAAACAGATGGAAAACTCACTCTTTATTTGTATGTAGCATTGCGTCATCTTCAGTTTGGGATTTTTTTGTTCAGTTGAAAAGTCGTTTCCGCTTGAGTGAAGATGTTTTACCAATAAATTAGCTAATCAATCCTTTGGCACTGAAAACTCTTTGATTTTTCACTCAATAGAGAAACGTTTAGATGGGTTAAAGTTCAATGACAAGCACAATTGAATAAGAGAAGTATGAAGTTTTAAAAAGGGTATCATTAAAATTGAATCTTATTTTCATCAGCACAAATTTAAAAATTATATAAATGAAGTTTTCCGCAAAACCGATGACGTGCCTGTTAAAGCTGTTGTATATAGCATTTTCAGATCAAATTAAACTTTTTTCAAACCAAATGAAACTTTTTTCAAATAATATTAAACTTTTTTCATGTCATATGAAACTTTTTTCATGAAATATATTTCGAATCAGATGAAAAGTTTTTCGTACTAAATGACATTTTTTTCGAATTAAATGAAACTTTTTCCAAATCAAATGAAACATTTTTCGAATCAAATGAAACTTTTCCAAATAAAATGAAACTTTTTTCAAATTCATTCAAACTTTTTTCGAATCAAAAGAAACATTTTTCGAATCGAATGAAATATTTTTCAAATCAAATGAAACCTTTTCCAAATCAAATTAAACTTTTTTCATATCAAATGACATCTTTTTCAAATCAAATGCAACTGAAAATTTGTTCAATTCAAAAGAAAATTTTTTAAGTGAAACGGAATTTTTCAAACCAAACTAAACTTTCAAATGAAATGAAACTTTTTCATATCAAATGATACATTTTTCAAATCGAATGAAACTTTTTTCATATCAGATGAAACTTTTTCCAAATCAAATGAAACATTCTTCGAATCAAACGAAACTTTTCCAAATCAAATGAAACTTTTTTCAAATCAATGCAAACTTTTTTCGAATCAAATGAAACATTTTTCGAATCGAATAAAAAATTTTTCAATTCGAATTAAACCTTTTTCAAATCAAATGAACTTTTTTCAAATCAAATGCAACAGAAAATTTGTTCAATTCAAAGGAAAATTTTTTCTAGTTAAACGACACTTTTCAAACCAAACTAAACTTTGGAGCCTCTTTCGAGTCAAATGAAACTTATTTCAAGTCAAATTAAACTTTTTTCAAGTCAACTGAAATTTGTTTCAACTCAAATGAAACGTTTTTGAATCAAATGAAAATTTTTTCGAGCCGAATGAAAATTTTTCAAAATCAAATGCAACTTTTTCATATCGAATTAAACTTTTTTCGAATCAAATGAGATTTTTTTTTAGATCAAATGAAACTTTTTACGAAAAAATGAAACTTTTTTCGTACCAAATGAGACTGTTTCAAATCAAATGAAATTTTTTCAAACAAATGAACTCTTTTTCAAATCGATTGAATCTTTTTCGAATAAAGAGCGACTGCTTTCAAACAAAAGAAAATTTTTTTAAGTTAACCGAAACTTTTTAAACCAAACTAAATTTTTTTCAAATCAAATGATACATTTTTCAAATCGAATGTAACTTTTTTAATATCAGATGAAACTTTTTCCAAATCAAACGAAACATTCTTCGAATCAAATGAAACTATTCCAAATCAAATGAAATTTTTTCAAATCAATTCAAACTTTTTTCAAATCAATTCAAACTTTTTCCAAATCAAATGAACCTTTTTTCAAATCAATTTAAACTTTTTTCAAATCAAATGAAACTTTTTTCATATCAAATGATATTTTTTAAAGTCGAATGAAAATTTTTTCATATAAACCGAAACTTTTTCGAATCAAATGAAACATTTTTCATATCATATAAACTTTTTCGATACAAATAAATCTTTTTTCAAATAAAATGGAGCCTCTTTCGAGTCAAATGAAACTTATTTCAAATCAAATTAAACTTTTTTCAAGTCAACTGAAATTTTTTCAACTCAAATGAAACTTTTTTGAATCAAATGAAACTTTTTTCGAGCCGAATGAAAATTTTTAAAATCAAATGAAACTTTTTCAAATCGAATTAAACTTTTTTCGAATCAAATGAGATTTTTTTCAGATCAAATGAAATTTTTACGAAAAAATGAAACTTTTTTGGAACCAAATGAGACTTTTTCAAATCAAATGAAACTTTTTTCAAACAAATGAACTCTTTTTCAAATCGACTGAATCTTTTTCGAATCAAACGAGACTTCTTTCAAACAAATGAAACTTTTTTCATAAGAAATGAACATTTTTTCAAATGAAATGCAACTTTATAGAATCAAATAATTTTTTTTTTTAAATCGAATGAATGTTTTTCAAATCAAATTAAACTTTTTTCAATTCAAATGAAACTTTTTTAAATGAAATTAAACTTTTTCCAAATCGAATAAAATTTTTTTATATCAAATAAAATTTTTTTATATGAAATAAACATTTTTTCATATCAGACGAAACTTTTCTCAAAGCAAATTAAACTTTTTTCTAAACCAAATGAAAATTCTTCCAAATCAAATAAAATTTTTTTCCAAATCAATTGAAACTTTTTGGAATCAAGCGCACCAGTTTTGAATTAGAGAGTTTCAATACAGTGACACATTTCAGCGCTGTTGATACAGGTTTGACGATCAAACTGACCCGCTATGCAGCTCCATATTAGATGCAGTTCGGAGGTAGTCAATAAAACTGTCGCTTTGCGTGACTGTCTGCCATTTTTTCTTTAGGGTATCAATGACTATTCACTTGTACGCTAAAAAATACGAAATACTCTTATCACGATGGCATATCTACTTACGTTTGTCAGAGGTCCGAATAATTAATTAGACGCACGCTAGTTTATTTAATGTTAAATGAAGAAAGTATTATTATTAGAAATAATGAATATACACTTTAATGTAATTTAAGTGAATTATGATTTTGTTTAATACGACGTTTCGTTCTGAAGGTTCGAGACAGACTGCTTCGTCTCGCTCATTTCATTTCTCTCCTCAAATCGTCTTTTTCTTAGTTAGAGTTGCCATGTCGGCTGACAATTCGGCCTTTCCTGACTCCAAATCGACCTCGATTTGATCAGGGTCGTCGTCGTCGTCGTATTCGTCGAGCTCGGGTGCACTGTGACACCAGGGCTTTATTTTGTCGGTACTAAATATTGAGCAGAATTTGCGATTTGTTATTTTTATACCAGGAATATCTTCTATGAGGTATCGGTCGTTTCCCAAGCTTCGGGTAATAACGTATGGACCGCGAAACTTGGGTTCCAGCTTTCTCGATTCGCCAGTTGCTGCTGGCTCGTTCTCAATAACAACGAGGTTACCTTCGGTGTATGTTGTCGGAGTACGGTGCTTATCGTCGAACCTACGTTTCCATTTTTCTCGTTCGTGGTTAATATTTTCAAGGGCTTGTTGCCGTTTTTCGTCGATTGGTAGCGGATTCGGATTATCGGTTGTATCGTGAATAGCTGCAATTAGCTTATTTTGTACGATATCGCGGAGACGAAAATTAAAAATTAGTTCGTTCGGCGAATAACCTGACGTATCGTTGCGCTGTGAGTTGACTGACCATTGCACGTTTCGTAGATGACAATCCCACTCTTTCGGTTTATCGGTCGATGTTCGAAGATAATTTAATATGGTTTGGTTAGCTCGCTCAACCTGGCCGTTGGCGCGAGGTGTACGTACGGCGTTTTTAATATGTTGGATCGAATTTTTTTCACAAAACTGTTCGAATTGCTTCGAGGTAAAACATGTACCTCTATCGGTGATGATTTTGACAGGCAGTCCAAAGTAGCTTGTCATATCGTTTAGTGCGTTGATTACCGCGGTGGTTTTCGTATTGCGTACTGGCTTCACTACCAGGTATTTGGAAAAACTATCGGATATTGCCAGAACGTAGCAATTTCCACGATTACTTTTGACGAAAGGTCCTAAGTGATCGACGTGAAGGATCCGAAATGGCATGGGATCAGGTTCACTATAATGCAGCCTACCTTCAGCCACACCGTGACGAGATTTGTTGTAGCAACAATCTGGACATGCTGCTAAATAATCTTTAACGTATTTGCGGATTTTAGGAAACCAAAAATGTGTCGAAATTCGTTGGATCGTTTTGTCGAGTGCAAAATGTCCCATTTCGTCATGGCAAGAATGCACTACTCTCCAACGAACTGATTTTGGTACAACGAATCGTAACCCATCTTTCGTACGGCGATATAATCGATGATCCTTAATTTCGTAGTCTTGTCGAATTTGGGCGTCTTGATCTGTTTTCTTCTCTTGCTTAAGTACTGATACTATCGATGATAACGTTGGGTCTTGCAACTGCATTGTCAAGAGCCAGTCTTCGGATGAAGTATTAACTTTCATTACCAACCCAGCCGGTTCTACGTCGTTTGGTGGCTGATCTGGTGCGCGACTCAAAGCATCGACATGAGCCATACGTGTGCCTTGGCGATGAATTATATCGAAATCAAATTCTAAAAGTTTCATCCACCAACGCGCGATACGAGATTTTAATTCTTTATTAGTTTTGACTTTAGCTATGGCAGAACAGTCCGATACTAGTCGAAAATGCTTGCCTAGTACATACATTCGAAAACGTTCGAGGGATTCGACTACGGCGAGTACCTCGAGTTCGTACGCATGATAATTACTTTCTGCACTCGTGCAATGCCTACTAAAATAAAATACTGGTTTCCACGTTTTATTGTCGTTTGACTGAAGTAGCACACCGGCAAGGCCAACACTACATGCGTCGGTGTGTACTTCATGCTCGGCCATCCTATCGTACAACGCCAGAATTGGTGCGTTGCTTAAACGTTCGATCAAGGTTTCGAATGCTTCTTGTTGTTCACGACCCCATACAAAAGATTCGTTTGATTTCGCGAGAAGTTTCGTTATTGGTTTCGAAATTAGCGCGTATTCCGGTACGAATTTCCGGAAGAACCCAGTTAAACCCAAAAATCGTCTAGTTTCCGTTATACTAGATGGTACTTTAAAGTTTTTGATAGCGATTATTTTCTTTTCTCCCGGTTTTATACCATTTTTATTTATTACGTGGCCTAAATAGTGTATTTCTTCAGCCAGAAAATTACATTTTGAAAAACGTAGTGTTAAACCATTTTCTCGTAAGATATTTAAGAATTTTGTAAGACGTGATAAACCTTCTTTAACCGTTTTACTTGGAATTATGACGTCATCCAAGTATACGAGTATTTCACCCGCTCTCATTTTCGCAATTATTTTATTCATTACTTGTTGGAATACAGAAGGCGCATTTACCAGGCCAAATGGCATTCTATTGTATTCATAATGACCATCCGTAGTCACGAAAGCAGTAAACTTTTTCGCACACTCTTCGATTTCTATTTGGTGATATCCCATCCGTAAGTCCAATGTCGTAAAATAACTATTTCCCGATAGTTGTGCGAAATGTTCGTCGATTATTGGCATGGGATATGGGTGTTTCACCGTAATTTTATTTAGCGCTCTATAGTCCACGCATAATCGCGATTCCCCATTGGCTTTTTCAACTAACACGACCGGTGACGCGTAAGGTGATTCCGAATGACGAATTATTCGATTTGTTAATAGTTCAGATACAATATCAGATACTATTTTACGTTTAGCGAACGGCACTCTATATGGCTTTAAAGTTATTGGCTTATCGTTGGTTAATTCGATATTCATTTTCGAGACTGTGCATGTACCTAGGTCGGCTACAGACTCAGAAAATATATCGCGGTTTGTTTCAATAATAGCTTTCAATTCCGATCGTTCATTCGTTGAGATATTCGACACGTTCTCTAATTTCTCGAAACTACACTTGTTGTTTTCTATAACCAGCCTATTTTTGTTATTACAAAACACATCTCTTCCGAGGAGTACATCTTCATCAATGTGATCATCGTTAACCACTAATAATACGGCTTGGTTAAAATTTTTGTCAATTTCAAGTACAACTGAAATGTTTGCTTTACACCTATATTCGCCTCCTGCGAATCCTCTTAAGACGCGTTTACATTCTACAAGTTTGCCCACTTTTTCGGCTATAGAATGACGGATTAGCGAACACGTACTACCAGAGTCGATGATAGCTTTTGTTTCGAAATCGTTTACTTTGATTACTTTTGTCAAGTTTGTATCTTGAATTACATCATTTATTTTATTCACCGTCGTATTTGGTTTAGGTTTTGCTTTCGCTTGTTTACAGTTTATTGCTTTATGACCTGTACGTTTACAAGTCTCACATCTTTCGACACGTTGTGGTTCTGAACAATTTATTGAAATATGTCCCGTTTTTAAACAATTATAGCATTTAACCGATTTAGGTGTTTCGCGTTCACCTACTTTAGCGTTTGCTGGTATTTCACGTTCACCAACATTTTTCGTTTGGCTTTTGGACGTAGCCGTATATTCGTCGATTTTCTGTTTATAGTTCAGCGGTTCGTATTTTATGTTATTGTACACCGAATAATTTTGAATATCGCGTAGCAACTTATTGCAATTTTCGTAATCGTTCGAGATCTTTTTACGGAGATCATGGTCGTTAATGCCGTTTATTATGTACCGCGCGATAGCAAATTCAGCAATTCCTCCTTTTGTACCCATCGACAACATTTTGTAATAATAGTCTTGCGGAGATTCGTTACGTTGGCGACGCGTTCGTCCCAATTTTATGTGTATATCCGCGACGTTTTCAACGGTTGCAAAATCAATACAAAATTTCGCGACGAATTCCGACCACGATTTAAAAATATTTTGACAATCAACCCAATATTTCGCATGCCCTTTTAATTTTTGCTGTACGGCGAATAATAATACTTGGTCACTCCACTGATATGCAGTACGTAGCATTTCGATTCTTCTTATAAATTGATTTGCACTTAGTGATGTTTCATTTGACGGGTCGAATTCGGGTAAAAGTGCTATCACTTCATTCACCTTACTATACGGATTTTGTCGTATATTTACATTTGAAAATGGATGATTTTGTTGCATATGAGCATGAACACTATTCGACTGCATATTGCTTCTTATATTCGGTTCATTATAAAATCGCGTTTGCGTGAAATTTTCGTCATAACACAACTGAGCATGCCCATTATAAACAGACATGGGTGGCATATAATTTAGATTGTGAATATTCTCACTATTCCAATAAGAATGCTCGTTGACTTGCATATACGGGTGCACGTCATTTGCTATTGATATATACGGTGGTTGAATATTTGTACTCATTCGCGATGAATGTGCGTGTGTATATGATACACTAGTTGGCGGCACGCACGTAAGCGGTACCGAAACAAACGAATTTATGCAACTTGTAATTTGTTCGGACTGTGGTGACGAACCAACCGACGGACGAAATTCATATACTACTTGAGTGCTTTTGCTTTGCGTTGGCATTTCACACTCACGTTGCGTTACACTCACTTGCAAATCGGTAATTGTTTTTTCTAATTCATTTATTCTTTGCATTAGCATCGTTTCATTTGCACTCATAAATGTATCATTTGCGTTCGCGTTCGCGGTTTTGTTTACATTTTCATATTCTTCGAGTCGTTCGATTAAAGTGTGTTTTTTTCCGTCTTTGCAATTCCGCGCTCGCGACATCTGTTGCGCAGATCATTAACTGTCATACTACGAAAGTTCATGTTTTTGTCTAATTAGAAATTGAAAATGCGAGTTCAGCTTTTACGAGTTGAGAAGTTTTGCGATGTTTTAAAATGGTTGAAACGACGCTCTTGCATACAACATAAACACATATATGTTTTAGTATAGGAATATTTTCGCTATCCCTTTCGTTTTTATAATGAAACTCTAAAGTCGTAGAATTTTCAATTTAACCGACCGTTCGTTGCAAACTTGACGCGTTGCACGTTCGTATGTACATATAGACGCATGTACATTTATGTGTGTATGTATACTACCGTTTCTTTTATTTTTTTCGTGTTTTGCAATTTCACAATTTCGACGCAATTTTTCTACTTCGTTGTACGTTTTTCGACACGGTTGGACTTTTTCCCTCGTACATATGTACATATATGACTATTTACTATGCACGCTTTCGTTTTTCAATGCATTTTATCATTAACACAACACTTCTTTTTATTGTTGCAAAGATTTTTCACATTTGTTATAATATGCTCGAATTATTATTAACGCGACAATCCTTATGTGGCATAGGTTTCGCACACTTCTGATATTATCACGATGGCATATCTACTTACGTTTGTCAGAGTTCCGAATAATTAATTAGACGCACGCTAGTTTATTTAATGTTAAATGAAGAAAGTATTATTATTAGAAATAATGAATATACTCTTTAATGTAATTTAAGTGAATTATGATTTTGTTTAATACGACGTTTCGTTCTGAAGGTTCGAGACAGACTGCTTCGTCTCGCTCATTTCATTTCTCTCCTCAAATCGTCTTTTTCTTAGTTAGAGTTGCCATGTCGGCTGACACTCTTATTGAAAATCCCTATACGTAAGTATGACTATTCTTATAAAAACCTCGTTGGAATATCTGCGTAGAAGATATATATTTTTTTTTGTATTTTCAACCAAATAAAACGCATATTCTACTTCTACTACCATCATATGACCGTTAAATAGTCTAAATCCATTCAAAATGCTTGTTTTGTAAGTCGTCGTAAGTCGTTCACTACAAGTACCACTCGATAATGTCAAATGCATACATCAAATCTTGCAACCCAATCTTCGTCATCATCATTATCATCATGGGCAACGACGCAAACGTCAGTGTTAGCCTAGCATCAACGGCGTTGTGTTGTTGTTGTTGTATTAACAGTGGAGTGCGTTATCACCTACATTACATATATACACGAATGTTTACATAGTTACACTCACGCTTAAGAAAAAAAAAAAAACATTTCACTTTTGTACTCGTCCGATTCCATGAAATCTTACAATGAACTTTAATCAAAATATAAATCAAAATTCAGAATGGCTAGTAAAAGTTTTTGTTATTGTTGGTTGGCATTGTTGCCGGTTTCTTGTAGCTGCAGCTGTAGCTGCTGTCTGATCGCATTTACACTTGAAATCATTCAAGTCACTCAACAGTCTCAATATTATCGATGTCACTGTCAACAACGTTACTCCAAATCCAACAAAAGAATGAAATCATCTTTTTGTGGCAAGTAGATATTCTTAACTAAAAGAAAAATAACGTTGCATATTCAATCAACCATTGATTTGATGGTTGAGGTGCTTCAGCAATTACGATAAAAGGAATTTTTGATCGATATATGAAAACATTTCCACATACATATGTATGTATTTATGAGTAATTGTTAAATATGAGTCGGTTGAAGTGATATCAGATGTTGGCACATTCTTGATAGTATGCCCTGGTCTTAGTGTTGATAATTCTAGGAATATAAGTTTATTACTAGAACTATGAGAAATAAATATTCATAATCATATGTTTCTGTTTTTGCGGAGACTGCACAGCAACCACAACGCTAAAGAAGAGATTTCGCGATAAAAGTGTACAATGAGTGGGCATGCCCAAGCACTTCTCTCTCTCGAAATGAAATACCTGATGGGTAGCTGAGAAGTTAGTGTTAAACTATTGGTCACCAAAATTTAAACTGTGGCTGTGTTGGTAATAGTAGAATCGACGTAGGTGTAGTGGTCGTTGATTAACGAGCAACGAGCTAAGGCGTATGTACGTTATTGATCAAACAAACAATAACCTCTTTAGATGTTGCTACTCTGCTTGTTAAGCGGCTACTAAGCGATAGGGATCAATGATATATAGGCGGCATTCAAGGGGACGTAAGCGCAATGCAAAACTTTATAGTTTTACAGCTTCCGCAACCCAATTATAAAACTCACCTACGTAAGGGAGATACTGCTACAGACGCAACAAATATGAATGGCTCTATATCTAGCAAAGGACCATCAACATCGATAAAACTCCCCTAACGACACTGTATCTCACTATAGTAAGCATTTTGTAGTTATTTTTAAGGCTTAACCGAATTGTGCACGACTATGGTTTAAGGACCTGTCGTCTACGCCGTTTCGATTCAAACGAGAAATATCGGTAGCCAAGAGCTACCAACATCATACTACAGGCTGTTATGCAGACCGTGCATGTTGGACGATTTGCAGCCGGGAGGCATTTTCGGCTGTATTTGAATGGAGCGTTGCCGAACCGGGCAGCATCGGGACATAACGGCTTTACTACGGCAAGGCGAGTTGCGGTAGTGGACGTGTTTTTTATTCCCACAATTAATAAATGACCACCGAGCCCGCAATAGGCAGCAATTGGCTGCACTCGACAATCCTGATTTTAAGAGGCAGAAGGGGTTGGACAAACGACCAGTCCCAGAAGCAGGAGAAGAGCTGGCTGCAATATAGGAACCAAATCCTTAGTCTGCAGAGTAGAGCGCAGAGGAAACCCTAAGTGCTGAAAAGCCATGTGCCTCAAAAGTTGCGAGGTGGGTAATAATCAGTCAGAGGAAGTAAAGATGGGGTTAAACTGTTGACCTGCGCCAATAATGCCACTTAATAAGAGAGAGAGTTGCTTCAAACCTTCAAAGGAAAGAAGGCGCAAGGTTGAGATATCAAGTGTGGTGAAGCTGAAGGATATGCTAAACACGCTGCAACGTCAAACCCCGAAAATACCAACATGAGATGGAAATCATTTCATGTATCTTGACGCACGATGGCCCCTCGTCTGCACTACATTATCATAATTTATAAGGAATCGGCAGATGTGTTGCTCTCACGGGTGGGGAGAATGTTCTGAGGCGCTGACAGTAATTATATGCGCCTTAAAAAGGGGAGTCCTAAGGGCAACAAACATTATACGCTAAAAGCGTGAGAGCAGAAAAGGACCTGGAGAATATGAATGCTCAAGAAAGTGGCGAGGAACAGTGGCGGAGGTATTAGAAGTGGAAAAACAGATGAATAAAATAACCACAATATGCAGTGCGTGAGCGTAAGGTCGAAGAACATGCAGACAGACAAACAGCTCAATGGCGCTGCGAGTCTTACAGATAAACCTTCAATACAGTACTAGTAAAGTGGCGTCGAGCGAGCTCCTTATCACCCGTCAGAGGGGTTTCTTTAATGTGGCGTTGTTAAAGAGGCTCTTATCTGGAGGAAAGGTTTCGGAACTTAGCGCGCGTGTATTCAGCCTTTATCACGCAAAGACGGAAGCAGTATTAGAGCTGCAGTCGTCGGTAGGGAAACGCCTATACCTATTATATTGTTATTCTTTTCTTTGTGCTGTCTACTTCCAGAACTCTACTTTGAAATTTACTTTTAGTATTTTTATTGTCAACCATTTACTTCAACACTTTCTAATAGTTTATATAACTCATAACGTTAGATAACTAAAACTGCAATCAGCTAAAACACAGTTTCATTACTTCCATAAAATAACTACCATGACGATCCGATGTCACTAGAAAAAAAGTTGCAAAAAATATGAAAAAAATAAACGCAACATCAACAACACCATAAATGAAATTGTGTCATAGACTACATAGGTGGATACCATAAAAAAGAGAAAAAATTAAAATGGACACATCAACGCAAACATTCATCGCTCATGTTGGTGGTGATGATGCATTTTGCGGTCTGTCACACCGCAATGCATTTTGACGGCTGTGCAAAAACAGTTTTTCAAGCTATCAACCACTTTGTGCCAGCACCAACACACACGCACACACACACACACATACTGACACTCATAAGTGTATGTGCTTATAGCATCAGCACAGGAGCTCACCCTTACCACCCCCCACTAGAAAGCTTTGCTAAGCTAATCACACCAACATAGATTGCAACAGTTTGTCTCATCGCCTAAAATATTTGCCACAATTTCGTCATTTTTGCTAGATAACTGTATGTGTCATATGTGTGTTTTAATAATTTGTTGTTGTTTGGCACGAGTGCATATGTGTTTGTTGTTAGCATTGCATTTATGCTACTGCTTTTACTACTCTAGGGCAATTGCTGTTGATATTTTGTTGGTGAATGTCGTTGTAACTACATTGGGTAACTGGTTAGCCCAATGGGATTTTTCACACTCCTGCGTCTAGTGGGGCACACAACCTACATTTCTACGTAAGCAAGGTAAAGGATGATGCTCGCCTACTCGATGGCTTGCACTGCATACAGTTGCTTTAAGTCGAAATGGGACATTCCCTTAGCTTGCAATATACGCTCAATATATGTAAG